>NC_138968.1:39062500-48740000 GCF_055761805.1 Camellia sinensis | reverse complement strand
CACTCATTGGTGTACTAACACTACAGATTGTAGAAAGCCTGTTATCATCCTCGTGCTTTACCTTCGGAGCATCAAGATTCACCATCAAATCCTCAGACGCACATACCTTGGATTGGATTGAAGTAGTTGTTGAATCAGAACCCGATGTAGTTGGCAATGAAGTACATTCCTTTCCAGATTCACTCAAGGAGACACCATTAGGAAGGTTGAGACGTGCACAAGGACCATACATTGCCTTTGCAGCTTCATCATAAGCCATAGCAGCTTGACGGGCAGTTGGGAAAGTACCTAGCCAGAGCCTGCTGCCCCTGTTTGGCTCCCGAATTTCGGCAACCCATTTGCCCCATGTTCTTTGCCTAACACCTCTGTAATTGCAATGTGAATTCTCAGGCCCTCCTTTCCCCTTCATACATCCTTTCTTTGATCCCTTGGCCGGAACTTTCCGTACAGGTTTAGCACCTTCATCCGAAGAATCAAGTTTGTCATTGTATTCTTTCCATTTAGCTAGGGTCTCTGATACAGATTTAGATCCATTACGTCTACTCCGTGACTTCCTCTTTCTCGAATAATCCAAGGGTAGAGAAGTCAAGTTAGAAGTTTGATCAAGAAGACCCATCTTTATATTTCTGTGAACAAGATCAAATACTATACATTAATCATCTTTGAAACAAAAATTATTCATACATACCCACAAAAAAAATAAAAATAAAAAAATAAAGGATTTCCTCAATCTACAAATGGGTTGAAAAAATGATTCTAGATGTACTGAGAACCCAACTTTCCCCCCTAATACCATAGATATTGAATGCAAAAAAAGAGTACATTCCAGCCAACTGCTTGGTGCAAAGAGAACAGGTCAAAGTAAAGAAAATGGGATTTGACTATTATATGTTGGTTTCAAATAATCAAAAATCAATTCCGAAGCAAATGAATCGGATAACCAGTTTGTTTCCATAATACCATAGAAATAAAATACGAATATGAGTACTCCCCGGCTGCAGACTGTTTGGTCGCGAAGAAAACAGGTAAAAGAAAATGTGATTCCCCCTATTATATATGTTGGTTTCTCACAAACAAGATCCACAGTTCCGAGCATTAAAAATAATCGAGTCAAGAAAAGTGTTCTGGGGGGTCGTAGTTTGCTTCGTACCCAAGCAATTACAAACTCAAGATTCAAAGTCTCCAATTCCATTATTTATTAAACATTTTCTCAGCAACCAAACAACTAATTTCTGAACAAGAAATTTGCTAAGAACCCAAAAATACGAGAAAATGACTCTCCAATCAAAGTTCCAGTCACATAATCGCACAATTCATTAATTTCCAACTATCAAACACTGAAATTTTTACATCAATCAGAAAAAAAAAAAAAAATTACACAAAACCCATTTTAAAGATATTTAGACATCGTTCGAGTTAAAATTTTCTTATTAAACAGAGCAAAAACAGAGTCATTTAAAAGATAAAGATCACAAGATCATAATCACTACAAAAACACATATACATGAGAAAGAAGGAGGAGAAATTAAACAAACCTTTGAAATTCAATGTTCTGAGCTATCATGAGCGAAGAAGAACTCAATCTTTATACAAATCTCTGCAAACTTGCGTCTCTGTTACGAAAATTGAGCTTTTTTTGGCTTCTCTATGTTGTTCGTTGTGGTGTGATTCTTGTTCTTGCTAGTGGGTTTTGTGGTTTTGGGTTTTGGATAGAGAGAATATTGTGAAATCTTCTTCGCGTCTGAGTTGCGAAAGAGAAATTTATAGCCTTCTCTGGAGAGATATTTTTTGACAGAAACAATTTACTTTGGCAGATATTATATTATTATATTATTTATGTCGATGACGTGGTGCGATTCTAGTCGCATCGTGGTGCTTCCCGGGTACCGAACGTGTCATGGGAAGCTTCCCGAAACATTTCGAGCCTATCTCTGACATTACTTTCTTGGTGCCGAAGATTTCCCATTTTTGGCCCATTGGTACCATCATGGGCCAATTACATTACAGCTGTGAAACTTTGGGTTATTTTGTAGGTGTGTGGAGAAGTGCCTTTTGACTTCTTTCTTTGTTTTTTTAATTTTTTTTTTTTGAATTTTTTTTAGGACAAATTACAAATATCCTCTCGAAATTTAGTGAAAATACAGATTCTTTTTTGAAGTTTAAGAAATTACATCTTGCCTCTTGAGATTTATATTTTTATGATAAATTGTCCCATGAGGTTTTTATTTTCATACAGATTCCCTCCTAATTTTTCCTAATTTGTTATGAAAATTTGACCCTCAGGAGGTAATTTGTAATTTCTCAGATCTCAGGGGGAATTTATATTTTTACCAAACCTCGAGAGGGTGTTTGTAATTTACCCTTTTTTTTAGGAAATTTTTTTTAAAAAGTTTAGATTTTTAAATTCAATTTGCTAAGACGAATTGAAAAATTATAATTTTTTTTTTAAAAAAAAAACTAGAAAAAATAAAAATAAGTCAAAATAAATAATTTTTTTGGCTTATCTTCGTTTTTAGTGATATTTTTTAAAATCTTTTAAAAAAATATATACATTTTATATTTGTCTCGCCAAAACAGATTGAAAAAAAAATTGACATAATTTTGAAAAAAATCACTAAAATAAACAAAAACAAAAAAAAAGAGGTGTGTGTGTGTGTGTGTCCAAATGGGCCTTTGGCAATTAGGAAAAAAGTCAATTTATTGGCTTCTTAATTTATTTAGATAATATTGCCTTTCTATTTTTTTGTATTTTTTTCAAAAAAAGTCAATAAGCCAAAAAAAAAAAAAAAAAAGTCACTTCCTAAAATAAGCCTTAGCCTGGTTTGGAAATAAAATATTTTAGTTAGTTTTTTGAATTTTGAATTTGTAATAATTTTAAAATTCTTTGATTACTTTAACTTACTGACAAACAATGCCTTAATATTAAGATTTAAAATTTTTATTAATACATAAAATTTATACAAAAAAATTAACAAAAATGATATGATAATGTCATTATTATAAATAAATTCATCTCCAATAATACTTTGTTTTAAAGTGAAAGATTCACAATCAACTATATCATTATGTATGAAAATTATGTATAATTTCTGAGAGATTTATGTGTAGGTCTTAATAAATGTACTTATTATCCAATATATCATATGATAATTAGTGACATTTTTCATCAAATACTATTAAAAAGTGTCAATAATTACAAGTTTTGGCGACAATTTAAAGAAAGTGTCACAAAAAAGTCGCTAATTTTCAATTTTCAGCAATAGATTGAAAATTTTGTTATAGAAAAGTATCACTAATTGTAAGTTTTACTAACAATTTATAAAAATTGTGATAAAAAAGTCACTAATTGTTGATTTTAAGAGACATGCGAAAAATCACCACAAAAAATTATTTTTAGTGACGATTTTACTAGGATTTATTTTTAATAGGACTTAATGGGAATTAAATCCAACTATTATGACCTGTTGACAGTTTACCCTAATTTTTTAATATAACATTGTTAAAAATTTTAATTATTAATATTTATAAAATTTAGTATTGATTTTTTATTATTTTTAAAAAATACTATTAATTTGATATTTCCTCTATTATCATCGTTGTATATATTGATGCTATTATTATTATTATTATTATTATTATTATTATTATTATTATAAGATTATATATTGGGGGATGCACCAATAAATCCCAAATTAATAACTTATGCACTGTTTAGTCCTAAAAGTTTTCTTATAGACTGAAAGGTCCCATTACAATGTTAATAACATCAGATACAATGTTAATAACATCAGAGTCATGTTACAAACATTGGATTTCAAACATCTAATGTTCATCAAATTTCAATAATGTTTGAAAATATAGGATGAAAAACATCTAATGTTCATCAGATTTCAATAAATTTTGAAATTATAGAATGAAACATCAGATCATTTACATCATTCACATCATGTTGATGTAAAAATGGGACTAAATGGAACATAAGAAAACTTTTAGGACTAAATGGTTCAACGTTTCAAAAACTAGGACTTATGGGTAAATTTTCCTTATATATTTTTTAGGACAAAGCACCAATAAATCTCAAATTTTAATATGTTAAACCATTTGGTCCTGCCTTTTATTTTGTAGACTAATAAGTCCTATTTGAGTGTTAAAAGCACACTATAGGCCCTTTTTAGATTTCTCTCTTTTTCGAACATTAGCAACACCAACAAAATCATCAAATATCAACTACATCAACAAACATCATCAACATCACCAACATCATAAAACATCATCAACATTGATCAAACATCAACTACATCATCAAACATCATCGACATCACCAACATCATCAAACATCAACTACATCATCAAACATCAACTACAACATCACCAACATTGTGAACATCATCAAACATCAACTACATCATCATACATCATCAACATCACCAACATTGTGAATATCATCAAACATCAACTACATCTTCAACCTCGTCAAATATCATCATACACCAATATGTGATACAATATATTAATGTTTATACAATATAACAAACAAAGATACCATACCAAATATAAAAAAGACTAAATGGTTTACCAAAAAACACTCAGGATTAGATAGAGCAACATTTCCCAATATGAGATTTATGAGTAATTTTTCCTATTTTTTATTGTATACAGTTTTATGTAAAATATAATTTTTTTCAAAACAATTTACCATGTGTCTTGACAAAATTCTTAATACACTACGGCCTCGTTTGGGAACAGACTATTTTAGTATTTTTTGACTTTTTACGAAAATATATGCAAAAAAATAGAAAGAGTGATGTGACAACTTATAATGATTTTTTGACTTTTTAATTAAAACAGAAAATTGTCAAACGAGACCTAAAAGTAAGAAAAACACACAAAAAAAAAAAAAGAAATATATAATACTATTTGACTTAATTTAATACTCTTTTTTTAATTGAAATTAATATTAACTTTTTCACTAATTTTTAAGAGACTTTTAATATACAGCATGCATACACACACAATGCATAAACAGCTAAATCTACAATTGATAAAACACAATATTGAAACTAAAAGGAAAAAGGAAAAAAAATAGAACAACCCATCTGATATTAAGTCTGCATATTAACCCATGCTTGTGCACATATTGATTGACCTTATTAAGTCTGCATATTAACTCTATTTATGCATAATTAGATTCATCAAGCATGGACTATTTTGGTCCTGCATTTGCTGAAGCAAATATTGGGATTTGGATTGCTTGCAAATTGAATTCCCTTCTGATAACCCATTTTTCCCAGACAAGTTTTGCCAATGCTTGGCTAAATACCCAGCTCCAGCTGCTGCTGCAACAACCCATAAATCCACTCTCTCTCTCTCTCTCTCAAAAATTCCAAAACACAAAAAATTCCAGAACAAAACTTGAATTTTCCTTCAGTTAATTGATCAAAATCTTGAACTAAAAACAATTATAAATTCAGAACAAATGACGAGGGAGAGAATGAATTCAGAATAGTAAATTCAGAATAAATTATAAATTCAGAACAATTAAAAACAATCATTAACAAACTTTCATATGCTCTGTACAATCATCATGGTAAGAGGAAGAGAATGAAAAATCAAACAGAACCCAATTGAGGACAAACATACCAGGAAACAAAGAAACAAATCAAAGTGAAGCAAATGTATTAATTTAGGATTCAAAGAGTTAATGTCCAAGCCTCTTGAATCTTCTTGAATCGCAGCAAGATCAAACAAAAGGGAAAGGGTTTCGTAGTGCAGGAGGTGGGTTGAGAGAGATCGTTGATGGGAAAGAACGGGAAAGGGAGAAAGAGAGAGAAAGAGAAAGAGAGTCACTTGGCGAGAACACGCTTTGCCTAGCAATGGAGGCTGGCTACTTGTGGAAAGCCAAAATGAGAATGGGCAAAATGCCTCACAATTTGCCTCATGCGTTGGAGCCCTAGAAATGCAGCTTCAATAGATAAAATGCCTAATTCTCTCCATTTGCTTTATGCGTTAGAGATGCTCTAAGCATCTCCAAGGCGAAGAGGCAAAATGCCTAGCAAAAGTATACATAAAAGTACCATCTTTATTTTACCTAACTAATTGAGCTAGTATGCACTCCAACCATACTCTTCATTTTAACTAATCAAACACACTAATTTAATTAATTTTTAAAAGAAAAATATTATAAATATAGATAAATGAATAATAATCTTTTTATGACATACTACATATATTAATGTGACACTTGCAAATATATTTTTTTTAAATATATATAGTAAATTAGTTTTAAAAAAAATATTTTCAAGCGATCATATTTTCAAATGGTATGTTTTGGTACAATCCAATGGTGCAAAGCCATTTTGGCACAATCCCAACCAAGATCAGGACATCCCCATGATCACCACCCCGATTTTGTTTTACAAAAACTTAGTGAAATTTGTTTTAAAAAAAAAAAAAAAAAATTGAAGAGTATGGAGGTGAATTCTATTTCATTTTTTTTTTTTTTTTTTTTGGTGGTGAAATTCATATTTTAAAAAAAAATGATCTAATTTTGGGAGGTTTTTCTGGAAAAAGGATGAGAACAAGAGGGAGGGAGGAAGGGAAGGAAGGAAATCAGTTGATTTTGGCTGAACTAACAAATTTGGAGACCTCTTTCAACGGGAAACAACATTTGCCTATCAATGGAAGCTGGCTAGATGTGGAAAGTGAAAATAAAAATAGGCAAAATGCTTATCCTAATGTAGAGTTGGTTGGAGGATAAGAAAACAGGGTTCACTAGTAAAAATGTCTAACGATGCTGTTTTGTCTTTTCCCCCGGAGATGCTTAAACAACACTTATTAGCCTTTACCATATATTAAAAGTGACAATTATTTCATGTTAGAGATATCATGATTCAATTAAGAGCATCTCCAACGATAGTAGACATTTTACATATCTAAATATTATAATAAAGTAAACATTTTATTTTGCCTGTCAACTGTTTCATGTTTCTACTCCAACCATGCTCTTTATTTTAGTTATTTATCCAAATACTACTAACTTTATAGAATGCCACGTCAACAACAAAGATAAAGGGAAATAATCCTAATGATTAAATACATTTTGCCTAGCCTTGAAGGCTAGCTACATGTAGCCAGTGAATGTGAGCTGAGCCAAAATGCCTAATCATATGCCTAGCATCTCCAATGCACTAGGCATATAATACTTGTTAGTTAAAATGCCTAGTGTGATTCACTTTTTTCAATTCCAATGCACTAGGCATATGATTAGGCATTTTGACTCAACTCATATTCACTAGCTACATGTAGCTAGCCTTCAACGCTAGGCAAAATGTATTCAATCATTAGGATCATTTCCCTCCATCTTTGTTGTTGACATGACATTCTATAAAATTAATAGTATTTGGATAAATAGCTAAAATAAAGAGCATGGTTGGAGTGAAAACATAAAATAGTTGATAGGCAAAATAAAATATATACTTTATAGTAATATTTAGATAGGTAAAATGCCTACTACCATTGGAGATGCTCTCCAATGCACTAGGCATATAATATTTATTAGTTAAAATGCCTAATGTGATTCACTTTTTTCAATTCCAATGCACTAGGCATATGATTAGGCATTTTGCCTCAACTCATATTCACTAGCTACATGTAGCTAGCCTTCAACGCTAGGCAAAATGTATTCATCATTAGGATCATTTCCCTCCATCTTTCTATAAAATTAATAGTATTTGGATAAATAGCTAAAATAAAGAGCATGGTTGGAGTAAAAACATAAAACAGTTGATAGGCAAAATAAAATATATATTTTATAGTAATATTCAGATAGGTAAAATGCCTACTACCGTTGGAGATGCTCGAAAAAAGTGAGTCACATTAGGCATTTTGACTAACAAGTATTATATGCCTAGTGGGTTGGAGATGATCAGAATCACATAAAAATAAATTTTAGAGAATTAATTTACAAAAATGGTGAAATTTGTCGATGTAATAACCAAAATGCCCATCTATTTATTTTTCTTATCTCTTCTGTCTTTTCTACATTTCCAGTCACCACTTTGCCACCCTTCACAGCCAGCCACCCCTTTCTCATTCTCTCATTCATCAGCCTCTTTCCTACTCTACCCAGCCACTGTGATGTCCTAAGTTTTGGGGCTTGAATAGTATTGTATAGTAGGATAGTATGTTTTTCTTTCGGTGTTGGTTTACTGTATTGGGTCATTGAGATTCCCTTTCTACTTCTACTTAACCTCTCTTAATTTCTATGTTAAAAATTTTGCGTTTTGAGCTTTGGAGCTTGTTTTGGATTACAAAAACTAAACTTTGGTTTCTGGGCAAAAACTAAACTCTGGTTTCTGGTTTCTGCGGAAATGGGAGCCATCTGAGTGGATCTTCACAGAGTCTGATCGGTTTTCTAGGCAGAAAACTACTCAAGCGGATTTTGGGTCTTGCTCGAGCAGATTTTTGGGTAAATTATTGGGCAACTCTCTATAGCAATCCACCCATGAGGTAGAAAATTTTGCTCGGGCGGATTTCGGCGCGTCTGTCTCGATTTTCATGCTCTTTTTCTCAAAATTGATGCCAAAAGTGTGTTTGCTCAGATTTTCTCCGCTCTCTCTCTCTCTCTCTCTCTCTCTCTATATATATATATATATAGATATTTATCCATCTTTTCTTTCCATTCTCTTTACAAAACACACTCAAATCCAACTTCTCTCTAAGATTTAACTTAAATTTTTAAGAGTTTGAGGGGGCTTCTTATACCAAATCGAACGAGGGCAACATTTATAACCGATTGGATCATGTTTTCACCAACGTTGATTTCTAGAGTTTTCTTCCTCTTCATCTCTCAAGCTTGAGGTAAGGATAATCTTTGAGTTATATATATATTTTTGCAAGTTTATACATGTTTTGAGTATTTCATCATATTCTGAGTTATGATTTTGGGTTGTTGAACCCCAAATAATGTTAGAGGTGGATTTCATCTATATTTCCTAAAAACTTTTGAGAATACGAGTATGTTCTAGGGTGTGGGTGTTGTTTTAGAAAAATCTTTTCAAAAATGGAACAAAAACCTTATTTTGGTAGAAACCCTAAAATTTGAAGATTTTGAGAAAAAGTTATGATATTGTAAAATTGATACTTGATAATTTGCCATGTGAGTAAATAATGGAGGAAATTCTATAATTGTATGAAATGAAGAGATTTCATGAGAAAATGAGAAAATTATAGAATTGGAAAGCTTGAGCAATTGTTGGTTGTTGTTATTGTGGAAAGATCAAATGCTAAAAATGATATTTGACATGTGGAGAATACATGAATGTTGATATTATGTTTTGTCTCTTTGAAAAATATATTATGATGTTATGTTGATAAGAGATATGAAATTTGATCACAATAGAAGATTGTGTAGATGAATTGAGAAATTTAGAAATTTCAAGACATTGATATAGAAATATATTGCATTGGCACTTGATTTAATTACCATCACATTTCGAATTGTTATTGTCGAGATATTCAAATAGAACTTTATTATTGCATTGGACATTACATCACCATCCCGTTTTATCATTAATACAATTGATTTTGAATATTGCATTGGAAAAAGTATTGCTTTGAGAAAGGGAATTGTTTTGTAAAACAAGATCATATTGATTTATTTTTGGGGTAAATACGTTGGTAAGTCTATATAGGGGGTGTAGTTGGTGTTGGTTAAATTGGCTTGCATGTTCATGGTGAAAGACCGAAAACGCACGCAGAGGAGATACCGCGTGTCTTCCGATTAACTACTGGTAAAGTGGGAATTGGTAGTATTTGTTATGCCTACTTGCAAACACCAATCTAGGGATTACCTAAATCGTATTTACCACTCCTTTGAACTATATTGAAATTATCGAATTGTTTAATTCTACATATTGCATTGTGCATAGAAGTTTCTAAAGGTAGTGATATATGTTTTGAAAATGGCATAGCATGTGCATTCATCCCATGAATTTGTATAAAATGTATATTCTTTGTGAAGATTTTCCTACTGGGTTTTATGCTCACCCTATAAGATTTTGTGCATGAAAGGATGTGGTGATCCCACTGAGTTAGAGGCATGGAATATGTTTTAAGAGCACAAGGCTCTTTTCTGTGTTGTAATTATTTTTGACAAGCCAAAAGCTTTTTATGTATGAGTTCGAAAACCACTTTTGTGTAGTTGGTTTTAAGCCTTAGAAATTGTAGCCTTTGAGGGTATTTATTTGCACTTAACTTATATGCCACATGCTATATTCATATAATAGGGATGTTGAAAGTATAATCGCATGTAGAACATTCTTTTGTAAATCTCTTTTTGGTTAATGAATACAGATGTTGAGGATTTAAGAATGATGTTAATATTGAGACATCCTCATGTTTACATTAAATAATAGAAGTTGATGAATCTTTATTGCGTAAATTTTTGGGGCATGACAGCCACTAAACCCTAACCCCAAGTTTGCAAAGCTCTTTCCAACCCTTTCACCAACTATCCTGCCATTTTCTAGAGGAGCTTCTATTCCTACACATTATTTTCACTCTGTGCACATCTTTCTTAATTCACACATTTAAAAAATAATAAATATATAATATATGTTCATTTCACACACTTTTATTCTAAATATATCCTAACAAGTAAAAGTGTACACACCCACACTTAAACCCTCCATTGAAAAAAGTTAAGCCACTATTAGCAACATTTTCAATTGAACCGAAACAAGAGCTTCATTGAAGAAGTTGAACAGCTTGTTGGATTGAAGAACAACCAAGAGATGCAAGGAACATCTCCACTTCCACTTCCACTAACTCTTTGTTCGAAACTTGGTAACCACAAAAAAAAAAAAAAATCGAAACTTGATTATCAAAAAAATTAAATTCGGAAGTATAATCTGGAAAATTACTACTATAATATTGAACGATACAACCACTTTTGATCCTGGTTTACCAAAAGGTGTAAAAAAAAAAAAAAAACAAAACAAAACAAAACAAAAGAGAGACGATTTTAATATTCAAAGTCACATTTTTGTTTATGACATCCTTCTCAAAATCAGGGCTTTCATCATGCAAATCTTCTATAACAATTAAATAATAAGGGTGGGATTTGAATGAGGAGGAAGAACTCAATCTAAAATAATAAAAGGGTTTGATAATGGATTGGGAAAGATCTCTTGGAAGATGACAATGTAAACTAAAGTAATGTGATAATAGAATGAGAAAGATGAGAACCTTGGAAGGTGGTAATGGAGTGAGAGAAAAAAAATATTTTTGAAGGTAACAATATAAGTAGCGTTTAGTGTTTTTCTTATAGTGAATGTGTTTTTAGTTTTTTTTTTCTTGAGAAAATGTGTACTGAGAAAATATGAATTTCAAGTGAAGTGTTTATACTAATCTTTATATTAGTAATTTTGTTTATGGTTAAAATTGTAATAAAAATTATTTTCATTAAGCATGTACACAAAGTGAAAATGATATGTGGAAATAGAAGCTCCCATTTGGTAGCCCCCTTTAGTCCTTTCCCGCTACCACAATTACTATAACTAAACTTCTTATGATCCCCTATGCCTAATCCTACCCCTTCCTTTAACCCCTGAACCCTCTCTCAACCTCTTTCTATCAATCAAAGTCGCAAAAAAAAACAAAACTTGAAAAGACAAAGAGTGAGAGGAAATGATTAAGAGAAACCAAACATGAACAATCACGATGAAGGAGGTCTCAATGATGGAGGTGTAATAGTCAATCTAGCCGTGGTAAATGAGATCTCGATGGTAGATGTCATGGTGCAAGCCTTGTGGTGGTCAATATCATTGTAGGGAGGGCTGAGGTGTATATGGTGGCATGGAAGGAGGTACTAGTGGCGAGGGAGGGTGACAATGGTAGTGACCATGGCCAACAACGTACCGAGGTGGCTGAAGAGAAATGGCTATGGTGATGGCTAGTAGGACTACTAGTAGGGGGTTCAAAGGGAAGAGGGAAAGGGAAAGAAAAAGAAAAGTGAGGATAAAGTTGTAAAACAAAATCATGATTTTATAATTTCTTTTCAATTTCTCATTCCTATTGTAATTAGAAAAAAGTTCTCAGCTTTTTTGTAATTATTTTACCCCATTTTTCATTTTTTGTTAATTCTCTATTCAATTAATCTACACTCACATATGATAATAAGGTAATTTCACATAAACAAATAAAAAATATTCTCATCATAAAACATTGTTATTTTAAGCTTGCTCAGTTTTATGTAGCCTAATAAATAAGTTGGATTGTGCCATTGGCCTCAAATCATATAGAATATACAATTTAGTCATTGTAGTTAGGTTAAACACACCTTTCTAGAAATTTGATTTGTGATATTAAACTCTTTTCAAATTAATATTAAACTGTAAATATATATATGTAGCGACAAAATGGATAGAGAAGGGTCTGCGTTCATCCACGCCGATGGGGTTAAAGGTCGAAAGGGTTGCATTTAAAAACAAAGACGCATTAATGTGATTTACTATTTTAGAAAGCCATTATCTTATCATTTTACTATAAAAAAATTTAATAAGCTTTTGTTTGTGTATTTTTTTTAAAAATTAATTAACTTGAAAATAAAATTAAAAGGAAATTACAAATTATCCAATTAAATCCAAATCTTAGTAAAAATATTTTTGATTAAACTACTAACATGTAAGGGTAACTTTGGTATTTGATAAAGTTAAAAACTAAAAATTGAAAATTAAGTATTAAATATTGAATGTTGAATTTTTTAAATTAAAAAGTCATTTGATAAAAATTTAAGTGCTAAATTAAAAATAAGTTGTTTGATTTTTGTAAGATCAAATTTAAAATTTATTATTTTCAAGTTGTGTATTTCAATTTTTATATTGTGATGTGGCGGTGGCGGTGGCGGTGGCGGTGGCGGTGGCATGGTGGTGGTGGTAGTAGTGGCAGTGATGATAGTGGTGATGGTAGCGATAGCAATGGGAATAAAATGATAGTGGTGTTTATGGTAACAATGACAATAGTGATGAATGTGGAGACAATAATGGTGGCAGCGGTAGCGATTGTAGTTGTAGTAAAATGATGGTAGTGCTTAAAGAAACAATGACAATAATGATGAAGGTGATGGTAGTAGTAGTGGTGATATGGCTTGATGGTAGTGGTGGTGGTAGCAACGATAGCAATGGTAGTGGTAGTAAAACAATAATGACAATTGTGATAAAGGTGGCGGTAGTAGTGATGGTAGCGGTGACACGGTGGTGATAATTGTAGCAATGGTGTTGGTGGCGACATGATGGTGGTGGTAGTGGTGGGCGGCATGATAGTGGTGATGGCGATAATAGTGGTGGTGGTAGTAGTGGCAATGGCATCATGGTAGTAATGGCGGCAGCAGCATGATGAAGGTGGTGCTAGTGGCGGTGGCGACATGGTGTGGTGGTGGTAGCAGTAGCAGTAGCTATGGTGGCAGTAATGGTGACGGTGGCATGATGATAGTGGTTGTGGTAGTAATGATAGTGGTGGCGGTGGTGATTGTGAATTTATAATAGTGCATATCGATACTTATTTTTAATATCTATAAATTCAGTTAGAATTAAATAAGTTTCATATGAATTATTTTTTTTGAAGTTTTAACACATACTTTAAGAGGCATTAAATTTTTAAGTAATGTCAATTGTGGCTTCAAATGGACTTAATTGATTAACATAATAAATTCAATTTTACATGCTGAATCAGATTATCAAACATACTCTAACGTTACTCTTTATTTTTTTACTAGTTAAAGTACACAAAAAGAAAAAAATAAAAATAAATCAAGAACAAAGTACCTTGTTTATGTTACCTAATAGCTGTTTATTTATAGGTTTCAACACTAATTTTTTTTTTTTTAAATCTATTATCCAAATAAATTATTTAAAGAGTCAAATTTCTCTAAATGAAACTAACTTGGAAGAGTTTTGTTGGAAAGAATAAAATATACAGAATTAAAACTAGGGGCAATGCTACATATACAAAATTTGTACCGAAACATGCCAAAATATTTTATGTATGATTTAGGTTTATTTAAGATGTATGTGTGTTTCACTTAAGGGTGTAAACAGTTCGAATCAGTCGTAATTAAAAGGGAATTTAACATTGAACTGAACCTTTACGCTGTGTTTGGTTGAGGGATTTGGGAAGGGAAATGGAAAGGGAAATGGAAATGAAAGGAAAAGGAGAAAGAATTAATAGAATTCCAAATCCCAACTATGTTTGGTTGTGTTGGTTATAAAATAGAATTGATGTCCTAAAAGGTCTCCAATTTCTTTATTTATTTCTCACCCCCTTTCTTTTCCCATATATTTTTTATTATAACCAAACATAAATAGGATTACATTTCTCATTCCTTTTCCAAATCCCACCCCAAAAACCCCAACCAAACACAGCATTAGTTTTTATTAAATGAAAAATCGAAACAGAATGTATGATACAGTTATGTTTTTTGCCAATTTTGTGTGGAAAAAGGATTCTCATGAGATATTAAAGGATTTTATGAAAAAATTGTAAAATCTAACATTTAAAATAAATGAAAAAAAATATTGAATGTTCTACGAATGCCTTCTTCTCAAATTTACAAAAGGTATATTACTAGTTATATATGTTCGTTCAAAAAATTTAAAATATAATATTTCAATCTATTCGAAATATAATATTTCAATCTATTCGATTCATATTGATGTGAAATTTTTTCAAAATTGAAACATATCATGAGCTATGAAAATCATATTGAAATTTGAAATTTTAATTGGTCTCAAGCAGTCAGTTTGATTATGTCGATTTTTCGTACATCCTTAATTTCAGTGCACAGGATTTTATTCTCAATCACACAGTATTTTTATTGGTATATTTTTGTTCATAGACATTGTGCACTTATATTTCGGCATATGCGTGGTAGCGTGGTTCGGATGATTTCAGAATAAAATTATAAAATAAATAATAGATTGATAGATTGGTAAATAATTAAATTGAGGTTTGGGTGATTTGAGGCGTTTTCAATTTGCTAGTTGATTAAAAAATATTTTTAATAATTATCAAGTATTTATATAATATATAATATTAATTTGTATAATATTTTTCATGTATATAACATACATTAATTTTATATAATATTTTTCATATATATAATTACTAAGTAACAAATTTCATATATTAAATCTCTTACATATTCATTTTTAATTTGATATTTTATTGGAGGTCAAAAAATATATATGCATTAATTATAGTTGAGTTGAGCGATTTCCAAAACGGATCATCAATTTTAAAGTTTAATCCGTAATTAGTGGATAGAACACTACAAATTTATGCGAATCAATGTTATTTTAACAGATTATATGATATTTTGCACAACTTTACTGAGCTTGTTTGGCTAGCACCAAAAAAGTGCGCTTTTTTAACACTTTATTATTTTTAAATCAAGTCATTTTTTTATTTTTTTAAACATCTTTCTATTAAAAAAAACCAAAAAATATACTAATCGTACATCCCAAACAATATCTTATGTTTATTGTAAAACTAGTGGGTCCACTCTAGGGAAAGGTATTGGCTTGCATGTGCACCACGTGTTGGCAGTACAAGCAAGCGATCACGTGGTAATGGTGAGCTTTGACGCGTAGCGTTGATGTCATCAGTGACCATACTGGTGTCGTTAAAGACCAACCACTGCCATAACCGTCTTACGTAATCAACAAATAATGGAATGCGAATGCAGAACTTGAGAGAGGCACTGTACCAATTATCCAAATTGGAATATGAGATTGAAATTATCAATTTGTAAGATTTAGGTATTATTTAATATAAATTAAATAAATATATTTAGATATTATTTGACATCTCTTATAAAATTATACTTTTTATTTATTATTTATTTATTATTTTTGGATCACATCACGTTTTTATTTTTTACATAATTTTTCTTAAAAAATAAAAAAATATATTTATTTAGATTATCCCAAGCATCCTTTTATTTAGATAAGTACATTTACTTAGATCATATCATATCTCTACTTTTAGTACATATTTTTGTAAAGAGTTAAAAAATATACTTATTTAGATTATTCCAAATAACCCCTTATATTTTAGTGATTATTATTATTATTTTCCACAGAAAAAAATTGTAATTTTTTTAATTTAGTGAATATTTTATGTAATAAAATTAGTAAAAATTCTACAATTAATAATACAAACAAACATATCATTAGAATTATGTAATTTTATATTATTTATCTTATTAATCTAGATGAATAATTAATTTTTCACCAATTTCACTAATTTCATGAATGGCTAACGGTTTCAATATTAATCATGCTAATTAAATAGGACCTTGGGGCGTTTGTTTTTAGAGTTAAGTTGAATGGAATTGTAGTGTGAGAAAATTGTTGATGTAGGAATTATTAGTGAGGGACTAAAAAAAATTATATTTCTTTGACGACCCCGGACTAGTAAGAATGCATGTTTGTTTTATCATTCTATGATAGGATTAACTATATGAAATTCTATAAATACCCTTAGTATTTTTTATATCTTTTAATATTAAAAATTATATTTCATAAATATATTATTTTTGGTACTATATTATTTTTTTATTTAAGTTTTTTTTGTTATAATTTTTTTTATTATACTATTATATTTTAATATTAAAAATTATTATACTATAAATTTGAACAAGGACAATATGGTCATTTAACATGTAATCCCAAAGAATTCATTTGCCAATACAATCTCCTATACCTCACTAGTAATCCTATGGTGAGTGTCCATTGTTTCAATTTGAAAACAAATATTATATTAGCAATTCCAACTCATTAATAGTCCAATTCCAAATTCCTACCTCTAAAAACAAATAGAGCCTTAGAGCATTACTGTACTCCATTTATAGATGGGGCATTGATCCGAGGTCCTCTTTGCATAATTCAAAATTTATTTACTCCCAAAACAAAACATTTACACTAATGAATTTTGTGCATTATTTGTAAAGAATAAAGAATAAAAAATATATATTGTTATAATTATCATTGTACAAAAGTTGTTTTACAATTTATCCTTCTCTAGTTCAAATTTAAATTTGACCGTTATGTTTGGGCTTATTAGACCCACTAGTCCTATTTCGATGATCAAAATCATTCTTTTTGTGGTGTTCTATTTAATAATTGTAACATTTTTAGTTTATCATGTTTGTCTCAAAAAAAAAAATTAAAAATTAAAAAATAATTTGGTAGGTACAAGTATGCTGATAAAAATAGACTATGGCAGTCCCTACAAGTCTAAATATGACAAGTTGATAACGGTCAAGTTCATATTTGAATTTGAGAAAAACCCAAACCTAATTTTAATTACTTGATTTTAAATTTTCTAAATTTATTTTTTACATTGTGTAATATATTGATAAATGTTTCACAACCATCTTATGCTATGTTTGATTCACTCTAATGAAATGGAATAAAGTGATCATTCCATCAAAATATCTATTTGGGTCAGTTATACTTAAACCCCTGAAGTTTGAGTTTAATACATATCATTCCTTGATATTTGGAAAATTACATTAACTCCTCTATCATTGTAATTATTTAGACGAAATTAACATTGGTATCAAAAAAAGACATTAAATTCAGGCACTCTCTCTTTTCTTGCTTTGCTTTACTTTATTTTATTTTTTTTCTTTCCTTTGCTTTGCTTTACTTTTCTTTTTTTTTTTTCAATGTATTTTTTTCTATTTTTCTACCAGGAGTTGTTGTCTTTTATATAAGCAGGGGGTTTGTGAAATGAGACTATTAACCATAAGGGTGAGAATGTAATTTCCATAACATCGGGAGTGAGATGTAATCCGACCAAACCTCAGGGGGTGTCAGTGTAATTTATGCTATCTATTTTCATATTTGATTCACTAAAAAAATAGAAATTGTATTTTAAATAAAATCATCATTAACCTTTGAAAATAAAAATATTTGAAAGCACATTTTTTATTTTGCCTTTGAGAATTTACATGAGTTGGGAATTAAAATTTTATCAATTGACTTTTGCATTTTTATGTTTTAAGAATATGATAATTTATTTTTTATTCACTATAAAAGTAATGAATAAAGTGAATAAGAAACCATCCAAACTGTGTCTTTTAATTAGTGGACAATCAAAATTAACAAAAAGTGTGTCCACCAAAGCTATGCCATTTTTAACCACAAAAGTCTTTGCTACACGTAAGGTGCAACAGTGACTCCAAACCCTTATCTTTCACGGTGCAAACTGTGAAAAATTTTAATCGATTTGTTTTATTATTTAGGCCTTCCAAGTAATTTCTCTGACAAATCTCTTAAATATGTGTTGTGTGAGGGGTGTTTGCGGTTCGGTTATAGTTGGGAAACCTCTAATCTGCTATCCGTCTATCGGATTGACAGATTAAAAAAAATAAATTTACATCCATTCGTCGGATTGGTGGATGCAGATTGACGGATGGATACTAATTAGCTTGGCGATTTAAAATTTTACAAATTTTGAATATAATACAATAACTTATCAATATTTTTTTTGAATAACAATCCAACTTAACATAATCAAAAGATTATCAAGTAAATTGTCAAATACCAATAATAAATACATATAAGAAAACTATTTTCATTACTGTTTTTTTATGCAAAAACTATTTAATTTGATTTTTTTTAAAATAACAAAATTAAGCCTTATATTTTTTATACAGAAATATCAAATATCAACACTTGCCATTTAATAAAAGGATTTCCAAATTGAAAACACAATAGAATATCTAAACTCTTTTTCAATTGAAAACATCTAAACAAATTAAAAACACAAAGTGTTATAAATTACTTGAGGTGCTCGCGGTTTGACAGTTCGGTTGCGGCCAAAGAAACTTCAAATTCGCCATCCATCCAAAACTAGGCAAATTGGAAAAAAATCAATCTGCAACAGCCCACTCGTCATCACGCATTTGTCCAAAATGCGGCAGATTGGTTCGGTTTGATTGGTTTAGGCGGATCAAAATATCCACTGAACACCCTTAGTGAGTATGATAAGGTTAAAATTTGTGGGAAGAAAAATCATTCAATAAGAATGTTTGTATTTACAAATGAAGAAATTTTGAGGGTTTGGGAGTTTTGTTTAGGTAATTTTTAACAATTTTGAGGGTTTTGGAGTGTTTAGGGTTCTTCTATATTTTTAATCAAATATTGTTATTTATCGGATTGTTAAATATTATTACTTATTAGATTCAAAATATAGGGATTTTGGTTGGATTTTGTTGAATTATTTATTTAGGATATATTATATATTTTAATTTTGCAAATATATATATACACAAAATTTTAATTAGAATTTTTTTGGGGTGATTTTTAATGAAATTTTGCTGGTGATTTTTTACTGAAATTTGTTGAATTATTCATTCATCTAATGCTTAATTGGATATCGTACAATATTACAACAGATATGTATGAAATTAAATGTTAATTTTTTACTGTTATAATCACGGCTTCGTTCCTTTACTTTGATTTAGTCATCAACAACTGAGGCAAAGTGGGCAGAGAGATAGTTTGAAGGGAAAGAAATAAAGTTTATTGGGAATTTAGGGGGAAATGGTTACAGGAGTTGGTGGGTTATTTTGTAAGGGATGTGAAAGGTATTTTGGCCATTAAGTGTTTATTTTTTATGATGTCACTATGGCGGTGTTTGGTAAGTTGGTTTTTGAGCTTTTTTTTTTATTTTTTTTGCTATAAGACAAATGTTTTACAAAATCAAAAAAAATCAATCCAAACAAAATATCACATCAAACCCCATAATCATTTCACTTTTTTTCTCACAAACATCACATCCAACTATAAAAAAACTCAACTATTTTTCCAAACACAAAAAAAAAAAAAAAATTCAATAATATCCTACAACTAAAAAAACCTACAAAAAAACTCACTTCCCAAACACCCACTATATTTGGTTACTTTTGCAATGTCCTTCTAGGGGGAATCATGGTATTATTTTGTAAAATAAGGGAAGTCAATGTAATTGTTGAAACTATAAGGGAGATGTTTGTAATTATTATAAACCTCAGGGGAGGTAAGTGTAATTTATTCAAAATATCCCAACAGGCGAGACAACGAGTTGCAACTATGGGCTCGTTAAAGAATGGGCCTTTTATTTTTTTTTAGAGAAACATTACAGAATGGGCCTTAATATGCTCAAAGTGGACAACTAAGCAATAAAAGATATTTGGTCAAAATCCATTCATAATAAAATTTTAATACATTAAGAATAAGCATAAAAAGTTTTTCTTGAAAAGTTTAGCACACACTACTATTACCAAAATATCCTTAGTGATTAATTAATTTTTTAAATTTTAAAATGATATAACTTTTGATCTAAATGTCGGTTTTTAATAAAACTAGTATTTTTAAATCCTCAAAGATCTATCAAATAAGATTCAGATAGACTATGAAATTCTTAAAAAATAAAAAATAAAAAAATACCGTCAATATTGACATAAACAATAACATGTTACTATGTTTGACAATAACATATTATTCTAGTTGACAGTAACATTTTACTATCTGTTCTGAATAGAACATCAATAACAAAACAGAATACAACCCTCCCTACATATGAACTCACACTACTTCTAGAAATTAAAACCCATATATACTCGTAGAATACTCAATCGCAGATTCAAAAACCCTCTTTGTGGTAATCGAAAATGACACATAAGTTGGCACATCATAGAATATCAATTTACATAGTCAATTTATACAATAAAGTTTGCATCTCTTTTTCTCCAACCACCATTAATGTCTATGAGAAATCTGGAAATGATAATAAATTCAGAGTGATGAGGGATCCTATTGAGGGCTTTAGCGGACCGCATCGCCACGAACGATGAACAGTGGATGGCTCCGATATGGGTCTTTCGGAATAGCTGTTTCTGTGTTCTTCTTTCTCTCCTCAATCATCATCTTCTCCTTTTTCTCTCTCTTCGTTAATCTGCTTTGCATTTTTTAGAGAGAAAGAGAGATCGATGAAGAAGTTTCAACTTCTCAAATATATATATATATATATATGTATATATATGATAGGGCAAAATTGTCCAAACAAATATGGAAACATATTTGTCTGTCCTTCATGAAAAACATGCTTTTTGCTCAGGGAGTTTAGGAAATAAAACATTTGGAGCTGTTCTTTACACACTAACATGTTAGGCCTAGGGGGTTTTGCCTAAGTTTTCCAGTAATAAACGTAGTATCCTTAACAAGTGTTGGGGTAGTTTTGGAATCCGTATGCCAGCTTGATTTTTGGGGTCAAAAAAATTTAGTGAGGACTTAATTTAAAGGGTTTGGCTTCCCTCAAGTTATTATCTCAATTTGAGAAAACGTTTAGGCTTGGTAGACCCATTTTAGAATCGATTCTGATGATCCAAACTGTTCACTTTTTTGGATTTATTGAGTAAAATATTTATGCAAAAAATCAAAATGATTGAATATCGGTAGTTATATATTTGAATCATATTTGTTTTAAAAAATGAACAATAAATATAATTTCAAAAATGACCATCCATTTTTTGTAATATAAATTCGATTCAAATATATAGCTATTGATATCCTAATCATTTTAATTTTTTTCATGAATATTCTACTTAGTGAGTCCTAAAAAATAAACAGTTCGAATTATCAAAACGAAACTTATGGTGAGCTCTATGGATCGTTCAAGTTCCCTAATGTTAAGATCCCAATATGAGAGAAAGCTTAATCCTAAAATAACCCTTGCAAAGGGAACTCCTCACCAAATGTCTTTTAATTAAATGGAGAGTTTCAATTATTTTGATTTTAATTTATCAAAATCAATCTATGTCCAACTCTCAATATCAAATCCAAAAATGTATTTTTATTTGTATAGGGCCTTAATTACTTTGATTTTAATTTACTAAAACTTAGTTGTTATTTTTTAATTTTTTGTTTTGTTTTGTTTTTTTAACCCAGACTAAAACTTAGCTCAATCTTTAATTCCAAATCCAAGAATAAGACTTTTTATTATTATTGGAGAGCCCAAATTTTTGCGAACCCAATTCACCAAATTTCTGCGAACCCAATTCATTATTCTGAGACTGAACGTCTTTAGGTCTTGGGGAAAGGATATGCAAACTTGTGTAAATTTTTACAAAAGTACATAAGTTATCTTACAAAATCGTGTAATTTAAATATAAATTTACATATAAAAATTTGAAAAATTATAACTTGACATAAGTTTTTACAAATATACGCAAATCATTTTACAAAATCGCATAACTTAACCCATAAAATGTATCGTAAGTTCTCACAATAGTGTGTAAGTTAAGTCACAAAAATACATAAATAAATGGCATATTAAGCCTCGTTTGGGAACATGCTTTATTAGTAACTTTTTTGATTTTTTGGCAAAATTATGATGTAAAAAAAAATTAGTATATTTGGGATGACTTTTTAATTTTTTACGAAAAATATGTAAAAAGTAGAGAGAAAATAGAATCTTAACCTTTTGATATAAGTTATTATTTTTTTTATTTTTTTAATGACTTTTTGATTAAAATCACCACTTGTTAAACTTGGCCTTAATATTATATGCCTTACACACTCGAGAATTGTCCTAGGTTCTTGATACTCTTGCTGTATACTCTTTCTGTATTAGTTTTACTAGAAATGTTTATTAATTTTACATGAAAATTGAAATCTTTACGCTGTGTTTGGTTGGGGAATTTGGGAAGGGAAATGGAAATGAAAGGAAAAGGAGAAAGAATTAATAGAATTCCAAATCCCAACTATGTTTGGTTGTGTTGGTTATAAAATAGAATTGATGTCTTAAAAGGTATCCTATTTCTTTATTTATTTCTCACCCCCTTTCTTTTCCCATATATTTTTTATTATAACCAAATATAAATAGGATTACATTTCTCATTCCTTTTCCAAATCCTACCTCAAAAACTCCAACCAAACACAACATTAGAGTTTGGATGGATTGATTGTTATTTATTGAATTGCACATCGGATTTGTTTTAATCATCTTTTCTTAAGGCATTTATATAGATATGAAGAATTAATTAATGAAAAGTAATGTTTAAGTGATGCATAAGTCTACAGTCTAAAGTGTTTTTCTATGGTAGAGATTGAATTAATATAATGTGCAATCCAAATGTAAATGAATTTAAAACATAAATTGATGTTTTAAGATAAAATTCAGAATAAAATTTCTAGATTCATAATATTAAGTGATTTTGTGATATACCATAACCAATAGAAAATCAATCACTTGTGGTTGATTGAAATTGTACCCTCAAGCACCAACAAATCAAAATCAATTGGCAAATTGGCCCATATTATTAGGAGAAAATTCTAACACCCACATAGTATGCTGATACAACAAAACTGATAGAACTTGTTTAAATTATTTCAGAACCAAAAGTTCGCCTATCTCACTGGGCTCTGAAACAATAACAACTATAATAACCAACCAAGAAATCATGTCGGGTCGGATTCTAACACAGATGGTGCTGGGAGTTGAACCATGGCACTATCTTTGCTTGACCCGGTTTTATCTGTCAAAAAAAGAACAAGAAACTAGTCCCCAATGTGGGGAAAAAAAAGAACACACAATTTCATATACTAATAGCAGAAAACTTCAGTGATTGATGTCACAGTGCATACTAACATAATCCAATCTTGGGTTGTAGTAGTTTCTGTCTCTATTTACTGATGCTACTAACATACAGGAAGATCTGCTGGAGGAGCCTCTAGTGATTGCAATTCCCCAACTCCATTCTCCACCAGGAAAGCCATGGCCAAACCCCAAGTTATGTGCACGTCCAAGTGACAGTGCAGTAACCAAACCCCTGTTTTTGCGCAACAAATGAGTAAAATTTAAAATGGGAAACCATTGACAAGTATAAGGAATACTAGGTGTCGTTTGGTAACACTTACGTTTTTAGTTTTCTATTTATATTTACAAAAATTTAAAAAATTGAAATAAAAACTTGTTTGGTAAAATTTTTGATTTATAAATCAGTGGTCTCAGTTTATAAATTTGGCCAAAAAATGAAAACACAAAAAATGTGTTTCCGTTTTGAGTTTTGAGTTTTGAGTTTTTTTTTTTTTTACCACCCAACACTAGCCACCACCCGCCACCATTTTCCACCACCGTCTTCCGCCACCACCACCCATCCCCCACCACCACCTACCACCACTACTCACCACCCACCTGCCACCACCACCCACCACTTGCCACCACCACTCACCATCCACCTGCCACCACTAGCCACCCACCACCACCACCCATCACCATCACCACCACCACCACCATCACCCACCTGCCACCCACCTGCCACCACCACCCACTCGCTACTACCTACCACCCGCCACCGTCAACCACCCACCCACCACCACCACCACCACCACCCTCCACCCTCCACATACCCACCATTCGCTACCCACCTACCACCACCACCACTACCACCACCACCCACCACCCATCACCACCCACCTGCCACCACCCGCCATCCGATACCCACCTGCCGCCGCCACCACCACCCGCCACCACCCGCCACCGTCACCCACTCACCCACCCACTCACCCACCACCACCACCCACTGTCACCATTTTCCACCGCCGTGTTCCGCCACCACTTGCCACCACTTGCCATTTCTTACTCTTTTTTATATTTTTTAATGTTTTTAAACATTTTGTCAATTACCAAACGCGTTTGTAGTTTATGTTTTTCTAAAAATAAACAAAAAATAAACAAAAATCAGTTTATAAAATTTTTGTAAATATAAACTGAAAACGTAAACGTTACCAAACACACCCGTACTCATAAAAAATATCTAAATAGCACTCAAAATTTGAATTTATCATGCAAATTTGAACTTGGTATACTCTGTTGTAATGAATATTTTTTTCTGAAGAGCATTGCCAATAAATTGCCTTGAATTTGAGTCTATAAATTTAAACTTGGTATGTCGGTCATTCTAAAATGAAGTTGAAAAGTAGTAAATTTAAAAGTGAAATGACGTGATTATACTCATTATGAATCTGATTTATACATTTAAAGTTATGATTATTTTTGGAGTATTTTTTTTTCTACATATATAGCATTCTCGAAAAATAACCTTAATTTTAATTTATTGTATCCCGAATAAATTTGATGTACACATTTTGAATTATAGATAATTTTCTAATTATTTTTTATGTAAAATTACTAATTAATAAATTATTCGTGAAGTGTTTTCAGAAAAAAAAAAATAAAAATTAAAAAAACTTATCAATTTTATATAATTTTAAGAAATAATTTCAGAAAATTGAAGCAGATATCTTGTTGTTTACCTGGATTATCAGCAACAAATCGAACGACAGCCCATCCACCGACAGGAACACTAACAGTATTCCTCATCGGCGGATCAACAAGGTTAAATTTGGCAGTATCCTTTTTGGGATTAAAATTCCCAAACCCTTCTGCAACAATAAAGAAATCATACCCATGAAGATGAATCGGATGATTCTCAGTAGTAAAAATACTCGTCCCCTGAAAAACCACCTGAACTCTCGCCCCATATTTCAACTTATAAACCTTCGTCGCCTTCACAGGTTGCCACAAACCCCGACTCACATTCCCCGTATAATCAAATTTCACTGGCGGCGCCGCCGGAAAATCGGCCGTAAAAACCCCCGGAATCCCCTGCTGATGCGCCTGCAACAACGAAAAGTTGGAAGGAAGCACAAAAGACACGTTGTTCATGCTGGCGGCGAACCGGGTTCCATTCGGGCCCTGACAGTTCCTAGCCCGGGAACCCTTCGGGCATTTCATGAGCCCGAGCCCGACTGTGAAAAACAGGCTTTCATCGATGTCGGCAGGGACGGGGGCTTTCATGGGGTATCTGAGGCTGGTGGTGAAGGCGGTGGCGGTGCGGGTGTCATTGAAGGCGGGCAAGGAGGCGTTGATGGGCTTGATTTGGGTGCAATTGGAGGAACATGAGGCGGCTTTGTATTCAAGAATGGCGGTGGTGGTGGTGTTGTCGAAGGGTCCATTTTGGGCGCTGGCGTAGGCACGGGCGGTAATGTAGTAGCGGGAGGGTGGTTGGTTGGTGGTGATTAGGACGTCGGTGGTTTGGCCCGGACCGAGCATGATGACTGAGGTGGTGAAGGGTTTGAGGTAGGCAGCATCGGCGCCGACCACGGTCAGCCTGTGGTTGGCAATGGTGAAGAAGAGTTGTTGGTTTAGGGCGGAGTTGATGACTCGAATGAGGTTGGTTTCGCCGGAGTCTACCGGAACGATTACTGTGCCTGCATTGTCATCATGATAACGATAGTTGTATTATTACTTTGTGTCATTTTGCCTCCGTTTGGGAAGTGGGTTGGCTTTTTGGCTTTTTGGCTTTTTTGGCTATTTTAGCCTGGGCTTAAAAGCTTAGTTTGGGAAAGGTTTTTTGACTTTTTGACTTTTTTGAGTTTTTTTGTAAGAGAAGAATGTAATGATTATGGGTTGGATGTGATGTTTTGTTTGTTATGGCTAAAATAGCCTATTTTGTTTTTTTGTGGCTAAAATAGCCAAAAAAGCCTGTAAACCCACTTGCCAAACACAGGCTTTCTTTGCATTCGTCATGACTGTACAAAAAAAAAAAAAAAAAAAAATTCTAGCTCCTTCTCAAACTAAAAATAGATTGGATGGTACTATCGGGTCGCATTTGGTTTGATTTTGAATATTTTTTTGATAATTTAAATTGTTTAATGTATAAAATTTGTTTAATATATTATTTTTATAAAAAAAAACTCACAAATCAAATATTAATATCTGATCAATATAATTTTTCATAAAAAAATATATATTTAACGAATTCTAAATATTAAATAATTTAATCGAGCTGACGATAACTCAACAATACCGTTCAGGCTGCTTTTAGATTGGAAAAAAGCTGTGGCGTTTAAAAAGCATAAAGAAAAAGAAAATTGCATTAATGTTTGGTTGGATTCTATGTTGGGACACTCATTGTTTGGCTGTTTGTTGGGCCATCATCCTCGTCATTTGCGCGTTGTGGTTTGTTTTGTCGTGACGTGGTCTAAGGTCTATCTTTGTGATTATGATATTTAGGACTAATTCTTTTTGATTTTTTGTTTTTTTATTCTTTTTTGGCCCAAAATTGTTTTATGCGCTAATTTCTCAAACCTTGTCCCCCTATCTCTCTTTTGGGGGTTTCAGCACAACTACCTTAATATTACTCTTGCTCAATTATAGTCAGTTAAATGAATTAAAGAACAACAATTTGTAAATTAAGAATAATGTGTATTTAAGTCATTTTTATGGATCTTTTCATTTGAAATAAATTAATAAAAAATTGATACATCAATCTTTATAATTTTTATATTTTTATATTTGTATATCATTATCTGTATCTAATGTAGTCTTAATTTTATCAATATTCATATTTGAAAAGTGAAATCTCATATTCTATTTTTGTTGATTTAATTGATTATAATTTATTCACCGTGACCAAATTTTTGATGTGGTGCTTTTTTCCAGTTGGTTCTTATTATCATGGCATGGTCTAAGCTTTCTCTCTCTAATTATTATATTTAATAATTCTTTTAGGTGTTGAATTTTTTACAACTTTGTAGATGGATCTTTCTATCTCCTCTGTCTCCCTGTCCCTTTCATATTTCAAACAAACATGTTTGTTCTCCCTACTCCTTTTAGATCAAAAAGACCTATTGTATTATAGAGAGAGATGATATGTATGGGACATGAGGACAGTTGAGATAAAAGACCTTCTAATAACAGTATAGTATAATTCTTTACAGTTTTGATAGAGAGCTTTAATAAAATTACTTTAAAAGTAACTCTAGTGAGTTTACATTAGACCCAAAAAAAAAAGAAAAAAAGAGATAAAAGACCAAATATAAAAAGAAAAAAGATAATTTAATACTTTTTAAAAGTCTCAACCATTTTTCAATTCTTTATGAGGCTTATTTTCGTAGTTTCGCATCCTATTGATTGCCATGATTGTAAAACTTATGGCTCTGCCAACCTCACTAGATCAGATTTCAATTTCACTAACAAGTCATTTATAGAAGGTGAAGAAAAATAGAGAAATTGATTTGTCTATGTATAGAAGCAAACCTTTAGTAGAACATTTGTAAAAGTCACCAGGTTGACCATTGATGGTGTATGCAGTAGACACATTTGGAGATGCCCCGGTTCTTGTGGCCATCCTCACAACGTCAATGGGATTTGCATCCCACCATTCACCTAATCATCATCGTCACCACAATCATTTCACGAATCTCACAACATCCTTTAATTTTCTAAATGACTTTTGTTAACGAGTGTCTTTAAGAGTACTCGTTAACAAATTTTTATTTTATTTATTTATTTTTTTTGAAGTTAACGAGTCATCTACTGGGAGATAAATGGTCAGTACCTAAGAGAAGGGTTGTTTCGCGCTTGGGCTTGGGGAATGGGTAGGAAGAACCTTCTTTTGGGTGAATAATCAGAGCACCATAGACTGTGGCTCTCAGCCACGAGCTATGGCCATGCCACCACAGTGTCCCTTCCTGGCCTTGAATTGTGAACCGATAAGTGAAGCTCTTTCCAGGTCTAATTGGGCACTGAGTCACAAATTCTGGGCCGTCAGACCATGCTGTTCTCATTTGCCGAACACCATGCCTGAAGAAGAAGAAGAAGAAGAATAGAGTTAGTAAGTAGCATGGTTTTAAATAGTGATATCAAGACACGTAATAGTATCCGTCACATTGTAATAATATCGAGAATATCAAACAATATATATATATATAAGGAATATGATGACAAAGCCCTGAATTTCTTAAAACCATAAAGAAACTCTCTAAAACTTAATGATATGTGACTTAAAACTGACTACATATAGGAACATGAATACATGTCTCATGCATACAAGGTACCACATGTATTCTACTTTTTTTTCTTCTCCTTTTAATTATGTCATTTAGGACCTGTTTTGATGCAGTTCTTTTATAAGTTAAAAAAATGGTCATCAAAAAGTGTAAATTAAAAACATTCATTTCTCTTTTTTAATTTATTTAAGTTATTCCTGTCAAATAAAATAAATTATACATTGATTTAAATATATATATATATATATATAAGCCGCTTAAGTTTTAAATAAACTGCTCCAAACAGGATTTTTGAATAGGAAGTTCAAGTGATTAACATGGTTTTATTTGTTAAAAAAAATAAATAAAATAAACTTGCATTATTATTATTACCAGTGAATGGTGAGATTGTATCGAGCTCTGTTGACGACCTTGATGACTAGAGTGTCACCATTGTTAACTTCCAGTGTTGGACCAGGGTATTGCCCATTCACCGTGATGGTGTTGTGGGTTTTGCACAGCCTCTTCACTGGGGTTTCTTGAACCTGTTAATGCCACAAACATTTTAGTTCCCAAGTGGGAAAATGAAAGAAAATAGAGAAAGTAACTAAGGAAAAAGAAACACAGTGTGTGAGCGAGAGAGAGAAGACATACAATAAAATCATGAAGGTGAGTTCTTGGCTCAGCTAACAAGGGCACTGCATTGCCAAAGAGAAGAAGCACAAGGCCTAGGAGGAAGAGATAGCATCTTGGCTTGGCAATGCTGTTGTTGAAGAAGGCTTCCATTGTTTACTAATGATAGATAAAAAAATGGTTTGAAACTTTGAAATGGTAAAGGTTATTTGTGAGAGTGAGAAAAAGAAAAGTTGTTTTTATAGAAGGAGGAAGAGGAGAGAGAGAGAGGGTGGTTCATGAGGTTGGCAAGATTAGGTTTTGATTCAGCAAGAGATGGTTAGATGAGAGGAGAGAGGAGCAAACTTAGTTCAAACCCTGTAAAAGTTGGTGCACCCACTGGCCTATCAAAAGGGGCCAATTCATTTCATCAATGCTTGTTTCACAAGTCTCCCTCCCCACTTTGGGTTGAATTGAATTTCAATGAAACTAGCTACGCCTCATTATTTTGAAGTTTTAATTAGTTTTGGCAGTAAACTTGTGATACTTTAAATATTTAATTAATACTATAAGCAATCATAATAATAACGGTAATAATACATTTAAAACAAATCTTAATCCAAATAATAAAAATAAAATAAAATTTAAATTTAAAAAAAAAAAAATGGGTAGCTTATCACCATCCTAATAAATAGGATGATGACCAAGCCATATAGCCTTGGTGAACCATCAAGTTTGATGAGGAGGGAATTGCCACTTGTTAGACAGGTGGCTAATACATTTAAGCAAATCACATGTGAGAAACCACCTATAAATAGTGTACGGTTGGAGAGCTTCGAAAACGTAAGGTGATACGAATAACTAAGAAGCATCGGGCCATTAGCAAGGAGTTTGTATTAGAAATGTGGAGGTTGAGGGTTGATATTAAGGTGAGTTATTTTATATCTTGAATTATCATAATATGTTTTAAATATATTTTGAGTTATTATAATTTATTTTATATAATTTATGTTTTATGGTTATGCTAATGTTTCAATTACGTGAATTATTTTCTGAACTCCAATTCCATATATATGTTTATTTAAATTTTAGAAATTTTTTGACAATGATTTTGTAACCAATTATTTTCAGTTAGTACCACCACGGGAGTCTCATGCCTTGAGGGACTTAAATAACCATTGGCCCCTGTTTGATCACTTCGTGGTCCCCAATTTGTCATGGATCTATTGACCCCTATTCTGATTGTCACTTCAGTGACTCCTGTTTTGTACTGTGGTTATAGTTATTTACGTAATTTTTATTTCAGTTCCTGCCACTTAAATAATTTATTTATGCAACTTAAATGTTTTAACTTATGGCTATTTGGTACCCCTATACTCACCGTATAATATTTCTTACTCTGCTATGTGCTTATAGCTATTATTCCTTTCAGGTGACGAGGTTTAACGGGATCAAGATGGGAAATGAATCGCTATGTTGTTTTTTTTTCTTTTTTCTTTTTTTAAGATTTCTATCTATTTTTTTATCGAACTCTTGTAATACAATAAAACTCAAATGACTATGCTTTGTTTCCTTTTAATAAATATTTGGTACTCAATTAATTTATTTTAATTTATCCGCTTGCGCTACGACTATAAAATTATTTAAATTATTTTATTTTTATCTTGTTACGACGCCAAACCTTTGGATATCGGATTTGGGTTGTAACAAAAATAATAACAAACAAAATATTATTCTCTTTGGTTTTCATAACCTATTTGTTAAAATCATTAAAAATTAAGTTGGTAAAAAATTAAGGATTTTGTTAATGTGTATATATTCAAAAACTTTAAAATGTTGTGTATTCTGTATAAAAGTGATTGTAATAAAAACTAAAAACTATACAATCATTTTAAGTTATTTTATCAAGTACTCCAAGAGCATGGTTGGGTATGCAAAAAGCTATTTGTTGTTTTAACTTAGTAATGAATAGTGTCAAAATGTTTCATTTTAGCAATTTTGTTCCAATTTTGAACTTTTCATACAAAATGTCAAATCAAAATACTATATATGGATCCTTAATGAAAGATACAAACAAAAGATTTTAGTTATAGGTAAATATTGTGCTATATTTGACACAATGTTTATCTGTAGATAACATATAACAAGCCATATACCTTTTTCTTTTTATTTTTTTTATATCCAAACCATATACCTAAAATTAGAATGAAAACTCAGAAGTTTCAAGGCAAAATGTAGCAATAGCAAGCCATATTGAAGAAGCTCTAAAAGGCATATCCAAACAAAATCTAAAAAATAATAAAAATTTTAAAAATACTAATCAGCTTGCTTTGTTTTTATTTTTCAGAAAATATTTTTCAAAAAATTCTACTTTCTTATTTTCCGTATTTTTTAGTTTTTACTGAATTTTTTAAATATTTTAAGCCATTTTTTTTTACTTTTTAGACACACCGAACATAAATACACCTAAAAAGTAAAAAAGTTGTAAATTTTTTTTTTAAAAAATTCACTAAATACCAAAAATACAAAAAAATACAAGAATTCAGTACATTTTTTGTATTTTTATGTATTTATTAATTTTTTAAAATATTTTTTCACAAATTTTTACTTTTTAGATATATCTAACTAAGGTGCATCTAAAAAGGTAAAAAAAATGTTTAAAATTTAAAAAATATTCACTAAAAACAAAAGAACACGAAAATTAAAAAACTCAATTTTCAAAAAATTTAATTCAGAAAACTCAAATCAAACACACTGAATCATTTTAATATTGTTTTCCTTTTTTTGGTGCAAAAACAATTAAAAATTTTAAATCATTTTTTTGATATTTATTTTCACTAAACTAATTTTTATTGTTTTAGATGTATCTTCATGATCATTCTAAATTCAAAAGCTAAAAACTTCCACGTTTAATATTATAGTTCTATAATTTCAAAAATACAAACTCAAAAAGTTGTTCAGAATCTGAAATCAAAGATCTAAATAGATTTATAATGTAATCTTACAACAATAAAATTAAATATACCATTAATTTAAAATTCTTAGTAAATTTTGACATATTTTCTAAGTTTCGAGACTCTCTCTTTAAAAATCCCCCACTAGTAAACTAGTCATAGGCACTCTTTCATCTCTAGGTAAAGCAATTTTGATGGTGCGGGTAAATTTCAATTTTGGAGGGTACTTCCCCATGGAAAGGTCAGTTACCCTTTTTTCATTGAGAGTCATCACTACGCCATCAAATAGTCATCCTCACAATGCCCCCAAAATCTGTATGATTCATATGCAGATTAAAAGGTGGTACAGAATTCTCTTGTCCTCTCTATTTACAGTGTAAAACAAATCAAATTACTCGAATTCAACTTATTAAAAATTTATTTGAAATTGAGTCATTACTTATATGAGTTAAATACATTTTAAAATCGTTAAGTATTTAAATCAAACTTGTACAATTTACTATTCGATTCAATTTAATTCGATTTTTTTTATCAATAAAAAAAAAAATTCTTCACTAATGAAAATCGATGTAAGTGAAATACTAAGACAAACATCGATAAAAGAGTCAAGTACACAAAGTATCAAAGCAAAACTAATCAATCCCCATTATATTGGTACAAAAAAGTAAGCTCAATCATCTGCTAGTATTACACTAAGGGTGTGTTTGATTGGGGGGATAAGGGGGGTGGACTATCCACTGTTTGGACTCCATGTCCGGCCTCCCTCCTTATCCGTCGTTTGATTTTTTTTTAGTCCGGCGGACTCCATGTCCGGCCGGACTCCATGTCCCCCATATGGGGGACTATCCTATCCTGGGGGGGGGGGGTGGGATTGTTTTGGGGGGACTAATCACTGTTTGGATTAGATGCAAAAATGACAATTTTGACCCTCTACTATTTAATTATGTATTATATTTAATAAAATTTAATAAAATTTAAATGTCTCAATTTAAAAATAAAATAATTTTATTTAACTTTTTATTAATGTTTTATTTATTTAATTTTTTAAAATAATTTTTTATAGATATTTTATTGATGTTTTATTTTAAAATTTTGTTTATGTTTTATTTAATTTCATTATTTAAATTTAATACATGTTTTAATAGATGTTTTATTTAAACAATTAAATGTTTAATTTCAACAATAAATAATTTCATTTAGTTAAATTATGTTTTATCTAAACATTTGTACATCAACATGTTTATTAAATTATTTCAACATCTGTACATCAACATGTATATTTATTTAACATCTATTAAATTATGTTTTAATACGTCAACATTTGATTACATCTATATTTGTTAATTGTTAATTACATCAACATTTGTTAATTGTTTAAACATAATCTGTACATCAACATTTATTTAATTGTTAATTGTTAATTGTTTAAACATAATCTGTACATCAAAATAATTTTAATGTTAATTGTTTAAATAAAAATTTAAACATTTAACCATTAGTATGTTTAATTTCAACAATAAATTTTTATTTGTTTTTTATCAATATTAGTATGTTTAAATATCTTTAAACAAAATTTAACCATTAGTATGTTTAATGTTTAATTGTGTAAATAAACAAACACAGTGAAGTTTTGCATGTAAAAAAAATAATTATTTGTTATACAGTAATGATTTAAAACAAATTTTATTGATATTTTATTTATTTATTTATTTAATTTAAAAAAAAACGAATTTTTTTAATTAAAAATAATTAAAATATTAAAGATATGTTTAATATTGCTATTACTTAGTAAACAATTGAAAAGGGTAAAATAGTCTTTTGTTCATTTATCCTATCCAGTCCGTCCAACCAAACGTTGGATTCACTGAAAATAGTCCTATCCAGACATCTAATCCCATGAAAAAACAAACACAGGATACATATCCAATCCGACCAAATAGTCCGGGGGATTCACAGTCCCAGGACTCAAGTCCGATGGATTCTAATCCCCCCTTTTCCAGTCCGTCCAATCAAACACACCCTAAGAGTTGGTGAGGAACTAACCGAAATAAAATAAAACCCAAAAAAATGAGAAAAACAGCCAAAGGGAACCAAATGTGAAGACACAACCCCAAATCACCTTACGTTGGTACACCAAAATCGCCTGCATTACATTAGGCTTCTCTTCTGTAAATTAGCAAGCAGAGGATCAAAGGCTCCACCAGCAGCGACAATGACAGACAAGGGCACTGCCAACAGTCTATCTCAAACTATGCCAAGATTGCTCTGAAAATCTGCCAAAAACACCAACACTCAAGCCTAAATACACACCTCGACCTAACTTGATTACAGAACTATATATATCGAGATGAGTATTGTTAATTAAAAAGTTACACTCATTTTTCAAACTCAATGTTGTGACAACTTATTAAAATATCTAAGATAATTCTTTCTCACATGTCTTTTTTAATTATCAATTAATCATCTCTTCTACAATAAAAATAAAAAAATAAAAAACTAAAAAATCCACCTAAAAGTAAACTTTTACATCATTCTCGTGTAGAAATTGTCTTTACACATCATGTGAGCTTGAACTCTCTGGTCAAAGCCAGACACATCCTTTTCTCTAGCTAATATTAAACCAATAGGGCAGTGACAAGGGAGGTCAAAATTTTGATTCTAATTTTCTATACAAAATGGGCTTTCATCCCTTTTAATGGCCAAATATGAACTAGATATTTTATTTGCCCCCTTGATGAAGTAAACTTAAATTATTTTAAATCATCAATACAAGATTATTGTATTAAAAAATATATTACTATTGTGTTACAATAATTTTAGGAAATATAAATATAGGATCTTGGACAAATGACAATTATTTTTATTTTTTGTGTGTGAAAACATAGAGAAACAAAAAGTGATATAAAAAAAAATGTTTGCAACGCTTTCAACTAGTTTTTTAGAATTTTTAAAAATTATTTCGTACAAAATCAAAAACAATATTAAAAGGATGTGCATTTTCAAACTTCTCATTATTTTTACTTACGAAAACACCACAACAATTTTTTTTAAATGATATGAAGCAAAATAATAATTAATTTAACTAATTAATTTTTATTTATTTATTTGGGCGATTGACTTAATCATTTACAATCACTATCCATTACAAATCACAGGGATTATCTTATCCATTGGCCTAGAGTCAAGTCAAAGAACAAGGAGTAGCTAGGATTCATGGTGACGTGTTTAGAAGAAGAGATTGACCAAATCTTTGCTTTTCTCCAATTTGACCTTAATTTTTCTTGGTTAGGTCACTGAAAATTTGCAGGGACTCCATGGTCCCGTGATATAGACGAAAAATTATTCATGTTATCACCATAAGTCGGTCTCTTGGCACAAACCATCAAATTTTAATCTCAAAGTTGGAGATTATGGGTTGTTTTGAAAATTAATTTTTTAATTAAAAGAGTTAAAAAGTCTAAAAAAATTTAAAAATTAAGTCATACACATTAGTTATTTACTGTTTTTTTTTATATAATTCAAAAAGTCATTCACAAACACAATATTTTTTTTCGTCTCATAAAAAAAGTTAAAAAACTATTTTTAAAATGGGTGATTAGGTTTTATCAGGTTTTGATTGGTAGACAGGGATAGAAACTCACTATTTATCTTAGGGATGGAAGCAATAGAGAGATTAAGTAATAAATGATTGATTTGAAGTATGACTATGTGATGTTCTGAAATTATTAAATAATTTCCCTTTACAAAGTCAATATCCAAACTGCAGCTAGTTTTACAAAATGGTAATTGAATTACATATTTTGTATCACAGTAATGCCACATACTCAGTAAAATATTAAAAAATTATTCAAAATTCAAAATTTGTATACTATTCTTATTCTATTATGAGTGTAGTTCACACCAATTAAGTTTAAATCTATACTGTAATTCTTAGTACTTTATATATATATATATATATTGATTAGATAGCAATTTTGTTTAAATTAGGGGAAATTATATTCATAATTTTTATAGTTTACATCTTATGTCAATTTGGTTATTATTGTCTTAATTATATTAATTTTATCTTAAATTTTTCAACTTGTACCAATTTAATCAAATTGATAATGTCCCTTCTAAAATTGAATTGAAATCAAAAAGTAAAATAGTGCATTCTTTTTTCGGCTAACACAATGTAAAAATGAAAAATCAAAATTAACATAAATAAAATTAGAATTAAATTGATAAATTGCAGACAATTGGGTATTTGCCCTAAAAATTATGGGGGCAAATTTAAGAGTCAACGTAATATATATAAAGTATAGGTGCAGATACGGATACTGATAGGTATGTGATATGATAAGACTTAAAAAAAATATTATACAGGTATAATTGGGATATGTCAATAAATTTTTTATTTTTCATAATTTATAGTTGAGATTCAATCTACAAATCAAAGTTCAATACCAAAACTAAAAGGAAAAATTACAAAACCAAAAGTGAAATCATAGTTCAACAATACCAATACCAATACCAAAGTAAAGTCTATAAGTTATTTTAATACCATTAAATAGGAGAAATTACAAAATAGAATTTCATTCCAAAAGTAAACTAAGCAAAATTTAAAACTTGAAGTTTTAGTTTTCACTTCATCAATTTCATCATTGAATACTACATCTTTTATCTCTAGTATATCAAGTAAAGAATTTACAATTCCAAGTAAATAAGAACTCTCTAATAACTAAAACGCATCACCACTAATATTCTATAGCTTGGTGTACTCCCGATGTACCCATGAAATACTCATAGAATATCCAATTATTAAAAAATATAAATAAAAAAAAATACCCAATATATATTTCAAGTATCTAGTATACACATAACCCTATCAATACAAGTACTAATACCTAATAAATATTCAATACGAATATGATAATATTTTCAAAATACTCATACTTCATAGCCTAATGTACTCTTCATTTGAGTAAAGTTCTTTAAATAAAAAGTAGAGACTAATAAATGGAGTGGACCAGGGGTCACCGGTTGTTTGGTCCAGTGTTTGGATAAATGGAGTGGACCAGGGGTCACCAGTTGTTTGGTCCAGTGTGTGGAAAAGTAAGATCATCACGTCCATTAGTTTAGGTTAAATGTTGACAAAAAAAACCCCACAGTGGATCAAATTGTCCTTTAGACAGAGCTGACTAGAAAGTCCTCTTCATTAGGACGCACTTGCCCTACATAATGGTAATCAATGGTGGAGGCATACGAAATATGTGTAAATTAAAAAAAAAATTATATTATGTAATTTATATTTTTTTATATAATATATATATGTATATTATGAGTGTAATTTAATGCAAGTTAAATATTTCTAATTATGTATAATATAACATTTACTTTTAATATATTTCACAAATAAAATATGTATAACATAATATATAAAAAAAAATTAAATACAATATTTCCTAATTTTCTCCCAAAAAAACAAAATATATATTATGAATTCATAAAACATCTCAATTTGGTATTGACATGAGACTGGAAATTACAAATCCTACAAACAATATATAAGATACATTAAAAAATTAGTATTGTTTTCGTTTGTTATATAAAAAGATTAAATAATATTCTACATTAAATTCAAAAATAAATGTATTTTTATTAATAGATTGCAAGCGTAACTTTACTTTTATAATTGACTAATTGCGTAATGTATGAAAATACAAAGTGTAAATAATTTTGAAATTTTTATAAACGAAACTAAAAAGTTATAAACTTACATTTGGACATGGATTGACATAGCCTCCATTTGGGAAGTGGGTTGGCTTTTTGGTTGTTTGACTTTTTTGGCTATTTTAGCCTGGGGCTAAAAAGCCTGATTTGGGAAGGACTTTTTGACTTTTTTTACTTTTTAACTTTTTTGACTTTTTAACTTTTTTGTGAGGTGTCTTCATGGTGAATGACCAAACTGCCCTTGAAGTGATTTTTTATATTTTTACTCCTTGACATACATCCTCCACGTCAGCGTCATTGGTGCGAATTTCTTTTTTTTGGGGGGGGGTTAGGCGTATTTTTATGATTTTTTTTTTATTTATGTTTTTGTCATTTTTCTTTTTGTATACATTAATTTGTTCTTTTTGTATACATTAATTTGTTCTTTTTCTTTAATTTACGTTTTTGTCTTATTTATTTTTATTGGTATACAATAATTTGTTTTTATTTTTCAAAAATAGGTTTTCATGTGTTTTATTTATTTGTAAATTACGTGGCAAATGGTAATTTCTATTTAAAATTTTTTTTTTTTTTTGGATGAGACTTATTTTTCTGGTTTTTTTTTTAATTTACGTTTTTGTCATTTTTATTTTTATTTGTATACATTAATTTTTTTTTAATTTTTCAATAATGGTTTTTCATGTGTTTTATTTATTTTTAAATTACGTGGCAAATGCTAATTTCTGTTTTTAATTTTTTTTTTTTGGATGAGGCGTATTTTTGATGTTCTTTTTTTTTTTAATTTACCATTTTCTCATTTTTATTTTTATTTGTATACATTAATTTGTTTTTATTTTTCAAAAATGGTTTTTCATATGTTTTATTTATTTTAAAATTACGTGGCAGCTATTAATTTCTGTTTTAAAATTTATTTATTTATTTATTTTGGTTGGATGAGGTGTATTTTTGTGGTTCTTTTTTTTTCATTTACATTTTTGTCATTTTTTTTTATTGTTTTCAATTTGCTTTTTTTTTTGGGGGGTTTGGAAAAACTTTTTTATGTTTTTTTTTTTTTAACATGACGTTGAAAATGTAAATTTGGGTGTTATGTTGTTGTCTTCTTCTTTATATACATATATATATATATATATATTAATTTGTTTTTTTTATTTTGGAAAAGGTTTTTTCATTTTTTTTTTTGAAATGACGTGGAAACTGCTAATTTCGGTTTCATTTTATTGACTTTTTATTTTGTTTAATTCTTTTTTTTGAAAAGGTTTTTTTCTTGTTTTTTAATTTTAAATGACATTGACAATGCTTATTTCAGTTTCATTTTAATGTGTTTTTTTTGTTGTGTTGTTTTTTATTTGTTTTTTTGTTGGAAAAGGCTTTATTATGTTTTTTTTTCTATTCAAATGACCTGAAAAATGATAATTTCGTTTTTTTTTTGTTTTTTTGTTTTAATTTGTTTTTTGTTTTTGGAAAAGGGTTTTTTATTTTTTTTAAATGACGTGAAAAATGCTAATTTTTGGATGAGGCGTATTTTTGTGGTTCTTTTTTTTGCATTTATGTTTTTGTCATTTTTTTTATTTGTATACATTAATTTGTTTTTATTTTTTAAAAATGGGTTTTCATGTGTTTTATTTTTTTTTTTAAATTACATGGAAAATGCTAATTCCTGTTTTTAATTTTTTTTTTTTTGTGGATGAGGCATATTTTTGTGGTTCTTTTTTTTTTAATTTACGTTTTTGTCATTTTTATTTTTATTTGTATACATTAAGTTGTTTTTATTTGTGGTTTTTCATGTGGTGGTAGTTTGGTAAATTTACCTTGAAGTGGGTTGTTGCCAATCAATTTCAAGGGTGCCTCTATTTACACACCACATTTGGTCTCAAGACACACCACTACTCAGTTCACACCTTAATAATTTGAAAAAACATACAGCTTGTTTGGTTCTGGTTTTCAAAAAATTTTACTTTTTTATTTTTCGTATTTTAATATTTTCAATGAATTTTTTTTAATGTTTTAGCATTTTTTTTAATTTTTAGACACACCTAACATAAATACACTAAAAATGTATAATATTTGTGAAATTTTCTTTAAAAATTAAAAATACACAAAAATACGAAAATTGTACTGAATTTTCATTTTATTTTTTTTTCGTATTTTTTGGTATTTAGTGCATTTTTTAAAGATTTTTTTCATAAATATTATACTTTTTAAGTGTATTTATATTAGGTATGTCTAAAAATTAAAAAACAAAATTCTTTAAAACATTAAAAAAAATCATTGAAAACATTAAAATACGGAAAATAAAAAAATAAAATTTTCTAAAAAACTGTTTTCTGAAAATCAGAACCAAGCAAGCTGTATGTTCTTTTAAATTATTAAAGGTGTGAACTGAGTAGTGGTGTGCCTTAAGACCAAATGTGGTGTGTAAATAGAGGCACCCCAATTGCTGTGGCTTTTGTCTCCATTTGGCTACTTTAGCCTCTTTTGTCCCGTAGTGACTAAAATAGCCCCAATTTGCATTGCCAAACGGTGTCTTAATCCTCATCAAATGTCCTCCCAACAATCCATTCAAATTGTTTTCATACATTTTTAGACATAGCTCTGTGACAATAAAAATAATAAGATTGAGTTGATAAAAATTGAAGTAAGAAAATTTTGGTTTGGATACAAATATGTAAGTTGATTATCTTGTAACAGTGTTGCACATGTCATTGTAAGTTTTCAATTTTTGTATCAATCGTTGCCTATAAAACTGAAATAAAACATTTTGCTTCTTTATAAGTTGATTATTTGACATAATAATTAATAAATTTGCATATATACACAGACTCATAGTAGTAAAGTTCATAAGAATTATCAATTTGCCACATATATGTCCATATTGTTTTTACTTCATATACTTGCATTATCAATTATGACAGGATTTCTGTAAAAATAAATAAATAAATAAAAATTAAATTAAATTAACTATCAGTATATAAACATGTTAAAGTAATGCTTATAATATGTTATAAATATGTTGGCCCTGTTTGGTAGGGCTTATTTCCAGCTTATTTTAGCTTTTAGCTTAATTTAAGTTATTTTGATGTGTTTGGTTCAGTTTAACAATACAGCTTATAGCTTTTTGTAAATCAAAAATCAACTTATTCTTTGAGTGGGGGATAAGAAGCTTAATTTATAAGTCAAAAATCAACTTATGTTCACAGTTATAAGTTATAAGCTGTTAAGCTATAAGCTATAATTACTTTCCCATAGCTCTACCAAACAGGGCCGTTATCATACTGACACTGTTGTTGTCTTAAAAGCTCTAGCACAATTAACTTTTTTAATTGTGTTTTGTCAACTTTAATAGAGATCTTTCATCCAAGACTGTATATGGAGAACTGTTTGACCTACATTATGATATTTAAAGATATAATCAACCCAAAATATATGTAAATGTTGTCAGGTTAAATGTAAATATACATGGACAAATATGAACAAAATATATTATAGTAATTATTCGAATAAGTTGAAAAAAATACCTTATTTTTAACTTTCCTATCCGCAACCATATCTGCCTCCTCTTGAAAACTCCCTCAAAGCTGAGGTAGTTTTATTTTTTCAAGTATTCTTACAATCAACAATTACATATAAAGATGTAATATAAATATAAAAAAATGACTATCAAATTAATTGAAATAAGAGCATGTTTGAAACGTACCTCATGTATCAATTATTTGGCAATAAAACATCTTTGTACACTACACTGCAGGTGTACACTCCTTCATTATTAATTGAACCATTTTTAACCAAGACTTTTGTTGTTTGATTTGACACCCCTCTAGATAAAGCAATATATAATTGTTCATGGTTGAATACATAACCCAAAAGGTAAATGCCCACATGTGGAATTTTCTGGCCTTGTGATTTATTTATTGTCAAAACAAAACTAAGGCAAATTGGAAACTGTGCGCGAGTTATTTCAAATGGAAGTTTTATGTTTTCCGGAGTTTTAATGGAATGCGATGCAGAAAAACTCTTGTGTCTTTGAAATGTCTAATTAAAATCTCTGAATCAATAAAATTGTCGTTCAAACCTCGACACAGTAGCCTTGTGTCATTGCACAAACCAACAGAAGGGTCAAGATTCCTCAAAAGCATAATTCGGGCACCAACTTTCAAATGCAATACATGTGGGGGCATTCCTTCTGTTGTAGTGGAATTTAAAAACTCTTGTTGATATAATTTATTTGTATCATTTTCAACTTTATCAAATGAGTGATAGACTTTTGACTGTCCCGGAAATCTATGAATGATTTTGTCATTAACCTTGTCAACATCATCATTGTAAGGAGTTATTATGCCCCTACCAACCATATATCCTGCGTCAAAAGAATGGTTTTCAATATCAAGATAAATTTCTTCTAATAATTAAACTATTGATTCTTCGTCATTCCATGGTATTGCCATTAATGTTGGTACTTTGATCATTTCATCTGTATTCATAGGTTGTACACCATCTCCAACACGTAAAAGAAAATCACCAAATTGTTGATCATTTATGGAGCATATATTTTGCTTTCGATGAAGGATTTGAATGTAACTCCATAAAGGTGATTTCACTATAGATGCAACAATAGTTTCATCTTTTGTACCTTTCGGGACAATTGAAAGTACTTGACGAAAATCACCATCAAATACCATGATATTGCCACCAAACGGGGAATCAACACTAGTAATGTCTATGAATGTACGGTTCAAAGCTTCAAAAGCATAACAATTCATTATCGTTACTTCATTCCAAATGATGATTACCACACATCTAATTAGTTCTGCCAAATTTGATTGTTTGGTACTAGAACACACATATGAAGCGTTTGGATTTAATGAGATTTTAAATCTTGAATGAGCTGTCCTTCCACCCGGCAATAGTGTAGCTTCTATTCCCGAAGTTGATGTTGCAATAGTAATTTGACCTTGACTTCTTACTAAGGCCAACAGTGCACGACATAAATATGTCTTTCCAATTCCTCCTGAGCCATTCACAAAGAAAATTGCATTTTCATTATGTTCGACAACTCCCATTATTGAATTAAATGCATTGCGTTGATCATTATTCAACGTGGCAATGGAATCCAAATCTTCTTGAGGAGTTACAATGGAAAGCTCATCTTGTATGACCTTTGGAACTGTTGAATTATCATCAAAATTTATTGTCATTTTAGGTAAATGATATTATGATATATCCTTGTTATGTTGTTGTAGCAGACGATTTACATCTTAAAGGGTTTTGTTAAGGACCTACATATTACTCATATTGGTTGAAGATATATAATCTTCAATCAAATAATGATAGATTTCATCCCACAAACTTTAGACCCATGTTGGCACACAGTATATCAAAATTGTAACGAACGATCTCCTTAAAGTTGATGGCATGTGCATGGTTGCAGCTTTTAACAAATATTATTGTATGTTATCACCGCGCTCTAAGAAACCATGATATTCAGTTGCTTGTTTGAAAGTTGGATACTCAATTTTGTCAACCATTAACAAATGATCAAATGGTTTTGATCCTCTAATATGATTGAGTAAAATTCTCAAATAAAATCTCTCCCCCTTAGATGGTGAAATTGTGTAAATTCTACTAATTACTCTTTGGCGGGTCAATCTCTGTTACACTACAGTGTTGAGGGATCTCCCGATATAAGTAACGGTTTGTACTTTCATCATCAATATTTAATTGAAAGGATTAGGTAAGCATTGTTCTAGAATAGTATTCATCTCCTAAAACATTTGTAATGTCTTTGAATGTATAAAACCTCACTTGTTGCTTGTTTGGTAAGTGTATTTGAAGACATTTCACGCTAGGAGTCATTTGGGGTATTGAAAGTTTGAACATTTTCTACAATGATTCTGGAGCACAAACCCATCTTCCATCTATAAACTGTTGTGCTTCATCATGATTAGGGCCTTGATGAACTTCTAATGCGACACGATCGAGACCCTTATAAACATATTTGTATAAGTATCTGACACTTATAACAAACAAGATATGAATTTTGACATTGATATAACAATCGCATTTTAACATTGACATTGATATGACATTGCTGCAAATTTTGACATTGATATGACAATCGTATTTTAAGAACAACCATGGGTTGTACGGAACAACCTAACTATTGTCCGCTCTAACTCTTTCATTACTCTCTAATGAAACTGAATCTCTTTCTCCCCTTTGATAAACAAGATATGAATTATTTCCAAGTGTAATGATTGGAGAAAATGATTTTGAAAAACGTCTTTTGTATCGACCATTTGTCATACATGCTGATTGTTGATTGAACATTCCACATGGGCCATGTATCATGTGTTTTAGAACTACACTGCATAATGCAAGTTGCAATCTCTTGTCTGGAATTTCAGCTTTGACAATGTTATCATAATCGTCTGGAGGATACAACTTGTCATTTTCATCTAAGATAATAACCATGTGGGCATGTGGTAGGCCTCTTTTTTGGTACTCAATAACATATGCGTATGCTAGAACTTTTTCGAGTACATGTTTTGTCAGAATATCGGTCTTCATCTCCTCAGATTTTGAATGAAATATTCTTGTCAACAAATTAGGGCGATCATGTGGTTATTGTCCAAGTAACAACTCAACTTTAATTTCAGGCCAATTTGGATTACAGGTCATTGTAAGGAAAAGATCAGACTTTCTATACTTTTGGACCAAGGCCATTGCATCCTGATATCGTTGATACATGTCTCATGGGCTACCAACAAACGACAAAGGTAATATTGTTCTACGACCAATATTACCTAAAAAATATTTTGATGTAACAGAAATGTTATATGAATATAAAAAATATGTATGTGTGTAGTTATAATACCATAAGTAATAAATTTTATCTCCATAATTTTCACCAGCATATGCTGCATCCAGTAAACCTTGATAAAAATCCGCTTGAATGTCATTTTGATAAATACGTATCCATCTTAATTTGTGAGACTCAATCTTCACGTAATTATCTACGACAAATTGCTATAAAAGGCAACTTCCTCAAAGAAAAAGAGATTGATCACCAATAATTATAAACAATTGAAAGTAAGAAATTTGTATGAAATAATTATAGAGTAATAAAAAGTTTTTTTTTTTTTTTTTGGTATATATTATGTTTATGTCATCACCTGTAGCATATAAGCATAAAAATCGCAACATGTTACTTTCCTGCCATCACTACTTCGAGTATTTACATCCTATCCATATGAGCCATAGGGTAACAACAGAGGATGTTGTAATGGAACATAGTATCCAGCAATATCTGGAATATTTAGGCGGTGACCACTGGTTGATTGAACAATAATATCTCTTAATCTTAAATTTCCAACTTCTTCTCTATCTACTAAAACTACAGCAACTTCAGGAGCAGTTAGAAGGTTATATTAGGGCTTATTACGTGGCTACTCTTTGATCTGAAGTCTACATTCATGTATATCAGGGCATTGACCCAACTGGCGAAACATGTAGACAAATGGATTATAAGCATTTAAGATATTCTTTATCTTCTCAAGCAAATCCAAGTGCAAGCTCTCATTTTTAGATATTTGATTCTCATTCTCGTGGTCAGTGTCATAAACAGACAACTGCAAATATCTTGGCCTATCGTTAGAGTTTGGTAAGAGACTCCCAGTTTTATGATATATGGCTCCTTGTGTGCGAAATGTATACACACATGGACTTCTTGTTGCTATGTTTTCATCAATGTGAACCCCTATTGAAGTGAAAGAGAAAACATGATTGTGTTGGACAATCTTCACTGTATTTAATTAAGTTAAATTCTGTTGTGTACTAAACAACAATCAAAATATAAAGAAATAAAGAAAATGAGAGAATTTTTTTGATTACAAAAATCAAAATCTAAATAATAAATAAATAAATAAAATCACAGATTTTATTTTGTTACAAAAAACAAAAATAAAATCTGATTAAATAAACAAATAAAAACAGAATAAAATTAAACAACTTGCTTGGTTAATTTATTTGAATAACTTTTCTGATCAAGTCCAGTGTTTAACACTGTGTCCTTAAAACAGATTCGTCCTCTCCACGGTGCTTTCAGAATTTGGACGTCTATCTCCCAGGATAAAATGATCTTATCAACGAATAAAAGCAGCACTACAATTTAATCGTTCGTCGAACACACAAAGTGTTTACACTCTTTCTTTCATAAATAAAATGCAGCAAAATGCAGAGATTTAAAGCAGAGGATGGAGTACGAAAATTTGAGAGCAATTCAAATGGGAGGCTAATCTATTTATAGATGTAAAGATGGCTCTTGGTTTTGAATTGAACAGGTATGAAACCTGTTAGTTTCAAATTTAAACAGATTTTGAATCTGTTGGGTTAATAATTCAAACAGATAAAAACGAGAAGGGCTCTGTTTGGATGAGCAATAAATCCAAACCAGTTTAATTCTGTTTGAAAACAGGAAAGGCCCTGTTTGGATGAGCAATAAATCCAAACCAGTTTAATTCTGTTTGAAAACGGGAAGGGCCCTGTTTGGATGAACAGTAAATCCAAACCAGTTTAATTTGAATTCTGGATTTTATTTTAATAAAAAATTAAATTAAATTCAAATGTTTTTGACCCAAAAAGATTAATATCGGGCCAAACAAGCCCAACCACACACCACGCACCCGCGCCTAGGCCCAGCCCAGCCCGCCCGACTGGATGGACGGCGCGCGTGTGTGGTGATTTTTTGGTCCAATGGGTCTAGCCTATTTTGCCCATAACCTCTCCCTCTAAAACACTTGGGTACCCCTTGGGGCACACCCCAAATACCAAACCCATGCCTTATAAACCCTTTCAAAACTTCTCACCAAATCAATGTGGGACAAGCCATTTTACAACCTTAAGGAATTTCCACCAAAACTCCATTTCCATGGAGCACACTTTGGCTTCAGTTTCCCATTCACTCGGTAATGGTTTTGAGCAACCAAATATACCACGTGAATCACAACGCGGCATAAAACACGTGACCACTTTGACCCGAGTAAATCGACGCTCGGGGCCCACCTAAAAAATAGACCAAATTTGAGAAAAAATTCTGGTTTTACCCAGAATTTTTCTACCATTTCCAACAGATTGTAGGCCTGATTATTTTGTCTGAAATGGCAACTCTCCACTATTGGTTAGAGAAGATGTCAAGCATCTCATTTGAAGCTGTCACTGGTGGCAAAACAATTTTTCTGTTATTACAACACATGGCAAATGTTTCATGATGAAACAATCTTGCATTGCAATGTGTAGATGTAGTTGGAGCAGGGAACTGCATTCTTTGGTAGCATTCACTTTCATGAAAATTTCTTGCACAATTATGATATCTCCTACAGATAAATGATTAATTATCTAGAACATCTTCATCACCGAAATCATCATGATCGTGGTCGACATGAGAAATATTTCCTATAAAAATACATTTAAGATGTACTGTTTTGTTATTAACATAACAATATTTGTTTGAAGTGTTTTGTTTTGTATTTAAAAACTCAGAAAAAATCACATGCCCAGTATTAAATGTAATTATATTATATATCATATTTGTATGGCCATTTATTTGAATATATGTATTGAAGATGTTAAATTAGTATATGAATTGAATTTTTTTTTTTTTTTTACCTTCCGTTTGAACTTGATGAGGACTATCTTGTCTACTGCCACTTGTACTTCCATACTCATAAGTTGAATGAGTAGGTGCATCTCGGGGTAAGTCTTTATGTGTGAGTAGAGTCATTTTGAATTCCCGACTAAAAACATTAGGTGTAGCTAAATTGCCTTCTTCATGAATGGTTGGCAAAAGTATTGGCCGTGGCCTACGCCATCCTGTTGGATTTCTTCTTGGGATTGTACTGAAAAAGTTTAACGCGCATCCTAAAAAATTAAATTAAATATAAATAGTATTAAATGAATGTTAATGGAAAGCTTAGAAGTGTAGTTGGCTAAATCATAATATCCTTAGATAAAATTTAAATACTTACCACTTGTTTGTGCATTTATCGTATTATGTGCTTGCTCTAGATGAGAGGTTTGTTCGAGATATTCATCTATTTTCCTTCTTTGCTGATAATTTGTTCGTTGTCTTGCAAGTTGTTGTTCGCGTTGTTCAATAGTCAATGAAGCCGTCCTCCGTCTTGCGTAATTACGCCATCTTTCCCTATCAATTCCTCTTTAGTGAACATTAGAGCCCTCACTTTGTTCACAAATGAGCAATCTTCGTCTACATTGAGTAAGACAACGTTGTTCCAATCTCGCGTTGCGTTGTTCCAATTCTCTTTCTTGGTCTTCAGTTTGAACAACTGATTCCAAAATTGAGCGTTGTCTCCTCTGTTGTAGGTATAAACGCCGTAGTTCATGATTTTGTTGTTGGAAATGCCTCACATTTGATGTATTAGGGCGTGGTTCATTTTTCCAGGGATTGTTAGCGAACTCACACCTTACAATAATAAATTCTACTCATGTTAAAAGTGTGCCTACATTATATAATAGGCACTAATTATTTATTTTTAAACAGAATTTATACCCAAAATAATTACTAAGAAGAGTAATTTATTGTTTGGAAGACTGAACTTTTATATGGTGAGAAAAAATAAATTCTCTTTATTTTTTTCTTAAACAATTACATAATTTATATAACAATAAAAAAATTAGAAATAAATAATCACTGAGATGTGCTTTTTATATTAAAAAAATAAATAGTAAATAAATACCATATTTTTTTACTTCACAATTACAGAATTTATACTTACCAAAAAAAAAACAAAAAAAAGAGTTCAATATAAACAAACAAACACTAATAAAACACTTACAGTAAAAGAAGGTTGGTGTTATTAGACAACCCTTTGAGAAGTTATTAGTTCTGAACCGCACAAAGTTGTAAAGTAATTTGCAAAATAATAATAATAATAAAATATTGTATGATTTAGTTGGATTATTGTGATTTTAAGACATTTAATTTGGTTAACCATAAAGAAAGTAATTACTTAATTACGACATTGTTTTTATTTTTATAATAATAATGAACCTATTAATTCAATTTTTTTTTAAACAGAATTTATACCCAAAAAAATTGCTAAGAATGATTAGTTGTAGTTTAGATTGAACTTTTATATGGTAGGAAAAATAAAATAATAAAAAATAAATCATAAAAATATAAGCCTAAAATCCACATCATAATGTATACACTTTTTTTTTTTTTTTTTTTTTTCAATCAACATGAACAACAAAATAGAATTATAGAATTTTTCATTTTTTCAAGAATTATAGAATTTACACCTGAAATAAAAATAAATTGAATGTAATCAACAAAATGAATGTAAACAATAATTAAAGGTAAACCAAACACTCATAAAACATGTATGGTCAAAGCAGATGAGATGTGCTACCAATTTTTCTTTTTTCTTTTTTTTCTTACATAATTGTAGAACTTGAACAAAAATTAAAAAATTAAAAATAAACAATGACTAAGATGTATTTTGATACTAAAAAAAATAAATAATAATTAAATACCATTTTTTTTTTTACTAAACAATTATAGAATTTATATTAAAAAAAAAACAATCAGTGATAAAACACTTACAATAAAAGAAGGATGGTATTGTTAGACAATCCCTAGAGAAGTAATTAGTTTTGAATAATACAAAATTTTAAAGAAACGAGCAAAATAAAAAATAAGAAAAAAAACAAACTAGTTAATCATAAAGAACGCAATTATATAATCAAGATATTATTTCTTTTTTTTATTTTTGTAATATATGTAATAAGATTTTTACATAGTGGGGTTGCATCATTGGTGTATTTTAATTTTTTATATAGTGGGGTTAATCAGGTAAAAAAAAGTTTATGTTACAAAACGTTTGGTTGGTAAAAATAAAAAAGAAATAATGTGAATCCTAAACAAACAAACAAAAAAAAAGAAATCAATATCTACAAAATTCTCACATGGTGATAAGAGCATTAAATATCAGATTGAACTTTTATATGGTGAAAAAATTAAAAAAAAATTAATAAAAATATGAACCTAAAATCCACCGAGATCCATCACGTCCATTAGTTTAGGTTAAATGTGAAAAAAAAAAAAAAGAAAAGAAAAAAAAGAAAAAAGAAGAAGACCCACAGTGGATCAAATAGACAGAGATCAGTAGAAAATCCTCTTCATTAGGTCCCACTTGCCGTAAATAATAGTAATGAAGTGTGTTCGAGAGATTTGATTGAATCTAACAGCAATTTAGTTAGAGATCTACTAGAAACTATGGATACAGATTATTAGATCTAATTAGGTGGGTTGTCGACGAACAACTTACATGAAGAAAAAAAAAAATGGTTATAAATCTGAAGAGGGAGTATATGCACTACTACAAATATAGATAAAGATCACACTTTTTTGGTGTGATGTATATTTTTTAATCACATCTTTTAAGTTTTATTAAAGTGTGGTCTTTAGGAGTGTGATTAAAAATGGTCATTTTTAATCACATTTTTTAAGTGTCATTAAAAAATGCTTTCATCACATCTTTTAAGTGTGATTAATAATATTTAGATCACACCTTTTAAGTGTGATTAAAAACTTTAATTCACACCTTTTAAGTGTGATTAAAAACTTTAGATCACACCTTTTAAGTGTGGTTAAAAACATTTAGATCACACCTTTTAAGTGTGATTAAAAACATTTAGATCACATCTTTTAAGTATGATTAATAACTAATAAAACCTGTGATAAAAAAAATTTGACATATTTAAAGAATAATCAATATTATTTTTGCACGAGCATTTGAATAATGTAATGCACACTATATACTATATTTTGAATCACAACCATATATTGAATGAAATAATATCATATATTTCATAAATGAAAGTTAAATGTTTAAAAGTATATACAAAGAAATTAATAAAAAAAATTTAACTGTGATTACATACATTAAAAAATAAAAAATAAAAAACTTGAAAAAAGTAAGTTCTTGAATTCTTTGACCATATTTTGCATCTCTCCAAGAAATTTCTGACCTGAAAAATAAAAAAACAAATTAATTTAAAAACCGCCAGAAGCATATGAATAAACTTACTAATTAATTTATAAACTTACATTTAGATCACACCAAAAATAATGTAATTTATCCAGTTGTTAAACTGCCCCAATCCTTTCCCCACAGCCACCAAAAATGACATAATTATTTTGATTCTCCACACAAATAGTATAAAGCTACAAAAGATATTGATACCCTTGTAGAAGCCAAAATAAATCATCAAGGCATGAATGATTTCAAACTTTCTTAAGCTAGAATAATTTAATAATAAAACAAAAAAGTGATCTAAAACTCAAGATATGCACTTGTAGAAAATGACAATATTATTTGAGAAACAAGACATTTAATAAAAGATTAGATACTAAGCACGACACAACAAAGAGAGTAGGGATAATATGTATACATCCACTCACTTATAGATCAATGTATTGTGCTAGTCTACAACAATACAGTCTACACCATTCAAGTTTTTTCGGTGTCACTTATAGATCCACTCACTTCTCTCAAATTATTTCCCAGCAAAATACACATTAAACTCCCCTTGCTATTTTTTTGCTTCTTCAGAATCTTTGCTAATTGAATCTAGGTGTGAAATGATATACATAAAATTATGACAAACTCTAGTTCTATCAAACCTTATGAACAAAGTTTCCTTATATATGCCTAAAACACAAAATTATGAAACACCAAACATAAGCAAAATTAAAGCAATTATAGCAATTATAGTCCATTTCATTCCATATTACACCAAACATAAGCAAAGTTATGAAAATCAGATTCCAAAGTAGCAAAACCAAACAATACCAAACAATGTCATTGAAATCTTAAGTTCATTTTATTTGATACAAGACACCAAAAACACTAGTCGAAATTGTAAGATGAAGATCTCTCTTTTATGACCAAACTTGTGGAACAAAAGTGAAAAATAAACAAATAACATAACAGAGCAAAATTAAAGCAATTATAGTCTATTTCTAAACCTTTTTTCTCCTATTTTGTCAATCTTTATTTTGGACCTTTTTAATAAAATATTGAATTCCTTTAAACAGATTCAGATTAATAAAATATTAATAAAATATAAAATACAGTCACAGATTCAATTAAACAGATTGAATGTAAACAGATTCAGTTTGAATGTAAATAGACACAGATTCAGTTTGAATGTAAACAGATACAGACTAACAGACACAAATTCATGAAATTAACTGGGCAGTGAGTGTTCAACTGAAGCACAATCATAAAAGAAAATTTATTTACTTACCAAGTTGCCCAACTCTGAGACTAGTTTCTTTACTGTAGGCTTGAATTGCTAAATGACTAATCTCTGGTCACAAAACCTTGTGTGGAAGAATGAAGATGAGTACAAAATCAGCATTTCCGTGTAATATTTTTTCAAAATTCAAACTATAGGAAATTCAAAACAAAAAAATAGAGAAATAAAAAAATATAGCAAATTCAAGCAAGGAAGATTGAAAATTGAGGAAGGTAGCTGGAGTTTGATATAAGCCTCTAATCTGGGCTGGTAATACTTATTTGAACATTGCGTGACTTTTTCATGACCAATATGGCATGGAGGGCCACAAATCCACTAAGATTTGGCTTGTTCATTGTCTTTCCAAATATATAATGAACTTATTTTTTTTGGGAACCATCAGTGATCAAGTCTTCTAAAAGTTAGTGGTCAAGTTTCCCTAAATTTTTTAAATATGAAAGCACTCAACAAAATAGTTTTCTAACTATAGTTAATCATGTTGCAGGTTTTTCTTCAAGTTATGGAGTGCTTGCTCAATCGTTTCAGTCAGTCAGCATTTATCAATTCTGTTCTGGATACTACTTTTCTCTGTTATTTTCATCACTATTGGCGAGAACTTTCTTAAACATTTAATAACAGACAGATTCATACAGATTATTCTACCTATTATTAAATTCATACCAAAATTATTCCACCTATTTTTTTTGAATTCCACCTAGTTGGTCAATCTAAATTCCAAACAAAACAATTAATAACAGACACAATTAGATGCCAAAACAGATTCAATAACAGACACAATATGAATTCCACACTCGATGATACTTTGTATCATTTACAAAGGAGTGTTATTTATGTGTGTCAAGCCAGAAAATGTTGCTAAGCCGTTTATGAAGTTTGATGAACAGTTTTCATTTACAAAGGAGTGTTATTTATGTGTGTCAAGCTAGAAAAGACCAATGAATGCATGGTAAAAAATGTGAGCAGGTTAAATCTAGTCAGTAATGAAACTTGTTTTAGATTGAACAAATTAATCCTTACAATATTTTCTCTATTTGGTTATATTTTGCTCAAAAACTATTCTCCAAAATGGTAGAAGGCACCCGTCAGGGACAACAGCCCAATCAAATTAACTTCTACATAGAAAATCTCCGAGGTGTCATGCAGCATTTAAACCCTTAGCTAATAGGTCATCATATAAGTGTTTCACAATGATAAAAATAAGATAGAAAATATATATCACTCACCTGATTGGAGTTCCTGGACTATAGAGTGGATTCTTGACAACCTATTCAACTTACAAATTGTAAATATACTTCAGGGAATCCCTTAGATCACCAGTCCTGGGATGAGTGACGAGAATGATCTGCAAACAAATTTATATGTAGTTGTACAATGAGAACTGTGTGGTTACACAGATACCAAAAATTAGTAATGAGAGCCTGAAGTGAAGTGAATTCTTTCTTTTAGAGTAGTGCTCTTACAGGTAGTCTCATGTAAATCAAAAACTTCTCAATTTTAAGTATAATGCAGTGTAAAAATTCAAAACAAAACCTTTCTCACAAAAGGGACTAACTTGTCACGTCAAACAAGACATCTTAATGACCTTAATCCTATCATTCCAGTCTAAAGTATGCACAGCATCACGTTGCCATTACATTGAATACATCAATTAATGTCACTGGGAACACAAGTTTTCTTATCAAAGACTTTCATATGACCTCATCACGTGATAGTCACATCCATATTTGGGAGCTCAACATACCAGATGGACTCTCCATAAAACTGAGTTTGTACGTATTGGTACGAAAGCTGTGAAATGAACACCCTTGTCCTGGTAACTAAGGCACCACTACTACAAAAATAGATAAATATCACAATTTTTTTGTGTGATCTATGTTATTTAATCACACTTTTTAAGTTTTATCGAAGTGTGATCTTTGGGAGTGTGATTAAAAAGGATCATTTTTAATCACACGTTTTAAGTATGATTAATAATATTTAGATCACATCTTTTAAGTGTGATTAAAAACTAACAAAACCTGTGATAATAAACATTTAGATCACATCTTTTAAGTGTAATTAATAACATTTAGATCACATCTTTTAAGTGTGATTAATAACTAATAAAACATGTGATAATAAACAGTTAGATCACATATTTTAAGTGTGATTAATATCTAATAAAAAATGTGATTAATAATGAGATAAGATCACACGTTATATGTATTTGCCATTACAGTTAATGCGTGTGATAAAAAAAAAAAGGGTTCAACATATTTGAAGAATAATCAATATTATTTTTCTGCATGCATTTGAAGAATGTAACACACTATATACTATCCTTTAAATCACAATCACAACCACAACCACATATTGAATGGAATAGCATCATGTATTTCATAAATAAAAGTTAAATGTTCAAAAGTATATACAAATGAATTAATAAAAAGTTTTTAACTGTGATTACATATATTAAAAAATGAAAAAATTTGAAGCACAAACTTCTTGAATTCTTTGACTATATTTTGCATCTTTCTAATTAATTTCTGACCTGAAAAATGAAAATACAAATTAATTCAGAGACCGCTACAAACACAAATTGCCTTTTAGCAACTCCAAAACCAAACTATCAACCTATATGGGAATCAATCAACTCTGCTGTGGTTATGCATCAACTGACTGTATATGTGATGATCAATGTCAAGCAAGCATGACATGTTAGAGTGACACACATTCACAAGAATTATTGCATGAATGTTAAATCAAATATCATTATACTTAATCCCTCCATACAAAATTTTCCGATATGTAGTGATATGACATTGAATGTGTTTGTTAGCAATTCATAGTATTGCTTTAGTAATAATAATTCTTGGGCAAATCATGAAAATCATAGAGAGAAATTCACAAGCTAATAAGATCAATAAAGTAGTACCTGTGAGCTTTGAACTTCAGACCTGAATTTGGACAAAGTGGACTCCTGAATCATTACACTCCACAGAAAAAGCACAAAGCACCCACAAAAGAAAGAAAAAAGACTTGCAATATCAATATCAGAAGTAAAGATGAATCTACATGATAAAAAGCATCGAATACTTGTGAGCTTTTACAAGCTTCTACAGATTAACAGTGAAATAGGAACAGTAAGGTATTTATCAACTAACATTAGTAAAACATGGGGAACCTCCCATTTGAATTCCATCCACATATTGGCTAAGAAAATCAATCTGATGATTAGAACTTAAATGATTTCTAGAGCCCTTAGCAAAACCAGCACACAAAACTATTAAATAAGTGATGCTTCAATCAGTTCATAATCAAACTCAAGATATTTAGCAGCAAGCAAGGGAGATAATGGGATCTATATGATATATCCCATCACCCTACAAACAACTAAGATGTACTTCTAGCTTAAACATAATTATTATTTAAAGACAAGGAATGGTCATTTACCTACTACCTAGTGATCTGCACCAATATGTTCCCAACAGTAGTCTCTCTACTCCAGCTGACCAAGTCAAAGTGATGCCGACTTTAGGAGTATGAATATCACCAACAATGCTGACAATTGTCATGTGCCCTTTACCATCTCCAATAGCAACCAAATCTTCGACAGTGCTAGGAAGGTTGGATGAGCTTCTAGACAACAAGTCCATACAAACAATTGGCACTATTTCACTGACCCTTAGAAGTTCAATCTATTTTACGTCCCACATATTGGATAGTTTAGCATGGTACAAGTAACCATTGTTTGTAGCAACATAAAGGGCATCTTCACATGCAAAATGCAAGCGCCTTACATATTCACTTTTGTTGCAAGATGTCCGAAGGGACCAGAAGGGCCCGTAAATAAGGATTCACTAAAATGATAGCAATGAGGAATGAAGAAGGCGAGGTAACCCAAAATAACATTGAAGGTTTATAGGATACCAGTTTCATACTAGAGATGTCTAAACAACCTATTCATACGAAAGTTCTTGGACAACCTCTACACACACCATCCACTATTTTCTTCATTATCAAAAATAATATTGAGAAAATACTGTTTTGGTTCACTATGCTACTAACAAACGCCACTACCAGTACATATAGAAATACCATTATTCTTCCTCTATTCTTTTTGGCTAAGAGCAACACTTGCAAGAAGGAGGTTACCTGGTCATAAGTCCAATATGCTTAGATGAACGTGGGATACGAACAGTGAAGATCTTTGTTCTATCAGTGAGTTCTTTTGCTGCCCCATCATGCCTCTCGGAGCTCTTGAACAGAGAAGCATTCAGCAGCTGTGTTTTTAATTAATGAGTCAAATCCAGCGGTAACAAGTAGTGAACAGTTTGGATCATACAAGCATCACCATATTCCCCTCCCACTGCATAGTAACAAATAGTTATTTAAAAAAAAAAACAAAAAACAAAGAAGACTTTCTACTATATAAAAGTAAGCAATGTAAGTGTAACAAAAAAATTATACATGTAATGTTAAGATTGATGTCTAATGAAAACAGCATCATGTTAGCAAATATAGAGGCGAATTGTAAGAGTGGATATGTCCTTGTGGCTTTAAGAGCCAATCATACAAATTAGAAATCACCGTAAAACAACATATTGGATTGTGGGTTTTGTCAAAAATATAGGCTGGGCAACAAATACTACTGCAGTCTGCAGATTCGTGTCGTACATTGAAATGTCTTCCAGAAGGTCACAGCAAAGTCAAGCTGGAAACCAACTCAGTTGCATACTCAGATAGACTCTAATTGCTTCTGTTTCTTCTTTTGATCCCCGTTACAGTCTCATTTTGAGCATCAAAGAGCTACTAGCTAGAACCTTGGATGGGAATTCAAACATATATACGAGAAGCCAACTATTATGCAGATCGGATCACCAAGATACACAAGTTCTTAATCAGCCAGTGGAAGCTGTTAGTCCAATTTTGGCAGCAAATTCAGTTAGGTTTATTAACATAGTCTGGTCTGGGCCTTATCCCTAATGATAAAAAATTCTCAAACATGAGAAGACTTTTCTTCCATGTAACAACTGAAATCAAGAAAAAAAATGTCAATGTAGTAAAGAAACATGAGGGAAAAGGTAACAGCATGGTGAAGAAAACACTAGAACAGCGCCAATTAGGTGTTCAAATGAGTGATGGTATAGAATGGCCAGGCCATCAACCAAAAACATTTACTCTAAATTAAAAATTCTAAAAGGAGAGGGGCCATACACACATGACATTGATAATAGAAAAACATTTAACAGATACGATGCTTTATCTGAATGAAAGGCTTCTGGAAAAGAGAAACCGCATAGCAGAATTCATCTTTCATACTCCAAATAATAATAAAAGGAAAAGAATAGTACTGACAAATTGTAGAATAACTTGACAAGATGATAAACTTCTTAGGATGCCCAAACCAAATTGATCAGAAGAGTTGAACGAACCCATGATGTGGCATGTGAATAGTCGACAACCTAAACTGGTTTGGCATTATCTCAGCATCATAACTACACAACAAGATTTGGTCTAACTACACTGTGTGGGCATTCTGGTTATGTAGGCTCATGATCCGTGGTATTAACAAGCTTAGTTGCAACATTGTAGAATATTAAAATAAGTGCAATTTAAGGTCTTACACTTTAAGCTATGGCACATCAAAATACACATGCACAATTGCAAACTTAACTTACATGTGCTCCCTCATCATCTTAAGTTGGTTACCATCCAGTCCCCACACACGACATGTACAATCCTCGCCAACAGTGACTATTAACTAAGTGAAACCCCATGCAGAAGAAAGTTAGTTCCTATCCGCATTAAAAAGATAGAAAATATACCAACTTTACATATAGAATAGCAGAGAGAGAAGCTTTATCTTTGGGAAAACATATGAAATGCATGACTAAATTCCATGAAACCCATGTTGTAGTCAAATATAAATCCTTAATAGGTCAAGGCCAAATTGAAAAGGCCTAAATTCACTTCACCCCATAATATGCCATCTGGTTTAGAAAAACAACAACATTGCTGTAATGTCTAAAAGCTTCATCATTGGAAAAATTATCACAAGAATTATGATAACATCAGAAGTTGAACAACAGTTCATATCATTGATCGTATTCACATCTAAATGCTGTTATGTGACAATAAATTGGCACAATATTCAGTTATAATTACTTGGCAATCATGAAGCCATCTCTGGAACAATGGAAACAATATTCCCATTGATGAAATCAGACACCAAAAAAAATGGGAAAAACTATTTAATAACAATTGACCATAGAATCAGAGGACAAATATACTAAATTGCTTTCATTTGCAGCAAGCCCTAGTTTCAGTTTTGATCAATAGCTCAGCATTGCAAACAAAATTCCTCCCCATTCTGACCACCTCATATTATATTTGCTGACATTACAAAATATTTGGAAGAAACCAAATTCCAACCATTAGAACCAGTTATAGTGTTTCTAATACCATCTTGTGGATCCCAAAACAAACAGTATATGCATGTCAAATTATTAGTTTTCTTTGCACAACCGAAACATTTTCTGTTTTATATAATCAAATAAATTTTTTTAATTTCTATGGGAAATCAAAATACTCACGCAAACATATTATGTTTGAAATTCAAAACTTGAAGAAGCAAAACAAACCTTGTTGGATCCATTTTTGCAGTCAAGGATTTAAGGGGAAAAAGTAGACCGAACATGAGCTTGTGGTCCTGCTGGGCATTAAGGGTGTGCAGTGGACGATTCCATTCTTCTTTCCACTTAATCAACAACAAATCTAAGAAATCAACAACAATTTTGACCCAGGAAATCATATATATATAATAGGAACAAATGAGAATGATGATGAAAAAAAATCCACAACAAACCCTAAATCTTCAAACCCATAAAAATTAATTAATCAAACCCATTTAACAAATCAACAACAAATCAAACCATGGCAAGAAATCATATATATATATATATATATATCAGTAACAAATCAAAATGAAGACAAAAGGGACCTCGTCGGTCGCCGCCTTCCCTTGCCTCGATGTCGCCTCCCCTCGCCTAGCTGCCGGAGTCGTCTGCTGGAGTCGTCTACCGGAGTCACATCGCCTTCATCTCCATGTCGTTTCGTCTCTGCATCTCTCTCAAAGACGGGTTGGGTTAGGGTTATGCAACAAATGAGAGAGAGAAAAAGAGGCTGAAATTCAAAGGGAAAAAAAATACAAAACGATTGAGAGAGAGACAGAGAGAGATGAGCGCGACTGAGAAGAAGAAAAATAAGGGAAATTTTGGGGGGAATTTTGGAATAATTTGTTAGTTTTTTTTTTTTTTTTTTCAAACGTGGCAAATGGGCGGGTCTGAACGAGTCAAAATAGATTTTGTATTAAAAATTTGTTTCAATTTTTGAAATTTTTTTTTTTTTGAGTTTTTAATTAGTATTTTTTTATTTTTAGTGAATTTTTTAATATTTTAATCAATTAAAAAAATATTTAAAATATTTAAAAAATCAACAACTAATCAAGCTATTTTTTAATTGTATTTGGTTCTAATGCTCGGTTTTCTCAGCAAACAAACAGAGAAGAGAAAATTTTCAAAAAAAAAAGAAGAAACAATTTTGCATCAAAAACAAATATACAAACACAAGGGTCTAAAAGTAAAATAAGAGAGAAGCACAGATCGATTACAAATCAATCAGAAATTCTATGTATGAAAATCAAATGATAGAGATTAAAAAGAAAAAAATCAAAAAGTATGTATGAAAATCAAATGATAGAAATATATATTATTATTTTTTATTTGGTAGAAGTAGGGGTAATATTTTAATGAAAAATATTTTCCACTAAAATAAAAGTTTATTTTCTGTGGTCAATGAAAAATATTTTTCTATGGCCTATTTTTTTTGGTTAGTAAAAATCATGAACTATTTTTTTGTGGTAGAGGAAAGGTAGCGACATTAGTGGTGGAGGTGGTGGATAAGAGATGATGGTGGTGGTGGTGGTGATGACGAAAAATATTAGTGGTGAAGTTGTGGTAGTGGTAGTGTAGATGGAGCGGAAGGGGTGAAGGAAAGGTAATGGTAGTAGTAGCGGCAGTAGTGGAGTAGTGGCGATGGTAGTAGTAATGGTAGTCGTAGAGGTGAAGTGGCGACAGTGGAAGTAGTGGTGGTGGTGGAATGACGTTTGCAGTAGTGGTGAAGGTGGTAGAGGAGATGGGTGGTGAGAGAGAGAGAGATGAGTGAGAGATGGATAAAAGAGATAGAGAGAGAGAATAGAGCGGGAATGGAAAACAAAAACAGGCGGGAATAAAAAAAAAAAATTTTGTTAGAAATGAAATTTAAATAACAAAATAATATCGTTTAACTTTCTTTTTCTTTTTTTTTTTGGCGACGGGAGTTGCCGTCGTCAAAAAAAAATATTTTTTGTTAAAATATATATTTTTTTGTAATTAATGATTTTTTTTTTTTTTTTTTGTAGAGGATAGAAAGTGGCAGTAGTGGTGAAGGTGGTGGATAAGAGATGATGGTGATGGTGATGGTAGCGGCGAAGGAGATTAATGGTGAAGTTGTGGTAGTGGTAGAGTAGATGAAGTGGCAAGGGTGAATGAGAGGTAATGGTAGTAGTAGTGGCAGTAGTGGTGAATGTGGTGGATAAGAGATGATGGTGGTGGTGGTGGCGAAAAAGATTAGTGGTGAAGTTGTGGTAGCGGTAGAGTAGATGACGTGGCAAGGGTGAATGAGAGGTAATGGTAGTAATAGTGGCAGTGGTGGCAATGCTAGTAGCAATGGTAGTCGTAGAGGTGAAGTGGCGACAGTGGTAGTAATGGTGGTAGTGGAATGGCGTTTGCAGTAGTGGTAAAGGAGATGGGTGGTGAGAGAGAGAAAAATGAGTGAGAGACAGATAGAGGAGAGAAAGAGAGAGAGAGAGAGACAAAGACAGAGTGATGAGCAAGAGAGAGACAAAGTGGTCGCTAAAAGTGCATTTTCTTGCAGTGGATAGATAAATCGAGAGGGAGCTCAGTAAATAGAGAAGACAGAAGGGAGAGAGTGAGCAACGCGAACATAGTGGGAGAGAAAGAGAGAGAGAAAGAGAAGAGAGAGAGAGGGACAAAAAGATAAACAGTGAGAGACAAAAAAAAGATAGAGAGTGAGAGATAGAAAAAAGATAGAGAGAGAAGAGAGATGAACGAGAGAGAGATAGAGAGAAGAGAGATGAGCGAGAGAGACATAGAGAGAAGAGAGATGAGCGAGAGAGACAGAGAAATATGAGAAAGATAGAGAGAAGAGAGATGAACGAAAGAGACAGAGAGAGAAAAGAGATGAGAGAAGAGATAGATGAATGAGAGACAGAGAGAGAGAGACAGATAGATAGAAAGAAAAGAGTGATGAGTGAGAGAGAGAAAGAGAAGAGAGAGAGGAAGATGAAAAAATGGGTGAAAAGATATAGACAAAGAGAGAGGGAGAGAAAAAAAGAGCGAAAAGAGATAAACGAGAGAGACAGAGAGAGATGAGCGAGAGAGATAACGAGAAGAGAGGTAGAGAAGAGAGACAGAGAGAGATAAGAGAGATAGACAGAGAGAAAGAGAGACAGACAGACAGACAGAGAAGAGTGATGAGTGAGAGTGAGAGTGAGAGAGAGAGAGAGAGAAGAGAGACAGAGACAGAGAGATAGAAAGATGAAAAAATGGGTGAAAAAGTTCCGTGTCTAAAGCCTCATTTTCTAGTAGTGAGTCATCTCTATCATTCATGGGTAGAATAGAGGCGCGGATTTGGGAATTATATATTTTATATAAAAATCAAATTGAAATATTTTATACAATCACACCTATTTAGGGAGTGTGATTAAAAAGTAGTAATGTATATATAATCACACTTTAATTAAAATGTGTGATTAAAAAATATATATATAATCACACTTATTTAAAAAGTGTGATTAAAAAGTAGTAGTGTATATATAATCACACTTTAATTAGAATGTGTGATTAAAAAATATATAAATAATCACACTTTAATTAGAATGTGTGGTTAAAAAATATCTATATAATCACACCTATTTAAAAAGTGTGATTAAAAAGTAATAGTGTATATATAATCACACTTTAATTAGAAGGTGTGATTAAAAAATATATAAATAATCACACTTTAATTAGAATGTGTGGTTAAAAAATATCTATATAATCACACCTATGTAAAAAGTGTGATTAAAAAGTAGTAGTATATATATAATCACACTTTAATTAGAAGGTGTGATTAAAAAATATATAAATAATCACACTTTAATTAGAATGTGTGATTAAAAAATATATATATAATCACACTTGTTTAAAAAGTGTGATTAAAAAGTAGTAGTGTATATATAATCACACTTTAATTAGAAGGTGTGATTAAAAAATATATATATATATATATATATAATCACACTTAATTGAAAAGTGACATAAAAAATAAATATTATCACACTCAATCAAATTAAGTGTGATTAAAATATCAATCCAATTTTTTTTTATCACACTTCCAATAAAAATAAGATCTTTTTTTTTGTCAAAGTGTGATCTTTAACTATTTTTGTAGTAGTAATGGGGTATTCAGGATAAGATCAGATTTTTTGAAGTTAAAAGGACAAGTATTTTGTATTTATTAGCTAAAAAGATATTTGTGACAATTTTATTTTTACATTTTTTTAATTTATTGTTTCTCTCTATTCTCAAATACCACAGTTGATGGCGATTGGCAAATGTTGTCGGAAAAGTGACCGGGGATGGCAACCAGAAATGAAGTAGACAAATAGGTGATGTATAGACATATATATGAATATATATGAATAGATAGGTGGATAATATAGTCTTTTAAATTATTTTATTCTTATAATTTCAAATAAATTTAACTCTGACTTATTTACTAAACGAATCGAGTCGAGCCGAATCGGGTCGAGCCAAATTTATTCATAAACAATTCAATTTATTTGTAATCCTAATCTCAGTGGGCTTTACTTTATATTTTATTTTCATTTTAAAAACAAAAGCTACATATATAGGAAGTTCCACACTATACCTACATCCTACTCTGGATTTGGTAGATAAATTTCTTAAAAAACAAGATAAATTATATATATAGATATACCCTACTACTATCAATGTCTGATAAGGACCATTATTTACCCTACTACTCTCAATGTCTGATAAGGACCATTATTTTTGTTATGCATGGATAGATACAAGTGAGACATAACCTTCACGCTTATTATAATAATTAAAATTAAGAGTAAATTATATTTACTTCTTTTAAAATTTGAGAAAAATATAATTAATCTATAATTTTGATATAATTATAGTGATTTTACTTTTAATAAGATTAAAAATACAGATGATAGATAAATATTGAAATAAACAAAGTTCAATATAAATTTGAATAGAAAAGATATAAAAATATTATATTTTTATTCATACGACTAACGAATTACTGATGAAAAATAACCTAAATATTATATGAATTAAAATCTCAAGAAAAATTGGTGTAATTATGTCAAAGTGTAAGACTAATTATATTTTTTCTAAATTGCAGGAAATGTGAGTGGAATTTACACTAAAATTAAAGTGACAACCGTTGGTCTCTTTGAATTAAAGCATATGACAGATAGAGATTGAGATTGAGAGACAGAGATGGGTTAGGCTTAGATAAGATTGTTGAACAATAAAATAAGAAATTAAGGAACATACATATGCACATCAAAGTTTGGTTAAGTTTGTTACCGACTTTTTAAGATGAAAAATAGCTAAGTACTTACGAAGTGGTTAAGCATTGAAGACAACGAAAATTGATTGAAGAACCAAAGGATAACTATATAAAAATCTATCTGTCTATTATTGAATTTCATTTTCTTGGGGGTTCGTTTTCAGAGTTAGTTATGAGTGGGTGAGATGAACTTAACTGATAGGTTGTAATCAAAGACAATGAACTGAAGGCATTTCTATGATTATGGATGTCAATTAACGCTTTGCACCATGAGAGAGCTTTCATCACCTGTCAGGTCATTTTCTCAACGTGTTAGCTGTTAAGAATGATGTGAATAGTCACTGGCTACCAGATCTTCTATCTCTAAATTTTTTATTTATTTATTTATTTGTTTTATGATAATGTTATATTTATTATATTTTAATACCATTATATATATATTTATCATCTTATTTGTCAAACAATATTGGTGTAATGAGTCTTATCACTAATGTATATTTTTAATACAATGCTGACAATTAGACTGACATATTAACGGTAAATAATGGCAGACCTAGGATTATTGTTAAGTGGGAGTCAAATCGTATACTAAAATATTCATTTTTATAAGCATAAAAATTGAACATCATCATTAAATTTGCAAATAAAATTTTTAATATAGATTTTTACAAAATTAAAGGTATCAAAATAGGATTATAAAATACTTTTTACACATTGCACAAAATAAAAAATTAAAAAATCATAACATACAAATGCTTTTTTCACATAACCAAAGATCACTTTGGTCGTTACCAAAGTCAATACAATAATTCGTAACTAACATCACTTTGAGAAATAATTAAACATCATAATGAGATATATCTAATTTTGATTTGATAATTTTCTAACCCCACCAATACAGTGGTCCGTAATATCAATTTAAATCATAATTTGTATATAAATATACATGTATATTGTAGCATCACCATAGCTAAACCTTCAAACAAATTGGGACTTCAAAATAACAACAAAAAAAAAACTGAGCCAATTCTCTATAAATTAGGGACTTAAGAGTAAATATGGAAGTGTTCAAAAAAAACTCGTCTCTACAAGCATGACCCAGGGTCGAATCCTGGGAGGAGTATGGAAGTGTTCTCTTTAAGACCCCTTCTGTACTCCGGTTCGAACTCTCGGTAGCCTGTGGGGTATAATTGAGCTCCTCTGGTGCCTTGGTGGTGGGTCCCTCACATGATGGAGGTTAATTCCTAACTGGCAACCGATTATCTCGGGATCAGGGCCTATGGGACAGTGATGACATCTCAGAACCCTTTTTTTCCTGATAAAAATAAATAAAAAAAAAAAAAGAGTAAATATGGCATAGTTCATTTACAATTCTGAAATGTTTGAAGAGGCAGTGCCCCCCCCCCCCCCCCCTTCCACTCCCTCTGTCCGCCTCTGACGGTAGAAATAGATTATGATTAAAATATTAATCTATGTCCTAATTCAATTTTAGTTGTATTTTGATCTTATCTCGAGATTTTTAAGTTGCGAAATTCTTACGCTGCTAGAAGTATCAATAAAGAGGGATAAAGGGATTTGGATATAAAGATTATTTTTAATCGAGTTACAGATACTCGGTCTCCAAAATCTTAATCCTCTTTTCGAATTGATTCATTTCTAAGTAATATGATGTGATTAGACTATTAAAATATATAAAAAAAATCTCGATATATTAATGTATTGGGACACAAACAGTGACGGAACTATGAAGGGATTAGGGACACATGCCCCTTCTTAGGTTTTGTAATTTTTTTTTTTTAGAAAAATAATTAATCAATAAAAAATTTATAGAGAAATAATATTTTAGAATGATTTCTTAATAACATTTTTCAAATTACGAAAATAATGATGGTTGTTTTAATTAAAAATAAAAAAATTATAACAAACCACATTATTAAAAAAAATTAGTGCAACAATGATATCAAATCATCACTTACATGTAAACATAATTAACTCCACTACGAAAATGAGAAATTATTGAATTGTTAATTATATTTAACAAGTGTGATTGACCTTCCATGTGTTATTTTACTATAAGAAATGCTATATATCCTAAATATTTTACCAAACTTCTCAGATGGGATGGGACTCACACAAATTCAAATGTGTGTGGGTTCTACACCCATGTGAGATGTTTAATAGAATATTTAGAATTCCTAGCATAACTCTTTTACTATTGATTAGTGATAATGTGGTATCACTATTATTTATATATTATTATATAATCTATTATAAGACATACAAGATTCTTTTGCATTGCATATAATACACTAGTTACAAGTAACATCATATATTTCCAATTCTGATTTTTCACAAGGTCATTGTAAAAACAAAAAAAAAAATTAAAATTTTATATTAAATATTTAAGATTTTGGGCGTAATATTAATTTAAAAATTATTATCTATTGTTATTGAGGAGAAAAATTTTTTAAATTTTAATTAACAAGTGTCCTTTCTAAACTATTTTTTTTTTGGCTCTGCCACTAAACACAAAGACAGAGTAATCTAGAGATAGAGGACTCTTGTTTGAGCTAATGATACTTTGTCTTCAAAATTTTTGTCTGCATTTCCCAAACTCACTTTGACTATATAATATGGTCAGAATTTTGGAACACAAGAATCTCAAAATACAATTTTTCAACTAAAAATGCATTGTGACAAAATGATGGAAAGATTAGAAGACAGTGAATCCCTCATTGAGCCAAATATATTTCATCTTCAAAATTCGTGTCACTCTTTTCTAGTTCACTCCTAGTCATATAATGTGATAAAAATCTTAAAATACCAATAATAAAAAATAACTACAATCTTTTACGAGTGTGAATTGGCCCAAATTAAGATTAACTTTTTGAGCTTGATGTGTGCTCGACATCAATGGAGGATTCTAAGCACAGCATAATTGGTACAAAATGGTGTCAAGTAAAGTATGCTAACCTCATTGTAAGATAATGCAAATGCCCCTTAAAGTCTTTTGATTTTTAGCTTATGCAAATGATTAGCCCTTTGGAAATACAATGGATCAAACAGCTGGGTAATGCAAACAAATCCAAGGCTGATGGGACTCTTGAAATCATAAGCTCTTTCGGTGCCATAACATGGGTTGCATAATGATGTATGAACCCTATGTTTCAGTTCATTCTCCTTTAGATTTCCCATGCATGGACAAAGATTAAAATCTTTTTGGGTAATATTTCCTTCTAATAATGATGAATACCACATGCCCCCCCTTTTTTGTGGGGATTGTTTGTGTCGGTCTCACTTAAAAATGGGTGGATGCGATTGGAAAGGGCACGTAAGACTAGTGCAAACAAGGTGGAGGTAGAATTTTGATTGAAAAGAATAAATACTAATATATATATATATATATATATTATATCATTGATTTTTTATTACTATATTTTACATCACCATCAATATAAATACTCATTATTCGTTCTTCGCTAGGAAATAGTTACAAAGCAAATAATCATTTACCTCGGCGATACAGAACGTTAAAAAAATAATTGCTGATTATTAAAAAATTAAGTCATTTAGTTTAATGGTTGTGTAACACATTTTGAAGCGTGCAATTTAAGGTTCAACTTCTATATATAGAAGTTTAATACTCTTTGTAGTGGTGGTTTATTTTTTTTCTTATTATGGAGTTTATGTGGGTGTTTGGGAAGTAGATTTTTTGTAGGTTTTTTTAATTGTAGGATATTATTGGAGAAATTTTTTTTTGTATTTGGAAAGATAGTTGAGTTTTTTTGTGATTGGATGTGATGTTTGTGAGAGAAAATGTGAAATGATTATGGGGTCTGATGTGATATTTGTTTGGATTTGATTTTTTTTAATTTTGTAACCAATTTGTCTTTGAAAAATGCTTGGGAGCACTAATTAGTGCTCCCACTAATTAGGTGGCAGTGGGTCCCGCCATTAATGATGTGATGTTTTGGTCTTGGAGTTGTACTTTTTTTTTTTTTTTTTTACTTTTGTAATGCATTAGTGCTATTAGTGGTGATGTTTTTGGTGGAATGAATCATTGTTGTTTGTCTTTTAGTAGTGATTATTGTTTGGTTTGGGCTTTGTATATTAAAGCTTTGTTGATTTTCTAGCTATTGTGGACTAGTGGTCTGTTTGATGATATAAATTTTTTCATATTTGTAATTAATCTCCTATCAATTAAGAAAAAAAAAATATTAGGTCCGATCATTTTGCTTTGATCCCTTCCATTAGAGGGTTCAATTAGTACGCTTTTGTAGTTTTATGGGATCTATTTGTACGTTTTTCTAGTTTAAGGGGTAAAATGATATTTCTTAATAGTTTAGAGTGTCAATTTATAATTTTTTATAGTTTAAAAGTTAAAGTGATATTTAATAATTTAAGAAATTTTTGTATAAACAACCCTATTTCAAAGCTATTCTAAAACGAGTAATGTTAGGGACTATGAAAAAAAATGTTACGAAAATGATCATGAAAGATTCTCCATCTTTGAATTACACATACAATAAAACACCACACACTAATCAAAGGATAAAAAATATTAATGATGTATTTCATCATATTTTTTTCATAATTCCTAACATTACTCTTCTAAAACATACTCAAATAAAATTTCCGTAACATTTAAATTTACGAGACTCTCAAGTATTAAAAAATGAAATTAAAAATCGAAAATGCCAAATAACTATACATAATAAAATGAATTTTTTTTTGAAATTTATTTGTGAACCAAATGAGCCAAACTATGGGTCCGTTTGGGAAGAAGATTTGTGGCTAAAATAGTCATAAAAGATAAAATAGGCTATTTTAATCACAACAAAGAAAACATCACATCTAATCCATAATCATTACTCTTCTCTCAAAAAAAAGTCAAAAAAGTCAAAAAAATCAAAAAATCCTTTCCAAACTAAATTTTTTAGCCCAAACTAAAATAACCAAAAAAATCAAAAATTAAAAAGTCAACCAACTTCCCAAACCAACCCTATGTACTATATGTTCTAATTAATAATCCGTCTGAGTTTGTTGGAAGAAGAAACACAAGGTGGAGACAAGATTCTGGGATGGGACGTTTTGACAAATTGGTAAAAAAGTTTTTTTTTTTTTTGATTTTTTAACTTTTCTTTAAATTGCATCAACTTTCCATATATATTTTTTTTTAACCCAAAGGTAGGTGGCATTGTGGTTAAAGCTTGGGATTTATACCCCAAGATCACAAGTTCAAATCCCTCTCCCTTGGGCCAATCTCCTGGGCGAAGCACAGTTAGTTAGGAGGTTGGACCTTAAGTTATCTAATCAGCACTTAGTGTGAATTCAATATTCTCCCGCTGTGCGAGTTCTGACTTAAGCGGAGCTTGTCTTGGAAGGTCGGGACAAGTTTAAGTTATCTAATCAGCACTTGGTGTGAATTCAATATTCTCCCGCTGTGCGAGTTCTGACTTAAGCGGAGCTTGTCTTGGAAGGTCGGGACAAGTTTTCAAGTTATAGTCTTCTCGCTTGGAACGGCTAAGGGGCGCTGCCTTGGACCTGCGGAAGGGTAGAGAGGATTTTCCTGTAAAAAAAAAAAAAAAAAAAAACTTTCCAATTTTTTATATAAAAAAATCAAAAAAGAGTCACAAAATGTCAAAAAAATTAATTTTTTACTAATTTTTCAAAACGCCACTCTATCATTAGGGAACAAAAAAACAAGCCACTAGAAAAGTCCAAACCATCGGGTTAAAATACGTTTAAGAGAAAATTATTTATAAGTCCTATTAGGGAGACTTATGCTACATATGGTCCTACTAAAAAACTTATGTTTCCATAAGTCATGTGGGAAATTTGTTGACACATTTACTTTCAATATTAGTTGTTAATATCATAAATAATAGTAAAACCATATATAGGAAATTGAATGTTACCATAGATCATATCTATATAAACGTAACGTAACATGACACATGTACGTAACGTGGCACCCACATAAACGTAACGTGACACTTATGATCTCTAGCAACATTCAATTTCCTATATAGGAAATTGAATGTTGCCATAGATCATATTTATATGAAACGTAACGTGACACCAACATAAACCAGTAACATTTTCACATTCAATTTAAAAAAATAAAAACTCATTAAGTTTGCGAAACGTAACGTGACACGTTACGTTACGTTTATGTAGGTGTCACGTTATGTTACGTTACGTTTATGTAGGTGTCACGTTACGTCACGTTACGTTACGTTTATGTAAGTGCCACGTCACGTTACGTTTATGTAGGACCTTGTGGAATACATTCTTATCTAAATAAGACTTAAGACTCTAAGAAATTACACAGGATTTAGCCTAGCATAAGTGTCTGAAAAATGACTTATAAATAAATCTTCCTATGTTTAAATGTTTAAATAATTATTAAATTTAACAAATCAAATAAATTAATGAATAATGAAAACATATTAAATGTATTTCAGAAATTGAACTTCTATTATTCACCACCACAAAAATACAAATCAAAAGTAATGCCATATAATTCACCTAATACAATTGTGGTAATAAATTATAAATTGTGCTATGTATATAGATTTTGAAACTATCTCATACTAATGAGTGAATGGACAATAGTTAAGTGAAAGGAAAAATCAAAGTACACGATCCTAAAAGGTGTAATAAAACTACAACAATTCATAATTTCTTTTATCAAAATAATTCTTATAATTTTAATGTCATAACTTAATCATAATATTTTGTAACATAATTACAATGATTCATAATTTAAATATTTTTTATGATACACCTCTTTGTAACATTACCACAATGATTCATTCCCAATATCACAAAAATGCATAACTTTTCTTAAGGTAAACGTTTATGAACTAGGACTATAAAAAATATCGCTCAATTCACTAAAATTATCTGATTTGCACAAATTTGTCCGCTAAGCGGAGGTTAGTTTGATCCACGGATTGAAAAAGTAATAATTATAGTCCTATAACATTTCTCATATATATATATATATATATATTCGGTACACACCTCTTATAAGATGTATACTATATGCTCATTGTTAAGCATTTTTCTAGTATATGTCATGCATTTTTGTAACAAATTTTTTTTTTTTTTTGGAATGATTGCATTTTGTAGCAATCGTTACATAATTTTATGGTAGAGCTATGACAATTTGTAATTAAAAATTAAAATTATGCATTTTATGATAATGTTAAATATTGTTTGAAAATATTATATATTTTTTCATCAAAACTTGTAGACGATATTGTGCTAGCGGATGAGATTAGAGAAGGAATTAACACAAAGTTGGATATTTGAAGAAAAACTCTTGAATCTAAAAGATTCCAGATAAGCAGAACTAAGACAAAGTACATGGAGTGTAAATTTAGTTACAATAACAATGAAAACAGAGAAGTGAAGATTGACAACTAAGAACTGCCTAAAAGTGAACATTTTCGTTATGTAGGATCGATTATCACAACAGTGGGGGAGATTGATATGGATGTGGCCTATAGGAGTAAGGCGGCATGGTGTAAGTGAAGAAGTGTGTTTGGGTACTGTGCGATAAACGAATACTCACAAGACTAAAAGGTAAGTTTTATAGAACGGCTATTAGACTAGCAATGTTGTATGGGACGGAGTATTGGGCAACCAAGAAATAACATGCAGATAAGATGAGTGTGACTGAAATGAGGATGCTAAGGTAGATGTGTGGCAAAACTAGACAAAACAGAATTAAGAATTAGTGTATTTGGAAATGGGTAGGAGTAGCACCGATAGAAAATAAGTTAAGAGAGAATCGATTGAGATGGTTTGGTCACATTCAACGGAGACCAACAGAGACAGTAGTGAAGAGATGCAATATTATAACGTTAGATAGGAGTGTTAAGGGACGGGGTAAACCTAAATCAACGTTGGCTAGCGTTGTAAATAAAGATATGGACCTACTTAATTTGTCTAATGAAATGGGGTTTGATAGGGCCGCGTGAAGAAGAATGATTCATGTAACCGACCCATTTAATGGGACTTAAAGTTTGATTTGGTTTGATTTTTCATCAAAACATTTTTTTTTCATCAAAAAATGTAGTAAACATTTTTTTTTTGGTCGAAACTTTTTTTAACCACAAAAATAGATAACATTACCCCTAAAATGTATAACTCCAACCATAAATTATCGTAACTCTAATAAAATATTTATTACAAAATTACATAACGTAATACAGGATGGTTATTCAATAATTTCGGAATACGGTCACGTGATATTCTATAATAATATGATTGGTGAAAAAAATAAAACATTAATTATTTGTGTTGGATAATTGAGTAACTTAAAGAAATATAATAAATAGTAATTGATGAAAAAATATGATCAAATTGTATTCCAGATTATTATATAATTGTCCATTAATACATAACTTACAAAGAATGTGTGGTTGGGGATAATTTGAGGACCTCGACCTCTCCATCTGCCCAGAGAGCACGTGCCCTGCTGATTCCATTGCAGGTCTGGAAGGGACTCATCACTACAAGAAAAAATAAGTTAAAAAAGAAACACAAACAAATATGTAATTCTAGGTCATTGCAAGATCAGCATCACGTCGTGGACAACAATAGTTAATAAATACTATTTCAAACTAATATGTCTATATTTTCAGTTTTATCTTCACAATACAATCTATTTACCTACAATTTTTAATTCATATCGATTCTCACAACAAATTTATTATTTTTTCAAAACACAATTTTTAAGACTACTATATCTATAAAAAAAACTTCACTCATAATTTATTGAGTAATAATTTTAAGGAAAATGACTCAGAACTCGAAACTGAGAGGCTCGAAACGGCTCGAATTTTTTTTTCCTTTTCAAGCAAAGGAGCTCTGTACAAACAGAGAGAAGAGGAGAGGAGAAAGAGGGAGAGAAGAGAGGAGAAGAGAAAGAGGAGGAGGCAGCACCACCGCCGCCGATCGTCGCAGCACCACCTCCTCGCCGATCGTCGCAGTCGCAGCACCACCGCCTCACCGATCACAGCTCGTCGCAGCACCACTGCCTCCGCCGCGCCTCCGCCGCTCCTCCGCCACTGGTTGAGGCCCCCTCTTGTCCAGTTCTCCCTTCTCCCTTCTCCCTTCCCTTCTTCTTCTTCTTCTTCTACTTCTCCTCCCCTCTTCTTCTTCTCCCCTCTTCGTTTCTGATTGAACAAAAACACAGGAAAAAAAAAAAAAGACACCAAAATGACGTCATTTTGATGTCGAGCCAAATTTGAGCCAAAAAATTTCGAGCTACGTAGCACTGCCGTAATTTTAATTTGCCATGGTGGGATACTCCACCAAAGGCTTAATGGTAAGACCAATGATTATTTAGAGTTAAGGCCGATTTTAAAGTAAGTGACAAGTGGGCAACTTAACGCGAGTTTTTTTTTTTTTTTTAATATTCTTAAAAAAAATAATTAAGAGAATTCACCCACTTTTCAAATTATTTGGGAAACTAATCTGTTTTTTAAAATCGTATTTTGAAAATACAATTTTAAATTAAAAATTACATTTTCAACATGAAATCGCATGATAAAAATGCAATATATTTTTGTGAAATTCAGGTCATCATAAAATTGCATTTTTAAAATGTAGTTTCAAAAAGTATGTTAGTTTCTCAAATAGTTCGAAAAGTGAATCAATTCTCTAATTTTTTTTTTTTTTTAGAATTAAAAAAAAATAAAAGAGCTCATTTAACAAAGATAATGAGATCACCCAAGAAATTGGGCAACCTAGGGCCTCAAATGAGATCACTTTCGAAATTGGGGAACTAAACTAATGGCCCATTATCTAATGGGATGCAAATGAGAAGCTTTTTGTATCAGTTTTCTTGCATCTCTGAAAAGGATTTTTTTAATAGTTAGACATGTTTTAGCATTGTTGTGTATTATAATTAGTCAACAATCTATATTTTTTGAAGCCCAATTGTTGCACATTCTTTTGGATTGGCCCAATTTAAGGCTTCGTAAGCAACAACGATGGTGTCGATTGTAAATGCAGATTTGATCCTAGGGTCCTGTCACCTATGTAATTTTTTGTAGCTTCAATAAGAAAACAGAAAGGGGATAGTATTTATTTTCTTGCCGTAATTTATCGACCCCCACCCAATTATATGTATTAATATTTTTGTATCTATATATATATATATAATTTAATTTGTTATATATAATCAAATTAAACTATTAAAATATTACACAAATTTCATATTTTTCATGTTTTTATTTATTATCATACATCTTTTAATTATTAGTGTAAATTACACTTTGTACTTTTGCACTTTGCGCCAAATCCTATTTTGATCCCTACATATGAAATCATAATAATCAATTCTTTGCATTTCTAGTCAAATCTCACTTTGATTCTTACACAAGTGTCAATGTTTGATAAGTGTTTGATTGTTTAAATTTAAGCCCCTAAAGTGCATTTGTTAAGTCTTTAATTCTAATTACTTGATATATTTGAAGGCATTTTTGCTATTTGTAAGTGCTCAAGCTCATAATGTTAAAGACTATCAATTTTGAGCTTCTGAGAACTTGATGGAACATGTATTGAAATCCAAATCAAGCCATGGGAATGAAGTGTTAAAAGTTGAAAAAGAGCAATCAAGTTTCTCTTTTTGTGCATGAGTACAAAGTCTAAGTGTTTGAACACGTGAGTTGTTAAAGAGAAAAATATTTTGTGTATGTGTGCTCAAGTACAGACGCGACATGCTCAAGCACAATCTATTTCGAATTTTATTATTTTTAGGGTTGTTTTTAGCACATAGGGAAGCTAGTAGCTTCTTTGAAAAGGGGAGATTTGGGCTTCAAGTATTGAGGAGGCAAAAGAGAGACGAGAGGGAAGAAGATCCAAAGAGTTTTTCGTGGAGATTCAACCGAAGTTTTGGATCCCTCTTCCATGAGCGACTATATTCTCCATCTTAGGGTTTGATGAAACCCCAATAAAGTAATTAGGATTTTGTATTTTCCTCATGGATTTGATTTATTATGATGATGATTGTATAACATTTATAGAATTTTATGCAAACACGTTCTTTATTCCAATTCATACGCATTTACTTTCTGTGATTTTAAATGCATAGTTATGCAATGGTATTTCTCTACATATATTGAAATTGTCAGATGAGTCATACCAAGGGAAGACAAAACGTGCCTATAACCATAATTTAGCATAGACGCCTTATGCCAACTGATGATGATTCATGTTCGTGATTTGAACATATGAATATTGTTGAAGATGTTATTGGGACTTATAGCAACAATACATCATTATCATCATAATAGTGATTTCTCATGAAGTGAATCAATAAATCCTAGTTAGGAGATTGGTGGTGAATTCATTAACCCTAAGATTATCACTTATATATCCCAACTCAATTTTATATTGCTTTTGCTTATTTTTACTTTTTAATTAATTTAGTTACCATCATATGAACAATCTTTGTTGAATTAATTTAGGAATTATTCTCAAAATGGCGAACTTCACTTTACTCCCTTGTGATTTGAGCCATGTGTAGTTTACCTCCTTAACATTTGGAAATGACCACATAACCCCTGCGTGGTTTATGAACTGAAATGCGCAGTTAGGCCTATTAACAATTTAATGAAAAATACTAAAATATCCCTATAATATAAGTAACTTAAGTATGAGAACTATGGATATTTTCGCCATTTGTTTGGAAGGCAAAGTGTACTTTAACTCCTGTGCTTTATTCCATTTGTGATTTACCCCATTGAAATTTGAAAATGAACATATAACACCTTTATGTCTACCACGTGTTTAACACTTGCTGTTAAGTTGGATGAAATATTTAATGGTACATTTCAGTCCACAAATCACATGAAGGTTATGTGATCATTCCCAAACATTAGGCGGCAAACCGCACATGACTCAAATCACAGAAGGGTAAATTGAAGTTTGGCCTTCTAAAAATAATGTACACTTAGCCTCTTTGTCCCCATTGGAACGATATCCGGTCTTAACCACTATTCTAAGGAGTAGTAGTTTTTACTTGGCTTTTAATATTTTTTTTTGGTGAGAAAAACGACCTATCAATATCCTGTTTTTGTTACTCTGTTGTTTTAATTTTTAACAAAATCCAGTCATGTGATAAGAATATGACTACGAAATGAGAGTAAGAGAGGAAAATCATCTACATTTCCCACTAATATACTTTGTCTTACATGATAAACATGTGAGAGTTAAATAATACTATATATATATATATATATATGTTTGTATGCTGAAAATTGGGACGAAAGGACAAGAAAGTAGAGTTTTTGAAATTAAAAAAAGGCAGCAAATAAATTAAAGAGAAAGGAAGATGAATAGACAAAAGACTGTGTTATTGTGAAAAATAGAATTTCGTGATTCCAATTTATGCAAAACCCTAGTTCATCTCCTTAATCGTTCACAATTTGCATTTTGTTTTAGCCTAATATAGTCACAATTTAATGTAAATTTTGGGATGAAATGTGTATAAGTGAAAAATACGAATGATTTTTCTCTTTTGTCCTCATTTTGTAGTTATATACTTGTCACATTACTAATTTCTGTTAAAAACTTATACGGTGGAGTAACAAAAGGAGGACTTGACACTTGACCAAAAATATAAGGGGTTGATTGTCATGATTTCATATGTAAGGCCAAAATGAGATTTAGTACAAAGTGTAAGGGTTCAAAGTATAATTTACCATAATTATTATTACTCATCAAATGATATTTTTCATATTCCATATCATATATATTTCTCATTAGTATATTTCCTTTCAACAGGGTGCCAAATTACCCTGACAACACCCCATGTTAGATTTTTATAATTGGCAATCTCATTTGACAAAACTCCTTTTAGTTGAAATTTTATTCTCTTTTATGTTTCAGAGAGGTTATGAGTATTTAGATGTGAATTCAACTCGAATTGTGCATGTGTAAAGAAGTTTGTGCTGACATTTCGTATCTTGAGCATTCATTGTTTGCCCCTTTGTTGACTATATACAGGAAGCAATCATTTGTGCACTTGAGCGGTGAAGTGGAGCTTCTAGTATTTCAACTTACATTCAGAACTTCTGGAAAACTTGATGTGCTGCTCCAGCGGTAAAGTGCGTGCTCGAGCGGTTGGCATATATGTTTTGTACCGCTTTTACTCACACCGCTCAAGCGGTGAATTGTATGCTCGAGCGGTTTTCGTGACCCTGTTTTCTATCAATTGCGTCATTTGCTGTTTTTAGGGTTTAATCCATCCAGATTCTCAAAGAGGAGAAAAATATGAAATGTTCTACATTGGAGGGTATTTTTATATAAGTTTCCTTGATGTATAGAAGGTGATTGATTAATCAACGAACAATAGAGTATCAAATATTAATGGTTGATTTTGTTTGTCTATTCACATAAAGAGAGAGGTGTTCTTCAGTGAATTCTGAGTAATTTGGGCTTGAAGTTTTGGTGGATTCTGGAGTGACTTATCGTTGTGGATTCGACATCGACATTATAGATTCAATGTTGGACAAAGCAGTTCTGTGACGAAGATGGTGTTGGAAGAGGCACATTAGGTTTGATTCAATTTGGGCTTGAATTCGTTAGGTAATTAAGAGTACTCATGTGTAATTCCTTTTTATCTTCTTAGTTGATTGTTTTGTAATTTTGGCCCGTGATTTTTTTTCCACAATTGGAGGTGCTCCAATTGTGATTTTTCCACATAAATCGTTGTGTCGATTTATTTTGATTGTTTGATTGGGATTATTATTTACTGTTTTAAATTGAAACATAATCACGAATCAATATCTCAAGAGTTATTTAGATTTTTCACCCCGCTCCTATCTTATCCTCATCACCTTCCCAATTTCCCTCAACTAAAAACCAGACTTCACCCATAGCCATTCCTACTCGGGTCCCACTCCAAAACCATAAAAATGTAAGGTTGAGTTTCTCCAGTTATTGTTAGGGTCCAGTGAGCCTACTACAGACTAATTGTATGATCACATCTAATTTTTTACATTAATAATTTACTCATTCAACCCTACAAAATAAATAATTTTGATCACCGAGATAAATCTGGATTGCGATACCAATCCCCAACAACAACTGGGAGAACTGGGAGAGAAACCCTACAAAAAAAATTTAACGCTTCATCTTTCTACAATGGGCTGGAATTTTATGGGCACTTTTAAAATTGTACTATGCTTCCCATACTTGCTTCACTTGTTGAAAGAAAAGAGTGTTTGGCAACATGGGGTTGGGGCTTTGGAATTGGAGGCCCAATTGCAAATGCCTTGTTTGTTTCTCTAAATAGGCCTTAGGGTTGGAATTTAGTAGTAATATCTGATTTCAAATGTCCACATTCTACAAAAACCAATTCCATTATTGAAAAAAAAAAAAAAAAAAAAAGGAAAAATTATAAAAAAATTAATAATAAAAAATCAGAGTTTAAACTTGTAATAAAATAAATTCTGAATTTTTAATTTTATCAATTTAAATCCTAAATTTTTTATTCCTTTTCAATATAATACATGTTTTAATTATTAAATTCAATAAAAATGGTATTTTCAATGTTTTATGTATATTTATATTGAGTTTAATGATTAAAATATTTTTTTCTACCAGTTTTACTTAACAAAAATAGGTAAATATTTAGATTAAAAATAAATCAAAATATTAGATTTTACATTAACAAAATTCAAAATAACAAAAAAGCATGCTTTTCTGACAAGTTTGATAAAATTGAGATCCAATAGTGCCAGATCAGATTCCTCTCACAATCTATACGGAAAATTTCTAAATATACCTGTGTAATACTAGAGGGTGTATAACATACGTAAGATATGATATTTGTGAGTTTAATTATTATAAATGTTATAATTAAAATTTTTACAAGTCATAACTAAATAAATAAATAAAATTATAATCAAACATTACATGTAATATAACTAAAATAATTTCATAACTAACACTTCGATAGATCATAATTAAAAATCGAAAAGGTCATAATTAGGAGGCATATGGTACTGCCCCAAATATAAAATTTCCCAATACACCTATTAATTTGTTGAATTTGTCCCCTCTTTTGACAGAAATTGAGAGACCTATTTAGGTATATGGGGTCTATTATGAATATTGTTTCGATGATTTGAACTATTCATTTTGTGAGGCTCTCTATGATACACAAAGAGAACTCTACAAAATAAATGATTTAAATTATCAAAACATAATCCATGATCATAAGTTCAAACAGTTGAAATGAGATAACCTCAACCTTACATTATTCTCTACACCTACTATTTGTATTTCAAACGTTGTTTTTTTTAAAAAAAAAAAAACCTCTCAACTCCTATAATAAACACGGGTGCAAGAAAAAATATATTAGGGCATATTTAATTTGGAACAGAAAGCATCACAGAATAAATGATTAAATTATCAAAATATAATCCATGAAAAAAAATTCGAACAGTTAAAATGAGAGAACCTCAACCTTACATTATTCTCCACACCTACTAATTGTATTTCAAACGTTGTATTTTAAGGAAAAGCTCTCAATCCTTATAATAAACATGGGTGCAAGAACAAATATATTAGGGCATATTTAATTTGGATCCTTTTCATTTATGTTACATTGTTAATGATTTTGAAAAAGCCACTTCAAAAAGCTCCGAATTAGGTCTAGAAAGAGAGAGGGCAGAGCTTCTTTCTCTAGGTGATTTCCGGCCAAACTCCGGCGACTTTTTGGTGATCTTTGTTCTACTTTTAAAATGTAGATCTACATTCCTAGAGTATAGATTTCCCGTTTTCGAGTGTAGATCTGGACTTTTTATGCCTGAAATAGGAGTTTTGAGAGTTTTCTTCTCCGATTTCGGCATAGATTTTTTATTTTTCGACACTCACAATGGTTACCTCCTATCTAAACCCTTCTCCCATACCATTGTGGGTGTTCTTTCTTCTCTGGCGACAGTGGCAGCGGCAATGGAGACGTTGTCGACAAGGACGACGGGCTTTCAAAAAGATCTTGCTTTGCAGATCACATCTTTGAGCAAATTAGTAATTTTTCCTAACTCATAGTTGTTTTTTTTGTTTTGTTGTTTAGTTTGAATGACCCTTTAGGGTCTTATTTCTGTACTCTTGTTATTTTATTAATATATTGTTTCCCCTGTTCTCAAAAAAAAAAAGAAAAAGCCACTTCAACCTCTCTTTATTTTAAATTAAAAAATAATTAAAAATATTTTAAAATTTAATATAGTATAAGAATTATAAATCACTGATTTTAACTTTAATAACATCATATAATTGTATTAGAGATGTCCATAAGGGTGAGCATAGTCCGGATTGGACCGGATTTGGGTAAAACCAGGACCAATCCGTTATTTATGGTTTCTGAAAAATTGGAACCAATCCAATCCGTTTAAATCATGGAACCAATCCGAACCAATCCATTTAAATACGGATTGGATCGGTTTAGGACCACGGATTCACATAATTAAATAACAAAAATATATATATAACACTTTAATTTCATAAAAATATAAACATAGTGTTATATTAGTTCCACAATAGCAACATGTTTTTCTATAATAGCGACATACTGTTTTAGAATTTAAACAACTAGAAGAAAACTGGTTTGACCATAAGTATTTAGATCATTACAAATTAAAATTAAAAACTAACAAACAAAAATAATAAAAGAAGATATTATACAGTTTTATGTTTGAGTTTAGATTTTATATAAAATAAGAGAAGATACTATGGGGGAGGATATATAATAAAAATATAGACTATTTGTATACGGTTCGGATCGGTTCCTATCCGGAATCGTGGGGTTCAATCCGGAACCAATCCGTGGACTATGGATTTTTAATTCTTCAATCCGGAACCAATCCGCGGATTCAAAAAATCAATCCAAACCTATCGGATTGAATTGGACTAGATCGGATTATAAATTTCACGGATTCCTTGCTCAGCCCTAGATGTCCATTACACTTATGGTCTATTTTGACAATTAAGAAAAAAACAAACTTATTAGTTTATTGGCTTATTTAAATCATATCGGGTATGTTTGGTTTGTGTTTGAGAGATGTGTTTTAGAGATAAAAAGTACGAAAAGTTGTTTGGTTTGGTTTTTTTCAAAAGATGTTTTGGAAAATTATTTTGAGAGAGAGTTTTGGAAAAAGTGATTGATTTGATGTGTGTGAGAGAGAGATTTGTTTGGAAAATTTGTTTGGTTTACAAGTTTTGAGAAATTTTTTTGGGAAAATTTGTTTGGTTTGATTACTTTTAAAAACTTATTTGTAGAGAAAATTTTCCAAAAAACTTTCAGAAATACAAACCAAACGAACCCATCATCTTTCTATTTTTTTATTTTTATTTTTTTACGCTTTTTTTAAATTAAGGAATTGTTTGAGATGTTCTAAATAAGTGTAATTTTTTACTTTTTATGAAATATGGGTTGAGTTTGAAGTAATATACTAGAGAGGTGATATGACTTAAATATAATGATGTGACTTAAATATGATTGTGACTTTTTGACTTTTTAATTTTTTTAGAGGATGTCAAACCTAGCATAAAAAAAAAAACTAAAAAACACTAAAATGTTATCCCATAGTAAGCTTATAGGGGCAATTTGGAAAGATTGGTTTTTTAGTTTTTTTTAACTTTTCGACTTTTTTAAGTCACATCATATCTCTAATTTTTTATATTAAAAAAATCAAAAAAATTAAAAAGATAACCTTTTACTATCTTTTCAAAATACTACAATGGGATGATTTAAAAGCTAAATTTTAAACTTTTTTATCCTTTTATATATAAAAAAAAATATTAAAAAAATGATGTGATTTAAAATAAATTAAAATTTAAAATTAACTTTTTATTAGCTTTCTAATAAACCCTCTGTAATGGAGTTGCTTCCCGTATATCTTTGTTGTCGTGAGAATGTCAAAGAGTACAACGGAAGAGTACAACAGATGATGACAGCAACATTGACATTATGATTGTTGAAAAGTGAGAAGAGATTTTAAAGGCCATTGGTATATACTATTTTTTCTCTTTATTAATTTTTTTTTTCTTTTTATTAAAAAAAATAAGAAGATTGAAATTAGAAATAAATTTAGAATTTGTTTGGGATGTGAGTTAGTTTTTTAGCTTTTTAATTTTTTTGATTATTTTAACTTAGGGTTAAAAAGTCTCTCTTTAATGGACTTTTTAACTTTTTAAACTTTTGTGAAAAAAAAATGAAATGATTATGATTTGAATGAGATATTTTATTTTATTAATTTTTTAATTAATTTTTTATATTTTTGTTGTGACTTTTAGCCAAAAAGTCTTAAACACAAACAAATATGTATTTCTAAGTCATTGCAAGATCAGCATCACGTCGTATATTTCTCCATTGAATTAAGTTCGTCCATTATTTTCTCAGCTAAAAAATATATATAGGATGATGGTAGGAAAACTTACAAGCCAATAAATACTATTTCAAACTAATATGTCTATATTTTCAGTTTTATCTTCACAATACAATCTATTTACCTACAATTTTTAATTCATATCGATTCTCACAACAAATTTATTATTTTTTTAAGAGAAGTGATTGAGAGCCGAATTCCTCCGCCCCGAATGCCCCTAAACCACGAAACGACGTCGTTTCGTGGTTTTAATTTTTTTTTTTTTTTTTCAGCAGAAGAAGGGAGACGAAGACGGAGGAGGGAGAGGGGGAAGGAAGACGAAGACGGAGGAAGGGGAGGGGGAGAGGGAGGAGGGGGACTGGAGGGGGCCTAAAAAATGGGCTGGAGGCGGAGGCGGGGGGCGCGGCGATCGGCGATGGCAGAGGCGACGAGCAGAGGCATGGCGGAGGCGACGGAGGCGGAGGCGCGGCGATCGGCGACGGATCGGAGACGGCGGCGACCCCTCTCCCTCTCCCTCTCCCTCTCCCTCTTCCTCCGCTTCGACCTTCCTCTGCGTCGAAAATGGCAGAAAAAAAGAAAAAAAAAAAAAAAATTCGAGCCACATTCGAGCCAGGCATTTCGGGCCCTCAAACATTTTCCTTTTTTTAAAACACAATTTTTAAGACTACTATATCTATAAAAAAAACTTCACTCATAATTTATTGAGTAATAATTTTAATTTGCCATGGTGGGATACTCCATCAAAGGCTTAATGGTAGGACCAGTGATCATTTAGAGTATATATTTAAAAGTAAGTGACAAGTGGGCAACTTAGCAAGAGTTTTTTTTTTTTTTTTTTTTTTTTAATATTCTTAAAAAAAATAATCTAGAGAATTGACCTATTTCAAACTATTTGAAAAACTAACTTATTTTTAAAATCGCGTTTTAAAAATATAATTTTAAATTGAAAATTGTATTTTCAACATGAAATCGCATGATAAAAATGTAATATATCTTTGTGAAGTCCATGTCATCATAAATTTACATTTTTAAAATGTGGTTTCAAAAAAACAAGTTAGTTTACAAATAGTTTAAAAAGTGGATCAATTCTCTAAATTTTTTATTTTTTTTTAGAATTAAAAAAAAAAAAAAAACACTCACTTAACAAAGATATGAGATCACCCAAGAAATTGGGCAACCTAGGGCCTCAAATGAGATCACTTTCGAAATTGGGGAACTAATGGCCCATTATCTAATGGGATGCAAATGAGAAGCTATTTGCATCAGTTTTCTTCCATCTCTAACAAGGATTTTTTTAATAGTTAGACATGTTTTAGCATTGTTGTGTATTATAATTAGTCAATAATCTACATTTTTTGAAGCCCAATTGTTGCACATTGGTTTGGATTGGCCCAATTTAAGGCTTCGTGAGCAACAACGATGGTGTCGGTTGTAAATGCAGATTTGATCCCAGGGATAAGGGATGAGAAATTGCCCCCATTCCTATTTTGTCCCCGTGTTCCTAGTCATGTCCTGTGTAATTTTTTGTAGCTTCAATAAGAAAACAAAAAGGGGATAGTATTTATTTCATTGCCGTAATTTATCGACCCCCACCCAATTATATGTATTAATATTTTTGTATGTATTTATATATATATATATATATAATTTAGTTTGTTTTATATAATCAGATTAAACTATTAAAATATTACACAAATTTCATATTTTTCATGTTTTTATTTATTATCATACATCTTTTAATTATTAGTGTAAATTACACTTTGTACTTTTGCACTTTGCACCAAATTCTATTTTGGTCCCTACATATGAAATCATAATAATCAATTCTTTGCATTTTTAGTCAAATCTCACTTTGGTTCTTACACAAGTGTCAATGTTTGATAAGTGCTTGAGCCTCTATTTGGCAAGTGAGGTTGGAGGCTTTTTTGGCTATTTTAGCCACAAAAAACAAAATAGGCTATTTTAGCCATAACAAACAAAACATCACATCCAACCCATAATCATTACATTCTTCTCTCACAAAAAAACTCAAAAAAGCCAAAAAGCCAAAAAGCCATTCCCAAACCAAGCTTTTAAGCCCAGGCTAAAATAGCCAAAAAAGCCAAAAAGCCAAAAAGCCAACCCACTTCCCAAACCAAGCCTGAATGTTTAAATTTAAGCCCCCAAAGTGCATTTGTTAAAGGGTTGTTTGGGATGATCTAAATAAGTGCACTTTTTGACTTTTTATAAAATATGGGTTGGGTTTGAAGTGATGTGGTAGAGAGGTGATGTGATTTAAATAAGATAATGTGACTTAAATAGGATAGTGACTTTTTAACTTTTTTGTGTTATGCCAAGCCTAGCCTAAGTCTTTAATTCTAATTATTTGATATATTTGAAGGCATTTTTGCACTTTGTAAGTATTCGAGCTCTTAATGTTAAAGACTATCAATTTGGAGCTCCTGAGAACTTGATGGAACATGTATTGAAATCCAAATCAAGCCAAGGGAATGAAGTGTTGAAAGTTGAAAAAGAGCAATCAAGTTTCTCTTTTTGTGCATGAGTACAAAGTCTAAGTGTTTGAACACTTGAGTTGTTACGGAGAAAAATATTTTGTGTATGTGTGCTCAAGTACAGACGCGACCTGCTCAAGCACAATCTATTTTGAATTTTATTATTATTAGGGTTGTTTTTAGCACATATAAAAGCTAGTAGGTTCTTTGAAAAGGGGAGATTTGGGACCTCAAGTATTGAGAGGCACGAGAGAGAAGAGAGGGAAGGAGATCCAAAGAGTTTTTCATGGAGATTCAACCGAAGTTTTGGATCCCTCTGCCATGAGCAACTATATTCTCCATCTTAGGGTTTGATGAAACCCTAATCAAGTAATTAGGATTTTGTATTTTCCCCATGGATTTGATTTATTATGATGTTGATTGTATAACATTTATAGATTTGCAGTGCAAACATGTTCTTTATTTCAATTCATATGCATTTACTTTTTGTGATTTTAAATGCATAATTATACAATGGTATTTCTCTACATATATTGAAAATGTCGGATGAGTCATACCAAGGGAAGACAAAGCGTGCCTATGACCATAATTTAGCATAGGTGCTTTGTGCCAACTGATGATGATTCATGCTCGTGATTTGAATGTATGAATATTGTTGAAGATGTTTTTGGGACTTATAGCAACAATACATCATTTTCATCATAATAGTTATTTTTCATTAAGTGAATCAATAAACCCTAGTTAGGAGATTGGTGGTGAATTCAATAGCCCTAAGATTATCACTTCAATATCCCAACTCAATTTTATGTTGCTTTTGCTTATTTTTAGTTTTTAATTAATTTAGTTACCATCATATGAACAATCTTTGTTGAATTAATTTAGGAATTATTCTCAAAATTGCAAATTTCACTTTACCCCATTGTGGTTTGAGCCATAAGTAGTTTACCTCTTTAACATTTGGAAATGACCACATAACCCCTACGTGGTTTGTGGACTGAAATGCACTTTAACCCCTGTGTTTTATTCCATGTGCGATTTACCCCATTAAAATTTGAAAATGAACATATAGCCATTTTATGTCTGCCACGTGTTTAATACTTGATGTTAAGTTGGATGAAATGTTTAACAATACACTTCAATCCACAAATCATATGGGAGTTATGTGATCATTTTCAAACGTTAAGGGGTAAACTGCACATGACTCAAATCACAGAAAGGTAAAGTGAAGTTGGCTTTCTAAAATAATGTACACTTAGCCTCGTTGTCCCTATTGGAACGATATCTGGTCTTAACCACTATTCCAAGAGTAATAGTTTCCACTTGGTTTTTAATATTTTATTTTTGGTGAGAAAAACGACCTACCAATACCTTGTTTCTATTACTCCATTGTTTAAATTTTTAACAAATTCCAGTCATGTGACAAGAATATGAGTACAAAATGAGAGCAAGAAAGGAAAATCATCTACATTTCCCACCAATATACTTTGTCCTGCATGATAAGCGTGTAAGAGTTACATATTACTATATATATATGTATGTATATGTTTGTATGCTAAAAATTGGGACGAAGAGACAAGAAAATAGAGTTTTTGAAATTAAAAAAAGGCAACAAATAAATTGAAGAGAAAGGAAGATAAATAGACAGAAGGCTGTATTATTCTAAAAAACAGAATTTCGTGATTCCAATTTATGCGAAACCCTAGTTCATCTCCTTAATTGTTCGCAATCTATATTTTGTTTTAGCCTAATATAGTTACAATTTAATGTAAATTTTGGGACGAAATGTGTATTAGTGAAAAATGCGGATGATTTTTCTCTTTTGCCCTCATTTTGTAGTCATATTCTTGTCACATTATACTAATTTCTATTAAAAACTTATACGCTGGAGTAACAAAAGGGGGACTTGACACTTGGCCATAAATATAAGGGATTGATTGTCATGATTTCATATGTAAGGCCAAAGTGAGATTTAGTATAACATGTAAGGGTTCAAAGTGTAACTTACCATAATTATTATTACCTATCAAATGATATTTTTCATATTCCATATCATATATATTTCTCATTAATATACTTCTTTTCAACAGGGTGCCAAATTACTCTGACAACACCCCGTGTTAGGTTTTTGTAATTGACAATCTTGTTTGGCAATCTCGTTTGACAAAATTCCTTTCCGTTGAAATTTTATTCTCTTTTATGTTTTAGTGAGGCTATGAGTGTTTAGATGCGAATCCAACTCGAATTGTGCCTGTGCAGAGGAGTTTGTGCTGACATTTCGTATCTTGAGCATTCCTTGTTTGACCCTTCGCTAACTATATGCATGGAGCAATCATTTGTGCACTTGAGCGGTGAAATAGAGCTTCTAGTATTTCAGCATACATTCAGAACTTCTGGAAAACTTGATTTACTGCTCGAGCGGTGAAGTGTGCACTCGAGCGGTTGGCGTATATGTTTTTCACCACTTTTCCTCACACTGTTGGAGCGGTGAATTGTATGCTCGAACGGTCTTCGCAACCCTGTTTTCTATAAAGTGCGTCGTTTGTTGTTTTTAGGGTTTAGCCCGTCCAGATTCTTAGAGAGGAGAAAAATACGAAGCGTTCTACATTAGAGGGTATATTTATATGAGTTTCCTTGATGTATAGAAGGTGATCGATTGATCAACGAACAATAGAGTGTCAAACATCAATGGTTGATTTTGTTTGTTTATTCACATAAAGAGAGAGGTGTTCTTTAGTGGATCCTGCGTATCTTAGGCCTAAAGTTTTTGTCGATTCTAGAGTAGCTCATCGTCGTGGATTCAACATCGGCATTATGGATTTAACGTCGGGCAAAGCAGTTCCGTGGCGAAGATGGTGTTGGAAGAGACAGATTAGGCTTGATTCAATTTGGACGTGAATTCGATAGGTAATTGAGAGTACTCATGTGTAATTCTTTTTTATCTTTTTAGTGGATTGTTTTGTAGTTTTGGCCTGTTTTTTTTTTTCACAATTGAAGATGCTCCAATTGTGATTTTTTTCACGTTAAATCGTTATGTCGATTTATTTTGATTGTTTGATTGGTATTGTTATTTACTGTTTTAAATTGAAACATAATCACAAATCAATATCTCGAGGGTTATTTAGATTTTTCACCTTACTCCTACCTTATCCACGTCACCTTCCCGATTTCCCTCAACTAAAAACCCGACCTCACCCATAGCTATTCCTACTTGAGTCCCACTCCAAAACCATAAAAATGAAAAGTTAAGTTTCTCTAGTTATTGTTAGGGCCTAGTGAGCCTACTGCAAACTAATATCGATGATTTAAAGTTGTCAAACAAATTATATATCAAAAAAATAAGTTGATTAGATATCGATAATTGTATAATCGCATCTGATGTTTTACATTGATAATTTACTTATTCATCCCTACAAAATAAATAATTTTGATCACCGAGATAAATCTGGCGTGGGATACCAATCCCCAACAACAACTGGGAGAGAAACCCTACAAAAAAATTTTAATGCTTCATCTTTCTACAATGGGCTGGAATTTTATGGGGCACTTTGAAAATTGTACTATGATTTCCAAACTTGCTTGACTTGTTGAAAGAAAAGAGTGTTTGGCAACATGGAGTTGGGGCTTTGGAATTGGAGGCCCAATTCCAGATGCGTTGTTTGTTTCTCTAAATAGGCCTTAGGGTTGGAATTTAATGGTGAATATCTGATTTTAAATGTCCAGATTCTACAAAACCAATTCCATTATTGTAAAATAAAATAAAAAAGGAAAAATTATAAAAAAAAAATAATAATAAAAACTCAGAATTTAAATTTGTACCAAAATAAATTTTGAATTTTTAATCTTATCAATTTAAACCCTAAATTTTTTATTCATTTTCAATCTAAACAATTTGTCTATTTTCGTTAAGTAAAATCAATAGAAAAATATATATTTTAGTTATTAAACTTAATGAAAATAGTATTTTAGATGTTTTATGTATATCTATATTGAGTTTAATGATTAAAATATTTTTTTTATCGATTTTACTGAACAACAATTTGTGAATGTTTAGATTAAAAATAAATTAAAATATTAGATTTTAAATTAACAAAATTCAAAATAACAAAAAAAGCATGCTTTTCTGACAAGTTTGATAAAATTGAGATCCAATAGTGCCAGATTCCTCTCATATTCTATACGGAAAACTTCTAAATAAACCTATGTAACATATGCAAGTTATGATATTTATTAGAATTTTTTAAAAATATTTTTCAAAAAATTTATTTTTTTGTTTTTTGTATTTTTTTTCTTTTACTAAATTTTTTTAATATTTTAAGTAATTTTTTTAATTTTTAGACATACCTAACATAAATATACCTAAAAGTATAAAAAAAAATTGTGAAAAAACCTTTTAAAAATTCACTAAATACCAAAAATATAAAAAAAATACGAGAATTCAGTATATTTTTGTATTTTTATGTATTTATTAATTTTTTAAAATATTTTTTCATAATTTTTTTACTTTTTAGATACATCTAAGTAATGTGCATCTAAAAAAATTAAAAAAATGTTTAAAATTTTTAAAATATTCACTAAAAACAAAAAAATACGAAAACTAAAAAACTCAATTTTTAAAAAACTTAATCCAAAAAATTCAAACCAAACACATTGGTTGGAGTGTTTTGAGAAGTTGATAAAAAGCTGACTTTTTGACTTTTTGACTTTTTTGGTGACTTTTTTAGCAAAAAAATTGACTTTTTTGCTAAAAGAGCTAAAAAATCAAAAAACTTACTTTTTTATCTTGTTGCCAAAAGACTCTTGAATAGTGCCAGATTCCTCTCACATTCTATACGAAAAACTTCTAAATATACCTATGTAATACCAAAGAGTGTATATAACATATGCAAGTTATGATATTTGTGAATTTAATTATCATAAATGTTATAACTAAAATTTTTACAAGACATAACTAAATAAAAAATAAAAAGTTATAATTAAGCACTACATGTGGTATAACCAAAATAATTTCATATTAACATCACAATGAATTTTAACTAATACCTCAATAGATCATAACTAAAAATCAAAAAGGTCATAATTAGGAGGCATATGGTACTATCCCAAATATAAAATTTCCCAATACACTTATTGATTTGTTGAATTTGTCCTCTCATTGGACAGAATTTGAGAGACCTGTTTAGGTATGTGGGGTTCATTATGAATTTTATTTCGATAATTTGAACTGTTCATTTTGTGAGACTCTCTGTGATACACACAGAAAGCTCTACAAAATAAATAATTTGAATTATGAAAACATAATCCAAGATCATAAGTTCAAACAATTGAAATGAGAGAACCTCAACCTTACATTAGTCTCTGCACCTACTATTTGTATTTCAAACCTTATATTTTAAGGAAAAGCTATCAATTCTTATAATAAACATGGGTGCAAGAAAAAAATATATTAGGGCATACGTCGTTTGGCAAATTTGACTTTTTGGTTTTTTTGACTTTTGTAGCCTGAGACTTTTTTATTTGTTTGGTTTTTTTGTTTGGCTTTTTTGGCTTTTTTGCATTGGAATGACAAAATAGCCCCCCACTTGAAAATGATGCTTTTTTGACTTTTTGTTTATATATGGGACAATTTGGTAATTTTGCATCAAAAGTCAGTATTTTGTCATTTTGTGATTTTGTGACTTTTTTTGTCCTTATGTGTTTATTTAGTCTCAATATGTTTACCAAACGAAGGCTTAATTTGACCCAAAGAGCTCTACAAAATAAATAATTTAAATTAATTTAAATTATCAAAATATAATACATGATCATAAATTCAAACTGTTGAAATGAGAGGACCTTAACCTTACATTATTATTCTCTACACCTACTAATTGTATTTCAAACGTTGTATTTTAAGGAAAAACTCTCAATCCTTATAATAAACATGAGTGCAAGAAAAAATATATTAGGGCATATTTAATTTGGATCCTTTTCACTTTTGTTTACATTGTTAATGATTTTGAAAAAGCCACTTCAACTTCTCTTTATTTTGAATTTAAAAATAATTAAAAATATTTTAAAATTTAATATAATATAAGAATTATAAATCACTGATTTTAATTTTAATAACATCATATAATTGCAGTAGAGATGTCCATTACACTCATGGTCTATTTTGACAATTAAGAAAAAAAGTCTTAATTTATTGACTTATTTACACCATATTATTTTCTTTTTTTTTACGCTTTTTTTAAAACAAATTAAAAAACACTAAAAAGTTATCCCAAAATAGGCTTATAGGGGCGATTTGGGAAGTTTGGTTTTTTAATTTTTTTTGACTTTTTTGAGTCATATCATTTCTCTATTTTTTTGTATAAAAAAATTTAAAAAAATCAAAAAATTTAAGGATGATTTGAAAAACTAGTAAAAAACAGACTTTTTAAAATTTTTATTATTTTGTATATAAAAAATAATATGATCTAAAATAAATTGAAAATCTAAAGTCAACATTTTTTTTGTAAAAAATGTTTTGGAACTCTAATTTTTAAGTTTTAAAGATAACTCTAATGAGTTAACAGTGGAATCCACCCATAATGATGTGATATTTTGATCTTAATTTATTTATTTATTTATTTTTATTCTTCACTATGTTATTAATATTTCATTAAAACACTAAAATTAATGACCTAAATTTTTTTTATCCCTAGCCTTTCAAATTATCCCTATGTAACGGAGTTGCTTCCCGCATATCTTTATTGTCGTGAGAGTGTCAAAGAGTACAACAGAAGAGTACAACAGATGATGGCAGCAACAATGACATTATGATTGTTGAAAAGTGAAAAGATATTTTAAAGTCGATTGGTATATCCTATTTTTTTCTTTTTATTAAAAAAAAACAAGGAGATTGAAATTGAAAACAAATTTAAGACTTAGGCATTGTTTGGGAAATGAGTTTGAGACTAAAATAGTTACAAAAAATAAAATAAGTTATTTTAATTATAACAAACAAAATATTACATTTAACCTATAATCATTACACTCTTTTCTCACAAAATAAGTCAAAAAATCTAAAAAGTCAAAAAGTCAATAAATTCTTCCCAAATTAAGCTTTTTAGCCCGGGTTAAAATAGCCAAAATAGCCAAAAAACCAACCCACTTCCCAAACGACACCTAATAATTTTTAACAATTTTTTAACTAAAATATGAAGTAAAAAATTAGTATATTTTGGAATGATTTTTTAATTTTTTACAAAAATATATGTAAAAAGTAGAAAAAAAAATAGAATTTTTAATTTTTTGATATAAATTATATATATATTTTTATTTTTTTTAGTAATTTTTTAACTTTTAGACTAAACCTGTTACATGCCAAACAAGGTCTTAGTCTTCGTTTGGAAAGAGCTAAAATAGCCTGGCTTTTTGACTTTTTAGCTAGATTTTTTTAGCCTCGTTTGATTTTTATTTTTGACTTTTTTATCTTTTGTAAGAGAAAAAATATAATGATTATGATTTGAGTATGACATTTTATTTTATTAACTTATGTAATCAATTTTATTTTTTATATTTTTTTATCTAAAAAGTCAAAACCAAACATAATTTTCATCATTTCTAAAAAACGGTAACACAAGTTTCAAAATTTAAATGAAAAATAAAATTTTTAATTATTTTCAATTTTTTTTTTTATTATTTTCTTCATCCACCACACCTCCACTACCACTCCTAGCATTTCCCTCAACTTTTATGTTTTTTAAAAATATATATATGTACTAAAAATATATATATATTTTTTATAGTGGTTATAAAATATATTTCTTAACACACAAAAAAAAACATTTAAAAAAAAACAAAAAAACAAATGGGACAAGGGGCACATTGACCGAGCTCGAGTCTGAAATCACTCGACTTACCGAGCTGATCAACTCGGCCGAGGCAGACAAACAGAAGGCTTTGGCCGAAAAGAAAGACCAATATCTATACAGATAAGGATCTAGGCTGACGAGGTTGACAGGAATAACCAACATTTGTCTCTCTTCAGCCGAGATAAGGATCTAGGCTGAAGAAGTTAGCAGGAATAACCAATATTTAGCTCTCTTTAGCCGAGATAAGGATTTAGGCTGAAGAGGTTGGCAGGAATAACCAACATTTATCTCTCTTCAGCCAAGATAAGGATCTGTGCTGAAGAGGTTGGCAGGAATAACAAATATTTATCTCTCTTCAGCCGAGATAAAGGATCTAGGCTTGAGAAGGTTGGCTGGTATGACCAACATGAAGTAAACTGATTAAAAAGCTAATAAACCAAGATAGCTATCTCGGCCAAAAAAATTCAAGACATGCCAATTAAAGTTGAGAGACAAACACAAGTAGGATATGAGCCGGGCAAAAAGAATGGAAAAATAGCAGATTTCATTCAAGATTAGAACCACATTACAAGAGGTGGGGCTTCAGCCCGATTACAAATTCTTTCAAAAAGTTAGCATCAAAAGAAGAAAATACAAGATTAGGCAAATAAATCGTCCAGATCTACATCCAGGTCAACCCGAGCTTCACCACCTGGTAGCCCGGCTCCAGCAGGTAGGTCGGTCATAGCCACATCTTTAACCGTAGTGGGCACTGGTAGCTCCACCCGAGCTGACTGAGCAGTTTGGAGACCATGATCTTTGGTATCAACTGAGGCGTTGTTTGGCTCTAGGGATGCCTCCTCATCCTCCTCCCCCCCTACTTAGAGCAATTTTTGTTGAATGGCATTGGCATAGTCCGCCATGTAACTTGGAATGAAGTGAGGAGGAGGGTTCTGGAAGACCTCGATTTCTTGGCCATAACCAAGCTTTGACACAGCTGTCTTTTATCTGCATTTGAAAAATATATCCTTTGCAGCCTCACATTGCAGGATGTAGGTGGCTTCCCATTCCTTGTAGCCGCGATCCTCAACATCTTCCGCGCTCTTTCTCAGCTCGGCTATTTCGGCGTCTTTTTTCTTTTCAAGCTTGGCCAGCTCGCGCAGATAGCGTTCTTTCTTTTCGGCCAAAGCCTTCTGTTTGTCCGTCTCTGCCAAGTTGACCAACTCGGTAAGTTGGGCAATTTCAGACTCCAGCTCGATCATTTTTTGTTTGGCTTTGTTGAGCTTGGTCATCCGTGCGTTGGCATCTGCTACGGCTAGTCGCGCTGTCTTACGCAGCTCCAACACACGCTTATGTGCAACGTGGTTCTTCTGCATGGCCTGCAAAGAATGGACTGAGATTATAAGTAAAACTGAGCAAATAGATGTACAAAATTGGAAAATAAAAAAATAGAGTATTTGCCAACACCATTGACTTAGTTGCCGAGCAGATGGCCTTGAGCTCGGTCAAGTGGTCGTGATGCTCCATGTCGGCTGGCAGACACACGCTCTTGGCAAGGTTGAAGGCCAGCGTGTGGTCCCTGTCTGCAACCACTGAGTCTGTGTTCGAAATAGCCCGGTTCTTATAGGTCATCTTTGGTGCCCACTCAGAATGACTAGCTCGGTCAGAGAGCACGGGTTCAGGGCTTGGCAGCGTGGTTTCAGGGGACATAGTGTCATCCTCGTCAACTAGGCGTTGCGGCTCGGTTGAAGCAGTTCGTACGCATTTTCTCGACTGAGATGAGGAGGCCCTAGCTGTTGAAAGGGCCACCATAGCTTCATGTGCCTAACTGGCTTGAGATGTCCCGATTTGAACCTCGCTGGCGGGAGTTGTTTCGGTGATTAGTGCTTGAACAGCTTGGCGCTTGGCCATTTCTTGTTCTTCTGTTAAGGAAATAAGGTTGATCTGTGGCAAGTTGGGGTTCGGTTCTGGTAATGGTTTGAGAAGGAAGTCAATTACCCTGGTCTTCCTCCTTCCGCTGTATGTGTATGTCGGTTCGAAGTTCTAAAGCTCGGCCCAACCACGATGTTGATACCGGAGCGCGGCGCGAAAGGAATCCTGGTTAGCGTATGGGTATTGTGATTTTAGTTGGTTCAAATTTGTAGAAAAAGAAAAGTTAAACGGTTAGCACGACGAAAGGTTATAAACAACGAAATAAAACAGGTAACTAAGCCGAAGTATTCATACTGGCTCCTTTTATTCCAATTAATATTGTAACCCGGTATCTAGGCTTCCTGGTCTTCAAAATTTCCAGAAACCCAAAAGAAGTCGTCGTCATTCAAGTCTTTGTTCGGTGTATTTTTAATTATTTTCTCTCGACCTCTTCTTATTCTTAACTAATACACCCAGCCGTCATCATTTTGGCCAAGCGAGTATTGGTAGAATAGCTCCGCCAATCCGAGGTTGAGACCGAGCCGACGGTTTAGCTCGGCAATGCCATTTATTATTCGGTAAGAGTTGGTGCTGAGTTGAGTCGGCCATAATCTAGTTTGCCTGAGGAACTCGCATATTAGTGGCTGGACTGGGAATCGGAGACTGGCCTCAACAATAGACATTACGGTGAAGGAAACGATGCCGATTTTCCCCAGGGCGTGGTATCTAGTTCGGCTAACGAAAGGTGAACATCATCAAGAATGTTGTAGTCCTTACGGAATTCGGCAATGGCCCCTTGTGAGTTTACTAAGAACCGGTATTTACCCATCTAATGTAGATTGTTTATAATTTAACACGACAGTCTAGCTTGGTTTTGAGATGATGTTGAGTATCTTGGTTAAGGGTGCAAAGGTGTGACTGGCCGACCTAGTCAAAGTGGAGAATAAAAAGTGTTATGCCCAGATCACTGAATCGGGCTAAGCAAAAAGGCCAAAATTGAGATAAACCCTAGTTCGGCTAAAATGGATTAGAATCCGTTCTTAGTTCGGTTGTAGCTCGAGTTTTCCAGCTCGGTTATTAAACAGTGGGTCCTTACGTCGGTCGAAACACAAGGAGAGGTTTTCTAGTTTGGTTGTGTGAGCACCTATTACAAACAGGTTCCTAGTTCAGTCGTGGTGTTATTTTGGATCGAAAAGATTGCATAAACAGATTGATTGTGATATCCAGCTAAAGTGTGATTAAAGTCTGGGCATGGGGTTTTTGGGGATTCATGTTAAGACTACAAGAATGTGTTTCAAAAAACATGTGCACATACTGCTATACTATACATGTTTACAGAATAAATAGAAAAAGAAAGGGATTGAGCAACTTAAGTTTTTAAAATAAAAGGATGGGGATCAAACCAGTGCCAGCACGAACACGAGCTTTGTAGGTGCTATGGTCGTGAGAATGAAGACTTAGAAGGCAGGGAGCGGAGATGAACAGTGATGTGTTTGATTAAAAAATGAGGTGTTTTGTATAAAACACTAAAATGGGCGGGACTATTCCAAATTTTTGAAGTACGAAGATGGCTGTGACAGTTGTATTAGACCAATGAAAGCAAGCCACATGTCCAGGGGAATAGATAACGATACATATGTACTTGAGAGGCGAAACGACGTATCGAGTTAATTGACAAGACGTTTCTGAAATCGGGAAAATGGGTGACTCGGTTGAGAACGAGCTCGGTGGTATTACTTATTTTAATTCGGTCAGCTTAGCTCGACTGGAGAAGAATAATCCCAAATCATGCGCTGCAGATGGAATTAAGGGGCAATTGAGTGGGTAATTTATATAAAGCTTGGGCCAAGCTAAGATCGGTAGAAAGTGGGCCGAGCTATGAGTCGAGGTGAATGGACTTTGCGAATTGGGCCCTGTTAGCCCGGTCAGAAATGACTATATTTAGCTCAGTCTAGGTAATTTGAACAGAGGTATAAATGAACGACAACCGAGCTAAGCATCGCTTGTGAAAGTGCCGAGCTAAGGGTATTTGAAGGTTAGAGATAGGTCGGTCGTACTGTTATTATACCGTGGTAAACCTATCCCACTTGGTTAAGCAGTAATGAGGGGGTGGAAAGATGAGCATTATCTTTCTAACTCCTAGGAAGACTCTGCTGAGGAGAATAGAGTCCTACTAGGAGTGTGCAAACCATTTCACTTAGTTGATAGTGAGTAGGGTGTGTGATTTCTAAGAGGATTCACATAAGGAGAGTTGGAATCCTACTAGGATTGTGCCAAGCGGAATCTATAAAAGCTCATAGTAGGACCTATGTACAGGTATCACAACTTTGATTCTCGAATATACAGAGCTGTTGTCCATTTGTCTATTTTACTAACTTAGGCATCGGAGAGGTATCCGGTACACACCCGCTGGCTAGCTCACGTTTGTGTTTTCAGGGAGTAGAACGATGACGTTTGGAGAAGTGTAGACTTGATCAACAGGATTATACGAGAACATTATTTCGTGCTCGTATAGTAAGTTTTTGTCATATTTAGCTCAAAGAAAATATAGTTCGCCCAATAGTTCATATAACTATTCTCTAAGACAGAAAAAATGTTAGAAGTTTAGATTTCGAGTTAATAGAGGGACGAAAGTTGACAGTTGTGCCCATTGCACAACAGTCACTATTGTGAGGGCAATGGGCCTATTTCGAGTTCCATCTCGATGATTTGAATCGTTCATATTTTAAGTTATGCTGAGTAGAATATTCTTATAAAAAATCATGTTGATTAAAAATCATTAACTGTTTAGATGAGAAATTGTCATGTGTAACACGTGATGATTATATTAAATTTTATGACTACATTACCCTCTTTTACGTAAAATGTACCCGTCAATAAATATATGCGAAATACTATGGTACACACTCCTTCAAAGGTTGTGTACCATATGCACTTGTTATGTATTTTTGTAGTAAATATTATGTATTTTTCTAGTAAGAGTTATGGCAATTTGTAGTTCAGAAATAAAGTTACACATTTTGTGATTGTGTTACGCATTTTTATGGTAATATTAGATTTTTTTTATCCAAATATTTTCTAACCACAAAATGTGTAACAATACCACAATATACGTAACATTATCACAAAAATGCGTAACTTCATTTTTTAACCACAAATTGTTGCAACTCCTACCAAAAAAATAAAAATTGAAACATTCACCACAAAATATGTAAGACCATCTCCAACGTTTTATCAGATCCATCATCAAATTCAAATTTGGTGAAAAAGTACATCTTTTTATGCTTCAATGGTTTCACTAAACCTGTACCAAACTGAGAAAATAGCAAATGTTTCACCAAACTAAGGATCTGGCCACCTTTCACCATTATACTGTGCAGGACCGTTGAGAATGGACCCACCGGATGTCCCCCACGGTCATCCTCTTTTTTGAACAATTCCTACAAAAATAGATAACACAGTGTTAGAAAATTGGTTTGTGTAACCATGACTTTTGACTAATTTTGAGCCTAAATTGAGATGGGCTTCGGACACCGATTAAAGTGTGTCCGGTTGGAAACACATTCTTTGCCGAGTGGTGATTCACTTCTTATATTTGGTTGGTCAAACCATTTTCCGAGTTAATACGAAATTGACTCCGAAAGAGACTTCAACAACACAGTAGTTGCTCTGTTTTCTTCATCATCAAAACAGTCTGAGCAAAGAAATCGAAAGGAGGAACTAATTTTTTATTTTATTTTATATTATCAAGAGATTGGCCAATGAGCACAAATTCTTAATCACCATGAAGGAAGGTTCCATTGGAATCACTATAGGAATCACATGAGTGTTGAGAGGGTAATTTATACTTATAAATTGGGCCAAGCTGGGTAATGGGCCGTTATGGGCCACATTGCAAAGGACTGAGTAAAAAGCCCGTGAAGTTACTCCGACCCAAGAGAGATGTAAAGTTACTCCGGTCCGCGAGAGATCTGAAGTTACTCCGGTCCCAAAAAGCTTATGATAAGTTTGGAGTCACTCATAAAGTTATCCCGGTTTGGACCGTGGTATTGGTTATTTCGGTCTAGACATACCATGGTTAGCATTGAGAAGAGCCGAGGTAAGACTAGTGAATGGAAGAGCCGAGCTAATGTTATCTCGGTCTAGTCTGCGGCTTAGCATAGCCGTGCTTACCTCGGTTATGTTGAAGTCTGACCATGGTAGAACCATCTCACTTGGTTTATGGAGTGAGGGGGGTGTTGAAGGATAAGCATTATTTTTCAGGAGTATGAATCCTAGGAGGACTCTACATGGAGGAGTAAAAGTCCTACTAGGATTGTGCCACGCGAAACCTATAAAAGCTCACAAATATCACCTATGGAGAGGTAACACAATTTTGATTCCTGAATACACATAGCTTTTATCTACTTATCTATTTTGCTGACTTAGGCATCGGAGGGGTTTTCGGCACACACCCGTCGGTTAGCTCACGTTTGTGTTTTCAGGGAGTAAAGCGACGACGTTTGGAGGAACGCAGACTTGATCAACAGGATTATACGAGAAGGTTTATTTCTTTCCCGTACAATTGGCGCCGTCTGTGGGAATTTAGACAAGAACAAAACCTCTTGATCAAGCTTTTCCTCTTTAGAAGCAATGGCGCACAATGAAGATTTGCCGCAGTCCGCCATCGACAGACAAACACCAGAGGGGGTTGCAAGACGCGAAGGCCTACCTTTTATCCCTCCTATGGCGGACTTAGAGCCACAGCGACAAAATCCCAGGAGGGATACAAGGGGGAGGAGGCGGACTAACAGCCCCCGTCACTCTCGTTCACGAAGTCCAAACAGACAAAGGCGGAGGATTGATCCTCAAGTTCTGGAGGACTGCATGAAGGAGCAAGATAAATTAATAAGAAAGATGGCGGCGGACATGGAGGCCATGAAGAGCCAGATGAAGGGAAAATGAGTGGCGACAAGAGAGGGGCGCAAAAATAAGACGTCCCCTCGCCGCTCAGAAGACCGTGGAAGGCATTCCACACCATCACAAGCAGAGAGTAGAAGCCTCAGGACATGCGATACTCAATCCAGAACCTCCAGAACTCGTTTCTCCAGGTCTGAGAGAACGAGATCATTGAGGTCTTACACGGAAGGAAGTACCTATCGACCCTCGCGCTCGCACCAGACATTATCCAGGCAGACGGAGTTGCCAAGATTGTCCGATTTGCGGAACATGTTGAAAGAAAAGGCACGATGGAAGGAGGATACTAGGGCGCGCAACCCTCACAGGGTATCTGCCCTTCAGCGGTTGGCTCCTAGGACGAATAGAAGCGTCGAGGTCGGAATGCCGTTGCCACGCCCTGCCTACGAACCAACGGACAAAGCATTAGCAAGGCTGCAGACCTCGCCGTTCGTTCCGGTAATTGAAAACGCGCCCCTTCCTTCAGGTTTCCTTCAACCCAAATTCACCACGTATGAGGGGAAGACGGACCCCTACATACACCTAAGCCACTTCCGCCAGGTTATGGCGGTATATCGGCGAAACGAGGCCTTGATGTACATCCTCTTCCAATCAAGCCTTGGTGACCTAGGCTTGACTTGGTTCGAAAAACTTCCAGAAGGCAGCATAGCCTCCTGAGCACAATTGGCGGAGGCGTTCGTCACGAGGTTTAGAACGAACACCAAAACCCCAGTGGAGATTGACCAGTTACTCTCCATCGACATGGGTGAAAATGAGACACTAAGATCCTACAATAGTCGCTACTGGGAAACATTCAACCAGATTGGGGACTGCTCCACCAATCTCGCCATTGCACAGTACAAAAGAGGCCTTCCAGTCGAAAACAGACTAAGGGACTCAATCACCATGACACCGCCCCTCACCATGGAGGCCTTGATGGAAAGAGTGCATCAGCACATCAGGGTGGAAGAAGATGGCGCCCGTGCCAAAACAAAATCTGGCACGACCGCAGTACCAGATAAAAAGACCACAGCAAAGATCAACGTGGTAGAACGTCTGAACAAAAACGGATGAGGTAGGCGAGACAACGGAGAGGACCAGGATAAAAGATGGTTGAGAATCCGCACTGCCATAACAACGGTATTCAAGAAACCGATCTACCGGATTCTGAGCGAAATACGCGATGAGCCTTTCATCAGATGGCCAGCTAAGCTAGGAGAAGCACAGAAAGACTACGACGAAATATCGCGATACACTTTCCACAAAGAAAAGGGGCACCGCACTGAAAATTGCATGCCATTGAGACAGCATTTGGAGGAGTTGGTGGCTGCCGGTCACTTGGATAAATACATTGAAGGAGGGACGCAACCAGCCCCCCAGGACCACAATAACCCCAATGGAATGCCAATTGACGCCCCACCTCAAGGTGTGATCAATGTGACACATGGAGTATTCGAAACTGAGCGTGTATGCGAGCTCAGAGGGTCGATCAAGAAGGCTGAGCACTTAAGGGAGGTACTAAGTGCCTAACCTACCATCAAAAAAGGGAGGACAGAGGCCACGAACGTCATGTCTTTTTCAGACAAAGACTTGGAAATAATATATTGCCCTCAGAACGATGCACTGGTCGTCACCCTCCGCATCAAGGATTATGACGTCAAGCGAATTCTGATAAACCAAGGTAGCTTGTGTGAGATAATGTACTACGACACCTTCAAACAACTGAAATTGGAGGACAAAGACCTGGCACCAGCTGTATCCCCCCTGATCGGATTCAACTCAATGCCAGAATGGCCAATTGGCAAAATTATCCTACCAGTAAGGGCAGGAAGCGTGACAAAACAAGTGGAATTTTGGGTGTTGAAGGTCCCTTCTACTTACAACATAATCTTGGGAAGAACATGGTTCCATGCCATGAAATCAGTAGCATCATCCTACCATCAAGTAATTCGGTTCCCCAACAGAGCCGAAGTAATTGAAGAGGTCTTTGGAGACCAGATTATGTCCAAGCAATGCTTTGTCACGGTTAATGGCAGCCGCGCTGCCAAGGGATATGTTCATTCGGTAGAAGAACTTGAGAGCAATGAACTGTTCGCAGATGTCGGCAAAGCAGCTGATCAAAAAGCGGTGGAAGACTTGGTAGAAGTAAGAATAGATGAAAAGAACCCAGATAAGTTCTTTTTGCTCGGTTCGTCGTTATCCAACACTGAGAGATTAAAGGTCTTGGAATTCTTGACCTCTAACATCGAAGTGTTCGCCTAGACACACTACGACATGCCAGGCATTGATCCAAACTTCATCTGTCACCAACTCAATGTCCACCCATCTGCCAGACCAATCATTCAGCGCACTCGTAGATCGGCACTCCACCACGCTGAAATAGTGGCGGAAGAAGTGGGAAATCTGCTAGAGGTAGGAGCTATCAGAGATGTGCATTACCCCAAATGGATTTCCAACACAATCGTGGTGCCAAAGAAGAATGGCAAATGGCGGGTCTGCATCGACTATAAGACAATCAACAAAGCATGCCCAAAGGACAGCTTCCCCCTACCGCGGATAGATCAATTGGTAGACTTAACGGCGGGGCACAACCGACTTAGCTTTCTTGATGCGTACAGAGGCTACCATCAGATCGCCATGTATAAACCAGACCAGGAGGTCACGTCCTTTACAACTCCAAGAGGACTGTATTGTTACAAGGTCATGCCTTTTAGCCTAAAGAACGCAGGGGCAACATTCCAGAGAATGATCACCAAAATGTTTGAGCCGTTGTTAGGCAGAACAATGGAGGCTTACATCGACGACATGGTGGTCAAGAGCAAGGATGAGAACGGTATCTAAGGGACCTAGGTGAGATGTTCCAGATTCTGAAGAGACACAAGTTGCGCCTTAATGCATCTAAGTACGCGTTCGGTGTAAGATCTGGTAAATTCCTGGGCTTCCTGGTGACCAACCGGGGTATAGAAGCAGACCCCTCCCAGATCAAAACTATTCAGGATCTGGAGAGACCTAACTCAGTAAAAGAAGTACAACATCTCACCGGCATGGCTGCTGCACTCAACCGATTTATTAGTCGGTCGTCAGACAGACTACGACCATTTTTTCAAGCGTTAAAAGCCAAGTTCGAGTGGGACGAAGAATGCGACCGCACTCTGGAAAGCTTGAAAGAATACATGTCTTCTCCACCGCTACTAGTCACCCCAATACCTGGAGAAGAACTCTTCCTGTACCTAGCGGTCTCTCAGCACGCAATTAACGCAGTGTTGGTTCTTGCGGAAGGAATCCAATATCTGCCCATCTACTATGTCAGCAAGACATTACTGGGTACCGAAACAAGGTATTTGCCACTAGAAAAACTGGCCTTAGCCTTAATGATGGCATCAAGAAAGTACTTTCACGCCCACACCATAGTTGTCCTCACAGCTTTCTCATTAAAAGCTCTGTTTGAAAAAGCGAACTTTTCTGGAAGAATCTTGAAGTGGGCAGTAGAGTTGGGACAATTCGACATCAAGTTCCAACCCAGAACCGCGATAAAGGCCCAAGCTTTGGCAGACTTTGTCGCAGAATTTACCCCAGGAAGTCATCATATCTGCCCAGTCGACCTGACTGACACAACCGAACTGCGGATAGAAGTTGATGCCGGAATAGCGCAACCCCTGGTGCAGTATACTCAGTCAGACCCCATGGCAGACCAGAGTAAAGACAGCAAGGAAGAAGCAAACCAAGCTACACCGAGCCAAGACTCACCAACAAATAAAGACTTGGAACGATCAGATAGCGATGGGCAGACAGCAAACATGGACCTTGAAGAAAATACCAGCAACATTCTTGACCCCACAACATCATCTGACCCCTCCACTTGCTGGAAGTTGTTCGTTGGAGAGATGTGGAAGCTCTTTGTGGATGGAGCATCCAACCGCCATGGTGCAGGACTTGGCATAGTCCTCATCTCACTAGACGGCCTGGTTGTAGAGCAAGCAATCAACCTTGGCTTCCCAGCATCAAACAACGAAGCGGAGTATGAAGCACTTCTTGCAGGACTCAAATCAGCATTCTACATAAAGGCCACCGAACTAATGGTCTATAGCGACTCACAGCTGGTGGTAAACCAAATTTCTGGCGACTATGAAGCAAAGGATGGCAGGATGGCCAAATACCAAGAATTGGTCAGAACAGAGATCAAGAAACTTGAAGTAGTAAGAATAGAATAGATTGGCAGGGAGGAAAACAGCAGAGCAGACGAACTAGCAGGCTTTGTATCAATGGCAGATACATCCATCCCTCACTCACTACTAATTGACTACCTACCGAGACCAAGCATTGAGGACCCTGAAGTAGAAAAGGTGTGTTGTGCCGAATTAGGCCCCTCATGGATGGATCCCATCATACTGTTCTTAAAAGACGGCATCTTACCGAAAGAAAAGAAAGAAGCCAACAAAATTAGAGCAAAGTCGCAGCGATTTTGGCTCTCCCAATCTATGGCATTATACAAAAAGTCATTCTCAGGACCTTATCTAAAGTGTGTCCACCCTAGCAAAGTAGAAGCATTCTTGTTCGAAATACATGAAGGCGAGTGCGGAAGCCACCAAGGAGGAAGGTCGCTAGCTTACAGAGCCATTTCACAAGGATACTGGTGGCTTTACATGCAGGCAGACTCAGAGAAATATGTGAAGAAGTGCGAGAAATGTCAGAAGTTCGCACATCAAATACATCAGCCGACCAGAGAACTCCTACCATTAACCAGCCCATAGCCCTTTGCAATGTGGGGCTTGGACATAGTAGGACCACTTCCAACAGCACTCGGAAACAGGAAGTTCTTTCTCGCAGCAACAGACTACTTCACAAAGTGGGTGGAAGCAGAAGCATTGGCATCAATCAAGGAAAAAGATGTGAAGAAGTTCGTCTGGCAGAACATCATTACTCGATTCGGCATACCTAAAGCCCTAATATCAGACAACGACACCCAGTTTGATGGCAGAATCTTTAGAGGCTTTTGTGAAGAATACAAAATAGAGTTTTACAATTCTACACCGGCATATCCTCAAGCAAATGGCCAAGCAGAAGCATCAAACAAGGTTGTCTTGGATGGACTGAAGAAAAGGTTAGAGAAGGCAAAAGACAAGTGGGCGGAGGAACTTCCTCATGTTTTATGGGCTTACCGCACCACACCTCGACGATCAACAGGAGAAACACCATTCTCTTTAGCCTACGACATGGAAACAGTAATCCCACTGGAAGTTGGCCTCCCCACAATTAGAAGCGAAAATTTTGATCCAGACTTGAATGGAGAAGCCATAGCATTGGAGCTCGACCTTGCCGAAGAAAGAAGAGAAAAAGCACTGATTCATATTGCCTCATACCAACAAGAGTTTTCTAGGAAATATAACAAAACAGTGCATCCAAGGCAATTCAAGATCGGAGATTGGGTGCTGCGCAAAGTAATGGGAAACACCTTGGTTCCAAGAGATGGCAAATTAGGGCCTAATTGGGAAAGACCCTACAAAGTGGTCGGATTAGCTGGCAAGGGGGCATACCACTTAGAAGATGAGGACGGCAAAGCAATTCCCAGGCCATAGAACACTGCCAATCTCAAACTATTTTATTTTTAGCTTTTCTTCACAATACTTGTAATTTTCTTTTTTCCCCAATAAAACAAGTAGTTTTCTTTTCAATATAAGTGTTTTATTCTGTAAAAATTGTTTTAGTGAGTTAGGGGCATTGAAAACATGGTTGGCTGGAAAAACCAACACCCCTCCTAAGCCCGGGATAAGGATCTAGGCTGCAGGACGTTTGGTCGGAATAACCAAACATTTTATTCTAAATTGGCAGAAATAACCAATTTAGAGGTTGGCTGGAAAAACCAACACTCTTTCTAAGCCTAGGATAAGGATCTAATCTGCAGGACGTTTGGTCGGAACAACCAAACACTTTACTTTAGGTTGGCTGGAAAAACCAATCTAAAGGTTGGCTAGAAAAACCAACACCCCTCCTAAGCCCAGGATAAGGATCCAGGCTGCAGGACGTTTGGTCGGAATAACCAAACATTTTATTCTAAATTGGCAGAAATAACCAATTTAGAGGTTGGCTGAAATAAACCAACTCTTGGTACTCTTTAGCCGAAGTAAAGACATCGGCTAAAAGAGTGGTTGGCTGGAATAAACCAACTCTTGGTACTCTTTAGCCGAAGAAAGGATATCGGCTAAAGAGTGGTTGGCTGGATTAAACCAACTCTTGGTACTCTTTAGCGGAAGAAAAGACATCGGCTAAAGAGTGGTTGGCTGGATTAAACCAACTCTTGGTACTCTTTAGCCGAAGAAAAGACATCGGCTAAAGAGTGGTTGGCTGGATTAAACCAACTCTTGTACTCTTTAGCCAAAGTAATGACATCGGCTAAAGAGTGGTTGGCTGGAACCAACTCTTGATACTCTTCAGCCGAAGTAATGACATCGGCTAAAGAGTGGTTGGCTGGACTAAACCAACTCTTGGTACTCTTTAGCCGAAGTAAGGACATCGGCTAAAGAGTGATTGGCAGGTATAGTTGCAAATGTTAAAGACCAATATAAAGTATCTCGGCAAGAAAATATTAGTCTGAACACAAAATAAATACAAGCATGGTAGCAGACCGAACTGAAAGTTGAAAGGCTCTTCATTCAAAATTCAAAAGTACAGAGAAAAGAGTTCATTCAAAACCAGTTCAGAAAAATGTTACTCCAGCCGGGTTACAATTGTCCAAAAGTAGAAAAGAAAAGAAAATACAAAATCAGTTAAAAAGATCATCTATTTCGGCGTCAATATCAGTATCAACATCAACCCGAAGACCGGTTTCAGACGGGAGCTCGGCTTCGATCGGAAGTATGGTCTCCGTTGGAAGCATGGTATCAGTTGGTTGCTCAGAAGTCAGGTCTTCCACTGTGGGCTCCGCTCGAGCTAACTGATCGGCAGGATCATTGACGACCGGGGTACCGTTAGGCTCGGTTTCATCATCATCTGAACCCTTAAGGAATTGTTGCTGAAGGGTAGCAGCGTACTTCGCTAGTGAGCTCGGTATAAAGTATGAAGGAGGATTGAATACCTCGGCTTCGGGTCTATGACCGAGCTGCACCACGACCCCCCTCCAACAGCATTTGAAGAACAAATCCTTAGCTGTCTCACATTGTTGCATGTAAAGGGCCTCCCCCTCCTTGAAACCTGCAGCATTCGCTTCATCTGCCTTCTTTTTTAGCTCGGTGATCTCTGCATTTTTCTTTCTTTGGAGCTTGGCCAGCTCACGCAGGTACTTGTCCTTCATCATGGTCAGGGCCTTTTGTTTGTCAACATTAGTCGAGGTAACTAGTCCGGTTAGACAGGATACCTCGGCCTCTAACTCGGCTGTTCTCTGTTGGGAGTCTTTTAGCTCGGTGGTTTTTGCTTCAACTTCGGTCATAGCTTGCCTTGCTGTTTTACGAAGCTCTAACACACGCTTGTGTGCAATTTGACTCTTTTGCATGGCCTGAAAAAGAATGGAAAGAAACTATTGACCAGACCGAGCAAAAAAGCTGGAAAAATTATGGAGACCAGAGGGGCTACTTACTAGGATCATTGATTTCGTTGCTGACCGGATAGCCTTGAGCTCGGTCAACTGGTTGTGATGCTCCATATCAGGGGGCAGACATACACTCTTAGCCAGATTGAAGGCTAGCATATGGTCTTTGTCAGCCACCACTAAGTCAGTATCACGGATAGCGCGGTTTTGAAAAGTCATTTTCGGAGCCCACTTGAAGGAACTAGCCCGGTCGAAACGCTCCGGCTGAGGGCTCGGTGGAGGGCTCGGTGGAAGGATGGTTTCATCTTCATCAGCAAGGCGTTGCTCGGTTTAGGTAGTCCGGGCGCACTTGCTCGGGTGTGATGAAGAGGGTTGTTGAGATGGAAGGGCTACCACGGTCTCCTGAGCCTAGTTGGACGTTGGTACCTCGGCTCGGTTGGTTTCGGTTAGGAGGGCCCTTACTCTGTTCCTCTTCGCCATTTCTTCTTCAGCAGTAGTACGGACTAGGTTGATTTGTGGCAAGGTCGGGTCCGGTTCAGGAGAGGCCTCTAGCAAAAAATCTGTTACTCTGGCTTTTCGTCGGCTGCTATATCTATACGTCAGCCCAAAATTCAGTAGCTTGGCCCAATTTCTTTCAAGGTATCGTAGTGCGGTGTGAAGTGTGTCTAGGTTGGGGTAACTGTATAATGACTTAAGGTGGGCTGAATCTGCATAAAGAAGACAAGTGTTAGTTCGGTTAAGAAATAGGAGACCGAAATAAAGAGAAGCATGCAATAGAGCCGAGGAAATTATACCGGTGGTTTCTTTATTCCAGTTTATTCGGTCACCAGGAATCTGGGCTTCATGGTCTTCAAAGTTCCCAGAAACCTAGAAGAAATCATCATCGTTCAGGTCTTTATCCGGTGTGTCCGTTATTATTTTCTCTCAACGACGGCGTATTCTTAAGTAATAAACCCACCCGTCTTCTTTTGAGCCTATAGAATATTGGTGAAAGAGTTCGGCTAAGCCGAGGTTAATGCCATCTCGGCGGTTTAGCTCAACTATACCATTTATTATGCGGTATGAGTTTGTGGAAAGCTGAGTTGGGCATATCCTAGTTTGTCTGAGGAATTCACAAAGTAAGGGATGTACAGGGAATCTTAGGCCGGTTTCTACAATGGAAAGGAGGGTGAAGGGAACAAAACCAGGGTTTCCCTAAGGTATAATATCTTGTTCGGCTAAGGTGAGGTGGACGTCGTCAGGAATGTTATACTCCCTTCGGAATTTGGCCAAACCACCAGGTGTTTCTACTAAAAACCTATATTTACCCATTTACTCTTAAGTTATGTATAACTTTACTGTGATAACTCGGTTAAAAAAATGACGCTGAGTAGCTCGGTTGAGCGTACGAAGAAGTGCCTGGCAACCTAAGTCTGCAAAGTGAAAAAGAAAGGGGTTATGCATAGATCGATGGACCGTGCTAAAAAGAGATCAAGGTAAAATAAATGAAGTCCTATCTCGGTTATGTGAAGAACTACGGGTGTTAACTTGGTTTCAGTAAGGGGTCTGTTAGCTCGGTTTGAGCAAGGCATTTGATAGCCCGGTTGAGCCTCAAGGGGCAGCTTTCTTAGTTCGGTTTGAACTTGGAAGGCTAGTTTAGCCCCTAGATTCAGCTCGGGCATAGTTAAGGTTTTCAAGGCTTGACTTGTTAGAACTACAAATATAGCAATAAAGAGTTAGCTCGGTTGGTTGGTCCGGCTAGACTGACTTCCACTACAAACAACTTCCTAGTTCAGTTATATTGTGATTTTGGATCAACACTAATGTTTTTCATGTTATTTCTTGAATCAGAGGGACTTTATTACTATGTTTTTGCAGAAGATGCAAGACAAGGCAGAAAATGGAAGTAAAAAATGTTTTGCAAAAACACATAAAAAAATGTTATGGGCTAAACAAGTACGAAAGCCAGAAAAATAGAACAGGTTTGTGTTACTCACCAAAGTAAGAAGAAGGAAAAGGAAGTAGAAAATAGCCACAAACGCAAGCTTCACAAAATGTAAAACAATGGAGACGTAGGCAAGAGAGAGAACAAGATGAGAGAAGATGAATAGTGTGGTGAGATTCAAAATGAATAGGTTTGTTTTGTTTTGTTGCAAAAACTAGAGGCGGGAACTGTTCAAAATTCACTAAGTACGAAGACGGCGTGACAGCTGCCTTGGGCCAATCAGCGTATGCCACGTGTCATGGAAATGAGAAGCGATTCAGTTGCTGTGATTGAAGAGACGTTTTGATCGGACAAGGAGAGCCCGGTATGGAATTAGCTCGGCTGGGTAGGCTAAAAGGTTTTAGTTCGACTGGAAAAGCTAAAGGGTTTTTAGTTCGGTTGAAAGGCTTAAAAACCTTAGCTTGGCTGGTAAAACAAGTAATCTCTATCATGCTATGCATATGGAATTAAGGGGCAATTGAGAGGGTAATTTATACTTATAAATTGGGCCAAGCTGGGTAATGGGCCGTTATGGGCCACATTGCAAAGGGTTGAGTAAAAAGGCCGTGAAGTTACTCCGGCCCAAGAGAGGTGTAAAGTTACTCCGGCCCGAGAGAGGTGTAAAGTTACTCCGGTCCGTGAGAGACCTGAAGTTATTCTGGTCCCAAAAAGCTTATGATAAGTTTGGACGTCACTCATAAAGTTATCCCGGTTTGGACCGGAGTATTGGTTATTTCGGTCTAGACATACCATGGTTAGCATTGAGAAGAGCCGAGGTAAGACTAGTGAATGGAAGAGCCGAGCTAATGTTATCTCGGTCTAGTCTGCGGCTTAGCATAGCCGTGCTTACCTCGGTCATATTGAAGTCTGACCATGGTAGAACCATCTCACTTGGTTTATGGAGTGAGGGGGGTGTTGAAGGATAAACATTATCTTTCAGGAGTATGAATCCTAGGAGGACTCTACATGGAGGAGTAAAAGTCCTACTAGGATTGTGCCATGCGGAACCTATAAAAGCTCACAAATATCACCTATGGAGAGGTAACACAACTTTGATTCCTGAATACACATAGCTTTTGTTTATTTGTCTATTTGTCTATTTTGCTGACTTAGGCATCGGAGGGGTTTCCAGCACACACTCGCCGGCTAGTTCACGTTTGTGTTTTCAGAGAGTAAAGCGACGGTTTGGAGGAACGCGGACTTGATCAACAGGATCATACGAGAAGGTTTATTTCTTTCCCGTACAAGTGCATAAACAATGGTTTGCAGATTTTGCATGGACTGGTCGACCGGCAGGCCAGTTGACCAACCGATCGTCTGCTCGGTCGACCGGTGATTTGATGAAAAAATCAAATTCTTCTGTTGGAGTAGGCGATATCAGATAGAGAAATTTGTCTTTTTTTTACTCAAATTTGATGAAAATTCTGATGAACCGTTGGAGATGCTCTAACACCACAAAAGTATACAGTAAGGTGTATATGGTACATAGAATTTCCCCATAAATATATATATACAAGTGTCGATATATATACATTTACATATGTGCACACAACAGACCACTCTGTGGTCATCTTCAGCAACTACAAAAGTTACACTTCATCAACGTTGCCGACCAACATCACTGACCAAGAGCTTCGACCAACGCTACCCATCAAGAGCTCCGACCAACATCACCTTCTCTCGCCATATGTGAAAAGTGGATGATTCAGTTCTAGCGAAGGGTTTTACAATGGAGATTTGGGGATTGTTTGCTATTCTGGAGAAAAGTCACCATTAAGGATTTCTTTAATAGAAAAAATCAAGCTAGAAGGTTTTATTGGTGTTCAAATTTAAAGTAGGGTTGAATTTTAAGGTTTTGGTCTATTTTTTTTTTTCCTTTCAAATTTTATTGTTAAAACTATAGGTTTTGTTGTTAATTTAATTTATGTTTTTTTTTTGTTCGTAGGCAAACCTATCTTGTGGATTCTTTTGCTGGTATGATCCCCTACTTGTCAAAGAGGGGAGGAGTTTAGTGCTATGTTGTTGAGGAAGAATATAGAGTTGAGAAGAGCTATTAAGAATGGTGGTTCACAGACAAGTAGTGACATGCAAAGAGCTGATAAAATGCAAAGAAGGATCACTCTGATTTAAAGAAAGATGGAAAAATTAGAAAAAATTAAACTAAAGCTTTGTTTGTCAATTATACATTTTAATTATAAAGTCAAAAAAATTATTATAAATTGTCACATCACTTTCTTTATTTTTTTTATATCTTTTTATAAAAAATTAAAAAATTATTAAAATAATCTTTCCTTAAACAAGACCAAAGAGATGTAGAAAGTTAGTGATGATATACAAATTGTAAACTGGTTGCTATATATTAATATGCTAGATATTTTGTCAATACATTGTAGCTATTGTATTGGTTGTGCTGAGGCAAAGAAGTAATTTTCGTGTTGTCATTAAATACGTGAAGTTGATTTCAAATTCAAATAGTTTGGGGGTAATTGTTAGGTTTAAAATATTAGGGGAATAAAGCGTAAATGATTCATAGTTTGAGGGGATTTGAAGTAATTTACCCTATAAATAAGGGGTGTTTGGGAAGAGGTTTGGGGTAAAATAGTTCACTAAAAGACAAAATAGATTAAAATAGTTAATAAGATAAAATGTTACATCTAAAGGTGTGAGCAATAGATATATCGATCTGTCCAAACTGATCCGCTGCATTTTGGACGGATGTGTGATGACGAGCGGACAGTTGCGGATTGATTTTTTCAAATCCGCCTAGTTTTAGACAGCTGGCGGATTTGAGGTTCCTTTGGCCGCAACTGAGCCGCCAAATCGTGAGCACCCCTAGTAATTTGTAAAACTTTGTGTTTTCAATGTGTTTAGATATTCTATTTGTATTTTCAATTAAAAAAGAGTTTAAATATTTTATTGAAAAAGATTTTTCAACTTAAATATATTTTTTGAACTGAAAAAAATATATGTATTATTTATCTATGTTTTTTGATTTTTAAATCTAACTCTAAAAATAATAAATAAAATAGATGATATATGTTGGTTGGTTTTTATTTTTAAAAACAGATATAGATGTAACAATACAAAGGCATACAATCTCTACTACAGCTTTGTTCATGATTTTGGTGGTTTGAATTATTTTTATATTTTAATTGTAATACTTTATGTGGATGAGGCACGCTGTGATTATAATATGTGGATGAGAATTATAATGATTTTAATATTCTAAAGTTTCAAACTTTATTTCTTTGGATGAGGCATGCAGTTATTGAAATACTTTTTTAAGTCATTGACTGTAATAATTCTTTTTTTAAGGAAGTGCACAAGTTGAATTATGTTAAAAATTTATAAATTTTAAACTGCCAAACTAATTCGCATCCATCCGCCAATCTGCTTAATCCATATCTGTCAGATTGGTGGACAGATGCAGATTAATTTTCTCCAATCCGCCAATCTGGCAGACAGATGACGGATTGGAGGTATTGTAACCGCAACCGACCCGCGCCCACCTATATCCAACCCATAATCATTTCACTTTTTTTTTTTTTTCAAATCAATTAAAAAAAAAGTCAATCAACTTTCCAAACATAACTATTTTAGCTAGGTTAAAATAGTCAACTAAAATAATCAATTTTCCAAACAATGCCATAAACATATCAAAATATTAGATATATATATATATATAAATAAATTATTAGTCATTGGATGATATTAAAATAATTTAGATTGTTATGCATGGTGATACAGTATAATAGAGTATATATTTAAGGTAAATAGACATGTGATATAATATGATTAGAATTAGGACCAAATTGACATTTTTTGAGGACTAAAACGACAAAAATTAAAACGTAACAGACTAAAATGACAAGAAACGCATACTTTAGGGGCTAAAATTATCCTTTATCCATATTGTTCACGTTATCAATGCAGACGAACGGTAGAACTAAGACTAAATTGACCCAAATTGACTCAAATTGACAATTTTGAGGATCAAAATGATAAAATTAATACTCAAGGGACTAAAATGAAAAAGAACGAATACTTTAAGGACTAAAATTTCTTTTGTCCTATATTTTTTTACTAGATTAACTCAAATAATAAACAACAAATACATTATCAAGGTCGGTGTTTGGGAACAAAATTTTTTAAGTTTTTTTTCACTAAAAGATAAATTGGTTACAAAAAAAAAAAAAAAAAAACACATCCAAATAAAATATCACATCAAACTCTATAATCATTTCACTTTTTTTCTCACAACATCACATCAAATCACAAAAAAATCCAACTATCTTCACAAACTTTTCTCCAATAATATCATACAACTAAAAAAACCCACTTCCTAAACACCCACATTAACAAAATTTATATTGATTTTAAAATCTTATTTTATATATTTTTTTAATAAGTTAGATAGAGTTGCATAACATATTAAAAAATGTCATGTCATGGAACTCATTAGTAAAAATAATAGTAAATTATAAATACATTTCTGAAATTTGTTTAAAATATGGATTATCATGGTAATTCTGCAAATTACATCTCGTCCCTTGAAGTTTCCAATTTAATAATAAATAGCCCATTTTATTACTAAATCATCAAGTCAATTAACAGTTTTTAATGATGTCAGAAATTTATTTCAATTAGCAATTCAAGTAATTTTATTATTATATAGGAGAATAATTAATAATTTCATTTCTTTAGTTAATTCTGTTAAATAAAAAATTCTGAAAAGGAGTTATTTATAATTTTTCAAATTACAGGGACAATTCGTATTTTGAGCAGATCTTATGGGGAATATTTATAATTTATTCTAAAAATAATATTAAAATGTGTAACTAATTATTCATTAAACTAGTTATTTGTGTGAACTTTATGTTAAGTTTGATACTAATCCGACTTTTTTAATATTCATATTATCAAATCATATAATATATGTGTTCATATAAAAAAAAATAGTCAATTCTAATTTACTAATTTCGTGTATGAATCAAATTGTATGGTCGTACATACACAAGAGGTATTTAAAGAGTTAATGTTTAATTACTCTTACTCCCCCACATAATATCTCTAATCTTTCACATTTTTTTATATTAAATTTAAATTTGATAAAAAAAATATTTAAAAATAATTTTCAAAAGGAGACTAATTTTTTATTATCAAATATTGGATGAAATTTGAACTAGATAAAAATTAAAAAGATGTAGCACTAAAAATGATTTTTTAATCAAATTTAACAAAAGAAAATTTTGAAATAAGAATAAAGAAATTAAAAAAATTTTGATAAAAAAATTAAAATAATTCATATCAAATCAATTTTTTTACACAAGTTTAACATTGAATTAGATGAAAAATGTGGGAGATGATCGCAATGGTAACAAAAGGAAAATGTTTGAGACCATCATAAATTTTTCACAATTCAATCCATAATGATACAACCTAACAAGTGTTAGTTTTTAATTAGTTAAATACTTAATGATATAGATCCTGTCGCTTTTTACGTGTATATATTTGTAGGTGCAAAATATGGACATTGTTGGTGACAAAAAATTTATAAAAAAGTGTTTGGCGATTTGAATAAGACAACATCGTATCTAGTATACACGAGAGATTCATTTAGGAATGGTCATTTTAATTCGATTCGTAAGGGTTCGTCTATACCTATTTGAACAGGACGAATTTTACCTAACCCGACACTTATATGGAGCGAGAGTGGACTATATTTTGGTCACGGAAAAAGAGTAAGACCCCTACTGGGAGTGACTCCCACCACCCCCAGTAAATTCTAATTGGTTCATATATATATATATTTTTTGTATCCTCCTATTGCTGGCCCCCACTTATATGTGGGGTATTGGGGGCCACCTTCAATTGGGGGTTTGAATCACAGTTGTTTTGGTCACCGACGACGGAGGTGGGGTGGAGGCAGGAATTGCCTCCCCAGGTTCGATATAATTAATAATAAAAAAATGTTTGGGAGCACTAATTAGTGCTCCCACTAATTAGGTGTCAGTGGGTCCCGCCATTAATGATGTGATATTTTAGTTTTGGAGTTGTATTTTATTTTATTTATTTTTATTTTTTTAATACATTAGTGCTATTAGTGGTGATGTTTTTAGTGGGATGAATTATTGTTGTTAATAATATATGAAAATAAAAAATATATATGTGCAACCCAGCACGAGCACGCGAGTCACGAGTCGGCGCAAGCCGTGTTATGCCAAAGCCTGATGCCACATACTCGCCCCTTTCTTTCCAATTCTTCATCTTTCTTCTTCCTTGCAGAGAAGACTACCCCATCACCCACGGCGTAAGTTGGCTTCGACGCAAAGTCCCCACACCGATCTAATATGCTCCACCCTCCCTTCTCCCAAACCATGATTCCCAAACCCCATTTCCCCCTGTTTTGATTCTCCCCTTGTTTTTGTTATACAAAATTTGATACACAATGATGGGCTATGAGAACGAAGAAACCCACCTCTACACATCCCCGGAAGATATGGAGAGTCTCGTCCTCGACGACCCATCCACCACCACCACCGCCGGCGGCGGAGAATCTCCCCACCACCACCCCCTATCCCCATCATCCCTCCCCCCCGTCGCTGAGATCGCCACCGATGATGATCCCCCACACTCTTCTCCATCATCGCCTTTTCAGCCTCAAAGCCCTAGCTTCGCTTTCAACTCCATCCTCGAACCCCCTTCCTACGCCGACGCCATCTTCAGATCCTTCGACGGAGACCACACCATCAACGGCGACATCAACGGCCACGATAGCTCCGGAGAACATTCGTCTTCATCGCCGTTATCGAGGTCTGACTATATAAGGATCTCCGTCTCCGATCCCCAGAAAGAGCAAGAGCTCTCGAATTCGCTTGTTCCTGGTTCCAACACCTACTATACTTATCTAATCACCACGAGAACGAACTTGCCGCACTTCGGTGGAGCTGAATTCAGCGTCCGGAGGCGATTCAAAGAGGTCGTGACGTTGTCGGATCGATTATCGGAGTCGTATCGAGGGTTTTTCATTCCGATTAGGCCGGACAAGAGTGTGGTGGAGAGTCAAGTGATGCAGAAGCAAGATTTTGTGGAGCAGAGGAGGGATGCATTGGAGAAGTACTTGCGAAGACTCGCTGCTCATCCGGTGATCAAGCGGAGCGACGAATTGAGATTGTTTTTGCAGGTGGAAGGGAAGCTGCCATTGGTGAGGTCCACCGATGTGGCGTCGAGGATGTTAGACGGGGCGGTGAAGCTTCCGCGGCAGCTTTTTGGGGAGTCTGTGGGAATGGTGGATCCGAATGAGGTGGTGCAGCCGGCGAAAGGGGGAAGAGACTTGTTGAGGATCCTTAAGGAGTTGAAGCAATCAGTTACTAATGATTGGGGCGCGACCAAGCCTCCGATGGTGGAGGAAGATAAGGAGTTCTTGGAGAAGAGAGAGAAGTTGCAGGATTTTGAGCAGCAGCTTAGTAATGTGTCTCAGCAGGTCAGTTTATCTTATTTAGTTAAATGCACATTTATATGCTTGGTTAATCTATTATGGGTAGTTTAAAATGAGGTATGCGTCTTGAAGGTTGAAGCTTTACTCATATGGATGTGTAACCATTTAGGTAGGAAATTGAGGAGATCAAGGAAAATTAATTAGTGGAGGCATTAAAGATAGTTGAGCCAATTTTGAAGCATTTGGTTGTTGATGATTTGCATATGTACTTCCATAATGATGACCCTTTTAATTTTACCTGTCTTAGTGGGTTATAGATAGGGAGAGGTTTCTCTCCAGCCCTCGTCTGGACTGGATTCACGGGCCGAACTGTTCATTTATTAGGGCTCTTAGTGTATATCATTCACACATATAGGATAACTGTTTTACTTACTTACAATCATTGTAATGCAAATATTAAGAATTCTGATAGGAAATGACTGAAAGACGAATGCATTTGTTCACAACTCAGAACTTTGTCATTTCTATTTATTTTGCAGGCTGAATCACTTGTCAAAGCTCAGCAAGACATTGGAGAGACAATGGGGGAATTGGGTTTGGCATTTGTCAAATTGACAAAGTTTGAGACAGAAGAAGCTGTGTATAACTCTCAAAGAGATAGAGCTTCTGACATGAAAAATGTCGCAACTGCCGCTGTGAAAGCTAGCAGATTATTTCGAGAATTAAATGCACAAACAGTCAAACATTTGGTGAAGTGGACGAATTTTGCTAATTTTTTATTAATGTACTTTTATATTCATCGTACTTATCAGGGGAAAAAAATAACTTATTCAATGTAGGTGGTCTATAACTGTCAAAGTAATCAAAGCTTCTTGACGACTTTTTCCTTCTAGGGGTATTCTTTAAAAATTGTTTATTGTAGTGAACAAGAGTAAAAATTTTGGTCCATTGTCTTCTGTCGTTGAAGGAAAATCTTGTTGCAGTTTTTTGTGCTCTTACTTATGCCATATGCATTGCAGGCTAAGCTCCATGAATATCTCGGTGTGATGTTAGCTGTCAACAATGCATTTACGGACAGATCAAGTGCTTTGCTGACAGTACAGACACTTTTATCGGAGCTATCTGCGTTGCATTCAAAGATTGAAAAGCTTGAAGCTGCTGCATCAAAAATATTCGGTGGAGACAGGGCAAGAATTCGCAAAATAGAAGAGCTGAAAGCAACTGTTAGAGTCACTGAGGATGCTAAAAGTTGTGCAGTCAGAGAATATGAACGGATCAAGGTAACATCTGTTGTACTGATATTCTAGGAGGTGTAATCAAAGCTGTGTGGTTTACATCTTTGACATTGGGATCCTTTTTACTCGTCAATAGCAACATTTTCAAAATTGTCTCAATTGATGTGATGACTAATGTGGTGCATGTGTTGTAGTCTGAGATATAGAAATTCAAAGTTGATTAATGACTGCTGCATTTTGAGTAAGAAAGTTTATGATTCCACTATAGAATAAGAATACTTCAGGACCAATAAACATTTTAGCTGTCTGTAATCAATTGCCCATCTCTACTCTGGCCCATAAAAAATGTATTGTAAAACAAGAATGAAGGGAAAAGGAGAAAGCATTCCAGCCTCAGTAACATAAATGATGAATATATGCAGCTTACCATTTTTGGATGATTGGACTATTGCTACACTGATTTAAGTGTATACTTTAATGCAATTTTTATACATTTATTTGCCTTCATTAACAAGATGCAAGATGCTAAGTAATTGCTGCTAAGTGTAAACTATGCTACACTGTATTGGTGTGAAATGCTACTGTATTGGTTTTCATGGATTACTACCTAGGTGTGGAAATAAAAAATTTGAGGAATACATCAGATTGCTGATGAAAATTTTATATTATTACAGTATAAGAAATGCAGTGGGAACTAATATTCAAATTCTCTTTAACCTATACAGCACATCTGTCTAACTCTGACTCTGTTGTGCTTTAGTGTCTAATCCTTCTACAGACAGTCCCAAACCCAGATAGAGGAGTAGGGTTGTGTGCAAGGGCGGACTGAGAGGGGGCTAGCAGGGGCAACCACCACCCCAAAGTTTCGAAAAAACTTCTTAAATATAGTGATATTAGTTATGAATATTTATAAATTATATAGGCTCGTCCCTCCAAGATTTTTTTGAGAAATTTAATATGTTTTAATCTTCACTCTTTAGCTCCAAGTTTGTTTCCCTCTCTCTGCATCTTATTGTTCTTCTTTGTTTCGGTTATTTCCCCCCCCCCCCCCCCCTTTTTTTTTTGTTCTTCTTTTGTCTTTGTTTTTTCCTTTATCTTTTTCGTTTTTTCTCAATTCTCTCTTCAACATAGGTAATCTCCATTTTCAGTTTTTCCCCCCTCTTCATCTCTATTTCAAAATTTCTTTTGCTTTCAATCCTCCCTCTTCTTCTTATTTCTCTATCTCTGTTCTCTCTCTTTTTTTCTTATTTTGTTTTGAGATCTTATGCTCGACGGAGGTCATGCTCGTCATTAAAGAGATCACATTAGTATTGAGCTTCATTTTTAGTTTGATATTTTTATAGTTACATGTGAAACTCAATTACAAGAATTAAACAACTGATTTAAGGAGGCTGTGATGGAGTTGTTGGTTCTTAGTTATGCGTTAGATCCTAGGAATAGTTATAGGTCTTTTAAAATTAAAGATATTTGCAAAACTTGAAAATAAATTAAATTTGCGTTTGCTGTTTCAGTTGCAAAACTATGAGATTGACATCCTTAGATATCTTGAGTTTCAAAAAAAGTTAATAATTTTTGAGTTGTGCAAAGTGTTTCTGAAAACAAAAAAGTTGACAATTTTTCCTCTTATCGATAGATTGGTTGGTCTTGATCTAATTTTACTTGTTTCTGTGGCGACAACAGAATGCACAATTTCAATAATGAAAATTGCCATGACTGAACTACACAAACACTTTTTTTTGGGTTAGATATATATGTTTGCTCCCCTGAGTTTAGAATCCTACGTCCGTCCCTGGTTGTATGTTAGGTTGCCTGATAGCCAACACATAAGAATTCCCATCAAATCTAGGAACATGAATCAATACAGCACATCTGTTTCTCTTTTAGTGTCAGCCTCTTCCGGCAGAATGTTAAGAATTTGAAGCTAGCCTCCTTTTTAAGTTACTTTTATTCAAACATAATTTTTCTCCAAAGCATAGCTTTTCCTGTCATGATGATTTACCTTTCAATTATCAGTCCTTATAGCAGCTTGTAGTATCTATCTCGTCTGTTGTGCAGGTGCCATAATGTAGAGAGTAGTGACAGCAAAGTAGACAATGTGAGAGTTTCTCATGGATTTGAGGAATATAATTTGTGGTCCAGATTCTTGTAACAGATGATAACCTTTAATTTGTAGCACCGAATGGCCATTTTATCTAATTTTTTTTATTCTTGGGATTGGGAAGGGCACTATTTTTTAAGATGGTGCAAGAAAATAGAAAATTTCGCTTGAAGAGCCATTATTGTTTATTATTCTTCTCGTTTTACTCTCCTAGGCTTATTAGCGTGCGAATCTGCCAACCCATGCCTGTTTGCTCCCTACATAAAAATTTTGTATTTTAATAGGAAAGGCAAAAATATATTTAGATTTTTTGAACTGTGGATGTATGTTATAAGTATAGCAGAGTATTTTTACTGATAATCAGTGTAGTTAGTCTGAGCTTCATTATTTTGTTTAAAGTAGATTGATTGACTACAGATTTTGCTGTCTAAGATCATTTCTGTGTTGCAGAGAATTGAATATTTAGCATTTTCACATCATGCTTAGCGGGCTGAGATGGGACAATTTATTTTTTCTGTATTCAATACGTTACTTTTTTCTCTTGTTCCCTTGGTGTATGCATACGTCTTACTCTTATTATTGACCTGCATTTGCACCATCTCACTGTTATTCTGCGCCTAGAGTGATAGGGCAATACTTTTCCTGCAGTTGAACTGTTCAAATGTTGAATCATTATCATTTGCTCTGTTATTAGAATCGCACAATTTGCATTCAAATCATACAATTCAATACGAGTCATTGGAAAATTGATATGAATAGGTTACATGAATAGCAAATAACTATGAATTGTGGATGAATTGTTGAATCGTGAATCAATCAATTCACTTTTTATTCGCTGAATCTGATTTTTGGGTTTATTTATTGCTAGAAAACAACCCTGTTAAACAACCTTTTTAAGGTCTGTAGGGTTATATTCCATTCGTTATCTTCCTTTCATAGACTCAAACCATAGAAAAACATATTTTCTCTCTACAATATTTTTGGCTTACATTTGAACTTCATCCAAGTGTTTGCATTTACAAAAAGAATCTTTTGAAGGCATTTTTGAGATGTTTTTGAGAATTTGGGTAGTTTACCCCTTTGAGGTGAGCTTCTTTATTACTTGTGATTTTTTTTTGTTATTGAGTTATTGTTGCTTGGAAATTGAGAGTTTGGGTTTGTTTTGTTTTCTTTTGATTTGTTAAGAATTGTTGATAAGAAAAACTTGAAAGGAAAAAAGGTAAGGTGGTGATCTTTCATGGGACTATTGCGTCCATGTTTTCTTAATTTATGATGAATCTTGGATTCTGGCTTACTTCTAATCCATGTATGTATGTACATCGTACGTCTATGATGTGAATCAGCATAAATCATGTCATAACCGACGACATGATCATCATTCAAAACAATATTTTCATTGATTCGAGTTTAAAATTTTCATATATATATAACATATCTTTAATATCTAAATGCACAATAATTTTATACTATGTAAATTAGAAATTATGCCTAAATCTTTAGGATGTACGATTCGATTCACAATTCGGAAAAGACAATTTCGATTCACGATTTGACGACTATGGTAATTTGTATATTTGCATGTATATTTATTTCCTTGTTTGGGATATTTTAGTGATTTCATTCAATATATTCAATTAAGAGAACAAAAGTGTGGTATGCCATTACTTGACCTCCACATTAGGGGATAGGAGTCAGACATTCAAGTTAATAAAATTTTAACTTTAGTTCACTTAGAATATGTACATCTGGGATGAAACCAGCAAATGAAACAATTGTATATCAATTATACCTTGACTTTCTCTTTTTTTAGATACTCAAAGATTGCTAGAATTGAGATTGTCTACATTGCATTTTATTGTTACAAAATAAATTATTGTAGCCATGGGGTTACTTAAATTTACGATTCACATTTTTGCATTCACATCAATTAGCAAGCATGAACAACAAACAAGAGACGTAGTTATTCCAATTAAGCATCAGATCACGAGCAAAGATTAGTGCATTTAATTAATTTTTTGTGTCCATAAGATAGACGGGTTAGGCTTTAACGCTCAATGTGCAATGGGGAAAGTGAAGGGTTAGGCTTTAATCTTTAGGGGGCTTAATCTTAGTAGTAGTACTTCTATTTGGGTGATGTTTAGAAAAGTGATTTCGTGCTTCCAAGTAAGAACCTTGTAAGCCCATGGCCTTGTAATCTAGTGGGCATAGAGGCAGCACTTAGGTGTTTGCAAGGGAGAGGTTGAGGGTTCAACTGCCCCAGGAACTAATCTAACCATTGACTTTAGCCTATCAGGAAAAAAAAGAGAGTAAGAAACTTCCTCCCATCGAAGAGAAATTCGCTCCCAACTAAGATAGAGCCTCTCAAATAAATAAATAAAAAATTAATTAAAAAAATGTGAATATATTTGTATAAAATATATACACGCTCCTATAGGCACTCCCAACGTTAGATACTTGTAATGCCCTCCTGCCCTCTATCCTTGCCCCTGCTCCTACTCTAACTCCAATCCCTGCCCCCTCTTTGTGCAAATAAGGGCTTAACCTTGAAAACCCAACTAATAATCCAAAAATAGAATGTGTGTGGTGGGTGATTTCATGTAGTAAGGTTTTTTTTTCTCGAAAAGCTCAATGGGTCTAGGGTGACTAGGGATATGAGCTCTGTTATCATAATCTTACACTTAGTGATTCGATTCATGTTTTGATTTGCACGGGCTTTACTTTGAAAACTCAACTAATAATTCAAAAATAAAATTGGTGTGGTGAGTGATTTTAATGTGGTAAGGCTTCTTTGTGAAAAACTCAATAGGTGTAGGGTGACTAGGGGTATGAGCTTTGTTATCATAATCTTATGCTTTGGGATTGGATTCATGATTTGATTTGCAATTTATGGATTATCGATATGAATCTATAGATGAATTTATTTTGGGAGTGAATCTATAGTGAATCGTATGATCATAATCGATTCATGATTCAATTCACTTTTAACGATTCATGCAATTCTTGAAATTATCTTGTCTGATATATTTCAACCATTTTTTTATTTTTATTTTTATGTTTTTTAAAATTTTTGTAGTGAAAATGATATAATACAACTTCTAAGAGTATTTAATACAAAAACAACCAACTGATAAGCATGATTTGTTCTTATTTTAGTGATTAAAGTTTTTTTAATAGGATCCAACTAGATAACACGTTTTTAATCTTTTCTTCTCATTTTTTTCATTTAAAATAAAAAATACAAATCATTATATATCGTCTAAAGATATTCAAGGTTAGTAACTTGTAAGTTGTTCTCATGAATTATCTATTGCTATTTTAGTCAAATAATTATAATTCAATATTATATGGGTCAGGTCACTTAAACCTACTGGTTCCTGCAATTTTTTTTATTTATTTATTTAAATTCTTAACTTTTTAAACTTTTTTTCGGCAGTAAACATACATGCCTTTTAAAGTGTTTTGGGTTTTGAAATAAATGATTCTAATTAATTCTTTCTTATTATTATACTCTATATAAGGTTTCTAAGTTCATTTTTTTGAATGTTAAGAGAGATTATACTATGATTTTTGAATAATTTTATGGTTGGTGAGATTTGGACCCACATCTTTTGCTATGAAGGCAATGTCTTCCCAATTATATGATGTAATCATGTCCTTATATATTAATGGGAACAAGCTATTTTAGTCACTTTTTGGCTTTTTACGAAAAGATGTGTAGAAAAGTAGAGAAAGTGATGTGACAACTTATAGTGACTTTTTGGCTAAAACATGTAGTTGCCAAACGAGGCCTTAAGAACTATTTTATAACATTTGCCAAAATCAATTTATTTTATTTTATTTTCATATATAAAATTGTTTGACATTTTGACAACATGATTTGATTGGTCCCCTTTTGCCCAATGCTCGTTTCATGTGTTCTAACCTTCAAGCAAATTGGTGTGTGCGTTGATAGATCTTTTGTTTTTTGTGGAATGGGAGAAGAGATTCCTTAATATTAAACAGGAGGTGCTTTCTAGAGTTGTATTATATCATTGTTTGTGGTGCTTGAGAGTTGTCCTTTGAAGTAGGGTCCTTCACCTTTTAAGTTTGAAAATATGCACATTTTTCTTTCAAAAGATCCTTTGAAGAGTGGTAGAGGAGTAGGTGCGATGGATTGGAGGGCTTTAAATTTATTAGGAATTAAAAATAATTAAGGGAGAGTTGAAGGAGTGGAATAAAGAGACTTCTGGAAACTTGAATGAGACCTAGGACGGAATTATTAGGAATATTGAGGAGTTGGATGGGACTGGGTCTAGGAATGGTCTTGATGAGAGTTAGAGGAGAATTAGAATTGAATTGAAAACAAAGATGTAGGAGATTACATTTAGAGAGCAAATTTTTTGGGGTCAAAAAGCTAAAATGAAATGGGTAAGGAAGGGGACATTAATTTCAAGTTCATTCATAGTGTCACTAATGGGAAGAGAAAGAAGTTCATTAAGAGATTGGAATCGGATAATGGGGTGGTTGCAGATATAGAAGATCAAATTGTTAATGAGATTTTTAATTTTTACGTGAGTCTTTATTTAGATGGGGGAGTCACAAGGCCATGGATTGAGGGTCTAGAGTGGGCACCAATTGGGGAGGATAGAGCTGGATGGATGGAAAGATCTTTTGATGGAATCAAACTAAGAGGTTGTTTTTGATTGTGAGAGAGATAAATCTGGGTCAAGATGGATTTTCTATGTCGGTTTTTCAAGATTTTTGGGATGTATTAAAGGAGATTTGATGAGAGTTTTTGTCGAATTTTTTGAGAATGGAGTAGTCAATACAAGCACTAATGCCACTTTTATTTGCTTGGTTCCTAATAAAGAGAAGTCTCTGAAGATTAAAGATTTTAATGGTTACATCTTTTATAAAATCTTGGGAATGTGCTATCAAAAAAACTACAAACATTGTTATGAGAGACCAAAGCTCATGGAGCTTTTGTGGAAGGGTGTTAGATTTAGATGTTGTGTTGGTTGTGAATGAGGCAGTTGAAGAATATAGAGGGCTTAATAAGGACGGTGTAAATTTCAAATTGGACTTAGAAAGAGTTTATAATCATGTAGGCTGGCAATTTTTGGACTTTGTAATGTGTAGAAAGGGATTTGGGGATAGATGGAGGAAATGGATTCGAGGGTGCTTGTCTTTGTGTAATATGTCAATCATTGTAAAATGGTAAGGCAGAGAGTAGTTTTAAGGTCTCAAGAGCTCTTACACAAGGTGATCCGTCGTCGCATTTTCTGTTTACTTTAGTGGCATATATTTTGGGGAGATTGGTCAATAGAGCTAGATTGGTGTGTTAAATTGATGGTTTTGTTATTGGAAGAGATTGTGCCCCTCTTATAGATGATACTATTTTTTTCTCTTCTGGGGATGATTCTAAGGCAGTCAATTTGCTTTCGTTATTAAGAATTCTTTAGATTGTCTTGGTATTAAAGTTAATTTGAACAAAAGTAGCATTGTTGGAATTAACATTCAACAGGATAGACTAGAGGGGTTGGCAGGAGCCTTTTGTGTCCTTCCATTGAGTATCTTCCTATTAAATACCTGGGACTGCCTTTGAAATCCTCGAGCAGAGTGTTTTTGGGCCCCAATGGTAGATAATATTGGTAAGACTTTGGAAGGGAGCCTTGTTCTCTATAGGAGGTAGGGTATATTGGTGCAATACGTGTTAGGTAGCATTCCCATTTACTAGTTTGTGTTTGAGACTCTGGTCGAGATGGCCAAGAAGATTGAAAAAATGATGAGGGACTTTCTTTGGTAAGGATGGGAGGCAGGGAAAAAAAATCATTTGGTGAATTGGGAGACTTTCACACTCTCCAAAGTAAAAAAGGGGTCCTGCCATAGGAAACATTGTGGCAAGGAATATTACTCTTTTTAGGGAAATGGTTATGGCGGCTCCCTTTAGAAAGTAATTGTTTATGGCATTCTATTATTAGAAGTACATAATAGGGTTCAAGCAAATGGAAGGGATCTTTTTGTGGTTCATAGGGGTAATTGTTGATCTTCTCAAAATTTCCCTCTTTTTCCTAGTTTCCTTTCATTGAGGATGGGTAACGGTGAGTTTGCTCAATTTTAGGATGATATTTAGCTAGGTGATTCTTCGTTTGATGTGTTTTTCCGCATTTGTGTCGGTTGGTTTGTTCACATAACGTTTCCATTGCATTTATGGCTCTTTCTTATTTGAATCTGATTTTTTGGGATTTCAATTGTTTAGGAATCCTAATGATTGGGATTTTTTGGGATTTCAAGTGTTGAAATCTTTGTTGGCCATGTTGGATGGGTTTTCCTTAAGATCGAATTTTAGATCCATGCGGGTGTGTTCTCTTCACTCTTCCAGGATCTTTTCATGCTAGTCCTTTTTTGATAACATCATTGATAATTCCATTGGTATTTCTGGCTTTCATTTTAAAAGAATTTGGAAATCATTTGTGCATCATAAAGTTAAGATTTTTATGCGGACCTTGGCTCATAGGCGTATCATGACAGAAGACATTTTTCAAAAAAAAGGAGACCTAATTGCAACCTTTGTCCTTAATGGTGATTCATATGTAAGAAGAGCGAGGAATCTTTGGATCATCTCTTTTTGCGTTGTCTTTTGGCCTCAGTATTATGGCATTGACTCTTTCAGTCAGTGGAAGTATGTTGGGTGGCACGGGCTACTTATGCTCAAATGTTTTAGAATGATTTTCGGGGTTTTGATTGCAACCATGGTTGTTAAAATCGTATGATTCACAATTTGATTCTTATGATTTGATACGAGTTTCAAACAAAATGATTCGATTCATGCAAATGAAACTTAAAGTGGGTGAATCTTACAATTCAATTGTGATTCACTACGTTACATTGTGATTCATTACGATTCACTACGATCCAAGTGCTTCAGTTTTGTTTACATAATGTGTTTTTGCAAAATAAAAAAGATATCTACTAATTTTATTGTATATACATATATACAAATTAGTTATATTGATATTTATTTCATTTTAAACACTATAATTTTATATGCATATGCATATACATATATCAAATAATATATTATGCTAAATAAAGTGAATCAGAGTCGATACAATTCACGATTCACTATTTTAGCAAAACAATTCATGATTCGCTTTGTGATTTGACAACCATAGTCACAACATTAAAGCGAAAGTTTTGTGAAATTGTGTTATTCTTTCAATTTTTTGGGTGGTGTGGTTGGAATGGAATGCTAGAATCTTTGATGATAGGACATTGAGCTACTTTGGGATCTAGTTCGATACTTAGTTTCTTTTTGGGCTTCTGTTTCTTCTCCGTTTTTAGAGGAACTCCATTCTTTGTTATTTCCAATTGTTGGAGGGTAGTCTATGATGTGTTGGTTTTGGAGTTGTGATTTTTTGTTTCTTTTGTTATTTTTTCTTGGAGGACTCCTTGTCCTCTTTGCAGTATTCTTCCTGGTAATAAAATCTTCATTTTGTTGCTGATCCAAAAAACAAAAATAGAAAAAGAAAAAGAAAAGAATGTGATATGGAGATAATGTTCAAGGAAGAAGCAATAGTCCTTTTCAAGAACACTTTGGACCACCACCAATCACAAACAAAGAAGCCGCAGCTGCCAGTTTAGGGTTTTCAAGTTGTCCAAGCAGCCCCTCTCACCTATTAGTTAGGTTAGGTATAGAAACAATGTAACCAAAGATCCTAACCTTTATTAAAAGCTCCTGGGCACTGCCACTTAAAGCATTGATGTGAGATGCATTTAGGTTGATTAGGACATCCCCATATCACAAGTTCTTATTTTTTTTTTTTTTTATGGTTGAAGGACGAGGTGTACATATGTTTTATTTTAGAGATTAATTTTACATGGTTACCTGATAAGTCTGTTATTGCGCAAATGGTAATCTGGTAGTACATTCTTACACTGACTCCTCTTCCACTCAGCGTTGTTAATCTTCTTCTTCTTCTTTTTTTTTTTTTTTTTCTCCAAGAACTGGTATGCAAATTGTTGATTTGTCCATGGCTTGGAGCCATAGCCACTTTGTGTGGAGTGGCTGCCAGTCCAGTTTGAGTTGTTTACAATGTTAACCATTTCCTTTCAAACTAAAAATCCTTTCTGCGCTAGGTTTTCTAATTTTGTATATTTTTGGGATGCCACTGTTTTGTAAGTTGATAGTTTAAAATTACATTTTCTCTCATTTTTGTAAGTTTGGAGGTTATAGATTTCTGCAAGAATTTGTGAAATTCTATTTTTGGTTCACCCAACTTATGAACCCCTGCTCGTCTTTTTTAGGTGAATACCCCTGCTCATCTTGCTTAGTTGACAGTTGTTACTACCTTTATGATTTTTGTTTTTAATTCTTAAAACATATATTCATCTTCATTGATCATTCAAATGCTTGAACTAGTCCTGTAAAATTACTAATTCTTGTTCTCTTTTTTGTTTTCCTCTTTGTGTTTATCCACTTGTATGCTTTGATGTGAAAATATGATTGTTAAACTTGCATGTGCTTGAAAATTTTGCAAAAAATATCACATTTCCTTTGTAAAACATATTTGGTGCCTTATCTGCAGGACAACAATAAGAATGAGTTTGAAAGGCTAGACAAAGATATGCACAATGACTTTTTGAGCATGCTGAAAGGGTTTGCAGTTAATCAGGTACTTTCTCCTTTCTTTTTTTGCTATAATATAAGAATGTTTCATGCTTTCCTCTTTGTTCAAGCTAGTTTTCTCCAGTCTATAATTTTTTCATCTAGAGTTGATGTCTTTGAAGGTTTGACTTGCATGATATTTGGGGAATTTTGTGGAGCTGTTTGGGTTTGAAGTGCACCAAATCAGTCCACTTTCTTTCACTATTTGGTTTTGGAAAACGTTGGTTTGGGGAAACTATGCTGTTTCTCCTACAAATATTATCAAAAATGCTAGATCTCAAAAATTCTATCAAAAATTTTACCAGATGTCCCACACCAATGTAAGACATTTGGTAGAACTTTTGGTAGAATTTTTGAGGTCTCTAGCATTGCTCGCTGTATTATACGTACCACAGTATACGGCTGTAGCCCTGTTTGATAACCCTTTGTGCTGGCTAGCAGAATAGTGAGTTCAGTGAGGCAACCTGCTAAGTTGTTCTGAATATGAGGTGAAAAATTTAGCCCATTCTGGTTGCCCAATATCACTGAAAATACATTTGATTGTACAACTTCATGCTTGGACCAGAAGAATTCATCTTTGTAAAGTGAAAAGATGGATGAGAGAGGCATGATAGGAGCTCATTTGCTTTCTACCTTCCCTATTTTTTTTTTTCATGCTAGAGATACGGCGGGAGAGCTTTCTGTTTGGTATCATTTTCATAACTATTGTTTTTGGAAACAAAACCAATGTGGAGTTTGAAAACGCTGACATTTTTGTGTTGTTTTCATTTTAGATATGAAAATAGTTGCAAAAATTGCAGAACAATGGAAAGAATTGCAAAAGTCGATAGAATAAAAATCATTGCAGTATCAGAAATGCTAAATGCTGGAGCCCCCCCCCCCCCCCCCCCCCAAAAAAAAAAAAAAAAAAAAAAAAAACTATAAAAAATTCTACACAATACTCACGTGAGTGTGGTTCCCTTATGGTGTGGGTCCCACACGTGAGTATTGTGTAAAATTTTTTGTAATTTTTCCCCAAAAGGAGGTGTTTTCAGAAGAAAAAAATGAACAGTTCGCCCAAAATCTGTAGTTTTGTTTTTGGAGAACAGAATAGTTCTAAAAAATGAGACCAAAGTGGGGGTAATATAGGTTTCTTCTGTTGAAACCTTTCACCTAGTTGCTGCCTTAATCTTGTATGATTTTCGTTCTGTGTGCTATATGTGATCCCTCTTTTCAATGAGTGAACAAGATAAGCTGTTTAATGCATGTATGTTAACAGGCCGGATATGCAGAGAAGATGGCAAATGTGTGGGAAATGGTTGCAGAAGAAACTAGTGGATATGCAAAAGATAGTAGCTAGCTGATGTCCCCTCTCCCTCCCTAGCTGTGAATTATTGTTGTTTCCAGTTTTTCCTGTCATTTCCATCCTTTGTATTTCATTTATGTACACTATAGTTTGAGTTAAGAAACACAACATAGTTGACTTAGGGAAGCTTTATCTGTTTGTTTGAGATAGGTACACAAATTGTATATTTTCATTATCTGATTTTGAACATTCACATTCATAAAGGCTTAATTGACGACTTTTTCTTTTTTTGCACTGGTTATCTTGTAAAAGCATTGCTTTGGCTTTGAGTGGTTGCTTACGAGTTGCTTACATTGCTGATATTTAAAGCCAAAGGAAAATAACAAATTAAGAATTCTTGGTTGGGTACATGTTTGCACTTGGGACTACTTGGATGGTGTTTACTTGTATATCAAATTCCAGCCTTTTAGACAGGTTTTGTTAATTTTCTCTCTGAACTTTGAGGTTATTGTATTGTGCTTGGGGTCCATCAAAGATGCAGACATTACCAAACTATGCAGGAGCATGTGGCATTAGTCTAGGACACTAGGTCTACTTTCTTTATTCTGTTTCTATAGTTTTGTTTTTATTTATAATTTTTTTTTTTGACTACGAACAAATTTGATATACAAGAAACAGAATTGCATATAAGTGGAAACAATTCATAGGTCCCGTTTGGTAGAGTTGTGGGAAAGTGATTATAGCTTATACATTAACAGCTTATATAGCTTATAGTTGTGAACAAAAGCTGATTTTTAACTTATAAATTAAGCTTCTCGTTCCCCACTCAAAGAATAATTTGATTTTTAACTTACAAAAAGTTATAAGTTGTATTGTTAAGCTGAACTAAACATATTAAAATATTTTAAATTAAACTAAAAGTTGAAATAAGTTGGAAATAAATCCTACCAAACAGGGCCATAGACAATTGCAAGTGAGTTTGTTTCTGGTACTAGTGAGCAGGACTTTTTATTGAGTGAGCGAAATTGTGGAATTTTTTTGTAAGATTTTATTAACATTTGCTCTAAGGTACATGTTAAGTATAAAAAAATTATTACGTTTATTTTCATGCACAATATACAATCTTTTTAAGTTTCAGAACATAGAATTAATTAAAGTGTTCATTCATGACAAATTGTTTTAGTTTCATAACATGGGAATAATTAAGGTGTTCATTCAAGAAAAATCCATTTTAGTTTCATAACATGGGAATCAATTGAAGTGTTTATCAAATAAAATCATGGTTAACTCATGACGAAACGTTCTCTTAACTGGAAAGAAAATCTGTATTTACAGACAAAAAGGAACAACCTACTTCAAAAAGCATCAAAAAAAGGTTCATTAATGAATGAAAGAATTGAACAAGGACTAATGTGTCCTCCTTATAGTCCCTATCCTACACCTAAACACTAAAAAGCCCAGTCTAAGGTATCCTCTCTTCTCCTATTCTTAATGCACTGTTAGCACTAAAATCGTGCCTTGAGATTACAGTGGCAGAACTTTCGAAACATCAAAATCTCGAGACACGATGATACAATCTAAACCATGTATTGAGATTAGGAACATAGATCTTAAAGACAGAGAATCCGTGTCCTAATAAAAACCCGATGCTTCGTTCTTAATCCTCACTAGTTGAAGGGACTGCACCACCGTCATCTCCAGAACTCCCGGGCCCTGTCTCCGGCGGCCTAATCTCCTCCAGCTGCTGAACAATCTGCTGAACCTCCGGCCTCGCTGATGGCGAAGGGTCGACACAGTGCAAAGCCAACTTCAAAGTATTCAACAACTCATCACCAATAGCATTTGCATCACTCATCAACTCCAAATCAAAAACCTCGTTAGTCCACTCCTCTTTCACTATCGAGGCCACCCACTGAGGCAAATCAGTACCGTTCATCGCCTCCCCGGGGGACTTCCCAGTCAGGAGTTCAAGAATGATGACACCGAGGCTATAAACGTCAGTCTTCGTGTTGGCCTTTTTGAGTTTTGAGAGCTCTGGTGCTCGGTATCCAAGTGCTCCAGCGGTGGCAATTACATTGGAGTTGGCGGCAGCGGTCATGAGCCGAGAGAGGCCGTAATCGGAGATTTTGGCATTTGTGTGCTCGTCAAGGAGGACATTGCTGGAAGTGAGGTTTCCATGAATTATGTTGACATGGGTGTGAAGGTAGAGCAAGCCTCTTGCTGTGCCTTGTGCTATCTTCATTCTTGTTGGCCAATCAATGGGTGTGTCTGGGCCACGAGCTGTAACCAAAAATAATTTAAAAAAAAAATGAAAAAATTGAAGAATTAGCTCTACACAATGGGGCTTATTATGATTGATAGTTCAATGATAAAAGTAAAGATAAAAAGAGAGACAAGAGAACTCTCTATTACCCTTTCAACTATTTACCAATGTCAACTTACTCAATTTAGCCTTCATTTAGGATATGAGTTGGCTTTTTGCCTTTTAAATTTTTTTTTTTTGACTATTTTAACTTGGGACTAAAAAACCTATTTTGGGATAGATTTTTTGGCTTCTATTTAGCTTTCGTTTGGGATGTGAGTTGACTTTTTAATTTTTTGACTTTTGACTATTTTAGCCTGAGGCTAAAAAATCTCGTTTGGGATAGGTTTTTTGACTTTTTTGAATTTTTTGAGAGAAAAAATGAAATGATTATGATTTAAATGTGATATTTTTGTCTTATTAGATTAAAAACCTATTGTTTCTTTTTGTAACTATTTTAACCCAAACCCTACATGCCAAATGAAGCCTTATTAATTTGTACATTTTTACCTCTCAAATATAAGACTAGTAGTGATATATTTTAAACTTGAAAGAATCAAAATATCTTATAGTTGAAGGTTTTCATATTCCTAATAATTAAGGGGTCCTAGTTCAATCAACCCTTGACATAAACCTACATAGAAAGAAAATAAAAATAAAAATACAAGTGTTCAAAACTAGTGGAGTTGGCTTGAATATAGAGTTTTTAAAATTTAATTTGAGATCCTAATGATTATTAGAATGTATGTAATTTTTGATTTGTTCATTTTTGAGTCAATTTTAAAATAGTTTCAACAAAAGGACAAGTTTTAAAAATGTTCAAATTCAATTTACTTATAATCAATTTCAAATAAATTTTTAAAGTAATACTATACAAACAGAATTTTTATAAAAAAAACTCATATCTCATCTATAGTTCTTTATTAAAATTCCAAATGCCCATTACTTTGGTTTATAATTACAAGAATATTATTTTCACATCATTATTATCTTAAATTTTATATCAAAATTATGCAGGTATATCATTTTTTAAATTTTTAACTAGGCTAACAGGTGTGAAATATGAGTACATTATTGAATGAAAGAGCTAAGCTAGTAGGAACTTTTTACTCACCATGGAGGAAAGATGCAAGACTTCCCTTAGGCATGTAGTCAAAAACAAGAAGCTTCTCTCCTTTGGGACCCAAATAATAAGCTCTCAAAGCCAAAAGATTGGGATGTCTGATCTTCCCAAGCACATTAACCTCTGTTTCAAATTCCCTCTGCCCTTTTGTTATCTTCTCCCTCAACCTCTTCACTGCAACTTGACTCCCATCCTCCAATGTGGCTTTGTAAACAGTTCCATAAGTACTCTTCCCCATAATCTCAGCAGTAGCACACAACAGATCATCAGCTGCGAAACTCAGTGGCCCATCAAAATGCACAAGCTTCCCGCCAGCCTCTCCCCCGCCTGCCTCCGCTTCACCGCCTGCTGGCGGTGCACCACCCTTCTCCGCCCTTGCTCCGCCTCCAGCCTCGCCGTCTTTCTCCTTTGCGGCCGCCTTTTTCCTGATCAAGCAGCAGAGCAATATGCAACAGAGTAAAAGTAAGACTAATAGGAGAGCCCCTGCGGCTATGAGAATTATGTCTTTGGTGTTCAATCTATGGTGAGCACGGGTTTTCGGGGAAGGAGGAGGAGAGGTACTAGGAGGAGGAGATAGAGGGGGACATGGGTTTGAAGGACTATACCCACATAGCTGAAGATTACCCACAAATGAGCTTGAATTGAATTTTTGGGAGAGTTTGATTGGAACAGGACCAGATAGGTTGTTATAGGAAACATTGAAGAAATTGAGACTTGTTAGATCACCAATGGAGTTGGGGATTTCTCCTGTGAGATTGTTGTAGGCTAAATCAAGTTGGGTTAGGCCGGAAATGTTCCCAATAGTGGCTGGAATGTGGCCGGAGAGTCGGTTTTTTCTCAAGTTAAATACTTTGAGCTTCTGTAATTGGTTTACAGATTCTGGGATTTGGTTATCAATGTGGTTGTTTTCCAAATTGAGAACAAGAAGTGAGGAGAGATTGGAGAGACTAATGGGTAAGCTTCCATTAATGGCATTGTCAGAGAGATCAAGTGTTGTGAGCTTATCAAGCCTTCCTATTTCACTAGGTATTGAACCAGTGATTTGGTTGTGACTCAATGAGAGCTCTTGGAGCTCACTTGCCTTCCCCACAGAATCAGGAATGGAACCAGAGAGATTATTGTATTGAAGAGCAATAAAGATCAGAGAAGGAGAGTGAGTGAGACTAATGGGGATTGAACCAGACAAAGAATTGAAGCTAAGATTAAGCCTATAAAGCTTGGTAGAGTTAGCAAGACTCTCTGGGATTGACCCAAAGAGTAAATTGTTACTGAAATCAAGAGTTTGAAGGAGAGGACATGACCCAATTGAAGCTGGAATCGAACCCGAAAGCCGATTATTGAAAAGCTGAATACCTCTGAGGTTTTGGAGAAACCCAAGAGAAGAAGGGATTGAACCTCCAATGGCATTGTCATGGAGGCTGAGCTTTCTGAGGGCTTGAAGTTCCCCAATCTTTTCAGTGATTCGGCCTCCTAATACCTTCCACGGAAGCTGAATCACTATGACTTGACCTTGAGCACACTTGATTCCTGCCCAACCCCCGGAGCAAGCTCCATATCCAGTGTCATTCCAGCTTTTCAAGAAGCCTTTTGTGTCAACAAGTTCATGTTTGAAGGCTTGAAGGGCTTGATAATCTGCCTGGGTGACAATTACACCATCCCAAGATTGGCTTGACACCGCTCGAATGGTACAAATCAGTAGGTGAAGAAACAAGAAAAAGTGTGAAAACCCAAAAAGATGAGAAGGGCTGGATTGAATTTTCCATTTCTCCTTCTTCTTATTGGCCTCTGTCTTTACCAAAAAATGAAGGCTCTGAGATGGGTTTTTGTGGAAACTGCTAAAGATTTGATTTTGGCAACCCATATATTATATGTATTGAAGAAGAAGATGAAGGGTGGTTTGGTTGTTGGTTTGGCTCTCTTTCTTGACTAATTTTTGGTTGAGTTTGTGCTAATATGAACAGTCTATAATATGATAGAGATACGTGAGGTTGACTAAACTAAACAGGGAAGTGAACTGTTGAGACATGGTTTTGTAGAGGGGAGGGTAGAGCCTAGAGAGGTGGGGTTCCCGTGAGGATCTTTTAGAGAGAGAGAGAGAGAGAGAGAGAGAGAGGCCAAAATGGAGGAATCTTTGTTTATTGGAAGACAAGAAAGTGTCAGGTGCAAAATGAGGCATTCAGAGGCTCTTGCTACCGAGAGAGAGAGAGAGAGAGAGAGACTGTGTCTAACGGCTAGTTTTAATGCCTGGTAAGTAGGAAATTTTGCACAAAGGCCAAGGGGTCGTCGGTTCGACACTGGGTCTTTTATTGTGAAGCCGCTCCCCTCTCCCAACGGCTATCTTTTTAGTGACGCCTTAACTATTGCACTCATCAATGTGGGAGAAATATTTTTTATTTTTCTTTTGGGGAAAATATCAGAAACATAGGATAAACATATTATGAACTGTTATCCTAGGATAATCCTATATGTATTAATAAATGTATTAATTAATATATTAATAAATGATGTGATATCATTTTAAATTTTTTGAATATTTATAATTTATATAATAGGTGGAGTTAGTAATAATAACATAACTGTAGTTGGTATACTAATTAATATAACACTACTGGTTATCATAAGTGAGTTTAATCATGTTAAACTCATCTATGTGGGATAGTTTGTTAGCTGTGATGGGTATTTCGAAAAACATGTCGTATTGTTTCAGGTACTTACCTGCATATGATATTTTGTATGATATTTCTGCATATGTACCGGATACATGAAACATGTACCAAAGTTTTTTTTTTTTTTTTTAAATTTTTGACGTACCTAGACGTACCTAGTATATACCCAAACCGTATTGAACCTTAGTTGAAACAATATTTTCTTCTATTACAGAATTAAAACTCCTTTCACTAGACTTGTTCTTTTATTTTTTGTTTTATACTTAGCATGACTTTAAAATTAAAGTATGATTTGTAAGTTATTTAATATATTGACATTTAATTTTGATATATACATTTACTTTTGACATTAAGGTGGTGTTTGGGAACTTGGTTCCCAAATTTTTTTCTCATTTTTTCCACTAAAAGACAAAAGTTTTGCAAAAAAAAAAAAAAAAACAAATACAAACAAAATATCATATCCAACCCCATAATCATTTCACTTTTTCTCTCACAAACATCACATCCAACTACAAAAACCCAACTATCTTCCCAAACACTAAAATTTTTTTTTCCAATAATATCCTACAACTAAAAAAACTACATAAAAACCCACTTCCCAAACACCCTCTAAGCCTCCGTTTGGGAAGTGGGTTGGCTTTTTGGCTTTTTGACTTTTTTGGCTATTTTAGCCTGGACTAAAAAGCTTGGTTTAGGAAGAATTTTTTGACTTTTTGGCTTTTTTGATTTTTTTGTGAGAGAAGAGTGTAATGATTATGGGTTGGATGTGATGCTTTGTTTTTTGTGGCTAAAATAGCCTATTTTGTCTTTTGTGGCTCAAATAGCCAAAAAAGCCCACTTTAGTTCTTCCCAAACGGACCCTAAATGTTAATTGTAGGTTGAACCTTAATAAATTAAACTATTTAATAAATTTTTGCATTATTCTAAATTAAAAATAAATATTTTTTTTTACAAGCGTACCAAACCGTCCCTGTATCTTTTTCTTTTAATTTTTTTTAAATTTTACCGTATCGACATACCCGTATCGTACAATATTAATACTCGTACCCGAACTCATGTTCATAGTTTGTTAGAAAAGTATCGATAATGATATGAATACAAATTTATCATAAAAAGTGTATTGATCTATTGAGATTTAGGGCTTGTTTGAAAATTTAATTATTTTAGTTTATTTTTTTTTGATTATTTTAGTCTGAGTAAAAAAATTGTATTTGTGACGATAGTTGACTTCTTTTTTTTTTTTGTTTTGTTTTGTTTTGTTTTTTTTTTTTTTGTAGTTGGTTTGATTGTTGTAGAAAAAAAAAATTATAATTTAGATGTGATATTTTATTTTATTAACTGTTTTAACTTATTTTGCATTTATTAATTATTTTAGCCAAAAAAAAAAAAAAAACAAAAAAACCAACTTGCCAAAGACCCCTTTACTTTGAATATGATTGACATCACAATTAGGTTTAAACCAGTTATCTATTGTATTATTTTTTTTATAAATTATTTTGTTCTCGTAGCATTGCTCCAAAAATATTAAAGAAGTCTTACTTTTTTAAAGAAAGTTTTCACTAAGGCCTCGTTTGGGAATCTTTATTTTTAACTAAAAAATTATTAAATTAACCAAAAAATCAACAACTCATACCAAAAAGTCAAAGATTTTCTTTTCTCTTTACTTTTTACACATTTTTTCGTAAAAAGTCAAAAAGTCATTCCAAATATACTAATTTTTTTAGCTCATATTTTAGCCAAGTAGCTAAAAAGTTACTAAATTAGCCTGTTTCCAAACGAGGCCTAAGAGCTTGTTTGGGATAAAAGTTTGGACTAAAATAATTATATAAGACAAAATATAACATCTAATCCATAATTATTTTATTTTTTCTCTCACAAAAGTTAAAAAAGTTAAAAAATCTATCTTAAACGAGACTTTTTAGCCTGAGACTAAAATTATCAAAAATTAAAGAAAAATGCTTGGTGGCTCGAATTTGTGTGGCCTGAATGACTTGAATATGTTAAAACGACGTCGTTTTACACCCAAAGTGATGTCATTTTGAGCCATTCGAACCATGAAAATTCAGGTCACCTAATATTGTCGAAAATCAAAAGGTTAAAAAGTCAACTCACATCCCAAACGAGCTCTTAGTTCTATAACACATGAAATAAGTTTTTCAATAGCTTGTTTGGCTTCTGGTAATAAGCGTATTTATTTAGAAAAGTGAATTTATTTATGTCATATTATCTATCTCTTTTTTTATGCATCTTTTCATAAAAAATCAAAAAGTGTACTTATTTAGATTATCCTAATTTGAATGAAAATTTTATTGAAAAGGGTGTTTAGTTTTAGTTTTCTAAAAATTGAGTTTTTTATTTTTTGTATTTTTTTAATATTATTTTTAGTGATTATTTTTAAAATTTTGCATTTTTTTTACTTTTTTAGATATACCTTACTTAGATGTATTTAAAAAGTAAAATGTTTGTGAAAAAATATTTTAAAAATTTAATAAATACATAAAAATATAAAAAAAATACTGAATCTTCGTATTTTTTAAAAATATTTTTGGTATTTAGTGATTTTTTTTAAAAAATTCATGAAAATTGTTAGGCGAGCCTAAAAATTAAAAAATTTTCTTAAAATATTAAAAAATTTAGTAAAAACAAAAAAAATATAAAAAATAAGAAAGTGGAATTTTTTAAAAAGTATTTTTCAAAAACTGAAAACAAACATGGTTCGTTTGTGGTGGTTCATTTGTGGTTTGACTTAGGTTGCGTTTGTGGTTGGACTTTTTAAGTAATTTTTTAATAAAAGAAAAAAGTTAATTGGTTTAAAAATAACTTTTTTTAGTTATATGAAAAAATATGAATTCTTTCTTTCTTTCTTTTTCTGTAATTTTTTTGGATAATGCACTTTTTCGCTTTTTTATCAAAAAAAAACCAAGTTACTAAATTTAGTAGACTCATTTAAGTAGTGTATCCATGTGGGTTACAATTACCACTATACCGTTGTGGCTATTCGAAATTTGACCATGATGTCGAGATCAGCTTTGGATTGATGATCAAGAGTGTTGTAAAAAAAATATAACTCCATGGCTTTTTAGGAAAAGAATTTAATATAGGAAAATGTTTTAGACTCTTTAAGTAGGTTTTATTATTATTATTATTATTATTATTATTTGATTATGGTAGGTTAAGTGTCCTCGATCATATAATCCACCCAATTCTTCTACCATATTATTGTAGATTTAAATTGTAATGTATCGCATTATTTTTAATAAGTCATATATAACATTATTATATTAGTACATTAGTTCTCATTAAATGAGATAATTATATTTGATTAACATACTTTCTTAAGGGACACACGTGTAGGTTATAATAGATAAATTTATTATTCAATAAGTTCTATGAAAATTAATGGCATTTTTTTTATCAAACACTATTAAAAAGTCACTAATTGTTAATTTTTAGTAACATTTGAAAATTTTGTCACAAAAAATATCACTAACTATAAGTTTTAGCGGCAATTTGAAAGAATTATCACAAAAAAATCATTAATTTTTAACTTTCAGCGACAGTTTGAAAAATTCATCACAGAAAAATATCACTAATTGTAAATTTTAATGGCAATTTATGAAAATGTAACAAAAAAAGTCACTAATTATCAATTTTTTATTAATACAAAAAATCGTCACAGAAAATTATTTTTAACAATAATTTTATTAAGACTTATTTTCAATAGGACTTTATAAAAATTAAATCAAACTATTAAGACTTGACTTTGGGGCTTACTAGGATCTACCTTTCTTGAAATAGTTTTCCGAACTACCTCATCATATAAACAAAACTGATCTAGTGGTGCTCTGACTAATTGAAACAATTCCAAATTTCAACAATTGAGGAAAATAAATCATACCCAATTGAGGTTCTCGGGCATCTTCCCTTTCATCGACAGGGTTAAAACCTCTTTCTTTTGGGAAAAATATTCTTCTAGGCCTCGTTTGGTAATATCACTTTTTAATTTAAAAGTTAAAAAATTACTAAAAAAAATTAACAATTTATACCCAAAAATTAAACATTTCATTTTTTCTTTACTTTTTACATATCTTTTCGTAAAAATCAAAAAGTTATTCTAAATATACTAGTTTTTTATATCATATTTTAGCCAAAAAATTAAAAAATTATTAAAAAGGTATGTTTCTAAATGAGGCCTTACTGATAATTTAGCTTACTTTTTTTTTAGAAGTTTTTATTAACAATAACATATGTTACTAAGGAAAAAAAATTATATCTGGTCTTGAAATAAACTTGTATTGTCTTAACTTATTTTTTATTAGTTAAAATATTAAGTCTTATTATGGGATATTTTAAAAAGGTAGTTAAAAGTTAATTTTTTGACTTTTTAAACTTTTTTATGTGAGAAGTGATATGATTTAAAATGAGTTAAAAGTAAATTTTTGACTTTTTATTTATGTTTCCAAATGACCCCTATTTTTGTATTAATTTTAAAAAGACAAAAAAGACAAGTGACACAAAATGAATAGTGTTGAGCATTATTTTAAGACTACCAAAATAACTTCTATTTTTAAGGAAAAATTATATGATAGTCTTGAGAAAACTCTACGTGACATTTTAATTTATATTTTATTAATTAAAATAGTAAAATTTATTATTTTTATATTATCTTTTGAAAATAAGTAAATAAATATTACACGAGCATTAACCAAACAACAATGTTAGAGATATTAAATTTTTTATCAAAAAATTTATCAAACACTCACATTGAACCCACATCCATGTGAGTGATTTGGTAGATTTGTTGATAATTTTGTTGGTATCTCTAATATTTTTCTAATTCAAAATCACCGAAAGTTCTTCATTTTAGGGAGAAATTATTTGGTGGTCTAGAATATGATCACGCGGTACTTTAGAAATATTATAATTGATAGAAGATGTGTGACTTACAATTTTGTATTGGATGATTGACAAATAAAAAAAGACATAGTGGATAGTATTTGGTGAAGAACCACATGAAGCACCACCCCGAGGCATCCCAAAAGTATCAAATAATTTTTTGAGCATTAGTCAATTCAATGCTTAATAAGAGGAAAAATTATTGGTTGATTACATGATTATATCTCACACTAATCAAAATTTATTATAGGAAACTTTTTTAGTAAATCCTCTTCTTAAGAGTTCTATTCTATCTAACCCATATTCTTTTTGAGTATTCCATTAGGTCCTATTTGAGGTAAGAATACCAAAACACCCTCAATCTCTCCTACACATATTTCCATTCTGAAATCAAATCTGATCAAAACACTCTTCATCATTCCATATTTCACTCCCCAAATTTTTCCTTCCCAAAATCCTTTTTGTTGCAGGAAAATCTCACAAACCCTAACCCTAGGTTTCACATTGCTTTGTCCACCATCCTACCATCATCCCACCATTGCCGACAATTGGAGGTTCACATCGATTCACCATTGCCATCGCGAAATCGACCAACCAATTGCGTTTTTTCATTTTCCCACCGTTCCACCATCATCAAAGCATTGCCAGCTACTAGAACCATACTCCAATGAAAAAAAACAACGTTGTGAACATTCGCATATATCGGAGTGTATCAACTCAACATGGGAACCAAATATAAGTACCTTTTTTCCTCTTTTTTGTGTAATCAAATTACATTTTTTTTTGTCTGAATGCAAACTTTCTCACATGTTACTATTGTTATTTTTGGTCTTTGTTGTTTATGTTTTTGCTGTTATTTTTCCTCTTTCTGTTGTTGTTGGTATTATTGAAATGATGTAAACTCCCAAATTTGGTGATTTTCCTAGAAAACAGAAAATTGTCATTATTTTGGATGTTGTTGTTGTTGTTCGCATGATGTCAACATTCACTTGGGGACCATGCCCTAAATAAATTTTTATATGATTGTGAACATTGTGTCAAGAAAATTCCCAAATAAAAACATTTTTTCTAGTTGTAGTTTGATTTTGATGTGAACCTTGACATTGTGAACATTAATGTTGTTCATATTTGTCCGCTTAATATTCACATCACAATTGTGTATATTGAAAATATGTGGTTTGTGGTTACTGAATGGGTGATGTTGCCATGTTGTTTGCTCATTTATTACCACTATGAATATTCACATTGGTACTATTTGCTTATAAATGTGTACATATAATCATTGTCTTACCGTGAATTGTTGTAACCAAATGTTGATGTGAACTTTAACATTCTCTTCTATAGACATAGACATATCTAATATTATATGGATGTGTAAATATTAATATTCGGTGTGACCACTACTATTTGTACCCTAGCAGTAATGTGAATATTTACATCTCCAATGATGTGGATGTTCACATTACTATGTTTGTCACCTAAATAGCACTTTGTTGCTTTTGCTTATATGAATATCTTTGAATGTGAATATCCACACTGACTAATGATGTGTTGATGTCAATGTGCATGCCTACCCTACCAATTCTATAGAAATCAAATTTAATGTTCATATAAACACTTACTATTTGTGCATGCCCATGTAACAGATGTTGCATCTAAATTTTGCACAAGAGAAAGAGGGAGGAGTATCATGTCAAAGAAGAGAGCATGCCTCTAGAGAGCAACACCCCATCGACATGATACATGTCAATTATCAATCAAACATTACAGGCTTAGTAAAACTGATGAGAAGCACCCAATTCTTGGATCTTCAGCTAGACTACTTGAGGCAAATCCATTGTTCGATGGTTGGGGTTGTCTACCATATACTAGCTATACCAGAATACAGTGTTAGTTTTTTTATTTTTGTTTTTGTTTTTGTTTTTTTTTTGTATCTTTGATAACTTGTAGTTGAAAACACTTGACAACATATATATAAATCAATGATATACTTCTCACACACCTATGTGTTTTGATAGTATATTTGGTGTTGATGTGTTGCGTGTGCTAAACAATATAAACTGTGAATATTCACATCTGTTTTCTTATGTTGAAGTTTGTGTGAATGTTCACATCTTAATTTATGTTCAGTAAATGTGAATGTTCAAATTATGTCCTATGTTTACTGTGGTTGACTACCGATGACGGACCTATGGCTGGGCATTGGTGGCTACAGCCCACCCCAAAATTTAAAAAATTTGTAGAAATTTTTTTTTCCAGCCCACCCCAACCCAGTCTCCTAGTCCAGCCCAGCCTCCTAACCTTTTCCAGTTTAGCCTCAAATAAGGGCCAATAGTTTTTTTGTTTTTTTTTTTAGATAGGTAGCCCAACAGTAGCCCAATACTTATCCAAAAAAATAAATAGACAGCTTAATAGGTTTGTATTTGTTTAAAGAGGCAGCCCAAAAAATAGGCAGCCCAATCAACTGCTTCTCTCAGACTCTTCTTCACTTCCTCTTCTTCTTCTTCCCATTGGTGGTATAGGTACTACGCTTTCATGACTTTGACTTTTTTTTTTTCTTTCTTTTTTTTCTTCTTCATCTTAATCTTATTTTGGTTGAGAATGGATTTGATTAATCTTATTGCTCTTAATCTTATTTGACATTTCATGACTTCACAGCCTGAATGGATTTTTTTTTTTAATTTTTTTTTCTTCTTAATCTTTTTTGCTCTTAATCAAAAGAATCTTTTTTGCTCTTAACCTTTTTGTTTTATATTACTCTTAGTTTTTGAACTTTGAACAATTGTTTTTTGGACATATATCGAAATAATGAAAGCCTAAATGAAAATTATTGAGGATATATATAAAAACCCTAATATTCAAAATTATTGTGAATATACTCTGGTTTAATATTAAACAGGGCTTTTTTTTTTCTAAAAAAAAAAATTAGGTTATAAATAATGGAACCTCCACCACTCAAATAAGGAAAAACCTTTTCTCATTTTATCAATCAAAACAGAAGTCTAGTAGTACAACACCCAATGTTGTTGAAACCTCATTTTTTTTATGTGTAACCGCCTTCCATGCCTCAAGCAAATAAACTAAGCGAATTTGATTCAACTGTTATTGAACGGGATCCTGGTTTACGCTTACAAATTTACGAATATCTGGTTAATCAACGGGATGAGGTTAGACGAGCTTATGCGAACTTGGGGCCTTATCAACCTAAACTTGAGTATCCTAGGTCCTCATTTGGAAAGCAGAATCGCCGATTCCAACATATTTGGTTTAAAAAATTTTCTTGGCTAGAGTATTCTCCTTCAAAGGATAAAGCATATTGTATTTTATGCTTTTTGTTTGATCAGCCAAATAAGTTGATCAGTCATTCTGCACTTGTTGATGAGGGGTTTAACAATTGGAAGAGAGTAAATGATGGATCCAAATGTGTTTTTTTGCTTCATGTCGGACTTGTATCTTCATCGCATAGTCATTATGTTATTAGTCATGACAATTTAAAGATATCTTCCCAATACATTGAAAAAGTATTGAATGCGCAATTAAAAGAAGAAATTTTGAATAATCGAATGCGGGTAAAGGCAACAATTGAAACTATTCAAGTACTTGCTCTTCAAGGACTTGGTTTTAGAGGTCATGATGAAAGCTCGACTTCATTGAATTAAGGTAATCTAATTGAATTATTAAAGTTCAAGGCGAGAGGAAATGATGCACTTGAGAGCATTATATTAAAGAATGCTCCACAAAATGCCAAATACACTTCTCTAAAGATCCAAAAGGAGATTTTGCATATACTTGCTAACAGAGTTAGGAACATGATTTTTGATGAAGTTGCAAGAGGTTATTTTTGTATTCTTGTTGATGAATCCCGAGACAAGTCTAAAAAAGAACAAATGGCCCTTTATTTGAGATACGTCAAGAATGATGGTTTGCTAGGGGCAAGGTTATTTGATATCGTGGGTGTCGAAAATACATCTGCATTGACTCTTAAAAAAGAGATATCGAATATCCTTTTTCGATTTAATCTCCCTATTCAAAACATGCGTGGTCAAGGGTATGATGGTGCTAACAATATTCGTGGCGAATGAAATAAATTGCAAGCTTTATTTCGTAAAGATTGCCCATATGCATATTATGTACATTGCTTTGCACATCGTCTGCAATTGGCCTTAATTGCGGTAGCAAAAGATGAGCCTAATGTTTGGCAATTTTTTTCTCACTTGAGTTGTATTGTCAATCTTGTTGCTTCTTCTCCAAAACACCTTGGTGAGTTAAAATCTTTTCACATGAGTGAGGTTGAAAATATGTTGGCTAGTGGTGAGTGTCAATCTGGTAAAGGGGCCAATCAAATTGGTACCTTGCATCGAGGTGGAGCTACTCGTTGGAGCTCGCATTATGACTCTGCTAGAAACTTGATTGATATGTATGAGGCATCTTGTGTAGTTGTTGAAAGTCTCAAGAAGAGTACAAATCAACAAATTCGCAGGCAAGTTATTGGTGTTTACAAAGTAATGAAAAGCTTTGAATTCATATTTGTCTTGCATTTGATGGACAACATTTTGGAAATCGTGAATACACTTTGTCAAGCTTTGCAACAGAAAACTCAAGACATCTTAAATGTGATGAAATTAGTCTCCACAACAAAAGCTCTCCTTCAAAAACTTAGACAAGATGATTGGGATATTTTTCTTGCAAATGTGGTGTCATTTTGCAATCGACATAACATTGTGGTACATGATATGAGTTCTCCTTATGAAGAGGGTACAAGTCATCGTCGTCAACAAGATCACATAACAATTGAGCATCATTATCACTTTGACATATTCAACTTTATAATTGATTTTCAATTGATGGAGTTAGAACATAGATTTAATGATAGGGTAGTGGAACTTCCTTCTCTTAACTCGGCTTTGGATCCTAGTGGCAATTTTATATCTTTTAATGTGGATAATATTTGCAATCTTGCCGAGAAATTTTATCCTCAAGATTTCACTTCTTAAGACATCTATGCTTTGAGATGCTTGATATTGTTTGTGATCTCGAGTTTCATAAGATATCTACCCTTGCCGAATTGTGTCGAGAACTATTTGTGATAAGAAAGTTCGAGCATTATACCATGATCTACAAATTGATTCGTCTTGTGTCAACCCTTTCTGTTTCTATAGCGACTATAGAAAGAGCATTTTTGGGTGTGAAGTATGTTAAAACTGACATTCGTAATTCAATGGGGGATGAGTTTCTTACCGATTGCTTCTCTTTCTACCTTGAACGAGACCTTACTTTGAAAATTGATCTAGATTCTGTAATCGATGAATTCGAATATTTAAAGGCTCGTCGAGCACAACTTTGTTAGATTGTTTTCGATCAATATATTCAGATATTAATTTAAATTATATTATTAAATTCCCTTTTTTCTTATGTGGTTATACTTAAAATATAATGTATAATTTTACCTTAATATTCACCCACCCCATCGACAAATCCTGGGTCCGCCCTTGTTGACTACGGATGTTAATATTTACATTATACATTAATTAGGTGTATGATCATATTAGAATTAATGTGAATTCTCACATCTATTCATTGCATTGTGAATATTCATATCGTACCGTGGTTGACTACAAATGTTAATATTAACATTATACATTAATTATGTGTACATCCCATGAACAAACATATCAGAATTAATGTGAATCTTTACATTTATTTATTGCATTGTGAATATTCACATCATGTTTGTGTCTAAATAAACAAAATGGTCCTTGAATATTTGCATCATCAATATTACATCATGATAATGAACACAACAAAAACATATACACCATTCAATATTATATGAAAGTGCAAATATTAACATTAATTGACAATACATATGACAAAATTCTACTACAAAAACCAGAAAACCAAAAACAAAAAATCCATAAAATCTCAAACTCTCCAAAAAAAAAAAAAAAAAAACCATCACACATGTTCTCATCTTCATCATTATCACTACCCATGCAATTCCAACATTACATCAATCCAACAGCAACCACTGCATGTTGAACCTCCATTGATTTGGCAAGCAAGAACATACTTTGAAGCTCATCATCACTGTCCAAATTACATCTATTAATCCCAGGTAGCCGATAGAACGATAAAACACAATTAGCAGATAACTCGTTCCATTTTTCACACATACACTCCACAAAACGTGAATAAGATAACACTCGCACTACATTTTTACAGTGGTACTACACCCATATGAGCACACTAACAACATGAAGGTATCCATCTGCTACAAAAATATAAAAACAAAGAAGTGAATAACCACATTATAGCTAATGATATGTAAACATTTATATTGTTCACATAATCTGAATTATCTAACCAAATAGAGATGAAACAGAACAAGCAAACAACTTATCCTATTTTCACACAAACACTCCACCAAATGCGAATAACACAATGCGCGAACCACATTTATTACAGTTGTACTGCAACCATATGTGCACACCAACATCATAAATGTATCCATCTCTTGTAAAAGCACAACAATACAAAAGTTAACAACCCCCGTTATAACTATACGAACAACAACACATATAATAACCCATACTATGTATACAGTTCCACTGCTAACTCCAGAATGAAAACTACCACCACCATCCTTACGTAACATAAAACATTTAACAAAATCAAAATCATACCATCAAAATAAGGTGACAATACATAACATGCCAACAACCCTCCATAATGATATAACAAATAAGATGTGAACATTCACATTGTTCACATACTCTGAATTACCTCGCCCACACTGAGCCTCATTAAGCAAACATAAAAAACTCATCAAACAAACACTTACATTACCATATATTCCAAAAAATGCATGAAATCTAAATAATTCAAAATGAAAACATGCATTCCTCACATAAATCAAAACATAACATAAAACGAACATACATTCATATACAAAGTATATGTCTATATATACATTTTACACTGCTAAATCCAAACTCAAAATATCACCACCTTTATTACCGATGAGATGTGAACATCCAGATTGTTCACATAATTTGAATTACCTCACTAACACAAGGCCACGTAAAATGCATATAATTTTTAAAAAAAGAGCATCCAATCCATATAATTCAAAAAATAGAGCATCCAATCCATATAATTCAAAAAACAGAGCATCCAATTCATCACATAAATCAAAACATAAACTGAACATGCATTCATAACCAAAACGATACTAACCTTAATCATACAATTTTGCACTCGTCCTCTACCTCAAAAACACTAATTTCACCCAGTTATACTCCAAATAATATCACAACTGAACACCGTTGGAGCTGTCATCTTCACTCCCAAATCACTGAACCCTACCACAACGGTAACAATGAAATCCTAGCACACTGAAACCTTCAAACGAGTGAGCAAAAATTGAAACGTATTCAATTGAATCAGAATCAAAATCAAAAGTGTGAATACTACAAACTACCAAAATAAAATGAAAAAAAAAAAAAAGGGAAACACATATATATATATGTTATCCCAAATAGGCAACCCAAGAGGGGGGATGAATTAGGTTATTAAAAATTTCACAATATTAAAAATAACACACTATTCAGAATTTTAATAACTAAAAAAAACATAATAATAATTATCAATATAAAAGTAGGAGAGATAGAGAGAGAAAATCAAACACTGCGATTTATAGTGGTTCGGCACGCCAGGCCTACGTCCACTCCCCAAGGAACCTCTTTGAGAATTTCTTTACTATCAATTGAATAAATACACCACCAAGCTTGTGGATTTGGCACAGGACTTACTCTTATTTATTGAGCCTCACTCAACAATAAATGCCTTATCCTTACAAAATTTCTCACAAAAATAAGGAATAAGAATAAGTGGTACTTGAACCCACTTTTACAATAATTCTCTCACAAAGAGTAGATATGAAAGTGTAAGAACAAAAGCTAGACTTAGATCTGAAAGTGAAAGAGCAGAATACAATTTGGAGCTCACAGAAAATTTTCTCTTCAAGTTCTTAATTTTTCTCCACACACAACACTTCTATTTATACACAAAAATATACCCATTGGACGCTCCTTGCTGACGTCATGGATGACATCTATTTGTTTCAACTTTTCATCATGAGGCATCCTTTGTTCCAACTTTTCATCATGAGGCATCTTTTCTTTTTGTCAAACATAGTGGCCGAATTTGAACAAAACTCACAAACATGTGGGTTTTGATTAATATATATAGTATAAATATATATATATATATATATATGAAAAAAAAATCCTGCAAAGTTCACATTATAAAGATATAACTTTAACATTTAAATTCAAACTTCAACATGTGAATTAAAATTAATATGCTGCAATTTTGCAACCATTTCTTTGTGTATTATATCATGTATGATTTTTCACATGCTAATAATTAATGTTTCCACACACTAATATATATGATTGCTTCCGTGATGTAAGCTATTATATGCATTGTATATATAATGTTATATATATAAAGTTCTAATCAAATATTTGCATACATAGAAAAAATCTCTTTAATAATATTTATGATGGATCTGAAAATATATGCCCTCTTTAAAATATTGTATATGATATAGAGATTTTAAACTAAATATATCTTACCATTACATTTGGATATATCACTTTTGTCAAAAGAAGACAATTTATATTCGTCAAGATAATACAACCAATCAATCATTTTTGTCAAAATAATATAATTAATCAATTTTTAATTTTGTCAAAAAATGAATAGTGATCAGCCTAAATTTTCAAAAAGTGAATAGTAAAGTTTTCAAAAATATTTTTATTTAACTAATATTTAACAAATATATATATAATTTAAAAAGATAATATTTTGTGTCAAATATATATGTACATTAAAAAAAATTCAAATTGTTACAAATAATATTTTAGACATCATCAAAATTAAATAATATGATTAACAATAAATAATACAAATAATATTTTAGACATCATCAAAATTAAATAATATGATTAACAATCTCCCCCTTTTTGATGATGGCAATATTTGTATGGATTTGACACAAAATAAAATTGACAAAACCCTGCAAAGCAAAAATCATATTTTTTTTATCATCTCCCCCTTTGACATCATCAAAATAAAAGATGAAGAGATGAAACAAACACATTTGATAAAATAATCTGAGCGGCCAAAAATAAAATAATTTGCCTTCTGTCTTGTCGGAATCATTATGCGGATTTTGGAGCATCTCGAGCGCAGAAAATATTGACAAACAAAAGATTTGAGTAGATATACATCGAGTAATGGATCAATGGAGTGTATAAAAAGTGATACAGATCATAGGTAAAGATATGAAATCATCAAGTGTGGGAGAGAAAGATTTGTTTCAACTTCTTGTGTAATCATGTCATTCCTTACCTTGTCTATCAATGAGTCGGATCTGCATGAGATGCCTGTAATGCAGGCAAATGAGAGAGTGCCAGTGACGCAGGCACATGCTATGCCTGTAAATAAGGGTTCTAGTGTTATTGGTAATCGAAATGATTTCGATACTATTAATAACACTATGACTCTTAATATACAGGCCATGACTGCAGTTTCCAATATGGCGCGACGATTACAAGCAAGAGTACAAGAAAATCAGCAATGGAGAGATGAGGTGTGCTTGTTAAAACAACAAGTAGTTAATATGTGTAAAGAGAAGAAAGAGTTAAAAAGGAAAAATGCACAGTTGGAGAATGCAGTGCATTATTATGCAACGGTGATAATGCCAAGACTCACAGAAATCGAAAATAGAGAGAGGCATGTAAAAGAGGCTCATGAAAAATTGTTGAGAGAAGTGAAAAAGAAAAAATCTGTGAAGCCTTCTGAAAATTTACATGTAATCGAGTAATATTTTCTTTTTCTAAAATAAAATCGCGAGCATTTCTTCCTTTATTTATTTATTTATTTATTTATGTTATTTTATTTATTTATTTATTTATTTATTATTATTATTATACTATTATTATTTTTTAATTCTGTCGTTACACAAAAAAAATTGTTTGTTGGTGCAGATAAAGAGTATGGCAGATAAAAAAAAATGTATTAATACTCTCCTTAAAATTATGCACAGAATATACACATGCCCCTTTATATATATATATATATATATTTATAATGATTGTTAATCTCAAAATATATGAGTCTCCCCCTGAATTAATGCACTAAAAATTACATTAATTTGAAGAAACAAATTACCAATCTATAATACCAAGGGCCATTAAGATCCGGCCATAAATAACTACACCAAGTGCACTAGCATAAAAGGAGAATATAAAAATAAAAAACAATTTCTTCAAACAAAGTAGAAGCAACCATTATTAAATCCAAGAGAATTTGGAGCACATACAACAAGTAAAAAAATATAACACAGTGCAACAAGAATTTCAACATGTTGATCGGTGATGACCTTGATGATCGGAAGAAATGGAGAAGATTGGGTAGATCGGTGACGAATTTGTGTAGATCGGCAATGGATCTTGATGGATCAGTCACGGATCTTGATGGATCGGTGATGGAACTTGATGAATCGGTAAAGATGGTGATGCAGATTTCAGGTGGAGAAGTGATGGAGTTCGGTGGATTGGTGAGGGATTTGGGTGGATGATGGTAGAGATAAATGTGATGGATGATTTTGTGGATGGTGAAGATGGTTGTAGACGATGGTGAGCATGGAGATGGAGTCGGCTGAGGATGTGAGAAAGAAAAGGAAAGCGAGAGACCAAGAGAAAGAGAAAAAGAGAGAGTGAGGAAGAGAGTGGGTGAGAGATAGAGACGGAACGGGAGAGAGAGAGAAAAATTATATATATAAATATATGTATATTATTATTATTGTTATTATTTTTTATAATAATAATTATTATTACAATAATTATTTTATTTAATTATTTAAAAAAAATCATTTTTTAATATAAACATTATATTGGAGTATTCATCATACCAAGTTCTGTTCTAATATAACAAAATTGTTCTTCATTTAGAGGCTTGGTAAATATGTCAGCTAATTGACAATTTGTAGGCACAAATTTGAGTTCAATGTCACCTTTGAGTACATGATCTCTTAGAAAATGATGCCTTATCTAAATGTGTTTAGTGCGTGAATGCTGAATAGGATTTTTTGAAAGATTAATGGCACTTGTGTTGTCACATTTAATAGGAATATGATCATAGTGAAGTCTAAAATCTTGAAGTTGTTGTTTCATCTAAAGCAATTGTGCACAACACCCAACGGCAGCAATGTATTCTGCTTTAGCAGTTAACAGAGCCACTGAGTTTTGTTTTTTGCAAAACCAAAAAGTGAGTGAGTGTCCAAGAAAATGACAAGTGCCACTAGTGCTTTTTCGGTCAAGTCTACATCCCGCAAAGTCGGCATCTGAGTAACCAAAAAGTTCAAAGGTGGTTCCTTTAGGATACCATAATCCCAAATTTGGTGTCACGACCTCAAACCGCCCCTAGTAGGATGGTGCCGTGATGGCCAGTAATCCGAGATTACCGAAGGCTAACTTTAAAAATTCACACACAACCAGAGTATAAATATAAGGGGCTCACAAGTACGGAAGCAAAACATACAAATCTAATTAGTCCATAAGAGCTGTGCGTAAGTTGAATGAAATGGCATACATCTCCACATGGGTTACAACTTAGTTACGAATGAAGTAAAGTACATATTACATCTTGATCAAAAGGCTTCTCAGGCCGACGTATGCAAAATACAAGTATTACAAGTCGAGAAGCATAATTTTCAAGATTTCCGACATGACAAAAATCCAAACAAGCTCGCGAATCACATCTAGGCGTCACCGCCTTCTTGCTCATCACCTACATATATATAGAGAGGGTGAGCTTGGATACTCAGTGAATGATATAAATAATAAAGGGGTTTGCATGAATAATAGCAAAGTCTTTTCAAAACGATACATATCGAAACTTTATATAACAAGGGATGGACCTCGTCCATCTAGCAAATCTTCAAAGCTTCAAGGGGTGCTTACTAGCATCGACATATTACAAATGATGACATTCCGGACAAACAAACCCACGCGGTAAATCGTCAGTGGCAAAACAAGACAAAACAAGGGAGATATCTCAAACAATGGTGCAGTTGCATTATAGTCCCCTGGCACTAAGGACTTTCAAAACAAGATGTGCAGTTGCATTATAGTCCCCTGGCACTAAGGACTTTTCTAAGAATGTCATCAAAACAAGATAATACTTGATATACAAAATAGGGATAATCATTCATACTTGATCAAATACTTTTCAAAACAAGGTAAAGCAAAGCTTATCAAAACATGATAACATAGCTTTATTAAAAATACCACTCACTTAGTTCTTCAACGTCGGGGTTAAGACAAAAGTCCGAGTCCTACAAACACATGGCAAAGTCTATTGAACGTACTTTCAAACAAGATTCACATGCAAACGGATGATCTCGGCATTCATCAAAACTAAGTTAAATTAAAACAAAACACTGTTTTTCATCTCGGGAAAAATATGCTGGGCACCAACCAGGTCTTGGCCGGGGTCCCACACTTTCTCGCCGAGGTGTGGTTTCGACGGCCACATTCAAAAGCGAAGTCGGGAAAATCTGGGTTTCCCTTTGAGGAACATGAAGAACATGAAGATGGCGAAGATGAAGGACATGCATGCTAAAATCATAACTTGTTATTACAAAGTCTGAGATTTCATGCTATGAGTTCGAAAACATGGACCTGGGCACCCATATAAAAGGATCTTGTGAGAACAAACGCAAAAATATGGTTCTTGATGCAAACTTCCGGATCAAAACAAGACTTTCTTCAAGAACATAAGAACACTATTTTCTCTTACCAAAACCGACTTTAAATCAATGCAAGGCATGCAGAACAGGTTCGATCATGCAATGCAGCTAGACGATTACTAAGAACAACAAGAGTAGATTAAGATTCTAACCTCAAAACTTGAATTTAACGGTTCAAACTCCCACGGTCAAGCTTGGAGGTCCACTCTCTCACTCAAAAGCTTCTCCTTCTTCTTCCTAGAGTCTCTCTCTCTCTCTAGAAGACAAGATTTGGTACTAAAATGATATGTTTTCTCGACAGTCACTGACTCAACCCTTTGCTGGGACACGTGGCATCGGCTGATTGGTTCTACTAAAAAAGGTGACTGACTGACAAGACAAGACCATGACAAAGTGTGTTCAACAAGCTAGACGGCAAGAGCACTCCGACAAGTGATGATCTTGGCTAAGGGCAAAGCTTCGGCAAGTAGGGTGGCCACGACATTGGCTTGGAAGGACAACACTTGACTAAGCTGTGCCACACCTTGGCCTAGATGTGCCACACCTCGGTCTAGGTCATACCATTCCAGGAACAAAATCACTAAGCGCAAGGATCAAGGATCTAGAATGCCTAGATAATAACATCTCGGCCTAGATGACGCACATCTCGGCCAATATGCTAGGGTGAAGATGGAGGTCAACCGAAGTGGTTCCAAGATAGTTCTAAGTGTGGAAAGCTTCCAAGGTGTCTAGGCTTAAGATGACCTCGGCAATACACTAGGCAAGAACAAAGCATGCAAGTAACACTCAAGAAAAACAAGACAGGATTTGCAAATGCACATAACAAAACAAGATCATATATAAATGTATGCAAGTATGACTAAGTTGAAGTGAGAGTTGTTACATTTGGAGTGCCAACAAGATATCTGAAAATGCGTTTGACTGCGGTGATGTGTGACTCTTTCGGTGCAGATTGAAAACGTGCACACATACAAACATTAAACATTATGTTGGGCCTACTTGCAGTGAGATAGAGTAAAGAACGAATCATACCTCGATATTTCTTTTCATCTACAGGTTTACCTTGCTCATCTTTGTCGACTTTTATCGATGTGCTCATTGGAGTTGCTGCAGGCTTTGAAGATTCCATTTCAAACCTTTTGAGTAGATCTTTGATATATTTCGTTTGATTTAAATGGATTCCATCATTAGTTTGTTTAATTTGAAGACTAAGAAAGTAATTTAATTCTCTCATCATACTCATTTCAAACTCACCCTGTATGTCTTTAGCAAACTCTTTGCATAAATTTTTATTAGTAGCACCAAAAATGATATCATCAACATAAATTTGAACAATTAGCATATCTTCTTTTTTGATTTTTATAAAAAGTGTTGTATCAATTTTTCCTCTACAAAAACCTTTGTCAAGTAGAAAATTGCTCAATCTTTCATACCATGCTCTAGGAGCTTGTTTCAAGCCGTATAAAGCTTTTGAAAGTTTGAAAACATGATCTGGGTATTTATGATTTTCAAAACCAGGAGGTTGTTCAACATAGACTTTCTCTGAAATATACCCATTCAAAAAAGCACTTTTAACATCCATTTGATATAATTTAAAATCTTTAAAACACGCAAAAGCAAGTAACATTCTAATAGCTTTAAGTCTAGCAATTGGTGCAAAAGTTTCATCAAAATCAATTCCCTCTTCTTGATTATAGCCTTGAGCTACTAATATAGCTTTATTTCTAGTAACAACTCCTGATTCGTCCATTTTATTTCGAAAAACCCATTTTGTACCAATAACGGAATGATCCTTAGGTCGAGGGGTCAAAAACCAAACTTCATTTCTTTCAAATTGATTTAATTCTTCTTGCACTGCCAAAATCTAGTTTTCATCATTTTCAGCTTCTAAAAATGATTTGGGTTTAATTTGTGAAACAAATGCTAAGTTACCACAAATATTTCTAACAGAGGAACGAGTTTTTATACCTTCCGCCGCATCACCTATGATGAGGTCTTTGGGGTGGCCATGAGCATACTTCTATTCTTTTGGTAGATTTGAGTCATTTTCTGGAAGAGCATATATTTCTTGAAGTTTCTCCATTGTCATTTCTTCGTTATGTTCGCGTAATGGATTTTCTTCATTTTTCTTTTTGTAAATGCTCTCCATGCTTGGTTGATTTTCTACAATATCATTACTTACAAGATTCTTGGAAATAATATCGTTAGATTTATCAAAAACAACATGCACAGATTCTTCAACAAGTAGAGTTCTTTTATTGAATACTCTATAAGCTTTACTAAACATAGAATAACCAAGAAATATAGCTTCATCCGATTTAGCATCAAATTTTCCTAAGTTATCTTTATTGTTATTTAATACAAAGCATTTACAACCAAAAGCACACAAGTGACTAATATTAGGTTTTTTACCTTTCCAAAATTCGTAAGGAGTTTTCTTAAGAATATGTCTAATCATGGCACGATTTATAACATAGCATGCAGTGTTTATAGCTTCCGCCCAAAAATATTTAAGCAAATTATTTTCACAAAGCATAGTACGAGCCATTTCTTCAAGAGTTCTATTTTTTCTTTCAACCACACCGTTTTGTTGAGGAGTCCTAGGGGCTGAAAAATTATGATCTATTCCTAAGTCATCACAAAACTTAATAAAATCATCATTTTCAAATTCTCTACCATGGTCACTTCTAATACTACAAATATTAAGATTTTTCTCATTTTGAATTCTTTTACAAAGTTTTGAGAAATTATAAAAAGCTTCATTTTTGTGTGCTAAAAATAATACCCATGTATATCTAGTATAATCATCAACACAAACAAGGGCATAAGATTTTCCTCCTAAACTTAATGTTCTAGATGGTCCGAATAGATCAATATGTAAGAGTTGAAGGGGTCTAGTAGTTGAAACGATATTTTTAGATTTAAAAGAAATTCTAGTTTGTTTTCCAAATTAACATGCATCACAAAGTTTATCTTTTTCAAAAATAATTTTTGGTAAACCTATGACTAACTCATTTTTTGAAAGTTTGGAAATTAAATCAAAATGAGCATGTCCTTATCTTCTATGCCAAAGCCAACCATTATCATTTATAGCAGATAAACATTTAATGTTAAAATGAGAAGATAAATCATGTAAATCAAACACATACATTCTCATGTCTATAACCTACAAATAAAGTTTTGTTTTTTAGGGTATTTTCAATAGTGCAATGAGTTTTCTCAAAAATAACTCTATAACCTTTATCACATAATTGACTAATGCTAAGTAAGTTATGTTTTAAATCTTCAACAAATAAAACATTTTCAATAATAGGAGAGGGATTTTTACCAATACTTCCTACACCAATGATTTTACCCTTGCTATTGTCGCCAAAAGTCACATATCCGCCATCCTTTGGTTGAAGTGTGGCGAACATAGCTTTATTTCCAGTCATGTGCCTCGAACATGCACTGTCGAGATACCATCTATCGTTACTGGATTTTGTCTTGAAACATACCTACAAAAATTTGGTTTTTCTATTGGTACCCATTTTTTCTTGGGTCCATAAAAGTTAGAATTTGATACTCTTGAACTGTCCTTAGGGACCCACATCTTTTTTATTTTAGCAAAAGGATTTCTTTTAACAGGACATGAAGGTGAAATATGACCTTTTGTACCACAAAAATGACAAGTGAGATGAGAGTGATTAGAAGATGCATACACAAAGCCATTTTTGACAGTTTTTACTTTTGAAAAGGTTTATATCCAATTCCGGCCCTACCAAAAGTACGATTTTGATTTTTAAGAATTTTATCTAAAGTTTCTTAGCCTTGAGTGAATTTTGAAAGAGTATTTTTCAAGTTTTCAATATTTTCTTTCAAAATAATTTGCTCCTTTTTTTAAAGACTCATTTTCTTTTTGCAATACAACTAAATGTTTTTCAGAAATTGAAGACTCTTTTCGAATTAAAATCTCATTTCCCTTTTTCATTTTCATGGCTTCATTTTCTAGAACATTTATCTTGGAAGTCAATGATTCATTTTCTTTTGATAAACTTGAAATTACTTTCTTTTGACAATTACTTTTCAAACTAAGTTTCTTAAATTCAGCATGTAATTCATCAAATGTAAAGGATTCGTCATTTACCTCATTTTCATTTTCAAGTGCTATTAAGCATAGGTTAGCAACCTCATTTTTGCAAACTTCGGTTTCTGTGTCGCTTTCATCACTATCTTCTCCCCATGCTGCAATCATAGCTTTCTTCTTATCCTTTTTGAATTTTTTCTTAAGTTCTAGACATTCTGATTTGTAATGTCCAGGCTTGTTGCATTCGTAGCAGGTTACTTCAGATTTTTTGTGATTTTCTCCTCTTTGAAAATCCCTGTTGTTGAAGTCTTTTTTGAAAAAATTTCGTACGCCTTGTTTCTTTCTCACAAACCTTTGGAACTTTCTAGTGATGAATGTCATTTCTTCATCCTCATCTGAATCATCTTCCTTATCCTCTTGATATTTCAAGGTAGATTTGAAGGTTGTTCCTTTCTTCTTGTTGTTGTCCTCCTCTTCCTTTCCTTCTTGCATTATGAGCTCATGAGTTAAGAGAGATCCCATTAACTCATCTAGACTTAGTTTTGATAAATCCTTGGCCTCGGTAATGGTAATGACTTTTGTCTCCCAACTTTTTGACAATGACCTAAGCACTTTTCTTACAATTTCAGCATTAGTATATATTTTTCCAAGAGAAGTTAAACCATTAATAATATCAGTAAAGCAAGTAAACATTTGAGGAATAGTCTCATCAAGCTTCATTTTAAAGAGTTCATAATTATGGACTAGCAAACTAACTCTAGATTCTTTAACTTGTTCGGTTCCCTCATGAGTCACTATAAGCTTGTCCCAAATTTCTTTTGCGGTTTTACATGTGAAAATTCTGTTGAACTCGTTGGCATCTAAGGCACAGTACAACATGTTTATGGCTTTGACATTAATTTGGGCCATTCTAGTATCTGATTCATCCCACTCATCTTCAGGTTTTGGTACCCTAAGTCCATCTACGGTTTTGGTAGGAATTTTTGGACCATTACAAATAATTTTTCAACATTCATAATCATTAGATTGAACATGTATGGTCATCCTAGTTTTTCAATAACTAAAATTTGTACCGCTAAATAGTGGTGGCCTATTGGATGCTTGTCCCTTGGGTAAAGAATAACTAGGGGTTGCTATGATCTACTCTAAGACGGTTAGGTCACACAAACTAGAGTTTAGGCTCTGATACCAATTGTTATCCCAGATAGGCAACCTAAGAGGGGGGTGAATTGGGTTATTAAAAATTTCACAATATTAAAAATAACACACTATTCAGAATTTTAATAAACAAAAAAAACAGAATAATAATTATCAATAAAAAAGTAGGAGAGATAGAGAGAGAAAATCAAACACTGCGATTTATAGTGGTTCGGCACGCCAGGCCTACGCCCACTCCCCAAGGAACCTCTTTGAGAATTTCTTTACTATCAATTGAATAAATACACCACCAAACTTGTGGATTTGACACAGGACTTACTCTTATCTATTGAGCCTCACTCAACAATAAATGCCTTACCCTTACAAAATTTCTCACAAAAATAAGGAATAAGAATAAGTGGTACTTGAACCCACTTTTACAATAATTCTCTCACAAAGAGTAGATATGAAAGTGTAAGAACAAAAGCTAGACTTAGATCTGAAAGTGAAAGAGCAGAATACAATTTGGAGCTCACAGAAAATTTTCTCTTCAAATTCTTAATTTTTCTCCACACACAACACTTCTATTTATACACAAAAATATACCCGTTGGACGCTCCTTGCTGACGTCATGGATGACATCTATTTGTTTCAACTTTTCATCATGAGGCATCCTTTGTTCCAACTTTTCATCATGAGGCATCTTTTCTTTTTGTCAAACATAGTGGCCGAATTTGAACAAAACTCACAAACATGTGGGTTTTGATTAATATATATATAGTATAAATATATATATATATATATGAAAAAAAAATCCTGCAAAGTCCACATTATAAAGATATAACTTTAACATTTAAATTCAAACTTCAACATGTGAATTAAAATTCAATATGCTGCAATTTTGCAACCATTTCTTTGTGTATTATATCGTGTATGATTTTTCACATGCTAATAATTAATGTTTCCACACACTAATATATATGATTGCTTCTGTGATGTATGCTATTATATATATAAAGTTCTAATCAATTATTTGCATATATAGAAAAAATCTCTTTAATAATATTTATGATGGATCTGAAAATATATGCCATTTTTAAAATATTGTATATGATATAGAGATTTTAAACTAAATATATCCTACCACTACATTTGGGTATATTACTTTTGTCAAAAGAAGACAACTCATATTTGTCAAGATAATACAACCAATCAATCATTTTTGTCAAAATAATATAATTAATCAATTTTTAATTTTGTCAAAAAATGAATAGTGATCAGCCTAAATTTTCAAAAAGTGAATAGTAAAGTTTTCAAAAATATTTTTATTTAACTAATATTTAACAAATATATATATTTTAAAAAGATAATATTTTGTGTCAAATAAATATGTACATTAAAAAAAATCCAAATTGTTTCAAATAATATTTTAGACATCATCAAAAGTAAATAATACAAATAATATTTTAGACATCATCAAAATTAAATAATATGATTAACAATATATATATATTATGTGTATGTACAAGCGCGAAATAATCTTCTCGTATAATCCTATTGATCAAGTTTGCACTCCTCCAAACAACGTTGCTTTGCCACCTGAAAACACAAACGTGAGCTAACCGGCGGGTGTGTGCCGGAAACCCCTCCGATACTTAAGTCAACAACTAGACAATAGACAATAAGCTCTGTGTATTCTAGAATAAGAATTGTGATACCTATTCATAGGTCCTGCTATGACTTTTATAGATTCTGTTCGGTCCAATCCTAGTAGGATTCTAACTCTCCTTATAAGAGTCCTCCTAGGAATCACACACCATACTCACTACCAACCAAGTGAGATGGTTTGCACAATCCTAGTAGGACTCTACTCTCCTTAGCAGAGTTCTCCTAGGAATTACATTTTCAAGGATAATGCATATTCTGATAACTCCTTACGCACTACTTGTCTAAGTAAGATAGTTGCAACTCTTACTCTGGTTAGCACAAGACGTAACTGTGCTTACACAGCTTGGTGTTAATTAAGTCAATTCAGTCAACCTAATCTTTGGAATGACCTCTTGCCCAGCTATCTTTTAGCTCGGCCCTATTCCCACAGATACCTCAGTTTACGACCGCTAGACCAGGCCACTGATAGCCCACCTTTGACCGAACCAATGCGACCAAGGACCAAGGCTACCGAGATAATTACTTCGGTTCGTGGCTTGGCCCAAGACTATATTTATCTCAGTCCATACCAACGGACTTACTTAGCTCGGCCCAATTTATGCATAAATTACCCTCTCAGTGTATAAATACTATACATAAGGGCATAATTGTCTAACAAAAAATATAAAATTAGAAAAAAAATCACATGAAATAAAAATATAAATACATAGAATTAATCATGCTATAATAATTCTTAGTGTACCTAATAAATTATAACAATTTTAAAATAAATTTATTAACAAAAATTCTTTTATTATATCTTCTCATATTTTTTAATTATCTAATATAATTTTACAAGTCTCACTATTTTCGTAAGGAGTGCCTAAGACTAAGTGCTGGTTTGTAGTGTCCTAAAAAAGTGTACTTTTTGTCTTTTTGGACTAAAAAAGTTGAAAAAAAAATATGGAGGTTTGGGTTAACTTTTTAACTTTTTATGAAAAAATGTGTATTAAAAAATTGTATAAAAAAAATGTGTAAGAGAAGATTAGAGAGAAGTGGGTCCAGCCGTACAACCTGCGTGTGTGAATTGGAGTAGAAAATTATTGGCTAATTTTTTGGCATTGTACTAGACGGTTTTGTTTGGCCCGTGGGGGTCATAACGGGTCCCATTTTAATAATCTGAACTGTTCAATGTGTGTAATGCGTCGAACACTATGTACCTATAAAAAATCACGTTAATCGGATATCGATAGCTATCTGATCAGATTTATTTATTTTTCAATTATAAATTATAACACCATCCATTAGTTGTACATAACTGACTTGATCATATAGTTATCGATATCTGATCAATGTGATTTTTTGCAAATATATAGTACCTGACGATTTCTACACATTGAACGGTTCAGATTTTCAAAATGGGACCCGTGATAGCCCCCATGAAACGAACAACGGTGTGTGTAAAAAGCACACCCAATCATTTCTTGTTTTCCCCACTGCCACACAGCAGCTGCACGGGTCATCAATTCCGTGTGTACTTTTGTTGAAAAAAAATGATTTTTTAATTTTTTTTTTAATGAATAGTGATATCTTTTTGAATTTTGGAGTAACTTTTTGACTTTTTAACTTATACAATAGATGCCAAACAAGCCCTAATTAATAGCTTCTCTAATACGAGGCCGTCCTTTACTGCTGTAATGTGCGGACCACCCTAGAGCAGATTACTCTTTTTAAAGGGGAAAATTTGGCAACTAGTGGCGGTGCACGATACGTCATGTCGTACTTGGGCTAATTCAACTTCTTTTATTTATTTATTTATTTATTGTACTTTTGTTTGTGACTATTATGCCGATCATTCATGGTTCTGGCTAACAAATATTTTTAGTTTATAAAGCAGAAGATAAAAATTTTTTTATAAAATACTGTAAGAAAAATCACTATTAAGTGAAAATTATATGAAATTATTATATATTTATTACAAAATTATTATATATTTATGAAAAAATTTATGACTTTCACTGTCTTAAAAATTTTTCTAAAAAATATACAATACTTTTCACTAAATACATTTTTATTAAAATTAATACATTTTTAATATTTTAACATATTTTAAAAATACTTTTTACACATTTTACAACACTAAATAATATTTATGGAATATTTGTTAGCATTTACCTTTATAAATTATTTATTTTGATAAAAATATAATTAATTATGTACTTTTGAGTGTAATTCAATCAAGAAATATGTTATGAAATGAGCAAAGTATTCTAACCTCAATCGATAATTATCCAAATTACAAATGACTATCTAAGAGCATCTTCAATCCTGAACCAAAATTTTATCAAATTTGAGTAAAAAAATGATTTTTTTCTCAATCTGATACCGAGTGCTCCAACGGTTGATTTTCATCAAATTTTCATCAAATCTGTGCCGGGATAACCGGTTGGTCGACCGATTAAGCCAAATTTTTTTTTTTTGATTTTTGATTTTTTTTTAGAACTGTTTGAACCTTTTAGTGGTCGACCGATTGGTCGACCGGCCGGTTAATCGGTAAGGCAAATTTATTTATTTATTTATTTTTTCAACTATTTGAACTTTTTTTGAAACTGTTTGAACCTTTTGGTGGTCAACCGGTTGATCAACCGACCGGTCAACCGGTTGGTCTCCCCCAACGGTCATGCACAGTGTTTTGGTGAATGCGGAGCCTGTCCTCCTTTTGGTGAAACGTTTGGTGAATTCTCGATTTGATATTAGTTTGATAAAATCATTAGAGCTCCAAACAATACTTTTTTTATCAAATTTTAAATTTGATACTAAATTTAATGAAAAATTAGAGATGGTCTAATATGTAAAAATGACCCAAACCTCACTTTATAGGCTTTAAAAGCTAACTCCGTAATAGAACATACGAAGACAAAAATACTCTTGTAACAAAGTTAAGTCGCCGTTTGGCAATTCAGGTTTAAGCTACCGTAAACACATACGATAACATAGACTACAAAAGCACATAACGACAAGATGAGATCACGTGAGTGCTAAGGGATTGATGGCGAATGTAAAATTATCAAATTACCCACCAAAGCATATCAATCAATACATAGCAGTACGATTGTGTAAAATATTACCCAATCTGTTAAAATCGTATCGATTTGTATTAATTTATATCACTCTAATCGTTAGTCATGATTTGAACTTTAAAATTTATAATTCGCCTTGTAAACTGCTCCGTTCCGTTATAATTGATATATATATATATATATATTAATCTCTAATGAAATATTAAAGTAAAAATAAGTGAGAGAGAAATTTAAGATATGAAATTTATTACAAATTAGTAATCATATATATAAAATATATTATGTAAAATTACTTTGGATTATATATATAAAAAAAATATTATATAAATTAGTATTATATAGGAAAAATTATGCAAATAGTCCTTATACTTTACACGATGTGTTAATTTGATCTCCGTAATTTTAATTTGCTCGATTTTGCCCCTTAATTTAACGGATTGTGCCATTTTAGTCCAATAAATAATAGCTGTTAAGTTAATTTAACAGAAAGTCAAATAATGTGTCAATTTGGTAATTGTATTTTTCATAATATGTCAATTTAATCCCTGTTAAAATCAAGATAATTGAAACTACAAGGACCAAATTGACACATAGTGTAAAGTACAGGGACCAAATTGACACATTATTTGACCTTCTGTTAAATTAATTTAACAACCGTTATTTATTGGACTAAAATGAAACAATCTGTTAAATTAAGGAACAAAATTGAGCAAATTGAAATTACAGGGATCAAATTGACATATAGTGTAAAGTACAAGGATTATTTGCATAATTTACCCTATTATATATTATGCAAATGCATGATAATTAATTAAAATATTGTTCAATTCGTCAATCCGTCAAAAACTATCTAAATCACAATTTGTCAATCAACTAATTGTCTAGTCATGCCATCCTACCCTGTTTGCATCTCTGTTAGGCATAACTTGATTTGTTTTGAAGTTTTTCTCTCTTGCATCAGATCTTTTTTGTGTGTAGTATGTATGTTGAAAACCCGTCCTTGTGAGGCCTTTGTTGGAATCTGATTTTGTTGGCGTCATTGGAGTCATGAAAAAATAATTGGGGATTTTGAAAACCATTTTTTGCACTATGATGTTGAAAAATCAGTAACAATTTTCTCCACACAATCCAGTTGTTTTCGATTTTTCTGGGTGTTGTCTTTGTAGAAATTTCCTGAAGTATTATTTCCATTTTTTTTGCAACCAAGAACCAAAAAAAAAAAATCATTATCCTACAACAACAAATTTTTGCCTTCGGTCATGTTTTTATTTTTATTTTTATTTTGTATGCATTTTTTTAATATAAATTTTAGTTTTTCCAAAATCCATATAACACCTTTTCGGATGCAAGGTACTTCATGACCTATTATTTTCCCTTTTTATTTTATTTTATTTTTATTTTTATGCATTTCGTAATGCAACCAACACATCTGTTTTTATTTTTTTTGTTTAAATTAGTTTTTTACAAAATTCATATAACTGTTATGGTGTCGTTTGGTAACACTTACATTTTCAGTTTTCTGTTTATATTTACAAAAATTTAAAAAACTCAAATAAAAACTTGTTTGGTAAAATTTTTAATTTATAAATCAGTGATCTCAGTTTATAAATTTGGCCAAAAAATGAAAACACAAAAAATGTGTTTCCATTTTGAGTTTTCAGTTTTTTTTTTTTACCACCCAACACTAGCCACCACCAGCCACCATTTTTCACCCCCGGCTTCCGCCACCACCACCCACCCCCCACCCCCCACCACCACATGCCACCACCACTCGCCACCCACCTTCCACCACCACCACCCATCACCACCACCCACCACCCACCTGCCACCCACTCACCACCACCACCCACCCCTCGCCGTTGCCACCACCACCACCACCACCACCACCCACCCGCCATCCACTCGCCACCACCCACCACCCGCCACTACCATCCATCGCCCGTCATCACCACCCGCTACCTACTTGCCACCACCACTCACCACCCACCTGCCACCACCACCACTCACCCACTCGCTACCACCTACCACCCACCACCATCACCCATCCACCCACCACCACCACCACCCGCCACCACCCGCCATTTGCCACCCACCCGCCACCACCCGCCATCGTCACCCAGCCACCCACCCACCCGCCATCTACCACCCGCCGCCCACCGCTGCCGCCACCACCACCCACTCGCTACCACCCACTACCCGCCACCGTCACCCACCCACCCACCCACCACCACCACCACCACCACCACCACCACCAGCCACTTACCCGCCACCACCACCCACCCGCCATCCGCCACCCACTTGCCACCACCACCACCACCCACTCGTTACCACCCACTCGTTACCACCCACCACCCGCCACCGTCACCCACCCACCCACCCCCACCACCCACTCGCCACCAGGTACCCACCGTCACCACTTTCCACCACCGTCTTCCGCCGCCACTTGCCACTACTTGTCATTTCTCACTCTTTTTTATATTTTTAAATTTTTTAAAACATTTTGTCAATTACCAAACGCGTTTGTAGTTTATGCTTTTCTAAAAATAAACAAAAACCAGTTTATAAAATTTTTGTAAATATAAACTGAAAACGTAAACGTTACCAAACACACTGCATTTCCTACTACAACCAAAATCCGAATGTTTTTGTAATGCAACCAACAAATTTATGATTTCAATTTTTGAAATTTTTTTTAATGCATTTAAAAAGGCACTCTGTTGTGTTTTTTATTTTTTACAAATGTTCATATAAATTTCTTTGACAGGCTTGCGAATTGGTTTGCCAGTTTGCAAAATCCATTTACCTCGTTTTCGGAAGCCGTTTGCTAAACTAATTTCAAAACCAAATGTTGAAGCCATTTTCAAGTTGGTGTTTCATATTTGTTACACTGCATTTATTTTTTTTACAAAAAGACAAGTGTTACATAGTTTTTGCAAATCAGTATTATTTTACAATGCAAACCAGTATTCTTTTACAGTGCAAACCAGTTTTGCAAACCCGTGTTACAAAAAAGACAAGCAAATATTTTTGTTTACACTACAAACCAGTGTTACCTTACGAACCAATATTCATTTTTCTTACATAGGCTTTTGCTAATTCTATTATTTGTCATGTTAAGGAAAGGAATTTTATTTTCTACAACCTTGCTAATCATGAGTGTTTTGGTCATTGTGTTATTTGTCATTTTTGTTACACTGCAAATATTTGTTACATTAGAAGTGATGATGAAACCACTTGGGTTTAGTGGCATCATGCAAGCTCATGAGTAAAGTATAGGCCACACATTCCCATCCATTTCCAAACAAGTCTTCCTTTTTGTTACATTGTGCATCCATTGATATTTCTCTTCACACTGCAAAAATGTTGTTTATTGTTTTCCCAATGTATAACATGTCAATCAAATACAGGGTACAATGTCCATGCTCAATGTCCATATGTTCAATGTTCAATGTCCAAAATGGCTAACAAATAAATAAAAGATGATCAATTGGGTTGCTATTCAAATATTACCACGAACATCAAATTTATCTGTTGTCTCCATTATTCCCTTGTTCAATTTGCTATATATTATGGTTTTCCATGTTCGATATGTTCATATGACTTTTTTATGACACTCATATCTGTATTCGTGGGGAGTGTTCAGTTTTCATGTTTCCTTCCTTATTTTTATAGACACATACCACAAGAAATATTTGAACATGTTTGTTGCCCAATTTCGTAAAACTAGTCTTTCTTTGGACACGTTGACAATAATAAAATGAAAACACACTTTCTTACGCCTTGTCTAGTTCTTGTAGTCTTATATGTTACAAAACAAAACATGACTTCTTTTATGTCAACTGGCACGTCTACTACATGATCACGTCGCATGTGTGACTGTGGCTATGGTCAATGTCTTGTCAAGATTTTAAGATCTCACAAAAATCCAAGGCATGCTTACTATGATTGTCCCCGTCCTGTGGTGAGTATACCCTTTCTTTTCAGTGATAAATTTCATTTCATCCGGACCCTTTAACTAGTAACTTTGTAAATTTTTTTGTCAACAATGTTTAAGTTGGATTGGTTGGTGTGACAAACCAAGGAGACAGACCACCGCGCATGACTCTGCCACTAACGACATTGTCATGCACTTGCGGGATGATGTCATTCACATTCAACAAATATTGCGTATCTTGAAAACCATTGTTTCTGTGCAATGCATTGTAGTTGTTATTTTGTTGTTGTGTATGTAAAACCGATCCAAGTTTAGCAACATAGTTGCAAAGCTGCGAATGTAATGACTTATGTTTGTTGTGGACTTGTTAGTTTTGTGCATGACATGTAACGTATGTGATTTGGAGCTACATAACTGTTTGTCTTTAAATACCAGTACGTAATATTTTTTGTTTTATGTCATATTGCCTAGTCTATTTTATTGAGCAAATCGGGTTGGGTGAGTATTATGTATGCTAGTAAATACGGTACTTACTCTTTCATGTATTCATGCATAGTTGTTATGGATTCCACATGTACCTCGTCGAAAAATAAAGGGATTGCAAAGGGTAGACTGATCATTATTGACGACATAGACCATGTTCTCAAAGCTATGTGGGATATTGAATCCACCAAGATTTTCTTAGAGCTTATTTCTGATGAGATTATTGAGAAAACCGCCCATTCATGGTATTGAGCACAGCTGGGTACAAGTCATTGGCGCAAAAGTTAGAAAAAAAAATGGCAAAAAACATGATGTGAAACAGTTGAAAGACAAGTATGCGAACTTGGAAAAGGAGTGGACTACTTGGATCAAGTTGAAGGATGGTAAGGAATTACGGGAATTGGATTTAACAAAGAAACTTGATTGTTTTAGGCTTCTGATGCATGGTGGGACAATATGGAAATGGTATAGTATTCCCGTAATTTTTTTAATTTTGTATTGTTGTTAATTTCAATTTCTAACAAAGTTTTGCTAATTTTGTTTTGTTTCCTATTCTGCAAACAAACAAGGCTTGTGCAAAGTTCAAGACAAAACCTTTGGAGCACCGGGAGTTGATGGAGATCGTCTTTACAGGGGTTGCTACAACCGATAAACATCATTGGACCTCGGGTGAGAAGACTGTCGAAGTTCCCAAGGGCTCTTCTGATTCGGTTGAAAGTCTTGGTATGTGGCCATTCGCAAATCCAATCCCCTCAACTAGGATTGAAGTGGAGGCTGAATCTTCAATGGAAGGTGCTAAAACATGGGGGAAAAGGAAAAGGACTCCAACCGCAAGTTGTGCAAAGTCACAGAAACCGACAAATGGAGCATCTGCTCTAGTTGAAAGCATGAACAATCTTACCAATGTCATGCGGAGTTAAAACCAACAAGTCACTGTTAGGCACTTAACTGGTAATGAGTCGTTGCATAACATTTCGGAGTGCATGGATAGGCTGAAATCTATTCCTTCCCTTCTTGGTACACCACTGTTCCACTTTGCGTCGTCACTGATCAACAACGCTAATTACCGAGAGGTTATGATGTGCCAGCTCAATGATGATCATATTATCAGATGGCTTTCGCAGAAGCAACTACAAAGCTATGCTAGAGCTCCTTTTGCAAACCTCTTTGGTGCACAATGGGTTTAATGGCTGCTGGGAGAAGGCCACATTTTGGGTTGCTGCTATTCTCTGACATTTGTTCATGCTACACGTGTTACGCTATTTTTAGGACAACCTGTTTGTTGTGTTGGATCATTAGGATTGCTTTTTTTTCTTCTCTTTTTCTTCTTCAGCTGTTGTATGTCGTGTGTCGTAAACAAATAGCCTTGTAATAATGTTGGTTGGTTGCCTTGGAGTATTTTTTTATTTTTTATTTTTTAAATTTCTAAATGCAGTATGGAATGGATGGTTTATGCATGTTCTATTGACAGATTGCGCAATTTTTTAATCGTTATTCTTCTTTGGTCACATTTATGTTGTAGTTACACTTTTGTAAGATGCTTGAACGAGTTGACACTTACAATAATGATTTTAGTGTTGGACATATGTGTTGTAGGCCTCGCTGAAGTCGTGGCCATGTACAACAGGGAGGGTAACAACAACGATGGCTTCATCGAGCAAATAAATCAAATGGCTATATAGGTACAACAACATAATAACCGGACGTACGTGGAAGGATGTCAGTATTTACAAGAGTATTACGAAAAACGCATGTTAAAAACTCCATATGGAACATCAATTTTGGTTGAGCATACATGAATATATGAATTATTTGATGGACACGTTGGTCGTTTTGAAGAAAATGTCTATATGCCAAGGAAGTATTTTCTTCGTTGTGTGACACTTTAGTTGCAGATTTTGGTTTATGTGTAAACCAACATGGCCATGGATTAGCCGTAGAAGAAAGCGTTGCAATGTTCATCTACATGTTAAGAGGGTTTAAAAATAGAGCCATCTAAGAACGATTTTAACATTCGAGGGAAACTGTATCACACCATGTTCATAATGTTTTAAAGGCGATGAAGAAGTTTACGGTTATGCATTGCAGGCTTACAACAAACCAAAATGATCAACATCCTTACTTATGGTCAAAAATGAAATACCTACCATTCAAGGTACAACTTTCATATGTACACAATAACATACGATTTTTTACATCAAAGCTTTCGCATATATTGAAATTTGTTTCTCTTTTATTTGCAAAGTAGGATAGTATCAGCATTTTGGATGGCACACATGTTGTTACGAAGTTCACGCGGCCTGATGCAGCAATATATTTTGGATGCAAATACTGTTACACCCAAAATATCATGGTCATGTGCGATTTCGACATGTGTTTTACGTTCGTATCGCTTGGATGGGAAGGCAACATGCATGATAGTCGAATTTTCGCTGAAATAATCAGCAATGAAAATGTGCCGTTTTCACACCTAGAGGAAGGTATGGACAATGATATACAAAAGGTAAGTATGTTGATGTATAAAGGGAAAGCTTATAGTGTTATTTGTTTACATTTGACAAGAGAATATTATCTTGTTGATGCTGGCTATCCTAACTGAACGGGGTTACCTTGCGATAGCCATGATCACCAACAAGAATTTTGGCAAAATGAATAGAATGCAACGAACCCAAGAGAATTATTTAACAAGGCACACTCGTCATTGTAGAGTGTCGTTAAACAAACATTGTCGTTAAACAAACATTCGGGGCATGAAAAAATCAGCGGAGGTTTATCAAAAATATGCCTCGCTATGATTTTGCGACTGCGTAAGTACATTTAGTTGGTTCGTCGATGGCTTTATATAACTACATACGTATATTCACCCAATCATAACTGAGGACGCCGTGGCAACCATAATCAATAGCATACCTTTGGCAACACATGGAAAGGATGGTTTAATGATTGGAGATGATGACTCACATATGGTAAGCGTGCACCTTCTTGTAAGAGACCGTTTGATATACATGCAACCACGAAATGTTGGGAAATATATAGGGTGACGTCGGTCTGTAAGTTACATCGAATCCATATAAATTATTGTTGTTGTTTGTACTTGTAAGGAATTGTAGCACCATGTTTAGTATTTGTAGTAGAGTCGGTATGTACGTCATGTATTAATTAGGAATGTATGTTTCGAATTTGGTAGGTTTATTTGTTGTCCGTTGACGATAATTATCGTTGACAGTATTACTGTCGTTCACAAACTTCGTGTGGTATGCGATATATTAATTTGCAAAAACCTATTGTGGTATGTATTAACTGACGAAAATTTTTTACGTACAAACCTTTCCCAAAATTAAGGAAATAAGTTCCTTGAAATCTGTATTTGCAACGTTTATTTTTGCCGGGATGTTCAGAAGTTTCCCCGTGTTTTCTACGCTGATGTATGAAAATGCCATACTGGAAGTGTACATAATTTTCCATTAACTAACAAGATAATTATGACATACAAATTAAGTTTTATGCAAATTATTGAAGTTGGAAATACAGCAAAATTTCCGTTAACTACAATCCATTGTCACAGTGGAAATAATTGTTTTATATTTTTGTTATTGGAAAGCAGCAACCATTAACTAAGAAACAAAATTTGATAAAATATACAACAAATGAAATGTAAATAATTGAACTGAAAAAATAAAATAAAATAAAAAATGTTTAGAGGTGTTTTTTCCAATTGGCAAATGGAGGGCAATTTTGTCACTTTACTTCTTGAAACACCATTTCCAATACAAAAAGTCAAAAAAGCCAAACCACCAAACCACCAAACCAAACAAACTTTAGTCCCAAACAAAAAAATAGTTAAAATAGCCAAAGCCAACCAAAAAAACTAAAAAGTCGCTATAAGTTATCACATCACTCTTTTTATTTTTCTGCACATTTTTTTGTAAAAATGTAAAAAATTACTTAAATAGTCTGTTTCTAAACAAGGCCCAAACACCTTAGATAGGATTTGAAAATTATATACAATATCATTTAGGGGTTAATTTGCACTTCCTCATTCGCCTTCGTTGCCACAACCACCACTCTTCACTCTTCATTTTCCATTCTATTGCCATTGCCACTGCCACCATGACTCACCCCAACAACCACAACCACAACCACAACCACAACCACATCTATGAATCCTACCAACGATACCTTTATCTTCCACCCTAATAGCCACTATCAACACCTCTTGCCCTCATTATATAATTACTTCTTCACATCATCTCACTCATCTCACCTCCACCATCACCTCCCGCCCCACTACAAATCGGCACAAAAATCACAAATCAAGGGACCACAACTAAAAAAATCAAAATAGAAAAAATAAGAAATTAAACACTAATGCTAGTCATATAACAAATAGCCTCCTTTGACAATCAATTATTAAGTTAAACTATAGAGTATGACGTAAGTAACAAATCTTATTTTGATTTTTTTTATAGAAATACCTACATTAATCTTTATGAAATTAAACACTATTATTATTATTATTATTATTATTATTTTCCTTTTGCCCATCTCACATTCCTTATTTCTTATTTTCTCTTAACTAGTATCACCACTTCACTCAACCATCACACCCCTCACTTTTGACCAATGCACCACCATCATTATTGTCTATATATAAACATTTGATGTGTAGCCAAAGACGGTTTGGGAATTTTGTGGTGGTGTAGAGAGAAATTTGTGGTGGGTGGACAAAAATGAGAATCGTATGATAATTTTATTTTGGTATTAAAAGGTATCTAGGTAATTTATTTTTTATTTTTTATTTTTTACAATTAGATCAGTTAAAGAAAAAAATTATAACAATGAGATATTTGTAATTTTCAAAACATGGAAAGGGAATCCGTATTTTTGATAAACCACAAGGGTGCATTTGTGTTTTAGCTTTTTTATTTTTATGATTTTAAAATTAAATTTTAACTAGGATTTTATTATTTAGCCTAAAAAAGTATGGAAGAGTCAAAACAAGACCACAATTGGAGCTAGGGATGATAGAAGTCATACTTGATATTTGAGCATGCATAGTTGGGTCGACTAGGTTTCATTTGGAATGTCGGGTTAAATTTTTAATTTTTTAATTTTTTAAATGTGACATTTTATCTTATTGACATTTTAACTTATTTTGTCTTTTTATGACTAATTTAACCAAAAAAAACCAACCCAACCCAATTGCCAAATGAGACCCGACTAGTCATTTGTTGGGTCGGCCTGTACCTTAAAGCCTAATCTTTTTGGAAAGTCTTTGGTCGGTCTGTTATATTTTGGATCAATCCGCAATGCTTGCATAAAAGGTAAGTCAATTATATTTGCAGAAAAGGAAATCACCACATATTTTCTTGATTTTGTTAAATTGAAATAGACCTAAACCGTTGAATCATGTCTTAACTGGTGCGGTTAAAGTCACAACAAGATCATTGAAATCCTTGCACTAAAAAATCAAGTTCCCTGCCACCACCTCCAAACCCTAACTCTAACCCTAGATCGCACACACCACCATCACCACCACCCCCAAACCTCAACTTCACTCTTTTTTCTCAACTGTTCCAACCACCATCAAACCAATAGTATATGTTTGGATATCAACTATCAAACCCACTTGTTCGCGGCAATGACAAGGTTTTATATAGGTAAGTTTCTCGGCAAAAAGGGGTTGCAAAAGTGAGGGGTTGAAGTGAAGGGATTTCACATCAGTGGGGGGGTTCAACGAGGGAGGAAGAGAGCCACACAAGGGAGAAAAGAGAGAGATAGAGGGGGCTGCAATGGGGCGGCATCGACAATGGAGGGTGGTAGTGGCAGATGGTTCAAGGATAACATTTGGAATGAAGAAGATAAGATATTATGGTAGAGTTTTATTTTAGGACAAAAATTGTAATTAAAAAAAAATTAACTACGTATGTGCTGAGGGAAAATGATTTGGAAATATAAGCGCTCAATAAAATGAGGTAGCTCCCAAAAAATCACTTGTTTAGCTTAATAAGAGAAATTTTTAGCTCAACAAGAGAGAAACAAACTCCCAAATCACCTGTTTAGCTCGGGATAAGCTCCTCCAGACCGATAGTCTCAATTATCCTCTTGACTACTTTTAAGAGAGAGCCACATTACCTGTATCCAATGGTTCATGTGTGCCAACGTCATTGCAAGCACAACACTAATGACTGAATGTTTTTGCAAGTAACAGAGATAATAATAATAATAATAATAATAATAATAATAATAGTATGAGGTACAGAGCCGAACACTACCATTCCATTTGGTTGCTGAATCTACTTCAGCTGATGTTGCCAGAGAAACGAACCTTCTTTCCTCGATCTCAACAGGGAGTTGAAAGGCTCAAAATCTCTCCAGATACATTTGTATACCCTATAATTCACATAGCTTTTCTTCTATTTCCGAACAAATAATTTGCAAAAAAAAAAAAAAACAAAAATTAAAACTATGTAAAAGATTACATGGAACTTGGCACTTACATTCATTCAAAATGAAACATATCACATCATGGTAATTTTTCTCACAGCTTGTTGGATCTATTGATTCTCACCAATCAACTATAATACATAGTCATATTATCACAATAAACTGAAGTGTAAACCTCTTGAACAAAAATAAGTGAAAAAAATTATAGGATGGTTACCCAAATGAGGAACAGACCAAGGACAACCAAAACTTTTTGCAGGACATTCGATCTAAGGCTGAGATAAAAAAGATGCAGACCCATTCTCATCTTCCATGGCAATTTACCAGATGGGAGAAAACACCACCTTGTAAGGGCGTTTTCTACATCATCAATATGTTTTAGAAGTCAACCCATCAACCATAATGGCATTACCGTAGCCCTGTTTTCTACTTCAGATGAGTGCTGATTCGGGCGAGTTTGCAGATGGTCTTGTTGAGACGGTGGTGGAAGGAATGGATCAAGTTGTTTATTGATTTGCCGACGATGGAGACATATTCCTCAAGGTCGAGGATATGGTGTGTTTCTCCAGCAACATTGACAGCAGAAGGGATTATTACCAGCAAAGAAGAACGACGGGCAAGTTCTATATTTTCCCAAACAAGAGAGAGGAATAATCCACGTTCTCTCTTTATTTCTCTCATAAAAGATCAAAACAAGAATGAGAGCTTCCATATATCATTCAACTCTTTTATTATGAATAAAAAAAAAATATATATATATTTTATTCTCTTTTCTCTCCTGCTTAATTCTTTATTTTTGTTTTCTAGCCTAATTTGCATATTGTGGTGAAGTGTAGAACCAAATTTGAAATAAATACTCGAGAAGAACATTTGGGGAAACAAAATATGAAAAAAAAAAATTGACTAAAACGCTAGATGAAAGACTAGTCTATATAAAATTGATGATCAAAATCCATCAAAAACAGCATTACAAGGAGCACATGGCAATGAATCAACTTGCGCTAAATCTCAAACAATTAAGACAGATCTAAATTTGCAGTATACAGATCCAATCTAGAGACAGATCAAACAAAATCCTAATCAATATCTGCAAAACCCCAGGCAAATTAATCAATTTTTACTAAAGAAAAGTTACAATTCAATTGAAACAAGAGGGTTCAGATTCATGTTACCCTCACAGATCACATATTATATCGAATCAGATCGTACGAGATCGAATCAAACCTTCATCAAACCCGGGCGGCGGCAACAGCTGGAGCTGCCGCTGCGGCGGCCGAGGATGCGGCGCCGCCGAGGAACGAGAGGAAACCGCCGTTGGCTGGCTCTTGATCGTCAAGAAACAGGTCCTCGGGCACCTTAAACGCGCCGTGAGCGCAAACAATCGCCAATCCAACGAGGAGAGCAGAGATCAGAACCGATCCAACGCTGGTGAGGAAGACCACAACTACAGTGGAGACGAGGAGGAGGCCGAGGATTTCGCGATCGGAAAAGGTGCGGCCAAAGAGGACGAAGGGTTGATCGGAGGGGCGGAAGAGGTAGAGGAAGAGCCAGGAGGCGAGGAGGCAGAGGAGGACGAGGAGAGAGAGAGGGTGAGAGAGGAGAGAGAGAGCCAAGACGAGGGCGATTAGGGTAATGTAGTTGACGCGGAAGTAAGATAGGTTTTTGCGAATGCGAGAGGCGGCGTCGGAGAGGGAGTCAGGGCGGGCGAGAGAGGAACGGTCGATGAGCTCCGACCAAGGGCGGCGTTGGGAGAGGCCTTGGCGGACGGAGGTGGAGAGGCGGGTCATGAAAGAGCGGAAGGCTGGGGTGCCTATGGGTGGCTGGGATTGGGTGGCGGCGGCGGAGGAGGTGGTGGTTGATTGGTTGCTGGAGATTGGGAGAGTGGGTGGTGAAGCCATGGATGTGGTGGTGGTGGTGGTGGTGGTGGTGGTGGTGGTGGGATAGATTGGAAGGTAAATTTGCGGAGGGGAGGGGAGGGGAGGGGAGGTGTTGGGAGCTGAGAAGAGGTCCGATGGTTCGTAGCTAAATACCTTCTTTTTTTTTTTTTCTTTTCTTTTTTTTAAACAAAAAAAAAAAAAATCAAAAATATGTTAAAGCACTAATTGGATCCTCTAAACTCAAATGGTGAGATAATTTTTTTTTTTTTCTGTTTTTATTTATTATTTATTTTGAATCTCATTAACAAATATATATTTGGTTCATGCATTTAGAAAGATAATAAAAAAATATGTGTAAAATTAGATAAAATATAAGTCTATTTTATTCTTATTTTATTTAATTTCACATGCCTTTTTATTTTTTCTTTTCATTTTTCCTTTCTAAATTTATCTTTAAATCTTTAAATCAAACACAACCTCAAGGTTTGTTTGATTAGATGGGCTACAATATAATATTGTAATTATTAATTCATGAGACTTAGGCCAAGTTTGGCATGTTCAGAAAAAGTCAAAAAGTTACTCAAAAAATTAAAAAGTTAACACTATTCACCAAAAGTCAACAATTACGGCTGCACAACTCCCAATTCTAATTTTCTCCTACAAATCAATTTTTACAATTTTTTATTACATATTTTTCCATAAAAAGTCAAAAAGTTAACCCAAACATCTATATTTTCTTCCTCAATTTTTTAGTCCAAAAAGACAAAAAGTACACTTATTTAGGACACCCCAAACAACCCCTTATATTTCATTATTTGATTACAAATTTTGTTACTGCATTTGATTAGATTCTAAAAGTAACTTTATTCAACAAAATTGATAAATTTTCCAGTCTTACAACTAATAATGCAAAGGGTCAAGCTTCTCTCTAGTTCAAAATTGAACAGGAGCATGCTGTTGGGTTCGTGGATACTTACCATATAATCCCAACCATTTAATATGTCAAACTCATTGAGTATTTTATCCTTATAAAAAAATCACGTTGATCCGATATCGATAGTTACTTGATTGGATCAAATTTCTGCCAAGGGTAAATATAATTTTCAAAATAAATTATTGACAAAAATCTAGTCCGATCAAATAATTATTGATATCCGATCAACGTATTTTTTACAGGGATAAAGGATTCAACGAACTCTACATATTGACTTATTCGAATTATTGAAACAGAATCCGTGATAGGCCTCATGGACTTAGTAGTATTGTCCAGTCCACTTGTGGACGAGAGACAACCTATCTCCTCATGCAAATATATATACATGTACTTAAGATTATATATTTTCATATCTAATGCAAGATAAATGTAGATAAGAGGAAATTATATATGTCATTAATCTAATTGGATAATTAATATTACATTAATATCATAAATTGTTAATCTTTTCACTGTTATCTTGCAAATCAAGCAAACCTTCAAGGCATAAGAATACGATTAAAAAAGAAACGTAAGATAGTTTTTATTAAATTCAAAATATTTTTAGTAATACTACATTTAAAATTTGTACTCACAATTTTATTAAGACATGTTAGTGTGGCATCCAAATTATATGTATGGATTACATTATACACAGATTCAATTGAAATCACGTTTTAAAATTATGAATAAAATTTTAATTATTTTTTTGAGTATCTAAATTTTTTAAAATATTTTTTTATTAAATTCAATACACTTTATTAAAAGTCAAAATATTCCTTTAATATTTTTACATATTTTAAAAATATTTCACTCAATACAAATTATGCCACTAGTTGCGAGCATTTACTTTCTACTTTTTATATTGTCCGTAAAAATAAAATATATCTTTTATTGATCCACTAACTGTTTTTTATAAAGTTTATGGAAGTTAATGCCCCATTACCGTTTTATAATTTTAATTAGATTTTTACTTTTCACTAGTAACCCCAACAAATGTATTGTTATTATTATTATATCATTTTAGTTAAAATTTATGTATAAAAGAAATTGTGAGAATAGTGTATTTTCTTTCTTTCAAACATGAATCAAAGTTATGTTTAAATTGTGAATATAGGGTATCATCTTTTTCTATTGGTGCATCACATCTTAGTAGCGTAGTCAGAAATTTATGAAGTATGATCATTAATTAAAATTATGTTTAAATTACAAATTTAAGTATGAATTTAGAAAGATAAAAAAATATATAAGAGAAATGGTGAATTTTTTTAGGGTAAAGCACAATTAAATCCCAAGTTGACATCTTATAAACCATTTAGCCCTGACTTTTTTCTTGTGGACTAATAAGTCCCATTTAACTGTAAAAGACCTTTTTGTACATTGGCTCCCTATATTATTTCAGGAAATATAGGGGTATAAAGGGGGTTTTTGATGATGTTGATTTTACAGTTTTGTAAAAAAGCTTATTGTATGGGTTTTTGGATTTCCCTCCCAGCCGATCCTTCCGGAAGATATGTGAATGACAACGTTAGGGGATGGTAATGTTGCTCTGTAAAATGTTCCTGCAGTGTTCAATGATTTGGGAATGTTAGTTTGGTATTCGAAATTGCCCCAATTAACATTTGGTTCTTGTCCCAAACCCTAGAAAAACAACATTCCATTTGATGTGTTGTAACATTGAATCGTCTGAATCGAGTGGGGCTATATATGTAAGTGTTTGGGAAGTGAATTTTTATGTAGGTTTTTTTAGTTGTAGGATATTATTGGAGAATTTTTTTTTTTTGTGTTTGGGAAGATAATTGAGTTTTTTTGTGGTTGGATGTGATGTTTGTGAGAGAAAAAGTGAAATGATTATGGGATTGGATGTGATTTTTGTTTGGATGTGTTTTTTTTTGATTTTGCAAAAGGTTTGTCTTTTAGTCGAAAAAATCAAAAAAAAAACCTAAACCCAAACTTCCCAAACACCCTGTATGTTTTTTGCCTTCATTGTGGTTCGCGTCGTGACAGTCGGCGTCGTGAAGTTAATCACCACCCAGCATCTACGATTTTGATTGAGTTAGTCAATGGTAGTATCGAGTATGTGTAATCCGACTTCTTATTCCAGTAGGTTTGATGGATCATTGTCGATAGTGTATTTGAGTGTATTTGGTTAACGGTAAACTATGTGCATATGTGTGATGGGTGAGTATCCATGTTTATTGTTTGTGTTTGATGTTGTTCGATCTTAATGTTTGGGGGGGTTTGGAGGCCGTGTTCTGGGTAGTGTTAATTTTGAAGGAATCACTATGGTTGATGTTGCGGGGGGTTATTGTGTTGTGATATTTTAGATTGATGTCAATTTGATGTGAATGGCAATCTTGTGAATGACAATAACACTGCAAACTCCATTCCTGTGTAAAAAAAAAAAAAACACAACACATAAATGTGGAGTGATGTGTATGTCAATGTTAGTGGAAGGGAAATTTTATGATGATGTATATGTTTATGATGTTCAATGGAAGGCCATGGAAATGTGTCCATTTTGAGTGGGTTTTGTTGTATTGGTGGTAAATGGGTTTGTCCCTGCACAACAACATCAACAACACAACAAAGTTTGTTGATGTTGCATAAATGGCAGTAAAGTTTTTTACATTTGAAATGGGTTGAGGTTAGTGGCTTGTAGTGGAACATCAGTTTGGGGTGTTTTTGTTCTGCTATTATCCCCTAGTGTGTTATGAAGGTGTTGATGGGAATGTTGTGTTGTTGTAATGTTTTGACATGGGTATCTGTGGTCCCAATTTTGTTGTGGGTGTGTTTATTGTGGAATGTTGACAAACAATACAAATGTAATATTTGTGGGCTGGGTTGTTGTGGGAAATGTGGAATTTTGAATAAATGGTACATGTGTTTTATGTGTTCACAAATGTAACATTATTAACATACGATAATTATGAAAAATGTAACGATGGGGTGTGTGTGGAATGACATCTTGTAAACATAAATTTCAGAACATGAAACTTCATGTTTCGGATCATCTACCATGTATATCATCAAGAAATCAAGACAAAATGACATACCTGAATCCATCGATGAACGGTTAAACGGAAGCGTCTGATTGTCAATAAAACCTTGATATTGACTATGTTATTGCCTTCTAATCCTTTCCCCTTTGGTGCCTTATGTTTCTCCTTGAGAGGATTTAGAAAAACAAAACAGTGTTCTTATTTTTTCACCTTAGGAAGGAATAGGGACCATAACCTTTTAAAGGTTGTAATTGGTTTTCATAACTGAAAGGTAATGAAAACCAATAAATTAACCATTATTGGTTTTAAAACTGAAAGGTAATGAAAACCAACTTTAGCCAATATGTTTTAATTTCTATTTCTGCCCCTCATAGAAATAGAAATTATACAACTAGTATCTACACATTAGGTCCATAACACATATACCCTTAAGCCTATTAACTAAATTGAATCACTTAAATTGTAGGCTTCTTATAAATGATAACACCACATTTAATTATGTGGTCCCATTGAGACATTATCTAACAATCTCCCACTGGACCACATATGTATCTTGAAAAATGTACTTAACTTTAGTGAGCTCAGAAAATTGTTATCATAACTTGAGGGTATCCAAACAATCTTGTCCATTAACTATATTAATATAGGATCAAAGCGGTCTTCGTTACATCAATCGTAACTCGACCCACCAATGGTCACGTATACAAATATAGCTAAATGACATAGATCAATCATGGATGCGTAGCATGGAAATTACATGTGATGTGATCCATACATGCCTATGTCCAACTGGTCCTACTTAACTTTATTGAGATCAATACTTCACAATACGTAACAGAGCGTAATAAACTGAATACTTCATTTCTGCAGAAATTAATCTAATTACATAGATAAAACTCAAGGCTGACATAAAGCAGTAATATAAATACAAACTCCCACTAAACCAGAATGTTCTCAAATAGAACAACACCCATATGAGCAGTGTGCTCATGAAAGACCTTGGGTGGTAGTTTCTTCGTAAGTGGATCCGCTATCATGGAGTTTGTCCCAATGTGCTCTATGGAAATCTGTCCACTCTGCACTCTTTCTTTTACAACTAGGAACTTGATATCAATATGCTTTGATTTTGTCGAGCTCCTGTTGTTATTGGAATATAAAACTGCAGACTTATTGTCACAATATATCTTAAGTGGTCTTTCAGTGCCTTCCAAAATACGCAACCCAGTGACAAAATTCCGCAGCCATATCCCTTGGTTTGATGCCTCATAACATGCTACAAACTCTGCAGCCATGGTGGATGAAGTTATGAGCGTCTGCTTTGCAGACCTCTAAGAAATTGCTCCGCCAGCTAACAGATAAATATAGCCTGATGTGGATTTCCTACTGTCTTGGTATCCAGCAAAATCGGAGTCGGAATATCCAATGACCTCTAACTTATCCGATCTCCTATATGTGAGCATATATTCCTTTGTTCTCTGTAAATATCGCATAACACGCTTGACTGCTTTCCAATGATCCATGCCAGGATTACTTAAATATCTGCCTAACATGCCAACTATAAACGCAATATCCGGACGCGTACATACTTGAGCATACATTAGACTCCCTACAGCTGAGGCATAAGGAATCTCCTGCATTTCTTGAATTTCAAGACTATTCTTCGGGCATTGGCTGAGACTAAACTTGTCTCCCTTAGCAACCGGGGTTTCACCTGATTTACAATTTTGCATGCCAAATCTAATGAGTATTTTTTCGATATAGCTCCTTTGTGATAATTCCAGAATACCCCGAGAACGATCTCGGAGTATTTCGATTCCTAATACAAAGGAAGCATCACCAAGATCTTTCATTTCAAAATTCTTAGATAGAAATCTCTTGGTGTCATGCAATAAGTTTATATCGTTTGTGGCAAGCAATATGTCGTCAACATATAAAACCAAAAATATGTGTTTACTCCCACTGAACTTGTGATACACACATTCATCAACAACGTTAGTTTCAAAACCATACGAAGTGAGAACTTGATGAAATTTGAAGTACCACTGACAAGAAGCTTGTTTGAGACCATAGATGGATTTAGTCAATTTGCAAACCATATTCTTTGGGTCTCCTGACACAAAGTTTTCTGGCTGCACCATATAAATTGTTTCTTTAATGTCACCATTAAGAAAAGCTGTTTTGACATCCATCTGATGCAACTCAAGATCAAAATATGCAACAAGCGCCATAATTGTCCTAAAAGAATCTTTCGAAGAAACTAGAGAGAAAGTTTCTTTAAAGTCAATTCCTTCTTTTTGAGTAAAGCCTTTGGCTACAAGACGTGCCTTATACCTCTCCACATTACCATTTGAATCCCTTTTGGTTTTAAATATCCATTTACAACCTACGGGCTTCGCACCAACTGGTAATGAGACAAGTTCCCAAACTTTATTGTCTTGCATAGACTTATATTCTTCATTCATGGCTTCTATCCACTTATGAGAGTTGGAACTTTCCATGGCTTGACGAAAGTTGATTGGATCATCTTTCGACATTCCATTTTCTACCTCATGTTCCTGGAGATATACAATATAATCATTTGAAAATGCAAATCTCCTTTCTCTGGTGGATCGCCTTAATGGCACAGATTCTTGAGGTTGAGGTTGTAGAGTTTGTTCCTCAGGAACAATTACCTCATCTTGAATGGGGGTTTGAACTATATTATCTTGAACAACATTGTCTGGTTGAGGATTCGAAATTACTTCTCGAGCAATGATAGGTATAGGAACTTGTGATTGGTCAAAAGTAGTAGTAGGAAGTGGGATTACTCCTGCTTTCTCCTCAAAGACAATGTCTCTAACTGGATTTCTCCCCCCAAACTCAACATCCTCAAAAAATGTTGCAATTCCCGTCTCAAATATTGACCTATTTGTGGGATCATAAAACTTGTAACCCCGTGATCGTTCGGCATAGCCAATAAAGTAGCTGCTAATGGTTTTAGAGTCCAATTTTCGTTCATGAGGTTTATAAGGCCTCGCCTCAGCAGGACACCCCCACACATGCAAATGTTTTAGACTAGGCTTTCGCCCAACCCAAAGCTCATAAGGTGTTTTTGCAGCTGCTTTAGTTGGCACCCGATTTAAGATATAAGTTGCTGTCTTTAGAGCCTCACCCCAGAGGGACTCTGGTAAAGTAGAATGACTGATCATAGTTCTTACCATATCCTTAAGAGTCCGGTTTCGTCTCTCAGATACACCATTCATGCTAGGTGATCCTGGCATGGTGTATTGTGGGACGATTCCACAATCCTCTAGGTATTTTGCAAACGGTCCTGGACATTGTTCACCTGATCCATCATATCTGCCATAGTATTCACCACCACGGTCAGACCTAACACTTTTAATCCGTTTGTTGAGTTGTAACTCAACTTCGGCCTTAAATCTTTTGAATACGTCCAAAGACTGTGATTTCTCATGGATAAGAAATAGATACCCATATCTGGAATAATCGTCTATGAATGTGATAAAATATTGTTGACCATTCCAAGACGCCATAGGGAATGGGCCACAAATGTCCGTATGAATTAGTTCTAAGACATCTGTAGTCCTATGGGCACCATATTTCTTTATTTTGGTCTGTTTTCCCTTGATACACTCAACACAGACATCAAAATCTGAAAAATCAAGAGAGCCCAAAATTCCATCAGATACAAGGTGCTCAACTCTAGATTTAGAGATGTGACCTAGGCGTTTGTGCCATAATGAGGCTGAATTTTCCTTAGTTAATTTACGCTTTGTACCTCGTGATTCCACGTGCAAGGTTGCATTATAAGATGCAATAGTTTCGAGCAAATATAGATTATCAAACACATTAAGTAAACCAGTACCAATAACATTGGAATTAATAGACATACTAAACTTCATATTTCCAAAAGAACAATAATATCCCAATTTGTCCAATACAGAAACAGATATTAAATTCCGTCTAAAGGACGGTACAACAAAAGTGTCTAATAAATCCAAATAATAACCAGTTTTCAGTAATAATCTAAAGTGCGCTATTGCCTGCACTTCTATTGACTTGCCATCACCCACAAAAATGTATCTTTCAGCATCAGTTGGCTTTCGGTAGTTCAGGCAACCCTGCATAGAAACACATATGTGAGTAGTAGCACCAGAATCTACCCACCAAGTGTTTCTTGGTACTGAAGCTAAATTTATTTCAGAACAGACCAAAACATGAAATGGACCTTTCTTTATACGCCAGGCGACGTATTTGGCACAATCCTTCTTTCTGTGTCCAGGCTTGCCACAAAAGAAACAACCATCCTGCGTTTTCTGTTTCTTTGGTTCCGGACCCTGAGGAATAGCAACTTCCTTTCCCTTATGCGTTCTTTTGCCCGTATGCTTGGAGGTGCTTGCTAGATGAGCACTTTCAGTCCTTTCTTGCTTCAATCTCTCTTCCTCTTGCACACAAAATGAAATGAGCTCATTGAGAGTCCATTTCTCCTTCTGGCAGTAATAACTGACCTTAAATTGGCTAAATTGTGCAGGAAGAGAGATGAGAACTAAATGCACGAGCAAATCATCAGATAGGTCGAGCTTTAGTGCCTTAAGTTTTGAAGCAAGATGAGACATTTCCATGATGTACTCGCGAACATTACCCTTGCCTTTATACTTTATTGAAATCAAGCTTGCTAAAAGCGTGCTTGTTTTAGCCTTATCGTTTTTAGCAAAACGCTTTTGAATTTCTAAAAGAAATTCACCGGCAACGGTAACATCCTCTGTTATTGCACCCCGAAAAACTTCTGGAATCCCACGCTTTATGATCATAAGACTTAGCCTGTTAGAACGATCCCACTTTCAAAGTACACAGTTTCCTCAGGAGTACTTTGTGTAGTGAGAGCATTCGGTTTTGGCATCCTTAATGCCAAGTCTATGTCCATGCAGCCGAGAATAATCAATATGTTCTCTTTCCAGTCCTTAAAGTTTGTTTCATTTAACATTGGAACATTGTTCATGTTGGCAGAGATTGAAGTAGTCGACATTAAAGCTGAATCGAAAAGAAAATAAAAGGAATAAACAATTATACTCACATTAAGTTACCAAACAGATAATCTCTAAATAAATTAATTTAATGACAACATCTCAAGATACCTAGCACAACATTAATACCAAGCCTTTGGGTAGTGATATTAACTGTAAGTGGTATTCTTGTTGTAATGATCAAACATTGACAATAAGTTATGTCAAATAACAAATCTATCTTTTGATGGATTTATTATTCACATTAGGTTTCCTTGACAATTGGCACATGTTTATCACCACAAAATGTGTGTGTAATTCTGCCAAGTCTTAATCATGTCTTTGGACCGATAAATACCCGCATGAGATACACATACATGAATTTCAAAACATTCCATATAAAACAATCTAGACAAGAGAGATCACTTTTGTGACATCTTGTTTGAATTGACTTATATTTAGAACATTAGAAAATTAAATTTCCGTAGACGTTGTATGAAATTACATTAAATTTAAAGATTTCTGAATTTGTTACCCCGTATATGTTATATAATCTGCAGCAATCCCAATTATATATATATATATATAAATACATGATGTTCACCATTTGAAAAATTGAACCGCCCATCCGAATTATGTTCCATTTCCAGAAAACAAAACAGAATTTGCAGCAGAGGGAAAAACAGAAATACAAAAAACAGAATCTGATTCCAAGAAACTAAATAGGATGAATAAAAGCATATCTATTCTAATAATACACATGATATAACCGCTCTGATACCACTTGTAAACATAAATTTCAGAACATGAAACTTCATGTTTCGGATCATCTACCATGTATATCATCAAGAAATCAAGACAAAATGACATACCTGAATCCATCGATGAACGGTTAAACGGAAGCGTCTGATTGTCAATAAAACCTTGATATTGACTATGTTATTGCCTTCTAATCCTTTCCCCTTTGGTGCCTTATGTTTTTCCTTGAGAGGATTTAGAAAAACAAAACAGTGTTCTTATTTTTTCACCTTAGGAAGGAATAGGGACCATAACCTTTTAAAGGTTGCAATTGGTTTTCATAACTGAAAGGTAATGAAAACCAATAAATTAACCATTATTGGTTTTAAAACTGAAAGGTAATGAAAACCAATAAATTAACCATTATTGGTTTTAAAACTGAAAGGTAATGAAAACCAACTTTAACCAATATGTTTTAATTTCTATTTCTGCCCCTCATAGAAATAGAAATTATACAACTAGTATCTACACATTAGGTCCATAACACATATACCCTTAAGCCTATTAACTAAATTGAATCACTTAAATTGTAGACTTCTTATAAATGATAACACCACATTTAATTATGTGGTCCCATTGAGACATTATCTAACACATTTCACATACGATCGTCGATGTTGATCACCGGTTGTGTTTGTTAACCCATGGTGTTAGGTATATTCTTGTCGATGCTGTGTCAAAGTTTTTCGACAAATGTGTTGATGTTAAATCAGAAGTTGTGTGTGGCATGTAGGATAGTCTATTGATGTTGCATACATGACAGCAAAGTTTTTTACATTCAAAATGGGTTGAGGTTAGTGGCTTGTAGTAGAACATTAGTTTAAGGTAGTAACACACAGCATTCAACATCAATATTAACAAACCCAGTTATGGAACATTCACAAACCTTCCCCCTCCCTCTAAAAAAATAGAAATCTCCAATCATACTTTACGCACTCTCTGTTAACATCAATACAAAATCAATATACACACAAAATTAAGGACAAACAAGTCATATCATAAACTTCAAATCAAATCAAATATAACGTACCAAAAATAAAAAGGATTAAATGGTTTGAAAAAAAACTTCTAGGACTAAATAGGTTAACATTTTCTCAAATGGGATTTATGGGTAATTTTCTCATTTTTTTTATTTGTATTTCATTTATATTTGTTTAACATATTCATTTTTTTTTTTTAAATTTCCACTTAAATACATGATTTAAACATAGTGTAAAGCATTACTGATATCAATTTTCTAATTTTATAATACTTGTCAATGTCAACTTTCTCATGATACATTTTAGGATAAGGGGAACTACATGTAGGTGTAAGTTGAGAAAAACAATAACCAACATATAGAGAGGTGCAAGTAACACTTGTATTTCTACGATCTTTCATTTATACTTTACCACAGACATACTTGTACCCTATGTATTGATAATTGTTTTTTTTTTTTTTTTTTTTCTCTTTCTCTCACATGCATGTAATTCCTCCTTAGGATAATGTTATGGTATACACCTCAAAAGGGTGTGCATCATATACAAGTTATGCCACTTATGAGTTTAATTATCACAAATGACATAGAGTAATAATAGGGATCACGAAGATGATCATGAAAGATTCTCCATCTTTGGATTACACTAATACAATAAAACACTACACATTAATCAAATGATGAAAAATTTTCATGATGTATTTCATGATATTTTTTTCATGATTCTTAATATTATTCAATGGCTTAACTAAATACTATAAGAGTCGTAACTATAAAAAAAAATAAAAATAAAAGTTGAGTTTTAACTAAATATTACATGAGATGTAACCAAAGAATTTTGGATTATAACCAAAATAACGTCATAACCAGCATTGCAATGTGTTAAAATTCACAACATAGTAGATTATAACCAAAGATACAAATATCATGATTAAAAGTACAGATAATACACACCCTATAAAATTTCCCAACATTTAAATATCATATATAGAAAAAAAATAAAAATAAAAGATAAAATAGTGAACTATTTTTTTTTCCTTTTTGAATTTTTATTCAAAATTTTATTTTTAATTTTATTTTTTTCTGATTCGCCTACTCGAATAGAATCTAAAAGTGTTGGGTTTTTCGAACTAAAAAAAAGATTCAACTAAAGACAAAAAAGAAAGAAAAAGAAAAAAAACCAATTACAAAACATTAATAAAGTCAACCACAGACACATCAAGTAATTTTCTTTTTAAGATAATGTTTGAATGTTAGATTTATGGAGGAATTTGTGAAAAGAAGAGAAATGTAAAAATAAATAAATAAATACAAATAGTTGATATTTTATTTATATTTTATCACCTTTATTTTACTTTCACAAAGCTCTCCCTAATTCAAGATTAACAAAACTAAAAAAAATGACCACAATTTTGTATTTGTTTCTAATTATTCCTTTGGATTCACAGCTGTTACCTGAAATGTAAATAAAACTCCAGACGGTAGTGTCAGAATTAGCACTCAGACAGACAAATTAGTCTCTGTAGAAAGATTAATATTTTATAATTTCTTAAGGTTTAAGGTTTTTTGCACATACCTGTTTCTCCAACCTCCCTCCTCCTTTTATAGAGTCACTCTCCTCGATATTTACTTCATGCAGCTTAGCCTTTCATCACCGTTTTGTTAGGATCCATCTTCCTACTATACTTCCTTGAAAGGGACAGTCTGATCCCACCTAATGGAGTCATGCTGACTCGTCTGACACACTTAGCTCTATTGTTCGGCACAAGTACCCGTAATTCAACGCTCCCTAATTTTTTCACGTCTATTTAAACGTCTATATGGCAATGATGTAATCCGGTGAGTTTTGACTTTATTCGGCCCATCTTAAACAGGTTTGGATGCTCTGTTTGTTGTTTCAAGTATAACTTCTTTTCGGCTCGCACATTTATAAATATTTTTTCCCAATTTTTAGTGGGTCCAATTAAAACAATTGATTTGTATGTGGCTCCGTCCATGCACAAGCTAGTGTTAGCTTAATTGACTTAGCTACAAATTAAATAGAATAAGTTTACGATTATTAAAATCAGTTATAGAATTAAACGTAAATCTCTATATATTTTGTGTTTGATTTTGTTATCAATTCATATTTTCATAGTAAAACTGTTCAATTTGAGCTAATTTTTCATGGCTAACTACACATATTTTCTTGACTTCAATACCTAAACAAAAGGAAAATGCTGAGTAAGATTGGATGATGTTAACTAAACTATCAAGGACAAAACTTTAAAATTGGTACTTCCCTTCGTGTCATAGAATTCGGGGAATAAGATGTACTCAATAAAAATAGAGAGATGGATGGTCTCGATTGGAAATGGAGATCTACCTGGAAAAGAGTTATTGGGTTTAGTGGGCTCATTCTTTACGGGTACTTTCATAGTTTAAACCATTTATTTTGTAAGATTTATGGGGAATATAAGTTAACAATAAAAGTTAAGTTAATTGGATATTAATAATTACATGTTTAGATAATATTTGTCTTATAAAATTGAATGACACGTCTAATTGTAAAAATAGACTGTCTATTTTTTTAATACAAATGTGATTCGATCACCCTAATTTTTTACACAAATGCTCTTGTCGATGGATTTTAAAAGATGATTTTTTTGCATCATGGGCGGGACTCAAAATGAACTCACTAAATCCAAAAATACTTGTCTAGTTGGATCACTAATTGGAGCAGAGTTGAACCCAAAAAATAAAAGAGAAACTTGCTAATAAGTTCAATATACAAAATTCAAAATCCATCTAGTTCCAAAACAAAACACTTGTATCAATTAGCTTTTATATTTTTAATTGTTACTAAAAAATCCTATTTTTTTTAAATCTTTTTTTTTTGAAGACACTGCTACATCCCACCACTACCGGACTTCTGTCAGACGATCACCGGAGACTCGCTGGAATGTTCACTATCACCGGAAGGTCGCTGGAATATCACCGAAAATTTGCCAGAATGTTTTGAACGTCATCGGAAGTCGTTGAAATGTCTAGAATATTCATTGGATGTCAAGAATATCGCCGGAGACTTATCAGGATGTTTAGAATATTGCTGAAAAAAGAAGAAGAATAAATTGAGAAATTAAAGTGAAAAAAAATATAGCAAAATGTGTTAAATATTAATAAACTCAACGAAGAAAAAAAAAACCTAAGAACAACAAACAACAAGAATGGAAAAAAAAATGTTATTTTCAATTTTTGTAGGATTTAAGCAAATAATTTTCAATATTAATCAAACTGAAAAACAAGTTTTGAAATTGTAATGTTACAATTTCAAAGTATGATTTTATTAAGTATTTATCCTTATTAATCAAAGTGCAAAACATATTATGAAACTGTAAAATTTTACAGTTTTAATTAATGATTCATTTTGAAAAAAAAAAAAACTAAAACTGTAAAAATTTACAATTTTCACCGCCTGTAATTAAAATTCAAAAACAATTTGTTCAGAATTTAAAAATTTTCTTCATTATAACAGGAAAATAGAAGTATGTAGTACAGAAAAAAGATTAAAACTGAGAGATCGAAGGAAAGAGACAAATATAAAAAGATATTCGTACTCCGACAACTATTTTTTGGTTTAGTTGTAGACAGATCTAACGTAAATCTACTCAGATCTGATGTAGATTTGAGTAGATTTACATAAGATTTGAGTAGATTTATTCATCTTCTTCATCGGAAACTTATCTCTTTTGTTGTCGGTGAGCACGAAGTAATGAGTTAGTGCTCCGTGGTTACCTGTGAAACCCAATCAATGGTGATCGTCGGTGACTGTAAATTAAAAAGAGAAAGAAAATAAAGAAGGCGTTGGCGTGGGCGTGTTCGTGGTCATCGTCGCCAATATGAGAGAAAGAGAGAGAGAAACAATAAGGTGTAGGGAAAGATGAGAAAATAAATGGGTATAAGACTTTTGAGTCTATCTAAAACATTTTGAGATTAAATAAAATATATACTTTTTAAAAAAGACTTATGAGTAATTTGTTCAAAATAAAATTTGAAGAAAAACTTGACGTAACAATATGCCGTAAATTAACAAATATAGACCAAGTTAACTCCTACTCAAATCACAATAACTAATATTCATTTAAATAGCAACTGTATTGTAAAGGTAAAACAATATATATATATATATATCAAACAAATATTTCATTATTGTGAATACATTGATTTGTTTCTTAATCCACTTAGGGTTGGTTTTGAATGTGGGTTGGCTTTTTGACTTTTTGATTATTTTAGCTTAGAACTAAAAATTCTCATTTGGGATTAACTTTTTGGCTTTTTTGACTTTCATGAGAGAAAAAATGAAATGATTATAATTTGGATGTGATATTTTGTTTTATTGTGTTAAAAAACCTATTTTATTTTTTAAAAAACTATTTTAATCAAAAAGCTTTCGTTTAGCTTATGCCAAACAAGGGCTTAAATCGTCCAATTCTCAATGAGGACAATAATATGAACCATGTTTTGTGATTCAAACATGAAAAACCTAAGTGATTCGTGATTAGATCATGAATTAATTGTACCAATTCCCAAACAACTAAAACTAACAATCTAAATCATTAAGCACGTACGAACGTAATTTAGATTGTTGTTTCCGAAACAATAAATCGACATAAATGATTTTTACGTGGAAAAACCACGATTTGAGCACCTCCAATTGTGATAAAAAAAAGCCACGGGCGAAACGCCACAAATTAATCCACTACTGAAGAAAGAAAGATTACAAAGATATCAAACAAATTACCCAAACGCTTCCAATTTGTCTTCAAATCTTATGTATATCTTTCACCGCAACCTTCGTATTGGAATTGATTAGATTGATGTTGAATTCACAACATCCATTGTCGAATCAACGACTGCACACAACATTAAACTCCTTCGATTACTCTGTGTTTGAATCTTCGGAATCCACCAAAGAAGAATACTCTTAAAGAAGATCAATCATACTCCTTGATGTGTTCTTATTAGAACATGAGTTCAATACTCAATCAAATATCAAGGAAAACTAGAAAAATATCTCCAAAAGAAAACCCTAAAACCCTTGAAAAAGATCAAGAAAATGTAACCCTAGAATAGGAGAAACCTGCAGCTTTATAGAAGCTAAAATCGTGAGGTCCGCTCGAGCTTAGGAATGGATGCTCGAGCGGGGACTTTATAACGTGTGTTCCAAACCAGGGTTTACGCTCGAGCGTAAGAACCCTCGCTCAAGCGTAAAAACACATCACTTAGTATAATTTGTAGACAAGCCAAAATACTTGTGATGGTGAAATCTCCGCTCGAGCACCACGTTCCCCGCTTGAGCGGGAAGACCAAAAACAAAAGAAAATTACAACTCAATGAATCCCAAGTTTGTCCATGGAATTTGACAACATAGTATGGCAACATGCTTACACCTTGACATTTGAAAATTCCTTTTACCTGGTTAACCACCAATTGAGAATCTTCAAATATATCAACTGCATGAGCTTGTAATCCAATAAGTAGTCAGTCCCATTATTAAAGCTTCATATTCAACTTGATTATTGGAACAAGTAATTTCATCCATGCTGAAACCATGTGTGGTTTCTACCCCTTGTGGTGACTTAATCACCACACCAATTCCAGTTAGACCATTGGCTTTTGATCCGTCGAACCACATTTGCCATGGTTCAACACTAACCATACCAAGTTCCATTATTTCTTGGCTTTCTGTTTGACATGGATGATCTGCCAATAAATTAGCTAAAACTTGTCCTTTTACTGTGTAACGCCCTCAAAATAAACCCATTATATGTATATCATTGACATGCATTAATTAAAGAAAACAATTTATGAATTTATTCATCAGTGTATTACTAAATAAAAACATTACATGTAACATCAAATTAAATGCCCTATGGGCTTACATCTTTCCAAGCCAACACTTGGACACAAAATATGAGTTCTAACTCCACTACAAATAAAGCCCTAGGCTTGATTATTTATCAAATAAAAACAAATAACTAAAGATAGTCTTCAACATCCAAAAGCCAAATCCTTCCAAGCTAAGTCCTTGGAGGTAGCTTATCACCTGGACCTGAAAATGATGTTCCCATAAAGGGTGAGCCACAGCCCAGTAGAAATATACTAAACCAAATATAAGCATTGAATAAAGCAATAGCATTCAATAGATGGTTAACCAAGATAATCAATTACCTCATTATACAGTCTCATGACACTAATGTCTAAGACACGTTTTACTTTCCAACATTATCATTATGGCTCAGAACCTGGCCAAACTTACAACAGTGAACCACATATATATAATATTCACATTCTTCCAATGTCAACAAACAAATGAGACTCAGGCTCAAATCAAAACACTTCATACTTCCAGCTTGATACACATTTTAGTGCTGTATCAATAGAAACACTTCAATATAAATAAGCACACATAAAAGTGATGCTAATGGAGTCCATCCCCTATCTCCTCCCAAACAAAATCCGGTTTAGAGGTCCATCCCCTATCTTCCCCTAAACCGTGGAGTACATCCCCTATCTCCTCCCACACAAAACAATGTATGTAAACACATAACATATACATCACACAATCAATACACATAATGTCTGTATTAATTCAACGGTCAAAATTGATGACTTAATCAATGATTAGTTTCAGTTATCCCTAATCCACATGCAGTGTCTACAACAATCACGACTATCCTCCACCGATAACCCAAAACAGTTATTTCTAGACTTGGAAATAAATATATCAACAATTCAATAGGTGAGTGATTTAAATTATCCAACTACACCATTTAATCAATAAATTTCCCAATTTCATGAATTTAACCAAATTCCCCAACTCCCTTAAATTAATTATACAAATTAATTAATTAATACAACTAGGGTTTTTTCCAAAATTATCAAAGTAACCCCAACATATCAATATACCAAAACTTAGAACAAAACTTATAAATTGGAGTAGGAAATCCCCACCTCGAAGAAAATAACCCGAATGGAGAAGACAAAGATAAATACCCAAATTCCAATGTGCTCCAAATCACTAAATGTTCAGATTAAATGGAAGCCTTCGACTCACACTATCTTTTTAATAAAGGATCTAAGGTAGAAACTCACTCTAAGTAGATCAATCCTAAGAGAGAAGGTGTGTAGAGGGAGAGAGAACTCGTAACTAGGGTTTTGGAATCTGAAAGTGTATGAAAAACTGATCTGAAACACGCTGCTGCCCATTTAAACCTGACAGGCTCGCTCGAGCGAAGACTTGGTCGCTCGAGCGACCAGACACACGAAAACCTCGCTCGAGCGAAGAAAAGCTCGCTCGAGCCAAGAATGCAATACTTCAGGTCTGCAACCCTGGAGCACGCTCGAGCGACAGAATGCTCGCTCGAGCAAGAAACTCGAAAACACACACCTCTCTCGCTCGAGCGAAGAAAATCTCGCTCGAGCGAATAAGCACTGCCCTCAGGTCTATACTAGACGCATTGCTCGCTCGAGCGAAGCAAAGCTGGATCGAACCAGAAGACACAAAATACAACCCTCGCTCGAGCGACCAAGCCCTGGCTCGAGCGACCAACCCAAAAACTGGACAGCAACACTTGGTTTACGAACCCAACCAACCTGAAACAAACCTGCCCAACACATCCTATAACTCCAAATGAGAAAATAAAGGACGACAACAACAATTATACAATGACAGAATAAACGGAACCTAAGTCCGGATACAATAATCAAATGGGAAAAGACCGGGGTCGCTATAACCTCCCCCCCTTAAAAGAATTTCGTCCCCGAAATTAAGCATAAGTTTGATTTTAAAATGACAATTCAATAGTACACAACTTGACCCAAAACTGGTCATTTCATCTCTTTATCAAGAAGCATCTTACAATATATATATAAAACAACATATATTTCAACCTGCATCACTATTATGCATTATTCCTTTCAATGATAGCAATTTCCATATCATATTCAATTGCATGATATATACAACACATTCAACAATGTAATCAACATATGCAATGTTACACTAAACTTCTATAATGAAGCAAGTTTCAAGATACACCCATTTATCAAAACATACTCAACGTTTTACAACTTAAGACATATGTAAAGCTCTTAAGTTCAACAATATTACAAAATCCAAATACAGGATTACAAATCGATAAACATGTCTGGGTATTTTTCGCGAACTTCCAACTCACGTTCCCAAGTGGCTTCCTCCACTCCGTGATGTTTCCACAAAACTTTGACCAAAGGGATGGTTTTGCCTCGCAAAACTTGATCCCGCCTATCCAAGACCCGAACCGGTCTCTCCTCATACGAGACATCCTCATCAACCACTAAATCGGTCCAATCCAACACATGTGATGGATCCGGCTCATACTTCCGAAGCATACTCACATGAAACACGTCATGTACTCCGGACAACTGCGGCGGCAAAGCTAAACGATAGGCAGCCTCGCCAATCCTCTCAAGGATCTCAAAAGGACCAATGAACCGAGGGGACAACTTCCTGCTCTTCCCAAACCTCATCAAACCCTGCTTAGGTGATATTTTCAGAAAGACATGATCACCCATCTCGAACACCAAAGATCTCCTCCTATGGTCTGCATAAGATTTCTGACGACTCTGTGCTGTAACAAGCCTCTTACGGATAAGCTCAACTTTCTCCGTCGTTTCCCTCACCAACTCCGGGCCCAACAGAGGTGCATCACCCACCTCAGCCCAACAAACAGGAGATCTATACGGTCGGCCATACAAGGCCTCAAATGGTGCCATACCGATACTAGACTGGAAACTGTTGTTGTAAGCAAACTCCACCAACGGCAAGTGCCTCTCCCACGACCCACTAAAGTCTAGAACACAACTCCGAAGCATATCCTCAAGGATCTGAATAGTACGCTCAGACTGCCCGTCAATCTGAGGATGATAAGCCGTGCTAAAGGTCAACTTAGTGCCTAAGGCACTCTGCAAACTCTGCCACATCCTGGCAGTAAAACGAGGATCTCTATCTGAGACGATCGTCACTGGAACCCCGTGCAACCTCACTATATCCCGAATATACAAGTCGGCAAGATGATCTACCGAATCTCTCACGCGCATAGGAATGAAGTGCGCCGACTTAGTCAACCGGTCTACAACCACCCAAATAGCATCACTACCCCGCTGAGTCCTCGGAAGACCCACAACGAAGTCCATAGTGACGTGTTCCCACTTCCACTCGGTAATAGGCAAGGGTTGCAACAAACCCGCTGGCCTCTGATGTTCGGCCTTCACTTGCTGACAAATAAGGCACTTAGACACGAAAGCTGCCACATCTCTCTTCATACCCCGCCACCAAAACTGGCGACCCAAATCTCAATACATCTTAGTGCCTCCCGGATGCACCGCAAGGCATGAATGATGAAACTCTCGGAGTACCTCCTCTCGACAAGACTCCGGCACAAACAGACGGTCTCGGTATCTCACACTCAGGTCGGGATACACCGTCAAACCCTTCTCAACCTTCCCACCAGAAATCTTCTCACGGAGGGATTCTACCTCAAGGTCACCCCTCTGAGCCTCTAACACTCGAGTCACAAGTGTAGGCTGTACAACAACAGAAAACAAGGCTGCAGCCTCAACGGATTCGCCCAGAAGTAAATTAAACTCCCCAAGTGCACCCAACATCTCCCATTCTCGGATGGCTATACTAGCTATGTCACCAACAGGTTTCCTGCTAAGGGCATCGGCCACCACATTGGCCTTTCCCGGATGATAATGCAACTCAAAGTCATAATCCTCTATGAACTCCATCCACCTCCTCTGCCTCAAGTTCAAGTCTTTCTGTGTAAACAGATATTTCAGACTCTTATGATCCGAGAATACCTCGAACCTCTCACCATAAAGATAATGCCTCCAAATCTTCAAGGCAAATATCACAGCTGCTAACTCTAGATCATGCGTAGGGTAATTCTGTTCGTGAATTTTCAACTGACGTGAGCCATAGGCAACTACTTTCCCTTCCTGCATCAACATACAACCCAGACCCTCTTGTAAGGCGTCACAATAGACTGCGTAACCCAACCCTCTCTCCGGAATAATCAAGACTGGAGCGGTGGTCAGTCTAACTTTCAACTCCTGGAACGACTTTTCACAAGTCTCACTCCATACAAATTTGACTCCCTTCCGAGTCAATCTAGTCAAAGGCGAAGCTAACCTGGAGAAATCTTTCACAAACCGACGATAATACCCAGCTAACCCCAGAAAACTGCGGATCTCAAACACACTCTTAGGCTGTGCCCAATCTTGCACTGCCTCAGTCTTGGATGTATCAACAGATACTCCTTCCCCAGAAACTACATGGCCTAAGAACTTAACCTCCTCTAGCCAGAACTCACACTTCCCAAACTTAGCATAAAGCTTATGGGCTCTAAGCAACTCAAGCACCACTCTCAAGTGTTCCATGTGCTTCTCCTCAGAAGGTGAATAGATAAGGATGTCGTCTACGAGGACGACTACAAAACGATCTAAAAATTCCTGAAATATCCGGTTCATCAGATCCATAAAAACTGCCGGTGCATTGGTGAGCCCAAATGGCATCACCAGAAACTCATAGTGGCCATACCGTGTACGGAATGCCGTCTTCGGAATATCCTCCTCCCTGACTCTTAACTGATGATAACCCGATCTCAAGTCTATCTTCGAGAAACAACGGGAACCTTTCAACTAATCGAACAGATCATCTATACGAGGCATAGGGTACTTATTCTTAACCGTAGCCCGATTCAATTTTCGGTAATCTATACAAAGTCTCAAAGCACCACCTTTCTTTTTAACAAAGAGGGCCGGTGCTCCCCACGGCGAAACACTAGGACGTATAAAGCCCTTGTCTAGTAACTCCTGGAGCTGAATCTTCAACTCAACTAACTCGGCTGGGGCAAAACGATAAGGTGCCATAGAAATCGGCGCCGTGCCGGGCACTAGGTCAATAGAGAATTCAATCTCTCGATGCGGTGGCAAACCAACAAGATCCTCGGGAAAGACGTCCGAGTACTCACAAACCACCCTTGGCAACACAATCTGAGTCTCATCATCCTCACTAATCGAAAGGTTAGCAAGTAGACCACTAAGCTCACTCCGTCCTCGCGGAACATACCCCGGTGGCAACACATTACCAACCCGGTCCCCCAGAAAATGAAAATACTCTCCGCTCACGGTACAACAAGTGACCCTCTGGCGGTAGCAATCAATAACTGCCCGGTATGACGATAACCAGTCCATACCCAAAATAACATCGAAACCCCTCATAGGCATAACTACAAAGGAAAATGGGATTCTATGATAATCAACCTCTATATCACAACCCCTAACACCTTGTTTCAAAATCAATTCACCCCCAAGAGGTGACACTACACAAATGGGAGATGCTAACTGTGTTAACTCCAACTCCAAAACAGATGCAAATGCAGCAGACACAAAGGAATGAGATGCACCCATATCAATCAAAACATTAGCAACCGAGTTGCAAAACAAGAAGGTACCTCTCACAACAGATGGTGCCGGCACAAGATCCTGCGCGGTAACAGCATACACGCGCCCAGACGACCTCTGATCAACCTGCTCACCCCTAGGAGCATAAGATTGCTGCACCGACTGGGACGATGAAGCCCCCTGATTGGCCCTCGAGGCCTGACCTGACTGAGCTGGCTGCTGACCCTGAATCTGCCTCAAACCAGATGCACCAGGTGTGCCACCCAACTGTGGGCAATACCTCTTCATATGCCCTGGCTGACCATACTGATAACACGAAAGTGGCTGGCCTCTACCCTGACTCTGGCTTTGAGATCGAGCCGAAGATGATGCTGCTCTCTGCACTCCTCCCCTCTGAGGACAAACCAGAGACTTGTGACCCAGCTGGCCACACTTGAAACAGGTAATGTCTCCCTGACTGCCTTTCCCCGAACTAACACTCGGCACAGGAAAAGTCGATCTAGAAAAACTACCCTGAGACTGCTGGGGATTAAAACCCTTCTGTCTCCTACCATCACTCTGACCATCCTGACTCCTCTTGGAGCCCTTCTGTCCTTCCTCCTCCTCCTGCATCATGATTTCCATGTGGGCTGTAGCATCAACCATACGCCCATAATCCCGAATCATAGTTCCCCTAACTCTCAGCTTGAGGCCACGCCTCAACTTCTTCTCAAACTCGATACAACGGCGTTCCTCAGACGCCACCAACTCAGGTGCAAACCTGGACAAACTAGTAAATGCAGCCTCAAACTCGGCCACTGAAGAACTCGACTGCTTAAGCTGGCAGAACTGGTCTCTCAGCTTCTCCCTAACTGCTAGAGATAAGAACTTTTCCTAAAAAGCATTCACAAAAGCCTCCCATGTACCTCCTATACGACCCTTAGTAAACTTCCACCACTGACCCGCATCCCCCTTCAACTGGAAAGATGCCAAGGTCACTTTCAACCCCTCGTCTTCGATGCCAAGCATCTCAAACGTCATCGTTGTCTGTTCGAGCCATTCATCTGCCTTAAGCGGCTCTTTAGGATCACCCACAAATTCATCCGGATTAGACCAGAAGAACTCCCTCTTCAGAAAGGAAGGTCCTACATCAGCAGCAACATCCCGAGCTTGATTCTCAGCTCTGAGAATGCCTACTGACTCCCTGAATGCCCCTGCTATCTCTCGGGCTAGAGCGCCCATAGCCTGCTGGCCTACTGGCTCGGCCACATTGGCCTGGCCAATTCCCTCCTGAACTGCCGGAATCTCCTCTGGCACAGGCACCTCCTGCCTACCCGGCCTACCACGCCAACCGCGTCCTCGTCCCCGTCTTGACATCCTAATAAAGGAAAACAAAGACGTTAGCACATTAATAAATGTGCCGAAACTAAACACTCGCGTCCTAAAGCATTGGACAACAATAATTCAATCCACGTAAGCACATAATCACATAAGCACCTACGAATTTCATTCCCGGATAATGATAGTCCCAATGCGTTACTATTGTTCCGGTTGGAAGTAGCAGTGATCAAGTGCCTTTCCAACAAGACTACTAGAAACTCAAGGGTCCAATCAACATCCTAGAAACTACATTCCATACCCACATAATCACATAAACATGTTATCACATAAGCATATAACATTACACTAAGTCTCTATCAAACGAGACGAACCCATTGTGATACTAATCACTTCCCACGTACCCAAAGTATTCAAACCTGGTACGCTCTGATACCAAGTTGTAACGGCCTCAAAATAAACCCATTATATGTATATCATTGACATGCATTAATTAAAGAAAACAATTTATGAATTTATTCATCAGTGTATTACTAAATAAAAACATTACATGTAACATCAAATTAAATGCCCTATGGGCTTACATCTTTCCAAGCCAACACTTGGACACAAAATATGAGTTCTAACTCCACTACAAATAAAGCCCTAGGCTTGATTATTTATCAAATAAAAACAAATAACTAAAGATAGTCTTCAACATCCAAAAGCCAAATCCTTCCAAGCTAAGTCCTTGGAGGTAGCTTATCACCTGGACCTGAAAATGATGTTCCCATAAAGGGTGAGCCACAGCCCAGTAGAAATATACTAAACCAAATATAAGCATTGAATAAAGCAATAGCATTCAATAGATGGTTAACCAAGATAATCAATTACCTCATTATACAGTCTCATGACACTAATGTCTAAGACACGTTTTACTTTTCAACATTGTCATTATGGCTCAGAACCTGGCCAAACTTACAACAGTGAACCACATATATATAATATTCACATTCTTCCAATGTCAACAAACAAATGAGACTCAGGCTCAAATCAAAACACTTCATACTTCCAGCTTGATACACATTTTAGTGCTGTATCAATAGAAACACTTCAATATAAATAAGCACACATAAAAGTGATGCTAATGGAGTCCATCCCCTATCTCCTCCCAAACAAAATCCGGTTTAGAGGTCCATCCCCTATCTTCCCCTAAACCGTGGAGTACATCCCCTATCTCCTCCCACACAAAACAATGTATGTAAACACATAACATATACATCACACAATCAATACACATAATGTCTGTATTAATTCAACGGTCAAAATTGATGACTTAATCAATGATTAGTTTCAGTTATCCCTAATCCACATGCAGTGTCTACAACAATCACGACTATCCTCCACCGATAGCCCAAAACAGTTATTTCTAGACTTGGAAATAAATATATCAACAATTCAATAGGTGAGTGATTTAAATTATCCAACTACACCATTTAATCAATAAATTTCCCAATTTCATGAATTTAACCAAATTCCCCAACTCCCTTAAATTAATTATACAAATTAATTAATTAATACAACTAGGGTTTTTCCCAAAATTATCAAAGTAACCCCAACATATCAATATACCAAAACTTAGAACAAAACTTATAAATTGGAGTAGGAAATCCCCACCTCGAAGAAAATAACCCGAATGGAGAAGACAAAGATAAATACCCAAATTCCAATGTGCTCCAAATCACTAAATGTTCAGATTAAATGGAAGCCTTCGACTCACACTATCTTTTTAATAAAGGATCTAAGGTAGAAACTCACTCTAAGTAGATCAATCCTAAGAGAGAAGGTGTGTAGAGGGAGAGAGAACTCGTAACTAGGGTTTTGGAATCTGAAAGTGTATGAAAAACTGATCTGAAACACGCTGCTGCCCATTTAAACCTGACAGGCTCGCTCGAGCGAAGACTTGGTCGCTCGAGCGACCAGACACACGAAAACCTCGCTCGAGCGAAGAAAAGCTCGCTCGAGCCAAGAATGCAATACTTCAGGTCTGCAACCCTGGAGCACGCTCGAGCGACAGAATGCTCGCTCGAGCAAGAAACTCGAAAACACACACCTCTCTCGCTCGAGCGAAGAAAATCTCGCTCGAGCGAATAAGCACTGCCCTCAGGTCTATACTAGACGCATTGCTAGCTCGAGCGAAGCAAAGCTGGATCGAACCAGAAGACACAAAATACAACCCTCGCTCGAGCGACCAAGCCCTGGCTCGAGCGACCAACCCAAAAACTGGACAGCAACACTTGGTTTACGAACCCAACCAACCTGAAACAAACCTGCCCAACACATCCTATAACTCCAAATGAGAAAACAAAGGACGACAACAACAATTATACAATGACAGAATAAACGGAACCTAAGTCCGGATACAATAATCAAATGGGAAAAGACCGGGGTCGCTATATACTGCCTTTTGGGGAACATATTCTAGATGAAATTCTAATAAAGCTAGTATCCATTTGCCAATTCTTTCTCTCAACATAGGTCTAGATAACATATATTTAACCAACTCTGTGATTGCAATTACCAAGACAATTGTAGGCAAAAGACAGTATCTTAATTTCATTGCAGCAAAATACAATGTAAGGCACAACTTTTCTACAGCTGAATATTTACATTCACAAGAATTTAGAAACCTACTAAGGTAATAAACTGCTTGCTCTTTGCCTTATTCATTGTCTTGGGCTAGGAAAACTCCCAGTGAATCTTTTGCTGCAGCAATATACAACTTCAAGGGCTTATCACCCTTTGGTGGCATCAGCACTGGAGGTTTGGCCAAGTAGACTTTGATTCCTTCGAAAACAGCTTGGTGCTCTGTTGTCCACACAAACTCCTCTTCATCTTTCAGCTTTAACAAGGAAGAAAATACTTTAGTTTTCTCTGTAGTATTAGAAATAAATCTTTGAAGGAAATTAACCTGTCCAAGGAATTTTTGTAATTCTTTCTTACTTGATGGAGGTCTGGCTTCAATGATAGCTTTGGCTTTGTTCTAATCAATATGTATTCCCTTATTGTGTAGTACATAGCCCAAGAAGTTTCCAGCTAATACGCTAAAAACACACTTGAGAGGATTGAGTTTCAACTTGAACTTTCTCATTCTTTCAAAAGCTGCTTCTAAGTGAAACAAATGTTCCTCCATGGATTGAGACTTTACTACAATATCATCAATGTAACACTCTAAATATCCTCTAATGAGATCATGAAAGATAGTGTTCATAGCCCTTTGATATGTAGCCCAAGCATTTTTCAGGCCAAATGGCATTTTAACCCATTCGAAGGTGCCAATGTTTCCAGGACATCTGAATGCTGTCTTGTGGATATCCTTCTCTGCAATGTAGATTTGGTTATAACCAGAGTGCCCATCCATGATTGATAAAATCCTATGCCTTGCTGAACTATCCACCAATAAATCTACTATGGGCATGGGGTACTCATCTTTTGGTGTTGCTAAATTCAGGTTTCTGAAATCGATGCATACCATCATTTTATCATTCTTCTTAACCACAGGCACAATATTGGATAATCATTCAACATACCTGGCTGTTCTAATAAAACTTGCCTTAAGGAGCCTAAGAATTTCTTTGTTGACCTTCTGAATCACTTCAGGACTCATCCTTCTTGGTTTTTGCTTGTATGGCTTGAAATTAGGCTTCATGGGGAGCCTATGTTCTACTAATGACCTGTCCAACCCTGGTAATTCATCATAAGACCATGCAAAATAATTTTTATATTTCCTTAAGACCACTAACAACTGGTCTCTGTCAAAAGTACTCAATAAAGCACTAATGTAGGTGGGCTGTTGTGTAGAATCTTCCCCTAAGTTAACTTCTCCAAAGGGTCTTGTATCTGAGAACTCACTGATGCTTCTTTTTGATTTCTCCTGTCTTCGAAGCAATTTTCTTACTTTGTTCTGCTCCTAGTTTCTTTGATTCAACATCTTTGCAATCCTCCTCATAGACAAAGGCTGTCCACAAGGCTTCTTCTTCCTGTATCTCCTGGACTTTTGTTTCAATGTCCAATGCACAGTATTTATCCAAGGCCAAAACCCTGACCTGTTGTTGCTCCTGCTTATAGCCAATTGCCATGGCTTCTTTTTCTTGCCTTTGTACCTTTTGGACTATTGATTTTACGTCCAAGACTGAGAACTTAATTAAGGCCAAAGATCTGGCAACTTGGGTTTCCTCTTTTTGCCTACAACCAGGCATCATTGTCATTCTTCGCGACAAATTCTTCATCAGCACTCTCTTGGACCAAGTGTTTCAGGTGTGCTAATTCCTCATCAGCCGTCACTTCGGCTGATCTATCAGGTTTTCTCAGTACACTGAGTGGTGCCACTTCTTCAAAATACAATTTAGCTTCTGCAAAGTCTACACAAGCTATGAAGGGTTGAGGATTTGCATTGATTTCCTCTGTCTCTCCATTGCCCAAGGCCATCATTATCTTCTGATACAGAGAGGAAGGCACACATTTGTTGGTGTGAATCCAATCTCTACCAAGTAGAGCATTGTACTTAGTATTGCTGTCGATAACGAAGAATGCCGTTATGCAGTCCCTGGTTCCCACACTCAGGTTGATGGGCAAAATTCCCTAAGCCATTTGTTTGTCTCCAGTGAAACCAGCAATGGTTGTGCTCGTTGAGATTAACCTAGGGTTCCTTTTTCCTAGTTTCCTCAAAGAAGATTTCGGAAGCAGGTTTACTGTTGCCCCATTATCCACCAATACCCGATTCAACTATATCCCATCGAAGAAGGCCTTGATATACAAGGGCTTGACATGCTGTGTCATGGATGTCATGGGATACTCAAAAGGGTACGAGAGGTTAATAATTACCTCTTCTTCACTCTCGTCTCTAGTTTCCATTGGTGTGGCTATTTCAGATTTGTCTTGCACCATACTAACTTGCGAGTCTTCACTAGAAATTAGAATTGGGTCAATCTCCTGACCTTGTTGGTTTTCATCTTCTGCTTAGAACTTTTGTAAAGAAGTGCCAAACATGGACTGCTTTGTTAGATACAGAGTCGCCACCTAAATATTTTATTTTGGGGGAATTTAGGAAACCCTAACTCGTGCCTAAGGCCACATGTCCGTCATCACCAAAGTTGCCTCAGCTCGGGAACTTGGGTACGAGAGGGGAAGGTCATCTATGAGCACCCCCGCTCGCCCGATCAAAGATCGGCCTGTACTAAGCATGATATCTTGGTTTTGAAAACACATGCGTTCTTATTCCAGTTAATTAGCTAGAATTACTATGTGATGCGCACAACACACAAGTATAGACTAGATCATCTAATTTGGAACAAAGCATCGCATATCCATTTGTTTGAAAATGGTTTGAAGTTTGCTACTCGCGAATAGGCTAAAATACGAATTTCAATGAATTGTCACAATTCAAGTAATCCAACCTTCACCCACAGGCATTCAGGCAGCTATATCATATAAGCGATTAGCCTCATGGCAAGCATGCTGTCATGGCAAAACTCACACTCATGCAAGATGCTAAAGCATAAACACTCACAGCGTACTCCGAGCCAAAACAAAGAACTAGTTAGTAATCAATGCATGATCCTAGTCCATGTTAAGATGGTTAATGCAACACATACAAAATGCAACTAGAAATAGGCTCGGCTATTTTAAAAATGGCATATGAGATGCGACAATCGATACATGTATTCAAATAGGAATTGAAATACAATACAGTTAGCATGATGCGCCGAGCCCGGTGCATGCAATACAGATGAATGATGCAAACATGCATAGCATAAGGATGCTAAATGAAATATGTCCTAAAACTAACCATCGTAAACGGTTAAGTAAAAGGGAGAAAGAAATGGGGATTGGAAGATATGCATCACACATACGCACACTTATTACAAAATTGTGCCCTCTCGACGGAGGGACCGAAAAAATAATACAAATCATCTAATTAACTAACTAACAAGCTAATTAATTGATTACACAACCAAATCGAAATAAATAACTATTCTAAGTTATTAAAACACTAAAATGGCTTCGAGACGAGGGATGAATGCATGCTCGGACGGCTTCGCTCGGAAATCCATTGCCCTGCTTCATGTTGTCTCTGTTTGCATTGCTCTATACCTCTGAAAATTGTGCCAACTTCTGTGACACTTCTGAACCACCTTGTGGGCATGCTGAGAGGCCATCGACCAAAAAATAGGACCATCGGCCATGAGAAATTGGTCATCGACCAAATATAAGGCTCTTAGCCAAATGCTGTTAGCCGACCGGCATTGAATATAGCCGATCGGCCATCTCTTCCTGTTGAATGCTTCTTTTGCTGCAACAGAGGACATACAGAGCATGGCAATACTTTTGCAAGACAATGTTTGCACAACCACACCCCTTATCATGTTTGAGACTCAAAGGAGTGTAGTTCTCGACCCTTGGGCCACCAATCACGCATTCCAATGCATGATGGCCAAAGGAGCCAAGTGTGCAATTCAATATCAAATGGAATGCACAAAACACATAAGAGGCCCCAACCTCTATCATGCTTGATCGAGAGGCAAGGGATGCATACATAATGCAATGCAAACACGCAAGCGTGATGCGAACAACTCAAGCATGCAACAAGTATGCAACTAGATCATGCAATGCAACTAATGTGCAATAGGCATACTACCTAAACATGTGAAGATACATGGCATGCAACAACATACAAAATGAAGCAAGCATGCAACAACATGCAAGACAAGCATGCAACAACATACAAAGATGGACTTAAACTAAAGTGGACAACTCTTAAATGTGCCCAAATCAGTGGCCAAAGTTATGAATTGGAAGCATGAAAATGCAAAACAAACATGCACATGCCAATTGGCCCATAAGCTAGGCAACAAGACACAACTCTCAAACATGAGAATGTGGCAATGCAATAGGCTCTGAAAATATGTGAGGAATAATGTCAAATCAACCAAACAAAGCAGGTATAGCATGTAAGCAAGCCTAGAGCTTAAGGCTAACCAAGGGACTCAAACCATGGCTATGCAAGGCAAGCCCCAAAGGGCCAAGGGCTATCAAAACAGTCCCAAGGCAGGTCAAGATAGGGCCAAAAACAAGCTTAAACCTAGACAACACAAGCTAGAATAAAAGTCCACAAGCATGAGGCATGCAAGGCCACAAAAGAGGTGTTATACTACACCTATCAAAACCAAACATGGCATGACTTAAACCAATAAAAACAGAGTTATGGTATATTGTAGACACCCCATTTTTGACCGTCCTCAAGACTTGGACGTCACCGTTTGAACACTCGGTGATTATCCATGTTTGTGTTCGTTTGGAGTTCCCGGAGGTCTCGGCTCGCGTGCCTTGCCTCAGGATCTCCGAACTCGACCGTTTAGTGTTTGGTTTTGCACCAAACACTTGCTTCTTGCCTTTGAGAGGCAGAGTGGGGCTTGTAGACCATCCCCACCCTTCACCGGCAGTGGCTAGATGCCACCGGCTGGTTTTTGCTGCCATCGGCAATATAGTTTGCCGGCCGGCACTCTTTGTTGCCGGTCAGCACTATTTTGTGCCGGTCGGCACTTTGTTTGGCCAAGATGGCATTTTTTACTGGCCGATTGCTGTTCATCTGCTTTTGCAGATATTTTTAGACAGCTGTATGGCTTTTGCTCCCCTCCATACACGTGTATGGAGGGATCTCCCTCTTGCAAAGCTTGTCTTGTAAGCTTTACAAGAGGCATATAGAGAGAAGCTCTCTCTAAGGCAAAGAGGGAGGCTTTTAGACATTTTTGAGGAGAGAAGACAGAGGAGAGCTCTGGTTTTTCTAGGGTTAGGGTTAGATACACTCACCTATCTCTCTTTTCCTCTCATTTTGCACACTAGGTGTTTTGTGTCTCACTATTGCACACAAACACCTAGTGTTTCACCTTCCTCTTGGAGCTGAGGTTCTAAGGGTTTGTTCTTGAGTTTCTTGACTGGTTTGGAGCCAAAGGAGGCCATTGGAGCATCTTTGTTGAAGAAGGCATCAAGGGTGAGATTCTAGTCCCTTTTTTTCCCCATTCTTGCATCAATTTTCTACTAGTCTTAGAGCTGTTTTTGTGATTATTGTATAACATAAAAAAGTTCTGTTTTTAAGCCCTCTTTGTTGTTTATTAAGAGTGTTTTGTTGTTTGAGGGTTGTTGACCACCCTTAGGCCTCAAAAGGCCTCATTTTGAGCCATTTTGTGTTAGCTCCGGGATTTTGGTGTTGAGGTCTCTTCACCACTGAAATCTTGAGGGATTTCAGTGGTGAAGATGATGCTTTGAAGTCCCAAGAAGGAGAGGGCCACCCCCTCTCCTTGTTGTCCTTGAAAGGGACACATTTTGGCTTCTTAAGGAAGCCTATGCTTGAGTGTGTGTTGGGCATATTTGGTTTGTTTTTCATGCTTATATATCTATGATATAACATGATTTCAAGTTGGTTTTGGAACTCCATGCATGCTTAGCATAGTTGCCATGTAATGCCTTATTCGTGCCTTAACATGTTCTAGGTTGTTAGCCTTTGTTGGAGCATGTTTTAGGCTTGTATTTATGAAGTTTATGTGCTTATTTTGCCATGTTTTAGCTCTGTCCATAGTTGTTTGGGTTGATCTTTGCATGCATTATATAGCTCCTTTATATTTGGGCTTGTTGGCCTTGAGTATGTGCATGTGTAGCATGCCATCTTTGCATTGTTTTGATGATTTGGGATCATCCCACATGCCATTTCAGTCCCATTTCCATGCTTGTTTGATTGCCTTGCATGTCTCTTTAATGCTTTGAAAGCATGTGTTGCAATGCTCTATGTTTTGGCCATAGTGTATGCTTTTGTATTTGGGCCATTTAGATGCCATCTAAGTAGTCCTTTAGCTTTGTTTTAACATGCTAGACCTCTAATTTTGGCCCCTCTTTTCATGCCATGTTTGGTCATGTTAAGTGTAGTTCATTGCCTCATTAATTTGCTTTGGACACTTAGGCCTTTTTGGTGCATGCTTGGCTTGATTTGTTGCTTGGTTTGGCACCATGTATTAGCATGATTTCAAATCTTATAATGCATGCTAATTGTTCATGTTTGTCCCTTTCAAGTGTGCTTGAATGTTGCTTGATTTGTGCTTAAGTGTTGGTCCTTATGTGCATTTGTGTGTATGCCATTTAGCCTTCACTCTTTAGCACCTATGGCCACTGTTTTAGGCCTTATTAGAGTTGCCTAATTCATGTTTAAGTCCATCTTTGCCATCCATTTGCATTGCCATATGTATGCTCGCATGATTGCATAAGTGCTTTGCCATGCCATGTTGCATCCTTAGCTTGTATGCTTAGGTTGCATTGCATCTTACATGCATGCCTTGTTCCTTGACTTGATGATAGGAATTGGGCCTTATTTGGTTTGATTTGGTTTGCATGCATTTGAAATCAAAGTTGCATACTTGGTTCTTTGGGCCATCATGCATGGAAATGCGTGATTGGTGGTCCGAGAACCGAGGCACATGTCCCTTTGAGTCATCACAATGATAAGAGACATGGTTAGTGCATACATGCCTTGAAATATGTTGCCATGCCTTGTTTTGCCCTCTGTTGCTGTGAGTTGCAGGTTCTGCAGGAATACTCTGCCGACCGGCAGTGTAATGTACCGACCGGCACCATTTTCTCTGCCGACAGACCCTGTTTTGTGCCGATGGCCATACTACACTGCCGGTGGAAATTTCAATCAGCCGGTGGTGATCCCCTCTGTCCAAGGATGCAGTCCAGAGGTTTTGACAACCTCCAGAGGAGGAAAGGGAGGAAAACAGAGGCAGCTTGCGCATGGTGGCGCGTTTCCCGAGACGTTTTCCTGCTTTAATTAATTAATTTAATTTGTTAATTAAATTAGGTAATTTGTAATATTAATTAGCTTGTGTAGTTAATTAATTTGTAATATTTATTCGGTCCCTCCGAGTGAGGGCAAATTTGTAATAAGCGTGCGTGAGTGTGTGTATGTCTTCCAACCTCACTTCTTTCTTCCCTTTTACTTACCCGCTTTAATGGTTAGTATTAGGGCACGTTTAAATTAGCATACCTTATGCTATGCATGTGTGCATCCATGCATTTGTATTGCATGCATTAGGCTCGGTACATCACGCTAATTGCATCAATGCTTCAATTCCCAAACTGAATACGTGATAATTGTGCATTTTCACATGACATGTTTAGGATAGCCGAGCCTGTTCTAGTAACATTTTGTATGCGTTGCATTAGGCACTTCACATGGACTTGGATCATGCATGTTTGCTAACAAGTTCTTTGTTTTGGCACGGAGTACGATGTAAGTATTTCCGCTTTAGCATATCGCATGAGTGTGAATGTTGCCATGACAGCATGCTTAACATGTGGCTAGATGCTTATGTGTTAAACTGTTTTGATTGCCTGTGGGTGAAGGTTGGATTGTTTGAGTTGGAAAAACTCGTTGAAATCCGTATTTTAGCCTACTTGCGAGTAGCAAATTCCAAAGCATTTTCAAACCAAACGGATATGCAATGTTTATTTCCAAATTAGACAATCTAGCCTAGACTTGTTTGCTGCGCGCATAACATAGTAATTCTAGGCTAATAAATGGAATAAGAACACATAAAGTTTTCAAATACGGATATCACGGTTAGTAGAGGCCGGTCTTCGGACCGGGCGAAAGGGGGTGCTCATAGCTGACCTTCCCCGATCGTACCCAAGCTCCCGAGCCGAGACAACTCCGGTGATGACGGACATGTGGCCTTCGGCACCGAGTCAGGGTTTCCTAAATTTCCCATTTTAAAAATATTTAGGTGGCGACTCTGTATCTGGCAAAGCAGTCCATGTTTGGCACTACTTTTTTCAAAAATCTGTTTCTCAAAACGATTTGCCAGATTTGGACTCTTTGGTTCAAGATTAAGAACCGTGACACAAATCGAGTCCGAACTGTAGCGAGGTCCCACGCGGGCGCTGTTACATATATCAAAATAAGCCCCAAAATTCACTTAGATGGCATTCCAAAGACCTAAACATGATGGCACACACAATGACCCATTCATGAGGCATAAAACATCAACTCTTTAAAGCATTAAAGGAGTGACAAGTGCAAGTGTTTGAGCATGAAACATGGACTGAAATAATATAACAAATGATGCCAAATCACTGAAATAGTCCAAGTAAAGCATGCTAGTGACTTGAACACTTAAGGCTAACAAGCTAGAATGTCTTATGGCTATACAAAGCATAGCATATATGGTCAAAACAACTCAAATAAGAGCTTAAGCATATTACAACAAGGCTAAAAGCTTCATGGAGTCGAGCCAAAATCATGCTAGAAACATGGCTTAAAGCATGATGCATGTTAAGGCAAATGAAAGGATTGCAAAGCAAGTACATGAAGCATACATAGTATGTCCAAACCAAGTCAAAACAGTGTTATATCATGGTAAAACAAAGCCTAATACATACTGAAATGAAGCTAAAACAAGTCAAGCAAACATGCTTCCAATATAAGCTATTTATACTAGCATTCAAGACAATAAGGAGAGGGGATGACCCTCTCCTATTTAGGACTCCAAAACCACCTTTCCACCACTAAAAATCCTCTGGATTTTAGTGGTAGAATGGTCATGCAAAGCCAAGAACAAGAGCAAAAAAGGATGGCCTAAAATAAGGCCAAACAAGGCCTAAGAGGGGGGAAACAACCCCAAACCAAAAAGAGACCTTAAACAAAGATCTAAAGTATCAAAAATCAGAACTTATTGTAGTTTAGAGTTAAGCTTAAAACAATAAGCAAGAAGGTCTAAAAGCTTAAGCAAGAAAGGGGTATTAAAAGCAAGAATGCTCACCCTTGAAGAACACTCTTCAAGAACACCACTCCAGCAACTTTCTCTGATCAAAATCACCTCAAGAACCCTAACACCAACTCCCTAGCACCTCAGTAACCAATGATGGTGTATTGGTAGGTGTTTGTGTGCAATAGTGAGAACAAAATACCCTTTAGAGCACAAAAACACACACAAAGATGTAAAGAGAGGGAAATATAGAGATAGATAGATACAACTTCTCTAACTCTATTTTTCAGAACCTTTGAGAAGGAAGGAGGAGCTCCCTTCTTATAGAATTCCAAATTCTAAAGCTTCCTAAGCATGCTAATCAAGGGGCAAATCCCTCCACACACGTGTATGGAGGGGGGAATTGTGGATGCCAGCTATGACAGCTGGCATAAAATATCTGCATAAAGCAGATGAACAGGGCTCAGCCAGAAAATATGGCTGATTGACCAAAACAGTGCCGATCGGCCAAAACTTTTGGCCGATGGTAAGAAAACAAGGCCGATGGCTTCATGCCTTGGCCGGTGGGTTGAGGGAATGACCAACAAGTGCTTGGTTGACCAACAAGTGCTTGGTTCACAACCAAGCACAAAACAGTCAAGTTGAGAGATCTTAAGGCAAGGCGCGCTGCCGAGACCTCCGAGAACTCAAAACGAACACAAGCATGGATGATCATCGGATGTTCAAACGATGACGTCCAAGTCTTGAGGATGGTCAAAAATGAGGTGTCTACACCCATGAATCCACTAACTCAGTTGTTGAACTATCTCTTTTTTCCTTCGAAGTCAGTTTCGAAGCTGCCTGTGAAGGCCATTGCTTGGCCCTGGCTCCTTGTTTTAGGCCTAATTTAGGCATTCCATGAAGGTGGCCACTTTCTGTCTTGTGTGAGGCTGGTCTAGGGGGCCGATCTCTGGCTTTGATCCCATAACTTGAGCCCACTTTAGGCCTCTTTTCAGGACGATTTCCCTCCATTCTGTAATAGTTGGGTGGTCTGAACTCATATAGAGGTCTCTTACCCTTGGATTGCACTCTAGTAGCTGCTGACCCAGCCATGAATGGTTGCTGCCTAGGACCAGTTGGATATGGCCTTTTGTTATAGGCATCGGTTGGTTTAGGACGCCTCTGCACATCCTTGTAATATTGCTTCCCATCAATCGGAGGCCCTTTCAGCCACTTATAGCTCAACCTGCACCTGGGACACATTCTTTGGATGACAGCTGCCTCTAAAGAATCATCATCTAGTGCTTTCTCATCAGAGTCTTCTCTCTAGTCTGTAAAGCCCTGTCCAACAGCTGGTGAACTTTTAGTATCTTTCTTGACAGTAGTCTGGCTGACAACATGCATTTGCACATTGACCTCTTCTAATTCCTTCAAGGATAAGTTCTAGAAGGCTGACACAACAACATTGGCTACAATTTCTCCAACTTCTGAGAATAGATTAGTGTCGAGCCCCATGGCCTTTTCTGCTTTAGCTGGGAATTTTAAACTTCCTTTTTGAATTTGTTCCTGGATCCTGTCCCGAAAAACAATACAGTTTTAGTCGAGTGAGACCAAGAATTATGCCATTTACAATACACTTTTCCTTTAAGTTCCTTTGGAGACGGAATTTTGACTCCTTTTGGTAACTTCAGGAAGTTGGCTGCGAGCAAATGATCAAAAATGTCATATGCCTTTGTTAAATCGAAAGGGTATTTCCTATGGAGGTCTTTTTTTTTTAAACTGCTGGTCAATTATTATGTCTTTATGAATTAATGCCTCACAGATCACAGGTTCTTTTCCTACAATCTCTGCTGCATCAATCTCATAATTAGGATCTCTATAATACGTCTTGTATGATGCATTACTTCGATCTTGTTCTTTCTTTAGTAATGCTTTGTACCTAGACACCTTATAGGTTAGTTCCACTAAATCTCTAAACTCAATTGAGTCAAACTTCTTTCGAAGCCTAAACTTTAAATTATTTTGAGCCAATCTCCCGAATTCTGGCTCTGGTAGGATGATCTTACATTTGTTTTGTGCTCTTTTGAATCTGGCAATAAATTAAGCAGCCTTTTCATCAGGCATTTGGCTCAACTTTACCAAGTCTGTTATGGAAACTTCTGGCTCCATTTAGAAGAATTGGGCATGAAATGCCTCCTCCATTTGTTGCTAAGTTTGAATAGAGTCAGGTGTAAGGTTAATATACCATACGAAAGCTGCTCCAGTAAGAGAATTTGGGAATAGTCTTAACTTCATGTAATCATTATTGGTAAATTTACCACATTGAGTAGCAAATCTAGCAATATGCTCCATCGTTGACTGGTTTCCATTCCCATAAAAAAGGGCAAAGTCTGGTATCCTGAACCCTCTTGGGTATTCATGTACCCTATCCACCCATTCTGGATATGGTTTCCTGTACACAGGAGTTTGAACCCCCCAAGCTATCGGTCCACACATCTTTCTAACAATATCAGCAATTTAGTTCCTAGGGACCATATTTTGTGCTTGTTGAACCACTACTGGAGGAACAAACACAGGATTTGGTAGACAACCTTGTGCCTGAGGTCCTCTTGGTTCATACGGTGGTATATTTGGGACTGGTTGTCTTTGTGATGCTGGCTGCTGTTGAGGGTATGGGTGACCTCTCTGAGCCTGTCTTGCGAAAGGACCTGCGAAAGGTGCTGGAACAAGTGTTGTGTCTCTTTTAGTTGCAAGAAACCCTTCCAACCCCCTGGGTACGAATTCGAACAAGGAATTAGTGAACCCCCTTGTGCCAGGTTTGGCTTTGAACATGGGATTTGGAAGCATCCTTATGCCATATTCTTGTATTGGCCTGGATCCACCAATTTGCATGGTTTCATTGTTAAGTGATAAAGCATTTTGATTTGTCAGAGGCCTCGAAAGAGGCTCATACCAAGATTGAGGTGATGGTCTCTCATAGTTTTGGTTATTAGTCTGACAATTGGTATGTCCATTACTCTGCATAGGCTGTTTATCTCTAGCCAATCTTTGCTAAGGGACATTTGAAATTTTCTCTATGTACCTTGCGTTAGTTGGTTGATGAGTATTCATTCGATCCAAAAAGGATGTTGCCCATCTTTCTATTGTGTTCATTAACTACTGTCCTATGGCATCTACTAGACTACCCCATAGATTCATTAGCTGAGTAGATGGAACAGTGGATGGTCCAATTCCTTGGCCTCGTCCAATATTTTGAACATGTGGTACTTGCTCCGAAGTACTGGTCTGTTCGACTATAGGTTCTGATAAAACAGGTACTTCCACAGGATGTGTTATCACATTATCCTCTGGGTTATGTATTTCTACCTCTCCTTTCATGCCTTCTTCCAAGCGTTAATTTTCTCCTTGTCTTTTATGTTTAGCCATTTCAATTGGTCCCATTGGGCGTGCCAAAAATATATGTTGGCTTTTTGGCTTTCGAAGGTAATTATTGTAATTTTGAGCGTGCCAATAAGGATCAATCAGTCCTTACAGAAAATTAATTGCCAACCAATGATCAGACGATTGTGTTTTAATTCTTTCAGCCTCAATGAAGAAGACTTTTACTGGCAGCTTTGTTTTAGAAGAATTAAGCAAACAATGATCAAATGAAGAGCAATTGTAGCATTTCATTAAGTACAAATGAAAGACTTACAATGTTCCAATTCAGCCTCGTAGAGATTTACAGCAACAAACTACTTGAAACTACTCCTATGAACGAAATGCAATGTAGGAACTTGAAGTACAAAAATATAAAGAACAAGAAATGTAAAAACTGGAAGGAAAATAAAGTAGAATAAAACTGATTTTTTAGATCTGAGTCTGGGGCTTCTTTCTGGGGCCTGCTCTTAGGAATGGCAACGGGGCGGGGTGGGGCGGGGGATCACCCTCCCAGTCCCCGATCCCCGATGGCCAAAACTTTCCCGTCCCCGGCCCCGATCCCCGACGGGGAACCTTTCACAGTCCCCATCCCCGTCCCCAACGGGGATCAGGTTTCCCCGACCCCGAAATTCCCTGATCCTCATCAACAGATCAAAAAACAACAGATCAAAAACAAACAGATGAAGCTCATCATTAACAACAGAGATCAAAAACAAAAAAATTACAGCTCATCATCAAATTACAGATCAAAAAATTACAGATTAAAAAAAAAATTACAGATAAAAAAATTACAGATCAAAAAAAAAATTACAGATCTGAGCTGATGAGGGCGGCAGAGGAGGATATCGGCGGAGGAGGGCGGCGGTGGAGATCGACAAATGAGGAGATCGGAGAAGATCGGTGATGGAGATCGACACGAAGCTCTCTAGTGAGAGATCGAGTGAGAGAGTTGAGAGAGTGAGAGGTCGGCGATGGAGATCGACACGAAGCTCTCATTGGAGATCGACCAGTGAGAGAGAAGAATGGGAGTTGAGAGAGTGAGAGAGAAGAACGAGAGTGAGAGTGAGACCGAGTGAGAGAGTTGAGAGACAGAGAAGAACGAGAGTTGAGAGAGTGAGAGTGAGAGTGAGACCAGTGAGAGAGAAGAACGAGAGTGAGACGCACGGGTTTATTATATATATATATATATATTATATATTATATAAGGGGTATAAAAGTAATTTTATTTTGGGGAATTTCGGGGATGGGGTCGGAGCCGGGGGACGGGGACGGGGCCTGGCCGGGGCTTGAACACTGATCACCGTCCCTGGCCCGAAACAGATCGGGGATTGATTTTCAAATACCGTCTTCTCCTCGTCGAGGGTATTTTTCGGGGAAAAACCGCTAAAATCAGGGTCGGGGTCGGGGTCGGGGATCCCCGTCGGGCCGATTTCAAATTGCTATCCCTACCTGCTCTACTATTTATACTTCTCAATGGCAACTGTCGAAATGCATTTCTAATCGTCGAACCATCCCTCCATGATCGCCGATCATGTTGCCTTACAGTTAGCTCCACTATGCCTTATCTGCCGTTAGGCTTCCCTCCTGATTTTGAATTTAAATATGAGTAATCATTGAAGCCACGTCATTTTGCATCTCTTTGCTGATCCAGTGTTATGCAGATCCATAATAACCAATACTAATTGCCACGTGTGTGATTACGATTGAAGATTTGAATTGTCTTCCCGTATTGCCCTCATCTTGCCACGTGTCGAACTGTGATTGGCTTATACAAAATATGTAGCCAACATTGACCCTTGCCATCTATTGAACAACTCCATTCTTCCTCTCAACAACTCCATTTTGTTACAGAGTAATCGGTGCAGAAAATTCACGCTTAATTCCATGCATATCACAAAAATCCGAAAACGAACTATTTTCAAACTCACGACCATGATCAGTTCGGATTCTTATGATACGCCTAATAGAAACTCCCTGTTCATTTTGAATTTTAAGGACTAAGGCCTGGAAAGCATCAAACATATCAGATTTTTCTCTTAAAAAATTTACCCATGAAAAACGAGTAAAATCATCAACGATTAAAAAAATGTTTCTTTTACCTCCAATGCTTTCAGTGCGAGTGGGTCCCTATAGATACCCAATTTTTGACCGTCCTCAAGACTTGGACATCATCGTCTAAACACTCGATGATTATCTATGCTCGTGTTCGTTTTGAGTTCCTGGAGGTCTCGGCTGCGTGCCTTGCCTTAGGATCTCTTAACTTGACTGTTTTGTGCTTGGTTGAGGACCAAGGACTTGTGGTTTTTGCACCTAAGGGTAGGAAGTGGCTTGTTGGCCATCCCTCAACCCACCGGCCATAGCCTGAGGCCACCGGCCTTGTTTTTTTGCCACCGGCCAAATGTATTGGTTGATCGGCACTGTATTTGGTCGGCCGACCATTGTTTTGGTTGATTGGCCACATTTTCTGGCCGAGGCCTTTTCTTTACCTTTTTCAGGCATTGTGCATGCCAGCTGTGCCAGCTGGTGAGCACAGATTCTACCCTCCATACACGTGTATGGAGGGATTTCATCCTTACACTTAGCTTTCCTTGGAAGCTTGGAATTGGATTTCCTATAAGAGGAGGACCTCCCCTCCCTTTCCAGAGGTTGATCAATTTGATATATGAGAGATATATGACTCTCTTTATATATCTCCTTCTCTATCTATATTTGTGTGTAATAGTGTTCTAAAGGGTATTTTTGTTCATATTTTTGCACTAAGGCACCTAGTGTTACACTTTTCTTTAGTTACTGAGGTGCTAAGGAGTTGATTTCAGAGTTTTTGAGTTGGTTTTGATCAAAAGGAGGTGCTGGAGTTGGTGTTCTTGAAGTGTTCTTCAAGGGTGAGAAGCTACTCTTTTATTCCCCATTTTTGCTTAAGTTTTTAGCAATACTTGCACACTGTTTTAAGCTTAGTGTCCAACTAAAAAAAGTTTTGTATTTTCATGCTTGAGATGTTTGTTTAAGGTTACTTTTGGGTCGGGGGTTGTCTACCCTCTCTTAGGCCTTATTTGGCCTTATTTTGTGACTTTTTTCTTGAGCTTTGGAACCCTTTTGTTTTGACCTTCTCACCACTGAAATCCAGAGGATTTTCAGTGGTGGAGAAGTGGTTTTGAAATCTTAAATAGGGGAGGGACACCCCCCTCCCTTTGTGTCTCATTTGTTTGCATTATTGGCTCACCATAATGGCATGTTTGCTTAGCCTATGTTGGCCTCATTTCAGTGGGTTTTTGGTGTTGTTTTAGCATGCCATGACTCTGTTTTGGGTGGGTTTAGTTGGCTCTTATATGCTTCATATACTTGCTTTGTAATCCCTTCATTTGCCTTAACATGCACCTTGTGTTTAGACCGCCATGCTTACATGTTTTGGCTTAACTTTGAGAAGCTTTTAACTTTGTTTTACCATGCTTGAGGTTTGATTTTGGTTGCTTGGGTCACATATGCCATGCTTTGTATAGCCACCATGCAATCTAGCTTGTTAGCTTTGAGTGTTCAAGCCATTAGCATGCTCTATTTCGACCATTTCAGTGGTTTGGCATCACTTGTCATGATTTCAATCCATATAGTATGCTCCTATGCTTGCACTTGTGACTCCTTTAATGGTTTAAAGAGTTGGTATGTTGTGCCTCGTGAATGTGTCATTGTGTATGCCATCATGTTTAGGCCTTTGGGATGCCATCTAAGCGGGTTTTTGTGCTCATTTTGACATGCCATAACTCTGTTTTTATTGGCTTAAAACATGTTATGTTTGGTTGTCTTAGGTGTAGTGTAATACCTCTTTGGTAGCCTTACATGCCTCATGTTCTTGCCTCTTTGTCTTAGCTTATTTTGGCTTTGGTCATTGCATGTTTTAGGCTTACTTTCCCATGCTTTAGGACTGTTTTGGGTCATGCTTGCCATATGCCCTTTGTTTTGTGTGGCTTTGGTTCAAGTCCCTTCACTAGCCTTAAGCTTTAGGCCTTCTTGCATGCTATATTTGTTTTGTTTGGTTGGTTTGGCATCACTCCTCACATGATTTCAAAGCTTAATGCATTGCCATACTCTCATGTTTATCACATCTTGCTCATGCTTGAAGATTGTGCATTGTTGCCTAAGTGTTGGATCATTTGCATGTGCATGTTCGTTTTGCATTTCCATGCTCCCAATTCATGACTTTGGCCACTGTTTTGGGTATGGCTGAGGTCTTCCCATGTCGGTTTAAGTCCATCTCCGCATGTTGTCGCATGCTTGTCTTGCACGTTGTATGTTTACACGTTTAGGTTGCATCACCTTTGGCATGTTCGCTACCTTAAGCTTTGTGTGCATACTTGAGTCACATTGTGTTTGACATGCATGCATTGCATTGTGTTTGGTTTGGGGTGTCAAACCAAACATGAGGAATGAGGGACGTTCGTACTTGAAGTGATGAAACGTACCTCAATCCTCAGTCGCTGACGCTCTTGATCAAGCATGATAGAGTTTTAGGCATTCATGTGTTTTGTTGCATTCGTTTCACATTGATTTGCACACTTGGCACCTTTGGCCATCATGCATTGAAATGCGTGATTGGTGGTCCGAGGGTTGAGAGTCATACTCCATTGAGTTCATAGTATGATAGGGAGGGTGGTCGTGCACACATTGTCTTGTAAACGCCCTGCCATGCACTGTTTGTCCTCTGCTGCAGCAAAAATAGTATTCTGCAGGAAGGGATGGCCGGTCGGCCATCTTCAGTGCTGACCGACTAACTTAACCTGGCCGAGAGCTCTACTTTTGGTCGATGATCATTTTCCCATGGCCGGTGACTTCATCTTTTGGTCGGTGACCTCCCGCAGTGCTCAAGGAGTGTTTCAGAAACATCTTAAGGATTTTCACAATTTTCAGAGATGCAAAACAGTGCAAACAGAGACAACATGTGTGTAGACACCCCATTTTTAACCGACCTTAAGACTCAGACATCACCGACTGAGCACTCGGTGACGTTGCATATCATGCTCGTTCAGAAGTCTCAGAGTCGCGGCCGTGAGCCCTGCCTTCGGATTTCCGAACCCTCTTCTGTGCCTTGTCTCGGTTTGCGAACCAGACTCGATTTTCTCTGTTTCTTTTCTTGAGGGGAGGGAGAGGTCCCGTAGACCATCTCTCAGTGGCCGTGGGCTACATTTGGTGGCCGTAGGCCATTTTGCCCATTTCGGAGCCCGGTTTCCGGTTTTTCGGGACCGTTGGCCGTGTGCCTCGGTTCGGGACCGCTTAACCATCTCCGTTTCCTCTAAATTTTGGCATACATCTTATTTTCTCCCTTTCAAGGGACACTGGGGTCTGAGAAACCCACTTCGTGGCCGAACGCCACTTTCGGTGCTTGGCAGCCAATTTTCGGGACCCCGAACTGCGTGTTTCGGCCCCCGAGCATTCGTTTTGCATCGGTTTTCGTTCATTTTTGGTAGGCGCCTCTGTTTCATCACCAGGAAGGTCACTGGAGGGTGGGAGGCCAGCAATTATCTTGGCAACCAGTTATATTCCATTTTCGCCTTCCGACACCCGTTTTTCTCACTTCCGAGCCAATGTTGAATACCTTGGAGCCATTTTCTTCAACCCCAAACCACATATTTGTGATGTACACACATGGGAGGACCCTAAACGTTTATGGCCGGCCATTAATTCCATTTGAACCTTTTGAACCCCTCCTCAGAATGGCTTGTTCTCTCTCCTGTTTTAGAGTTTCCAAATTCGAACCACAAGGTTGTGAAGAGGAGACCTGAGAGGCCACCAATATGTGGTGGCCGGCCACTAAAGCAACTTGGCCTTTTTGACCCTTGGCCGGCCGGCTAGGGGAGGTGGCCGGCCGGCCACATGCAAGCCCAAAAACCAGCCGGCCATTTTCCTTGCACTGTGGACTTTACAGCTGTATAGCTCTTTCCCCCCAGAAAATATCTCAATCTGGGGGATATTTTGTGGGGGAAAGCCTTGGTCCTTTCCCCCCACCCTTTCCTTCCATGCTCCCCCTCCTTTTGATCCTTATAACCAGCTGCAAACATTGGTGATAGGGGTTAGAAAAATTGGTCTTCAAGCTTGCATACAAAAAGCTCTCTCCATCCCTCTCTTTCAAGTAAGAAACTCCAAGTCCTACACCACCATTTCTTCTACATCACCAACCTCCATCCTTCCATCCTCCATTCCAGAAGTTTGAAGGTGTTCTCCAAGGCCTAAGGGTGCTGCAAACTCAAGCCAAGAAGCATCCAAGACTTGTCTTCAAAGGTAAGTCCTATTTCCCCTCTTTTGAGCTTAATTTTGCAACATTTCTTAGCCAAACATGCTTATTGTTTTGAGCTCCGGCCCTAACTGAAAGTGACCTTATTTTGAGCTCTTTTTCACTTTTTATTAAGGGCTCAACCCTGTTTGAGCCCCCCATCTTGCACTTGCTTCAATATCCTCCTTGAATGCCATTTTCTTGCATGCTTTGGAAGCCCATTATGCTTCCATTTTTGGGCATTTTACAGAACTAAAAACAGGCTTATTTTGAGCCCCTCTTCAACATTGAAGAAGGGCTCAACACTGTTTGGGACCTCCATGCTATACTTGCCTTTATATTCCCTTTTGGTCCCCATTTTTGCATGTCTTGGAAGCCTATTGTGCTTTGGTTTTTAGTCATTTTACAGTACTAAAAATAGTCTTATTTTGGTCCATTCTTCATGTTTTATTAAGGGCCTTTCATGGTTTGGGACCTCCATATGCTACTTCATGTTATATCCACTCTTTGGTCCCCATTTTTGCATGTTTTGGAAGCCTATTATGCTTTGGTTTTTGGTCGTTTTACAGAGCTAGAAAAAGTCTTATTTTGACCTTCTTAACATGTTTTATTAAGGGTCTTTGCTTGTTTGGTGAATTCTTTGTATATCTCATGTTATAGCCACTTTTGAGCCTCATTTTGCATTGCATTTCTAGCATGTTTGTATACTGTTTTGGGGTTTTTACAGTTCTGTAAATATTCATATTTTTCGTGCCTCTTCAATGTTGTAGAAGAGCATTTTTCAGTTTGGGCTTTGTATATACCACTTGCTTCTTTGGCCACCTTTTGGCCCATTTTCTTGCATAAGAGCTTAGCCATATCTATGTTTGTTTCTGAGGTTTTTATAGTTCTGTAAAGTGGCTTATTTCGGGCCCCTCTTCAACTTTGTTGAAGGGCCCTAACCTATTTGGAGTTAGCAGCTGTGAGTTGCTTCATAATCTCATGTTTAAGGCCATTTTTGCATACTAGTTTTGCCCTATCTTTGCTTGCTGTTTGGCCATGATTTGTACTAGTAAAATGCTAATTTTTGGGCTGCCTTGCTTCTGTATTTTCATTCCATGTACCAATTATGCATGCTTTGTATAGCTGTAGTTCATTCTATGAGCCTAATTTGCATTTCGGGAGAGATTCCATGCATCGGGTGTGTTTTCGCCTCATTTCGGGGCTGTTTTCCCCCACATTTCAGTGCTGAAATTCCATTAGCATGTTTGCATATCATTTTTCATGTCATTTGCATTGCGTATGCCATTGCCTCGGTTTGCGTGCCCGTGTGCACGCATTTCGAGGCACTTCATTTTCATCCACCGGCCTCTTATGTGAGTGTGGCTGAGGCTCTCTCATGTTAGTATAAGTCCATGTTGCATTTCATATGCCATTTTAGCCATATTGCATTGCGTATGCCATTGCCTCGGTTTGCGTGCCCGTGTGCACGCATTTCGAGGCACTTTATTTTCATCCACCGGCCTTTTATGTGAGTGTGGCTGAGGCTCTCTCATGTTAGTATAAGTCCATGTTGCATTTTATATGCTATTTTAGCCATATTGCATTGCGTATGCCATCGCCTCGGTTTGCGTGCTCGTGTGCACGCATTTCGAGGCATCTCATTTTCACAGCATAGTGCATACTAGGTTGCATCTTAGATCGCATTCATGCATTTTCTCGGTTTGCGTGCTCGTGTGCACACATTTCGAGGCATCTCATTTTCATAGCATTGTGTATGTTAGGATTGTATATTAGTTGCATTTCATGCATGTCATGCATATTGCATCGTGTTCGGGATAGGAGTTAGCCCGGGCACGGGAAACGAGGTGCGTTTCGTACTCCGAGTGACGGAACGTGTCTCAATTCCCTAGTCACCGACACTCCGGATTACCGATGATGGAGTTAGGTTCTTGTTGTGTTTATACGTGCATTCATTCTATATTGAGTTGCACATTTTGACCCCACTGCCATCATGCATCGATATGCGTGATTGGTGGCACGAGGATCGAGACATGCATATATCTGTGAAAATACATTGCCATGCCCCTTTCCTGCTCTCTGTTGCAGCAAAATGAAGAATCAGCAACTTTTTGGAGTTTGGCACGCATTTCAAGAAAAGATGTAAACAGAGGCTAATTGGGGCATCCCAGTGGATTTCCGCGCAAGGCAGCCCAGACATGCATCATTCATCAGGAGCAAGGCAGTCCCTGGCTTGCACGCCAGTTTTACAGCTTTCTTAGTTAATTTGATTAATTAATTAGGAATTTGTATATTATTTGGACCGTACTATTCTTTTATTCGGGACTGTATTATTTATTCGGACCCTCTACGCGAGGGCATAATTGTAATAAGTGTGCGTGTGTGTGTTGTATGTCTTCTAACCCCACGTCTTTCTCCCTTTTATTTATCCGCTTATGATGGTTAGATTAGGGCATATTTCAATTAGCATACAGTATGATAGCATGTTTGCATTCATTCATCTGTATTGCATGCACCGGGCTTGGCACATCATACTAACTGCATTTGTATTTCAATTTCAAAGTTGAATACATGTTAGCTGTAGCATTCCATATGCCATGTTTAGAATAGCCGAGCCTGCTATAGTTTGCATTCTTGCATGTGTTGCATTAGGCATTTCTGTATAATTAGGATCATGCATGGATTTCTAATTAGCTTTTTTTTTTGGCTTGGAGTAGTCGGTGAGTTTTATGCTTTAGCATCATTGCATGCGTGTGAGTGACTGCCATGAATAGCATGCTTACCATGAGGCTAATTGCTTATGTGATATATTTGCCTGAATGCCTGTGGGTGAAGGTTGGGTTACTTGGATTGGAATAATTCATCAAATGTTTGTTTTAAGCCCACTAGATAGTGGCAAAACCATATTTTCTTAAGCCCACCTGAGGGTGGCAAAATCTGCATTTTAAGCCTACTTGCGAGTAGCAAACCATCTTTCAAACAAACAAGCATGAAATGTTTTGTTCCAATTCGGGCGACCCAGTCTATGCTTATATGCTGTGTGCATCACATAGTAACCTAGGCTAATAAACGGAATAAGGACATACAAAGTTTTCAAAAATAGATATCATGGTTAGTAGAGGCCGATCTTTGATCGGGCGAGCGGGGGTGCTCACGAAGTGACCTTCCCCAATCGTACCCAAGTTCCCGAGCTGAGGCAACTTTGGTGATGACGGACACGTGGCCTTTGGCACTGAGTCAGGGTTTCCTAAATTTCCCATTTAAAAAACATTTAGGTGGCGACTCTGTATCTGGCAAAGCAGTCCATGTTTGGCACTTCTTTCAAAAATCTGTTTTCTCAAAACGATTTACTGGATTTGGACTCTTTGGTTCAGACTTAGAACCGTGACAAATTTGAGAGTCCTGAGCTGTAGTGACCCCAAATGAACGGAACGGGAGCTCGTTCCTCCCGGGAGCGTTCGGGGACGTCTACAGTTTCTGGCGACTCTGCTGGGGATTTAGAGAACTTGACTCGAACTCTTGATATCTGTTTTTGACTACACTTGTGTATTCCTTTGCATTGCATTTGCACTGGTGCGCCTAGGACACCGTGTTTGCCATCTGCTATTCCTGAACGGTTTGCCGGAGGCTTGTCTTGTCAAGGCATGACCATAAGGCTGACCGGTTGTGGGCTCTGCCAGTATGGGAACACAAACCCCGGTTTTATCGGGGCACCCTTTTTGACCATTCGACCTAGTGCATATTCGGATCCATAGTGACCATTCCAAACTAGGACAGGTTGCTTACCCGTTTATAGGTTGTTTAAAACCGCTGTGTGCGTAGTGAAACCCTAGCTCCTGACAAAATAGGACAGGGAAACCCTACCCCAACATAGGGGTGTTTTGGCTCTCACTTATTTGTTATGTGCTTTAGAGTGTGTCTCTACAGGAATGCATGTATCAGTGTATGAGTTTGGGCATCAGGCCTGCGGGCACCAGTTTGCGAATTTTGGCATCAGGCCTGCGGGCATTACTATCAGTATTTGGGAGTCAGCTTGACCTGTGGGTATCAGAGTCAGATTTTGAGGCCGAATTTTGGGGCAGAATTCAGTAGGGGGCACACTCATTCAACTATGCTCGTATCTGTTCAGATGGAATCAGGCTGAGATGCTGTCTGTTTTCTCTTTTGCTAGGTAGTCTGGGAACTATAGCTTCGGAAAGCTCCGATATCCCCCGAGGTTCGTCGAACTTGTGCTGATAGACTTTGTCAGGTCGGAAATTCAGTTCAAGGGCAATCAGTGTTCCTTCGCCAGAGGCAAGGTAAAAGGGCTAGTCGGGCACAAATCACCAGTTCAGCAATTACCAGATCAGTGGCCCTTATCCACCCCACCAGTGAACAGTCAGGCTGAGGTCTCAGTTTCTACTACAGGGATAGATACCGGTTAGTCAGATGGATCAGCAAAATACATCAGGGATGGAGGCTCTAATGCGCCAGATGCAGGAGAGCATGAGACAGATGCATGATGATGCCGCCCGTCAAGCGGAGTTCTCCAAACAGCAGGCCGCGATCATGGCCCAACAGGCCGAACTAATCACCAGACTGCAACAGCAGAATGCGGCATCTGCTTCACACCAAATTCCTCCTCCGGCAGGGGCTCCATTACCCGAGCAAACACCTACCGTTCAGAATGCTCCCCCAACCACTCAGAACACCGTGCCAAATGTCCAGAACCTGCAAGAGGACACGAATCTTCCAACGGGGCCAGCTCCGCCCCCGCTTCCACCACAACTGTCCAAGACCCATACACCTAATCACCCGGACTCTCCTTTCGAGTTCGAGATTGATCATACAGCTCTGAAATTGAGCAAGCTTGAGAAGCTCTTCAAGAAATCCCAGGGGGTCAAGGCTATCCCGGACATTGAGGACGGGTACACCGACGTGGCCGTAACATTGCCCGATAGGTTCAAAATGCCTCAAATTGACCGCTTTGACGGGTCCGGAGACCCCATGGTCCATCTCCGACTGTTCTCAGACATCTTGCGGCCAATGGGCCTAACGCGACCGCAGAAGCTTTCACTGTTCGGCAGAACCCTGTCGGGTGTGGCCGCCCACTGGTACGCAAAGTTAGAGGATGAAGTGAAGAATAATTGGGATGAAATGGCTGAGGCCTTTGTTGCGCAATATTCGTACAACACTCAGATCGAGATTACAACCCGTGATCTCGAAACGACAAGGCAAGAGCCCAAGGAAACTTTCTCGGACTTTGTAATCCGATGGAGGGCAAAGGCGTCAATGATGACTCTAAGGCCCACGGATAAGGACCAAATCCGGATGATTGTGCGCAATCTCCACCCAAAGTTGATGCAGAGGATGATTGTAATCCCCTTTCCTACTTTCTCAGATTTACACGAGATGGGAGTGCAGATCGAGGATGCTATGAAGCAGGGCCTCTTTGACCAGGAGAAGGAACAGCCCAGGAGGGCGTTTTCCCGCAGTTCGAATGCGACCACCAGCGGTGATGCAGCTGCAAGATCTTCTGATGTGGGCATGGTGACTACCATCGTATCAAAAACAGCTACCCCATTCACCGGTGCGTCCGGAAGTAGCTCACAAGGAACCAAATATCCACCCCGAGTCAAGAGGGTTTTCACCCCGCTTTATATGCCTTTGTCAAAAGCTCTAGAGGCCTTAATCCGAAAAGGACATCTGAAGCCATTGGAACAACGGCCTTTACCTGATCCTATCCCTGCAAAGCATGATCAGACTAAATACTGCGCCTACCATCAACAAACCGGTCATGACACCGACAGTTGCTTTCGTCTGCGCCATGATGTACAAGATCTGTTTGACAACAGGGTTATCCCCGCACCAGTCCAGCAAAGTCTATCGGCACTCGATCGGTGAATTTGTGGGAGGATAATGTGACCTGATCGGGGGATGAACCACCTGCGGGCAGCACTCAGTTTCCTCCAGATGTGACGTGTGGCACGCACTGTTTTGAGCATTTGTGAATACTAGTTTTTGTAGCTTCTGACTTGGGTGTTGAGTCAGTTCTATGGTTTTGTTTTGAGTCTATCTCTTCGTTTTGAGTCGGTCTTTTTGATTAAGGGTCTGTCTTGTTGTATCGAGTCAGTCCTGTTTTTGTTAGAGTCGGGTGATTCCGGGGGTATTACTTCGGATATCATTATTTTGTTTTGCGTCTGTCTTTTCGCTTCCTTGTGAGTCTGTTTCTGCCAGGGAGCCAGTTGTGCCAACAGATTTGAATGAAACAGCAGTGGTTTTTCGCGCTCTTGTGTTTGCCTCGGCCGTGTGCCAATTGTGCCAGAAAGTTTGAATGAAACAGCAGTACTTTTCGCCTACTCTTCTGCACCCCGAAATCATTGCATTGACCTAAGTTTTTCAAAACGTTTTGAACACCGTGGTGAAAACAAAGAGGAAGGAATTCCTCGGGATTTGCAAAACTTTGATCAATTGAGAGAAAGAGAGGCGTGCTAAGCCCTTAATGAATGAAATCATGCTTGTTAGCGTGAGTACTGGGAAGGATCCTGGCTTGATCCAGATTGGTTCTACACTATCTTCAGCGCGAGCGATTTGTCGCTTTCTTAAAAATTTTCAAAAAACAAAATGTTTTGCGCGGTCCTGCGAAGACTTGTGTGGAATCGCTCTTGAGATTGTGCAGGCTAGGATCGCTCTCAGCCTCGAGACTCGACCCCTTGCTTTCAAACCCCAAACTCGGACTCAGAAAGTTCAAAGGTCAACCATAATGTGAGGCCTGTGTGGCCAGATTCAAAGCAGCCCTCGAACAAGAGGCAAGAAAGTCAGATCAAGAAGATCAGATATCATCAAAAGAAGCTTGCGAAGCTGGAACAACAGCCTTTCTCCTGGATTCAGATGACTTCAGGATCTCAAAACCATTTGACATGGACAAAGCTATACTTTTACCCTTGAGAGGCTCGCTGGGTCGAAAACCCGGAAGGGCGACCCAGGCAAAAGTTAGAGCAAGAGAAAAATACAAAAAATAGAACGAAAAAAGAAATATGCAAAGAAAAGAACAAAAAAGAAAATCAAAAAAAGGGAAGAGAAATGAAAAAGAATGAAAAGATACAAAAATTGAAAAAAGAAGAACAAAGCTCGCAAGGTCGAAAACCCGCAACGGGCGCTTTGGCAAAAGTTAGAGCCTAAAAAGGAGAGGTTAATACCCGAGTGTACCTTAACCCCGAACTATGTGAGGCTTGATTCCTATCTTTGGGATACGTAGGCAACTTCATTCTGAAGTCCAGCCGTAAAACACTTCAAATTCGATTGTGTCCATGCGATGGTTTTGGTCATCTTTGTCTTCTCTGTATCTGAGACTCTGGTTGCGTTCGTCGCTCTGAGGACTGTCCACAAAGCGCTGCGGTGCCATCCAAACAAGGGGCAACTTTTCGTTGCCATTCAATGCGCCGCAAGGCCGTTCAAACAAGGGGCAACTTTCCATTGCCATTCAATGCGCCGCGATGCCGTTCAAACAAGGGGCAACTTTCCGTTGCCATTCAATGCCCCGCGATGCCGTTCAAACAAGGGGCAACTTCCGTTGCCATTCAATGCGCCGCAAGGCCGTTCAAACAAGGGGCAACTTTCCGTTGCCATGTAGTGTCCTTCAAGCAAGGGGCAATTTTCCTTCGGATCTGAGGTTGTGCATCTCAAGAGTAGGTTCCGTGCTCGTTAAGCAGTGGCCGTTTGCAAAAATAGTTTTTGAGAATTTTTACTGAGGTTGACTAATTTTTTCAAAAATTGTTCTATTTTTCCAAAACTGGACCACTTCTTGGACCCAAAAGAGAAAAATTTTCAGTGCTCATGGCCTGACTTGCATGATTTTAAATTAGAAATTTGAACAAGCATGTTAATCTAACTCTCATTTTGGTCAAATTTTTTTGGGAGAAAACTAAAACAAAAAATGGTCAAAATGATGAACTAGGGGCACAGTTGAGTCAGGCTTCCTGTCTTTCCCATTGTCAACATACTTGCCAAGAAGGGCACTCAACCTGCCAGAAAAGGGCACAACTAAGGGCAGAAAGCTCTCACATCCTCCAAGCAACGAGTATCAAGCAAAGTGCGAAGCACGAACTAGAATGGGGCAAGATATTCCACTCCATCATCTGGACAGATCTTATCACGTCCAAACTCCCCAGCAAAGCATCATCAACTGATGTTAGCTGCAGATTTGCTACACATCCAGTTGTAGCGCAACACTTCCGTGGGAGGAATTCACTAGCTGTGAGTGGAAGAAAGAGAATCTAGCAGAATGCTAGGGGCACGAGCCCACAATTTGCTGTTTATCCATTAACCACCCAGGGGAGGGATGAAAAATGAGAGATTGAAGAATAGAGAGATGTGCGATGAGAGGAAAAGTGAGAAGAGGGCTTTTTTCAGAAAAACAGAGCTTGAGGGCCAAAGTGATGTGAGAACCACAAATGAGAAAGGGTGGGAAACACTACCCGGTGAAACAGGCTCCCTGTGCACGTCTGAGTGTCGTGTCTTTTGTTTTGTTATATCTCGATTCTTGTTTTGAGTCGTTTCGAGTGTTACTCGATGTGTCTAGGTTGTGTGCCTTTTATTTCCTTGTTGAGTCGTTTTGCTGTGTTCAGTCGTAGGCTCGATACCCGGTCAAAAGCTCATTTATCAATTCGAAAATAAAATCGTTTTGCGCTCCGAGTGCCGTGCCGTTCTCCACATCTGTGCAAAACAAGATTCGTTCTTTCATAAAACCGCAGAGTTCAACCCAGGTCATGCGAGAACAGTAGAACTAGGACCTATTTGAAGCTATATGGGTTCCAGACTACCAAGCAAAAGCAAAAGAGGAAATGTCGAACATCTGAGTTTGTTTCAACTTCAGTAAGTTCCAAGACTACATTCCGTGCGTACCCCTTCAAGTCTTGCCAAAGCTCCGAAGTATGAGTGTGCCTCTACCTCAAGCTCAAGATCAAGTCTGCTTCAAGCCAAAATGGCGATCAGAGTGCTCTCCCTGAGTACCATTCCTTGCTAGAGGCATCTTGGCTGTGTTCGCAATGAGTTCCTAGGAGACCAACTGCGACGGTGGAAACTAGAGTTCGAATGGCTGATGCCTAGAATGTAAAGGTTCGGGATTTCCGGGACTAAAGTCTGGTTTAAATACCCAGAGGCGCGTCCTCGGCTTGAAATCTGTATGGAAGCCCCATAGGTTGAGATAGCGTGTATGCACCTCAATTCTGGATACTGAACCAACCTAGTCTGTCACCCCGTTGGAGAATAGGGAAAGTTGTGAATATGATCAGGAAGAAAGGCAACATCCAAAGTGTTCTACGTGAAGAATCCTTGTCAGTATTTCAGAGCCTTTGTACTGTAAGTTGAAGGTAAGTGTTCGAAGAGCACAGGGGAAGATCTCCATCGGAGCAGAGCGGTTCACCGCCACTCACCTCATGAGGTGCTTTCTAAAGCGCCGTTACGCTTGTTTATTGCATTCCTTAAACATCATGCATTGTATTGCATTGTACCTATCAAGTTTCTTTCTCATTCATGCACGATATTGTATGTACGGTTCATTCAAAGAGGTTCCGTTTGAGATCCTTTACTTAGTATATCTATCACACTTCCTTCGTTCGCTTAATGTATCAATCACACTTCATTTTATTTAGTGTATCAATCATACTCTGCTCACATTGTGCATCTATCACACTTTGTGTTCACTTTCAGTATATCAATCATACTCTGTTCACATAGTGCACCTATCACACTTTGTGTTCACTTTCAGTATATCAATCATACTCTGTTCACATAGTGCATCTATCACACTTTGTGTTCACTTTCAGTATATCAATCATACTTTGCTCACATTGTGCATCTATCACACTTTGTGTTCACTTTCAGTATATCAATCATACTCTGTTCACATAGTGCATCTATCACACTTTGTGTTCACTTTTAGTATATCAATCATACTCTGTTCACATAGTGCATCTATCACACTTTGTGTTCACTTTTAGTATATCGATCATACTCTGTTCACATAGTGCATCTATCACACTTTGTGTTCACTTTTAGTATATCGATCATACTCTGTTCACATAGTGCATCTATCACACTTTGTGTTCACTTTTATTATATCGATCATACTCTGTTCACTAAGTGCATCTGTCACACTTTGTGTTCACCTTTAGTGTATCCATCACACTTTGTTCACTTCACCCTTTGTATATCAATTACACTTTGCTCAAATAGTGTATCTATTACACACTCGCTTTGCCCACTTTGTATATCAATCATACACGCTCACACTATGCCTACTTTGTGTATCAATCACACGCATTCGCTCTGTGTATCAATCACACACTCCCGCTTTGTGTATCTATCATACTTGTTCACTTAGTGCATCTATCACACTTTGTGCTCACCTTTTTGTGTATCAATCACATATTCGCTCTGTGTATCTATCACACATGCACACTGTGTTTGCAGTGAGAATTCCATAATTTTCTTACATCCTTTCTGCACGAGGTGTAGTTTGGCTCGAGTTTACTTGCTTGCCTAGCATTCGCTTAAAAGGTTGCATTTATTTTGCATAATTGCTTCATTACAGCTCTCTTTGCATGATCATGAGTGATAACCGGCTTCGCGTAGCGTATAAGTCCAACTTTCAAAACCGGCTTCGCGTAGCGTATAAGTCTAATCTTCAAAATCTCCTTGCATATCATTTTGCATTTTGCCCCCTTTGCCTGCGGGCATGCCTGTGGGCACATCTCTGTTTATCTTGTATGTTTGTCTAAGTCTTCGGCCTTGTCAAAAATGGGTCGTCTCTGGGCTTTGACATTCACTCCCGTCACTTGTGACTTCCGAGTTCTGTCAAAGAGGGGCAACTGTAGACACCCCATTTTTAACCGACCTTAAGACTCAGACATCACCGACTGAGCGCTCGGTGACGTTGCATATCATGCTCGTTTAGAAGTCTCAGAGTCGCGGCCGTGAGCCCTGCCTTCGGATTTCCGAACCCTCTTCTGTGCCTTGTCTCGGTTTGCGAACCAGACTCGATTTTCTCTGTTTCTTTTCCTGAGGGGAGGGAGAGGTCCCGTAGACCATCTCTCAGTGGCCGTGGGCTACATTTGGTGGCCGTAGGCCATTTTGCCCATTTCGGAGCCCGGTTTCCGGTTTTTCAGGACCGTTGGCCGTGTGCCTCGGTTCGGGACCGCTTAACCATCTCCGTTTGCTCTAAATTTTGGCATACATCTTATTTTCTCCCTTTCAAGGGACACTAGGGTCTGAGAAACCCACTTCGTGGCCAAACGCCACTTTCGGTGCTTGGCAGCCAATTTTCGGGACCCCGAACTGCGTGTTTCGGCCCCCGAGCATTCGTTTTGCATCGGTTTTCGTTCATTTTTGGCAGGCGCCTCTGTTTCATCACCAGGAAGGTCACTGGAGGGTGGGAGGCCAGCAATTATCTTGGCAACCAGTTATATTCCATTTTCGCCCTCCGACACCCGTTTTTCTCACTTCCGAGCCAATGTTGAATACCTTGGAGCCATTTTCTTCAACCCCAAACCACATATTTGTGATGTACACACATGGGAGGACCCTAAACGTTTATGGCCGGCCATTAATTCCATTTGAACCTTTTGAACCCCTCCTCAGAATGGCTTGTTCTCTCTCTTGTTTTAGAGTTTCCAAATTCGAACCACAGGATTGTGAAGAGGAGACCTGGGAGGCCACCAATATGTGGTGGCCGGCCACTAAAGCAACTTGGCCTTTTTGACCCTTGGCCGGCCGGCTAGGGGAGGTGGCCGGCCAGCCACATGCAAGCCCAAAAACCAGCCGGCCATTTTCCTTGCACTGTGGACTTTACAGCTGTATAGCTCTTTCCCCCAGAAAATATCTCAATCCGGGGGATATTTTGTGGGGGAAAGCCTTGGTCCTTTTCCCCCACCCTTTCCTTCCATGCTCCCCCTCCTTTTGATCCTTATAACCAGCTGCAAACATTGGTGATAGGGGTTAGAAAAATTGGTCTTCAAGCTTGCATACAAAAAGCTCTCTCAATCCCTCTCTTTCAAGCAAGAAACTCCAAGTCCTACACCACCATTTCTTCTACATCACCAACCTCCATCCTTCCATCCTCAATTCCAGAAGTTTGAAGGTGTTCTCCAAGGCCTAAGGGTGCTGCAAACTCAAGCCAAGAAGCATCCAAGACTTGTCTTCAAAGGTAAGTCCTATTTCCCCTCTTTTGAGCTTAATTTTGCAACATTTCTTAGCCATACATGCTTATTGTTTTGAGATCCGGCCCTAACTGAAAGTGACCTTATTTTGAGCTCTTTTTCACTTTTTCTTAAGGGCTCAACCCTGTTTGAGCCCCCCATCTTGCACTTGCTTCAATATCCTCCTTGAATGCCATTTTCTTGCATGCTTTGGCAGCCCATTATGCTTCCATTTTTGGGCATTTTATAGAATTAAAAACAGGCTTATTTTGAGCCCCTCTTAAACATTGAAGAAGGGATCAACACTGTTTGGGACCTCCATGCTATACTTGCCTTTATATTCCCTTTTGGTCCCCATTTTTGCATGTCTTGGCAGCCTATTATGCTTTGGTTTTTAGTCATTTTACAGTAATAAAAATAGTCTTATTTTGGTCCATTCTTCATGTTTTATTAAGGGCCTTTCATGGTTTGGGACCTCCATATGCTACTTCATGTTATATCCCCTCTTTGGTCCCCATTTTTGCATGTTTTGGAAGCCTATTATGCTTTGGTTTTTGGTCATTTTACAGAGCTAGAAAAAGTCTTATTTTGACCTTCTTAACATGTTTTATTAAGGGTCTTTGCTTGTTTGGTGAATGATTTGTATACCTCATGTTATAGCCACTTTTGAGCCTCATTTTGCATTGCATTTCTAGCATGTTTGTATATTGTTTTGGGGTTTTTACAGTTCTGTAAATATTCATATTTTTCGTACCTCTTCAATGTTGTAGAAGATAATTTTTTAGTTTGGGCTTTGTATATACCACTTGCTTCTTTGGCCACCTTTTGGCCCATTTTCTTGCATAAGAGCTTAGCCATATCTATGTTTGTTTCTGAGGTTTTTACAGTTCTGTAAAGTGGCTTATTTCGGGCCCCTCTTCAACTTTGTTGAAGGGCCCTAACCTATTTGGAGTTAGCAGCTGTGAGTTGCTTCATAATCTCATGTTTAGGGCCATTTTTGCATACTAGTTTTGCCCTATCTTTGCTTGCTGTTTGGCCATGATTTGTACTAGTAAAATGCTAATTTTTGGGCTGCCTTGCTTCTGTATTTTCATTCCATGTACCAATTATGCATGCTTTGTATAGCTGTAGTTCATTCTATGAGCCTAATTTGCATTTCGGGAGAGATTCCATGTATCGGGTGTGTTTTCGCCTCATTTCGGGGCTGTTTTCCCCCACATTTCAGTGCTGAAATTCCATTAGCATGTTTGCATATCATTTTTCATGTCATTTGCATTGCGTATGCCATTGCCTCGGTTTGCGTGCCCGTGTGCACGCATTTCGAGGCACTTCATTTTCATCCACCGGCCTCTTATGTGAGTGTGGCTGAGGCTCTCTCATGTTAGTATAAGTCCATGTTGCATTTCATATGCCATTTTAGCCATATTGCATTGCGTATGCCATTGCCTTGGTTTGCGTGCCCGTGTGCACGCATTTCGAAGCACTTCATTTTCATCCACCGGCCTCTTATGTGAGTGTGGCTGAGGCTCTCTCATGTTAGTATAAGTCCATGTTACATTTCATATGCCATTTTAGCCATATTGCATTGCGTATGCCATTGCCTCAGTTTGCGTGCCCGTGTGCACGCATTTCGAGGCACTTCATTTTCATCCACCGGCCTTTTATGTGAGTGTGGCTGAGGCTCTTTCGTGTTAGTATAAGTCCATGTTGCATTTTATATGCTATTTTAGCCATATTGCATTACGTATGCCATCGCCTCGGTTTGCGTGCTCGTGTGCACGCATTTCGAGGCATCTCATTTTCACAGCATAATGCATACTAGGTTGCATCTTAGATCGCATTCATGCATTTTCTCGGTTTGCGTGCTCGTGTGCACACATTTCGAGACATCTCATTTTCATAGCATTGTGTATGTTAGGATTGTATATTAGTTGCATTTCATGCATGTCATGCATATTGTATCGTGTTCGGGATAGGAGTTAGCCCAGGCACGGGAAACGAGGTGCGTTTCGTACTCCGAGTGACGGAACGTGTCTCAATTCCCTAGTCACCGACACTCTGGATTACCCATGATGGAGTTAGGTTCTTGTTGTGTTTATACGTGCATTCATTCTATATTGAGTTGCACATTTCGACCCCTCTGCCATCATGCATCGATATGCGTGATTGGTGGCACGAGGATCGAGACATGCATATATCTGTGAAAATACATTGCCATGCCCCTTTCCTGCTCTCTGTTGCAGCAAAATGAAGAATCAATAACTTTTTGGAGTTTGGTGCGCATTTTAAGAAAAGATGTAAACAGAGGCTAATTGGGGCATCCCAGTGGATTTTCGCGCAAGGTAGCCCAGACATGCATCATTCATCAGGAGCAAGGCAGTCCCTGGCTTGCATGCCAGTTTTACAACTTTCTTAGTTAATTTGATTAATTAATTAGGAATTTGTATATTATTTGGACTGTACTATTCTTTTATTCGGGACTGTATTATTTATTCGGACCCTCTGCGCGAGGGCATAATTGTAATAAGTGTGCGTGTGTGTGTTGTATGTCTTCCAACCCCACGTCTTTCTCCCTTTTATTTATCCGCTTATGATGGTTAGATTAGGGCATATTTCAATTAGCATACAGTATGATAGCATGTTTGCATTCATTCTCCTGTATTGCATGCACCGGGCTTGGCGCATCATACTAACTGCATTTGTATTTCAATTTCAAAGTTGAATACATGTTAGCTGTAGCATTCCATATGCCATGTTTAGAATAGCCGAGCCTGCTATAGTTTGCATTCTTGCATGTGTTGCATTAGGCATTTCTGTATAATTAGGATCATGCATAGATTTCTAATTAGCTTTTTTTTTTTGGCTTGGAGTACTCGGTGAGTTTTATGCTTTAGTATCCTTGCATGCGTGTGAGTGACTGCCATGAATAGCATGTTTACCATGAGGCTAATTGCTTATGTGATATATCTGCCTGAATGCCTGTGGGTGAAGGTTGGGTTACTTGGATTGGAATAATTCATCAAATGTTTGTTTTAAGCCCACTAGATAGTGGCAAAACCATATTTTCTTAAGCCCACCTGAGGGTGGCAAAATCTGCATTTTAAGCCTACTTGCGAGTAGCAAACCATCTTTCAAACAAACAAGCATGAAATGTTTTGTTCCAATTCGGGCGACCCATTCTATACTTATATGCTGTGTGCATCACATAGTAACCTAGGCTAATAAGCGGAATAAGGACATACAAAGTTTTCAAAAATAGATATCATGGTTAGTAGAGGCCGATCTTTGATCGGGCGAGCGGGGGTGCTCACGAAGTGACCTTCCCCAATTGTACCCAAGTTCCCGAGCCGAGGCAACTTTGGTGATGACGGACACGTGGCCTTTGGCACCGAGTCAGGGTTTCCTAAATTTCCCATTTAAAAAACATTTAGGTGGCGACTCTGTATCTGGCAAAGCAGTCCATGTTTGGCACTTCTTTCAAAAATCTGTTTTCTCAAAACGATTTGCCGAATTTGGACTCTTTGGTTTAGACTTAGAACCGTGACAAATTTGAGAGTCCTGAGCTGTAGTGACCCCAAATGAACGGAACGGGAGCTTGTTCCTCCCGGGAGCGTTCGGGGACGTCTACAATGCAACGGATTTCCGAGCGAGGCGATCGAGCATGCATCATTCAATCATTCCGAGGTGGAGCTGCGGCGGCCTCCTTTTTTTAATTAATTTGTTAATTAATTAAGGGTTTGTAATAATTAATTAGCTAGGATAGGTGATTAACCATTTGGGTTTGTATTATTTATTCGGACCCTCCGTCGAGAGGGCAAATTTTGTAATAAGTGTGCGTGAGTGTGTGAATGTCTTCCAACCCCACGTCTTTCTCCCTTTTATTTATCGCCTTTTAGTGGTTAGTTTTAGGTCATGTTTCAATTAGCATTCATATGCTATGCATGTTTGCATTCATTCATTTGTATTGCATGCACCGGGCTCGGCGCATCATACTAACTGCATCGTATTTCAATTCCAATTTGAATACGTGTATCGAGTTGCCGCATTTCACATGCCATTCTTAGAATAGCCGAACCTATTTTAGTTACATTTTGCATGTGTTACATTAGCCATCTTAACATAGCTAGGATCATGCATTGATTTCTAGCTAGCTATTGTTTTGGCTTGGAGTATTAGGTAAGTGTTTATGCTTTAGCATCTTACATGAGTGTGAGTGTTGCCATGATAGCATGCTTGCCATGAGGCTAATTGCTTATGTGTATAAATGACTGAATGCCTGTGGGTGTAGGTTAGATTACTTGAATTGGAACAATTCATCAAAATGTGTGTTTTAAGCCCATTCGAGGGTGACAAATCCACGTCTTAGCCTACTTACGAGTAGCACCATCAAACCATTTTCAAATAAACAAACATGAAATGTTTTGTTCCAACTTAGGCGATCTAGTCTATACTTGTGTGTTGTGCGCATCACATAGTAAATTCTAGCTAATAACCGGAATAAGAACACATATGTTTTCAAAAACAAGATATCATGTTTAGTAGTGGCCGATCTTTGATCGGGCGAGTGGGGGTGCTCATAGATGACCTTCCCAATCGTATCCAAGTTCCCGAGCCGAGACAACTTTGGTGATGACAGACATGTGGCCTTAGGCAACGGGTCAGGGTTTCCTAAATTCCTCCAAAAAATAAAATATTTAGGTGGCGATTCTGTATCTGGCAAAGCAGCCCATGTTTGGCACTTCTTTACAAAAATCAGTTTTCCAAAACGATTTTCCAGATTTGGACTCTTTGGTGATTTATCAATCTCACATTGCACATTGTGAGATTAGATTAAGAACCGTGACATTTGAGTCCGAACTAGTAGCATAGCATAAAACCCTCGGGGCGCGTCTACAGTTTCTAAAGATCTATATGAACCAATTCGAGAGGACGTTTGGTTGTAAAGCTGTTCACCTTTTTATGAGTGGCACGAGTTTGCTTTCCAAGTTGACATGGTCTATACACATGGTTTATATTCTTACCTAGTTTACGTACTCCTCTCATTTAGTTAGGTCTTTGAAATTCATGTGACCTAATCTTTGATGCCACAGATCAATATTACTTATGATGGCTGAGTGGCAAGTGAGATCATTAGTGGTAACAATCCCATAGCAATTATCAGATGTGCGAACCCCATGCATGACAATATTTCTCTTTTTATCTAAAATTTCACATTTATTTTTTGAAAATAATACTTTATGGTGGGAATCACACATTTGACTGATGCTCAAAAGATTTTCTTTAAGGCCATCAACAAGTAATGCATTTTCGAGGTTGGGAAAACCGGCCACACTTATAGAGCCGTTACCAATGACTCTAGAAGTGCCACCATCTCTAAAGGTAACAATTTCTCATTCATATTTTTCAAGGGAGGTGAAGTAGGATTTGTCACCTGACATGTGACGAGGGCACCCACTATTAAGGTACCACATATGTGAGTCACGTGCTTTTAGAGCAATGTGAACAACAAAACAAGTCAAGTTATCCTTTCTCACCCATATCTTTTTGGTCTTAACAAAATCAGGATTGGCGGTCTTGGTAAATGTTTTAGCGTTGTGAACACCCTCATGAATCTTGGTGTTCCGCCTAGACATGTAAGGTTGTCTCCTAACCCAAAAAGTATTAGAATTTCTACCATTTTGAGACAACTTACCAAACAACTCAAAGCAATAAGGACGAATGTGGCCATACCTACTACAATGATGACAAACAAAAACATGTTTTACCTCCCTTTTGTTATCTTACCTCCGTTAGACAGATAAATAGAGGGATCACCTTGGTCCACCTTCAACTTTCCTTTTGCTTGAGTTTTCAGATCATGTGATGTAGAGGCCTGTCCCTTGTGAGTTGTCGCATTACCATAGCCTAGCCCACTTTTGTCACAACCCATTTGTTGAGATCCGAGGATGTCTTCTAATGACTTGGTACCTTTGTTCCACATGGCAATTGTGGCTCGAGCATCTCTGAGTTCTTCATCTTTTTGACTAACCATCTCTTCCAATGTAGCTTGTGACATCTCAAGGCTTTCAATCTGCTCTTCATATGTGGCATATATTTTTAGAAGTTCATTCCTTTCGATCTCACAAGATAGAAGTTTCTCACATAGGTCTTGCCTGTCATTAGAGATCTTGATGACATTCTGCTTTGTTATTGCAATTTCTCCTTTTAGTTTGACATTCTCGTTTTCACATGCTTTAAGCTTGAGAGTGAGTTTTTCATTGATCTTGGACAAATTCAGAGATACATCATAAAGCTTTTCGTAAGCTTGTTGTAGATCATCACCATCAATCTCATCATTGTCTTTTGATGTTTCATCATTTTCTTTTTGTTCCTCTTTCTCCTAGACCTCATCCAATCGAGCAACTAAGGCAGGAAAGGTGATAGATGGTGGTGAAGATGACTCTCATTTTTCATGAAATTGACTCAGAATGTCCCATGTATCTTTGGCCTTTGTGCAATGAGCAACACGCTACTGTTTTTCATCAGAAATTGCTTCATGAATTATAGTCAGAACTCTCTGATTGCTCGGATTGTCAGTGCTTTCAACATCTTCTTCAATGGCTTGCCAACCCTTAGGGTCGAAAGCTCTTAGAAACGTCCTCATTCTGATCTTCCAGTATAAGTAATTACTCCCATCAAAGGTCAGAGCACAGTGCAGATTCTGACAACGAGCAAATTCCACTGGCTTCGGAGGAGGTTGAATGACAGTTGACTAGAATGCCATGTAAGTGCTATCTCCGTCTTTACAGGATTCGGTTTCATCGGGTTCTTGCTTTGACCCGCTTTCATCATCCCAAGTCACTGTATAGACTTTATTCCAGTTCTTTTTCGAAGGACATTCAAGAGCAATATGTCTAAACCCTTGACATTCATAATACTTGACCCCTTGCCCCTTCACAATCTTCTTTTCAGTTTTTGGAGCAAGTTTTGGTGGAAAAGTTTTGGGTTTTTCATTACTCTTACCTTTTGAAATAAGGTCCTTGAAATTAGGCTTCTTTTTCTTTAATTTTTTTTTGAATTGTTTAGTAAACATAGCCATTATCTTGGACTCTAGATCAAACTCAGTCTTAGGAGTTTTTGCAGTCTCATGAGCACTAGTGAAAGCCACACTAGCTTTTTGTTTTTTCTTAGAAATTTAGTGGGCTTCATAAGTCTGCAAGTTTCCAACTAACTGATCAAGCTTGAGGGTATCAACATTCTGAGCCTCCTCAATAGTTGTCACTTTTGATTGGAACCTCTCGGGTAAGACCTCAAAATTTTTCCAACAACCTTAGCTTCAGGGATTTTTTCACCGAGTTTGAAACAAGAATTCACGATGTCACTAAGTTTAGCATAAAAGTCATCAAACGTCTCATCATCACGCATAAAAAGAGTTTCAAAGGCTGAGGTGAGACGTTGAAGTTTTGACCTTTTAACAGAAGTAGTATCCTCGTGAATTGTTTCAAGAATGTCCCAAGCCTCTTTTGCTACCTCACACGTGCAAATGCGACGAAACTCTTCAGGTGTGACGGAGCAAAAAAGGGAATTGAGAGCCTTGCTGTTCCAACTCGAGTTTTGATAGTCAAATGCGTCCCATTTATCAAGGGGTTTGGGAATATCAACACCATCAATGGTGATAATAGGTTCACTTCACCCATAGATCACATAGTGGCAAACTTTCTCATCGATAGATTTTAAAAACACTCTCATACGAGCTTTCCAATAAGAATAGTTTGTACCATCAAATAACGGAGGTCTATAGATCGAGTTACCTTCGTGAATTGAATCCATATCACTAATCACACAAAATCACACTCCTATAGTTTTGATAAAAACAAAGAGTGACCTGCTTTGATACCAATTGAAAAACCTAAGTGATTCGTGATTAGATCAAGAATTAATTGTACCAATTCCCAAACAACTAAAACTAACAATCTAAATCATCAAGCACGTACGAACGTGATTTAGATTGTTGTTTCCGAAACAATAAATTGACACAAACGATTTTTACGTGGAAAAATCACAATTGGAACACCTCCAATTGTGATTAAAAAAAATCACGGGCGAAACGTCACAAATCAATCCACTAATGAAGAAAGAAAGATTACAAAGATACCAAACAAATTACCCAAATGCTTCCAATTTGTTTTGAAATCTTCTGTATATCTTTCACCACAACCTTTGTGTCGGAATTGATTAGATTGATGTTGAATCCACAACATCCATTGTCGAATCAACGACTGCACATAACATCAAACTCTTTCGATTACTCTGTGTTTGAATCTTCGGAATCCACCAAAGAAGAATACTCTTAAAGAAGATCAATCAAACTCCTTGATGTGTGCTTATTAGAACATGAGTTCAATACTCAATCAAACATCAAGGAAAATTAGAAAAATATCTCCAAAAGAAAACCCTAAAACCCTTAAAAAAGATCAAGGAAACGTAACCCTAGAATAGGAGAAACCTGTAGCTTTATAGAAGCTGAAATCGAGAGGTCTGCTCGAGCGTAGGAATAGACACTCGAGCGGGGGACTCTATAACGCGTGTTCCAAACCAGGGTTCATGCTCGAGCGTAAGAACCCACGCTCGAGCGTAAAAACACACCACTCAGTATATTTTGCAGACAAGCCAAAATAATTGTGATGGTGAAATCTTCGCTCGAGTGTCACGTTCCCCGCTCAAGCGGAAAGACCAAAAATAAAAAGAAATTACAACTCAATGAATCCCAAGTTTATCCACGAAATTTGACAACAAGTAGGTCCTAACAAAATAGGATTCAAATCAATACTAAAATCATTGATGAACTGAACAGTGACAAACACACATGTATATATAGACTTTCCCACCTCTTAGGAAAAACAATTATTGACATTTCAAAAGTAAAGTGGTTAGTAGTTTGAGCTAAAAGTTGTCTGCTTTTGAGATTTGGGATCATTGTATGTGTAAATGATTCCAACCACTTCAACATTTCACCAATTTTTATGACTTTCCATAGTTAAGTCCATTCGACTTAAAATTAAGCCTAGACCCGTTTGTTTGGAGTTATAAGGAGGGGATTGAGTTTGATAGTGAGGTGTGACTATTATATGGGGTGTTTATTTTGAGAGATGGGAAGGAGACTCCTAATCCCTTGGTATTAGTAAAGGCCATGGAAGGGGGATTGGAAAGGAGGAGGTAGAGATGGTATTAAAAAAATAGTGAGGGGATTGGAAGTTTTTTTATTATTTTTTATTTTTTATATATTGGGAATTTTTTTAAAAAATATTAATGTTTAATTTTTTATATTTTTTTATTTGTTTTTATTATTTTATATAAAAATAATTTAACAGTTCCTACACTAACAACTATCATTAAAATAAACACAATTTTATTTAATCCCATCACTAACAATCCCCTCACTATTAATCTCCTCTATTCTACATCTGAAAACAAACAAAACCTTAAAATATTCAAATAATCGAATCATCGGACAAAATTAATCGAATCCGACCGATACGACATAGTTACGGACGGTTTCAAATTACATTGGATCATATCAAGTTAAATTGTTCAAACCCATTTTATATTCGGCTGAGTAACGGTACCGTTGTACAAGTATATAATTGGCCGAAACTGAACTGACCGATATATCTGTAAAAATTGTGGACTTTTGATGGGCTCCTTGGATTATCTTACTGAGTCCGGATCATCTGCCGTACTTTCCTGCAATTGTTCCAGCGATGGTGCCAAAACGACGTCATTTTGGCACCCTCTTTTTTTTTTTTTTTTTTGATTTTCATTTTCCTTCCCCTTTTCTTTTCTCTCTCAAACATTTGAGAACCAAACCCTAACAAACAAGGGAGGCGACAGAAAGAGAGGAGGAGGAATAGAGGAGGAGGAAGAAGAAGAAAAAGAAGAAGAAGAAGAAGAAGAGAAGACACCGGAGATGAAGGCTCGTAGATGCCGGAGATGAAGGCTCGTCCTCCCCATTGGTAGAGTTTGAGAACCAGATCTCATCATCCCTAATCTGATTTTGATGCAGAGAACAAACCCAAATCTGATAATACATTCACATCCCTAATCTGATTTTGATGCAGAGAACAAACCCAAATCTGATAATACATTCACATTTTTTATTTTATTTTTTAGCCTATGATTTGTAATATATATATATATATATATATGTATGTATGTATTGTAGATTTGTATGGATATAAAGATATATACATATATATATATATAGGGATGGTTTCATATATATAGTATAATTTTTTATTTTTACCTCATGGCAGGTAGAATATTGACATTTGGGCATAAGAGTTGTTGAACAGCTTCAACAATGGCGTCCCATTCTCTCTCTCTCTCTCTCTCTCTGGTTTTTTTTAATGGGAAAGTTGAATTTTCCAAGAATTTTTTTGTTTAATCACTGAAAATTCTATGTGTTTGGGAAAGTCTAATTCTTTTTGCTCTACAAAATGGGATTTTGCTGTTTATTTTCTGTTCAGTGTGTTTGGATTTGGAGAAAACTAAGTCACATGAAAGGGAAAATTTCTTATTTTGGTCTCTGAAAATTGATTTTTTGAATGATCTTTCAAGGATTGATTTTTTTAATTTGAATGATTTGTCTCTGAAGATGATTTTATGCAGAGGATTTGTGGGTTTGGTCTGCGAATAGGCTGTCTGGTTTGTCTTCATCAAAACCAGACCAAACCCATGACCTTCCTAGACTCCATAGCTGTGAGTGAGAGTGAGAGAGAGAGGTTTGGTAAAAAACGACGTCGTTTTTTACCACGGCAGGAACCACGGCAGGAAAGTATGGCAGAAGATCCGGACTCTATCTTACCAACATCCTTTGTCTTCTCCCAATACTATACGGTCTCCCTTATCTACTTGCAAGACTAAAGACTTTTCTCATGCCTCTTTCACATCACTTTTTTTTATTTTTTTATTTTTTTTAACAGTTTTTCATGCTACTTCAATTCCTCTCTCTCTTACCCTCTATCTCTCCCTCTGCTTCAGTCCCTCTATCTCTCCCTCTATCTCTCACCCTTGTTTCTCTCCCACCTTCTCTCTCTCTCTCTCTCTCACCCTCCTTTCTCTTATGCCTCTTCAGTCTCCTCTCTCATCCACGTTTCTCTCTTACAGTCTATATCACCCTTCTCGTCTCCTTTCCAGAAACCACTTTCTTCTTCTTTTCTCTCTCGGCGACAATGGTGATCTTTCATACTCTCATCTCACCCTCGTCTCCCTCTTACAGTGACACAATCCCTCTCACTGGAAACCCATTTTCTGCTCTTAATATCTCTCTCTCTCTCTCTCTCTAGTGGCAATGATGCTAATCGACGACAACAATGATGCTCATATCTATGAGACGATGGCGATGATGCTCAGATTTACTTCAACGGTGATGAATGTTGCTCAGATTTAGGCAATGGTGAGTCTATCTCTACCATTCCTCTCTCTATTCTTTCTCAAATTTTTTTTGCATATTTAATATATTTGTTTAAATCTCTTTTACTCCATTTATACATGTTTGAATTTGATTTTTGTTTGAATTACAACTTGAGAAAGAGTGTGAAGTAGATTGATTCCTCTCTGTGTTGCGCCGACCGAACCGACTGCCAATCCGAATGGTGGGCCACGGTCGATTTCATATATGCTTACGATCGACAGTGGGTGGCAATTTCTCTAAACCGACGCATTTGATTTGATTGACGGGCTTAGGATAAATCCGATCCAAACTGACCCGTGCACACACCTAATTAAACTATATTTAATATATCTACTATTTAAGCAATAACAACTCTAGCAATAATTTCCTCTTTGATAGTGAATCCTATGCTGTATTTCATTAATACTCGACGTAGACTTATAACCATACTATGTATACTATGTATAACTCTAGCAATAATTTTATTTTACTTTTTTTTTTTTTATCATAACAAGATCTAAACAACAAATCTTATAAAATCATATCTATTCATATATATATATATATATATATTTATATTGGATTTTATGTATGAATTCTGCGTTATTAATCTTGGCATATAAGCCAATAACAGAACATTTTTGTCAAAATTGCAGAAAAATAAAATGAAGAAAAAATAATTCCAAATATATATATATATATATAAATGCCAATTTTATTTAACAGAAATTGTAACGGTTGAACTTCACGTTCCGTTTGTTGTGGTGGAAAATAAATATTTTTCGTATTTTTTGGTATTTGGTACAATAGAAAACGAAAGGTAACAGAAAATATTTTCCACTGTTAATGAAAAACAAGCTAATTTAGACATAAATTATTTTCACTTTTAAAAAGCAGAAAATGTTTTCCGGATTAAGGTTTTACTAATGTAATCGCCACCACAACCACACTACCATTACCATGGTCACCGCCATCTTCACTGTCCCTGTCGCCCCACCACCATGTCACCACTTCCTCCTCCACCATCAACACCACCAAATATAGAAAAATGTTTTCTCTAGAAAATATTTTTTGAAAAAAGTTTTTCGTAAAAAATGTTTTCTGCCCAAACAAACGGAGCATATGTCTAAAATCATACAAGACCTCTTAGACTATTTTTAAAATATAGAAATTAAAATGCTATAGCCAAATGACAAAAAATGTAAAGGTAAATTACACTAGCCTTTTTAGAGGTTTAAGAAAATACAATTAAAACATTGTACTTTTGACATAATTACATTAGTTTTTCTTTAGATTTTAATTCCCATAATAGCTAGATAATTTTTCATCAGTAACTCGTTAATCATATGAATAAAAAAAAAATGATATTCTCATATATGCTCATCTAAATTGTATATTTATCTTTATTTATTTCAATTTAACTATATTAAAAGAAATATCAATATAATTATGTCAAAAGTATGAGGCGTATTTTTTTTCCAAACCATAGAGAAGTGTGGGATGCTTTTGGGGTTATCAAGCGCGCCCAACAGTTCAGACTCTCGATCTCTTGATCTAGTCTCATTAGTGTAATGTGAAATAGAAAATGAGAGTCTAAATCCAGCATCTTTTATAAAAAAACCGTTTATTGCAAAATACGCCAAAAATGGATTACATTACCAGATCTCATAGTCGCCACCTAATCTTTTGGAAAATTTAGAAATCCGTGACTCGTGCCAAAGGCCATTGTTTGTCACAATTGAAGATGCCTCGGTTCGGAACCTTAAGTGTGAAAGGGAAAGGTCATGAATTGAGTACCCCCATTCACTCGATCAAAAGATCGGCCTCTATTAAACCATAATATGAGTTTTATAAATATGATATGCTTATGTTCCGATTATTTTAATAATGCTAAAATTACTATGTGAGTCAAGCAATTTATAGATTATGTCACTTATTTTGGTATGCTTTGATTTTACGCATTTTGAAAGATTTTAATGTAGAACTCAAAATGAAAACTAAGCTCACATGCATCAATCAACATCATTACAATCTAAGTAACATAACCTTCATCTACCAGCATTCAATGAGGTATATCATTTAAGCACTTATATGGTAGGATGCTATACATAGTAAAATATTATATACAGTCGGGATGCTAAAGCTGTAAATGCTCACCTAATACTCCTTCGTAGTAAGCCAAAAAATAATATGCTATATACATATGCATGATCCTATATACGAATAGCTAACAAAATACATACACAAGAATGAAAGTATAGATTTGGATGCTAAGTACATGATATATGAATGATTTCAAGGCATGAATTAGTGCACAAAGGCACATAAGAATTGACGAAACCCACAGATGCAAATTAGCGGAATCTCAATGCATGAAAGATGGATACAAAGCATGGATATGATAAATAAAACATGATGCTACACAAAAAGTGCATAAATAAAAGTGATAGAAAGACATGGGGTTGGAAGTTATTATAACAATTTGAATGAAAAGAAAAAAGACATGGGAAAAAAAATTATTACAACAATTGAATGAATAATAAAAGAAAAAAAAGAGAAGTGGGGTTGGAGGGGTTATTATAACAATGAATAGGTTCAACCAAATTGGTGTTGAATCTAACAAATCATATTAAATAAATAAAAGAACTTGATCAGCAGCTCCAGAACCACCAAGGAGACTGTCATAACCCAAACCTGCCCCTAAAAGTTTAGCGTTGTAACCGGCTAGTAATCCTTGGATTAACAAAGGCCTCTGAACAGAATTACAAAATATAAGGGACTGTGGAAGCAAATATATAAAACTTACATAGTCCATCGAGTTGTGCTGACATACATGGGATAAATAATTTTAAACTTTATAAACAAATTTGTGACGTCATAAAAAGACATGAGTCATGCATCATTCCCATAGATAGATGAAACAAAAGTGGGACTTAGCCCAATGTATAATACCAAAAGAAAACAGGTCTTAAAAGCTTGGACCACAAAAACTTGACCTCTCAAAGGGAACTTCCCGGGAGGTATAGTAGCTGGTTAACCCAACTATCTAGGCAACAGCGTAGGCCTGGTCACACACCTACTCACCTATATACATAATATAAATAGTGAGTGGAAGCCTAGTGAATAATAACTGAGTAAAGGGTTAAATAAATGATATCCCATAACTAATTCAGTAAACAGAAACAGATACATATGCATGTTCTTGTTCGAGTCATAAACTGAAATCAGAGTTCATGCTTAATCTGACATAGTACATCCGTTAGCGCTAATATATCACATATAAAGCACCAAGGGTCATACTTGTTAGTTCCATATAAGAACCTTCGGCCGAGTACGGATAATTTGTCAGTTCCATAAAGGAACCTCCGGATCGGGAACAGATAATTTGTCAGTTCCATAAAGGAACCTCCGGCTGAGTACGGATAACTTGTCAGTTCCATAAAGGAACCTCCGGACCGGGAACAGATAATTTACTTGAGCCATGGAATTGTTGCCACGAATACTTGACAGAAATTGGACAATCATTTATTATACAGAATATATAACATGTTATAAAATAGATCTTATTCCATATACAAAAAATAAATATAGTTTTACTAAGTTATTACTCACAGATGGCTTCGAAAGCAGACAGATAGAGTAGACAAATCAGATATCTTGTGGCGCGTGACCTGCACAGTTATAGAACGAATACGTACTGAATTACACACCTGGAATCATTAACTTAGTTCGTTCTTATCTTGGGGTGTTTCTACTTCTTATCCTCATTATTATGTCTTAATCTTGGCCTAGGAGTGCCTAGGATGCAATGAGGATACTAAAATGCTCTTGAAAACACTCAACAAAACTTGCTGAAAACAAGGGTCTCGCTCGAGCGCAACTTCTTTCGCTCGAGCGGACATGCAAAAATGTGAGAGGTTGCTCGAGCGTAACTTTGGTCGCTCGAATGGTCTATAAACTCTGCAAAAGTATTGGTTGCTTGGTTTTTTCGCTCGACGCTCGCTCGAGCGTAAGACTCAAGTCCTCGCTCGAGCGCAACTTTTGTCGCTCGAGCGATCTGCGAAAATAGGAAACTCTGGGAGCATGAATTTTACGCTTGAGCGAACTATTTGTCGCTCGAGCAAGAGTGCAGAACATAGCGTGGTCGCTTGAGCGTAGGATCTGTTGCTCGAGCAGTGAAGTCGAATTCTGGAATTTCTAGATTCACCTCCAAGCTTCAAAACTCATCTTTAACCTTTCAAAAACACATCTTTTGGGCCCAAAACTTGAGAAAACAAGTCTAAACTTGGAAATCATAGAGAATTAAAGATTATTTTATGAAATCAAGGCCCATAAACATGTCAATTATACAACTCAAGCTTGAAATGTGAAAGCATAACATGAACATGGCATGCATGAAATGATTTGAGCTCTAAGTCTCCAAATCATGAGCAAATGAGATGGTTAGACGAAAAACATGTTGAATTCCTTGAATAAAACCAAGATTTGGACATGCATGTGAAAATTCTTCAAACTCCAACTCTAAATGCAAAAGAATTTGCATGCATGTGAGGTAATCTTCCTAATTCTCCTTTCCTAGCTCAATTCTTGTTCTAAGTTCTCTTGAATTTATGTAATACATCTCAATTACACAAATAAAGGCTTAAATTCTTACCTCACTCTTGATTTAGGCTCTAGCTTGCTATATTTTTAAGCTTTCAAGCCAATTCCCTTAATTCCCTAGCAAATCTCCTAGTTGAATTCAATTCCTCCTTTCTCTCTCTCTTTCTCACGTGTGTAGGCTCAAAATGATGAAGAGAGGATGACTCAAAGTGGTGTAATAGCCTTATATAGGCTTGATTAGGGAGTTTAATTAATTAGGCTTACCACTAGTCAAATGAGCACTATTTAATTCTAATTAATTCGTTCCGAATCGAATTTCAATTAAACTTACCATAAAATTCTAAAAATTCCATATAACACAAATACCAAATCAATTTCATGTTCGGATGCCGATAAGGCCTTCAATTCGCAAACTGAAACAGAAACACAAACATATATTTCTACGAGAGACAGATAGAAACACCAATAATGCAATGCATATGTAATTAACTCAGGATTTCATCTTAATTACTTATTAGGTTTACTTAATCATGGCTTAACAATTAATCATGGGTCAGGGTTGTTACAGAGACCACCCCCTAGAAGCTGTTTGCTTTGTTCTTGGAGAAGTTAACTAGTTATACATAACGGTGGCCGGCCGAATAGCGAAATGGCCGGCCAAATTCATCTTCCAGCTGAGATTTAGGTCAGTGTAGGATTTCCAGAATAGAAGCCACAATACACTTTCTGAGGGGTGTTTATCCTTTCTACTCCTTTGCTCACAGGGATCACTTAGGGAAGAAACCAAGGGGCTCTAACCCTCAACAATAATACAAACAGATATATACAACATATATTTTGCTAAAAAAAAAAAAAAAAAATGGATCAAAATTAAGAACACATTCAAGCCCAAGAAATAGATAGGAACCTATATATTCTCTTTGTGAATAAAAGCAAATTAATATTCAAATCCATGCTATTAAGTGCAGAGCGCAGATTAATGCAAATCATTTTCTGGTGGAAGCCTTGCTTTAAAACAAGGGATTCATCAAAATCATTGAAAACTCCTCATCTAGTCATAGAATAAGGATGCTTCCATCCTATGTTCACAAATGATTGAGAAGGGAGATTTTAGTGTCCTTTGACTCAAAATCTCTTATTTTACTTCCAAAATACTCAACAAAAGGGAAGAACACAACTTTTTAAACATCAAATCTCAAGGATCATCCAAGCAATCCTATGAAACAACCCCTAGCACTCATTGACTTTGCAGCAATGATAGAGACCACTAAAAAATCCCATCACTAATAGCTCTAATGAGTTGGAAAATATAAAAAATAAAAGAAAAAAGAAAAACACAAGAGACAACCATCACATCAAAGGGAGAGCCGCCTCATTAGTGCTCCCTTAGTGCTTCCTTTTTAGTGCTCCCAAGCATTAATCTTGACTTTGAGTGAAGAGTTGAGACTAATGGATCAAAGTACTTAGAAGATAGAATATGTGAAGAGAAAGCGTGTAACAACAAGAAAAACTATTATACATATTAAACTTGTGAATGGATGTCTAATTTCTACTCCCAATCACATTCACAGGGTTACAAAATATACAACAATGGATTTAAGAGATTCTAGCTATGGAAAGCAAGAAAATAGAGATAAGTTATGGAAAAAAGAAGAAAAACTATCAACTCAATGGATGGGCGGCTATTTTCTACCCCCAACCACATCCATGAGGACCCAATTAACACATCTATGAACAACATCAATGAATTATAGCATTAGAAAGCAAAAAAAGTAAAGAAAAAGCTATTAACTCAATGGATGGGTGGTGAAATCTACCCCCTCCACATCCATGAGGACTTGTTACATCCTTACAACAGTTACATAATGAAAACAAAGCTTAAAGATGAAGGATAAGAGAGAAAATATGAGAAAATGTTCAAAAGTTTCACCTCTTAAAAGAGGTGAACTTCTTGATTGTCAAACTCTTTCTAACACCCTCAAAGTCCTTTAGATATGGCTTAGAGTTGTTAGGATCCGTAGCAAGAAGCTTGGAGTCAAGCTTTAATGGAGTTTTGATGATTGGTGTATGAGAAATAAATGTTGAAGATGAAGTGTATGAGATGGGTTCTTAAACAAGTCTTTTAGCTCTTTAGAAATATTTTTGTAACCTCTTAAAAATATTTCTCAACCTTAATTTTAGCTTTAATGAAGTTTTGGGTAGTGTATCAGTAAAGAAACATGAAGAAAATGGAAAAGAAGGTTGAAGATGAGGTGTGAATGTAAACAAAACTTGTAACCCTTAACAATGAATAGGAAAGGTGATATTTATAGACTTTTAGGGGAAAGAAAATATCTGAGATGTTTGTATAGGAAGCTTAGAGTCAAAATATCTAAGATATTTGTGTAAAATTTGGAGAAAATATTGAATTTCCTGAAATTGCTCCGTTTCCTGGAAAAATCATCCGGCCAGACAAAAAAGTGTCCGGCTAGCCAAAAAATCATTTGGCCAAACAGCTTTTTCAAAGGGGAAACAAGATTTTTTTCATAGAAAATTCTCATTCATTCCACTCATTTCCACTTTCTTCTTGCTCAATTTACTAAAAAAATATAACACTTGAATTTTGAAAATACGAGCCTCGAACTTTGTAGAAATGTTTGAATCCACATGAAAAAAGCATTTTAAAAAAGATTTAAAAAGGGTCTAAAATGTTTTGGCCAAAACGAGTGTAAGGTTGGGATTAAAGCTTGAACACGACTCTCCTGCTGAGGAATTCGTAAGATAGTACATTCTAACTTTCATCATCGGGTGTTCAGAAAAGAGTGCCCAATTCTTAGGGTCGGTCAAAATAGGATGTCTACAGTTACCCCTCTTAGACAGAGCTCAATGCGTCATTTTGTGACGTGAGTGAATGTCAAAGCCCGAAGATAACCCTTTTGACAAGGCCATAAGACTTGGCAAACAAACAAAATGTAGATACAGTTGGATGAACCTAAGGGTTGCCTATATATCTTTTTGCAAGGAATCAAACTGGTGTAGTTCAGGGGCATAATACAAATGATATGCAGCATGCTAATAGTTGCAGATACAACAAAGAATTTTATTCAAACATGTTTTCTACACGAGTCATATAAAATGAGATGCATAAACATATTTTTTACATGAATGAAAGAAATGCAAATCCAAACGCGTTTCGTGCGAGAGAATGAAGGGTGGTCAAGGCCAAACACACTGAACAAGCTGGGACATGAGAGGAGAAACACTCTCTAATCGCCCTAAAATCGTGAGAAGAGGAACGCACTTTAACCGTGCCGAACTCGCAAGAAGAGGAACACAGCACTCTAATCATGTTGAAATCACGAGAAGATGAACACAACACTCTAACTGCGCTAAAATCACGAGAAGAGGAACACTTTAATCGTGTTAAGATTGTGAGAAGAGGAAGACACTCTTACCGCGTTGAAATCGCAAGGTAAATCGTGAGAAGAGGAACACACTTTAATCGTGCTAAAATCGCGAGAAGAGGAAGACGCTATAATCGTGCTGAAATTGCGAGAAGAGAAAGGGTGTTAACCAAGAGAAAACCAACCAAACACCCTTTACGTATAAAGGGTAAATGCAATAAGATAAAGAATGCAATGCATGCAATGCATGCAATGCAACATGTAGTAGACGCAAAAAGCAATATGTCTCATAGCTTCGAAAATAGGCGTACAAGCTGATTAAGAGTTAGACTTACGTGTTTTTGCACTCCATTGAGAGCTGATGATCTATACAATGTAGCATAATGAAATGATGACAAAATGCGAAGATGACAATATACGAGGCAAGCCTCATGCTAATGATGATGAAGCCTAACAAAAGATGCAAATATGAGGAATGCAACCTTTTTTAATGCAAAAAGGATTGTGCGAGGGGATGCACTTTATTCGAAAAAGACTAAGGCCAAGTTTGGGAAGTCTAAAAAAAGTCAAAAAGTCAAAAAGTCAAAAAGTCAAAAAGTTATCATTATTCACCAAAAGTCAACAATTATGGCTGCACAACTCCCAATACTAATTTTTCCCTACACATTAATTATACAATTTTTTAATACACATTGTTCCATAAAAAGTCAAAAAGTTAACCCAAACATTCATCTTTTCAACCTCAACTTTTTAGTCTAAAAAGACAAAAAGTGCACTTATTTAGGACACCCCAAACAACCCCTAAAAGTGAAAAGGTTGCATGCTGCACATCTCAAAACATGGATGGCACGAAAAACAGTGCATGATGAATGATGTATGGAGCAATACATGATATAACTTATGAGATGAGCAGTATGGAGAGTGGTGCACCACATATCTCATAGAATGAATGCATAGTAATGTGTAGGTCACACCACATTATGCGACGAAACATGGCAATTTGTGTAACGTAAGGAAGCAAAACCAACTCCATAGGTTAAACCTAAACACAAATCGAGATAACTCAACGCAACTTAGTTAATGATATTTACAAGTACATAACAAAGTCGAGAGCTAGAGCAACCAATCACGTAGTTCAAATTCACCAGAGTGTGAGCATGCATGCATGAGTCAAAGCACATATCAATGTGAAGAAAGAAGGCAACCAAAGAGAATCTTGAATTGGTCGGAGGTAATTGTGAAAGGTTGAATCATATTAGAATCATCATGGGGAAGGAGGGGGCGAACCCACTCTTACTCAAGGGAAAGTGCTTGACAAATAGTTGAGAGAAAAACATGGTTCATGCCCCTTGTTTAGCTAATAGCCAAGTCAGATGTACTATTGCCCCTGGTGTCTAGTCACTGGTTGCATTTTTCAACATTATGCAGGCACCTGTGATAGGGATCATCAGATCATAGAACAACTGCCAATCAACCCGACTTATACTTTCCTCATGCCCTAGAGCGTTGAGAACTTATTCCAATCCCCTAAAAAGGTTCTTTGCAAGCACTTTCAACAATTGCCCCTAGTTGATCTTTGAGATTCATTATACCAACCATAATTGATGGATATAGTTAAGGGAGCCTCCTGCATTGCTTTAACCCCTTTAAGGTCGAGTTCACCAAGATTGAGTAAGCCTTCCATCTCTTCAAAGAACTATTCATTCTGCTTTTCTTTCTTAATTTTTTTTTGATGAGACAGAGATCTGAAGATTCAGGAATGAACACCATGGGTTTGGGCTCATTATCGGGTATGATGTATTTGGCTAGCATCGAAGTTTATTGTTGGCCAAAAATGGATGAAATTTGTGTTGTGGGGCGGTAATAGATTGGTAGTGGGTTTTTGAGGTGGGGTGATGACCTTGTTGTCGTTGAGATCTTGAATCTCATGATGAAGGTGATGGCAATGATCGGTGTCATGACCATGCTGTTGGTGAAAGACGCCGTATTTGGTAGGATCGTGCTAGGCTGGAAGAATATCATGGAAAGGTCGGGGGTCAAGAGGTTTGAGGTGGCCTTTGTGAGGATTTGAAGAGTTTTGGACGAGGCCATGTAGAGGGGATTATAAAGGTGCAATTTTGGGAGCAGCGAGCACCAATCCTAAAAACATTGGCAAAAAAGCTGTCAGGTGTAAACTCTTAAATGTTTAGGATTGGAGTTAGAATGGGTATTTCTAATAAGGCATCACTTTCCATGGCTCCACCTTCCTTTGTTTACTGACCCCTGATTCAAAATGCCTTCGACCTAGCTTCTTACGTTGAATTCACTTGTGGTAACTTTCATCTAGGCATTGGGATATTGAGGCCTCGTTTGAGAACAGGCTATTTTAGTAACTTTTTGGATTTTTGGCTAAAATATGAGGAAAAAAAAACTTAGTTGTTTGGGATAAACTTTGACTTTTTATGAAAAGACGTGAAATAAAATAAGCTAAATAATGAGAAGTGGATAAAATGACCGAAATGGCCTTATAGCCGTGCATAGTACCTGTCCAAGCGTTAGACTTGATGGCTTTTGCAAGAGTGATATGTCAAATTAGTGAAAAAGTATTATTTTAAATTTCCTTTGCATAATACACTTGGAGTATACAACATGTAAAAATATATTTGTGTGATGTAATATTATTTAAACAATATTAATACAATATATTTAAAAATGAAGGTATCATGTCACAAAGGTCAAATTGTATTTCTTTTGGAGAACTGTAATACAACACATATTTAAAGTTGTGCGTAAATTAGACTGACACCTCCTGACGTTTATGTTTATTACAGTTTCCCCCTCACCTTTTGAAAATTACATCTCCCCCTAAGGTTTGAAGTTTCATTACAGATTCCCCCCTCAGCAATTTAATTTTTTTAAATATCAATTTTATATTGATTGGGAAAATTACATTGACACCCCTCACATTTTAGAAATTACAATCCTGTCCCTAAGGTTTAAAGTAGCATTACCAATTACCCCCTCGGTTAGTATTAGTTGGGAACAAAATTCATTGAAAAAAAAATGTAGTTGGGAAAAAAATTATTTTAAAAACAAATTAATGGAAAACAAAAATTAATTGAAAATTTTTTTTGTTAGTAAAATTTTTACATTTTTATTTTAAAACCAACGTAAATTCATTGAATTTACGTTTTTTTCTCAAATTTACAAACTGAGACAACCATTTATAAACCCAAAAAATGATCAAAAAAGTTTTTATGATTGTTTTTAAAATTTTTGTAAATATAAAATGAAAACTGAAAAGGAAATGGTTACCAAATAAGTCTCAGATGGTAAAAATGTTGTAAAATTAACAAGTAATTAAATAAGTTACCAACGTAAGAAATGACTTATCAAAAGATTCTTAGGCTATGTATGGTTTGTTTTTTAGAAAATTTTTTTTAAAAAAATTCAAAATTAATTTGGTTAAGAAAAAAAAATAAAAAATAATTATCATTAAGGCTAAAAAATAATTATTATTTTAACTTTTGGGCAGGTTATATACGTACGTATGCATGTTTCAATTTAATTTGTATGATGATTATTTCTAACCACTCAAAAGATAAAAATTATATAAAAATGATAATTATTTTTTAGTTTTTATTTGTTAACCAAATTAATTTTTAATTTTACAAAAAAAATCTAAAAATCAAACCATACATAGCCTAAGAATCCCTATTGGTAATTCATTTCCTACGTTGGTAACTTATTTAATTATTTGTTAATTTTATGACATTTTTACCATCTGAAGCTTGTTTGGTAACTATTTCGTTTTCAGTTTTAATTTATATTTACAAAAATTTTAAAAAATGTCCCGAAAACTTGTTTTATAATTTTTTTAGTTTATATATGATTGTCTCAATTTGTAAATTTTAGGAAAAAATGTAAATTCAAATAATGACCTTATGTTAGTTTTTAAACAGAAATTTATGGAGAAGTCCTATAACTCTGTTTTCATCTAATTTTTATAGAGCTTTTCAAAAAAAATGACAACAACGGGAGCGAGACATACTAATTTTTCTGACTTTATAATTTAGTCCAAAAATATAAAATTTAGTAAAATAGTATTCCCAAACGACTAGTCAAATGGATTATAATTTGTGTGATGTAACTGTGAATAGTACACAAATTCTGATAAAATATGAAAATAATTTTTACAAGTCTCAATTCTAAAGTCCTGAACAAATCATAGCCAAACTCTGTACGAAACTCGAGTATTTAACTGTTTTTAGTTGGGGAAATTTGTGTTTCGGGAAATCAAAAACAACCTGAAATTTATGAGTTCATGAAAGGCCTTACATAATTGGTAAGCAACCTGAAATCATAACCAAGTCTGTATTCCATAGTTGTACAAAAACAGTAACGTACATGGTCATACATAATTGGTAACCAATTATGTACGTAAATAGTCCTCTCCAATTAATTTCAACACAACATAGTGATGGCGTGCATCACATAACATGTCCACCTAACGAGCATTTCGCCAAATTGCAACTAACTCTGCCCTGATATGCGCCCGCAATTGCGCCATCTCAACGTCATCGTCTCTAGGTATCATCGCATCGTCGAGGGCAGCCAAATCGCCCCGGTCAGGCATTTCTGCGTATCTGTACTCAGCCGCACTGCTGATAGCAACAACAATATGGTTGTCCACACTATTTCTGCGTATGAAATTATGTAAAGCCATGGACACTACAACTAATGGCACCTGCACTTTACGAAAATCAAATCGAGGCATGTCTTTCAGAAATCTCCACCGCGACTTCTAAGCGCCAAAGGTACTCTCAATCACACTCCGCAAAGATGAGTGAGTGTGGTTGAACAACTCATCACAGTTCCGTGGATTGTGCCTTTGAAATTCCGGTTGGTGGTATCTATTGCCTTTGTATGGTGCCAGAAAGCCCTTCTTATTACTGTATCCATTATCTACAAGGTAATAGCGACCTGTGAAAGTGCACATGTAAATTGCGTAATGGTCATGATCGATGTTCACTTGGCATACAATATAAATTTTAACTTATCCACAGTTGCGTTCATTTATTTCACAACAACTGTATCTCCATAATTGATTTATGTATTGACAAGGAGAGGCGGAAGCATGAAACTAACTCAGAAAGGGCACTTCTTCCTTACAACTTTATTTTTTTTTCCCCATAACCAACAATAAGAACATAACAATAATTTTTCAAATAATATATCCAAAAACTACCCTATTTTTATTACAAAAGTATTTCACATAAAATTTTATAATTAATTCCGAGCAAAATTGAAAACAAAATATTACGTGTAACTAGTTTATCATGGACAGTGTAAAAACAGTCATATATTTAAGTCTTAAAATAAATTACTACATGCTAACATGAATCAAATTTAAAGTTAATTATAATGGTAAGATAAATCAAATTTATATAATGTGAAAACAATGATATATTTAAGTGTGATACATTTTTACATATATATTAGTGAGATTAATTATATTTGCATATCAATAATGATGGATATTACCTTTATGTTGAGATTGTTTCATAATATTTTCATACATAAAAATTCCCTTCACATTTCATTCTAAATATTAGTATTTTAAAAAAAAATATTTATATACAGATGTTAAAAAAAAATGAAAATAAAAAATTGTATTGTGGATTCAGGTGTACGTACCGTCAGTTGCAGTCGAAAAATTGTATTGTGGATCTTCCGTTACATTGCTTAAAACCCAACTGTCGTGCATGCTATCCTCCCACCCGTACGAGACAAACACGAAGCACATGTTGAAATCACATACCGCCAAAATATTCTGGGTGTGACACCGCTTTTGGTTGAAATATGGGGTTGCTTCTGACTCCTTTATGCATGCCGGCACGTGTGTCCCATCCAATGCACCTAAGCAATCCTATATATTAATAAAAAAATTGCAATGACAAGATTACCGACCATGTTCATACGGACCATTTTCCAGAACATTACAAAATATTTTCCCATACCTTGAACGGCATATATTGTGGTTGAGACTGGAGATGGGGATCCCTGTGTGTCTGGAAATTAGCAAGGGTCCTACAGTGAACGACAGTGAATTTTTTCATTACTTTCAAGATGTTATGAAATGGCGTGAAATAGTTTCACCGGAATGTTGGAAGCGTTCTTGTAACTCCTAGTTTGGCAAGTTTTTAAGCACATGAATGAATATTGCAACACTCTCCTCGACGTGTGCAAGCCGTGCGGACGCTCGGGTACACGCAACTGGAAGTCATTTACCAATGTCGTACATAACTGAATGAACACATGTTTGGGCATGCACAATTCTTACTGGAAGCGACCACTGTAACCCTTGTATAATTCCGCAATCCATGCCCTCCCCGACAATATGGAAGTGTGGCATGGGACTTTAAGCATACGCCTTGTAGTAATCAGTTGCAATTCTGTAGGCTTCAACATATGCACAATTCATCTCATGCTGCCACTGTCTTGCGAGAGCTGCGACATCCTTTGACATTTGATCCATCCGTGCGGGGTCGTCATTGTCGTTGTTCATACCTACAACGATTACCACAAAACATAATCAACAACTACTGATGCCAGTATTAAGCACATGTATTTGAGCATGAAATTTCATATGAAAAATGTGAATGTAAAGCAAAATTTGCAACTAATCAACTTTTATGTTCAAACCCGTACCAATCATGCTGTAAAAAAAAACCTGAAAAAAAAAATGGAAGCAAACGTGTCTTGAACCAAGATAGGATTTTCATAATTTTCATCATTTTAGTGGTTCATTATTTTTAATAAATAATTATATTCATAATTGCAACACACAGAAACCACATTATACGTAGTACATGGAATACCACATCAACCTGGGCAAACACATTGCAAATCCAGAAAATGGCGTAAAAAATGGATTACCACATTTACTCCAACCCTGTAGCATTTATAGCATAACAAAACAAAATGAACCACAAACATATCACAAGTCAAGGACAATGGATCCACAGCCATGACCCCTGCCCAATCCATTCTCAAACCACAATTCAACTGAAATTAAACACAAGAAAAAAAATACAGTTAACACTTCAACTGAAATTAAACAAATTTTGTAGAGTTGTTTCCCGTGCGGATTTAAAACCGAATTCCTTCATTGCACAGCAAACTCACAAGAGTGATACCTCCATTCCTTTCTTTGTCTTGCTTCTTCGCTTGTAGCCACCCGATTATGCCTCGGTCCGTGAGAATACTCATAACCATTTCCCGATTGTTCAGAACCTCCATAAGCATGACTCCAAAGTGGAGAAGTTCATTGGCGGGGTCTAGTCCCTCTATTTCATACAGCCGTCCAACAGCCTGACCCATAGTGTAACTGTGCCCCCCGACAACATGGTTGACAGTTAGTTCCTTGCTCTGAGTCTTCACAGAATTTAGCAACTCGTCCATGTTACTTGCCAACACTGCAGTCTCGGTAATGCGCTTGTTTTACAATGTTTTGGCCGAGGAATGCTTCCACTTACTTCCACTACCCGTGGCATTGATGTTGGCGGAGTTCATCATGGCAGCCATTTTCGATGCGCCTAATTCATTGCTGTCACTGGAAAATTTTGGATTGTCGGACTCTCTATCCAACTCCATTGGGTTACGAGTCTCGCCAGGTGTCCATGCATTTTTACCCGTAGCTGCAGCGCCAGTGAAGACGCGCTCCATCAAATCCGGATGGTCCAAGGTTTTGGTTCAAAACTTGTAACATACATTGTCAATCTGTAAATCAACACAATGTAAATAGCATTATCGTATTGGCATGGAATAAATTCAATGCAACATGGTGCAGAAATGGCAGTTTTTAAAACCTGAAGAGAGGATGAAATGCTAAAATATTGAACGAGGTAAAGTATGCTACACTGAACAAATTGCAAGCTAGAGTAAAATATTAAACAAATTCAGCCTACTTATGTGTTTCCATTACAATTCAGCTTACTTGAATTACAAACAAGTGTGATCCGAAGGCAAGTCGAAAATAACTGGACTTTGTACTTCAAAACCATAGTTCTTCTTGTAGGACAAAAAATCTGAAAACTACTTTTTTCCTTTTATTTTTTGTTACTTATGTGTTTTTTTTGAGTTGGTTACTATTTGGATTGGTCAGTTGGATTCTTTGGATTCAATTATGACAATGCTTCCATGAATTTTCCTAAACCATTATTTGGCAGCAAGGTCTTCAACAAGGTCTTCTTATAACTCATGCAATACTATTGCAATGCAATTGTCAGGATCACAATTGCATTGAAAACTAATAATTTTCTGCACCTATTTTTTACACTACAACCACCAATCTAATGCTCATGTTCTGTCCATAACTAGAAATGTTAATTTCCTTCTTTACAATATCGACACATATGGAGCCTACAAATGGCAACCATGCAAAAGCATGGCCAACTTTTCACAGTAAAATAATTTCAATTACATCCTTAATTTGGACCCGAAACCTTTTACATACTTTGAAATACTATTGTCCACTGTAATCCACCCATCACCTTCATTTCAAAACATTAGCGAAGGACCAATTAGAAAAGGTTTGTGAATTTTAGAATTTTTTGCAGACACAGGTTGCTATATTGTATGGGGATTAAAAGAAGTTAAGAAGGAAGCACTTTACACAAGTGTTTTGACAAATAAAACCTGTTCACCTTTTTCACCATCCCAAAAATATTTCGTAATCCAAACCACACCAACCCAAATTCTTTAAACTTACAAACATACAACGTTTTAAACTACATAGGAAAGCATGGTATACATAAAAAAATTGAGATATTAGTTATGTAATAACGGACAGGAAAAACAAAATGTAAACCGTTACCTTCTCCATTTTAGCCCACCAATTAGCTGACGTAGTGAACAACCCAGTAACTTGGTCAAAGCCAATTCCAGTTGGGCATTTTCGGCAAGCCATTAGCTTACACCACGCATGCCACTCGCTCTTCAATAAATTGTACTTGTTTTTAAGTTGTTTTAGTGAATGTAGCATCCCAGTTGCTGCCTCAAATGTCTTAGACAACGAACGGTACCCGTTCGGAGTGATTGACATGTGTGGCCGGTTTCTTGCTTCAATTTCCTTAACAACCAATTCCAAGAAAATCCGTGTCGACTCCCCATCCCAAGTTGCTTTGTGATAGGGTTGTTGTTGTTTCCCTTTGCTGGAAGGGGTACGAGGCCCAGATCGATGTGACGCCATGCGACTATAACAATAGCGTGCAACGGGAACCAACGTAAAAATATTTATACACTCACAATACAAGAATTACCAATATATGGAACATCTTTTATGTCAGAAATGTGGTATTTGAAACAAAACATAGTGCAATAGATTCATTTAACGACATTAGTATTTGAAACCAAAACAAACAGTTGCGGAAATATATGAAAACTACATGTTTACGAACAAAACATAATTTCAGAATTTTTTTTGGGCCAGAAACCATAATGCCTTTAATAACAATAGGGTAAGGCCGCACCACGATTACATATATCACATCCGAAACAACAAAATAATGATGACGATGCACAGCACACATGTCACTACTGTAAGCACATGCAGAGTTTGTTCAATGTCACCGAAACGACCCTCAAAAGAAGCAACATTCTCTGTGTCATTCTCAGCAGCCCTTTGGCGCCCATATTCGTCACACCACCCAATCCAACTAACACATGGGTGAGGTTAAAAAATATATTAGTGACGGTTTCAGAAGGAAATGTAAAAGCAAACGTGCTTGTACTCACCACTCCACGAGGGCATTGGTAGTACGCACGACCAGGGTTTCTTGCAGAACGGGAAATCTTTACAACACAGTGCCCTTAGCCACACGCACACATATGGGCTAGTTGTGTTGATGTGGCAGTTGACATAAATGAGGCTATGGTTTCTTTCGTGACTTGTTTCGGGACATGACAAGCACAACAAGACTAGGTGAATGGGTGTGACACTTTTGTTATGGACATAATTTTGTTATACAAAAATGGGTAACAAAATCAAACAAGCCCCCTCCACAAAACATTTAAATCCTGGAATACCACATTTTAGAGGAATTATAAAAAAATAATGTCAAAACAAAATACATTTTGGATGCTCCTTGAAGATTGATAGTGTATAAAATTAGAAAAAGATAATGTCAAAACAAAATACACACCAAATAAAACAGTGGGTTTGATTATAACAGAAAAACTAAAGCCATGGAACATTAGCAGAAGACCCAACACTTACCAAAGACCAAATACAAAAATAAATAAATAAAATAATAGCTTTGTTCAATCATGAAAATAAACTATGGCATAGATATTGGACATAAAGTTTAGAAGTGTATTTGGATAGAGGGCTGACCAAATCATATGCTAAGCAGCAGCTCACTATTAGTGAGAAGGATTTGGAGATGCTCAAGTACACAACCCTGTAGTTTAAAAGTGAAAGACTCATTTTCCTTCTCCTTACTTTTTTTTTTCCTTCTCCTTACACGACTCTGCTACATGTGGTCTGGTTTTTTTTTTTTTTTTTTGTATGTGAAGGATTCGTATTGAAACATATATGTGGATCAACCATTCATGAATTCTATAAATCAATAACTTCATTTCTGGTGCAAATTGTGCTCTTCTGTTTAGGGGACTTTCTTTTTAATTACCCAAACAAAAAGTAAATTCTTTTTAGAATACAAATTGAAATTGGCAAGTGGTGAGACACACACACACACATACATACACACACACACACACACACACACACACAGAGTTCATCCATATACAAAAAATAGAGCATACAAGTCATGGTTATCAGATCCACACCCCCCCACCACCAAACAACCCGCTTATTTGTAAAGTGGTCTCGATAGTTCAAAGGAAGACCTAAAACCCCCAACATGGCAGTATGTAAGGGACTTCCTGAAAATATTGCCCAAGTCTGAATTTATACGACAAATTCAAATATGGAAGTGGTCAGACAAAGCGCGAGACACACACACACACCCACACAGAGTGCGAGAGAGAGAGAGAGTTCATACATATATCACAAACAGAGCATATGACTCATGGTTACATAGCGAAACAGAAAGAAGAGAGGCTGAAGAGAGAGAGAGAGAGAGAGAGAGAGAGAAAGAGAGAGAGAAAGAGAGCGAAGAAGAGCATACCTGCGGTTAGGGGGATCGTCGGAGGATGGACTGCTTTTCCGTTGGCCTTCGCGGACTGTTGTCGTCACTTCGTTTTTCTTTCTCTCCAGATCAGAGTTTCTACTATGTTCTGGCATTGAATGAAGGACCCTTTTCATCTTGATGTAGCTGAATAGCTCTAGATAGTACACCCTCTGTGATAATAGCTCTGAAAATATTCCCATCAGTGTTTGACATAAAGCGGGGGTGAAAACGAAATAAAGAAAATCAAGGAGGGGCAAAACGGCCTTTTTACACAGCATCTGCCACACATCACGTGAAGATACTGTACATAGGTTTGTAAGGTGAAATTTATAGGCTTATTGGCTTTTTTTAGTAACTTTTTGGATTTTTGGCTAAAATGTTCGATTGCCAAACGAGGCCTGAGTGGAAATTTTTTTATCTACAATCTTCTCAACAACTGTAAGGCCTAAATAAACAACAGGTACTTGCAGTTATTGAGAAGATTGTAGATAAAATTTTTGCCACTTAGGCCTTGTTTGGCAATCGAACATTTTAGCCAAAAAGCCAAAAAGTTACTAAAAAAGTCAATAAGCCTATACATTTCACCCTACAAACCTATGTACAGTATCTTCACGTGATGTGTGGCAGATGCCATGTAAAAAGACCGTTTTGCCTCTCCTTGATTTTCTTTATTTCGTTTTCACCCCCGCTTTATGTCAAACACTGATGGAAATATTTTCAGAGCTATTATCACAGATGGTGTACTATCTAGAGCTATTCAGCCACATCAAGATGAAGAGGGTCCTTCATTCAACGCCAGAACATAGTAGAAGCTCTGATGAAGAGAAAGAAAAACGAAGCGACGATGACAGTCCGCGAAGGCCAACGGAAAAGCAGTCCATCCTCCGACGATCCCCCCAACCGTAGGTATGCTCTTCTTCGCTCTCTCTCTCTCTCTCTCTCTCTCTCTCTCTCTCTTCAGCCCCTCTTCTTTCTGTTTCGCTATGTAACCATAAGTCGTATGCTCTGTTTGTGATATATGTATGAACTCTCTCTGTCTCTCGCGCTCTGTGTGTGTGTGTGTGTGTGTGTCTTGCGCTTTGTCTGACCACTTCCATATTTGAATTTGCCGTATAAATTCAGACTTGGGCAATATTTTCAGGAAGTCTCCTACATACTGCCATGTTGGGGGTTTTAGGTCTTCCTTTGAACTACCGAGACCACATTACAAATAAGCGGGTTGTTTGGTGGTAGGGGGTGTGGATCTGATAACCATGACTTGTATGCTCTATTTTTTGTATATGGATGAACTCTGTCTCTGTGTGTGTGTGTGTCACCACTTGCCAATTTCAATTTGTCTCCTAAAAATAATTTAGTTTTTGTTTGGGTAATTAAAAAGAAAGTCTCCTAAATAGAAGAGCACAATTTGCACCAGAAATGAAGTTATTGATTTATAGAATTCATGAACGGTTGATCCGCAGACTTGTTTCAATACAAATCCTTCACATACAAAAAAAACAAACCACATGTAGCAGAGTCGTGAAAGGAGAAGGAAAAAAAAGTAAGGAGAAGGAAAATGAGTCTTTCACTTTTAAACTACAGGGTCGTGTACTTGAGCATCTCAAAATCCTTCTCACTAATAGTGAGCTGCTGCTTAGCATATGATTTAGTCAGCCCTTTATCCAAATATACTTCTAAACTTTATGGCCAATATCTATGCCATAGTTTATTTTCATGATTGAACAAAGCTATTATTTTATTTATTTATTTATTTAATTGGTCTTCGATAAGTGTTGGGTTTTTTGCTAATGTTGCATGGCTTTACTTTTTCTGTTAGAGAAATAAACTGAAATAATCAAACCCACTATTTTATTTGGTGTGTATTTTGTTTTGACGTTATCTTTTTCTAATTTTATACACTGTCAATCTTCAAGGAGCATCCGAAATGTATTTTGTTTTGACATTATTTTTTTATAATTTTTCTAAAATGTGGTATTCTGGGATTTAAATGTTCTGTGGAGGGGGGTTGTTTGATTTTGTTACCCATTTTGGTATAACAAAATTATGTCCATAACAAAAGTGTCACACCCATTCACCTAGTCTTATTGTGCTTGTCATGTCCCGAAACAAGTCACGAAAGAAACCATGGCCTCATTTATGTCAACAGCCACATCAACACAACCAGCTTGTATGTGTGCGTGTGGCTACAGGCACTGTGTTGTAAAGATTTCCCGTTCTGTAAGAAACCCTGGTCGTGCGTACTACCAATGCCCTTGTGGAGTGGTGAGTACAAGCACGTTTGCTTTTACAATTCCTTCTGAAATCGTCACTAAAATATTTTTTAACCTCAGCCATGTGTTAGTTGGATTGGGTGGTGTGACGAATATGGACGCCAAAGGGCTGCTGAGAATGACATAGAGAATGTTGCTCCTTTTGAGGGTCGTTTCAGTGGCATTGAACGAACTCTGTGTGTGCTTACAGTAGTGACATGTGTGCTGTGCATCGTCGTCATTATTTTGTTGTTTCGGATGTGATATATGTAACTGTGGTGCGGCCTTACCCTATTGTTATTAAAGGCATTATGGTTTGTGGCCCAAAAAAAATTCTGAAATTATGTTTTGTTCGTAAACATGTAGTTTTCATATATTTCCGCAACTGTTTATTTTGGTTTCAAATACTAATGTCGTTAAATGAATCTATTGCGCTATGTTTTGTTTCAAATACCACATTTCTGACATAAGAGGTGTTCCTGATATTGGTAATGCTTGTATTGTGAGTGTATAAATATTTTTACGTTGGTTCCCATTGCACGCTATTGTTGTAGTTGCATGGCGTCACATCGATCTGCACCTTGTACCCCTTCCGGCAAAGGGAAACGGCAACAACCCTATCATAAAGAAACTTGGGATGGGGAGTCGACACGGATTTTCTTGGAACTGGTCGTTAAGGAAATTGAAGCAGGAAACCTGCCACACATGTCAATCACTCCGAACGGGTACCGTTCACTGTCTAAGACATTTGAGGCAGCAACTGGGAGGTTGCATTCACTGAGACAACTTAAAAACAAGTATAATTTATTGAAGAGCGAGTGGCGTACGTGGTGTAAGCTAATGGATTACCAGAAAGGCCCAACTGGAATTGGCTTTGACCAAGTTACTGGGTTGTTCACTATGTCTGCTGATTGGTGGGCTAAAATAGATAAGGTAACGGTTTACATTTTGTTTTTCTTGTCTATTATTACATAACTAATATCTCAGTTTTTGTATGTATACCATTCTTTCCTATGTAGTTTAAAACGTTGTATGTTTGTAAGTTTAAAGAATTTGGGATGGTGTGGTTTGGATTACGAAATATTTTTGGGATGGTGAAAAAGGTGAACAAGTTTTATTTGTCAAAACACTTGTGTAAAGTGCTTCATTCTTAACTTCTTTTAATCCCTATACAATATAGTAACCTGTGTCTGCAAAAATTTTGAAATTCACAAACCTTTTCTAATTAGTCCTCTGCTAACGTTTCGAAATGAAGGTGATGGGTGGATTACAATGGCCAATAGTATTTCAAAGTATGTAAAAGGTTTTGGGTCCAAATTAAGGATGTAATTGAAATTATTTTACTGTGAAAAATTGGCCATGCTTTTGCATGGTTGCCATTTGTAGGCTCCATATGTGTCGATATTGTAAAGAAGGAAATTAACATTTCTAGTTATAGGAAGAACCTGAGCATTAGATTGGTGGTTGTAGTGTAAAAAATAGGTGCAAAAAATTATTAATTTTCAATGCAATTGTGATCCTGACAATTGTATTGCAATAGTATTGCATGAGTTATAAGAAGACCTTATTGATGACCTTGCTGCCAAATAATGGTGTAGGAAAATTCATGGAAGCATTGTCGTAATTGAATCCAAAGAATCTAACTGACCAATCCAAACAATAACCAACTCAAAAAAAAAAAAAAAAAACACACACACACACACACACACACATAAGTAACAGAAAATACAAGGAAAAAAGTAGTTTTCAGATTTTCTGTCCTACAAGAAGAACTATGGTTTTGAAGAACAAAGTCCAGTTATTTTCGACTTGCCTTGGGATCACACTTGTTTGTAATTCAAGTAAGCTGAATTGTAATGGAAACACATAAGTAGGCTGAATTTGTTCAATATTTTACTCTAGCTTGCAATTTGTTTAGTGTAGCATGCTTTACCTCGTTCAATATTTTAGCATTTCATCCTCTCTTCAGGTTTTAAAAACTGCCATTTCTGCACCATGTTGCATTGAATTTATTCCATGTCAATACGATAATGCTATTTTCATTGTGTTGATTTACAGATTGACAATGTATGTTGCAAGTTTAGAACCAAAACCCTGGACCATCCGAATTTGATGGAGCGCATCTTCACTGGCCCTGCGACTATGGGGAAAAATGCATGGACACCAAGCGAGACTCGTAACCCAATGGAGTTGGACAGAGAGTCCGACAGTCCAGAATTTTCTAGTGACAACAACGAATTAGGCGCATCGGAAATGGCTGCCATGATGAACTCCGCCAACATCAATGCCGCGGGTAGTGGAAGCAAACGGAAGCATTCCTCGGCCAAAACATTGCAAAACAAGTGCATTACCAGGGCTGCAGCGTTGGCAAGCAACATGGACGAGTTGCTAAATTTTGTGAAGACTTAGAGCGAGGAACTAACTGTCAACCACGTTGTCGGGGGGCACAGTTACACTATGGGCCAGGCTGTTGGACGGCTGTATGAAATAGAGGGACTAGACCCCGCCGATGAACTTGTCCATTTTGAAGTCATGCTTATGGAGGATCCGAACAATCGGGAAATGGTTATGAGTATTCCCACGGACCGAGGCATAATCGGGTGGCTGCAAGCGAAGAAACAAGACAGAGAAAGGAATGGGGGTATCACTCTTGCGAGTTTGCTGTGCAATGAAGGAATTCGGTTTTAAATCCGCATGGGAAACAACTCTACCAAATTTGTTTAATTTCAGTTGAATTGTGAACCGTATTTTTTTTTCTTATGTTTAATTTCAGTTGAATTGTGGTTTGAGAATGGATTGGGCAGGGGTCATGGCTATGGATCCATTGTCCTTAACTGACTTGTGATATGTTTGTGGTTCATTTTGTTTTGTTATGCTATAAATGCTGCAGGGTTGGAGTAAATGTGGTAATCCATTTTTTACGCCATTTTCTGGATTTGCAATGTGTTTGCCCAGGTTGATGTGGTATTCCATGTACTATATACAATGTGGTTTCTATGTTGCAATTATGAATATAATTATTTATTAAAAATAATGAACCACTGAAATGATGAAAATTATGAAAATCACATGTTGGTTCAAGACACGTTTGTTTCCATTTTTTTTTTTCAGGTTTTTTTTACAGCATGATTGGTAGGGGTTTGAACATAAAAGTTCATTAGTTATAAATTTTTCTTTATATTCACATTTTTCATGTGAAATTTCATGCTCAAATGCATGTGCTTAATACTGGCATCAGTAGTTATTGAAAATGTTTTGTGGTAATCGTTGTAGGTATGAATAATGACAATGACGACCCGTACGGATGGATCAAATGTTAGAGGATGTCGCAGCTCTCGCAAGACAGTGGTAGCATGAGATGAATTGTGCATATGTTGAAGCCTACAGAATTGCAACTGACTACTACAAGGCGTACGTCCTTAAAGTCCCATGCCTCACTTCTATATTGTCGGGGAGTGCATGGATTACGGAATTATACGAGGGTTACAGTGGCCGCTTCCGGTACGAATTGTGCATGCCCAAACATATGTTCATTCGGTTATGTACGACATTGGTAAATGACTTCTAGTTGCATGTACCCGAGCGTCCGCACGGCTTGCATGTCGAGGAGAGTGTTGCAATATTCATTCATGTGCTTAAAAACTTGCCAAACTGGGAGTTAAAAGAATGCTTCCAACATTCCAGTGAAACTATTTCACGTCGTTTCATAACGTCTTGAAAGCAATGAAAAAATTCATTGTCGTTCACTGTAGGCCCCCTGCTAATTTCCAAACGCACAGGGATCCCCATCTGCAGTCTCAACCACAATATATGCCGTTCAAGGTGTGGGAAAATATTTTGTAATGTTTTGGAAAATGGTCCGTATGAACATGGTCAGTAATCTTATCATTGCAATTTTTTTTATTAATATATAGGATTGTTTAGGTGCATTGGATGGGACACACGTGCCGGCATGCATAAAGGAGTCAGAAGCAGCCCCATATTTCAGCCGAAAGGGGTGTCACACCCAGAATATTTTTGCGGTGTGTGATTTCAACATGTGCTTCGTGTTTGTCTCGTGCGGGTGGGAGGATAGCATGCACGACAGCCCGGTTTTAAGCAATTTAACGGAGGATCCACAATACAATTTTCCAACTGCAACTGACGGTACGTACACTTGAATCCACAATACAATTTTTGATTTTCATTTTTTTTTAACATCTGTATATAAATAATTTTTTTTAAAATACTAATATTTAGAATGAAATGTGAAGGGAATTTTTATGTATGAAAATTTTATGAAACAATCTCAACATAAAGGTAATATCCATCATTATTGATATGCAAATATAATTAATCTCACTAATATATATGTAAAAATGTATCACACTTAAATATCATTGTTTTCACATTATATAAATTTGATTTATCTTACCATTATAATTAACTTTAAATTTGATTCATCTTAGCATGTGGTAATTTATTTTAAGACTTAAATATATTACTATTTTTACACTGTCCATGATAAACTAGTTATACGTAATATTTTGTTTTTGATTTTGCTCAGAATTAATTATAAAATTTTATGTGAAATACTTTTGTAATAAAAATAGGTTAGTTTTTGGATATATTATTTGAAAAATTATTGTTATATTCTAATTGTTGGTTATGGGGAAAAAAAATAAAGTTGTAAGGAAGAAGTGCCCTTTCTGAGTTAGTTTCATGCTTCCGCCACTCCTTGTCAATACATAAATCAATTATGGAGATATAGTTGTTGTGAAATAAATGTACGCAACTATGAATAAGTTAAAATTTGTATTGTATGCCAAGTGAACATTGATCATGACTATTACGTAATTTACATGTGCACTTTCACAGGTCGCTATTACCTTGTGGATAGTGGATATAACAATAAAAAGGGCTTTCTGGCACCATACAAAAGCAACAGATACCACCAACCGAAATTTCAAAGGCCCAATCCACGGAACCGTGATAAGTTGTTCAACCGCATTCACTCATCTTTGCAGAGTGTGATTCAGCGTACCTTTGGCGCTTGGAAGTCGCGGTGGAGATTTTTGAAAGACATGCCTCGATTTGATTTTCGTAAAGTGCAGGTGCCATTGGTTGCAGCGTCCATGGCTTTACAAAATTTCATACGCAGAAATAGTGTGGACGACTAGATTGTTGTTGCTGTCAGCAGTGCGGCCGAGTATAGATACGCAGACGTGCCTGACCGGGACGATTTGGCTGCCCTTGACGATGCGATGATACCTGGAGACGATGACGTTGAGATGGCGCAATTGCAGGCGCGTATCAGGGTAGAGTTAGTTGCAATTTGGCGAAATGCTCGTTAGGTAGACATGCTATGTGATCCATGTCATCACTATGTTGTGTTGAAATTAATTGGAGAGGACTATTTACGTACATAATTGGTTACCAATTATGTATGACCATGTATGTCACTGTTTTTGTACAACTATGGAATACAGACTTGGTTATGATTTCAGGTCGCTTACTAATTATGTAAGGCCTTTCGTGAACTCATAAATTTCAGGTTGGTTTTGATTTCCCGAAACACAAATTTCCCCAACTAAAAACAGTTAAATACTCGAGTTTCGTACAGAGTTTGGCTATGATTTGTTCATGACTTTAGAATTGAGACTTGTAAAAATTATTTTCATATTTTATTGGAATTTGTGTACTATTCACAGTTACATCACATAAATTATAATCCATTTGACTAGTCGTTTGGGAATATACTATTTTACTAAATTTTATATTTTTTGACTAAATTATAAAGTCAGAAAAATTAGTATGTCTCGCTCCCATTGCTGTCATTTTTTTTTTTAAAGCTCTACAAAAATTAGATGAAAACAGAGTTACAAGACTTCTCCATAAATTTTTGTTTAAAAACTAACGTAAGGTCATTATTTGAATTTACATTTTTTCCTAAAATTTACAAACTGAGACAATCATTTATAAACCAAAAAAATTATCAAACAAGTTTTCATGACAGTTTTTAAAATTTTTGTAAATATAAATTAAAATTGAAAACGAAATGGTTACCAAACAGGCATCAGATGGTAAAAATATCGTAAAATTAACAAATAATTAAATAAGTTACCAACGTGAGAAATGAATTATCAATAGGGATTCTTAGGCTATGTATGGTTTGATTTTTAGATTTTTTTTATAAAATTAAAAATTAATTTGGTTAACAAATAAAAACTAAAAATAGTTATCATTTTTATATAATTTTTATCTTTCGAGTGGTTAGAAATAATCATCATACAAATTAAATTGAAACAGCCATACATATGCATATAACCTGCCCAAAAGTTAAAATGATAATTATTTTTTAGCCTTAAATGATAATTATTTTTTATTTTTTTATTTCTTAACCAAAATACATTTTTACGACATTTTTACGACATTTTTATTTTTTTATTTCTTAACCTGCCTAAGAATATTTTGATTAGTCATTTCTTATGCTGGTAAGTTATTTAATTAGTTGTTAATTTTACGACATTTTTACCATTTGAGGCTTGTTTGGTAACCATTTCCTTTTCAGTTTTCATTTTATATTTACAAAAATTTTAAAAATAGTCATAAAAACTTGTTTGATCATTTTTTGGGTTTATAAATAGTTTTCTCAGTTTGTAAATTTGAGAAAAAAACGTAAATTCAAAAAATGAATTTATGTTTGTTTTTAAATAAAAATGTAAAAATTTTACTAACAAATTTTTTTTTTTCAATTAATTTTTGTCATTAATTTGTTTTTAAAATGATTTTTTTCCCAACAACATTTTTTTTTCAATGAATTTTGTTCCCAACTAACACTAACCAAGGGGGTATTTGGTAATGTTACTTTAAACCTTAGGAACGGGATTTTAATTTCTAAAATGTGAGGGGTGTCAATGTAATTTGCCCAATTAGGGTAAAATTGGTATTTAAAAAAATTAAATTGCTGAGGGGGGAATCTGTAATGAAACTTCAAAGCTCAGGGGGAGATGTAATTTCCAAAAGGTGAGGGCGAAACTGTAATAAACATAAACGTCAGGAGGTGCTAGTGTAATTTACCCACAACTTTAAATATGTGCTGTATTATAGTTCTCCAAAAGAAATACAATTTGACCATTGTGACATGATACCTTCATTTTTAAATATATTGTATTAATATTATTTAAATAATATTACATCACACAAATATATTTTTATATGTTGTATACTCCAAGTGTATTATGCAAAGGAAATTTAAAATAATACTTTTTCACTAATGTGATATATCACTCTTGCAGAAGCCATCAAGTCTGATGCTTGGACAGGTACTATGCACGACTATAAGGCCATTTCGGTCATTTTACCCACTTCTCATTATTTACCTTATTTTATTTCACGTTTTTTCGTAAAAAGTCAAAAAATTTATCCCAAACAACTAAGTTTTTTTTCCCTCATATTTTAGTCAAAAAGTTACTAAAATAGCATGTTCCCAAACGAGGCTAGTTATCAAAGTCTCAATAACCTATTAGAGATGTGCACAAGGATCAATACTTGTCCCAGACTCATTCTTACTACTTGCTTTAGCCTTGTAGTAATGACAAAATATTTTTTTTTTTATTTAAAGAATAAAATACACAACTACAAATAAAAAAATGAATTAGATTACATTACTAATCAAACAAATTATTAACATGGATAATTAAAAATTAGAACTCATCTTTGTAAACTAAATATTAAAAAATTTAAGAAGAAATAATAAGAAAAGAAACAAACTGAAGTCTGCACTAGACGGTTTCCTTAAAACAGATTCACTGCCTCCCAATGAATACTGGAGGTACGCCGGTATTTACCTCCCAGGATATGATGGTCGAAACCAACTAATGCAGAAGCACATTTTGAATAACTTTAGCGAACTTGGCAATGGTTGCATTATCTTTAACAAGAACCAAAGCAGGGCCTAGCAAAAGAAGATAGGAAAAAAAAAAATTTGATGGAAAAAAACATCTCCAACTTTTTATCTCAAAACACCATCTCCATTTTCCATCAAAAACCTCTCCAAAAATTATCTTACCAAATTAGAGGGGAAATGCCTCTATTTATACAAGTAGGAGAATCCCTAGCCATGAAGGCTATACATCAATAAGGCCATCAAATGTCATTAACTAAGGCCATTAACTCTAGCCATTAGGGCTAGAGTTACAAAGGTTGAAAACCTATGGTCACTAATATGGTCATCAACTTTATCATAAAAAGATGAGAGTTACAAAACTTTATATGTAACGCCCTAAAGACCCCTTCCATAAAATTTCTCTTCCAAGCATTACCAACATATAAGATCCTGACAATGGAATCATGTAGCAATACAATCGTGGCTTTCTTTCCTTTTGAACTATTCCCCAAAAGAAATTTACATAGTTCTTCCATTACATTTCTCAAAACGTTAAAAATAATTCAAAAATATAGCGATTCTGGTTTTGACCCATCACTTGTTGTGTTTCAGACTCGGGTTGGTATGGTTTTAAATGGTTATTCATATCTTGTCTCCCTTCTTCCCTCTATTTTGGTTATCGGCGTGTAGTTGTGTGTTTGGAACAAGTTGATTGCTTGTTTTTCCAAACCTTGGTTACCCAAATTTTAGCTTCTCCGCTCGAGCGGGTATTCTTGCGCTTGAACAGGCTCTACGGTTTCTGTTCCTTCGCTCGAGCGGCCATTCTTGCGCTTGAGCGGGCTTTGCAAACACTCATTACTTTTGTAGGTCTGCAAAAGTACTAGAAGAGTGATTTCTACGCTCGAACGGATGGTCGCTTGAGCGGTCTTTCTTGCGCTCGAGCTGTTTGTCTGTTGTTTGCAAAAGTACTATAGGTGTGTATTCTGCGCTCGAGCGGAACAACTTATTGTGTCTGACACTTGAGTGTCAACTCTTACGCTTGAGCGGACTGTGCGTATATCAGATCGCGAAAATAACTTTTTACATCACTTTTTTAGATATTTTCACCCTAAAACCTAAAGTTGAGACTCTCTCTCTACATTTTCACCTAGTTCTAGTGGTTTCTCCACCAATTCGCCGTTGTTAAAAAGATAGAGCATCTCAAGATCGACACTTTGATCCTAATAGAGTTGGGTTTGGACATCTTTGAAGTTCCTCCTTTGCTTGGCTCATCTTCTCTTCTTGAGATAGGGATTTTCTACACTTTTATATAGGTTTTAACTTAGTTATTTGTCGTTGTGTAACAATGGTGGGAATTTGGGGGTAATGTGAACAACCTAGGATTTGGGTGTGAAATGGAAAGAAGAGTTTTTGGTAGAAGTGAAATAAATGGGCATGGAGTTTGAATATGAGGTCTTGTTGTGTCAAAATTGTTGATTTTGGTACTTGGATTGATATTTGGGAAAAGGGAGAGTTTTTCCCTAAATGGGTTAAATTGTTATTTTGTATAAATAATTGAAATTGATTATGGTAGTGTGAAATTGGATGATTATTGATGTGAATGGTGGAGTTGGACATGTGTTGTCTCTCACCCATGGAAATTTGAATAATGCATCTGTTGAGAAAACTTTATATTTGTTTAGAAATATCTGTATTAGGCTATCAGTGGAGGATAGTTATGATTGTTGTAGTGAGGATTAGGTAAATTGAAACTAATTTATTGTTGGTTGTCTTTGAATATGACTATGATTTATATACATTGTATATGTATGATTGTTTGGAAGAAGAAAGGGGATGTACTCAAATGTTTGGGAGAAAATAGGGGACGGACTCCATTGAAATTAAGTTGGCCAAAGTGTCTAGGGTGAAAGTTCCGAAATCTCGTGTATAAATGGGTGCCGATCCTGCGGACGAAATTTTCGTAAAATGGCAGAATTGAAATGTTTGTGTGGTAGTGTATTGAATTGGAAAACCACTAAGTTGTAGTCTCAGTTGGGGTATTGAAGAATAATAAATCTGACTCATGAATTAAGAATACTGAATGAACTTGAAACGCATTGAAAGGAAATGAATTGAAATGTGAGCCTTAGTGTCCTATGGTTGTTTAAAATGTGGAGATTTTGTCACCGACATTGTATGTACACATAATACCTATATCTTTGTTAAATCTCATGTACTGTGTTAGATTATTTCTACTAGGCTTTGGCTCACCCTATTTGGGAAAACCATTTTTAAGTGCTAGTGTTATGCTTCCGCCAGGGCAATAGCTTGGAGGGATTTTTGAGAAGCAAGAGCTTCTTTATTTTGTTTCACTTTTTGTACAGCCAAGGGCTTAAATTGTATGAGATAGTCTCACTTTTGTTGTAACCAAGCCAAGACTTGGAAAGATGTAAGCCTATAGGGCATGTATTTATGTTAATCTCTTTTGTACTATTAACATTATGAAATAGGAAAATATTATATTCTGATTCATGCAGTTACTTATATATATTTTTGGTTGAAATTACAATTATATTTTGAGGGTGTTACAAAAAGAAAAGTAGTAAGTAGACAACATTTAAATTCACATGGGCTCACATTGTTTTTCACAGAACTAAGACACAAAACATTAACTTTTAAATACAATTATCATCATCACGCCCTACAAAACTTCAACAAAACATGCTAGCTCAATGACATCATCACTTGAGAAGTATCTTGTCCTCTATTCTTGCAAATTTGTAAGTTTTTGGGGTGATCATAAGCTCAGTAGGTGACGTATTTAACAAATTATATAATCATTTGAAAGACTTATGCTCATGCAATGCAATTCATGGGAATGTAGGAAAAAGAAATGTATAACAATGCATGAGTATGCAATTGAAAGGATATAATGTCTTGAACATATCTCATCCTTCCCACGCTTTCATCGGGCAGTAACTCAGCCATGACAATCCCAGGTAATACTCAAAAAAAAAAAAAAAAAAAAAATCAAGACATAAATAGATAATTATAGTCATATATAGAAAACAATCCCACATTTGCCGACTCTAGAAACGGCAGGGTGATGGGCACCCAAAACATCATAACCCTCCGGGTCCATAAACGGCAGGGACGTGGACACCCAAAACCATATGTTTTTACACATTTGCCGGCTCCAGAAACGGTGGGCTCGCAGACACTCCAAAACATTTCCCACATTCGTCCGGCGATATGCGCAGACAGGGCAATTGGGCACCTTGACTCCTCGCATGGGTACCAATGACAAAACACAACTCAAATCCAACTCGACTTACTACCTGGACTCATAGGCTAATTACTACCATTTAACTTTCAACCATGTGTACAGAAGTAGAACCTAAAAGAGATGACAATGCAAATGATGTATAAATTTACAAATAGAGAATGATTTCCCAAAATAAAGTCACTCCTTAAAGGAATCCACCTTTTCACAATGTCTAAACCAAGGGTCTAGAGAACATTTAAATCATACATATCGAACTGAAAGTCAAGTAATTGCTCTCAATTTTTATAAAAAAAAGTTTAGAAAACTAGGGTTTTGAGTAAAATTGGGGTTTTTCCATTCTTGATGAAATTGAGGCAATTACTCCACATCAACAGTGATAATCATCCATAATAAGCGCAACTTTTTGCTTGGTCATGAAACATTTACAACATGAACCCAATTGGTCATCCACACTACCACATACTCACAATCTATATAGATATATGTATATATGTATGTAGATACCCTAAGAGTAGTTATGAAATATTGCATAAGTTAGCTCAAATTGAAGATATAAAGAGTTAAGGAACCCCTACCTCGAGTTGGTAAGCTTGGGTCGCGATTCACACTTATACTTAGAAGATTTAGTGAAACAATATGTGAAAGTGACAATCTAGCATTCCTCTCAACTATTCTTGGAAGATCTTGGGTGGATCTTGGGTCAAGAGTGAAAAAATCTAAGGTTTTGTATGCTAGGGTTTGAGAAAAGGTGGAATTAGAGAGAGAGGGAATGGAAAAGTGCAAAGAAAATGACTTGGAATCACTTTTAAAATCTGCTGTCCCTGATAGGTCGCTTGAGCGCAACTTCTAATGCTCAAGCGGAAGACACAATTAAGTGAGTCGCTCGAGCGGAAAAGAACATGTCCCAGAAGTTTTACAGAGCTATAGTGAAGCTACTGGGAGCATGTATTCTACCTTGAGCGACAATTTCTTCGCTCGAGTAGCCCACCTGCAAAGTTACCATTTACTGGGAGCTAAAGATCTACGCTCGAGCGAGAAAAGCTTCGCTCGAACAGAGCGAAAAAATTAGGTGGGTCACAAAATGAATACTAATGTTGGGTCACAACCTGATCCAAGCCCAATTCTCAAGCACATGCACAAGCTAAGCCCAACACAACTGTAGACACCCAATTTTTTACTGCTCGTAAGACTTAGGCGCTTTGTCCTGTGTACTCGATGATGAAAGTTACATTGTGTATGATTCGAATTCTCAATGAAGGAATCCAAGGTCGAGCTTTGAAACGATCCTAACACCTTTATATTTACACTATTCTTACCTTAGAGGTCCCTTTTTGAACACTGTGCCACCCTACACTGAGCCTGAAACAGAGGAATAGAGGAGCACATTGGGGCCTGATCGTGCCTCATTGGGAGCCGGCCGTGGCCATTTGGGGTCGGCCGTGCCTCTTTGGCGAGAAACATTGTTCTGGGCGGGAATCAGCTAGCTATCTATTTTTGAAGATATTTTTGACCTATTTTGCTTAAATTCTATAAATACGAGTTGATCCCACTGTGTTGAGGGTTAGAAATATTTCAAAGAAGCCAAAACATATTTGAGAGCTCCTTCTTCTTGTGCAAGCTATCTTTGAGCAAGCTTATCATCCTTACACCATATCTATACACCATATACAACCTTAGAGCAAAGCCTTAGAGCCTTGGTTAAGACTTGTGAATCACAATTCAAACTTGAGAAGGCCTTCGAATCAAGTTTGATCAACAATCAAAGCTTACTCTCTTTAAGAGATATAAGCTTATCACCTTTGTCCATGCTTTCATTTCAATCTATATCTATCTATTTCTTGTGTTCTTGTGTTATTTTGGATCCATTTCAAGTGTTAGAACTTGGGTTTGAATAACTACCAAGGGTAGAGAGGGCTGACACCCTTTCTTGCGCCTTATTTCATAGCTCATCCCCTTTGTTTTATCACTATTTTTCTTGGCTTACAAACTGATTTAGAAGTCTCAAAAGTGTAAGGGTTAGCCACCCCTCCTTGTTCTTGCTTACTTACTAGTTTGGTATCTCCTTGTTATTACCTATTTTTTTGGTGCTTTTAACATAATTTTTAGCCACTGTTTTTTCATGTTTCGGGGCTGTTTAGGGTTGATTTAATTTATTTAATTCATTTAGGCTTTGAATACTTCGCTTGTTGTGTTGTAAGTGCTCATGGCTTCGGTTGTTTAGGCCTTAGACACCGAGGCATTCAAGTTGATAGTTTTCCATTGCTTGGTTTTCATGTCAAGGGTTTCACTTTAATAATCAATCTTGCATAATGTGGGGGCCAGATAATTGGAAGAATCAGAAGTGTACTTTAGAAGACAGATATTACTCGGCTCTTTTCTGCACGATCAGGAAAGCCGAATAAAACAAACGAGCTGAGTAGATACCGAACTATAGAGCCGAGTAAATAAAAGGATAATGAGTGAAAAGTGGACCTGGCCCCGAGGCCCAGGAAACGAGTATAAATAAAGGAACAATAGGCTAAGAAAGGTATGTGAGAATTGTTGTGTTTAACTTAGAATAGAAGTAATGTTGAGAGTTAAGACTAACTTGTCCGTTGGAGTGCTAATTCCGGTACCCCCGGCCGGAGTGTTTATTCCTTTTCAGGTGACTATCAGCGGATCACGAGCGTCCCCCAGGATCAGAAGAGTATTTCCAAACCACTTCTCCACACATAATCATTTCTGAAACCTCCCTTTTTTCTTCTTTTCTTTTGTTTGAGGGTTATTTCAAAAGATTGATGGTTATTCATGGCATAGGAAAGAGACCTATGCTCAATGACGTAACCTCTATGGAGGTTCATCGTCAAGGTGTAGTCTCTCTTTCATGCCAAGAATCGCTTCTGATTTGACATTTGTGTGAGTGATTTTCCGATCACACTGCCCAACTTAGCAGTCAGTTGGAGAAAACTAGCAGAATAAATGACGCCAAGCTGACCTGCAACAGAAAGAGAAGGACACGTAGCTGAAGCGGTTGAATTATGATGCGTGACAACTCATACGCGTGAAGAAGCTCTTGGAATACTTGATCTTTAAGAAGACATGTCGGCCTAGAGTGATGATCTCGACTTACGCCGATGTACTGGTAGAAAGTACCGATATAGGTTCCATCACCTCAGGATGCCGAGGTAATAGAACCTAGGAGGCAGTTGTGGGGATATATTTTCTGAGTCCCAACACGTGGCTAAGGTGACGCCAACGTGTTCGCCGAGGTGCCACGTGTCTAGGACATGATGCCGAGGTGATCTTGGCAACGCCGAGATTATCTCCAAAGATGTCGGAATCCGAGATAAGCGGATAAGGGACAAGAGTCCTAGAATGAGAGAAGACTTCAGTTTAGGTAAAGATGAGACTCTTAGAGAATTTATCCTAATCCTATTTGGAGTCCAAGATTAGCAGTAATCCTAAGTCCATTAGAGCTAGGCTACTATTGGGACTAGGATTGTGTTGGCTATAAAAGGGAGGCATCTCCATGGGTCTAAGGTATGCTTTTGATATTCTCTCTAGTGAGTTAAGCACTATTGGTTATCTTTGAGAGATATTTTACTAACTTGATCGTCGGAGTGCCCCCAGGTGGATGAGCCACCGCCGGAATCTTCTCTTTCTGTTGTAGGTCAGTCAGGTGCGATCTATTCTGCCGGTGCTCTCCAGCTGAATACTGAGTTGGGCAGTGTGGTTGGAAATTCACTCACACAATTTGGCGTCGTTTGTGGGAAAGAAAGGAGAATAGATGGCCAGTGACGGACAGAAGGAAAAGATTGGGGATGACACTCCCGCTGGGAGTGGCAGACCTATCGACCTTGACGTCGAAGGAGACAACCGCAACATAGAAACTCGTGACCAGAATCACAGCAAGAAAGACGTCGGCCAGGATGGCGATGCACCGAAAAAGCCAGATCGAAGTGGGTACTACAATGAGGATGACCTCCAGGTATGGAAGGATAGATGCCTACGGAGGGATGAAGAGGTAAAGGAGATGGCAAACAAATTGGCAGACCTGCAATCGTTCATCAATTTCATGATGCAAAACAATGTCATGCAGCCACCATACCCGCTGTAGGACACGCCGATTCCAGTGGCCAATGCCCAGAAGGGAGGGCAGAAGACAATCCCCGTAGCCCCTCAGCACAACGGGAGCGAAAGATATTCTCACCGACCTTCCAGGGAGGTCGGACGAAGAGAGTCAAGGAGAGAAGAATCATGGAGGACGCATCACACAAAGGAGGCAGGCCCCAAAGGATATCGGAATGTTCAGGGGCAGACGATGTGCTTCGACACAACTCATGAAGAAGGGTCGAAGAGGACTCACCACGAAACTAAAAGTAGTGTACCAAAAAGACTAAAAGCAGGTGATAGTCGAGCTCCTGGGCGGACAAAGGAGGACTTAAGAGATTACCTCAAGAGGAAGCAGTAGAATGCCGATGCCGAGGTAACTTCCCCTGAAAAGCTAAGAACACCATTCTCGGTGGAGCTAGACAAATTTGAGGCTCCAAAGAGATTCAGTATGCCAAGGTTCCAAATATACGATAGTAAGTCAGACCCCAACTTCCACGTTGGATTATACTTGAACTCAATGGCGTTGTATAGTGGGAACGAGTCGTTACTCTGCAAAGTGTTCCCTCATCCTTCGGGGAGATTACATCAGATTGGTTCCACAAATTACTAAAGGGAAGTGTGAAGACTTGGGAAGGTCTGGCCGAGATGTTTGTGGCCAGGTTCGTGACCAACAAGCTGCAGCCATTAAGGTTGGATGCATTGTTGGCTCTGAAGATCAGCAAGGAAGAAAGCCTCAGGGCCTATGCAAAATGGTACTACGAGATGTTCAATCGAATACCAGAATGTAATCAAGAGGTGGCAGTCGTGTCATTTAAGAACGGCCTAAAAGACAACTGTCCACTACGAAAATCTTTGGCAAAGACATTGCCAAAAAGCATGGAAGAGCTCATGGCGAGAATCGAAAAGTACGCCTGGGCCGAAGAAGATACATCGGGGACCAAGGAAGTAAAACAAGAAAAGGGAAACGGCTCGCCGAAGCGAGGTCGAGGTAACAATGGATTGAGCAAACAAGAGACAGAACTGAGGGCTGCACAGGCAGTGACAACTGTGTTCCGAATCCCAATTTACAAAGCCTTGGATCAAATTCGGAATCAACCCTATTTCAGAACACCAGCAAAGGCACCAGGAGAATTCTTGGAAAGAAACCTTGGCCGACATTGCGCTTACCACCATGAAAACGGGCATATGACTCAGGGTTGCAGAGCCCTGAAAACACATCTGGAAGACTTGGTGAGACAAGGCCATCTGAGAGACCTTGTCGATGAGGCCAGAACAAGGAAAGAACAGGCAAGATTGCCTCAGGCGACAGTAGCTCCACCTCTCCCAGCACAGCAACCACAAGCAGGAGGACCTCGGGTAATTAATGTAATTCACTCGAAGGTCAACGAAAACGAGATTCGGGGGGAGACCCAAAAGGCAAAATATCTGCAGCATGTCAACCAAGTCGGGGAGAAGAGACATCGGGCAGAGAGGTACCAAGGACCAGTAGTGTCCTTTTTTGAAGCCGACCTTGAGATGGTGCAGCATCCGCATAATGATGCCTTGGTAGTATCTCTCCAGGTTGGGAAATGCCAAGTAAAACGTATCCTAATTGACCAAGGCAGCTCTTATGACATCATGTATGTCCGATGTTACAAGGAGCTGGGCCTTCACCCAGACGATATGGAACAGTCCAGTAGCCCAATGGTCGGGTTCAATGGAACACCGACATGGCCACTAGAAACAACCAGCTTGGAGGTGCAGGTAGGCGCCAGGAAGATAACAACAGAGTTCACCGTAATTGACGCACCCTCCTCTTACAACATCATTTTGGGAAGGCCATGGTTGTATGCAATGAGGGTTGTTCCCTCAACCTTGCATTAACTATTACGGTTCCCAACAGAGTATGGGATTGAAGAAGTCAGAGGAGATCAGCTGCAGGCAAAGAATTGCTCCATGGCAGTAATGAAATCCACCTACAGCATTCGAAAACCAGAGAAGGCAGAAATTGAAAACGAGGACGTGGAGGTCCTAGAGGATGTCGGCAAGGAGCCAGCCGAAAAAAGTGAAGAAACACTGAAAAAAATCCTCGTCCAGGAAGGGGATAAAGAACGCTTCTTTCTTCTCAACTCGGACTTAGCCGAAGAAGAAGAAAAAGAGTTGAATGCTTTTTTAAGAGCAAATATTGAGGTGTTTGCGTGGACGCCCTACGAAATGCCTGGCATCGACCCCGAGGTCACTTGCCATAAGCTGAATGTTGATAGGTCGGCAAAATCGGTAATCCAACGAGCAAGAAGACCAACGTTGATACATGTCGAAGCAGTGGAGGAGGAAGTAGACATACTTCTCGAGGCCAGGGCCATTCGAGAGGTAGATTACCCGACATGGCTATCAAATATAGTGGTGGTAAAGAAAAAGAATGGTAAATGGAGGATCTGCGTAGACTTTACTAACCTGAACAAAGCCTGTCCCAAAGACAGCTTTCCTCTACCCAAGATTGACCAGCTGGTAGACGCCACTTCAGGGCATGGAAAGATGAGCTTCCTGGATGCATACAGGGGATACCATCAGATAGCCATGTACCCCCCAGATAAAGAGAAGACTGCGTTTATCATTCCCAAAGGGCTATACTGCTACAGAGTAATGCCTTTCGGGTTGAAAAACGCAGGAGCAACTTACCAAAGGCTAGTAACCAAGATGTTCAAACACCTAATTGGCAGAACGGTGGAAGTTTACATTGATGACATGGTCGTGAAGACCAAAGAACCTGAAGGTCATCTGGCCAACCTGAAAGCAGTCTTTGACATCCTTAAAACATATCGGCTCCGACTCAATGCAGCGAAGTGCGCATTTGGAGTAGGATCTGGTAAGTTTTTAGGATGCCTGGTGACTAGAAGAGGCATTGAGGCCAGCCCAGATCAGATTAAGGCCATCCTAGAATTGAAGAGCTCGACGTCGGCAAAACAGGTACAAATGTTGACTAGAAGGGCCACAGCCCTGAACAGGTTCATAAGCAGAAGCTCAAACAAGTGCAAACCTTTCTTCAACTTAGTGAAGAAAGCCACAGATTTCTTATGGACAGAAGAGTGCGAGGCCGCTCTGGCCAACCTGAAGAAGTATTTGACCACAGCTCCGGTCCTCTCAAATCCAAAACCTAGAGAAGAGCTGTTCCTGTACTTAGCAGTTTCAGAACATGTAGTCAGCGCAGTGGTAATCCGAGAAGAAAAAGGGGAGCAAATGGCTGTTTACTATGTAAGTAAAATCCTAGCCGATGCAGAAACGAGGTATCTACCCTTAGAGAAATTGGCACTAGCTTTAGTAATGGCTTCAAAGAAGCTGAACCATTACTTCCAGGCCCATAAAATTGTGGTGCTAATAGAGCACCCCTTGAAGTCTTTGCTACAACAAGGAGACTTGACAGGAAGAATAGCCAGATGGGCAGTGGCTTTGGGCCAGTATGACTTGGAGTACAGATCCAGAACGGCAATCAAAGGCCAAGCTTTGGCCGACTTCGTGGCCGAGTTCACACCAGAATCCATCGCACATCGGGCTCCGTTGAGCCGAGGTGAACGATGTCCAAGCAAGCAAGGAGAAGCCCAGCCAAATGCAACAGAACAACAGAAAAAGGAAAAACTCTGACCCTGCAGCATTTACATCGGCAACTCCTTTCGACTGCTTGTCAATGAGAGCTCAAACCGGCAAGGAGCGGGGGCAGGAGTAGTACTGGTATCTCCAGATGGAGAAGTATTGGAACAATCTATTCGATTGGGGTTCAAGGCCTAAAACAATGATGCAGAATATGAAGCATTGATTGCAGGACTAAAGCTAGCGGTTGCAGCAAAAACAGATGAAGTGATAGTCTTCTGTGACTCCCAGCTCATAGTCGGCCAGACAACGGGCGAGTTTGCAGCCCGAGATGAAAGAATGTCAGCCTACGCAAAGGAAGTCAACAGGTTAGTAGCTTTGTTTCATAACCATCGACTACATCAGGTTAGCCAAGATGATAACAGTCACGCCGATGCACTAGCCAATCTGGCCAGTGCAATACAACCTGGAAAAGAAAGGACGATAATGGTCGAATACTTGTCGGGCTCGAGCATCGAACCACTGACCACAGAGCACGGAGCAATGTGTGTGGACATGGGACCAAGCTGGATGGATGCAATTGTTGCATTTCTAAAAGACGGAAAGCTGCCAGATGACCATAAGGAAGCACACAAGATCAGATTGAAGTCGGCAAGATTCTGTCTAATAGCAGAAGGGCATCTCTACAGAAGATCTTTCACTGGACCCCTTTTAAGGTGTGTACACCCATCATAAGTTGAAGATTTTTTATATGAAATACATGAAGGAGTCTGTGGAAGTCACACCAGGGGCAGATCACTAGCCCATAGGGCTATTACCCAGGGGTATTGGTGGCCCTACATGCAAAAGGACGCAGAAGCCTATGCCAAGAAGTGTGAAAAATGCCAAAAGTTTGCACCACTGATACACCAGCCAGCAGCAAACCTTAACCCAATATCCAGTCTTTGGCTATTTGCCCAATGGGGCATGGATCTCGTTGGGCAACTGCCCCAAGCAACTGGACAAAGAAAGTACCTACTGGTAGCAACAGATTACTTCACCAAGTGGATAGAGGCTGAGTCCTTAGCCAAGATCCGAGATATAGACGTGAAGAACTTCTTGTGGAAGAACATCATCACCAGATTTGGGATTTCGAGAGTAATAGTTGCTGACAATGGAACACAATTTGACAGCAAGCTAATCAAGAACTTCTGTGCAAAGTTTAAGATCAAGAATTACTTTTCAACCCCAAGCTTTCCTCAAAGCAATGGTCAAACAGAAGCATCCAACAAAGTAATCCTAGATGGGATAAAGAAGAGGCTGTATGCAGCAAAAGGAAAGTGGGTGGATGAACTACCAAACGTGCTCTGGGCATATCGGACTACGCCGAGAAGATCGACGGGGGAATCCCCCTTTGCCATGACCTATGGCACAGAAGCAGTCATTCCGCTTGAAGTCGGCATCCCTGGGATCAGAACCCAGGGAGTAGAAAGTGGGACTAATGATATACTCTTAGCCCGAGATCTGGATCTACTAGAAGAAAGAAGAGAGAAAGCTGCAATTCAGCCCGCAGCCTACCAGCAGCAGCTTGCCAGAGCTTATAATAAGAAAGTCAACCCAAGGGAGTTCCAAGTCGGCGACCTAGTCTTGAGAAAAGTCGTCGGCAACAAGAAGGATCCCAGGGAGGGCAAGCTTGGCCCAAACTGGGAAGGACCCTACAGAATCACTTCGATATTGGGCAACGGGGCAAATCGACTTGAAGATAGTGAGGGCAAAGAGTTGCCAAGACCTTGGAATACTTGTAATCTGAAATTTTTCTACCATTAGATTTTCCTTGTTATTTGCCGATGTCATGAATAAAATTTTAGCAGAATTCTTCTATATTTGTGACTGATGAAGATACATAATGTTGTTTCGAAATACGTGCATAATGAGACCCCAAGTTGAACTTAGGTTCACATTACGGGACAGAGAGAAGAAATGATGTTTAGCACTTGTTGAAACTTGAGAAAAGTTTACAAGTTGAAGTTAAACTGATATGATGTTTAACAATTGTTGAAACTTGAGAAAAGTTTACAAGTTGAAGTTAAACCGAAATGATGTTTAACACTTGTTGAAACTTGAGAAAAGTTTACAAGTTGAAGTTAAATCGAAATAATGTTTAACACTTGTTGAAACTTGAGAAAAGTTTACAAGTTGAAGTTAAACCGAGATTATATACTTGTTACTTGAGAAAAGTTTACAAGTTGAAGATTAAACACTTGTTGAAATTTTATGAAAAAATTTACAAGGTGAAACCAAGGTTATGTCAAGAAAGGTACTTTTGTACTTGCCGAGGTAAATCATCAATTTGTATAACCGAAGTGTGTCACCCCGAGAAGGTTGCACAAGGATTGAAGTGTACATTAAAAATATACAAAATATTCTAAGTATAGAATCGTGCAAAGGCAGTCAAGAGAAGACAAACAACACAAACATTCAGAAAAGAGAATTTATATATCGGCGATGTAAAAAGTTTACATTGCTTCAAAAAGAAAAACAAAAGTACAAAATACAAAAAGACATCAAAATCAAGACTCTTTGGCAACGACGGACGGTTGGGTCTGAAGCTCGGATGATTGCTGAGAAGACACCTCGGCTGCCTTTTCCGCCGCGAGCTCAGCATCAATCTCTTGAAAGGTTTCGTATAGGCTCTTATCGGCAAGAATCACGTCGGCTGGTGCCTTCTCAGTGGTAGCTTCCTTAGGGACCTCCTCAACCTCTTCGTCTTGAGTAAATTCTAGGACTTGCTCATTTTGAGGAAAAGACTTGGCCTCAACAACATCTTTGGATTTCCTCACCAAAACCTCCTCCTCGGACTCAGAGTCGTCGTCGGCAGGTTGGCTAGGAGTTGGGGGGAATGGCAGAGGAAGGACATCGGCGTTACGAAGGGGGGAGTCTGCAGGGACATCAAGCCATTTCAGCAAGGTCATCTAGCTAAGGGTGAAACCCTTGTTGCATGCCTGCTTCACTTGCTTTTCATAGTCCGCTGTGACGTCGACCACCCCTTCATTATAGCCCTTCTCATCGGCAACCTTGACTTCGGCCTCTTTGGTGGCCAGGGCGTCTTGAAGCTCCCTTTGGGCCTCGGCCATTTTCTTCTCGGCCTCTTTCAGTTGGGCTTGAAGGACCTCGTTTATCACCTCAACAGCACCAACCTTTTCTTCGGCATCGTCCTTGGCCTTGATGGCAGTCTCGGCCTGGTCCTCCAGCTTCTTCATTTTTGATTGTAGACTCTTGTTGGCCTTTTGAAGACTGGAAGCCTCCCTCTTCATCTCGGCCAACCTCTCCCGGTTCTTGAAAGATTGTACCGAGAAAGAATGGGCATGCTGGATTGCCTGAGAAAACATAAAACAAAACAGAAGCTGTTAGAAAAATTACAAGTATGGAATGAATAGAAAGAAAGAGAAAGTTGCAGGATAAAGATACTTACTTGAACGGAGCGTTGAAGCATCAAAGCGTAATTCTCATACTCGCTTAACTCGGCGTTTCGATCAAGGTCGCTGGGGAGGAGTAGAGCGGTGCTGAGGGCTACGCCGATGTTGATATCGTCAGCACTATCATTAGCCATAACTGGCTTATCTTCCAAAGTAATTTTGGGGGCCAAGGGGGCATCTTGTTTTTTGGACCTTCAGGTGGTTGCAAAAGATGACTTCGGCCTCTTTGATTTCAGAGAATCGGATGGTTGGGCCTCGGCACGCCACTTCTCCGTGGCAGGCTGGGACTTGTCACTTTCAGCCATTTTTGAGATCGGCAAAGTGTCCTTAGTATCAACCTGAGTCACCATCGCCTTTGGCTGAGCCTTTTTAGTTCTTTTCTGCTTTGGTGGAGGCTGGGTTTGTTGAGCGTCAACATCAGAAGGGATATTAGCTAAAAGATCCTTTGCAACAACTTTTTGACGACCCATCTCAGTAAAGAAAACGGTTCGTCGCCGGCGCTATCGTTGGGATATCGGGATCAAGTATGGAGAGGAGGTTGACGGAAGCTCGGCTGGATCAGAGGTTGATCCCTGATCTGTCCGAGATGTGGACGCAACTTGTGGAGTTGTGGCAGAAGGAGGAGAAAGGCTTTTCTTCTTCTTCTTTGGGACGTCGGGTAGAGCCGACTTATACGTCGGAATGAAATTAAGCAGCAGAGGGGCTTTCCACTTGTGAACTGGCAGATCCAAAAGTCTCCTCAAGTCTTTGCTGGGAAAGAAAGACTGACAGAAACCTTTTAGTGGCTGAGGAAGAGCTGCAAACAAAACAGACGTTAGAAGCAGATAAAATATTAAAGACTTTGAGAAATTTCGAAAAACAAACAAGTATGGTCGCAGAGCTCTTACCATTGTCCTCTACAAAGACTGTTCGAGGAAGAGGATAGAGATGGAGTCCTCATCTAGAGCAAACTCCCAGTTCCCCGAGGTGATGAAATAATCGTCTCCAGCTCCCTTGTTAGAGTCTGGGAGGTTGGCTATGATTTTATACTCTGTAGACCTGGGCTTAAGGTAGTAAATATAGCCCGTATCTTTTTTGAGACCACACATGGTGTAGCAATATTGGATGTCGGCTAAGGTGATCTTAGCATTTTCTTGTTTTGCTAAGGCAATTATACCGTTAATAACTCGATAGGAATTGATGGCAAGCTGCATAGGGTTTAACTTGTAGTAATGAAGTATTTCACGAAAAAAGGTATTCAGGGGGAGCCGAAGTTCGCACTCGATAAAGGCCACTACGGGGAAGGACATAGAATCAGTGGTGGGCATGATAGAGTCGTCATCCCCAGCCAATCTCAGATGAACGTTGGCGGGGATGGAAAACTCTCGCCTAAAGTATTCTAATTTTGTCGGGGTGTCTACTCTATGTTTCCACATGCCCATGATATCGGCCTAAGCTAGGAGGAACAGGATTTCAGAATAAAGGTGTTTTAAAAGGGTTAAAATGACCTCGGCTAAAAACCTAAAAATGTACTATGGTAAGGGTTTTTATGGATCTAAAAGGAGTTCGTTTCATTTTTTCCTAAAAACTTGTGGGTTCTTCAAGAAAATCCCAAAACCTAACTCTATGGAAGCAAGGTTGGAGGCAAAAATCTAGAAAAGACATAGAAAACAAAAAACAAGAACGTGTTTCAGAATCAAGAACAAGGGTGAACTACCAAGAACACTGTGACAGAGTGTGTGAAAAGGGTACAAGGTTAAGAACAGTGGCAAAAATTGCAGAAAAATTGTGAGCAATGCGAGTATTCAAGACAAGGGCAAAGTCGTGAAATAAACACATTCAGATGTATGATTCATAAATCAAATGTTTGAGTAAAACAACAATGGTGACTAATAATAAAATAAAAATTCTTGGAGCGTAACAAGAACTATAAGCAAAAGGAACGAAGACTTACCAGAGGGAAAAAGCCGATGTTGAGGTTGCCGAAGTCAGACAAACGATGGTAGCAGGAAAAGAGCCTCGCCGGAAGAAGTGAAACAGCGGTGGCAACAGAGCTTCAGAGCTTGGAACAATAGAAGATTAGAGAAGGCAAGAGGGAGAAAGGGTTTGAATAGAGACGATGTAAAGTGAAGAGACGAAAGAGGGAAAAGTTTTGTTAAAAACCTAAAACGGCGGCAACACAGAATTGATGAGCCTAGAAAAACGGATTTGTCAGGCGGCGCACGCATGCACAAAACGGCTTATAGGCGCGTCACAAGCACGATCTAGTAAGAGAAGGACACGTAGCTGAAACGGTTGAATTATGATGCGTGACAACTCATACGCGTGAGGAAGCCCTTGGAATACTTGATCTTTAAGAAGACATGTCGGCCTAGAGTGATGTTCTCGGCTTACGCCGATGTACTGGTAGGAAGTACCGATATAGGTTCCATCACCTAAGGATGTCGAGGTAATAGAACCTAGGGGCAGTTGTAGAGATATATTTTATGAGTCCCAACACGTGGCTAAGGTGACGCCGACGTGTCAGCTGAGGTGCCACGTGTCCAGGACATGACGCCGAGATGATCTCGGCAAGGCCGAGGTTATCTCCGAAGATGTCAGAATTCGAGATAAGCGGATAAGGGACAAGAGTCCTAGAATGAGAGAAGACTTCAGTTTGGGTAAAGATGAGACTCTTAGAGAGTTTATCCTAATCTTACTGAGAGTCCAAGATTAGCAGTAATCCTAAGTCTATTAGAGCTAGGCTCCTATTGGGACTAGGATTGTGTTGGCTATAAAGGGAGGCACCCCCATGGGTCTAAGGTATGCTTTTGATATTCTGTCCAGTGAGTTAAGCACTATTGGTTATCTTTGAGAGATATTTTACTGACTTGATCATCGGAGTGCCCCCAGGTGGACGAGCCACCGCCGGAATCTTCTCTTTCTGTTGCAGGTCAGTCAAGTGCCATCTATTCTGCCAGTGCTCTCCAGCTGAATACTGAGTTGGGCAGTGTGGTCGGGAATTCACTCACACAACGTTTTTTCTCATTTAGTGGACTTAACTATCACTTTGGACAAATTGATTAAAGAACGTAAATGATTAATAAAATGGGCTTAAAATCCATGAAACCGACATAAAGAAAAGGAATTAGAATAGTTGGATTCAATGGACGTTATGCCGAGTTCATCGTGTCAAGAATCGTCACATATCAATTCATGATGTTTTGATGGATCTTGAGGCGCGTCTACCTCCTTCTTTGAGCCTTCATGACAGGAGGGAGGAGTGGTTGTCTCCCATTGCATTTATTGATTTTTTGTCCAAACGTGTTCGAAATTATCAAGCCATCAACTTGTGCTTATTGATGGTTTTGGAAACGAATTCGTTATTCTCTAGAGCTTCCCCATGATAGAGAAGAGCAGAAGGGACAAGCAGAGCTCAGGAAGGCTTTGTCTGCACTATTTTCACCTCAGAGCACAGAAGTAGATTTTTGCTTAAATTTAGGGCATGGCCGGCCTTATTTGGACCCGGTCGAGCCTGGGGCCGGCCGGGCCCCAATGTTTGGTAAACAGAGTGTTTTTGCAGAAACAGAGGGCAGTAGTTGAAAGTGAAACAGGGCAAATTCCCAAGGAGGCAGACAGAGCTGCTTTTGAAAACGGTCACATGCATGGGATCCTTGTGTATCTTTGTTTACATCAACGTTGTAAATTGATGGTCCCATTATTGTTATAATTAATTATTATTGTTGTAGTTAATATGGTTGTAATTATTATTATTGTTTGTTTGTAATTGTTATTATTATCATTGTTGTAATACATTAGATAGCTAGTTTATTTCTTATTTATTCGGTTTGTAATAGTTAGTTTAATTCGGACATTTGGACACTCATTCGGACCCTCTTGCATGAGGGCAAATATGTAATAATGGTGTATGTCTTCCAACCCCCATTTCTTTCTCTCTTTTATTTACTCGCTTATAATGGTAGCATTATATTTACTTCGCATCTTCCATGACTTGCATCCACTCATCATACATACATTTGGGTCCTACTCATCATACTAACCAATGTCACATTCAACTTCATTACTCGAATACGTGATTTATCCCATGTCTTGAATTGAATCATATACCATGCTAGTAGCCGAACCTATGTAATTGCCTGATTGCATGTGTCACATTAGTCATTTTGCATTAGTTAGGAGCATGGATGTTTTCTAATCATTTTGCTTTGTTTGGCTTACCTCGGAGTAAGAGGTGAGTATTTTGTGTTTTAGCATGTCGTATTGTATGTTTGTGTTGCCATATCGAGTATGCTTTCTATGAGGCTAAATGCATAAGTGATATACCTATTTGAATACCGGTGAATGAAGGCTAATCGCGAAAATTGGGATGCATTGATTAATGTATATAGAAACTCACCTTTTCAAGTGACGCATATTTAAAATAATTTTCAAATAAACATAAAATCAAAGTGTTCCAACTTTTGCAAATTAGTCTATATTTATGTGCATCACATAATAAAGATAGCCTAATAAATTGGAACGAGAGTATATATGTAAATAAGAATCATATCATGATTAGTAGAGGCCGATCTTTGACCGAGTAAGTAGGGTGCTCAATTTATGACCTTCCCCTCTCATACTTAAGCTCCCGAGTCGAGATACTTTGGTGATGACGAACTAATGGCCTTTTTGGCACAAGTCACGGGTTTCCTAAATTTTCCAAAAATATTTAGGTGGCGACTCTGAAATTTAGCAAAGCAGTCCATTTTTGGCATTTGATTGAAACATTGATTTTCAAAACAATTGCTAGATTTGGACTCATTTGTGTTTTTTTCTGTTTTACATTGCATTTGTGAAATCAGATTCAGAATCACGGGAGTCCGAACTGTAAGGCTAGTCGTATCTGAAAGGAGCACGAAAAGCAAGCTATAATAGCTTAGCCCAAGCTCCAAATTAAGTCCAAGTCCAAGTCCAAAACCAAACGCAGCATATGCACCAACACAAGTCTAGGCCCAATCCAAACTAAGACTAAATCCAAATCTAAGTCTAATTTTATTGATGCTCACTTTATGAGATAATTCTCATTCACAACTCAATGGTTTCGGCTTATTATTTTTATATTGCAACATTCTCACTTAAGAGAATACAAAACCACTTAGACCCATCCCAACCGGTGATTGGATCCTACTTTAATTTTGAATTAAAGTTACAAAAACCAATTATTTTCCAACAGCTGCATAATCAAAATTTATGGTCCATCCGACCTTATCTCCGATTATAAAGTCCTTAACGGAGACAATAATAGGAAAAATAACAGCAAGGATGATCATGAAAACATACTTGAATGTTATTAGAGAATTTTTTTTAAAGGGCAAAATTCACTTTATAACATATTAAGTTGGTCATTATTTCTTTCTAAATATACCTAACATAGGTGAGATGCATGTTTCACTTGCTACCGATTTAGAATACTATTAAGTAAATTAATGTGACATGATACTCTGGTTTGTAGAATAATTAGATGTACTTTAATTATAATTTGCTTTATGAAAAGGATGGCACCAATTGATAAATAATACTCAATTAAACATGGGCGAATTATACTAACAATCCTTATAGTTTGGGACTCGTATCACTTTCGTCCCTGACTTTTCAATTGTGACACATTTAACCTTAAATTTTGAATCTTGTTTTAAATAAGGACAATTGAATATACCATTGCTCAATTTCAATGACAAAGTCGTTAATTTGATAACATGTAAACTAATTTGACAAAAATAAATGTCAAAAAAAAATATTTTTGAAAATTTTAAAATTATTTCTACCGACCAAAGATAAAATTATGTAAAATTGATAAATCTTTTACGCATTTATTTATTTATTTATTTTACTAAATTAATTTTTATTATGTGTTTGGATGATGATCATATAATGTGTGGTTCTTAGGCTTTTAACGCATAGTCAATATATTTAATAGAAGAAATATTTTTTATTTATCAAGATATATATATATATATATATATGTGAATTGTTTTTACTTTTGGATTTTTTGATTTAATGGATTGATTTAACAATAATATTAAAATTGTCGCCATATTTGAGTTTTGAAAAAATAGAAACTAAATTTAATGAAAATAAAAACAACTATCCATTACATGATCATTATCCAAATACATAATAAAAATTAATTTAGTTAAAAAAATAAATGTGTAAAAGGTTTATCAATTTTACATAATTTTATGTTTGGTGGATAGAAATAATTTTTTAAAATTAAAAAAATATTTTTTGACATTTATTTTTGTCAAATTAGTTTATATTTTATCAAATTGACGACTTTGCCCTTGAAATTGAATAATGATATTTTCAATTGTCCTTATTTAGAACAAGATTCAAAATTCAGGGTCAAATGTGTCACAATTGAAAAGTCAGGGATCAAAGCGACACAATTTTCAAACTATAAGGACCATTAGTGTAATTTGCCCATTAAACATATTAGGCCTCGTTTGGAGAATATGCTTTTTTAATAACTTTTTAGCTTTTTGACTAAAATATGATGTAAAAAAAACTAGTATGTTTGGGATGACTTTTTGATTTTTTACAAAAAGATGTGCAAAAAATAGAGAGAAAATAAAAATTTTGAATTTTTGGTATAGATTGTTGGTTTTTTTTTATTTTTTTAGTGACTTTTTAATTTTTAGGCTAAATGTAATGTTCCTAAACGAGGCCTTAGAGTTTGTTTGGAAATTGATTATTTTAATAAATTTTTAATTTTTTTTCCCCAAAAAAATGTAAAAAATAAAAGAATAAATAATTTAACAATTTGTAATTTTTTTTTTTTTTTTTGGGCTAAAAATCTATGTTTCCAGACAAGGCCAGTTCTAATTGGTAAAATTGGGGGATTTGTATTACAAATTTTGTTCTATGACCAAATATAGCATCAAATTGAATGCAAGTCATTTGACTTTTTCAAATTGATATTTTTTCTTACTTTCATCTCCTTGTAATGTTTTATTTATTTAATAAAATATAATTTCTTTATTGATAAAAAAAAATAAAAAATTATCTATGAAATTTTTCATAGGCGCAGCGATGGTAACGGCCAATCAAGATATGCTTATCACATACAAAAACTTGTAAAAAGTAGTTATATTGGGTTTTACACAAAACAATAATAAATAGATGTACTTTCATAAGATTTTTAGATGTAATTTCATAAGATTTTTTGATCGGTCATAAATAGATGTAATTTCATAATGTGTACTTGCATATTGGTCCCGTTTGGCAAAGCTTGTGAGTATAAGTTGGTAACCTGTTTGGTGTAGCTATGAGATTATAGATTTAAGCAGCAGAATAGTATTTGGTAAATAAACTGTAAAATAGCTTTTTACTGTGTAATTGTCATTTTTGCCCTTATGAACAGAAAATTTGTCATTTTGTCATTTTCTTCTCTTTAAATCTTGAAAAAGTTATTTCATTAATAAAAGTTGATTAATTAGTACCTAATTTGGTACATTCCATTATCTAAACTAGTAATTTTTAAAAGTTAGTATGACAAATCTCAATTACACAGTAAGTGACAGATTCAAAATCATAGCACTTTCTCCAAATAGCAAAATTAATTCAGTGAACTCATTCGGTGGATGAACAAACCTATCTATTACTATGACTCATTCAGTGAACTCCTTGCCAATTCCCACAAATCAGAATATTGCATTAATTTTCAAAATCGTTTTCATACTTAAAACTAATTTTGACCATTGTATTGGAGATGTCATTCTTTTTCTTAATTTCTTATGTTTAGTCATTCAGCTCATAATCACAAACAACAGAGAAGGATTTCTATTGTAATCTTTATCAAAATTCACAATAATAGAGCAAATTATTCATGTATTTAACTAATCAAGTCAAACTTGAATGGAAAATTTCGCATGGCACATGTTGCAACTTCAAATTTTAAATTAAATTTAAATTTGCAAAGTAAAATAACTTATCCAACCAAGAGCATTGAAACTAAACTAAGGGATTCCAAAAAGTGCCCAACGACAAAACAGCAGAACGTAGAAGTCATGGCTATAACACAATGGCAGCCAAATGATAAATAAAAATATAGTTCTTCATAATAAAGAGATTGGTAGCTGCACATTTTCATTAGTTTACATTCTTTACAAACAACTTAAAAGAAATATTTCTTTGGGATTAAGAAGAAATTGAAAGAACAAATTACTGAGCAAGAGGCCAATAACAAATATTGGAAGTAAAGTAATACAAAGAAAGAATAGGTGTTGAGCAATTTTTTAACACAAATGACAAAAGGTTGCTTATGCACATGTTCAGCTGCTGATGTTGTCATTTGCTCCACCTCTGAATTTATAGCTGATGAAGGAGTATAGTTGCACATGTTCAGCTGCTGATGTTGTCATTTGTCACATATTCATTCATTGCAGTTGATGTATTTGAAGACTATATCTTATTCACATGTTTTGATATAGCTTTCCAAGGCAAACATTGGAGCTTAGAGCCAGGCTCAACCCATGTAGTTTTGCATTCTTCTCCAGGTCCATCACAACACTTGCATACCAATCCTAGAGTTCCAAGCATCTCTGAAACTTCTCCAGGTTCATCAAGTTTTTATAACATTAATCATAAAATATGTAATATTATCATAAATCAGTGTAATAAAAAATAATTTGAATTAGAAGTGTGAAAGTGTGAATTGATAATTTTTTTAACTTACAGGTTCCAGCATACCAATCAGGTTTTTTAAATAATTTTTTAAACTTCTATCTATTGAATTAGAAGCGTGAAACTTCTCCAGGTTCCAAGCATCTTCTAAACTTACCCAACTTAAAAGTGTGAATTGATAATTATTATTATTATTTTTTTTTTACACAGCTTAAAAGTGTGGCTATCTAGTCTATATAATAAGGCAAGAGGGATTTTGAAAATGTCTTCAAATGTATGTGAGATACATTTTGATCCCATGGCTGAGATCAATTGTAATATCTATCCAATGGTTGAGATCAATTCTACACATTTCTGTTTCTCCACATTTCTGTTTCCCGCCCAAAATGGCTATTTCTCCACTCTTCTCTCTCAGTATCTAACCTCTGTATCTAACCTCTGTCTTCCTGATTTGCCTCCCTATCTACCCTCTGTCTACCCACCTTCCCTCTCTATTTCTCTGCCTACCCTCTCTATCTCTCTATTCCTCTCCGTTCTTCTTGATTTTTTTTTAAAATCTCAGCTTTTGCCTTCATCACAGCCTTCATCACAGTCTTCATCAGAGCCTTCATCAGAGCTTACACCGTTCCACTCTCACCGTTGTTCACTCTGGCTCGTCATCACTTCGGCTGCTGGGTTAGTTCATCACTTTGGCACTGGGTTAGTTTATCGGAAACTGTTTCACTTTGGCACTGGGTTAGTTTATCGGCTGCTGGGTTAGTTCATCACTCCGGCTGGGTTAGTTCATCTTGCTTATTGGCAACTGTTTATTTAATAACTCATGTTAATAACTCCTGTTTATTTTGTGTTAATCACTTTGGCTGCTGTTTTTTTTCCTGTTTTTTAGTTTGTTATCTATTGAAAGGCAGAGTTTAAGGCATCAAAGTGTTAATAACTCATCAAATTCTGTAGTCATCAAAGTGTTGTTCTTATCTGTATGTGAGATTTAGATCAATGGGTGTTCCCGCCCAACACAGTTCCTAAGTGTATATGGATGGATGATTTGTCTGTGTCTGCCATCTGTGTTCCTTGCTCTGTTTTTGTGTTTTTGAGTTATATGGTTTGAGTTATACGGTTTGGATTTGGATTATTGTGTGCAGATTTTATTATGCGCAGATTCTATTGTGTGCAGATTTTATTATGTGCAGATTTTATTTTATTATGGTGTGTGCAGATTTTATTGTGTGCAGATTTTATTTTTGAGTTCTTATGGTGTGTGCAGATTTGAGTTATTATGGTGTGTGCAGATTTTATTTTATTATGGTGTCTGCCATCTTGAATGCTTATTGAGTTATACGGTTTGCAGATTTTTGCAGATTTTATGGTGTTTGCAGATTTTATTGAGCTATACGGTTTGGCTGTGATGAAATCTGCAAACACCACAATAAACTCCTTGAACTGATAGCCACTTATAGCTTATTTCTTCCTTTCCTTTCCTCTCCTATAGCTTTTGGACTAGAAGCAACATTAAGGAATCCTAATTCGTCCTAACTTCCTTATGTTGTTTTGTGAGCAGTATGTCACTTCAACTACAAAAAAAAAAAAAAAAAAAAAAAAGGTTAAATTTTAAGTACTTCATTATGATGAAATTCTGGGTTTAATGAATCAAATTAAAAATTAATCAAACACTTATGGTGGCCAGGTGGTACTTTACAAAAATCACCTGGCAGTGCCAGTTGTGCCCAAAACTCCTTGCATTCTTGGGCCAGGGGGCCAGCTGGTACTTTACATGTGCTGTTGAGCTTTTTTATGAGCTTTTTTATGTTCTTTTGTTGATTGGTAAGAAAATTGTCTTGATGAGCTTGATGAGCTTTTTTAAATACTGCTAGTTCTGTGAGTAAATTTCCAATTGAATAGAATGTAGTTTGCAGTTCAAGGTCTGGATTAAGACCTTAAAATTTTGCTACCACAATAAACTCCTTTCTAGCAAAAGTATGGTGTACAAATCTATTAAATAGAAGGAATGTGAAGTATGAAATGCATTAGATTTTTAATATCTGTTTTCATTATCAAGACTTTAGCAGATTTCCAGCAAATTTCTTATGGTGTTAACTTGAATTTCTTTTGCAGCCTTCATTATTGATATTAACAGATTTCAAATCTATAATATTAATAGGCTGCAAAAATGTATCTCAATATTATTTCTTTCCAGCAGTTAACTTGAATATTATAGAATTTCTTTCTAGCAGAATTTCTTTTCTTTTCTTTTCTTTTACTTGAATTCAAACATAAAATAAGCTAAACTTCTTCTTGAATTTTTTAACTTCTGCACAGACCAATCTATAGATATATGGAAAAGTATTATTAACTTCTTCTTGAATTTTTTTTTCCTCTCTCAGCTTTTGCCTTCATCAGAGCTCCTGTGGATCACTCTGACCACTCTTACCGTTGTTCACTCCGGCTGCGACATCACTTCGGCTGCTCGACATCCTGCTCGGTTAGTTTAGAAAATATTCAACAGACCACTGTACTTCTATAATTAGTTCTGTATACTGGTATAAGACAATATATAATCCTTGAAGCTAAGCTTCTATATAATTCTTGAAGCATATTGATATTAACTACCCCTGTTTGGCTCCCATTTTTTTCTTCGGTTTTTAATTTTAGTAAATTTTATATGCAAACATATATATAGGTTGCTAATATAACAGGTATGGATCCAAATTCATTAAATCTACATTTCAAGCTCCTACTTTATCATCCCACTTTGTACAAACTTCATTTCCTTCCACCATCAATCTACTTAGTGACAAGTAACAAAGGGTGTAATAGAGATTACATTTTCCCCTCCCCTTATCAGACTACATTTTCATGTCCTAAATACACTAGAAAATTGGCGTGGAAAAGCATTGAATTCAGTTTTATGTTCAGTGCACGTAGAATTGGAACAGCAAAGGACTTCAAATAAGAAATTAGAACCTGTTGTGTGCTCATTGTAATAGTGTTGACTGAAATCTTTCTCTCACATGTAGTAATTTTGGGGAGTAAAATTGATTATACAAATAAGAAAATTGCAAAGATCTTTAGTGCTCCTCTCTCTATTTGATTTTACACATAGATCTTACACAAAGATCTATTTGATTTATTTTTTTTTTAATCAGCTATTGTTCATAGAAAATTGGCTAAACCTTTAAAGGTATCCTACTTCTTTAATATGTTGTCTGGCTTCCATTGGGAATTAAATTATTCAATTTGCTTTTAGTTTACGATTTATTTAAAAAAAATTTAATATTATCATTTGTAAATGTTTTACAATAATAGATAGATTAATCTGCAATAATAGATTTATCCAGTTTAATGTAATTTATAATCTAGATTAAAATGTAATTTATCCAATTTAATCTTAACATTATGTTTCTTAAATGGATTTAATTTTTTAAAAGGTTTTGAATTTGAATTAATACTTGATGGGTTTTATTTTTTAAATGGGTTTTAATTTATTTACATTTTCTTGACAGTATTTAGTTCTGAGGCGTTGTGTGCTTTTGGATGATTTTCATTTCAAATAGCTTCGGGGAGTTGGTCTAACCAATTTGTTATGTTTACACTTGAAATTTGAATTACTCTACAAATTTTTCTGCATTTCAGGCCCTTAATACACTTGACAGTATCAAATGGAGAGTAATAAAAGGGTTCTTGGTATCATAGACATAATATGTGCTAGCATTTTGATAGCAATTTGGTAGAATATCACATATTTCTGCTTCTTTTCTTTTTTTCATTACCAAGATGAGTTGAATGCCTACATTATACTGATGTGCTTTAGTATATAGATTTAGTATACAATAGCTTTAGTTTTTGTCAGTGTTTACAATTTTTTTTTTTACTTGCTCTTATATTTTGATTTGCAATATTAGTGAACATTATAAATCTTATATGTTTATTTCTTAATTTGCATTAACATTAGGGAGAGTTGTTATTTTATTTGAGTTTTGTAGAGCATGTAATACAAGCAAAAATGTTACAAGTTCTTTAAGAAAAAAAAAAATATATATATATATATATATATTTTATATAACTGCATTTTAATCTTAAAATTATTTACATCGTGCCTTCTGTCAATTTTGATTAAACATTGAGCAGAATTATTGTGAACCAAATTTCCCTCAGACCTATGAAACATTGAGGAAATGTCTCTCATCACCAAATTTTTGTCAATTTTTAATAAGAATTATTGCCAATTTTTTTAATCAAAAAAAAACTTTAAGCAGAAATTATTTTTTCATCAAAGAATTACTGTCAATTATTTGAACTATTAAGCAGAAATTTGTATCATTCAAATGTAGTACTCCCTCCGTCCCAAAATATTAGTCCCTTATTCCATTTTTCATTGTCCCAAAATATTAGTCCCTCTTCAAAAATCAAGTACAACAATAATGTAAATTTCCTATTTTGCCCTTCTTTTAAATTAATAAACAATACAAAAAGTATAATTATGACATTGATATTCCCAAAAAATGTACTATCAAAAGGGTAATTTTGGAAAATCAACTTTTTTCAAATGCAACAATTGTACTACCAAAAAAAGTTAGATTCCCCAAAAGGGACCATTATTTTGGGACAGAGGGAGTATATTTGTTGTGTGATTATAAAAAGAAACAGACTGTTTTTTGCATATATATATATATATATTTTAATATCTAGAGTTCCTAATTAAAAGAAAAATTTGAAAGACTTGGCATTTTAATATTTATGTGTAATATGGCCAGAGAGTTTATTTATTTATTGGCACCGTTTTAAGGGAGTATAGTATTCTATGTTGTATTTCAAAAAATTTTGGTCAATGTATATATGTGTGTATTACTTTAGTTGTGTTCATGAAAAAAAAAATGTATTAAACTTACAAGTATTTAACTTAACACAAGTATTTAATATTTTGTTATAAAAAAAAAAAAATTGTACCATTCAAATGTAAAAAAAAATAAAAATTGTACCATTCTAAAAAGACTTGGCATTTTAACATTTATTTGTAATATGACAAGAGAGTTTATGTTCCTTTTTTTTCCCCACCTTTTTAAGGGAGTATAATTGAATATGTTGCATTTCAAAAATTCTGGTCAATGCATATGTGTGTATTACTTTATTGCTTATAAAATGGCTTTCTTATGTGGTGATTTTTTTTTTTGGCATAAATTTATGTTTGGAGTTTCCAAGTCATAAATGGTGAACTTCAAAATATTTATGATTATAATGGGTTTTAATTTTGGTTTTAATTTCATCTCTATAAAATTGAAGTCAGTTAAGAAAGAGAAAAGTTCAAATTCAGACAATTATTGTGCTCGAGTTTTAATTTATCATTTTAATGTGATTGTTAAAAAACATCTATTCTAAATGCTACGTTGACTCAGAATGTAGGGAGAGAGAGAGAGAGAGAGAGAGAGAGATAGAGATAGGTTATTACGGCAAGAAACTGTTTGTTTGGAGCTATTTAAAAAGAAAGTAAGGGTGATTTATTTAGTTGATCTTCCTGCAACAAAAAAATTAAACTGACACTCAGAAAATTTTATTTAACATTTTATTTGCTGTGTAATATATTTATTTAGTTGTACCATTCAAATGTAATATTTATTTGCTGTGTGATTCTAATGTATAGATGATAAATATTTTTCATTTAATTTTTTTGTGAATATCTAGAGTTCCTAATTAAAAGAAAAATTTGAAAGACTTGGCATTTTAACATTTATGTGTAATATGGCGAGAGAGTTTATGTTTTTTTTTTTTTTGGCACCGTTTTATGGGAGTATAGTATTCTATGTTGGTATAAACTCAACATAATATTCTTCATGAACACAACATAGAATATTCTATGTGTAATATTCTATTTTTCATTTAACATTCTATGTTTTTTTTTTTGCACCTTTTTAAGGGAATATAATTTTGGTCAATCCTTATGTGTGTGCGTATTACTTTAGTTGTCTTCATAAAAAAAAATGTATTAAACTTACAAGTATTTAACTTAACGCAAGTATTTAACATAAGGATTTTTGTTTTGAATCAAACTCACCGAGTATTTAACTTAACCCAAACAAATGTATTTAACATTTTGTTATAAAAAAAATTTAAAAAAAAATTGTACCCTTCTAAAGGCACGTGCCTCTGGTATCTGTTGACCTTTTTCTTTTTCTTAGAAGTTTATTTTTATTTTTGCTCTTATTGTACCCTTCTAAATTCACCGAGTATTTTTATTTTTCTAAATAGAGAAGGCACGTACCTTTTTCTAAATTGTACCCTTCTAATTTTGCTCTTATTTTTATTTTTTTTTCCCTCTTGATTGTAACCCGTTAAGTATTTTCTATTCATGGCAGTTATTTATTTAAATAAAATTTTGAATTTTATTATTCGATTTGGTAGCAACATATTTGGAAATAACATTTCATTGCCAATGAAATCCATGTTAACTTTTATTATTGCTAATTTTTTGTTTCTTTGTGTCTAAAATTTTTAGGTTGAAGTACAACAGTTATGAACAATATCACTATTTTTGGTCAAGTAAGTTTTTTTTCTTCTTTTTTCTCTTCATATAAATTTAAGTACCTCTCTAATAAATTTAAGTACAACAATTATGGACAACATCACTATTCTAATTATTTTTTTCCTCATGCTTTATAGGTGGATGGGGACTTACACCGAACCGTAATATCTCCTCCCTTTACTAATTTTCTTATTTATGTGTATAAAGTTTTATTTATTACTCTAAAGTTTTTGTATGTATAGGTTCGATTTCTTCAAGAAAGAAATGTTAATATTGTTATTCGCGATGAGCGTGACCTTAATACTATTTGCATTCATGAGGTAAGCATAAAAGTCACCTGAACATTGGACATGTATTTTTTTATCATTTTAAAAATAATTTATAAATATATTCTACTTATTTTTTACAGGCAAAGGCAAAGGAAAAAGACAAAGAAATATCAAAGGAAACAAAAAAAGCTATTCCTTATGGCAAAGGAAAGGAAAATGCACATCCCATGGTATGGTTTCTCAACAATTTTTAAAAGTTTCTTTTTTGAATATTATATAGATTTTTTTAGGAATTGCGTAGTGTCATATACTATTTTTTATGTACATTTTTCAAAAGTTTCTTTTTCAAAAATTTATTCAATTCTTTTTATTGAATGCGAAATGTTTTTCTGAAGCATGTTAAAGTAAGCATTTGTTCAACATGCTAATGCATTTGTATGAACATTAATTTGAATTTTTAATATGTTTGTCTATTTGTATAATAAAAATATGTTGCATTTGTACAATATGTTGCATCTACAACATAGCATAATAAAAATATAATAGAAGAAAACGAAAAAGGAAAATAAGAAGAAAGAACAAATATGTGATGAAAAGGAAACTACATAATATAATTTTTTTTAATTTTTATTTTTCTTATAAGAAGTTCTTAAGGAAAGAAGAAAAAGACAAAAATGTATTTTAATATAACAGAAACAACAAGAAGAGAGAAAAGGAAAGTACAAGACATTACACGCTAATATTCACATTTTATGTACCCAATGATCTAATATTTACCTTTTCAACGTACATTTTGTAAAGAGATGGGTAGTGTCTTAAAACCAATAAGTGCGTGCATAGTGAGTTTGCAGTTTTGTGTGCTTAATGTGTTTTCAAATTATTTTTCCCTTCCTTTTTAAATTTCATAAATACATGCATTGGTTCTTATATGACTAACAACTTAACCGAGTGAAGAGGAAAAGTTAGTTAAAAGGAAGAAAAAATACATGATGAAAGGGAAGCAAGTTAGTTAATCTTCACATTTTATGCACCTTCTTATATAATATTCTCATTTTAGGCACACAATGATAATGTGTTATCAAAAGCTGCATTGGCCCAACGTGCACGGCGAGAATGTGAAAAAAAATCAAAAGCCATGTTCTGCATACCAATTGGGACAACGCCTGCGACGAGAACGAGAAAGAGAAAGATCGAAGGAATGTATTAACCCAAGAAAACCTTCTTTAACACCAAATTGGTAAAAATAAAAAGAATTTTTTACCGAAGACAATCTTGAATTTTTTACTCTTACTATTACCACTTTATTATATAGATTTTAATTTGTTCACAATCTATTTCAGTAGGCCTCCTCCTACAACTCCATGTAGAAATGTTGGTGTGGTCATCCGTGATGAGCACGACCTTAATGTTATCCGTGTTCATGTGGTAAGTACAAAATCAAGTCAAACATTATATGTATTTTATTTATATAAGATTTTTTTAATCTTTTCAATATTTTATTTATATTTGTTAGGCAAAAGATAAAGAAAATGTCAACCCAATGTCTAAAGGAAAAGAAAAGATGGCTCCTTCCGGCAAGAGAATGACAAATGCATGTCATGTGATATATATTCCTTTTTTAAAATATGATGCAAAACAAATCAAAATTTTGAATAGTTAAAATATATGAGTGTATAAAATGAATTTATTGTATTATGTTGTTTTTGTAGAATGATTGTAATATGTTTTCCTATAACTTGCTATTATTTGTATGTGTTTTTCAAATTTATTTATTCTTATTTTGCATGGATACATGTGCATTTATAATGTATCGTCCATAAGTTGCTACTTATATAAAGAAAATAGGAAAAAAAAATGAAGAAATAAAGAAAAAATATATAAAGAAAGGAGAAACTAAATAAGATAGGTTTTTAATTCTTATTTAATATATAAAATAGAAAACAAAGAAAGGGAAAGGAAAGGGAAAGGGGAGAAATAAGAAGATAGAAAGGGAAGAAATAAGAAAAAAAGAAATAAAGATAACACTATTAAAGGTATAAAACAAATAAAATAGAAAACAAAATTAAGAGAAAGGGAAGAAATAAGAAGATAGAAAGGGAAGAACTAAGAAAAAAAGAAATAAAGATAACACTATTAAAGGTATAAAACAAATAAAATAGAAAACAAAATTAAGAGAAAGGGAAGAAATAAGAAGATAGTTTCATTTTAAGCACAAAATATTCACATCTTTTGCTTCAATGATAAAATATTTTCTTTTTAGGCACAAAATGATAATGTAATATCAAAAGCTGCATTGGCCCAACGGGCACGGCGAGAGCGTGAAAAAATTGAATTTCAATGCTTGCAACGAGAGCAAGAGGGATTAGAAGAATGTGTTCAACTAAGACAACATTCTTTAACACTAATTCGTTGCGATCACACTCACTTGGAGTGGGAAACAATAACTGAAGATTCTTAGTCGGCACAAAAACGAACAATGGTTACCCATCATTCTACATGTTCGTTTTCTATGCCAAGCACATCTTCAAATTCACAAAGGAATCGGTAAACTACTATGTCTAATCTTGAAATACATACTTTTACTCATACCGTTTTTTTTTACAAAGTCTTATTTATACACAAATATTCGTAGGTCTACTCCTATAAATCGATTTTTTCAACAAGATCTATGTACTGATGATGAATTAGAAGATTTGCCTACGAGTATATCAATTGAGGCCCGGGCACACAAAGATTCTTGCCGCCATTATCTTGGCAAGATGGATGTATTATGTCCTTATTGTTCAGCCTTACATTGGATGGATGAAAAATTGACAAAATCATCTATAAAGCGTCTCTTATTCGGAACTTCCTGTTTGGAAGGAAAGGTTAGGCTACCTTTACTTATCACACCCCCTCCACCACTTCAGGCATTGTATGATGGGAATAATAATCAATCAAAATTCTTTCGAAGTTATACTCGAGTGTACAATGCAGCCAATGCTTTTACAAGTCTTGGTGCTACATTGGATCCTAGAGTACTCAGTGGAAGGGACCCTACATCATTCACAATTCATGGGGAATTGCGACATCGAACAGGATCACTACAACCACAACCAGGGCAGGATGCGAGTTATGCTCAGCTGTATATCTATGACCCTTATTCAGCTTTAGAAATTCGTAATCGTAGAAATCCTAACTTGAGAAGGGATGTTCTCAAAACTATTCAGGATAGTTTGTTGCAAGTCAATGCATTTGTAGATAAATATCGCCAGGCTCATGCCATTTTACATCAATTAGACTCGGCAGGACACAATCTACCTGCTCATCTTCATTACAGTTCAATAACTGATCGACATCGTTATAACCTACCAACTACAGATGAGATTGCAATTGTAATACCAGGTGATGGAAAAGAGGTAAATGGAATGAGAGATATTATTTTACATTTCCGAGGAAATAATGAGTTGATGCAAATTAATGAATGTCACCCAGCATACTTGCCATTACATTATGTTCTATTTTTTCCATATGGTGAGCTTGGATGGGAACCTGAGTTGAAATTGTGGAATGTTCAGTATGATCTACCTTCAACTGATCGACTTACTCAAATGAATTTTTATAGTTATCGTTTGTTTGAACGACCCACAGAGTATTCAACAATTTTGCGAGGTGGGAAACTATTTCAAGAGTTTTTGGTAGATGCTTGGGCTGCAACTGAGCAAAATCGATTGACATACTACAAGCTTAATCAAGGGAAACTTCGAGCTGAGCTTTACCAAGAGTTGTCAGATATGGATCCAGATTATGTGCGACCTGGACAAATTGGTCAAAGGTTTGTTTTGCCATCTTCATTTACTGGTAGTCCTAGACATATGTTTGAAATCTTTCAAGATTCAATGGCTATCACACGATACAACCAACACCCAGATATTTTTCTTACCATGACTGCAAATCCCAATTGGCCAGAAATTACTTCAGCATTATTACCATATCAAAAACCTATTGATCGTCCTGATTTAATTGCCCGTGTTTTTGAGTTGAAGAGAAAATGTTTGATGAAGGAGATAGAAACAAATAAAGTGTTTGGAAATAAAGTTGCACATGTTTTTACAATTGAATTTCAAAAACGAGGCCTCCCTCATATGCATGCACTTTTATTTCTCAAGAGTCCAGACAAAATTCGGACATGTGCTCAAGTAGACAAATTGGTCTGTGCAGAATTTCCAGACCCAAAAGATGATCCTATACTTTTTGAAACTATCAAATGTTGTATGGTACATGGACCATGTGGTGCTCAAAATCCGCAAGCACCATGTATGGAAAATGGTAGATGCACTAAGAGATACCCTCGAGCTTTCACAGAAACAACAACTATGGATCAAGATGGATACCCTATCTATCGTCGTCGCAATAATGGTCAAGTACATACTGTGAGAGGGCAAAAAGTTGATAACAGGGATGTCGTACCATACAATGCATATCTTTCAAAACTTTTCAACTGTCATATAAATGTGGAAGTTTGTGCCGGAATGAGATGTGTCAAGTACATACATAAGTACATTTATAAGGGTTATGATCGTACAACGATGGTGTTAGGAATGATAAATGAGATTCAAAAATATCTCGATGCAAGGTATATTGGACCTCCAGAAGCTGCTTGGCGAATATTTGGTCATCCTTTGCATGCAGAGATGCCAACAGTTGTACGATTGGCACTTCATTTACCTGGAATGCATCATGTTGTTTTTAACCCAGAAGAGTCATTACAAACGATTCAATCTAGAGCTGGTCAACAAATGTCAACTCTTACCGGCTTCTTTGCATATTGTGCTGCCAGTGAAGATGAATGTCCATTCACTTATCAAGAATTTCCACAACATTTTGTTTGGCTCAAGTCAGAAAAGAGATGGAAATCAAGAGAAAGGGGATATGCAATTGGTAGAATGTATTTTGCAAGCCCTAATTGTGGCGAAAGATTTTATCTACGTTTGTTACTAACCGTTGTCAAAGGACCAAAGTCGTTTCAGTCTTTACGCACGGTCGATAATGTTGTGCATGATACATTTAAATTAGCATGTGTTGCAAGGGGACTTTTAGAAGATGATGAAGAATGGATACAATGCTTGAAAGAGGCTACAGTCATAAAAACTGGATATCAATTGAGGAGATTGTTTAGTATTATTCTCACCTAGTGTTCTCCACTAAATCCATGTGCATTATGGAATCAATTTTCAACGCATATATGTGATGATCTTGCACATAAGATTTGTACATTGTTTGTCATTTCTAAACCAACTGAGGCTCAAATTGAAGATTATGGTCTCCATCTTTTGAATCAAATGCTTCATGAATCAGGCAAAAGTTTAATTGACTTCCCACCCATGCCACAACCTACCGCAAATTGGAGTGCAGTAGTTGGTAATCGATTGATAGTTGAACATCAACAACTGCAGAGTAAGGCACAACATGAAGATCCACAAATTACTATTGATTGTCTCAATAATGGAAAGCGGAATGCTTATAATACAATCACTTCTTCAGTTTTTCAAAATAAAGGAACTGTTTTCTTTCTGAATGGGGGTGCAGGAACAGGGAAAACATTTCTATACAATACGATTGCATTAAAATGTCGTAGCCTTGGGCATATCGTTGTTACTGTGGCTTCGTCTGGAATTGCATCACTGTTACTGGTAGGAGGTCGCACTGCACATTCAACATTTTCCATTCCGTTAGATGTATTGGAAAATTCACTTTGTGGGTTTAGCAAACAATCATTACAAGCTGAGTTATTTAGAGAAACAAAACTCATAATTTGGGATGAAGTTCCTATGCAACATAGACATTGTGTTGAGGCGGTTGATCGTACATTGAGGGATATTTGTGATAGTGAAAAGCCATTTGGGGGTATTACTGTTGTTCTTGGAGGAGACTTTCGACAAATCTTACCAGTTATACCCAAAGGAGTTCATGAGCAAATTGTGAATGCATCATTAAGACACTCTGTTCTATGGAAGCATATATATATCTTGACTTTGGATTTGAATATGCGCTTGAATCATGAAGGCCATGAAAATGCTAATTTTGCAAATTTCTTGATGGAGGTAACACTACTTTAACCTATATTATATAGATTATTTTAAATTAATAAATTGTGTTTACACTTACTTTTTTATTGATTTCACTTTTTTTTAGATTGGGACCAATCCTCAAGAAATCGTTAACCTTCCATCAACAATACACAAATGTTAAGATTTGAATGAATTACTCTCTACAGTTTATCCACAATCGAATATGATAGAGACGTCAACCCCAACATTTTTAACTGAACGCACAATTCTATCTGCGCGTAACGATGATGTTAGTGACATTAATACTACTGCGTTGAATATCTTTCCAGGGAGATTATATACTTATCTTGCTGCAGATAAAATGTCCGAAGATAATGAAATTGATCCTACCATTACAAATAGATATCCTAATGAATATTTAAATTCATTGGATCCTCCTGGGTTGCCAACTTTTAAGTTAGAGTTGAAAGTGGGTTGTCCTATAATATTGCTGAGAAACATTGCACCGAAAGATGGACTATGTAATGGTACAAGATTGACGGTTACTAGGTGCGGCACTCGCATAATTGAAGCTCAAATTTTAACTGGAGAAAAGTTTGGCAATTTGGCATTTATACCAAGGATATCTTTGACACCATCTTCTTCAGAAATGCCTTTCCAAATGACAAGACGTCAATTTCCAGTCCGATTGGCATATGCCTTGACCATTAATAAATCTCAAGGACAATCTGTGAAATTTGTTGGGGTTGATTTGCGTATACCAGTGTTTAGCCATGGGCAATTATATGTGGCATTGTCTAGATGTACATCATTTGATCGTATAAGTATTCTCCTCCCTAAAGATAATTTGGATTCTACTACAAATATTGTTTATCCTGAAGTATTACTGTAGTATTCTATGCAGATTAAATGACGTTTTTTTAGAAGGTAACCACGTAGATTTATTTCTGTTGATTATATAACTTTTTAAAAAATTTCAATTTAATAATAATTTGAAATTTGGAGTTTTGTAGGATTGGACCGAAAAATCCATGGAGCTTAAAAGGAGAAATACGACTACCTTGCTTCGATGGGGATGTAATAAGGTAATTTCAATCTGAAAGTATTTTTACATGTATATTTTCAACAAATGTACTAATTTATATTTTTTTTTGTTTCCACAAATTACCAGATTGTTGTGCATATTCCTCATTGGGGATACACAAAAGTTGATACAAAGACTTTTTGGAAAGTAATGTGGAGGAAGTTTGGGTAAACGCATATTTGAAGACATGTTATTGACACATCTTTTGTAAAGTATACATATTTTTGGTGTATGACAATATAATTTTTGGTGTATGACATGTTAGTGACACATCTTTTGTAAAGCATACATCTTTTGTAAAGCTTTAACCCACTTTTTGTAAAGTTTTAACCTACCCTTTTGGTGTATGACAGTATAACTTTATTTCTGTTTTTTATTCAGTGTTTACACTTTTTTTTATTGCCTTTTATATTTTGATATGCAATATAACTTTAAATCTTATATGTTTGTTTCTTAATTTGCATTAAGATTAGGGAGAGTTGTTATTTTATTTGAGTTTTGTAGAGCGTGTAATACAAGCAAAATTGTTATAAGTTCTTTAAGAAGAAAAATATTTCAATATATTTTTTCAATATCTTTAAAAAAAAATGACACAAACTTTATAAATCTCAACATAATACGTATAAATTATAACTACATTTTATTTGAGTTTTCAGTATCTTTAAAAAAAAATGACACAAACTTTTTCACATTCTCGCCGTGCACGTTGGGCCAATGCAGCTTTTGATAACACATTATCATTGTGTGCCTAAAATGAGAATATTATATAAGAAGGTGCATAAAATGTGAAGATTAACTAACTTGCTTCCCTTTCATCATGTATTTTTTTTTCCTTTTAACTAACTTTTCCTCTTCACTCGGTTAAGTTGTTAGTCATATAAAAACCAATGCATGTATTTATGAAATTTAAAAAGGAAGGGAAAAATAATTTGAAAACACATTAAGCACACAAAACTGCAAACTCACTATGCACGCACTTATTGGTTTTAAGACACTACCCATCTCTTTACAAAATGTACGTTGAAAAGGTAAATATTAGATCATTGGGTATGAATATTAGCATGTAATGTCTTGTACTTTCCTTTTCTCTCTTCTTGTTGTTTCTGTTATATTAAAATACATTTTTGTCTTTTTCTTCTTTCCTTAAAAATAAAAATTAAAAAAAATTATATTATGTAGTTTCCTTTTCATCACATATTTGTTCTTTCTTCTTATTTTCCTTTTTCGTTTTCTTCTATTATATTTTTATTATGCTATGTTGTAGATGCAACATATTGTACAAATGCAACATATTTTTATTATACAAATAGACAAACATATTAAAAATTCAAATTAATGTTCATACAAAGGCATTAGCATGTTGTACAAATGCTTACTTTAACATGCTTCAGAAAAACATTTCACATTCAATAAAAAGAATTGAATAAATTTTTGAAAAAGAAACTTTTGAAAAATGTACATAAAAAATAGTATATGACACTACGCAATTCCTAAAAAAATCTATATAATATTCGAAAAAGAAACTTTTAAAAATTGTTGAGAAACCATACCATGGGATGTGCATTTTCCTTTCCTTTGCCATAAGGAATAGCTTTTTTTGTTTCCTTTGATTTTGCTTTGTCTTTTTCCTTTGCCTTTGCCTGTAAAAAATAAGTAGAATATATTTATAAATTATTTTTAAAATGATAAAAAAAATACATGTCCAATGTTCAGGTGACTTTTATGCTTACCTCATGAATGCGAATAGTATTAAGGTCACGCTCATCGCGAATAACAACATTAACATTTCTTTCTTGAAGAAATCGAACCTATACATACAAAAACTTTAGAGTAATAAATAAAACTTTATACACATAAATAAGAAAATTAGTAAAGGGAGGAGATATTACGGTTCAGTGTAAGTCCCCATCCACCTATAAAGCATGAGGAAAAAAAATAATTAGAATAGTGATGTTGTCCATAATTGTTGTACTTAAATTTATTAGAGAGGTACTTAAATTTATATGAAGAGAAAAAAGAAGAAAAAAAACTTACTTGACCAAAAATAGTGATATTGTTCATAACTGTTGTACTTCAACCTAAAAATTTTAGACACAAAGAAACAAAAAATTAGCAATAATAAAAGTTAACATGGATTATAGCGACCCCGGTCTTTTCCCATTTGATTATTGTATTCGGACTTAGGTTCTGTTTATTCTGTCATTGTATAATTGTTGTTGTCGTCCTTTATTTTCTCATTTGGAGTTATAGGATGTGTTGGGCAGGTTTGTTTCAGGTTGGTTGGGTTCGTAAACCAAGTGTTGCTGTCCAGTTTTTGGGTTGGTCGCTCGAGCGAGGTCTTGGTCGCTCGAGCGAGGGTTGTATTTTGTGTCTGGTGGCTCAATCCAGCTTTTCTTCGCTCGAGCGAGCAAGGTGTTTTTTTTTCGAGTTCCTCGCTCGAGCGAGCATTCTGTCGCTCGAGCGTGCTCCTGGGTTGCAGACCTGAAGCATTGCATTCTTGGCTCGAGCGAGGTTTTCTTCGCTCGAGCGAGGTTTTCGTGTGTCTGGTCGCTCGAGCGACCAAGTGTTCGCTCGAGCGAGCCTGTCGGGTTTATATACGCAACAGCGGTTTTTAAAACGTTTTTTTTACATCATTTTGATCCTAAAACCCTAGTTTCGAGTTCTCTCTCCCTCTACTCACCTTCTCTCTTAGGTTTCATCACCTTTTAGGGTGTTTCTACCCTAGTTGCTTTATTAAAAAGATAGAGTGAGTCGAGGGCTTCCATTTAATCTGAACGTTTGGTGGTTTGGAGCACTTTGGAATTTGGGTCTTCATCTCCGTCTTCTTCATTCGGGTTATTTTCTTCGAGGTAGGGAATTCCTACTCCATTTTATAAGTTTTGTTCTAAGTTTTGGTATATTGATATGTTGGGGTTACTTTGGTAATTTTGGGAAAAATCCTAGTTGTATTAATAAATTAATTTGTATAATTAATTTAAGGAAATTGGGGAATTTAGTTAAATTCATGAAATTGAGGAATTCATTGATTAAATGGTGTAGTTGGACAATTTAAATCACTTGCCTATTGAATTGTTGGTATATTTATTTCCAGTCTAGAAATAACTGTTTTGGGCTATCGGTGGAGGATAGTCGTGTTTGTTGTAGACATTGCATGTGGATTAGGGAAAATTGAAACTAATCAATTTGTTTAAGTCATAAATTTAGACTATTGAATTAATACAGAAAATACATGTATTGATTGAGCATTGCATATGCATATTGTTTGGGAGGAGATAGGGGATGTACTCCACGGTTTAGGGGAAGATAGGGGATGGACCTCTAAACCGGATTTTGTTTGGGAGGAGATAGGGGATGGACTTCATTAGCATCACTATTATGTGTGCTTATTATATTGAAGTGTTTTTACATGTCATTGATACAGCACTAAAATGTGTATCAAACGGGAAGTATGAAGTGTTTTGATATGAGCCTGAGTCTCATTTGTTTGTTTGATATTGGAAGTAATGTGAATATAACATATATAGTTCACTGTTGTAAGTTTGGCCAGGTTCTGAGCCATATTGATAACAAAGAAAAGTGAAACGTGTCATAGACATTAGTGTCATGAAACTGTATAATGATGTAATTGATTATCTTGGTTAACCATCTATTGAATGCTATAGCTTTATTCAATGCTTATATTTGGTTTAGTATTTTTCTACTGGGCTGTGGCTCACCCTTTATGGGAACATCATTTTCAGGTCCAGGTGATAAGCTACCTCCAAGGACTTAGCTTGGAAGGATTTGGATTTTGAAGACTATCTTTAGTTAATTGTTTCTATTTGTTAGTACATGTAAACATTCAAGCCTAGGGCTTTACTTGTATTGAGTTAGAACTCATATTTTTGTGTCCAAGTGTTGGCTTGGAAAGATGTTAGCCCGTAGGGCATTTAATTTGATGTTACATGTAATGCTTTTATTTAGTAATACTCTGATGAATGAATTAATAAATTGTTTTCTTTAAATAATGCATGTCAATGATATATATATAATGGGTTTATTTTGAGGGCGTGACATGGATTTCATTGGCAATGAAATGTTATTTCCAAATATGTTGCTACCAAATCGAATAATAAAATTCAAAATTTTATTTAAATAAATAACTGCCATGAATAGAAAATACTTAACGGGTTACAATCAAGAGGAAAAATAAATAAAAATAAGAGCAAAATTAGAAGGGTACAATTTAGAAAAAGGTACGTGCCTTCTCTATTTAGAAAAATAAAAATACTCGGTGAATTTAGAAGGGTACAATAAGAGCAAAAATAAAAATAAACTTCTAAGAAAAAGAAAAAGGTCAACAGATACCAGAGGCACGTGCCTTTAGAAGGGTACAATTTTTTTTAAAATTTTTTTTATAACAAAATGTTAAATACATTTGTTTGGGTTAAGTTAAATACTCGGTGAGTTTGATTCAAAACAAAAATCCTTATGTTAAATACTTGCGTTAAGTTAAATACTTGTAAGTTTAATACATTTTTTTTTTTATGAAGACAACTAAAGTAATACGCACACACATAAGGATTGACCAAAATTTTATTCCCTTAAAAAGGTGCAAAAAAAAAAACATAGAATGTTAAATGAAAAATAGAATATTACACATAGAATATTTTATGTTGTGTTCACGAAGAATATTATGTTGAGTTTATACCAACATAGAATACTATACTCCCATAAAACGGTGCCAAAAAAAAAAAAAAAACATAAACTCTCTCGCCATATTACACTTAAATGTTAAAATGCCAAGTCTTTCAAATTTTTCTTTTAATTAGGAACTCTAGATATTCACAAAAAAATTAAATGAAAAATATTTATCATCTATACATTAGAATCACACAGCAAATAAATATTACATTTGAATGGTACAACTAAATAAATATATTACACAGCAAATAAAATGTTAAATAAAATTTTCTGAGTGTCAGTTTAATTTTTTTGTTGCAGGAAGATCAACTAAATAAATCACCCTTACTTTCTTTTTAAATAGCTCCAAACAAACAGTTTCTTGCCGTAATAACCTATCTCTATCTCTCTCTCTCTCTCTCTCTCTCTCTCCCTACATTCTGAGTCAACTAAGCATTTAGAATAGATGTTTTTTAACAATCACATTAAAATGATAAATTAAAACTTGAGCACAATAATTGTCCGAATTTGAACTTTTCTCTTTCTTAACTGACTTCAATTTTATAGAGATGAAATTAAAACCAAAATTAAAACCCATTATAATCATAAATATTTTGAAGTTCACCATTTATGACTTGGAAACTCCAAACATAAATTTATGCCAAAAAAAAAAAATCACCACATAAGAAAGCCATTTTATAAGAAATAAAGTAATACACACATATGCATTGACCGGAATTTTTGAAATGCAACATATTCAATTATACTCCCTTAAAAAGGTGAAAAAAAAAAAAGGAACATAAACTCTCTTGCCATATTACACATAAATGTTAAAATGCCAAGTCTTTTTAGAATGGTACAATTTTTTTTTTTTACATTTGAATGGTACAATTTTTTTTTATAACAAAATATTAAATACTTGTGTTAAGTTAAATACTTGTAAGTTTAATACATTTTTTTTTTTCATGAACACAACTAAAGTAATACACACATATATACATTGACCAAAATTTTTTGAAATACAACATAGAATACTATACTCCCTTAAAACGGTGCCAAAATAAATAAATAAATAAATAAACTCTCTTGCCATATTACACATAATTATTAAAATGCCAAGTCTTTCAAATTTTTCTTTTAATTAGGAACACTAGATATTAAAAAAATATATATATATATATGCAAAAAACAGTCTGTTTCTTTTTATAATCACACAACAAATATACTACATTTGAATGGTACAAATTTCTGCTTAATAGTTCAAATAATTGACAGTAATTCTTTGATGAAAAAATAATTTCTACTTAATGTTTTTTTTTTTTGATTAAAAAAATTGGCAATAATTCTGATTAAAAATTGACAGAAATTTGGTGATGAGAGACATTTCCTCAATGTTTCATAGGTCTGAGAGAAATTTGGTTCACAATAATTCTGCTCAATGTGTAATCAAAATTGACAGAAGGCACGATGTAAATAATTTTAAGATTAAAATACAATTATATAAAATATATATATATATTTTTTCTTAAAGAACTTGTAACATTTTTGCTTGTATTACATGCTCTACAAAACTCAAATAAAATAACAACTCTCCCTAATGTTAATGCAAATTAAGAAATAAACATATAAGATTTATAATGTTCACTAATATTGCAAATCAAAATATAAGAGCAAGTAAAAAAAAAATTGTAAACACTGACAGAAACTAAAGCTATTGTATACTAAATCTATATACTAAAGCACATCAGTATAATGTAGGCATTCAACTCATCTTGGTAATGAAAAAAAGAAAAGAAGCAGAAATATGTGATATTCTACCAAATTGCTATCAAAATGCTAGCACATATTATGTCTATGATACCAAGAACCCTTTTATTTACTCTCCATTTGATACTGTCAAGTGTATTAAGGGCCTGAAATGCAGAAAAATTTGTAGAGTAATTCCAATTTCAAGTGTAAACATAACAAATTGTTTAGACCAACTCCCCGAAGCTATTTGAAATGAAAATCATCCAAAAGCACACAACGCCTCAGAACTAAATACTGTCAAGAAAATGTAAATAAATTAAAACCCATTTAAAAAATAAAACCCATCAAGTATTAATTCAAATTCAAAACCTTTTAAAAAATTAAATCCATTTAAGAAACATAATGTTAAGATTAAATTGGATAAATTACATTTTAATCTAGATTATAAATTACATTAAACTGGATAAATCTATTATTGCAGATTAATCTATCTATTATTGTAAAACATTTACAAATGATAATATTAAATTTTTTTTAAATAAATCGTAAACTAAAAGCAAATTGAATAATTTAATTCCCAATGGAAGCCAAACAACATATTAAAGAAGTAGGATACCTTTAAAGGTTTAGCCAATTTTCTATGAACAATAGCTGATTAAAAAAAAAATAAATCAAATAGATCTTTGTGTAAGATCTATGTGTAAAATCAAATAGAGAGAGGAGCACTAAAGATCTTTGCAATTTTCTTATTTGTATAATCAATTTTACTCCCCAAAATTACTACATGTGAGAGAAAGATTTCAGTCAACACTATTACAATGAGCACACAACAGGTTCTAATTTCTTATTTGAAGTCCTTTGCTGTTCCAATTCTACGTGCACTGAACATAAAACTGAATTCAATGCTTTTCCACGCCAATTTTCTAGTGTATTTAGGACATGAAAATGTAGTCTGATAAGGGGAGGGGAAAATGTAATCTCTATTACACCCTTTGTTACTTGTCACTAAGTAGATTGATGGTGGAAGGAAATGAAGTTTATACAAAGTGGGATGATAAAGTAGGAGCTTGAAATGTAGATTTAATGAATTTGGATCCATACCTGTTATATTAGCAACCTATATATATATGTTTGCATATAAAATTTACTAAAATTAAAAACCGAAGAAAAAAATGGGAGCCAAACAGGGGTAGTTAATATCAATATGCTTCAAGAATTATATAGAAGCTTAGCTTCAAGGATTATATATTGTCTTATACCAGTATACAGAACTAATTATAGAAGTACAGTGGTCTGTTGAATATTTTCTAAACTAACCGAGCAGGATGTCGAGCAGCCGAAGTGATGTCGCAGCCGGAGTGAACAACGGTAAGAGTGGTCAGAGTGATCCACAGGAGCTCTGATGAAGGCAAAAGCTGAGATAGGAAAAAAAAATTCAAGAAGAAGTTAATAATACTTTTCCATATATCTATAGATTGGTCTGTGCAGAAGTTAAAAAATTCAAGAAGAAGTTTAGCTTATTTTATGTTTGAATTCAAGTAAAAGAAAAGAAAAGAAAAGAAATTCTGCTAGAAAGAAATTCTATAATATTCAAGTTAACTGCTGGAAAGAAATAATATTGAGATACATTTTTGCAGCCTATTAATATTATAGATTTGAAATCTGTTAATATCAATAATGAAGGCTGCAAAAGAAATTCAAGTTAACACCATAAGAAATTTGCTGGAAATCTGCTTTTGGTCTGTGTAAAAGTTAATTGAAAAAGCTACTCCACACCTTATTTAACAAATACTATTCAGCAACTTAAATCTATAATCCAACAGCTACACCAAACAGATTAACAGCTTCTGATTAAAGTCATAATCCATAATCTACTAAGCTATAATCTATAATTTGTTTTAACAGCTACACCAAACGGGGCCTGTAAGCATCTCTGGAGCAGCTTCTAAAATTCAGCTCAAAATAATTTTTTTTAGGCTATAATTTGGTGCTTTAAGTTGTACCAAACACAACATTTTAGCTTAAATTAAATCAAAAGTTAAAATAAATAGTTTATAAATTTTACCAAACAGGACCATTGTAGAAGAAGTTAAGATTTTTATGAGAGGTTATGAATTTTATACAAATGAAAGTTTCAATTTTGTGATATGAATTTTGAAGTTATGATTTATATGTAAAAGTTATGTATAACTAAAATGGTAAAAGTTATACATTTTGTGAGAATAAAAAGTTATATTTTTTGTAAAAAAATATATATATATATATATATTTATTTATTTATTCTTTTGTTTTCTAACAAAAGATACATTTTGTAATAGAAGTTGTACTTTTTCTATAAGGTGCATTCCATGTGTACCGAAAAAAGGGTGAACATCGTAGTATTTCCCATTTGAAAAAGGCAAATTACATTTGTAGTTGTTATATTTTGTTGTTTGTATCATTTTGGTTTTGTAATTTTAATTGGTTTAATTTTAATCTTTAATTTTAAATTTTATCTTAATTTGATCTAATTGATAAAATCTTTGAGAGGTTTTTGACAAAAAAATAATTACATACTGTGTTATTCGAAGTTAAGTCTCTGAGCTTATTAAGTTTATAACTTTGCCATATAAGTATAATATATACAGCTCTTATGTGCATTTGTTATAGAAAATAATAACGACTGGAATCAATTGAATCAATTTGAGATAAAATAACTATTGAAAATTAAAATTGAGTCAATTAATATTACAATAACCAAAATGACACAAAAATCAAAATACTAAACTAACTGTGTGATTTTCCCTTTAAGAAATCTTGTCCATCAATACATTTCTTGTATCAAATTATGTGATTAATTTTTAGGAACAATTGCCTAAGAATAATATCAACATAAAATAATTGTAAAATGATGAAAGTACAAAATTTTCTGCACAATCTAATACAATTATGTGATTAAATTTTAGAAAAATTTCATAAAAATGGTATCAATATAAAGGGTATGTTGCTTGGAACAGTTTAGAGTTTTGGATTGGATTTTACTACACTTGATCTGTTTTTGACTTCAAGATGATATTTTTATGGGTACCCTTATTTATTGTAACGCCCTCAAAATAACACATTAAACCCATCAATATAGACATGCATTGGTAATAAAGATAAACATTCTTCTATTCATCAGAGTAGTTCTTTACAAAATTATTACATGTTAATCAACAAAAACAAATGCCCTACGGGCTTACAGCTTTCCAAGTTAACACTTGGTTACAACAAAAGAGTGCTAACTCATTTACACATTAAGCCCTTGGCTTGAATATACATGTAATACATCAAAAGGGAAAAGACAACAAAAGTCTGCTGGTCTCTAGCCTCCCAAGCTACGTCCTTGGAGGTGGCATGCTACTTGTACCTGAAAATGATATTCCCATATAGGGTGAGCCACAGCCCAGCAGAGATATACTAAACCAACTATGAGCAATGACTAAAAGATTAGCAATTGATAGATGGCCAACACCGATACATCCGCATATATCACGCCACAATTTCATAACATACGAGTCTATGTCACTTTCCATTTTCCATCATTATTTAATAGATAAGCATATTAGCTATATCAACACATCAACAGATAAACATCTTACTCATCAACAGACAAGCATATGAGCTGCATCTACACTTCACTAGACAAGCATATGAGCTGTATCTATAGCGACCCCGGTCTTTTCCCATTTGACTATTGTGTCCGGACATAGGTTCCGTAGATTCTGTTATTGTATGATGGTTGTTGTTGTCCCTTATTTTCTCATTTGGAATTATAGGATGTGTTGGGCAGGTTTGTTTCAGGTTGGTTGGGTTTAGGAATCAAGTGTTGCTGTCCAGAATTTTAGATCTTCGCTCGAGCGAGGAGTTTGTCGCTCGAGCGAGCTGTTGTTTTTGGTTCTTCGCTCAAGCCAGGGTTTGGTAGCTCGAGCGAGAGTTTGCGTCTGGTTTGGACCTGTAGCTTTGCATTCTTGGCTCGAGCGAGATTTTCTTCGCTCGAGCGAGTTAGTTAGTTCTTCGCTCGAGCAATAGTTCCTTCGCTCGAGCGTGTCTTGTTGCAGACCTGAGGGTTTGAGTTCTTCGCTCGATCGAGCTTTCTTTCGCTCGAGCGAGCTTTTGAGTTGTTGGCTCGAGCAAGGCTTCCTTGGCTCGAGCGTTGTTTCTCTGTGTCTGGTCGCTTGAGCGACCAAGTCTTCGCTCGAGCGAGCCTGTCCAGTATATATTCGCAGCAGCGGGATTTGATCAGTCTTTTTCTTATTCTTTTTGGTTCTAAACCCTAGGTTCGACTTCTCTCTCTCCCTACTCACCTTCTCTCTTAGATTTGATCCACTTAGGGTGTGTTTATACCCTAGATCCTTCATTAAAAAGATAGAGTGGGTCTAGGGCTTCCATTTAATCTGAATTGTTGGTAGTTTGGAGCACTTTGGAGTTTGGGCATTCATCTCCATCTTCTCTTTTGGGGTTATTTCTTCGAGGTAGGGATTTCCTACTCCATTTTATAGGTTTTGTCCTAAGTTTTGGTATTTTGATATGTTGGGGATACTTTGGTAAATTTTTGGGAAAAACCCTAGTTGTACTATTAAATTAATTTGTATAATTAATTCATGGAATCGGGAAAAGATGGTTAAATTCATGGAATTGGGGAATTCATTGATTAAATGGCGTAGTTGGATAATTTGAATCATTTGTTTATTGAATTGTTGACATAGTTATTTTCAGTTTAGAAATAACTGTTTTGGGCTATCGGTGGAGGATAGTCGTGATTGTTGTAGACATTGCATGTGGATTAGGAATAACTGAAACTAATCACATTGATTAAGTCATTAATTTTGACAATTGCATTGATACAGAAAATACGTGTATTGATTGAGCATTGCATTTGCATACATTGTTTTGTGTGGGAGGAGATAGGGGATGTACTCCACGGTTTAGGGGAAGATAGGGGATGGACCTCTAAACCGGATTTTGTTTGGGAGGAGATAGGGGATGGACTCCATTAGCATCACTTTTATGTGTGCTTATTTATATAGAAGTGTTTTATTGATACAGCACTAAAATGTGTATCAATCTGGAAGTATGAAGTGTTTTGATTTGAGCTTGAGTCTCATTTGTTTATTGATATTGGAAGGATGTGAATATGATATATGTAATTCACTGTTGTAAGTTTGGCCAGGTTCTGAGCCATGTTGATAAAATTGGAAAGTAAAACGTATCTTAGACCATAGTGTCAGGAGACTGTAAAATGAAGTAATTGATTATCTTGGTTAACCATCTGTTGAATGCTATTGCTTTATTCATTGCTTATATGTGGTTTAGTATATTTCTACTGGGCTGTGGCTCACCCTTTATGGGAATATCATTTTCAGGTTCAGGTGATAAGCTACCTCCAAGGACTTAGCTTGGGAGGGTTTGGCTTCTGGATTTTGAAGAAGACTATCTTTAGTTAATTGTCTTTATTTATTAATACATGTAAACATTCAAGCCTAGGGCTTTTCTTGTATTGAGTTAGAACTCATATTTTTGTATCCAAGTGTTGGCTTGGAAAGATGTAAGCCTGTAGGGCATTTTATTCGATGTTACATGTGATGCTTTTATTTAGTAATACTCTGATGAACAATTTAATAAAATGTTTTCATTAAATAATGTATGTCAATGATATATATATAATGGGTTTATTTTGAGGGCGTTACAACCTGGTATCAAAGCGTACCGGGTTTGAATACTTTGGGTACGTGGGAAGTGATTAGTATCACATTGGGTTCGTCTCGTTTGATAGAGACTTAGTGTAAAGTTATATGTTTATGTGATAACATGTTTATGTGATTATATGGGTATGGAATGTAGTTTCTAGGATGTTGATTGGACCCTTGAGTTTCTAGTAGTCTTGTTGGAAAGGCACTTGATCACTGCTGCTTCCAACCGGAACTATAGTAACGCATTGGGACTATCATTATCCGGGAATGAAATTCGTAGGTGATTATGTGATTATGTGCTTACGTGGAATGAATTATTGTTGTCCATTGCATTAGGACGCGAATGTTTAGCTTCGGCACATTTATTAATGTGCTAATGTCTTTGTTTCCTTTGTTAGGATGTCAGGACGAGGACGAGGACGCGGTAGGCGTGGTAGGCCGGGTAGTGTAGACGCGCCCGCGGGCCTCGTGCTACAGTTCGGACTCGATTTGTGTCACGGTTCTTAATCTGAACCAAAGAGTCCAAATCTGGCAAATCGTTTTGAGAAACAGATTTTTGAAAAAATAGTGCCAAACATGGACTGCTTTGCCAGATACAGAGTCGCCACCTAAATATTTTTTTATGGGAGAATTTAGGAAACCCTGACTCGGTGCCGAAGGCCACATGTCCGTCATCACCGGAGTTGTCTCGGCTCGGGAGCTTGGGTACGATCGGGGAAGGTCAGCTATGAGCACCCCCTTTCGCCCGGTTCGAAGACCGGCCTCTACTAACCGTGATATCCGTTTTTGAAAACTTTACGTGTTCTTGTACCAATTATTAGTCTAGAATTACTATGTTATGCGCGCAGCAAACAAGTATAGACTAGATTGCCTAATTTGGAAAGAAACATTGCATATCCGTTTATTTTGAAAACGCTTTGAAATTTGCTACTCGCAAGTAGGCTAAAAAACACGGATTTCAATGAGTTTTTCCAACTCAAACAATCCAACCTTCACCCACAGGCATTCAAAACAGTTTTAACACATAAGCATCTAGCCACATGTTAAGAATGCTGTCATGGCAACATTCACACTCATGCGATATGCTAAAGCATAAATACTTACATCGTACTCCGTGCCAAAACAGAGAACTTGTTAGCAAACATGCATGATCCAAGTCCATGTTAAGTGCCTAATGCATCGCATACAAAATGTTGCTAGAATAGGCTCGGCTATCCTAAACATGGTATGTGAAAATGCACAATTATCACGTATTCAGTTTGGGAATTGAAGTATTGATGCAGTTAGCGTGATGTACCGAGCCTAATGCATGCAATACAAATGCATGGATGCACACATGCATAGCATAAGGTATGCCAAATTAAACGTGCCCTAATCTACCATCATAAGCAGGTAAATAAAAGGGAAGAAAGACGTGAGGTTGGAAGACATACACACACTCACGCACACTTATTACAGATTTGCCCTCGCTCGGAGGGACCGAATAAATATTACAAATTAATTAACTACACAAGCTAATTAATATTACAAATTAATTAATTTAATTAACAAATTAAATAAATTAATTAAAGCAGGAAAACGCCTCGGGAAGCTCGCCACCATGCATGGGCTGCCTCTGTTTTCCTTCCTTTCCTCCTCTAGAGGCTGTCAAAGCCTCAGGACTGATCCCTTGGATAGAGAGGAGTACCACCGGCCGAATGAAACTTCCACCGGCAGTGTAGTATGTCCATCGGCACAAAATAGGGTCCGTCGGCAGGGAAAAGTGTGCCGGTCGGCACATTACACTGCCGGTCGGCAGAGTATTCCTGCAGAACCTGCAACTCACAGCAACAGAGGGCAAAACAAAGCATGGCAACACAATTCAAGGCATGTATGCACCAATCATGTCTCTTATCATTGTGACGACTCAAAGGGACATGTGCCTCGGTTCTCGGACCACCAATCACGCATTTCCATGCATGATGGCCCAAGGAACCAAGTATGCAATTTTGGTTTCAAATGTATGCAAACCAATCGAACAAAACTCCCAATCCCTATCACCCATTCAAGGAACAAGGAATGCGTGTAAGATGCAATGCAACCTAGGCATACAAGCTAGGAATGCAACATGACATGGTAATGAACTCATGCAATCATGCAAACATGCATGAGACAATGCAAATGGATGGCAAGATGGTCTTATACATGAATTAGGCAACTCTAATAAGGCCTAAAGCAGTGGCCAAAATGACCAAAACAAGAAGCCAAAACACATGCACACATACACATGATGGAAGGCCTACACTTGGGCATAAATCAAGCAACATTCAAGCACACTTGAAAGGGGCAAACATGGACAATTAGCATGCGACATGAGCCCTAAAATCATATTATAAAATGATGCCAAATCAAGTTATAAATCGAGTCAAGCATGCAACAAATGGCCTAAGTGTTCAAAGCAAATCAATGAGGCATTGAACTACACTTAACAAGACCAAACAAGGCATGCATTAAGCGACCAAAAACAGGTTTATAGCACGTTAAAACAAGGTTAAAGGACTCTTTAGATGGCATCTAAATGGCCCAAATATAAAGGCATACACCATGGCCAAAACATGGAGCATTGCAACACATGCTTTCAAAGCATTAAAGAGACATGCAAGGCAATCAAACAAGCATGGAAATGGGACTGAGATGGCATATAGGATGATCCCAAATTACCAAAACAATGCAAAGATGGCATGCTACACATGCACATACTCAAGGCCAACAAGCCCAAATACGAAAGGGATGTATAATACATGCTAAAATCGACCCAAACGACTATGGACAGATCTAAAACATGGCAAAATAAGCATATAATCTTCACAAATACAAGCCTAAAACATGCTCCAACAAAGGCTAACAACCTAGAACATGTTAAGGCACAAATAAGGCATTACATGGCAACTATGCTAAGCATGCATGGAGTTCCAAAACCAACTTGAAATCATGTTATATCATGGATATATAAGCATGAAAAACAAACCAAACATGCTCAACACACACTCAAGCATAGGCTTCCTTAGGAGGCCAAAATGTGCCCTTTTCAAGGACAACAAGGAGAGGGGGTGGCCCTCTCCTTCTTGGGACTTCAAAGCATCATCTTCACCACTGAAATCCCTCAAGATTTCAGTGGTGAAGAGACCTCAACACCAAAATCTCGGAGCTAGCACAAAATGGCTCAAAATGAGGCCTTTTGAGGCCTAAGGGTGGTCAACAACCCTCAAACAACAAAACACTCTTAATAAACAATAAAGAGGGCCTAAAAAAAGAACTTTTTTATGTTATACAATAAGCACAAAAACAGCTCTAAGATAGGTATAAAATCAATGCAAAAAAGGGGGAAAAAAGGGACTAGAATCTCACCCTTGATGCCTTCTTCAACAAAGATGCTCCAATGGCCTCCTTTGGCTCCAAACCAGTCAAGAAACTCAAGAACAAGCCCTTAGAACCTCAGCTCCAAGAGGAAGGTGAAACACTAGGTGTTTGTGTGCAATAGTGAGACACAAAACACCTAGTGTGCAAAATAAGAGGGAAAGAGAGATAGAAGGTGTATATCTAACCCTAACCCTAGAAAAACCAGAGCTTGGTCTGTATTTTTCTCTCTCAAAAATGTCTAAAAGCCTCCTTTGCCTTAGAGAGAGCTCCTCTCTATATGCCTCTTGTAAAGCTTACAAGACAAGCTTTGCAAGAGGGAGATCCCTCCATACACGTGTATGGAGGGGAGCAAAAGCAATACAGCTGTCTAAAAATATCTGCAAAAGCAGATGAACAGCAATCGGCCTGCCAAAAATGCCATCTTGGCCAAAAGGAGTGCCGACCGGCACAAAAAAGTGCTGACCGGCAACAAATAGTGCCGGCCGGCAAACTACATTGCCGGTGGCAGCAAACACCAGCCGGTGGCCTCTAGCCACTGCCGGTGATGGGTGGGGATGGTCTACAAGCCCCACCCTGCCTCTCAAAGGCAAGATGCAAGTGTTTGGTGCAAAACCAGACACTAAACGGTCGAGTTCGGGGATCCCGAGGCAAGGCGCGCGAGCCGAGACCTCCGGGAACTCCAAACGAACACAAACATGGATAATCACCGAGTGTTCAAACGGTGACGTCCAAGTCTTGAGGACGGTCAAAAATGGGGTGTCTACAGTTGCCCCTCTTTGACAGAACTCGAAAGTCATAACAATGACGGGAGTGAATGTCAAAGCCGAGAGACGACCCATTTTTGACAAGGCCGAAGACTTAGACAAACATGCAAGACAATCAAGATATGCGCCCGAAGGCAGGGGCAAAATGCAAGACAATGCACGGAGCCGAGCATAACTTATGATCATGCAAAGAAAGCTGTAACGAAGCAAACATGCGACAGTTTTAAGCTAGCACACACCAAACTACACTACAATGCAGAAAGGATGTAAGAGAATTATGCAATTCTCAATACGTCTCACTCGGGAGATACAATACCTGTGCGGCTCGTCTGGTTACACCAGCTTCAAATGAACTGTACATACAATATCGTGCCTGCAAAGAAAACAAACTTAACAGGTATAATATTGTTAGCAACATGCATGACAATGCAAATGTGGATGCAAAACGATATGCAATATATACGAAACAATGTATAAATAATGCAAATGAAGATGCAATGTAATTGAAACAATGCAAGCTACATGCAAAGCAATTGAATCGTGATCCAATCACGAGCGGTTCGAAACCAAACCTATGTCAAATAGATTGATGGAGGTGACAAGTCTGTCTACCATAGAACGGTCAACTGAACTATGAGTATTGTAGACAGACGCAAGAACAAGTATTGGGTGGAATGACACAAGTGGGGAAACGACCCGCTGGAGAAAGGACTACGATCCTAATGCCGGATGCAGAAATTACACTACAATGTAATACATGAATATGGCACGCAGGCCAAACCAAATCTTGCCTAGGAAAGGCATGTACACATACAAGCCATGTGTAACACAGAAAAGGTGCCGCAACCCTCAACCAACATGTCAGCGTGGAATCGGCGCGATACACATGCAGAACTGTGTTTTAACATGAAAAGTAAGGGCACATACCGGACCAAGCTCAACCTGGAAAGGCGCAAGCCATAGGCGGAAGGTGATGCAATGAATGCATGCAAACTACAATGCAATATCTACAAATATGCAATGGAGTGGGTATGGATACAATGGATATGGCACGCAAGCCAAACCAAATTTTGCCTAGGAAAGGCATGTACACATACGCGCCATGTGTAACACAGAAAAGGTGCCGCAACCCTCAACCAACATATCAGCGTGGAATCGGCGCGATACACATGCAGAACTGTGTTTTAACATGAAAAGTAAGGGCACATACCAGACCAAGCTCAACATGGAAAGGCGCAAGCCATAGATGGAAGGTGATGCAATGAATGCATGCAATCTACAATGCAATATCTACAAATATGCAATGGAGTGGATATTTACAAATATGCATGATAATGCAGTACAATGCGACCTACTGGGGGAAAATGCAATGGATGCATGCAAGCTACAATGGAAATGCATGACAATGCACTATGATGCAATGACAATGATTGCAACTTTCCCTATCTTACCAACAGGGCGATATACTAGGTTGGTTCAGTATCCAGAACTGAGGCGTAGACATGCCGTCTCAACCTATGGGGCTTCCATACAGATTTCAAGCCGAGGGTAAACCCCTGGGTATTTAAACCAGACTTTAGTCTCGGAACTCCCGAAGCTTTGCGTTCTAGGCATAAGCCGTTCGAACTCTAGTTTCCACCGTCCCAGTTGGTCTTCTAGGAACTTATCGCAACCACAGACAGGTGGCTTTACCAGACCACCGAAAGTCGTTCGGGCACGACAAACACCGAAGGAATTGCACCTTCAGAGGATTTAAGGTCTCCTAGACCGGAATGCAAAATGTATGCATGACAATGCATGTTTTTTTGAAATGCAAATGATGTATGAAATGCATGTTGCATGGAATGCGCGACAATACGTGGCTTTCGAAGTGTACGACAATGCGAACACTAAAGGTCTTACACCTTCCAAGGATTTAAGGTCTCCTAGACCGTACGTGTTTAAGGTCTCGCCAGACCGTGCGTGTTTAAGGTCTCGCCAGACCGGCGATCACGGTGGGATGATGCGCAAAATAGCGCAATGCGTTAGGCAACGCGAGTGCACAGGACAGTGCGATGGAATGCATGCAAAATGCAATGAGATGCGCAAAATAGCGCGAAATTTGAAATGCACAAAACAGTGCGATGCGCAGAACAGCGCGAGATTCGAAATGCACAAAACAGTGCAATGCGCAGAACAGCGCGAGGTTTGAAATGCACAAAACAGTGCGATGCGCAGAACAGCGCGAACAATTTTGAAATGCACAAAACAGTGCAATGCGCAGAACAACGCGAGGTTTGAAATGCACAAAACAGTGCAATGCGCAGAACAGCGCGAACAATTTCGAAATGCACAAAACAGTGCAATGTGCAGAACAGCGCGAGGTTTGAAATGCACAAAACAGTGCGATGGTTTGAAATGCACAAAACAGTGCGACGGTTTGAAATGCACAAAACAGTGCGACGGTTTGAAATGCACAAAACAGTGCGACGGTTTGAAATGCACAAAACAGTGCGACGACCAGTGTGACACGCACGCCACACGGAATGTAAACGGGCTTAAATGCGCAACAACGCACGTATTCCGGAATGCATGACAATGCATGGAATGGAAATGCAATGACGATGCATGAGAAATGTGCACGACAATGCAAAGGGGTGCGTGTTGCAACGCATGTAACACGTGCATAACAATGCAAATGTGTGGCGCACGACAGCGCGATGTAATGCACCGAAGTAGTGTGATGAACTTGTGCAACACACATGGGGCAACTTTTGAATTCAAAAGGATACAAAAAGGATACACCTTGCACGAATTGGAGTGCCACGCACTGGAGACACGGCCCGCGGTCAGAACGGAGGCCGGTTGAACGTATGCACTTTCTTGAGCTATGAAGACCACCAATTTCTCATATGGCCTAAACAAGGCTGTGGGAACCCCACCGGCCGAAAGGGGAGGCCACCGGCTGGCCATCGGCACAAAAACAATTCTATCGGCACAAAAAAGTGCCGGCCGGCACAAAACATTGCCGACCGGCAAACAGTTGCTGGTGCGGGGCAGTTTTGTCTTTTCACCTTGGGTGTTATAAAATAGGGTTTCAAACCCTATTTTCTCATTTCCTCCACGCCGAAAACCCTTGCTCTCTCTCTCTAGAGCTTTTCCCTCTCCTTTTTCGTCCATTTCTTCGCGTTCTACGCTCGTTTCGTCGTCGGATTCGCGTTTCTCTTCGCGTTTCGGACATTTTCCACCGATCACATTTTCGTTTCGGTGCCTCGTTTGGCGTTCTAGCCTTTTCGGGGTTTGTTCCCCTCACTTTGCTCTTCGTTTCCGTGCCTTTTCACATTTCGGCCTTCCCGGCCATTTCCGACCCTCTCGGGAGTTGACTTTTCAGTTGACTCTTCGTATTCCGGCTCGGTTTTCCTTTTCCGGCCATTTTCACACCATTCTCTTCATGGCGGACGACATTCCACGTGGCGGGACTCCCTCGGACCACGAGATGGATCCCGGGGTCGAGCTCTTACCACTGAGCGAGCGCCCGTTCGATCCAGCGACCTACCGGCCGGCGATCCACGTTCTGCCCCCAGACGGCCTGCATCAGTTCCGGAGCTTTGAGAGGTACGCGGCGCCTGAGCTACTACTACGCGAGCCTACCTCCCACCTTTCATTCGGCACTTCCGAGGTAACTCTTCATCTTCTGCTTTACTTTCTGCAATGTAGGATACAAAACTGCCATAGTTAGTTGTATTCTCTAACTGCTGAAATCTGATATGCCGTAGACCGTAGTTGACTGTAAACATACATACAACTGATATCTGCTTGAGACTGGCACATGCACACACACTGCACTAGCCCTGAATCACCCAAACACACGGCGCACACTGTATTTCACTGCACACACACTGGTACCCAGTATTTGTCTGAATCTGTCAAACTTGCACATATGCTACATCTGTTCTGAAACACTCAAACACGCTGACACAGCACACGTATTTCACTGTAAGCACACTGGCACCCGGTATTTGCCTGAATCTGACAAACTTGAATACATGCCATATCTGTCCTTTCAAAACTGCATTTTGAATGTTGTCTTGCAATTGTCATTTTCTATTTGCAGGAGGGTTTCCATACCATTCGCGGGTATGGGAATACTGGTGCACGGGAGTGGTATGATGAGCTCCCTGATGCGGTTCAGCGCATCGTGGATCGGGCGGGCTTCGGCACCTTCTGCCGAGGGCTCTCTAGGTTGTCCACATGTAGACCTCTTCTTGCCGCTTTGGCGGAGAGGTGGTGGGACACCACCGATTCTTTCCACTTTTCTGCTGCAGGGGATATGACGATGACCCCTTATGACTTCTCGATGCTCACCGGCATCGGGGTAGGGGGGATCCGATCCCTTTCGACACCGACATGGATGAGTGGACCGCCGCTCAGGTCCATCTGTTGGGGGAGGCGCCACCCCTAGCTCGCCCAGGTTTCGTGCAGTATTCCTGGTTCGAGACACAGTTCAGGGTCCAGCCCGCATTGGGGGAGGAGACTCAGATGACCGAGGAGGACGTGGAGAGGTATGCTCGCGGCTTCCTCATGTTCCTGTTCGAGACTACTATCTTCGCCGATCGGGCGAACACCGTGCCTCTCTGCCTTCTCAACGCACTGGTGGACGTCCGGGATATCTTGCACTACGACTGGGGCGGCGCTGCTCTGGCCACCCTTTATGGGTACATGAGCTCAGCTTCGCGCGGCAGCGGCCAGCTACTTGGAGGTTACTGGCGGGCTTGGGAGGTACACTTCTTCTCTGCTTTTTCATTTCTGTCCGATATTCTCTGTACTCTGTACACTGCACACACTGCGGTTTGCTTTACACTTATTGTATACTGTACACACGGCACATACATACATTCTGCTTTACACTGACTGTACATTGCTCACACTGTACACTGCAAACAATACACTGCACGGCTCTGCCATTTCTGCTTTATTCTGTATATCCTGCTTCATCTGATGGTCATACTGACATCTGTTTTGCAGTTGTGGGTTTACGCCTACTTCCCTAGGCTTGCACCCATACCAGTCGCGGAGCCTCCTCCGGCTGTCCCGTTCTCGAGTCGCTTCGACGGGAGATGCACTCGGCGACCACGGGAGACATTTGGCTTCTTCCGCCGATATTTCGACACCATCACCTCGGCCGAGGTATGCTTTACTTTCAGTTCATTTAGCTTCGCTTTCCTACTGCATATTTCAATAACAGTAGATAACAAACTGTCTGTCATTTTCAGATCACATGGCGACCATGGGCTTCCCTGCCGTCGGTGATGCGGGGTCGGTTCCCTGGTGCTGAGGAGACCTCGCGTTTCCGGATTCTTCTTGAGGGCCCGGTCTGTCGGGCTTGGTACTTGGGGGAGCGTTTTCTACGCCAGACCCGCGGGTTACCTGAGCAGATAGTCCCGGCTCACCCTCCTGCAGAGATGAGGGAGACTGAGGGGCTCACCGCTGAGCCGCTGGATGATTATTCCATCGGCTGGGAGGAGGCCGGCTTTCGAGGCACCGGCGACTACCAGGAGTACGTGCGGACGTACCTGATGCGCCCCTTGAGTGGTCGTCGAGCAGAGGGGGCCAGGCCTGTAGCATCGGCGGCTGGGGCCGGAGCGGGAGCAGGGGCTGGATCTTCGAGGAGGGCCCGAGTCCGTGGTAGGGGGGAGTGCAGGGAGGACGAGGAGCTGGATGGCCTGCCCTGCCTGCTGTACTGACTTTCCAGGGGCAGGGTGGGTCGACCTATCAGATCCCCTTCGCCCCTCCACCGGTTGGTCACGATTTCATCGACATCCCCGACTTACCACCGGTATGTTCTACTGCATTTTGTACAGTTATTCAATTCAGTTTACATGATATTCCACAGAATATTGATGCATTTGATACTTTTGCAGGCTTCTTCTGAGTACACCCGTCAGTCGTTGGCGATGAATGCCTCGATGATGGGGATGCTCCAGCGGACTTTTGACCTCCTAGCCGTCTACAGCATACCGGTATGTCCTTCTGACACTGGCCTCAAACCATTCATCCACTGCTTTACATAATCTGATTCATGGCATAACACCTGACACGCTGATCTCACAGCATCTGATACACTGCATACACTGCATTCAGCACTGTACTCTGCACTGATAAACTGTTCACGGCATTCTCATACTGTACTCACACACTGCATTCTGCACCTTTAAACTGTTCACAGTATACTGATGCATTTCCCTTTCGTGTACTTTTTCAGCCTCCTTTCTAGATTCCCATGGCAGGAGGTGCTCCGGCCAGACCTTCTGTCCCTGCTCGGGGGAGAGATGAGGAGGGTAGGATATTTCCCCGCACCAGGGGAGGGCGTACCCATGTCGGGAGTAGCTCGCGAGCTCCAGTCCCGGACGATGACGACGACGAGGAGTCAGAGGCGGAGGCAGAATCATCGGAGGAGGAGACCGGAGACGGTTCTAGCTCGGGCTCTGATGACGACGCTGATGATGTTCCTGGACCCTCGTCTAGGAAGAGGACTAGGACGGACTGACGGCCCTTGGAGTACTTGACATGGATGCAGATTTTGCTATCTTTTCTTTCTTTCTTGTACTTTTCTTTTTGTTGGTAGATAGATTACCCTGTACTGCCGCAGGCAGATTTTTGTTTCCAAAACTTGTACATTTGAAAAGATAATGAAACGGACTTTTTTATCTGGAAAAGTGTTTACATTTACACATTTCATGCATTGCATCGCATCTCATCATGTTACACCTCAATGTAAATGAAACCGATTGGTTGTCTGAAAATTGAACACTTGCACTGGTAATAATCAGATAACTAAACAGCCAACAGCAAAATAACCCAAGCAACCCACTGCCTGATTCTGGACACATGGCCCTTGCTCTGTGGGGATTAGTTCGCACACAGCCCATAACACAACATTCGATTCATTCTGCACACGACAATTCTCAAACAAAGCAGCCCAATCTGACAAGACGGACCTCAAAGATGGAACCGGTTGGAGTCAAAACACATTCAAATGTAGAGAATGGCACAGCATTCTTGAACATAAATGATTTTTGAAATCGAATGAGGGTTTTTCAAACCGGGATATCGAGCCTGCAACTGAACACAGTGGGGAGGACTCGAATATAAGTACACGACCTAAACACAACGAGACACGCTCGGGAAAGACTAAAAACAAAAGACGAGACCGTCAAATGAAAGAGACACGACACACAGACGCATAAACGAAGATGGGAGACCTCGGACCACGAGGAGCCAGTTCAATCTGGGTATTGTTTCCCACCCTTTCTCATTTGTGATTCTCACATCACTCGGCTCTCAAGCTCGGATTTTCTCTCGAAACCCTTTTCCTCATTTTTCTCTCAACTTACACCTCTCTATTCTTTATTCTCTCATTTTCCATCCCTCCCCGGGGTGATTAATGGATGAATAAAAACGGTGTGGGTTCATGCTCAATACCGTTAGCTCACGGCTATTTCTTCTGATGGGTAGAGCGCTATTCTGGCAAGTACGTCGGTGACGGGGGAGAGACAGAATGCCTGGCTCAACTGTACCCCTAGTTCATCATTTTAACCGTTTTTTCGTTTTTGCTTTCTACTAAAACGGTTTTGATGAAAACGAGAGTCGGATAAACGTACTTGTTCGATTTTTGATTTGAAAAGCATGCAAGTCAGGCAGCAAGCACTGAAAATTTTCCTTTTTGGGTCCAAGACAATGGTCCGATTTTGGAAAATGGAATAGTTTTCGAGAAAATAGTCAACCTCAGTAAAAATTTTCAAAAACTATTTTTGCAAACAGCTGATGCTCAACAAGCATGAAACTTACCCTTCGAGATGCGCAACCTCGGATCGGAGGCAATGGAAAATTGCCCCTGGTTTGAAGGGGGTGGGAGGCAACGGAAAGTTGCCCCTAGTTTGAATGGCGGCTCACGGCGGCTTGTGGCAACGGAAAGTTGCCCCTTGTTTGGGATGGTGCCGCAGCAATCCGCAGACAGTCTTCATTGGCGGTGGTCGAGCTCTCGGACACAGAGATGACAAAGACGGTCACAACACATATATGGACACAATCACCTTGAAAGGTGTTGGCCACTGGACTTTGAGATGAAATCGAAACCATTGCATGGACTGAGACGCTTATGAAAGCGTTGGGGGCTGGACTTCATGATGAAGTTGCCTACGTATCCCAAACATGGGAATCAAGCCTTACGTAGTTCCGGTTAAGGTCCACTCGGGTATTTTAACCTTCACTTTGTTTGGCTCTTACTTTTGCCAAGGCGCCCAATGCGGGTTTTCGACCTTGCGAGCTTCTTTTCATTTTCTATTTCATTTTTTTTTCTTTTTCTTTTTTTTTTCTTTTCTTGCTTTTTTCTCCCCTTTTTTTTTCTTTTCTTTTCTTCTTTTTTGTATTTTTCTCTTGCTCTAACTTTTGCCTGGGCTGCCCTTCCGGGTTTTCGGCCCAGCGAGCCTCTCAAAGGGTAAAAGTGTAGCAAGTCCATGCCAAATGGTTTTTTGAAATTGAAGCCTCTCTGTGTCTAGGAGAACGGCTGTTGCAATGATTTGCGGAAGTATCCATCCCGGTTACTCCACGAGCTTCTTCCGGCGAGATCTACTCCTTCTGATTCGCCTTTGGTGCCTCTTGCTCGAGGGCTACTTCAAAACTGGCCACACGGGCCTTTCATGGCGTTTGTCCGTTGAACTTTCTGAATGTTCTGAACGGGTTCAAAGTCGGAGAACAAGTAGATTGAATCTTGAGGCTGAGAGTGATCCTAGGCTGCGCGACCTCGAGAGCGATTCCACACAGGTCTTCGCAGGGCCGCGTAAAACATTTGTTTTTGAAAGTTTTTAAGAAAGCAACGAATCGCTCACGCCGAAGATAGTGCGGAACCAATCTGGATCAGGCCAGGATCCTTCTCAGTACTTACGCTGACAAGCATGGTTTCACTCATTAAAAGGCTTAGCACGCCTTTCTTTCTCTCAAAATGATCAAAATTTTGCAAAACCCGAGGAATTCCTTTCTCTTCGTTTTCATAACCGCGGTGTTCAAAAGGTTTGTTCTTCGAAAAACTTAGGTTAATACAATGAGTTTGGCGCGCAGGAGAGCAGGCGAGATGTACTGTCAGCCCAATCAAATTCTCTGGCGCTTATGCTGAAAGCAAGCATGAAGTTGAGATAGCAACAGCTGTTTCACTCGGATTTGTTGGTGCAACTGGCCCCTCGGCAGAAACAGATTCAAAACAAAAACAGATAATTACAAGACAAAACGATGTTCGGGACAACAACACCAGAATCACCTGGTATTATATACAAAGGGGACTGACTCGACACAACAAGACAGACCCTTAAGCAAAAAGACTGACTCAAGACAAAGAGACAGACTCAAACAAAAGATTGACTCGATATCCAAGACAGGATTTACAAAACTCGGTTTCACCGATGCTCAAAAATGCGTGCCAGACGCTTCAAAAACACACCAAATGTTGCCCGCAGGCGGTTCGCTTTACATACTCGCAGTATCTGAGCCCTCGAAATCCAACAACTGAGTGGTGACGGGCTTGCCTGAGGTAGGTGGTAGGATAACCTTGTTATCAATCAAATCCTGCACTTCATGACGAAGGCGGGAACATCCATCGGTACTGTGACCGGACTGTTGATGGTACGCGCAGTACAAGGTAGCATCATGAGTGGTGGGGAGATTCTTCGGGAGTGGCCGGGGCTCCAAAGGCTTAAGATGCCCATTCTTCGCCAATATTAACAATGCCCTAGACAAAGGCATGTGGAGGTCGTGAAAGACTCTGCGCCCTCGGGGCAGGTACTTTGCAGTTTGAGCATTCTTGCCAGATGCACTGGCGAAAGGATCAGCTGGCGCTGCCTTGGCTTTTTGAACCTTTCCCGGTGCAGGGGTGGGAACGACAGGAATTGTCTGGGCATGACGGGGCCCATCCCGATTTTCTGTCTGGCTTGAACTGCCTTTGGTTGGAGCGGGGAAAGCATCATCTACAGCTTTGGTCACTATTGCAGATGTTTGTTGCTTGTTCATCCCTCTGACTTTCAGAGCCTCGACTGCCCACAGCAGTTGCTCAATGGGGTCGGCGTCTATCTTTGCCTTGTCCTTTCCTCTAGCCTCAGCCTGATCAAGGGTCTGGGTTGGTGCTGGCATGCCGTGGCTATAACCGGAAGCCACCTCTGGCTGGCTGAGCTCTATCACAATCCGCCCCAGCAGTGGGGGCTCCTGTGGTACGAAATTCCCGGCATACGGCACCGCTGGCGGTGAAGCCGATATTCCATAGGCGAGGTCCGCCACAGACCTTTGGAGGTCCCCTATCATTCCCATCAATTCAAAGGTGGTGGGCTCACGAGCCTGATATAACTGGGGAGCCCAGACCGGGTGCACAACGGGCGACCTGGGCGGATATGACATACTGATGCTGGCCTCATTCTGCGGAGCGGTTCCCTGCTCCGATGCAGCTGCCATAACCACAATTTCTTCTGAACTTTGTGCCGCCATAAATCCTGCCTCAGCAAGGGGAGACACTGGCTATTTTGTATCAACTCTGCAACTCTCTGAACCTTGAAAGAAAAACAGACAGCATTTCAGCCCAAACTGATCAAACACGGGTGTAGCCAAACAACTGTACCCTACTGCCGATCACTGTTCCCAGAAGTCACTGTTCCCGAAAACTGAACCGATACCCGCGGATAACTGATTCTCACAACTGATACTGATACTGGTGTCCCCAGGTTTGATACTCAAACTTGCAAACTGACATGTGCGTTCCTGTAGAGCAACACTCTAAAAGCACATAGCAAGTAAAGAGAACAAAACACCCCTATGTTGGGGTAGGGTTTCCCTGTCCTATTTTGTCAGGAGCTAGGGTTTCACTACGCACACAGCGGTTTCAAACAACTTAGCATCGGGTAAGCACCCTGTCCTAGCTTGGAATGGTCACTATGGATCCGAATATGCACTAGGTCGAATGGTCAAAAGGGTGCCCCGGTAAACCGGGGTTTGTGTTCCCATGCTGTCAGAGCCCATAGCCGGTCAGCCTTATGGACATGCCTTGACAAGACAAGCCTCCGGCAAACCGTTCAGGAATGGCAGATGGCAAACACTGTGTTCCTAGGCGCACCAATGCACATGCAATGCAAAGAAACACATAAATGAAGTCAAAACAGGATATCACGAGTTCGAGACAAACTCTCTAAAAATCCCCAGCAGAGTCGCCAGAAACTGTAGACGCGCCCGCGGGCCTCGTGCTACAGTTCGGACTCGATTTGTGTCACGGTTCTTAATCTGAACAAAAGAGTCCAAATCTGGCAAATCGTTTTGAGAAACAGATTTGTGAAAAAGTAGTGCCAAACATGGACTGCTTTGCCAGATACAGAGTCGCCACCTAAATATTTTTTTATGGGAGAATTTAGGAAATCCTGACTCGGTGCCGAAGGCCACATGTCCGTCATCACCGGAGTTGTCTCGGCTCGGGAGCTTGGGTACGATCGGGGAAGGTCAGCTATGAGCACCCCCTTTCGCCCGGTTCGAAGACCGGCCTCTACTAACCGTGATATCCGTTTTTGAAAACTTTACGTGTTCTTGTACCAATTATTAGCCTAGAATTACTATGTTATGCGCGCAGCAAACAAGTATAGACTAGATTGCCTAATTTAGAAAGAAACATTGCATATCCGTTTATTTTGAAAACGCTTTGAAATTTGCTACTCGCAAGTAGGCTAAAAAACACGGATTTCAATGAGTTTTTCCAACTCAAACAATCCAACCTTCACCCACAGGCATTCAAAACAGTTTTAACACATAAGCATCTAGCCACATGTTAAGCATGCTGTCATGGCAACATTCACACTCATGCGATATGCTAAAGCATAAATACTTACATCGTACTCCGTGCCAAAACAGAGAACTTGTTAGCAAACATGCATGATCCAAGTCCATGTTAAGTGCCTAATGCATCGCATACAAAATGTTGCTAGAATAGGCTCGGCTATCCTAAACATGGTATGTGAAAATGCACAATTATCACGTATTTAGTTTGGGAATTGAAGTATTGATGCAGTTAGCGTGATGTACCGAGCCTAATGCATGCAATACAAATGCATGGATGCACACATGCATAGCATAAGGTATGCCGAATTAAACGTGCCCTAATCTACCATCATAAGCAGGTAAATAAAAGGGAAGAAAGACGTGAGGTTGGAAGACATACACACACTCACGCACACTTATTACAGATTTGCCCTCGCTCGAAGGGACCGAATAAATATTACAAATTAATTAACTACACAAGCTAATTAATATTACAAATTAAATAATTTAATTAACAAATTAAATAAATTAATTAAAGCAGGAAAACGCCTCGGGAAGCGCGCCACCATGCATGGGCTGCCTCTGTTTTCCTTCCTTTCCTCCTCTGGAGGCTGTCAAAGCCTCAGGACTGATCCCTTGGATAGAGAGGAGTACCACCGGCCGAATGAAACTTCCACCGGCAGTGTAGTATGTCCATCGGCACAAAATAGGGTCCGTCGGCAGAGAAAAGTGTGCCGGTCGGCACATTACACTGCCGGTCGGCAGAGTATTCCTGCAGAACCTGCAACTCACAGCAACAGAGGGCAAAACAAAGCATGGCAACACAATTTAAGGCATGTATGCACCAATCATGTCTCTTATCATTGTGATGACTCAAAGGGACATGTGCCTCGGTTCTCGGACCACCAATCACGTATTTCCATGCATGATGGCCCAAGGAACCAAGTATGCAATTTTGGTTTCAAATGTATGCAAACCAATCAAACAAAACTCCCAATCCCTATCACCCATTCAAGGAACAAGGAATGCGTGTAAGATGCAATGCAACCTAGGCATACAAGCTAGGAATGCAACATGACATGGTAATGAACTCATGCAATCATGCAAACATGCATGAGACAATGCAAATGGATGGCAAGATGGTCTTATACATGAATTAGGCAACTCTAATAAGGCCTAAAGCAGTGGCCAAAATGACCAAAACAAGAAGCCAAAACACATGCACACATACACATGATGGAAGGCCTACACTTGGGCATAAATCAAGCAACATTCAAGCACACTTGAAAGGGGCAAACATGGACAATTAGCATGCGACATGAGCCCTAAAATCATATTATAAAATGATGCCAAATCAAGTTATAAATCGAGTCAAGCATGCAACAAATGGCCTAAGTGTTCAAAGCAAATCAATGAGGCATTGAACTACACTTAACAAGACCAAACAAGGCATGCATTAAGCGACCAAAAACAGGTTTATAGCACGTTAAAACAAGGTTAAAGGACTCTTTAGATGGCATCTAAATGGCCCAAATATAAAGGCATACACCATGGCCAAAACATGGAGCATTGCAACACATGCTTTCAAAGCATTAAAGAGACATGCAAGGCAATCAAACAAGCATGGAAATGGGACTGAGATGGCATATAGGATGATCCCAAATTACCAAAACAATGCAAAGATGGCATGCTACACATGCACATACTCAAGGCCAACAAGCCCAAATACGAAAGGGATGTATAATACATGCTAAAATCGACCCAAACGACTATGGACAGATCTAAAACATGGCAAAATAAGCATATAATCTTCACAAATACAAGCCTAAAACATGCTCCAACAAAGGCTAACAACCTAGAACATGTTAAGGCACAAATAAGGCATTACATGGCAACTATGCTAAGCATGCATGGAGTTCCAAAACCAACTTGAAATCATGTTATATCATGGATATATAAGCATGAAAAACAAACCAAACATGCTCAACACACACTCAAGCATAGGCTTCCTTAGGAGGCCAAAATGTGCCCTTTTCAAGGACAACAAGGAGAGGGGGTGGCCCTCTCCTTCTTGGGACTTCAAAGCATCATCTTCACCACTGAAATCCCTCAAGATTTCAGTGGTGAAGAGACCTCAACACCAAAATCTCGGAGCTAGCACAAAATGGCTCAAAATGAGGCCTTTTGAGGCCTAAGGGTGGTCAACAACCCTCAAATAACAAAACACTCTTAATAAACAATAAAGAGGGCCTAAAAACAGAACTTTTTTATGTTATACAATAAGCACAAAAACAGTTCTAAGATAGGTATAAAATCAATGCAAAAAAGGGGGAAAAAAGGGACTAGAATCTCACCCTTGATGCCTTCTTCAACAAAGATGCTCCAATGGCCTCCTTTGGCTCCAAACCAGTCAAGAAACTCAAGAACAAGCCCTTAGAACCTCAGCTCCAAGAGGAAGGTGAAACACTAGGTGTTTGTGTGCAATAGTGAGACACAAAACACCTAGTGTGCAAAATAAGAGGGAAAGAGAGATAGAAGGTGTATATCTAACCCTAACCCTAGAAAAACCAGAGCTTGGTCTGTATTTTTCTCTCTCAAAAATGTCTAAAAGCCTCCTTTGCCTTAGAGAGAGCTCCTCTCTATATGCCTCTTGTAAAGCTTACAAGACAAGCTTTGCAAGAGGGAGATCCCTCCATACACGTGTATGGAGGGGAGCAAAAGCAATACAGCTGTCTAAAAATATCTGCAAAAGCAGATGAACAGTAATCGGCCGGCCAAAAATGCCATCTTGGCCAAAAGGAGTGCCGACCGGCACAAAAAAGTGCTGACCGGCAACAAATAGTGCCGGCCGGCAAACTACATTGCTGGTGGCAGCAAACACCAGCCGGTGGCCTCTAGCCACTGCCGGTGATGGGTGGGGATGGTCTACAAGCCCCACCCTGCCTCTCAAAGGCAAGATGCAAGTGTTTGGTGCAAAACCAGACACTAAACGGTCGAGTTCGGGGATCCCGAGGCAAGGCGCGCGAGCCGAGACCTCCGGGAACTCCAAACGAACACAAACATGGATAATCACCGAGTGTTCAAACGGTGACGTCCAAGTCTTGAGGACGGTCAAAAATGGGGTGTCTACAGGTAGGCAGGAGGTGCCTGTGCCGGAGGAGATTCCGGTAGTCCAGGAGGGAGTTGGCCAGGCCGATGTGGCCGAGCCAGCAGGCCAGCAGGCTATGGGCGCTCTAGCCCGAGAGATAGCAGGGGCATTCAGGGAGTTAGTAGGCATTCTCAGAGCTGAGAATCAAGCTCGGGAAGTTGCTACAGATGCAGGACCTTCCTTTCTGAAGAGGGAGTTCTTCCGGTCTAATCCGGATGAATTTGTGGGTGATCCTAAAGAGCCACTTAAGGCAGATGAATGGCTCGAACAGACAACGAAGACGTTTGAGATGCTTGGCATCGAAGACGAAGGGTTGAAAGTGACCTTGGCATCTTTCCAGTTGAAGGGGGATGCGGGTCAGTGGTGGAAGTTTACTAAGGGGCGTATAGGAGGTACGTGGGAGGCTTTTGTGAATGCTTTCCAGGAGAAGTTCTTATCTCCAGCAGTCAGGGAGAAACTGTGAGACCAGTTTTGTCAGCTTAAGCAGGCAAGTTCTTCAGTGGCCGAGTTTGAGGCTGCATTTACTAGTTTGTCCAGGTTTGCACCTGAGTTGGTGGCGTCTGAGGAACGCCGTTGTATTGAGTTTGAGAAGAAGTTGAGGCGTGGCCTCAAGCTGAGAGTTGGGGGTACTATGATTCGAGATTATGGGCGTATGGTTGATGCAGCAGCCCATATGGAGATCATGATGCAGGAGGAGGAGGAGGAAGGACAGAAGGGCTCCAAGAGGAGTCAGGATGGTCAGAGTGATGGTAGGAGACAGAAGGGTTTTAATCCCCAGCAGTCTCAGGGTAGCTTTTCTAGATCGACTTTTCCTGTACCGAGTGCTAGTTCAGGGAAAGGTAGTCAGGGAGACATTACCTGCTTTAAGTGTGGCCAGCTGGGCCACAAGTCTCCAGTTTGTCCTCAGAGGGGAGGAGTTCAGAGAGCAGCATCATCTTCGGCTCGATCTCAGAGCCAGAGTCAGGGTAGAGGCCAGCCACTCTCGTGTTATCAGTGTGGTCAGCCAGGGCATATGAAGAGGTATTGCCCGCAGTTGGGTGGCACACCTGGTGCATCTGGTTTGAGGCCGATTCAGGGGCAGCAGCCAGCTCAGTCGGGTCAGGCCTCGAGGGCCAATCAGGGGGCTTCATCGTCCCAGTCAGTGCAGCAATCTTATGTACCTAGAGCTGAGCAGGTTGATCAGAGGTCGTCTGGGCGCGTGTATGCTGTTACCGCGCAGGATCTTGTGCCAGCACCATCAGTTGTGAGAGGTACCTTTTTGTTTTGCAACTCGGTTGCTAATGTTTTGATTGATACGGGTGCATCTCATTCCTTTGTGTCTGCTGCATTTGCATCTGTTTTGGAGTTGGAGTTAGCACAGTTAGCATCTCCTATATGTGTAGTGTCACCTCTTGTGGGTGAATTGATTTTGAAACAAGGTGTTAGGGGTTGTGATATTGAGGTTGATTATCATAGAATCCCATTTTCCTTTGTAGTTATGCCTATGAGGGGTTTCGATGTCATTTTGGGTATGGACTGGTTATCGTCATACCGGGCAGTTATTGATTGCTACCGCCAGAGGGTCACTTGTTGTACCGTGAGCGGAGAGTATTTTCATTTTCTGGGGGACCGGGTTGGTAATGTGTTGCCACCGGGATACATTCCATGAGGACGGAGTGAGCTTAGTGGTCTACTTGCTAACCTTTCGATTAGTGAGGATGATGAGACTCAGATTGTGTTGCCAAGGGTGGTTTGTGAGTACTCGGATGTCTTTCCCGAGGATCTTGTTGGTTTGCCACCGCACCGGGAGATTGAATTCTCTATTGACCTAGTGCCCGGCACGGCGCCGATTTCTATGTCACCTTATCGTTTTGCCCCAGCCGAGTTAGTTGAGTTGAAGATTCAGCTCCAGGAGTTGCTAGATAAGGGCTTTATTCGTCCTAGTGTTTCGCCGTGGGGGGCACCGGCCCTCTTTGTTAAAAAGAAAGGTGGTGCTTTGAGACTCTGTATAGATTACCGGAAGTTGAATCGGGCCACGGTCAAGAATAAGTACCCTATGCCCCGTATAGATGACCTGTTTGACCAGTTGAAGGGTTCCCGTTGTTTCTCTAAGATAGACTTGAGATCGGGTTACCACCAGTTGAGGGTCAGGGAAGCGGATATTCCGAAGACGGCATTCCGTACGCGGTATGGCCATTATGAGTTTCTGGTAATGCCATTCGGGCTCACCAATGCACCGGCAGTCTTTATGGACTTGATGAATCGGATCTTCCGGGAATTCTTGGATCGGTTTGTAGTTGTTTTTGTGGACGACATCCTTATCTATTCGCCTTTTGAGGAGGAGCACGAGGCACACTTGAGGGTGGTGCTTGAGTTACTTAGAGCCCATAGGCTGTATGCCAAGTTTGGGAAGTGTGAGTTCTGGCTGAGGGAAGTCAAATTCTTAGGCCACGTGGTATCCGAGGAAGGAGTGTCTGTTGATACATCCAAGGTAGAGGCAGTACATGATTGGGCACAGCCTAAGAGTATATTTGAGATTCGCAGTTTTTTGGGATTAGCTGGGTATTACCGTCGGTTTGTGAAAGATTTCTCCAGATTAGCGTCACCGTTGACTAGGCTGACTCGGAAGGGAGTCAAGTTTGTGTGGAGTGAGACTTGTGAAAAGTCGTTCCAAGAGCTGAAAGTTAGATTGACCACCGCTCCGGTGTTGATTATTCCGGAGAGAGGGTTGGGTTATGCGGTTTATTGTGATGCCTCACGAGAGGGTTTGGGTTGTGTGTTGATGCAAGAAGGGAAAGTAGTTGCCTATGGCTCACGTCAGTTGAAAATTCACGAGCAGAATTACCCTACGCATGATCTAGAGTTAGCAGCTGTGATATTTGCCATGAAGATTTGGAGGCATTACCTTTATGGTGAGAAATTCGAGGTATTCTCGGATCATAAGAGTCTGAAATATTTGTTTACACAGAAAGATTTGAACTTGAGGCAGAGGAGGTGGATGGAGTTCATACAGGATTATGACTTTGAGTTGCATTATCATCCGGGAAAGGCCAATGTGGTGGCTGATGCTCTTAGCAGAAAACCTGTTGGTGTCATAGCTAGTATAGCCATCCGAGAATGGGAAATGTTGGGTGCACTTGGGGAGTTTGACTTACTTCTGGGCGAATCCGCTGAGGCTGCGGCCTTATTTTCTGTTGTTGCACAGCCTACACTTGTGACTCGAGTGTTAGAGGCTCAGAGAGGTGACCTTGAGGGAGAATCTCTCCGTGAGAAGATTTCCGGTGGGAAGGTAGAGAAGGGTTTGACGGTGTATTCCGACCAGAGTGTGAGATACCGAGACCGTCTGTTTGTGCCGGAGCCTTGCCGAGAGGAGGTACTCCGAGAGTTCCATCATTCACGCCTTGCGGTGCATCCGGGAGGCACTAAGATGTATCAGGATTTGGGTCGCCAGTTTTGGTGGCGGGGCATGAAGAGAGATGTGGCAGCTTTTGTATCTAAGTGCCTTACTTGCCAGCAAGTGAAGGCCGAACATCAGAGGCCAGCGGGTTTGTTGCAACCCTTGCCTATTGCCGAGTGGAAGTGGGAGCACGTCACTATGGACTTCGTTATGGGTCTTCCGAGGACTCAACGGGGTAGTGATGCTATTTGGGTGGTTGTAGACCGGTTGACTAAGTCAGCGCACTTCATTCCTATGCACGTGAGAGATTCGGTAGATCATCTTACCGACTTGTACATTCGGGACATAGTGAGGTTGCACGGGGTCCCAGTGACGATCATCTCAGATAGAGATCCTCGTTTTACCGCCAGGTTGTGGCAGAGTTTGCAGAGTGCCTTGGGCACTAAGTTGACCTTTAGCACGGCTTACCATCCTCAGACTGATGGGCAGTCCGAGCGTACTATTCAGATCCTTGAGGATATGCTTCGGGGTTGTGTTCTAGACTTTAGTGGATCGTGGGAGAGGCACTTGCCGTTGGTGGAGTTTGCCTACAACAACAGTTTCCAGGCTAGTATCGGTATGGCACCATTTGAGGCCTTGTATGGCCGACCGTGTAGATCTCCTGTTTGTTGGGCTGAGGTGGGTGATACACCTCTGTTGGGTCTGGAGTTGGTGAGGGAAACGACGGAGAAGGTTGAGCTTATCCGTAAGAGGCTGGTTACAGCACAGAGTCGTTAGAAATCTTATGCTGACCGTAGGAGGAGACCTTTGGTATTTGAGGTGGGTGATCATGTCTTTCTGAAGATATCACCTAGACGGGGTTTGATGAGATTTGGGAAGAGCGGGAAGTTGTCCCCTCGGTTCATTGGTCCGTTTGAGATCCTTGAGAGGATTGGCGAGGCTGCCTATCGTTTAGCTTTGCCACCACAGTTGTCCGGAGTACATGATGTGTTCCATGTGAGTATGCTTCGGAAGTATGAGCCGGATCCATCACATGTGTTGGATTGGACTGATTTAGTGGTTGATGAGGATGTATCATATGAGGAGAGACCGGTTCGAGTCTTGGATAGGCGGGACCAAGTTTTGCGAGGCAAAACCATCCCTTTGGTCAAAGTTTTGTGGAAACATCACGGAGTGGAGGAAGCCACTTGGGAACGTGAGTTGGAAGTTCGCGAAAAATACCCGGACATGTTTATTGATTTGTAATCTTGTATTTAAATTTTGTAATATTGTTGAACTTAAGAGCCTTACATATGTTTTAAGTTGTAAAACATTGAGTATGTTTTGGTAAATGGGTGTATCTTGAAACTTGCTTCATTATAGAAGTTTAGTGTAATATTGCATATGTTGATTACATTGTTGAGTGGGTTATATATATCATGCGATTGAATATGATATGAGAATTGTCAACATTGAAAGAAAGAAAGCATAATAATGATACAGGCTGAAATACATGTTATTTTGTATATTGTGTGATGCCTCTTGATAAAGAGATGAAATGACCAGTTTTGGGTCAAGATGTTTACTAATGAACTGTCTAATAAAAAAAAAACTGTTTTCAAAAAATTTATGCTTAATTTCGGGGACGAAATTCTTTGAAGGGGGGGAGGTTATAGCGACCCCGGTCTTTTCCCATTTGACTATTGTGTCCGGACATAGGTTCCGTAGATTCTGTTATTGTATGATGGTTGTTGTTGTCCCTTATTTTCTCATTTGGAATTATAGGATGTGTTGGGCAGGTTTGTTTCAGGTTGGTTGGGTTTAGGAATCAAGTGTTGCTGTCCAGAATTTTAGATCTTCGCTCGAGCGAGGAGTTTGACGCTCGAGCGAGCTGTTGTTTTTGGTTCTTCGCTCGAGCTAGGGTTTGGTAGCTCAAGCGAGAGTTTGCATCTGGTTTGGACCTGTAGCTTTGCATTCTTGGCTCGAGCGAGTTAGTTAGTTCTTCGCTCGAGCGTGTGTCTTGTTGCAGACCTGAGGGTTTGAGTTCTTCGCTCGATCGAGCTTTCTTTCGCTCGAGCGAGCTTTTGAGTTGTTGGCTCGAGCAAGGCTTCCTTGGCTCGAGCGTTGTTTCTCTGTGTCTGGTCGCTCGAGCGACCAAGTCTTCGCTCGAGCGAGCCTGTCCAGTATATATTCGCAGCAGCGGGATTTGATCAGTCTTTTTCTTATTCTTTTTGGTTCTAAACCCTAGGTTCGACTTCTCTCTCTCCCTACTCACCTTCTCTCTTAGATTTGATCCACATAGGGTGTGTTTCTACCCTAGATCCTTCATTAAAAAGATAGAGTGGGTCTAGGGCTTCCATTTAATCTGAATTGTTGGTAGTTTGGAGCACTTTGGAGTTTGGGCATTCATCTCCATCTTCTCTTTTGGGGTTATTTCTTCGAGGTAGGGATTTCCTACTCCATTTTATAGGTTTTGTCCTAAGTTTTGGTATTTTGATATGTTGGGGATACTTTGGTAAATTTTTGGGAAAAACCCTAGTTGTACTATTAAATTAATTTGTATAATTAATTCATGGAATCGGGAAAAGATGGTTAAATTCATGGAATTGGGGAATTCATTGATTAAATGGCGTAGTTGGATAATTTGAATCATTTGTTTATTGAATTGTTGACATAGTTATTTTCAGTTTAGAAATAACTGTTTTGGGCTATCGGTGGAGGATAGTCGTGATTGTTGTAGACATTGCATGTGGATTAGGAATAACTGAAACTAATCACATTGATTAAGTCATTAATTTTGACAATTGCATTGATACAGAAAATACGTGTATTGATTGAGCATTGCATTTGCATACATTGTTTTGTGTGGGAGGAGATAGGGGATGTACTCCACGGTTTAGGGGAAGATAGGGGATGGACCTCTAAACCGGATTTTGTTTGGGAGGAGATAGGGGATGGACTCCATTAGCATCACTTTTATGTGTGCTTATTTATATAGAAGTGTTTTATTGATACAGCACTAAAATGTGTATCAATCTGGAAGTATGAAGTGTTTTGATTTGAGCTTGAGTCTCATTTGTTTATTGATATTGGAAGGATGTGAATATGATATATGTAATTCACTGTTGTAAGTTTGGCCAGGTTCTGAGCCATGTTGATAAAATTGGAAAGTAAAACGTATCTTAGACCATAGTGTCAGGAGACTGTAAAATGAAGTAATTGATTATCTTGGTTAACCATCTGTTGAATGCTATTGCTTTATTCATTGCTTATATGTGGTTTAGTATATTTCTACTGGGCTGTGGCTCACCCTTTATGGGAATATCATTTTCAGGTTCAGGTGATAAGCTACCTCCAAGGACTTAGCTTGGGAGGGTTTGGCTTCTGGATTTTGAAGAAGACTATCTTTAGTTAATTGTCTTTATTTATTAATACATGTAAACATTCAAGCCTAGGGCTTTTCTTGTATTGAGTTAGAACTCATATTTTTGTATCCAAGTGTTGGCTTGGAAAGATGTAAGCCTGTAGGGCATTTTATTCGATGTTACATGTGATGCTTTTATTTAGTAATACTCTGATGAACAATTTAATAAAATGTTTTCATTAAATAATGTATGTCAATGATATATATATATAATGGGTTTATTTTGAGGGCGTTACAGTATCTACACTTCACTAGACAAGCATATGAGCTGTATCTACACTTCTCAAAGATAAGCCTATGAGCTGTATCTTCACTTCTCTAGACAAGCATATGAGCTGTGTCTACGGAGTTCATCCCCCATCTCCTCCCAATCCTATCCGGTTTAGAGGTACATCCCCCATCTTCCCCTAAACCGCGGAGTACATCCCCCATCTCCTCCTCTACACACAAAGCATATAAACACAAGGGTTCTATACACAATCAATCAATACATAGAATTAATGTATTCAATTCACCGTCATACTCTATGACACATTCATTCGATTAGTTTTAGTTTGCCTAATCATCATGCATTGTCTGCAACAATCAAGACTATCCTCCACCGATAGCCCAACGCAGTTATTTCTAGATAGAAGATAAATGCACAAAATGGATATTAAATCGACATTTCAATTTGGTGAGCAATAAATGATCCAACCACACCCTTTAGTCCCATACATTCCCGATTTCAACATTCTCAATACAATTCCTCATTTCCAACAATTAATTATACAAATTAATTAACCAATGTAATTAGGGCATATCCCATAATTAACATCACAACCCTTAGGTTCCATTTTCATTAATGTTTTAACATTAATTTCACTTTTCCATGCCAAACATGCATTTAGGTCTTATATGATTAAAACCCCAACATTTGCAAAATTACACAAAGGCCCGAACTTTCTCAAAATTACCCAACAACACCCAACATATTGAAATGCCAAAATTTAAAGACAAAACTCATAAAGAGGAGTAGGATATCCCTACCTCAAATTCGGAGCTCAAGGAAAGAAGGTGACGAAACTCAACGTGCTCCAAAACTCGAAATTTTCGGATCAATGCAAAGCCCTCGACGATCAACCCAACTTTTGTAAAGACCAAAGGTGAGGAATACACCCTAGCTAGATCAATACCTAGAGAGAAGTTGAGGTTCTAGTGAGAGGAGCTCTCAAATGGAGATTTTGAAAAGTAAGAGAGAGAAAAGGAGTTGAAAAAGTGATCCAAAAGTCGGATCTCGGACTTATATAAAAGTCGCCCCGCTCGAGCGTCAAACTCCTACAAAAAAAAATAACTTTATTTTAATAGAAAATATTTTTCATTAAAATATTACCCCTACTTTTGCCAAATAAACAAAATAGTAATAATTTTTTTATTCATTAAAATAAAAATGAAACAAATAAATTTTCAATCTTAGTAACTAAAAGAAAATGAAAAATAAAATAAAAAATTCATTAACTATAAAAAAATATTTTAACAAAAAATAAATTTTATTGTCGTCACAAAAAAAAAAAAAAAAAAAAAGGAGCCATTTTACTGTTGAGATATTGATTTGTGGTGAAAATAAATATATATATTTTGCATTCACACTCGGTTCCCCCCCATTTTTTTTCCATTCCCGCTCCCAAAAAACCCAAAATCCCCAATCTCTTCAACCAAAATCCCCAATCGAGTTCCCCCCGAGGGATAGAGAGAGAGATAAGAGATGAAGGGTTCGGTTTGTGTATAATTGGTTTCTCCTTTCCTTCTTCTCTGTTCTTTGGGTTCAGTGACTCTTCGCATACCATCAAATGCGAGGCTTCCGTCGCTTCAGGGTGAGAAGTTGATCAGAGAGCTCAATTTCTTCCCAAAGGAGTCCATCAACATCGTCGATCCCAATGATGTCTCTGTTGTGCCTGTCGCTCCCAGGATCGTCGAGAAGCGTTTCAAGTTTCCCAATTTTGCTGACCTCGACGTTTCCGCCGAAGACTTGGGTCACCATGCCGGCTACTACACGATTCAGCATTCTTATGCTGCTAGGTATTTTCAAATCCCTCTAATTTCGATTTTTATTACTCATTTTTATGTCAATTTGTTTATATGTATACTATACTATACTAGTGGTGTGTGGTGTGCTATTACAGGTTATAAATTTTGATCTCAATCTGAATTTGGATTTCATTAGTTACAGGACGTTTTGATCTGGGCAATTACATGAGGATATTTTGGAAGGGAAAAAAAAAATGTGACATCTACCTCAATTTTGGCCTTTCCTTTTAGATATAGATATGTATATAGAAAGGAGCTTTTTTATTTTGAATTTTTTATTTTTTAGTTTTGGATAAATTTGTATTTTCAAATTTTTAGATGCTAAACTTAATTTATCACAAACATTAAGTAGTGAATATACTCTAAATGCTTTTAATTTTCCATGTTATATTTTTGCTGGCACACCATATTTCTATTGCAAGTTACAACTATTTAGATTTCAGGTGAAATAGTGCATAGTGTCAATTTTGATTGTCTATCCCTTAATTCTGTTGTGGATTAAGTCCTACTAGAGTCATAAAATTCTAAAGAAGCATGGGCATGAATTCTGTTGGATTCATTTGCTGTTGATTATGTTGCTGTCTTCTTTCTCTAGTTCTATTTTGTAGTTAATTCTTAGCTTTAATTAGTAGATTTATAAGCAGTATTTATGTTTCTTGATCATAAGTACCTACAACTAGGAAGGCACCTCTTTAGGCAAGTAAATTTTTCTCTACTTAGTGAATTAAAGCTTGAATTATGGTTATTATATTTATAACAATTCTTGTGTTTTTTAGATTCTTTGTTATCTTAATTAATTGATGTGTAGTGAAATTTGTAGGTACCAAAAGAGTATTGAGCTCCTGATCTTGAAGCTTCCATTCAAGAGGCTTGTCCATGAAATTGCTCAGGACTTCAAGGTAATTGAATGGTCACAATAGATAAACATTGTCATATTTATCGTAATTGTTTAGGGTTTATTTATTTCTTTTTTTCTTTTTTTCTTTTTTCTTTTCTTTTCTTTTTTAATGTTTTTGATTAGTAGTGTATGTTAATGTTAATTTTAATGTTTTTGATTTGTGTGTGTGTGTGTGTGTGTGTGTGTGTGTGTGTGTGTGTGTGTGTGTGTGTTGGGTTGTGGATTTGAATAGGTTACATTCTTTGATTGCTGGCAGTACAGCAGTGGCTGTTGTGCCCACCAGCATAGCAACCACCCCATCTCCATAATAAACTGAATTGAGTAGACACTTGTTTATAGTTTAATTAATCGAGAATATAACATAGCTTGACTCAATAATCATGTGTAATTATTTAATGAAAATATATATAATGATGTGTTATTGTGTGAAAAAGAGTATTCATCATGTTATGTATGGATCTAAAGATTGTTTGCACTATAAAGATTTTGAACCTGGACCTTGAAAAGAGTAATTCTATGTGGTATTCCCAATTCATAGAAAACCGCAACACATATGAAGTGTCATCCTTTGATGTACCTTGGTGATGTATCTGATTTGATATATATGTGGGTAAATTACAAATACACTTTTTGAGATTTGCTTAAAATGTAAGTTGTCCCTGTAGTCTAGGTGATTACTTTTATGGCATCTTTTATGTGTGGCTGCTTAATTCTAATTTCTTGATATGCCAAGATAGATTTTAGCTAGAACATTTAGATGTCATAACTAATTATGATGTTTACAACTTGATTATGAAAATAAATAATTTACGAAAACAAAATCACAAAAGAGTGTGTAATGACCAATATATCAAAATTCAATTTGTTATGATTTGAATCATAAATTTCAAGTGAACAAACCTTAACGACAATATAATTTGTTTTTGCAGGTGTTGCTGTGGGTAATAGTTGCTATGATCGAGCGGGTGATATTGGGAGCTAAACTAAGATTTTTTTTAAAAAATTTTTGAGGACTTAAATTTGTTAGTGTTTTGTATAAATACTCTTAAACGATGGTTGATGGATATTTGTTTTGCTGTATGGACTTAAATCTGTTAGTATTTTGATGGATATTTGTTTTGTATAAATTTCTAGCAAAGGCTATGAAGCCATTTTGTTTAGTGTTTTCACTCATTTTCGAAGCAAATGCGCAACAGCAAGTGCATATAGAAAATTGAATGCCATTATTCGATTGTCTTTTCCCATAAAATATTCTCTTGAAAATGGCCAAACAATCTGGGTCTTTAGCTCTGACAATTCTTTGCACAACAGCATTTGCCATCAAAACGTCAATTGGAACTAATTGGCAACATGCCTTGTTGCTGTCAACCTCTGGTTTAATTTTATCATAGATGTTCTATGATTTGAGAATTTTATTTTTTTCACCCTGAAGAGTTCAGTTGGTACACCCTTCTCAATCTAGGGTCTTGGCCTTTTACAGCAATGAAAAGGATAGAGAAAGGTGACAGGCCCTCTTTCTTTTCTTTATTTCTTTTGTCTTTTTTTGTGCTTTGGATGGGCAGACAGAAGCCCTTTTTTAGGCCAAGATTGTGACCAATGCCATCACGTGATGCCTTGGAGTTTTTCTCAGTGGGGTGGTGGTGGAGACTTGGACAGTGTTTTGGTGCAATGACCAATTTTATTTACCCACGCAAACAACTTTCTCCCACCTAAAGACTTGGCCAAATTACCTCAATAGTTTCTGTATTTTGTCTATTATGTTGTTTTGGTCATTGTTCAATTTTAATCTTAAGTTTTAAATTTTATGTCAATTTAATTTAATTGATAACACTAACTAAAATTTTTGAAGAAAAATGGTTACTAAATTAGTTAAAGTTAACTTAGTAAGTTGAATAAATTTATATTTTTGTTATAAAAACATGACACATGTTGCTTATGTATTCATTTTCTATCAAAACACATTAAAAATTATAATTAATTGGATCAAATTAAAATAAAATTATAAATTTATGGTCGAAATCTATCCAATTGAAATTATGATCAAAATCAACCACTCTCACTATTTTTCTTTATAGCATAGTCTTTGACACATCATTGTCACATTAAAGGAAATTATACCTTTTCTTGTTCTTGGACAAAAATGGATGGACTAAACACAAGTTTCTTCATCTTACTGGGCTCAATCTGGAAAGTGATTGCAAGGAGGTTCAAGCATCAACACCAACTTTTGTCCACTTTACATAGAATATTTTTGGAATAAAAAAAAAAAAACGTTAATCAATCAATCACAATTTTTTGCCTCCAATAAAAAGTCAGCGACATAATAATTGCAAAATATCATCCAAATAATGAAGTAGGTTGATAGACCCAGGCATGAATAGTAATATGTTTCCATTATGAAGCAAAGCCAAATCAACATGTATCATATGACAAAGGTCCACAGACATCTTGAAAAGCAAAAATCAAAACATAATAGTATTAATTAGGTGGCATTGACGTGCTTGGCAATGGTAGCAACTCGTCTTTGTTCGCTCCCACAACCTTATCCACTATCTTTCCTTCTTTCAGGATCACGAAAGTTGTATAGCCTCTACTTCCATTTCAATTCACCCCTAGCTTTAAGTTCTGCACAAGATAGCACACTTGAGAATATAATTTTATAACAAAGGTTGAGTTATAAACTCAAAGTTCACTAGTTTAAGAAATGTGATAACGTCATTGATTGTACGAACTTATGAAAAATAAAAAAGAATAGAGCGTCACCAGCTTTATATTGCGCGATATCAGCAACAATATCAGCTGAATTATGATTGTATATCACAAGATCAAGTAACAAGCGAGCCCTATGCAAATAGTCAAACTACATGCCAAAAGTAGTGAGTACGTAAAAACATCTCACATTATAAAATTAGACTTCATAAAACATAAGATATTGATAAGTGGACAGTTGGGTATAAACGTAAGTACCTTGATTACACCCGAAGGCAAAGGTTTCCCTTGCATATATTTGATGACGAAAAGACCACAATCATAGCTATAGGAATGAGTGTAGTTGTAACAATAGAGTCAATGAACTTAGAGATTATAACATTAATGCTTATTTAAAAATTAAGAACGATAATGTAGTGTATTACCTGTTGTGTTGGCGTGGCATGTCTTCCAACCATTGAAATGCAAACGAACTAATGTCTTGAACATAATCTTCTCCATGCGCATATTGAAACAGCTTATGCAATGATTGTAGCTGTTGGTGGTAGGTAGTAAGGTACATAGATCAAGAAACAAAAAAGTGGGTACAATTGGTGTCATAATGGTTATTCTATTACCAATAATCTGGCTTGATTTTTTCGATCCTCATCGGTGTCAATACATCTGCTGGAGTCGAATAGATAGGCAACACGTTTTTCCATGTCTATGTTCAAGCACAACCAGTGGTTTTCCCCATGGTTGAAGGGTATGTAAATCTAAAAATATAACGTCGAATATGCATGCAAAATAAAATAAAATAAATAAATATATAACTACATACAAATAGATATTAACGAAATACCAACAGAAAATGAATGGAGTGATCGGGCGCTTTGGAGGATCAGTCGATTTATCCATCGGGCTTCAATCAGAATTCCTTGTGAAGAAAGACAAGAAAAATAAACTCAGAATATCTTCGATTAGGAAAAAAAAAACAAACAAACAAAACAAGAAATTAGAAAATGGGAGGATGATTTGATACAGTTGTATTCAGTAATATACATACACTAACTAAAGATTTGATGCACTAAGAGTCATACAAATAACATAGAAATATTCAGTTGGTAGTACAAAGAAACGGATAAACCAAACGAATATTACCATTTGCATCAAGAATTTAATCTGCATCTATTACGCAAAATAAATGATTGGTTTTGGGTCTCATGGTGTTTTTTTGTAAATCTCTTATACGTTATGGAATCTGCAAAAGCCTTTCTTTTGGATCATCTTTATAGATTAATCTCTCATCAAATAGTGAACAAAAACCAATGGAGCATTTGAGATTATGATTTGAAGCCCCTAAATTTTGAAGCATCCTCCACAACTTTTTAGCATGTTACTCCCTCTTAAGTTTCATCAATCAAAATTGTCATCAAGAAGTAGCATTGCAGATTATGATTTGAATTCGCAAGTCAAAATTTTCCATTATAAAATTCTCTCCTTAATTTCTTTTGTATGGCAATGAAAATTTTACTAAAAAGCATATAACAAAATGATAATCTAAGATTGCTTCGGCCTAATAATTTGCAATGGCTTTTGCAACTTCTTGTTCTTCCTAACTACATGCTTCAAAATAATCAACTAAAGTTCTTAAAGGGCAGTCTCTTTGATAACCAACTAAAGTTTTTGTGTAAAAAAGAAAGAAAAGAAAAAAAGAAAAAAAAAAAGGAATCATCTCTTTGATAACATTTTTAATGAGAATGATGGGGCGGAAGCACCTTTGACCTTGTCTTTTAAATGTCTCCTCCAAATGAGAGATGCCAAAGACCATGTTGTAGAATAAACCTTCACCCATTACTGAGGCCTAATAATTTGTTTCTTTTCCATTATACTAACCCTGTCTATCCCTTGTGTGGTGCTAATGGGGAGGACCATGATCACCTATTCTTCTAATGCCCTTTCTCCTCTAAGGTTTGGACTGTTGTGCTCACCAAGTGCAATGCTAATTGGCAGAGCACAAATTGGTTGGGTCTTATTGAGGTTGTGGCTAGAGATTGCTTGGGCAAATCTCTAGCTACAATCATGAAGAGACTTGGCTTCTGTTGCACTGTGTACCAGATCTGGATGGAGAGAAATAGCAGAATATTCTGCAGAGCATTATTGGTATGGTCAGATATAGGGCTCTTGTCCTTAAAAATATCAAACAGTCGCGGACTGATAGTTGGTTTCTTCAAGAGTGGAGGTTGCCTACAACAATCCTTAAACATTGAGGGGAGTGGTACCTTCTGTGGGTCAAGTGAAGGTGAGCATCTATTGAGGGTTGAGTGTGGTGAGCTTCTATAGTGAGATGGTTTTGATTGTTCTAGTTAATGTATCTCTGTTTTGCAGGTATAGAATGATGAAGCCCATAAATGAGAGTTGCGAGTTCTCCAAAAGTGGGTTGAGTGATGGTAGCCAGAAATTGAGTGCTAATGTAATTGTTTTTTCTTGTGTGCTATTGCAGGTTTATGTAATTACTGGTATTGGACAGGGGATGTTGTTGGTGAGGGCTGAGTGAAGGGATCTATAAATTGTTGGAGTGTTGATGTAGTTTTTTTTTTTCTCACTCATTGTTCCACAATTTTAACCAAGCCCCTAACACTATTATTCTTTGTTGAGGAGTGTGAATATTGTGGGTTGAGTGATTTAGCCCTCCTAAACAGCTTTGTTATAATCTGTGTTATGGGTGTTGCTTATTTGTTTGTTTCACATGTGTACTATTGCTACTTCCAGGTTACTCTAATCCGTGTTAGGAAAGAAGTCTCATGGACAACAACTTTGTTCTGGCCAGTTGGAGCCTTCGGGAAGTGATGGAGACACAAAGACCAGGCTGCACTGTTGCGCCAGTCTAAGTGGAAAATCTCCAAATGGAAAATACTTTGTCTTTCGTTTAAATATTGTAATAGTTCCTTTCTTTTTGATTTGTATTGAGTCTATAGCTGTCTAGTCCTAGATGATTGTAGCTGTTGGTATTAGAAGGACCAATCTTGAGCAGACAATATCAACAATGACAATATTAGCATATTTTTTTCTAAAATTGATAACAATAACAACAAATAATGCAATGCTACCCAAGACTAATTAGACTTAACAATAACAATATTAGAATGTTTTTCCAAAATTTATCAACAATGGCCACAAATAATGCAATGCTATCCAAAACGAATCAAACTTATTCAGGTCTGTCTTAAGCATTGAACACAAACTTATGAAAGCTATGCTATATCAGGATTCACTCACAAATTGGGCAGAACACATGTTTTCAGCACTCTGGTGCACCTCAGCTGGCATCATTCATAGCTCAAATGTAAGATCTAGGAATACATATGTCAAATAAAAATAGTGACTTCTGTCTTTCGTTGAGCAAAGTCTTAATATAATCTAAACTGTATCTGGACTATAGCTTGGGGTTTTGCCTTAACTGATTCAAAGATCAAAGGAGTGAGATATGCAGACATTCTGTGATGTTTAGGATTCTATTAAAATGAAGTTAGGCATGAATCTATTTCCAAAAAGTTTAAACTAGGAAAATTGAAGAAGGGGAGGGGTCTTGGCTGTGCCAAGGAGATGGGAGAGTTGTAGATAGGTATGGGTTTGACATGTACAGAGTGACGGAGATGAAGAGAAAGTCAAAAGGGAAACTCAGAATGGGGAAGGAGTTCCATCAATATCCAAGCACCACAGTAAATTCAACCCCCTACACAGATGATTCTCCACTTCATCATCTTTCAATACTTTTCAGGTTGGGGAGGTGAGGAGACGGAGAAAGGGAAATAAAGGGTATTTTGGGTTGCATAAAGGGGGGGAGGAGAGAGATGGTGTTCCATACCTTGATCGGGGAGAGATGATGGAGGAATCTGAAGGAGGGAGGTGCTCTTCTGAAATGGCTTGGGCTGTAGAGATCTTGAGGAAGGGAATTGCTTTTTTATGCAGCTGGATTTCACAAGAAGGAAGGTTCAATGTACTCTTTGGAGAGCCTCAAAGGCTCTACAAAGCTAGCCAGCAGGGAACGACTCTGATAAAATAGCCAGCCTGTTGGAAGGAGAAAAATGAACTGAGGGTAGCTAACATACCCAATTTGACTAGAATTGATAATGTCAAAAAAACAATCATAGATTTTGGATTTGATAACTTGACAAGAATTGTTAATGCCTAAGTAACAATTCATGCCATTGTGGAGGCTCCTGGTGACCAACCAGGTTGATTTCCAGGCCTACTCGAACAAATCTTATTGCTGCATTAGATAAATGAGATTTTACAAAAATAAGCATTAATTAAAAAGACACGGGGCATCTAAAACATACAGCCATAAATTCAAAATCCTTGCATGTATATCTATTCATCTAAAGCCAAGCTAAAATGATAGAGATTATCCATCCGAAACAACTACACAAACTGATTGTTACATCTTATAAAATGTCTAAACATATGATATCATCTGTATTTTGATTTGCATCAAGCAACTACAAAGATATTGAATCTAATATATTCCACTCTAAGTTCTTCTAAATCACATTTCCAACATACACGGAGTTACTTCCTAAAAGGGATGCAATCGATTAGACATCAACTGTACAATACTTGGCTCACTAAATTTCATTATAAAATGATTTCAACAAATGGATGCAGTTGTAGAGAATTTCAATAAAACAAAAATCATCACTGCCAAACTGAAAGATTGTCTAATACAGCTACAAAAAGGAACGTAAATTCTGTTACATAGATACTGAAATTTTTGAGTTTTGGGGCCAAATGCAACATCAACCACACAATCAAGCAAATATGAGTCTAGCATTTAACAAATTTCATTTCCAGTAAATTGTTCAATGTCAATAATGAGTTTTGGGTTTTGTCAACTATAATTGTCTATAAATCTACCCATAATTTAAAATGTAATTATATCCACCTTACATCAATGATAACCAGAAATATTTGTACTTTAATTACAACATTTGCTCTTAAGATAACAGTAAAAAAAACAATTTACCACAGTTACAGTCTCCTTATGCCAACAATCACAATATGAAATAAACAATCCAGAAAATTTTACCTTGTGCATTGGACAACTGAGATGATGAATGCCAAAACCAAGAATCACAAGAAAAAAAAAAAAAAAAAAAAATCTGTGAACTGCTGCCAGAAACACATGAAAACATGTTCTGAAAGAATCCTACTTCATTAACCCTCTCCCCCTAAAAAACAAAAAAGAATGTCTTACACAACAAAAAACAAAATCAATTACAAAGCCAGTAAATTATGAAGTACAAAATTTTACTGCACCTAAATTCTACTATAAGAATAAAAAGCATGCTTCAAAAGGACCTCGCCAACATCAAGTTCGATACAATCAAAATGGGAAAAAATAGCATATAATATATATATATATATATATAAGGAAAATGCAAACATATTAGTGTGGCTCCTAAACTCTAAAGCAACGTCTGAAATTACCATCCCAAAAATCTGCACCCATTAATTAGCAGCAAGAAAGCTATGAAAAGTAAAAAAGAAGTTTGTATGTAGACACATGGGAGAAGAGCTAAGTTTAAGTGTTTGTGCTTTATAGACGAACAAACAATAAGAGAGATTCAAAGGAAAAAGCTGATAAAATAAAAATTAATATAAGAGATTCATTCTTCACAGTTAGAGTTCTGAAATCAAAGTGGCACGGCTATTGGATACAGATGTTAATTTTCATTGAGAACCGAACTTAATATCAGATATTCAATAAGGGTTAGGGTTTTCAGGGTTTTCAAATCAAAAGCCCTAATGTAAATGAAGTTTAGAGTTAGAAACAAACATGAGCTATTAGAATGGAAGCAACTAGTTCTTGACGTCGAGAGAGTGAGAGATTATGAAGAAAGATGTCAACACTGAGAGAACGGTGGCCCCAACGCCGACGGGGTTGGTGGTCTTCAGCAATGGCTGAAGCTTCGGCTATGGTGGAAGAGAGGAGGGAGGAGAAGAGAAGAGCAAGAGCGGGGTCCAGAGCAAGAGAGGGAGGCCAGCTGACTTGGGACCCTTGGACTACCCTGATTTACTTTGCTCTATGTTTGGCAACCGGTGTAACCGGTTGCCAATTCAAAATTAAATTATTAAAATAATTTAGTTATGTGATAGTTATGAAATAATATGGTATGTATAAATAACTAAATATAACTAAGTTATGAGTTAATATAATAATAGTTATGATTTATATGATATTAGTTATGATATCAAATCACATAACCTCATAACTGATGTATGGTACATTCAAATGTACCATAGCATCACCCGTGTATAACATAAACATATAACAGCCTGAAAAGGTGGAAAGTGGATAAAGGTGGAAATTACTGTGCCATAGAGCAAACACACACACACACACACACACACACACACACATTATAAGAAAAGCATAACATTCTTCAGTTTGTCAGTAGATGTTCTTAGTGTAGTAAGTACGCTTATTTCTCTCCCTCTTGATACTGGAAATGGGGCAAAGAAGGCATGTCCAAGAACATCCAGTTGAACCTAGAACTGAGCAGGGCATAACCCTGTATGCACCAAAAGATGGTTAAAATTGAGTTCTAGAGACCTCTAGCAGTGCAATGGGTTAATGTAGAAATTATGAATCATTTCATCTTGACTTTAATTGACTAAGGTTATGAGCATTATTAAAGTAATTAGCAGAGTGTTCTTGCTACCATGATTGAACTAGAGAAATTAGCAGAGCATTATTAAAGTAATTAGCAGAGTGTTCCCAATATATGAACCCAAATTAATTTATTCCAAATAGTTGTACAAGAATGACTTCAGCTATATATATACATATACTAGCGGCCGGGCACACGCGATGCGTGTGCAAACTCATTTGGAAACTCAATTAATAAAAAATTTAATGCATCCTCATTCAGTTTTTTTTTTTTTTAAATTTATATATTCAATTGCATAATTTTTTTTGAATTTAATATGATATATATACACACATTCCCAGAACCAAGAAATTCAAGCCCTTACCTTCTTCGAGACAATGCCGCTCGAATCTCTCACATTTCTCCGTCGAATTAAAACGATATGTATTGGTATTAGCAACATAGTCATATCATACTTCGGCCAAAATATTGGTAAAAGTCGGTATCGAAAGTAAAATCTGAATATGTATTTGTTGATATTTGAAACGCTAATTAAATCTAATATAGAAGTAAACGGAAAGCTGATAGATCCCTATCAATAGATGACAAAACCAACTAAACATGTCACATGGGTATCCAAAGTCTAAAATCTCAATTAGGTACTTCAACAATCTAATATAGAAGTAAATGGAAAGTTGATCCCTATCAATAGATGATAAAACTAACCAAAAATATGATTAGAGTAAGATTATGCTAAGAAAAGAAGAATAATTCATAGAAAAATTCAATAGATAATTGACAACAGCAACATGAAAAATACTCAGCACTCTTGGAAAAAAAAAAAAAAAACACACACACACACACACACACACACACAAACAATAAATTCAACAAAACCAAACAGGTTTGCAAATTCAAATTCATATAAAGAACGACAGAGTACAAAGAGAATAAACAGAATATATCTAAAACCCTGCCTAAAACATCATAGAATTATACCCAAAAAAAAAAATTATAATCTTTACGGGTGAACAAAGAAAAACGAAACCAAACCCAATTCAAATAAGAAAAACGAAACCAAACCCAATTCAAATAAGAAAAATCAAACCAAACCTAATTCAAAAAAGAAGTGATTATGGAGACAGAAAAACTGATTAGAACAATACCCAGAAATGTTAAACAGATACAGGAAAATAAATGTTGAATTGTATAGCGATCCCGGGTTTACCCTTGTTGTACAGTGGTCCGGACATGTGTCCGTGGATGTTGGTAGCTGATCATTATCATGTTTACATCCTTTCTTACTTTGTATTTGAGTAATAGGATGTGTTGGGCAGGTTTGTTATGGGTTGGTTGAGTTTAGAAACCAAAACTAGTTGCCCAGATTTTTGCCTGTCCACTCGAGCGGGTCTTCTTGCGCTCGAGCGGGGAATACACCCATCCAGTATTTCGTGTCTCTGCAAAACTTCTGCAGATGTGATTTTTGCGCTCGAGCGGGTTTGTTTACGCTCGAGCGCCACCGCTCGAGCGGGTCGGTGGCCGCTCGAGCGGGTAGTACTTCCAGAGTATAAGTTCTGGGAGGGGGAAATCCACGCTCGAGCGGACTGGTTTTCGCGCTTGAGCGGAAGTGCTTTATTCCTGTGTCTTGGCACTCGAGCGGGCCTTATTGCGCTTGAGCGTGTCCAGATTTTTTTGTTCTTGGCGCTCAAGCGTCGTGTTCTCCGCTCGAGCGGGTCATGCGTATATGAGTTATCCGCTGGGTGATTTCAAATCACTTTTTGCTTTTCTTTCTCTCTCCTACTTTTTCTAAAAGCCATTTTGAGAGCTCCTCTCTCTAAAATCTTGCCTTCTCTCTAGATTTTGATCTAGCTAGGGTGAGTTCCTCACCTTCGGCCTTTGTAAAAGTCGTGTTGATCGTCGAGGGCGTCATTTTCATCCGAGAATCTTGGTCTTTGGAGCATTTTGATTTTGGTCTTCATCTCCTTTGGAGCTCAAACTTTGAGGTAGAGATATCCTACTCCTCTCTATGGATTTTGTCCTTAAATTTTAGTATTTTGAGATGTTGGGGTTGGTTTGGTAATTTTGTGAGAGTTTGGGGCTTTTGTGTTATTTCTACAAAAGTTGGGGTTTTATTTATAATAAACCTAGATGTATGTTTGGCATAGAGAAATGGAAATTAATGTTGAAGCATTGATGAAAATAGGACCTAAGGGTTGAAATGTTAATCATGGAAAGTGACCTAATTACATTGTTTGATTAATTGGGATAATTAATTGTGAGAAATGAGGAAATGAAATGGAATTGTTGAGATTGGGAATGTATGGGAAAAGGGGTGTAGTTGAATTATTTATCACTCACCGAATTGAAATGTTGATTTTATATCCATTTGTTGCATTTATTTTCTGTATAGAAATAACTGCTTTGGGCTATCGGTGGAGGATAGTCGTGATTGTTGTAGACAATGCATGATGATTAGGCAAACTGTAACTAATCACTGGAATGTGTCATTGAGATTGACGATTGAATGAATACATTAAATTTATGTATTGTGTGATGATGTGTATAATTGTTGTTTATATGCATTGTGTTGTGGTGGAGGAGATAGGGGATGTACTCCACGGTTTAGGGGAAGATAGGGGATGGACCTCTAAACCGGATGTTGTTGGGAGGAGATAGGGGATGGACTCCGTAGATAGAGCTCATATGCTTATCTAGTGATGTGTTGACAGAGCTCATACGCTTGTCATTGGAAGTGTGATAGTGCTCATATGCATATCTGTGGAAGTGACGATAGAGCTTGTATGCTTATCTATTGTTGTGTGATATAGCTAGTATGCTTATCTGTTACGAAATTGGAAGTGTTTGATATGAGTTATTGTCTCATATGAGTTGTTGGCCAGGTTCTGAGCCATGGTTGTAAAATTGAGAATTGAAAGGAATTGGAAAATGAATGGTAATATGGACTTATATGTCATGAAAATGTAAAATGTGATAAAGGAAAGTATCAGTGTTGATCATCTATCAACTGCTAATCTTTTAGTCATTGTTCATATTTGGTTTAGTGTATTTCTACTGGGCTGTGGCTCACCCTATATGGGAATATCATTTTCAGGTACAGGTAGCATGCCACCTCCAAGGATGTAGCTTGGGAGGCTAGAGGCGGACACACTTTTGTTGTCTTATTTTTGATGTATTACATGTAGATTCAAGCCAAGGGCTTAATGTGTAAACGAGTTAGTATTCTTTTGTTGTAACCAAGTGTTAACTTGGAAAGCTGTAAGCCTTTAGGGCATTTGCTTTTGTCGTTAACATGTAATACTTCTGTAATGAAATTCTGTAAAGAATGTGGAACTTTTACATATAAATGCATGTCTTTATTGATGGGTTTAATGTTGTTATTTTGAGGGCGTTACAAATTGGGGGAGTTGTAGATTTGTGGAGTATGTACCAAAATTTTTGATTGCTTGAGAGTAAAGAAATTAACAAAGATGAGGGAAGAGAATGAGGACACGCAGGTGTATCTGAGAGAGATAATAATCGCAATTACTTACTTTCTTTTGTTTAATTTTTCCTGAGAAAATGGGGTGTTCAAAATGGCGCAAACCTCTGTGCAGTTTGAAAGCCCTTCTCTCTTACCATTGTTGAAACTGATTTAGAACAGCTGTGGCCTGCCTAAAACATCACAGAATTATACCCAAAAAAAAAATTATAATCTTTACGGGTGAACAAAGAAAAACGAAACCAAACCCAATTCAAATAAGAAAAATCAAACCAAACCCAATTCAAAAAAGAAGTGACTATGGAGACAGAAAAACTGATTAGAACAATACCCAGAAATGTTAAACAGATACAAGAAAATAAATGTTGAATTGGGGGAGTTGTAGATTTGTGGAGTATGTACCAAATTTTTTGATTGCTTGAGAGTAAAGAAAATTACAAAGATGAGGGAAGAGAATGAGGACACGCAGGTGTATTTGAGAGAGACAATAATCGCAATTACTTACTTTCTTTTGTTTAATTTTTCTTGAGAAAATGGGGTGTTCAAAATGGCACAAACCTCTGTGCAGTTTGAAAGCCCTTCTCTCTTACCATTGTTGAAACTGATTTAGAATTGCTGTGCAGTTTGAAAGCGTGGGGGTTGGAATTGGTTAGTTTGCGTTTATCATGTTATCCTTAATTACAAACTGATATTAGAGTAAAATTAATGTAATTATTTAAGAAGTTATGGTTATTTTAGGGAAAATGGGAAAAAAAAAATTCTAGGCAAGGCTTCAGGACAGCAAAATTCCTGTTGGCTTTTAATAATAGTATAGATAATAAGACACAAATGTTTTTGAAAAATGTATCAAAATGTATGTGAGATACATTTTGATCCAATGGCTGAGATCAATTCTAAAAATATATTAACGGTACAGATCATAATAAAGGACAAAGATTTTTGAAAATGTGAGATATATTCCCGCTCAAATATCTCTCTCCCTCAGCCTTCCACCTATCCACGTCTCTCTCTCCCTTTCTATTCTCACCCACGTCTCTCTCCCTCAGCCTTCCACCTACCGACGTCTCTCTCAGCCTTCCCTCTTTCTCTCTTTCTCCCTCTCTGTTCTTCTTCTTTCCGCTTCTCCCTTTTTGTCCTTCGCCGTTGCTCATCATCACCACTCACAAGGGTTCGATTTCGCTCAGCTCGCAAGGTAAGGCGCTGCTCATCATCACCACTCGCAAGGTTCCCTCTCTCCTCTGTTATTGAAATATTTTTTTTGTTGCCTTCGGGTAGTCGATTTCTGCTTTCGCCGCTACTCATCATCACTACTTGCAAGGGTTCGATTTCACTCGGCTCGCAAGGTAAGATGTCCTCTATTTCTGTCTCTCCCCCTTTTCCCTGCTCTATTTTTTACGATTTCCCTCTCTCCTCTGTTTGATTTTTAAAATGGAAAACTATTTGTAATGGAAAAGTATTTATTGGGTTCAGATTGTAATGGAAACTTGGGTTTTATTCTGTAGCAAATGTGTTCATTCAAACCTAACAGATTCATAGCAAATGTGTTCATTCAAAGTTCGATTTCTGCATCTCGATTTTTGGTTTGTATCTCTCTAATCCTAACATTATTTTCTAATCCGAACATTATTCAAAGTTTGTATTCAAAGTTTGATTTTTTTTTTTATTATTTCCATTTATTATAATAATCCCTCTTTATCTCTTATTCAAAGTTTATACGTATTAAGTTATTGAGTGGAAGGCTGAGAGGCACGGGCACGATTTGAATTTTGTATTGGGTGTGTGCAGATTCGGATTACACGGGTCTGTGCAGATTTGAATGATACATATTGAGTTATTTGAATGATATATATATTGAGTTATTGAGTTATTTGGATGATATAGATGTATGGAAAAGAAATTCGGCAAATCAAAAGAAATTCTTAACTGCTGGGTTCAAAAGAAATTTTGCAAATCAGAAATTCTATAGTTATTGAATTCAAATTCAAATTCTATAGTTATATCGAAAAGTATTTTTAACTGTTGGGTTCAATTTTTAACTGAACGTAAGTGGTGCCAGCCAGGCTTTAAGTTGAAGTTGGTGCAAGGAATATCGATCAGGTTGGAAGGAACATGGGATTGAGATTGCAAGAAATTGAAAGCTATATATAGGTGTAGTTCTTGGGTTCCTTATTGTTGGGATGACCCTTAATTTGAGTGTTATTTCTTTATCCAATTCTGTAAGAAGTGTATGGACATTGAAATGCAATGAGGGTTTGTGTTTTAATTAACATCGAAGTACAGTTGGGAAATGAAAATTTCATAGATTTAGATAGTCTTTGATGTTAGAGTTCAAAGAACTTTCTCTAAGTCCTCAAACTTCATGGCCAAGGAAATTGTCTATCAGCTCTGTAACCCTTCCTGTTAGGAATGAGCTATCCATTTTCTTATTCTTTTTATTTTTTTATTTTTTTATTTTCTCTCTCTCTTTCATGTGTGAATGAGCTATCCATTTGTTTTTTCATCTGATTGTTTTATTTATTTATTTATTTTAAGTTGTTGAATGCTCAACTTCCTTTTTCTTCCTATAGGTGTATAATTTTCTTCACTCATATTGATGAGTCTTCCTTGAAGTGATCGAGAAATACATTGATTTAGTCAATTGTGTAGTTTCATTTTTAAGGATTGTTACATCCTTTTTTTGTTGTCATAACTGTGACTACCAAGACAGAAGGATAATTTTCTGACGTAGTGTATTTACTTTTTGGATCAGCAGAAGGTGAAAAGAAACGGGTGATTACAGTTTTGAATGACGACAAGGATGCTGTGAGAGTATATAGACAGATGCTTATAGTTCGTGATTGAGGTTTTTTCATTGAACCCCGGTTTCATATTTTTGGCTTGCATTTAATTTTTCTTAATTATAATTGTATTTCATGTGCTTTTGTCTCAGACACAACCTGTATGAGCACAAGAAAATTTCAAAATGTCTTCAACTTGGTGCATAAATTTTGCTTATAAATTAGCTTTATTGAGAAGGGCAAAGACAAAAAATTCTCGAGTCATACAAAGCCATATCAACCCGTAAAAGAGGTCATCAAAGAATAGACAGTATGAGCAACACTCAATGATAAGGAAACTCTCACACAAAAAAATAAAAAATAAAAATAAATACATCAATAATGGAAAAGAAAAGTATTTTTCAAACATGACTTTAACCAATTCAGTATTATTATTTACTGTTGAAAACATGACTTTAGTATTCTCTCATTTTTATCTTAATTGAAAACATGACTTTAGTATTCTCTCATTGATTCGGGTAATAAGGTGCTCATAGCTAAAACGATCAAATCCAAAATTCAAGGTGTAAGTGGCAATTTGGCTGAAATCTTCATATCAGTGGAGCTTCATTCTCAGTTAATGGAGTTGTTTTCAATTTTTAATAACTCAGGAGTTGTCTTGGGTCTTCATTCTCAGTTCTGCTAATTTTTGCTGATGTTGTGTGCTGTTTTGCTGGGGTTTTTGCTCTGGTTTTTTGGGTTTTTATTTGCTCTGTTCTGTTTGATTATGCTGCTGCTGGTTTTATGAAAAAGCTGCATGTTCAACTTTCAATTGGCCATTGATGGTTTAATTTAATTATGGCTATAGTCTTAAATGTTTCAAATGTTATAGCTTTTTGTTAAAGAATCTCTGGTATGGTTTAGATGGTCCAAATTGGCAAGAAATTATGTGTCTTTTTATCTAACACTGAACATGCAATGAGACAAGCTGAATTTACAAATACACTAGAACTAATGACATTGTGTGCAGCTGAGATTGCTTGATTGAGATGTGCAATTTGAACATGGGTTCTATTCTATTGCAGGTGCTTATCTTGCAAGATAGTGTAGAAGATAAGGAGAATGAGATCACAAGGTTGAAGCAGGAGTTGCAGCAGAGGAGCATAGTGGAAGAGGTGAAGACTGAGGTAGCTTCTGATAAGAAAGATGGTGACATCGATGGAGGGATGCTATGTCTTGAAGCAGAAACAGAGAGTTAGTAAACTTACATATCCGAAAGGACTTCACCCCCCCCCCCGGCGCTCTCGCTGTCTGTATATTGTACATTAATTTTGGTTTTTTATTTTTCTTGACTTAAATTTTCTATATCTTTTAATAGGCCAATAATTTTTGAGACTTAGGAATAAATTCCCAAAGCTGTTGTAACATGATGCATAGGCATGATTTTTGAATGAGACTGCCCCCTTTCCCAACCCTCCCATTAAATGTATAGCGATCCCGGATTTACCCTTGTTGTATAGTGATCCGAACATGTGTCCGTGGATGTTGGTAGTTGATTATTATCTTGTTTACATCCTTTTTACTTCGTATTTGAGTTGTAGGATGTGTTGGGCAGGTTTGTTACAGGTTGGTTGAGTTTAGAAACCAAAACTAGTTGCCCAGATTTTTACCTGTCCGCTCGAGCGGGGGCTTTGGCGCTCGAGCGGGAATTGCACCCATCCAGTATTTCCTGTGCAGTGTTGGACGCTCGAGCGTGGAGTTGGCCGCTCGAGCGGGGTTGTGTGAGTTACGCTCGAGCGGGGAGTTGGAAGCTCGAGCGGAGACCTGGTTCTGTAAAAGTTCTGGGAGTGTGTATCCGCCGCTCGAGCGGGATTGTTGACGCTCGAGCGGGGGTCTGTGAGTGACGCTCGAGCGGGGCATTTGACGCTCGAGCGGGTCGACTGGGTTTAAGTTCCGTGTTTTGACTTTTCAAATCACTTTTTCACTTTCTCTTCTCTCTCCTACTTTTCCAAAAACACCATTGTTGAGCCTCTCACTCTAGAACTCTACCTTCTCTCTAGGTTTTGATCTAGTAGGAGTGATTTGCTCATCTTTGGCCTTTACAAAAAAGTTGTTGATCGTCGAGGGCTACATTTTAATCTGAAAATTTCGGGATTTGGAGCACGTTGGGTTTTGTCATCTTCTCCCTTGGGGCTCCGAATTTGAGGTAGGGATATCCTACTCCTCTCTATGGATTTTGTCTTTAAACTTTGGTATTTTGAGACGTTGGGGTTGGTTTGGTAATTTTGTGAAAGTTTGGGGCTTTTGTGTTATTTTACAAAAGTTGGGGTTTTATTTATAATAAACCTAGATGCATGTTTGGTATGGAGAAATGGAATAAATGTTGAATCATGGATGAAAATGGGACCTAAAGGTTGAAATGGTAATTATGGAAAATAACCTAGTTACATGGATTGATTAATTGGGGTAATTAATTGTGAGAAATGAGGAAATGAAATGGAATTGTCGAGATTGGGAATGTATGGGGTTAAAGGGTGTAGTTGAACTATTTATCACTCACCGAATTGAAATGTTGATTGAATATCCATTTGTGCATTTATTTTCTGTTTAGAAATAATTGCTTTGGGCTATCGGTGGAGGATAGTCGTGATTGTTGTAGACAATGCATGATGATTAGGCAAACGAAAACTAATCAATGGAATGTGTCATGGAATTTGACAGTTGATAGAATACATTAATTGTATGTATTGAGTGATTGTATATAGAACCAATGTGTTTGTATACGTTATGTGTAGAGGAGGAGATGGGGGATGTACTCCGCGGTTTAGAGGAAGATGGGGGATGTACCTCTAAACCGGATAGTGTTGGGAGAAGATAGGGGATGAACTCCGTAGATACAGCTCATATGCTTGTCTAGAGAAGTGAAGGTAGAGCTCATATGCTTATCTTTGTGAAGTGTGGATACAGCTTATATGCTTATCTGTGAATGTGGGATAGTGTCGTTATACATATCTATTGAGAATGTGGATACAGCTTATATGCTTATCCGTGAATGTGGGATATAGTTCTTATACATATCTGTTGAAATGATGATACAGCTTATATGCTTATCTGTTGAAAAGGGGAAAATGAAAAGTAACTTGGACTCATAAGTCGTATGACATAAATATGTGATTTATGTGAATGTATCAGTGTTGGCCATCTATCAATTGCTAATGTTTTAGTCATTGTTCATGGTTGGTTTAGTATATTTCTACTGGGCTGTGGCTCACCCTATATGGGAATATCATTTTCAGGTACAGGTAGCATGCCACCTCCAAGGACATAGCTTGGGAGGCTAGTGGCGAACATACTTTTGTCGTTTTATTTTTGATGTATTACATGTAAATTCAAGCCAAGGGCTTAATGTGTAAATGAGTTAGTACTCTTTTGTTGTAACCAACTGTTAACTTGAAAAGCTGTAAGCCCGTAGGGCATTTTGCTTTTGTTGTTAACATGTAATACTTTTGTAATGAAACTCTGATAAATAGAAGAAAATGGTTATTTCATATGTCAATGAATGTCTTATTTGATGGGTTTAATGTTAATTTTTTTGAGGGCGTTACAACTTGGTATCAGAGCGTACCGGGTTCGAATACTTTGGGTACGTGGGAAGTGATTAGGATCACAATGGGTTTGTCTCGCTTGATAGAGACTTAGATGTAGTGTCCTATGCTATGTGCTTAATTGATAACATGCTTATGTGTTTATTTGGGTATGGGATTTGATTTCTAGGATGTTGATTGGATCCTTGGGTTTCTAGGAGTCTTGTTGGAAAAGCACTTGATCAACGCTGTTTCTAACCGGAACTCTAGTAACGCCTCGGGACTATCACTATCCGGAGATGAAGTTCGTAAGTGCTTATGTGTTTATGTGCTTACGTGGAGTGAATTACAGTTGTCCATGCATTAGGACGTGAGTGTTTAGTTTCGGCACATTTATGAATGTGCTAACGTTCTGTATCACCTTTATTAGGATGTCAGGATGAGGAAGAGGTGCTAGGCGTGGTAGACCTGCGAGGCAGGAAGTACCGTTACCGGGTGAGATTCCGGCAGTGCAAGAGGGAGTTGGCCAGGCCAATGTGGCCGAGCCAGCAGGTCAGCAGGCTATGGGTGCCTTGGCCAGAGAGATAGCAGGAGCTTTGGGTATTCTCAGAGCTGGGAGTCAGGCAGCTGAGGCAGGGCCTTCTTTCTTAAAGAGGGAGTTTTTCCGGTCTAATCCGGATGAGTTTATCGGGGATCCGAAGGAGCCACTGAAGGCTGATGAGTGGCTAGAGCAAATGAGTAAGACATTCGAAATGCTTGGCATCGAGGACGGAGCACTGAAAGTGACCTTGGCATCCTTCCAGCTGAAGGGAGATGCAGGTCAATGGTGGAAATACGAGAAGGCTCGTGTTGGGGGTACATGGGAGGCGTTTGTGAATGCTTTTCAGGAGAGGTTTTTGTCTGCAGCAGCTAGGGAGAAGCTGAGGGATCAGTTTAGCTGGCTTAAATAGCAGGGCTTGTCAGTGGCCGAGTTTGAGGCTACTTTTACCAGTCTGTCCAGGTTTGCACCTGAACTGGTGGCGTCTGAGGAACGCCGTTGCTATGAGTTTGAGCGGAAGTTGAGGCGGGGCCTCAAGTTAAGAGTTTGTGGGTCTTACATCCGAGAGTATAGACACCTGGTAGATGCTGCTGCTCATATGGAAATTATGATGCAAGAAGAGGAGGAAGAACAGAGGGGCTCCAAGAGGGGCCAAGATGGCCAGGGTGATGGCAGGAGGCAGAGGGGTTATAACCCTCAGCAGCCTCAGGGTGCAGTTTCTAAATCGACCTTTCCAGTGCCGAGTGCAGGCTCGGGGAGAGGCAATCAGGGGGAGTTTGCTTGTTACAAGTGTGGCCAGCTGGGTCACAAGGTTTCAGTTTGCCCGCAGAAGGGTGGGGGTCAGAAAGCTGCTTCTTCTTCAGCTAGACCGTAGAGTCAGAGTTTGGGCAGGGGGCAGCCCTTGTCTTGTTATCAGTGTGGACAGCCTGGGCACCTGAAGAGGTTTTGCCCGCAGTTGAGTGCCACGTCGGGAGCGTCTGGTTCCAGGCAGACGCAGAGTTTTCAGCCAGCTCAGTCTGTGCAGGCCTCGAGGGCCAATCCGGGGGCTTCGTCGTCCCAGTCTGTGCAGCAGTCTTTTGCTCCTAGAGGTGAGCAGGTAGACCAGGGGCCTACGGGGCGCGTGTATGCTGTTACCGCGCAGGATTTAGTACCAGCTCCATCGGTAGTGAGAGGTACTTTTCTGTTTTGCAACTCGGTTGCTAATGTGTTGATAGACACGGGTGCATCTCATTCTTTTGTATCTGCTGCATTTGCATCTGTTTTGGAATTGGAGTTAGCACAGTTAGCATCTCCTATTTGTGTGGTATCGCCCTTGGGTGGTGAGTTGATCTTGAAACAGGGTGTTAGAGGTTGTGATATAGAGGTCGCCGACCATAGGCTTCCTTTTCCGTTTGTTGTCATGCCCATGAAGGGTTTTGATGTTATTTTGGGTATGGACTGGCTATCGTCATACCGGGCTGTTATCGATTGCTACCGCCAGAGGGTCACACTATGTACCTTGAGCGGGGAGTGGTTCCATTTCTTGGGAGACCGGGTTGATAGTGTTTTGCCACCGGGGTATGATTCGCGAGGGCAACGTGAGCTTAGTAGTCTACTTGCTAGCTTTGAGAGTGGTGAGTGTGATGAGACCCAGATTGTATTGCCGAGGGTGGTTTGTGAGTATTCGGATGTCTTTCCCGAAGATCTTGTTAGTTTGCCACCTCACCGAGAGATAGAGTTCTCTATTGATTTGGTGCCCGGCACGGCGCCGATTTCTATGGCACCTTACCGTTTTTCTCCAGCAGAGTTGGTTGAGTTGAAAGTTCAGCTCTAGGAATTGCTAGATAAGGGTTTTGTTCGCTCTAGTGTTTCACCGTGGGGAGCACCGGCCCTCTTTGATAAAAAGAAAGATGGTGCCTTGAGATTGTGTATTGACTACCGGAAGTTGAATCGGGCTACGGTTAAGAATAAGTACCCTATGCCCCGTATAGATGATTTGTTTGACCAGTTGAAGGGTTCCCGTTGTTTCTCTAAGATAGACTTGAGATCGGGTTACCACCAGTTGAGGGTCAGGGAAGAGGATATTCCGAAGACGGCATTCCGTACGCGGTATGGCCATTATGAGTTTCTGGTAATGCCATTTGGGCTTACCAATGCACCGGCAATCTTTATGGACTTGATGAACCGGATCTTCCGGGAATTCTTGGATCGATTTGTAGTCGTTTCCGTGGATGACATTCTTGTTTATTCGCCTTCTGAGGAGGAGCACGAGGAACACTTGAGAGTGGTGCTTGAGTTGCTTAGAGCCCATAGGCTGTATGCCAAGCTTAGGAAGTGTGAGTTCTGGCTGAGGGAAGTTAAATTCTTAGGCCACGTGGTATCCGGGGAAGGGGTGTCTGTTGATACATCCAAGGTAGAGGCAGTGCAAGATTGGGCACAGCCTAAGAGTGTGTTTGAGATCCGCAGTTTTCTGGGATTAGCTGGGTATTACCGCCGGTTTGTGAAAGATTTCTCCAGGTTAGCGTCACCGTTGACTAGACTGACTCGGAAGGGGGTCAAGTTTGTGTGGAGTGAGACTTGTGAAAAGTCGTTCCAAGAGCTGAAGGTTAGATTGACCACCGCTCCGGTATTGATTATTCCGGAGAGAGGGTTGGGTTATGCGGTTTATTGTGATGCCTCACGAGAGGGTTTAGGTTGTGTGTTTATGCAAGAGGGGAAAGTGGTAGCTTATGGCTCACGTCCATTAAAGACTCACGAGAAGAATTACCCCACACACGACCTAGAGTTAGCGGCTGTGATCTTTGCCTTGAAAATTTGGAGGCACTACCTTTATGGTGAGAAATTCGAGGTGTTCTCGGACCACAAGAGTTTGAAGTATCTGTTTACACAGAGAGACTTGAATTTGAGGCAGAGGAGGTGGATGGAGTTCATCGAGGACTATGATTTTGAGTTGCATTATCATCCGGGAAAGGCCAATGTTGTGGCTGATGCCCTTAGTAGGAAATCCATTAGTGATGTAGCTAGTATAGCCATCCGGGAATGGGAGATGTTGGGAGCACTTGGCGAGTTTGATTTGCTGCTGGGCGAATCCGTTGAGGCTGTGGCCTTGCTTTCTGTTGTCGCGCAGCCTACACTTGTGACTAGAGTGTTAGAGGCACAGAGAGGTGACCTTGAGGTAGAATCCCTCCGAGAGAAGATCTCTAGTGGGAAAGTTGAGAAGGGTTTGACGGTGTATCCCGACCTGAGTGTGAGATACCGAGACCGTTTGTTTGTGCCAGAGTCTTGCCGAGAGGAAGTACTCTGAGAGTTTCACCATTCGCGCCTTGCGGTGCATCCGGGAGGTACTAAGATGTATTGGGATTTGAGTCGCCAGTTTTGGTGGCGGGGTATGAAAAGAGATGTGGCTGTTTTCATATCGAAGTGCCTTACTTGCCAGCAAGTGAAGGCCGAGCATCAGAGGCCAGCGGGTTTGTTGCAACCCTTGCCTATTGCCGAGTGGAAGTGGGAGCATGTCACTATGGACTTCGTTGTAAGTCTTCCGAGGACTCAGCGGGGTAGTGATGCTATTTGGGTGGTTGTAGACCGGTTGACTAAGTCGGCGCACTTTATTCCTATGCGCGTGAGAGATTCGGTAGATCATCTTGCCGACTTGTATATTCGGGACATAATGAGGTTGCACGGGGTCCCAGTGACGATCGTCTCAGATAGAGATCCTCGTTTTACTGCTAGGTTGTGGTAGAGTTTGCAGAGTGCCTTGGGCACCAAGTTGACCTTTAGTACGGCTTAACATCCTCAGATTGACGGGCAGTCCGAGCGTACTATTCAGATCCTCGAGGATATGCTTCGGGGTTGTGTCCTGGACTTCAGTGGGACGTGGGAGAGGCACTTACCCTTGGTAGAGTTTGCCTACAACAACAGTTTTCAGTCTAGTATCGGTATGGCACCATTTGAGGCCTTGTATGGCCGACCGTGTAGGTCTCCAGTTTGTTGGGCCGAGGTGGGTGATGCACCTTTGTTGGGTCCGGAGTTGGTTAGGGAGACGACGGAGAAAGTTGAGCTTATCCGTAGGAGGCTTATTACAGCCCAGAGTCGTCAGAAATCTTATGCTGACCGTAGGAGGAGGCCTTTGGCGTTTGAGGTAGGTGATCATGTCTTTCTGAAGATATCACCTAGGCGAGGTTTGATGAGGTTTGGGAAGAGTGGGAAGTTATCCCCTCGGTTCATTGGGCCTTTTGAGATCCTTGAGAGGATTGGTGAGGTTGCTTATTGGTTAGCTTTACCGCTGCAGTTGTCCGGAGTGCATGACGTGTTTCATGTGAGTATGCTTCGGAAGTATGAGTCGGATCCATCACATGTGTTGGATTGGACCGATTTAGAGGTAGATGAGGATGCCTCGTATGAGGAGAGACCGGTTAGGGTCTTGGATAGGCGGGATCAGGTTCTGCGTGGCAAGACCATTCCTTTGGTGAAAGTCTTGTGGAAACATCACGGAGTGGAGGAAGCCACTTGGGAACGTGAGTTGGAAGTCCGTGAGAAATATCCGGACTTGTTTGTTGATATATAATCTTGTATTTAGATTTTGAACTATTGTTGAACTTAAGGGCTTTTATATATGTCTTAAGTTGTGAAACATTGAAAATGTTTGGTTTATTGGAAGTATGTTTTGGAACTTGCCTCATATGGAAGTTGAATGTAACATTATATATGTTGAATATGTTGTTGAAATTGGAAAGGAAATGCGTAATGTTGATGCACGTTGAAAGTACATATGTTGTTTACATATTAGGAAATGCCTCTTGTTAAAAGGAGGGGGTGACCGGTAATGGGTCGGATTGTTGAATGTTAAAATGTAACATTGTTTAAAATGGAGGAAAACCTGTTTTTGAAAACTTGTGCTTAATTTCGGGGATGAAATTCTTTAAGGGGGGGAGGTTATAGCGATCCCGGGTTTACCCTTGTTGTATAGTGATCCGGACATGTGTCCGTGGATGTTGGTAGTTGATTATTATCTTGTTTACATCCTTTTTACTTCGTATTTGAGTTGTAGGATGTGTTGGGCAGGTTTGTTACAGGTTGGTTGAGTTTAGAAACCAAAACTAGTTGCCCAGATTTTTACCTGTCCGCTCGAGCGGGGGCTTTGGCGCTCGAGCGGGAATTGCACCCATCCAGTATTTCCTGTGCAGTGTTGGACGCTCGAGCGTGGAGTTGGCCGCTCGAACGGGGTTGTGTGAGTTACGCTCAAGCGGGGAGTTGGAAGCTCGAGCGGAGACCTGGTTCTGTAAAAGTTCTGGGAGTGTGTATCCGCCGCTCGAGCGGGATTGTTGACGCTCGAGCGGGGGTCTGTGAGTGATGCTCGAGCGGGGCGTTTGACGCTTGAGCGGGTCGACTGGGTTTAAGTTCCGTGTTTTGACTTTTCAAATCACTTTTTCACTTTCTCTTCTCTCTCCTACTTTTCCAAAAACACCATTGTTGAGCCTCTCACTCTAGAACTCTACCTTCTCTCTAGGTTTTGATCTAGTAGGAGTGATTTGCTCATCTTTGGCCTTTACAAAAAAGTTGTTGATCGTCGAGGGCTACATTTTAATCTGAAAATTTCAGGATTTGGAGCACGTTGGGTTTTGTCATCTTCTCCCTTGGGGCTCCGAATTTGAGGTAGGGATATCCTACTCCTCTCTATGGATTTTGTCTTTAAACTTTGGTATTTTGAGACGTTGGGGTTGGTTTGGTAATTTTGTGAAAGTTTGGGACTTTTGTGTTATTTTACAAAAGTTGGGGTTTTATTTATAATAAACCTAGATGCATGTTTGGTATGGAGAAATGGAATAAATGTTGAATCATGGATGAAAATGGGACCTAAAGGTTGAAATGGTAATTATGGAAAATAACCTAGTTACATGGATTGATTAATTGGGGTAATTAATTGTGAGAAATGAGGAAATTCGTATTTGAGTTGTAGGATGTGTTGGGCAGGTTTGTTACAGGTTGGTTGAGTTTAGAAACCAAAACTAGTTGCCCAGATTTTTACCTGTCCGCTCGAACGGGGGCTTTGGCGCTCGAGCGGGAATTGCACCCATCCAGTATTTCCTGTGCAGTGTTGGACGCTCGAGCGTGGGGTTGGCCGCTCGAACGGGGTTGTGTGAGTTACGCTCAAGCGGGGAGTTGGAAGCTCGAGCGGAGACCTGGTTCTGTAAAAGTTCTGGGAGTGTGTATCCGCCGCTCGAGCGGGATTGTTGACGCTCGAGCGGGGGTCTGTGAGTGACGCTCGAGCGGGGCGTTTGACGCTTGAGCGGGTCGACTGGGTTTAAGTTCCGTGTTTTGACTTTTCAAATCACTTTTTCACTTTCTCTTCTCTCTCCTACTTTTCCAAAAACACCATTGTTGAGCCTCTCACTCTAGAACTCTACCTTCTCTCTAGGTTTTGATCTAGTAGGAGTGATTTGCTCATCTTTGGCCTTTACAAAAAAGTTGTTGATCGTCGAGGGCTACATTTTAATCTGAAAATTTCAGGATTTGGAGCACGTTGGGTTTTGTCATCTTCTCCCTTGGGGCTCCGAATTTGAGGTAGGGATATCCTACTCCTCTCTATGGATTTTGTCTTTAAACTTTGGTATTTTGAGACGTTGGGGTTGGTTTGGTAATTTTGTGAAAGTTTGGGACTTTTGTGTTATTTTACAAAAGTTGGGGTTTTATTTATAATAAACCTAGATGCATGTTTGGTATGGAGAAATGGAATAAATGTTGAATCATGGATGAAAATGGGACCTAAAGGTTGAAATGGTAATTATGGAAAATAACCTAGTTACATGGATTGATTAATTGGGGTAATTAATTGTGAGAAATGAGGAAATTCGTATTTGAATTGTAGGATGTGTTGGGCAGGTTTGTTACAGGTTGGTTGAGTTTAGAAACCAAAACTAGTTGCCCAGATTTTTACCTGTCCGCTCGAGCGGGGGCTTTGGCGCTCGAGCGGGAATTGCACCCATCCAGTATTTCCTGTGCAGTGTTGGACGCTCGAGCGTGGGGTTGGCCGCTCGAACGGGGTTGTGTGAGTTACGCTCAAGCGGGGAGTTGGAAGCTCGAGCGGAGACCTGGTTCTGTAAAAGTTCTGGGAGTGTGTATCCGCCGCTCGAGCGGGATTGTTGACGCTCGAGCGGGGGTCTGTGAGTGACGCTCGAGCGGGGCGTTTGACGCTTGAGCGGGTCGACTGGGTTTAAGTTCCGTGTTTTGACTTTTCAAATCACTTTTTCACTTTCTCTTCTCTCTCCTACTTTTCCAAAAACACCATTGTTGAGCCTCTCACTCTAGAACTCTACCTTCTCTCTAGGTTTTGATCTAGTAGGAGTGATTTGCTCATCTTTGGCCTTTACAAAAAAGTTGTTGATCGTCGAGGGCTACATTTTAATCTGAAAATTTCAGGATTTGGAGCACGTTGGGTTTTGTCATCTTCTTATCCCTTGGGGCTCCGAATTTGAGGTAGGGATATCCTACTCCTCTCTATGGATTTTGTCTTTAAACTTTGGTATTTTGAGACGTTGGGGTTGGTTTGGTAATTTTGTGAAAGTTTGGGACTTTTGTGTTATTTTACAAAAGTTGGGGTTTTATTTATAATAAACCTAGATGCATGTTTGGTATGGAGAAATGGAATAAATGTTGAATCATGGATGAAAATGGGACCTAAAGGTTGAAATGGTAATTATGGAAAATAACCTAGTTACATGGATTGATTAATTGGGGTAATTAATTGTGAGAAATGAGGAAATGAAATGGAATTGTCGAGATTGGGAATGTATGGGGTTAAAGGGTGTAGTTGAACTATTTATCACTCACCGAATTGAAATGTTGATTGAATATCCATTTGTGCATTTATTTTCTGTTTAGAAATAATTGCTTTGGGCTATCGGTGGAGGATAGTCGTGATTGTTGTAGACAATGCATGATGATTAGGCAAACGAAAACTAATCAATGGAATGTGTCATGGAATTTGACAGTTGATAGAATACATTAATTGTATGTATTGAGTGATTGTATATAGAACCAATGTGTTTGTATACGTTATGTATAGAGGAGGAGATGGGGGATGTACTCCGCGGTTTAGAGGAAGATGGGGGATGTACCTCTAAATCGGATAGTGTTGGGAGAAGATAGGGGATGAACTCCGTAGATACAGCTCATATGCTTGTCTAGAGAAGTGAAGGTAGAGCTCATATGTTTATCTTTGTGAAGTGTGGATACAGCTTATATGCTTATCTGTGAATGTGGGATAGTGTCGTTATACATATCTATTGAGAATGTGGATACAGCTTATATGCTTATCCGTGAATGTGGGATATAGTTCTTATACATATCTGTTGAAATGATGATACAGCTTATATGCTTATCTATTGAAAAGGGGAAAATGAAAAGTAACTTGGACTCATAAGTCGTATGACATAAATATGTGATTTATGTGAATGTATCAGTGTTGGCCATCTATCAATTGCTAATGTTTTAGTCATTGTTCATGGTTGGTTTAGTATATTTCTACTGGGCTGTGGCTCACCCTATATAGGAATATCATTTTCAGGTACAGGTAGCATGCCACCTCCAAGGACATAGCTTGGGAGGCTAGTGGCGGACATACTTTTGTCGTTTTATTTTTGATGTATTACATGTAAATTCAAGCCAAGGGCTTAATGTGTAAATGAGTTAGTACTCTTTTGTTGTAACCAAGTGTTAACTTGGAAAGCTGTAAGCCCGTAGGGCATTTTGCTTTTGTTGTTAACATGTAATACTTTTGTAATGAAACTCTGATAAATAGAAGAAAATGGTTATTTCATATGTCAATGAATGTCTTATTTTATGTGTTTAATGTTAATTTTTTTGAGGGCGTTACAAAATGGTTGATTGTGGAGGCTGCAAAATGGGAATTGGGAAGTTCAGGACAACACTAGGGATGACATTCTTCCTCTCACTAACCTGTTGGACCGCATTTCATTTTTTTTAGTGTGCATACGGGGATTGTGTTCATTATCAATTTAGGGTTTAGAGAATATGTGCTAGAATGAAACCTATACTTTGTTATCATATTGATGGGTAGGCAACCATAAATGTTTTCAAATTTTTGGAATTGGTTTTTGCAGGATTTGAAAATGATGGATGTTTTTGAACTTTTCATTGTTTTTGTTTTTGAAAACACAGAAAATGAAAATACAACCAAACAGGTTACTACAGTTCTCTTACAAGTTTATTGTGCATTTAAAAGTTATAGGATGTCCATTCAATAATTTACTCTTTCTCAATATATTGTAGGGGACGAAAGAGTTGAATCCTAAGTTATTCTTTGTTTAGGCAGGCTGAATTAGATAGGATTAACATTCTTAAATTTATTAGCTTTAGAATTATCAATGCCTTTGGATTGTATATCATATCCTCTATTTGGATTGGTTTAGGATTGTGTGGTTTTGAGTTGCTGTTGCTGTTGTTGAGTTGTTTGCTGCTGTGGTTGCTGTGCTGCTGTTGGTGGCTCCAAAATGTATCACAAATGGTATGGTTCTCCAATCATTACTTTTTGGTTTTTCAATCATTATATTTTGGAGCATGCATAACCTATTTTAGTGTAAAGTTTCTAAAGATGAGCATGGTTCTTTTCTACTAAATGATTTTATAAATTTTATCTATAAATTTTTCTTATAAACTGAAAGTGTATTTTTGTAGTTGCTATGTCTATTTCTTATTCTCTCTCTCTCTCTCTCTCTCTCTCTCTCTCTCTCTCTATTTTTTTTTTCTTTTTCTTCAGGACCACTAAATCTCATTTGTGATTGGCAGCAGTAGTCCAATACAGGTGTGCTTTGTTTGGTGTTTATAACTTACTGTGAATATATCTTTGCTTATGCTCTACAAAATTGAAGACTCTTCTCTCTCTGTTTTGCTTTGGTGCCTCATTTGATTCATGGTGTAGTCATTTGTAACCCTCGCACTTTGGTTCTTATTTCTTTGGTAACATTTGGTAGCCGTCACCCTGCTCTACCTTACCACCACCATCGGCATCCCCACTACTCTCAATGCCACCACCCATAACTATTATCATCACCACTATCTAACAGCCATAACCACCAATCTGTCATAACCACCAATCTGTCACCACCTCTAATAAATGTGCATATTCAGAAATATAATATATAAAAAAAATGTGCATATTCAGAAATATGCACCAATCTGTCACCATCTCTAATAAATGTGCATATTCAGAAATATAATATATAAAAAAAATGTTTAGGTTGAGTTTATGGTTGCCGTATATGATATTCATGTTATAAAGGAAAGTTTTTGTTTAAGTGAATATTTAGATTTATGAGTCTCTTACTAACAAGTGCCACTAAAGCACATGAAAAATATAAAAAGAAACATAATACACTATTTATTGAATTCAATATATTTTTCTTGAATTCAATTACACTTTTCACTGAAATTAGAACACTTCCTAACCATTTCACCTATTTTCACAACACTTTACTCCAATAAAAGATAACAAATAAAAAAAAAAAATACCATATCTATATATTCACCAAATATATATAATTTTGTTTCAGACTTTAGGTGTCAGTGAATCACTCAGCAATTAAATCTCCTTAGGTAGTTGATAAGTTTGAAGTTCATTTAAAATTTCCCCACCCTTATATGGCAACATAGATGGAAACCCAAAAAAGCGTAAAAGGAAGAAGGAATATACTCTATAAATCAAAATTGATGGCATGAAGCATGTAACTAATGTATGAAGGTTTTATCACAGACTTCGACGTTCCAACGACTGAGGAGCTCCCGTTTGAAATTCTATCATCATTTGATACAAAGAATACAACAGTATACCCAAATGAACTCATTCGCAAACCTGCCAACGAAGATAATCCATAAGTAGTACTAATAATAATAATAATAATCCTCCTCCTCCTCCTCCTCCTCCTCCTCCTCCTCTTCCTTCTCCTCCTCCTCCTCCTCCTCATAATAATAATAATAATAATAATAATAATAATAATAATAATAATAATAATAATAACAACAATGATGACCAACTCCAATGCTGATATTCATTGGTTTTATTTGCGGAGAATTTACGGAAGGATAAAACTCCACCGACATTGTTTTTCAACATTGCCAGTCCCTAGCCTAGACAAAGGAGGAGGATTGTGTGTTAACCAAACAACCAACACATCAAAGTCCTATCAGATTTTGAACATGAATCTGAATATGAACATACAGGTAAAGACTATGGCTGAATTTACTTAATTTACTTGATAATCCTTATTTTTTATTAGTTGGCTCCGTGCTTAGTTTTATTTGGAATATTTGGAATACTTGATAGTTTTAGAGTTTAGACTTTCATCAGTTACAAGTTTTATTTAAACTTTCCATTGCATTTTCAATGTGTTGGGTTAGATTTTTTGAATTCCCAGTACATTTCCCTCCGCTTATGATAATTTATGATAATTTATTGCCTATAAAACCCACCATAATCACTATAAAGTGTATTGCTATGTACAGTGATTAACAGTTTAACAATTTTAATTGTGAACCTCAATTCAAAACTTCCCCCAAATGGGTTTATTGTACGCAAAGTGATATGATATCTGGGTGCTTTAGTTTATTACTTCCCTGTGTGCTCTATTTGTTTTTGGCTCTCCTTTCTGGGATAGCTCTATTTCTTTCTATAAAGAACTTTTTCTATTGGTAATATGGAGAGTTCCTAATTAAAAGAAAAATTTCAGAGACTTGGCATTTTAACATTTATGTGTAATATGGTAAGAGATTTTATATATTTTTTTTTTTTGCACCTTTTTAAGGGAGTATAAAATTACTATAGTTGCCTTCATGAAATAATTATTCATTATTGCTTATAAAATGGCTTTGTTATCTGTTGATTTTTTTTTTTTTTTTTTCGCATAAATTTATGCTTGGATTTTCCAAGTGATAAATGGTGAACTATAGTAATTTATGATTATAACGGGTTTTAATTTTGGTTTTAATTTCATCTCTACAAAAGTGAAGTCGGTTAGAAAAGAGAAGAGTTCAAATTTGGACAATTGTTGTGCTCCGATTTTAATTTTATCATTTTAATATGATTGTTAATATACATCTATTCTAAACATTGGGTTGGCCTTTTCTTTTTTTTTTTTAGATGTTTATTTTTTTATTTCTTCTCCTCTTGATTGTAGCCCGTTAAGCATTTTCTATCCATGGCAGTTATTTATTTAAATAAAATTTTGAATTTTATTATCTGATTTGGTAGCAACTGATTTGGAAATAACATTTCATTGCCAATGAAATCCATGTTAACTTTTATTATTGTTAATTTTTTGTTTCTTGGTGTCTAAAATTATATAACCAAATAGTAGGTATGGTTGTTTTTTCATTAGTAATCAAGAAAGCTTTTTGGTAAATGGTAACAAAGAGGTAGAAAAATAATTCAAGCTACAAACAAGGCATGTTTCTTTCCCTGATTAGCGGTTAATTATATCCACAAACAGGGTATGTATCTTTCTATGATTGTGTTATGCATGAATTGGGCATGCATCTTTCCTTGGTATATGTTTTCATTTGACTGTTATTTTTGGCCAATATTTATTTTTATTTGACTGTTGTAAATTATCTACCTTCCATTTGTGCACCAAGTTTTTATTTGATTGTTTTGGGCAAATAAGCCTAAAATTTTTCAAATAGAAATAATGGAATTGGGTTGGTTGAATCTTGAATCAACCCAATTCAAATTTAAAATTTATAGGTAGTTTTGTTTCTTGAGTTACCATGAGGCTAATCCAAATAAACCCCAATTCCACTCTATTTTTTTATGGGTTCATTATATTTTCATTAAAATTGTATTTTAAAAATAGCCCCATCACTTTTGATTTAAATTACAAGTCAAGTTATAGTGTTTCCGTTCACATGTCATTTATGAGAGGTGCCAAAGATGGCTTCGGTGGTGAAGGTGAACCTGATGATAAGTGGGTGAAAGGTTTAAAAGTATATGTGGGGATATATTTTCTGAGTACCAACACATGGCAAGGTGACGCCGACATGTCAGCCGAGGTGCCACGTGTCCTGGTCGTGACGCCGAGGTGATCTCGACAAGGCCGAGGTTATCTCCAAAGATATCGGAATCTGAGATAAGTGGATAAGGGACAAGAGTCCTAGAGTGAAAAGGGAACTCAACCTGGATAAGGGACAAGAGTCCTAGAATAAGAGAAGACTTCAGTTTGGGTAAAGATAAGACTCTTAGAGAGTTTATCCTAATCTCACTGGGAGTCCCAGATTAGCAGTTATCCTAAGTCCATTAGGGCCAGGCTCTTATTGGGACTAGGATTGTATTGGCTATAAAAGAGAGACACCCCCATGGGTTTAAGGTATGTTTTTTATACTAAAGCTTGTGAGTTTAATACTTGATTTATCTTTGAGAGATATACTGACTTGATCGTCGGAGTGCCCCCGGGTGGTCGAAACCACCGCGGGATTCTTATATTTCTGTTGCAGGTCAGTCAGGTGCCATCTATTGTGCCGGCGCTCTCCATCTGGTTACTAAGCAGGCAGTGTGGTCGGAAAATCACCCACACAATCTATTCTGCCGGTGCTCTCCAGCTGGTTACTAAGCGGGCAGTGTGGTCAGAAAATCACCCACACAATTTGGCGCCGTCTGTGGGAAAGAAAGAAGAATAGGTGGCCAATGACGAACAGAAGGCTCAAATTAGAGATAACGCTCCTGCTGGGAGTCGGAGACCTATCAATCTCGACGTTGAAGGGGACAACCGCAACACAGAAAACTCGTGACCAGAGTCACAGAGTGAAAGACGCCAGCCAGGAAGCTGACGCACCAAAGACAACAGATCAAAGCGGATACTACAACGAAGATGACCTCCAGTTATGGAAGGATAGATACCTGTGGAGGAACAAAGACCCTTCCAGAAGGGATGCAAAGACAGGGGGCATGAGCGCTCCCATGGAAATAACATTCAAGTATAGAAGAACTCATCCTGAGTGAGCAGATCCCAGATTCCAGATCCTGGATCTTGGATCCGAGAAGACATGATCTCAGCCTAGACAAGTAAGCCCGGGAAGACGAGAGCTCAACTTGAGTGAGTAGATCCCGGATTCCAGATCCTGGGTCCCGGATCCGAGAAGACATGATCTCAGCCTAGACAAGTAGGCCCGAGAAGACGAGAGCTCAACCTAAGTGAGCAAATCCAAGATTCTAGAAGATAAGATCTCGGCACCTGAGTCCGAGAAGAGAAGAGCACAATGAGCAGATCTCAGATCCCAGAAGATAAAAAGGAAACACACAAGATCAGACTAAAGTTGGCCAGAATTGAGAAGTATGCTAGGGCCAAGGAAGACATGCCGAGAACAAAGGCGTCGGAACAAGAAAAGAGAAACGACTCGCCGATGCAAGGCCGAAAATCAAACTCAGGTTGGAGCCAAGTAAGATCAATAGAGAAACCAAGGCCGACAACCTCGACTTGAATTCAACCTCGGCGACAAGGTCGAAGCTATATGTATGATAAGAACCCAAGTGGATTTTAAGTTCACACTGGGGAGCGCAGAGAAGAAGAATGCGTTTACCACTTGTTGAAATTTGTGAATAATTTACAAGTTGGTTAAACCGAAAGTATTGCTTAACACTTGTTGAAATTTGTAGCAATTTACAAGTTGAAGTTAAGCCGAGATGGTTCCTTATCTTCACTTGTTGAAATTTGTAGCAATTTACAAGTTGAAGTTAAGCCGAGATGGTTCCTTATCTTCACTTGTTGAAATTTGTAGCAATTTACAAGTTGAAGTTAAGCTGAGATGGTTCCTTATCTTCACTTGTTGAAATTTGTAGCAATTTACAAGTTGAAATTAAGCCAAGATTACTGTTTCTTTTCGCTTGTTTAAATTCGTAGTAATTTACGAGTTGAAGCAAAGTCGAGGTTATTGTTAAACACTTGTAGCAATCTACAGGTTGGTTAAACCAAAGAAAATGCTTAACACTTGTTGAAATTTATAGCAATTTACAAGATAACGTTAAGCCGACATATGATCATCTGTTGAAATTTGCAGCAATTTACAGGTTGAGGAAAGAGCTAAGTATGTTGTTTAAACACATGTTGAAATTCGTAGCAATTTACAATTAGATTATTGTTTAACACTTGTTATGTTAATCCTTGTTGATCCCTGTTACAGTATATGTTAATCCTTGTTGAAATTTGCAGCAATTTACAAGTAGGCTAGACCGAGATCACCGTTTAAACACTTGTTGAAACTTGAGAAAAAGTTTGCAAAGTTAACATTGAGTAGTATATGTTTCACACTTGTTAGAATTTATGAAAAGTTTACAGGTCAGTATCTTGCCGAAGTAAAAGTTTTGTAGCTATTATACCCGAGGTATGTAACCCCGAGAAGATTGAACAAAGGAGGCAAAGTATGAAAAGCATGCAAAATATTCTAAGTATAGAATCGTGCGAGAGCAGTTAGAAGAAAATCAAGACAGAATTCATGGTAATTGACACGCCATCGCCATATAATATCGTCTTGGGAAGGCCATGGTTGCATGCAATGGGGGCAGTTCCCTCAACATTGAACCAACTACCGCGGTTCCCAACAGAACATGGGATTGAAGAAGTTAGAAGGGATCAACTGCAAGCGGAGAATTGCTCCATGGAAGCAATGAAATCCACCTGCAGCATTCGAGAACCAGAGAAGGCAGAGATTGAAAATGAGGGCATAGAGGTATTAGATGATGTCGGCAAGGAGCCAGCCGAGAGGAGTGAAGAGACATTGAAAATCCTCGTCCATGAGGGGGATGAAGAACGCTTCTTTCTTCTCGGCTTAGGCTTAGCCGAAGAAGAAGAAAGGGAATTGGAAGTTTTTTTGAGAGCAAACATTGAGGTATATGCTTGGACACCTTATGAAATGTCTGGCATTGACCCCGAGGTCACTTGCCACCAACTGAACGTCGACAGGTCAGCCAAACCTGTAATCCAATGAGCAAGAGGACCGACGTTGATGCATGTCGAAGCAGTAGAGGAAGAAGTAGACAGACTTCTGGAGCCCAGGGCCATCAAAGAAGTCAATTACCTGACATGGCTATCAAATACAGTAGAAGAAGGAATGATAATCAAGAAGCAAGGAATGTTAACACCGGCCAACAAACAGACGTTTTTCAGAAGCAAAAAAGGAGACAGATGCAAAGAAAACAAAAGTACAAAGATGAAGACCCTAAGAACTAGGGACTAAGGCAAGAACGTCAGACTAATCTACTTCAACGGTTGACGATGGTTCAGCATTGGCAGTCAGCTGGAAGAGCTTCTCTATTATCTCGGCAACAATTTCAAGAAGGGACGTGGTTCTAAGACTATGCAGAAAACAGAAACGAAGGCAAGAATCTGGAAATACAACAAGAAAAACAAGAAGAGAAAAATCAGAATTAAGAAGATGACAAAGTTGAAGAATAAAGCCAAGTGCACAGGCACTAAGCATTCAAGCAATTCAAGACTTGAAGACAGATGAAAATAGAAGGCAACAGATGGCAAATAAACAGATTTAAAGTAAATCAAAAGAGTTGTGAGAGATTGAGCTTAATAGCAAGTAAAGAGTTTACGAACCTACAAAGTGAAATGAACGCCGATATGAAAATCGCCGGAGTCAAATAGATGACTAGAAATTGGGAACTCACCAGAGAGTATGAGTGGAGCAGTTGCAAAGCTCTTGGAGTTTACGAATTAATGAAACCAGAACCTCGGCTAGGAGGTGCGATTTCAAGCAACTTGGAAGGCATGAATCTTGATACTCAACAGAAGTGGACAGTAAAGTCCAGGGAACTTTGAGGTCGGCAAGTTTGATCTCGGACAGAGGGGCACTGATAAACGAACAGTGTAGGTTCCATCACCTTAGAATGCCGAGGTAATAGAACCTAGGGGCAGTTGTGGAGATATATTTTCTGAGTACCAACACGTGGCAAGGTGACGCCGACATGTCAGCCGAGGTGCCACGTGTCCTGGTCGTGACGCCGAGGTGATCTCGGCAAGGCCGAGGTTATCTCCAAAGATATCGGAATCCGAGATAAGTGGATAAGGGACAAGAGTCCTAGAATGAAAAGGGAACTCAACCTGGATAAGGGACAAGAGTCCTAGAATAAGAGAAGACTTCAGTTTGGGTAAAGATAAGACTCTTAGAGAGTTTATCCTAATCTCACTGGGAGTCCCAGATTAGAAGTAATCCTAAGTCCATTACTAGGATTGTATTGGCTATAAAAGAGAGGCACCACCATGGGTCTAAGGTATGTTTTTTATACTAAAGCTTGTGAGTTTAATACTTGATTTATCTTTGAGAGATATACTGACTTGATCGTTGGAGTGCCCCCGGGTGGTCGAAACCACCGCGGGATTCATATATTTCTGTTGCAGGTCAGTCAGGTGCCATCTATTCTGCCGGTGCTCTCCAGCTGGTTACTAAGCGGGCAGTGTGGTCGGAAAATCACCGACACAGTATAATTAATTAGTGTTAAAGAAGCCTGTTAAAGTCATTTATAATTTTTTATTATATCAGTTTCATTACTTTAAAATTTTAGCAAATTTATTTATTTTTGGGTCTATTACTTATTGGATCTTTTGTTGGATCTTTTGGTATTTGTGCTCCCCCCCCTCTTCCCTTTCCTCCTATTCTCTCCTTAATCTTTCTTTCTTTTGAATAGTGGTATTGTTGAAGTCTTTGTAGCTTTCCTATGAGTGGTTTCGGTAGATGTTAGAGTTGTATAATGAAATAGAATGACTTTTGCATGATATTTTGGTTTCTATATTTTGCTATTTGTTATGGCTCTGGGCTGTGAACTCTCTAGCATAGTTTCCCACCCATAAAAAAGTGTTGGCTTGACTATTTCATATTTAGTGGTTGGTCTTTCATTCTTAACTGGATGATTAGTTTTTTTTTTGTTTTTAATAAGCAGTAATGATTATTCTTTTGTGCCAAAATGTTCATTCACCATTCCTCTTATGTGTGAAGTTTGTCATTTTGAATTGATTTGTTATAATTGAGTTCTATAGCACAGTGAAATTATTGTCATTCTGAATTGATTTATTTTAATGGAGTTCTATAGTGCAGTGAAATTGTTGTCATTATTTTAATTAACCTTCCGTTGAATTGATTTATTTTAATTGAGTTTTGTATTGTGTGCAGTGAAATTCATTTTAAATTGATTTATTACAATTGAATTCCATAGCATGTGTGATACCAAAAAAATTATTGGCGCACGAGTTATCCCTAATCTGAATGAACCTAGGCTTTGATTTGTGTATTTTGTTAATGTTTATAATTTTTTTGACTTACTCTTATATTTTAATTTGCAATATTGCTGAACATTATAAATCTTATATGTTTGTTTCTTAATCTGCATTAAGGCTAGGGGAGTTGTTATTTTATTTGAGTTCTGTAGAGCGTATGGTACAAGTAAAATTGTTACAAGTTTTTTAAGAAGAATAGTATTTCTCCATATTTTTTCAATAATTTTATCAAAAAATACTACAGATCCCATAAATCTCAACATGATACGTATAAATTATAATTGTATTTTGATCACACCATTATTTACACCGTGCCTGAAGGCACGGGCATACGCTAGTATATATATATGATGCTAATATTTTCAGTTTTAAAAAAATTAATTTTCACTTACGATTATGTATTTTAAAATATTTTAATCATTTTTTTACTATCTATTTTGATACAATTTTCATCAATGATCGATTTTAATGATTTGTATGATTGTATAAGAAAGGTAAATGAGGAATTTCGTTAAATTTAAAATTTTATTGGACAAACAAATTTAAGGAAAACTTGGCATGAGCTCCTTTTTTAAAGATTGGACTTAATTATATGGTTATATGAGTTTAAGGACATGAAAAGAATATTGGGTAGTTCCAGTCCATTATTTTTTGAGCCCTTTGTGGACAAAAATTACCATCATTAATTATAAAGGCTTCGTTATTCTATTTGCATCATCTATGTAATAAAGTAATTTGGTGTTAAAAATGTCTCTCTAACACAATCAGTTATAACACAATCAGTTAGAACGGTTTAGACTAATCTATCTATGAGATAAATAGTTAGATTCGCTTGATCAAAAATAATTTTCCCGTCCAAAGAACTTTCAGCACCTTCCTTTCTTTCATTTTTTATTTTTTTCCTATTCTTTTCCTCTATTTTCTCCTCTTAACCATTTTCCATTCACTCCCCTCTCTCCCTCTCTTTCCTTATTTTCTGCACAAAAGATTCTCTGTTTGGAAGTTGATTAAAAGTCAATTTTTTGGTTTTTTTTTTTATTTTTTTTGTCTTTTTGTATGTAAAAATTATAAAAGGTAATGGGACTCAAAATAGGTTAAAAGTTAAAAAATAACTTTTAGCTAACTTCCTATATTGCCCCGGAATGAGTTGACTATAATAATTGATCACCCTATATTAATGGTTGTTTTTCACATGTATTTTTAGATGTGGCAAAAAATATATATTATACATGTATTTTTTTTTTTAAGTTCTTTTCACATGTGCCATGTGAAATTTTTTTAATTAATAAATATATGATAAATATTTTGATGCCTAAAAAATTGCCAAGTGCATTTTTTTAGTTTCCAAAAATAAAAATGAAAATTTTTGAAGTAAATATTTTTAAAATTTAAAATTATATAAGACTAAAATTACATTTGAAATTTTGTTTTACCGATTCTTAAATTTCAAATTATATATGAGTTAAATAGATAGGTTAGATATGCTTCTTTTTTTTCTTTTTATATTAAAATTTTTAAATTTCAAAATTATAAATTTAGATGGGCTAAAATTTCTATGTGTATTTCTTAACATTTATTTATTAAATAAAAAATTTAGATTAATGTTTAATATTTAGAGTCTTTTAGACAAGAAATACATTTTCATTAATATATAGTATAGATATAGGAGATTTGCCCTAAATTATGTATGCTTTCAACATAAAAATGAATTGGCAAATTGTAAACAGATGAGACATTTACAAAATAATTATACTACGCTTTCGTTTGACATAAGTTAAAATAGAATTTTTGGACTAAAATAGTCACAAAAAGACAAAATAAATTTTTTAGCCCAATAAGGCAAAATGTCACATCCAAACCAAATCATTTCATTTTTTTTTCAAAAAAGTCAAAAAAGTAAAAAAATCTATCCCAAACGAAACTTTTTAACCTCATGCTAAGATAGTCAAAAAGCCAACCTATATCCCCTATATCCCAAATGAACCCATAACTTTTCTATTGCAACTTGCACCAAATATAGGAATACACTTTCACCATACACACCTAATAAAAAATGGATAATTATTTAGTAATCTCGAAATATGGACACGTGGTACTTTATATTATTATGCCTAGTTTGGCTATCATTTTGGGGCTAAAAAGAGCACAAAATGACAAAATAGGCTAAATAAGGTAATAAGACAAAGGCCCTGTTTGGTAGGGCTTATTTCAGCTTTTAGCTTAATTTAACCTATTTTGATGTGTTTGGTTCAGTTTAACAATACAGCTTATAGCTTTTTGTAAGTCAAAAATCAACTTATTCTTTGAGTGGGGGAGGAGAAGCTTAATTTATAAGTCAAAAATCAGCTTATATTCACAGCTATAAGCTATAAGCTATTAGGTTATAAGTTGTAAATTGTAATCACTTTCCCACAGCTCTACCAAACAGGGCCAAAATATCACATTTAACTCATAATTATTACACGTTTTCTTTCAAAAAAGTCAAAAAAATTTCAAAAAATTCGAACCAAATGAGGCTAAAAAAGTTTCAATACAAAAAAGTTGGCTATATTAGTCACTGCCAAACGAAAAGAAGGTAGGTAGATAAGGTATTGTATTGGGTGATTGGGAAACATGAGAGGGCATATTAAATGATAATTGGTTAAGAAGTACAGACATGTGATACTCCAAAAATATTAAATAATTTTCCAAAAAGAATAAAATTATTTCTCCACTACTCCACTGAAATGCAATTTTCAAATATATATATATATATATATAGTCTCATAAATTACCTTATGCCTAAATATTGCCGCAGCTTAGATGTACGGCTTCTTTGGAAAAGCACAGGTTAGATAAACGAAACAGGAAAGATGGATTTAATCTTTTCTTTTCAAAATTGGTGAGAGAGGTTAGATAAGGGAGATTAGGGGGAAAAAAAATTCCCTCTATTTATGTTTCCTTTTGAAAGCATAAATTATGGAATTATTTATATTTTTAAAATTGTTAGTTTAACGGTTAGCTAATAGCATTTTTTAAATTTATTTGTCATTGTAAAAAATTCAAAATTTGCTTTTTTTTTCTTAGAATGTGTTTATGATTTTGTAAAATGCTCCCTTTTGTTAATTTCTGACTTGTTACATTTTCTTAAGTCAGTTTTGATCATTTGTTGTGTACAATATTTTTTTAAATAAATACTGGTTACATATAAATTGGGAATGAAAGGGGAGATTAATTTTGATTGGTATTAAATTGTCTTCTAAGTGCCCTCAGCCACGAGTAATTTGCTAGTTAAAATATAAATTGATATAACAGAATTAGTCTAAGTCTCTATTTTTGGTATTTTTCCATAATAATACATAAAAAATATATATAATAAATTAAATAGAAATGACAAAATAATTTTTTATTAAAATGATGACATACATAATAAACGACACAACTAAAAATACAGAAATAAATTAGATTATATTACTAATGGAACAAATTATTAATATGGATAACTAAAAATTGGAACTCATCTTTGTAAACTAAATATTCAAAAATTTAAGAACAAATAATAAGAAAAGAAGCAAACCGAAATTTGCACTAGGCAGTTTTCTTAAAACAGATTCGCCGCCTCCTGATGGATGCTGGAGGCACGCCGGCGTTTGTCTTCCAAGATACAACAGTCGAAACCAGTTAATACAGAAGCACCTTTTGAATAGTTTCAGCGAACTTGACAATAGTTGCACTCTGTCTAACAAGAACCAAAGAAAAGGCTAGCAAAAGAAGATAGGAAAAATTTTCTTTGGTGAAAAAAATCATCTCCAACTTTTTATCTTAAAACACCATTTCCATTTTCCATCAAAAATCTCACAAAAAATTATCCTCCCAAGTTGGAGGAGAAAGGCCTTTATTTATACAAGTACCGAAATCCCTAGCCACGAAGGCTATACATCAATAGGGCCATCAAAATGTCATTAACGAAGGCCATCAACTCTAGCCATTAGGGCTAGAGTTGCAAATGTTGAAAATCTATGGCTACTAATATGGTTATCAACTCTATCATCAAAATATGAGAGTTACAAAAATTTACATTTCTCATCTGTTTAATATATACAAATAAATATGTATATAATGATGTTTGAATAAACCAACTAGATGGGTCACAAAATAGATATCAATGTTGGGTCACAACTCGATCCAAACTCAATTCTCAAACACATGCACAAGCTAAACCTAACACAGTGTAGCTTAGCCCAAGCTCCAGATTAAGTCCAAGTCCATAGTGGCGGAGCCACAGTGGGCCCAGGGGATTCATGTAAGGCCCCGGTGTCCCACATCGGGAATGGAGGAGGAGTTCCTAGGCTATAAAAGTAAAAACCTGGACCTTTATATAGCATCGAGGCCTTTTCCCAAATGGTGAAATCCCTATTAGAACTCCCCAGTTAAGCGTGCTTATGCTGGAGTAGTTCTAGGATGGGTGACCCACTGGGAAGAACAAATCCGTGTGGGTGTGGCCCAAAACGGACAATATCGATGATGTGTAAAGGGTCAGGGCATTACAAATGGTATCAGAGCTGACTCTCCAGAGTACCGAGTGTGGGCCCCTGGTGTCTCTCGGTGCATGTGGGCAGGCTTGCGAGCTGGCAAGCTACTGCACGGGGACGTGCAGCCTTATGGGGGGTGGATTGTAAGGCCCCGGTGTCCCACATCGGGAATGGAGGAGGAGTTCCTAGGCTATAAAAGTAAAAACCTGGACCTTTATATAGCATCGAGGCCTTTTCCCAAATGGTGAAATCCCTATTAGAACTCCCCAGTTAAGCGTGCTTATGCTGGAGTAGTTCTAGGATGGGTGACCCACTGGGAAGAACAAATCCGTGTGGGTGTGGCCCAAAACGGACAATATCGATGATGTGTAAAGGGTCAGGGCGTTACAATTCACGTGCCCCCCCCTCGGGTTTTGGAATAATTTTTTTTTTGTTTTTTTACAAACATAAAGAAAATATTTTAAATAAAAAATTATAAAAATATTCTTTAGAGTGAACTATCAATGACATTTTTAAAATTATGAGAATAATAGTTGTTGTTTTTTTATTGAAAATAAAGATATTACGATAAGTCATATTCTTATCCATAAAAAATTCAATACAATGTTGATGTCTATCATTAATGACATACAATTATAATTAATCTTAATAAAGATATGAAATTTATTGAATTTTATTGAATTATTAGCTACATTTGACATGTGGGGTTCATCCTCTATATGTTTCTTTACTATTGGTTGGTGATATCATATGTCAATGATGATATGGTATTACTATTTTATTGAATTTTTCTGAAATTTTGTTTAAAAAATTACTTTATCATTATATAATTTATTTTAAAACTTATATCTATGACTTTTTTTTTTATATTGTCCATAATATATTAATTACAAATAATATATATATTTATTTATTTATTTTTCTTGAAGTCAATCGTAAAAATTTATGTGAAATATTTTTGTAAAAATTTTCAATGTTATAATTAATAAGTGCCCCCTCGAATTTAATTTTTTGACTACGCCACTGCAAGTCCAAGTCCAAATCCAAGACCAAACCCAACATATGCACAAGCACAAGCCTAGATCCAGTCCAAATTAAGACTAAGTCCAAATCTAAGCCCAACTTTATTTATGTTCACTTTATGAGACAATTCTCATTCACAACTCAATGGTTTTGACTTATTATTTTTGTATTGCAACATTCTCACTTTAGAGAATACAAAACCACTCAGATCCACCTCAACCTGCGGTTAGGTACCACTTTAATTTCAAATTAAAGTTATCGAAAACCCATTATTTTTCAACATCTATAGTCCGGACAATATTTTGAAAATAGGGTTTTTAAATTTCAAAATAGTACATTTTGATTTTTAAAATGTGATTGTGAAAACTTGTCATATTAGATTTTGGTACGAGTATTAGCTTAGGAATAAATCTTATAAAGAATAAAAGTAATAAATGGAAACAATCAATCAAATAACACATCTAACGTTTTAGGCACTTGGGTTTTGTCTTATTAGCTCCATCTTTTGTCTCTACAAAGACAAACGAAAGTTGATTCATCTCTTCTTTAGTCCGGCACCGGCAAACCAGAATTCAAATTCGCCGATCAACTATTCCTTTCTTCTTCTTCTTCTTGCCACCGGACCACCACCAACCACCACTTCTTTTTGCTCTTCAATCATGATTCTTCTTTCTCTTTTCTTTCTTTCTTTAATACTCTACAAATGGAATTTTAGTTCTGTAAAATATATTTTTTTTTATTTGATTTAAAATTATATAATTTTATATGTTGCTCATGTGACAAATGGTAAAGATGTTATTTTCTAAACCAAAGGTCTTGGTTTTTATAGCGATCCCGGGTTTGTCCCCTTTATGTACAGTGTTCAGGTCTTAGGTTCCGTGGAGTTGGTGGTTGTATGTCCTGTTGTCATCCTTTAGATTCCGTATGTCTGAGTTTTAGGATGTGTTGGGCGTGTTTCGAACAGGCTGGTTGAGCCTCAGTCCCTTTCCTTGTTGCCCAGAGTTTTGGTGGTATGCTCGAGCGGGTACCTTTGCGCTTGAGCGGAGTTGGATTCTTGGTTATACGCTCGAGCGGACCATATCACGCTCGAGCGGAGTTTTCACACTTCCAGTATCTGTGCCTCTGCAAAACTTCTGCAGATGTGTTTTTCACGCTCGAGCAGGTTTCCTTACGCTCGAGCGGGTCACGCCCGAGCGGGTCTGTTGGCGCTCGAGCGAGGTGTTCATTGTCTGCGAAAGTTCTGAGAGGGGGTAATCTACGCTCGAGCGAACTGGTTTTCGCGCTCGAGCGGATGTATTTTGTTCTTGTGTCTTGGCGCTCGAACGGGCCTTCTTGCGCTCGAGCGGGTCCAGTCTTTGTGCTTGATGCTCGAGCATTCTATTCTCCGCTCGAGCGGATCATGCGTATATCAGTTGGCACCTGTGCATTCTTGAATCACTTTTCAACTTCCACTCTCTCTTACTTTTTCGAAAAGCCATTTTTGAGAGCTCCTCTCTCTAGAATATCCCTTCTCTCTTATGATTGATCTAGTTAGAGTGTTCTTCTACCCTTTGGCCTTTACAAAAAGTGTGTTGATCGTCGAGGGCTATGTTTTGATCCAAAAAGTTTGGAGTTTGGAGCACTTTGAGTTTGGTCCTCTCCTCCGTTTAAGCTTTAACTTCGAGGTAGGGATATCCTACTCCATCTTATGAGCTTTGTCTTTAAATTTTAGTATTTCGATATGTTGGGGGTTGTTGGGTAATTTTGAGAAAGTTTGGGGGCCTTTGTATAATTTTTTAAAAAAAGATGGGTTTTCAAACATATAAACTCTTATGTATGTAATACATTGGAAAATGGACTTGGTGTTGGATTGTTGATGAAAAAGGAACCTTAGGGTTGGTATTGTGAATTTGGGAAAAAGCCCTAATTGCATGATAAATTAATTGGTATAATTAATTTTGGGAAATGAGAAATTGAATAGGAAATATCCAAATTAGAATGGTGTGGGATTAAAGGGTGTGGTTGGATTAATTTATCGCTCACCTAGGTAAATGTTGATATTTTATCCATTTGGTGCATTTATTTTCTGTTTAAAAATAACTGCTTTGGGCTATCGGTGGAGGATAGTCTTGATTGTTGTAGACAATGCATGATGATTAGGTAAACTAAAACTAATCAATTGAGTATGTTATCGAATATAGCGGTTGGCATAATACACCAAATTTTGTATTGATTGATTGAATTTGTATATGATAATTGCTTATATACATTGTTTTGTGTGGGAGGAGATGGGGGATGTACTCCACGGTTTAGGGAAAGATGGGGGATGGACCTCTAGACCGGATCTTGTTTGACATTGATACAGCACTACAATGTGTATCGTTTGTGAAGTATAGAAGTGTTTCTATGTTTCATTGATACAGCACCAAAATGTGTATCAATTGTGAAGTGTTCTTGTTTTATTGGTACAGCACTGCAATGTGTATCATTTGTGAAGTATATAAGTGATTTTATGTATTATTGATACAGTACCAAAATGTGTATCCATCATGAATTTCGAAAGTATTTTAATGATGAGTTATAATCTCATTAAGTTGTTTCACCAAGTTTTGAGCCTTGTTTTCAAACTTAGAGTTGAAAAAGAAATGGAAAATGAATTGTATCATGGACATGACTGTCGTGAAACTGTAATACGATATAAGTTGGAATATAAGTGTGAACCATCTATCGATTGCTGTTATTTTTGTCATTGTTTATTGAAAAATCTAGAAATCCCCTAGATGTTGATTTGTGATTATGTATCAATTTTAAGCAGAATATAACAATCCCAATCAAACAATCAAGACAAAGAGACACAATGATTTTAACGTGGAAAAAACCACAATTGGACACCTCCAACTGTGATTAAAAAACCACGGGCAACAGCCACAAAACAATCCACTAAGAAGATTTAAAGGAATTACACAGGTATACTCTCAATTACCTAGCGAATCCACGCCTAATTGAACCAACCTCTATGTGCCTCTTCCAACCCGTCTTCACCTCGGAATTGTCTTTACGATGAGCCACCCCTGAATCCACCAAAGCTTCAGGCTCGAATTCTTCAGAATCCACCGAAGAACAACTCTCTCTTTGTAGAACAAACAAACCTTTGATGTATACTCTTTAAAACATGAGTTGAATAATCAATCAAAACATCAAAGAAAACCCACAAAGTATCCCCAGATATAAACCCTAGAAACCAAAAAGAAGATCTAGAGTAGTAATCCTAAAATCTGACGTAACACGCGAATTTATAAAATCTGTCCCGCGATCTCCGCTCGAGCGCCCAACAGTCCGCTCAAGCGGCTTCAGCAAAATATGCGCGTGATATAACAGAGGTTCGCTCGAGCGTTAGAAAACCCGCTCGAGCGCAAAATTACACATCTCAGTACTTTTACAGGCGACCAAAATCTGCTGGAACCAGGGATTCTCCGCTCGAGCGGGGTAATGTCCGCTCGAGCGGACAGGCAACTTGGAATGCATTTTTGCATTTTTCTTCGGGGGCGCTGCCCCTTGACCCCGTCGTGGCACTGCCCCGGACCCGCCAAGGGGCGCTGCCTCCTGGACCCCCGCGAGCTGATCGGGCGGCTCGATCCCCGTCATAATCAGCGAAGTGGCAATCTTGAAAGCATTAACATCACAAACTTCTCTGAAAGGCACAATTCAGGTTGGATTCGCATCTACACACTCATATCCTCATTGAAATAAAAGTGCGAAAATAAATACAACTAAAAGGAGTTTTGTCAAACGGGATTGCCAAGAATAAAACCTAACAATCTCCCCCTTTGGCAATGCCGTGACAAAACACACCTAACAAATAAAATCCTAAACACCCCAACCCATTACAGCCAACAAAAGCCAACTTCTTTCTCAAGGTTTAGATCTGCAAAACAGTTATTAGTGCTACAATCTCCAAAACAACTATTAGTCCCACAAGAGTATATGAAAAAGTAATAGACATCTGACACGATTAACTTGAAACATGAGACGGAAAACATGAATAGATGAAAAACTAAGACTCATGAAAAACAACTCTCAAACAACAAAAGCAAGATCATAAACCACACAAGCAATGATATGACGATGTAAATACCAGGAACATACAAGAAGGGCAAATAGTGCATAGCAACATGCAAAACATATAGCCAATCTCCCTTACCAAACATATCAAAGTGTTCATGCTAAACAACTCTTGTAATGAAAAACCAAACTCCCTTACCAACCCAAATCAAGATGAACCAAACTCCCCCTCACTAAAAGCAACCACAAACACTGAAAACAGTGAACAAGAAGAAAATGACAAAAAATAATATGGTGGAGCAAGCAAGGAATTTCAGATTTGTACCTTAAAACACACAAGATTATCCAAGAAGCACAATTACTAGTAAACACAATGTGCACAGTCTGTAAAAAATTCCTCATGAAAGAAAGTGATGCATTATGTGAAAAGCATAGATCCCATGAGAAAAGTGTGTGTGTGAAACTTGGAGTTCGACAAACACTAGATTCAATCCTAGTAGTGATATGAAAGCTGGACCTCCAACAAGAGAATCTTAAGCACGACAAAGGAAAGTCAAACCACTAGGAATCAAGGGGTATTTGGTGAGTAAAGGCGGAGGCTCCCCCTCAATCAATGAATCTTTTCCTTCTCTTTTTTTTTTTTTTTTGTTCTTTCTTTCTTTTGCACATTTTTTTTCTTTCTTTTGCATATTTTGTCTTCTTCTCTTTCTTTTTCTTTTTCCCTTTTTTTTTTCTTTTTCTTTTGCACAATCATTGGTGGCTGACACGCTCAAGAGTATGGAAACCGAACCAGAGAAGCATGGATATAATAAGGATGGCCTGGTTGGTGACTCTGAGGTAGCCTTTTCCTCATGGCTAGACTGCAAAGAATTAAGGGGAAAGCCATGGAGATGCAAAAGGATGGTAGGTGATTAAGAGACTCAACATCACCCAAGATATGTTAGTATAGGTCAATTCCTCTAGAAAAGCAAAAGATACAATGCCAGAAGTCCATATAAAAAAAATAATCACTAAGACGGAAGACTCCAAAATTTGCTAATCCAAGAGTGTGTACAGAATGAGACATACTAATCAAAAAACACACACTCCAAAACGAGTAATGACCACAGAAAGCACACATATATTAACATGTAATGGATATTCTCATCAAATCCAATATGCACGAAGGACTACTCAAAAATTTTAAGCTTGCAAAACCATACTAAGAAAATCTTTTTGGTTTTTCAAAAATAAAGCAAAACAAAAAACCGAACATGCACACATTTTTTTTTTCTCAAAAAAAAAAACACACATAAACCCAAAAACTTAACCAAATAATAAAAAAAATTAACACAAGTCAAGTTTTCTCACCCAAACTGCTTTGGTACAAACAAAGTTGTGAGAATTGCAGTTCTTGGGTGGTGTCTTGACGTTGTGGTTCCTTTCCCCTGCAATAGGAACCCGTCTCGACATGGTTTCCAACTTCCTATTCCTAGGTCTAGGCAAATACACTCTCCCATGCAACTTATAACAATAAGGGCGAATATGACCATGCATACCACAATGATGACAAATAAAAACATGGTGTACCTTCTTTTCTTTTACCTTACCAACTCTAGGAAATTTGAGAAGTCCATCCTTATGTTGAATTTTTTGTTCTCCCTTTCCTTGAGTTCTTGTGTCATGGGATGTGGAAGCAATCTGTTTTTGCTCTTTCTTACCACCAAAGCCAATGCCACTCTTGTCACAACTCATTTGTTGAGACCCAATGATATCCTCCAAAGTCTTTGATCCTTTGTTCCAAAGACCAATGGTAGCCATAGCACACTTGAGCTCTTCCTCTTTCTTGATCATTAGTTCTTCCAAAGCAACTTGTGACATCTCAAGAGATTCAATCTTTTCTTCATACATGGCATGGGTTTGCAGCAGCTCATTCCTCTCTGTCTCACAAGTCAACAGTTTTGCACAAAGAACTTGTCGATCATCAGCTACCTTGATGGCATTAATCCTAGCCTCGGAAATCTCCTCCTTAAGTTTGGCATTCTCACTTTCACATGCTTTGAGTTTCTTTGTGAGTTTGTCATTCAATTTGAATAAGTTAAGAGATTCCTTATACAACTTTTCATAAGCTTGTTCAAGCTCTTCATGATCACTCTCCGAGGATTCATCATCAGTGATATTCTCAACTGACATCTTCGGAGAATCTGTTTGTCCTTCAGCTTCGAAAGCCGCCATGAAAGCAAGGAATTCTTTATGTCCCTCTTCGCCTTGATCTTCATTGTCACTTTCATCATTATCAGATTCAGATTCATCATCCCAAGTGATGGCGAGGGCTTTCTTCTTCCTCAAACGAGTAGGGCATTCTGAAGCAAAGTGGCCAAATCCTTGGCATTCATAGCATTGGAGTCTTTCAGAGTTCCCTTGTATCTTTCCTTTCTCCTTCTTGGCTATGGAATTAATTTTGAGTTTATCTTTGCCTTTAGATTTATGAGAATGAGTAGATTCCAAAAGATTAGGATTCTTTTTCAAAAAAGATTTTTTAAATTGTTTAACAAAAGCAGTTGTAATCTTGGAATCTATTTCATAATCCTCATCAGAATCCTCTCCAACTCTATGAGCACTACTAAAAGCAATAGTATCTTTTTGTTTCTTTTTGAAATTCCTGTGTGCCTCATAAGTTTGGAGATTTCCAACCAACTGATCCAGCTTGAGGTTGTCAACATCTTGAGCCTCCTCAATAGCCGTAACTTTTGGTTGGAATCGATTCGGGCAAGGATCTCAAAATTTTTCCCACAACTTTGGATTCTGGAATTTTTTCACCTAAATTGAAGCTGGAATTTACAATGTCACTCAACTTCGCATAAAATTCATCAAAGGTCTCACTATCTTTCATTGAAAGGTTTTCGAAACTAGATGTGAGCCTTTGAAGTTTTGAGCGTTTAACAGAAGGAGTGCCCTCATGAATAGTTTGTAAGATATCCCAAGCCTCTTTTGCGACTTCACAATTACAAATACGACTAAATTCTTCAGGTGTGACAGCGCAAAAGAGAGAATTGATGGCTTTATTATTCCAGCTACTATTTTGGTAATCAATTGTGTCCCACTTATCAATTGGTTTGGGGATTGTAACTTCATCAACGGTAATTGTTGGTTCGGTCCACCCATTCATGACGGATTGCCAAACTTTTTCATCAATAGATTTTAAAAAAGATCTCATCCGAGCTTTCCAAAAAGAATAATTGGATCCGTCAAGTAAGGGTGGTCGAACCATAGAATTTCCTTCACAAATTGTATCCATTATCACAAATCAAACAAGATCTCGTTCTAAAAGAATTTTTTTTTTTAAAAAAAATAGAACGACCTGCTCTGATACCAATTGAAAAATCTAGAAATCCCCTAGATGTTGATTTGTGATTATGTATCAATTTTAAGCAGAATATAACAATCCCAATCAAACAATCAAGACAAAGAGACACAATGATTTTAACGTGGAAAAAACCACAATTGGACACCTCCAACTGTGATTAAAAAACCACGGGCAACAGCCACAAAACAATCCACTAAGAAGATTTAAAGGAATTACACAGGTATACTCTCAATTACCTAGCGAATCCACGCCTAATTGAACCAACCTCTATGTGCCTCTTCCAACCCGTCTTCACCTCGGAATTATCTTTACGATGAGCCACCCCGGAATCCACCAAAGCTTCAGGCTCGAATTCTTCAGAATCCACTGAAGAACAACTCTCTCTTTGTAGAACAAACAAACCTTTGATGTATACTCTTTAAAACATGAGTTGAATACTCAATCAAAACATCAAAGAAAACTCACAAAGTATCCCCAGATATAAACCCTAGAACCCAAAAAGAAGATCTGGAGTAGTAATCCTAAAATCTGACGTAACACGCGAATTTATAAAATCTGTCCCGCGATCTCCGCTCGAGCGCCCAACAGCCCGCTCAAGCGACTTCAGCAAAATATGCGCGTGATATAACAGAGGTCCGCTCGAGCGTTAGAAAACCCGCTCGAGCGCAAAATTACACATCTCAGTACTTTTACAGGCGACCAAAATCTGCTGGAACCAGGGATTCTCCGCTCGAGCGGGGTAATGTCCGCTCGAGCGGACAGGCAACTTGGAATGCATTTTTGCATTTTTCTTCGGGGGCACTGCCCCTTGACCCCGCCGTGGCGCTGCCCCGGACCCGCCAAGGGGCGCTGCCCCCTGGACCCCCGCGAGCTGGCCGGGCAGCTCGATCCCCGTCATAATCAGCGAAGTGGCAATCTTGAAAGCATTAACATCACAAACTTCTCTGAAAGGCACAATTCAGGTTGGATTCGCATCTACACACTCATATCCTCACTGAAATAAAAGTGCGAAAATAAATACAACTGAAAGGAGTTTTGTCAAACGGGGTTGCCAAGAATAAAACCTAACAATATAGTTGGTTTAGTATATTTCTACTGGGCTGTGGCTCACCCTATATGGGACATCATTTTCAAGTTCAAGTACTATGCCGCCCCGAGATCTTAGCTTGGATGGTTGTGGGAGTTAAAGACTCTCTTGTTAAATTTTGTTGTATTACATGTAAATTCAAGCCAAGGGCTTAATATGTATTTGAGTTAGTACTCTTCTTGTTGTAACCAAGTGTTGACTTGGAAAGCTATAAGCCCGTAGGACATTTGCTTTTGCTGTTAACATGTAATATATTTGTAAGTAATACTCTGATGATTGTAATATACTATCTCTTTTCTATATCTTGATGGTATGATATTATGGGTTTATTTCGAGGGCGTTATAGTTTTAGTCCCACTCACCTCATTATATAATTAGGGTTGGTTTGGGAATACATATTTTAATAATTGTTTTTCATTTTTTAACTAAAATATGCGGTGAAAAAAATTAGTATGTTCATAATATTTTTTGATTTTTTAAGAAGAAATAAAAAATATGAGGTGAAAAAAATTAATGTATTTATGTTGATTTTTTGATTTTTTTTTAATAAGAAACAGGTAAAAAATAGAGAGAAAACAAAATCATTGATTTTTTTGTATAATTATTTGGTTTTTTTAATTTTTTAGCTTGTTTAATAATTTTATAATTAATTTATTTTTTTTCACTTTTTTAGTTCTTCTTAAAACAAGCCTATATAATTTTTGGTTAAATTAGAGAAAACCCCCCACTACAACTTTTCTTAGTTCAGTGACATTTGAAAGTGCCATTGAACTACTCTTTCAGTGACATTTTTTAGTCTTGTGGCATTTTAAACAAGTGCTATTTATACCCATGCAACAGTAGATACTAGTAGCACCTCAATGACACTTGCAAATGCTACTACACTATTATGGCTAAAAACTTTCAATGATACATTAATGTCATGATAAACACTATTTGTGGTACTATCAAGCGCTATTAAAAAAAGACTTAGTGGTACTTCGGTGACACTTGTAAGTGCCATTACACCATCAAGACTAAAGACTTTCAGTGACACTTTGATGTTATGGTAGACACTATTTGTGACATTATCAGGTGCCATTAAAGAAGACTTACAATCTTAAAAATGTCATTATATGAATTTTTAATGGCGCTTGTTATGCCACAATTGATATTTTTAACAACTTTATAGATGTCACTAAATCCAATTCATTTGTGCCATAAATGGATATAAGTACCATTGGTGCTTATTCTAGTGACACTTTACAAAGCTATTACCACTATTATGAAATGCTACTTATATGTTCTTTTCATTGACACTTTTAAAAGTCATAACCAAACATGCGTAAATGCCTGTAAAAATTGAATCAATTTTATAAAAATTAAATATTAATTGCCATACCGCGGTATGGCCACTATAAGTCTTTAGACCATATCAAACAATAGCAGTAACAACAAAAGGCACCAATTGTCACGCCCTCAAAATACCCATTATATATATATATCATTGACATGCATTCTTTAAAGAAAACAATTTATTAAGTCATTCATCAGAGTATTAGTAAATAAAAGGATTACATGTAACATCGAATAAAATGCCCTACAGGCTTACATCTTTCCAAGCCAACACTTGGATACAAAAATATGAGTTCTAACTCAATACAAGAAAAGCCCTAGGCTTGAATGTTTACATGTACTAATAAATAAAGACAATTAACTAAAGGTAGTCTTCTTCAATCCAGAAGCCAAACCCTCCCAAGCTAAGTCCTTGGAGGTAGTTTATCACCTGAACCTGAAAATGATGTTCCCATAAAGGGTGAGCCACAGCCCAGTAGAAATATACTAAATCACATATAAGTAATGAATAAAGCAATAGCATTCAACAGATGGTTAACCAAGATAATCAATTACTTCATTTTACAGCCTCATGACACTATTGTCTGAGATACGTTTTACTTTCCAACTTTATCAACATGGCTCAGAACCTGGCCAAACTTACAACAGTGAATTATATATATATATCATATTCACATTCTTCCAATATCAACAAACAAATGAGACTCAAGCTCAAATCAAAACACTTCATACTTCCAGATTGATACACATTTTAGTGCTGTATCAATAAAACACTTCTATATAAATAAGCACACATAAAAGTGATGCTAATGGAGTCCATCCCCTATCTCCTCCCAAACAAAATCCGGTTTAGAGGTCCATCCCCTATCTTCCCCTAAACCGTGAAGTACATCCCCTATCTCCTCCCACACACAAAACAATGTATGCAAATGCAATGCTCAATCAACACACGTATTTTCTGTATCAATGCAATAGTCAAAATTAAAAATTAATGACTTAACCAATGTGATTAGTTTCAGTTATTCCTAATCCACATGCAATGTCTACAACAATCACGACTATCCTCCACCGATAGCCCAAAACAGTTATTTCTAGACTGGAAATAAATATATCAACAATTCAATGGGCGAGTGATTTACATTATCCAACAACACCATTTAAGCAATAAATTCCCAATTTCATGAATTTAACCAAATTCCCCAATCCCCTTAAATTAATTATACAAATTAATTAATTTAAACAACTAGGGTTTTTCCAAAATTATCAAAGTAACCCCAACTTATCAAAACACCAAAACTTAGAACAAAACTTATAAAATGGAGTAGGAAATCCCTACCTCGAAGAAGACAACCCAAATGGAGAAGACAGAGATGAATACCCAAATACCAATGTGCCCCAAATCGCCAATTGTTCAGATTAAATGAAAGCCCTCGACTCCCTCTATCTTTTTAATAAAGCAACTAGGGTAGAAACACACTCTAAACAGATCAAACCTAAGAGAGAAGGTGAGTAGGGAGAGAGAGAAGTCGGACCTTAGGGTTTGGAATCTAAAAAGATGATAAAAACTGATTAAAAACCCGTTGCTGCGTATATAAACTGGACAGGCTCGCTCGAGCGAAGACTTGGTCGCTCGAGCGACCAGACACAAAGAAGCTACGCTCGAGCCAAGGAAGCCTTGCTCGAGCCAACAACCCAAAAGCTCGCTCGAGCGAAAGAAAACTCGATCGAGCGAAGAACTCAAATCCTCAGGTCTGTAACCAGACTCACGCTCGAGCGAAGTAACTATCGCTCGAGCCAAGAATGCAGAGCTACAGGTCCATACTGGACGCCATCTCTCGCTCGAGCGACCATACCCCAGCTCGAGCGAAGAACCAAAAACAACATCTCGCTCGAGCGACCACTACTCGCTCGAGCGAAGAACCAAAATTCTGGACAGCAACACTTGGTTTCTAAACCCAACCAACCTGAAACAAACCTGCCCAACACATCCTATAATTCCAAACGAGAAAATAAAGGGCAACAACAACAATTATACAATGACAGAATCTACGGAACCTAAGTCCGGATACAATAATCAAATGGGAAAAGACCGGGGTCGCTATACCAATCAACAACATTCAAAACCATGCCCATTATCAATATCAGGATCCCTAAACTCAACAATGTAAATAAAATGTAATTGTAAAATAAAAAACTCTTATAAGTCTTATCTACTTTTTCATTCACACTTTTTAAGTGTAGTTCTTTGACCCTTAAATCTTATGTATAGATCCTTCTACTTGCACTGTTTCTACCAACATTCCAGCAGTATTTGAAAGCTCAAAGAAATTGGCAACTGCTTGTACACTGATGCATGGCTTCAAGAACTTGCATTGTTTTTACGAATATTCTAGTAGTATAAACACCACTGCATGACCATTTCCCTAATATATGGAGGTATCAAGATCACTTTAGTCCTTTAAGAACTTTAATTATTATATTAATAAATTTCAAAAGGCCTGATCCTATAGTATATGAGTTTGCTTGTCAACCCCCTTTTTCCAAAGCCCATTCTTCTCCATTCTGCTACTTGACAGATCACATGTTATCTATCATAGAACTACAATGACATTTCTACTGCATATAGTAAGCCATAACTTGCTCCTTTCTATGGAGGTCCTTGGCCAAAAAGTTATTGTAAGAAAATTTATTAATATACTTACTTTTAACAATAAAGAGTAAATCACTTTTGACAATAAAGGGTAAATCCATAAATGATTGAGCCTATATGTAGATGATATGTTAATTATTGGTAGCAAGAGTGGAATGATTAATTCAACTAAAAAAAATGTTTAAAACTAAGTTTGACATGAAAGATATGAGAGTGGCAGTTGTGATTTTAGGAATGAAAATTACTAAAATATCTTAAGGATATGTTTTGTCTCAAACTCATTATGTTGACAAATGTCACGACCCAAACCCGCCCCCGTAGGTTTAGCATCGTAACCGGCCAGTAATCCTTGGATTACCAAAGGCCTCTTAACAGACTAACATATAATTAGGGGTTGCGGTAGCAAATAGCATTTATACAACATTCATTGAGCTGTGCAGACTTATATGAGACAGAAAAATTTTAAACTTTATATACATACATATACACATCATCATATATATGCATATATAAGCTAGACAAAAAGGGACTTAGCCTTATTTACAAAATACACAAAGACTTGTCTAACTGGATAGGAAAACAAAACTTCAACTTATACACTTAGCCATAAACACTAGACATGTCCAGAACCTCCAGGGGAGGCACATAGGTTGGCTGTCAAAAACTGATTCCAGGCGCCTCTAAGCTTGGTCACTCCTTGATCACCTACATACATATATATAAACAGTGAGCTGGTGCCCAGTGAATAATAACAGAGTAAAGGGTTTAATGAATGATGTCCATCATAGAGTTAGAAATCAGATTCTTATCAGAAACAGAGTCTTATGCATATTCAGATTCCAAATCAGAGACATATTCATATACATATTCATGATCATTTTCATATTTAGATTTGCATATAATCATGCATGGTACATCCATTAGTGCTAACAAATCTGATAACCCATAAAGGGACGGCCTTGAAGGCATTCTGATGACTCATGTGCACAAAGACGTTTCCGATAACCCATAAAGGGACGGCCATAAAGGCATTCTGATGACCCATAAAGGGACGCATATCATATGATGTTAAGGATGCCACGAATGCATTTCAGAATCTTGGATAATCATTCATTCATTTCAAACATAGCGTAGTATTTCAGAAACCAATCATTTCATAATTTCAAACATAGCGTAGCATTTCAGAAACTAATCATTTCATATCATAATGTTTAGAAGATATTTAACATTGAACATAACTTTACATAGTTATTACTCACAAATAGTAGCAGAAGCAGATCAGATAGATCAAGCAGACAATAGCGCGTGACCTACACAAACACATAACATATATACATTGAAGCACAATATTACTTCCTTGATGAAACTTGACTTTCTTGTTTTCTGTCTAAATAATTCGAAGGTCCACTACGCTTATCCTTTCTTTAGTCAAATGAATCGGGTTCTCATTTCACAAACCCCTTTTATTACTAAATCATTCTTTTCTGAATAAACCAATTCCTTACTTGGCTTCTTAATCAAGTATCACTAAGTTAATGACTTATTCTTTAATCAACTAATTAATGTTGATTGTTAGTTTATTAATCCTTATTGAGCCATAAATCATGTCTAGAATGCTTTGGAAGGAGATGAGAATAAAAATGTGAATTAAATGCAATTTTTCAAAATATGCTGAAAATAGGATCTTCGCTCGAGCGCCACTTTGGTTGCTCGAGCGGACTGTAAAATTTTGCAAAACTTCTGGGAGCTCGATTTTCATGCTCGAGCGGGTCTTTCCTCCCTCGAGCGGACAACATGAATTCTGGAATTTTCATAACCGTGTTTGAGCTTCAAGGTTGATACTCAAAGCCTCAAAACTTGTGTTTTTGGTACAAAAAATATGGAAAACCATTGTATAATTTAGTAAACACTCTCAATTAGAAATCATTTATTCAAAATCATGCTTCAATTGACAAAATTTAGATTTAATTTATTTTCTTTATATCAAACCCACAAATTTTTAAATATGAATTAAATTCCAAACTCTTGAAAATTTCATGATGCATGTAAAAACAGATAGAACCCAATTTCATTATTAATAACAAAATCAAACTTAACTAATGAATTACAAAATCAATTCTTTAGAATTTCAAGTTAACTCAATCTTTAACCAAAACTTAATTTATAATCATAGATGTTCTAAAATGTGTTTAAATTGAATAAAACTTTTGAATTAAATTACATGCATGAATTAAAGATCAAAATCAAACAAATTCCTAATTTTCAAGGCTTCCATTTTCTCTTCAAAATATGAGATTGAATTAGTTCAAATTCTTCAAAATCCATGATGCATGTACAATTAGAGTATTAAAACATACAAAATTTGTTCATGCATGTAGAAATGGATCTCAAATTCATGCAAGACAACAAAAATCAAATTTAACATCATTGATTCTCAATTTAACTTCCATAAATTCCAAAATCAACTCTCAATTTTCATGAACGCGTGATTTTAATAACTTTTTCTTCAAAGTCATTTATATACTCCATTGCATGGATCCCATCTTCAAACATTTCTTGTTGCATGTAGTTTATAGAACTCAAGTCAAGAATAATTCTCAAAATTGAACCCAAATTTAACAATTTATATAATTAATCTTCAAATTTTCATTTTTAATCCCCTCAAAATCCACCTTGAATCAATTTTTGTCTAAATTGATTAAACAATACTAGAAAAAGGATGGAATTCCTTACCTCATGATGAATTTTTCATAATTTCTAACTTGGATTTTGATATCCCACAAAACCCTCTTCCTTCTTCTTCTTTCTTTGGTTGAACTCCCTCTCTCTCTCTCTCTCTCTCTCTCTCTCTCTCTGTGTGTGTGTGTGTGTGTGCTTGAATCCAATTTCCAGCACAACACCTATACAAACAAATCTGGTTTCTCTGCACACCCACAAAGATTTCTCTGCACACCCACGCACAGTCACAATTCCAAATTCTTCCTTAATTTGATTTATGATTAAGATTTGCTTAATTAAGTAACACTTAGTCTTTATAAATCTTAACTAACAAATAATTAAATTAATCATAATAAATCATAAATCCCACAAAATTTAATTAGTCTAATTAACTTCAATTAAGACCCAATTAATTATATTTAATTTTTACCAATCTGAATTAGATTTTCAACCAAACTTCCAAAAGGCTCCAAATATCAAATTAAATTTATTGTCATCATCAATTTTGGTTTTTCAAATCATTAAGGTCTTCAATTTCATATCAAATTCAAAATCTCCACCAATAAATTGCGTATTGGGCACCTCATAGGTGAATTTAGTTCACACTAATCGTAATTCTCAATCCTCATAACTTAATTAATTTAATTAACTTCAATTCGGACCCAATTAATCAAATCCTAATTTTACTAAATCCGAATTGAATATTTAATTAAACTCTCATACGGTCTGATACTCGAAATTAAATAATTCAATTCACTATGTGTACTATCTTCAGCCATTTAGGCTTTCAATTTCTAATTCTAAAATAAATCCTTAGTAGAATCACATACGAATCAGCCTTCATAATTTTTCTTAAATCCCAGATTAAATTAGAATAATTGACAATTAAATTTCAAATCTCCTTAATTAATTAAGTACTAATAATTATACGTGGTGGGGTCGTTACAACAAAATTCTTAAGAAATTTAATAAGCTTGATGACCATCATGTAAAGACACCTGTGGATACTAACCTTCATTTAATGAAAGATAAAGGTGAAAGCATATCACAATTGGAATACTCCTGAATAATTGGAAGTCTAATGTATCTCATGAGTTGTATGCGCCCTAATATAGTGCATGCAATAGGTAAATTGAGTAGATACACTAGCAACCCAGGAAAAGGCCATTGGACAACAATAGTTAGGGTTCTTAGATACCTAAGATACACCTGTAACTATGGCCTATACTATACTAGATATCCAGCGATCCTAGAACACTACTAGAAATATGACTTTTTGAGTTTATTTTTTTGTGACTGATTATTTAACCGTCACAAAAAATTAGTTTTTACATCAAATTTCATTTTACTTAACCCAATCCAATCGTGTTCTTAAAAAATATATATAAAAAAAAAAAACCCCAATTCATGTAAAACTTGACCTATGTCCCGTTTTTTTCTTATTTCCCAAATCTGAACTCTCTCTCTCTCTCTCTCTAAAAATCTGTCTCTCGCTCGACTCTCTCTTTGGACTCTCCACTCTCTCTCGCTCGAATCCCATTGTCTCTCTCTTGACTCTCACTTTGATGAAGATTTGAAGATTTTGATCGATTGTTGATGAAGATTTGAAAATTTCAATATGCTGTTGATGAAGATTTCAATCGATTCATAATTGAGATTCATAATTGATAAGCCTAAACACTTCTCCTTGTCTCTCTCTGTAATGATTGACACATCTTCATTGATTTAACTCTCTCTGTAATGTTTGACACATCTTCATCGGTTCATCTTTATCGCTTGAATCTTACTCTCTATAATGTTTGACACATCTTCATTGATTAATCTGTAATGTGTAAATTGAAACATTAATCGATTCAACTCTCTGTCTCTCTTTGTAATCTAGCTCTCCTTTCTTCTCTTTGGTACTCTCTCTCTCTCTCTATATATATATATATATATCCATGTCATGTGTTATGATTGAATGAGGCATTTTTTGGTTCAACATTGAGAAATATTTTAGCTCGTAACAAATCCACTTGCTCCCGAGAACAAATCCACTTGCTTGTAATCTCTTTCTCTCTCTCTCTCTCTCTCTCTCTCTCTCTCTCTCTCCAATTTAGCTTGTATGTTTTCATATCAATTATGTGAATGTATTTAATTTAATTAAGAAAGATTTATTCTGTTTTTGTAGCCAAAGGTTTGTAGAATTGTTAGGCCAGCTCTAGCCCTTACTCAAATTTGGGATTATTGTAAATCTGTAGTCAACTGAATTTGTCACAACTATGTCAGTTAGTTGCTTTATGCTTGTTACTTTTTGGAAACTAACCAAAATACGAGTGATATAAAGCCAATTTTTGCTGCTTACTTTTGTCCTTTCTTTCATTTTCTAAGAAAACAAACAAAATTGTTAAATGTTCTCTTCGAAGGGTTTTTCCTTTTAGGGGATATATTTTGATTTTTTAACTTTTTAGATGAAAAAAAGGAAATGTAATATTTTTCTTGGTGTTTATTGGTAATATTCTGCTTTTCTCATATTCTTTCCTTTGATCTCTTGCTAGTTCACTTCTGGGCCATTTGTCCACATTACTTGTAGCCAAATTTGGTTGTACTTTTCTTGGCATTATTGTGAAAGGATGACTTGTGTTCCTCAATCCCTATAGAATATGCATGAAAATGAGCAATCAGTGTAATGAGAGTTTCCCAAGGGCTGTCTTTAACAACATTAATATTTCAATAGTCTTATACTTGTAGATTACCAAGTGAATTTGATATATTACTTTAGTGAATAAATTTTACGCATTGAGGATTGTGGAACATATTTTTTTTTTTAATTTTTTTTTTTATCGCTTCCACATGTTAATTTTGAAGACACTTGCAAAGGTTTCCTAGAGGCTGCAAAGGTACGTTAAGGGTTATATCCCCAAATTTTCACACTGTGGAAGTATAATATGCTTCATGCTATCTTTTCTTTTTCTTTTTCTTTTTTTTACCTTTATATTCTATAACCATCTAATTATGGGCCCAATGTTATATTGTGGCTTCCCTGTCCATCATTTGGATAGACATGCTGTAACCTTTAATATTGCGGTTATATTCTGTAACCTTTAATAAAATTCTCACATGTGAAATGGATAGACATGCTGAGAAAAATGATGCGGAGTAAGAGGGAGTTTGTTGTGTGTCTCACTTGTTACTTGATGCGCTTATTACTTCTCAGCATTTATCTAGGTGTAAAAACAAACACAATACCTTGTTTATACACACATATGTATTTCTACATTCATATGTTCAACCTGCACATACATACATTCGTTTGTATATGTAAACTAGTTTTGTGACAACCAGTTCTTTCTTTTTCTTACTTCTTTCTTTCTTTCTTTCTTTCTTTCTTTCTTTCTTCGCTTCGTTCTCTTTTTATTTTCATTGGATTGAAACATCCGAAAATGGTTTCCTAGTTCTTTTTCACTTGGTGTTGAATTTCGGTTGTTCCAGAGGGTGCGGAGTGAGTCCGGGGTGCCCGGGGCGAAGTGGAATTTTTGGGTTGCTGAGCCAGGGCTGTACGTGCGAAGTTGGGCTGTACGAGCTGTAGGAGGGGCCGCTCGAGCGGTGGAGGCTGACACCCAGAATTTTGCATTCTGAAATCGACGCACGAGCGGGGGAAGTGGGCCGCACGAGCGGGGGAAGTGGGCTACTCGAGCGGTGGGGAAGGCCGCACGAGCGGCCAACTGGGCAGTCCAAAACTCTGTTTTTTGTATTTTTTTGGTCCGAATGCCTCTCTTATTTTACACATCTCTCTCTCTCACTCTAAACCCTATTTTTCTCTCCCTTCTCTCTAGAAAACTCCCTCAAACACCTAAAACACTTAGATTCTTGCAAATCTTGAGTCAAGATCATCAACATCTTCCTCTAATCTTGAAGATCAAGCTTGGGCTCTCCTTGGTGTAGTGGAAGTTGAAGAATCCTCTTTTAAAGCTAGGGTTTCATCTCTTTTCTTCATAAATCTTGGAGGTAGGGTTTTCTTGAGTCATATATACATGTTTTGCAAGATTGAGTGTTGATTTTATACTTCTCTTGGATTGATTTTTGGTTTTGGTTCAAAATAATGTGATTTCTCAAAGGAGAGTTTAAAGACTCAAAAGTTTCTATGTTGATCCTTAAGGTCTTGTATCTATTATTTCATAAAGTTGATTTTGATGAACTTTCACCATAAAAATTGGGAGATGTTTTGGTTTTGATGCAAAACCCTAGAATTTGGGGATTTTGGAAAAACAAGAAAACATTTATGAAATCCCTTATTATTTGTGTCATGAAGATGATTGAGAGTAAATCTCATAACAAGTTTGGCAAAAATGGAAATCTATTAAAAGTATAAGAAATGAGAAGTTATTATAACATGTTTTTTAATTTACTTGAACATGTGTTGTTGGAAAGTGATGAATGATTATGTACCATGAAATGTTAAGATTGTAACCCATGGGAGATTTATGTTCAAAAAACATCACATATGACTTGAGGAGGCAAATTGATTAGAGTTGTGCATGAGGGAAAAATTGTTATTTTGTGTTGAAGACACATGAGTTTTTGTGAATTGGCTTTGAAGAGGTGAAATGAGTAATGGGATTGATTGGTATTGTTGTAGAGACATCTTGAGAATGAAAGGATGCTACGAAATATTAATTATTGCATCATGTCTCAATTCAGCTATTATCATTATTGTGCATCTTGACATGTGTTGGAAAAACATTTGTTTTGAGAAAGATTATATTGCAATGAGAATTATTATAATGTACATGGGGTAAATACGTTAATAAGTTGGCCTGAGTGTCCTTGGTGAAAGACCAGAAAACCTCGTGGTTAGGTGTTGAGCCTTCCGATTAATACCGGTAAAAATGGCGATTTGGTAGTACTTGTAGAGTCTACTTGTAGACACCAGCCTAGGGATTACCAGTGTCGCATTTACTGCCCCTATTGATTAAAATTGGAAGTTTTGAAATAAGTTGAGATTGCAAATTTTATTGAAAGATGGTAATCTTTAAAAGAGTATGAAATGGAATTGCATTAAAAGTGCATGGCATGGCATAGACATTTGCATTTTTAATTGGAGTTGCATAACTGTATATACTTTGTGAGAATTCTCTATTGGGCTTTATCCTCACCCCTATGGGATTTGGTGCCGGTAAAGATATTGTGATCCCGCTGAGCTAAGGGTATGGATGTGTTTTGGTGAAGAGTGGATCACTCTTTCTTTTGTTGTAATTTTTTTAAAGCCTAGGGCTAAATTGGTATGGGTCCGAGAGACCATTTTGTGTAACCGGACTATTGCCTTGGAAAATGTAAGCCCTTAAGGGCATTTTATTATTTTGAGACTAGATGCTTCACATGCTATAGATTCATGAATTCTTTTGTTTCGTTGAATGTATACCGCATGTGGAACTTTTGTATTAAACTCATTTAATAAATATGTGAAGATGGAAGGATTATGGTTATTGTTTAGCGAATGCTCATTAGTGTGGGTAGTTCATGTTGTAAAATTTCGGGGCGTTACAAGTTTTGCTTTAAAAAAAAAACCATTAAATTTTGGGAAACGTGTAATGAAAAAAATATTGGACCCATTAACTTTTATGTTTTTCAGTTTCTTTTAATTTTTTAGAGCAAAATAGAGACATAAATAGATGGCAGCTATAAAACCCACTCGTCCTGCCCCCTCTCTATTTGTGTTTATATATATTTGTTTGATAAGTACTCTATGCCTGTGTATAATCTATTTTTTTCTATCTATCTTGACATAAATCAAATGACCTTTTGATATCTAACAAACTTGTAAAAATAATACTATTTCATAGGCACTTTTGCATAACCCTTGCCAGTCAGTCATCCTTATCAAGAAAAAAAATAAAAAAAATAAAAAAATAAAAAAAAATTGAAAAGGGATCATTTGTTTTATTTATAAAAAAATGGATAATTCATTTTGCATCATTTTTGCATATGAAATTTTTCATACTAACTCTTTTCAAGGTATTATAGCTTTAGTGCCTCATGATCCTTTAATTGATATGATCATGATATAAAGATTTGTTGGCTTTGAAAATCATAGTTATAGCGACCCCGGTCTTTTCCCATTTGATTATTGTATCCGGACTTAGGTTCCATAGATTCTGTCATTGTATAATTGTTGTTGTTGTTGTCCCTTATTTTCTCATTTGGAATTATAGGATGTGTTGGGCAGGTTTGTTTCAGGTTGGTTAGGTTTAGAAACCAAGTGTTGCTGTCCAGAATTTTGGATCTTCGCTCGAGCGAGGAGTTTGTCGCTCGAGCGAGATGTTGTTTTTGGTTCTTCGCTCGAGCCGGGGTTTGGTAGCTCGAGCGAGAGTTTGCGTCTGGTTTGGACCTGTAGCTTTGCATTCTTGGCTCGAGCGAGCTTTTCTTCGCTCGAGCAATAGTTCCTTCGCTCGAGCGTGAGTCTGGTTACAGACCTGAGGGTTTGAGTTCTTCGCTCGATCGAGTTTTCTTTCGCTCGAGCGAGCTTTTAGGTTGTTGGCTCGAGCAAGGCTTCCTTGGCTCGAGCGTAGCTTCTCTGTGTCTGGTCGCTCGAGCGACCAAGTCTTCGCTCGAGCGAGCCTGTCCAGTTTATATACGCAGCAGCGGGTTTTTAATCAGTTTTTATCATCTTTTTAGATTCCAAACCCTAAGGTCCAACTTCTCTCTCTCCCTACTCACCTTCTCTCTTAGGTTTGATCTGTTTAGAGTGTGTTTCTACCCTAGTTGCTTTATTAAAAAGAAAGAGGGAGTCGAGGGCTTTCATTTAATCTGAACAATTGGCGATTTGGAGCACATTAGTTTTTGGGTATTCATCTCTGTCTTCTCCATTTGGGTTGTCTTCTTCGAGGTAGGGATTTCCTACTCCATTTTATAAGTTTTGTTCTAAGTTTTGGTATTTTGATAAGTTGGGGTTACTTTGATAATTTTGGGAAAACCCTAGTTGTTTAAATTAATTAATTTGTGTAATTAATTTAAGGGGATTGGGGAATTTGGTTAAATTCATGAAATTGGGAAATTTATTGCTTAAATGGTGTAGTTGGATAATGTAAATCACTCGCCCATTGAATTGTTGATATATTTATTTCCAGTCTAGAAATAACTGTTTTGGGCTATCGGTGGAGGATAGTCGTGATTGTTGTAGACATTGCATGTGGATTAGGAATAACTGAAACTAATCACATTGGTTAAGTCATTAATTTTTAATTTTGACTATTGCATTGACACAGAAAATACGTGTATTGATTGAGCATTGCATTTGCATACATTGTTTTGTGTGGGAGGAGATAGGGGATGTACACCACGGTTTAGGGGAAGATAGGGGATGGACCTCTAAACCGGATTTTGTTTGGGAGGAGATAGGGGATGGACTCCATTAGCATCACTTTTATGTGTGCTTATTTATATAGAAGTGTTTTTATTGATACAGCACTAAAATGTGTATCAAACTGGAAGTATGAAGTGTTTTGATTTGAGCTTTAGTCTCATTTGTTTGTTGATATTGGAAGAATGTGAATATGATATATATAATTCACTGTTGTAAGTTTGGCCAGGTTCTGAGCCATGTTGATAAAGTTGGAAAGTAAAACGTGTCTTAGACAATAGTGTCATGAGACTGTAAAATGAAGTAATTGATTATCTTGGTTAACCATCTGTTGAATGCTATTGCTTTATTCATTGCTTATATGTGGTTTAGTATATTTCTACTGGGCTGTGGCTCACCCTTTATGGGAACATCATTTTCAGGTTCAGGTGATAAACTACCTCCAAGGACTTAGCTTGGGAGGGTTTGGCTTCTGGATTTGAAGAAGACTACCTTTAGTTAATTGTCTTTATTTATTAGTACATGTAAACATTCAAGCCTAGGGCTTTTCTTGTATTGAGTTAGAACTCATATTTTTGTATCCAAGTGTTGGCTTGGAAGGATGTAAGCCTGTAGGGCATTTTATTCGATGTTACATGTAATGCGTTTATTTAGTAATACTCTGATGAATGTATTAATAAATTGTTTTCTTTAAAGAATGCATGTCAATGATATATATATAATGGGTTATTTTGAGGGCGTGACAATAGTTATTTGGATTTCAAGGGTGGCCTGTGGCAATTTTATTTGTTTTCTTTATTAGATTTTATGAGAATTTTCTAGTTTCAAGGTGCGGAGGGTAGATAGGGTGTAATGAGAATTTCTACTGTATTATACCACCTTGTTGATAAAGAGGCTTTGATAGAAGATTATGTTCAAGGTCTGGGTCATGATATGTTTTGAGATGTTGGGTTAAGAAGGAATGAGTAAGATTGAGAAACGGATCAATTGATCAATCTAACTCAATTTGCTTCATGGGCAAAGGGGCATTGAAAAGTGCCAAGATTCTTTATGTTGGACAGTACTGAGAAAGTGGGGTTTAAGGTGAATGCTTTCTACGGTCTTTTGTTGAGAGATAGGAGGGTGTTTCCATCACTCTCTGCTAGGGAAGACTCTATGGGTTGTGATGGCTAAATTCCTTCACTTTTTGGAGTCTTGTTGTTAGTTATTTAGTTAGGTAGTTTACTTGCAAATCTTAATTATGTGCTGCATTTCATTTCTGTGTTTTTTATAGCTATTTTTCAATCCTCTGTTGTTTCATGGTTCTTTAATGTATGGAGCTGGAGTAGTGAATTTATTTATTTTTTTGAGTATTTTCAATTTTAGCAATTCATAGTTTAGCATTTACTTCTAATATGTTTGTTTCCTTAATTTGATTGGACCCTAGACTACATTTAGCAGCATGGTTTGGATAGGCACATGTGCTAAGCTATCTGTGCAAGAACAAGGTAGATGTTGGTGCCGCTGTTATGGATGACATGGGCACTTCAAGAGAGTAAGCGTGGAATGACCAATGCGACCAAAGGTGGTAAGCTATATAAAATTGATGAATTTTACGTTTTATCAAATTTATATATATGTATATATATATATATATACATATGGAAATTATTAACACATTATATTAACATATTGTAGGTGCTGGATGCATCTAGTGGGCAACAAGCTTCAAAAGAAGATAAGGTGCTTCTTTAACTTTATTAGTTCATTTGATGAATAGAGATATTGTTACAATTGACTATGGGATTGGTCTCTAGATTAAGTCGGTCCGTATTCGAAGTTATCAAATATATATATGTTTTACTTGTGCTGGCATTGAATTTTTGTTTCGTGATTTGATTCGTTCTTCTTGTTTATGCAATGAAGTACACCCCCCCCCCCCCAAAAAAAAAAAAACTATATTGTTTTGTTTGGCTATGGAAAAGGAAACTACTTGAAATATTTAAGTTTGAATTTCGGGCCTTAACTATCTGGGGCCTTGCAAATCATATTTACTCTGGTCTTTTATTTGAAATAAATTCACAACCCTATAAATCTTAAGCTGGATATTTTGGTTTAGTTGAGATGCGTTTTCTATTATGGAATTCAAAACAACAAATTATTTCGCTTATTTTATTATCTAAGTGATGTTCAAGTGTCATATGACAGAATGTCTCATTTCCTGATTTTTTTCAGTGATATTTCTGTGAGATGATTAAATGATTAAGGTGGCGTTTGGAAGAGTTTTGGAATTATGATTTGAGAATAGAGTTGTATTATGAGTTTGTGAGTTTTGGAATTATGCTTTGAGTGTGGAAAATTTGTTTGGTTAGGAGTTTTGAAAAGAGTTTTGAATTGAGTTTGGAATTTTTGATGTGACGTATGATATTTGATATAAAAACTTACAACTCATAATCAAACACACAACTCAAAATTCTATTCAAAACTCGTAAATTTTTTTAAAAAATTCCAATTTTTTTTATTTAAAATATAAAAAATAACAGGTGCCAAGGAGTGCTCGCTCGAGCCAAGGAGTTATCGCTCGAGTGAATGATTGCGTCCACACAAAAACCTGAAAGAGTTGATTGCTCGCTCGAGCCAAGGCACTAGTGGAAATCACGCGAGTTAAGGTTCTCGCTCGAGCGAGAGAAGCTTCGCTCGAGCGAGCTTCAAAATCCGAATTTCTATAAGAAGTTGGTTTTCTTCCAAAACAAGGATTACTTTGGTTTTCTATAAGTAGTTGGTTTTCTCCCAAAACTAGACTAACTCCTCCAGATCTTCTTTTTGGATATTAAGGTTTATATCTGGGGATATTTAGTGAGTTTTCTTTGATGTTTTATTGAGCATTCAACTCATGGTTTAAAAAGAATACATCAAAGGTTTTGTTTGTTCTACACAAAAGAGAGAGTTGTTCTTCAGTGAATTCTGAGGAATTCGAGCCTGAAGCTTTGGTGCATTTCTTCAGTGGATTCTGAAGAATTCGAGCCTGAAGCTTTGGTGGATTCTGGAGTGGCTCATCGTTAAGACAATTCCGAGGTGAAAACGGGGTTGGAAGGGACACATACGGGTTAGTTCAATTCGGGCATGGATTCGTTAGGTAATTAAGAGTATACCTGTGTAATTCCTTTATATCTTCTTAGTGGATTGTTTTGTAGCTGTTGCCCATGATTTTTTTATCACAATTGGAGGTGTCCAATTGTGGTTTTTTCACGTAAAATAGTTGTGTCGATTTATCTTGATTGTTTGATTGGGATTGTTATATGCTGCTTAAAATTGATACATAATCACAAATCAACATCTAGGGGATTTCTAGATTTTTCAATTGGTATCAGAGTGGGTCGTTCTATTTTTTAAAAAATATATATCTTTTAGAACGAGATCTTGTTTGATTTGTGATAATGGATTCAATTCATGAGGGAAATTCTATGGTTCGACCACCCCTACTTGACGGATCCAATTATTCGTTTTGGAAAGCTCGGATGAGATCGTTTTTAAAATCAATTGATGAAAAAGTTTGGCAATCTGTCATGTATGGATGGACTGAACTGACGATTACTGTTGATGGAGCAACTTTTCCCAAACCAATTGATAAGTGGGACACAATTGATTACCAAAATTGTAGCTGGAATAGTAAAGCTATCAATTCTTTCTTTTGCGCTATCACACCTGAAGAGTTTAGTCATATTTGTAATTGTGAAGTCGCAAAAGAGGCTTGGGATATCTTACAAACTATTCATGAGGGCACTCCTTCTGTGAAACGCTCAAAACTTCAAAGGCTCACACCTAGTTTCGAAAACCTTTCAATGAAAGATAATGAGACCTTTGATGAATTTTATGCGAAGTTGAGTGACATTGTAAATTTCAGCTTCAATTTAGGTGAAAAAATACCATAATCCAAAGTTGTGGGAAAAATTTTGAGATCCTTGCCCGATCGGTTCCAACCAAAAGTTACAGCTATTGAGGAGGCTCAAGATGTTGACAACCTCAAGCTGGATCACTTGGTTGGAAATCTCCAAACTTATGAGGCACATAGGAATTTCAAAAAGAAACAAAAAGATACTATTGCTTATAGTAGTGCTCATAAAGTTAGAGAGGATTCTGATGAGGATTGTGAGATAGATTCCAAGATTACGGATGCTTTTATAAAACAATTTTAAAAATCTTTTCTGAAAAAGAATCCTAATCTTTTGGAAACTGCTCATACTCATAAATCTAAAGGCAAAGATAAACTCAAAATTAATCCTATAGCCAAGAAGGAGAAAGGAAAGATACAAGGAAACTCTAAAAGAGTCCAATGCTATGAATGCCAAGGATTTGGCCACTTTGCTTCAGAATGCCCCACTCGTTTGAAGAAGAAGAAAGCCCTTGCTATCATTTGGGATGATAAATCAGAATCTGATGAAGATGAAAGTGACAATGAAGATCAAGGCGAAGAGGGATATAAACAATTCCTTGCTTTCATGGCGACTTCTGAAACTGAAGGACGAACAGAGTATCCGAAGAGCCCAGTTGAGAATGCCACTGATAATGAATCCTCGGGAAGTGATGATGAAGAGCTTGAGCAAGCTTATGAAAAGTTGTATAAGGAATCTCTTATGCTATCCAAATTGAATAACAAACTCACTATGAAACTCACAGCATGTGAAAGTGAGAATGTCAAACTAAAGGAGGAGATTTCCGAAGCTAGGATTGAAGTCATCAAGATTTCTAATGATCGACAAGCTTTTTGTGCAAAACTCTTGACTTGTGAGACAGAGAGGAATGAGCTACAGCAAATCTATGCAACATATGAAGAAAAAATTGAAACTCTTGAGATGTCTCAAGTTACTTTGGAAGAACTAATGATCAAGAAAGAGGAAGAACTCAAGTGTGCTATGGCTACCATTGGTCTTTGGAACAGAGGATCAAAGACTTTGGACAATATCATTGGGTCTCAACAAATTTGTTCTGACAAGAGTAGCATTGGCTTTGGTGATAACAAAAAGCAAAAACAGAGTGCATCTACATCTCATGATACAAGAACTCAAGGAAAGGGAGAACAAAAATTTCAACATAAGGATGGACTTCTCAAACTTCCTAGAGTTGGTAAGGTAAAAGAAAATAAGGTACATCATGTTTTTATTTGTCATTATTGTGGTATGCATGGTCATATTCGCCCTTATTGTTACAAGTTGCATGGGAGAGTGTATTTGCCTAGACCTAGAAATAAGAAGCTGGAAACCATGTCGAGACAGGTCCCTATTGAAAGGGAAGGGAACCACAATGTCAAGACACCACCCAAGAACCGCAATGCTCACAACTTTGTTCATACTAAAGCAGTTTGGGTGAGAAAACTTGACTTGTGTTAATTTATTTTGTCATTTTAGTTTTTGGGTTTCTGTGTGTTTGTTTTTGTCATTACATGTGTGCTCGTTCATTTTTTTTGTCTTGCTTTAGTTAAAAAAAAAATTGAAAAAAAAAATCCCAAAAAGATTTTCTTAGTATGGTTTTGCAAGCTTGAAATTTTTGAGTGGTCCTTGGTGCATATTGGAATTGATGAGAATATCCATTACATGTTAATATATGTGTGCTTTCTGTGGTCATTACTCATTTTGGAGTGTGTGTTTTTTTGATTAGTATGTCTCATTCTGTACACACTCTTGGATTAGCAAATTTTGGAGTCTTCCGCCTTAGTAATCTTTTTTTCTCTATGGACTTCTAGCGTGGTATCTTTTGCTTTTCTAGAGGAATTGACCTATACTAGCATATCATAGGTGATGTTGAGTCGCTTAACCACCTTCTATTTTTTTGCATCTCCACGGCTTTCCCCTCTGTTCTTTGTAGTCTAGGCATGAGGAAAAGGCTACCTCAGAGTCACCAACCAGGCCATCCTTATTATATCCATGCTTCTCTGGTTCGGTTTCCATACTCTTGAGCATTCAGCCACCAATGAGTGTGTACAAGAAAGAAAAAAAAAATGTGCAAAAGAAAGAAAAGAAAAGATGTGCAAAAGAAAGGGAAAAAAAAATGTGCAAAAGAAAGAAAAGAAAAAGATGTAAGAAAAAAAATAGAGGAAAAAATAAAGGATTCATTGATTGAGGGGGAGCCTCCGCCTTTACTCACCAAATATCCCTTGATTCCTAGTGGTTTGACTTTCCTTAGTTATGCTTAGATTCTCTTGTCAGAGGTCCCGCTTTCATATCACTACTAGGATTTGAATCTAGTGTTTGTCGAACTCCAAAAGTCACACACACACTTTTTCTCATGGGATCTATGTTTTTCACATAATGCATCACTTTCCTTCATGAGGAATCTTCCATAGATTGTGCACATTGTGTTTTCTAGTAATTGTGCTTCTTGAATAATCTTGTGTGTTTTTAGGTACAACTCTGAAATTCTTTGCTTGCTTCACCATATTTCTTGTTCATTGTTTTCTGTATAGTGTTTGTGGTTTCTGATCTTACTTTAGTTGATTGAGCTTCCTTTGTCAATTCGTGACAAAAAGGGAGAGTAATGTTGTCCGGTGCATGTGTCTTAGGATTTCATGTTTGCATGCCATGGGTCGGTCGGATGCATGTATATTAGTTTTCATCTTTTCATGCTACATGTTCTTAAAATCTCCAAGTTGCATCTATTCATGTTTTCCATCTCATACTTCAAGATAATCTTGTCATATGTTTATTGCTTTTTCATATATTCTTGTGGGACTAATAGTCGTTTTGGAGATTGTGGTTTTTTTCATATACTTTTGTGGGACTAATAGTTGTTTTGGAGATTGTGGCACTAATGATTTTTTTGCAAATCATGACCTTGAGAAAGAAGTCTGTAAAGAAGTTTGTTTTTGTTGGCTGTAATGGGTTGGGGTGATTAGGATTTTATTTGTTAGGTGTGTTTTGTCACGGCATTGCCAAAGGGGGAGATTGTTAGGTTTTTATTCTTGGCAATCTCGTTTGACAAAACTCCTTCAGTTGTATTTCTTTTCACACTTTTTATTTCAGTGAGGCTATGAGTTTATTAGATGCGAATCTAACCCGAATTGAGCCTAGCAGAGAAGTTTGTGATGTTAATGCTTTCAAGATTACCACTTCGCTGATTATGACGGGGGTCGAGCTGCCTGGTCAGCTCGCGGGCCGAAGCAAAATTCAAAATTGCATGTCCGCCCTTGCTCGCTCGAGCCAAGGAGTGCTCGCTCGAGCAAAGGCTTGCTCGCTCGAGCCAAGGAGTTCTCGCATGAGCGAAGGATTGTGTCCACACAAAAACCTGAAAGAGTTAATTGCTCGCTCGAGCCAAGGCACTAGTGGAAATCACGCGAGTTAAGGTTCTCGCTCGAGCGAGAGAAGCTTCGCTCGAGCGAGCTTCAAAATCCGAATTTCTATAAGAAGTTGGTTTTCTTCCAAAACAAGGATTACTTTGGTTTTCTATAAGTAGTTGGTTTTCTCCCAAAACTAGACTAACTCCTCCAGATCTTCTTTTTGGATATTAAGGTTTATATCTGGGGATATTTAGTGAGTTTTCTTTGATGTTTTATTAAGCATTCAACTCATGGTTTAAAAAGAATACGTCAAAGGTTTTGTTTGTTCTACACAAAAGAGAGAGTTGTTCTTCAGTGGATTCTGAAGAATTCGCGCCTGAAGCTTTGGTGGATTTCTTCAGTGGATTCTAAAGAATTCAAGCCTGAAGCTTTGGTGGATTCTGGAGTGGCTCATCGTCAAGACAATTCTGAGGTGAAGACGGGGTTGGAAGAGACACATACGGGTTAGTTCAATTCGAGCATGGATTCGTTAGGTAATTGAGAGTATACCTGTGTAATTCCTTTATATCTTCTTAGTGGATTGTTTTGTGGCTATTGTCCATGATTTTTTAATCACAATTGGAGGTGTCCAATTGTGGTTTTTCCACGTAAAATCGTTGTGTCGATTTGTCTTGATTGTTTGATTGGGATTGTCATATGCTGCTTAAAATTAATACATAATCACAAATCAACATCTAGGGGATTTTTAGATTTTTCACGTTTGTTGTTAAGTACACAAACAGAATTTATTTTTTAGATATAGTGAAGATTGTCCTACAATCACCGTTAGGCAACTACTTTCTAATGGAATAATTTCCATTGAGTTTATATGGTCAAAAGAAAACACAGCGGATTCGTTGACAAATGCTTTGACCAGAGAGCAATTGTTACAATCATTGAGGGGAATGGGATTAAAGTATATCACTTAAGAGTTATTTTAATGGCAACTCAACCTAGTTGACTGGAGATCCCAAGATCTAGGTTCAAAGGAACAATCAAATTAAGAATGACTCATTAGAATCACTAAGGCGTAAAACTCTTACCCATTTCTATGATGAGATAGTGATTACCTGCAGCGATAAATAACTTAAGCTTTGCTTTTAATGAGACTCATAGCTTGGAAATTTAAGTGGGGTATAGCAGGATACTTTTAATGGGAATCACTTATATAAGTGTGGACTGGGCCGGTTCTATGAGAATTGAAAATGCTAAATTCTGTAAAGCACTTATGAATCCAAGAATTGTCTAGGACCAAAATGGATACAATCGATAGAATCAAGTTGTGTATGGAAATAAAATTGTGTGACAGGCTATTGTCTCGGTTTACACCAATGGTAGAATAGTTTAAGACATCATGTTCATTGATCGGCTAGTAAATCCGATAGTCTTTTACAAGGAAAGGTTCAAGGCCAAAAACTACCTATCTTATGCAGGATATTTCCAAATTTGTACTCACATAGTCTGCATGTTGTTGCGTTTCTCGTTTCCTCAATTTCATTCATGTGGGGGATTGTTAGAAAAATTTAGAAGTGGTGAATTGAAATAGGCTCTATTTGAATGAAAAGGTGCAACCCTCAATTTGAATGAAAGAGTGCAACTGCCACGACCCAAACCCGGTACTTGGAGGTTCGGCATCTCAACAAGACAATAACTGAATTCATAACAAATTAATAGTGTAGTGGAGTAAAATAAAAGGGTACCAAAATCTTAATTTAATTATAACAAAAACATATACATTGGAGCTTTTATTTATTACATTGCTAGAGTTGAACTATGACTACAAAGTGTCATGTGGCTACCCCACACACTAGTCCTGACACGTCACCTAAAAGTGGTTAACAACTATAAGCGTATGGCAAAGTGAGAAATATTATACTGAGAGCATAAGGGTATAAAAGTCACCATAGATGATTATTTGGGCTAAACAGAGATTTGTTTGGTAACATGAACACATAAATCATTTTAAATAACAGAAGTACAATGCGGAAATCATATAAGCAAATAATCATAACCACGGTACAGAACAAAACAGATGTATTGATTTAAGAGGTAGCTTGTACTAATTCTAGAAGTGACTATAATATAGCACTTACTCCGCACAACACTTTGCTCCATACCAGAAATCAGTGGGTTAATGGATCCATGACAACAGAGGGTCACATAAAGTGACAATTTAGAGGGCCAATGGTTATTTAACTCTTCCAAGGCATGAAAACTCCGTGGTGGTACTTACAAAATAATTGTTCAAAAACACATTTAATAAATAGTTTTATCCATGGGTTTCCTTTTTTAAGCATATAGGGTTTATGTAACAAATAATATACTTTTTAAAACTAATATGATTTGCAAAACATAATTTACATAAAATAGTTTATGGTAGCTCAAAATATAATACAATTTGCCTCAAGCTTGATCCTTTACTCTCACTTCTGATTTTAGCTCACTCTCTCATATACCACTCGTTTGTTATTCTTGTGATTTCATTACCACGTAACTCACATATTTATAGGTGAGAAGACCCTTAATATGCTGCACTATGCAGCACTGTGCATCACACCACGTGGTACCACATGGCACTACGCTTCCCATGAGGTTTCTTGAAGCACTATGTACAAGTTTCCTATATTCTACTATGGCCCAAAAAATGTTGTAATTTCATTTTTTTTTCTCCAAAGATTAAGTATATTTTGAGGTGTCATAACAACCCTCTCATGGTGTTTGTTTATTTTAACGGGTGTGACCCAAAGTCATCTTCTTCTTCATACCTTTTCTATTCAAACCGAATAGGTGCTAATAAAGCCTATATAAAAGTTGCCTCCATTCCTATTTATTAATTCCGAAATTCATTTCTTTCTTTCGTTCATAGATTGTTTCATCTGTGAGTCTTAGTTCTTGTGAGTGCAAAACATAAACTTTGGTTTATTGTACAATCAAAGAAAGTGCTATCTTTGTTTTTAGTGATTGTTGTATCCTAGAGATAGGGCATCCATTGTTTTCAAGCACCATTGGAGAGGACGAAATTCTGTCTTAAAAATACAGTGATCAAACACTAGCCTCAATCATAAACTTAATCATAAACAATTTGCAGAAGTATTGTAAGTTTAATTTTGTTTTTTTTTTTATTTATTATTTGCTTAAATTAATTATTTGCTGAAATTATCTCCAACTAAGATATATTTGAAGAAGTAAAGAGTCTATTCTCCAAATTCAAATTGGCAAGTGTGGGCTAGTTAGTTTTCACCTTGAGTATTGTAGTTTGATTTTAGACATTTTTTTAGAGGTTTTAAGCATAATGGAGCATTATCATTTAAAACAATTATTATTATTATTATTATTATCAATTAAGATTTACAAAATAGAATTGTATTGTAAATGAATTTTATAAAGTAAAACAATATATATAGTTATCAAAATATATTTTTACAAATTATTTTTTCAAAATTTTATATTTTTATCATAAAGTGATATTTGTAAGTTAATATACATTTAATAAGAAATTATTTTCTAAAATTAACTATCCCCCGCATAGCACGCGTTTTTTACTTGTTCAATCTTAAACAAAAACATGAAGTTGAACATGTCACTATATGCATGCAAATGTGTGGTTGACAATAATAACAGCACATTCTCTACTCAGTATTTTGCGATAGAATCATTTTTGAATCTAATTTACAGATGTTATATGCTTTGTTATTATTTGTAATATTGACTTTTGGTAATTTGTTTCTCATAATTAACAAGTGGGTTTTACATTGTTATGATGTTGTCAACATGATCATTGGTTCTTTGTGAAACCAATGTGTGGTTTGTATATGCCATACTTGCACACCCAATTTTTGTGAAAGGGAAGGACCTAACATTGATCTTCAACTTTAACTCTCTCCTTTTTGAATTTTGTACTTGTAATGTTAGTTTGCTTTACAAAGGTTCAAAAAAAAAAATTTAATTTTTTTTTTCATTATTTGATTCTGTATTGATTGTGTTTTAGTTTCACTTTTGGTAGTTATTTTATTACAAATATTACACAAACTAGTTAGAATCCATAAGGCAGGGTTTGGATTAATGATTTGTGAAGGGATTTATGAAAAAAATAAAATAAAATCGGTAAGATAGTTCATCAATAAGTACAGAATCCTCAAGTCAATGTTTGGATTAATAATTGGTTTAACTTTGAAGACTTTAAATCTATTGCTTAATTTTCCCATCATATTTTGTTTCTAAAGTATTTATCACCAAAAAAAAAAATCTTAATAAATCCATTCACAATTATTGATTCAAACCTAGCTATGAGTAGGAGTGTAAAAGGTTTTGTCAAGTTTGGATTGGGGGCAAGTTTAGCACTGCACTGAACATTTTGATTTTGTTGGTTGGGGAATTGAAATAGATTGCATGTTACGGTTTGATTTTGTCAATTTCTTTAGTTTGGTGTAGAGAAAGGATTCACATGAAGTTTTTAAGAGTTTTATAAAAGGATTTGATTTTTCTCAAGTTGTTATTTGAACTTGAGAGAGCGTTTAGACTTAATAGGCCTATTTTGAGATCGAATTGAATGATTCAAACCGTTTGTCTCTTATGACTTAATATGCAAAAAAGTAAGATGATTAGTTTCGATAGTTATACGTTTGAATCATGTTTGTTTTAAAAAAAAATAAAAAATTGTTAGGACCCTACTTGTTGTCAAATTCCGTGGACAAACTTGGATTTATTGAGTTGTAATTTTACTTTGGTTTTTGTCTTCCTGCTTGAGCGGGGAACGTGGCGCTCGAGCGGAGATTCCACCATCACAGTATTTTGGCTTGTCTACAAAATATATTGAGTGGTGTGTTTTTACGCTCGAGCATGGGATCTTATGCTTAAGCGTGAACCCTAGTTTGGAACACGCGATATAGAGTCCCTGCTAGAGCGTCCATTTCTATGCTCGAGCGGACCTCGCGATCTTAGCTTCTATAAAACCTCAAGTTGCTCTAAATCTAAGATTATGTTTTCTAGATATTCTTTAAGGGTTTTAGGGTTTTCTTTTAGGGATATTTTTCTGGTTTTCCTTGATGTTCGATTGAGTATTGAACTCATGTTCTGATAAGCACACATCAAGGAGTTTGTTTGATCTTCTTTGAGAGTATTCTTCTTCGGTGGAATCCGAAGATTCAAGTACAGAGTAATCAAAGGAGTTTGATGTTGTGTGCAGTCGTTGATTCGACAACGGATGTTGTGGATTCAACATCAATTTAATCAATTCTGAAATGAAGGTTGCGGTGAAAGATATACAGAAGATTTGAAGACAAACTGAAAGCGTTTGGGTAATTTGTTTAGTATCTTTGTAATCGTTCTTTCTTCAGTAGTAGATTGATTTGTGGCATTTCGCCCGTGGTTTTTTTTATCACAATTGGAGGTGCTTCAATTGTGATTTTTCCACGTCTAAATTGTTTGTGTCGATTTATTTGTTTCAAGAACAACAATCTAAATCATATTCGTACGTGCTTGATGATTTAGATTGGTAAGTTTTGCTGTTTGGGAATTGGTACAATTAGTTCTTGATCTAATCACGAATCACTTAGGTTTTTCAATTGGTATCAGAGCAGCTCACTCTTTGTTTTCCTCAAAACTATAGGAATGTGATTTTGTGTGATTGGTGATATGGATTCAATTCGTGAAGGTCACTCGACCCATAGACCTCCGTTACTTGATGGTACAAACTATTCTTATTGGAAAGCTCGTATGAGAGCGTTTTTAAAATCTATCGATGAAAAAGTTTGGCACAGTGTGTGATCTATGGGTGGAGTGAACCTATTGCCACCATTAATGGTGTTGATATTCCCAAACCCCTTGATAAATGGGATGCATTTGACTATCAAAACTCGAGTTGGAACAGTAAGGCTCTCAATTCCCATTTTTTCTCCGTCACACCTGAAGAGTTTTGTCGTATTTGCACGTGTGAGGTAGCAAAAGAGGCTTGGGACATTCTTGAAACGATTCACGAGGGTACTACTTCTGTTAAAAGGTCAAAACTTCAACGTCTCACCTCTGCCTTTGAAACTCTTTTTATGAGTGATGATGAGACGTTTGATGATTTTTATGCTAAACTTAGTGAAATCGTGAATTTATGTTTCACACTTGGTGAAAAATCCCTGATACTAAGGTTGTTGGAAAAATTTTGAGGTCTTTACCCGATAGGTTCCAATCAAAAGTGATAGCTATCGAGGAGGCTCAGAATGTTAATACCCTCAAGCTTGACCAGTTGGCTGGAAACTTGTAGACTTATGAAGCCCACCAGATTTCTAAGAAAAAACAAAAAGATAGTGTGGCTTTCACTAGTGCTCATGAGACTGCAAAAACTCCTGAGACTGAGTTTGATCTAGAGTTCGAGATGATGGCTATGTTTACTAAACAGTTCAAAAAAATTTAAAGAAAAAGAAGCCTAATTTTAGGGACCCTATTTCAAAAGATAAGAGTAATGAAAAACTCAAAACTTTTCCACCAAAACTTGCTCCAAAAACTAGAAAAAAAAAAGATTGTAAAAGGGCAAGGGATCAAGTGTTATGAATTTCAGGTTTGGATATATTGCTCTTGAATGTCCATCGAACAAGAATCGGAAGAAAGTCCATACAGTGACTTGGGATGATGAAAGTAGGCCAAAGCAAGAACCCGAAGAAACCGAATCTGGTGAAGATGGAGATACTGCTTTCATGGCATTCTGGTCCATTTTCACTCAGCCTCCTCTAAAGCCAGTGGAATTTGCTCGTGGTCATATTCTACACTGTGCTCCTACCTTTGATGGGAGTAATTACTTGTTCTGGAAGATCAGAATGAGGATTTTTCTGAGAGCTAACGACCCTGAGGACTGGCAAGCCATTGAAGAGGATGTTGAGAGCACTGATAATCCGAGCAATCAAAAAGTTCTGTCTACCATTTGTGAAGCAATTTTTGATGAAGAACGGCAACGAATTGCCCACTGCACAAAGGCCAGAGATGCATGGGACATTTTGAGTCAATTTCATGAAAGAGAAGAGTCATCATCACCACCATCTATGACTTTTCCTGCCTTCGTTGCTCAACTGGATGAGGTCCAGGAAAAAGAGAAGCAAAAAGAAGATGATGAAACATCAGAAGACAATGATGAGATTGATGGTGATGATCTATAACAAGCTTACGAAAAGTTTAAGATGAATCTCTGAATTTGTCCAAGATCAATGACAAACTCACTCTCAAGCTCAAAACATGTGAAAGTGAGAATGTCAAGTTAAAAGGAGAAATTTGTAACAACCAAGCAGAATGTCATCAAGATCTCTAATGTCAGGCAAGACCTATGTGGGAAACTTCTATCTTGTGAGACCGAAAGGAATGAACTTCTGAAAATATATGCCACATATGAAGAGAAGATTGAAAGACTTAAGATATCACAAGCTACATTAGAAGAGATGGTTGGTCAAAAAGATGAAGAACTCAGAGAGGCTAGAGCCATAATTGCCATGTGGAACAAAGGTTCTAAGTCATTAGAAGACATCCTCGTGTCTCAACAAATGGGTTGTGACAAAAGTGGGCTAGGCTATGGTAATGCGACAACTCACAAGGGACAGGCCACTACATCACTTGACCTGAAGACTCAAGCAAAGGGAAACCTGAAGGTGCACCAGGGTGATCCCTCTCTTCATATGCCTAACGGGGGTAAGATCAACAAAAGAGAGGTAAAACCTGTTTTTATTTGTTATCACTGTGGTAAGTATGGCCACATTCGTCCTTATTGCTTTGAGTTGTTTGGTAAGGTGTCTCAAAAGGGTAAAAATTCTAATACTTTCTGGGTTAGGAGACAATCTTACATGTCTAGGCAGAACACCAAGATTCATGAGGGTGTTCACAACGCTAAGACATTTACCAAGATCGCTACTCCTGATTTTGTCAAGACCAAAAAGATATGGGTGAGAAAGGATGACTTGACTTGTTTTGTTGTTCACACTGCTCTAAAAGCACGTAACTCACACATGTGGTACCTTGATAGTGGGTGCTCTCGTCACGTGTCAGGTGACAAATCCTACTTCACCTTCTTTGAAAAATATGAATGAGGAATTGTTACCTTTGGAGATGGTGGCACTTCTAGAGTCATTGGTAAGGGCTCTATAAGTGTGGCTGGTCTTCCCAAGCTCGAAAATACATTACTTGTTGATGGCCTTAAAGCTAATCTTTTGAGTATCAATAAAATGTGTGATTCCCACCATGAAGTATTGTTTTCAAAAAAAAAAAAGTGAAATTTTAGATAAAAAGGGAAATACTGTCATGCATGGGGTTCGCACATCCGATAACTGCTATGGGATTGTTACCACTAATGATCTCACTTGTCACTCAACCATCATAAGTAATATTGATCTATGACATCAAAGATTAGGTCATATAAATTTCAAAGATCTAACTAAGATAGCCAACAAAGAGCTTGTGAGAGGAGTACCCAAACTGGGGAAGAATCTGAACCGTGTGTGTGGACCATGTCAACTTGGGAAGTAAACCCGTGCCCCTCATAAAAAGGTGAACAATTTTACAGCCAAACTTCCTCTTGAATTGGTTCATATGGATCTTATGGAACCCACTCGCACTGAAAACATTAGAGGTAAAAGATACATTTTTTTAACCGTTGATGATTTTACTCATTTTTCATGGGTAAATTTTTTAAGAGAAAAATCAGATACGTTTGATGCTTTCCAAGCCTTAGTCCTTAAAATCCAAAATGAACAAAGTGTTTCTATTAGGCATATCATAAGAATCCAAACTGATCATGGTCGTGAGTTTGAAAATAGTTCGTTCTCGAATTTTTGTGATATGCATGGAATTAATGATGAATTTTTTGCACCAATAACTCCACAACAAAATGGAGTTGTTGAGAGGAAAAACAAAGTTGTTCAAGAGATGGCTAGGGTCATGCTTCTTAGTAAGAAAGTTCCTTCAAAATTTTGGGCTGAAGCCTTAAATACTGTTGTTTATGTCATAAATCGTGTGTATTTAAGTCCTGGCACTTTATAAACTCCATATGAATTGTGGAAGGGATTGAAACCTAATGTAAAATACTTCAAAACTTTTGGGAATAAATGTTACATTTTCAAAGATAGAGAGCCTTTGGGTAAATTTGACTCCCAAAGTGATAAAGGTATTTTTCTAGGGTATTCAACCATGAGTAGAGCTTTTCGTGTCTATAACCTGCGAACTTTATCTTTAATAAAATCGATCAATTTAGTTATAGATGACACAAGTTCTCCTACTTCACTGATAAATGAGAAAGAAAATGGTGAGTCTCCAATCCTAGATACTGAACCACAAAGTCAAAGAGAAGCTGAGGTCCAAGCACAAGAAGTTGAGACAACACCAACTTCTCAAGTAAGTCCGAGTCCAAAGAGTGCACAAAGAGACACCACTTCTGATTCTTCTATCACCACAAGTCCAGAGTTCAAACCATCAACAAGGGTGAAACTAAATTATCCAGCTCAACAGGTGATTGGAAGTTATAGACACCCCATTTTTTACCGTTGTGTGTTTTTGTTCGTTTTGAGCGCCCGAAGTCCTCGGCGGAACGCCCTGTCTTTGAGCCTTTGAACCTTATTCTTTCTCTGCCTAGTTTTGGACCAAAACTTGTTGTCTGGACCTCTTGGTGGCCTGTCGGCCACCCCCCAAGGTTGTCGGCCATGGAAAGCCTCTGTCAACCATGGATGTGGCCGGTCGGCCACTGGTGGTGGCCGGTCGGCTAACACTGGTGGCCGACAGCCATTAGTCTCTTTTTCTAGATATTTCTGGATATTTGTGGCCAGCTGTACCAGTTGTTGCTCACTGAGCTGCATTTTCATACACATGTATGGTAGGATGTATTCAAGCTAAAACCTTGGTTTTCTATATATAAGGGGTGTCCTCCCCTATTGTGAGGGGTTAGACTTTTTAGACCAAAATCTCTCTCTCTCTCTCTCTCTCTAGAATTTTCTCTCCCTTTTGTTGTTTTGTGCTTTGTAGTTAGTTTTCTCTACACTTTTGCACACTAACCCTTAACCAAACTTGACCACCATTGAGTTGAAGTCCCTTGGAGTTTTGTTTGAGCCTTGGAAGGGGTTTTGAGCTTGAATTTGTGGCTGAATTGTGCTGTGCTTCAAAGGTATAGAACTTACCTTATTTAAGCTTATTGTGCATACTTACTTTGCCATCTTTTTCCACCATTTCAAGGCTAGTTTTGGCATGTAAAAAGTTCTTTTTTTAGTCCTAAAATGGTGGTTTGAGCCTTTGTGAGTTAGGGGGTTGTCCCTCCCTTTTGGCTCTTTAGCTTGTTAAGCTTTCTGTGCTATCTTTCATCACATTTAAATCAAACTTTTTGGGCCTTTTAACCATTGAATTTTAGGGATTTTTCAGTGGCAAAAAACTTCTTTTGAAGTCCAAAATTAAAGGGGTTAGCCTCCCCTCCTTGTTGTCTTGCTTGCATGCCTAGTTGGCTCACATGTTAGCATGTTTTTCTAGCCTAACTTAGCTTTGGTCCAGCATGTTTTTGCCACTGTTTTGACCTGCTTTAGCTCTATTTTGGGCTGTTTGAGTCATTTGAGCTTTGTTTTGTATAGTTGTGGTCCAATTTTCGTCACTAGCTTAGTGTTTCTAGGCTTTGTACATCATTTGTGTATCTTTGTTGCATGCTTTTTCATGCCTAATTCCAGCACTGAAATCTCTGCAACCTCTCCCCATTCTTCACTCTTTTGTTTACTTTGAAAGTGGTTTTAAACCCCTTGTTCGCTTAAGTGTGAAATTGAGACATTCATGCTTAATGGTTTAATCTCTTCGGGGGTTCATTATCAACGGCATGAGGTCTCTTTCATGCCCAAGGCACTTGTGGTTTAAGCCCTCTTTTCATTAGAGGACACTCACCTTCGGACTTAACTGGTTAAAGAATGGATCAGTAATTAAAATGAGTAAACAAACTACCTATTTGCCTCACATGTTAGCATGTTTTTCTAGCCTAACTTAGCTTTGGGCCAGCATGTTTTTACCACTATTTTGACCTGCTTTAGCTCTGTTTTGGGCTATTTGAGTCATTTGAGCTTTGTTTTGTATAATTGTGGTGTAATTTCCTTCACTAGCTTAGTGTTTCTAGGCTTTATGCATCATTTGTGTATCTTGGTTGTATGTTTTAATGCTTTTTCATGCCTAATTCCAGCACTGAAATCTCTACAACCTCCCCCAATTCTTTACTCTTTTGTTTACTTTGAAAATGGTTTTAAACCCCTTGTTTGCTTAAGTGCAAAATTGAGACATTCATGCTTAATGGTTTAATCCCTTCGGGGGTTCATTATCAATGGCATGAGGTCTCTTTCATGCCCAAGGCACTTGTGGTTTAAGCCTTCTTTTCATTAGAGGACACTCACTTTCAGACTTAACCGGTTAAAGAATGGATCGGTAATTAAAATGAGCAAACAAAAAATGACAAGTAAAAGAGGCAAGATGAGCATCTTTCATGTTACATTGCATGTGTTCGGATCAGACGTTAATTCAAACATAAGGAAAATGGGACATTTCATACTCAAAGAAATGAAATGTGCCACTTTCCTTGGTCACCATCACTCTTGATCATGTATGATAGGGTGGTGGCCTTTTGAGTCTTGTTGTGCATTCATTAAGCTTGTACAAGCTTGGTTCTTTAGCCATCATGCATGGAAAATGCTTAGTTGATGGTTTGAGGGCCAAGAGTTACACTCCTTTGAGCTTGTTTGATGATAAGGAGGGTAACAGTACACACAAACCTGTGAAAATACATTGTTTTTCTCTATTGGCTCTCTGTTGCAGCAAAAGAAGGAGTTCTTGTCACTAGTGGCCGACTGGCCACCACTAGTAGCCGACCGGCCACCATTGGTAGCCAACATGCCCCCTGTTGGCCACCAATGAAAATGGCACAATGTGTTGGTAAGTTGAAATGGGGATGTTCTGGAAGTGGGCAGCCCTTTTCAGTGTTCAAATATGTGCAAACAGAGGCTCGTAGTAGCGAAACGGTGGCTTTTTCGAGTGGAGGAACCGAACATGCATCCCTCGTTCCCGAGGCCTTTTAGTTGCTTTACTTAGTTAATTAGTTGTAGCTAATTGTAACTATTTAGTTAATTAATTCGTTTTGTAATTAATTAGCGTACTTCGATTTGTAATATTTAATTAGCTTAGAATAAGTTAGTTAAATTCGTTTCAATTGTGTTATAATAATTAGTTAGCTTAATTAGCATAGCTAGTTAGCTCAACTTATTCATTCGGACCCTCCTTCGCGAGGACATAATGTTGTAATAAGTGTGCGTGCATGTGTGCATGTCTTCCAACCCCACGTCTTTCTCCCTTTTATTTAATCACTTTTGATGGTTAGATTAGGGACATTTTCAATTAGCATACCTTATGCTTGCATGTTTGCATCCATTCATTTGTCTTGCATGCACCGAGGCTTGGCGCATCATTCAAACTACATTGTTATTTCAAATAGTTCTTTGAATATGTGTTTATTGCATGTTGTTCAAATTGATTTATATGCCATAATTAGTAGCTAAGCCTATTAATTGCATATTGCATGTGTTACATTAGGCATTTAGCATAGTTAGGATCATGCATTTTTCTAACTAGTTTTTGTTTTGGCTTAGAGTACTCGGTAAGTCTTTATGCTTTAACATACTTACATGAGTGTGATTGCCATATTTCCATGTTTCGCATGCTTGCCATAAGGCTATGTGCTTAAATACTAAACTGCATGAATGCCTGTAGATAAAGGCTTGTTGCTTGAATTGGAACAATTCAATGAATGCACGTTTTAAGCCCACTTTGAGTGGCAAATCATGTTTTAAGCCGACTATGTTTGGTGGCAAATCCGAATCTTTAAGCCCACTTGAGGGTGGCAAATTCAAACCATTTTCGCAAACAAGCATGAGTTGAATTGTTCCAAGTCTCACGACTACTCTATACTTTCTTGTGCACGTCACATAGTAATGTAAGCTAATAAACTAGAACAAGAACACATAATGTTTATAAAAGAACATATCATGATTAATAGAGGCCGATCTTTTGATCGGGCGAGCGGGGGTGCTCATTTCTATACCTTCCCCTTTCATACCCAAGTTCCCGAGCCGAGGCAACTTTGGCGATGACGAAAACGTGGCCTTTGGCACGAGTCAGGGTTTCCTAAATTTTTTCAAAAATAAAATATTTAGGTGGCGACTCTATATCTGGCAAAGTAGTCCAACTTTGGCATTATTTGATTTAAAATCGATTTTCTAAAAAGGTTTGCCGGATTTGGACTCTTTGGTGTTTATCAGTTTCACATTGCACTTATGAGATTAGATTCAAAACCGTGGGAGTCCGAACTATGAGGCCTTCTTTTCAAACCTTTCCGAAAGGCGTGGTGCGAAAAAAGGCGAGTCCACAATGTCTCGGATCGAATGAAAACCTGAAGACAAATTTGGGAGAAGGTATCTCATATGTGTTATGTTTCATTAATTGAACCTAAGAATATAAAAGAGACCTTACTAGATAATAGTTGGGTCAATGCTATGCATGAAGAATTAGGTCAATTTGAACGTAGCAATGTTTAGACTCTTGTTCCCAGACCTAGAGACATGAATGTGATATGTATCAAGTGGATTTTCAAGAATAAATCTGATGAGAATGGTACTGTGGTTAGAAATAAAGCTAAGTTGGTTGTTCAAGGCTATACACAAGTAAAGGGTGTTGACTATGTGTAGACTTGACTTTCTTCGCGCGCCCCCTTTCGGAGAGGCTCGAATTGGTCTCTAACAGTTTGGACTCCTGTCACGGTTTTGAATCTAATCTCACAAAGTGCAATGTGAGACTGATAAACACCAAAGAGTCCAATCCGGAAAATCATTTTGGAAAATTGATTTTGAATCAAATAACGCCAAAACTGGACTGCTTTGCCAGATTACAAAGTCGCCACCCAAATAATTTATTTTTGAAAAATTTAGGAAACCTTGACTCGTGCCAAAGGCCACGTGTCCGTCATCACCAAATTTACCTAGGCTCGAAAACTTGGGTACGAGAGGGAAAGGTCCTGAAATAAGCACCCTGGCTCGCCCGATCAAAGATCGGCCTCTACTAAACATGATATGTTGTTTTATAAACCTCATGTGATCTTATCCGGTTATTAACTAACTTTACTATGTGACGCACACATACAAGTATAGGCTAAGTCACAACACTTTGAACAAATAGACTCATGTTTGTTTTTTAAAATGGTTTGAAAGTGCCACTCGCAAGTGGGCTAAAGCACGGATTTGCCACCAAACATGATGGGCTTAAAACATGATTTGCCACTTCGCAAAGTGGGCTTAAAACTCACATTTATCGAATTGTCCCAATTCAAGCAACCAAGCCTTCACCCACAGGCATTCATGCAATTTTAACAAATAAGCACATAGCTTCATGGCAAGCATGCTATCATGGAAACACTTACACTCATGCAAGTATGCTAAAGCATAACACTTACAGTGTACTCCAAGCCAAAACAAAGGCTAGTTAGAAATATGCATTCTCCTAACTATACAGAATGCCTAATGCAACACATGCAATATGCAATTAATAGGCTTGGCTATCTAAAATGGCATATGAATGCAACTTGGTAACATGCTTTGAAACACGTATTCAAATAAGTGTAATCGAAATACAATGCAGTTTGAATGATGCGCTGAGCCCGGTGCATGCAAGACAAATGAATGATGAAAACATGCAAGCATAAGGCATGCTAATTGAAACATGCCCTAAACTAACCATCGAAAGCGGTTAAGTAAAAGGGAGAAAGAAGTGGGGTTGGAAGACAAGCACACACACACGCACGCTTATTACAATATTGCGCCCTCTCGAAAGAGGGTCCGAATAAATAAGTTAAGGTACACTAAGCTAAGCTAATTATTACAAAGAAACTAATTAACTATTCTAGCTAATTAATTATTACAACACAATTAAATAACTAGCTATGATAAGCTAATTAAAATATTACAAAACAGATTAAACTAATTAATTACAACATATATATTGATTAACTACAACTAGCTAATAAAGCAATGAAGTAGCCTCGCGGGCGAGGGAGACACGCATGCTCGATTGCTTTCTCCCGGAAATCCATCGCCTTGCCATAAGCTGCCTCTGTTTGCACTCGCCTTGATTACTGAACATCGAACCAACATTCCAGACTGCTTTTGCTCCAAGACAGGAACACTTTGCACAAAAATGGACTGGTGGCCAGTCGGCCACAAAAGGTGGCTGTCGGCCACAAACACTGGCCTGTCGACTAGTTTAATGGCCGGTCGGCTGCCTCAAGTGGCCGGTCGGCCACCCCTTTTTCCAAAATTCTATTTTTACTGCAACAGAGAGCAACAGAGGCAAAGCAATGTATTTGCAAAGAAATGTGTGTACTGCCACCCTCCTCATCATTTCTCAAGCTCAAAGGAGTATGGCACTTGGCTCTCAAGCCACCAACCAAACATTTTCATGCATGATGGCCAAGACACCGAGCTTGTACAAGCTTAATGAATACACAAACAGGACTCAAATGGCCACCACCTTATCATGCATGATCACGGGTGACGGCGACCAAGAAACGTGACACGTTTCATCACTTTGAGTATAAAACGTCCCACATTTCTTGTGTTTGGATTAACGTCCGATCCAAACACATGCAATGCAACACAAATGCTTATCTTGCACAAGTTTTACTTTGCTCATTTTATTTACACATTTTACATTACCGAGCCATTCTCTAACCGGTTAAGTCCAATGTGAAAGTCCTCTAATGAGAGAGGGGTCAACCAAAGGATGGTTTAAGACATGAGAGAGATTATGTCTTTGGCTAGTAGAAACCCTCAAAGGTGAGTTAAAGTCATTAAGCACAAGCTCTATCTCAAGCTTAAACACAATCATAAGGTTAACCAACCCTCAAAACAAATAGAAAAATGAAGAAATGAGGGAGGTTGCAGACTTTTCATTGCTGATACGGCTGGAAAATAGTGCTACAACATGCAAGCAACACATGCACAATATGTTCAAAGCCAAAAGCATTAAAGCTAATGAAGAGCATTACACTAGAGGCATGCAATATCAAGCTCAAATGATCAAACCAGCTCTGGTAGAGCTTAAACATGCCAAATTAGTGGCTAAAACATGCTGAGATGGTAGTACAAAAGGCAAGAAAAACATGCTCATTTGTTAGCTCGCAAGCAAGGCTCAAAACACAACTCTCAAAAGCAATGAAAAAGTGAAATACAAGCGGACATGACAGAGGTTATGGTGCTGAAATTACATGCTAAATGATGCTACAACATGCAATCCTCTCAAGTAAAACATGTTAGAGGCCTTAAAACACAAAGCTAGTGAAGGCATTTGCACATAGCTATACAATACATGGCTCATATGATCAAGACAGCTCAAAACAGAGCTAAATCATGGCAAATCAGTAGCCAAAACATACTTAGATTGAGTCACAAAAAGGTAGAAAAAAATATGCTCACATGCTAGGCCATTTACACATGCAAACAAGACACAAGGAGGGGAGGCCACCCCCTCCTATTTTGGATCTCAAAACATACTTTTTGCCACTGAAATTTCCCTGGAATTCAGTAGTTAAAAGGCCAAAAAAAAAAGTTATTTTAAAAGCTTTGAAAAAGTTGTTTTAAAAGCTTTGAAAAAGTTGTTTTAAAAGCTTTGAAAAATGGTACAAAATGCTTCACAAGCCAAAGAGCAAAAATATGAGACAACCCCCTAGCTCAAAATAGGCTCAAACCACCATTTTTAGGACTGAAAAACAGAGGTTTTTACAGTTGAAAACCAGCTCAAAAAAAGTGTAAAAGATGGCCAAAACAGGTAGTCCAAACAAAGCTTACAAGGTGAGACTTTACCTCTTGAAGCACAACACCAAAAAAAAACCACTATTCTAAGCTTAGCCACCCTTCCAACAGCCCAAAATAGGTTCCAAGGGACCTCATCCTAAAGATATGCAACTTTGGTTAAGGATGTCTAGGCAAAGGAGAGGTGTATCTTTACTTCTATGCACAAAAGAGCAAGCGAGAGAGAAATCTAGAGAGAGAGGATTATAGAGAGAGAGAGATATTTTACAGAGAGAGACTCCCAAACTTGATAACCTTTCAATATGAGAGATATGGCTTCTATACATAGAGAAATACAAGGCTTGGGTTGAAAATATCTGATTTAGAGACAGCTAGAGCATTTGGAAGATAGCTGGAGCAAAATATCTGCAAATTCTGAGCTTTCTGGACATTTGTGGCCGACCGTACACATTTGTGGCTGACCAGCCACTAATGGTGGTCGACTAGGGTCACTTCTGGCCGACCTATGGTCGGCAAGCTCCATTTGTGGCTAGCACACTCCCCCAGTTGCCGGCAGCAAAAACTAGTCCCTATCCCCGACTTCCAACAAGCATAACTCCTTCATCTGGACTCCTTTTCAGGCCATTCTTGAAACTAAACTGAAGCCCCGGAAGTCTTCTTTCCAATGGAGCAGCCTCACATCAAAATTCCAATTTTGCTAAGAGATATCCCTCTTTTACTGAAGACTGCTCAGTTTCAGTCCAAACAGATTGATGCCCAACTTCAACCAACCATATCTCCCCCATCCAGACTCGGCTTTAGGAGATTCTTGAGTGCAAAATGAAGCCCTGAAAGTCCACTCTCAAACAGCGGTGGCCTCATAGCTGAAATCCAAGTGTACAAATGGATAGGCCTGATTTAGCGAGGGCTGCTTGACTTTCTCTTAACGATTCATGCCGTCTTCTCCCCCAACTTGGTTTCTTCCCTCTCCTCCAACTTTCTTCAACCCCAAACCCCTAAATAAGGTGTTTTGGAAGATTTTTCAAAGAGTTAACCTCTCTTTCATTCATTTCCACTTTGTCCTTACTTGGTTTATCGAAAAGTGCAACATTTAACGAAATGCGAGCCTCGAAACATCATAGAAACATGTTTCAAAATGTTTTGAAAGAAAGGGTTTTAAGGTCCCAAAATCTTTTTGGTCAAAATAGTTTTGGTCCAAAAATCGGGTGTAAGGTTGGGATTTGACGCTCTCATTGCCAAAGAAATCGAACCTTTGCACTACATAACTTTCATCACCAAGTAAGCCATCAGTGGCGCCCAAGTCTTAAGGGCAGTCAAAAATGGGGTGTCTATAGTTGCCTCTCTTTGATAGAGCTCGAAGTCATGAAATGACGTGAGTGAATGTCAAAGCCCAAAGACGACCTATTTTTGACAAGGCCGAAGACTTTAACAAACAAACAAAATGTACATGCAAAAACAAATGGTTGCGCCTGCAGGCTGCCTACGTATCCCTTTGCAAGGAATCAAACCAACGTAGTTCAGGGCATAATGCAAAATGATACACAATATAACAAAACAATACAGACGATATGCAATGCAACGAAACAATGCACATGATATACAATGTAATTGAATTATCAAATGTCACGACCCAAACCCGCCCCTGTAGGTTTAGCATCGTAACCGGCCAGTAATCCATGGATTACCGAAGGCCTCTGAACAGATTAGCAAATAGTAAGGGGCTGTGGAAGCAATTATACAAAATAGACAAGGTCCAATGAGCTGTGATAACATACATGGAACAGAACATTTCAAAACTTATATATATACATAAGCATGCCAGTCAAGGACACCAATATTTACAAAATATTTACAGAAGTGCACTTCCCAAGACCTGACTTTACAAAGTAGTCACAGAGACTAGCATAAGCACAAAAACAACCATGGAAATAGATTTCAATTGGGACCTCCTCGGGAGGCACAACGGTTGGCTGACAAAAACATAAACGAAGGCCGTCAACTCTGGCCCTGGTCACACGCCGGCTCACCTACATATATAATATAAACTGTGAGCGAAAGCCTAGTGAACAATAACAGAGTAAAGGGGTTTCAATGAATGAGTCGAAAAGATTCAGAAATCATAATTTGTCCAGATCATATATAGACAGAAATCATAAGTCATGCGCAAGCGTACATGATACATCCACTAGCATTAACAGAACAGAACAGAACGTATACACGTGAGGTTACGAATAACCAGTTCCATAAAGGAACCTCCGGATCCGACAGAATAGAAATATGTTGAGCCCCCGTGACGGGGCCTCCGGTACGGGTAACAGAGTGCTAACAGATTAAGTTCCATAAAGGAACCTCCGATACCGGTTAACAGCCAACAGATATCACATGATGCTAAGGATGTCACGAATACATATCATAAATTGGACAATCATTCATTGAATAGAACATATCATTTCAGAAAACAAATCTCATTTTATCACACAGAAAATAAATATATTTAAACATAACTTTACTAAGTTATTACTCACAGTTGGCCTTGAGACAGATAGACGGAGCAGATTGGTTAACAGTGTATGGCACGTGACCTACAGAACACATAACAGATACACACTTGAAACACACTTTCGAATTGAACACAACCTGTTTCGTTTGCTCTTAGTGTGTTTCTAACCTTCAATCCTCATTATGGAGTCTTAAACATGGCCTAGGAATGCCTAGGATGGAATGAGGATACAAGAATGCATTAGAAAACATTTCATAAAATTTGCTGAAATAAGGTCCACGCTCGAGCGTGGCTTTCCCCGCTCAAGCGGACATGCAGATGTCGAAGCTCCGCTCAAGTGTGGACTTCCCCGCTCGAGCGGACTGTAAAATTTGACAAAAGTGCTGGATGCAAGATTTTCACGCTCGACGAGCGCTCGACCTACGCTCGAGCATGAGACTCAGAGTCTCGCTCGAGCATGGGTTCCCCCGCTCGAGCGGACTGCAAAATACACAAACTTCTGGGTATACGCATTTCACGCTCGAGTGTAACTCTCGCCACTTGAGCGGAATGCATGTACTCAGGGTTCACACTCGAGCATGAAAGTCCCCGCTCGAGCGTGGGTCAAATTTCTGGAAAATCCAAATTGACCTCCAAACATGAAATTCAACATTCAACCATCCAAAACTCATTTTTCTGGGCCAAAACTTTGGAAAACACTTGGTAACCCATAAAACAATATGTTAAAAGCATCATTTCAAGAAATCATGGCCCAAGAGCAAACCAGTTATGCACAAACTCAACTTAAACTTTATAGATGATCCAAAAGATGACATGCATGTGCATTTTTGAGCTAAGGCTCTCCAAAACATGATCAAATGCTATCAAACAACATGAAACTCATTGTGTTTCCAAAATTAGAATGAAATCAACACATGCATGAGGAAATTCTTGAAACTCATCCTTCAAAATGCTATGAAACATGCATGCATGCATGAATTAATCCTCAATTCAACATTTTAACCCAATTCCTAGCTTTAGACACTAATTAACCATGAACCATGAAAGAAACAATTCAAATTCAAGTTCAAGGGGATGAAATCTCTACCTTAGGTCTTGAATTCTAGGTGTAGGAGCTCAAATATGCAATTCTTCTTTAATTTCTTCTAAGTCTCCAAGCTAAATCTCTTGTTGAACTCAAATTCTCCTACTCTCTCTCTCTCTCTCGAATTGGTCTAAGAAAGAATGAAGGAATGACGCAAAAAGATATAAAATCTATTAATGGCCTAAAGTGCCCACTAGTGGCAAAGATGCAATTAATTCAAGTTGATGTAATTTAACTTTATTTAATCATACCAAATCAAATTTAAATTAAATCTACCATAAGATCACATAAATTCTAATTAACACATAACACTAATCAATTTCGGAATCGCGCACCGATAAGGCTTTCAATTCACAGTTCAAAGTCAAAACATGAACAGATCGTTCTACACCAAACAGATAGAACACAAAAATCAAACAACACACATGCAAATTAATTCCAAATTCCTCCTAATCTACTGTTAGGCATAATTAAGTGCGAATTAACATTAATTAGAGGTCAGGGTTATTACATCAAGCCATAAGCAATACCAAAACCACACAAATATCATAAAGAAAATCAAACTACGTTTAACATAGAAAGGTGCCGGAACCCTCAAACCACAATTCTCTTAGTGGAATAGGCATATGCACATGCAGAACTATGTGTTTTGCAAAAAGAATACAAGTAATTGGGTGGGATGATATAAGTGAGGAATGATTTACTGAGAAAAGATCGTGATCCTAAATGCTGAATGCAACAAGACAAAGTACAATGCAATGGATGTAGTGAATGAGGCGCGCGGCCAAACCACATTTTCCCCAGAAAAGGTATGGACACAAAACAGACCACGTCTGACATAGAAAAGGTGCCGAAACCCTCAGACCACAATTCTCTTAGTGGAATAGGCATGTACACATTATCACAGAACCATGCTTTAACGAAGGAAAGTATGCGCACATGCCAGACTAAGCTTAACATGGAAAAGATACAGGCAATAAAATGGATAATGCAGTAGATGCATGCGATAAATGCTATATGCAATGCAATAGAAGTAATAGATTATGAAATGCGATGTAGTTGGGAAGTGAAAGACCTTACAGGGGCAATTGGTGATGACTCACCTCATGCTGCTGGGGTCTCCCGCTTTTATATCTTGTGTTTCCGAACCATAGGTACTACTTTTCTCCCTGGCTATGGTCGCAGCTTTCCCTATTCTCCAACAAGGTGACAGACTAGGTTGGTTCAGTATCCAGAATTGAGGCGCATACACGCTACCTCAACCTATGGGGCTGCTATACAGATTTCAAGCCGAGGATACACCCCTGGGTATTTAAACTAGACTTTAGTCTCAGAAATCCCGAACCTTTGCATTCTAGGCATCGGCCATTCGAACTCTAGTTTCCACCGTCTCAGTTGATCTCTTAGGAACTCACCGCAAACACAGGCTGGTGGCTATACCAGACCACTGGAAGTCGTTCGAGCATGACAAACACCAAAAGAATTGCACCTTTAGAGGATTTAAGGTCTCCTAGTCCAAAGAATGCACAAGACAGTGCGATGCAGAGGGAATGCACAAAACAGTGCCATACAGGTGCACAAGACAGTGCAATGCAATGCACTAACAAGTGCAGGTAAGGTGCGCAAAACAGCGTGAGCAATGCACTAACAAGTGCAGGTAAGGCGCACAAAACAACGCGAGCAATGCACTAACAAGTGCAGGTAATGTGCGCAAAACAGCGCGATAAAACGCATGTTCAAGTATGGGAGCATGTAAGGAAATGCACAAGACAGTGCGATATGCAAGAAAGCGTGAGTGTAAATTCAAATGCACAAGAAAGTGCAATGCGCAAGAAAGCGCGGGTGTAAACTACACAAAAAAGTGCGATGCGCAAGAAAGCGCGAGTGTAAACTACACAAAAAAGTGCGATGTGCAAGAAAGCACGAGTGTAAATGTAGGATTTTAAGGTCTCCTAGACCAAAGAATGCACAAGACAGTACAAGTGAGACACAACCACAACGTGCACAAGACAGTGCAAGTGAGACACAACCACAAGGTGCACAAGACAGTGCGAGTGATAAACAACCACAAAGTGCACAAGACAGTGCGAGTGGCACACAACTACAAAGTGCACAAGACAGTGCGAGTGAGATGAAATTGTGAAATAGATGCACTGAGTGAGATTATTGTAATAGATGCATGGTGTTAATTGAAAGCATGTTCGATGCATGAAACCAGCATATTCTATGCAAAAGACAAAAGCATATTCTATGCAACACTGAAAGCATATTCTATGCATGAAATAAGAGCATATTATATGCAATATTGAAAGCATATTCTATGCAAGAGACAGGCATATTCTATGCATCATTGAAAGCATATTCTATGCAAGAATCATAAACAATGCGCGGCATGCATGCAACAAATGTGTATATAAAAGTGCACATTCTATGCAAGAAGGGAGGCAAATATGTACTTTGGTGCCTCCAATTTACCTCTCGAAGGGCTTTGCAACATACTCAGCTCAAACAGGATACATCCTGTTTATATTGGCGAGAGGTAACGTCTGCATGCTGCTTTAATTGCCATTTTGACTTGAAGCAGGCTTAAATTTGGGGTCGAGATACACTCATACTCCAGAGAAAGGCGAGGCCTGAGAAGATGCACCTGGAATGCAGTCTTGGAATTTGCTGAAGTTGGAACACACTCAGATGCTCCAAATTTTCCCTATTTTCTTTTGCTTTGTAGTCTGGAACCCAGATAGCTTCAGATAGGTCCTGGTTCGGTTGTTCTCTCTTGATCGGGGTTGAACCCTGCAATTTTATGAAAGAAAGAATCATGTTTTATACAAATGTGGAGAATGGCACAGCATTTCGGGCACAAAACAATTTTTTTTTTTTTTGAAATTGAAATGAATTCTTAACCAGGTATTGAGCCTACGGCTGACCGCAGTCAAAACAACTCAACAAAGGAAAAACAAAGGTAAAACAACCTAAGCACATCTATTGATACTCAAAACAAGAATTGAGACAAACAAAAATAACAAACACAACACTCAAATGTGTTCCAATGGCGAGAGACCTCTTGGTTCACAGAGAGCCCACAGCTTCTCCAAGTATTGTTTCCCACCCTTTCTCATTCGTGATTCTCATATCACTCTGGCACTCAATCTCCAGTTTTCTGAAAAAGTCCTTTTTTATCTCAGCGCACATCTCTCTATTCTTCAATCTCTCTTCTTTTTTATCCCTCCCCTGGGCGGTTGATAGATAAACAGGAAGTTATGGGCTCTTGCCCCAAGTATTCTACTAGATTCTCTTTCTTTCGCTCACAACAGTGAACTTTCCCACAGAGGGGTTGTGTACAATTGGGTGTGCAGCAGATCCGCAACTGACATCGGTTGATGACGCCACTGGTTTAGCTTGATTGAAGTGAGTTACAGCATGTCCTACCGGCCAGGTATACAATTGATTGGCCTGGCACATTGCATTTTCTACGTCCCCATTCCGGGTCAGATGCCAATTTGGGTGTGATCGTCCCAGATGAGAGAAATGATTATCCAGCTCCATTTTCAATTCGTGCTTCGCACTTGGCTTGATTCCTCACTGCTTGGAGGATGAGAGAGCTTTCGGCCCTTTGCTGTTAGCTTCAGTTGTAACGCCCTCAAAATAACAACAATAAACCCATCAATATAGACAAACATTGATATATAAAAATTCCACATTTTTCTATTCATCAGAGTTCTATTACAAAAAGTATTACATGTTAACAACAAAAGCAAATGCCCTAAGGGCTTACAGCTTTCCAAGTTAACACTTGGTTACCACGAAAGAGTACTAACTCATTTACACATTAAGCCCTTGGCTTGAATTTACATGTAATACATCAAAAATAATTTACATGTAATACATCAAAAATAAAACGACAAAAGTGTGTCCGCCTCTAGCCTCCCAAGCTATGTCCTTGGAGGTGACATGCTACCTGTACCTGAAAATGATATTCCCATATAGGGTGAGCCACAGCCCAGTAGAAATACACTAAACCAAACACGAACAATGACTAAAAGATTAGCAGTTGATAGATGGCTAACACTGATACTTTCTCTTATCACACTTTACGGTTTCATGACACACAAGTCCATATTACAGTCCAATTACATTTCCTTTCAATTCTCAATTTATAACCGTGGCTTAGAACCTGGCCAAACAACTCATATGAGACAATAACTCATATCAAACACTTCCCATTTCATAACAGATAGGCATACTAGCTATATCACACACCAACAGATAAGCATACAAGCTATATCATCACTTCCATAGATATGCATATGAGCACTATCACACTTCCAATGACAAGCATATGAGCTCTGTCAATACATCACTAGATAAGCATATGAGCTCTATCTACGGAGTCTATCCCCTATCTCCTCCCAACAACATCCGGTTTAGAGGTCCATCTCCTATCTTCCCCTAAACCGTGGAGTACATCCCCTATCTCCTCCAACACAACACAATGCATATAAACAACAATTATACACATCACCACACAATACATAAATTTGATGTATTCTTTCAATCGTCAATCTCAATGACACATTCCAGTGATTAGTTTCAGTTTGCCTAATCATCATGCATTGTCTACAACAATCACGACTATCCTCCACCGACAGCCCACAGCAGTTATTTCTATACAGAAAATAAATGCAACAATGAATATATAATCAACATTTCAATTAGGTGAGCGATAAATAATCCAACTACACCCTTTAACCCCTTCCCTTTTCAATTTCAACATTCTCAATTCAATTCCTCGTTTCCAACAATTAATTACACAAATTAATCGATCAATGTAATTAGGGCATTTTCCTTAATTAACATTACAACCCTTAGGTTCCATTTTCATTAATGTTTTAACATTAATTCCACTTTTCCATGCCAAACATGCATCTAGGCTTTTATATAGCTAAAACCCCAACTTTGTAAATTTACACCAAATTACCAAACCAACCCCAACATCTCAAAATACTAAAATTTAAAGACAAAGCTCATAGAAAGGAGTAGGATATCCCTACCTCAAATCCGGAGCCCCAAGGGAGAAGATGACAAAACCCAACGTGCTCCAAATCCTGAAATTTTCAGATTAAAAAGTAGCCCTCGACGATCAACAACTTTTTTGTAAAGGCCAAAGATGAACAAATCACTCCTACTAGATCAAAACCTAGAGAGAAGGTAGAGTTCTAGAGTGAGAGGCTCAACAATGGTGTTTTTGGAAAAGTAGGAGAGAAAAGAGAAAGTGAAAAAGTGATTTGAAAAGTCAAAACTCGGAACTTAAACCCAGTCTCCCCGCTCGAGCGTCCAACGCCCCGCTCGAGCGGCGAATACACACTCCCAGAACTTTTGCAGACAGGTCTCCCGCTCGAGCTTCCAACTCCCCGCTCAAGCGGCACTCACACAATCCCGCTCGAGCGGCCAATCCCACGCTCGAGCATCGAACACTGCACAGGAAATACTGGATGGGTGAAACTCCTGCTCGAGAGCCAAAACCCCCGCTCGAGTGGACAGGTCAAAATCTGGGCAACTAGTTTTGGTTTCTAATCTCAACCAACCTGTAACAAATCTGCCCAACACATCTTATAACTCAAATACAAAGTAAGAAAGGATGTACACCAGGTAATAATCAACTACTATCATCCACGGACACATGTCCGGATCACTACACAACAAGGGTAAAACCGGGATCGCTATAACCTCCCCCCCTTGAAGAATTTCGTCCCCGAAATTAAGCACAAGCTTTCAAAAACAGGTTTTTCTCCATTTTTAACAATGTTACATTTTAACATTCAAAAACTAGACCCATTACCGGTCAATTCCATCTCTTTTCAAGAGGCATTTCACAACATAATTTACAAGTGCATTATCAGCATGCATCACCCTTCCATTTCCAACCATTTCTACAATATAGCCAACATATGCAATATTATAATCAACTCCCATATCAGGGTAAGTTCTACAACATATTTCCATTAAATCAAAACATTACCAATGTTTTACAACTTAAGACATATATAAAGCTCTTAAGTCCAACAATATTACAATATAAATACAAGATTACTCATCAATAAACAAGTCCGGATATTTCTCGCGGACCTCCAACTCACGTTCCCAGGTGGCCTCCTCCACTCCGTGATGTTTCCACAAAACCTTCACTAAAGGGATGGTCTTGCCACGCAGGACTTGATCCCGTCTATCCAAGACCCGAACCGGTCTCTCCTCATACGAGGCATCCTCATCTACCTCTAAGTCGGTCCAATCTAACACATGGGACGGATCCGGCTTATACTTCCGAAGCATACTCACATGAAACACGTCATGCACTCCGGACAACTGCGGCGGTAAGGCTAAATGATAAGCAACCTCGCCAATCCTCTCAAGGATCTCAAAAGGCCCAATAAACCGAGGGGATAACTTCCCACTCTTCCCAAACCTCATCAAGCCTCGCCTAGGTAATATCTTCAAAAAGACATGATCACCTACCTCAAACACCAAAGGCCTCCTCCTACGGTCGGCATAAGATTTCTGACGACTCTGGGCTGTAACAAGCCTCCTACGGATAAGTTCAACTTTCTCCGTCGTCTCCCTAACCAACTCCGGACCCAACAAAGGTGCATCACCCACCTCGGCCCAACAAACTGGAGACCTACACGGTCGGCTGTACAAGGCCTCAAACGGTGCCATACCGATACTAGACTAGAAACTGTTGTTGTAGGCAAACTCTACCAATGGCAAGTGCCTCTCCCACGTCCCACTAAAGTCAAGGACACAACCTCGAAGCATATCCTCAAGGATCTGAATAGTACGCTCGGACTGCCCGTCAGTCTGCGGATGATAAGTCGTACTAAAGGTCAACTTAGTGCCCAAGGCACTCTGCAAACTCTGCCACAACCTAGCAGTAAAACGAGGGTCTCTATCTGAGACGATCGTCACTGGGACCCCGTGCAATCTCACTATGTCCCGAATATACAAGTCGGCAAGATGATCTACCGAATCTCATACGCGCATAGGAATAAAGTGCGCCGACTTAGTCAACCGGTCTACAACCACCCAAATAGCGTCACTACGCCGCTGAGTCCTCGGAAGACCTACAACGAAGTCCATAGTGACATGCTCCCACTTCCACTCGGCAATAGGCAAGGGTTGCAACAAACCCACTGGCCTCTGATGCTCGGCCTTCACTTGCTGGCAAGTAAGGCACTTCAATACGAAAATAGCCACATCTCTTTTCATACCCCGCCACCAAAACTGGCGACTCAAATCCCGATACATCTTAGTTCCTCCCGGATGCACCGCAAGACGTGAATGGTGAAACTCTCGGAGTACTTCCTCTCGGCAAGACTCCGGCACAAACAAACGGTCTCGGTATCTCACACTCAAGTCGGGATACACCGTCAAACCCTTCTCAACTTTCCCACTGGAGATCTTCTCTCGGAAGGACTCTACCTCAAGGTCACCTCTCTGTGCCTCTAACACTCTAGTCACAAGTGTGGGCTATGCAACAACAGAAAACAAGGCTGCAGCCTCACCAGATTCGCCCAGATGCAAATCAAACTCGCCGAGTACACCCAACATTCCCCATTCCCGGATGGCTATACAAGCTACATCACTAATGAATTTCCTACTAAGGGCATCGGCCACAACATTGGCCTTTCCTGGGTGATAGTGCAACTCAAAGTCGTAGTCCTCAATGAACTCCATCCATCTCCTCTGCCTTAAATTCAAGTCTCTCTGTGTAAACAGATACTTCAAACTCTTGTGGTCCGAGAACACCTCAAACTTCTCACCATAAAGGTAGTGCCTCCAAATCTTCAAGGCAAATATCACTGCTGCTAACTCTAGGTCATGTGTAGGGTAATTCTTCTCGTGAATTTTCAACTGATGTGAGCCATAAGCTACCACTTTCCCTTCTTGCATTAACACACAACCCAAACCCTCTCGCGAGGCATCACAATAAACCGCATAACCCAACCCTCTCTCCGGAATAATCAAAACCGGAGCGGTGGTCAATCTAACCTTTAGCTCTTGGAACGACTTTTCACAAGTCTCACTCCATACAAACTTGACCCCTTTCCGCGTCAATCTAGTCAACGGCGAAGCTAGCCTGGAGAAATCCTTCACGAACCGACGGTAATAACCAGCTAATCCCAGAAAACTGCGGATCTCAAACACACTCTTAGGCTGTGCCCAATCTTGCACTGCCTCTACCTTGGATGTATCAACAGACACCCCTTCCCTGGATACCACATGGCCTAAGAATTTCACCTCTCCTAGCCAGAACTCACACTTCCCAAACTTGGCATACAGCCTATGGGCCCTAAGCAACTCAAGCACCACTCTCAAGTGTTCCTCGTGCTCCTCCTCTGAAGGCGAATAGATAAGAATGTCGTCCACGAAAACGACCACAAATCGATCTAAGAATTCCCGGAAGATCTGGTTCATCAAGTCCATAAAGACTGCCGGTGCATTGGTAAGCCCAAATGGCATCACCAGAAACTCATAATGGCCATACCGTGTACGGAATACCGTCTTAGGAATATCCTCCTCCCTGACCCTCAACTGGTGGTAACCCGATCTCAAATCTATCTTAGAGAAACAACGGGAACCTTTCAACTGGTCAAACAGATCATCTATACGGGGCATAGGGTACTTATTCTTGACCGTAGCCTGATTCAACTTCCGGTAGTCTATACACAATCTCAAGGCACCATCTTTCTTTTTAGCAAAGAGGGCCGGTGCTCCCCACGGTGAAACACTAGGGCGGACAAAACCCTTATCTAACAATTCCTAGAGCTGAACTTTCAGCTCAATCAACTCTGCTGGAGCAAAACGGTAAGGTGCCATAGAAATCGGCGCCGTGCCGGGCACTAAATCGATAGAGAACTCTATCCCTCGGTGAGGTGGCAACTAACAAGGTCTTCGGGAAAGACATCCAAATACTCACAAACCACCCTCAGCAATACAACCTGGGTTTCATCACCCTCACCACTCTCAAAGCTAGCAAGTAGACCACTAAGCTCACTTCGCCCTCGCGAATCATACCCCGGTGGCAAAACACTACCAACCCGGTCTCCCAAGAAATGGAACCACTCCCCGCTCAAGGTACATAACGTGACCCTCTGGCGGTAGCAATCAATAACAGCCCAGTATGACGATAGCCAGTCCATACCCAAAATAACATCAAAGCCCTTCATGGGTATGACCACAAATGGAAAAGGAAGCCTATGGTCGGCGACCTCTATATCACAACCTCTAACACCCTGTTTCAGGATCAACTCCCCACCGATAGGCGATACCACACAAATAGGAGATGCCAACTGTGCTAACTCCAATTCCAAAACAGATGCAAATGCAGCAGATACAAAAGAATGAGATGCACCCATGTCAATCAACACACTAGCAACCGAGTTACAAAACAGAAAAGTACCTCTCACTACTGATGGAGCCGGTACTAAATCCTGCGCAGCAACAGCATACACGTGCCCTGTAGGCCCCTGATCTACCTGCTCACCTCTCGGAGCAAAAGACTGCTGCACAGACTGGGATGACGAAGCTCTCGGATTGGCCCTCGAGGCCTGCACAGACTGAGCTGGCTGAAAACTCTGCGTTTGCCTAGAACCAAACGCTCCCGATGTGGCGCCCAACTGTGGGCAATACCTCTTCAGGTGCCCAGGCTGACCACACTGATAGCAAGACAAAGGCTGGCCCCTGCCCTGACTCTGGCCCTGAGGTCTAGCTGAAGAGGAAGCAGCTCGCTGACCCCCTCCCTTCTACGGGCAAACCGAAGCTTTGTGACCCAGCTGGCCACACTTGTAACAAGTAAAATCCCCCTGACTACCTCTCCCAGAGCCTGCACTCGGGACTGGAAAGGTCGGTCAAGCAACTCCACCCTGAGACTGCTGAGGATTAGGACCCCTCTGTCTCCTGCCATCACCCTGACCATCTTGGCTCCTCTTGGAGCCTCTCTGCCCCTCATCCTCCTCCTGCATCATGAGCTCCATATGAGCTGCAGCATCCACTAAATGTCTATACTCTCGGATGTAAGACCCACCAACTCTCAGCTTGAGGCCCCGCCTCAACTTCCGCTCAAACTCATAGCAACGGCGTTCTTCGGACGCCACCAACTCAGGTGCAAACCTGGACAAACTAGTGAAAGTGGCCTCAAACTCTGCCACAGACATGCCCTGCTGATTAAGCCGGCTAAACTGATCCCTCAGCTTCTCCCTAGCCACTGCAGATAAGAACCTCTCTTGGAAAGCATTTACAAACGCCTCCCATGTACCACCAACACGAGCCTTCTCGTACTTCCACCATTGACCCGCATCTCCCTTCAGCTGGAAGGATGCCAAGGTCACTTTCAATGCTCCGTCCTTGATGCCAAGCATCTCGAACGTCTTACTCATCTGTTCCAACCACTCGTCAGCCTTCGGTGGTTCCTTCGGATCTCCAACAAACTCATCCGGGTTAGACCGGAAGAACTCCCTCTTTAAGAAGGAAGGCCCTGCCTCAACTACCTGATTCCCAGCTTTGAGAATACCCAAAGCTCCTGCTATCTCTCGTGCCAAGGCACTCATAGCCTGTTGGCCCGCTGGCTCGGCCACATTGGCCTGGCCAACTCCCTCCTGCACTGCCGGAATATCATCCGGTAAAGGTACTTCCTGCCTCGCAGGTCTACCACGTCTAGCACCTCTTCCTCGTCCTGACATCCTAATAAAGGTAATACAGAACGTTAGCACATTCACAAATGTGCCAAAACTAAACACTCGCGTCCTAATGCATGGACAACAGTAGTTCACTCCACGTAAGCACATAAACACATAAGCACTCACGAATTTCATTTCCGAATAATGATAGTCCCGAGGCGTTACTAGAGTTTCGGTTAGAAACAGCATTGATCAAGTGCTTTTCCAACAAGACTCCCAGAAACCCAAGGATCCAATCAACATCCTAGAAACTACATTCCATACCCACATAGTCACATAAGCATGTTATCAATTAAGCACATAGCATATGACACTACATCTAAGTCTCTATCAAGTGAGACAAACCCACTGTGATACTAATCACTTCCCACGTACCCAAAGTATTCGAACCCGATACGCTCTGATACCAAGTTGTAACGCCCTCAAAATAACAACAATAAACCCATCAATATAGACAAACATTGATATATAAAAATTCCACATTTTTCTATTCATCAGAGTTCTATTACAAAAAGTATTACATGTTAACAACAAAAGCAAATGCCCTAAGGGCTTACAGCTTTCCAAGTTAACACTTGGTTACCACGAAAGAGTACTAACTCATTTACACATTAAGCCCTTGGCTTGAATTTACATGTAACACATCAAAAATAAAACGACAAAAGTGTGTCCGCCTCTAGCCTCCCAAGCTATGTCCTTGGAGGTGACATGCTACCTATACCTGAAAATGATATTCCCATATAGGGTGAGCCACAGCCCAGTGGAAATACACTAAACCAAACACGAACAATGACTAAAAGATTAGTAGTTGATAGATGGCTAACACTGATACTTTCTCTTATCACACTTTACGGTTTCATGACACACAAGTCCATATTACAGTCCAATTACATTTCCTTTCAATTCTCAATTTATAACAGTGGCTCAAAACCTGGCCAAACAACTCATATGAGACAATAACTCATATCAAACACTTCCTATTTCATAACAGATAGGCATACTAGCTATATCACACACCAACAGATAAGCATACAAGCTATATCATCACTTCCACAGATATGCATATGAGCACTATCACACTTCCAATGACAAGCATATGAGCTCTGTCAATACATCACTAGATAAGCATATGAGCTCTATCTACGGAGTCCATCCCCTATCTCCTCCCAACAACATCTGGTTTAGAGGTCCATCTCCTATCTTCCCCTAAACCGTGGAGTACATCCCTTATCTCCTCCAACACAACACAATGCATATAAACAACAATTATACACATCACCACACAATACATAAATTTGATATATTCTTTCAATCGTCAATCTCAATGACACATTTCAGTGATTAGTTTCAGTTTGCCTAATCATCATGCATTGTCTACAACAATCACGACTATCCTCCACCGATAGCCCACAGCAGTTATTTCTATACAGAAAATAAATGCAACAATGGATATATAATCAACATTTTAATTAGGTGAGCGATAAATAATCCAACTACACCCTTTAACCCCTTCCCTTTTCAATTTCCATATTCTCAATTCAATTCCTCGTTTCCAACAATTAATTACACAAATTAATCGATCAATGTAATTAGGGCATTTTCCTTAATTGACATTACAACCCTTAGGTTCCATTTTCATTAATGTTTTATCATTAATTCCACTTTTCCATGCCAAACATGCATCTAGGCTTTTATATAGCTAAAACCCCAACTTTGTAAATTTACACCAAATTACCAAACCAACCCCAACATCTCAAAATACTAAAATTTAAAGACAAAGCTCATAGAAAGGAGTAGGATATCCCTACCTCAAATCCGGAGCCCCAAGGGAGAAGATGACAAAACCCAACGTGCTCCAAATCCTGAAATTTTCAGATTAAAAAGTAGCTCTCGACGATCAACAGCTTTTTTGTAAAGGCCAAAGATGAACAAATCACTCCTACTAGATCAAAACCTAGAGAGAATGTAGAGTTCTAGAGTGAGAGGCTCAGCAATGGTGTTTTTGAAAAAGTAGGAGAGAGAAGAGAAAGTGAAAAAGTGATTTGAAAAGTCAAAACTCGGAACTTAAACCCAGTCTCCCCGCTCGAGCGTCACTCATAGACTCCCGCTCGAGCGTCAACAATCCCGCTCAAGCGGCGAATACACACTCCCAAAACTTTTGCAGACAGGTCTCCCGCTCAAGCTTCCAACTCCCCGCTCGAGCGGCACTCACACAATCCCGCTCGAGCGGCCAATCCCACGCTCGAGCGTCGAACACTGCACAGGAAATACTGGATGGGTGAAACTCCCGCTCGAGCGCCAAAACCCCCGCTCGAGCGGACAGGTCAAAATCTGGGCAACCAGTTTTGGTTTCTAATCTCAACCAACCTGTAACAAATCTGCCCAACACATCTTATAACTCAAATACAAAGTAAGAAAGGATGTACACTAGGTAATAATCAACTACTATCATCCACGGACACATGTCCGGATCACTACACAACAAGGGTAAAACCGGGATCGCTATATCAGTTGTGCCCATTTTGGCGAATATAGTGCCCTTTCGGGCAAGTATGGTGCCCTTTCTAACAAGTATGTTGACAGCAAGAAAAAGATAGAAAACCTGACTCAACTGTGCTCCTAGTTCATCATTTTGACCATTTTTGTGTTTTGGCTTTCTACTAAAACAATTTTGACCAAAATGAGAGTTAGATTAACATGCTTGTTCGATTTTCTGATTTGAAATCATGCAAGTCATACTATGAGCACTGAAAATTTTCTTTTTTTGGGTCCAAGAAAGGGTCTAGTTTTGGAAAAATAGAATAATTTTCAAGAAAATTAGTCAACCTCATTAAAAATTCTCAAAACTATTTTTGCAAATAGACAATGCTCAAACAACGTGGTTTTACTCTTGAGATGCACAACCTCAGATCTGAACTTGAATTATCTTGCAGCTGAATCTTCTAACAGGGTAGGACAATCAATTTTGAACCAAGATGAGCACGAAGACGAGACAATTTGCCCATGGATAAGATAGCCGAGTTGAACAAGGATAAACCAATCAATATGGATGAGACCAGTAGGCTGAAAATGGTTGGGGCCGGACTTCAGGATGAAGTTGCCTATGTATCCCAAACATGGGAATCAGGCCGTACGTAGTTTTGGGTTGAGGTTCACTGAAGTATTAACACTCTCCTTTTGTGCTCTAACTTTTGCCAAAGCCGCCCTTCGGGGTTTTCAACCTTGCGAGCTCTGTTTTTCTTTTCTTTTCATTTCTTTTCTTTTTTTTTTCATTTTTCTTTTTTTTTTCTTTGCATTTTTCATTTTTGTTCTTTTTCTTCTTTTTCTCTGCTCTAACTTTTGCCTGGGTCGCCCTTCCGGGTTTTCGGCCAGCGAGCCTCTCAAGGATAAAAAAAGAGTAACTTGTCCATATTGACTGGTCATAAGATCTCGAAGCTATCTGAATCCGGGAGAATGGCTGTTGTTCGCTGATGATGTAGGAGTCTATCCAATCGAGGCTGAATTTGCCTCTAGTGTTGTGGATAGGAACTCGGTTGTCCTTCAGCAAAAACTTTTTTTTCTCCATTTTGGAATTTGGATTTCTTGCCAGTCTTCTTTGGTTTGCGGAATGACCCATCTTTTGAATCTTTGAGCACATCTGACATTTTTGCCCCTAGTTCAAGAGATGCTTCTGATCTAGCTTCACAAGCTTCCTTTGATAACATCTGATCTTCTTGATTTGACTTTCCTTGCCCCTAGTTCGAGTGCTACTTCAAATCTGGCCTGGCAGGCCTCCTTTGATGTCATACGACCTTATTGCCCCTAGTTCATGGGCTGCTTCAAATCTGGCCATAAAAGCCTCACATTGTGGTTGACCGTTGAACATTCTAAATCCAAGTTCATGGTTTGAAAGCAAAAGGGGTTGAGTCTTGAGGCTGAGAGTAATCCTATGCTGCACAATCTCAAAATCAATTCCACGTATGTTTTCACAAGACCACGCAAAACAGTTTTTTGAAATCTTTTAAGAAAGCAATTAGTCGCTTGCGCTGAAGACAATGTAGAACCAATCTAGATCAAGGCAGGATCTTTCTCAGTACTCACATTAACAAACATGATCTCATTCATGAAGGGCTTAGCATGCCTCTCTTTCTCTTAGTCGATCAAATTTTTACAAATCTCGAGGAATTCCTTCCTCTTTGTTTTCATCACAGTGTTAGAAAAGTTTTCAAAAAGTTAGGTCAATGCAATGATTTTAAGGCACAAAAAAGTAGGTGAAAAGCAGTGCCATTTCATTCAAAACTTTTGGCATAACTAGCTCAAAGGCAAAAACAGACGCAAAAGAAAGGGTGTAAAAGACAAACACAAAACAAGATAGTGATGTTCGAGGTAACACCCCCTAAATCACTTGACTCTAATACAACACAACAAGACTGACTCAATACAACAAGACAGACTCAAAACAACATAACAAAATTGACTCAATACCTAAGTCAGGAAGTAAAATAAACAACATTCGCAAATTGCCCAAAACAGTGCGTGTCATCCCCATATCTGGAGTAAACTGAGCGCCATCAGTAGGTGGTTCATCCTCTTATCACATAGTCACATTATCCCCCAAGTTCATCGATCTAGTATCGATAGACTTTGTAGGACCTGGTGCGATGGCAAAGACGAAAACAAAGGTCAGTGTCATGATCGGTTTGTTAATGGAAGGCACAGTACTTGGCAGCATCTTGTTTGGCCGGAAGGAGATCCGGGAGAGGCCGAGGCTCAAGGGGTTTGAGATGGCCCTTTCCTATAAGGAGTTGGAAAGCTTTGGACAAGGTCATGTAGTGGGGATTGAAGACCCTCTGGCCTTTGGGTTGGTACATCGAGGTTGGTGAAATGTTGGATATACCGGCAAAAGGGTTGCCCGGTGCTGGCTGGGTTTGCTAATCTCTTCCAAGAATAGGATTGGAGCTGAAAGGAACGTTTCTGGTACAACAGCCCTTTTCTCGACTTGCCCCTTGATTCGGAATTCCCCGAACTTGAGTGGCAAAAGTGTCATCCACAGTTTTTGCAACAACTACGAGCACTTGCTGTTTGTTCAGCCCTTCGGCTTTCAAAGCCTCAACAGCCCACTGAAGGTGTTCACGGGGACCAATGCCTGTCCCTACCTTGTTCTTACCATTTGCCTCCACTTTACTAAGGGATTAGCATTCTTCCAAAGCAGCCCATCCCAAGATTGAGGAGCCTTTTGGCGTGAAATTTTTGGCATGTGATATGGTTGATGACGGAGCCAATATCTCAAAGGCCAGATCTACCACAATTCTCTGAAGATCTTCAATCATTTTCATCAGCTCAGAAGTAGTGGGTTCACATGTTTGAGATGATTGGGGTTCAAATGCATCCATCATGCATAAGTCCATGTTTTCTAGGATAAAAAACCTCAAGCTTGGGTAGATAGGCCGGGGTGATGTATATGCTGGGATTGTATGTGGATGGCAGTGTATAGATGAGGTTGAGGTAGGCAAGAGATATTTGGTCATTAGGGTCTGGAGGTGGAGCTATCGTCTGGTTGTTGATAAGATTCTAGACCTCATAACGAATGCGGTAGCAACGATCGGTGCCATGACCGCACTGTTGATGATACACGTAGTATTTGGTGGGGTTATGTCTAGCAGGGAGTGGGTCAGGCAAAGGTTGAGAATCAACGGGTCTGAGATACCCTTTTTCCATCAGGACTTTTAGTGCGCTAGTTAGGCTCATATAGAGGGGTGAAAGTTCTGCCTTGTGCTCGGGTTGGGCTGGCTGTTTGTAGGTTTGGTTTGGCAAAAAGGTCGGCTATGATAACTGTATTGAATTCAATGGGTTTGGGAATAGTGCTACTACCAGCATGGGTCCCAGAAATCATCCTTCTCATTGGTTCACTTGTTTTGGGAATAATCCCTGTGTTGAACGCACTCTCAATCTGAACCCCGAGTTCATGCAAACTTTTGAAAGTGAACAGTGGCGCCACTATTAACTTTTGCAGCATATCAGGCTCAAGGTTCTGCACCATTATCCACACTTGATCCCTCTCAAAAGGGCGATCTATCATCTGTGCTACCTTTGCTCTCCACCTTGCAACAAATTCCATAAAAGGTTCTGTTGGGTTCTGGTGGGTTGTTTCAAGCTCTGGAGTGGTCATTTCAACTTGGGTATTATAAGAATACTGATCGACAAAGGCCTCAGCTAACTCTTCCTAGTTCAGCCTCACTATATCCTCCAACTTGGCGTACCAAGTGGCTGCTATGCCCGACAGGGTTCTTCCATACAGAGAGAGCTTCTGCGGCTTAGTCAGACCCATCGGTTTCAGGATGTTCAAGAAAAGTCGAATATGTACCATAGGATCTCCAGACCCGTCGAAACGGTCAAGGTGTGGCATTTTGAATCTGTCTGGGAGCCGTACGGTAGCCTCGGTGTACCCATCCTCAATGTTGGGAATGGAGTTAAGGCCTTATGCCTTTTTGAATTGCTTCTCAAGATTCGTAACTTTCACAGAGGTCGGATCGAGATCATTAGTATCAAGGGGATAAAGCCTCTCATTAGGCCGCACCAGGGGTCTGAAAACTCGAGCTTGAGCCAACCCTTCTCGGGGATCCGAACCAGGCGAATCTTCAGTTGGCGGAAGTGGGTCAAAGTTCAGCTGGGGTCCCGAGACTGGATGCGTGGCTGGTGCCCCAGATGGGCGTTGCATTTCAACATTGGTCTCATCCTGCCTGGCGATTCCCTAGTTTAACGCCGCTATCATGGCCATAACTTCTTCCGGACTCTGCGCCATCACGGTCTGCTGAGTTTGAACAAAGGTGATGTGACTGGTGACTGTCAAATCAGTTAAACTGGTAAGCCCTGACAGACCTTTCTTTGCCTTGCCTCTAGTGAAGGAAACACTGGTTGCCCTTGAACTAAATCTCCAACCTGACAAAGTCTATCAACAGAAGTCCAATGTACCTGGGGGATATTGGAGCCTTCTGAAGCTATGGTTCCAAGACTATCTAGCAAAAGAGAAAACAGACAGCACCTCAGCTTCGTTTCACTAGAACAGATATGAGCATAGCTGAATGACTGTACTCTCTATTGAATTTTGCCCCAGAACAAATGCCAACTTGGCAACTAATATGCACATCCCTGTACAATTTCACTATAAAGCACACACCAGTTAAAGAGAGCCAAAACACCCCTATGGTGGGGTAGGGTTTCCTGTCCTAGTTTCGTCAGGAAATAGGGCTTCATTATGCACGCATGCGATTTCAAACAATCCTGCATTCGGGTGAGCAACATGTCCTAGTTTGGAACAATCTCTATGGCTTCCGATATGCAACTAGGTCGATTGGTCAAAAAAGGTGCCTCAGCAAGACCACCTAATATACCTCTCGCTTCTAACACCGAGAAGTGAAAGGAGGATCAAATGGCACAGCAGTGATCCCGATCCAAGGTTTGTGTTCCCATCGTGGCAGAGCCCGTAACCGGTCAGCCTTATGGTACATTTTTCCAAGCAAGCCTCCAGCAAACCGCTCAAGAATAACAAACGGAAAACACTGTGACTTAGGCGCACCTATGCAAATGCAATGCAAAGAAACACACAAATGTAGATAAAACAACATATCATGAGTTCGAGTCAAGTTCTCTAAATCCCCAGCGGAGTCGCTAGAAACTGTAGACTCGACTTTCTTCACGCGCCCCCTTTCGGAGTGGCTCGAATTGGTCTCCTACAGTTCGGACTCCTGTCATGGTTCTGAATCTAATCTCATAAAGTGTAATGTGAGACTGACAAACACTAAAGAGTCCAATCCGAAAAATCATTTTGGAAAATCAATTTTGAATCAAATAATGCCAAAACTGGACTGCTTTGCCAGATTACAGAGTCGCCACCTAAATATTTTATTTTTGAGAAATTTAGGAAACCCTGACTCGTGCCAAAGGCCACGTGTCCGTCATCACCAAAGTTACCTTAGCTCGGAAACTTGGGTATAAGAGGGGAAGGTCCTGAAATGAGCACCCCCGCTCACCCGATCAAAGATCGGCCTCTACTAAACATGATATGTTGTTTTATAAACCTCATGTGTTCTTATTTGGTTATTAACAAACTTTACTATGTGACACACACATACAAGTATAGACTAAGTCGCAAGACTTGGAACAAATCGACTCATGTTTGTTTTTGAAAATAGTTTGAAAGTGCCACTCACAAGTGGGCTAAAGCGCGGATTTGCCACCAAACATGATGGGCTTAAAACATGATTTGCCACTTCGCAAAGTGGGCTTAAAACTCACATTTAACGAATTATCCCAATTCAAGTAACCAAGCCTTCACCCACAGGCATTCATTCAGTTTTAACAAATAAGCACATAACTTTATGGCAAGCATGCTATCATGGCAACACCCACACTCATGCAAGTATGCTAAAGCGTAACACTTACAGTGTACTCCGAGCCAAAACAAAAACTAGTTAGAAATATGCATGCTCCTAACTATACAGAATGCCTAATGCAACACATGCAACATGCAATTAATAGGCTTAGCTATCTAAGATGGCATATGAATGCAACTTGGTAACATGCTTCGAAACACGTATTCAAGTAAGTGTAATCGAAATACGATGCAGTTTGAATGATGCGCCGAGCCCGGTGCATGCAAGACAAATGAATGATGCAAACATGCAAGCATAAGGTATGCTAATTAAAACATGCCCTAAACTAACCACCGAAAGTAGTTAAGTAAAAGGAAGAAAGAAGTGGGATTGGAAGATATGCACACACATATGCACACTTATTACAACATTGCGCCTTCTTGAAGGAGGGTCCGAATAATTAAGCTAAGCTACACTAAGCTAAGCTAATTATTACAAACCAACTAATTAACTATTCTAGCTAATTAATTATTACAAACCAATTTGAATAACTAGCTAGGCTAAGCTAATTAAAATATTACAATAATTGAATGATTAGCTATGCTAACTAACTAGTAAAGCAATTTAAACAGCCTCGAGAAACGAGGGTTGCATGCATGCTCGGTTGCTTCCTCTCGAAAATGCTCTTGCCTTGCCATCGGATGCCTCTGTTTACACTTTGCTTTGATCTTTGAACATTGCACCAACTTCCAGATTGCCTCTGCTCCAACACAGGAACACACTTGCACAAAAATTCACTAGTGGCCGGTCGGCTACAAAAAGTGGCTGTCGGCCACCTTAACTGGCCAGTTGACTAGTTTAAATGGCCGGTCGGCTACTTCAAGTGGTTGGTTGGCCACCCCCATTTTCTGGACTTCTGCTTTTGTTGCAACAGAGAGCAACAGAGGCAAAATAAAGCATTTTTAAGAAATGTGTGTACTGCTACACTCCTTATCATTTCTCAAGCTCAAAGGAGTGTAGCTCTTGGCTCTCAAGCCATCAACCAAGCATTTTCATGCATGATGGCCAAAGAACCAAGCTTGTACAAGTTCAATGAATGCATAAACAAGACTCAAATGGCCAGCACCCTATCATGCATGATCAAGGGTGACGGCGACTAAAAAACGTGACACGTTTCATCACTTTGAGTATGAAACGTCTCACATTTCTTGTGTTTGGATTAACGTATGATCCAAACACATGCAATGCAACACAAATGCTTATCTTGCACAAGTTTTACTTTGCTCATTTTATTTACACATTTTACATTACCGAGCCATTCTCTAACCGGTTAAGTCCAATGTGAAAGTCCTCTAATGAGAGAGGGGTCAACCAAAGGATGGTTTAAGACATGAGAGAGATTATGTCTTTGGCTAGTAGAAACCCTCAAAGGTGAGTTAAAGTCATTGAGCACAAGCTCTATCTCAAGCTTAAACACAATCATAAGGTTAACCAACCCTCAAAACAAATAGAAAAATGAAGAAATGAGGGAGGTTGCAGACTTTTCATTGCTGATACGGCATGGAAAATAGTGCTACAACATGCAAGCAACACATGCACAATATGTTCAAAGCCAAAAGCATTAAAGCTAATGAAGAGCATTACACTAAAGGCATGCAATATCAAGCTCAAATGATCAAACCAGCTCTGGTAGAGCTTAAACATGCCAAATCAGTGCCTAAAGCATGCTGAGATGGTAGTACAAAAGGCAAGAAAAACATGCTCATTTTTTAGCTCACAAGCAAGGCTCAAAGCACACCTCTCAAAAGCAATGAAAGAGTGAAATACATGCGCACATGACAGAGGTTATGGTGCTGAAATTACATGCTAAATGATGCTACAACATGCAATCTTCTCAAGTAAGACATGTTAGAGGCCTTAAAACACAAAGCTAGTAAAGGCATTTGCACTATAGCTATACAATACATGGCTCATATGATCAAGACAGCTCAAAACAGAGCTAAATCATGACAAATTAGTAGCCAAAACATGCTTAGATTAAGTCACAAAAAGGTGGAAAAAAACATGCTCACATGCTAGGCCATCTACACATACAAACAAGACACAAGGAGGAGAGGCCACCCTCTCCTATATTGGACCTCAAAACATACTTTTTGCCACTGGAATTCCCCTGGAATTCAGTGGTTAAAAGGCCAAAAAAATTTGTTTTAAAAGCTTTGAAAAATGGTACAAAATGCTTCATAAGCCAAAGAGCAAAAAGAGGAGACAACCCCCAGCTCAAAATAGGCTCAAACCACCATTTTTAGGACTGAAAAACAGAGGTTTTTACAGTTGAAAATCAGCTCAAAAATAGTGTAAAAGATGGCCACAACAGGTAGTCAAAACAAAGCTTACAAGGTGAGACTTTACCTCTTAAAGCACAGCACAAATACAGCCACTATTCTGAGCTTAACCACCCTTCCAACAGCCCAAAATAGGTTCCAAGGGACCTCATCCTAAAGTTATGATACTTTGGTTAAAGATGTCTTGGCAAAGAAGAGGTGTATCTCTACTTCTATGCACAAAAGAGCAAGAGAGAGAGAAATCTAGAGAGAAAGGATTATAGAGAGAGAGAGAGAGAGAGATTTTAGAGAGAGAGGCTCCCAAACTTCCTAGCCTTTCAATATGAGAGATATGGATTTTATATATAGAGAAATATAAGCCTTGGGTCAAAAATATCTGATTTAGAGACAGTTGGAATATTTGGAAGACGGCTGGAGCAAAATATCTGCAAATTCTGAGCTTTCTAGACATTTGTGGCCGACCAGCCACTAATGGTGGCTGACTAGGGTCACTTCTGGCCGACCTATGGCCGGCAAGCTCCATTTGTGGCCGGCACACTCCCCTAGTGGCCGGCAGCAAAAACTAGTCCTTGTCCCCGACTTCCAACAAGCATAACTCCTTCATCTGGACTCCTTTTCAGGTCATTCTTGAGCCTAAACTGAAGCATCGGAAGTATTCTTTTCAATGGTGCAGCCTCACATCAAAATTCCAAGTTGCTAAGAGATATCCCTCTTTTAGTGAAGACTGCTCAGTTTCAGTCCAACCAGATTGATGCCCAACTTCAACCAACCATATCTCCTCCATCCGGACTCGGCTTTAGGAGATTATTGAGTGCAAAATGAAGCCCTGAAAGTCCACTCTCCAATGGTGGTGGCCTCATAGCTGAAATCCAAGTGTACAAACGGATAGGCCTGATTTAGCGAGGGTTGCTCGACTCTCTCTTAACGATTCATGCCCGTCTTCTCCCCCAACTTGGTTTCTTCCCTCTCCTCCAACTTTCTTTAACTCCAAACCCCTAAATAAGGTGTTTTGGAAGATTTTTCAAAGAGTTCACCTCTCTTTCATTCATTTTCACTTTGTATTTGCTCGTTTTATCGAAAAACGCAACATTTAACGAAATACGAGTCTCGGAACATCGTAGAAATATTTTTCAAAAATATTCTGAAAGAAAGGGTTTAAAGGTCCCAAAATATTTTTGGTCAAAATAATTTTGGTCCAAAAATGGGGTGTAAGGTTGGGATTTGACGCTCTCCTTGCCAAAGAAATCAAACCTTTGCACTGCATAACTTTCATCACCAAGTAAGCCATCAGTGGCGCCCAAGTCTTAAGGGCGGTCAAAAATGGGGTGTCTACATTATGATGAGACGTTTGCCCCAGTTGCATATCTCGAATCTATTCGTACTTTACTTGGTGTTGCATGCTTCCTTGGTTTCAAACTATTTCAAATGGATGTGAAAAGTGCCTTTCCAAATGGATACTTAAAAGAAGAGGCTTATGTTGAGCAAGCAAAAGGGTTTGAGGACCCTAAATGTTCAGACCATGTCTACAAGTTAGACAAGGCTTTGTATGGATTGAAACAAGCCCCTCAGGCTTGGTATGATAGACTTACTACCTTTCTTCTCGATAATGATTTTCAAAGGGGTAGTGTGGACAAAACTTTATTTGTGAAACATAACAAGTCTCGTATACTTGTTGCACAGATTTATGTTGATGATATTATGTTTGGATCCATAACTGATCATCTTATTAAATACTTTTTGGATTGCATGACATATGAGTTTGAGATGAGCATGATGGGAGAGTTGCCTTTTTTCTTAGGTCTTCAAATTAACCAATCTCCTTCGGGTATGTTTGTTTCTCAGACTAAGTATGCCAAAAACCTTGTGTCAAAGTTCGGTCTTGAGTCGGCCAAACATGCACGCACTCCTATGAGCACCAGTATTCACCTTTCCAAAGATTTCTCTGGTACTGATGTTGATCCTACCCTTTATAGGAGTATGATAGGGAGTCTTTTGTACCTCACAACCAGTCGTCCTGACATTGCATTTAGTGTAGGTGTTTGTGCCCATTACCAAGCCTGTCCTAAAGAGTCTCATCTGATTGTTGTCAAACGCATCATTAAGTATGTGAATGGGACATTGGGTTATGGGATTTGGTTCTCGACCGACACTACAGCTGAAATCACTAGTTTTTCTGATGTCGACTGGGTAAGGTGTGCTGATGCTCATAAGAGCATATCTGGGAGGTGTTTTTACCTTGGGAATAATTTGGTTGCCTAGCATAGCAAAAAGTAAAATGTCATTTCTCTTTCAACAACTGAGGCTGAGTACATTGTTGCAGGGAGTTGTTGTGCACAAATGCTGTGGATGAAGCAAATGCTTCATGATTATGGAATTGACTAGAACACTCTCACTCTTTTCTGTGATAACACAAGTGCCATTAACATTTCTAAAAATCTTGTCCAACACTCTCGTACCAAACACATTGATATTCATTATCATTTTATCCGAGAGTTAGTGGAAGAAAGCCTTGTTGTTCTTGAACATGTACCCACTGAGCATCAAAAAGCTGATATTTTTACAAAACCCCTTGAACTTCTTAGGTTTGAGTTCCTTAGAAAGACCTTGGGTGTAGTGCTCAGTTACTAGGGTGTTACCTATTACTTGAAGGGGCGTGAGTGATTGTTTTTATGTGTATTTGGGTGCTATAATCTCATTCTTATTGATTCCTGTCATCCCTGCATTTAGACTTCTATGAACACCTCTCATGCTACTTGCTAGATTTCATTTTTCTTTGTTTATAGCTCATTCTGAATGCCCGTGCTCATTGACTTCATGATCTCATTTTGTACACATTCTTAAGATAAACTGTTGCAGGGTTTCCGCACAAGTGATCAAAGTTCTTTATAGGCCGCTAATAGTGTATCTTTTACATTATTGAAGGAATTGACCTATACTGGTATATCATGGGCGATGTTGAGTCTCTTAACCATCTACTATTGTTTTTCACTTTCACAGTTCCTCTCTTAGTTCATTGAAGTCCGAGCATTAGGAAAAGACTACCTTAGAGACACCAACTAGTCCATCCTTTCTGATTTCATGCTTCTCTGGTTTGGTCTCCATACTCTTGAGTGTGCAAGCCACCAATGAGTGCCCACAAAAAAGAAAAGTCACAAAATAAAAATTAAAAAAAAGGGGACTCATTGATTGAGGGGGAACCTCCGCGTTTACTCAATAAATACCCCTTAATTCCTAGTGGTTTGACTTTTCTCTGTGATGTTTCGTTACTCTTGTCGGAGGTCTAGCTATCTGATCACTACGAGGATTAACTCTAGCTCTGTGGCTTCTCAAGGATTGCATACACACACATTCATTATGTGAGCTTTCATGTTTGCTTTTGAGTTGTGCATTCTCATGTAGCTTATGATCATTGTTTAAATTTTATCTGATTTGCTCATGATTTTGTGGTTCATAATGTCAAAATTTGCAAGTTTGCAGGCTTCATGGTTTGTGCATTATCCCATCTTAGTGTCACATTTTTGCTGTTATGCTCACCTCTGTTTTGTTTTAGGTTACACTTCCCAGTACGAGTTGGTTTTATTTGCTCAGAAAGGTGTTTTGGTCATTGGTGTTTTTAGTCCCCGCTCGAGCGGAGACTTTCACGCTCGAGCGTAGATTTCATCCTTCCAGCATTTTTGTAGAGTTTTTCAAACTTCTGAGCAAGTGTTTTTGGCGCTCGAGCGTATGATTCCTTGCTCAAGCATAGCCACGCGTGTTCAGGTGTGCGATCGAGCGTCCAAACCCATGCTCGAGTGGACTGGTTCGATTTAAAAACCCAATCCTTGACTCTTCACCATTTTTCCCCCAAATTCTTTCTCTCTCCCTCCTAGGGTTCCTTTGGCAACTCTGTGATCATCTCTCCTTCGGTTGTTGATTGGTGTGCTCCTCTCAGTTCCTTGTTTCTCTTACTGTATCGTTATCTCAAGTATGATTCTATCTTCGTTTGTCAATTTATTTTCTTTATTTGTTTTTGGTTGTCTTTGTTCCTTCTCATCTTCATCATCTATACTCGTGAGTACTATTCTAGAATGTGTGTCATGATTTCTCCTATTTATGGTCTGTTGGTTTGGGCATTTTTGTATGCAATGTGATTATCGTTTATCATTCTCTCGAATCTGTGGTTGTGTGCTCTCATGAGTTATGGGATATTAAGTTGTGTATTTGGTATGATCACTAGCTATTTGGTTATGGTCACTATGTTCTCATTGGTTGTTCTATTCTGCATTCTGATATATTGTGATCTCATTGAGGGTTGGTCATATTGATTTTCATACTGCTCCTGGCTATTTAATTCTGACAAATTTGACTTTGCTACTAATGGTTTGTTTGTATGTTTTTGGTTTTGATTCTTGTCTTGGGTTGGGGGGTTTGTGGTTATTTCTTTTAGGTAATCCTTGGTTTAGTCATGTCCACTTCTAAATGTAAGAAGTCAACTGCCTCCTGCCCCTCTTTTAGTACAGACCGGTTTTCCTCGGCTGAAAAAACCAAGTTGTTTAGAGAGTCCTACCCCTTTAGGACTGTTCATCTTGAACGCAATGTCCAGCCAAACACTTTTGAGTCCATCCACATTCGCCATTTGTTTGATCCTTTGGGTGGGGATTTGGTTATTTCTTTCTCAGGCCGTCAAAATCTTGATTGGGTGCGGGAATTTTACTGTAATATGGAGGGGATTGATGATGTTAGTCCTTCGTTCAAGACTTGGGTCAGGTCTAAGTCTATCACAATTACCCCTAACCTTATTCGTGAGCTATTGGGTATTGGTAAAGTCTTTCCTATTTACTATCCTTTCCCTGTTCGACCCACCTGTGAGTTCAACAAGGTAGCCACTGCTTTATGTGGTACATCTTGTTGGTGGCTCCCGGGCTCTTTGATCAAACAAAATGTGCTCCTTCTCCAGTTTCGTTTACTCAGTCTCATTGTTTGTACCAACGTCATTGTGACCACCCACATCTTCAAGATAAATCAAGAACAAGGTTTTGTCCTTTATTGCATTGCTTACCACCGATCTATTGACCTTGCCACCTTGATCATTCAAAAATTGGTTGTTGCTTTTGAGCACAATAACCTTGGTCTTCCTTACGGTTGCCTCATTAATTGGCTTCTTGCCAAGTTTGAGGTTTCCTCTTTTGATGAGGATGACTTTGCTCCTCATTCTCGGCCTTTCACCAAAAAGACTGTCTCTTAGAGTCAGTCTCATGTCAGGGAGGTCCTTTCTGGAGTCGGTAGTTCTGGTGCTGGTGCAAGGGATGTTGCTATGGCCGAGGAGGCCGAGTATGATGCTGCTGCTGCCGGTGAGGTTGCTGGTGAGGGGGAGCAGCTTCCTCTGGTTCGTACTATCCAAGGCCAGCTATGTTAATTCGAACAGTCCATGGTTTCACATTTTGATCGCTTGGAGGACCGGATGGATATCATCGAAGCCTAGCTTACTGATCTGAAGACTACTGCCGATGCTCGGCTCACAGCATTGGAGGCCTCATCCAGGCGCATTAAGGAGTCAGTAGCTCAGTCCTCCATTCATCTTTCCTAGATCCTGTCCCTCCTTCAGATGCAGCCACCTCCACAGCCACCAGCTCCATGATATCTATTTTCTTGGCTAGTATACTCTTTGCACAGTTTTTTTTTCTTGTTTTTTGTTTCTTTTTCACTTATGTTTTCCTCCCGAACAAAAAAAGGGGAGTATTTTTGGAGATACTTTACATTTTGCTTATTTTTGGAGATACTTTACATTTTGCTTGGATAAGTGTTGGGTTTTGGGAATGGATATTGAGATATTTTTGATACATGGATATTGGGATACTTTGACATTTGTTTAGATATATATTTGAATTCTGTTTAGATATATATTTGGTTCTTTATCCAGTTCCACAGTTTTGGTTTGTATTGTTGTTTCCACAGGTGGATTGCTCAAGTTATAAGTGTTTCATATTCGCATTCAGCTCTTGTGGTTTTGTAGTGGTTTTGTAGGTGCCGTTTGGTAACACTTACGTTTTCAGTTTTCTGTTTATATTTACAAAAATTTTAAAAACTCAAATAAAAACCTGTTTGGTAAAATTTTTGATTTATAAATTAGTGGTCTCAGTTTATAAATTTAGCCAAAAAATGAAAACACAAAAAATGTGTTTCCATTTTGAGTTTTTAGTTTTTTTTTTTTTATCATCCAACATTAGCCACCACCCGCCACCATTTTCCACCACCGTCTTCCGCCACCACCATCCACCACCACTCACCATCCACCTGCTACCACCAGCCACCACCCGCCACCGCCACCCACCTGCCACCCACTCGCCACCACCACCCACCCCTCGCCGCCACCACCACCACCACCACCACCACCCACCTGTCATGCACCCGCCACCACCCACCACCTGCCACTACCATTCACCGCCCGCCACTTACTTGCGACCACCACTCACCACCCACCTGCCACCACCTGCCACCCACCCGCCACCACTACCACCACCACCACTACCATCTTCACCCACCACCCACTTGCTACCACTTACCACCTGCCACTACCACCTACCACCCACTTCCCACCACCACCTACCACCCACCACCACCACTCACTCGCTACCATCTACCACCCATCACCGTTATCCACCCACCCACCACCACCCGTCACCTACCCGCTATCCGCCACCCACTTGCTACCACCACCCACCGCCACCACCACCCACTCGCTACCACCCATCACCCGCCACCGTCACCCACCCACCCACCTACCCACCATCACCACCCACCCGCCACTACCCACTACCACCCGCCATCCACCACCCACCCGCCACCGCCATCGCCACCCACTCGCTACCACCCACCACCTGCCACCGTCACCCACCCATCCACCACCACCACCACCAGTCGCCACCTACCCGCTATCCACCACCACCCGCCATTGGCCACTCACTACCCACCACCACCCGCCATCCGCCTCCCACCACCACCACCCACCCACCCACCCACCATCACCACTCACCCACCACCCACCATCCGCCGCCACCACCACCACCACCACCACCCACCCACCGTCACCACCCACCCGCCACCACCTACTACCACCCGCCATCTGCCACCGACCCGCCACCGCCACCACCACCACCACCCACTTGCTACCACCCACCACCCGCCACCGTCACCTACCCACCCACCACCACTACCACTCGCCACCTACCTGCCACCTATCCGCCACCCACCATCGGCCACTTGCCACCCACCACCACCTGCCACCACCACCTCCCACTCACTACCACCTACCACCCGCCACTGTCACCCACTCACCAACCACCACCACCCACCCGCCACCACCACCAGCTACCCACCACCCACCGTCACCACTTTCCAACACCGTCTTCCGCCGCCACTTGTCATTTCTCACTATTTTTTATATTTTTAAAATTTTTTAAACATTTTGTCAATTACTAAACGTGTTTGTAGTTTATGTTTTCTTAAAAATAAACAAAAACCAGTTTATAAAATTTTTGTAAATATAAACTGAAAACGTAAACGTTACCAAATACACCCGTAGTGTTTTTGTTTTTGTTTTTGTTTTTTTTTTTCCGTTAAAGTCCAGGTTGTTGATTGTGTTAGTTAGTGTGTTTGTTTGTTAGGAAAATTGTTAAAAAAAATTTGTCCGGGAATTGACAAAGGGAGAGATTGTTAAGACCCTACTAGTTGTCAAATTTTGTGGACAAACTTGGAATTTATTGAGTTGTAATTTTCCTTTGGTTTTTGTCTTCCCGCTCGAGCGAGGAACGTGGCGCTCAAGTGGAGATTCCACCGTCACAGTATTTTGGCTTGTCTGCAAAATATACTGAGTGGTGTGTTTTTACGCTCAAGCATGGGATCTTACGCTCGAGCGTGAACTTTGGTTTGGAACACGAGATATAGGGTCCCCGCTCGAGCGTCCATTGCTACGCTCGAGCGGACCTCGCAATTTCAGTTTCTATAAAACCTCAAGTTGCTCAAATCTAGGGTTATGTTTTCTAGATCTTTTTTAAGGGTCTCAGGGTTTTCTTTTGGGGATATTTTTCTAGTTTTCCTTGATGTTTGATTGAATATTGAACTCATGTTCTGATAAGCACACATCAAGGAGTTTGTTTGATCTTCTTTGAGCGTATTCTTCTTCGGTGGAATCCAAAGATTCAAGTATAGAGTAATCAAAGGAGTTTGATACTATGTGCAGTCGTTGATTCAACAATAGATGTTGTAGATTCATCATCAATCTAATCAATTCCGAGACGAAGGTTGCGGTGAAAGATATACAGAAGATTTGAAGATAAATTGGAAGCGTTTGTGTAATTTGTTTGGTATCTTTGTAATCTTTCTTTCTTCAGTAGTGGATTGATTTGTGGCGTTTCGCCCGTGATTTTTAATCACAATTGGAAGTGCTTCAATTGTGATTTTTCCATGTAAAAATCGTTTGTGTCGATTTATTTGTTTCGGAAATAACAATCTAAATCACATTCATACGTGCTTGATGATTTAAATTGGTAAGTTTTGCTGTTTGGGAATTGGTACAATTAGTTCTTGATCTAATCACGAATCACTTAGGTTTTTCAAAATTGATGATAAATATAATTTCAAAAATAGTTATCTATTTTTTTAATATAAATTTGATTCAAACATATAGTTTTGGATGTCCAATTATTTAAATTTTTTTGCACAAACATTATACTTAACGAGTCTTAAAAAATGAATGGTTTGGATTACTGAAATCAATTCTAAAATGAGTTTATCAAATCCAAACGCTATCTGAAGTTGAGATGACAAACCTTAGGAAAGCCAAACCCTTTATAAAATTCACAGAATCTTACATATGAACTAATAAATGAAGGAAAATGGTGAAAGATATTCTGTAAATGCACTCACTACTAGAAAACAGGGCTTTTGAGTCGGCAGTTTGCCGTCGCAAATAGCGGATTTACCGATGCAAAAACTTTTTGCGACGGCGTTTCGACGGCAACTCAAGGGACGAAAATGGTGGGGTCGCAAAAAGTTTTTGAGTCGGCAATCTGCCGACGCAAAAAGTTTTAATTTTTTGAGACGGTAGATTGCCGACTCAAAAAGTGGTTAAATGTTTTAAAAAATTTAACTCATAATTTTCTCACTGAGGCTCCCAAGGTTCGAACACACACCCATTTGGACAAGTTGACTCAAGGTCAACGCACTAAACCCACTTCACCACCATACCTCTTTCAGATATTAAACGAGATATATATTATTTATAGTATATACACTCAATATTAATATAAAAGTATATGTATAAATAAATATATTTATTAAATATAATCAAGTAAATAAATATATATCTTGGTTATAAATTTTTTTTTTTTGCTACGGCATCAGTTGCCGACACAAAAAGGTCTAATTTTTTGCGTCGGCAAAAATTTGCCGACGCAAAAGGTCTATGCCGACTCAAAAGGTCTATCTTTTGCGTCGGTAAATTCAACCGACTCAAATAATACTATCAAATATTAATTTTTTGTGTCGGCCAATGATGCCGACACTAAAGGTTTGGTATTTGAGTCGGTAACTCTGTGCCGTCTCAAAAAGGCTACCTTTTGTGACGGTAAAATTTGCCGACTCAAAAAACCGACTCAAAAGGCCCTTTCTTTAGTAGTGACTTCTCCTTAATTTTTATTAAAAAATGTAAATTAATCACTTATCTTCAACTGATTGAAAAATTAATATATAAAAGTATTTAAATATTATGTTTCGTTGGTTTAATTTGTTTTGATGTAAAACTTACAAAATCAAAGAAAAACTTACCATCGATTTTACCAATTTTTCCTATGCCATGGCAAAGAGTACACTATTGGGTAAAATTCTAATTCACACAAATTTTAACATTACAATTATATCTCAAAAGCTTTCTCAAAAAAAATAAAATAAAATAAATAATAATAATAATTATAACTCAAAAGCGAGATACTTTTATCGTGGGTTGATGGGACCCGTTTATGAGAGTAATTATTTATTGCCTTAAAAGTATTAGCGTGCTCATATTACAAATCAATCTCATTATTTATTGATATGAGAGTTACGTGGATTCAACACTAATGAATGGTTAACATTGATTTATGACATTATCACATGAGCATGAAATAATTTTTTCATTTATGAACTCCATTTTTATAATTTATTTGTTGAGAATAATATGCTGCAAAAATTCATTTATTAACAAATTCTCTATTATTTTTTTAGAAAAAATTGTAAATGGGTGCGACAGTAGAAAAATAAATGCATAATAGATGAAATTTTTTATGGTGCAACTCATATATGAGGAGCTGCACTAGACACAAGATAAACTTGCCTCATGCACACAAGACATTTGCACCACTACTAAAATACAAGGGAAATGGCTTCTGTCCAGTCCTTAATCAGATTGAATAGTGCTGTTGGGCCTGTGGAGGCCCACCACGGGTCCCGTTTTGATAATCTGAACCGTTCAATAAGTAGAACTCGTCGAGTACTATATGCCTGTAAAAAATCACATTGATCGGATATCGATAGCTATGTAATCAAAACAAATTTTTGTCAATCGTTAATTTATTCACCGTCCATTTTTTTTTATACAAAACTGATTTGATCACATAGCTATCGATATCCGATTAACGTGATTTTTTATAAGTATATAGTACTCGACGAGTTCTACACATTGAACGGTTCAGATTATCAAAATGAGACCCATGATGGGGCCCGGGCCCCCACGGGCCCAACAATACGGTCTAGTCCGATTAAGGACTGGACAGAAGCCATGCCCAATGCAAATCAGTGTGTTTGATTTGAGTTTTTTTCATTAAGTTTTTTAAAAAATGAGTTTTTTGGTTTTAGTGATTTTTTGTTTTTAGTGAATGTTTTTAAAATTTTAAACATTTTTTTTAGTTTTTTTAGATGCACCTTACATAGATGTATCTAAAAAGTAAAAAATTTGTGAAAAAATATTTTAAAAAATTAATAAATACATAAAAATATAAAAAATATACTAAATTTTTGTTTTTTTTTTTTTTGTATTTTTGGTATTTAGTAAATTTTTAAAAGGTTTTTTTCACAATTTTTTTACTTTTTAGGTATATTTATGTTAGATATGTCTAAAAAGTAAAAAAAATTACTTAAAATATTAAAAAAAATTAATAAAAACAAAAAATACGAAAAACAAGAAAATAAAATTTTCTCAAAAGTGCTTTTTGAAAAACCTAATAAAGCAAGGTGAATATTTTTTGACTATCACACTAATTTGCTTTTTTGGTACTATTTAAATATTATTTTATTCATTTTAATTTAAAATTATATTTTATAAATTCAACCCAATTAACTTCAAAATATAAAAAGTAAATATATTTTTAATGTTTGACTAGACAAATTCACTAATTATATTTGTTGGGTTAAAACTATCAAAACTAAACTGACTAATTTGAAAATTTATTTGATAGAGGTGAAATTTAATGATTTACTCACTATTCTAATTTTAAAAAAAAAATAAAATTTAAGGTCCCTATTATTAAGATTTATAACATAAAGGACATTTAATATTTTAATAATGTCTAAGGTCCCTAAAATTGATCCAGAAAAAATTCAACTTCACAGAGAAAATCTCACTAGAGATATTCTAAAGAATTTCTCTGGACTTTCACTTCAACCTAGAGAAATTCCCCTCTTCATCCTAGAGAAATTCACTCAAACCCAAAGAAAATTCAGATTTCTCTGGGTTCATTTTGACTAATTTTCTCTGGGTTTTCAAATTTCTCTGGGTTCATCCAATACTGTGACCCAATCAGCCTTAGATTTCAAGGTGCTCTTTATCCTTCAAAAAATCTCTGATATTTGGAATGTAAAAATTTAAATCCATGTAAGTATGAATAAACTACTTAATAACAATAACAATAATACAAAGAGAAAATACAAAGAAAAAATTCACTCAAACCCAGAGAAAATTTTCTCTGGGTTCATTTTGACCAATTTTCTCTGGGTTTTCAAATTTCTCTGGGTTTATTTTGACCAATTTTCTTTGAACTGTAAAACACAATATCATTTTATGAAATCTAGAGAAATTTCTCGAATACATCTTCATTTGCACATCAGGTTCCACATAACACAGCCAGTAGTGAAAATAAATAACACAAATAAAGAGGAGGCCTAATCTACCAACACATAAACACATACCCACTGATAAGCACCTTCTTAAGCCCCATCCAATACTGTGACCCAATCAGCCTTAGATTTCAAGGTGCTCTTATCCTTCAAAAAAATCCCTGACCTTTGGAATGTAAAAATTTAAATCCATGTAAGTATGAATAAACTACTTAATAACAATAACAATAATACAAATAGAAGATAGAATTAAGATTACCGCTTGCAAAATTTGATCGGGTGCATCGCCTTGAAATTGTCTCAGACCTGTAGTGACCTGGATAGAAATCAACTAATCAGAACCAACAAGCATAAACATTATATCACACTAGGGTATTTTAATGAGATCTCAATACATAAAGGATCCAAGTGTCTAAATTGAGTGCGGGTGATGATGGCGGCAGATTCGTCAATCTGCGAAGTTGATCTGAAGGGAGAGGCAGTGGCAGCGGTGGCGGTGGCGATGGAGGTGGCAGTGGCAGTGGCAGCAACAGTGGAAGAGGCGGCAGCTGCGGCGAAGGTAAAGTGATGAGATCGGGGAGAGAGAGAGAGAGAGATGGGATTGATTTGGAAATTTCTCTGTGGTATATATGAGTGTATGAGTTGAGGACCTTAGACATAATAAAATAATATTGTGGATCTCTTGCATTACTAAATATGGGGAGGGACTTTAGACTAATTTTCCTTTAAAAAAAAGGATGGTTGTTTGTCATTTTAGTCTCTTAAATTTAATTTTGTCATTTTGATCTTCAAAATTGTCAATTTGAATAAATTTAGTTATAGATCCAATGTTCATCTATATTGATAATAGAAAATAGATAAAAGATAATTTTAGCCCCCCGAAGATGCATTACTTGTTATTTTAGTCATTTTAAGTTTTAACTATGTCATTTTGATTATCAAAATTATCAATTTGAATTAATTTGATCATAATTTAAAGGGTTTTTTATTGATAAATCCCATTTAAGGATGTTCTAACCCAATAAGTCCATAAAGGAAGTTTATAACCTAATTAGTCCTATATGTTTGTACTTTTATTCCATGAAGTCCTTTTTTCCTAATTCTATATTTTTTTGGACTATTATACCCTTATATATTATGTTGATACATAACATACACAAAAAAAGGAAATACATGTTTCTGTTTTGTTTGTTAGCGTTATTCACGTTGATGATTCTGGTTCAGTTAATCAATGTTGATTGTTTATGGTAGGGTTTCATTGTGGTAGGGATTCAGTGCAGTGGAGAGAAGACGACGATGAGTTTCTGTACCGTGTGAGAAAAGACGAAGACGACGGGTTTCTGTCCATCAGTGTGTTCGTTTTCGTAGTTTGGTGTTTTTGTGTGCTTTGGTTCGTTACATAATTGTTGGAGATCGGTCATTGATCAAAGGTGGAGAACGATTATAGAATTTCTTTCTCAAGGTTAGTATCATTTTGTTTATGAATGCATATTCATTTATGTGAAGGATTGCATGCTCTGTTTTTTATTCATGTGCATTTTCTAGAATACATGGGTAATGCAAGTGCATGTTTGATGAATGAGGTTCTGATTTTTTTACTAGTAATGCATGTATATTTTTGTTGTTTGAGTTTCGGATATTTAACAGAGATGCATATACAATTGTTTGAACAAATTGATTGTGGTGGATCATTGGTGAAAAGGTACATATACAGTTATTTTGATTTTTTTGTTAACCTCATTATTAATCAGTGTTAATATTCACATTATTTATAATGGAAATTTGTCATTTGTTTTATCAATCAGTGTGAATATTCACACATCCATATAATATTGAATAGTGTATATATTTTCACTGTGTTCATTGCCACTATGCAAAATGTTAAAGTTCACATCAGACCATTGTATTCAATCATATAATCACAAGCCACAATGTTTATTTAGATACAAAAATGATATAAATATTCACTTCCTTGTTTTGTTTCATCTCTGTTTGGTTAAATAATTCAGAATATGTGAACAATGTAAATGTTCACATATCATTGGCTATAATGTGTTTATTCATTTCATTGTTTTTGTGTTTTTGCAACAAATTGATACATTCATGTTGTTGGTGTGCTCATATGGGTGTAGTACTATTGTAATAAATGTGGTGCGAGCTCTGTCTTATTCATTTTTCGTGGAGTATGTGTGTGAAAAATGGAGCGCGTTATCTACTGATTGTGTTTCATTGTTCTATCGGCTACTTGGGATTAATAGGTGTTATTTTGGACAGTGATGAAGAGCTTCAAAGTATGTTCTTGCTTGCCAAATCAATAAGGGTTCAACATACAAAGGTTGTTGTTGGATTGATGCAATGTTGGAATTGCATGGGTAGTGATAATGATGAAGATGATGAAGATGAGAATGTGGGTGATGGTTTTTTTGTTTTTGGAGAGTTTGAGATTTCTTGGGTTTTTTTTTTTTTTTTCTGGATTTCTGGTTTTTTGTACTAGAATTTTGTCATATGTATTGTCAATTAATGTTAATATTTGCACTTTTATATAATATTGAATGGTGTATATGTTTTTGTTGTGTTCATCACCATTACGTAATATTGATGATATGAATATTCAAGGACCATTTTGTTTTAGACACAAACATGACGTTAATATTCACAATGCAATAAATAAATGTGAAGATTCACATTAATTATGATATGTTTGTTCATGGGTCGTACACCTAATTAATGTATAATGTGAATATTAACATTTGTAGTCAACCACAGTTTGATGTGAATATTCACAATGCAATAAATAGATGTGAACATTCACGTTTATTCTAATATGATCATATATCTAATTAATGTATAATGTGAATATTAACATCTGTAATCAACCACAATAAACATAAGACATAATTTGAACATTCACATTTATTGAACATAAATTAAGATGTAAACATTCACACAAACTGCAACATAAGAAAACAGATGTAAATGTTCACAGTCCATATTGTTTAGCACACACAACACATTAACACCAAATATACCATCAAAACACATAGGTATGTGAGAAGTATATCATTGATTTATATATATGTTGTCAAGTGTTTTCAACTGCAAGTTATCAAAGTTACAAAAAAAAAAAAAAAAAAAAAAAAAAAAAAAAAAAAAAAACTAGCACTGTATTTTGGTATAGCTAGTGAATGGTGGACAACCCCAACTATCGAACAACGAAGTTTGCCTCAAGTAGTCCAGTTGAAAATTTGAGAACTTGGTGCTTCTCATCGGTTTTACTAAGCCTGTAATGTTTGATCGATAATTGACATGTCGCATGTCGACGTGGGTGTTGCTCTTTAAAGGCATGCTCTCTTCTTTGACATGATACTCATTCCTCTTATTTTTTGTGCAAAATTTAGATGCAACATCTGTTACATGGGCATGCACAAATAGTGAGTGTTTGTATGAACATTAAATTTGATTTCAATAGAATTGGTAAGGTAGGCATGTACATTGACATCAGCACATCATTAATTAGTGTGGATGTTCACGTTCAACGATATTCATATAAGCAAAAGCAACAAAGTGCTATTTAAGTGACAAACATAGCAATGTGAACATTCACATCATTGGAGATGTGAATATTCACATTATTACTAGGGTACAAATAGTAGTGGTCACACCGAATGTTAATATTTATACATCCAGCTATGTTTATGTGTATAGAAAAGAATGTTAAAGTTCACATCAACATTTGGTTACAACAATTCACAGTAAGACAATGATTATATGTACACATTTATAAGCAAATAGTACCAATGTGAATATTCATAGTGGCTATAAACAACCAAACAACATGACAGCATCACCTATTCATTACCTACAAACCACATATTTTCAGTGTACACAACTGTGATGTGAATAATAAGTGGACAAATATGAACAACATTAATGCTCACAATGTCAAGGTTCACGTCAAAATCGAACTACAAGTAGAAGAAACGTTTTTATTTGGAGATTTGCTTGACACAATATTCACAATCATGTAACAAATTTATTCAGGACATGTCCCCATGTAAATGTTGACATCATGCCAACGACAGCAACAACAATATCTGAAACAACGACAATTTTATGTTTTCTAGGAAAGTAACAAATTTGGGAGTTTACATAATTTCAACAATACCAACAACAACAAAAAGATGGAAAATAACAGCAAAATCATGAACAACAAGGACCAAAAATAATAATGGTAACATGTGAGAAAGTTTGCATTAGGACAAAAAAAAATGTAATTTGATTACACAAAAAAAGGAAAAAAAGGTGCTTACATTTGGTCTCCATGTTGAGTTGATACACTCTGATATATAGAATTGTTCACATCGTTGTTTCTTCTTCGTTGGAGTATGGTTCCAATAGCCGACAACGCTTCGATAACGGTGGAATGGTTGGAGAACGAAAAGACACAAACGTTGGGTCGACCTGCTACATGTCAACATTGTTGCAAGTATTTGCATATGGGCTTTCTTCTTTGATGTGGTACTTATCTCTTTTTCACTTTAAGGTTTTCTTTTGTGCAATATTTGCAAAATAAAGCATAAAAAAAATTAAGACAAGACTTATGTGATTAAAATAGTGGCACAAATGTAAACATTCACAACATTGGCATAGATGTGAATGTTCATAGTTGTGTGCATGGGTGTGAATGTCTACAGTTGTGTGCATAGATGCAAATATCCACATCTGTCCATGGATATGGACGTTCACTGTGTCAACAAAAACACAATGTGCATAGTGTGTGTGTATGTAAAAATCAATGTATGTTTATATATTGATGAATAACATTCAAGAACATTTGGATGTTAACCCAAATAGATTAAAGGATGTTGTGAACATTCACAGTATTAATTTGGCTAACAATGCACAAACTTACTACAATCATGTTATGTTAATTTTATAGTACAACCTTAAAATTGAAATATGATTTCAAACATGGGATAACAAAAGTGATAAATTTTCTCTAAAGATAGTGGTAAATGTTCACAAAGTGTCTAATTAATTTACATATGTTGTGAATGTTCACAACATAATTATATATCACAACAACATCTAATACAAGGAATTGGACCATGATTCTTTGTTTTCATGTGAATGTTCACTGTGGTTAACAACAACAATTTGATTGGCCAAACATTTTCAATCCATGTGAATGTTCATATCTTTCAACAACAACAACAATACCATCTAAAATAATTTGATTGGCCCAACATTTTTTAATCCATGTAAATGTTCACATCTTTTAACAACAACAACAACAACAACAATTGAAATTATTTGTGTGTCCAACAATTTCAATTTCATGTGAATGTTTACATCTCTCAACAACAACAATAGCATCTGAAATAATCTGATTGGCCCAACATTTTTCAATCCATATGAATGTTCACATCTTTCAACAACAACAACTGAAACAATTTGCTTGCCCAACAAATTTCAATTCTATGTGAATGTTCACATCTTTCAACAACAACAACAATAACATCTGAAATAATTTGATTGGCTCAACATCTTTCAATCCATGTAAATGTTCATATCTTTTAACAACAACAACTAAAACAATTTTCTTGCCCAACAATTTTCAATTTCATGTGAATATTCACATCTTTCAACAATAATAGCAATAACATCTGAAATAATTTGATTGGCCCAACATCTTTCAATCCATTTGAATGTTCACAGATTTAAACACAACATAATGGCAACTGTAATGTTTTTGGGTGAAAAAACCCATAGAATTGGGGATAGGGATTGAGGGTTCAAATTAACGATTAGGGCATGAACAATAAAAATATGAAGATCCATATATTGTATGAATAGAAACAGGAGATATTGGTGAAAGTTCACAATGTTGTTTGTTGAAGAAGAGATTTAGGGTTTGCAATACAAGAATGATTAGATTACTTACATTTTTTGCCCATTTCGATGATTGCGTTGTCACAAATGGTCGTCGATGGTGATTTTGACGAAGATAGAACTTACAGATGTTCAACAATGGTGATTTCCATGATTTCAGCGACTGACGGCGTAGGGATGACGAAGAAGACGATGCGATGATGCGATAAGGAGAGTCTTCTGGGCGTTGAGATGATATGGAATTTGATTTTGGATTTTTGAAATAGTAGAGATATTGTACATGATTTTCTGCAAGAAGAGAGGGGAAGAGAGAGATGACTATTTGATTCAAAGATAGGCGCGTGTTTGTTTGAGGGTCTTTCAGTCTTTTAGTATGAAATAAGACCTAATAGAATATTACAAAACACTATCAGCTCGTTTGTTTTGAAGGATAACTCATGGGATTGGACTATTAATCCGGAGGGATTAATAGTCCGTTGTTTGGTATGGATTTTTTGGTCCGGATTAATAATCCCTCCGGACTATTAATCCGGAATTCACTGGCTTATTGTATCCCTGGGGGGGCCTGGGACAGAATCTATGGGATAATGTATCCCATGGGATTGGCTAGCTTTATTACATCTTTGACCCTCTCATCTTTCTCTTAGCTTGTCCAAATTCAAAATTTTACTCTGTATGAAAGTAAAACTTTACTCTGTATGAAAGTAAAATTTTACTCTGTATAAAAGTAAAATTTTACTTTCTGAAACTAAAAGTAAAATTTTACTTTATATGAAAGTAAAATTTTACTCTGTATTAAAGTAAAATTTTACATTCTGAAACTAAAAGTAAAATTTTACTCTGTATGAAAGTAAAATTTTACTCTGTATAAAAGTAAAATTTTACATTCTGAAACTAAAAGTAAAATTTTACTCTGTATGAAAGTAAAATTTTACTCTGAATAAGAGTAAAATGTTACAGTCTGAAACTAAAAGTAAAATTTTACTCTGTATGAAAGTAAAATTTTACTCTGTATGAAAGTAAAATTTTACACTCTGAAACTAAAGGTAAAATTTTACTCTGTATAAAAGTAAAATTTTAGATTTAATATTCTTATTATTTAGTAAATAATTCAAAAGGGCAAAATAGTCTTTTGAACATTTATCCTTCTCCATAATATCCCAAACAAACATGGGATTCAATAGAATAGTCCAATCCAGACCTCTAATCCCATGACTAAACAAACATAGAATACAAATCTAGTCCGACCAAATAGTCCAGGGACAATGTATCCAGGACTAACAGTCCGATAGATTACAATCCCTTCTTATCCAGTCCGTCCAAACAAACGCACCCTATGGGTCTAATGGAATAGGACTCTTATAGAGTGGATTTACTAAAAAAAACTCCCTAATTTAAATTAATAATTTTAAAAACTAAAATAATAAAATTAAAATTTAAGAAACTAACAACACATAATTTAAAAATAAAATATTTTTCCGTTATCAATTTATAGAGATGGAATCAAAAGGGCTCAAATTGTCAATTTTTTATCCTTAAAAAAAAGATGAAAATAATTAATGTAGTTTGAACGGCGCATAGTAACAATCGGAGCTGCAAACGGTGGCAGAGGGTGGAGAAACTGACTAAGAGGGGACGGAGTTTTCAATAACGTCACATATACATGCATACACCCCACTCACGACTGTGCATAACCAAACTCTCTCGGTTTCTTCAAAATTTCCTCCTTTAAATTGTTCTCTCTCCCAACCTGACTTCATTTCTCGTTCCATTTCTCAGAGAGAGAGAGAGAGAGAGAGAGCGATTTTCCACCTCCTGCATTTTGTTTTCCCTACCGTCCTTTTTCTATGGAGTCCGCCGCTGTTCTTCGTTCCTTCCACTGTAAGTCCCTCTCTCCATGTATAGACCTGTATCTATATCTATATCTATATCTATATATTTGTACGGCGTGATATGTCAATGTGTAGAACTTTGGCAATAATTTTTGTTGTTCGGTTGTACGATCCCTAGCTTTTAGCCTGATCTGGATTTTCTGTAATTATGAATCGCGTCTTCAATGTTGCTTTAATTCAACATTTGTTAATTCGCTTATTACCTTCATGATTCAGATTCATCATGCCTTGATTTATGTTGTATGAAAACATTCATAATTTTGTCTATTAAGTATGGTAGTACTGTCTAGGAACGTATGAAATTGGGTTCGCGTTGGTTGGATTGCTCTTTCTGATCTGGTAGTAATATTAAACTCATGTCCTTTGTGTATTTCTTGAGCTAACTTATGCAATTTAAATATGCAGACTTTGTAATTAAGTTTGTTGGGGAGTGGAATGCTGCATCTTCCAGAAAAAAAGAAAAAAAAAATTCTTTTTTGGGATAGAAATTCTCATCCCAAAATACATTTTAGGAAAAGTAATGACTGGCCGCTGCCTATCATGTATGCAGTTGCGAGCCTATACAATGTTAAAAGGGAGATCTAAGTCCCGCCCTAAATAACAGCTTAATCCATTTGTAACAATTGGTTATCTTTTAGTCATTCTAAAAAACACTTTAGGTGTTCTTTTTGTCTATTTATTTAATTATAACCAGTCTTTGCGGCTACTAAGGCTGACTAAGATGCATATGTAACTTTTGTGTGGCCATGTAAGTTTTATGTAATTCATCTTTGTAGCATTTATTGATTGTACTTCTCTTGCTTTAGTTTTTTGTCTTGCTCAAATAGAGCAAATTGTGCTTGGCGTAGGCAAAATACTGTAATTGAAGTGGTTCTTTATGCCTTGGAGTATGTGGGCATATTATTCTATGGAGTATTTCTGGGGGAATCTGATACGTTGACTCTTACCTCTGAGATGATGGTCTTTTACCGACCACGACTATGTCTTTTAGCATTATGTTCTTTTGATTTGTGACATATATGTGAATTAAGTCTGCTATATTTGAAGGACTATTGCCATCATATCATCTGTGTTTGATCTTTTTATGCAACCCTTTTATGCCATATGATAGGAGTTTTCTCATCGATCCATTTGTATTCAATATTTGATCTTTTTATGCAACCCCCTATGTAGGAGTTTCCTTAGCTATCTATTCATCTATATATCTATGTATAAATTTATTTTCAATCATTGTAACAAACTTATCAACTGCAATTAAAGCTTAAATTGTAACTTGATTCTGATATGTTAGTCACTGTATGTTAGGTTCTGTAGGCACTGTCTCACATGTGCGGTCCGTACTTGAGAGGCCTTGCATGGTTGCCATGCATAATTCTACCTGGCCCAACTTAAGTAAATCACACATCCAAGGCTTCACATTTGGTGGGAAGCTTGTTTCTTATCCAATTAAGCAGGAAGGAATGGTTGTATCATGTGTAAAGACATCTGAAGTTACCCTGGCAGCTAAATCTGATGGTGAGTTGCTTTACTTGAAATTTATGTGCAGGTTTAGTCTATTTTGGTTAAAAAATGCTGTGCCTCTCTAATCTTATGCACTGTTATTATATTCTCTTGATTTTAGCAGACATCTGATTTATTTTTATTTTTCCAAATCCCTTTCGTGATTACTAACAATTTCTTTCTTAATAAATAAAATAAAATAAAAAGTGAGACATTTGGTACATTGATGAATTTAAGTGTTTTTTGTTCTTACCCTTATTCTTACTAATTTGCTGGGTCTATGAGTAAAGAGTAGTCTAGAGAGTCTTTATTTTATTTAGATGTGTATTAGATATACACACATTTAATTGTATGGTATTCCTGAGCATTTCATCTTTGCCTTAATATCCATAAATTTGGAAACCATAATGGTGCAGTTCCTTTAGATAGCCGAAAACAAGGATTGTTGGAGAAGAATTGTCTGGGAAGTGCAATATTCCCTAATGGATTTGAGGTGAGTCATCTTTTCAAAGCAGATATTCACTTGCAACTTTGTGAGTCTAGTTATTGAATTTCATTCATTGATGAATTCCATGAAGAAAACTTCTAACATTACGGAGTTGTTATTTACTATCCTTTCACGTATTTAAAAATAAATAAATTCTAAGAATTTTTTTTTCCTGAGCTTACGTTATACTTTTTTTGATTTGTACTCTTAGCTTAAGTGTAATAATGCATATCGGCATGACGACACATGCATGAAACATTTCCATTTGAGTTTTCCATTGTATTAAGCAAGTGATGTAGCACCAAGAACAAGAAGAATAGAAGAACCAAGAAAAATCAACCGGGATCACAATCCCAAAACAAATATCTAAAACTTCAATAATCAATATTTAAAATCACTGTCTAGCCTCAAAACTATTACACAAAGCCATGTATGTAGGCATCATCGGAAACTCTAGATAAATTAGAAGTTACCAAAAATAAAATAAATCTCAAAGTGTAAAATATTATCAAATAATTATTAAACCTTATTTCTTCAGCCAATTCCTTTCTGTTCCCCAACAACAGGGTTTTGAACTTGGGAAAATTATAAATTAGTATCACTTTTCCTTGATTATTACTAGTGAGTCTTATCAAATTTCAATGTAGACAATTAAAAGTCCTATTCTTGATAACTTGTTATAAAAAGGATTGGGCTCAAGTTCAAGCCTAAACTTGAAAGAACTTGAGTGGCCTGTGGAGCCCACCATGAGTTTCGTTTGATGATTTGAGCTATTCATTTTATAGGATTTTCAATGTATATTATCCATGGAAAAATTTAGGTTGACTCGATAATCGTAACCTTTTCATTTCAAATTGAATTTATCTTTGAAACAATAGAAGATAAGTATGTTTTTGAAAATAGACTATCCACTTTTTGGGTATAAATGCAGTAAAATGAAAAGGCTACAATTATTAAATCAATCAAATTTTTTTCATGAATTATGTACACAGGGGGTTGTAAAAAGTGAACGGTTTAGATCATTGAAATGAGAGTTGTGATGGTCCCACTGCCCCCTCATATTCTCTCCAGTTCAGATTTGGACTTGAGAGCCCCCCCCCCCCCCCCAAAAAAATAAAAAAAATAAAATTTCCTTAATTATTCTATTCCAATTTTACCACTTCTCATTAAAATGTGAATTATGCTTCTATAATTAATTTTAATGTATATTAAAACTATTTTTTGAATCGTATAAATTATGGAAATTCTAAAAAACAAAAGCATAAACAATCTAATCAAAAAAGTTTTGCCATAAGATTCATCATTTTCTATCCTTGCACACTTTTATAAATGCATGGATTTACCACAATGTCATTTTCACATTGTTCTTCTTTTGATGGAATATTAATAAAATTAAAGCCTTTTTGGGTTGTTTGCCGAATATACTTCTCACAGTGTGGGACGATAGAAAATAATGAATTTTATGCTATCTTACATGACTCTTCAAAATAAATCAAATACCTTTGTCGGACACCCATTATGAAGATTTGAACTTTTTTGGAATAAGTTAATGAGAATAGAACACGGTTCTCTACATTGAAATTTGATAGGACTCAATAATAATCTTGAGGGAAACGTAGTACATTTTGGGAATTTTCCCTTTAAAACTTGATTTATTTGTTGAACTTTGATTTAACGGCTTGTGATTAGATGTATTTTAAAATTTAATTTAACCTAATTTATTTGTGCCAAATTAATTTTCACTCATTTAATCTTCACACAATATAGTTGTAATTACTGATTAATTGAACTCCAATTATAACAACATATATGTTATTTTGATAGCAAAAAATCAAGGATAAATTACAAATACACCCTCTGAGGTTTGTTTAAAATACGGATTGCCTCCTGTGATTTTGAAAAATACAAATACTCCCTTATTAGAATTTTTTATTTAACACAATTAATAGAAAAATGAAATTTCTAAGTACTTTTCTATAAGCAAACCAAACCAAGCTTTAAGTCCCATAAAATTGGATCGGCTGCATGAATCCTTCTTTTTCACTCAACTCTATTTAAGCCCATTTCGTTAATCACATTAAAGAGATTCATATCTCTATTTACTACACTAGTCCACGTCAATCTAAGTCTATCCCCCCCTAACACTACCATCTATCATCATTGTATCACATCTCTTTACTACTGCCCCTGTTGGTCTCCGTTGTATATGACTAAAACATCTCAATCTATTCTCTCTCAACTTATCTTCTATTGGTACTACTCCTACCCATTCTCGAATGTACTCATTCCTAACTATGTCTTTTCTAGTCTTGCCATACATCCACCTTAGCATCCTCAACTTAGCTGTAACGCCCCAAATTTCTAGCCCAAATGATAGTACAACAATCATGGCTCTTTCAAGGAAAATTGAATATAAATCTGCAAACTTACATTATATGATACAATAGTTCTTCATGCAACAATACATTAATCCAACAACAAGTAAATAAACAAATAAATAACCCCAAGGGTTTATAAGTTTCCAAGGATTGAGTCTGGTTACACAAAACGATTATTCAAACCCACACACATACAACCCTTGGCTTACACACAGAGTTACAGCAAAATGAGAGTCTCGTACTCTTAACTCACATTTCCTCCCCTTTAGTTAGGCGGCATCACCACATCTTTTCCTGCACAAAAATCCCGTAGGGTGAGTATAAAGCCCAGTAGGAAATCCTTAACAAAGTATATACATTTTATATAAGTCTCAAGAGATGAAATGCACATGCCATGCTATGCCCCCTTTTGAAGATAAATCACTTTTTCATCTTTTGAAAACCGTCATGCTCAATGATGTCATGCAATTTCAATTGTTCAAAACTTAACAATTTATTTCAAGGGCGGTAAATACGACTCTGGTAATTCCTAGGTCGGTGTCTGCAAATAGACTATACAAGTATTGTCAAATTGTTATTTTTACCGGTATTAATCGGAAGGCTCGACACCTATCCGCACGGGTTTTCAGTCTTTCACCTCGGACTCTCAGGCCAACTTATTCAATATCATCTACACCACCTATCAAGACTTGCCAACGTATTTACCCCAAAACTATTTCATGAAAACTTGTTTCTCAACATTCTTTTCTCAATGCAAGTTTTCAAATCAACTTTCAAAGTTTAATGTAATAAAATGAATTGTTATGCCAATAACACAAGATGAATATAAATACTTTTATTCCAATTCATCATCCAAGGAATAACACAATTTCCTCTTCTCAAGTATCCTCAACAATTAGTCATTTCAAGAATATTTCAACATTTTGAATAATAATTTCCAAAATGAACAACAATTCTCGTATTCCCTGAAATTCATCATTTATATAAATATAAATAAGAAATTTTCCAAACATCTATTTATTTTGACCCACAAAATAAATAAAACAATAACATTCATGGATTTTCTGTCTCTTTTAAAAAATTCTCAAATTTTAGGTTTTCTCACTAAAACTATATATCTCAAATCTTTTGAAAGAAAACTTTCCAAAATCATCTTTCTTTTAATCAACGAAGATCAAAACCCATAAAATCATTTTAAAAGAACAAAAGACAAATCCGCTTTCAAAATCGCTTAACTTCTTGAATCAACAATCAATTTTCAAAACTATCGAAAGATGATTTCGAAAATCATATAGATCTTGCAAAAATATATATATAACTCTAAGAAAATCCCTACCTCAAGTTTTAAAGAAGAAGTGAGAAAAAAATCCCCAAAATCAATGGTGTCGAAACTCGATCTTCACCGCACATAACGAAGCCCTCGAGATGATAACCAACTTTGGTGAAGAATTTAGGTCTAAATCCCAATGGATTTGGAGATATCAAAGAGAGAAGATGACTTTTAGAGAGAGAAGCTCCTGATCTGGAATTCTAGAGAGTTTAGAGAGAGAGAGGACTGAAAAAGTGATATGAAATATTAGATTTGCGAACTGATATAACACGGTCCGCTCGTGCGTGGAAAGCCCCGCTCGAGCATCAAATTCACTAACCCAGTACTTTTGTAGACATGTCAAACTTCTGAAACTAAACATTCTCTGCTCGAGCGCATAAACGGCCGCTCGAGCGGACAAGCAACTTCGAATGCATTTTGTATTTTTTGCTTCGGGAGCGCTACCCCTCGACCCCGCTAGGGCGCTGCCCTCGGATTCGCCAAGGGGCGTTGCCCCCGGACCCGCGCGAGCTGACCGGGCAGCTCGATCCCCGACCGGCCCAGTCGAAGTGGCAAAACATGAAAGAAGGATCGAAATCGGGATCGCTACATTAGCAACACTTATCTTTTCTACATATTGTTTCTTAGTTGTCCAACATTCTACCCTATACAATATCGTTGGTCTAATAGCCGTTCTATAGATCTTCCCTTTTAGTCTAATGGATACTCGTTTATCGTACAGTACTCCAAACACACTCCTCCACTTAAGTCACCCCGCCGCCTTAATTCTGTAAACCACATCCGCTCCAATCTCCTCAGTAGTTGTGATAATTGATCCTAAATAACGAAAATGTTCACTCTTAGGTAGTTCTTGGTTCTCAATCTTCACTTATCCTTTACTTCTATTGTGACTAAAATTACACTCCATATACTCTGTCTTAGTTCTGTTTATCCTAAATGTTTTAGATTCAAGTACTTTTTTTTAAATCACGAACTTAGTGTTAACTCCTTCTCTAGTTTCATCCACTAACACGATATCATCTTCAAAAAACATACACCATGGCACATCATCCTGAATATTGTGCGTCAACTCATCCATAACTAAAGCAAAAAGATAAGGACTTAAGGTTGATCCTTGGTGTAACCCTACAGAAATTAGAAATCCACTCGTCTATCCAGTAGGCGATCTAATAGTGGTCACAACACCTTCATACATATACCTAATTACATCAATATAAACCTTTGTCACCTTTTTCTTCTCTAGCACCCATTAAATTATATCCCGAGGCACTCTATCATATTCTTTCTTAAGATCGATAAAAACCATATGAATATTTTTTTTCTTTTCTCTATATTTTTTTATCACTCTCCTCAAAAGATAGATTGCTTCGATTGTTGACCTACTAGGCATAATCCCAAATTGATTCTTTGACACCTCTGTAATATCTCGCAATCGACATTCCATCACTCTCTCCCACACTTTCATTGTGTGACACATTAGCTTGATTCCTCTATAGTTATTACAACTCTGGACATCTTCTTTATTTTTATATATTGGCACTAAAATACTCTTCTTCCACTCTTCTGACATTTTCCTAGTCAACAAAATTTTCCTAAATAACCTAGTTAATCAAACAACCCTCTTCTTACCCCAACATTTCCATACTTCAATAGGTATATCATCGGGTCGTAAAGCCTTATTAATTTCATCTTCTTAAGTGCAAACTCCACTTCAAAATCCCTAATCCTATGATAGAACCTATAGAAGAATCAAACTCCACTTTAAAATCCCTACTTCAATAGGTTTTCTTTATTACTGTTTACTTTCTCCTCTTTTGACCTACCTCTATGTTCCTCATTTAACTTCTCAAAATAGTTCTTTCACCTTTCCTTAATCTCTTCATCATTCACTAACACTTTAGAATCCTCACTCTTGATGCACTTAACCTAATTAAAATCTCTTGTTTTCCTCTCTCTTATCTTAGCAAGTTTGTATATCCTCTCTAGTGTATAGGTCATCATAAGCTTTTAATTTAGTCACCCTCACTACTTTTTTGACCTCCTTATTAGCCTATTTGTAGCGCTTAAGGTTTTCCGTAGTTCTATTATTTTGCCACTTTTTTAAAACTCTCTTTTTTCGTCTTTATTACCGCTTAGACCCCTTTCCTCCACCACCAAGTTTCCTTAAAGTTGGGTCCCTTTCCTTTCAACTCTACCAGAACTTCTCCTGAGACTCTCCTCATATAATTGGCAATCGAGTTCCACTTAGTGTTAGTATCATCTTCCAAGTCCCAAGTACCTTCTTTATCCATTCTATTCTTAAATGTGTCTAGTTTAGCCCCTTTTAGGTCCCACCATCTAGTCCTACGACACTCACTATCTTTCCGAGTTTGGTATTGCCCTTTAAAGCATAAATTTAGTACCAAAATCCTATGTTGAGACGTCAAGCTGTCTCCAGGAATCACTTTACAGTCGCTGTATTTTAGACGGTCCCCTTTCCTTACTAGAAAGTAATCTATTTGGCCTCCTAGTTGACCCAAAATCTAAAATATTCTCTCCAGCCTCATTTCTATCACCAAAACCATACACACCATGCACCCTCTCATACCCTAGTTTATCTACTCCTACATGGCCATTGAAATCACCACCTATATCTAGGTTCTCTCTTATGGGTATCTCCTGTAATACCTCATCTATTTGGTCCCAAAAAACTCTTTTAGTCTGATCATCTAATCCTACTTGGGTGGCATATGCTCTGATAACGTTCACTATATTCTCTCCAATAATTAGTTTAACTAACACAATCCAATCAAAAACCGCAACTACATTTTCTACAAGACTCTTGGCAACTATTATTCCTACCCCATTCGTGTGTTTACCATTGCCACTATACTATAGCTTAAAACCAGTATCCTCTATACAACAATAAAATTACTTGAATTGTTAATTAAAATATATTTATGGTATCATTAAAAACTGTTAATTGATTTGATGATTTATTAATAAAAAGGGTTATTTGTTATGTGATTAGAAACTTGAAGGGGTGGGATGTAATTTCTAGAACTACAGGGTGTAATCTCTATTTTAAGCAAACCTCAGGGGGTTTATTTGTAATTTGCCCAAAAAAAAAGGGGTCAAAGATGTAATATAAAATAGTTCAGTGTTATGTTAGCACAACATATACTACACCATTGGAATAAATGTTTTATGCTACACTGTTCTATTTCAACTGTGGTACTCCTAAATACTACTACACAGCTGGAGATGTTCTTAGGATCATATTTTTGCATCCAGTAATGCTGAAAGGCGCGCCAAAGTTGAGGTTACTTTGTGAAAAATTAGAAGTGTGCTTGATTCTGCCTGGGCTAATATAAATTAATATATATATAGATATTATTATTTTTTTTCAAATTCATTCTTAGATTTGCAGGAAAGTTGAAAACCCAATGTTTTTTCAGATTGAGATTGAAAATTGAAAACCCAATGTTAACCCAGGCATATATAAAATGCTTCACTCGATTCATGCTGGAACATTAGATTAGTTAATTAAGGGAGGTGTTTTTCCTACAAATTCTCATGATTTAGTTGTTGATTGAATTTATTTGATTCTGTGTTTTCACAAACAGAAAATTGCATTAAATATCTCAAGCATTAACAAGTTTGAAACCTCAAGATATTTTCAAAGTAAAACCAGGTGGTTGGGGCATTTCCATGCCTGGAATAGCTAGTCCTTTTTGTCATGTGTATGGTTTGCTTTTCTCATTTAGTTTTGCCTTCCTATTGCTCATAATTTGGTAGTATTACACTTCTTTCTTCCTTCACCTTGAAGTGTAATTGTTTATCTAATTTTCACTAGAACCATTAACAGTGACCTTTGTTTTCTTGTGTCAGGCCTTGGTCCTGGAGGTCTGTGATGAGACAGAGGTTGCTGAGCTGAAACTGAAGGTAAACCTCTAAAGTGTTTATGCTTGCATTTAAGTTTGAAAATCATTGGCTTTCCGTAATGGTCTGGTTAGGAAATGCAGTGAGTTGCGGTCTTCTAGAAAGTGATGGTGGTTGTTTGAAAGTTAAATATGATATAATACTGGTTGGTGATTCAATAAGCTACATGGAAAAGCCTTAAAATTTGTCTTTTCAGAATTGAGTGTGGTGGGTGGATGAAACATTCTGAATACATGCATTGGAGAGTGGAAATTAGTTGTAGATGTAGACTAGTATGTAACTCATGCTCTTGGGTCTTGAGGATGATGGGAGCAGGGATGGATGGAGCATGGACCATTTGCCCCCCTCAACTTTATGAAATTTATATCTAAGAGGCGGTGGTTTACCCTGCGGCGGATGTCAGCGGTTCAAGTTCGCTTATCTCCAACTCGTGAACTTAGCCGATACAAAGGTATATGATAGCACCCAATTTTTCAGATTTGGCAGTTCGATCTATGATTTATCATTCATGGACGTTGATAAAAGCCTTCCATCTAGCAGCACCTTGGCATGTCATAGCCTTAAAGTGAAGGACGAGGTTCAAACGAGGAAAGGCTTATGTAGTAAGCGATGAAATGCTTCGGGGAGTTGAAAATAAGCATGGATCCGGTTGAATTGATCATCAGAAGAAGAATTAGGCCAAAAACTATTCCGACTAGCAGTTAGAATTTCGTATTGGTTTATGAAATGGTTATTCAATTTCCCCCTCTAAAGTTTAATACATACTCTTATTTTTTCTTTATTTTGAAGAAATTTTCTCCCTTTAAATGTTTATTTAATGACCAAGTTTCCTTTTGGGGAATTTAGTGGAAAATCCCCTTTCAAGTACTTTTATCTCAATTAGTCCATAAGATATTCTTTTATTCCAATAAGTCCTGTTAATTTGGAGATTTGATCCACCAAATCCTAATTCCTATATTTGAGGTCTTTTATTGATAATTTTACCCTTATAGATATTTTTTGAACTCTTTGCAACTTCTTATGCATTAATTTGGACTGTTTTTGACTTTTTGTATATTAAATTTTAAAAATTCATTACTTCTGTTATGTGTGTGTGTATATATATATATATATTTTTTTTTTTGATGAAATTTGTATCTTTGAAAATTGAAACCTTTTTAACAAGATCTATCAAATAAGACTTCAGTAATTATGTAAAATAAAAAAATAAAAAAAAAATTGACAGTGTGACTGAAATTATAGTTATTAATGTGAGATGATTTTGCACATTGAATTTCGTATTTGTTCAGATTTGATTTCAATATTAAAAGTCTACATTTTCTCAATTGCCATTGCGAATGTTACCTACCTCTCATTCATAATATGAATGTTCACAATGGCAACACACAATATGAATGCTCAAAATACCATAACGAGAAAATGTCCACGAATTCCATGATGTGAACATTCACAAAAACATAAATAAAAGATAATGAGGATATTCACTTGACCATGACGAGAAAAATGTCCACAGATTTCATGATGTTAACATGTGATGTGAATATTTAAATAATCATGATTAACACACAATGACAACATGCACAAAAGAAAAAAAGTAATCAAAAGCCAAGTATTGTTCTTAATACGATGTGAAGATCAACAACCTAAAATATTTTACGAAGACACATTGCGTGTTTCACATCGCTACTCATTTATACACCACCAAAATTATTGTTTGTATTAATTGCAAGAGCAGCACAAGGAGGTGCAACCTCCATCCAAACGGAAAACAATGTGCCGACTGATTTCATGTTCTTCTGACTGTGTGAAGGTCCATGAGTGACACATTAAGTTGTCTCAAATTGGGATTAGGCTTATTCAAACAAGGGTACTTTGGTAACTATGCCATCTATGAGACTTATTGGAACATAAGAAAATGATTTGGATTGATTGGAACTTGAGTAGTAGAAAAGAAATTTATGAAAAATTGCCCCTTCCCTTTATTATGTTGTAAAGTCTACTTTTAAATTTTAAATATTATTATTATTTTTACAATGCTTGCTAATTTATTTTTGTTGATATTTGTTTTTTTTTTTTTTTTTTTTTTTTTGTGATAAATATGCATGCAAGTATATAAATGCTTACTTGTGATTTGATAAAATCTTTCAATAAAGTACTTATTTTACTATAGGGATGACTATTGCTGTCCAAGTCAGTGTTGTGGTTAGGGTTGAGGGTTTACTGCATTAGGGCCAACCCACGATGAGGGAGTACTATTGTAGGCATAACATTCTATCTTATTATTGACCCCTCTAAACCAAAATCCTAACTCCGCCATTGGATGTGAGTCATAATGATGAGCTATTCAGCCACTGATTTACTATAGGGATGACTATTGCTGTCCAAGTCAGTGTTGTGGTTAGGGTTGAGGGTTTACTGCATTAGGGCCAACGCACGATGAGGGAGTACTATTGTAGGCATAACATTCTATCTTATTATTGACCCCTCTAAACCAAAATCCTAACTCCGCCATTGGATGTGAGTCATAATGATGAGCTATTCAGCCACTGATACCCTAAGTAGGGTTGATGATGCCATGCCAAGTATAAATGAAAAATAAGATGTGATATGGAAAATTGCACATTTAATTGATTAGAGAGATCTACAGTGAAATAGTGATATTGCAATCCAAGCAGGAACTTGCTATGAACAGCTGTCAGATAATTGAGGAATGACGAGTTCTGGGTATGATTTACTATATGTTTGATTGAGCCAGCAGATAACACTCCATTTAAGTGAATGATGTGGGAATCTTCCATTTTCAACTTTGAAACACGATAGTTGCTTGTCCTTATCATTAATAAGTTTTGATTGTGTCAATGTGTATATTGTTTCAAATTTTCTCTTATTTAACCGAGCATTCATTGCTATAGGTTGGAGACTTTGAAATGCATCTCAAGCGTAATATTGCTCCCACAGTAGTTCCCATGCCAGTTGTTTCTCCTGCAACACCACCACCAATTTCTAATAAATTGATGATTGAATCAGTTCCTGCTTCCCCAATATCACCACTGCCAAAATCTTCTACAGAAAAAATCAGTCCTTTTACAAATGTCCCTGCAGAGAAATCATCAAAGTTAGCAGCATTGGAGGCTTCTGGAGCCAGTGGATATGTTCTAGTGTTGTCTTCAATTGTATGTGTGGTTGGTGCCCTTGTCACCTAGTATTGTAAGATAAAGTTCTTAATGTTGTTATTATCCCTTTTCTGATAGGTTGGTTCATTCCGAAGGGGAAGAACATTGAAAGGAAAGAAGCAACCTCCTATTTGCAAAGAGGTAGGCATTGCAATTTATGCTTTTGTGGGGTCATTATTTGTGGGCTAAGAAACACAAATGCAACAAGACACGGACACATTGGCACAATAAAAAAAATGCAGGACATGACATGTGGGGGGCATGCATAAAACAAATAATTTTGTATATTTATTATATGTTATATGTTATATATATATGAATATTGCATTCAAAGATAATTAAAAAAAATAAAAAATTGTTACGTATCAGTAATTCTTAAAGTTTAGATGAGGGATTAATAGGTATGAATCTAAATTGTTTTTCTTTTACCCTAGTGTCTTAGAGTTATTATTTTATTCAAACTTATATTATGTTCCATGTGTGTCTAAGCGATCGACAAGTATATCTCCGACATCTGAAGTGTGTCTGGTCTAAAAAAGAAAAATAATAATAACAAGACACATTTGGACAAGTGTTTGGCATGCGAAGTGTCAGTCTGACAGTTGGACACGGACATGGACACGGACACATATATGCCATGTTCTTAGAAATGTCTGTGCTTCATAGTTGGTGGAGATTGAAATCCTAAACTCAACATATGTCTTTTTAAGTTGTCGCAGCACCTACTTATCTTTGGCATACTAGAGTTCTAGTATTCTCAAGTTTCCAAATTTGTTGGTTCACCTGTATATGTTCCATATTTTGTGATCTTCATTACCTGTTAAAACTTAGTGCTACAAATTTTTTGGTTCAGCTATCTATGTGCCATATTTTGAGATCTTCATTACTGTTGAACCTTTAATATGACCAGGAATGATGAACTTTGAGCAACTATCCTATTTGAGCAACTATTATCTACCGCCTCGTTTGGGAACAGACTATTTTAGTAACTTTTTGACTTTTTGACTAAAATATGAGGTAAAAAAAATTAGTATGTTTGGGGTGACTTTTTGGCTTTTCACGAAAAGCTGTGCAAAAAGTAGAGAGAAGAGGGAATCTTTGACTTTTTGGTATAGGTTATAGGCTTTTTGGTTTTTTTAGTAACTTTTGACTTTTAAGCTAAAACAGCTACTTGCCAAACGAGGCAATGTGCTGGGGAAGAACTTTAGAATAAACATTCTGAATATGCAAAAGATAAAAAGGGTGAATGATCAAGCAACATGGAGTCTGAAATGGCCACGTAACTAATCTTATTAGCCGATAATTGATTTATTTATTAAACTGCATCTTTTGGTGGTTACAGTAGTTAGAATGTACAAGAGTTGAATATTAGGGTTAGGCTTAGAGAGGAAGAGACAGAGAAGAGAAGATGGTTTGACTAATTGGTTTAGAGTTGTGAAAATCAACCCTACTCTAGCAGTATATATTTCTATGAAGACATATTACAATATGACCATAGTACCCTCAACTAATAAAATAATAACATAATAACATATGACTATTCTAACACTCTCCCTTAAGCTGGAGCATAGAGATCAAACATGCCCAGCTTGGTAGATAAGCGATGAAAGGAAGACTGAGCCAAGGGTTTGGTGAGGATATTACCTAATTGATCTTCAGAACGAACATAAGGAGTCACAAGTTGCTTTCTCAGTAAGAGGTTGTGAATAAAATGACAATCAATTTCAATATGCTTCGTACGTTCATGAAATACTGGATTATTGGCAATAAAGATAGCAGCCTGATTATCACAACACATAGTCATAGGAGTGGGAACAAGAATACCAAAATCCTATAGAAGAGAGTGAGCCCACAACATCTTAGATGCGATATGGGCCATGGCACGGTACTCAGTCTCGGCACTCGAACGAGCAACAACTGTCTGTTTCTTGCTATGCCAAGTAACAAGATTACCTCCAACGAAGGTGCAATAGCCCTAGGTAGAACGGCGATTAGTTTGACTGCTAGCCCAATTAGCATTACTAAAACCAGTGACAGACAAGGAAGATAGATGATAGAGTAGACCACGACCTGGGGCACTCTTCAGATAACGCAAGTTACGACAAACAACTTCAAAATGAGGGTTACGAGGAGCATGCATAAACTGATTAACCACACTGACAGTATATGTAATATTAGGAAGAGTGACAGTGAGATAAATTAATTTCTCAACTAAACGACGATAATGACCAATATTAGGAAATAAGTCCCTAGTATCACCATCCAGTTTAACACAAGAGTCCATGGGAGTATCACTCGGACGAGTATCCTAAGAGGCCAGTCTCAGAGTGAAGATCAAGCACATACTTGCGTTGCGAAAGAAACAACCCCCGAGAAGGCCGAGTAACCTCAATCCTAAGAAAATAGCGAAGATGACCCAAGCTCTTGTTGTGAAAGTGCTGACCTAAAGACCGTTTTAAATTCAGCAATACCAGTGGAGGCACTGTCAGAAATGATGATGCCATCCACATAGACAAGGAGAGCAATACTCCCAGTATACGAATGGCGAACAAAAACAGAATGATCAGAAATGGAACAACGGAACCCATATGAAAGTACAACTGCACTGAAGCGATCAAACCAAGCACATGGAGATTGTTTGAGACCATACAAGGCTTTCCGCAATCGACAAACCATATGCTCACTTTCGGGAACAACATAGTTAGGCGGCTGATCCATATAGACCTTCTCTTGGAGATCACTATGAAGAAAGGCATTCTTTATATCAAGCTGATATAAAGGCCAAGATTGACTAATGGCAATAGAGAGGAGAATCCGAATAGAATTAAGGCGAGCCACAGGGGAGAAGGTTTCTAGATAATCAAAACCATAAGTTTGTTTATAGCCTTTGGCCACCAAGCGGGCGTTAAGCCACTCAACAGTACCATCAAGAAGATACTTGATAGTATAAATCCAACAACAACCGACACTAGGTTTCCTAGAAGGCAATGGAGTAAGTTTCCAAGTCTGATTCTGATGAAGAGCACTCATTTCCTCATCTATAGCATGCTTCCAACTCGACATAGACATATCTTGCTTATAAGAAGATGGAATGGAAACACAAGACAAGCTACAAGCAAATGAGTGAAGACTAGTGGAAAGACGATCATAAGAAACAAAATGGGCAATGGGATGTTGGGTGCAAGCACGTTTACCTCAACGTAAAGTAATGGGAAGATCATCATGAGTCCAAAACGGTAGGAGGGCCAGGAGCCTCTGACAAAGAAGATGAATTGTTCGGGCCATAAGAAACAAGGCGACGATTTTGGGACTACTGATAAACTTCGAGAGGTGATGGAGGTGAAGAAGAGGGATCTACATTGATGGAGGGTGAAACAGAGGAGGAGGAGACACAAGGCACTGGAAAAGTAGGTGTGGGAGGAGCTGGCTCTCCCTCACGACAAGATATAAGATCGACTAATAATTGCTGCCGCCAGACGAAGAAAAAAACGGGGTGGATTAAAAAAAGGTAACATCAGCACTGACAAAGAATCGACGAGGACGAGACTCAGGGTGATAACATCGATAACCTCTTTGAGTAAGAGAATAACCTAAAAACGCACACTTATAAGCACAAGAAGATAACTTATCCAGGCCCAGATCAAGGACATGGACAAAAGCCACACAGCCAAAAATACGAGGAGAAAGAGGAAACGGGGAACAATCAGGGTATAACTGAGAGAAGGGAGATTGGTTTTGTAACACAACCTCGCATGCAATTAATAAGAGAGTAAGCAGTGAGCACAACATCACCCCAAAACTGTTTAGGAACGCGCATGTTAAACAACAATGCACGAGCAACATCTAACAAATGGTGGTGTTTCCGCTCAGTAACACCATTTTGGGGTGATGTGTGAACACAACTAGTCTGATGAATAATACTGCAATTAGCACAAAAAAGATCCACAGTAGATAGCATATATTCTAAGGCATTATCAGACCGGAATATTTTAATACGTTTTCCAAACTGAGTAAAGATTTCATTATAAAACTTAGAAATTATATGGGGTAATTCAAACCGCTGCTTTAGTAAAAACAACCAAGTCATCTAAGAGTAATCATCCATAAAAATAACAAATTAAAGAAAGCTATTAACAGTGGGAGTTCGAGATGGACCCCATATGTCTGTATGGACTACATCAAAAGATGCGGACACACGACTAACACTATGACTAGGAAATGAACTACGGTGGTGCTTGCCAAGCTGACAAGCATCACACTCAAGGTTAAACACATGACTCAAGCTAAGAATGGCTAATTTCAGCTTGGCTAAAGACGGATGACCCAAGCAAAAATGCCATTGCAGAGGAGACATTGTAGCACTCAAAACAACAGAAGTAGAACGAGACGGGCTATCAGTGTCAAGAAAATATAAGTCATCCTTCTCATGCCCCGAACCAATCATCCTCTTGGTCTGGAGGTCGGTCTTGCAAAACACACGTAGTGGGAGAAAAGGTTATGGAACAGTGAAGAGCTTTAGTCAATTGACAAACAGAAAGTAAATTAAATGGAAAAGTAGGAACATAAAGACTACAGGGTAAGAAGAGAGACGGAGTAGGCTAAAGAATACCCTTGCCACTAATAGGAAGGAAGGATCCATCAGCTAGTATAATATTGTGTGTAACAGGATGAAGAGTATGGAAAAGAGATGAATTACTGGAGATATGGGAATGAGCACCAGAGTCTATGAGCTAAGATTGGGGAGATTGAGCCACATAGGCAAGATTACCTGAACCAGCCATTGTAGCTGTGGAGTATAAAGGGTTAGTAGTATGAAGAGGACTAGCTCAGTAAGCTCGCTAATTTGAGTAGTGAGTGCGTCATGAGAATCAGCTGGGAAAGCAATTGTGCTAGAGGGAAAATGTGTCGACTGGGAGGATGGAGAATCCATAACCTGATTCACATGATCAGGTTTACCATACTTCTGCCAACACCAAGGCTCAAAATGACCCAAGGAACCACAGTGAGTACACTTCCAATCACTACGGGACGCAGAACCATTTCCATGCCCACCACCATGATGAGAACCATGAGAAGAATGACCACCGCAGGAACCACGAAGACCACTATACGAGCCACGTTGACTAGAGTGGCCTTGAAAACTTCCACGGGGAGACTCACGGTTGCCACTACTAGAGATCAATGCAGAAGAGGCCAAAGTCTGAGAGGCGAAACTAGATGAAGGTGAACCCTGTCCCATAGAAGAACGCAATAGCCGAGAATAGGCATTAGCAACGGAAGGTAACGTCTCACTAGCAAGGATCTGATCTTTGAAACCCCGTAAATCAAAATCTAAGCCCACAAGTATAGAGGCCGTTATAAACTCCTCTCAATTCCGCTTTTGTTGTGCTAAATCAATAGTAAAAGGTCTGTGTTGTAGTAACTGATACCATACATTCTTAAGGCCATTGTAATAATTCGAAAGAGAATGACCAGACTGTCGAGTAGCAAAAATCTCCTCATATAACTCAGACCTGGGAGACACTACTTGATTTGAAAATGACTCAACAAGGGAGTCCCAAATTTCTTTCGAGGTGTCACAAAATTCCACAGTAGTAGCAACATGAGGTTCCAAGCTATGCCAGAGCCATCTCATAACACAAGAATCCTCACTACACCAGTCATCATAGGTTTTATCATCAACAGCAAGAGGAAGTTCAGTATGAAAACGAGATTTTTTCTTCCCTGCAAAAAGATTTTAATGGCATGAGCCCAAGCCAGATAATTTAAGCCATTAAGTTTCTTGGTAGTGATAGACTTAGGCAACTCATCATCTTTAACCACAGGAGGTATGGTTTCAGCCATGGAAAACACACAGCCAAAAAAAAAAAAAAAAAGAGGGAACAGCAGCACAGCCAAAGTAAGAGAAGTCTGTGATCACACTAGCAGAAAACAGCCAAATAACACAGCCAAAGCAGCCAAATAATAGCAGAAAACACCAAACAGAGAAGTCTGTGACAGCGACACAGCCAAAGTAAGAGAAGTCTGTGACCAAAACAGCCAAAGCAGCCAAATAATAGCGGAAAACACCAAACAGAGAAGTCTATGACCAAACCCAGAGATGCCGAATAGGGAAGGAGGCAAAAAAGTACCAAAAATCCAACAAAACAGTACCAAATCTCAAAACAAACCTCAAGGAAGACCTTGATGATTTTCGGCCCCTATAGACAGGTAGAACTCGCACAAGTAGAGCAGAAGTAGTATTTTTGATTTTTCACCAAAAATATTTGAAAATCATTCAAAAATACAAAACTTACATCAAATGGCTCCAAAAAATTCCACAAAAATCACCATTGAACTCAGAAGGAAGAATCTATCCTTGAGAGCCTAACTTGTCCGTATGGATGATGATGTCACGCTGATGTCATCGTACGGATGATGACATCATACGGATGATGACATCAGCACATTGCTGTCACCTCACAATTGTCTCCAGATTTTGATGAACACTCGAGAAGGCAGGAGCTTTGCTCTGATACCAAGTTAGAATGCACAAGAGTTGAATATTAAGGTTAGGGTTAGAGAGGAAGAGAGAGAAGAGAAGATGGTTTGACTAATTGGTTTAGAGTTGTGAAAATCAACCCTACTCCCGCAGTATATATTTCTATGAAGACATATTACAATATGACCATAGTACCCTAAACTAATAAAATAATAACATATGACTATTCTAACAACAGTAAAGGAACCACGTTGTGCACCTCTGCTTAAAGCTACTATTTTAAATTTAACCTAAATACTGAGATCCAAATTGATATTTTTTCAGTCTCTGTCTCTCATTTATTTTTCTTCCTTCTTTTTTGATTATAAACAGGGTGAAGTAATCAAAGAAGGACAAGTGATAGGCTTTCTAGATCAGTTTGGCACTGAACTTCCTGTCAAGGTGAGCCTTTTGGTTTAAGCTCCTTTGGTTGTGGCCCTTAAGATGGATGTGTCTGATGACTGTTTCTTTTGTGACATTCATTGAGCAGTCCGATGTTGCTGGAGAGGTCATAAAGCTTCTCTTCAATGATGGAGGTATGATGTCCTATTTTTTTTTATTTGCAAGTTCTTTTTAATGTTTTTGGGTCTCTGACATCTCAAATTGCTTCAGGAAATATGTAAGACTTATTGGGCTTTAGTACGATGATGCAATATTATTAGTAGGAGTTGTGCACTACATGTGCTTTCATGTAGGGCACCCCATGTGCTGCCCACAAAATATTGGTCAATTGCTATCAAATTTGTTTCATGGACAGTGTAGGGACAATTCAAGTGAACACAAACCATGGTGAAATCCCTAGAACAGATATATATGATTGTCATACTCTAGTTGATTCAGTGTGATTGATGATAGAACAGGTTTCAAACCATAATTTAGTTGACTTGTTATGCAACCAAGCATTATTGGGTCAGATAAGCCAGTTGCAGATGTAGTATTCATTGACAAATTAAATGAAGGCTAGTTTTTTTGCACCTAAGAGATAACTTTACAGATGAAAATTAATGGAAGAACTGTACTTATAAAATGGCACCAACGATATCATTTTGTTTATGTTCTTGAAACATGACACGTTTTTGAGGTGATACTGACATGCTATATCTTTGAGGTTGAGGTGATGCTGCTTCTATGCACAAGCAATTTATGTATTTCATAATCAGAATCCGCAAAAATAAAATAAAATAAATAAAATGTGAAGAAGAAAGAAGGAAAAAGAAATCTTTATATGTTGTCCAGTAGTCTAAGCTTCTATAGTTGGCGCGTTGGTTTGTTAATATGTTTGGCTCCACACTTCTGCTTATTGTTTTTTCTTACACTGGTTTACAGAAGCTGTTGGTTACGGGGATCCTCTTATTGCGGTCTTGCCATCATTTCATGGTATCAAGTGAATTCTGTCTCCTATCTGTGATTAAATATAGTCTCAGCTTTGTCGGAGATCACTAAGGTCTGCAGTTTACTTTAACAAATTGTTCAGTTCTTTCCTTCTTATGCTTCCTTGCATTGCAAAATTCGGGGACACAGGTGTAGCTGGTAATGTGAACTTGCTATTATTTGTCAGTTTAATGGACTCTAGATCCGGAAATAAATAATTTTATATTAGAAATTGAAAAACTTTTATCAGTTGTATTAGGTATCTTTCTGTATACGAGTGAGGTTATAGTTATTTGTTGCGGATGGAATACCAAGTATGCAAAATACAAAAAAGGGAGCTGATCTGCTCCAAAACAGTGCTGCTCCAATATAGAAAATTTCATCGCAATAACTTTGGACCATTGTGTCCACTTTTGTAGTGAACTTAAAAATCACTGCAATTTCTTTCATTATGCACAGTTAACCTTTGTTTTTAAGTGGTATATTTAAAATTTTATGATTAAGTTGCTAATATTGGTGAATCAATTCCATATCTAAGTGGGATCCAATCCATTCAACTATCCTTTGGGTTAGCCAACTGCTACTCGTTACATTTTAGAATAGAACTGTCCCAAAGAAAGAATACTTCATTATGTGAAAACTTGATTCAATCAATTACCATATTTATACACTAATTTCTATTATTGACTTCAGGACATTAAATTGTTTGAAAAAGTGTGAACATCTTAACATTTAAGAGATTGTATTTCTAGGTCCCAACAAATATGATAGACGGACGAATCAAATAAATGAAGTTTGTCATCCTTGATCTCAGAGGTTTCGTTGTCCTTATAATGTAAAAGTAATTATGAGAATAATAATAGAAAGTACATATTAAAAAGAGTACATATATTAAAAAGACATGAGTTGAATTATCGTCATAACAATTTGCTTGCTCAGTGTTTCCTCGTTAGTGTTTAGAGACACTCGGATCCAGCTCCTCGTTCATCCTATCCAACAGATTCTGTTTAACCTTCTCAAGAGCCACTTCTAGGTTCTTCAGCTGCGCCATGATTTATAATTTCAACCTTAGTCTCTTCAACAAAGTATCTATACACCATTATTTTCATAATTTAAATCAATTGTTAGAACATAAGAATCAGCTCCATACCTCTTCTTGGGCATACTTATTATGGATGAATAGCCCGCTGAACAGATCGTAACTGTTATTCATTGTGGTTTCTTTCTGCCAATAATCCCATGTTAGTGTTCTTCATCATAATATGTAGTTTGGACTTTGTTAGGTTGCCTAGAAGATATAGGAAAAGGAAAAGGAAAATAGAATCTTTTCCTTCATTCTTGGAGCAAGAAGATGAAGCTGAATAAAGGAAAACAAAGAGGAAAGATATGAAGCATTGAACTTTTACCAATTGAACAAGTGTCTGAAAGTTCTTGGTGTCGATAGGCGTAGACTTGACCTTCATTTCCGATAAGACCCTGCCAAACAATGAAATTTGAAGTCCCAAGACTGACTTTTTCTGTAGTTTGTTCATAGGTGAGTAGGTGGGGGGAAACATTGTAATACCTGGCAATTGTGTGAGTGAGAAATTGACTTCTAGCAGCCAGTTTGTCATGTTCTTCACAAGACATTTCCAGCATTTTGCAACCCTGGATCAACCACTTGATATATGAGCAAGGTAAACATGTATTTTGAATTAGGCATCATGACTCTTGCCTTTCTTTTTAAGTTTCTCGGACAAAGTTTGTAAAAACTATAGGTGGAAGGAGATCAGATGGAGGGGTTGAATTGGGTAAATTTATTGAATGTTTTCACTTGGTCTTAAAGACAACTTCTTTTGATGGAAACTGATGAGGTATATGTTAAGTTCATCGGAAGAATATGGAAGCTCGGTTCTAGTCCAACCTTGACATTTTGGCATACCGGTAGGTAATAGATGGTAACAGGATAGAACAAAAGAATATGTTGATGAGATCAATTCTTGACACAGTTTAAATGAACTTTACATTTTTGGCAGTCGTTTTGGCAACTCTAGGTTGGTTTTGGGATATGAATGTGAAAGGTTGTTTACTGATTAAATGGAAGGTTGCATAGCTTTCTTAGATTTTGGTCCTGACATGCTTACGGTTGTGTTTATTTTCAAATGTCTTGCTCTTAGATAACTTTTTTTAACGAGTTACTTGCATTTATTTCCACAAGGGTTAACTACACCAAGACCCCTTTACTATTAGTAAATATCACTTTGCTTCCCTCATGTATTAATTCCTGCTGTGATACAACCCTTGCAAATACATCCATTTTGGAGGTGATCTGGAGGGGTGAAAGTGTTCAGGGGATCAAAATGTATGTGTTCATAGGTGGGGGGTAAAGTGATATTTATTAATAGTTGATGGAGTTGGTATACTTAACCCTTTCCACAACTCTCACTTTCACAACATAGGGTCTACCATGTGAGATTTAGCAATCTCCAATAAGGTAGATTTAGCAAACCTACACAACATGCTGCCTATTGTATGATCAGAGTTAAGAGAGATCCGTCTAGTGGTGAGTGGGAACAGGAAACAAGGGGAGTTTTTGCGAGTTATAATCCCAGTTTCTGTCTAATACATACCTTCCTTGCAAAAATTTGAAGGAAACTGGAGCACACAGCTTCATCCCTTATTCGGACCCTGTCGTACATAAAATTTAGGCCTTCCCAGCTATCTCGCCCGCTTTGTGGTCCAAACATCGGGTGAGTGCAAAGCAGGTCCAACTCTGGGGGTAGTACCTTCCAAGTGCACATTATGATACATACATAAACATTCTTAGTAGGAGACACAAATCAAACTTAGGTTCTGTACTGTAGTTAAAAAGGGGGTGTGATAGTGTGTACTTGCAATAGAACTTCTTTTGGGTGTTCCTTGACAGAGAGTACATCCACAAAGAGCGTTGGCCGTTTCAGGCGGTGCAAGGGAATTGAGTTTACGACATTGGATAGGGACAGGATTGATGTACATAGCAATATCACATCGTTTTCTGCCTCAAGAAATCTATCCATGTCCCTAGGAGTTGCAAAACATGTAATCTGTAAGATGAATTAAAAATGAAGAGACTCTGCAGACTAATCACCGACAGTGGATTGAACTTAAGGATTATTTATATGAAAATCCCTTAAACTATTGAAAACTATTATTGTTTTGATTTCTCAAACTATAAAAGCATATAAATAGATTCTCTAAACTATTGAAAAGTATCATTTTGCTTTCTAAAATAGACCCTCTAAACTATTGTGATGTTTTACTTTAATACCTTCAGTTAGGGGTCTAATTTGTTTGTTTGTTTTTTTATTATTTTAATTTAGGGGTCACGTCATATCTTACGAATACTAAGTTTTTAGTAGAAAAAGTTAAAATCGTTCCCAGTGCTTTGGAAAGATTGTAAAGTTACAGGACCAAGCTATCCACCCTTCAAAGCTCTGTTGACTGGTCTTATCAGCAGTTATTCTTTGTCATAAAACAAAAATATAAGATAAATTACACTTTTTTAGCAAGGTAGTTTAATTCAAATTTTACTTTAAATCATTATTAGTTTTAACTTGAATTATATTAGTCTTAAATTAAAGGGGTGAATTGTAATTTACATGGGTGTTGACTCTTACAAAAACATGGAACACACACACAATATATATATATATATATATACCTGTAGAAGGAGATACCCAAATCGTGACAGAGCTGTGAATGGTCGGAGCGAGAAGTAGCTGTAATGGAGTGGCCTTGTTTGATCATGGTTTTGGAGAGGAACTGTCCAAAGGTGCCGAAGCCTATTATACCTATCTTCAGGGTTCTCCATGATGAGGACGAAGAAGACGATGTAGTAGACATTGTTAGAGAGAGAGAGAGAGAGGGTGGGCTTGATGTGAGAACAGAATTTAAATGAACATTTACTAACTGATAATTATGACAACATGTCTCTCTTGTTCGCTAGTTGTGCTTGGACCGACCTATTTCATTACGCATCCAAAAAAAATAATATATATATAGAGAGAGAGAGAGAAGGATGGGGTTTGAGTGGACAAGGGTACCTGCTGTGCTTAAAGCACAGCAGGGTGTGCCGTGCATGCAAAAACGGTAGATTTTTTTTTTTTTTTTTTTTTTTGGCGCACAGAAGTACCTGTTGTACAGCAGATACCCCTTTCCCGGTTTGGTTTGAGTAGGACAAACTTTAAGAGGGCCGTTGTGTTTTATGGAAATTATTCCGACTCTATTTTGATGATTTAGATTGTTTATATTGTTTGATTTGTTAAATATATTATCTATAAAAAAAATGAAGTCAATTAGATATTTATAGCTTCATGATAAAGTTTTAATTATTTTATAAAAAAATTATTAAAATCATGTTAATTATTTATTTTTTAAAAAATAAATATGGTCTTGTTATAAGACTACATATATGTCTAATTAACATGATTTTTTGCAGTTACACATTCATATTTTTATAATTATTTTGAATTTTTATTTTTTTAACTGAAACTCTACTTGCACTTTCGTGTTTTTATAATTATTTAAATTCTTCCTATTGAAATGCAATCCTCAAAAAATATGTCGACATGACCTTTAAAATAAAATAATATAATATAAATCAAATTTATTTCAATTGCAATTCATATCATATTAGATTTCATATATACATCATATAATTTGTTTCGAAATAACCTTTTTTTTAGTATATATATATATATATATTTTATATATTATAAGAATAAAGACCTCCAATCTGTTAATGCTAACCTGTCAGGCACTGTTTTTCTAATATGACATCCTCTGGAGTCTCAGTTACTCATTTTCTTAATTTCTAATTTTATTTATAATAAACATAACAAAAATATAAAAAATCAAATATACAATAAAATCAATAAATTTGATCTCTATCTATTCAGTTAAAATCTTTATTTTACTTCTCAATATCTAATTTTAAATTTTAAAAATCTTTGAAGTTTATCTAAACAAATCTAATTTAAAATTTTGATTTTTTTTTAAAATTTTTTATTTGAACATGATTGTTGTAAAATATCCATATATTTCAACTTAATCTTTAAAAGTTTATTTTCAAGTTGAATTTAATATTTTATCTTTTAAAATTATCAATTAATTATTCACATAAATTTTAAATATGATAAAATTTCAATATCTTTTGTCTAAACTTAATCTTTTCAATATAAAAATAAGTGTTTGCAAAAGGATTCAGGAAGAGGAGATTGAAAAGAAAAGATGATAAGCACAATCAATATTGAGTCCTTTTTTAACTCCTTTTCACGGTGCTTAAAAAATCTTGCATTAAAGTCAAGTTACAAGCATTTTTTCCCCCTTCAATTGTATTTATTTTACATTTGAAATATGTACTTAAATGAGCTTTTGCGTGCGTGGGAAATGAAGTTTATGTAAATAGATATTATTATTTTATTCTTCTTTTAAATTTTATTTTTGTTTCTTTTTCTTTTTTCTTACAACTAGCTTATCACCCGTGCTATGCGCGGGATAATTATAAATATTTATATTTGTTATTAATTTTTTTAATATATAAATTATGTTTTTAAAGATTTTTTATAAAAATAATTTAACAATCTTATCACTAACCATAATGTATATGAGAAATTAAAAAGGCTACTGCAGTAATTATGCACGGGCTGTATCTATAATTATTTGTATGAGGGGATTTTAAATACTGATCAGGGATTTTGATCAAACCAATAAATGCAGACATGTGGAAAGACATGCAGATTGAAAAAAAGTTAATAAATGTTGATCAGGGGATTTTGATTGAATCAATAAATATTAAGGTTTTTTTTTTAAATAATTTTTTTTAAAAAAGGCTACTGCAGTAACTATGCACAGGCTGTATCTATTATTATTTGTATGAGGATATTTTAAATACTGATCAGGGATTTTGATCAAATCAATAAACGCAGACATGTGGAAAAACATGTAGATTGAAAAAAGTTAATAAATGCTGATAAAGAGATTTTGATCAAATCAATAAATGCTGAGTTTTTTTTTTAAATAAAAAATTTAGAAAATTAAGGTTGGAAGATTGGAGCTCCTATAAGGCTTGGGATTTGAAAAACTCCTTTTTTCCTTAATATATACTAGCATATCACCCGTGCTATGCACGGATTGTGTTTACAATTATCAATATATGTGAATTGTGATTTTTAAATGTTTTCTTTTTCTTTTTTTTTAATGTCTTCTGAGAGGGTGAATTGTGATCTGAAGTTGGGCCGAGGTAACGGCCGAGCAAGTGGAGGGCCCAACGGTGCATGGGTCCGAAATGATCGACTGTTTGGCCAAAATGGGCTGCCAGAACTTGGGCCGGGCAGAGTGTCACCCCGGACCGGACAGAAACTGCTCGGCAAGGCAGCGCTCGGTCGGTCCAGGATGCTCGGTCCGAGGACGGCCAAAGCTGGATTGGCCGAGTGACCGGGCATCCAGGAAGGCATGGACAACCGAGGAAGTTGAGAGGCCGGTGCCCGGAAAGGCGTGGTAAGCCGAGGAGACCGTATGATCGGCAGGAAGGCCGATCAAAGTAAGTATCCGGGCTAGGCTCGGCCGGGATGCCGCTCAGCCCGGTCTTCCGCGTGTTTATCTGGTTAAACGCTTGAGGTATGAAGCATGGTATGACCGAGGAAGGGCAGCCCGGCTGCCGAGCTCCAGCTGTGCTGACAGGCAGTTGAGAGCAGGTGATGAATGGCATGGTTTATGCTGACAGATGGGATAGCAGAGCCACGTGTCAGGAGATGACAGGGAGTGGATATGGGGGTCAGTAGGTATATTAGCATGTCTGCGCCCCCCATACGACAGACGAACATATCTGTAAGAAAATCCTTACACTCAAACACTCTCTCCCTTCTCTCTATTCCCTCTAAGGTGTGTGCTAACTTGATCGTCGGAGGGTTTTTCCGGCCACACACCCCCGGGTAGCTCACCCATACCTGTGCGCAGGTGATCGGATATTGACGGAACTCGGAAGAAAGGAATACGGGCACGCCGGAATATTTGCTCCCCGTACAATTGGCGCCGTCTGTGGGAAGCTTGACAGACAAAACCTTGTCTTCCAGGTTCATCTGATCGCCGTCCATGGCGAACAACGACGAGTTCCCGTTGTCCGCCATCGACGGAGCCACCCCGGAGTATACCCGAAGGAGAGAGGGACCTCCTGCCGTCCACCCAATGGCTGACTTGGGGACGCTCGCTAGAGGACAGTCAGGAGACGCGCGGGATAAGCGCGGAAGGAGTCATGGGCATTCACGGAGTCCAGACGGTCACCGGCGGAGAGACTCACACGCCAGGCGACTGGAAAGCAAGTTAAGGGACCAAGACGCTGTCATCAGGCGGATGGCGGCGGAGATGGAGGATCTTAAGCGGCATGTCAAAGGGAAGGGTGTAGCTGGAGTGGGAGACCACAGTGAGCGCACCCCATCCCGCCGGTCAGGCGATCAGAGTCAGCGACGTACTCAGTCCATTTCCATCACCAGGAGTTACCAGGTTGGTGATTCCGACATGCGCGCAGAAAAGTCTAGCGCGCAAGACAGCACCTACAAACCCTCACGTCCGGCGACGACGTCGAGGTACTCTTATTCTGCTCAGTCAGAGGACCTACGGGTAGTGTTAAGGGAGCGGGCTCGCCGACGCGAAGCTCAGAGAATACCAGCTTTCCAGCGGCTCTCCTACGGGGTTCACGGCAGCGAGGAGGTCGGAATGCCTCCACCCCGCCAAGCAGTGCCAATATTTGAAGATACAGACTTGGCAAGGCTGAGTGCCACTCCTTTTTCCCTGGAAATAGAAACAACACCGCTTCCGGCAGGCTTCCACCAGCCTAAGTTCACTCTTTACGACGGAAAAACCGATCCGTACATGCATGTGAGCCACTTCCGACAGGTTATGGCCGGACATCGACGCAATGACGGACTTATGTGCCTAATCTTCCCGTCGAGTTTAGGCGAGCTGGGCTTAAAGTGGTTCGAGAGGTTGCCGGAAGGGAGCATACAAAGGTGGCATCAGTTGGCCGAAGCGTTTGTTACGCGCTTCAAAACCAACACAAAAACACCAAAGGAAGTCGATCACTTACTAAGTGTCAAGATGGAACCGTGCGACACATTGAAGGCGTATAATTCGAGGTATTGGGAAACCTTCAACGAGATCTTAGACTGCCCGGTCAACCTTGCTATCACGCAATACAAGCGCGGTCTCCCGGTCGGACATAGACTGCGGGACTCGCTTACCATGCACCAACCGACCTCCATGGGCCAGCTCATGCAGCGCATCAATGAGCACATCCGAGTAGAGGATGATGCGTCGGCTTCCACCGTGAAGGCTACTCCGGTCGGAACAGACAAGAAGACAGCAGGCAAAGTGCACGCAGTTGGGCAAGAGTCCAGCCGCTCAAATGACCGAGCAGAGGAATCAGACCGAGGTTCAAATCGAAGAAACAGGGGTAGAGGACGTCGGAATGACCGGGATGATTACCCCCGAGATGACGTTGAAGACGCAAACAGAAGAATGAAGGCAAGGACTGGCATAACCACGGTCTTCAAGATTCCAATTTATCGCATACTTAGTGAAATCCGAGACGAGGAGTATGTCCGGTTTCCTGTTAAGTTGGGCGATGGACAAAAGGGCTACAACCCGCGGTATCGTTGTATGTTTCACCGGGAGAGGGGCCACCGGACTGAGGATTGTTTGCCTTTGCGACAACACTTGGAAGAACTGGTTGCGGCCGGGCACCTGGACCTTTACATTGATGGCGGCGTGAAACCAAATCAGGCTCCGGTCGATCCCAGGGGACAGGACGACCGGGATGCACCACCGCAGGGAGTTATTAATGTCATCCACGGCATCGTGGAACCGGAGCGTGTTTGCGAACTCCGGGGCATGAGAAGGCAGAACATATGAGGGAAGTTCTGTCAGTACAGCCTGCCATCAAAAGGGGAAAGACAGAAGAGAAAGACGTGATTAGTTTCACTTCAAGGGATTTAGAGCGTATCCAGACGCCGCACAACGATGCTCTTGTAGTAACACTACGCGTCAAAGAATTTGATGTTAGACGGATCTTGATCGATCAGGGAAGCTCGGTCGAGATCATGTATTATGATGCGTTCAAACAGCTCAAACTCCGTGAGACAGATTTGGCTCCGGCCACTTCGCCACTGGTTGGATTTAACTCGCAGCCGGAGTGGCCATTGGGAAAGATTATCCTGCCGGTCAAAGCGGGATCCGTGGTCAAGTAAGTGGAGTTTTGGGTCCTACAAGTGCCTTCAACGTACAACCTTATCCTTGGAAGAGGATGGCTTCACGCCATGCAAGCCGTGGCATCGACCTACCACCAGGTGATGAGATTCCTCTCGGCTATGGGGGCAATTGAGGAGATTTGGGGTGATCAGGTCATGTCCAAGCAATGCTTCGTGGCGGTCAACGGGAGCCGGGCTGCCAAAGGATTCGTTCAATTGATCGAGGGACCGCAGGACCAGAGTGTCTTGGATGATGTTGGCACCAAAGCCGAAGACAAGGCTGTTGAAGAATTGGTAGAGGTGCGGACTGATGCCGAGCAGCCGGACAGATTCTTCTTGCTCGGTTCAAGTCTCTCGGCCATGGAGAGAACCGAGATGATTGAGTTTTTGATGGCGAATATCGAAGTCTTTGCATGGTCGCCCTACGACATGCCTGGCCTTGACCCAAGTTTTATCTGCCATCACCTCAATGTCTTCCCTGGAGCAAAGCCAGTCATCCAGCGAACAAGGAGATCGGCGCTGCATCACGCCGAGGTAGTAGCAGAGGAGGTAAAGAACTTGCTTGAGGCACGAGCAATACAGGAAGTGCACTACCCTCGGTGGATTTCCAACACGGTAGTGATGCCTAAGAAGAACGGAAAGTGGCGAGTTTGTGTCGACTACAAGACAGTCAACCGAGCTTGTCCAAAAGACAGCTTTCCTTTGCCGCGCATTGACCAGCTAGTGGATTTGACGGCTGGACACAATCGGTTCAGTTTCTTGGATGCGTACCGCGGCTACCATCAGATTGCCATGCATGGGCCTGACCAAGAGATCACCTCTTTCACGACTCCAAGGGGACTCTTCTGCTATCGAGTTATGCCCTTTGGTTTGAAAAACGCCGGGGCAACCTTTCAGAGGATGGTGACCAAAATGTTTGCTCCTCTGCTCGGTCGGACAATGGAGGCTTACATCGATGATATGGTGGTAAAGAGCCGACATGAGGCAAACCATTTGTCCGACTTAACCGAGATGTTCGCCATTCTGAAGAAACGCAAGCTGCGCTTGAACGCCTCGAAGTGTGCCTTTGGTGTGGGATCCGGGAAATTTTTGGGTTTCTTAGTCGCAAACCGAGGCATCGAAGCAGACCCTACTCAGATTAGAGCCGTGCAAGAGTTGAAGCAGCCCATCTCGGCTAAGGACGTGCAGCATCTGGCCGGGATGGCCGCCGCGCTTAATCGATTTATAAGCCGGTCATCAGATCACTGCCGCCCTTTCTTTCAAGCATTGAAGTCAAAGTTCTCATGGGATGACGAGTGTGACCGAGCTTTGGCCGAGCTCAAGGATTATTTGTCTTCTCCGCCGCTGTTGGTTACACCAGAGCCCGGTGAGGAACTCTACCTTTACCTTGCCGTCTCCCAGCACGCAGTAAGTGCGGTGTTAGTCTGGGCTGAAGGAATCAAGCACCTCCCAATTTTTTACGTAAGTAAGACCTTGCTGCCGGCTGAGACGAGGTACTTACCGCTGGAAAAGCTTGCGTTGGCTCTGATGATGGCTTCGAGGAAATTGGCACATTATTTTCACGCCCATACCATCGTCGTACTGACCGAGTTTCCCCTCAAGGCCTTGTTTGAGCGCGCAGACTTTTCAGGCCGAATTTTAAAATGGGCGGTCGAGTTGGGACAGTTCGATGTGAAGTTCCAGCCGCGCACCGCAATCAAAGCCCAAACCTTGGCCGATTTTGTTGTCGAGTTCTCCCCTGGCACTCATCCGGTATGCCCGGTCGACATTGCCGAGGCAGATGATGAGCCGCACACAATGCCAACCGAGGCACAACCAGCTGAAGAAGGTCGCGCCGCGGAGTTAGCGCGCACCAACAAAGTTCCCTCAGTTTTCACGGTCATACCACCCGGCGATGCGATGACGGAGTTGTCTATCGCCAACCCATTCACTCTGTCCGGTACCGCATCACCAAGGGGGGAAGGAATGGTTCCACACCGCTCAGAACTTGATGATTCGCCTACGGACTTGGGCATTCTGAACCGACTTGCTGAGTCCGGTGCCGAATCATCAAGGGGGGAAGGAATGGTTCCAGACAGCTTAGAACTTGCGGCCGGCTTCACACCGTAACTTGGTGATTCGCCTACGGACTTGAGCATTACAGACAAACTTGCTGAGTCCGGTGTTGAATCACAAAGGGGCACTGAATTTGAACCGGTCAACACCACACTTGACATCGCACAGCCGAGCAGTTGTGATCCCATTGCCCTTCGCAACTCTCAGGACCCATCTGACTGCTGGAAGCTTTTTGTGGTGTGGAAGCTTTTTGTTGATGGAGTGTCCAACCGCCATGGTGCCGGGCTAGGTATTGTTCTTATATCCCCGGATGGCCTAACCATTGAGCATTCTATCACACTTGGCTTCCCGGCGTCTAACAACGAGGCTGAGTACGAGGCGTTTCTCGCCGGGCTCAAGAGCGCAATTCAAATGAAGGCCGCCGAGCTCCTGGTATACAGTGATTCCCAGCTTGTGGTTAACCAAGTTTCGGGGATTTATGAAGCGAAGGACGATAGGATGGCGAAGTACCAAGCTCTGGTCAGGGACCATATCAAGCAGTTTGAGGCAATCAGAGTCCAACGGATTGGCCGGGAAGAAAACAGCCGAGCTGATGAACTCGCCGGCCTCGCTTCCATGGTAGATAGTACGTCTCCAAACCCCCTGTTAATTGACTTTCTTCCGCGGCCGAGCATTGAAAACGCCGGGCAGACGGATGTACTCTGCGCCGCGCAAGATCCTTCATGGATGGACCCCTTGATCTTGTTCCTCAGAGACCGGACTCTTCCGACAGACAAGAAAGAAGCACACAAAATCCGGGTGAAGTCAGAGCGGTTTTGGCTCTCTCCATCTGGCGCGTTGTATAAGAAGTCGTTCACCGGTCCTTATCTCAAGTGCGTGCACCCGAACAGTTTGGAGGCCTTCTTGTTTGAAATTCATGAAGGCATTTGTGGCAGCCACATAGGGGGCCGGTCCTTGGCCTACCGAGCTATTTCGCAGGGATACTGGTGGCCGTGCATGCAGGCTGATGCGCAAAAATATGTCTGCAAGTGCGAAAAATGCCAGAAATTCGCCCATCAGATCCACCAGCCTGCCAGGGAACTTCTTCCCCTCACCAGTCCTTGGCCTTTCGCCATGTGGGGGCTAGATATAGTGGGACCACTGCCAACAGCACTGGGCAACCGGAAATTCTTCATCGCGGCCACAGATTACTTCACAAAGTGGGTTGAAGCTGAGCCCTTGGCAACCATCAAAGAGAAAGACGTGAAACGATTTGTCTGGCAGAACGTGGTCACGCGGTTTGGCGTCCCCAAGATTTTGATCTCTGACAACGGCACCCAGTTTGACGGTCGCCTATTCAGAGGATTTTGTGAAGATCTGAAGATAGAATTCTACAACTCCACCCCGGCCTACCCGCAGTCCAATGGTCAAGCCGAAGCATCGAACAAGACTATACTGGATGGGTTGAAGAAACGGCTGGAAAAGGCCAAGGGAAAGTGGGCTGAGGAATTGCCCAGTGTACTTTGGGCATACCGAACAACCCCGCGACGTTCAACCGGGGAAACTCCATTTGCTTTGGCTTACGACATGGAGGCGGTCATACCCTTGGAAGTTGAAATGCCCACCCTCAGAACCGACAGTTTTGAGCCCGAGCTAAATGCCGAGGCTATTGCATTGGAGCTGGACCTAGCGGAAGAGCGCCGGGAGAAAGCCCTCATCCATGTGGCCGCCTACCAACAAGAGCTCTCCAAGAAGTATAACAAGACAGTGCACCCCAGACCATTCAAAGTTGGAGATTGGGTTTTGAGGAAGATTATGGGCAACACCCTGGTGCCAGGAGAAGGCAAACTAGGGGCAAATTGGGAAGGACCCTACAAGATCACTGGTCTGGCGGGCAAGGGGGCTTACCACTTGGAGGATCTAGAAGGAAGAGCCATACCCCGGCCATGGAATGCGGCCAACTTGAAATTGTATTATTTTTAAGCTTTTACTTTCCTCTTTTTGTAAAGAAATTTTTTGGCTTGCAAAGCAGAATGTAATTCTTTTTGTCAATTTATAGAAGTAATTTCGCCTAGCACTAGCACTTGGATTGTTCTTTAAATGTTTAAAACCGAGATGATGTACTCCGGTTGGAAGAGTTAGTGTTTTGTCCAATTAAGGATTCCCCACCGAGATGATGTACTCCGGTGGGAAGAGTTGGTGTTTTGTCCAACTTAGGATTCCCAACCGAGATGGTGTACTCCGGTTGGAAGAGTTGGTGTTTTGTCCAACTAAGGATTCCCCACCGAGATGATGTACTCCGGTGGGAAGAGTTGGTGTTTTGTCCAACTAAGGATTCCCCACCGAGATGGTGTACTCCGGTGGGAAGAGTTGGTGTTTTGTCCAACTTAGGATTCCCAACCGAGATGGTGTACTCCGGTTGGAAGAGTTGGTGTTTTGTCCAACTAAGGATTCCCCACCGAGATGATGTACTCCGGTGGGAAGAGTTGGTGTTTTGTCCAACTTAGGATTCCCAACCGAGATGGTGTACTCTGGTTGGAAGAGTTGGTGTTTTGTCCAACTAAGGATTCCCCACCGAGATGATGTACTCCGGTGGGAAGAGTTGGTGTTTTGTCCAACTTAGAATTCCCAACCGAGATGGTGTACTCCGGTTGGAAGAGTTGGTGTTTTGTCCAACTAAGGATTCCCCACCGAGATGATGTACTCCGGTGGGAAGAGTTGGTGTTTTGTCCAACTTAGGATTCCCAACCGAGATGATGCACTCCGGTGGGAAGAGTTGGTGTTTTGTCCAACTTAGGATTCCCAACCAAGATGGTGTACTCCGGTGGGAAGAGTTGGTGTCTTGCCCAACTTAGGATTCCCAACCGAGATGATGTACTCCGGTGGGAAGAGTTGGTGTCTTGTCCAACTAAGGATTCCCAACCGAGATGGTGTATTCCGGTTGGAAGAGTTGGTGTCTTGTCCAACTTTGGATTCCCAACCGAGATGATGTACTCCGGTTGGAAGTGTTGATTTGTTCAACTTAGTTACAGCCGAAGTGGCTATTTCGGTTCATGAATTTGTCTTGTTCTGCTGGAGTACTTAGACCGTGTTATGTATTCCGGTTCGATGAGTTATACCGAGATGTTTTGCTAAAGACAGAACTGATTACAACCGTGCATACACTTGCAAAAATTCGAATTTTCATTGATAAGAAATTCATTACAAAAAGTGGGGACCAAGCCCGGTTACATCAGCAGTGTGGAAAGCAAAAATACAAAAGAGAAGAAAATTAAACTAGAGGGGATAGATGAGTGAATTCGTCCTCGCCGGCTTCGAGGTCAACGGTTGGACCGGTATCTTGGGCACCGGGCTCCTCATTGCCGGGCTGCTCTTGCACCTCGGCCTCTTCTTCCTCAGAATCTGTCTCCCCGTCCCCATCTTCAAGTCCCTCCTCGGCTTCAGTCTGTAAAGCGCTGAAAACATCGTTGGCATATGGCACGAGGTAGACCGGTAGTGAAGCTTTGGGAGGATTGGCAAAAACGTCGGTGTCAGAGCCCTGGCCGAGCTGTTCGCAAGCGGATTTCCAGCCAGCCTTGAAGTATATGTCTTGTGTTGCAAAGACTTGCTTCTTGTAATTCTTCTCGGCCTCGTTGAAACCCGCGTTGTTGGCAGCCCGGCAAGCCTTCCTCTTCGCCTTCTTCAAAGTGTCAACCTCGGCCTGGAGCTCGTTTTGTTTTTTCTCGGCTGCATTCAGCTGACCGAGCAGCCTGTTGTTATCATGGTTGGCCATCTCGAGAGAAGCTTTAGCCCGGCCGAGCTCGGCTTGAAGGCTTTCAACCTGGCTGGCAGTGTCGTTGGCTTTCTGCCTAAGCCGGTGGATGCGCTCCAAGACCAAATGTTGTTTCTGAATGGCCTGCACAAAGAAGCAAAGTACATCAGAAAGGGGACCGAGCAAGAAGGACCGAGCAAACACTTGTGAAATGTTAGAAAGAACGCCGACTTACCCTGGCCATGGACTTCACGGAAGATTTTACCAGCCGGGTGTCAGGGACGTGGTCACTGCTTACCACGTCGCCCGGTAGGAGAAATGCTTTGGAGAGATCGAAGGCGAGCAAATGTTCTTTGTCAGCCTTGATCGAAGCAGTCGCCGGGATGTCCTGTCCCCGGTGCTTCAGCTGAGGACGCCAAGCGGGCACGGGAGCAGGAGTTTCAGCTGGATGTTCGGTTGTGTAACAACCCTCATACTGTTTACCGATTAATGACTGATTGATTACCGTTAATCACCGATTAACGTTAAACTGAATTGATTATGACTGATAACTGACTGATAATTGAACTGATTACAGTACTGAAACAACTGACTGAAATTGGAAACCGAATTGATGAGTATGTGTTAGTTAAATTTCATTCTATCTGTTTAACTGTATGATTATCTGTTCATGCTTATATGTTTAAACTGCTAATTGAAGGCCTTATCGGCGGCCGAACTAGAAACCGATTGATGTTCCTTGACCCTCATAATTAATGTGATTTTATGGTATATTTATCTGAAAACTGATTAGGTATGATTAAATTAGATTAAAATAAGCCAATTAAAGAGTTTGCCATATTTACCATATTGCCACCCTTAGTGGCCCACTCAATACACACACTTGAGCCTTGTGTATGCTTTATCAAAACCATTTCTTCAGCCATATTTTGAGCACACCACCGAACTAGAGAGAGAGGAAGTGAGAGAGTGGAATTGCTCTAGAGAATTGGCTTGAAAGGCTTGAAGAGATCATAGGAAATCTGTCTAATTGGACTCCTAAACCTTGAATACAAGCTCTAGGTAAGGATTTCATCTTCTCATTCTTGTGTTTGAACTAGTTCTTGCATGGTTCATGTCTAGTTGTAGAGCTAAGCTATGAATTGGTCCATCAATGGTGAATTGAAGCTTAATTGTTGCATGCATGTACATATATTGAAGTTGTGAGGTTGTAAGTCCATGTTTCCTCACATGCATGTCCATCTTTTGGTCATACTCCATGAGTTCATCTTGTTTTTGAAGGTTTGAGCTCTTTTGAAACAGCATTAAAGCTTTGAAAATGATTTAAGATCATGCATGACATGTTTGAATGTTGTTCTTGAAAATGGGTTTGAATGTGGTTTTAATTGACTCACCTTTGGGGCTTGAATTCACAAATTGAGCTTTGAAACTTGTTATACATTGAATTTAATGATGTTTTCCAGAATTTGGGCCCAAGAGGTCGAGTTTGGAGTGGTTGAATGCTTGGTTTGAGCTTGGGAGGCAGATCTGGAAATTCCAGATTTGGCTTCCTCGCTCGAGCGAAGGATTCCCCGCTCGAGCGAAGGTTTACTCGCTCGAGCGAAGCCTTTGATTTTGGACTTACGCTCGAGCGGAGAAAGTCTCGCTCGAGCGAGGCTCCTATTTTCAGCAAACTTTGCGAAATGTTTTCTAAGTGTATTTTTGCATCCTCATCCCATCCTAGGCATTCTTAGGCCTAGTTTAAGGCATCTTGATGAGGATATCATTGTAGAACACACCAAGGCAAATTAGGGATTAAGTTATGAGATTTCCCAACTGTGTAGCTTAGTGTGTTCAACCTGTGAACTGTGTAGGGTTGGCAACTGGGGAGACACGCTCTAGCATACTGTAGCCCAGAACTCTGTGAGTAACAATTGTGTAAAGATATGTTCAACTGATTATCTTTCGAATACTGAACTGAACTGTTTACTGAACTGGTATTATTTACTGAATGAATGTATGTCCTTTATTTCTGAACTGTACTGTGGCATCCTTAGTACTTACTGTTTACTGTTACTGTTACTGCGACAGAATTCTCTGTCGGTTCCCTCGTGGAACCACTACTGTTTACTGACTGATGGCCATCATTACTGTTCGGTCTTTCAAGACCTACTGTTACTGTTATGCTAATGGATGTACCACATATGACTGTTTACTGTACTGAACGACTGAAATACTGATTGAATTGAACTGTTTTCATTACGGTAAGGACATTCATTCTAAACCTCTTTACGCTTTATGTTATTCACTGGGCTTTAGCTCACTGCTCATATATATATGTAGGTGTTCAGGCACCAGACCGCAGCTAGAGGCGTCAGGGTTACTCCAGTTTTGTCCAGCCAGCCTTTGTGCCTCACTCCGAGGTTCCGAGTTGCCATGCTATGGCTTGGGGGTGTTTTGGTCGTTTCCCCCGCCTGTCTTCTGTACTGTCTAACTGTTCTGTATAGACTGACTGTTTACTGTACTGTTATACAGGGATTAGGTCCCTGTACTGTGTGACTGTTAATTTTGTATACTGTTTTGTACAGACCGAGTGTTACTGCACTGTTATGTAGGGTTGAGTCCCTAGTTTGAATGGATGTGAATATTGTTCTTACTGTTCTGTACTGTTTATGTGTGAATGTATGAAAGCCTTTTTGCATACAGACTGTCACAGCTCAATGGACACTATTTATTTACTGTATTGGCTTCCGCCAGGCCCTGTACTCTATTTACTGTATTACTGATCTGCAGGCCTTCGGTAATCTCGGATTACTGGCCGGTTACGGTGCTAAACCCATAGGGCCGGGTTTGGGTCGTGACAGAGTGGTATCAGAGCGATACTTAACCACGAGTTATACCGCACACACGTGTCCAAATGAGCTATAGGGTGTCCTAGAAAAGTGATTAGGGCATCTCATGAGCATGATAAGTGTGTGGTTATGTTATGACTGAATGCATGCTAATGTGGTAAACTGTTAAACAAATGACTGCTTATGTTTAAAACTGTTATAACTGCTTATAGTGAAATGGACAATGCAAATGAACCTGAATCCTCGTCTACCGAGGCAAGAATGGAAAGAATGGAAAGAATGATAGAACTGATAACTGCTAGACTTGAACAACAACAGAACCAACCGCCCCCACCTCCTCCTCCTCCGGTACAGCCGGAACCCAATGTGAATGTGAATGATGGGGACATAATTGCTTTGACCCAGAAGTTCAGCAAAATGAAACCGCCATCCTTTCAGGGAGGCCTTGAACCGTTGAAAGCTGAAGCTTGGGTTCTTGAAACAGAAAAATTGTTTGAAGTGTTTCCGTGCTCGGAAGCGAACAAGGTATTGTTAGCTACCTTCACCCTTCAAGAAGAAGCTAGAAGGTGGTGGATGTTGATTCGCGAAACAAATACTGTCATGACTTGGGCTCAGTTCAAGGAGTCCTTCTTTGAAAAGTATTTCCCTCAGTGTGTCAGGGATAGGAAAGTGACTGAATTCGAACAGCTGAAGCAGGGCACCACGTCGGTTGCCGAATATGAAACAAAATTTACTGAACTTGCCAGATATGCACCACACATGGTGGATACCGAATATAAGAAGGCCAGAAAATTTGAAGGCGGCCTTAATGTGGCAATACTTGACCGGATAAATGTTTTGAAATTACCGACTTTTGTGGGTGTTCTCGACCGGGCATTGATGGCCGAGTCGAACATTGCAGCAGTGAAACAATCTGAAACACCAACAACTGAATGGCTTGGAAAAAGGCAGGGTTTCAAATTTAAGAAAGGCAAGCACAACCCAGCCAACAAGAAACAGAATACGGGGACGATGATTAGCCCCAGCCAAGGGAGTGGATTCATACCACCCTGTTCTGAATGTGGCAAGAAGCACAAAGGGGTTTGCTACAGAATATCTGGAGCCTGTTACAGGTGTGGCAAGGTGGGCCACATGGTTAAAGACTGCCCCTCTGCTCCACAAGCCAGTGGTAAAGCTGCACCAAGCGCAGCAGCATCAAATGCTCCACCAAAGCCTAACCCTAAAGCTACCGGGAAAGAGCCTGTGAGGCAAGGCCGAGTGTTCGCACTAGTACCGGGAGATGTACAGAATACCGAGACCGTTGTGTCAGGTATCCTCTCTATCTGTACTCAAAATGCATATGTACTGATTGATTCGGGGTCTACGCATTCATATGTATCGCATGCTTTCTCACGGAAATTAAATAGACCCTTAGAACCTATGAACTATCTGCTAGCCGTATCATCACCCGTAGGGGGATCCATGACATGTGCTTATATGTACCCCGCATGTGAAATCATTGTTGGGGATATGCATCTGTTTATTGATTTACTGCCATTGAACATTGATCATTTTGACGTAATATTGGGGATGGATTGGTTACAAAAATATCATGCCACTATTGACTGTGTGACCAAGCAAGTTGTTTTCCGTCCACCTGGTTTGCCTGAATTTGTGTTTAATGGGAGTGGAGTAGTACCTCCTCCGTATTTGATTTCATCTGTGAAGGCTGTTAAACTGATTAGGAAGGGCTGTAAAGGATATCTGTGTTCTGTACTGACTGTGCCTACTGATGATAGTATTAAAACTGATGTGAATTGTATTCCTATAGTCAGAGAATTTCCAGATGTTTTTCCAGATAATCTTCCAGGAGATTTGACTGACAGGGAGATTGAATTTACCGTTGATGTGGTTCCCGGAACACAACCAGTTTCTAAAGCTCCATACAGAATGGCTCCAACTGAACTGAAAGAATTGAAAGTACAACTGCAGGAACTGCTGGATAAAAAGTTTATCAGACCTAGCACTTCGCCATGGGGTGCTCCTGTTTTGTTCGTCAAGAAGAAAGATGGCTCACTGAGACTGTGCATTGACTACCGTGAACTGAATAAGGTAACTGTAAAGAATAAATACCCATTACCGCGTATTGATGATTTATTTGATCAGTTACAGGGTGCACAAGTGTTTTCTAAGATCGATCTCAGATCGGGGTATCATCAACTGAAAGTTAAACCAAAAGACATTGATAAAACTGCTTTTAGAACGAGGTATGGACATTATGAATTTCTAGTTATGCCTTTTGGAGTCACGAACGCACCAGCTGCTTTTATGGACCTCATGAACAGAATTTTTAAACCGTACCTTGATGACTTTATTGTTGTATTTATCGATGACATATTGATTTACTCCAAAAGTGTAGAACAGCATGAACATCACCTGAGACTTGCCCTACAAACCTTAAGAGAACAGAAACTGTATGCTAAACTGTCTAAATGTGAATTTTGGCTTGACCATGTTATGTTTTTGGGGCATGTTGTTAGCAAAGATGGAATTTCTGTTGATCCGCAGAAAATTGAAGCTGTAGTGAACTGGCCTAGACCAACAAATGTGACTGAAGTCCGAAGCTTTTTGGGATTGGCTGGATATTACAGAAGATTTGTCAAAGATTTCTCCAAAATTGCCCTACCATTAACTCAATTAACTCAGAAGGGGACATCATTTGGCTGGACTGACCAAAGAGAATCTGCTTTCCAAGAGTTGAAAACTCGACTTGTGACCGCACCAGTTTTGACTTTACCCTCAGGTACGGATGGTTATACTGTATTTAGTGATGCTTCTCATAAGGGTTTGGGATGTGTTTTAATGCAGAATGGGAAGGTTATTGCTTATGCTTCCCGACAACTGAGACCGCATGAAAAGAACTACCCAACCCATGATCTGGAACTTGCTGCAGTAGTATTTGCACTGAAAATCTGGCGTCACTATCTGTACGGGGTGACATGTGCAGTATATACCGACCATAAGAGTTTAAAATATTTCTTCACACAGAAAGAACTGAACATGAGACAGCGGAGATGGCTAGAACTGATTAAAGACTACGACCTGCAGATTTTGTACCATCCGGGAAAAGCCAATACCGTTGCCGATGCATTGAGCCGGAAATCGATTGGAAACTTAGCCTGTTTGCTTACAGGACAGAAAGAGTTGCTATGTGACCTTGAAAAATCTGAAATTGAAATTGTTTTGAGAGACCAAGGTGGAACCTTAGCTGCTATTTCTGCCCAACCGGCACTAATTGAAGAGATGAAAGAGAAACAGCAACTGGATGACTTCTTGAAGAAGATCATCGAAGAAAGAGAATCTAAACCGAGACGGGATTCAAATTCGAGAACAATGTACTGAAATTTCATGAAAGACTGTGTGTACCAAATGACGCTGAACTGAAAAGAAGAGTTCTGCAAGAGGGCCACAACTCAAGATTTTCTATCCATCCAGGGAATACGAAAATGTACCAAGATCTGAAACAGAATTTCTGGTGGCCAGGAATGAAGAAAGAAATTGCCGATTTTGTATCCAAATGTCTTCATTGCCAACAGGTCAAACTGAACATCAGCGACCTGCCGGATTATTGCAACCCCTATCCATACCAGAATGGAAATGGGAACATATCACGATGGATTTTATCGTTGGGTTACCTCGCTCCAGAAAAGGTATGGATTCAATTTGGGTTATTGTTGATAGACTGACTAAATCTGCTCACTTCTTACCTGTCAAGACAATTTATAATGCGGATAAATTGGCCGTGATTTATATTGATGAGATTGTAAGACTGCATGGAGTGCCTGTATCTATTGTTTCTGACAGGGATTCGAAGTTTACATCGAGGTTTTGGCAAAGCCTACAGACTGCATTGGGTACTGAATTAAGACTGAGTAGTGCCTATCATCCTCAGACAGATGGCCAATCAGAAAGGACCGTCCAAACTCTGGAGGATTTACTGAGAATGTGTGTCCTTGATTTTCAGGGAAACTGGGAAAGCCATTTGCCCTTAGCTGAATTTGCCTACAACAACAGCTACCATTCGAGTATAGGTATGGCACCTTTCGAGGCATTGTATGGCAGGAAGTGTAGATCTCCAATTTGCTGGGCAGAAGTTGGAGATGGGCCTTTGCTTGGGCCCGAGATTGTGTATGAAACAACTGGAAAAGTGAAACTGATACAGCAAAGACTGAAAACTGCGCAGAGCAGACAGAAGAGTTATGCTGATGTCAGAAGACGGGACAGAGAGTACGAAGTGGGTGATCACGTTTTTGTGAAAGTGACACCGATGAAAGGCCAGACTCGTTTTGGAGTCAAAGGCAAGTTAGCGCCGAGATATGTCGGACCGTATGAGATTATTGAGAAAATCAATCCGGTGGCGTATCAAGTCGCGCTCCCTCCTGAAATGGAACACATGCATAATGTTTTCCACATTTCTATGTTAAGAGATTATCTCCGGGATCCTTTCCATGTGATTGAGCCTGCTCGGATAGTGTTGAGTGATGACTACACTTACGAGGAACGGCCCATACAGATTGTAAACCGACGGATCAAGAAACTGAGGAACAAAGAGATCCCGCTAGTAAAAGTTGACTGGCAAAACCACGGTGGCGTGTATGCCACTTGGGAAAGGGAAGATGACATGGCTAAAAGATATCCTGAACTGTTTCCACTGAACCCTGTCTTCTTCCAGAATGAAGGTAACTCGAGTTTAGAGGACTAAACTCTTTATAAGGAGGGGAGACTGTAACAACCCTCATACTGTTTACCGATTAATGACTGATTGATTACCGTTAATCACCGATTAACGTTAAACTGAATTGATTATGACTGATAACTGACTGATAATTGAACTGATTACAGTACTGAAACAACTGACTGAAATTGGAAACCGAATTGATGAGTATGTGTTAGTTAAATTTCATTCTATCTGTTTAACTGTATGATTATCTGTTCATGCTTATATGTTTAAACTGCTAATTGAAGGCCTTATCGGCGGCCGAACTAAAAACCGATTGATGTTCCTTGACCCTCATAATTAATGTGATTTTATGGTATATTTATCTGAAAACTGATTAGGTATGATTAAATTAGATTAAAATAAGCCAATTAAAGAGTTTGCCATATTTACCATATTGCCACCCTTAGTGGCCCACTCAATACACACACTTGAGCCTTGTGTATGCTTTATCAAAACCATTTCTTCAGCCATATTTTGAGCACACCACCGAACTAGAGAGAGAGGAAGTGAGAGAGTGGAATTGCTCTAGAGAATTGGCTTGAAAGGCTTGAAGAGATCATAGGAAATCTGTCTAATTGGACTCCTAAACCTTGAATACAAGCTCTAGGTAAGGATTTCATCTTCTCATTCTTGTGTTTGAACTAGTTCTTGCATGGTTCATGTCTAGTTGTAGAGCTAAGCTATGAATTGGTCCATCAATGGTGAATTGAAGCTTAATTGTTGCATGCATGTACATATATTGAAGTTGTGAGGTTGTAAGTCCATGTTTCCTCACATGCATGTCCATCTTTTGGTCATACTCCATGAGTTCATCTTGTTTTTGAAGGTTTGAGCTCTTTTGAAACAGCATTAAAGCTTTGAAAATGATTTAAGATCATGCATGACATGTTTGAATGTTGTTCTTGAAAATGGGTTTGAATGTGGTTTTAATTGACTCACCTTTGGGGCTTGAATTCACAAATTGAGCTTTGAAACTTGTTATACATTGAATTTAATGATGTTTTCCAGAATTTGGGCCCAAGAGGTCGAGTTTGGAGTGGTTGAATGCTTGGTTTGAGCTTGGGAGGCAGATCTGGAAATTCCAGATTTGGCTTCCTCGCTCGAGCGAAGGATTCCCCGCTCGAGCGAGCACCTTTGTCCAGGGCTCCGCTCGAGCGACCATCGAGCGACGATCGCGCGTGAAATTTCAGCATCCAGTATTTTTACTGTTTTGCAGACCGCTCGAGCGAAGGTTTACTCGCTCGAGCGAAGCCTTTGATTTTGGACTTACGCTCGAGCGGAGAAAGTCTCGCTCGAGCGAGGCTCCTATTTTCAGCAAACTTTGCGAAATGTTTTCTAAGTGTATTTTTGCATCCTCATCCCATCCTAGGCATTCTTAGGCCTAGTTTAAGGCATCTTGATGAGGATATCATTGTAGAACACACCAAGGCAAATTAGGGATTAAGTTATGAGATTTCCCAACTGTGTAGCTTAGTGTGTTCAACCTGTGAACTGTGTAGGGTTGGCAACTGGGGAGACACGCTCTAGCATACTGTAGCCCAGAACTCTGTGAGTAACAATTGTGTAAAGATATGTTCAACTGATTATCTTTCGAATACTGAACTGAACTGTTTACTGAACTGGTATTATTTACTGAATGAATGTATGTCCTTTATTTCTGAACTGTACTGTGGCATCCTTAGTACTTACTGTTTACTGTTACTGTTACTGCGACAGAATTCTCTGTCGGTTCCCTCGTGGAACCACTACTGTTTACTGACTGATGGCCATCATTACTGTTCGGTCTTTCAAGACCTACTGTTACTGTTATGCTAATGGATGTACCACATATGACTGTTTACTGTACTGAACGACTGAAATACTGATTGAATTGAACTGTTTTCATTACGGTAAGGACATTCATTCTAAACCTCTTTACGCTTTATGTTATTCACTGGGCTTTAGCTCACTGCTCATATATATATGTAGGTGTTCAGGCACCAGACCGCAGCTAGAGGCGTCAGGGTTACTCCAGTTTTGTCCAGCCAGCCTTTGTGCCTCACTCCGAGGTTCCGAGTTGCCATGCTATGGCTTGGGGGTGTTTTGGTCGTTTCCCCCGCCTGTCTTCTGTACTGTCTAACTGTTCTGTATAGACTGACTGTTTACTGTACTGTTATACAGGGATTAGGTCCCTGTACTGTGTGACTGTTAATTTTGTATACTGTTTTGTACAGACCGAGTGTTACTGCACTGTTATGTAGGGTTGAGTCCCTAGTTTGAATGGATGTGAATATTGTTCTTACTGTTCTGTACTGTTTATGTGTGAATGTATGAAAGCCTTTTTGCATACAGACTGTCACAGCTCAATGGACACTATTTATTTACTGTATTGGCTTCCGCCAGGCCCTGTACTCTATTTACTGTATTACTGATCTGCAGGCCTTCGGTAATCTCGGATTACTGGTCGGTTACGGTGCTAAACCCATAGGGCCGGGTTTGGGTCGTGACAGGTTGTCAGCTCGGCGACGAGCTCGGCGGAGGGATCTGCCCTTGGTCTTTTTCCAGCCCGGCGCGCTTCTCTGGCAGACTGCCCGGCAGCTGGAGCTAGAGAAGCAAGGGCTACCACGGCTGCACTCGATTGACCGGCAGCCGGGGAGCGGGTGGTGACGCTCGGTATCTCGGCTGAGGTCGCGGTTAGAAGGTTTTTGATCCGAGATCTTTTGGCCATTTCTTGCTCGTCGGTTAACCGGATTAATGGGACGTCTGGTAGGGTTGGATCTGGAGGTGGCGAAGGAGCTCTGAGGAAGTCAGTTACTCTACTCCGGCGCGGAGCAGAATATCTGTAAGTCGGTGTGTAGCCGAGCAATTCGTTGCAGTCTCGGTGACGGTACCTAAGCACGGCCCGAATTGCCTCGACGTTGGGAAATTGGTAGTTGGCTTGCAAGGCTTGGATAGCTGCAAAAGAAACAGGGAGACCGGTTAGTTAAACTAAAGAATTAAGTTCACCGAGCAAGTTTGAGTGGCTTACATGAAGAACCGAAGTCCTTGCTTATGAACCAGCCCGGCACCTCGGCTGTTTCGTAATTGCCGGACACCCAGAAAAAATCATCGTCGTGCATATCTTTGTCCGGGGTGCCGGTTACGATTTTTTCCTTGCCCGGTCTTATTTTCAGGTAGTAAGCTAGGCCGTCACCGGTGTGGCCCATTGTGTATTGCCTCAATATCTCGGCTAGGCCTAAGTTGGTGCCTAGCCGTTGGTTCAATTCGTGAACGCCGTTGATTATTCTATAAGTATTGGTGGACACCTGTGTGGGTGCCAGCCCGGTGCGGCGGAGGAACTCGGTTATAAGAGGGTTGAGCGGGAAACGAAGACCCCCTTCAACGATGGATAGCACGGTGAAGGGGCACTCCTCCCTACCCCAAGGTGTGGTCTCCTCTTCTGCGAGCTGCAGGTGGACATCGGCCGGGATGCCGTAGTCCTCCCTGAACGTAGCCAGCGCAGCCGGAGTATCCACTAGGAAGCGAAACTTCCCCATTTTTGGCCGGCTTAGTGTATCCCGGCTGAGGGGTTTGGCTCTGGGTATTGGATGTTGCCCGGTCCTGAGAGCCTCAGGAATGACAGTGGTCCCCTTGGACTCTGCAGGAAAAGGATGGCAAGTGTTAAGTGTTAGCGCGGTCGCGCGAAAGATGCTGGATTTTAGCTCGGTCATTAAGGGTGCCAAACTACCTCGGTTGTCTATTCTATCTAAGGAGTTCGGTCGCCCAAGCGGACCAGATGTTAGCCCGGTTGAACGGCCAAGTCCTCTTGTTATCTCGGTTTTCGCTTTGGTTGAAACAAACATGTTGTTTGCCCGGTTTGGTCGGTTTTTTGGATCAAAAGAAAGCCCAGAGCCCGGTTCACCCCAGTTCTTCAGTGTTCTTCAGGAAAACGAAGAACACCAAGAACAGTGGAAGGTTTAATGCGGATTCTACGACCTATGCCCTAATAGCTATGTTTTTGTACCCTAATGTGTGTAATATGAAAGAAAATAGCAACTAGGGGGATCGAAAACCTTACCTTTGGAGGATGGGGGCTGTTCTTCCAAGAGTGAGAAATGGCAGTCGAGATAGAGAAAAGGGCTTGAGCTCTGGATCGTCAGATGGTAGAAAGGCAGTAGGGAGGAATGGCGTAGAGAGGCCGTGGGTATACAAGAGTGAAAGGCCGCCAAAATTCAAAATCCGACAAGAACGGCGGGTTGGCTTCTCGATGACCAATGGGAGCTCGCCACGTGTCCCCATTTACGGCTGCGTCAGGATTGAAGCGACGGGATGAAGAGACGAAGAGCCAGCCGAGCTACTTTTGACGAGAAGGCTATAAGCCGAGGAACACGACCGGGGAAGGATAGCATATTAGCTCGGTGAAGGCTTGGCGCCTTGACGACCGGAGAAATGTTATCTCGGTCGAAGTGAGTAATCCCAGTCACGCTTCCGCGGACGGAATTAAGGGGCAATTGAGAGGGTGAATTGTGATCTGAAGTTGGGCCGAGGTAACGGCCGAGCAAGTGGAGGGCCCAACGGTGCATGGGTCCGAAATGATCGACTGTTTGGCCAAAATGGGCTGCCAGAACTTGGGCCGGGCAGAGTTCGGGCAGAGTGTCACCCCGGACCGGACAGAAACTGCTCGGCAAGGCAGCGCTCGGTCGGTCCAGGATGCTCGGTCCGAGGACGGCCAAAGCTGGATTGGCCGAGTGACCGGGCATCCAGGAAGGCATGGACAACCGAGGAAGTTGAGAGGCCGGTGCCCGGAAAGGCGTGGTAAGCCGAGGAGACCGTATGATCGGCAGGAAGGCCGATCAAAGTAAGTATCCGGGCTAGGCTCGGCCGGGATGCCGCTCAGCCCGGTCTTCCGCGTGTTTATCTGGTTAGACGCTTGAGGTATGAAGCATGGTATGACCGAGGAAGGGCAGCCCGGCTGCCGAGCTCCAGCTGTGCTGACAGGCAGTTGAGAGCAGGTGATGAATGGCATGGTTTATGCTGACAGATGGGATAGCAGAGCCACGTGTCAGGAGATGACAGGGAGTGGATATGGGGGTCAGTAGGTATATTAGCATGTCTGCGCCCCCCATACGACAGACGAACATATCTGTAAGAAAATCCTTACACTCAAACACTCTCTCCCTTCTCTCTATTCCCTCTAAGGTGTGTGCTAACTTGATCGTCGGAGGGTTTTTCCGGCCACACACCCCCGGGTAGCTCACCCATACCTGTGCGCAGGTGATCGGATATCGACGGAACTCGGAAGAAAGGAATACGGGCACGCCGGAATATTTGCTCCCCGTACATCTTCTTTTTTTCCTTTTTTATATTATATTAAAGTTTAATATTTTGATAATAATCATATATGTTGGACTTTTTAAGGAATTAAGGCCAAGTTTGGGAAGTTGCCAAAAACCCAAAAGGTCAAAAAGTTACTCAAAAAGTTAAAAAGTTATTACTATTCACCAAAAGTAAAAAATTACAACTGTACAACTCCCAATTCTAATTTTGTCCTACACACTAATTTATATAATTTTTTAATACACATTTTTCAATAAAAAGTCAAAAAATTTACCCAAACAATCATATTTTTTCCTCAATTTTTTAGTCTAAAAAGATAAAAATTGCACTTATTTAGGACACTCCAAGCAACCCCTAAATGTCTTTTTTTATTATTATTATATTATATTAAAGTTTAATATTTTGATAATAATCATATGTGTTGGACTTTTCAAGAATTTTTTTAATGCTTGTTCTTAATGCATTAAAGTGTTATTATGAGGGATAATAATCACGTGTTGGGACTTTTCAAGGAATTCATATGTATTGGATTTCAAAGGATTTTTTTTATGCTTGTTTTTAATGCATTAAAGTGTTATTATGAGGGTAAGACTTGGGAGAAGTTAATAAATGTTAAGATTTTTTTTTTAAAATAAAAAAATCGGGAAATTTAGATTGGGAGATTGGAGCTCCCACAAACCTTGGGGCTAAAAACCCCATTTTGCTTAATATATAGTATAGATAACTAGCCTATCACCCGTGCTATGCACGAGATAATTATAGATATTTATATTTATATTTATATTTATATTTATTTTATATTTTTTTAATATATAAATTATGTTTTTAAAGATTTTTTTATAAAAATAATTTAACAATCTTATCACTAGCCATAGTGTATGAGAGAAGTTGAAAAGGGTACTGCAGTAACTATATACGGATTGTATCTATAATTTTTAATATATAAATTATGTTTTTATAAAAATAATTTAATAATCTTATCACTAGCAATAGTGTATGAGAGAAGTTGAAAAGGGTATTGTAGTAACTATACACGGATTGTATCTATAATTATTTATATAAGGGAATTTTAAATGCTGGTCAGAAAATTTTGACCAAATCAATAAATGCAGGCATGTGGAAAGACATGTGGATTGAAAAAAATTATTAAATGCTGATTAGGAGATTTTGACCAAATCAATAAATGTTGAGTTTTTTTTTTTTAAATAAAAAATAAAAAATTTAGAAATTCAGATTGGGATATTGAAGCTCCCACAGGCCTTGGGGTTAAAAATTTCCTTTTGCTTAATATAGTATAAATAGCCTATCACCCGTACTATGCACGAGATAATTATAAATATTTATATTTATTTTAATTTTTTTTAATATATAAATTATGTTTTTTAAGATTTTTTATAAAAATAATTTAATAATCTTATCACTAATCATAGTGTATAGGAGAAATTAAAAAGGCTACTGCAGTAATAATGCACGGGCTATATCTATAATTATTTGTATGAGGAAATTTTAAATGCTAATCAAGGATTTTGACCAAATCAATAAATGTAGGCATGTGGATTGAAAAAAGTTAATAAATGATGATCAGGAAATTTTGACCAAATCAATAAATGCTGAGGGTTTTTTTTTAAATAAAAAATTTAGAAAATTAATATTGAGAGATTGGAGCTCCCACAAAGTTTGGGGTTTAGAAACCCTTTTTTCCTTATATATTTACAATCTATACCATATATTAAGAAAAATGGGGTTTTTAACCCCAAGTCTTGTGCGAGCTCCAATGTCCCAGTCTAAATTTGTTGATTTTTTGATTTAAAAAAAAAATCTTAGCATTTATTAACTTCTCCCAACTCTCAAGTCTTACCCTCATAATAACACTTTAATGCATTAAGAACAAGCATAAAAAAATTCTTTGAAATCCAACACATAGGAATTTCTTAAAAAGTTCTAACACATATGATTATTATCTCTCATAATAACACTTTAATGTATTAAGAACAAGCATAAATTTTTTTTTGAAAAGTTCAGCACATATGATTATTATCAAAATATTAAACTTTAATATAATATAATAAAAAAAAAGACATTTAATTCCATAAAAAGTCCAACACATATGATTATTATCAAAATATTAAACTTTAATATAATATAGAAAAGGAAAAAAAGAAGACATTTAAAAAAAATAAAATAAAAAGACATTTAAAAATCAGAATTCACATATATAGATAATTTTAAATAAAAAAATCTTAACATTTATTAACTTCTCCCAACCTCCAAGTCTTACCCTCATAATAACATTTTAATGCATTAAGAACAAGCATAAAAAAAAATTCTTTGAAAAACACATATGAATTCCTTAAAAGGTCCCAATACATATGATTATTATCTCTCATAATAACACTTTAATACATTAAGAACAATCATAATTTTTTTTTTTAAAAGTCCAACACATATGATTATTATCAAAATATTAAACTTTAATATAATATAATAAAAAAAAGACATTTAATTCCTTGAAAAGTCTAACACATATGATTATTATCAAAATATTAAACTTTAATATAATATAATAAAAAAAAAGACATTTAATTCCTTCAAAAAGTCCAACACATATGATTATTATCAAAATATTAAACTTTAATATAATATAATAAAGGAAAAAAAGAAAACATTTTAAAAAAAAAGACATTTAAAAATCGCAATTCACATATATAGATAATTTTATATCAAAAAACCTTAGCATTTATTAACTTCTCTCAACCCCCAAGTTTTACCCTCATAATAACACTTTAATACATAAAGAACAAGTATAACAATATTCTTTGAAATCCAACTTATATGAATTCCTTGAAAAGTCCCAACACATATAATTATTATCTCTCATAATAACACTTTAATGCATTAAGAACAAGTATAAAAAAAAATTCTTGAAAAGTTCAACACATATGATTATTATCAAAATATTAACATTTAATATAATATAATAAAAAAAAGACATTTAATTCTTTGAAAAGTCTAACACATATGATTATTATCAAAATATTAACATTTAATATAATATAATAAAAAAAAGACATTTAATTCTTTGAAAAGTCTAACACATATGATTATTATCAAAATATTAAACTTTAATATAACATAAAAAAGGAAAAAAAGAAGACATTTAAAAATAGCAATTTACATATATAGATAATTATAAAAACAATCTGTGCAAAGCACGGGTGATATGCTAGTTAACTATATATGTGAATTGCGATTTTTAAATATTTTTTTTATTTTTATTTTTAAATGTCTTCTTTTTTTTCTTTTTTATATTATATTAAAGTTTAATATTTTGATAATAATTATATATGTTGAACTTTTCAAGGAATTAAATGTCTTTTTTTTTTATTATATTATATTATATTAAAATTTAATATTTTGATAATAATCATATGTGTTGGGACTTTTCAAGTAATTCATATGTGTTGGATTTCAAAGAATTTTTTTATACTTGTTTTTAATACATTAAAGTGTTATTATGAGGGTAAGACTTGGGGGTTGGGAGAAATTAATAAATGTTAAGGTTTTTTTTTTTTTAAATCAAAAAATCAGAAAATTTAAATTGGAAGATTGGAACTCCCACAAGGTTTGGGGTTAAAAACCTCCTTTTGCTTAATATATAGTATAAATATATAATATAATATATATAAATATTATAAGATGAGAGAAATAAAGGGCTATCTTATTATAATGGAGGAGGTCTTATAAAAAAAACGTGTAGACATGAATGTCTTTCTATTTTATTGTGTTTACAATTATCTATATATGTGAATTGTGATTTTTAAATATTTTTTTTTTAAAATGTCTTTTTTTTTTCTTTTTTATATTATATTAAAGTTTAATATTTTGATAATAATCATATGTGTTGGACTTTTTAAGGAATTAAATGTCTTTTTTTTTATTATATTATATTAAAGTTTAATATTTTGATAATAATCATATGTGTTGGACTTTTCAAGAATTTTTTTTTATGTTTGTTCTTAATGCATTAAAGTGTTATTATGAGGGATAATAATCATATGTGTTACGACTTTTCAAGGAATTCATGTGTTGGATTTCAAAGAATTTTTTTTATGCTTGTTTTTAAAGTACTAAAGTGTTATTATGAGAGTAAGACTTAGAAGTTGAGAAATGTTAATAAATGCTAAGATTTTTTTTTAAAATAAAAAAATCAGGAAATTTAGATTGGGAGATTAGATCTCCCACAAGGCTTGGGATTAACAACCCCATTTTGCTTAATATATAGTATAGATCTGTATTTTTCTTTATTTATTTTCTTTTTTTTATACTTATAACGTATCATTTAATTGAGATTTAATTCTTTTTTCGAAGCGCTATTATTATTAGTTTGTAACTCTCTCATTTATTGACTATTTGTGTTTAATTTTTTTGGGTATAGATGTTAGATTGGTAGTGAAGAGAGCATCAAAATTTATTTGAATATGAGTTTATGCTTTAAATTTAATCATTAAAATAAATCATGATTAAATTAATTTTAGGAATGCATTTTCTTTTGATACCTAAACCACAAATTTCTTCTTTTTTTAAATGTCTTTTTATGCAGATTCAAAACTTGAGCAAATGTAAGCGATCTCATATAAAAAATGTTAGGTGTTTCTTTTTTTATAAAAAAAAAATTAAATAGTTTTATTTTTATGGTTGCCAATTTAACTTTAATACGTTTCCAAATCTATTTATGTTTAGTGAATCAATATAAAATTAAAAGAAAAAAATAAATAAATACTATGTAAAAATTTTTAACCACTAAATGAATATAATGGGAATTAAAAGTAATTTTATTTTAATCCATTATATTGTGTGAAATGACTAATGTAATATCTCTTATTGATTGAAAATATATGTATATACATATATATATATATATATATATATATATATATATAATCCGTATTAAAGAATACAACCAAATAGCAATTTTTTTATTTATTTATTTTAATAATGATTGATTTTGTAAAATCTCCACGGATGACTATATATATATATTTGTTATTAGAAAAATGATCCGGACCCTTTTTCTTCCCACTTCTTTTGAGCCTCTCTCTTTTTGATTGGCCAATAATTTTTTTTTTTTTTTTTTCTTCTTCTCTAATCACCATCCCCATATATGTGTGGGGGAGGTGATGGGGTGGTAATTGGGGGGGTCCAATTATCATTTTGGAGGGCCTTGACAAATAAAAGCATGACTCGTATACGCTTCTCTTGCTGTTACTCTCAAGCATTTGGATTTGGATTTGGATTTGTACATATCGAGGGACGACACAATTTTGGAACTATTTCCTACTTTATTTCATATCTCGTGGAGGGGGTGTTGAACACTCGGTTCTAGATTGTTGGATGTGCGATTATAATTTTAAAGGGTTGTTTGGGATGTCTTAAATAAGTGTATTTTTTATCTTTTTAGACTAAAAAATTGAAGTTGAAAATATGGACGTTTGGATTAACTTTTTGACTTTTTATAGAAAAATGTGTAATAAAAAATTATAAAAATTAATTTGTAGGGAAAAATTCGAATTGGGAGTTGTGCAGCTGTAATTGTTGACTTTTGATAAATAATTTTAACTTTTTAACTTTTTGATTAATTTTTTGACTTTTTAACTTTTTTTACAAGTTCTCAAACTTGACCTAAATATGGATGGTTTTGGTATTGCCATACTAGGGTAAGTTTGAAAAGTTATAATAATAGAAAAAAACTTAAAAAATTATTCAAAAAGTTTAAAAAACAATAATTATATAAAAAAATTAAATTTTTTTTTCTACTTTATATATATATATATATTCGTAAAAGATTAAAAAATCATTCTCAACATACTATTTTTTATTTTAATTAAAAAACTAAAAATTTACTAAAATAATCTATTTCCAAACCAACCAACTTTTCTTTGTAAGTGCAACTTTATTCCTTGTATATTTTAAGTTGTGTAATGGTATTCTAACTAAAAAATTAGAGCTGGTTTGGCAACTCTTAAAAAAGTTAAAAAGTCAAAAAGTTGTTCAAAAAGTTAAAAAGTTATCACTATTCATCAAAAAAAAAAATTAAAAAAATAATATACAAATATTATTACAAATAAAAAAAAAGCCCCAAGATTAGACATTCCGTGGTGGTGGAGTTAGTGACTGGGGAAACAAAAAAATTATAGTAAAATATTCACTAAATTAGATGGTAAAGTTGGGCCTGTGGGGGTCCACCATCGGTCTCGTTTTGATAATCTGAACCGTTAATATGTAGAACTAGTCTAGTACTATATGCCTGTAAAAAATCATGTCTATCGGATATCACTAACTACATGATCAAATCAGTTTTGTATAAAAATGGATGGCGATATAGTTAACAGTTAACAAAAAAAAAAAAAAAACTAACAGGATCAGATAACTATCGATATCCAATCAACATGAACTTTTACAAACATATAGTACTCGACGAGTTCTACACATTAAACGGTTCTGATTAGAAAAATAGGACCCGTGGTGGGCCCCCACGGGACAAACAACACCATCCAATCAAAGCCCGAAAAGCAGACAATAATTTCTCATCTACTCACCCAACCAGTCACCACTAGCATTCCGTACGGCTCCTACTCACGGCTCCTACTCTATCTTCTCCAACACACTTATTTATATAATTTTTTAATATATATTTTTTCATAAAAAATTAAAAAGTTAACCCAAACATTCATATTTTTTTCCTCAACTTTTTAGTCCAAAAAGACAAAAAGTGCACTTATTTAGGACACCCCAAACAACCCATTTTCAAGGATTGTGTTTCTCTCCGATTAAATTTTTCAATTTGAGTGTTTTTTTGGGTTTTTGTAGGTTTATCATAGGATTCACATCGATAATCTAAATCGTTTGATGTTTATGTTTCGTCGAGTACTTCATTATTGTAAAACACTACATTGATCAGATACTCGTAATCACTTGATCATATCACATTTGTGTTAACAATTTATTTTTAAAATCATGATTATCGTTAACGAATTTGATCAAGTGGTTATTGGTATTCAATCAATGTGATTTTTTGCAAGGAAAATGTTTGGTAGCTCAAATTTTTGTGGCTCAAATGGCTCAAATCTGTCAAAACGACGTTTTGACAGATTTGAGCCATTTGAGCCACAAAAATTTGAGCTACCTAGCATTGTCGTTTTTGCAAAGATGAATTACTCGACGAGCTGTAAATATTAAATGGTTTGGATCATCGACGACGACGTGGACTCCGTGATTGGCTCATGAAGTTCAACAACACGCTTCAGTCTAATTTTGGACTAGAGAGATGCTATGGCATTTAACAAACCAAATAATGTAATAGTCTATTAAAATAAGGCATTGACTTCCCTCCAGTCCCAGATCGGAATAGGGGTACTGTTGGGATAGTGGAGGTCTATCACGGGTTCCATTTCGATAATCCGAACCGTTCAGTGTGTAGAACTTGTCGAGTACTATATGTCTGTAAAAAATCACGTTGATCGAATATCAATAGCTATCTCATCGGATCATTTTTTTATCAACCATTTATTTTTTTACCGTCTACTATTTTTGATACAAAATTGATTTAATCACATAACTATCGATATTCGATCAACGTGATATTTTATAAACATATAGTACTCGACGAGTTCTACACATTAAACGGTTCGGATTATCGAAACGGGTCCCGTGTAAGGTAACTATTTATTTTTTATATCTTCTCTAACCATCACTCAATTAAATTTTTTTTTTTGGTCTTCTTTTCTATTCTTCTGTTAGTTTATTTAAGGCAACTTGTTTTTAGATAATAAACGAAAAATTAATAATTTTTTTGATAAACAACTATTCATTTTCTTATATATTGCTTTTTTCTTCTTAAATTCTGTTATTTTTTTTTTATTTTTTTTATTTTTTTATTTTTTTATTTTTTTATTTTTTTATTTTTTTATTTTTTTTCCTCCTTCATAAATTAAAGATTCAAACACAAATAGCCTCTGTTTGGGAAGAGCCTTTTAGGGATTTTTTTTTGGGCTAAAATAGCCACAAAAAACAAAATAAGTTTTTTATCTCAAGAAGACAAAACATTATATCCAATCCATAATCATTACATTCTTTGTCTTACAAAAAATTCAAAAAAGCCAAAAGGCTTTCTCAAACCAGACTTTTTAGCCCCAGACTAAGGGGTTGTTTGGGATGATCTAAATAAGTGTATTTTTTATCTTTTTTCGAAAAGATGTGCAAAAAAGTAGAGAGGTGATGTGATGAAAAAAAGATAAAAAGATGAATTATTTTTGAGTTACTAAACTTGACTTAAAATAATCAAAAAAATCAAAAAATCAAAAGTCAACACGCTTCCCAAACGAAACCTATGGCTTTGAAGTATGAATTAAGCCACCGTTTGGGAAGTGGGTTGGTTTTTTGACTTTTTTAGCTATTTTAGCTTGGGCTAAAAAGCTTTGTTTGGAAAAGGCTTTTTGGCTTTTTAGATTTTTGGCTTTTTTGACTTTTTTTTGAAAGAAAAGTATAATGATTATGGGTTAGATGTGACGTTTTGTTTTTTGTGGTTAAAATAACATATTTTATCTTTTGTGACTAAAATAGCCAAAAAAACCTGAAAAAGTTCTTCCCAAACGGACCCTAAGATAATTAGATGAGATAGGCTTTGAAGTATGAATTACCTGCCATGCACTGACCCCCGTGAAAATATATTTTTCCTTAACTTTTTCCACTCTTTTTATTTTTATTTTTTCTCTTTAACAACAAAAGAAAATTTAAATCTGATTAAATCTCGCATCACAGTAAATTCTTGGAACTCCAATCTCTCTCTCTTTTCCACTTGGTTGAATATTAGCAGGTTTGCATAATCAGACATTTGACACTTCTTCATAAACTTAGAATTTTAGATGTCTTCCTAAAAATTTTGATGTACAACAACTTGAATTGCGCTCATAGAATCATTTCTTTTCTTTCATTAGCTCCTATTCTTTCCTTCCCAAAATAATGGAAAGAAATTCTCTATTTATACCAATTTTTCTTATATACAAGGACAAACAGGTAAAAACAAACCAAATTGAAGTGGGCTAACAAAATGTGAATTACCATCTAAAGTTAGTTTCTCTAAGTTCTATCCATTGAAATAGCCCATGAGGTTGCATTTTCACGTGATGGTGTTGTTGCTCCTCCTCCCCCATGGCTTGGCCGGCCCGGGACAATTACATCTCTAACACTGGGCTTCGTAGCCCGAGTCATCACCTTCCCTCCTAGCACTCTTTGTTGTTGAACCACCAACACTGACGTTGCCATACCAAAATCCGGCGAGGCGAGCATATCTCCGATAACACCGAGTTCCGGGCACTCACTCCATGCCCCTAGCCCTTGCAACAAAGCTGACTCTTGATGGTGCCTCCCAACTATGATTAGGTCAAAACAATCTTCCAATCTTCTAATACATGCAGCCAACCCTACCCCATCTCTCACCACCTCTTCTTGATACGAAAAACGCTCAGTCCCGGCATTAGCGCGCCGGACTTGATTGATCAAATCGTTATCGAGCTTGCGTTCTCTTGCGCTATCGCTACCAAAGAGAAGGATGCGAAAAATTGTTAGAGTGACATTTTCATGGTTTGCCATTCGAGCACCGTAGGATAGTGACTCTATGTCGTCTGGACCGCCAATGTAGATCACGGCGACACGATATGCTGAATGGTCGTGGAATATGTACGACGAGCCGTTGAGGATTCCACGATCAATGAGGATGCCAACGGAGCACGGTGCCTTGTTGAGGACCTTGATGTTCATGTTTTGGATGGCGCGATTCGTTGAACCAATAGAGCCATCAATGGCCCAGATTTTGTGAAACGGCACGATAACAATAGTGACGTTTTGGTTGAGCGCCATACGAAAAATGTCTTCGTGCATTGTTTCAAAATGAGAGATGGCACTGAATGTTTGGACTGTGACACGACCTTCGTTGTAGAGCTCGTAGTGATGGAAGGCATTGATGGTGCGGCCAGACCTAGAGCTGCTTGTGTTTGTCTCGTGGATTGGTTTTCGTTGGTGGGCTATGAGCATTGGGGTGCTCCGGCCCGCAAGCTCAACAAGAAGGAGGGCAGTAACTACAATGGGGCTCTCTTCAGTGGCGTTGGAGGCTTCTAGAAGGTTTACGATTGAGGGCACGTTGTCTTGGTTATGGATGCATACTAGAATTCGCAGCTCTGCGTCGCGCTTCGCTTGTTGAATGTTCTTTCTTTTGATCGGAAGTTGATGCCTAGATGGATCATAGAGGAATCGTATCAGCGGTGTTGTGATTCCTGTCACTACTATTACTGAGATGACAGACAAAGTGAACTCTTGATCGGTCAGAATCTGCAATATGAAGAGATTAGAATCATTTTAAGATTAGAAATAATAACATAAAAAAAAAAAAAAAACAAAAAACACAAAACACTCAATGGAAGCAAATGGCGTGAGATTTTAGTATCAGACCTTAAATAGGCCTAGGATCCTCTACTCTTAACCCCTTTCTATCCCTTTGTTTCAAAACACTTATAAAAACACTTGTATCTTTTAGATTGATCATGAGAAAATCTTAAGTTCAGAAATCTCAAGACATGATGCATACCATCAAAATAATCCTAAAATGGGTGAATAATAGGCACTTAGAAAAAGTATTAAAAAGAGTGGAAATTATCTAGTATTTCGGCAACATCACATGGCTTTCTACCTAACCAATAGTATTTTGTAAGTTTCCCATATTGTTTCTATGTTTTCGAGCCATGCAAGTTCATAATGCATTGTTAGTGGATGGGTAGATTGTCAACGTGGAATAATCGATAATTACTCAGAAATAGAAAAGGGTCAAAGATTCTCCATTTTTATATATTTTTATTCTATTGTTTTAATCAGCTATTAGCTATATAATTATGTGAGAATATTGAGATACGAAAATCTCAAGACATGATCTAATGATTGAAAATGCATTTGAGATAGAGGGATAAAAGTTTGGGGAAGGAGGATCCATTGAAGTATTAAAATGAAACTAATCCATAAAATTTAATTTTTAAGCACATTTTTGAGATTTGGAGCATGGAAAGCAAAAATTATTAGTTTAGAGTTTCACACCTCACCATGTCTCCACAAGTTGAAAACAACGAGCTCACAAATGCCTCTGGTATTCAACATCAACCCAAGCACAACAGCTTCTTGTACTGGTATATCAGTAAAGTATGTAGGCAATAATACAGCCCCAATCTTAACAAAGCTTGAAAACAAAACCAAGAACATCACAATCCAAGCAGACTGCAAATGAATCTTGAATACATTTGTTTTCAATCCACTGACAGTGAGAAATGTAGGATATAGAAACCCCGAAACCAAACTATCCAGCTTTGCCACAATGGCGGCTCCTAATGGCGGCCCTTCGGGCACCGCCAACCCAAAAATCAACGGTCCCAAGATAAAATGTTGCCCAATCGCCTCGCTTGCAAAACCGGCTACAATAACCATAGTAAATATTAAACTCATATACTTCTCCCCGATAACTTTCCCTTCAGGTGTGCGACTTTGAAACCACACTGCCGTTGGCCGGAAAAAGTACACCGCCACCACCACCAGAGCCACTGTTGATAAAACTGCAAAAAATGCTCGTAATGTACCGGAGTTTCCAATCATTGAAAATCCAACAGCGGTTAAGGCAATGCCAAGTACATCACAGAACATTGAGGAGGAAATTGCGAGGCGGCCTAGGTCGGTGTTGAGGATCTTGAGCTCGGTTAGTAGGCAAGCGATGTTGGGGAACGGTGTTAGGCTTTGCGCCGCTGCTATGAAAGGAAGCGAGCTCGCAAGGCTGTCATCCATGGGGACGTAGGTTTTGAGAAGGAGAGAGAGTGCAATGCCGAGTGAGAGTGTGAAGAACATTACCGAGATGCCTATGGCCATGGCGATTCGCCCCGGTTTAACCATCATGCTTGAGTCCATCTGAACTCCTACTTGGAAGAAGAAGAACATGAGGCCGAATGTGGCGAATGTTTCCATGACCATGGCGCCACTCGGAGGAAACAGCCTAGAGCTTAAGACAACTTCATGTCCCAAGAGTGAGGGGCCAAACACTATGCCAGCCTGCTAGGCACAAGTAAAATTGTTAGTTCAATCATGTAGTTGAATGTGTTTTGACCAAATTTACAAGGATAAATCATGGTTTTAAATAATGGTAACCATATTATGTATCATTATTGCCGATATGTCGGCTAATATCGACCGATATATTGACAAATAATGACATTTGAATTCTAAAATTCATATGTAATAGAAGATATGGTACATAAGGATCGATATTTAACATGTGAAACAAACAATTCTACATTTTAATAACTAACTAGTATGCCTTTCTTTTTAACTGAATTACATAGCCTATTTTGATTAATTAGTCCTAGAGGGTTTGATGCAATTGAAAATGGGTGAGAATCCTTACTATAAGTGGGATTCCTGTGTATTAAGTACGATTTTTTTAGCAATTTTATTAGTTTCTCATAGAAAATCGCTGTTAATAATAAAGATATCATAAACAACTAACAGGGATTTGAGCCAGCCTCAAATATTTTTAGCAAAGGTTATTGAGTGAGTTAAGTCAAGCTTCAACTTAATTTATAAAGCTATTTGGCTGTGGTGAGTTTCAACCCTGTAAAATCATATTGAGTATTATCTCATTGTGAAAATACAAATATTCTTTCCTCTTGCTTGAAAAACTTAATTTACGCTATCTGATTGGTTTGGTTATCCTTAGAAAATCCTATTGAGTATTATTCCATTGTGAAAATACTAATATTCTTTCATCTTGTTTGAAAACTTAATTTTATGCTATTTAATTGGGATTTGTTAGCGATATTACTACTCACTTTGTGAGTGTCTTTTCTATTTCTCCTTGAACTGTAAATAAAAGTTTATGTATCCGCTAAGCCATGAGATATAAACAACATTTTTATAAAATTTTTAATATAAACGAGTGTATATATATATATATATCTTTCTTGTGGATCCATTGATCCTCAAATAACATTTCTTGACAATCATGTCTCACAAAGGCTTTTGCAAAACAAAAATGGGCTACTCTAATATATTTTCAATGATTCACATATGTTATGTTTTTTAAGTTTAATGTTTTTTTTTTTTGGGTGAAGATAGGTATAGCAATTAATCAATAATAAAAGAATTAGTACGAAAGGCATGCAAATTTATTGGAACATACAAAAGAGAAAAACTTACAAAGATTTTTGATACGATAGTTGATTGTCCGAGTGGTTGGAGACAAAAATCAATCAACACGGTGGTGAGGGAAATCATAGAGAGTTGAAGCAACAGAAGAGGTGTAGCAAATTTCAAAGGGTTACTATGCTTCCAGATGCCCCTTGAAGCAGCACTTTTATAGTCCTGGCAAACAATAAGCGTCGTTCCTTTCATTATAACATGGTACGATTCGGATGATCCTGATGCCATTTTACTTGTGCTGGTACTACAGATCTTATTACAAGATTGAAAACAATCTAGGAAGATAAGTTGGAGATTTGAACAAAAAATGGGAGAAGAAAAAAGATATTGAAGAGAAACTACAAATCTACTAAGAAAGAGACATTCCAAAATGGGGTGGCCATCCTCAAGTTTTGGAGTATCATTTTTCAATTGTTTTGAGTATTGACTTGTTTGACAAAGGTTGTTATGAGTAGATGGTCTATAATCAAGGCCAGGAAAACAATTTAGGAGATATTTGTGTGGCTAATCCATATGCCAAATCTTCTCATTACATAGACCTCTGTTTTTTAATATTGGTGGATTGACATTCTCCATTATTATTATTATTATTATTATTATTATTATTATTATTACTATTTATATATCAATCTTTCTAGTTACGCAAAAATCAATTACAGAATCATTCACAATTCTTTCACATAGTTGTGAGACCCACGAAAAAAGTGAGATACACTTTATGTATAAAAGAGTTGTGTATGATTTTGTAATTTATTTACCAGTTTTTACACTTTTATTTTGTCATTTTGCCTTTTCTTTTCTTTTCTTATTTTTTTTTTTTTCAAGTTTGCTTTTACAGTTTTTATTCTTTGTATTTTTATTTATAAAAATATCACCAAATTTCATGAATTATGCCCAAATTATTGGTGGTAACAAACTAAACATTTAAAATGGCCAATTGTATAATTCCAGGGTGATCGAAGTGTTGTGCACTTTCCATGTTAGTTCTCAAAATAAAATTAAATAGATTAAAGAAATTAACAACTGACATTTGCATAAGCCGTTTATAAACCACCTGATATTGGACTTACACAATACATGATGCAAGAGTCGGTGGTTGGTTTTTATTTATTTATTTATTTATTACTATATTTGTAATATTTCTAAATGTTCAAAGTGTTGGCTCTCCCTCAAAAAGTTAAACACGAGAAAGTATTATTTTGAATTAGTGTTATCTGTGTATACATTTGTCACTTCATTGTTTAAAAGTCTAATATTTCAACGTTCCCTTGTATGAAATTTAAAATTTTATATTCCCTTTTTTGGTTATGAAGTATATATATATATATATTTAAATATTTTTAAAATTTTGAAAACTATTGTCCTAACTCCTACCAATACATGTAGTTTATAAGTGATTTCATGTATTTTTAACTATTAGTCTTAACTCAAAATAGGCTGAGAAAAAATGATGTAATGTGTGCTTGCAATGGGTGTGTAAGAGAAGGAATCAAAGAAATAGAAGAGAAAGGCAACGTAGGAAATAGTTTTTGTGATGTCTCTTTTGTGGCCAAAGCTTGACTCATGAGTCGAATACCCTTCCAAATTTATCAGATGTGATTGTTTGTGATCTTTTAATTTCAAAAGGGTAAATTACACTAATTTCCTTTGAGGTTTTAGATAATTGCAAGAATCCTCTTGTTGTTTCAATAATAACATTGATCTTTCTTTACTTTCAAAATTATTTTCAAAATTTGTTAGGCTATTTAACGGAATTTGCTGATGTCATTGATTATAAGACCTAATGGAAAGAGTGAGACCTAAGGGGAAGGAGAGAGATTTATGATAAAAACTCCAATGGTAGTTTCAGGGATGGAATTTAGATCCGGCAAAGTTAGCAAAGAGAAATGGTAGTTACGGGAGAAGCAACGATGGCTGCAAGAGGAGCATCGATGGATATGCGAGGAGCAAATGTGGCATAGACAAGAGGCACTGTGGTGGATTGAGTGAGGTGTTCTCTTGAGAGAAATTTTTGATCTCAAGCAAAGATTGAAAGGGAATGATAATCAAGTTGGTGATGGAGATTGACTTGGACGGTGATTTTGGTGTAAATGAAGGTCGGTGGTGGAGAGTGGTTCTGTCGAGGAAGAGAATAGGAAGGTGGTTGAAGATTTAGAGGGCTATGATGGCAAAGGAAGAAGAGGTAGCAGGATGGTTGTTGATGGATTATATGGGTTGGAGGGCGCCAGAGATTCTCGACGGTGTGTGGCTTTTGGAAACGGGGCAGATGGGAATGTCAAAGGGCTGTTTGAAACATAGGCGACGGTTGTGTGGTCATAGTTGCGTGGGATTGTGGCAGAGGAAGCAACACCAATTTTCAATCCATCAAAAATGTTTGAGAGTTCTAAATTAAGAGTTTTAATTGAGCTCTAATAAGTGAGGTCTATTATTGATGTGATGTTTTGATTTTTTTTTTTCCTTTCTCATTGCCACATAAGTTAGGGGTGAATAGCGGATATATCGACCCGTTTAAACCAACTGAACCGAATCGATCCACCGCATTTTGGACGGATGCGTGATGACGAGTGGACGGTTGCAGATTGATTTTTTCCAATCCGCCTAGTTTTGGACAGATAGCAAATTTGAAATTCCTTTGGCCGCGACCGAACTACCAAACCGCGAGTACCCCTAATAATTTGTAAAATTTTGTGTTTTCAATTTGTTTAGATATTATATTTGTGTTTTCAATTGAAAAAGAGTTTAAATATTTTGTTGAATATATTCTGTTGAAAAAGAGTTTTCAATTTGAATATATTTTTTGAATTGAAAAAAATTAATGTATTATTTATCTATTTTTTTTATTTTTAAATCTAACTCTAAAAATAATAAATAAAAAAGTTATATGCTGGTTAGTTTTTTTTTTTCAAAAACATATATAAATGTAATAATACAGAGGCATACAATCTCTATACTGCTTTGTTTATAGTTTTAGTGGTTTGAATTATTTTTATATTCTAAGAACCACAGATTATAATACTTTATGTGGATGAGACATACTGTGATTGTAGTATGTGGATGTGGCATGCAGTGATTGTAATATTTTAAAGTTTCAAACTTTTTTTCTTTGGATGAGGCATGCAGTGATTGTAACACTTTTTTAAGTCATTGATTGTAATACTCTTTTTTTTTTTTTTTTTTTTGAATGAGTGCACAAGTTGAATTATGTTGAAAATTTACAAAATTTTAAATCGCAAATCTGATTTGCATCCATCCATCAATCTGCTCAATCCATATCCACCGGATTGACGGATGGATGTGGATTGATTTTCTCCAATCCGCCAATCTGGCGGACGGATGGCGAATTAGAGGTTCTGTGGCCGCAACCGACCCGCGCCCACCCCTAACATAAGTAGAGCTCAATTTAGAGCTCTACCTTTAGAGCTCTCTATCGCCACCCTTCAATCCATTTCAAATGTGAGGGTAATTATTCAGTAATTTCGGAAGATAGACACATGGTATTTCATATCACTGTGATTAGTGGAGAAGGTGATTACGTGGGGTATTGTGTTGGGTGATTGAAGAACATGAGGTGTATTTTGAATGATGATTGGTTAAGAAGTACAAATACGTAGTATTCCGAGAATATTAAATAATTTTTCCAAAAGTTAGTAAAAATTTAAATTTTGAAAGGGTGAGTTTGAGAAATAGATGGACCCATAATGGGGGTTTAGGGGATAAATTTGGGCCAGGTTGTTAGAGCAATCAAGAAATCACCTTTCCCAAGTCTTGGGTGAGCGAGGAAAAATAGCCCATTGAGTCACAATCATGTTTTTCTTCAGTTCCTAGTCATTCTACCAATGGTAAAGTCCCATCAATTTGAGATTAAGGTATGATGTCTCTAGTTCCTAGTTATTCTACCAATGTCTTACCTTGGAAATTTAAGCATCCCTTAGGGGGCTCATTATCAATGGTATGGTGTCTCTTTCATGCCTAAGACAACACTTGGTTTGAACCTTCTTTCCATTTAGAGGACTTAAACTCACCCATTGGACTCAATTGATTAAAGGTTGGCTGGTAATTAAAATGGAGTAATTAAAATGGGGCTAAAAATGATGCAAGATAATGAAAAGTGTTGTGTTCAATCGGACGTTAATTGAATACATGAAAGCTTGAGGCATTTCATACTCATTAGTGATGAAATGATTCAAGTTTCCAAGGTCACCACTTCCCTTGATCAACTCATGAAAGGGAGGAGGTTAGAGTCTTATTTTGTTGCATTTATTAAACTTGCACACTTTGGTTCATGAGCCATCATGCAATGAAATTGTTTGAGTTGATGGTTTGTGAACCAAATTCACTACTCCTTTAATTTGCTCGTGAAAAGGAGAGGTGTATTGTGCAAACAAACCCTTGAGAATACTCTGTGCATACATTGTTTGTCTTCTGTTGTAGCAAGGTGAACTGGGTAGCAGTGGCCGGCAAGCCACTTTCAGTGGCCAGCAGGCCACCTTTGATGGCCGGCAGGCTATCACTAGTGGCCGACTGGCCGCCAATGCAAAATTCAGCAGTGTGTTCTTCAAGCAGAGCAGAGTTATTCTGGAAGTGGGCAACAGTGTATGTGTTTTCTGTGCAACAGAGGCTCTCCGGAAGCAAAACAATGGCCTTTTCGAATGGAAATTGAGCATGCGCATGAACATCCCTCGCTTCCCAAGCCAGAGTGGTTAGCTTAGTACTTCATTGTTTAGTTTACTTACTTATTTTAATTGCACTTGTATTGTAATTATATAATTAGCTAAAGTAGTTAGCTAGTTGTGATGTTGTAATCATTAATTCATTAGAATAGTTAATACATTTGTTGTAATAATTAGTTAAGTAGTTTAGCTAATTTCATTTATTTTGTAATAATTAGCTTAGCTTTAATTAGATAGTTAGCTAGCTAGCTGCTTTTTCATTCGGACTCTCCTTCATGAGAGTGTAATGTTGTAATAATGTGTATATCTTCCAACCTTACATCTTTCTTCTTTTTATTTACTAGCTTACGATGGTTAGTTTAGGGACATCATGCTTTGTTTAGCATGCTTCATGTTTTGCGTCCACTTTTATTGCATGCACCGAGGCTCGGTTCATCATTCTAACTTGCATTGTTAGCTTAATACTTCTTTGAATACATGCTTAGATCGTATGCTATCGACTTGACTCATATGCCATATTAGTAGTCGAGCTTAGTAATTGCATATCGCATGTGTTGCATTAGTCATATCGCATAGTTAGGGATCATGCTTTTTTTCTAATTTATTTCTCTTTTGGCTTGAGTACTAGGTCAACCTTTACTCGCTTTAGCATAATTGTATGCGTGTGATTATTACCATGTTTAGCAAGCTTGCGATGAGGCTAATTGCTTAGGTGCTATAAGTGCTTGAATGCTTGTGGATGAAGGCTAGTTGCTTGAGTTGGAATAATTTGAGTAGTGTTCATATGCGATCACTTTTTCAAGTGGTACATATTCGAAACAATTTTGCAAACAAACATGAATCAAGTGTTCCAATTCTTGCAAAGTTAGTCTATACTTGTTTGTGCACATCACATAGTAATGCTAGCCTAATAAACCAAAACAAAAGCATATAATGTATATAAGATTCATATCATGATTAGTAGAGGTCGATCTTTGATTGGGCGGGCGGGGGTGCTCAAATTCATTCATGACCTTCCCATCTTATACCTAAGTTCCCGAGCTGAGACAATCTTGGTGATGATGGACACATGGCCTTTGGCATGAGTCATGGGTTTCCTAAATTTTTCCAAAACAAAATATTTAGGTGGTGACTCTGTATCTAGCAAAGCAGTCAATTTTTTGCAATTTGATTCAAAATTGATTTTTCAAAAGATATGCCGGATTGGGACTCTTTGGTGATTTTATATTTCACATAGTGCTTGTGAGATCAGATTCAGAACTGCGGGAGTCCGACATTGTAGGGTTTATTTTGACTTCCGAAAGGGGGCGCGAAAAAGTTGAGCTACACTTGCAGAAGTGAAGAAAGAGATTGTGGAGAAGTGGTTTGGAAATACTCCAAGATCTAGTAAGATATTCTTGATCCTCTGATTGTCACCTAAAAAAAGGATGAACACTGCGGTCGGGAGTGCCGGAATTAGCACTTCGACGAACAAGTTAGTATTCTCTCAAGTTTACTTCTATTTAAGTTATTTAATCTATTCTCACATACCTCTCTTTGGTTGATGTTCCTCTATTTATACTAATATTTGGTTCCAAGGGTGGGGCCCAGTCTTAATCCAGTGCATGATTGCTTATTCGGCCTTCTGGCTGTATACCAGTTCCTACTTGGCTCCTTGTATGGCCGATTGCACGACCGATTTGAATATTTGGCTTCAAGAGCCCTTTGGACAAAGCTGAATCATCTTTGGCCTGATTTCCTTCAAATAAATCTGGCTTTCCTTAGTATATAATTATTCGGCCTCCACAATTGTCCCCCAAACATCCAACTAACGCCAATTAGTCGGCATGTTTGGTTTTATACTTGGAAAGTCAAAAATACAACGCTTGCACTCCTTCAAATATTGAAGCGTCAGAACATCCATGCTTTTGGAAATCATTATAATTTCTCGCCCCTTCATACGTGTTGTTAATTTAATGTGATTTGAAACCGTGTTGTCCCTTCGAATATTTTTTGAATACACAAGGCTCCTTGGTTGCCTCTCAATATCTCTCTTTCATTTTGCAACCTCTGCAACTTCCATCCACTCCCTATTGTCCTCTCTGCTTATTGTAAGTTCTTCTCTTCTTCATTCCAACTCCCATTTCCTTGTTTGTTTTTAGTTTAGAGTACTTTCTATTCTAACTCGGATGGCGAAACATTCGAAAGCCCTTCTTTCTATGGATCGTGTTTTTACTTTTCGACGCCATTTTTCCATTCCTAATGACGTCCATATGCCACTCGTGGCAGATATCGTAGTTGACATGGAGAGGACTAATGCGAGTACGATCATTTTTCATCTCTTGTCAATCGCTGAGGACGGAGTCCGTTTCCCCCTTCACCCATTTTTTAGGGCCGTTCTTCGCTGCTGGGTCTACTCCTTTCTTAACCTAACGTAAACTTTTACCAAATCATAATGAGAATAGCAGAATTAAACCGCTAACTTAGGCTTAATCTTGGAGTTCTTGCTATTTGGCATTGTTATAACTTGGACAAATCCTTTGGTCGGCAAGGACACTACTTTCTTAGGGCTAAGGGCACCGACCACCATTTGGTGACTATGCTTGCCAGCTCTGGCTAGCGTGTTGACAATGTCATGGTCGTTGTTTGAGGCAATTGGGAATTCGGCAAGGGCGAAGATCACCTAGATCCTGTGCCTAGACATAAAGGCAAACCAGGTGGCCATATAGTCCCATTTTTCCACGCATCTCTTATACATTCATTCGGCTTGCATCCCATGTACTAATCATTTCAGTTTATACAGGTAATGATTTGAATAAAGTACTTGCTTCGGCCGACAACATTGTACTTCAGCAAGTCAAAACCGTACTAGAATTTTTTGGCCATCCCAACCTCCAAAAATAAGGACGGGCCGCCCATATGCTATTGCAATACGAACCTACATATGTAACTTTTTCAGTTGTAGATCACATTCTGATTCCGAAGGGCGAACAACAGCTCACGACACTCATTTTCCCAAACTATAAGAACCTTAGGGAAGTTGGTGTTGGAGATTCAGATTTGGAGCAAGGTGAAGTCCGTGATTAGGTCGTCGAACCAAACGAGGCCGATTTGGAGGAAGTCGATGCGACTCTCAACTTGGCTTTTAAGGAGGTCGGCATTAACTCTCTATCCACTTCAAGCCGGGTTGACACATTGTTGGAAGATGATATTTTCACCAATTTAGGAGACCTTCTTGGCACAGATCCTGAAAACATGGCTGGGGAGTTGCTTGCACAAATGGCCAGAAGAAAGAATGCTGAGAAGATAGTGGCTCGAAGAAGGGTTGAGGCTGCCAGGTTTGAGCCCCTACCACCTGTTCAGACTAATTCTCTTCCTCTGACTCCGGTTTAGGCTAAATCTTTTCCAACTCTTGTTGAAGAAACGAAGCAAGTTATTACGGATGAGTCAGCCATTGAGCAATCGGACGATCGATTGGTCGAACAGAGGGGGCAAAAACGCCCCGTCGAGATTGGAGCCGATTCTTTTGAAGACTCAATTGATAAACGGCCACACATAGAAGAATCGCAGGATTTGATGGCGCCGTTTATCATCCAACCTAAAACAAAGAACACGCCAGTTTTGACTAACGCATCGGCTTTGAAGGACCCCGCTGTGGCCCTAAGTGTGGCCTCGTCGATATCCTTGCCGATAGACAGGGCTGTGTTCCGTGTAGAGCCAGACGTGGTGTTGATAGCACCAGCTGCTCAGTCGTTGATATTGGTATGTATATGTATATATTTTTTTTATATATATGCCGACTAACTTATGTGTGCTTTGCTTCAGGCGGCAGGCATAATTGCAAAGATTGGTCGTCGTCATTATGATGCCGTTGAGCAAATCGGCTTACTTAAAGATGAAATTGAAACTAAAAAGGGTAAGGCTAAAAAGGCATTGGCCAAATTGGCGATGGCATCTTTGAGGGCCGACTCTGAAGCCAAGAAGGCAGAGAAAGAGCGAGCAAGGGCCAATGCTAAGGAAGAGAAGGCTAAACACTCAGATCTTCTTAGGATAGCTGCCGAGGATAGATTGAATGTTAGTAAAGAAGCGCTAAAGTTAGCCAAGGAAGCGATTGCGAAGCTAGAGGCCGATTTGGAAGAATCGAAGAAGGCGAAAGAAACTGTCGACTCCGAGGTTTCCAAAGTGTTCAATACCGGCGAGGACGCTGCCTTGGAGAAATATGTGGAGGAAGTACCTAAATTTGAAAATCGGGGATTCAAACACAACTGGCTTAAGCTTTGGCGGCCGCTAATGTGGTATTGGAGCAGCCAATTCCATACGAGCAGCTAGAGGTTGAGCCGCTGGAGTTTGACCTTGAGGAATAAGTAGTTTTATGTAATTTTTCTTTTTGCTTAGTATTTTCTTGTATGCAGTTTTTATAGATTTTTGTAAGGCAGTTTTCATGTGTAAAATGATGACTGATTGTACTCAATTTATTAATGAAAATTGTCTTTTTCTTTATTTTCTCTGTGCTAATTAATAGCTAAATAGGAGAGTGCAATGCCATTAGGCGATAACTGATTTTAGTCAAAATGAAACGCATCTCAATTCGGCTAAAATATAGTATGCTGAGTTCAATAGTTTGCCAGTTTGGGCAAGTTAATGCTGAATAATATATCTCGCAGTGTGTAACCTCTAAGATATATTATTATTCGGCTAACTAATAACTAAATAGGAGTGCAATGCCATTAGGTGATCAATTCCAGTTTGGCTCAAAGATAGACGTCTGGCCAAATGAGGTAATGTATTATCATTCGGTTATATCATCAGATGCCAATTATAGTGAGGTCCTTGCCCCATTTGGGCATGTCGTTACATCGCCGAATAAAATGTGTCACTTGTAGGTTGTAACCTCTGAATAAAATATTCGGCTCAAAGCTAAACGTCTGACCAAATGAGGTAATGTATTGTCATTTGGCTATACCATCAGATGCCGATGATATTGACATCCTTGCCCATTTGGGCATGTCGTTCTAATGCCGAATAACACGTGTCACTTGTAGGTTATAACCTCTGAATATAATATTCAGCTCAAAGATAAACATCTGGCCAAATGAGGTAATGTATTGCCATTCAACTATATCATCAAGTGCCAATTATAGTGATGCCCTTGCCCATTTGGGATGTCATTCTAACATCGAATAAAATGTGTCACTTACAAGTTGTAACCTCTGAATAAAATATTTGGCTCAAAGCTAAACGCCTGGCCAAATGAGGTAATGTATTGTCATTCGGCTATACCATCAGATGTCGATGATATTGACGCCCTTGCCCATTTAGGCATGTCATTCTAACACCGAATAACACATATGGTGTGCAAATTTGGACACATTTCAAACCTTGCTATAGACGCGGGGTTAACTGTTGGGCGTATTGGAAATGCTGCATTCGTAATTAATGAATGAGGTATGTAGTATTTAAGAAGCTGCGGGCGCTGTGGAACAAATCTAGCACAGACGAAGATAATCACCAGGTGATAATCAATAATTGGAGGAAGGGCAGAAACGTGATTTGGGCCATAGATGTTGCAAAGGATGTTCTTCAATAGTAAAGGAGAAGTAAGAAGTTTGGCTGAACTGGACGCTGAAATGCATCGCGTTGTTGGAGGCGAAGCTCAAAGAACGGGGGATGTATCAGCGGAGGGGAGGGAGAGACGTCGGAGCAGGTCCCCTAGAAGAGGTGATGCAGTAAAGTCTCCCAGGGATGGGGTGCAGCAATGAGGGGGATCAAGGAGTCATACCGGTGGTTATAGTGCTGCGTGAAGTGAACCGAGCAGAGCTCCACGCCCGTTGAGCTTTTCGGTTTTCGTTGGGAATAAACTGATGACTGAAGCGAATTTGATTGTCCGCGATCCAAATGTGGTAGTCGAGTTTGCTCGACAAATTTTTCCACTTAAGGTCCAGTAATCAATGGTCGGTCAGCTTGATTACGAAGTTTTTCGAAAGGACGTCCATAGAGCGGTAAGGGGACTATATACCTCTTATGAAATCGGCATGCGTCTTCGTGCCTTGCAAAGAGAGATAGAGCAGAAAGATAGTCGCATTCGAAGCTTGGAACAATGGGTAATCGGGGTGCCCGCCCGAACTGGTAATGCGATCTTGCCCAAAGGATACTCAGGGTTAGCGTTGAAGCTGAATAATGGGTAATCGGTCGGCAACAAATCCGAGTCAGTGAAGCTGAGTTTAACAAATGTCTTGTAATACATTATTTCTGAAGTGCTTCCCTAATCGATAAGAACACGTTCAATGGTGAATTTGTTAACGCGTAGCTCAATGACGAGGGGATTGGCGTGGGGGAAAGTTACGCCAACTAAGTCAGTGTCGTCGAAACTAATCCTTCCAATTTCATAGGGCCATTTTGCTGATGTGATTGGCCTATGGAAGCTAGGTTGCAATTGAATTGTCTGTATCTCGGCTAATGATGGCAGGCTGTATATCATGTGAATTACACCAAGTGGAGGTGAATCTGGCCGTAGGGCTATCATGTGCGATGGATTATTTTTTCAAACGTGTTGCGCCAGCCGGCCGTCTTGTACCAGTTCCTCCAAATGGTCCTTCAGCACATAACAACTGTCGGTGTCATGACCATGGTCCTTGTGGTATTCACACCGCTTGTCCTTTCTCCTAGTATCAGGAGGTCATATCATTTTGGACGACCATTTGAAGAACGGAAAGTGTTAAACTTTCAGCAAAATCTTGCTGACCGGCTCTACTAACTCTATGTATTTTTTGTTTGAGCGTCTTGTGCGCCTGTTATCTAGTTGATATTGTTCATTCAATCGGTGTGAACATTGATCATTTGATCGGCGTGAGTCACGCCTTTTGTCTCGTTTAGCCCGATTCCGCGTTTCGGGGCTCCTTGATGGTGCGATGCTTATCAACTGAACGATTCCTGGCAGAGCTGTCTTAATGACTTTCTGTATAGTTTCGACCCTCAGGGCATCGTTTTCCACCTTGCAATATTCTTCGACTTTCTTCATTAATGTCCAAACTATTTTGGGAGGCCGTCTAGTCAACGAATTGAGGAGGGGACTACCAGGATGTAATCCCATTTTAAAGGCGGTTATGGCCATGGAGTCATTGCAGACATCGTCTACCAGGTTAAAGCATTCTCAATAGCGTGCTGAATATTTACGAAGGGTTTCTTCTGGTTTAATTTACATTGCCCAGAGAGAATCAACTTGTTTTGGCTGGATTTCATTGGTGATGAATCTTGCCCTGAAGGACTTTTGGAGTTGATGGAAGCTTTTGATCGATGTCGGCTCCAGCTTATAGTACCACCTGACGGCCAACGATCCTAGACTACTCGGAAACATTTGACATATGACGGCTCCATCGTCAGCATACAATGTCATCGCTTGTTTATAATGATGAATATGATTAGTGGGGTTTGATTTCCCGTCATACAGGGTGAACGACGGTGCTTTAAACTTCTTGGGTAGCATTGCCCTTGTGATTTGTCGCACAAAAGGGTCATGCTTGTCTTCTTCATCCGAATCATCACTTCTTTTCCCTCGCTTGTGTCGTATATACGGACTCTCTTCGGATGAACTGGATACATCGAATCGTTCCTTCTTTCTGGGATCCGGGGATGGTGAGTCAAAATCACTGTCATTATTGTGTTTCCGAAGTCGACATCGTCGATCATCCTTCTTTCCTGAAGGTCGACCCTGGTCGTACTGAGATTTGGCTAGCTTCAGGACCAACTCCTGGCGCAGGCGCTCGTTCTCAGCCATCATGTTTTCTAGATGCTGTTTATTTTGCTTTGCTTGATCCATGATTGTCTATATTGTCTCTTGCACTGATGTTAAGGGTGAGGTCTGGGCTACTGAGTCAAAGTTCAAGGGCCGTCGTGCGGTGATATTCTCCGATCCAAGCATGTTCTTGGAGTGATGTCATGTCTTGGCGTAATGTCATCAAGGACTACTGGAGGATCATCTGTTACGCCACCATGGATGTGCTTGAGTATTCCCACAGACGGCGCCAATTGTGGAGAAGTGGTTTGGAAATACTCTAAGATCCAATAAGACGTTCTTCATCCTCTAATTGCCTCTTGAAGAAAGGATGAATACTCCGGTCGGGGGTGTCGGAATTAGCACTCCGACGGACAAGTTAGTATTCTTTCAAGTTTACTTCTATGTCAAGTTATTTAATCTATTCTCACATACCTCTCTTTGGTTGATGTTCCTCTATTTATACTAATATCTGCTCCCAAGGGTCGGACCCACTCTTAATCCAGCGCATGATTGCTTATCCTGCCTTCCGATTGTATGTCGGATCCTATTCGGCTCCTTGTATGGCCGATTGCACAGTCGATTCGAATATTTGGCTTCAAGAGCCCTTTGGACAGAGCTGAATCGTCTTTAGCCTGATTTTCTTCAAATTAGTCTGGCTTTCCTTAGTATATAATTATTTAGCCCCCACAGAGATAAACTTCATTGAAAAGGTAAGTAGAGTACATGCTGCTATATATATACACTTTGTATAATTGAGTTGGTTGTAACCAACTCTCTACCAATTTCTCTAACCAACTATTTAACCATTTTGGTGTTTTCTATCTTTACAATTCTATGACTTATTATACATGATAGTCGTATACATGAGGTGAGCAGCCTTGGATGCCTTGACTTTCTCTGTTTGAATAGATTGTAGCTGTATCAAAGTAGGCTGCTGTTGTTGCTGTTGCATAGGTTGCTACTGTTGTATAGATTGTTGTTGCTGTTGCTGCTGCATAGGTTGTTGTTGCATAGGCTACTGAGATTGCTTTTGCTGAAGCTGCTCTGATGCCTTAGGCTCAGTCTCAGTTGCTTTGGGAACATTGGGAACATATATCTTATCAATTTCAAACAAACACAATCCAAATTCAATCAAAGTATGTCCATAAAACCAGGACTCTCACAAACACCCCCAACTTAGATTTTCAAATTTCATAATGTTTATCAAATAGTACAATACTTAAAAATATATACGAACATCTAAAACCCAAAAAAAAAAAAAAAAAAAAAATCATTATAATTTTAAGAAAAATAGTAGTTTTTACCTTGGAAGCACTTCCCTTAGACCACCCAATACTTAGTCCTTTACCATTATTAGTTGACAACAGATCATATATCTCTTCCTTGTATATCTCCAAGACAATGACTTGAACAAGTGTCCCAACTCCTACATTTTCTTTATCTCCTTCACCCAATATATCTTTCAAAGATCTATACATAATCCCCTGTTGCTTTGTACCCCCAAACATGATGTGACCCTTGCCTCTTTTACTATCAAAATTTCTGGAAAACCCAAAATATCACAAATGTCATTGATATTTATTCATTACTCCTCTCTTATTTTTTTAACCTATGAACCTAGACAATCAGAAATAAATACATAATGGACAACGAGAATGGGTTTTGTTTTATCATCTAAAATTGCACCTCAAAACAACTCATGAACATGTAATTAAAAAAAACAATTAAATTCAACCTGGGCACTACCAAAGCTTATAAACAGATGTCAAACACGTGAGCATTGCCTAGTTTTATTTGAACATTTCGTCAAACACATGGTGGGCAAAAGGGTTAGAAGACAAAAACAAATACAAGCATAGACAAATTTCGTTTGAACATCTTTTTAGGCACGTGGTGAGCATGAGGGTGAAAAACAACAACAATTACAAGCATAGACCAAATAACAGTAATACATACACTACCATCAACAACAACAACAACAACAACAACAACAACAACAACAACAACAACAAAAACCCAATGAATTACATTAACTAAAGTGAAATGGGGAAATCTTCATTCTGTCTAAAAAAAAAAACCTAATAAATTATATGTTCTTTCAATCATTTTATAGAAACCCATTTCAATCATTGGTTCATTGATTTCACATAAATCAAAACCCCTACACCATAAAAAAGCAGACGCTAAAGGTAGAGTGAAATGGGAAAATAGAGAAAGAGAGACAAAAAAGCAGAGTCGAGAGGGAGAGAGATAAAGAGATTAAGAGAAATAGACAGAGGAAGAGAAAAACCTCAATGTTGAAGCGATGTAATGTGAGGCAAGGCGAGGAGTTGCGAGGCGAGCGATGGCGGTGGCGGTGGCGGTGTACGACAGTGGAAGATTGACGGTGAACGATGGTGGAAGATCAACGGTGAGCGATAGGGGATAAAGTGATGGTGAGTCGTCCGTAAGAGAGAGGGAGACCAAGAGTCAAGAGTCTGGTTTTTATTTGGATGGATTGATAAAACAAATATGAAAAAAGTAATAGAATAAATGAATTGCGTCCAATCTAAAAAAAATTTCCACCAAAAAAATTGTTTTCAATGCTGACTAAACAAAATTTTAGTTGCCAGTTGTAGCACTTTTAGCAACTAAAGGTATTTTGGTTATTGAAAATAAATATTTACGGACTAAATTTTTCGTCGACAAAGATAAAAGTAAAATTTATGCTTTTTATTTAGTGACTAAATTATTTTAGTAGGCAAAAATTACTTTACAGCGACGGAAAATTTTTTAGTCAACGAAAATGAACATTTGCCGACCAAAACTTTGGTCGCCAAAGTTTAATAGCAAACATGATCTAATGCTGACTAAAATAATTTTTAGTTGCCCATTGTGGCATATTTAGCAACTGAATTTTTTTTTATTTGCCAATAATTAAGACACAGCTACTAAAAAAAATTAGTAGCTAAAAACCCTATTCAACATCGACCAATGTAATTTTTAGTCACTTATTTTACAACTTTTGGCGACTAAAAAAAGTTTAGTCACCAAATTTGATCACCAAAAGTGTAAATTGTTGTAGTGGCCCAAAGGTTATATAAAATTATTATATGGCCCAAATTTTAATTTATTGTTAACTTAATTATCTTTCGTACGTGTATTTTAGAATTGATATAAGAGTTTGGTTTCTCAGCTTTGCCAATATTAATATACGAACATTAGATATACTAAAGAAGTTGAGTGACATAATTTAAATAATATTACTGCACTACAACCATCTAAAAAAATATTACTACACTACACATAATTATGGAACAAAATAATACTATCACCAGTTTATTAAAAGAACTTAACGAAAATCTTAATGAAAATCAATTAGAAATTATACAAAAAGTTCGACATTTGTTATTAGATAAAGGTATATTGTTAGCTCTTATACATAATACAGGTAATTATCATTATCTTTACAAGGGAACTCTCCAAGGGAATCTTTTGAATTAATATTATCAGAAAAATGAAAAATGGATATAATAATTACCTTTAACAAATTATAAATAATGGCGGAATAAGAAAAATATAATGAATAGAAATATAAAATTATACTAAACGTAGCCAAAAAATCAGATAAAATGGATAATTGCGTATTAAAATAAATAAATAATAATAGAATATAAATTAAAGAAGACCTATATAAGTAATTAGAATTAATCAATCTGGTAGAAATATACCGATTATAAATACAAACGTATAATTAACAATAAATTAAAGGGGAATTTTTTTTAAGGTCCCTCATATTAAGATTAAAGGACATGAAATACTTTCACAGTAGCTGGGGTCTCTCAAATTTTTATAGAGAAATTTCGATCCAAAAAAATTTCAAAATACTGGTTTGAAATTTCTCTATGTTTTCAAATTTCTCTGGTTTGCTCACAAATTTCTTTGTATTTTGACCAATTTTGTCTGATTTGCTTACAATTTTGTCTATGTTTTGAACAAACTAGATCAAGACACTAAAACCAAAGAAATTGCAGAGAAATTCATCTCAACCAAACTACTAGCTTCAACAAAATCAAACAAGCACATAAAATAAAGTGAATCCAATATGTTTAGAGAAAATTGTGATGCCAGAGAAAATTCATCTCAAAGGAAAAATTACACACAAGGCGACAACTAACCAGTAAAAATCAAACAAGCAACATAATTTGATAGATCAGGGAAGATTTAGATGCTAGAGAAAATCAATTGAGGCACATAAGTTAATGTGATTATAATTGTGGTCAGAGAAAATTCATCACACGGAGGAAACTAATCAGTGAAAATCAAACAAACAATATAAATTGAAATGCTAGAGAAAATTCATCTCAACCAAACTAATGGTAAAGAAATTGCAGAGAAATTCATCTTAACCAAACTACTAGTTTCAACAAGATCAAGCAAGCACATGAATCTAATGTCATCAGAGAAAATTTAGATGTAGGAGAAAATTATAGACAAAATCACATAACAAGCTTCAAGAATATACAAATGCAATCGAAATCCTAATTAATGTAGATATTATTACGAAATAGAAACCCTAATTAATTGAATAATATTATAAAATGCAATGAACTGCATTACAGAGAAACTAGTTCAGGAATAGAAACACTTACCAGAGTAAGGTGGTGATGATGAAACCCTAATTACGAATGGAGATGAACCAAGTTGAAGATGAGTAGACTAGAAAGCTTGAAGAAAGAGAAGAAGGGATGTGAGATTTGGATGAGCAAATTGAATTTAGTGAGGAAAATCCTAAGATTGAAGAAGGCATTGTTGTTTGCTTCAATTTTGTTATGGTTCTCAATTTAGAGAGAAAGTCACGGTGGCAGAGGAGAAGGTGGCGGCGTGGGAGGCAGATGAGGAGGCTACGACGGGAGAGAGAGAGAGAGAGAGAGAGAGAGAGAGAGAATAAGAGAATAAGAGAGTGGGTGTAATATATGGGCGTGGGTGAGGGATCTTAGGCTACAAAAAAAAAAAAATATATTGTGGACCTCTCCCATTATTAAAAGCTGGATAGGGATGCCAGATTAATTTTCCTCAAATTAAAATCTAGGCTAGACCATAATTTTATATAACCTTTAGGCTTATGTTATATTTTTATATTGTTTTCAAGACTAAATTGATTTGAATTTAATACTTTAGAGACTTAATTGACAAAATTAAAACTTTAAGGACTTGAAACGAAATAAAGTGTTAACTTTAGGGATTATAATTGTAATTTATCTTTTTATTTTTTATTTTTATACAATTTTGTTGGGCAAGGTTTTGTATTCCAATAGTTTTTCTTTTGCTTGTTTGTTTAAATGGATCTGTATTTCTTTTGCAGAGGCTAGGTTTGGTTGAGCCTATGTTGTTTGTAAATTGATTTTTGTTTCCTACTTTTTATTGGTGCCATTTTATCATATTGGATTGAATGATTTTCATTGTTAATGTATTTATACATTTATTCAAATCTTATTTGTTATATGGAGTGGGAGAAAACCTTTTATCTATGCTACATAAATCTATATTTTTGCTTGTTTTCTCAACTAATACATGTATTTTAACACTTTAGTTTTTTCTTGGAGGAATAATTCCAAGAAAAGAAAAATTGGAAGGCAATTTTGACTTTGATGATGATGCTTTATTTACAAAAATTGAGCAACTGCTATAAAGAAATTGACAATTTTGAAATTGTAAGTACTTCTTTGTTCTTATTTTAATTCATTATTCTCAATTGTAGTTGTCACTAGAGAAGATCCAAGTATGAATTTGCTCAATTAACTCTGTGAAAGAAATCTCTCTATTCATTTTCTATCAAAATTTATGTTCAATGTGATTTTGGTAGTTCTATACACTACTATAAAATTAACTTTTTGCGTTTATTTTTTTTTGTGACTGCCTAGTCAACAGTGGGAAAAAATATATTTGGAACAACATAATATGAGACAAAAGTAAGTGATAGTAAAATGTCCCAATTTATGACTGACTTTAAACCTCATTCAACCTGTAGGAATGCAAGGCCCAATTTATTTCTCCTATTTCTTTTTATTTATTTGCTTTATTTCTAGTTTTTCCCTAGACAGGCATTAAAACCACTGGGATTCGACATCGCTGTCTTTCTTTTGTCTTCTAAAGAACACCGGTATGAATCTCTATCTCTCTCGATCTCTCAATCTCTCCCTTGATCTCTCTCTCTCTCTCTCTCTGAATCTCTCTCTTGATCTTTGTCATTCTCTCTCGTACAATCTTGTTCTTTCCACATTATTTGACCTTTTTTAGATCATTTTTCTTCTCCTAAAAATCTCTCTATACAAGTATATATGAATTTATATATGTATCTCTATGTATTGATTGAATAATCATCCTTATTTTATTTTTAGGTTCTCGGCTAATCCAATCATTGATCGGTGGCGGTGGAAAAATCAACTCCTTTGAGCAAAGAAACCCTAACTTTCTCATTAGAGGTAAGTTCTAATCTATTTGTTTACATGTTTGTTCTAGTGTTGATCTTGTTTAGATTTGTATTGAACAACTCTTTGTTAGCTTTTTGTTTACTATGTGGCAATTGATTTCAATTAGTTAGCTTTTGTAGTTTGAATGCCATGTTTATTGACAAATGTGTTCAGTTAAAATACAGTTAATGTGTTGATTATTGTTGATGTTGTGATTAATTGCTTCAAATTTAAACATAGACAAATGGGAAATTAGTTTTTGTTTCCAATTCCAAAAAGAGTAGGAGTATAAACTCTATTATTTGATGAATATTTTCCCAAAAAAATAAAATAAAAATGATTAGATGATTACAACTAAGAGCATATATTTTATGATAAAAAGTTGCTACAATTTACATCTTAAAACCAGAACTAGAACTAGAACTACAAGACAATTGGGAATACATTATACAATATAAGCAAAGACGTTGTAAGGCCTTTATTGATGAAAACTTCAATATATTTTTCTCAATTTTTTGAATTTTTATAATGTAAAAATCTATGTATCATATTATTAGTTCTCATCATTTTTTTTTCTTTTTTAATTTTTATTATCAATATGGCAATACCTTTCAAATTTTTTCCATTAATTAGAGAATCTTTGGAATTTTCAACAATATGGAAACTTTCTATTTCTTAAATTGATGATGAAAATCTCAATATATGTTTATTAAATTGTTAGTGACAATTGATTTGTAAACCACTTGTTTTTCCTTAATTGGATAGTAAATTGAAATAAAAAATAAATAAATTTGAGGACTTCTTGTTTTTTCCTTTGTAGATTTTTTGGTTTTTGCTTTTGAGGACTTGTCCTCCTTTGTACTTCTCTTTTCTCCTTTTTAATAAAAGTTTTCTTTTATTGCTAATTCCCCCAAAAAAAATTAAAATATTTTTTTTACGTTATAATAATACTAATAAAAAAGTTGTGGCTTTTGAGCAAATTGTTTAAGAGAGGATTTTTTCTTATACTTGAGTCCTATTTCGTTTTCTTCTAGCAGCATTTCTTCTTTAAATAGCTAGAAATTTAGCATCATCTTTGTGTTCTCTTTAGATTGTATTAACCTGATGAAAAAATAGGCCCTGTTGTTTTCTTGTGGGAAATCCTTTTTTTCATTGTTATTGGGTGAACCTCTTGAGTAGTTAATGACTGAACATTCAATAAATGATGGGACATTATAATCAATTGAAGCATTAGGGGTTTTGTTGCTTCTGTAGCCATTATCTCTGTACCCATGTCATTTCTAATTTTTCTAATATAGTCGAAGATGTTTTGTTAGATCAGATATATTGGGCTCAGTAATGAAATGACAGATGGTGTCATGAAGTTTTTTCACACTGCCAAATATGGCCTTGGTTTTCCCTAAGATAGTATCTTTACAAGTATTATATGGACAATTCTAGGTCAGAAATTAGCAACCCATCATTGGTGTGTGTGTGCATGTGTTATTTGCAAGCTGAGGCTAATTTGTAACTCATCTTCTTTGTTCCAGAATTCATCTAACTTCTTTGCGGAAATTTTGATTGTGAGCTAGCTGAATGTTGTCATCATGAGAGGTATATTGATTAGTAATGGTGCCTTATAATTTTAGTAGTATGCTGTTTTCCCTTTCTCACTATTAGACCTTTTCCATGGTGAGCTTATTGGCCTATAGCGCTCTGGCAATGGGTATACTTTCTGGAAAGTATTTCTCACTTGATTGGGGTCCAACTGATGCTCGTTTGAATCTTTTTGAAGGTTGAACACCAACTTGTTTAAATCTTGCAACCTCTTGATGAATATATCTGATTGCTCCATTTCTTTTGCCCAGGGAGCTATTTAGGAGGTGAGTCTAGATACAACCTGTCCAACACTCTTGTAAAAAAAGCTACTAAAGTAAGCAAATTGTTCATGATCTGTGTTTTAAAAGCAACTTAAAAAAGAATGAATTTCAATTAAAACTGTGTTTTAGTTCTTGTATGGCTATAGCTATCATCTGTACATGTTGAAATGAAATGAAGTGTTTCTTGATAGTTTTGGAAGCAGCCACTTCGAAATGAAGTGTTTCTTAGTAGTTTTTTTTGTCTTATACTTTGAGTTGCTATTCCAGGCTATTCTCTTATTCCCTATGTGGAAAACATTGAATTTGCAGGATATAGATTGGATAGACAGGCTGGCTTTGTAACATGTTAATCTCTGTGCAGGATATAGATTGTTTAAAATCATGGCTCTCCTAAAAGCCTTTTATCTGACCTCTTCCTAAAGATTGTTCCTCTTATTGATCACATTAGAGGTAACCCTATCTCTCTTATCTCTTCTAGCATGGAAGACCATTTATGGCCCAATGGTTCTGATATATGCACCTTAAAAAGCAGTGAATTCATTTAGTTTTTAAGTGAGTTCAAATGGTGAAGTCTAGAAGTGCATTAATTCATGAGCTTCAATCAATGCCCATAAAGGTATTATGCTTCCCTAATTAGAAAATCCTATCTCCTACTAGAAGGAAGTCACAAAAACAATTTACTTTCTTCTGGCACTGTATTCTCTAAATGTTATGCCATTTGTTCTTTAATCTGTTGCTATATATTTTGTTGATCAGGAAATTTTTCCAAGGTAAACTTTGACTTTACACAAGTGTGACGACTATGGGCAGTCCTAAGAATGGTGTAAAGATCCATTGGTGTCAAAATGTAGTAGTAACCTTTTTATGTGGCATAGATAACTTAGCTAACCAAAGAGTCTCTCTCACTTTAGCATGCAAGAGCACGGCACCAATAGAGGAGTAAGGAATGTGGTCGAAGAAAAAGCGAAGAAGTAATACAGAATATGAAGAAGAATAAGATTAATAATAATGAAGAAGTTCCAAAGCAGAAAGAGTGTCACATAGTTTCATGGTCTCAAGAGGTCACTTCCTTCTCCTTTACTTCCTCTATTTTGTTCTCTTAATCACTTGACTGGTTGGTTTGTTTAATATTCAATGCATGGATTACTTGACTTGCAGGAAGATGATATACTTCGTGAACAAATTCGTATTCATGGAACCGAAAAGTATAGATTTTCTAATTAGTTTTCATTTTTGTTGTATTGATGTGATTAGAGGTCAATGTTGATGAATGAAATTGATGGTTTTTATTAGAATGTATGTTTGCAGTTCGCCTATTATTGCATCAAAATTCAAGGATAAAATAATCAGACAATGCCCGAGAAGATTTAAACATAGCTTTACCTATGGTCTGAATGCAAGTTATAAACTTAATATTCCTATATATGAAAGACATATTATGTAAATTTGGTTATATTATCTAGATTTTTTAAAGAACTTTGTAGGTGCTTGTACTTGAAAGAAATGATGTATGATGTTTATAATAAAAGAATTATTTGTGACAACAAAAAATTCATTGCTAAAAAGCTATTATTGTACTATTTATAAATGTCATTGAAAACTATTTGCGACGATAACAAAATGGTCGCCAAAAAACCTGTTAGAATTTTTTCTTTGTTTTTTGTGACGGCAAATAGCAATCACCATAAGTAGTTTAGGTGGTTGCAAATAATTTGCGATTACTACTTTGCCATCACAAAAAGTATTTCCCACCCTTACATTCAGGTCTCCCATTTGTCGTCGCATGGGCCGCCGCAAAAGGTCATTTGCGACTATATTTTTATTATTTGCGACGGTGCGTGACGGTCACAAAAAAGTACTTTTTCTAGTAATGATAGTAGAATTAATTAAAAGTACTTCTCTATTCATATTGTGTTTTCTATGTGATTTTGTTTTCAATTTTGTTGAAATTTGTGAATAGCTTGATCAATGGTAGTTTTGTAGTTGTATTACTTTTGCTTCATTTAGAATGAATGAAGTACATGAGTTGTTTTTTTTGTTATTATACGTTTTATGTGATTTGCATGGAGATAAAGATGTCTTGAACTGTTGAAGATCTTTAGAATATACTTAATTCTTCTTGCAGACAATGTGAGTAATTGTATTCCAACCAAATCTATTGGCTATAACTTTGTTATTGATATAGGGCTACATCATCTACAACCACTGAAGGTCAAGAGTATGATCGTAATTTAGCATGGCATGAGCTTTTGGGAACCTATGGCTTAGTGGGTGGCGACCGTAGCAGGAGATAGACATTGTCAAAATGGACTTCGTGAATGCCATGTAGCCCTACTATCATGAGATGGCCATTTTTTATTTTTTGTGTAAACTTTTTGCCAAACACTATGGTGATTCCTCCAATTTTAATTTACTTTTTGATAACAAATATTGTACTAACAATTTTTTATTTATTTTACTACAAAAGTCAACGCAAATGAAATTAAAGGGATCAAAGAATTTGTAGCTGTAGACCCAAAAATGAAAAATGTCCAACTAAGCATAGGGAAGCCCTAAATATACAAAGAAACTCTATATTATATTACTAATAAATTACAACAGAACAATAACAATATAAAATACTAATAATATTTGACTATCACTACATACACTACTAGTGTCGCATCAATGGTTCTAAATCACAGTATCGGGTAATGTAATGGTATCGATCACGGAGTATCGGTATTGATAGTATTGGTCAGTAATTATTGGGAATCGGTTGTTGTGGTGGTGAAATTTTAAAAATCATTTTACAGGTTTTTCAACATTTTCTTTCCCATACCAGTAAGTATCGGTTCATCATGGGCTGTGTAATGGCTTGTGTAACTGTTATAGATTGCTGCGTACCAAGACTAGGTTGGTTCTTTGGCAGTTTTCAATCTCAATGCTATACTAGCCTATATCCGTTGCAATGCTCTATTTTTCGATACGAACTGGCCGATACTTAACGTATCGGTCGACTTTTAGAATTATGGTCACACCACCATTTTTTGTGGTTGTCTACCACACTACTCTAATTTTCTATTGTATTATATTATTGTTAGAATAATCTTATGTGTAAAATAAATAACTTGAAACTAAATCAAACAAATAAAAATAAATTACTTACAGATTTTATTTCCCGATGTGAATAAGTACAAAAATAATCAAGTCGAGTATGTGACACTCTGTCCTTAAGACAGATTCGTCCCGCTTCGGTGTTTACGAATAAATGACATCTATCTCCCAGGATAAAATGATCTTTCACAGATTGTATTAGCAGTAAAAATAATTTGTTTTGGTGAACTAGAACCTGTGTTCTATACTTTCAAAAATTTCTCTAAAAACTAGAATGAAAAATAATGCAAAGAGAGAGCAAAATCGTAAGACAAATGAATTTTAGGGACGTGAAAATCTAATGGAAATGGTCTCTATTTATAGGCAAATGGTGACTGTTGGGACAAACCTGAATAGGTAGGTTTTCAAACCTAAACAGGTCTAATTTCAATTTGAACAGATACAGTTTCAATTTGAACAGGTGCAAACCTATTTGAACCTGTTGGACATTTAATCTATTTGGTTTAACCTGTTTGAACTTACTGGAAATTGGACAAAACAAAGGCACTGTTTGGACATAAAAAATTTGGCGCAAAAATTAAATTAATTTCGTTTAGAAATTCAAATAATTTTCCCGTAAGAATTTGAAAAAATTCAAATAAATTTTGTCCAAAAAATTAATGTTAGGACCTAACCCAGTATCCGCACCTCGCACCCGAACCCGACCCGGTTGGATAGGCGACGGCGGCTCGCGCGCGTGTGTGGTAGTTTGAGCTAAAGCTCACTTTGTCCATAACTCCTCTTTTCTACAAACTTTGGGTGATCCTTGAGGCCCAACCCAAGTGTGTCCACCTAGAGCTTATATACCCACATAAGCTCACTTAAAGTTTCAATGTGGGGCTATCATTTCAAGAAAACCCACATTTTACACTTTAATTATCCATTCCACGAACCCAAAAACGACGTCAACTTTCCATTCACTCATAAATGGTTTTGACAAATTGTTTACACCATGTGACTTGCCATGCGGTATGGAACACGTCACCTCTTTGGACCCACCCCAAAAGATGTGTGGACCCTACTCAAATTTGGGCTCAAAGTCGGCCCAAATTAAGCCTATAAAAAACCATAATTCTAACAATCTCCCATTGGGAATAGAAAAATTGGGAATATTCTGTAAAGGATAGGTAGCTTTTGGCTTTGAACATTCCCTAGACACTATCGGATTTACTAGCTAACCAGTGAACATGATGTCTTGAACTTTTCAGCCATTTGTGTAAGCCAAGACAATAGAACTCACACAGTATATTACCAGACATAGTTTAGTTCTCACTATTGTGTTCATTTTGGCCTTGAACAACCTGGTCTTTCATGAATGCTCTAGAGAATTGTAGCCCTTCACAAATCTCATAGAACCAGCTCAGTTCACACTCATATAGGTGATTCTTATGAAGAGTATCCCGCCATACTCCATGAAGTATTTCTAGATATAATAATCATTAAAAGTACTACTTAACCTAAAATGCTGCAAACATCACTATTTCATCATAGAAATGGGTAGGAGTTTGACTCCCTAGTGATCCTTATGAGTCATACATAACTCGGTTGTCCCTTTGAATCTAGATCTTGGGATTTCTAGTCAACTAGGTTGGGTTGCCGTTGTGGTAACTCTTATTTAATAGGCTTAAGTCCTATTCCCCTTGATGAATTTTTAACTAACTCTCTTGCTAACCCTTTGGTTAGTGAATCCGCTATGTTGTTTTTTGACTTCACATATTCAATGGAAATAATTCCATTAGAGAGTAGTTATCTCACGGTGTTATGTCGACGACGAATGTGTCGTGACTTACTATTATACATATAACTCGATGCTCTACCTATTGCTGAATGACTAACACATAGTATGCACATAGCAGGCATCGGTTTTAGCAACATTGGAATATCTTTAAGGAAATGACGAAGCCATTCTGTATTTGCCCTAGCTTTATCTAAAGTTATAAATTCTGATTCCATAATAGACCTAGCAATGCAAGTCTGTTTGGAAGATTTCCAAGATACAACCGCCCCACCAAGAGTAAAGACATACCTACTAGTGGATTTTGAGTCTCTAGTATCCGATATCCAATTTACATCACAGTATCCTTCATGTACTGCTGGATATCTAATATAACTTAGCCCAATGTTATGAGTAAATCGGAGATATCTTAGAACCCTTGTAATTGCTTTCCAATGTTCTATTCCTAGATTACTCGTATATCTACTTAATTTACTTACTGCATAAGCTATATCTGGGCAAGTGTAGTTCATCAAGTACATTAAGCTTCCAATAATTCGGGCATACTCTAATTGAGAAATACTTTTCTGTACATTTTTAGAAAGAAACAAATTTACATCCACAGGTGTTCTAGCAAGATGATCATCATCTTTGCTAAATTTGTCAAGTATTTTCTCAATATAATGTGCTTATGACAAAGCATAACCTTCTGATATTTTTGTAATTTTCATACCAAGTATTACATCAGCAATCCCCATGTCTTACATGTCAAAATGTTTATTCAACATTTGCTTGGTAGTTTTAATTATGTCATTGTTACTACCTATGACGAGTATATCATCCACATAAAGACATATAATCACAGAACCATTGTTTGTGTTTTTAAAATAAACACATTTGTCACATTCATTAATTTTAAATCCATTTGACATTATTGGCTTGCCAAATTTCTCATGCCATTGTTTTGGCGCTTGTTTTAAACCATATAATGATTTAACCAATTTACACACTTTCTTTTCTATTCCTGGAATAGAAAATCCTTCTGGTTGTTCCTTGTAAATTTCTTCGTCTAACTCACCATTTAAGAAAGCTGTTTTCACATTCATTTGATGAATTTCTTGATTGTTCAAAGATGTAATGACAATTAACATTCTAATGGATGTTATTCAAGTAACTGGTGAGTATGTGTCAAAGTAATCAAGACCTTCTTTTTGTTTATATCCTTTGATCACAAGTCTTGCCTTGTATTTGTCAATTGATCCATCTGTTTTTACTTTTCTTTTGGAAATCCACCTGTGCCCAAGAGATTTACAACCTGGTGGCAAATCCACCAATTCCCAAGTGTGATTTTGCAAGATGGATTCAACTTCGCTGTTTATAGCTTCTTTCTATGAAGGAGCCTCAGGACTGGATATAGCTTCTTTAAAAGTTAAAGGCTTATTTTCTAACAAAAATGTTAGAAAATCTGGACCAAAAGATTTTGAGGTTCTAGCACGTTTACTACGCCTAGGTTTATCTTCCTTATTTTGATCTATCTCTTGCTCTTGTTCCTGATCTTGTTCTTGATCATGACTAGTAATAGCATCATAGGATCTTTTATTATTACTAGTCTCTTGTCCAGTCTTATAAGGAAATACATGTTCAAAGAAAGATGCATTCCGAAATTCAATAATAGTATTTACATGCATTTCGGAATGTTCTGATTTATGAATCAAAAATCGATATGCACTACTATTCTTGGCATAACCAATGAAAATGAAATCAATAGTTTTAGGACTTATCTTAGTCTTTTTAGGACTAGGAATAGCCACTTCAGCCAAACACCCCCACACTTTTAAGTATTTGTACAATGGTACTCTCACATATCACATTTCATAAGGTGTTTGATTCACTTTTTTTCGGGGTACTTTATTAAGAATATAATTAGCAGAAAGTATTGCTTCCCTCCACAAGTTCTGAGGTAATCATTCATCATTTCTTTTAAAGTCCTATTTTTCCTTTCAGCAATTCCATTTTATTGAGGTGAGTAAGGAGCAATGGTTTGATGAATTATTTCATGTTCTTTACAAAACTCACCAAAAGGTGATTCATATTTACCACCTCTATCACTTCTTAGTTTTTTAATTTTCTTACCAAGTTGATTTTCGACTTCATTCTTAAATTGAATGAAAGTTTCCAAAGTTTCATCATTGGTTCAAATTAAATAAACATAACCATATCTAGTTGTAGACACTCCATTTTTGACCGTCCTTAAGACTTGGACGTCATCGTTTGAACACTCGATGGTTTTGTATGCTCGTGTTTGTTTTGAGTGCGTGAAGTTCTCGGCCGAGCGCCTTGCCTTTAAGCCTCTAAACTTGTCAGTTTTGTGCTTGGTTGTGGCCAAGGGCTTGTTGCTTCAAGTCTGGAGGAAAGGGTGGGTTGTCGGCCATCCCCACAGTCCATCAGCCATGGCTTGTGCCTGCCGACCATCAGTGGTGGCCGGTCGGCCACTGGTGATTTCTGGCGGCCATTTTTCTCATTTTTCAGATATTTGTTTGCCAGTTGTGCCAGCTGTTGTTCACTAAAGTGCATTTCCATACACGTGTATAGAGGGATGAATACAAGCTTTAATCTTGATTTTCTATATGTAAGGGGTGTCCTCCCCCATTTTGGAGGGTTAGACATTTTGGATCAATTTTTTTTTTCTCTTTCTCTCTCTAGAATTCTCTCTCTCTCTCTCTCTCTCTTCTTGTTTTGTGCTTTGTAGTTAGTTTTCTCTACACCTTCGCACACTAACCCTTAACCAAACTTGACCACCTTGAAGCTGAGGTCCCTTGGAGCCTAGTTTCAGCTTTTGGAAGGAGGTTTGAGCCTGAAATTGTGGCTGTTTTGTGTTGTGCTTCAAAAGGTATAAGACTTACCTCGTAGGATTTGTTTTGACTACTTGTTTTGCCATTTTTTTATATTGTTTTTGAGCTGGTTTTCAACTACAAAAAAATTGAGGTCATTTTGTGTAAAGGGATAGCCCACCTTTCTTGCTTCTTAGCTTGTGTAAGCTTTTGTACCATCTTTTAGCATATTCACATCAAACTTTTTGGCCCTTTAAACCACTAAAATTCAGAGTTATTTCAGTGGTAAAAACTTAGTTTTGAAGTCCAACATTGGAGGGGGTAGCATCCACTCCTTGTGTCTTGTTTGCAAGCCTAGATAGCTTAACATGTGAGCATGATTTTCTAGCATTTTGTACCTTAATCTCAGCGTGTTTTCGCTACTGTTTTGACTAGTTTTAGCTCTGTTTTGGGCTGGTTTGGTCTTTTGAGGCTTGTATTGTGTGGTTGTAGCGCAATCTCTTTCACTAGCTTAATGTTTTAGGCTTTTAAACATGAATTGCATGAGTTGCTTGCATGTTTTAGTGTCATTTTGCACTCCATTTCAGCACTGAAATCTCTGCAATCTCCTTCTATTCTTCACTTTTTCATTTGTTTTGAAAGTGGCTTTGAACCCCTTGTTGGCTTGAGTGTGGAATTGAGACTCTCATGCCTAATGGTTTAATTCCTTCGCGAGTTCATTACCAACAGCATGAGGCCTCTTTCATGTTCAAGGTACTTATGGTTTAAGCCCTCTTTCCATTAGAGGACACTCACCTTTTGGACTAATTAATTAAAGAATGGATTGGTAAGTTAAAATGTGTAAACAAAATGAACAAAGTAAAAGAGGAAAGATAAGCATATTTCATATTGCATTGCATGTGTTCGGATCGTACGTTAATTCGAACACAAGAAAAATGGGACGTTTCATACTCAAAGTGGAAACGTGCCACTTTTCTTAGTCACCATCACCCTTGATCATATATGATAGGGTTGTGGTTTTGATTGAGTCTTGTTTTGCACTCATTAAGGTTGCACAAGCTTGGTTCTTTGGCCATCATGAATGAAAATGCTTGGTTGATGGCTTGAGAGCCAAGAGCTACACTCCTTTGAGTTTGTGTGATGATAAGGAGAATAACAGTACATACATTCATTAAGAATACACTGCTTTGCCTCTGTTTACTCTCTGTTGCAACAAAAAAGAGAAGTTCAGGGAAGGGGTGGCCGACCAGCAACCAGTAGTGGCTGACCGGCCACCAGTAATTGGTAACCAATCGGCCAGAAATGAAATTTTGCACAATTGTGTTCCTGAGTTAGCGCAGAGATGTTCTGGAAGTTGGCAACACTGTTGGTGTTCAAGCAATGCAAACAGAGGTGTCCGATGGCAAGGCGGTGGATTTTCGGGAGGAAACCAACCAAGCATGCATGCATCCCTCACCCTCCAGGCCATTTACTTGCTTTGTTTAATCGGTTAGTCGTAGCTAATTCATTCATACAAGTGTTGTAATTAATTAGCTTAATTTGATTTATAATATTTGATTAGCTAGAATAGTTAATTAATTATGTTGTAATAGCTTAGCTTAATTAGCGTAGCTACTTAGCTTAGCTTATTCATTTGGACCTTCCTTCATGAGAGCATAATGTTGTAATAAGTGTGCGTGCGTGTGTGTATGTTTTCCAATCCCACGTCTTTCTCCCTTTTATTTAATCACTTTCGATGGTTAGATTCTGGACATATTTCAATTAGCATACCTTATGCTTACATGTTTGCATCCATTCATTTTGTCTTGCATGCACCGAGGCTCGGTGCATCATTCAAACTGCATTGCAGTTTCAATACTTACTTGAATACGTGTTTCAAAGCATGCTATCAAAGTGTTGCAAATGCCATATTAATAGCTGAGCCTATTAGTTGCATTATTACATGTGTTGCATTAGGCATCTTGTATAGTTAGGATCATGCATCTTTCTAACTAGTTTTTGTTTTGGGTTGGAGTACTCGGTGAGTTTTTATGCTTTAGCATACTTACATGAGTGTGATTTCCATATTGCCATGTTTCGCATGCTTGCCATGAGGCTATGTGCTTACGTGATAAACTACATGAATGCCTATGGATGAAGGCTTTGTTGTTTGAATTGGAACAATTCAACAAATGTTAGCTTTAAGCCCACTTTGAGAAGTGGAAAATCATGTTTTAAGCCCACTAGGGGTGGCAAATCTGCGTTTTTAAGCCCACTTGAGGGTGGCAACTTCAAACCATTTTCGGAAACAAACATGACTTGATTTGTTCCAATTCTTGTGATTTAGTCTATACTTGCTTGTGTGCGTCACATAGTAATGTTAGCTAATAATCGGAATAAAAACACATGTGTTTATAAAACAACATATCATGATTAGTAGAGGCCGATCTTTTGATTGGGCGAGCGGGGGTGCTCAGTCTATGACCTTCCCCTCTCGTACCTAAGTTCCCGAGCCGAGGTAACTTTGGTGATGACGGACACGTGGTCTTTGGCACGAGTCAGGGTTTCCTAAATTTTTCAAAAATAAAATATTTAGGTGGCGACTTTGTAATTTGGCAAAGCAGTCCAATTTTGGCATTATTTGATTTAAAAATCTGATTTTCCAAAATGATTTGTCGGATTGGACTCTTTGGTGTTTATCAGTTTCACATTGCACTTATGAGACTAGATTTAGAACCACAGGTAGAGTCTGAACTGTGAGGCCTTTCTTTTCAAACCCTTTTTCGAAAGGCGGGGGCGCGGAAAAAGGCGAGTCCACAGTTTCTGGCTACTCTGCTGGGGATTTAGAGAACTTGACTCGAATTCATGATATGTTGTTTTATCTACACTTATGTGTTTCTTTACATTGCATTTGCATCGGTGCGCTTAAGTTACAGTGTTTGCCATCTGCTATTCCTGAACGGTTTGTCGAAGGCTTGCTTGGAAAAGCATGCCATAAGGCTGACCGGTTGTGGGCTCTGCCATGATGGGAACACAAGCCTTGGATCTGGACTACCATTGTGCCGTTTGATCCTTTTTTCACTGCTCGGTGTTAGGTGCGAGAGGTATATTCGGTAGTCTTGCTAAGGTACCCCTTTTGACCAATCGGCCTAGTTACATATCGGAAGCCGTAGAGACTGTTCCAAACTAGGACAAGTTGCTCACCCGAATGTAGGATTGTATGAAACCGCTTGTTTGCATAGTGAATCCCTAGCTCCTGACGGGATTAGGACAGGGTAACCCTAGGCCATCATAGGGGTGTTTTGGCTCTTACTTGTTTGGTATGTGCTTTTAGAGTGTAACTTTACAGGAATGTATGTATCAGTTGCAAGTCTGGGTACCAATTTGGGGGTATTAGTTTTGAGGCAGAAAATTTGGGGCAAAAACCAGTGTTTGAGTATAGTCGTCCAGCTTAAGATTTCAACTGTGTGTTGTCTTTGTTTGAGCCGAGGTGCAGTGCATTTTCTGATTTTTGTTTCTTTTGCCTTTTTTTTTTTCTTTCTTTTTGCAAGGTAGTGTTTCACAATTGTTTCAGACGAGGAAGTTACCCCCCAAGCACTCTGGACTTGAGTAAGGCGACTTTACCGATCTAGGGATCTTGTAAGAGGACAACCAGTGTTTGCTTTGCTATCCCCGATTACAAGACGGAGGAGAGTCAGGCATAATTCACCGGTTCGGCAGTTACCTTCCTTTAGCGAAGTCCAGTTTTCTGCTTCTACTTCAGAAAGAGAGTACACACCAGTTCTACTAGATCAGCACCCCTTAGTCAACATGGAGGATATGATGCGCCAACTTCAATAGACTATCGAGAATATGCAATTGGATGTTACCCGCCAAGCGAAAATTGCAGCCCAGCAGGCTGAGTTGATTGCTAGGCTACAGCAACAACAGCCACAACAGGCAATAGCTTCTGCATCCTATCGACCTCCTGCAAACATTCTAGTACGCAGAGCTCCTGCTCCCACAGCCAATGTCCAGGAAAATGTGGACATCCCAGTGGATCCGATTCCACCCCAGACTTCCAAAGCACCAGTTTACCCAACAGAGGCACTGTTTGAGTTTGAGGTTGACCTTACTGCACTGAAAATGAGAAAGCTTGAGAAGCTTTTCAAACGAACTCAGGGTGTCAATTCGATCCCAGATATAGAACGGCTATACTAATACGGCAGTGACATTACCAGACAGGTTTGAAATGCCGCATATAAACCGCTTTGATGGCTCGGGTGATCCTGTGGTCCAGCTGCGACTATTTTCTAGGACCGATAATCCTAATTAGACTGCAAAAGTTATCTCTCTTCGGCCGAACCTTGTTGGTTATTGCGGCCATTTAGTATGCAAAACTTGAGGATTCTGTAAAAAGGAACCAGGAAGTGATGGCTGAGGCCTTTATCGCTCAATACTCTTACAACACTCAAATTGAGGTCACAACTCGTTATCTCGAAGCAACTCGCCAAGAACCGAAGGAGGGTTTCTCCAATTTTGTCACTCGGTAGAGGGTTAAGGCCTCCTTGATGACCACCTGGCTAGCTGAAAAGGACTAGATCAGAATGGTTGTCCGTAATCTGTAACCGAGGCTGCTACAGAAGATGATAGTCTTACCTCTGCCTACATTTGCTAACCTCCACGAAATAGGGGTGCAGATAGAGGATGCAATGAAACAGGGTCTGATAGACCATGAGAAAGAGCAGCCCAAGAGGGCTTTTACACGCGGTTCCAAAATGGCTACGAGTAGTAATGTAGCTGCAAGGACCCCTGATGTTGGTATGGTCACCGCCACACCGAAAACTGCCACCCCTTTTGCTGGTATATCTGAAACCACCTTACAACTTGCAAAGCACCAACCCCGAGGCCAGAGGGTTTTCACACCACTCTAGATGTCTCTATCTGCGGCCTTGAGGGTCCTGATAAAAAACGGGCATCTGAAGCCCCTGGAGCCACGCCCATTGCCTAATCCCCTCCCTCCTACACACAACCCTGCCAAATACTGCGCCTTGCACCAACAGCATGGTCATGATACCGACCTATGCTTCAGATTACGTCATGAGATTTAGAATCTCATTGACAATAAGGTGATAGCACCTCCTCAAAAGCCTAATGTCACTACAAATCCTCCCCCACCACATAACCAAACCCCTCCACCTAGGAAAATAAACCTTATCCAAACACTGGCCATCCCTTATGACCCCAGTATATACATCACCCCCTCCCACCTACCTATGCCGGTGCTGTTCATCCCAGAAAGCACAGACTCGTGCATGATGAGTGCGTCCATATCCCAACTCGAACTTGTGGTGGTGGTTGTGGTAGAAGAAGGTATGCCTGAGGGCTCCGTGAGCTTAACTGAAGAGGAATACAACCCGTGCTGTTACATTGTACCAACCAGTCAGGCCAGGGGTGGAATTGCCGACAGGAATGGAGGTTAATATAGTCCGGGGGGATGAACCAAGCCAGGGACTGGATGACTTAGCCGATCTCGAGAAGGACATCAGTAACCTGCAGTTTTTCGATGAACAAGATCTGGAGAGTGTACAGATTGGCTGGTTTGATATGAACGGATCAACGGATAATATGGGATGGCTCAGTGATGAACCGGATATTGATGAGGGGTCTCAACCAAAGCAGGAGCAGTTGGAAACGAGAATTGCTGCAACGGTCGGAACGGTCGACGACAAGGGAAAGTTGCCGGAGAGCACCGGTGCTAAGAATTGTGCTCAGGAATTGGGTAGCATTTGTACGACTGATACAGAGCAAGAAGCCGCACTGAAGCAGTTTGAACACAAAAGTGATGAGAATGATTAGAAGGCTAGAAAAGCCAAAGGCCCTGCGGGGATTGACTGTGATGTGGATACGGGAATACTTACAATGGAATTGGACAGTTGCTTGTCGGTTGCTGGAGGAATGGGATGGGAAGACGACGATTTGCATCTTGCCCACACGGATGAGGTTGGGGACAGAATCTACCAGATGATACATGGTATTCCGAGGAAGTCGACCACATGACTCGGAGTGGGCGATATTTAAAGCCCCCATACCTAGACTAACCAGAAGCATTTGGGAAGGATAAGGAGGAAGAAAAACAGAAGGAGAAATTGCTAGAAGAAGAAGCTGTACTGAAGCAGTTGAAGAAGATTCAAGCAGACGTATCCATTTGGGGATTGCTCATGGCTTCACGGGTGCATAGACATGCTGTCCTATCAACAATGGATAAGGCTAAGCTCTCTATCGACACAACCCCCTAGTAATTAGTGGGACTGTTCTTCCCAGGAGACGCTTGGCCGACTTTGACCTTTAAGGATAAGGAATTGCCGCCTGAGGGCTCTGAGCGTAACTAGCCACTATACATCTCAGTTGAATGCATAGAGAAGTGGGTGCCCGTTGTACTGGTTGATACTGGGTCGGCAATTAATTTGTGTCCATCGCGCACAGCCTATGCTATTGGCTTGAAGCCGACAGACTTTGTACCAACGGCCTTACGATAACACGAGTCAAGAGGTGATGGAGACAGTTCAGATCAGAATGCAGGTGGGCCCGGCACAACAGGACATTGAGTTTCACGTCCTGGATGTTCTGGCCACTTTTAACTTACTCCTTGGATGGCCATGGCTACACCAAGTGAAAGCTGTCTCTTCCAGTTTGCATCAGATGTTGAAGTGCCCCCATGGGAAGGGGGTAGCCATTGTTTTTGGGAACTCTTCTATACATCCTTCGCCGGAAGTCACTACACTGATACTGGAAATTGTACACATCGATGAAGATGTTTTCCTGTTTGGGTTCACCTTGGCTGAGTCTCGGGTAGTGCAAGATATCCTGGCTACTGATAAGGGGTTGTACGTCATTGCTCAATTCGTTTACATCATGAATAAGTTACAGCATGTACCCGAAATAGGATTGAGAAGGAGCGGCTGGAAGGGCATTGCTGAATTGGCCGAAGTGCCACATAACCCTCATATCTTTGGTCTAGGTTACACACCTACCAAAGAGGACTGGGTAAGAAAAGGAAAGGAAATGACAGGAAAAGCCAAAGCTAAGCAAAGCGGGAAGCACTATGAGCTGGTGCATAGACCCATTCAAGGAACCCTGAACGGCCACTTTGTTCGGGAGGGGGAAGATTTCCCATTTTGCGGCTTTCCTGAGCCATCATTGAACTCTGAGAAGTGGCGTTTCCCTGACTTTAGATCTTCTTCGACCTACAGTTGCAATGGGATGAAGTTGCAGAAGAACAAACTGACCTACTAGCTGAAGCTGAACAGAGTACAGAGGATGAGTCCAATGGCAGTGAACTTGAGATAGGAGCAGCGCTGGCTTGTCTCCTTTCAAATCCTCAGATCAAACCGAAGAGCGTGGGGGATGACTTCACTGTTTCCATAATCGGAGATCAATCAGTTGTGGACCCTTTCGGTGGTATTCTGGATGCATCTATTGCACCCTCCTTCGTTTGGTAGTTCGAGGAGGGCTTTTTGTCCAGCAATTCTAAATTAGGTAATGAATCGGAATTTGATTCCATAGAGTCTGTGGAGTCGGAATCAGATTCCAGTTCTTTTGAGTTAGAGTCTGGTATTCTTGGGGTTAATAACTCGGATGCTGTTGTTTTGTCCAGGTCGTCTTTTTCCTTTTCTTTTGAGTCAGTTGTAATCAAGGAATTGGACGAGCTAGAAGCTTTGAATGAGATTGGTACCACTGCTGTTTCTGAGTACTTTTCTGTGCCACTTGTATATTGCATTGATCATGACTTTCAAAATTTTGATAAAAACGATGAGGAAGAATTCCTCAGGTTTTGAAACATTTGATTGATCGAGAAAAGGACAGGTTTGTAAAACCCCTGGTTGATGAAATCCTTTCAATTAATGTGGGTACTGAGAAGGATCCGCGTCTGGTCCAGATCAGGTCCACGTTGTCTTCAGAGGAACGCGAGCGTTTAGTCGCTTTATTAAAAGATTTCAAAGATGTTTTCATGTGGTCCTACGACGACATGCCTGGAATCAATCCTAAGATTGTACAGCACCGGATCCCTTTTGACCATGAGGCCCAACTTGTCAGGTAGAAGCTTCGGAGAATACGCTCGAATTGGGCTTTAAAAGTCAAGGAAGAGGTCACCAAGCAGATAGATGCGGGGTTCTTGCTAGTATTTGAGTATCCTACTTGGTTGGCCAACATTGTTCCGGTGCCGAAGAAAGATGGCAAAATTTAGGTGTGTGTGGATTTCAGAGATCTAAATAAAGCCAGTCCGAAGGATGACTTTCCTCTATCGCACTTCGATGAATTGGTAGACTTCACCGCAGGCCATGTGTTGCTTTCCTTTATGGATGGGTTTTTCGGGTACAACCAGATCTTGATGACACCCGAGGATAGGGAGAAGACTGCCTTCACCACACCGTGGGGAGCCTACTACGATAGGGTGATGTTGTTCGGTCTGAAAAATTCTAGGGCTACTTATCAACGAGCTGCGACCACGATCTTACATGATATGATCCACAAAGAGGTCGAGGTGTATGTGGACGACATAATTGTCAAGTCCAAGGAAAGAGAAGGCCGCTACACCGCCTTGAAGAAATGTTTCCAACGGATAAGAGAATATCGGTTGAGGCTCAATCCATAGAAGTGCACATTTGGCGTTACAACAAGGAAAATCCTAGGGCTCCTGATTACACAGAGGGGCATTGAGGTTGATCCTTCCAAAATCAAGGTCATCCTAGAAATGACACCACCAAGGACTGAAAAGGAGGTGCGAGGCTTTCTGGGTAAAGTATAATTCATAAGACGATTTATTACAAAATTAACCTTGACTTGTGAACCACTATTTGGTCTCCTGAAGAAAGGAAAGAAATTCTAATGGGATGACCGATGCCAGGTTACTTTTGAGCAGATCAAATAGTACCTCCAAAACCCGCCCGTGTTGTCACCACTAGAGCTGGGGAAGCCGTTGATTTTGTATCTTTCAGTAACCGACACGACAATGGGCTCACATGCTTGCATAGGAATCTGAGGATAGAGTGGAGAAAGCCATCTATTACTTGAGCAAGAAGATGCTGGAATATGAGACCCGTTACACCCTGCTGAGGAAGGCTTGCTTAGCCTTGGTATGGGCTACCAGGAAGTTGAGGCACTATCTGTTAGCTCACTCCATAATTCTGGTTTCAAGATTAGATCCTATCAAATATCTCTTTGAGAAATCAGAACTTACAGGTAGGCTAGCCTGTTGGTTGCTTCTTCTCTCCGAATTTGATATGAAATATGTAACGCGCAAGTCAGTTACAAGGAGAGCGGTAGCGGAGTTCCTAGCCAATCACCTGGTGGAGGGGGATGAAGCAGTAGAGTATTTGTTTCTAGATAAGGCTATTCTACAGGTTGAGGAAGAGATCTGGACCATGTACTTTGACAGAGCGTCTAACCAGTACGGTTATGGGATAGGGGTGTTACTGATAGCACCCGACAATTCCCATATACCTTTAGCCTTCAAACTCTGGTTTAAGGTATCGAACAATAAAGAAGAATATGAGGCATGTATCGTTGGCTTGGAAGCTACCCTGGAACTAGGGGCAAAAAGATTGGACGTCATTGGGGACTCGAACCTGGTTGTGTCTCAAGCAAAATGAGACTGGAAGGTTAAGGAAGAAAGGATGAAAATCTATCACCAAACCCTAGACGTTCTGATTCTTAGGTTTGAGAAGCTAACCTTCACGCATCTGTTAAGAGAGAACAACAGGTTCACTGATGCTTTATCAACTCTATCTTCCATGATAGACTTCCCTTTGGGAGTCTGGATGTGTCCGATCATTATTGAATAGAGATATGTGCCGGCCTACGAGTTGATTGCCACAATAGATAAAGTATAAGATCAGAACCCCTGGTATCATGACATCTAGAACTTCTTAGAAAAAGAGGCTTATCCACTAGGGGCAAATGCCAAAAATAAAAGGGCAATACGGTGAATAGCTGCTCAGTTTATCATCTGCAGGGGTAAATTGTACAAACGAGGCCATCTGGAAATGCACAAGCTGTGTGTTGATGCAGAAGAGTCAAAGCGCCTAATGGAGGCCATCCATGGAGAAGAGTGTGAAGCACACATGAGTGAAGTAATGCTAGCTCGAAAGATTCTTAGGCAAGGCTATTAGTGGTCAACCATGGAGGAGAATTGTATTGGTTTTGTTCGGCGATGCCACAAATGCCAAATTCATGCAAATCGCATGAACATCCTGCCGTCAAAGCTGTACAACATGACTTCACCGTGGCCATTTTCAGTCTGGGGAATTGATGTTATTGGGGTAGTTACGCAAAAAGGCTTGAATGGGCATGAGTATATCTTGGTGCAATAGACTATTTTACAAAGTGGGTCGAGGCCCAATCCTATGCTGTGCTGAAAGCATCGCACGTAGCCTAGTTCATCAGGAATAATATCATCTGTCGTTATGGGGTCCCGAATGACATCATCTCGGACAATGGTTCCCACTTCAAAAAAGAAGTGATCGACTTATTGGAGAAGTACAACATAGTTTTTCATAAGTCATCCACCTATTGACTGCAAACCAACGGAGCTGTTGAGGCCGCCAACAAAAACATCAAGCACATTCTACAGAAGATGGTGGACACTTACAGGGACTGGCCAAACAGGTTGCCATTTGCTCTCTAGGGCTATAGGACTTCAATTCGAACATCTACTGGGGCAACTCCATATTCTCTGGTTTATGGGATGGAAGCTGTTCTGCCGATTGAAGTAGAATTTCCGTCGCTACGGGTTATGGCTGAGTGCCAAATAGCAGAAGCAGATTGGCAGCAGAGCAGGTTTGAGGAACTAATGTTGTTCGACGAGAGGAGGTTGAAAGCACTGTACCACGTCCAAAGTTATCAACGCAGAATCGCCAGGGCTTTCAACAAGAAAGTTAAGTCCAGGAGTCTGAAAGAAGGAAATTTAGTTCTCAAAGACAACCGAGCTCCTATCCATGACCCTAGGGGCAAGTTCAGACCCAATTAGACTAGTCCTTACATCATCAAATCTATCTGGTCGGGTGGAGCTTTCATTCTTATGGACCTAGATGGCCTCGAATTCTCCCAACCAATCAACATGGACAAGTTGAAGAAATACTATCCTTGAGTGGCTTGCTAGGTCGAAAACCCGGAAGAGCGGCCTAGGCAAAAGTTAGAGCACAAAAAATTTGAAATAAGAAAAACTAAGCTCGCAAGTTTGAAAACCCAGAAAGGACGGCCTTGGCAAAAGTTAGAGTGCAAAATGAGAGTGTTAATACACGAGTGAACCCAAACTGAATTACGTAAGGCTTGATTCCCATCTTCAAGATACGTAGGCAACGTCATTCTGAAGTCCAACCACAAACACTTCCAAATCATCTGTCCATGAGATTGTTCTGGTTATCTTTGTCTTTTCTACATCCAAGAGTTCGGTTGTGATCTTCACTATGAGAGCTGGTTACATTACAGTGCAGTGCTATTCAAACAAGGGGTAATTTTCATTTGCTGGATTTAGGGTTGTACATCTCAAAGATAGATTCCAGGTGTGTCCAGTTGTGATCCTTATCGAAAATGGTTTTGAAAAGTTTTAATAAAAGTTGATTTTGTTCAAATTAATCTTTTTACAACTTAGACCATTTTTTGACCAAAAGAAAAATTTTCAGTGCCCACAACTTCAATTTCATTGATTTTAATATAGAGTTTTCATCAAAGTTGCTTTTTAGTACATTCAAAAGGAAAACTTGAAAGTTAGATCAAAGCAATAAACTTGGGGCACAGATGAGTCAGGTGTTCCTATGTCCCCTCCCAGAGCTTGTGGAAGCTTCAGATGCTAAAGTAGGCCCGCTTTGTGCCTCATCCTCAAGCCAAACTATGCATTCACCAGAAAGGGCGTAACTGAAATTGGGAGCGGGAGCCAGAAATTATCTTGTCCTCCATGCAGTGGAATATCGAGCTAGTTGTGAACCTCGGATTGAAAATGAAGCCTGGTACTCTACCTCATCTTCTAGGTAGGTCCGGTCATGTCCAAACTGACGCCTGAACCGGAAGGGAAAATAGAAGACATAGTGTGTCAAGCCAATCAACTGATTGCCAGGCTATCAAGACATGCTTTAGCTCATCTCGGGCAGATCAAACCAGGGGCAACGCCAAGTAATGTCGACAGTAGACCTGTGGCACATCCAATGGCCCCACCATCCCTCGTTCAGGAAATCAACTAGCCGTTGGTGAAAGAAATAGCCTCGCGCTGAATATGCAGGGCAAGAGTCCCTTACTTTTAACCTGTCCATAAGCCATATCTAGGGAGGGATAAAAAATAAGAGAGATTAAAAAATAGAGAGATGTATGTTGAGAGAAAAGTGAGAAAGGGTTTTGAGAGAGAAATAGAGCCTGAGGGCCGAGTGATGTGAGAAACACACATGAGATAGGGTGGGAAACATTACCTGTAAAAGTAGTGGACTTCCTGCTAATTTGGTTATTTCTCGTTGGTGGAAGGTGTCTAAGCCTATCAAAGTCTCGGTCAATGCCAAGCCAATGCAGCTCTTGCCATCTTTCAAGCCTTGGCCTACTTCGATCAAGCGAACGCTAGACCCTTCGAAGCCAAGGGCAAGTAGGAAATGAGCCAACGTACACAAGCATAGGGCATGCTGTCAGAAACCTTGCCAAAGACGGTTGCTGCAGTTGCCGGCATCAGAAAATCGATGAATAAGACTGGAAATTTCTAGTTCTCCATTGTGAACTAAAGATCGAGCATCGTGTAAAGTGAGCCCACACATCCGTCCTAAAGCCTGGATGTGACTAAAACAAGACTGGGGCAGGATTTCCTTGTCACGTCGGGATTCCATCAAAAGTTGGAATTCTTCAATCGTAGGGCATAGCTTTTGTCCTCCAAAGCTAAAAACATGTGTAATCGGGTTCCAATATCTAGCCGCGGCATGAAGGAACAGAAAACACAGCGGGGTACGACTTAGCGGAAATAGTGCATTTATCCCGAAACCCCAGAAATTCACTTTTTCTGAGCCATCCAGAGTTGCAATCCAATTTGAGAGTTTTTCAATGAAGAATGGCTCCATTTGTGGCAAAAATAGAGCTGGAATGAAGAAACTACGAAGTCCCAACTTTTGTAAAAGATAATGTGTTGAGTGGAAGATAGGTGGCAGCAATCTGGAGGCTTCCTACACCAGTGGCCGATCGGCCAGTGTTGATGGCCGACCGGCCACTACTAAAGGCCGGCAACCACTTTTGGTGGCCGACAACCACTGCCTATAGCCGACATAATTCCTATGGCTTTCCTATGTGTTGGGAGTGCTGAGAACTTGTGTTTTGTTCTACTCTTGGTACACTTTGCCACCTTGTTTTAAGAGTTTTGTTGAGTTGCTTTTATGTTGTTTCACTTTGTTTATCGATTTGTTTTGTTGTTGCTTATCGAGTTGTTGCATTGTTTATCGAGTTGTTGCATTAGTTGTTCATTGAGTTGTTTTACTCTGTCTGTTATGTGTTGGTCGGTTCGTTACCTGATTAAGAAATTTGCCGATATAATGTACAATATTCAAATTCCATCAAATCCCGTTTTTGTGTAAAATGGTGTAATGCAATGCTCAGAATGTAAAACACAACATGTTTTTATCAAAACGTTGATTTTTCATTCCAATCATGGTTTTTTTTTTTTTTAACAAAAGGGTACAAGTTTTTAAGAAAATAAAATTGTACAATGTGCTAACACTACTAGCTAAAAGAAAAAAAAAAAAAAGACTAAGCAAAAACATTTATATCAGTGCCATCCACCTCAGGATTGAGAGGCCCTCTTCATCCTCTTCTAGCGCATAGACTCGGAGCTATTTCCATCAGCGCCACTGTCAGAGGCCCTCGTGTCTGAGCTAGCTGCCGAACCGACCTCAGCATCATCTCTGCCCTCAGAATCTGAGCCAGCATCGCCCTCTCCATCCTCAGATGACTCCGACTGTGGGCTTGTTGCCTCCTCATCCTCACTCGTGTCATCATCATCATTGTCCAGAACGGGCTTTGAAGGGCCACTCTTGTCACGGGTGCCCCTAGCTCTGCCTTGACTGCGAGCTAGAACCTCCCGTCTCTCTCTCTTTGCTGCCGGAGGAGGTGCTAATGGTCTTGCCATAGCTCCCACTGGAATGTCCGATGTGGCTGGGATCTGAAACGGGCAGTTTGTCAAATACATCAGTCGTGGTGTATATCAAATGCAGTGTTTGAATGCAGTGTTTGAGTACAGTGTCAGAATAGTGCAGTGTGGAACAGATTATGTTTGAAATGCTGGTGCATCGGCAGGAAGTTTCATGGCATGAAGTGTGAATTGAAAGAAATAACTAGAATTTTGTAGAGGCTGAGCAGGTTCATGCTCCTCTGCACTATCTCCGTCAGGGATGCCACTAGCTCGAGGGCCTGCCCTGTGTACTCTATGGGTGCTTGCAAGTGCGTTGACAGGATCACTGTTCTATAAAGCATAATTGAAGTGAAGTAAATATGCAAAATGCAAAGTATGGTACATACTAGAGTCGGGCCTCAAACCCCAACAAGCTCATGCCTGACTGGTGCGGGCCCGATGGGGATCTGGCAAGCCTCCCCGGTATGTCGCCAGTAGGTGAGTGTTGTAGGCAGCTCTGGCCACCCAGTCCAATGTCTCACCCCAGAACCTCTCCTGCCATGGGTCCTGGTCGCCCCTGCCCCTCTACCTCTCTCTCCCGCAACTGGAGCCCTTGCTCTCTCACCTCCACGGGCGCCAGTCAGAGGTGGCATGAGGTATGTCTAGATAAAGGCTGTGTAATCACCCTCGACTCGGAAGAAGTCGGCGTCCTAGCCTCTCGTGAAATCAATCATCCCCTGCAAAGTGTATTTCTCTATGACTCTCATGTATGTCAGAGGTGGCATGGGAACTACCGACCTGTGGCTCTCATGTATGTCAGAGGTGGCATGGGAACTACCGACTCGGGCAAGCCGATGGTCTGGCATAAGAACTGCTCCCCTAAGAACCACGCCCGACAAATTGGGCCCTCGAGCAGGAGCCGGAAGTGAGAAGCCTCTCGGGCACCAGTGAACAGATCCTTGACTCCCTCAGGCATCATCGCCCAGGGTTGCCAAGTGATCTGTAAATAGAGAATGTGCAGATTGTTGGCTATCATCAGATATTGCAATATGAGTCAGAATCAAAGGAAAAAGGAAATAACAGAGAAGCTTGAGTTACCTTAGCCACGGTCACGGTATCGAAGTATCGACGGAAAAAGGGAAAGGACTCCCGAGACCTCCGCTGGCATCTCCCGTCATATTGGTGAGAGTATGGCATGACAGGTGGCATCTCCACCTCTGGCTCTAGAGCAAGTCTTGGAGAGTAGGCGCACACTCATAGTTGCAGAAAGCGAAAGGGCAATAGTGAGTATACAATAGATAAATGTATATGAAGTAGAAAACAGATTGTGTGTGTGCAGTGTACAAAGTATGCAAAGTAGAAGACAGACAGTGTGTATGCAGTGTATAGAGTATGCAAAGCAGAAAGCAGATTGTGTGTGTATGGTGTAAAGTGTGTGCAGTGTACAGGGAATGCTAAGTAGAAATCACAACAAGAAATGCAAAACAAAGAAGTAAAGCATACCTCCCAAGCCCTCCAGTAGCCTCCTATCAGATGCCCGCTCTTGCGAGAGGTCGAGCTCATGTACCCGTATAAGGTGGCCAAGCCAGCGCCGTCCCAATTGTAGAGTTGGACACGGGATAGAACCACCAGGGCACTCATAAGGTATAGCCCAACGGTGTTCGCCCGATCGGCGAACAGGGTAGTGCCAAATAGGAACATCAGGAAACCTCAGACATACTGTTCGGTCTCCTCTCAGGTCGCTGGTGCCGTCCCTCTGTAGTGGTCTGCAAATCAAGAGTATCGAACCATCCCTGATCGGGAGATAGCAGCCTCCTACTCGCCCATATCAGTATCATAAGGAATCGGATGACCCCCCACCTCTATGCCGGTGAGCATAGAGAAGTCAAAGGGAGTCATCGTCATCTCCCCTGTGGTAGAAAAGTGAAAGGAATCAGTGGTATCCCACCACCTCCCTGCCAAGCATCCAGTAGAGGTCTGCTCGCTATAAGGCATGAGAGCCCCATCCAGAATGAGCGAAAGCTAGCCTCGTCAATGATATCCAATCGGTGGTATCCATTTCCATCTTTGGAGAAGCTCCATCATGTGGGATGTCGTCCGCCATCTTGAGGAAAGATGAAAAAGTAGTCAGAAATGGGGAAAATGGGTGAAGAATGCCAAGAGTCAACGAAAGTCAACTCCAAGAGGGAAAATGGCAAAAAAAAAAATTCAAAGCCCGGGAAAGGGCGCCAAACTCAAGGGTGACTCAAGGGAAACAAGCCTCAAGTGGTGGAAATGAAGAAAATAACACCGAAATTGATTTTCAATCAGTTTAAAATGGAGTAAACTATGAGGGTTTAGCGAAGAAAATGTTCATGGGGCGTTGGAAAACGCGTATAATGCTCGGATCTAAGGAGGAAAATGGTCTAGAGAGAGAGAATGATGATTTTCAGCAATAGAGAAGTGGGGAAATAGGGTTTGGCACCCTATACTTAAACAACCGAGGTGAAACAGCCATTTTTCCCCAAATCTGCCTTTGGTGGCCGACTGGGCACCATTTGTGGCCGAAAATTTTTTTTGGTGGCCGATGGGTGGCCGATCACCTTCCCTGGTGGCCGATAGGTTCCTAGTGCTCCTACATTGGGTCTTTATGCTATTTTGTGCCATTAGTTCTCAAGAAAGTGTAAGAAAGGTTCACTTTTAAGCTCGAATGCCTCTGTGGAAGCTCTGGGCCATGTCTTCGGTGCATGATGTTCAACACAAATCAGGTGTATCCTTTTAAATTGGTTGCAACTTTTTCCGGGGGTTAAGTCGGAAGTTGTTCTTGAAATTGGGTTTAACGATTATGTTTCCGTTATTGCGTAAAATGTGTATTCCTCGATTATGCATGGAATTTGCATTTACAACATTCACATGAAATCACGCATCCTATATTGTTGCATAGAATCATGCATCCTCATGTGGCATAGAACATGCTCTGGCTCGCGCCGTGTAGAATATTGCATATTGTGCTTAAAACGTGTTTCTAACATTTTGTCATGCTTATCTTGCATAGAACATGCACTCTTGCTATATCCTGATTGTTAAGCTTCTTTTTTATGCAGGTACAATATTGTATGTACGGTTCATTCAAAGCTGGTGCAATCAGACGATGTTATATGCGTGGTTCATTAAGAGGGGTTACAAGTAAGACCACTCCTGTCCTTTGATCCAACTCTTGTGTTGGTTAGAAGCATTCGGGTACGCCCGGTGTTTACACCATTTCTTGTTTTGGTTAGAAACATTCGGGTACGCCCGGTGTTTATACCACTTCCTGTGTTGGTTAGAAGCATTCGGGTACGCCCGGTGTTTATACCCCTACTTTGGTTAGAAACATTGGGACGTGTTTCCGATGTTTATACCACCCCTCCGGTTAGAAGCGTTTGGAATGTGTTCCGATGCTTATACCACCCTGCTTTGGTTGGAAACATTGGGAAGTATTTTCGATGTTTATACCACCCCTCCGGTTAGAAGCATTTGGAACGTGTTCCGATGTTTATACCACCTTGCTTTGGTTAGAAACATTGTGTAGACGCGCCCGCGTGGGCCTCATGCTACAGTTCGGACTCGATTTGGTGTCACGGTTCTCAATCTGAACCAAAGAGTCCAAATCTGGCAAATCGTTTGAGAAAACAGATTTTTTTGAAAAGTAGTGCCAAACATGGACTGCTTTGCCAGATACAGAGTCGCCACCTAAATGTTTTAAAATGGGAAATTTAGGAAACCCTGACTCGGTGCCGAAGGCCACACGTCCGTCATCACCGGAGTTGTCTCGGCTCGGGAGCTTGGGTACGATCGGGGAAGGTCAGCTATGAGCACCCCCTTTCGCCCGGTCCGAAGACCGGCCTCTACTAACCGTGATATCCGATTTTGAAAACGTTATGTGTTCTTATTCCATTTATTAGCCTAGAATTACTATGTTATGCGCGCAGCAAACAAGTATAGACCAAATCGCCCAAATTGGAACAAAACATTTCATGTTTGTTTTGAAAATGGTTTGCTACTCGCAAGTAGGCAAAAATGCAGATTTTGCCACCCTCAAGTGGGCTTTTAGAAAAGATGATTTTGCCACTATCTAGTGGGCTTAAAACTCACAGCTTTAATGCATTATTCCAATTTAGGTAATTCAACCTCCATCCACAGGCATTCAAGCAGTTATATCACATAAGCAGCTAGCCTCATGGTGATCATGCTATCATGGCAACATTCACACGCATGCGATATGCTAAAGCATAAAAGCTTACCTAGTACTCCGTGCCAAAACAGTAAACTAGTTAGCAAAAATGTGCGTGTCCTAGTTCATGTTAAATTGCCTAATGCAACACATACAGGATGCAATTTAGATAGGCTCGGTTATCCTAAAGATGGCATGTGAAATGCTGCAACTAACAAGTACTCAACTTGGAATTGAAACGTGCAATGTAGTTTGTATGATGTACCGAGCCCGGTGCATGTCAACAAATGCATGAATGCACGCATGCATAGCATAAGGTATGCTGAAATAAATATGCCCTAATCTACCATCATAAGCAGGTAAATAAAAGGGAAGAAAGAAGTGGAGGTTGGAAGACATGCACACACGCACCCACACTTATTACAAGTTTGCCCTCGCTCGGAGGGACCAAAATAATAATACAAATTAATTAACTACGCAAGCTAATTAAATATTACAAATTGCTTAATTAATTAACAAATTAACTAAACTAAATAAAAACAGTAAACCGCCTCGGGGCGAGGGCCAGATGCAACACATGCTCGGGACTGGCTCGGAATCGCACTGCCATGCATAGTTTGCCTCTGTTTTCCCTGCTCTGCTCCTCTGAAAACTGCCAAAGTCTCAGGGATGCCTCTCTGGACATTGGGGGATATCATCGGCTGAGCAGAATTTCCACCGGCAGTAGCATTTAGTCACCGGCACAAAATAGATCCACCGGCCATCTATTGACTGCCGGTCGGCACTAAATACTGCCGGCCGGCAATCAATTCCTGCAGAACCTGCAACTCACAGTAGCAGAGGGCAAAATCTTGCATGGCAATGCAATTCAAACAATTTATGCACCAATCACATTCCTTATCATGTTAATGACTCAAAGGAGGATGTGCCCCAATTCTCGGACCACCAATCACGCATTTCCATGCATGATGGCCCAAAGAATCAAGTGTGCAACTTCAATTTCAAAATGCATGCAAATCAATCAAACAAACAAGGCCCAATTCCTATCACCAAGTCAAGGAACAAGGCATGCGTGCAAGATGCAATGCAACCTAAGCATACAAGCTAGGGATGCAACATGGCATACACAATGCTAACAACATAACATGCGCAACGCTTTGAAACATGGCATACACAATGCAAGGTGGACTTACACCAATGTGAGTGGACCTCAGCCGCACCCACATCAGTGGCCATAAGATGAAAATGAAGTGCCTCGAAATGCGTGCACACGGGCACGCAAATCGAGGCAATGGCATACGCAATGCAAATGACATGAAAATGTGATATGGGCTTATACCAACATGAGTGAGCCTCAGCCACACTCACATAGGATGCCGGCGGATGAAAATGGGACTCTCGAAGTACGTGCACGCGTGCACGCAAACCGAGGACCGAACCTACGGCACGGAATGCCACTCTAACAAGACATGGCAAGATGATATGCTAGCATGCAAATTTCAGAAGCTAAGCATGATCCGAAACAGCCCCGAATCATGGCAAAATGGCACCCGATGCATGACATGCGACCCGAAATGCAAAATTAGGCATACACAATGGCCTACAGCTATACAAAGCATGCACAATACGGACATGGAGCATGAAGACAGAAGCAAGGAAGCCCTGAGACAAGCATTTTTACAGTTTATGACATGGCCAAACAGCAAGCAAAGATAGGGCTAAAATGGCATACGAAAACGGCCCTAAACATGAGGTTATGAAGCAAGGGGTAGATGCAAAACCCAAACAGGAAAATACCCTTCTACAACACTGAAGAGGGACCAAAAATATGATGTTTTTCAGTAGATGACAAGGCTCAAAAACAGATACAAGAATGGCAAACAATTTATGCAAGATTAAGGCCACAAGAGGGCTACAACATGAAGTGCACAAAATATTCACCAAACAAGAAAATATCCTTAATAAAACATGTTCAGGAGATCAAAATAAAGCCACTTTTAGTTCGGACCAAGGTCCAAAAACAGCAACATCAGGGGCTGCCAAGACATACAAAAATGGGACCAAAAAGAGGATATAAAGGGAAGTGCAACATGGAAGTCCCAAACAGTGTTGAGCCCTTCTTCAATGTTGAAGAGGGGCTCAAAATAAGCCTATTTTCAGTTTACATCAGGCTCTAAAACAGATCACACGCAAGCCAAAAATTCTATGCAAGAATGATGGCATACAAAGGTGTAAAGAGGCAAGTGCCAAATAGAGGTATCAAACAGGGTAGGACCCTTAATGAAAGATGAAACACAGCTCAAAAAAATGCTACTTTCAGTTTTGGCCGGAGCACAAATATACAAGCAACTATGGCTTAGATATGATGCAAGAATAGGCTAGAAAAGGGAAGAAAAGGAGCTCACCCTTGTAGACCAAGTCTTGACAGCCTCTTGGCTTGAGTTGCAGCACTCCTAGCTCTGAAAATCAGCCTCAAGCTTCTGGAATGGATGATGGAAGCCTTGTGCTATGAGTTGGTGTGTAAATGGCCAAGGATCATGGACTTTTTAGCTTTGAAGAGGGGGGGGTGAATGTATAGATATAGGCTTGTGTCTATATGGTGCCTCAGCTGGTTTTTTTTCTTCTTCTCACCTAGTATAAGGAAGAAGAGGGCTTCCTTTATAGAGCCAAGGGAGTAAGACTTCTCTTAGAAGCTTCAAAACCAAGAGCCAAGATCCTCCATACACGTGTATGGAGGATCCAGTCTGTGCCCTCCAGCTGGCACAGCTGGAATCCACTCAATCTGTAGAATGCTCCGGAAGGTCGTCGGCTAGCAAAAAAGGCCGGTCGGCCACTATAAAGTGCCGGTCGGCACAATAAATGGCCGGTCGGCACAATAAATTGCCGGTCGGCACAAACAGAGTGCCGATGGGTGGCCGGTGAGGTCAAAAAAGTGCCGGTGGATGTCCAGATTGAAGCCCCGGAAGTTAGCTTTCCAATGGCGCAAACCTTGCATTAAAATTCCTTCTGTGCAAAAAGTTATGCCCTTTTTCGTGAGGCCGCGCAGATTCGATCCAACCAGGATGATGCCCGACTTCAACTGATCATATCTCCCCCACCCGGACTTGGCTCTAGGAGATTCTTGAGTGCAAAATGAAGCCCCGGAAGTAAGCTTTCCGATGGTGGTGCCCTCATAACTAAACTCCAAGTGTACTGATAGATAAGCCCGATTCAGCGAGGGCTGCTCGACTCGCTTCTATCCGGATTCATGCCGAACTTCTCCCAAATTAGTTTTCTCCTCTCCTTTCCTCTCTTCTTCAACTCCAAACTCCTAAACAAAGTGTTTTGAAGGATTTGCCTCTCTCCTTGCCGAAGAAACTGAACATTTCCCCTGCACACCTGTCTCCACCAAGTAAACCATCAGTAACGCCCAAGTCTTAAGGGCGGTCAAAAATGGGGTGTCTACACATTGGGACGTGTTTCTGATGTTTATACCACCTCTTCAGTTAGAAGAGTTTGGAATGGGTTCCGATGCTTATACCACCCTATCTTGGTTAGAAACATTGGAACGTGCTCCGATGTTTATACCGTCCTCCGGTGTTTACACCACTCTCTTGTCCCTTTCGCGTGCGACGCATTAGGATGCTTTAGTTAGAGACATTTGGGTGCTCCCCAGTGTTCTCGTTCCCTTTTTTTTTTCCTTTCACGTGTGGTGCGTTAGGACCCTTTCAGTTATAAACATTTGGGTACACCTGGTGTTTCCCTTTCGGTTATAAACATTCGGGTACACCCAGTGTTTCCACCATCCTCTTCTCCTCTCGCGTGCGGCGTATCAGGATTCTTTGGTTAAATGCATTCAGACGGGTTCCGATGCTTATACCGTTCTTTGTTTCGGTTACAAATGTTTGGACGTGTTCCACCATTTATCACTGTTCCCTTTGGTTTGGAACATTAGGGTGTGTCCCTAGGTTCAAACCATTTCTCTTATCGCGTGTGCCACACGTTGGGATCTTGTTTGACGCCTCGAGTGCGCCCGATGGTTGTGTTGCTCTTTGCCTTTCCTGTGTGATGCGTAGTTAAGCCTGCATAATTTTCTTACATCCTTTCTGCATGAAATGTGGTTTGGTTCAAGTTTACTTGTTTATGTATGAGTTTGTTGTAGCATTTCTTTGCATAACATTTGCATCTAGATGTTTCATTACAGCCCTCATTGCACGATCATAAGTTATGTTGTTGCATCGTGCATGTCATTTGCATCTTGCCCCAGAACTACGTTGGTTTGATTCCTTGCAAAGGGATATGTAGGCAACCTGCGGATGCAACCATTCTTTGTTTTGATTGCTTGTTTGTCCAAGTCTTCGGCCTTGTCAAAAATGAGTCGTCTCTGAGCTTTGACATTCACTCCCGTCATTTCATGACTTCCGAGTTCTATCAAAGAGGGGCAACTATAGACACCCCATTTTTGACCGTCCTCAAGACTTGGACGTCATCGTTTGAACACTCGATGGTTTTGTATGCTCGTGTTCTTTTTGAGTGCCTGAAGTTCTCGGCCGAGCACCTTGCCTTTGAGCGTCTAAACTTGTCTGTTTTGTGCTTGGTTGTGGACCAAGATCTTGTTGTTTCAAGTCTGGAGGAGAGGGTGGCTTGTCAACTATGCCGACAGTCCATTGGCCATGGCTTGTGCCTGCCGGCCATCACCGGTGGCCATTTTTCTTTTTCTTTTTTCTAGATATTTGTTTGCCAGCTGTGCCAGTTATTGTTCACTGAAGTGCATCTCCATACATGTGTATGGAGGGATGAATACAAGCTTTAATCTTGATTTTCTATATAGAAGGGGTGCCCTCCCCCATTTTGGAGGGTTAGACATTTTGGATCAAAATTTTTTTTTTCTCTCTCTCTCTCTCGCTTCTTGCTTTGTGTTTTGTAGTTAGTTTTCTCTACACTTTTGCATACTAACTGTAGACACCCCATTTCTGGCCAACTTTAAGACTCAGACGTCACTAGTTGAGCGCTCGGTGATGTTGCATATTGTGCTCGATCTGAGGTTTCAGAGTCTCGACTGCGAGCCTTGCCTCCGGACTTCAGAGCTCTTTTGTACTTTGCCTTGGTTTGCGAACCAGGTCCTGTTTTTTCGGTTTTCTCTTTCCGAAAGGAGGGAAAGGTCTTGTAGACCATCTCTCAGTGGCCGTAGGTTACGTTTCGTGGTCGTAGGCCATTTTTCCCGTTTGGAGCCCAGTTTCCGGTTTTCAAAGCCGTCAGTCGTGTGCCTCGGTTCGGGACTGCTTAACTACCTCTGTTTGCTCCGATTTTTGGCACGCACCTTGCTTCCTCCCTTCGTGGTCATACGCCACTTCTGGTGCCTAACAGCCTGTTTTCGGGGCCCCAGACCGCGCGTTTTGGCCCTCGAACCCTCGTTTTGCATCGGTTAGGGTTCATTTTTGGTAGAGACTTTATTTTCATTGTTAGGAAGATGGTAGGATGGTGGGAGGCCACCTTTTTCCCTGAAAAACCCATTTTCTCATTTTCTCTCTCTAAAAGCCGATTTTTCTGACAGAAAGTAGATTTTTCTCACTTTTGAGCCACAATATCTGGCTTTTCATACCACCATTGTGTTGTGCTCATCTGGGAGGCCACCAATATAGGTAGGCCGACCAGTAATTCCTCTTAACCCTTTTGAACCCCTCTAAAAAGCTGGTTTTCCTCTCTCTTGGGTCACTTTTTCTGGTTTTTCACCACAGGGCTGTGTTCTACTCATCTGGGAGGCCACCTTTCTGGGTAGGCCGACTAGCAATTTTGCTTGACCCTTTTGATCCCTGGTCGGCCGACCAGGGGGAGTGGCCAGCCGGCCACCTTAGCTGGTCGGCCAGCTTTCTACTTTTTGCTCTTCTCAAGTGCAACACAGCTGTGCCAGCTGCGAAGCACTTGACCCACTGTCCGAGGGTTTTGTCCTTGTTTTGGTCCTTAAAAGGGGGTTTTGACCCCTTTTCTTGGTTGGTAGGAGGAGTTTGACCCTTTTGGTCAAGCTTCTTTTAGAAGCTTTGAACCTCTCTCTTGGCTTCTCCAAGAAGCCTTACTTCTCTCCCTCTATATAACCAACCCTCCATCTCATTTTGCAAGGGTTAGACATTTGGTTAAGGCATACACACTCCATCCTCCATAGCCTTCTTCTCCAAGCTCCAAACCCTAACATTCTTGGCCATTTTACACTACACCTCTAAGCCTAACACCTTCACCATCCATTCCAGCACCTTGGAACTCATTTTCAGAGGTTCAAAGCTCACTTTCTTGGTCCAGGGTTGGCTGCATTGCTGTGCTACAAGGGTAAGTCCTCATTTTCCCCATTTTTGCATTATTTTGCTCTATACCTTAGCTCCATTTGAAAGCATTTTCAAGCCTTGGTGTAAACTGAAAATAGTCTTATTTCGAGCTCCTCTTCATATTTGTTTAAGAGTACTTTTCTGTTTGAGGTCTCCTATCCCCTTGTATGCTTTATCTCTCTTTTAGGGCATATTTTGCATGATATATTAGCCTTATTTGTGAGCTTTTTTGGACCTCGACCTAAACTGAAGAAAGTCTTGTTTTGACCTCCTCTTTAAGTTTGATTGAGGTCACTTTTCTGTTTGGAGTCATATTCTTCCTTGCATGCTTCATTTCCTCATGCTTTGAGCCTTGCATTTGAGCATTTGCATTGGTCTTGTTTTGGCATCTTGGCCACTGAAATCTAATAGATTTTCAGTGGCCTTGATGTATCTTCGAGCCCCGAAATCATAGAGGAGTGACCCTCTCACCCCTTATTCTCTTTACTAGCATGGTTGGCCTTCCAAAGGGACCCTATTTTGCATGCATCGAAGTCATGTTTTAGGCCTCATTCTGAGGGTTTTAAGGTGTGCCTAATCTCTATCAAGAGCCCATTTTTCCATATTTTATGTCTATGATGCATGTATAGAGCAATCCCATTCAAGGCCTTTCAAAGGAGCCTTTCTCTCCATGTTTCTGAGACTAATTTCAGGGCCTATTTGGTGGGTTTTAGGGCTGTCATAACTCATTTCCAGAGGTGGTTTTGCCATGTTACATGTCTATCTTGTATGTGCTTAATAACCCCTTGTATGGCCATCTAAAGGAGCTCATCATTTTTGCATGCATTGGTTGCATTTCAGTGGTTATTTGGGCATATTTTGACATGTTTTATTCACTATTTTTGGGTGGTTTAATGAGTTCTTATACGCTTCATATACATGCCATGTAAACCATGCTTCCTAGCCGAATTCGCATGCTATTTTTGTCCATCATGTTAGCACTTTTTGGCCATGCTTTAAACTAGAAATGTGCATGTTTTGGGATTGCCTTGGCTCTGTCTTTGTACTTCATGCCCAAATAATGCTTGCTTTGCATAGTTATAATTCAATGCATGTGCCTAGCTTTGAGTTTCAGGGCTTATTTCATGCATCGGGTGCCATATTTCCATGTTTCGTGACCGTTTAGCATCATGTTTCAGTGCTGGAAATTACATGTTTGTATGCCATCTTTCATCCCTTGCCATGCTTTGGTAGAGTGACATTTTATGCCTTAGGTTCGGTCCTTGGAATTCGTGCATGTGTGCATGCATTTCGATTCTCTCATTTTCATACCACGGCCACTAATGTGAGTGTGGCTGAGGTCCACTCATGTTGGTGTAAGTCCATCATGCATTGTGTATGCCATTTCAGTCCTTAGCATTGCGTGTGCTAGGTTGTATGTTAGAGCATTGTGTATGCCATGTTACATCGAGCATTGTGTATGCCATTTCATAGCATTGCGTATGCTAGGTTGTATGTTAGTTGCATTGTGTATGCCATCTCATTTGCATCATGTTTGGGATAGGAGTTAGCCCAAGCACGGGAAACGAGAGACGTTTCGTACTCCGAGTGACGGAACGTGTCTCAATTCTCGGTCGCCGACACTCCGGATTACCCATGATGGAGTTTAGGTCTTGTTGTGTTTTCATGTGCATTCATTTCATATTGAGTCGCGCAATTCGACTCCTCGGCCATCGTGTATCGATATGCATGATTAGTGGCACGAGGATCGAGGACTACACTCTCGGAAGAGTAGTCATACATACATATGTGAAAATACTTTGCCATGCCCCTTTGCTGCTCTCTGTTGCTGTAAATTAGAAATCAACGGCCTTCTGGAGCGTTGCGTAATATTCCATGAACAATTGCAAACAGAGGCAAACTGGGGCATCGTAGTGGATTTTTGCACAAGGCAACTCAAGCATGCATCATTCATCATTTGGAACAGAGCTGAGGCGGTCCATGGATTTGCGTGCAAATTTACCTGCTTTCCTAGATTAATTTGTTAATCAATTAGGATTTTGTATTTATTCGGACTGTATATTATTTATTCGGACCCTCCGAGCGAGGGCACAACTGTAATAGGTGTGTGTGCGTGTGATGTATGCCTTCCAACCTCACGTCTTTCTCCCTTTTATTTACCTGCTTATGATGGTTAGTTAGGGCATGTTTCAATTAGCATACAGTATGATAGCATGTTTGCATTCATTTATCTGTCTTGCATACACCGGGCTCGGCGCATCATACTAACTGCATTTGTATTTCAATTCCGAGTTGAATACTTGTTAGTTGTAGCATTTCGCATGCCATCTTTAGAATAGCCAAGCCTATCTTAGTTGCATTTTGCATGTGTTGCATTAGGCATTTCTGTATAGTTAGGATCATGCATGGATTTCTAACATACTTTTGTTTTGGCTTGGAGTACTCGGTAAGTGTTTATGCTTTAGTATCCTTGCATGTGTGTGAGTGACTGCCATGATAGCATGCTTACCATGAGGCTATGTGCTTATATGATATAACTGCCTGAATGCCTGTGGGTGAAGGTTGGGTTATTTGAATTGGAACAATTCATTAATTGTGAGTTTTAAGCCCACTAGATAGTGGCAAAATCATGTTTTCTAAGCCCATCCGAGGGTGGCAAATCCACGTCTTAGCCTACTTGCGGGTAACACCATCAAACCATTTTCAAAAAAACAAACATGAAATGTTTTGTTCCAATTCAGGCGACCCAGTCTATACTTGTATGCTGTGCACATCACATAGTAAATCTAGGCTAATAACCGGAATAAGAACGCATAATGTTTTCAAAACTAAATATCATGGTTAGTAGATGCCGATCTTTGATCGGGCGAGTGGGGGTGCTCACGAAGTGACCTTCCCCAATCGTACCCAAGTTCCCGAGCCGAGGCAACTTTGGTGATGACGGACACGTGACCTTAGGCAACGAGTCAGGGTTTCCTAAATTTCCCCAAAATAAAATATTTAGGTGGCGACTCTATATCTGGCAAAGCAGTCCATGTTTGGCACTTCTTTCAAAAAATCTGTTTTCAAAAACGATTTGCCGGATTTGGACTCTTTGATGATTTCATCGGTCTTGCATTGCACTCTGCGAGATTAGATACAGGACCGTGACACAAATCGAGTCCGAACTGTAGTGAGGCCCGAGGGCGCGTCTACAGTTTTTGGCGACTCTGTTGGGGAGTTAGAGAACTTGACTCGAACTCATGATATCTTGTTTTGATTACACTTATGTGTTTCTTTGCATTACATTTGCATTGGTGCGCCTAGGACACCGTGTTTGCCGTATGCTATTCTTGAACGGTTTGCCGGAGGCTCGCTTTGCGAAGCGTGCCATAAGGCTGACCGGTTGTGGGCTCTGCCACGACGGGAACACATACCCCGGTTTTACCGGGGCACCCTTTTTGACCATTCGACCTAGTGCATATTCAGAATCCTTAGTGACCATTCCAAGTTAGGACATGTTGCTTACCCAAGTTTAGGTTGTTTGAAACCGCTGTGTGCGTAGTGAAACCCTAGCTCCTGACAAAATAGGACAGGGAAACCCTACCCCACCATAGGGGTGTTATGGCTCTCACTTGCTTGCTATGTGCTTTTAGGGTGTGTCCCTACAGGAATGCGTGTAACAGTTTGCAAGTCTGGGTATCAGGCCTGTGGGCATCAGTATTTGGGAATCAGTTTTACCTAAGGGTATCAGTTTACAAGCGGAGTTTTGGGCAGAATTTGGTAGAGAGCACGGTCATTCAGCTACGCTCATATCTGTTTTGGTGAAATCTGGCTGAGATGCTGCATGTTTTCTCTTTTGATAGGTAGTCTTGGAACCATAGCTTCAAAAGGCTCTGAGATCCCCCAGATTCATTTGACTTGTGTTGATAGACTTTGTTGGGTTAGAGAGTCAATTCAAGGGCAATCAGCGTTCCTTTGACAGAGGCAGGGTAAAAGGGGCCAGTTAGGCACAGATCACCGGTTCAGGAGTTACCAGATCAGTGGCCCTTATTCACCGCACCAGTGAACAGTCAGGCTGAGGCCTCAGTTTTTATCACAGAGATAGATATACCAGTCAGTCAGCCGGAACAACAGAACATGGCAGGGATGGAGGAAATGATGCGTCAACTCCAAGAAAGTATGAAACTCATGCAGCAAGATGCTGCCCGCCAGACAAAATTTGCCAAACAGCAGGCTGCGATCATGGCTCAACAGGAAGAGTTAATTACCCGACTACAGTAGCAAACTGGAGCATCTGCTTCGCACCAAGCCCCTCCCCCACCAGGCGTTCCAGCACCCGAGGAGGCACCAAATGTCCAGGGAGATACAGACATTCTGACAGGACCGGCTCCGCCCCCAATCCTACCCCAATTGTCCAAAACACCCACCAACCTGCCGGATTCCCCCTTTGAGTCCGAGGTGGACCCCACAACATTGAAGGTGAGCAAGCTTGAAAAGCTGTTCAAGAAATCTCAGGGCGTCAAGTCCATCCCGGACATTGAGGATGGGTATACCGATGCGGCCGTGACGCTGCCAGACCACTTTAAAATGCCACATATCGACCGCTTTGACGTGTCCGGGGATCCCATGGTGCACCTACGGCTGTTTTCAGACATATTAAGGCCGATGGGCCTCACCAGACTACAAAAGCTTTCTTTATTCGGCCGGACCCTGTCAGGTGTGGCGGCTATTTGGTACGCAAAATTAGAAGACGATGTTAAGAGGAATTGGGATGAGATGGCCGAGGCTTTTGATGCTCAGTACTCCTATAATACAAAGATCGAGGTCATAACCCGTGATCTTGAGACGACTAGGCAGGAGCCTAAGGAGAGTTTTTCTGACTTCGTAACCCGGTGGAGGGCCAAGGCCTCAATGATGACCACTAGGCCCACTGACAAAGATCAGATTCGGATGATTGTGCGCAATCTGCAGCCCAAGCTTACGCAGAAAATAATCGTTCTCCCCTTCCCCACCTTTTTACACTTACATGAGATGGGAGTATAGATCGAGGACGCTATGAAGCAGGGCCTTCTTGACTAGGAGAAAGAGCAGCCCAGGAAGGCGTTTTCCCGCAGTTTAAATGCGACCACCAGTGGTGATGCAGCTGCAAGATCTTCTGAAGTGGGCATGGTTACCACCACCGCATCAAAAACAGTTACCCCGTTTACTGGTGCGTTTGGAAGTAGCTCACAAAAAACCAAATATCCACCTCGAGTCAAGAGGGTTTTTACCCTACTTTATATGCCTTTGTCAAAGGCTCTAGAGGCCTTACTCCGGAAAGGATATCTGAAACCGTTGGAACAACGACCTCTACCTGATCCTCTCCCTCCAAAGCATGACCAGACTAAGTACTGCGCCTACCATCAACAAACCGGTCATGACACTAACTGTTGTTTTCGTCTGCGCCATGATGTACGGGATCTGTTTGACAACAAGGTCATCGCCGCACCAGCTCAGCAAAGTCTATCGCCACTGGATCAGTGAACTTGGGGGATAGTGCGAATATGTGATCAGGGGATGAACCACTTGAGGGTGGCGTTCAGTTCACTCCAAATGTGGCGTGTGGCATGCACTGTTTTGAGCATTTGTGAATGCTAGTTTTTGCATTTTCTGACTTGGGTATTGGGTCAGTTTTGTTGTTTTGTGTAGAGTCAGTCTTTTCTTACTGAGTTAGTTGGGTTTGTCTTGTTGTACCGAGTCAGTCCTATTTTGTTGGAGTCGGGTGATTTCAGGGGTGTTACCTTGGACATCACTTGCTTGTTTTGTGTTTTTCTTTTCATTTTCTTTTGAGTCTGTTTCTGCCTTGGAGCCAGTAATGCCAACAGATCTGAAACGAAACAGCAATAATTTTCGCACTCTTGTGTTTGCTTCTGCCGTGTGCTAGTTGTGTCAGGATTTGAATGAAACGGCAGTGCATTCCACCTGCTCTCTTGTGCCTTGAAATTATTGCATTGACCTAAGTTTTTCAAAACTTTTTTGAACACTGCGGTGAAAACGAAGAGGAAGGAATTCCTCGGGTTTTGCAAAAATTTGATCAATTGAGAGAAAGAGAGGCATGCTAAGCCCTTAATGAATGAAATCATGCTTGTTAGTGTGAGTACTGGGAAGGATCCTGGCTTGATCCAGATTGGTTCTACACTGTCTTCAGCGCGAGCGACTGATCGTTTTCTTAAAAGATTCCAAAAAAATATTTTGTGCAGTCTTGCGAAGACCTGTGTGGAATCGCTCTTGAGATTGTGCAGCCTAAGATCGCTCTCAGCCTCGAGACTCCACCCCTCTTGATTTCAAAACTTGAACTTGGATTCAGAATGTTCAACGGTCAACTACAATGTAAGGCCTGCGTGGCCGGATCAAAAGCACCCCGTGAATTAGCAGCGACAAGGTCAGATCAAGAAGCTTGCGAAGCTAGATCAGGAGCATCCCTCGAACTAGGGGCAAAAGAATTTCAAATGTGCTCGAAGAGTCAAAGATGAAGATTAGCGAGAATGCCAAATCCCAGAAGGGAGAAAAGAAGAAAGTATTGGTGAAGGACAACCAAGTTCCTATCCACAACACTAAGGGCAAATTCAGCCCCCCATTGGATGGACTCCTACATCATCAGCGAACAATAACCATTCTCCTGGATTCAGATGGCTTCGAGATCTCAAATCATTCCACATGGACAAAAGCTACACTTTTACCCTTGAGAGGCTCGCTAGGCTAAAAACCCGGAAGGGCGACCCAGGCAAAAATTAGAGCAAGAAAAAGAAGGAAAATGACAAAAAAAAAAAAAATGCAAGGAATAAAAAAAAAAAGAAGAAAAAGAAATGAAATGAAAAAATGAAGAAAATATGAAGAAAAGAGAAGAAAAGAAATGAAAAGAATTCAAAAGAAAAGAAGAACAAAGCTTGCAAGGTTGAAAACCCGGAAGGGCGGCCTTGGCAAAAGTTAGAGCGCAAAAGGAGAGGTTAATACCCGAGTGTACCTTAACCCCGAACTACGTAAGGCTTGATTCCCATCTTTGGGATACGTAGGCAACTTCACTCTGAAGTCCAGCCGTAAGACACTTCAAATCTGACTGTGTCCATGTGATGGTTCTGGTCATCTTTGTCTTCTCTGTATCTGAGAAATTGGTTGTAATTGTCACTGTGAGGACTGGTTGCCATGTGCTGCGGCGCTATTCAGACTAGGGGCAACTTTTCGTTGCCATACAATGTGCCGCGGTGCTATTCAAACAAGGGGCAACTTTCCGTTGCCATGCAGTGTCCTTCAGGCAAGGGGCAATTTTCTTTCGGATCTGAGGTTGTGCATCTCGAGGGTAGGTCCTGTGCTCGTTGAGCAGTGGCCGTTTGCAAAAACAGTTTTTGAGAATTTTTACTGAGGCTGACTATTCTCTCAAAAATTATTCTACTTTTCCAAAACTGGACCATTTCTTGGGCCCAAAAAGGAAAATTTTCAGTGCTCATAACCTAACTTGCATGATTTTAAATCAGAAAATCGAACAAGCATGTTAATCTAACTCTCATGTTGGTCAAAATTGTTTTAACAGAACGTCAAAAACAAAAAATGGTCAAAATAATGAACTAGGGGCACAGTTGAGTCAGGCTTCCTATCTTTCCCCCGTTGTCAGTGCATTTGCCAGAAAGGGCACCATACTTGCTAAGAAGGGCACTCTCCCTGCCAGAAAAAGGCACAACTGAAACTGTCAACAAAAGGACAGAAAGCTCTCACATCCTCTAAGCAACGAGGTATCAAGCCAAGTGCGAAGCACAAACGGGAATGGATCGAGATATTCCACTCCTTTGTTTGGACACATCTGATTACATCCAAACTCCCCCGCGGAGCATCGTCAACCGATGTCAACTGCAGATGTGTTACACACCCAGTTATAGCGTGACCCCTCTGTGGGAAAGTTCACTGTTGTAAGCAGAAGGAAGAATCTAGCAAAATGCTAGGGGCATGAGCCTGTAATTTCTTGTTTATCTATCAACCACCCTGGGGAGGGATAAAAAATGAGAGATTAAAGAATAGAGAGATGTGCGCTGAGAGGAAAAGCGAGGAAAGGGTTTTGAGAGAAAAACCGAGCTTGAAGGCCAAGTGATGTGAGAATCACAAATGAGAAAGGGTGGGAAACAATACCTAGAAAACAGGCTCCATGTGCACGTCTGAGTGTCGTGTCTTTTTGTTTTACCTCGATTCTTGTCTTGAGTTGTTTTTGAGTGTCTGTGTTTGTGTTTAGGTTGTTTACCTTTTGTTTTCCGTTGTTGAGTCGTAGTGCGCTGTGTTCAGTCGTAGGCTCAATGCCCCAGTCAAAAACTCATCTCTCAATTTCAAAAATAAAATCATTTTGCGCTCCGAGTGCCGTGTCGTTCTCTACATCTGTGCAAAACAAGATTCGTTCTTTCATAAAACCGCAGGGTTCAACCCAGGCCATGTCAGAACAATAAAACCAGGACCTATCTGAAGCTATGAAAGTTCCAGACTACAAAGCAAAAGAAAAGAGGAAAAATGTCGGGTATCTGGGTTTGTTTCAACTTCAGTAAGTTTTGAGACTACATTCTGTGTGTACCTCTTCAGGTCTTGCCAATGCTCCGAAGTATGAGTGTGCCTCTACCTCAAGCTCAAGATCAAGTTTGCTTCAAGCCAGAATGGCAATCAAAAGTGCTCTCCCTGAGTACCATTCCCTGCCAGAGGCATCATGGCCATGTTTGCAGTGAGTTCTTAGGAGACCAACTGCGACAGTGGAAACTAGAGTTCGAATGGCTGATGCCTAGAACGTAAAGGTTCGGGATTTCCAGGTCTAAATTCTGGTTTAAATACCCAGGGGTGTATCCCCGACTTGAAATCTGTGTGGAAGCCCCATAGGTTGAGATAGCGTGTATGCACCTCAATTCTGGATACTAAACCAACTTAGTCTGTCACCCTGTTGGAGAATAGGGAAAGTTGTGAATATGATAAGGAAGAAAGGCAACATCCAAAGTGTTCTACGTGAAGAACCCTTGTCAGCATTTCAGAGCCTTTGTACTGTGAGTTGAAGGTAAGTATTCGAAGAGCACAAGGGGAGATCCCCGTCGAAGAAGAGCGGTTCACCGCCACTCACCTCATGGGGTGCTTTCTAAAGCGCCGCTACGCTTGTTTATTGCGTTCCTTAAACATCATGCATTGTATTGCATTGTACCTATCAAGTTTCTTTCTCATTCATGCACGATATTGTATGTATGGTTCATTCAAAGAAGTTCTGTTTGAGATCATTTATTTAGTGTATCAATCACACTTGATTCAGTTAGTGTATCAATCACACTTCATTTATTTAGTGTATCAATCACACCTCATTCACCCTTAGTGTATCTATCACACTTTCTTCAATCACACTTCATTTATTTAGTGTATCAATCACACTCTCTTCACTTAGTGTATCAATCACACTTCTTCTCATTTTGTGTATCTATCGCACACATTCTCATTTTCTGTATCTATTACACACATTCTCATTTTCTATATCTATTACACACATTCTCATTTTCTGTATCTATCACACACATTCTCATTTTCTGTATCTATCACACACATTCTCATTTTCTGTATCTATCACACATATTCTCATTTTCCGTATCTATCACACACACCCACCTTTAGTGTATCCATCACGCTTGTTCACTTAGTGCATCTATCACACTTTGTGTTCATCTTTAGTGTATCCATCACACTCGTTCACATAGTGCATCTATCACACTTTGTGTTCACTTTTAGTATATCTATCATACTCTGTTCACATAGTGCATCTATCACACTTTGTGTTCACCTTTAGTATATCTATCATACTCTGTTCACATAGTGCATCTATCACACTTTATGTTCACCTTTAGTGTATCCATCACACTTGTTCACTAAGTGCGTCTATCACACTTTGTGTTCACCTTTAGTGTAACCATCACACTTGTTCACATAGTGCATCTATCACACTTTGTGTTCACCTTTAGTGTATCCATCACACTTGTTCACTAAGTGCATCTATTACACTTTGTGTTCACCTTTAGTGTATCCATCACACTTGTTCACATAGTGCATCTATCACACTTTGTGTTCACCTTTAGTGTATCCATCACACTTGTTCACTAAGTGCATCTATCACACTTTGTGTATCCATCACACTTGTTCACTTAGTGCATCTATCACACTTCATGTTCACCTTTTGTGTATCCATCACACTGGTTCACTTAGTGCATCTATCACACTTTGTGTTCACCTTTTGTGTATCCATCACTCTTTGTTCACTAAGTGCATCTATCACACTTTGTGTTCACCCTTTGTGTATCTATCACATGCTCGCTTTGAGTATCCATCACGCGTTTACTTTGTGTATCCATCACACGCACGCCTTGTGTATCCATCACACGGACGCCTTGTGTATCCATCACATGCTCACTTTAGTGTATCTATCACTACACTCGCTTTGTGTGTCTATCGCACATGCTTACTCACTCTGTGTATCTATCACACCTCATCCACTTTTGTGTATCAATCGCGCATGCTCACTAAGATTGCATAATCTTTTTATATCCTTTCTGCATGTAATGTAGTTCGGTTTTTATTCTTGCTTAAAACTGTTGCATTTATTGTGAATATTTGCTTCATTACAACTCGCTGCTTTGCATTGTCATGAGTTGCCTTTGGCTTCTTGCTTTGTCAGTTGCATTTTGCCCCTTGCCTGCGGGCACGCCTGCGGGCACGCCTGCGGGCACGTCTCTGTTTATCTCGCCTGTTGTCTAAGTCTTCGGCCTTGTCAAAAATGGGTCGTCTCTGGGCTTTGACATTCACTCCCGTCACGTATGACTTCCGAGTTCTGTCAAAGAGGGACAACTGTAGACACCCCATTTTTGACCGACCTTAAGACTTAGACGTCACCAGTTGAGCGCTCGGTGATGTTGCATATTGTGCTCGTTCTGAGGTTTCAGAGTCTCGGTTGCGAGCCTTACCTCCGGACTTCGGAGCTCTTTTGTGCTTTGCCTCGGTTTGCGAACCAGGTCCTATTTTCTCTGTTTTCTCTTTCCGAAGGGAGGGATAGGTCTCGTAGACCATCTCTCAGTGGCCGTAAGCTACGTTTCGTGGTCGTAGGCCATTTTTCCCGTTTGGAGCCCAGTTTTTGGTTTTCAGAGCCGTCGACCGTGTGCCTCGGTTCGGGACTGCTTAACTACCTTCGTTTGCTCCGGTTTTTGGCAGACACATTGCTTCCTCCCTTTTGAGGGACACTGTGGCCCGAGAGACCACCTTCGTGGTCATACGCCACTTCCGGTGCCTAACAGCCTGTTTTCGGGGCCCCGGACCGCGCGTTTTGGCCCCCGGACCCTCGTTTTGCATCGGTTAGGGTTCATTTTTGGTAGAGACCTTATTTTCATTGTTAGGAAGATGGTAGGATGGTGGGAGGCCACCTTTTCCCCTGAAAACCAAGTTTTCTCATTTTCTCTCTCTAAAAGCCGATTTTTTCTCACTTTTGTGCCACAATTTCTGGCTTTTCATACCACCATTGTGTTGTGCTCATCTGGGAGGTCACCAATATGGGTAGGTCGACCAGTAATTCCTCTTGACCCTTTTGAACCCCTCTAAAAAGCTGGTTTTCCTCTCTCCTGGGTCACTTTTTCTGGTTTTTTACCACAGGGCTGTGTTCTACTCATCTCGGAGGCCACCTTTCTGGGTAGGCCAACCAGCAATTTTGTTTGACCCATTTGATCCCTGGTCGGCTGACCAGGGGGAGTGGCCGGCCGGCCACCTTAGCTGGTCGGCCAGCTTTCTGCTTTTTGCTCTTCTCAAGTGCAACACAGTTGTGCCAGCTGTGAAGCACTTGACCCACTGTCCGAGGGTTTTGTCCTTGTTTTGGTCCTTAAAAGGGGGTTTTGACCCCTTTTCTTGGTTGGTAGGAGGAGTTTGACCCTTTTGGTCAAGCTTCTTGAGGAAGCTTGACCCTTTTGGTCTAGCTTCCTCAAGAAGCTTGACCCCTTTGGTAAAGCTTCTTTTAGAAGCTTTGAACCTCTCTCTTGGCTTCTCCAAGAAGCCTTACTTCTCTCCCTCTATATAACCAACCCTCCATCTCATTTTGCAAGGGTTAGACATTTGGTTAAGGCATACACACTCCATCCTCCATAGCCTTCTTCTTCAAGCTCCAAACCCTAATATTCTTGGCCATTTTACACTACACCTCTAAGCCTAACACCTTCACCATCCATTCCAGCACATTGAAACTCATTTTCAGAGGTTCAAAGCTCACTTTCTTGGTCCAGGGTTGGCTGCATTGCTGTGCTACAAGGGTAAGTCCTCATTTCCCCTATTTTTGCATTATTTTGCTCTATGCCTTACCTCCATTTGAAAGCATTTTCGAGCCTTGGTGTAAACTGAAAATAGTCTTATTTTGAGCTCCTCGTCATGTTTGTTTAAGAGTACTTTTCTGTTTGAGGTCTCCTACCCCCTTGTATGCTTTATCTCTCTTTTAGGGCATATTTTGCATGATATATTAGCCTTATTTGTGAGCTTTTTTGGACCTCGACCAAAACTGAAGAAAGTCTTGTTTTAACCTCCTCTTTAAGTTTGATTGAGGTCACTTTTCTGTTTGGGGTCATCTTCTTCCTTGCATGCTTCATTTCCTCATGCTTTGAGCCTTGCATTTGAGCATTTGCATTGGTCTTGTTTTGGCATCTTGACCACTGAAATCCAATGGATTTTAAGTGGCCTTGATGTATCTTCGAGCCCCGAAATCATAGAGGAGTAACCCTCTCACCCCTCATTCTCTTTACTAGCATGGTTGGCCTTCCAAAGGGATCCTATTTTGCATGCATTGAAGTCATGTTCAGGCCTCATTATGAGGGTTTTAAGGTCTTCCTAAGCTCTGTCAAGAGCCCATTTTGCCATATTTTATGTCTATGATGCATGTATAGAGCAATCCCATTCAAGGCCTTTCAAAGAAGCCTTTCTCTGCATGTTTCTGAGATTGATTTCAGGGCCTATTTGGGGGGTTTTAGGACTGTCATAACTCATTTCCAGAGGTGGTTTTGCCATGTTACATGTCTATCTTGTATGTGCTTAATAACCCCTTGTATGGCCGTCTAAAGGAGCTCATCATTTTTGCATGCATTGGTTGCATTTTAGTGGTTATTTGGGCATATTTTGACATGTTTTATTCACTGTTTTTGGCTAGTTTGATGAGTTCTCATACGCTTCATATACATGCCATGTAAACCATGCTTGCTAGCCGAATTCGCATGCTATTTTTGTCCATCATGTTAGCACTTTTTGGCCATGCTTTAAACTAGAAATGTGCATGTTTTGGGACTACCTTGGCTCTATCTTTGTACTTCATGCCCAAATAATGCTTGCTTTGCATAGTTATAATTCAATGCATGTGCCTAGCTTTGAGTTTCGGGGCTTATTTCATGCATCGGGTGCCATATTTCCATGTTTCGGGACTGTTTAGCATCATGTTTTAGTGCTGGAAATTACATGTTTGTATGCCATCTTTCATCCCTTGCCATGCTTTGGTAGAGTGACATTTTATGCCTTAGGTTCGGTCCTTGGAATTCGTGCATGTGTGCATGCATTTCGATTCTCTCATTTTCATACCACGGCCACTAATGTGAGTGTGGCTGAGGTCCACTCATGTTGGTGTAAGTCCATCATGCATTGTGTATGCCATTTCAGTCCTTAGCATTGCGTGTGCTAGGTTGTGTGTTAGAGCATTGTGTATGCCATGTTACATCGAGCATTGTGTATGCCATTTCATAGCATTGCGTATGCTAGGTTGTATGTTAGTCGCATTGTGTATGCCATCTCATTTGCATCGTGTTTGGGATAGGAGTTAGCCCAAGCACGGGAAACGAGAGACGTTTCGTACTCCGAGTGACGGAACGTGTCTCAATTCTCGGTCGCCGACACTCCGGATTACCCATGATGGCGTTTAGGTCTTGTTGTGTTTTCATGTGCATTCATTTCATATTGAGTCGTGTAATTCGACTCCTCGGCCATCGTGCATCGATATGCGTGATTAGTGGCACGAGGATCGAGGACTACACTCTCGGAAGAGTAGTCATGCATACATATGTGAAAATACTTTGCCATGCCCTTTTGTTGCTCTCTGTTGCAGTAAATCAGAAATCAGCGGCCTTCTGGAGCGTTGCGCAATATTCCAAGAACAATTGCAAACAGAGGCAAACGGGGGCATCGTAGTGGATTTTTGTGCAAGGCAACTCAAGCATGCATCATTTATCATTTGGAACAGAGCTGAGGCGGTCCATGGATTTGCGTGCTAATTTACCTGCTTTTCTAGATTAATTTGTTAATTAATTAGGATTTTGTATTTATTCGGACTGTACTATTTATTCGGAGTATATATTATTTATTCGGACCCTCCGAGCGAGGGCACAACTGTAATAAGTGTGCGTGCGTGTGATGTATGTCTTCTAACCCCACGTCTTTCTCCCTTTTATTTACCTGCTTTTGATGGTTAGTTTTAGGTCATGTTTCAATTAGCATACCTTATGTTAGCATGTTTGCATACATTCATTCGTATTGCACGCATTGGGCTCGGTGCATCATACTAATTGCATCGTATTTCAATTCCAACTTGAGTACGTGTATCGAGTTGCCGCATTTCACATGCCATTCTTAGAATAGCCGAACCTATTTTAGTTGCATTTTGCATGTGTTACATTAGCCATCTTAACATGAACTAGGATCATACATGATTTCTAACTAGTTTCTTGTTTTGGCTCGGAGTACTAGGTAAGCTTTTATCCTTTAGCATCTTGCATAAATGTGAGTGTTGCCATGATAACATGCTTGCCATGAGGCTAATTGCTTTTGTGATATAACTGCCTGAATGCCTGTGGGTGAAGGTTGGATTACTTAAATTGGAATGATTCGTTGAAATCCGTGTTTTAGCCTACTTGCGAGTAGCAAACTCTAAACCATTTCCAAATGAACAGATATGCGATACTTTGTTCCAAATTAGGCGATCTAGTCTATACTTGTGTGTTGTGTGCATCACGTAGTAAAGATTAGCTAATTAACAGGAATAAGAACGCATGTGTTTTCAAAAACTCGATATCATGTTTAGTAGTGGCCGATCTTTGATCGGGTGTGCGGGGGTGTTCATAGCTGACCTTCCCCAATCGTACCCAAGTTCCCGAGCCGAGGCAACTTTGGTGATGACGGACACATGGCCTTAGGCAACGAGTCAGGGTTTCCTAAATTCTCCCAAAATAAATATTTAGGTGGCGACTCTGTATCTGGCAAAGCAGTCCATGTTTGGCACTTCTTTCTTAAAAATCAGTTTTCCAAAACGATTTGCCGGATTTGGACTCTTTGGTGATTTATCAGTCTTGCATTGCACTTTGCAAGATCATATTAAGAACTGTGACACAAATGAGTCCGAACTGTGGAAAGGCATAAGGCCCCCTCGGGCGCGTCCACAGCACCCAAGTGTTAGGGGCGGTGAAAAATGGAGTGTCTACAGTAATATGGTAAAAACAATAAGTGCTCACCTAGTACTCCGAGGTAAGCCAAATAAAGCAAAATGGTTAGAAAACACGCATACATTATACAATTTTTAATAGACTCAGCTATGAGCATGGTATATGATTCAATTCAAGACATGTGATAAATCATGTATTCGAGCAATGAAATTGAAATTGACATTGGTTAGTATGATGAGCCGAGCCCAAATGTACATGAAACAAGTGTATACGAACATGGAAATGCTAAGTAAATATGATGCTCTATGCTATCATCATAAGCGGGTAAATAACATGGAGAAAGAAATGAGGGTTGGAAGACATACACGCTTATTACATATTTGCCCTTACGCCTGAGGGTCCGAACAAATGTCCAAAATAAACTAACTATTACAAATTCGAATAAATGAATTAAACTAGCTAACTACTAATTAGATATCTAAGTTATTACAGCAAAGGTATGTCTAATAAATAACCATAATTGCAAAAGCATATTATAATAATTACTAACAATAAGAATTATTACAATAATGATAATGAGAATATTAATCTAATCAACCATGAGACACAATGATCGTATGCACAGTGCCCAGAAGCTGTTCTGTCTACCGAGATTGCTCTACCTCGCTTTCAGCCATTGCCCTCTGTTTCTACCAACAGTCTCTGTTTTACTAAACATTGGGAGCCGGCCGACCCCAAATAAGATCTGACCGGTAAAAAGGGGCTCTCAACTATGTTTTTGCTTCTTTGAAATTTTTCCAACCTCGAACACTGAGATATATGCTCGTATTTATAGAATTTGAGCAAAATAGGTCATAAATATCTTCAAAAATGGACAACTGCCCATTCCCGCCCAGAACAGTGTTTTTCGCTATCGAGAGTCGACCGGCTTCTAATGTTCTCCCCTATTCCACTGTTTTAAACTCAATGTAGGATGGCACAATGGTCAAAATGAACTTCTGGGGTAAAAATAGTATGAATATGGAAGGTTTGGAATTGGTTTTGGAGCGCGAGCTTTCGTTTTTTCATTAAGAATTTGAAGTCTTGCGGGTTGTCAAAAATGGGGTGTCTACACTTCCTCAAGCCAATATGACCGAAGTGGACGAAATTTCCAATGGTGTAAATGACATAAATCTTTCTGCAGTTATTTCTGTGGCAAACCTTATTGGAAATCCTAAAGAATGGTGGGTGGACACTGGTGCAACTCGCCACATTTGTGCCGACAAAAAGATGTTCATATCCTATTCTATGGTGGACAACAGTGAACAACTTTTCATGGGCAACTCCTCGAGTTCTAAAGTTGAAGCATAAGGAAAGATTATTCTGAAAATGACATCTGGAAAGGAACTCACTCTCAACAATGTGCTACATGTACTGGATATTCGCAAGAATCTAAATGGGTTTAGGCTAGTTGATGAAAGTGACAAATTTGTACTTACCAAAAATGAGATGTATATAGAAAAGGTTACATGTCTGATGGCCGTTTCAAACTAAATGTAATGATTGTTGTCCCCTCTGTTATTAATAATAATGTATCTTTTTCTTACTTACTTGAGTCTTCAAATTTGTGGCATGGTATACTAGGACATGTTAATTATAGATCTTTGAGTAGATTAATTAATATGGAATGTTTACCTAAATTTGACATTGATTTAAATCATAAATGTGAAATTTGTGTTGAAAGAAAATTAACTAAAACTCTTTTTCATTCAATTGAAAGAAGTATGGAACCACTTGAATTAATTTATAGTGACATTTATGATTTTAAATCAATTCAAACTAGAGATGGAAAAAAATATTTTATCACTTTCATAGATGACTAGACTAGTGTGGACTCGCCTTTTTCCGCGCCCCCGCCTTTCGAAAAAGGGTTTGAAAAGAAAGGCCACACAGTTCGGACTCTACCTGTTGTTCTGAATCTAGTCTCACAAATGCAATGTGAAATTGATAAACACCAAAGAGTCCAATCCGGTAAATCGTTTTGGAAAATCAGATTTTTAAATCAAATAATGCCAAAATTGGACTGCTTTGCCAGATTATAGAGTCGCCACCTAAATATTTTATTTTTGAAAAATTTAAGAAACCCTGACTCGTGCCAAAGGCCACGTGTCCGTCATCACCAAAGTTGCCTCGGCTCAGGAACCTAGGTACAAGAGGGGAAGGTCATGGAATGAGCACCCCCGTTAGCCCAATCAAAAGATCGGCCTCTACTAATCATGATATGTTGTTTTATAAACACATGTGTTCTTATTCTGATTATTGGCTAACATTACTATGTGACGCACACAAGCAAGTATAGACTAAATCGCAAGAATTGGAACAAATCAAGTCATGTTTGTTTCCGAAAATGGTTTGAAGTTGCCACCCTCAAGTGGGCTTAAAAACATGGATTTGCCACCTCTAGCAGGCTTAAAACATGATTTGCCACTTCTCAAAGTAGGCTTAAACCTTACATTTGTTGAATCGTTCCAATTCAAACACCAAAGCCTTCATCCACAGGCATTCATGCAGTTTATCACGTAACCACATAGCCTCATAGCATGCATGCGAAACATGGAAATATGGCAATAACACTCATGCAAGTATGCTAAAGCATAAAAACTCACCGAATACTCCAAGCCAAAACAAAAACTAGTTGGAAAGATGCATGATCCTAACTATACAAGATGCCTAATGCAACACATGCAATAATGCAACTAATAGGCTCGACTATTAATATGGCATTTGCAACACTTTGATAGCATGCTTCGAAACACGTATTCAAGTAAGTATTGAAATTCCAATGCAGTTTGAATGATACACCGAGCCTCCGTGCATGCAAGACAAAATGAATGGATGCAAACATGCAAGCATAAGGTATGCTAATTGAAATATGTCCCTAATCTAACCATCGAAATCGATTAAATAAAAGGGAGAAAGACGTGGGGTTGGAAGACATACACACACGCACGCACACTTATTACAGTTCAGACTCGATTTGTGTCACGGTCCTGTATCTAATCTCGCAGAGTGCAATGCAAGATCGATGAAATCATCAAAGAGTCCAAATCCGGCAAATCATTTTTGAAAACAGATTTTTTGAAAGAAGTGCCAAACATGGACTGCTTTGCCAGATATAGAGTCACCACCTAAATATTTTATTTTGGAGAAATTTAGGAAACCCTGACTCGTTGCCTAAGGCCACGTGTCCGTCATCACCAAAGTTGCCTCAGCTCGGGAACTTGGGTACGATTGGGGAAGGTCACTTCGCGAGCACCCCGGCTTGCCTGATCAAAGATCGGCCTCTACTAACCATGATATCTAGTTTTGAAAACATTATGTGTTCTTATTCCAGTTATTAGCCTAGATTTACTATGTGATGCGCACAGCATACAAGTATAGACTGGGTCGCCTGAATTGAAACAAAACATTTCATGTTTGTTTTTTTGAAAATGGTTTGATGGTGCTACCCGCAAGTATGCTAAGACGTGGATTTGCCACCCTCGGATGGGCTTAGAAAACATGATTTTGCCACTATCTAGTGGGCTTAAAACTCACAATTAATGAATTGCTCCAATTCAAATAACCCAACCTTCACCCACAGGCATTCAGGCAGTTATATCATATAAGCACATAGCCTCATGGTAAGCATGCTATCATGGCAGTCACTCACACACATGCAAGGATGCTAAAGCAAAAACACTTACCGAGTACTCCAAGCCAAAACAAAAGTATGTTAGAAATCCATGCATGATCCTAACTATACAGAAATGCCTAATGCAACACATGCAAAACGCAACTAAGATAGGCTCGGCTATTCTAAAGATGGCATGTGAAATGCTACAACTAACAAGTATTCAACTCGGAATTGAAATACAAATGCAGTTAGTATGATGCGCCGAGCCCGGTGTATGCAAGACAGATGAATGAATGCAAACATGCTATCATACTGTATGCTAATTGAAACATGCCCTAACTAACCATCATAAGCAGGTAAATAAAAGGGAGAAAGACGTGAGATTAGAAGACATACATCACACGCACGCACACTTATTACAGTTGTGCCCTCGCTCGGAGGGTCCGAATAAATAATATATACTCCGAATAAATAGTACAGTCCGAATAAATACAAAATCCTAATTAATTAACAAATTAATCTAGAAAAGCAGGTAAATTAGCACGCAAATCCATGGACTGCCTCAGCTCTGTTCCAAATGATAAATGATGCATGCTTGAGTTGCCTTGCACAAAAATCCACTACGATGCCCCCGTTTGCCTCTGTTTGCAATTGTTCTTGGAATATTGCGCAACGCTCCAGAAGGCCGCTGATTTCTGATTTACTGCAACAGAGAGCAACAAAGGGGCATGGCAAAGTATTTTCACATATGTATGCATGACTACTCTTCCGAGAGTGTAGTCCTCGATCCTCGTGCATACATATTTTCACATATGTATGCATGCCTCCTCTTCCCTTTTCTAGTCTTTTCTTGCTTCATATCTAAGCCATAGTTGCTTGCATTTTTGGGCTCCGACCCAAACTGTAACTCATCATATTTTGAGGTCCTCTTCATGTTTTATTGAGGACCTCTTGCTGTTTGAGGACAGTAGCTAGCACTTCCTTCATTAGCCCTCTTTATGCCATAATTTCGCATAATATTTTTGGCCTACGTGTGATCTGTTTTGGAGCATGATGTAAACTTCAAGTGAGCTTATTTTGAGCCCCTCTTCAACATTGAAGAAGGGCTCATCACTGTTTGGGACCTCCATGTGCCACTTGTCATTATATCCCTCTTTGGTCCCCATTTTTGCATGATTTATTAGCCCATCATGTTTCTGTTTTTGGTCTTTTTATAGAACTGAAAACAGTATTATTTTGACCCATTCTTCATGTTTCATTAAGGGTCTTTTGCTGTTTAATGAATGTTTTGTATACTTTGTGTTTTGACCTCTTTTGGGCCCTACCTTGCATAGCAGGTTGAGCATATTTTTATATTGTTTTGAAGGTTGGCATAAACTGTAAGTAGTCATATTTTTGGTCCCTCTTCAGTGTTGTAGAAGAGTCTTTTTCTGTTTGGGCTTTGCATCTACCACTTGCTTCATTACCTCATGTTTAGGGCCATTTTTTCATGCTAATTTAGTCCCACTTGTGCTTACTTTTTGGCCGTGCTTTGAACTGTAAAAATGCTTATTTTGGGGCTGCCTTACTTCATTATTTTCATTCCATGTACCAATTATGCATGCTTTGTATAGCTGCAAGCCATTTCATGCACCTAGTTTTGCATTTCGGGAGAAATTCCATGCATCGGGTGTCATTTTGCCTCGTTTCGGGGCTGTTTTGCCCCTCATTTTGCTACTGATTTTTTCATGTTTGCATATCATATTCCATGTCTTTGCCATGTCTCATTAGAGTGGCATTTTGGTGCCTGAGGGTCGATCCTCGGTTTGCGTGCACGCATGCACGCATTTCGAGTTGTCTTGTTTTCATCTCATGGCCACTGATGTGGGTGCGGCTGAGGTCCACTCACATTGGTGTAAGTCCATCTTGCATTGTGTATGCCATGTTTCAATACGTTGTGCATGTTATGTTGTTAGCATTGTGTATGCCATATAGTTATATTACATGTTTGTATGTTTGCTTGCATGCTTAGGTCGCATGTGCATTGTTGTGCATTGCCTCGCCTCTTGACCAACCATGATTGATGTTGGGTCCCTTGTATGTTTTGTGTGCATTGCATTTGACATTGAAATGCATACTTGACTCTTTGGCCTTCATGCATCGAAATGCGTGATTGGTGGCCCGAGGGTCGAGGGCCATGTTCCCTTGAGTCCATTACATGATAGGGAGTGTGTCCATGCATACATGTGCTTGAAATCCTATGCCATATGCTGTCTATTCTCTGTTGCTGTCAAAACTGTCTTCTGCAGGGAGCTTCTGCCGACCGGCAGAATTTAGTACCGACCGGCACTTTTTGAAATGCCGGTGACCCAATAAACAGCCGATGGAAGTTGTGAACTGCCGGTGGGAATTTCCCCTAGCCGGTGGTGCTCTGCAGTATGCAAGGAACCTGTCCTGGAGTTTTGGCAATTTTCAGAGAGACAGGGCAGTATAAACAGAGGTGGCAGTGTTATGGTACGGGCTTTCCGGGCGAGACGGATCCGAGCATGCATCACTCACGCATCCCAAGGCAGGGCTGCGGCCACCTTCTTGCTGCATTTGTTTTGTTAATTAATTAAGGGTTTGTAATAATTAATTAGCTAGGATAGTCGATTTATCATTCGGATTGTATTATTCTTTTGGTCCCTCCGAGCGAGGGCAAACTTGTAATAAGTGTGGGTGCGTGTGTGCATGTCTTCCAACTCCCACTCCTTTCTCCCTTTTACTTACCTGCTTTTGATGGTTAGTATTAGGACATGTTTACTTTGGCATACCTTATGCTATGCATGCGTGCATCATTCATCAGTATTGCATGCACCAGGCTCGGCGCATCATACTAACTGCATAAGTATTTCAAATCTAACTTGAATACATGCTACTTGTGCATTTTCACATGTCATTTATAGACTAGCCGAGCCTACTCTAATTGCATTCTGTATGTGATGCATTAGGCACTTAACATGAACTAGGATCACGCATGTTTGCTAACTAGTTTATTGTTTTGGCACGGAGTACGATGTAAGTATTTATGCTTTAGCATCTCACATGCGTGTGAATGTTAACATGATAGCATGCTTACCATGTGGCTAGATGCTTATGTGTTAAACTATTTGAATGCCTGTGGATGAAGGTTGGATTGTTTGAGTTGGAAAAACTCGTTGAAATCCGTATTTTAGCCTACTTGCGAGTAGCAAATTCCAAAGTATTTTTCCAAAACAAACGGATATGCAATGCTTCTTTCCAAATTAGGCAATCTAGTCTATACTTGTTTGCTGTGCGCATGACATAGTGTTTCTAGGCTAATAAATGGAATAAGAACATATAACGTTTTTAAAATCGGATATCATGGTTAGTAGAGGCCGGTCTTCGGACCGGGCGAAAGGGGGTGCTCATAGCTGACCTTCCCCGATCGTACCCAAGCTCCCGAGCCGAGACAACTCCGGTGATGACGGACATGTGGCCTTCGGCACCGAGTCAGGGTTTCCTAAATTTCCCCATTAAAAAATATTTAGGTGGCGACTCTGTATCTGGCAAAGCAGTCCATGTTTGACACTTCTTTTCAAAAATCTGTTTCTCAAAACGATTTGCCAGATTTGGACTCTTTGGTTCAGATTAAGAACCATGACATCAAATCGAGTCCGAACTGTAGCGAGGCCCACGCGGGCGCGTCTACAGTTTCTGGCGACTCTGCTGGGGATCGAACCCAAAATCTCTGGTTGTACTCCGGATGTACCTTTTCAGGCCTTGTCACTACTCCGAAGTATGGGTGTGCCCCTACCTCAAGCTCAAGATCAGGTCTGCTTCAAGCCAGAATGGCAATCAAAGTGCTCCCTCAGAAAACCAGTCCTTGCCAGGAAAGAAAGGTAGTAACTGCGTTTTGGAAGTATAAGCAAGAGTAACCCACTTTCAACCCAAAATTGTTTCTGCGGAATTTTCAATTCATGTCTTCGATGCGTAGCCCATCGTCAGTCGGCATGCACGAGGTGTATCCTTTTGAAATATATATTGTGATCCTTCTGAGAGGTAAATCGGAGGTTTTGTTTGAATTGGTCTTGTTAAGGCTTGTATCCCTTTATTCGGCATTTTGTTCCAAATATGCGTTGTCACGCTCGTTCCACTTGCATTGTGATGCACGTTCCGATTGCATTGTTATGCACCCACTTCACTAGCATTGTTATGCACCTTTTCACTTGCAATTATCATTCTTTCTCCTCGCGCGTGTGATGAGTTAGACCTTCTCTGGTTAAGAGCATTCAATACTCACACCATTCCGAAACACCGGGATACGTCCCTGTGCTTCTCATTCTCTCCGAAACACCGGGATACGTCCTTATGTTTCTTCTCCTTCCGAAACACCGGGATACGTCCCTATGTTTCTTTCACCTTTTCCGAAGCACCGGGATACGTCCCTATGTCTCTTCTTCCATTCCGAAACACCGGGATACGTCCCTACGTTTCTCTCTTTTCGAAACACCGGGATATGTCCCTACGTTTCTCTCTCTTTCCGAAACACCGGGATACGTCCCTATGTTTCTCCTTCCATTCCGAAACAACGGGATACGTCCCTATGTTTCTCTCACCATTCCGAAACACCGGGATACGTCCCTACGTTTCACTCCTCCTTTTCCGAGACACTGGGATACGTCCTTATGTTTCTCTCCCTTTTCCGAAACACCGGGATACGTCCCTATGTTTCTTTCTCCTTTTCTGAAACACCGGGATGCGTCCCTATGTTTCTTCTCCTTTGTCGAAACCTTTGGGATACGTCCGTAATCCTTGGGATACGTCCGTAATCCTTGGGATACGTCCCTAACCTTTGGGATACGTCCCTATCCTTGGGATACGTCCCTAACCTTTGGGATACGTCCCTAACCCTTTGGGATATGTCCCTAATCCTTGGTATACGTCCTTAACCTTTGGGATACGTCCCTAATCTTTGGGATACGTCCCTAACCCTTTGGGATATGTCCCTAATCCTTGGGATACGTCCCTAACCTTTGGGATACGTCCCTATCCTTGGGATGCGTCCCTAACCTTTGGGATACGTCCCTAATCCTTGGGATACGTCCCTAACCTTTGGGATACGTCCCTAATCCTTGGGATACGTCCCTAATCTTTGGGATACGTCCCTAATTCTTTGGGATACGTCCCTAATCCTTGGGATACGTTCCTATGTCTCTCCCTCTTCGGTTAAAAGCGTTCGGAATACGTTCCAAAGCTCACACCATTCCGAAACACCGGGATATGTCCCTATGTTTCTCCCTGTCCCATTTCCCCACACGATTTCAGTGTGTTTGGAATTCATTTTAGGTTGCATTGTCATGCACACCTCTTCACTTGCGTTGTCACGCACATTCCACTTGCATTGTTTTATCAAACCGGCTTCGGGGAAGTGTATAAGTCCAATTACAAATCGGCTTCGCGAAAGCGTATAAGTCCAATTACAAACCGGCTTTGCGTAGCATATAAGTCCAATGTTCAAACCGGCTTCGCGTAGCGTATAAGTCCAATTATCAAAGTCTTCCTGCATGTCATTTGCATCCTACCCCTGAACTACGCTGGTTTCATTCCTTGCAAAGGGATACGTAGGCAGCCTGCGGGCACAACCATTCATTCATTTGTATTTTGTTTGTCCAAGTCTTCGGCCTTGTCAAAAATAGGTCGTCTCTGGGCTTTGACATTCACTCCCGTCATTCTTATGACTTCCAAGTTCTGTCAAAGAGGGGCAACTGTAGACACCCCATTTTTGACAGCCCATAAGACTTGGGCGTTACTGATGATTTACTTGGTGGAGACAGGTGTGTAGGGCAAAGGTTCAATTTCTTCGGCAAGGAGAGAGACAAATCTCAACTTCACACCCCATTTTGGACCAAAGTTATTTTGGATGATTTTTAGACCTTAAAACCCTCTCTTTCAAAACATTTTTGAAATAAAGTTTCTACAATGTTCCGAGGCTCACATTTTGTCAAATGATGCGCTTTTCGATAAACCGAGCAAGGACAAAGTGGAAATTAATGAAAGAGAGATGAAATCTTTAAAAAAAAAATCTTTCAAAACACCTTACTTAGGGGTTTGAAGTTGAAGAAGAGAGGAAATGAGAGGACAAAACTAGTTTGGGAGAAGTTCGGCATGAATCCAGGTAGAAGCGAGTCGAGCAGCCCTCGCTGAATTGGGCTTATCTATCTGTACACTTGGAGTTTAGCTATGGGGCCACCACCGTCGGAAAGCTTACTTCCCGGGCTTCATTTTGCACTCAAGAATCTCTTAAAGCCAAGTCCGGGTGGGGGAGATATGATCAGCTGAAGTTGGGCATCATCCCGGTTGGATCGAATCTGCGCGGCTTCACCAAAATGGGCATAACTTTTTCCACAGGAGGAATTTTAATGCAAGGTTTGCGCCATTGGAAATCTAACCTCCAGGGCTTCAATTTGGACACCCACCGGCCATTTTTTGACCTTGGCAGCACCTATCGGCAATCTATTTATCCGGCCGGCAATTTATTGTGCTGACCGGCCATTTTTGCTGGCCGACGACCTTCCAGAGTATTCTATAGATTGAATGGATGCCAGCTGTGGCAGCTGGAATGCACAGACCCTGCTCCCCATGCACGTGTGTGGCTGTTTTGCACCATTTGCACACCCTTTGACCCCTTTTCTTGCACCCTTTGCTCAAGGCTTCTTGAGGAAGCCTTGACCTCTTGTCTTGGCTTCCCCAAGAAGCTTACCAGCTGTCCTAGCTTTTCGAATAAGCCTTGACCTCCCCTTAGACCCCTTTGACCCTTTGTAGCTTGTCTTAGAAGCTTAGTCTTGCCTATATAAGGGGCCTCTCCTCCTCCATTGTTTTGGTTGGGGTTTTTTGGAACAAAAAACCAGAGATATATAAATATATCTGATATATACATACATATATCCCTTCGTCTCTCACTATATCTCTCCCATTCAACCATCAAACACCCTTGTTCTTGGCCCATTTCTTCATCAACTCATAGCACAAGGCATCCTTACTCCATTGCAGAAACTTGAGGCTGTTCTTCAGAGCTTAGGAGCACCTAAACTTGGTCCAAGAGGTGCTGGTTTGCTGGTCTTCAAGGGTGAGTCCTCCTCTTCCCTTTTCTAGTCTTTTCTTGCTTCATATCTAAGCCATAGTTGCTTGCATTTTTGGGCTCCGACCCAAACTGTAACTCATCATATTTTGAGGTCCTCTTCATGTTTTATTGAGGACCTCTTGCTGTTTGAGGATAGTAGCTAGCACTTCCTTCATTAGCCCTCTTTATGCCATAATTTTGCATAATATTTTTGGCCTATGTGTGATCTGTTTTGGAGCATGATGTAAACTATAAGTGAGCTTATTTTGAGCCCCTCTTCAATATTGAAGAAGGGCTCATCACTGTTTGGGACCTCCATGTGCCACTTGTCATTATATCCCTCTTTGGTCCCCATTTTTGCATGATTTATTAGCCCATCATGTTTCTGTTTTTGGTCTTTTTACAGAACTGAAAATGGTCTTATTTTGACCCATTATTCATGTTTCATTAAGGGTCTTTTGCTGTTTGATGAATGTTTTGTATACTTTGTGTTTTGACCTCTTTTGGGCCCTACCTTGCATAGCAGGTTGAGCATATTTTTATATTGTTTTGAGGGTTGCCATAAACTGTAAGTAGTCATATTTTTGGTCCCTCTTCAGTGTTGTAGAAGATCCTTTTTCTGTTTGGGCTTTTCATCTACCACTTGCTTCATTACCTCATGTTTAGGGCCATTTTTGCATGCTAATTTAGTCCCACTTGTGCTTACTGTTCGGCCATGCTTTGAACTGTAAAAATACTTATTTTTGGGCTGCCTTACTTCTGTCTTTTCATTCCATGTACCAATTATGCATGCTTTGTATAGCTGTAAGCCATTTCATGTACCTAGTTTTGCATTTCGGGAGAAATTCCATGCATCGGGTGTCATTTCGCCTCGTTTCGGGGCTGTTTTGCCCCTCATTTTGCTACTAATTTTTGCATGTTTGCATATCATATTCCATGTCTTTGTCATGTCTCATTAGAGTGACATTTTGGTGACTAAGGGTCGGTCCTCGGTTTGCGTGCACGCGTGCACACATTTCGAGTTGTTTTGTTTTCATCTCATGGCCACTGATGTGGGTGCAGCTGAGGTCCACTCACATTGGTGTAAGTCCATCTTGCATTGTGTATGCCATGTTTCAATACGTTGTGCATGTTATGTTGTTAGCATTGTGTATGCCATGTAGTTATATTGCATGTTTGTATGTTTGCTTGCATGCTTAGGTCGCATGTGCATTGTTGTGCATTGCCTCGCCTCTTGACCAACCATGATTGAGGTTGGGTCCCTTGTATGTTTTATGTGCATTGCATTTGACATTGAAATGCATACTTGACTCTTTGGCCTTCATGTATCGAAATGCGTGATTGGTGGCCCGAGGGTCGAGGGCCATGTTCCCTTGAGTCCATTACATGATAGGGAGTGTGTCCATGCATACATGTGCCTGAAATCCTATGCCATATGCTGTCTATTCTCTGTTGCTATCAAAACTGTCTTCTGCAGGGAGCTTCTGCCGACCGGCAGAATTTAGTACCGATCGGCACTTTTTGAAATGCAGGTGACCCAATAAACAGCCGATGGAAGTTGTGAACTGCCGGTGGGAATTTCCCCTAGCCGGTGGTGCTCTGCAGCATGCAAGGAACCTGTCCTGGAGTTTTGGAAATTTTCAGAGAGACAGGGCAGTATAAACAGAGGTGGCAGTGTTATGGTACGGGCTTTCCGGGCGAGACGGATCCGAGCATGCATCACTCACGCATCCCAAGGCAGGGCTGCGGCCACCTTCTTGCTGCATTTATTTTGTTAATTAATTAAGGGTTTGTAATAATTAATTAGCTAGGATAGTCGATTTATCATTCGGATTGTATTATTCTTTTGGTCCCTCCGAGCGAGGGCAAACTTGTAATAAGTGTGGGTGCGTGTGTGCATGTCTTCCAACCCCCACTCCTTTCTCCCTTTTACTTACCTGCTTTTGATGGTTAGTATTAGGACATGTTTACTTTAGCATACCTTATGCTATGCATGCGTGCATCATTCATCAGTATTGCATGCACCAGGCTCGGCGCATCATACTAACTGCATAAGTATTTCAAATCTGACTTGAATATATGCTACTTGTGCATTTTCACATGTCATTTATAGACTAGCCGAGCCTACTCTAATTGCATTCTGTATGTGATGCATTAGGCACTTAACATGAACTAGGATCACGCATGTTTGCTAACTAGTTTATTGTTTTGGCACGGAGTACGATGTAAGTATTTATGCTTTAGCATCTCACATGCGTGTGAATGTTAACATGATAGCATGCTTACCATGTGGCTAGATGCTTATGTGTTAAACTATTTGAATGCCTGTGGATGAAGGTTGGATTGTTTGAGTTGGAAAAACTCGTTGAAATTCGTATTTTAGCCTACTTGCGAGTAGCAAATTCCAAAGTATTTTTCCAAAACAAACGGATATGCAATGCTTCTTTCCAAATTAGGCAATCTAGTCTATACTTGTTTGTTGTGCGCATGACATAGTGTTTCTAGGCTAATAAATGGAATAAGAACATATAACGTTTTCAAAATCGGATATCATGGTTAGTAGAGGCCGGTCTTCGGACCGGGCGAAAGGGGGTGCTCATAGCTGACCTTCCCCGATCGTACCCAAGCTCCCGAGCCGAGACAACTCCGGTGATGACGGACATGTGGCCTTCGGCACCGAGTCAGGGTTTCCTAAATTTCCCCATTAAAAAATATTTAGGTGGCGACTCTGTATCTGGCAAAGCAGTCCATGTTTGGCACTTCTTTTCAAAAATCTGTTTCTCAAAACGATTTGCCGGATTTGGGCTCTTTGGTTCAGATTAAGAACCATGACATCAAATCGAGTCCGAACTGTAGCGAGGCCCACGCGGGCGCGTCTATAGTTTCTGGCGACTCTGCTGGGGAATTTAGAGAGCTTGACTCGAACTCGTGATATCCTGTTTTGATTTCACTTATGTGTTTCTTTGTATTGCATGTGCATTGGTGCGCCTAGGACACCGTGTTTGCCATCTGCCATTCTTGAACGGTTTGCCGGGGGCTTGTCTTGTCAAGGCATGACCATAAGGCTGACCGGTTATGGGCTCTGACAGTATGGGAACACAAACCCCGATTTTACCGGGGCACCCTTTTTGACCATTCGACCTAGTGCATATTCGGAATCCATAGTGACCATTCCAAACTAGGACAGGTTGCTTACCCAATTATAGGTTGTTTGAAACCGCTGTGTGTGTAGTGAAACCCTAGCTCCTGACAAAATAGGACAGGGAAACCCTACCCCAACATAGGGGTGTTTTGGCTCTCATTTGCTTGCTATGTGCTTTTTGGAGTTGGCCTCTACAGGAATGCATATATCAGTTTGCAAGTCTGGGTATTAGGCCTGCGGGCATCAGTGTTTTGAGAATCAGTTATATCTGCGGGTATCAGATTCAGATTTGGGGCAGTGATTTTGGGGAACAGTGATCAGTAGTAGAATACAGTTATTTAGTTATGCCTATGCCTGTTCTGATGAAATTGGGCTGAGATGCTGCCTATTTTCTCTTTTACTAGGTAGTCCTGGAACCATAGCTTCAGAAGGCTCCAATATCTCCCGAGGTTCATTGGACTTGTACTGATAGACTCCGTCAGGTCATAGACTTAGTTCAAGGGTAATCAGGGCCAGAGAAGGCTAGTCAGGCACAGACCACCAGTACAACAGCTACCAGATCAGTGATCTTTGAGCAGTCGGGCTAAGATTTCCGAGCCTATTGCCGACACAGATATACCGGTTGCTCAGTTAGATTAGAACAGTATGTCGAGTCTGGAAGAGATGGTGCGCCAGGTCCAGGATAGTATGAAAGCCATGCAGCAAGACGCTGTCCATCAAGCAGAATTCGCCAAGTAGCAGGCTGTGGTCATAGCCCAACAGGCAGAGACAATTGCCAGGTTAGAGCAGCAAACTGGAGTATCTACTTCACACCAGGCTCCTCTCCCACCAAGAGTTCCCATACTCGGGGAGGCAACCCACGTCCAGGATGATACGGACATTCCAGTCGGGCCAGCTCCGCCTCCGGTTCTACCCCAGCTATCTAAGACACCCATCAACCTACCGGACTCCCCTTTTGAGTTAGAGACGGATCCAACGGCGCTGAAGATGAGCAAGCTTGAAAGGTTGTTCAAGAAGGCTCAAGGCATGAAATCCGTCCTGGACATCGAGGATGGGTATACCGATGCAGCTGTGACGCTGCCAGACAGATTCAAGATGCCAAATATCGACCGTTTCGATGGGTCCGGGGATCCTATGGTGCACTTGCGGCTGTTTTCAGACATTCTAAGGCCGATGGGCCTCACCAGATTACAGAAGCTATCATTGTTTGGCCGGACCTTGTCTGGGATAGCCGCAACCTGGTATGCGAAATTGGAGAACCCTGTGAAACAGAATTGGGAAGAGATGGCTGGGGCCTTCAGTGATCAATACTCCTACAACACACAGATTGAGGTCACAACTCGTGATCTTGAAGTCACCCGCCAAGAGCCAAAGGAGGTTTTTTCAGAGTTTGTGGCGAGGTGGAGAGCAAAGGCCTCGATGATGGCTACAAGGCCTTCCGACAAAGACCAGACAAGGATGGTTGTGCGCAACCTCCAACCCAAACTAATGCAGAAAATGATCGTGCTCCCCTTCCCTACCTTTTCGGATCTGCATGAGATGGGGGTACAGATCGAGGATGCTATGAAGCAGGGCCTTATTGATCAGGAGAAGGAGCAGCCCAGGAGGGCGTTTACCCGCAGTTCGAATGCGACCACCAGCGGTGACGCAGCTACAAGATCTTCTGAAGTGGGCATGGTCGCCACCACCACGCCAAGAGCAGCCACCCCTTTTGTTGATGCATCCAATCCAAACCCCCGAACTTCGGACTATCTACCCCGAGGCTAGAGGGTTTTCACCCCGCTCTTTATGCCTTTGTCTAAAGCTCTAGGGGTCCTACTCAGGAAAGGACATCTGAAACCGTTAGAACAACGGCCTCTACCCGATCCTCTCCCTCCAAAGCATGACCTGACTAAGTATTGTGCTTTTCATCAACGGACCGGTCATGACACCGACAGTTGCGTCCGTCTCCGCCACGAGATACAAAATTTGATTGACAACAAAGTCATTCCCGCACCAGGTCCTGCAAAGTCTATCGGCACTTGATCAGTGAACTTGTGGGGGATAATGTGAATTTTTGATCGGGGGATGAACCACCTGCGGGCGGCGTTCAGTTTATTCCGAGATGTGGCGTTTGGCACGCACTGTTTTGAGCATTTTGCGAATGCTAGCTTTTGTGTTTTCTGACTTGGGTATTGGGTCAGTCTTCTCAATTTGTATTGAGTCAGTCTTTTCATACTGAGTCAGTCGGGTCTGTCTTGTTGTGTCGAGTCAGTCCTGTTTTGTTAGAGTCGGGTGATTTCGGGGGTGTTACCTCGGACATCACTTGCTTGTTTTGTGTTTGTCTTTTTTGCTTTCTTTGGAGTCTGTTTCGGCCGAGGAGCCAGTTACGCCAACAGATCTGAATGGAACAACAGTGATTTTCACACTCTTGTGTTTGCTTCTGTCGTGTGCCAGTTGTGCCAGAAGTTTGAATGAAGTGACAGTGCTCTTCGCCTGCCTTTTCTGTGCCTTTGAAGTCATTGTAATGACCTAAGTTTTTCAAGACTTTTTTTGAAACATTGTGATAAAAACGAAGAGGAAGGAATTCTTCAGGTTTTGCAAAATTTGATCAATTGAGAGAAAGAGAGGCATGTTAAGCCCTTAATGATCGAGATCATGCTTGTTAGTATGAGTACTGAGAAGGATCCTGGCTTGATCCAGATTGGTCCTACACTGTCTTCAGTGCGAGCGATTTGTCGCTTTCTTAAAAGATTTCAAAAACTGTTTTGCACGGTCCTGTGAAGACTTGTGTGGAATCGCTCTTGAGATTATGCAGCCTAGGATCACTCTCAGTCTCAAGATTCAATCCATTTGTTTTCGAACCTTGAACCTGAGTTCAGAACGTTCAACGGTCAACCACAACGTGAGACCTGTGTAGCCATTTTGAAGCAGCCCTCGAACAAGAGGCACCAAAGTCAGATTAAGAAGATCAGATCCAAGGAAGCTTGTAAAGCTAGATCAAAAGCCCCCCCTCAAACTAGGGGCAAAAATGTCAGATATGCTCGAAGAGCCGAAGATGGATCCTTCAGTAAATCAATACAACAGCCACTCTCCTGGATACGAATGGCTTCAAAACCCTAAAACCATTTGGCATGGACTTGTTACACTTTTACCCTTTGAGAGGCTCGCTGGGTCGAAAACCCGGAAGGGCGACCCAGGCAAAAGTTAGAGCAAGAGAAAAATACAAAAAAAAAAAAAAACAAAAAAAAAATGTAAAAAAAGAAGAGAAAAAGAAATGAAAAAATTGAAAAGAAAAGAAGAACAAAGCTCGCAAGGTCGAAAACCCGCAACGGGCGCCTTGGCAAAAGTTAGAGCCTAAAAAGGAGAGGATAATACCCAAGTGTACCTTACCCCGGAACTACGTAAGGCTTGATTCCCATGTTTGGGATACGTAGGCAACTTCATTCTGAAGTCCAGCCACAAACACCTCTAAAATCGATTGTGTCCATATGATGGTTCTAGTCATCCTTGTCTTTTCTGTATCCGGGAGTTCGGTCGCAATCATCGCTCTGAGGACTAATTACAATGCACTACGGTGCCATTCAGACAAGGGGCAACTTTCCGTTGCCATTCAATGCACCGCGGTGTCATTCAAACAAAGGGCAACTTTCCGTTGCCATTCAATGCGCTGCGGTGCCGTTCAAACAAGGGGCAACTTTCCGTTGCCATGCAGCTTCCCTCCAGCAAGGGGCAATTTTCCTCAAAATCCGAGGTTGTGCGTCTCAAGAGTAGGTTCCGTGCTTGTTAAGCATTGGCCATTTGCAAGAATAGTTTTTGAGAATTTTTACTAAAGTTGACTAATTTTCTCGAAACTTGTTCCATCTTTTCCAAAAACTGGACCATTTCTTGGACCCAAAATAGGAAAATTTTCTGTGCTCATAGCCTGACTTGCATGATTTCAAATCAAAAATCGAACAAGTGTGTTAATCTAACTCTCATATTGGTCAAAATTGTTTTCGTAGAAAACCAAAAAAAAATGGTCAAAATGATGAACTAGGGGCACAGTTGAGTCAGGTGTTCTGTCTTTCCCCCGTCATCAACTACTCACTAAGAAGGGCACCCTACCTGCCAAGAAGGGCATAACTGAAGTCAACAGCAAAAGGGCCGAAAAGCTCTCTCATCCTCCAAACAACGAGGTATCGAGCCAAGTGCGAAGCACGAGCTGGAATGGATCATGATATTCCACTTCCTCATCTGGACAAATCTGATCACGTCCAAACTCCCCAACAGAGCATCGTCAACCGATGTCAGCTGCAAATTTGCTACACGCCCAGTTGTAGCGCAGCCCCTCTATGGGAGAAGCTCACTGTTGTGAACAAGATTGAGAATCTGGTAGAATACCAGCGGCAAGGGCCCACAATTTCTAGTTTATCCATCAACCACCCAGGGGAGGGATTGAAAAATGAGAGATTGAAGAATAGAGAGATGTGCGATGAGAGAAAAAGTGAGAAAAAGGCTTTTTCAGAAAAAGAGAGCTTGAGGGCAGAGTGATGTGAGGATCACAAATGAGAGAGGGTGGGAAACAATACCCGGTGAAGCAGGCTCCCTGTGCACGTCTGTGCGTCGTGTCTTTTGTTTTGTCTCGATTCTTGTCTTGAGTCGTTCCGAGCGTGCCTCGATGTGTTTAGGTTGTTTACCTTTTGTTTTTCGTTGTTGAGTCCTTTTCACTGTGTTCAGTCGTAGGCTCAATACCCGGTTAAGAACTCTTTTCTTAATTTCAAAAATAAAATTGTTTTGTGCTTAAAGTGCTGTGCCATTCTTCACGTTTGTGCAAAAACAAGATTCGTTCTTTCATAAAATCGCAGGGTTCAACCCAGGTCATGTGAGAATAGTAAAACCAAGACCTATCTGAAGCTACATGGGTTCCGGACTGTAAAGCAAAAGAAAAGAGGGAAAATCGAAGCATCTGAGTGTGTTTCACCTTCAGCAAATTCCGTGATTGTACTCCGGATGTACCTTTTCAGGCCTTGTCACTACTCCGAAGTATGGGTGTGCCCCTACCTCAAGCTCAAGATCAAGATCAGGTCTGCTTCAAGCCAGAATGGCAATCAAAGTGCTCCCTCAGAAAACCAGTCCTTGCCAGGAAAGAAAGGTAGTAACTGCGTTTTGGAAGTATAAGCAAGAGTAACCCACTTTCAGCCCAAAATTGTTTCTGCGGAATTTTCAATTCATGTCTTCGATGCGTAGCCCATCGTCAGTCGGCATGCACGAGGTGTATCCTTTTGAAATATATATTGTGACCCTTCTGAGAGGTAAATCGGAGATTGTGTTTGAATTGGTCTTGTTAAGGCTTGTATCCCTTTATTCGGCATTTTGTTCCAAATATGCGTTGTCACGCCCGTTCCACTTGCATTGTGATGCACGTTCCGATTGCATTGTTATGCACCCACTTCACTAGCATTGTTATGCACCTTTTCACTTGCAATTATCATTCTTTCTCCTCGCGCGTGTGATGAGTTAGACCTTCTCTGGTTAAGAGCATTCAATACTCACACCATTCCGAAACACCGGGATACGTCCCTATGCTTCTCATTCTCTCCGAAACACCGGGATACGTCCTTATGTTTCTTCTCCTTCCGAAACACCGGGATACGTCCCTATGTTTCTTTCACCTTTTCCGAAGCACCGGGATACGTCCCTATGTCTCTTCTTCCATTCCGAAACACCGGGATACGTCCCTACGTTTCTCTCTTTTCGAAACACCGGGATACGTCCCTACGTTTCTGTATTCTGATGACTTATTGCCCTATTTTCCATAGCTATGGGTTTACACGTACTTTCCGACGTTGGCCCCGGAGCTCGAGGTGGTAGTGCCTCTCACGATCCCTTACTCATTCGTATTCGAGGGCCAGTACTGGCCGAGGGCCCGGGAGACTTTGCCCTACCTGCGGTAGTATTTTGACACAGTGCGGACGACCGAGGTAATTCAGAACTCTCAGTTCTCCATGTTTTCATCTTTGATTCGTCTTGCATGTTTATGATTTCTATTCGGCTCATGCATTGGTTATCCGCAGATCACATGGCAACCCTGGGCACCCTTGGGTGGAAACACCCAATTTCAGTTTGCTGGGGGATGGGCCGCTTCTCGGTACAAGATCCTATTTGAGGGGCCTGTTGGTAGGGCCTGGTTTCTGGGGGACCGCTTCATGCATCAGACTATGGGCTACCCCGAGCAGAGTGTCCCCGCAGCACCTCCGGTCGATATGCGGTCTACTGAGGGGCTCACTCCCCAGGATGTTGAGTCGGCTATGCTGGGCACTAATGTACTTCTGCATTTGGAGGAGGGAGAATACGCAACTTACCGCCATACATACTTGATGCCTCCATTGACAGGTGTCCGTACTCGCATGAGGAGGTCTACTGGCATGCCATCATCGAGCCGGGCCCGGGCTATAGATATTTCTTCGACCAGCAGGGCCGGCACATCGAGAGATGGGGCTGGACTGGTCCCCCCGATTCCCCCGACTTATCATCAGGCCGGATAGCCAGATATCTCGACTGAGTTGACAGGATGGCCATACGGGACTTCCTACCCGATTCCGATAGAGCCCCCTATGCCCGATCGCCGATACGTCAGTGATCCTAACTCACCACCGATATGTTCCACTGCTTTTCATTTACCACTCAGGTACTTAGGCATTTATTTACTCATTGATGACTTGAGCTTGTATCTGCAGCCTACCAGGGAGTATATGGAGGGGTTACTCGCGTTAGTAGCCTCACTCGAGGGCATGGTCCTACGGAGAGAGACGCAGTTGTCCATCGTCGGTGTGCCGGTACTCTTTAGTTTTCTTGCATTTATCATACTTTTGATGACATGCTGAACTTGAATATTTCACTGCATTGATTGACTGTATGTGTAGAGTACATCTGATACACACCACATTCATGTACTGTATCTGCATACACCCACCCTTCGTAGTTTTCTTGCATCTGCATCTGATATACATACTTTGGCTGATGTATTCAAATTGCGCTCTTTCTTTTCAGATGCCTCCGTTACATACCGGGCCACAGTCCGGGCCATCCAGGCCTCCTCGGAGAGCTGGGAGAGGGGATTCGACTCGCGGTCGAGGCAGATGCAGAGCACCTGTCGTAGAGGAGGAGTCCAGCGAGGAGGAGGAGCCTGCACATCCCCAGTTAGAGACATCCGCTGGCAGAGAGGATGACTCTGGTTCCGGTTCCGGTAGTAGAGATGATGCCGAGGAGGATTCTGAGGGCGGCGACTCCGATTCCGATGATGATGATGGTGCAGAGGTTGTTCCGCAGAAGAGGACGAAGAGGGCCTCTTATTCCTGTGCTTGATAGCATTGATGCAGCTGTTCCTGCTTTTTTTCCTTTTTTACTAGTAGTTGTAGCACATTTGTACATTATTAGGCAGTTTTATTTTCTGTAAAACTTGTACCCTTGTTGTAAAATGTTGTAACAAAGGAGCATGATGGAATGAAACAGCTTTTTGAAAAAAAGTGTTGCATTTTAAGTTCTCAGCATTGCATCGCATCATTTTGCATGAAAATGAGATTGAATGGAATTGTGCACTGAAAATTGCCAAATCAGGTAGTGAACCGACACAACAAACAACTTAACTTACTAAGAAACAACAAAACCTTAGCAAGTTTATAACTCAATAAGCAAGACATATCAATGTTGATTAAACAAAGAGTAGCAACTCAATACACGAAACTCGATGACTCGATAAACAAGACTCGATAAACAAAACAACTCGATAAACAAAACAACAACTTGAGAAACAAAACAACAACTCGATAAGAAAGACTCAACAATAACTTGATAAACAAAATGCATTTCGGACGATCAGAGTGACGGAACGCATCCGAAACAGAGGAAAATTTGCACCTTCAACACTCCCGATGCATGGAAATGCTAGGAACGTTCTTCTAGAGGCTAGGACAAGACCAAAGCCTCACTTCTCTTCATGGCCGACTGTAGACGTCCCCGAACGCCCCGGGAGGAACGAGCTCCCGCTCCGTTCATTTTGGGGTCACTACAGCTCAGGACTCTCAAATTTGTCACGGTTCTAAGTCTGAACCAAAGAGTCCAAATCCGGCAAATTGTTTTAAGAAAACTGATTTTTGAAAGAAGTGCCAAACATGCACTGCTTTGCCAGATGCAGAGTCGCCACCTAAATGTTTTTTTAATGGGAAATTTAGGAAACCCTGACTCGGTGCCAAAGGCCACGTGTCCGTCATCACCAAAGTTGCCTCGGCTCGGGAACTTGGGTACGATTGGGGAAGGTCACTTCGTGAGCACCCCCGCTCGCCCGATCAAAGATCGGCCTCTACTAACCGTGATATCTATTTTTGAAAACTTTGTGTATCCTTATTCCGGTTATTAGCCTAGGTTACTATGTGATGCACACAACATATAAGTATAGACTGGGTCGCCTGAATTGGAACAAAACATTTTATGCTTGTTTATTTGAAAGATGGTTTGCTACTCGCAAGTAGGCTTAAAATGCAGATTTTGCCACCCACAGGTGGGCTTAGAAAAGATGGTTTTGCCACTATCTAGTGGACTTAAAACAAACAGTTGATGATTTATTCCAATCCAAGTAACCCAACCTTCACCCACAGGCATTCAGGCAGTTATATCACATAAGCAAATAGCCTCATGGTAAGCATGCTATTCATGGCAGTCACTCACACGCATGCGAGGATGCTAAAGCATAAAACTCACCGAGTACTCCAAGCCAAAACAGAGACTTTATTAGAAATCATGCATGAATCCTAAGTATACAATAATGCCTAATGCAACACATGCAAAAATGCAACTATAGCAGGCTCGGCTATTCTAAACATGGCATATGGAATGCTACAACTATCATGTATTCAATTTGGAATTGAAAGTACGATGCAGTTAGTATGGTGCGCCGAGCCCGGTGCATGCAAAACAGATGAATGAATGCAAACATGCTGTCATACTGTATGCTAATTGAAATATGCCCTAATCTAACCATCATAAGCGGATAAATAAAAGGGAGAAAGACGTGGGGTTGGAAGACATACAACACACTCACGCACACTTATTACAATTATGCCCTCGCACAGAGGGTCCGAATAAATAATACAGTCCCAAATAAAAGAATATTACAGTCCAAATAATATACAAATTCCTAATTAATTAACAAATTAACTAAGAAAATAAATAAAACTGGCATGCAAGCCAGGGACTGCCTTGCTTCTGATGGATGATGCATGTCCGGGTTGTCTTGCGCGGAAATCCACCGGGATGCCCCAATTAGCCTCTGTTTAGCAGTTATTCTTGAAACGCGTGCTAAGTCCCAAAAAGTTACTGATTCTTCATTTTGCTGCAACAGAGAGCAGGAAAGGGGCATAGCAATGTATTTTCACAAATATATGCATGCCTCGATCCTCGTGCCACCAATCACACATACCGAGGCATGATGGCCGAGGAGTCGAAATGCACAATTCAATATAGGATGAATGCACATGAAAACACAGCTAAAACCCAACTCCATCATGGATAATCCGGAGTGTCGGTGACTGGGGAATTGAGACACGTTCCGTCACTCGGAGTACGGAACGCACCTCGTTTCCCGTGCCCGGGCTAACTCCTATCCCGAACACGATGCGATATGCATGATATGCATGAAATGCAACTAAGATACAATCCTAACATACACAATGCTATGAAAATGAGATGCCTCGAAATGCGTGCACACGAGCACGCAAATCGAGAAAATGACATACGCAATGTAAATGACATGGAAATGTGATATGGGCTTACACTAACATGAGAGAGCCTCAGCTACACTCACATAAGAGGCCGGTGGATGAAAATGAAGTGTCTCGAAATGCGTGCACACGGGCACGCAAACCGAGGCAATGGCATATGCGATGCAATGGCATGGAAATGTGATATGGGCTTACACTAACATGAGAGAGCCTCAGCTACACTCACATAAGAGGCCGATGAATGAAAATGAAGTGCCTCGAAATGCGTGCACACGGGCACACAAACCGAGGCAATGGCATACGCAATGCAATATGGCTAAAATGGCATGGAAAATGCAACATGGACTTATACTAACATGAGAGAGCCTCAGCCACACTCACATAAGAGGCCGATGAATGAAAATGAAGTGCTTCGAAATGCGTGCACACGGGCACGCAAACCGAGGCAATGGCATACGCCATGTAATATGGCTAAAATGGCATGGAAAATGCAACATGGACTTATACTAGCATGAGAGAGCCTCAGCCACACTCACATAAGAGGCCGATGAATGAAAATGAAGTGCCTCGAAATGCGTGCACACGGGCACGCAAACCGAGGCAATGGTATGTGCAATGTAATATGGCAAAAATGGCATATAGAATGCAACATGGAGTTATACTAACATGAGAGAGCCTCAGCCACACTCACATAAGAGGCCGATGAATGAAAATGAAGTGCCTCGAAATGCGTGCACACGGGCACACAAACCGAGGCAATGGCATACGCAATGCAATATGGCTAAAATGGCATGGAAAATGCAACATGGACTTATACTAACATGAGATAGCCTCAGCCACACTCACATAAGAAGCCGGTGAATGAAAATGAAGTGCCTCGAAATGCGTGCACACGGGCACGCAAACCGAGGCAATGGCAAAAATGCGAATTATGGCATGGGAAGTGATATGCAAACATGGTAATAGAATTTAAGCATTGAAATGTGGGGGAAAACAGCCCTGAAATGAGGCGAAAACACACCTGATGCGAGGAATGGTCTCGAAACATGAATTTTGGGACCCGAAATGGCCTATGGCTATACCAAACATGCACAATATGGGTATGCAATGAATAGACAGTAGCAAGGGAGCCCCAAAATTAGCATTTTACCAGTACAAATCATGGCCAAACAGCAAGCGAATATAGGGCAACAATGGCATGCAAAAATGGCCTTAAACATGAGGTTATGAAGCAACTCACAGCTGCTAATTCCAAACAGGTTAGGGCCCTTCAACAACATTGAAGAGGGGCCAAAAATAAGTATATTTTCAGAACTATAAAAAACCTAAAAACAATCATAGACAGGCTAAGTTCTTATGCAAGAAAAAGGGCCAAAAGGTGGCCAAAGAGGCAAGTGGTATATGCAATGCCCAAACTGAAAAATTCCCTTCTACAACATTGAAGAGGGACCAAAAATAAGCATATTTACAGAACTGTAAAAACCCAAAAACAGTATACAAACATGCTAGAAATGCAATGCAAAATGAGGCTCAAAAGTGGCTACAACACAAAGTATGCAAAATATTCCACAAACAGCCAAAGACCCTTAATGAAACATGTTAAGAAGGTCAAAATAAGGCCATCTATAGGCCTGTAAATCATCCAAAAATGGAAGCATAATGGGCTGCCAAAGCATGCAAGAAAATGGCATTCAAGGAGGATATTGAAGCAAGTGCAATATGGAGGGCTCAAACAGGGTTGAGCCCTTAATGAAACAAAAAAATGAGCTTAAAATAAGGCCATTTTCAGTTTTGGTCGGAGCTCAAATCAATAAGCATGTATGGCTTAGAAATGTTACAAGAATAAGCTCAAAAAGGGGGAAAGTGGACTTACCTTTGAAGGCTTGACTTTGGTTGCCTCTTGGCTTGAGTTTGTGGCTCCTTAGGCCTTGGAGAACACCTTCACACTTCTGGAATGGAGGATGGAAGGGTGGGGGGGGGTGGTGTAGAAGAAATGGTGGTGTTGGACTTGGAGGTTTTTAAGGAAATGAGAAAGATAGAGGATGAATTTTGCATCAAGACTTGAAGATGATTTTCTCCAACCCCTTAATAAAACATGGCCTGCTGGTTATATGGACCAAAAGAAGAGGGAGTATGGAAGGAAAGGGTGGGGGAAAAGGATCAAGACTTTCCCCCACAAAATATCCCCTGGATACAGATATTTTCTGGGGGAAAGGGCTACACAGCTGTAAAGTGGAAGGAGAGAGGAACATGGCCGGCCACCTATTGGGCTTGGAAGTGGCCGGCTGGCCACCCCCCCTAGCCGGCCGGCTAGGGGTCAAAAGGGTCAACTTGAAATAGTGGCCGGCCACCACATAATGGTGTCCTCCCATGCCTCCTCATCATAACCCTGTGGTTCGAATTTGGAAATTCTAAAGCAGGAGAGAGAACAAGCCAATTTTAGGAGGGGTTCAAAAGGGTCAAAAGGAAATAGTGGCCGGCCATATGATATTAGGATCCTCCCATGTGTGTACAACACAAATATGTGGTTCAAAATTCAAGAAAAAGGGCCCAGGTTGTTCAACATTGGCTCGGAAGGAGGAGTTCAAAAGGGTCAATTGGATTTTCTGGCCGGCCATGAACTTTTAGGGTCCTCCCATGTGTGTACATCACAAATATGTGGTTTGGGGTTGAAGAAAGTAGCTCCAAGGTGTTCAACATTGGCTCGGAAGTGCGAAAAGCGGGTGTCGGAGGGTGAAAATGGAATATAACTGGTTGCCAAGATAATTACTGGCCTCCCATCCTCCAGTGACCTTCCTGCCTATGAAACAGAGGCACCTGCCAAACATGAACAAGAACCGATGCAAAACGAACCCTCGGGGGCCAAAACACGTAGTTCGGGGTCCCGAAAATGGGCTGCTAAGCACCGAAAGTGGCGTTCGGCCACAAAGTGGGTTTCTCAGACCCCAGTGTCCCTCAAAAGGGAGAAAATAAGACATACGCCAAAAACCAGAGCAAACGGAGAAGGTTAGGCGGTCCCGAACCGAGGCACACGGCCAACAGTCCCGAAAACCGGGAATCGGGCTCCGAAATGGGCAAAATGGCCTATGACCACAAAACGTAGCCCACGGCCACTAAGAGATGGTCTACAGGACCTCTCCCTCCCCTCAGGAAAAGAAACAGAGAAAACCGAGTCTGGTTCGCGAATCGAGGTAAGGCACAGAAGAGGGTTCGGAAGTCCGGAGGCAGGGCTCACGGCCGCGACTCTGAAACTTCTGAACGAGCACGTTATGCAATATCACCAAGTGCCCAACTGGTGACGTCTGAGTCTTAAGGTCGGTCAAAAATGGGATGTCTACAGTTGCCCCTTTTTGACAGAACTCGGAAGTCACAAGTGACGGGAGTGAATGTCAAAGCCCAGAGACGACCCATTTTTGACAAGGCCGAAGACTTAGACAAACAGGCAGGATAACAAAGATGTGCCCGCAGGCATGCTCGCAGGCAGGGGCAGAATGCAAAATGACATGCAAGAAGATTTTGAAGATTGGACTTATGCGCTACGCGAGGCCGGTTTTGAAAGTTGGACTTATACGCTACGCGAAGCCGGTTATCACTCATGATCATGCAAAGAGAGCTGTAATGAAGCAATTATGCGAAATAAATGCAACATTTTAAGCGAATGCTAGGCAAGCAAGTAAACTCGAGCCAAACTACACTTCGTGCAGAAAGGATGTAAGAAAATTATGGAATTCTCACTGCAAATACAGTGTGCATGTGTGATAGATACACAGAGCGAACATGTGATTGATACACAAAAAGGTGAACACAAAGTGTGATAGATGCACTAAGTGAACAAGTATGATAGATACACAAAGCGAGAGTGTGTGATTGATACACAAAAAGGTGAGCACAAAGTGTGATAGATGCACTAAGTGAGCAAAGCGAGTGTGTGACAGATACACTATTTGAGCAAAGTGTAATTGATATACAAAGGGTGAAGTGAGCAAAGTGTGATGGATACACACTAAAGGTGAACACAAAGTGTGATAGATGCACTTAGTGAATAAAGTATGATTGATATACTAAATGTGAACACGAAGTGTGATAGATGCACAATGTGAGCAAGTATGATGGATATACTAAAAGCGAACACAAAGTGTGATAGATGCACTATGTGAACAGAGTATGATTGATATACTGAAAATTAACACAAAGTGTGATAGATGCACAATGTGAACAGAGTATGATTGAAACACTAAAAGTGAACACAAAGTGTGATAGATGCACTATGTGAACAGAGTGTGATTGATATACTAAAAGTGAACACAAAGTGTGATAGATGCACAATGTGAGCAAGTATGATTGATATACTAAAAGCGAACACAAAGTGTGATAGATGCACTATGTGAACAGAGTGTGATTAATATACTAAAAGTGAACACAAAGTGTGATAGATGCACTTAGCGAATGAGTGTGATGGATACACTGAAAATGAACACAAAGTGTGATAGATGCACAATGTGAGCAGAGTATGATTGATATACTGAAAATGAACACAAAGTGTGATAGATGCACAATGTGAACAGAGTATGATTGATATACTAAAAGTGAACACAAAGTGTGATAGATGCACTATGTGAACAGAGTGTGATTGATACACTAAAAGTGAACACAAAGTGTGATAGATGCACTATGTGAACAGAGTGTGATTGATATACTAAAAGTGAACACAAAGTGTGATAGATGCACTATGTGAACAGAGTGTGATTGATATACTAAAAGTGAACACAAAGTATGATAGATGCACAATGTGAGCAAGTATGATTGATACACTAAAAGTGAACACAAAGTGTGATAGATGCACTATGTGAACAGAGTGTGATTGATACACTAAAAGTGAACACAAAGTGTGATAGATGCACTATGTGAACAGAGTGTGATTGATATACTAAAAGTGAACACAAAGTGTGATAGATGCACTATGTGAACAGAGTGTGATTGATATACTAAAAGTGAACACAAAGTGTGATAGATGCACAATGTGAGCAAGTATGATTGATACACTAAAAGTGAACACAAAGTGTGATAGATGCACTATGTGAACAGAGTGTGATTGATATACTAAAAGTGAACACAAAGTGTGATAGATGCACAATGTGAGCATGCGCATGGTAGATGCACAAAATGAGAATGTGTGTGATAGATACACAAAAGTGAATGAAGAAAGTGTGATAGATACACTAAAGAAATGATCTTAAACCGAACTTCTTTGAATGAACCGTACATACAATATCGTGCATGAATGGGAAAGAAACCTGATAGGCACAATGCAATACAATGCATGATGTTTAAGGAACGCAATAAACAAGCGTAGCGGCGCTTTAGAAAGCACCTCACGAGGTGAGTGGCGGTGAACCGCTCTTCTCCGATGGGGATCTCCCCTTGTGCTCTTCGAACACTTACCTTCAATCTTACAGTATAAAGGCTCTGAAATATTGACAAGGATTCTTCACGTAGAACACTTTGGATGTTGCCTTTCTTCCTGATCATATTCACAACTTTCCCTATTCTCCAACGGGGTGACAGACTAGGTTGGTTCAGTATCCAGAATTGAGGTGCATACACGCTATCTCAACCTATGGGGCTTCCATACAGATTTCAAGCCGAGGACGCGCCTCTGGGTATTTAAACCAGACTTTAGTCCCGGAAATCCCGAACCTTTACGTTCTAGGCATCAGCCATTCGAACTCTAGTTTCCACCGTCGCAGTTGGTCTCCTAGGAACTCATTGCGAACACAGCCAAGATGCCTCTGGCGGGGAATGGTACTCAGGGAGAGCACTTTTGATTGCCATTTTGGCTTGAAGCAGACTTGATCTTGAGCTTGAGGTAGAGGCACACTCATACTTCGGAGCTTTGGCAAGACTTAAAGGGGTACACACAGAATGTAGTCTTGGAACTTACTGAAGTTGAAACAAACTCAGATGCTCGACATTTCCTCTTTTGCTTTTGTTTTGTAGTCTGGAACCCATATAGTTTCAAATAGGTCCTAGTTTTGCTATTCTGACATGACCTGGGTTGAACCCTGCGGTTTTATGAAAGAATGAATCTTGTTTTGCACAGATAACTGCACGGCACTCGGAGCACAAAACGATTTTATTTTGGAATTGATAAATGAGCTCTTGACCGGGTATTGAGCCTACGACTGAACACAGCAAGACAACTCAACACGGAAATAAAAGGCACACAACCGAAACACCACTCAACAAAGGAAAAACAAAGTAAAACAAACTAAACACATCGAGACATGCTCGGAACGACTCAAAGCAATAATCGAGATAAAACAAAAAGACACGACACTCAGACGTGCACAGGGAGCCTGTTTCACCGGGTAGTGTTTCCCACCCTTTCTCATTTGTGGTTCTCACATCACTCGGCCCACAAGCTCTGTTTTTCTGAAAAAGCCCCCTTCTCACTTTTCCTCTCATCGCACGTCTCTCTATTCTTCATTCTCTCATTTTTTTATCCCTCCCCTGGGTGGTTGATGGATGAACAGAAAATTGTGGGCTCGTGTCCGACATAATCAGCTCGCGGCTATTTCCTTCGGTGACATCTGTCGATGCGCCGGATGAGGGAATGGAGCATCTCGACCCATTCCAATTCGTGCTTCGCACTCGGCTTGATACCTCGCTGCTTGGAGGATGAGAGAGCTTTCAGCCCTTTGTTGTTAACTTCAGTTGTGCCCTATTCTGGCAGGTAGAGTGCCCTTCTTGGCAAGTATTTTGACAAAGGGGAAAAGACAGAAAGCCGGACTCAACTGTGCCCCTAATTCATCATTTTGACCATTTTTTATTTAGTTTTCTCTTAAAAATTTTGACCATAATGAGAGTTAGATTAACGCACTTGTTCGATTTTCTGATTTAAAATCATGCAAGTTAGGCTGTGAGCACCGAAAATTTTCCTCTTTTGGGTCCGAGAAATGGTCCAGTTTTGAAAAATGGAGTACTTTTCGAGAAGATTAGTCAACCTCAGTAAAAATTCTCAAAAACTATTTTTGTAAACGACCACTGCTCAACGAGCACGGAACCTACTCTCGAGATGCACAACCTCGAATTTGAAGGAAGATTGCCCCTTGCTTGAGGGGAACTGCATGGCAACGGAAAGTTGCCCCTTGTTTGAACGGCACTGCGGCGCATTGAATGGCAACGGAAAGTTGCCCCTTGTTTGAACGGCACCGCGGCGCATTTGAATGGCAACGGAAAGTTGCCCCTTGTCTGAATGGCACCGTAGTGTATTGTAGTCAGTCCTCAGAGCGATGATTGCAACCGAATTCTCGGATATAGAGAAGGCAAAGATTATCATAACCATTACATGGACATGATTGAGTTTGAAGTGTTTTACGGCTGGACTTCAGAATGAAGTTGCCTACGCATCCCAAAGATGGGAATCAAGCCTCACGTAGTTCGGGGTTAAGGTACACTCGGGTATTAACCTCTCCTTTTTAGGCTCTAACTTTTGCCAAGGCGCCCGTTGCGGGTTTCCGACCTTGCGAGCTTTGTTTTTCTTTTCTTTTCAATTCTTTTCATTTCTTTTCTTTTTTGATTTTTTTTGTTCTTTTCTTTGCATTTTTTGCTTCTCCTTTTTTGTGTTTTTCTCTTGCTCTAACTTTTGCCTGGGTCGCCCTTCTGGGTTTTCGGCCCAGCGAGCCTCTCAAGGGTAAAAGTGTAGCTTTGTCCACGTCAAATGGTTTTGAGATCCTGAAATCATCTGAATCCAAGAGAATGGCTGCTGTTCTAGCTTCGTAAGCTTCCTCTAATGAGATCTGATCTTCTTGACCTGACTTTCCTGACCTCTTGTTCGAGGGCTGCTTCAAATCCGGCCACACAGGCCTCACATCATAGTTGACCGTTAAACCTTCTGAATTCAAGTTTCAAGGTTTGGAAGCAAAGGGGTTGAGTCTCGAGGCTGAGAGCGATCCTAGGCTACACAATCTCAAGAGCGATTCCACACAGGTCTTCACAGGACCGCGCAAAACATTTTGTTTTTGAAAGTTTTTAAGAAAGCGACAAATCACTCGTGCTGAAGATAGTGTGAAACCAGCCTGGATCAAGCCAGGGTCCTTCTCAGTACTCACGCTAACAAGCATGATTTCATTCATTAAGGAGTTGGCACGCCTCTCTTTCTCTCAAATGATCAAATTTTGCAAAACCCGAGGAATTCCTTCCTCTTCGTTTTCACCGCAGTGTTCAAAAAGTTTTGAAAAAACTTAGGTCGATGCAATGATTTCAAGGCACAGAAAAGACAGAGTTCTTAATCAAATACTGCCATCTCATTTTGAATTTCTAGTACAACTAGCACAAGGCAGAAGCAAATGCGAGAGTGTGAAAATCACTGCTGTTTCATTCAAAATCTGTTGGCATAACTGGCTCCCCGACAGAAACAGACTCAAAACAAAATGAAAAGACAAACACAAAACAAAATGGTGATGCCCTGAGGTAACACCCCCGGGATCACCCGACTCCTATACAACAAGACTGACTCGATACAACAAGACAAACTCAACAGGACTGACTTAGTATGAAAAGACTGACTCAATACAAAACGACAAGACTGACCGAATACCCAAGTCAGAAATCGGCATCCGCAAATGCTCAAAACAGTGCCTGTCCTTCCCACATCTGGAGTTAATCGAGCGCCACCCGCAGCTGGTTCAACCTCTGATCAGATCACATTATCCCCCCACAAATTCACTGATCAAGTGCCGATGGACTTTGCTGGACTGGCGCGAGGATAACCCTGTTGTCAAACAGATCTTGTACATCATGGCGCAGACGAAAGCAACTGTCGGTGTCATGACCGGTTTGTTGATGGTAGGCGCAGTATTTAGTCTGATCATGCTTTGCAGGGATAGGATCAGGTAAAGGCCGTTGTTCCAATGGCTTCAGATGTCCTTTTCGGATTAAGGCCTCTAGAGCTTTTGACAAAGGCATATAAAGCGGGGTGAAAACCCTCTTGACTCGGGGTGGATATTTGGTTCCTTGTGAGCTACTTCCGGACGCACCGGTGAATGGGGTAGCTGTTTTTGATACGGTGGTAGCCACCATGACCACATCAGAAGATCTTGCAGCTGCATCACCACTAGTGGTCGCATTCGAACTGCGGGAAAACGCCCTCCTGGGCTGCTCCTTCTCTTGGTCAAAAAGGCCCTGCTTCATAGCATCCTCGATCTGCACTCCCATCTCGTGTAAATCTGAGAAAGTAGGAAAGGGGATTGCAATCATCCTCTGCATCAACTTTGGGTGGAGATTGCGCACAATCATCCGGATTTGGTCCTTATCCGTGGGCCTAAGGGTCATCATTGAAGCCTTGGCCCTCCAGCGGGCTACGAATTCTGAGAAGCTCTCCTTCGGCTCCTGCCTCATTGTCTCAAGATCACGGGTCGTAATCTCGATTTGGGTATTGTATGAATATTGTGCGACGAAGGCCTCGGCCATCTCTTCCCAGCTTCGTTTCACTGAATCCTCTAATTTGGCATACCAGGTGACCGCAATACCCGACAGGGTCCTGCCAAAAAGGGAGAGCTTCTGTAATCTTGTCAAGCCCATCGGGCGCAAAACATCTGAAAACAAGCTCAGGTGGACCATGGGATCTCCTGACTCATCAAAACGGTCGATGTGAGGCATCTTGAACCTGTCCGGCAAAGTTACAGCTGCGTCGGTGTACCCGTCCTCAATGTCCGGGATGGACTTTACCCCCTGGGATTTCTTGAACAACTTTTCAAACTTCCTCAACTTCAACACTGTGGGGTCGACCTCGAACTCGGAGGGAGAGTCCGGTAGATTGGTAGGTGTTTTGGATAGTTGAGGTAAAATTGGGGGCGGAGCCGGCCCATTTGGAATGTCCGTATCATCCTGGACGTTTGGCGTCTCCCCAGGTGCTGGAGCTCCTGCTAGGGGAGGAACTTGTTGTGAAACGGACGCACCGCTTTGCTGTTGCAGCTTGATGATGAGCTCGGCCTGCTGGGCCATGATCGCAGCCTGCTGTTTGGAAAATTCCTCCTGACGGGCAGCATCCTGCTGCATGAGTTTCATACTTTCTTGCATCTGGCGCATCATGGCCTCCATCCCTGACGTGTTCTGCTGTTCCATCTGACTGATTGGTATCTATCCCTGCAGTAGGAACTGAGACCTCAGCCTGACTGTTCACTGGTGGGATGGATAAGGGCCATTGATCTGGTAACTGCTGAACCGGTGATTTGTGCCTGACTAGCCCTTTTTACCTTGCCTCTGGCGAAGGAACACTGATTGCCTTTGAACTGAATCTCTGACCTAACAAAGTCTATCAGCACAAGTTCGATGAACCTCAGTAGGAACTGAGACCTCAGCCTGACTGTTCACTGGTGGGATGGATAAGGGCCATTGATCTGGTAACTGCTGAACCGGTGATTTGTGCCTGACTAGCCCTTTTTACCTTGCCTCTGGCGAAGGAACACTGATTGCCTTTGAACTGAATCTCTGACCTAACAAAGTCTATCAGCACAAGTTCGATGAACCTCGGGGGGACATCGGAGCCTTCTGAAGCTATGGTTCCCAGACTACCCTAGCAAAAGAGAAAACAGACAGCATCTCAGCCTGATTCCATCTGAACAGATACGAGCATAGTTGAATGAGTGTGCCCTCTACTGAATTCTGCCCCAAAATTTTGCCCCAAATCCGAGTTTGATACCCACAGGTAAAGCTGACTCCCAAATATTGATAGTAATGCCCGCAGGCCTGATGCCCAGACTTGCAAACTGATACATGCATTCCTGTAAGGACACACCCTAAAAGCACATAGCAAGCAAGTGAGAGCTAAAACACCCCTATGGTGGGGTAGGGTTTCCCTGTCCTATTTTGTCAGGAGCTAAGGTTTCACTACGCACGCGCGGTTTCAAACAACCTATAAACGGGTAAGCAACCTGTCTTAGTTTGGAATGGTCACTATGGATCCGAATATGCACTAGGTCGAATGGTCAAAAAGGGTGCCCCGGTAAAACCGGGGTTTGTGTTCCCATACTGGCAGAGCCCACAACCGGTCAGCCTTATGGTCATGCCTTGACAAGACAAGCCTCCGGCAAACCGTTCAGGAATAGCAGATGGCAAACACGGTGTCCTAGGCGCACCAATGCAAATGCAATGCAAAGAAACACACAAGTGTAGTCAAAAACAGATATCATGAGTTCGAGTCAAGTTCTCTAAGTCCCCAGCAGAGTCGCCAGAAACTGTAGACGTCCCCGAACGCCCCGGGAGGAACGAGCTCCCGTTCCGTTCATTTTGGGGTCACTACAGCTCAGGACTCTCAAATTTGTCACGGTTCTAAGTCTGAACCAAAGAGTCCAAATCCGGCAAATTGTTTTGAGAAAACTGATTTTTGAAAGAAGTGCCAAACATGGACTGCTTTGCCAGATACAGAGTCGCCACCTAAATGTTTTTTTAATGGGAAATTTAGGAAACCCTGACTCGGTGCCAAAGGCCACGTGTCCGTCATCACCAATGTTGCCTCGGCTCGGGAACTTGGGTACGATTGGGGAAGGTCACTTCGTGAGCACCCCCGCTCGCCCGATCAAAGATCGGCCTCTACTAACCGTGATATCTATTTTTGAAAACTTTGTGTATCCTTATTCCGGTTATTAGCCTAGGTTACTATGTGATGCACACAACATATAAGTATAGACTGGGTCGCCCGAATTGGAACAAAACATTTTATGTTTGTTTATTTGAAAGATGGTTTGCTACTCGCAAGTAGGCTTAAAATGCAGATTTTGCCACCCACAGGTGGGCTTAGAAAAGATGGTTTTGCCACTATCTAGTGGACTTAAAACAAACAGTTGATGATTTATTCCAATCCAAGTAACCCAACCTTCACCCACAGGCATTCAGGCAGTTATATCACATAAGCAAATAGCCTCATGGTAAGCATGCTATTCATGGCAGTCACTCACACGCATGCGAGGATGCTAAAGCATAAAACTCACCGAGTACTCCAAGCCAAAACAGAGACTTTATTAGAAATCATGCATGAATCCTAAGTATACAATAATGCCTAATGCAACACATGTAAAAATGCAACTATAGCAGGCTCGGCTATTCTAAACATGGCATATGGAATGCTACAACTATCATGTATTCAATTTGGAATTGAAAGTACGATGCAGTTAGTATGGTGCGCCGAGCCCGGTGCATGCAAAACAGATGAATGAATGCAAACATGCTGTCATACTGTATGCTAATTGAAATATGCCCTAATCTAACCATCATAAGCGGATAAATAAAAGGGAGAAAGACGTGGGGTTGGAAGACATACAACACACTCACGCACACTTATTACAATTATGCCCTCGCACAGAGGGTCCGAATAAATAATACAGTCCCAAATAAAAGAATATTACAGTCCAAATAATATACAAATTCTTAATTAATTAACAAATTAACTAAGAAAATAAATAAAACTGGCATGCAAGCCAGGGACTGCCTTGCTTCTGATGGATGATGCATGTCCGGGTTGTCTTGCGCGGAAATCCACCGGGATGCCCCAATTAGCCTCTGTTTAGCAGTTATTCTTGAAACGCGTGCCAAGTCCCAAAAAGTTACTGATTCTTCATTTTGTTGCAACAAAGAGCAGGAAAGGGGCATAGCAATGTATTTTCACAAATATATGCATGCCTCGATCCTCGTGCCACCAATCACGCATACCGGGGCATGATGGCCGAGGAGTCGAAATGCACAATTCAATATAGGATGAATGCACATGAAAACACAGCTAAAACCCAACTCCATCATGGATAATCCGGAGTGTCGGTGACTGGGAAATTGAGACACGTTCCGTCACTCGGAGTACGGAACGTACCTCGTTTCCCGTGCCCGGGCTAACTCCTATCCCGAACACGATGCGATATGCATGATATGCATGAAATGCAACTAAGATACAATCCTAACATACACAATGCTATGAAAATGAGATGCCTCGAAATGCGTGCACACGAGCACGCAAATCGAGAAAATGACATACGCAATGTAAATGACATGGAAATGTGATATGGGCTTACACTAACATGAGAGAGCCTCAGCTACACTCACATAAGAGGTCGGTGGAGGAAAATGAAGTGCCTCGAAATGCGTGCACACGGGCACGCAAACCGAGGCAATGGCATATGCGATACAATGGCATGGAAATGTGATATGGGCTTACACTAACATGAGAGAACCTCAGCTACACTCACATAAGAGGCCGATGAATGAAAATGAAGTGCCTCGAAATGCGTGCACACGGGCACGCAAACCGAGGCAATGGCATATGCAATGCAATATGGCTAAAATGGCATGGAAAATGCAACATGGACTTATACTAACATGAGAGAGCCTCAGCCACACTCACATAAGAGGCCGATGAATGAAAATAAAGTGCCTCGAAATGCGTGCACACGGACACGCAAACCGAGGCAATGGCATACGCAATGCAATATGGCTAAAATGGCATGGAAAATGCAACATGGACTTATACTAACATGAGAGAGCCTCAGCCACACTCACATAAGAGGCCGATGAATGATAATGAAGTGCCTCGAAATGCGTGCACACGGGCACGCAAACCGAGGCAATGGTATATGCAATGTAATATGGCAAAAATGGCATATAGAATGCAACATGGACTTATACTAACATGAGAGAACCTCAGCCACACTCACATAAGAGGCCGATGAATGAAAATGAAGTGCCTCGAAATGCGTGCACACGGACACGCAAACCGAGGCAATGGCATACGCAATGCAATATGGCTAAAATGGCATGGAAAATGCAACATGGACTTATACTAACATGAGAGAGCCTCAGCCACACTCACATAAGAGGCCGATGAATGAAAATGAAGTGCCTCGAAATGCGTGCACACGGGCACGCAAACCGAGGCAATGGTATATGCAATGTAATATGGCAAAAATGGCATATAGAATGCAACATGGACTTATACTAACATGAGAGAGCCTCAGCCACACTCACATAAGAGGCCGATGAATGAAAATGAAGTGCCTCGAAATGCGTGCACACGGGCACGCAAACCGAGGCAATGGCATACGCAATGCAATATGGCTAAAATGGCATGAAAAATGCAACATGGACTTATACTAACATGAGAGAGCCTCAGCCACACTCACATAAGAAGCCAGTGAATGAAAATGAAGTGCCTCGAAATGCGTGCACACGGGCACGCAAACCGAGGCAATGGCTAAAATGCGAATTATGGCATGGGAAGTGATATGCAAACTTGGTAATAGAATTTAAGCATTGAAATGTGGGGGAAAACAGCCCTGAAATGAGGCGAAAACACACCCGATGCGAGGAATGGTCTCGAAACATGAATTTTGGGACCCGAAATGGCCTATGGCTATACCAAACATGCACAATATGGGTATGCAATGAATAGACAGTAGCAAGGCAGCCCCAAAATTAGCATTTTACCAGTACAAATCATGGCCAAACAGCAAGCGAAGATAGGGCAACAATGGCATGCAAAAATGGCCTTAAACATGAGGTTATGAAGCAACTCACAGCTGCTAATTCCAAACAGGTTAGGGCCCTTCAACAACATTGAAGAGGGGCCAAAAATAAGCATATTTTCAGAACTGTAAAAAACCTAAAAACAATCATAGACAAGGCTAAGTTCTTATGCAAGAAAAAGGGCCAAAAGGTGGCCAAAGAGGCAAGTGGTATATGCAATGCCCAAACTGAAAAATTCCCTTCTACAACATTGAAGAGGGACCAAAAATAAGCATATTTCCAGAACTGTAAAAACCAAAAACAGTAAACAAACATGCTAGAAATGCAATGCAAAATGAGGCTCAAAAGTGGCTACAACACAAAGTATGCAAAATATTCCACAAACAGCCAAATACCCTTAATGAAACATGTTAAGAAGGTCAAAATAAGGCCATCTCTAGGCCTGTAAATCGTCCAAAAATGGAAGCATAATGGGCTGCCAAAGCATGCAAGAAAATGGCATTCAAAGAGGATATTGAAGCAAGTGCAATATGGAGGGCTCAAACAGGGTTGAGCCCTTAATGAAACAAGAAAATGAGCTTAAAATAAGGCCATTTTCAGTTTTGGTCGGAGCTCAAATCAATAAGCATGTATGGCTTAGAAATGTTACAAGAATAAGCTCAAAAAGGGGGAAAGTGGACTTACCTTTGAAGGCTTGACTTTGGTTGCCTCTTGGCTTGAGTTTGTGGCTCCTTAGGCCTTGGAGAACACCTTCACACTTATGGAATGGAGGATGGAAGGGTGGGGGATGGTGGTGTAGAAGAAATGGTGGTGTTGGACTTGGAGGTTTTCAAGGAAATGAGAGAGATAGAGGATGAATTTTGCATCAAGACTTGAAGATGATTTTCTCCAACCCCTTAATAAAACATGGCCTGCTAGTTATATGGACCAAAAGGAGAGGGAGTATGGAAGGAAAGGGTGGGTGAAAAGGATCAAGACTTTTCCCCACAAAATATCCCCCGGATACAGATATTTTCTGGGGGAAAGGGCTACACAGCTGTAAAGTGGAAGGAGAGAGGAACATGGCCGGCCACCTATTGGGCTTGGAAGTGGCCGGCCGGCCACCCCCCCTAGCCGGCCGGCTAGGGGTCAAAAGGGTCAACTTGAAATAGTGGCCGGCCACCACATAATGGTGTCCTCCCATGCCTCCTCATCATAACCCTGTGGTTCGAATTTGGAAATTCTAAAACAGGAGAGAGAACAAGCCAATTTTAGGAGGGGTTCAAAAGGGTCAAAAGGAAATAGTGGCCGGCCATATGATATTAGGATCCTCCCATGTGTGTACAACACAAATATGTGGTTCAAAATTCAAGAAAAAGGGCCCAGGTTGTTCAACATTGGCTCGGAAGGAGGAGTTCAAAAGGGTCAATTGGATTTTCTGGCCGGCCATGAACTTTTAGGGTCCTCCCATGTGTGTACATCACAAATATGTGGTTTGGGGTTGAAGAAAGTAGCTCCAAGGTGTTCAACATTGGCTCGGAAGTGCGAAAAGCGGGTGTCGGAGGGCAAAAATGGAATATAACTGGTTGCCAAGATAATTACTGGCCTCCCATCCTCTAGTGACCTTCCTGGCTATGAAACAGAGGCACCTGCCAAAAATGAACAAGAACCGATGCAAAACGAACCCTCGGGGGCCAAAACACGCAGTTCGGGGTCCCGAAAATGGGCTGCTAAGCACCGAAAGTGGCGTTCGGCCACAAAGTGGGTTTCTCAGACCCCAGTGTCCCTCAAAAGGGAGCAAATAAGACATACACCAAAAACCAGAGAAAACGGAGATGGTTAGGCGGTCCCGAACCGAGGCACACGGCCAACAGTCCCGAAAACCGGGAACCGGGCTCCGAAATGGGCAAAATGGCCTATGACCACAAAACGTAGCCCACGGCCACTAAGAGATGGTCTACAGGACCTCTCCCTCCCCTCAGGAAAAGAAACAGAGAAAACCGAGTCTGGTTCACGAATCGAGGTAAGGCACGGAAGAGGGTTCGGAAGTCCGGAGGCAGGGCTCACGGCCGCGACTCTGAAACTTCTGAACAAGCACGTTATGCAATATCACCAAGTGCCCAACTGGTGACGTCTGAGTCTTAAGGTCGGTCAAAAATGGGGTGTCTACACCGACCATCAGAGGGAGCTGGCCGACTACCTTTTTTTCATTAGAAACCAAAGGGGTGGTCGGCCTACCAGAAAAGGTGGTCGGCCGACCACCTAGCTTGGCAACCACCAGATTCTTGACACGTGTCCCCCGAACAGTGCCTTATCCTCTATAAAAGTCCTAGCTTCGTGGTTCATTCATTTCATCTCAGTTTTGCATCAAAATGGAGGCGTTCCTCATCCAAAATCTCACAGCTTGGATTGCTTCTCTAGATGGCTCGAAAAAGTTTAACTTCCGGGGCTTCAGCTTGAATGCACTATTCACGTTGGGCCGTACTTCGCTGCATCTTCCTTTCCTTCATGCCACAGCAAGGTTTTGGAACTTCGGCGGGCAAGAGATGTGTCCGACCTTCGAAGATTTTCAAGCTTTGATGGAATCCGAGCGCAATGAGGAAATCTCGCCTCAACTTCGATTTGGCCACATCCAAGCCCTAGGACGAATGTGCGGCTTCACTTTGCATGACGCTCGATCATTGATTCACGACGGGGAGCTGGACATTCCAAGCTTAGTTCGCTGGTTTTCTGATGCTGGTGATCGCGGCGACCATCATTGGCAGGGCTATCGGCGACACGCGCTTTGCCTATGCTTGCTATCTCATTTCTTGCTCGCCCCGGGCTCTGGTGGATTTAGTGTCCGGTTAATTGAGGTTGGCCAAGGTTTGAAGGAGGGCAAGAGTTGCATCACCATGACATTAGCTGAGACATTGATGGGCTTAGACGCTTTTCATCGCTGGGAGACGGCTAGGCTTGCAGGGAGCCCACTACTATTGCAGGTAATGTTTCCCACCCAGTCTCACATATGTATAGCTCACATCACTCGGCCCTCAGGCTCGGTTTTTCTCACAAAACCCTTTTCTTTCTTTTCTCTCATCGTACATCTCTCTATTCTTTATTCTATCATTTTTCATCCCTCCCCAGGTGTGGTTGATGGACAAGTTACAGATTGTGGAGTCTTGCCCAGCATACTCAGCTCGCGGCTACTTTTTTCGACAACGCTTGATCGATGCCCTGGATGAGGTGTGGTGGTACAACTAGCTGTGCAGCTTGTCTGCAAATCGCATAGCTTGGCGCTGCCCTTGGCTTAATCTACCGGCAATGAGTTACAACAGGACCCGTCAACCGGGGATTCAATTGATTGGCATGACACACTGTGTCTTCTACTTTCTGTTCCGGTTCCAACACCAGTTCGGCTATGATCAGACTTGCCCGCCAGAGGGGATAGAGTATCCAGCCGCGTTCTCGGTCCGAGGCGCACAGCTTGCTCGACATGCCACAGCATGGAGGACGCGAGAACTTCTGGCCCCCGCTTCCACTTTCAGTTGCACTTTGTCTGATGAGTGCTTGGATTGGCTCAATGAAGAGGCACATGAAGGGCCCACTTTGGCATCAGAGGCTTCGACCAGCTCTGGGAGGGGGCGCAGGAACACCTGACTTATCTATTCCCCGAATTTATCGCTTTATTAGTACTTTCAAATTTTCTTTATGAATGTAATAAAAAAACAATTTCAATTTGTATACAAGAGCAGGAGAACTCTGTATTGAAATTAATGAAATTGAAGGTTGTGGGTGTTGAAAATTTTCCGCTTTGGTCCAAAAATGGTCTAAGTTGTAAAAAGATTAATTTTGAACAAAGTCAACTTTTATTAAAACTTTTCAAAACCATTTTCTATATGGATCAGAACTGGACACGCCTGAAATCTGTCACTGAGATGTACAACCTTGGATCCTAGCAACTGGAAAGTTGTCCCTAGTCTGAATAGCATCGCGGCACTGCACAGCAATGGAAAGTTTCCCCTAGTCTGATAAGCACTGCACCGGAGATCATAACTGAACTCTTGAATGCTGAATAGAAAAAGATGGCCGAGATGATCAAATGTACAAAGTTGATCGGGGAAAAGTCTATGGCTGAACTTCAGGATGAAGCTATCTACGTATCCCAAAGATGGGAATCAAGCCTTACGTAGTTCAGGCATGGGTTCACTCGAGTATTTTCACTCTCCTTTTACGCTCTAATTTTTGCCAAGGCCGCCCTTTGTGGGTTTTCAACCTTGCGAGCTCAGTTTTTGTAATTTCAAATTTTCTGTGCTCTAACTTTTGCTTAGGTCGCTCTCTCGGATTTTCGGCCTAGCAAGCCTCTCAGGGGTAATATTTCTTCAACTTGTCCATATTGATTGGTTGGGAGAACTCTAGGCCATCTAGGTCCATCAGAACGACAGCTCCACCCGACCAAATAGACTTAATGATGTAGGGACCAGTCCAATTGGGTCTGAACTTGCCCCTAGGGTCGTGGATGGGAGCTCGGTTGTCTTTGAGCACCAAATCTCCCTCTTTTGGATTCATGGACCTAACTTTCTTGTTGAAAGCCCTGGCGATTCTCCGTTGATAACCTTGAACATGGTACAGTGCTTTCAGTCTTCTTTCATCAAAGAGCATGAGTTCCTCAAATCTGCTCTGCTGCCAATCCGCCTCGGCTATCTGACACTCAGCCAGCACTCTTAATGACGGAACCTCAATTTCAATAGGTAGAACGGCCTCCATCCCATAAACCAAGGAATACGGAGTCGCCCCAGTAGAAGTTCGAATTGACGTCCAGTACCCCCACAGAGCAAACGGCAGCTTATCTGGCCAATCTTGGTAGGTTTCCACCATCTTCTGCAGTATGTGTTTGATATTCTTGTTGGCGGCCTCAACTGCTCCCATTGGTTTGCGACTGACATGTGGATGACTTATGAAAAGCCACGTTGTATTTCTCCAACAAGTCAATCACTTCCTTCTTGAAGTGGGAACCATTATCTGAAATGACCTCGTTTGGGACCCCATAACAACAAATGATGTTGTTTCTGATAAACTTTGCAACGTGTGATGCCTTCAACACCGCATAAGATTGGGCCTCAACCCACTTCGTGAAATAATCTATCGCGACTAGGATGAACTCATGCCCATTCGACCCCTTCGAAGTCACAGCCTCGATCACATCGATTCCCCAAACTGAAAATGGCCATGGTGAAGTCATATTGTACAGCTTCGACGGCGGAATGTTCATGCGGTTTGCATAGATCTGACATTTGTGGCATCGCTGAACAAAGCTGATACAATCCTCCTCCATGGTGGATCAATAATAACCTTGTCTGAGGATCTTCCGTGCTAGCATTACCCCGTTCATATGCGCACCGCATTCCCCTCCATGGATGGCCTCCATCAGGCATTTTGATTCTTCAGCTTCAATGCATAGCTTATGCATTCCCAGATGACCTCTCTTATACAATTTACCTCCGCAGATGATGAACTGAACGACCATTCTTCTGATTGCCCTTTTATCCTTAGCATTTACCCCTGGTGGATATGCTTCCTTCTCCAAGAAATTCCAAATATCGTAATACCAGGGGTTCTCATCTTGAACCTCATCTATAGCAGCAATCAACTCGTAAGCCGGCACAAATTTCTGATCGATAATGACTGGACACATCCGGACTCCAAACGGGATGTCTATCATGGAAGATAGAGTCGCTAGTGAATCTGCGAACCTATTGTTTTCTCTTAGTAAATGAGTGAAGTTTAGCTTCTCAAACCGAGGAATCAGCAGGTCCAAGGTCTGGTGGTACATTATCATCTTTTCTTCTTTGACCTTCCAATCCCCCTTAGCTTGGGATACAACAAGGTTCGAGTCCCCAATGACGTCCAACCGTCTTGCCCCTAATTCCAGGGCCGCTTCTAAACTAGCAATGCATGCTTCGTACTCTGCTTCGTTGTTCGTGACTTTGAATCGAAGTTTAAATGCTAAAGGGATATGGGAATTGTCGGGTGCTATCAGTAACACCCCTATCCCATACCCGTACTGGTTTGACGCTTCGTCAAAGTACATCGTCCAAGTTTCGTCTTCGATATGAAAAATGGCCTCATCTGGGAATAAGTACTCAACTGCTTCACCTCCTTCCACAGGATGATCGGCTAAGAATTCTGTTACTGCTCTTCCCTTGACTGACTTGCGCGTCACATATTTCAGATCGAATTCGGAAAGTAACAGCAACCAATGAGCTAACCTACCCGTAAGTGCCAGTTTCTCGAAGAGATATTTGATGGGATCTAGTCGTGAAACCAACATTACGGAGTGAGCTAACAGGTAGTGCCGTAGATTCCTGGTAGCCCATACCAAAACTAAGCAAGCCTTTTCCAACGGTGTGTAGCGAGTCTCATACTCTAGCATCTTCTTGCTCATATAGTAGATGGCTCTCTCCACTTTGTCCTCTGATTCTTGCGCGAGCATGCAGCCCATTGTAGTCTCAGTTACTGAAAGATACAAAATCAACGGTCTCCTCGGCTCTGGTGGTGACAACACGGGTGGGTTCTGTAAGTATTCCTTGATCTGTTCAAAAGCAGCTTGGCATCGGCCGTGCCATTGAAATTTCTTTCCTTTCTTCAGGAGGCCAAAAAGTGGTTCACAAGTAAAGGTTAATTTTGAGATAAACCGTCTTATGAATTGCACTTTACCCAGAAAGCCTCGCACCTCCTTTTCAGTCCTTGGTGGTAGCATTTCTAGGATGGCCTTGATTTTGGAAGGGTCAACTTCGATACCTCTCTATGTAATCAGAAACCCCAGCATTTTCCCTGCTGTAACACCAAACGTACACTTCTGAGGATTCAGCCGCAACCAAAATTCTTGGATCCTTTGAAAGAACTTTTGCAAGGCGGTGTAGTGATCCTCTCTTTCTTGGGACTTGACAATCATGTCGTCCACATACACCTCAACCTCTTTGTGGATCATGTCGTGCAATATTGTGGTCGCGGCCTGTTGATATGTAGCTCCAGCGTTCTTCAGCCCAAATGGCATTACCCTGTAGCAATAAGTCCCCCACGGGGTGGTGAATGCAGTCTTTTCTCGGTCTTCAGGTGCCATCACTATCTAGTTGTAGCCCAAAACGTCATCCATGAACGAAAGCAAAGCATGCCCCGCTGTAAAGTCCACTAACTCATCGATATGCGGCAAGGGGAAGTCGTCCTTCAGACTAGCTCTATTCAAGTCCCTGAAATCCACGCATACCCGGATCCTACCATCCTTCTTCGGCACCGGAACGATATTGACCAACCAAGTTGGGTATTCGGATACCAACAGGAAACCTGCGTCAATTTGCTTGGTGACCTCTTCCTTAATCTTGAGAGCGTAGTCCGGGCGGATCCTTCTGAGTTTTTGTTTAACGGGTCAGACCTCGGGGTCAAGAGGGATCCGGTGCTGTACAATCTCAGGATCGATTCCAGGCATGTCTTCGTAGGACCACGCGAAAACATCTTTGAAATCTTTTAATAAAGCGACTAAGCGCTCGCGTTCCTCCGAAGACAACGTGGACCCGATTTGGACCAGCCGCGGGTCCTCCTCAGTACCAATATTCACAGTTGTGATTTCATCCATTAAGGGTTTAACAAATCTTTCATGCTCTTGTTCAATTAAGTGTTACAAAATCAGAGGAATTTCTTCCTTGTTATTTTCATCAAAATTTTGAAAGTCTGAGTTAATGCAATAAATCAAGGGCACAGAAAAGTACTCAGAAACCACAGCCACATCATTCTCATTAAGCACATCTAAATCGTTCGATTCTTCGGTTACAACAGACTCAAAAGAGAAAGAAAAAGATGACCTAGACAGGACTGTGGTATCCGGGTTATCACCCCCAAGAATACCGGACTCAGACTCAGTCGAGCTGGAACCTAATTCCGACTCAACAGACTCGGTAAAATCAGATTTCGGCTCACTACCTGACCCGGTGCTGCTTGACAAAAATCTCTCTTCATACTGCCAAATGAGAGAGGGTGCGATAGATGCATCCAAAATGTTTGCTGGTAGGCCCGCAGCCGTTTCATTCCCGATCACACATACCGAGAAGTTATCCCCCAAGCACTTCTGTTCGATCGGAGGATCTGAAAGTAGACACACCAGCGCTACCCCCATTTCACTTTCGGCGTCCTCAGACTCCACTTTCTTGCTCTGCTCAGCCTCAGCTAATGGGTCTGTCTGCTCTTCGGCAACGTCATCCCCAGATAACTGCAGGTCGAAGAAAATCTCAAACCCTGGCACGCGCTTCCTCTCCGCGTTCAACCATGGTTCCGGGAAGCCACAAAATGGAAAGTCCTCACCCTCCCGGACAAAGCGTCCGTTTACAGTACCCTGGATGGGTCGGTGCATTCACTCATATGGCTTCCCTGCCTTTTTTGCTCTGGCTCTCCCAGCCATCTCCTTACCTTTCCTTATCCAATCCTCTTTGGTGGGCAGATAACCCAAGCCAAAGGTGTGTGGGTTGTGTGGCACTTCGGCCAACGCTGCAACGCCCTTCCGGCCGCTCTTTCCCAATCCCATCCCGGGGATGTGTTGAAGCTTGTTCGTGAGGTATATTGATTGAGCACTGACATACACCCCCTCATTAACAACCAAAATGTTCTGTACGACCTGGGCCTCAGTAAGAGTGAAACCGGATAAGAACACATCCTCCATACCGTGCTCAATTTCAAGGACTGGTGTAGACACCTCTGGCGGTGGATGGATCGATGAATTCCCAAAAACAATGGCTACTCCCTTCCCATGGGGGTATTTCACCATCTGATGTAAGGTGGACGAAACTGCCTTCACCTGGTGCAGCCACAGCCGCCCCAAAAGTAGATTGAAGGTTGCGGGAACTTCTAAGACGTGAAAGTCTACCTCATGCTGTCACCGGCCCAACCTTGGTCTAAATTTTTAATGTTCCCATTACTTCTCTGCTCGTGTTATCATATGCCCGAATCACCTAGGCTGTCGGCACAAAGTCCACGGTCTTTAAACCGATTGCATATGCAGTTCTTGCCCGGCACACATTGATGGCGGACCCTGTGTCGACAAACACCACGTGTATCCATTTGTTTCTACACTCCACAGAGATGTAGAGTGGCTTGTTGTGGTTCGCACCCTCAGGTGACAGTTCTTTGTCGGAGAAAGTCAACATTGGGGTTGCCTCTCCTAGAAAAACTAAGCCCACCAGCTGTTTAGGCGTGGTGTCTATTGAGAGCTTGGCCATGTCCATGGCCGATAAGACAGCTTGTTGATGCACTCGCGATGCCATAAGTAGTCCCCAGATGGAGATGTCTGCCTGTATCTTTTTCAACTACTTCAGTACAACCTCTTCTTCGAGTTGCTTCTCTTTCTATTTCTCAGCCTCCTTATCCTTCACTGACGCCTCTGGCTGATCGAGGTGCGGGGGCTTGAAGTACCGCCCGCTTCTAGTCATATGGTCAACTTCACCAATGTACCAGGTTCGTCTGGCTGGTTGCTCCCCCAATCCTCATCCGTGTGGGCAAGACATAGATCATCATCTTCCCACCACATTTCGTTGGTAGCCAACAGACACCTGTCCGGCTCTGGTATAACTGTACTTGCAGTACTTTCCGTCCACATGCTCGCAGCATTCTCTCTCTTCGTGCACACAGTACTTTCAGTCCCCACGGGGGCCTTAGCTTTTTTGATTCTCTCAAACTCCTCGATTCCTTTTTGCTCCAACTGCGTTAGTACAGCTGGCTGCTTATAATTCCTGTACTCAAAATGCCCAGATCCTGAGCGAAATTCTTAGCACCGGCGCTCTCTGGCGATACATTATGATCTCCGACCCTTCCGGCCACAACTGACGTTCTTGCCCCTGCCGAGCCCCATTCCAACTGAGTTACGTCGACAACATCTGGTAGGTCATCAAGCCACCCGGTGACCTCTGCTGACTCCTCAAAATCTGACCAGTTGACTACCATGCCCTCTAGATCTTGTTCATTGAAAAATTGGAGGTTAGCAAAGTCCTCTTCCACAGCTGCCAAGTCACCTATCCTCTGACTAGATTCATCCCCCTGTATTACACAAAGCTCTGCCCTTGCCGGCAATTTCACATTTGGCCCAACCTGGCCCACTGATAGAATGTAGTCACTCGGACTGTATACCTCCTCAGCAAAACTCCCAGATTCCTCAGATTCTGACTCAACAATCCCGTTCTCTCCTGAAATCTCCCATGTTGTGTCTTCGACAATCACCACCATTGGTTCAGGTTGGGTTCTGAAGATGTCCAACATTCACAAGTCAGTGCAGTCAGGAAGGAGCACCTCCGGCTTGGGTGGGTGGGACAAGGTGATATATATGCTAGGATTGTAAGATACAACCCCAGTTTGGATGAAGTTGATACATTTGGGGGGTGGAGCTTGGTTGTGCGGTGGGAGAGGGTTTGTTGTGACATTGGGTTTTTTTGAAGGCACAATCACCTGCTTGTCAACGAGATCCTGAATCTCGTGATGCAATCTAAAACATTGGTCAGTGTCTTGACCATGTTGTTGGTGATATGCGCAGTATTTTGTTGGGTTATGAGAAGGAGGGAGTGGATTTGGCAATGGCCTCGGCTCTAGGGGCTTTAAGTGCCCTTTCCTGATTAATACCCCTAGAGCCTTGGACAGGGACATATATAATGGGGTGAAGGTTCTCTGGCCTCGAGGTTGGTATTTAGTGGTTTGTTTGTCGCTTCCGGACGCGCCGGAGAAAGGTGTAGCTACCATGGGTCTTAGAGGAGGAATGGCGGTGACCATGTTTACTTCTGAAGCTCTAGCATTTGCGACATTGCTGGTGCCTGTATTTAATGGGACATATATAATGGGGTGAAGGTTCTCTGGCCTCGAGGTTGGTATTTAGTGGTTTGTTTGTCGCTTCCGGACGCGCCGGAGAAAGGTGTAGCTACCATGGGTCTTAGAGGAGGAATGGCGGTGACCATGTTTACTTCTGAAGCTCTAGCATTTGCGACATTGCTGGTGCCTGTATTGTTGTTGCGGTTGAAGGTTCTTCTGGGTTGCTCTCTGTCATTATCAATCAAGCCCTGCTTCAAGGCATCCTCAATCTGTACTCCTATCTCGTGCAGATCTGAAAAGGTAGGGAAGGGGAGCACGATCATTTTTGACATCAGCTTAGGCTGGAGATTGTGCACAATCATCCGAATTTGGTCTTTATCAGTAGGCCTTAGGGTCATCATTGAGGCCTTTGCCCTCTACCGGGCTACGAATTCAGAGAAGCTCTCCTTAGGCTTCTGCCTTGTCGTCTCAAGATCACGAGTCATAATCTCGATTTGTGTGTTATAAGAGTATTGTGCAATGAACGCTTCGGCCATCTCATCCCAATTCCGCTTAACATTGTCTTCTAATTTTGTGTACTAGATAGCGGCCACACCCAACAGGGTCCAGCCGAATAATGAAAGCTTCTGCAGTCTGGTGAGGCCCATCGGCCGTAGTATATCTGAGAACAACCGGAGATGTACCATGGGATCCCCAGATCCGTCAAAGCGGTCGATTTGTGGTATTTTGAATCTATCTGGCAGTGTCACAGCCACGTCGGTATACTCGTCCTCAATGTCTGGGATGGACTTTACCCCTTAGGATTTCTTAAATAACTTCTAAAGCTTGCTCAATTTCAATGCTGTAGGGTCCACTTCGAACTCGAAGGGAGAGTCCGGTTGATTGATAGGCGTAGGTGCCTCGGATAATTGAGGTAGAATCGGGGGCGGAGCCAGCCTGGCCGGAATGTCCGTCTCTCCCTAGACATTTGGTACCTCCTCAAGCGGCGGAACTCCTGGTGGAGGAGGAGCTTGGTGCTAAGCAGATGCTCCGATTTGTTGCTGTAGCCAGGCAATTAACTCTGCCTGCTGGGCCATGATCTCGGCCTGTTGTTTGGCAAATTCATCTCGACGAACAGCGTCCTACTGAATGGCTCTCATGGTCTCCTGTATCTGACGCATCATTTCCTCAACTCCTGTCGTTCCTGCCATACTGCCCTGATCTATCTGAACTACCGATAGGTTTAACTTTGGAGTAGCCTCAGGAAGCTCAACCTGACTGTTCAAAGTCCACTGATCTGGTAATCTTTGTTCGGATACACTGCGTTTTCTTGACCTCCATCTGATAGCTGGGGGTAGAGAATGGAACACTGGTTGTCCGTCCACCAGATCTTCAGATTGATTAAGTCGGCGACCTCTTGTCCAGAGTGCTTCGGGAATATCTTCTTGGTCTGAAGCAATTGTGCTAAACTATCCCTAGCAAAAAGATAAATAAAGCAATAATAAGGAAATAAACAACCAGAAAAACGGACAGTATAACGGCTTTAAATAAATACACAACACACAGTTGGACATCGCAACACATAGTCGATAAGCTGAAAATACTATTCTCAAACACTGATCATTATCCCCAAATCACTGCCCCCAAAAACCAAATCTGAAACCCGCAGATAACTGATTCCCAAAATACTGATCTGGTGCCCGCAGGCCTGATGCCCAAACTTGCAAACTGATACATGCATTCCTGTAGAGACGCACTCTAAAAGCACATAACAAACAAGTGAAAGCCAAAGCACCCCTATGCTGGGGTAGGGTTTCCCTGTCCTATTTTGTCAAGAACTAGGGTTTCACTATGCACACAGCGGTTTCAAACAACCCATAATCGGGTAAACAACCTATCCTAGTTTGGAATTGTAATGACCCCAAAATGCGTATAGAAAGCCATCCTTATTTAATTAGGGGTTAATGTGTTTTAATTCAACTATATCTATCGGAATTAAAGACTTATCTGCTGAGTTATGGCGACCTTTATTGTATCGGCTTGGAATTTTTTTACCCTCCACTCGAGCATGGGCTCATTTTTGACATTCTTAATAGTGTATTTGGAATGTTCTTACCTTATTTTGGGGTATTGTTTGAGGTGGTGGTATGATGGTAAAGTAAGATTGGAGCCAACGAATTTAATTCGAATAATTAACCTACGATTAGCCGTCATTCATTTGTCATATTCTCTTTCCATACTTTGAATTTGAATGTGAGGTTAGAACCATTGGAAAGCTTATTTCCGGGGCTTCGATTTGGACACAAAAACGACCTAGAACGGAGTCCCGATGAGAGAGTTATACCCGTTTGAAGTTTTCACATCTGTGTTGGAAGCAGAGCCGCACGTGCGGGGAATAGCGCCGCACGTGCGGTCTGTGCGGGACAGCAGCTCAAAAACGGGATTTTTGGACCATTCCTTGCAATTTCTTTTCCTCTCTTCTTCTCCCCTCTTCCATGTCCGAAACCCTAGCTTCCAAAACCTTGATTTCCTCCACTTTTATCAACAAATCCTCCATGGATCTTGTATCAAGGATGGAGAACAAGAAAGGGTCAACATTTCCAACCGATTGAATTTCGAAATTGAGGTGGAATCTCATCCAAGCTCGCTCCTTTGTTTGTTCTTCGAGGTAGGGGTTCTAGATCTCCTCAATACTTACATCTATGGATAGATTTATGGTGACTTCAGTATATTAATGTAAAAATCTTCATTTTTATCATCTAGGGCATATTATGAGATTTGGGGATTTAGAGTTTGAGATGTTGGAAGTTAAATTGGTGGGTTAAAATGATGAATTGTGAATCCTAGAAGTAGAATCATTGGGAAAATTGGAATTAAAAGTGGTGATTTAAGAAGTGTGAATTTTTGTTAAAAATCCTCATTTTTCTTGAAACCCTAGGTTGATTAATGATGATACCCAATGTTTTGGCCCAAATTGAAAGTAGAATAATGAAATTGAGGTATTGAATTATATGTCTTCAAGTTTAATTAGAATTTGGAAATGTTTGAAAATTATGTTTAAAATTTGCGAATGAACTTTGTTATGAATATTGGAATTCGTGCTATCATGTGAAGGGAAAATTGGGGAAATAATCTATTAATGGTATGAATGATATGAACTTGGTTTTGGAATGTTGAAATGGGATTCAAGGATTTATTTTGAATTATGTTAAATTACAAATGGTGTTGATGAACTAAGTGATATTGACTTTGTTGGATTATGTTGTGTTGACTCATAGTGAATTGATTGGTGTTGTACTATGATGAATTATGTTTGAATTATGTGAATTGTGTAGGGTCAGCTACAGGGACGGATCAAGCACCTAAACGCTGTGAGTAGTAGTACTTTGATGTACCTTGAACCGTTTATCGTTATTGATGTTAAATCTTCGTCGTAAGAAGTATGTTGACATAAATGTAGTATATGCTATGTGAGAAACACTGTGACATTATGGAAACTTCAAAAGAGTTTGTGAAGTTATGTATGTTATGTGAGAAACATTATGAAATTATGAAAACATCAAAAGAACTCGTGAAGATCAAACCTATGTGGCCAAGGGTCGACTTGTGACTTATGAAGCTATGAGGCCAAGGGCCAAACTTGTGAACTTGTGAATCCAAAGGGCCGAAGGCCGATGTGATAAGTTGTAAATCTATGAAACCCAAAGGCTATTGTGAATGTATGAACCCCTCAGGCCTAGGGCCGAGCTGTGAAATTGTGAAACCAATAAAGTCATCTATAATCTAATGAAAATGTACTTACTTTTCGTTACTAATTATCCGGAATGTCCTGTTAACTTTATGTTAATTATGTCAACTCATGGGAATGATGTAACAGTTACCATTAAGACTCTGTTAATTACAAGGCAAGGCAACTATGTTAACATGAAAGAATGATTAAACAAAGGTATGCTATTGATTAATAGAGCACATAAAGTAAGTCATTTACCCAAAAGAATTTATGTTCATTCTTGAAGAATGGATTCTGAGTAAATATAAGAGTAGCTATGTGTATCCAGATGAATTGAAGTTATTTTGCTATGTTGCTTATGAATTGGAAGTTATCCAGAATCTACGATATAAGTGCAAAGTTTAGCCTCATTGTGTGACCCTCATGAGAATGTGAATTAGTCTCTCATTGTTAAGCGTACAATAATGACATGATACAACAAGAAATGCTCTAGTTATGATATGTTCCGTTTGAATTAATGAATGATGTTCAAGCATGTTTCAGGCATGTTTCCAGTATGTTACAAGTTCAAGTATGCTCAGGTATGTTGCAAGTATATGTTACAAGCTTATGTATGTTACAAGTTTATGTTGTTACAAGTTTATGTATGTTACAAGTTCAAGGATGTTACAAGTTCTTTGTATCAAGGGCTTCATGCCAACTTTTCAAGGGCTTTCATGCCATATGTTTCAAGGGCTTTATGCCATATGTTTCAAGGGCCTTAGTGCCATATGTTACAAGGGCTTTATGCCACATGTTTCAAGGGCCTTAGTGCCATATGTTACAAGGGCTTTACGCCACAAGTTTCAAGGGCCTCGTGCCACCATGTTTCAAGGGCTTATAGCCACCATGTTTATGTTGCAAGATTGAACCTAAGGCCGTTATGTACTTAGCACAGAATCAGACTAACTATGTGAACTCTACATCTTTGTATGCATTGCTATGTGTCATGTTTCAAGTTAAGCATCGTTTTATTTATGTATTACTATTCACTGAGCTTGGCTCACTCTGTTTAATGTCTGTTTCTGTAGGTAACCAACCAGGTGGTCAGTCCTAGTCATGACACCCGTTTTCTTTTGTCAACCTTCGTGGGCTCAGGCACTGCACGAAGCCATTTATTTTTGTAAAGTCTATTGAAATGTTAGCTTAATTTTGATTACCCATTTAAGGTTGAAGACGTAGAACTTCAATGATTTTTGTATAAACCCGATGATGGGGCTGGGTCTATACGTATGTTTGTTTATCACCGATGCTATAAAATATGGTTTGGAGCTTTATCTATTTTCCCTAACGAATGTGATGTATAAGAGGTCCTGGCATGTAGATGTAGCTCAATGGAATTTATATGTATAGTTATTTTCTTACTTTATGCTTCTGATGAGACCCCGTATGTTATTTACAATAGGTTAAGTGTTCGTTTTCGAACAGGTCATGCCCAAACTTTTAGGGGCGGGTTTGGGGTGTGACAAGTGGTATCAGAGCACGAGTTGCTATCTCACACACGACTCCATTGAGCTTTAGGATGTCTAGAAAAGACTTAGGCATCATGCATGACATCCTTAGTGCATATGAAAGGAATTGATAACAACGATAAGGGTATATGTAATGACGTTAACCGCAATGGTTATTATTCATGTCTGTTATACATTTCTTGTATATATTGTGATTGATTGCTATGCAGAACATGGTAAGATCTGCAGATGGGATTTGATCAATAAAGTTGTGCAGCGGAAGCGTGGTGAGGGTTTGAATTGGTCGGTAAGACGACTTATATGTAAAGATTAAAATGTATGTTGTCGGTTGTTAGTCATCTTTTTAGCATCTCTCCAAGTGAATGGGTGAATTGATTAAACTCTAAGCATGGGATATTTCTAAGAACAAAGGAAATGCTATGTGTGATACTCTAACTTTAAGCTAGAGTTATGTTTTCCTCACCGTGATCAAGTTTAGATCTGTGATTTTGAGAAAGTACTGCATTTGAGTAGTTTGATAAAATATGGTTGCGTACTAATTGAAAGTGTATTGAGTACGATTGACTGTAAAAAGTTAGGCATATAATGACCTCTCTTAGCGAGTGTAATTGGTTTATGGAAACCTGTAAGCTAAACTTTGAACTTCGAAATTTGAAATCTCACTCTACCATTTATAATCTGTTTTGTTATGTGTAAATTGTAATCTGTAATCAATATTTCTCTACGTGATATGTATAAGGAAACAAAAGGCTAAGGTTTATAAAATTGTAGTGTTTTGACTTGGCTAATGGGAAGTACAAACATGTTGAGTTCTGGAAACATGAAACGATGAGAGACATTAGAATTATGGTAGCTGACAATTCATGAAATTATTATGATTAAAATATTTAATGATTGATAACGAATATGGAATTGGTAATCAAGAGTTAGAATGTTGAAATTGCTACCTGGAATGTTAATAAATACAAGTATCATGATTTGTGATCACATAATGTTCGGTAGAGTTTTATAGAAGTTTAATGATATAGGGAAATTGTGTTTCTTTTGTGGACTGCCATTTGACTGAAGGACATAATTTTGCTCTGATGTGTTTTTATTCTGAACCTAACGTATTGTTATCATAAACCCACCATTATTGATTAAGGATGAAATATTTATATGAGACTTAATTTAAGGTTTGTTCCTTTATTATGGTACGAAAAATAGTGTTTATAAAATAAAATAAAATAAAATAAAAACTTATGTGATCCGTGTTATTTAGGAGATGTCATACCATCATTTACATTCGGTACCTTTGTCAAATGATTTTAACGACTATATTACACAATGTTTAAGGAAATCCATATTTTGGACTACGAAGTATTTTATATGATAAGTATTCTCGGAAATGATAAGATGCTATGAACTTCCGACATGTTATGATATGATAAGCTTTCTGAATAATTTTTCCAAAATGACTAGATATGCTACGGAACTCCGAATGTTCAAGGTATGACAAGTTTTTTGAAAGAGATATCTTGCTATGCATGAACGAGTTCTTCATTTGATAATTGATTGTGGCATGCTTGATGAACGCTTTATGTTGAGCTTCAAGCTATTCTGTCTTATCTGTTATAAGTTAAATCGGAGATTGTTCTATCAACGTTTAAATAAGTTTAACACTATTGGGAATTATTCCATCATCCGATATCTTTGCAAGGTCTGATAAGTTTCTAAGTAATATCTCTGAACAACGTATTGTATATAATTATGGAGGGTTTAAAGAACTTTATGTATTACGTATGTTTGGAAAATGTTTTTGTCCATGATAGGAACGTTTTACTAAATATGGAACAAGAATATAGTACCTTTATGGTAAATGTATTGTGTGCTTAATGTCATGATGTTGATTTTGAGATCTTCTAAACCAGTATGGATTTTAAATTATGAACATGTAATTCCTTGATATGAGATTTAAGTTGGTATTTGGAGTCTGTTAGAGATTTGATTTGAACTGATAAGTCTAATTCAGATAATGAGCAAAGAGCCATGAAGTCGTTGATTTAGAACTTGATTGCTATTATGGGTCTAATTGTTGTAAAAAGCATAGACCTTTGACACATAATTATGTCGTGAATGTTTCCTTAATCTTGGAGGAATTATGATAATGGGGGTTATTTGTGAACTTAAAAAGTTTGAATTATGTTTAATAGTTTATGAGTTGCATGCAAACGAATACTTGAAATGAATTCATTTCTGAATACCCTTAAGCTGTTCTATTATGTGGAAGATATGATTTGTGGAGTAATGAATGAAAATGTTGTGAAGTATTATTATTAATTGGGTTATCAATTAGTTAATGGAGTTGAATTACTTGTGATTTTGGGAGCAAACTCCATCGAAATTAACTATATAGAAGTGTGAATGGCAAAATGATTGAGAAATGTTATATGTCCAGAACGGAACTAGACTTGTGACAAGGTGAATCAAGTTTGGAGGACCAAACTTCTTAAGGTGGGGAGAATGTAATGACCCCAAAATGTGTATAGAAAGTCATCCTTATTTAATTAGGGATTAATGTGTTTTAATTCAACTATATCTATCGGAATTAAAGACTTATCTGCTGAGTTATGGCGACCTTTATTGTATCGGCTTGGAATTTTTTTACCCTCCGCTTGAGCATGGGCTCATTTTTGACATTCTTAATAGTGTATTTGGAATGTTCTTACCTTATTTTGGGTTATTGTTTGAGGTGGTGGCATGATGGTAAAGTAAGATTGGAGCCAACGAATTTAATTCGAATAATTAACCTACGATCAGCCGTCATTCATTTGTCCTATTCTCTTTCCAGACTTTGAATTTGAATGTGAGGTTAGAACCATTGGAAAGCTTATTTCCGGGGCTTCGATTTGGACACAAAAACGACCTAGAACGGAGTCCCGATGAGAGAGTTATACCCGTTTGAAGTTTTCACATCTGTGCTGGAAGCAGAGCCGCACGTGCGGGGAATAGCGCCGCACGTGCGGTCTGTGCGGGACAGCAGCTCAAAAACGGGATTTTTGGACCATTCCTTGCAATTTCTTTTCCTCTCTTCTTCTCCCCTCTTCCATGTCCGAAACCCTAGCTTCCAAAACCTTGATTTCCTCCACTTTTATCAACAAATCCTCCATGGATCTTGTATCAAGGATGGAGAACAAGAAAGGGTCAACATTTCCAACCGATTGAATTTCGAAATTGAGGTGGAATCTCATCCAAGCTCGCTCCTTTGTTTGTTCTTCGAGGTAGGGGTTCTAGATCTCCTCAATACTTACATCTATGGATAGATTTATGGTGACTTCAGTATATTAATGTAAAAATCTTCATTTTTATCATCTAGGGCATATTATGAGATTTGGGGATTTAGAGTTTGAGATGTTGGAAGTTAAATTGGTGGGTTAAAATGATGAATTGTGAATCCTAGAAGTAGAATCATTGGGAAAATTGGAATTAAAAGTGGTGATTTAAGAAGTGTGAATTTTTGTTAAAAATCCTCATTTTTCTTGAAACCCTAGGTTGATTAATGATGATACCCAATGTTTTGGCCCAAATTGAAAGTAGAATAATGAAATTGAGGTATTGAATTATATGTCTTCAAGTTTAATTAGAATTTGGAAATGTTTGAAAATTATGTTTAAAATTTGCGAATGAACTTTGTTATGAATATTGGAATTCGTGCTATCATGTGAAGGGAAAATTGGGGAAATAATCTATTAATGGTATGAATGATATGAACTTGGTTTTGGAATGTTGAAATGGGATTCAAGGATTTATTTTGAATTATGTTAAATTACAAATGGTGTTGATGAACTAAGTGATATTGACTTTGTTGGATTATGTTGTGTTGACTCATAGTGAATTGATTGGTGTTGTACTATGATGAATTATGTTTGAATTATGTGAATTGTGTAGGGTTAGCTACAGGGACGGATCAAGCACCTGAACGCTGTGAGTAGTAGTACTTTGATGTACCTTGAACCGTTTATCGTTATTGATGTTAAATCTTCGTCGTAAGAAGTATGTTGACATAAATGTTATATATGCTATGTGAGAAACACTGTGACATTATGAAAACTTCAAAAGAGTTTGTGAAGTTATGTATGTTATGTGAGAAACATTATGAAATTATGAAAACATCAAAAGAACTCGTGAAGATCAAACCTATGTGGCCAAGGGCCAACTTGTGACTTATGAAGCTATGAGGCCAAGGGCCAAACTTGTGAACTTGTGAATCCAAAGGGCCGAAGGCCGATGTGATAAGTTGTAAATCTATGAAACCCAAAGGCTATTGTGAATGTGTGAACCCCTCAGGCCAAGGGCCGAGCTGTGAACTTGTGAAACCAATAAAGTCATCTATAATCTAATGAAAATGTACTTACTTTTCGTTACTAATTATCCGGAATGTCCTGTTAACTTTACGTTAATTATGTCAACTCATGGGAATGATGTAACGGTTACCATTAAGACTCTGTTAATTACAAGGCAAGGCAACTATGTTAACATAAAAGAATGATTAAACAAAGGTGTATGCTATTGATTAATACAGCACGTAAAGTAAGTCCTTTACCCAAAAGAATTTATGTTCATTCTTGAAGAATGGATTCTGAGTAAATATAAGAGTAGCTATATGTATCCAGATGAATTGAAGTTATTTTGCTATGTTGCATATGAATTGGAAGTTGTCCAGAATCTACGATATAAGTGCAAAGTTTAGCCTCATTGTGTGACCCTCATGAGAATGTGAATTAGTCTCTCATTGTTAAGCGTACGATAATGACATGATACAACAAGAAATGCTCTAGTTATGATATGTTCCGTTCGAATTAATGAATGATGTTCAAGCATGTTTCAGGCATGTTTCCAGTATGTTACAAGTTCAAGTATGTTCAGGTATGTTTCAAGTATATGTTACAAGTTTAAGTCTATTACAAGCTTATGTATGTTACAAGTTTATGTTGTTACAAGTTTATGTATGTTACAAGTTCAAGGATGTTACAAGTTCTTTGTATTAAGGGCTTCATGCCAACTTTTCAAGGGCTTTCATGCCATATGTTTCAAGGGCCTTAGTGCCATATGTTACAAGGGCTTTATGCCATATGTTTCAAGGGCCTTAGTGCCATATGTTACAAGGGCTTTATGCCACATGTTTCAAGGGCCTTAGTGTCATATGTTACAAGGGCTTTACGCCACAAGTTCCAAGGGCCTCGTGCCACCATGTTTCAAGGGCCTCGTGCCACCATGTTTCAAGGGCTTATAGCCACTATGTTTCAAGGGCCTCGTGCCACCATGTTTCAAGGGCTTATAGCCACCATGTTTATGTTGCAAGATTGAACCTAAGGCCGTTATGTACTCAGCACAGAATCAAACTAATTATGTGAACTCTACATCTTTGTATGCATTGCTATGTGTTATGTTTCAAGTTAAGCATCGTTTTATTTATGTATTACTATTCACTGAGCTTGGCTCACTCTGTTTAATGTCTGTTTCTGTAGGTAACCAACCAGGTGGTCAGTCCTAGTCATGACACCCATTTTCTTTTGTCAACCTTCGTGGGTTCAGGCACTGCACGAAGCCATTTATTTTTGTAAAGTCTATTGAAATGTTAGCTTAATTTTGATTACCCATTTAAGGTTGAAGACGTAGAACTTCAATGATTTTTGTATAAACCCGATGATGGGCTGGGTCTGTACATATGTTTGTTTATCACCGATGCTACAAAATATTTTTTGGAGCTTTATCTATTTCCCATGATGAATGTGATGTATAAGAGGTCCTAGCATGTAGATGTAGCTCAATGGAATTTATATGTATAGTTATTTTCTTACTTTATGCTTCCGATGAGGCCCCGTATGTTATTTACAACAGGTTAAGTGTTCGTCTTCGAACGGGTCATGCCCAAACTTTTAGGGGCGGGAGGGAAATCCCGTTCTGTTCATATGGGCTTACTACCGTTCAGGACTCAAAGTCACGGTCCTGTATCTAATCTCGCAGAGTGCAATGCAAGACCGATGAATCATCAAAGAGTCCAAATCCGGCAAATAGTTTTTGAAAACAGATTTTTTGAAAGAAGTGCCAAACATGGACTGCTTTGCCAGATACAGAGTCGCCACCTAAATATTTTATTTTGGAAAATTTAGGAAACCCTGACTCGTTGCCTAGGGCCACGTGTCCATCATCACCAAAGTTGCCTCGGCTCGGGAACTTGGGTACGATTAGGGAAGGTCACTTCGTGAGCACCCCCGCTCGCCCAATCAAAGATCGGCCTCTACTGACCATGATATCTAGTTTTGAAAACATTATGCGTTCTTATTCCGGTTATTAGCCTAGATTTACTATGTGATGCGCACAGCATATAAGTATAGACTGGATCGCCTGAATTGGAACAAAACATTTCATGTTTGTTTTTGAAAGTGGTTTGATGGTGCTACTCGCAAGTAGGCTAAGACGTGAATTTGCCACCCTCAAGTGGGCTTAGAAAACATGGTTTTGCCATTATCTAGTGGGCTTAAAACTCGCAATCGATGAATTGTTCCAATCCAAATAACCCAACCTTCACCCATAGGCATTCAGGAAGTTATATCACATAAGCAGTTAGCCTCATGGTAAGCATACTATCATGGCAGTCACTCACACACATGCAATGATGCTAAAGCATAAACACTTACCGAGTACTCCAAGCCAAAATAGAAGCTATGTTAGAAATCCATGCATGATCCTAACTATGCTGAAATGCCTAATGCAACACATGTAGGAATGAAACTACAATAGGCTCAGCTATTCTAAAGATGGCATGTGAAATGCTACAACTAACAAGTATTCAACTCGGAATTGAAATACAATGTAGTTAGTATGATACGCCGAGCCCGGTGCATGCAAGATAGATGAATGAATGCAAACATGTGAGCATAAGTATGCTACTTGAAACATACCCTAATCTAACCATCATAAGCTGATAAATAAAAGGGAGAAAGGCGTGGGGTTGAAAGACATACATCACACACACGCACACTTATTACAACATTACCCCCCTCGTGGGGTCCGAATAAATAATACAGTCCGAATAAATAACAGCTGCAGCTAATTATTACACAACATTAACTAATTAACAAACTAGTAAGTAAGCATGTAAACTACATGAATGTGACTGCCTCGGCTCTGTTTTGGGTGACGATGGATGCATGCATGCTCGAGTCGCCTCGTCGGGAAATTCCATTGCGATGCCTCGTCTCGCCTTTGTTTGCAACTGATTTTAGAAATTTGCACAAGGCTCCAAGAGGCTGAAACTCCACCCTGGGAAGGCTGCCGACCAGATATTGGCTTGGGAGACACCTGCTGACCACCCTTTGTGGTGGGAACCAAAAAAGGTGGTCGGCCTGCCAGAAAACCTGGTCGGCCGACCACTTTCTGCCCCTGGATTCTGGTTTTTCTGCAACAAAGGCAAGAGGGAGAGAAAGCAAGGTATTTTCAACATATGTGTGCAAGACCACTCTCCCCGTCCTTCCACAAGCTCAAGGGAATGTAGACTTCGATCCTCGTGCCACCAATCACGCATATCAATGCATGATGGCTGAGGAGTCGAATTGCACGACTCAATATGAAATGAATGCACACATAAACGAGTAAAGCCAACAACTCTATCATGGACGGTCAAGAGTGTCGGCGATCGAGAATCGAGGCACGTTTCGTCACTTGGAGTACGAAACGTCCCTCGTTTCCCGTGTTTGGGCTAAACCCTACTCCAAACATAATGCAACGAATAAGAATGGCATGACATGCACAAATGCAACTAGCATGCGATCCCAATGCAATGCGACCTAATCATGCAAGCATGCAAGGATGAGATGCAAACATGCTACTAGCATACACGATGCTACGAACCATATGGCATGCACAATGCGACTAACAACCTAGCATACACAATGCAAGGAAATGAGATGGCATACACAAAGGCATAATCAAAGCATACACAATGCAATGGTCAAACATGCAACAACATGAACCAAATGGCATACACAATGCAAGGTGGACTTAAACCAATATGAGTGGACCTCAGCCACACTCAAATCAGTGGCCATATGATGGAAATGAGACGATCGAAACACATGCGAACATGCACGGATGCAAAGGACCGATCCTAAGGCATAACATGCAACTCTAACTAAACATGGCAGAGGATGAAGTATGGCATAGAATGACACATGATACAGATCTGAAATGGCACCAAAGATGGTCCCGAAACATGCAAATATGTCACACAATGCATGCTAGGAGGCCTGGGTACCGAAACTAGTGAAATGCGTTACACTAGAGGTACCCAAAGCAATGCACTAATGGCAAAACCAACCCCAAACAGACCCTAGGTAGGTCTGAAACAGTGGGGAAATGGCCTAAAATGATAGTTCAGAATGCAAAGAAATGGAGCTCATTCAATGGTCGGTAAATGAGGCATACAAGCCCGACTCTCAAACGCATTTAAAGAGCATAAAACATCACAATATGGCATTGATACAAGCTCTAAAATATGATGTATAATGGGCCCAAAACAAGAAAATACCTCAGTATATGCATGCAATGGACCTCGAAACCCAAAGCTAAGCAAGTGGGTTGAACCACAAGCATGCGAAACAAACACCATTCGACCATGAGACCCAAAAATAGAGCTAGGGAAGTCCAAAATATGCACAAAATTAGTTTAAGGCAAGGCCAAAATGTGCTAGAATCAAGGGTCAACAAAGCATGCAAAGAAAGCTAGTGAACCATGAGTTGTACCACAGCTATATGAAGCATATGAGGGCTCACTAAACCAGCCAAAAACAGAAGTATACCATGCTAAAATATGCCCAAAAACCCACTGAAACTCAGTCAATGCATGCAAGAATGATAGGCTCCTTTGGAAGGCCATGCAAGGGGTTGTTCCACACATGTATGATGGACACACAAAATGGCAAAATGGCCTCTAGAGAGAGGTTATGAGGGTCCTAAAACCCACCAAAAAGACCCTGAAATTAGTCTAGGAAGCATGCAAATGAAAGCCCCTTTGAAAGGGCTCGGAAAGGATTGCACTACACATGCAAAATAGACACTTCATATGGCAAAATGGGCTGTGGACAGAGCCAAGGGAAACCTTAAAACTCACCAAATAGGGCCTGAAAGATGACTTCACAACATGCAAGTAGGAGCCCCTTTAGAAGGCCAAAAGGGCCAACAAACAAGACAAGGAGAGAGAGGGTCACCCCCCTCTGATTTTGGCTCTCAAAACAGTGTTCTAGCCACTAAAAATCCATTGGATTTCAGTGGCTAGAAGGCCAAACAAAGCATGAAACAAAGGCCTAGATGCAAGACTCAAAACAAGATGCAAACAAGCATACAAGGGGTAGATGACCCCCAACAGAAAACTTTCCTTAATCAAACTTTAAGAGGGGCTCAAAATAAGACTCTTTTCAGTTTATAAAAAATCTCGAAAATGCTTGCAAGTAAGGCTAAGATAGGAAGCAAAATAAGCCTACAAAGAGGGATGGAGCATACAAGGAGGTAGATGACCTCAAACAGAAAAGTGTCCTTAATCAAACTTCAAGAGGAGCTCAAAATAAGACACTTTTCAGTTTAAGATGAAAATCAAAAATGCTTGCAAATAAGGCTAAAGAATGAAGCAAAACAATGTCAAAATGGGAGAAATAGAGACTTACCCTTGTAGAGAAGACCTCCAGCAACTTCTGGACCAAGATGGTGAGCCTTTAACCTCTCTAAATCAGTTCCAAGATGCTTGGATGGATGGTGGAGGTGTTGTGCTAAGGGTTGGTGTGCAAATGGCCAAGAATAATGGAGTTTAGAGCTTGGGATGGAGAGATATGGAGAGTTGTATGTAAAGTGTCTTAACCAAATTCTTCAACCCTTACAAATGGAGAGAAAACCTCTCTTATAGAAGACAAAGGGCCAAGGCTTCTTGGAGAAGCCTCAAGTAAAGGGTGCAAGCTTCTAAAAGAAGCTAACCAAAAGGGTCAAGCTTCTTGAGGAAGCTAGACCAAAGGGGTCAAGCTTCTCCTAGAAGCTAAGCAAAGAAGGCTAAGGCTTCCTTAAGAAGACAAACAAGAGGGTCAAATCCCGGAGGAAGGGTGAAATGCTTCACAGTTGTGTTGCACTCAGGAAGGCCAAAAAGGGGATGGTTGGCCGACCAGTTCAAGTTGTCGGCCGACCACTTGCCCTGGTTGGCCGACCAGGGTTCAAAAGGTTCAATGTGAACTGCTAGTCGACCATACCAGAAAGGTGGCCTCCCAGATGAGTACAACACAGCTGTATGGTGGGAGACTAGAAATGTGGCCCAAGAGAGGAAAAAACCAGCTTTCTAGCAAGGTTCAAAAGGGTCAGGAAGAAAAGTTGGTCGGCCTACCTATATTGCTGGCCTCCCAGATGAGTGCAACACAATGGTGGTATGGGAGACCAGAAATTATGCCCCAAAAGTGAGGAAAACCAGCTTTCTATCTAGAAAACCAGCTGGAGGAGAGAGAAAATTGGTCTCCAAGGAGAAAGCTGGTTTCCAAGAAGAAAAGGTGGTCTCCCACCCTTGTACCACCTTCCTAACAATGAAACTAGGGTCCATGCCAAAAATAAACCCTAACCGATGCAAAACGAGGGTTCGGGGGCCAAAATGCGTAGCCGGGGGCCCCGAAAACTGACTGTTAAGCCTTGAAAGTGGCGTTCGATCACGAAGGTGGTCTCCCGGGCCACAGTGTCCCTCTAGAGAGAGGAAACAAGGTGTGTGCCAAAAATCGGAGCAAACGGAGGTAGTTAAGCGGTCCCGAACCGAGGCACACGACTGACGGCTCTGAAAAATCAGAAACTGGTCTCCAAACGGGAAAAATGGCCTACGACCACGAAACGTAGCCTACGGCCACTGAGAGATGATCTACGAGACCACTCCCTCTCTTCGGGAAGTAAAAACAAAGAAAACGGGACCTGATTCGCAAACTGAGGCAAAACACAAAAGAGCTCCGAAGTCCGGAAGCATGGCTCTCAACCGAGACTTCGAAACCCCAGAACGAGCACAACATGCATCATCACCGAGCGCTCAATCGATGACGTTTGATTCTTAAGGTCGGTCAAAAATGAGGTGTCTACAACGGGTTGCTTACCCGATTGTAGGTTATTTTGAAACCGCTATGTGCGTAGTAAAACCCTAGCTTCTGACAAGATAGGACAGGGAAACCCTACCCGAACATAGGGGTGTTTTGGCTCTCATTTGCTTGCTATGTGCTTTTGGGGAGTGTGTCTCTACAGGAATGCGTATATCAGTTTGCAAGTCTGGGTATCAGGCCTGAGGGCATCAGTATTTTGGGGGATCAGTTTTACTTGAGGGTATCAATTTTTCAGGCAAAATTTTGGCAGAATTCAGTAATGAGTACAGTCATTCAGTTATGTTCATGTCTGTATTGGTGAAATTGGGCTGAGATGCTGTCAGTTTTCTCTTTTGCAAGGGGGTAGTCTTGGAACCGTAGCTTCAGAAGACTCCAATATCCGCCGAGGTTCATTAGATTTGTGCTGATAGACTTTGTTAGGTCAGAGATTCAGTTCAAAAGCAGCCAGTATTTTCCTTCGTTGAGGCAAGGCAGAGAAAGGCCAGTCAAGGCTCACCGGTTCATCTGATCCGTTAGTCAACAGTCATACCCCCTCTGTTCAATTTAGGAGACTCGTGATGACACAAAATTCAAAAGAAATTGTGGTCATGGCAGCAGCATTAAACCAGGGAATCACCATGCAGGGTGAGACCAATGTTGAAATGCAACGCCCGCCCAGGTCACCTGCCGCACATCCAATATTGGAACCCTAATTATTTCAAACCCGTGAGCCTACCACTTTTGAGCTGATAGGAATGATTGGCGATCTTCAGAGGTCTGTAACTGATCTAGCCTTCGGAATGTTGGCCCCGTCATCGATCATATCACATGCCGGGAACTTCATGCCAGAAGAGCCCCTGCTATTACGGTGAATTGTAATTGAACTTAGTCAACCCGAAGCCATCCCAAGTTCCGACAATGACATGTCGACAACAATAGGGCTTTGCACTGATGTAACAACCCAAACCTTCGACCAAGCTGAGGTAAGTGGTAAAAACAAGGTGGAGGTGGACACTGATCCCTATGAACAACTTCTGTAGGCTATTGAGGCTTTGAAAGTCGGGGGACTGAACAAACAGTAAGTGCTCGCAGTTGCTACAAAAACTGTGGATGACACTTTTGTCACTCAAAACGAGGGCAGTTCGAGCCAAGGAAAAAATCGGGAGAAGGGTCGTCATACCAGAACTGTTCCTTCCAACCCTAATCCTACACTCGAGAAAGATCAGCAGACCAAGCCAGCACCTGCTGACCCCTTTGCTAGTGCATCCAGTAAAAATCCACAAACCTCGAGGTATTTGCCCCGAGGTCGCAGGGTCTTCCATGCCCTCTATATGCCTTTGTCCAAGGCTCTTCAAATCCTTACTGAAAAGGGGCATCTCAAACCCCTCGAGCCTCGGCCTCTCCCTAGTCGTCTTCCACTTAGTCATGACGCTACCCAGTACTGTGCGTACCATTAACAAACCGGTCATAACACCGACAATTGCTTTCGTCTTCACCACAAAGTACATGATTTGATTGACAACGACGTCATTCTCCCACCAAGCTCAGCAAAGTCTATCGTCACCAGATTGGTGAACCTGGAGGATAATGTGATGTGATCAGAGGATGAACCACCTGTGGGCGACGCTCAGTTTACATCAAATGTGGCGTATGGCACGCATTGTTTTGAGCATTTGCGAATGTTGGTTTTGTACGTTCTGGCTTGGGTATAGAGTCAGTTCTGCTGTGTTGTTTCACGTCTGTCCCTTTGTTTTGAGTCAGTCTTTTGTTTGGGGTCTGTCTTATTATATCAAGTCAGTCCTGTTGTATATGAGTCGGGTGATTCCGGGGGTGTTACCTCGGACATCACTATTTTGTTTTGTGTTTGTCTTTTCGCTTTCTTTTGAGTCTGTTTCTGCCTTGGAGCCAGTTGTGCCAATAGACCTGAATGAAACAACAGTAATTTTCACACTCTTGTGTTTGCTTCTACCTTGCGCCAATTGTGCTAGAAGCTTGAATGAAACGGCAGTGCTTTTCACCTACCTTTTCTGTGCCTTGAACTCATTGCAATAACCTTAGTTTTTCAAAACTTTTTGAACAAATGTGTTGAAAACAAAGAGGAAGGAATTCCTCGGGATTTGTAAAAATTTGATCAATTGAGAGAAAGAGGGGCATGCTAAGCCCTAGATCATGCTTGTTAATATGAATATTGAGAAGGATCCTGGCTTGATCCAGATTGGTTCTACATTGTCTTCAGCGCGAGTGACTAGTCACTTTCTTAAAAGATATCAAAAAATGTTTTGCGCGGTCCTGCGAAGACCTGTGTGGAATCGTTCTTGAGATTGTGTAGCCTAGGATCACTCTCGGCCTCGAGACTTGACCCCTTGCTTTCAAACCTTGAACTGGCATTCAGAATGTTCAACGATCAACCACCATCTGAGGCTTGTATGGCCAGATTTGAAACAACCCACGAACTAGGGGCAAGAATAGTCAGATCAAAAAGGTCAGACATGATCAAAAGGAAGCTTGCGAAGCTAGATCAGGAGCACCCTTCGAACTAGGGGTAACAAAAATGTCAAATGTGTTCAAAGATTCAAAGGATAAGTCCTTTCTCAAGCTAACAAAGATCGGCAAGAATGCCAAATCCCAGAATGGAGGAAAGAAGAGAGTATTGCTGAAGGACAATTGAGTTCCTATCCACAACACTGGGGGCAATTCAGACCCGGTTGGATGGACTTCTGCATCATCAGCGAACAACAGCCACTCTCCTGGATTTAGATGGCTTCGAGATCCTAAAACCATTTAACATGGACAAGTTACAACTTTTACCCTTGAGAGGCTCACTGGGTCGAAAACCCGGAAGGGCGACCCAGGCAAAAGTTAGAGCAAATGAAAAAAGAAGAAAAGAACAAAAAAAAAAAGAGAAAGAAAAATGAAGAAAATGAAAAATTCTGAACAAAGAAATGAAGAAAAAGAAATGAAATGAAAAGAAAAACATAGCTCGCAAGGTTGAAAATCCAGGAAGGGCGGTCTTGGCAAAAGTTAGAGCGCAAAATGAGAGGTTAATACCCGAGTGTACCTTAATCGGAACTACGTAAGGCTTGATTCCCATGTTTGGGATACGTAGGCAACTTCATTCTGAAGTCCAGCCATAAACACTTCCAAATCGATTGTGTCTATGTAATGGTTCTGATCATCTTTGTCTTCTTTATACCCGAGAGTTTGGTTGTGATCACCACCTTGAGGACCGATTACAATGAGCTGCGGTGCCTTTCAAACAAGGGGCAATTTTTCGTTGCCATACAATGTGCTGCGGTGCCATTCAAACAAACGGGAACTTTCCGTTGCTGTGCAGTGCCCTTTGGAACAAGGGGCAATTTTCCTTCGGATCTGAAGTTGTGCATCTCAAGAGTAAATTCTGTGATAGTCGAGCAGTGGCCATTTGCAAAATAATTTTTAAGAATTTTTACTAAGGTTGACTAATTTTCTCGAAAATTATTCCATTTTCCCGAAAATTATTCCATTTTCCAAAACTGGACCATTTCTTGGACCCAAAAAAGGAAAATTTTCGGTGCTCATAACCGAACTTGCACGATTTCAAATCAAAAATTGAACAAGCATGTTAATCAAACTCTTATATTGATCAAAATTGTTTTAGTAGAAAACCAAAACAAAAAATGGTCAAAAATGATGAACTAGGGGCACAGTTAAGTCAGGTGTTTTGTCTTTTCTCCATTGTCAACACACTTGCCAGAAAGGGCACTCTATTTTCCAGAAAGGGCACTCTACCTGCCAGAAAAAGGGACAATTGAAGCTAACAGCAAAATGTCGAAAGCTATCTCACCCTCCGAGCAACGAGGTATCAAGCCAAGTGCGAAGCACGAATTGGAATGAATTTGGATATTCCACTCCCTCATCTGGACACATCTTATCACGTTCAAACTCCCCAGCAAGCATCATCAACCGATGTCAGCTGCAGATTGGCTATACACCCAGTTGTAGCGCAACCCCTCCATGGGGGAAGTTCACTATTATGAGCAGAAGAGGAAGAATCTAGCAGAATACTAGGGGCAAGAACCAACAACTTCTTGTTTATCCATCAACCATCCAGGGGAGGGATAAAAAAATGAGAGATTGAAGAATAGAGAGATGTACGCTGAGCGAAAAAGTGAGGAAATGGGCTTTTTCAAAAAAATAGAGATTGAGTGACCGAGTGATGTGAGAATCACAAACGAGAAAGGGTGGGAAACAATACCCAGAGAAACAGGCTCCCTGTGCACGCCTGAGTATCGTGTCTTTTGTTTTGTCTCGATTCTTGTTTGAGTTGTTTCGAGTGTTTCTCAATGTGTTTAGGTTGTTTGCCTTTTATTTTTCGTTGTTGAGTTATTTTTGCCGTGGTCAGCTGTAGGCTCAATACCCGGTCCAAAACTCATTTCTCATTTCAATTTCAAATGAATTGTTTTGTGCTCAGAGTGTTGTACCGTTCTCCACATATGTGCAAAATAGGATTTGTTCTTTTATAAGATTGTAGGGTTTGACCCAGTTCATGTGAGAACAGTAGAACCAGGACCTATCTGAAGCTACATGGGTTTTAGGCTGCGAAGCAAAAGAAAAGAGGGAAAATTTTGAGCATCCGAGTTTGTTTCAACTTCTGCATGTCCCGTTATTGCATTCCGTATGTTCAGATTGAACTGTTTGTTCAGAATGAGCCGTGTTTAGAATAAACTGAGTACTGTGTTATGAGCTGTGTGTTCAGAATGAGCAGTGTGTTGTATGAGCCGTGCGCCAAATAAATGTGTGTTCAGAATGAGCAGTGTGTTGTATAAGCCGTGCGCCAAATAAACCAAGTACTGTGTTATGAGCTGTGTGTTTAGAGTGAGCAGTGTGTTGTATGAGCCGTGTGCAGAATAAACGGAGTACTGTGTTATGAACTGTGTGTTCAGAGTGAGCAGTGTGTTCAGAATGAGCCGTGTGCAGAATAAACTGAGTACTGTGTTACTAGCTATGTGTTCAAAGTGAATAGAATACTGTGTCGACTATTTTCATGCCAGAATGGCAATCAGAAGTGCTCTCCCGGAGTACCAATCCCTGCCAAAGGCACCTTGGCTGCGTTTGTAATGAGTTCCTAGGAGAACCATCGCGACAGTGGAAACTAGAGTTCAAATGTTTATTACCGAGAACACAAAGGTTTGGAATCTCCGAGACTAAAGTCTAGTTTAAATACCCAGGGGTGTATCCCCGACTTGGAACCTGTATAGAAGCCCCATAGGTTGAGGTAGCGGGTATGCACCTCGATTCTGGATACTGAACCCACCTAGTCTGTTACCCCGTTGGAGAATAGGGAAAGTTGTGAGTATGATCACGAGGAAAAGTCGCATCCGTGGCTTCCCCAGCAGACGTTGCTCCTTGTCAACATTTCAGGACCTTTTTACTGTGAGTTGAAGGTAAGAGTTCGAAGAACACAAGGGGAGATCTCCGTCAGAGTAGAGCGGTTTATCGCCACTTATCCCGTGAGGTGCTTTCTAGAGCGTTGTTGTGTTTGTTTATTTCATTCCTTAAGCATCATGCATTGTATTGCATTGTACCTATCTAGTTTCTTTCCCGTTCATGCACAGTGTTGTGTGTGTTGATTCATTCAGAGAGGTTTACCTTTCTTCTCTTGCGTGTGATATGCTGAGAAATTTACCTTTCCTCTCTCGTGTGTGATACGCTGAGAGGTATGTCTTTCCTCTTGTTTCATTGTTATGCACACTCTTTCCTTCGGGAAACATGGGGATACGTCCTTATGTTTCTTTTTCCTTTGGGAAAAACGGAGATACATCTCTATGTTTCTCCTTCTTTCCGAAGCACCGGGATATGTCCCTTTGTTTTACCTATTTCCTCACACGATTTTAGCGTGTTTGGAATTTGTCTCAGGTTGCGTCGTGCGCGCTCCTGATTGTTTGTTTTGTTTACCTCTTCTCATGATTTCAGCGTGGTTAGAGTTTGTCCTTTCCTCACACAATTTCAGCGTGTTTGGAATTTGACTCAGGTTGCGTCGTACACACTCCCGATTGTTTGTTTTTGGACCTCTTCTCACGACTTCATCATGGTTAGAGTTTGTCCCTTCCTCACACGATTTCAAAGTGTTTGGAATTTGTTTACCTCTTCTCACGATTTTAGGGTGGTTAGAGCTTGTCCTTTCCTCACACGATTTCAGCGTGTTTGGAATTTGTCTCAGGATGCGTCATGCACGCTCCTGATTGTTTGCTTTGGACCTCTTCTCACGATTTCAGCATGGTTTGAGTGTCTCATTCCTCACACGATTTTAGCATGTTTGGAATTTGACTCAGGTTGCGTCGTGTACGCTCCTGATTATTTGTTTTTGGACCTCCTCTCACGATTTCAGCGTGGTTTGAGTGTCCCTTTCCCCACACGATTTCGGCATGTTTGGAATTTGTCTCAGGATGCGTTGTGTACGTGCCTGATTATTTTCTTTTCCTCTTCTCATGATTCCAGTATGGTTGAGGTTTGTCATCCCTACGCATCTCATATGCACCTGTTAGTTCATTGCATTTCATTCGCGCTATTTTGCGCATTGCGCTATCTTGCGCACCTCATCTGCACCTATTAGTGCATTGCATTTCATCTGCGCTATTTGCGCATCGCGTTATCTTGCGCACCTCGTCTGCACCCGTTAGTGCATTGCTCACGCTATTTTACGCACCTTACCTGTACTTGTTAGTGTTTTACAGTGTTATGAACACTTCACTTGCATTGTTATGCTTGTTTTTATCGTATTATTATGCATTACACTCAACCCGCATTGTCTCGCACCCTTAGGTTGCATTGTCTTGCATCCCTTCCGCGTTGTTATGCGTCACCCTTAGGTTGCATTGTCTTGCACCCCTTTTCGCGTTGTCTCGCACCTTTAGGTTGCATTGTCATGCACCCATCCACTTGCATTGTCACGCGCTTTTCACTTGCATTGTTATACATGTTTCTAACGATATTGTACCTGTTGAGTTTCTTTCTTTTGCAGGCACGATATTGTATGTACAATTCATTTGAAGCTAGCGCAACCAGACGAACCGGATGGTATTATATGTACTCCATGTGAGATGTAGCTAGAATTGTATAATTCTCTTACATCCTTGCAGCATATAATGTAGTTTATTTTGTATTCACTTGCTTAAAACTGTTGCATTTATTATGTAGATTTGCTTCATTACAGCTCTCTTTGCATGATCGTAAGTTATGTTTGGCATTGTACATGTCACTTGCATCTTGCCCCTGCCTGCGGGCGCATATCTTTATTATCTTGTATGCTTCTCTAAGTCTTCGGCCTTGCCAAAAATGGGTTATCTCTAGGCTTTGACATTCACTCCCGTCATTTTATGACTTTTGAGTTCTGTCAAAGAGGGGCAACTGTAGACACCCCATCTTTGAGAGTCCTCAAGACTTGGATGTCATCGTTTGAACACTCGATGATCATCCATACTCGTGTTCGTTTTGAGTTCCCGGAGGTCTCAACCGCGCGCCTTGCCTTAGGATCTCTCAACTTGTCTGTTTTGTGCTTGGTTGTGGACCAAACACTTGTGTTTTTGTTTCTGAGGAAAGAGGGTGGCTTGTTGGCCATCCCCCCAACCCATCGGCCAAGGCATGATGCCATCGGCCTTGTGTTCTTGCCATCGGCCAAAAGTGTTGGCCGATCGGCACTCTTTTTGGTCGGTCGGCACTTATGTTGGTCGATTGGCCATATTTTTTAGCCAAGACCTTTCCATCTGCTTTTTGTAGATATTTTCTGCTAGCTGTGACAGCTAGTGTCCACAATTCACATCCTCCATACACGTGTATGGAGGGATTTGTTTCAAGACTCAAGCTTGCTCAACAAGCTTGAGAATTGGAATTCTATACGAAGGGAGCCCCTCCTCCCTTCTCAGGGGTTCAGAAGATGGAGTCTTGAGAGATAGATATACATTTGTATCTATATCTCCTTGTTGATCCTTGTTTTGTGCTCTAAAGTGTCTTTTTGTCTTACTATTGCACACAAACACCTAGTAGAACACCATCCTTTGGTTGCTGAGGTCCTTAGGAGTTGTTTTTAGTGTTCTTGAGCTGGTTTTGGCCAGAGGAGGCTGCTGGAGTAGTGTTCTTGAAGGTGTTCTTCAAGGGTGAGCTTATTGCTTTTAAATCCCTTCTTACTTAAGCTTTTAGACCTTTTTGCATATTGTTTTAAGCTTAGCTCTGAACTAAAAAAAGTTATGATTTTGCATGCTTGAGACCTTTGTTTAAGGTCACTTTTTGGTTTGGGGTTGTTTACCCCCGCCTTAGGCCTTGTTTGGCCTTGTTTTTGTGCCTTCTTTGTAAGCTTCGAAATCACCTTGTTTTAGCCTTCTCACCATAGTGGTGGGGATGGTGTTTTAAGGTCCCAAAAAGGAGAGGGTCATTCCCTCTCCTTGTGTCTTCAATACTTGCCTTGAATGCCTCAAGTGTGAGCATGTTTGTTAGGCTTGTTTTGGATTGTATATTAGCATGTATTTGTGGTTATTTTGCTGAGGCTTATCCCTGTTTTTGCTTGGATTGATCATTCCATGCATGGTTTATATACTTGTAGTGTAAATCACACACACTAGTCTTGTATGCTTCATGAAGTAGCATGTCATTCTGACCTATGTTGTGCCCATTTCAGCATGTATTTGGTGTTGTCTTACCATGTCATAGCTCTATTTAGGTTTGGTTTGGTTAGCCTTTGCATGCCTCATGCACTTGTAGTGCATTTCCATAAAATTGCCTTAACATGCTTTGTGCTTTAGGCCATATTTTTAGCATGATTTTGGCTTGACCCAAAGAAGCTTTTAGCCTTGTTTTACCACGCTTAAGGTCTGTTTGGTGTTGTTTTGGTCATGCTTGCATCGTTTTGTATAGCCATGGTTCAACCTAGCTTGTTGGCTTTGAGTGTCCAAGTCATTAGCATGCATTGCTAGGACTATTCTTATGATTTGGCATCATTCCATATGTGTTTTCAGTCCATGTTTCATGCTCATATACTTGCATTATCACTCCTTTAATGCTTTAAAGAGTTGATGTTTTTATGCCTCATGAATGGATCATTGTGCATGCCTCCATGCTTAGGTCTTTGGGATGCCATCTAAGTGGGTTTTTAGTCTTGTTTTACCATGCCATAACTCTGTTTTTCATTGGTTAAGTCATGCCATGTTTGGTTTTGATAGGTGTAGTATAACACCTCTTTTGTAGCCTTGCATGCCTTATGCTTTTGGACTTTTGTCCTAGCTTGTATCGGCTAGGTTTAAGCTTGTTTTTGGCCCTATCTTGACCTGCCTTGGGACTATTTTGGGTGCCCTTGGCCCTTTGGGGCTTGCCTTGCATAGCCATGGTTCGAGTCTCTTGGCTAGCCTTAAGCTTTAGGCTTTCTTGCATGCTATACTTGCTTTGTTTGGTTGATTTGGCATCATTCCTCACATATTTTCAGAGCTTATTACATTGCCACATTCTCATGTTTGTCACACCTTGCTCATGTTTGAGAGTTGTGTCTTGTTGCCTAGCTTATGGGCCAATTGGCATGCATGTTTGTTTTGCATTTTGGTACCATCATTTTAGCACTTTTGGCCACTGATTTGGGCATGTTTGAGAGCTGTCCGTTTTAGTTTAAGCCCATTTTCACATGTTGTTGCATGCTTGATTTGCATGTTGTTACATGCTAATTCCATTATATGTTGTTGCATGCTAATTTCATCGCATCATACTTGCATGTTTGCATAGCATTGTGTGTGCATGTCTTGCCTCTTGATCAAACATGATAGAGGTTGAGGTCTCTTATGTGATTTTGTGCATTCATCCCTCATTGAATTGCGCACTTGGCTCCTTTGGCCATCATGCATTGGAATGCATAATTGGTGGCCTGAGGGTCGAGAACTACACACCTTTGATCCTTAAACATGATAAGGGGTGTAGTTGCAAACATTTTCTTGCAAATGTATTGCCATACCTCTGTTTGTCCACTGCTACAACAAAACAGCATTTTGTAGGAAAAGATGGCCAATCGACTATCTGGTGGGCCGATCGGCTAAAAGTTTTTGGCCGATGACCTCATAAATGGTCAATGACACCTTTCCTTTGGCCGATGGCTTCACCATTTGGTCAATGGCCTCTCAGCATGTCCATGAAGTGGTTCTAGAGCATCACAGGACTTTTCACAGTTTTTAGAGGTGCAAAACAGTGCAAGCAGAGGCAACATGAGGCATGGCAACGGATTTCCGAGCGAAACCGACTGAGCATGCATTTGTCCCTCTTGTCGAGGCCGCTTTATTGTTTTTGTAGCTTAATTAATTTGTTTAATTAGTCAAAAGTGGTGTAATAATTAATTAGCTTGTTAGTTGATTAATTAGTCGATTTGTATTATTTTTTCGGACCCTCCGTCAAGAGGGCGAATTTTGTAATAAGTGTGCGTGAGTGTGTGAATGTCTTCCAATCCCACGTCTTTCTCCCTTTTACTTACTCATTTACGATGGCTAGTTTTAGGGTATATTTCATTTAGCATCCTTATGCTATGCATGTTTGCATCATTCATTTGTATTGCATGCACCGGGCTCGGGGCATCATACTAACTGCATTGTATTTCAATTCCTACTTGAATACATGTATCGAGTTGTCGCATCTCATATGCCATCTTAGAATAGCCGAGCCTATTTCTAGTTGCATTTTGCATGTGCCGCATTAGCCATCTTAACATGAACTAGGATCATGCATTGATTACTAGCTAGTTCTTTATTTTGGCTCGGAGTACACTGTAAGTGTTTATGCTTTAGCATCCTTGCATGTGTGTAAGTGTTGCCATGATAGCATGCTTGCCATAAGGCTATTTGCTTATGTGATATAACTGCCAGAATGCCTGTGGATGAAGGTTGGATTGCTTGAATTGGAACAATTCATTGAATCCTCGATTTAGCCTACTAGGGAGTAGCAAACTTCAAACCGTTTTTCAAATAACAAATATGCAATGCTTTGTTCCAAATTAAGCGATCTAGTCTATACTTGTGTGTTGTGCGCATCACATAGTAAATCTAGCTAATAATTGGAATAAGAACACATATGTTTTCAAAAATGAGATATCATGCTTAGTACAGGTCGATCTTTGATCGGGCGAGCGGGGGTGCTCATTGCATGACCTTCCCCTCTCGTACCCAAGTTCCTGAGCTGAGGCAACTTTGGTGATGACAGACACGTGGCCTAAGGCACGAGTCAGGGTTTCCTAAATTCCCCCAAAATAAAAAATATTTAGGTGGCGACTCTGTACTGGCAAAGCAGTCCATGTTTGGCACTTCTTTACAAAAATCAGTTTTCCAAAACGATGTGCCGGATTTGGACTCTTTGGTGATTTATCGGTCTTGCATTGCACTTTGTGAGATTAGATTTAGAACCGTGACATTGAGCCCGAACTGTAGTAGCTAGAGAACAAATGAGATTTCGTGCCTTCGCAAGCGCGGAGCTTCGGGAGTCCTCGGGGCGCGTCTACAGTTATCTTTGTTTTGTTTTGGGACATAATACCTAGTCATAAAAGTGAGTGGTGCAAGGCTCCCTCCATATGTTCCAACGCAAAGGCACTCTGTGCTATCATCTTATCGTTTCTCACACCTTTTACAAAGGTCTGGTGGAAAAATTATCAATAAAGAGGGTGTAGGGGACAGCAAATTTCAATTAAAATCTAACAGAGAAACTTGTATATTGAAAGGGACTCGGCTTACATATTTTGAGTGGTAAGGCAGTCCCAAGGTGAAATGTTTGATGGTGATTGCATTTAGCAAGTGCCCCCCAACATTTATTGTTGCCTGAGGATAAGAGGTACAATTTCATCTGTCAATGAATTCATATATCCATCTACACACATAAATATAGAGTACGTGTCTAAACATAAATATAAAGATGTCAATTTATAAACTAATTTAACTGTAACGACCATTGAACGTCCTTGGTTAGAATACAAAATAGTTTTATCATTACATGAACAAAATGATTGTCTGTCTAGAAATTACCTTCTGATCAGCATCCTTCACAAGTTCCTCTGCAAACTCATTAGGATGTTTCTTGCTCTGCAACCACATAAACAATAACAATTACAGGAAGCTTCCAATAGAAATTATCTAATAAGACCACAATTGCAGGTAAATAATTCCCAATCACACTAATAAAAGCAGATCAACCACCTAAACCACAGATATATTGTGGTCTGGACCAGTTTTATAATACCAAAAGTACATACTCAGTAATAAATAAAGCTAAGAATAAATCTAAAGGTAATTACTGTGTTCTTTTACCTAAAATAATGAAAATGCACGAAGATCATGTTAAGCATCAAAATTGGCGTTAAGACGATGAAAATCAAACTTGCTCAATTTTTAAGAAGAGTAGCAAATCCCCCATGACAAATTTCCACTAGTTATGCAAGCAAAAGACATTTGTGGTCAGTTTTGCCAATTTAAACTACAACTCAGATGATAAGTTGCGACTGAACCTTACCTGTGTCACAAGGCCATAGAGTAGTAGGGTGCTATAACTGCAGAGTACTTGAACAAATACCCTAAAAAGTCGAAATGATAATGTTATTGGAATTTTAACAGTAAATAAACAGAATAAATACAAATCCCATAGCATCACAATAATTACACATCAAAATATCTGTAATAAAAAAAAATATCAAAGTGAAAATGGGGCAATGGTTCTCACCCTATAACGAGCCTGGGGATAATAAAACGGACATGTCCCATTATGCCGGAGTCAAAGCCATATTGCAACTACAAGCAATAAAAGCATATGAGATTAATATCCACATAGAAATTATTACTAGTTTACCAAAAGATGACAACCAACGATAGCATATATCATCTTACCCATATCCAGAAGAAAAATGCTATCTCAAAAGCATTTTGGAACAGTATGAAATGTATTGGAAAAGGACAATGGGGGGCCGATGGAACCAAAAATGATTATCTGAAAGTTGCACTACTAATTCCCCTTCAATTGCAATGTGTTTCTCTGCAACCTCGTGACCTAACTAGGTGATTACATGCTCCAACTTAGTTCCCACAGCAAGTAGAAGCTGAATAGTAAATTTAAAAAAAAAAAAAAAAAAACAGAACGCTCATTCATCTGTATGCATCTCAAATGAAATTGTAATGAGAGCAAAAGACAAATTTTGCACAAGGATCGATCTTGGAACGAGATTTACAAAACCCATTCAGTAATAAACACTTAGAATTGACTTGTATTTAAACAGAATGCTTTCAATGGAATACCCATTAGCCACTACAGCGTATTCTATGTGAAACCCACCAGCTATGGCAGAAAGAAAACATGTAGGATAAATACTTTCTTCAAAGTGTTACAAGCACAATAAACATGTTAATAAAACAGAATAAAAACACTCTACTTCCTTCCAAGTAAAGAACCTAAGCATTGAGTGGATCACAATAACCTCTTGTTAAACCTAAAACAAAGAAAAAAAGAAACTAATATCAAAGCAAAAAAGAAAATAGTTAAATCACTTGACAACATTCGGCAACGTAATTTAAAAAGACTCATAGTAACTTTATATAGTAACATACCATTAATGTTCAACAACAAGAAGTCAACCACAAATATCCATAAATACCAACTGCAACAAGCCAAATTAGATATTAAACAAGATGCAGATTAAAAATAAAAAGATTTTTTGTTTTTTGTTTTTGAGACAATATCCCTAGATACCCCTCCTAGCACTGGGTAGTGACAAACCAGCAGCCGCAAATGTTATCCTCTCTCTTTTCGAATTTTATTTTTGGCAATACCCCCAGCAAACACAGAAGAATAAATAAGAAGCTGTACAATTTGCACAGGAAATCCTAGCTATAACTTGCCTTATACCAACGACTTTCTTAAAATCATCTTCCAAAGCACGGATCATATAGTTGTGAAAATTGAACTTTGGATTTCCCCTGCAATGTGTCTACACATGGAATAAATACAACATTAACACAAATGCCAGTGAAGTAACAATAAAAAAAATCTGGAAATTTAAAGTCAGATACTAACAGGAAATTGGATACTTACCATGACAAAACCAAGTCTCAGTACAATATAGTCTGATTTGATAACAGACCCATAAAATTGCTTTAAAAAGAAAAGTTCAATAAAAATTGTGTTACAGGAATGACTTGCACATTTAGTCAAAATAATAGTCATTAGTAGTTTCAGATTATATAGCTTGTTCTATCATTCCCGATATAATTGAGCCAAGTCCAATCTTCATTTCAAGTTTGTTAATCTTTCAAACAGAGCTTGAGCAACCCACTGTTCAGATCATTCAAAACTTGAATAGCAAGATAGTTTCCCCATCATTCTCCACCATGTTACTTTGTTGAAAACAAAAGGCAAAACATAAAAAAATGTATGAGCCTATTGTAAGTTAGCATACATATGTCTATGTTTGTCTATATGCGTGCATAAGAATAAGGGAATTCTACACGTGAAAGGACACAGCTTGTTTATCTGCTAAAAGGAAATCAATCTCCTCCGCCCTTTATTGAAATTACTATCAATGAAACCTTCTCAAAAAGCAAAAAAGCATGAAACCTTCTCAAAAAGCAAAAAAGCATGAAACCTTCTCAAAAAGCAAAAAAGCATGAAACCTCCACCATCTCTCTTTTCTCCTTTATCTTTTATGGCCAAGGCAACTTATATTTCCTCAATGTGTTACTCATTCCATTTTGTCCTCCATCAAAGTAGACATAGCAGTTAGATACTTACTTAGATTTTGTATTACAGTATCACCAAAAATAATAGTTTTGATTTTTCCACTGGCATTTAGCATTTTTATATTGTGTCTTGAAATAAAAATTTATAAATGTTGGGCGGAAAATGGGGAGTAAATAATTAAAAACTCTATAGTCTCCTAAATCTATGAACCCTTTCACTTCTCCAATGAAAAAAATAATAAAATGAATAATTTTGTTTAAAAAAGCATATGCGATGCAAGTATGTTTTAGTTATAGAACACATTTAAGATATTTGAATGTCTTTTTTGTTCAAACTTCTAATAGCTTCATCTTGAGCTAAAACTTTTAAATAGCTTTCAAATTCCAAGTCTGTGAAATCTATGTTTAATTATAAGCCTCTATAACACCTTTAAATACACTATTATGTCAAAGATAATGAAGGCAAAAAAATTGTATGGTGCATTATATGAGCAATGCGAAGAAAAAGGTCTGTCTTTTTGTGAATGAAAGAAACAACGTTTAAGTACTTTAACCTTTAACAAGTTAAAATCTTATTTTTCTTGGTGAGGGGAAGGCTGAGTTAGTACTTTCAGCATGACTTTCAAATCAAGCCAAAATGTGTTTATCAGATTCGGAGATGTGTTGGAGTCATCATTCCACTAACATACATTGTGATGTTCAAAAGAAGCAAAAATTGAAAAGAAAATAGGAACAAACCTTAGGCCCAAGAAATTGTTCATAGCCGATATCACAAGAGTATGGTGCCCCTGCCCTTGGTTTGATTCCTTTATATTGCTTTATGTATTTAGCTGGTTCTCTGTCATATTTATTGAACTCCTAAAATCATAGAAGAAAAAAGATTTATCATTAGAATAATGCTGGATTAAATATTTCAGATTCATATGAATATAAAATTCTGAAAACAAAATATTTTAAACATATTCATGCTCAGCACAGAGCATGAATTTGTTGACTAATAATTTTCCAAAGTAATGAAGATAGTAAACGACTACCTTGACCATATCGGAACTAGTGAAGATAATTTTCGAAAGTGACAGTTGTTCAAAGTTAAATTGACATTTTCAGCATATAAAAATAGATTACTGATGTTGGACAAGTGTGATGAACACTCTCTTACAGGCAAGAAATGCCAAAATGAGATTCCAAAAAAAAGGCAAAATAATGGACTAGAGAGAGACAAAGCAGATCTGATATTACCATGTTAGCAGATCGGGGGGACAATGAGAGAGAGAGAGAGAGAGAGAACAGATCTGATCAAAGAAAGAGCAGATCTGCATCTCTTCATCATTGAGCTTCTACTCACTGTTTCCAATGATCCACATCCAACGCCACCTGCTTGTCCCTTACATGATCAGAGACACTAACACCGGACTCGAAACCCTAGATAAATCGATTCAGCATTGCTGCTACTCAATTTGATGAAAGAGAAGAGTTTTCCACACAAGGACTAGAAAGAATAAAGGAACAAAAACGAAAGGAGAAAACACAAATCAAAAGCAAAAAAAGCTGAAAATCAACTAAATCAAGAGAAAACAATTCCAAATCGTTAGTTTTAGCCATGAAATTTTACAGATCTTGTGTAAATGTAACAAATCTATATCAAAAAACCCTAACCTTGAGCCCTAGATCAATTTAGATCATAGGGATTCAAACAATCTAGAAGATATACGCTTCAGAAAACCCTAATCTTGAGCCCTAGATCGATTTAGATCATAGGGATTCAAACAATCAGGAAGATATACCCTCAAATCAAGAGTAAAACAAGATTTTTCTGATCAAACAATCGAAGAATTGATGAAGATCGAAGATCCAACGCCTCGATTTCTCTCTCTTCCTAAAGTCACGCCTCTGTTCAATCAGAATAGAAGAACGCATAGCCTTGAATTGAGCCACTGTTTAAAAGAAATAACTGGCGCACAAAACGAAATGGTTTAGTTTAATTTTTTGAGAATTAGAAAAATCTAGACAGATTTCCCGACGTTTTTGAAAAACGTCATAAAAAAAAAAACGTCATTGTGTGTCTTTTCTCTTGTAGTGGAGCACTCAAGCCTTTCAAAATTTTGGGTACCAACTGTACTGACAATTTTTAGTTTGATTTGTTAGAAAAATCAAGCAAAAACAAACTAATAAGAACCGAAGAGTTTGTAGTTCTAGACCCCCAAAAGAAACAAAACTGTCCAGCGGCATTAAAAAAATTCATTTAGATGTACAAAATCCAAACATACAATTCACCACTCTTTCACATAGGATGAGACTAGATTGTGTCGATTGTGTAATCGAATTCAGTCCACTTAGAATTTTTATTTTTTGGTTACTGATAGCATGAGGTAAGCTATTTATTGTAACCATAATAATTTATCCCTTCATTTAATCAATGCACTTGCTTGCTTTTATTTCAAACCAGAGTAACTATCACAAAATTGAGATCAGTGTGTGTACCCATGATGGAAAAAGATAGGAGTAGGATCTAAAATATCTCAAAAATAATAAATATGCCAGAGATATAACTATGGTTTATACATCACAACACATTAAGTTATATAAATTGAGATATTATCATTCTTTTCTTTTTTTTATCGGCAAAACAAAATTTTTATTGATGGAAACATACAAATATGAAAGAGTACATTAATAAAAAAGAATTTGAAGGTAGCAAAAACTTCAACCTCCAGTTGGTGAGAGACCAACAACAAGCATAGAAAGAAAAATCAGAAAAGCAAAAGACTTCTATATGAGCCACCAGCTGTAGAGCAAAATGGCTGCCACGTGATATGATCTTATAATCCTTCTCAAATTGTTGAATCATATAGTGGGCTTAGTTTTCCTCCCAATTGCTAGCCTGCTTCCCAATCTTTTGAAGAACTCTCATCACTTCTTCTGTAGTCACATTGCCTGTCACTGTCACCTTATTGAGCTGGGTTTCAATGTTATAGGTTTCTATGTCTGTTAACCACAAACAAAAAGTGAAGAAATAAATAAATAAAAATTAAACAAAAAAAAAAAAAAACAAATCTTCGAGTATATATATAGGATTATAAAAAACAATCAAAATTACAAGTGCTATACTCGTACGTTGCTCGTTTAAAATTTGTTTGACATCAAATCCTTGTGTAGATTAGTCAAATTTTAACTTGTGTTCGGCTCATTGAAAAAAAAAGATAAAGTTGCATAGATCTTGTCTTTTTCATATCCCGTTTCATAAGAGTCTCATGTACTAACTCACTGTTTTTATTGAGAACCATTAGTGGTTAAAACTTGACCTACAAACTTTAGGTTCAGAATTAGAACTTAAGGTCAAACGGGGTAAATTGAATGTATTAAATTGGTAAACCTCTGTTATGCTTTTTTCAATTTCTAAAAATGTGCACGCAAGAGCAGTTTCATAAGAGTAGTTACACTCCCGTACAAAATTGTTTCACTTAAAAATATAAACAAAAAAATTAATAAAATAAAGAATACGCCAAACTGCTTAGATTGTAAAAATTTCATAAAATATACGTTGCGTGTACCCAATCACTAGTACATGTACTGTACATGACAATTTTGGGTAGAAGTAATGTTAAAAGACCCTAAAAGTTCTACCAAATGTCAGTGTGGGACCCACATGAAACGCACATGATATGGGTTTCACATTCATGTGAGACATTTGATAGAACTTTTAGAGTCTTTAGTATTTTTGTTTTGGATAGAGATGTATCTTAAAGGGCTTCTAAAGATAAATATGAGAAGCAATCATGCAATTATACCTTCTATCTTCTTAATGGCTTTCAATATTTTCTTGATGCAGCCCTCACAGTCCAAATCCACTTTCAATTCCACCACCTAATGGCCACAAAGAACGAATAACATGGTCAAAACCATATCAAAGTAAAGCAAAAATTTAGAAAGGTAATTAACAAAGCCATGAAAAAGATCGATAATGTTGCATGCATATTCAAGTACTTACATTACCCATTTGGAATTTGGAAAGGCAAGTTGCAAAAAACAAAGGATTGCAACTTTCAAGTTCTTGGCAAAATCAAAATTTCCCACTAAAACAAGTAGAATATGTGTGTAGTAAGTATAGTCTTCTAATAGGTGAAAAGGAAGAGGAGGGCAAGTGCTTAATATGATGTTTGGGCTCTGTGAATTCATTCATGTATTGTAAATTAACAAAGTTGTGATTGTGAGGTATTGGATTCTTTGCTTTGGAGATTTGGGAATTTTACTTTGTAAAAAGCTAGCTTTATTTTTGCCTTTGTTGACATCAGAGGATTGGCGTTCACATAGGTGGACGGCCGAGAATTACGTTCTTGTCAGGTTTCGATCCGACAGAGATAGATAGTGGACTCGGATTTTTATTCAGATTGTTTATAATTATTATTATTATTATTTTTTAAATTGTTAATTGTGTCACGAGATTTTATATTGTTTGTATTTAACTTATGAGACTTTTTTAATCTTTTACATTTTTTATTATCCGCATTAATAATTATTATTTTAGAATTGTTATATATTAATTAAAATGATGTGGTAATAGAATTTTTTAAAATATAAATTATCTTATAGACTTTTTCTTTACAATAGAGATTTATTAGTTTTGGAAAACAAAAAAATATATTTTTTTTTGGTTTCGGCAGCAAGAAAATGTAGGAGAAAAGATTAATTGGAGGAATATATGAACACCCTTAAATTCATCTTTTCAGATTAAGATTAAAATACTGTAAGTAGGCAGAGGTCTCTAAGAACTAAGAAGTCATTGGTTGGTCTTGGAATATCATTACGTGATGTCCTACTAGGATTGTAATTGGTGAAGGTAGTAGGGTCTATGAATTTGTGTTAGATAATTAAGAAACATAAAGAGTCATGGTGAATTGTGATTGATAATGGATATGGCCACGTAAAATCTCAGGAACAACTAATAATTTTTTGACCATCTGGACATGACGGGCAACCAATTTTTTTCGTCAATTGCTTTTAAAAATGCTCTCATCCAAACTTTCCAAAAAGAATAATTTGATCTATCAAGTAGGGGTAGTTGAAACATAGAATTACCCTCACATATTAAATCCATGATCACAAATCAAATAAGATCTCGTTTCTATAGCTTTGAAAAAACAAAGATTGAGCAACCCGCTCTGATACCAAATGAAAATCTTAAAAATCCCGAGATAGTGATTTGCAATCAGGATTCAATTTTAGCAATGAATAACAATCCCGAATCAAACAGAAGTAGATCTAAGTCAATTAAATGAGAATTAAATTATGTCTACCAAACAAATATCGACAAATCAACACAACGATATAACGTGGAAAAAAAAAAGATAAACTACCAATAGGTCAAAATAGTTAAACTTAATTCTCATCAAGTCCTATTGAAAATAAACCTTGGTAAAATTATCGCTAACAATAAAAATTTTTTTTTTGACAATTTTTTACATACGTCGCTAAAAATTGACAATTAGTGACTTTTTTTTATCATGATTTTTATAAATTATCGCTAAAACTTACAATTAGTGACATTTTTTTATAACAAATTTTTTTCATAGAATCTATTAGACAATAAGTCCACTTATTAGGACTTACACGTAAGTATCCACACAAAAAAAAAATCACAGGCCAAATTTACAAAATAATCCACTAAGAAGACAAAGGAATTACACATGAGAACTCTCAATTACCTAACTAATTCACGCCCAAATTTAACCGAACCCGATGTGTCTCTTCCACAACCGTCTTCACTTCGAATCTGCTTTGCCCAACGTTGAATCCGTAATGCCGATGTTGAAACCACGACAATGAGCCATTCTAGAATCCACCAAAGCTTCAGGCTTAAGCTTCCTGGAATCCACTAATAAACATTTCTCTTTGAAATTGAATTAAACGAAAGAAATCCCTCGATGAATATTAATATGAAGTTCGTTGATCCATCGATCACCCTTAAATCATCAAGGTAAACAACATATAAATACCCTCCAATATAAAACACTTTAGCTTCTCTTCTCTCTAAGAATTATGGACTGGTTAAACCCTAAAATGAGCAACTGAGGCACTTTATAGCAAATAGTCACGCGAAGATCGCTCGAGCGTAGGAATGGTTGCTCGTGTTGTGAGACTAGCAAGGTAATGCTCTATATGTCACTTCGTTTGAGCGCAAGACTTACCGCTCTAGTTATAAAACACGATTCTCAGTATCTCTGAAATCAGACTAAGATACTGGATGATCCAAATCAATGCTCGAACGTAGAAGTTTGACCGACTCAATAACTCCTTCGCTCAAGAACAAATTGGGTTAAATTCGCATCTAAACTCTCACAAACTCACAGATACAAAAGAGCAAAAATAATTACATTTAAATAGAGTTTTATCAAATGAGATTGCCAATTACAAAATAACTCACAGGAACAACCGTTGATGTGGTAGGAATCTCAAAATAGGTATGAGAATTTTAAGACACACATCGAATAGAGAGATAGAGATTTTGAAAGCAGAAGATCTTAAGCTCAGAACAATACCTCATAATTTGGTAGAATTTTCTTAATTAAGCTTAATGGTTACTTGGTAAATTTTTATGCATTACTTAATCAAATTTAATGCATAATCGTAAGTATTCTGAATACGGTGGCTAAATTTTCTTTGTGAAAGACATTGAAAGATGTTATCTAGTAGGTTTGTTCGGTTTAAAATTATCAATTTTTTGAAAGATGTTATCTAGTAGGTTTGTTCGGTTTGTTCGGTTTAACTATGTCTCCTAAGATTGTGTTTGGTTTGCCTCATGATTTCAAAGGTAATATTTTCAAATCACTTTTCAAAATTTATAACCAAACACACAACTCAAAATTACTCAAATCTCAATTCAAAAATTAATTTCAAAACTCATGTTTAGGAAATTGACCCTTCCTAACCAAGATCAGTGAGACACGAAATAACAAACAAAGAAGAAAAACGAATCAAACAAGTCACACACACAAGAACATAAGGATTTACGTGGTTCATCCCAGAATAGGACTACGTCCACGGCTGCTGCGGTTTTTCACTATGATTAGAAAATACAAATCTCTCTTGTCCTAAAAGAGGCGCTCCCTCATCTATTTATAAGTATAGAATTAGGTAGGGTTACACGGAAGTACATGGGAATTATAAAAGTACCCAAATCCCCTATTGGACCCAATGTTTGAGTAAACAGTAAGGCTGAGTGAATAGTACTTATCAGGGTCCACCGATCCAACAATCTCCCACTTGGAACCTAATAACACAAGCTCTCCATCATCTTTATTACATAAAAGAACGCCGCAACAACTCGATCTTCCTTCATCAATGTTGAAGGCCAACTGAAGTTGCACACAACTTCAGTTTGTCAATGGTGACTGTCTTGGTCAACATGTATGCTGGATTTTTATTGCCTTGGATCTTCTCAAGAAACAAGACTCCATCATCTACAAGTGAATGAATGAAATGGTATCGCAGCTGAATATGTTTCATCCAAGAATGAAAAATCGGATTCCTTGCAAGATGAATAGAACTTTGACTGTCACTATACAAAATACTCATCTCTTGCGTCTTACCCAACTCTGCTAGAAAATTCGGTAACCAACTCATCTTCTTCTCAGCTTCAGTAATAGCAACATACACAGCCTCTGTTGTAGAAAGGGCCACAATCTTCTATAACTGTGAAATCTAACTCACTGTTGTACCACCCAATGTGTAAACATAACCAGTAGTACTCTTTCTGTTATCCATATCACCAGCCAAGTCTATATGAACATAACAATGTAACTCGATACCAGTTCGTCTGAAACAAAGTGCCATGTCTATAGTACCACTCAAGTATCTAAGGATCCACTTCACTGCCTTCCAATGTTGTTTGCCTGGATTACTCATGTACCTACTAGCCACTCTCACTGCATGTGCAATGTCTGGTCAAGTACAAACCATAGCATACATTATGTTACCGATAGTTGAAGCACATGGAACACGTTCCATGTAAGCCTGATCTTCTTCAGTCTTTAGAGACTGCTCTTTGGTAAGTCTGAAGTGGCTAGCCAATGGAGTGTTCACTGGTTTTGCACCATCCATGCTAAACCTCTTGAGAACTTTCTTGACATACTCAGTCTGTGACAACTTCAAACTACCATTTGCCTTGTCCCTGTGAATCCTCATACCAAGGATTTTGTTTGCAACTCCATAATCCTTCATCTCAAATTGGTTGGTGTAGACACCCCATTTTTTACCGCCCTTACGACTTGGGTGCCACCGATTGCGCACCCAATGATGAATTTGTATATGCTTGTCAAATGCTCAAAGTCCTCAGCAGAATGCCTCAGCTTTGAGCCTCAAAACCTTGTGAACCTCTTGTCTTGTTTTTTGGACCAAAACAGCAGTTTTTCAAGTCTAAACATCATGGGACCTGCAAACCCACTAGCGTGGACTGCCGGCCATTATTGTGGACTGTCGGCCAGTAATGTGACCTGCCGTCCACTATTAGTGGCCTACCGGCTACTTGTGTGCTTTTTTAGATATTTTTGCCAGTTGTTTCCACAGATGCATGCACCTGCCCACAGGTGTCTGTATAAATATTTTTGAGGGAGTCTCATGTTTTTCTTTATATAAAGGACCTCCTCTTCCATTTTTAAAGGTTCAAAAAATTTGGAGTAACATTTTTTCTCTCTCTCTCTTGCAAGCTCTTAAGCCTTTTCCTATACACTCTAAAACAAACCTTGTGGTATTTGTCCTTAGGTATTTTGAGCTTACTTTTAGCTCTTGAGGGTATGTAAGTGTTGGTTTGTCACTCAAAAAGGGTATCCCTCTTCAAGAGATATAATTCTTGGTTTGTTTCTTTGCTTTGTTTACCATCTTTTCTAATGTTTTTTGGACTATTTTTACACTAAATTTCTGGGCTAAAACTTGTGGTCTAAGGCCATTAAGGGTGGAGGGGTGGATCACCCTTCTTTGCACCTAACTTCTTAGGCCTTTGCCCTTGCGTGTCCCACCTTTTTATTATCTTTCTTTGAGCTTTTTACTACTGTATCTCAGAGTTTTTTCAGAAGCTAAAATCATATTTTGAAGTCCCAAAAATGGAGGGGGTAGCCTCTCCTCCTTGTGCTTGTTTACTAGCTTAACTTGCTCCATGTTGTAGCTTATTGTTTTAGCTATTTTCGCCTTAAGTCCAGCACTGTTTTAGGGCTATTTTTAGTTGTTGATTACATTTGAGCTTTGTATAGCATGCTTGTAGTGTAATGGTCTTTATAGGTTTGGTGGTTTAGGCCTTAACCACCATTCTATTTGAATTGATAGTGTTTATTTCTTGGTTTTTATACTTGTTTTCATCTCTAATCACCTCTGCAACTTCTCTCATTTCTTCGCTTTTTCTTTGCTTTGAAAGTTGTTTCAAATTACTTGCTTGTTTAAGCTTGAGATAAAGGTATTGTGCTTAATGATTTAATCCCTTTGGGGGTTCATTACCAACAGCATGACACTTCTCTTATTCCTAGAACAACATTTGGTTTGGTACTTCTCTCTAATAGTGGACTTAAAGCTCATTTTTGGACCCAATGAATTAAGGAATGTGTGGTAATTAAAATGAAGTAATAAAATTGGGTCTAAAAGTGATGCAAGATAATAAAATCAACTTGGGTTCAATCAGATGTTAATTAAACCAATTGAGTCTTGAGTCATTTCATACTTGCTAGTGATGTAAACGGTTTAAGAATCAATGTCAAGCACTTCCCTTGATCAATCCATGATAGAGAGGAGGTTTTGTTGGCCTTTCATTGTGCATTTATTGAAATTATGTCCCTTGATTCATAAGTCATAATACAATGAAATTGCGTTGATTGATGATTTGCGAATCAAGCGTACTCCTCATTTGACCTGTTTGATGATAAGGAAAGGCAGAGTGGACAAACATCCCCTGAGAATACTCTGGTTTGTGCTCTGTTGCTGCAGGAAAAAACCAACATTAGTGGCCGGCAAGCCACTTTTTTTGGAAGGCAACCCACTATTAGTGGCATGCTGGCCACTACTTCTGGGTTACTGGCCAATTTTTCAAGGCAGGCAGTGCCCTTTTTCTAGCATAGCAGAGTAGAGCAGCAGCTGAGGTAAAAAACAATGCATTTTTCCAACTATGACTATGCAACAGAGACATTCTGTAGCAAAACAGGGAGCATTATCGGGTGAAAATCCGCATCCATGCATGAGTCACCCCTCGATTCTCGAGATCCATCAAGATGATGTTGTAATTATGCTTCGAGTAGAGGGCTTGTAACTAATTAGTTAGAATAGCTATGTGTTATACTTATTTAATTAGCTAGAATAATTAATTAATTTATTATTGTAATAATTAGTTAAGTAGCTTAGCTAATTTATTCATTTAGGTTTATAATAGTTAGTTAATTAGGTAATTAATTAGCTAGGTTATTCATTCGGACCATCCTGGGCGAGGGCAAGCAATGTAATAATGTATATGTCTTCCAGCCCCACGTCTTTCTCTCCTTTATTTATTTGCTTATAATGGATAGTTTAGAACATCATGTTTCATTTAGCATTTCCCATGTTCGCACCCACTTGTCTTGCATGCGTCGAGGCTCAGTTCATCATTCTAACAAAGCATTGTCGTTTATTACTTCATTGAATACGTGTTTAAACGGCATGCTATCAAATTGACTCACATGACAAAATTAGTAGCCGAGCCTATTAGTTGCATGTCGCATGTGTTGCATTAGTTAGAAGCATGCATGTTTTCTAACTCTTTTGTTTCTTTGGCTTGCCTCGGAATACGAGGTGAGTCTTTTTTGTGCTTTAACATATCGCATGAGTGTGATTGTTGCCATGTCTAGCATACTTGTCACGAGGCTACATGCTTAATTGATAAATTGCTTGAATGCTTGTGGATGAAGACTAATTGTTTGAATTGAAATAATTTGAGCAATGTTTATATGAGATCACTTTTTCAAGTGGTACATATTCAAAACAAATTCAAAAACAAACATAAGATTAAGTGTTCTAATTTTTGCAAATTAGTCTATACTTGTGTGCGTATCACATAGTAATGTTAGCCTAATAACCGAAACAAGAGCATATAATATAAATAAGAATCACATCATGATTACTAGAGGCCGATCTTTGATCGGGCGAGTGGGGTGCTCAATTCATGACCTTCCCCTCTCGTACCTAGGTTCTTGAGCCGAGACAATCTTGGCGATGACGGACACGTGGCCTTTGGCATGAGCCATGTGTATCCTAAATTTCCTCAAAACATTTAGGTAGTGACTCTATATCTGGCAAAGTAGTCCATGTTTGGCATTTGGATTCAAAATCAATTTTTCAAAAGATTTGTCAGATTTGGACTCTTTGGTGTTTATCTATTTCACATTACACTTGTGGAATCAGATTCAGAACTGCGGAAGTCCAAACTGCAGGGCTAGTCGTATCCGAAAGGAGCACAAAAAGTCGTGCTACAGTTGGACAAAAGTTTCTTCAATCTTTTTATCTCTTTAATGCTAGATCCTATGATAAGCATATCATCAACATATAAGAGCAAAATAATATAACTTTTGTCAAACCTCTTGAAATGATAGCAATGATCTGCTTGACATCTTGTAAACTCGTTGCTACATATAAACCCATCAAACTTCTTGTACCACTGCCTTGGGGCTTGTTTCAAACCATACAAGCTTTTTCAAAGTTTGCATACAAACTCTTCTTTGCCACGTACCAAGAAACCTTATGGTTGCTTCACGTAAATTTCCTCCTTCAAATCACCATGGAGAAAAGTCATCTTCACATCTATCTGCTCAAGATACAAATCTTCAGCAGCCACAATTCCCAACGCCAATTTGATAGTGGTCACTTCACAACTAGAGAGAAAATTTCAGTGTAGTCAACCACTTCATGTTGCTGAAATACCTTTGCAACTAATCTGGCCTTATAGCATTTACTCCCATTATGTTCTTGTTTGACCCTGTAAACCCACTTGTTGTGCAAAGCTTTCTTAGCCACAGGTAATTCAGTCAACTCCCATGTCTGGTTTGCCATGAGTGAATCCATTTCATCCTGCATAGCTGACTCCCACTTGATTAAATCATCAACCTACAAAGCCTCATCATAACTTTTAGGTTCACCCCCATCAGACAAACGCTGTGTAGGTTTAGACTCTCTTTCTGACCGTCTTAACTTAGGAGTAAAAGTAAGAGTATGTGGCCCAATTTGTGGAATAAGATTTTCAGGATTATTCGGAATCTTACTATTCAAATTAGTTTCACTAATCTTCTCTAACTCAATATGCTCATAACAAGTAACAGATTCAGATTTAGATGCAGAATTATCCTATCCTTATACATTACTTTCTCATTAAATATGACTTCTCTACTTCTGATTATTTTTCGATTTTTATCATCCCAAAATTGATAACCAAATTGATTAATGCCATATCTAATAAAAGTACATTTAACAAATTTCGGATCAAGTTTACTTCTATCAGCAAAATCTATATGCACATATGAAACACAGCCAAGTACCTTCAAAAAAGAAAGGTTTACCTCTTTTTCGCTCCAAGCTTTTTCTAGTAGCTCTTCATCTAATGGAACACATGGACCACGGTTAATCAGATATGCTACAGTGTTAACTGCATCTGCCCAAAACATCTTTGATAATCCGGCTTGTATCCTCATACTTCTAGCTCGTTCATTCAGAGTTCTATTCATGCATTCTGCAACGCCATTCTGTTGAGGTGTCTTTCGAACAGTTTTCTCTATTCTAATTCCACTTTCTGCACAATATTTCTTGAACTCATTGTCCTCATATTCCCCTCCATTATTTGATCTCAAGCACTTAATTTTCAGACCTGTTTTAGTCTCCACCAAGGCTTTCCACTTCCTAAAAGTAGTATAAACTTCAGATTTATGTTTTAGAAAATAAATCCATACCTTTCTTGTTGAGTCGTCAATAAAGGTAACATAGTATGATGATCCTCCAAGAGATGAAACTGGTGCAGGTCTCCATACATCTGTATGAACCAACTTCAACTTTTCTGACTTCGGTTTCCTGTCATCCTAAAACTGACCCTCTTTTCTTTGCCGAAGATGCAATCCTCACAAAAGTCAATGTCCACTGATTTCAAATCTGACAGCTTCCCTTAGATGCAACTACCTTCATCCATTTTTGACTCATATGCCCAAGCCTTTGGTGCCACAGATTTGAGTCTTCATTCTCACCAGCAACTGCTACTGCATCCCTATTGTTCGTAGTCATGTAAAGGGTGCCTTCTTTTTTACCACAAGTAACAACCATGGCTCCTTTGGTGATTTTTCACAAACCACCCATAAAGGTTACAACATGACCTTCATCATCAAGTTGTCCAACAGAAATCAAGTTTCTTTTCAAATCAGGCATATGTCTGACATTCTGTATCTTCCAAACAAATTCGTTTGGCAACTTGACTATTACATCCCCTTTACCCACAATCTTCAAAGGTTCATCATCAGCCAAATAAACCTTCCCGAAATCACCACCAATGTAATTGCCCATGATTTCCCTCTGTGAAGTAGAATGGAATGATACCCAGAATCTAAAATCAAGATTCAAGAGGGCTGTCAATACTCAAAATCAAAGCACCATAAATCTCCTCCATTGCAACATCAGCAGACTTCTAAATTTGATCACCTTTGTTCTTATTCAATGTCGGGCAATCTCCCTTTAGATGTCCCTTCTTTCCACAGTTCCAGCAACTCCGTCCTTCTCCAGTTCTTGACTTGCTTCTATGTTTGGATTTTGATTTGTTACGGTTCAGGTTTTTTCCTGCTGATCTTCCTCTGGCTTCTATATTCAGGGCAGAACCTGATGTTTCCCCTAATTCCCTCTTGCGAATTTCTTCACTCAAAATTAAATCTCAAATATCATTGCAATTCAACTTTTCTTTTCCTGAAGAATTACTTACTATCGTTACAATATCATTCCAACTTTCTGGCAAACTAGATAGAAGAATCAAAGCCCTAACCTCATCATCAAATTCGATAGATACAGAACTCAATTGTGTTACCACAATATTGAATTCGTTCAGATGCTCAACCACCGAAGCAACTTCTGTCATCCTCAGATTAAACAATCTATGCATCAAATAAACTTTATTTGAGGCAGGGGGGTTTTCGTACATGTTTAAGAGTACTGCCATAAGACCCGCTGTAGTCTTCTCCTTCGTTATGTTAAACGCAATGTTACGAGACAACGTTAGCCAAATAATACCTAGTGCTTGGCGATCAAGAAGAGTCCACTCATCATCCTTTATCTTTTCTGGTTTCGTCCTTCAAAGGGGCTCATACAATTTTTTTTGATACAGATAGTCTTCAATCTGCATCTTCCAAAAGCCAAAATTTGTGCCATTGAATTTATCGATTCTAACCTTTTCATCTATAGCCATCGCTTCCACTCAAACCAATGCTCTGATACCTGTTATTAGGAAATTGACCTTTCCTAACCAAGATCAGTGAGACACGAAATAACAAACAAAGAAGAAAAACGAATCAAACAAATCACACACACAAGACCACAAAGATTTACGTGGTTCACCCCAAAATAGGGCTACGTCCACGGCTGCTGTGATTTTTCACTATGATACGAAAAATACAACTCCCTCTTGTCCTAAAAGAGGCGCCCCCTCATCTATTTATAAATATAGAATTACGATTATATGGAAGCACATGGGAATTACGAAAGTACCCAAACCCCCCATTAAAAGGGTTGACTGAACAGTACTTATCAAAATCTACCAACCCAACAACTAATAACCAAACACACAACTCAAAACTTTTTTCAAAACTCTTTGATGATATAGTGTTGAAGATGGTTAGTGATAGGATTGTTAGACTATTTTTTTATAAAAAAAATCTAAAAAAAATAATTTGTATAATTAAAAAATATCTAAAATAAATATATATATATATATATATATTTAAATAATAGGTTGCAATTATTATTATTATTATTATTAATATCTGTTTCCAGTCATCTTAATTTGTCAAAATTATATCTGTGTTTTCCACTTTGTTACTAGCCACCCAATCTTAGTCCCTGTCCTTGGTCAGTCCTTTGGTTAGGTAGTATAGGATTTTAGGGGTCCTCCAAAATGGGTATGTGTGAAAGCATAGTATGTGAAAACATGATAAATTTAGACGATGTATTAAGATTCCTGTAAAACAGTTTAATTAAAGAAAAATGAGTCGATTATTTAGAAGTAACTCTTCAGTCAATTCTAGGTCAACAACTTTGCCCTCAATACCTAATCAAGGATTTGTAATTAATGAAGAAGAATTAGAAATACAAAATGATAAACTGGATTTAAGTTGGAATATACCAAAATTATCAATTAAAGAGATTTATAAAACTACATTTTTACAATCTGCTTTTAAGGTTAATCTGCATGTTAAAACATTAGAACAAGTTTATGCTTTAGAAAAGCCTAGAGAAACCTGTCACTTATTTGATGCTAACACTATTAAACGTCATTTAAAAACTGGTCACAATTTTATTCATTTAGGATTAATTCAAGTTGGAATCAAAACCATTAACTCCACAAGGTAAAAATACTTCTGTTTTATTATGTTTAAGAGATGCTCGTTTTCTTGATTATAATGATAGTTTAATGGGTATGGTGGAAACTGGTCTTCACAAAGGACCTATTCATTTTAATTGTTTTCCTGATTTCACACTCAGTCTTAGAGATCCACACATATTAGATGCATTAACTTTAAATATTCAATTAAATGGTTCATTTACTAATATGAAAGAAAAAACTCGTAATATTGCTTTAATTTACCGTGTCCATTATAAATATATTAAAACCAATTTAAATGTTCAAGCTTTACATAAAAGTCCTAAGGACAAAACATTACTCATTCAAACTAGTAACAATGATACTAATATAAATATTCCTCAAATGATAGAATGGAAAGATATTACTCTCCCTGATCAATGGATTACGGTTAATGAAAATTACAAACATAATCAACAATAATCCACTAGTCAAGATATCCAAGATATTCAACAATTTACTGACGGTTCAGTCCGTATTAAATTTAATCGTAGTCAATCTTCTAGACATAGTACTTCTAGTATACCTACTAATCTTGAAACTGAAGATGAAATATTTAATACTCCTTTATTCCGAAAAAAAGTCAAATTAATCTTGGTCAACCCTCCCATAGTAAATTAAAAGGCATTGATAACTCTACTACCTCTCAAATTAGTAAACATGTTTATTCTACTCGTACACATTTCCGTGAAGAAGATACTGAATCAAATAATTCTCCTACTCAAACTGATTTCGAAGTAATACCTCCAATCAATCCTCAATTAATGACAATTAGTAAATCTTTTGCTCCTGATCTTGAGAAATTACATGTCGAATTTAAATCTAAAGAAAATAGGACTAAAAGACATGCTTATCGTGCTAAATATGATTCTACTCAACAATCTAAACTTACTAGAAAATGGTATGATTTTATGATTGAATACAGTATGGAAATTCCTTTCTTTGAATATTTAGACAACTATTACAAAAAGGTTAATACAATCACAAAATATAAATGGAAAACTTCTCCAAATACTTCTGTTAGCTCTAGTCATCCTCCTTTATCTAATATTATTATTGAACATCAAGGATCTGAAGTCCCAGCCTCTCCTTTTAAGTTGCCTGGCACTGACCCTGAAATTAAAAAAGTTATTGAATAAAATAATTATACTAATCAATGTTTAAAAACAATTGGTAGACAATTAGATAAACTAGAAACTAATTTAGATGATTATTCTGCTAACACTACATCCACTAAACAATCTTTAGACCAACCTTTGATTAACTTACCCAGTAATCGTTCTAAAAGAAATAGTTTAGTCACTCAAGATACTTCTACTGTTAAAGCTATAGAACAACTATTCACTAAATTAACTACTTCGGAACAAGCTTCACCATCTAAGGAAAAAGGTCTTACTGTCCTAAACCAACCTTTAGACAAGACTTCTACTCAATCAGAAACTGATACAACTGATAATGAAATTGATCAATTAGCTCAACAATTTCAATCTTCTCATCTTAATAAACTCCACTATCCTAAACCTCAACCGACTACTCTTACTAAAAATTGGTATTCTCGACCTACTCCACCTGACCTCCAATATGAAGAAACTAATCTTTCTAATCAATTTTCTGTATCTGCTAAAAAATTATATGAATGGAATATTGATGGTCTTAGTGAAGATCAAATACTTCAAAAATTAAATCACTTATCTATGGTTGCAAATAATTATCTTACTAACTACCCTGATTACTCTCAACCTGAAATTACTTCTTTAATTACCTCTGGTTTTACCGGTATACTCAAATCTTGGTGGGAAAAATACCTTACTGAAGATCAAAGAGAATCAATCTTACATGCTAATCAAAAAGATGAAAATGATTTGTCAATCTTTGATGAAACTATTGGATATTACAAACCTGATGGTGTTAACACATTAATCTATACCATAGTTAGACATTTCATAAGTACTCCTACTAATATATATTCTCGCATACATGATCAACTTAGTAACCTTACTTGTCCAAAATTAAGTGATTTTAGATGGTATAAAGATGTATTTACCTCTAGAGTTATGTTAAGAGAAGATTGTACTAAATCTTTTTGAAAAGAAAAATTTATTAACGGATTACCTAGTTTGTTTGCTCACAAAATTAGAGATGTTCTTAGTCAACCTACTGGTATCATTGAATATGACACTTTAACTTATGGTGATATCATTAGCACTATTCAAAAAGAATGATTAAAAATGTGTATTGATCTTAAACTCAGTCACAAAGCTACTAAAGATAAACATAAGGCTAAATATGAATTAGGTAATTTTTGTGAACAATATGGTTTACCTCCTGTTGCACCTTCCCGTAGGAAAACACATAAAAAACATAGTAAATCCCATTACAAATATTCAAACAAGTATAAAAAGAATTATTCACCTTCTAAATCAAATGATAAATTCTATATAAACCTAAAAAGAAATATTACAAGAAATCACATCCAAAAGCTAAATCTAATAAAGATATTACTTGTTACAACTGTGGTCAAAAATGTCATTATTCTAATAAATGTAAAGAAAAACAGAGATTAAAAGATAAAGTTAATCAACTTCAAATTAATGATGAATCAAAAAATCAATTATTTGAAATCTTTCAATTAAATCAATCTGTTAGCAATTCCTCTCCTGATAATTCTAATACTTCATCTAATTACAATTCACCTAGTGAAGATTCTGATAATAATATAGAATTAGGATGTAATGATGTTTGTTGTAAACCTGTGAAACAAATTACTGTTCTTACTAAACAACATCAAGAAGAAACTGTTCTTATTGAATTAATTAGTAAACTTGAAGATTCTGAATTAAAAAAGAAATATACTGATAAATTAAAATCTTTGTTTATCAATACTAATCATAAACCTAAGTTTGATAAGCCTATTATTAGTCTATCTAAAACCTTAGAAAGATTTAAAAATAAACACAAAGAAGTTACCTTACAAGATTTACAACAAGAAATTAATCAGATTAAACAAACTATTAAAGACTTACAAAATAAAGATCAACATTTAGAAGATGAAATTGTTATATTAAAACTTAATAAAAATTTAGATAATTTCAAAACCAATAATGTTTCTCCTAATGAATCTGAACATGAATCTGATGAACCTACTAACCTTGATAATCTTTTATTTGATAATCGATCACATCAATCTCAATCTCATAATCATGAAGATAATAGATTAAATCTCCTTAATAAAATCCATATTCAAAAATGGTATTCTAAAATTAAAATAGTTATTAGTAATTTTGAATTAGATGTTATCGCTTTAATTGATACTGGTGCCAATCTTAATTGTATTCAAGAAGGATTACTCCCTACTAAATATTATGAAAAATGTCGTGAAAAATTAACTTCTGCTAATGGTAGTAAAATGCATATTAAATATAAAATACCTAAAGTTCATATATGTCAAAATAATGTTTGCTTTAAAACTTCCTTTGTTTTGGTTAAAAATATGACTGATAAAGTTATCTTAGGAACACCATTTATATTTTTACTATACCCATTTACCACCTCTAGTGAAGGAATAACTACTCATGTTTTAGGGCAACCTGTTACTTTTAAATTCTTATCTCCTCCTGAAATATTAGAATTAAATCAATTAAAAGATTGTTCTATTTCTCAAACAATTAATCGATTAACTTGTCATTTAAGATATCTTAAAGAAGAAATTAATTACAAAAGAATTGATCAACAATTAACTAATCCAGTTATTATTTCTCAAATTAATGAATTTAAATTAAAATTAGAAACTACCGTTTGTTCTACTTTACCTACTGCGTTTTGGCATAGGAAAAAACATGTAGTCACATTACCATATATTAAGAATTTTCATGAAAGTCAAATTCCTACTAAATCTAGACCTATTCAAATGAATCATGAATTACTTGAAATGTGTAAAAAAGAAATCAATGAACTATTAAAAAATCGAATAATTAGTCCAAGTAAATCACCTTGGTCATGTCCTGCTTTTTATGTAAATAAAAATGCTGAATTAGAACGAGGTGTCCCTCGCTTAGTCATCAATTATAAACCATTAAATAAAGTTTTAGAATAGATTCGATATCCTATTCCTAATAAAAAAAAATTGATTAAAAGACTTAATCAAGCTGTTATTTTTAGTAAATTTGATTTAAAAAGTGGTTTTTGGCAAATACAAATTCATCCTCAAGATAGATATAAAATTGCTTTTACTACACCTTTTGGTCACTATGAATGGAATGTCATGCCATTTGGGTTAAAAAATGCTCCTAGTGAATTTCAAAATATAATGAATGATATTTTCAATCCATTTAGTCATTTTTCCATAGTTTATATAGATGATATTCTTATTTTTTCAAAATCAATTAGTGAACACTGGAAACATCTTACTGCATTCTTTTATACCATTAAGAACCATGGTCTAGTCATTTCTGCTCCTAAGATTAGATTGTTTCAAACCAAAGTCAGATTTTTAGGTTATGATATTCACCAGAACACTATTTTACCTATTAGTCGTTCCATTGAATTTGCGTCTAAATTCCCTGATGAAATCTTAGATAAAACTCAGCTACAACGTTTTTTAGGATCGCTGAATTATATTGCTGAATTTTACAAAGACCTTAGGAAAACTTGTCAACCCCTGTTTGATCGATTAAAAGACAATCTTTTTCCTTGGTCTTCTACTCATACTACTATTGTTAAACAGGTTAAACAATATGTCAAGTCTCTTCCTTGTCTTGGTATTCCTACTGAAAATTCATTCAAAATTATCCAAACTGATGCCTCTGATATTGGTTATGGCGGCATCCTTCTCCAGCAAATTACTCCTCAGTCATCTGAACAAATTGTTCGTTATCATTCTGGTGTCAGGAATAAAGCACAAATGAATTATAGTACTATTAAAAAAGAAATTTTATCTACTGTTTTATGTATCAGTAAATTTCAAGATGATATTTTAAATCAACAATTTTTACTTCGTGTTGATTGCAAATCTGCTAAATATGTTTTAGAAAAAGATGTTCAAAATCTTGCTAGTGAGCAATTTTTTGCCCGTTGGCAATCTATTTTAAGTATTTTCGATTTTACTATTGAATATATACCTGGTTGTCAAAATTCTATTCCTGATTTCCTTACCCGGGAATTTTTACAGGGGGGATAGGAATGGCCACTATATTTATTGCTTACCATAAAACCCAAATTACCCATTACCATGATCTGATTCACCAAACTGCTTATCGCATTGCCCAGTTAAAATTAGCCAGAAAAACTACTAAACGTGCTCAATACATTCAGCACCACCAAATTCAAGCTCGTCGCCATTTACTTGCTGATTATTACAACTGTTTGGATTTTCATCAAACTTATTTAGATCTCCTTAGTGGTTGCTAATTTTTATTGCTAACCTTTATTTCTTTTCAAACAGATGTCTCGCCCAAGGCCCCCTTCTAAAGCCTTGGTCCCAACTAATCAACCTTTTATTCCTCCTTTGGAGTTAGTCACCCAATACCAGCCTATTGAAATGATTAACCGTTACCAAGTTCTTGGTAATATTCCTCGACCCAGTTTCACATCTGCTTCGGCCACTAATCCTTTTGCCTCATCCAGCCAAGCAGTTACTCCATACCCTTCTAATCCTATTAAAACTACTCGATCTGATTATGTTGACTGAACAACTACTAATCTCTTTTTCAAAGAACCTAGTCACCCAAAGAGTCAATCTGTTAATGATCTGGTTAAAACTTATTTCCCTCCCGGATGGCATTTTGTTCTTCTCCATCCAAAGAAAACAATCACCTTCTATAAAGACATCCTGCTCAACCATCAGTCAATTGTGATTAAACCCATTTATGATCGTACTTACACTAGTAAAGTGGTTTACCATTCACTTTATATTCACAATTTTGTTTCCTTAGTTAAATGGGGTTCTCCTTATCAACTTCGAGATTTGCCTAATCACTCCCTTCAGTATAATTATTATGATTATATTGATGCCTGGTTCAAAGTCCTCCTATATCAAAATGAAACATTTAGTCACTCATGGTTTCTTCAATTTGATCAAAAGTTTAAGTCAGAATTACCTACTTGGTTTCTGAGAGGGTGGACCCATTATGGTGCCATTCCAGACATCTTCCCATCAGTAATTTTGGATCAAGTCAATTGCTTCTCCACTGTTTTCTCATTTACTCCACAGCAAAGAGAATTCCCTCAATTGCTTATTTTTATATCCAAATATAAAATCCCTTGGATATTCAAATGGCAATATGGTATTTCTTATAAAGTGATTCAGCGGCTACATAAGGTTAAATGGTGGGATAACTTCAAGATTCAACGAATTGTTGAAATTGTTCAAACTGAGTTCTCTATTAACATTCATGCTCCTGCACCTGCCATGGTTAAAGCTCAGCAGATCTCAACTGCTCCAGTCACTCAAGGAAGCCAACTTCCTCCAGTCAATCTTGGAAGCTCATCATCCAGTTCTTCCAAGCCCAAGTCATCCAAATCAAAGATTAAATCCAAGTCAGCAAAGCCTAGTTCTGACTAGCCCAAGTCAAAGGATAAATCCAAATCAAAGATTAAGCCCAAGTCCACGTCATCCAAAGATGAGCTCCTCCAAATGGCTCGTCTACTCATGGCCCAAGCCAAGTCAGACTCGGATAACAGCAATTCAGAAGATGGTTCAGACAGTTCAAGCTCTTCTGAAGGTTCAACTACTCAAAATCCATATGGACCCGAGTTCCAAGATGCTCAGGACCCATATGCTTAATTCAGTCATTAGATTCTATGTAGCTATAATTATCAGCTTCAATCAATACTCGTCTTTTGAGAAAAGCTGCTGGTATATATATCTATATTGATTCCCTCAGTCACATGTCTCCAAGCAATGAATAGTAAAAAAGTCAACTTTACTATTCACTGTTCATCAAAAAGTCAACATTACTATTCATCATTCATCATGATTCATCCCACCGACAAATTCAGCACAGTAAAAGTTTTAGTCACTCACCGAAAGCAGCAGACAACTCTCATGTGCTTCTGATGCTCCTTTCAAGTCAAGGCTATTCACTCACAAGGCTCATAGTATTCACTCACAAGGCTAACAGTGGTCTCTTTTGATTATAAAAGGGCCTCTTCAGTCAAGAATAAGGCAGAGTTAGAAAAAATTGAGAGCATTCCTTCCTCAAGAGAAAAACCTATCTCTGTAATTTTCTTTTCAAGTTCATTTTCAGGTTATGTATTTTGAAGAATTATTTATTTCACTCCATTAAACAATTGTAGGTTTTATTATTAATGTTTATTTAAACTATTTTCTTTTAGTATTATATTTCAGTTTTAGTTTATCTTATTTTTAGTATTATTAGTGTTGTTTCCTTTTTCATGTTCTTTATATTTCTGCTTCCGTCCCTTTTGGTATCAGAGCCAAGTTATGTTGAGATCTCTTGCTTACTGCTTTGCTACTTCTATTGAGTCAACTCTATTTCCTTCTTCATGTTCTTTATATTTCTGCTTCCGTCCCTTTTGGTAAAATTATATTATTATTATCTGCTTCCGTCTCTATTATTATTATTATTATTATTATTATTATTATTATTATTATTATTATTATTACTATTACTATTTGCACTGTTTCGGTCAACCGATTGGACATCCAGGAGGATGTTCGGGCAGACAACCGGGTAGACCCAATCTGCTCTTTTCAAAATTTAAAATTCAAAAATTCTTTTAAAAATACTTTCTCTTTCCAAAACTCTACTCACAATTCCACACTCAAATTACAACTCTAAAAAGATAATCACAATTCCAAAACTAAACCAAACGCAACCTAAATTTTTATACTCCATTTTTTCTTTTCTTTTTCTTTTTTACAAAATCCTTACCATTTGTCGCTCTAAATGTTTGAGTTTGCTAAAATCTTCAAGTATTAATTTTATATTATTTATCTCTTTTCACTAATTTCTTTATGGAGGAGGAAGAACCAATAAATCTCATTTTCATATCTTAGTAACCAATAAGTCCTCTAAATAATCTAATGAACCTAATAGTCTCATTTGTGTGGAAATTACAGTATAACCTTGTAGTTTATACTCGTGAATGCAAGTTAATACCCATGAATGACTGAAATCCCCACAATTATAAATTACACATTTGTCCAAAACTTATTAAGGGGTTTTTGTAGTTCTTTTGGAATGTTTGAAGAATATCACATTTCAAGCCATTTCAAATCAAAAAGATTCTCATATCAGAATCCACCCCAAATTCAAATACCCATACCCTAAAAAGATTTTCATATATCAAAAGATTTTATACTCAATGGAAATCAATGCGTGGATGTACACAATGTTACACTTTTTTTTTTTTTTTTTTTTGATATCATGTTTAATGTGAAACAATGTGAACTTGTATACTGAGACATTATTTATTTTTTTTTTTTTTTTGCGTGCAAGGCATTTGTGGCGCTAGATTCACTCAATTGAATTTCACAAAATAAATGACTCAAACTCTCACAATTTGAAATTACACATTTGCCCAAAAGTTATTAAGGGATTTTATACTTCTTTTGAAATGTTTGAAAATTTTCACATTTCAAGCCATTGCAAATAAAAAAGATTCCCATATCAGAATCCATACCAACTTTGAATACCCACACCCCATCCCAAAAAGATTTTCATATCAAAAGATTTTTTGTTGAATGGAAATCGATACGGACGTACATAATTTTACTTTTTTTTTTCCCTGGTGTGCAAGGCATTTGTACCACTAGATTCACTCAATTGAATTCCACAAAACAATAGGTTGTGTATCTTACCTTTCTAGCACAAAAGAAAAATAAGGAAACGTTATGGAAATAAGAGCATAACCATAAACCTAATTTCCAAAGAATATATTAAATCCACCTTTCCAAAATCAATGAAACTAATTAGTCTATAAGAAAATCCTTAAAGACTAAACGGATTACCATTACTCAAGATGGGATTTATGAGTAAATTTTTCTTTCTTTATTTATATACCCCATTGTACGAGCACGAAATATTCGCTACTTGTATAATCCTGGTGATCAAACCTGCACTCCTTCAAACGACGTTGTACAATTTGAAATCACAGAAACGCGAGCTTACCGATGGGTGTGTGTCAGAAAACCCTTTCGATACTTAAGTTAGTAATCTAGATCAATATGAAACATGCTCTGTGAATTCGAGAACTAAAGTTGCATTACCTGATATTAGGTTACTTCTGAGCTTTTATAAGTTTCACACAGCAAACTTCTAGTAGCACTCTGATTCCTCTTCGTGGAGTCCCACTAGAAATATTTCCTACTGCAAACCAAGTGAGATGGCACATCTATTAGCGTGGCAACCTATCGAGCGACCATGCCGCTTAATCCTTGTTGGTTCTTGGGACAACCGTGCAACACGTAACGTCGTGCAAACCCAACGCAGCGTACCACCATGCTAACATTGTGCAACACTCCATCTAGCTTGGTCAATGTCACACGTCGAACTCCGTTTCACTAGTTGGCGATCTTCTTGGGATAGATCAGTCCAATCTATCTGTCCATAATGCCAATGAAGAGTGACCAAGCTAGTTCTACTTCGGCCCAAACCCAAGGCCCAACCAAACTTAGCTCAACCCATTTGCAAAGCCACCTAGTCATAACATGTAAACCATATAATCGATTGGACCTCTTTGCACGACCCAAGTCTTGCTCTACAAATCTATAGCCTGACCCAAAACCATGCTGATTTTGCGCGGCCTAGATATCACGACACAAATTTCCCTCTCACTTATATATCTCTCTTTTTGTGTGTTTTCCGTTTGTAATTCCGTTCTTAATTTATGGAGTTATTCGATCACATTTTCAATCGAGTTAATCATTATGTTCAACAACTGGAAAAAAACAAACAAACAAACAAATTAATAATAAAAATTAACCAAAAACAGAATCAATGAACTAAAACATAACTCTACCATATAACTTTGACATGATGTCAACTTTTTGTCGTCTTATCACCAAATGAAAATCGAGTTCAATTGAGTTGAAATAGATTTGTCATTCTACCGCATGGTCATGTGCTCTTCACCAAACAAGGAGACATGCAATCATGTTATCTAAAACATAGAGATCAAAGGATCACATATTCATCTTTATTAGAAGGACAAATACCATAAATCATTTGTGACAACGTAGGCAGATACTTATCAAATGCTTACTGGGCCTCTGGAAGGCCCTATTGGGCTTGTTGGTAGGCCTTTTTATCTGAGAGTGGATTGACCTAGTAATGGGCCTGTACAAAGGTATCCTTCACAAGGGGGGAGATTATATTTACACCCAAAAAAATCAATAAACATTCTCAATTTCTCAGTACACTCTATTTAATTATTTAAGTTTATAATTTACTCTCAGTACACCTTATATCTTTTTCTCAAATTATCCTTCAAAATACACCAAAATAATAAATAATAAACAAATTAAAAAACCTAAATTATTTGAAAACCCTTTCAAAAACCTTTCTCTTATTTAGATACAGGAAACACGGCAACGGCGAAAGAGAACGACGAAGGAGAAGGAGAGGGTGAACTTCATGTTTGAGCTCGAAATTTGAGAAGTTCACATTCGTATTCGCATTTACTGAGTTTGAAGCTTGAGGACTTTGAGCCAACCATCGACCTTTGACCACAGTCGTCCGCTAGAGGTCGCTGATGCCATAGAGTTAATCAGGTTCTTTTTGCAAACTTGATATTGAAACGAACGAAAAAGTCACCATGTTTGGACTTGTAGAGATGAAAAAAGTGAATTTGTTCAAAGTCCAAACAGTAATGACATTAAATAGGCTAAATATTCGTTTTTATGTATAAAAAAAAATACATAAATCAAGAATTGTACTTTGATATTTATGTGAATACTTACCTCTTCTTTGATGAGTTGTTTTAAAAAATAGTTTTCATTATTATTATCTTCAATTGTTTGATATTTAGATGTGCCTTTAGCCTCTTGGTGCTGTTTCTTATGAGTAGAAAGATGATAATCAAAAAGTAAAACAATCAGAAATATTTTTTTAAATAAAAAATATTACAAATAGCTCATATATGGTGCACTAGACAAATCCATTATACTCTATACTCTTATAAGTGAATGCTATTTAGTGTGTCCAAACCTTTGTTTGTTTCTCCTTTATGTCACGTGTCCCTTATTTTTCTATTTAAAATAAAATAAAATTAGGTAGATAGAATGAGTGAGATTTGAACCTCAGATTGACTAAATAAGACTCTTACCACTTAACTAACATATAATATATAACAAATATTTTATTTTATTTTTATTTATTTAAACTATACATGCATTACATATATCAATCACTAATTTCTTAGACAATGTAAGGCATTGGGTAAATATATGCCTATATTATAATTAATAAACTTGATTTTGAAATTGCAAATTTGCATTGCGTGAATTCTTTAGGTATTGTTGATTATACGTCAAATCCAAATATCAAAAAATAAAATATAAATATAATATTTTATTAATGAAAGAGTACGATCACATAACATTTAAAAAGGAAAATGTTTGAAGGCTCGAAATGCCTGGCTCGAATGTGGCTTGAAATTTTTTTTTTTTTTTTTTTCTGCCATTTTCGACGCAGAGGAAGGTCGAAGCGGAGGAAGAGAGAGAGGGAGAGGGAGAGAAAGAGGGAGAGGGAGAGGGGTCGCCGCCGTCTCCGATCCGTCGCCGATCGCCGCGCCTCCGCCTCCGTCGCCTCCGCCATGCCTCTGCTCGCCATGCCTCTGCTCGTCGCCTCTGCCATCGCCGATCGCCGCACCCCCCGCCTCCGCCTCCAACCCATTTTTTAAGCCCCCTCCAGTCCCCCTCCTCCCCCTTCCCCTCCTCCGTCTTCGTCTTCCTTCTTCTGCTGAAAAAAAAATAAAAAAATTAAAACCACGAAACGACGTCATTTCGTGGTTTAGGGGCATTTGGGGCGGAGGAATTCGGGCTCTCAATCAGTTCTCATTTAAAAATTATTGTATAATTTTTCATCTTTCAACTACATGGGAGAAACTTTTAATGATTACTACAAACAAATCACGAACTTGTGGTATGGGCCCTCAATCATGTCAAGTGGTTTTAATAGATTGAAATTGAATGATAAATCCAAACTCTGTGTGGATGGAATGGAGTAGACAAAAGTGGCGAGGACTATATTTTCCACTAGTTACACTACCACTGCCAAGAACAGCAAAGCGATATGATAGGCTCAGTACGAGGACAGCTTGTTCCCTCTCTCAATTATTGCGAAAAATGTTAATATCGCACGATAAATAAATTTTTAGAAGAATTACAATTTTATGGTATCTTCATAGAATATTTATAACGTGATAAGAAAGTTTAAAACTTTGATTATTAAAATATGTGGAATTTACTATTAATCTGATTTTTTTATTAAAAAAATACAATAAACTGGTATTTCCCCTAAATTTTAACCATTTAGTTGCATAGGCAACACAAATAAGAATTGAGAACTTTCGTAGTGAAATTCGGATCCTCTGTAATATACTCCTTTGTAGTGCAATCATTTCAGCGTCTTTTATTTAGACTTGAGTGAAAACATCAAAACAACGTGGAGATTGTTAGGGAAAATATATTATTTCTCATAAATAAATTAATTAATAAGAATAAATATTAATGTGGAAAAATTAAATCAATAGTAATACAAAAAATTTTACGTGGTTTCCTCAATGTGAAGTACGTTCACGGGATTAAAATTCAATTTCACTATTAACCAAAAAATTTCTAAACGATTACAAACGAGACACGAATGATCTCACAAAATCATTCTTAGCTGAATTCTAAATAATTACAAATAAACAAGAGAAAAGATCTCACCAAAGATAAACCAAAATTTTCAAAACTAAAATTGTAAAAGACCCAAAATAACAACCCAAATTAACACCGAACACCGAACACCGAACCAGACGCTGCAAAGCAGAGTGTTGGACAATCTTCACTGTATTTAAATAGATTAAATTCTGTTGTGTACAAAACAATAACAAGAATATAAAGAAATAAAGAAAATGAGAGAATTTGTTTGATTACAAAAATCAAACTCTAAATAATAAATAAATAAATAAAATCACAGATTTTATTTTGTTACAAAAACAAAAAATAAAATATGATTAAATAAACAAATAAAAACAGAATAAAATTAAACAACTTACTAGGTTAATTTATCTGAATAACTTTTCTGATCAAGTCCAGTGTTTAACACTGTGTCCTTAAGACAGATTCGCTCTCTCCACGGTGCTTTCAGAATTTGGACGTCTATCTCCCAAGATAAAATGATCTTATCAACGAATAAAAGTAGCACTACAATTTAATCGTTCGTCAAACACACAAAGTGTTTACACTCTTTCTTTCAGAAATAAAATGCAGCAAAATGCAGAGATTTAAAGCAGAGGATGGAGTACAAAATATACGAGATTAATCCAAATGGGAGGCTAGTCTATTTATAGATGTAAAGGTGGCTCCTGGTTTTGAATTGAACAGGTATGAAACCTGTTAGTTTCGAATTTAAACAGATTTTGAATCTGTTGGGTTAATAATTCAAACAGATAAAAACGGGAAGGGCTCTGTTTGGATGAGCATTAAATCCAAACCAGTTTAATTCTGTTTGAAACCAGGAAGGGCCCTGTTTGGATGAACAATAAATCCAAAACAGTTTAATTTGAATTTTACATTTTATTTTACCAAAAAATAAAATTAAATTCAAATATTTTTGGCCCAAAAAGATTAGAAGCCCAACCCAACCACACACCAAGCACCCGCGCCCAAGCCCAGGCCCAGCCCAGCCCGACCGGACAGACAGCGGCGGCGGCGCGCGCACGCGTGTGTGGTGATTTTTGGGTCCAATGGGTCTAGCTCATTTTGCCCATAACCTCTCCCTCTAAAACACTTGGGTACCCCTTGGGGCACATCCCAAGTATCTCACCCAAGCCTTATAAACCCTTTCAAAACTTCCCACCAAATCAATGTGGGACAAGCCAATTTACAACTTTAAGGAATTTCCATCAAAACTCCATTTCCATGGAGCACACTTTGGCTTCAATTTTCCATTCACTCGGTAATGGTTTTGAGCAACCAAATATACCACGTGAATCACAACGCGGCATAGAACGCGTTACCACTTTGACCCGAGTAAATCGACACTCGGGGCCCACCTAAAAAATAGACCAAACTTGAGAAATAATTCTGGTTTTACCCAGAATTTTTCTACCATTTCCAACAATCCCCCACATGAATGAAATTTGATGACAACGGAAATGCAACAATATGTAGACTTTAACGAAAGAGTATAAGTCGAAAATATCTTGCATCAGGATAGGTAGTTTTCGGCCTTGAACCTTCCCTAGTGATAACCTATCGGACTTACTGGCTAACCAATGGACGCGATGCCTTGAATTGTTCAGCCGTTTGTGTAAGCCAAGACAATAGATTTCACACAAAATATCTTCTAACACATCGTGGTTCTCACTGTTGTGTTCATTTTGGCCTTGAACGCGCCTGGTTTTCATAAGTGTTTTTAGAGAATTTAGCCTTTTCATTCTCATAGAACCGGCCCTAGTTCAACACTCATATAGATGATTCTTATTGTGAGTATCCCCTTATACTCGTCTTGATTTTATACCTTAATCAAGATATAAGTAATCATTAAAAGCAAAGCTTATCCTTATACCCCTGCATACAACATATGTTGCAGATATCACTCTCACCATAGGAATGGGTAGGGAATTTTTAATCCCTTGGTGATTTCTGGTGAGCCATACATAACTTAGTTGTCCCTTTGAATTTAGTTCTTGGGATCTCCAGTCATATAAGTAGGGTTACCATTATGACGACTCTTATGTAATAGGCTTTAATCCCATCCCCTTCGATGAACTATACACTAGCTCTTTTGTCAAACCTTTTGTTAACGGATCCGCAATATTCTCTTTAGATTTTATATAATCTATTGAGATTATTCCGTTTGACAACAATTGCCTTACGGTATTATGTCGACGACGAATATGTCGTGACTTACCATTATACATATGATTCTGTGCCCTGCCTATTGCAGATTGACTATCACAATGAATGCAAATAGCTGGCACAGGTTTTGGCCACATTGGAATGTCTTCTAAAAAGTGATGAAGCCATTCTGCTTCTTCACCTGCTTTGTCTAAAGCAATGAACTCAGATTCCATTGTGGATCGTGCGATGCAAGTTTGTTTCGTGGACTTCCAAGAAACAGCAGCGCCTCCTAGAGTAAAGACATATCCACTAGTGGATTTTGAATCTTTAGTATCCGATATCCAATTGGCATCACAATAACCTTCGAGTACTGCTGGATATCGAGTAAAGTTCAAACCATGATCACGAGCAAATCTTAGATATCTAAGAACCCGAATGATCGCTTTCCAATGGTCTTCTCCAGGGTTACTAGTGTACCTACTCAATTTACTGATAGCATAAGCTATATCAGGACGAGTACAATTCATTAGGTACATTAGGCTTCCAATGATTTGGGAGTATTTTAACTGAGACACTGCATCACCTTTATTTTTCGATAAATAAAGACTAATGTCTACAGGTGTTCTAGCTAAATTCAAATCATCCTTGATAAATTTATCAAGAATTTTCTCAATATAATGAGATTGAGATAATGCATATCCGTCAGATGTTTTAGTAATTTTCATTCCTAATATAACATCTGCGACTCCCATATCTTTTATATCAAATCTTTTGTTAAGCATCTACTTAGTTGATTTGATCATGTTTTGACTGCTTCCAATGATAAGCATGTCATCCACATAAAGACAAACTATGACATATCCTTGGTCAGTGTTTTTAACATAGACGCATTTGTCACATTCGTTTATCTTAAACCCATTAGTAAGCTTTGCATGATCAAATTTTTCATGCCATTGCTTAGGTGCTTGTTTTAATCCATAAAGGGATTTTACAAGTCGACAAACTTTCTTTTCTTGCCCTGATACTACAAACCCTTCGGGTTGTTCCATATAGATCTTTTCATTTAGATCACCGTTTAAGAAAGCTGTCTTAACATCCATTTGATGTATTTCTAAATTAAACAACGCTGCTATAGAAATAAGCATGCGAATGGATGTTATTCTTGTCACAGAGGAATATGTGTCAAAATAGTCCAGACCTTCCTTTTGTCTGTAACCTTTAACAACAAGTCTTGCTTTATACTTGTCAATTGAACCATCTGCTTTCATTTTTCTCTTGAATATCCATTTATATCCAAGAGGTTTAGAACCTGGTGGAAGATCCACCAATTCCCAAGTATGATTTTGCATAATGGATTCAATTTCATTATTAACAGCCTCTTTCTACAAAGGTGCTTCAGGACCTTTCATTGCTGCCTTAAAGCTTTGAGGTTCATTTTCTAACAAGTATGTCAGAAAATCTGGACCAAAGGTTTTTGATGTTCTCGCTCTCTTACTTCGTCTTGGTTCATCATTAGTTAAATCCTGTTGGTCGAGACTATTAATAGTCTCTTGTGTTTGATTGTCATTAGTCTCTTGACTTTGTGTACAATCATAAGTTCTTTTCTGTGAACTTAATTCATGTCCTTTCTTGTAAGGAAAGACATGTTCAAAAAACACAGCATTCCTTGACTCTATAATAGTGTTCACATTTATATCAGGTATTTCTGATTTATAAGTCAGAAACCGATATACACTACTATTCTGAGCATAACCAATAAACACACAGTCTACTGTTTTTGGTCCAATCTTAGTCTTTTTAGGAACAAGAACTTCAACTTTTGTAAAACACCCCTACACTTTTAAGTATTTGTAGGAAGGTGGTTGACCTTTCCACAATTCATAAGCAGTGCTGTTGGTTTTCTTGTGGGGTATTCTATTAAGAACATAATTAGCAGACAATATTGCTTCCCCCCACAAGTTCTGTGGTAAACCTGAACTTAGTAACATGGCATTCATCATTTCTTTGAGGGTTCTATTCTTCCTTTCAGCAATTCCATTTTGCTGTGGAGAATAAGGGGCTGTAGTTTGGTGAATGATGCCATGTTGTGCACAAAATTCATTTAATGGTGCATCATATTCACCACCCCCTATCACTTCTAACCATTTTAATGGTTTTACCAAGTTGATTTTCAACTTCTGTTTTGTAGAGTTTAAACATTTCTAAGGCTTCATCTTTACTTCTAAGTAAATAAACATAACAATATCTTGTGCAATCATCAATAAATGTTATGAAATACTTTTTGCCTCCTCTAGTTTGAATAAATTTTAAATCACATACATCAGTATGAATTAATTCTAGAGGTTCAGTTTTTCTTTCAACCGATTTAAATGGAACCTTAGTTAGTTTCGCTTCTACACAAATTTCACATTTATGATTAGGGTTAATTTCAAACTTTGGTATATGATCTAAACCAATTAATCTACGCAAAGCATCAAAATTCACATGTCCTAATCTACCATGCCATAAATTTGACTAAAGAATATAAACAAAAGATGTGTTATTCTTATTCATAGCAATTTTTGGTACAACTGTCATTACATTCAATTTAAAGAGACCATCACTCATGTATTCCTTACCAACATACATACCACTCTTTGTTAATACAAATTTATCAGACTCAAAAACAAGTCTAAAACCATTTTTACTTAACAAAGACCCAGAAACTAAATTCTTCTGGATGCCAGATACATGCAGTACGTTGTTGAGGGTTAGTTCTTTCCCTGATGTCATCTTCAAGATCACTTTCCCTTGTCCAACCACAGTAGAAGTAGAAGAATTTCCCATGAAAAGTTGTTCACCATTTGCAGCCTCATTGTAGGTAGTGAACATTTTCTTGTCCGCACATATGTGACGAGTTGCTCCAGTGTCAACCCACCACTCTTTAGGATTTCCAACCAAGTTAGCCTCAGACACCACAGCAGAAAGGTTGATGTCATTCACTCCATCAGAGATGTAATCCAATTCTGTTACATTGGCCTGATTGGTGGTCTTCTTACTTGTGCTTCCATGATCCTTCTTAGGGTGGCGGCAGTCAGAAGCTCGATGTCCAGTTTTGCCACAATTATAGCATTTTCCTTTGAACTTCTTGTTACTATCGCCTTGTTTAGGACCATCTCCAGTAAATTTCCTCTTTTTGTTATGTGCTTTATGAACTTGTTCAACCACATTAGCCTTGGACTCAATGGGATTTTTCCCATTCCTCTTTTCAGTCTTTCGGTTATCTTCCTCAATTCTTAATTTTACAATCAATTCATCCATAGTCATCTCTTTGCGTTTATATTTTAAATAATTTTTGAAATCTTTCCAAGCCGGTGGTAACTTTTCCACTAAAGCAGTGACTTGGAATGACTCGCTAAGATACATACCTTCTGAATGAATATCATGCAAAATTATTTGAAAACTTTGAACTTAAGAAATTACCGTTTGGGAGTCTATCATTACAAAGTCCAGAAATTTACCGACGACAAATTTCTTCGTGCCGGCATCTTCTGTCTTGTATTTCTTCTCCAAAGAATCCCACAATTCTTTTGCTGTTTTCAGAGGACTGTATACATTATACAGCATATTGTCAAGGCCATTTAGGATGTAGTTTCTGCACAGGAAATCTGAATGTTTCCAAGCATCTACAGCGGCAACAACTTGCCGATCACTTTCACCCTCTTTAAGTGCTGGAGCCTCTTCATGGAGAAACCGGGCCAAATTAAGAGTCATAAGATAGAACAGCATCTTCTGCTGCCATCTCTTAAACTCGGTACCGTTAAATTTTTCCGGTTTCTCTCCATGATTAATTGGTACATGAACATGGTTCTGGATAGGGACCGATGTAGGTGTAACAATAGGAGTACCACTGCCAGATGCAGTTTCAGTTGTAGTAGCCATAATCTCTGATTACAAAAATCAGAAAAAATTAAAACACAAATTAATTTTCTAGTTACTAAAATCAGAAAATAAATTATAACAACAAAATAATTTTATTTTCCTTATTACTAAAACTAGAAAAATAAAATATCACAATAATTTTCTGTAATACCAAATAATATTCTGCAATTGTTAATGACACCAGTATATTACTACTAGTTGTCAAAGAAAATAGACAGTATATTACTATTATTTGTCAAATGGCATAAATCACTATTTGTTTTTCCAACCAGAATATTACTTTGAAAACACAGAAAATTAAATACAATGAAGATACCAAAAAAGGTGTCTGTCTTAAGATTGTTGGACAATCTTCACTGTGTTTAATTAGATTAAATTCTGTTGTGTACAAAACAACAACAAGAATATAAAGAAATAAAGAAAATGAGAGAATTTGTTTGATTACAAAAATCAAACTCTAAATAATAAATAAATAAATAAAACCACAAATTTTATTTTGTTACAAAAACAAAAAATAAAATCTGATTAAATAAACAAATAAAAACAGAATAAAATTAAACAACTTACTAGGTTAATTTATCTGAATAACTTTTCTGATCAAGTCTAGTGTTTAACACTGTGTCCTTAAGACAGATTCGCCCTCTCCACGTTGATTTCAGAATTTGGACGTCTATCTCCCAAGATAAAATGATCTTATCAACGAATAAAAGTAGCACTACAATTTAATCGTTCGTCAAACACACAAAGTGTTTACACTCTTTCTTTCAGAAATAAAATGCAGCAAAATGCAGAGATTTAAAGCAGAGGATGGAGTACAAAATATACGAGATTAATCTAAATGGGAGGCTAGTCTATTTATAGATGTAAATGTGGCTCTTGGTTTTGAATTGAACAGGTATGAAACCTGTTAGTTTCAAATTTAAACAGATTTTGAATCTGTTGGGTTAATAATTCAAACAAATAAAAACGGGAAGGGCTCTGTTTGGATGAGCAATAAATCCAAACCAGTTTAATTCTGTTTGAAACCAGGAAGGGCCCTGTTTGGATGAACAATAAATCCAAAACAGTTTAATTTGAATTCTGGATTTTATTTTACCAAAAAATAAAATTAAATTCAAATGTTTTTGGCCCAAAAAGATTAGAAGCCCAACCCAACCACACACCATGCACCCGCGCCCAAGCCCAGCCCAACCCAACCCAGCCGGACGGACTGTGGCGGCGGCGCGCGCACGGGTGTGTGGTGATTTTTGGGTCCAATAGGTCTAGCCCATTTTGCCCATAACCTCTCCTTCTAAAACACTTGGGTACCCCTTGGGGCACATCCCCAGTATCTCACCCAAGCCTTATAAACCCTTTCAAAACTTCCCACCAAATCAATGTGGGACAAGCCAATTTACAACCTTAAGGAATTTCCACCAAAACTCCATTTCCATGGAACACACTTTGGCTTCAATTTCCCATTCACTCGGTAATGGTTTTGAGCAACCAAATATACCACGTGGATCATAACGCGGCATAAAACGCGTTACCACTTTGACCCGAGTAAATCGACACTCGGGGCCTACCTAAAAAATAGACCAAACTTGAGAAATAATTCTGATTTTACCCAGAATTTTTCTACCATTTCCAACACAGAGTAGCAACAAAGACACAAATTCTTGAATTTGGCCAAGTCAAATTCACGGCAACAACCAACACTAATTGAAACGTACCAAAATTGAGTTATACACCAAGTACTCTCACCGCAAAGAATTTTTTGCTACTGTTACACTCCGGAGCACATAAATAATATTTATATATTGTTAATTATAGGATTTTTTTTATTCAAACCCTAATTGCTATCAAATTGACTATCAAATATCTATTAGAATTCCAAAAGTTAGATATAATATATAAAATATATTATATTCAAACCAAACCAAATTAAAATACTTTTAATAAACTAATTGGGTTTCATATTCCAATAAAGAGATATACCCAACAAAGACACCAAAACGGCGTTCGCTCTTTTATTTTAAAGCAGTATAAAATAACATTAAAAATATATTAAAATAATTAATAAGACAAAATATCACATCAAACTTATAATCATTTTTTTTTCTTCAATTACAAAAAATCCAATTATCTTCCTAAATACAAAAATTTTAACCTCCTAAAATAACCAAAAACTAAAATAGCCTACCAAAATAGCAACTTTCTAAACACTCACATTATAATATAAGAAGTACATTAGAGAGGATCTAAATCTATGTTACCAAAAAACATTAAGACTTTAGAAAATTACGTATTGGTACGCACGTTTTAAAATATTGTACACTTTTGTTCCAAAACAATAAATTTAATGATCAGAAATGATCAGTAAATTTTTTTTCAATATATTTCCTTAAATGTTAACTTAGGAGAAAAAAAAAATCAAATATATGAACTAAAATCTAAGGTGAGTTAAATTTTGACAAGACAAAAAGTTAAAAATGAGTCATAAATTTCATAGAAATAATTTGTTACATGAAAGAAGAAAAAAAAAAATTATGGGATATTTAATTGTTAAACAAAATTACTCTAAAAGTACATTAAATTCTTAAATGTAATATTTACAAGTTTACTCCAATCATACCATATTTTAAAACATATGACGTACCACGTTTCTATTTCCGTTCCCGTTCCCGTTTCCGTTCCAATTACTGTTCCATGTACCAAAATGATCCAAATTCTAAATAACCTCACATAGATCTAAATTCCTTGAGTAGATTACTAATTAACATTGTGTGTAGTGCAGTACTGGTATCATATTACAAATGAATTTTAAACATTATAGGCTCACATAAATAAATAAATTTGATTTGTAATTATACTGTACAAACGTAATAATGTTACAAATAAATTTTAAGAAAAAGTCTTTGATTTCATATTTATCTAGAATTTTGTATGAATAATTGTGTGATAAAAATTAAATTTATATAATGCAAAATTTATGTGTAAAATAAATTTAAATTATAAAATAATTTTTAAATAATTAAATTTAAATTTATAGTATTACTAAAATTTTAATCATTTACTTGTATCAAGCCCACATAAGTAGGTTTGACATTTTTTAAAAAAATCAAAAAATCAATAAAATGATTAATTCATTTCATCCCGCCCACATATCATTTCAAATTTAATTCATATTTTATAAAAAATTAAAAAATATATTTATTTACAACCTCTCAAACAACCAAGGTTTGAAGTCGTGCCGCTTGCCGCAATAAATAAAATTTTTTCACTACCCATTAATGACATTGATCGGCAGATAGACAGATAGGCACAACGTACCTCTTTTCCTCTGTCAATTAGTTGGATGATCCAACTTGTGGGACCACAACTGGCAAGAGGGGGAGGAAAGCTACAAAAGAGGTCCCTCTCACGAATGTACAACTGCTTTATTTTGAATTCATTCATGCATTCAAGTTGCAAAATTAAAAAAGGGCGTGACTATGGGTTGGTTTGGCAAAGGTTCATTGAGTTTTTTTAGTTCGATGAGTCATAAAAGACGAATAGACTCATGAGTCACAACAGACAAAATATCACATCCAACTTCATAATTATTACACTCTTCTCTCACAAAAAAATTAAAAAAGTCAAAAAGCCAAAAGTCCTTCCCAAACTAAGCTTTTGAGCCCAGGCTCATATAGTCAAAAAAGTCAAAAAGCCAACCCACTTTCCAAATAGAGGCTATGCCTTCATTTGATATGGGCCAGAAATGAGGTTGGGATTAAAATAATTATAAAAAAATAAAATAAGTTTAAAAATTAATAAAATAAAATAATCTCTAGTAAAAGTTAAAAATTTTAAATCAAACTAGACTTTTATGCTGTGCTTGGATCCAAACAAGACTTTTGTGCTGTGTTAGGTTGGGAATTTGAGGAAGGATTCGAAAAGAGAATGAAAAAATATATATAAAATTAGGTGAAATTTAAATATATTTTATTTGTATTTCACTTACTTTTTTCATTTTCTTTTCTAAATTTCTACTCAAATTTCACAAACAAATACAACTTAGTCTCTGACTAACATAGGTAAAAAATAAAAAAGTCAACTCACTTTCCAAATGAAACTTATGACCTGCATGAAAGTGAAACAATCTAATTATATATATATATATATGTATATTTTTTAAACGTAGACTAGCAGAAGTGGAGATATTATTGCGCGGCCTGCGCAGCAGTGGTTGCTGTGCAGCTTTGGGGTCTATTTTGATAATCCGAACCGTTCATATTTTAAAATATATCAAGTAGAACATGCCTGCAAAAAATTAAGTTAATCGGATATTGTTTACCCATTCATCCACTCACATTTGTATCTACAAAAATAAATAATAATTGTGATTTAAAGTATTAAAATGAATACAAATGTGAGTAGATGAATCGGTAAATGATATCCGATTAACTTGACTTTTTGCAGGTATGTTTTAATTGAAGTATTCTAAAATATTAACGGTTTAGATTATCAAAATAGGCCCCGAAATGTGCCCATTTTCACTGCACAGCAGTTGTTGCTGCGTAGCCCGCACAACAGCATCCCCTGGAACAGCATCTTCACTTCCTATACTTAGGGATATTTTGGAAACTTGGCTTTTAGTCACTTTTTTAGGTTTGTAGCAAAAGTCAAAAGTTGATTTTTTTGTATTTTTTTTCATTTGGGGAGTTAGTTTTTAGCCATTGGTGAAATTACAATTCTACTCTTCATGGGTCAAAATGTGCTACATAGGTAAAATTATAAATATTTTAAATTAAATAAGGATAGTTTGGTCATTTTATTATGATTTGATATCATAAACAAATATTAATTAAAAAAGTCAAAAGTAACTTTTTACCAACTTCTAAAATCATTTGTCTAAAAAAACTTAAAATCAAAAAATCACTTTTCACCAGCTTTCCAAAATAGGCCTTAGCATAGCTCAATTACTTTAAAAGTAGATGGGATGACTCAATTTAAGTTGTAATCAATCGTTATCCAATATTTAAGAATGGATGCTTGAATCAAATAAAAAAAGGAAGGGACGCACGTTGCTTAGCATGGCTAATTACTTAATTACTTTAAGAGTAGATCGGATGACTCAATTTAAGTTGTAATCAAACGTTACCCAATATTTAAGAATGGATGCTTGAATCAAAAAAAAAAAAAAAAACAAAAAAAAAAAAAAAAAAAGAATTGGAAGGGACGCACATTGCTTAGCATAGCTAATTACTTAATTACTTTAAGATTAGACCGGATGACTCAATTTAAGTTGTAATCAAACGTTATCTAATATTTAAGAATGGATGCTTGAAAAGAAAAAAAAGGGGAAGGGACGCACGTTAATTATTAAATTAGTGCCGGAGTGAAATCCCTTCCGTATTGATGCTCGTGTATATCATTAATTATTAACCGAAAAAAGTTTGGGAGCACTAATTAGTGCTCCCACTAATTAGGTGGCAGTGGGTCTTGTCATTAATGATGTGATGTTTTAGTCTTGGAGTTGTATTTTTTTATTTTTATTTTTACTTTTTTAATGCATTAGTGCTATTAGTGGTGGTGTTTTTAGTGGGATGAATCATTGTTGTTATTAACCTACCTGTGCATATCATACCAATAGTAAATAAAATAAATTATTAATAGATTCTAATAATATATTTAATTCTCAACAAATTTTAATAAAATCATCGTTAAAAAGAATATTTTATATATTTTTTTATATTTTACTAAAAATTGATAATTAGTAACTTTTTTGTCACGATTTTTATAAATTATCTCTAAAACTTATAATTAATGACATTTTTCTGTGATGAATTTTTTAAACTGTCGTTGAAAGTTGAAAATTAGTTTTTTTTTTTTTTGTGACGATTTTTTTAAATTATCACTAAAACTTGTAGTGATATTTTTTGTGACACAATTTTCAAATTATCGTTAAAATTTAATAATTAATGTCATTTTTTAATAATATTCAATGAAAAATGTCTTTAATTATTACAGAATCTATTAGATAATAAATTTACCTATTAAGATCTACACATAAATCTCTCTAATAAATATCATATATTCACGGGTGCAATATTAATAATATAATATTATTTACACGTTAAGTGTTAAATTTGACTTTGCTTGAATGGTTGCTTCTTTCCTTGTTTTTGAAAATACGTTATTTTAATAATTTTTAAAATTTTTAACTACAATATGACGTAAAAAAAATTAGTATATTTAGAATATTTTTAAATTTTTTAAAAAAAAATGTGTAAAAAATAGAGAAAATGAAAATTTTTAATTTTTTGATATAAGTTATTGATTTTTTAATTTTTTTAATAATTTTTTAATTTTTAAATTGAAATATTAAATTGTTAAACCAGACCTAATTGTTGGATTAAATTAGGTCATCCTCTAAGCCTATTTGTGTCTCAAAAGGATTCCCTTAGAAACCAAAAACTCCTCATAAATGGTTAAACTCTTCACAGTTAGAGTATCTACAACGGTGAACTTCTTTTTTTACCAAATTTGAGTAAAAAATGATTTATTTTCTCAATTTGATATCAGTTGTTCCAATGGTTCATTTTCATCAAATCTACTCTGGAGACAACCGGTTGGTCGACTGGTAAGAGGAATTTTTTTTTTTGTTTTTTTAATTGTTTGAACCAATAAATTTGAATTGTTTGAACCTTTTAGTGGTCGACCGGCTGGTCGATCGGTAAGGCAAAATTTTTTTTTTTGAACTTATAAATTTGAACTGTTTGAACCTTTTAGTGGTCGACCGGTTGGTCAACTAGCTGGGCAACCGGTTGGTTGACCGGTTCCTCCCTCCAACGGTCACACATAGTGATTTGTTGAAATCTGTATTATGTCCTCACTTTGATGATTTGTTTGATGAATTCTCAATTTGATACCAGTTTGGTGAAATCGTTGGAACATGAAAAAGTATTTTTTTACCAAATTTTAAATTTGATGCCAAGTTTGATGAAGCGTTGGAGATGGTCTTAGGGACAAATAATTGCAACTTTCTAGGATCTGACAACAACTAGACAAGTCACTTTTCTTTTCTCTTCTTTTTATTTATTTTTTATTATTTGTTTGTATTTTTATTTTTTTATTTTTTTGAACTTTTTTTACTATAATAAAAAAAAATTGAATTTTTTTATCAATTTTTTTTACTTTTAGGCCTATCTAGCATAGAAAGATTTTAAAAAAAATTTATAAAAAAAAAATTTAATATAAAGGTCAATAAAAAAAAATAAAAAAAAAAGGCCAAGTTCTCTTTCTTCTTCTTTTTTTCCTTTACCTTCAGTAGGAATAATTATTATATGTTTCAAGAATTCCATATTAACAATGTGTCCAACTAATAGTATGATCCTCAAGAATTACATGGCCCTACAAAGTGGGGAAAAAAATAATTCAAGGGCCAAAATAAGGGAGAAAAAAAAACAATTTAAAGGTCAAATGAAAAAATGATCAAACATAAAAAAGACAAAATATAAATTACCCATATTTTTTCTCTAGTGTAAAAGCTACAAGTGAAAAAGTTTATCTGAATTTTTTTATTTTCAAAAACTACTTTTGTTTATTACTTATGACATAAAATAATTTAAATAAACTAAAACAATTGATTATTTTAGAAACTAAGAAAAGAATGTTTTAATTGCATTTTTTTTTTTTTTTTGAACAGCATTTTAATTGATTATTTGGTATCAACTTTTTACTAGTCAGAAACTGCATCAAATGGGATGGGATCAGCTTGCTTGTTTTCATTTTTTAGAAAATACTTTTCAAAAAATTTTACATTCTTATTTTCTGTATTTTTTTATTTTTACTGAATTTTTTTAATATTTTAAGCAATTTTTTTACTTTTTAAACACACCTAACATAAATACACCTAAAAAGTAAAAAACTTGTAAAAAAAATCTTTTAAAAATTTACTAAATACCAAAAATATAAAAAAAATACAAAAATTCAGTACATTTTTTTATATTTTTATGTATTTATTAATTTTTTAAGATATTTTTTCACAAATTTTTTACTTTTTAGATACATCTAACTAAGGTGCATCTACAAAAGGAAAAAAATGGTTTAAAATTTAAAAAATATTCACTAAAAACAAAAGAATACGAAAACTAAAAAACTCAATTTTCAAAAAATTTAATCCAGAAAACTCCTCAATCTTGTAATGCATATAATTATGTTTACAGATGTGGCAAGATTGGCGGGAATGGTTACCAAAATGTAAATTTTGCAAGATTTAATTCACTAAGGATGTTGATAATTGAGACTATATGTACCACATCCCAAAAACACTATAAATAAATAAATAAATAGAAGAGTAAAGAGATTTAAACCTTTTGTAAAATAAAATAAATGACCGAACAATATTGTGCCATAATCTTTTTACAATTTCACAGTGTCTCGACCAAGGATTGAGTGGTGTTTTGAAAAGTTGATAGAAAATTAACTTTTCGGTTTTTTGACTTTTTTAGTAACTTTTTGACAAAAAAAACTGGATTATTTTAGATAAATAAATTGACTTTTTTAATTAAAAAAATTAAAAAATCCAAAAATTAATTTTTTACTATTGTTCCCAAAAGACCCCTGAGTTGGGTCCATAGTTAGGCTAGATTCCTGAGTTGGATCCTCTCCGTTAAATGTGCAAGCAAACCTTTTGACAATTCATCAGTATGTAGTAGTGGGTTCGATTCCCACACCCATCCCTCTTTCTTTCTTTCTAGTTTTTTTAACATATATAACAAAAAATTCAAACTGATCTATTATATAAAAGCTCTAAATATGTGCAATCACTGTCTCTCAGGGAAATGAACCTATAATTTAACTGATTTGCAACAAAAGAAAATTTATGAAATGGATTTTATATAACATCTAAATCACCGTCACACCCTTTTGAATATAAATATCCGACTTTTTAAAGCAAAAATAGTGAATAAAAGATATTTTTAAAAATGATTCAAGCGTCATCTCCAATCAAGGTCAATTTTCACACTGGTATTGATAAGGTACGATAAGGTATGCAAAAGTCACTTCTCTTGGAAAATTCTCAGCACTTATATTTTCATCTCCCTCAATTGAAGTTTTCTTATCATGGCAATAATAAAAAAATGACATTTCTCCTAATTGAAGTCATAGTCCAATTCTGAAAAGAAAAATTGATCAATGTCCTTATCTGATTTGTATTACCAAGTCAAAAAATTGAAAATAATTTCGTGTAACATCAGAAGTCACACGTATATGTAGGGCCCACCATTATATAAGCAAATTTCGAAGATTTAAATTCTTTAAAATGAAATAAAGTCGTTTTAAATTTAGATCTTCTCTAATATAAATAATTATGCGTCATGTCAAAAAAACAGAGAACCAATTTAAAATTAAAAATGACTTCATTTTAGTATTTTCATTCAAACTTGAATGAAGACACCAAAATAGTATCATTTAATTTTAACTATGATCCTTTTATTTTAAATTATTACAAATTGCATTGTAAGGAATGCACTATAGAAAATCTGAATTCATGAAAATTTTCCATGCAAAATTTTTTTAAATCTCATATCAATTAAACTGTAACAAACAAGGCCTACAGATGAATGGAATAGTATTAGGATAAGGAATCCCAAGTTTATGCTCCCAAATTGGCCAACATTCCGCTATCCACCTTCCCTCTTTTCTCTAGTGCTTCTTATCAGTAATAGAAAATATATGTTGCCACTGAAATTTAGAATCACATTTTATTCTATTGAGGAATCAAATTACAAATTTTTAACATTGATATTCTTTTAGGACTGTTGGATGCCAAGAATAATTCTTTGGAGATTTCCCAACTTGAGCCAACATTCCTATGATATTCATTTTGAGCCCCTCACGTGACAACAAAAAGGAAAAACGGAGAAGATAAAAGAGCCACGTTGCAAGATAAAACTTGCTACCTACCCAAAAATTTTTGGGGTATAGCTTCTGTCCAGTCCGGGATCGGACTGGACCGTGTTGTTAGGTCTGTTGGGATCCATCACGGGTCCCGTTTTGATAATCTGAACCGTTCAATGTGTAGAACTCGTCGAGTACTATATGTTTATAAAAAATCACATTGATCGGATATCGATAACTATATGATCAAATCAGTTTCGTATTAAAAAAATTAGACGGTGAACAAATTAACGGTTAATAAAAAACTGTTTTGATCACATAGCTATCGATATCCGATCAACGTGATTTTTTACAGGCATGTAGTACTCGACGATTTCTACATATTCAACGGTTCAGATTATTAAAACGGGACCCGTGGTGGACTCCCACGAGTCCAACAACACAGTCCAGTCCAGATCAAACTGAACAAAAGCCATACCCAAAATTTTTTTACCTACCCAAAAAGAAAAAGGATAAAATTTGCTACGTGATACTTTCCATTAATAACTTAGACGGAGGTTAAGCCAAGTTAAAAATAATAATAATTTAAAGGTTAAATTGATAGTAATTCTTTTATAGGGAAGAGTATAATTTACTCTCTCTAATATCAGAAGTGCTAGGGACCCCCAGCTGGGGGCACCCTCAGCACCCCCAGCTCAACCCCATTGGCCAGTTTCTTTTTTTTTTTTTTTTCTTTCCTTCCAATCACTCAGTGCCACGTGGCACTGGGGTCACTGGGGGTCGATTTTGGTGGGGGTCTGCCGCATTTTTCCTCTAATATTAAGGACAGATTATATATTTTAGCCTTGGAGTTAGACCAAAAAATATGGTGCCCCATGAAATTTACTTGTTCTAAGCAGAGGACAAAACTGGCATTAGTTCCTTCAGTCGAGACAATTGAGTGTTGCAACCCTTCTCTTCTACAAAATAGACAATTGGATTATTCTACTAGATTTTTCTATTAAAAAAAAAAAAAAAAATGTTAGATGGAGTATGTAACAAGTTGTCAAGTTTAAAAGTATTTTTGGATTCAGTCAAAAAAAAAAAAAAAATTTGTATTCTACACGTCTTATTTATGAATCAGGATCAATTTTTTATACTTCAAATACCAGTGCGTGTCTGAGATTGATGTTTTAAAGATTTTTTTTTTTTTTTACTCTTTTTTATTTTTAATTTTAGTGATTTTTTTTTTTTTAATTTTTAGATTTTTATGTTCTACTCAATTAGATAAACTAGAAAAATAAAAATAAAAATAAAAAAATAATAATAATACTTTTTAAAAAATGAGATTTTTTTTAAGGTCCATAATATTATAATTTTAGGACATGAAGGACACCCCAAACTTTCATACTACTTGAGGCCCCTCAAAAACATGCACCTCTTACATCCAAAATTCTTGGACCAAAATACCCTTGCATTTTTACATTCAGTCTAACATCTTTCATTTTTTGAAATTTTTTAGAACTTAAAAATTAAATAACTTTTGATTTGGATATCTATTTTCACAACAATTATATTTTTGGAATGTTCTCGTCGAGATCTATCAAATAAAATCCAGGATGAATGCAAAATTCGATACCTTCAGTTATTGAAATTTCTCTAACTTTTAATCAAAGAAATTTCATTGATTTATAGTAATTTCAGTGAAATTTGTTAGACCAATGAAGTTGATTTCGAGTTGTTCGTTGTTCGTTGATTTTTGATCAATAAATTTGTCTCGCTATATTTTGCAGAGAAATTTTATATGCAAGTCAAATTGCAAATGTGTGAAGGCCAAAAAAGATCAACATGGCAAAAAAATTTCAGAAAAAGTCAAATTTGTTAGAGAAAATCAACATGTAAGTAAATTTCTCTGACTACATTGGCAAAGAAATTTCAGATAGAGAAAATCAACATGCAAGTAAATTTCCCTAACTATATTTGTATGGAAATTTCAGGAAAATCAAATGTGTTAGAGAAAATCAACATGCAAGTAAATTTCTCTGACTACATTTGCAGATAAATTTTAAATACAAGTTAGATTGCAACTGTGTGATGGCCAAATAAGATCAACATGGCAGAGAAATTTCAGAGAAAATCAAATGTTCCAAAGAAATAAATATGCAAGTGTGTAATATGTCTAGTGAAAATCAAATATACAAAAGAGTAAATTTATCTGACTACATTTGTAAAGAAATTTTATATGCAAGTTAGAGAAATTTCATATGCACAAGAGAGCATTATGTGTGTAAAGTGTAAAGTGACTAGAGAAAATATACATCTTAGAGAAATTCCACACACAACTAGAGAAATAGTAAATGTGTGTGATAGTCAGAGAAAATCAACATGCTAGAGAAGTAATAAGTATGTGATAATCAGAGAAATTTCACACATGAACATATATACACATCTACACACAAATATACTTAGAGAAATTCCAAGGGGATTGTGATGTGCAAAACCTACAGTCAATCTGCCTATTTCTTACTATTCTTTATCGTCTTCTTACTCTGCTTTTCTCTTGCTAGATCATTGTTCTTCAGCGACCATAAATTCAACATTTGGTTCTTATTTTCTTCAATTATTTTCGAAGTTGCATTCCAGTATCGGAGAATGAGGATGGTGGATTTAGGTTCTAATGTTTGGGAAGATATGTTAGGTCGGTGGATCCTGATAAGTACTGTTCACTCAACCCTACTGTTCACTCAAACACCAGGTCCAATGGGGGATTTGAGGGGAGGGCCCTCATAAGATGGATTTGGGTACTTTCGTAATTCCCATGTGCTTCCGTGTCACCCTAATTATATAATTATAAATAGATGAGGGGGGCGCCTCTTTTAGGTTAAGAGAGAGTTATATTTTTTTGATCATAGTGAAAACTGCAGCAGCCACGGATGTAACCCTATTCTAGGGTGAACCACGTAAATTATTATGTTCTTGTGTGTGTGATTTGTTTGATTCATTTTTTTTTTTTTTTTTTTGTTATTTCGTGTCTCACCGATCTTGGCTAAGAAAGGTCAAATTCCTAACAACTGGTATTAGAGCATTGGTTCGAGTAGGAGCGATGGTTACAAACGAAAAAGTTAGAATCGATAAATTCAATGGCACAGATTTTAGCTTTTGGAAGATGCATATTGAAGACTATCTGTATTAGAAAAAACTACATGAGCCCCTTTCAAGGACGAAACCAGAAAATATGAAGGATAATGAGTGGATTCTTCTTGATCGCCAAGCGTTAGGTGTTATTCAGCTAACGTTGTCTTGTAACGTTGCATTTAACATAGCGAAGGAGAAGACTACAACGAATCTCATGGTGGCGCTCTCAAACATGTATGAAAAACCCTCTACCTCAAATAAAGTTTATTTAATGCGTAGATTGTTTAATCTGAGGATAACATAAGGTGTTTCAATGACTGAGCATCTGAACGAATTCAATATTGTGGTAACACAATTGAGCTCTATATCTATTGAATTTGAGATTAAGGCTTTGATTCTTCTATCTAATTTGCCAGAAAGTTAGAATGGTACTATAACGGTAGTGAGTAATTCTTCGGGAAAAGAAAATTTGAATTACAATGATATTTGAGATTTAATTCTGAGTGAATAAATTCGCAGGAAGGAATTAGGGGAAACATCAGGTTCTACCCTGAATACAGAAGCCAAATGAAGATCAGTAAGAAAAAACCCGAACCGCAATAAATCAAAATCCAAACACAGAAGCAAGTCAAGAACTGGAGAGGAACGGAGTTGTTGGAACTGTGGAAAGAAGGGACATCTAAAAGGAGATTACCCGACATTGAATAAGAACAAAGGTGATCAAAATCAGAAGTTTGCTAATGCTGCGATGGAGGATATTTATGATGCTTTGATCTTGAGTATTGACAGCCATTTTGAATCTTGTATTTTAGATTCTAGGGCATCATTCCATTCTACTTCACAAAGGGAAATCATGGACAATTACATTGGTAGTGATTTTGGGAAGGTTTATTTGGCTAATGATGAACCTTTGAAGATTGTGGGTAAAGGCGATGTAACAATTAGGTTGCCAAACAGATTTGTTTGGAAGATACAGAATATTAGACATGTGTCTGGTTTGAAAAGAAATTGATTTATGTTGGACAACTTGATGATGAATGTCATGTTGTGACCTTCATGGGTGGTTTGGGGAAAATCACCAAAGGAGCCATGGTTGTTGCTCGTGGTCAAAAAGAAGACACCATTTACATGACTACGAACAATGGAGTTGCAGAAACAGTTGCTGGTGAGAAGGAAGACTCAAATCTGTGGCACCAAAAGCTTGGGCATATGAGTCAAAAATGGATAAAGGTACTTGTATCTAAGGGGAAACTGTCAGATTTGAAATCGGTAAACATTGACTCTTGTGAGGATTGCATCTTCGACAAATAAAATAGGGTTAGTTTTTCAAAGGATGGCAGGAAACCAAAGTCAGAAAAATTAGAGTTGGTTCATACAAATGTGTGGGAACCTACACCAATTTCATCTCTTGGAGGATCATCATACTATGTTACCTTTATCGACGACACAACGAGAAAAGTATGGGTTTATTTTTTGAAACATAAATCTAAAGTTTATACTACTTTTAAGAAGTGGAAAGCCTTTGTGGAGGCTAAAACAGGTCTGAAAATGAAGTGCTTAAGATCAGATAAAAGGGGGAATATGAAGATAATGAGTTCAAGAAATATTGTACAAAAAATGGAATTAGAATGGAGAAGACTGTTCGAAAGACACCTCAACAAAATGGTGTCACTATAGACACCCCATTTTTTACCGACCTTAAGACTCAGACGTCATCGTCTGTGCACTCGGTGATTGTGCATGTTTGTGCTCGTTTTGAGTTTTCGGAGCCTTCGGCTGAGCGCCTTGTCTCAAGACCTCTTAACTTTCTGCTCTTGGCCTGGTTTTTGGACCATGCCTTGCTGCCTTTGTCTAGAGGGAAAAAAAGGCCTATATGCCACTTTTTGTAGCTGTAGGCTACCTTTCCCTCTCATAGGCCACTTGTAGTGGCCCGTAGACTAGTTTTCGGGGCTTCCAGTTGAATGCCTTGTCTTGCGGAGTCTTGTCTTTCTTCCTTTTTGGTTTGTTCTTGAACCAAACCTTGTTACCCTTTGCCTGGAGGGTGGAACAGGGGTGTAGACCAGTTTTCTCCCCAGCAGACCAGGTTTCTTCCCTGCAAACCACTTTCGGTGGTCGGTTAGCTAAGGTAGGTGGTCGGCAGCATGCCACTACCTTCTCCTCTCTTTGTAGACCATTTTTCTCCCCTGCCAGCCAGTTTTCTTCCTTATAGACCACTTTTGGTGGTCGGTCAGCTAGGGTGGGTGGTCGGTTGACCAGCCTAAGTGGTTTACAGCCTGCCACCACCTTCTCCTCTCTTTGTAGACCCTTTTTCTCCTCTGTCAGCCAGTTTTTTCCCTTGTCGACCACCTGAGGTGGTCGGTCGACTAGGGGAGGTGGCCGGTCGACCACTTTAAGTGGTCTACGGCCTTTTTTCTGCTTTTGCAGATATTTTTTGTGCGAGCTGTGCCAGCTGGTGGTCACTGAATGCATCATCCATACACGTGTATGGAGGGATTCAAACAAGTTTAAGCTTGTCAAGCAAGCTTGTGGTTGCATTGTTCTATAAGAGGGGAGCTCTCTCTCTCCCTTTCCAGAGGTTCTGAGATTTTGGATTCAAAAATTTCACTCTCTCTCTAAAGTTCTCTCCCTCTCTCTCTCTCTCTCTATATTGTGCTACATTTTGCTCAAAAGTGAGTGTTCTTCACATTTTTGCCTACAAACACCTAGTCAAACACCACTACCTTGGAGCTGAGATTCTTGAAGGTTTGTTTGGAGCTTAAAAAGCTGGTTTTTGGCTCAGAAAAGCTGATGGTTTTGCTGTTCTTCAAGGGTAAGCCATATTCTCTTTAAAGCTTTGTTTTAGTTGCTTATTTAGCCATCTTTGCATGCTTCTTTTGGCTTAGCTTTCAACTGTAAAAGCATTTGTTTTGAAGTGTTTAAAAAGGTTATTTAAGGCCTTGTTTGAGTTAGGGGTGCCTCTCACTCTTTTGTGCCTTATTTGCTTTGCTTTGTGCTACCTTTTAAAGCCCTTGAAACTATCTCCTTTTGGCCTTCCTACCACTGAATTCCAGGGGAATTTCAGTGGTGGAAATGTGGTTTTGAGGTCCCAAATGGGTGGGGGTTGTCCCCCCTCCTCTTCTCTTGTTTGCTTGTGTTGTTGGCCCACCAAAAGAGCATGTGTTTATACTTCTTTGTGGCTTTGTTAGGCTCATTTTTGTGACTTTTCAGACCTTCCTTAACTCTGTTTTTGGCTGTCATGGTCACCTCTTGCATGCTTATTGCATTTGTGGTGTAATCCTACTTGTAGCCTTGCAAAGTAGCATGTCTTTGTGCCTTGAATTTGGTTGGTTCAAGCATGTTTTTAGCTATTACTTGCCATGTCATAACTCTGATTTTGGTTGGTGGAGTCACCTCTTGCTTGGTTTTGGCACTTGTAGTGCAATCTTGTCCATTAGCCTAGTGTACTCGGTGTTTTGGCCTTTCATGCTAGCTTGTCTTGGCTATACTCCGTGCATGTTTTGACATTATTTTGACATGCTTTAGGACTATTTTGAGTCATCTTGGTCCTTTGGGGCTTACTTTGTATAGCTATAGTGTAAATGACTTCACTAGTCTTAAGTTTTGAGGCTCGTAGCATGCTATATTTGTGATGTGTGCATGACATGGAATCATTCAGTAGGTGATTTCAGAGCTTATATCTTTGCCATGCTTCCATTTAAATCACTCTTTCAATGCTTTTGAAAAGTTAAGCATTATGCCTTGTTTGTCAGCCAATACATGAGCTTATTGTTCTTGTCATTTATGCTACAAGTCTAGTATGTTTTTGCCACTATTTTGACCTGCCTTCGATCTATTTTGAATGGTTAGGGTCATTTGAGCATTGCTTAGTATGGCTGTAGTGTAAAGGGCCTTGACTAGCTTTGAGTTTCAGGGCTTTTAACATGTTGTGCATGTGATGTTTGCATGGTGTGGCACCATTTAACATGTTATTTCAGAGCATATAGCCTTGCCATACTCTCATATAATTCATGCCTTTATTGTGTTTGAGAGTTGTGTTTAATGCCTAGCTTGCAAGCCAATACATGAGCATGTTGTTGTAGCTTTTGGTGATTCATTATCAACATGATTAGGCCACTGTTTTGGCATGTTTAACCTCTGTCCGGGGTTGGTTTGGTCATTTGTGCTTAGTATTTCATACCTATAGTGTTATGCTCTTTGCTTGTTTCAATGCTTTCGGCTCTTAGCATGAGTTGCATGCATTGTTGCATGATTTGATGTTGTTTAGCATGTCATTTCAGAGCTAAAATACATGCCATTGCACTCCATTGCATGCCATCTTTCATTTGTTATATCACTTTGAAAGAGGTCTTAAGCCCTTTGTTGGTTTGAGCACAAAATTGAGGCATTCATGCTCAAGGGCATGATGCTTCTTTCATGCTCAAGAAGCTTGTGGCTTAGTCCGTCTTTTAAATTAGAGAACTTTTCACTTTTGGACTTAATCTAAAATGAGTAAACAAAATGAATCAAAGTAAAACATGTCAAGATAACATGTTTGTGATGCATTGCATGTGTTTGGATCAGACGTTAATCCAAACACGAGAAATGTGGGATGTTTCATACTTGAAGTGATGAAACGTGTCACATTTCCCGGTCGCCAACCCTCTTGATCGAGCATGATAGAGGTGGAGGCCTTTATGTGATTATTTGTGCATTCATTGACATTGACTTGTGCAAACTTGGCTTCTCGGCCATCATGCATTGCGATGCTCGGTTGGTGGCCCGAGAGTCGAATACCGCACTCTCTTGAGCTAGAGAAATGATAGGGAGGGTGGTTGTGCACACATATCTTGCAAATACACTGCTATGCCCCTTGTTGTTCTTTGTTGCAGCAAAACTGGAGGTTGGCAAATCAACTGGTCAGCCGACCAGTAGGGGTGGTCGGCCGATCACTTTTTCTAGTCTACAACCAGTTTGTCTGGTCTACAGCCCCCTTTTCTAGTCAGCAGCCCACCAGAAGGTCCCCATGTTGGAGCAGAAGCAATCTGGAAGTTAGTGCACTTTTCAGAGATCAAATCAAGTGCCAACAAAGGCAATTGGTGGCATAGCAATGGATTTTCGAGCGAGGCGATCGAGCATGCATGCATCCCTCGTCCCGAGGCCTTCTAACTATTTTGCTTAGCTAAGTTAGCTTAGTCGTTGTTATAATTGATTAGTTAATATGCTTAATTAATAGATTTGTTTTGTAATAATTACTTAACTAGGAATAGTTAATTAGTTTTGGTTTGTAATAATTAATTTAATTAGCGTAGCTAGTTAGCTTATTATTCGGACCCTCCGTCGAGAGGGCAAATGTTGTAATAAGTGTGCGTGTGTGTGATGCATGTCTTCCAACCCCATTTTTTTCTCCCTTTTACTTATCAACTTTCAATGGTTAGTTTGGGGCATGTTTCAATTAGCATACTTATGCTTTGCATGCGTGCATCATTCATTCGTCTTGCATGCACCGGGCTCGGCGCATCATACAAACCACATTGTATTTCAATACTTACTCGAATGCATGTTTCAAAGCATGTTATCTAGTGTTGCATTCATATGCCATCTTAGCCAGCCGAGCCTATTTTAGCTGCATTTTTGCATGTGTTGCATTAGGCATTGTTAACATAGTTGGGATCATGCATTGATTACTAACTAGCTTCTTTTTTTGCTCGGTGTACACTGTGAGGGTTTATGCTTTAACATCCTTGCATGTGTGTAAGTGACTACCATGATAGCATGCTTGTCATGAGGCTATTTGCTTAAGTGTTAAATTGCATGAATGCCTGTGGATGAAGGCTTCATTGCTTGAATTAGAACAATTCATCAAAATGTGAGTTTTAAGCCCACTTTGCGGAGTGGCAAATCATGTTTTCAAGCCCACTCAAGGGTGGCAAATCCGCGCTTTAGCCTACTTGCGAGTAGCACTTTCAAACCACTTTAAAAAACAAACATGAGTTGTTTTGTTCCAATCCACGTGATTGAGTCTATACTTGTGTGTTGTGCGCATCACATAGTAAGTTAGCCAATAAATTGGAATAAGAACGCATGTGTTTTCAAAAACAACATATCATGTTAGTAGAGGCTGATCTTTGATCGGGTGAGCGGGGGTGCTCATTTCAGGACCTTTCCCTCTCGTACCCAAGTTCCCAAGCCGAGGAAACTTTGGTGATGACGAACACATGGCCTTAGGCACGAGTCAGGGTTTCCTAAATTTCCTAAAACAAAATATTTAGGTGACGACTCTGAAATCTGGAAAAGCAGTCCATGTTTGGCGCTTTTTGATTAAAATCGATTTTTCAAAATGATTTGTCGGATTTGGACTCTTTGGTGATTCATCAGTCTTACATTGTACTTTGTGAGATTAGATTCAGAACTGTAACAGGAGTCCGAATTGAAGTAGCTAGAACCCAATTTGCGCCCTCGCGTGCAGAGCGGAGTTCCGGCGGTCTACAGTTTCTGGCGACTCTGCTGGGGATTTAGAGAACTTGACTCGAACATCATGATATATTGTTTTGTTCACACTTACGTGTTTCTTTGCATTGCATTTGCATAGATGCGCCTAAGTCACAGTGTTTGCCATCTGCTATTCCTGAACGGTTCGCCAGAGGCTTGCTTGGAAAAACGTGCCATAAGGCAGACCGGTTACGGGCTCTGCCACGATGGGAGCACAAACCTCGATTTTTACCGAGGCATCCTTTTCGACCATTCGACCTAGTTGCATATCAGAAGCCATAGTGACCATTCCAAACTAGGACAGGTTGCTTACCCGAATGTAGGTTGTTTGAAACCGCATGCATGCGTAGTGAAACCTTAGCTCCTGACAAAATAGGACAGGGAAACCCTACCCCACCATAGGGGTGTTTTGGCTCTTACTTACTTGATATGGGCTGTCAGAGTGTGTCTCTACAGGTTGTATGTATCAGTTGCAAGTCTGAGTATCGGCCTGAGGGTATCAGTTTACAGGGCAGAATTTTGGGCAGAATTCAGTAGAGAGCACAGTCATTCAGCTATGCTCATATCTGTTTTGGTGAAATCAGGCTAAAGTGCTGTCTGTTTTCTCTTTTACTAGGTAGTCTTGGAACCATAGCTTCAGAAAGCTCCGATATTCCCCGGGTACACCGGACTTGTGTTGATAGACTTCGTCAGGTCAGAGATTCAGTTCAAGGGCAACCAGTGTTTCCTTCACCAGTGGTAAGGCAAGAAAAGGCCAGTCAGGCACAGATCACCAGTTCAACAGTCCCCAGATCAACGATCATTATCCACCTCACCTATGCGCAGTTGGGCAGCGATATATGCTTCTACCTCAGAGAGAGAACCTACATTTATTCGAACAGATCAGCACCTTATGGCCGGTATAGAGGACATGATGCGTCAGCTCCAAGAAACCATACAGGCCATGCAGCTGGATGCTGCCCACCAGGCAGAGGTTACTGTACATCAGGCAGAAGTGGTAGCTCAACAGGCAGAGTTGATTGCTAGGCTTCAGCAACAATATCCACCACAACAAGCCAGAGCATCTGCTTCGCATCCGCCCCCACCCCCACCCTCACCTAGGGTTTTGACACCCGGGGAGACTGCAAATGTCCAGGAAAATACGGACGTCCCAACGGGCCAGTTCTACCCCCAATCCTACCCCAGTTATCCAGAGCACCGGCTAATCCAGTGGACACACCGTTTGAATTTGAGGTGGATCCAACAGCGCTGAAAGTGAGCAAGCTAGAAAAGCTGTTCAAAAGAGCTCAAGGCATTAATTCCATTCCGGACATAGAGGATGAATACACCGACTCAGCAATGACGTTGCCGAATCGGTTCAAGATGCCGCATATAGACAGTTTTGACGATTCTGGAGATCTTATGGTACATCTGCGATTGTTCTCGGATATCTTACGGCCAATAGGCCTCTCCAGACTGCAAAAACTTTCCCTCTTTGGTCGGACCCTATCGGGTGTTGCGGCCATCTGGTACGCTAAATTGGAGGACTCAATCAAGAAAAGTTGGGAAGAGATGGCCGAGGCCTTTGTCGCCTAGTATTCATACAACACGCAAATCGAGGTCACAACTCGTGATCTCGAGACAACTAGGCAAGAGCCGAAAGAGGGCTTCTTTGACTTTGTAACCTGTTGGAGGGCGAAAGCTTCTACAATGACCACCAGGCCGGTCGAGAAAGATCAGATAAGAATGGTTGTGCACAACCTGCAGCCTAACCTAATGTAGAAAATGATCGTCTTACCCCTCCCCACCTTTGCGGATTTACACGAGATTGGGGTACAGATTGAAAACGCAATGAAACAAGGTCTGATTGGTCACGAAAGGGAGTCACCCAAGAAGGGTTATACACGCAGTTCGAATGCGACCACCAATGGTGATGCAGCTGCAAGATCTTCTGAAAGTTGGAATGGTCACCACCACCACACCAAAAACAGCCACCCCATTCACCGGTGCGTCCGAAACCAGCTCACAAATAGCCAAATATCCACCCTGAGGCAAGAGGGTTTTTACCCCACTTTATATGCCTTTGTCAAAAGCTCTACAGGTCCTACTCAGGAAAGGACATCTGAAACCGTTAGAACAACGGCCTCTACCCGATCCTCTCTCTCCAAAACATGACTCGACTAAGTATTGTGCCTTCCATCAACAAATCGGTCATGACACTGACAGTTTCTTTCGTTTTCGCCATGATATACAAGATCTGATTGACAACAAGGTCATCGTCGCACCAGTCTTGCAAAGTCTATCGGCACTAGATAAGTGAACTTGGGGGATAATATGATGTGATCGGGGAATGAACCACCTGCGGATGGCGCTCAGTTTACTTAAGATGTGACGGATGGCACGCACTGTTTTGAGCAATGTATAAATGTTGTTTATTTTATTTTTTGACTTGGATATTGAGTCAGTTTTGTTGTGCTGTATTGAGTCTGTCTTGTTGTATCGAGTCAATCCTGTTGTGTCGGAGTCAGGTGATTTTGGGGGTGTTACCTCAGGCATCACTGTCTTATTTTTGTGTTTGTCTTTTACACTCTTTCTTTTGAGTCTGTTCCTGTCTTAAAGCCAGTTGTGCCAGAAGATTTGAATGAAGCGGTAGTGCTTTTCACCTACTTTTCTATGCCTTGAAATCATTGCATTGACCTAAGTTTTTCTAAACTTTTCAAACACTATGATGAAAACAAAGAGGAAGGAATTCCTCGAGATTTGCAAAATTTGATCAACTGAAAGAAAGAAAGGCATGCTAAGCCCTTAATGAATGAGATCATGTTTGTTAATGTAAGAACTGGGAAGAATCCTAGCTTGATCTAGATTGGTTCTACATTGTCTTCAGTACGAGCGACTAGTCACTTTCTTAAAAGATTTCAAAAAATATTTTGCGCGATCCTGCGAAGATCTGTGTGGAATCGCTCTTGAGATTGTGCAGCATAGGATCGCTCTCAGTCTCGAGACTTAACCCCTTTTGCTTTCAAACCTTGAACTTGGATTCAAAATGTTCAACAGTCAACCACAATGTGAGGCTTGTATGGCCAAATTTGAAGCAACCTATGAACTAGGGGCAATAAGGTTGTATGACATCAAAAGAGGCCTGTTAGGCCAAATTTGAAGAAGCCCTCGAACTAGGGTCAAGAAAAGTCAGATCAAGAAGATCAGGTGTTATCAAAGGAAGCTTGCAAAGCTAGATCAGAAGTAGCCCTTGAACTAAGGGGCAAAAATGTCAAATTTGCTCAAAGATTCAAAGATGGGTCATTCTGCAAACCATTGAAGACTGCAAGGAAGCCAAATTCCAACAGCTGGAAGAAGAAAAGTATTGCTGAAGGACAATCAAGTTTCTATCTACAACACTATGGGCAACTTCCGCCCCTATTGGATAGACTTCTACATCATCAGCAAACAACAGTCATTCTCCTGGATTCAGATGGCTTCAAGATCTCAAACCGATCAACATAGACAAAGCTACACTTTTACCCTTGAGAGGCTCGCTGGGTCGAAAACCCAGAAGGGCGACCCAGGCAAAAGTTAGAGCAAGAAAAAGAAGGAAAATGAAAAGAAGAACAAAAAAAGAAATGAAAAATTCTGAAAAGAAATGAACAAAGAAAAGAAGAATTGAAAAGAAAAGAAGAGCATAGCTCGCAAAGTTGAAAACCCTGGAAGGGCGGCCTTGGCAAAAGTTAGAGCGTAAAAGGAGAGATTAATACTCGAGTGTACCTTAACCCAGAACTACGTCAGGCTTGATTCCCATCTTTGGGATACGTAGACAACTTCATTCTGAAGTCCAGCCGTAAAACACTTCAAATTCAACTGTCCTGTCCATGAGATTGAACGGGTCATCTTTGCCATTATTGTATCCAAGAGTTCGGTTGTGATCTTCACTATGAGAACTGTTTACAGTGTGCTGCGGTGCTATTCAAACAAGGGGCAACTTTCCGTTGTCGTGCAGTGCCATTTAGACAAGGGGCAATTTTCCACTGTTTTGGATCTGAGGTTGTGCATCTCAAGAGTAGATTCTATATCGGTCGAGCAGTGGCCATTTGGAAAAACAGTTTTTGAGAATTTTTAATGAAGTTGACTAATTTTCTCGAAAATTGCTCATTTTTTCCAAAACTAGACCATTTCGTGGACCCGAAAAAGGAAAATTTTCAGTGCTCATAGCCTGACTTGCATGATTTCAAATCAAAAAATCGAACAAGTATGCTAATCTAACTCTCATATTGATCAAAATTGTTTTAATAGAAAGCTCAAAAACAAAAAAAATGGTCAAAATGATGAACTAGGGGCACGGTTGAGTCAGGTTTTCTGTCTTTTCCCCATTTATCAATGCATTTGCCAGAAGGGCACCATACTTGCCAAACAAAAGGCATAACTGACGTTAGAAACAAAGGGCTGAAAGCTCTTTCAGCCTCCAAGCAACGAGGTATCAAGCCAAGTGCGAAGCACGAAATGGAATGGATTAGGATATTCCACTCAATCATCTAGACAAGTCTGATCATATCCATACTGGCCAAGGACGTTGTCAACCGCTGTCAGTTGTGGATCTACTGCACATCCTGTCGTAATTGTGAGCGGAAGAATAAAAATCTGGTAGAATACCAAGGGCAAGAGCCTGCAACTTCTTGTTTATCCATCAATCACCCAAGGGAGGGATAAAAAAAGAAGAGAGATTGAAGAATAGAGAGATGTGCGTGGAGAGAAAAGTGAGAAAATGGCTTTTCAAAAAAATAAAGATTGAGTGCCAGAGTAATGTGAGAATCACAAATGAGAAAGGGTGGGAAACAATACCCGGAGAAACAGGCTCCCTGTGCACATTTGAGTCTTGTGTTGTGTGTGTGTTTTTACTTGTCTCGATTCTTGTTTTGAGTCGTTTCGAGTGTCAATAGATGTGTTTAGGGTGTTTTACCTTTGTTTTCTCTTTGTTAAGTCATTTTGACTATGGTCGGTCATAGGCTCGATACCCGGTTGAGAACTCATACTCATTCTCAATTTCAAAAATGAATCGTTTTGTGCTCAGAGTGCTATGTCGTTCTCTATACTTGTGCAAAATAGGATTTGATCTTTCATAAAACTGCAAGGTTCAACCCAAGTCATGTGAGAACAATAAAACCAGGACCTATCTGAAGCTACATAGGTTCCAGACTGCAAAGCAAAAGAAAAGGGGGAAAATCGGAGCATCTGAGTTTGTTTCAGATTCCAGGATTGTACTCCGAATGTAGCGTTTCAGGCCTTGTTAATGCTCCGAAATATGTGTGTGCCTCTACTCCAAGCTCAAGCCTGGTTCAAAGCCAGAAAGGCGATCAGAAGTGCCCTCCCTGAGCACCGTCCCTACCAAAAGTATCTTGGCTGTGTTTGCAATGAGTTCCTAGGAGACCAACTGCGACAGTGGAAACTAGAGTTCGAATGGCTGTTGCCTAGAACGCAAAGGTTCGGGATTTTTGAGACTAAAGTCTGGTTTAAATACCCAGGGGTGTATCCCCGGCTTGAAATCTGTATGGAAGCCCCATAGGTTGAGATAGCGTGTATGTACCTCAATTCTGGATATTGAACCAACCTAGTCTGTTACCCCGTTGGAGAATAGGGAAAGTTGTGAATATGGTCAGGAAGAAAAGTGGCATCCAAAGTGTTCTACGTGAAGAATCCTTGTCGGCATTTCAGAACCTTTATATTGTGAGTTAAAGGAAAGAGTTCGAAGAACGCAAGGGGAGATCCCCGTCAGAGTAGAGCGGTTCATCGCCACTCACCCTGTGAGGTGCTTTCTAAGGCGCTGCTATGTTTGTTTATTGCATTCCTTAAACATCATGCATTGTATGGCATTGTACCTATCAAGTTTCTTTCTCATTCATGTACGATATTGTATGTACGGTTCATTTGAAGTTGGCGCAACCAAGCGATATTGGATGTGCGGTTCATTCAGAGAAGTTCCATTTAAAATTGATTATGTTTTGTGTATGTATCGCACATGCTCACTTAGTGTATCTATCACACTTTGTTCACTTAGTGTATCTATCACACTCTCTTCACTTAGTGTATCTATCACACTTTGCTCATTTAGTGTATCTATCACACTTTGCTCATTTAGTGTATCCATCACACTTTATTCATTTAGTGTATCTATCACACTTTGTTTACTTTGTGTATCTCTCGCACTTTGTTCACTTAGTGTATCTATCACACTTTGTTTCCCTTTGTGTATCTATCGCACATGCTTGCTCACTTTGTGTGTCTATCACACATGTTCACTTAGTGTATCTATCACACTTTGTTTTCCTTTGTGTATTTATCGCACATGCTTGCTCACTTTGTGTATCAATCACACATGTTCACTTAGTGTATCTATCACACTTCGTTCACCTTTTGTGTATCTATCACACATGCTCACTTTGTGTATCTATTGCACCTTGCTCACTTTTTGTATCTATCACACTTCATTCACTTTGTGTATCTATCGCACATGCTTGCTCACTTTGTGTATCTATCACACTTCGTTCACCTTATGTGTATCTATCACACACGCTCACTTAGTGTATCTATCACACATGTTCACTTAGTGTATCTATCACACTTCGTTCACCTTTTGTGTATCTATCATACATGCTCACTTTGTGTATCTATCACACGTTCGCTTTGTGTATCTATCACACGTTTGCCTTGTGTATCTATCACACATGTTCACTTTTTGTATCCATCACACGTTCGCTTTGTGTATCTATCACACTTTGCTCACTTTGTGTATCTATCACACGTTCGCTTTGTGTATCTATCACACTTTGCTCACTTTGTGTATCTATCACACGTTCGCTTTGTGTATCTATCACACAAGCTCACTTTGTGTATCCATCACACGTTCGCTTTGTGTATCTATCACATAAGCTCACTTTGTGTATCCATCACACGTTTACTTTGTGTATCTATCACACATGCTCACTTTGTGTATCTATCACACGTTCGCTTTGTGTATCTATCACACATGCTCACTGTTTAGTTAAGTTTGCATAATTTTCTTACATCCTTTCTGCATGAGATGTAGTTTGTTTCTTGTTTACTTTCTTATGTACGAGTTTGTTGTAGCATTTCTTTGCATAACATTCGCTTAAAATGTTGTATTTATTTTGCATAAATGCTTCATTACAGTCCTCTTTGCATAATCATAAGTTATGTTCTGCATTGTGTATGTCATTTACATCTTGCCCCTGCCTGCGGGCGCATCTCTTTGTTATCTTGCCTGTTTGTCTAAATCTTCGGCCTTGTCAAAAATGGGTCGTCTCTGGGCTTTGACATTCACTCCCGTCATTTCATGACTTCCGAGTTCTGTCAAAAAGGGGCAACTGTAGACACCCTATTTTTGACCAACCTTAAGACTCAAACGTCATCTTCTGTGCACTCGGTGATTGTGCATGTTTGTGCTCGTTTTGAGTTTCCGGAGCCTTCGGCTGAATGCCTTGTCTCGGGACCTCTTAATTTTCTCCTCTTGGCCTGGTTTTTGGACGATGCCTTGTTGCCTTTGCCTAGAGGGAAACAAAGGCCTGTAGGCCACTTTTTGTAGCTGTAGGCTACCTTTCCCTTTCGTAAGCCACTTGTAGTGGCCCGTAGACAAGTTTTCGGGGCTTCCGGCTGAGTGCCTTTTCTTGCGGACCCTTGTCTTTTTTGTTTTTTGGTTTGTTCTTGAACCAAACCTTGTTACCCCTTGCCTGGAGGGTGGAACAGGGGTGTAGACCAGTTTTCTCCCCTATAGACCACTTTTCTTCCCTGTAGACCACTTTTGGTGGTCGGTTAGCCAGGGTGGGTGGTCTGTGGACCACCTAAGGTGATCGGCAGCATGCCACTACCTTCTCCTCTCTTTGTAGACCACTTTTTTCCCCTTGTCTTTCTTCCTTTTTGGTTTGTTCTTGAACCAAACCTTGTTACCCCTTGCCTGGAGGGTAGAATAGGAGTGTAGATCAGTTTTCTCCCTTATAGACCACTTTTCTTCCTTGTAGACCACTTTTGGTGGTCGGTCAGCTATGATGGGTGGTCGGTCGACCAGCCTAAGTGGTCTATAGCCTGCCACCACCTTCTCCTCTCTTTGTAGACCCTTTTTCTCCCCTGCCAGCCAGTTTTTTCCCTTGTCGACCACCTGAGGTGGTCGGTCGACTAGAGGAGGTGGTCGGTTGACCACTTTAAGTGGTCTATGGCCTTTTTTCTGCTTTTGCAGATATTTTTGGTGCCAGCTGGTGGTCACTGAATGCATCCTCCATACATGTGTATGGACGGATTCAAACAAGTTTAAGCTTGTCAAGTAAGGTTGTGGTTGCATTGTTCTATAAGAGGGGAGCTCTCTCTTTCTTTCCAGAGGTTTTGAGATTTTGGAGTAAAAAATTTCACACACTCTCTCTCTGGAGTTCTCTCCCCCTCTCTCTATATATTGTGTTACATTGTGCTCAAAAGTGAGTGTTCTTCACATTTTTTCCTACAAACACCTAGTCAAACACCACTACCTTAGAGCTGAGATTCTTGAAGGTTTGTTTGGAGCTTAAAAAGCTGGTTTTTGGCTCAAAAAAGCTGCTGGTTTTGCTGTTCTTCAAGGGTAAGCCATATTCTCTTTAAAGCTTTATTTTAGTTGCTTACTTAGCCCTCTTTGCATGCTTCTTTTGGCTTAGCTTTCAAAAAGGTTGTTTAAGGCCTTGTTTGAATTAAGGGTGCCTCTCACTCTTTTGTGCCTTATTTGCTTTGCTTTGTGCTACTTTTTAAAGCCCTTGAAACTATTTCCTTTTGGCCTTCCTACCACTAAATTCCAGGGGAATTTCAGTGGTGGAAAGGTGGTTTTGAGGTCCCAAATGGATGGGGGTTGTCCCCCCTCCTCTTCTCTTGTTTGCTTGTGTTATTGGCCCACCAAAAGAGCATGTGTTTCTACTTCTTTGTGGCTTTGTTTAGGCTCATTTATGTGACTTTTCAGACCTACCTTAACTCTGTTTTTGGCTGTCATGGTCACCTCTTCCATGCTTATTGTACTTGTAGTGTAATCCTACTTGTAGCCTTGCAAAGTAGCATGTCTTTGTGCCTTGAATTTGCTTGGTTCAAGCATGTTTTTAGCCATTATTTGACATTTCATAACTCTAATTTTGGTTGGTGGAGTCACCTCTTGCTTGGTTTTGGCACTTGTAGTGCAATCTTGCCCATTAGCCTAGTGTACTCAGTGTTTTGGCCTTTCATGCTAGCTTGTCTTGGCTATACACCATGCATGTTTTGGAATTATTTTGACATTCTTTAGGACTATTTTGAGTCATCTTGGTCCTTTGAGGCTTTCTTTGTATAGCTATAGTGTAAATGGCTTCACTAGTCTTAAGTTTTGAGGCTCGTAGCATGCTATATTTGTGATGTGTGCATGATTTGGAATCATTTGGTAGGTGATTTCAGAGCTTATATCTTTGCCATGCTTCCACTTAAATCACTCTTTCAATTATTTTGAAAAGTTGAGCATTATGCCTTGTTTGTGAGCCAATACATGAGCTTATTGTTCTTGCCATTTATGCTACAAGTCTAGCATGTTTTTGCCACTATTTTGACCTGCCTTCGATCTATTTTGAATGGTTAGGGTCATTTGAGCATTGCTTAGTATGGTTGTAGTGGAAAGGGCCTTGACTAGCTTTGAGTTTTGGGGCTTTTAACATGTTGTGCATGTGATGTTTGCATGGTGTGGCACCATTTAACATATTACTTCAGAGCATATAGCCTTGCCATACTCTCGTATAATTCATGCCTTTATTGTGTTTGAGAGTTGTGTTTAATGCCTAGCTTGCGAGCCAATACATGAGCATGTTGTTGTAGCTTTTGGTGATTCATTTTCAACATGATTAGGCCACTGTTTTGGCATGTTTAACCTCTATCCGGGGTTGGTTTGGTCATTTGTGCTTAGTATTGCATGCCTATAGTTTTATGCTCTTTGCTTGCTTCAATATTTTCGGCTCTTAGCATGAGTTGCATGGATTGTTACATGATTTGATGTTGTTTAGCATGTCATTTCAGAGCTGAAATACATGCCATTGCACTCCATTGCATGCAATCTTTCATTTGTTCTATCACTTTGAAAGAGGTCTTAAGCCCTTTGTTGGTTTGAGCACGAAATTGAGGCGTTCATGCTCAAGGGCATGATGCTTCTTTCATGCTCAAGAAGCTTGTGGCTTAGTCTGTCTTTCAAATTAGAGAACTTCTCACTTTTGGACTTAATCTAAAATGAGTAAACAAAATGAATTAAAGTAAAACATGTCAAGATAACATGTTTGTGATGCATTGCATGTGTTTGGATCGGACGTTAATCCAAACACGGGAAATGTGGGACGTTTCATACTTGAAATGATGAAATGTGTCACATTTCTCAGTCGCCAACCCTCTTGATCGAGCATGATAGAGGTGGAGGCCCTTATGTGATTATTTGTGCATTCATTGACATTGACTTGTGCAAACTTGGATTCTCGGCCATCATGCATTGCGATGCTCGATTGGTGGCCCGAGAGTCGAGTACCGCACTCCCTTGAGCTTGGAAAATGATAGGAAGAGTGGTTGTGCACACATATCTTACAAATACACTGCTATGCCCCTTGTTGTTCTCTGTTGCAGCAAAACTACAGGTTGGCAAATCAACTGGTCGGCCGACCAGTAGGGGTGGTCGACCGATCACTTTTTCTGGTTTACAACCAGTTTATCTGGTCTATAGCCCCCTTTTCTGGTCGGCAGCCCACCAGAAGGTCCCCATGTTGGAGCAGAAGCAATCTGGAAGTTAGTGCAGTTTTCAGAGATCAAATCAAGTGCAAACAGAGGCAATTGGTGGCATAGCAATGGATTTCCGAGCGAGGCGATCGAGCATGCATGCATCCCTCGTCTCGAGGCCTTCTAACTGTTTTGCTTAGCTAAGTTAGCTTAGTCGTTGTTGTAATTGATTAGTTAATATGCTTAATTAATAGATTTGTTTTGTAATAATTAGTTAACTAGGAATAGTTAATTAGTTTTGGTTTGTAATAATTAGTTTAATTAGCGTAGCTAGTTAGCTTATTATTCAAACCCTCCGTCGAGAGGGCAAATGTTGTAATAAGTGTGCGTGTGTGTGATGCATGTCTTCCAACCCCATTTCTTTCTCCCTTTTACTTATCAGCTTTCGATGGTTAGTTTGGGGCATGTTTCAATTAGCATACTTATGCTTTGCATGCGTGCATCATTCATTCATCTTGCATGCACCGGGTTCGGCGCATTATACAAACCGCATTGTATTTCAATACTTACTCGAATACGTGTTTCAAAACATGTTATCGAGTGTTGCATTCATATGCCATCTTAGCCAGCCGAGCCTATTTTAGTTGCATTTTTGCATGTGTTGCATTAGGCATTGTTAACATAGCTGGGATCATGCATTGATTACTAACTAGCTTTTTTTTGCTCGGAGTACACTGTGAGTGTTTATGCTTTAGCATCCTTGCATGTGTGTAAGTGACTGCCATGATAGCATGCTTGCCATGAGGCTATTTGCTTAGGTGTTAAATTGCATGAATGCCTGTGGATGAAGGCTTCATTGCTTGAATTGGAACAATTCATCAAAATGTGAGTTTTAAGCCTACTTTGCGGAGTAGCAAATCATGTTTTCAAGCCCACTCGAGGGTGGCAAATCCGCGTTTTAGCCTACTTGCGAGTAGCACTTTTAAACCACTTTAAAAAACAAACATGAGTTATTTTGTTCCAATCCGCGTGATTGAGTCTATACTTGTGTGCTGTGCGCATCACATAGTAAGTTAGCCAATAAACCGGAATAAGAACGCATGTGTTTTCAAAAACAACATATCATGTTAGTAGAGGCCGATCTTTGATCGGGCAAGCGGGGGTGCTCATATCAGGACCTTCCCCTCCCGTACCCAATTTACCGAGCCGAGGCAACTTTGGTGATGACGGACACGTGGCCTTAGACACGAGTCAAGGTTTCCTAAATTTTTCAAAACAAAATATTTAGGTGATGACTCTGAAATCTGGCAAAGCAGTCCATGTTTGGCGCTTTTTGATTAAAATTGATTTTCCGAAACGATTTGCCGGGTTTGGACTCTTTGGTGATTTATCAGTCTTACATTACACTTTGTGAGATTAGATTCAGAACCGTAACATGAGTCCGAACTGTAGTGGCTAGAACCCAATTCGCGTCCTCGCGCGCGAAGCGGAGTTTGGGCGGTCTATAGTTACAGAATGCATGAATAGAACTCTGATGAATGCGCTAGAAGTATGAGGATACATGCTAGATTACCAAAGATGTTTTGGGCAAATGTAGTTAACACTGCAGCATATCTGATTAGCTATGGTCCATCTGTCTCATTGGATGGAGAGTTACCAGAAGAAGCTTGGAGCGGTAAAGAGGTAAATCTTTCTTTTTTCAAGGTATTTGGTTGTGTTTCATATGTGCATATAGATTCTGCTGATAGAAGTAAACTTGATCCGAAATATGTTAAATGTACTTTTATTAGGTATGGCATTGATCAATTTGGTTATCGATTTTGGGATGATAAAAGTTGGAAAATAATCAGAAGTAAAGATGTCATATTTAATAAGAAAGTAATGTATAAGGATACGGATAAGTCTGAATCTGAATATGAATCTGAATCTGAATCAGTTACTTGTCATGAGCATGTTGAGTTAGAGGAGATTAATGAGAATGATTTGAATAGTTGGATTTAGAATAATCCTGAAAATCTTATTCCACAAACTGCACCACATACTCCTACTTCTAAGTTGAGACGGTCAGAAAGAGAGTCTAAACCTACACAGCGTTGGTCTTCATCTTTACATTGTTTGTTGTTGTCTGATGGGGGTGAGCCCAAAAGTTATGATAAGGCTTTGTAGGTTGATGATTCAATCAAGTGGGAGTCAGCTATGCAAGATGAAATGGATTCACTCATGGCAAACCAGACATGGTAGTTGACTGAATTACCAGTGAGTAAGAAATCTTTGCACAACAAGTGTGTTTACAGGGTCAAACAAGAACATGATGGAAGTAAACGCTACACGACCAGATTGGTTGCAAAGGGATTTTAGCAAAAAGAAGGGGTTGACTACACTGAAATTTTCTCTGCAGTTGTGAAATTGACCACTATCAGATTGGTCCTAGGAATTGTGGCTGCTGAAGATTTGCATCTTGAGTAGATGGATGTGAAGACGGCTTTTCTCCATGGTGATTTGGAGGAGGAAATTTACATGAAGCAACCACAAGGTTTCTTGGCACATGACAAAGAAAAGTTTTTTTGCAAACTTCGAAAAAACTTCTGTGGTTTAAAACAGGCCCCAAGGCAGTGGTACAAAAAGTTTGATGGGTTTATGTGTAGCAACAGTTTTACAAGATGTCAAGCAAATCTTTGTTGTTATTTCAAGAGGTTTGACAAAAGTTATATTATTTTGCTCTTATATGTTAATGATATGCTTATCGTAGGATCTAGCATTGAAGAGATAATAAGATTGAAAAAACTTTTGTCCAACCAATTTGAGATGAAAGATCTTGGAGTTGCAAACAAAATCCTTGGTATGAGGATTCACAGAGACGAGGCAAATGGTACTTTGAAGTTATCACAGGTTGGGTATGTCAAGAAAGTTCTCAAGAGGTTTAGCATAGATGGTGAAAAACCAATGAGCACTCCATTGGCTAGCCACTTCAGGCTTACCAAAGAGTAGTCTCTGAAGACCAAGGAAGAGAAGGCTTATATGGAACATGTTCCATAAGCTTCAACTATCAGTAGCATAATGCATACTATAATTTGTACTAGACCAGACATTGCACATGCAGTGGGAGTCGTTAGTACGTACATGAGTAATCCAGGCAAACAGCATTGGGAGGCAGTGAACTGGATCCTTAGATACTTAAGTGGTACTACAGACATGGCACTTTTTTCAGACAAACTGGCATCAGGTTATATGGTTATGTTGATGCAGACTTGGCTGTTGATATGGATAACAGAAAGAGTCCTACTAGTTATGTTTACGCATTGGGTGGTATAGCAGTGAGTTGGATTTCACAGTTACAGAAGATTGTGGCCCTTTCTACAACAGAGGCTAAGTATGCTGTTATTACTAAAGCTGGGAAGGAAATGACTTGGTTACAGAATTTCCTAGCAGAGTTGGGTAAGACGCAAGAGATGAGTATTTTGCATAGTGACAGTCAAAGTGCTATTTATCTTGCAAATAATCCAGCTTTTCATTTTAGGACGAAACACATTCAGCTGCGATACCATTTCATTCGTTCACCTGTAAATGATGGAGTGTTGTCTCTTGAGAAGATCCAAGGCAGTAAGAATCCAAAAGACAAGTTAACCAAGACAGTCACCATTGACAAACTAAAGTTGTGTGCAACTTCAGTTGGCCTTCAAGATTGATGAAGGAAGATTGAGTTATTACGGCGTTCCTCTATGTGATGAATATGATAGAGAGCTTGTATTATCAGGTTCCAAGTGGGAGATTGTTGGGTCGATGGACTTTGATAAGTACTGTTCACTCAATCCTATTGTTCACTCAAACACTAGGTCCAATGGGGTGTTTGGAAGGGCCTTCCCCCCAAGGTGGGTTTGGGTACTTTCGTAATCCCCATGTGTTTTCGTGTAATCCTTATTTTGTACTTATAAATAGATAAGGGGGCACCTCTTTTAGGTTAATAGAGAGTTGTATTTTTCTGATCATAGTGAAAACCGCAGCAGTTGTGGACGTAATCTTATTCTGGGGTAAACCACGTAAATCCTTGTGTTCTTGTGTGTATGATTTGTTTGATTCATTTTTCTTCTTTGTTTGTTATTTTGTGTCTCACCGATCTTGGTTAGGAAATGTCAAATTCCTAACAAGATAGAGATCTGAGAAATGGATAAGAGAGAGAGAAGAGAAACCCAAATCTAAGCGGTCGTTAGAGCGAAACGGAATGGAGGTGGCGGTGTCGGAGAATGAGGAGATAGTGGATTTAGGTTCTAGGGTTTAGGAAAAGAGAGATCAAAGAAGTGGGTGTGTGTGTGTATGTGTCTATGTATGTGAGAGAGAGAGAGAGAGAGAGAGAAAAAAAAAAAAAAAAGAGACCCAAATATGTAAAGAGATGAGAGACCCAAGTATGTAGAGAGAGAGAGAGAAAAGAGAGAAGAGTTAGGATACAATTGGTATTTTTCTAATAAAACTGAAGCAAAGCTTGTAAGAGACCTTATCTAACATAAAAATAAAATAAAATAAAATAAAAAATTATGAACCTCTTCGACTACCTAAAGTTAGAAAGAAATGTTAAACTAATTTTCCCCAAAAAAATCTACCAAAGTTGAAAAAGTGTCAAAAACAATTAAATTTTTAGTTGTTTTTTATCCATTTTTCTCTTCGATTAACTTCTTTTTATTATTTTTTTAAAAATTCTTTTACACTAGATTGATAAAAAAATGTAACCAAAAAAAAAAGACCCAAATTTAAAACAAAATCACTAGTAAATATTAAAAAAAAATTAATTACAAAAAAACCTTAAAATTTGTTCCTTATAACAAAATAAATCTCAAACTTCCAATTTTATCAATTTAACCCTAATATTTTGATTTATTTTTAATTTAAGTCCTTTGTCTATTTTCGTTAACTAAAACCGATAAAAAAAAATGTAGCTTAGCCATTAAATTCAATATATGTATACATCAAATGTCTAAAATATCAATTTTTATTGAGTCGATTTTACTTAACGAAAATAGACAAATAGTTCAGATGAAAAACAAATAAAAAATTTTGTGTTTCAATTGACAAAATTACAAACTCAAGATTTATTTTGTTATAAGAGTAAAACTCTCGGATTTTTTTATTTTTTTTATTTTTTGTAATTTCTTCAAAAAAAATAGAAAAAAAATAAGATTTTTAAATTAATACCAAAAAAAATAATCAAAACATTTTAAGTCAATAACCAAAAAAAAAAAATTTTAATTAAATTTTAAAGTTTTGCCATTATAATCCAAATTCTCTATCATTTTTCCGTGTATATTTCGAACACAGGGTGCGGCCCCACGATGACTATCTGGTGGCTGGCTGTCCAAAAGCCAAGGGATGCTGTCGTTAATTAATGGACAAATATGACATTTCATGCCAGCAAATTTAAGGACTTGTTTGGCTGCAGTCTTATGTTTCATTTTGTTCTCTTCTTCTCCTGCCATATCAGTCCTAGTTGCATCATAGGGAATTGTAAAGTGTGGTATATTTTAACCCCCCCCCCCCCCCAAAAAAAATAGTTTATATAAACAAAATTTTTATATAGCGTGATAGTGATATTTTTTAATTTTAAGTCCGAATAATAGATGTGATGTTGGAAGCACACATAGCAGGAGTGGCCATAGGCCTAATGACATGCTCAACTCATAGCTTAGTTTGATATTTTTAATACTTGAGAAAATATTTAGTTCATAAGATTAGATTGAACAAAATTTTTAAATTCATTTAATTTTTGGGATGAGCTTGAGATTATTGCCCAACCTCGCCCGGAAGCTCATTTGAAAATTTTTAATTTTTTTTTATTATTTAGTTACAAAATAAATTAAAAAATTATAAAGAAAGATACATATACATATATGCACTTGTTTCCTACAGCTTAAACTAAAGCATTTCTTAAAAAATTATATTTATTTTACAATTGATTTGTATTAATATTTTAAATTTAAATAATTATTACGGGAGTTTAAATAATTTAGCTCTTTAAGATGGAAAAAAAATTAATAGTTCATACCTCTTGGGTTAAGTGGACGGATTTAAAATTTAAACATTTTTTTAAGATCAGGCTAGGAATGACTAGGTTATAAGGATATGCAAAATACCATCCAATTTACACTGATCCACCCACCAATCGTAGGTTAATTTGATCCGTAGTTTAAAAATTATAATATGTTTTTGAAACCGCCATTCTCTATTATAGAAAATACATTTTTTTCTACCTCTAATGAAATATTAAAATAAAATCAATGTGAGAGATATTTAAGATATAAAATTTATTATAAATTAGTATTATATATATAAAAAAAAATAGAAAAAATTATTTATAAATCCCATATTGAGGAATGGTGATCCGTTTAGTCCCAATGATTTTCTTATAGACTAATTAGTCTCATTAATTTTGGAAAGGTAGATTTAATATAGGGCAAATTTCACTTTACCCTCCTATGGTATAGGCCATGTGCGGATCACCCCCTGAAATTCAAATATCACCACATAACTCCCATGTAGTTGATGGAGTAATGTGCACAATTACCTTTTCCATCTATTCTAAGAGGATGTGCAGCACACGCAAGTGTAGTGCAGTTGGACATGAATTGATGATGTTCCCTCACAATTAAAATACCAAAATGCCCCTCGAGTTAAAAATAAAAGTTAGGGCAAGATTGTTTTTTATAAATAATTCCTAATCCTCAAACAAATCACACAAAACAGAAACAGAATATAAAAACATAAAGTCATACAATACAAATGCCTACAAGCATAAAGTAATAGAATTAAAAAAACCTATTCTTCAGGCATAAAGTTAAAAGTTAATTGAAGAAGGAAACAAGCAAAGCAATACATTGAGGATTAGGAATAAATTTCCTCTTTCCAATGCATACCCCACATAAAACACAATGACAACAACTAAACAAAGTAATACACTGACATCATCCATTACAAATAAACAAACAACCATAGGGGACCACAGTATATGAACAACTTCATATATACAAAACTACCATCGCAATAGGATATGAAGAACTGTATCGAACACAGTGTTCATGACAAAAAGTTAACCACTAATGGTACGAAAAAGGAAAGCACACAAACCCTAATATACAATACATACAAGACCACAATATACAACAACAACAAGTATATCAACTAACATTATATATATATATATATATCAGCAAATCGAACTGAATGAAATACAAAAGTAAAAAGCAATTATTGAAAAAATACCTCATAACTTATTCTTCGTGAACTTTTGGGCCTCATTTGTTTCGTAAATCTCCAAATCAGTGGCAATCAAACAATCGAAGCCCTACTTTCTCAAATCTAAATACTATTTCGTTCGATTGAAATCCTAATTTGTTGAATCAAACAACCCTAATTTGTTGAATCGTACAACCTGGTTCTCTTCACTTTCCTCTTTTCAAATGCATGACTCTTAAAAGTGAAAATCGTAAGCAAGGTTAGATATCTATATATATATATATATACAAGGGCAAATTGATCTTTTTTACGTCTGCCATTAACAGTGTTAACTGTGCACATTGCTCCATCAACTACATAGGGGTTATGTGATGATATTTGAACGTCAAGAGGGTGATCCACACATGGCCTATACCATAGGAGGATAAAGTGAAGTTTGTCATTTAATATATTATTTAAAAATTGAATTTGCGGTTATACCCTTATTTCTATTATGTTTTTTCTTTTGTACTAGAAAGATAAAATACACAATCTATGATAACCAAATTTGGGGATGAATTTCCATATGGGAATCTTTTTTATTTTGAAAACATTTCAAAATGAGTAAAAAACTGACTTGAAATATGGAATTCTTCAAACATTCTAAAAGGATGTGGGATTCTTCAAACATTTTAAAAAAAGTACAAAAACTCCATAGTAAGTTTTGAGCAAATGTATAATTTCAAAATGTAACACTCCAAAAAAACTCTTTAGTGTATTTTTTCCAAATGTAATACTCCAATATAACATTCCAAAAAAACTCTTAGTGTAACACTCTAATGTAACACACACAAAAAATCATTTAGTGTACTTTTTTTAAACGTAACACTCCAATGTAGCACTCCAAAAAATGAATGTGTGATTCTTCAAATCATTATAAAACGATGTGAGATTCTTCAAACCATTCCAAAAAGAGTATAAAAATTCCTTAATAAGCTTTGGCAAATATATAATTTCTAGTTGTGAGTGTTACGTTTGAGAAAAGTAGACTAGAAATTTTTTTTAGTGCTTTTGTGGGTATTACATTGGAGTGTTACGTTTGAAATTACATTGATTGGAGTGTTATGTTTGGAAAATGTACACTAAGAATTTTTTTTGTGTGTTACATTATAGTATTACATCTAAGAAAAGTACACTAAAGATTTTTTTTTTTTTTTTTTTTAGTGTTACATTGTTACGTTTAGGAAAAGTACACTAAAGAATTTTTTTAGTGTTTTTTTGTATATGTTACATTGGAGTGTTACCTTTAAAAAAACTACACTAAAAAAGTTTTTTGTATATCACATTAGAATATTACATTTAAAATTACATTGATTGAAGTGTTACGTTTGAAAAAAATATATTAAAAAGTCTTTTTATATGATACATTGGAGTGTTATGTTTGAAAAAAGTATACTAAGGAGTTTTTTTTGGAGTGCTACATTGTTATATTAGAGAAAAGTACACTAAGGAATGCTTTACTGTGTTACATTGGAATGTTACATTAGAGTGTTATAATGGAAAATCAAAACCTTTATAGTGTGGATTGCCCTGTATAATTTCACATTTGGAGAAATCTATTTTTATCCCTAAAAAATTAAGCCCAAACACGTAAGTAACAACATTTTTGTATAATTTTCACTTTAATGGAACTTTTAAATTCATAAAAAAAAAATGAAAAAAAAAAGGAGGAGGACTAAATAGTTTATAAGATCACATTTTGAGATTTATTAATAATCCACCTTAAAAAATATTATGCAAATTAGTGTTATTATGAAATGCTTAATAATTATTTAAAATTATTCTTCAATCAACTAGTAAATTAAAACCGCCTAAACTGCAGTTTGATTATTATAATTTTACTTTTAAACTACACCACACTCACCCTACTAAGTTAGACTCGATGTTATGTCGAGTCCGGTCGGACTTAAGATGACATACATACTCATACACACATCAGATTAAGTCCCTCCAAACTAAATAAAGTTTTAAATCGTAGAAGGAGCAAACTCCCAAAGTCTCATCTACCAAGTCAAGTTCTTGCGTTCACGTGGTTTAGTTCGTAAGACTAGACGATGTACAACAACGTTTTACTCCAACTGTAAATTATCTACATGCTCAATAAAGCCTAATAGCATCTCTAAATGATGCATTAAACAAACGAAAACTTGTCCAATAAAAATAGTTTTTAAAAATTAAGTATATGATGGAGATTTAAATTTGATGTGCTTTGAACAAAACATAATAAAAATTGGTTTACATATTTTATTTTATCGGCATATTTGTTTGATTCATAGTTTGTTTTAAAGCTTGTCTGGTTGAGTTTGCTTTTCAATTTTGGTTTTACATGTTTTCATAAATAAAATTACGAAAAAATCGGCTAACTTGGGTATTTGAGTATTCCTAACTGACCATCCGTCAGCCACTATTTGTGATTTGTTTAGAACACACAATGACTCTGATCATCTTTTTTGTTAGATTATTTTCATCAACAAATAAAGTGTTTTAGATCATTAGCCAAATAAGTTTTCGTATTTAAAACAATAATAACAAAACAAAAATGCAGTTAAACAAATCCTTAAAAAGTCAATCAAGCGCATTTTAATACAATCGAATGGTTTTGCTCATTGCATGTGATTGTATCATAACAATTCAACAAACAGATTTAGACCATCCATTTGTATTGGGACATAAATGAATAATTCAAACCTCTTTTTGACATCGTTAAATGTGGATCAAATAGTCTTCTTTTTCTTTTCCTTCTTTCTTTTTTTCTTTTTTTCGTCAAACACGTTTATATTAAAAATAATATACCATTACTGCTTTGAGAATGACTTATTTTTTTTAATTTTTTTTACTTAATTTGAAAAAACACGTCAAAAAGTAAAAAGATAATATGATTTAAATAAATTAATAAAATATATATATATATATATATATGTATATTTTTTTTAAACCCAAAACAAGCCTAAATAGTCAATGGTGCTGTTTGGTGTAACTGTTAAAATAGATTATAGATTATACCTTAACAAATTATAGATTATGACTTTAATCAGAAGCTGTTAATCTGTTTGGTGTAACTGTTGGATTATAGATTTAAGTTGCTGAGTACTGTTTGTTAAATAAACTGTGAAGTAACTTTTTCAATTAATTTTATTTTTTATTATTCACTATTTGTCTACATTTCTCATAAAAAATAATAATAATATTTTATAGTCCATTTGAGTCTTTTTCTATTTTGAAAAAAATAAAAAATAAAAAATAAAAAAATCTAAGAGTATAATTGTGAATTAACATGTCCACAACAGAAGTTGATAATCAGAAGCAAGGGGTGAGCAGTTTCTCAGAATCAGCTTTTTTGACTTAAAATAAATTGTTAGAATAGTTTGAAATAAGTTTAACCAAATAGTCCAAAATAACTTTTTAAAAACTAAAAGTCATAAGTTGGCTCAAAAAAGTCCCACCAAACACCCCTATACTAGCAAGAGAAATGTTAGAGATCATAAAATTTTTTTCATAAAAATGATCACGAAAGATTTGTGATCCTTAGATTACCTTGATTAGTATGAAGTGCTTTAAAGTAAGTATAATCCAAAGATCACAAATCTTTCATAATAATTTACATGAAAGATTTTTCATGATATCTAATATTGCTGTACTAGCAATTATAAATTATTTAAAGTTGATAGAGCAATATTTTCAAGATAAAAATTTGACTACACCTGCATTGCGACAATCTACTATTGATTTACATGCCAATAATTATGTGATATTATCATCATATTATTTTTTTTATTTTTTTATTTATTTTCGCACTTATCTGTTACCTTTAATTAAGAAGTTATTAATTAATTTATTGAAGCTAACGTGGATGCACTTATTATCCAAATCACTAAAATTCTACTCTCTAATTTTTGTGAACAATTATCATCGCTAGTTTTGGTTCTCTTACCATAGCATATTCAACTAAATATAATACACTTTTATTTCAATAATTTAGGTAACCTAACATTGCCATGGATACCTCGCTTCACTTGTTTTTTGAGTAATAGTGAAAAATAAATAAATAAATAATAATAATTATGCCAGAGAGTACTTCAAAGTGAAATATAAACATTTTTTTTTTTTATATTTTCTTAAATAAAATACGAGAAAATTAAGAAGCCAACCACAAGAAATAATTTTTATTGTACAACCAACAAGCCATAGAACAGACACATCTGGGACCGACCACACCATGATCGGGACGCACAAAACACTGAATCCAAACACTCCCCTAATCAAAAGTAAAAACACAACAGAAAACCACACAAAGCCAAACCAAACACAACAACGATAACTATCTTACATCGTCTGAGACGCGCAATACGCGATGCTACTTCAGCCCATACACGTTATAACGGGTTGTACTAATACACCCTTTTTTTATTCTTGTACGGCAAAGACCCGATTTAAATAGCCAGGACGAGACCCGGAACAGATTTTCCGACCCGATCGGAGACACTGCTCTCCCAAACGGAGGGACAGTGGAGGGAGGTGATTGAGGATGAGGATTGGTCAGTGACGCCGAGGCGGGTGACAGTAAGGGACGTGTTGAAGTACTCCCTGACCTGAGTAATTATCCCATCAGTGACGGTCCAGGCGTGGACCCAAGAGATGGAACGGGTGTGATCGCAGCCCTCAACGAGGACGGTTGATCCGAAGGAGGCGAAGGACTGGGGGAAGAATTGGAAGTCGTTGATTTCGGAGCCAGTGAGGAGGCGCATCATAAACTGGTGGGAAGGAGGGCCATGGAACCACCACTCGAGGTCGGAGGCCAGAAGCTTGTGAACCGTGTCGACGTCTCGAGCGCTCAAGGCTTCATATAGGGCGAGCACCACCCTTTGATTGCCAGTCTCCTCCAGAATTTCCTGTGAGTTAGCCAGTTCTTGTGGACTCAAGCCTGCCGCCGGCAATAACCACTTGTTTAGAAATATGAAAATGTATGTATGTAGATAGAGTTAGGGAGAATGGATGGGTGGAGATTAGGGAGGGACGGTGAGAATTATATAGAAAGGGTAAGGGATAGAATGGTCTTTTTGTAATGTTTATTTTCTTCCTTTTTCCTCTCATTATAGTCAAACACTATATTAGCCAAGTTTGGAAAGTGTAAAAAAAGTCAAAAAATTAAAAAGTTATCATTATTTATCAGAAGTAAAAAAAATTACGGCTGCACAACTCTCAATTCTAATTTTTTCTTACAAATTAATTTATACAATTTTTTAATACATATTTTTTCATAAAAAGTCAAAAAGTTAACCCAAATATTCATATTTTTTCCCTCAACTTTTAGTCCAAAAAAATAAAAAGTGCACTTATTTAGAACACCCTAAACAACCCCTAAATAAGGGAAAATGGCGCAACTATTAAATAGTCAAATACTATTAAATACTACGATAAATTACAAACACATTCTTTGGTATTTACTTAAATTGTAAATTATTTTTTATAATTTTAAAATTTATATTATGTCCTCTAAAGTTTGTAATTTGATAATAAATAGATCATTTTATTAATAAATCATCAAATTAATTAATAATTTTTAATAATGTTAAAATTTTAATTCAATTAATAATTCAAATAATTTTATTATTGTATATGTGAATAATTAGAAATTTTACTTTTTTAATTAATTCTATTAAATAAAAAATTTTAACAAGGAAATATTTGTAATTTTTCAAACTACATGAGACAATTTATATTTTAAGCAAACCTCAAAGGGTTATATTTGTAATTTACCCTAAATAGTATTAAATATGAGGTGTATACCTTATAATTAAAAAAGAAAATAATATAATTTTATATTTTTAAATTATAATTAAAAAAATTATTATAATTAAATACAACATAAAACATAATTAAAGAACTTATAAATTATAATTAAAATAATATTATAATTAAAAAATATATATATATATATATATAATGAAAACATGCACCCCTTTTAAAAGATATAGGTTAGAATTTCCCATTAAATAAATATGATTGTTGCTATTTGCTTTATTTAGCCCCTACATTTTTTTGGGCTCTCACTATTTTGAGTTTTTATTTTTTTTAGCCAGTTAAAGTCAATTTATTTATTTTTTATCAATTTCTAACATTTGAACGATAACCCTCACCGTCACCGAAGGGTGTAATTTTGGCCCGATTCGGCCGGGCTCGGTCCATGTCGGGCCTTGCAGGCTCTTGTCAAAAAATGGAGCCGGGCCGGGCCGGCCCACGGGCCAAAAAATTAGGCTCAAGCCCAGGGGTATTCGAGCTATGGGCGGGCCAGTGGGGCGGGCTTCAGGCCTGGGCTCGGGCTTAGGCGGGTCTAAACAATTTTTTTTATTTTTTAAAATTTTTTCTACCAGAATTTTATTATTTTTCATTAAAAATAACACTGGGCCTTAGGTGGGCCGGCTTTTGGGCGGGTCACGGGCCGGGCCAATGGGTCAGGACGGGCTTCAAAACAATGGCCCAAGCCTAGGCCCAAGGTCTCGGGCTCGGGCCTTAACAGGCCGGACCCACCTCGGGCCGCTCACGGGCCGTGGGCCAAAATTACACCCCTACCCTCACCCTCACTCTCACCCTCACTCTCAACTCTAACTCTATTTCATACTATGGCCACCGCTACCTTGGACAATCCATTTCTAACCTCAATGTCACATTTCAACCCTACTCCACCGCTATTACCTACCCTACCATTTTAAACTTTGCCCGTTCTACCAATCTTAGGCTCATCCTAATCCATTGTTGCTCTTTTCTAACTCCTTATCCTTTCTTAACACTTCTAGGCCTCATTTGGCAAGTGACTTTTTTAGTCAAAAAGTCCAAAAGTTACTAAAAAAATTAAAAAGTTAACAACCCATACCAAAAAGTTAAAGATTTCATTTTCTCTCTACTTTTTGCACATCTTTTCATTAAAAGCCAAAAAGTCATCCCAAACATACTAATTTTTTTTACATCACATTTTAGCCAAAAAAACCAAAAAGTTACTAAAAGAACATATTCCCAAACGAGGCCTCAGTTCTCATTTCTTAAAAGGTTGTTATACATCACATAAATATTTTATTAAAACTTTTCGGTGGGTTTAGTTTGCTTTTGCGAGAGAAATTTTTTAAAAAATTTGTAGGGAGAATTAAAATTTTTTTTTTTGATTTGTTTGCTTACATATTTTAAAATTAGTTTTAGAATTTGAAAGTTTGGGATAATTTGATATTTTGTTATAATTCAGTACATGTGTGCAAGAGAAAAAATGATTGAAAATGAGAGAAGAGAGAGAAAAGGTGATTTTAAATTTTTTTTTTTTTTGAAAAAAACTACAAACCAAACAAAATAAAATAAAATAAAAATCCTTCCAAAAACAAACCAAACAAGCCCTTCATTTCTCATGAAATTTTTCACGTAGCATGATGGTTTCACAATATTTAAATATGATGGAGTCCAAATATACACGTACTATCATATATTATATGAATGTAATAAAATGATAAAAAAAATATTTTGTAATACTTTTCAAAGGTTAATGTTCACAAGTGACACATTTAACATTTTATTAATTTTTTTATATTTAAAAAATATATGTTTCTAACTTATTCATTAAATTAAATACATTTATTATTTAAATATTTCATTTCTTTTGAATTCATATGTAATATTTTTCATAATAGATTTTGTTTAGGGTGCTCTTATTGCATGTTAAAATTACTTCTTAGAAAGATTGTGCAACGGATTAACAAACTGATTAAACAATCATAACATATGTTCTAAGAACATCTATTAACAAAACCATTCAAAAATTAATACTTCATATTTTTTATGAACAAAAAATAATTATTATTTAAAATTTAACAAATTTGAGGACTCATTAAATAAAATAAGGCAGCACAAATTACTTCTTGTTAAATAAAACAAACAATGCCCAGTAGTAACTGGTGTGCAACCTATTGGCTCATTTTGATAATTCAAATTATTCATTTTTTAAGATATATCGAGTAAAAATACCTGTAAAAAATTAAACTGATTGGACATCAATAGCTTTTTTATAAAATAACATTTGTATCTACAAAAATAAATGATAAATGTAATTTGAAGTATAAAAACTAAATATTAATGTAATTTGATGAAAATGCTACTAATCTCCGGTCAACAAGTTTGGGGTGGCTACTTCGCATAATGCACAACTGCCACTATTGTGCGACATTTTAGGCTCATTTTTGGGGCTCATTTAGACGATCTAAACTGTTTGTTTTTTAGTGTATATCGAGTAAAACGTACTTACAAAAAATCATGTTGATCAGACATGAGTAACCCTTTCATCCAATCACACTTATATTTTAAAAAAATGAATGGTAAGTGTAATGTGAAGTCTAAAACTAAATAGAAAATGCCGCACAACAATGGTTGTTGCATATTATGCGCAGCAATCATCCCAAATTCCGATCAATTTAATTTTTTACAAATTTATTCTATTTGATATCTTTTAAAAAGTGAACAATTCGAATTATTGAAATTGGTTTTGGAGAATGGACTCAATAAATTGCACAACAGTTGTTGCTGCGTGGAGTAACAACCTCTAATCCATATAACTTATGTTCCATTTTGTCCTATGAAAATTCTTATGACTCATCAAGTCATGTGTAATACAAAATGACTTTATTGTCACAAGTTACATAAATGGTTACAATTAATTAAGTATAAAATAAATATTTAAACAAACTATGAAATTCAAAAATTATAAATGGAAAAGAATTTGAAGATTTTTGGTAATGTAATGAAAAATCTAAAATCTCCGAAATATTGATTGGTGATTACGTTTCAATTGAAAACAGTAAATAATAATCTCAATCAAACAATCAAGACAAATCGACACAACAATTTAATGTGGAAAAATCACAATTGGAACGCCTCCAATTGTGATAAAAAATCACGAGTCAAAGACACAAAATAATTCACTAAGAAAATAAAAAGGGATAACACATGAGTACCCTCAATCACCTAGCAAATCCACACCTGAATTGAACCGACCCAATGTGCCTCTTCTACCACCTTCGTCACCTTAGAATTGTCTTGCTCAACGTTGAATCCACAACGCCAATGTTTAATCCACGACGATGAACCACTTCGGAATCCACCAAAGCATCAGGCCCAAATTCTCCTAAATCCAACGAAGAACACCTCTCTCTTTTATGAACAAAATAATAAGAACAACCCTTGATGTTTGACAATCTGTAGTTCATTGATTAATCAATCACCTTCCATACACCAAGGAAACTCATATAAAACAGCCTACAATAGAAAACACTTTGTCTTGTCCCTCACTCTCAGATTCTGGACGACTTAAATCCTAAAAATAGCAAACTGCGTACTTTATAGTAAACTGAATCGTAAAGACCGCTCGAGCGACCACTTCATTACTTGAGCAAACTCACTAAATCGCGTGCCCATTGCTCGAGCCAATACTCCACCGCTCAAGTGCATAAAAGATTCTCTCAGAGGTTCAGTCTGCTTTGCAAAAATACTGGATGACGCCATTCACTGCTTGAGCACACAAATAATTGCTCGAGTGGTCGAACAACTTTGGCTTCGGGGGAGCTGTCCCTCGGCCCTTCTTGGGTGCTACCCCAGACTCACCATGGGGCGCTGCTCAATCCTCGTACATAGTTAGCAAAGTGGCAAACATGAAAATCTCAAAATCACAAACTCCTCTGCATAAGCACAATTCGGGTTGGATTCACATCTAAACACTCACATCTTCACTGAAACAAAAGAGCAAATAAAATTACAACTGAGAGAAATTTTGTCAAACGGGATTTTTAATTACAAAAACCTAACATGTAATTCCAAACTTATTTGCAAGTTGATTGTAGGAAGAAATCTTGTCAAATTATCTAATTTAATTTATCTTATACATATATATATATATTATCAAAATCTAATTTTAGAGAAAATCGTCACACTTAGACACTAATGTGAATTTCTTTAGTGTCAATTTTTTAATTGAATTTTTGTAGATGTGAATATTTATATTTTTAATAAATAAAATATCGTGAACTTTTTTAAAGTGTGAAAGTCAGTGTGAATATTCACATTTTTCAAATATTCATACTTTTCAAAAATTTACTTTATTCTTATTCATTGAAAGTAAGAAAAATTGGTCTAACATCCCTCTCCAACTTTTGATAATGGGAGAGGTCCACAATTTTTTTTTTTTGTAGTCTAAGGTTCTTCACCCACACCCATATATAACACCAACTCTCTCATTCGCTCTCCTCTCACCAAACAACCCCCCCTCTCTCTCTCAATCTAGAGTTTGATACAAAGCAATCCACATTTTCCTCTTCTCGCCGGAAACTTCCATCTCCGTCGGTTCTCTTCCAGTAACACTGCCCGGAAGAAAGAGGAAAAGGACACGTGGTGAAAGGATTCAATGAAAAAGCTCCAGAATATTGTCCAACTTATCGTGAAGTGATTGAACGTCACTATAGTCCTCAGATCGGCCAAACCCTAGCTCCGAGTTGTCTTTTCTAGAAAGCAACCTTTCCTTGATTCTCTCTGCGAAGTTATGCTTCAGTGATCCGAAATTAGTTGCCATTTCTTCATCCTTATCTACTTTTTCAATGCATCAAAAACAAGAACAATATTGAAGAATACTTACTGTGCTTGGAAAGGTATCAGGTATGGTTTTTTGATTGTTTGGTTTTCACTACAAGAATTTACACATTTTGCGACCACTTTTGCCGACCAAAAAAAATTTTGTCGCAAAAAAATGACATTTGGCGACCAAATTTTAATTAGTCGCAAATGATCATTATTTTTGGCGACCAAATATTTTTGGTCGCAGAAGGTTATATTTTGGCGACCAAAAAATATGTTGGTTGCAAAAAGTGGTATACTTTTGCCGACCAACTACAAATTTGGTCGCGAAAGGTCACATATTTTTTGGCGATCAAAAATTTGGTCGCGAAAACTTTATTTTCAGCAACCAAAAAAAATTAGTCGCCAAATTAGTACTTTTAGCAACTAATATTTTAGTCGCCGTTGATTAAGATTTGGCAACTAAAAAAATTTGTCGGCGAAAAAACCTGTTTTTGCGACTAATTTGACGTTTGGTCGCCAAAAGTTTGGGGGGAAATTTGATTTTCAGTGGGGGGGGGATTTGAATTTTCTTTCTCTCCTTCGGTGCCCACTTTCTCTACCAAGCCTCACTGCCAAGTCTCAGCCTTTCTTTCTCTCTTTCTCTCTACCTAAGAATCCTCCTCCACATCTTCTCTTTCTCTCTCTCAAAAAACCCCCATATTCAGTTTTGTATGGCAGTTCGCTTGCAAGCATACGAGGTAGCTGACCTCTGCCTAGGCAAGCCGCCTCTCAAATCTCTCTCATGGTCGATGTCATTTGCTACCTCTGCAAAGACGAAAACCTCTCTTCTCCTTCCTCTGCTCTCAAATCCCCTGTTTCTGTCTTGCTCCCCAAACTTCCTGGTCTTGTCAGGCACGTCGAACCCTCTTGCAGGTATGGCTCTCTTTCTCTTTCTCTTTCTCTTTCTCTTTCTCCACTTCCCTGTTCTTCCCCATCATCTATCTACAAAGGAATACATGATTTAGGGCAATCCATTTGCAAAAATTGGGTTTGTGTACTAAAATTGTTCATTAGAAAATTGATGATAGGCACTGGGTATAAACCGTTGATGATTTATTTGAAGCTATCAGATCTGAGGGCGCATCATTGTTTCATATTATTTTTGTTTGTTGGTCTGTATTTTCATGCTATTTGTGTATATTTAAAGCTGCATTCGATACTTTTTTTGGGATAAAAAATTGGGTTTTGGGTTTTATATTCAGTATTTGTGCAATAAAAAATTGGGTTTTGGGTTTTATATTCAGTATTTATGCAATGTGCCTGGTAGATTGAGTGATTCACTTTTATATTTTGTTGTATTTGCTTTTATAGATTGCTTGATAATAGGTTTTTCAATGTGTAGAGGGGTTTCTCCAATGTCCTCTACATGTTCGATAAATTGCCTCAAAGAATTGACCCCACAATTCCAGCCAAGAATCTATGCATGTTTTATATTATGTGTTATTGATTGTTACTAATTGCAGCCAAGAATTGATTGTTACTGATGTGTAGAGGGTTACTGATTGTTTTACATTATATTACCCCACAATTCCAATCAAGAATTGTGAATTGTGAATTATGAATTGTGAAGAAAAAAAAAAATTTGTTTGGGTTTTTTTTAATTGTTCTCTTTTTCAATGAAACTCTAAACTTACTAATTTGTAGATTTAAGTTATGATTTATGAAATTAGGGAAAACCATTTGAGTTTTAAGATTTTCTTTTTTTGATTTACAAATATCACTGATTTTTTGGGTTTATTCTATTTATGAGTTTTATTTGTAACACTAATTTGTGATTTACATGTAGATTGAGTTTTAGGGAAAGATTTGTCCACACACCTTCCGAATAATCTTCCAATGGAAAGATTTGTCCACACACACTCCTACAGTATTGTGGGAAAATATGATATAAAATCTCTTATTATTTTTTTTCACATCATCCTATTCTCCTCTATGAGCCACGTCCACCCTGTACAGAGCTTCAAAAAACTCATCCATTATCCCAAATTTCAATCATGTATTGCCCATACAAAAAAGTAGCTCCCTAACTCCTCAAATAGTCAGCCACCCAAGCATTCTTGTTCTTGCCAGTGACACACAAATCTGGAAAAGTCATGGTGCACGGATAATACCCATTCACATCATGCCCAAATCTAATTTGTCTCTAGTCAGCAATCCTGAAGGCTGAATCTCATATTATTGGGAAAACTTGACATACTTTTCTTTTGCCCTTCCATGGAACCACTGCATAGGAACTATTTACTTCCCTAGATGTCTACCCTCCAGCACCATAGCCACTACTTACTTTGAACTGTCTTTTCCATAAACATCCACCTAATTCATGTCTAATGAATTAACCTTGTTTGTGAACCTTAAAGATTCATCGAATTTAAAGGTTTTGATGGAGAATCATTTAAAAGAACACGCTTCGCTACTTGGATGAGGAGAGATTGTTGCAATTTAGAAGTATGCGTATTCAAATTTAAATGAATCTTCTAAAATTAAAATTTCAAATTCCATATTCATTGTCAATTTCATCTAAATATTATATTAACTGATTAGCAAAATGAATGTCTCTTTAGATCTAAAATTGTTTCATAGGTTTAAATTGTTCTAAGAGAGTAAATTTTGGTTTTTCTTCTGACAGGTGCAAAGAAAACATGTTTATGACCTTAGGCAATTAATTTTAACAGGTGATTCCGAAAGTTGTTCACAACACATATTCCAGTGAGTCCCTTCCTACCTTGTGATTTAATTTGTGCTTCCTATTCAAGTAGATCAATCAAGTATGATGCATTTACTTTGTATGCATGCATTATCATACTGATGGATGCTCCTTTGTTTTCTATTTATGCATGAAAGTTTATTACTCTCCAGGTAGTAAATCTGCTTGCATTGTGAGTTCTTTCGGAAAAAGTGTGATTGGCATACTGGTATTTATCCTAGTGAAGTATTTATTTGACATATATTTTACTTCAATAGAAGCGATATATACATACATAGCATTGCATAAAAGAAAACTTGCTGTCTCATGTTTCTAAGTCTTTGTATAATGCATGTCAAGTGAGCATGAAATATAAATTATTCAAAGAAGCAAGTGTTTCTATAACATGTCTCAAAGAATTAACAAAGCATGCTTTTAAAAATTTCATATTTCTTCATGCAATGGTGACACCTAGGATGTTATAGGAACTGATGAAAAAGGTGAGAGAAACAGGCTTAAATGGAGGAATAAGGTAAAAATGACAAGTTTGCCCTTCTAAAAAAGGGGCATGCCATGTACATGGTCATTTTCTGTCAGGATTCCTACCGGATCCAGAGTCCAGATGGAAGGACCACATTTAAAATCGCCTAAAAGTGAGGTTAAAATTGTTGATATTAAAATTGCAGGAAACAAGGTGTGACTTCATTCGAACTACAGGACTAAGTTTATGTCTATACTCTTCTTCTTTTCCCCTATAGTCATACATACATTCAAGTCGTTTCATTTTTTGACAGCTACGTTCCATTTTCCATGTCATATTTCAATTGGATGGCATAATCATTGTTGTACATCATTATGAGCACTGTCATTATCTTGAATGTACTAACAGATTAATTATAGGTACATGCAAGCTGTTGTAGATGAAATCATTTTTGGAAATGTTGATCCACTGAAGGTAGGTAGAAATTTCCGCCTAGAGTATGGTATATGGATGTCTACGTTTTTCTGATTATGAATCACTTTATTTGTCTTATAGCATCCAAGCAAGTGGAATTTGGGAAAGCTCTTGAAGGAGTTCAATGGAATTTCAGGGAAGATATTGAATGGTGAGCTTGTAAATTGTCATTTTGTTCTATAATCTTGCATATTGTTTGAGTTAGATGATCTATATAAATCATCAAGGAATGGATCTTCTACAGACTCATTTGTGGCGATTACAGAGGTAGCTTTACGGGAATCCCTCACACAGCTTCATGAGTTAAGTTCTGTAAGTATTAACGATTTTCACCTTCCAAACTTGCCCTCACCTCCAAATGCATTCAGAGGAATACGTAGGAAGAGCTCCTCATTGAAACATTGGCTTGCCGTATGCTCAAATGATTCAGCTAAGTGAGTGCATTCTTAATTCCTTGGTGTTGTATATGAGGATATAATGAAGAAATTCATTTGGCTTTTAATTTTTATGCGGCAACTTATAATTTTGGGACCAATTAATGCAGAGATGGAAAGTACCGACCAACTGTTAATCTTCTCCGCAAGTACCTTGGAGATTTTATAATTGCTTCATATTTGGATGTTGTACAAGAATCTGGGTATGATGATGCATATATGAAGGAAATAGAGGTAACATCCTTCCTATGCATTCTCTAGGTGATGGATCAGATTCTTTACTTTTTCTTTTTTTGATAAATAGGGATCAGATTGGGCATTGCTTGTTAGTATGACCTAACCATCCGTGAACACACGCAGGATACCTCTAGGTCTACCTGAAAATAATAAAATTTCAATTATTGTAATTGTTAGACCTAAAAACCATTGATATAATATATATGTATTTGGTGAATTTACATCACCACTTGGGCCTCTCTCATCTAAGTGAATAGCATTGTTATCTTTGAAGATGAGAATTTTAAATCAATTCTTTTATTCCCCAACTCTTCTTGTACATGAATATCTTTCACAGACACTTTCAGTCTCCAAAATTGACTCGTAATCATTTTACTGACTTAAAAAAATTATTTTTCACTTTTTGTGTTTCTTGTGGAATGCAGAGGGCAGTTCTTGTGAAAACTCTAGATTGTTTCTGGAGGGATCATCTTGTTAACATGAACAGGCTCAGTTCGGCGGTATAGTTCATAATTTTGCATTTGTAAAGTCTTCTTATTGTATGCCCATGTTTCATCTTCTTATTATTTCATCTTCTTATTTATCAAAATTACTTCATCTTCTTATTTATCAAAAGTCTTCTTATTATTTCACCTTCTTATTTATCAAAGAAGCACTCTAGATTGTTTCTGGAGGGATCATCTTGTCAAAATTATTTCATCTTCTTATTTATTCTATTTCTCTGAATGCCCATGTTTCCTTTGCATTTGTAAAGTCTTGACAAGAACTGCTTGGGTCCATTGAGAAAAGCTTATTGTACCTCCCTTAATTTGCTTCTACGTCATGAGGTCTAGGCAAATAAACCTCTATTACATTTTCTTATAGTTACTCTATTGTTATGTCTCATGTTCCAAGTTACATATTCTATCTTCAATTAGAGTTATTACTTGTATTAACGCATTCCATTATTTATTGTAAATTTTTAAACTTTAATGTTGGTTCACTGGTGGTGTGCCTTGACCTGAAGAAAATAACTATTGTGTATCTTCAGACTCTCTCGGGCATCGACATCTGTTTGGTGATACCTTTCTATATTCTTTAAACTATTAGTTCAACCGTCTGTAGACATTTTGAGAGATTTAAAACTTCCCTGACTGTTTGCTAAGTTTAATCTAGCTAATGTTCTATCTGTTCTCATGCTTTTGGTAAGATAGGAACCACAGTATTTACCTTCAAGCTCTACTAAATAGACTGGATAGTTGTCACTCTTAAATATAAGATGCATCAAAAAGATAACCTATCAAATCATGAAAGGTGCTTTGTATAGAGTCTCTTAAGTCAGGATGTAACATCATTAGCAGCTGCATGGTGAAACTAGATCTAGGAATTGAACTGAGAATAGGTTTATCAAGTTTGGTTGGTTAAGTGGGCTGATACTTGGCGTTCTCTCTCTCTCTCTCTCTCTCTCTCTCTCTCTCTCTCTCTCTCTCTCTCTCTCACACACACACACACACACACACGCACACACACACACACACACAAACAAGCAACTATTTAAGGCTGATTCTGTAGGTTTTCTTCTGCCTTTTGGCCTCTATATTGTGTCCCCCCTCCCCACCCTCACTTCTTTTTTTTTTTCCCACTATGTGCACATGCATCAAATGGTTTATAAATGTACATCTAAAATTTTTAATATATTTCATAGACTGAGTGAGTCCATAAGCCTTTCAACCATTTACTCATACAATTCAGGATGAGTATGGTTCCACCATGCCATGCTTTTGGTTTTACTAATACATATGGCATTCTATATTGAAATTCTAATTAATTTGTGAAGCGGAAATGGTGGAGTTTAAAATTTCCCACTTTTGTTCCCTCAATATCCAGTGTTTTATTTTTTCTCTCTTAAAAACATCAAGACCATGTGCCAATAATTTGCAGAATTGTATCTTCATCTGTCTTCCTTTTTTTATTGACCTCTTTTAAGGATCTCTGTCACTATCTTGTAATCCAAGATATGGATTGTCAAACCTTAGCTTTATACTGCCATTATGTTATTGTTGTATCTGAACTTCTCTTGATTATGCACTATACCAACTTCATATCATGTAACTAATGTTATGTTGTTCAACTTTGCCCTCTATTGTACATGGACTCGAGTTCGAGTATTAGGTGCGAGTGCGTGTTCAAGCATCAATTCTTTCTAAACCTAAATTGTAGAGCATTGAAATATGCATCCAAAAGTTGGGTATGGGTATGGGGGCAAGTCTTAAACACTCATTTATAATTCATATTGTATAATATTCTTAGCTAGGATGTTGTAAATTTTTAAGAAATATATTTCAAATTAAATAAGATCTAAGAAAAATATGGAGTGTATATCTCATTTGTGTGAGAAGCTAGAATTGTTTCTTTACTGACAAATGTGAGTGTCTTTTTATTCGAACTTTATATAAAATGTCTAAATAGGGTACTAGTGTCGTACACACCCTTACCCTTGTCATATTTGATGGAGTACACTGAGGGAAGTAAAAAGTCTATATAACATAGCTTGCCCTATGGTGTCGTGTTGCTATTTAGGACTTGGTGAGAGTAAAGTTGTATTTGTAGGAGTATGTTTTTTATGTAAGTAATGCATTGTCTGATTATTTAAGTCCTGGAAAATTTCTGATAGTGATTATATTGTTTATAACCAATAAGGAATGTGTCAAGTTTGAAAATATGGTGTTTTGAGAATTGTCTTAATTGTCTACAGGCTCGTGAATTTGTGAATGAGCTTCAAGCTAGTACCAAAGCATCAAGAAATCCAACCATGTGGCCTGAAGCTTCCACAGGAGCCAGCCTAAGTGCAAACAATGCAGACACTTCTACAGTTTCAGAGGTGTACACCAAAATGCTTACCATTTTTATTCCACTCCTTGTAGATGAGGTTTTGATTTTTCTACCAATTTTTGGAAACACAACTAATATATCTTTTTCTTTTTAGTGTTTAAACTTGAGTTCTTATTGCTTAAACTACAGAGTTCTTTCTTTGCACATTTCATGTGCTTTGAGGTTCCTGCACTTGTACCACCTGGAGGTGTTGCCAGTGGCAACAAAACTGGATTGAATGATGATGACACTAATGATGATGATCTGGGTATCTTGGATATTGATGAAAATGACGGCAAAGCTGGTAATTCTTTTCTAAATAGTCCTCATTATGTTCAGCCCTGTTAAAGTCTGTTCATCCCTGGTTATCAAATTTTGTAGATAAAAATTCTGCAGAGCTAGCGGCACTAAATGAATCACTTTAGGAACTTCTTGACGGAATACAAGTAATGTTTAAATTATTTTAATTTTTATTGGGCATTTAATAGTTACTAGATTATCCAATTAGCTCTTTTTATGTGATGAGCAAATGCCTCCTGAAAGAGGTTGGCATAAATTGGAATCATCACTAACTTTTAGTGAAAAAAAAAAGTTAGAATCATCAAATTGAGAAAAACTTTATTATAGAACTGCACCCCAGAAAAATTAGATGCATTAACAAGGTATCTGGTCATTCGTCATTCAAGACCCAACTTGTTGTAGTGAATTGTTCTCATGAAATTCCTGTCATGCATTATTTTAGGGATTAAACTTGAAAGCTTAAGTCAAAGTAACATTCTGATGTTTCAGGAGCTTCTGATGGATGCCAAGATGGTAACAAGGTATCTGGTCAGCTGCATAGATATGAGCATCTGAGTAGAATGGCAGCAATTGACGAGTCAGAAAGCCTTTCTGATATTGATGATGTTGAGGTATGCTGCAAGTTTTAAAGCAAGTTGTGTTCTTGACTTAATTGGTAAATGTTACCTGATTGACTTATCAGATCAGTGAATTTATAACTTTGAAACAATGTCAAATTTTTACAGGTTGACAAATATCTGCATAGTAAGGAAGAGATGCATTACAAAAAGATTTTTTGGGAACAAATGAATAGTAAACATGAAACGGTAATGTTGCCTTTTCTTTGTTCCTTTCTTTCAGATATTACCCTCTTCGAGTGTAGGTAATTTGGAGCAAAAGTTGGTTAATAGTCATGATCATGATGCTGTAAATACCCATGATATGTAGCTAATGAGATGAAATTGATTTGACAACAAAACCAATAACATTTGTTTTATTGTACTCACGGCCTTTTGACTGCTACAGTCTTTCTGTAAGTAAAATCATAGAAGAACGAGCACTAGTTTAGATGTGGAGTCCTTTGAATGTACTGATTACACAAATAAACACATGTAAAGCCCTTTGTTGTATTGTTGAATATGTTGCCAAGTTAGATATTGATCAAAGAGTGCCATTCAATTGAAGCATGTAAAACTCAGGAGATTGAGACACGCTGTCCTGCTTCATTTTTTGGTAGGAATATTTAACCCTCATTTCGCCGTAAAACTGTTCTAGTTTGCACCTCAGAGGATCCTCACATCCATTCACTTTGTCTCTTCTATTAGCACCACTTTTTGCACTGAAATGATTTGAATAAAAAATCTAAATAACCATAGGGGGAAGAGAGAAAACATTAATTCAGAGTTCTAAACTTATATAGTAGAAAAATGTCGGTAGTTCATACACTACATAACATGTGAAATGCTGAAAGCTCATGGAATACCCTATTAGATGCAGAGATAAATCTCCTAGTATGTCATCAATGCCGCATTCTTTGTACTCTCAGAAGTGCTTTATGGTTTGATTATGAGATGTGAGCCAAACCTATCCATTTTGTGGCCATATACACCATAGTTAATGGGAAAACTAAATAACCAAATCCAACCAATGTGTATTGGGCCAGTTTGGTTTGGTTAGTGATGGAAACAAATCAAAAATAAGAATTGGAAGGGTAGAACAAATTGACAAATACCAATCCCCACAACACAAATGGTCTCGACCTCAAGTTAATGGTCACTTGAATATAAACTTACCTTCCCACTGAATTTTACAAGACTTCAGCTCCATTGCAATGACTCTAACCAACGTTGTCCTATGGTAATTCAATGGCGCACTTAACAAAGGAAACTTCAGTTCTTCCTGCCAATGAAGGTTGCAGCCCTTTTTATAAATGAAAACGAGACGTGGAGGAAAATACAGTCGTCATTGTCATTTTCTAATGTTTTTTTTCAAATACAGTTTCTAAAACAGGTAATTGTATGATGATAAGCCGCGTGTGTTTGGCTCAAGTTAGATGGAAGGATTGAAATAATCATTTGGTGGGATTATTCATCATATTTACATGAATTCTCAATTTCAAATCTAACAAATCAGGTTACAATATGATGCCATGTTATTTTACTGTTATTTTTGTTCCATTAATCTGAAATTTATTACTTGCTATGAGACAAAGCTACACTGAGAGTTGGCTAATGTATTTCTATACATCCATTTCAATGTCTTTACAGAGCCAAGGTGCCGAGAATGCCAACACGGAAGGCATAATTGCAAAATGTGATACAAAGTTTAACAAGAAGTTTAGCACCGACAGATTGAGTCTGAAATAAGAAAGTATGATAATGAATTTGACCGCAAGACTGATTACGGTGAAGGTGTTGAAAGCTGCGGAGCCTATGGTGTGGATTATGATTATGAGGATTGACATGAGATATGAAGAGCTTGGCTTTCTGTTAAAATTTTAAAATTTATTATTTGATGTTGCATTAGTTTATGAGAAAATTTTGTAAAAATATATTTTATTTTTCTATAATTTTTTCTTTCCTGACGCATTCATCACATGACGATGAATATGCTATGAACTTGTGCCCTTACATAGCTTGAGAAAGACATAAAAGAAAATTTTGATATTATTTATTAGAGAGGTTTTGCACACCTTGTTTTCTTTTTTGGTAAACAAAGCATAACAATATATTAAGACAAAATAGTTCTGGAGTATTCAGCGCCTACAGCATCCGTTAATTTGAATGATGCTTTAAAATTATAGGTTTATTATGGATTGAATGAATTATTAGGAATTACAGGTGTATTGTTTTCCTGCTTTGGCGACCAATTTATTAGTCGCGACGAATAAATTATTTTTTTTCGCAAAAAATGACAATTGCCGACCAAGAGTTTTGGTCGCAAAAAATACATCTATTGCCGACCAAAAATTTTGTTGGTCGTGGAAACTCACTTTTGCCGACCAACAGTTTTGGTCGCGAAAAGTAACAATTGGCGACCAAAAAATTTGGTCGCCAAATGTCACAATTGGCGACCAAACTTTTTGGTCGCGAAATGTGTCAATTGGCGACTAAGAAATTTGGTCGGCAAAAGGCGACTTTTCGCGACCAAAGTTTTTTAGCGACAAAATGAATTAGTCGTGGTAATTAAATATTTAGCGACCAAAAATTTAGTCGGCAAATCTAACTTTTGCCGACCAACGAAAATTTTGGTCGCGAATTACTTTTGCCGACCCTCAATTGGCGACCAAACTAGCGACCAAAAAAATTGGTCGCGGATAACTTTTTCCGACCAATTTTTTTGTTGCTAAAAATGTTAATTCTTGTAGTGTTTTGGGATTATGTTGAAATTTTCAAAAATGTGAAAATGATATTTTTTAGCCTTTGGGTTGTTTTTGCCAGAGAAATTTGGTGATGCCTGAATAAACATTTCTTATTCCTGGACGAGGGAAAAGGAAATAGTAGGGGTAATTGGATGAAAGCTTCTATTCTCTACTGATACACTGATAGTAGTCTGCAACATTCTAAAAGTGGATCACAGCTACGATGCACTGATCTATGGTTCACATAAGGACAAACATAAATCAATATTTTTGCAGGGATTTATTACAGGAAAGTAACAACAAAAATATTAAGCCAGTGAGAAGAATGCAAAAGGACCAAATTTTAATAAAAATGATAAGAAGATAGATTGTGTTAAGAACATTATAACCATAACAAACACCAATAGCAAAGTGATCTAACAAGTTACGCGATGGCATTCTAATCGAGTTTGTTTCAATATTTCAAAAGCACCAGAAATATCATCTATGCTTTCCATTCAAATAATTTGATTCTTAATTATTCTCTAGTGCATCTTCAGCATTAGCTAAGGTCACACTGCAAATTTCCATGTTTTGCGCAATTTTCAAAAGATTGCTCACAATTTTTTTACTTAACATCATATCAAGCTCTACACTAATATCTATGCATTCATTGAAACTAAACATTTTTCATTTTATCTCCCCTCTGGATCAAAGATCTAGTAGAATCCCACAATTAGAGACTAATTAAAGCACTGATTTCTTGCCTTCATGCTTGCATTAATAAATAACATATTATATCAGAAATCTTCTTCCAAGAGTTCTGAGCTGGAATTGGACTTCAAGATCTAATAATGGGTCTGCCTATATATATAGCGAGTGGATATGAAGAAACAAGTTCTCTGGGTTACTGGATAAGGATGCAGTTCCACAGGTGGTTAAAGTTGTCTACTTACCTCCATGTTACAGTGGTTTTTCTTTTTCATACACTTTGACTTCTTTTTTTTTTTTTTTTTTTTATCTTCAGTTTGTTGCTCCAAAGATATTAGCAAAGGAAAATGTTTGAGACCCAGAAAAAGCTCCCACAATTTGACTCACAATGATGTAATATGATAGGTGTCAGTCAACTTTTGATTTGTTATATACCCAATGATAAAATGCCCAACTCCCTTGCTACATCATTGTCGGTGAATTTGTGGGTCCAAAATAGTGGATCTCTAACATTTCTCATTAGCAAAATAGTGACTTTTTCTTTGATAATTTTAACAAAGATATAATCTTAGGACAGTGAAAACAAAACCACTTTGCTGTTAAACTTTCCTCAATACTCCATGTGAGAAATTTTGCGCTTAATTTTCTCTGCCTTGTTTAATTTTCTCTGCCTTGTTTAATTTTCTCTGGATAGATAGGGGGATTTGAATGTTGATCTAGAAAAATTTGATGTTAGTCCAGAAAAATTTGAATGTTAGTCCAGAAAAATTTGTGAAATGTTCAAGGATTTTTTATGTTAGTCAAGAGATCTAGAGAAATTTGAATGTTAGTCCACAGAAATTTGTGAAAGGTTCAAGGGTTTTTTATGTTAGTCCAGAGATCCAGAGATTTGAACCCAGAGAAATTTTTTGGGAAGTCCAGAATTTATCTAGAAAGAATTTCTCTGGACTGAAATTTCTCTAAATCAATGTTGATAGACCTTAGATATTATGAAAATATTGAATATCCTTTATGCTATAAAATCTTAATATCAGGGATCCTAAAAAAAACCCTTGAAAGTATGAATATTTCTACTTTTCAAACAATCACATTATTCATATTTATTGAAAAGTGTAGACATTAACACTAAAATAGTGTTTTTTTTTTTTCATTTTACATAATTTTGTATTTAATTGATATCTTGTTTAATAGATCTCATCGAATAATTTTTAAAACTATAAATTTTATCAAAAATGGATATGTATTTTAAATGTTATGCAATTTTATAATTTTGAAACATAGAAGAAAATAGTTTCAATATAAACAAGTTGACCAAAATAAGGGTAAAAATGTCATGAAAAAATATCCAATTACAAAATATAAAAATAAAAACTAAAACCTCTTAGAATATAATTTCAAATATATAGGGGCTTATCGAATCATAAGTATTTTCATAAGATTTATGACTAAACAAGTTCTCTAAAAGAAACTTTTCACTAATTTTTTGTTCTTTTCTTCTTATTTTTTTTTAACTCACATACTCAACAATTAATCACCTCAAGTATTTTCATAATTTTCTTTTCCATATAGCTATTATATTCTAATAATGAGTCACGTTTGAAATTTCAACATTTTATTATTGCTTGCTAAATTTATGAATAAGAAAAGATAATGAAAAATTTTAATTTGTAAAAGATTTTTCTTATGCATTTGGATTAGGTTACATCTACGCTGTGTTTGGTTGAGAGATTTGGAGAGGGATTTGAAAAGAGAAAAGAAAAAGAGGTGTAAAATTAAGTGAAATATAGATATATTTTATTCATATTTCACCTATTTTTTTCATTTACTTTTCCAAATCGCTCCTTAAATTCCTGAATCAAACCCACAGTAATAGTGAATCACTTTGTACTTAGGAATGGCAACGGGGCGGGGCGGGGCCGGGGATCACACTCCCCGTCCCTGATGGTCGAATTTTTCCCGGCCCCGGCCCAGATCCCCGACGGGGATCCTATCACTGCCCCCATCCCCGCCCCCAACGGGGATCGGGTTTCCCCGACCCCGAGCATTCCCCGGCTAAAAAAAAAAAAAAAAAATTTCAGATGCCTCACACACACAGATCTGAAACAAAATTATCATCTAAAAATTTCAGATGCCTCACACACAACTCAACAACAACATCATCTAAAAACAGATCTGAAACAAAATTATTAATAGTCTGAAATAGATTTGAACTTTAAAAAAAAATACTATGTTTTATCATCATCAACAAATACAAATTTAAACTTAAAAAAAATATAAAATAAAAATTAATCACATATCAGATCACTTACACACACAGATCAGATCACACACACATACATTGTCATCCCCACACACAGATCAGATCACACACACACACACACACACACACACAGAGACAGATCTAACACAGACAGATCTGAGCGACGCCGTCGGTGGGTTCGGTGGTGGTGACAGAGATCGAGATCGAGAGTGGCTGGCGGTGGCTATGGGTTCGGTGGTGGTGGCAGAGAGACAGACGTTGTGCGGCGGTGGTGGTGATGTCGCCGTCGGTGAGAGAGAGGGGGAGTCGGGGCCAGCGGTAGTGCTGACGTCGCCGTCGGTGACCGCGAGAGAGAGAGTTGACAGCGAGATGAACGAGAGAGTGGGAGAGAGTTGAGATGAGAGTGAGGGAGAGAGAGATGAACGAGAGAGTTGAGTTGAGATGAGAGTGAGGGAGAGAGTTGGTTTATTATTATAAATATATAAATATAAGGGGTATAAAAGTAATTTCACTTCGGGGAAATTCGGGGATGGGGTCGGGGACGGGGGCAGGGCCGGGGATCAAACACTGATCACCGTCCCCGGCCCGTGACAGATCGGGGATTGATTTTCAAATACCGTCACCTCCCCGTCAGGGGTATTTTTCGGAGAAAAACCGCTTAAATCGGGGTCGGGATCGGGAATTCCCGTCGGACCGGTTTCAAATTGCCATCCCTATTTGCACCTCCTCACTCTGTTTTAGCCTTGTTAGATCTAGATGTTCAGGGGCTAGAGTCCCCTAGCTCTGATCTGTAGTTTTTCTGTTTTTTTTTTGGGCTTATGCCCCTTTTGTCACTAAAAACTAAAAAAAATAAAAAAATTCACTTTGTCAACTATTTTGCATCCTTCTAATATGGTGTTCTATATAGGACATTAACAAACTTACACAATAGAATGAACAAGAGATGAAAAGATTATTAGACTTCATACCAAGCCGTGTGGAGTTCATCAGTCCTCTATGTTCTGTTCAATGCAAATGAATGTAATTTTATATGTTGTCTATTTGTTTTAATTTATTTTAACTTAAAATTTAAAAGCATACATTAGTACTTCTATTTTATTTTATTTTATTTTATTTGGATAGAAAAAATAGAGTATATAATTCTACTTGTTTGTATATTCAACTTTTAAAAAAAAAAATAAAACAAAAAAAACAAAAAAATAAGAAAGAAAAAACTGGATAACGAACTCTATAAAGTTAAATTATTTTTATTTTTTTAGTGGAAACAAATAGAGTCCCATCGTTTAATTGAAAATGATGTGCAAAAAGGTAATTGTTGTTGAAAATAATGTATCCAAAAGATGAGTTATAAAGTCAAGTTTAGTTGAAAATAACGTGCAAAAAGTAATTTTTGTTGAAAATAATTTACAAAAATATTAGAGTTCCTAAAAATTGTATTAAATTTGGCTAAATATCTCAAATAAGCGTGAGTCTTTCCCTTATACAAAATCTTATGAAATTAACATTATATAAAATATTTAATTAAATATTTAATAGAATTTTTGATATCTCTAACATAACTCAATAATATATCTTAAAGATGACTTAGGCCTCGTTTGGGAAACGACGGGTTTAATCAAAAAGTCAAAAAGTTACTAAAAAAGTCAAAAAATTAACAACCTATACTAAAAAGTCAAAAATTCTCTTTTCTCTTTATTTTTTACACATTTTTTCATAAAAAATTAAAAAATTATTTTAAACATACTAATTTTTTTAACTTATATTTTAATTAAATAATTAAAAAATATTTAAATTAACCTGTTCCCAAACGAATCTTACAAAAAGGGCTGGCCCTGCTAATCTATCTTAAAGATGACTTATAAAGGGGGCAGGTCCTGCTAACCCTACCCAGTCAAGCCAACTTTTTTGACCACCCGCCCCTCGCCTTGACATTCAATGGATTAATTAAATGATGGGTGAATTAAAGTAAATCATTTTAAATTATGATTTATTTATATTTTAATTCATAAATTTTAAAATTTAATAATTAATTATCTTAAAATATTATCTTATTACATTGAGTAATCTTTGTTAGGATTTATATAAAATTAAGTTGCGTGAAATACATGACACATTAAATTTTTATGACAACAATGTCCTTATTTGTAATTTGCCACAAAAATGGAAAAGGTTCTGGTGGGACAAAGTGCAAACAAACCATAATTTGAGAGGGTTTATTATAAGAGGATTTTTTTTAAGGTTCTTGATATTAAGATTTTTAGCATTAAGGACACTCAATATTTACATAATGTCTAAGGTCCCTCAACATTAATCCAGAGAAAATTCGATCAAGAGAATTCTTCTAAACACATCACAGAGAAAATTCCAAATTTCTCTGAATACTGCTCTGCTTCTTGATATTAGTCCTCCGAGGGTAGTGATATAATCCAAAGATCTAGTACCTATTAATTCAGTACCTATTAATTCAATCTACACTCTGTAATTCATGGACAAAAACATGGATTCCAATTTTCAATCCAGAGAAAATTGAATGAACACCCAGAGAAAATTTCAATCTAGAGAAATTTAAACACCCAGAGAAAATTCTAATCTAGAGAAAATTGAACATATCAATCTAGAGATCAGTACCTGTTAATTTCAATCTGCACTCTGTATTTCATGAAGTTAGTGATATAATCCAGAGATCCAGTACCTATTAGTTTAGTACCTATTAATTCAATCTACACTCTATAATTCATGGACTAAAACATGGATTCCAAATTTCAATCCAGAAAAAATTGAATGAACACCCAGAGAAAATTGAATGAACACCCAGAGAAATTTGAACACCCAGAGAAAATCTCAATCCAGAGAAAATTGAACATTTCAATCTAGAGATCCGTACCTATTAATTTCAATCTACACTTTGTAATTCATGAGGGTAGTGATATAATTTAGAGATCCAGTACCTATTAATTCAGCACCTATTAATTTAATCTACACTCTGTAATTCATGGACTAAAATATGGACTAAAACATGAATTCCAAATTTCAATCTAGAGAAAATTGAATGAATACCCAGAGAAAATTTCAATCTAGGAAAAATTGAACATTTCAATCTAGAGATCAATACCTATTAATTTCAATCTACACTCTGTAATCCATGGACTAAAAAATGGATTTTAATGGGACAACCTTGAGATCCACAGCTTGATGACTGCCCAGGTTGCAACTTCTCACAAATCACAAAGAAAGATTCTATGTATCCGAGACAGAGACTTGTTTCAACGTCGTAGAGATGGATCACGTTCTTATGAGGCGACACGTCTTCTACAATCTTCCTTATCACCACAATTTCATTCGTCAGCAACGCATCCGAGATCTCAATAATCAGGCATGAGCTGACTAATTTTACCTTCTTCAACAGTCATATTCTGTTCAGAAACTCTCAACCATATACACACAGCACTAAAACTGAGCACCAAGCTCAACAACCCAATTTCCATTCCGATCCCCACAATCGCCATAATCGAAAGGCCTTTACTTTTCAATGGCGGCAATGGGTACCCATAGAGATCCTTATTCCCCACATACGAGCTGGAATTAAACCTCACCAAATTCCCAGTCCGGTTCCCCAACGCCACCGGAATTGAACTCGCTAATCGGTTATTCGACACATCGAAAACCAATAACAGCACCAGAAGCCCCAGTTGCTACGAAATCGGACCTGTGAGAAGATTATTGCTGAGATCGATGACGTTGAGGTAGGCGCAGAAGGTGATTTGGGGGGTGGGATTTGGGCTAAGAGGAGGTTGGAGGAGAGGTTTAGAACAGAGAGGTTTAGAACGGCGAGGTTGACCAGGAATTAGAGAAGAGGAGGTTACAGGAGAATCAGATTGTGTGGGATTGGAGAATTTGCTTGGGGGTAAAGAAATTGAGGAAGAAGACAGCAGACAGGTTGAATGATGAGAGAGAGAGAGATGAAATAGAGAAGGTAGAGAGAGAAATGAGGTTTGATAGAATGAAGATCAGAAACGAAGAGAGTCAAATTCCTCTGATATGATATATGAATGTAGGTTTAGGGACCTTAGACATCAAAAAATAATATTATGGATCATTTTCATTACTAAAAATGGGATAGGGATCTTAGACTAATTTTCTCTTATTATAAGTTACCTTTAAATCAATTATAAAATTCGAACACAGAGTCAGATAAAAGTTTTTTAGGTAAATGTTAAAGATTGTCCTTTGACTAAGTTTGGTTAGGATGAAAATGGTGAAATGTGAAGAAATGGATTTTTTTTTTTTTTAAATTTGTTTAGCGTGAAAGTGTTACAAGTTACAATAAAGTTAATTTTTTTGTACGACTCATAATAATATAGTAAATAAGCTTTTAGTTTCTTGTAAAAAATATAAGAAAATGTAAGAAATTTTAAATTTGTTATAAAAGTAGTTACTCATAAATAGAAATCTTTTATTTTTTATTTGGAAAAATTTTCATCATAATCAAATTCATACAAGAAAAAATATTTTCTTTTCTATTTACTTTCACTTCACTTTTTATTAATTATTTCTTTCTAATTAAACGGAACCGTAAAGCATTATTTTATATTAGAATGAAAATAAAAGACAACCTTGAAAATAGGTGAATATGTTAAAAAGTATATTGTTGCCAATAAAAAACATATTAATCTACATAAAAAGTGTCTTTTGCTCTTTAATTTTTTTTCTAAGAACACTTGACTTATTTTTTGTATATAAGGTGAAACTCATACATTTAAGAAACCAATCAAGTAACAAAATTATATCTGATTCTGTGATCAAATTATATCTACTTAAAATATTTTCTAATTATTTTTTTCTAGTATCAAAATGACAATGCCAAAATTAAATTTAATATGTTAATAAGCTATATACGGTACAAAATTTTAAAATAACATATACTGTATGCAAACATGTTGAGGTACAGGTATATCATTTTCGTTAAGCAAATTCAAGCCATTGCAGTTCGGCGAAGCCAAGGACATGGTTTCTCCTCCGCGCCTGTGTTTAAGACGCAAACCTCATGTTATCTCCAAACCCAATAACATAAATGGTTATAAGTCTTACCATTTATTTTCATTTAATCAATGTGGGAACATTGCATATTCCTTCGTAGTAACTCCTCATCAATTCACATAACTCACAATTATGAGTAAGGCTAAGCATAGGGTCATTCGATCCGCAAAAATTACTCAATCTGATCTAATTCGCTCATGTGCAGGCAATTTCGAACCTGCAATAAGGTTGGATACGGTTTGAAATATTTTCATGTTTCGGGTTGTGAGTAGGTTGCGGGTTTAACCACATCTACACACACCTGTCCGCACTTATATATATATATATATATATATTTTTTAAATAAAATTCTGGACCTTCAATCTTAATCTTAATATTCTCTTTTCATGTGTATTTAATTTGTGCTTGTATCAGTTGGTCTCTCGCCAACGTTATGTTTTTCTTCGATCTTGGTATGCACAGAATTGGGTTCTAAATTATGTGCCAACCTAGTTGAGGTATATTTTTAAGCTATAATGCAATTATTACTGGATCGTCTTGTAACCTCTTCATTTAAAAAAAAAAAAATTTCTTTGCCGATAATAAAAAATAAAAAAAAAAGCTTCCATATTAGTAGATATATATATACATACATAATATATATTATATACTTACAATTACTGAAAAATCTAGAAATCCTCTAGATATTGATTTGTGATTATGTATCAATTTTAATCAGTAAATAGCAATCACAATCAAACAATCAAAGACAAATCAACACAACAATTTTACGTGAAAAAATTACAATTGGAGCACCTCCAATTATGATAAAAATAATCACAGGCAAGATTCACAAAACAATCCACTAAAAAGACATAAAGGAATTACACAGGTATACTCTCAATTACCTAGCGAATCCACACTCAAATTGAACCAACCCCTATGTGCCTTTTCCAGCCCCCGTCTTCACCTTGAAATTGTCTTGCTCAACGTCGAATCCACAATGCCTATGTCGAATCACGACGATGAGCCACTCCGGAATCCACGAAAGCTTCAAGCTCGAATTCTCCAGAATCTACCAAAGAACAACTCTTTCTTTTGTGTAGAATAAATAAACAATCCTTTGATGTATACTTCTTAGACCATGAGTTGAATACTCAATTAAACATCAAAGAAAACTAGCAAAATAGCTCCAGATATAAACCCTAATATCCAAAAAGAAGATTTAAAAGCGTAACCCTAAAATCTAACTGAAACACATATTTATAGCAATTTGTTCCGCGATCTCCGCTCGAGCGTCGGAATGGCCGCTCGAGTGGACCAATGCTCAAGCGCAGGAAATTCTGCTCGAGCAGGAAAAAACATCTCCCAGTATTTTTGCAGGCGATTAAATTTTTGAAACCAAATATTCTCCACTCAAACGCACAAACGGCCACTCGATCCTCGTTATAGTCAACGAACTGGCAAACATGATAGAATTAACATCACAAACTCCTCTGCAAGGCACAATTAGGGTTGGATTCACATTTAAAAAACTAATAACCTCACTGAAATAAAAGAGCGAATAAAAGTACAACTACAATAAATTTTGTCAAACGGGAATCGGGATTACCAAGAATAAAAACTTAACAACTATGTACACATATATACACATACATAATATAATATATATATATGTTAATTACTCACAGTTGAAAACTAATAATATATATATATATATGCATGCGTAAATTGAAACAAACAAACCCCATACTTTATTAATTACTACTAAATTGAATTTCTTTTATTTATATACATAAGTGGAATTTTTTTTTATTTTTTTTTTTAAGTATGGATTATCAATTTCGAATCTGTGAGATTAAAAAAATTATGAATAAAAAATGATTCAAAAATAATGATTTTATGATAAGAAATATGTGATTTTATGGTCTAAAATAATATTTAAAAAATGAGGAGAAAAGGCCCATAATAAATATTTAGAAAATAGGAAAAAAATAGGTCCAAAAATAAATTTTTAAATGAAAAAGTTCAATGCGCAATCCGCCTACATATCCGTGAACCCTATCTGCACAAACCACAACCCGCATTGTGGGCTGTTACAGGTTCAATTTTCCTCAAACCGTAAACATACAGGCGGGTCCAAACCGCAAACCAAACAGTCAAAAACTGATCTGCGAGCACTCCTAATTATGAGAAATTTTTGTAGGCCAATAAAGTATCACATGGCTCTACATTCTACTAATTACAAACGTATATGCCTTTTATTATTCCCCAATCACCCAACATAAATGTAATGGGTCCTACTGTCAAAGACAATCACAATTATAGAAGGTATCACTTGACATATACCCTATCCGCATACAAAAATTACACCAAAATTATATATAGCTTATTATACCAATTAATCAATTACATAATTAATTAAGTTTAAAATACACCAATGTACGGACCCTAAATTTCTCTACACGTGAACACGTTGTGATCAAGCTCAAACTCCTACAAACGACGTTGTATGACCTAAAAACAAAGAACCAATGAGCTTATCAACGGGTGTGTACCAAAAAACCCCTCTGATGCCTTAAGTTAGAATTAGGATCAATGACAAGGAAAGCCCTAGAGTTCTGAGTGTTTAGAATTGTATTACCTTATGAACTCTGAACTTTTATATGTTTCTAGCATAGAAGAGTTTTAGTAGGTTTGTAATTCCCATTGCAAACTCAACCAACTAGTAGACTATTCCTTAAAGATAAAGTCCATCCTTAAGCACCCTAACAACGTAGACCTATTTATGAAACTTATTTACTTCTGAAGTGACAACCAAGTTGGGCAAACCCTTCATTCCCGATCGTTCTCTATTTTCATGCATACTTAAGCCTTGTTTGGTATAAATTAAAAAGTCAAAAAGTCACTATCCTATTTAAGTCACATCACCTCTCTACCACATCATTTCAAACCCAACCCATACCCAACCCATATTTCATAAAAAGTTAAAAAGTGCACTTATTTAGATCATCCCAAACAACCCCCTTAGTCATTCCTTACTCAAACCATCTGTCTGACCCATTTGTCACGACCTAAACCCGCCCCTGAAAGTTCAAATCATAACCGGCCAGTAATCACTTGATTACATTCGGCCTCAAACAAACATACAGAATAGTTATAATAACAGGACCATAAGCGAAAGCATAACACAAATGAAGAAGTCCATTGGGCCATGCCAAAATGATCAAAATTATACAGCTTACAACATAGCACATTCACATATTTACTTGACCATGCAAAGACTTATGTACCATAGAACAATTCATACATATAGTTTACATATCCCAAGACCATTATAGCAAAATCAAAACAAAGGTCATGGCATGATGAGAGTCAAAGGCAAAAGCTCTATCTTAGAGGCATGACCTAACAGATTCACAAATCGCTCTTGAAACTGACTCTAAGGTTGGGCTCCTTGCTGCTAATCACCTATATGTGCATACACAATATGAAGTGAGCGAAGCTCAATGAGTAATAATAAAGTAAAGAGTTCAATGAATAATCTTGAATTAAGTGAAGCATATTATGTGAACACAATACTTTTCCAAATTACATTCTTCACAATATTATCCATAATCATATTTACCGAACAGCCTTAAGCCCAACATATAATAGAACAACCTTGGGTCCAATATATATATCAAAACGGCCTTGGGCCCATATATGACAAAACGACCTCGGGTTCAAGATATCAAAACGGTTTCGGGTTTAATCATATATCAAAGCGGCCTAAACCCCAATCATATATCAAAACAGCCTCATGTCCAATCATATATCAAAATGGCCTCGGGCTCAATCATATGCCAAAATGGCCTCGAGGGCCCAATCATATATCAAGATGGCCTCGAGCCCAATCATATATCAAGATGGCCTCGAGCCCAATCATATATCAAAGCCTCGGGCTCAATCATATATCAAAACGGCCTCGAGCCCAATCATATATCAAAACAGCTTCGAGCTCAATCATATATCAAAATGGCCTCGGGTCCAAGTAGATCATAGTATAAACGAAACAACCTTAGGTCCATGTTGCACATGTCATATAGCGTTCATAAAACTCATTCATTTGATCAAAACACAATATCAGAATAAGTCACCATATCTGGATCAAAATAATCAATTAAGAAATTATCTTTACAATACTATTACTCACAGTGTGTTTGGTCTTACAGCGTTGCCTCCGGCACACGACCTACACAAAATATGCCACATAAACATTCGATAAATCATTTGTTTCAATTAGTACATTTATCTTTCATAATTCACAGCCTTCATTAATGAGTTTCTAATCATCATTTCACTCCCAACAGGGTTTAAATAAGGTTAAGAATGCGTTCTGGAGGTCGAGAGTACTAACATAAGAAAACAAGGTTTTCTCCTATATCTGGCCGTGCGTACTACCGGACCAACCACTCGAGTGATTTGGCTCTACTCGCACGGAAGCTCGAACCGCTCGAGCGCACAGAGTGGTCTTGTCCAGGCTTAGTTCACGGTCCACTCGTGCAGAGCCCGTGGCCATACGAGCGGTCTAGGCATGCACAGACAGTTCGAAAATGGCACAAAAACGCAAAGTTCCTAAACTCATTTCTAACCTCAAATTCATGCAAAACCAACCCAAAAACATAACATACTAGCATGATACAAATATAATTTCACTTCAAACATGTCAATCTTGCTTCAACTTTAGATTTATGGTCTCATCTTTTTCTCATATTCATAAATTACATAAACAAGCTCAATACACATACAAACATGGTGAATCTTCCAACAAATCTTGGTTGTATGAGCCATCTAGAGTTTATTTCATTGATCAATCACAAGCATGAACTCAAATCAAACAAAGATGAAGAGATTAGGGTTCAATCTCATACATTTAGCTCTAACCATTACGTAACTCAAAACCCTAGCTCAAAATTCTCAAGTTCTTCTTGTTTCCATGACAAAGATGAATTAGAGACAAAGATTATAAGTAAATTACATACCTTAGCTTCAAATTTAGGGTTAGTCCCTTGAATCTCTTCAAAATCCCTAGCTTTTCCTCTTCCTCTCTCTCTAACTCACTCTCTAGAGTTCTCTACCAAGAATGAAGAACACAAGGGCTAAACTCATATATGACTTAATTGAAAAAAACATGATTCAATCATTACGAATCGTAATTTTCTAAAATTTCACCATAGGCTCTAAAAATCATGCTAATCATAGATATGAAGTCAGTTTGATTTATTGCGCCTCTAAGGCGTTCAATATCTGTTCAATGTTGTAATTGCAACAGATATTCTTACATTCAACAGATATTATTCCAAATTCACATAATTCACATACTTAAACTTGCAAATTCATATCAAACATATAATCACATGTATAATTAAGCATAGTACGGGTTGGGTTATTACACCATCAAGCCGGTAAAAATCTCCCTCAATTATAACTTTGCTCACCACCAAGTTTCATAACAAGAAATTACAAATTTTGAAACAAAATCACAAAATTTCATTACCTTTTTATATGGTACATCATTTCATAACTATACCACAATGGTTCATAAATAATCCCACAAAAAATCATAATATATATATATATATATATATGATAAATAGGTATGTACCACAAATTTTTCCTATAAGAAATGCATTATGTTGACCTTTGAATCTCAAGCATTTTTTTGTCGTGTCATATAAATAGTAAAAAATCAAAAAGAAAAAGAGGATTTTGTTTTGATAGAACCTTATTGTATATTCATGGTCATTATGTTTAGTTTAGCTAATTTGGCTCAAAATGGAGTATAAAATAGCCAACTATAATATTGGTCAATTGACTTAACATCTCAAGATCAAACACGATAAAATTCTAGTAAAAAATACTTATATCAAGAAGTTATTTTGCTCACGCAAAATCTAATAATTTTTAATTTTGTATTATAATTGCAAAGATAAAATGTTAATGTATCTAAAAATCCTATTATAATTTGAAAGAAAAAGCTTCTCTTTTGTATATATTATTCCTTCCATCCCGAAATATTAGTCCTTTTGGGAGAATTTAATATTTTTTTTGATAGTATAATTATTGTATTTTAAAAATATTAATTTTTTAAAATTACCCTTTTATAACATATTTTTTTGAGAATATCAATTGTCATAATTGTATTCTTATGTTATTAATGAACTTTAAAAAAAGGAAAAATAATAAATTCATATTATTTTATTTTTTGATTTTTGAAAAAAAAATTAATATTTTAAAATAATAAAAAATAAAATAAAAATTTAATATTTTAAAATGAAAGGAATACTTTAAAAAGTTAGTTTTTACTCATAATAAGCTAGCCATCCTCGCTTCGCTATCATTCTTCGCTAGTCTTTCAATCAATAGTAGATTAACTACACATATAACAAATCATTACACCAATTTCAAAAATTATAGTCTGACAACCGGGGAATTATTTTTTGCTCGAAGGACAAATTTATTTTTGAGAAGTGATTGAGACCCCCTCAATCACCAATACCCACCATCCCCACATATACATGGCGGTTGGTGATTGGAGGAGAAGGAGAAAAAAAAAAAAGAAAAAAAAAATCTGGCCAATCACAGGCCAAGAAGATTGTGGAGGTCACATTTTAGAGGGGGTCCGGATCATTTTTGTTTATTTTTTGCTCGAAGGACAAATTTATATTGTGCTCCTACTTTAGAGGAGGATTTTTTTTCCCATCCAGATTATAGATTAGAGAGTATTGTTTGGATTTGTAGGGTTTATTACAAGTTTCGTCTTAACGATTCAAATTCTTTATTTTATTAGATATTTCATGTATTTTATCTATAAAAAAATAATAATAAGTTGATTCAATAATTGTAACTTGTTAAATTTTTTACTAAAAAAATAGATAACAATTATATTTTTAAAAATAAATCATATATTTTTTTAGTGACAAATGTAATAAATTGAATAAGTTATAATTATCAGATTGATTTAATTTTTTCTGTGGATGAATAGTCAAAGTGATTGATAAAATAAACTGTTCAAATAATCGAAACAAGACCCGTAATGGTCTCCACAGACTCAAATAGCACATTTCAACCCAAAATCAAGATCAGAGAGAATCCTATTCCTTGATATTTATTTATTAAAATAATAAAACTCAATATATTTTATAAGGCTTTTGAAACTTAACAAATATCAATAGATAAATTGTGTGGAGCATGCTCCAATACTATCAAATAAGCACAATGTTTCGGACCTCCACTGGGATGACCCTTAGGATCCCAGTGGAGTCTGATTGGCTACATTTTTTTTTTTTTTTTCTTTTTCTAATAACCAACCCCCACGTGTGTATGGGGTGGTGAGGGTAAGAAAAACTGGGGGTACCAATCACAGTTGATCAAATAATCACTCGTTACAACTTAGACAACCATGACAAGAAATGACTTATACTGAGGAGAAAGAAATAATTTAGGAAAAATTATTTAGACAAATGAAAAAACTCTCACATTTGGATTTTTATAACAAAATAATTTTTTAATTTTATCAATTTAAATAATAGTTTTTTTAGGATGAATTACACTAATGGCCCCTATAATTTGGGATTTGTATCACTTTGATCCCTGACTTTTCAATTATGATACATTTGACCATGAATTTTGAATCTTATTTCAAATAAGGACAATTGAAGATACTATTAGATTTTTCAAGGACAAATTCGTTAATTTGATAAAATATAAATTAATTTGACAAAAAAAATATCAAAAAATTATTTTTGAATTTTTTAAAATTATTTCTACCTACTAAAGATAAAATTATATAAAATTGATAAATCTTTTAGACATTTTTTTTTACCAAATTAATTTTTATTACATATTTGGATTATGATCATGTAAAATTAATTTTTAAAAATTAATCATGTAATTTTTATTAATTTTTTTTTATCAATTTTACATAATTTTGCCTTTGGTGGATAGAAATAATTTTTTAAAATTTTAAAATATTTTTTTGACAATTATTTTTGTCAAATTAGTTTATATTTTATCAAATTGACGATTTTGTCCTTAAAATTAAGTAATGGTATGTTCAATTATCCTTATTTGAAACAAGATAAAAAATTCAGGATCGAATGTGTCACAATTGAAAAGTCAGGAATTAAAATGACACGAGCCCCAAACTATATGGACTATTAGTGTAATTTGCCTATTTTTTTATTTAATTTAAATCTAAATAATTTATTTTTATTAAGTAAAATTAATAAAAAAATATTTTAATTATTAAACTCAATTTAAGTGTATATAAGATATTTAAAATATTATTTTTCATTTAATTTAATGATTAAAATACTAGTTTTTGTCCATTTTCTTATGGCTTCTATGCAATGGTGATGTCACATCATCAAAATACCCACCACCAACTTTTTGCCATTTACTCTCTCATGTATATAATTATATCTTGTTAGGTTTTTATTCTTAACAATTTCGTTTGACAAAATTATTTTCAATTGTAATTTTATTTATTTTTTTATTTCAGTGAGGTTATAAGTTTTAGATGCGAATCCAACCTGAATTGCACCTTGCAGAGAAGTTTGTGATGTCTATTCTTTCATATTTGTCACTTCGCTGACTATGTCGGGAATCGAGTTGTCCAGTCAGCTCACGGAGGTCTAGGCAGCAACGTCTCTTGACAAGTCTGGGGCAGCACCCAGGCGAGGTCGAGGGGCAACGCCCCCGAAGCCAGAAGCAAAATTGCAGTCGAAGTTGTTTGGTCGCTCGAGCGAAGGAGTGTACACTCGAGCGAAGAATCTTTGATCCTAGAAGTTTACACAAATTGTAAAATTACTGAGAAGGTGTTTTCCTCACTCGAGCTAAACTTTGGTGGCTCGAGTGAAGACTCTTAGAAAAATACGCGTTTTAATCTCCTCGCTCGAGTGAGAGTTCCTTCGCTCGAGCGAGTATCGCGGCCCTATTTTCTATAAATATGTATTTCAGTCCGAGTTTAGGGTTATGACTTCTAGATCTTCTTCTTGGATATTAAGGTTTTCATCTGGGACTTCTTTACTTGCTTCCTTTGGTATCTGTGAGAGTTTAATCATGAATTGAGTGAATTATATAAAAAGGTTTGTTTGTTTTATTTATTCAATACAAAAGAGAGAGTTGTTCTTCAGTAGCTTCTGTGGAATTTGGGCCTGAAGTTTTGATGGATTTTGGAGTGGTTCATCGTCGTGGATTCGACATCGATGTTGTGGATTCAACATTGGGCAAGACAATTCTGAGGTGAAGACCGTGGTGGAAGAGGCATATAGGGGTCGATTCAATTCGGGCATAGATTCGCAGGTAATTGAAAGTACACTTGTGTAATTCTTTTTGTCTTCTTAGTGGATTGTTTTGTGGCTTTGGCCTGTGATTTTTTTTATCACAATTAGAGGCGCTTTAATTGTAGTTTTTCCATGTTAAAATCGTTGTGTCAATTTGTCTTGATTGAAATTGTTATTTAGTACTTAAAATTAATACATAATTACAAATCAATATCTTGTGAGTTTCTAAATTTTTCATATCTAAAAGTTGAAATTCACCTATCACAATTAGTGATACCCGTCCACACTCAAATTTTACTTCTATCTAGTTTTTGTTGGAGTTGGTTTGTTCTTTCGCTTTAACTTTGGACGGTGCTTCTGGTAGGTGGAAAATCAATCGAATGTAATCTTATTATAAAATTACATACGTTGAATATAATATAAATTATAAATTTATACAAATTTATATTCAATTTATATATTTTTATGATATTATTTATGTAAATTTATAAAAATTTAATATGAATTGTACACGAGAATATTTCTTCTATTGAATTCAATTATATTAATGATGTTGTTGCGAAATCAATGACATTTACAAATGCGTGTACGATTTTTCTAGTCAAATTCAAATTAGGTACTTGAATGCTCTTTTTTCATAATTCGCAATTTCGTACCCCATTTTAGAAGTTATATGGTAAATTCAACTTATTACATAATTATGGCCTTATTTGGAATTTTTAATTTTTAGTCAAAAAATCAGAAAATTATTATAAATTGTCAAATCAATTATTTTATTTTCTTATATATCTTTCATAAAAAAATTAAAAAAAAAAACTAAAAAAAATCAATTTCTAAACAACCCAACTGGAAATAAATCTAGGAGGATTTTGACTTTGAGAGCAAAAGCATATGTAATTTCTAATCAGAAAATTGTAAAATATAATATCAATTTCTATTATTACAAAAAATTCAATAATATTATCATTAAAAGATAGTTTTGTTAGATTTGATCAATGAAATTGTCTTTTATATTTGATAATTGAGAATTTATCATTATTATTTTTAAATGATAGTATTTTTGAACAGACTAAACTGAAGATAGCCAAGATTATTGAGTTAATCGAAGAGAGAATTGCTCGTTAGACAAATTTTTTTAATTCAATTTCAAGTACAAGAATAGAAGCAAATTTACATAATATACATATACATAATCAATAGTACGTATATTAAACAGAAAAAAAAAGTATGAAGGCAATAACAAACGCAAGTAGACTTGATTAGAAACTAATTTTAAAAGTCTGCTATATAGTTTATTAGGGGTGCAAGTGAACTCCTACAAATTCGGGTATGTGAAACTTTATAATAAGTTTGCAGCTATCTTATTATTATTAGAAAAATGCCTAAGACCCCCGGTGGGGGTCACTGGGGGTCGTGCGTGTAGAGACACCATTGGTCCAAAAAAAAAATTGTTTTTTTTTTTTTTTAAGCGAATGGAGGTCCGCCACGTTACTGGGGTCAACTCCCACTGGGTATTTAGCAGCGCTGTTATTATTATTATTATTATTATTATTATTATTATTATTATTATTATTTTTTTTTTTTTTTTTTTTTTTTTCTTCATTTGAGGCTATGATTGCTTCCTACGGGCCCCCATCACAGAGGCACATGAGTGAAAAAGATGTCCAAGTTATACATGACAAACTTATTCTATAATTTTCAAATCTATTTATTTTTTTGTATTAAGTAGTGAAAACATTCTGTCAAAATCAATTTATTTTTTAGTAATTATAAAAACATTTTATGTTGATTTTTTTTTTTCTATCGTGTCAAATAGCAAAAAATACAAAAATTGTTTTCTATGTTTTTAATTTATATTTTTGTATTTTGAATGATTTTTTAAAATATTTTAATTGATTTTTTTTTTTAAATTTTTACTTCTGCTTAATCTTAATATACTTAAAAAAATTTTAAAAAATTGTACAAAAAATCTTTAAAAAATTCATTGAAAAAATAAAGATTTTTCTTATTTTGTTATATGAATTTTGTTGAGATTTTACAAATCATATTTATTTTGGGAGTGTCTTACACTCTACTAATATATTCTTATGATTCATAATATATTCTTATGAGTACTTTTTTTTTATCTTTTTTTTTTTAATAAATATGTAGCATTGTTGCTTACTCGTCCTCTAGATCACTGATATATATTTAGCGCCAGCTTTAGAAATTTTCGCCACGGTGTTCAAAAATTTACACTTCACAAACTACTAATTTTAACTTCACAAATCACAAAAAACTAAAACTTCTAATATATTAATATCATTGGTCCAACAAAAATTATAAACTAAAGAATAATCATTTATCTACTGATCTCCACTTCGGTTACGCGATGATTGTATAATAAGTTCACAAATCATTGTATAATAAGTTCACAAATCATTGTAAACTAAAACTTCACAAATCATTGTATAATAAGTTCATTAACAATATTATCAAATACATCATTTCAATGTACGTAACCAAATAATCATTTATCTACTGATCTCCACTTCGGTTACGCGATGAATTTTTTATATATTTCATTGCCGAAAAAGATCTTTCAACTGTTGCAATTGCTACCAGTAGAATTAACGCCAATTTCAGAAGCAAATAAACTAAAGAATATATAAGATCCTTCTTTGTCTCTAGCAATTTTCTAGCACCGTCACCTATTCTTATGGGCTGGGTTGAATTGGATTGAATGTTCATGAAAATAGGTTAAGTGGGTGTTTGACTAAATCAGGTGTTAAGAAAATAGATTAAGGTGCTCAACATGAAATATTAGACTGAATTACTCATATATATATATATATATATAATACAAAAAAAAATCAGAATATTCAATTGAATACCCACCGTTAGCTGTTGAGTGGCCACTATTATTCTCATTGGTGGAATTGCGCTGTTTTATATATTTATTTATTTAATTCAACATCCACTGTTTGTTGATGAGTCGCCACTGTATATGTTATTCATTGGTGGAATTGCACTTCTTTGTTTTATATATTTATTTATTTATTTATTTCGGCTATTATTGCTTTTAGAGAATCATTACAATCCAAAAATTTTGGGGAACCTTTATCTAAGAGTTGAAAAGATGGAATGGACTGGTCTTCGCATTTGTCATTGCTGTTGAAGATCTGCATGCATGGGCACTACTTTTCACCTAAGTTTAAAGGTAAAATGGTGATTATTGAAAACCTAACGATGTCCAAATAAAAATTTTATGCATAATTTTTTTATGCTTTTATCATTTCAATTAAAAATGCTCACCTTTGTATCTCATAATTATATATATATATATATATATCACTATTAGGTGTGTAAATTATATTTGTGAATCATTTATCTTATTGAATTTTTGTGCTTGTGGTTGGGCTAAGATAATCTTTGACAGATCTTATGTGTCGGTCTTAATAAGTGAACTTATTCAATAAGTCTTATGATAATTAATGACATTTTTCATCAAACACTATTAAAAAATATCATTAGTTCGACAATTTAAAATTTTTGTCACAAAAATGTCACTAATTATAAGTTTTAGCGACAGTTTAAAAAAATCATCACAAAAAAATACTAATTTTTAACTTTTAGCAACAGTTTAAAAAATTCGTCATAGAAAAATGTCACTAATTGTAAGCTTTAACGATAATTTATAAAAAATTGTGGCAAAAAAGTCACCAATTGTAAGTTTTAGCGACAATTTATAAAAACTATGATAAAAAAAATCAATAATTGTCAATTTTTAACAACTTATAAAAAAATTATCACAAAAAATTATTTTTAGAGACGATTTTACTAGGGCTTATTTTCAATAAGGCTTGATGAGAATTAAGTCAAACTATTAGAATCTATTAATAGTTTACCCTAAACACTATGTTGTCTTAGTTGAAAATTTCTTTTATCGTAAACAGTTTCTGTCATTCTATCTTAATGCATTTACAATCGTTTGATTATACATCGAGGTTCTAGTATTATTTAATATTTATGAGTGAATTGGAATAACAAGATAGAACTTTGGTATAAAATTTGTGACTTTTTTCCTCTCACAATACACTTTACATTTTAAAACGAGTAATGATATACTTACCATCCTTTTATATCACATTTGAAAGCTAAAAAAAAAAAAAAACACCGCACACATTACTCAAAGACTGTCACACTTTGAATTTTCAAGACAATCTCTCATACATAGAAAATAAAACACATTACTCAAGGACTATCACACTTTGGATTTTCAAGACAATCTATCATACATAGAAAATAAAAGACGCATCAGGCTTAATAATAAATAGAAAATAAAAGACAATCTCTCGTACATGCTAAATCGGCATCTTTCATACTACAAGATAATTCCATCAAATGAATATATAGTATATAAAACAGGGTACTAGACAGTGATGGAGCCAGAAAATTAGGTTAAAGGGGGCACTTATTAATTATAATTTTTTATTTAAAAAAAATCATGAGCAATATTAAGATAATCATAATTTTATGAGATAAATTTAAATATAAAAAATTACATATTCATTATTGATAAAAACAAATCAAAATTCTATAATAGTGTAGAATAGATCGGTGTGGAATGATGATGTAAGTTTGTAATTTTAGCACAAAAAATTATGGATCAAAATTTCTAATTTTAAAAAATAAAAACACATCATTTATAGCACAAATTATTATAAAATCTATTTAATTTTTATTTGACAGAAAAATATTAAAGAGATGACATTACTTATAAATGATGCGTTTTGCATGAAAATTATTAAACACTCTTAGAATATCATATGGCGTTACCTACGTGATGCTCAAAGCATAGAAAATCACAAATCACACTAAGTGATATGCCAACTACTTAAAAATAATAAGTTCATTATATCCAATCTATAATATTTTTTGCTACACTATTGATTTAAACTGCAATATAAATAATACCACATAATATTCCCAAAGTATTAAATAACTATTTGTTGTGAACAATATAATAAATCCTTAATCAAAGAACATGCTAAGAAAAAAAAGAGAATACATTTTATATATAACAAAAAAAAAAAAAAAAATTCAAAACGGGCGCCGCGGGGAGGGGGAGGGGGGGCGGCGGGGACGTGACCCCTTAGCCTATGGTGCCTCCGCCCCTGGTACTAGAGTCAAGTGTATACAAATAAACTGCCATCATGCTTACAAAACAAGGGTATAACCCTTTACAAGAAATGAAATTCAGCCAACACAAAAAGGGGCCCAAGACTTGACAACCCAAGAGCTTTTCTAGCTCAAGCACATATTCCGACATCCAATCTCAAGGTCGGGGCATGCCATCAACACTTGAAAAGATTTTAACCACGTAGGATGAACATATAATCCAATACGAAATATTTTAGAAACTAATATAATATCACAGGTATTGATGATCATGATATTATATATGTATAACATGCTTCGAATGTTTTATTTAAATAAATCATTTTTCAACATCAAAACTATAACCCGGTGAATCCTATTAAATACATGTATCTGCCAGTAATTATCGCAAAGCACTACCTAAACTAGTGCACTATGTGAAGTTACACTCCGCGAGTAACCATCACTAAGCATCATCTAAACCACCAAATTTACCGATTGCTAACCAGAAGGTCCTTGGCACCTAATCGTGCAAGTTTTTTGTCCTTCACCACGGATTATAGAGCTAAATTAAATCATTCACTATCTCAACTATACATGACCCGAATTCACCTTAACCATTTAATTAAAACCATGTGGTTTTAATAATACCAATGCAAATGACAAGTTCAATTCTACAAAACATGCTCCATGCACTACCGTTCAACAATGGGTTTTCATTCTCAACAACATCCCAATAATAATGAAAATGAAAATAGTTATCAACTACCAACTACATCACATTTTCCAACACTCAACAACCATATCTAAAATCTCAAACTCACAAGTTTGAGTGTTTCATCCACAATTTGGGGCTTTCTCAAAATAAAGTAGTCACATGCACACAAAAAAAAAAATTGATCCGCAAAAGAAGCTTTATTGATAAAAAAAAAATAGCATACAAAGTATGAAATTACATCAATAAAGGGGGCCAGAAGTACAAAGAGCATCACAGAACGTCGCCTCAATTCCAACTAGGTTGGCACCGAGAGGAGAACCCTATCATTTGCAAGCATAAGCCTCAAAAGTTGGTGAGAAACCAACAAAAACAAAGACCAAACAAAATCCCAAAACACCAAAACCACCCCGACATACCACTACTGACAAACCCAGAACCAAAAAACACCTTAAACAGATAGCATAATCTGTTGTAGATTGGAGACAAAATCATGAATTGTGTAATCAAACTGCAATACCCATTTGGCCCACAAAGTAATATGTACCTTTATTTTTTCACATAAGTCTTCAAAAGCTGGTTGAGCCCCCTTGAACAGAAAATCATTTCTCAATTTCCAAACATACCATAAAACAACTGAATGAATTATCTGCCAAATTCTGGATACCCTTGACTTGAACTTACCACCTAACCACCAATGCAGCAGTCCCTGAACTGATCCAGGCATTACCTATACCAGATCCCACCACTTTACCATTTGTGACCAGTACTCCCAAACTAGTGGAGAAAATAGTAACACATGTTCCAGAGATTCCACCTTAACATTGCAAAACACACAAAGAGAATTAGCACTAGATTTGTAACAAAAGTAGTCACATGCAATTTGTTATAACAAAAATAGATTTGATAATAAAATATAACAAAAATAGATTTGATAATAAAATAATAGAGAAAATCCATCCAAATCATCAGATCCTAACCTCATTAACATACTATTTTCCAAATCAACAACAATAACAACAACATGCTAGTTTTATATTGAAATTATCACAAATACATCAATAAACTCATATAGAGTCAATAAAATAGAACCCTACCTCTTGTAGAGAATAGGAGAAACCAAAGGCAAAGATGAACACCCAAATCAACTTTTGGCCGAGATTAAAATGATTCCCTCACCTCTACAATACCTATGTAGAAGTCGGAGATCAAATTCAAGTCTAAGTGCCTCAAAGCTAAGGTTGAAGCTTAAGAAATTAGGTTTAAATCGCCATAAACAAGCGAGAGAGAGAGAGAGAGAGCAGAAATAAACATCAAAACTAATATTTTCGTGCACTGAGCTACCTTATATAGACAAACACATCGTGAGCACGAACTTAGCATCACAAGCGCGAAGGTCTTCATCGCGGGAAACCATTGTAGGTACCACCTTTTCCGTACGCAAGGAACTGAGATACTGGATGATGGTTTTGTTCATGAGCACCATCGTGGGCGCAATGATTTTCCGCATACAAAGTATTGCAAAGTCTAATTGGTCATGGCTTGATCGTGGCCTTTTGCGGTCGCGACTTCACACATCGCAGGTGCGATGGTTATGATCGCGGGCAACCATGCCTAAAGCAAATTTAGGTTGTATTTTTTTCTAGGACAATTCTAAGTGTAAAATAATAAATCCCAAAATGAAGAAAAAGAAGTATAGAAGGTAATAATAACACCATTTATCCATTCACAAGTCCGAAAGTGTGTTGAGACATCTGTACAAGTGGGTTTCAATTTAGGCTTTAGAACTGGGGACATTACAAAGACTAATACTATACATATATCACACACAAAAAATAAATAAAAAAATAAAATAAATTCCTATACATACACACATTACAAGAAAAGTGGGCTTAAAAGACGGAACTTTTTTGCGACGGCACATTTGTCGTCGCAAAAAATTGACTTTTTGAGACGGCACATTTGTCGTCGCAAAATATGTGACTTTCTGAGACGGCACAACTTGCCGTCGCAAAAAATAGAGTATTTGCAACTGCATAAAATGCTGTCGCGAAAAAAGAGAGTATTTGCAACGGCAGAAATTGATGTCACAAAAAAAATAGAGTATTTGTGACAGCAGAGATTGCTGTCGCAAAAAAAAATAGAGTTTTTGCCAAGGTACCAGCTGCAGTCGCAAAAAAAAAAAAAAAAAAGAAGTTTTTGTGACTGTAATAGGTACCGTTGCCAAAAAAAAACAAAAGAGTAAAAATATATATATATATATATATTGTGGCTTTGATACGACTTCATATATATATAGTTACAAAATGGTTTAAATAAATACAGCGGTACTTTTTTGTCACAAAAAAAAAAAAAAAAAACGACGTCGTCTTTCTTTTTTGAACATTTCTCTTTTCACCTATTTTTTCATCTTCCTATCTCTCTATCTCACTCTCTCTTCTCTTTCTCTCTCTCTCACTCAGCACTCTTCTTTGTCTGTCTGTCTGTCTCTTTCTCTATATGTCTCTATCTCTGCCTCTCTTCTCTCTCTCTCACTCATCACTCTTCTCTGTCTGTCTGTCTCTCTTCTCTCTCTCTCTCTTTTACACTCACCACTCTTCTCTGTCTGTCAGTCTCTCATTTTCTCTCTATGTCTCATTCTCTTTTTTTTTCTCTCTCTCACTCATCACTCTTCTCCGTCTGTCTCTCTCTCTCTCTCTATCTTTCTCTTACCCATCTCTCTTCTCTCTATCTCTCTCATCTCTCTGTCTCTCTTCTTCCTCTCTTCTCTTTGTCTCTCTCGCTCTCTCGCTCATCTCTCTCTGTCTCTCTCTTGTTTCTCTTTTCCCTCTCTTTCTCCCTCTTCTCTCTCTCTTTATATCTTTTCACCCATTTTTTCATCTTCCTTTCTCTCTTCTCTTTCTCTCTCTTACTCATCACTCTTCTCTGTCTGTCTGTCTATCTATCTGTCTCTCTCTCTCTGTATATCTCTCACTCATCTATCTCTCTCTGTTTCTTTCACACATCTCTCTTCTCTCTATCTCTCTCGCCCATCTCTCTTCTCTTTATCTCTCTCATCTCTCTCTGTCTCTCTCGCTCATCTCTTTTCTCTCTATCTCTCTTTCTGTCTCTCTCATTCATCTCTCTTCTCTCTATGTCTCTCTCGCTTATCTCTCATTTTTCTATCTCTCTCTGTCTCTCTCGTTCATCTCTCTTCTCTCTATGTCTCTATCGCTCATCTCTCTCATTTCTATCTCTCTCTCGTTCATCTCTCTTCTCTTTCTGGCGCTTTTTCTGTCTCTTACTCTCTATCTCTTTCTCTTTTTTTTTCTCTGTCTCGCTCTTCTCATTCTCTCTCTCTCTCTCTCTCTCTCTCTCTCTCTCTTTCTCTCTCTCCCCTACTGAGTTCGCGTTGCTCACTCTCTCCCTCACATCTTCTCTATTTACTGAGCTCGCTCTCGATTTATGGATCCACTACAAGAAAATACACTTTTAGCGACCACTTTGTCTTTCTCTTGCTCATCACTCTGTCTCTGTCTCTCTCTCTCTCTCTCTCTCTCCTCTATCTGTCTCTCACTCATCTCTCTCTTTCATTACTCATTTCCTCTACCACCTTCACCACTACTGCAAACGCCATTCCACTACCACCACTACTACCACTGTCGTCACTTCACCTCTACGACTACCATTCATACTATCATCGCCACCATTCCACTACCACTACTACCACTACTACTACCACCATTACCTCTCTTTTACCACCGCCACTCCATCTACTCTGCCACTACCACAACTTCACCACTAATCTCCTTCGCCATCACCATCACCACCACCACCACCACCATCTCTTATCCACCACATTCACCACTACTGCCGCTCCCTCTCCTCTACCACAAAAAATTAGTTCATAATTTTTAGTAACCAAAAAAAATGGGCCGCAGAAAAATATTTTTCATTGACCATAGAAAATTAACTTTTATTTTAGTGGAAAATATTTTTTATTAAAATATTACCCCTACTTCTACCATATAAAAAATAATAATAAATTTTTTTTTATTAAAATAAAAATGAAACAAATAAATTTTCAATCTTAGTAACTAAAAAATAAATGAATTTTTTTTAAAAAAATTCATTAACTACAAAAAAAAATTATTTTAACAAAAAATAAAAAAATTTGGCGACGGCAACCCCCGTGACAAAAATAAAAATAAAAAAAGAGTTAAATGGCATTGTTTTGCTGTTTAAATTTCATTTGTGACCCCCCCTCAAAAAAATAAAGATTTTGATTTTTTTTTCAATTCCCGCTCTATTTCCCTCATCTCTTTTTTTTCCCATTCCCGCTCTGTTCCCCCCCCCCGCCTGCCCTGTCCTCCCCCCAAACAAAAAATCCCCAATCTTAAACCCTCTCCCCACCCAAAACCAAAAATCCCTAATCTCTTCTTACCCCCTTCTCTCTCGATCGACGGCGAGTGGCGGCAGACGATGGAGAGTGGCAGACAAGGGCGAGCGACGGTAGACAACACCGAGTAGCAGACGACTGCGAGCAGCAAACGAGGCTACTGTGTGAATGGAAAGGGCTCCAGATTGCAAAAGTAGCAGCAGCGTCAGAGGAGGAGGAGGAGGGAAGGCGGTGATAAGGATGATATGCAGGAGTCTGGTGTACTACCACTGCGCATAGGGATGCATTACTCATCTCTCTCTTTCTCTCTCTCTCTCTCTCTCTCTCACACACACACACACACACACACATGTTTATACATACATACATACATACATACAAACATATATACATACATACATGCATTAGTTCATGTTTGACTTCCAATTCAGTTTATCAAATTTTTGAAATACCCACATTATCTATGCTGATGCCCTAGGTTTTGCAACTTTTCTTAATTCCTCCAAACCTAATACACACACGCGCGCATTAATCTGTTACCGAACAATTGTTTTAGAAATTGTAATAAACTAACCAGCACAACTATTTTAATACTCTTTGCACACAAAGTGTTCATTCACATTGAATCGAAACTTGATAAAAATATTCATTTCCCTTTTTAAATAGAATCATATGCTGAATACTTATTTCTACATATCAATGAAGTAAGCATGGTGGTAGGTAACATTTCTAACTTCAAATTTCCTTGGGTTTGTGAAAAAAATTATAAATTATTATTTTGGGTTTGTGAAAAAAATTATAGAAGAGAACAAAAAGAAGAAAAGAAAGAAAAGAATGAAAGAATGAAAAATATGAATGAAAATAGTTTTGGAGATATTCGTGTCACATGTAATTTAGATTATTCATTTACTGGTTTTTTATGGTGTGGTAAAGAATGTAGAAGTGTTTTCACACGATGCACAGGCCACAGCACGACACTTATGTGGCCATAACATTCAACATGTTGAAAAGAGGGCTAAAATTTTTCAATTAGAGGAGATTATAGCTCAATTTTATGAATTGATTGGAACTGACACCAATTTCATTGTACTAATGAGGCATAAATGAGTAGCTAAAATTCATCAACTACAAGTGAGGTACCATCTTTAAAACATGAAAAACAGGGACTGTCCACATACAAGTATTCAAAATATGAAAAACAAATAGCTGTGTAAGTAGATTAATCACAAAATGGTTTTGCTTTGAAAACAAATTGCATTAGTTCAATGTTTTAAGCTTACACTAACATAGTAGAAAGGATCAATGCAATAAATGATTTATTTCAAAATTTTCTTAGTTTTGAGGTGCTGTGACATGTAAACTCTTTTTTTAGTTGCTGAAATTGATAAACTTTTTTTTTTTTTACCAGAAGTACTTTTGATGACCCTTTGGTATACACAAGTTTGTAACTCATTAATGCATCCTAGATACTTGTTGGTTGCTGCATAATTTGACAAAGTTGTAAGTTGATAGATTGCTTTGATTTGATAAATAATAATGAATTTGCTAGATGCATTGTTTTTGTGCTTTTAAAGGTCCTACATCCACAGTACATGAGGCCGGCAAGAGAAGGTGATATTCCTGTTAGGGTTAAGAATTCTTACAACCCTAAAGCTCCAGGTACCCTCATCACTAGAGCAAGAGATATGAGTAAGGTGTGTAGCATCATCCTCTACAATAAATGAAACTCATTATTTTATAGGAAATTTAAACAGCTTATAACATGCAATTTTCTAATTCTAGGCAGTACTGACTAGCATTATCTTGAAACGGAATGTGACGACGTTGGATACTGACTAGCATTGTCTTGAAACGGAATGTGACCACGTTGGATATTGTTAGCATTCGCATGCTTGGTCAATATGGCTTCCTTGCCAATGTAAAGGAGCTAAGTACTGTGTGAAGTGTTTTTTGTCCTTGGGTTGGTTCCATTGCTCTTCTAAGCTTGAATGCACTATGCATGGAATTGACTTCTGTGTAGGTATTCTCAACCTTTGAAGATTTAGGCATTTTTGTGGATGTTATAGCTACAAGTGAAGTTAGTATTTCCTTGACTTTGGATCCATCAAAGCTCTGGAGCAGGGAGTTGATTCAGCAGGCAAGCGTACAATATCGTTCTTCGTCTAGGTTTTCATCCCTACATAGTTCATGTTGACTGTTTGGAAAAAACTTTTTTGCCATATTGATGATCTCTTTGAATGCATGAACCCCTTTAATGGGTGCACATGTTGATACTGTATGCAAGGAGTCTGATAAAATGAAACCCTAATTATTTATAATCACTTTACCAAATACAATACGCTTTCAATCTTTTTGGTATTAGATATAGTGACATGGTTTTATCTTGTCTAGTTCTTCAACTGTGAATTTCTAACCTTATTTGGTATTATGTCTTCTTTGAACAGGAGCTTGACCATGTTGTGGAAGAACTTGAAAAAATTGCAGCTGTAAATCTCCTTCAGAAAAGATCAATTGTATCTCTGATTGGGAATGTTCAAAGGTCATCGCTGATACGAGAGAAGGTAGTGTATCATACTATACTTTAGAGTCTGTTTGGACTTCTTGTTTTTTGTGTGGTATTTTATGTTTTGGTAGGACTGGGTGACTCCTTTGTCCTGTGGTGATACATTTGTGTGGATTACTTAATTTTAATTTATCTCCCTTCTATTCTTTTCTTTATTTTTCTTTTTTTTATAACATATATATATCTTCTCCAATCCTTTTTTTCTTGCATGTTGTGGGATAACGAAATGTTTTGGATTTGTAACCATCAATGTAGTAGGGTATGATTGGTGGGAATTTGACTGAAGAACAATTTGTATTTCAGTTTGCAAATGCACTTCTAGATCAGAATTTTGTCCATTTTTTTTATAAAATTTTCCCTGTTGAATTTATTGTAGTATTCTGTTGACCCTTTTTTTGTTCTTTTTTTTTTTCTTTTTTTGTGGGGGGTTGGGAGTTCCAAAAAAAGGGGTTTTAAAAGAAAATGTGTTCACTTTGAACCACAGTTTTTGACTTCCCACGTAAATATTCTATTAAAACTCATCTTAGCGGTCATTAGGAAATCAATCTTATTCATTCTTTCAAACACTCAAGTAATCCCCTATATTCTCGATCTTGGTGTTCTCTATTGCATGGTGAGTAGCATTGTTCACCCTTTAATGAAGCTAGATTTGACCATCATTGGCTTCTCATTTGTGTATGACTATTCGGTTTGGAAGTTAAAGTCGGATTTCACTATAGGCAAACTAGTTCTTTAAAAAACTTAGAATTCGAGGTGTTAACACCCCAAAATCACCAAACGGCGTCATATTAGCACGAAACTTGGCACACACGACCGCCTTGGCATGAGAGACTTGTGAGAGAAGACAGGACTCGCATCGGGTTTTCGGTTTGGGAATTAGAGCCAGATTTCACTCTTAAGAAACAAACTAGTTTCTTAAGAAATTTAGAATTTGAGGTGTTAATGCCCCAAAATCACCAAACGGCATCGGAGTAGCACGAAACTTGGCACACATGACCGCCTTGGCACGAGAGACTTGTGGGAGAAGATGGGATTTGAATCGGGTTCCCGGTTTGGGAGTTAGAGCCGGATTTCACTCTTAGGAAACAAATTAATTTCTTAAGAAACTTAGAATTTGAGGTGTTAATGGTCCAAAATCATCAAACGGTGTCGGAGTCGCATGAAACTTGGCACACGCGACCGCATTGGCACGAGAGAGCTGTGGGAGAAGACGGGACTCGAATCGGGTTCCCAGTTTGGGAGTTAGAGCCGGATTTCCTCTTAAGAAACAAACTAGTTTCTTAAGAAACTTAGAATTTGAGGTGTTAATGTCCCAAAATCCCCAAACGGTGTCGGAGTAGCACAAAACTTGGCACACACGACCATCTTGGCACGAGAGACTTGTGGGAGAAGATGGAACTTGAATCGGGTTCTCGGTTTGGGAGTTAAAGCCGGATTTCAGTCTAAGTAAATTAGTCCTTTAGAATTTGAGGTGTTGACACCCCAAAATCACCAAACGGTATCGGATTAGCACGAAACTTGGCACACACGACCGCTTTGGCACGTGAGACATGTCGGAGAAGACGGGACTTAAATCGGGTTCCCGGTTTGGGAGTTAGAGCCGGATTTCACTCTAGGTAAACTAGTTCTTTAAAAAACTTAGAATTCAAGGTGTTAACGTCCCAAAATCACCAAACGGCATTGGATTAGCACAAAATTTGGCACATACGACCGCCTTGGCACGAGAGACTTGTGGGAGAAGACGGGACTCAAATCGGGTTCTCGGTTTGGGAGTTAGAGTCGGATTTCGGTCTAGGCACAATTATTTATTTAATTATCTTTCTAATTATATAGTAGTTAAATTTGTATTTTTTTTGTTGTAATTAATATATTAATACATAATTATATTGTCATTAATTATTTTTATTTTTTTTCCGGATATTTTCGGAGTAGGAGTTTGCTTCTTGTGGATTTCATGCCTGTGAAAAATGCCATTAATTTTGTTTTTGTACCACGGAGAATGCTGAGGAAAATTTTATGTTATTTTGAATTATAAATAACATTATGTATTTAAACATTATATAGGTATTATGAAACATTATGTATTGGGTTAATTTTGTTGAGGTATAGTTATGAATGTAAGAATATATTTATTATGGAGAAATTATTATTTCTATGTAGGAATTTTTATATTATTATGCAATTGTTGATTTTTTTTTAATTTATTTTTCATTGAATACAGGCAATTTTAATATTTTTAATTAATTTACAGCAGGTTCTTTCGGCTTTTTTTTATTTTTTATTTTTTATTTTTTTTGCGACGGCACCACAACGTCGCAAAAAATCAAAACTTTTTTGCGAAAAAATCAATGCCGTCGCAAAAAAAAAAAAAAAAAAACAATTTGCGATGCAATTTCTACTGTCTCAAATAATACTTTTGGCGATGGTAAAACAATGTCGTCGCAAAAAGGTCTCTATTTTTACACATTATTAGTGATTGTAAAATGCCGTCGCAAATAGTAACATATGCCGTAACCAAAAAAAGGCGGCTAAAAAGTTTTTGCAACGCCCTCTATTGTGACCCCCCGTTTGCCGTCACTAAAAGTCATTTGCCGTCGCTGAAAGTTTTTTGATACGGCATAATGAGTATTTGCGACGGCATTTTGTCGTCGCAAAAAATCGAAATTTTTGTAGTGACAATTTATATATGGGCTTTTTGTGTAAAATGTTTTACTCATTGTAATCCATTCATTCAAAAATGAAAGCATCGTCACTGTGTTTCATATTTTCAAAAGGCATTTTACCATTTCATTTTTTGTTAAATGATTTGGTTATTTTTGGTTAAAATAGTCAAAAAGTCACATATAAACCAACACCTAATTTGAAACCATTTACATAATTCATGAATGAGGAGTTAGTGAAAGTAATTAACATTACACAAAATTACAAGCACAGAGAAGGAAGAAATAGATTGAGAATGAGGGAGTCTTATAAAACTCTATTAGACTAAAATTCCTTCAAAATTAAGTCACTTTTCTCTTTTTTTCTTTTTTTCTTTCTTTTTTTTTTTCCTTTTTTCCCCCCCCCCTTTTTTTTTACTAGCAACAAGTCTTGCTTTATTAGGAATGGTAATTTGCACCACTCCTTCTATACAATGTTTTTTTTTTTAATACTCTGATAAGAAATGAAAAATTTTGTAGAATTTTAATAAATCAAAAATCACTTAATATAATCTTGAGGGTTATCTTGAATGGTTGGTGAGTATACTCCCTACACAATTGTTCAAGGTTCAACTCTTGTGGTCACGCCACAAGAAAAAAAAAGTTCTTGTGAATTCTTTAGTCGTGGTATGGATTGCCTGCCTTTGACCGGACTAGGGGGAGGAGGGATTAGTCGAGGTGCACGTAAGTTGCCCGAACACCCCTTACCGTTATGTTAGGTTTTTAATTTTTTTAATTTTTATAATTGGCAATCACATTAGACAAAAACACCATTCAATTGTAATTGCTTTTGTTTTATTTGTTCTGTGAGGTTATGAGAGTTTAGATGTAAATTGAACCCGTGTTGTGGTTGAGTAGAGAAGTTTGTGCTGACATTCTGTATCATGCCTTGAGTAATAATTGTTTGCCTCTTCGCTGACTAAGTACATTGAAGTAGTTCATTTAGTATCTCAGCCTGTATTTTGAACTTCTAGGAAACATGTTTTACCACTCGAGTGATAGATGTTGTGCTCGAGCAGTTGGCCTATATGTCAGAACCACCTTCAGTCTCACTGCTAGGTAATTGAGGGTTATCGTATGTAATTTCATTGTCTTTTTAGTAGATTGTTTTGTGGTTTGGCTCGTGGTTTTTTTTATTACGACTGAAGGTATTTCAATTGTGATTTTTTTCTCATTATATCGTTATGTCGATTTGTTGTTGTTTTATTTTGTAGATATAGTCCAATTCTCATTTAATTGGATTAGATCTACTTGTGTTTGATTGAAAATAACTATTCATTGTTTAAGATTGAATCTTAATCACAATTTTGAGGGTTTTTAGAATTTTCAAGAACAAAAAAAAAAATTACTTAATATAATCACCTTATTTGGTTCCAATTTTCTGAATTCAATTTTCTAAAAATTGATTTTTTTTTTATTTTTAGTGAATTTTTTAAAGTATTTTAAGAAATTTTTTACTTTTTAGATGCACCTAATATAAATAGAATTAAAAAGTAAAATATATTTTTAAAATAATAAATAGGTAATTCCAAAAATCCTATATGTATATACACCTTATTACAAATGATGTAATTTTATCATAAAATTTTGTAATATTAATTTCAAAATGCATAATCTCGTCATAAATTAACATAACAAAATGTATAAAATTTCATGTTCATGTAACAAAAATTTGTGGCTTGATTATAATATTTTTTGTTATACAAATTTGTGATAAGTTCACACATTTTGTTATTGATTTCATAAAATTTTGTCAGAAAAATATACTAATTTGTAATAGGTTACATATTGTCCCATAAAATTTAGAAAATAAATAAAATAAATATTAAAATAAGGGTAAACTACCAATAGATTCTAATAGTTATGTTTAACTCCCATTAAGTCCTATTAAATATAAGTCCTAATAAAATTGTCGCTAAAAATAATTTTTTATTTTAGGAGAGAGGGTTTTTGGGGTGTGGGGTGTGCATTCAGTTGAATGAATGAAATATTTTCACAATGATAATTTTGGTATTATTTGGGAGGAGAAATGAAATTTTAAGAGTTTTAGAATTTATAAGTTAGGGTCCAAAGAAATTAGGGGGGTCCAAAATAATTGATGAGACGCAAATAGTAGCACTCCTAAATAATTAACTTAGTTTTACATTTCCCACTTGGCCCATATGATAACTTACACCAAGATTTAATAGGGTTAACATTAGGCGTGCAATAAACCATATTTAATCTTACATTTAGTTTGGTCGTCATCATAATACTATAATTAAACAGTTCACTAATGCAAGTCATGGGGTTCTACACCAATGGGGTAACATACTCACTTCCATGCACCACAACACTAGCAACTAGTTTAATATAGTCCTTAAGTGAGGAATGTATTTAAGAGGTCCAATAATATCTTTTTATCAAATACTATTCATGTTATCATTCATTCATTCTCATACATGTACGTACTTATTTCATAACAGAAAATATATTAGAAATATAGTTAATGAGATCACAAAGTGTCAAGTAACACAATTAATCATAAATTAGTTTATAAAAACGTAAAAAACTATTATGGATTACATTCAAGACACATTCAATTGGCAGTTTTTTTAATTGTTTTTAATAGTAATCCCTTCATCAATATATCTGAACTTAAAAGTTGTGTACTTATATATTTTATTGACACTTTCTGTTTCTGAAACTCTATTTTAACGGCAGAATATTTTAATTCTATGTGTTTGGCATAACTAGAATACTTGTCATTCTAAGAAAATAAAACAATTGCATAATTATCACAATAACTTTTCAATGACTTGACAACAAAATCAACAATTTCAAGTCCTGAGATAAAGTTTCGTAATAATAATTCATGAATTGTGGTCTCAAAGCACACCGCAAATTCAATTTTCATAGGAGATACTTATTATAGTTCATTTCACACTTTTCATGATATTTCTTCTTCACATAATAATAACAATAGTCAAAAGTGAACTTTATACTATCAATGCATCTTCCAAAGTCTGAATCTAAATAGTCTATCAATTCAAGATTATTAGACCTCATAAATATGAGCAAGTAATCTTTTATTCCTTATAATTATCTTATCATTTCTTTATCTTAGCATTAAACTTATTACAATAAATGTATAAACAACAGTTTCCATTCCAATTCATTTTATAAAAATTTGCATAAGGCTAAATTTATTTTTTTTCGAAATATGGATAACTTTATGTGAATATATTTTCATACGGAATCTCTATAAAACTTTTAATGTATACATTCTAAGACAATTTTAACAATTCATGTGATTCATTCTGAAATATTTCAATTTCTATTACATAAGTTGTCTCACTAATATATTTCATGTCAAAGCTCTTAAGAGAAATTTATTAATTCGTGCAATAAATCAAGTACAATATTGACAAACAAAATATCATTAATATACAAAATCATAAATATAAACTCACTCTCATTGACCTTTGGATGTGTACACTAATCAAGAATGTGTTCTTTAAATCCAAAAGAAAAAATAGTGTCATAAGCAGGGACGGAGCTAACAAGGGCCCAATTGGCGTCATGTGCCCCCCCTGGGTTTTGAATTTTTTTTTTTTTAAAAAAAAAAAAAACGAACAAACATAAAGAAAATATTTTAAATAAAAAAATTTATAAAAATATTATTTTAAATGTCAATGACATTTTTAAAATAAGAATAATAATGGTTATTTTGATTGAAAATAAAGTGATTAAGATATTATTATCTATGAAAATTCTAATGTAATGGTGATATTTATCACTATTGACATGCAAACATAATTAATCTCAATGAAAATATAGAATTTATTGAATTGTTAGTTACATTTGACATGTAGCGTTCATTCTCCATGTGTTTCTTTACTATTGGTTGGTGATATCACATGTTAATGATGACGTGGTATAACTGTTATATTGAATTTTTACGGATATTTTTGTATAAAATATTATTTTATGATTATATAATTTATTTTAAAACATTATATCCATGACTTTTTTTAATATTGTCCATGATACACTAATTACAAATAATATTTAGCTTATTTGGTTCTAGTTTTCAAAAAACAATTTTCAAAAAATTCTATATTTTTATTTTCAGTATTTTAATGTTTTCAATAATTTTTTTTTAATATTTTAAGCAATTTTTTTTTTTAAAATTTTAGACACACCTAACATAAATATACCTAAAAAGTATAATATTTGTAAAAAAATCCTTTAAAAAATACACTAAATACCAAAAAATGTATATGAATAATATGAAAATTCAGTACATTTTTAGTATTTTTTGTGTATTTATTTATTTTTTAAAATATTTCTTCACAAATATTTTACTATTTGGATACATATCTAAGTAATGTGCATCTAAAAAAGTAAAAAAATTGTTTAAAATTTTAAAAATATTCATTAAAACCAAAAAATATGAAAAATAAAAAACTTAGTTTTCAGAAAACAGAATTCAGAAAACTAAAACCAAACACACTGATTATTTTCTTTTTATCTTTCTTGAAGTTAATGGTAAAAATTTATGTGAAATATTTTTATAAAAAAATTTAATATTGTAATTAATAAGTGCCCCCTTTGATTTAATTTATTGGCTCCGCCACTGATCATAAGATACAATTTTTAGAAAGCTTGTTTAAGTCCATAAATTGATTTCTTAAGTTTGTAAGTAACATTTTCATTTTCCCCAATAAAGAAATCTTTGAGTTGATCTATACAAAATTCTTTATCTAAACTCTCTTTCAAAAGTTAATTTTTAGATACATTTAATGCAACTTAATATCATAATGAGTTACTAATGTCTTAATGATTCTAACTCAGCTCTTTCAAATACAAAGTGAAATATATATATATATATATATTTGTAATCAATGTCTACTTTCTGAGTAAACTTTTTGGCCACTGTAGATACTCCATTTTGACCGACCCTAAGATTTGGGTGCTTTCTTTTGAATACCCAATGATGAAAATAAGAATATGTTTTCTCACAAAATTCTCAGTAAAAAAGATGGAATGTGTGTTTCATTTCCAAACGCAAACCTATTTTGGGCAGGTGTTCAAATCCGTACAAAACTTGTTAGCAATTGACCCTTCCTAACCAAGATTGGTGAGACACGAAATAACAAACAAGAAAGAAATTAATGAATCAAACAAATCACACACACAAGAACACAAGGATTTACATGGTTCACCCCAGAATAGGGTTATGCGGTTTTTACTATGATCAGAAAAATACAATTCTCTCTTAACCTAAAAGAGGCACCCCCTCATTATTTATAAGTATAGAACTAGGGTTACACGGAAGCACATACTCAGCCTCTGTTGTAAAAAGGGCCACAATCTTCTGTAACTGTGAAATCTAAATCATTGTTGTATCACCCAATCTGTAAACATAACCAATAGTACTCTTTCTGTTATCCATATCACCAGCCATGTCTGCATCAACATAACCATGTAAGCCGATACCGATTCGTTTGAAACAAAGTGCCATGTCTGTAGTACTACTCAAGTATCTAAGGATCCACTTCACTGCCTCCCAATGCTGTTTACCTGGATTACTCATGTACCTACTAACCACTCCCACTACATGCGCAATGTTTGGTCTAGTATAAACCATAGCATACATTATGCTACTAATAGCTGAAGCATATGGAACATGTTCCATATAAGCCTGCTCTTCTTCGGTCTTCGGAGACTACTCTTTGGTAAGTCTGAAATGGCTAGCCAATGGAATGCTCATTGGTTTTGCACTGTCCATGCTAAACCTCTTGAGAACTTTCTTAACATACTCAACCTATGACAACTTCAAAGTAACATTTGCCTTGTCCCTGTGAATCCTCATACCAAGGATTTTGTTTACAACTCCATGATCCTTCATCTTAAATTGGTTGGACAAAAGTTTCTTCAATCTTTTTATCTCTTCAATGCTAGATCCTACGATAAGCATATCATCAACATATAAGAGCAAAATAATATAACTTTTGTCAAACCTCTTGAAATAACAACAATGATCTACTTGACATCTTGTAAAACTGCTACTACACATAAATCCATCAAACTTTTTGTACCACTGCCTTGGGGCCTATTTCAAACCATACAAGCTTTTTCGAAGTTTGCATACAAACTCCTCTTTGCCACGTGCCAAGAAACCTTGTGGTTGCCTCATATAAATTTCCTCCTCCAAATCACCATGGAGAAAAGCTGCCTTTACATCCATCTGCTCAAGATGCAAATCTTCAGCAGCCACAATTCCCAGCACAAATCTAATAGTGGTCAACTTCACAACTGGAGAGAAAATTTAAGTGTAGTCAACCCTTTCTTTTTGCTAAAATCCCTTTGCAACTAATCTAGCCTTGTAGCGTTTACTCCCATCATGTTCCTGTTTGACCCTGTAAACCCATTTATTGTGCAAAGCTTTCAGTTAACTCCCATGTCTAGTTTGTCATGAGTGAATCCATTTCATCCTGTATAGCTTACTCCTTAATTGAATCATCAACTTACAAAGCCTCATCATAACTTTTAGGTTCACCTCCATCAGACAACAACAAATAATGTAAAGATGAAGACCAACATTGTGTAGGTTTAGACTCTCTTTCTGACCGTCTCAACTTAGGAGTAGCAGTATGTGACTCAGTTTGTGGAATAAGGCTTTCAAGATTATTCTGAATCCTACTACTCAAATCACTCTCACTAATCTCCTCTAACTCAACATACTTATGACAAGTAACAGATTCAGATTCAAATTCACATGCAGACTTATCCCTATCTTTATACATTACTTTCTCTTTAAATATGACATATCTACTTTTGATTATTTTTCGATTTTTATCATCCCAAAACCGGTAACCAAATTGATCGATGCCATACCCAATAAAAGTACATTTAATAGATTTCGGATAAAGCTTACTTCTATTAGCTGAATCTATATGCACATATGAAATACAGCCAAATACTTTCAAAAAAGAAAGATTTGCCTCTTTACCGCTCCAAGCTTCTTCTGGTAACTCTCCATCCAATGGAATAGATGGACTATGGTTAATTAAATATGCTGCAGTGTTAACTGCATTTATCCAAAACATCTTTGGTAATCCGGCCTGTATCCTCATACTTCTAGCACGTTCATTCAGAGTTCTATTCATGCGTTCTGCAACACCATTCTGTTGAAGTGTCTTTCGAACAGTCTTCTCCACTCTAATTCCATTTTCTGCACAATTTTTCTTGAACTCATTGTTCTCATATTCCCTTCTAAAATCTGATCTCAAGCACTTAATTTTCAAGCCTGTTTCAGTCTCCACCAAGGCTTTCGACTTCTTAAAAGTATTATAAACTTCAGATTTATGTTTCAAAAAAAAAACCATACCTTTCTCGTTGAGTCGTCGATAAAGGTAACATAGTATGATGATCCTCCAAGAGATAAAACTGGTGCAGGTCCCCACACATCTGTATAAACCAACTCCAATTTTTTTGACTTCGGTTTCCTGCCATCCTTTGAAAAAATGACCCTCTTTTGTTTGCCGAAGATGCAATCCTCACAAAACTCAATGTCCACCGATTTCAAATCTGATAGTTTCCCCTTAGATGCAAGTACCTTCATCCCTTTTTGACATATATGCCCAAGCCTTTAGTGCCACAGATTTGAGTCTTCCTTCTCACCGGCAACTGCTACTGCATCTCTATTGTTCGTAGTCATGTAAAAGGTGCCTTCTTTTTGACCACGAACAATAACCATGGCTCCTTTGGTGATTTTTCACAAACCACCCATGAAGGTTACAATATGACCATCATCATCAAATTGTCCAACAGAAATCAAGTTTCTTTTCAAACCAGGCACATGTCTGACATTTTGTATCTTCCAAACAGATCTGTTTGGCAACTTGATTGTTACATCCTCTTTACCCATAATCTTCAAAAGTTCATTATCAGCCAGATAAACCTCCTCGAAATCACCACCAATGTAATTATCTATGATTTCCCTTTATGTAGTAGAATGGAATGATGCCCCAGAATCTAAAATCCAAGATTCAAGAGGGCTGTCAATACTCAAGATCAAAGCATCATAAATATCCTCTGTTGCAGCATTAGCAGACTTTTGATTTTGATCACCTTTGTTCTTATTCAATATCGGGCAATCTCTTTTTAGATGTCCTTTCTTTCCATAGTTCCTGCAACTCCATCCCTCTCCAGTTCTTGACTTACTCTTGTGTTTGGATTTTAATATGTCGCGGTTCGAGTTTTTTCCTGCTGATCTTCCTCTGGCTTCTATATTCAGGGCAGAACCTAATGTTTCTTCTAATTCCCTCCTACGAATTTCTTCACTTAGAATTAAATCTCAAATATCATTGTAATTTGACTTTTCTTTTCCTGAAGAATTACTTATTGCCGTAACAGTACCATTCCAACTTTCTGGAAAACTAGATAGAAGAATCAAAGCCATAACCTCATCATCAAATTCAATAGATACAGAACTCAATTGTGTTATCACAATATTGAATTTGTTCAAATGTTCAGCCATCGAAGCACCTTCTGTCATCCTCAGATTAAACAATCTACGTATCAAATAAACTTTATTTGAGGTAGAGGGTTTTTCGTACATATTTGAGAGTGCCGCCATGAGACCCACTGTAGTTTTGTTCTTCGCTATGTTAAATGCAACGTTACGAGAAATCGTTAGCCAAATAACACCTAGCGCTTGGCGATCAAGAAGAGTCCACTCATCATCCTTCATTTTTTCTGGTTTTGTCCCTCAAAGGGGCTCCTACAGTTTTTTCTAATACAGATAGGCTTTAATTTGCATCTTCCAAAAATTGAAATCTGTGCCATTGAATTTATGGATTCTAACCTTTTCGTCTGTAGCCATTGCTCCCACTCGAACCAATGCTCTGATACCAGTTGTTAGGAATTAACCCTTCGTAACCAAGATCGGTGAGACACGAAATAACAAAAAAGAAAAAAATTAATGAATCAAACAAATCACACACACAAGAACACAAGGATTTACGTGGTGCACCCCAGAATAGGGTTACGTTCACGGCTGATGCGCTTTTCACTATGATCAGAAAAATACAACTCTCTCTTAACCTAAAAGAGGCGCCTCCATCATCTATTTATAAGTATAGAATTAGGGTTGCACGGAAGCATATGGGAATTACGAAAGTACCCAAAAAGTTTCGACCGGGGGGTAAACCCCCCTTGGACCCCCTTCCCCTTGAGGGGAGGCTCCCTCAAACCCCCCATTAGACCCAGTGTTTGAGTGAACAGTAGGGTTAAGTGAACAATACTTATCAAGGTCCACCGACCCAACAAAACTCTCTTTCGAAACGTTTTTTTCGTGCTTTGTTCCGAAAATTTTAGTATTGTTCTGAGACTCATTTTTAAACTTCAAAATAAAACATTTTCTCAGGAAATTAAGCACAGAACAGCGTGGAAATAGAAGGAAATAGAAGGAAATGACAAGAATTCTATCAAAAAATCCTATTTCATGCAAAATAGTCAGTCACGGCAAACTTTTTGGTCGGCCGGCCAAGTAATTGGCCAGCCAACCAAATTAATTGGTCGGCTAGCCAAGATTCCAGCCAATAAATTGGCCGGCCGACTAATTTGCCCAGAAGCAAAGCAGTTTCGGCAGAATTCTTGTTGAATATGTGTGGGTCATGCTATTTCAGATCTTTTCTTGTTATATTCATGCACGAGGTACACACCCACCTCTTCCATTATCCTCCTTTGGCCTCCATTGTCAAAAGGAGGATTGTCTTCTTCTTAAAAGGTGGCATCCATTTGCAACCACCGTTGTTTTCCCATCATCCCACCTTTTCTCCCACCTCCTTGACTTAGTAGCCATTCCTAATTTCTTATCGAGATAGAGAGGATCAAAATAGGAAGGGAATTGAATTAAGAAGAATGAATTAAGAGAAAAGAGAGAGATATAGAGAGAGAAAAAAAAAGTTTAAGGTTGCGTTTGGTAGAGTTTTAGAATTATGATTTGAGAATAAAGTTATATTTTGAGTTTGTGAGTTTTGAAATTATAATTTGAGTGTGAAAATTTTTTTTGATTATGAGTTTTAAAAAGAGTTTGAATTGAGTGATGTTGCATGACCCGAACCCGCCGCTATGGGTTTAGGACATAGCCGGGCAGTAATCAAGGGATTACCTACGGCCTCAAACCAAACCAGACACGACTCATCAGAGTAAAGGGGCCAAACGGAAGCAAATTTTAAAACTCTGTCCATAGAGTTGTGCTTACATGACACATCATAACAAACCATACATATACATGTTAATAACTCACATCAGAAAATGTACTAACACAAAGCTCTGTACATACAGGATCATTCAAGTCCAAGTCAGCCAATCAAAAACTACATACAAACGTATCCAAAGTCCTCGCCAACGTGACAAAATAAAATAAGATGGCAAAAGGGCGAAGATGAGTCTCGTGCGTGAGACGTAAGGGCTGACTCTTATAACTTCGGTTGTTCCACACAAACTTCACTGAGACTGGGTTTGGACCTCTCTTGGCTCACCTACAAATACATGAATGAGCGTAACCGAAAGCCCAGTGAATAAGATCAAATAAAGAAGTTACACAAACGGTATTTAGAACAACGTGCTTCAAACGGCCTTGGGCCCAATTCATATTCTATCCAACATATATATATATATAAATCAAGTCAAGTGACTGCGGTTCCAAACACATCATACGGCCTCGGGCCCAGTTCGTGTCATTTATGTCGAACGGCTTCTGGTCCATTCATCAAGTCATGCGGCCTCTGGCCCATTCATTCATGTCATATAGCATCTGGCCCATTCACTCATGTCATACGGCCTCTAGCCCATTCATTTATGTCAGGTTATCATTCGAGTCAGACTATCATCCATGTCATATGGCCTCTGGCCCATTCACTCTTGTCATACTAGCCTTTGGCCCATTCATTCTATCATTCATGTCAAACTGGCCTTTCGCCCATTCATTCTATCATTCGTGTCAAACTGGCCTTTGGCCTATTCATTTGGCATAGCAAACATTCGTCCACCATTCAAATTAACGAACTTATAAGACTTACACAGAAGTAAGCAATTGGACGGACAACATATTTCAAATATCTTTATTAAGATATTACTCACAGTGATCGGCTGGGTGATTTGCCCTGGAGCTTGACCCTACATATTACATGAATACAAAGGGTCACAAACAATTCAATCCGTCCCTTGATTCACATATTTCTCTTTAGGCTTCTTTAATTCATTCACAATGCTCAATGCATGCTTAAGAGTACTTAGAAGTGAAAGAGAACGGAAAACGAAACACAGAATGCATTTTCAAAATTTCAAAAACAAGGGTCCCCACTCGAGCAGACCCATGAGGTCTGCAAAAGTACTGGTTACATCATTTTCACGCTCGAACGCAAACTCGGACGCTCGAGCTGAAGGTCTGTCTACATAGCTCCCCGCTCGAGCGTGAACTTCCCTCGCTTGAGCAGACACCATGTCTACAAAAATACAAGGAGCCCAAATTTCCCGCTCGAGTGGCGGTTTCCCCGCTCAAGCGGACGTCATAAATTCTGGGTTTTCCAAAACGTGTTCTTGAGTTCGAATTTGATATTCAAAGGCTCTAAACACATGATTTTGGCTCAAATTTCACATATACATGTACTAACATGGTACAAATACCAAATTTCAACATTATGAAGCTCAATTCCCTGAATTACTTACATGCATGTTCCAAATTACGCCAAACTTGTTTTCATGATAACAATTCCATGTATTTCAAACTCATTTTCTCATAAATTGCACATGCATGTGGAATATAACTCCCATTTTCAACTTAAATGGTGCAAACGGTAATCACAAGCATGAGTTCCAACCAAAATTCTACATGGATCATATTTTTCATACTCAACTAAACCAATTCATGGCAATTATACACATGCATGCATTTCATGACTTCAAACTCATCAAATACAACACAATTCTTGTTCTTAATCACCATGCAACTTTAAATTCACAAAATTACAATATTAAACTCATAAATTCATAATCAATCACTCACCTAGAAGCTCAATCTTCCCAATCTATGGTCAAATCTTAAGTTGGTCTTCGAATTGTCAAGCTTCAAGATCAAACTTTCAATCTCCTACACACTCTCTCTCTAGCCAAACCTCCCTCTCTTTTCTTAGAGTTGAAATCAGCCAAGTTGAATAAAAGAGAAGAATTGAGTGTATAATGCCCTTGATAAGAGCTCCCTTGGTCACATTATTTCAATATAAAATAATTGAGTACTAATTCATCAAATTCAATCTGATTAATTGGATCCGAATCAATTTTCAATTAAATTTCACCGTAGGCTCTAAAAAATATGCCAATCATAATGGCGCAGTCAATTTCGGGTTTTGTGGCCGATAAGGCCTTCAATTTAAATTCCAAAGCAGATAATCAAATAGATATTCCTATGGTGAACAGATAGAAATTCAAAACCACATATTTTCGCATAATGGCTCACAAAATCATATCAAACACATAATCATATTCATAATAAGGGCCAATTAGCATAATACGGAACAAGGTTATCACTGTCTTCCCCCCTTTAGGAAGTTTGGTCCTCCAAACTTAATTTACCTTCGTCGGGAAACAAATGTGGATAGCGTAGTCGCATTTCCTCCTCTTTTTCCCATGTAGCATCCGTCCCGTAGTGTTCTTTCCGTTCCACTTTCACCATTGGGATGGACTTGCTTCTCAATTGTTTCACTTGCCGGTCAACGATTCGTTCCGGCCATTCGACGTACTCCGTATTTTCATCGAGAGCTACTCGGTGATAATCAATCACATGAACGGGTCTCGAAGATAACCCCTTAACATCGACACATGAAACACATTATGGATTTGCTCAAATCCTGGTGGCAAAGCAACTCTATAAGCAATTGGTCCAAGTCTTTCTAGAATTTGAAACGGCCCAACGTAACGGGACGACAGCTTGCCCTTCTTTCCAAACATGACTTGACCTTTCATCGGAGACACACGGATGAACACATGGTCACCAACCTCATACTCAAGAGGTCTTCTTCAAACATCTGCATAATTCTTTTGTCGGTCCTGAGCTGTTTTGAGCCTCTGTTGAATGGTTTTGATCCTCTCAGAAGTGTTTTGTACAATTTCAAGCCCAAGTAAAGCTCTATCCCTGACTTTTGTCCAACAAATTGGTGATCTACACCTTCTACCATATAAAGCCTCGTATGGTGCCATACCGATGCTGGAGTGGAAGCTGTTATTGTATGCAAACTCTGCAAGTGACAAATATTCTTCCTAACTCCCCTGGAAATCAAAGGCACACATTCTCAGCATATCCTCCGAAGTCTGTATGGTCCGTTCTGATTGCCCATCTGTCTGTGGATGGAATGTAGTACTAAATCTCAGTTCTGTCCCCATAGCTTCCTGCAAACTCTTCCACAATCTTAAAACAAATTTCGAATCTCTATCAAACACAATAGATACTGGAACTCCGTGTAAACGGACAATCTCATCAACATATATTGTAGCCAATCTATAAGCATCAAATGTAGTTCTAACAGGTGGAAAATGCGCAGACTTAGTCAGTCTATCAACTGCGACCCAAATAGAATCCATACCTTGAGAAGTCCGAGGTAGGCCAACAACAAAATCCATAGTCACATGTTCCCACTTCCATTTAGGAATAGGGAGGGGTTGAAGTAGACCGCCCTGTTTCTGATGTTCAGCTTTAACTTGCTGACATTGAAGACATTTGGACACATATTCTGCAATCTCTTTCTTCATTTTAGGCCACCAATAGCTTTGTTTCAAATCCCGATACATTTTATTGTTACTCGGATGCATAGCAAACACTGATTTATGGGCTTCATCTAAAACCCTTTTCTTTAGTTCTGGAATATCTGGGACACACATTCGGTTCCGAAACCTTAACACTTCATTTTCAATGCTAAACTCTGCTTTCGGACTTGTCTCAAATTCATCAATCACTTTCTTGAGGAATTCATCCTCTCTCTGTTTCTGTTTAATTTCATCAATAATTGTCGGTTCAGCTGAAATAGCGGCTATCAATCCGCCCTGTTCACACAATACCACTTCAATTTCAGACTTTTCAAAATCTTGCAAGATTTCCTTTTGTTCAGTAAGCAAACAAGCCATACTCCCTGTTGATTTTCTGCTCAAGGCATCAGCAACTGTATTAGCTTTCCCGGGGTGATATTGAATCTCAAGATCATAGTCTTTTATCAATTTGAGCCATCTCCTCTGTCATATATTCAACTCCTTCCGCGTAAAGAAGTATTTCAGACTTTTGTGATCTGCGTAGACTTCACACTTTGCTCCATACAAATAATGCCGCCAAATTTTCAAAGCAAAAACAACTGCGGCCAATTCTAAATCATGTGTTGGGTAGTTTTTCTCATGCGGTCTCAACTGTCGGGAGGCGTAAGCAATAACCTTTCCGTTCTGCATTAATACACAACCCAAACCTTTATAAGACGCATCACTGAAAATTACAAAATTTTCCGTACCTGTGGGCAATGTCAATACTGGTGCAGTGGTCAACCTCGTTTTTAGTTCATGAAAGGCCGATTCTCTTTTGCTGTTCCATTCAAATGGTTGCCCTTTTCATGTCAGTTGGGTAAGAGGCACTGCTATTTTTGAAAAGTTTTTCACAAACCTTCTGTAATACTCGACTAAGCCCCTGAAGCTGCGGACTTCCGTCACATTTGTCGATGTAGGCCAATTCACAATTGCCTCTATTTTCTGTGGGTCCACTGAAATTCCCTCCTTGTTGATCACATGTCCTAAAAAGATAACTTCATCCAACCAAAACTCACATTTCTTTAGTTTAGCAAATAATTTCTTTTCCCTACGTATTTGCAGGACAATTCTCAAATGGTGTTTATGTTAAAGTTTGTTCTTGGAGTATATCAAAATGCCATCAATAAAAACCACAACAAATTCGTCAAGGTAGGTCTTAAAAATATGGTTCATTAGGTCCATAAATGCTGCAAGTGCATTAGTCACCCCAAATGGCGTAACAAGGAATTCAAAATGACCATAACTCGTTATGAATGCGATTTTCTCAACATTTTCTGCCTTTACTTTCAACTGATGGTACCCGGACCTCAAATCAATTTTGAAAAATACTTGTGATCCCTGCAACTGGTCAAATAAGTCATCAATACGGGGTAAGGGATATTTATTCTTTATCGTTACCTTGTTCAGTTCTCGATAATCGATACACAAATGTAGGGTTCCATCTTTCTTTTTCACAAACAGCACAAGTGCACCCCAAGGAGAAGTGCTAGGTCGGATAAACCCTTTGTTAAGCAAGTCTTGCAACTGTTCTTTCAGTTCTTTCATTTCAGTAGCAGCCATTCTGTAGGGAGTTTTGGAAATAGGTTGGGTGCCTGGCATAGTCTCGATTGTAAACTCTATCTCCCTATCTACCAATTCCCCTGGTAATTCATTTGGAAACACATCTGGAAATTCTCTAACAATAGGGATATTATTCAGTTCAACATTTACAGATTGTTCAGACAACACATAACACAAATAACCCTAGCACCCTTTTCTGATCAGTTTACATGCTTTCATTGCAGATATCAAATAAGGTGGAGGCACTACCCCGTTACCCACAAACACAATTTCTTCCTGTTCTGGTGGTCTAAACACAACCCGTTTTGTCACACAATCAATGGTGGCACAATATTTAGTTAACCAGTCCATGCCCAAAATTATATCGAAATGCCTAAAGTTCAAGGGTAACAAATCCGCATATAGAATGGCATTCCCAACACGCATGTCACAAAAACGATATACAGATTCACACAATACAGATTCCCCGGATGGAGCAGATACACATAGCAGATATGGCAATAATTCTAGGGGTCTACTTAGTCTAGATGCAAATGCACATGTCACAAAATAGTGTGTTGATCCGGAGTCAATTAACACAAATGCATCCTGATTACATATAGAAATAGTACCCGAGACAACTGCCTTGGCATTTCGTGTATCACCCGGAACAAGCGCAAAAACTCTACCCTGCCTCACAGTATCCCCGGCGGTAGTAGATCTCATAATATTTCCTGGTTTTGGAATCGATGCAGTGGAACTAGCAGCTATCTTCCCACTGTTCTAATTACAATCTCGGGCCATATGCCCTTGTTTCCCACATTTAAAATAGGCTCCTGACACACGGTAACAAACCCTACGGTGCCTTTTACTACAAATGTTGCACATAGGAGATGTATCTCGAGAAAAATTTGAAGTATTTGAAGAGCTCGTGTTTTGCTTTTTTGAAAATTTCTTCTTTGAAAAGAAGCCTTGCCTTTTGTTGCCCTTCCAGTCAGTTGTTGACTTAGTTTGTCTAGCTATATTAGCTTTTGATATTATGGCCCGGTCTAGCACCCCGATATAGGTTTCCAGCTTCAAGACATTCACCCTTTCTAAAATGTCGCTTCGAAGCCCACCTTCAAAATGCCTCGCCTTTTTATAATCAGTGTCAATCACATGTGGTGCAAACCTGGCCAATTCAGTGAATTTGGCCTCATACTCGGCTACAGTCATACTGTCTTGCCTAAGTTCCATGAACTCTGATACTTTCCTATCCCGGACACATTGCGGGAAGTACTTATCATAGAAAATTTCCAAGAATTTTGCCCAGTCAGCATCTTTATGATTTTCACGCATTAACATCCACCATCTTCTTGCTTCGTCTTCTAGCATAAAGGTAGCTAGAAGCACCTTCTGTGTCTCCGAACAAGGGAACACTTCAAACAGCTTTTCAATGCCGAGAACCCATGCTTCGACTTTCAACAGATCTAGTCCCCCATGGAACTGTGGTGGTTTCATTTTCTTGAACTCTTTGGTGAGAGCTATGATTTGGTCATCATTCTGATTATCTGGCACGGGTGGTGCCGGAGGTGGAGGTGGAGAATGTGGCTGCTGCCACTGTTGTTGCCACTCTTGTTGTTGCCTCAATGTCTCTACCATTTCCTGAATCAGTCTTTCCATTCTATCCATTCTGGTAGTAGAAGACTCCTCTATCTCATCACCTCTTATTCTCACCATCTGATTAAACTTGCATTATACTTTATACAAAGGATCCACAGGTATGCATATACTTAAGAGCATACATATTCAATTAATTTGCAATGCAAGCAAATCACAAATTGATGACACATAATCGTTCACATTAAACATTTAAACGTATTCTTGATGCTTTTAGATTCATACTTATCACATGAATGCATCCTAGATCTTTTCTAGACGCTTATTGCTCGTTTGGACAAGTGTGTGAGTTATTAACTCGTGCTCTGATACCACTCTGTCTTTACCCGAACCCGTCCCTATGGGTTTAGGACATAACCGGCCAGTAATCAAAGGATTACCTACGGCCTCAAACCAAACCAGATCTAACTCATCAGAGTAGAGGGGCCAAACGGAAGCAAATTTTAAAACTTTGTCCATAGAGCTGTTCTTACATGGCACATCATAACAAACCATACATATACATGTTAATAACTCACATCAGAAAATGTACTAACACAAAGCTCTGTACACACAGGACCATTCAAGTCTAAGTCAGCCAATCAAAAACTACATACAAACGTATCCAAAGTCCTCGCCAACGTGACAAAATAAAATAAGATGGCAAAAGGGCGAAGATGAGTCTCGTGCGTGAGACGTAAGGGCTGACTCTTCAAACTTCGGTTGTTCCACACAAACTTTATTGAGGCTGGGTTTGGACCTCTCTTGGCTCACCTACAAATATATGAATGAGCGTGAGCGAAAGTCTAGTGAATAAGATCAAATAAAGAAGTTACACAAACGGTATTTAGAACAACGTGCTTCAAACGGCCTTGGGCCCAATTCATATTCTATCTAGCATATATATATATATATATATATAAATACAAGTCAAGTGACTGCGGTTCCAAACACATCATACGGCCTCGGGCCCAATTCGTGTCATTTATGTCGAACGGCCTCTGGCCAATTCATTTGTATCATACGGCCTCTAGCCCATTCGTCAAGTCATACAGCCTCTAGCCCATTCATTCATGTCAAACGGCCTCTAGCCCATTCACTCATGTCATACGGCCTCTGGCCCATTCATTTATGTCAGACTATTATTCGAGTTAGACTATCATCCATGTCATACGGCCTCTAGCCCATTCATCCATGTCATACGGCCTCTGGTCCATTCACTCATGTCATACTGGCCTTTGGCCCATTCATTCTATCATTCGTGTCAACTGGCCTTCGGCCCATTCATTCTATCATTCCTGTCAAACTGGCCTTTGGCCTATTCATTTGGCATAGCAAACATTTGTCCACCATTCAAATTAACGAACTTATAAGACTTACACAGAAGTAAGCAATTGGACGGACAACATATTTCAAATATCTTTATTAAGATATTACTCACAGTGATCGGCTGGGTGATTTGCCCTGGAGCTTGACCCTACATATTACATGAATACAAAGGGTCACAAGCAATTCAATTCGTCCCTTGATTCACATATTTCTCTTTAGGCTTATTTAATTCATTCACAATGCTTAATTCATGCCTAAGAGTACGTAGAAGTGAAAGAGAATGGAAAACGAAACACAGAATGCATTTTTAAAATTATAGAAACAAGGGTCCCTGCTCGAGCTGGACTTCCCCGCTCGAGCGGACCCATGAGGTCTGCAAAAGTACTGGTCACATCATTTTAATGCTCGAGCTGAAGGTCTGTCTACATAGCTCCCCACTCTAGCGTGAACTTCCCCCGCTCGAGCGGACACCATGTCTGCAACAATACGGGGAGCCTGAATTTCCCGCTCGAGCGGCGGTTTCCCCGCTCAAGCGGACGTCATAAATTCTGGGTTTTCCAAAACGTGTTCTTGAGTTTGAATTTGATATTCAAAGGCTCTAAACACATGATTTTGGCTCAAATTTCACATATACATGTACTAACATGGTACAAATACCAAATTTCAACATTATGAAGCTCAATTCCCTGAATTACTTACATGCATGTTCCAAATTACACCAAACTTGCTTTCATGATAACAATTCCATGTGTTTCAAACTCATTTTCTCATAAATTGCACATGCATGTGGAATATAACTCCCATTTTCAACTTAAATGGTGCAAACGGTAATCACAAGCATGAGTTCCAACCGAAATTCTATATGGATCATATTTTTCATACTCAACTATACAAATTCATGGCAATTATACACATGCATGCATTTCATGACTTCAAACTCATTAAATACAACACAATTCTTGTTCTTAATCACCATGCAACGTTAAATTCACAAAATTACAATATTAAACTCATGAATTCATAATCAATCACTCACCTAAAAGCTCAATCTTCCCAATCTATGGTCAAATCTTGAGTTGGTCTTCGAATTATCAAGCTTCAAGATCAAACTTTCAATCTCCTACACACTCTCTCTCTCTCTAGCCGAACCTCCCTCTCTTTTCTTAGAGTTGAAATCAACCAAGTTGAATAAAAGAGAAGAATTGAGTGTATAATGCCCTTGATAAGAGCTCCCTTGGTCACATTATTTTAATATAAAATAATTGAGTACTAATTCATGAAATTCAATCTGATTAATTGGATTCGAATCAATTTTCAATTAAATTTCACCGTAGACTCTAAAAATTATGCCAATCATAATGGCGTAGTCAATTTCGGGTTTTGTGGCCGATAAGGCCTTCAATTTAAATTCCAAAGCAGATAATCAAACAGATATTCCTACGGTGAACAGATAGAAATTCAAAACCACATATTTTCGCATAATGGCTCACAAAATCATATCAAACACATAATCATATTCATAATAAGGGCCAATTAGCATAATACGGAACAAGGTTATCACAAATGTGACATATAATATTGAAAAGTGAATGTTTTGAAAAGTGTTCTGAAAAGTGAGTATGGAATTAATTTTCTAAAGCTGCAACTAAACAACACACTCAAACTAAGGGGTAAAATTACATTTCAAAAGCTCTACCAAACAGAGCCTAAGTTTTGAGCCAAAACTTCCATTGCTTAGTGATACACTGATATATCATCTTCCATATATCAAACCAAGTCCAGAAATTCTGTGAGAGCCAAATTCTAGTAGCTTTGATCAAAAGAGAGTGAGTGTTGTTATAACATGCTCGGGGGTACCCATGCACGTTAAACAGTTTGGACTCTCGACTTTTTTGATCTAGTCTCACGAGTGTAATGTGAAACATAAATGAGAATCCAGATTTGGCAATTTTTATGAAAAAATTGTTTTAATACAAAATCTTTGCCAAAAAATGGATTGTATCACCAGTTCTTAGAGTCACCACCTAATATTTTTGGAAAAATTAGTAAACCCGTGACTCGTGCTAAGGCCACTATTCGTCGTAACCAAGGATGCTTGGCTTGGAACCTTAGGTATGAGAGTGGAAGGTTATTAGTTGAGCACCCATGCTCAACCAATCAACGATCGGCCTCTACTAAACCGTGATATAAGTTTTATTAACTTTATATGTTCATATTCCGGTTATTGAATAAATCCTACAATTTACTATATGACGCATACAAGTATAAACTATGTCATTCATTTTGGAACAACATTGTTTCATGCATTTTGAAAGAGTTTTGAAGATGTACAATACAAAGAAATTGAGTTTACAAACATGAAAAATCAACTTCATTCCAAATTAAGCGACACAACCTCTATCCATCGACATTCATACAGTTACATCAAGTAAGCACATAACCTCATGGTAGAATGCTAAACACAGTATGAAAACATACACCAGCGGGATGCTAAAGTATAAAAACTTACATGTTTATTGATGTCCCACGAATAGTTACAAAACAAAGTTAGCGAAATATGTATGATCTTATATACAAAATCCTAATGCAATTCACACGTAAGATGCAACTAAAGATTCGACCTCTAAGATATGACATATGAATCATCTCAAGAACATGAGGTAGCACACATAATCACATGGGAATTGATTATATCCACAAATGCAAACTTAGCCAAATCAAGATGCATGAAACACGGATGCAACGCATAGATAGGATGAAAAACCAAAATAATGATACTTATGCACAAATAAGGAAAGCAAGTAAAAGAATGGGATAAAAAGAAGCATGGTGGGAAATTATTACAACACTTGAAAGAATAATTACAAACCAAATGAGAGAGAGAGAGGGAAAATATTACAACAATATAGAAACCTCACAAAATACTCAAATAAAAAAAAACAACAAAATAGAATCTTCATGTGTCTTTTAGGATTATCAGAAACCAGTATGCTCAATGTCGGAAGGTTACTCCGTTTCATCCAAAAGAAGCTAACTTGCCGGCGTATAGGCTAGCCGGCCACTAGGCCTAGCAAAATATGTCTTGTTATAAAATCGAGAAAAGGAACAAACAATGAATATGTAGGTGGCTCAACTAGCCACTTCCGATTAGATACAACAAAACTAATATGAAATTAAAACAAGAAAAATGAATACAAAATAGAAAGTGTAAGGCTCTATTTGGTTTGCCTTTGGATTCAAGATTCCAAAGGCAAACTTTTCAAATCACTTTTCAAAATTCATAACCAATACACAACTCAAAATTACTCAAAACTCAATTCAAATATTAATTTCAAAACTCATAACCAAACACACAACTCAAAATTCAAAATTTAAAACTCTTTTCAAAACTCTTTTGATGATATAGTGTTGAAGATGATTAGTGATGAGAATGTTAAATTCTTGTATAAAAAATCTAAAAAAAATTAATTTCTATATTTAAAAAACATCTAAAAACAAGTATTTTTTTTTTTCAAATAACAAGTTGCAAAAAAAAAGAAAAAAAAATTGCACTGTTTCAATCAACCGGCGGGACAACAAGTCGAATGTCCAGGAAGATGTCTGGGCGAACGACAGGGTAAACCCAATATGCAATTTTCAAAATTCAAAATTCAAAAATTCCTTTCAAAACTCTTAACCAAAATTTTTTTCAATTACTCAAAATTCAACTCACAATTTCACACTCAAATCACAACTTCAAAACAAGAATCACAATTCTAAAACTAAACCAAATGCAACCTAAAATTACAACAAAACTAATATGAAATTAAAACAAGCAAAATGAATATAAAATAGAAACTGTAAGATTACAACAAAACTAATATGAAACTAAAACAAGAAAAACAAATATAAGATAGAAAGAGCAAGATTACAACAAATGGAGCTAAAACAAGAAAAACAAATATAAGATTAGAAAGTGTAGAAAATGAAAGAATTGAAAATTCACCTTCCCAAAAAAAGATTGAACTTTTTGATTTCCAAACCTCCTCTTGATCATCCTCAAGGTTGCGAATTGTCTTTTTAATCCTCAACTCAAGAGCTTGGAATTTGAGCTTCAAAGATAGCTTTGGACAAGTGTAGGAAATGATCACTTGGAACTTCACAAGGACTACTCTCTCTTTGATCAAAGCTCTAGAATTTGACTACAATAACATGACTTTGATGGCTTTTTGTAATATAAGATGAGATATAGTGTATAGCCTAAGAAATGGAAGGCCACAAGTACCACTCAATTTTGGCTAACTCTTGAATTCAAAACTTAAACTCTCTTTTTGTCTATCTCCAACCTTCTCTCCTTAATCTATCATCCTCTTCCTCTCATCAATATGATGTATAAATATGGGCCACGTAAGTGAACAAATTATGGAAGACAAAGTGGAGGAGTAATGGGGCATTAGGGAAGATATGGAATTAATGGAGCACCAAAATGGAGCATCATCCTCAATGGATTAAGCATTAGTCAATGGAGGTTGAGTATACATGCATTTGGTGCAAAAATGGGTTAGAGAATGGGATAGTGGGATGCCCCACACGCACTAAACAAGAATTCTGCTGAAACTGCACTATTTCTAGAAAAAATTGGTCGGATGGCAACTATTTATACACTATTTGGCCGGCCGACTACTAGTTATGCCAGCCGAAACTATTCATTCCCTATTCACTATTTTTATTTTTATTTTTTTTGGAAAATAGAGTTTTTTTTGCAGAATTGTTGGAACTATGCGTAAAAGGAATATTTTGAAAAAATAAAGTTTTGAACGGGTCTAAAACACTTGGCTAAGATAGGATTGAGGTCAGAACTAAAACTCAAATTCCATTGTGAGATACCACATTCTTATTTTCATCATTGGGTGATCAAAAGAAAGCATGCAAGTTTTAGGGCCAGTTAAAATGGGGTTTCTACAGTTTTTGAAATTGAGAAAAACAAAGAGCTGTAACTCTCCCTCCCCTCCCCCAAACTGTTAAACAGCCCCAAAACACCATTCCACACTAGAATTTCAAATTTTCAAATTGAGGATTGAGAACACACTTTTTAAGCTTGAGGGTGATCAAACGAGAAGTTTGGAAATCAAATCCTTCCTTGGAAGGTAAATTTTGCACACTTTTCATTTTCTTTTACTTTCTTACTTTTTCTTTCTTATATTGCTTTTCTTGCTTCATGTTATAAACCTGTTGTAAGCTAACTCGAAGTGGTTAATTGAACCACTTGCATATTTTTTGTTTATGTTTGTAGTGTTTGAAGCAAAACAGAGTTTCAGCCTGGCTTGATTGGCCCACCGACCAATTAATTGGCCAACCGGCCAATTGCCAGCTCATCTTTTGGTCAGCCAACCACTTTTCCTGGACAGAACCCAGCAGCCTCTCGATGTCAAGTAGAACAGTCTCCGACGGTCTCTGACTCCTTCTTGAGGCTTCTGTTTTTGTTTTAATTAGAGAGATTGTGAGGATTTAATCTTTGTTGTAATATTTTATTCCCCTCCTCCTTTATTTGGATATGTAATATTCAAAGTTGTAATAATTTCCCGCCTCGCTTCTTTCTATCCCATTCTTTATTTTGATTTCCATATTCTGTAAATATGCATGTTATTTTGCTTGTCATCATATCCATGCCTTACATCCATGTCTTATGCCGTAAGATCCTTCTAAATTTGCATATGTGAGTTTAATTGATTATTATGTGATTTTGTGCGCTACCACATGTTTTGAGATGATGCACATGTCATGTATTAGAAGTCGGATATGTAGCTGCATTTTATAAATGAATTGCATTAGGATCTTGTATATAGGATCATGCATGTTTACTAATTTTGTTGTTGTACCTATTTGCGAGACATCGATAAATATGTTTGTGCTTTAGCATCCCGCCTGTATGTGATTTTCTTACTATGTTTGGCATCCTACCATTTGGCTATATGCTTATTTGATATAACTCTATGCATGCCAGTGGGTGAAGGTTGTGTTGTTTAGTTTGGAATAAAATTAATTTTCATGATTGCACTATTCAAAACATTTTTCAAAATATATGAAATCGAATTGTTTCAAAACAAATGACACAGTCTATACTTGTTTGTTTCACATAGTAAATTTTAGGATTTACTATCAATTATTGGAATATTAACACATAAAACAAATAAATTTCATATCATGGCCTAGTAGAGGCTGATCTTGTGATCAGATAAACGGGGGTACTCAATTAATGAACTTCCCCCTTCATATTGAAGGTTCCAAGCCAAGCATCCTTATTAACGACGAACAATGGCTTTTGCACGAGTCACGGGTTTCCTAATTTTCCCAAAACATTAGGTGGAGACTTTGAGATTTGATGATGCAGTCTATTTCTGGAAAAAGGTTTTTGCAATAAAATGGATTTATACAAAAGTTGTCAAATATGGACTCTCATCTACGCTTCATATTACACTCGTGAGACTAGATCGAAGAAATCAAAGGTCCGAACTGTTTAATGTGCACGGGTACCCCCCAGGCGGTGATACAGTTTCTGGCGACTATGTTGGGGATATTAAGAAACCTTGACTCGAACTCCATGACATGATTTTTATTTTCAATTATATAAGTCTCGTGCTTGTCACTTGTTATCCTGGACGGCTACTCGGCTTTGGACGGATAGATATACATGGGCTCTAATATGGTCGGAGCACAAGCCTTGGAATCGAGATCACCACGTATCGCTTGACCTGCCAGATTGGACAGGTATATCTGTGTCTTATTGAGGTACCCTTTTTGACCAAAGACTAACCTAGTGCATGTAGTAAGCTTTAGCAACTTCCACAATTAGGGCAAGATGCTGCCCCATGTTAGGATGTATGATGCCACTTGTTTGAATAGTGAAACCCTAGATCATGTCAAAGCTAGGACAGTAAAATCCTACCCTTCATAGGGGTGTTTGTTCTCTTACTATGTGCAATGTATGGGATCTAGGGTTTTCAAATTTTGAGCAATGTTTCAGGCATTTCAGTTTATGGGGTTGAATTCGATTTTTCGCATGTTGTGTAATGATCGGTTGAGCAAGAATGCTACCAAGTTTCTGATTAGGAGTTCCGTTTTGTTTTTGCTAGGTAGTAGTAGCACTATAACTTCAGAACGGTCTAATACCCCTCAAGTTTTGTGGACTCGTGCTGGTAAACTTAGTAGAACCAGATATTTGATTCAAGGACAGCTAGTATTAGTTTCTTTGCCACCAGTTACAAGAAGGAAGGTTAAAACCTCATTGTTAGAACCTTGCCAGCCAGAATTTCTAGGATCTGTGATGGATCCACCTTCAATGGTGATGGACCAACCTTCAGTGGTAATGGACCCATTTCTAATAGTGACGGACCCACTTCTAGTAGTAATAGACCAACCTCCAATAGTAACAGACCAACCTCTGTTAGATATAGCAAACATGCTTTTGGCCCTTCAACAAAGCATGGATACTATTACTAACAAGGTTGCCACCAACAAAGAGGCTCTTTCCAGATTACAACGCCCACCAAGGGCATTTACATCTCATCCACATCTAGTGGTTCATCTGGTTTTAGACCCACCTCCGCCAATTGAAGAATTGTATGAACCTATTGTACAAGAAGACTTAAGGGTTCCTCACAGCCAATGAGAGGACTTTTCTCCACAGATGTTGATGAAGTTGACCTAGTTATACTAAGAATATCCAAATTGGAGAAAATGTTCGGAAGGTCGTAAGGGATTAACTCCATTCTGGATATAGAAGATAGGTATACAGACACAACTGTCAAACTGCTAGAACGGTTCAAAATGCCGCACATTGACAAGTGTGATAGAGTTAGTGACCCTATGGCCCACATTCGCCTTTTCTTGGATGTTCTAAAACCTATGGGTTTGACTCGGCCTCAAAAACTTTCCTTGTTTGGAAGAACTTTATCTGGTGTAGCTGTCATCTGGTATGCTAAATTAGAAGACTCCGTAAAATAGAGTTGTGAGAAGTTAGCTGAGGCTTTCATAACCTAATATTCTTATAACACCCAAATTAAAGTAACCACTCGGGACCTGGAGGCGACCCGATAAGAGCGTAGTGAGAGTTTTGTGGCCTTCATCACTAGGTAGGTGGAAAAGACAGCCATGATGACAAACCGACCCTTGGAAAAAGATCAAGTCCGTATGGTTGTCAAAAATGTACATGGAAGATTATTATAGAAAATGATAGTTCTCCCACTCTTCAACTTCAAAGACCTCTATGAGATTGAGATTCAAATTGAGGATGCTATCAATCAGGGAATCATTATGGAAGGAAATGAGCCCATGAGAAAGTCATTCACTCACAGTTCCAATGCTACTCCCAGTAGTAGCACAGCAACCAATGTCATACCCTTAGAAATCAACACTGTCACCACTTTTACCAAAATGGCCAACCATTTTGCTGATATTGACTCATAACCAACCACTTCAACTCGACCTCGAACCAGAAGGTTTCACCCTCTCCATATGTCTCCAACCCATGCCATGGAAATTCTAGTGAAAAAAGGGCACCTCAAGTTCCTTGATCCTCAACCCCTTCCTAATACACTTCTATGCAGCCATGATCCAGTGATTTTGGAGGTGATAACCCAAACATCACGGTCCTATCTATTTTTCTTTTCATTCTTTCTTTCGAGTCTGTTTCGACCATTGAGCTAGAATTTCTGAATGATAATACAGTAATTTTCGCCTACTTCTTTATGCCTTTAATCATTGCATTGACCGCAATTTTCAAAACTTTTTAAAAAAAAAACAGTGATAAAAACGAAGATGAAGGAATTTCTTTGGATTTTCAAAATTTGATCGACTAAGAGAAGAGATGTGTGTTAAGCCCTTAATGGATAAGATCATGCTTGTTAATATGGGTATTGAGAAGGATCCTTGCTTGGTCCAAATTGGTTCCACACTGTCTTCAGAAGAACACGAGCGATTAGTTGCTTTATTAAAAGATTTAAAAAAAGAAATTTTGTGTGGTCCTACAAAGATATGCCTAGAATTTATCTTCAGATTGTACAACATAGGATCCGTCTCAACCTAAGACCCGACCCCCTTAGCTTTCAAACCTTGATTTAGAATATTCAGTAATCAACCAGAGTGTGAGACTTGCATAGCCAAATTGGAAGCAGCCCTTGAACTAGGGGCAAATAAGATCGGATGTGATCAAAGAAGACTTGCATATTTGGATTAGAAACAACCCTTGAACTAGGGACAAAAAGGTTGGATGTGATTGAAGATTCAAAATCGGGTCATTTCTCAAGTCAATGGATACTGGCAAGAAAGTCAAATCTCAGAATTTGAGAGAAGAAGATTTAGTGTTGAAGGACAATCGAGCTCCTATCCATGACCCTTGGGCAAATTCAGGCCCAATTGGAAGGGTCCCTACCTCATCAAGTCTATGTAGTCTGGAAGAACAGTCATTCCCATGGATTTAGACGATCTAGAGATCTCACAACCAATCAACATGGACAAGCTACAAAATACTATCCTTGAAAGGCTCGCTAAGCTGAAAGCCTGGAAGGGTGACCTAGGAAAAAATTAGAGCAGAAAAAAAAATAGAAGATGAAAAATGAAAAAAAAAAAAACAAATAAATAAATAATAATAGGAAAATAAAAAATGAAACAAGCTCCTAAGATTGAAAACCCAGAAAGGCAGTTCTGGCAAAAGTTAGAGCACAAAAGGAGAGTGAAAATACTCGAGTGAACCTTACCTCCGAGAACTACGTAAGGCCTAATTCCTATCTTTGGGATACGTAGGCTTTGCGGCAGATTCAGTTGCAAGACAAATCAAGTTCGAATTTGAGTTTGTGCATCTGAAGGGTTGATTCCATGTTGGTTGAGTAGTGGTCATTTACGAAAATAGGTTTTAAGGACTTTTAATGAAATCAACTAATTTTCTTCAAAATTATTCCATTTTTCTAAAACCGAACCATTTCTTGGACCCAAAAGGGAAAATTTTTAGTGCTCACGACTTGACTTACGTGATTTCAAAACAAAGAATGGAACAAGCATGTTAATCTACTCCCATGTTGGTCAAAATCTTTTTACCAGAAAATCAAAAGAAGTCAAAGGAACTAAGGGCATAGTCGAGCCAAGAATTCTATCTTCTCTCCGCACTCTCGAGTCTCATGTTCATATTTCAGTCAGCCGGCTAACCATTCAGTTGGTCGTCCAAGTTTTGAGTTGACCCCAAGTGTGATTCTTGATTGTTTCAGCTGGTTGGCCACTTGTTTAGCTAGTCGGCCAATTTTCCAGCTAGTTCATCAGTTTGTTCAGTCAGACGATTCATAAATCAACCAGCTTGTCATTTTTTTAGCTAGTTGAACAATTAATCAATTAGCTGGCCGATCAATTTATGAATCTAGAATGAAAAGCTGCAGAATTTGTATAAGCTCAATGGTGTGTCCTTTTGAGTCATGTTTTGAGTGTCTTTCATTCTATTAAGTGTAAATAGGTGTGTATGGATTGCTTTTGCTTGTGCTTTTGCTTTGTTGAGTCATTTTTTGATTTCTGGTTAGTTGAGGGCTCAATGTCAAATTCAAAATTCATTGAAAATTCAATCATTCTCAAACTCAAATTCGAGACAAAATATTTTTATGCTCAAGTGTTGTGTTATTCACGCCATAATGTGCAAACAACGGAACTTATTTTATTAAACTTCAAGGCGAAGCATCGCCGATCAGCATTACAAAAGAAGTGAAGAAAACTACATGAAAAACAAGGGAAATTTTGAAGCATTGGTGTTCCTTCCTAAGCAAAAACAAAAAAAACAAAAAAACAAAAAAAAAGAAAAAGAAAAAAAAAAGGGACTTTTTTTCTTGGATTCTGGCAGTAGCCCGACGAGGAAGACTACAAACTGACTTTATTCGCAGAAAACTTCGTCACTCGCCTCTGCCATCAGCTGCCTCGCCACATCTTCACTCACGGGAAGCCTTTGAAGATTCTGCCTCCGCATTGACAAAGCTTCCGAAAGAAATTATTCCCCGCCGACCATCAAATAAAGAGTATGAAGGAACTCGAAATAAGGCCACGGAGGTGGCCTGTCATTTCAGCTCTTTGTTTTACTTTTTCAATGCGCTAATATCTTCTCGAGCATCTTTGTACATACGCTAGAGCAAAGAGAGGTAGGCACTAATTGATGTACCTCACTTGTCTTATTCTGCAACCGGTGGGACAAATTGGAGACCGTGGTCACAGTCTCCACATAGGACTTCACTATGAAGTGGTTGGCATCAACGTCAGACTGTACTGCCAAGGTTTGATCAATTGACATTGGGCACTCTGTCAAAGCTCAGAAGGGCTAGTGTCTGTAATTTTGATTAGGGAATCGTTAAGGTCAGGGAAGAGAATGAGGAGATGACAAAAAGAGGCCATGTCGGGAGGAGTACAATGCTAAGAAGAGAGATTGGCAATGGAGTTTGCAGCTCTCTGCTTTGTCTCTCTCGCAGGCCTTGGTTTAAGAAGAAGTTGGAAGAGAAGAAAAAACCAAGGAAAAAGGATTGCTGAGGCAATCTTTGACAAATCGAGTCCGATCCAACTGTTGTCGATCAGAAGCATCGTGATTGTTGAAATCGCGCGCCAGACACATTGCTCGATGAAGATGAACAGGGCAGAGAGGGAGACCAAAACAGGGAAGAGAGATATATAATACGTATATAATCTGTATAAAATACATATATGTATATGTATATGTATATGTATATGTATATAGTTTGTTTATATATGTATATAATATGTATGTATTCATCTGTCTGTGTGTATACCGTATATGTATTTGTATGTCTGTGTATCCGTATGTCTGTGTCTGTATATATGTGTATGTATGTATATATTTTCTATATGTATATGTATATGTATATGGTACGTATTTTGTAATTATTTGTATCCGTATATGTATATATCGTATGTATGGTATGTATATCAAAAAAGAAAATTTTCAAAAAAAAATTCAAACAAAAAATCAAAAAAATAAATTTTCAAAACAAAGAACAAAAACAAAAAAAAAAAAACAAATTTTTTTTTGTGTATTCACCTATTGTGCTTTGATCACATTGCATATTGTATGTCTCACATTACCCCTTTGTGTTTTTGCATTCACCATCACACTTGCACTGTCTATTACATTTGTCATGCATGGTTACAATCCATTCACATCACTTCAAACTTTTTGGTTACAACTTTTCATCCATTACCCGGTTAAAACCATCGCCCTATTTCGTATTGACGTATGGTCTAAGTCTTGTATATTGGTTATGACCCTTTTCTCTTTCACCCGATTAAAACCATAGCCCTATTTCATTTTGAGGTACGGTCTAGGTCATGTATATTGGTTAAGACTCTTTTTCTCATTTACCCAGTTGAAACCATCAGCCTATTTCGTATTGAGGTACGGCCTAGATCTCGTGTTCTGGTTAAGAACACGGTTAAAACCATCACCCTATTTCATATTAAGGTATGGTCTAGGTCTTGTATATTGGTTAAGACCCCTTTTTCTCTTCACCTAGTTGAAATCAATCCCCTGTTTGATATCAAGGTACGGTTTAGGTCTTACTGTTTGATTAAAACCTTATTTCCTTCTCTTGCATGAGTATGTTTGAATTGTACCCCTTTGTTTGCTTGATTTGCATGAGGCTTGCCTTACCACCTATCATATTGCATTGCATAAGTCATGAAAAAAAGAATTCAACTTTCAATTGCATTAGCATATCATTTGCATGGTTACAACTATCATTGTTGCATTACTTGGCTACAATCTATTCACATCAACATTTGATTACAACCTTTTTCATCCTTTAATGCTGGTCCCCCTCTTTTGGGTGTAGGTTCAAACCAGTCGGTTAATACTGGACCGTTTTTGGGATGACGATACTATCCCTTTCTCGGGTAGACGGTTCAAACCACCATCGGTTAATACCTCCTCTGTTTTGGGTTGTAGGTTCAAATTATTCATCGATTACATTTCATTCTCTTATGTGAGTGTTTTGATTGTATCCTTTGTTATGCTTCATATCATTTGCATGAGGACTGCTTTATCGTATATTACCTGTTGCATTGCATTGTAAATCATGAATTTGCAAAAAAATGGCTTTGTGAAGCATGTAAGTCCAGTTTTTCATTTGTATTTCGAGCATATCATTTCCATCCTATCTCTGAACTACATTGGTTTGATTCTTTGCAAAGGATACGTAGGTAACCCTTGGGTTTCACCAATTGTATTTACATCTTGTTTGTTTGCCCAAGTCTTACAACCTTATCAAAAGGGTCGTCTTTGAGCATTGACATTCACTCACGTCAAGAAATGACTTCGAGTTCTGTCAAAGAGGGGCAATTGTAGACACCCTATTTTGATCGGCCCTAAAACTTGGGCGCTTTCTTTTGATTACCTGATGATGAAAATAAGAATATGCTATCTCACAAAATTCTCAATAAGAAAGATGGAATTTGTGCTTCATTTCCAAACCTAAGCCTGTTTGGCTAGGTGTTCAAATCTCGTTCAAAACTTTCTTTCTATGCTTTGTTCTGAATATTTTTGTAGTGTTTTGAGGCTCACTTTTAAACTTCAAAATAAAACATTTCTCAAGAAATTGAGCAAAGAATAGGGTGGAAATAGGAGAAAAGGACAAGAATTCTATTGAAAAATCATGTTTCGTGCAAAACAGTCAGCCACAACCAATATTTTGGCCGGCCAGCCAAGATTTTGGCCGGCCAACCAATAAATTAGCCAGGCAGCTACTTTGCCTAGAAGCATGGTAGTTTTGGCAAAATTCTTGTTAAATGCATGTGGGTCATGCCATTTCAGATCTTTTTCTTGTTATATTCATGCATGACGTACACACCCACCCCTTCTATTATCCTCCTTTGGCCTCCATTGTCAAAATGAGGATTGACTTCTTCTCAAAATGTGGCATCTATTTTCAACCACCCTTATCATCCCATCATCCATGTCTCCCACCTTATCTGTCACCTCCTTGACTTAGTAGCCTTCCCTAATTGCTTATAAAGATAGAGAGGATCAAAATGGGAAGGGAATTGAATTGAGAGGAATGAATTAAAAGAAAAGAAAGAGATATAGACAGAAAAAGAGAAAGTTTAAGTTTTGAGCCAAAACTTAGATTGCTTAGTGATACACTGATATACCATCTTCCATATATCAAACCAAGTCCAAAAATTTTGTGAGAGCCAAATTCTAGTAGCATTGATTGAAAGAGAGTAAGTGTTATTGAAATTGAGAAAACAGAGAGTTATAACCCCCCCCTCCAAAAAAAAAAAGAAAAAAAAAACACTGTTAAACAACCCAAAAATACCATTCCACACTAGAATTTCAAATTTTCAAATTGAGAATTGATAACACGCTGCATAAGCTTGAAGGTGATCAAAAGGGAAGTTTGGAAATCAAATCCTTTCTTGGAAAGTAAATTTTGCACACCTCATTTTTTTTTTCTTTTTTTCACTTTCTTGTGTTTTCTTTCTTATATTGCTTTTCTTGCTTCAATTTCATGTTATAAACCTGTTGTAAGCTAACTGGAAGTGGTTAGTTGAGCCACTTGCATATTTTCCGTTTGTGTTTTTGGTGTTTGAATTAAAATAGAGTTTTGGCCTGGCCTAATTGGCCAGCCAGGTCATCTTTTGGCCGACCATCCACTTTTCTTGGACAGAACCCAGCAACCTCCCGGTGTAGAGTAGAACAGTCTCCGACGGTCTCCGACTTCCCCCTGAAGCTTTTGTTTTTGTTTAGTTTTTGTTTTAATTAGAGAGATTGTGATGATTTAATTTTTGTTGTAATATTTTATTCCTTTCCTCCCTTATTCAGATATGTAATATTCAAAGTTATAATAATTCCCCGTCCTACTTCTTTCTATCTCGTTCTTTATTTTTCTTTCCATATTCTATAAATATGTATGTTATTTTACTTATCATCATATCCATGCCTTTCATCCATGTCTTATGCCTTAAGATCCAGCTGAATTTGCATTTGTGAATTTAATTGATTATTATATGATTTTGTGTGTTATCTCATGTTTTAAGATGATTCACATGTCATATATTAAAAGCCGGATTTGTAGTTGCATTTCATGAATGAATTACATTAGGATCTTATATATAGGATCATGCATGTTTACTAATTTTGTTTTTGTGCCTATTTGCGGGACATCGGTAAATATGTAAGTTTTTGTCCTTTACCATCCCGCCTTTGTGTGTTTTTGTTACTATGTTTGGCATCTTACCATGTGGCTATGTGCTTGTTTAATATAACTCTATGCATGCTAGTGGATGAAGGTTGTGTTATTTAGTTTGGAATAAAATTGATTTTCATAATTGCACTATTCAAAACACTTTTTGAAATATATGAAATCGAATTGTTCCAAAACAAATGACACAGTCTACACTTGTTTGCTTTACATAGTAAATTTTGGGACTTACTATTAATAATCTGAATATGAACACATAAAACAAATAAAATTCATATCATGGCTTAGTAGAAGCCGATCTTTTGATCAAGTGAGTGGGAGTGCTCAATTAATGGCCTTCTCCCTTCCTACTTAAGATTTCGAGCCAAGCATCATTAGTTACAATGAACAGTGGTCTTGGCACGAGTCACAGGTTTCCTAATTTTTCCAAAACATTTGGTGGCGACTTTGAGATCTGATAACGTAATTCATTTATGGCAAAGGTTTTTGCGTTAAAATGGATTTTCTATAAAAGTTGTCAAATATAGACTCTCATCTACATTTCACATTGCACTCATGAGACTAGATCGAAGAAATCAAGCGTCCGAACTATTTAACGAGTGTGGGTACTTCCGGGCAGTGTTACAGCCACATATTTAACATTATATCATTTTATATTTCCCTTAGAACAATAAATGTTTTTGTATCGTTAGACAATTCAATGACATCCCAAATTTCATTATGGTCCATTGATTTCAACTCATCATTCATGTCATTAATTCATTTAGTAGAATCAACACTTTCTATGACTTGTGAAAACAAAACCGAGTTCTTACTTATCCCAATATCATAATAAGATTGTTATAGATATACCACATAATCATCTGAAATGACAAATCTCTTTACCTTATAAGATCTTCTTAATATTATTTTTTGTGGTTCTTCTACAACTTTTTCATTAGTGATAATTACATTATGGAATAATTGATTATTCATTTTTTGTTCCATAGCATTAAGTTGTTTAACAACGACAGGAACGACAATTTCCTTCAAAATTATGGATAAAGATACTTGTATCCAAACTTATTAAATAATCACATTTCATGATCTATGATTCCCACTGATTTCACCATTCTTATTAAATTTGATATTATCGATTTCTACAATTCTTGTACTATATTATGATAGTAAAACTAATACCCTTTGAATTTTTTTTCAAGATAATCAATAAAGTAACCACTAATTATTCTAAAATTCAATGTCTTCTTATGTGGATCAATGATTCCAATATCTATTACATAACCCCAAACATTCAGGTATCTTAAGTTATGTTTCTATCCTATTCACAATTCAAAATATGTATCTGGAATTGTCTTACTAAGAACTTGATTTAATATATAAACAACAAAATACATCCACAATGATACGGATATTTAGAAATTACATAACATACTCCTAACCATATTCATTGGAATACAATAATGCTTCTCAACTACATCATTATGCTAAAGTATTCATAAATATCACGCTTTTCATAAAGTTTAGCAAATAGACTTGTGCTTTACACTATCTTTATGATTTTTCACCTTTTTATTTCATTGCTTTTCTTTCTTAATAATGTACACTTCAATGGTATCCATTTATTAGAGATCTTTTATGCAATAAATAAATAAAAACATAAAGGGAAAGTTCATTTATAAAAGTAATAAAATAACTTTATTTACCAAACACAAGATGTCAAAGGGCCTATTAATGTTTATTTGGGTAATATCAAGAAACCCTATATACTTGTTGCAATTTACCTAATGTGTTTGAATTGTTTTCCTTAATGCATTTCATATTCCCACTAAAAGCAATAAAATCTAAATTCATCTTTTATTAGTCTGTATAACTTTTCTCAAAAAAAAATATTGCAACATTTTATGCCACAAGATTGAGAAGTTTTCATTTATCAGACAATATTTAGAACCAACATAATAATGCAAGGTAAACAAATTTTTGAGAAAATACATTATCAAATTTTAATTTATACAAACCATTATAAATAATACCAGAATTAACAGAAGAGGTATACTTAAATAAATTAAATTTTTATTCCGAATTTTAAGAATAATCACCAAGGTTGAGTTTGGACAAATCAATAAATAATTTTCCAAATTAAATTAAATATAAAAATTTTGAAACAAATTCTAAGTAATGATTAGTGTCAGAAAATTAAACGATAAGTCCCAATAATTTCAATTGGAATTTTAACATAATTGGTTTGAAAATGATTTGACATCTTATTAAAAATATGTGTAATCATTTTTTTTCTTATAAGACTGAGAATCTTGAGCAAACTCATTTTCTTTATGTAGTTATTTCTTTATGCCCTTTTTCTAGGCTCTCTCTCTCTCTCTCTCTCTCTCTCTCTCTCTCTCTCTCTCTCTCTCTCTCTCTCTCTCTCTCTCTCTCTTTTGGCTCCTTAAATTACGAGATTAATAAATGATATCTCAATTACTTACATTTTGTCTCTTCTTAAATAAACATACCATTCAATTTATTAACTTTCTACTTACAATTCATAGAACTATAGAAGAGACAAATAATTCCAAATAAATTACACAAAAATAAACTCATTCACAAATATTCTTAAATTTTTTAATTGAGCAGTCAAGTTAGACAATTTAATGACAATGCTAATCCATTCTCTATTCATACCATCGAACTTTATGGTCGTAAACTTAACCATAAGTGTCCCAGCCAAAAAAAAAAAAGAAAGAAATTATTAGCAATACAGAAATGTTTTTTCACATATTTAACATTTTTAGTTTAAGGAAGTTAAAATTTGCTACCATTCGCGTAAAAACATAAAACTTAATTTGTTCGATTGTCCGAAACTTTCATATTTTATGAAAAATCTTTTTGTTTTATACTGCTTGAGTCAATAATAGCAACAAATTTCTCAAATAGTAACACTAAGTCAAAGTCCATAATACTGAGATAAAACTGAACTTAGTCTATTCATTTTGAAAAATCTATGTCATTTAGAATAGAAACAAACAAAGTAAACAAATATAGCTTAATAAAAGCTTTAATCAATCATTCATACTCACTACATTAGTGTTAAGACTTATTAATAATTGACAATTAATCAAGATAAACACATGTTTAAACAATCATAAATAGTATTACCATAATCTACCTTTGGGATAATCTAATGGCATATTATTAACAATTATGGTGATTCCATTTCACCAATAAGAATAGTTGATAAAATATTCATAATTAAGTAGGTTTGTTACCTTTGGATAATCATTTCAGTCTCAATTATGAATACCCATCAACTATCATATTTCAATTCAATAATTACTTAGAAGTGGTGCACCTTTGGGCCAACCTAATATCTTTGTAATCAAAGAATTGTGATTTACAAAGTCATTATTTTTTAATACTTGGGAAGGGTATTAATTTCAATTATTTGATTTGATATCTATGTGTCATTTTGACTGGGTCACTTTTGCAACTACCAACCATTTCATAATTTTTCTTTCAAAATTTTACATAGACATTATTGAATAAACAAAAAATTATTCACAATTATTCATCATTATAATCATGATAATGCATATTATAAATCATAAGAATAACATTAAGACATTACAAATATTAATACAATTCATATTCTATATTACATAAGAATACATACTTTTGTACATCATCAAACCACCCATAAAATCAAGATTATATACATAATGGTGGTAATAAAATTGTCGCGCCCCGCCTTATATTATCTGAATCCATTACCAACTCCGTTACTAAAGTCCATTTCCAGAGTACAAATATGGAAGCATGAAGAAATAAATAAAGAGATAACATTTCGTACACTCTCCTATATAAACAATGATGGTATATTAAATACAATTCATTACAGTGCCCTTAGGCTTACATTGAATATAAATAAACAAGAAGGATTTACCCTTATACATAACGTGGCATTTCGTCAACAAATTAAAAGGCCCCATGGCCAAAAAGATAAAAGACTTCAAGTCTTTGACGATCTTCAAACCTTCCTTCTTGAAAAATATTCAACAGAGTGGGATAAACACAAAGGTCCAGAAGGTATCCCAATGCCACTAAGCAATAACAACATATAAATAGCGATGATCGTGAATGCTTCATGAAAAACCTAGAAATCCCCTAGATATTGATTTGTGATTATGTATCAATTTTAAACTGTTAATACCAATCCCAATAAAACAATCAAAGACAAATCGACACAAAGATTTTACATGGAAAAATCACAATTGGAGCACCTCCAATTGTGATAAAAAAAAAAAAATCGGCAAAGCCCACAAAACAATCTACTAAGAAGACATAAAAGAATTACACAAGTGTATTCTGAATTACCTAGCGAATCTATGCCCGAATTGAACCGACCCCTAGATGTCTTTTCCACCACGGTCTTCACCTTGGAATCATCTTGCCTAGCGTTGAATCTACAATGCCGATGTCAAAACCACGGTCTTCACACAATCCTGCATTCAGGTAAGCAACCTGTCCTAGTTTGGAACAGTCTTTATGGCTTCCGATATGCAACTAGGTCGATTGGTCAAAAAAGTGTACCTCAACAAGACTACCTAATATACATCTCGCACCTAACACCGAGAAGTGAAAAGAGGATCAAATAGTACAGCGGTAGTCCAGATCCAAGACTTGTGTTCCCATCGTGGTAGAGCTTGCAACTGGTCAGCCTTATAGCACGCTTTTCCAAGCAAGCCCTCGGCAAACTGCTCAGGAATAGCAGATGACAAACACAGTGACTCAAGTGCACCAATGCAAATGCAATGCAATGCAATGCAAAAAAACACATAAATGTAGATAAAACAGCATATCATGAGTTCGAGTCAAGTTCTCTAATTCCCCAGCAGAGTCGCTAGAAACTGTGGACTCGACTTTCTTCGCGCCCCCTTTCGGAGAGCTTGAATTGGTCCTACAGTTTTGACTCCTATCACGGTTCTGAATCTAATCTCACAAAGTGCAATGTGAAATTGATAAACACCAAAGAGCCCAATCCGGCAAATCATTTTGGAAAATTAATTTTAGATCAAATAATGCCAAAACTGGACTGCTTTGCCAGATTACAGAGTCACCACCTAAATATTTTGTTTTTGAGAAATTTAGGAAACCCTGACTCGTGCCAAAGGCCACATGTCCGTCATCACCAAAGTTGCCTCGGCTCGGGAACTTGGGTACGAGAGGGGAAGGTCCTGAAATGAGCACCCCCACTCGCCCGATCAAAGATCGGCCTCTACTAATCATGATATGTTGTTTTATAAACACATGTGTTCTTATTCCAGTTATTAGCTAACTTTACTATGTGACACACACAAGCAAGTATAGACTAAGTCGCAAGAATTGGAATGAATTCAACTCATGTTTGTTTGTGAAAATGGTTCGAATTTGCCACCCTCAAGTGAGCTAAAGCGCGGATTTGCCACCAAACATGATGGGCTTTAAAACATGATTTGCCACTTCGCAAAGTGGGCTTAAAACACACATTTTGTTGAATTTTCCCAATTCAAACAACAAAGCCTCCATCCACAGGTATTCATGCAATTAATCAAATAAGCATATAGCCTCATGGCAAGCATGATATCATAGCAACACTCACACTCATGCAAGTATGCTAAAGCGTAACACTTACAGTGTACTCCAAGACAAAACAAAAGCTAGTTAGAAATATTCATGATCCTAACTATGCAAAATGCCTAATGCAACACATGCAATAATGCAACTAAATAGGCTCGGCTACCTAATCATGGCATATGAAGCAACTAGATAACATGCTTTGAAACACGTATTCAAGTAAGTGTATTAAAAATACGATGCAGTTTGAATGATGCGCCGAGCCCGGTGCATGCAAGACAAATAAATGATGCATGCATGCGAGCATAAGGTATGCTAATCAAAACGTGTCCCTAATCTAACCATCGAAAGGGGTTAAATAAAAAGAAGAAAGACGTGGGGTTGGAAGATATGCATACAGACACGCACACTTATTACAACATTACGCCCTCTCGGAGGAGGGCCCAAATGAGATAAGCTAACTAGCTACGCTAATTTAAGTAAAGCTAATTACTACAAAACAACTAATTAATCATTCTAGCTAATTAATTATTACAAACCAATTGAAACTAATTAACTAACTTATTCTAAGCTAATTAATTACAACAAATTGAAATTGAAGAACTAGTTACACAAACTAATTAAATACAACACTCAAACTAAATAATTAGCTACGCTAACTAATTAAAGCAATTAAAATGGCCTCAAGGGCGAGGGACGCATGCATGCTCGGTTGGCTTTCTTCCGAAAATCCACCGTCTTGCCTTTGGATGCCTCTGTTTGCACTTTGCTTTGATCTCTGAACATTGCACCAATTTCCAGACTACTTCTGCTCCACCTCAAGAACACTTTGCACAACTTTTCCACTGATGGCCAGTTGGCTACCATAGGAGGCTGTCGGCCACTACTACTGGCCTGTCGGCCACTACTACTGGCCGGTCAGCCACTGTTTGTGGCTGTCGGCCACCCTTTCCCTGGAATTCTCTTTTTTGCTACAATAGAGAGCAAGCAGAGGCAAAGCAATGTATTCTCACACAATATATCTACTATTACCCTCCTTATCGTTTCTCAAGCTCAAATGAGTGTAGTTCTTGGCTCTCAAGCCATCAACCAAGCATTTTCAATGCATGATGGCCACAGAACCAAGCTTGTACAAGCTTAATGAATGCACAAATAAGACTCAAAGGACCACCACCCTATCATGCATGATCAAGGGTGACGACGACCAAGAAAAGTGACACGTTTCATCACTTTGAGTATGAAACGTCCCACATTTCTTATGTTTGGATTAACATCCGATCCAAACACATGCAATGCAATACAACATGCTTGTCTTGTCCATGTTTTACTTGTCATGTTTTGTTTACACATTTTACATTACCGATTAGTCCTTTAACCAATTAAGTCCAATGTGAAAGTCCTCTAATTGGAAAGATGGCCTAAGCCACAAGTGCCTTGAGCATGAAAAAGACCTTACGTTGTTGGTTAATAGAAACCCTCAAAGGAGGATTAAAACCATTAGGCATGAGAGTCTCAATTTCACATTCAAGCCAACAAGGGGCTCAAGGCCACTTTCAAAGCAAATTGAAAAGTGACGAATAGAGGGAGGTTGCAGACATTTTAGTGCTGAAATGGCATGAAAAATGGCACTAAATCGTGCAAGCAACACATGCACAACATGTTAAAAAGCCAAAAGCATTAAACTAGTGAGGATCATTACACTAAAGGCATGCAATATCAAGCTTAAATAACCAAACTAGCTTTGGATAGAGCTTAAACATGCCAAATCAGTGGCCAAAACATGCTGAGATTAAAGCATAAAAGGCAACAAAAACATGCTCACATGTTAGCTCACAAATAAGGCCCAAGACATAACTCTCAAAAGTAATGAAAGAGTGAAATAAGTGAAAGTGTGACAGAGCCATATGCTCTGAAATCACATGTTAAATGATGCTACAACATGCAATCATTCCATGCAAAACATGTGAGAGGCTTTAAAACACAAAGCTAGTGAAGACATTTGCACTACAACTATGCAAGACAAGGCTCATATGACCAAGACAGCTCAAAATAGAGTTAAATCATGCCAAATCAGAGTCTAAAACATGCCTGAATTAAGCTAGGTTAAACCACAAAAACATGCTAACATATGGAGCTAACTAGGCATGAAAGCTAGACACAATAAGGGAAGGCCAACCCCTCCATTTTTGGACTCCAAAACAAAGTTTTCACCACTGAAAACCCTCTGAATTTCAGTGGTTAAAAAGCCAAAAGAGTTTGATTTGAAAGCCTTGAAAGATGACACAAAAAGCTATACAAGCTAAGGAACAAAAGAGAGAGACAACCCCCTAACACAAAATAGGCTCAAACCACCATTTTTGGGACTGAAAAACAAAGGTTTTTACAGTTGAAAACCAGCTCAAAAACAGTGTCAAAAGATGACAAAACAAGTTATGCAAAACAAGTTTTAAAGGTAAGTCTTATACCTCTTGAAGCCAAGCACACTTTAGGCACAAATGAGGCACCAAATCAAGTTAAAATCACCTTCTAAAGCTCAAAGAAGGTCCCAAGGAATCTCAACCCAATGGTGGTCAAGTTTGATCGAGGATGTCTAGGCAAACTAGAAGTGTTTCTCTACTTGTATGCTCAAAAGGGCAAGAGAGAGAGAAATCTAGAGAGAGAGGATTATAGAGAGAGAGAGATTTTACAGAGAGAGGCTCCCAAACTTTCTAACCTTGCAATATGAGAGATATAGCCTCTATATATAGAAAAATACAAGCCTTGGGTTGAAATATCTGATTCAGAGACAGCTGGCAGAGTGTAGAACAGCTGGACGAGAAATATCTGCAAATTCTGAGCTTTCTGGGCACTTGTGGCCGACTGGCCACCATTGGTGGCCGACACGGGTCACTTCTAGTGGACCTATGGCCGACAAACTCCATTTTTGGCCGGCACACTCCCCCAATGGCCAACAGCAAAAACTGGTCCCTGTCCCCGACTTCAAACAAACATAACTCCTTCATCTGGACTCCTTTTTAGGTCATTCTTTAGTCTAAATTGTAGCCCCGAAAGTATTCTTTCCAATGGTAGAAGCCTCATATCAAAATTCCAAGTTTGCTAAGAGATATCCCTCTTTTAGTGAAGACTGTTCAGTTTCAGTCCAACGGGATTGATGCCTAACTTTAACCAGCCATATCTCCCTCATTCAGACACGGCTTTAAAATATTCGTGAGTGAAAATGAAGCCCCAGAAGTCCGCTTTCCAACGGTGGTGGCCTCATAGCTGAAATCCAAGTGTACAAATGGATTGTTCTGATTTGGCGAGGGTTGTTTGACTCTCTCTTAACGGTTTATGCCCAACTTCTCCCCCAACTAACTTTCTTCTCTCTCCTCCAATTTCTTTAATTCCAAACCTTTAAACGAGATGTTTTGAAAAAAATTTCAAAGAGTTCACCTCTCTTTCATTCATTCATTTCCACTTTGTCCTTGCTCAGTTTACCGAAAAGCGTAACATTTAACGAAATGCGAGCCTCGGAACATCGTAGAAGCTTTGTTTCAAAAATATTTTCAAAGAGAGGGTTTTAAGGTCTAAAATCTTTGGTCAAAATAGTTTTAGTCCAAAAATGGGGTGTAAGGTTGGGATTTGACTCTCTCATTGTCGAAGAAATCGAACCTTTCATCACCAAGTAAGCCATTAGTGATACCCACATCTTAAGGGCGATCAAAAATGGGGTGTTTACACCCCTCACTAAAAGCAACCACAAACACTGTACTGAAAACAATGAACAAGAAGAAAAAAATATGGTGAAGCAAGTAAGGAATTTTAGATTTGTACCTTAAAACACAAAAGATTATCCAAGAAACACAATTACTTGAAAACACAATGTACACAGCCTGTACAAAATTCCTCGTGAAAAAAAGTGACGCATTATGTTAAAAGCATAGATCCCATGATAAAAATGTGTGTGTGGCTCTTGGAGTTTGACAAACACAATATTCAAATCCTAGTAGTGATCTGATAGCTGGACCTCCGGCAAGAGAATCTAAGCACAACTAAGGAAAGTCAAACCATTAGGAATCAAGAGGTATTTGGTGAGTAAAAGCGGAGGCTCCCCCTTAATCAATGAATTTTTTTTATGTTTTTTTTTTTTTGTTTCCTTTCTTTTGCACACATTTTTTTTTCCTTTTCTTTCTTTTGCACATTTTTTTTTTCTTCTTTCTTTTGCACACTCATTGGTGGCTGACACGCTCAAGAGTATGGAAACCGAACCAGAGACGCATGGAGACAATAAGGATAGCCTAGTTGGTGACTCTGAGGTAGCCTTTTCCTCATGTCTTAACTGCAAAGAATTGAGGAGAAAGCTGTGGAGATGCAAAAAGATGGAAGCTGGTTAAGAGACTCAACATCAGCCATGATATGCTAGTATAGGGTCAATTCCTCTAGAAAAGCAAAAGATACAATGCCAGAAGTCCATAGAGAAAAATAATCACTAAGGCGGAAAACTCCGATATTTGTTAATCCAAGAGTGTGTGCAAAATGAGACATACTAATCAAATAACACACTTTGAAATGAGTAATAATCACAGAAAGCACATACATATTAACATGTAATAGATATTCTCATCAATTCCAATATGCCACAAGAACTTCTCAAAAATTTTAAGCTTGCAAAATCATACTAAGTAAATCTTTTTTTTTTTTTCCTTTCTAAAATAAAGCAAGACATAAAATGAACAAGGACACACTAAATGATACCACACATTAAATGACCCAAAAAGAAAAAACAAAACACACAGAAACCTAAAAACAAAAAAAAAAATGAATAAACAACATAACACAAGTCAAGTTTTCTCACCCAAGTTGCTTTAGTATAAACAAAGTTGTGAGAATTGCGGTTCTTGGGTGGTGTCTTGATGTTGTGGTTCCTTTCCTTTTCAATGGGAACCCATCTCGATGTGGTTTCCAACTCCCTATTCCTAGGTCTAGGCAAATGCAAACTCACTCCATGTTTGGTCTCAAGCATGTCAAAATAGCAAGGTCTATTATGACCCTTAACCTCATTACGATCAATGAAGTGTCTCCTACCCCACGAGATGTTAGAATTTCTTCCATCTCTATAAGACACTCTCCCATGCAACTCATAACAATAAGGGCGAATATGACCATACATATCACAATGATAACAAATAAAAGCAGAGTGTACCTTCTTTTCTTTGGCCTTACCAACTCTAAGAAGATTAAGAAGTCCTTCCTCTCGTTAAATCTTTTGCTCCCCATGCCCTTGAGTTCTAGTATCATGAGATGCAGATGCACTCTGTTTTTGCTCTTTCTTACCACCAAAGCCAATGCCACTCTTGTCAGAACAAATTTGTTGAGACCCAATAATATTGTCCAAAGTCTTCGATCCTTTGTTCTAAAGTCCAATGGTAGCCATAGCACACTTGAGCTCTTTCTCTTTTTTGATCATTAGTTCTTCCAAGGCAACTTGAGACATCTCGAGAGTTTCAATCTTTTCTTCATACGTTGCATAGATTTGCTGTAACTCATTCCTCTCTGTCTCACAAGTTAAGAGTTTTGCACAAAGAGCTTATCGATCATTAGATATCTTGACAGCATCATTCCAAGCCTCGGAAATCTCCTCCTTTAGTTTGACTTTCTCACTTTCACATGCTTTGAGTTTCATAATGAGTTTGTCATTCAATTTGGATAAGTTAAGAGATTCCTTATATAACTTTTCATAAGCTTGCTGAAGCTCTTCATTATCACTCCCTGAGGATTCATCATCAGTGTCATTCTCAACCGTCCTCTTTGGATACTCTATTCGTCCTTCAGTTTCGGATGCCACCATGAAAGCAAGGAATTGTTCATGCCCCTCTTCGCCTTGTGCTTCATTGTCGCTTTCATCTTTATCAGACTTTGATTTATCATCTCAAGTGATAGCGAAGGCTTTCTTCTTCCTCAAACGAGTAGGGCATTCTTGAGCAAAGTGGCCAAATCCTTGTCATTTATAGCATTGGACTCTTTCAGAGTTCCCATGTATTTTTCGTTTCTTCCATTTCTTCTTCTGGGTTACAGAATTAATTTTGAATTTATCTTTGCCTTTGGATTTATGAGTTGATTCCAAAATATTATGATTCTTTTTCAGAAAAGACTTTTTAAATTGTTTTACGAAAGCATCCGTAATCTTGGAATTAATCTCACAATCCTCATCAAAATCCTTTCCAACTGCATGAGCACTACTAAAAACAATATCATCTTTTTGTTTCTTTTTGAAATTTCTATGTGCCTCATAAGTTTGGAAATTTTCAACCAAATGATCCAACTTGAGGTTGTCAACATCTTGAGCCTCCTCAATAGCTGTAACTTTTGGTTGGAACCGATCGGGCCAAGGATCTCAAAATTTTTCCCACAACTTTGGATTCTAGTATTTTTTTCACCTAAATTGAAACTGAAATTTATAATGTCACTCAACTTCGCATAAAATTCATCAAAGGTCTCACTATTTTTCATAAAAAGGTTTTCGAAACTAGATGTGAGCCTTTGAAGTTTTGAGCGTTTAACAGAATGAGTGCCCTCATGAATAGTTTGTAAGATATCCCAAGTCTCTTTTGCGACTTCACAATTGCAAATTTGACTAAACTCTTCAGGTGTGATGGTGCAAAAGAGAGAATTGATAGCTATACTATTCCAACTACTATTTTGGTAATCAATTAGGTCCCACTTATCAATTGGTTTAGGGAAAGTTACTCCATCAACAGTAATCGTTGGTTCAGTCCACCCATACATGATAGATTGCCAAACTTTTTCATCAATAGATTTTAAAAAAATCTCATCCAAGCTTTCCAAAAAGAATAATTAGATCCGTCAAATAGGGGTGGTCGAAACATAGAATTTCCCTCACGAATTGAATCCATTATCATAAATCAAACAAGATCTCGCTCCAAAAGTTTTAAAAAAAATAGAGCAACCTGCTCTAATACCAATTGAAAAATCTAGAAATCCCCTAGATATTGATTTGTGATTGTGTATCAATTTTAAACAATTAATACCAATCCCAATCAAACAACAAAGACAAATTGACACAAAGATTTTATGTGAAAAAATCACAATTGAAGCGCCTCCAATTGTGATAAATAAAAAAAACCATGGGCAAAAGTGAAAACAATCCACTAAGAAGACATAAAGGAATCACACAAGTGTACTCTCAATTACCTAGCGAATCCACCCCCGAATCGAACCGATCCCTAGATGCCTCTTCCACCACGGTCTTCACCTTGGAATCGTCTTGCCCAACGTTGAATCCACAACGCCAATGTCGAGTCCACGACGATGAGCCACTCCAGAATCCACCAAAGCTTCAGGCCCAAATTCCACGGAATGTACTGAGGAACAACTCTCTCTTTTGTATAGAATAAATAAACAATCCTTTGATGTATATTTCTTAAACCATGAGTTAAATACTCAATTAAACATCAAAGAAAACTAGCAAAATAGCCTAAAGGAAAACCCTAGAACCCTTAAAAAAGACCTAGAACCCTTACCCTAAAATCTTACTGAAACACATATTTATAGAAACCTAAATCGCGTTCTTTGCTCGAGCGCAAGAATGGCCGTTCGAGCGGACTTATGCTTGAGCGCATGAAGTACGCTCGAGCACAAAAACACAACTTCCAGTACTTTTGCAGACAATTTAAACTTCTGGAATCAAAGATTCTCCGCTCGAGCGCACAAATGGCCGCTCTAGTGAACAAGCAACTTCGATAGCTCGATCCCCAACATAGCAAAGTGGCAATCATGAAAGAATTAACTTCTGAAACACCTCTGCAAGGCACAATTCGGGTTGGATTCGTATCTAAAAACTCATAGCCTCATTGAAATAAAAGTCGAACAAAATTACAACTGAAAGGAGTTTTGTCAAACAGGATTGCCAAGAATAAAAACCTAACACTTCACATTATAAATATAAGTAATGTGACTTTTTATATTCTAAATTACATGTACATAGATATACCTTTCCCCAAAAGCCTATCTTTATAGTTTAAGAAAACTTGTTCTTATCTTTGTCATTCATCATTTCCATTTCAAAAAGGTTTCTAAAAGTTAAATTACATTTCTTTCAACGTTTTCGTTACTCGACACAAACAACCAGACAACCAACTCAAACCAACTGGTTAAGCATAACTCACAGCTCATAGTTTCCTTGTTGTACTTGCATTCTATTAGTTCTGAACTAATATCACCTAGATGGTTGCTAAACTCGTTACCCATCTCATAATATAATCGCATTTATATACTCAACACATAATTCATCAACAAGAACCTCTACTGATAACCACACACCAACAACATGGCCTCAAGGCAGCAACAATAACCCATGGTCTCAATAAGTACCAAGTCACAACCGAAATCTTACAGAGCTACTTTACCTGGTGCTAATTGAAAGGAATGCATTACCTCAATATAGCACACCCGCCTGTTTTACTGGGTGCTAACCGGAAGAAATGCATTACCTCAATATAGGACAACCACATCCATCACATCACATATCATTTCATTCTAGATTATACAATTAATCAACAACACATAAGTATGTGTACTTTACTCAACAACAATCAATACTATCCTCTGCGAATGGCCAAGGACAAAACCTCTAAACCATAAATACACAATCCTCACAACAAAACAACATACATTTCTTAACTATGGACAACATAGCTCTCTTACTTAATTTCCCAACTTTCACAATTTCAATTCATAACTAGTTTCATGATTTCAAATTACCAACATTATCTTTTCAACACAATTTCAACCAAACCATTCTCTCTTCCCACATCTCATTCCTTTCATCTGTCAACTCTTTTCCATTTCTCAAATTATAAAAGGGTTTATGAATATTCTTTCACTTCTCATTTTCATTTACAACTTTATAAATGATTTCACAATGCCTCTCTTCTAATTATCAAAACCCAATCCGTTGATATCAACACATAATCCAACACACACACACACATATACATATATATAACATTGATAAATTCCATTCACAACCAAATAACAGAGATTAGGGCTTTCAAGTTCTAACATCCTAAACATGTCAAGCAATGCCAATCTTCCCAAATCAACAACACATGTTTAAACCCATAAAATCCCAAAACCCTCACTATCAAACTCATACTTTTCAAAACCACATAGCAAATCATGTTTTTATGCAATAAAAATTACTACAAGTCTATCTATGACAAGGTACTGCAAAGGAGTAAAGAAATCCCTACCTATTAAAGCGAAGAGAAGAAACCCTAAGAACAATCACCGGCAATGAAAATACGATCCACTCAATTTAAAACAAAGCCTTCGCCACTCTCTATATTTTGGTAAATGGAACTAGGGCATAATTTTTCCCTAAGGTAGATGAAATCAAGGTTTAAGGGTTGAAGAACTCAAAGATGGCGAATGAGAGAAAAGATCTCAAAAAGTGACTTTTTACACACACTGTAAACTTATATAGACGACTCATTGCAAGCATGAACGCCCCCATCACAGTCGTAGTCTCGAACACTGCGAGCGCAGTCAAGAAAAACACCAGGTCGCGAGCGTGACATAAACCACCACGTGCACAAGCTCAACCCAAAGGCAAAAGTACTGGAAGGTCAATTCCATCGTGACCTGGTTGCGGTCCCTCATGGGCACAACCTTCATACCTTCACGGCCGCTGTTTCCATGTTTACAAGCGCAAACAGTAAGTGCCAACACCACCTGTGACACCACGACCTCGCTGATGCGTCTAAGCAAAAATAGGAATTCTTGGGCTAGTTTTTGAACCCAACCCAAAGCGTTCTAAGTTCCGCACTCAACAAGGTAAGGTCAAAGTCAATCAGGACAACCACATGTCCCAACCAATAACGAAATGGGTCGGGTTTTATGACACATGCCACTACAAAAATTATACTTAAATAATTTTTAAAAGTTACAGTTAGATCCTAAATAGCAATATGCTTAGTATTATAAAATCACAATGAAATTTTAATCTGCTTTCTTACAATAATATTTGATGATATATTTCAACATAACATAAATAATAATCACCATCATAATTAGTGAAATTATATGTTAACAATTTATTGCTACCATGGCACAACCTAACATTTACAAGCATATCTAACAAATAAATTTTATACATAAAATAAGAGCATATCTATTGAGACTTTGAAAAGGCGCTTAACCTACTTAGTATAAAATTTCATTTTGATCATCTCATGCCATTACCAAATCTATTACTTATGATCATCAATCATGGCAAAGGCATTTATAAAACAATTTTAATAAAGAAAATTCCAGCAATAATTTATAAATACAACATGCAAGCAATATCCAATTTAAGATGTTAGTTGGTTTCAAACCAAATTTTGTAATTAATAAAATTCAATTAATTTTGTTTAATAAAATAAAAAATATGATAATTCATGAACACAGACTCCAATACCACATATAAATACATTTTATAGTGTTATGTATATAACAACTTTCATAATCCATGATCATGATCTTCACAAATAATAACATAATACGAAAAATAAATAACGTACCCGAATCTGTTATGCGAAACCTTTGAGTGATTCAAATTTGATTGAACACAAACTTAGTATCAATTTTAGTGGAAAAGGTTTCTCTCTCTTGACCCTCTATAAAATAAGTTAATTTAGAATTATTTGATGGGTAATCAAAATGTTCTTTTGTAGCATAGAGAAGACCAATTTCTTTATTCAACTATAACTCCACTTGCCCATCAAAGTAAGAGACTTGGAAACCACTCTTCTTACTGACTAATCAGATAAAACTCGTGGCTAAAGATATGGAACAATAATTCTATTAAACCTATAATCGATATTGTCATATCATGGGAGTCACTATAACGACTATGAGTATCCAAAGAAATTTTATAAGTTTGGAATTAAGTATCTGGACATATATAACTTGTTCAACACAGAGTATCTAGATAAAAAACATTATTAAATTTGGAGTGTACAAAGTAAATTTTCTAATATTTTTTTATTTTAAGATTATAATAGATATTATTGAAAAATCTAAAAATCCCCTAGATATTGATTTATGATTATATATCAATTTTAAGCAGTAGATAGCAATCCCAATTAAACAATCAAAGATAAATCAACACAACGATTTTACGTGAAAAAACCACAATTGCAGCGCTTCCAATTGTGATAAAAAAACAACGGGCAAAAGTCACAAAATAATCCACTAAAAAGACATAAAGGAGTTACACAGGTATACTCTCAATTACCTAGCGAATCCACGCCCAATTAAACTAACCTCTATGTGCCTCTTCCAGCCCCGTCTTCACCTCGGAATTTTCTTGCCCAACGTTGAATCCATAACGCCGATGTTGAATCACGACGATGAGCCACTCCAGAATTTGCCAAAGCTTCAGGCTCGAATTCTCTAGACTCCACCGAAGAACAACTCTCTCTTTTGTATAGAATAAATAAATAATCCTTTGATGTATACTTCTTAAATCATGAGTTGAATACTCAACCAAACATAAAAAAAAAACTAGCAAAATAGCCCCAGATATAAACCCTAATATCCAAAAAGAAGATCTAGAAGTGTAACCCTAAAATCTGACTAAATCACATATTTATAGCAATCTGTTCCGCGTTCTTCGCTAGAGCGCCGGAATGGCTGCTCGAGCGGACCGACGCTAGAGCGTAGGAAATTCCGCTCGAGTGGGAAAAAACATCTCTCAGTATTTTTGCAGGCTATCAAACTTCTGGAACCAAGGATTCTCCGCTCGAGTGAGGGAATGTCCGCTTGAGCGAACAAGCAACTTCGAATGCATTTTGCTTCGGGGGCGCTGCCCCTCAACCCCGTCGTGGCACTGCCCCGGACCTACCAAGGGGCGCTGCCCCCTAGACCCCTGCGAGCTGACCAGGCAGCTCGATCCCCGTCATAGTCAGCAAAGTGGCAAACATGAAGAATTAACACCACAAACTTCTCTGCAAGGCACAATTCGGGTTGGATTCACATCTAAAAACTCGTAATCTCACTGAAATAAAAGTGCGAATATAAGTACAACTGAAAGGAGCTTTGTCAAACGGGAATTGCCAAGAATAAAAACCTAACAATTATTAATTTAAATTTTCAATTAGGATGTTCATGCAGGTGCCCAACATGATTTTTAAGGTGCATTTGGAGCTACTACTTAGCCTTGGGCTATCATTACACTTCATATACAAAGCACGCTTTTCATTGTATTAACTCATGATCATTTACAAAAGCAAATCATTAAAAAAAATAATTATAATACTATGTAATATGAAATAAATATTATGAAAAAAAAAATTATAAAACTAATCTAAGAGTGATTGTATAACATATAATAAAATATTATAAATTAATTCAAGAGTGGAGAATCTTCTTAAAGGCTTTTCATAATATTTCTTTCATGATACCTAATATTATTATTAACAACTATAGAGGAAAAAAAAATGCACTTACAACTTTACTGACAATATTAATTTTTAAAGGTATTTTACTTAAAATAAAAGTTTATCAATTTTGCACCAAAAAATAAAATAAAATTATATTATTACTTTTTGTATCATTAACCATAATTTAAAATAAAAATAATTAACATTTTATTTTAAGAATGATCCACATTATTGTGTAGATAAATTTTGGTCATATAATATATTTTATGTGCACGTTTCGTATTTTAGTTTTATATTTCTAGCTTTCAGGATGATAATTTTCTACACTACATGATATCATGACTCTCACTATATCAATAGGTTATAATTGATCCATTTTCAAGAGGAATATGTATATAACATGATTTGATCATATAAATTTTGAATAGGTCAAATCAATGTCAAACTTTTTTTTTTTTTATCAGTAAAAAGAAACTTTATTGATGAAGAAAGCAAAAAATGCAAAAAATATACATCAACAAAGAGGAAAGTGCAAAAAGCATCAACGCTGACCTTAACAATCCCAACTAGGTTGGCACCGCTAAGGAAGCACTATCATTTGGTAGCACAAACCTAAGATTGGTTAGAAACCAATCAAGAGAAACCAAAAACATAGAGGAGAAAAGCAAATAATAGAATAGCACAACCAACTACATCAGAGCAATAGAGCATGCCTCAACACTGCAAATCAGCAAAACATCAACAGAACTCAACAGCTCCTAGGAACTACACAAAAGATTCACCACTACAGCATCCCCCAAAACATGCATCACACAGCAGCAATCAGCAACATACAGCAATATACCAAACAACCTTTCACCTGGAACAATCAGCAGCATACATCAATTAGCAACATACCAGACAGCCTCTCACCTGGAACAAATTCTAACCTGATGTATATTAGAGATAATATCATTCACTGAGAAGAACAATCCTGTGCATGATGCTTTGATCCATAATGCAATTCTCACTTTGACCAAATCACAAAGCTCCTCCAAGCTAGGTTGCGCATTGTTGAAAATACAATCGTTCCTTAATTTCCATATTGACCAGAACACCGCAAACGGAATGATTCTCCAAATCTTCTTCTCTAATTTCTTCAACTTTGTTCCTGACCACCAACGTAGCAGCTTGTCCACAGATTTTGATATCACCCATTGAATACCCCACCATTTCATAATTTTGGACCAAACTAACCAAACAAAAGGGCAATGCAAGAGTACATGATTGTCTATTTCCACCTCCTCATAGAAGAACACACAATGAAAGCTAGTATGATTATCCAAAATCCCCATCCTTTGAAGATATTTAGATGTCTTAATCCTTCTCTTCCAAGCAAGCCAACCAAAGAATTGAACTTTTGGGGATGCCCCATTCTTCCAGATACATTTTGTCACCCTGTAAGTAGGACCAAATGAGGATTTGCACCAATGGTATGCTGATGAAATAGAGAACACTCTTGAGGAATCCGCATTCCATTTCAGTTTCTCAATTACATTAACCCTTAATTCTGGTATAATACGCAACAATCTCTTCAATCTATCTAACTCCTCTATTTCCCAATCCAACAGACTCCTTCTAAACAATAAGTTTCAATCATCTTGATCAACTCTATTTCTCGTCGAAGACACAAATTCAGTTTTGTACACGGCCAATAAGAAAAGTCTAGGGAATACATCCTTTAAGCAACCAGAGCCTACCCAACTATCAAGCCAAAACCTTGACCTCAAACCATCCCCAAGAACAATTGTAGAGTTTGAATGAAAAAAACCCAGCACTTCAGATTTAGATAACAAAATTCCCACAATATCTTTCCATATTTTAGACATCTTTCCACCTTTTACAAGTTCAAGTGACCACATATCAATAGACCCATAGTACTTTTTACAAATCACATCCTTCCAAAGGGATTTTTCTTCTGCCCCAAGTGTCCACCACCATTTTAATAGTAAGCATACATTCATCAAATCTATTCTTTTCACACCCAACCATCTTTGACTTTTACTAAGGGTAACATCACCCCATTTAACCAAATGAATTTTTCTTCTAAGATCTGAACCTCTCCAAAGAAAAGCTAATTGAATTTTAGTAATCTCCTTTGCTACTCCTGATGGCATCCTAAACAGAGAAAGATAATATATAAGCAAACTAGACAACATAGCTTTTATAAGTGTTAGTTTACCTGCAAATGAGAGTAACCTTCTTTTCCATGAGGCAAGCTTTAATTTAAACTTTTCTATCACAGGTTGCCAAGTCTTCTTTCTACTAGGACTGGGCCCCAAAGGCATTCCCAAGTATTTTAGAGGTAGTGTTTGATAAAAGCAATGTAATTTGGAAGCAAACTCTTGACAGAGATCTGAATGAATACCCAACCCACACACGACACTCTTATGGTAATTGATTTGCAGGCCCAACATAATTTCAAAGTATCTCAATATTCTTTTAATGTTTAAAACCTCATTCCATTCAGTTTCACAGAACAGTATAGTATCATCTGCAAATTGTAAGTGCGTGATCCTCAGGTCAGAACCCACTAATGCGCCCTTAATCAAACCCAACTGTTTTTCCCTACTCAATAAATTGTTAAGACCTTCCGCCACTATATTGAAAGGTGATAGCGGTTCTCCTTGTTTGAGCCCTCTCTGTGGTTTAAACTCGGAAGTTAGAGAACCATTCACCAAAATAGAAATATTTGCTGAAATTACACATTCTTTTATCCAGCTCACCCACTTAGCACCAAATCCAAAATTGGATAGCATTGAGAATAAAAACCCCCCAATTTACTGAGTTATATGCTTTTTCAAAATCAAGCTTCAGTATGATCCCCTTTTTTCTATCCTTCTTCCACCCATCAACAACCTCATTTGCAATCAATATCCCATCCAGAATATTTCTTTCCCCTATAAAGGCAAACTGTGTATCAGTAATTATTCTAGGCATGACTTTCTTCATTCTATTGGAAAGTACCTTAGCAAGGATCTTATACAAGGAACCAATAAGGCTGATGGGCCTATATTCTGCAAGGCTAGATGCATTTTCATTTTTTGGAATCAAAGCTATAAAAGAGCTGTTAATACCTTGAACCAACTTCTCATTCTGGTGAAATTCATTCATAAATTGAAGTACATCCCCCTTGATAATATTCCAACATTTCTAAAACATGTTAAGATTAAGGGCAAGTTTGGGAAGATCCAAAAAAGCCAAAAAGCCAAAAAGTTACTTAAAAAGCTAAAAAGTTAACACTATCCACCAAAAGTCAACAATTACGGCTGCACAACTCCCAATTCAAATTTTTCCCTACAAATCAATTTTTACAATTTTTTATTACACATTTTTCAATAAAAAGTCAAAAAGTTCACCCAAACATCCATATTTTCAACCTCAATTTTTTAGTTCAAAAAGACAAAAAGTGCACTTTTTTAGTCTTCCCAAACTTGGCCTAAATCCATCTGGGCTATGAGCCTTATTACCCTCACAATTCCTAATTGCTGCCTTCACTTCAGATTCTGAAAAAGCTGATTCCAACAATTCTGCACTTTGATCTTCTCCAATGGTTTTAAAAGGACCTAACAACCCTGGCCTGCTACACCCAGAGTTTGAAAAGAGAGTGAAAAAATGATTTTGTACAGTAGCCCTAACATCTGGAGGATCATCTACAACAGAACCATTGATCAAAATAGAGCATAAGGCATTCTTGTTCTTTCTACTACATGTCATAATGTGGAAAAACTTCGTATTTCTATCACCTTTAATTGCCCAATTCAACCTTGATTTCTGAAGCCAAACCCACTCCACCATTTTGCTCAGTTTCCATGCTTCCCCTTTTGCCTCCCTTCTTTTAGCAGCCTGTGATGATAATAATGACCCTTCTTCAGCCAGTAAATCTAAAGCATGTACTTTCTCTTCAACTTGTTTCAGTTTGGATTCAACATTACCAAAGACTTCATTATTCCACTGCTTTAATGTAGCTTTCAAGGCTTTCAATTTTTTCAAACACTTAAACCCAGCCCAACCATCTATCATTGTTTCTGACCAACATTGTTGTACCACCTTCATGAAACTTGGATGAAGAAGCCATGCATTAATAAATTTGAAGGGTCTAGGGCCCCAGTCCCTCTCATCTTCCATCAGTAGAATAGGACTATGATCTGAAAACCTTCTAGAAAGACCCTACAATTTGAAATTAAAATTACATATCTAGTCTGGGTTTAGGAGAAATCTGTCTAATCTACTCCACCTTTCCCCTTCCTAAGAATTACCCCAGGTGATATTTCTCCCAAACATTGATAAGTCAGTTAACTCTAATTGGTCAATCATTTCATTGAATTCTCTCATCCATCTATCTATTCTAGAGCACTCTTTTCTTTATGATATTCTCTTGATCTCATTGAAATTCCCCTCCCCCCCCCCCCCAAACACACCAAGGATTAGAAAATAATACTTTAATATTTAATAGCCACACCTCCTTCAATGTCAAACTTTTATAATATAAATATGATGTTAACATGAATAACTCAATTACTAAAAAATTAATTATATATTTTAATAGTATTTTCACTTGGTGATGTCATGACATTTTTTAGTATGGAAAAATTACCATAAAGTGGTAATTCTACAAAATTATTATATATTAATAGAAAAATTTATAATTTTAATTATTAATAGTTTTTCATTTAAGATATCACATTTTCTTTCAATCATACCTTTTATTTGTTTTTTATTTTTTCCTTTTGGTTTGAATTGTTGTTCTATGATATGCCAATATGAACTTTTTGGATATATTTTATAGCATTGACGTACACATTCATTGCAATATAATTAGTGGACTGAAATAGAGTAGGCTTACTGAAAATTTGGATGCCCCATTATGCCATTGATGTGCAAATTTTCCACTACTTTGTCCATTTAAATATCTAGATTTTGCTCTTTAGTTGCGAATTTTAGTTTTCCAACCTAAGAATGGATAGTGGGTGGCATGGCATTTAAATCAATTTTTGATCAACAAAAGAAAAAATGTTACTAAGACAAAAAGAGATAAAAAAAAATACAAAAAGATACGTTATTTAGATCGTTGATGCATGTGGAGAAAAGGCACGAAGTATATTGCTCTGTTGGGTCACCAAAAAATACAAACGCTTATGGAATCCTTGTCTAGAACCTTGTTAAAAATATTTTTTTGTGCTCCCTAATTAGCAGAATCACATAAATATCTTAAACTTTAATTCAACAAAAAGAAAATAAAAAATAAAAAAGCTCAACTTTCATTCAGTTCTATTTACACATGAACTTATTAACTATATTTTGAATTATTTTTGTATTATTATCATCATAATACTTCATGTAACAAGCATTACACAAATATTATATTTAAAATTTGTACCACTTCAACAAGTAAGCTTATTTTCCATACTGGTGGGCACAGCTAATCGCACTAGTATATATAAGATTGATTCTGATCTGGCAAAAGGTGCATCACTGAGTGCGAGACCACTAACATTAGTTTCCTAGTCTTAATATTATATTATCAAATCAAATGTCAATACCAAAAACGACCAGATAAGAAAAAAGAGGGAAGGTCTATGGAGTATGACGTTATCTTCAACCATCTAAACAACATGCTCCACCAATTAGACAACAACCCCCATTTACAGCTTCCACCCAGTCATAACCTCACACGTGTCTATTCAGCCCACAAAATGGAAAAAAAATTATTCAGTAGGTTTAAAGTAAATCTACACGATGTGACAACTTCATAAAACTTATTGATAAAAATTATAAAATTTAATATTTTTTATTAAATTTTTAAAAATAATTTAACAAATATAAAGTGATCAGAGCATCTCCAACGGTTTAGTAAAATTTTCACTAAATCTGAGTAAAAAAAAGTTGATTTTCTTGATCTGATACGCATAGCTTCAATGGTTATGGTTACTGTAGTGTGCATCAAAAAAGGAAAGAAACATCTGGTGGGTCGACCGGTTCAAATTTTTTTTGAACCATTTGAACCAGTTTGCAGGCCAATTTTTGCATGAGCTGGTCGACCGGTTGGTCAACTGGATGATTGATCAGGGGGTCGACTGGTCGACTCCGTAGTGTAAAATTTTTACAAATTTCTGCTTTAACGGCTATGCACAGTGAATTGGTGAGCAAGCCGTCCTCAGTTTGGTGAAACGTTTGATATTTTCTCAATTTGATACTGTTTTGGTGCAACCGTTAGAGCACAAAAAATAACTTTTTTTCATCAAATTTAAATTTGATGTTAAATTTAGTGAACGGTTGGAAATGACCTAAATAATATGGAGTATTATTTTAATACCACCAAATAACTTCTCCGAAATTTGGGTCGGCGAGAAGAAGCAGAAACAAGAGGTAAGCTACCCCACAGAAAGGGCTATGGTGTTACTTATACAAATGTCAGTGGTGTCTTATTTTCTTGGGGAGACGCATACTTCCCAGATCAAGAAAAGAAAAAAAAAAAAGAAAAAAAGAAGTAACCCTAAAAAAATCATTAGTTGATGCGCATGACTGATATGCAAAAAGTTGCAAAGTTGAACATACAAATTTTGTTTTCTTTCCACCTCTTTATTTGAAAAGAATAATTTTTTAGTATCCAAGGCATATGACTTAAGTTATGGGAGAATTTATGACACATTTTTATGGGTTAATTTATGTAAATTTGTGTTAGTTATGCGATTTTGTGAAGTGACTTACGTATATTTGTAAGAACTTATGTCAAATTGTGAATTGTCAAATTTTTATTAGTTAATGAATTTGTATTTAACTTATATAATTTTGTGAGGTAAGTTACGTATATTTGTGAGAACTTACATCAAATTGTGATTTTTGAAATTTTTTATGAATTAACTTACGCGAATTTATGTTTAAGTTACACGATTTTGTAAGATAACTTATGTATTTTTATAAGAACTTATGCAAATTTGCATACCCCTTGCATATGGTATGCAACCCTTACACCCAAACACTTCCTATTTGAAAAATGTAAATTTTTTCTATTCAGCACGCATTGTTTTGCCACTTAAAATGTCTGGAATATAATGTTACAAATAGAATATGAGGCAAAAAATTACAAGTTGGTGGGAACTCTTTTGAAATTACATTGAAAAACTAATTACAAATCAGCATTACTTGTACAAGATGCAAGTGCATTATGTGCACGGGTGCAAGTGCAAAATGTGTACATTCCCACACAGTTTGCACTAGGACATGGCATAGTTGAAAACACAAGTATAAATTGCACCCAAAGAAAATTGCAACAATGAAAGAAGGGGGTGCTGAGCCATGGTGAGGAGGGGTTGTTGGGGTTCCCATGGCCAAGGTTTGGGTCAATTAGAGTATTGGGTGGGGTGAAAAGGGACTTGGGGGGAGAATGAGAGCAGGGGTTGGTTGAGGTGTGGTGGGGGAGTGGTGAGAATAGGTAAGGGAGGGATTTGAAGTGATCGGCGAGGGGGGGTGGTTTCCAGCCGAAGCTGTTGGCCAGAGTTTTAGATGAAAAACAATGAAGGAAAAAAGGTGTGTTTTGATAAATTGATAGGGTGATTTCCACCTTCTTGTAATTAGTTTTTCAATTGTGATTTTAAAAAAAAAATTCCCACTGACTTGTAATTTTCTACCCCATCTTCCACTGTCATGTTATTTTCTCCAAAATGTTCCAAGGTACCATGGTAGATACCAAGTTCTATTACATCACCCCCGCAATTGGTGATAATTCAGTTGATTAGAATCCTTGAATCTCATTAGAAAGTCAAGTGCTTAAATTTTTTAAAAGACAACCTTTGATATAATAAATAAAAGCAAAAGCAAAAACAAAAAAATTTCAACATTGTGATGACAAAGATGATGAAATTGTCACAATTATTTGTGTAAAGCTAAAGAATTGATCACACTCGATTATTCAGGGCGGCTAAAAGATTTCAATGTTTAAAATTTTTTGACGTAAAAATTGACCACACTTGATTTTAAAACATTTTGTGCCAATTACTCAGGATGGCTAAAAGAATTTAATTTTTTGACGTCATGTACGAAGTTAGGGTACTTCTACAATGTAATTATATTGGTATTATGTCTATATTGGATATCAATACTTCTCGAATACACATGAATATGTATCTGATACTTTCTAAACGTATCCGATACTTGATATTATTTTTCTTTATTTTCTAGAAGTATTGGATACTCTAATTTACATATCGAACTAGGGAAGTTATTAGGTGCTCATGAAGTATGATTACGTGGTACTTAAGGGATTATGAAACTGGGGTTATAGTAATTCTTGCATATAATTGTTAGGTTAAATACAAAAATAATTTTTCAACATAGTGTTTACTTCTTAGCAAAGAAGAAAACTAGTAAAATTAAAATAGTACCTTACTTTTTTTTTCAAAATTTATTGAATTGATGAATTCTTATAAATGTGTCTACCCCAACTAAGTAAACTTGGGTACTAACACTTTTTCATGTAACACATTTCAGTCTGAAAGGAAAAATAAAACAATAGCAAAAACAGCTTAGACTATATATTGGAATGACATTTTTATAGGACCTAAAAAATAGTGAAGTGGTTGGCCATTATTCCCTCTTTAACTAGTACCTAAAGATTTTTCACACATAGTTTAACACTAAAAATTGTGAAAATATATTTAACATATCTTAACAGTACTCAATCCATCCATATTTTACTCTTTAAAATTATTACGTATCATCTATATATATATATATATATATCCATATTCATAATTCATATAGCGATATCATAACATTATTAATTTATTTCTCAATGTATTTTTGCTACAATGCTACTCATTTGTCTCAACATTATTACTTTAGTCACATTGATATGAATACATATTTAATGTTAAGTAATGTTACGCTTCATGAAAGAAATATGACGAAATGTTTCATGAAAATTCTATACTCTTGAATTAGTTGAAGGTATTTTATTGTATGTTACGCAATCACATACATTAATAAGTTATAATATATCAATCATAGAATAATATAAGACAAAACTAAGTATATACTATTTGCAAACTATGACTTCAAAATTAAAATGTCCTTACATTAAAATAAGCCTCTTTTCTTGTTTTATTACTTACCACACTAAATTATTTCTAAAAGCTTCATAAAAAAAATAAAAATAAAATAAAAAATTTTGATATTTATTTCGTTAAGTCTAGCATTACTCTTAAATGTTTGGCTAAGACGGTAAACTATTGATTACATAATGCAGAAACTTATCTATCCAGGCCGGCCCAAGGTAATGTGAGGACCAAGGTGACACCTCTAAATTGAGGCCTATCGTTGGATTCATGCTAAAAATAAAATAAATTAATAAACTTTTACATTGACAACCAAACTTGGATCCATAAAAATTAAGAAGTAAAATTATTTTCCCTAGATTATAAACATCACACAAACGAATTAAACTACAAAAGATAGCTAAAAACAATTTGTTTGCCTCAATAGTTAATATTACTAATTAAATCCTTTTTTTAATCAATCGGTAGGAGAGTAATTATAAATATGATAAATATTATATCAAATAAACCACTAGCCGCACAAAAACTAAAAAGCTTACAATCACTAAAGCCAAACTTAAGAAAAATTAAACAATTATTTCAACCTCCGTAATAAGGGAGAATAAATACTACAAATATCAAATTCTTCCCCATTGAAGTTGAACCCGCAATTTTACATTACAAATCAATTAAACAATAGTGAATCAATAAATTTCAAAATATGAAAGAAAATATTATATATTGCCTATTTTTTGTCACCCATTTTATATCACTGTTTATATGGATTCTTGTAATTGATTACTTATTTGAAAATCATCATTAAAAAAATATTGAAGGTAAATAATATCTTTCTATATATGTACGTAATCTAACTTTACCAATCTATTAACATCTTATTATATGGAGAAAAAATAAAAATAAACATGGCCTTTTACATAAACAATTCCATGTGGTAAAAATAAATAAACAAATAAACACAGCTTTTTCATAGAACAATTTAATATGCAAACTTAAAAGAATATGAGGCCTTTTGAATAATTGTGGCCTAAGGCAAGCGCCTCATCTGCCTTATGGTAGGGCCGGCAAAATAGCTATCAACACCTAAAAACGAGAAGAACCCACCATGATCTAATTATTGCTAATGAAATTAATTAATATATACCACTAATTGAGGTAATTTGGTTTCTTAACTACTTCATTGTCCTAATCTCCAAAAAACTAATCCATCTTGTGCGTGCACAAGTGTTTGGTTCTGGAGAAAAAGTTGGGTGGGAAAAGTTGTGGTCATACATGACTGTAAGCATACTCGTAAGGGTAAAACAAAAAAACTTATATTTGAACATGATGAAAGCATTTCCATTTATAACCAAGACATAAGCTACAATGTTATCTTGGGATTTGAATACAGAATCAGGCTTGTTTGTTATGGTTTGTTTAAGTTGAAAAGCTAATAATCTATAAACATAATCTCAGAATATTCACTTAAATTATTAAAATTATTTTTGTAGCATAAGCTATAAGTAAAAGATCCAATAAATGGTTTGACATAGAATTCCAGAATAAAAAATTGTAAAACAAATCCATTTAAATTGCAATAAATAATACAACTAATTCGTTGGGCAATTACAAAACAAAGCAAACACAACCAAGAAAGAATGGGAAAATCATTTTCTCCTAGTAGAAATAAAATGCATAAGGCAATATTGTTAAAGTAATGTCTTATCCTTTAGTTCTTGGTATTTCATAGTTTTTAAATTCAATATTAAATTGAAATCACATAAGTAGTGGCGAAGCCAAGATTTTAACTCAGAAAGGATACCACCACTGAAATAAAATCTTAACATGATTCATAATCTAATTTAACTTAATTTTTATTTTATGGCTGAACTAAAAATTAGAGTGATGCAAAAGTTATATTTAAATATAAGCTCAAGTTAACCAATTAAATTATATAAAGATGCAAACATAAAAAGAGATTTAGAGAGGGATAGAGAAAGAAATAAAAGAAATGGTGAATAAATAATATATACGGATTGCTATATATCATTTGTTTTTTTCACCACTTGGAATCACTGAATCACATGACAAAATATTATTAGTTGTTATTAATTGTGTAATAATTATTTATAAACAAATGAACTAATTATGAGTATTCGTATAAGAGGTGATAGAAAATCAATGACATATAATATTTCTCTAATATAAAATTATAAGAAATTTTTAACATAATTAAACATTTAAAGTGATAAATTAAACATATATATATAAATATATTAAAAAAAGGTTAAAAAAATTAGTGATATAAAAATTTGACAATTAAAAGGTTTAAATTGAAATAATTTTTTTTATAAAAGGCAAAAGCAAAATTTTCCAAAAGTTGGTTTGTTGTGCCGCCGCCCTGCACATATGCGAATAGGACTATATTACTTAAAACGTTTAAATTGAAATAATTTTTTTCCCAAAAGTTGGTTCCAAAATTTCACAATATTACTTAAAATGTTTAAATTGAAATAATTTTTTTTACAAAAGGTAAAAGCAAAATTTTCCAAAAGTTGAGGACTATGTGAATAGGACTAGATTGCAGTCTCCTGGCCCCGTTTGTTTTCAGAGTGTGATGACTGGTTCGAAAAGCCGTCCCGTTTCTTTAAAGTTGTGTCGGGAATAAAGTTGTCGTTGGAAATTTCTTTCTTAAATTTTTCTAGGGTGGTTGTTTTGAATCTGAGTTTTCACCCGTTCCGGAGGTTGCGGGGTCGGCTCCGGGGTTTCGGAGGTGAAGCCGAGAATTTTTTCGAGCTGGGGACCAAGGCCGCATGTGCGGGGCCTTAGGTCGCACGTGCGAAAAACAAAGCAGAAGGGATGGAGCACACTGCTAGAAAAGCAAGTGCGTGAGCTGAGGTGCGGAGAGAGCCGCACGTGCGGGAGGCCGCTCCGCACGTGCGGGAGTGGGAGCCGCACATGCGGCCAAGCGCGTTTTTTTGCTCCGATTTTCGTGCAAACAACTATATTTTTGCATTTTTGCCCCTTTTCCCTTCATTTCAGATTATATCACTCTCTCTCTACAATTTTTCTCTCTTTTTCCTCTCATCTCTCTCTACACAAACCCTCAAACTTTTACATCTTCTTTGATCTCAAGAAATTCATAGAGATTTTGATAGTAGTTCCTTATACCGAAATGATGAGTGTTTCGGGGGCTTCGTCTGACCGGTGGAGATCGTTTTCCGGCAAAGTTGATTTTTGAAATTCTTCTCCTCTTCTCTCTTGAGACAGGGATTTATTTGATCTTCTTCAATTCCTCTACTATAGATAGACATGTCGTATGTTTTATGGCATAAAAACCATGTTGTATGGATTTTTCTTTGAAAATCATGATAGGGGATCTAGGGTTAGATGTTGAGCTTGGGGTTTTGTGGAATGAATGGTTGTTGAGTTAATTTGGGGTGTGTTTTAACATATTCATGATTAGAGAGTATTTAAGCCCTAATTTTTGCAAAAATGCTTAATAGATATAGAGGGGTGAAATTGTAGGATAGTAATGTTATGAATTTAAGAAATGTGATGAATGAGTTGGAAATTTATTTAAGAATGAAATGGGTCTTGTGAGTTGAACATTGACTTGTGTTGGATTGATTATTTTTAAACATAATGAATTGTGCTTTATTTGAGATTAATTGGAGCCTCATAAAATTTAACATTTACTTAATATTGTGTTACTCAAAGGTGAGAGTAGAGTATTGGTAATATGTAAACTGATAGAAATGGAATTAAATTTTGAGTTTTGAATATTAATGTGTTACATTCCCACTAAATAGAAATTGAGTAAATCATAACTTCTTTGGCCATGTTTGGAAATCCCTTAGTTAAAAATGAAAAAAAAATAGAGTTGGTTATGTTTTCATTTGAGAATTGGAATAAATGAATTGAGGTAAAGGGATGGAGAATATTAATGTGGAAGGATAAGAGGATTTGGGTTTTGAAATGGTAGTGTAAAGCTCAACATTGTGTGAATTTCAGAAATTTAATTGAGATTGAATTATAAATGTGGATTTTGTCATTTTTTTACTATGGTTGTAATTTGATCTAGAGTTTCATAAGGATTGGTTAACGGCATTATGTGTTTAATTTATATTGTTAGAGGTTTTATCCTTAGTCATCTATGGAGGATGACGTTATGAAATGTTGAAATGATTATGTGTCTATAGCATACTTGTATTATCTGTGAATGTGGTTGGACATAATGGTTGAAAAAGGAGAATGTGTATTGCGCTGAGAGTCAGAGATGCCATTACCTTCCAGCTAGCGCCTGGAGAAATTGGTTGCGCTGAAAATCAGAGGTACCATTACCTTCCAGCTAGCACCTGGAGAATTGGCAGAGGTACCATTCCCTTCCAGCTAGTGTCTGGTAAAATGGCAGTTCATTGTGGAGAGATGTATCATTGGCTTACCGTACTTCAGGCAGGTAGAGCGGAGATTGTTTATCACTGTCGTTTCGGTTTGACTGTGTATCTGATTATGACGGGTATGATTCATTATGGTTGAGTTGTCTTGTGAGTAGAGTAGATGTGTTCGTGTATACTGGAATGTGATAGAAGGTGTCGAGGGAGTTTTGCCTACCATAAGTTATTTCACTAATGATATCCCCTTTAAATTTTGAGTCTAAATTTGAGAATGTGAAGAACTCGTAGAGTCAAACCATGCTTATGTTTGGATTACGAATAATGTGCGAGTAATTGGATTTGATGAACGTGTTTTCAAACAAAAAGGTTATTGTGTGGTATTTTGTCATAAATGAAAAATACGATTGTTATGTAATAATTGATTAAATGGGGGAAACGGGTAGTAAAAGCGAACCTTGGTGTTGTGAAATGAATCGAATGTTTTGAGAAAAGTATTTATGTATGTATGTATATCTTGGTTTCAAAATGTCACATTATTTATATGATATGAGGCTAGCATTCATAATCATAACTATCTGTAAGTTGTTATTGTTGAGGATCATGTTGAGATCCCTACTGGACTTTATGTTCATCCCCGGTTGTTGAATCTTTTTCAGGTGATTATCAGAATATGCTACAAGATCTCGGATCTTTCTTATTTGTTGGCCACGGGGCCTCTATATGTGCAAGCGGAATGCCATTGATGTAAAAGGTTAAACCCTTCCTTTTGATTTAATTGATGTAAGCCTACGGGCAATTTATTTAGTTATATTCATGTTGCATTCATTTGATATTCAGATGAGAGAATTTATATTCATATATTCCTTACTAATAGAATGAGCTTCTGTACGTTAACTCTGGAATGGAATTATAACAATGACTTTGATAATAGTAATCCGTGTAATAAAAAGTGGGGCATGACACAGAGGTAGAATGGAGGGGATTCATAGTGAGGGGATTAATAATGAAGGGATTGATAGTGAGGGAATTAAGTAAAATTGTGTTTATTTTGATGATAATTGTTAGGGTACGAATTGTTAAATTATTTTTATATAAAATAATAAAAAAATATATAAAAAATTAAACATTAATATTTAAAAAAAATCCCCAATATATAAAAAATAATAATAATAAAAAAAAATTAATCCTCTCACTATTTTTCTAATACCACATTCACCTCCTCCATCCTAATCTCCTTTTTAACCTCCATCTATATCCCCTCCTTCATCTTAATCACTTCCCCAACTCTATAAATAAACACAACACTAAATAACCTTACTTCCATCATAATCTCCTTTCAACTATTACATCCCAAAACAAACGGGACCAAAAAGAAATCACGTGAGCGTACAGCAAAGGGTCGGCTTCAAATAATATAAGCACAAGAATCATGACTCGTTCAAACTTATATCCCAAGGACCATTCATTAAATTCTGAATCCTAGGGACTAAATTGCAATCTCTTTAATTATTGTGTCTACTTCAAATGGACTGCTTCAAACTAGTTGATCATAAGAATTATGATTTGATCAGTGGCGGTGACAATTCCATGAATTTTGTTAATATTTTTTATTATTATTTTTTTTAATAGGTAAATTGTAGTCACATCTTAAGATTTATCTAAAATATAAATTATCTTTTCTGATTTAGAAATTATAAATACCTCATTGTCAGAGTTTACATTTAAATATGGTCAGCATTATAAATTAAATTACTTGCTTACCCTTCAATATGTTAAGAAAATGACTATACTACCCTCATTTCTTCAATTTTTTTCCATTCTTCCTCACTAAAACCAACACAGCTATTTTGGGAAGTTGACTAAAAGTCACTTTTTTTGGTTTGTAGCAAAAGTCAAAAGTTGACTTTTTTATCTTTTTTTTCATTTGAGAAGTTGATTTTTAGCCAACGGTGAAATTACAATACCCTTATGGGTAGGGTTGTGCATAATACCGCCAAAACCGCTGAAACGGCCAAAACCGCACCGAACCGTACCGCCAAGGCAAATTCGTTATTATTTGCCAATAGAACCGCCGATTTTTGGTAAGAAAAATGGCAAATTCTAATGACACTTTTATCAATCCGCCGGTTTCTATTTTTCTTCCAAACCGCACCGACCCGCACCGCTATTAAATCATGTTTTATAAGATTCTAAAAAAAATTTTTTACTTAAGTTTGCTTGTTGTTCTATACCTTAGAATATAGTATTACATTACTGCTCGAGGGGAATTCAAGATGTCAGTAATCCAAAATAAAGTTGGATTCCAATTCACTTTTCAATCTTTTTTTTTTCTGGCCATGTTGCTACACTTGCTGCATCAGAAGAAAGTTTCGCAAGATGCTTAACATCACGGTATCTCTCGTCTTTTTTTTACTCTTTGATTTAAGTTTTGTAATTTGAATTATATTTTTTATAAACCGCCAATCCGCCCGAACCACCAAGGCAAATCCACCATTATTTGCCAACCGAACCGCCGGTTTTTGATAAGAAAAATGGCAAATTCTAGTGACACTTTTATCAATCCGCCACCCGCCATACGGTTTCTATTTTTCTCTCAAACCGCACCGACTCGCACCGTGCACACCCCTACTCATGGGTCAAAATATGTTACATAAGTGAAGTCGTAAATATTTTAAATAAATGGGGATAGTTTGGTCATTTTATTATGATTTGACATCATAAACAAGCAATTAATCAAAAAAGTCAAAAGTCACTTTTCACCAACTTTCCAAATCATTTGTCTAAAAAAGCCAAAAACTTAGTTAAAAGTCAAAAAGTCACTTTTTACCATCTTCCCAAAATAAGCCAATGTCCACTGAGTGGTAGAAAGATAAAAGAATTAGGGAAGGAAATGAGACTAACAATTATATATATATATATATATATATATTGGTTAAGAGTGTATTGAGGGTTAAATACGAACTTTCATAAATAAATGGATAAATTATAAATACATCCCCTGAGATTTGCTTAAAATATATTGTCCCTTATGGTTTAAAAAATTATAAATACCCCCTTATTAGAATGTTTTATTTAACAGAATTAACTAAAAAAAATGAAATTCATAATTACTCTCTTATACAATAATAAAACTACTTAAATTATTAATTGAAACATATTTTTAACATTATTAAAAACTATTAATTGACTTGATGATTTATTAATAAAATTAGTGATTTGTTATGAAATTAAAAATCTCAGGGGTGGAAGGTAATTTTCAAAACCACAAGAGGCGATTTGTATTTTAATCAAACCTCATGGGGTGTATTTATAATTTACCCTAAATAAAATTACGGACATTAGTAAAATTAGTTAGTTGACCTAACTGTTGACTAACAAAAGGGATATTTGTCATACAATTTGAAATTTCAAGGGGCGAAATGCATATTTTAAAAGCTAAGAGGGAAATTCATATTTTAGACAAACCTGAAAGAGTGTATTTGTAATTTTTTTCACAATTATAGAAGATAAAATATAAATATTTTAAAAATTACATCAAAGCGGATATTCAACTATGAGAGCCAGTCTAATACACAACTATAAATATACAACAAACAAGAGATACAGTACATCTATTTAAAATTTTAATATCCAAATTATGAAGGGAAAAAAAATGCACAAGGTATACCCGAGGAGAGGATTAGAACCTTTCAATCTAGTTAATTATAGGATTTAGAATAACACTAAATGAAACTGGTTCCCCTAATTGTATTGCCCTAAATTGAGGGGAGTAGATTAGTAGAGGAAGCCTTTTAGGAAGAATTAAGATCCTCTTCTCCCTTTCTCTCCTTAACTCTTTCCTTGTTAGGTCATTGGGTCCCTTTTTGGGTCCAATTTCGATGATCTGAACCATTCATATTTTAAGATATTGTTAAGTATATCATACTTATAAAAAAATCAAGTTGATCGAATATCAGAAACTACGTGTTCAGAGCGTGCGGAGAGTATGTGCCCAAGTGGGTACAAGGGACAGGCAGCTACCTCCGATTACCTTGACATTCATTAGTAGAGTGAACTTAACAACTAATGGTGCCCATATCATCCAAGGCACTAAGAAGTCAGAGATGTTAGTGAGTTGTGCTCGTAGTTACAGAAGGGTACAATGCAAGTTTCTTTTTGTCATGGTCTAAATATGTCTTCTTATAGAGATTGCCTCTCTCTTTCTGAAACCGATCAAGGTGCAAGTCCCCCCAAGGGAGGATGGGATGAGCACCTTAACAAACACTCAACATTAGTCACCAAACCACATGACCCCAGAGATCCTACACAATGGTCATGAGGTCACTCAAGCACTCCATGACTGGAGATAGTTCCTAGAACTCACTTCTAGTCTAGACCAGCATGAGACCATTAAGGTGCTATTGGAGAACCAATTGTAGAGCAATACACTCAAGTGAAGAACATCTTATCATGAAGTAGCAAACCCATTTACCCACATAAATGAAACATTTTCTTCAATTCTTATCATGAAGCAGCAGCTAATTTTAAAAGTTTCAAACTACCAAGATGGATTGTCATCTACCAACAGTATGCCAATCTATATATATATATATATATATTTATCCCTTTGGAACATGGGTGGAAAAATGAATTCTCTGGAGTTCCAAAAGATTCACACCAATATCTTATATTGGAGCTCCACAACCTTGAGAAAATTACCGAAGATGGGAAGCTTGACAAAGACCCCAAGCAGAACGCATGGCAAGTCGAGATTACATTTTGCCACCTCAAAAAATTCAGCACATCTTTGTTTTGAGAAAACAATAGGCACAACTTTGTTTTTTTATTCAGTTCGGAACACCTAACAGGCTAGCACACTTTAGACATATTCCTTCTGCGATACTTGCTGTATATAGAGTATTTGTTCAAATATTGAGGTAACTACGAAACTATAATAATGCTCAGATGTATCCAAAAAATTGTCTTCAAGAGACCTAAGAAAGAAAAAGAATTTACATGTAAAATGCAATTGGATACACTAAAAATACTTATATATCATTTGAACTAGTCTGCAACATTTAATAATACAAATCATTATGCCATTATTGAATGGTTTTAACCTAATTGGCTTCTCTTTGTATAAGTGAAGGCAGAGGTGGTGTCATAGTTTCATCCATACCTCCTGTATGAGATTCCTCCTCTTCCAAAGGAACATGCCCATCTGGAATTGTAGAGTTAGCTTTTGTAATCTGTGATGGAGCAGAGATGTTGCTGTGTGGAGAACTTGGGCCAGACCTAAACTCTGAATCTCCATCTTCACGAGGCAAAGGTGAAATTTGCAATTGGCCACATCCATCCACTTGCTTTGTGCAAAATTTTTGTTCTACAACATCATATGAATTCGCAGTCCGCACTTCCTGAGCAAGAGAACACCAACAGCAGAAAAGCCAGAGTGTAAAATCAGCAACATCTGCTTTACTGCAACAGAAATTATATGGTGGCAAGTTGAATCTCTTTCTCATCTGAATCCTCCAAAATCCACCATAAAGTAAACCAAACACACAAAGAAAGACCCCCGTAACCCCCAATGCCTCCCTCACGCTCTCGTTATTGATATTAACGGCAGCCAAATTGAAAATCCAGAAAGGGGCCGTGCAAAACAGAAGAAAAGTTGCAATATGAACATACATGTTTCCGAACCCAAGTCTCTCCATATTCCACCCAAAAACACAAAAACTACAAAATAGTGAGAGATATGCTAAAGAAATATCATCCCAAAAATCAAGCACCCCACCACTCCACGTGGGTCTGGTGCTCTCGACAATCCTCTCATCTCTTGAAGCAAATGAAAATCTCTTCTCTAATGATTTGGATCTTAACTGGCTTGGCTGGCATACTTCACCAGTGGTAATATGAGCTTGTGATTCCTCATCCGTTTCAGAATGGTAATCCTTCCCGAGTGGGCTAACAATGCAGTAAACACCAGCGATTGCAGGTGCAGCAATTGCAACAGAGATACATATCCCAACTCCTATAGCTGGTCGGACTGATCTCTTGTATCCTAAGTTAAGACTACACAAGGCATATTGCGCAAAGCAGTTAATATGTAATAGAGCAACAACAACCATCATGTGTGCCCATTCATGAGGCTTATAAGTCCCATTCTTGCAGTAAATCATTCTGAGTTTGGAAATGTCATCAGGTCTCCATCTAAACAGAAGTATGAGGTGGTAGATACGCTTCGGGTGTTGATAAAGACACATTAGAGTAAATAATGCATTGAGGATTTGATTATTAACTTCGAACCAAGCATCTCTTTCACTCTTTTTCAGCAGGGCACCGTTCAACATTCCGGTCATGACGAGGAACAGAAGTGCACCAGATACACCAACACCAACAATCCAAACAAAAAGGGCCATGTTCATAGGGTCCTTAATCCATTCTTTGCCCATTTTACAAATAGAGCCCCAATCCATTTTCCGGGAAAAGACCCTATTGAGTTGCTCTCGAATAACATGACCACTTGACGAATGCACAGCCCGTGACATCTGATCTCTCCTCGAAGCAATACGCTGGAATTTGAGAAACCGTGTTCGTTTGGGCTGAGCAGCTAAATTAGCATGGAGCCTATGTTGAGGGTTTTCATCAGTTATAAGTCCCTTTTGAGACATAGAAATATGAAGAGGAATCCGAGTATTGACACTAGTAGAACCATTACATTTCTCAATTCCCTCATCATTTCCACCATTATCAATCGAAACCATTCTCGCTGCAAAAAATCCAAATCTTCACCAGGGGACCAAGTGTTGAAGCTGTAAAAAAACACTGGTAGCAGAATCCAACACTTAGAGGCAGTTTTGGGTTCTAGAATCTAACCTATTTTTTCTTTCTTTTTAAAATTAGTTTTTTAATTTCACTCCAGCCCACAATAACAATCACAAAAAACAGGCAATAAGCAAAACAAATTTTTTTTTTTTTTTTTTTTTGGTGCTCTCTTTCAAAACCTAAATAACACACTATGAATACATCTCAGCCACAACAAATGAAAGTTATTGTAATTGAGAAATAAGCACATCAACAGAAAAACAGTACAAAATAATTGAAACCCACAAAAACTAAAACTCAAAAAAAAATCAGTAATTGGAAGTAATTGCTATACATTCATGAGTTTATACATATATAGATTTATGTATGTATGTAGAAATAAATAAATGAAATATAATTTAAAAAAAAAAAAAAAAGAGAATGTCTAAAATAACTTAGAAAACATACCTATGGATTGAAAAAAGATGAGGAGAGGAGATTAAAATGCAGGAGAACGCGAGCTCCACGTATCCATCAACAACACTCCCCCAGCAGCTGCAGAATGGAAAAAGCGGAAGAACTTCTAAACTACTTTAATAATTTGATGATGTCTTAGGAACGACGTCGTGTCGTGGTTGTTAGGCCATGACTTTTATTTTATTTATATTGAGGAGGCTTTCTCTATTATTAGGTACAAAATTGGAGTGCATTGACTTGGTTAACTTTGATGTCAGCTTTATAAAAGCGAGATTTATTTGTAAAAATATAGCCACTTTTGGAATAAAGTAAAAAATTATTTTTTGATTTTAAACTTATTTTAGATTATATTATTTTTTTATTTTTTTATATATTTTTTAAAAAAAATTAAAAAATTAATTTTTAATCAATTTCTCAAAATAATTCTATGTTTATAAATTACACATAAATAATTAGATAAGTTTAGAAATTTTAGTCGGCTAATATATTTTTTAAAAGATTAACTAGAAATATGATTTTATATGTATAATTCCCCGTCCTGTTTTGTTAATTTTATTTTTATTTTAAAATGCTCCAAAATGTTGGTCATTTTTTTTAAAATCAAACGATAAAATGTTTAGTCTTTCAAAACTATCCCTAAAAAGGTATGTTATGTTAAAAACAAAAAGGCATTTTCGAAATAAATCATTTAAAATTTAAATTCAAAAATAATAATTATATGTCCATTAAAAGGTTTAGAAATTTTCAAAAAGACTAACAAAATGGGACCGAGGAATGCAACAACCAATCACCAATAGAAGAAAAATATCAAATTTATTTTCATAGGAGTTGAATCCACAAACTCATATATTATACAACTACTAGGCCAACAGCCCACTTTTTGTTTTGCACAAATAAATTTAGAAGATAAAATGAAATTCGTCATCAAAATAAAGGGTTTACTGGTGAAAAGTTTATATCCATGGGGCATATGTCATTAGGTCCTAGGAATATATACACTCCCTTCCTCCTAAAATATTAATTCCTTATTTTATTTTTTATTATACTAAAATATTAGTTTATTTTTAAAAATTAAGTATTAAAATTATAGGAATTTTCTATTTTGCCATTCCTTTAAATTCATTAACAATATAAAAAGTACAATTATGACAATTGATATTCCAAAAAAAAAAAATTACTATCAAAGAGTAATTTTGAAAATTTAATATTTTTAAAGTGCAATAATTGTATTACTAAAAAAATTAAGGGTGTGTTTAGTTTGTGTTTGTAGAATAGTTTTTGAGATAAAAAATACGAAAACTTGTTTGGTTTGCCTTTTTTCAAAATTGGTTTTGGAAAATTGTTTTGGACAGAGAGTTTTAAAAAAAAGTAATTGAGAGAGAGAGAGTGATTTTGGAAAGTAGGTAACCAAACAAAATTTTGAGATTTTTTTTGAAAAAATTTGTTTGGTTTGATTTATCTTGAAAATTTGTTTGTAGAGAATTTTTTTCAAAATTTTTCAGAAAAACAAACCAAACAAGGCCTAAATTTTCCAAAATGAACTATTATTTTGGGACGAAAGAAGTATATATATATTTTTTTGTGATAAGGACACGTGCGAAAAAGTTATCCAAAAATTGATTGGAAAAGTCAACACTGAGGAGGATACATAGATGACATTTGACATACAAGTTACTCGTGTACAAATAGGTGATATTTTGATAGATAGGTGGATAAATAAGTGGCATATATACAAATAAGGCTTATTTTGGGAAGTAGATTAAGGCATTGTTTGGCATCTCCTAAACAAGTCAAAAAGTAACTATCTTATTTAAGTCATATCATCTTATTTAAGTCACATCACTTCTCTACCATATCACTTCAAACTCATCCTATACTCAACCCATATTTTATAAAAAGTCAAAAAGTATACTTATTTAAAGCATTCCAAACCACCACTAAAAGTCACTTCCTAACTTTTAATCTGCTTCTCTCTCTCACACACAAAAAAATTAAATAAGTCAAAAAGTAATTTTTAACCATATTCCCAAAATACCCCCTAAGTAACATTTAGCATTTGGACATATAGACAAATATGTAAGATTTAGACAGGTATATGTCATTTTGGACATATAAATGTCCTTTCAACCCCAAAAAAGAAAAATGATTAAAAGCTGGCTTTTAACTTTTAATTAAGTTTTTTGGCTTTTTTAGAAAGTGATTTGAAAAGTTGATAAAAAATTGCTTACAGATTTTTTAATTAATATTTGTTTATGATGTCACATTACAATAAAATGACTAAACTATCCCCACTCAATTTAGAAAATTTACATTTTCACCCATGTATAACCCTAAACAATATAACTATAATTTCACAGATAGTTTTTTTGAACCTTCCCAAATGACTTTTATGTTAAAAAAGCCGATCTAACTTTTTTAGACAAGTTGTAAAACACAACTTTTAACCAACGTTACTTGAGCCTACTCAAAAAATTAACAATGTACCTGTAACCTAAATGCCCAAAATAAATTACATGGCACTAACACAAAATTGAATGGATTATTCAGATCATTTAACAAATTAGATAGAAGTCCAATCCATTATTTTTATAGGTATGCTCGAAAGTAATAATTCATGTTACAGGGATCAAATTTGAAAATTTTAAATAACTTCTTGCCTTTTACCAAATACATTGATAGGGACATGAAAGTGAGACCTACTACATCAATTAATTGGTACACATTAAATTACATTCAGAATTTTGACATGAAAGTTAGTCATTTTAACATTATTATATCAATTAATTGATACACATTAAATAACATTCATAATTTTGACACGAAAATTAGTCATCTTTAACATTGTTATTTTCATTCATTACCTAGTCAAATTTTTTTGGGTAACATCAATTATTTTTTTCTTTTCTCTCGACTATTTTTAATATCCTCATTTATGAGGTTGCGTATAATTTTTATTTTTATTTTTATTTTTAAAAATTTATGTCAATGTGTTTGCTGTAACTTTTATTTATAACTTATAAAGTAAAAATAACTTATGAAGTAATATAACTTAGATAAGTTAGAAAAAAAAATAATAATTATTGAAAAGTAAGAAGAAAAGTGTTTTAAGTTTTTGTTTTCTTGTAACAAACTGCACCAAAAAAAAGTCCTAATAATGGTTGTAAATTTCCCGGTAGTTTTTTTTTTTTTTAATGCCACGTATTTTTTTATGTTTTTTTGGTATTTGTATTTGTATTTATATTTGCCTATCTTCTATATATTATATAAGTAAAAGGTGATTTATAATGAGAAGCCTCCTAAGAGTTTCAAACTCTCATTTTAAAATTATTGATTTTTCAATTTATAAAATAGATTTAAAAAAATCTAAAAATCATTCAAAAATAAAAAAATATCAGAATTTAGATATAGATTTCAAAAAGATATAATAACATCTAAATTTGAATTGTAATTTAGTAATATAATTATGTATTTTTTTATGTATATCTTTTGAAATTTTTAATCACTTAATGAACAAATTAATCAATTTTCAAGTCTTATTTAAAGAATAATCTGATTCGTCATCCCAACTCCTACACTTTGTGGGCACTGGCGGAGGAGTTGACGGATTGGACTGGGCGAGGTCTAACTGTTGAAGGTAACATCATTGATGATGATGGTCGAAATATCTATGTCCGTTTCGTGTCAAGGATTTTGATCGAATTTTATTTTCTTCAATAAAGACCATAAAATTGAAATATAGAGATAATCTCTATAGTTGTATATAATAGTATAATATCTAGAGATAATCCCTAAATATAATTTCTATATTTTTATGTGATTAAAATAGTCCATCTTAAATAGTATATAAAAGAGTTTGATAGCTTCTTTTATCCCTAAAAAACACAATTTATTTTTTCTACTTTTTAATTTTTTAAATTGAAACATTAGCTGTTTATATTCACAAAACAAAACTGATAAACATATATCCAAAAATTACTCTCTTTTTTTCTTTTTTCTTTTTTTTAATAGGTAGGATATTTACAAATGGAAAAAGTTTGACACCTCAAAAAACTTTTCCTAATTCTACATATAATGATGTGGTCATAAGGCCTCGTTTGGGAACAGGCTAATTTAGTAACTTTTTGGCTATTTGGCTAAAAAGATAGGTAAAAAAAACTTATATGTTTGGGATGACTTTTTGGCTAATTACGAAAAGATGTGCAAAAAGTAGAGAGAAAAGAGAATCTTTAGCTTTTTGGTATGGGTTGTTGGCTTTTTGGCTAATTTAGTAACTTTTTGGCTAATTGGCTAAAATAGCCTCTTGCCAAACGAGGCCTCAAATTATATATTTCAACCAACCACATACTCAAATTTTCACTATTTTAAGATTTTATTTTACTATAATTCTAATTAAGAGAATTTTCAACCCTTAATATTTTCTTTTATCAAATTATAATTTGATAAAAATTTAAAAAGATGAAGTGTTGAAAATTCTTTTAAACTAATAATTTAAAAAATTGTAAGCATAAAAGTTAACTTATAAATTTTACATATACCATAAGATAAAATATTAAATTATTATAATAATATTTTTTTTAATTTATACATAATACGGTTACCACTAATATATATTTTATTTGAAAAGAAAAAATCAAAAGGGAATGGAAGAGTGCGGGCTTGCGTAATGCTTACTGCGCAGAATGATCAAATTATAATAATGCAGCGTAATATATGTACGGCTCTTGTCAATAGAAGAAAGGCCAACACTTATTTTTAAAAAGAAAAACTTTACAAACTCTCCCACAATTTCTTTAGATTTATTTACCATGGAAAAGTCTAGTAGGGCCGGAAAAGTTCTCAGAAATTTATCATGAATTTTTTTTTTTTTTTGGTAGTGTATATTTAAATTTTTTATTGTAGAACTAAAATTTAAGTAAAGTTTAATCATCAATTTCAATTTTTGAATATTTTCTTATATATTTACAACATTGCTGATTTTGTGGTATTTTAAAAAGTTGGTAAAAAGTTAATTTTTTGGGTCTTTTAATCTATTTTGTCTTCTTATAAGTAAAAAATATGAGAGGTGATGTGATTTAAAATTGGTAAAAAATTAAAAATTGACTTTTTATTTGATTATCAAAATACCCTTCAATTAATTTAAAAAGAATCATATAAAATGGAGACATATACCCGAAGTTTAGAGAAAATTCTACCCTTTTAACATAATTACACCGAATTTTTTTTTATTTTTTATTTTTTGGGTCGAAAGACTAAAGAGTCAAAAGCAGAGGGGACGCCATGTGTTGGGTGATGATGGGTCCCAGACCCATCCAGGTATTAAAAACCTAAGAAAAAAAATTATTTATATTATTAATATTTTATTTAGTATACTTTGATCCTATTAAAAAATTAAGAGACCCCATTCAACATTATTGTTTTTTTTTTTATCGGCAAAGAAAAATTTCATTAAATATGAAATTTGAAGGTACAAGGAGATAAAACGCATTGAGAGAGATTCGAAGAGTAAAAATTCATTCTCCTACTACTGTTACTCGCGTTCTTACAACCAACCTCTTAACCTCATGGTTTTAAATTAAAAAAAAAAAAAAAAAACTCTTGAGCCCCCACCTAACACACAGCTATACACCCCACGTCAGACTAAGACACTTTATACACTCTTGAGCCACATGTTCTTACACCCTGCACCATTGTCGGACTGCCCCACGCCTGACTCTCTTGGGCACTCAACCTCCATAATTGCTGGATACACAGGCTCCATTGCCGTCGAGAACTACCCGTCTCGATCCACCATTACCGGACACCCACGCCTTGCTCTCGACTGGGCTGCTGTCACTACGCCTTGCTCTCCACGCTTGAGTCTGTATCACTGCTGTCGGACACTCAAGTTGCTGCCGAGAACCACCTGTGACTTCAATACCTACTGGTTTCTCCTCCTTGAGTCAACAAATTCCTTGCTCTCGACTTCGACCTCTATCGGAACTGCTACTGGTGCCTCTTTTTTTGCTGTTGCTGCCTCCTTCTTTGGTTCTTCTTCAACAGCCACTGGTTCGGTTCTTCTTCACCACGCTTCTACCCTGAAAATCCAGTTTCCATCTTAAATTTCTCCCACGGTTTTGTCATTCCTATCAAAAATCAAGATTGGTGTTGAATATATACCATCATAACATAATATCACTGTTACATTTAATATTTATTAGTTACAATGAATAGTTACGAAAGGAAATATATCGTAAATATCAATAAATAATTTTGGCCATGTTTGGTTTGTTTTTGAGAAAAATTCTCTACAAACAAATTTTAAAGAGCAATCAAACCAAACAAATTTTTTTCAAAAAAAATTTCAAAATTTTGTTTAGTTACCTACTTTCTAAAATCACTCTCTCTCTCATACACATCAAATCAATCACTTTTTTTAAAACTCTCTCTCCAAAATAATTTTTCAAAACTATTTCTAAAAAAAGGCAAATCAAATAAGTTTTCATACTTTTTATCTCAAAAACTACTCTACAAACACAAACCAAACACACCCTTATATACTCTACAAACACAAACCAAACTACTCTACAAACACAAACCAAACACACCTTACAAACACAAACCAAAAAAGGCAAATTTATGTTTGTGTATTTTTCTTGTCATTAGAAATCTATTGTTTGAGAAATTTAAATCACTCTTATTGGTGAACAATTTTTTAAAAATAATTTTTGAGTTTTTGTATTTTTTATATCTTTAATGAACTTTTAAAATTTTTAGATCCATTTAATTAAGATACATCTAAAAAGAAATTATTTTTTTGGTTAAAAATTACTAAATACCAAAAAAAAAAAAAGAGTAATATTTATTTAGTTTAAATTGTTTTTTTATTGAATATATATGAAAGTTAAGTTTGTAGGGGTAACTCCACCTATAAAAAAATTCTGGAATCGTCACGGGTCAAAAATTATATAAGATTATGTGAAGATATAAAAATAAATAAAATATAATATAATTTTTGATGTAAAAGAAATAATAATATCATTTTTTTCTTCATATATATAAATAACAAATTACTGATGAAAATAAAATTAAGTGTTATGTGAATCAAAACATTAAAGTGTCTAATGTAATTATATCAAATTTATAAAATTTACTGTATTTTATCCAAATATTATGATAGATTAGTATAATTTATCATAGAATAAATAACATTGGGAGATGACATTGTGAAATGGATACTAATGTTCAAATTTCATCAATTAAAAAAAATGCTTTTAAGTAAATTTAAAATTTTTTTCTTGTATATAAATTGCTGATCTCTCCAACATAAGACTTTCTGTTTTTTTGAGGTTAATGAAGCAACTCCCTGGCTTACCTCATGAGAGTAGGCAAGTAAGCAACTTTATACTTAAAATTCTCTCTCTCTCTCTCTCTCTCTCTCTCTCTCTCTCTCTCTCTCTCTCTCTCTCTCTCTCTCTCTCTCTCTCTGAGGTCATATTTAAAAAGTGCAAAATTTAAACCATTTACATTTACATATGGTGCAAATAAAAATGAAAACAAAGATAAGAAGTGGATCCTATCTAAAAACGAAAAAAAAAAAATTAGAAGTGGAGGTGTGAAAAAAAAAAAGATGCTAATCTGTGAACCTATGACCGAAATTAACTCATACAGTTTGAGAAGATAAATGAATTGAGTTGAGTTGAATTGAATTGGTTAAATGATAAAATTTGACAGATTAATTCACAACCGATTTAAAAATGGTCAACTATCAACTTACTTAAGTTATTTATATGTATAGACAAAACTACCTTAAATTTTCACATAATCACTTATTAACTTTAGCACTATTAAGTTTAGGGTTGATTATTTTTGTTATTGAGTGATTGTTTTTTCTTACTGTAAATTAAATTTGCTAAATTATAAAGTAACAAAATCAGATTTTTATATTTTTAAGTTTTATAATGATTTTCTCCATGTCTTAACCAATGCAAGTAAATTTTGATATATAATTTTAATAATTATATATAGAAGCATATTTTGTGTGAGTACTAGTTAAAAATAAATAAATAATAAATACTAACATTTTACCCCCAAACTTTTTTTTGTGGTGATTACTTACACAAATACTAATACTCATTATAATTTAAAATATATATATTTATTTATAGATCACATTTATTCTACGTGTGATTTATATTACACTTATTGTAAATCTATATTGTACACCATTTCAAGCTAAAATTTTAAATAAATAATATTATATATATATATATATATATAAAGAGCCTCAATTTTAAGATTTATCCAAAAAATTTCGCCTTTGAAAATCTCAGAGCCGGTCTTACACACCACTCTATTGTGAAGAGCACGAGGACTTCAAGCCATGGACGCTGGGAATTTGTAGCTCAGAGGCTTTTATATCATTTGGACCTAAGTTTTGGGAAGTTGATAAAAAATTAACTTTTGACTTTTTAAGTTGGTAAAAAGTTAACTCTTGGCTTTTTACCAAGTTTTTTAGTTTTTTGGAAAGTGATTTGAAAAGTTAGTAAAAAGTTGACTTGTGACTTTTTAGTTTAATATTTGTTTATGGTGTCAAATCAAATTAAAATGATCAAAATATCCTTACCCAATATAAGAAATTTATTTTTTTTTATTTTTTTGTCATAGGCCTCAATTTGTAATTTCACACTTATTTTTTATAACTCCCCAAATTAATTTTATTGAGTTTTTGCCACTTGCGTTTTTGGACCTTTTTGACAAAAACGTGACTTTTTTTTGGTTCCCAAAACGGCACTCTTTATTGACTGGTAAGTTTGAACCAAGCACATGCGCCACTAGTCTAAACTTCACATCTCTAGAGGTTCATGCGGTCTATCAACACAAACTAATTACAAAATCAAACGCAACATATTTATAAACAGGAATTTAAAATAAATATTAGTGAAATTCATATTTAAAAAATCTAATATGATTTTGTGACTGATTTTTGTATTCATAAACCTATTCTCTTCTCAACCAGCAGCATCATAGGCTCACATTCATCCAATTTTTAGGCATGTTGTCACTCAATATAAAGGTAATAGAAATAATACTGTATGCACCAATTAATACACCTATTAATATACTAACAAATAATGTGACATAATTTTAAAAATTTTAAATATTTATAATTTATATAAAAAGTAAAATCACTAATAATGTCATAACACGTGTAATGGTTGTTTTGGCTTCCCACATACACTTGGCTGCCAGCTAAAAAACACCCCCTGTTCTGCTCTGTTTGGCTTACAGGGTCCACTTTTCTTTATATCTTTACCAAAGTCAACAGCTCAATTCAGCTTAAGGGAACTACAAGATCACAATGCCACCTAATCCAGTGTACGAAACTCCTATTAACAACAAAATGGAGGTTGAGAATATCAACTGCTCCAAATTTACTGACAAGATGTCCAAAAATTACTACATAAGAATATCAGAAAAGCACAAACACTAATGTTGTGTTTAGTTAGGAGATTTAGAAAGGAATTTAGAAACAGAAAGAAAAAAATGTAAAATTTGAATAAAATATACATACATTTCACCTAATTTCACACATTTTCTCTTTCCTTCTCCAAATTTCTTCTCAAATCTCCCAACCAAACACTAACATAAAAAACTTTGGCGAGCTATCTGACAAACTAATATAGTGCGGAAATTTTGTTGTGAATCAATTAGACAGATTAGAGCTTTGATGCTACAAAAATTAAGGAATGAAGAGACTTAAGATGGGAATTCTTCGACATGTTCAACATACAAGTACATTTATCAACCTCAGTTAGATAAAGAAAACCATGTATCCATTACAATCTCAGGCATGCTTATGAAGGCAAGCATATTCATTCAGGTCAACAACAAATTTAGTACACACAAAATAAACAAAGAATATAATCAGACACAAACACTCAGTAAAATCATCATCATAAAAATGCAAATGAGACAGCATCGAGGTAAAAACAGGTTTAAGTAAGGTCATCCTCCTCTAGTTCTTTTGCCTTCAGAGCTTCCTTAACTCTCAACAGAAGGGTCGTTTTCCAAGCATCCTGTGGAGTGAAATGTGTGGAAACAAAATAAGAAATCACACTATTTCACTAATTAAATAGAACATAGCATCCAAATATTGATTAATCAACATCAGTTCAACTTGATCAAAAAAACAAGTGGCTTGAGTGTAAATGGAAATGAGCAAGAAACCCACAAATTCAATAAAGAAAATAAGGAGGTGAAAGTGTCACATAAACTACTAAGTCAACTGCAACAGTGAACAAATTCAATTTCACAAAGCTTAATGCAAACAAAATACATTTTTCTTGATTAGATGAATCAATTTTTCCATTCATCTCTCTTAATATCATTTCCTTGTAAGTCTATTGCTTTGATGTCATCCTCAATGACATTCAACTCAAATTGAATCACTTGGCAAAACCATTTCAAACCTTTTCACCAATAGGTGGCCCCTCTAACTTCTCAATAATGCATTAATTTCTTCATATTATATCATTTTTTCCCAGGCCTATGATCCTTCTTAGCATCCTCCTTTCAACTAAACTTATTTCAAAATTTCAAATTGCATGCTGATACCTCAAAATTGATCCAGAACTAGTGTGTTCGCAAAAATCAAACTAAGCCTGCTAGGATGGAGAAACTGGGGAACTCTTGGAAGATGATACAAAAATTAAAAGCCATGGTTGCAAATTAAATATGGCTGCTAAGGTTGTCAGAGACGCTTCGGTACTATTGAAAGATGATAATGGGGTTTAAGGGTCAAAAAACATGCTACATAGGACTGTGAAGAACTTGCCATTAATTCTCCATCTTTTCTGCATTTCAAACAAAACAAATCAAAAAACCCTTGGACGAAGAGCAGGACTCAGAGAGCATCACACACTAGACGCATAGAAACATATATAGGAGAAACAAGCTATACAAAGCTTTTACTATTAGTAACAGTAAAGAACTCATCTATATTATCAGAGAAAGTAAAGCAGTGGTCCTATTTTTAGGACACTTAGCAGACAAATCTTTTGATTTTCCATCAATATCCTTGTTATTTTCTCTAAACAAAAAGGAGATATAGGTTAAATTAAGTTATCCATGTCCCACTCCCCAAAAACTACCCCGTGTTCTCTCTCTCTCTCTCTCTCTCTCTCTCTCTCTCTCTCTCTATCTTATCCCTAGAGTTTTGATCATGAGAATGCACATGCACCACATGCATGACACATGGCAATCCTCTAGTAGCAAATTAAAAAATAAAAAATAAAAGAAGAAAGGGTTAGGAATTTAACAGGTTATCAGTCTTGGATCTCGTTATCCATAATTACGAATAATAAAGAATCAAATATACCACAAAAACAACAAAAAAAAAAAAAACATTTCATACTTGGTACACCATACATAGTGTGCATTTTTATCCCTAAAATTAAGGCATGCTTGGTTTGTCTCTCAAAACATGTTTTCGGAGAAAAAATTCCCAAAAACATGTTTGGTTGAAAATTTATAGATAAATAAAATATCAAAATCACTTTTCTCTCTATAAGACTACAACACATCAATTAATCACTTTTTCTCCCTCCTCTCTCTCTCCTTCTCAATCCCTTTTTCTTTCACACCTATCTATTCAACTACAAGAAAAATATCAAATCATCCCAAACTCCAAAGCTATAAAACTATTTTCAAAATATACAACCAAACAAATTTTCTAATTTTCTAAACTCTCCAGAAAATTATTTTTGAAATAATATCTCAAAACACAAACCAAACAAGACCTAAGTGTTTCTAGAGAGGAAGTATAAACAACGAATTAATACGAAAACACTTTCTTTGTCTTTCTTCATCGTGTTATAATATTTTCTTCGTTGATATTTGACTTATTTCATTTTGGTATATAACAGTGTGTGTTTTTACCCTGAAAAGGGAAGGTGAGTTTTAATAGTTAATAACGACAAAGTGAAACTGCTAACCATTTATTTTCACTTCCATTTCTGAACCAATCCATACCTTGATCTCTTTACATGCATTAATACCACCGTAAATTATCAAAACTTGTGAGACCATTGTTTCAGCAGCCAAAATTCTGCAATTAATTATAAGGAAGCCTTTCAAGAATGTTATGCTCAGATAGTATCAATCAACAATGGTAAATCTGAGTTGATATTTCTCCTCACTGTTGGTCTTTGATATGGTCTAATCAGTACAAACTTCACATTCAACAAGAGTTTAATCCTACTAAAGTGCTATTTTCAAGATCTAAAACCACTCAAAGCTCTTCTGACCATAGTGAAGTATGACAGCTGGTATAAAGACATCTATAGGCGATGAAATGAATTCTAGACAAACTAAAAGCTAGGATCGCAGTTATGGCCAGTCGCAGATAATCAAATCCCAAACCTACTTAAATAGTATCAGAAATGCAACTTACCAGCTGGGTCATGCTATCAAATTCCTTCACAGCATCAGTGAACTTTGCAACATCTTCCTGATCAATTGCATCAGCCAAGTCCTGCCATAAGAGAAGCAATGTTCCATGTTAAGCTTAATTTCTGTTATATTACAACCTAAGAAAGGAGATAGCTTAGGTTGTTGATAGAAAACCATCAAAATATGCACTTCATATGAAAGAATCCAATGAGATAAGAAGTTCACTAGATTCCATCAAATCCATTTCCTGACAACTATATAATGAATTTCATCATCAAAGTGGAATCTACCAGAGAAATCAGATGCAAAACTAGCAACTGAGTCTACAAGCTATACATACCGCCAACAATCTGTACTCTCGTGTTCCAGAAAAAGTTGGGTCCATATCCTGCAAATTCATTCGTTGTTAAACTATAATACAAGCAATAAGGTTAAAATTCAATATGATGGAAAAAAGCAACGTTGAAACCTGATATCGCTCTAATGCATTGCTAATTGCAACGACGTCCCCTTTGCCTTTACAGAGTTGGCAAATGCCAGCGTTAAGAAGATGTCCTTTAACTCCATATTTCAGCAAATTATTGTTCAGTGACTTCTGTGCTATGAATTCATAAATCTCAATCGATTTCTGGTATCTGGAGAAATATTGGGAGCATATCAAATCCGTCTCAACACACTTTTCATTCTTTCTCAAGAATGTCAAAATTTTACCACATTGTAAAGCTATGATAATGTTTTCATAGCAGCTGTTTTCAAATTTCATTTCAATTGTTCTATTAATTTAACCAGCGGTTCATAATCTTCTACATATTACTAAGCTATGCCCTTGAAATATATACTTGTATATATCTAAATCTGAAAAAGAGTAAACTAGATCATTGATATTGATATGATTATTTGTTTTCAAGCTAGACTACTTGTCCCAAATAATTGTCTGTAAAACTATAAACCAAGCAACTTGATGAATGTGAGTTAATTGCTGGCATCATTGGAAGAAAAGACCATCATACTGAACTATGAGTTATCATTAATTTACGCCCCGTTTGTTTGGGTGGAAAACAGTTTCTGAAAAATGTTTTCCATATTTTCTGGTGTCTGGTATAATGAAAAACAAAAGTCAACAGAAAACATTTTCTATGATCAACAAAAAACAAGCCTATATGGGCAGAAACTGTTTTCCACTTTTACAAGGTGGAAATAGTTTTCTCGACTAAAGTCTTACCAACATCACCACACTACCACCACCACTCTCACTTCTACCACCACACCACCATCACGACGGCCACAGCCACCATCACTGCCACTATCACCACCACCACCGGCCGACCACCATGCTACTCCACCTTCGTTTCACCACCACCACCACCACCCAAAAATAGAAAAATGTTATCTCCAAAAAACATTTTCCAGAAAAGGTTTTCCGTAGAAAATATTTTTCATTATTTTCCGCCCAAACAAATGGATCGTTAAAGACAAAAACAATCACAAGCAGGCTGAGTTAATCCATATGAGCAATTCGAACAGCCTCCAAGGAGATCCTACTTAACAATGATTATATCAAAGTGTGTCCAGAAAAATGTACACAGATGTGCATAACTTCTGCAGATAATATATGTGAAAATTTTCTATAAGCACATGTATTAGTAAATTAATATAAATTTACAGGACTGATGATGAACTGCATTGAAAAATGGTAGCTTCATATCCTAATAAATTAAATTTTGCAACGAATTCCTATGCAAAGTAAAAGAGGTTAAAACAGATAGAAGATACCAGACTGAATTTTGCAGCACAAAGGTTTAAAAGTAATGTAGCCTCATAAGATGTACAAGCTTACTGTTCTAGTTGAGCAGCAAATTGTGCAATTTTCTGCTTGCACTGATTCGCAGAAGTTGTTACTTCTTCACTGTCGAAAAGATCAGCTGCTCTTTCATAGTAATCAATAGCTTGCTCAAAGTTCTGTTCAGCCTCACATAATTCAGCAATTTCCTGCACATGACAAAAAAAGAGTTCCAAGTCATTGTCATTATAATTTTATTATCCATCACATGCAATGCTCATATAGGCGTACTCTAACATCAACCTCAATAGAATAGTATGAATGACTATCTATGAAGCACGGACACCTCTTTGGAGGTGACATACTAGTGTCCAAAACATGTCAGACACGACACGCACCAGACAAGGACACTGTAGAGAGTCGGACACGCTAGAACACTTGAGACATGCTGTGGACATGTTGAAGACAAATTGAGGACAACACGTTAGGGACACGCTGAGGACCATTTTTTCCCAAAAAAATTAAAATTTTTAATTTTTTTTTTATTAAAATAACATACCTAAGGTTGATAAATTTGATAAAATTAAATATTTGATATAAAATAAATATTAAATATTTTGAAATATGACATATAATAAATATTAAAATTATATATTTTGCACCTGTCCCCAACGTGTCATGTCCTACATTTTTTAAAATTTTGTGTGTCCTCGTGTCTGTGTCATATCTGTGTCGTGTCACTATCCGTGCTTCTGACTATCGTTGTAACAAACAGTAGAGGTCAAAGATGTAAGACAATATGAATAAGCAAGTAATCACTTTCAAGAACTGCCTCAAGTGCACCATTGTTTATTGACAAACTAGCAGAGATTGTACCTTGTAATATCTTGCAGACATATTTAGCTTTCCATTCTCCTTAAAAAAATTAGCTGCTTGCTCTAGACAAGATATGGACTCTGAAATGCATAAAACATTTATGACGAGTAAGTAATCCATCACTCTGTTGTTTGCTAATAAAGAACAACATTGTTTATTATGATTTATGATTGAACAAGCATGATACTTGGGGGTTATTTGGTAAATCTGAAAATTAAGTACTAAATTTTTTTAGTATTGAATTTCTAGTGATGAAATATTTAAGTACTAAATTTTTGAATTTGAAATTTTAAAATAATTGTGTTAGTTGAGTGAGAATGAAAATGATAACTACAGTCCATTGAGTGTATTCAAACCATAGTTGTCAAATCGTGAATCAAATCAAATCAAATCATGAATTGTAAAGATTTAGTCACTTTTTCTAAATTACTTAGAAAAATATATATATACATGCTTGGACGTTAAATTTATCTTCTAAATATAAAATATTTAGACTCAGATTAATAAAAATGTTGTTTTGAATGATGATCATGTGGTCTAATAGATAAGAAGTTAACACAAGTTCCCATGCAAGATCACCATCTTACTTTTTCCCCTTTTTAGATACTGTTTATCAACCATTCTTAATAAAGAAAGTAAACAAAGACAAACTCTTAATTTTCAAGTAACAATAACTTAACAATAATGTTTATATTTCATAAGCATACATAAGAAAGTATAAATTAGAATCTTTTATTTTAAAACCTAAAGCATTTTAAAAGAGGCATATGCTTATTGTTCAAAAAAGTATATTTTTGTTTATTTAAGAAAGAACTTGCAGAACCATTAGGATTAACCAACCTCACCCATGCAAAATTGAAATATATTTTTTTCAGTAAAATAGCAATAGATAATTCATATTGCAAGTTACTTTAACATTAAACATCTTTAGAAGATACATTATGATTTTTTAAAGAAAAGAAAATGGGAAGAAAATGTTAAAACCATATTGGGTCTTACTAAATCTAATTAGATCCTATTAAAAATTTCCTGATCTCCAAAATAACAACAAATTATGTATATATATATCTGTTATTTTTGTACTAAACACTATTAGAAGTTGTATTATATCATTTTAACTATAAAAAATAAAAAGGAAAGAAAGAAAAAAACAAAGAAAAAACAAAATATGTCGGGCATGATAGTTTCAAGAATTGCATGAATCATAAAAAGTGAATCGAATTGTGAATTATGCAATTCGCAAAAGATTTACTTCCAAAATAAATTCTCCCATAGATTTGTATTGATTTGCAAAAATTACGAATTGAATCGCGAATCGAATCACAAATCGTAAGATTCTAATAACAAATTATTCAACATATAGTGATAAATCAAGTTTCTTTGACTTCAAATAAAAGCCATTCTCAATTAACTTTCAGGTGATGGTGCATTCAATTGCCAAATGCACTTACTGTGAAATCTTTTAATAATGCACTTAATTGTGCCATCAAACAGGGCTTGTAGGTGGTAATATTTATATGGTAATAGAACACTGCTTCTGCAAAATAAGCCAAATTGGTCTGAAAATTTCTAAATTAATCATTAAATGGAGAAGTAAATAAAAGACACACCTTTAGTATTTGTCTTCTTATAACAATGAGCAGCATCAGCATAAGCACTAGCAGCTTCATGTTTGCTATCCGACTATAAACACATACGCAATAGTGTCATATAGGCTTACATTAAGATAAGACGAGCAAATTAATCGTAGAAATAGAATGGCCTATGATCTGTAAGATGAAGCACTGACCTTTATATAACAGTTTGCTAACTTCACATAAGCTGATCCAGCTTGATCCCCTGAGAATCCATATCTCATAAAAGATTACAAACCCAACATACTGGCACATAATGTTGATGAATCTAATTTTAACCAATAGCCAAATTCTTTAATGATTGTGATCCTTCAAGTATTGATGCAATTGAAAATATTCTCAATATATATAAAGCATATAGCTTCCAAAATATTAGGGTACTCATAGTAAGAGAATTATTAAAAGCACATATTTCAAATGAATGGGCTTGGGAGTTAAATTTGTAAATACAGGGGAGAGTTAGTAATTGGAGTTGGATTTAAGAGGATTGAAGTAGAAATGTTTTATTACAATCCTCATACAATTAGAATCCTTCTTGTAAATTTGAAATAAAACTTTTAACGTTATCTTTTGTAATTTACACATAAGACAATGATAGTCAAAATAGCAATCTAAAATTGCACTTTATTATTTTAGCTAGCCATTTTTTTAGTACACACTCCAACAAGGGTCTCTTTTTGAACTACTTTTCTTTAACATAATTTGTTCTTCCATTCTTTCTTTTTCCTATACTACAATATTTGTTTATCAGTTGTATTTTCGCAACGGTAATATTTTTTATTAGTAATAGTTTTCCAACAATGGCATTTTTTAAGCTGGTAATATTTTTTGTGGTTTTGAAGTATTATGTGACATTGTCCACATAATGTAGTTTGGGAATATCATGTGCATTTTCCTATTGTATCTTATTTACCATCTCTCGTGTCAATACCCATTAAATAAATACAGTATTGACACATAACATGGACATTGTCACGTGGTTTTCCCAACTAATAATGCAGCGGAAAACTTTATGAGTAGGATAAAGGTGATCCATCTTTGTTATAAACTTAATAGATAATTGATGACCCACTTAGTGTGCTATGCAGTTTCTCTAAAAAATTGCCGAAATCCTTCCGTCTATCCCCTTGATATCTAAATGTGAGCTACATACAGTATAATTTTAAGACATGATCCTTGCATGATTACAACCAAATCCATTCATATTAAATCCGTGCATCAAAATGCAACCAATATTCATTTTCTAAGCTCATGAACCATGGACTAGTCTGCAATACTCATCAAGAAGTCAATATATTTTTAATTGGGGAAATTACTATTCAGTGGTAATTCTATAAAATTATTACATATTCATAGAAAAGTTAATGATTTTAATAATCAATGTTTATAAAGTTTACCATGTCTTTGCAATTATTTTTCAAAATACCCACTGATATGAAATTTCCCCTTTTTAATTTCCAAGTACCAATCTATTCATTTGTTGATAAATAAGAGACTACTAGACCCATACAAACATATGTAATTATACCTAGATGTATGTCATCCTAAATCCTAACCTAATTTCCAGATTAAAAATGATAAAAATAAAAAATGAACAACTTTTATTTATTCTTCCATTGAATGAACACCATTTTTTTTCTCTCTCCACTTATGCTATTCCAAAATTAATACAAATTTTACTGTTCAACTTCGTTGACAAAAGTTGAAACCAAGTCAAACAATTGCAAATGCACATACAATCAAGCACTCAATCAGATTATCATTCTGATCAACTAATCAACCAATTCTAATTCAATAAAAGACTTCAAAATTACCATAAGAAATCAATCGAAATAAGCCCTAAATCAAATCAAAATCGACAAAACACGATACAGATTTTTGACTTTTCGCGATCGCATCGATGAATGAAAAGGCACAATCGATGAATGAAAAGAAAAGAGTGAGAAAAGTTACATGATTTGGCGAGTTTGAAGGAATTGGCGGCTTTATCGAACAAATCAGCGGCATCTTCGTATTTGGAGCTGAAGAGACCCCAGCCGTTGAGCTTCTTCTCTGCTTTCTTCTCCAATTCTTCTCCTCTCGCTATCTGATCGGCCATCGTTTTGGTTCCGTGTCTCTCTCTCTCTCTCTCTGTTTGTTGCAGAGATGGCTGTTGATGAAGATGTGTATATATATTATATACTAAAAGAAAGTAAAAATAAAATTAATATTATAATATGTACTTAAATAAATAGGAATAAAAGAAAATAATAATGAAATTAATATTATAATGTGTACTTAGCTTAAGTGGTATGAGTCCTCATACTTAAACCCATGGTCATGGGTTCAAATCTTACCCATCTCTTTGTTTAGCTTTTTTTTCACTTTATAATAGTATAGATAGATAGATAGATAGATATATGATATGGTGGAAAGAGCAAAAAGGGAAGAAGAAATCTGCTATTTCCACATTTATGACAATCCAGGGAAGAGAATATGCTCTTATTTTCATGGGCTGAAATACTTATCAAACCCAGCCCATCAAGAAATGTGTGCTATATCTGAATGTTGTATTTGATTCATTGGAATTAAATAGAATGGATTGAAACAAAATTGTCATTCTTTAAACTTAGGGTAAATAATAATTCTATTTGTAATATTTAACTTAGGGTAAATAATAATTCCATTTGTAATATATATTTTAATTAACTAATTATGCGAATGAATATTTAATGGAATGTGGAATGCTTATTCCATTCAGTTTCATTTTATTTGCTTATTTATTTCATAGATATTGTTTAATGTTAGAAAGTGTATAAAAAGTTTTTTAAAAATATGTAACAATATTAAAAAGTATACTAATTTTAATAAAAATGTATTGAAATTAGTGAAAAATGTATTGTATTTTACAAATATTTTAACTTTTATTTATACTATAAGGAGACTTGTTATAGTACTTAATATTTATATTTAGTTTTCAACTATATGCATTCTATTTGCTTTATCTACCTATTATTATTATCATTATCTAATACCCTCTCAAAGGTTTTTGATTTAAATCCCACCACTGTATCATGCACAAAAGTCATGAAAAATCCTATATATATTAACTGGTTTTTTTTTCTTCTTAACATTAACATTAACATTTATTTACTTAGTTAACACTAAAAATCGATCAATTTTCTATTCCTCTCCTTCCAAAAGTCCTAGAACAGACATGTCTCCCTATTTTTTGAATTGATGATTGAATTATAAAGGTTGTGTTTGGTATAGCTTTTAAATCATGATTCTACCTTTTAGTTTGAGTGCGGCATTTGTTTATAATTTTTAAAAATCATTTTCACACGCGCGTTTGAAAATTCGTGTACCCGGAGTTCTCCCAAACGTCCAGCTGGTTGACCGGAACAGTAAATTTTATTTTATTTTATTTTATTGGTAATTGACACATATTAATTTTTATATATTCGAAAAAAATATTTTCTGAATTTTTTTAAATTTTTTATGAGCTTTAATAGAATTTTGTGTTGTGTATTTGGTTATTTCCTCTATCTACTTCCATATTGTTGTGTATATTATTTATAATTGTTCATCGTAGATTAGACCGCTGTGGATATTTTGTGAATATTTTGGGTTGAATCTTAGAATTGTATTCATTTGTTCAAATCTACACAAAAATGCTCTGAATATTTTGGGTTAAATCTTAGAGTTGTATGCATCTATTCGAATCTACATAGAGGGAGACACATCTGATTTCGTACTACATCTCAGTAATTCTCAAGTTATTTCTATGCACTTTCTCATTGTTTAGATTTTAAAAATTGTATTATTTTGCGTGGTATTTTAATAATCCACGTACGCTGTCAAAATTCCAAATAACAACCACGTTCTTTTTTAATTTTTGAAAACTATTTTTCAATTTTGGGTTTTTCATATTTTTGATTGATTTTCATTTCATATTTTTTTGTTCTTAATGATTAGTGCTAGTGAAATTTCTTCATATTATATATATAATACTTTTTAGATGTATATCCAATCTAAATATAATTAAAAATTAAAATATTTGTAAAGAAATTACTAAATATAAATAAATATGAACATGCACTAATTTTTCATATTTTATTCATATTTTCTTGTATTTAAATATAATAATAGAGATATTTACTAATAAATCTCATCTCACAAATAAGTACTCCAATTAGTCCCAAATTTTTTCTATTAATCTATTAAGTCCTATTAGTGAAGAGTTTCTTTCCGTGTAGTCTGATTTTATTATTATTTTTTAAAATTTTGATAGTGTTTTGGTGGACAACTATACGTTTTTATTAATGTGACAAGTATGATGTGATACTCCAATGTGGCAGGTATTAATGTGACACTCCAAAAAAATTAAAAACTCTTTAGTGTACTTTTCCCAAATATGACAACGTGGCGAGTATAATGTGACACTCCAAAAAAATTAAAAACTTCTTAGTGTACTTTCCTAAATGTGATAATGTGGCGGGTATGATGTGACACTCTAAAAAAAAATAAAAGCTCCTTAATATATTTTTCTCAAATGTGACAACGTGACGGGTATGATATGACACTCTAAAAAAATAAAAACTCTATATTATATTTTTTTCCAAATGTGACATGTAACACTCCAACATGACATGTTGATGTGACACTAAAAAAATTAAAAACTTTTTAGTGTACTTTTCTCAAATATGACACTTCAACATGACAGATATAATGTAACGCTCTAAAAAAATTAAAAAACGCTTTAGTGTATTTTTTTCCCAAATATGACACTCCAACGTGGTTGTGTGTCACGTGCAATACACCACCCAACAACGTAAAAGTATAAAAAGCCTTAGTGCACTTTTGTGTTGTGTGTCACCCATTCACGTGCATAACGTGGCACGTGTTCAGCATACAACGGATAAACCCTTACATAAAGTGGCACATGATTAACATGTATCACAAACAACCAACACACAACCAATTTAAGGCATACAACTATCACGCTGAACAAGTCAAACCAATGGCACTTGTATCTTTTACACAACAGAGAGGACCAAATGGATCACAAGTAATAATCTGGGTCCAAATGGAACACAAGTACAACATTTAGGATTTATGAGTAACTCTCCCATAATAATATTTAACATTAAAAAATTAAAAAACTTACACAAATAAATTAGTTTCTAAATGTATTTATTAAAATTACACAAGTCTGATCTTTTTGTATTTATTAAAATTGGTTGAAGCTTGTCGATTAATCACTATTGATTGGGCCCAAACCGAATTTTTACCAACATAAATTGGCACGCCCAGTGGGACCATTCTAACTTGGAGTGATGATGGTGAAGAAGCAAACTTATCCTTATGGAATCATGCCTTCAACAGGTATGTTTACATCTTGTGAACCCATGGATGCAAACTATCAATAGAGTGACAGTGTTTCCATGGATACAGATTATCAGTGGAATACTTCATGTTTTGAAAATTGTCAGTGTGATGGTAGTGGTTCTACTTCTTATTGCCAACATAATGGCATGACAAATGATGTGAAAATAATTATTTGGCATTGTGATGATGAAATTTATTGGTGTGGGAGTGAAATCTTGGCCCCAAAAGAAGAAATTAATTCTCTTTATAGGCAAAAATTTCAAATAATTTCGTTATCTCCGTATTATTTTACACAAAGAGATTTAAATTATTGTGATAAAAAAAAATCGTCGACTTAAAGGCCAAATTTTTCTAATTGATGAAGAAATTCGATATTGGAAGAAAAAATTAGAAGGCATAATAGCTAATGAAAAATTAAGATATGAAAATAATGTGGCTCATACGGTTAATACATATATTTTTTAAGAGCCAATCATTCATAAAGAGCCTAGATATGTGGCTCGAAGGGTTAGTACACCGAATCATAAAAATAATATGACTTTGGAGAATTTTTTTAAAAAACAACCCCTTCTCTCATAAAATATTGATAATTCTAATGGTAAAGGTTCATTTGGGGGACATGATGTTTTGCCAAACGTGGCAAAAAGTGAAAAACCATTAATGGCTAAAAAAGAAAAACAACCCTTTCTCTTAAAAAATGTTAAAAAATATTACAAAATGATGGTAAAAATTCACTTGAAGACATGATTTTAAATCAAAGATGGCCAAAAATTATTAACTTAGAGGGCATGATGTTAAGCCAAAGGTGGCTGAAAATTATGAAGCTACGTTTATTGAATGTGAATTTTTTGACATTGTACAAAGTGTCAAAATTTATAAATTTTTCATAACATTTAATTATGTGAGTTTTGAGATCGAACATCCACTTTGGATTTGTGGATCACACCAAAAATTAATTTTCATGACATGATTTGAAAAATAACAATGGTTAAAAAATGCCACATGTAGTGAATTCTCTTTAATTAGCCAAAATGTGGCTAACATAGACTTGTTTTATTTTAAAAATAAGGGATGTGACTCTTTGTTATGTCAGTCGGCAGAGCCAAAGATGGAATGTTCACAAATCAATAGCGATAGATTAAAAATTACTATAGATATAATATAACTATGGATATAATATAACTCTTCAAGAATTCGAATTGTTTGCAACATAAAATATTTTTTGTCGATTGTGGTAAAACGTCTTATAGATCATTTAATGGGATTTCATTTTTCAATCCATTTAAATGAGGGGGGCATTGTTTGCACCACATTTTATTTTTTTGTCAAATATGGCCTGTTGATTATGGCCAAGTTCGATTATGATCTATCGATTAAGACCATAGACTATTTTTAAGAATAACCTTGGCTACATTTATTTTTATTATTATTATTTTTGTCGACAGGCATACTAACATGGCATGACAGACATGCTAAGGACGTGGCATGATGACATGTTAAATGGAGGGCTAGAAAGTTAGTAATTGAGCAATTTGAAAGTTAGTTATTGAGATCAATGAGCCAAGATCAAATCAAGCACAAAATCTGCAAAACGGTTCCTATCAAAGATGGGATAGGTATTATGTTGAGGAAATCATGGGCTTATTGAGGAAATTATGGGCTTAGGTTATCTATTTCTCTCATGTGGTTGAGCCTATAAATAAGCCTAGAGAGATACAAAGAAGGACATCTCAATCATCAACCACACTAGCAAAGAGTTTATCTAGGAGTAGCTTAACTTAGCATTTTATGAGTAGATTAGTAATAGCTTTTTCCAACCCCCCATTTTTTTTTCCTCTGTCGATTGCTATATTTTTCATTTCTTTATTCTTGTTTGAGTTCTTGTAACTGATAATAAGTGACAATTTAATTAAATAAATACATATTCTTTTCTATTCAAATCACTCTTTACCTAATTACCTCCAAGAAAGTCCTTAATCTGTTTAAGGTATAGAACTCAACCACAAAGTCTGATCTTTTTATGTTTATTAAAATTGGTTGAAGCCTGTCAATCAATCACTGTCGATTGGGCCTAAACCGAATTTTACCAACGGATACCCATAATTGTATTTAGAATTTTACATAAAAACAATAATGTGTAATTCTATTTCATTCTACATGTGGATCTACCATATACCAATTGAATATTAACCACACTTCTTCATCCATGGCAATTTTCTTGCTTTTGATTCATTGTACATGTATATCTTATAATACACTAATTAAAATCTCAATAATACTTCTTGATTCATGACAATTTTTCATAGTAACTAGACTTTTTCATATGTAGAATTGGAACAAGTCTGAATCACACATTGACGGATATAAATAAAAGTTCTGGGTGTGTCTTTTAATTTCTCTTAAACCTTATTTAACTTTCAATTTCAATTTATGAGGACTCGATCTGTTTGAATTGTATTTCACTTTAATTTCATCAATTCATTATCACATTATAGAGATTGGAATTGCGCCAAACCATGAAATTCTTGTTTATTTGAATCTTTGACGGGAAGGTATTTTTTTAATTTTACTTTGTGTTGAAGGTAGTTATAGTTGGATTGTTTTCCTTTGGGTGAAGATTATTATAATTTTAAAAAAAAAATCAGGTTTCCTGAAATTTCTTATTAAAGTTAGAACTCTATCTTAAAATTTTTAGTTTAAAATAAATCAATTTTGTTCAACAAGCAGTATGCATTATTTTGTTTATGATTCCAAAAGCCTTATGGATTTGTTTTGAGAAATGTTTTCAATTTCTTTCTATTTTATACAATAAGCCGGGTGATTCTATTTGAACTCAAATAATAACTTATTATGCTTAATTAAAATCTCCTATTATATCCTATTATAAATTTACTAATAAGGACAATACATATTAAACCCTAAAATAATTTTTTTTTTCTTTTTATGATACCCCTAAACCACTTATACATATCCTTGATATTCAAGTGTTTTCATCTTTTTCTCCAAGTTTCAATTATTTTTTCTTCTTCCTCACTCCAAACAACAACACAAACAACAACCACTACAAGAACCTTTGGGCCGACTGTCGAATAAAAGAAGGAAAGAACAGGTAGAGAGCAATAAATTCCAAATGAATACTTGTAATAAAAAATTTATTTAAAGGTTTTTGAAAAGATTTTTAAAGTGGTGTAATTTGGGATTTGGACGTACATTGAAGAATAATTTGGAAAAAAGTATGGAGTGTATTGAGAGTAAATTATAACTCTAAATAATTTAATAAAAGTGTATTATAAAATTGGGCGTACTTAATGATTTTTTTGGTACAAATAGAATTATCCTAATAAGTCTAAATGCACAAAGTACCAAACACAGAATGAGATAAAGGTGTCTTACAATGAGTGAAACCTAAATAAAGTGAAACTTTATATATAAAGAGTACAACTCGGTCTGGTGTGAACTTTGTCACATTTTTCAAAATTTCTAAATTTTTAGGATAAACTACCATTAGGTTCTAAAGGTTGGACTTAATATTCATCAAGTCCTATTGAAAACAAGTCCTTACAAAACTGTTGTTAAAAATAATTTTTTGTGATAATTTTTGCATTTGTCGTTAAAAATTGACAATTAGTAACTTTTTTTTGTCATGATTTTTATAAATTGTCGCTAAAACTTATAATTAGTAACGTTTTCCTATGACGAATTTTTCAAATTGTCATTGAAAATTGAAAATTAATAATTTTTTTGTGATGATATTTTTAAACGGTCACTAAAACTTATAATTAGTTACATTTTTTGTGACAATTTTTAAACTGTTACTGAAAATTAACAATGAGTGATATTTTTTAATGGTGTTTGATGAAAAACGCCATTAATTTTCATAGGACCTATTGGACAATTAGATCCACCTATTAGGATCTACACATAAGTCTCCCAAATTTTTATGGTGTAACGATTTTAAATTTTGATAACTTCTTTAGTTTTTTTTCTACATATTTTTTTTTATCAATTAGTTAAAAAAATATCCCCATTTACATTTGACTGGTTGATTTAATGGCTATGGCACACAACCTTATACTTTGTTTAAACATACATTTTTAGATGTTTATGTCCAAATTCCATGCAGTTTATGCCTATATTTTGATTATGCGATGTAAACAATTGCACATAAGTTAATTCACACCTTAATTTTTATTTTTTACTTTGCCTAACTTTAATTTCATTTTCAAATGATATATGCTGATAGTATCCCGCAGAAGTTGATCTCAAATTTTCTCAAAATTTTACTTAAATCCATGAACACTACCTGCTACAATTGGTGAAAAAATGAATTGGACCAAAATAGTCATGTGCGTTGCGCGTGTGCTTCAACTAGCTTTAAATAAATAAGTAAAAAAAAGTAATCAATTTAATTAGGATTACAGTGGTAGACTTACCAAAATTCAATGGTAGAGGTCTAGAACAAATATATATATATTTAGAATCTTCACCATCCACGTCAAAACAAATTAAAAGGCTTTTGGGCTATTTGTTTTGGGAGATAGAGGAGGGAATTGAACTATGATAGATGTAAGACCCACTATAATAGTGTTTGTTTGCAAAATAAGAAAAGGGATTCATAGTCCCTTAAGACTATGATAGGCCTTGGAAGAGGAGATTAGACCTCCAAGAGTTGGGTTTCAAAACTAGTAAAGGAATTAACTTGGAAAAGACTATTTTACTTATATTGTATGTTGGTATATGCCAAAAAAAAAAAAAAAAAAAATTAGATTCTTTTTCCTTTCATATTTTCAATTTGTCGCTTGTGGATTTTGACTATTAGATTTCTGTCAATCTTTATATATACAACACACCTATCTCTCAATCTTTAGATTTCTCTCAATCCAATAACCAATTCAAACATAACAAACAAGTTCAACACATTGTTCTTCCCAAAATCAAAATAGCAAGAAGATAAGGACTCGAGAAGACAATGTGGTGTGGAAGAAGTGAATGGCTTTTGCCTAAGTTCAATCTTTGGAAGTAGGAACAAAACGTTGAAGATGAAGGGGCGTTGTAGGTGGTATAGAGAATTATGTTTCATGGGTTTATTTAGTTATGCATATTTAAATATCTATACTACTATATTAAATGGGCCCTTATTTTAGTTTTTTGAAGTTTTTTGCCATGTGGAATTTAGATAATAATAATAATAAATAAATAAAAACTACTTTACAATAACTACTCTAAAATAAGTTCCTACTCAACCACATTTTGCAAATGATTGCTACTCTATAATAACTTCTCTTCTCCAATAATTTACTTTTATCACTTTTCTCTTTAACTTTTTGCTTTCTTCCTCTCTTTCTACAATGATTTTCTCTTTTAAATGAAGTATAAAAGTATTTAATTCAATTATGATGAAGGAAGTACAAACCAATAGAAGGGGTGAATTTACAATACACACACTCCTTTATGGAGTTGGGGAATGATTTTGATCGCATACTCTTTTTTGAACACGCTTGCAAGACTGCCAAAATCGCCTACGCTAAAGATCTACTCAATGTCGAAGTCCTTATAGATTTTTGTTTAATGATTTTGCTTGTTATTGGACTTGGATTTTTTTGTGATTTGTTTGGTTTATTTTAAGCCAAGAATTTCAATTAATTTTCAATGTTTGATTTGTAGATGGGTTTTCTATGATCATTTATATATCAGATCTATTGTTCTGGATTTTGTTTGTTTTGATATGGGTTTGTTTTGTTATTATCACATCTAAGGCCCGGATTGACATCCCTCAGTTTGCACATGCATCGTGTGTACTAATCTCTCGCAGTTTTACATAATGATAAACTTACTTTGTTACATGATCTACAAGTGTTGGATTTTTTTATTTTTCTTTTTAAAATTCTTAATAACTAAGGCTTTTGTTTGTTTGTTTATTTATTTTTATATAAATTCTATAATTCTTTAATAATTTTTATTTCTTCATTAAGTTCATTGCAAAAACAAAAAAAAATCCACTTTCATTTTCTTCATTATGTTGATTGAAAAAAATACAAAAAGTAAAAATAATTTTACAAATTTTGTGTAGATATTATCTTTGTGAGTATATTTTTATTTTATTTGTTTATAGATTTTGTGCACATATATGTTAGATGCTTTATATATAGTTTAGATAGATGTGTCTTTTATAATACAAACTTTAATTTAAATTATATAGATTATCATTATGAGTATAAATTTATTTTTTAATACATTTTAAATATATTTTTAAATTTTTTTTTATGACTTTGTGTTATTCAAAAGAAAAGTTCTTTATTTCTTTTTGCACATTGATATAATAGGTTAATAAAGAAGCAAGAAAAAGAAAACAAAAAAGGGATTTTTTTTTTATTCATTGTGTTTTTAATTTTTTTTTTCTTTCTATCTTTCTTTAAAATGTAGGTAAACTATTTTTCAATTTCTAAATTGTTTAAAAAAAAAGTAATAATCCAAACTTTTCAAAAAAAATTTGCACACACACACACACACAAAAAAAAAAAAAAAAAAAAAAAAAAAAAGGAATGAGAATGTTCTTAAACATTTTTTGAAACACATAGGGTGTGTTTGGTAACGTTTACGTTTTCAGTTTATATTTACAAAAATTTTATAAACTGGTTTTTGTTTATTTTTTGTTTATTTTTAGAAAAACATAAACTACAAACGCGTTTGGTAATTGACAAAATGTTTAAAAAAAATTAAAAATATAAAAAAGAGTGAGAAATGGCAAGTGGTGGCAGAAGACGGTGGTGGAAAGTGGTGACGATGGATGGTGGGTAGCTAGTGGTGGTGGTGGTGGCAGGTTATGGATACTTTGTCCAAAAACCCAAATCACCCATTCAGATTCATTTTGCTTCCAAGCTTGAACTGAAAATTCTGAATACTTATGAAAATTCTAAATAAAATTGGAATATTTGTTAAGTAATACATGACCATAAGCAAAATATCCAACCAACACCTTGCCACAACGAAAACAAAATTTATCACAGCTTACCAATCCTCACTCCCAAAGAAAGAAAGAAAAAACAATAGAAAAACACAAAAAAACCCCAATAAATATAAAAAAAACTTCATATCAGTATTTCAAAAGTATTTAGCAAACTCAAAAAGTATTTAGAATGCACCAGAAACAACAATAATGCCTTTGTGTGATTTTTTTTTTTTTTTGGTTGATAAATAATGCCTTTCATTGTGAATGTGACATTTGATATTTGAGGTTTTTATATTGGTACAAAACTTGGACAATGCACTATTGTTATGAGATTCAATTTGTCCTGTTTTTGTTTTGAAACAAAACAGCATGGTGAGGGACTTTTGGTAAAACATCTTACATTTTTTCTCTACTCTTTCATTCTCTTCAACACCGCACCTCATTACCAAACTCTGGATACTAATCTTAAAATGCAAACTCCCATAGAGAGAGTGAGAATATTTTACAGAGCAACAATATGAAAGTAATTTAGAAACCCAAGTACCCCATTTTAGCCTTTATCTCATCCACTTAGCCAAAGAAAATGCACTTTAAACTCTGGATACTAATCCTATGCTTGCTTGCTCTTGTTTACTTGCAGGGTTATAATAACAGAACAAAAACCAAACAAAGAAAAGATAACCCCACTCTTGAAATCATAGAGAATGTTAAGCTCTTTGTGATATTCACGTCTTTCATAATGAGTGAGAATATTTTACAGAGCAACAACAACATGAAAGTAGTTAAAAAATCCATGTACTCCATTTCAGTTTAAAAAATTCTTAGAATCTGAAACCAACGGATTCTGTAAATATTTAATCATATTTATAACTTGAGAAATATGAAATCCATCTATAAATACCATATTTATAACTTGAGAAATATGAAATCCATCTATAAATACCAAATCTGAAATCCATCGATTAGCAGTAAACTTGAGACCACTTTACCGTGTCGATATCTTCTTCTTCATAAGCTGTGACTCTGTTCACGTACAGCAAATCTTTTCCCTTCTAAGTATATATGAAAGACTGATCAAAAAATAAGTATATATGAAAGATAGCAGTCTTTTGAATAAAAAAAGAAAGTGTCTGTGAGACTCTCTGTTCCAAGCTCTGCATCTTCTGACTCGTCCAGCCAGTCAATCTTCAAACAATGTTCCGCGTGACCACTTTACCGTGTCGATATCTTCTTCTTCATAAGCTGCCATCGATTTGTGAGCAGATCTTTTCCTTCTAGTTAGACAGAGAGCAGATCTTTTCCTTCTAGTATAATGAAGCAGAGCAGTGGCCTGTGACTACAGATTATTTCTCAAAGTGTGAAAAAAACTTTTAGCCTCAAAAAGTAGCTGGTTAGCCCATTGATTTAAAAAAAAAATAAAAGCAGTGGCTGGGACAGCCAACACTGTATTTTCAGTGTAGGCTGAGCTTATGACTACCATCCCACAGCAGTTAAATGGCTATTTTGTCGCTGTAAATTAATTTTGAAAAAAATAAGATTAGGGATAAATTTACCATTTCAATCTTAAATATCATTTCAAATATATTTTTTAGGGTATGTTTGGAATGTTCTAAATAAATATATTTTTTAACTTTTTATAAAAGGATATGTAAAAAAGTAAAAAGGAGATGTTGATTGATGTGACTCAAAAAAGATAAAAAGATAAAAAATGTGGACTTATTTAGTCTTTCCAAACAAGGCCTTAATATAACAATCAATTCAAAAATTTAATCTAACTTTAAAAAAAAAAAATTAAAATAGTCAAAAATCCAATTCAATGTGTTTGATATGAGTTTTTTAGATTTAATCTAAATTTAAGTTTTTTTTAAATTGAATTTTTTAGTTTTTTAGTTTTTTTTGTATTTAGTGAATATTTTTAAAATTTTTAATTTTTTTTTTTTACTTTTTTAGATGCACCTTACTTATATGTATTTAAAAAGTAAAAAATTTATGAAAAAATATTTTAAAAAATTAATAAATACATAAAAATACAAAAAATGTACTGAATTCTTGTATTTTTTTTTATATTTTTGATATTTAGTGAATTTTTAAAAAACAAATTTAAATTTTTTTACTTTTTAGGTGTATTTATATTAGGTGGGTCTAAAAAGTAAAAAAATTACTTAAAATATTAAAAAAAGGGAAAATTTACCCATAAGTCCTAGTTTCTGAAAAGTTGAACCATTTAGTCCTAAAAGTTTTCTTATACGCCATTTAGTCCCATTTGCACATCAATCTAATGTTTGAAACATTAATCTGATATTCGAAATCTAATGTTCGAAACATTAATCTAATGTTCGAAACATTAATCTGATGTTTGAAACATTGTAATGGGACCTTTCAGTCTATAAGAAAACTTTTAGGACTAAACGGTGTATAAGTTATTAATTTGGGATTTATTGGTGCATCTCCCTAAAAAAACAAAAAAATATGAAAAATAAGAAAATAAAATTTTTTAAAAAATATTTTATAAAAAATAAAACCAAGCAAGCTAATTTTTTTTTTTAAAGCATCTACTTCTCAAACACCATATATATATATATATATATAGAATAAAGTTTGAGACCCCCACTGAGGGTGCCGGGGTCTCCTGCGATTGATTGAAAAATTAGTTTTTTTTGTTTTTTTGTTTTAGCCAACACCAGGACGACATGTGGCACTAAGAGGGGGGGTTTTGGTCCTAGGGTTCACCCCCATTGGGTCTCTAGCATTGTTGATATATATATATATATATATTTGCTGCCCTCCCAGCTCTGCATCTTCTTGCTCGTCTAGCCAGTCAATCTTCAAACAATGTTCCGCGTGACCACTCTTGGGAACATCTTTGGTTTGAATTTTTTGAAATAAATTGTGAAAAAAACTTATTTCTCAAAGTGTAGGCTGGTTTTAAATCAGCGACCAGTGGCCTGTGACTACAGATTATTTCTCAAAGTGTAAAAAAAACTTTTAGCCTCAAAAAGTAGCTGGTTAGCCCATTGATTTAAAAAAAAAATAAAAGCAATGGCTGGGACAGCCTACTCTGTATTTTCAGTGTAGGCTGAGCCTATGACTACCATCCCACAGCAGTTAAATGCTATTTTGGCGCTGTAAATTAATTTTGAAAAAAATAAGGTTAGGGATAAATTTACCATTTCAATCTTAAATATCATTTCAAATATATTTTATAGAGTATGTTTGGAATGTTCTAAATAAGTATAGTTTTTTACTTTTTATAAAAGGATATGTAAAAAAGTAAAGAGGAGATGTTGATCGATGTGACTCAAAAAAGATAAAAAGATAAAAAGTGTGGACTTATTTAGTCTTTCCAAACAAGGCCTTAATATAACAATCAATTCAAAAATTTAATCTAACTTTTAAAAAACAAAAATTAAAATAGTCAAAAATCCAATTCAATGTGTTTGATTTGAGTTTTTTAGATTTAATCAAAATTTAAGTTTTTTTTAAATTGAATTTTTTAGTTTTTTTTGTATTTAGTGAATATTTTTAAAATTTTAAACATTTTTTTTTACTTTTTTAGATGCACCTTACTTATATGTATTTAAAAACTAAAAAATATATGAAAAAATATTTTAAAAAATTAATAAATACATAAAAATACAAAAAATGTACTGAATTCTTGTATTTTTTTTTTTATATTTTTGATATTTAGTGAATTTTTAAAAAACAAATTTATATTTTTTTACTTTTTAGGTGTATTTATAATAGGTGGGTGTAAAAAGTAAAAAAATTACTTAAAATATTAAAAAAAAAATCAGTAAAAACAAAAAAATATGAAAAATAAGAAAAATTTTTTTTTTTTTAAATTTTTAAAAAAATAAAACCAAGCAAGCTAATTTTTTTTTAAAATAGCTACTTCTCAAACACCATATATATATATATATATAGAATAAAGTTTGAGACCCCTACTGAGGGTGCCGGGGTCTCCTGTGATTGATTCAAAAATCAGTTTTTTTTGTTTTTTTGTTTTAGCCAACACCAGGACGACACGTGGCACTAAGAGGGGGGGTTTTGGTCCTAGGGTTCACCCCCATTGGGTCTCTAGCATTGTTGATATATATATATATATATATATATGTATTTGATGCCCTCCCAGCTCTGCATCTTCTGGTTCGTCTAGCCAGTCAATCTTCAAACAATGTTCCGCGTGACCACTCTTGGGAACAGCTTTGGTTTGAATTTTTTGAATTAAATTGTGAAAAAAACTTATTTCTCAAAGTGTAGGCTGGTTTTAAATCAGCGACCAGTGGCCTGTGACTACAGATTATTTCTAAAAGTGTGAAAAAAACTTTTAGCCTCAAAAAGTAGCTGGTTAGCCCATTGATTTAAAAAAAAAATAAAAGCAGTGGCTGGGACAGCCTACTCTGTATTTTCAGTGTAGGCTGAGCCTATGACTACCATCCCACAGCAGTTAAATGCTATTTTGTCGCTGTAAATTAATTTTGAAAAAAATAAGGTTAGGGATAAATTTACCATTTCAATCTTAAATATCATTTCAAATATATTTTTTAGAGTATGTTTGGAATGTTCTAAATAAGTATAGTTTTTTACTTTTTATAAAAGGATATGTACAAAAGTAAAGAGGAGATGTTGATTGATGTGACTCAAAAAAGATAAAAAGATAAAAAGTGTGGACTTATTTAGTCTTTCCAAACAAGGCCTTAGTATAACAATCAATTCAAAAATTTAATCTAACTTATAAAACAAAAATTAGAATAGTCAAAAATCCAATTCAATGTGTTTGATTTGAGTTTTTTAGATTTAATCAAAATTTAAGTTTTTTTAAAATTGAATTTTTTAGTTTTTTAGTTTTTTTTTGTATTTAGTGAATATTTTTAAAATTTTAAACATTTTTTTTTTACTTTTTTAGATGCACCTTACTTATATGTATTTAAAAAGTAAAAAATATATTAAAAAATATTTTAATAAATTAATAAATACATAAAAATCCAAAAAATGTACTGAATTCTTCTATTTTTTTTATATTTTTGATATTTAGTGAATTTTTAAAAAACAAATTTATATTTTTTTACTTTTTAGGTGTATTTATATTAGGTGGGTCTAAAAAGTAAAAAAATTACTTAAAATATTAAAAAAAATTCAGTAAAAACAAAAAAATATGAAAAATAAGAAAATAAAATTTTTTAAAAAATATTTTTAAAAAAATAAAACCAAGCAAGCTAATTTTTTTTTTTAAAATAGCTACTTCTCAAACACCATATATATATATATATAGAATAAAGTTTGAGACCCCCATTGAGGGTGCCGGGGTCTCCTGTGATTGTTTCAAAAATCAGTTTTTTTTTGTTTTTTTGTTTTAGCCAACACCAGGACGACACGTGGCACTAAGAGCGGGGGTTTTGGTCCTAGGCTTCACCCCCATTGAGTCTCTAGCATTGTTGATATATATATATATATATATATTTGTTGCCCTCCCAGCTCTGCATCTTCTGGCTCGTCTAGCCAGTCAATCTTCAAACAATATTCCGCGTGACCACTCTTGGGAACAGCTTTGGTTTGAATTTTTTGAAATAAATTGTGAAAAAAACTTATTTCTCAAAGTGTAGGCTGGTTTTAAATCAGCGACCAGTGGCCTGTGACTACAGATTATTTCTCAAAGTGTGAAAAAAACTTTTAGCCTCAAAAAGTAGCTGGTTAGCCCATTGATTTAAAAAAAAAATAAAAGCAGTGGCTGGGACAGCCTACTCTGTATTTTCAGTGTATGCTGAGCCTATGACTACCATCCCACAGCAATTAAATGCTATTTCGTCGCTGTAAATTAATTTTGAAAAAAATAAGGTTGGGGATAAATTTACCATTTCAATCTTAAATATCATTTCAAATATATTTTTTAGAGTATGTTTGGAATGTTCTAAATAAGTATAGTTTTTTACTTTTTATAAAAGGATATGTAAAAAACTAAAGAGAAGATGTTGATTGATGTGACTCAAAAAAGATAAAAAGATAAAAAGTGTGGACTTATTTAGTCTTTCCAAACAAGGCCTTAATATAACAATCAATTCAAAAATTTAATCTAACTTTTAAAAAACAAAAATTAAAATAGTCAAAAATCCAATTCAATGTGTTTGATTTGAGTTTTTTAGATTTAATCAAAATTTAAGTTTTTTTTAAATTGAATTTTTTAGTTTTTTTTGTATTTAGCGAATATTTTTAAAATTTTAAACATTTTTTTTTACTTTTTTAGATGCACCTTACTTATATGTATTTAAAAAGTAAAAAATTTATGAAAAAATATTTTAAAAAATTAATAAATACATAAAAATACAAAAAATGTACTGAATTCTTGCATTTTTTATTATATTTTTGATATTTAGTGAATTTTTAAAAAACAAATTTATATTTTTTTACTTTTTAGGTGTATTTATATTAGGTGGGTCTAAAAAGTAAAAAAATTACTTAAAATATTTTTAAAAATTCAGTAAAATCAAAAAAATATGAAAAATAAGAAAATAAATTTTTTTTAAAAATTTTTTTTAAAAAATAAAACCAAGCAAGCTAATTTTTTTTTTTTTAAATAGCTACTTCTCAAACACCATATATATATATATATATAGAACAAAGTTTGAGACCCCTACTGAGGGTGCTGGGGTCTCCTGTGATTGATTCAAAAATCAGTTTTTTTGTTTTAGCCAACACCAGGACGACACGTGGCACAAAGAGGGGGGGTTTTGGTCCTAGGGTTCACCCCCATTGGGTCTCTAGCATTGTTGATATATATATATATATATATTTGCTGCCCTCCCAGCTCTGCATCTTCTGGCTCGTCTAGCCAGTCAATCTTCAAACAATGTTCCGCGTGACCACTCTTGGGAACAACTTTGGTTTGAATTTTTTGAATTAAATTGTGAAAAAAACTTATTTCTCAAAGTGTAGGCTGGTTTTAAATCAGCGACCAGTGGCCTGTGACTACAGATTATTTCTCAAAGTGTGAAAAAAACTTTTAGCCTCAAAAAGTAGCTGGTTAGCCCATTGATTTTTTAAAAAAAATAAAAGCAGTGGCTGGGACAGCCTACTCTGTATTTTCAGTGTAGGCTGAGACTATGACTACCATCCCACAGCAGTTAAATGCTATTTTGTCGCTGTAAATTAATTTTGAAAAAAATAAGGTTAGGGATAAATTTACCATTTCAATCTTAAATATCATTTCAAATATATTTTTTAGAGTATGTTTGGAATGTTCTAAATAAGTATAGTTTTTTACTTTTTATAAAAGGATATGTAAAAAAGTAAAGAGGAGATGTTGATTGATGTGACTCAAAAAAGATAAAAAGATAAAAAGTGTGGACTTATTTAGTCTTTCCAAACAAGGCCTTAGTATAACAATCAATTCAAAAATTTAATCTAACTTTTAAAAAACAAAAATTAAAATAGTCAAAAATCCAATTCAATGTGTTTGATTTGAGTTTTTTAGATTTAATCTAAATTTAAGTTTTTTTTTAAATTGAATTTTTTAGTTTTTTAGTTTTTTTTTGTATTTAGTGAATATTTTTAAAATTTTAAACATTTTTTTTTTACTTTTTTAGATGCACCTTACTTATATGTATTTAAAAAGTAAAAAATTTATGAAAAAATATTTTAAAAAATTAATAAATACATAAAAATATAAAAAATGTACTGAATTCTTGTATTTTTTTAATATATTTTTGATATTTAGTGAATTTTTAAAAAAAAAATTTATATTTTTTTACTTTTTAGGTGTATTTATATTAGGTGGGTCTAAAAATTAAAAAAATTACTTAAAATATTAAAAAAAATTTAGCAAAAACAAAAAAATATGAAAAATAAGAAAATAAATTTTTTTAAAAAAATAAAACCAAGCAAGCTAATTTTTTTTTTTTTAAATAGCTACTTCTCAAACACCATATATATATATATATATACAGAATAAAGTTTGAGACCCCCACTAAGGGTGCCAGGTTCTCCTGTGATTGATTCAAAAATTAGTTTTTTTTTGTTTTTTTGTTTTAGCCAACACCAGGACGACACGTGGCACTAAGAGGGGGGGGTTTTGGTCCTAGGGTTCACCCCCATTGGGTCTCTAGCATTGTTGATATATATATATATATATATTTGCTGCCCTCCCAGCTCTGCATCTTCTGGCTCGTCTAGCCAGTCAATCTTCAAACAATGTTCCGCGTGACCACTCTTGGGAACAACTTTGGTTTGAATTTTTTGAATTAAATTGTGAAAAAAACTTATTTCTCAAAGTGTAGGCTGGTTTTAAATCAGCGACCAGTGGCCTGTGACTACAGATTATTTCTCAAAGTGTGAAAAAAACTTTTAGCCTCAAAAAGTAGCTGGTTAGCCCATTGATTTTTTAAAAAAAATAAAAGCTGTGGCTGGGACAGCCTACTCTGTATTTTCAGTGTAGGCTGAGACTATGACTATCATCCCACAGCAGTTAAATGCTATTTTGTCGCTGTAAATTAATTTTGAAAAAAATAAGGTTAGGGATAAATTTACCATTTCAATCTTAAATATCATTTCAAATGTATTTTTTAGAGTATGTTTGGAATGTTCTAAATAAGTATAGTTTTTTACTTTTTATAAAAGGATATGTAAAAAAGTAAAGAGGAGATGTTGATTGATGTGACTCAAAAAAGATAAAAAGATAAAAAGTGTGGACTTATTTAGTCTTTCCAAACAAGGCCTTAATATAACAATCAATTCAAAAATTTAATCTAACTTTTAAAAAACAAAAATTAAAATAGTCAAAAATCCAATTCAATGTGTTTGATTTGAGTTTTTTAGATTTAATCTAAATTTAAGTTTTTTTTAAATTGAATTTTTTACTTTTTTAATTTTTTTTGTATTTAGTGAATATTTTAAAAATTTTAAATTTTTTTTTTACTTTTTTAGATGCACCTTACTTATATGTATTTAAAAAGTAAAAAAATTATTAAAAAATATTTTAAAAAATTAATAAATACATAAAAATACAAAAAATGTACTGAATTCTAGTATTTTTTTTATATTTTTGATATTTAGTGAGTTTTTAAAAAACAAATTTATATTTTTTTACTTTTTTGGTGTATTTATATTAGGTGGGTCTAAAAAGTAAAAAAATTACTTAAAATATTAAAAAAAATTCAGTAAAAACAAAAAAATATAAAAATAAGAAAATAAAATTTTAAAAAAAATATTTTTAAAAAAATAAAACCAAGCAAGCTAATTTCTTTTTAAAATAGCTACTCCTCAAACACCATATATATATATATATAGAATAAAGTTTGAGAACCCCACTGAGGGTGCCGGGGTCTCCTGTGATTGATTCAAAAATCAGTTTTTTTTTTTTTGTTTTAGCCAACACCAGGACAACACGTGGCACTAAGAGGGGGGGTTTTGGTCCTAGGGTTCATCCCCATTGGGTCTCTAGCATTGTTGATATATATATATATATTTGCTGCCCTTCCAGCTCTGCACCTTCTGGCTCGTCTAGCCAGTCAATCTTCAAACAATGTTCTGCGTGACCACTCTTGGGAACAGCGATCAGTGTGTTTGGTTTGAATTTTTTGAATTAAATTGTGAAAAAAACTTATTTCTCAAAGTGTAGGCTGGTTTTAAATCAGCGACCAGTGGCCTGTGACTACAGATTATTTCTAAAAGTGTGAAAAAAACTTTTAGCCTCAAAAAGTAGCTGGTTAGCCCATTGATTTAAAAAAAAAATAAAAGCAGTGGCTGGGACAGCCTACTCTGTATTTTCAGTGTAGGCTGAGCCTATGACTACCATCCCACAGCAGTTAAATGCTATTTTGTCGCTGTAAATTAATTTTGAAAAAAATAAGGTTAGGGATAAATTTACCATTTCAATCTTAAATATCATTTCAAATATATTTTTTAGAGTATGTTTGGAATGTTCTAAATAAGTATAGTTTTTTACTTTTTATAAAAGGATATGTAAAAAAGTAAAGTGGAGATGTTAATTGATGTGACTCAAAAAAGTTAAAAAGATAAAAAGTGTGGCCTTATTTAGTCTTTCCAAACAAGGCCTTAATATAACAATCAATTCAAAAATTTAATCTAACTTTTAAAAAACAAGAATTAAAATAGTCAAAAATCCAATTCAATGTGTTTGATTTGAGTTTTTTAGATTTAATGTAAATTTAAGTTTTTTTTAAATTGAATTTTTTAGTTTTTTAGTTTTTTTTTGTATTTAGTGACTATTTTTAAAATTTTAAACATTTTTTTTTTACTTTTTAAGATGCACCTTACTTATATGTATTTAAAAAGTAAAAAATTTATGAAAAAATATTTTAAAAAATTAATAAATACATAAAAATACAAGAAATGTACTGAATTCTTGTATTTTTTTTTTATATTTTTGATATTTAGTGAATTTTTAAAAAACAAATTTATATTTTTTTACTTTTTAGGTGTATTTATATTAGGTGGGTCTAAAAAGTAAAAAAATTACTTAAAATATTAAAAAAAATTCAGCAAAAACAAAAAAATATGAAAAATAAGAAAATAAAATTTTTTAAAAAATATTTTTAAAAAAATAAAACCATGCAAGCTAATTTTTTTTTTTTTAAATAGCTACTTCTCAGACACCATATATATATATATATAGAATAAAGTTTGAGACCCCCACTAAGGGTGCCGAGGTCTCCTGTGATTGATTCAAAAATCAGTTTTTTTTGTTTTTTTGTTTTAGCCAACTCCAGGACGACACGTGGCACTAAGAGGGGGGTTTTTGGTCCTAGGGTTCACCCACATTGGGTCTCTAGCATTGTTGATATATATATATATATATATATTTGCTGCCCCCCCAGCTCCGCATCTTTTGGCTCGTCTAGCCAGTCAATCTTCAAACAATGTTCCACGTGACCACTCTTGGGAACAGCTTTGGTTTGAATTTTTTGAATTAAATTGTGAAAAAAACTTATTTCTCAAAGTGAAGGCTGGTTTTAAATCAGCGACCAGTGGCCTGTGACTACAGATTATTTCTCAAAGTGTGAAAAAAACTTTTAGCCTAAAAAAGTAGCTGGTTAGCCCATTGATTTAAATAAAAAATAAAAGCAGTGGCTGGGACAGCCTACTCCGTATTTTCAGTGTAGGCTAAGCCTATGACTACCATCTCACAGTAGTTAAATGCTATTTTGTCGCTATAAATTAATTTTGAAAAAAATAAGGTTAGGGATAAATTTACCATTTCAATCTTAAATATCATTTCAAATATATTTTTTAGAGTATGTTTAGAATGTTCTAAATAAGTATAGTTTTTTACTTTTTATAAAAGGATATGTAAAAAAGTAAAGAGGAGATGTTGATTGATGTGACTCAAAAAAGATAAAAAGATAAAAAGTGTGAACTTATTTAGTCTTTCCAAACAAGGCCTTAATATAACAATCAATTCAAAAATTTAATCTAACTTTTAAAAAACAAAAATTAAAATAGTCAAAAATCCAATTCAATGTGTTTGATTTGAGTTTTTTAGATTTAATCTAAATTTAAGTTTTTTTTAAATTCAATTTTTTAGTTTTTTAGTTTTTTTTTGTATTTAGTGAATATTTTTAAAATTTTAAACATTTTTTTTTACTTTTTTAGATGCACCTTACTTATATGTATTTAAAAAGTTCAAAAATTATGAAAAAATATTTAAAAAAATTAATAAGAAATGTACTGAATTCTTGTATTTTTTTTTTTTTTATATTTTTGATATTTAGTGAATTTTTAAAAAACAAATTTATATTTTTTTACTTTTTAGGTGGGTGGCGGATGGCGGGCGGTGGTGGGTGGTGGTGGTAGGTGGGTGGCGGATGGCGGGTGGTGGGTGGCTGGTGGCGGATGGTGATGGTGGGTGGGTGGGTGGGTGACGGTGGCGGGTGGTGGGTGGTAGCGAGTGGGTGGTGGTGGTGGTGGTTGCGGCCGGTGATGGGTGGTGGGTGGTGGTGGCATGTGGGTGGCGGATGGCGGATGGCGGGTGGTGGCGGATGGTGGTGGGTGGTGGGTGGTAGCGAGTTGGTGGTGGTGATGGGTGTGTGGTGGTGGCAGGTGGGTGGCGAGTGGGTGGTAGGTGGTGGTAGTGGTGGGGGTGGTGGGTGGTGGTGGCGTGTGGGTGGCAGGTGGCAGGTGGCTGGTGGTGGCGGGGTGGTGGCGGGTGGTGGTGATGGTGGTGGCGAGAGGTGGGTGGTGGTGGCGAGTGGGTGGTGGGTGATAGGTGGGTGGTGGTGGCGGGTGGTGGGTGGTGGTGGCAGGTGGGTGGTGAGTGGTGGTGGCAGGTGGTGGTGGTGGCAGAAGACGGTGGTGGAAAATGATGGCGGGTGGTGGCTAGTGTTGGGTGGTAAAAAAAAAAAAAAACTGAAAACTCAAAAGGTAAACACATTTTTTGAGTTTATATTTTTTGGCTAAATTTATAAACTGAGACCACTAATTTATAAATCAAAAATTTACCAAACAAGTTTTTATTTGAGTTTTTAAAATTTTTGTAGATATAAACAGAAAACTGAAAACGTAAGCGTTACCAAACGGCACCATAGTAATAATAATAATAATAATATTTAAAAAAAATTCCCTTAATTCTTCGATAACTAAAAATAGTAAGTTGAAAATTTATTTTGAAAGTTTACTTATTTTAGAAAAAAAGAGAGAGGAAGAAATAGATATTTATAATTTTTTTGAATTTCAATGTTTCATAGGGTATATATACACACTCATATATATTTTGAAAATTACTTATTCAAAAAAGTAGAAGAAGAAGAAGAAATAGATATTCATAATTTTTTCCAGTTTGATATAATGTATATACACATGCTCATATACTTTTATATTATCTTTAAGTTTTATACGATATATATACATACTCGTATACTTTTGCATTAACGTTGATTTTTTTTTGATTTATTTAATTAATTAATTAATTAATTAATTTATTTTACATGTTTGTCAAATATCTATGATTGCAAATGTTTAAATTTTGAATTTGTGTTTAATTATTTATATATTCAACTTTTTAAAAATTTATATTTAGTTAAGAATATTGAGTTTGGCCAAAATTATTTTTATATTCAATTTTTTTTTAAATTTATATATTCAATTTTTTTAATCCAACAGTTTGAAACTTATATTTATTTTAGAAGTTCGTATACGTATCGCGTATGTCTAGCCGCTAATATATAATTAAAAGACTGGATTAGTTCAGTTTGAACCGCGATTTTTTACAAGAAAAAAAAAATCATTAACTAAATAGTTTATACGATTCGTAAATTTTTTTAAACTTGGACCGAACTGGTCTATACAAAACCAAATCAAGCTGTGTGATTTGATTTGATTTGGACCAGTTTATCGATTCTACTGGAATTTATTTATTTATTGGTACATGCCTATATACTCTTGCCTAGATCACAAAATTAGGATTTTTGATCAAGTATATAAAAAAATAAAGGACAAATTTTTTTTTTTTTTAAAAAAAAAACCTAAGGTTTAGTGTGTTTTGCAATTAAAACTTTGGAGTTTCTTTTGTGTCACAATCTAAGCCCCCCGTCCATCTTTGTTTCATGAAGTAATAGAGAAAGTCATTTTTGGCGCCAAAGGCCCCAAATCTTTGATTTCATCAATTAGGGTTAAACTTTGCCCAATTTCTTCAATTTCGTTAATTAGGGCAAAGGGGAAAACGAACCCAGAGTGAAACGAAGCTCCATTTTCAGAGATTGCGAAATATAAGTGAAAAAAATAGCTGGGATGGAAATAATTGGGGTGAATCGACTTGTTGCAATATTGAGAGCATATACCCGAACTTCATGGACCTATATGAACCTATACAGATTCCGGTTTTGCCCCGGCCTTCATTGTGTTCCAGACTCGGGTTCCGTGATTGAATATCGTATACATGTCTTGTTTTTCCCCTTTGACCCTTAGTGTTTGAGTTTTAGAACTTGTTGGGTGAGTTTGGAACAGGTTGGTTGTTAGTTGGGTTAGATTGTTGTTGCCCAGATTTTGGCCTCTTCGCTCGAGCGAGGCTTCTTGTGCTCGAGTGAGCTTTTTGTAATTTGTTTCTTCGCTCGAGCGAGGTTTCTTGCGCTCGTGCGAGAATTGGGAGTCCTCAGGTTTCTTTTCTAGATGCAAAATTTCTGGGAAGATGAAGTTCTTGGCTCGAGCTAGACTTCTTGCATTCAAGCGAGCCTTGTGTTATTTGTTTCTTCGCTCGAGCGAGGCTTTTTGTGCTCAAGCGAGGGTGTGTGTCTATGTAAGACCTGAAGGTTTGTATTCTACGCTCGAGCGAGGCTTTTTGCTTTCGCGCGAGCGTGTGCGTCTGAAAAACTTCTGAAGCCTTGTATTCTACGCTCGAACGAGACTTCTTGAGCTCGAGCAAGGTCACTTGTTGTGTCTGGTCGCTCAAGCGACAACTTCTTTGCTCGAGCGAAGACTAAGTATATCAGTTCACAGCAGAGGAGTTTTACATCACTTTTTGAATCTCTATTTGCTAAAAACCCTAGAACGACTGTCTCTCTCTCTAAAAATCCATCTTCTCTCCACAAATCCCTTAGAATCTAAGAGTTTTTACTCTACTTCCTTTGAGAAAAAGGTGTAGCATCTCGTGGACTTCCAATCCATCCGAGTAAAGCTTGATTTTGGGCATTTTTGAGTTTCTCCTTCTTCCTCTTTGAGCTCTACATTTGAGGTAGGGATATTCTACTATTTAATATGAGTTTTAACCTAAGTGTTTGTCATTTTGTATAAATGGTGGGATTTGGGAGGTTTTGGATGAAACTAGGGTTTAGGTTTGAATTTCGAAAGAGGGGTTTCCTATATTTGGCTTCATATATGTAGATGAGGGCTTGATTATGGTGTTATATGAAAATAAATGGTGAGATTGGGTATTGAGGATGATATTGGAAAAAGGGTAAGGTTTTGCCCTAATTTGTGTTAAATGACTATTTTGAATAAATAATGAAATTGTCATGGGAAATATGAAATTGGAAGGGTATATAATCGAATGGTGTAGTTGGATTAGTTAAATCACTCATCTATGAAAATTTGATAAATTATCTGTTTGATAAATTGTATATTTGTTTAGAAATATCTGTTTTGGCCTATCGGTGGAGGATGGCTATTGTGGGAGCCAGATATTATGGGGGTAATAAAGCCGAATAACGGTATGAAGACAGTTAAGGACGGAATTTGTATTCGGCTTCATCCTGGACGACCCCAAAGCCGAATATATTAATCGTCCGTGGAACCAACTGAACAAAAGCCGAATACATAAACGTGCAACGAATTAAGGGTGGGCCCGACCCTGAGGCTCAAAAGAAAAATATAAATAGAGGAGCATCAGCCAAAGAAGGTATGTGAGAACAAGTAAGATTAACTTGAGATACAAGTAACCAAGAGAGTATACACTGACTTATCCGTCAGAGTGCTAATTCCGGCACCCTTGATTGGAGTGTTCATTCTTTTTCAGGTGACTAGCTGAGGATCAAAAGCGTCCTACAGGATCCATAGAGTATTTCTAAACCACTTCTCTACAATTGGCGCCGTCTGTGGAAATACTCCAACACATCCATGGCGGGTGTGACAGAAGATCCTTCGATAGTTGCTGACGACCTTACGCCATGAGATGATACCACTCCAAGCAACATGCTTGGACCAGAGAACATTGCTGCACAAAGGGCCTTGAACTTAGACTCAGTTGCCCAGACCTCACCCTCGACATTAGCACATGAGACAATGCAAGCAATTATAAATCAGGCGAAGTAGAATAAACAGAGGTTGGAAAACATGATGGCTAAGAATGAGTGCCTTCGACAGGATTTGGCCTTGGAGGTGGCAAAATCCTAACAGGCCGTATGCTAGGATCCGGGACGACCTCTGAGAAAGGATGGTCGACGACCTCGAATTCGGAAGTGATTCTGACTCATCATCTCCAGAATCCAAAAAGAAAGGACGAGTCGAAGTCTCCAGTTCTTCCGAGAAAAGTCCGCGTGCACGGAATAAGCGACGAAAAAATGATTCAGACGAAAAGGATCAACATGACCCCTTTGTGCGACGGATCGCAAGGGCAGTGCTACCCAAAAAGTTCAAAGCTCCATCTTTCACCTCATACGATGGAAAATCAGACCCCACTGATCACATTCGTCATTATAAACAAGCTATGATGCTTCATGCAGATGACGAGGCCCTCACGTGTCGAATATTTTCGAGCAGCTTGGGACCATTGGCCGTCAGATGGTATTATAAATTGGAACCGGCATCGATTAAGAGCTTCCATCAACTCCAAAAATTCTTCAGGGTAAGGTTCATCACCAATGAGGTCTAGCCGAAGCAGGCCGATTCTCTCTGGGCAATGCAAATTCAACCAGGGAAAACCCTACGTGCGTATTCGGTGCGCTATTGGGAATGCTTTAATCTAGTAGATGATGCCTGCAATGACTTCATGGCCATCACCGCCTTTAAAATGGGATTGCATCCTGATAGTGCCCTCCGCAGCTCTTTGACCAGAAGGCCCCCCAAAACAGTCTGGTCACTGATGAAGAAAGTCGAGGAATACTGCAAAGTGGAAAATGACACCTTGCGGGTCAAAGCCGGGCACAAGGCCAACAAGATGGCCCCATTTGAAATCGTTTAGCCGATAAATTATGTGCCATCACAGAGCACTGAACCACAGAATCGGGCTAAATGAGACAAACAATGTGATTCGCGCCGATCAAACGACTTGTGTTCACACCAAGCTAATGAACAACTTCAAGTAGATAGCAGGCGCATAAGGCGCGCGGACAAGAAATATATGGAGTTGTCAGAACCAATCAGCACAGTTATGTCTAAAGTTCAACACCTTCCATTCTTCAAATGGCCACCCAAGATGGTGGGACCTCCTGATACGAGGAGACGGGATAGGCGGTGCAAATATCACAAAGACCACGGTCATGATACCGACAGTTGTTATGCGTTAAAAGATCACCTTGAGGAGTTGGTACAAGACGGTTGGCTTAAGCAACACATCCGAAAGAACAACTCAACAAAAACACTTGCTTTACCGCAGGATTCACCTCCACTCGGTGTAATCCATATTATACAGCTTGCCAATAGCATCCGTGGTACATACAATTCAGTCGTATCCTGACCCTTAAAAGCAAATCACACCAACGAAACGGCCCGGTGTGAAGCTGTGAGTATTAGTTTCGATGATTCTGATTTGGTCGGCGTCACACTCCCCCACATTGATCCCTTGGTCTTCGAACTACACGTAAACCGATTCACCATTGAACGTGTTCTCATTGACCAAGGGAGTACCTCAAAAATTATGTACTATAAGACCTTCTTCAAACTCGGCATCACTAAGTCGGACTTGTCTCCAGCTCATTATCCGTTATTCGGCTTCAATGCTAATTCGGAATATCCGTTGGGCAAAATCACACTACCAATTCGGGCGGGCTCCCGATCAGTGGATGTAGAATTTTTGGTTGTCAAGCTTCCTTCGCCGTATAATCTCATCATGGGACGAACTTGGCTGCATACCATGCAGGCCGTGCCAAGCACCTATCATCAACTACTTCGCTTTTCGACTGAGCACGGCATTGAACAAATTCGAGGTTCCCAGAAATCGGCGCAAGCATGTTATCTTCTTACCGCAAAGACACCAAGAGAGCTGGAAATAAATTCAATTGAGGTGCCGGAACGAGAGAGCCTCGACGACGTTGGGTGGCTCCCAAGTGAAAAGGCAACCGGAGCCCTAGATTGGGTTGAAATTGACGAGAATCCTGACAGGTTCTTCATGGTCGGTGTTTCCTTGAATAAAGTCGATAGGCAACAGCTAATTTCCTTCTTACTCAGCAACCTTGATGTATTTGCATGGCCACCATATGAGATGTTGGTGGTGGATCTATCTGTGTCTTAGCACCGTTTAAACATTGATCCCAAATGTAAGCCAATTATTCAGAAAAGTCAACGGTCAACCGCTGAACACACTGCTGCCGTTGTTGAAGAAGTTGACCGGTTGCTTGATGCCGAGGCAATCCACGAAGTGACCTATCCTACATGGCTGTCGAATACTGTGGTTTTAAAGAAGAAAAATGGAACTTGGCATGTTTGTGTGGATTTCACGGACTTAAACAAACCTTGTCCCAAGGATTGCTTTCCCCTCCCCAAAATAGACCAACTCGCAGATGCAATAGCACATCATCAACGTATAAGCTTCCTAGATGCCTACAGAGCCTACTATCAAATTGCCATGCATCCAGAGGACCAAGCCAAAACTGCATTCCTCACCCCAAGAGGAACCTATTGCTATAAGGTTATGCCTTTCAGGCTGAAGAATGCGGAGGCAACCTACCAAAGACTAGTCACTGCTATGTTCAAGGAGTAACTCGGCCGTACTATGGAAGTGTACATTGACGATATGGTGGTCAAGTCCAAAGAAGAGCAAACTCATCTACTCGATCTGGAAGAGACATTAGGTATTCTTCGCAAATACAAAATGAAGCTGAACACTTCCAAATGTGCATTTGGCATCAGATCCGGCAAATTCATTCGCTACATTGTTAACCACTGTGGAATCAAAGCCAACTCGAGGCAAATCACAGCAATTCTAGAACTCGGTTCTCCTCGGTCGGTCAAAGAGGTTCAAAAGCTGATGGGGATGGCCGCCGCACTCAACAAGTTCATCAGTCGTTCCACAGATCGTTGCTGACAATTCTTTCATACCCTTTGGCAGGGTAAATCTTTTGAATGGACCCCTGAGTGCAAAGCCTCTTTGGACAGTTTGAAGACTTACCTCTAATCAATTCCACCCTTGACAACACCTTTGGCAGGTGATCCGCTCATTTTGTATCTGGCAATTTTTGACCGGGCCGTCAGCGCCATACTGTTAAAGAAAGAACTTGGGGAGTAGCGACCAGTTTATTATGTGAGCAAAGCAATGGTTGACGTCGAAGCACGTTACCTTCCGTTGGAAAAACTCGTCCATGCTCTCGTTATGGCAGCAAGAAAATTGATGCATTACTTTCAGGGGCATACCATTGGGGTACTAATGGATTACCCCCTCTGGTCAGTACTCCGTAGTGCAGAAGCATCAGGGCGCGTTTCAAAATAGGCTCTCGAACTCGACTAGTACGATATTCAATTTTTGCCCAGAACCTCAATCAAGGGGTAAGTGCTCGCCGACTTTGTGGCCGAATTCACTGGATGTCTCACTGACTTTAAGTCTGATCAAATTCAACCTAAGCCAAACTGGAGAATTTACATTGGGGATGTTTGGTAGTTATATTGTGACGGATCATCCAACCAACGTGTCAGTGGGGCAGGCGTAGTGATCATGGCTCCCGACAAGGCAATAATCGAGCAGGCTGTCAAACTGGGCTTCGAAGCATTGAACAATGAGGCCGAATACGAAGCATTGTTAACTGGCTTACGGAATGCACTTCTTCTTGGTGCTCGGCGTCTGCTTATTTTCTGCGACTCAAAGCTAGTCATCAACTAATTGAAGGGGAAATATGCAGCCAAAAATAACCGTAAGGCAGCTTAAATAAGAACGGCGAATTCTTTGCTGGCAAAACTCGACCATCATGAACTAAATCAAATAACTCGGGATCAGAACATACATGCAGACACCCTGGCTTGCCTAGCCTTCGCCATCAACTCAGAAATTAAACGGACAATTGAAGCAGGATTCATCCCTGAACTAAGCATTGCCTCCTCAGAGTCAATTCAAATCAATATCATAGAATCAGGTCCAAGTTGGATGGACCCCATCACTGTATTTCTATCTTCCGAACAGCTCCCAACGGACAAGAAAGAAGTGCACAAACTGCAAAACAAAGCTCTGCGATATTACTTGGATCCGCAAGGAAAGCTCTACAAAAAATCCTTTTATGGTCTATACCTAGAATGTGTTCATCCGGATAAAGTCAAAGAACTCTTGACTAAAATACACGAAGATAGTTGCGGTGCCCATTCTGGTGGGCGTTCTTTGGCTCATCGAGCTATAACACAGGGGTACTACTGGCTGACCATGAGAGCTGATGCCAAGTGTTATGTCAAGAAATGTGAACAGTGCTAGAAGTTTTCCCTTTTAACCCATTTGTCTGCTGAGGAGTTGAGCTCAATCACCAATTCTTGGCCGTTCGCTCAATGGGGGCTCGATATCATCGGGCCATTGCCACGGGCCCCAGGGAACAAGCGATTCTTGATTATCGCGACAAATTACTTCATAAAATGGGTCGAAGCGGAGGCACTAACACACACTGATGTTAGGCGTTTTGTATGGAAGAATGGCGTAACACGATTTGGCATTCTAAGAGCACTCATTTCAGACAACGGCACCCAGTTTGATTGTGGCATCTACCGAGAATTATGCAGCATGTATGGAATTCGACCCTATTTCTCCACCTTGGCTTATCTACAGAGCAATGTTCAAGATGAAGCCTCCAACAAAGCCATCTTGGACAGCATCAAGAAGAGGCTGTAGAAAGCTAAAGGCAGATGGGTCAAAGAATTGTCGAGTGTGTCGTGGGCTCATCGTACTACTCCGAGGCGATTCACTGGGGAAACGCCATTTGCTTTATGCTTTGGAACCCAGGCAATCATCCCCTTGGAAATCGGCCTCCCGACCTTGAAATCAAAAGTTTTTGATATGGGCCGAAATGACATGATATTGGCCTTGGATTTGACTCTGATTGAAGAACGACGAGACCGTGCCCTTGCATCCATGGCACGGTACCAGCAACAACTTGCTAAGTCGTATAATCAACGTGTTCAGCTACGCCATTATAAACCAGTATAATTGGTCCCCAAGAAAGTACTTCCAGCTGCCAGGAATCCGGCTGACGGAAAACTGGGTCCTAACTGGGACGACCCCTATCAGATCGATTCAATCGCGGGAACATGGGCATATCGGCTCAAAGACATGTCTGGGAGAAGTCTGCCACGTCCTTGGAATTTCACACATTTGCGTAAATTTTATCATTAACCCGATTTGTGGGCCATGATAACTTGTTTTGAATGTTCACCGTGTACAACTTTCACTTTTATAATGCAAGACTTCTTATCTCACTATACGAAATTTTAGTTCAAAGATAAAAGCCTTTGAATTCAGAGCCCCATCCGTGCAAGACATGTTTGGGCCAAGTAAGTCTCCGGATTCGGAGCGCCCTTCGTAGATTTCATGATTGGCCAAGATAAAAGCCTCCGAATTCGGAGCCCCATCAATGAATGACACTTTTGGGCCGAATAAGACTCCAGATTCGGAGCACCCCTCGTGGATTTCATGATTGGCCAAGATAAAAGCCTCCAAATTCGGAGCCCCATCAGTGAATGACACTTTTGGGCCAAGTAAGCCTTTGGATTCGGAGCGCCCTTCGCGAATTTCACGATTAGCTAAGATAAAAGCCTTCGAATTTGGAGCCCCATCCGTGTAAGACATGTTTGGGCCGAGTAAGTCTCCGGATTCGGAGCGCCTTTCATGGATTTCACGGTTGGCCAAGATAAAAGCCTCCGAATTCGGCGTGCTTTTCGTGAATATTATGATTGACAAACATAAACGCAGTTGACGAAAAATGGAACATGATTATAACTGAATTTATAAACATTAATTGAAACAACATGCAAGCATTTAAAATAATATGTTTCATTGAATTAATCGATAATACATAATTCACTCCCAATCTACGTTAAAACGGTACAATATGTTCAGTTTTATTCGGCATCCCCCTCGTCATCGCTCTTTTTGACTTCGAAAGCTGCAAAGGGAAAATGATGACTCTGATATAGTGGCAACGCCAAATCAACGCCTGCTGCCCGGATAGCCTCTGCGGCCTGGAGAGCCTTGACCCACCCGTGCTTAAATCCACGATTCTCGCATCAGTAGACCTCCTTGGCGAGCTTCTCCTTAGTCTTCTGTATCCCAACTTTTCGGCCGTCATGGAAGCCTTGTTCATAAGACCTGGTCTTTACGGCCTCTATTGCAAACATGCTTGCCATATCTCGATCGGCAATCGCATAACTTATAAGCCATTGGGTCACCCTTTCTTCCACAATCGGATTAGCTTGGCCGGCCGATTGTGTCTCGGCAGTTTTGACCTTTCTTAGTTCGTGCTCAGCCTTCTCCGCGTGAGCTTCTAAGCTTCGAATGCGTTCATCCTTCTGCTCTATCTCCCGTCGCGCGGCACGAAGACGCATGCCGATTTCATAGGTAGTATACAGCCCTTTCACCGTTCCATGGATGTCCTCCCAAAATACTTCGAAATCAGGTCGACCGACCATCGACTGTTGGACTTCTGGTGAAAAAATTTGTTGAACAAACTCGACTGCCACATTTGGGTCGTGCACAATTGAATCCACTTCCGTCATCGGTTTGTTCCCAACAAAAACTGCAAAACTTAACGGGCACAGTGTTGCATTGGTTTCTCCTCTCGAGCGTGGTAGAGGGGAGCTACCCCGTTGCTTTTTTTCCCTTTTGGGTGACCTACTTCGACGATGTGGGGACTGGCATTTTTCACGTTCCCTTGATGTCCTACTCCCCGTGTGCGTAGGCTCGCCACCTCGATTCATCTATGCGTCCAACTCAGCGAATGTTCTCCCTTCTCCTCTGCTGTTAAAGAATAATCTTCTTGCCATCCACAATTGTCTACACTGCTCTTTCCCTCCCTTAATTTGTTGGCTCTGAATGCAATAATGGCCCCTTCGCGTACCCAGCACCCGCCTCATTTATACATTATAGGTGCAGCACCCCCGAGGCGATTTCATCAATGCTAAATTTCAAAACCTGTTGCCGATCATCTCATGTGCCCCAACTACTCCATAAACTAATAGTTTTTGGCGCTCTAGTTCACGCATCAGCTGGGGCAAGGGCAGATTCAGTAATCTAATCGGCCAGATTTCGAGCCCTTACGCCGATCAGGTTGTGTACCCTAGCAACTCCATGAACTAATGGCATTCGGCGTTCTAGTTCATGCATTAGCTGGGGCAAGGGCAAATTCATTAATTAATCGGCCAAATGTCCAGGCCTGGTGCCAATCATCTCATGTGCCCCAACCATTCCATGAACTAATGGCATTCGGCGTTCCAGTTCATGCATCAGCTGGGGCAAGGGCAGATTCATTAATCTAATCGGCCAAATGTCTAAGCCTGGTGCCGATCATCTCATGTGCCCTAGCCACTCCATGAACTAATAGCATTAAGAATTTAGCTCAAGAATTGAGCGCTGTGAGTACCGCAGATACTGAACAAAAAGTCGCGTTGAAGTGGTTTGTGCAAGAAGGCATCAATATAAACAGGAAGCTGGAACAGCTCAATGCCCTGCGGGGGATACTTCTGATGAAAGAATGATTAGACTGTAGCCGAACAATTGTTTGTCAGCTGCTGGAGGTGCATGGTAGAAGGACGATGATCTGTTTTTGGCTCACACCGACGAGGATTGGGGTGAAGACCTGCTAGACAATACCTGGTACTCTGAAGAGGTGGACCATATGACTAGAAGTAAGCGGTACTTCAAACACCACATTTGGACCAAGCTGAAGCCTCTGGAAAAGATAAAGAGGTAGAGAAGCAGAGGGAAAAGTAGTTGGAAGAAAAAGTAGTGCTGAAACAGCTGAAGAAGATCCAAGCCGATATTTCAATCTAAGGTCTGCTTATGGCTTGTCGCGTGCATCGACAGGCTGTGCCATCAGCGATGGATAAAGCCAAATTGTCCATTGATACCACTCTTGAATAGCTTGTTGGATTAGTCTTCCCGGGAGGCACTGCGCCAACTTTAACCTTCTCAGACAAGGAACTGCTGCTAGAAGGCTCAGCACATAACAAACCTCTGTACATATCAGTAGAATGCAGAGAAAAATGGGTGCCAGTGATATTGGTTAACACCGGGTCAGTAATCAACGTCTGCCCATCTCGTATAGCATATGTCATTGGCTTGAAACCAGCATATTTTTTGCCTACAACCCAGGTGATTTGGGCGTATGACAATACCAACAGGGAGGTGATTGGCGCAGTACAGATTAGAGTTCAAGTGGGTCCAACTCTACAAGATATTGAGTTCTATGTCCTGGATGTGCCGGCCACTTTCAATTTATTGCTAGGAAGGCTGTGGTTGCACCAAGTAAAAGATGTCTCTTCTACCCTCCACCAAATGCTGAAATACCCTCATGGGAAGGGGGTGGCTATTGTGTTCGGGAATTCATCTATACATCTTTCACCAGATGTAACTACACTTGTACTGGAAATTGTTCATAGCGAGGAGGATGTATTCCTCTTTGGATTTACCCTAATTGAGGCCCGGGCAGTGCAAACCATCTTGGCAATTGATGAGGGCTTGTATGTCAGTGCTCAATCAATCTACTTCATGAACAAGCTCCAGCATGTACCAGGAATGAGTTTTGGAAGAAGTGGCCAGAAGGGTGTCATAGCACTGGCCGATGTGCCACATAACCCGCATGCCTTTGGTCTTGGCTATATGGCCACCAAAGAAGATTGGGTTAGGAAAGGAAAAGAGATGGTTGGCAGAGCCACAGATTAGCAGACCAAGAAGCGCTATGAGTATGTGCACAGACCGATCCGAGGAACCCTGAATGGTCATTTTGTTCAAGAGGGTGAAGACTTCTCATTTTGCGGTTTCCCTGAACCCTAGTTTAACTCTGAGAAGCAGCGGGTTCCTGGTTTTGAAATTTTCTTTGACTTACAGCTGCAAGACAATGATACAGAGGAAAGGGCAAAGCCAATTATTACTAAAGCTAAGCGGAGCATAGAAAGTGACCTAGACAGCAATGAACTCGAAGTAGGAGTAGTACTGGCATGTTTCTTTTCAGATCCTCCAATCGACTCAGAGAGCTTGGGGGATAACCTGACCGTTTCCATGATCGGGGACCAACCGGGTGCGAACCCTTCTACCAGCATTTTGGAGGCATCTGACATACAATCCCTCATTTAGCAGCTGGAGGAGGGTTACCTCTCTAGTAATTCTGCGTCAGGTAGTGAGCCAAAATCTGATTCCACAAAGTCTGTGGAGTCAGAATCAGATTCTGGTTCTTCTGAGACTAGGTCTGGTATTCCTAGAGTTGCTAACCCGAATGCTAAGGTTTTGTCTAGTTCGTCCTTTTCTTTTTCCTTTGAGTCGGTTGTAACCGAAGAACTGGATGAGCTAGACTTTGTGAATGAGAATGCCACTACAGATTCTGAGTATTTCTCTGTGCCGCTTGTTTATTGCATTGATCATGATTTTCAAAATTTTGATGAAAATGATGAGCAAGGAATTCCTCTAGTTTTGAAAATTTTGATTAATTGAGAAGATGAGAGGTTTGCAAAACCCCTCGCCGATGAAATCATTGTTTTTAATGTGGGTACTGAGAAAGATCCGCGTCTGGTCCAGATCGGGTCCACATTGTCTTTAGAGGAGCGCCAGTGCTTAGTCGTTTTATTAAAAGATTTCAAAGATGTTTTCGCGTGGTCCTACGAAGACATGCCTAGAATCGATCCAAAGATTGTACAGCATTAGATCCCTCTCGACCCCGAGGCCCGACCCATCAAACAGAAGTTACAGAGTATACGTCCAGATTGGGCTTTGAAGATTAAGGAGGAGGTCACCAAGCAGATAGACGCAAAGTTCTTGCTAGTATCTGAGCATCCAACTTGGTTGGCCAACATCGTCCCAGTGTAGAAGAAAGATGGCAGAATTCGGGTGTGTGTGGACTTTAGAGATCTAAATAGAGTCAGTCCGAAGGACGATTTTCCCTTGTAGCACATCGATGAGTTAGTGGACTTCACCGCGGGTCATGCATTGCTCTCCTTCATGGATGAATTTTCCGGGTATAACCAGATTCTGATGGCACCCAAAAACAGAGAGAAAACTATTTTCACTACGCCGTGGGGAACCTACTGCTACAGGGTGATGCCATTTGGGCTGAAGAATGCCGAGGCTACCTATTAAAGGGCTGTAACCACTATTCTGCATGATATGATCCACAAAGAGGTCGAGGTGTATGTGGACGACATGATTGTCAAGTCCAAAGAAAGAGAGGGCCACTACACTGCCATGAAGAAATTCTTTCAACGGATTAGAGAATACAGACTGAGGTTGAATCCCCAGAAATGTACTTTCAGCGTAACAACAGGGAAAATGCTGGGTTTCTTGATAACACAGAGGGGTATTGAGGTAGATCCTTCTAAAATCAAGGCCATCCTAGAAATGCCACCACCAAGGACTAAAAAGGAGGTGCGAGGCTTTCTGGGTAAAGTGCAATTCATAAGACGGTTTATCTCTAAATTAACCTTGGCTTGTGAACCAATTTTTGGTCTCCTGAAGAAGGGAAAGAAGTTCCGATAGGATGATTGGTATCAATTCACTTTTGAGCAGATCAAGCAGTACCTTCAGAATCCACCTCTGTTGTCGCCGCCAGAGCCGGGGAAGCCTTTGATTTTGTATCTGTCAGTAACGGACACAACGATGAGATGCATGCTTGCTCAGGAATCTGAGGATAGGGTGGAGAAAGCATCTATTATTTGAGCAACAAAATGCTGGATTATGAGACCCACTACACTCTGCTGGAGAAAGTTTGTTTAGCCTTAGTATGAGCTACCAAGAAGTTAAGGCATTACTTGTTAGCTCACTCCGTAATCCTAGTTTCGAGATTAGATCCCATCAAATATCTCTTTGAGAAACTAGCGCTTACGGGTAGGCTAGCTCGTTGGCTGCTTCTTCTCTCCGAATTTGATATGAAGTATGTTACTCACAAGTCGGTCAAGGGGAGAATAGTAGCAGAGTTCCTAGCAGATCACCCAATAGAAGGGGATGAAACAATAGAATACCTGTTCCCAGATGAAGCTATTCTGCAAGTCGAGGAAGAGATTTAGAAAATGTACTTTGACGGAGCGTCTAATCAGTACGGTTATGGGATAGGGGTGTTGCTGATAGCACCTAACAATTCCCATATACCCTTAGCCTTCAAACTTCGGTTCAAAGTATCCAATAACAAAGCAGAATATGAGGCGTGTATCACTGGTTTGGAAGCCGCCCTAGAACTAGGGGCAAAAAGGTTGGACGTCATCAAGGACTCAAACCTAGTTATGTCTCAAGCAAATGGAGACTAAAAGGTCAAGAAAGGAAAGATGAAGATCTATCACCAAACCCTGGACGTTCTGATTCCTAGGTTTGAAAAGTTGACTTTCAGGCATCTATTGAGAGAGAACAACAGGTTCGTTGATGCCTTATCAACTTTATCTTCTACGATAGACATCCCATTTGGAGTCCGGATGCGTCCGATCATCATTGAGCAGAGATATATGCTGGCCTACGAGACTATTGCCGCAATAGATGAAGCACAAGATCAAAACCCTTGGTTCTATGACATTTGGAACTTCTTGGAAAAGAAGGTTTATCCACTAGGGGCAAATGCCAAAAATAAGAGGGCAATACGACGGATGGCCGTTCAATTTATCATCTGCGGAGGTAAACTGTACAAGAGAGGTCATCTGGGAATGCATAAGTTATGTGTCGAAGCAGAGGAATCAAAACACCTAATGGAGGCCATCCATAGGGGAGAGTGCAGAGCGCACATGAACAGAGTAATGTTAGCCCGAAAGATTCTCAGGGAAGGTTACTACTAGTCTACTATGGAGGATGATTGTATCGATTTTGTTCGGCGATGTCACAAATGCCAAATTCATGCCAATCGCATGAACATCCCACCGTCGAAGCTGTACAAGGTGACTTCACCATGGTCTTTTTCAGTCTAGAGAATTGATGTCATTGGCGCAATCACACCGAAAGGCTCAAATGGGCATGAATACATTCTGGTGGCAATTGATTACTTTACAAAGTGGGTGGAAGCTTAGTCCTATGCAGTGTTGAAAGCAGCGCATGTGGCTAAGTTCATTCGAAACAACATCATTTGCCGTTATGGAGTCCCAAACGAGATCATTTCAGATAATGGTTCCCATTTCAAGAAAGAAGTGATCGACTTGTTGGAGAAATACAACGTGGCTTTTTGTAAGTCATCTACTTACCGGTTGTAAACCAACGGAGCTGTTGAGGCCGCCAACAAGAACATCAAGCATATTTTGCAGAAAATGGTTGTGACCTATAGGGATTGGCCAGACAAATTGCTATTTGCACTCTGGGGCTATAGAACTTCAATCCAGACATCTACAGAGGTAACTCTTTATTCTCTTATCTATGAGATGGAAGCTGTTCTGCCAATCGAAATAGAAGTTTCGTCACTGCGGGTTATGGCTGAATGTCAAATAGTAGAGGCGAACTGGCAACAGAGCAGGTTCGAAGAACTAATGCTATTTGATGAGAGAAGGCTGAAAGCATTGTACCATATTTAGGGTTATCAACGCAGGATTGCTAGGGCTTTTAACAAGAATGTTAAGTCCAGGAATCTCAAAGAAGGTGATTTGGTGCTGAAAGACAACCGAGCTCCCATCCATGACCCTAGGGGCAAGTTCAGACCTAATTGGACTGGTCCTTACATCATCAAAACTATCTGGTCTGGTGGAGCTGTTATTCTCATGGACTTGGATGGCCTAGAATTTTCCCAACCAATCAGCATAGACAAGTTGAAGAAATACTATCTCTGAGAGGCTCGCTAGGCCGAAAACTTGGAAGGGTGACCTAGGCAAAAGTTAAAGCACAAAAAAATTAGAAATAAAGAAAAACTGAGCTCACAAGGTTGAAAACCCTAAAGGGCGGCCTTGGCAAAAGTTAAAGCTTTAAAAGAGAGAGTTAATACTCGAGTGAACCTGGACCAAACTACGTAAGGCCTGATTCTCATCTTCGGGATACGTAGGCAACTTCATCTTGAAGTTCGGCCGTAAACACCTCCAGATCAACTGTTATGTTCGTGCGTTTGATCAGGTCATCTCTGTCTATTCTTTATCTGAATGTTCGGTTGCGATATTCTCTGAGAACTAGTTACAGTGTTGAATAGTGCTATTCAAACAAGGGGCAATTTATGATCTTCGGATTCGGGGTTGTACACCTCGAGGATAGATTCTGTGCGTGTCAAGTGGTGATCCTTATCGAAAATGGTTTTGAAAAGTTTTGATAAAAGTTGATTTTGTTCAAATTTTACCTTTTACAACTTAGACCATTTTTGGACCAAAAGGAAAACTTTCAGTACTCACAACTTTAATTTCATTGATTTCAACACAAAGTTCTCAAACTCTCGATACAAATCAAAGTTGCTTTTATTACATTCATAAAAATGGAAAAGTAAAGATCGAAGCAATAAACTAGGGGCATAGATGAGTCAGGTGCTCCTGCGTCCCCTACTTGTGCTTGTAGAAGCTTCTGATGCTAAAGTGGGCCCGATTTGTGCCTCATCTTTGAGCCAAGTCAGGCACTCGCCAGAAAGGGCGCAGCTGAAATTAGGGGCAGGAGCTAGAAGCTCTCTTGTCCTCCAAGCAATGAGGTACCTAGCCAAATGTGAACCTCGGATGGGAATGAAACCAGAAACTTTACTCCCTCCTCTGGGCGAGTCTGATTATGCCTAAACTGACGCTTAAACTGAAAAGGGAAGTAGAATACACAGTGTGTAAGGTCGATCAGCTGAATACCCGGTTATCGAGTCATGCTGCAGCTTATTTCAGTTAGATTAAGCCAGAGACAATGCCAAGCAATGTCAGCAGCAAATCTGTTGCACATCCAAGGGAACCACCGTCTTTCATTCGGGAAATCCATTAGCTGTTGGGAGAAAAAGTATGCTCGGGCTGAGTATCCAGGGCAAGAGTCTATTACCTTTAGCTTGTCCATTACCCACACCTGGGGAGGGATGAAAAAAAAAAGATTAAAGAATAGAGAGATGTATGTTAAGAGAAAAGTGAGAAAAGGGCTTTGAGAGAAAAACAGAGCATGAATGCCAAGTGATGTGAGAAACACATATTAGAAAGAGTGGGAAACATTACCTGAAGAAGTAGTGGACTTCCAGCGAATTTGGTCGTCTCTCGCCGATAGAAGGTGTCTAAGCCCATCAAAGTCTCGGCCAGCACCAAGCCAATGCAACTCTTGCCCTCTTTTAGGCCATGCGCCACTTTAATTAGCTAAATGCTAGACCCGCCAAAACTAGGGGCAAAAAGGAAATGTGCTAGCATACACAAACAAAGGGCGTGTTACCGAAAACCCCGCCAAAGAAGATTACCTCAGTCGTCGACCTCAGAATATTAATGAATCAGGCTGGGAATGTCCAGCTCTCCGTTGTGGACCAAAGATCGAACCTCGTGTAGAGTAAGCCTGCACATCCGTCCCAAAGCTTGGATGTGGCCAAAGCGGCGTTGAGATATGATTTCCTCATCGCACCGGGATTCCATTAGCGCTTGAAATTCTTTGATTGTTAGGCATATGTAGACGCGCCCGTGGGCCTCATTACAGTTCGGACTCAATTTGTGTCACGGTCCTTAATCTGAACCAAAGAGTCCAAATCCAGCAAATCGTTTTGAGAAATAGATTTTTGAAAAGAAGTGCCAAACATGGACTGCTTTGCCAGATACAGAGTCGCCACCTAAACATTTTTTATGGGGGAATTTAGGAAACCCTGACTCGGTGCCAAAGGCCACGTGTCCGTCATCACCAAAGTTGCCTCGGCTCGGGAGCTTGGGTATGATTGGGGAAGGTCAGCTATGAGCACCCCCTCTCGCCCGATCCGAACATCGGCCTCTACTAACCGTGATATCCGTTTTGAAAACGTTATGCGTTCTTATTCCATTTATTAGCCTAGAATTACTATGTTATGCGCACAGCAAACAAGTATAGACCAAATCGCCTAAATTGTAACAAAACATTGCGTGTTCGTTTTGAAGATGGTTTGCTACTCGCAAGTAGGCTAAAATGCAGGTTTTGCCACCCTCGAGTGGGCTTTTAGAAAAGATGGTTTTGCCACTATCTAGTGGGCTTAAAACTCACAGTTTTAATGCATTATCCCAATTTAGGTAATTCAACCTCCATCCACAGGCATTCAAGCAGTTATATCACATAAGCAGCTAGCCTCATGGTAATCATGCTGTTATGGGAACACTCACACGCGTGCGGCATGCTAAAGCATAAATGCTTACCGAGTACTCCAAGCCAAAACAGAAACTAGTTAGTAATCATATGCATGATCCTAGTTCGTGTTTACATGCCTAATGCAACGCATACGGAATGTCACTAGAGTAGGCTCGGCCAGTCTATAAATGACATGTGAAAATGCAAAAGTAGCATGTATTCAAGTTAGATTTGAAATACTTATGCAGTTAGTATGATGCACCGAGCCTGGTGCATGCAATACTTGATGAATGATGCACGCATGCATAGCATAAGGTATGCTAAAGTAAACATGTCCTAATACTAACCATCGAAAGCAGGTAAGTAAAAGGGAGAAAGAAGTGGGGGTTGGAAGACATACACACACGCACCCACGCTTATTACAGATTTGCCCTCGCTCGGAGGGACCAAAAGAATAATACAAATTAATTAACCTACAAGCTAATTAATTATTACAGACCAATTAATTAATTAAAAAATTAACTAATCTAATGAAAGCAGTAAACGGCCTCAGGAAGAGGGCCCAATGCAATGCGCGCTCGGCTCCGTTCGGAAAGTCACTGCCATGCACAAGTTGCCTCTGCTTTGACTGTTCTACTTCTCTGGAAATTGCATGACTCCGAAGGTTGCTTCTATGAGTGTTGTGGGACACTACCGGCTGAGTGAGAACTCCACCGGCCATGGAGAATGATCACCGGCCACAAAATTATGCTCTCGGCCAAACCTGTTTTGCCGGTCGGCACCCAACACTGCCGGTTGGCCAAATATTCCTGCTGAATCTGTTTTGACAGCAGTAGAGGACAGAACTTGGCATGGCAATGTATTTCAAGCAATGTATGCACCAATCACACCCCTTATCATATTCATGACTCAAAGGGATATGATCCTCGATTCTCGGACCACTAATCGCGCATTTTCATGCATGATGGCCCAAAGCATCAAGTGTGCATTTTAATTTCAAATGAAATGTAATGCACATAAACAAACAAATTGAACTCAACCTCTATCATACTCACTTCAAGAGGTCAAGCATGCATACTCATGCAATGCAATCCTAAGCATGTGAACTAGCATACAACATGGCAATGCAATGCGAATACGCAAGTATGCAAGCAAACACACAGGGTGAGCACACAATCAAGCAAAGGAGATGGACTTAAACTAATTTAGGATGGCTCGCAAGCATGCCAAAATCAGCGGCCGAAGTGCTCAAACATGAGGACCAACACACACACACACACATGCACATGTTAATGGGCCGACATTTAAACATCAAAAAGGAAACTCTCAAGCACGCTTTGAAGAGACTAAACATGGACTAAGGGCATGCAATGTAAGCTCTGAAAACCATGTTAAGATGATACCAAATCCAACTATCAATGCAAGCAAGGCATGCAACCAAGCCCAATAACTTAAATTATGGTTAAATGATACATGAAGCAAATGACCAAAGTGGACCAAAACAGTCCCAAATCATATTAAGACAAGTCCTAAAAACCACATAGATGGCATCTAAATGATCTACACATGGAGGCATGCACAAATGTTTAAACACGGAGCATACAACACCACCTCTTAGAGGCATCAAAGAGACATCAAAGGCAAGCATACAAGCATGTTATAAGGACTGAAATAACATGGAAGGTGGTTCCAAACCACTGAAACGCTGCAAATAATGCATGCTACACACTGACGCACCCAAGGCCAACAAGCCAAAATGTAAGGTGGCTATACTAAGCATGTGATGATCGACCAAAACAACCAAAAATAGAGCTTAGGCATGCTAAAACAAACACGAAAGCTTCACGAAGCTTGGCCAAAATCATGCTAGAATAAGGACCAAAACCTAAAGCATGTTAAGACCTAAACACGGCATTACAAGGTATGTATTTCAAGCAAGCATGGTGTACCAAAACCAACTAAAAACAGAGCTATACCATGACATAATAAGCATAAATATCAGTCAAGGCATGGCCAACATGAACCTAAACATGATGCTCACTAAAGAGGCAAAAATGGCCCTTTTCAAGGACAACAAGGAGAGGGGGTGGCCCTCTCCTTCCTAGAACCTCAAGGCACCATCCTCACCTATGAAATCTCTCAAGATTTCAGTGGTGAGGAGGCCCAAACACAATGGTCCCGGAGCTCAACCGAAATGGCACAAAACAAAGGCCACACAAGCCTTAAGAGGGGTCAAACAACCCCAAAGCTTAAAACACCCTTAACAAACTATTTAGAGCACTCAAAAACAAGACTTTTCTATGTTATATGCTAAGCTCAAAAATAGATGCAAGATAGGCTAAAAAGCTTTGCAAAAAAGGGGTAAAAAAGGGACAAAAGTCTTACCCTTGTAGCACAGCAGCAAATCAGCAACTTTTGGACCAAAAAGGACTTCAAATCACCCCAAGAATCACCTCCAAGGACCTCAGCCCAATAAAGGGAGTAGAGAACTAGGTGTTTGTATGCAAAAGTGCAAAGAAAATGCACTTTTGAGCACAAACAAGCCCTAAACCTTAGAGAGAGAGGCAGAAAAATGTAGAGAGAGAGAGAGAGAGATTTTTTTGCTCCTTTTCTTGTATATCTCCTCCTCTTCCTCTTGTATCTCTCTTTGAGAGAGCTTGATTGATATAGATATATCAATCTGCAGCCCCCTCAGAAGTCCCACGTCCAGGCATGGGCTGGGGTATGGCCTGGAATGACAGCTGCCAGCTGTCTACAGAAATATCTGTTGAAAACCACATTTGGCCGGCTGGCCATCAAAGTGGTCGATCGGCAGTCAAATTGGCTGACCGGCCATCACATTTGGCCGATGGCAACAAGACACAGCCGGTGGCCTCAAGCCACGACCGGTGGAGTGTAGGGATGTCCCAAAAGCCATTCCTTGCCCTCCAAAGCAAAAAAAAACAAGTGTTTGGTGCAAAACCAGACACAAAACGATTGAGTCGAGAGATTCTGAGGCAAGGCGCGTAGCCGAGGCCTCCGGGAACTCAAGACGAACACAAACATGGATGATTACCGAGTGTTCAAGCGGTGATGTCCAAGTCTTGAGGACGGTCAAAAATGGGGTGTCTACAGCATATCGACGTGTGTAATTGGGTTCTAACATCTAGCCGTGGCATGAAGGAACTGAAAACAAAGCAGAGAACGACTCAGTGGGAAAAGTGCGTTTTTGCCGAAACTCCAGAAATTCACCTTTTTCGAGCCATCTAAAGTTGCAATCCAATTCGAGAGTTTTTCGGCAAAAAAGGCTCCATTTGTGAAGAATTTACAGTTGAAATGAAGAAAATATGAAGTTCAACTTTTTGTAGAAGATAAGGCAGTGAGTGAAAGCCAGGTGTCAACAATTTGGAGGTCCTATACGTTGATGGTCGGCATGTGGCCGGTAGGTAGCCGGCAATCTGCATTGATGGCCGAGAAGAGGCAATGATGGCCGGCAAGCCACCTCTCATGGTCGGCATGTGGCCGGCAACCCCTTTTTATAACTGGCAGCCTCTCCCTTTGACCTGTTGTCCACTTTTGTGCTGAATAGTGCTGGGAGCATGTGTTTTGTTCTGTTTTTAGTATGTTTTAAGGTCTTGTTTTGAGTCTTTTCAGCTTTAGCAAGTTTATTATTTTGTATGTCAGTTGTTGTTGCATTGTTTTGCTTATCGAGTTGTATGTTGTTCTGTTTATCGAGTTATTGTCATTTTGTTGTGTTGTTTATCAAGTTTGTATGTTGTATTTCACATTTCAGTTATTGGTTGGTTCATTACCCGATTAAGTTTTGTTTCAATCAAGAATGTTAGCTTGGCCAATTCGATTCCATATCCATTTCATGCAATGTGGTGCTCCTGGTGCAAAATACAACCCTTTTTCATAAAAACTGGTTTTCATTCCGATCATGGTTGTTTTTACAAAAGTACAGTACAAGTTTTTAAAGCAAAAAAAAGCTGTCTGAAGTTGTTCAATGTGCTAAAACTATAAACAAAAAGAAACTAAGCAAAAATACAAAAAATTAGCGCTAGTCGTCTCAGGCTCGAGAAGCCCTCTTCGTCCTCTTCCTCGGAGGAGAGGACTCTAGGGCATTGTCTCCGTCAGCGCCGCTGTCTGAACTTGGACCAAAACCCCAGTCGTTGCTATCACCGCTCTCCACCTCAGAGCTCGCCTCGGCATCGCCTCCACTCTCGAAACCCGAGCCGACATCATCACCTCCACTCTTAGATGAATCTGAATGCTGACTCGCTGGCTCTTCAGAGTCACTTGTATCAACATCATCATCACTCAGAATAGGCTCTGAAGGACCACTCTCGGCTCGGGTGCCCCTAGCTCTGCCTCGGCCACGTGCCAGAGCTTGTCTCTCTCTCTCTCTCTCTCTCTCTCTCTCCCTCTCCTCTCTGTTGCCAGAGGAGGTACTGCTGGTGCGGGTGCTGCAGCTGCAGCTGCCGCTGGTGCCATAAGTATGGGTGGAATCTGAAAAGATAGTTGTCACATATTAGTTACAGTATGCATATCAGATACAAGCATAGTATGTAGAATGAGTATATGTAGAGGTCAGATACAGTGTGTGAATACAGTATGTGAGCGCAGTGTGCCAGATACGGTCTATCGATGCAATGCATCAGTGCAGTTTGGGAAGTTTTCAATTAAAATGTCAGTGTCAGTGTATCAGTGGAAATTTGATGGCTGGAATGTAAAACTGAAGAAATTACCTAAATATCGTAGAGGCTGAGTAGAACCTCTCTCCTCTGTACCATCCTTATCAGCGAGGCTATTAGCTCGAGGGCACCTCCTGTGTACTTGATCGATGCCTGCAAATGTATTTGATTGATTAGTATCTGTCATAGATATATCAGAAATGAAATATGGAGTACAAGTGCAAAAGTGTGGTTCATACCGGAGTCGGGCCTCGGACCCCGACAAGCTCATGACTAGCCGCTACAGGCTTAATCGGGACCTGGTAGGCATCCCCGGTGTGTCTCCAGCAAGTCAGCATAGTAAGAAGCTTTGGCCAATTAGGCCCCTGCCTCGCTTGGGAAGCCCCTCTGCCACGGGCTCTGCTCGCCCGGGTCACTCTAAGCCTCGCTCTCATGACAGGAGCTCTCGCCTCCTCAGCTCCATGAACACCGGTTAGGGGCGGCATCAAGTGTGTCTGAATGAAAGCTGCATAGTCGCCCTCCATTTGGAAGAAGTCAGCGTCCAGGCACACCATGAACTGGATGACCTCCTCAACAGATAGGCTCTCTATGGATCGCATGGACTCTGGTGGAGCCATCGGGACGATCGGGTTGAACAGGCCTATAATCTGGCACATGAAGCGCTCGCCCAAGAACCAAGCTCGGCAGACTGGGTCCTCGAGTAGAATGTGGTAGCGGGAGGTGGCCTAAGCGTCGGCGAACTGGTCCCAAACCTCCGCTGGCATTGTGGCCCACAGCTGCCACATGATTTGCAAACAGAAGTTGTACAGATTATTAGTTGCTGTCAGTTGCTAAATGAACAGTTTCAAAGAAAAAATTACTGTGTTTCGGATTACCTCATGGGCGGCTACTGTGTCGAAGTAATGCCTGAAGAATGTGAAAGGCTCACGGGTTCTACGGCAAAGCCGACCGTCATATATCAGCGAATAGGGAACTGTCAATAGAAGCTCCTCTACAGGCTCCGGGGCGAGAGTCGGAAAGTATGCGTATACCCATAGCTGTAGGGAAAATGCAGTGGTATGTGATTAGTATGGTATCGAGTAGATGCAGAAAGTGCAAAACAGAAAGCACAATGTATGAACAGTGTTTGAGTAGATACAGAAATGCAAAGCAGAAAGCATGTGTTGAAATAGATGTAAAGCAGAAACTGTGAAGAAACTATAAGGTACTAAAAGGAAGTTAAGATGTGTACCTACCAGGCTCGCTAGTAGCCTCCAATCAAGTCTCCCCGCAAACGAGATGTAGAGCTCATGTATCCGCATAGCGTGGTGAGGCCGGCTCTGGCCCAGTAGTAAAAATGAACTACGGTGTTCCACCTGTTCGAAAACAAGGTGGTACCAAAGATGAACATTAGGAAGCCCCTGGCGTACTGCTCGATCTCCTCTGTCGTTTCGGGCTCGATCCCTCTGAATCGCTCAGCGAACCAAGTGTATCTGACCATCTCCGTTTAGTATATGGATGGGTATGCCCCCAGTATCTCGAACCAAGCCGCCTCCCACTCCTCCATATCTGTATCAAGAGGGATCAGATCGCCCCCTACGTCTAAGTCGGTGATCATAGCAAAGTCATAAGGAGTCATTATCATCTCCCCTGCGGTGGAAAAATGGAAGGAGTTGGTGGTATCCCACCACCTCACCATAAATGCTCCTAGGAGGGGACAGCTCGCGGTGACCCGAGTCAAGCCAGAGCAGAAGAGGCCGAAGCCTACCTCGTCAATAATATCGCGAACTCCAGCTAGGAGCTCATCATACCAGTCTCAAGCGGTTGTAGCATTATAGCCTCTGAAGGCGCAAGACTCACCCTGTGATAGAGAACAAATGCAATAAATATAAGGTAGTGTATGAAATGCAATCAAATATAAGCAATGCAGGAAATACAAGTAATTAAAGGCAGAAATGCATAAAAATAGAGTTCATACCTCAATGGCAATGGCCGACAAGTGAGAATCTGGCTCCCTCAGTAAGAGGTTCTTTGGTGTGCCGCGAGCAAACTCGGTAACATGTCTAATGCCTCTAGAAGTGGGTAATATGTGTGCCTGAGGATGATATCTCTCCGGATCGAAAGGTCGTACCCTCAGCAATAATGACTCTGGCTCTGGCTCGGCCTCAAGCTCGAACTCTACCTCTAGGTCGACCTCAAGGTCAACTACCGGCTCCTCTACCTTAGGAACATGTGGAACTACTAGGGGAATCTCAGGAGGAGCCCCGTCATGAGGAATCTCATCAGCCATCTGAAAATAGGTGCGAAATGGGTGAAAAGTGAAGAAAAATGAAAAAAAAAAATGGCAAACTTGGAAAAAGTCAACCTTAGGAGAGAGAAAATGGAGAAAAAAGTCAAAATTGGAAAAAGTGCATAGAACTCGAGAGAAACTCGAGGGGAATAAGCCTAGAATAATGGAAATGAGGAAAGAAGCACCGAAATCAAATTTCAATCGGTTCAAAGTGAAGGAAACAAAGAGGGTTTAGAGAATCAAATTTGTGTGGGGCGTTGGAAACACGTAGAAAGTGCAAATCTAGAGAGAATGAGTGTCTAAAAAGAGAATGAGGAAGATTTCGGGCAAGAGGAAGTGAGGAAATGAGCCCTAGTGGCTCATATTTGAAGACCCGAATCGAAAACTCCCAGTTGCCCCCGCACTACCATCGATGGCCGGCAAGGCTCAACAGTGGCCGGCGACCTTCCCTTGTGGCCGGCAAGTGGCCGGCGGCTTCTCTTGGGGTCCTGATGATGTTTTGTGTCCTTGGTTTTCAAGAATTGAAGGGATTGTTCACTGTTTGGTTCAGATTGTCTCTATGGAAGCTCAAAACTGTGTTTTCAGTGCGCGATGTTCGTCACTTGTCAACATGAACGAGGTGTATCCTTTAAACATATTGTAACTTTTCTGAGAGGTGAATCGAAAGTTGTTACTGAGTTTGTTTTCGTCAAATCATGCTTTGGTATCTTGCATAGAACATGCATTTCTTATTCATTGTTGCATGGAACATGTACTTCACTTTGTGGCATAGAATATGCTTCTCGATTGTTTGTTTCTCGCATAGAACATGCCATTTACATTGTATCTCGATTGTTTGTCTTGCATAGAACATGCATTCGTTCTGTATCGCACTTGTTAAGTGTCTTTCCTACACATGTACAATATTGTATGTACGGTTCATTCAGAGGAGTTCCAAGTAAAATCATTCATGCCTTTCAAATCGCGTCCTTCCATCCCTCCTCCTCTCGTGTGAGACGCATTAGGAACCCTCTTCGGTTAAAAATATTCGGGTGCATCCCGGTGTTCACACCACCCCATTCGGTTAAAAACATTCTAGTGCTTCCCGGTGTTCACACCACCCCCTTCGATTAAAAACATTCAGGCGCGTCCCGGTGTTCACACCACCCCTTCGGTTAAAAACATTCGGGTGCATCCCGGTGTTCACACCACCCCCTTCGGTTAAAAATATTCGAGTGCATCCCAATGTTCACACCACCCCCTTCGGTAAAAACATTCGGTGTTCATACCATCCATTTGGTTAAAAACATTCGGGTGCATCTCGGTGTTCACACCACCCCTCTTGGTTAAAAACATTTGGGTACGCCTGGTGTTCACACCATCCTTTTTCTCCTTCCGCGTGAAACGCGTTAAAATCTCGGTTGAGACCTCGGGTGTGCCCGATGGTTACGTCGCCCTTCGCCTTTCCTGCGCGTCACATAGTTAAGCTTTAATTTTCTTACATCCTTTCTGCATGAAACGTAGTTTGGCTCGTGTTTCTCGTGCGTGGCACGTAGTTTTCTTTTTGTGATTGGAATTGTTGTACCTTGTTTCAGTTATGTGGCATTTTCTTTGCATAGCATTTGCATTTAAATGTTTCATTGTACGGCCTCATTGTATGATCATAAGTTATGTTCTTACATCATACATGTCATTTGCATTTTGCCCTAGAACTACACTGGTTTGATTTCTTGTAAAGGGATACATAGGCAGCCTGTGGGTGCAACCATTTATTTCTGTTTTGATTGTTTGTCCAAGTTTTACGGCTTTGTCAAAATGGGTCGTCTCTAGGCTTTGACATTCACTCACGTCATTTCATGACTCCGTGCTATATCAAAGAGGGGCAACTGTAGACAACCCATTTTTTACGGCCCATCAAGACTTGGATGTTCTTGCAGGTACATCCGATGATGAGTCTGTTTGCTCGCCAAGCGCTCGAAGTCCTCAGCGGAACGCCACAACTTTGAGCCTTTCAAACCCTGCATCCATTTTGTCTTATTTTTGGACCATGCCTTGGTCTTTTCATCATGCAATCTTTAATGGCCTGCCAGCCATCCCTGGAGGCTACTACCCTTCATTTTTTGTTTGTCGGCCATCAGTGTTTTCCGCAGATATTTTATGCTAGCTGTTTGCACAGATGCTTGCATCTCTCCACACGTGGAAGGCTGGATCTCCTTGTATAGATTTCATGTTTTCTATATATAGGGACCCCTTTTCTCATGTTTTGGGATTAGAAAATTTTAGACTCAAAATTTTCCTCTCTCACTCTCTTCAATTCTCTACCTCGCTCTCTCTACAAATTCTTTACACTTTTGCCTACTTACATTACACTCTTGCCTATACTTAACAAAACTTGATCACCTTTGAGCTGAAGTTCCTTGGGGTCTTCTTGGAGCTTTTGAAGTTGGTTTTGGCTTGTCTTGTTGCCTAGAATCACTCTTCTCTTCAAGAGGTATAATAGGGGTGTGCGCGGTGCGGGTCGGTGCGGTTTGAGAGAAAAATAGAAACCGTATGGCGGGTGGCGGATTGATAAAAGTGTCACTAGAATTTGCCATTTTCCTTATAAAAAACCGGCGGTTCGGTTGGCAAATAATGGCGGATTTGCCTTGATGGTTCGGGCGGATTGGCGGTTTATAAAAAATATAATTCAAATTACAAAACTTAAATAAAGATTAAAAAAAAGACGAGAGATACCATGATGTTAAGCATCTTGCGAAGCTTTCTTCTGATGCAGCAATTGTAGCAATAATATGATAATATCAACGACTATGCCATCAGTTCATTACAAACATCTGTGGAAGCTACAATGATCAAATACAATACATAAAATTAATATCATTCAGTGTTTACAATATATTGAAAATGTTTACTATTGAAAAGTATTTAGATTGAAAAGTGAGCTGATGTAAGTTTGCAACATGGCCAGAAAAAAAAAAGATTGAAAAGTGAATTGGAATCCAACTTTATTTTGGATTACTGACATCTTGAATTCCCCTCGAGCATTAATGTAATAATATATTCTAAGGTGTAGAACAACAAGCAAACTTAAGTAAAAAAGGATTTTTAGAATCTTATAAAACATGATTTAATAGCAGTGCGGGTCGGTGCGGTTTGGAAGAAAAATAGAAACCGGCGGATTGATAAAAGTGTCACTAGAATTTGCCATTTTTCTTACCAAAAACCGGCGGTTCGATTGGCAAATAATAACGAATTTGCCTTGGCGGTGCGGCTTGATGAGGTTTCGGCGGTTTCGGCGGTATTATGCACACCCCTAGGTATAATAATTGCTTTGTTAGTTTACTTTGCATACTTGTTTTCCTATCTTTTTCTTCCTATTTTTGAATTGTTTTTGGGTTATAAAAACTCTGTTAAAGTGGGCTGAAATTTGTGGATTGAAGCCATTTTAAGGTAGGGGGTGATTCACCCTTCTTTGTACCTTATTTGTAAGGCTTTCCCACATGTGTTTCCCACTTTCAAGCTATCTTTTTTCAAGATTTTAACCACTGAATTTTAGAGCTTTTTCAGTGGTGAAAATCATGTTTTGAAGTCCAAATTTGGAGGGGTTAGCCTCATCTCCTTGTGTCTTGTTTGCCAGCTTAGTTGGTGCCCTGCTTTAGCTTATTTTGCTAGGTTGTTATAGCTTAATTCCAGCATGTTTTAGCCTCTAATTTAGGTTGTTTTAACTCTGTTTTGGGTTGGTTGTTGCATTTGAGTCTTGTATTGCATAGTTGTAGTGTAATAGTCCTCACAAGCTTCGTGTTTTAGGCCTTTAGACACCACTTGTTAGAGTTGATTGCATGTTTTTGATACTTTTCACACTTAATTTTAGCACTAATCATCTCTACAACCTCCCTCCTTTCCTGGCTTTTAATTTTGCTTTGAAAGTGGTTTCAAGTCACTTGTTTGCCTATGTGTGAAATTGAGGTTTCATACTTAATGGTTTAATCCCTTAGGGGGGTTCATTACCAATGGTATGATACTTCTTCCATACCTAAAGCAACTTATGTTTTGAGCTCTCTTTCAATTAGAGGACTTTAATCCACCTTTGGACTTAATTGGATTGAAGAATGGTTGGTAAGTTAAAAAGAGTAATTAAAACTTGGGATTAAAAGTGAACAAAATAATAACTTATGTGTTGTGTGTTCAATCGAACGTTAATTGAACACAAGGAAAATTGGGACATTTCATACTCAAAGTGATGAAATGTGTCAAGTTTCCTAAGTCTCCATTGCTCTTAATCATGTATGATAGGGTGATGGTTCTTGTGTGCCTCATTTTACATTTATTGAACTTGCACATCTTAAGTCACAAGCCATCATGCAATGAAATTGCTTGACTTGGTGGTTTGTGGCTTAAGTTCATAACTCCTTGGATTTGTTCATGAAAATGAGGGGTGAGTTATGCAAACAATCTGTGGAAATACCCTCTTTTTGTTCCGTTTGTTCTCTGTTGCAGCAAGTTGAACCAGTGCATCAGTGGCAGGCAGGCCACTATCCATGGCCGGCAGGTGGCCGGCAGAGCACCATTGATAGCCAGCAGGCCACTTCCATGGCCGACAGGTGGCCGGCAGTCTTTACTAGTGGCCGGCTGGCCACTGATGCAAACCTCAGCAGAATGCTAGTAAGGTGGAGCAAAATGGTTCTGGAAGTGTTCAACTCTGCAAACAGAGGCTTTCGGGAGCAAAATGGAGGTCTTTTCGAGTGATATCTGAGCATGTGCATCTTTCATTTCCCGAGGCAGAGTAGTGGCAAAGTAGTTAAATACTTTAATTACTTAGCTTATTTGCATTTGTGCTATAATTTAATTAGCTTACTAGTTAGTTAAATTAAAAGTGTTGTAATAATTAGTTAATTAGTTTAGTTAGTTATTCATTTGGTTTGTAATAATTAGCTTCATTAGCTTAGCGTAATTAGCTTAGCTCTAATTAGTTGCTAGTTAGTTTTGCTTTATTCATTCGAACTCTCCTTCGTGAGAGCAAAATGTAATAATGTGTATGTCTTCCAGCTCCACGTCTTTGTCCCTTTTATTTAATCGCTTTTGATGGTTAGATTAAGGATATATTTCAATTAGCATACCTTATGTTTGCATCCATTCATCTTGTCTTGCATGCACCAAGGCTCGGCACATCATTCAAACTGCATTGTCGTTTTAATTACTTTATTGAATACGTGTTTAACCACATGTCATTTAATTGAATCATATGTCATATTAGTAGCTGAGCCTGTTAATTGCATTATTACATGTGTTGCATTAGACATCTTGTATAGTTAGGAATCATGCATATTTTTCTAACTCTTTTGTTTTATCTTAGCTTGGAGTACTAGGTGAGTTTTTAGTGCTTTAGCATGCTTGCATGAATGTGAGTGATTGCCATGACTAGCATGCTTGCCATGAGGCTAAATGCTTACTTGATAAATCGCTTAAATGCCTGTGGATGAAGGCTTGTTGTTTGAATTGAAAAGATTCAACGAATGTATGTTTTAAGCCCGTTATGTCTAGTGGAAAATTCACAGTTTTAAGCCCACTTTGTTGAGTGGCAAATTCATAACTTTAAGCCCACTTGAGGTGGAAAATTCAAACCCTTTTCACAAAGCAAACATGAAATTGAATCGTTCCAACTTGAGCAAACTAGTCTATACTTGCTTGTGCGCATCACATAGTAAAGCTAACCTAATAACCGGAAAAAGAGCATATAATGTTGATAAAAATCATATCATGATTAGTAGAGGCCGATCTTTGATCAGACGAGCAGGGGTGCTCAATTCATGACCTTCCCTTCTCGTACCTAAGTTCCTGAGCTGAGGCAACTTCGGTGATGACGGACGTATGGCCTTTGGCACGAGTCATGGGTTTCCTAAATTTTCCAAAATAAAATATTTAGGTGGCGACTCTGTATCTGACAAAGTAGTCCAATTTTGGCATTTTTTATCCTAAAATCAATTTTCCAAAAGATTTGCCAGATTTGGACTCTTTAGTGTTTATCAATTTCACATTGCACTTGTGAGATTAGATTCAGAACCATGGAAGTTCGAACTGTAGGGCTTTCTTTTCAAACCTTCCGAGAGGGGGCGCGAAAAAGGCTGAGCTACACCCGGCTAGTCCTACCACGTCTCCCGCCTCTACCACCACGGGCTTGACCCCTCCCTGACATCCTAATTATGGAACAAGGTAAAAAATTTAGCACATAATCTCAAATGTGCTCGCAACTTGCCTCACACGTTTGACTACAACAATTTTATATATTTCTCTACCATACAAACAATTCAATTCCACTCCATATAAGCACTTAGTCACGTAAGCACATACGGATTATTCTTGTGATAAAATTTGTCCCATAAAAAACCAAAATTCTTAGTAGAACGAGTATTAATCAAGTACCCTTCTAATAAGACCTCAAGGAATTTAATAGGCGCAAACAACATCCCAAATCCAATCCCATTCCCACATAGTCATCTAAACATGTCATCACATAGTTACAAAATATAAAACATCTCCTAATCATGCGAAATGAACCCACTGTGGTATAACAACTACTTCCCATGAGCTCCAAGTATTCAAACCCAGTAGTTCTGATACCAAGTTGTAACGCCATTGATCATTAAGGCTTGTAGCAATTCTCCAACCTTTACGTCATTGATCATTAAGGTTTGTACAAAATAGTCCCACATGCGATTTATACATTCAATGATTATCATATACACAAATTTATAGCATGTAGAATGTCAAATCCAAAAATAAATAAAATGCTCTCAAGGGTTTACACATTCCAAGGCTTAAGTCTGGTTACACAAAAATGGTCTCTCGGACCCAAACAGTTATAGCCCTTGGCTAACAAAATATGCCACAACAAAAAAAATAAGAGCTCTATACTCCCAACACATACGTCCATGCCCTACTCGGCGGAATCACCACGTCTTTTCCTACACCAAAATCCCATATGGGTGAGCACAAGGCCCACTAGAAATTTCTTAACGAAGTATATGCATTTTATACAAGCTCCGCAATAGGATATGCACATGTCATGCTATGTTTTAAAAGAAGTCACATTTTTACATCATTTGAAAATCATCATGCTCAATGATAACCTGAAACCTCAACAACTCAAAATTTACAATTTAATTCAAGGGGGAGGTAAATACGACTTAGGTAATCCCTAAGTCGGTGTCTGCAAATAGGCATAACTAGCACTATCAAAACCCCACTTTACCGGTTACTAACCGGAAGGGAAGTGGTATCTCCTCCGTGCGTGTTTTCGGTCTTTCACCCCGGACACTCAGGCCAACTTAATCAATTTTATCTACACCTCTTATCCGGACTTACTAACGTATTTACCCCAAAACATTTCAATAAAACTCATTTCTCAATATTTCTTTATCAATGCAAAGTTTCAAACCCCAATTCAACACTTATAACAAACAAGGTATTGAAGTGCCAATGCAACAATTAACCATGCAATGCAACATCCTATCATTTACAAAACCTTCACACAAATGCTCCATTTGGGATCATAATTTCCATTTTTCCTTTCCAATGCATTTCACAAGGTTACCATATATCTATAAGGATTCATCATTGGTAACAACATTACCACACTTCATGAGTTCTCAACAAATTAGTCATTTCATGACTATATCTACAATTTCAACAATAAATCCCAAAATTTCATCCTTTCACATATTCAACAAAATTTACCATTTTACATAAAATCAAATAAGAAATTTCCCAATCCTTCATTCATCATGTAATATTAATAAGTAAATATTTCCTAGATTCTCAACCCTTTTCAAAATCTCAAATTTCTAGGTTTTTAACAAAAATAGACATCCCTTCATCTTTTGAAAAGCAACTCACCCAAAACACCATTTCTCACACAATGTGATAGAAACCCTCAAGAATTAGGCCTTGTTTGGGAACAGGCTAATTTAGTAACTTTTTAGCTATTTGGCTAAAATATGAGCTAAAAAAAAACTAGTATGTTTAGGATGACTTTTTGACTTTTTACGAAAAGATGTGCAAAAAGTAGAGAGAAAAGAGAATCTTTGACTTTTTGGTATGGGTTGCCGGCTTTCTGACTTTTTTAGTAACTTTTTGGCTTTTTGACTAAACTGGCCTGTTGCTAAACGAGGCCTTAGTTTGGAAAGAGTCAAAAATTAAACCCACCTTAAAAACTTCTATCACTCTTAAGCCAAAAACCAAAATTTTCTTAATGTCAACAAGAAGTTCCAAAACAACACACAAATCTTGCAAAAACATATATATATAACTCTAAGAAAATCCCTACCTCAATCTTATTGAAAGAAAATAGATGAAAGCCCTAAATTTGACGGTGTTAAAATCTGATCTCCACCGCACACAACGAAGCCCTCGAAGAGTTTTTTAACTCTGATCAAGAAACAAGGGTCAAAATGTTCATGGATTTGGAGATATCAAAGATCTAGTGAGTTTTGTTGTAGGAAATGTAGAGAGATGGAAGAGAAAAAGGCTTTTAGAGAGAGAGAGAGATGTATAAAATGATATGCACTCAGCCCAAGAAAAGAAGAAATGCAGAAATTCAGACTCACCGTCTCTCGCACGTGCGGCGCCCATTCTCGCACGTGCGGAGCGTGCCTCCCGCATGTGCGGCGCTCACGCCCGCACATGTGGCGCCTCCCTTGCACCTCTTTCCACACCTTCCTCTTTACGTGCCTTTTATGCAGAAGCAAACCCAGGCCTCTCCTATTTCCTACATGTGCGGCTTCACTTCTTGCACATGCAGCCAAGGCCCCCGCACGTGCGGCTTTACCCTCAGCCCAAATTTTTTTTTTCCAACTCAAAGAAAAACCCCTAGAATCAACTTCAAGCCTTCCGAAACAAGCGAAACTCAGAATTGAAATCAATAGGGACGAAAATTTGAGAAAGGGATTTCAAAAGTGATGAACCCAACAATTGACAAGACCTCAAGTTAGACCCCGACACTCTAACACAATAAACCCAACACGCAGAAAAGAAAAGCAAGACGAGTTACGTACCCGATCATCACAGTATATGTATTTGATTTGCATAACTTGTCTTTTCATTTTGATATTAAATGTTTATCTACAATAAATGAAACTGGTTGGTTATGGCATAGAAGATTAGGACATGCTCATTTAGATTTAATTTCAAAACTTTCAAAAAATGAGTTAGTCATTGGTTTGACTAAAATTAGTTTTGAAAAAGACAAACTTTGTGATGCATGCCAACATGGAAAACAAACTAGAATTTCTTTTAAATCCAAAAATATTGTTTCAACTACTAGACCGCTTCAACTCTTGCATATTGATTTATTCGGACCATCTAGAACATTAAGTTTAGAAGGAAAATCCTATGCTCTTGTTTGTGTTGATGATTATACTAGATATACATGTGTATCATTTTTAACACACAAAAATGAAGCTTTTTATAATTTCTCAAAACTTTGTTAAAGAATTCAAAATGAAAAAAATCTTAATATTTGTAGTATTAGAAGTGATCATGGTAGAGAATTTGAAAATGATAATTTCATTATGTTTTGTGATGACTTAGGAATAGATCATAATTTCTCAACCCCTAAGACTCCTCAACAAAATGGTGTGGTTGAAAGAAAAAATAAAACTCTTGAAGAAATGGCATATGCTATGCTTTGTGAGAATAATTTACCTAGATATTTTTGGGCTGAAGCCGTTTTCACTGCATGTTATGTTGTAGGTCGTGTCATGATTAGACCTATTCTTAAGAAAACCCCTTATGAACTTTGGAAAGGTAGAAAGCCTAATATTAGCCACTTGCGTGCTTTTGGTTGTAAATGCTTTGAATTAAATAACAATAAAGATAATGTAGGAAAATTTAACGCTAAATCGGATGAAGCTGTATTTCTTGGTTATTCAAATTCTAGTAAAGCTAATAGAGTATTCAATAAAAGAACTTTACTTGTTGAAGAATTTGTACACGTTGCCTTTGATGAATCTAACAACGTTGTTTTCAAGAATCTTATAAGTTATGACACTACAGAAACACATCCAAGAATAGAGAGTATTTACATAACAAATGAAGAAAATCCATCTCCTAAACAAAAAGAAGAAATCATAATGAAAAATCTTCAAGAAGAATATGCTCGTCCAGAAAACGAATCAAATCTACCAAAGGAATGGACGTATGCTCATGGCCACCCTAAAGACCTTATCATAAGTGATGTAGCGGAAGGTATAAAAACTCGTTCCTCTATTAGAAATGTTTGTGGTAACTTAGCATTTGTTTCACAAATTGAACCAAAATCGTTTTTAGATGCTGAAAAAGATGAAAATTGGATTTTCGCAATACAAGAAGAATTAAATCAATTTGAGAGAAATGAAGTTTGGTTTTTGACCCCTCGGTCTAAGGATCATCCAATTATTGGAATAAAATGGGTTTAAAACATGCAAAAACAATCCGGAGTTGTTATTAGAAATAAAGTTAGATTGGTAGCCCAAAGTTATAATCAAGAAGAAGACATTGATTTTGATAAAACTTTTACACTGATTGCTAAACTTGAAGCTATTAGAATGTGACTTATTTTTGCATGTTTTAAAGACTTCAAATTGTATCAAATAGATGTTAAAAGTGCTTTTTTAAATGGGTACATTTCGAGGGAGGTTTATGTTGAACAACCTTCCAGTTTTGAAAGTCATAAATACCCGGATAATGTTTTCAAACTTTTAAAAGCTTTATATGGTTTAAAACAAGCTCCTAGAGCGCGGTATGAAAGATTAAATAATTTTTTACTTAACAAAGGTTTTTCTAGAGGAAAAATTGATATAACACTTTTTATAAAAACCAAAAGGGAGGATATGCTAATTGTTCAAATTTATGTTGATGATATTATTTTTGGTGCTACTAATGAAAATTTCTGCAAAGAGTTTGCTAAAAATATGCATGGTGAATTTGAAATGAGTATGATGGGGGAGTTAAATTACTTCTTTGGTCTACAAATTAAACAAACTAATGATGGAATCCATTTAAACCAAACGAAATATATTAAGGATCTACTTAAAAGGTTTGAAATTGAATCATCAAAGCCTGCAGCAACTCCAATGAGCACATCAATAAAAATTGACCAAGATTGTTAGAAATTGGGCGCCCATGTGGCTTGACCCTTCTTTGAACCTTTTGAACCTTATCCAAATAAGTTTAAATTTGAATTCAAAACCTATTTGGATAACCACTCAGGATATCTATATCTATCATATCAACTGATATGGATAGATGATATAGATATCTTATATATCTGATATAACTGATATGGATAGATTTATTATTATCAAATATATCTGATATAATATGGGATATGAGTGATTAAGAGAAGAATAACGTATGTCGTATGTTGTTTCCCATATTCAGACTCTCTCCCAAAATACAACGATCAAGAGCTATTTTGCACTGTAACTTGTGTGGGTGATATTCATTCTATAATATCACTCCACTGCTGGGTTGATTGATCAGATTCAAGAAGCACGTGATTTACCCACGAGATCCTTTCAATTCAAACTCTGCAGAAAAAGGTATGACCATAATTTTTCATCCGCTGCGTTTTACCTTTGATTCACATTGGTATCAGAGCATGATTGGGCATTTTCGTGTTTTCTTTAATCATGTGTATATTTATATATATATATATATATGTACACATTATATTCATGAATGTTTATAAAGGAGGAAAATGTCTACTCTCATTAGATTAAGAGCATAAATACCTATTTTTTATGTTCATTAATGTCTTTTTTAATACCATAAATGGTTTTATTTTGAAAAATGGAGTCCGGTAGTACAAAAATTGGACCAAAAAACACTCTGGAAGGCGACGCGTGGTCCGCACGTGCCACCTGACGCCGTGAGCCGCTGCCACGCGCTTCCACGCGCCAGATGCGCCACACACGCGCCATCACGCGCGCGCCAGTCGCGCTGTCCACGCGCATGCCGTCCGCATGCTGAGCCGCTTGTGCCGTGCGCTGAGCTGCTCGTTGAGCCGCGTGCTGAGCCGCTCGATTGAGCCGCGCGCTGAGCCGCGCCGTTTTCCTCCGCCGGCTTGGCTGGCTTGGCTGCTGATGCATAAGGCACTGTTTGTTTTGTTTTTTAATTCTGAATCGCGTTAAATGGTCATAATTAATTCATTATAGATTTGTTTTATGCGTGGTTAGTACTGTTAGACTCAGAATTAATTTTTCTATATTCTGTAAAATTTTGAAAATTTTACGAAAATAAAAAATAATTTTTCTGTGTTAATAATTCATGTTTTATGCTTTAAAATGCTTCTGGTATTGCATAAATAATTTTCTGGGGTTGAAATTTTTATTGTAGACTTCTGAAAAGTTTTACTATTTACTGGTATTATTGTTTCAGTTTATCAGTTTCTGGATTTTTTATTTCTAATTCTAATGTGTGTTTATTAGTTATTTAAAATTCTAGAAAATTTCAGAATGATGTACATTTTAATTATGGCATAATCTGAATATTGTTTCAGTTTATCAGTTTCTGGATTTTTTATTTCTAATTTTAATGTGTGTTTATTAGTTATTTAAAATTCCAGAAAATTTTAGAAAAATTTCATAAAATTTCAGAATGATGTACATTTTAATTATGGCATAATCTGAATATTGTTTCACTTTATCAGTTTCTGGATTTTTATTTCTAATTTTAATGTGTGTTTATTAGTTATTTAAAATTCCAGAAAAATTCAGAAAAATTCCAGAAAATTTCAGAATGATTACATTTTATTATGGCATAATCTGAATATTGTATATAGCATATTTTTTGGGTTTGTAATATGTTGCAATTAAATAAGCATGATTATTTATTTATTTATTTATTTGAATTCCATTATTAAATGGATATAGCATGAGTTATTTGTAAATTTACATTAAGATGCTATTGTATGGAATTTATCATACTTTATATATGCCATAAGTAGTGGGAGATTTTCTTTTTTTTGCGCATGGAATTAAATTAATTTTGATAATTATCACTAGAGGCATAAGAGATGATTATGAGCATAGCAAATTTTCGATCTTGAGACATGTGTAAAATTATCATTATTTAATTTAGATTCTTTTGGTGCAAAATAATTTTTTGTGTTGCTATCATTAATATCCCCAGCGCATTTTGTTTACTCTGTATGTAGAAATGGCTGCTAAGATAGTGGTGGCAGACTTAACTAAGGGAGAGAAATTGGATGGCGACAATTATGATATATGGCGCCGTAAGATCCAATACCTCCTCAATGAGCAAGAAGTGTTGACCACACTTGAACAAGTGATGGTTGAGCCAGAGCAGGGCAATACAGCTCAACATCGTCGTGATCTTGAAGCCTTTCAGACTTGGTGAAACAAAGATCGGTGTGCGTGCTTTACTATGTTGAGCAGCATGCACAACGACTTGATTAGTGAGTTTGAGCATTGCCCGACTGCATTTGAGATGTGGGAAGCTCTCAAGCAAAAGTTTGGTATTACCTCTTTGGCAAAGCTATGTGGGCTGACTTAGGGATGGCAATTTGAAACCGGGCCGACGGGGATCCCCGATCCCGACCCCGATTTAAGCAGTTTTTTCCCGAAAAATACCCCCGACGGGGAGGGGACGGTATTTGAAAATCAATCCCCGATCTGTTTCGGGCCGGGGACGGTGATCAGTGTTCAAGCCTCGGCCCGGCCCCGTCCCCGTCCCCGAATTATCCCCGAAGTGAAAATACCCTTTTACCCCTCCTATATATATATAAACCAAACCTATTTTTTCATTTCACTTCCTCTGTGTGTCTATCTCACCGTGGCTTTCATCTCTCTCTCCCTCACTCAATGACTCAAATCTCAGTCTCAGTCTCATCTCTCTCCCTCCCTTTCCTCTCCCTCTCTCTCTCCTCATCATCTAGATCAGATCGAAACAGATCTGAACAGATCCGTCGCCGATCCTCCACCACCACCGCCTCTGTCGCCATGGCAACACCGCCTCTTCGCTTCCTCTTCGCAACACCGTCGATCATCCGCTGCAGCTTGACGAACAGATCTGCAGATTTTTTTTTATTTTTTTAAGTGGATGATGATAGATGATGATGATAGACGATGATAGATCCTCCACCACCACTGCCTCCGTCGCCATTTCAGATATTTTTTTTTTTTTAAGTTGCTGTTGATGATGATGATAGATTCATATATATATATATATATATAAAGATTCATATATATATATATGTATATATGAATCTATTCAATACAACAGGTTTTTTAATTTTTGAGTATATATATTCATATACAACAGATTTAAGAATATATATATAGATATGTTTAAGAATATATATATAGATATATAGATTTAAGAATATATATTCATGTACAACATATTTTTGAATATATATATTCATATTCAATACAATAGATTCATATATATATATATATATAGATTTTTGAGTATATATATGTTTATGTGTACAACAGATTCATTGAATATTTTTTGAATAGGTCGGGGATTTTCGGGGTCGGGGAAACCCGAACCCCGATCGGGGGCGGGGGTGGGGGGGCAGATAGGGTCCCCGTCGGGGATCGGGGGCGGGGGTAGGGAATTTCTCACTATCGGGGATCGGGGACGGGGAGGGTGGTCCCCGGCCCGGCCCCACCCCGTTGCCATTCCTAGGCTGACTATGAAGTTTAACTCATATCAGAAAAGGGCGCATCACTCGATGAAGCAGGATTTTAGGGTCATATCAGCCATGATATGTGAGCTTGTGGCTGCTGGGCACAATTTGACTCAAGAGCAGCAAGTACAAGCTGTGATTCGCTCTCTGCCAAATTCTTGGGAGCATATGAAGCAGAACATGATGCATAATGAGAGTGTGAAAACATTCGAAGACATATCGCGTCATTTGGAACTAGAGGCTGAATGCCTTGAGGCGACTAAGTCTGATGGTTCTGCTATGGTGGTTGAGTCAAGCTCACGTAGGACTTCTCAGTTCAAACGTGGAAAAGCAAAAGGTGCCCCTAAGAAGCAAGCAGTAGCTGCGCTTAAGCCCAATGGCGCTAGAAATTTCAAGCGTAGGGGCAAGAGAGGTGGTAAAAAGGTAAAGGCTAAATTAACATGCTTTAACTATAACAAAGAAGGACACTTCGCTCGGGATTGCCCTGAGTAGAAGAAGGTACTCCCTTACTTAATTTCTCGCATTCAATCCTTTGTGTCTAGTTAAGAATTAATTGCTCATTCTTCTCATTTTTGGGTTGTAGACTCCGGAGCAACAGACCACATCGCGAGGGATAGAGTAGGGTTCGTTGAGTATCGCCGAGTACCTGCTGGGAGCAGAAAAGTTTACATGGGGAACGAGTTTAGTGTGGAGGTGCTTGGCATTGGCACATACAAGCTGGAAATGCGACGAGGGCGCACCTTGTATCATCATGATGTTCTTTATGCTCCGAATATTCGGCGAAACTTAATTTCAGTTATTAGCATGATGAGCCTTGGTTTTAGCTTTTGTTTTGTGAATAATGGTGTTAGCATTTATTTGGGAACAATTTTTTATGATTTTGGTTATCTTTCAGATGGTTTTTTAGTTTTGGATGTGGATGATTCTAGTCTTAATAAAAATGTTAATGGCTCTATTTCTAATATTGCATCTTTTTGTGATAATGAATCTATGAGATGGCATGCTAGATTAGGCCACATAGGGCAAGACAGGATGACTAGATTGGCTAGAGAAGGTCTTTTAGCCCCACTCGCTAGAGTCACTTTGCCTACTTGTGAGCACTGTCTTGTTGGTAAGGCAACATGGAAACCATTTGGGAAAGCCATAAGGGCATCAGTACCATTACAACTTATTCATTCTGATGTATGTGGACCAATGAATGTGAGGGCAACGCATGGAGCCCCTTATTTCATCATATTTATAGATGATTGCACGCGTTTTGGTCATGTCTATTTGATTTCTCACAAGTCAGAAGCATTGGATTGCTTTAGACGGTATGTTAATGAGGTTGAGAATCAATTAGACAAGTGCATTAAGGCTCTAAGGACTGACCGAGGACGTGAGTATCTATCTGAGCAATTTAAAGTGCTCTGTGAGGATAAAGGAGTCATCAGGCAATTAATAGTTCCTAGGACTCCGCAATAAAATGGTGTAGCAGAGAGAAGGAATCGCACATTGCTTGACATGGTTAGATCAATGATGGCACAAGCTAATCTTCTCATTTCTTATTGGGGAGATGCTTTGTTGACTGCTGCCTACATCCTTAACTGTGTGCCCTCCAAATCAGTTCCTTCCACTCCATATGAGATGTGGACTGGCAAAAAGCCTGATTTGGGCAATTTGCGGCCTTGGGGTTCGGCATCTTACATACATAACGCTTCTCATAAGTTTGGGAAGTTGGGCCCTAGAGGAAAGAAGTGTATCTCCATTCGCTATAGTGAGCATTCTAAGGGCTATGTGTTTGTTGGGGAGCATCCGGATGGAAGTGTGACTGAAATTGAGTCACGAGATATGGATTTCCTAGAGGTGGATTTCCCTAGCAGAGGTGAGGTAACTAGAGAAGTAGAACTCTATGAGATAGAGGATCTACTTGAAGGTGCACCTAGTAGCCTAGTAGAGAATGAGGAGATAATTCCTCAAGCTCCTAGGGACAGTGGGAGCGATCTACCTACCCATGGATTAGATCCAATAGATGAGGATTCCCAGGATTCTCAACTACGTAGAAGCAAACGTGGAGCTATACCCCGTCGTCGTTTTGAGATTGAAGGAGAAGCATTCATGATTGCTCCGAGTGATGAGATGGAGCCTAAGAATCTCAAAGTGGCTCTCTCATCCCCTGCTAGTAAAGAATGGAGTACTGCAATGGATGAAGAAATAAAGTCTATGAAGAAAAATCATGTCTGGGACTTGGTTGATTTGTCGCCAGGGCGCAAGACTATTGGGAACAAATGGGTTCTCAAAATCAAGCGCAAGGCGGATGGTTCCATAGAAAGGTATAAGGCTCACCTAGTGGCGAAAGGTTACACCCAACAAGAGGGTGTGGACTATGAGGAAACTTTTTCACCAGTTGTAAGGTTTGCCTCTATTCGCCTAATCCTGGCCATAGTAGCTCAATTGGACTTAGAACTATATCAGATGGACGTTAAGACTGCATTTCTCAATGGAGAATTGGATGAAAAGATCTATATGGATCAACCAGAAGGCTTTGTGGCAGTAGGTCAGAAGCGTAAAGTTTGCAAGCTTCAACGATCTATTTATGGCTTAAACCAATCATCTAGATAGTGGAATCTGAGATTTCATCGAGCCATTGTTTCTAATGGGCTTACGATGATTGATGAAGATCACTGTGTGTACGTTAAGCGGTCCAAGGAGATTTTTCTGATATTGTCATTATATCTAGATGACATATTATTGGCTAGAAATGACAAGGAGATGATTGTCGCCACTAAAATGTGGTTGTTCTCTACATTTGAGATGAAGGACATGGGTGAGGCAAGTTATGTGCTCGGTGTTAAGATCCTTAGGGATCGCTCTAGGAGACTTCTTGGTTTGTCTCAAGAGACTTACATTAAGACTATCCTAGAGCGATTCCAGATGCAGAGCTGCACACCCATTGACACTCCTGTTGTAAAAGGCGAGAGCCTAAGCCTTGATATGGGTCCTAAGACTCAAGAAGAGAATGAAAAGATGGCCCGTGTCCCCTATGCAAATGCTGTTGGAAGCTTGATGTATGCTATGATGTGTACACACCCTGATATTTGTTATGCAGTTGGATTGGTGAGTCGTTACCAATCCAACCCAGGACCAGCTCATTGGAAAGTAGTTAAGAGGATATTACGATATCTTAGAGGGACTGCAGATTACACACTTTGCTACCAAAGTTCAGATCTACATCTAGTTGGCTATTGTGACGTTGACTGGGGAGGAGACTTAGATGAGTGTAAGTTTACTTCAGGATATGCTTTCATGCTTAGCGATGGTGCTATTTCTTGGAGCAGTAAGAAGCAATCCTGTATCGCCTTATCGACTATAGAGGCTGAGTTTGTGGCTTGTTCATCTGCCGTTCAGGAAGCCGTTTGGTTGAGGAGATTCCTTCAGCATTTGGATGTTATCACACACACTTCAGACCCAGTGACTATCCATTGTGACAGCATGGCTGCACTCGTTTACGCTAAGGATCCTAAATACCACAGCAGAACCAAACACATTGATGTGAGGTTCAACTTTATCAGAGACATTGTGGCGCAGAAAGAAGTAATCCTGGAGCACATCCCTACGAGTCGCATGGTTGCGGACCCTTTGACTAAGCCCATTGCTAGAGATGTTTATCTTACTCATCTTAGGGCTTTAGGACTACGTAGGTGGTGATATATTTATGTGTATTCAGTTGAACTCATATTTTTGGGCAATTTATGCCATTAGTATTCATATTTATTTCTATTACACATTTATGTTTACTACCTTTTGCAATGGTTTGTGAATTAGCATACACAAAATAATTAAATTGATGTTAGCAGGCAAGATTGAGTCTCTCACAAGAGCAATCGCCCTTAGCGCTAGGTAGCGAGTAAGGATGAGACTAGTGGCTTATTGTATTTGGAGCAAATAGAAAAGCCAAAATTATCCACTAGCTATGTCGTCTTGGTTGGAGCCAAGATGAGGTCTTGTAAGAGACCGACCATGGATATGAGAGTACCCACTTTTCCATGATGTGCCTGTTATGGATAGCCAGATGCGAGATCTCATTTGATGCCTGAGAGGCGAGCAAATAGAGAATTCGAGTTAGACGCTAGGAAGCGACTTGTGCGCTTAAGAGCGACTAGACTAAGATCTGTATGGTGTATGAGTTTAACATCACTCTTTGGAAGAGTTACTCCACTATAACATGCATTCATACTGCATGTGCTTATTGACCCGTTAGCAAGGTGAAAGAATGGATCCCTGCGTCTTTACCGTGTGAGTCCTAAAAGTCATTTTTCCCTAAATGACTTCACTTTGTGCCTTTTGTGACCTTTGACTATGTCATAAGATGAGGAGTTGATGTTCAGCTACTTTGGTATATTGCCTGCGGTCATGTATGATTCAGCTTTAAGGGACATTACTAGGAAAGCGGTCAATTTCAAATTGAATGATATGAGGGTGAAGGAAAAATCATCTAGTTCTACATCTCTGCTCTATATTCACTGTCGACAACTCACATCGCTCTTTATAGGATGCTGATTGGGTGTGAATATAATGCGGGACCTAGGAGAGTCAAACATGCTCTTTGAGGGATTAGAGATGTTTTTAGACTGATGTAGCTAGATGGGTCTGGGTACATGAGAAACTATTTCTGTTCTTTTTGGGTTGATGTCTCTATGTTGACTCATATTGAGTTTCTAGTGTAGAGCTCCCACATGCAGGTGTTCTCAGCGGTCGCACGGTGCATTGGCTAGTATGAGATTGTTCATTTTTGGGGAGATTGAGATAGAGATGTAGCAGTGTCATGCCAACTCATGTGCGAGTGGGAGATGTTAGAAATTGGGCACCCATGTGGCTTGACCCTTCTTTGAACCTTTTGAACCTTTTCCAAATAAGTTTCAATTTGAATTCAAAACCTATTTGAATAACCACTCAGGATATCTATATCTATCATATCAACTGATATGGATAGATAATATAGATATCTTATATATCTGATATAACTGATATGGATAGATTTATTATTATCCAATATATCTGATATATTATGGGATATGAGTGATTAAGAGAAGAATAACGTATGTCGTATGTTGTTTCCCATATTCTGACTCTCTCCCAAAATACAACTGTAGACGTCCCCGAACGCCCCGGGAGGACGAGTCCCGTTCTGTTCATATTGGATTCACTACAGTTCAGGACTCTCAAATTGTCACGGTTCTTAATCTGAACCAAAGAGTCCAAATCCGGCAAATCGTTTTGAGAGACAGATTTTTGAAAAGAAGTGCCAAACATGGACTGCTTTGCCAGATACAGAGTCGCCACCTAAATAGTTTTTAAAGGGGAATTTAGGAAACCCTGACTCGGTGCCAAAGGCCACGTGTCCGTCATCACCAAAGTTGCCTCGGCTCGGGAGCTAGGGTACGATTAGGGAAGGTCAGCTATGAGCACCCCCTCTCGCCCGATCCGAAGATCGGCCTCTACTAACCGTGATATCCGTTTTTGAAAACGTTATGTGTTCTTATCCCGATTATTAGCCTAGAATTACTATGTTATGCGCACAGCACAAAAATATAGACTAGATTGCCTAATTTGGGAATAAGCATTGCATATCCGTTTGTTTTGGAAAAATGTTTTGGAATTTGCTACTCGCAAGTAGGCTAAAACACGGATTTCAATGAGCTATTTCAACTCAGACAATCCAACCTTCACCCACAGGCATTCAAGCAGTTATATCACATAAGCAGCTAGCCTCATGGTAATCATGCTATCATGGCAACACTCACACGCATGCAAGGATGCTAAAGCATAAATATTTACATCGTACTCCGTGCCAAAACAAAGAACTCGTTAGCAATCAATGCATGATCCAAGTCCATGTTTAAATATCTAATGCAACGCATACGGAATGTCACTAGAGTAGGCTCGGCTAGTCTATGAATGACATGTGAAAATGCACAAGTAGCATGTATTCAAGTTAGATTTGAAATACTAATGCAGTTAGCATGATGCGCCGAGCCCGGTGCATGCAATACTGATGAGTGATGCACGCATGCATAGCATAAGGTATGCTAAATTAAACATGACCTATTACTAACCATCAATGCAGGTAAGTAAAAGGGAGAAAGAAGTGGGGGTTGGAAGACATGCACACACTCACCCACACTTATTACAAATTCGCCCTCGCTCGGAGGGACCAAAAGAATAATACAATTCGAATAATGAATTAACTATCCTAGCTAATTAATTATTACAGACCAACTAAATTAATTAATTTAAGAAAGCAAGAAAAAGGGCCTCGGGAAGAGGGCTCAATGCACGCGTGCTCGGGTCTTGCTCGGAAGTCCACTGCCATGCGTAGGCTGCCTCTGTTTTCCCTGCTCTGCCCCTCTGAAAACTGCCAAAGTCTCAGAATTGCTTCCCTGGACATTGGGAGACACCACCGGCTGAGGAGAATGGCCACCGGCAGTAAGATGTGATCATCGGCTGTTGATGAAGCTATCGGCCACGGATTTATGGTCGGTCGGCATTGAACACTGCCGGTCGGCCAATAACGTCTGCAGAACCTGCAATTGACAGCAGCAGAGGGCAAGGCATAGCATGGCAATGCATTTCAAGCAATGTATGCACCGACCATATCCCTTATCATGTTTATGACTCAAAGGGACATGGTCCTTGGTTCTCGGACCATCAAGCGCGCATTTCAATGCGTGATAGCCCAAGAGACCAAGTTGTGCATTTTTCATTTCAAATGTAATGCAATGCACATAGTCAAACCAAGGGGCTTCTACCTCTATCATGACTCACTTCAAGAGGTGAGGCAATGCATGCACAATGCAATGCAACCTAGGCATACGAGCTAAGGATGCAACATGGCAATGCAATGTGTACATGCAAGTATGCAAGCAACCATGCGAAGTGAGCATGAAAACAAGCAAAGAGATGGACTTAAACATGATTAGGCAATTCTCAAACAAGCCTAAATCAGTGGCCAAAGTGCTCAAACATGGAGGCCAACACACGCACACACATGCACATGTTAAAGGGCTAATACTTAAGCACAAAAGGGCAACTCTCAAGCACACTTGAAAGAGGCATAACATGGACAATTAGCATGTAAATTAAGCTTTGAAAATCATGCAAGAACATGGTGCCAAACCAACCCAAACAATACAATCAAGGTATGCAAGCAAAATCCAAGATTCAAAGCAAGCTAAAGGGGTATTGAATCACACTTAACAAGACCAAACATGGCATGAATTCAATGACCCAAAACAGAGTTTTAGTACATAAAACAAAGCCTAAAAGATTACTTAGATGGCATCTAAATGACTTGAATTCAAAAGCATGCACAATGACCAGAAGATGGAGCATGCAACACAAGCTTTTGACACATCAAAGGGACCATGAAATGCAAGCATACAAGCGTACTAAGTGGACTGAGATGACATGGAAAATGGTCCCAACCCGCTAAATCAAAGCAAGTAATGCATGCTATACACTCACAACCTTAAGGCCAACAAGCCTAAAAATACAAAGGAGCTATACAATGCATGCCAAAGTCGACCCAACACAACTAAGGACAGACCTTAAACATGGCAAAATAAACATGAAAGCTTCACAAAGCTAAGCCTAAAACATGCTAGAACAATGGTTTACAACCTAAGGTATGTTAAGGCAACAAAATGGCATTACAAGGCATGTATGCTAAGCAAGCATGGTGTACCAAAACCAACTTAAAACAATGCTATTTCATGGAAAAATAAGCATAAATAATAGCTAAGGCATGGTCAACAAGAGCCTAAGCTAGGTGCTCCCTCAAGAGGCAAAAATGGTCCTTTTCAAGGACAACAAGGAGAGGGGGTGGCCCTCTGCTTCTTGGGACCTCAAGGCACCATGCTTACCATTGAAATCCCTCAAGATTTCAGTGGTGAGGAGGCCCAAACACCAAAGTCCCGGAGCTCACACAAAATAGCACAAAACAAGGGCCAAACAAGGCTTAAGAGGGGTCAAACAACCCCAAAGCTTAAAACACTCTTAACAAACTATTTAGAGGCCTTAAAAACAGAACTTTTATGTATTATACGCAAAGCAAAAAAACAGTTGCAAGATAGGTAAAAGTAGAGTGCAAAAATGGGGTAAAAAGGGGCTAGTTTCTTACCCTTGAAGTCCTCCTTCACAAATGATGATCTTGTTGCCTCCTTGAGCTGAAATCCAGTCAAGAACACCAAGAACAACCCTCTGGTCCCTCAACAACCAAGAGAAGGTGTAACACTATGTGTTTGTGTGCAATAGTATGGACAAACACACACTAGACACACACAAGAGAGAGATATAGAGATAGGAAATATGTATCAACCCTAACCCTAGTCCAGAACTCCCTCTGAAATTTTTGTAACCCTCATTCCAAGAGAGGAAGCCTCTTCTTATAGGCAACTCCCTCTTGTAAGGCTTTCAAAACAAGCCATCCAAGAGGGAAATCCCTCCATACACGTGTATGGAGGGGAACAGAGTGGGTGCCAGCTATCACAGCTGGCACAAAATATCTACTAAAAGTAGATGAACAGTGATCGGCCATTCAAAATTGCCACTTTGACAAAATAAATGGCCGACCGGCAACAAAGAGTGCCGACCGGCAATATACATTGCCGATGGCATAAATTCATTGGCCGGTGGCCTCAAGCCATGGCCATGTGGGGATGCCTCACAAGGCATTCCCTGCCCCTCCAAGGCAAAACACAAGTGTTTGGTGCAAAACCAGACACAACATGGTCGAGTCGAGAGATCCTGAGGCAAGGCGCGCAACCGAGACCTCCGGGAACTCAAGACGAACACAAACAAGGGTAATCACCAAGTGTTCCAATGGTGACGTCCAAGTCTTGAGGACGGTCAAAAATGGGGTGTCTACAGTTGCCCCTCTTCGACAGAACTCGAAAGTCATAACAATGACGGGAGTGAATGTCAAAGCCCAGAGACGACCCATTTTTGACAAGGCCGAAGACTCAGACAAACATGCAAGACAAACAAGATATGCGCCCGAAGGTGGGGGCAAAATGCAAGACAATGCACAGAGCCAGACATAACTTATGATCATGCAAAGAAAGCTGTAATGAAGCACACATGCGACAGTTTTAAGCTAGCATACACCAATGCAACTACATTACAAATGCAAAAAGGATGTAAGAGAATTATGCAATTCTCGATACGTCTCACTCGGATGATACAATACCTGTGCGGCTCGTCTGGTTGCACCAGCTTCAAACGAACCGTACATACAATATCGTGCCTGCAAAGAAAGCAAACTTAACAGGTACAATGTTATTAGCAACATGCATGACAATGCAAAGATGAATGCAAAATGATATGCAATATATACAAAACTATGTATGAACAATGCAAATGAAAATGCAATGCAATTGAATCATGATTCAATCATGAGCGGTTCAAAACCACACAAATGTCAAATAGATTGATGGAGGTAACAAGTCCGTCTACCATAGAACGATCAACTGAACTATGAGTAATGTAGACGGACATAAGAACAAGTATTGGGGGGGGATGACATAAGTGGGGAAACGACCCGCTGGGGAAAGGACAATGATCCTAATGCTGGATGCAAAAATTACACTACAATGTAATATATACAATGAAAATGCTGGGGAAAATGGCAATGGATAAGGCACACGGGCCAAACCAAATCTTGCCTAGGAAAGGCATGTACACATACAAGCCGTGTCTAACATAGAACGGTCTACTGAACTATGTTTCGACATGAAAAGTATGGGCACATACCAGACCAAGCTCAACATGGAAAGGCGCAAGCCATAGGCGGAGGTGATGCAATGAATGCATGCAAGCTACAATGAAATATCTGCAAATATGCAATGGAATGGAAATGGATACAATGGATATGGCCTGCGGGCCAAACCAAATCTTGCCTAGGAAAGGCATGTACGCATACAAGCCGTGTCTAACATAGAACGGTCTATTGAACTATGTTTCGACGTGAAAAGTATGGGCACATACCAGACCAAGCTCAACATGGAAAGGCGCAAGCCATAGGCGGAGGTGATGCAGTGAATGCATTCAAGCTACAATGCAATATCTACAAATATGCAATGGAATGGAAATAGATACAATGGATATGGCCTGCGGGCCAAACCAAATCTTGCCTAGGAAAGGCATGTACACATACAAGCCGTGTCTAACATAGAACGGTCTACTGAACTATGTTTCGACGTGAAAAGTATGGGCACATACCAGACCAAGCTCAACATGGAAAGGCGCAAGCCATAGGCGGAGGTGATGCAGTGAATTCATGCAAGCTACAATGCAATATTTACAAATATGCAATGGAATGGAAATGCAATATTTACAGTGGAAATGCATGACAAATGCACTATTCTACGATGCATGACAATGCAATATATACCATGTATGCATGACGATGCACCATTTGCAATGAATGCATGACATATGCCTATATTTTTTGTTGAAATGCATGACGATGCATGTTGTTTTTTGTTTTTGAAAATGCAAATGATGCATGATTTTTTTTATAATGCAAATGATGCATGGAATGCATGTTGCATGGAATACGCGACAACGCAAGTCGCTTTGAAATGCAAGACAATGCATGGATTTTCTAATGCGCGGCAATGCGCGACTTGAGATACATGTGGCGATGCAAATGCGCGATGACATGTGTATGCAACGCATGACAATGCAAAGGATGACGTGTGCTACGATGCAAACATCAACCGAGCGTGTTTAAAGTCTTGCCAGACCGTGCGTGTTTAAGGTCTCGCCAGACCGTGTTGCTCAGGAAGAGCATAATAATGCAAGTGAACTTGAAATGCACAACAACATGCAGCTTAAGATATGCATGACAATGCAAACGAACTATGCACATCAATGCGCCAAAGGCCTTGCACCTTCTAAGGATTTAAGGTCTCCTAGACCGTCGTATGTACAGGACGGTGTGATGCGCAAAATAGCGCGATTGAATGCATGCAAAATGCAATGAGATGCGCAAAATAGCGCGATTGAATGTATGCAAAATGCAATGAGATGCGCAAAATAGCGCGATTGAATGCATGCAAATTGCAATGAGAAGCGCAAGATAGCGCGATGCGTTAGACAACGCGAGTGCACAAGACAGTGCGATGCGCAAGATAGCGCGATGGAATGCATGCAAAATGCAATAAGATGCGCAAAATAGCGCGATGCGTTAGACAACGTGAGTGCACAAGACAGTGCGATTGATTTGAAATGCACAAGACAGTGCGATTGACATGTGATGCACATGGGGCAACTTTTGAGTTTTGTAAAAGCCAAAAGGATACGGAAAGGATACACCTTGCACGAATTCGAGTGCCACGCACAGAAGACACAATCCGAGGTCAAAACGGAGGCCGGTTGAGCGTCGGAGATGCACGTTTCTTAAACCGTCTCGAGCAATGAAGGCCCTGAACCACACATATAACCCAAAAAAGGATGTAGAAGGCTCCAAAACCACTGTAAGAGACCACCGGATACCCACCGGCCATCAAAATGCATCACCGACCATCCATCGGCCATCATACAATTTCCATCGGCAAACTATTTTGCCGACCGGCAAAGAGTGCGGTCGACGGACAAAAAGTCCCTGTATCGGGGAAATTTTTGTATTTCGCTACGGGCCTTTTAAAATAGGGCTTCTAGCCCTATTTTCTTTACTTCTCCTTGCTCAAAATCTTCTCCTCTCTCTCTCTCTAAAATATTTTCCGAGCCTTATTTCCTCGTTTTCCTTGGTTTTTGGCTCCGTTTCGTCGTTCGATTCGCGTTCACCCTTACGTTTCGAACGTTTTGAACCGATTAAAATTTCATTTCGGTGTTGTTTTTTCGTTTTCCGCCACTCGGGGCTTGTTTTCCTTGGGTTTTTCTCGATATCTGTGCCTTTTCCGCACTTCGGCTTTTTCGACCTTTTCCGGCCCTCTCGGGGTTGACTTTTTGTTGACTCTTCACATTCTCGCCCGGTTTTTCGTCTTCCGGCCATTTTCACATTCTCTTCAAGATGGCGGACGATCTTCCACAGGGCGGGACCCCTCCAGAGCTCGAGATGGATCCCGAGGCCGACCCCTTGCCACTTCATATCCGGCCGTTCGATCTGGAGACCTACAAGCCTGCGGTTCATGTGATGCTCCCCGATGGACTACGCCAGTTCCGGAGCTTCGAGAGGGGCGTGGCACCCGAGCTTCTCCTGCGTGAGCCTATCTCCCATCTGTCCTTCGGCGCTTCCGAGGTAACATTCTTTTTTCTGTTTTATTATTTTCCGCAATGTAGAACATAACTGCCATTAGTTGATTCTGTTCTCTAACTGCTTAGCCCGGATGCACCGATACACTGTACACTGTAGTTGATTGCAAACAAACTTACAACTGATATCTGTTTGAAACTTACACGTGCACACACACTGCACTGACCCCACTTTTCAGTGGGGGTTGGCAGACATGCACACACTTACCCACACTTATTACAAATTCGCCCTCGCTCGGAGGGACCAAAAGAATAATACAATTCGAATAATGAATTAACTATCCTAGCTAATTAATTATTACAGACCAACTAAATTAATTAAACAAATTAATTAATTTAAGAAAGCAAGAAAAAGGGCCTCAGGAAAAGGGCTCAATGCACGCGTGCTCGGGTCTTGCTCGGAAGTCCACTGCCATGCGTAGGCTGCCTCTGTTTTCCCTGCTCTGTCCCTCTGAAAACTGCCAAAGTCTCAGAATTGCTTCTCTGGACATTGGGAGACACCACCGGCTGAGGAGAATGGCCACCGGCAGTAAGATATGATCATCGGCTATTGATGAAGCTATCGGCCACGGATTTATGGTCGGTCGGCACTGAACACTGCCGGTCGGCCAATAACGTTTGCAGAACCTGCAATTGACAGCAGCAGAGGGCAAGGCACAGCATGGCAATGCATTTCAAGCAATGTATGCACCGACCATATCCCTTATCATGTTTATGACTCAAAGGGACATGGTCCTTGGTTCTCGGACCATCAAGCGCGCATTTCAATGCGTGATAGCCCAAGAGACCAAGTTGTGCATTTTTCATTTCAAATGTAATGCAATGCACATAGTCAAACCAAGGGGCTTCTACCTTTATCATGACTTACTTCAAGAGGTGAGGCAATGCATGCACAATGCAATGCAACCTAGGCATGCGAGCTAAGGATGCAACATGGCAATGCAATGTGTACATGCAAGTATGCAAGCAACCATGTGAGGTGAGCAAGCAAACAAGCAAAGAGATAGACTTAAACATGATTAGGCAATTCTCAAACAAGCCTAAATCAGTGGCCAAAGTGCTCAAACATGGAGGCCAACACACGCACACACATGCACATGTTAAAGGGCTAATACTTAAGCACAAAAGGGCAACTCTCAAGCACACTTGAAAGAGGCATAACATGGACAATTAGCATGTAAATTAAGCTTTGAAAATCATGCAAGAACATGGTACCAAACCAACCCAAACAATGCAATCAAGGTATGCAAGCAAAGTCCAAGATTCAAAGCAAGCTAAAGGGATATTGAACCACACTTAACAAGACCAAACATGGCATGAATTCAATAACCCAAAATAGAGTTTTAGTACATAAAACAAAGCCCAAAAGATTACTTAGATGGCATCTAAATGACTTGAATTCAAAAGCATGCACAATGACCAAAACATGGAGCATGCAACACAAGCCTTTGACACATCAAAGAGACCATGAAATGCAAGCATACAAGCATACTAAGTGGACTGAGATGACATGGAAAATGGTCCCAACCCGCTAAATCAAAGCAAGTAATGCATGCTATACACTCACACCCTTAAGGCCAACAAGCCAAAAAATACAAAGGGGCTATACAATGCATGCCAAAGTCGACCCAAACAACTAAGGACAGACCTTGAACATGGCAAAATAAACATGAAAGCTTCACAAAGCTAAGCCTAAAACATGCTAGAACAATAGTTTACAACCTAAGGCATGTTAAGGCAACAAAATGGCATTACAAGGCATGTATGCTAAGCAAGCATGGTGTACCAAAACCAACTTAAAACAATGCTATTTCATGGCAAAATAAGCATAAATAACAGCTAAGGCATGGTCAACAAGAGCCTAAGCTAGGTGCTCCCTCAAGAGGCAAAAATGGTCCTTTTCAAGGACAACAAGGAGAGGGGGTGGCCCTCTGCTTCTTGGGACCTCAAGGCACCATGCTTACCATTGAAATCCCTCAAGATTTCAGTGGTGAGGAGGCCCAAACACCAAAGTCCCGGAGCTCACACAAAATAGCACAAAACAAGGGCCAAACAAGGCTTAAGAGGGGTCAAACAACCCCAAAGCTTAAAACACTCTTAACAAACTATTTAGAGGCCTTAAAAATAGAACTTTTATGTATTATACGCAAAGCAAAAAAACAGTTGCAAGATAGGTAAAAGTAGAGTGCAAAAATGGGGTAAAAAGGGGCTAGTTTCTTACCCTTGAAGTCCTCCTTCACAAATGATGATCTTGTTGCCTCCTTGAGCTCAAATCTAGTCAAGAACACCAAGAACAACCCTCTGGTCCCTCAACAACCAAGAGAAGGTGTAACACTATGTGTTTGTGTGCAATAGTATGGACAAACACACACTAGACACACACAAGAGAGAGATATAGAGATAGGAAATATGTATCAACCCTAACCCTAGTCCAGAACTCCCTCTGAAATTTTTGTAACCCTCATGCCAAGAGAGGAAGCCTCTTCTTATAGGCAACTCCCTCTTGTAAGGCTTTCAAAACAAGCCATCCAAGAGGGAAATCCCTCCATACACGTGTATGGAGGGGAACAGAGTGGGTGCCAGCTATCACAGCTGGCACAAAATATCTACTAAAAGTAGATGAACAGTGATCGGCCATTCAAAATTGCCACTTTGACAAAATAAATGGCCGACCGGCAATATACATTGCCGATGGCATAAAATCATTGGCCGGTGGCCTCAAGCCATGGCCGGTGATGTGTAGGGATGCCTCACAACGCATTCCCTGCCCCTCCAAGGCAAAACACAAGTGTTTGGTGCAAAACCAGACACAACACGGTCGAGTCGAGAGATCCTGAGGCAAGGCGCGCAACCGAGACTTCCGGGAACTCAAGACGAACACAAACAAGGGTAATCACCAAGTGTTCCAATGGTGACGTCCAAGTCTTGAGGACGGTCAAAAATGGGGTGTCTATAACAACGATCAAGAGCCATTTTGCACTGTGACTTATGTGGGTGATATTCATTCTGTAATATCACTCCACTGCTAGGTTGATTGATCAGATTCAGGAAGCATGTGATTTACCCACGAGATCCTTTCAATTCAGACTCTGCAGAAAAATGTATGACCATAATTTTTCATCCGCTGCGTTTTACCTTTGATTCACAAAGATAAACAAGGTAAACCTATAGATGAAAAGAAATATCAAGGTATGATTAGTTCCGTACTCTATCTTACTGCAAGATGACCCAATATAATGTTTATTATTTGTATGTGTGCACGTTTTCAATCCGTACCGAAAGAGTCAAACATCATCGCTGTCAAACGTATTTTTAGATATCTTGTTGACACTCCAAATTTGGGATTATGGTATCCTAAGGGAATCACTTTTGAACTTTTTGATTACTCAGATGCTGACAAATATACAAACAGATTTCATGAGTATTCAAATGATAAAAAAAATACATAGGAAAAAAAAATAATGAATTACATAAAAAATAGTCTTACAAATAGTGATTATATTAAAAATCTCGAAAATTGTTGACTTTTAGCAAGAAAAAATCCAAAAAATCTTGAATCACATAAAAATATTCTTACGTATAGTGATTATATTAGAAACAACAAAAATTGTTAATCTTTAAGTAAGAAGAAATCAAATTTCAGAAATGGATTTAGAAAAAATCCATACCTAATTTTCTTACCTTTGACATAGCTTCACCATTCTACAACTGAAGAACCAAGGGACATTACAAATTCTCCTTTAATACAATTAAATAAGAAAATAGATAAAAAATTATATAAGTAATAGGTATGAATGGTTACAAAAAAATACAAACAGATTTCATAAACCACATAAAAAAATATTCAAAATTATACAAACAATGATACTACAAAGAACACAAATTGTACCTGGGAGAGAAGGGCGAGTCAGGGACGGGGAAGAGGGAGTTAGAGCTTTAGGGGGGAGACACAAATTGTACCTGGGAGAGAAGGGTGAGTCAGGGACGAGGAAAAGGGAGTTAGAGCTTTAGGGAGGAGATCGAGCAAGGCTAGAGTAGATCGGCAAAGTTGGGAAGAGGGTGGCTAGCACTTCATTTTAAAGCCAACTCACCATAGGAGGTAATTATTGGATTGTTGATGAATCAAGAGGATTGGACTGCATGATATGTTTTAACAATGGGATTTCAGTTTGAAGGGGTTGTTGGTTTTGCATATAAGATCGGAGGGGGGGATGTGGAGAAAGTAGAAGAATATAGACCTAAATTATACATATTCTTTTGAATTTGGATGATAACGTTGGACCCAAAAAATCAATCTCTACCTTTCTTTGACCCATTTACAAATGGATATGGTCATGGCTGTACAAATTCTCTCTTAAATAACATTTAAGTCAACCAAAAAAAAAAAAAGAAACACACACACACACACACACACAATCAGCTCTATTCAAAATCAAAGAATCATAGGATTGTTGATAAAATGTTACTATTTGTCAATAAAAAAAACAAAGTGTTAAATAAATCAAAGTAGAATTAAAAAATAAAATAAGATTAATGTGAGCCTAACAAATTTTTAGGCAAGGAGAACACGTAAATGTAATCAATTATCAACCCAATTAATGTTAAAATTAACTCATTTAATTGAAAAAATAAAACCAAAAAAAGAACTAAGAGCAAAACTCAACACATAAATTTATTTATTTTTGCTTCAGAATCTTAACAAAGAACAAGAACCAAACAAAGAGGTAAGAATTAACAAAGAGCTATAAGACCCATTTTCCCTTAACCCATTGTTAACATGAAACCCATTTTTTCTAAACCCCCATTTGATAGAGAGAGAAGTGGGTGTTGAAAACCCATTGATTATTATAGAAAATCTCAACCTAATTAATGTTTACATTAGCTCATTTAATTGAAAAAATAGAACCAAAAAAAGAACTAAGAACAAAACACAACACATAATTTATTTATTTATTTTGTAAATTACAAAAGAACTAAGAACCAAACAAAGAGATAAGAACCAAACAATCGGTTTTAACAAAGAGTTATGAGACCCATTTTCCCTTAACCCATTGTTAACATGAAACCCATTTTTCCTTAACCCCCATTTGATAGAGAGGGAAGTGGGTGTTGAAACCACATTGATTATTAAAGAAAATCTCAACCCAATTAATGTTAACATTAACTCATTTAATTGAAGAAATAAAATCAAAAAAAGAACTCAGAACAAAACACAACACAACACATAAATTTTTATTTATTTATTTTGCTTTAGATTTTTAATGTTAACATTAGCTCTGTATGGATTTGTTTACTGATGTTTTTGAGGAAAATCGTACAAGGGAAATTCATTACTTCACTTCTTTATAGTCCACTTCATCCCAAGACCACTTCTTTAACATTAGCTTTCAATAGTCCACTTCTTTATTGTTTGGCATATTATATGATGCATGAGCTGGAAAAAAAAATGATGCATGTCTGGGATATGTCATTTTAATGCATGACGGGATGAAACCCATGTCCAGAAACAGAGGGAAAAAAAAAAACAGAGCTATGAACTGAAGAAAAAAAAAAAGGTACAAAAAATGAATGGAAAAACAAAAAGAAAGTGAGGAGATAAGAGTGCCTTACCTAGTGATGGTGGAGAAAAAATGAAAAGGAATGCAAAGAGTTTTGTTCTTCCTTCAAAGCTTTGATCTTCCTTTAGAACTTTGTTCTTCCTTCGTTCTTCCTTCTTTCACAATGATAGGTAAAGTGCAGTGGGTGGGTTAGTAAGAGTTGATAGGTAAAGATATATGGACCATTGAAGATAGTTTGTGAGAGAGATATTTGTAAAAGTAAATCTGAGCCATTGTTTTTAAATCTAGATATATCTGGACCATTAATTTGAAAGATATTTTCAAACTAACCCTTCCATTGTTATATAGATTTCTTTAAGAAAGAACAACTATTGTTACTGCAATGAATCAAAGAAAAAGAAAACAATAATTAAACATCATATAAAATTGTCCCAATAACACTAACAATTTGTCTAAAATTCCAAGTTGACTCTTTGAAAAAAAAAAAAAAAAAAGATTTGCAGATACTAGATCCAAAACAATGAGATAAAGATACGTCTAAGAAACTTTCACAAATTGAAACATGGGCTTAACAGATTATCACAAATTAAAGCCAACTGCAACAAACAAAATTTACCAACTGGTTATGACTCTTTATTTACAAACAAAATTTACCTATTGGTTCATAAGATAAAATTACCTACTGCAACAAACAAAATTTAAAAAAATGAGCAATAACAAAAAATAGAAGCATTCTCATCAAACCAAAATTAGAACATGGGTTTGCACCAAAAAATAAAATAGAACACGGGTTTAACAGATTCAGAAGAAACTTTACCAAAATTAATACAAACATATCTTAAGGTTAACAGATCTGCACAATTTTTTACATCAAGAAGATGAATAATGGGTGTTTCAATAAAGAGTCACATGGGACCAAATTAACACAGAAAGCAACAAAACTTTCTCCAAATGAAATATGTGCAAGATGTGTGTGTGCACGTGAGAGAGAGAGAGAGAGAGAGAGAGAGAGAAAGAGAGAGAGAGCTTACGGATAAGAGGAGAGGTTCAGCTGAAGGGTATGAAGAGTTGTGAGGAAAAAGTTTGAATCCTGAAGTTTTGAAAGCAACAAACGCAAAGAAAATTGTTGATTTACCAAACATAGCATAGTGTCTTCCCAAAGAAAATTTGAAATTGGAAAGAGATGAAAGGAGTACGTGAGAGTGAGAGAGAGAGAGGGTGTATGTTAAAAACCAGAGCCATCAGATTGCATTTTGGACCATTAGATCTTCTGATTGAATAGGACAAAAATGAGAGACATTTTCAACCCTTGGATTGAATCAATCTAATGGTCTATATTTTGGCAAAGGGACAAAAATCCCATCAGGATTTAAAAACAAGGCCTCATTGTTATATAAATGTATCTTGTACACTACGGTCTAAACTCTGTCATTCAGATCTTTCTCTCTCTCTCTCTTTCTGTCGGTCTCTCATCTTCTCTGTCGTCGCCTGTTAGTCTCTCGTTGCCACCTCATCTTCTTCGTCGTCGTCTCATCATCATCATTGTCGCTTCCAAACGAAGCCATCGTAAAAGCTAGATCTACTATAGCTCTGTCGCCTCCATGCCGCCGGTGGTTCATTTTTCACTCTGGTGGTTCGCAACCATGCCGTCGTCAACTCAACCTCCACTCTGGCATCTCCGCCAGAGCCACCATCATAGAGAAAGAGAAAGATATTTGAAGAGAGAGAGAGAGAGAGATTCATCACCGGCAAGCGCCATATCTGTAGATTCGCCAATCCTAACCCAATACCTAGAAGACCACTGACTTCCTTCATGCTCTCTCTCTCCCCTCTTCTCTCTCCTCTGTTGCCGCTGATCTCGACTCTTCTTCCCTTTTGAGTCTTCCCCTTCTTTAAACCCACCATCGTTGATCTTGACTTCATTTTACATGGATGTATAAATTACATGGGCTCTGGTGTTAACTTCCTCAAACTTTACTGTCACGACCCAACTGTAGGGGCTTAGGGCTAGAATCGCAACTTACTAAATAATTCTAATCGTAACAATTTAAATGACACAGGCAGAGGCAAAATGGAAGTAAGAAAATAATTAAACAGAAAATTTACTTTATTCTACTATTTTGATAAAAGAAAATATATCTATAGGGTTTTTATTATTTTATTATTCAGTGGCTGGCCCTCAGTAAAAAAAAACAGGAGGAAAAAAAGAAAAGAAAAAAACAAAATAGCGGATCAGCATCAAATTCTTGTGCGGGTTCCACTACATGAGATTATGGGTCTTCCTTACATCTCATCACCTAAAAGGGTAATAGCTATAAGCACACAGCAGAGTGAGAAATATTATGCCAAAGAGTATAGAGAACACAAAATAACTATGGATAGTTAGTTAAGTTAAAACATTTACATAATTTGAATAAACAAATTATTCAAAGTGGCAAAAATTGAAATACATAAATTATGTAAATAAATAACCATAATCACAGTACAGAACAGAATAGAACAGAGGTCAGAGGAGTGACAGTCAGAACAGATGTCAGTGGATCCATGACAAATAGAGGACTACAAAGTGGTCAAACAAAGGCCAATGGTTATTTAAATCCCCCAATGCATGGGACTCCCGTGGTGGTACTTACAAAAAATAATTGTTTACAAAATTATTGTCAAATAATTTAAACAGACATATCTATGGGTTTCAATATAATCAAATGGATTTCAAAAAATAATTAACGTAATTGAAATATAAATATAAGTTATAAAACATAACTTGTATAAAATAAATTATGGTAATTCAAAACATACGTAAAATATATTATAGTGACTCAAGGTATAACATAACTCACCATAATTTTAATTCTTACTATTTCCCTCCCATTTTTGCCAACTATTCATGCCTGTTCTCTTGCTTCCCTTTCTTTTCCCCTATTTTCTTTACTTTTGTTTTTGTTTTCCTAACCTGGAGCATATCCTCCCTATAAATAGGGAGGCAAACCATGATTAGCAATCTATGGGTGTTGATTTCTGACCACACAACCAAATGGGGAACTAAGCTGGAGAGCATCGACAGAATAGATTAAGCTCGAACACTTGCCAACAAGAATATGAGAATACCGCGGTGGTTCGTCCACCCGGGGGCACTCTGATGATCAAGTCAATAATCTTATCTCTCACATATATCAATACAAGTACTTAAATTTCAACAATAAAAGCATAAAAGCATATCAAATAAAGCATACCTTAGACCCACGAGGGTGTCTTACTTTTATAATGATCAATGTCCAACTTCCCCTAGAAGTCTTACTTCATGGGACTCTATCCTTTACAAGGATAACATTTATCACAACTCACACTGTTCAGATTAAGATGAACTCCCTCAAGAGTCCCATCTCTATCAAAATAGGTAGCTTGATATCATATAGGACTCTAGTCCTTTATCCGAATATCTAGAATTCCAATATTATCGCACCATATATCGGCACCATAGTCCGCCCACGTGGCACCTCGTCTAACAACCTCAGCCACGTGGACTAACTAAAAATATGTCCCCACAACTGCCCCCTAGGTTCTATTACCTCGACAAACTGAGGTGATAGAACCTATACATGTAATTCCCCGACCGAGATCGTGACTCATTGGCACCAAGAAACAAGGACTCAAATATCCACTCGTCAAGAATCAAGAACCAAGAACCATGAACCATCATTTTCATTTTATCTAGGTCCAACATCTCGATAGAGATCGCATTGCTAGCAGAGATCATGACTTGCTAGTTCAAGAACAACTAGATCCTAGTATCAACTCATCAGAAACCAAGAATAAACAAGTTTTGCCCCCATTCAAATTCAATATCTCAACCAAGATCAACATCTCAACTGAAATCATCATGGTAACCAAGATCACCATGTTAACCAAGATTGTCATCTCAATCGAGATCATCATCTCTATCGAGATCAATATCTCAATTGAGATCGCACTTCTCAATCAAGATCATCATGAGATTGGAGCGTACCAATCACATCCCCATCATGTCGCATCAGTTCTGCCCCCCGCCGCTTGACGTCAGCACGGGTACGTCAAGACTCAAAATTATAACTTTTTGCCATATTTTTCTAATTCCAGCAAAACCATTTCATCTTCCTATTTCGTCTCTATATGTGTCCTTAGACTCTCTTTCTCTTGGCCTCTGCAAACCATCATCACTGTTCTTGAAGCATTCATTACTATGAAGACTCCCTTTGTGCCCAAGGTTCAAACTCTACCAACTGAACCAGACTAACAACTAAGCAATTCATCAGTTGCTCCATACATCAACCCACCATCTCAGTGATAGTGAAAACACTGACATAGCGACAATCTTGCAATTAAAACTAGGAACAGGAAACACCGAGGTCCTAAGCTTCCAGCCTTAGACCTTGATAATTTTCCAATCGCCTTATCTGTGAGTAACCATCACCATAACCAACGACGACATGTCTCGCCGAACTCTTGTCATAGAAGACCTTCTTATTGACATCCCTGATGTCATAACTGTGCAATCCACTCCATCTCCTTATAGTCAATCCAACATGCTCATGCCTCTAACAACTTAATATCTCGAAAGAGAAGCACATGAAACAAGTGGACCAAGTTACTGCTACCAAAGCCAAGGCCATTGCTAAGGCCGAAAAAACAAGTCAACATGGCCTGCAACAAAGGCTACTATCTTGACTCGATGACAGCTCTTCAAAAGATATCTGTCTTGAGGACTCACCTCTTCGTGATATGGGCCAGCTCAATGTCCCTTTCCCTCAATCTGAGGATGAGACCGAGGAAGTAGAAAAGGCCGACGACGAGGAGGCCGGAGACAAGGAAGAGGCTGAGGCTGCGGTTGCCGAGAAAGAATCTGAAGCTACTGTTGGGGCCAAGTCCCCAACTCTAAATGAGCAAGTCCTTGACCTGACTCAGGATGAGAATGATGAGGTTCAAAAGACCACTTCTAAGGCCGAGGTCGAGACTGCCAACAAGAGCCTAGATGACACACTGCGTAAGATCAACACCGAGGTCCAAGTTGAAAAATCTACCCAACTGTCTACTGAGGCTGACACAACGCCAATTGCCAAGGTAGGGCAGACTGTGAAAAATGCATGAACTTTAGTTTTTCCTCCTTTTTGTACTTTTCCTTCTTACTTTTGGATAGTTGTAATCTTTTGTTTGAGAAATGTTAGTTTTATATTTGGCCGATGTACCCCTTTGTCTTTGTAGATGAACAAGTAATCTCTTATGCCAGGCCGAAGTGCCTTTTTATAACTGAACAAGTTTCTTTTCTGAATGCAAGTCTTATATTTTCTTCCAAGTGTTAAATGTATGCCTTATTTTCTTCTATGCATGTTTGCTGCTTTCTTTCATGTTTTTCATGCTTCCAAACTCAGAATATTTTTGCATTTCTTCAAAGTGTACCTTAACTGTATAATAACTCTGGGATACAATACCTCGGATAAACCTTGACTGTTTGCCTCGGCTAACCATTTTTATACCTTGGCTAACACTTTAAAAATAAAAATATTTTTACAAGTGTTATTGCTTTTTTACCTCCATATGCTATCTTCTATTAAAACTTCACATTTTCCAAGTTTTGACAACCTGGTTGGTCACCTCAGGTAACATGTACCTCGGATACTTTATTCATCATTGCATCGGCTAACTCCAACTTGTAAATTTCTCCAAAATTTCAACAAGTGTTAAGCCCATTTTTGAAAATTTCAACAAGTGTCAAACTTTTAAGTTTGTTCATCACTCCAGCTCCCTGCCCCTTAATGTGAACCTAAGTTCCACTTAGGTTCACATTAAGCATGTGACTATGGTCTTTTGTAGAAGTCAGGTTCAAACAAAAGCTTCCTGAGGTGTTTCAATCTTGGTTTCTCTGTTAATGAACTTAGTTCCATTTTGAGTTTGACTCTGCCGATATGGCAAGTCTAGGTTAATTCAACTTTGTTCAACTCCATTATATGCATGTATAATTCAACTCTGACATATAATAAGTCTAAATTATTCGTCATGTTTCATTTAGAAACATCGCCAACTTAGTTCAACTCTATTATATGCAAGTATAATTCGACTCTGCCATATAATAAGTCTAAATTATTCGTCATGTTTCATTTAGAAACATCGCCAACTTAGTTCAACTCTATTATATGCAAGTATAATTCGACTCTGCCATATAATAAGTCTAAATTATTCGTCATGTTTCATTTAGAAACATCGCCAACTTAGTTCAACTCTATTATATGCAAGTATAATTCATCTCTGCCATATAATAAGTCTAAGTTATTCGTCATGTTTCATTCAGAAACATCGCCAACTTAGTTCAACTCTATCATATGCAAGTATAATTTGACTCTGCCATATAATAAGTCTAAGTTATTCATCATGTTTCATTCAGAAATATCGCCAACTTAGTTCAACTCTATCATATGCAAGTACAATTTGACTTTGCCATATAATAAGTCTAAGTTATTCGTTATGTTTCATTCATAAACATCGTCAACTTAGTTCAACTCTATCATATGCATGTAACGCCCTCAAAATGAACCCATAAATCATCCAACAATAGCATGCTTAGACATAAGAAAATAAAGCATAAATATATTCCATCAGAGTAATCATTACAAAATGTATTACATGTTGACAACAAAAGTAAATGCCCTATAGGCTTACAACTTTCCAAGTCAACACTTGGCACAAAAAGAGAGTACTAACTCTATACAAAGAAAGCCCTTGGCTTGATATACATGTAATACACCAAAAGAAAACAGAACAACAGAAACAGTCTGTCTGCCTCTAGCCTCCCAAGCTATGTCCTTGGAGGTGGCATGCTACCTGTACTAGAAAATGATGTCCCATAAAGGGTGAGCCACAGCCCAGTAGAAATATACTAAACCAACTATAAACAATGACTAAAATAATAGCATTCAATGGATGGTCCACACTTGTATTCCAACGTATATCGTATTACAGTTTCACGACAGTCATGCCCATGGCACACTTTAGTTTCCATTTCTTATTCAACTTTGAGTTTGAAAACAAGGCTTAGAACCTAGCCAAATAACTTAATGAGATTAAGACTCATCTTTAAAACACTTTCGAAATTCAAAATGGATACACATTTTGGTGTTGTATCAATAACACATAGAAACACTTCTATACTTCACAATTGATAACGATACACATTTTAGTGCTATGTCAAATCAATTCAAACACTTCCATAATCCACACTTGATACACATTTTAGTGCTGTATCAATGTCACACAAAATTCGGTTTAAAGGTCCATCCCCTATCTTCCCCTAAACCGTGGAGTACATCCCCTATCTCCTCCCACACACAATGTATATAAACAGAGATCATATACAAATTTAATCAATTAAGACAAATGATACACATTGTAGTGCTATATCCATGTCAAACCAAAACACTTCTATAATTCACAATGATACACATAGTAATGCTGTATCAATGTCACACCAAATCCGGTTTAGAGGTCCATCCCCTATCTTCCCCTAAACCGTGGAGTACATCCCCTATCTCCTCCCACACATAATATATATAAACAATTATCATATACAAGTTCAATCAATCAATACAAAATTTTGATGTCTTATACTAACCACCATACCCAATGGCATACTCAATTGATTAGTTTTAATTTGCCTAATCATCATGCATTGTCTACAATAATCAAGACTATCCTCCACCGATAGCACAAAGCAGTTATTTCTAAACAGAAAATAAATGCACCAAATGGATAAAATATCAACATTTCAACTAGGCGAGTGATAACTGATCCAACTACACCCTTTAACCCCATATGTTCCCAATTTCAACATTCTCAATTCAACTTCTCATTTCTCAAAATTAATTTCACAAATTTATTCATCAATGTAATTAGGGCATTTCTCATAATTAACAAAACAACCCTAAGATTCCATTTCTATCAATAACCCAACATTTATCTCATTTCTCCATGCTAAATATGCATATAGGCTTTTATAAGTAAAACCCCATCTTTTGTAAAATTACACAAAGACCCAAACTTTCTCAAAATTACCCAACAATCCCCAACATGTCAAAATGCTAAAATTTAAAGACAAAGCTCATAAGGAGGAGTAGGATATCCCTACCTCGAAATTGGAGCTCAAACGGAGAAGAAGACCAAACTCAAAGTGCCCTAAACTCCAAACTTTTCAGATCAAAACGTAACTCTTGACAATCAACACACTTTTTGCAAAGGCCAAAGGGTAGGAGAACACTCTAACTAGATCAATCCTAACAGAAAAGGGAGAAAGTAATGAGAGAAGCTCTCAAAAATGTCTTTTCGGAAAAGTAAGAGAGAGAATGGAAGTTGAAAAGTGATTCAAAAATGCCCAGTTGTCAACTGATATACGACACTCTCGCTCGAGCGGAGAATAGAACGCTCGAGCGTCAAGCACAAAAATCTGGACACGCTCGAGCGCAACAAGGCCCGCTCGAGCTCCAAGACACAAGAATAAAATACATCCACTCGAGCGCGAAGACCAGTCCGCTCGAGCGTAGATTGCCCCCTCCTAGAACTTTCACTAACAATGAACACCCCGCTCGAGCGCCGACAGACTCGCTCGAGCGTGACCCGCTCGAGCGTAAGTAAACCCGCTCGAGCGTGAAAAACACATCTGCAGAAGTTTTGCAGAGACACAGATACTAGAAGTGTGAAAACTCCGCTCAAGCGTGAAATGTCCCGCTCGAGCGGGCAACCAAAAATCCAACTCCGCTCGAGCGCAAAGGTACCCGCTCAAGCGTACTACCAAAACTCTGGGCAACAAGGAAAGGGACTAAGGCTCAACCAATCTATTCGAAACACGCCCAACACATCCTAAAACTCAGACATACGGAATTAAAGGATGACAACAAGACATACGACCTCCAACTCCTCGGAACTTAAGTCCGGAACATTGTACATAAAGGGGACAAACCAGGGATTGCTATATGCAAGTATAATTCAACTCTACTTATATGATAAGTCTAAGTTACTCGTCATGTTCACCATGGGAACATCGCCATATGACATTTCGGTCTTATCGCACTACCATGGATTCCAACAACATTTTCACGCTTTTTTACATAGGCTTCGGCATCCTTTTGCATGTAGGGTCACCAGAATCCCTATAATATAGCTCTGTAGGCAAGGGATTTGCTCCCTGCATGGATCTCGTGCAAAATGTCTTCAACCTGGGAAGGATGTACACATCGCAATAGAGGTCCAGTAAAAGTCCTTCTGTATAGATGGCCTTCTGCCGATAGGCAGAACCTGGCCGACTTCAATCTGATCTTTTGTGCTTTTTGTCTTCTAGGATTTGGGATTTGCTCATTTAGGCTGAGTTCTTGTATTCTCGGACTTACTCATCTAGGCGAAGATCTTGTCTTTTGGGATCTAGGATCCGAGATCTGGAATCTAGGATCTGCTCACTTAGGCTGAGCTCTTGTATTCTCGGACCTAATCATCTAGGCTGAGATCTTGTCTTCTAGGATCTGGGATCCGGAATCTGGAATCTGGGATCTGCTCACTAAGGCTGAGCTCTTGTCTTCTCGGATCTACTCATCTAGGCCGAGATCTTGTCTTCTAGGATCTGGGATTCGGGATCAGGAATCCGGGATCTGCTCACGTAGGCTGAGTTTTTTTCTTCTCGGACCTAATCATCTAGGCCGAGATCTTGTCTTCTAGGATCTGGGATCCGGGATTTAGAATCCGGGATCTGCTCACTTAGGCTAAGCTCTTGTCTTCTCGGACCTACTTATCTAGGCCGAGATCTTGTCTTCTGAGATCTAGGATCCGGGATTCGGGATCTGGAATCCAGGATCTGCTCACTTAGGCTGAGCTCTTGTCTCCTTGAACCTAATCATCTAAGCCGAGATCTTGTTTCTAGGATCTGGGATCCGGGATTCGGGATCTGGAATTTGGGATTTACTCACTTAGGCTGGGCTCTTGTCTTCTCGGACCTAATCATCTAGGCTGAGATCTTGTCTTCTAAGATCTGGGATCCAGGATCTGGAATCCGTGATATGCTCACTTAGGCTGAGCTCTTGTCTTATCGGACCTATTCATCTAGGCTGAGATCTTGTCTTCTATGATCTAGGATCTGGGATTCAGGATCTGGAATCTGGGATCTACTCACTTTGGCTAAGCTCTTGTCTTCTCAGACCTAATAATCTAAGCCAAGATCTTGTCTTCTAGGATCTGGGATCCAGAATCTAGAATCCGGGATCTACTCACTTAGGCTGAGCTCTTGTCTTCTCAGACCTACTCATCTAGGCCAAGATCTTGTCTTCTAGGATCTGGGATTCGAGATCTGGAATCTGGGATCTGCTTCACTTAGGCTGAGCTCTTATCTTATCGGACCTAATCATCTAGGAATATATCTTATCTTCTAGGATCTGGGATTCGAGATCTAGAATCCAAGATCTTCTTGCTTAGGCTGAGCTTTTGGCTTCTCGGACCTAATCATCTAGGCCGAGATCTTGTCTTTTAGGATCTGGGATCCGAGATTCGAGTTTTGGAATCCGAGATCTGCTCACTTAGGCTGAGCTTTTATCTTCTCGGATCTAATCATCTAGGCCGAGATCTTGTCTTCTAGGATCTGGGATCCGGGATCTGCTCACTTAGGCTGAGCTCTTGTTTTCTCGGACTTACTTATCTAGGCCGAGATCTTGTCTTCTGAGATCTGGGATTCAGGATTCGGGATCTGGAATTCGAGATCTACTCACTTAGGCTAAGCTCTTGTCTTCTCGGACCTAATCATCTAGGTCGAGATCTTGTCTTCTAGGATCTGGGATCCGGGATTCGGGATCTAGAATCCGGGATCTGCTCACTTAGGCTGAGCTCTTGTCTTCTCGGACTTAATCATCTAGGCCGAGATCTTGTCTTCTAAGATCTAGGATTCGGGATCTGGAATCTGGGATCTGCTCACTTAGGCTGAGCTCTTGTCTTCTCGAACCTACTCATTTAGGCCGAGATCTTATCTTCTAGGATCTGGGATTTGGGCTTTGGGATCTGGAATCCGGGATCTGCTCACTTAGGCTGAGCTCTTGTCTTTTCGGACCTACTCATCTAAGTCAAGATCTTGTCTTCTAGGATCTGGGATCTGGGATTCGGGATCTGGAATTTGGGATATGCTCACTTAGGCTGAGCTCTTATCTTCTCGGACCTACTCATCTAGGCCGAGATCTTGTCTTCTAGGATCTGGGATCCGAGATCTAGAATCCGGGATCTGCTCACTTAGGTTGATCCTTCTATACTTAAAAGTCATCTCCTTGGGAGCGGTCATGCCCTCTGTCTTTGCATCCCTTCTGAAACGGTCTTCATTCTGTTAATGTCGACACATTCTCCATCTTCGCTAAACTAGTCGTTGCCGACATATTGATCTTGCACGATGATGGCCGTCTATTCTAACTAAGTTCCCATAGACGGCGCCAAATTGTGGGTGTTGATTTCTGACCACACAACTAAACGGGGAACTCAACTGGAAAGCACCAGCAGAATAGATTAAGCTCGAACACCAACCAATAAGAATATGAAAATACCGCGATGGTTCATCCACCTAGGGGCACTCTGACGATCAAGTCAGTAATCTTATGTCTCACAGATATCAATACAAGTACTTAAGCTTCAACAATGAAAGCATAAAAATATCTCAAATAAAAGCATACCTTAGACCCACGAGGATGCCTTACTTTTATAATGATCAGTGTCCAACTTTCCTTAGAAGTCTTACTTCATGGGACTCTATCCTTTACAAGGATAACATTTATCACAACTCACACTATTCAGATTAAGATGAACTCCCTCAAGAGTCCCATCTCTATCCAAATAGGTAGCTTGATGTCATCTAAGACTTTAGTCCTCTATCCAAATATCTCAAATTTCGATATTATCGCACCATATCTCGGCACCATAGTCTGCCCACATGGCACCTCGGCTAACAACCTCGGCCATGTGAACTACCTAAAAATATGTTCCCATACAATCCACATGGAGTCTCCTAGGTGTACCACGTGCTTATGGGCCAATCTTGCTTAGGTAGGCCAAATCTTAAGCCAAATCTTGCTTAGATACGCCTTTATCACAACAAGTGCCAGCTTTGCTTAATTTTTGATTTAATTCTACTTTGACCCCAAATCTTAATAATCCAATTAAATTGCATTTTATCACATACAACTATAGCATTAATTATTTTATTTTACTACTACCACTATTATTATTATTATTATTATTATTATTATTATTATTATTATTATTATTATTATTATCGTAATTGGTTGTGGTATTAATTAAATATTTAAGGTGTCACATTTACAGCTTTAATTTTCTCAAGGTCTCTCTCTCTCTCTCTCTCTCTCTCTCTCTCTCTCTCTCTCTCTCTGTGACCAGCTTGACTTTTTTTTTTTTTTAATTTTGATTCTGGATTTGTGATGATTTGTAGAGAAATGTTGTAGCCCATTGCGTCAACACCATTGATGAATGGCTTGAGATGGTAAAGGATGTTGATGATGATGTAAGATCTGTTTATTGTTTATTTTATTTTATTTTATTTTATTTGGTTCTTTGCATTTGAAACTGTTCCAAATGTGTGTTGTTGTTGATGATGATGAAACAAATTATAATTTTTTTTAGACAGATATGACCTCTCTCTCTATGAGAATTCAAAAAAGAGAGAAGATCAGAGATCAGAGAAAATCTTTCCCCTATCAATATGTTAAAATTATTTTTGCACTTTGTTATATTTCTTATATGGTTGTATGTGGTATAAACTCTCTTGTATTTAATAACAATTGCTTATACCTGGTATGGAGAAATTGTTTTTATTAGTATTTTCTCTTTTTATGCTAGTGCACTTGGTGTAGTTGTTTATGGTCGGATCTTAATGGCCCTTGGTTTTATACATTGATAATCTGTTTCTTACAATTTGTGTAATTTTTAGTGCCTTAATTAGGGGGAGACTCATATTATGTAATATTTTTCAATTAAATTAAAAAAACAACAACAACAAAAATCTTAAGAGGATGTATGTATTTTCTATGCATAATTTTAGGGGGGAGTTATCAACTAATTTATTTTACTTCTTATCTGTATTTTTTTTTAATATATATATAGCAAAGCCAAATAATTTTTTCAAAGAGATATGCTTGCAATTTTATTTCAGAAGGAGAAACTATTGCTCGATTACATATACGATTTGAGAAGACTTCACAGATTTTGTGCGTTTCACTTCTCTCAACAACTTGTCACGAGCCTCCTTTACATGCCTCTCTCTATTTTCGACTTATGTGAATCTTGGCATTATAACCGTTGCATAATATTGCACCGCATTCTCCAATTGAGAATTTTTCCTTCCTAGCTCTCTCTTCTCTTGACGAGTATTAGCTAGTTGTTGTTTTAATATGCTCACCTCGCCTATCAATTGCTGATTTTCTTATACTCTTGCTTGAAGTCGTCAAGCCATATTGGAAACCGCAGTCATCGCTTATGTACTAAGAGTCATAGTGTTATTAATAGCATTGATATCATTCCGATTACCAAAAACACTAAGATTCTCATTCACAGGAATAGCGTGCGAATGCACTATTGGTAACCTTTCACTTGCCTGAATTACAGACACCTCATGCATGTCAAAACCATTGATAGCTAAGGTAAGGAATGAAATGATTACACAAGAAAGTAAAACAAATTTTTCTCTAATCACACTTGACGATTTCGTATCTCTGCCTATCATTTTTGTCACTTTTTATACACTCCGCCGATCCAATACTCAATGCATATCTGCTCAAATCTCTTGTTTGTCAACCTTTTGGGCGCCGCTATATCATTTTTTTTGGAGATGCTACAAAATCCCCACAATAATCACGAAAAGACATGAGAACCATTCTTATATTTTTGGCAAATCAGATTATTTTCTCAAATGTGTTTGTCTGAGTTTTGTTTTGGTCACTAAAAATTTTATTCTCTCTACAACCTTCCTATCTCCATGTTTTATTTTGATGATGTCAAAGGGGGAGAAAAATATAATTTTTAATTGCTATGCATGTGCTGCTTTATTTATCAAATATCTTATGTTGCAAAGTAATCAAATATTTTGTTGAGTTTAATTTTGTGCCAAATATATGCATGTCTTGCCATCATTAAAAAGTTGGAGATTGTTAATCATATTGTTTAATTTTGATGATGTCTAAAATATTAATTGATAACTGTTTTATACATATTTTATATTATTGGACACAAAATTTTATCTATTTAAATTATATGTTTTATGATATATTTGTTATAAATATTATTTAAATGGAAATATGTTGAAAATATTACTATTTACAATTTTGAAAAGTTCGGCTGGTCACTATTCACTTTTTGATAAAATTAAAGTCGATTAGTTGTATTATTTTGACAAATGTGATATTAATGAGTTGTCATCTTTTTAAAAATTTGATATGCTCACATGAGATGGTTGGTATATTTAAAATCTCTATAACAATCACAAAAAAAAATTGATTTATATTTTGTGTGCAAAGTGAAATATACTCAAGTGGTGTTTGATAGCAAATCAGACTTTTTATTTAAATATATGTATACATTGCTTGTATGTTTGTTGTTTATAATATATTAATTATAGATTTGTGGCGGTGCAATGCATCTTTGCATATATATTATTATAAAAAGAAAAATATGAGCAAATCATTTGACGGTGAATTTTGCATCCTTCACATATATAAATGAATATATATATATATATATATATTATAATAAATAGAAAAAGTTGGTGCAAATCTTTTCAAATCTTGGCATCATTTCAAACTCTTTTTTTTTTATAAAAAATTGTCATGAGGAGCCGATAAGTCAAAGAAAATGAGCATTTGGGTATTTGAAGAGGAGCATCTATTTGACTCTCCAACGAGAAGATTTTTGTGTATAAATAGAAGTGTTTTGTATGGAGAAGGAGAATTAAGAACTTGAAGAGAAAAAATTTGTGTGCTCCAAAATTTGAGTGTATTTTGTACTCTGCTCTTTCACTTTCAGATCTAAGTATTGTCTTTGTTTTTATATTTTCATATCTACTCTTTATGAGAGAATTATTGAAAAAGATGGTTAAAGTACCTCTTATTCTTATTCATTAATTTGTGAGGAAATTTTGTAAGGATGAGGCATTTATTATTGAGTGAGGCTCAATAGATAAGAGTAAGACATATGTAAAATCCACAAGTTTGGTGAAGCCTTGGTGGTGTATTGATTCATTTTGATAATGAAGAAATTCTCAAAGAGATTCCTTGAGGAGCGGACGTAGGTCCGGTATGCCGAACCACTATAAGTCTCAGTGTTTGATTTTCTCTCCCCTATCTCTCTTACTTTTATATTGATCATTATTGTTCTATTTTTTATTTTGAATATTGTGTTTATTATTTTTTTTAATATTGTAAATTTTTTTTAATAACCCAATTCACCCCCCTCTTAGGTTGCTTACCTGGGATAACAGTTTCCACTCACACCCATTACTACAGTTCACTTGAATCTTCCATATCTCACTTTTTTGTGAATTTAACATCATAACTCCCTTTAATTGCATATTCCCTCACATCATCTTTAAATTCAATAGAATTATTAAACAACATTCCAATTTTAAATTGAATACTAGCCATATCAACCTTAGACCTAAATTCAGAGTACTTTGGCTTCCCACTGCCCTCCTTATCAGATCCTTCAAGAGTTAATAATTCCTCCTCAGATAAATCTCCCTCATTCACAACACATTCCTCAAATGCATTGCCTCCTTCTCCATTTGATTCCTTGTCTGCATTACCATCAAACATTATATCATCCTCAGTAGGGTCATCCTCACTACTATCTAAGAAATCACTATCTAATGAGTCATCATTTTGGTCATCTTCACTATTTGCTTCATCTTCATACTTATGATACTGAGGATGTTATGCATTTTCATCCTCATTTATAGGGACATCAGTAAGGAACAAAACAAGGTAAGGAGTGTTTACATTGTGTGGCACATGATGCTTAATAAATAATTCTAAGGTGTCTATAGAGCCCAAATATTGAAACATTTCTAAAACATCTTCGTTAATACCTAATCTTCTTAACTCTCTAAACAGATCTTCTATGGGAATTCTATAAAAAAATGTAAAAAAAAAAAAAAAAAATTTGTTTGTAATCAAATATCCCCAACTTTTTGACCATAAATATCAGCTCAAGCACAGAAAAGGTATCAACCTCAATAGTATCAAACACATCCACTTTACCCCCAAAGTAACTCATAGGCCCACCATCACTAGCAATAAAGTGCCCACCATCACTAGCAATAAAGTACCCACTATGATGTAAAACCAATTTCATATTTATATCATCTATTGTTTTTATTCACAAATAAACAAATATATCATAAATAATACATGGGACAACATATAGTAAAAGAACTACCTTGACGACAAAAATGCATAAAAAATGAGTAGAATGAACAGGTGGCATGGGACCAACCACACTGTCAGCCAACTACTCAGTCAATGTAGTGGTCTATCAATGGAGATAAAAAAATTCATATAAAAAAAGACAATAAAGTAAGCAACACACACACATACTCATGTAATAAAGTAAGATACAAACACAGAGTTTGCCATTACTTTATTCATATAATCAAAACAAAAAAAAAAAAAAAAAAACTTCATACACAAATTACAAGAACAAATAAAAAAATAATTAAAAAATCGTATAAATCACTTACCAACACTCTAAATAACAATATACACCAGTACTTCAAATGTTGCTCCAGATTTTCTTCGAAATCACAATAACCCCTTTGCCCTAATTGATGAAATCGAAGAAATTGTGGCAAAGTTTAGCCCTAATCGATGAAATCAAAGATTTAAGGCCTTTTATATGGGGCTAATAAAAAACGGCGTTGTTTTGTGTTAGTTTTGAAGCAAAAAATGACTTTTTCCATTTCTTCATGAAACGGAGATGGACGGAGGGCTGAAATTGTGACACAGAAAAAACTCCACAGTTTTAATTGTCAAAATTAAAATCCTGAGATTTAAATTAAAACACTAGGGTTTACGAAGCAAATCCCAATGTTCCATTTAGAGAGATCAACCTCTTGAACAATATCCTCATTACCAGTGATCTTCAATTGAAGGAAATGACTGATGAATTCTTCGTCACTTGGATTTAGGTTTCGTTTGAAAATATATTATGTTAATAACATTTTGAGAGTACTGGCAGTCCCCTTTCATCCTTCGACAATCTCAATTTTCGAGAGCCCCTCATCCTTCCTCTTTCCCTTCCCTTCATCAACCTTCCCACCTCCCCACATTTTCTTTATTTTTATTTTAAGTGTGTACCAAAACGATATGGTTTTGATGCACTACAGGCAGCACCAAAGCAAATTACTAAGATCTGTACTCACCCACTGCATGATGTCATCCATTTTTATCGGAAATGGAGAAAAAAAAAATGCACAGACTTCAAGAAGATATGTCTTTGAAGGACGCAAGATTTTAATAACCGAACTAAAAAGATCAATCACCACGTTATTTTTATAGTCAGCGGCAAGATTTTGTTTATTTATTTTTCAGTATGCTATATAAAAGGGTATTTGGTAAAGACTATTTTTTTAAGTTTTTTAATTAAAATTTATATAAAGATAAAATAAAATAAAATAAAATAGTTAATAATATAAAATACCATATAAAATTCATAATTATTTCATTTTTTCTGTCACAAATATCACATTCAACTAAAAAAAATTCAACTATCTTTTTAAATACAAAAATTTTATTCTACTAAAATAGTTAAAAACTAAAATAGTCTACTAAAGCCTTATTTGGGAACATGTTTTTTTAGTGACTTTTTGACTAAAATATGATGTAAAAAAATTAATATGATTAGGATGACTTTTTGATTTCTCACGAAAAGATATACAAAAAGTAGAGAGAAAAGAGAATTTTTGACTTTTTTGTATAGGTTGTTGACTTTTTGTTTTTTTAGTGACTTTTTGACTCTTTGGCTAAAAAAGACACTTGCCAAACGAGGCCTAAGTTTTTGTTTGGCATTGACTTTTTTAGTTGGCTTTTTTGTGTTGAGAAATTTTTAGTCTGGCTTTTTTAGCCTCATTTGGTTTGACTTTTTTGGGTTTTTAAAATTTTGTGAGAGAAAAAGTATAATGATTATAGTTTGGATGTGATATTTTATTTTATTGATTTATGTAACCAATTTTATCTTTTTGTATTTTTTTAACCAAAAATCAAATGTCAAACGAAACTTAAAATAACAACCTTTTAAACACTTACAAAATAAGAATTTGACTTATTGTATTGAGATTTTAATACGCGAAAATTTGAAGAATTTATAAGACTTGTTATGAGTTTCGTTTTAATGATTTAAATTATGCATTTTGTAAGATCTTTAATGTATATTATTCATTAAAAAAATTAATTCAATATAATAATCGTAATTTTTTTATTTTATTACATTTTTCTTTAAAAACATGAACGATAAATATATTTTTAAAATAGAACATTCATTTTTTAAGAGATAGATGTAATAAAATAAAAAGGTTATGAGAATCAGATTGATTTAATTTTTTTTTTATGAATAATATATATTAAAGCTTTGTTTGGCATTGGCTACAGTAGACAACTTTTTTTGTGTTGAGACTTTTTTAATCTGGTTTTCTTAGCCTCGTTTGATTTTTATTTTTGGGCCTTTTTAATTTTTATGAGAGAAAAAATGTATTGATTATGGTTTAGATATGACATTTTGTTTTATTGGCTTATATAGCCTATTTTGTCTTTTTGTGTTTTTTTAGCCCCAAAATGTTTACCAAACAAAATGAACGGTTCAGATCATCGAAAAGAAACTCGTAGTAGGCCCTAGGGCTGCAAACAAACCAAGCCAAGTTTTACTGAGTTCGATCTCGGCTCGTTTACTTATCGAGCTCGTTTTTGAGCTCGAGCTCCGGTCGATAAGGAACTGGGTTCAAGCTCGGCTCGGCTCGATTCAACTCTTTAAATTTTTTTTAATATTATTTATATTATTTAAATATAAATATTTAAATAAAAAATAATATTTATATTATTTAATATATAAAAAATGTATTTATATTATTATTTAAATATATATTTATATATTATTTAATATATAAATAATATATTTATTATATAATTTAAATAAAGATAAACAAGCCGAGCTTATGCGAGCTCGAGCTCGGTTCATTTACTAAACGAGCCTAATATTCGAGCTCGAGCTCAGCTCGTTTACTAAACGAGACGAGCCGAGCCGAGCCGAGCTTGTTCATAAACAGTTCGGTTTATTTGCAGCCCTAGTTAGGCCCTACGGGTCTCTTAAGTTCTCTCATGTTGATATCTCAACATGAGAGAAGGACATCTCATAAAATAAAATAAAATAAAAATTCTATGATATATATATATTTTTTTTTTTTTGGAGTGTGTACACATGCCCTCAGTTATGATGTTATGGTTTTAATTATGATGTGTTAATTATTTTTTAGTTATAAATTAAATATATATATTGTGATATTAGTTATGATTTAATTTTTTTTTATTATGGCCTATTTTGAAAAGTAGATTAAAAGTTAGCTTTTTTATATTTTTTAAAAAAACGTGTAAATAGGTAGAGAGATAGTGTGACTTAAAAAAATTAAAAAATTAATAAACTGACTTTTAACTTAGTTGCCTAAAGAAAATATATATATATATATATGTGTGTGTGTGTGTGTGTGTGTGAGATATTTAATTATAATTTTTTTTTAATTATAACAGAAGAATATTCAATTATAATAGTTGTAATAATAAATTTCACAAATGTCATTAATTAGATATAATATATAACTTTTACAATTGTGTAGCATTGTGGCCCCGTTTGATGTAAATGTTAAAACATATTATAAATTATAAATAAATTATAAATTATGACTTTAATAAGAAACTGTTAATCTATTTCGTATGACTGTTGGATTGTAGATATAATATAAAAGGCCTGTTTGGTAAAACTTATAAGCTGCTTATTTCATTTTTTGCTTAATTTAAGTTAAAATATTGTGTTTGGTGCAGCTTAAGTTAATCAGCTTATAGCTTAAATCAAGCTACTTCTCAGCTTATCTCAAAAGCTGATCAGAAGGTGCTTAAATTTTTTACTTAAGCGCGCAGCTGGTGTGGGGGGGTAAAATTACTTAAATGCCCTCGTCAATACCCAAATATTAATATTAATTAATAGGAAAATTTACCCATAAGTCCTAGTTTTTGAAAAGTTGAACCATTTAGTCCTAAAAGTTTTCTTATGCTCCATTTAGTCCCATTTGCACATCAATCTAATGTTTGAAACATTAATCTGATGTTCGAAATCTAATGTTCGAAACATTAATTTGATGTTCGAAATCTAATGTTCGAAACATTAATCTGATGTTTGAAACATTGTAATGGGACTTTTCAGTCTATAAGAAAACTTTTAGGACTAAACAGTGTATAAGTTATTAATTTGGGATTTATTGGTGCATCCCCCTAATTAATATTAATATTAATTAAAAATAAAAAATTGTATATGTCTAAAGAAAAAGAAAAAATCAATATTAATTGAAAAATAAATATTAATTGGTATTAATTATTAATAAATTCATATTGTATATTTTTATATTAATTAAAAAAATAAAAGATTGTATATTTCTGAAGAAAAATTAAAAAAATCAATATTAATTGGTATTAATTATTAATAAATTAATATTGTATACTTTTGTAATAAATTAATTATTAATTGATACTAATTAATAACAATTGTTGATTATTAATATTAATTGATACTAATTAATAATTTTAATATTAATTGAGACTAATTAAGCCATTAATTGATACTAATTAAGCAATTAATTGATACTTATTAATTTATAATGAAAAATAATTGTGACGATAATACTTCCTTTACATTTTTAGCAAATGTATCAATTTTTATATTAATTGATACTAATTAATACTAATTATATTAACTTTTATTAATGATTTTTTTTTAAAATTAAAACTGAAAAAAATGACAAAATAATCATTTTTATATCATGTAAGAGCAGAAAGGACAATTATACAGTAAAAAAATATTTTACAGTTTATTAACCAAACACTACTCTACTGCTTAAATCCATAATCTCACAGCTGCACCAAACAGATTAACAGCTTATGCTCACAGCTATAAGTCATAATCTGTTAATCTATAATCTATAATCACTTTTCCACAGCTCTACCAAACGTTGTGAAGTAACTTTTTTAATTAACTTTTATTTTTTATTATTCAATACTTGTTAACATTTCTCATAAAAAATAAAAATAATAATCTATAATTCATTTGAGTCTTTTTTTATTTTTAAAATAAATAAAATAAATAAAAAAATTTAAGAGTATGATGAGTCGTTGAACACACCAAAATTAAATACTAAACTACACCAAATTCTTTTAGAATAATGACAAGTCCAGGTATCAATCCACAGGGACAATTGTGAAATTAAACTAATTTAATTGTTAAATTCCTAAATTAATTTTGATAAAAAGATTGATTATTCATAGCCTAAATTAATAACAAATAAATTAAACTAAGGAATTAAATTATCAATAATAAATGAAATTGGGTTTACTGAATTAGGAAAAAAACTAGGGCAAATAGTCCACCACTAGCCACGTAATTAGGGTTTCCAATTGAAATCAATTATGCTATGATTTGAATGGATTAATGCTTTGCAACTACAAGCTCAAACCATTTAACAAGTAGATCATCACGTTCAATGTACGAGCACGAACCATCTCAAGTAATACGAATCGTTCACTCTAAACTAGAGTAGTGATACGACTCGTTCCTCGTAGTATAGTTCGTCTCATACCTTGAATGTGAAGGAATAGAAAACTCATGTATGGATAACATTCAACAATCACAGAAAGTCAAATATTCGAAGAAATAATGAAAAAAATATATAAGAAACTTCTAAATCACCATACAAATGTTCAAACCTTTACATAATTAAAAATCAAAAAGAAAACTAAATAATTATATGGCTAGGGTTTCATCAAAACCCTAGAAAAGTAGACTAGCCACTCATGGAGGAGTGGATGGAGGTAGATGGAGAAGGAACCACCATGGAAGACATCCTTGAAGCTTTTAGTTTCTCTTCCCTTCCAAACCCTAGCCTCTCTCTTTAGGTCAAAAAAGGTTCAGAACCCTATTCCAACCTTTTCCTTGCCTTTCTATACTTCCAATCTCGTCCAACAGGTTTAAAATGTCGGGTTGACTTTCCCAGAAAAAGTCAACGCACGTGCAGAAAAGTCAACGCATGTGCGGCTCGGTCAACTCTCTCCAAATTCTGTCTTTCTGCCCATTTTATGCTCCGACTATGTACAACTTGATTGACATTCAACACACATAAAGTCTACGGTTTGGCCAGCAAGTGAAATTAAGAGATTCTAATTAACGGCCTCAATGGTGTACAATTCGGCCTTAATCACATCCCCCAACTTACAACTTGCTAGTCCTCAATCAAGTAAAATAAAATAAAATAAAACAAAATTATCTATTTCCTCTTTCGTGGGAAAACGGTTGCATTTAGCATATGCAACAAGCCTTTAAACCACAAGGTTACCCCAAGTGAACGGATAAAGTCTCGTGAGGGTTTCCAGAAATGATACCCACATACATTAACATATTCATATATACTCAACAACAATTGACCACACTACTCCACCTAACATTCAACTTATGTGCCACTATAGTGTGATATTGAGACATCATGAGTCATTAAAGGCACAGTGGATAAGCATGAAAGAACCTATTGAGTCAAAACCACAATTCAGTTAATACAGAAGTAAAGTCCCCTGTACTTGTGCATGCTAATAGACAAGTCATGAGTACCCTCGGTGTAAAGTGCAATCTCCATATTAGTTAACTGTCCACTATAATAGCCCACTGTACTCATAATAACACCCAACATATACAGAAAAACTAACCTGTTGCAGCCAAGATTCTCAAAAGTTTTTTTTTTTTTTTTGGATTTTTTATTTATGACTGTGCAATGTCCTGATCCATTAAGCTTTCTAATCAACCCATGTAATAAGCATTAGGCCAATGACTCCCAAACCAGATGGTTTTAGGGCAACAGGTGTAAAGACACCCCTACAGACTTAATAACTCGAGTTGAAAAGGTTACGAATCCGAACAAGTCGTTCTTCTTATTTTTCCTTAACTGTGTAATGTCCAAGTCTCTTAAGCTTTCTAATTAACCCATGTAGTAAGTTTTGGGCCAATGACTCTCAAACCAGACGGTTTTAGGGCATTAGGTGGAGAGACACCCCTACGGGCTTAATAACTCGAGTTAAAAAGGCTACGAACCCAAACAAGTCAAGTGTTTTTTTTTTTTTTTTTTTTTTCTTTCTTTAAGAATCTTGGCTCCTCATTTATTCTTTTCTGTAACTCTAGCTATTATCAATGATGTACACCAGGGATTATAATAAAAAGATCACCGCTATGATAGTGTGTTCATGTGAATTAAGGCATACTCATGACAAGTGTACTAATACCACAAACACAGACAACTCTCCTCGTGCAAACATCGCATGCAAGTATCTACCCAATAAACCCTTTTCATACAAGTCTACTATGCTCTCCAATTAACATATACAAATATCATCACCCTACTAGCAAAAAGTCACATCAAGTGATGTAATGCAATCAAGTGAAACAGGTATAAGTATGAATTATGAGCCAAATAGAAATGCACAAAAGAAAATATAACCCTCATCCCCCAACTTGAATATGACATTGTCCTCAATGGAAAAGTAAAGAGAAATGAGAGAATATTACCAAAATTGTAGGTGCACATCCAGGTAGACAGAGAGTAACATATACACCCTTCACACTGTTTGTTTGTTTGTTTGTTTTTTTTTTTGTTTGTTTGTTTTTTTTTGTTTTTTTTTTTTAACAAAAGAAAGAACTAAAAAGAAAAATAAAAATAAAAATAAAAGAGGCAAAGCAGTATACAGGTGGGTACTACGGGGAAGCCGGTGGTGGTGGTGGCGGCAAAGAGGTGGAACCTCTGGCCTTTTTGGAGGCCCGAGCAGATACACGTCGACTCATATTCTGCACACACCAAAAGCAAATAGACACAAAACCGTAGAACCAATCATGAGAATAAAATAAAATATGAAAGCACAAGTTGGCCCACTAATGTCCCACATGCAATTCCTTTTTTTTTTTGTAAATAAAAACGAAAATAATTAAATAAATGAATAAAAATGACCTTAAATTAAATTAACTAAATTATAAACTAGACTAAACAAAACAAAACTATAAAATAACTAAACTACAATAGAGACTAAAGTATAGAATAAAACAACCAAAACTAAACAGGTTTCTTTTTTCTTTTTTTTTTCAAAAAAATTATTTTTTTGTTATTATTATTTTTTTTTAAATTGAAGAGAAGAAAATTAAATAAAACTGAAATAAAATAAAAACAAAACTACTTAATAATTAAATGAACAATTATATCATAGAATAGAAAAAGAAAAAAATAATAATAATAAAAATAAAAATAAAATCACTAACTAAACCAATAAAATTAAAAATAAAAATAAAAATAAAAAAATTCACAAACTAATTAAACTAATGAGAATCAGTAACGAAACGATTTAAACTAAACAAATATAGCAAATAATAATAAAAAAAAATTAGGATATTGTTAGCACCATGATTTCTGAGGTTTTTTTTTTTTTTACGAAAATAGAAAATAGGAAATAAAAATAAATAAATAAATAAAACGATTTTTTTTAAAATATATTTATATATATATAAAATTATAAATAAAATAATTGTATATTTATTTATTTATTTTTAAAATTTATTTATGTATTTATTTAAAATTTATTTACTTAAATAAATTAAAAATGGAATAAAAGAAAAAAAAATAAATAAAACAAAACCAAATTCACAAGCAGGGTGCAAACTAAATTCAAAACCAAAGAAAAAATAAATTCCACACTTGGCCCCACACCTGCTTATTAAGCAAAGTGCAAACCAACAAATGCATAGTTTCCAGCACGTGTGGGCCCAGGCCGCACGTGCGGTGATTTCACCCCTCCGCAGAATTTTTTATTTATTTATTTATTTAATCGGCGTCCCGCACGTACGGGAGTCAAGCCGCACGTGCGGCTTGGTCAACGTTGCCTTCCCCGCACCTACTTATTAAGCAGTGCACAACTTTGATTTTGTGATATGTTGCCGCACCTGCGTGCACAGTGTCGCACGTGCGAGAAATAATTTTTTTTTTTTAAATTGAACAAGTATAACAACTATATATATATATTTTTTTAAAACACAGAAAATAAACATGAAAACATGTTTTTTTTTTTTTTTTGAATGAATGAATGAATGAATGTGGTTAAATACTTGATTTCCCATAAACCATAAAGGAGAAATCAAGGTCTTACCCAGGCTAGGGAGGGTCCCTTCCACCCACACGCATGCAATGACCTTTGTCTGCTACATTGCAACAACATAGTTTAACAAAATCAAGAAGCACTCGCAAGCGTACATGCTTCAAGAAAATGGAAAACTAACTCCCAGCACCTAACAAAAGGCACCAGAGTTATGGCATAAAGTTGCCACTTCAGAATCCCCCAGGTAATAAAACCCAGCGTAGTTTATAGCCTTCGGGCTAGTACAACCCAAATATACTTAACCATTTATATCTTCAATTGACATCCGAAATAAATATAGCACATAAAAAAATAACGGAATGCCTACTAAAGGTATAATCTTCACGCGAAAACCACAGGTACTACTTTTCTCCCTAACTGTGTTTGTAACTTTCCCTATTCTCCAACAGGGTAACAGACTAGGTTGATTCGATATCCAGAATCGAGGCGCATAAAGCTACCTCAACCTATGGGGCTGCCATACAGAGTTCAAGCCGAGGTAGTTTTGAAGCAATCTCCACACCACTGGGTATTTAAACCAGAGTCTAGTCTCGGAAATCCCAAACCTTTGTGTTCTAGGCTTTGCCATTTGAACTCTAGTTTCCACCGTCTCAGTTGGTCTCCTAAGAACTCACTACAAACACGGTTTGGTGGCTATACCAGACTGTCAGATGCCGTTCGGGCACGGCTAACACCAAAGGAATTACACCTATAGAGGATTTAAAGTCTCCTAGACGCAAGTAAAGCATAACGAGAACAAAGAAAAACAGAATAGCATAGAAGAGAAAGAAAAGAGAATAAGAAATCAATCTATCAATCATAATAAAATGGGTCCATCAAAGCAAAGAACTCAATCATATCCCCATTCCCAATCCCCTCTATGTATGGTTTCAATCTTTGGCCATTCACTTTGAAAGTATGGCCAGTTTTTGGATCTGGCACCTCAACGGCGCTATGAATAAATGCCTCAACAACCTCAAAGGGGCCATCCCATCTTGATCTTAGCTTACCCGGAAAGAGTCTCAGTTTTGAATTAAAAAGCCACACTTTTTGACCGAGTTCAAAGGATTTTCTATTAATGTGCTTGTCATGAAATTCTTTAGTCCGAGCTTTAAAAACTCTCGAACTCTCATATGCATCATCCCAGATTTCCTCTAGCTCATTGAGTTGCAATTTCCGGTTGAGCCCAGTCGCAGCCATATCGAAGTTAAACTTCTTTATGGCCCACAATGCTCGATGCTCAAGTTCAACCGGGAGATGACAAGCTTTGCCAAACACCGCTCTATATGGTGACATCCCAATGGGTGTCTTATAAGCAGTGCGGTAATCCCATAATGCATCAATTAACCGTTGTGACCAATCTTTCCTATCCGGCCTCACCATTTTCTCAATTATGTGCTTTACCACCCTATTTGAGACTTCCACTTGGCCACTAGTTTGAGGGTGGTATGGAGTGCCAACTTTATGAGTAATAGAGTATTTCTTAACTACCGACTCAAAGAACCGGTTACAAAAATGTGTACCCTGATCACTTATTATGACTCTAGGAAACCCAAAACAACTAAAGATGTTTTCATGCAAAAATTTGATTACCACTCTATGATCGTTTGTTCGGGTAGCTATTGCCTCCACCCACTTAGACACATAATCTACTGCCAAGAGAATGTACTCAAACCCAAACGACAACGGGAAATGGCGCATAAAATCAATCCCCCAAACATCAAATATTTCTACCACAAGAATAAGGGACATTGGCATCATGTCACGCTGAGACATCGAACCCATTTGCTGACAGCGCAAACAAGTTCTACAAAATTGATGGGCATCTTTAAAAATTGTGGGCCAATAAAACCCACTCTGTAAAATCTTGGCGGCCATTTTATGCCCACTAAAATGACCGCCACATGTAGAAGAATGACAAAATGTAAGAATGCTATGCACCTCACTTTCCGGCACACACCGTCGGATCACTTGGTCGGAGCAATATTGAAACAACTCTGGATCCTCCCAAAAATAATACCTGACCTGCGAAAAGAATCAGTCTTTGTCTTGCTTAGACCAATTCTGTGGAATTTGCCCAATGGCCAAGTAATTCACAATATGTGCAAACCATGGGGGGCTCACTTGTGACAGCTCAAAAAGTGGTTCGTCCGGAAACGAATCATGCAAAATAAGAGGGTCACTAGTATACTCAACGAGGATTCGGGAGAGATGATCCGCCACCACATTCTTAGATCCTTTCTTATCACGGATATCTAGGTCAAATTCCAGAAGCAACAAAACCCATCTAATCAACCTAGGTTTGGTCTCTTTCTTAGATAGTAAATACCGCAAAGCGGCATGATCAGTGAAGACTATGACCTTGGAACCTAAGAGATAAGACCGGAATTTGTCTAAGGCAAAGACCACAGCTAGCAACTCTTTCTCGGTGGTAGTGTAATTCAATTGTGCATCCGAGAGAGTGCGACTAGCATAGTATATAGCAAATGGTGCCTTATTGACCCTTTGGCCCAACACAGCCCCGACAGCATAATCGGAGGCATCACACATGATTTCAAAGGGAAGTGACCAATCTGGTGATTTTATGATTGGGGCGGTGGTCAAAGCCATTCTTAGTGTTTCAAATGCCTTTAAGCATGCCTCATCAAAGATAAAAGGCGCGTCCTTAACCAGTAAACTACACAAAGGACGTGATATCTTACTAAAATCTTTGATAAACCTACGGTAAAAACCTGCATGCCCTAAGAAAGACCTAATTTGACGCACGGAATTGGGTGGAGGAAGGCCTGCAATGAGGTCAACCTTAGCCTTATCAACCTCTATACCTCGAGGGGACACAATGTGTCCCAACACTATACCCTCACGAACCATAAAATGGCTCTTTTCCCAACTCAAGATTAGGTTTGCCTCAGTACATCGTTCTAACACTCTAGTCAAGTTCCTAAGGCATTCCTCAAAAGACGATCCAAACACCGAAAAGTCATCCATAAAAACCTCTAAGAATTTCTCCACTATATCGGAGAAAATGGCCATCATACACCGTTGAAAGGTCGTCGGTGCATTACATAGCCCGAAGGGCATGCGCCTGTAAGCAAAAGTGCCAAAAGGGCATGTGAATGTGGTCTTTTCCTGGTCAGCGGGATACACCGGGACTTGGTTATACCCCGAGTAGCCATCAAGAAAACAATAGAAACCCTACCCCGCTAACCACTCTAGGATTTGGTCAATGAAAGGTAAGGGAAAATGATCCTTCCTAGTCGAGGAATTTAGTCTCCTATAATCAATGCACACTCGCCACTCAGTAGTAGTTCGCGTGGGGACTAACTCTTCTCCCTCATTCTCAACAACAATGATGCCTGATTTCTTAGGCACCACTTGTGTGGGACTCACCCACTTGCTATCTGAGATGGGGTATATGATACTCGCATCCAACAATTTTAATACCTCCTTTTTCACCACCTCTTTTATATTAGGATTCAGTCTTCGTTGCATTTCGCGAGAAGGTTTGGTGTCCTCCTCTAGGTGTATATAATGCATGCACACGAAGGGATCTATCCCTTTCAGATTAGCCACTGACCACCCTATAACACTCCGATGTGCCACGAGAACACTCATTAACTGACTCTCCTGCTCTACAGTCAACTCAAATGCAATGATGACCGGTAAAGTATCTTGGGGCCCTAAAAATGCATACTTGAGTGTGGCCAGGAGTGGCTTCAACTCAAGTGTAGGTGGTCTGGCCAAAGATGGTATGGCAGGCTCTCTCGACAGAGGAGGAAGTGACTCAAACCGGGCTTTCCATGGAGGAAAATCCAGTGTAGAAAAAGAATTAAGCAAGACATTCACCTCCTCAACTGACCCATCAATATCAAAATTTTCAAACCCAAAATGAGCTAGACAAGCCTCTAAAAGGTCCTCTACAAGAATGGAGGGAAAAGCTTCCTCCACAATCTCATCTATAACATCCACTAATAAGTACTTTTCTCTCTCATGAGGTTGTTGTGATGCTTGGAAAATATTAAGTTTCACTTGCATGTTACCAAATGAAACTTCCATCACCCCGGTACAACAATTAATGCATGCATTGGTTGTAGCCAAAAAAGGTCGACCTAAGATCACCGGGATTTGTTTCCTAGAACTGGCTACCGGTTCCATATCTAACACCAAAAAATCAACAGGGAAGTAGAACCTATCAACCTTAACTAGTACATCCTCAATCATGCCACGTGGCACTTTGAGGAACCGGTCAGCCAACTAAAGAGTAACAGCAGTGGGCTTCAACTCGCCAAGCCCAAATTCCTCGTACACAGAGTACGACAACAAATTGACACTAGCCCCTAAATCCAATAAGGCCCTATCAATGAAATGTTCCCCTATAATACATGCAATGGTTGGGGCACCCGGGACTTTAAGCTTAGGAGGTGTGTCATTCAACAAGATGGAGCTTACTTGCTCCGTGAGTAGGACCTTTTGGGACACATGTGTCCTAGATTTACGTTTTTGCGTACAAAGGTCCTTCAAAAATTTGGCATATGATGGTACTTGCTTAATCGCCTCCAACAGGGGGAGGTTGATTTTTACCTGTTTAAAGACCTCCATCATTGCCTCCATAGATGCCGCCTTCTTATTAAAAGGGGACTGTGTGTCAAAGCACTAGGGAAAGGGTGCCTTAGGCACATATGGTGCCTTGGGCTCAAGTGAAGTACTAGGGACTAAGTCATCCCTCTTAAATGTTTTCCCCTCACCCTTGCTCTCATTAGGTGAACCACCGTGGTCACCCTTCTTAACTCTAGTTGCATCAGAAGCAACTGACTGAGGCTTTAACTCCCTACCACTTCTCAAACTAATCACTGCCTACACCTGCTCATGGTGCTTCCCATTTCTACCCGACTCTCTACCCCGTATTGTCCCTTAGGATTGGCCACAGTTTGACTTGGTAATTTTCCCTCATCTCTTCGATTCATGTTGTTAGCCATTTGACCCAATTGGGTCTCTAGCTTGGCAATAGAGTCAATGTGAGAGAGAACTACCGGTGCCAACCCCTTAAGTTCGGAGAGAACTTCCAACACCTGAGTCTCAAAGGCAGAGTTGCCCTGAGGAACAGGCGAGGGTTGTGGTTGCCGATACGGTTGTGGGGGTCTATAAGGTTACGGTGGTCGGTAAGATGATTGGTTGGCAAAATTATTGAAATTCTACCTTAGTAGTGGAGGATTGTAAGAAGTGCCTTGTGAAGGGGGTCTCCATGAGAAATTAGGGTGATTTTTCCATCCCGGATTGTATGTGTTGGAGTATGGATCATTACCCGGGTTGGAGAATCCTTGAGCCGTATTCACATGCTCTTGGACTAACTCCGGAAATTGTGATGCCGAAGGGCACGTACTCAAGTCATGAGCAGGGCTCGCACAAATAACACATGCCTCGTGAAATTGAGGCTGATCTTGCTGGGTAGGGGCATGTCCTGTAGCTAATAATTGGTCCATCTTGCGGGACAATGCCTCTACTTGTTGGGCTAACTCTAGGTTTTTCCCGACCTCATAAATGCCCCCTCTTTTCGGGGCTCCAATTACTGGTTGCCGGACTTGCCGGGCTGCGGAGGCATGGTGAAGGGAATTATCACTTAGGTTCTCAAACAATTGCCATGCCTCGGCATCATTTTTAGACATAAATGTCCCACCACAGGACGAATCCACCATTTGGCGGTGCAGCTCAGTTAAGCCATAATAAAATGTTTGAACAAGTTGCCAATCAGGCATTTGGTGGTGGGGACACTGTTGGAGAAGGTCTCGAAGTCTTTCCCACGTCTCATGGAATTGCTTGCCATCCATTTGAGCAAAGTTTGTGATGGGTTGCCTAAGTTGATTGGTTTTACCTATGGGAAAGTACTTCTCCAAGAACCGTTGTTGTAATTGGTCCCAAGTTGTGATTGAATTAGCAAGTAAAGAATTTAGCCAGTGTTTGGCTTTATCTTTTAACGAGAATGGAAACAATCGCAGCATTAAGCCTTATTTGTGAAATTCTGGATCCTCACTATCGAGCAAATTTTCAGAAATTCATTCAAATGCTTATAAGGATCATCATGAGTTAGTCCATGGAATGAGGGGAGCATTTGTATGGTGCTGGACTTAATCTCATAATGAGCAGCAATGGTGTTAGGTAATTTGATGCATGATGGTGATGTATATGCAGTGGATGTGAAATAATCCTTAAGGGTCCGGTTAGGCACATTCGGGACATTAGGATCTTCCATCTCTAATGGCTCAATGTATGAATATGAATATTCAAGCCTAGGAACACGGGCAGAGGCCCTAAGTCTCCTAAGGGTCCTTTCTAGTTCAAGGTCCAAGTACCACAATTCAGGGCGACAAGAACGACGCCCGTGCATACACTACCCACACACACACAAAAAGTTCGACTCTGTGCACTAAGTTACGAAAGCAGAATGCTAAAGGAGAAATACTCAAAGCGGTTCAACGAAAACGCTTTACTTGTCTTGCGAATGCTTGACGTGTAGACGTTGTCTCTAACCTCTATTTGAGCTTCGCCTTTCGTTTTAGCACTTTGGTGCTTTGCTTGTGAGTGTTTGCTTCTGTTTACTCACTTTAGTGTTGCGGGTTTTTTTTTTTAATTTTTAAAGTTTGGCTGCGCTCCGCTTGCACTTCGGTGATAGCTCCAATTTCAAACGCTCTGCACACTTAGCAACACAAAAGCATAAAATTCTAAACTAAAAATTAAAATAACAATGTAACTTTAAATTAACTAATTTCGCCAGAAGTCCCCGGCAACGATGCCAAAATTTGATGGGTCGTTAAACACACCAAAATTAAATACTAAACTACACTAAACTCTTTTAGAATAATGGCAAGTCCAGGTATCGATCCACAGGGACAATTGTGAAATTAAACTAATTTAATTGTTAAATTCCTAAATTAATTTTGATGAAAAGATTGATTGTTCATAGCCTAAATTAGTAACAAACAGATTAAACTAAGGAATTAAATTATCAATAATAAATGAAATTGGGTTTACTAAATTGGGGAAAAAACTAGGGTAAAGAGTTCACCACTAACCATGTAATTAGAGTTTCCAATTGAAATCAATTATGCTATGGTTTGAATGGATTAATACTTCGCAACTACAAGCTCAAAGCATTTAACAAGAAGATCATCGCATTCAATGTATGAGCACGAACCATCTCAAGTAATACGAATCGTTCACTCTAAACTAGAGTAGTGATACGACTCGTTCCTCGTAGTATGGTTCGTCTCATACCTTGAATGTGAAGGAATAGAAAACTCATGTATGGATAACATTCAACAATCACAAAAAGTCAAATATTCGAAGAAATAATGAAAAATATATATAAGAAACTTCTAAATCATTATACAAATGTTCAAACATTTATATAATTAAAAATCAAAAAGAAAACTAAATAATTACATGGTTAGGGTTTCATCAAAACCCTAGAAAAGGAGACTAGCCACTCATGGAGGAGTGGAATGAGGTAGATGGAGAAGGAACCACTATGGGAGACATCTTTGAAGCTTTTAGTTTCTCTTCCCTTCCAAACCCTAGCCTCTCTCTTTAGGTCAAAACAAGTTCAAAACCCTATTCCAGCTTTTTCCTTGCCTTTCTATACTTCCAATCTCGTCCAAACAGGTTTAAAATGTCGGGTTGACTTTCTCAGAAAAAATCAACGCACGTGCGGCTCGGTCAACTCTCTTCAAATTCTGTCTTTCTGCCCATTTTATGCTCCGACTATGTACAACCTGATTGACATTCAACACACATAAAGTATACGGTTTGGCCAGTAAGTGAAGTTAAGAGATTCTAATTAACGGCCTCAATGGTGTACAATTCGGCCTTAATCAGAGTATAACTGTAAATTAACATGTCCACAGCAGAATCTAATAATTAGAAGAAAAGAGTGAGTAACTTATCAGAATCAACTTTTTGGAGTTAAAATAATCAAAATCAACTTTTTGGAGTTAAAATAAACTGTTAAAATCAGATTCTGTTTGAAATAAATTTAACCAAACAATTTAAAATAACTTTTCAAAACTAAAAACTATAAGCTGACTCAAAAAAATTCAAACAAACACCCAGTGGGTGTTTGGGAAATAAGTTTTTATATAAGTTTTTTTAGTTGTAAGATATTATTGGATAAAATTTTTTTTGTGTTTGTGAAGATAGTTGAATTTTTTTGTGATTGGATGTAATATTTATGAGAAAAAAAGTAAAATGATTATAAAATTGAATGTGATATTTTATTTAGATGCTTTTTTTTTTTATTTTACAAAAAACTTATCTTTCCGTGAAAAAAATTAAAAAAAAAAACCCAAATTCCAAACTATCCAAACACCACCAGTATCACCGCTTATAACTGGTGATGGTGACAAAAGAAAACCATCATTATGAACCAGATCAGATTTGTCTACCAAACATATCTTCCATTAACCAACGAAATTGGAACCGGAAAACTGGGAACGCTCATGTGCCATGACTGGTCTGAACACTTGTGAGCAGGCCCGCCTTGAGATTTTCTGTGCTAAAAACCATAATATATTAATAAATATTATTAAATTATTTGAAACTTTTTACATATATTTTTTTTTTCATTTAATAAAAAAATTGAAAATAAAGAATAAAAAATTTATGTTAAAATTATAAAAAATACTTAACATTACATTATACCATCAGTGCTTAACAAAACACAAAACTTTTAAATTATTTAATATGAACTATTAAACTTTTAATGTTATAATATCACAAGTAGCAAAAGTTTAATTTTTCTTGATGATACAGATTTGTGTAAATACCAATATTATAATAGCAATTGAGCAAAAAACAAGACAAATATTTGATTAATTGAATAAAAAAAAGACATACTAGTACTGTGCTGCTGCTCTGAATTTTTGAGAAATTCGTTGGTACTTTTTTGTGCCGCATCTCTCAAATTTTTGAAAAAATTGAATTAAGAGTTAAGGTCAGAAATTAAATAGGGATAGAGAATGAACCCTTTTAATTTTGAATGGGCTTTTTAATTTTTTAATTGGTCAATTTATTTTAAGTTAGTTTAGACCTTTAATTTTTTTAAACTTAAAACATAGTGTTTTGGGAAGTTAGTAAAAAGTTGACTTTTGACTTTTTAATTTAATATTTGTTTATGGTGTCAAATCAAATTAAAATGACCAAAATATCCTTACCCAACATAAGAAATTTATTTTTTTATTTTTTGTCATAGGTTCCAATTTGTAATTTACACTTGCGTTTTTGGCACTTCCCAAACTAATTTTGTTGCGTTTTTATCACTTGCATTTTTAGACATTTTGACAAAAATGTAACTTTTTATTTTGATTCTCCAAACGGCACATATTATACTAAATTATAATAAGGGAGTTCTTTTTTTTAATCTATTTTGAGAGATTCTGAGCCATAGGGCCTATATTGAGGGGCGGCCTTACTTGTAAGGATTCAATAGATTTCACATTATAAAAATTAGTTGGGAAAGTTGTAAAAAAGATTTTAAGGTTCCGTCCTTATAATAAAATTAATTTTTAATTTTATTAATTTAAAATTTTGATTGATTTTTAATGAGATTTTTATTAATAAATTCTATTTAGGGGTGTTTTAACTTAAGAAGTCTATGAAAGAATTTTTTAACCCATTTAGTCCCGTGTATGTATAGTTTTATTCCATAAAGTCATTTTTCTTGATTTACACTATTTTCTTGGACACTTATGCCCTTATATTTAATTTTGATACTCTTATAAATATTTTTTGAACGGTTAGTAATTTTACGATGTGAACATTCATATTTTAAAATTCACATTGGTAGGAATGTAAAATTGGCCCGTGGGCGGCCCGAAGCCCACCCGCGAGCCGGGGCAGGCCCGGCCTACTGACAATGTGAATTTTCACATTGACATGTTAACATTCACATTAATAGGAGTGTAAAATTGGCCCGCGTTGCGTGGCGGCGCGAAACCCGTCCGCGGCCCATGGACGCGGCCCGAGGTGGGCCGGACGCGGCCCGAGGCGGGCACGGTCCAGCCCGTTGACAATGTGAATATTCACATTGACATATTAACATTCACATTGATAAGAGTATAAAATTGGCCCGCGGCCCATGGGCGGCCAAAAGCCGACCCGTTGCCCGGGGCGTGCCCGGCCCGACTCGTTGACAATGTAAATATTCACATTGACATGTTAACATTCACATTGATAGGAGTGTAAAATTAGCCCGCGTCTCGTGGCTGCCTAAAACCCGCCCACGGCTCATGGCGGCCCGAGTCGGGCCCGGTCCGGCCTGTTGACAATGTGAATGTTATTCACATTGACATGTTAACATTCACATTGATAAGAGTATAAAATTGGCCAGCGGCCTAGGGCGGGCCCGACCCGACCCGTTAACAATGTGAATATTCACGTTGACATGTTAACATTCACATTGATAGGAGTGTAAAATTGCCCGTAACCCGTGGACGGCCCGAAGCTCGACCGCAGCCCGAGGTGGGCTTGGCCCGACCCGTGACAATGTGAATATTCACATTGACATGTTAACATTAACATTGATAGGAGTGTAAAATTTGCCCGCTACCCAAAGCTTGCCCGCGGCCCGGGGTAGGCTAGGCCCGGCCCGGCCCGTTGACAATGTGAATATTCACATTGACATGTTAAAATGTACATTGATAGAAATGTAGAATTGGCCCGCGGCCCGTGGGCTGCCCGAAGCCCGCCCACGGCCCGAGGCAGGCTTGTTTCGGTCCGGGCCCGAGCATGTCTAAGACCCTAGGTTAGGGCCTAGGTCATTACTTTGAAGCCCGGCCCGGCCCATCGGTCCGCTTAAGGCAGATTCAAGGCTCGGTTCGAGGCCCAGCCCGCCTGAGGCGCAATGTATTTTTTTGTGAAAAATAATAAAATTTTGGTAAAAAAAATTAAAAAGAATTAAAAAAAAATGGCCAGGCCAGCCCAAGCCCGACCTAAGCTCGAGGCTGGGCCCAGGTCCACCGGCGGCCGACCCGAGGCTGGATCCATCGGCCCGTCCAAAGCCTGAATACCCTAGTGCTAGGGCTAGGACCTAGGCCTAATTTTTTAGCCCGTGGGCCGGCCTAACTTGGCCCGGGAAAGGCTCGTTTGGGCCCAGGCTCGAGCCTAGTCTGAGACCCTAGGCTAGGGCCTGGGCCATCACTTTGAAACCCCGCCCGGCCCATCGGCTCGGTTAAGGCCCATTCAAGGCTCAGTCCGAGGCCCGGCTCGCACCGAGGCCTAGTGTTTTTTTTTATGAAAAATAATAAAATTTTGGTAGAAAAAATTAAAAAGAATTAAAAAAAAATGGCCAGGGCCGCCCATGGGCCGTGGGCGGGTTTCGGGCAGCCACGAGGCACGGGCTAATTTTACACTCTTATCAATGTGAATGTTAACATGTCAATGCGAATATTCACATTGTTAACGGGCCGGGTCGGGCCCGCCGTTGGCCACTGGCCAATTTTATACTCTTATCAATGTGAATGTTAACATGTCAATGTGAATATCCACATTGTCAACAGGCCGGGCCGGGCCCGCCCAGGGCCGTGGGCAGGTTTCGGGCAGCCACGAGGCGCGGGCTAATTTTACACTCCTATCAATGTGAATGTTAACATGTTAATGTGAATATTCACATTGTCAATGGGCCGGGCCGGGCCGCCCCGGGCTGTGGGCAGGCTTTTGGCCGCCCATGGGCCGCAGGCCAATTTTATACTCTTATCAATGTGAATGTTTACATGTCAATATGAACATTCACATTATTAACGGGCCGGATCGGGCTCGCCCTGGGCCGCCTATGGGCCGCGGGCGAGTTTCGAGCCGCTACGGGACGCAGGCCAATTTTACACTCCTATTAATGTGAATGTTAACATGTCAATGTGAATATTCACATTGTCAATGGGCCGGGCCCGCCCCGGCCCGACTCGAATTTTTCTGGGCACCCACGAGGATCGACCTGGGTCGGGCCCCTACACATTGACGACATGAACATTCACATTGATGGTGTGAACATTCACATTAGGGGTATTTTGGTAATTATGTCACCCATAGGACTTATTGAAACATAAGAAAATAATGTGAACTAAATGGAACATAAGTAGATGAAAATGATATTTTGGTCTTCTTATCTCAAATAGGACCTAATGGAATAGTCAAAAAGAATATGGGTTGGAAGGAATAAAGCTCTTAAAAAGTGGATTTATCAAAAAAGCTCCCATTTTTAATATAAATTATTTGATTATTTTTGTTATATAAAATTGATAGAAAAAATTTATTTTAATTATTAAACTTAATGTAAGTATATGTAAAATGCGTAAAATAATACTTTATGTTGATTTATTGACTAAAATATATATTTTTTTTGTTAATTTTAGTTAACGAAATAGACAAGTAAGTTAAATTAAAAACAAATCAAAAGATTAGGATAACTGGCAAAATTAAAAACACATGTGTTATTTTGTTATAATGATCAAACTTTGAGTTTTTTTTTTTTTTTTTGTAATTTTTCAAATTAGTTTAATCTAATATTTGCAACTCCATGATCAAATTTTAATTATTTGGGTAAATTACAAATACATATCCTTTAAGATTTGCTTAAAATATAGATTGTCTCATGTGATTTAAAAAATTACAAATATCCCTTTGTCATAATTTTTTATTTAATAGAATTAACCAAAAAATAAAATTTCTAACTACTCTCTTATATAATAATCAAATTACTTGAATTATTAATTGAAATAAATTTTTGACATCATTAAAAATTATTAATTGAATTGATGATTTATTAATAAAATGGGTCATTTGTTATTAAATTAAAAATTTCAAGGGGGGAGATGTAATTTTTAAAACCATAGGAAATAATTTGTATTTTAAGTAAATTTCTAAGATATATTATCCTAATTATTTTTTAAAAAATTATCAAAATCATACTAATCATATTGTTATGAGATTACAAATGTTCAATTAATTTATTTTTTTTTTATAAATAATTTAGTTGATGAATCCTATAATATGAACTGTTCAAATTATCAAAATAAGTTCGAATCATTATTATTATTGTAATTCATTTAATTTCCTTCTAATATCACATATGAATAAAAAGAAAACATTTCTTCCATTAAAAAATAAAACAATGTTAAATTTCAATTTTTTGAATTGTCAATAATATTGATAAACCTGTAAAAACTATTTAAAAAATTGTATAGAAATATATATATATATATATAATGAAAATACTTTTGAATATGTAAAAAGTATATTGATATTTTGCATTTCCTAATTGACAACCTATTGAATTGTTATTAACATTATATAGGGTCTAAAATCTCATTTTGGTTCATTTTCAATCATAATAGTAAATTACCTACACTTTAAATCAAGTTTTGATCACACAATTTTGTTTATCTACAGTTAATAAGACTAACAAAAATTAAAGTAAATGGATTAAAGTGAAATTTTAGTGAAAGCATAAGGACTAAAGTGATATTTTAATAAAAATGTAAAGATGTTAATAAAACAATAGAAATGTCACACATATTTCAAATGAGAAATTCATCAACTTTATTATGATTGATGGATGAAATGTTGAGATTGTAATTGGACTTAAATTATAAGGAATTAATTGCTACAATTAAAAGTGAAAAGAACTAAAAGATTTTGATAAAAGTACATGGATACTAAGGCCGCGTTTGGGGACTTAGTATTTTAGTCACGAAGTCACTATAAGTTATCATATTACACTCTCTACTTTTTTTATATCTTTTCGTAAAAAGTCAAAAAGCTACTAAAATAACATGTTCCCAACCGAGACCTAAATGTAATTATCCCTAGTATCTAAAAAAGATAAACCTTTTAAGATAATACTATACAAATAAAAATCACAAAAAATTTAGGGCAAAATTCATTTTAACCTTTGTGATTTGGGGTCAAAGTACTTTACCTCATTATAGTTCAAATATAGTCAGAAACCCTCATGTAATTTTGAACTAAAGTACATCTTTTAACACCGTTAACTATAAATGTGAAATAATTATAATATTTTCAAACTTATATATATATATATATATTTTATCACCTCTCTCATACACATAATTTACAATGTTTAACATTAATTTAATTAAATTATAATTAATCATAAATTCTTAGTTATTTATCATAAACTTTTTTTCTTCTCTTATTCCAACTTTTTGTATTGTATCACATTATTGTTATTGGTAGAGATCAATGTGTAGTATGATAGCTATATACAGTTGTATATACATTACTAAAAAAAAGCATGTATATGAAATTTCGAATTGTTTCTTTATTAATAATGTGGGTGTAGACGTCCCCGAACGCCCCCGGGAGGGAACGAGTCCCCCGTTCTATTCGATATTGGGCTCACTACAGTTCAGGACTTTCAAATTGTCACGGTTCGTAATCTGAACCAAAGAGTCCAAACCCGGCAAATCGTTTTGAGAAAACAGATTTTTATAAAAGAAGTGCCAAACATGGACTGCTTTGCGAGATACAGAGTCCCACCTAAATATTTTATTTTGGGAAATTTAGGAAACCCTGACTCGTTGCCTAAGGCCACGTGTCCGTCATCACCAAAGTTGCCTCGGCTCGGGAACTTGGGTACGATTGGGGAAGGTCACTTTGTGAGCACCCCCGCTCGCCCGATCAAAGATCGGCCTCTACTAACCATGATATCAAGTTTTGAAAACATTGTATGTTCTTATTCTGGTTATTAGCCTAGATTACTATGTGATGCGCACAGCATACAAGTATAGACTGGATCGCCTGAATTGGAACAAAACATTTCATGTTTGTTTGTTTGAAAATGGTTTGATGGGGCTACCCGCAAGTAGGCTAAGACGTGGATTTGCCACCCTCGGGTGGGCTTAGAAAACATGATTTTGCCACTATCTAGTGGGCTTAAAACACACATTTGATGAATTGTTCCAATTCAAATATCCCAACCTTCACCCACAGGCATTCAGGCAATTATATCACATAAGCAAATAGCCTCATGGTAAGCATGCTATCATGGCATTCACTCACACGCATGCAAGGATGCTAAAGCGTAAAACTTACCGAGTACTCCAAGCCAAAACAGAAGCTAATTAGAAATCCATGCATGATCCTAATTATACAGAAATGCCTAATGCAACACATGCAAAAATGCAACTATAGTAGGCTCGGCTATTCTAAACATGGCATATGAAATGCTACAGCTAACATGTATTCAATTTGGAATTGAAAATACAATGCAGTTAGTATGATGCGCCGAGCCCGGTGCATGCAAAACAGATGAATGAATGCAAGCATGCTATCATACTGTATGCTAATTGAAACATACCCTAATCTAACCATCATAAGCTGGTAAATAAAAAGGAGAAAGACGTGGGGTTGGAAGACATGCATCACACACACGCACACTTATTACAGTTGTGCCCTTGCGCAGAGGGTCCGAAAGAATAATACAGTCCCGAATAAATATTACAGTCCAAATAATTACAAAATCCTAATTAAATTACAAATTTAACTAAGAAAGCTGTAAACTAGCATGCAAGCTAGGGACTGCCTCGATTCTGATGAATGATGTATGTTTGGGCTGCCTTGCGCGGAAATCCACTGGGATGCCCCAATTAGCCTCTATTTTGCAATTATTCTTGGAAAGCGCGCCAAGCTCCGGGAGACTGCTGATTCTTGATTTGCTGCAACAGAGAGCAAGAGAGGGGCATAGCAATGTATTTTCACAAATGTATGCATGCCTCGATCCTCGTGCCACCAATCACGCATCTCGATGCATGATGGCTGAGGAGTCGAATTGTGCAACTCAATATGGAATGAATGCATATAAAAAACTCAACTAAAACCTAGACTCCATCATGGATAATCCGGAGTGTCGGTGACTGGGGAATTGAGACACGTTCCGTCACTCGGAGTACGAAACGTACCTCGTTTCCCGTGCTCGGGCTAACTCCTATCCCGAACACGATGCAATAAGCATGATATGCATGAAATGCAACTAAGATACAACCTAACATACACAATGCTATGAAATGGCATACACGATGCACGAGATAACATGGCATACACAATGTGCTAACATACAACCTAGCATACGCAATGCTATGAAATGAAATGGCATACACAATGCATAATGGACTTACACCAACATGAGTGGACCTCAGCCACACTCACATAGGAGGCCATAAGATGAAAATGAGACAACTCAGAATGCGTGCACACATGCACGCAAACCGAGGACCGAGCCTAAGGCACGAAATGCCACTCTAACAAGACATGGCAAGGCATGGAATATGATATGCAAACATGCAAATTTCAGAACTGAAATATGACCCGAAACAGCCCCGAATCATGACAATATAGCACCCGATGCATGAAATGGTCCCGAAATGCAAGATTAAGCATAGGAATTGACTTGTAGCTACATCAAGAATGCATTATTTGATCATGACATGTTAAGAAAGATTCAAGGAACCCCAAAACAAGCATGTTTCCAGTTTTAAGCAAGGCCAAACAGCAAACACAAATAGGGCAAAACTAGCATGCAAAGATGGCCCCAAAAGAGAGGTAATGAAGCAAGTCACAGCTTCTGGCCCCAAACAGCTGAGGGTCCTTCAAAAATGTTGAAGAGGGACCCAAAATATGACCTTTTACAGTTTATAAAAAATCACAAAAACCAACACAGGTATGGCTAAGCTCTCATGCAAGAAATGGACCAAAAGAGGGACAAAGAAGCAAGTGGTGGTTTCTGGCCTCAAACATAAAGGGGCTCTTCAACAATGTTGAAGAGGGGTCCAAAATATTTCACTTTACAGTTGATGGCCAGACCCAAAACAGTATGCATGCAAGCCTAAAATACTACACAAAATAAGGCCAAAAAGAGAGATATAACACAAAGTATAAAAAGGATGCCTCAAACAATGAAAGACACTTAATGAAACATGAATAGGGGGTCAAAATAAAGCTGTTTTAAGTTCGGACCAGAGTCCCAAAACAGAAGCACAAGAGGCTAATGAATCATGCAAAAATGGAGCCAAGAAAGGGATATAAAGACAAGTGGAAGATAGAAGCCTCAAACAGAAATGACCCTTCAACAATGTTGAATAAGGGCTCAAAATAAGCCTTTTTATAATTTATGACATGCCTCAAAACATTTTATACATAGGCCAAAAATACTACACAAGAAAATGGCATACAAGAGGGATAATGAAGCAAGTGCAACAAGGAGTCCTCAAACAGGTAAATACCCTTAAACAAAAGTGAAAAGGAGATCAAAATAAGCCTAGTTACAGTTAGGGTTGGAGCCCAAAACAGCAAGCATAAGGAGCTAGAATATCATGCAAAATATGGAGCAAAAAGGGGGAAATAGAGCTTACCCTTGTAGACCGATCTTTGGCACCCCTTTGGCTTGAGTTGCAGCACTCCTAGGCCTTGAAGAACAACCTCCAGCTGCTGGAATGGAGGATGGAAGGGTGGGGCTTGGTGGTGGTGTGAAAAGGGGTATAGGACTTGGAAGGTTTTGAGCTTAGAATGGAGAGGGAGAGAGATATAATGCAAAGGACTTAAGGGGGATTTTTCCAACCCTAATATCAGAGCTGGAGCCTCTGTTACATAGGCAAAAAGAGGGGGGAAATGGGGGGAAAAAATGGAGGGAAAACAATCAAGTTTCCCCCCAAAAATGCACCCCCCCGGATACACAATCTGGGGGGAAAACAGATGCATATCTGCACTGTAGCTGATGCAAGGAGCATGGCCGGCTGCTTATCTAGGTTGCAAATGGCCGGCCGGCTACTTCCCATGGCCGGCCGGCCAAGGGTCAAAAGGGTCAATGAGAATTAATGGCCGGCCATATAAAAAAGGTAGCCTCTGGTGTGTGCACAACACAACCCTGTGGTTAAACACTGGAAAAAGTGAACCAGGAGAGTGTAGACACCCCATTTTTGACCGTCCTCAAGACTTGGACGTCACCGTTTGAACACTCGGTGATCATCCATGTTTGTGTTCGTTTGGAGTTCCCGGAGGTCTCGGCTACGTGCCTTGCCTCAGGATCTCCGAATTCGACCATTTAGTGTCTAGTTTTGCACCAAACACTTGCATTTTGCCTTGGAGGGGCAGGGAATGCCTTGTGAGGCACCCCCACACACCACCGGCTGGTTTTTGCTACCACCGGCAATATATATTGCCGGTCGGCACGCCCTTTTGCCAAAATGGCATCTTTGGCCGGCCGACTACTGTGCATCTACTTTTGCAGATATTTTATCACAGCTGTCTTGCATTTGGCTCCCCTCCATACACGTGTATGGAGGGATCTCCCTCTTTAGAAGCTTGTCTTGTAAGCTTTACAAGACAAGAAGCTCTATAAGAGGAGCCCTTCTCTCCCTTGCTTAGGGTTGGACATTTTAGAGATAGAAAACTTAGAGGAAAGCTCTGGTTTTAGGGTTAGGGTTTGATACATATTCTATCTCTCTTTCCCTCTCTTGAGTGTTCTAGGTGCACTTGTTCTTACTATTGCACACAAACACCTAGTGTTTCACCTTCCTTTGGCTACTGAGGTTCTAAGGGGCTGGTTTGGGTGTTTTGAAGCTGGATTCAAGGAGGGATGTTGGAGCATCATTTGTGAAGGTGATATACAAGGGTGAGAAACTTCCCTTTTATTCCCCATTTTTGCATCACTTTTCTACCCATCTTAGAGCTGTTTTCGTGCTTATTGTATAAGACAAAAAAGTTCTGTTTTTTAGCCCTCTTGATTGTTTATTAAGAGTGTTTTGTGGTTTGGGTTTGTTTGACCCCTCTTAAGCCTTGTAAGGCTCCATTTTGTGCTATTTTTGTGCAAGTTTCGAGACTTTGATTTTTGGGCCTCTTCACCACTGAAATCTTGAGGGATTTCAGTGGCGAAGATGGTGCCTTGAAGTTCCCAAAAGGGGAGGGCCACCCCCTCTCCTTGTTGTCCTTGAAAGGGACCCTTCTTGGCCTCTTGAGGGAGCATCATGTTAGAGTATGTATTGATCATGTCTTGGCTGTTTTCCATGCTTATTATGCCATGATATAACCTTTTTGTGTGTTGGTTTTGGTACACCATGCATGCTTAGCATACCTACCTTGTAATGCCATGTTTGGGCCTTAACATACCTTAGGTTGTAAACCCTTATTCTAGCATGTTTTAGGCTTAGTCTTGTGAAGATTTTGTATGTATTTTGCCATGTTTAAGGTCTGTCCATAGTTGTTTGGGTCGGCTTTGGCATGCTTAGTATAGCCCCTTTGCATTCCGGCTTGTTGGCCTTAAGTATTTAAGTGCATAGCATGCCATTCTTGCATTGATTTAGTGGCTTGGGACTATCCACCATGTCATTTCAGTCCACTTAGCATTCTTATATGCTTGTATTTCATGACCCTTTTGATGTTTCAAGAGTTGATGTTTCATGCTTCATATTTATGTCATTGTGTATACCTTTAGGATTAGGTTATTTGGATGCCATCTAAGTGGTTCTTGAGGCTTGTTTTTGCATGATTTGGGACTGTTTTGATTCAATTTGGTTATTTGCTTCATGAGTCATATGATCATGTTTTAGGTCCTTGGGTCTCGTTGCATGCATAGCTTGCATTGGTAGGTTAATTTGGCATCATTTCCTACATGTTTTCAAGGCTTATAATGCATGTCATATGTCCATGGTTATTCCCTTTTAAATGTGCTTAGAAGTAGCCCTTTCATGCTTAAGCATTTAGGCCTTAAAATGTGCATGCGTGTATGTGTGTTTGGTTCCATTTTCTTAAGCTTTTGGCCACTGTTTTGGCCCTTTTTAGAGCTGTCCAAATCATGTTTAAGTCCAATCTTTACATGTTGTTACATGTCTTACACTTCGCATGCTTTGATTGCACCGTGTCTTGCATGACCACTAGCTTGTATGCTTGTTCATTGCTTGCTTGCTTGCATTGCCATGTTGCATCCCTAGCTAACATGCCTAGGTTGCATTGAACATGCATATCTTGTCCCTTGATTTAGTGATAGGGATTGGACCCCTTTGGTTTGTTGGTTTGCATTACACTTGACATCAAAATGTGCATACTTGGTCACTTGGACCATCAAGCATGGAAATGCGCGATTGATGGTCCGAGAACCAAGGAGCATGTCCCTTTGAGTCACAAACATGATAGGGGACATGATTGGTACATACATTGCTTGAATTGTATTGCCATGCAAGTTCTGTCTTCTGCTGCTGTGTGTTGCAGGTTCTGCAGGCATTCTTTGCCGACCGGCAGTATACATTGCCGACCGGCAGTAAATCACCAGCCGATGGATTCATTTTGTGCCGGTGACCACAATTCGCTGCCGGTGGTAATTCTACTCAGCTGGTGGTGATTCCCAAAATCCAGAGAAGCATCCTTGAGACTTTGGCAGTCTTCAGAGAGGAAGAGCAAGGAAAACAGAGGCAGACTATGCATGGCCGTGCACTTCCAAGCAGGACCCAAGCATGCGCTGCATCTAGCTCTCTTCCCGAGGCGGTTTACTGCTTTTCCTAGTTTAAATTAGTTTGTTAACTGATTAGGCAATTTGTAATATTTAATTAGCTTGCGTAGTTAATTAATTTGTATTATATTCTTTCGGTCCCTCCGGGCGAGGGCAAATCTGTAATAAGTGTGTGTGAGTGGTGTGTATGTCTTCCAATCCCCATTTCTTTCTTCCCTTTTATTTACCTGCTTTGGTGGTTAGTATTAGGGCTCATTTAAATTAGCATACCTCATGCAATGCATGCGTGCATTCATTCATTTGTCTTACATGCACCAGGCTCGGCGCATCACGCTAACTGCATTTGTACTTCAATTCCAAATTGAATACGTGCATCAATTGACTGCATTTCACATGCCATGCTTAGGTTAGCCAAGCCTATTCTAAGTACATCTCGTATGTGTTGCATTAGTCAATTTGACATGAACTAGGATAACGCATGTTTGCTGACTAGTTTACTGTTTTGGCACGGAGTACATTGTAAGTATTTGTGCTTTAGCATCTTGCATGCGTGTGAGTGCTATCATGACAGTATGTTTACCATGTGGCTAGATGCTTATGTGTTATAAACTGATTGAATGCATGTGGGTGAAGGTTGGGTTGTTTGAGTTGGGAAAACTCGTTGAAATCCGTATTTTAGCCTACTTGCGAGTAGCAAATTCCAAAACATTTTTCCAAAACAAACGGATATGCAATGCTTATTTCCAAATTAGGCAATCTAGTCTATACTTGTTTGCTGTGCGCATAACATAGTAATTCTAGGCTGATAACCGGAATAAGAACACATAACGTTTTCAAAAATGGATATCACGGTTAGTAGAGGCCGATCTTCGGATTAGGCGAGAGGGGGTGCTCATAGCTGACCTTCCCCAATCGTACCCTAGCTCCCGAGCCGAGACAACGCAGGTGATGACGGACATGTGGCCTTCGGCACCGAGTCAGGGTTTCCTAAATTCCCCCGTAAAAAATATTTAGGTGGCGACTCTGTATCTGGCGAAGCAGTCCATGTTTGGCACTCCTTTTCAAAAAAATCTGTTTTTTCAAAACGATTTGCCGGATTTGGACTCTTTGGTTCAAGATTAAGAACCGTGACGATTTGAGAGTCCGAGCTGTAGTAACCCCAAATGAACCGAACGGGACTCACCCTCCCGGGGCGTTCGGGGACGTCTACAGAGAGAGAACAACCCACTTTTCAAAGGGGTTCAAAAGGGTCAACAACAATTACTGGCCGGCCACCAAATATTGGTGGCCTCCCAGATGTGTACATCACAAATATGGGGTTTGGGGTGCAAGAAAATGGGCCAAGGGTGGTTAACATTGGCTTTGAAGTGAACAAAAACGGGCGACGGAGGGCGATGAAGGGATAAAGTTGGTTGACAGAACAATTACTGGCCTCCCACCTTTCTACGGCCTTCCTAGCAATGAAACAGAGGTCCCTGCCAAAAATGAACCAAAACTGATGCAAAATGAAGGTTCGGGGGCCGAAACACGCAGTTCGAGGCCCCGAAAATTGACTGTTGGGCACCGGGAGTGGTGTTCGACCACGAAGTTGGTCTCTCGGACCACAGTGTCCCTCAAAAGGGAGCAAATAAGATGTATGCCAAAAATCGGAGCAAACGGAGATGGTTAAGCGGTCCCGAACCGAGGCACACGGCCAACGGCTCCGAAAAATAGGAAACCGGGCTCCAAACGGGCAAAATGGCCTACGACCACGAAACGTAGCCTACGGCCACTGAGAGATGATCTACGAGACCTCTCCCTCCCTTCGGGAAGAGAAACAGAGAAAATCGAGCCTGGTTCGCAAACCGAAGCAAAGCATAGAAGAGCCCGAAAGTCCGGAGGCAAGGCGCGCAGCCGAGACTCTGAAACTTCTGAGCAAGCACAATATGCAATATCACCGAGTGCTCAACTGGTGACGTCTGAGTCTCAAGGTTGGTCAAAAATGGGGTGTCTACAGTGGGGACATAATTTTTGAATAGCAACATGTAGTCGAGGTGGCACCGAAGTGTCAGCCGAGGTGCCGCGTGTCCTATAAGATGCCAAGGTAATCTCGGTTAGGCCGAGGTTATCTGCGAAAATACCGAAATCCGGGATAAGCGGATAAGGGACAAAAGTCCAAGAATTTGGGAGGATTTCAGTCTGGGTTAAGATAAGTCTCATGGAGAGTTTATCCTAATCTAACTGGGAGTCCAAGATTAACAGTAATCCAGAATCTAGTGGAGCTAGGCTTCTAATAGGATTAGGATTGTGTTGGCTATAAAAGAACTGGCAGATCCAATAGCTTCTTCAGGTCCTTGCTAGGAAAGAAGGACTTGCGAAAGTCTTTTGCCGGTTGTGGAAGAGCTGCAAGAAAAACAGACGTTAGAACATATAGAAAGAACAAAGTATTAAAGACTTGAAAAACAAGTAAGCGTAACACTTGGCTCTTACAATTACCCTCTATGAATACTGTTCGGCTAAGAGGGTAGAAGTGAAGGTCCTCATCTAGAGCGAACTCCCAGTTGGCCGAGACAATGAAGTAATCGTCCCCGGCTCCCTTGTTGGAGTCTGGGAGGTTGGCAACAAGTTTGTATTCTGTGGACCTCGGTTTGAGGTAGTAGATGTAGTCTTTTTCTAACTTGAGGCCACATATGATGTAGCAGTATTGGATGTCGGCTAAAGTTACCCTAGCTGTTTCTCAGCTAGCTAGGGCTATGATACCATTAATGACTCTGTAAGAGTTAATGGCTAATTGCATTGGGTTGAGTTTATAATAATGGAGGACGTCTCGGAAAATGATGCCTAATGGAAGCCTGAGTCCACAATCTATGAAAGCTACAACTGGAAAGGGCATGGAGTCGACTGTAGGCATGATGGAGTTATCCTTCCCAGCCAACCTCAGATGGACGTCGGCCGAGATGAAAAACTCCTGCCTGAAATACTCTAACTTAGTCGGGGTGTCTACCCTATACCTCCACATACCCATGATGTCAGCTTGGGAGAAGGTGTTGGATTTCAAAAAGAAGTGTTTTAAAGGTTTGAAGGACCTCGACTAAAACCTAAATGTGTGCTGGGGTAAGAATTTGTGAGGATCTAAGGGGAATTCGTTTCAGTTTTCTCTAAGATTCGTGAGTTCTACGACAAAACCCAATCCTAAGTCTAGGCAAGTAAAGATTGAAGGCAAGAATCTGGAAAAGACATTGAAAACAGAAACAAAGAACAATGATTCAGGATCAAGAATAGTGATAAAGTTTGTGCAAGTGTGTAAAGGCCAAGAACAGTGGCAAAAATCAATAGATATATAAAGCAATGTGTGTATACACAGGAATGGACTGGGCAAAAATAGAATCACGAAGCAAACATGCTCAATACATGGTGAAATCAAGATACAAATTAAACGATCAAAGACATGAGCAAGTTTGCAAAAGCAGCAGAGTTCTTTGAAGTACAATAGGAAATTAAAACGAAGGGAACAGTGACTCACCGAAGAAAATAAGGCCGGTGTTGAGCACGCCGGAGTCAGACGATGGCAGCGACCGGAAAAGATCAGCAAAGGCTTCGCCGGAAGGGAAGAATAGAAGTGGTTGCATAGCTTGAGAGCTAGAAGACAATGGCAGATTTGAAAGAGTAGAGAGGGAGAGTTAGCACGAAGTTGAGGATGCAAAAGTGAAAAGATGGAGAAAGAGAAGGGGTTTTGATCAAAACCACGAAATGGCGGCAAAATTGCAATCAATGTGCCTAGGGCGATGTGCTTGTCAGACGGTGCACGCAGACACAAGCCGACTTAAAGGTGCGTGTCAAGTACGATTCAGTAAGGGAAAGACACGTGGCAAAAACAGTTGGGTTGCTGTGCGTGATAGCTCATATGCGTGTTGAATCTCTTGAAGTTCTTGGTTTAATGAAGCAAAGACCTTGGCTAGGAGAATGATCTCGGCTAAATAATTTGAACCGACTTGGTTATTTGTTCTAAGGCATTGATGAAAACAGATTACAGGTCTTGGTCATATGGGACCAACGAATGATGACTCGGTAATGAAGGATAAAGCGAGCTTAGTCGACGTGCTACATGGTTAAATAATATAGGTTCCATCACCTTAGGATGCCGAGATAATAGAACCTAGGGGGCAGTTGTGGGGACATAATTTTTGAATAGCAACACGTGGTCAAGGTGGCACCGAAGTGTCAGCCGAGGTGCCACGTGTCCTGGACAAGATGCCGAGGTAATCTCGGTTAGGCCGAGGTTATCTACGAGAATACCGGAATCCAGAATAAACGGATAAGGGACAAAAGGCCAAGAATTGGGAAGGATTTCAGTATGGGTTAAGATAAGACTCATAGAGAGTTTATCCTAATCTAACTGGGAGTCCAAGATTAACAGTAATCCAGAATCCAGTGGAGCTAGACTTCTAATAGGATTAGGTTTGTGTTGGCTATAAAAGAGAGGCACCCTCATGGGTCTAAGGTACGCTTTTTATATTCAGAATAGTGAGTTAAGCACTTTTACTATCTTTGAGAGATAACTGACTTGATCGTTGGAGTGCCCTCGGGTGGACGAACCACCGCTGGAACCACTTCTTTCTGTTGCAGGTCGTTCGGGTACGATCTATTCTGTCAGTGTTCGCCAACTGAGTACTTGTTTGGCAGTGTGGTTAGAAATTGACTCACACAAATAATGTTACCGACTCAAAAAAAAAAAAAAAAAAAAAAATACAACTCTTACAATTCTCATCCACTTGTGATTGATTCAGGAAGAAAAAAAAAAACATATAATTAATTCACATCAATTTGAAAATTATGAGAGTCCCTAACTTTGGGGGTCTCAAACATTTTTATTTTTTTCATTATATATTTATAATGAAGAGATTCTATTATATTATTTAATAATAACTATAATAATCTATTTTGATTTAAATTAATTTTAAATTTATAATTATATTTTATAATTATTAAATATATAATAAAAAAATTCTATTATATATATAAAATGGTGAGTATCAAAATCTCGGAATCTGGGCTGTCACACTCCATAAAGCTACAGGCATATATCAATTTCATTGACTACGTTTTATGTCATTTTGTGATTAATGGACATCAAGCCATCATGTGACCTCTTGACCGTCCAAAAAATACATATAATAATATAATTTAATGGTAGCTTTTTTGATAAATCCATTTTCTAAGAGTTTTATTCCATCCAATTCATATTCTTTTTGACTATTCCATTAGGTCCAATTTGAGATAAGAAGACCAAAATACCCTTTTCATCTACTTATGTTCCACTTAGTTCATATTATTTTCTTATGTTTCAATAAGTCCTATGGGTGACATAATTACCAAAATACCCTTAACGTGAATGTTCACACTGTCAATGTAAATGTTTATATCGTCAATGTGTAGGGGCCCGGCCCATGTCGATCCTCGTGGGTGCCCGGAAAAATTCGAGTCGGGCCGGGCCGGCACACAAGCTAAAAAAATAGGCCCGACCCGACCCGTTGATAATATAAATATTCACATTGACAAGTTAACATTCACATTAATAGGAGTGTAAAATTGGCCTGCGGCCCGTGGGCGGCCCGAAACCAGCCCGTCGCCCGGGGCGGGCCCGGGCCGGCCCGTTCGCAATATGAATATTCACATTGACATATTAACATTAACATTGACAAGAATGTAAAATTGGCCCGTGACCCGTAGGCAGCCCGAAGCCCGGGCCCGGGCCCGGCCCGGCCTGTTGACAATGTGAATATTCACATTGACATGTTAACATTCACATTGATAGGAGTGCAAAATTAGCCCGTGGCCTGTGGCGGACCCGAAACCCGCCCGCGGCTCTTGGGCTGCCCTGGGCGGGCCTGGCCCAACCCGTCGATAATGTGAATATTCACATTGACATGTTAACATTCACATTGATAAGAGTATAAAATTAGCCTGCGCCCCGTAGCTGCCCGAAACTAGCCTACGGCCCGTGGCGGCCCGGGCCCGGCCCGGCCCGGCCCAGCCTGTTGACAATGTGAATATTCACATTAACATGTTAACATTCACATTGATAAAAGTGTAAAATTGACTCGCGTCCCATGGGCGGCCTGGGGCGAGCCCGGTCCAGCCCGTTGACAATATGAATATTCACATTGACATATTAATATTCACATTGATAGGAGTGTAAAATTAGCCCGTGGCCCGTGGGCGGCCCGAAGCCCGCCCGCTGCCCAGGGCGGGCCCGGCCCGGCTCGTTGACAATGTGAATATTCACATTGACATATTAACATTAATATTGATAAGAGTGTAAAATTAGCCCGTGACCCGTGGGCAGCCCGAAGCCCAGCCCCGGGCCGACGCGGGCCCGGCCCATTGACAACGTGAATATTCACATTGACATGTTAACGTTCACATTGATAAGAGTGTAACATTAGCCCGTGCCCCGTGGCTGCCCAAGACGCGCCCATGGCCCGAGGCGGGCCCGGCCCGGCCTGTTGACAATGTGAATATTCACATTGACATGTTAACATTCACATTGATAAGAGTGCAAAATTGACTCGCGTCCCATGGGCGGCCCGAAGCTCGTGGGCGGCCTGGGGTGGCCCGGGTTTGGGTCCGGGCCTACCCTGGGCCGCGGGCGAGCTTCGGGCAGTGGACAAGTTTTACACTCCTATCAATGTTAATGTTAACATGTCAATGTGAATATTCACATTGTCACGGGTCGGGCCAAGCCCGCCTCGGGCTGCGATCGGGCTTCGGGCCGCCCACGGGCTGCGGGCCAATTTTACACTCCTATCAATGTGAATGTTAACATGTCAATGTGAATATTCACATTGCCAACGGGTCGGGCCCGCCCCGGCCCTAGGTCGGGCTTCGGGCTGCCAACGGGTCTCGGGCCAATTGTACACTCTTATCAATGTGAATGTTAACATGTCAATGTGAATATTCACATTGTCAACAGGCCAGGCCGGGCCCGCCCCGGGCCGCCTACGGGCTGTGGGCGAGTTTCGGACAGCCACGGGGCGCGGGCTAATGTTACACTCCTATCAATGTGCATGTTAACATGTCAATGTGAATATTCACATTATCACGGGTCGGGCCAAGCCCGCCTCGGGCTGCGGTCGGGCTTCGGGCCGCCCACGGGCTGCGGGCCAATTTTACACTCTTATCAATGTGAATGTTAACATGTCAATGTGAATATTCACATTGTCAACAGGCCAGGCTCGTCCCGGGCCGCGGGCGGGCTTTTGGCCGTCCATGGGCCGCGGGCCAATTTTATACTCTTATCAATGTAAATGTTAACATGTCAATGTGAATATTCACATTGTCAACGGGCCGGACCAGGCCCGCCTATGGGCCGCTGGCGGGTTTCGCGCCGCCACGGGACGGGGGCCAATTTTATGCTCCTATTAATGTGAATGTTAACATGTCAATGTGTATATTCACATTGTCAACGGGCCGAGTCGGGCCCGCCCTGGGCTGCTGTCTAGTTTTATACTCTTATTAATGTGAATGTTAACATGTCAATGTGAACATTCACATTGTCAACAGGCTGGGCCGGGCCCGCCCACGGGCCGTGAGCGGGTTTCGAGCAGCTACGAGGCGCGGGCTAATTTTACACTCCTATCAATGTGAATGTTAACATGTCAATGTGAATATTCACATTATCAACGGGCTGGGCCGGGCCCGCCCCGGGCTACGGGCGGGCTTTTGGCCGCCCATGGGCTACGGCCCAATTTTATACTCTTATCAATGTGAATGTTAACATGTCAATGTGAATATTCACATTGTCAACGGGCCGGACCGGGCCCGCCCCAGGCCGTCCATAGGCCGCAGGCGGGTTTCGCGTCGCCACGGGACGGGGGCCAATTTTACACTCCTATTAATGTGAATTTTAACATGTCAATGTGAATATTCACATTGTCAACGGGCCGGGCCCGCCCTGGCTCGCGGGCGGGTTTCGGGCCGCCCACGGGCCAATTTACATTCCTACAAATGTGAATTTTAAAATATGAATGTTCACATCGTTAAATTGCTAATCGTTGAAAAAATATTTATAAGGGTATCAAAATTAAATATAAGAGTATAAGTGTCCAAGAAAATAGTGTAAAGTAAGAAAATGGACTTTATGGAATAAAACTATACATACATGGGACTAAATTGGTTAAAAAATTCCTTCATGGACTTCTTAGGTTAAAACACTTCTAAATTGGACTTATCAATAAAAATCCTTAATTTAATTGATATGGTTGCAATTATCTTTCAGTATTTGTTTGGGATAGTCTATAAAAGATAAAAAGTTAAAAAATTATTAAAAAATTATTATTATTTATCAAAAATTTAAAAAAAAAATACACAAGCCAAATTATGGAAAGAAGTGAAGGTACAAATGTGTGAACATGAACATGCTTCAGAATATATATATATATATATATAGGATGATGAGACTTCCTCCAGTTGGAGGATATTGTTGGGGCTCACCATGGGTCCCGTTTCGATAATTCGAACCGTTGAATATGTAGAACTTATTGAGTACTATATGTCTGCAAAAAATCACGTTGATCAGATATCGATAGCTATGTGATCAAATCAGATTTTTGTCAGCCGTTTATTTTTCACCGTTTATTTTTTTTTATTATACAAAACTGATTTGATCACATAAATTATCAATGTCCGATCAACGTGATTTTTTATAGGCATAGAGTGCTCGACGATTTCTATATATTGAACGGTTCGGATTATCGAAACATGATGTATAGTGGACGCTCACGAGCCCAACAATATCCCTCAGTCCGATGAAGAATTGCAGGAATCCTCATTCTATATATATATATAATCTGAAGCATGCCTGCCTCATCACACAATTCAAAGCAATCCGTATTGGTTCACTGTCACTATGCATAGGGCATAGGGATAATACAATAATTTTATTATTTTATATAATATTTTAATACACACAATTCAAAGCAATCCGTATTGGTTCACTGTCACTACGCATAGGGCATAGGAGTAATACGGTAATTTTGTTATTTTTATAATATTTTAATACATATTTTTTCGTAAAAATTTAAAAAATTATCCCAAATAATCATTTTTTTCTTTATTTTTTATTTAAAAATTTAAAAAATACACTTATATAATTCATCTCAAACAATCCTTTAATAGAGATCTTCACTTTTTAGGCAATGGCATTATGCATTTTGTTATTACATTTTTAATATGATATACATGACATAGACATTCAACGAATTAAGTTATTTAAGTTTGATTATTTAAAAATTTATTAATTATGAATACAAGTTAAATTTAAATATATTTTAAAATTTATTAATTTTTAAATTCAATTCAAACTTGACTCTATAAATTTACATACATTATAAATAAATTAAAAAAACACACACTATTCAAATTTAGCTCTATGAAAGTTTATTTGAAATTGCTTCGAAAGATAAATAAACTTAACTTGAACATATTTTAAAACTTATTAACGCTATATTTGGTTAAAGAATTTGATGAGAGATTTGAAAAAAGAAATGTCAAAGGTAGGTGAAATGTGAATAAAATAGTATATAAATTTCATTTTTTAGTGTCACACATCTTTTTCTTTTTCCTTTCCAAATCCCTCTTCAAATCCCCTAATGAACACAGCATAAGGGAAATTATACTTACACCACCAGTTTAACTCCTTACAACCTCAAAATACAATTTTTATTTTATTTTATATTTTTATAATTTTTATAATTACTTTATTATTCTCATCCCTAAACTTCCTCATTCTTACAATCAAAACCTAAAAACGTTAACCCTAACCCTAACACCCATAGGCCCCGTTTGTTTGGAGAGTTAGAGGGGTGATTGAGATTGGTAGTGAGGTGAGATTCATTAACATTATGTTTGTTTTGAGAGATGGAGAGGGGATTGATAGTGAGCTCTGGATTATGAATCCCTTTGGGGAGGGATTCGGATGGGTCTCCAAGACTTGGTATTAGAAAAATAGTCTGCCGAACTAGAAATTTTTTATTTTTTACTTTTTATATTTTATTTTTTACATGTTGGACATTTTTTTTTTAACATTAATGTTTAATTTTTTGTATTTTTTGTTAAGTAAAAATCATTATTTTATTTGTTTTATTTTTTTCTGATTTTTTTTAAAATTTTTTGTTACATGTTGGGCATTTTTTTTAAACATTAATATTTAATGTTTTTGTATTTTTTATTTTATTTTATTATTTTATATAAAAATAATTTAATAATCCCTACACTGACAATCAATGAAGCACTGACACGTCCTCAGGCCTTGCGTACGAGTATCAGACACGTATCGGACACGGACACGCATCGGACACGTGTCCAACACTCTCTCTAACGTGTCCTTTTTTTAAAAAAAAAAAAATTTCCAGTCAAACACGCCATGGACATGCCAGGACACTTTCCGGACACGAGTAAGGTAGATCGAAGAAGCCCTAACTGTTGGAGAGGAGACAGAGAAAGAGAGAAAGAGATCGAGGGAAAGGAGGAAGCCTAACCTATTCAGATCAGTCGAAAAAGCTAAGGTATCTTTCTTCATCTTCTCTCTTCTTCTTCTCTGTCTCAATCTTCTCTATTATTCCTCTTATCTTCATTTTCTTTCTCTTCTTTTCTCTTTCGTCTTTGCCTTTTCTGACTCTCTCTCTCTCCTCTATTGTTTCTCTTTTTTATTTATTTTTTCTCTTTACCCGTTTCTCTCTCCCTTTCTTTTTTTTTTTTTTTTCTTTTTTTTATCCTTATTTTTTTGTTAAACCTAAAATTCATAGAATATTTTATTTTTATTTAAAAAAATTCATTTTTTATTAAAAAAATTAAAAAAATCTATTTATTAATTTTATTATTATAATTATAATTATATAAGAATTAATGATTTTCTTTTTGTTTTAGACATATAATAAATAAATAAAATTATATATATTAAACGTGTCCCCAACATGTCGTGTCCCCTATTTTTTGAAAAATTGCATGTCTGCATATCCGTGTCATGTCCCGTGTCCGTGTCCGTGCTACATAGTTAACAACTATTATTAAAATAAACATAATTTTACTTAATCCCTTCACTATCAATCCCCTCCATTCTATCTCTGAAAACAAACAGGGTCATACATAGGAGAAAATGTTATATTGAAACTATTAACTCACACTATAAAAATCAGAGTATGAGTATATTCTAAAACATAAACATGTTCTATATATCAGAGAAAATGCTAAATTGAAACTATTATATTAACTCACATCACAAGAAAACAAAGTAGAGTAACATACTTAGTAGGATCAAAGCCAGTATGAAGAGCCAACTGAAGCTCAGTAACACTAATCAACACAGCCTCACATCCAAACACAGCCCTTTATTTGCTTTAACCGCATATCCAATAATTGAATCCAAACCCTCCAAAGCATCCTTATAAGCCTCGAAATTTTTGCTGATTTGGAGTTTATTGTAGAGATACAGAGGGCTCTTCTCCACATTTTACATCACATCCTCAACCTTAAATACCTTTATAGCATAATTGTTGAAAAAAATGATTTTTTGGTGACTTCAATGTGAAATTAAAGTAGGTCCCAGTCATTAGTTGAGGTAGGATTAAATAGATTTAGATTCTTTGTAACAAGGTCTTTATACCATAAAAAGGATGACAAAAAATGATTGAGAATTGAATGAGAAATTGTCTCATAAAGATGGCCTCATAAATGAGGTTTTGGGAATTGCGTATAACTACCAATCCCACATTGATTGTAGAGAAAAACTTTGATAGGTATTTAAACCTCAAGATTATGAGAAGGACACGAGCCCTTTGGGGCATCCAAATTTTTCGAAGGAAGGGAGGCATGGATGCTTCAAAGATGGGCTTGGGCCAAGACTATGATCCAAGTTGGTTATGGTAAAATTGCCACATGCGCGCCGCCCGCCCGGATCGGTCATGGTCCTGGTCCGTGATTCGTGGGCCATGGATCTTGGATCTTGGGGCTTGAGGCTTTAAGCTTGATAGAATGGGTTACGTTTGGGTTGGGCCGGATTGGTGGCCAACCAACCTAATTTTCTTAGGCCAAGTCTGTTACAGATGTACACACTTGTGTATATAGAAAATAAATATAAGATATTTTTCCCATCAGTTTTGGTCCATTACTCCAGCAATTTTGCAGGAGTAATGACCATTAGTTGCCAGCCTTCATAGGCATTAGTTGCTAGCCTTCATGGTTGGATGTTCCTCCTCTCTTCCCCATGGTGTATAAAAGGAGACCCATCTCCCTTGAATTTGCACAGAATTTTTTCTCTCATATCATTGTCTTGTCAGTCTCCATCTATAATATATTCTTCTTGTGTGAGAGAGTACTGCCATTGTCGGTTCGCCAAAGTTAACAGAAGGTGCTTCTACGTTAGCTAGTCTAAACCATTTTATCCTGGGAGACAGAAGTCAACGTTCCTCTAGCACCCACGATGAGGTGGCTAATCTGTTTTAAGGACATTGTGGTATCACACAGAATTTGATTTGATCCCTTGTTTTCCTTATTTCGATTCCATATGTAGTTGTGTTAATCATGGTTCATGTTACATAATTTAACTGATTATTTTTTAATCTATTTGTTTCGTTTAATTAGCCTATATGAACAATAATCTTAAAACAGATTAATATAATTTTCAGGATATTATACCTATAGAATTCATGAATTAGGACACTTAGATTGATTTACAAGGTGTAATTTTATTTTATTTTATTTTTTTGGGGGGGGGGGGGGGGGAGGATTGTGCACATAGCCCATTGTTTTCATTTACAGTGTATGTTTATAATGGAAAAAAAAAAAAAAAAAAAATTGTTCTGCTGTATATATACATGCCCACTGTTTGCTTTGACCACCAATTAACATATGTTTTTTTTTTTTTTTGAGTAAATTATAAATACACATCCTGAGATTTGCTTAAAATACAGATTGTCCCCTGTAATTTGAAAAATTACAAATACCCCCTTGTTAAAAAATTTTATTTAATAGAATTAACAAAACAAAAAAATCATAATTACTTTTCTATACAATAATAAAATTATCTAAATTATTAATTGAAACATATTTATAATATTATTAAAAATTGCTAATTGACTTGACGATTTATTAATAAAAGGGGCGATTTGTTATAAAACTAGAAAACTCAGGGGGTGAAATGTAATTTTCAGAATCACAGGAGGCGATTTGTATTTTAATCAAATCTCAGAGGATGTATTTGTAATTTATTTATTATTTTTGGTACCAACAAGTGCATATAGGCTGGTGTTTAGATAACAAATATATGCATCGGCCATATATCTTGTCTTTGCTACTGTGTAGTTTCAGTTTATACAAGAAAAAAAAAAAAATTTGGAGTGCATGTGTAGAAATATTCATATTTAGTTGAACAAATTAATACATGGTATAATATTTATTTTATTAAGGGAACTAAACCAATAACATTTGTTTGTCACTGTTTTGTCTTTCCTACCACAGTGTACATGTTTAATTGGATACACTTTTCTAGTATAAGTTACTTGCTTATTATTTTTCAAAAGTGTAATATAATTTGCATACTCTTTATTTGATTTTACTATTATAGTGTGATTTTATGTACATGATTTTATTTCTTACCATAATTTGCATGACTTTTAATTTTAGAAGATAATTTGCTTGCTTATGGGTGTTGCAATTTTCGTTATACCAATTATTTTCTAGATTTTAGTTTAAATTACATGATTTAAATTTCTAGAATTATTTGCATGTTAATTGCTAAAATTATTTAATTTTCTAATTGTTTCTAATTTTTAGAATTGTTCACATGAGTTATTTAGAAGGTAATTCCTCTAGAATTAAGTGTATGTTAATTGTTTACATGTTTATTATGTAATAATTGATATGTAACTCATGGCTAGAATTTTAATTATTTAGGAATAAGGCTTTGTAAATTGTGTAATAATTTTATATATATATAACTATTGACTATTAACTTTTAATTTAATTCTTAGAGTTATAGTTTTATTTTGTAACTCTTGCCGATTAAACGTGTTGATTGTATATTTATTTACATGATTAGTGTGTTATAATTTCATATAACTCTTGTCAATTAATTTTATTTAATTTTTACAGTTATGAGGTTTGTAATTGATTTGGGAGTTATAAGTTTAATAGAATAACTTGTCAAGTTTTTCAATTTTATTTAATTTAGCTATTAAATTAATTTATTCTTTTACCGTTTCTTTAAATTATTTGTTTTGTATTTTGTTGTGTTTTCTACTAACTTTCTTAATAGGAATACCTAAGCAAAGAAAGAAAATTTTGGACTAAATAGAATCCTTATGGATTGGTTTACTCGTCTTATTTTGAAGCAATTTTTTGCTTTAGATTTATTTGGTTTATTTACCAATTTGTAAAAGCAAGTTTTATTTGCTTGTAATAGTTGTACCAATTTTTACATTACTTGTAATTTGGTTAGCAATTTTTAAATTACATGTAAGTGTTGGACCTTGGTTTGTTTTAACCTAGTTCATCCATTGGAAAAATTTAATTCTAAAAATTGTTGCTTATGGACTAGGAGTCAACATGCTCTTGAAAGTTTTGTCAAAAGGTTAATTAGGTTTTAAGTGGGACCAATGTGACCCCTCCAGTCTTTTTGAGAACATTCTTGACCATGTTCAATTCTAGGTCTAGTGGTAAGACTAATTTTGAATTAACTTTTCAACTGTGGGATTTTCTAGTGTTAAGTTTAATTTCTGAAAACACAGAAAGTGATATTTTGTTGTATGTTTCAAAAATAGCAACTGTCACCGATACTGCTACTACTGCAAATGTTGGTGGGGACCTAAACCCGGGGCAACTGGCTTGCCAACCCCTATTGCTGTGACCTCTATGGTCAACCTTAGTGTTACTCTAGCTGTTCTGAAAGGACCACTCAGTCACCATGAGAGCCCAGAGAAATTTGTTGGGGTGAACTTCAAAATATGGCAGCAAAAAATGTTGTTCTACTTGACCACGCTGAATCTTGCAAAGGTTTTAAGCGAGGATCCTCCAGCCGTGGCAGAGAATGAGCCAGACAGGAAAAAAGTCATGGCGCTTCACACATGGAAGTAGACTGACTATCTTTGTTGGAATTATGTGTTTAACAGCTTGGCAGACTCACTTTACAGTGTGTTTTATGCCAAGAGCTTAGCAAAGGAGTTATGAGAATCTCTGGACAAGAAATACAGGACTGACGATCCCAGGGCAAAGAAATTTATCATTGGCCGATTCCTAGACTTTAAAATAATAGATTCAAAAACTGTGATGAGCCAAGTCCAAGACTTCCAAATGATCTTGCATGAAATTCATGCTAAGGAGATGCTTTTGAACGAGTCATTCCAAGTTACTGTGATCATTGAGAAACTTCCCAATGGTTGGAAGGACTTCAAAAACTACTTGAAGCACAAACACAAGGAAATGTCAGTTAAAGAGCTGATTGTCCGACTCTGAATTGCGGAGGATAACATAAAGAAATGAGGGAGCACCTCCTTTGTGACGGCCAATGTCATTGAGCATGAAAAATCTTCTGGGGTGAGGAAAAAGCCCTTTGTGAACAAGGGCTCAAAGCTGGGGCCAAGGGGTGGTGTTGCAAAGAAGCCAGCATACAAGCCGCAGGAACCTATTTATCGGTTCTTAAGGAAGTGCTACAACTGTGGTAACGAGGGGTATCGGGCTAGTGACTGCTGCAAACAGAGGAAGCCATACAAAACAAATCTAGTGCTCACATGGCAGATATGCAAGAGCACTCCCATGATGAAGATGACATGCAATTGTCTACCGTTGTCTCTGAGGTGAATCTATGAGTTCAAACCCAAGAGAATGGTGGATTGATATTAGGGCTACACGTCACATTTGCTCTAAGAAGAAGCTGTTTACAACTTTCGAGCTGGTGACAAATGGCGAGAAGTTGTTTATGGGGAATTTTGCTACCTCAATTGTTGAAGGAAAAGGAAAGATGGTCCTGAAATTGGTCTCAGGAAAGGAGCTGTCCTTGAACGAAGTCCTATATGTTCCAGACATTTGTAAGAATCTTGTGTCGAGGTCTCTTCTCAGCAAACATGGTTTTCGCATGGTCTTTGAGTCCGACAAGGTCGTTCTGACCAAGAGTGGAGTGCATGTGGGTAAGGGATATATGTTGAGGGGTATGTTTAAACTCAATGTAATGACTCTTATCCCAAAGATAAATAAAGATGCATTTTCTTTTGCTTACTTGCTTGAGTCTTCTAATTTGTGGCATAATAGACTAGAATATGTGAACTTTGAATCTTTACGTAGATTAATCAAGTTAGATCACATATTAAAGATTAATACGAAACACAAGTGTGAAACTTGTGTTGAAGCGAAGTTGACAAGATCTTCGCTTCATTCTATTGAAATAAGTTCAGAGCCGTTGGACTTAGTGCATAGTGATGTGTGTGACTTAAAGTTTATACAATCACGTGGTGGCACTAAGTACTTCATCACTTTTATTAATGATTGCACTAAGTATTGTTATGTGTATTTGCTCAAAAGCAAAGATGAGGCTATGGACAAGTTTGTTCTTTATAAGAATGAAGTTGAGAATCAATTAGGCTGCAAGATTAAGGCTTTAAGAAGTGATCGTGGTGGTGAGTATAAATCATCGTTTATTGAGATTTGTACTCAATCCGAGATTATCCACCAAACCACGACGCCTTATTCTCCTCAGTTAAATGGGATTGTTGAACGAAAGAATAGGATGCTAAAGGAGATGATGAATGCAATGTTGATAAGTTCTGGATTTCCACAGAACTTGTGGGAGGAAGCAATTCTCTCCACGAATTACATTCTAAATAGAATCCCTTGAAAGAAAGTAGACAAGACTCCATATGAATTATGGAAAGACCACAAGCCTTTTTATAATTTCTTACGAATGTGGGGGTGTCTTGCAAAAGTGGCGGTACCTACACCCAAGCCGGTTAGGATATGTTCGAAAACCGTAGATTGTATATTCATTGGTTATGCACAGAATAGTAGTGCATATAGGTTTCATGTGCACAAGTCTAATATTTTAGATATCCACAAGAGTACCATAATGGAGTCAAGGAATGCATCTTTCTTTAAAAACATATTTCCTTGTCGAACTCAAGGAGATGATCAAAGTTCTGAGAAGAAACTTGAAAATGATCAAGTAGATGATCAAAATGAGGAAGTAGATGAGCCAAGAAGGACTAAGAGGGCTAGGACTGCAAAGTCTTTTGGTTCGGACTTCTTGACTTATATGTTAGAGGGAGAACCTTGAACTTTCTATGAAGCCGTGACTTCACCTGAAAGTCCCTAATGGAAAGAAGCTATTAAGAGTGAAATTGAATCCATCTTATAGAACCATACTTGGGAGTTGGTTGATCTACCCCCAAGCAGTAAAGCCTTGGATAGTAAGTGGATCTATAGAAGAAAGATGAGAGCGAATGGGTGTAGACAACTCATTTTTGACCGCCCTTACGACTTGGATGTCACCACTTGCACACCAAATGATGAATGTGTGTATGCTTGTTAAGTGCTGGGAAGTCCTCAGCGAACTGCTACAGTTTTGAGCCTTTCAAACCCTACACACCTCTTGTTTTGTTTTGGACCAAAACTAGAGATTTTCAATCCTGCAGCCTCTTGTGGCTTGCTGGCCACCATTAGTGGCCTGTCGGCCACAAGTGGTTTTGCAGATATTTTTTCCTGCTAACTGTGCAAGTTGTTGGCACAAATGCATGCACCTTCTTACACGTGTATTTATTGATATTTCTGAGGGAGTTGTATGGTTTTCTATAAATAGGAAGCCTCCCCTTCCATTTTCAAGGTTGGAATTTTTAGAGCAAAAATTCTCTTTCTCTTTCTACAATTCTCTTACTCTCTTGCAATTTCTTAACTTTTTGCAAGCTTTTGTCTATACACTCTAAACCAAATCTTACCATCTTTGAGTTGAGGTACCTTTTAGCCTAGTTTGAGCTTTTGAGGGTGTGTAAGCCTTCATTTGTTGCCTAGAATTGGTTCTCCTCTTCAAGAGGTATAAAGCTTTGCTTCTCTTCTTGCTTTATTTACTCTTTTTTCTACTGTTTTCCAACTATTTTTGGGCTGTATAAACTCTGTATTTTTGGGCTAAAACTTTTGGTTTAAGGCCTTAAAGGGTGGAGGGGTGGTTCAACTTTTTTTCCACCTTGCTTCTCTAACATTTACCCTTGTGTTTCCCACCTTTACACTATTTTTTTTAAAGCTTTTACACACTGATTTTTAGAGCTTTTTTAGTGGCTAAAATGTTGTTTTGAAGTCTCAAAAATAGAGGGGTAGCCTCCCCTCCTTGTGTTTGTTTACTAGCCTAGCATGCTCCATGTTTTAGCTTATTATTTTAGCTTTTGTTAGCTTAATTCCAGCATGTTTTAGTATTGTTTTAGACCTGTTTTAAGACTATTTTTGAGCGTTCATTACATTTGAGCTTTGTATTGCATGCTTAGAGTGTAATTGTCCTCATAGATTTGGTGGTTTAGGCCTTAGCCACCATCTTATTTGAGTTTATAGTGTTTATTTATGGCTTTCCATACTTGTGATCACTCTTAATCACTTCTGCAACCTCCCTCATTTCTTGACTTTTCATTTGCTTTGAAAGTTGATTCAAACTAGTTGCTTGTTTAAAACATGAGATTGAGGTCTTGTTCTTAAGGGTTTAATCCCTTTGGGGGTTCATTACCAACGACATGACACTTCTCTCATACTTAAAACAACACTTGGTTTGGTACTTCTTTCCATTAGAGGACTTAAAATTCATCTTTGGACTTAAATTACTAAGGAATGGTTGGTAATTTAAAATAGAGTAATAAAATTGGGGACTAAAATGATGCAAGATAATAACATGGTTGGATTCAATCGGGCGTTAATTGAACCCTTGAGTCTTGAATCGTTTCGTACTTACTAGTGATGTAAACAGTTTAAGAGTCATTGTCAACCACTTCCCTTGATCAATCCATGATAAGGAGGCGGTTTGAGAGTCTTATTTGCTACATTGATTGAACTTGCACCCTTTGCTTCATAAGCCATCATGCAATGAAATTGCATCCATTGATGGTTTGTGAATAAAATTTTGCCACTCCTTTGAGCTGTTTAATGATAAGGAGGAGTAAGTTGTGCAAACAACCCTTGAGAATACCATGTATTGTGCATTGTTTGCTCTTTGTTGCAGCAGAAAGAACCAGGCAGCAATGGCGGGGAGGCCACCTTCTGTGGACGGCAGACCATCATTTGTGGCCAGCAGGCCACCACTTCTAGCTTGTTAGCCACCTTTGCAAAATCCAGTAATAACTTGTTGAAACAGAATAGAGTTGGTTCTGAGGTGGAAATCAGTACAAGTGTTCTGCTGTGCAACAGAGGCATCTGGCAGCAGAAACAGTGACTTTTTCGGATAAAAAGTTCGCGCATGCATGATCATTCCTCGTTTCCCGAGGAGGAGTAATTAGAGTAGTTAATTTATTTACTTTATTCTATAATTGATTAGTTAGCTAAACTAGTTATTTAATTTTGTCTTGTAATAATAAGCTAATTAGCTAGAATAGTTTATTAGTTTAAGTTTGTTGTTGTAATAATTAGTTAAGTAGCTTAGCTAATTTATTCATTTCGTTTTGTAATAGCTAGTTAATTAGTTTAGCTAGTTAGTTCATTCGGATCCTCTTGTGTGAGGGCGCAAATGTTGTAATAATGTGCATGTCTTCCAACCCCACGTCTTTCTCCTTTTCATTTACCTGCTTATGATGGTTAGTTTAGGACATCATGTTTTGTTTAGCATCTCTCATGCCTTGCATGCATTGAGCTCGGCGTATCATTCTAACTTGCATTGTTAGTTAAAAATTCTTTGAATACGTGCTTAGACCGCATGCTATCAAATTGATTCATATGCCATATTAGTAGCCGAGCTTAGTAATTGCATATCGCATGCGTTGCATTAGTCATATTGCATTGTTAGGATCATGCATTTTTCTAACACTTTTATCTTTTCGGCTTGCCTTGGAGTACCAGGTGAGCTTTTCTTTGTTTTAGCATATTGCATTGTATGTTAGTGTTGCCATGTTTAGCATGCTTGCCATGAGGCTAAATGCTTAATTGATATATCTATTCAAATGCCTGTGGATGAAGGCTAATTGCTTGAACTGGAATAATTTGAATAATGTTTATATGCGATCACTTTTTTTCAAGTGGTACATATTCGAAACAACTTTGCAAACGAACATGAACCAAATGGTCCAATTCTTGCAAATTTAGTCTATACTTATGTGTGTGCGCATCACATAGTAATGCTAGCTTAATAAACTAGAACTAGAGCATATAATGTAGATAAGATTCATATCATGATTAGTAGATGGTGATCTTTGATCGGGCGAGTAGAGGTGCTCAATTCATGACCTTTTCCTTTTGTACTTAAGTTCCCGAACCGAGACAATCTTGGTGATGACGGACACGTGGCACGAGTCATGGGGTTCCTAAATTCTCCAAAAATATTTAGGTGGTGACTCTGTATTTGGCAAAGTAATCAATTTTTGGCAATTTGAATCAAAATCGATTTTCCAAAAAATTTGCTGGATTTGGACTCTTTGGTGTTTTTCTATTTCACATTGCACTTATGGGATCAGATTCAGAACCACAGGTAGAGTCCGAATTGTAGGGCTAGTCGTCCTCCGAAAGGGGCACGAAAGGTCGAGCTACAATGGGTCAATTGATAAGTACAAAGCTAGGCTAGTTATCAAAGGATATAGGCAGAGAGAAGGCTTGGATTACTTTGATACGTATTCACCTATGACAAGGATTACATCCATTTGTATGGTGATTGCGATAGCCACTTTACGTGGTATAGAGATACATCAGATGGATATAAAGACAGCTTTCTTAAATGGAGATTTAGATGAAAAAATCTACATGGAACAACCCGAGGGGATTTTAGTTCCAGGGAAAAATAAGAAAGTCTGTAAACTTATCAATCATTATATGGTTTGAAACAAGTGCCTAAGCAATGGCATGAGAAGTTTGACAACGTTATGTTGTCAAATGGATTTAGAATAAATGAGTGTGACAAGTGTGTATATGTTAAAGACACTGACAGAGGTTATGCCATTTTGTGTCTATACATAGATGACATACTCATTGTTGGTAGTAATGATGAAATGGTTCGAACTACCAAGAGATTGTTAAACTCTAAGTTTGACATGAAAGATATGGGCCTTACAGATATTATTCTAGGTATTAAGATTACCAAAACATCTAGTGGTATTGTACTTTCTCAGTCTCACTATGTTGAGAAGATACTTGAGAAATTTGGTAAATTAGATACAAGTGTGTCAAGGACACTGGTAGACATGAGTCTACATTTGACCAAGAATAATAGTGAGAGTGTCTCCCAACTAGAATATTCTCGGGTCATTGGAACTTTGATATATCTGATGAGTTGTACAAGGTTGGATATAGCCTACTCTGTTAGCAGGCTTAGTAAATACACGAGTAATCCGAATACCACTCATTGAAAAGGCATTAAGCAGATGTTAGGTTATCTACGCTACACCCGAGATTATGGGCTGTATTATACCAGATACCCAGTGGTTCTAGAAGGGTATAGTGATGCTAATTGGATATTTGATATAAAGGACTTCAAATCCATTAGTGGTTATGTGTTTACTCTCGGAGGGGCAATCGTGTCTTAGAAGTCTTCCAAGAAAACGTGTATATCAAGATCAACGATGGAATTTGAGTTTATTGCTTTGGATAAAGCAACTTAAGAAGCCCAATGGCTTCGCCAGTTCGTTGAGGACATTCCACATTGGCTGAAACCTGTGCCTGCTATCTGTATTAATTGTGATAGCCAATTGGTGATTGGACGGGTACAAAGTCTTATGTATAATGGAAAGTCTAGACACATCCGTCGCAAAAATAATTCTATACGACAACTACTCTCTAATGGGATTGTCTCTGTACACACCCTATTTTTGACTACCCTTACGACTTAGACGTCACCGCTTGCGCACCCAATGATGAATGTGTATATGCTTGTCAAGTGCTCGGAGTCCTCAGCAGAATGCCACAACTTTGAGCCTTCAAACCCTATACACTTTTTGCCTTATTTTGGACCAAAACCATGATTTTTCAAGCCTAAAAAACCTTGGGACTTGCCGGCCACCAATGCAGGCTGCCGGCCACAAGTGTGTTTTGGCAGATATTTTGGCCAGCTGGGCCAGCTGTTTGCACAGATACATGCCCTTGCCTACACGTGTATGTATTGATATTTCTAAGGGAGTTTCATTGTTTTCTATATATAGGAGACCTCCCTTTCCATTTTTGAGGGTTGAACATTTTGGAGCAAAAATTATCTCACTCTCTCTACAATTCTCTCTCTTTTTTTTTTTTATGAATTCTTAAGCTTTTGCAAGTTTTTACCTATACACTCTAAACCAAACCTTGTGGTATTGGAGTTGAGGCACTTTTGGGCTTACTTTGAGCTTTAGAGGGTGTGTAAGTGTTGATTTGTTGCTTGGAAAGTGTTCTCCTCTTCAAGAGGTATAAGTCTTGGTTTATTGTTTTGTTTCAATTGCTATTTTGCCTACTATTTTGGGGCTATTTTGGACTATCTAAACTCTAAAATTTTGGGCTGAAACTTGTGGTTTAAGGCCAATAAGGGTGGAGGGGTCGCTTACCATTCCCTCTACCTAGCTTCCAAGGCCTTTACCCTTGTGTTTCTCACCTTGCTGTCACCAGTTTTTTGAGCTTTTTACCATTGATTCTCAAAGCTTTTTCAGTGGCTAAAATGTTGTTTTGAAGTCTCAAAATGAAGGAGGTAGCCTCCCGTCCTTGTGCTTGTTTACTAGCTTAACATACTCCACGTTTTAGCTATTTTTGTCTTAATTTCAGCATGTTTTAGGACTGATTTAGCACTGATTTAGAACTGTTTTTGGTTGTTCATTGCATTTGAGCCTTGTATAGCATGCTTGTAGTGTAGTTGTCCTCATAAACTTGGTGGTTTAGGTCTTAGCCACCAACCTATTTTAGTTGATAGTGTTTATTTCTTGTTTTCCATGCTTGTGATCACCCTTAATCACCTCTGCAACCTCCCTCCTTTCTTGGCTTTTCATTTGTTTTAAAAGTTGTTTCAAGCCACTTGTTTATTTAAGCTTGAGATTAAGGTCTTATGCTTAATGGTTTAATCCCTTTGAGGGTTCATTACTGTAACAACCCTCACCACTGATTAGTGCTAATCTATGATTAAGCATGTTAAGTGACTGATTGAATGAAAGTCTGAACTGATCGATTGAGTGTATTAGTTTAAATGGAAATCTATCTGTTTGACTGTTAAATGATCTGTTCATGTTTTATGTTTTAAACTGCAAATTGAAGGCCTTATCGGCGGCCGAATCCGAAACTGATTAGTGTTTTATGCTAATTAGAATTAATGTGATTTTATGGTAAATTTAGTTGAAATTCGATTTGGTATGATTAAATTGGATTAAATAAGCTAAATCACATTAGTTGCTTTAATTACCCTTTTGCCATTAGTGGGCCACTATTTACAACATTGTCTTGAAGCCTTTGATGCATCATTCTTGTTCATTCCTAGAGACAAAACCGACTAGAGAGAGAGAGAGAGAGTTAGGAGAGCTTGGTTTCATCAAGAATTGCTTGGAGAACTAGGAGAAATTGAAGAGAGATTGCATATTTGAGCTTCTAGACTTGAAATTGAGGACCTAAGGTAGGATATTCATCTTCTTGATTATGAATTCTAGTTGTACCTTGCATGGTTAATGAGTCTTTAGTGATCTAAGTCTAGAATTGGTTCTAACATGTTGAATTGAATCTTAAATTATGCATGCATGTATACATTGTTGAATTTTGAGGTTGTCTTCTTAGAATCCTCACATACATGTCCATATTTGGGTTATAGTCCATGAATTCATCATGTTTTGGAGTGAATTGACTCATTTGATCATGCATTGGAAGCTTTGAAGTCGATTAATTTCATGCATGTTGCATGCTCATCATGTTCTTGAAGTTTTGTTTGGAAATGGGTTCAATTGAACTACCTTTGGGCTTTGATTTTGCAAATTGATCTTTGAAACATGTCATATTATGAGTTTTAAAGTGTTTTTCAGAAAATTATCCCAAAAGGATCGAATTTGATGCTTTAAATGTTGAGTTTCATGCTTGGAGACAAATCTGGAAATTCTAGATTTTGGATCCACGCTCGAGCGAGGAACTTCACGCTCGAGCATACACTCTGAGTTCATACAGTCCGCTTGAGCAGGGAAAGTAACGCTCGAGCGTGGAATGTGTGTATCCAGTACTTTGCATGTGTTTACAGTCCGCTCGAGCGAGGACTTGTGTCTCACGCTCGAGCGGGGGTCGAGCGCCCGTCGAGCGTGAATTGCGTGCATCTAGCACTTTTGCAGTCCGCTCGAGCAAGGAAAGTCACGCTCGAGCGGAGCTCCTTTGCCTGCATGTCCGCTCGAGCCTAGAAAGCCACGCTCGAGCGAGACCCCTGTTTTCTGAAAATTCAGAAAAGTGTTTTAAAGTGCATCTTTGCATCCTCATTCCATCCTAGGCATTCTTAGGCCTAGTTTAAGGCATCTTAATGAGGATAATGCTATAGAACCACACCGAGTCAAGATAGGGACTAAGTTATTGTTTCCCAAACGTGCAACGTAGTGTGTGTTCATTCTGTAACTGTGTAGGGTTGGCATCCGAGGACGCTCACTAGCCTATCTGTAGCCCAGAACTCTGTGAGTAACAATGTTGTAAAGATATATTCAATCATGAATAATTTCTGAATGATCAATTGTACTGCTTTCTGAAATGATATTTCTTACTGAATGAATGCTTGTCCTATTTGCGAACTGTATTCGTGGCATCCATAGCAATTTACTGTTACTATACTGTACTGCTACTATCACAGAGATCTCTGTCGGTTCCCATGTTTGGAACCACTACTGTTTACTGATATGATGGCCACTGTTCGGTCTGTTAAGACCTACTGTACTGTTTGCTATTGGATGTACCACTTATGACTGCGATGATCGAATAACTGATATACTGTTCAAATGACTGTGTTAAATACTGAAAGGACATTCATTCCTAACCTCTTTATGCATATGTTATTCACTGAGCTTTAGCTTACTATTTTTATATATATATATATGTATGTGTCCAGGCACCGGATCGGAGCTAAGAACGTTGGATTAAACTCCTTTTTTGTCAAGCCAACCAACGTACCTCACTGCGAGGTTCCAAGTCCTTCAAGCTAGGGCTTTTTGGGGTGTCTCAATTCACCCTTCTGTCTCTGTTTTGTAATACTGTATAGACTTGTATTGTACTGTGAGTAGGGATTAGGTCCTTGTCCTGGTTAATTGTATATGTTTGTATATACTGGTTTGTTTCTGAATGTGAATATGTATGAAAAGTCTTTGTTTTTGCATACAGACTGTCACAACTCATTGGACATCTTTTATTACTGTTTTGGCTTCCGCCAGCCCCTGTACTCTGTATTACTGTTATTACTGTTAAGCAGGCCTTTGGTAATCACGGATTACTAGCCGGTTACGGTGCTAAATTCATAGGGGCGGGTTTGGGTCGCGACAGAGTGGTATCAGGGCGATACTAAACCATGAGTTATACCGCACACACGTGTCCAAATGAGCTATAGGATGTCCTAGAAAAGTGAATAGGGCATTGCATGAGCATTGAAAAGTGTGTGTGGCCATGACACGAATATATGTGTTAATGTGTTAATATGTTAAGTATGCAACTGTCTATGTTTATAATTGCCATAATTGTCTATAGTGAAATGGATAACGCAAGAAATGCTGATGAACCTGAATTAGAGATGGCAATCTGAAACCGGCCCGACGGGGACCCGACCCCCCGATCCCGAATATAACAGTTATTTTCTTAAAAATACCCCCGACGGGCCGGGGATGGTGATAAAAAAAAAATCCCCGATGATAATCGGGCCGGGGACGGGGATACATGTTTCAGTCCCGGCCCGCCTCGGCCCCGGCCCCAGCCCCAAGCCCCGGTCCGTTTGTTCCCGAATGATTTATGTATTATATATATATATATATATATTTTATTCTCATATATATCTCATTATAGATCTACTCTCTCTCTCCATTCCTCACATGTCTTTTCCACCGTCTCTGGTCTCTCTCTTCTTCACCATCTCTCACCGCCACCTCCTTCTCCACCAATCCTCCCACCACTCCCCTCCTTCCTCCTCCTCTTTCTCACGCCTCTCATCTCTTTCGTCTCTCTCTCCCTCACTCACGTCTCTCATCTCTCTCATCTCACCGTGTCACAGCCCCGTACACAGGACAAGTTTGAAGATGGACAGACTGTGGTTCGATCGATTTGAAGCTACCACAGCCAGCTCCTCTCGTCTCACCGGCAGCTCCCTCACCGCCTTCTTCTTCTCTCCACACAGTATCTCTCTCTCTCTCTCTCTCTCACAGATCTCCTCTCTCTCTCTCACACGGATCCGTTGGTTTTAGATCTGTTGGTGATGAAGATGTTGCTTTCTGATCTGTTAGTGATGAAGATGTTGCTTTCAGATCTGTTGGTGATGAAGATCTGTTGTTTTGAATTTTTTTTTTTTGATGTTCTTGATGGTGATGAAGATCTGTTCTTGATGCTGCTTTTTTTATGTTGTTGAGATGTTGATTTTTTTTTTTTTTCTTTTGATGTTGATGTTGTATTTTTGGCCAGGGATTTTCGAGGTCGGGGAAACCCGATCCCCGTTAGGGGGCGGGGGTGGGGGCGGTAGTTAGTTCCCCATCGGAGATAGGGACGGGAACGGGGACGGGGGGAAGTTCTGCCATCGGGGATCGGGGACGGGGAGGGTGATCCCCAGCCCGGCCCCGCCCCGTTGCCATTCCGAACCTGAATCATCTGAGGCTAGAATGGCAAGGCTCGAAAGAACAGTTGAACTGCTAACTGAGGCCTTAAGGCTACAACAGAACCAACAGCCCCCACCTCCTCTAGTTCAACCTGAGTAGAATGTGAATGATGATATAATTGCTCTAACGCAGAAGTTCAGTAAAATGAAACCACCGGCATTCCAAGGAGGCCTCGAACCGCTAAAGGCTGAAGCTTGGGTTCTTGAAATAGAGAAATTATTTGAAGCCATTCCATGTTTTGAAGCACCCAAAGTGCTACTGGCTACCTTCACCTTACAAGAAGAGGCCAGAAGGTGGTGGATGCTGGTCCGCGACACCAATACTGCCATGAATTGGGCTCAGTTTAAAGGAGCCTTTTTTGAGAAATACTTTCCACAGTGTGTCAGGGACCGAAAAGTGACTGAATTTGAACAACTGAAACAAGGCACTATCTCCATAGCTGAGTACGAATCGAAATTCACTGAACTCGCCAGATATGCACCACACATGGTGGATACCGATTACAAAAAGGCCAGGAAGTTTGAAGGCGGCCTTAATGTTGAAATCCTTGACAGAATCAATGTTCTGAAACTACTGAAATATGTAGATGTTCTTGACCAAGCAATAATGGCTGAGTCGAACATCGAGGCACTGAAACAAACTGAAACACCAGCAACCGAGTGGCGTGGCAAGAGACGAGGCTTTAAGTTCAAGAAAGACCGAAATACTTCATCGAACAAAAAGCAAAATACAGGGTCAACAACCAGTTCCAGTCAGGGAAGTGGTTCCATACCGCCCTGTTCTAAATGTGGTAAGAAACATAAAGGGGTTTGCTATAAAATTTCAGGTGCTTGTTACAGGTGTGGCAAGGTGGGCCACATGGTCAAAGATTGCCCTTCTGCTCCTCAGGACAATAGTAAAGTTGCAGCCAGCGCCGCAGCATCAACTGTTGCATCAAAACCTAATCCCAAAGCTACCGGAAAAGAGCCTATGAGGCAAGGCCGAGTGTTTGCACTCGTACTGGGAGATGTACAAAATACCGAGACCGTTGTGTCAGGTATACTCTCAATTTGTGCTCAAAATGCATATGTTCTGATTGATTCAGGGTCTACACATTCATATGTATCGCATGTTTTTTTGCGAAAATTAAATAGACCACTGGAACCTATGAACTATCTGTTAGCTGTATCTTCACTTGTTGGGGGATCTATGACTTGTGCTTATATGTACCTTGCATGTGAAATTATTGTTGGGGATGTTCATTTGTATATTGATTTACTGCCTTTGAATATTGATCACTTTGATGTGATATTTGGGAATGGACTAGTTAACGAAATATCATGCTACTATAGACTGTGTAACAAAACAAGTTGTTTTCCGTCCACCTGGACTGCCTGAATTTGTGTTTAACGGAGCTAGAGTAGTACCTTCCCCATATCTGATTTCATCCATAAAAGCTTTTAAACTAATTAAAAAGGGGTGTAAAGGGTATCTGTGTTGTGTATTAACTGTGCCTACTGATGCTAAAACTGATGTGAACAGTATTCCTATAGTCAAAGAATTCTCAGATATTTTTCCAGATGATTTGCCAGGGGATTTGATTGATAAGGAGATTGAATTCACCATTGATGTGATTCCGGATACACAGCCAGTATCTAAAGCTCCTTACAGAATGGCACCGACTGAATTGAAAGAGTTGAAAGTTCAGCTGCAAGAACTGTTAGAAAAGAAGTTCATCAGGCCTAGTACTTCACCGTGGGATGCGCCGGTCTTATTTGTGAAAAAGAAAGACAGCTCGTTGAGACTTTGCATTGACTACCGTGAACTGAACAAGGTAACAGTGAAAAATAAATATCCATTGCCTCGTATTAATGACTTATTTGATCAGTTACAGGGTGCCCAAGTGTTCTCTAAAATTGACCTTAGATCTGGATACCACCAGTTAAAAGTCAAGATCGAGGACATTGAAAAGACTGTCTTTCGAACGAGGTACGGATATTATGAATTCTTAGTTATGCCTTTCGGAGTTACTAATGCACCTGCTGCATTTATGGACCTTATGAACAGAATTTTCAAACCATACCTTGATGAATTTGTAGTTGTTTTCATAGATGACATTTTGATTTATTCCAAAAGCACGGAAGAACATGAACATCATTTGAGAATTGCCCTACAGACCCTAAGAGAACAGAAACTGTATGCTAAACTGACAAAATGTGAATTTTGGCTTGACAATGTTATGTTTTTGGGACATGTAATCAGTAAGGATGGAATTTCAGTTGATCTGCAAAAAATTGAAGCAGTAGTGAATTGGCCTAGACCGACAAATGTTACCGAAGTCCGAAATTTTCCAGGCTTAGCCGGGTATTACAGAAGGTTTGTCAAAGACTTCTCAAAACTGGCCTACCACTGACTCAATTGACTCAAAAGGGGATATCATTTGACTAGACCGATCAGAGAGAATCAGCTTTTCAAGAGTTAAAGACTTGACTTGTGACTGCACCGATTCTTACCCTACCTTCAGGTACGGATGGTTATACTATATTTAGTGATGCTTCTTATAAGGGTTTGGGATGTGTTTTAATGCAGAATGGTAAAGTGACTACGTATGCTTCCCGACAACTGAGACCGCATGAAAAGAACTACCCGACCCATGATTTGGAACTTGCTGCAGTAATGTTTGCATTGAAAATTTGGCGTCACTACCTTTATTGGGCAACATGTGAGGTGTACACAGACCACAAGAGTTTGAAGTACTTCTTCACACAGAAAGAACTGAACATGAGACAGCGAAGATGGTTAGAACTGATAAAAGACTATGACTTGCAAATTTTGTACCACCCAGGGAAAGCTAACACCGTTGCCGATGCATTGAGTCAAAAATCGATTGGAAATTTAGCCTGTTTACTCACCGGGCAGAAAGAATTGCTTTGTGACCTTGAAAATTTTGAAGTTGAGATTGTTTTGCGTGAACAAGGTGGACCAGTAACTGCTATTTCTGCTCAACTGGCACTTATTGAAGAGATTAAAGAGAAACAGCAACAGGATGACTTCTTGAAGAGGATCATCGATGAACGAGAATTTAAACCGAGGCCGGGTTTCAAATTTGAAAACAATGTACTGAAATTTCAGGGAAGGTTGTGTATACCGAGTGATTTTGAACTGAAAAGAAGAATTTTGCAAGAGGGCCACAATTCGAAACTGTCTATCCATCCGGGAAATATGAAAATGTACCAAGACTTGAAACTGAATTTCTGGTGGCCGGGAATGAAGAAAGAGATTGCTGACTTTGTATCGAAATGTCTTCATTGCCAACAAGTTAAAGCTGAACATCAACGACCCGCAGGCTTACTCCAACCCTTACCAATACCGGGGTAGAAATGGGAACATATCACTATGGATTTTATTGTTGGTTTACCTCGCTCCAGTAAAGGTATGGATTCAATTTGGGTTATTGTTGATAGACTGACTAAATCTGCTCACTTCTTACCTGTCAAAACAATTTATAATGTGGACAAATTGGCTATAATCTATATTGATGAGATTGTTAGATTGCATGGAGTGCCTGTGCCCATTGTTTCTGATAAGGACTCGAAGTTTACATCGAGATTTTGGCAAAGTTTGCAAACAGCATTGGGTACTGAACTAAGACTGAGTAGTGCATACCATCCTCAGACAGATGGCCAGTCAGAAAGAACCATCCAGAATCTGGAGGATTTATTGAGAATGTGTGTCCTTGATTTTCAAGGAAATTGGGAAAGCCACTCACCGTTGGCTGAATTCACCTACAACAACAGTTTTCATTCAAGCATTGGTATGGCGCCTTTCGAGGCTTTATATGGCAGGAAATGTCGATCTCCTATCTGCTGGGCAGAAGTTGGAGATGGGCCTTTGCTTGGGCCCGAGATTGTTCAGGAAACCACAGAAAAATGTGAAACTGATTCAGCAAAGATTGAAAACCGCACAAAGCCGACAGAAAAGTTATGCGGATGTCCGAAGGCGAGACAGAGAATATGAAGTAGGTGATCACGTTTTTGTTAAAGTGACACTGATGAAAGGGCAGACCTGTTTTGGGGTTAAAGGCAAGTTAGCGCCGAGATATGTCGGACCGCACGAGATTATTGAAAAGATTAATCCGGTGGCGTATTAAGTAGCGCTTCCTCCTGAAATGGAGCATATGCATAACGTGTTCCATATTTTAATGTTAAGGGATTACCTCCGGGATCCCTTCCACGTGATTGAGCCTACCTGTGTAGTGCTAAGTGACGACTACACTTATAAGGAACGGCCTATTCAGATTGTAAACAGACCGATCAAGAAGTTGAGGAACAAAGAGATTCCATTAGTGAAAGTTGATTGGTAAAACCATGGTGGCGTATATGCCACTTGGGAAAGGGAAGACGATATGATCAAGAGATATCCTGAATTGTTCCCACTGAATCCAGTGTTCTTCCAAAATGAAGGTAATTTGAGTTTGGAGGACCAAACTCTTTGTAAGGAGGGGAGACTGTGACAACCCTCACCACTGATTAGTGCTAATATATGATTAAGCATGTTAAGTGACTGATTGACTGAAATTCTGAACTGATTGATTGAGTGTATTAGTTTAAATGCAAATCTATCTGTTTGACTGCTAAATGATCTGTTCATTTTTTATGTTTTAAACTGCAAATTGAAGGCCTTATTGGCGGCCGAATCCGAAACTAATTAGTGTTTTATGCTAATTAGAATTAATGTGATTTTATGGTAAATTTAGTTAAAATTCGATTTGGTATGATTAAATTAGATTAAATAAGCTAAATCACATTAGTTACTTTAATTACCCTTTTGCCATTAGTGGGCCATTATCTACAATATTGTCTTGAAGCCTTTGATGCATCATTCTTGTTCATTCTTGGAGACAAACCCGACTAGAGAGAGAGAGAGAGTTAGGAGAGCTTGGTTTCATCAAGAATTGCTTGGAGAACTAGGAGAAATTGAAGAGAGATTGCATATTTGAGCTTCTAAACTTGAAATTGAGGACCTAAGGTAGGATATTCATCTTCTTGATTATGAATTCTAGTTGTACCTTGCATGGTTAATGAGTCTTTAGTGATCTAAGTCTAGAATTGGTTCTAACATATTGAATTGAATCTTAAATTATGCATGCATGTATACATTGTTGAATTTTGAGGTTGTCTTCTTAGAATCCTCACATGCATGTCCATATTTGGGTTATAGTCCATGAATTCATCATGTTTTGGAGTGAATTGACTAATTTGATCATGCATTGGAAGCTTTGAAGTTGATTAATTTCATGCATGTTGCATGCTCATCATGTTCTTGAAGTTTTGTTTGGAAATGGGTTCAATTGAACTACCTTTGGGCTTTGATTTTGCAAATTGATCTTTGAAACATGTCATATTATGAGTTTTAAAGTGTTTTTCAGAAAATTAGCCCAAAAGGATCGAATTTGATGCTTTAAATGTTGAGTTTCATGCTTGGAGACAAATCTGGAAATTCCACATTTTGGATCCACGCTCGAGCGAGGAACTTCACGATCGAGCGTACACTCTGAGTTCATACAGTCCGCTCGAGCGGGGAAAGTAACGCTCGAGCGTGGAATGTGTGTATCCAGTACTTTCCATGTGTTTATAGTCCGCTCGAGTGAGGGAATGCACGCTCGAGCGAGGACTTGTGCCTTACACTCAAGCGGGGGTCGAGGGCCCATCGAGCGTGAATTGCGTGCATCCAGTACTTTTGCAGTCCGCTTGAGCGAGGAAAGTCACGCTCGAGCGGAGCTCCTTTGTCTGCATGTCCGCTCAAGCGTAGAAAGCCATGCTCGAGCGAGACCCATGCTTTCTGAAAATTTTGATAAGTGTTTTAAAGTGCATCTTTGCATCCTCATTCCATCCTAGGCATTCTTAGGCCTAGTTTAAGGCATCTTAATGAGGATAAGGCTATAGAACCACACCGAGTCAAGATAGGGACTAAGTTATTGTTTCCCAAACGTGTAACTTAGTGTGTGTTCATTCTGTAACTGTGTAGGGTTGGCACCCGAGGACGCTCACTAGCCTATCTATAGCCCAGAACTCTGTGAGTAACAATGTTGTAAAGCTATATTCAATCATGAATAATTTCTGAATGATCAACTGCACTGCTTTCTGAAATGATATTTCTTACTGAATGAATGCTTGTCTTATTTGCGAACTGTATTCGTGGTATCCATAGCAATTTACTGTTACTGTACTGTACTGCTACTGTCACAGAGATCTCTGTCGGTTCCCATGTTTGGAACCACTACTATTTACTGATATGATGGTCATCAACTGACTGTTCGGTCTGTTAAGACCTACTGTAATGTTTGCTATTGGATGTACCACTTATGACTGCTATGATTGAATAACTAATATACTGTTCAAATGACTGTTTTAAATACTGAAAGGACATTCATTCATAACCTCTTTACGCATATGTTATTCACTGGGCTTTAGCTTACTATTTTTATATATATGTAGGTGTTCAGGCACCGGATCGGAGCTAAGAGCGTTGGGTTAAACTCCCTTTTTGTCAAGCCAACCAACGTGCCTCACTGCGAGGTTCCAAGTCCTTCAAGCTAGGGCTTTTTGGGGTGTCTCAGTTCACCCTTCTGTCTCTGTTTTGTAATACTGTATAGACTTGTATTGTACTGTGAGTAGGGATTAGGTCCCTGTCCTGGTTGATTGTATATGTTTGTATATACTGGTTTGTTTCTGAATGTGAATGTGTATGAAAAGTCTTTTTTTTTTCATACAAACTGTCACAGCTTATTGGACATCTTTTATTACCGTTTTGGCTTCCGCCAGCCCCTGTACTCTGTATTACTATTATTACTGTTAAGCAGGCCTTTGGTAATCACGGATTACTGGCCGGTTACGGTACTAAACCCATAGGGGCGGGTTTGGGTCGTGACAATTACCAACGGCATGATACTTCTCTCATGCCTAAAACAACTCTTGGTTTGGTACTCCTTTCCATTCGAGGACTTAAAGTTCACTCTTGGACTTAATTGACTAAGGAATGGTTGGTAATCAAAATGAAGTATTAAATTGAGGACTAAAGTGATGTAAGATAATAACTTGGTTAGGGTTTAATCGGACGTTAATTGAACCCTTGAGTCTTGAATCGTTTCATACTTGTTCGTGATAAAAATTGTTCAAGAGTCATTGTCGACCACTTCCCTTGATCAATCCATGATAGGGAGGGGATTTGAGAGTCTTTTATTGTTGCATTTATTGAACTAGTACACTTTGGTTTATAGGCCATCATGCAATGAAATTGCATCAATTGATGGCTTGTGAATCAAATTTACAACTCCTTTAAGCTGTTTGATGATAAGGAGGGGTAAGTTGTGCAAATAACCCTTGAGAATACCTCAATTGTGCTCTATTTGCTCTATGTTGCAACAAGAGGAACCATGATTTTGTGGCCGGCAAGCCACCTTTTATGGCCGGCAGGCCATAATTTCTGGACAGTAGGCTACCATTTGTGGCTGGCAGGCCACCACTTCTAGCTTGTCGGCCACTTTTGTCAAATTAAGCAGCGACCTTTTGAAACAGAAGAGAGGTGGTTTTAAGGTGAAAAACAATGCAAGTGTTCTAACTGGGCAACGGAGCTTTTTGACAGCAGAACAGTGGCTTTTTTGGGTGGAAATCAGTGCGCATGCATGAGCACTCCTCGCTTCTCGGGACTGTTTAGTTTAATTACTTAGCTTAGTCATTTCTTTAAATTTTGAAAAGTGTTGTAATTAATTTGTTGTAGCTAGTTAATTTTGTCTTGTAAATATTTAGTCAGTTTTATGTTCTAATTATTTCTAGACTAGTTATTTAATTTGTTGTTGTAATAATTAAGCTAGCATAGTTAGTTTATTTAATTCGTTTTGTAATAGCTAGTTAATTAGTTTAGCTAGTTAGTTCATTCGGACCCTCCTACGTGAGGGCGCAAACTTATAATAATGTGTATGTTTTCCAACCCCACGTCTTTTTATTTTTTATTTACCTGCTTATGATGGTTAGATTAAAGCATCATGTTTTGTTTAGCATCTCTCATGTCTTGCATCCATCGTTTTGCATGCATTAAGCTCGGCGTATCATTCTAACTAGCATTGTTAGTAAAATGCTTCTTTGAATACGTGCTTAGACCGCATGCAATCAAATTGATTCACATGTTATGTTAAGTAGCCGAGCCTATTTAGATTGCATATCGCATGCGTTGTATTGTCATATTGCATAGTTAGGATCATGCATTATTCTAACTTTATCATCTTTTTAGCTTGGAGTACTAGGTGAGCTTTTATTTGCTTTAGTATAATTGCACGAGTGTGATTATTGCCATGTCAAAGCATGTTCACCATGAGGCTAAGTGCTTATCTAATAAACTGTTTAAATGCCTGTGGATGAAGGCTAGTTGCTTGAATTGGGATGGTTTCATTCATGTACATTTAAGCCCACTTTTTCAAGTGGCACATTTACAAACTCTTTTCAAAACAAACATGAAATTAAGTGTTCCAATTTTTGCAAGTTAGTCTATACTTGTGTGTGTGCGCATCGCATAGTAAGTTAGCCTAATAATCGGAACAAGAGTGTATAATGTAAATAAAAATCACATCATGATTAGTAGAGGTCGAGCTTTGATCGGGCAAGCGGGGGTGCTCAATTCATGACCTTCCCCTCTCGTACCTAAGTTCCCGAGTCGAGACAATCTTGGCGATGACGGAAACGTGGCCTTTGGCACGAGTCATAGGTTTCCTAAATTTCTCAAAAATATTTAGGTGGCGACTTTGTATCTGGCAAAGTAGTTAATTTTTGACAATTTGATTCAAAATCAATTTTCCAAAAGATTTGCCGGATTTGGACTCTTTGGTGTTTATCTATTTCACATTATACTTGTGAGATCATATTCAGAACCGCGGGAGTCCGATACTATAGGGCTTATTTGTCTTCCAAAAGGAGCGCGAAAAGTCAAGTTATAGTCTCTCTAGACTATGTAAAGTTTAAGGACAACATTGCGAATTCGCTAACCAAAGGGATAACTCGAGAGTTAGTAGAAACGTCGTCAAGTGGAATGGGGTTAAGGCCTTTAGTAATGTTACTGGAATGGAAAACCCAACCTAGTTGACTAGAGATCCCAAGATCTAAGTTCAAAGCAACAACCTAATTTTGAGTAACAGGTGTGTCACTGAAGAGGTAAATCCTCTAGCCCATTCCTTTGTATAGTGATACCCTACGGAGTTGGAAGGTTAAGCTAATGTTTTTAATGACTTAAGGCCATGTTTGTTTGGATGGACATGGGCTTAGGATTGGACTAATAGTCCAAGAAAATTATTAATCCAATGTTTGGTTAAAAAATTGAAATACGGATTAACAATCCTTTCGGATATGATGTCCTACATTTGATGGACTATTCAATCCCCCAAAGATGGGTGGGATATAAATTGGGAGATTAGCCAAAGTCGGGACTAATTCATCAAATGACCAAATTAACCCTCACTAAATATCATATTTGTTGATTATTTTATTCTACAACCTCCACTTCTTCGACATTGCAACCTTCACTTCTTCGACATTGCTGTGATGAGATGAGAGTCTTCAAAGTTCATCGCCGAGCTTGAGCCACTAATCACCGATTTGGAGCCACCATTTACAAATCTGGAGCAACTGTTCATTGATTTAGATCCACCATTTGTTGATTCGCTGATCTCAACAAATTTTAGTGAGTAATTTTTTTTTTCCATTGATGTTCGGTTTGAATTAAGGTGCTATTACGTGGTTTGATTTGCTATGAATCTTTATTTTACATTGGTGTTGTTATAGTTATTGCTCTTTCTCTCTCTTCATCTTCATAGATCCCTATCTAGGGTTATGAGTTTTTCACTCACATTGAAATCTCAGATTTGATGATTGTGAGTTCATATTGTTAGATTTTTATGTCTTTCCAGAACCAGTGTTAAATTGTGTTGTTTGTCTGTGATTCGATTAAATTGTGCTGTTTATTTGTGATTCGATTAAGTGATCTATTTTGCTAACTATGTTGCTTGCTCGTTGGATGACAAAGTTGAATGTTATAATACATTGGTAACTATCATTAGTGCTGAGTGTTCTTGGGGTTTGAAATGTTAAATCCTTTGTGTTCATACACGGAAATTGCTAATAGTCTTTTCATTTTCATGACAAAATCACTTGTGATTTTAATAATACTTGTTTTGGTGTGTGTATGTGTGTGCTATGTAGCTCATGTTTCCCTAGTGTTTTATTTTGCTTAAATTCTGTATGTGTCTTCTCTTTCTCCCATTTAGAGGTATCAAACAATTTTTAAAGAATTAAAATAGCTTTTTTTGTGAATTCATGATGTAATAAGATATTTTCTAGAAAATCAAAGACATTAAATTTTATTGATTTGCTTTAGTTTTCATTAGAAAAAAATTCAAGCAATAAAATTAAAAATTAATAAACATACTTGATAGTGGCGTAACTAATGTTACCGATTAAGACTGTTGCAAATGCTACACCCAAAGAGCACAAGAAAGCTCTGATAACTGATCACTCAGTTTGAAGAGGGATAGAAAATCGATAACAGACCTTGGCAGAGAGTCAAATATATGGATCAGATTGAATTTGAAGATAGATAGATAGATAGATAGGGTAGGAATTTTTATTTGTTAGAAGTCCTACAAAGAGAGTGAGTAAACAATCGAGGGAGTTGATAGGAAGGGGGTGAGAATCTTATTACCAAAGTGAATGTTGTTATGAAAGTGGGCTTGATAACATTCTATTTAAGGTGAATTTCCTGTATTAGGTAATCGACAATTTTTCAATAAAAATAAAAGTATACATTCAATGCATATGATGGAGAAATTATTTTACTTTTATAAGTGGGACCACATTTTTATTTACACAAGATGTTTGATCTATTTTTTTGGATAATATTATGTACTAAAAATATATTTAGGGGTCGTCATTTAGCTTATCTTAACATATTGTATCCTTGGAAAGGTCACTACAATGGAATTTTTTGAAAATTAGGTGGCATTCATGGCCTTCCTCAACCACGTTGCTTCCGCCACCACCACTATTTCTATTCACATGTGCCTTTGTTGGTTGTGGTGGCTAGTTTTTGGGTTTATTTGTAGTTTATGGTATTCACCCATGTCTTGTTTTCTCTTCTTATTGGTGTTTCTTATGAGCAGAGTAAGTAAAAAACTAAAAATAGCAAGAGGATTGATCTCTCCTGCTTTGGGCTAATGTAGACACCCCATTTTTGACCGTCCTCAAGACTTGGGCATCACCGTTTGAACACTCGGTGATTATCCATGTTTGTGTTCGTTTGGAGTTCCCGGAGGCCTCGGCTACGCGCCTTGCCTCAGGATCTCCAAACCCGACCGTTTAGTGTCTGGTTTTGCACCAAACACTGACATCTTGCCTTTGAGAGGCAGGGTAGGGATTGTAGACCATCCCCACCCACCACCGGCAGTGGCTAGAGGCCACCGGCTGGTTTTTGCTGCCACCGGCAATGTACATTGCCGGCCGGCACTTTTTGTTGCCGGTCAGCACTCCTTTTGGCCAGGATGGCATTTTTGGCCGGCCGACTACTGTGCATCTGCTTTTGCAGATATTTTGAGACAGCTGTCTTGCTTTTGCTCCCCTCCATACACGTGTATGGAGGGATCTCCCTCTTATGAAGCTTGTCTTGTAAGCTTTACAAGACAAAAGTTTCTATATAGAGAGGGGCTCTCTCTTGTTGCTAGGGTTAGAGAGTTTAGACATTTTAGGGAGAGGAAAACACAGACCAAGCTCTGGTTTTAGGGTTTGAGTTACATACACATCCTATCTCTATATTACTCTTGTGTGTGTTTTAGTCCATACTATTGCACACAAGCACCTAGTGTTTCACCTTCCTCTTGAAACTGAGGTTCTAAGGGACTGATTTTGAAGTTTTGGTGTTGGATTCAAGCCAAGGAGGACCATTGGAGCATCATTTGTAAAGGGGTCTTCAAGGGTGAGAATCTAGTCCCATTATTTCCCATTTTTGCATTGATTTTCTACCTATCTTAGAGCTATTTTCGTGCTTATTGTATAACACAAAAAAGTTCTGTTTTTAGGCCCTCTTGATTGTTTATTAAGAGTTTTTTGTGGTTTGAGGGTGTTTGACCCCTCTTAGGCCTTGAAAGGCCTCATTTTGTGCTATTTTGTGCTAGTTTCGGGACTTTGGTGTTTGGGCCTCTTCACCACTGAAATCTTGAGGAATTTCAGTGGTGGAGATGGTGCCTTGAAGTCTCTAAAAGGAGAGGGCCACCCCCTCTCCTTGTTGTCCTTGAAAAGGGCATGTTTTGGCCTCTAAAGGGAGCCTATGTTTGAGTGTGTGTTGAGCATGTATAGACTGTTTTTCATGCTTATTTTTCCATAATATAACATGATTTTAAATTGGTTTTGGTACTCCATGCATGCTTAGCATAGTTGCCAAGTAATGCCTTGTGATTCCTTAACATGTCTTAGGTCGTGCGCCTTTGTTTCTAGCATGTTTTAGGCTTACATTTGTGAAGATTTTGTGCTTATCTTGACATGTTTTAGGTCTGTCCATAAGTGTTTGGGTTGATTTTAGCATGCTTAGTATAGCCACTTTGCATTCCGGCTTGTTGGCCTTAAGTATGTGCATGTATAGCATGACATCTTTGCATTGATTTGGTGATTTGGGGCCATCCACCATGTCATTTCAGTCCTATTTGCATGCCTATATGTTTACCTTGGATGCATCTTTAATGCCTCATAAGCTTGTGTAGCAATGCTCCTTGTTTTGGCACTTGTGCATGCCTTTGTTTTTGAGTCATTTGGATGCCATCTAAGTGATCCTTAGGCCTTGTATTAATGTGCTAAAACTCTGTTTTTGGTCAATAAGTTCATGCCATGTTTGGTCTTGCTAAGTGTAGTTCAATACTCCATTGGTTTGCTTTGAGCACTTAGGCCATTAGTTGCATGCTTGGCTTGATTTATTGCTTGGTTTGGCACCATGTTTTAGCATGATTTTAGAGCTCATGTTGCATGCTAATTGTCCATGAAATCCCTTTGCGAGTGTGCTTGAATGTTGCTTGCTTAATGCTTGATGCTTGGACCATAACATGTGTATGTGTGCATGTGTGTTTAGCCTCCATTTTTGGGCATTTTGGCCACTGTTTTAGGCCTATTTAGGGCTGCCTAATTCATGTTTAAGTCCACCCTCTATTTGGTTTGCATGGCCCCATGCTTGCTTGTATGCTTGCATAAGCTTGTTGCCATGTCATGTTGCATCCTTAGCTTGCATGCTTAGGTTGCATTGCATCTTGCATGCATACCTTGTTCCTTGACTTGATGATAGGAATTGGGCATTGGCTTGTTTGATTGGTTTGCATTTCATTTGACATGAAAGTTGCATACTCGATTCTTTGGGCCATCATGCATGGAAATGCGTGATTGGTGGTCCGAGAATCGAGACACATGCCCCTTTGAGTCATTACCATGATAAGGGACATGGTTGGTGCATATATGCCTTGAATTGTGCTGCCATGCTTTGCCTTGCCCTCTGTTGCTGTCATTTGCAGATTCTGCAGGAACACTCTGCCGACCGGCAGTGTAAAGTGCCGACCGGCAATCATTTCCCTGCCAACAGCTTAACTTTGTGCCGGTGGCCACATCCCACTGCCGGTGGCAATTCCATGCAGCCGGTGATGTCTCCCAGCATCCAAGGAAGCAGTCCTGAGGTTTTGGCAACCTCCAGAGGAGTGAAAGAAGGAAAACAGAGGCAGCTCACGCATGGCGGCGCATTTCCCGAGGCAATTTACTGTTTTCTTAGCTTAATTAAATTTGCTTAGTTGATTAGGCAATTTGTAATATTTAATTAGCTTGCGTAGTTAATTAATTTGTAATATTTATTTGGTCCCTCCGAGTGAGGGCAAATCTGTAATAAGTGTGTGTGGGTGGTGTGTATGTCTTCCAATCCCCACTTCTTTCTTCCTTTTTATTTACCCGCTTATGATGGTAGACTAGGGCATATTTAATTTAGCATACCTTATGCTATGCATGCGTGCATCCATACATTTGTATTACATACATTAGGCTCGGTACATCACGCTAACTGCATCTGTACTTCAATTCCCAAATTGAATATGTGGTAGTTGGTCGCATTTCACATGCCATGTTTAGGGTTAGCTGAGCCTGTCTAGATTGCATTGTTGCATGTGTTGCATTAGCCATTTTTAACATGAACTAGGACACGCATTTTTGCTAACTAGTTTGTTGTTTTGGCATGGAGTACGATGTAAGTATTTATGCTTTAGCATACCACATGCGTGTGAATGCTGCCATGATAGCATGCTTATCATGTGGCTAAGTGCTTATGTGAGATAAACTGTTTGAATGCCTGTGGGTGAAGGTTGGACTGCCCGAGTTGGAAAAAACTCGTTGAAATCCGTGTTTTAGCCTACTTACGAGTAGCAAATTCCAAAGCGCTTTTCAAAACCAAACGGATATGCAATGTTTATTTCCAAATTAGGCAATCTAGTCTATACTTGTTTGCTGCGCGCATAACATAGTAATTCTAGGCTAATAAATGGAATAAGAACACGTAATGTTTTCAAAATCGGATATCATGGTTAGTAGAGGCCGGTCTACGGACCGGGCGAAAGGGGGTGCTCATAGCTGACCTTCCCCGATCGTACCTAAGCTCTCGAGCCGAGACAACTCCGGTGATGACGGACATGTGGCCTTCGGCACCGAGTCAGGGTTTCCTAAATTTCCCCATTAAAAAATATTTAGGTGGCGACTCTGTATCTGGCAAAGCAGTCCATGTTTGGCACTACTTTTTCAAAAATCTGTTTCTCAAAACGATTTGCCAGATTTGGACTCTTTGGTTCAGATTAAGAACCGCGACAACAAAATCGCGAGTCCGAACTGTAGTAGCATAAGGCCCCCCCTCCGCGGGCGCGTCTACAGCTAATAATATTATTCTTGTTCATAATGTTGAAAAGCATTAGATAACACTTTTGTTTTTATATCTGAGAGGCTATTTTCCATGACTTACAATCAACTTTTGGCTTAGCTTATGCAAAATCTTCCATGGCTTAGCTTATGCAAAATCTTAGAGTCTCATCTTGGTGCTCATAGTTTCTCTAGCTTTTGAATGTCTGGTCCTGTCTAATAATAAAAAATAAAAAGACTTGGGTAGTTCTATGAATCTAATGATATTGGCAGGAAAAAATTATATATATATATATATGTTTTGAACTGCTTGATTCAAAATTATATATATATATATATATATTGATGGCCATCATCTGCTATTTATGATCAGTGTGTTTTCTTGACTGCTAGGCTATGACTTGGATTTAGGTGGTAGGATCTGAAACAGGGCATTTTGATATCCGTTCACTATAAAAAGTAACAGAAATGTGAAGAAAAAATGTGAATTTCTTTGTAACAAAAAATCTGATTCAAAATTTAAAAAATGCCTATCTATGTGATTTAAGAGTAATTGTCAAGAATGTTTTTGGTGCTATTTAGCTTTCCAAAAATATGATTGTACCATTTTAAATTAGAAAATCAGATATTTTTTACGACTTACTGTTTGAATTTACAAATTAATATCATTCCTTCTACAATCTAAAGGCCTATAATATAAAAAGAACTAGAGTGAATATGAGATACATAAGAAACAAATAAAATAATTATAAATCAATAATTATAATTATAAATAGTATTATGGGAAGTATTCAGTGATATGTGATGACATTTATCCTCAGATATTTCTTAACAGGTCATCAACTATCGTAATGGCTCTTTGTCTCTTTATTTATTTGTTTATTTATTTATTTACTTGAGTGTCTAGTATGGTATGAATGTAACTATTCATGGTAATTTTTTTTCCCCCCTCCCCCCCAACCCCCAGCAATCTGGGTTTATTTCTGTAGAGCAAGGTTCAATATATTCCTTGGGAGCCATAGTCTTTAGGAATGTATATTTTCTTAACTGTACTAAAGTCACTCAATCGCCATAGCTTTTCTTTGTTGAATTCGATCAACGATTAAACTTACTGAGAGTTGTGACGGAAGAGATGTTATCTGAACTCTTATCAATTAGTTGATGTAAATTTGATGTTTGTGATTGATTTGTAGACAGTTTAAACAACCCAGTTTAAGAATATATTTATAGAGATTGTTATGCTCATATGTTCTACATTATTAAGTATCCTCGTACCGTTATTCGAGGGCCCAATCGATTGCAAGAACAAATGGACCGCATTAATCGGCTAGTGAGAGAAAGCAACATTACATGCATTGAACAACTTCATATGGATAGGCGTTGTTTTATGACATTATGCCATATGGTTCGTACAATAGGCGGGTTGGGGCATTCAAAACATGTTATCTTAGAAGAGAAGATGGCCTTGTTCCTTTATGTCTTGGCACATGACCTGAAAGTACGAAAACTTAAGTTCAATTTCTTTAGGTCTGGAGAGATTGTAAGTCAACATTTCAATGATGTCCTAAAAGCTGTGTTGCGCCTTCAAGGACACTTACTTAGGACACCAAATCCTATAACACAAGCATGCACCGATCCAAGGTGGAATTACTTCCAGGTAAATGTAGTTTGTAAAACATTTAATAAAATACATTACACATTTTTTTTTTACAACTCATAATTATTACAATGTCTTCAATATATTAAAATTGTCTTGGAGCACTTGATGGAACCTATATTAAAGTTCGTGTACCAGTGGTTTACCAAGCACGGTATAGAACGAGGAAGGGGGAGATTGCTACCAATGTTCTAGGAGTTTGCTCTCAGGACATGAACTTCATATATGTGTTGTTGGGGTGGGAAGGGTTAACTGCAGACTCTAGGGTTTTGAGAGATGCGATTAATCAACCCAATGGCTTAAGAATTCTAACTGGTAATTAATAAATAATTAACTTTGCTTGATGGAATTACTAAGTTTTATTTAATAATAGATTCTAATAGATAACATCTCATACAGGGTACTACTACCTAGTAGATGCCGGGTATACAAATGGACAAGGATTCCTAACACCTTATCAGGGCCAACGATACCATTTGTCTGTTTGGAGAGCAGGGGCCACTCTAACTAATTATCAAGAATTTTTTAATATGAAACATGCATCAGCCCGAAATGTCATAGAAAGGTGTTTTGGTTTGTTGAAAATAAGGTGGGCAATACTTCGTTGTGCATCATACTACCCCATTAGAACTCAAAACCGTATCATCACAGCATGTTGTTTGTTACACAACCTCATTCGTCGAGAGATGCCAGTTGACCCAATAGAATAGAGGCTAAATAATGACATAGAAGATCAACCTCAATTGGGAGATGATTTTGTTGACACCGTTGAGACATCTAATGAGTGGACTGGGTGGCGGGATACACTTGCAATGCAACTATATAACAATTGGTTGGCTAGTAGGGAGGCATGACAAGGATAGTTTCAATATTTGTAAAAGTACTTGTTACAAGTATGATGTAGTTTCATTTGATTTGTACTTGGAACTTGTATTAGCTTGTGGATGTTGAACCATGTTTTGCAAAAATTGTATGGTTTTTGTTGGTGATTGCATATTTTTTAAGTGACGATATTTTTTTGTCTCATGGATTTGTTACATGCATGTATGGGTATGAAATTTTTTGATTATTGAAATCCATTTATGTATTGAATTGTTTTGGCACATTAACAGGTTGATAATCGGATAATAGAGACTAACAGGCACATTTTTCTTTGTTCTTCTTTGCTAGGCATGGATAGTGAAGTGTCTAGTTCTCGTAAAAAAGTAAAGGAGAAAGTTGATCCGTCAAAACCAAGGCGATTATGGAGCCCACGAGAAGAGCAACGTCTTATTAATGCCTTGATGCACATTGTCAACAATGGAATGAAATAGGACAATGCCTTCAAGGCCGGCTACCTTGTGAAATTAGAGGAGAAATTGTTGGAGATGCTACCCGGGACAAACCTTCACGACACTCCCCACATCGAATCAAAGATAAAGCTATGGAAGAAGCACTACAATTGTGTAGCAGGAATGCTTGGTACTAGTGGTTTTGGATGGAATGACACCAAAAAAAGAATTGATGTTGAGAGTGATAGTGTCTGGGAAGCATATGTTCGGGTAAAATACTTTCTTTTAAGTTACTTTATATAAGTTATTAATTTTTTAATTCATTTTTCTTTAATCTTAAGTTGGAGATATTAATTGAAATGGTTATTGTAGAGGGAGAGGGATGCGAAAAACCTATGAAACAAAAGTTTTCCATATTTCGACTCATGGATCCACATATTTGGTAAGGATCGAGCTACGAGGGAGTTTGCTGAAGGGCCTGCTGATGCAGTTGATGCTATAAATGCTGAGGAAGAATTGTTGTTCAACTGTCTTGCAGATGATGGCACATTTCTTGAACATAAGGGTATTAGTAGTCATATCGACGAGGGAATAAATTGCTCCAACTCATCAAGTCAACGACCACCTGAAAGTTCTACAAAAAAGAATGACAACAAGAAGAGGCTTAGAGGCAATGATGATGTAGTGGAAGGGTTGTCCATGATTGCTAACAAGTTGGGTGAGGTATTGATGACAAACTAAGGTGGGTGATGAGGTTGCTATGTAGGAGTGCTCCATGATAGACTCGTGGCTCTTTTATGTCCTTCTACGTACTTAGTTTTTTTTATTACTCTAATGCATGTAATAAGGACTTGACTTTTTGCTACTTTTTTTTGTTGAACTACTCATATTTTGCTACTTCATGTTGCAATAGGCTACTTGGAATGCTTATTTTGAAATGATGAATGGTAGATTTATATTTCTACAATTTTATAGTTGAATGATTTTTGATATTTTTTTGTTCGAAAAAAAAGAGAGCTAAATTTTGTTTAAATAAATGCCTTTTTGAATTTGGGCAGTGAATGGTTGGATGATCAAAATAAGAGGGCATATTTTTTAATGATTGCTTGTGTATATATAAATTTTATAGTTGAATGATTTTTTATTTTTTTCTATTAAAAAATAAGTGGGGGTTAAATTTTGTTCAAATCAAGGTTTTAAAAAGCGGCCGCAACCATTACGTAACGCCGTTACGTAACGGTTTTGGCGGTTACTGCCACCCGTTACGGCCGCTTTTGCAGTGTGATTGAGATTCACAGGTGTGTCGGCCGCAGCGGCTGCCGTAGCGGTCGTAACAGGCCGTTACGGCTGTTACAGCACCGTTACGTAACGGTTCCAAACTGTTTCTTCCGAAAAAACACACAAAAAAAAAAAGCTAAAAATGGAGGAAGAGGGATAGAGAGAAGAGAGAAGATAAAGAGAGAAAATGGAGGAGCAAGAGATAGAGAGAGAGAAGAGGGAAGATGAAGAACATGTTATTAATTTGTTGAAACTGTAAGACCTATGCTATTCTATTCAGCTGCTATCACTAAACCATTTTGTTTGTGTGTGTCTATCTATATATTGTTTGAAAATAATAATAATAATAATAATAAGTGTGGTCATTATCTATTTGGCTTGGTTAAAATATGTATATATATATATATATATATTTAGGCTCTTATTTATTCTCTTACTTTTGTCATTGTTTATCTTATGTATAATAGTTAGTGATTGATTTTTTGTATAATATAAAGTCATTAATTGTTAAAATAAAATATAAAAAACTCAGTTTATAGTGATTTAAAAATATGAAATATATTGCATCATACTTAAAAATTTACAAAAATTGATCAATATTTATTTTTAACCCAATAAATATGATCATGGAAAAAAAATATGCGTATCGGTAAGTTTTTTTCAAATTGTGCGAAAAATAAAAAAATTCACGGTTCCGGTTACCGCAACCGTTACACTACGGCCTTTACACCCCGCAACCGCAACCGCGTCACCGCCACCGTTACGGCGACCGCAACCGCTTTTCAGAACCTTGGTTCAAATAAATACTTTTTTGAATTTGAGCATTGAATGATTAGATAATTAAAATAGCAGTGTATTTTTTAAAATGGTTGCTTATGTATATAAAAATTTATAGTTGAATTATTTTTTATTTTTTCTATTCAAAAAAAGTGGGTTAAATTTTGTTCAAATGAATCGAAATGGATGTGGAGCAACAATATGAATATTTGCTTTTTAAAAATTACAACTCATTTTAGTGCAAAATTTTACATTAATTATAATAGGGGTATTATGTTCAATATATTGGATGTCTCATATCTTGTCATGTCTTATTCATTCAAATTCCCTTAAACAAACATCGAATTGGATAATATTTTATTAATCATTCCTTATAATCCTAACTAAATCCAAACATAGGATAAGATATACAATCCAAAGGATTCATAGTCCTAGGACTATTAGTCATAGGAATGCTAATCCAACCGAATCCAGTCTGCCCAAACAAACATGGCCTAAGTGATTTGAATAATCAACCGTGGTATAATGAGCTACCTCATATAGGTCACTTATGTGAGTGCGAAGTGGGGCTGCTTTTTTAACAATTGGGAAGGCCGAATTCTTTAAAGCCATTCACCGAACCATGCTAATGTTCTAGGGCCGTACCGGACACATAGGTGAGAACAACAACAATGGTTAGACTCACTCCTGTGTGAGGTCTATTGTCTCAGTTTACATAAATAGCAGAACAGTTCAAGACATCACGTTCACTGGTCAGCCAATAAATCCGATAGGCTTTCACTACGAAAGGTTCAAGGCCAACAACTACATTTTCTGATGCAGGGTTAGTCTGTGTTCTCTCTCTCTGAGTATTTGTTGTAAATGTTGTTCGTTTTCTTTATTTGGTCAATTTTATTCATGTGGGGGATTGTTGGAAACAATGGTTTTTTGGTGACTTTAATGTGAAATTAAAGTAGGTCCTAACCATTGGTTGAGGTGGGATTAAATAGGTTTAGATTCTTTGTAACAAGGTCTTTACACCATAAAAAGAATGACCAAAAACCATTGAGAATTGAATGAGAAATTGTCTCATAAAGATGACCTCATAAATGAGGTTTTGGAAATTGTGTATAACTACCAATCCCACATTGATTGTAGAGGAAAGTTTTGATGGATATTTAACCCCCAAGATTATGAGAAAGGCATGAGCCCTTTGGGGCATCTAAATTTTCCGAAGGAAGGTAGGCATGGATGCTTCAAGGATGGGCTTGGGCCAAGACTATGGTCTAAGTTGGTTATGGCAAAATTGCCACAAGCACGGGCTGCCCGCCTGCCTAGGCCAGGCCGGGCCAGGTTCGGGTCTGGGGTTCGTGATTCGTGGATCTTGGGACTTAGGCTTGGATTTGGGCTTGAGCTTGAGGCTTGAGGTTTGGGCTTGCTGGAATGGGTTAGGTTTGGGCTGGGCCGGATTGGTGGTCTACCAATCTAATTTTTTTAGACCAAGTTTGTTGCAGATGTACACACTTGTGTATACAGAAAATAAATATCAAATATTTTTCCCATCAGTTTTGGTCCATTACTTCAGCAGTTTTGCAGGAGTAATGGCCATTAGTTGCCAGCCTTTATGGGCATTAGTTGCTAGCCTTCATGGCTGAAGGCTCCTCCTTTCTCCCCTATAGTATATAAAAGGAGACCTATCTCCCTTAGATTTGTATAGAATTTTTGCTCTTATATTATAGTCTTGTCAATCTCCATCTATAATATATTCTTCCTGTGTGAGAGAGTACTGCAATTGTCGTGTCACGACCCAAACCCGCCCCTATGGGTTTAGCACCATAACCGGCCAGTAATCCATAATTACCGAAGGCCTGCTTAACAGTAATAACAGTAATACATAGTACAGGGGCTGGCGGAAGCCAAAACAGTAAATGAAAGATGTCCAATGAGCTGTGACAGTCTGTATGCAAAAAGACTTTTCATAAAATATTCACATTCGGAACAAAAGCAGTATGTACATACATTACAATCATCCAAGACAGGGACCTAATCCCTACCATAACAGTACAGTATAGGTACAGTCAGTCTATACAAAAACAGAGACAGAAAGGATGAATCTAAAACACCCCAAAAAGCCCTAGCTTGAAGGACTTGGAACCTCTCAGTGAGGCACAGTGGTTGGCTTGACAAAAAAGGAGTTAAACCCAACGCTCCTAGCTCTGATCCGGTGCCTGGACACCTACATATATATATAAACAATGAGCTAAAGCCCAGTGAATAACATATGCGTAAAGAGATTAGGAATGAATGTCCTTTCAGTATTTAAAATAGTCATTTGAATAGTATATCAGTTATTCGATCATAGCAGTCATAAGTGGTACATCCAATAGCAAACAGTACAGTAGGTCTTAATAGACCGAATAGTCAGTTGATGGCCATCATATCGGTAAACAATAGTGGTTCCAAACATGGGAACCGACAGAGATCTCTGTGACAATAGCAGTATAGTGCAGTAACAGTAAATTGCTATGGATGCCACGAATACAGTTCGCAAATAGGACAAGCATTCATTCAGTAAGAAATATCATTTCAGAAAGCAATACAGTAGATCATTCAGAAAATATTCATGATTGAACATATTTTTACAACATTGTTACTCATAGAGCACTGGGCTACAGATAGGCTAGAGCGTCCTCGGATGCCAACCTTACAGTTACAGAATGAACACACACTAAGTTACACACTTGGGAATCAATGACTTAGTTCCTATCTTGACTTGGTGTGGTTCTACATCATTATCCTCATTAAGATGCCTTAAACTAGGTCTAGGAATACCTAGGATGGAATGAGGATGCAAAGATGCACTTTAAAACATTTTTTAAATTTTTGCTGAAATAGGGGTCCTGCTCGAGCATGTATTTCTCCGCTCGAGCAGACATGCAGACAAAAGAGCTACGCTTGAGCGTGACTTTCCTCGCTCGAGCGTACTGCAAAAGTACTGGATGCACGAAATTCACGCTCGACGGGCGCTCGACCCTCGCTCGAGCGTGAGACACAAGTCCTTGCTCGAGCGTGCATCCCCTCGCTCGAGCAGACTATAAACACATGCAAAGTACTGGATACACGCATTTCATGCTCGAGCGTTACTTTACCCGCTCGAGCGTGGAGTTCCCCGCTCGAGAGTGGATCCAAAATATGGAATTTCTAGATTTGTCTCCAAGCATGAAACTCAACATTGAAAGCATCAAATTCGATCCTTTTGGGCTAATTTTCTGGAAAACACTTTAAAACTCATAATATGACATGTTTTGAAGATCAATTTGCAAAATCAAAGCCCAAAGGTGATTCAATTAAACACAATTTCAAATAAACTTCATGAACATGATGAACATATGACATGCAAGTGTTCAATTGAAATCAAAGCTTCAAATACTTGATCAAATGAGTCAATCCTTCCAAAAACATGCTGAATTCATGGACCAAAGCTAGAATATGGACATACATGTGAGGATTTCCATGAAATCAACCTCAAAACTCAACAATATATACATGCATGCATGAATTCCTACTCAAATCAACATATTAAGTTAATTCATGCCTTAAATTACTAACCTTACCGTGAATCATGCAAGACCAACTCAATACTCACAATTAAAAGGGTGAGTTTGCTACCTCAAGTCTCCAATTCAAGGTATAGAAGCTCAAATTTTGCAAGTTCCTTCAAATCTTCTAATTTCCAAGCAAACTCTTGTTGAAACTAAGTTTCTCTCCTAACTCTCTCTTTCTCTCTCTAGTCAGTTTGGTCTCTCAAAGATGAGCAAATGACATGAAATCAAGCTTTAGACAAAGTTTAACAAAGTGGCCCACCAAGTGGCATTTTGGTAAATAAGCCAACTAATGTAATTTACCATTATTTAATCTAATTTAATCATTCTAAATCACATTTCAATCAAATCTACCATAAAATCATATAAATTCTAATTAGCATAAAACATTAATCGATTTCAGATTCGGCCGCCGATAAGGCCTTCAATTTACAGTTCAAACTTAAAACATGAACAGATCAATTAACAATCAAACAGATAGAAATGCGTTTAAACTAATACACTCAATCAATCAGTTCAGAATGTCAGTCAAATCAGTTACTTAATCATGTTCAGTCACGGTTTAGCAGTAATCAGTGGTGAGGGTTGTTAATGGCCATTAGTTGCTAGCCTTTATGGGCATTAGTTACTAGCCTTCATGGCTGAAGGCTCCTCCTTTCTCCCCTATAGTATATAAAAGGAGACCCATCTCCCTTGGATTTGTACAGAATTTTTGCTCTCATATTATAGTCTTGTCAGTCTCCATCTATAATATATTCTTCTTGTGTGAGAGAGTACTGCCATTGTCGGTTCGCCAAAACTAACAGAAAGTGCTTCTGTGTTAGCCAGTCTAAACCATTTTATCTTGGGAGACAGAAGTCGACATTCCTCCAACATCCACGACTAGGCGGCTAATCTGTTTTAAGGACACTGTGGTATTACACAGAATTTGGTTTGATCTCTTGTTTTCCTTATTTCGATTCTATATGTATTTCTGTTAATCATGGTTCATGTTATGTAATTTAATTGATCAATTTTTAATCTATTTGTTTCATTTAATTAGCCTAGATGAACAACAATAAATACTCATCGTCGGATTTGGAGAAACACTGCTGAAACAATGACGACTGTCGGCAATGGCAATGAGGAGAGAGAGAGAGAGAGAGAGAGAGAGAGGCGAGGAACTTCAGGGATGAGGATAATAAAGTGATTACAAAAATATAAAATTAAAAAAAAAGTTTATACTTTGAGGTTGTAAGGAGTTAAATTGGTGGTGTAAGTAGAATTTCCCATTTATTAAAGGGCAAATTACACTAATAGTTTCTATAATTTGAGACTTGTGTCAGTTTGATCTTTGACCTTTCAATTGTGATACATTTGACTATGAATTTTGAATTTCATTCTAAGAAAGGATAATTAAACATATCGTTTTCTTTATGAACAGAAAATTCTCCATTTTAAGGGTAAAGTCGTCATGCAACTCACGTTGTGTTAGTTAACTTGTATATTGTTTGAAATGTAATAACCTTTTTTTTTAATGAATAATGTTGGCACTTCGTGGTTGTAAAGTTCTGTTTGGTTTTGTTTTTAGAATCTATTTTTAGAATTTTTTATAAGAAACTAAAAATTAAATTGGTAAAAATATAAAAAAAAACTCTTATCACTTTTATATAATTTTACCTTTTGGTAGGGTAGAAATATTTTTTTAAATAAACATTTTTTATTTATTTTCGTTAAATTAGTTTCTATTTTTTTTATAAAAAAATTATAAAAATAATCACAAAAACTCAAGTCAAATATGGCGATAATTTTGATATTATTATTAAACAAATCCATTAAATAAAAAAAGTCAAAACACATATTAAAAATTAATTTGATAAAAAAGTAAAAAGCTATAAAAGATTTATCATTTTTATATAATTTTATCTTTGATGTGTAGAAATAAATTTTAAAAATTCAAAAAGAGTTATGTGGAATCTCAAATATTCTACCAAACCTCTTACATAGATGTGGAACCCACACACGTGGATTATAGTTGGGATATATAGCATTTCTCATTCAAAAATACCCTTTTGATATTTATTTTTGTAAAAGTAGTTTATATTTTATCAAATCGACGATTTCGACTTTGAAAATGGAGTATTTTTTGTTTGCAAATAAAATTGTATTTTCAATTATCCTTAATTGAAATGAGATTAAAAATTTAAGACTAAATATATTATAATTGAAAGATTATGAATCAAATTTAGGCCTCATTTGGCAAGTGGCTTTTTTAGCAAAAAAGTCAAAAAAGTCACTAAAAAAATAAAAAAACCAACAACCTATACAAAAAAATCGAAAATTCTCTTTTCTCTCTACTTTTTGCATATCTTTTCTTAAAAAATCAATAAATCATCCCAAATATATTATTTTTTTTTTATATTATATTTTAGCAAAAAATTAAAAAATTACAAAAAAAAAACTTATTCCCAAATGGGGCCTCAGTCTAATTCACCCTTTATTAAATTACTATTCAACTCAACGAGGTGCAGCTTTAAAGTTTTTCTTTCCCCAAGTAGGATGTTCATGTGTTAATAAATTACAATAGCACAAATCTGACATTTGACATTCACAAGTTGAACTTCAAACTTTTCTCTAAAAATTCTAACCACGGATGTTACGCCCAAGTTTGCACTTTTAACTCTTATAATTAATTTATTATTATTATTTATTTATTTATTTATTTATTTATTTTTACGCGAAGAGTTAGGCTTCTCTTCAAGGTAGACTGGGCACTTTAACGATTTAATTTGTTCATGATATTTATAATTATAAGATTAATCACATTTATCTTTCAAAAACTTAATATAAAATATTATTTTAAAAATTGACCATTCATTTTTTCAAAATAATAGTCGATACAATTACGTAATTGTGACTATCGAATTAATAAATAAATAAAAAATCATGAATAATCTATATAAATTTTTTTAAAAAATAACAAACCAATTAAATTAAAAAAAAAAAAAAAAAAAACCTTGTATTGGGCCTAATGACTCATACTACACCATGTAAATAGGGGTGTAAATTTGACTCACCGGCTCGCAATCCACAGGAAGCCCACTCGGGCCCAACCCAAGACCCTAGGGTTAGATCGTTTGTTTTGAAACCCGGCCTGCTAGGCCTGAATAGTGTCATTTTTGGTATAAAAAAAAAAATTTGGCTGAAAAAAATTAAAAAATGGTCAAGGTTAGAATAGGCTCACCCCAAGCCCAAGCCCAAGTCCAAGTCTAGGTCTGTCCCAAGCTCAAGGCCGAGGCCTAGCCTGCTAGCTTGCCCGAATACCCTTAGGCTTGGGCCTAATTTTTTGGCCCGTGGCCCAGCTTGAATTTTGATTGGAGTCTGCACGGCTCGACAATAGGCTGGGTCAAATTTACACTCTTACATGTAAATATAGTTGTGTTAAGAATACAGAAAAATTTCATGGTGATACACAAATGTACGAGACAAAGGTCTTACTTGTTTTTAGAGTTAGTTGGGTGAGATTATGAGCATAGTGGGATTCAATAAAGAAATCATTTAGTGTATGACATTAAATTGAAAATATATATAAACAAAAATTATATGAAATTTATTTTGTTTGTTCGTTTCTTTGATGAAAAAATTATGTTTATTTTGATTACCACCAAAGTAGCAATCACTAATGTGATTGATTACATAAATGACAAATTACACTAATGGTCCCTATAATTTGGGTCTTACGTCACTTTGGTCTCTGACTTTTCAATTGTGACACATTTGACCTTGAATTTTAAATCTTGTTCGAAATAAGGACAATTGAAGATACCATTGTTCAATTTCATAGATAAAGTCGTCAATTTGATAAAATATAAATTAATGTGACAAAAATAAATGTCAAAATATATTTTTGAATTTTAAAAATTATTTTTATCCACTAAAGATAAAATTATGTAAAATTGATAAATCTTTTAGACATTTATTTATTTATTTATTTTACCAAATTAATTTTTATTATGTGTTTGGATGATGATCATGTAATGAGTGGTTGTGTTATTTTCATTAAATTAGTTTCTATTTTTTTAAAAGTCAAATATGGCGACAATTTTGATATCATTATTAAACCAATTCATTAAATCAAAAAATCCAAAACTAAAAACATTTCATATATTAAAGATATCGATTACGCATTAAAAGCCTAACAACCACCCATTACATGATCATCATCTAAACACATAATAAAAATTAATTTGATAAAAAAATAAATGAATAAATGTCTAAAAAATTTATCAATTTTACATAATTTTATCTTTGGTGGGTATACAATATTTTTAAAATTTAAAAATATTTTTTTGACATTTATTTTTTTAAATTAGTTTATATTTTATCGAATTGACAACTTTGCCCTTAAAATTGAGTAATGGTATTTTCAATTGTCCTTATTTGAAATAAAATCCAAAAATTTAAGGTCAAATGTATCATAATTGAAAAGTCAGTGATTAAAGTGACACGAACCCCAAACTATAAGAACTGTTAGTATAATTCACCATTATATAAAATTTCACAAATACCTTTATGGCATGGCTTTTTAATTATAATATCAGGACAAAATGGTCCTTCTCATTATAACACCAACGAACTTATTTTGAATATAAAGTGTGTGGGTAATTTTCTGACCACACTGCCCGCCTAGTAATCAGCTGGAGAGCACCAGCAGAATAGATGACTTCAGCAAACCTGCAACAGAAAGAAAAGGCTCTGGCAGTGGCTCTTCCACCCGGGGGCACTCCGACGATCAAGTCAGTATATCTCTCAAAGATAATCAAGTGCTAAACTCACAAGCTTGAGTATAAAACTGCATACCTTAGACCCACGGGGGTGCCTCTCTTTTATAGTTTACTCAATCCAAGTCCTGCTAGAAGCCTGACTTCTATGGACTCCAATTCAATACTGACTTTGGACTCTTCAAGAGATAAAGATAAACTCCCTAAGAGTTTTATCCTTATCTTTAGCAAAGTCTTCTCTTTACTCTAGGACTCTTGTTCCTTATCCGCTTATCTCGGATTCCGATATCTTCGGAGATCACCTCGGCCTTGCCTAAGTGACCTCGGCATAGCTACTAGGACACGTGGCACCTCGGCTGACACATCGGCGTCACCATGCCACGTGTTGGTATTCAGAAAATACATCCCCACAACTGCCCCCTAGGTTCTATTACCTCGGCATTCTGAGGTGATGGAACCTATATCTGTATTTTCTTCTAGTACCTCGGCATTAGAACTCTTCGGCCGAGATCATTCATTTTAGGCCGACATGTCTTCATCAGAGAACAGGAACTCAAACGAACTCCCCCACGCGCATGAGCTGTCATGCACCTCTTCACAACCGTTCCCCTTATGTGTTCTATCTTCATTGGCCCGTGTCTGTGACGCGCTTGCAAGCCGTCTTTCATCCGTCTGCGCCGTCTGACGCACGCATTCCTCCAGGCGCAATAAATGCCGTGTTTTACCGCCGCTTCAAGTTTTTGATAAAACTTTACTTTCTTTCTTCGTTTCCTTACTTTTGAACTTGATTTTCTGGCTTTCTCTCTCTCTAAAACTTTCCCAAATCCGCCATTATTCTAACTTCAAGTTCTGCAACCGTCTTCACTCTTCCATTTCAGCGGGGGTTTCGCCGTTCCGTCGTGTCTGTAACCGTTGCCTTATCTCGGCGACTTTCATTCCGGCTTCATTTGTTCTGGTAAGCCTCTGTTCCTTTCACTCCCAATTTCTTCTATGTGCTTTCGTTTACTTGTTGCCATTATTGCTCTGTTCAAACCTTTGATTTGCTGAACTATTCATCTGGATGCATCTATCCCATGATTTCACTTATATTCTGAACACTTGCATTGTTTCAACACTTTTCTTGCCACTGTTCTTGACCTTTTACTTCTGTATTTCTTTCGCTTCTGAGAACCATACCTCTATTCTTTGATTCTGAAACGTCGTTCTTTGTTTCTTGTTTTCCAGATTTCTACCTTTAATTTTTGCTCTCAATCTTCGCCTTCATAGATTTAGGTTTGGGTTTTGTTTATAGAACCTTCAATTTTTAGGGAAAACTGAAACAATCCTTACCAGTATATACCTAGGGTTTTGCCGAGGTCCCGGTAACCCCTTAAGAGCACCTTCTTTCTGAAACCTAGCCTTCTATCTTTAGGCCGACGTTATGGGTATGTGGAGACATAGGCTTGATACCCCGACCAAACTTGAGTACTTTAGGCAGGAGTTCTCCGTTCCTGCCGATGTCCACTTGAGACTAGCTAGGGATGATGACTCCATCATGCCTACCGAAAACACCATGCCTCTCCCTATTGTAGCCTTTACTGAGTGTGGACTTCGGCTTCCACTTAACATTCTTTTTCGCGAGATTCTGCATTATTATAAGTTGAACCCTATGCAACTTGCCATAAACTCTTATCGAGTGATTTTTGGTATCATCGCCTTAGCCAGACAAGAAAATGTTAGAATCACCCAAGCCGACATACAGTATTGTTACACCATGTGCCCCCTTAGCCTGAAGGAAAAAGGTTACGTCTACTACCTCAAGCCGAGGTCCACTGAATTCAAAATTGTAGCTGACCTCCCAGACTCCAACAAGGGGGCTGGAGATGACTACTTCATTGTTTCTAGAAATTGGGAATTTGCCCCAGACGAAGATGTCCATCTATACCCTCTTCCTTGAACGGTTAAAGAGGGCAAGGGTAAGAGCCCAATGTTATTTACTTAGTTGTTTCTTTTCATGTCTTCAATATCTTATCTGTTTCTAATGTATGTTTCTTCTTGCAGACGTTTGCAAGCCAGCGAAAGACTTTCGCCAATCTTACGTTCCTAGCAAGGACCTGAAAAAGCTCCTGGATTTGCCTGTCCACAAAAGGAAAGCACCTCTTCTTCTAAACTTTATTCCTACGTACAAATTCACTCTGCCCAACGTCCCAAAGAAGAAGAAGAAGAGTCTTTCTCCACCTACTGCCACAACTCTTCCCACTACTTCCATATCACGAGCAGACCAAGGATCCACTTCTGACCCAGCTGATCTGCCATCTACTTCAGCCCCATACTTAATCCCAATACCAGAAAAAAGACGTCAGCGTCGACTTGTCAAGACTGCTGAGATGGGTCGCCCGAAGCCTGTTGCCCAAGATCTCCTAGCCGACCTTCCAGTTGATGCTGATGCTAAACCAACCCAATCCATGGCCCCACCAAAGCCAAAAAGAACAAAAAAGGCTCAGCCAAATGCCAAAGCCACTGTAGTGGAGAATGAAGATGTTCTACCAATTTCACAATTGGTTGGGAGTGAGAAGACTGTTTCTACAAAAAGGTCGACTGAAACACAGCAGCAGAATCTTCAAAGTCAAAGAAAGCGAGGTTGTCTTCTGCAACGGCTTCGGGGTCCAAAAAACCCGACGTCCCCTGGGCCCCAAAGATTACTTTGGAGGACAGGCCAATCATGTCTAGTGAGAGCGCCGATGACATTAATGTCGGCGTCGCCCTTAGCACTGCTCTTCTCCTTCCAGGGGACCTGGAACGAAATGCTGAGTATAGTGAGTATGAGAACTACGCGTTAATGCTCCAGCACTTCGTTCAAGTAAGTGCTCCTGCTTTGAACTTTTGACTTTCTTTCTGTTTCATACTTAAAATATTTTCCAACACTTCTATTTTCTTTCAGGCGATCCAGCATGCCCATTCGTTTTCAATGCAATCTTTTAAGAATCGGGAAAGAATGACCGAGATGAAGAATGAGTTTTCTGCCCTGCAGAAGACCAACAAAGGTCTTCAACTAAAAATGAAGAAGCTGGAAGAGCAGGCCGAGGCTGCAACTAAGGCGCAACAGATAGCCGAGGCTGCAACTAAGGCGCAACAGATAGCCGAGGAGAAAGCTGAATCAGCCGAGGCCATAAGGAAGGTTGCTGAAGCCGAGAAGATAGAGGCTGAGGATGGAAAGGCCCAAGCCGAAAAGGAACTGTAGGAGGCCCTGGCCACCAAGGATGTTGAAATCAAGGAGGTTGATGAAAAGGCATACGCCCAGGGTATGGCTGATGTTACTGAAGAATACAAGCTTCAAGTCAGGCAGGCATGCAACAGGGCTTCTCCCTTGGTTGGATGTCCTTGATAAAGAAACTTGATCTTCCTGCTGATTCACCCTTCCGCAATGCCGATGCTATCCCTCTTCCCTTCCCACCACCTCCACCTCCAAGTCAACCTGAGGATGCTTCTGAATCTGAGGATGAAGATGGAGGTGAGGACGAGGATGAGGCTGAAATTTTGGTAAGGAAACCTAGGGAGGCTATTGGGGCTAAGTCTCATTCTCTGAATGAGCAGGTCTTGGACCTAACTCAAGATGAAGATGGTGATGCAGTTGCCAAGGAAGTTACCCCGGAGCAGGGTTCGTCCGACGTTCCTCAGGTCAACAAGAGTATTGACGAAACTTTTGCCGAGATTGACGCTGAAATTGCTGCAGATAAGGAAGCCGAGGTATCTCTTCAGGAGACCTCTGAAGTTTAGATCCAGCCAGATGCTGATGTTGAGAAGTCTTAACTTTCATGTCTTTTCTTTTGCACCTTTGTACTTTGTTTTGTTTTCTGGACAATGTAACCTTTTTCTCATGGCCGATGTGCCTTTTGTTACTTCGAAACAATTTACTTCTGGTAGGCCGTAGTGCCTTCTTTTGTATACAACTGCAACTGTTTTTCTATGGATGCTTCAATCTTTTAATTTCTCTTGATTTGCTTCTGCATGGTTCTATACTTAGAATATTTTGTATGCTTTTCATATCTTGCCACCTTTGTGCAATCTTCTCGGGGTCACATATCTCGGGTTTAATAACTACAAGTTTTACTTCGGCAAGATACTGACCTGCAAACTTTTCATAAGTTTCAACAAGTGTAAAACATATACTATTCAATGTCAATTTTGCAAACTTTTTTCCATGTTTCAACAAGTATTTAAACAGTGATCTCGGTCTAACCTACTTGTAAATTGCTATAAATTTCAACAAGTGTTAAAACAATATTCTTAGCTTTTACCTCAACCTGTAAATTGCCGCAAATTTCCATAGATGATCATATGTCGGCTTAACATTATCTTATAAATTGCTACAAATTTCAACAAGTGTTAAACATCTTCTTTGGTTGGACCAACCTGTAGATTGTTATAAGTGTGCAAACTATAACCTCGGTTTCACTTCGACTTGTAAATTGCTACGAATTTCAACAAGTGAAGAGAAACAGTAATCTCAGCTTAACTTCAACTTGTAAATTGCTACAAATTTCAACAAGTGAAGATAAGGAATAATCTCGGCTTATCTTTGACTTGTAAATTGCTACAAATTTCAACAAGTGAAGATAAGGAATCAGCTTAATTCCAACTTGTAAATTGCTACAAATTTTAACAAGTGAATTAAGGAATAATCTCGGCTTAACTTCGACTTGTAAATTGCTACAAATTTCAACAAGTGAAGATAAGGAATCAGCTTAATTTCAACTTGTAAATTGCTACAAATTTCAACAAGTGAATTAAGGAATAATCTTGGCTTAACTTCGACTTGTAAATTGCTACAAATTTCAACAAGTGAAAATAAGGAATCAACTTAATTCCAACTTGTAAATTGCTACAAATTTCAACAAGTGAATTAAGGAATAATCTCGGCTTAACTTCGACTTGTAAATTGCTACAAATTTCAACAAGTGAAGATAAGGAATCAGCTTAATTCCAACTTGTAAATTGCTATAAATTTCAACAAGTGAATTAAGTGTCTCTGTCTTCTCTCTGCCCCCAATGTGAACCTGAGTTCTACTTGGGTTCTCATTATTCATGTCTCCAAAAACACCAATATGTAACTTTATCAAATATATGTGTTTTAAGAAAAGGGAAAAGATTTTATTGATGACATCGGCCAAAAATACTGCACATCTAATGATAGAAGAATTTCAAATTACAAGTGTTCCAAGGTCTTGGCAGTGCTTTGCGCTCGTTATCTTCTAGCCGATAAGCTCCATTGCCTAATACCGAAGTAATTCTGTAGGGTCCTTCCCAGTTTGGGCCAAGCTTGCCCTCTCTGGGATCTTTCTTGTTGTCGACGACTTTTCTCAGGACTAGGTCACCGACTTGAAAATCTCTTGGATTGACCTTCTTGTTGTAAGCTCTAGCAAGCTGTTGCTGGTATACTACGAGCTGAATTGCAGCTTTCTCTTTTCGTTCTTCCAAAAGATCCAGATCTCGGGCTAAGAGTATGTCGTTGGTGCCATTCTCTACTCCCTGGGTCCTGATCCCTGGGATGCCGATCTCCAATGGGATGACAGCTTCTGTGCCATAAGCCATGGCAAAGGGGGATTCCCCTGTTGATCTTCTCGGCGTAGTCCGATATGCCCAAAGCACGTTGGGCAACTCGTCTACCCACTTTCCTTTTGCTGCCTGCAGCCTCTTTTTTATTCCATCCAAAATTACTTTGTTGGATGCTTCTGCTTGCCCATTACTTTGGGGAAAACTTGGTGTTGAAAAGTAATTCTTGATTTTGAATTTCACACAAAAGTTCTTGATGAGTTTGCTGTCAAACTGTGTTCCGTTGTCAGCAACTATTGCTCTTGGAATCCCAAATCTGGTGATGATGTTTCTCCATATAAAGTTCTTGACGTCCACATCTCGGATTTTGGCAAGAAGTTCTGCCTCTATCCATTTTGTAAAGTAATCTGTTGCCACCAGCAAGTATTTTCTCTGCCCAGTTGCCTAGGGAAGTTGCCCAACCAGATCCATGCCCCATTGGGCAAACGGCCAAGGGCTGGACACTGGGTTTAGGTCAGCAGCTGGTTGATGTATCAAAGGTGCAAACTTTTGGCATTGTTCACACTTCTTTACGTAGGCTTCAGCATCCTTTTGCATGTAGGGCCACCAATACCCCTAGGTAATGGCCCTGTGGGCTAATGATCTGCCCCCAGCATGGCTTCCACAAATTCCTTCATGAATTTCATATAGGAAATCTTCAACCTGCAAAGGGTGTACCTACCTTAAAAGTGGTCCAGTGAAGGACCTTCTGTAGAGGTGTCCATCTTCTGTTAGACAGAATCTTGCCGATTTCAGTCTGACTTTGTGTGCCTCCTTACGACCTTCTGGCAGCTTTCCTTCTTTCAGGAATGCAACAATTGCATCCATCCAGCTTGGCCCCATGTCCATACACATTGCTTCTTATCCTGTGCTCCGTGGTTCTATGCTCGGGTCCAACATATAGTCGATCATAATTGTCCTTGTTTTTCCAGTTTGCATTGAACTTGCCAGGTTAGCCAACGCGTCAGTGTGGATGTTGTCATCTCGGCTAACTTGGAGTAGTCTGCAGTTCTGAAATAGGGCTGCTAATCTGATGACCTCTTTTGCATATGCCGACATCCTTTCGTCTCTGGCTGCAAATTCTCCTGTTGACTGGTTAACAATAAGTTGTGAATCACAAAAAACTATTACCTCATCTACTTCTGCTGCTGCTGCCAGTTTTAGTCTTGCAATTAATGCTTCGTATTCCGCTTCATTGTTTGAGGCCTAGAACCCCAGACGGATGGACTGTTCTATTATTTCTCCATCTGGAGATATCAGCAGTACTCCTGCCCCTGCTCCTTGTCGGTTCGAACTTCCATCGACAAACAGTCTGAATGAGTTGCCGATGTAGATGCTGTAGGGTCTGAGTTTTTCTTTCCTTTGCTCTTTTGCCTTTGGCTGGGATTCTCCTTGCTTGCTGGGGCAATGCTCATCCTGGCTTAACGGAGCCCGATGTTTGATGGTTTCGGGGGTGAATTCTGCCACGAAGTCGACCAAAACTTGGCCTTTAATTGCTGTTCTCGGCCTGAACTCCAGGTCATACTGACCTAGGGCTACGGCCCATCTTGCTATCCTTCCTGTTAAGTCTCCTTGCTGCAACAAGGACTTCAGTGGATGCTCTGTTAAGACCACAATTTTATGCGCCTGAAAGTAATGGTTCAACTTCTTTGAAGCCATTACTAAGGCTAGCATTAATTTCTCCAGCGGTAGATACCTTGTTTCTGTGCTGGCCAAGGTTTTGCCTACATAGTAAACAGCCTTTTGCTCCCCTTTTTCTTCTTGAATTAGTATTGCACTGACTGCATGTTCTGAAACTGCCAAGTACAAATATAGTTCTTCCCCTGGTTCTGGATTGGAAAGAACCGGAGTTGTGGTCAAGTACTTCTTCAGGTCGGTCAAAGCGGCTTCACATTCTTCTGTCCACAGAAAGTCTGTGGCTTTTTTCACCAAGTTAAAGAAGGGTCTGCACTTATCTGAGCTTCTGCTGATGAATCTGTTTAGGACTGCGGCCCTTCCAGTAAGCATCTGAACCTGTTTTGCCGACATTGGGCTCTTCAGCTTTAGGATGGCCTTGATTTGGTCGGGACTGGCCTCAATGCCTTTTCTTGTTACCAGATACCCTAAAAACTTACCTGATCCAACTCCAAACGCGCACTTTGATGCGTTGAGTCAGAGCCGGTATGCTTTGAGTATGTCAAAGACCTCTTTTAGGTCGGCAAGATGACCCTTAGATTCCTTGGTCTTCACGACCATGTCATCGATGTAGACTTCTACCGTTTTGCCAATCAGGTGCTTGAACATCTTTGTTACTAACCTTTGGTAAGTTGCTCTTGCGTTTTTCAACCCAAAAGGCATTACCTTGTAACAGTACAGGCCTTTAGGGGTGATGAACGCGGTCTTCTTCTTGTCTGGAGGGTACATGGAAATCTGGTGGTACCCCCTGTATGCATCCAAAAAACTCATCCTTTCATGCCCTGAAGTAGCGTCTACGAGCTGGTCAATCTTGGGCAGAGGAAAGCTGTCTTTGGGACAAGCTTTGTTGAGGCTGGTAAAGTCTACACAAACCCTCCATTTGCCATTCTTCTTCTTCACCACTACTGTGTTGGATAGCCATGTTGGGTAGTGAACTTCTCGGATTGCCCTGGCCTCCAGAAGTCTATCTACTTCTTCTTCTACCGCTTTGACGTGCATCAACGTTGGTCTTCTGGCTCGTTGAATCACAGGTTTTGCCGACCTGTCGACATTCAGTCTGTGACAAGTGACCTCGGGGTCAATGCCAGGCATTTCGTAAGGTGTCCAGGCGAACACCTCAATGTTGGCTCTCAAAAAATCTTCCAGTTCTCTTTCCTCTTCTTCGGCTAAGCCTGAGCCGAGAAGAAAGAAGCATTCTTCGTCGCCCTCCTGGACAAGGATTTTCTTTAGTGTCTCTTCACTCTTTTCGGCTGGCTCCTTGCCGACATCTTCTAGGACCTCCATGTCCTCGCCTTCAATCTCTGCTTCTTTTGGCTCTCGAATACTGCAAGTAGACTTCATTGCTGCCATGGAGCAACTTTTTACCTGCAGTTGATCTCCTTTGACTTCTTCAATCCCATGTTCTGTTGGGAACCACAATAGTTGATGCAACGTTGAGGGAACTGCCCCCATTGCATGCAACCATGGCCTTCCCAAGATGATGTTATACGGCGAGGGTGTATCAATCACAATGAATTCCGTCTTGATTTTCTTCGTGCCGGCTTGAACTTCCAAGCTTGTTGCACCAAGTGGCCACGTCGGCGTTCCGTTGAAGCCGACCATCGGGCCATTCGATTGCTCCATGTCGTCTAGGTGAAGGCCCAACTCCTTGTAACATCTAACATACATGATGTCACAAGAGCTGCCTTGATCTATCAGGATACGTTTCACTTGGCATTCCCCAACCTGGAGGGATACTACCAAGGCATCATTATGCGGATGTTAGACCAGCTCTAGGTCGGCTTCAGTGAAAGTTACCATCGGTCCTTGGCATTCTTCAGGCCGAGGTCTTTTGTATCCGACCTGGTTCACGTGCTGCAGGTGTTTTACTCTTTGGGTTTCTCCTCGAATGTCACTTTCGTTCACCTTTGAGTGGATTACATTAACCACCCGTGGTCCTCCTGCCTGTGGTTGCTGTGCTGGGAGAGGCGGTGCTGCTGGTGCTTGAGGCAATCTTGCCTGTTCTTCTCTTGTCCTGGCCTCATCAACAAGGTCCCTCAGATGGCCTTGCCTTACTAGGTCTTCTAAGTGTGCTTTTAAGGCTCTGCAACCCTGAGTTAGGTGTCCTTCTGCATTGTGGTAAGCACAGCGCCTACCAACGTTTCTTCCCATAAATTCCCTTGGTGCTCTTGCCGGTGCCCTGAAATAGGGTTGATTTCGTATTTGATCCAGGACTTTATGGATAGGGATTCGGAACACCGTCGTCACTGCCTGTTTACCCTTCAATTCTGTTTCTTGTTTGGTCGGCCCGTTGGTACCTCGGCCTCGCTTCGGCGAGCCGTTTCCCTTCTCCTGCTTCATCTCTTTGTTTCCCGACGTATCTTCCTCGGCTCTGGCGTACTTCTCGATTCTCGCCATGAGTTCCTCCATGCTTTTTGGCAATGTTTTTCCCAAAGACTTCCGTAGTAGGCAGTCATCTTTCTGGCCGTTTTTGAAAGACACGACCGCCACTTCTTGGTTGCATTCAGGTATTCGATTGAACACCTCATAGTACCTCTTCGCGTAGGCCCTAAGGCCTTCTTCCTTGGTGATTCTTAAAGCCATCAGGGCGTCGACCCTCAAGGGCTATAGTTTGTTCGTTACAAACCTGGCCACAAACATCTCGGCCAAGCCTTCCCATGTCTTTACGCTTCCCTTTGGTAGTTTATGGAACCAATCAGATGCAATTTCCTCAAAGGATGAGGGAAATACTTTGCAGAGCAACGGCTCGTTCCCACTGTATAATGCCATTGAGTTTAGGTATAGTCCAACATGAAAGTTGGGATCTGACTTACCATCATAAATTTGGAACCTCGGCATACTGAATCTCTTTGGTGCTTCAAATTTGTCCAGTTCCACCGAGAACGGTGTTCTCGGCTTAACTGGGGAAGTCACCTCGATTTCAACATTTTGTTGCCTCCTTTTGAGGTAATCCCTCAAGTCTTCCTTACTCCTACCTGGAGCTCGGCTATCTCTGGACTTCAATCTTTTTGGTACACTACTTTCGGCCTCATGGTGGGCCCGTTTCGATCTTTCTCCATGGGTTGTGTCAAAGCAAAGTGCTTGCCCTTGAACATGCCGATGTTCTTTGGGCCCTGGATCCTTCATGCGATGTGTCCTTCGGGACTCTTCTTGCCTCGGCTCCTCTCGTCCGACTTCCCTGGAAGGTCGGTGAGAGTGCCTTCCATTCCTGGTGTGCTGAGGGGCTTCGGGGATTGCTTTTTTTCCTCCCTTCTGGGTATTAATTGCTGGCATCGGTGTATCTTGCAGCGGGTATGGTGGCTGCATGACATTATTTTACATCATGAAGTTGACGACCAACGGTAGGTCCGCCAACTTGTTTGCCAAGTCTTTTACTTCCTCATCCCTCCGTAGGCACCTATCCCTCCATACCTGAAGGTTATCTTCGTTATAGTACTTGCCTTGGTCTGTCTTCTTTGAAGTATTGCCCTCCTGGCCGACGTCTTTCTCTCCGTGGCCCTGGCCATGAGTTTCTGTGTTGTGGTTGTCTCCTTCAAAGTCAAGATCAATTGGTCTGCCACTCCCAGCAGGAGTGTCGCTCCCAATGTTTTCCCTCTGTCCGTCACTGGCCATCTATTCTTCTAAGTTCCCACAGACGGCGCCAAATTGTGCGGGTAATTTTCTGACCACACTGCCCGCCTAGTAATCAGCTGGAGAGCACCGGCAGAATAGATGACTTCAGCAAACCTGCAACAGAAAGAAAAGGCTCCGGCGGTGGCTCTTCCACCCGGGGGCACTCCGACGATCAAGTCAGTATATCTCTCAAAGATAATCAAGTGCTAAACTCACAAGCTTGAGTATAAAACTGCGTACCTTAGACCCACGAGGGTGCCTCTCTTTTATAGTTTACTCAATCCAAGTCCTGCTAGAAGCCTGACTTCTATGAACTCCAATTCAATACTGACTTTGGACTCTTCAAGAGATAAAGATAAACTCCCTAAGAGTTTTATCCTTATCTTTAGCAAAGTCTTCTCTTTATTCTAGGACTCTTGTTCCTTATCTGTTTATCTCAGATTCCGATATCTTTGGAGATCACCTCGGCCTTGCCTAAGTAACCTCGGCATAGCTACCAGGACACGTGGCACCTCGGCTGACACATCGGTGTCACCATGCCACGTGTTGGTATTCAGAAAATACATCCCCACATAACGTTTCGGAGGATGTTGCTAATCCACTTAGAAAAATGTTAGAGATTTTAAAAGTTTTATCAATTTTTTTATCAAATATCTTACATATGATCCACACCATATAGGTCTAACACCCATATGTGATAATTGATAAAAAAAAAAATTGATAAAACTTTTGAATTTTCTAATATTACTCATCCACCTGTATGTAACGCCTTTTAAAGTCCCAACAACGGGCTATTAATTCAATACTCTATTTTGTAAACATACATGATATTTGTTGTTTCACATTATTATTAATCCAATTCCAATCGTTATTTCTCAAAAGAGCAATTTTAGGAATACATATATTTTTATCAAATTTTTGACACAATATTCATACAAGTGTGGAATTCAGATTCATTCAAGTAAAGGAAAATGATCTACATAAGTGTTTGGTAGGAATTTTATTAAAATATTTGGAGTCTATTATTTTTTTTCCCTCCAAAGAAACAGGCCCAAAGGAAAATGATCTACACGTGGACCTACACACGTGAGTCTTCTGTGAAAATTCTCTGGACTACGATTTTCTCATGTCAATTAATGGGACTAGCTTCTCTGGTCCCACTCTAAACTGAAGAGTGTTATTCGGATTTATAGAATTGATTATAAATTTCGTCTCAACGATTTGAATTATTTATTTTATTAGGTTCTATATTTATATTATTAAAAAAAAAAAAAAAATTAAGTTGATTCAAGATTCACAACCCGTTTATATTATAGAATTTGTATCGAAACCAATTAATGGTCAACGTGTTTTAAAAATAGACCATCTATTTTTTTGGCTATAAATTTAATAAAATAAAAAAATTATGAATATTAAATCAAATTAATTTTTGATGAATAATATACATGCGGTGTCTAGTAAAATAAACGGTTCGAATCATCAAAATGAAATCCATAATAAACCCTACAAGCCCGGACATTCCTCTCCAATCTACATTAAGACTGAAAAGAAACCTTACCCTAAATAAATATCAGCAGTGATTTAGACCCCCTCAAACTTCAACCCCCACCACCCCACACACACATGGCGGATGGTGATTGGAGGAGGAGAAGAAAAAGAAAAAGAAAAAGAAAAAGTGACCAATCAAAAAAGAAAAGGGGTCAAAAGGGGATGGGGGAAAGGGGGTCCCAATCTTTATTCAATAAATATATGCTAAGAGAATAATTACAATAAAAAATAAAATAAAATAAAATAAAAAGATTCAGCTATAAGGATTGATATCAAGATACTCCTAATAAATTACTTATTTATTTATTAGCTTATTTTTATTATATCACATTTCTATTTTTTACATATATTTTTTTATAATAACTAAAAAAATCAAAAAATAAATTATACCCAAAAAAAAAATTCAAATTCATAAAATTTATAAATTCTAATTATTTAAATTATAAAAATTTTCATGAATATGTAATTATTTTTAAAATCTACAACTGACTTATAATTTTTCAATATAAATGGAAAAAGTTAATGAAATATTCCTCTCAAATTTTGGATAGTATGAGAGGTCTAAGATATTTTTTTTATTAACTAAGATCTTTTGATGAAATTTCACTATAATTATATTAAAAAAAATTCAAAATTTCTCTGTGGTCATATAAGAGAAATTTCTCTATACCGGCTAAAATTTATCTAAGTTGGTTAAAATTTCTCTAAGTCAGTTTGAAAATATTAAGAGATCTCAACTACAATAAAAATATTGAAAAAAGATTAAGAAGTCTAAATATAGAGCTTTAAAGGAGCTCTAATAAACTGGCCCCACCAATGATGTGATGTTTGTGCTTCTTTTTTTTTTAAAATTTTTATTTTACCACATTATTAGAGCTCAAATTAAAGATCTAGATTTAGAGCTCGGTATCATTTTTAAAAAATATCATATATAATTTACCTTATAAAATTAATATCATAACCTTAAAAAAAAAATTCATATATATATATATATATATCTATCTATTATATAAGGAAAAGAGACTTTCTAATCTACAAGCTTTGTGGAAGCTCTAATATCCTAATCCTAATCCTAATCCTAATTTTTTAATTTTTTGATTTAAAAAAAAAACCTCAGCATTTATTGACTTGTCCCAACCCACAAACCTTTTTGACTTCTCTTATATTTACTGCAGTACCATTTTCAATTTCTCCTATACACTATTTATTTAGTTATGGATCTCAAAAAGATATAACATCTAAATTTGAATTATGATTTAGTAATATAATTATCTTTTTTTTTTTTATGTATATCTATCAAAATTTTAAATTACTTAATAGGACAAATTAATCAATTTTCTAAAATTATTGATTTTTTTATTTATAAAATAGATTAAAAAAATTATTGATTGATTTATTTATTTAATAACAAAAATATTTCTTAATCTCTCCATCCTAATTTCTCTCACCGATTTCCAAAAAAAAATATTAAAACTTGTCTTCCTTCTCTCTTCCCCAAAAAATCAAATAATATTTTTCATGAAAGTTGTAGATATCTATCTATATCTTATATATTATATTATAACATTAAAAAAAAATTAGATATACAAACAAATAAAATTAATAAATTTGATTTTTATTTATTCAATTAAAATCGTTCTTTTGCATCTCAATATCCAATTTTAAATTTTAAAAATCTTTAAAATTTATCTAAACAAATCTAATTTGAAAATATCTCTCACCATTATACTTTAAATCAATAAAACTTACATGTCTATCACATATCTAACTCACATCATAACTTACCTAAATAATAATAATTAAAAACAAATAAAAACCACAAATAAATTAAATTAAAAAAAAAAAGATATCCACAATTCTATCTTAAATAAATTGAAAAAAAAAAAAAAAACCCCAAATAGAAACCACACAAAAATTAAAAAAGATAAGAATTTAGATATGGATCTAAAAAAAAATATGACAATATCTAAATTTAAATTATGATTCAGTAATGTAATTATCTATTTTTCTGATGTATTTATATCAAAATTTTAAATCACTTAATGAGACAAATGAATTAATTTTCAAGTCTTATTTAAAGAATAACATGTTTAGTCATCTCAATTCCTAAACTTCGTAGGCACTGGCAAAGGAGCTAACGGATTGGGTTATATGAGATTTAAGTTGTTGGAGGTAACATTCTCGCACTCTATAAATTTATTTATTTTTTAATTTTATTTTTTCCCTGTGTGATTCTCTTTCCCTATTGTTGGTTTGGCTTTTGGTTTCGGTTTCAGTTTTAGTGAGGTTTATGTGTTTGTTTACAGGTTTGCATAGTAAAGAAAAACTATTAGTGATTATGGTTGCAATCGAAGTATTTACGTTCGTTCCACGCCAAGGATTTGATCGGATTTTGTTTTCTTCAGTGAAGAATATAAAATTGAAGTAAAAAAAAAAAGGTATCAAATTTTTTATGTTTTGTCATTTTATTTTATAAAAAATGTGAAAATTTATTGAGAATTCAATATTTTACAATAACATTAGATTTTTATATAACTAGGTAAATTTAAAACTTTTAAATATCATTGTGTTCTTTATTTTTATTTTTTTTCTATCCCATTAGACCATTATTACTGTTTGTTAGATTGTCAATTATAATTCAATTAATTGAAAATGAGATCGTAATATAACTTTTCATAAATATTATAGTTAATTTGTTACAACTATATTTGTATATAATAGCATAATATACAGGGATAATCTCTAAATATAATTTTTATTTTTTTATGTGATTAAAATAATCCATCTTCATAGTTTTTAGAAGAGTTAGATGGTTTCTTTTATCTCTAAAAAAACCCAATCTATTTTTTTTTTCTTTTTAATTTTTTAAGTTAAAAGTCTATCTTAATAGTATATAAAAGAGTTAGATGGTTTCTTTTATCTCTAAAAAATCCAATCTTTTTATTTTTATTTTTTTACTTTTTAACTTTTTAAATTGAAACATCAATTGTTCATGTCCATAAAACAAAACTAATAAACACATATAAAAAAGCTAAACTTTTTTTTTTTTCATTTTTTAATATGTAGGATATTTACAAATGGAAAATGTTTGACACCTCAAAATTTTTTTCCATAATCCAACTTATAATGATGAAGTCATAAGTGTCAATTTTTATATAAATATGAGAAGAGAATTAGTTAAATTATACATTTTAACCAACCACATACTCAAATTTTGACTATGTCGAAATGTTATCTATCTATCTATCTATCTATCTATCTATCTATACTATATATTAAGCAAAAGGGGGTTTTTAGCCCAAAGCTTTGTAGGAGCTCCAATCTCCCAATCTAAATTCCTAATTTTTTGATTTAAAAAAAAAATAATCTTAGCATTTATTAACTTCTCCCAACTCCCAAGTCTTACTTTCATAATAACACTTTAATGCATTACGAACAAGCATAAAAAAAAATTCTTTGAAATCCAACACATGAATTCCTTGAAAAGTCCCAACACATATGATTATTATCTCTCATAATAACACTTTAATGCATTAAGAACAAGCATAAAAAAATTTTCTTGAAAAGTCCAACACATATGATTATTATCAAAATATTAAATTTTAATATAATATAATAAAAAAAAGACATCTAATTCCTTGAAAAGTCCAACACATATGATTATTATTAAAATATTAAACTTTAATATAATATAAAAAAGGAAAAAAAGAAGACATTTTAAAAAAAACATTTAAAAATCACAATTCACATATATAGATAATTGTAAACACAATCCGTCCATAGCACAAGTGATATGCTAGTATATATTAAGGAAAAATGGGTTTCTAACCCTCAAGCCTTGTTCGAACTCCAATATCAATATGAATTTTTAAAATTTTTTATTTAAAAAAAAAAACCTCAACATTTATTGATTTGGTCAAAATTCTCTAATCAGCATTTATTAACTTTTTCCAATCCACATGTCTTTCCACATACTTGCATTTATTGATTTGGTCAAAATCTCTTAATCAGCATTTAAAATCTCCTCATACAAATAATTATAGATACAACCCGTTCATAGTTATTACAATACCTTTTTTAACTTCTCCCATACACTATGGGTGTATTTGTTTTGAAGGATTAGGATGTGAGATTGGATTATTAGTCCCACCGGACTAATAGTCTATTGTTTGTTTCAAAAGTTTTGTTCCGAACTAATAGTCCTCCCGGACTATTAATCACATATTTGTGGGATTATCCTATCCCATGGGAGGGGGTTGGGATAAAAACTATAGGATAACTCATCTCATGGGATTAGACAATGAAATTACATTTTTGTCCTCTAATATTTAATTATGTATTATATTTAGTAAAATTCAAAAAAATTTAAATGTCTCAATTTAAAAATAAAATAATTTTATTTAATTTTTATTTTTGTTTTATATTTTTTTATAGATATTTATTGATGTTTTATTTTAAATTTTTTTTTATATTTTATTTAATTTCATTATTTAAATTTTAATAGATGTTTTATTTTATTTCATTATTTAGTTATTATTATTATTTAAAATAAATTTATTTAAAATTTTAATTAAAAAATAACATATATTTTTATTTATATTTAACTTATTTAATTTTTTAAAAATAAATTTATTTAATTGTGCAAAAAATAAAATAAAATAAAATTTTATTTAATCTAACTAAAAATAATTAAAATATTAAAGCTATATTACTTAGTAAATAATTGAAAATGATAAAATAATCATTTGAGCATTTATCCTTTTCTATAATATCCCAAACAAACATTGGATTTACTAAAAATAGTTCAATCCAGACATCTAATCTAATGACTAAACAAACATAGGATATAAATCCAGTCCAACCAAATAATCCGGGGACAATATATCGTAGGACTAATAGTCCGATGGATTACAATCCCCCTTTATCCAGTCCGTTCAAACAAACACGCCCTATGATTAATGATAAGATTGTTAAATTATTTTTATAAAAAATCTTAAAAAACATAATTTATATATTCAAAAAATCTAAAATAAATATAAATATCTATAATTATCTATATAACAATGGAAGGGTTAGTTTGAATTCAAGGATTGAAAATATATATGTGTCAAAATTTGGACCTTTAGATTGCTTCAATCCAAGGGCTGAAAATGTCTTACTCTTATTTGTCCTATTTAGACATTACAATGATTGAGATCAATTACAATCAAGATCTAATGGTTCAAAATGTCTCTCACCTCAGCTCAAGATAATGTGGCTGGAAATCTCTCTCTCATGTGCTCCTCTCTGCTCAAATCTCTCTCTGTTTCAATTTTCAAATTTTGAACACACACCCCTCCCTCTTCCTCTTTCTCTATCAGAGCCTATTTCCTTGCTAGAGACCCAACCCCAATCTTCATCTTCTTTCAAGGAGAATCTATCCTCCTTTCAGAAGCCCCTCGCAGAAGGGGTTTTTTTATCTTTCTTTGTCAGGGGTGAAAACTGAAGACTGTAGGACATTGAAAAAGCTTGCATTATGTAATTTCACAAAATCCAAGTGGGTGGAACAATATAATCTGCTCAAGGTTTGAACTAATTTTGAAGAGAATGAATATTTTGCCATGATTTATATTTGTAAATGACTGTGTTAGAAATGGTTATAAAATTCTGGATAAAACCAGAATTTTTTCCTAAGTTTGGTCTATTTTTTAGGTGGGCCCCGTGCGTCGATTTTCACGGGTCAAAGTGGTAACGCGTTCTATGCCGCGTTGTGACTCACGTGGTATATTTGGTTGCTCAAAACCATTACCGAGTGAATGGAAAATTGAAGCCAAAGTGTGCTCCATGGAAATAGAGTTTTGGTGGAAATTCCTTAAGGTTGTAAATGACTTGTCCCACATTGATTTGGTGGGAGATTTTGAATGGGTTTATAAGGCTTGGGTTTGGTACTTGGGGTGTGCCCCAAGGGGTACCCAAGTGTTTTAGAGGGAGAGGTTATGGGTAAAATGGGCTAGACCCATTGGACCCAAAAATCACCACACGCGCGCGCCGCCACCATCCGTCTGGGCCTGGGTTTGGGCGCGGGTGCGTGGTGTGAGGTTGGGTTGGGCTTGTCCGGCCCAATACTAATCTTTTTGGGTCAAAAACATTTGAATTTAATTTAATTTTTGGTAAAATAAAATTCAGAATTCAAATTAAACTGGTTTGGTTTTTCTGTACATCCAAACAGGGCCCTTCCCGTATTAAACTGGAAATAATCTGATCCGGATTTACTGTACACCCAAACAAGGCACTTCCCATTTTTGTTATCTGTTTGAATTGTAATCCAACAGATTCAAATCTGTTTGAATTCAAAACCAACAGGTTTCATACCTATTCAATTCAAAACCTACAGCCACTATTACATCTATAAATACGACAACCCTCATTTGGATTTTGCTACATTATTTTCTTGTCAAAGAGAGTATAAACACTTAGTGTGTTCGTTAGGCAAACAATTTGTAGTGCTGCTATTGTTTGTAGTAGATCATTTTATCCTGGGAGATAGACGTCCAAATTCTGAAAGCACCGTGGAGAGGACGAATCTGTCTTAAGGACACAGTGTCAAACACTGGACTTGATCAGATAATTATTCAAAGAAATTAATCAAGTAAGTTGTTTAATTTATTATTCTGTTTTATTATTTATTTAAATCAGATTTTAATTTTGTTTTTGTAACAAAATAAAATCTGTTTTTTATTTATTTATTTTTATTTCGAGTTTGATTTTTGTAATCAAACATATTCTCTCATTTTCTTTATTTCTTAATATTCTAGTTGTTGTTTTGTACACAATAGAATTTAATCTTTTTAAATATAGTGAAGATTGTCCTACAATCTTAAGACAGATCATTTTTTGTTTTTGGTATCTTCATTGTATTTAATTTTCTATGTTTTCAAAGTAATATTCTGGTTGGAAAAACAAATAGTGATTTATGCTATTTGACAGATAGTAGTAATATACTGTCTCTTTTCTTTGACAACTAGTAGTAATATACTGGTGTCATTAACAATTGCAGAATATTATTTGGTGTTACAGAAAATTATTTTGGTATTTTATTTTTCTAGTTTTAGTAACAAGAAAAATAAAATTATATTATTTTCTAGTTTAGGTAACAAGGAAAATAAAATTATTTTGTTGTTATCATTTATTTTCTGGTTTTACTAACTGGAATTTATTTTCTGGTTTTGATAACTAGAAAATTATTTTGTGTTTTTCCTAATTTTTGTAATCAGATATTATTTCAGTATTTTATTTTTCTAGTTTTAGTAACAAGAAAAATAAAATTATTTTGTGTTATAATTTATTTTCTGGTTTTAGTAACTAGAAAATTAATTTGTGGTATTTTATTTTCTAGTTTTAGTAACATAGAAAATAAAATTATTTTGTATTATAATTTATTTTCTGGTTTTAGTAACTAGAAAATTAATTTTGTTAATCAATCATGTAACTTTGTGTATCGATCATAATCTGTAAATTTTGTACGTGACTTATGATTTCGTTTGTAAGATCACTTAATTTTGAACCTTTTGTGAAAAGGTGTTAGTTCTTTTGACTTTATCATAGTACATGGGAGAATTTGTTTATAGAATAATATATTAGTTTTACAAACTAATTTCATTTTTATTAGGAAGAAACCTTTATGGCAAGATTATTTTCTTTATTGGTTTTCTGAATCATTCTTTATTTTTTCGTGTGTGGATTCGTAGTCGTGAATAGTTTCTGCACATGAGTCGGAAAATATATATATTCACAAGAACATTTGAATGCATATTTAATTAGTTTATTTATGTACAAATCAAACTTATTCAATGAAGGTACGTTATGTCATTTTGGAGTTTAAAATTCAAAACGCATTGAATTTTATTTATGAGTTGAGAATCTTTTTATTTCATGATGAAAGTTTTGGGATCATGAATGATTACTTTATTTTTTTAAATTCATTATTTTTAGTTGATGCATTTGATATGCATGTATAATGTCAACTCAAGTTATTTCTTAACAAAAATTTCATGTGATTTGGAATGTTAAATTGATATGTTGATTAATTTGAGTTTTTCCAATCAATTTTGAATGGGTGTTTAAACACCAGAGAAATTTAAACATGAAGATGTATGTAGTTATATCATTTCATTTAATTGGGAAGTAAATTTTAGAAATCTTTTATGTTGATTTTTAGTTTATTTTGAATTATGTGACATGAGATGTCATTAATAATTATTTTACTTGCGTAGTAGAATTTGTTAAACCATGAACCATTTTATTAATATGGGGGTATATCTCTTGCATTAGTTGAGATAATTTAATTTTCTTCTGTCACCAATATTTTTATGACAGTGACATCTATTCGTAAATGAGTTGCAAGAATGTATACAATCAAATTGTGTTTTTTGAATTGTTTGATTCTTAGGCAAAATTTTTATGAGGATGTGATTTTGTCAAAACTTTAATTCTGATTTGTGTAGTCATAATTATTTTAGATTTTTTATTTGAAATTTATGAATCATGATTTGAAATTTCTGAATCCAGCACATCATAGACAAGAAATGATGAATGCCATGTTACTAAGTTCAGGCTTGCCACAAAACTTGTGGGGGGAAGTAATATTGTCTGCTAATTATGTTCTTAATAGAATACCCCACAAGAAAACCAAAAGCATTCCTTATGCATTGTGGAAAGGTCGACCACCTTCCTACAAATACTTAAAAGTGTGGGGGTGTTTGGCAAAAGTTGAAGTTCCTGTTCCTAAAAAGACTAAGATTGGACAAAAAACAGTAGACTGTGTGTTTATTGGTTATGCTCAGAATAGTAGTGCATATCGGTTTCTGACTTATAAATTAGAAATACCTGATATAAATGTGAACACTATTATAGAGTCAAGAAATGCTGTGTTTTTTGAACATGTCTTTCCATACAAAAAAGGACAGAAATTAAGTTCACAGAAAAGAACTTATGATTGTACACAAAGTCAAGAGACTAATGACAATCAAACACAAGAGACTAATAATGGTCTCAACCAACAGGATCTAACTGATGATGAACCAAGACGAAATAAGAGAGCGAGAACATCAAAATCCTTTGGTTCAGATTTTCTGACATACTTGTTAGAAAATGAACCTCAAAGCTTTAAGGCAGCAATGACAGGTCCTGAAGCACCTTTGTGGAAAGAGGCTGTTAATAATGAAATTGAATCCATTATGCAAAATCAAACTTGGGAATTGGTGGATCTTCCACCAGGTTCTAAACCTCTTGGATATAAATAGATATTCAAGAGAAAAAAGAAAGCAGATGGTTCAATTGACAAGTATAAAGTAAGACTTGTAGTTAAAGGTTACAGACAAAAGGAAGGTCTTGACTATTTTGACACATATTCCCCTGTGACAAGAATAACATCCATTCGCAGGCTTATTTCTATAGCAGCGTTGTTTAATTTAGAAATACATCAAATGGATGTTAAGACAGCTTTCTTAAACGGTGATCTAAATGAAGAGATCTATATGAAGCAACCCGAAGGTTTGTAGTATCAGGGCAAGAAACAAAAGTTTGTCGACTTGTAAAATCACTTTATGGATTAAAACAAGCACCTAAGCAATGGCATGAAAAATTTGATCATGCAATGCTTACTAATGGGTTTAAAATAAACGAATGTGACAAATGCGTCTATGTTAAAAACACTGACCAAGGATATGTCATAGTTTGTCTTTATGTGGATGGCATGCTTATCATTGGAAGCAGTCAAAACATGATCAAATCAACTAAGCAGATGCTTAACAAAAGATTTGATATGAAAGATATGGGGGTCGCAGATGTTATATTAGGAATGAAAATTACTAAAACATTTGACGGATATGCATTATCTCAATCACATTATATTGAGAAAATTATTGGTAAAGTTATCAAGGATGATATGAATTTAGCTAGAACACCTGTAGACGTCAACCTTTATTTATCGGGAAAAAAAAAAAAAGGTGATGCAATGTCTCAGTTAAAATACTCCCAAATCATTGGAAGCCTAATGCACCGAATGTATTGTACTCGTCCTAATATAGCTTGTGCTATTAGTAAATTGAGTAGGTATACTAGTAACCCCGGAGAAGACCATTGGAAAGCGATCATTCGGGTTCTTAGATATCTAAGATTCACCCGTGATCATGGTTTGAACTTTACTCGATATCCAGCAGTACTTGAAGGTTATTGTGATGCTAATTGGATATCGGATACTAAAGATTCAAGATCCACTAGTGGATATGTCTTTACTCTAGGAGGCGCTGCTGTTTCTTGGAAATCCACGAAACAACACATGCATCGCACGATCCATAATGGAATCCGAGTTCATTGCTTTGGACAAAGTAGGAGAAGAAGCAGAATGGCTTCATCACTTCTTAGAAGACATTCCAATGTGGCCAAAACCTGTGCCAGTTATTTGCATTCATTGTGATAGTCAATCTGCAATAGGCAGGGCACAGAATCATATGTATAACGGTAAGTCACGACATATTCGTCGTCGACATAATACCGTAAGGCAATTGTTGTCAAACGGAATAATCTCAATAGATTATATAAAATCTAAAGAGAATATTGCGGATCCGTTAACAAAAGGTTTGACAAAAGAGCTAGTGTATAGTTCATCGAAGGGGATGGGATTAAAGCCTATTACATAAGAGTCGTCATAATGGTAACCCTACTTATATGACTGGAGATCCCAAGAACTAAGTTCAAAGGGACAACTAAGTTATGTATGGCTCGCCAGAAATCACCAAAGGATTAAGTTCCTACCCATTCCTATGGTGAGAGTGATATCTGCAACATATGTTGTATGCAGGGGTATAAGGATAAGCTTTGCTTTTAATGATTACTTATATCTTGATTAAGGCATAAAATCAAGACGAGTGTAAGGAGATATTCACAATAAGAATCACCTATATGAGTGTTGAATTAGGGCCGGTTCTATGAGAATGAAGAGGCTAAATTCTCTAGAAACACTTATGAAAACCAGGCGCGTTCAAGGCTAAAATGAACACAACAGTGAGAACCACAATGTGTTAGAAGATATTTTGTGTGAAATCTATTGTCTTGGCTTACACAAACGGCTGAACAATTCAAGGCATCGCGTCCACTGGTTAGCCAGTAAGTCCGATAGGTTATCATTAGGGAAGGTTCAAGGCCAAAAACTACCTATCCTGATGCAAGATATTTTTGACTTATACTCTTTCGATAAATCTGCATATTGTTGCATTTTCGTTGTCATCAAATTCCATTCATGTGGGGGATTGTTAGAAATGGTTATAAAATTCTGGATAAAACCAGAATTTTTTCCTAAGTTTGGTCTATTTTTTAAGTGGGCCCTGTGCGTCGATTTTCACGGGTCAAAGTGGTAACGCATTCTATGCCGCGTTGTGACTCACGTGGTATATTTGGTTGCTCAAAACCATTACCGAGTGAATGGGAAATTGAAGCCAAAGTGTGCTCCATAGAAATGGAGTTTTGGTGGAAATTCCTTAAGGTTGTAAATGGCTTGTCCACATTGATTTGGTGGGAGGTTTTGAATGGGTTTATAAGGCTTGTGTTTGGTACTTCGGGTGTGCCCCAAGGGGTACCCAAGTGTTTTAGAGAGAGAGGTTATGGGCAAAATGGGCTAGACCCATTGGACCCAAAAATCACCACACACGCGCGCGCGCGCGCTGCCGCCGTCCGTCCGTCCGGGCAGGCTGGGCTGGGCCTGGGTTTGGGCGCGGGTGCGTGGTGTGAGGTTGGGTTGGGCTTGTCCGGCCCAATACTAATCTTTTTGGGTCAAAAACATTTGAATTTAATTTAATTTTTGGTAAAATAAAATCTAGAATTCAAATTAAACTGGTATGGTTTTTCTGTGCATCCAAACAGGGCGCTTCCCGTATTAAACTGGAAATAATCTGATCCGGATTTACTGTACACCCAAACAAGGCCCTTCCCATTTTTGTTATCTGTTTGAATTGTAATCCAACAGATTCAAATCTGTTTGAATTCAAAACCAACAGGTTTCATACCTATTCAATTCAAAACCTACAGCCACCATTACATCTATAAATAGGACAACCCTCATTTGGATTTTGTAACTCTAATTTTCGTCCTTCATAATTCTGCAAACATCCTCTTCATTTTGCTGCATTATTTTCTTGTCAAAGAGAGTATAAACACTTAGTGTGTTCGTTAGGCAAACAATTTGTAGTGCTGCTATTGTTTGTAGTAGATCATTTTATCCTGGGAGATAGACGTCCAAATTCTGAAAGCACCGTGGAGAGGACGAATCTGTCTTAAGGACACAGTGTCAAACACTGGACTTGATCAAATAATTATTCAAAGAAATTAATCAAGTAAGTTGTCTAATTTATTATTCTGTTTTATTATTTATTTAAATCAGATTTTAATTTTGTTTTTGTAACAAAATAAAATCTGTTTTTTATTTATTTATTTTTATTTCGAGTTTGATTTTTGTAATCAAACATATTCTCTCATTTTCTTTATTTCTTAATATTCTAGTTGTTGTTTTGTACACAATAGAATTTAATCTTTTTAAATACAGTGAAGATTGTCGTATAGACTGTACAACTGTATTAATACTAACATTCTATTCTGGTTGTAGGATGTAAAAGGTAAAAGTAGTAATGGAGGGTCAGTAGTTCCGGAGGACCTAACACTACAAGAAAATGCATTTTTGGCGACTAAAATTGGCGACCAAACCAATTTTAGTCGCCAAAAACACCACATTCAGCGACAAAAAACAGCTTTAGTCGCCATTGATTCAACCTTTTTAGCTACTAAAGTATTTTAGTCGCCATATAGTATAATTGGCGACCAAATTTCTATTTAGTCGTTGTTTAAGAGCAGTTTAGGCTACTAACATTTAATTTTGTCGCCGTATTGTATCATTTGGCGACTAAACACTTTTGTCGCCAAAAAATGGGCATTTTTGTGATTACTTTTTGCAACCAAATCTGGGTTAGTCGTTGTTTATTCAGTATTGCCGACGATTTTTTTAATTTAGTAGCCAAAGAGGCATCTTTAGGTGACCAATTGCTTGTCGCTGTTAAGGTTTTTGGCGACAAATAATCGTTTAGTCGCCAAATGTTCGAAAAAAATTTTAGAGGGAAAATAAGTAATTTCGCGCCCAGTACATATATATTACACACAGTTTTTTTGTTCTCTTCTGTCTCACACACCGACATCAACATACCAAACCCGTCGCTCACCACCGGCGATCATCACCATCGCAGGCCACCAGCGCTCGCCACGACCACCACTGCAAATCGGCGATCAGCACCACCGGCCATCATCACCATCGCAGGTATGTTTCTGTCGTCTCTTTCCTTCTCTGTCGATCTGGTTCTATCTGTTTGTCGATGTCTCTCACATCCCCTTCTCTCACGATTAATTTTAGGGTTTGACATTTTATTTCCCTTTATTTCATACACAAATTTGTGGAGGACTATCTGGTTCTATCTGGAGGACATTTCATTTCCCTTTATTTCATACACAAATTTTATGGTTTGTCCTTTCATTTCCCATTTATTTCGTACACATATTTTTAGGGCTTTTCCTGATTTCGTGAATGGGTGTGGTTGAAATTGTGATTGTCCATTTGGATTTTGGATTGTTGATTTTGGATTCTGTTTGTATCGTTTAAATGTGCCTCTGTTTCTGCGATTTCTATATTCCAAATGTGCCTCTGCTTTTTCTCCCTTTCAGGTTTTACCATGCTTATGACAACTATATGACTTATGCTTTTCCGGTCAGTTCTAGTTCCCACTATATGAGATATTATTTATATTTGATGAATATTATGAAGTTGTGGTCTATTGGTTCTGTAGCATGATGAACTAAAGCCTCTAGCCAAAACATTCACCGACTCCCTTGTCGAGCTAGGAAATTTGAACGTAATTATTTATTTTTGAAATTTGTTGCAATGCTCAGCTTTAAATGGATAATTTAAAATACCTACTGTTTCAAATTTTAGCTCGAACATTTGCCACAACAGCATCATGGATCTGCCCTCACACTTGTAGAATCCCTATCCAGGTATGATATACTCTTTCTTAGAGACAAGTTCTTAAAAATCAATGTAGTTGTATTTTTATCTTATATGCACTTCTTATGCTGTCACCAAATATCTTTTTATTTCATTTTATTTCAATATTATTACCAATTGTGCCACTGAAGTATTTGTAACAGAGTATATGTTAATACTGTTTCTGTTTCTCAGCCTTGTTATCATTGGGGAACAACACAGAATTTGAAACGGGCTGTTCTTTGGCTTTCTGAAAATCTAACTTTTGATGTTGATGCGAGGATACATCTTTTTGAGGTATTTTAATTTTTTTCATTTAGGATTTAGTGAAGTTGTTTGAGTCAAAGTTTCATTTAATGTGGCCTCAGTTTGCTAATGAAATAAAGCTTGAGCAATGTCGCTTTTTCTTTTTCTTTTGTTTTATTCTTTAGCAGGGAGTGCTAAATCAAGTTGCATTTGAAGTATCAGATTGTCTTTAATGGTGTTCTCACTATTGTGTAGTGCAACATAAGAGTTCTTGGAGGACTTGTTTCTGCTCATATTCTTGCAACTGATTCTACAAACAGCTTGGTCCAAAGAAATTATAAGAATCAACTTCTTATCCTGCCTGAAGATTTACGGCGGCGCTTTCTACCTGCTTTTGATACCCCCACTGGATTACCATATGCATGGATTAACTTGAAGGTACTTCTTATATCATGCTTAACTTATAAGACAAATTCCAATTCCCCAATTGTTTACAAATTGTTATGTATCCAAGATGTTTTATTTAACCTGGTAAAGTAGCTTTGAATTTTTTGTATCTCTTCAGAATCATCGATGGTGCTTTGCATTTGCGGTAGTACCATGGTTTCAAATGTTTGCATTGTGTTAGCATTAACGTTTGGGAATTTTGTATACGTATACTATGTGGAACTCATGCCATATTGACTGTACGATGATATTTCCATTGTGTTGGTGTTATTTGTCACACTTAAGTATCTGATCAATATCACTTATATATTCATAAGTTTTTACCCCTCTTCTCTTGCAAACACATGAGGTTGATTTCTACAGGTGAAAATAATTTCTTTAAAAGTCAGCCTCAGTTGAGAAATCTGTGGCCACCACATAAGAAATTACGATTACAAAGTCTGATTAACATACCAAATTGTACGAAAAACTTGAGGTTTACACTGTCGTTGATTTCTATAGTTGAAAATAATTTCTTTAAAAGTCAGCCTCAGTTGAGAAATCTGTGGCCACCACATAAGAAATTAGGATTACAAAGTGTGATTAATCAATAGCCTAAATATTGTCACATCTTTCTACTGCAAACCTTTGGAACTCCATAGAAACAATAGAGGATAATCTACTCAATATGATGATTAAAGAACATGGTCGTCCTTTCACGCATAATTCGTTGAAAACAGATGAAAAATAATCTCTCTGATCTCCTGGGATAGCTGTACCCTTTCAACCATACCGTTGATTTTGAAAGCACCTAACTTGACAATCTAAGTTGCACAAGAAGTTGCACTATCTTCCTGTAGAATGGGACAATATTAGAATGGCAATGGCCAATGTAAGGCACCAAACCATATTCTAACTACATTTCATTTGTCTAGGCCCTCAATAGGCTTGGGCCATCTCTAGTTCTTGAGTGCTCCTGTGATATTGTTTAGTGTCAAAATTAGAGTGAAAAATCAGCTTGTCTCTAGTTCTTGAGATATTGTTTAATATCAAAATGAAAGTGAAAATATTTTGAAAATATGTGAGAGAGTTTTAAAAGTAACAGACAAAGTGTTTCGGAGATTGATGAAATTTATTGTTTGTTTCTGATGTTGTAATTTTTTTGTGGTAATCTAAATTGAGAATATGACCTATGCAATAATAAATAAACCCATTTTATAATGACAAGAGAGTCACAGTGGCCATTGTTGATGTTCCTATCTAAATGTTCAGATGGTCATCCTACTATTCGGTAAACAGAATGTTCTTAACAAGCTATTGCAACTTATACAAAAAATATGGATCATATTGGCATAGAGTTGTTTTCTAAAGTTGGTATGCAAATATTTTTTTCGTGATGTGCTTCGAATAGGTTTTGAGGCATAATCAACGCGACATTGCAGCAGCCAACCTGGTGTTTTGATACATTACACAAAGGACCGTGACATAATTTCCATAAGGTAACCAAGTCCAATTGAATGTCATTTCAGATTTAAGAGTAATTGAAGAAACCAAGAGAAAGTAGAATGAATTTTGATTTAGTACAATATAACTAGTACACTATAACTAGTGCAAAGGAGCTTTGATTTCAAAATTCTAACTGTGAAGAATGAATATGTGATATTAAGTTTCTTAATAATAAATCTATACAAATAAAACCAACACTAATTTGATGAACAAAGCTCCACATTTTCCACCTGATTTGGCCTAGTTACAGGAGCTGATGCAACCTGGTTAGATGAACACTTTGATAGGCTGCCCACAACAGATTATCAACCTGATTTGGCCTAGTTACAGGAGCTGATGCAAACAAAGTTTTGATCCTTAAAACCTCCACATTGGTTTGGGTCTCAACATTTTCTTTTTTATTTATTTTTTTCTTCAACCCGTATGTCTCTCACGGGTCATTATTTTTGTTTTATTTTATTTTATTTTTATTTCTATAACCCAATTTAAATTTTCATTCATAATTCATGGACTATTTCTTCATTTGTTAAAGGCATGGTGAAGAAATTGAAAAAAAACAGAGTAAGAAAAGAGATAGTAATCGGTTTTCTTAATTGTGCTACGCATTCAAATGCTTGGCTACTATCATATTTTTATTTATTTTATGTGCTATTCAAATTGTGTTGATATATTATTATTTTTTTTCAATAGGAATGCAAAATGTGTTGATATATTATTTTTTTTTTCAATAGAAACGCAAAAAAATATGTGAAAGACAGACCCTGCAAAAGACTGATGGCTACTTTTTTCTACCGACAAATTGCTTGGATTGTTAATGGTATTTATTTATTATTTAGTAAAATACGTAAAAGATCTCAGATTGTTCAGATTGAAAACATGCAAATAGTTTAGATTAAAAATAAATCAGAAATTTAATATTTAAATTTCTAAAATTAAAAACTCAATAGTTTATTTTTTATAAGTATTAAATTCTAAGTTTAATTTTTTATTTTTGGTAATTTTTTCTAAATTTTAATGATATCTAAAATTATTCAAACAAGATTGGCTTATGTGTGGTGGCAGCATACAATGTTTCTAATATATTTATATTCCCCAGGGTCACTTAAATGTTGATGATGCATTAAATTAATTAATTAATTGACATTATACGTAGAAATGATAACTGCATTTTAATTCCAACATTATTTACACTGTGCCTTCAGGCACGGGCATACACTAGTCTTCTATCTATACTATTATAAAGTGAACACCTCTTATGATGTCTTGGAGCTTTGTTTCTTATGCTGCCACGTGTGCACTTTTTAAATTTAAAATTAAAAAAAATTAGATAAATAAGTAGAGGAGATTTGAACCTTAGACTTATATCAAATAAATAACACTCTTACCACTTGACTAACACACAATATATAATAAATTTTTTATTTTATTTTCATTTATTTAAATAACACACGCATCGCCATCCGCTAGTATAAATATATGGAAAGAGAGTACTAATAGCTACCGCAAAAAGGTCTCCAATAGAAGAAGAGGACGGAGATGAAGCCCGGAAACTCAGATGGCGGAGCAACCGCTCCGCTCCTCCCCAAGCTCCAGCCACCGCCGGAAGATCCATCTTCAAGCGGTGGCGCGTCAATTTCCGGGGCCGTATTCAACGTTTCCACGAGCATGATAGGCGCCGGAATCATGTCAATTCCGGCGACTTTCAAGGTATTGGGCGTAATTCCGGGCTTCGTTCTCATCCTAATCGTCGCTTTCTTGGTGGAGATCACGGTGGAGTTTCTTCTGCGGTACACGAATTCCAGCGAGTCGATCAGTTACGGCGGTCTCATGGCGGAGTCATTCGGCAAATTCGGATCCATTGCTCTGCAAGTTTGCGTCATGGTTACGAATCTCGGTGCACTCATCATTTATTTGATTATAATCGGTAAGCTTTCATATAACTTTGTGTTCTAACTGAGACTTTCAATTTTTGAATTCTACTTTCTCTCAATTGTGATTTCTAGTTTCTGTTTCCTTTTTGTTCTGTTTTGTGTTTTGGTTTCAAGATTGGTTAATTTGTGGGGTTTGAAAATAACTTTCACAATTTTAATATAATTATATTAGTTTTATTTTATTTTATTTTTTTATTTTTAAAATAAAGTTAAAAATATCTGAACTACTACAAATAATGTAAAACTATAAAGATAAAGAAAGAGTGATCTATCTTTCAGTGAAATATGTAAGTGAAGTTAAGATTATGTGTGGTAGTGTAATTATACCAAAATTAGGATAATTATATTAAAATTATAAAATTTATTTTATTTTTTTAAAATCCCAATCCCAACAAATTTACTTTATTTTCCTTGATGTTCAGTATTGTGTTTTAATACAGACGATCAGGATACACTCTGCTGGGTTTAGATTAGGAGTGATGCTAGCGACACGTGATTTAGTGAGGTCTCGGTGTATTAAAACTTTTGCTCTCCTCATGTCATATGCTAGTGTTTTTAATTTAAAAAAAATTAAAACCATGATCATGGCTTCAAAACAAGAGAATTCATACCACTCAAGTTAAGAACATATTATAATATTAATTTTATTATTATTATTTTTTATTCTTACATATTTAAATTACACACCGGTTAGTTTTATATTTTACATAAATATTAACCCTTTATGAGTTTGGGTCTAAATTGTTAATAATGTTTTGAGTCCTTCAGTATTTTTATTAGATTAGTCCAGATGCAATGGTACACCATCTGACAAGATGTCTGAATTGAGATAAGAAGCATCATTTCAGAAGCTTTGATTGTCATTTTTTTGTTTTACTTTTAGGAATAAAAGTCATGTTTGATTCACAAGACTAATAGTGAGATATTAATAATCCTATCAAATTAGTGTGGTATTCACTATCCAATTGGATTAATAGTATAAATTATCCATAGGATTAATAATCTCAGCCTTACCTCATTACTAATAATCCTACAAATTTGTTAGATTAATTATCCGTTAGATTAATAATCTTAAACCAAAATGTTAAAACAAACATAGAAAAAGATTCTGTTTGTTGAACTAGGTTGTTATTGTTAGAAGAGAACTGAACTCTAGGTGATACAGTAAAGAAATGATAAGAATAAAATTTAGGGTAATGCTATGTACCTATCCACCTTAAAAAGGAATATATATCATATGTAAGTTATAATATTTGTAAGTTTAGGGTTCGTTTGGCTTTGGCTAATGTAGTCAATTTTTTTGTGTTAAGACTTTTTTAGCCTCGTTTGGGTTTTGTGTTAGGGTTTTTTTGACTTTTGTGAGAGAAAAAATGTAATGATTATGGGTAAAAATAATATTTTGTCTTATTGGCTTTTGTAGTCAATTTTGTCTTTTTGTGATTATTTAGTCCAAAAAATAATGCCAAACCACGGCTTAATAATTTAATTAACACAAATGTCATAACTTAATTTTACGAGAGTTATGTCTAAAAAAATGAGTCATAATCAGACATTACATAAGTTATAATCAAAATAATGTCATAATCAATTTATAACTAACACAACAATAGGTCATAATAACCAAAGACCAAAAAGTCCGTAACTAAGTTGCATATTATACACACTTTTGGGGTGGGTACTATAAAATTTCTCTAAAATTATTATCGGATAAGAATATAAATAATTATGATTTCTTATTTATTGTGTTCAGATTAATAATAAATAATAATAAAAATTATCTAAGTCTTATTTTATTTTTAATGTTACGTATTTAAATGGTTAATTTAGGTATTTTTGAAGGAAAAAAATTTAGAAAGTAAATTTAAATTTGGGTGAATTACACTAACAGTCCCTATAGTTTGGGGCTTGTGTCATTTTGGTCCCTGACTTTTTAATTGTGACACATTTGACCCTGAATTTTGAATCTTGTTCCAAATAAAGACAATTGAATATATTATTGGATTTTTCAAGGGCAAAATTGTCAATTTGATAAAATATAAATTAATTTGACAAAAATAAATGTTAAAAAATTATATTTGAATTTTTAAAAATTATTTCTACCTACTAAAGATAAAATTATATAAAATTGATAAATCTTTAGACATTTATTTATTTATTTTTACCAAATTAATTTTTATTATGTATTTGAATGATAATCATGTAAAATTAATTTTTAAAAATTAATCATGTAATTTTTATTAATTTTTATCAATTTTACATAATTTTATTTTTGGTAGGTAGAAATAATTTTAAAATATTTTTTTGACATTTATTTTTGTCAAATTAGTTTATATTTTATCAAATTAACGATTTTGCCCTTAAAATTAAGCAATGGTATGTTAATTGTCCTTATTTGGAACAAGATTCAAAATTTAGGATAAAATGTGTCACAATTGAAAAGTCAGGGACTAAAGTGACATAAGCCCTAAACTATAGGGACTATTAGTGTAATTTGCCCTTTAAATTTTCACTAAATTTCATCAATTTTGATGAGAAATAAAACATACATTTTAATAAAGTTATTTTTCTCGTCATTTATCACTAGCTCTCAACATCCAAATAAGTGATAGAAAATTCTGTGTCACTTTATTTCTATTATGTTCTCACTAAGCTTTTCCATCTATATGATTTGAAAGTTAATAATATAATAATAGAAATTAAAAATATAAGATTCATAATTTCTTAATAATCATATCGATGTCTAGTTAAGTAATTTTTTTATTCATGTTCTACAAAAATTACACCAAATACTTTTACACATACTTCAAAAAATTAAGGAAACTCTTAATCTATGACCTATAAATAAATTAAGGAAACTCTATGGTACACACCTGTAAACTCTAAAAGTGTGTACCATATACACCTATTATATGTTGTGGTTGGTGTATATTATGTATTTTTGTGATAAAAATTACATAATTTTTTGATAGAGTTGTGATAATTTGTGGTTCGAAAATGATATTACACATTTTGTGATAATGTTGCGCATTTTTGTGGTAATGGTTTTTTTAATCCAAACATTTTCTAACCATAAAATGCGTAACATTACTACAAAAATGTGTAATTTTATCTCTGAACCACAAATTATTATAATTCTACACATACACAAAAAAAAGTAACATTTATTACAAAAATACGTAACATATATCACAAAAATACATAATAAGGATGCATATGGTGTACACCTTTTGAGTGGTGTGTACCATAGCATTACCGAATAAATAAAATCAAATTTTTTTAAGGGCATTGTGTAAATATTTGTGTTTTGAGTTTACTAAACGTTAAATGCACCGCACTACAAATTAGCTACCTTAAAAGGTCACACAAGCAAACCACTTTGAATTTGAGACCATCAAGCTACCCAATGAATTGAACCAGAAAATTATTCATAAAAAGATATTGAATAATTGGGATACATTTTAAATATGGGTCTTATTATATAGAATTAAATTCAAACCGAGATTTGAATAAATTTCTAGACAATTTTTCTAATTTCATAACTTTTCTATGAGACTATAGGTCGGTCTTGGTGATGTATGATGTGATATAGTGTTATTAAAGGTGACAGGCACACCAAGGTGCCAAGGTTTCCTAGGCTCAAGGCGCAAGGCAAGGCGCACCTTATACATAAAAAAATATATAATTTAATAGAAATAAATAATTTAAGGTTCAACATAAGCAAAATGAAATTTTAAACATTTAAAAATATATATATCCACAAATACTATTATTTCAAAATAGACAAATGAACAATATTTCAAAATTGAACATAAAACATGAATAAAATGAGAGGGGAGGAGAAGAATAAGAAAGGGAGGGGGGCGGGGCGAAATAGATCAGTCTAAAGAATGATAAGAAAGAAAAGAAGACAAGAGAATAAGCATAAGAAGATGGAAGAAGAAGAAGACAACATCATCACAGCCATATGAAGAAGAAGATAGCAACGTAGAGGAGAAAAGTAGAGAAGACAATAATGTAGGCAAGAAGAAGAGAAGAGAATGAGACATAAACATAAGAAGAGAAGGAAAAAAAAAAAAAAAAAAAGACAACGTGAAGAAGAATTTTTGGATTTGCTGGACTGGATAATGAAGACATGCAGTATAGTAAAGTATTCTTCTGAGATTAGGAATTAGGGTTAATTTTTCTTTTATCATTGATTTATGGTTGAATGACCAATGTATTGGCATGTGTAAGAAGAGTAGGGATCTTTTGTAGGTACATCATCTTAAATCAATGGTCAAATTTTAAACACAACCAATTAAAACAACAATAAAAAAACCCTCAAGACTTGGGTCTTACTGTGCCTTGGACCAGTCATGTGCCTTATTGAAGTCGCCTGGCCTAGAACACTACAAAGCGCAAATCTTGGGCTTGAATGGGACTTGGGCCTAGGCGCACGCCTAGGTGCGCCTTATTGAAGTCACCTAGCCTGGAACATTACAAGGCACAAACTTTGGGCTTGGATGAGACTTGAGCCTAGGCACACGCCTAGGCGCGCCTTTAATAACACTGATGTGATACATAACTAGAGTTGTTTGGCTAGGCCAAAATCTAGACTGTCTTTGGAAAGAGGTGGTATCTTTATATTTTCTCACAATACTCGTAAAGTCGAGAGCCATGTATGTGAGAGATAGAGGAAATTGTTGGGGGAAAAAAATTTAGAAGTAAATGGTAAATTGACTGCATTCGAATGAAATGGTGGAACCCTTCATGCTGTCTCTACAAAGAAGTGACTCAAGAATCATGATTCTTTAGAATGGTTATGAACACTTCTATAAATATCATCTCATTTCATGACATTCATTTTAAGAGATAGAGAGTTTTGTATTCATACATTATGTGTCAAGCCAAGTATAAAAAAGAGATTGCATAACACAAATTGGTTTGTTGTATTGTACACACAAAAAGTTGTAAAATTTCTGTGTATGGTGATCGTTGTATCTTAGAGCCAAGATGTCCATTAATCGCAAGCACCAAAAGGCAAGAGCGAATTTCTATCTTAAAGACACAGTGTTTAAACACTGGTCTCGGTCACAATCCGTTATAACTTTTGCAGAATTTCTGTAAAGAGTTCTGTTTTATTTTATTATATATTTGCATTAAATTGATTTTTACAAAAATATTTTTGGTAGCCACACAACCTAAGGTTGTAATAGAGGCATTCCTCGGGTGATTTCCAGCTTCTTCCTGTGGATTCCCTACCCCTATAAAGTAAGGGGAAAGGGTATGGGACTAAAGCCAAGGCCTTTTAGGCAAGACGAAATGGTGGGCACGAGCGGTTTGGTGTTCAAGCCTATTGGTCAGATGTGACAACTACTTCACTTATTAGATTAGTATTAGCCGCCTACCTTGGAATGAAATTTTCTAACAAAAATCAACATAATATACCAAAGTTTGTGGGTAGAGGTTTAGCACCGTCCTCAAGATTTAGTAGGTGAACTTACCAATGATGTTATATGTGCATAGAAAAAATCAATGGCAGGCTCAAATTTATTTTAAATGTTGTGTAAAATGAATTTGGATGATGCCTTTTAAGTTTTATTATGTGTACAAAAAACATTATTGTTGCATACAATATTTCATCAATGGGAAACATGCCCTGGCTCGCCATGCCGTGACCCAATCAGGTAGGTGATAATGTATATAATTGAATGAAGACAGATTTTGCCTCGCAAGAAATGGGTTATGAATAGATATAATCTAATTAATTTATTAATTATTGAGATATGATAGTGAGTACTGTCAACTATGTGAATTTTGAACATTGTTATTAATTATTATTATTATGATTAGGGGATGTGCTGTGTGGGAATCAATCTGAAGGAACATTGCATTTGGGGATTCTGCAAGAGTGGTTTGGCATCCAGTGGTGGAATTCGCGCGCATGTGCGCTCCTTGTCGTCGTGCTCTTCGTTATGTTTCCATTCCTGTTATTACGTAACATAGGTTAGTATACATAGACCTATTAATTACAAACCTTGTCAATTTGTGCGTATCTCAACTAATCCTAGAATTTTGAAATTAGTGATTAGACAAAACTCCCTGAGGTGAGTCAAACTCAAGACTGGTCAATTCCTTGAGTTTAATTATAAACATTGTTAGTTTTACGAAGGAGGGAGATTCTCTCCTATCTTTAATAATTCCAGGTGGTGGGTTGGCTGCGGTAAGCATTTTGTGGCTCATTATAGATTTATATATTGATAATTTAAATCGTTTATTTTGTAAAATTATCTATAATTATTTATGTAAAAAATTAAATTGATTGGACAACCATTACTCACATGATCAAATCATGTCTTGAAAAATCGAAACGACAAATGTGATTTTGATAATAGGACTATCTATTTTTTTTAGAAGACAATGTGATTTGATCAAGTGGTTATAGTTGTTCGATTAATATGATATTTTTACATAGCTCAAAAAACCTTATTAGATAAGTAGTTCAAACCATCGATGTGGATACCTAGTGAGCTCTCTAAGGACTGACAGCACACCCTCTACCAAAAAAACTATTTTTTTTGAGGGTGTAATTACAACGAGAAATGTTCATTGTATTATGCACCAACATTTTTTAAATTTTTTTGAAAATTGTTGTGATAATTTTGACAACGAAAATAGGCTTCTAGTTTTTATTTTAAAATAAAATTAGAAATAATAACAGTGATATATATAAACATTAAAAAAGTCTGCATACACTTAATTAAAATACAAGAATGTACATGCTGATATGTATATTTTTTTTAGTAGTTTATAGTTTTGTATATTTATTCTTTCTCTAACACATTATCAAACACGCCTGTGTGTGGTTTCGCAGATAATTTCTTGATAATGTGTTGAAGTTATTTTCGATTCATTTTAGTTCACTCTTAATGCTTTTCCTGTGACAGAATCCCTAAAGCATGCTTCAGCAGTGTCCATTCTACTAGCAGTGTTGTTTGTGGCCATATGCTCAGCAATGGCACTTCATGCAATGTGGGAAGGGAAAACTCAAAGGCCAAGACTAGTACCAGACTTTGCCAATGGAGTGTCTGTCTTTGATCTTTTCACTACCATTCCAGTATTTGCCACTGGCTTTGGATGCCATGTAAATGGTAAGTCTCTCAGTCTTTGTGCTTTTTCTTGAGTTTTGTTGTGTTTGGATGTTTCTATTTAGGCCAGAAAAATGAAAACCCACATCGATTTCTAGATTTATCTTTTCCCTATCGCTGTCGTAGAATTGCATAAGAAAACTATGCCCGTGAAAAGTAAAAGTTATGTACCTTTAAAAAGTATTGGAGAAAATGAAATATGTGGTATATATTTGAACTTGATATTTAGTATCTCAAATCTAGTCACACATTGCGTTTTTTAATTACTTTTATGATACTTTTTTTTGAGTGCATAGTATTATTGTTCTTATAAATGACTATTTTATTATTTCTCAATCTAGGTTGTTTTTCTACTTGTTTCCCAAACACAGATTATTTCATAAGAAATATGCTTTTCTGCAGGAGGAGAGAAGTCTTGTTAGGTTCAGTTGGGCTTGTGGGTCTTATCACAATCCCACTTTAATGATCCGAATTGTTCATTTTGTAAATTTATAGTTGTATTAAAATAAAAAGAGAAAAAGAAAAAAAATTGATCCAATAATTATAGCTATACGATTTCATCAAATTTGTTTTTAAAACAATGGATGACAAGTATTGTTTTGAAAATAATCGTCTATTTTCCTTAAGACTAATCTGAACAATTTTTGTTATTATGATTATCAAATCAATTTGATTTTTTTAAATTTTTTTTTATGAATGATCTACATTACAAGATGAATGACTCAAATCATCGAAGTGAGATCTATAATAGGGTAGTAGTCCAACTGGACCAAATCAAATTTCTTTCCAACTAGAGAGAAAGTTGGAGCCTTTCCTAAAGCCTAAAGTTGTATTTTCAAAATATTCCAGAAGTGTTTTGAAAACACAATTCTAAAAACAACCCAGGTCTAAAACATAAGTTGAAGTTGAAAACAACCCAGGTCTAAAATATGAAATCAACCAAAGTCTATAGTTGTATTGTAGAGGCTCCCATTTTGAAAATATGACTTCAATTATTGAAGTAGTGTTTTGAGAACACAAATTTGAAAACAACCCAGGTGTAAAACATATGTTCAAAACAACGCGCATTTGATAAATATGTTTTCAAGAAACCCGGGTTTGATAAATAAATGACTCATAATTATAAGTTGCATTGCAGTTCATCCAGTGAGAGCAGAGCTCAGTAGACCTTCTGATATGAGCTCAGCGGTCAGAATTTCTCTACTACTCTGCGTTATCATCTACTTCGCAGTAGGTTTCTTCGGATACCTTCTATTCGGGGGCTCAATCATGTCCGATATGCTCGTCAATTTCGATCAAAATTCTCAAACAGCCATTGGTTCGCTGCTCAACGATGTTGTTCGGGTCAGCTATGCCATCCACCTCATGATGGTTTTCCCAGTGATCAATTTCTCTCTGAGGGCCAATGTAGATGAACTTTTCTTCCCAAGGAAGCCTGTGTTGGCCAGAGACACCCCCAGATTTGTATCTCTCACTTGTGTTCTGCTCACAGTCATATACTTGGTGGCAATAGCAATTCCGAACATATGGTATTTCTTTCAGTTCATGGGGACTACCACTGTCATGTTCCTCATGTTCATCTTCCCAAGTGCAATAATTCTAAGGTACTCTCTCAAAACATTTATCTATGTTTCATTTACGGTACAAAAATGATATAGACACAGAACCAACTACATGTTCATCCACCGAACAGGTATGATTAGATTTTGTCTGAATTTGAGGAGGTGAAATTTGATTAACCCAATATGCCCGAATCTGATATGTGATCAAATGTAAAATAATAATATCCCACACCTGTTCTCCATCCAGAAATAGAACTGACTAATCCTAAATCAAAAGGTCGAGAAACTCAATACCAATATTTTTAACAACTTGGAGCCGGATCTAAGTGTATTAGTGTCTATAATTGATTTCTTGTGTAATATTAGTCAATAGGGCCTCATTGGCAAGTGTTGCAAGATCTCGTGCATTGGAACTTTCTCAGCACTTGCCACCTCCTGGGCGAGACATTTAACTAGGAGCCTCTTTTCCTTTTGTTCGACTTGTATGTGTTAAGCATAAGCTAGTGTTACTTATGAGCCAGGATTAAATTTCTAATCCAAATTTATTCATGTTTTCTATAAATAAATAAAAATGATTTGCATTGTTAAATCAAATAGATAAGGCAGAGTAATGTTAGTGCTTATGCAGATTAAAAATTTGAGACTTTATAAATAAATAAATAAATAATCTGATGGGGTTGGATTTTCAGTTCGGATGTTTAGAACATGTCAGATTCAGGTTACCCTTCCAACCAATCAACTGGATCCAGATCAGGTCGGATTTTGCAAATTTCATATCCAGATGGGATTCAAATTTGCACAAATCCAATCTTGGATTCTAATTTGTTGACAGGTCTATTTGCATCTACAACTGCAAACTATGTTATGCTTGTTCGGAAGTTGATTATGTAATATAATTGGTTCTATGTTCGTAAGCCTTAAAATTAATTAATTATTTTTTTTTTTTTTGGGGACAGAGATGTTCATGGTATATCTACGAGGAGGGATAAGATCACAGCGGTGGTGGTGATCGTGCTGGCCGTGGGAACGAGCTTGATTGCCATAGCCTCTAATGTGTACAGTTCAATTAGCAAAAAGTGAATTTTCTTTTCTCTTTGTGTTTTTCATTTTCTTCCATTTTTCTTGGTCTGGAGAGGATGATAGGTTTGAAAGTAGATGTAGTCACTACACCAGCTTCTGACCAAGACATATTTAATATGATTATTTCCATTGTTCTTCACTGTTGCTAAAATGAAGAAACTATATTTCACCAAAAAAAAAATAAAAAAGAGATAAATTACTACCTTTGAAGTATGACTATTTTCTCACTTTGATGTTTAAAGAAAGATTATATCTTAGTTTGATACCAAAGCTATCATACTCTTCCTACTTTGGTCTCAATTTTAACCATTGTTATACTTTTGAGAAGAAAAATACCATGTAACTTGGGGCAGAATCAAGAATTTTGTTCGGGATCTATATGCATAAAAAAATATTAAACTAGTTTTAACACATTATTAATTGAATATAATCTTTTATATAAGCTAAAGAAATATTTCACGAGAAAATTAAATAAATTTAAAAAATAGTTTTTCTTGTTTTGAACTATTAAATCTTAGCACACAATCGGTTAAAATTTTATTGATGTGTAATTCTCCTTACACCGTCCTTTTGTCTCTTTACACCTCAAATTTTCAATTTTTTTAGTTACACTTTTATTCCTTTTCAAAATTATCAAAAGATCCCTCAAGACTTTGACTCTCACCCACCTTTTACTACAATTTCTCTGGTTACCATCAATACATTTGCACTGGTGACCCTTTTCTCATCTCTGGTGAGCTCCTCTGTTAGTTCCTTCCTCTCTGGCGCCAAAACTCATCGGCGATTTCTCTTCTTAACCCTTTCCTTAAACAGTGAACCATTCTATTGCCCATTGCAGCCCTCGTCTCCTTCTTCTCCCTCGTCTCCCTTCATGCTTCACCCATCCCAATTGCGAGCCAGTGCCGTTTCCCTTCACCACCGCGAAAGCAAACAAGAGATTTCCAGAAGAAGATGAAAAAAAAGAATTGTGTTGGTCAGACGTGGAGGAGAGGATTGACTGCCGGAGGCAGCGACAGTGGTGCCGAAGGTGGTGGTTGAGAGTTACGCTATGTTTGGATTGAGTGATTTGGAGAGAAAGAAAAGAAATTGAGAGATATGTATTTCTGTTACTTGTTTGGATAACCTAAGTGGAGAGAAATGGAAAGAAATTGAGAGATATGTATTTCTGTTACTTGTTTGGATAACCTAAGTGGAGAGAAATGGAAAGAAATTGAGAGAAATAGAGAGAAACTCATTTCTCTTATGAGTCTTATTTTCAATCTTCCCAAAAGTGGAGAGATTGGGAGAGAAAAGAAACTACTATTTTCATAATACCAATTTTGTCCCTATAAAAATAAAAGAAATAAAATGATTGAAAATATAAAAAGGTTATTTTAGTAATATAACATAAAATAATTTCTTTTCTTTTCTCATAATGAAATCTAACTAAACAAGAATGAGAGAAATCACAATCATTTCTTTTCTTTTATTTATTCCTTATCCAAACAAAAAGGAGAGAAATCACAATCATTTCATTTATTTTCTTTTCTCTTATAACTTAAGTAATCATTTCTTTTTTTTTCTCTCCTAGGTTCCCAAACACAGTGTTAGGGCTAGGGTTTGGGAAGATAAGGGTAGGTTTGATATTATGGTAAGTGTAGTGAGAAAGGAAAATGTATAAAAAAAAATGGTGTAAGAGTTAATTTTGTGGTGTAAGTAGAATTATCCTTTATTGATTAATATAATCTAAGTAAATAAAAAGTAAAAGATGATTAAATTTACACTCAATGACGTTGAATGATATATGTTAATTGATTTGTCTAAATCAATCAACTGAGACCAAACCCAATGTCATTGTGAATAAATTTAAGGGTGAAATTTTAAATTCTCTAACATTGCTTAAAAAAAAGTGTACATACCATTTGATTTTTAATATTGTTTTAATAAAATAGATTCAGATAAAATTGATGTTATTATTTAAAATGTAAAATAATTAGAGATCATTTCACTAGACATTATAAAATACTAATGAAATAAAAGGTTAATGTAGCTATTCCTATTAAATTAAAAAAAATTATTACATTATACATTTTACAAACACTCATAGATATAAAATTAATAATAAATTATCAAAAATTAGAGGGGCAGGGCCCCTCCCGGCCCCTACACAGTTCGAACCCTGAACCCATATCTAAGAACAATCCATGAAAGTAGAAACTTATGTTTTTATTTCCTAAAGGATGTGTGTTTTTCGCTTGCGTCCAGCTTGTCTCAAGTTGAGATCAAGATTGGACCCATCTAGTTCGATCTATACGGTCTATTTTTTGACCCATTTTGATAATCCGAACTGTTGAATGTGTAGAATTCGTCGAGTGCTACATGTCTATAAAAAATCACGTTGATCGGATATCAATAACTACGTGATCAAATCAGTTTTGTATAAAAAAAAATGGACGGTGAAACAATTAACGGTTGATAAAAAACTGTTTTGTTCACATAGCTATCGATATCCGATCAACGTGATTTTTTACACGCATATAGTACTCGACGAGTTCTACACATTGAACGGTTCGAATTATCAAAATGGGACCCGTGATAGACCCCACGGACCCAGCAACACGGTCCAGTCCGATCTTGGACTGGACGAAAGCCACTGCCTTTCGGTTTTAGTTCTTGAAAGGAAAAATATTTTCACTTTAACCCTTCAAAAAAATTGTCTACTAAAAGTAAAAATAAAAAAGTTTTTCTAATCACAGTTTGTTATTTCATTTATCGAAGGGCGAATTACATTAATAGTTTTTATAGCTTAGATCTTGTGTCACTTTGGTTCTTGACTTTTTAATTGTGACATATTTGACCCTAAATTTTGAATTTTGATCCAAATAAAGACAATTAAAGATACTATAGCTTAATTTTAAGAGTAAAGTCGTCAATTTAATAAAATATAAACTAATTTAACAAAAATAAATGTCGAAAAATATTTTTGAATTTTTAAAAATTATTTCTACACACTAAAGATAAAATTATGTAAAATTAATAAATCTTTTAGACATTTTTTTTTTCAAATTAATTCTTATTATGTTTGGATAATGATCATGTAATGTGCGGTCGTTTTTATTTTCATTAAATTAGTTTTTATTTTTTCAAAGTCAGCAACAACTTCGATATCATTATTAAACTAATCCATTAAATCAAAAAATCTAAAACTAAAAACATTTCATATATTAAATATATCGGTTACACATTAAAAACCTAATAACCATCCATTACATGATCATCATCCAAACCCATAATAAAAATTAATTTTGTAAAATAAATAAATAAATAAATGTTAAAAGATTTATTAATTTTACATAATTTTATCTTTGGCAGGTAGAAATTATTTTAAAAAATTCAAAAATATTTTTATAACATATATTTTTGTCAAATTGGTTTATATTTTATCAAATTAACGACTTTACCCTTGAAATTGAGCAATAATATCTTTAATTATTCTTATTTAGAACAAGATTTAAAATTTAGAGTCAAATATTTCACAATTGAAAAATTAAGGATCAAAATGACACGAGTTCCTAACTATAATAATGGTTAGTAATTCACTCTTTATCAAAATATTGTCTTATAACACTTGAGCATTCACTCTTTTTATTACTTTATACTTCTTTTCCATATGCTATGCACCTTCTCACAACTAACCATCTCCTCAGCCCACAACTGATTATACATTTATTTTTTTCTCTTTGCAAAAATGATCACTATTAACGCAACATTTCATCGCAAACCACCTTTACTATACATTTCATGTCTCACTCATTTCATCGTATTTTTCCTTTTGTGTGATATGAGATTGATTTCTTATGATAAGGTGGATTTAGGAATGGGTTTTGGAATGTGGGTTTTGAGATTGAGTTGGGTTTGGATTTTGATTTAGGATTGACAATGAGAAAACTTAAATTTTTTGAAAGAAAATTAATTTTCTTTTGAGGGATCAAAGTGAAAATTTATTTTTATAGAGATGAAAGTGAAAATTTTGAAATTTTCAAAAACTGCTATTTAATTTAACGGTAGTTAATAACTGGATCAAAATAAGAAATGACAAATAATTTAAGACTGCTTTAGGTCATCAACATATGCTTCTCAAGAAAAGTTTGTTTTCTTTCTTTTCATCACCTCCTCGGGAGGAGCAAATTAACGTCTCTAACATTATTCTAAAAATAAAAAATTTAGAAATTTTAAAAGTTTTATTAAAATTTTTATCAAATGTCTTACATAGATGTGAAACTTCCATGGTGTGGGTCCAATATTCATGTGAGACATTTGATAGAAATTTTGATAAAATTTTAAGATCTCTAACATTACTTTAAAAATAAAAAATATTAGTGATCCCAAAAATTCTACTAAAATTTCTACCAAAAGTTTCATATAATGTGGGACCTACATGAGATCTACATGGTATAGATCTCATACTCATATAAAACATTTGATAAAAATTTTAATAAAAGTTTTACTCTTTAAAAACTTGGTTTCTTTAATCTTACGAAGATTGGGTTGGTGGTGGTGCACCCAGGAGTCATCTGGGGAAATGGGAGGTAGCTTATAATGGCGTTGAAGGGGAGCATCTTTAAGGGGGTAATTAAACAAAATTTATTAGGTATTTTAGTCAATGTAAGTCTAATTTGGAGTTCTAATGAACTAATTATTGAGCTAGCTATTTTATCATCTTATTTTTTTGATATTGAAGAGCCCTAGAGGCTCTCCAAATAATTATGTATATATATATATATATATTTTAGATTTTTATATATTTATGTCTTGGATTTGAGATTTTATATATATATATTATATATATATATGTGTGTGTGTATGTAGTAATTTTATATGTTCTTTCAATTCTGTTTGATGAATTACAGAATAATTTATTTTGTATTTTGTATTTTTTTTCTCCTCATTTTACAGGTTTTGTATATTTGTATGAGCAAATTTATTATTATTGTAAATTTATATTAGTAAAATATCAACAATTAGTATTTTTTTATTTTAAAAATTAATTAAGTTAGTTTAAATGATTAGCTAAAATAAAGAGTGTGGTTGAAAAACACAATAGCTAAAGTAATTAGGTAAAATAAATAGTGTACTTTTTTTGTACTTTAGTTAGTGAAAAGTAGAGAGTGTGATTAGCAAGTTGAGATGCTTGGTCTTGTTTGGATGTTGGTTAATTTAGCTTTTTAGTTAAATTAATTATAAAACGATAAAATAGATTAAAAAGTTAATAATATAAAATGTTACATTCAAATCATAAATTATTTATTTATTTTTTCTTACAAAAGTTAAAAAAAATTAGCCCAAACAAATTTTTTAGTAAGAATTAAAATAGTTAAAAAGTCAAAAAAAAAAAAATTAAAAAACCAACTCTATTTCCCAAACGAGATTGTTGCTAATGATGGTACAAGTAGTTCAATGGAAAATGTGAGAAAAATTAAGGATACAAACTATGGTGACTCTAGAAATTTTTATGAGTTGTGTCATTTAATTTTTTTTTGATATTGTCTGTATTTTTGATATTTTATTTTTTATGTTTTCAAAGACAAATAAGAAAAAATTTAAAAACACGCAATATTTAATATCTTTTAAATTTTTTTTAAGTAAAACAATGATTGAAAATTAAAAAATAATTCTTAAAAAGAGTATTATTTTTTTTTTTCCAAAAATAGTCTATCAATCAATATTTTCATATTAGTTCATTTTTTTTATTTATAAAAATAAAAAAACTTCTCAAATTATAAATAAAAAGACTAATGTTATTTTAACAAAAAAGACATGAACACAAAGAATTTGGATCCTCTATAATGTCCTCTTTGTAGAGAAACTATTTAAAATTAAAAATAAATTATTTTTTAAAGAGCAATGCATACATAATCACTTTTCTTATCTTATTTTCTCACTCTTTGACAAAACAACGCAGCTCACATTAATAAATAAATATGGAATTCACACACTTATATCTAGAAGTATAAAAGTAGAATAAAAAAATAAGGTTATATTCAATATTTTTTTTGATAGTGTAAAGACTTGAAGAAAATAATATAATAGTCAGAGAACTAGAGGGAGGGGATAAGAAAGTGGGTAGTATAGAAACTACACACAGCGTTCATCAAAAATTAGAAATTTGAAGAAACAAAAGAGACAAAGAAAGACCAAGGCTCACAAAGTGAAAGTGTTTTAGAGAATCTAGGCCTCGTTTGAGAACAGGCTGTTTTAGTAATTTTTTAACTTTTTGGCTAAAATATGAGGTAAAAAAAATTAGTATGTTTGGGATATTTTTTGAATTTTTACGAAAATATGTGAAAAAATAGAGAGAAAATGAAATTTTTGACTATTTGGTATAGGTTGTTGACTTTTTGATTTTTTAAGTAATTTTTTTACTTTTAGGTTAAAATAACCACTTGCCAAACAAGGGATTAAGCCTAATTTGTTCGGACGTGGGTAAAATAGCCTCAGTTTTGCTTCCCAAACGGTGCCTTAGTAATTTTTTAACTTTTTGACTAAAATATGAGGTAAAAAAATTAGTATATTTGGGATATTTTTTGAATTTTTACGAAAATATATACAAAAAGTAGAGAGAAAATAAAATTTTTGACTATTTGGTATAAGTCATTGACTTTTTGATTTTTTAAGTAACTTTTTTACTTTTAAGTTAAAATAACCACTTGCCAAACAAGGCCTAAGACACATTTTGGGTGCAAGAATTTGTACGAGTTTTGTGTGTATGAGTTTAGTTTGTATAGAGAGTTTTGTTATTGATGTTGGTTTTTGGCTAACCAAATATGCATGTTTATCCCATCCAATCAGGTATAAACCACTTGGATTCCTCTACTTGAAGTCTATTCATGCCGTTCTTTCTTTTTTTATAATATTTTATTTATTTTAATAAAATATTATTTTTTTCTGATAAATATATATATACTTAGTCAATCTGAAATTTTTTCTTTCTTTTTATTTTCATTTTCTTTTAGTGGGGACTGACGGAAAATCACACCTAACAGAACAATATTGTAAAAGTTCATCACAGTTTAAAAAGACTGCTACAAACATGTAATTTGCTTCTTTTTTTTTTCTTTTTTTTTTTATTTACAAGAAAAATAAAATGTCTCTGTACCAACATAGAAAGAACTAATCACTAGTCAGTTGGGACCTATATCATTGAAGAGCCTGGTCTACTTACATTACACTATTTTTTGATTAGTCTGTCTGTAAAATTATTGGAAAAAAAAGAAAAGAAAAGACGAAGAAAGAAGTTTACAAAAATTATTTTAGTAAATGTAGCTTCTCTTCAGTAGGGATGAGCATGGTCCGGATTGGATCGGATTGGGATAAAATCAGGACCAATCCGTTATTTACGGTTTCTGAAAAATTGGAACCAATCCAATCCGTTTAAATCATGGAACCAATCCGAACCAATCCATTTAAATACGGATTGGATCGGTTTAGGACCACAGATTCACATAATTAAATAACAAATATATATATATATATATATAACACTTGAATTTCATAAACATATAAACATAACACTATATTAGTTCCATAATAGCAATATGTTTTTCTATAATAACGACATACTGTTCTAGAATTTAAACAACCATAAGAAAACTGGTTTCACCATAAGTATTTAGACCATCGCAAATTAAAACGTAAAACTAACAAACAAAAGTAATAAAAGAAGATATTATACGGTTTTAGGTTTAAGTTTAGATTTTACATAGAATAAGAGAAGATATTATGGGGGAGGATGTATAATAAAAATATAGACTATTTGTATACGGTCCGGATCGGTTCCAATCTGGAACCGTGGGATTCAGTCCGGAACTAATCCGTGAACTACGGATTTTTAATTCTTCAATCCGGAACCGAACCGCGGATTCAAAAAACCAATCCAAACCTATCGGATTGGACTGGACTGGATCGGATTACGGATTTCACGGATTCCTTACTCAGCCCTACTCTTCAGTAATATTGGAATGTTTGGAAAGATGGTTAAAAGCTGCTTTTTTGACCTTTTTTGTGAGTGAAGAAAGTGGGTTAAAACTGAGAAGTGAATTTTAACACACTTCTCAAAATAGGCTCATATTTTCTTATTATCACTCTAACTCTAGTCCAAGAGTATAAGAAACATATATATATATATATATATATTTTAATTCCTTGTGATTTTAAAAGAGGACATGCAACTGTAGAACAAGCTTCTAAATTTTGTTGGTTTATTGGAGAAAGAAAGATCCAAATCCAAAGTCCCAATTTCATCTTCTTTCAAACAAGTAGGGTACATCTATATTCTTCTCATAAAGACATTCCAACAAAAAGAGCTTCACATGGAAGTGGTATTCACTCTGGAAATATAAAAAACAAAATCAAAATACACAAACAGATACGATCACCTTATCACCATAACCATTTGACAAGCAGTAATCAGTTGGCTTCCATATGCGGACACAAAAAGGATTCTCAAGGCCAGTTCCCAACTCCTTTCATCAAAAAACAAAAAAAAATAAAATAATAAATAAATAAATAAAATAAAAAGAGGGGTGCAAGGAAAATAATTGAGCCAATAAAATTTTCACTGAAATAAAAGGGAAAAAACAATAAAAAGAAACAAACATGTTAATGATACCCAGCCTAGATGATTTTTGAATGAATATCTTATCACCATGACTTCCATTTTTATCCAGTAAATCTTATGGGGGAGAAAATGCTGTCATGATTCACCGGCTCAAAAACAGATGCAACAATGTGCACACAAATTTGCAGTTTGAGAAACGAAGTCTGTTGCTCGAGGCATGAAGTTCCAAATCTTTCAATTTCATTGAACAAATACCTTCCATCTGGCCTTTACAACATAATGACCCCTGCATCATATGGGGTTTATCAAGCCCACAGTTGAAAGAGTTCTTTGTACCTTCCATCACAATTCAAGATGAAACATCAAATCTCAAATCTTGGAATCTATTCAGCAAGCTCAACTTGTATTTCTCAATTTCCGCGTCCTCAGAGGAATTTGGGGTAGACCTAATTACTGAAATTGCTCCAGCACGGTGTAGGAATCTAGTTGCTTCATCTGCAATAACAGAGGACTAATGTCATACCTATACTTGCCTGATGAATACAAATTAATCTGCCAAGTAAGAGAAAGAAAAGAAAAAGAAAAAGAAAACTGAAAAATAGCATCAGTTTGGTTTCTCACAGCAAATAACTTTAATGTTGTGTTCAGTTAGGGATTTAGAAACGGAAAGGAAAATGTGAGAAATAAAGAAAAATTTTAGTTTATATTTCATTCATATTTCCCTTTTCCTTCCAAATCTCTACCCAAATCTATGATCCAAACACAACTTAAAATTGTCTCCAATGAGAAACACAATAAGTGGGCCCTTTTGATTAATAGTGTGTGGACCTGAACCTCTTTGGCCCAAGTGTACATGTTTGTCTGTGTGTCGTATATTTCCAAAAGGTAACAAGCAAAGTTGTTCACCCTGGTGAGTCTCCATCACTCCTCCAAGAGGTGGGTGGGTTCTTTTGGAAATTTAAGTTTCTTTTGGAGGTTAAAATATAATTAAGTTCATTAGGTTAATCAAGGACCTAGACCTTTTTCGACACCCTACATAGGACCTCATTTTATTGTTACAAGTTTACACATGAACAGACAGGACACAAATTTATAGTGTTGACGCGAGGTTTAAGAAGAAGTACTAGCATGAACTTATCAATGGCCCTGTTTGGTGCAGCTTATAGGGCTGCTTAGAGTTTTAATTTTATTTTATTTTGGGAATTTGTATCAGCCCGTTTGGTGGAGCTTATGCTTACAACTTATGAGACAAAAATAATTAAGTATACTGGAAAAAACTAATTATTTGGAAGATGGGTGAGGGGTGCTTTTAGCTTCTACTTCTGTTTATCAACTTTCAGTTTCAGAAAAGCTGCACCAAATAGGCCCAATCTATACGAACAAACAACTGAATGCAAAAAGTCGACCTGAAGGTGAGAGGGCAACTAGAGCCTTCAAAGCTTCCTTCCGTGTTCGGTCATCCTCAGCAGCCCCTAGCATATTCAAAAGCTTTTCAGCCCCACCCATCTCCACTATCTTCATTCTTCTTTCATCTACGAATCAGAAGAAAAGCACAACTGTAATTTAAGATCTAGACAGAAAACAACTGCTAAACTTCACTCCTCTATATTGGCTGTTAGTTTTTATGGCTAAGGTTCCACAGCTTATGATTGTAAACCTAGAGGTTCAGTGATTTGAAACCCCAAAAAGTGGCATGAAGATTGAATAGCATCTAGTTTAGCATGTTATCCACTTCAAAAAACAAAAGATCCATCCTTATGTTTTTATAGTGTAAAAAAGCAAAGTTAGACCGAAAACAACTGTATATACAGTTGCATCTACAAAAGATGGGTTCTAACATGATTTTCTGACTCAACTGTAAAGCTGTTCACTAAAGAATTACTCACTTGAGGAAAAATTATATATTATACTCACCATCTATTGCAAAATGGGTTAATCTAGATGCTCCCATCCTTTTAAACAAAGGATCCTTGACATGCAAAAGTGACACAGATTGTTGCATCAAATTATCTCCTGGAAAAGTAAATTTTCCAAATCTTGTCAAGTAAATACCATGAAGACATATTTTAACAAGACATGGAAGTTGAAAATTGATGATAGAACTAATGGGCATACCCATGTATGGAAGAAACTGGTAAGCAACAACTGTTCCAGTCCCAAAAAATAACAGTTTCAAGAACCATCCTATTTTTCTTTCAGCCTCCTCTTCCATGGAGCGCTCATCTAGAAACCAAGTAAGAAGTCATACACAAAAAAAAAAAAAAAAAAAATTTGTCAGTAGTGATGAAGCAAGAGTATCATATATCTGGAAGGAGTGCTTTTCCCTCAAAGTAAAAGCTAGTATATAATATGCAAAAGAAAACATATTGAGCCTTACTGAAAACACAGTGTTCAAGTTTGAGGAAATCTGATACAAATATTATGATGATAAGTTTAACACCTAAAGTGCTGAGGGTCGTGGCTACTCTAATAGATTATTGCAAAAGTTGATGTTCACAAAGGAGGTTAGACACTTCAACAATCATGCAGAGAAATCCACAGTAATATCACAAGTTCCAAAGGGCTAACATTAACCACATTTGGCATTTTGTTTAGTGTTCATTGAAGAGTAGACTCATACCTAACTTGTGCCTTATTTCAGATTTGAAATTTAATGAGTATTTTGCGTATGAAAGAGTTGGACATCTAGTTAAAAGCTCTTTGATTTAGATTTCCACATACATGGTTGTCAAGGTATTGTAACTGGTGAATTCAACATGGGAATGGAATTGATCTCTACTACTTCCTTAATTAGGTTCTTTAAGCGAGTGTCCTCCTCTCTAGAAAGGGTGGCTTGGCCCCATGATAAGACTACTTGTTGTCATCCCTGCTGTCACATGTTTGAATCATAGAACCAGTCTCTCCAAAAATGGGGCTAAGGCTGAGTACAACTTGCCCGCCCTAGACCTTGCTTTAGTGGAAGCTTCGTGCACTTGGTCGCCGTTTTATTTAAGCAAGTGCTGCCTCTCCCTCTTCACTTTGATGATAAGATTTCACTTCAATGCTTCAAAGCTTGTTCAGCAGCCCTACAAAAGATCTCCATCTTTTTACGACCCATCTCCTTTTTCTTTTGACCCTACTGTTCATTCACTATTTTGTTTTCAGTTCCTCTCTCTTTCTCCACAAATTGTCATAAATCGAAAGAGTTAATTACATTTTACCTCCCTGTAGTTCAGTTCAAAAATACTTTACCCCCTTCTAGTTTAGAAATGTATACATAACCTCCTCATAGTCTGGGGTGAAAAGCAAAACTAACATAATTTGTTATATATAACAGCACATGTTGCATATCCTTGGCTAAGACGCGTGATGACATTGTTAGGATGACATTTGGGAGGAACATTACAATAATGCCCTTATTTGTGTTCAATCTTCCTCTACAATCCATGTCCATCTTACTATGCAAAGCCCAATTCAACACAACCAACGAGACAATTGATGGGAAAATGCACAAGCAGCAACTACCAACATCATTCTCTCTCTCTTTCTCTCACGACAACCCCCAACTGAAAAGAACACACAGAAAACATATATTTATGGGTAGAGTACTATTGGGTGAAGATGAGAGGGAGAGGGAGTTTGGATCTCTGTTAAAGGAAGCCATGGTTGATGGTTGGAGATGTTGCAACCACCATGTGTGAATGTAGAGAGAGCGAGAGAGAGAGAGAGAGAGAGAGAGAGCTATTGGGTTTGAGTTTTTGTTGGGTGCACCATGGGTGATGATGGTGCTGTGGGCATTCCTAAAGAGTTGAGTTGACAATAAGAATGCACAACTATGGTGGGTAAAGAACAAGAATCCTGTAATAATTTCTAATATGACAAGTACATAATTAAATTTTATATCAACTATACATAAAATACAATATTAGCCACCATATATACATTGGAGCACTCACATTTTCAAGACCTCCATACAACGTCTTAGTTTATGTTGCTAATTTCAATCCAATAAAGTTTGCATTTCCAGAACCAGAGCAATTGCATTAGCCACCAAATAAATCGGAGTAGCTTTTGGCTACTGCCATGGGAAGAGGAAGAAGAAGAAAAAGGGAAGGGAATGAAAGGAAAAGGAGAGGTTGTGGCTGCTGGATTTGGAGGTGGCTGGTGGTGCCTGTAAGGTAGGGGAAGTGGGAAAGAGAAAGTTAAGAAGTAAAAGAAGTAAAGAAAAAGAAAGAAATTGCAGAGAGAGATAATCAGGTAGAGAGAGTTTGGTTCCAAAGTCATGATGGCATAGATAAGAAAATTAGAGAAAAAAATTAAGGGCTATGAAGCATGGGTAAAATGTTGTCGTACTCGTTCCGGGTACTGTTACTCGAAATACGTACCGGTACTTTTTATTCATAGATTAAGGGTAATATAGACATATTGTAAAAATTATTAACAGATTTGAATTTTGCATTTTACTCCAAATCACGAGGGAGGGAGTTATGAGTACATTTATAAACTAGAAGGGGGTAAAGTGGTTTCGAGGTAAACAAGAGGGAGGTAAAATGTAATTAACCCTAAATCAAAACTTTCATCATTCGTCCATGGAACTGTTCTCTGATATTACAATTTTTCCTTCCTGTTGTACCAAAAAAAGGTTCAAACAATCAGCTACTTACTCTGTCTAATATTTGTTTTCAGAGAATTATAGTTAGTAAAGTGAATAGTACAAGCATGGCTGACTAATAGCAACAAAATTGCATACACAAAGTAGAATCAATATTCACAAGGACCCCCAAACATGCCCTTAGGATATAGTCCTCATTAAAACATTACCAAGTGCTTTATAAGAAACAAAGAATGAGAAAAAGGAAACCTAAATCAGCAACAAAAAAGTAAAAATCAGTAACCTTTTCCAAAGTTGGATGAAGAGAAATTGCGAGATTGCACATTCCCTAGTTTTCTTCTTCTGCACAAATACTGCATTTTTGCATACCCACAAATTAAAGTCAGCAAAAAAAGATCAAAAATAACAAAAATTAGACAAAACCCTAATCACAAAACTATTAATAGACAAGGTTAGGTTCAAAATCGAAGAAGAACTTACAGTGGTCAGCTGGGATGCTAACTTGCGCATGATGCGAATGAAAGGAAGATCTTTGAGCTATGCTGCAAACGAAGCTTCTTTGTTTCCAATTGGCAGATTGGACGAGACAAACACGTGGCTGGGTCTGAAAAAGGCCCATAAACTTTATGGGCCTGGACTTTTCTTGGGCTAGTTAAAACTCTTGCCCTACCCTCTTCCTTATAAACTAAAATGAGGTGTTTAGAAAAATATTATTGAAGTTGTTTTCTCAAAAAAAAATTTAAAATAATAGGTGCTTCAAAATTTTTATTTTTATTTTTTTCAAAATGAAAAAATGAAAAATGATAACGATACCAAACAATTTCTAAATTCTTTTGCTTTTTTTATGTCAACAAATTTCACCGTTAAGTTTTTTTTTTTTTTTTTTTCTTTGTCATACAGAAAAAGGAAGCTCCGTGAGGTCATTATAGCTTCTATAGGCTCTGGCCTCGGAGTAATCGGTTAACAGTTAGATTTAATCCAACCTAAAGGAAAGGAACCCCCCATCGGAGTAACAGCGGGTTCCAGACCCAATCCATAACAAGAGTCGTAGAGCTTTGTAACAGGAGTACAACGTATTATACAAAGACTTGTGCATCCCGAATGTTGAACTCGGACAAATTGTGTGCAAAAGGCCTAAAATACCACTAGACCACCACCCCGGTGGTCCGTTAAGTTAAATTTCATTAAACTAATCTCTACTATTCATAAAAATATATTTTAACTAAAATTCAATTTCACCAATTTATAAAAACTATATCTTATTTTATATTTGATTAAATTGTCAATAAAATAGTGAAGACAAAATACATTATCTTAAATGAAAAAATAAAAAAATTATATTATTCTTAAAATCTTATTTTAAATACTTTTTAATTCACCCAGATGAAGTTACCTAACAAATTTAAAAATATTATAACACCCCTTAATTAAAATATATAATTATTTATTTATTAAATGAGTTATGCCTATCAACTTTATATTATGCAAATTGTATACTGACCTGACCCATTGATAATATTTGTTTTAACAAATCTGGCCATTTACATTCATGTCGAAAATGATATAACTCTAACTCGCTAACTTCGCACACAATTTAAATTGCGTTAAAAATTTTCAAGTGACAACTTTGATTATATTTCAAGACTATCAAATAACTACTCTTTCCATTTGATCACAAAGTGAGGCCACAAACTTTTGTAGATATATTCATATAGGATTAAATCAAGTAGAAATCACTACAGTACTTTGTTTAGACAAGGTATTGATATACCCATCTTGGTAGTTTTACTGGATAAAAGATTTTATGATCCAATAAAAGCAATTATTGGAGGAATATAATCTAATCTAGTAAATGGAATAGTATGGTTTAACATAAAACCAAATTTTTTTGTGTTAATAGATGATTCTAATATAGAATATGTTAGGATTCGTCTAAAAACACAAAATATAAAAATGAAAAAAGATTCTTATGATCTCGCAATTCAATGAAAAACTATTCATAAATTAACAAGGCTACTTGAAACATCAATTAAACCAATTGATATAAAGATAATTGACATGTGGGAACTAAAACCATATGAGACAACAATTCAACCAAAGCTAATAAATTGGTCAGATTTAGAAATTCTAAGAAATTGATTAATTTCTGAACTAACAAAGGAAAGAGTAGCAAGGAAATCTGTTAGTAACATTGAAATACAGGCATCTGGTAGTAATTTGTATATAACAAATAATAAATTAAAACAACCAGTACAAAATTTTATCAACTGACCTGAAAAAAATTCAATAAATTAAAAATTACACATGATATTAATAGCAGTAGTTTTCAAACAGAACCGATTGGTATTAAGACAGTGTAAGTTCCTATCATGCCAGGAACACATCATAGATTTGAAGAACAAAAAATGGTTCAAATCTATCATTATCAAATAAAACATGATGAAGTAATTTTTGCCCCTAGCCAAGGAAAGCGAAAATATATTTATGTTTTGGGAATCTTTAATTTTAAAGGTTATAAGCCATATATTCTTAGTGTTCTACTTGACACTGGTGCCATAGTAAGCACATGTAGAGTGAATGTTGTACTCGAGGATAAATGGATTTTAATGAAAGATGATGTCTCAGTTAAAGGAGTTAGTGGAGCAGATACCTTTATAATTCTAAAAGCAAAAAAATATAACTGTTTAGTTTAATAATAACAAATTTTAGTTATTCCAAAAGTTTTATCTTTCCGAAATATGCATGGAGATTTTATTCTTGGAAATAATTTTTATTTGCATATTTACCAATAATGCTTGCTGATAAAACAATTAGTTTAACTCTCAACCAGCAATTGGTAACAAAGGGAGTTAAACCCTAATTAAATTAGTATCATTTTTTGACCAACAAAATTGTACATCTTTCTTTAATTTTGCTAATAAAAAGGGAGTGCCAATTTTGCTAGATCTTTTACGTAATTTCTTCCATAATTAAGAATTCCTGAAAATTTTTGAAATTGTTTTACTTCAATTAATTCATCTGGAAATTTTTTTACTTTTGAAATAATATGTTTTTGTAATTTCAATTAACCCTAAGAACTCTCTTTCTTCTTTCTCCACCTCTATCTTTTTAGGAGAAAGAAAAATTCCATATTTTTGGAATTGATTACATAATTGCCTAGGATGATTCTTCTGTTCTTCCATTGATTTGGAAAAAAATAAAAATGTCATCTATATATACTACACACACACAAAAAAAAAAAAAAAAAAAAAAATCCTTAAGTTTATTAAAAATAGAATCCACCTATCTTTAAAAGATTTGTGGTCCAATATTTAATCCAAATAACAATGCATTCTAGTAGTAATGTCCTCTCTATGGAGTAATTTCAATGTTTAGAATCACTCCTGTCATATATAGAATAGATCTGGGAAACTCAGAATTATTCATCCAGATTTTTTTAGGTAGATGATTGTTTGATAAAAATTAAATTTGCGTAATATAAAATTTATATGTAAAATAAATTTGAACCACAACATAATAATTTTGAATAATTTCTAAATAGTTAAGTTTAAGTTCATAGTATTACTGATATATATACACCATCTTAATCACTCCTGCTGCTTTTTTTTGGAGTGGCAACCATACACAATATGACTAATCTAAATATGTATACATAAAGTGTAATGACCTTATCTGAAATAGGGCTTCAAATGAACCAAGTTGATCATAAATAAGATTGGCTCACCTCGGCTCGTTAAGGGCTCAACTCGGCTTGTTTCGTTTAGTGAACGAGCTGAATTCGAGCTCGAATATTAGGCTTAGTAAACGAGCCGAGTTCTAACTCCAACTAGCATAAACTCAACTTATCAAGCTCGGCTCGTTTAACTTTATTTAAATTATATTTTAAATAATATAAATAATATTTTTATTTAAATAATATTAAAAAAAATATATTGAGCCAAACTCAGTTTTATTAATGTTAACGAGCCGAGCCGAACTCAACCCAATTCTTTATCGAGCCAAACTTGAGCTCAATAAACAAACTCAATAAGTAAACGAGCCTAGTTCGAACTCAGTAAAACTCGACTTGACTCGATTTGATTGCAACCCTAATTCAAAATGATAGCCTTGTTATTCTCAACCAATCAAAATGTATTGCTCTCAAAAAAAAAAAAGATAAAATAAAATAAAATTATTGTTCCAAAACAAAACATCAAAAGGTATATTATTCATATTCAGACATATGCAAACAAAATTACTCCTTTTCGAGGAAGTGGACCCGAATAAATTGGAACATCCAATCTTACTCTTATCTTTGGAGGTAGAGATAAAAATTCAAAGACAATAATCAATCTTTTTGATGCAATAAAAAGTAACAATCAAAAGCATAAAAGTTTATAATAAAAAAGTAACAATCAAAAGCATTCCTACTCCAGCTTCTTCATAATTATTTTTTTAATTTTTTAACTATTTCTTTCTTCTTAATAAATGATAAGCAAAAACTGTATTAAACAGTTTAACATAGACTCCAAATTATAAAATATAATCCACTCACTTAAACAGCAACAAACAGCCCCATTGTAGTAACGATAAGACCACAAAATTCGACACATCAATGAGGACTTGGCCACAAAACTATCAAGAAATAGAAGAAACTGAGACTACTAGGGAAAAGCATTGCCATACACATCAAAACAAAAGACACAAAATCTTGGAAAAATACCGACATACAATTACCCCACTCCTCATCCAACAGAAAAGGGATCTGAAAACTGGTTTTCATGTAATTAAACAACCAGGCTAAAAGGTACAAATTTTATCCATTATCTAATACTCAAAATTTGGGAAAATTGCAACAACCTGACAACTGAGAATAGGAAAAGATTGTATAAACTGAATAGGCATAGTAATAAGAAATCTTCAGCATCAGCAGAATCTTCACATTCAAAATGCAGCTACTTAGATCTCACACTTCTACTACACCATGATGTTCGACACAAACCCAACTTTCAATAACTGAAAACTAGGCAGTCCAGACCACTTCCAGAGAGGTGAATACACTTCCTACTTCCTGGTCAAGTAGACATCCATAAATCATTAACATCGGTAAATCTACACAACTTCAATGCTTGCACAAATGAAGGTACATTAATTTTGGAAGAGGTTCGGTTTTTCACAAAAAATTTGTACAAACCATTTCAACATATAGCAAGTAAAACTGAAGTACCCTATCTCCCAGGTTGTTCTTTCAAAGAAATGGACAAGGCAAACTTTAATATTGTACAGAAAGCTGGTATGGCCAGAGCCAGTTAATACTGTCTAGACCATATAATGACAAGGTATCGAGTAAAAACTCAGTGGGATTGCTGTCCTTGATCTAATTTTTCTTTTTAAAAAAAAATTATAAAATAAAATGGGGGACAGCAGGATGGTGTTGCAGGGTGGAGGAGAATTTACTTAAGAGCAACAAGAGCTTGGGTATTGGTTGTCTGCTCGCTTAGGAATTGGAATCTCAGAGGCCAAATGTTTCATTTCCCCCCACAACACTTGGGTTTCATCGTTCATGAATGGATGTGGTCATTGGATATGTCATATGACAGATCAACTATCTTGAGAAGAGCATTCAAATTGAAATGATTCTTGAAATGCATGGCAATTTAGTGATTGTAGTTATCCAAAATGCAACCACAGACACCGCAAAACAGAAGAGACTTGTTTCACATCATAAGACAAACAACTAGATGATTCAAATTTCAGAATCAATCAATCCCCCTTAACAAATTTGGCCCTATTCAGTGGTCAGGAATTTTGCGTGAGAAAGTTGTTTTCAAAAAGTGTAGTAAGTGAAGTACAGGAAAAAGAAACTTGTTTCACTGTGTGTGTTCATTTGACAAGAAAAAGAAAGTGTATTGTTGAGACTCCTGCAAAATCTTGTATTTTTTGCAATACATGTTTTGAGGGAAAACAAATCCTAGTGGGAAACTTAGAAATATAAATCCACATCTTTCTTGCTAAATAATCATGAAAAAAGTTATACAAAAGTTGGTTTTCCTCTACTTTCTTTTCCTAACAACTGAATGGAGCCTTTGTGTAATACACAGGTATAAAACAAGTAAACAAACCTGCCGCTCTTAGCCGTTGGAACAATCAATCCTCTTTTCTCTAAGCTCTTGAACCGATCCCTAGCAAGGGTAGAACAGCCCTACATGCAACAAAAAAATAATAAAATCAATAAAACATAGAAGTTTCTGTGATTGAAATCTAAACTGAAAGTCACACTTGGTTCTTTCTTGGAGAATAAATCAGGAAAATGACAAAAAGACAAACCTTCAGCTTACGGAGGGAACCGGAAATTTCTTCAGATAACAGGACCTGAACAGGGGCAGGTTCATATCTGAAAGAAAGGAAACTAGTCATTTGGTTTATTCTAAAAAGTAAACTATAATCATAGTGGCTACCTCATACTGAAATAAGAACCAGAACCCATTCACACCCAGCCACCCCCCAAAAAATGGTGTTGCTAAAAATTTCAATTTAATGTGGAACCAACATGTAAAATCCAAAGTTTTGGAAAGCTAACCATTAAGTAGTTGCCTAATTATATCACCAGAATTTTCCATTGAACCAATAACCAATTTGTAATAGATCATGAAAGAAAAAAAAAAAGGTTAAATATGTTAATCTTTATCAACAAAACTGCCATACTTGTGCTTTCCCAAGCGTGGTGGGCGGGATTTCAATCTTTCTTGCTTAGCAACTGCACGGCGTAGATGTCTTTTTTGCTTCTCTTCATCCTCTTTGGCTATTTCTTGAATTATATCTGGCAGGCTGTAGTGCAGAGAATAAATCATCAGTAGAAAAATACTCAAGTGCAAAAATATTTGTAGAAACAAACAAGTTGGCCTACGAGTCAATTTCTTTGGAGAGTTGCTCCACTTTCTTCGCTTCTGCTTTTGCTCTCTGCTGTTCCTTACGTCTATCCCTCCTGTTCAACTCAACTCGTGTAACCCTTTTTTTTATAGAGGGCCTGCAGAATTATTGTTCAAAAACTATGAATCTCTCATAAAAAAGAGTAGAAGAAAATTATAACATCATAACAGCATGCCTTAGAAAAGAGAACTGAGAGGATATCCTGGTCTGGCACAACTGAACCTTTTGGCACTTATATTGCTGAAGCTCAGCCTTAGGAGAATTATTACAGACAAAAACAAAAACAAAAACAAAAAAAAAAAAAAAAAAAAAGAAACAAGAAACAAGAAACATAACCTGGCCTAAACCTATGCAGCAGCCATGTGAACTGAACTGTATCTAAATGACCACAAAAACCCATGTAAGCGATTTCAAGTATACATACTGGGGTGAAGGTGTTTGGTCTTATGCGTCAAATTCAAAATCTTGAAAACATTGATATAGCTTTATCCATATATGCCGTATTCGTGTATCATGTCCATATTCAAGCTTGTTAGCTTTATCAAAAGCTTTATAATATTATGTTCCCCATTTGTACTCCGCTCACCCAAAACAATCAGCATAGAAGACAATAGAGCCAGGAATGCCACAGAAATTCTGCCTAACTATGAATATGTTCCTCCCTACTAATCAAATTTCCCAATGCGTTCTGTGCCCAACCGTAGATGTCACAGAAGGATATTGGGAACCATATTTTGTCTCCAACACAGGTACCTACACACACTTTATTGTCTATTTGTTATAGCTGAAACATTTTGTTGCAGCCTTCATAAATACTCACCATACAGCACTTTCTTAGAGAATTAAAATGGCTCCTTAATCCCATAAAATGAAATTCACATATTACTATTAAAACAAATATAAGTGTGAAAAAGATGCAGACCAACATCCCATCATGATTTCCAAACTCTACAGAATTACAAGAGAAACAGTACTCCATTCACAAAACAATTCTCCAATAACCACAATAGATAATGCAATCTTCAGACCCTATATCATTATGCTCAATAATCAAGATGAAAAAGAACAAGAAAGTCATTCAATTGCAGTAGTGGCAGTAAAACATGAAAAGTCGTAGACCTATTTTCATGTTCATTATCTCCATCCTTGTCCTCCTGTGCAATGTTTTGATCATCATCGTCACTACCATTATCCGCATCAAGAAAATACATCTGAAATAGTTAATTCATATTAAGTTTTGCATGAGAATATAATTCGGGAGGAATCAATATACCACACAGTACATTCAGGCTGAACTTCAAGTAAATATTAGGTGAATGGAAAAAATTATACTTCTTCTTCATCAACAACTTCTCCAGGAACAGTTAATGGAACTGGCTCAGGTCCCAACTCATGTCGATAAATTTTCTGCATTTCATCTGCAACAGCACGAGCTAACGAATCCTACATAGACAAGAAAGATTAAATGTGAATCTTATCTAAGGCAAATAGAGAAGCAAAATCCAAACTATCATCTCTCTATAAATAACCTGATGACTCTCAAACGACGGATTGAATGAGCATCCAGGAGGCTCAACTTCAACAGCAGGAATAATTGAAGGCTTGGATTTCTGTCAAAAATAGTCAATATGACATCTACGGTGACAATAATAGAGAAAAAAATATAGGCATAATCTACAGAGCACATTAAAAGAATGCATAGAGCATTGCCTCAGTCGTTCTATTGTGGAAAAAACAATGGAACCAATATGCATCCAATTTACAGAACTTGAATTTTAGAAGGGGGTCACATCAGCAAGTGCTGTGGTATCATTCCTTTAATATTATTGCAACAGAATTACATGACAGACAAGAGTCAAGAAGGAATAACATCTGAATTTAAATTATGGCTTTACCTTTTTAGTTTTACCAGTGTGTTTACCTGCAAGAGTGTGAAGAACAGCCTATGTAATGTGTACCATCATACAAAAAAGAAAGAATAGATATCATAACTGCAATCAACTTGAAATAAAAACCTTTACCATCCCATATGTCAACCATGCCAGAATCCGAGACACCCTCCTCCTGTGGGATTCCAAAAAGAAACAATAAGGGGTTGTTTGGGATAAACTAAATAAGTGTACTTTTTGACTTTTTATGAAATATAGGTTAGGTATGGATTGGGTTTGAAGTGATGTGGTAGAGAAATGATGTGACTTAAATAAATGATGTAACTTAAATAGGATAGTGACTTTTTAACTTTTTGACTTTTTTTTATTATGCCAAACTAAGCCTAAATAAGAACCATACTAATGATCCATTTCTATGTTTAGTTACAAACAAGTTTTAAAATTTTGCTTACCTTGAGACAACCTTGAACATCATCTTTTGCTTTTGGAACTTCTTTACTTCTTTTCTTGGATTTCTTCTTTGTTGAAGATGGTACTGGTTGAACAAAGGAATTCCTTTGTAACAAGCTGTCACAGTATAGTACTTTTTCTCTGTGCTTTTCAATCTTCCTCTTGACTGAAAGATCTGAATTACACAAAAGGACAAGAGTTAATCATTCCTACAGTGAAGAATTGAAAAAGAAATATGACAGGACAAGACTGAAGCACGTGTAATGAGTACTTCTATTGTAAACATTTTTATTGCGGGCTCAGTCAACAAGACCAAACACTGAGCTAAATTAATCTTGTTCATCAGCTTCTTGTAGCCGAAAGCCTGCACATATTTGCCTCACATTTGGAAGGGACTATTTTCGTATGAGTTAAGCCCAGCCTTGGAAAGGCCATTACACGTCAAGCAGAATTTGGCCAAATGAGGGTTCTTCTGAACCTGCCCCAATTCACACCCCAAACCCCCCCATCATACCAAATAGCAGTACTAAAGATCACTAGTGTATGAGATTTATTCTCAAGTTTAAAAGATTCGTCACTAATTTTGCCAAAAATCCATATTAACCTGTCGATTGGTTTTTACCATGGTTGTTAGAATCATATGATTCATGATTCAATCTGTAGGTTTGATACAAGTTTCAACAAAAACGATTCAAATTGTTCTGTTGAATCGGAAATTGGGTGAATCATGCAACTTAATTTGCGATTCACTACGATTTAGTTCTATTTTTGTGTTTGTTTACATAATTCATGAAACAACATCATTTTTGCCAATTAAGATATATATAAGAGATCAATTAGTTATATTGATATACGTGAGTTTATATGTATATAGATATATACAATTTAGTTATATTGATATTTACTTCATTTTAAATAATATTTGTATGTTTTTATATGTATATAAATATATAAAATTATACATCATAGATTCATATTAAATAAAATGAATCTTACAACTTACAATTAGATATGATTTACGATTCATTATTTTGCAAAAAAGATTCACGATTCGATTCGTGATTTGACAAAAGTAGTTTTACCCTGACTAGGAATTTTCCATAAACAAAACATAGAATCTTTTTGAGCTTATCATGGTGGCCTTATTTCTTCATTTCATACCTTAAAGAAAAACTCCAATGTTACAAACAAATGATGAAACTTTAATAAGAAAACAGGTGAGGTAAACTTGCAGGCTCCCCCTAAATCAGATAAAGCTTTGGGTGTAACATTTGGCAAGGAGGTAAATGAATCACATGCAATGCTCCATTTGTTTGGGCCCAGCAACAAATTTTCATATTTTTCCAATCCAACCAAGAAAGAGGAAACATGTATACTGTAAATGGTTTTATGCAGGACAGCTGAAGAACAAAATTACAGAAATTTATTTTACATGCCTTAAGCTCATCATGTCAATTGTCTATCATCACTGCTGAAAAAGACAGCCGGGGATTTCGATGATTTCACTGACAGGGTTTCAGGCATCTTGTCCATCCAACACCCCCCCTTCTCATACCTTTGACAAATTCAATTATTGTCCTTGGTCTTTCATGTCCTATTTTATGCCCATCAACTATTTGATAACATGATTTCACATAACATTTGTTTTTAAATGTGGAAGCCAAACACTAAACAATTAGAAGAAAAACAATCAGTGTGTTTGGTTTGAGTTTTTTGAAAACTCAGTTTTTTGGTTTTCGTGTTTTTTTGTTTTTAGTGAATATTTTTAAAATTTTAAACATTTTTTTTACTTTTTTAGATCCACCTTACTTAGATGTATCTAAAAAGTAAAAAATTGGTGAAAAAATATTTTAAAAATTTAATAAATACATAAAAATACAAAAAATGTACTGAATTCTCGTATTTTTTTTGTATTTTTGGTATTTAGTGAATTTTTAAAAAGTTTTTTTCACAATTTTTTTACTTTTTAGGTATATTTATGTTAGGTATGTCTAAAAAGTAAAAAAAATTGCTTAAAATATTAAAAAAATTCAGTAAAAACAAAAAAATATGGAAAACAAGAAAGTAAAATTTTCTGAAAAGTGTTTTTGAAAAAACACAACCAAGCAAGCTGAATGGTAGCGTTTAGTTTAATTTTTAAAACTCAATTTTGTTTTCAAATCATGATTTGAATCAAAATTTATAACCAAACAAATTTTTAAAATACAATTCAAAATTGCTTTCAAAACTCCTTTCTTCTCTTTTTTTATTTTTTATTTTTTATATATTATTAATCAATCAATCTCTTTTTCTCTCCCCTCTCTCCTCTCACCTCTCACATTCTATACATCAATCAATAAAAATAAAAATAAAGTACAAATCATCCCAAAACTATTTTCAAAACTCATAATCAAACAAATTTTATCTTTTCAAATCATAATTCAAAAACTCAAAACTCAAAACAGAACTCCACACTCAAATCATAATTCTAAAACTAAACTAAACTAAACTAAACGGACCCAATAATTTTACCCATAATTTTTTTTTGCCTGAGTAAGCAATTTTCGTCAAAACAATTGGAGTGTAAATTTATCCAGGTAATGGAAAAACAAAAGCAATTGAATATAGGGTAGCAAATATGATGCCCAATGCGCCCATTGCAGATATTAGAAAGAGCAGACGATTTCAACAATGCTTTCGGGGCCAATCTTATATCATAAACCAAAGAAACTACTTAAAGTCGTTACTGATCAGACCCACAACAAAGTGCATTGACCCCATACATATATAATATGTAATATAACTTCTTCAAGAATGCAACTCACAGCATGTCACTAGATTCTATCCAAATATGCAACTAGTACTCTTTCATTTGACACCTCCCACTAGGCTCTACTTCAATTGTTCATGAAATTGAATAAGGCTAAATTTTAATCAATTCCCCACCCAACTTAACTAAATCATTATTACATTAAAACAAAAACTTAACAAACAGTTTGATACTAGAGGAAAACTGAGAGAAGAATACGAAAGCAACATCATAATTCCAACCATTATATTGTTTTAGTCACCAATAAATAATAACACCACCTCGAATCAGCTTATTGTTGCCCAAACTGATGGGAAAAAAAATACACATAATCAATTTGATCATCAAAGTATTTTAACATTTTCTGAGCAACCAAGCAAGGCATGAGAAAAGAATCATACCTCTCGATTTGTCAACAAAAAATAGCGATTCGCTGGGAACGTTAGTGAGAGAACCACCGGAAAGAGCGTCTTTGGTTGACTTCTCAAAGTATTCATCTATGTCCTCTGTGCTTATGTTAGCCCTCCATGCCTTCTTTCCTTTCCTTGAGCTCTTCGCCTTCTTTCCCATCTCTCTATCTCAAAAACTCCACTCTCTTTCCTTTGTTCTTTGTTCTGTTTTAGTGTCAGCTGCCACTAAAGGAGAGGCACAATCACAATTTGCAAATCCCTAACCAAGAAAGTGCAGGACACTTATTCGCCAAGTCTTGATGCTTCTATTCAATTAATGGAGTTTTGGAAATATTAATAAACGCCACTATTTAACCCTTATAACAAATTAAACCGTAAAATTTTAGTTTCTTTAAATAAAACTTTGATCTTTTAAATGGGTATCAATTCAAACCATCCGCCAACCACCGTTAACTAATCCTAGCAAAAGGGGGATATAAATGTGAATTTACTCATCACTTTCTTCGTCTTTCTTGTTGCCACACCTTTGACAATCAGTTCCACCCTTCCCTCACCATTGTCACCACCCCAAATCCCTTTTTTCTTTTTCCTATGGAAAAACATTGATACCCACGATTTAAATCCCATAATTTTATCACATAACATGTTATGTGTTAATATTTGATTTGTCACAAACTCCAATTATGTAAGTACCAACTCTCTTATCATATTGTGAGACTTAAATTAGCATCTCTCTTTTCCTACCACCAACAACGTATTAGAGAGAGAAAGTTGGAAAAACAGAAAGATAAAAATGACTGCACCTACCGCCACAACCCCTACCTACATCCCCCGCCACTCACTATGGCCCCCAGTGCCACCATACCACCACCCCCCTCACCCTACGCACCACAAACCACCACTCCCAACTCTTTCCTCCCCATAGGAGCGTTAATCAGTTTGGGGCAGTCAGTTTTTAGACCAAAATCACCACCAAATCCATTGGGTCGGTTGTCTATCTATGTTTGAGAACCTAGGAAAGAAAAGAAAAGGAATGATTACTTAAATTATAAAAAAAAAGAAAAGAAAATAAATGATTGTAATTTCTTTCATTCTTGTTTGGATAAATAAGAAATAAAAGAAAAGAAATGATTATAATTTCTCTCCTTCTTATTTGGTTAGATTTCAAAAGAGAAAAAAAAGAAAAGAAATTATTTTATATTGTATTACCAAAATAACCTTTATATATTTTCAATCCTTTTATTTCTTTTATTTTTACAGGGATAAAATTGATATTATGAAAATACTTATTTCTTTTCTCTCCTAATCTCTCCACTTTTGAGAAGATTAAAAATGAGTGTTATAAGAGAAATGAGTTTCTCTCCATTTCTCTTCATTTCTTCCCATTTCTCTCCACTTAAGTTATCCAAACAAGTAATCCAAACAAGTAAGAGAAATATATTTCCCTCCATTTCTTTTCTTTTCTCTCCAAATCACTCAAGCCAAACATAGGGTTAACCAAAGCTAGGCAAAGTGGTCATAAACTGAAGTTGTCAGATTGTATTCACTAGTAAAGTGGTTTAGTTATTTCAGTGTGTGCGCCTCAATAGCATAATATTATTAAATTTAAGCCCTACTTGTATACACCATTTTAATGCAACTCATAACGCAAACATGAAAGCTTCAACTTGCTACCTATCTCTATTTTCCCAACTTTCTCAAAAAAACAAATGAACAAACTTCCCATTCTATGTTTAACGAAGCACATGAAATGAATATTAACTTTCTCAACTCAAATTTTGCCTAATTTTCCAGTATCAGATTATGCGTTTAAAAATGAAAAACATCTACGGATTAAATAAATAACAGATTGAAGTAAAAAAGGGGTTTCGTAAATACCTTAGCCGACGATCGGTCGATGTGAGATTTGTGAGAGAGAGCGAGAGCGAGGTGTTTTCAACCCTAATCAGCGAGTGACGAAGAGAGACAATGAAACCAGGTCTGAGGTGAGAGAAGCGTGGACGGCAGGGATTTAACTTAAGGGTATGTGCGTGGACGGATGGTATTAATATAATTAATATAATTAAATAAAATATTAATATAATTAAACATTGATAATTATAGGTTTGAATCTATTTGTTTTACACAAATAGACGATAAATATAATTTTAAAAATAATCATTTAGTTTTTGTAATAAAAATTTCATTTAAACATATAGTTACTGATACTCAATCATTTTAATTTTTTATATGAATATTTTACTTAATAAATCTTAAAAAGTGAACAGTTTACATCATTGAAATCGGTCTCAAAATGAGCTTACCAAATCCAAATACCCTCTCAAATTAAGATAATCAACTTAAGAGAAACCAACCTTTTTAAAAAATTCTAAACAAAAAATTAAAATGCGACCGATATATTTCACTTTACTACTATTTTTTAAAACTGTTGATAAATATTTCTTTTTCATTATTAAATATTAATTTCCATCTTTTTTTAATCTATAGAATCTTTGATTTTAATGAATATGGTGTAATTTGAGACAACCTGCCTAATTTCATTGGATTTATATTTCCAATTTTCAAATTTTGTTAGACTTTATAACAATCCTTCCATATAGGGGTGAGTATAGTTTGAATTGGTTTAGTTTAGTTATAAATCAAAGTCAATTCGTTACTTATGGTTCCATCAAATTTGAAATAAAATTAATCTATGAAAATTTTGTAATCAATTCGAACTGAACCACTAAATCACAGTACGATTTGGTTTAGAATTACAGATTTTAAACCTATTATTATTCTTCACAATATAATTATAAAATATTATTCACAACTTATAAATTATTTACATAATTGTTTAAAACTAATTCTATTACTATATAAAAAAATACTTAGTAGAGAGTTATAATATATAGATATATATATATATATTATACTAATAAAATATTTGAATATTTACATTTAGTAACAAATTATATATAATCTAAACAATTCGGTTTTGTTCCAATTGAATTTGTAGCTATAAAACTACAAATCAAACCGTGAAGTATGGTTCACCTATTTTAAAAATCAAAACAAAATCATGGATTGAGAAAACCAAACCAAATCATTCGATTTGGTCTGAACCAAACCGATTTACAATTTTTTCGATTTTTATGCTCAGCCCCACTTTGATAAGCCCCTCCTCATTGCAACCCCCTTCGGTGATCGCTTACTATCCACTCCTATCCTTGTAAGGAACCCCCCACTGACAACCTCCTTCCCACTGTAACCCCTCCAATGAGTTCCCTCCTTTACTCTTGTGACATACACCCTCATTCCATCGCTCCCTCAACCTGTTCAATTTTGTTTGCTCTTTCTTTCTATGTCAATCCCACTCACCTTTCTATCTCAGTTGAATTGTTAGATATGGCAATTGTGAGGGTTGTAGAAAGGCATTGCAGTTTTGGCTATGAGGGATTATGGAAGTAGAAGAAGGAAATTGTAAAGTTGAAGTAGGAAAGAGTTAAAGGAGACTAGAGAAGGGACATCGACAGTGAGGATGGCTGTGGAAGAACAGAAGAGGGCGATGGTGGGTTGTTGAAACTAGAGATGGTAAGGGATACAACCAGAGCTAGTAGTAACTAGAATGGAATTGTGGAAGATAGTTAGGGGTTGGGGATGATAGAAATAAATTGAAATTTTTGTGTTAGAATAAAATTGTAATATAAAAAAATAAAAATAAAAAAAAATGAAGGAGATGAGGGTCGTCAGAAGGGAGGTGGGGGTCATTAGTAGGGCTATACAAAATACTGCTCAATTTATTAAAACCACATCAGTCCACACTAATTCGTACTATTTTATCCGCTAACCGCGAATTAAATTTTAAAATTAATAATTCACCTTTGAAACCGCTTCTCTCCACTATAATTAATGCATATATATTTTTAATCTCTAATGAAATATCAAAATAAAAATAAGTTTGAGAGAGATTTAATATGTAAAATTTGTTACAAATTAGTTGTTATATATATGAAATATATTATGCAAATTAGTATTATATGTTATGCAAATGCTTGATAATTGGTTAAAAATATTCTTCAATCTGCCCAAATCGCTATTTGGTTATTTGTCAATCCGTTAATCTGTCATTTACTTTATAATTTTACTCTCAAACCGACGAATCACACTGATCACACCTCTAATTATTAGCATTGCTTCTTGTCCAAATCAATAATAGTAGAATTATAACCCAAGTAGGTAAAAAAAATAATTCTACAATTTAGACAACCCAAATATATAGCTACACACGTATCTTACAACCAAACACCATGGATATGTTTGGTTTGGCTTTGTAGAGTGATTTTGAGAAAAAATTTCTAAAAAAATTCTAAAAAATTTGTTTGGTTTGTAATTTTTTCAATACAATTTCCAAAATCACTTTCTCTCTCTTATACATCAATCAATCATTTTTTCTCTCTCCTCTTTCCTTCTCAATCATTTTTTCTCTCATACGCATCTACTCAATTACAATAAAATATCAAATCATTCCAAACTCCTAAACTCCGAAACTACTTTCAAAATACACAACCAAACAAACCAAAAAAATTTCTAAACTCTCTCCCCAAAACAATTTTTAAAAACTACTCTCTCAAAACCAAACCAATTTTTAGAAATTTTTTTGGTTTGTTTGGTTGTGTATTTTGAAAGTAGTCTTGGAGTTTGAAAGTTTGGAATGATTTGATATTTTATTGTAATTGAGTAGATGTGTGTGAGAGAAAAAATGATTAAGAAGGAAAGAGGAGAGAGAAAAAATGATTGATTGATGCGTAAGAGAGAGAAAGTGATTTTAGATATTGTTTTGGAAAAATTATAAACCAAACAAGTTTTTTAGAATTTTTTTTCCAAAATCACTCTACAAAGCCAAACCAAACATATTCTTCTCCACCCAAGGACGAATCTAGGATTCATTTTTGATAGACCAAGACAAGCATAATTTTTTTTAAAAAAAAATTGATTGATATACTCTGCCATATATCAATTCAAAACAAAAAATAAAGTAAGGTTTAATATTAAAAATTAATACATAAAAAATTAAAAACAAGTATTTGTTTGGCGTTAACATGTGAATTAAAAAAAATAAAAATAAATCATGTATTCACTGATTCTTTGTATAAATTAACTCAACTATCTATTAAAGTGTGAAAAACCTAAGTGATTCGTGATTAGATTAAGATTTAATTGTGCCAATTCTCAACCAATTAAAACTCACAATCTAAATCATCAAGTACGTACGAAAGTGATTTAGATTGTTGTTTTAGAAACAATAAATAGACACAAACAATTTTTACGTGAAAAAAATCAATATTGGAACACCTCCAATTGTGATTAAAAAAAATCACGGGCGAAACGTCACAAATCAATCCACTACTGAAGAAAGAAAGATTACAAATATACCAAACAAATTACCAAAACGCTGTCAATTTATCTTCCACAATCTGTATATCTTTCACCGCAACCTTCGTCTCGGAATTGATCAGATTGATGTTGAATCCACAACATCCATTGTCGAATCAACGATTGCATACATCGTCAAACTCCTTCGACTCCTCTGCGCTTAATTCTTCAGATTCCATCGAAGAAGAACACTTTTAAAGATGAACAATCAACCACCTTGATGTATGCTTATCAAAACTTGAATTTAACACTCAATCAGGCATCACGGAAAAACAGCAAAACAACCCCAAAAGAAAACCCTAAAACCCTTAAGGAAGATCTAAAAAAAAAACATAACCCTAAAACTGACTTAAACAAGTACATATAGAAAATAGAGGCTGCAAAGGTCGCTCGAACGAAGACTTTTTCGCTCAAGCGAGGAACCAAATACGTGTGTTTTCCTTAAGTGGCATCGCTCGAGCCAAGCTTCCTTCACTCGAGCGCACAATCCTCCTTCCCAAAACTTTTGCAGATAAAGGCAATTTCTGGGAGCAGGACATCTTCGCTCGAGCCAGGACTCTTTGGCTCGAGCGAGCAAGGAAAAACAACTAGGAAAATTACAACTCGATAAACAAGTTTGTTCGTGGGATTGATAAGACTAAGGGACCTAACAATCTTCCCCTTTGTTAATTCCTGGACAAAACATTCTGACACAGTTTCCTAGAAAACACACGCGCTAACAAAAAACAGCCAACCAACTCAAGACAACCAACTTAATTAAGTAAACAACCTTGACCAAATATCTGCAAAAATATAAAAACAACACCATGGAAATAGAGAGAGTAGTTATTCAAAATCAAAAACCATATCAAGACATAATGAATCAAAACTACATCAAAAGCCCAAAAATAGTATGTCTATCAGTATGCAAAATTTAACAACTATATATCCCAAAAGACAACTATATCCCAATATACCCCAACCATCATGCAAACAAGAATATATACCCCAACCCAAAACAATCCCAATATACTCCCATTTTTTGTCCGGGAGAGACAAAGAAACAAAATATACATGCCAAACAGAAAAGAAACTGTCCAAAAACTGTCCAAAAACAAACAGAACTATGAATCTAGTGGAGGCGGTGGCAGCATCTGTAACAAAGATAGGATTTGAGTCAACAGGGCAGTCTGCTGATTGAGGCGGCCATCAAGTGTATCGAGCCGGGCATCGAGCTAATCAAGGCGTTGAGTGACAGACTACTTGAACTGCTACAGCTGGCCACGAAACGAACGAGGACGCATCTCAGGTGCACCAGTAGTGGCTGCATCAATCTCAGCCTCCTTGGCTAGGGGATCATTACCCACATCAGACACCCTGACTCTCGACGAACCCCCCTAACATGAGCTTGACTCTGAGACACGGTCAACTTGGTGATGGGTTTAATGGGAGAGGCAAACTCGTCATCCTCAAAGATAGGGACACCAACAGATGTAAGAAACCGAGTGAGGAAACTCCCATAAGGGAGACCCAAGGACTTGCGACCCTAAAAAACAATAATCATTTTGGATACGATCATCTCAGGCAGGTCAATGGGAAGGCGGTGATTAATGCAATACAACACATAACCCTGATCTTGGGTAAGGTGAGATAAATTAGTAATAACATGGATGTTGGCACAAACGATGATATTAAGGAGATGGAAACGAGAAAGAAGCTCATTTTGCTGAATAAGCGCCTCGGTAATCCAAGTCTGAGGAGTGTCACAAAGTTCAGTGGTCACTTGATCAAAATCAACACTGCTGTGGGTAATGAAAGGATAATGACAATTCCGGAGTTCCGAAAGACCAAGAAACTGCCTAAAGGCTTCGTCATCTATGACCAAGGCTTTGTTCCGAACCCAAGTGTGAAAAAAGGGAGCTATTTCCTTGCTAATGGAGTGCATATTACAATAAAATTCTCGGACCAAGCTGAGATTTTGAGGCTTAGAGAAAAGTAGGACTTGGTCACCCCCTAAAGCATCAAACAAAGAACGGATGAGAATAGACTCAAAAGCACTAGGATGGACATTGCGTTCTAAGTGAACTTTCCTAGAAGTATAGAAATCCCTAAACAGGTTGGATTTTTCCTTGGATTGAAAATTTTCAGTATTGAAATTGGGGTGGGACACGGTGGATTTACGGTGTTTCGAAGACTCAGCCATGACTGACCAAAAAAGAGAAAAAAAATAACCAAAAAAGAGAAAAAAATAACCACAAAACCACAACCCACCAAGACACAACACGAGGAACACCCAAAAACCCATTAGAACCCCCAAAAACAAACATAAGCTCACAACAAACATTATTAGTCCAACAGAGTTAAAAACATCAAAATGTTCAAAACCAAAGCAATATAATAATGACTGTAAAGGCAGAGCTAGGTGAAGTCTCAAAATCAAACAAGTTCATCAATAAGAGAGATAGAAGAGCAGTAGATTAAGGGAATCAACTTCAATGCAATTCACTAAGACATCAGAAATTAGTAAGTGAAACACAAGTCAATCACAGACAAAAATTAAAGCCCCAACAATGAACCAATCTGCTAATTTAAACCCTGACTATAAACCCTAGCAAAAACGAATCAAAGTACTAAACAAAATGAAATAGAGAGACAACTAGTAAAAAAAAAAACCATACACGATCCCAAATAATGAAAATAAACCCTAGCAAATCACAGACGAAGCAGAGCAAACACACAGACAAAAAAGATGATAAAAAAATAGGAAATAGAGAGAATGACTTACCAACAATGATGATACAAGATGGATGGATGGGAGACATCTTCAAAAAAATGAGTGAAGACCAAGGGAGGAACACTAATGGAGAGGAAAAAAAACCCTAGGAGAGAGATGAAATGAGAAAAAGGGAAAAAATTGAGTCTGAAAAGACAGAAGTTTCTATTTAAACCACGACAGGTCGCTCGAGCGAGAAGTTTGTTGCTTGAGCTAAGACACTTAAGCCCATAGGTTCGCTCGAGCCAAGACATTGTCGCTTGAGCCAAAAAGACATGCTTCCAGAATTTGTTCCCTCTGCAAAAGTACTGGGTTGAAAGAAAGCTCGCTCGAGCGCAAACTCCCTCGCTCGAGCGAAGAAGAAAAAAACAAAACACTTAAAAACACCTTTCTGAGTAAAAACAAAAACTCAAACTATTAAGTGGAACCTAAAACAAAAAGGAGTGAACATAGTAGCATGAATGTGACACTAAGATGAGATAATCTACAAACCATGAAGCCTGCAAACATGCAATATTGACAATATGAAGCATAATATCATGAGCAAATCAGATAAATATTGATCAATGAGCATAGGCTACATGAGAATGCACAACTTAAATTCAATCATGATAGCTCACAAAATGAATGTGTGTGTGTGCAATCCTTGAGAGACCACAGAGCTAGAGTTAATCCTCGTAATGATTGGATAGTTGGACTTCTGGCAAGAGTAACTAAACATCACAGAGAAAAGTCAAACCACTAGGAGTCAATGGGTATTTGTTGAGTAAACACGGAGGCTCCCCCTTAATCAATGAGTCCTTTATATTTTTTTATATTTGAATTTTCTTTCTTGTGGGCATTTACTGGTGGCATGCACGCTCAAGAGTATGGAGACCAAACCAAAGAAGCATGAATTCAGTAAGGATGGCTTGGTTGGTGCCTCTGAGAAAGCCTTTTCCTAGTGCCCGGACTTCAATGAACTAAGTGAGGAACTGTGAAAGTGAAAAACGATGGTAGATGGTTAAGAGACTCAACATCACCTATGATATGCCAGTATAGGTCAATTCCTCTGCAAATGAATAAGAAACACTATTAGTGGTCTATAGAGAACTTTGATCACTTATGCGGAAACCCCTACAACAGTTTAACTCAAGGATGTGTACAGAATGAGATCATAAAGTCAATGAGCATGGGCATTCAGAATAAGCTATGAACAAAGAAGAATGAAATCTTGCAAGCAACATGAGAAATGTTCATATGAGTCTAAATGCAGCGATGACATGAATTAATTATAATGAGATTATAACATCCAACCACACATAAAGCCAATCACGCTCACTCACTCAAGTAATAGGTAACACCCTAGTGACTGAGCACGACACCCAAGGTCTTTCTAAGGAACTCAAATGTAAGAAGATCAAGGGGTTTTGTAAAAATATCAACTTTTTGATGCTCAGTGGGCACATGTTTAAGAACAACAAGGTCTTCTTCCACTAACTCTCGAATAAAATGATGACGAATGTCAATTTGTTTGGTGCGGGAGTGTTGGATAGGATTTTTAGAAATGTTAATGGCACTTGTGTTATCACAGAAAATGGTGAGAGTGTTCTGGTCTATTCCATAATCATGAAGCATTTGCTTCATCTACAACATTTGTGCACAACAACTCCCTACAGCAATGTACTTAGCCTCAGCGGTCGAAAGAGAGATGGCATTTTGCTTTTTGCTATGCCAAGCAACTAGATTATTCCCAAGGTAAAAACACCCCCCAAATGTGCTCTTACAATCATCAATACACCCTTCCCAGTTGGCATTAGAAAAACTAGTGATTTCAGTTGTAGTGTCGATCGTGAACCAAATCCCATAACCCAATGTCCCATTAACATACTTAATAATGCGTTTCACTGTAAGAAGATGAGACTCTTTAGGACAGGCTTGGTAACAGGCACAAACACCTACACTAAAAGCAATGTCAGGTTGACTGGCTGTGAAGTATAGAAGACTCCCTATCATACTCCTATAAAGGGTAAGATCAACATCAGTACCAGATGAATCTTTGGAAAGGTGAAGACTGGTGCTCATGGGAATACGAGTATGTTTGGCTGACTCTAAACCGAACTTTGACGCAAGGTTTTTGGCATACTTAGTCTAAGAGACAAACATACATGAAGGAGACTGTTTAATTTGAAGACCCAAGAAATAAGACAACTCTCCTATCATGCTCATCTCAAACTTATGTGTCATGCAATCTGAAAAATATTTCACAAGATGATCAGCTGTGGATCCAAACACAATATCATCAACATAAATCTGAGCAACAAGTATATGAGACTTAGTATGTTTCACAAATAAAGTCTTGTCCACACTACCCTTTTGAAAATCATTATTAAGAAGAAATGTAGTAAGTCTATCATACCAAGCCCGAGGGGCTTGTTTCAACCCATACAAAGCCTTGTCTAACTTGTAGACATGGTTTGGATATTTCAGGTCCTCAAACCCTTTCGGTTGCTCAACTTAAGCCTCTTCTTTCAAGTACCCATTTAAAAAGGTACTTTTCACATCCATTTGAAACAATTTGAACCCAAGAAAGTATGTAACACCAAGTAAAATTCGAATAGATTCGAGATGTGCAACTGGGGCAAACGTCTCATTATAGTCAACACCCTCTACTTGATTCTAGCCTTGAGCAACCAACCTAGATTTATTTCTAACTACAGTACCATTCTCATTGGATTTATTCTTAAAGATCCACTTGGTACCTATCACATTCATGTCTCTAGGTCTGGGTACAAGAGTCCAAACATTGTTACATTCAAATTGACCTAATTCTTCATGCATATCATTGACCCAACTATCCTCTGGTAAGGCCTTTTTTATATTCTTAGGTTCAACTAAAGAAACATAACACATATGTGATACATCCTCTCGAATTTGTCTTCGGGTTTTCATTCGATCTGAGACATTTCCAATCACCTATTGAGCCGGATGATTCAGTTTCACTCTTGCTGATGGTTTGAACTCTGGACTTGTGGTAACAGAGGCATCATGAATGGTGTCTCTTTGTGCACTCTTTGGACTCTGACTTACCTTAGAGGTTGGTGCTGGCTCACCTTCTTGTGCTTGGACCTTAGCTTCTCTCTAACTTTGTGGTTCAGTATCCAAGATTGAAGACTCACCATTTTCTTCCTCATTTATCGTTGAAGTAGGAGAACCTGTGTCATCTATAATCACATTGATTGATTCTATTAAAGATAAAGTTCGCAAGTTATAGACACGAAAAGCTCTACTAGCGGTTGAAAACCCTAGAAAAATCCCTTCATCACTTTGGGAGTCAAATTTTCCCAAAGGCTCTCTATTTTTGAAAATGTAACATTTACTCCCAAAAGTTTTGAAGTATTTTACATTAAGTTTCAATCCCATCCACAATTCATATAGAGTTTGTAAAGTGTCGGGCCTTAAATACACACGATTTACAACATAAACAGCGGTATTTAAGGCTTCAGCCCAAAACTTTGGAGGAACTTTCTTACTCAGGAGCATGACCCTAGCCATCTCTTGAACAACCCTGTTCTTTCTCTCAATAATTCCATTTTGTTATGGAGTAATAAGTGCAGAAAATTCATGCTTAATTCCACGCAAATCACAAAAATCCAAAAACGAACTATTTTCAAATTCACGATCATGATCAGTTCAGATTCTTATGATACGCCCAATAGAAACACCCTGTTCATTTTGGATTTTAAGGACTAAGGCCTGGAAAGCATCAAACGTATCAGATTTTTCTCTTAAAAAATTTACCCATGAAAAACGAGTATAATCATCAACGGTTAAAAAAATGAATCGTTTACCTCCAATGCTTTCAGTGAGAGTGGGTCCCATAAGATCTGTATGAACCAATTCAAGAGGACGTTTGGTTATGAAGCTGTTTACCATTTTATGAGGGGCACGAGTTTGCTTCCCAAATTGACAAGGTCCACACACATGGTTCATATTCTTACCCAGTTTAGGTACTCCTCTCACAAGCTCTTTGTTGGCTATCTTAGTTAGGTCTTTGAAATTCATGTGACCTAATCTTTAATGTCACAGATCAATATTACTTATAATGGCTGAGTGGCAAGTGAGATCATTAGTGGTAACAATTCCATAATAGTTATCAGATGTGCGAACCCCATGCTTGACAGTATTTCCCTTCTTATCTAAAATTTCCCATTTATTTTTTGAAAATAATACTTCATGGTGGGAATCACACATTTGACTGATGCTCAAAAGATTTGCTTTAAAGCCATCAACAAGTAATGCATTTTCGAGCTTGAGAAGACCAGCCACACTTGTAGAGCCCTTACCAATGACTCTAGAAGTGCCTGTAGACACCCCATTTTTGACCATCCTCAAGACTTGGACGTCATCGTTGGAACACTCGGTGATCATCCGTGCTTGTGTTTGTCTCGAGTTCCCGGAAGTCTCGGCTACGCGTCTCGGCTCACGATCTCTCGACTCGACTTTTCAGTGTCTGGTTTTGCACCAAACACTTGTGTTTTTGCTTTGAAAGGCAGGGAATGGCTTGTTGGCCATTCCCACACCCCACCGGCTGTCCCCTCACATCACCGGCCGTTTATTGGTTCCACCGGCAGTGGTTTCTTAAAACTAATGGCCGGTCGGCACTATATTTTGCCGACCGGCACTTTGTTTTGGCCGGTGACCTATTTTGCTGGCCGGTGTGCCCCTTTTGCACCCTTCAGACTTGGTGCATGCCAGCTGGAATGCACCAACACTCCCCCCCGTGCATGAAGTGGCTGTTTTGAGCCTTTGCACCCCTTTTCCATCTAGAAGGTTGAACCCTTTGGCCAAGCTTGTCCTAGCTTTCTCAAGAAGCCTTGACTCCCCTTGCACCCTTTGCCCCTTTTTACTTAGCTTCTTTGAGAAGCTTAAGACTTTGCCTTTGCCTATATAAAGAGCTCTCCTCCACCATGTTTAGGGTTGGAGTTTTGAACATAAAAACCAGAGCTTATATACATATACATCTGTTATACACACTCTCTCACTATATTTCCCTCTCTCTCCTCCCTTGTGTGTGTTTTCTTGGCCTAAAAGTGCATTTTGACCTTACTTTTGCACTAATACACACACCATTACACCTTGCTCCGAGATTGAGAGGCATTGAGGGTTGTTTTTTTAGATTTTGGACTGATTTTGCTCAGTAGAGTGTGGCTGGACCAACTGTTCTTGAAGTGTTCTTCAAGGGTAAGACTTTCACTTTAGTTTCCCTAATCTTGCATTGGCTTTTGACCTATCTTGAATATTGATTTGAGCTTTGTGTATAACTAAAAAAAGTCTTATATTTTCATGCTTAAGAACTGTCATTAAGGGTGTTTTGGCATTGGGGGTCGAAATCCCCCTCTTAGGTCTCTTTTGGCCCCTTTTGGTGTCTTTTTCTTTAAGCCTTATTTGCTTTGTTGTATTAACCTTCTCACCACTGAAATCCAGTGGATTTTCAGTGGTGAAGAAGATGGTTTGAAGTCTTGTATAGGGGAGGGACACCCCTCTCCCTTTGTGTCTCGTTTGTGCATGTTTTGGGCTCATAAGGGTAGCATATATGCTTGGTTGTTTTTGGCTCCATATCAGATGTTTTTGGTGCTATTTAGGTCACATGTTATCTCTGTTTTTGGTCGGATTGGTGGCCCTTTGCATGATTAACATACTTGCTTTGTATTCCCTTGCTTGTGCCTAGAAATGCATCATGACTTTTGATTACCATGCTCTCATATTTTGGCTTCACTTTGTGAAGTTCTTGACCATATTTTGCCATGTATGAGGTCTGTTGGCCACTGATTTGGTCTTGTTTAGCATGCTTGATATAGTTGCTTTGCATTTTGGATCATGAGCCTTAAGGGTATGGGACATGAACATGCATTGGTTAGGCTATTTCGGTGATTTGGAATCACTTAGCATATCATTTCAGTCCCTAAACCATGCTTGTATACTTGCATTCATCGCTCCTCTCATGCTTTGAAGTTGTACCCTCTTATGCCTTGAAACGTGCATTGTGTATGCCCAGGTGTTTGTTTCATTTGGGATGCCATATGTGTGGGTTTTGGAGCTCTTTTTGCATGCTAAAATTCTGTTTTTGGTTGTATAGTTCATGCCATGTTGGTTTGGGTTAGTGGTGGTAGAATGCCCTTTGTTATGCCTTAGCTTTGGCCCCCCTTTTGGCTTGCATGTTTGTAGTGCATTTTGTCCATCACTTGATGCACTTTTAGCCACTGTTTTTGGGGGTGTTTGAGGCCTCCCATTTCAGTCTAAGTCCCTTCTTGGACATGGTTGTATGCGTGACTTGTTGCCTCTAATCGCATGCTTGCATTGTACCATATTAGCATTGCGTGATGAGTTGTATTGTAGCATTGCATGTTAGGAACATTGCATGCTTGCCATGATATGTTGCATTGTATTTGGCATGCTTTGCATTTTAGTGATATGTTGCATTTTGGGGCCATGTTTGCATAACATGCATTGCATTGCTTGGTTTGGGGTGTCAAACCAAGTGTGTGTGGGGGGGGGGGAAGCGTTCATACTACAAGTGATGTAACGGGTCTCGACCCTCGGTCACCGAGGCCCTTGACTTTGGCATGATAGGGTTTTGGTATTCATTTATATGTTGCATGCATTTTCATTGAATTGCAACCTTGGCTCCTTAGGCCATCACGCATCAAAATGCATGATTGATGGCCCGAGGGTCGAGGGTCATGCTCCCTTGAGTCCCTTGCATGATAGGGAGTGTGTCCGCGCATACATTTGCTTAAAATTCCATGCCATACACTGTCTGTCCTTGTTGCTGTCAAAAACCAGTTTCTGCAGGAAGTTTTTGCTGACCGGCACCGTAGAGTGCCGACCGGCTAGGAATGGCAACGGGGCGGGGCAGGGTCGGGGATCACACTCCCCGTCCCCGATCCCCGATGCTCAAATTTTCCCCGGCCCCGGCCCCGGCCCCGATCCCCAACGGGGACTCATAGCCCGGTCCCATCCCCGCCCCCGATCGGGGATCGGGGATCCCCGACCCCGAAAAATCCCCGGTTTTTTTTTTATCTATAAAAATCTGTAAATAATGAACAATGAACATCATAAATAAATTTATCATCTACACAGAACCAATGAACTAATGAACAATGAACATCATCTAATGAACAATGAAAATCTATAAATTTATCATTATTCATCTTCAATAATGAACAATGAACTAATGCACAATGAACATCATCAGATCTGTTTATAAATTTAGAAAAAAAAAACAGATCTATATACTCATTCAGATATATATATATATATATAATCAGATATATTTGTATAAACAGATCTATATAGTCATATATATATATAATATACATATATGTAAACCCTAGATCCAACCCAGATACGGAGGAGCTCGGTGAAGATCGGCGGCGATGACGGAGATCAACCCAGATATGAGATCTGAGATCTGTGTATCTGTGAGATCAACACAGATCTGAGAAAGAGAGAGTGGTGACTGCGATTGCGACGGTGGCTGCGATATGTGACGGTGGAGAGGTGCGAGAGTAGAGAGAAGCATCGCGGAGGCATCGCAGACAGTGATGGAGGCACTGTGTATCTGCGAGAGTGAGAGAGAGTAGAGAGAAGCGAAGGAGAGGCACTGTGTATGAGAGAGAGAGAGAGAGAGGAGAGAAATAGTTTGTGTGAATGAGTGTGCCAAGCCCTAACATAATACACATATATTATATATATAAACGGGGGTATATTAGTAATTTCATGTCGGGGAACCGGGGCGGGGATCGGGATCGGGGATCGGGGCCAGGGTCGGGCCGGGGCGGGGCTTGAACACTGATCACCGTCCCCGGCCCCGAACAGATCAGGGATTGATTTTCAAATACCGTCCCCTCCCCGTCGGGGGTATTTTTCGGGGAAAAACCACTAAAATCGGGGTCGGGGTCGGGGATCCCCGTCGGGCCGGTTTCAAATTACCATCCCTACGACCGGCCGTGGATTGGTGGCCGATAATATGAAACCCCAGCCGATGGATAAGTTCCATGGCCGGTGGGCATTCCCTTTAGCCGATGGTGTCCTATAGCATTCAGGGAACCTGTCCCAGGATTTTGGCAGTTTTCAGAGAAGCAGGGTAGTGTAAACAGAGGCAGCAGTGGTATGGTACGGGCTTTCGGGGAAAGATAAATCCGAGCATGCATCATTCACACATCTCGAGGCGAGGGCTGCGGCCATCCTCTCTTTGCATTTAATTTGTTAATTAGATTAGAAATTTTGTAATAATTAATTTAGTATTATTTATTCGGACTGTAATATTTATTTGGACCCTCCGAGTGAGGACAGTTGTGTAATAAGTGTGCGTGAGTATGTGTATGTCTTCCAACCCCACGTCTTTCTTCCCTTTTATTTACCCGCTTATGATGGTAGACTAGGGCATATCTAAATTAGCATACCTTATGCTATGCATGCGTGCATTCATACATTTGTCCTGCATGCACCAGGCTCGGCGCATCATTCTAACTGCATTTGTATTTCAATTCCAAATTGAATACGTGTTAGTTGTAGCATTTCACATGTCATTATAGATTAGCCGAGCCTATCTTAGTTGCATCTTGCATGTGTTGCATTAGCCATCTTAACATGAACTAGGATCATGCATATGATTACTAACTAGTTTTTGTTTTGGCTCGGAGTACTCGGTAAGCATTTATGCTTTAGCATACCGCATGCGTGTGAGTGTTGCCATAACAGCATGATTACCATGAGGCTAGCTGCTTATGTGATATAACTGCTTGAATGCCTGTGGATGGAGGTTAAATTACCTAAATTGGGATAACGCATTAAAACTGTGAGTTTTAAGCCCACTAGATAGTGGCAAAACCATCTTTTCTAAAAGCCCACTCGAGGGTGGCAAAACCTGTATTTTAGCCTACTTGCAAGTAGCAAACCATTTTCAAAGCAAGCATGAAATGTTTTGTTCCAATTTAGGCGATTTGGTCTATACTTGTTTGCTGTGCGCATAACATAGTAATTCTAGACTAATAACCGGATTAAGAACACATAACGTTTTCAAAATTGGATATCATGGTTAGTAGAGGCCGATCTTCGGATCGGGCGAGAGGGGGTGCTCATAGCTGACCTTCCCCAATCGTTCCCAAGTTCCCGAGCCGAGGCAACTTTGGTGATGATGGACACGTGGCCTTAGTCAAACGAGTCAGGGTTTCCTAAATTCCCCAAAATAAAATATTTAGGTGGCGACTCTGTATCTGGCAAAGTAGTCCATGTTTGGCACTTCTTTTGAAAAATCTGTTTCTCAAAACGATTTGCCGGATTTGGACTCTTTGGTTCAGATTAAGAACCGTGACACAAATTGAGTCCGAACTGTAGCGAGGCCCACGAGCGCGTCTACAGTTTCTAGCGACTCTGCTGGGGAATTTAGAGAGCTTGACTCGAACTTGTGATATCCTGTTTTGATTTCATTTATGTGTTTCTTTGCGTTTCATGTGCATTGGTGTGCCTAGGACATCGTGTTTGCCATCTGCCATTCCTGAACGGTTTGCCGGAGGCTTGTCTTGTCAAGACATGACCAGAAGGCTGACCGGTTATGGGCTCTGACAGTATGGGAACTCAAACCCCGATTTTTACCGGGGCACCCTTTTCGACCATTCGACCTAGTGCATATTCGGATCCATAGTGACCATTCCAAGCTAGGACAGGTTGCTTACCCGATTATAGGTTGTTTAAAACCGCTGCGTGCATAGTGAAACCCTAGCTCCTGACAAAATAGGACAGGGAAACCCTACCCCAACATAGGGGTGTTTTGGCTCTCACTTATCTGCTATGTGCTTTAGAGTGTATCTCTACAGGAACGTACATATCAGTTTGCAAGATTGAGTATTAGGCCCGAGGGCACCAGTATCAGTGTTGTTGAGAAATCAGTTATCTGCGGGTATCAAGTTCAGTTTTGGGAACAGTGATTTGAGAGCAATGATCAGTATCGAGGAACAGTGTATTCGGCTTACCAACTGTGTGTTATGAATACCCAATTGTGCGTTGTATGTGTTTATTTTACGCTGTTATGCTGTCCGATTGTCTGGTTATTTATTGCTTTATTTATCTTTTTGCTAGGTAGTTTAGCACAATTGCTTCCAACCCGGTAGATATTCCCCAAGCACTCTGGATTAGAGGTCGTCGGCTCCATCGATCTGAGGATCTGGTAGATGGACAACTAGTGTACCACTCTCTACCCCCAGTTACTAGACGGAGGACAGCTAGGCAGAGGGCATCAGTTCAACAGTCAGTACAGAGGGCTTTATCTACCCCACCTGTGTACAGTAGGGATCAGGGTTCTGTTTCACCCACAGAGAGGGAACATATACTGATAATTCATTCAGAACAGAACAGTATGGCTAGTTTAGAGGAGATGGTACGCCAACTCCAAGAAAGCATGAAAGTGATGCAGCAGGATGCTGTCCGACAGACAGAGTTCGCCAAGCAGCAGGCCACGGTTATGAATGAACAAGCAGAGTTAAACGTGAGGTTACAACAGCAAAATGGAGCATCTGCTTCGCAACAAGTTCCTCCCCCGCCAGGAATTCCTACCCCCAGGGAGACAGCTAATGTTCAGAATGACACGGACATTCCCACGGGACCACCTCCACCCCCGATCCTACCCCAAATCCAACCCCAGTTATCCAAAACACCCACCAACCTACCGGACTCTCCTTTTGAGTTCGAGACATATCCCACAGCATTGAAGTTGAGCAAGCTCGAAAAGCTGTTCAAAAGATCCCAAGGAGTCAAGACCATCCCTGACATCGAAGATGGGTATACCGACGTAGCCGTGGCGCTGCCTGACAGATTCAAAATGCCGCACATTGATCGATTTGATGGGTCCGGAGACCCCATGGTGCACCTGAGATTGTTTTCAGACATCTTAAGGCCAATGGGCTTCACTAGACTGCAGAAGCTGTCTCTATTTGGCCGGACCCTGTCGGGTGTAGCGGCCATATGGTATGCCAAATTGGAGGATGACGTCAAGAGAAGCTGGGACGAAATGGCTGAGGCCTTCATCTTGTAGTACTCATACAATACACAAATCGAGATTACGACCCGGGATTTCGAGACAACGAGGCAAGAACCCAAAGAGAGCTTCTCAGAATTCGTGACCAGATGGCGGGCTAAGGCTTCGATGATGACCTTAAGGCCCACAGACAAAGACCAGATTCGGATGATTGTGCGCAATCTTCTGCCGAAGTTGATGCAAAAGATGATTGTACTCCCCTTCCCTATCTTTTATGATCTACATGAAATGGGGGTGCAGATTGAGGATGCCTTAAAGCAAGGCTTAATTGATAATGACCGGGAGCAACCCCGCAGAACTTTCAATCGTAACACTAATGCAGGCCCAAGTGGCGCTACAACTACCAGGACCTCCGAAGTGAGTATGGTCACCACCAACCCTCCCCCAAGAACTGTGGCGGTCGCACCATTCTCCGGTGCGTCCGGAAGTAACCCACAAACAGTCAAATACCCACCCAAAAACACCAGAACCTTCGCTCCGCTTTATATGCCCCTGTCCAAAGCTTTGGGGGTTTTAATCAGAAAAGGGCATCTGAAGCCCCTAGAGCCGCGGCCCTTACCAGAAAGACTCCCCGCTACCCACAACCTAGCCAAATATTGTGCATTTCACCAACAGCACGGTCATGACACCGATTTGTGCTTCCGATTACGTCATGAGATTCAAGATCTCATCGATAACGGGGTGATTTTGCCTCCCAAGAAACCCAATGTTACTACGAACCCTCTCCCCACACATAACCAAGCTCCACCACCCAAAAGAGTCAACTTCATCCAAACTGGGGTCATGCCTTACGATCCTAGCATCTATATCACTCCTTCCCACCTGCCTAAGCCGGAAGTGTTCCTTCCCGATTGCACCGATTTGTGCATGATGGACATCTCCATAACCCAACCTAAGCCAGTGGTGGTGACTATCGAGAACAGGAGAGAGAAGATTCCAAAGAAGAAGGGGGTTGTTGAGCTAGAGTCTGCGGAATCTGGGAGTGGTGTTGGGAATGCTTATAGTCCAGGTGACTACATTTTGTCAATAGGCCAAGATAGGCCAGATATGGAACTACCAACAGAGGGGGAGCTGTGTGTGATCCAAGGGGACAATCTGGGATAGGGAACGGATGATTTAACGGCTGTGGAAGAGGACCTTGCCAAGCTCCGGTTTTACAGTAACCAAGATCCAGGAGACTCAGCCGTCAACTGGTTTGATTATGAGGAATCAACAGAGGCTACGGGATGGTTGGACGATCAACCAGATGTGGTAGAAGAGTCTCAGCCACAACAAGGCCCGGCAGGGGCAAGAATATCAGTGACAGTCGGAAGGGTTGAAGAACAGAGTGCATCGCCAGAGAGCGCCGGTGTCAAGAATTTCGCTCGGGATTGGAGCATTTCTAGTACGGGGATTATTGAACAGTCGGCTGCATTGACACAGTCGGAACAGGAAAGATTTGAAGATTCTGAGAGAATCAGGAAGGCAAAAGCCCATGTGGGGACTGAGACTGCTGTGAGCACAGAAATGGAGAATGCCGCGAGCATAGGGATAGAAGGTACTGCGAGTATGAGAACAGTCATGCCAGAACCGAACAGGTGCCTGTCGGCTGCAGATGGAATGTGGTGGGAGGACGATGATCTATGTCTTGCCTACACAGACGAAGATTGGGGGAGTAACCAACCAGATGATACCTGGTATATTGGCGAAGTCGATCACATGACTAGGAGTGGACGGTATTTCAAGCCTCCACACCTAGATCAACCAGAGGCGTCTGGAAAAGATAGGGAGACCGAGAAGCAAAAAGAAAAGCAACTCGAGGATGAGGCTGTATTGAGACAATTGAAAAAGATACAAGCAGATATCTCCATCTGGGGGCTGCTTATGGCTTCTCGAGTACATAGACAGGCTGTCCTTTCAGCCATGGACAAGGCCAAACTCTCGATAGAGACTACGCCAGAGCAGTTGGTTGGATTGGTTTTTCTAGGAGGAGCTACCCCGATGCTGACATTTTCCGATAAGGAATTACCACCCGAGGGGGCAAACCATAACAAGCCACTCTATATCTCTGTGGAGTGTAGGAATAAATGGATACCGGTGGTTCTTGTTGACACAGGGTCTGCCATCAACGTCTGCCCGGCAAGGACAACCTATGCAATCGGTTTGAAAATCGCGGACTTTGTGTCAACAGCCCAGGTGATTCGGGCGTATGACAACACAAGCCGGGAAGTAATGGGAACCGTTAAGATTCAAACAAAGGTTGGGCCGGGACAGCATGAGATAGATTTCCATGTCTTGGAGGTTCCTGCAACTTTCAACCTGCTTTTGGGGCGGTCGTGGCTGCATCAGGTAAATGCAGTCTCCTCCACCCTACATCAAGTGGTGAAATGCCCCTATGGGAAGGGAGTAGCCATTGTTTTCAGAAATTCATCGATTCATCTGCCGCCGGAGGTATCTACGCTTGTTCTAGAAATTGAGCACAGTATGGAGGATGTGTTCATATTGGGTTTTACCTTGGCTGAGGCTCAGGTTGTACAGAACATCATGGCAGCTAATGAAGGGATATATGTCAGTGCTCAATCAGTCTATCTCATGAACAAGCTCCAACACATCCCCGGGATGGGATTGGGAAAGAGCGGTCGGAAGGGCGTCGCAGCATTGGCCGAAGTGCCACACAACCCTCATACCTTTGGATTGGGTTATCTACCCACCAAAGAGGACTGGATAAGGAAGGGAAAGGAAATGGCTGGAAGAGCCAGAGTGAAGCAGGCTGGGAAGCCTTTTGAGTTGATGCATAGGCCCATTCAGGGTACCCTAAACGGACGCTTCGTTCGGGAGGGGGAGGATTTTCCATTTTGCGGTTTCCCAGAACCGTGGCTGAACGCGGAGAAGAAGCGCGTGCCAGGTTTCGAGATCTTCTTCGACCTGCAAATATCCGGGAATGACGTTGCCGAAGAGCAGACAGACCTATTGGCTGAGGTTGAGCAGTGTAAGGAAGTGGATTCCGAAGGCGCTGAGATTGAAATGGGGGTAGCGCTGGCTTGTCTACTTTCAGATCCTCCGATCGTACAGAAGTGCTTGGGGGATAACTTCTCGGTATGCATGATCGGGAATGAAACGGCTGTGGGCCTACCATCAACTATTTTGGATGCATCCATCGCACCCTCTCTCGTCTGGCAATACGAAGAGGGATTTTTATCAAGTAGCACCGGGTCAAGTAGTGAGCCGGAATCTGATTCCACCGAGTCTTGTGAGTCGGAATCAGGTTCCAGCTCAACTGAGTCTGAGTCCAGTATTCCTGGGGGTGATAACCCCGATGCCACAGTCCTGTCTAAGTCGTCATTTTCTTTCTCTTTTGAGTCTGTTGTAACAGAAGAATCGGACGGCTTGGAAGTATTTAATGAGAATGATGTGGATGTGGTTTCTGAGTATTTTTCTGTGCCTTTGATTTATTGCTTAAATCAGGATTTTCAAAATTTTGATGAAAACGACGAGGAAGAAATTCCTCCGGTTTTGTAACGATTAATTGATCAAGAGCAAGAAAGATTTGTTAAACCCTTAATGGATGAAATCACTACTGTGAATGTTGGTACTGAGAAGGACCCGCAGCTGGTCCAGATCGGGTCCACGTTGTCTTCGGAGGAACGCGAGGGCTTAGTCGCTTTATTAAAAGATTTCAAAGACGTTTTCGCGTGGTCCTACGAAGACATGCCTGGAATCAATCCTGAGATTGTACAGCACCGGATCCCTCTTGACCCCGAGGCCCGACCGATCAAACAGAAACTCAGAAGGATTCGTCCGGACTGGGCCATCAAAATTAAGGAAGAGGTCACCAAGCAAATCGATGCAGGCTTCCTGCTGGTATCCGAATACCCGACTTGGTTGGCCAACATTGTTCCAGTACCAAAGAAAGATGGCAAGATCCGAGTATGCGTGGATTTCAGGGATTTGAATAGAGCTAGTCCAAAGGACGACTTCCCCTTGCCACATATTGATGAGTTGGTGGATTTTACGGCGGGGCATGCTTTGCTTTCGTTTATGGATGGCTTCTTAGGTTACAATCAGATAGTGATGGCACCTGAAGACCGGGAGAAGACTGCTTTCACCATCCCATGGGGGACTTACTGCTACAGAGTGATGCTGTTCGGGTTGAAGAATGCTGGAGCTACGTATCAACGGGCCGCGACCACAATATTGCATGACATGATCCACAAAGAGGTTGAGGTGTACGTGGACGACATGATTGTCAAGTCCAAAGAAAGGGAGGGCCACTACACTGCCTTGCAAAAGTTCTTTCAAAGGATCAGAGAATTCCAGTTGCGGCTGAATCCTCAGAAATGTACATTTGGTGTTATAGCGGGAAAAATACTGGGGTTTCTAATTACACAAAGGGGCATCGAGGTCGACCCTTCAAAAATCAAGGCCATCTTAGAAATGCCACCACCAAGGACTGAAAAGGAGGTGCGAGGCTTTCTGGGTAAAGTGCAATTCATAAGACGGTTTATCTCGAAATTAACCTTGACTTGTGAACCATTTTTTGGTCTCCTGAAGAAAGGCAAGAAATTCCAATGGGACGGCCGATGCCAAGCTGCTTTTGAACAGATCAAAGAATATTTACAGAACCCGCTCGTGTTGTCGCCGCCAGAGCAGGGGAGACCGTTGATATTGTATCTTTCAGTGACTGAGACCACGATGGGTTGCATGCTTGCGCAAGAATCAGAGGACAAGGTGGAGAGGGCTATCTACTATCTGAGCAAGAAGATGCTAGAGTATGAGACTCGCTACACACCATTAGAGAAGGCTTGCTTAGCTTTGGTATGGGCTACTAGGAAGCTGCGGCACTACTTGTTAGCTCACTCCATAATGTTGGTTTCATGACTCGATCCCATCAAATATCTTTTCGAGAAACCAGCACTTACGGGTAGACTAGCTCGTTGGCTGCTGTTGCTCTCCGAATTCGATCTGAAATATGTAACACACAAGTCAGTCAAAGGAAGAGCAGTGGCAGAGTTCTTAACCGATCATCCAGTCGAAGGAGGTGAAGCAGTTGAGTACTTATTCCCAGATGAAGCCATTTTGCACATCGACGACGAATATTGGACGATGTACTTTGACGGAGCGTCAAATCAATACGGGTATGGGATATGAGTGTTGCTGATAGCACTCGACAATTCCCGTATCCCTCTAGCCTTCAAACTCCGGTTCAAAGTCTCGAACAACGAAGCAGAATATGAGGCATGCATTGCCGGTCTAGAAGCAGCCCTGGAATTAGGGGCAAGACGGTTGGACGTCATCGGTGACTCGAACCTTGTTGTGTCTCAAGCAAAAGGAGACTGGAAAGTCAAAGAAGAAAAGATGATGATGTATCACCAGACCTTGGACTTGTTAATTCCTAGGTTCGAGAAGCTGAACTTTGCTCATCTTCCAAGAGAGAACAACAGGTTCGCAGATTCTTTAGCAACTCTATCTTCCATGATAGACATCCCGTTTGGAGTCCGGATGCGTCCAGTCATCATTGACCATAAATTTGCGCCAGCCTATGAATCAATCGCCGCCATAGACGAAGTTCAAGACGAAAACCCCTGGTATTACGACATTTGGAATTTCTTGGAAAAGGGAACATACCCGCCAGGGGCAAATGCCAAGGATAAGAGGGCGATCAGAAGAATGGCCGTTCAGTTCATCATCTGTGGGGGTAAGCTGTATAAGAGAGGTCATCTGGGAATGCACAAGCTGTGTGTCGAAGCCAAAGAATCGAAGCGCCTGATGGAGGCCATCCATGGAGGAGAGTGCGGTGCACACATGAACAGAGTAATGCTAGCACGGAAGATCCTCAGACAGGGTTACTACTGGTCCACCATGGAGGAGGATTGTATCAGTTTTGTTCGGCGATGCCACAAATGTCAGATCCATGCAAACCGCATGAACATCCCGCCGTCGAAGCTGTACAACATGACTTCACCATGGCCATTTTCAGTTTGGGGAATTGATGTGATCGGGGCTGTCACTCCGAAGGGATTGAATGGACATGAGTTCATCCTGGTCGCAATAGATTACTTTACAAAGTGGGTCGAGGCCCAATCATATGCGGTGTTGAAGGCGTCGCACGTTGCAAAATTTATCAGAAACAATATCATCTGTCGCTATGGGGTCCCAAACGAGGTCATTTCGGATAATGGTTCCCACTTTAAGAAGGAAGTGATTGACTTGTTGGAGAAACATAATGTGGCTTTTCATAAGTCATCCATATATCGGCCGTAAACCATCGGAGCGGTCGAGGCCGCCAATAAGAATATCAAACACATACTGCAGAAGATGGTGGAAACCTACCGGGATTGGCCAGATAAGCTGCCGTTTGCTCTGTGGGGTTACAGGACTCCAATTAGAACTTCTACCGGAGCGACTCTGTATTCATTAGTTTATGGAATGGAGGCTGTTCTACCTATCAAAATTGAGGTTCCATCATTGCGAGTATTGGTTGAGTGTTAAATAACCGAAGCAGATTGGCAGCAGAGCAGGTTTGAGGAACTCATGCTCTTTGATGAGAGAAGACTGAAAGCACTGTACCATGTTCAAAGTTATCAGCGCAGAATTACCCGGGCTTTCAACAAGAAAGTCAAGTCCAGGAATCTAAAGGAAGGAGATTTGGTGCTCAAAGACAACTGAGCTCCCATCCACGACCCAAGAGGCAAGTTCAGACCCAATTGGACTGGTCCCTACATCATCAAATCTATCTGGTCAGGTGGAGCTGTGGTTCTGATGGATCTAGATGGCCTAGAGTTCTCCCAACCGATCAACATGGACAAGTTGAAGAAATATTATCCCTGAGAGGCTCGCTAGGCCGAAAACCCGAAAGGGCGACCTAGGCAAAATTTAGAGCATATAAAAAAATTGGAAAATATAAAAACTGAGCTCGCAAGGTTGAAAACCCGTAAAGGGCAGCCTTGGCAAAAGTTAGAGCGCAAAAGGAGAGTGAAAATACCCGAGTGAACCCCAAGCCTGAACTACGTAAGGCTTGATTCCCATCTTCGGGATACGTAGGCAACTTCATCCTGAAGTTTAGCCATAAACTTTTCCCCGATCAACTTTGTCCATTTGATCATCTCGGTCATCTTTGTCTATTCAACATTCAAGAGTCCGGTTATGATCTCCGGTACAGTGTTATTCAGACTAGGGGCAACTTTCCGTTGCCGTGCAGTGCCGCGGTACTATTTAGACTATGGGGCAACTTTCCAGTTGCTAGGATTCGGGGTTGTACATCTCAGAGACAGATCTCAGGTGTGTCCAGTTCTGATCCATATCGAAAATGATTCCGAAAAGTTTTAATAAAAGTTGACTTTGTTCAAATTAATCTTTTTACAACTAAGACCATTTTTGGACCAAAGCGGAAAATTTTCAGTGCCACAACCTTTAATTTTACTGATTTCAAAACAGAGTTCTCCTGCTCTTGCATACAATCGAAGTTGCTTTTTATTACATTCATAAAGAAAACTTGAAAGTACTAATAAAGCAATAAATCCGGGGCATAGTCAAGTCAGGTGTTCCTGCGCCCCCTCCCAGAGCTGGTCGAAACCTTTGACGCTAAGGTGGGCCCGACCTGTGCCTCCTCATTAAGCCAATCCAAGCACTCATCAGATAAAGTGCAATTGAAAGTGGGAGCGGGGGCCAGGAGTTCTCTCGTCCTCCACGCGGTGGCCTGCCGAGCAAGCTGTGCGCCTCGGGCTGGGAATACAGCAGGGTACTCTATCCCCTCTGGCGGGCAGGTCTGATCATGGCCAAATTGGCGTCGAATCCGGAATGGGAAGTAGAATACACAGTGAGTGAGACCAATCAATTGAATCCCAGTCTGCCGGGACATGTTGTAACTCATTGCCGGAAGGCTCAGCCAAGGGCACCGCCAAGCAATACGGTCTGCGGACAAGCGGCACATCCAAGCGAACCACCATCCCTCATCAAGGGCATTGACTAGACGGTGCCGGAAGAAGTAGCCGCGAGTTGAATATGCTGGGCAAGAGTCCACAACTTGCAGTTTGTCCATCAACCATACCTGGGAAGGGATGAAAAATGAGAGAATAAAGAATAGAGAGATGTACGATGAGAGAAAAGTGAGAATAGGGTTTTGTGAGAAAAACCGAGCTTGAGGGCCGAGTGATGTGAGCAATACATATGTGAGATTGGGTGGGAAACATTACCTGTAGTAGTAGTGGGCTCCTTGCTAATCTGGTCGTCTCACGACGATAAAAAGCATCTAAGCCCATCAACGTCTCATCCAAAGTCATAGCAATACAGCTCTTGCCCTCCTTCAAGCCTTAGGCAACCTCGGTCAGCCGGACACTAGACCCTCCGGAGCCTGAGACAAATAGGAAATGAGATAGCATGCACAAACAGAGGGCGTGTTGTCGGAAGCCTTGCTAATGATGGTTGTTGCGATCACCGGCATCAGAAAACCGATCGATCAAACTCGGAATATCCAGCATCCCGTCACAAATTAGAGACCGAGCGTCACGCATAATGAGTCCACATATTTTCCCTAAGGATTGGGCATGGCCAAAATTAAGTTGGGGCAGGAGCTCCTCGTCGCGCTCGGACTCCATTAAGGCTCGGAAATCTTCGAAGGTAGGACATATCTTTTGCCCGGCGAAGCTAAAGACATGCGTCACCGGATTCCAAAACCTCGCCGCAGCATGGAGAAACGGAAGGTGCAATGGGGTACGACCCAGAGTGAATAGTGCATTTATGTCGAAACCCCGAAAATTCAACTTTTTCGAGCCATCCAAGCTAGCAATCCAAGCTGTGAGATTTTGAGCAAGAAACTCTTCCATTAGAGCAAATCAGTGTGGAATTGAGAAAAACTACGAAGCTGAGGTCTTTTGTAGGAGATAAGGTTGGGTGGAAGACAGGTGTCAACATTCTGGTGGTTCCTTCATTCATGGCCGGCCGGCCAAATATTGTGCCGACCGGCCATCACTTTTTGCCGACCGAACAAATTCCTGGCTGATGGCCATTTCTTGTGGCCGATGGCCTCTACCCCTGGCCGATGGTCTTCCTCCTTGTTCCCTGAGCTGTTTATGCTAGGGATTGGGGAACTCCACCACCTCCAATCTCTCCTCCGGTGGTCGATTCTTGCGGAGTCATACCTGTCTGCTTATCGAGTTATTGTACATTTGCTTATTGAGTTGTATTTCACTCTCTTTAAGTCTTCGATTTATTTATCGAGTTGTACTCACACTTGATTGGTTATCATGCCTTTGTTTTGCTTATCGAGTTGTAAGTCGGTTCACTACCTAATTATCACGATGCAAGTACTCAACGTTCAAAACAGGTTCAATTTCGTTCACATTGTGGTGTGATACCTTGCGATGCGATGCATAGAAAATTTACAAATGCAACATCTTTTGAACAAAATGGTCGTTTCATTCCCATCACGTGTTTTGCAAAATATGTAATTTTGAGAAAGAATAAAACCTGCCTGAGGCAGTGCAATGTGCTTAAACTACCAGTAAAAAGGAAAGTAAAACATAGAATGGCAAGGTAGCAAAGTGTCGGAAATTGATACCAGTAAAACTCCCCTTGCGGTCAACGCACCTTCCGCGCCTTTGTTCGGGTCAACTACATGGTTTGGCACCTTCATCGCTCGAGACAATGCGGGAAAGCACACTTTTGAAATGTGAACCTTCGAGTTGACCTCAGGTCACAACTTCTACGAGCGATGCTCGGTACGTACGAAGAACGTCCCTTCCCGTATCCTTTTCATGTCTTGTGGATTCCACAAATCGTTTCAATTATGCTGTGTTACAGTACTTTACATTCCAGCATCGTGAATAACATGTTTTTACTTACATGTGTACATTCAACTCTTCTCATACACACTACTTGCGTAGACCGCATGTTTGTAATCAAATTCATTACTTGCGTAGACCGCATGTTTTGCTTGCCTAGACCTCATGTTTGTAATCAATTTCATTACTTGCGTAGACCGCATGTTTTGCTTGCGTAGACCGCATGTTTATAATTAATTACGCTACTTGCGTAGACCGCATGTTTGTAATCAATTTCATTACTTGCGTAGACCGTATGTTTTGCTTGCGTAGACCGCATGTTTATAATTAATTACGCTACTTGCGTAGACCGCATGTTTGTCATCAATTTCATTACTTGCGTAGACCGCATGTTTTGCTTACGTAGACCGCATGTTTATAATTAATTACGTTACCTGCGTAGACCGCATGTTTGTAATCAATTTCATTACTTGCGTAGACCGCATGTTTTGCTTGCGTAGACTGCATATTTGTAATCAATTTCATTATTTGCGTAGACCGCATGTTTTGCTTGCATAGACCGCATGTTTGCAATCAATTTCATTACTTACGTAGACCGCATGTTTTGCTTGCGTAGACCGCATGCTTTACTTACATGTGTTTAAATTTCTTCATACACATTGTGCACGTTGTCACGTGTTCTTTACTTACATGTGTTTGTGCCTTCGCGGCACTGTTATGCGTCCCACTCAACTTGCGTTGTCACGCACTTTCGACTGCATGTTATGCATGTTGCTAACAATATTGTACCTATTAAGTTTGCTTTCTTTTCAGGCACGATATTGTATTTACGGTTCATTTGAGGCTGGTGCAACCAGACGAACCGGACAGGTATTGTATCCTCTGCGTGAGACGTATTAAGAATTGCCTAATTCTCTTACATCCTTTCTGCATTGTAGTGTAGTTCGGTGTATGCTAGCTTAAAACTGTTGCATGTGGGCTTCGTTACAGCTTTCTTTGCATGATCATAAGTTATGTTCGGCTTTGTGCATTGTCTTGCATTTTGCCCCTGCCTTCGGGCACATATCCTGCTTGTCTTGCATATCTGTCTAAGTCTTCGGCCTTGTCAAAAATGGGTCGTCTCTGGGCTTTGACATTACCTCCCGTCATTGTTATGACTTTCGAGTTCTGTCAAAGAGGGGCAACTGTAGACATCCCATTTTTGACCATCCTCAAGACTTGGACGTCACCGTTGGAACACTCGGTGATCATCCGTGCTTGTGTTCGTCTCGAGTTCTCGGAGGTCTCGGCTGCGCGCCTCACCTCAGGATCTCTCGACTCGACTTTTCAGTGTTTGGTTTTGCACCAAACACTTGTGTTTTTGCTTTGAAAGGCAAGGAATGGCTTGTTGGCCATTCCCACACCCCACCGGCTGTCCCCTCACATCACCGGCCGTTTATTGGTTCCACCGGCAGTGGTTTCTTAAAACTAATGGCGGGTCGGCACTATATTTTGCCGACCGGCACTTTGTTTTGGTCGGTGACCTATTTTGCTGGCCGGTGTGCCCCTTTTGCACCCTTCAGACTTGGTGCATGCCAGCTGTGCCAGCTGGAATGCACCAACACTCCCCCCCGTGCATGAAGTGGCTGTTTTGAGCCTTTGCACCCCTTTTCCTTCTAGAAGGTTGAACCCTTTGGCCAAGCTTCCTCAAGAAGCTTGGCCAGCTGTCCTAGCTTCCTCAAGAAGCCTTGACTCCCCTTGCACCCTTTGCCCCTTTTTACTTAGCTTCTTTGAGAAGCTTAAGCCTTTGCCTTTGCCTATATAAAGAGCTCTCCTCCACCATGTTTAGGGTTGGAGTTTTGAACATAAAAACCAGAACTTATATACATATACATCTGTTATACACACTCTCTCACTATATTTCCCTCTCTCTCCTCCCTTGTGTGTGTTTTCTTGGCCTAAAAGTGCATTTTGACCTTACTTTTGCACTAATACACACACCATTACATCTTGCTCCGAGATTGAGAGGCATTGAGAGTTGTTTTTTGAGATTTTGGACTGATTTTGCTCAGTAGAGTGTGGCTGGACCAACTATTCTTGAAGTGTTCTTCAAGGGTAAGACTTTCACTTTAGTTTCCCTAATCTTGCATTGGCTTTTGACCTATCTTGAATATTGATTTGAGCTTTATGTATAACTAAAAAAAGTCTTATATTTTCATGCTTAAGAACTATCATTAAGGGTGTTTTGGCATTGGGGGTCAAAATCCCCCTCTTAGGTCTCTTTTGGCCCCTTTTGGTGTCTTTTTCTTTAAGCCTTATTTTCTTTGTTGTATTAACCTTCTCACCACTGAAATCCAGTGGATTTTCAATGGTGAAGAAGATGGTTTGAAGTCTTGTATAGGGGAGGGACACCCCTCTCCCTTTGTGTCTCGTTTGTGCATGTTTTGGGCTCATAAGGGTAGCATATATGCTTGGTTGTTTTTGGCTCCATATCAGATGTTTTTGGTGCTATTTAGGTCACATGTTATCTCTGTTTTTGGTCGGATTGGTGGCCCTTTGCATGCTTAACATACTTTCTTTGTATTCCCTTGCTTGTGCCTAGAAATGCATCATGACTTTTGACTACCATGCTCTCATATTTTGGCTTCACTTTGTGATGTTCTTGACCATATTTTGCCATGTATGAGGTCTGTTGGCCACTGATTTGGTCTTGTTTAGCATGCTTGATATAGTTGCTTTGCATTTTGGATCATGAGCCTTAAGGGTATGGGACATGAACATGCATTGGTTAGGCTATTTTGGTGATTTGGAATCACTTAGCATATCATTTCAGTCCCTAAACCATGCTTGTATACTTGCATTCATCGCTCCTCTCATGCTTTGAAGTTGTACCCTCTTATGCCTTGAAACGTGCATTGTGTATGCCCAGGTGTTTGTTTCATTTGGGATGCCATATGTGTGGGTTTTGGAGCTCTTTTTGCATGCTAAAATTCTGTTTTTGGTTGTATAGTTCATGCCATGTTGGTTTGGGTTAGTGGTGGTAGAATGCCCTTTGTTATGCCTTAGCTTTGGCCCCCCTTTTGGCTTGCATGTTTGTAGTGCATTTTGTCCATCACTTGATGCACTTTTAGCCACTGTTTTTGGGGGTGTTTGAGGCCTCCCATTTCAGTCTAAGTCCTTTCTTGGACATGGTTGTATGCGTGACTTGTTGCCTCTAATCGCATGCTTGCATTGTACCATATTAGCATTGCGTGATGAGTTGCATTGTAGCATTGCATGTTAGGAACATTGCATGCTTGCCATGATATGTTGCATTGCATTTGGCATGCTTTGCATTTTAGTGATATGTTGCATTTTGGGGCCATGTTTGCATAACATGCATTGCATTGCTTGGTTTGGGGTGTCAAACCAAGTGTGAGGGGCGGGGGGGGGGGGAAGCGCTCATACTACAAGTGATGTAACGCGTCTCGACCCTTGGTCACCGAGGCCCTTGACTTTGGCATGATAGGGTTTTGGTATTCATTTATATGTTGCATGCATTTTCATTGAATTGCAACCTTGGCTCCTTAGGCCATCACGCATTAAAATGCATGATTGATGGCCCGAGGGTCGAGGGTCATGCTCCCTTGAGTCCCTTGCATGATAGGGAGTGTGCCCGCGCATACATTTGCTTGAAATTCCATGCCATACACTGTCTGTCCTTGTTGTTGTCAAAAACCAGTTTTTGCAGGAAGTTTTTGCTGACCGGCACCGTAGAGTGTCGACCGGCCGTGGATTGGTGGCCGATAATATGAAACCCCAGCCGATGAATAAGTTCCATGGCCGGTGGGCATTCCCTTTAGCCGATGGTGTCCTACAACGTTCAGGGAACCTGTCCCATGATTTTGGCAGTTTTCAGAGAAGCAGGGCAGTGTAAACAGAGGCAGCAGTGGTATGGTACGGGCTTTCGGGGCAAGATAAATCCGAGCATGCATCATTCATGCATCCCAAGGCGAGGGCTGCGGCCATCCTCTCTCTGCATTTAATTTGTTAATTAGATTAGAAATTTTGTAATAATTAATTTAGTATTATTTATTTGGACTGTAATATTTATTTGGACCCTCCGAGTGAGGGCAGTTGTGTAATAAGTGTGCGTGAGTGTGTGTATGTCTTCCAAACCCACGTCTTTCTTCCTTTTTATTTACCCGCTTATGATGGTAGACTAGGGCATATCTAAATTAGCATACCTTATGTTATGCATGCGTGCATTCATACATTTGTCCTGCATGCACCGGGCTCGGCGCATCATTCTAACTGCATTTGTATTTCAATTCCAAATTGAATACGTGTTAGTTGTAGCATTTCACATGTCATTATAGATTAGCCGAGCCTATTTTAGTTGCATCTTGCATGTGTTGCATTAGCCATCTTAACATGAACTAGGATCATGCATATGATTACTAACTAGTTTTTGTTTTGGCTCGGAGTACTCGGTAAGCATTTATGCTTTAGCATACCGCATGCGTGTGAGTGTTGCCATAACAGCATGATTACCATGAGGCTAGCTGCTTATGTGATATAACTGCTTGAATGCCTGTGGATGGAGGTTAAATTACCTAAATTGGGATAACGCATTAAAACTGTGAGTTTTAAGCTCACTAGATAGTGGCAAAACCATCTTTTCTAAAAGCCCACTCGAGGGTGGCAAAACCTGTATTTTAGCCTACTTGCGAGTAGCAAACCATTTTCAAAACAAGCATGAAATGTTTTGTTCCAATTTAGGCGATTTGGTCTATACTTGTTTGCTGTGCGCATAACATAGTAATTCTAGACTAATAACCGGATTAAGAACACATAACGTTTTCAAAATTGGATATCATGGTTAGTAGAGGCCGATCTTCGGATCGGGCGAGAGGGGGTGCTCATAGCTGACCTTCCCCAACGTACCCAAGTTCCCGAGCCGAGGCAACTTTGGTGATGACGGATACGTGGCCTTAGGCAAACGAGCCAGGGTTTCCTAAATTCTCCAAAATAAAATATTTAGGTGGCGACTCTGTATCTGGCAAAGCAGTCCATGTTTGGCACTTCTTTTGAAAAATCTGTTTCTCAAAACGATTTGCCGGATTTGGACTCTTTGGTTCAGATTAAGAACCGTGACACAAATTGAGTCCGAACTGTAGCGAGGCCCACGGGCGCATCTACAGTGCCACTGTGGACTCGCCTTTTTCCCCGCCCCGCCTTTTGGAAACGGTTTAAAAAGAATGCCTCACAGTTTGGACTCCCACGGTTCTGAATCTAGTCTTACAAGTGCAATGTGAAACTAACAAACACCAAAGAGTCCAAATCCGGTAAACCTTTTTGAAAAATTGATTTTAAATCAAATAATGCCAAAATTGGACTGCTTTGCCAGATACAGAGTCGCCACCTAAATATTTTATTTTTGAAAAAATTTAGGAAACCCTGACTCATGCCAAAGGCCACGTGTCCGTCATCATCAAAGTTGCCTCAGCTCGGGAACTTGGGTACGAGAGGGGACGGTCTTGAAATGAGCACCCCCGCTCACCTGATCAAAAATCGACCTCTACTAATCATGATATGTTCTTTTATAAACATCATGTGTTCTTGTTCCGGTTGTTAAACTAGCTTTACTATGTGATGCGCAGAAGCAAGTATAGACTAGAATCGCAAGAATTGGAACAACTCAACTCATGTTTGTTTGTGACAATGGTTTGAATTTGCCACCCTCAAGTGGGCTTAAAGATGCGATTTTGCCACCAAACACAGTGGGCTTAAAACATGATTTTTCCACAAACAAAGTAGGCTTAAAACTCACATTCGTTGAATTGTTCCAATTCAAACAATAAGCCTTCATCCACAGGCATTCATGCAGTTTAGCATTTAAGCACATAGCCTCATGACAAGCATGCGAAATATGGCAATATGGCAATCACACTCATGCAAGTATGCTAAAGCGTAAAATTTACCGAGTACTCCAAGCTAAAACAAAAACTTGTTAGAAAGATGCATGATCCTAACTATGTTAAGTGTCAAATGCAACACATGCAATAATGCAATTAATAGGCTCGGCTACTAATATGGCATATGAATTGATTTGAACAACATCCGATTAAACACGTATTCAAAGAAGTGTTGAAATTACAATGCAGTTTGAATGATGTGCCGAGCCTCGGTGCATGTAAGACAAATTAATGGATGCAAACATGCGATGTGCTAATTGAAATATATCCCTAATCTAACCATCAAAAGCGGGTAAATAAAAGGGAGAAAGACGTGGGTTTGGAAGACATACACACACGCACGCACACACACTTATTACAACATTCTGCCCTCGCAAAGGAGGGTCCGAATGAATAAGCACTACCTAGCTACGCTAAGCTAATTAAGCTAATTATTACAACACTTGAAATGAATAATTAATTAACTATCTAAGCTAATTAATTAAAAGAAATTAATTAGACTAAGCTAATTAAATATTACAACTCCAAATAATTAGCTACAACCAATTAGACTAATTAAATGCTACAACACAATTAATTTATGCTAATGAAGCCAATAAACGATCAAATGCATTTGACATGAGCACCAAGGAACATGGATGGAGAGTGCATACACATCACTTGAAAGATACTCTGTTTGCCTAGATTGCTTCTGTTCCACCCTCAGTCATTGCCTCTGTTTCTGCAGAATTGCTTTGCTGACCAAACACCAAGGGCCGATCGTGCATTACTGAAGCCCGGCCGGGCCTACAGAAGGCCGATCGTGCATTGATTTTGTCTACAGTTCTGTTTCTGTGCTCTGAGGTGAAACAAGGCAGATAGAGCATTTTTCAAGCTCTGTTTGCCCTTCCCCCTTTCTCTGTCATAGGAAGGCCTCAAGAGAAGAATGAAATCATTTCTAAAGACATCAATAAGAAATTGATTGCTTGATGTTTTAGGACATGATCTTGGACAAAATCAATGAATGTAATGCAAGACCACCATTCCCTTTTTGTCATGAAATGAACTCAAAAAGGAAAGTTGAGACGCTTCAAGAACATCAAAACGCCATGGATTGACGCGTGATGGCACTTGACACAAGAAGCTTGGCATTACATCCAGCCAAGTTCAAGCTATTCAAGCCATTTTTCTTTAAATGTGTTGAACCAAATTTTAAGCCAATTTGCTTTAGTCATATCCATTTATTAGCCCATTTGTCCATGGTGAAGTTAAGTCCTCTAATCAAGAAATAATGTCAAACGAGAGGTTTTTCTAAAACATGAGAGAAAGGCTACACCGTTGACAATGAATCTCTTAAGAGATTAAGCCATTAAGTGTAGGCCATTCTTACATATTGTGAGCAACCTCGATCGGTTGAAGTCATTCTCAAATACAAGTGATAGATGATTGGTTGATTGGTTAGAGTGAGGCACTTAACATGAAAATAAAGCAAAGAAAGTATTACAACAAGTTATATAGGCCAACTTGTGGGACAACACATGAACTAACCAAAGCATGAGATAATTTTAAAGGCCATGGAATCACCAAAACAGCCCCTAAAAGGGTAAAAACAGTGGCCAATAACATATTAAGAGCTTAACAATGAGGAAGAGAATCAAAGTTAGTGAACAAAGGTAAGGAGGGGCAGCTAACCCCTCCATTTTTGAAGCTTCAAAACATAGTTTTTAGCCTTTTTTAAACCTCTGAAAATTAGTTTTGAAAACCAAAGAGTAAAAGTGAAAAGGAGAAGGTTTGAGTTATGGATAAAGGTGTAGAGAGAGCACCCTTTTGGTAACTCTCCAAACCCAACTCCAACACTTCAAACAAGTTCAAAAGCAAACAAAACAGCAAGAAAAATGAAGTACATGATAGAAATGAAAGCAAGAGAGAAGAATACAAGCTTATACCTTTCTTGAAGCAACCTTGTTCTTGGAGTTTCAAACTAGATTCCTATGCATTCTCTAGCTTGAATTATACTTCCTCAAGATCAACCAAGGCTCTAGGGTGGTAAAACCAGGTTGTGTATGGTGGAGATAAATAAGCTAGGTTAACTCAAAGCTTGCTTGCTAAGGAAGAATGAGGAGGGAAGTCTCTCTATGTGTATATATCTCTTCTAGATTTTTTGTCCAACCCTCAAAACAATCCTAGAGCCTTCCTTTTATAGAATTCGAGCTTAGGGGGTGGCAAATATCTTCAAAAATGGACAGCTGGCGGCCTCCCGCCCAGAACAGTGTTTAATACTATCAAAGGCCGGCCAGCTATCAATACCCACGGCCGGCCATCACCAATGCACGGCCGGGCCTTGATGGCTTCCCTTGTTTTTTGGTTCAAACTCAGCTCATGGAGGGAAAAGGTCCAAAAATAAAGCTCACAGGTTCAAAAAAAGTAAATGTTGAAGACTTGAGGTTATTTCGGAAGCCTGATTGATTACGAATCGCTGCAAATTCATAATTCAACTTTCATCATCAAGTGCATCGAATCAAGCGTCTAAGTCTTGCGGGTAGTCAAAAGTGGGGTGTCTATAGTTGTCCCCTTTTGATAGAACTCGGAAGTCATGAAATGACGGGAGTGAATGTCGAAGCCCGAAGACGACCCATTTTGACAAGGCCGTAAGACTTGGACAAGTGTAATGCCCTCAAAATAATGCATAAAACCCAATCACACATGACATCCATAGACATACGAGAATGAGATATTTCTTCATTTATCAGAGTATTCATTACAAAAAGTATTACATGTTGACAACAAAAGTAAATGCCCTATAGGCTTACAACTTTCCAAGCCAACACTTGCTTAAAACAAAAGAGAGTTCTAACTCTTAACATATTAAGGCCTAGGCTTGAATTACACGCAATACAAAATGATGACAACAACAAAAAGATCTTTTAGCTTCTAAGCCTCCCAAGCTACATCCTTGGAGGTGGCATATCACTTATACCTGAAAATGATGTCCCATATAGGGTGAGCCAAAGCCCAGTAGAGATATGCTAAACCAAATATAAGCAATAACTAAAATATTAGCATTTGACAAATGGTTAACACTTGTAAACCAACTCACAACATTTCCCAGTTCAACGACAAATACATTCGTGTTTCATTTCATTTCCCCTTACTTATCTAATTCAATTCATAGACATGGCTCATTACTTAGCCAAACAATTTAAATGAGACTACAACTCATATTAAAACCATTTCCAATATCCATAATTCAAATGAGACTACAACTCATATTAAAAAAACTTCCAATATCAACATCATTCATATGCATATGAGGTTTCTAGACTTTCACCCTGGACACTCCAGCCAACTTAATTATCAATGGAGTCCATCCCCTATCTCCTCCCAAACAATGGAGTACATCCCCTATCTCCTTCCACACATTGGAGTACATCCCCTATCTCCTACCACACAAATATACATATACAATGTATTTAAACACTTTATCACATACAATGATCAATCAATACACATATTCAATGTGTTGTTCCAATCGTCATATTCAATGACATATTCCAATTGATTAGTTTTAATTTTCCCTAATCAATATGCAGTGTCTACAACAATCAAGATTATCCTTCACCGATAACCCAAAACAGTTATTTCTAAACAGATAATAAATTTATCAAACAGATAAATAATCAACAATTTCCTAGGTGGGTGATGAATTAATCCAACCACGCCACTCTACCACAATTCCATCCAATTTCATGATTCTTAACTCAATTTCGTATTTCCATAAATCCCAAACTAATTATACAAATTAATTAATTAATTTTAATTAGGGCTTTAATTCCCCTATTCACAAATGTTGCCCCCAAGGCCAAATTTCACTCATATTTCATAAACAACCCCAATTTCAAGTCTCATATACATATTAGACTCCAACATGGAAAACCCCTCTTTTATAATTTCAATTTCAAAACCCTAACTTTCCAAAATTAGCAAAACTTCACCATTTATACAAAATGACTAATATTTAGGTCAAAACTCATAGTAAGGAGTAGAATATCCCTACCTCAAAAGAAGAGACTCAAAGGAGATGAAAGTGAAAACCCAAGATGCTCCAAACACCAACTTTTTCGGATCAAAATGTAGCCCACACCAAGCTCTACCTTTCTTACAAAGGGACTAGGGTAGAAGACCACTAGAACTAGATGTATTTGTAGAGAGAAGATGAATGTAGAGAGAGAAGGTGTCAGATCTAGGGTTTAGAGGAAGAAGAGAGTGAAAAAAATCTGTGTAAAAACCCACTGTTGCGAACTGATATACTCGAGGCTCACTCGAGCGAATGAGTGGTCGCTCGAGCGACCAGACACAGACAAACCTCGCTCGAGTGCACAAAGCCTCGCTCGAGCGAATAACACGAAGCTTCAGGTCTGCAACCCATAAGCATGCTCGAGCGCAAGAATGCTCGCTCGAGCGAAGAAACTCAAAACATAGTCCTCGCTCGCTCGAGTGAAGGAAATCTCGCTCGAGCCAAGAAACACAACTTTCAAGTCAAAAAGAGACGCAGACGCACGCTCGAGAGCAAGAGTGCTCACTTGAGCGAAGAGACACACCACTCAAATCTCGCTCGAGCGAAGACACCAAAACCCAAAGCTCGCTCGAGCGACAAAAGCCTCACTCGAGCGAAGACACCAAAATCTGGGCAGCAACAATCTATTTCAAAACACACCCAACTTGTTACAAACCTGCCCAACACATCCCAAAACTCAAATACAAGGAATTAAAGGACGAAAATGCAAAATATACAACAACAGACATCCACGGAATCGAGTCCGGATTACAATAACCAGTGGAGGGAAAATCGGGATCGCTATAACAAGAAAGCAAGACATAAACTAAAAATGGTTGCGCCCGCAGGCTGCCTACGTATCCCTTTGCAAGAAATCAAACCAGCGAAGTTCTGGGGCAAGATGCAAGTGATATGCACAGTGCAAAACATAACTTATGATCTTGCAATGAGGCCGCGAAGAAACATTTAAATGCAAATGTTATGCAAAGAAATGCTACAGTAATCTCATACATAAACATAAGTAAATAAACACGCCATGCGTGAGAATCACAAGCCAAACCACATTTCATACAGAAATGATGTAAGAAAATTATGCAAACTTAACTATGCCTCATGCAGAAAAGACAAAGAATAACACAAACACAGATGCACCCAAGACGTCAAACAAGATTCCAACGCGTTGTACGCGGAATGAAAGAAATGCGAACACCGGGACACACCAAAATGTTTCTAAATCGAGGCGTCCTAACGCGTCGCACGCGAGAGGAGAAAAGATAGTGTGAACATTGGAATACATCCATGTGTCTCTAAACCAAAAGCGTCCTAACGCGTCGCACGCGAGAGGAGAAAGAGGCAACGAGAACACCAGGACGTGCCCAAATGTCTCTAGCCGAAAGCATCCTATCGTGTCGTACGCGAGAGGAGAAAAGGCAATGAGAACATTGGGACATGCCCAAATGTTTCTAGCCAAAAGCGTCCTATCGTGTTGCACGCGAGAGGAGAAAAGGTAACAAGAACATCGGGACGCGCCCAAATGTCTCTAACCGAAAGCGTTCTATCGCGTCGCATGCGAGGGGAGAAAAGGCAACGAGAACATCGGGACATGCCCAACTGTTTCTAACCGAAAGCGTCCTATCGCGTCGCACGTGAGAGGAGAAATGACAATGAGAACATCGGGATGCGCCCAAATGTCTCTAACCGAAAGCGTCCTATCATGTCGCATGCGATAGTATGTTCTATGCATGATAGTTGTAAGCATGTTCCATGCTCTAATGGAGAAGTGCATGTTCCATGCGAATGTGAAGAAGTGCATATTCTATGCATATGTAACAAATAGGAATTGCATATCCTATGCAAGACAACAATTGAGATATAATGGCATGTTCCATGCGAACCAAACAACTTAAGAGCATATTCTATGCATGATTGGTAATGGACGCACATTCTATGTATAAAAGGGAATCACATATTCTATGCATAATTCGAGAGCAAATGCATATATTCCAGAGCAAATGCATGATTCAAGAGTGAAAGCAATAAGCATGTTCTATGCATGAAACAGGAGCACTTTTTATGCAAAAATTAAGGGGAGGAAGGGAATCACATACATACTCCGATGCCTCCGACTTACCCCTCAAAAGACTTTACAACATGTTCGACTCAAAAGGATACATCTTGTTCATACCGACAAGGGGTAAAACCTGTTATTTTAGTTGCTGCTCTGACAATCTCGGAGTTGAGATGTACTTACACTTTAACGAAAAGGCGAGGCTTGAATAGGTACATCTGGAATGCAGGCTCGGCATTTGTTGAGGTTGAAATGCATCAAGATGCTCCAAATTTTCCTCCTTTTCTTTTCCTTTCTTTTTCATTTCATTTTTTTCTTTTTCTTTATATTTTCCACTTCTTTATATTTTTATTTTTATATACTCAGATTAAAGGAAAATAAAATAAAACAAAAAACAAAATAAAATAAAATAAAAAATTCAGTTTTTTATTAAGAGCCGGCCGGGCATTGATGAAGCACGGCCGGGTCTTGACACAGCCGGCTGGGCTTCAGCGGCGATAAGGGCAGAATCGGGAAAACTCCGACCCATGAGTTTGTAACAACAAATCAGCCCATTTTTTTTACCTCACCTAGGGTCGAAAAACATCCTTCTTCCTCTCTTAAGGCTCTCTTTTCTCTAGATTTGCTCTTCTCTTGTGTTTACCTAACAACCCCTGCAAAATTTTCTTGAAAACCTTCTTGATCCTCCAACTTTTGAACCGATCAAAACTTGTTTTGGTTGAAGTTTGAGTTTTCTCTTTGTTTTCCCTCATTTTCTCACTTTTTCCCCAAACTTTCTTGTTTCTTTTTAATTTTCCACAATTTCTCCATTTTCTCATTCTCTTAGGGTTTAAAATTTGGGATTTCACCCATTTTCTCTCACCCCCTTCACTTTTCTTCAGATTTCCATGGCTAGTGACGATGTCGCCATGCCAGAGCCTGCCATAGATGTTGGTGCTGCCCTTGGTGCAGACATAGAGGCGAAGGAAGCCGCTGTATTGCTTTCTCTTGCCAAGAGGCCCTTTGATGCGACCACATACCGGCCACGTACACATGTGCCACTCCCTGGTGGCATTTTGAGATTCGAGGGCTTCATTCCAGGGGTCGACAAGGAGACTTTACTGAGAGAGCCCATGGAGAATATCTCTGCCGATGCTTCCACGGTATACAACCCTTTTCCCATTTTTACTTTACATTTTACTCTGTACATTGACATGTTGAACTCCATGAACAAAGCATTTATCCTTACTGCACATATACTAATAGAACCTCCAACTGATAGGTGGTGGCTAGGAAGATAGGCGGCTATGGCTCTATTTCCGGCCCTCGACGTTGGTATGAGCCGCTTCTTGCAGAGGTCTGGACTTTGGTGGATGTCGCCAGTTTTGGACCCTTTTGCTCTAGGCTTATTCAGATGAGAGCCGAGTCAGTATTGTATGGGGCTTTGGTCGAGAGATGGTGGGACACCATTGATTCATTTCACTTTTCTTCGACTGGGGAGATGACACTAACTCGATATGACTTTTCGATGTTGATCGGTTTACGGGTGGGGGTTGGCAGCCCAGTTCCCTTTGATCCAGATATGACTCAGTGGAGAGATGCACAGCTCTAGCTTCTTGAAGTGATTCCAGACACTACCAACCATGGGATGGCATGCTACAGCTGGTTCTCGGAGCATTTCCTTGGCATGCAGCCAGTCATTGCTGACGAGGTTGCTCAGTACACCCGTGGCTTTCTTATATATCTGCTCGGTACTACCTTGTTTGCAAATAGGGAGAACACCGTAGGATTATACATTCTAGGAGCATTGGTAGATCCTTCCCGGGTGATGGACTATGACTGGGGTGGTGCAGGTCTTGCCATTTTATATTGCTACATGATCTCCGTTTCCTGCCGAAAGGCGAACTCACTTGGCGGCTACTGGCGAGTGTGGGAGGTACACAATTCACACTTACTGTTCTGACATGCTTTACACTTTGTTTCTTATTGCATTTCTTGCTCATTCTAAGTTTTCTTCTCATATTACCTGCCTGCCTTTGATTTGTAGCTTTAGGTCTACACATATTTCATCTCATTGGCTCTGACTCCAGTGAGGCCGATCGAGTTGTCTGTACCCCGCTCTCGGTACTACAACTCACGATTTGAGTGGCGTTGTCTCGTAGATCGCACTTTCACATATTTCCATTACTTCTTTGACACCGCTACTGCAGACTTGGCAACTCTAGCCTTTGCATTTCATGTTTCTGTTCCCATATTGTATTCCTGCTCTTCCACCGTTATTCCCATACTTACATAAACATTATCACACTGTTTAAGCTTTGACATTGACGTCTGTTGCTTTGCTCATTCTGTTCACAGATTGACTAGCACCCTTGGACGGGTATCTCTCCAACGTTGAGGGCCACTTATACAGCTGCATGGCATGCCTCTACTATGCGGCTTTTGTTTAAGGGTCCTTTTTGAAGAGCATACTACTTGGGAGAGCGGTTCATTCGCCAGACCAGAGGCCAGGTTGATCCCGATGTTCCACTTCCTCCTCCACCGATTATGAGGGTAGTTAATGAGATCCAAGATGGTCCTCAGATCGACCTCTTGATGTTGGGAGAGGATGGTGATCAACATCATATACCCGGTAACTTCACCTCCTTCTTACAGACTCGGGTGATGGCTCCTGTCACCCCAGGCGTAGCTCAAGTTGTCCTAGAGGTTGCTGGTGCTGCGGCTGCTGCTGGTGCTGCCCCTACCGTTGCTCCCATTCCTGGCTTGCCTGTACTTCCTACTGAGATCATATACATGCGCCCAGATAGTGTGGTTGAGGAGATTCCGCTTCAACCCATTGAGGAGAGGGCCCACAGACTCAGATTCGCCCCTGGCGTTGAGCAAGTATACTTTCTTCTTATGCTAATCCACGCTACACTTTAGCCTATTCCTTGCCATTACTATTTCAGTACTTCTACATGCTTCTCTCAGTTTCTGTTTTCTTATAGATTCCCCGGACATATGGTAACGAGCTTCTTCGGATGATTGACCAATTACTCATTATGGTCCGGAGGAGGCAGACTACCTTGGTTAGCCACAGGATTTAGGCATATTCTGTGTAGCTTATTGTCATTGCCATACTGTACACTTCTATTCACTTTATCTGATATCTCTTCATTTTTAGCTTGAACGGAGGCTAGTAGTGCCTGCAAGGCCTTCTACTACCAGCAGACGGAGACGAGGCTCAACGAGAGGCCGATGAGGTGCTGATCGAGGCAGAGGTCGAGTGAGACAGCGCTTGCCTTCCAAGGAGTCTTTTAGGGGGTCCACGACCCCTGAAGATGGTGAGGAAGTTGACCCGTAATCGAGCAACCCCAGTGATGACAGTGATGCACCTCCTCCACAGCCGAGGAGGAAGAGAACGAGGACGGGCGACTGATGACGGCGATGATTTTGCTTTCATTTTGCTTTTGCTTTTGCTTTTGTTTTAACATGTAGTTATGAAACAAACTTCAGACAGTTAAAAGCAAAACTCCTGTTTTTTTTTTTGTTTGAAAGAAAAACTTCTTTATTTTGGTTAAGTATCGGGGTTAGGCCCGCCAGTTACAAAAGACAAGTTTGTTGAATGACCTTCTTTGTTAAATGATAAGCTGCATTACCTTTGCTTTTGCAACGTTCAAAATTGTGAATGCATCGCACTTGAATTGATTCGGGACTTGGAAAATGACTCAAATAACCAAAACACAAAATACAACTCAATAATGGAAAAACAAAACAAAAACAACTCGAAATGATGACCAAACACTTAAAAGCAAAACTCAAAATTACAATTGAAGACCATTCAAACAAAGATTGGCTTTAGCTGTAGCTGCAGCTGCCCTATTATGAGTTTTCATCAAGACCCGACCGGGCTTCATTAATGCACGGCCGATTGTCACTGATGCACAGCCGACCATCAGTGTGATGTCGGTTAGTGCTGTCTAGGTGTCATACCCAGCTTCTTCCCAAACTCTATAAATAATGCTCCCATGCTGGTTTTCTGGAAAACTTACAAATCCCTGGTATTTCTCTCTCAAGAATGGAGATATTATTTACCAACAGGCTTCGGGATTGGAGAGCCACCTTGGATGGCTCGAAAAAAGTAAATTTCTATGGCTTTAGCATAAATGCGCAATTCCCGTTGAGTAGAACTTCTCTATGTTTTCCGTTCCTTCATGCCGCGGCTAGGTGTTGGAACCTGATCACACATGTTTTTAGCTTTGGAGGGCAAGAGATATGCCCTACAATTGAAGAATTCCAAGTTTTGATGGAATGCCGGCGCGACGAGGAAATCTTGCCCCAGTTCCGTTTTGGTCACGTCTAGGCTTTAGGAAGGCTATGTGGACTCACTTTGCATAAGGCTTGATCCTTGATTCACAACGGAGAGCTGGATATTCCCAGCCTCATTCATCGATTTTCTGATATTGGTGACCGCGGTGACCGTCTTTGATAGAGTTTTCGGTAGCATGCCCTCTGTTTGTGTATGTTAGCTCATTTTCTTCTTGCCTTGGGTTTTGGAGGGTCTAGCATTCGCTTGATCGAAGTAGCCCAAGGCTTGAGAGAGGGCAAGAGCTGCATTGGCCTAGCATTGGCCGAGACTTTGATAGGCTTAGACGCCTTCCATAGGCGAGAGACGACCAAATTCACAGGAAGTCCACTACTTTTGCAGGTAATGTTTCCCATCCTATCTTATATGTGTTTCTCACATCATTCGGCACTCAGGCTCTGTTTTTCTCTCAAAACCCTTTCTCACTTTTTCTCTCCGCATATCTTTCTATTCTTTAATCTCTCTTATTTTTCATCCCTCCCCAGATATGGCTTATGGACAGGTTGAAGGTAGTGGACTCTTGCCCTGCATTCAGCACGGGGCTATTTCTTTCGCTAACGGCTAGTTCATTTCCCGAACGAAGGGTGGTGGTGCCATTGGATGTGTAACAGGTCTGCTGTTGACATTGCTTGGTGTTGCCCTTGGTTTGATCTGCTCGAGATGAGCTATAGTATGTCTCGGCAACCCGACATTCAACTGATTGGCTTAACACACTGCGTGTTTTACTTTCTATTCCAATTTAGGCGTCAGTTCGGACATGATCAGACTTGTTCAGAAGAGAGGGTAGAGTACCCTGCTTCATTTCCAATCCGAGGTTCATAGTTAGCTCGATACCCCAATGTTTGGAGGACAAGAGAACTTCTGGCTCCCGCTTCCAATTTCAGTTGTGCCTTATCTGGCGAATGCATAGCTTAGCTTGAAGATGAGGCACAAGCCGGGCCCACTTTAGCATCTGAAACTTTCACAAGCTCTAGGAGGGGACACAGGAACACCTGACTTATCTATGCCCCAAGTTTATTGATTTGATATGTACTTTCAATTTTTTCTTTTGAATGTAATAAAAAGCAACTTTGATGTGTATCGAGAGTTAGAGAACTTTGTATTGAAATCAATGAAATTGGAGTTGTGGGCACTGAAAATTTTCCTTTTGGTCCAAAAATGGTCTAAGTTGTAAAAAGATTAATTTGAACAAAATCAACTTTTATTAAAACTTTTCAAAACCATTTTCAATAAGGATCACAACTTGACACACATGGAATCTATCCTCAAGATGTACAACCCCGAATCCAACAAACGAAAAGTTACCCCTTGTCTGAATAACACTGCACTGTATTGTAACCGGCTCTTATAGTGAAGATCACAACCGAATTCTTGGGTACAGAAAAGACAAAGATGACCTGAATAATCCCATGGACACAATTGATTTGGAAGTGTTTATGACTGGACTTTAGAATGAAGTTGCCTACGTATCCCGGAGATGGGAATCAAGCCTTACGTAGTTCGGTTCGGGTTCACTCATTTTGCGCTCTAACTTTTGCCAAGGCCGCCCTTTCTGGATTTTCAACCTTACGAGCTCAGTTTTTTCTTTTTTCTAACTTTTTGTGCTCTAACTTTTGCCTAGGTCGCCCTTCCGGGTTTTCGACCTAGCGAGCCACTCAAGGATAGTATTTCTTCAACTTGTCCATGTTGATTGACTGGGAGAATTCGAGGCCATCTAGGTCCATAAGAATAGTAGCTCCACCCAACCAGATAGTCTTGATGATGTAAGGACCAGTCCAATTAGGTCTGAACTTGCCCCTAGGGTCATGGATGGGAGCTCGTTGTATTTCAGCACCAAATCCCCTTCCTTAAGATTCCTGGACTTAACTTTCTTGTTGAAAGCCCTGGCAAACTTGCGTTGATAACCTTGGACGTGATATAGTGCTTTCAGCCTCCTTTAGTCGAACAATATAAGTTCCTTGAACCTACTCTGCTACCAATCCGCTTTTGCTATCTGGCACTCAGCTATAACCCGCAGCGACGGAACCTCTATTTCAATCGGCAGAACAACTTCCATTCCATAAACCAGAGAATACGGAGTTGCCCTAGTAGATGTCTGAATTGAAGTCCTGTAGCCCCAAAGAGCAAATGTCAATTTGTCTGGCCAGTCCCTGTAAGTCTTAACCATTTTCTACAAAATGTGCTTGATGTTCTTGTTGGCGGCCCCAACTGCTCCATTGGTTTGCGGCCGAAATGTGGATGACTTATGAAAAGCCACGTTGTATTTCTCCAACAAGTCGATCACCTCCTTTTTGAAATGGGAGCCATTGTCTGAAATAATTTCATTCGGGACCCCATAATGACAAATAATGTTATTCCTGATGAATTTGGCTACATGCGACGCTTTCAGCATTGCATAGGATTGGGCCTCAACCCACTTTGTAAAGTAGTCTATTGCCACCAGGATATACTCATGCCCATTTGACCCTTTCAGCGTAACTGCCCCAATGGCGTCAATTCCCCAGATTGAAAAAGGCCATGGTGAAGTCATGTTGTATAGCTTCGATAGCGGGATATTAATGTGATTTGTATGAATTTGGCATTTGTGGCATCGCTGAACAAAACCAATACAATCCTCTTCCATGGTTGACCAGTAGTAGCCCTGCCTAAGAATCTTCTGGGCTAGCATTGCTCCGCTTATGTGCGATCTGCACTCCCCTCTGTGGATGGCCTCCATTAGGCGCTTCGATTCTTCTGTATCAACACACAGCTTGTGCATTCCCAGATGGCCTCATTTGTACAATTCACCCTTGCAGATGATAAACTGAACAGCCATTCGCCGTATTGCACTTTTATCTTTGGCATTTTCCTTTAGTGGATAAGTCTCATTTTCCAAGAAATGCCAGATATCATGATACCAGGGGTTCTGATCTTGCACTTCATCTATCACGGCGATCAACTCGTAGGCTGACACGTACCTCTATTCAATAATGATCGGACGCATCCGGACTCCAAAGGGATGTTTATCATAGAGGATAGAGTTGATAAGGCATCAGCGAACCTGTTGTTCTCTCTTAACAAATGTGTAAAGATTAGCTTCTCAAACCTAGGAATCAGAACATCCAGGGTTTGGTGATAGATTTTCATCATTTCTTCCTTAACCTTCAAGTCTCCTTTTGCTTGAGACACAACTAGGTTTGAGTCCCCAATGACGTCCAACCTTTTTGCCCCTAGTTCCAGGGCGGCTTCCAGTCCAGCGATACATGCCTCGTATTCTGCTTCATTGTTAGATACTTTAAACCGGAGTTTGAAGGCTAAAGGTATATGGGAATTGTCGAGTGCTATCAGCAACACCTCTATCCCATAACCGTACAGGTTAGATGCTCCGTCAAAGTACATGGTCCGCATCTCTTCCTCGACTTGCAGAATAGCCTCATCTGGGAATAGGTACTCTACTGCTTTGTCCCCTTCCATTGGGTGATCTGCCAGGAACTTAGCTACTGCTCTTCCCTTAATAGACTTACGAGTCACATATTTCAGATCAAATTCAAAGAGAAGAAGCAACCAATGGGCTAGCCTACCTATAAGTGTTGGTTTCTCGAAGAGATATTTGATGGGATCTAATCTCAAAACCAGAATTACGGAGTGAGCTAACAGGTAGTGCCTCAACTTCTTGGTAGCCCATACCAAGGCTAAGCAAGCCTTCTCTAGCGGGGTGCAATGAGTCTCATATTCCAGCATCTTCTTGCTCAGGTAATAGATGGCTTTCTCCACTCTATCCTCAGATTCCTGCACAAGCATACAACCCATAGTCGTGTTGGTTACTGACAGATACAAAATCAACGGCTTCCCCGACTCTGGAGGTACTGCTTCAAAAGCAACTTGCCATCAGTTATCCCACTGGAATTTCTTTCCCTTCTTTAGGAGACCAAATAGTGGTTCACAAGTCAAGGTTAATTTTGCAATAAACCGTCTTATGAATTGCACTTTACCTAGAAAACCTCGCATCTCCTTTTCAGTTCTCGGTGGTGGCATTTCTAAGTTGGCCTTGATTTTGGAAGGATCAACCTCAATGCCCCTCTGTGTAATCAAGAAACCCAGCATTTTCCCTGTTGTGACACAAAAAGTGCATTTTTGTGGATTAAGCCTCAATCGATATTCCCTGATCCGTTGGAAAAATTTATTCAAGGAGGTATAGTGACCCTCTCTTTCCTTGGACTTGACAATCATGTCATCCACATACACCTGAACCTCTTTGTGGATCATATCATGCAAAATAGTGGTTGCAGCCCGTTGATAAGTAGCCCTAGCATTTTTCAGACCGAATGACATCACCCTGTAGCAGTAGGTTCCCCATGGCGTGGTGAAGACAGTGTTCTCCCTATCCTTGGGTGCCATTAAGATCTGGTTATACCCGGAAACCCATCCGTAAAGGAGAGCAGCGCATGGCCTACGGTGAAGTCCACCAATTCATCGATGTGCGGTAGAGGAAAGTCGTCCTTCGGACTAGCTTTGTCCAGATCTCTGAAATCCACACATACCGGAATTCTGCCATATTTTTTCGGCATCGGAACAATGTTGGCCAACCAAGTAGGATACTTAGATACTAGCAAGAACCTTGCGTCTATCTGCTTGGTGACATTTTTCTTAATTTTCAAAGCCCAATCCGGGCGTATCCTCCGAAGCTTCTGCTTAACAGGTCGGGCCTTGAGGTCAAGAGGGATTCAGTGCTGTACAATCTTAGGATCGATTCCAGGTATGTCTTTGTAGGACCACGCGAAAACATCTTTGAAATCTTTTAATAAAGCGACTAAGCGCTCGTGTTCCTCTGAAGACAACGTGGACCCGATCTGGACCAGACGCGGATCCTTCTCAGTACCCACATTAATTGGAGTGATTTCATCAACAAGGGGTTTTACAAACCTCTCCTCCTCTCGATCGATCAAATGTTTCAAAACCATAAGAATTCCTTCCTCGTCATTTTTATCAAAATTTTGAAAGTCATGATCAATGCAATATACAAGTGGCACAGAGAAGTACTCAAAAACAACAGTGCTATCATTCTCATTCAAAGCCTCTAGCTCATCCAATTCCTTGGTTACAACCGACTCAAAAGAAAAGGAAAAAGACGACCTGGACAAAACAACGGCATCCGGGTTATCAACCCCAGGAATACCGAACTCCGACTCAGAAGAACTGGAATCTGATTCCAACTCCACAGTCTCTGTGGAATCGGATTTTGACTCACTACCTAATTCAGAACTGCTGGACAAAAAGCCCTCCTCTAGCTGCCAGATGAGAGAGGGTGCGATAGATGCATCCAGAATACCACCGGAAGGGTCCACACCTGATTGATCTTTGATCATGGAAATGGTGAAGTCATCCCCTAAGCTTTTCGGTTTGATCTGAGGATCCAAAAGGAGACAGGCCAGTGTTACTCCTTTCTTAAGTTCACTGTTGTTGGACTCATCCTTTGTGATCTGTTCTGCCTCAACAGGCAAGTTAGTCTGTTCCCCTGTGGCTTCATCCTCTTGCAGCTGTAGGTCGAAGAAAATCTCAAAGCCGGGCAGACGCCGTTTCTCAGAGTTCAACCATGGCTCAAGAAACGGGAAGTCTTCCCCCTTTCGGACAAAGCGGTCATTCAGAGTTCCCTGAATTGGCCTATGCACAAGTTCATAGTGTTTTCCACTTTGCTTAGCTTTGGTTTTTCCTGCCATTTTCTTCCCTTTTCTCACACAGTCCTCTTTGGTGGGCGTATAGCCCAAGCCAAAGGCATGAGGGTTATGTGGCACTTCGACCAGTGCGGTAACGCCCTTTCGGCCGCTCTTTCCTAATCCCATCTTGGGTATATGCTGGAGCTTATTCATGAGGTAGACTGATTGAGCACTGACATACAACCCCTTATCAATAGCTAAGATATCTTGCACTATCCAGGCCTCAGCCAAGGTAAAACCAGACAAGAATACATCCTCGTCGCCATGTATAATCTCCAGTACGGGTGTAGTGACCTCTGGCGGAGGATGTATAGAAGAATTCCCAAAAACAATGGCTACCCCCTTTCCAAAAGGGTACTTCAGCATTTGATGCAAGATGGAAGAAACAACTTTTAATTGGTGCAGCCAAGGCCGTCCAAAGAGTAAGTTAAAAGTGGCCGAAACATCCAGGATGTGAAACTCAATGTCCTGTTGAGCCGGCCCTACCTGTGTTCTGATCTGAACTGTTACCATTACCTCTCTGCTTGTGTTGTCGTAAGCCCGAATCACCTGAGCTATTGGTACAAAGTCTGCTGGCTTCAAGCCAATAGCATAGGTCGTGCGCGATGAACAAACATTAATTGCAGACCCAGTATCAACCAATACAACGGGCACCCACTTCTCTCTGCATGCAACTAAGATGTATAGCGGTCTGTTATGCTCAGAGCCCTCAGGCGGTAATTCCTTATCCGTGAAGGTCAAAGTCGGCAAAGCACCTCCCGGGAAGACAAGTCCTACTAGTTGTTCTGGAGTTGTATCGATAGATAGCTTGGCCTTATCCATTGCAGACAATACAGCTTGCCGGTGTACGCGCAAAGCCATAAGCAACCCCCAAATAGATATGTCCGCTTGTATCTTCTTCAACTGTTTCAGTATAGCTTCTTCTTATAACAGTTTCTCCCTCTGTTTTTCAGCCTCTTTGTCATTTCCAGATGCTTCGGGTTGGTCCAGGTGTGGGGGCTTGAAGTATCGCCCGCTTCTAGTCATATGATTCGCTTCCTCAGAATACCAAGTATCGTTTGGTAGATTCTATCCCCAATCTTCATCAGTGTGGGAAAGATGTAGATCATCATCTTCCCACCATATTCCTCCGACAATTGCCAGACAATTGTCCGGTTCTATTGTAAATATTCCCATATCCACATTACAGTCATTCCTCTCAGGGCCTTTGGCTTTTCTAGCCTTCTGATTATTCTCATCCTTTTCCTATTTAAACCGCTTTCAGCGCTGCCTTTTGCTCTGTATAGCTGTACTAACACTACTCAATTCTTGAGCAAAATTCTTAGTACCGGTGCTCTCTGGCAACTTTCCCTTGTCATCGGCCGTTCCGGCCCTTGTCGCAGTTCCTGTTTCTGGCTGTTCTAGCTTTGGTTGAAATCTCTCATCCACATCCAGTTCATCATTGAGCCACCCCGAATTATCTGCTGACCCGATCAAATCAAACCAGTTAATGTGCACATTCCCCAAATCCTGCTCATCGAAGAATTGCAGATTGTTGATGTCTTCTTCGAGGTCGGCTAAGTTATCTAATCCTTGGCTTGGCCTATCCTCCTGGACCACACTAACCTCCATCCCTGTCGACAACTCCAACTCTAGTTTGGCCTGATTGTTTGGCACAATATAGCGGCACGAGTTGTATTCTTCCTCAGATAAATCCATGGAGCCCTCAGGCACTGAACTGACATCCCCATTCTCCACCAAGGACACCTTGCCTTCATTTGCCACGGTCACCACCATAGGTTTGGGTTGGGATATAGACCCGTTCATCATGCATGAATCTGTGCTTTTCGTGATGAACAGTGCCGGCTTAGGTAAGTGGGAAGGGGTGATGTATATACTGGGGTCGTAAGGGACGGCTAGTGTTTGGATAAGGTTTATTTGCCAGGGTGGAGGGGTTTGGTTATGTAGTGGGAGAGGATTTGTAGTGACATTAGGCTTCTCGGGAGGCGTTATCACTTTGTTGTCAATGAGATCCTAAATCTCATGACGAAGTCTAAAGCACTGGTCGGTATCATGACCATGCTATTGGTGGAAGGCACAGTACTTGGCTGAGTTGTGTTTATGAGGGAGAGGATCGGGCAATGACGTTGTTCTAACGGCTTTAGATGCCATTTTTTGATCAGGACTCTTAGGGCCATAGATAGAGACATGTATATGTAGACACCCCATTTTTGACCATCCTTAAGACTTGGGCACCATTGATTGGATCATTCGATGGTGCAGGCTATCTTGAGCAAACGTTCAATTTCTTCGGCAAGAGGAGCTTCAAATCCCAACCTCACACCCCATTTGTGGACCAAAACCATTTTGACCAAAACGATTTTAGACCTTAAAACCTTCTCTTTCAAAATAGTTTTTGAAAATGATTCTACGATGTTCCGAGGCTCGTATTTCGTTAAATGTTGAGCTTTTCAATAAACCGAGCAAGGACAAAGTGGAAATGAACGAAAGAGAGGTGAAATCTCTAAAAAATCTTTCAAAACACCTTATTTATGGGTTTGGAGTTGAAGAAAATTGGAGGTGAGGAAAGAAACCAAGTTGGGGAAGAAGTTCGGCATGAACCGTTAAGAGAGAGTCGAGCAGTCCTTGCTAAATCAGGCCTATCCATTTGCACACTTAGATTTCAGCTATGAGGCCACCACCATTGGAAAGAGGACTTCCGGGGCTTCATTTTACACTCAAGAATCTCCTAAAGCCGAGTCCGGATGAGGGAGATATGGTTGGTTGAAGTTGGGCATCAATCTGATTGAGCTGAAAATGAGCAACCTTCACTAAGAGAGGCATAACTTTTTTCACACTTGTAATTTTGATGTGAGGCTGCCTCCTTTAGAAATGTTACTTCCAGGGCTTCAATTTTGACACAAGAATGACCTGAAAATGAGTCCAGATGAAGAAGTTATGCCCGTTTGAAGTTGGACCTGGAGAGTAGATTTTTGGTGGCCGGCCGGCCACCATCAGTGGACGACCGACCACCACAAGTGGATGACCGGCCAGAAAAGTGGGTTGTCGGCTACTAAAGTGGCCGGTCGGCCACAAAAAGTAGCCGACCGGCCACTAATGTCCCAAAGTCAGATATTTTGCAGATCTTTTCCCTCCAGCTGTTCTACACAACCTCCAGCTATCCCAATTCAGATATTTTGACCAAAGCTCTTGTTTTTGCTATATATAGAGGCCATATCTCTTGTTTTGAGAGGTTAGCAATTTTGGAAGCCTCTCTCTCTAAAAAATCCTCTCTCTTTTGAAAAATTGTGAGCAAAATCCTCCCTCTCTCTCTCTAGATTTCTCTATCTCTTGCCCTTTTGTGCATAGAAGTAGAGATACACAACTAGTTTGCCAAGACATCCTTAACCAAAATTGCTTATCTTTGGGCTGAGATTCCTTGGGACTTTGTTTGAGCTCCAAAAGGTGGTTTTAGCTTGATTTGGTGCATCATTTGTGCCTAGAGTGCTCTTTGCTTCAAAGGTATAATACTTACCTTCTTTAAGCTTGCTTTGAACAGTTGTTTTGCTATCTTTTCAAACTGTTTTTGGGCTGGTTTTCAACTGTAAAAAAACTCTATTTTTTAGTCCTAAAAATGTTGGTTTAAAGCATATATTGCTAAGGGGTTGTCTCCCCCTTCTTATTGCCTATTTGTATGTGCTTTTGCATAATCTCTTAGCATGTAAAAGTCAAACCTTTTGGGCCTTTAAACCACTGAAATTCAGAGTTATTTCAGTGGTAAAAAGTGTGTTTTGTAGTCCAAAAATGAAGGGGTTAGCCTCCCCTCCTTGTCTCTCTATGCCATGCCTTGTTAGCATTACAAAGTAGCATGTTTTTGTGGCTTGCGTTGGCTTAATTCAAACATGTTTTAGGCTCTATTTTAACACGTTTAAACTCAGTTTTTGGCTGGTTGGGTCACTTGTTGCTTGCATCTTGCACTTGTAGTGTAATTTTGCTTACTAGCCTAACATGCCAAATGAGTTAGCCTATTATTCTAGCTTGTGTTAGGTTGACTCCAGCACATTTTTGTTAATGTTTTAACATGCTTTAACTTTGTTTTAGGTGGTCTTGGTCATATGGCTCATGCTTTGTATAACTATAGTGCAAATGCCTTCACTAGCTTTGCGTTTTAAGGCTTCTAATATGCTTTGCATGAGATGATTGAATGATGTAGCATCATTTTGCATGTGATTTTAGTGAATATACCTCCGTTACACTCTCACTTAGTTCACTCTTTCATTGATTTTGAGAGTTGTGTTTTGTGCCTTGTTTGTGAGCCAATACATGAGCATGTTTTTGTTGCCATCTATGCTTCAATTTCAACATGTTTTAGCTACTGATTTGGCATGATTAAGCTCTGTTTTGAGCTGGTTTGATCATATGAGCTTTGCTTTGTATGCTTGTAATGCAATTGTGCTAAATTGCCTAGCATGTGCTATTGTTTTGGCCTCTTAACATAGCTATCTTTGGCTTATTTCAAGCATGTTTTAGAACTCCATTCAGGTTGTTTAAGGACTGTTTTGGACTATTAGTCCCTTTTAGGCTTGTTATTGCATGCCTCTAGTGTAATGCACTTCACTATCTTTGATGCTTTTGGCCCTAACATGTTGTGCATGTGTTGCTTGCATATTGTTGCATTATTTCTCATGCCATTCCAGCATTTAAAATCTGCAACCTCCCTCCTTTCTTCACTTTTCCTTTTGTTTTGAGGGTTGATTGGCCTCAAGGTTGTTTTTAAGCATGAGGTAGAGTTTGTGCTCAAATGGCTTTAACCCTCTTTTGAGGGTTCCTCCTAGTCAAAGGCATAATCTCTCTCATGTCTTAAATCATCATTTGGTTGACCCCTCCCGCATTAGAGGACTTTCACATTGGATTTAATTGATTAAAGGATTAATCGATAATGTAAAATGTGTAAACAAGAATTGAGTAAAGTAAAACATGAACAAGATAAACATTTGTGTTGCATTGCATGTGTTTGGATCGGACGTTAATCCAAACACAAGAAATGTGGGACGTTTCATACTCATAGTGATGAAACGTGTCATATTTCTTGGTCGCCGACACCCTTGATCATGCATGATAGGGTGGTGGCCTTTTGGGTCTTATGTGCGCATTCATTAGCTTGTACAAGCTTGGTTTTTGGGCCATCATGCATTGAGATGCTTGATTGGTGGCTCGAGAGTTAAGCGCCACACTCTTTTGAGCTTAAGAAATGATAAGGAGGGTGGCAACACACACATTTCCTTGAAAATGCATTGTCTTGGCTCTGTTGTTCTCTGTTGTAGCAAAACCAGGAGTTTGGGAAAGGAGGTAGCCGACCGGCCACTTGCACTAGCCGACCAGCCAGTTGGAGTGGCCGGCAGCCACTTTTGGTGGCCGACCGGCCATCAACCTATTTTGGTGTAAAAATGATCTTGTTTTGAGGCAAAAGCAGTTTGGAGATTGGCACAATTTTCAAAAATCGAGGCAAGTGCAAACGGAGACAACCGACGACAAGGCGATGGATGTTCGGGAAAGAAGCAACCGAGCATGCATGTCTCCCTCGCTCGCGAAACCATTTTCTTGCTTTAGTAGCTAGTTGTAGCTAATCATTACATGTGTTGTAATTAATTAGTTAAATTTGTTTTGTAATATTTTAATTAGCTTAGCATAGCTAGTTATTCAATTTCAATTGTGTTGTAATAATAATTAGCTAGAATAGTTAATTAGTTGGTTTATAATAATTAGCATAGCTTAGCGTGGCTAGTTAGCTTATTTATTCGGACCCTCCTTCGCGAGGGCGCAATGTTGTAATAAGCGTGCGTGTGTGTGTGCATGTCTTCCAACCCCACGTCTTTCTCCCTTTTATTTATCCGCTTTCGATGGTTAGATTAGGGACATTTTCAATTAGCATACCTTATGCTTGCATGTTTGCATCATTCATTTGTATTGCATGCACCAGGCTCGGCGCATCATTCAAACTGCATTGTATTTCAATACTTCTTTGAATACATGTATCAATTGTTGCATTCATATGTCATATTAGATAACTGAGCCTATTTAGTTGCATTATTACATGTGTTGCATTAGGCATCTTGTATAGTTAAGAAATATGCATTTTTCTAACTAACTTTTGTTTTGGCTCGGAGTACACTGTAAGTTTTACACTTTAGCATCCTTGCATAAGTGTGAATGTTGCCATAATAGCATGCTTTCCATGAGGCTATTTGCTTATATGCTAAACTGCATGAATGCCTGTGGATAAAGGCTTTATTACTTGAATTGGAACAATTCATCAAATGTGAGTTTTAAGCCCACATTGCGAAGTGGCAAATCATCATGTTTTAAGCTCACTTGAGGGTGGCAAATCCGTGCTTTAGCTCACTTGCGAGTGGCACATTCAAATCATTTTCGAAAACAAACATGAGTCGATTTGTTCCAAGTCTTGCGATTTAGTCTATACTTGTATGTGTGCGCCACATAGTAAAGTTAGATTAATAACCGGATAAGAACACATGAGGTTAACCCAAGGGTGGGTGGCATTGTGGTTAAGACTTGGGGTTTAAGCCCCAAGGTCATGAGTTCAATTCCTTCCCTCTTGGGCCAATCTCCTGGGCGAAGCACAGTTAGTTAGGAGGTTGGACCTCAAGTTGTCTAATCAGCACATGGTGTGGGTTCAATGTTCCCCTGCTGTGCGAGTCCTGACTTAAGCGGAGCTTGTCTTGGGAGGTCCGGGCAAGTTCTCAGGTTATAGTCTCCTCGCTCAGAATGGCTAACAGGACACCCTGGTGATCTCTGCAAGGGGCGCTGCCTTGGACCTGCGGGAGGGTAGGGAGGATTTTCCTGTAACAAAAAAAAAAGAAAAAGAAAAGAACACATGAGGTTTATAAAACAACATATCATGCTTAGTAGAGGCCGATCCTTTGATCGGGCGAGTGAGGGTGCTCATTTCAGGACCTCCCCCCCTCGTACCTAAGTTCCCGAGCCGAGGCAACTTTGGTGATGACAGACACGTAGCCTTTGGCACGAGTCAGAGTTTCCTAAATTTCCTAAAAATAAAATATTTAAGTGGCGACTCTGTAATCTGGCAAAGCAGTCCATGTTTGGCGCTTTTTATTCAAAATTGATTTTCCAAAACGATTTTGCCGGATTTGGACTCTTTGGTGTTTATCAGTCTCACATTGCATTTTGTGAGATTAGATTCAGAACCGTGACAGGAGTCCGAACTGTAGTAAGACCAAATTCGTGCCCTCTCCGAAAGAGGGGCGCGCAAAGAAAGTCGGGTCCACAGTATAGTGGGGTGAAAACTCTTTGGCCTTGGGCCTGATGGCTGGAAGTTTAGGGGGATGTATTGGCTGTATCGGTAAAGGGGTTGGCGGTTTTGGGCGTGGTGGTGACCATGCCCACATCTGCAGGCCTTGCAGCTGCACTACTGTCGGTAGTCGCATTGAAACTGCGTGTGAAAGACCTCTTAGGTTGTTCTTTCTCGTGGTTTATCAGACCCTGCTTCATTGCATCCTCTATTTGCACCCTTATTTCATGGAGGTCAGCAAAAGTAGATAGAGGTATGACTATCATCTTCTATAACAGCCTTGGTTGCAGGTTACGAACCACCATTCGGATTTGGTCCTTTTCAGCCGATCGGATGGTCATCATGGAGGCCTTGACCCTCTACCGGGTTACAAAATCCAAGAAGCCCTTTTTCAGCTCTTGGTGAGTTGCTTCGAGATCACGAGTTGTGACCTCAATCTGTGTGTTGTAAGAGTATTGGGCAATAAAGGCCTTAACCATCTCTTTCCAGTTCCTCTTTACAGAGTCTTCAAGTTTAGCGTACCAAATGGCTGCGATGCCCGATAGGGTCCGGCTGAAGAGGGATAACTTCTGCAGTCTAGACAGGCCCATCGGCTGCAGAATGTCTGAAAATAGCGGCAAGTTGACCATGGGATCACCCAAGCCATCAAAGCGGTCTATATGTGGTATTTTAAACCTATCTGGCAATGTCATTGCCACATCAGTATAGCCATCCTCTATATCCGTGATCAAATTAACACCCTGAGCTCATTTAAAAAGCTTTTCTAGCTTGCTCACTTTCAGGGCAGTAGGGTCGACCTCAAACTCAAAGGGCGCCTCTGTTAGGTAAACCGGTGCTTTGGAAGTCTGGGGTGGAACTGGCTCTGCCAGAATGCCCTCATTTTCCTGGACATTAGTTGTATTCCCGGGTATTGGAACCCTGACTAGGGGTGGATACAAAGCAGAAGCTGCTGCTTGTTGTGGTTGTTATTGCTGTTGAAGCCTAGCGATCAACTTGGCTTGCTGGGTTGTAATTTTCGCTTGGCGGGCAGTGACTTCCGCTTGGTGGGCAGCATCCAGCTGCATATTCTCAATAGTCTATTGAAGTTGGCGGAGCATTTCTTCTATGTTGACTAAGGGGTGCTGATCTATCAGAACTAGTGTGTACTCTCTTTTCGAAGTGGAAGCAGAAAACTGGACTTCGTTGAATGAAGGTAATTATCGAACTGGTGAGTTATGCCTGACTCTCCTCCATCTTGTAACCAAGGGTAGTGAAGCAAACACTGGTTGTCCTTTTACAAGATCCCTAGATCGGTAAAGTCGCCTTACTCGAGTCCAGAGTGCTTGGGGGGTAACGGCCTCGTTTGAAGCAATTGTGTAAAACTACCTTGCAAAACAAAAATAAAACAAAAAGAAACAAAAATCAGAAACCATACAGCACCTCGGCTCGGACAGAAACAACACGCAGTTGCAATCATAAGCTGGACAACCGTACCCAAACACTGATTTCTGCCCCAAAACTGATACCCTCAAATTGATACCCAAACTTGCAACCGATACATACATTCCTGCATAGTTTCACTCTAAAAGCACGTATCAAACAAGTGAGAGCCAAAACACCCCTATGATGGGGTAGGGTTACCCTGTCCTAATTTCGTCAGGAACTAGGGGTTCACTACGCAAACAAGCGTTTTCAAACAAATCCTGCATTCGGGTGAGCAACCTGTCCTAGTTTGGAATGGTCTCTATTGTTTCCGATATGCAACTAAGTCGATTGGTGAACAAGGATGCCTTAGGAAGACTACCTAATATACCTCTCACTCCTAACACCGAGAAGTGAAAGGAGGATCAAATGGTACAGTGGTAGTCCCGATCCAAGGGTTGTGTTCCCATCGTGGCAGAGCCCGCAACCGATCAGCCTTATGGCAAGCTTTTCCAAGCAAGCCTCCGACAAACCGCTCAGGAATAGCAGATGGCAAACACTGTGACTTAGGGGCACCGATGCAAATGCAAATGCAAAGAAACACATAAGTGTAGATAAAACAACATATCATGAGTTTGAGTCAAGTTCTCTAAATCCCCAGCAGAGTCGCCAGAAATTGTGGACTCACCTTTTTTCGCGCCCCGCCTTTCAGAAAGGGTTTGAAAAGAAGGCCTCACAATTAGGACTCCCATGGTTTTGAATCTAGTCTCACAAGTGCAAAGTGAAACTGATAAACACCAAAGAGTCCAAATCCGGCAAACCTTTTTGGAAAATCGATTTTAAATTAAATAATGCCAAAATTAGTCTGCTTTGCCAGATACAGAGTCACCACCTAAATATTTTATTTTTGAAAAAATTTAGAAAACCTTGACTCGTGCCAAAGGCCACGTGTCCGTTATCACCAAAGTTGCCTCGGCTCGGGAACTTGGGTACTAGAGGGGAAGGTCCTGAAATAAGAACCCCCGCTCACGTGATCAAAGATCGGCCTCTACTAATCATGATATATTCTTTTATAAACATTACGTGTTCTTGTTCCGGTTATTAAACTAGTTTTACTATGTGACGCGCACAAGCAAGTACAGACTAGAATCGCAAGAATTGAAACAACTTAACTCATGTTTGTTTGTGAAAATGGTTTGAATTTGCCACTCTCAAGTGGGCTTAAAGATGCGGTTTTGCCACCAAACACAGTGGGCTTAAAACATGATTTTGCCACAACAAAGTGGGTTTAAAACTCACATTCGTTGAATCACTCCAATTCAAACAATAAGCCTTCATCCACAGGCATTCATGCAGTTTAGCATTCAAACACATAGCCTCATGACAAGCATGCGAAACATGGCAATATGACAATCACACTCATGCAAGTATGCTAAAGTGTAAAACTTACTGAGTACTCGAAGCCAAAAAAAAAATTAGATAGAAAGATGCATGATCCTAACTATGTTAAGTGTCTAACGCAACACATGCAATAATGCAATCAATAGGCTCGACTACTAATATGGCATATGAATCGATTTAAACAACATGCGATTAAATACGTATTCAAAGAAGTATTGAAATTGCGATGCAGTTTGAATGATGTGCCGAGCCTCGGTGCATGCAAGACAAATGAATATGGATGCAAACATGCGATGTGGTAATTGAAATATGTCCCTAATCTAACCATCAAAAGCGGGTAAATAAAAGGGACAAAGACGTGGGGTTAGAAGACATACACACACGCACACACACTTATTATAACATTTTACCCTCGCGAAGGAGGGTCCGAATGAATAAGTACTAACTAGTTATACTAAGCTAATTAAGCTAATTATTACAACACTTGAAATGAATAATTAATTAACTATCTAAACTAATTAATTAAAAGAAATTAACTAGACTAAGCTAATTAAATATTACAACTCCAAATAATTAGCTACAACCAATTAGACTAATTAAATGCTACAACACAATTAATTTATGCTAATGAGCCAATAAACGATCAAATGCATTTGACATGAGAACCAAGGAAGATGGATGAAGAGTGCATACATATCACTTGAAAGATACTTTGTCTGCCTAGATTGCCTCTATTCCACCCTCAGCCATTGCCTCTGTTTCTGCAGAATTGCTTTGCTGACCAAACACCAAGGGCCGGCCGTGCATTGATTTTGTGTATAGTTCTGTTCCTGTGCTCTGAGGTGAAACAGGGCAGATAGAGCATTTTTCAAGCTCTGTTTGCCCTTCCTCCCTTCTCTGTCATAGGAAGGCCTCAAGAGAAGAATGGAATCATTTCTAAAGACATTAATGAGCAATTGATTGCTTGATGCTTTAGGACATGATCTTGGACAAAATCAATGAATGTAATGCAAGACCACCCTTCTCTTTTTGTCATGAAATGAACTCAAAAAAGGAAGTTGAGACGCTTCAAGAACATCAAAACGCCATGGATTGACGCGCAATGGCACCTGACACAAGAAGCTTGGCATTTCGTCTGGCCAAGTTTAATCTATTCAAGCCATTTTTCTTTAACTGTGTTGAACCAAATTTTAAGCCAATTTGCTTTAGTCATATCCATTCATTAGCCCATTTGTCCATGGTGAAGTTAAGTCCTCTAATCAAGAAATAATGTCAAACAAGAGGTTTCTCTAAAACATGAGAGAAAGGCTACACCATTGACAATGAATCTCTTAAGAGATTAAGCCATTAAGTATAGGCCATTCTTACATATTGTGAGCAACCTCGATCGGTTGAAGTCATTCTCAAATACAAGTAATAGATGATTGGTTGATTGGTTAGAGTGAGACACTTAACATGAAAATAAAGCAAAGAAAGTATTATAACAAGTTATATAGGCCAACTTGTGGGACAACACATGAACTAACCAAAGCATGAGATAATTTTAAGGGCCATAGAATCACCAAAACAGCCCCTAAAAGGGTAAAAACAGTGGCCAATAACATATTAAGAGCTTAACAATGAAGAAGAGAATCAAAGCCAGTGAACAAAAGTAAGGAGGAGCGGCTAACCCATCCATTTTTGAAGCTTCAAAACATGGTTTTTAGCCTTTTTTAAACCTCTAAAAATTAGTTTTGAAAACCAAAGAGTAAGAGTGAAAAGGAGAAGGTTTGAGTTGTGGATAAAGGTGTAGAGAGAGCAAGCTCTCTCTACCATTTTGGTAACTCTCCAAACCCAACTCCAACACTTCCAACAAGTTCAAAACCAAACAAAACAACAAGAAAAATGAAGTAGATGATAGAAATGAAAGCAAGAGAGAAGAATACAAGCTTATACCTTTCAAGAAGCAACCTTGTTCTTGGAGTTTCAAACTTGATTCCTATGCACTCTCTAGCTTGAATTATACTTCCTCAAGATCAACCAAGGCTCTAGGGTGGTAAAACCAGGTTGTGTATGGTGGAGATAAATAAGCTAGGTTAGCTCAAAGCTTGCTTGCTTAGGAAGAAGGAGGAAGGAAGACTCTCTATGTGTATATATCTCTTCTAGATTTTTTGTCCAGCCCTCAAAACAATCCCAGAGCCTTCCTTTTATAGAATTCAAGCTCAAGAGGTGGCAAATATCTTCAAAAATGGACAGTTGGCGGCGTCCCGCCCAGAACAGTGTTTAATACCATCGAAGGTCGGCCGACCATCAATACTCGCGGCCGGTCATCACCAATGCATGGTCGGGCCTTGATGGCTTCCTCTATTTTTTGGTTCAAACTCAGCTCATGGAGGGAAAAGGTCCAAAAATAAAGCTCACAGGTTCAAATAAAGTAAATGTTGAAGACTTGAGGTTATTTCGGAGGCCTGATTGATTTCGAATCGCTGCGAATTCATAATTCAACTTTCATCATCAAGTGCATCGGATCAAGCATCTAAGTCTTACGGGCAGTCAAAAGTGGGGTGTCTACAGCCACCATCTCCAACGGTAACAATTCCTCCTTCATATTTTTCAAGGGATGTGAAGTAGGATTTGTCACCTGTTATGTGACAAGAGCACCTGCTATCAAAGTACCACATGTGTGAGTTACGTGCTTTTAGAGCAGTGTGAACAACAAAACAAGTCAAGTCACCCTTTCTCACCCATATCTTTTTTGTCTTAACAAAATCAAGACTGGCAGTCTTGGTAAATGTCTTAGCGTTGTGAACACCCTCATCAAACTTGGTGTTCTGCCTAGATATGTAAGGTTGTCTCCTAACCCAAAAAGTATTAGAATTTCTACCCTTTTGAGACACCTTACCAAACAACTCAAAGCAAAAAGGACGAATGTGGCCATACCTACCACAATGATGACAAACGAAAATAGGTTTTATCTCTCTTTTGTTGATTTTACCCCCGTTAGGCAGATGATGAGAGAGATCACCCTGTTACACCTTCAGCTTTCCCTTTGTTTGAGTCTTTAGGTCATGTGATGTAGAGGCCTGTCCCTTGTGAACTGTCACATTACCATAGCATAGACCACTTTTGTCACAACCCATTTGCTGAGACCCGAGGATGTCTTCAAATGTCTTGGAACCTTTGTTCCACATAGCAATTGTGGCTCTAGCATTTCTGAGTTCTTCATCTTTTTGGCCAGCCATCTTTTCCAATGTGGCTTGTGACATCTCAAGGTTTTTAATCTTCTCTTCATATGTGGCACATATTTTTAGAAGTTCATTCCTTTTGGTCTCACAAGATAGAAGTTTCCCACATAGGTCTTGCCTGTCATTAGAGATCTTGATGACATTCTACTTTGCTGTTGCAATTTCTCCTTTTAGCTTGACATTCTCGCTTTCACATACTTTGAGCTTGAGACTGAGTTTGTCAATGATCTTGGACAAATTCAAAGATTCATCGTAAAGTTTTTCGTAAGCTTGTTGTAGATCATCACCATCAATCTCATCATTGTCTTCTGATGTTTCATCATCTTTTTTTTGCTTTTCTTTCTCCTGAACCACATCCAGTCGAGCAACTAAGGCAGGAAATGTGATAGATGGTGGTGAAAATGACTTTCATCTTTCATGAAATTGACTCAGAATGCCCTATGCATCTTCGGCATTTGTGTAGTGAGCAACCCGTTGTTGTTCTTCATCAAAAATTGCTTCACGAATGGTAGTCAGAACTCTCTGATTGCTCGGATTGTCAGTGCTTTCAACATCCTCTTCAATGGCTTGCCAGCCTTCAAGGTCATAAGCTCTCAGAAACATCTTCATTCTGATCTTCCAGAACAAGTAATTACTCCTATCAAAGGTAGGAGCACGGTGTAGATTCTGACCACGAGCAAATTCCACTGGCTTTGGAGGAGGTTGAGTGATAGTAGACTATAATGCCATGTAAGTACTATCTCCGTCTTCACCAGATTCAGTTTCATCGGGTTCTTGCCCTGACCCGCTTTCATCATCCCAAGTCACTGTATAGACTTTCTTTCGATTATTTTTCGAAGGACATTCAAGAGCAATATGTCCAAACCTTGACATTCGTAACACTTGACTCCTTGCCCCTTCACAATCTTCTTTTTAGTTTTTGGAGCAAGTTTTGGTGGAAAGGTTTTGGGTTTTTCATTACTCTTATCTTTTGAAGCAGGGTCCTTGAAACTAGGCTTCTTTTTCTTTAATTTTTTTTTGAATTGTTTAGTAAACATAGTCGTCATCTCGGACTCTAGATCAAACTCAATCTCAGGGGTTTTTGCAGTCTCATGAGCACTAGTGAAAGCCACACTATCTTTTTGTTTTTTCTTAGAAATCTGGTGGGCTTCATAAGTCTGCAAGTTTTCAACCAACTGATCAAGCTTGAGGGTATCAACATCCTGAGCTTCCTCAATAGCTGTCATTTTTTATTGGAACCTCTCGGGTAAAGACCTCAAAATTTTTCCAACAACCCTAGCTTTAGGGATTTTTTCACCAAATGTAAAATAGGAATTCACGATGTCACTAAGTTTAGCATAAAAATCATCAAACGTCTTATCATCACGCATAAAAAGAGTTTCAAAGGCGGAGATGAGACGTTGAAGTTTTGACTTTTTAACAGAAGTAGTACCCTCGTGAATAGTTTCAAGAAATCCCAAGCCTCTTTTGCTACCTCATAAGTACAAATACGACGAAACTCTTTTGGTGTGACGGAGCAAAAGAGGGAGTTGAGAGCCTTATTGTTCCAACTCGAATTTTGATAATCGAATGCGTCCCACTTATGAAGAGGTTTGGGAATACCAACACCATCAATGGTGACAACAGGTTCACTCCATCCATAGATCACATAATGCCAAACTTTTTCATTGATAGATTTTAAAAACGCTCTCATACAAGCTTTCCAATAAGAATAGTTTGTATCATCAAGTAATGGAGGTCTATGGGTCGAGTTACCTTCACGAATTGAATCCATATCACCAATTACACAAAATCACACTCCTATAGTTTTGATAAAAACAAAGAGTGACCCACTGTGATACCAATTGAAAAACCTAAGTGATTCGTGATTAGATCAAGATTTAATTGTGCCAATTTCCAACCAATTAAAACTCATAATCTAAATCATCAAGCACGTATGAAAGTGATTTAGATTGTTGTTTTAGAAACAATAAATAGACATAAACAATTTTTACATGGAAAAATCACTATTGGAACACCTCCAATTGTGATTAAAAAATCCACGGGCTAAACGCCACAAATCAATCCACTACTGAAGAAAGAAAAATTACAAATATACCAAACAAATTACCAAAATGATGTCAATTTGTCTTCCACAATCTCTATATCTTTCACCGCAACCTTCGTCTTAGAATTGATTAGATTGATGTTGAATCTACAATATCCATTGTCGAATCAGCGACTGTGCACATCATCAAACTCCTTCGACTCCTCTACGCTTGATTCTTCGGATTCCACGGAAGAAGAACACTTTTAAAGATGAACAATCAACCACCTTGATGTGTGCTTATCAAAACATGAGATTAATACTCAATCATACATCAAGGAAAAACAGCAAAATAGCCCCAAAAGAAAACCCTAAAACCCTTAAAGAAGATCTAAAAAAAAACGTAACCCTAAAACTGACTTAAACAAGTACTTATAGAAAATAGAGGCTGCGGGGGTCGCTCGAGCGAAGACTCTCTCACTTGAGCGAGGAACCAAATACGCGTGTTTTCCTTAAGTGGCGTTGCTCGAGCCAAGCTTCCTTCGCTCGAGCGCACAATCCTCCTTCCCAGAACTTTTGCAGACAAAGGCAACTTCTGGGAGTAGGACATCTTTGCTTGAGCCAGGACTCCTTTGCTCGGGCGACCGAGGCAAAACAACTAGGAAAATCACAACTCGATAAACAAGTTTGTTCGTGGGATTGACAAGACTAAGGGACCTAACAAAGTGAAACTAAATATTTTATAGATCTATACTATTATATATACATAGGAATGTAGTGAGTTTTCATAGACATTCAAGAAAGTCCAAATGCCCATTTAGGAGGTAAGGAAGATCAAGGGGTTGTTTTGGATACACTACTTTAGCACATTTTAAATTTTTTTTTAAAATTTTATTTAGGTCACATTACTTTTTATTTGGGTCACATCACCTCTTTATCATATTGCACTTCTTTTTATAAAAAGTCAAAAAGTATATTTTTAGATCATCCAAACAATTCCCAAGTCAAAGAAAAGATTTCCTGGCCATGCTTGCAGTTGATGTGATCTTCTCTAGTGTATCATTGTCTTCTCTTTTTTCTATTGTTCCTCTTCTTCTTTGGTGTTCGCACTACAACAAATGGCACTTTTGGCGAACTAAATTTTTAGTCGCCAAAGTCACATTTTAGTCGCCCAAACCTTTTGTCGACTAAATTTTTTCATCGCCAGCTTTGTCGTTGAATGATTGTCGGGAAAGGTCATTGAGGACTAAAAAAGATTTAGTCGGTGACTAATTTTTTAGTCACCAAAAGCTTTCAATTAAATTTAACATGACATTTTCAGCGACTAACATTTTGTGTCGCCAAAAACTTAAATTGTTTAGCTACTAAAATTTTAGTCGCCTAAGGTATAATATTTTTTTGTTTTGGCTACTAATTATTTAGTTACCGAAGTGTTTTTTTTTTTTGGCTACTAAATATTTAGTTGCCAAAAGATTTGTTTTCATTTAATTATTTTTTTATTTACTAACTATTTAGTCGCTAAAAATATTTACTCCATTTTTGGCTACCAATTGTTTAGTCGCCAAAAACATCATTTTATGTTTTTTTCTTTAATTAATTTGTCCACAACTACAACCTGTATGTATTCCATGCAACCTGTACCAGGTATACAAACAAAATAATACATATATTATCACTCATTCCATAATCTGCATCCATTTCACTTCCAACAATCTAAAAATGAATAACTTTAAATGTCAAATTCCATAAAAACCAAACATATTCCAATTTAAAATAATAATTCCACACAAAACAAATAATCATACGAAAACTATGTCCTCCGTACACAAAAATATATTTGCTATTATGTATAGACACCCCATTTTTGATGGCCCTTCAAGACTTGGATGTTCTTGCAGGTACATCTGATGATGAGTCTGTTTTGCTCGTCGAGCGCTCGAAGTCCGCGGCAGAATGCCACAGGTTTGAGTATTTCAAACCCTGCATCCATTTTATCTCATCTTTGGACCATGTCTGGGTCTTTTTAGCCTGAAGTTTTTGATGGCCGGTAGGCTGCCGGCCACCACTTCTCCTTTGTCAGCCATTGATGTGCCTTGCCGGCCATCAATGAAGCCTTGCTGGCCACTACTGATGGCCGGCCGGCCGGCCACCATTGTTTGTTGCAGATATTTTGTGATATTTTGTGCCAGCTGTTTGCACAGATTCATGCATCTTCCTACACGTGTGTGGCTGGATGTTTGTGAGGGAAATTTGTGTTTTCTATATATAGGACCCCTCTTTCTCATGTGTAGGGGTTAGAAAAATTTGTGACATAAAAATTTTCTCTCTTTTGATTTCTCTCCCTCTCTCTCTCTCTCTCTCTCTCTCTTATAATTTTGTGCCTAAGTGCTTGTTTTCTCTACACTTTTACATACACTACCTTAACCAAAGCTGCTAGTCTTTGAGCTGAGGTAACTTGGGGCCTTCTTTGAGCTCTAGAAGGTGGTTTTAGCTTGGTTTTGTGCCTAGAATTGCCCTTTGCTTCAAGAGATAGTTTACTTGCCTTGTTTACTTTGTTTTGCAAGCTTGTTTTACCATCTTTTCTTACTGTTTTGGGGCTGATTTTGAACTATAAAAAGCTCTGTTTTTGTGGCTTAAAAATGGTGGTTTGAGCCCTTTTTAGTTAGGGGGTGGTTCACCCTTCTTGTTTTTTTGTGTGTAAAGCTTTGTGCCTTTATCCATCACTTTCAAACCAACTTTTTAGGCCTTTTAACCACTGAATTTCAGAGGTTTTTCAATGGTAAAAATCTTATTTTGAGTCCAAAATTAGAGGGGTTAGCCTCCCCTCCTTGTGTCTTGTTTGTATGCTTAGTTAGCCTTACATGTTAGCATGTTTTTCTAGCTTAACATAGCTTAGGTCCAGCATGTTTTAGCCTCTAAAATAGCCTGCTTTAGCTCTGCTTTGGGTTGTTTGGTTCATTTGAACTTTGTTTTGTATAGTTGTAGTGTAAATCTTTGCACTAGCTTGTTGTTTTAAGGCTTTAAACATTATTGGTTTGAGTTGATTGCATGTTTTAGTGCTTTTTCTACTTCATTTCAGCACTTATAATCTCTGTAATCTTCCTCATTTCTTCACTTTTTGGTTTTGCTTTGAAAGTGGTTTCAAACCACTTGTTTGCCTAAGTGTGAAATGAAGGTGCTACACCTAACGGTTTAATCCCTTAGGGGGTTCATTACCAACAGTGTAATGCCTCTTTCATGCCCAAAGAAACTTGTGGTTTGAACCCTCATTCCATTAGGGGACATTCACCAATGTACTTAATGGATTAAATGATGATTTGGTAATTAAAATGAGTAAACAAAATTGACAAGTAAAAGAGGCAAGATAAGCATTCTTTGTGTTGCATTGCATGTCTTTAAATCAAATGCTAATTTGAACACAAGGCAAATGGGACATTTCATACCCAATAGTGATGAAATGTGTCATTTTCCTAGGTCTCCATCGCCCTTGATCATGCATGATAGGGTGATGGCCATTTGAGTCTTGTTTTTGCATTCATTGAACTTGCACAATTGGTTTCACAAGCCATCATGCAATGAAATTGCTTGATTGGTGGTTTTGTGAACCAAATCTTGTCCCTTCTTTGATTTCCTCATGAAAAGGAGAGACGAGGTGTGCTGACAACCCTTGGAAAACCCCCTTTTTGCTTTATTTGTGCTCTGTTGCAGCATGGTGATCCAATGCATCAGTGGCCGGTAGTGCACCATCCATGGCCGACAGTGCATCAATTCTGGCCGGCAGTACATCTCACTGGTCGGCAGAGGGCTGATAATATCCCTCTATGGCCGGTAGGTCACTGATGTAAATCTCAACAAAGATTTGGTAAGGTGGAGCAGAAAGGTTCTGAAGTATTCCCAAACCTGCAAACAGAGACTTTTGAGAGCAAAACAGAGGTCTTTTCGGGGTGAAAACCGAGCACGTGCATCTTCCACTTCCTGAGACGGAGCAGTGGCAACATAGTTTATTATCTTAAATGCTTAGTTCATGCGCATATGCGTTGTAATTTAATTAATCAGTTTGCTAATTAGTTAAAGTGTTGTAATAATTAGTAATTAGCTTAGCTAGTTATTCATTTGATTTGTAATAATTAGTGTAATTAGCTTAATTAACTTAGCTTAGCTCTTATTCATTCGGACCCTCTTTCACGAGGACGTAATGTTGTAATAAGTGTGCGTGCGTGTGTGTATGTCTTCCAACCCCACATCTTTCTTCCTTTTATTTAATCGCTTTCGATGGTTAGATTATGGACATATTTCAATTAGCATATCGCATACTTGCATCCATTCATCTTGTATTGCATGAACTGAGGCTCAGCGCATCATTCAAACTGCATTGTTATTTCAATACTTCTTTGAATACGTGTTTAATCGCATGTTATCAAATTGTTTCATATGTCATATTAGTAGCCGAGCCTATTAATTGCATATTGCATGTGCTGTATTAGGCATCTTGCATAGTTAGAATCATGCATCTTTCTAACTAGTTTCTGTTTTGGCTTGGAGTACTCAGTGAGTTTTTACGCTTTAGCATACTTGCATGAGTGTGAATATTGCCATGATTAGCATCCTTGCCATGAGGCTATGTGCTTAAATGCTAAACTGCATGAATGCTTGCTGTTTGAATTAGAACGATTCAACGAATGTAAGTTTTAAGCGCACTTTATTGAGTGGTAAATCATGTTTTAAGCCCATTATGTTTGATGGCAAATCCGCAACTTTTAAGCCCACTTGAGGTGGCATATTCAAACCATTTTTGCAAACAAACATAAGTTGAATTGTTCCAAATTGAGCAAACTAGTCTATATTTACTTGTGCTCATCACATAGTAATGTTAGCTTAATAATCGATAAAAATGCATAATGTTTATAAAACATCATATCATGATTAGTAGAGGCCGATCTTTGATCGGGCGAGCGGGGATGCTCAATTCAGGACCTTCCCCTCTCATACCTAAGTTCCTGAGCCGAGGCAACTTTGGTGATAGCGGACACGTGGCGTTCGGTACGAGTCAGGGTTTCCTCAATTTTTCCAAAAAACAAATATTTAGGTGGCGACTCTGTATCTGGCAAAGCTATAGCGATCCCGGTTTTCCCTTTCGTGCTTAACTGTAATCCGGATTCGGTTTCGTAAGAGTGCTACTGTCTTATCCTCTTACTATTTCTTTCTCTTTGTGTTCGAGTCTCGAGTTGTGTTGGGTGAGTTTGAAACAGGTTGGTTGAACTTAGAAACCAAGAGTCGTTGCCCAGATTTTGGCTTTCACGCTCGAGCGGGTATTTTGACGCTCGAGCGGGCCCTTCGTTGTCGACTGTCCACTCGAGCGGGGTTTTTGACGCTCGAGCGTAGTTTTCCACCTTCCAGTATCTCCTCTGCAGTGTTGTGCGCTCGAGCGGGAGTTTTGACGCTCGAGCGGGATGTGGTGTGTGACGCTCGAGCGGTGAGGGTTGACGCTCGAGCGGAGACCTGGTTCTGTAAAAGTTCTGGGAGTGTGTATCCGCCGCTCGAGCGGGATTGTTGACGCTCGAGTGGGAGTCTGTGAGTGACGCTCGATCGGGGGTTTGGACGCTCAAGCGGGGCGACTTTTATATAAAGCCGAGATCCGACCTTTTTGTTCACTTTTCAACATCCTTTCTCTCTCCTACTTTTCCAAAAAGCTATTTTGAGAGCTCCTCTCACTAAAACCCTAACTTCTCTCTTAGGATTGATCTAGTAGGAGTTGTTTTTTTACCTTGGGCCTTTACAAAAGTTGTGTTGATCGTCGAGGGCTATCTTCTAATCTGAAAATTTTGAGATTTAGAGCATTTCCGTTTCTTCATCTCCTTCGTTGAGCCCCATCATTCGAGGTAGGGATAACCTACTCCATCTTATGAGCTTTGTCTTTGAATTTTAGTATTTTGATATGTTGGGGGTTGTTGGGTAATTTTGAGAAAGTTTGGGCTTTTGTGTAATTTTACAAAAGTCGGGGTTTTAAATATATAAACCTATATGCATGTTAGGCATAGAGAAATAAGATTAATGTTAGGACATTGATGGAAATGGAACGTTAAGGTTGTTTTGTGAATTATGGTAATTTGCCCTAATTGGTTTAATTAATTAATGCATATAATTAATTGAAGAAAGCGAGGAATTGAATTGAGAATGTTGAAATTGGAAATGTATGGGATTAAAGAGTGTAGACAAATCATTTGTTGCTCACCTAATTGGAATGTTGATATATTATCCATTTGTGCATTTATTTCCTGCTTAGAAATAATTGCCTTGGGCTACCGGTGGAGGGTAGTGTTGATTGTTGTAGACAATGCATGTTGATTAGGCAAACGAAAACTAATCAATTGGTTGTGTCATAGAGTATGACGGTTGATAGAATACATTAACTTTATGTATTAAGTGATTGTATATATGACCAATGTGTTTATATGCATTATGTGTAGACGGTTGATAGAATACATTAACTTTATGTATTGATCGATGTGTATATGATTCTGTGTTTATATGCATTGCTTGTGTAGAGGAGGAGATGGGGGATGCACTCCGCGGTTTAGGGGAAGATGGGGGATGTACCTCTAAACCGGATAGGATTGGGAGGAGATGGGGGATGAACTCCGTAGATACAGCTCATATGCTTGTCTAGTGAAGTGTAGATACAGCTCATATGCTTATCTAGTGAAGTGTAGATACAGCTCATATGCTTATCTGTTGATGTGTAATATGCTTATCTGTTGTGGTGTTGATATAGCTCATATGCTTATCTATTGGAATGTTGATATAGCTCATATGCTTATCGGTTGTAGTATTGATATAGCTCATATGCTTATCTATTGTAGTAGTGATATAGCTAATATGCTTATCTATTGAAAAGTCTATTTGATTTGATATAGCACTAAAATGTATATCATCATCGTTTGTGAAGTATGGAAGTAGTTTATGTGTTATTGATACAACACCAAAATGTGTATCCACCGTGAATTTTGAAAATGTTCTAGTGATGAGCTATAATCTCATCAAAATGTTTTGGCCAGAGTACTGAGCCCTGTTTTCCAACCCAAAGTTGAAAAAGAAATGAAAAGTGAATTGTAACGTAGACTTGGTTGTCATGGAATTGAAATAAGATGTAAATGGAAGAGTAAGTATCGACCATCTATCAGTTGCTAATCTTTTAATCATTGTTCATAGTTGGTTTAGTATATCTCTGCTAGGCTGTGGCTCACCCCATATGGGAACATCATTTTCAGGTACAGGTAGCATGCCACCTCTGAGGACATAGCTTGGGAGGCTAGGGGCAAACATACTTTTGTTGCCTTATTTTCCTTTTGATGTATTACATGTAAATTCAAGCCAAGGGCTTAATGTGTAACCGAGTCAATACTCTCTTTGTAACCAAGTGTTAACTTGGAAAGCTGTAAGCCCGTGGGGCATTTACTTTTGTTGTTAACGTGTAATACTTTTGTAATGAAGTACTCTGATAAATTGAGGAAATGTGGATCTTTTGTATATAAATGTGTGTTTATATTGATGGGTTTAATGTTATTATTTTGAGGGCGTTACAAAAGCAGTCTAATTTTGGCATTATTTGATTTAAAATCGATTTTCTAAAAAGATTTACCGGATTTGGACTCTTTGGTGTTTATCAGTTTCACATTGCACTTGTGAGACTAGATTCAAAACCGCGGGAGTTCGAATTGTGAGGCCTTCATTTCAAACCATTCGAAAAGGGGCGCGAAAAAAGGCGAGTCCACAGTTTTTGGAGACTCCACTGGGGATTTAGAGAACTTGACTCGAACTCATGATATGTTGTTTTATCTACACTTATGCATTTTTTTTTCATTTGTATTTGCATTGGTGCGTCTAAGTCACAGTGTTTGCCATATGCTATTCTTGAGCGGTTTGCCAGAGGCTTGCTTGGAAAAGCTTGCCAAAAGTCTGACCGGTTGCGGGCTCTACCATGATGGCAACACAACCCCTAGATCTGGACTACCGCTGTACCGTTTGATCCTCCTTTCATTTCTCGGTGTTAGTTGTGAGAGGTATATCAGGTAGTCTTGCTGAGGTACCCTTTTTGACCAATCGACCTAGTTGCATATCGGAAGCTATAGAGTCTGTTCCAAACTAGGACAGGTTGCTTGCCCGAATACAGGAATTGTATGAAACCGCTTGTTTTGCGTAGTGAGTCCCTAGCTCCTAACGAAATTATGACAGGGTAACCCTACCCCATCATAGGGGTGTTTTGGCTCTCACTTGCTTGATATGTGCTTTTAGAGTGAAACTCTGCAAGAATGTATGTATCAGTTGCAAGTCTGGGTATTAGTTTTGAGGTAAAAATCAGTGTTGAGTACAGTTCTCCAGCTTATGATTCCAACTGCATGTTGTTTGTGTCTGAGCCGAGGTGCTGTACGGTTTCTGATTTTTATTTCTTTTGCTTTATTTCTTTTTGCAAGGTAGTTTTTCACCATTGCTTCAGACGATTCTGTTACCCCCCAAGCACTCTGGACCCGAGTGAGAAGGATTACAGATTTGGGGATCTAGTTAGAGGACAACCAGTGTTTGTTTCACTTCCATTGGTTACCAGACGGAGCAGGATCAGACAGAATTCACCAATCCAGCTGTCACCTTTTGCTTCGCCTATGCCCAGTCAGGCCCAGTCTTCTACTGCTACTCTAGACAGAGAGTATTCGCTAGTTCCGGTAGCTCAAAGTCCCTCACACAGCATGGAAGATATGCTTCGTCAGCTCTAGTAGACCATTGAGACTATGAAGCTAGATACTGTCCGCCAAGTTAAGACCACAGCCTGCCAAGCCGAGGTCGTAGCCTGCTAAGCGGAAGTGATAGAAAGGCTTCAGTAACAGCAGCCACAATCGGCAGTAGCCTCAGCATCCCATGCACCCCCAGCGGGAATTTTTGTACCCGGGGTCACAGTCAATGTTCAAGAGAATATGGGCATTCCGGCAGATTCGATCCCACCTCAGACCTCAAAGGCAGCAGTTTACCAAATGAAGGCGCCGTTTGATTTCGAGGTTAACCCCACTGCATTGAAGGTCAACAAGCTAGAAAAGGTCTTCAAACGGGCGCATGGCGTGAACTCAATCCCTGATATTGAGGATGGATACACAGATTCCGCAGTAACTCTGCCGGATAGATTCAAGATGCCACAAATAGACCGGTTTGACGGCTCTGGGGATCCCATGGTCTATCTCCGGTTATTTTCAGACATCTTACGACCAATGGGTCTCACCAGACTATAGAAGTTATCACTTTTTGGCCGGACCTTGTCGGGTATAGCGGCCATTTGGTATGCCAAGCTTGAAGACTCTGTGAAGCGAAACTGGGAGGAAATGACCGAGACCTTCATAGCGCAGTACTCCTATAATACCCAGATCGAGGTCACTACTTATGATCTTGAAGCGACCCGTAGGAGCCGAAGGAGGGTTTCTTGGATTTTATGACCCGGTGGAGGACTAAGGCCTCTATGATGACTATTTAGCCATCCGAGAAGAATCAAATCAGAATGGTGGTCTGTAACTTGCAAGAGAGATTATTACAGAAAATGATAGTCTTGCTGTTGTTTAGATTTGCTGAGCTCCATGAAATAAGAGTTCAAATTGAGGATGCGATGAAGCAAGGACTGATAGACCACGAGAAGGAACAACCCAAAAGGTCCTTTACACGCAGCTCCAATGCAGCCACGACTGGTGGCACCTCTGCACGGCCTTCGGATGTGAGCATGGTCATCACCACACCCAAGACTGCCAACCCCTTCATCGGTACATTCAACACAACTTCACAAATCTCAAGCCATCAGGCTTGAGGCCAGAGGGTCTTCACCCCACTCTATATGTCCTTATCCAAAGCCTTAGGGGTCCTAATCAAAAAGGGACATCTTAAGCCGTTAAAACAACGCCCATTGCCTGATCCTCTCCCTTCGAAACACAACCCGGCTAAATACTGTGCTTTTCACAAATAGTATAGTCATGATACTGATCAGTGCTTCAGATTGCATCATGAGATTCAAGATCTCATTGATAATAAGGTGATAACACCTCCTGAAAAACCCAATGTCACTACAAATCCTCTCCCACCAGATAACCAAGTCCTTCCACCCTGACAAATAAACCTCATCCACACATTGGCTATCCTTTATGACCCCAGTACATATATCACCCCTTCTCACCTACCTAAGTCGGCGTTGTTCATCCCTGAGAGCACAGACTTGTGCATGATGAGCGCGTCCTCATTCCAACCCGAACCCGTGGTGGTGATAATGAAAGATGAAGGGAGGTCAGCCTTGGTGGAGAATATTAGTCTGTTGCCCGAGGGCTTTAAGGATTTATCTGAAGAGACATACGACCCGAGCTGCTATGTTGTGCTAATCAATCAAGCTAAACCGGAAATGGTGCTGCCGACTGGGATGGAGGTCAGTGTAGTCCGAGAAGATGGACCAAGTCAGGGATTAGATGATCTAGCCGACCTGGAGGAGGATATAGACAATTTGCAGTTCTTTGATGAGCAAGATCAAGGAGACATGCATATTAATTGGTTTGATCTAAACGGGTCAACAGACAATTCTGGGTGTTTAAGTGATGAACCCGAAGTAGATAAGGAAACTGAATCGAAGCTGGAGGAACAAAAAGTGGGAACCGCTGCAATGGCCGGAACGATCGAGTGGAAGGGTAAACTACCAGAAAGCACTGGTAAAGAACAATTGGCTCAGGAATTGGGCATTGTTAGCACTGTACATACAGAACAAGAAGCTGCGCTGGAGCGGTTTGGGCAGAAAATGAGTGAAAATGATCAGAAAGCTGGAATAGCTCAACGCCCCGTGGGGAATGTTTCTGCTAAGAGAACACTAAGACCGAAACTGGATAATTGCCTATCGGTTGTCGAAGGTATGTGGTGAGAAGATGATGATCTACATCTTGCCCACACTGATGAGGATTGGGGTGAAGACCTTCCTGACAATACTTGGTATGTGGAAGAAGTCGACCACATGACAAGAAGTGGCCGATATTTCAAACACTGCATCTAGACCAACCCGAGGCATCTGGGAAGGACAAAGAGGTAGAGAAACAAAAGGAAAAACAGTTAGAGGTAGGGGTGAGCAGCGGATATACCGATCCGCCAAAACCGACCGAACCGAATCGATCCACCGCATTTTGGACGGATGCGTGATGACGAGCGGACGGTTGCAGATTGATTTTCTCCAATTCACCAATCTGGCAGACGTATGGCGGATTTGAGATTCCTTTGGCCGCAACCGAACCGCCAAACCGCGAGCACCCCTAGTAATTTATAAGATTTTGTATTTTCAGTTTGTTTAAATATTCTGTTTGTGTTTTCAATTAAAAAAGAGTTTAAATATTTTCTGGAAAAAAAGTTTTCAACTTGAATATCTTTTTTGAATTAAAAAAATAAACGTATTATTTATCTATATTTTTTGGTTTTTAAATCTATCTCTAAAAATAATAAATAGAAAATATGATATATGCTGGTTGGTTTTTCTTTTCAAAAACAAATATAGATGTAACAATACAGAGACATACAATCTCTACTACTGCTCTGTTCATGGTTTTGGTGGTTTGAATTGTTTTTATATTTTAAGAACCACAGATTGTAATACTTTATGTGGATGAGACATGTTGTGATTAGTATGTGGATGAGGCATGCAATGATTGTAATATTCTAAAGTTTTAAACTTTTCTGCTTTGGATGAGGCATGCAGTGATTATAATATTTTTTTAAGCCATTGACTGTAATACTTTTTCTTCTTTTTTTGAGGAAGTGCACAAGTTGAATTATATTGAAAATTTATAAAATTTTAAACCACCAAACCGATTCGCATCCATCCGCTAAACCACCAATCCGCTCAATCCACATCCGCCGGATTGGCGGATGAATGCAGATTGATTTTCTCTAATTCGCTAATCTGGCGGATGGATGGTGGATTGAAGGTTCCGTGGCCGCAACCGACCCGCATCCACCCCTAGTTAGAGGAAGAGGCTATGCTGAAGTAGTTGAAGAAGATTCAAGCTGACATATCTATTTGGAGGCTGCTTATGGCTTCACGAGTGCACAGACAGGCAATACTGTTGGTAATGGATAAAGAGAAGTTGTCCATCGATACCACCTCGGAACAACTGGTGGGATTAGTCTTCCTGGGAGACGCTGTGCCGACTTTGTCCTTTTTAGACAAGGAATTACTGCTAGAAGGCTCTGCACACAACAAGCCTCTATACATATCCGTAGAGTGCCGAGAAAAGTGGATACCAGAGGTATTGGTCGATACCGGGTTGGCGATCAACGTCTGTCCTTGTCGTACGACTTATGCTATTGGTCTGAAACTGACCTATTTTGTACCTACAGCCCAGGTGATCCGGGCATATGACAATACAAGCAAAGAGGTGATGGGAACAGTGCAGATCAGAGTGCAGGTTGGACCCGCTCGACAGGATATTGAATTTCACATCCTGGATGTCCCAGCCACTTTCAACCTATTACTTGGGTGACCCTGGCTACACCAAGTAAAAGTTGTCTCTTCCACCCTCCACCAAATGCTGAAGTATCGCCATGGAAAATCGGTGGCTATAGTCTTCGAAAATTCATCTATACATCCTCTGCCAGAGGTCACTACGCTTGTGCTGGAGATTGTACATGGCGAAGATGATGTTTTCATTTTATGGTTAACCTTGGCTGAGGCTCGGGTAGTCTAGAATATCTTGGCTATTGATGAGAGCCTATATGTCAGTGCCCAATCTGTATATCTCATGAATAAGCTACAGCATATGCCCGGAATGAGATTAGGAAAAAGTGGCCAAAAAGGCGTCGCTGCATTGGCCGATGTGCCACATAACCCATATGCCTTTGGTCTTAGTTATATGTCTACCAAAGAGGATTGGGTGAGGAAAGGGAAAGAAATGGCCAGAAGGACCAGAACTAAGTAGACCAGGAAGCGGCACGAGCTTGTACACCGACCAATTTAGGGAACCCTGAATGGCTATTTTGTTCGGGAGGGTGAAGACTTCCCATACTATGGTTTCCCCAAACCCTGTTTTAACTCTGAGAAGCAGCGGGTTCTCGGCTTTGAGATTTTCTTCGGCTTGCAGCTGCAAGAGAGTGACACAGAGAAACAGACTGAACTAACTGCTGAGGCTGCAAAGAGCACAGAAAGTGATTCCAACCGCAGTGAACTTGAGATAGGAGCAGCATTGGCATGTCTCTTTTAGGATCCTCAGATCAGCTTAGAAAGCTTGGGGGATGACCTAACCGTTTCCATGATCGGAGACCAACTGGGTGCGAACCCTTCCAATTGTATCTTGGATGCATCTGATGCACCGTCCCTCACTTGGCAGCTGGAGGAGGGCTTCCTGTCTAGTAGTTCTGAGTTGGGTAGTGAGCCGGAATTTGAGTCCACAGAGTCTGTCGAGTCAGAATCAGATTCCAGTTCCTCTGAGTCAGAGTTCGGTATTCTTGGGGTTGATAACCCGGATACCGAGGTTTTGTCCAGGTTGTCTTTTTCTTTTTCTTTTGAGTCGGTTGTAACCGAGGAATTGGATGAGCTGGACTTTGTGAATGAGAATGCCATCGCAGGTTTTGAGTACTTCTCTGTGCCACTTGTATATTGCATTGATCATGACTTTCAAAATTTTAGTGAAAACGACGAGGAAGGCATTCCTTTGGTTTTGAAACATTTGATGAATCGAGAGGAGGAGAGGTTTGTAAAACCCCTTGTTGATGAAATCATTCCAATTAAAGTGGATACTGAGAAAGATCCGTGTCTGGTCTAGATCGGGTCCACATTGTCTTTGGAGGAGCGCGAGCTCTTAGTCGTTTTATTAAAAGATTTCAAAGATATTTTCTCGTGGTCCTATGAAGACATGCCTGGAATCGATCCTGAGATTGTACAGCATCGGATTCCTCTTGACCCTGAGGCCCGACCCGTCAAGCAGAAACTGCGGAGAATACGCTCGGAATGGGCTTTGAAGATTAAGGAAGAGGTCACCAAGCAGATAGATGCAGGGTTTTTGCCAGTATCTAAGTACCCAACTTGGTTGGCCAACATTGTTCCAGTGCCAAAGAAAGATGGCAGAATTTGAGTGTGTGTGGATTTCAGAGATCTGAACAGAGCTAGTCCGGAGGACGATTTTCCTTTGCCGCACATCGATGAACTGGTGGACTTCACCGCAGGCCATGCGTTGCTCTCCTTCATGGATGGATTTTTCGGGTATAACCAGATTCTGATGGCACCCGAGGATAGAGAGAAAACTACCTTCGCTACGTCGTGGGGAACCTACTACTACAGGGTGATACCGTTTAGGTTGAAGAATGCTGGGGCTACCTATCAACGGGCTGCAACCACAGTTCTGCATAATATGATCCACACAGAGGTTGAGGTGTATGTGGACGACATGATTGTCAAGTCTAAGGAAAGAAAGGGCCACTACACTGCCTTGAAGAAATTCTTTCAACAGATCAGAGAATACAGATTGAGGTTGAATCCACAAAAATGTAGTTTTGTTGTGACAGCAGGGAAAATGCTGGGTTTTTTTGATTACACAGAGGGGCATCGAGGTAGATTCTTTCAAAATCAAGGCCATCCTAGAAATGACACCACCAAGGACTGAAAAGGAGGTGCGAGACTTTTTGGGTAAAGTGCAATTCATAAGACGGTTTATTTCAAAATTAAACTTGACTTGTGAACCACTATTTGGTCTCCTGAAGAAAGGAAAGAAATTCCAATGGGATGATTGATGTCAATTTGCTTTTGAGTAGATCAAGCAGTACCTACAAAACTCATCTATGTTATCGCCGCTAGAACCGGGGAAGCCATTGATTTTGTATCTGTCAGTAACAAACACAATAATGGGATGCATGCTTGCTAAAAAATTTGAGGATAAGGTGGAGAAAGCCATCTACTATCTGAGTAAGAAGATGCTGGACTATGAGACCTGTTACACTCCACTGGAGAAGGCTTGCTTAGCCTTGGTATGGGCTACCAGGAAGTTGAGGCACTACCTGTTATCTCACTCTGTGATTCTGGTTTCGAGATTAGATTCCATCAAATATCTTTTCGAGAAACCAGCACTTACGGGTAGGCCAGGCCGTTGGTTGCTTCTTCTCTTCGAATTTGATTTGAAGTATGTTACTCGCAAGTCTGTTAAGGGGAGAGCAGTAGCAAAGTTCTTGGTAGATCATGTAACGACCCCAAAATTTGTATTAGAGATTACCTTTACGGCCTTATGGGTTAATGCATTTTAATTTATTGATATGTGTTCAAATTGAGGAATTATCTGTTGAGCCACGGCTGTAAAATTGAAATTACCGACCTTTACGGGTTCAGATATCACAATTGAGGACTTGGATGTGTTAATGGAAATTTTTAGAACTATTTGGGAAACTTAATTGGAAATCTAATTTGTCTGATTCGTTGATGTGCATTTGGGTGGTTAACTTGGTACTGCAAATTGAAGGCCTTAGAGGTTTCAGAAACCAGAACAGGGGACATATTTATGATCATCATAATTTTTAGACTCATCTGGAAAGTTTAATTGAAATTTAATTTTTCGCGATTCGTAATGGCGTGTTTGGCCCTCCTTATTTGTGATAAAGCTTATATAGTTAATTATATGGGTGTATATGATATATATGAGTAGGACTCATCTTTTGGAGCTCAAAATATCTAAGAAGATAGGAAGACCCGTGAGAAAGAGAGGCCAAGAGAGAGTGAGAGAGAGAGTTCACCATTGTTGAGAGCTTGAAGATGACTTGAAGAAATTGGAGAGAAGAAGGAGAGTAACCATGGAAGCTTGGAGAAATTAAAGAAAACCATGAGGAAGTCAAAGAGTGAACTAAGGTAAGATAAATCATCTTGAATTCTTATGTTTAAGGCATCAATTTCATGAAATCATGATAATAAGGGAAGCTTTGAACCCATTTGAGTTAGGGTTCTATGTATATATTTGATTGAACCTTGATTTCCTAAGAATTTCTTGATTGAAGAATTCAAGTCATTATATTTGTTTATTTTGAGGTTATGATGTTTGATGGAGAATAATAATGTGAAATCGGTCATGTATTAAAGGGTTTTGGGCTTTGATTTACATGTAATTAAGGCTTGATTTTGAAAATGAGAAGTCTCAAATTTTCAGCCATTTTCGGACTGCAAACTGTCCAGGGCCGCACGTGCGGCACTATTTCCCCGCACGTGCGGAGACAGCTCTGTCCAGCCAACTTTGAACAAGCATATCTTTTGTATCCGGACTCCGTTTTGAGTGATTCTTGGGCCTAAAATCAAGTCCCAAAAGTCTAGTTTCCAATGGTGGTGGTCTCACTCCCAAATTACAAATACAGAAATAGTTATGCCCAAATTAGTGACGACTGTTTACTTTCTGTCAACTAGTTTTGTACCATTTTTTCACCTAAACCATTTTCCATCGATTTCTCCTGTTTTCTGAGACATGGATTATAACTTATTAAGGAATAATGAGCTTGGTACCACCATGGCTAATTGATTGAACGATCAAAGAGAATAAGTAAAGGATCGAGTATAATCTCATATTATGTGTTGTGCACTGTACTTGTAGGCCGAGACGAGGACATCGTCCTATTACTACCGGGAGCTGATCACTATGAGTAGTAGTACAGTAGTCGTACGTTCAATTATCGTTAATGATTTTTATCATTAATATGCTGTTCCTTGCAAGTAATTAAGTTAACAATGTGTCGATTGGAAAATCTAGAGGCATTATTGAGCGGTATTACTGTTGACAAAGAAGACTAACATTCTGTTATTTGCAAGATAGCTATAGTGATTCATGATGAACAAAGGGAACGTATAAGCACTATGGAACCATGGTATTCACGTATCTCTGAAATCATTCAATCTGTAAATGTGCTTATCTCTTATTAATAATTATCAGGAATGCCCTGTTAAACTTAAGTTAACTATGTTAACTCATGTGAATGATGTAACGGCTACCATTAGTACTCTGTTAAGTACAAGTCAACTATGGTAACATATATGAACGATCAAACAAAGGTGTATGCTTCTATATGCTATTAATAGAACAAGTGAACTACGCCATTTCTTAATGAATAATTAGTTAAGACCACAGATTGTTTTATACGTTATTACCTGCTAAGCATTATGATAAACAACAGATTGATTTACGGATGACTCAACCTGAAGACAGAATTAAATATCAATGACCTTGTCATGTGACTCACGTTATGATGTAAACTGTTCTGTCTTTGTTAAGTGTACTATAATGACATGATATAACAAGAAATGCTCTATGTTCTGATATGTTACGTTTTGACTTAATGAACAGTTGTCCATATATGTAAAGTATTCATGACATCCGTAGCACACGGCTCTTACCTGAGGGTAATAATACCGTGGTTCACGGATGTTACAAGTTTACATATGTTACAAGTTCAAGTATGTACAAGTTTAAGTATGTTACAAGTTCACGTATGTTATAAGTTCTCAGTATCGGGGGATTCCTTTATGGAACTAACAAGAATGCTTTATATTGATTTGTTAGCGCTAGCGAAGTGCCAAGTATAATCAAGTATGAATTCTGATTTCTGTTTATGATTCAAGTATGATGCATTTGTATGAATTTGTTTCCGTTTATGGTATGACATGATATGTATGGTTTGGTCTGTAAGACCCATTAATTACTGGTATGGAACAAAGTGCTACTTGGAACTAAGTGCTACATTGTGAGCCACCTCTAGAGTCCATGTGAGACACCTCTTGAATCCATACATATATGAACTAGGCTTAAAGCCAATCTGGGCCTATGGCCATTCTATATGATCTATTAGGCCATAGGCTATTCTGTATTTTTGGTATGGAGCAACATGCTGTACGGAACTAGGTGCTGCAGTGCGAGTTAACTCTAGAATCCGTACGAGTCACCTCTTGAGTCCATACATATGTGAAAGTTATGAGGCTGAAAGCTGTTCTGTGAAAGTTATGAGGCCTATGGCCATTTTGTATGATCTGTAAGATCTGTTAGTAATAAACAAAGTGCTGTATGGAACTAAGTGCTGCAATGCGAGTCACCTCTAGAATCCGTGCGAGCCACCTCTTGAATTCATACACACAAGTTCAAGGGCTTAATGCCAACATGTTCAAGGGCTCAATGCCAACACGTTTAAGGGCTTAATGCCAATATGTTCAAGGGCCTATTGCCACTCTGTTCAAGGGCTTAAAGCCATTATGTTTCAAGATATTATGTTTTAAGTCATTATGTTTCAAGACTGGGCCTAAGGCCGTTATGAAATTAGTGCAGAATCAATTAACCTTATGCCCCCTTTATTTATGTATGCATTGATATGTATTATACTTCAAGTTGAGCATTGAATCATTTATGTACTATTATTCACTGAGCTTCGCTCACTTTGTGTTATGTCTGTTCTGTAGGTAATTACTTTGGGAGTCCGTTTTAACCCTTGATGCTCACCCTCCAATTGTCAACCTCAGTATGCCCAAACTCCCAGACCAAGCCCATGCATTTATGTGAAGTTTTGTTAAGATTTTGGCTTGCACTTTAATTATTTACTTAAGGTTAAAATGTATGTATATACCCCCTTTCTTTACCAATGTTCGGATATACGCTCATTTATATGTATGGGTATGTATATAGATAAATGGCTCTCACGTATGTGATCCTGGCATGTTAGTTTTAGCTCAATGGATGTTATTCTATGTTACTTTGTAATATTAAATGCTTCCGTTTAGGCCCCATATATTATGTATTTCAGGTTATGTCTCCGTATCTGCATAGGTCATGCCCGAACTTTTAGGGTCGAGTTTGGGGCGTGACAAGTGGTATCAGAGCATGAGTTGCTATCTCACACACGAATCCATTGGGCTTTAGGATGTCTAGAAAAGACTTACGTATCATGCATGACATCCTTATTACATATGAAAGGAAATGATGGCAACGTTAAATGTAATTTGTTGACGGTAACGATTATGATCCATGTCTATTGTACATTTCTTGTGTATATTGTAATTAATTGTTGAGTAGAAGATGACAAGAATAAGGATAGAGGATCAGGAGGATTCTACCTCCTTCTGGTTAGACAGAATGAAAAGGGAAAATGCTTGGTAAGGCAACTTTTTTTTATGCAAATAATTAAGTAAAATATATGTTATCGGTGGTTTTTTTTTTGGACTGATAGTTGAATTGTTTAAACACTAAGTATGGAATATGTTTAAGACCAAAGAAAATGATATATGTGATACTCTAACTTTTATGATATAGTTATGTCTTCCGTGCCGTAGTAATGTTTGGACCCATGATTTTGAAAAACTATTGTGTTAGGTATTTTGATAAGTTGTGTTTTACATGATAGTTGAATTATATTAAGTGTAACCGGCTGTAAGAGAAGGTTATGTATCAGTGCTCCCCCTTTGAATTGTGTAAAAGGTTAATTCAATATAATCTATTTTGTTATGTGAAATTTGTAATCCGTAATCAGGATTTTGTAGAAAGAATGATTGAACGACATGAAGAACTTTACCCACATTATGTATCCGCCTACATGAGACTTGTAAAGAAGAGGCAGTTAAAATCCTGTTTCTGTATATCAATGACTTAAGATTGAGAAGCCATTTTTGTGAAATATTTTTATGTAAATATGCAAATGTTTGATATTACAAATTGCCACTCTGGTCCTCTATTTTGTATTGGAAGCTATAATATGAACTGTTCTGTACAAGGTTTTCAAAGGTGTATTCGAGGCGCGACTTAAGGCGCGACTTGAGGCGAGGCGTACGGAAAATGCATAGATGCGTTCTGTTTGGAGCGAGACCCCAGCTATGTGTACGCGTCAAGATCAGAGGCGTAAGCATTTGTCGCGCTTCATGCACTTTTCACGCTTTTGATAGCGAGGCGGAAGCCTTTGAAGAGTTCGATTTCAAAATTCAAAAAGGGAAGATAGAGTAGTTGATGGAAAATTGCTATTAATTGACTTCGATTCAAACAGAAATTGCTCAAGAATAAGTTATAAATACCATGTAAGTCGATCTTCAAATTAGAGTCCAACAACTTCAAATCAGTCGCCTAATCTTCTTCAACGAACTAGGGTTTTCAAGGTACGCAGTCTCTCTCTCTCTTTCTGTCGAGTTGAGTCGACTCTGTCTCTGTGTCTCTCTCTCTCGTTCTGTTCTCTGCATCGTCTCTACATCGTCTCTCTCGATCTGCTTTCTACATCGTCTCTCTCATTCTGTCACTGTGATGTATATATATTATATAATATATGTATCTTTGTTTCGTGCAGTGTATATGTTATATAATATAGCCACAGTGTAGTATAGTGGTCTATCTATCTCTATCCGACTGTGATGGATATATATTCTATAATATATATATCTTTGTTTCAAGCGTGCAGCAGTGGACCAACATGTTATTAGATAATATATTATATCTTTGTTTCAAGCGTACAGTGTAGTGGACTAACATGCTATTATATAATATATTATATATGTAGTGGACTAACATGTTATTATATAATATATTATATATGTACAGTGTAATGTTATTAAATAATATATTATATATGTAGTGGACTAACTTGTTATTATATAATATATTATATATGTACAGTGTAGTAGATTACCATATCATGCTTAATATTATTATTTTAATGTTTCTCCTTCTTTTATTTAAAATTATTATTATTATTATTATTTTTTGATAGACTATAATTTATTATTATTAATATTAATATTTTTTTTTCTTTTTGCCATCCCACCTAACCAGTATCTTTTTTTTTTAATTTTTTTTTTTGTTTATTTTTATATAGTGCTACAGTTGATAAGTTTGTGGGGAAAAAAAAATGACTGAACCCAAAGGCCAAAGAAAAGATTTTGTCTGGAAGTATGTAAAAGAAGTTGATGGGGAAAAGTATTTTAGATGTAAATTTTGTGATCAAACTTGTAGTGGTACTGTAAGTCGATTTAAAAATCATCTAGCCAGTACGCATAAAGGCATTAAACCGTGTTCAAAAGTTCCTGAAGATGTAAAATTGGAATGCCAACACGCATTAAAAAATTTCTTTGAGCAAAAAAGTGCCTGTAATGAGATGCAATATGAAATTGGGATGGGTGCTGGAGCAAAGGGCGAGAGTGGTGCTTCTCAATCTATTGAAGGCGATACTGGTGGTATGACACAAGCACCAAAACCGAGGGGTCCAATGGATAAATTTGCTAGTTCTCAAGCACGACAATCTACACTGAACTCCAAATGGAAACAAGAAGAAAGAAAAGATGTGTGTCGAAAGATTGGGCGTTTTATATATTGTAAAGCTCTTCCATTTAATTTAGTGAATGATCCGTATTGGGTAGCTGCAGTTGATGGAATTGCAAATTATGGACCTGGTTTCAAACCCCCTTCTATGCATGAATTGAGGACTTGGATTCTTAAAGCAGAAGTAGAGGATATAAATGTCATGATGGAGGAACATAAGAAAGCATGGAAACAATATGGATGCTCAATTATGTCTGATGGCTGGACAGATGGGAAAAGTAGAGTTCTTATTAATTTTCTTGTGAATAGCCCTGCTGGAACTTGGTTTTTAAAATCAATTGATGCATCTGATACTATAAAAAATGGGGAGTTGATGTTTAACTATCTTGATAGTGCCGTAGATGAAATTGGGGAAGATAATGTTGTTCAAGTTATTACTGATAATGCTTCAAACTATGTCAATGCCAGGTCGAGACTTATGGAGAAGAGGAAGAAGTTGTATTGGACTCCATGTGCTGCGCATTGTATTGATTTAATGTTGGAGGACATTGGAAAATTGAAAGTCTATGACCAAACTCTCTCGTTATCTAGGCAAGTGGTCAAGTTTATATATGGACATTGTTGGGTTCTTTCAATGATGAGATCATTTACAAAGAACAGTGAACTACTCCGTCCAGCAGTAACACGGTTTGCCACTGCTTATCTTACTCTCCAAAGTCTTTACAAACAAAAGCAACCACTCCAAGCTATGTTTTCTTCAGAAAAGTGGGCTTCTAGTAGTTGGGCAAGAAATGTTGAAGGGGTAAAGGCTCGTGCAACTGTGTTGTTTGATCCAAAATTTTGGCCGAATGTTGTTTTTTGTATCAAAAGCACAATACCTTTGGTTAGTGTTTTGCGAGAAGTTGATTCGGAGGAAAGGCCTGCTATGGGTTACATTTATGAGTTGATGGATTTGGCTAAAGAAAAGATTGCTTTCAATTGTGGAGGAAATGTTAGGAAATACGGACCAATTTGGAATAAGATAGATGCAAGGTGGACACCACAACTTCATAAACCTTTACATGCTGCTGGTTATTATTTAAACCCTCAGTTGCGCTATCGAGATTCATTCTCCAATGTTGAGGAGGTGAGGCAAGGATTGTATCAGTGCATGGATAGAATGTTGAGTTATGATGAGCGTCTCAAGGCTGATATCCAATTGGACTATTATGATCAAGCAAAAGGGGAATTCGGAAGTCGTGTTGCAATTGATTCCAGAGCGATACGCTCTCCCGGTAAGAAACTAATATGAAAATAATTTTCCAATTATATTCTATAAAATTAAAATACGAGATTGAAATTATTTGTGCATTTTTCAAATTATGTAGCTGATTGGTGGATTCGTTTTGGGAGCAAAACATCAGAGTTAACAAAATTTGTTATTCGAATACTTAGTCTAACTTGTAGTGCTTCGGGATGTGAGAGGAATAGGAGCACCTTTGAGTCGGTAATATATCTTTCTTTCCTAAACTTTCTTATGCATAAAATAAAATATTCATGTTTCTTATTTCGTTTCTTATATTATTATATTAGATTCATACAAAAAAGAGGAATAGGCTTGAGCACAAACATTTGAATGCTTTGGTCTATGTGAAGTACAACACTAAACTAAGAGAGAGGAGTATCAGAAGAAGACAAAACATCGATCCAATACTAATTGATGAAATTGATTCGGATGATGCATGGATTGCTGAAAAAGAAGATCCTGTCCTCTCCCTTGATGCTTCTTGGCTTGATGAAGAAGAATTGTTCGATGCTGAAGCAATTAGGACTGTGCCTATCATTGCATATGATAGAAGTGTGGAGAATCAATCAACTATGACTACGATTAATGTTGACTCATCTTCGAATGCGAAGAAAAGAAAAGTTGGTGAAGGTTCAAGTAAGTTGTTAAACAATTATGGACTAGTTGCATATATATTATTATATGAGCCTATTTAATTAATTTGAAAGCCTATTTCTTGTATAGGAAATGATAGAGGAAAAGGCAAGGCAGCAAGATGCACCCTTGCGGATGAAGACATGGAGTCGGAAGAAGTTGGTGGAATAGATGATGGAACTTATCCCATTATAGATATAGCGGACGAAGATGATGACAATATTAATGAGGATGACTTAGAGTGACCTATTATTTATTTATTGCTTTGTTCATAGAGTATTAGAGTTTTAAGTTATTTTGTTTATTGAACAATTGGAATTTAAGTTTTTGACCATGACTTAAGTTATTTTTTTATTATAGTATTAATTAGAATGACTTAGAAAGCACTTATAATACTTGAAATAATTAATTAATTTTGGTTATATGCTTAGAATGGCCTTTAAAAATTTTATTTGGCAATTCTTATTTTTTTTTACTCTTTTTATGCTATATTTAATTAATTTTGCATTTTATAAAAATTAAAAAAATCAAAATTCAAAAGGCTTACGCCTCAACGCCTCGAGGCTTACGCCTCGCCTCAACAAGGGTAAAACGCCTCGCCTTGCGCTTTTGCCTTTAAAAACACTGGTTCTGTATGATGAGGTAAACTTTGTTCAAAAGAAAGGACATGGAGATATTCTATATTGATGGTACCGATATGTACCCCACTCATGATATGATTACGAATTGACTTACTGTCATATTGAACTAACCTTCCTAAGAATCCGAACTCTGATATTAATGGTCAAATCATTTTGTTGCTATATTATTGAATTCCTAGACATTATGGAATCTGGATGGACGTGATTACTGGCTATTGCTGACCCATGGTAATTATAAGTTGTGAATGCGAAACCATGTGGCTGATCTCGTGTCTGATAGTAGGAAAAGAAAGAACCATTTGAATAGTGGGATATTGAAACGATTAAAAAGAGGCCAAATTAATTTGTGCTGTCACAAGAAGATGTTCCACCTTATGGTTATGGTTAGGAATCTGATTTGAAGTGATAAGTTAATTCTGATTATTTGAGCCTTCATTGAAGTTGAGGATTTGAGCCTGACTTTGAATATTCAAAATTTAGACCTCACTTATCCTATTTGTTATGGAAGTAAAGCGCTTGAGGATACTTCAAAGTACTGAAACCATGGTTTTGAATATTTAATTTATCAGTGAGCAAGGGTTATAAAGTCGTTAATGTAGAACTCATTTATTTATTCCAGGCCTAATTGTTGTAGTATGTTTGTACCATCGGGAACCCGATTGAGTAATGAACGCTTCCTTAACCTTTGAGGAATTATGATAATGGGGGTTGTTGTGAACCTAAAGAATTTGAATTATGTTTGATAGCTTATGAGTCGCATGCAATCGAATACTCGAATGAATTCATTTCTGTGGGCAATAAATTGAAATGTACAAGATTCATGAATAATGAGAAGATGTTTTGATGATATTGAGTATTTTTATTAATTGGGTTACCAATTAGCTAGTAAAGATGAATTACTTGTGACTCTTGGAGCAAACTCCATTGAAATTGACTATATAGGATTGTGAATTGTTAAATAATTGAGAAGTGTTGTATACCCAAGACGAAACTGGACTTGTGGCAGGGTGAATCAAGCTTGGAGGACCAAACTTTTTAAGGTGGGGAGGATGTAACGACCCCAAAATCCGTATTAGAGATTACCTTTACGGCCTTATGGGTTAATGCATTTTAATTTATTGATATGTGTTCAAATTGAGGAATTATCTGTTGAGCCACGGCTGTAAAATTGAAATTACCGACCTTTACGGGTTCAGATATCACAATTGAGGACTTGGATGTGTTAATGGAAATTTTTAGAACTATTTGGGAAACTTAATTGGAAATCTAATTTGTCTGATTCGTTAATGTGCGTTTGGGTGGTTAACTTGGTACTGCAAATTGAAGGCCTTAGAGGCTTCAGAAACCAGAACAGGGGACATATTTATGATCATCATAATTTTTAGAGTCATCTGAAAAATTTAATTGAAATTTAATTTTTCGCGATTCGTAACGGCGTGTTTGGCCCTCCTTATTTGTGATAAAACTTATATAGTTAATTATATGGGTGTCTATGATATATATGAGTAGGACTCATCTTTTGGAGCTCAAAATATCTAAGAAGATAGGAAGACCCGTGAGAAAGAGAGGCCAAGAGAGAGTGAGAGAGAGAGTTCACCATTGTTGAGAGCTTGAAGATGACTTGAAGAAATTGGAGAGAAGAAGGAGAGTAACCATGGAAGCTTGGAGAAATTAAAGAAAACCATGAGGAAGTCAAAGAGTGAACTAAGGTAAGATAAATCATCTTGAATCCTTATGTTTGAGGCATCAATTTCATGAAATCATGATAATAAGGGAAGTGTTGAACCCATTTGAGTTAGAGTTCTATGTATATATTTGATTGAAGCTTGATTTCCTGAGAATTTCTTGATTGAAGAATTAAAGTCATTATATTTGTTTATTTTGAGGTTATGATGTTTGATGGAGAATAATAATGTGAAATTGGTCATGTATTAAAGGGTTTTGGGCTTTGATTTACATGTAATTAAGGTTTGATTTTGAAAATGAGAAGTCTCAAATTTTCAGCCATTTTCGGACTGCAAACTATCCAGGGCCGCACGTGTGGCACTGTTTCCCCGCACGTGCGGAGACAGCTCTGTCCAGCCAACTTTGAACAAGCATATCTTTTGCATCCGGACTCTGTTTTGAGTGATTCTTGAGCCTAAAATCAAGCCCCAAAAGTCTAGTTTCCAATGGTGGTGGTCTCACTCCCAAATTATAAATATAGAAATAGTTATTCCAAATTAGTGACGACTGTTTACTTTCTGTCAACTAGTTTTGTACCATTTCTTTACCTAAACCATTTTCCATCGATTTCTCCTGTTTTCTGAGACATGGATTATAACTTATTAAGGAATAATGAGTTTGGTACCACCATGGCTAATTGATTGAACGATCAAAGAGAATAAGTAAAGGATCGAGTATAATCTCATATTATGTGTTGTGCACTGTACTTGTAGGCCGAGACGAGGACATTGTCCTATTATTACCGGGAGCTGATCACTGTGAGTAGTAGTACGGTAGTCGTACGTTCAATTATTGTTAATGATTTGTATCATTAATATGCTGTTCCTTGCAAGTAATTAAGTTAACAATGTGTCGATTGGAAAATCTAGAGGCATTATTGAGCGGTATTACTGTTGATAAAGAAGACTAACATTCTGTTATTTGCAAGATAGCTATAGTGATTCATGATGAACAAAGGGAACGTATAAGCACTATGGAACCATGGTATTCACATATCTCTGAAATCATTCAATCTGTAAATGTGCTTATCTCTCATTAATAATTATCAGGAATGTCCTGTTAAACTTAAGTTAACTATGTTAACTCATGTGAATGACGTAACGGCTACCATTAGTACTCTGTTAAGTACAAGTCAACTATGGTAACATATATGAACGATCAAACAAAGGTGTATGCTTCTATATGCTATTAATAGATCAAGTGAACTACGCTATTTCTTAATGAATAATTAGTTAAGACCACGAATTGTTTTATACGTTAATACCTGCTAAGCATTATGATAAACAACGGATTGATTTACAGATGAATCAACCTGAAGACAGAATTAAATATCAATGACCTTGTCATGTGACTCACGTTATGATGTAAACTGTTCTGTCTTTGTTAAGTGTACTGTAATGACATGATATAACAAGAAATGCTCTATGTTCTGATATGTTACGTTTTGACTTAATGAACAGTTGTCCATATATGTAAAGTATTCATGACATCCGTAGCACACGGCCCTCACCCGGGGGTAATAATACCGTGGTTCACGGATGTTACAAGTTTACATATGTTACAAGTTCAAGTATGTACAAGTTTAAGTATGTTACAAGTTCACGTACGTTATAAGTTCTCAGTATCGGGGGATTCCTTTATGGAACTAACAAGAATGCTTTATATTGATTTGTTAGCGCTAGCGAAGTGCCAAGTATAATCAAGTATGAATTCTGATTTCTGTTTATGATTCAAGTATAATGCATATGTATGAATTTGTTTCCGTTTATGGCATGACATGATATGTATGGTTTGGTCTGTAAGACCCATTAATTACTGGTATGGGACAAAGTGCTACTTCGAACTAAGTGCTACATTGTGAGCCACCTCTAGAGTCCATGTGAGACACCTCTTGAATCCATACATATATGAACTAGGCTTAAAGCCAATCTGGGCCTATGGCCATTCTATATGATTTATTAGGCCATAGGCTATTCTGTATTTTTGGTATGAAGCAACGTGCTGTATGGAACTAAGTGCTGCAGTGCGAGTTACCTCTAGAATCCGTACGAGCCACTTCTTGAGTCCATACATATGTGAAAGTTATGAGGCTGAAAGCTGTTCTGTGAAAGTTATGAGGCCTATGGCCATTTTGTATGATCTGTAAGATCTGTTAGTATGAAACAAAGTGCTGTATGGAACTAAGTGCTGCAATGCGAGTCACCTCTAGAATCTGTGCGAGCCACCTCTTGAGTTCATACACACAAGTTCAAGGGCTTAATGCCAACATGTTCAAGGGCTCAATGCCAACACATTTAAGGGCTTAATGCCAATATGTTCAAGGGCCTATTGCCACTCTGTTCAAGGGCTTAAAGCCATTATGTTTCAAGATATTATGTTTTAAGTCATTATGTTTCAAGACTGGGCCTAAGGCCGTTATGAAATTAGTGCAGAATCAATTAACCTTATGCCCCCTTTATTTATGTATGCATTGATATGTATTATACTTCAAGTTGAGCATTGAATCATTTATGTACTATTATTCGCTGAGCTTCGCTTGCTTTGTGTTATGTCTGTTCTGTAGGTAATTACTTTGGGAGTCCGTCTTAACCCTTGATGCTCACCCTCCAATTGTCAACCTCAGTATGCCCAGACTCCTAGACCATGCCCATGCATTTATGTGAAGTTTTGTTAAGATTTTGGCTTGCACTTTAATTATTTACTTAAGGTTAAAATGTATGTATATACCCCATTTCTTTACCAATGTTCAGATATACGCTCATTTATATGTATGGGTATGTATATAGATAAATGGCTCTCACGTATGTGATCCTGGCATGTTAGTTTTAGCTCAATGGATGTTATTCTATGTTACTTTGTAATATTAAATGCTTCCGTTCAGGCCCCATATATTATGTATATCAGGTTATGTATCCGTATCTGCATAGGTCATGCCTGAACTTTAGGAGCGAGTTTGGGGCGTGACAGATCACCCAGTGAAAGGGGATGAAGTGGCAGAATTCTTGTTCCCAGATGAATCTATTCTGCAAATTGAGTAAAAGATTTGGACAATGTACTTTGACGGAGCGTGTAACCAGTACGGTTATGGGATAGGGATGTTGCTGATAGCACCCGACAATTCCTATATACCCTTAGCCTTCAAACTCCGGTTCAAAGTATCCAACAACTGTAGACACCCCATTTTTGACCGCCCTTAACACTTGGGCGTTACTGATGGTTTCTTTGGTGATGAAAGATGTGCAGGGCAAAGGTTCGATTTCTTCGGCAAGAGGAGAGTCAAATCCTAACTTCACACCCCATTGTGGACCAAAGCTATTTTGAGTGGTTTTTAGACCTTAAAATCCTCTCTTTCAAAATATTTTTGAAAAGAAGTTTTTACAAATTTTCGAGGCTCGCATTTTGTCAAATGTCACCCTTTTCGGTAAACCGAGCAAGGACAAAGTGGAAATGAATGAAAGAGAGATGAAATCTTTGAAAATTCCTTCAAAACACCTTGTTTAGGGGTTTGGAGTTGAAGAAAAGAGGAGAAGAGGGAAGAAACCAAGTTGGAGAAGAAGATGGGCATGAATCGCTAAGAGAGAGTCGAGTAGCACTCGCTAAATCAGGTCTATCCTTTTGAATACTTGGATTTCAGCTATGAGGCCACCACCGTTGGAAATATTACTTCCGGGGCTTCATTTTTCACATAAGAATCTCCTCAAACCGAGTCCGGATGGGGGAGATATGATTGGCTGAAGTTGGGCATCATTCCGGTTGGACAGAAACTGAGCAGCCTTCACTAAAAGAGGGATATCTCATAACACACATGGAATTTTGATGTGAGGCTTGCATAATTGGAAAGAAGACTTCTGGGGATACAGTTTAGGCTCAAGAATGACCTGAAAAGGCATCCAGACGAAGGAATTAGGCTTGTTTCAAGTTAGGGACTAGGACTGATTTTTCCCATCGGCCTCTATGGCACTACATCGGCCACAATTGGACCTCAGCAGCTATATGTCGGCCAAAACTGAACCTTATCGGCCACAAATGGTGGCTGGTGGGCACCAAAGATGGCCGGTCGGCCAGAAGTGTCCAGAAAGCCCCGAATTGGTAGATATTTTTCCTCCAGCTGTTTTAGGCTGTCCTAGATATTTCCAATTGAGATATTTTTGACCAAACTTGATATTTTGCTATATAATGAATCCTTATATCTCATATTCAAGGGTTAGAACATTTAGAGAACATTCTTGGCAAAAGGTTTGGGAGCTTCTCACACTAGAACCTCTCTCTCTACAATCCTCTCTTGAGCATTTGTGCTAGAAGGCTTGCATACAACCATCTTCAACCTATCAACCCTTAAGAAGAGTTGATCACCATTGCCTTGAGGTCCCTTGGAACCTATTTTTGGGCTGATTGAAGGTTGTTTGGCTCAAATTTTGGCTGGTTTTGCTGTTGTCCTTCAAGGTTCTTCAAGGGTAAACACTTGCTCCTTTAAACCTTTGCTTTGCATGCTTGTTTTACCACATTTGTAAACTATTTTTGGCTTGGTTTTGAACTAAAGAAAACTCTGTTTTCTAGTCCTAAAAGTGATGGTTTAGGCCTATTTTGTGTTAGGGGGTTGTCTCTCTCTTTTGTTCCTTAGCTTGTATAGCTTTTGAGCCATCTTCTAAGGCCTTTCAAAACAACTTTTCGTGGCCTTTTAACCACTGAAATCTAGAGGATTTTCAGTGGTAAAAATCCTATTTTGAGGTCCCAAATGGGTGGGGGTTATCCCCCCTCCTCTTTTCTTGTTTGCATGTCTTATTAGCCTATCAAATGAGCATGTGTTTCTACGATTTTGAGGCTTAGTTCAGGCACGTTTTTGTGAATTTTAGGGCCTGCCTTAACTCTGTCCATGGCTGGTTTGGTCACCTTATGCATGCTTTATACACTTGTAGTGTAATTCTTGCAAATTAGCCTTATATGCCTCATGAAGTAGCATGTTTGTTAAGCATGTATGGGATCCATTTCAGCATGTTTTTGGTCATTATTTAGCATGTCATGACTCTATCTAAAGTTGGTTTGATGGCCTCTTGCATGCTCCATGCACTTGTAGTGCATTTCCATTCACTAGCCTAATGTGTATCATACTTTTGATCATCATTCTAGCATGCTTTTGGCTCGACTCTAAGAAGATTTTGTTCATGTTTTACCATGTTTAAGGTCTGATTCATGTTGTTTTGGCCATGCATGCATTGCTTTGCATAGCCATGGTTCAATCTTGCTCACTAGCTTTGTGTATTGAGTCCATTAACATGCATTGCTTGGAATATTTCCATGATTTGGCATCATTTGAAATGTTATTTCAGTCCATATAATGTTTCCATACACTCACTTTTGTCACTCTTTCAATGCTTTGGAGAGTTGGTGTCTCATGCCTTAAACATGAGCCATTGCATGTGCCATCTTGCCTAAGCTTGTGAGCTATGATTTCAGTGTGTATTTGGTCCTATTTTGCCATGATATAACTCTGATTTTTGTTGGAAAAGTCATCTCATGCTTGGTTTTGGTAGGTGTAGTGTAATCATGCACATTGGCCTAACTTACTTGATGTTTTGACCCGTCATGCTAGCTTGTTTTGGCTTTGCTCCATACATGTTTTAGCGTTTTTTTGGCATACTTTAGGATTGTTGTTGGTTGTACTTGCCATATGGTTCTTATATTGCATAGCTGTAGTGCAATTGGCCTTGCTAGCTTTGAGTTTTGAGCACCATAGCATGCTTAATTTGTGACATGTGTATGATTTGACATCATTTACCATGACATTTCAGAGCATATAGACTTGCCATGCTCCCACTTCTTTCACCCTTTGAGTGCCTCTAAGGGTTATGCATTGTTGCCTAGCTTATGGACCAATATGTGCGCATGCATGTCTTGCCTTTTGGTGCCTTAGTTTTGGTGTTAATGGCCACTGTTTTGGACCCTATTAGGTCTGTCCATATGCGATTTAAGTCCACTAAGTGTTGCATTACATGGTACTCACCATTGCATGTTTGTTTGCATATTGTTGCATGATATTGATATTTGCATGTTGTTACATGTTCATGATGTTTGGCATGCTTGTTAGATAGCATGTTCTCGCATGTTTGTTTCATTATATTGTTGTTTGCATTGCATGTTTGCATGTTTAGGTTGCATTGCATTTGGCATGCTTGAATTGCATTGCATTGTGTGTGCATGCCTTGTGTTGCATTGTGTTTGGATAGGGTGTTAGTCCAAACACAGGGAACGAGGGACGTTTCATACTTGAAGTGATGAAATGTGCCTCAATTCTCGGTCGCCGACCCTGTTGATCATGCATGATAGAGGTTAAGGCATTTATGTGTTTTTGTGCATTCATTTGACATTGATTTGTGCACACTTGGCTCTTTTGGCCATCATGCATTGAGATGCGTGATTGATGGCTCGAGAGCCGAGCACCACACTCCTTTGAGCCTTAGACATGATAAGGAGTGTGGTTGCGCACATATTTTCTTGTAAATACATTGCAATACCTCTGTTAGTACTCTGTTGCAGCAAAAGAAGAATTTGCAGGAAGTAGTGGCCGATCGACCTCTTAGTCTGCTGATTGACCATCAAAGTTGGCCGATAGCCTTGAAACTTGGCCGATAGCCATAAGTTCTGGCCGATGGCCACTCCCCTTGGCCGACCACCTCTCAGTATGTCCATAAGGTGGATCAGAATCATATTGGAGGTTGGCACAGTTTTCAGAAGTCTAAAACAGTGCAAACAGAGGCAACATGAGGCATGGCAACGGATTTCCGAGCGAAGTCAATCGAGCATGCATGTGCCCCTCTTCTTGAGGCCGTTTTAACTGCTTTGTATAGTTATTTAATTTGTAATTAATTAGTTAATGTGTTAGCTAATGTAATTCGTCGTTGTAAATTCTTAATTAGCTTAGCTTAGCTAATATTCAATTTGATCGTGTAATAATTAGTCTAATTAGATTATTAGATTAGTTTCTTAGCTTAGCGTAGCTAGCTTGTATTATTCATTCGGACCCTCCGTCGAGAGGGCCAACTTTGTAATAAGTGTGCGTGAGTGTGTGAATGTCTTCCAACCCCACGTCTTTCTCTATTTTACTTAACCGCTTTCGATGGTTAGTTCTAGGTCATATTTTGATTAGCATCCTTATGCTTGCATGTTTGCATCATTCATTTGTCTTGCATTCACCGGGCTCAGCGCATCATACAAACCGCATTGTATTTCAATACATTTACTTGAATACGTGTTTAACAGCATGTTATCAAGTGTTGCATTCATATGCCATCTTAGAATGGCCGAGCCTATTTTAGTTACATTTTGCATGTGTTGTATTAGGCATTGTTAACATAGCTATGATCATGCATTGATTACTAACTAGCTTCTGTTTTGGCTCGGAGTACACTACGAGTGTTTATGCTTTAGCATCCTTGCATAAGTGTGAGTGTTGCCATGTTAGCATGCTTGCCATGAGGCTAACTACTTAATTGATTAAATGCACGAATGCCTGTGGATGAAGGTTGGATTGCTTGAATTGGAACAATTCATCAAAATACGAGTTTTAAGCCCACTTGAGAGTGGCAAAATCATGCTTTCTAAAGCCCACTTGAGGGTGGCAAATCCACGTCTTAGCCTACTTGTGAGTAGCACCTTCAAACCATTTTCAAACAAATAAACATGAGATGTTTTGTTCCAACTTAGGTGATCTAGTCTATACTTGTATGCTGTGCGCATCATATAGTAATTCTAAGGTAATAACCGGAATAAGAACACACGTGTTTTCAAAAACAACATATCATGTTAGTAGAGGCCGATCTTTGATCGGGCGAGCGGGGGTGCTCATTTCAGGACCTTCCCCTCTCGTACCCAAGTTCCCGAGCCGAGGCAACTTTGGTGATGACGGACACGTGGTCTTAGGCACGAGTCAGGGTTTCCTAAATTTCCTAAAATAAAATATTTAGGTGGCGACTCTGTATCTGGCAAAGCAGTCCATGCTTGGCACTTCTTTATTAAAATCAGTTTTCCAAAACGATTTGCTGGATTTGGACTCTTTGGTGATTTATCAATCTTGCATTGCACTTTGCAAGATTAGATTCAGAACCGTGACATTGAGTCCGAACTGTAGTAGCTAATAAACAAAACAGATTTCGCACCGTTCGTGCGCGGAGTCTGGACGTTCGGGCACATGTACATTTTCTAACGAAGTAGAATACGAGGAGTGTAAAGCTGGTTTGAAAGCTGCCCTAGAACTAGGGGCAAAAAGGTTGGACGTCATTCGGGACTCGAACCTGGTTGTGTCTCAAGCAAAAGGAGACTAGAAGGTCAAAGAAAAAAAAGATGAAGATCTATCATCAGACCTTGGACGTTCTGATTCCCAGGTTTGAGAAACTGACCTTCACGCATCTACTAAGAGAGAACAATAGGTTCGCTGACACCTTATCAACTTTATCTTCTATGATAGACATCCCGTTTGGAGTCCGGATGCGTCCGATCATCATTGAACAGAGATATACGCCGGCCTACGAGTTGATCGCTGCAATAGATGAAGTGCAAGATCAAAACCCTTGGTTTTATGATATCTGGAACTTCTTGGAAATGGAGGTTTATCCACTAGGGGCAAATGCCAAAGATAAAAGGGCAATACAGCAGATGGCCGTTCAATGTATCATCAATGGGGGTATGTTGTGTAAGAGGGGTCATTTGGGAATGTACAAGCTGTGTGTTGACGTAGAAGAATCGAAGCGCCTAATGGAGGCCATTCATGGGGGAGAGTGTGGAGAACACATGAACAGAGTAATGTTAGCCCAGAAGATTCTCAACCAACGTTACTACTGGTCTTCCATGGAGGAGGATTGTATTGGTTTTGTTCGGTGATGCCACAAATGCCAAATCCATGCAAATTGCATGAATATCTCACCATCGAAGCTGTACAACATGACCTCACCATGGCCTTTCTCGGTCTGGGGAATCAACGTCATTAGGGCAATTACACTGAAAGGGTCAAATGGGCACGAATACATTCTGGTGGCAATTGATTATTTCACGAAGTGGGTGGAAGCTCAGTCTTATGCAGTGTTGAAAGTAGCGCATGTGGCTAAGTTCATCCGAAACAACATCATTTGCCGTTATGGAGTCCCGAATGAGATCAGTTGAGACAATGGTTCCCATTTCAAGAAAGAAATGATCGACTTGTTAGATAAATATAATATGGCTTTTCATAAGTCATCTACATATCGGCCACAAACCAACGGAGCTGTTGAAGCTGCCAACAAGAACATCAAGCACATTTTGCAGAAAATGGTTGAGACCTACAAGGACTGGCCAGACAAATTGCCATTTGCACTTTGGAGCTACAAAACTTCAATTCAGACATCTACTGGGGCAACTCTGTACTCTCTTGTTTATAGGATGGAAGTTGTTCTGCCGATTAAAATAGAGGTTTTGTCGCTGCAGGTTATGGCTGAGTGTCAGATAGCAGAGGTGGATTGGCAGCAGAGCAGGTTCGAAGAACTAATACTGTTCGATGAGAGAAGGCTGAAAGCACTGTACCATGTTCAATGTTATCAACGCAGGATTGCCAGGGCTTTTAATAAGAAAGTTAAGTCTTAGAATCTTAAGGAAGGGGATTTAGTATTGAAAGACAACCGAGCTCCTATCCATGACCCTAGGGGTCAGACCCAATTAGACTGGTCTTTACAGTATCAAAACTATTTGGTAGGGTGGAGCTGTTATTCTCATTGACCTGGATGGCCTAGAATTTTCCCAACTGATTAACATGAACAAGTTGAAGAAATATTACCCCTGGGAGGCTCGCTAGGCCGAAAACCCGGAAGGGCGACCTAAGCAAAAGTTAGAGCACAAAAATTGGAAAAAATAAAAACTGAGCTTACAAGGTTGAAAACGTAAAAAGGGCAGCCTTGGCAAAAGTTAGAGCGTAAAAGGAGAGAGTTAATACTCGAGTGAACCCAAACTGAACTACATAAGGCCTGATTCCCATCTTCGGGATACGTAGGCGACTTTATTCTGAAGCTCGGCTATAAACACCTCCAAATCAATTGTGTCCATGTGTTTAATCAAGGCATCTTTGTCTGTTCGTTATTTGAAAGTTCAGTTGTGATCCTTACTCTGAGAGTAGAGCTGCTTATAGTGCCAAGTAGTGCCATTCAGACAAGGGGCAATTTTCCATTTTTGGATTCGGGGTTGTACGTCTCTGTAGACACTTCATTTTTGACCGACCTTAAGACCCAGACGTCATTGATTGAGTGCTCGGTGATTGCGCATGTTGTGCTCGTTCTAAGGTTTCGGAGTTTCGGCTGAGGTCCTTACTCTCGGACCTTGGGACCCTTTTATGCTTTGCCTCGGTTTGCAGACTAGGTCTTGCTTTCTCTTCCTGGAGGGAGGGAGAGGTCTTGTAGACCATCTCTCAGTGGCCGTAGGTTACTTTTCGTGGTCGCAGGCCACTGTTCTCGTTTGGAGACCAATTTTCGGTTTTCGGAGTCGTCGGTCGCGCGCCTTGGTTTGGGACCGCTTAAATTTCTCTGTTTGGCACGGTTTTTGGCACACACCTTGTTTCCTCTGGCTAGAGGGACACTGTGGCCCGGGAGACCACCTTTGTGGTCGCACGCCACCTTTGGTGCTTAACAGCCTGTTTTCAGGGCACCCGGCCGCGCGTTTTGCCCCCGAACCCTCGTTTTGCATCGGTGTTGGTTCATTTTTGGCATGAACCTTGTTTTCATTGTTTGGAAGGTGGTACAAGGGTGGGAGACCACCTTTTCTATTGGAGACCACTTCTCTCTCCGCCAGCCGGTTTTTTTGTCAGGAAGCTGGTCTCCTTGGTCTTTGAGCCACATTTACTGGTCTCCCACCATACCACTAGCATGCATTCAGTTGGGAGACCACCAAATGGGGCTGCCGACTAATTTTCTTTGAGGGAGACCACTCACCCTGGTCGGCCGACCAGGGGAAGTGGTCGGCCGACCACCTTAACTGGTCGGCCTGCTCCCTCCAGTTTTGTTTCTGTGAGTGCTTGCCAGCTGTGCCAACTGGAAGGCACAGACTGCATCCTCCATACACGTGTATGGAGGATCTTGAGCCTTGGTTTTTAGCTTCTTTGAGAAGCTTTGGCTTGAAACCTCTATAAGAGAGGCTCTCCCTCTCCTTATACATGGTTCAGATTTTGGTGAAGGCAAAAGAATATATCCCTCTCTATATCTCACTATTTTAAGCTCCAAAGTGTGTGAGTTTTGGCCTTTTGCACACCACCTCATAGCCTAACACTTCCACCATCAACCTATGGTTCTTGGAGGCCATTTCAGAGGTTAAAGAGCTGTGTTTCGGGTCCAGAAGTTGCTGGTTTTTGTTGAGCTTCAAGGGTAACTCATTTTCTCCATTTTTAAGCTCTATTTTGATCCTTCTCTTAGCCTTATTTGCATGCATATTTAGGCTTTGCTGTCAACTGAGAAAAGCTTCTTTTTAAAGTTTTTTTCATGTTTGTTTAAGGCCATTTTGTTGTTGGGGGTCATCTACCCTCCTTACATGCTCTATTTTGCCTTGTTTTGAGCCATGCCTTAGGGCCTTTGTGTTGACCTTTGCTTGGCCCTTTAGCCACTGAAATCCAACGGATTTTTAGTGGATGCTATGTGGTTTTGAGGGCCAAAATCAGAGAGGGGTGACCCTCTCTCTCCTTGTCTTGTCTACTAGCATTTTTGGCCTTACAAAGGAGCCTTTGTTTTCACACTTCCAAGCCTTCGTTCAGGCCCCTTTTGGTGACTTTTAGGGCCTTCCTAGGCTCTGTCCAGAGTTGGTGTTGTCATCTAGGGTTCGCCTCTTGCATGTGTAGAATAACCCTCTTCATAGCTTATCAAAGGAGCATGTCATTCTTGCATGCGCTGGTCATGTTTTAGTGGATTTTTGGCCATTATTTGGCATGTCACACCCCTGTCTTTTGCTGGTTTAGTGGCCTCTTGAATGCTTCACATGCTTGTAGTGTAAACCATGCCCACTAGCTTACATTGCATGTGGTTTTGGCCCTTGATTCTAGCACATTTTGGCCATGCTCTAAACTGATTTTGTTTATATTTTAGGCTGCCTCAGCTCTGTTTTTAGGCCTCTTGGTCGAATGATGCTTTCCATGCATGGTTGTAGTGCAATACCCTTGCCTAGACTTGAGTTTTAAACCCCCTTGCATGCTTAACTTGAGGTGTTCTTATGTTTTGGCATCATTGAGCATGATATTTCAGAGCATATAAGGTTGCCATATTCCCATGTTTATCACTCTTTAAATGCGTATGAGAGTTGTGCTTGTATGCCTCATTTATGGACCATTGCATGAGCTTCATTTTTGTACCTTTCAAACCATCATCTTAGTCCATTTTGCTATTGTTTTGGGTCTGCATAGGGACTGTTTGCGGTTGGTTTGTTCAATTGAGCATCGCTTTGCATACCTCTAGTGTAATGTGCTTCATTAGTTTCGGTATTTGAGCCTCCCAATATGCATTGTGTGAGTTGTTTGCGTGATTCGGGACCATGTTGCATGTTATTTCAGAGCTGGAACTTGTGCCATTGTATGCCATATTTCATCCTTTCAATGCTTTTGTAGAGTTGTATCTCGTACCTTAGGCTTTGATCCCTTGCATTGTGCATGCTTGTGTGTGTGTCATTACCTTGTTTTCATCATGTTTGGCCACTGATTTGGGTGCGGCCGAGGTCCATCCATCTTGGTTTAAGTCCATCTTGCATTGTGTATGCCATATAGTCCATGTCATCGCATGTTCGATCATTGCATTGCGTATGCCTCGTTCATAACATTGCGTAAGTTAGTGCATTGTGTATGCATGCCATATAATCCACGTGCATTGAGTATGCCCTTGATTAGTCCATGGCATTGTGTATGCTAGTTGCATGCTTGCATGTCATCCTTTGCATGTTTGCATCACTTAGTCGCATTACATTTAGGATTGCATACTAGAGTTGCATTTGTACATGCCATGCCATTCTACTTGTTGCATTGTGTTTGGAATAGGAGTTAGTCCAAATACAGGAAACGAGGAACGTGCCATACTCCAAGTGATGAAACGTGCCTCGATTCCCGGTCGCCGACACTCTTGACCATCCATGATGGAGTTGTTGGTTTTAGTTGCTTATATGTGCATTCATGTCCCATGGAGTCCTGCAATTCGACTCCTCGGCCATCATGCATCGGGATGCGTGATTGGTGGCCCGAGGATCGAGGACTACACTCTCTAGAGCTTATGCAATGATGGGGAGAATGGTCGGGCACACATATGTTGAAAATACCTTGCCTTCTCTCTCTCTTGCCTTTGTTGCAGAAAAAGCAGAAACCAGGAGAATGAACTGGTCGGCCGACCAGGTTTTCTGGCAGGCCGACCACCTTTTCTGGTCTTCACCACCAAGGGTGGTCGGCAGGTGGTCTCCCTTGCCCATAGCTGGTCGGCAGCCTTCCCACAGCTTCCCTGGGTGGAGTTTCATCTCTCTGGAGCCTCGTGCAACTTTCTGAAATCAATTGCAAACAAAGGTGAGTTGAGGCATCGCGACGGATTTCCTGGCAAGGCGACTCGGGCATGCATGCAACCTTTATTGTTCAAGACAGAGCTGAGGCAATCCATTTCATGTAGCTTGCATGCTAGTTTATTTGCTTCCTTAGTTAAATTTGTTAATTAGCTAGTGTTGTGTAATAATTAGCTGTAATTCGTTATTCATTTGGGTTGTGTAATAATTAGTTTAATTAGCTTAGATTAGCTAGTTGGTTGTGTATTATTCATTCGGACCCTCCGTCGAGAGGGCGAATTTTGTAATAAGTGTGCGTGTGTGTGATACATGTCTTCCAACCCCACGTCTTGCTCCCTTTTATTTACTAGTTTACAATGGTTAGTTTTAGGGCATGTTTCAATTAGCATCCTTATGCTTCGCATGTTTGCATTCATTCATCTGTCTTGCATGCGCCGGGCTTGGCGCATCATACTAACTGCATTGTATTTCAATTCTGAGTTGAATACATGTTATCTGTAGCATCTCATATGCCATCTTAGAAAAGCCGAGCCTATCTTAGTTGCATTTTGCATGTGTTGCATTAGCCATCTTAACATGAACTAGGATCATGCATTGATTACTAACTAGTTTCTATTTTGGCTTGGAGTACTCGGTAAGTGTTTATGCTTTAGCATCCTTGCATGTGTGTGAGTGACTGCCATGATAGCATGCTTGCATTGTGGTTAACGGCTTATGTGATATAACGGCCTGAGTGCCTGTGGGTGAAGGTTGGATTACTTGAATTGGAACAATTCATCGAAATGCGAGTTTTAAGCCCACTTGAGGGTGGCAAAATCCACGTCTTAGCCTACTTGCGAGTAGCACAGTCAAACCCTTATGCGATGCTTTGTTCCAAATTAGGCGATCTAGTCTATACTTGTGTGTTGTGCGCATCACATAGTAATTCTAGTTAATTAACCGGAATAAGAACACATGTGTTTTCAAAAACAAGATATCATGCTTAGTACAAGCCGATCTTTGATCAGGCGAGTGAGGGTACTCATGGATGACCTTCCCCTCTCGTACCCAAGTTCCCGAGCCGAGGCAACTTTTGTGATGACTGACACATGGCCTTAGGCACGAGTCAGGGTTTCCTAAATTTCCCAAAAATAAAATATTTAGGTGGCGACTCTGTATCTAGCAAAGCAGTCCATGTTTGGCACTTCTTTTTAAAAATCAATTTTTCAAAATGATTTGCCGGATTTGGATTCTTTGGTGATTTATCAATCTCGCATCGCACTTTGTAAGATTAGATTTAGAACCGTGACATTGAGTCTGAACTGTAGTGATCCCAAATGAACAAAACGGGATTTTTCCCGGGACGTTCGAGGACATCTACAGTTTTTGGCGACTCTGCTGGGGAGTTAGAGAACTTGACTTGAACTCATGATATCTTGTTTTGACTACACTTATGTGTTTCTTTGCATTGCATATGCATTGGTGTGCCTAGGACACCGTGTTTACCATCTGCTATTCCTAAACGGTTTGCCAGAGGCTCGCTTTGAGAAGCGTGCCATAAGGCTGACCGGTTACGGGCTCTGCCACGATGGGAATACAAACCCCAATTTTTACCGGGGCACCCCTTTTGACCATTCGACCTAGTGCATATCGGAATCCATTGTGACTATCCCAAACTAGGATAGGTTGCTCACCCGATTATAGGTTGTTTGTAACCGCTGTGTGCGTAGTGAAACCCTAGCTCCTGACAAAATAGGACAGGGAAACCCTACCCCAACATAGGGGTGTTTTGGCTCTCACTTGTTTGCTATGTGCTTTTAGAGTGCGTCTCTACAGGAATGCATGTATCAGTTTGCAAGTTTGGGCATCAGGCCTGCGGGCACTAGTGTTTTGAGAATCAGTATATCCGCGGGTATCAAACTCAGATTTGGGGTAGTGATTTGGGAAACAATGACCAGTATTTGAGAACAGTATATTCAGCTTACACGTGCCAACTGTGTGTTGTCATGCCGACTGTGTGTTGTGTTTATTTAAGCCGTTATGCTGTCCGTTTCTAGTTGTTTATTTCCTTATTATGCTTTATTTATCTTTTTGCTAGGTAGTTTCGCACAATTGCTTCCGACCAAGCAGATATTCCCCAAGTACTCTGGACTAGAGGTCGTCGACTCCATCGATCTGAGGATCTGGTAGACGGACAACCAGTGTTCTATTTCTTACCCCCGGTTGTCAGGCGGAGGTCGAGAAGACGTAGTGTATCGGTACCGAGATTTCCAGATCAGTGGTCTTTGAATAGTCAGGTTGGGATTCTCGAGGCTACTCCAGAGATAGACATACTAGTAGTTCAGATAGATCAGGGCAGTATGGCAGGAATGGAAGAAATGATGCGTCAGCTCCAGGAGAGCATGAGAACCATGCAGGAGGACGCTGCTCGTCATGCAGAATTTGCCAAACAGCAGGCCGTCGTCATGGCCCAACAGGCAGAGCTAATTACCCGGCTACAGCAGCAAGCCGGAGCATCAGCTTCACACCAAGCTCCTCCCCCACTAAGAGTTCCAATACTCGGGGAGACGGCGAATGTCCAGAATGTCCAGGAGGATATAGGCATCCCAACAGGGCTGGCTCCGCCCCTGATTCTACCTCAACTATCCAAGGCATTCACTCCTATCAATCAACCGGATTCTCCCTTCGAATTCGAGGTGGACCCCACGACATTAAAAGTGAGCAAGCTTGAAAAGCTGTTCAAGAAATCTCAGGGTGTGAAGTCCATCCCGGACATTGAGGATGGGTATACCGACGCAGCCGTGACACTGCCGGACAGATTTAAGATGCCACATATTGACCGCTTTGACGGGGCCGAGGATCCCATGGCGCACTTACGGCTGTTTTCAGACATATTAAGGCCGATGGGCCTCACCAGACTACAGAAGCTTTCTTTATTCGGCCGGACCCTGTCGGGTGTGGCGGCCATCTGGTACGCAAAACTGGAAGACGATGTTAAGAGGAATTGGGATGAGATGGCCGAGGCTTTTGTCGTTCAGTGGTCCTATAATACACAGATCGAGATCACAACCCGTGATCTCGAGACGACTAGGCAGGAGCCTAAGGAGAGTTTTTCTGACTTCGTAACCCGGTGGAGGGTCAAGGCCTCAATGATGACCACTAGGTCCACTGACAAAGATCAGATTCGGATGATTGTGCGCAATCTCCAACCCAAGCTTATGCAGAAAATGATTGTTCTCCCCTTCCCCACCTTTTCAGATTTACATGAGATGGGGGTACAAATTGAGGATGCTATGAAATAGGGTCTGATTGACCAAGATAGAGAGCAACCCAGGAGAACCTTCAACCGCAAGACCAATACAGGCACAAGCAATGCCGCAACTGCCAGAACTTCAGAAGTCAGCATGGTCACCACCACTCTCCCAAGAACCCTTGCGGCTACACCATTCTCCGGTGCGTTCGGAAGTAGCTCGCAAATAGCCAAACACCAACCTCGAGGCCAAAGAACCTTCACTCCGTTATATATGCCCCTGTCCAAAGCTCTGGGGGTTTTAATCAGGAAAGGGCACTTGAAGCCCCTGGAGCCGCGGCTATTGTCGAATCCACTTCCCCCCTCCCATAATCTAGCCAAATACTGTGCCTTTCACCAACAGCATGGTCATGACACCGACCAATGCTTCCGATTACGTCATGAGATTCAAGATCTCATTGATAATAGGGTGATTGTGCCTCCAGAGAAACCCAATGTCACAACCAACCCTCTCCCACCACACAACCAAGCTCCACCTCCCAAACGCATCAACTTTATCCAGACTGGGGTCATGTCATACGACCCCAGCATATATATCACCCCATCTCACCTACCCAAGCCGGAGGTGTTCCTTCCTGACAGCACTGACTTGTGCATATTGGACATCTCCCGAACCCAACCCGAACTAATGGTGATGGTTGTCGAAGACAGAATAGGGATGATTTCGGAGGAAAGTGGTACAGTGGATTCAGGGACTGAGGAATTGGGGAGCTTTGCTGATGAGGTGTACAATCCGAGTGGCTACATTGCGTCAGCGGGTCAGATTAGGCCAAATGTGGAATTGCCGGTGGGGGCAGAAATTTGTGTACTACGGGGGGATGGACTTGATCAGAGGATAGATGACTTAGCAGTTCTGGAAGGGGACATTGCTGACCTTCAAATTTTCAATGAATAAGATCCAGGGGACATGATAGTCAACTGGTTCGATTTTGAGGAGTCAACAGAGGTCACAGGGTGGCTTTACGACCAACCAGATATTGTTGAAGAATCTCAGCTGGAAAAGGGCTCGTCAGGGGCAAGGACATCAATTGTGGCCGGAAGGGCCGGGGATCGGAATGCATCTCCGAAGAGCGCCGGTGCCAAGAATTTCGCTCAGGATTTGGGCATTTTGAATACAGGGAATGTTGAACAGCAAACTGTACTGATGCAGTTGGAACAAGAAGGAATCAAAGACTCTGAGAGAGCCAGAAAAGCCAAGGCCCCTGTGGGGACTGAACCTGCTATGTGCACAAAGGTAGAGCGTGCTGCGAGCACCTGGACGGAAAGTACTGCGAATACAGGGATAGTTACAACGGAGCCAGACAAGTGTCTGTCGGCTGCCGATGGAATGTGGTGGGAGGACGATGATCTATGTCTTGCCTACACAGATGAGGATTGGGGGAGCAATCAACCGGATGATACCTGGTATATTGGCGAAGTTGACCATATGACTAGGAGTGGGCGGTATTTCAAGCCCCCACACCTAGATCAGCCAGAGGCGTCCAGGAAGGACAAGGAAGCGGAAAAGCAGAAAGAGAAGCTACTTGAAGAAGAGGCCGTGCTGAAACAGTTGAAAAAGATACAAGCAGACATCTCCATCTGGGGACTGCTTATGGCTTTACGTGTGCATAGACAGGCTGTCCTATCAGCAATGGACAAGGCCAAACTCTCGATAGACACCACGCCTGAACAACTGGTGGGCTTGGTTTTTCTGGGAGGAGGTTCCCTGGCGTTGACTTTTTCTGACAAGGAACTACCGCCTGAGGGCTCGGATCACAACAAGCCTCTCTACATCTCTGTGGAGTGTAGAAACAAATGGATACCGGTGGTTCTTGTCGATACCGGATCTACCATCAACGTGTGCCCGGCAAGGACAGCATATGTAATCGGGTTGAAGCCCACAGACTTTGTGCCGACAGCTCAGGTGATAAGGGCATATGATAACACAAGCAGAGAAGTAAAGGGGACGGTGAAAATTCAGACCCAGGTCGGTCCAGGACAGCATGAGATTGACTTTCACGTCTTGGAAGTTCCTGCAACCTTCAATCTATTCTTGGAGAGGCCGTGGCTGCACCAGGTGAAGGCAGTTTCGTCCACCTTGCACTAGATATTGAAATACCCCCACGAGAAGGGGGTTGCCATTGTTTTTGGAAATTCATCGATTCATCCACCGCCAGAAGTATCTACACCGGTTTTGGATATCGAGCATGGTATGGAGGATGTGTTCTTGTCGGGTTTTACCTTAGCCGAGGCTCAGGTTGTACAGAACATCTTGGCTGTTGATGAGGGGTTGTATGTTAGCGCTCAATCAGTGTACCTCATGAACAAGCTCCAACACATCCCCGGGATGGGATTAGGGAAGAGTGGCCAGAAGGGCATTGCAGTATCGGCCGAAGTGCCGCACAACCCACATACATTTGGCTTGGGTTATCTGCCCACCAAAGAGGATTGGGTAAGGAAAGGTAAGGAGATGGCTGGGAGAGCCAGAGCGAAGCAGGCGGGGAGGCCTTTTGAGTTGATGCACCGATCCATCTAGGGTACCCTAAACGGACGCTTCGTCCGGGAGGGGGAGGACTTTCCATTTTGTGGCTTTCCAGAGCCATGGCTGAATATCGAGAGGAGGCGCCTGCCGTGGTTTAAGATCTTCTTTGACCTGCAGTTATCTGGGGATGATGTTGCCGAAGAGCAGACAGACCCATCAGCTGAGGTTGAGCGGAATGAGAAAGTGGATTCTGAGAACACCGAAATCGAAATGGGGGTAGCGCTGGCTTGTCTACTTTCAGATCCTCTGATCGTACAGAAGTGCTTGAGGGATAACTTCTCGGTGTCCATGATTGGGAATGAAACGGCTGCGAGCCCACCGTCAAGCATTTTGGATGCATCCATCGCACTATCTCTCATCTGGCAGTACGAGGAGGGATTTTTGTCAAGCAGCACCGGGTCAGGTAGTGAGCCGGAATCTGATTCCACCGAGTCCGTAGAGTCGGAATCAAGTTCCAACTCGTCTGAGTCTGAGTCCGGTAATCCTGGGGGTGATAACCCAGATACCACAGTCCTGTCTAGGTCGTCTTTTTCTTTCTCTTTTGAGTCTATTGTAACAGAGGAATCGGACGATTTGGATGTGCTTAATGAGAATGGAATGGCTGTGGTTTCTGAGTACTTTTCTGTGCCTTTGATTTATTGTATTAATCAGGACTTTCAAAATTTTGATGAAAATGACGAGGAAGAAATTTCTCCGGTTTTACAACGTCTAATTGATTAAAAGCAGGAGAGATTTGTTAAACCCTTGGTTGATGAAATCACTACAGTTAATATTGGTACTGAGAAGGACCCGCGGCTGGTCCAGATCGGGTCCACGTTGTCTTCAGAGGAACGCGAGCGCTTAGTAGCTTTATTAAAAGATTTGAAAGATGTTTTTGCGTGGTCCTACAAAGACATGCCTGGGATCGATCCTGAGGTTGTACAGCACCGGATCCCTCTTGATCCCGAGGCTCGACCCGTTAAACAGAAACTCAGAAGGATCCGCTCGGACTGGGCTCTCAAGATTAAAGAGGAGGTCGCCAAGCAAATTGACGCTGGGTTCTTGTTGGTATCTGAGTACCCAACTTGGCTAGCCAACATAGTTCCGGTGCCGAAGAAGGATGGCAGGATCCGGGTATGCGTGGATTTCAGGGATTTGAACAGAGCCAGTCCGAAGGATGACTTCCTTTACCGCATATCGACGAGTTAGTGGACTTCACAGCGGGGCATGCTTTGCTTTCATTCATGGATGGCTTTTCAAGCTACAATCAGATTGTGATGGCACCCGAAGATCGGGAGAAGACTGCTTTTACCACCCCGTGGGGGACTTACTGTTATAGAGTGATGCCGTTTGGGCTGAAGAATGCTGGAGCTACATATCAACGGGCTGCGACCACGATATTACATGACATGATCCACAAAGAGGTTGAGGTGTATGTGGACGACATGATTGTTAAGTCCAAAGAAAGAGACGGCCACTACACCGCCTTGCAAAAGTGTTTTCAAAGGATCAGAGAATTTCGATTGCGGCTGAATCCTCAGAAGTGTACGTTTGGTGTTACAGTAGGGAAAATGCCGGGGTTCTTGATTACACAGAGAGGTATCGAGGTCGACCCTACCAAAATCAAGGCCATCTTAGAAATGCCACCACCAAGGACTGAAAAGGAGATGAGAGGCTTTCTGGGTAAAGTGCAATTCATAAGACGGTTTATCTCAAAATTAACCTTGACTTGTGAACCACTTTTTGGTCTCCTAAAGAAAGGAAAGAAGTTCCAATGGGACGGCCGATGCCAAGCTGCTTTTGAACAGATCAAGGAATACTTACAGAACCCACCCGTGTTGTCACCACCTGACCTGGGGAAACCGTTGATTTTGTACCTTTCAGTGACTGAAACTACAATGGGCTGCATGCTTGCACAAGAGTTCGAGGACAAGGTGGAGAGAGCTATCTACTACCTGAGCAAGAAGATGCTGGATTACGAAACCCGTTACACTTTGCTGGAAAAGGCTTGCTTAGCCTTGGTATGGGCTACCAGGAAGCTGCGGCACTACCTGTTAGCTCACTCCGTAATGCTGGTTTCAAGATTAGATCCCATCAAATATCTCTTCGAGAAATTGACACTTACGGGTAGGCTAGCTCGTTGGTTGCTTCTACTTTTCGAATTCGATTTGAAGTATGTGACTCGCAAGTCAGTAAAGGGGAGAGCAGTAGCGGAGTTCCTAGCCGATCACCCAGTTGAGGGGGATGAAGCAGTTGTGTACTTATTCCCAGACGAGGCTATTTTGCATATCGAAGATGAGTTTTGGACGATGTATTTTGATGGAGCGTCAAACCAATACGGGTATGGGATAGGGGTGTTGCTGATAGCACCCGGCAATTCCCGTATCTCTCTAGCATTTAAACTCCGATTCAAAGTCTCGAACAACGAAGCAGAGTATGAAGCATGTATTGCTGGTTTAGAAGTCGCCCTAGAACTAGGGGCAAAACGGTTGGACGTCATCGGGGACTTGAACCTTGTTGTATCTCAAGCTAAAGGCGATTGGAAAGTCAAAGAAGAAAAGATGAGAATTTACCACCAGACCTTGGACTTGCTGATTCCTCAGTTTGAGAAACTGAACTTCGCTCATCTGTTAAGAGAAAACAACAAGTTCGCAGATTCATTAGCAACTCTATCTTCTATGATAGACATCCCTTTAGGAGTCCGGATGCGTCCGATCATTATTGACCAGAAGTTTGCACCGGCCTACGAGTCAATTACTGCCATAGAAGAGGTTCAAGATGAGAACCCCTGGTATTACGATGTCTAGAACTTCTTGGAGAAAGAAGCGTATCCACCAAGGGCAAATGCCAAAGACAAAAGGGCAATCCGGAGAATGGCTGCTTAGTTCATCATCTGTGGGGGAAAACTGTACAAGAGAGGTCATCTGGGAATGCATAAGCTGTGTGTTGAGGCTGAAGAAGCGAAGCGCCTAATGGAGGCCATCCATGGAGGAGAGTGCGGAGCGCACGTGAATGGGGTGATGCTGGCCCGAAAGATCCTCAGATAGGGTTACTACTGGTCAACCGTGGAGGAGGATTGTATCGGCTTTGTTCGGCGATGCCACAAATGTCAGATTCATGCAAACCGCATGAACATCCCGCCGTCGAAGCTGTACAATATGACTTCGCCATGGCCATTTTCAGTTTGGGGAATCGATGTGATCGGGGCTGTCACTCCGAAGGGGTCCAATGGGCATGAGTTCATTCTGGTCGCGATAGACTATTTTACAAAGTGGGTTGAGGCCCAATCTTATGCGGTGTTGAAGGCGTCGCACATTGCAAAGTTTATCAGGAACAACATCATCTGTCGTTATGGGGTCCCGAACGAGATTATCTCAGATAATGGTTCCCACTTCAAGAAGGAAGTGATTGACTCGTTGGAGAAATACAACGTGGCTTTTCACAAGTCATCTACATATCGGCCGCAGACCAACGGAGCAGTTGAGGCCGCCAACAGGAACATCAAGCATATTTTACAGAAGATAGAGGAAACCTACCGGGATTGCCAGATAAGCTGCCATTTGCTCTGTGGGGCTACCGGACTTCAATTAGAACTTCTACTGGAGCGACTCCGTATTCATTGTCGTATTCATTGGTTTACGAGATGGAGGCCGTTCTACCTATCGAAATTGAAGTTCCGTCATTACGGGTACTGGCTGAGTGTTAGATAGCTGAGGCATATTGGCAGCAGAGCAGATTTGAGGAACTCATGCTCTTTGATGAGAGAAGGCTGAAAGCACTATACCATGTTCAAGGTTATCAACGAAGAATCGCCAGGGCTTTCAACAAGAATGTTAAGTCCAGAAATTTGAAGGAAGGAGATTTGGTGCTCAAAGACAACCGAGCCCCCATCCATGACCCTAGGGGCAAGTTCAGACCCGATTGGACTGGTCCCTACATCATTAAGTCTATTTGGTCGGGTGGAGCTGTCATTCTGATGGACCTAGATGGCCTAGAGTTCTCATAGCTGATCAACATGGACAAGCTGAAGAAATATTACCCCTGAGAGGCTCGCTAGGCCGAAAACCCGAAAGGGCGACCTAGGCAAAAGTTAGAGCACAAAAAATTTGAAATTATAAAACTGAGCTCGCAAGGTTGAAAACCCGCAAAGGGAGACCTTGGCAAAAGTTAGAGCACAAAATGTGAGGGTTAATACACGAGTGAACCTGAGCCGAACTACATAAGGCTTGATTCCCATCTTTGGGATATGTAGGCAACTTCATCCTGGAGTCCAACCATAAACTTTTCCCCGATCAACTTTGTCCATTTGATCATCTCGGTCATCTTTGTCTATTCAGCATTCAAGAGCTTCAGTTGTGATCTCCGGTGCAGTGCTATTCAGACTAGGGGCAACTTTCCAGTTGCTGGGATCCGGGGTTGTGCATCTGAGTGACAGATCTCAGGCGTGTCCAGTTCTGATCCATATCGAAAATGGTTTTGAAAAGTTGTAATAAAAGTTGATTTTGCTCAAATTAATCTTTTTACGACTTAGACCATTTTTGGACCAAACGAAAAATTTTCAGTACCCACAACGTTCAATTTCATTGATTTCAATACAGAGTTCTCCTACTCTTGAATACAAATTGAAGTTGCTTTTTATTACATTCATAAAGAAAACTTGAAAGTTCTGATTAAAGCAAATGAATCAGGGGCATAGTCAGGTGTTCCCGCGTCCCCTCCCAGAGCTGGTCGAAGCCTCTGATGCCAAGCTGGACTCGATCTGTGCCTCTTCACTGAGCCAATCTATGCACTCATCAGAAAGGGTGCAACTGAAAGTGGGAGCGGGGGGGCCAGGAGCTCTCTCATCCTCCATATCGTGGCATACCGAGCTAGCTATGCGCCTCGGACCAGAAATGCAGCTGGGTACTCTATCCCCCCTGCCGGGTAAGTCTGATCATGGCCGAACTGGAGCTGGAACTAGAAAGGAAAGTAGAACACGCAGTGTGTCAGGCCAATCAACTGAATCCCGGCCTGCCGGGACATGTTGTAGCTCATTGCTGGTAAATTAAGCCAAGGACAACGCCAAGCAATACGGTCTGCAGACAAACTGCACATCTAGTCGAACCACCATCCTTCATCAAGGGTATCGACTAGGCGTCGCCGAAAGTAGCCACGAGCAGAGTATACTGGGCAAGAGTCCACAACCTGCAACTTGTCCATCAACCACACCTGGGGAGGGATGGAAAATGAGAGAATAAAGAATAGAGAGGTGTACGTTAAGAGAAAAGTGAGAAAAGGGTTTTGAGAGAAAAATCGAGCCTGAGGGCCGAGTGATGTGAGCAATATATATGTGAGGAAGGGTGGGAACATTACCTACAGCAGTAGTGGACTCCCCGCAAATCTGGTCATTTCCCGGTGATGGAAAGCATCCAAGCCCATCAATGTCTCGGCCAATGTCATGGCAATGCAACTCTTGCCCTCTTTCAAGCCTTGGGCAACTTCGATCAGATGAATGCTAGACTCGCTGAAGCCTGGGGCAAGCAAAAAGTGAGATAGCATGCACAAACAAAGGGCATGACGTCAAAAACCTTGCCAGTGGTGATCACTGCGGTCACCGGCATCGGAAGAACGATGAATCAAGCTGAGGATGTCCAATTCCCCGTCGCGGATCAATGATCGAGTGTCACGCATAGTGAGCCCACAAATTCGTCCTAAGGCTTGGGCGTGGCCGAAGCAAAGCCGGGGCAAGATTTCTTCGTTGCGCTCGGATTCCATCAAAGCTTGAAAGTCTTCGAAGGTAGGACACATTTCTTGCCTGCCAAAGCTAAAGACATATGTTACCGGGTTCCAAAACCTTGCCGCGGCATGGAGGAATGGAAGATGCAACGGAGTGCAACTCAGCGTGAATAGTGCATTTATGCCAAAGCCCCGGAAGTTCAGCTTTTCCGAGCAGTCTAAAGTAGCAATCCAAGCTATGAGATTTTGGATGAGAAAACACCTCTATTTTGATGCAAAACTGAGATGAAATGAAAGAACCACGAAGTTGGAACTTTTATGGAGGATAAGGCACTGTTTGGAGGACAAGTGTCAAAAATCTGGAGGTCGCCAAGCCAACTGGTCGGCCTGCCAATTTTTTTGGTCGACCGACCACACAACTGGTCTCCAAGGCAAGAAACTGGTCGGCCAGCCACTTTTGGTGGTCGGCTATGGAGGAAAGCTGGTTTTTGGTTTTTTCCTGGTCTCTAGAAGGGAGCTCCTAGTCTTTCCATGAGTTGGGAGTGTTGAAGGTTCGAGTTTACCTCTGTTTCGAATGCATTCCGTTGCCCGGTTTGTCCGAAATGCATTTGCTTATCGAGTTGTTGGTCTTTATTTATCGAGTTGTTGTTAAGTTTGTTTATCGAGTTGTTATTAAGTTTGTTTATCGAGTTGGTAAGTTTGCTTATCGAGTTGTCGAGTTTTGTGCATCGAGTCGTTACTCTTTGTTTAATCAACATTGTCAGGATTTGTTTATCGAGTTGTAAACTTGCTAAGGTTTTGTTGTTTCTTAGTAAGTTAAGTTGTTTAGTTTGTTGCGTTAGTTCACTACCTGACTTGGCAATGTATAAATGTTCAATTTCCATTCAATCTCATTTTTGTGTAAAATGATGCGATGCGATGCTAAGAAAATAAAATACAACACTTTTTGAACAAAAAGCTGTTTCATTCTATCATGATCCTTTTGTTACAACATTTTACAACAAGGGTACAAAGTTTTAAAGAAAATGAAACTACCTAAAGCTAATATGCTACAACTACTAGTAAAAAAGAAAAAAAGAAGAGGAAAATAAAGCAAGAACATCGGCATCAGTGCTATCAAGCGCAAGACTAAGAGGCCCTCTTCGTCCTCTTCGGCTGAGCAACCCCTGTGCCATCACCATCCGAATCGGAGCCGCCACCCTCGGAATCCTCCTCGGCATCACCTCCACTCTCCGAGCCGGAACCAGAGTCCTCCTCTCTACCTGTGGATGTCTCCGACTGAGGATGCGCAGACTCCTCCTCCTCGCTAGACTCCTTATCATCTCTGATAGGTGCTCTACGCCTACCTTGGCTGCGAGTCGAGCCCCCTCTCCCAGCTCCTCGAGAAGGCCTGGATGACCCAGCCTGTAGCGGTGGCATCTGAAAACAAAAAAAAGAGGACAATTTGAATACATCAGCCAAAACATATATATCAAATGCAGATGTGGGAATGTTGCATAGAGTGTGTGCTTGCAGATGTAGTATGTGAATGTGGTGTGTCAGATGTGCTCTACACATGCAGTCAACTAATGTAACGGAATGTTCAAATTTAGTATGTCATCAGAAGTATGATAAATGCAAGGAAATCGAAACGTATCGAGACGCCGGCGATGAACAGCTGCGTCTCTCTCTGCAGGACCATGCTCTCGAGTGAGGCCACCACTCCGAGTAACCCCTCGCAATACTCGATGAGAGGCTGCAGATGCAAGTGCAAGTTATCAGTGAATGAATAAATGTCCAAATATCTGAGTGATAAATCAAAAACTTTAAAGCATACCGGTGGCGAGTCAAGGTCTCTGACGTATCGGTCATCAGGCAATGGAGGCTCCAATGGAATCGGGTAGGATGCCCCATACCGCCAGCCTGTCAGCTCGGTCGGAAGATCCGACCACCCAGCATACTGATAAGTCGGGGGGATCTCTTTAGCCCCACCTCTCGAGGTGTCGGCTCCGCTGGTCGAAGGAATGTCTCTAGCTCAGGTGCGACTCGAGGAAGGCACATCAGCAGCCCTCCTCCTGGGGACACGGACATCTGACAGCGGAGGCATCAAGTATGTATGGCGATAGGTCGCGTAATCTCCCCCCTCCAGCAATAGAACTGCATCTGTACCCAACATAAGCTCCTCGACCTCCCGGGGAGTGAGTCCCTCAGTGGATCGCATATCATCTGGAGGTGCTGTCGGGATACCCTAATCGGGGACACCCATCGTCTGACGCATGAAGCGATCCCCCAGAAACCAGGCCCTGCCCACTGGCCCCTCAAATAAAATCCGGTATCGAGAAGAGGCCCACGCCCCAGGGAATCGGAAACGGGTATCTCCTCCCGAAGGTATCCAGGGCTCCCAAGTGATCTGCGGATAACAAGTGCATAAACTGATTAGATGTCATAAATATGCAAGATGAACCAAGGCTGAAAACCTGAAGAACTGAGAATTCTAGATTACCTCGGTCGCCCGCACCGTGTCAAAGAACTGTCGAAGGTAGGGCAAAGTCTCCTGAGCCCTCGGCCAACACCTACCCTCGAATCTGCTAGAGTAGGGGATCTCCAGAGGTGCCTCCACCTCCAGCTCTGGGGCTAGCGTCGGGAAGTATGCATAAACCCACAGCTGTGAAAAACAGGACAGTGGCCGTCTGAATACAGAATGTATACAGAGAATACAGAATGCTGAGTGCATAATGAAGAATACAGAATGTAAGGTATGCCGTGTGCAGTGTACAGATAGTGAAAAGTAGAGATGTGAATCAAGAGGGAAGAATGTACTTCCCAGGCTCTCCAGTAGCCGCCTACTATGTTCCCCCGCCCGTGGGAGGTTGCGCTCATATAACAGTAAAGGGTAGCGAGGCCGGCGCCACCCCGATCATACTGGCTGACCTGTGATAGGTCTACCAAAGCACTAAGCAAATAAAGTCCAACAGTGTTCCCCCTATCGGAGAACAAAGTGGTCCCAAGGAGGAACATCAAAAACCCTCGAGCGTACTGCTCTATCTCCTCGATAGTCTCGGGCATAGTCCCCCTGTACTGCGTGGGGAACCAGGTGTACCTGACTCTACTCGAAGATTTGACAGCCGGCGGGTGAACTCCCAGCAAATAAATCCAAGCCGCCTCCCACTCGCCCATATCTGCGTCATAGGGAACCGGTCGGCCGGCCACATCAAGGCCCGTTAGCATGGCAAAGTCAAATGGGTTCATCGTCAGATCCCCAGTAGTTGAAAAGTGGAACGAGTTGGTGGTGTCCCACCATCTCTCCACAAGTGCCCCCATCAAGGTCCTGCTCACCGGGTAACGTGATAGCCCCGCGCAGAAGGGTCCAAACCCAGCATCGTCCACGATATCGCGTACGGTATCTGGGAGCTCCGCGTACCACTCCCTAGCCAGGATCGATCCATAGCCCCGTGTGGAACGGGAAGATACCTGCATTCAGAATGAACAGATGTATTCAGTTTCAGGATGAAATGTATGAGCTGTGTGCAAATCAAATCAGATACTGTGTTATGGACTGCGTGTTCACTACGAGCTGTGTGCTCGGAAAACGAGCTGTGTGCCTGAAAAACGAACCGTGTGCCCGAAAAACGAGCCGTGTGCCCGAAAAAGTGAGCCGTGTGCCCGAGAAACAAGCTGTGTGCCCGAAAACACGAGCTGTGTGCCCGAGACAACCTGTGTGATAAGAATGAACCGTGTGTTCAGAACAAGCAGTGTGCCAACTTAACAAAATACTGTGTTGTGAGCTGCGTGCCGAATAAGCAGAAGTATGGTGTGTGAATGTGTTCAGAATGAGCAGATAAAAAATACATAGCGAAAGCATAGAATGTGCAGGAAATGCAGAATACATTGCAGAAAATGTAAAAGTGAAGTACGTATCTCTCGCCCCTGATGAGAGAGATGAGACTCTGGCTCCCGTAGTAACAGATCCGCGGGTGCTCGTCGATCAAAGTCAGTGAAGTGATAGAAAGTGGTCGAAGGTAAGACGTGCTCCTGAGGATGATACCTCTCGGGGTCGAAAGGTCGAACTCTCGGAGGCAGTAACATGATGTCCGGCTCATCCTCGACATGCAGAGGACCTCCACCTTGATGAAAATGATCTGCCATCTGAAGAAATCTGCAAAAATGAGCGAAATGAGCCAAAATTGGAAAAAGTCAGCAAAAGTCAACTCTCAGGAAAGGAAAAAGTCAACAAAAGTCAACTCCCGAGAAAATGTGCCAAACTTCGAGACAAACATACCTCAAGTGGTGAAAATGGAGAAAGAAGCTCCGAAATTAAATTTTAATCGGTTCAAAGTGAAAAGAACTGAAAGTTTTCGCGAAACAACTTCACGTAGGGCGTTGGAAAACGCGTATAAAGCGTAGATCTGAGGGAGAAAATGGTCTAGGAAGGAAGAGGGGCTGATTTCGGCAGTGGGAGTGTGAGGAAAAGTGTTTTAGATGTGTGTATTTAAAGAACCGAGCATAAAAGGACCAAACTGCCCCAATATTGGTAAACTGGTCGGCCGACCAGTTTTTCTGGCTGGCCGACCACCCTGTGAGCAAAATTTGGTCGGCCACTAGCCTAGGTGATCGGCCATCCTCTTGGGTGGTCTCCCAGGTCCCTTTGTTCTCCCTGTGAATTTTGGTGATGATTGGAGTCCCCGGTTCTCAAGAAAGTACAAGAAAAGTGCACTTTTCGGCGCAAAACACCTCTGTGGGAACTTCAAATCAAGTCTTCGATGCGTGGCTCACAGTTACTCGCCAAGAGCAAGGTGTATCCTTCTTGAATACGTTGCAACCCCTCCGAGAGGTAAATCGGAGGTCGCGTTTGAGTTGCTCTCTTTAAGGCTTGTACTTCTTTACTCAGCATTTTGTTTCAAAGCATGCTTTTGAAGTTGTACTTATCTTGCGTTGTTATGCACACCACTTGCATTGTTGTGCACATTTCATTGGTATTATCATGCCTCCATGCTTTGCATGCGTCTTCGCGCACGTTTCACTTGCATCGTTATACACTTTGCCATCGGCACCATACATGTCCGCGTTTGATATAGCTTTGAACATATGTTGCTAACTTATTGTACCTATTAGGTTCCTTTCTTTTACAGGCACGATATTGTATGTACGGTTCATTTAAGAGAAGTTTCAGTTCAGTTTGAATGTACCTTTTCTCTTCTCGCATGCGGTGCGTTAGGACATCTTCGGTTTCGAACACTCGGATGAGTTCCGGTGTTCATTCATACCTTTTCTCCTCTCGCATGCGGTGCGTTAGGACATCTTCGGTTTCAAACACTCGGATAAGTTCCGGTGTTCTTTCATCCCTTTTCTCCTCTCGCATGCGGTGCGTTAGGACATCTCCAATTTCGAACACTCGGATGAGTTCCGGTGTTCTTTCATACCTTTTCTCTTCTCGCATGTGGTGCGTTAAGACGTCTTCGGTTTCGAGCACTCAGATGCGTTCCGTTGTCCATTTGTTCGCTTTCTTCTTTTGCGTTTGATATGTTGAGAATTGTTTCGTTTGAGACTTCGGGTGTTCTCGGTAGTCGCTTTTAACCTTCTCCGCATGAGACGCAGTGAGAATTGTGTAATTTTCTTACATCCTTTCTGCATGAGATGTGGTTTGGCTCGTGTTTACTTGCTTTGCATAACATTCGCTTAAACTGTCGCATTTATTGTGTATATTTGCTTCATTACAGCGTGCTTTGAATGATCATAAGTTATGTTTGGCTTTGTGCATACCCCTTTGCATTTTGCCCCTGCCTGCGGCACATCTCTTTGTTTATCTCACCTGTTTGTCTAAGTCTTCGGCTTTGTCAAAAATGGGTCGTCTCTAGGCTTTGACATTCACTCCCGTCACTAATGACTTTCGATTTCTGTCAAAGAGGGGCAACTGCAGACACCCCATTTTTCACCGACCTTAAGACCCAGACGTCATCGATTGAGCGCTCGGTGATTGCGCATGTTGTGCTCATTCTGAGGTTTTGGAGTTTCGGCTGAGGTCCTTACCCCCGGACCTTGGGACCTTTTTATGCTTTGCCTCGGTTTGCGGACCAGGTCTTGCTTTCTCTTCCTGGAGGGAGGGAGAGGTCTTGTAGACCATCTCTTAATGGCCGTAGGCTATTTTTCGTGGTCGTAGGCCACTGTTCCCGTTTGGAGACCAGTTTTTGATTTTCGGAGCCATTGGCCGCGAGCCTCGGTTTGGGACCGCTTAACATTCTCCGTTTGGCACGGTTTTTGGCACACACCTTGTTTCCTCTGTCTAGAGGGACACTGCGGCCCGGGAGACCACCTTTGTGGTCGCACGCCACCTTTGGCGCTTAACAGCCAATTTTCGGGGCACCTGGCCGCGCGTTTTCCCCCCCGAACCCTCATTTTGCATCGGTGCATGAACCTTGTTTTCATTTTTGGCATGAACCTTGTTTTCATTGTTTGGAAGGTGGTACAAGGGTGGGAGACCACATTTTCTCTTAGAGACCACTTCTCTCTCCGCCAGTCGATTTTCTTGTCAGGAAGCTGGTCTCCTTGGTCTTTGAGCCACATTTACTAGTCTCCCACCATACCACTAGCATGCATTCAGTTGGGAGACCACCAAATGGGGCTGCCGACCAATTTTCTTTGAGGGAGACCACTCACCCTGGTCGGCCGACCAGAGGAAGTGGTCGGCCGACCACCTTAACTGGTCGGCCTGCTCCCTCCAGTTTTGTTTCTGTGAGTGCTTGCCAGCTGTGCCAACTAGAAGGCACAGACTGCATCCTCCATACACGTGTATGGAGGATCTTGAGCCTTGGTTTTTAGCTTCTTTGAGAAGCTTTGGCTTGAAACCTCTATAAGAGAGGCTCTCCCTTTCCTTATACATGGTGAAGGCAAAAGAATATATCCCTTTCTATATCTCATTATTTTAAGCTCCAAAGTGTGTGATTCTTGGCCCTTTGCACACCACCGCATAGCCTAACACTTCCACCATCAACCTAAGGTTCTTAGAGGCCATTTTCAGAGGTTAAGGAGCTATGTTTTGGGTCCAGAAGTTGCTGGTTTTTGTTGAGCTTCAATGGTAACTCATTTTCTCCCTTTTTAAGCTCTATTTTGATCCTTCTCTTAGCCTTATTTTCATGCATATTTAGGCTTTGTTGTCAACTGAGAAAAGCTTCTTTTTAAAGTGTTTTTCATGTTTGTTTAAGGCCATTTTGTTGTTGGGGGTCATCTACCCCCCTTGCATGCTCTATTTTGCCTTGTTTTGAGCCATGCCTTAGGGCCTTTGTGTTGACCTTTTCTTGGCCCTTTAGCCACCGAAATCCAGCGGATTTTTAGTGGTTGGTATGTGGTTTTGAGGGCCAAAATCAGAGAGGGGTGACCCTCTCTCTCCTTGTCTTGTCTACTAGCATTTTTGGCCTTACAAAGGAGCCTTTGTTTTCACACTTCCAAGCCTTCGTTCAGGCCCCTTTTGGTGACTTTTAGGGCCTGCCTAGGCTCTGTCCAGAGTTGGTGTTATCATCTAGGGTTCGCCTCTTGCATGTGTAGAATAACCTTCTTCATAGCTTATCAAAGGAGCATGTCATTCTTGCATGCAGTGGTCATGTTTCAGTGGATTTTTGGTCATTATTTGGCATGTCATACCCCTTCCTTTTGCTGGTTTAGTGGCCTCTTGAATGCTTCACATGCTTGTAGTGTAAACCATGCTCACTAGCTTACATTGCATGTGGTTTTGGCCCTTGATTTTAGCACATTTTGGCCATGCTCTAAACTGATTTTGTTCATATTTTGGGCTGCCTCAACTCTATTTTTAGGCCTCTTGGTCGAATGATGCTTTCCATGCATGGTTGTAGTGCAATACCCTTGCCTAGACTTGAGTTTTGAACCCCCTTGCATGCTTAACTTGAGGTGTTCCTATGTTTTGGCATCATTGGGCATGATATTTCAGAGCATATAAGGTTGCCATATTCCCATGTTTATCACTCTTTAAATGCGTTTGAGAGTTGTGCTTGTATGCCTCATTTATGGACCAGTGCATGAGCTTCATTTTTGTACCTTTCAAACCATCATCTTAGTCCATTTTGCTATTGTTTTGGGCCTGCATAGGGACTGTTTGGGGTTGGTTTGGTCATTTGAGCATCGCTTTGCATACCTCTAGTGTAATGTGCTTCATTAGTTTCGGTATTTGAGCCTCCCAATATGCATTGTGTGAGTTGTTTGCGTGATTCGGGACCATGTTGCATGTTATTTCAGAACTGGAACTTGTGCCATTGTATGCCATATTTCATCCGTTTAATGCTTTTGTAGAGTTGTATCTCGTACCTTAGGCTTTGATCCCTTGCATTGTGCATGCTTGTGTGTGTGTCATTACCTTGTTTTCATCATGTTTGGCCACTGATTTGGGTGCGGCCGAGGTCCATCCATCTTGGTTTAAGTCCATCTTGCATTGTGTATGCCATATAGTCCATGTCATCGCATGTTCGATCATTGCATTGCGTATGCCTCGTTCATAACATTGCGTATGTTAGTGCATTGTGTATGCATGCCATATAATCCACGTGCATTGAGTATGCCCTTGATTAGTCCATGGCATTGTGTATGCTAGTTGTATGCTTGCATGTCATCCTTTGCATGTTTGCATCACTTAGTCGCATTACATTTAGGATTGCATACTAGAGTTGCATTTGTACATGCCATGCCATTCTACTTGTTGCATTGTGTTTGGAATAGGAGTTAGTCCAAACACAGGAAACGAGGAACGTGTCATACTCCAAGTGATGAAACGTGCCTCGATTCCCGGTCGCCGACACTCTTGACCATCCATGATGGAGTTGTTGGTTTTAGTTGCTTATATGTGCATTCATGTCCCATTGAGTCCTGCAATTCGACTCCTCGGCCATCATGCATCGGGATGCGTGATTGGTGGCCCGAGGATTGAGGACTACACTCCCAAGAGCTTATGCAATGATGGGGAGAATGGTCGGGCACACATATGTTGAAAATACCTTGCCTTCTCTCTCTCTTGCCTTTGTTGCAGAAAAAGCAGAAACCAGGAGAATGAACTGGTCGGCCGACCAGGTTTTCTGGCAGGCCGACCACCTTTTCTGGTCTTCACCACCAAGGGTGGTCGGCAGGTGGTCTCCCTTGCCCATAGCTGGTTGGTAGCCTTCCCACAGCTTCCCCGGGTGGAGTTTCATCTCTCTGGAGCCTCGTTCAACTTTCTGAAATCAATTGCAAACAAAGGCGAGTCGAGGCATCGCGATGGATTTCCTGACAAGGCGACTCGGGCATGCATGCAACCTTTATCAATCAAGACAGAGTTGAGGCAATCCATTTCATATAGCTTGCATGCTAGTTTATTTGCTTCCTTAGTTAAATTTGTTAATTAGCTAGTGTTGTGTAATAATTAGCTGTAATTCGTTATTCATTTGGGTTGTGTAATAATTAGTTTAATTAGCTTAGATTAGCTAGTTGGTTGTGTATTATTCATTCGGACCCTCCGTCGAGAGGGCGAATTTTGTAATAAGTGTGCGTGTGTGTGATGCATGTCTTCCAACCCCACGTCTTGCTCCCTTTTATTTACTAGCTTACGATGGTTAGTTTTAGGGCATGTTTCAATTAGCATCCTTATGCTTCGCATGTTTGCATTCATTCATCTGTCTTGCATGCACCGGGCTCGATGCATCATACTAACTGCATTGTATTTCAATTCCGAGTTGAATACATGTTATCTGTAGCATCTCATATGCCATCTTAGAAAAGCCGAGCCTATCTTAGTTGCATTTTGCATGTGTTGCATTAGCCATCTTAACATGAACTAGGATCATGCATTGATTACTAATTAGTTTTTGTTTTGGCTTGGAGTACTCGGTAAGTGTTTATGCTTTAGCATCCTTGCATGTGTGTGAGTGACTGTCATGATAGCATGCTTGCCATGAGGCTAACTGCTTATGTGATATAACTGCATGAATGCTTGTGGGTGAAGGTTGGATTACATGAATTGGAACAATTCATCGAAATGCAAGTTTTAAGCCCACTTGAGGTGGCAAAATCCTGTTTTCTTAAGCCCACTTGAGGGTGGCAAAATCCACGTCTTAGCCTACTTGCGAGTAGCACATTCAAACCCTTATGCAATGCTTTGTTCCAAATTAGGTGATCTAGTCTATACTTGTGTGTTGTGCGCATCACATAGTAATTCTAGCTAATTAACCGGAATAAGAACACATGTGTTTTCAAAAACAAGATATCATGCTTAGTACAGGCCGATCTTTGATCGGGCAAGTATTGGTACTCATAGATGACCTTCCCCTCTTGTACCCAAGTTCCTGAGCTGAGGCAACTTTGTTGATGACGGACGCGTGGCCTTAGGCACGAGTCAGGGTTTCCTAAATTTCTCAAAAGTAAAATATTAAGGTGGCGACTCTGTATCTGGCAAAGCAGTCCATGTTTGACACTTCTTTCTAAAAATCAGTTTTTCAAAACGATTTGCCGGATTTGGACTCTTTGGTGATTTATCAATCTCGCATCGCACTTTGTGAGATTAGATTCAGAACCGTGACATTGAGTCCGAACTGTAGTGAGCCCAAATGAACAAAACGAGATTTTTCCTGGGACGTTCGGGGACGTCTATAGTCTCGAGGATAGATTCCATGTGTGTCAAGTTATGATCTTTATCGAAAATGATTTTGAAAAGTTTTGATAAAAGTTGATTTTGTTCAAATTAATCCTTTTACAACTTAGACCATTTTTGGACCAAAAGAAAAATTTTCAATACTCACAACTTTAGTTTCATTGATTTCAATAGAAAGTTCTCCAACTCTCGATACAAATCAAAGTTGCTTATATTACATTAAAAAAGAAAACTTGAAAAGTAAGATCAAAGTAATAAACTTGGGGCATAGATGAGTCAGGTGTTCCTGCATCCCCCACTTATGCTTGTGGAAGCTTCTGATGCTAAAGTGGGCCCAGCTTGTGCCTCATCTTCGAGCCAAGTTAGGCACTCGCCAGAAAGTGCGCAGTTAAAACTAGGGACAGGAGCTAGAAGCTTTCTCATCCTCCATGCAATGGGATATCGAGCCAATTGTGAACCTCAAATTGGGAACGAAGCTGGATACTCTACCCCCTCTTCTGGGCAAGTCTGGTCATGTCCAAACTGATGTCTGAACTGGAATGGAAAGTAGAATACACAGTGTGTCAAGCCAATCAGCTGAATGCTAGGTTGTCGAGCCATGCTGTAGCTCATCTCGGGCAGATCAAACCAAGGGCAACGCCAAGCAATGTCAACAGCAGACTTGTTTCACATCCAATGGTACCACCATCCCTCGTTCGGGAAATCCCCTAGCCGTTGGCGAAATAAATAACCCCGTATTGAATATGCTGGGCAAGAATCCACTACCTTCAACCTGTCCATGAGCCATATCTGGGGAGGGATAAAAGAAAAGAGAGATGTGCGCTGAGAGAAAAAGTGAGAAAAGGGCCTTGAGAGAAAAGCAGAGCATGAGTGCCGAGAGATATGAGAAATATATATTAGAAAGGGTGGGAAACATTACCTGAAGAAGTCATGGACTCCCTGTGAATTTGTTTGTCTCTCACCGATTGAAGGCGTTTAAGCCCATCAAAGTCTCAGCTAGTACCAAGCCCATGCAGCTCTTGCCTTCTTTCAAACCTTGGGCTACTTCGATTAGTCAAATGCTTGACCCGCCAAAACTAAGGGCAAGGAGAAAATGTGCTAGCATGCCCAAACAAAGGGCGTGTTGTCAAAAACCCCGCCAAAGAAGATCGCCTCGGTTGCCAGCTTCAGAAAATCGATGAATCAATCTGGGAATGTCTAGCTCTCCGTTGTGAACAAGGGATCGGGCTTCGTGTAGAGTCAGCCCCCACATTCGTCCCAAAGCTTGGATGTGACCAAAACAGGGCAGTGGCAGGATTTCCTTATCGCGTCGGGACTCCATTAGCACTTGAAACTCTTCGATTGTCGGGCATAGCTCTTGTCCCTCGAAGTTAAAGACATGTGTAATTGGATTCCAACATCTAGCTGCGACATGTAGGAACAGAAAACAAAGTGGAGAATGACTCAGCGGGAATAGTGCATTTATGCCGAAACCTCAGAAATTCAGCTTTTCCGAGCCATCTAAAGTTGTAATCCAATTTGAGAGTTTTTCGGCTAAGAATGGCTCCATTTGTGAAGAATTTATAGGTGAAATGATGAAATCACGAAGCTCAGCCTTTTGTGGAAGATAAGGTAGTGAGTGGAAACCAAGTGTCAACAATGTGGAGGTCTTGCACATTGATGGCCGGCAGCATATGGCTGACATTCACCCCTCATGGCTGGCAGCCTTCCTCTCATACCTGCTGTCCTCTTTTGTGAAGAATAATGTTGGATGCATGGTTTTGCTCTGCTGTTTGTGTGTCTTGAGGTTTTGTGTTGAGTCCTTTTTGTTTTTTTTTTTTTTAACAAGTTTATCGAGTAGTATTTGTTGTTTATTGAGTTGTATAGTGCTTTGTTTATATGTCAGTTGTTGGTCGATTCGTTATCTGATTCAGACTGTTGTGACAATACAAGTATTCGGTTTTCGTTATCAAAGTCAACCTCATTTTTCATGCAATGCGGTGCTCATGATGCAAAATACAACACTCATTCAAAAACAAACTTGGTTTTCATTCCGATCATGGTTGTTTTTACAAAAGGTGCAGTACAAGTTTTTAAAGAAAATAAAACTCGTCTAAAGCTGTACAATGTGCTAACACTATAAACCAAAAGAAACTAAGCAAAAATACAAAAGATCAGCACCAATCATCTCAGAATCTAGAGGCCCTCTTCGTCCTCTCCCTCGGAGGAGCGGACTCTGCAAAACTATCTCCATCGGCGACACTGTCTGAATCTGGATCAGAGTGTGAACCAAAGCCGTCTCCGCTCTCCACCTCGGAGCCCTCCTCAGCATCAGCATCCTCACTCTCAGAACCCAAGCCAGCATCATCGTCTCCACTCTCGGATGACTTAGTATGCCGACTCGCCGTCTACTCAGCCTCGCTAGTCTCAGCATCATCATCGCTCAGAATAGGCTCTAAAGGGCCACTCTCAGCTCGAGTGCCCTTAGCTTAGCATCGGCTGCGTGCTGGATCCTGTCTCTATCTCCCTGTCGCCGAAGGAGGCACTGCTAGTCCTAGTGCTGCTCCTGCTGGCGCACCCAGTATGGGTGGGACCTGAAAAGATAGTTGTCATATGTTAGCCATAGTATGCGTATCAGATGTAAGTATGGGGCAGAATGAGTATATGTAGAAGTCAGGTACAATGTATGAATACAGTATGGAAGTGTAGTATTTTAGATGCAGTGTATCAGTGCAGTGTGGGGAAATTCTCATGTCAGTTTTAGTGTGTCAGTGGAAATGTGATGATTCATGTTAGTTTCAGTGTGTCAGTGGAAATGTGATGACTGGAATGTAAGAAAACTGAAGAAATTACCTGAATGCCATGGAAGCAGAACAGTGCCTCCCTCCTCAATATCATGCCCTCGAATGAGGCTAATAGCTCTAACAGATCCTCGGTATATCCTGGAGGTGCCTTTAAATGCATTAGGAATGATTAATGTCCAAAACAAGCAAATATCAGACAGAGATGGGAAAACTAAAAATGTGGTACATACCAGAGGTACATCTTGGGCTTTGGTGTATCTATGCCCAGCTGCTGTGGGCTCAATCAGTATTTGATAAGCCTCCCCAGTATACCGCCAACATGTGAGTGCAGTAGGCAGCTTCGGTCACCCGATCCCCTGCCTTGCTTGGGAAGCCCCTCTGCCACGGGCTCTGCTCTTTCGGGTCGCTCTGCGTCTCGCTCTCGCGGCTGGAGCTCTCACTCCTTTACCCCCGCGAACACTAGTAGTCACCCTCTACACGGAAATACTCTGCCTCCAAGCCTACCATGAATTGGATCACCTCTTCGGCAGATAGCTTGTCTGTCGTTCTCATGGACACTGGAGGTGCCATCAGTATAAATGGCACATGCAGGCCCATGGTTTGGCGCCTGAAGTGCTCGCTTAGGAACCAGGCTCGGCAAATTAGGCCCTCAAGTAGAATATGATAGCAGGAAATGCCCCAAGCTACATGGTACTGGGCTCGAAGCTTTGTCGGTATCGTGGCCCAAGGCTGCCATGTGATTTGAAATGGAAAGTGAATAGGTTATTAGTTGTTGTCAGTTACTAATGTATGAATCAAAACAGCTGCAAAGCAAAAATAATTGTGTTTTGAGTTACCTCGTGTGCTGCTACCGTGTTGAAGTACTGAAGGAAAAACATGAAGGGCTCATGAGTCCTGTGGCAAAGCTGGCCATCGTATACTCGAGAAAATGGGACCGTCAATGGAATCTCATCTACAGGCTTTGGGGCAAGAGTCGGGAAGTATGCGTACACCTATAGTTGCAGGGAGAATACAAAGGTATGTAATCAACACAGCATGAACAGATGCAAAAAGTGCAAAGCAGAAAACACACAGTATAAACAGATGCAGAGAATACAAAGCGGACAGCTTACAGTATGAACAGATACAGAAAGTGCAAAGCAAAAAACACATGTTGAACGGATGTAAAGTAAGAAGTGCTGAATAGAAAATGTAAAGTGTAAAGAGGGAACAGAGAAATGTACCTCCCAGGGTTGCCAGTAGCCTCCAACCAAGTTCTCTCATCAACAGGAGGAAGAACTCATTTATCCGTATAATGTGGTGGTGCCGGCTCCGTCCCAATCATAAAACTGAACTCGAGGAAGAGTCACCAAGGCACTCAGCAAATACAGGTCCATGGTGTTCCACCTGTTTGAAAACAGGGTGGTACCGAAGATGAACATCAGGAAGCCCCTGGCATAATGCTCTATCTCCTCTATCGTCTCGGGCTCGGTCCCCTTGAACTGCTCCTCGAACCAGGTGTATCGCACCATACCCGTCCGATATATCGATGGATGTGCCCTAAGCAGCTCGAGCCAGGCTGCCATCCACTCCTCCATATCTGGGTCAAGAGGGATCGGATCACCCCCTACTCCTAAGCCAGTGATCATAGAAAAGTCGTAAGGAGTCATCGTCATCTTCCCTGTGGTGAAAAAGTGAAAGGAGTTGGTGGTGTCCCATCAGCTCTCCACCAGTGCTCCTAAGAGAGGACAACTCACGCTAACCCGAGTCAAGCTGGAGCAGAAGAGGCCGAAGCCTGCCTCGTCAACAATGTCACGAACTCTAGCTGGGAGCTCATCATACCAATCTTGAGTAGTCGTCGCACCATAACCCCTAAAGGCGCGAGACTCACCCTGTGGCAGTGCATGAGATGTAATCAAATTAAGGTAGTGCATGAGATGCAATCAGATCAAAGCAGTGTATGAGACACAGTCAGATGAAAGCAATGCAAGAAATGTGAACAATTAACGGCATAAATGCATATAAATAGAGTTTGTACCTCAATGGCAATGGCCGATAAATGAGACTCTGGCTCCCTCAACAAGAGGTCCTTTAGCACGTCGTCAGTAAAATCAGTAAAACATCTGATGCCTCCGGTAGTGGGCAATATGTGTGTCTGAGGATGATACCTCGTTGGATCAAAAGGACGTACACTCAATGGTAACGGCTCTGGCTCGGCCTCGATGTCCACCTTGAAGTCTATAAGGGGAAGCTCGGGAGGAGCCCCATCATGAGGAAAATTGTCTGCCATCTGAAAATAGGTGCGAGACGGGTGAAAAGTGAAGAAAAGGCGTAAACTTAGAAAAAGTCAACCCTAAGAGAGAGAAAATGGAGAAAAAAGTCAAAGCTGGGAAAGTGCACAGAACTCGAGAGGAACACGAGGGGAATGAGCCTAGAATGGTGGAAATGAGGAAAGAAGCATCGAAATCCAATTCTAATCGGTTTAAAGTGAAGAGAACTAGGAGGATTTAGCGAATAAAGTTTGTGTGAGGCGTTGGAAAACGCGTAAAAGACTCAGATCTAGAGAGGAAAAGCACCTAGAAAGAAGGAGAGGGCATTTTCGGTCTAGAAGGTGTGAGGAAATGAGCCCTAGTGGCTTGTATTTAAAGGCCCGTGCATGAAAAGACAGTTTTGTCCCGAACTGCCATCGATGGCTGACAAGGCACACCAGTGGCCGGCGGCCCCCTCTTGTGGCCGGCGGATTTCCAAGGGTCTCCTCTATGTCCTTGGTTCTATTTTGTATCCTTGGATTTAAAAATTGAAGGGTTTGTTCATTATTGAGTTCATAATGCCTCTATGGAAGCTCATAACTACATTTCCAGTGCACAATGTTTGTCACTTATTAACATAACCAAGGTGTATCCTTTTTAACATAATGCAACTTTTCCGAGAGGTAAATCGGACGTTGTTCTTGAATTGGTTTTGACGAATATGCTTTTGTTGTTGCATAGAATATGTGTTTCTTTGTTGTTGCATGGAACGTGCATTCCACTTATACTATCGCTAACATGCTCTTACTCTAGCTGCATAGAATGTGCTTCCGCTCTTGCATTATGCATAGAACATGCTTATTGCTTTCGCTTTTGAATCATGCGTAGAATATGTTCCTGTTACCAATCATGCATAGAATATGCTCTCAAGTTGTTTGGTTCGCATAGAAATGCCATTATATCTCAATTGTTGTCTTGCATAGAATATGCACTTCTCCATTATTGCATAGGATATGCACTTTTCTATTGTTGCATAGAATATGCTTTCATTCTTGTTTCATGCATAGAAAATGTACTGTCGTTACATAACACGCTTTTGTACACAGGCACGCTATTGTATGTACAGTCCATTTAGAGGAGTTTCAAGTAAAATCATTTGTGCCCTTCGAATCATATCCTTTACTCTCCTTCTTCTCGCGTGCAATACGTTAGGATTGTCTCGGTTAAAAACATTTGAGTGCGTCTTGATGTTCACTACCTCCTTCGGTTACCACCCTTCGGTTAAAAACATTTGAGTGCGTCATGATGTTCACCACCTCCTTTGGTTACCGCTCATTTCGGTTAAAAACGTTCGGGTGCGCCCCGCTGTTTACACCACTCCCTTCGGTTAAAAGCATTTGAGTGCGTCCTAATGTTCACCACCTCCTTCGGTTACTGCCCTTCAGTTAAAAACACTTGAGTGCGTCCTGATGTTCACCACCTCCTTTGGTTAATGTGCCATTCGGTTAAAAACATTTGAGTGCGTCCTGATGTTTACCACCTCCTTCGGTTAGCGTGCCCTTCGGTTAAAAACATTTGTGTGCGTTCTAATGTTCACCACCTCCTTCGGTTACCGCCCTTCGGTTAAAAACATTTGAGTACGTCCTGATGTTCACCACCTCCTTCGATTACCGCTCCTTTTGGTTAAAAGCATTCCAGTGCGTCCCGGTGTTTACACCACTCCTTTTGGTAAAAAACATTCGGGTGCGTCCCGGTGTTCACACCATCCCTGTTTTCTTCCACGGGCGACGCGTTAGGACCTCGGTTGAGATCTTGGGTACGCCCAATGATTTTGGTTGCTTTTTGTCTTTCCTGCGCGTCGTGTAGTTAAGCTTGCATAATTTTCTTGCATCCTTTCTGCATGAAATGTGGTTTGGCTCGTAAATCCCACGCGTGGCGTGTTTGCTTATTCCTTCTTATGATTGAGATTGATGTGCCCTATTTCGGTCTATTTTACTGTGGCATTTTCATTGCATTGCGTTTGCATTTAAATGTTTCATGACAGTCTCATTGCATGATTATAAGTTATGTTCTTGCATCATGCATATAATTTGCATCTTGCCCTAGAACTACGCTGGTTTGATTTCTTGCAAAGGAATACGTAGGCAGCTTACGGGCACAACCATTTTTTTTCTATCTTGATTGTTTGTCCAAATCTTACGGCCTTGTCAAAATGGGTCGTCTCTGGGCTTTGACATTCACTCACGTCATTTCATGACTCCGAGCTCTGTCAAAGAGGGGCAACTGTAGACACCCCATTTTTGACGGCCTTTCAAGACTGAATGTTCTTGCAGGTACATCTAATAACGAGTCTGTTTGCTCGCCGAGCGCTCGAAGTCCGCGGCAGAATGCCACAGGTTTGAGCATTTCAAACCCTGCATCCATTTTATATCATCTTTGGACCATGCCTAGGTCTTTTCATCCTGAAGTTTCTGATGGCCTGTTGGCCATCCTTGGAGGCTGCCAACCACCATTTATCCTTTGCCGACTATTCATGTACCTTGCCGGCCATCAATGAAGCCTTTCTAGCCACCACTGATAGCCGGCTGGCCACCATTGTTTGCTGCAGATATTTTGTGATATTTTGTGCCAGCTGTTTGCACAGATTCATGCATCTTCCTACACGTGTGGCTGGACGTTTGTGAGGGAAATTTGTGTTTTCTATATATAGGACCTCTCTCTCCCATGTGTAGAGGTTAGAAAAATTTGAGACATAAAAATTTTCTCTCTCTAGATTTCTCTCTCTCTCTTACAATTTTGTGCCTAAGTTCTTGTTTTCTCTACACTTTTACATACACTACCTTAACCAAAGTTGCTAGTCTTTGAGCCGAGGTAACTTGGGACATTCTTTGAGCTCTAGAAGGTGGTTTTAGCTTGGTTTTGTGCATAGAATTGCCCTTTGCTTCAAGAGGTAGTTTACTTGCCTTGTTGACTTTGTTTTGCAAGCTTGTTTTACCATCTTTTCTTACTGTTTTGGGGCTGATTTTGAACTGTAAAAAGTTTTGTTTTTGTGGCTTAAAAATGGTGGTTTGAGCCCTTTTTAGTTAGGGGGTGGTTCACCCTTCTTGTTTCTTTGTGTGTAAAGCTTTTGTGCCTTTATCCATCACTTTCAAACCAACTTTTTTAGGCCTTTTAACCACTGAATTTCAGAGGTTTTTCAGTGGCAAAAATCTCATTTTGAAGTCCAAAATTGGAGGGGTTAGCCTCCCCTCATTGTATCTTGTTTGCATGCTTAGTTAGCCTTACATGTTAGCATGTTTTTCTAGCTTCACTTAGCTTAAGTCTAGCATGTTTTAGCCTCTGAAACAGCCCTCTTTAGCTCTGCTTTGGGCTGTTTGGTTCAGTTGAACTTTGTTTTGTGTAGTTGTAGTGTAAATCTTTGCGCTAGCTTGTTGTTTTAAGGCTTTAAACATCATTGGTTTGTGTTGATTGCATGTTTTAGTGCTTCTTCTACTTCATTTCATCACTTATAATCTTTGCAATCTCTCTCATTTCTTCACTTTGGTTTTTCTTTGAAAGTGGTTTCAAACCACTTGTTTGCCTAAGTGTGAAATGAAGGTGCTACACCTAACGGTTTAATCCCTTAGGGGGTTCATTACCAATAGTGTATTGCCTCTTTCATGCCCAAAGCAACTTGTGGTTTGAACCCTCCTTCCATTAGAGGACATTCACCAATGGACTTAATGGATTAAAGGATGATTTGGTAATTAAAATGAGTAAACAAAATTGACAAGTAAAAGAGGCAAGATAAGCATTCTTTGTGTTGTGTTGCATTGCATGTGTTCAAATCCGACGTCACAAGGCAAATGGGACATTTCATACTCAATAGTGATGAAATGTGTCATTTTCCTAGGTCTCCATTGCCCTTGATCATGCATGATAGGGTGATGGCCATTTGAGTCTTGTTTTTGCATTCATTGAACTTGCACAATTGGTTTCACAAGCCATCATGCAATGAAATTGCTTGATAGGTGGTTTTGTGAATCAAATCTTGTTCCTCCTTTGATTTCCTCATGAAAAGGAAAGACAAGGTGTGCAGAGAACCCTTGGAAAAATCGCCTTTTTACTCTGTTTGTGCTCTGTTGCAGCATGGTGATCCAATGCATTAGTGGTCGGCAGTGCACCATCGATGGCCAGCAATGCATCATTTCTGGCTGGCAGTACACCTCACTGGCCGGCAGAGGGCCAGCAGCATCCCTCCATGGTCGGCAGGCCACTGATGTAAATCTCATCAAAGATTTGGTAAGGTGGAGCAGAAAGGTTCTGAAATATGCCCAAACCTGGAAACAGAGATTTTTGAAAGCAAAACAGAGGTCTTTTCGAGGCGAAAACCGAGCACGTGCATCTTCCACTTCCTGAGGCGGAGCAGTGGCAGCATAGTTTAATATCTTAAATGCTTAGTTCGTGCGCATTTGTGTTGTAATTTAATTAATCAGTTTACTAATTAGTTAAAGTGTTATAATAATTAGTAATTAGCTTAGCTAGTTATTCATTTGATTTGTAATAATTAGTCTAATTAGCTTAATTAGATTAACTTAATTAGATTCTCTTAGTTTAGATTAGCTTAGCTCTTATTCATTCGGATCTTCCTTCACGAGGGCGTAATATTGTAATAAGTGTGTGTGCGTGTGTATATGTCTTCCAATCCTACGTCTTTCTCCCTTTTATTTAATAACTTTCGATGGTTAGATTAGGGACATATTTCAATTAGCATATCGCATGCTTGCATCCATTCATTTTGTATTGCATGCACCGAGGCTCGGCGCATCATTCAAACTGCATTGTTATTTCAATACTTCTTTGAATACGTGTTTAATAGCATGTTATCAAATTGCTTCATATGCCATATTAGTAGCCGAGCCTATTAATTGCATATTGCATGTTCTACATTAGGCATCTTGCATAGTTAGGATCGTATATCTTTCTAATTAGTTTCTGTTTTGGCTTGGAGTAGTCGGTGAGTTTTTACGCTTTAGCATACTTGCATGAGTGTGAATATTGCCATGATTAGCATGCTTGCCATGAGGCTATGTGCTTAAATGCTAAACTGCATGAATGCCTGTGGATGAAGGCTTGTTGTTTGAATTGGAACGATTCAACGAATGTAAGTTTTAAGCCCACTTTGTTAAGTGGCGAATCATGTTTTAAGCCCACTATGTTTGGTGGCAAATCCGCAACTTTTAAGCCCACTTGAGGTGGCAAATTCAAACCATTTTTGCAAACAAACATACGTTGAATTGTTCCAAATTGAGCAAACTAGTCTATATTTTCTTGTGCGCATCACATAGTAATGTTAGCTTAATAATCGATAAGAGCACATAATGTTTATAAAACATCATATCATGATTAGTAGAAGCCGGTCTTTGATCGGGCGAGCGAGGGTGTTCAATTCAGGACTTTCCCCTCTCGTACCTAAGTTCTCGAGCCGAGGCAACTTTGGTGATAACGGACATGTTTCCTTCGGCACGAGTCAGGGTTTCCTAAATTTTTCCAAAACAAAAAATATTTAGGTGGCGACTTTGTATCTGGAAAAATAATCCAATTTTGGCATTATTTGATTTAAAATCAAATTTTCAAAAAGATTTTCCGGATTTGGACTCTTTGGTGTTTATCAGTTTCACATTGCACTTGTGAGACTAGATTTAGAACCGCAGGAGTTCGAACTGTGAGGCCTTCATTTCAAACCTTCCGAAAGGGGGTGCGAAAAAAGGCGAGTCCACACTATGCCAAATGGTCAATTGGCATGGTACATGTAATTTGTACCACGACAAAAGGTAATCTATCTATCATGACAATAATTATCTGTTTGATGCCAAAAAGTATTTTGTATTTCGCCAAAAGTTATCTGTACAATTAATACAAATCCACACAAAAAGCGAAGGATGCCAAAAAAGCGAGATTATACAAAAGTGTAAATTGTCCTCCGTACGCAAAAATGGAATATCCACAAGTCCAAGCCAACAACCATCTACAAATTTTTTTTATACGCATTAGTTCCATATAGCATTTGAGGATAATGTCACACTGTCTACGGAGAATCTGAGTTGCATTCATGGAAGAATAACATAACTTGTATATATGTTTATAGAGATCCATACATGTATGAATTCATTCATTCATGGGCCTTTAGGTTGAAAGCAAGAAAAACTGAAAAATATTGGAAAATTTATATAATAACTTTCACTTTCTTTATTTTATCTCAATAACCAAACTGAGCGCCTAGGGTTGCTATCTTCGTGGAATTTTGTTTTGTCATTTTTTTCTTCAATTTGCCAATCTTCCAAGTTCATTCAATGTGGTAGATGTTTGCATATTGATTGATTGACTCCAATAACATATCCCTAACACATAAGCTTAATTGTAACAATAGTGTTTTGGGTCTTCTTTCAAGAACTTCATGATTATTTTATTTCATTCACGGATATATGTATATATATTTGTATATGTTTATAGAGACATACATGTATGATTCATGGGTCTTTATTAGTTTGCAAGCAAGAAAAACTGAAATTGGTTAGATTTAGGTGAAAAGATTATAGAACAACTTAATTTCACTTTCTTTCTAATCTTAAGAACCAAACAGAGCACCTAGGGTTTCCATTATTGTGAATTTATGTTTCATTATTTTCTACCCATGTGGATAATACAACCTACCACATGGCATAATATATATATATATATATATGTCATAAAGATATAAATTTGATTCGCTTTTACAAACTTCTCCCCCAGCCTTTTCAGAACCAGCATTACACCTTTGTCACGAGGAAGCTGCCCATGACATCCATAGAGTGGTTCGGGGGTTGCTTTACATTTTTGCCCTCCAAATACTTTTTTTCAACTAAGTTTAAGGCATTTTTGACTTCAACTCCCAATCTACGTGTGCTAATTACATGTCATCTATCTCCATAGGTCTTATTTGTCACAAGGAAGCTACCCGTGACATCCATAGAGTGGTTCGGGGGATATTTTGCATTTTCGCCCCCCGAACACATTTTTTCGACTAAGTTTAAGGCATTTTTTTACTCCAACTCCCAACCTACGTGTGCTAATTACATCTTCTTTGTCCCTACAAGTCCTATGTGTCACGAGGAAGCTTCATGTGACATCCATAGAGTGGTTCGGGGGCCTTTTTACATTTTCGCCCCCCAAACGCCTTTTTTCGACTAAGTTTAAGGCATTTTTTACTTCAACTCCCAACCTAAGTGTGCTAATTACATCCTGTCTTCCCCAAAGGTCATATTAGTCATGAGGATGCTGCCTGTGATATCCATAGAGCGGTTCGGGGGTTGTTTTACATTTTTGCCTCTCGAACGCCTTTTTTCGACTAAGTTGGATTATTTTTAATTTTTTTTTTCAATTAAATTAAATGAATGTATGTAGTTCATAGTCTCAAAATAGGTTGGAAGGAAATTGAATTGCATTAGTAATCTTGTTAGGCTTCATAAAATTTACACAATCATGTTGTGCTAATTTACTCTATGTGAAACCCAACTATTTAAGTACTCTGTTCAACCATTTAATTTACTCTAATCAATTTAGGGAAAGTGAATATTTCATAGAAAACATGTGCTTACTTTTTCCATATCAGAATGAAGTCCTTTAGAGTATCCAAACACCAGGTGCTTTGCTGCTGTCTCCTAAAAAGATTCACGGGCAGCAGAAGTATATTTGCATGAAACTAAGAACTTAGACCTTAATATTGCTTAATGAAGTATCCTATTGGCTAAATTCAACCTTCTAATAGATTTGAATAGGAACTTGTCAAAACAATTCCAGGTTCTTCAAAACAATTCCTGGTTCTTCAAAACAATAATGTCAATATCATCTTATTTTTGCAGAACTTTTAGTATCATATGAATTAAATTATTCTTACCAAATAGTAGGATGACCATCTGAACCCTACAAGAGGGTTGTGAGCCATAAAACCACGTCGTTCAAATGATTGAGTTGTAGTTGTTGTGCCTCTTTTGTTTTTTTTCCTTCTTCAACTTGTTTCATCATCTCCTCTCTCTCCCTCATAAGCTCTTCATGATCTCTTTGGAGCTCCTCTTTATTCCTCATTAGCTCTTCGTGATCTCTTTGGCGCTTCTCACAAAGAACCTTCATCTTAACTCTCATATGTTTATCATGAGCTCGTGTTGCACTATCACACGTTGAAGAGGGTTGTGGGCCTATGCCAAATCTACGCAAGTAATTTTTTTTTTCTCTGTCCTAGCACTTGCCTTGACAGTTCCTCCTATTGTGTAGGGAAAAGGATGTTGATTAGTTTGTTAAAGAAGTGCTTAGCAAGGCCTAAATCTCAATAGACATGGAGAGCTTGCAAATGGACCTCATTACCAAACAAGCAAAACATTTTAAATGCAGTTGATTCATTGTACACATAGATATGACAATATACTCTTTCAATCTCCACCGCACACCCAAATTGTGAGTAAAAAATTGGATCCAAATTTTGAGTTACTGAGCATTGTTTTGGTATACCAGAACCACATAATAAAGGAAAAGAATAGCAAGAAATCATATCCCTAACAACCATAAAAAAGTAAATTCTTAGACAAAAGGTTCAACAAAGGATTAGCTTCCACTATGAAAACAACTTATGAACTTTACTATGGATAACCAAGTAGTGTCTCTGAATTAAGTCGTTATATATATGTCTATTTTTTAATCATATACTTTTTGATTGTGGACTAGTATATAACATTCACTATCATTGACAAACACCAAAAATGATGGAATGGAAGATGGAAGGCACTTAGCTTTGTGTGATATTATATTTTTTTCAATTTAGGCATATTAGTCCTAAATTCCTAATATGCCAAATGCTCATTTGCAATGCTTAGTGCAACCTGAATGAAACTCAATCATTGTGAATCACATCATATAAACTAGCACCAAATCAGTTCACCAGCCAGCAGTTTGGAAACATGAGCACTTCTTTCAAAATGAGCGATTCCTAGATGAAAATTATTAACTAGCAAAATATGATGGTACATGCAACTAAGTTCTATTATGAGGAATAATAAATAAATAAATAAAAATTACACAATAATCTCCTCACCCCCATTTATGTTCCAAAATGTCTCTAACTCTTCATAGTTAAATGTAATTAAAGCATATGAATTAAAAATACATATTTGCAGGATAACAAATGTGATCTCTTCCCAATTCTTCCCTATAGATACGTCCTAACATGCAATGTTTTATAAACATGTAAGCAATGACTTGTGCCTTACATGTTGGCATATAGACCTATATATGTCAGTAGGAGCCTAAGTCCATGTGTACGGTCCACATGTTCGGTCAAGATGAACAGGTTTAAAAAGACAACGACACTTCGTTTGCTTAGATCCTACACCTCATTATTATGAAGCTCACTAATCTAACCCCCTGTGGCAGTCATGAGTATATATAGGCTGTCTCATAGACTTCATTGTTGCGATGTTCATACTAGGCACAACATTACTTGATTGCAGTGGTTATACAGCTAATCCTTCATTATCGTGGAAGTTGCCCGCAAGCTCATAAACATAGCCAAGAGGCAAAGCATGGGCATGTCGAAGCCTTTGGTACCCATTGTGGTATTCTATGGGATTTGTGACTCAAAGCCAGAGAAAGGAGGCTTCTCTAAGGCACCATAACCCACATGGGTCAAGCTGCCTAAGGCACCTCATCAAGAGATAATCCTAATGTTCTACCAAAATGTATCCTAACACAGTGACTTCCCTATAGATATGGGATATGTGCTTATCTTATATACATATATAGGCTGGAAGTGCCATTACATGCAAATACATACACCTTGATTGATTAGGGCATTGACACTAATGACAGAGAAAGGAGAAAAAGGGGAAAATGTTTGAAACCCCTAAAATCAAACCCATTTAGGACATCAAAACCTATAAAACTTTAGAAATTAAACCACTTCAAGCAAACCCATTTTTTGAAATCAGCACGAAATTAAACTGAAGAAATCATAAAAACCCTAGAGCAAGATTCAAAAAGGGGGAAATAGAGAAAGAGGCGGATGAGAGAGAGAGAGAGAGAGAGAATGAGAGACAGCCTGAGAGCGAGAGAGCAAGAGAGAACCTGTGAGGAGGTGACGGTGACGGTAGTGATTTGTGGCGGTGGTGGTGGCAATGGCGATGGGTGATGATAGCGATGGTGGTTTGCGTTGGTGAGGTGGGATGGGGTTTGGTGGTGAGAGACAATCTGTGTGTGAGTGAGAGAAGAAATGAATGTGTAAACAAAGAACAGGGTGGGTGCGAATATTAATTCACTTCTCTCTAAAATTGTTATACTATTAGCGACTAAAATATTTATTTGTCGGCAAATAGTAATATATAATGACTAAAAAATTTGGTAGCCCAAGCTTAATATATTAGTCGCCAAAAAGTAGTAATTTGGCAACTAATTTGTTTATTTGTCGGAAAAAATTGAGCATATCACGACCAATTTTATTTTCACCACCAAAAGTGCATATTTGCTGACGAAATATTTTGATAGCCGTTGAGTAACAGTGAAAATATAGCTGTTATTTGGCGACTAAACTTTCTTTTGTCGGCAATAATTAGTATACGATGACTAAAATAGAATTTAGGAGCCTAAAATGTAGACTAACGCCAACTAAATATTTTTTAGTCACCTATTATGGCATATTCAGCTACCAAAATGTTTTTTACCCGCCATTAAGTAATATATCTTGACCAAAAAAATTTAATAGCTATAGTCTAAACAAACACCAACTAATAAATTTTGTAGTTGCCAAAAAGTTAACTTTTGGCGACTAAATTTGTTTTAGTCATCAAAAGTGGCCGCCAAAAGTTTAAATTATTGTAGTGTCGGTTGCAAGGGCGGACCTAGGGGCATAGGTGGTTGTAGCCTAGCCCAAAATTTAAAAAATTTGTAGAAATTTTCTTTTTCAGCCCACCCTACCCAGCCTCCCAGTCCAGCCCAGCCTCAAATAAGGGTCAATAGCTTTTTTTGTTTGTTTTTTAGATAGGCGGCCTAATATTAGCCCAATACTTACCCAAAAAAATAAATAGGCATCCCAATAGATTTGTATTTTTTTAAAGAGGCAGCCCAAAAAATAAGCAGCCCAAAAATATAAATAGGCAGCCCCATAAGCAGCTTCTCTTAGACTCTTCTCACTTCCTCTTCTTTTTCTTCCCATCGGTGGCACATGTACTACTCTTTCGTGACTTTGACCTTCTTTTTCTTTTTTCTTTTTCTTTTCTGTCTTCTTCTTAATCTTATTTTGGTGGAGAATGGATTTGATTAATCAAATTGCTCTTAATCTTATCTGACATTTCATGACTTCACGACCTGAATGGATTTTTTTTTTCTTTATCTTTTTTTTCTTCTTAATCTTCTTTGCTCTCAATCAAAATAATCTTTTTTGCTCTTAACCTTTTTGTTCTATATTGCACTTAGTTTTTGAACTTTGAACAGTTTTTTTTTTTTTTTTGGACATTTATGAAAATAATGAAAGCCTAAATAAAAATTATTGAGGATATATATAAAAACCCTAATATTTAAAATTATTGCGAATATACTCTGGTTTAATATTAAATAGGGCTATTTTTTTTTTAATAATTTTTTTAGGTTATAAAAAATGGAACATCCACCACTCAAAAAAGGCAAAACCCTTTTCTCATTCTATCAATCAAAACAGAAGTCTAGTAGTACAACATCCAATGTTGTTGAAATCTCATTTTCTGATGTGCGACCGCCTTCCATGCCTCAAGCAAATAAACCAAGCGAATTTGATTAAATTGCTATTGAACAAGGATCCTGGTTTACGCTTGCAAATTTGTGAATATCCGGTTAATTAATGGGATGAGGTTAGACGAGCTTATGTGAACTTGGGGCCTTATCAACCTAAACTTGAGTATCCTAGGTCCTCATTTGGAAAGCAGAATCGCCAATTCCAGCATATTTGGTTTAAACAATTTTCTTGGCTAGAGTATTCTCTTTCAAAGGATAAAGCATATTGCTTTTCATGCTTTTTGTTTGATCAGCCAAATAAGTCGATCAGTCGTTCTGCACTTGTTGATGAGGGGTTTAACAATTGGAAGAGAGTAAATGATGGATCCAAATGTGTTTTTTGCTTCATGTTGGACTTGCATCTTCATCGCATAGTCCAATTAGTCATGACAATTTAAAGAAATCTTCCTAACACATTGAAAAAGTGTTGAATGCGCAATCAAAAGAAGAAATTTTGAAGAATTGAATGCAGGTAAAAGCAACAATTGAAACTATTCAAGTACTTACTCTTCAAGGACTTGGTTTTAGAGGTCATGATGAAAGCTTGACTTCATTGAATCAAGGTAATCTAATTGAATTATTAAAGTTCAAGGTGATAGGCAATGATGCACTTGAGAGCATTATATTAAAGAATGCTCCACAAAATGCCAAATACACTTCTCCAAAGATCCAAAAGGAGATTTTGCATATACTTGCTAACAGAATTAGGAATATGATTTTTGATGAAGTTGCAGGAGGTTATTTTTGTATTTTTGTTGATGAATCCCAAGATGAGTCTAAAAAAGAACAAATGACCCTTATTTTGAGATACGTCAAGAATGACGGTTTGCTAGGGGAACGGTTCTTTGATATCGTGGGTGTCGAAAACACATCTGCATTGACTCTTAAAAAAGAGATATCGAATATCCTTTCTCGATTTAATCTCCTTATTCAAAACATGGGTTACCAAGGGTATGATGGTGCTAGCAATATGCGTGGTGAATGGAATGGACTTCAACCTTTATTTCTTAAAGATTGCCCATATGCATATTATGTACATTGCTTTGCACATCGCCTGCAATTGGCCTTAATTGCGGCAGCAAAAGATGAGCCTAATGTTTGGCAATTTTTTTCTCACTTGAGTTGTACTGTCAATCTTGTTGCTTCTTCTCCAAAGCGCCTTGGTGAGTTAAAATCTTTTCATAGGAGTGAGGTGGAAATATATGTTGGCTAGTGGTGAGCGTCAATTTGGTAAAGGGGCCAATCAAATTGGTACCTTGCATTGAGCTGGAACTACTCGTTGGAGCTTGCATTATGACTCTGTTAGAAACTTGATTGATATGTATGAGGCATCTTGTGTAGTTGTTGAAAGTCTCAAGAAGAGTACAAATCAACAAATTCGCAGGCAAGCTAATGGTGTTTACAAAGTGATGAAGAGCTTTGAATTCATATTCGTCTTGTACTTGATGGACAACATTTTGAGAATCGTGAATACACTTTGTCAAGTCTTGCAACAGAAAACTCAAGACATCTTAAATGCGATGAAATTAGTCTCCACAACAAAAGCTCTCATTCAAAAACTTAAACAAGATGATTGGGATATTTTTCTTGCAAATGTGGTGTCATTTTGCAATCGACACAACATTGCGGTACATGATATGAGTTCTCCTTATGAAGAGGGTACAAGTCGTCGTCATCAACAAGATTACATTACAATTGAGCATCATTATCACTTTGACATATTCAACTCTACAATTGATTTTCAATTGATAGAGTTAGAACATAGATTTAATGATGGGGTAGTGGAACTTCTTTCTCTGAGCTCGACTTTGGATCCTAGTGGCAATTTGAGATCTTTTAATGTGGATAATATTTGCAATCTTGCCGAGAAATTTTATTCCCAAGATTTCACTTCTCAAGACATCCATGCTTTGAGATGTCAATTAATGCATTATAAGCTTGATGTTGTTTGTGATCCCGAGTTTCATAAGATATCTACCCTTGCCGAATTGTGCCGAGAACTATTTGTGACAAGAAAGTTCGAGCATTACAGCATGATCTACAAATTGATTCGTCTTATGTCAACCCTTCCTGTTTCTACGGCAACTACGGAAAGAGCATTTTCGAGTATGAAGCATGTTAAAATTGCCATTCGCAATTCAATGGGAGATGAGTTTTTTGCCGATTGCTTGTCTCTCTACCTTGAACAGGACCTTACTTTGAAAATTGATCTAGATTCCGTAATTGATGAATTCGAATCTTTAAAGACTCATCGAGCATAACTTTGTTAGATTGTTTTTAATCAATAAATTTAGATATTAATCTAGATTATATTATAAAATTCTCTTTTTTCTTATGTGGTTATACTTAAAATATATTGTATAATTTTACTTTAATATTAAGCCACCCCATCGACAAATCTTGGGTCTACCCTTGGTTGATTGGTGTCTTACCACTTCACATCTAGTGTTCATTTTGGGTTGTGTGTATCTAAACTTGGGATTCTCGGTTTAGTTAAGTTCTACCTCTTCCCAAAGCTTTAATTTTATCGATGTAATGTTTACCTTTTGATCATATCCACATTTTTTTTTTCCATAAAAAAAAAAATAATCCAAATGCCCATTCTCAAATTCTCACAATTTTAAATATTTCTCCCTTATATTACCTTCTTTTGTTGTGCTTTTTTTTCTCCATTCACTACAAGAAAAAACACATTTGGCGACTAAATTTTTAGTCGCCAAAAGTCAATTTTTAGTCGCCAAAAGTCAGTTTTTAAGTTTCCCCAACTAAATTTTTTAGTCGCCGATTTGGTCGCTGGAAAACGGTCGGGAAAGGTATTGGCGACTAAAAAACTTTTAGTCGCCAAAAAAACTTTTAGTCGCCAAAAGCTCATTCCGAAAAAAAAACATTTTCACCCTGCTCTTGTGCAGATTCGAACCATCAACCTCCCATACCATAAGCCTTGTACAACACACTCTTTTCACTACGCCTCCATAACATCATATGATTATATATGCAACATATATTATTTATATAGTACTTAGACCCATATTAATATCAAAGTATATATATAAACATAATTATTTTTTATTGAACATAATTTATGTAAAAATAAATTATTTAGTAGAAAAAAAAAGGACACCACTTTTGGCGACTAAACATAATTTTAGTCGCCAATTCTATACTTTTGGCTACTAATTATTTTTTAGTCGTTAAAAAAAAAAAATTCCCGCGCTAAAATTATCACTTTTGGAAAAGCCTCACTTTCGGCTAACATGTTTTTAGTCGTTGAATGCTTCACTTTTGACTACTAATTTTTTTTTAGTCGCCAAAGGGCCTTACTTTTGGCTACTAAAAGTTTTTTAGTTGCTAAAAGGCTCACTTTTGGCGACCAAACAGATTTTTAGGGGCCGAATGCCTCACTTTTGGCTACTAAATTTTTTTTAGTCGGTAAAAGTCATATATCGGTGACCAAACAAATTTTTAGTCTCCAAAACCTACACTTTTGGCTACTAAAATTTTTTAGTCGCCAAAAATCTTTACTTTTGGCTACTAATGCATTTTTAGTCGCCAAATGCTATACTTTCAGCAACGAAATGTGATTTTTTAGTCGCCAATAGTACTTTTTCTTGTAGTGATTGTTTTCTCCTTTTCAGTTTTTGGCTTGTAACTATTGGATTATCATGTTGGATTTTATCCTATAGTTTGTTTACAAATTCGAATTTGATTTGAGACTGGATGGATTTGACATTTTTTCTAGGAGGTGAATTTTTTTTGGGTTCATAATCTAGACTAGAGGGTATTATTTGGATCCGTAGGGTCTATAACGAGTCTCATTTTAATGATCTAAATCGTTCATTTTGTCGTGCAATTCATGTATATCATTTACAAAAAAAAAAAAAAAAACCTACCGATCTAGTAATCATAATTTATTTCATTTATTGTGTTTGTTACAAAAAAAAAAAATAAATAATAATAAAAAATAATGGTCTATTTTAAAACAAACAATTGTTGTTTATTTAATTTAAATTTTTTTTTGTGACAAACACAATAAATTGAATAGGTTAAGATTATTGGATGAATCTAATTTTTGTGTGAGTGATATACTCGAAATGCCCGACAAAATAAATAATTTGAATTATCAAAATAAGATATGTGGTGAAACCCATGAATCCAAACAACGCCCTTCAATCCATAATCTAGACTGGTGGAAATTAATCCTCCTCCTTTTTACAACCTCTTTATTTTATTTTAATGTTTTGATCTTATGGAATCTCCTCATTATCACAATTTCCAATCTCTTCTTATTTTTCTGTTTTTTTTTTTTTTTTGGTTGTTCTCAATCTTCACCCCCCATGTTTAACTAGACAACTGAAACATCTGTTTGTAACTTGGAGAGCAATACTCTTGAAACGCCAAAACTCTCTGCCTTCACAACAACACAACCCCAGAAGCTTACAACCCTTGCCTTATTAATTTTACAGTAATGCTATATCCCACCAATTTTGAAACATAAATAATTTTTATGTTTTAGTAGAGTTCCCAAGAGATGTGACTTATTGACAAATCACTTGCGGCTAATTTGGGGTCCAAAATTGGTGGTCTTTTTCCTTAATTTTATGGTACCTTTTAGAAATTGCAACCAAAGCAAGATATCGACCCATGACACAAACAACCTCTACCTCTCACACAGGCATCTAAAAATTCAACTAAGAGATGCAAGAGTCCAAAACACATAACTCTTGACATGTCTTGTAAGAGAGTTTGCCTCGGCACCATGCCATTGCAGGGTTTTGTTGTTTTTTACTTGTGGATTTTGTTGCTTTTGTTGCATGTGAAGAAGAAGAAGAGACAAGGACACTCAAGTGTGTCCTATAATATAACATGCTCCACATAAACACACAACATTTTTTTTTTGGCTGAACGTTTTACTGAAACTGTACACTGTTCAGTTGTTGCAATCACCCCATAATATATTTTTTTATTCTTGGTGATGACAATTAGCTAGGATGAAGCATGTACCAATTAGCACAGCATATTTACCTATTTATGAGAAGCCATTTAGTGTACACTGTAAGACAGGAATTGTGTTGACTAGGTTCACTGTTTGGTGATGAACATTTTGTCTAGTTGTGTAGACTTGAATTGTGGTAAAAACAACCATCTTTTGGAATTATTAGTTTCTGTTTCAATGTGAAACGTAGTAAATCATCAAAGTTTGATAATTGTAATCAACAAAAGAATGACTGATTTTATTAAGAAATCACAAATATTGCCGTGCATAACCCTGGCGCAGTATCAGATTCAGGGTTGGCCTTAAACCAAGATGAGCAAAGTGGCATAGGGCCTCCAAATTCAGTTAAATTTTAAGGGTCTCAAATAATTTTAACTCTTATAATGTTAGTAGATGTAAAATAAAACCCCAAATCAACTAATTTAACTTCACAATCTAAGTTAAATGTCCTTAGAGCATCTCCAAGCCTTCCTTATTATTTTTCATTTAATTTGATTCCAAATTTGAGTAAAAAAAACTTATTTTGATATCAATTACTCCAATCATTTTATTAACTTCTTTATCAAAAAATATTTTTAAAATTCTTCTACTATCCCAAATTTTCTTTTTCATCAAATTTGATTATAAAAAAAAAAATTATATAAAATGTTTTATCTTTTTAAATTTTCATCACAATTTTCAATTTGATAAAAAAATATTTTTTCTTGATTTAATAAACGCTTGATGAAATGATTAGAGATGGTTTATGTGTGGGTGTAAGTGAAAAAAAAAAAATTGCAAGTATTTATCATTTTACCCACAAATGTTTTATTTTTTATTTATGATTATGTATACATTAATACTATATACTCTTAAAAATTAACTAATTTTTTATTTTATTTTAATAGATCTCATTTATTCTAAGTATAGCTTACTAGGGGTGTGCATAATACCGCCGAAACCGCCGAAACCGCCAAAACCGCACCGAACCGCACCGCCAAGGTAAATTCGTTATTATTTGTCAATTGAACCGCCGGTTTTTGGTAAGAAAAATGGCAAATTCTAGTGACACTTTTATCAATCCGCCGGTTTCTATTTTTCTTCCAAACCGCACCGACCCGCACCGCTATTAAATCATGTTTTATAGGATTCTAAAAATTCTTTTTTACTTAAGTTTGCTTGTTGTTCTATACCTTAGAATATAGTATTACATTACTGCTCGAGGGGAATTTTATGTATTGTATTTGATCATTGTAGCTTCCACAGATGCTTGTAATGAACTGATGGTATAGTCGTTGATATTATCATGTTGTTGCTACACTTGCTGCATCAGAAAAAAGCTTCACAAGATGCTTAACATTACGATATCTCTCGTCTTTTTTTTACTCTTTGATTTAAGTTTTGTAATTTGAATTATATTTTTTATAAACCGCCAATCCGCCCGAACCGCCAAGGCAAATTCGCCATTATTTGCCAATCGAACCGCCGGTTTTCGATAAGGAAAATGGCAAATTCTAGTGACACTTTTATTAATCCGCCACCCGCCATACGGTTTCTATTTTTCTCTCAAACCGCACCGACCCGCACCGCGCACACCCCTTACATCACACTAATTTTAAATTTAAATTATACACTTTCAGAGTAAAATATGAATAAATGATTTTTTTTTATACTTATTTTATATATCTACACATAAAGAACCCCAATTTTGAGACTTCATCTTGGGCGTCGAATCTGGGCTGGCCCTGATCAGATTGCATGGTTGTGACCCTCCATTAGGCAAAATAAGGGCCTTGTTTGGTTCTTTTTCCATAAAAAAAAAAATCTTGAAAAAATGAAAATTAATTTGATAAAAATAAATATTAATTTTTTTAAAAAAAATTTAAAATTAGTTATGTTCTTCTAAAAGATAAAATAATGTAAAAATGATAAGTATTTTTTTAATTCTTTCACCAAATTAATTATTATCATTATTTTTTTAAATCTGAAACAAATTTCTCAAAACCAAACCAAAAGGATCTCGGTTGGTCATTTTGAATGAAAATCTTACTCCGGGATAAATTGCCCCCATCTTCATATGACAAAGTAATCTTCCATTTGTTAAATAAAAAGATTTTCAGATAAATTGTGTGTCACAAATTTGAATTAAATATAATATTAGTTTATCTTAGATAAAATAGTCATGTCCCTTATCAGAAGGAATAATGATTTGTTCCATCTGTTAACATATATTAATATAATTATATGTTATAGTATGTATATAATATAATATGTTATAATATGATTCCTTTTCTTTAATATATTATAGTATGTATATATTAGGATTCCTTGTCGCTGCTTTCGGTCGCCCGCCCTCTTTCGGCCTCCTTTTCTTTATTATATTAAATTACGTCATAATGATGTTTTGTATCCAGCTCCTATATTATGGAGCCTCTATTTGGTTTCTGAATATAGTTTCAATAACAGAGTGTTCACTTTCAATATCACTCTCTCAACTCTCTCTTAACTTGTTTTACATGGTATCAGAGCACAGGTGTCTTTCCTAGCCTCTATTTTTTTTTTCTCTCTCTTGGCAGATTGCTGGGTCTCTCGTCTGCAAATTGTTGCCCCTCTCGTCCTTCTCTCACTTACAGTTTGGACACCGCCGAAGCCTTCATCTCTTCACTACGGATCCACGGCCACCAGAGTCATCCTCTTTCGCAGTCACACGCGCCGTCACGCGCTCTTTTTGTCGCCGGCCCGTTGCCTGCTTCTGCCTTCAGCATCACACGCGCTCCACGCATCCCCAGTCGCCTAAGCCACCTCTTTCCGCGTCCCACGCGCTCCGCGTCCGCCAGCCACGCCAGCCATCCGCGTGAGCCATCCAACCCGCATCCCTCGGGCCGGCTCGCACCCCCTGCACCCGCTTTTGTCCTCGGCTCCCCAACTCGGCTCCAGCCGGTCCAGCTCCAACTGGTTCAGCCACTTTCCCAAGCCGGTTCACCCCAATTTTTGGACCTTTTTGGCCGGTTCAGCCCGGTTTCTGACTATTTTGGCCCTTCTGCACTCACTGGTGCCCTTGGAATTTTCAGATTCTCCCTTGATTGTGCTATTTTTCTCTCATGGATCGCTTGGACTTCTCTAACCACCCTATTTCCGTCATTCTTGACGGGACTAATTATGTCCTATGGGCACAAGCTATGTCTGGCTTCCTCAAAGGAAAGAAACTTTGGCTCATCATCACTGGGGATGCGTGCAAACCCATTCAAGGGACCACGGATTCTACTGCCACGGACTCCGCTACCAAATATGTCAACCGACTGGAAGATTGGGATAGTAAAAACTATCAGATCATTACTTGGTTTCGCAATACTTCTATTACCTCTATCAGCCTTCAGTTTGGTCGGTTCCAACTTGACTCTGCTTCCTCTCCTGCCAAAGACATCTGGGATTTTTTACAAGAACGGTATCAGACTACTGGCCTTGCTCACCAATATCAGCTTCTGAGTCATCTTCACCGTATGCGCCAAGAAACAACTCAGAACATTAATGATTTCCTCTCCCAAATGTATTCTGTTTGGATCAGCTCGCTCTTTCTGAACCTCCATGGGATTGTACTAAGGATGCTGCCTTGTTTACTATTTACCGTGACCAACAACGCTTGGTTCAGTTTCTCATGGCTCTCACTCCCCGATTTGAGCCAGTACGCACATCTCTCTTTCATCGCACTCCTTTACCCACTCTTGAGCAAGCAATTTCTGAACTCCTGTCAGAGGAAACCAGATTTGGTACTCTCCATCCGCACCCTGTGGACTTTACTCTTGCCACTCCCCAGCTTCGAAGTTCTCCTTCCCCACCTTCACCACAGAAGTCCAATGCCTGCAATTACTGTCACAACCGCAATCTTCCGTCCACTCATCTTCTGGTTAATTGTCCAGTTCGTCTTTGTCGGTTTTGCACCAAGACTGGCCCTGGTCATCTCCAGCAAGATTGCTTCCGCAATCCCGCCCGTACCTCTCGTAATGGTCCTTCCACCGGGAATTTTTCTCGCAACCACTCTCACCGTTCTGGGACTCCGTTTAAACCAATGCCTGCTCAACGCACTGCTGCTGCTGCCTCAGAGGATTTACCTTCCTCTGTTCCTATAGACCCTTCCACTCCAGTCTTCTCTCAAACCGATGTCGATGCCATGTTTCAACATTTTTGGCAGAATTCCGGTACTCCTCCATCTCCTGCTTTATCTGCCACCGCAGGTAACTCTTCTTGGTACTTTGACTCCGCTTGTTGTAATCACATGACCTTTGACCCTACTATTTTTACTCCTCTCTCTTCTACTCCTCATGTTCCTTCTATCCATACTGCTGATGGGTCTCTTCTGTCTGTAAGTCATGTTGGTTCTGTTTCAACCTCTCACTTATCTTTATCTCATGTCTATCTTATGCCTGCTCTTACTTTAAATCTTATCTCTATTAGTCAATTATGTGAGCATGGTCTAACTATTACCTTTTCCCGTTCTGGTTGTTTGGTGCAGGACCCTCGGACGGGGCAAACTCTTGGGACAAGCCGTAAGCATGGACGTCTCTACGAACTCATCCATCTTCATGTTCCAGATTCCTCTCAGATCACAGCTCCTACCACTGTTACCACTGCTCCTCCTTTATTTCCTTTTTAGCTTTGGCATTGTCGTTTAGGCCATCTTTCTGTTGGTCGTTTAAAATCTTTAATTTCCAGTGGTCATTTAGGTCATGTAAGTTCTGATGTTTTAGATTGTGTGTCTTGTCAACTTGCCAAACAACCTGCCTTGTCGTTTAATAAAAGTGACTCTATTTCTCTTGCCCCATTTGATCTCATTCACTCTGATATTTGGGGACCCTCTTCTACTCCTACTATGGGAGGCACACGCTATTTTGTTGTTTTTATAGATGATTTTTCCCGTTTTACATGGTTGTTTCTTATGAAAAATCGCTCTGAGCTCAAACAACTTTATTACAATTTTGCTGCCATGGTTAAAACACAATTTTCTAAAAATATTAAGCTTTTTCACTCCGATAATGCCATGGAATATAAAGATTTTGACTTTCTTTCTTTTCTTCAGCGTTATGGTACTCAACCTCATCGTTCCTGTCCCGGTACGTCTCAACAAAATGGACGTGCTGAACGAAAACATCGACATATCCTTGACACTACTCGCGCCCTCCTTCTGTCTTCCTCTTGTCTGGAACATTTTTGGGGAGAGGCAGCTCTCACTGCTGCTTACACTATCAATTATATCCCTACACCTGTCATTCATAATCACACTCCTTATGAGCGTCTGCATGGCACCCGTCCCCCTTACATCACCCGTAGGGTCTTTGGATCTGCCTGTTTTGTTCTTCTCTAACCTCATGAACGTACCAAACTTGAACCACGCTCTCGCCTCTGTTGCTTCTTAGGGTATGGTATTGAACACAAGGGGTATCGTTGTTGGGATCCTCTCTCCCAGCGACTCCGTATCTCTCGTCATGTAGTCTTTTGGGAACACAAAATGTTTTCCTCTCTCTCTCTCTTCCGTTTGTCCGTTCCCTCATCCACTTTGTTTTTTACTGACCCTTCCACGGATCTGTTCTCTGATGAGCTTACCCCACCGCCCTTGCCAGCCTCTCTCGAGTTCTCTGATGAGCTTACTCCACCGCCCCTGCCAGCTTCTCTTAAGCCTACCTTGCCTACTGGTCTGTCTCATGCACCTGCTACCTCTGATGGTCCTGCTCTTGTTCCCTCGGGATCCTCCCCTCCTGGTGAGTCTCTCCCTTTGGCTCATCCTGCCTCTACTCGACCACACCGGGTAACCCAACCTTCTACTCGTCTTCGTGACTTTATTGCTGGTTCTACTGCTTTTTCTACTTATGAACCGACCTCCTATCGTGAGGCTCGCTCTAATCCTCTTTGGCAGCAAGCTATGATTGATGAATTGCAGGCTTTAGACAAAACTCACACTTGGGACATTGTTGATCTTCCTCCTGGCAAGACTGCCATTGGTTGCAAATGGGTTTACAAAATCAAAACTTGTTCTGATGGATCTATTGAGCGCTACAAGGCCCGCCTTGTTGCCAAAGGCTTCAACCAAGAATATGGTATTGACTATGAGGAGACCTTTGCTCCTGTTGCTCGTCTCACCTCTGTTCGCAGCCTGATTGCGGTTGCTACCACTCGACACTGGGATCTTTATCAAATGGATGTGAAAAATGCTTTCCTTAATGGTGTTCTTCTTGAGGAAGTCTACATGCAACCTCCCCCTGGGTCTACTTATCCACCTCATAAAGTCTGCAAACTTCAGCGTACTTTATATGGTCTCAAACAAGCTCCGCGCGCTTGGTTTGCCAAGTTCAGCTCTACTATTCATGACTGTGGTTTCACCTCCAGTTCTTATGATACTGCTTTTTTTATCCGGACCACTGCTCAAGGGACCACCTTGCTTCTTCTTTATGTGGATGACATGATTATCACCGGTGACGATCTTGATGGTATTTTATGCCTTAAACAGTTTCTTAGCCATCATTTCAAGATGAAAGACCTTGGTCCTCTCAGCTATTTCTTGGGTCTTGAAATCTTCCATGATTCCACGGGGTCTTTTCTCTCTCAGGCTAAGTATACCTCTGATCTTCTCACCCGTGCTGGTCTTACGGATTGCAAGACTGCCTCCACTCCGCTGGAGCCTCAGAGTCATCTTACACCTCTTGATGGCACTCTTCTCTCTGATGCTACCCTATATCGTCAGCTGGTTGGCAGCCTTGTCTATCTCACTGTTACTCGTCCTGATATTGCCTATGTCGTTCATATTGTCAGCCAGTTTATGTCAGCTCCTCGTACCCCTCATTATGCTGCATTAGTTCGTATCCTTCGTTATCTCAAAGGTACCTTGTTTCATGGACTTCATTATTCCGCCCGCTCCTCTCTCCAGCTTCGTGCTTTTTCCGATGCTGATTGGGTTGGGGATCCTACTGACCGGCGCTCTACTACCGGGTTCTGCTTTTTCTTGGGTGATTCTCTTATTTCTTGGCGCAGCAAGAAACAATCTCTTACTGCTCGCTCCAGTACCGAGGCCGAATATCGTGCTCTTGCTGATACTACTCAGGAGCTTCTCTGGCTTCGTTGGCTTCTTGCTGACATGGGTGTTTCTCCCTCTGGCGTTACTGCCCTCTTTTGTGGCAATCAAAGTGCTCTTCAAATTGCTCACAATGATGTTTTTCATGATCGCACCAAGCAAATTGAGATTGACTGTCATTTTATTCGTCAACACGTCACTCGTGGTACTGTCCATCTCCATCCAATCTCCTCTGCTGATCAACCTGCTGATATCTTCACCAAAGCTCATTCTCCTGGCCACTTCGTTAAACTTGTCTCCAAACTCCAGTTGGTTGATGTTTGTCCTCCTTGAGTTTGAGGGGAGCTGTTAACATATATTAATATAATTATATGTTATAGTATGTATATAATATAATATGTTATAATATGATTCCTTTCCTTTAATATATTATAGTATGTATATATTAGGATTCCTTGTCGCTGCTTTCGGTCTCCCGCCCTCTTTCGGCCTTCTTTTCTTTATTATATTAAATTACGTCATAATGATGTTTTGTATCCAGCTCCTATATTGTGGAGCCTCTATTTGGTTTCTGAATATAGTTTCAATAACAGAGTGTTCACTTTCAATATCACTCTCTCAACTCTCTCTTAACTTGTTTTACACCATCTAAGAACTCAAGATAGCTATGATATGACTCGATGAATGCTAATTAAAGATTAACAAAATATGTGAAAACAAGAATTTTTGGAGATTACTCTCGTCATTGATGTATTTTTCTTTTGGTTCATCAATAAATTTTATCTTTTGCTGATAAAAAAAAAAAGAATTTTTGGAGATTAATGTCGTACACAGCTCCTCCTAAGAAGGACAAATACCTCTGATTTCTTTTCTTCTATAATTTCATATAACAATAATGATAAAATAGAGCACACAAAAAATATACAAAAAATATATTATGTGGGTTAAATTCACTTCGAGTGTAGTGTATGTCACACTTAAAATAAATCTTGGCAACATATAGCTTCTGATTTCTATTTTGTAAACTTAGCATTATTGTTTATATACACATCAAGATATATTAAACCTATGTTTTAAAATCTAGGGTTATTTATACGGAAACCTCCTAAATTATTGAGAAGTATCACTTTGATTCCCTAAATCATAAAAGTGTACAAATGAACTTTTTAAACTATTGAGAAATATCACTTTGACCCCCTAAACTATATAAAACATATAAATGGACCCCCTAAACTATTGGCATGTTTCATTTTGACCCTTTTCGTTACTGCACCGTGAGTTAAACTAAAATTTTAATATTTTTTAGACGAAAATACCTTTCAGCACTCTATATATTTACAATTCCATTATTATTGTTTTTTAATTTTTTTAAATATAAACATTCATCCATTATTATTGTTTTTAAATATTCTTTGAAAATATATTTTTGTAGAAAGAATGTTTTAAAAAAATACTAATAATAAAAAAAACTGAGAGGAGGTGCTGCTGAGTATATTATATAGAGTGTTGAAGGATATTTTCGACTAATAATGTCAAAAGTTTGGTTTAACTCATTGTATAGTAACGGAAGAGGTTAAAGTAAACACGCTAATAATTTAGGGGGTTAATTTATACGCTTTCAGTTTATGGGCCAAAATGATACTTCTCAATAATTTAGAGATCTATTTGTACGATTTTATAATTTAAAAGGTCAAAGTGATGTTGATATCCGTGTAAATAACTTTCAAATATATTCAAATGACTCTTAAAATTCCAAAAACTCTAATTCAAGATTCAATACATCTAATGTACGAGTAATGTTACACTTACTACCTTGTTATACCATTTATAATGTACCATCTCATGTAATAAATGTAAAAAAATGAATGGTAGGACCCAGTACACCAATGATAAGTTAACATATGAAGTGGTATAAAAATATAGGCCAAGTTTGACATGTCTTGAAAAAAATAAAAAGTCAAAAAGTCACTATCTTATTTAAGTCACATCATCTTATTTAAGTCACATCACCTCTTTTACACATCACTTCAAACCCAACCCATATTTTATAAAAAGTCAAAAATTACACTTATTTAGATCATCTCAAATAACCCCTAAATGTATTATTTCTAAATCAATTTCCAACCTCTTATCCTTTAAGAGTGTATTTGAATAATGATTTTTTTTTTATTTAAAAAAAAAAGGTGAAAAAAGTAGCAAAAATATAAATTAATTTTTTATTTTTAAAATTTAAATTTATGATTCAAAATCTTTAGTGTGGCGGATCAAATAAATCCTGTGAGAGAAAGAAGACAAAGATATATTAGCTGTCGAGGTCAGGGCACGGCTTCTTCGCCCACACTACCAGGACTCTCTCTCTCTCTCTCTCTCTCTCTCTCTCCAAACACCAAGATTAGGACAGGAAAGGTTTTTTGTAGCCATTTTGCCTTTTGGAATGTGTCACAAGTCACCACCAATGGAAACCGACCACTTTCATTGAGAGAGAATGTCCATTTGCTTTATGATACTGACATCTCTTTGAATCTTCTTCTCATTTGAATAATTTCGAGTTATCTAGGGCATACACCCTAAGAATGGAGGACAAATGCTTGTCTGCTAGGTCAATTCCTTTATGGAGAGAGTCGAATTCATAATTTTCTTCGTAGGAATAAGTTTTTAAGAGAGTTATGATAACTAACAAGGTTAATACTTGAAATGAATTCTTTACATTTTTTAAAATGATTTTTTCACAGGTAGGAAGATTAATTCTCATAAGTACTAATCTAACAACTTAATAATTAAAAACTAATTTTTGCCAAAAAAAAAAAATTAAGGTAAAATCTCATTTTGTGATAAGGATAGACAAAAAAGTCGCCAAGGCTAGAAAAGTCATCGGAAACCAATGACCAGAGGTAGTAGATGGCAGTGGTGAGAAATGTGTGTTGAATGAGTGGCATGTGCCACATTTTATCATATAATTAGTTTGATGGATTTCAACAAATAGAGAAATATGTTGATTTCAATAGATAGGTTGACATCAAAAGATAGATTGATTGATTGATTTCAACACATAATTGTCATTTTCAATAAATTTTGTTCTATTGGCTCAAAAATATTAGAGTTTGGGCTTAATAATGGTCCAAAAGATTAAAAAAATTGACTTATGGTGTGAGTACTCAAAATAGAATACCTTAAGGTTGTGTTTTAAATCTTTAACAAAATCTATAATTTATATATAGTCTAAAAAATATTATGTTTTTTTTTTTTTTTTTTTTTTTGATCGACAAATGTTAGTTGTTAGATTAGCACATATGAGAGAAAATCTACCCACCTTTGAGAAAGCATCTAAGTGCTTGCACTTCCTTAATTCAACATCCCTAAGCAGAATTGAACCCATGACCTCTTTTAGACTAAACTTTAAGAAAAGCATGGTGGTGCACTAAGCTAGGCCTAATTCTAATGCTTTGTGATAAAAGTTATAAAATACATAAATTTATAGTGTGCATCCCTTAAGTAAACCTTATGCATTTTTGTAATAATTCTAGTTATAATTCTTGCGATGAGAGGAATTGATCTAGTAATAATTTTTACAATAAAATTTTCACTTTTAGGGATAAAACTGTTTGGTTCCTAAAATCCAAATATGTTGTAGTGACAAAAATAATTTAAATAAACTAAAAATTTAATCGTCAAGAAACAAAGAGTTATACTTTTAGTTCTTTTTTTTTATTACTCCATCTGTCCCAAAATAATGTTTTCTTTTGGAGAATTCAACTTTTTTTGATAGTACAATTATTATATTTTAAAATATTAATTTTCTATAATTACCCTTTAATAGTACATTTTTTTTAGAAATATCAATTGTCATAATTGTACTTTTTGTGTTATTAATGAATTTAAAAGAAAGACAAAATAGTAAATTCATATTATTTTATTCTTTAATTTTTTGAAAATGGACTAGCATTTTGAAATAATAAAAAATAAAATAAGAGAATAATATTTTTAGACGAAGGGAGAATCAATTTTTAACTTATAAAAAATTACATCAAACAAAAATTTAAAGTAAAAGGAGGCTTATTCTCGAATTATAAGTTTTATTAATTTGTTTTGCGTGCCATATTATTTTACTTTAAACTTTATAACACAAACATAACACAGCTAAAATAACATGTATGAGATTGTTAACGTATGTACAACCTAGTTTTTGTCTGATGTGTTTATTATCTATATCCCTACAGATTCTTTTGTTGCCACACAATAACAGTTCATTTTTCTCTCTGTCTCTCTCCTTGCAAAACAAAAGCACGCAACAACATACTTTGTACTTCAAATTATTTTGTTTTCATTGATACATTAATTTGCATGTGAATGTACTTTTCCAGAGAGCAACTCACGTGAGTTTTTCTTCAAATATGCAGTAATGGAGTTGGGATTTTAATTCAGAATAGAACAGTAATAAAATAAAATGTTATATTTATAATAGTGTAATCCACTCCCGTTGTGTCTCGGCCCAACATACTACTCAACTTCCAATCCTAAACAAACACCGTCTTTGACTCCACAAAGAAAAATAATTATTTTATCGAGATATTTCATTGAACAACAAATAATCATTCTATATACCTGTGCAATATTTATCACACAATAAAAACAATACAAATAGGATAAAATTTACCTTATCCCATTTATGTTTGGTCATTTTCTTATTTATTTATTTTTTTCGGTTTATAACTTTATTCAAAATTAGATAGAAAATATTAAGATAACTGTCACATAGTATAAAAATTATGTTATCATGTTGTGGTTTGAGTTTATGTCAGATGTGTGAGTTATATATACTAAAATATTTTTATCTCATGTGACTATTAATGTGTCATTTTTTGTCTGATTTTGAACAAAAATAAACTTTAGGAGCAAATTCGAAAAAAAAACTTGAAACTTAAAACATGAATGGCCAAAGTAGAAAAGTGGTCAAATATAAATAGGGTTAAAGTGTAATTTGCCCATACAAATAATAATAAATTAGCAAGTATTTTTAAGAAAATTAAAAATGAACATTGAAGTTAGACTTTGCAACATAACAAAGGAGACTTCATCTTAAAATAAATATTTAAAGGAAAGTTCCTTAAAATAAAAGAAAATTAGGGGTATATTTCAAATTTTAAAGGGGGTAAATTGAACAATTATTTAATAAACATATGATAAAACATAAAATTGAGGAGCACGTGCTCTTTCTCGTAGGGGTGCTCGCGGATCGGGTTGGATTGGGTGACTTTCCATCCGCCATCCATCTAAACTTTGGTGGATTGAAAAAATTAATTTGCATTCATCTACTTAGTTAGTGGATACGGATTGAGCAGGGTATGTAAGTTAGCAGGTGTATTTTCGGATCGGTTTGGCGGTTTGGGTTTTACTATTTTGGACCTTTTTCGAACTGTTTCCTAGTATTTCTCTATTTTGGACCTTATTTGGTTCAAAATTTTTATTCTTCATTTTTTATAATAAAAACAAAAGGCTCAACTTTCATATTTCATATGTAGTTAATATAATTACTAAATAAAATGTCATTTTTTTTAACACAAAGCATAAAAATATAATATTATTTTCTTATGAGTGTTAGCGGATTGGGTCGGATCGGATTGGATCGGGTGGCCTCCTATTCACTATCTGTCCGAACTTATGTGAATTGAGGAAAATACATTCGCATCCGTCCATTCGAACCATCAAAACGTCCATTTTGTGACGAATTAGTTTAGGCCATTTAGTTTTGACGAATCAGATAGATACTTGCTCGACCTTATTACTTTCTGGGCCCATGCTCACTTCATCCTTGATGATATGTACCGGATTAAATGATGACCAATTAATAATAATAATAATAATTCGATAACCAATTTAGCTAATGGTGGACAAGGACATCCTACATTTGACTCTTTCTAGTGATAAAGCTCTAGTTTAACTAATATGTGTGGTTTGTGAGGCAACGGACATTTACCGATCACAAAAATAAAAAATAAAATATTTTTATATATTTATTTATTTATTTTTATAGATGATTATTGAGAGTGCAGCTCGAGGAGACGTGGATATGCATTTTGGCTTATTGTCTTCCAAGTTGGAAGGGATTTGAACCTCAAATTTTTATTTTTATTTTTTTTTAGAAAATAGTTTTTGCAATGTCACGAGACACATTTCCTAATTCAGTAATGTTTTCAAAGCATGATTGGGATCTAGAATAACTCATCCTTCTTGGATTTATTTACCAAATGCATTATCAGAGATCCAATAACATAATTGTTTCGAATAAACTGCGGTGCTTCAAGGAAAAATACCACTGAAATAGTAGTCAGAAAAATTAATTATTAAAAATTAATAAATATTATAGATATTAATAATTATAATTATAATTTTTTTTATTGTTGTATAATTATTTTTATCTGACACACTGGCACTGTAATTGTCCCAAAAGTCAATTACAAACAAGAAAGACATGACACACAATCATGCATGATTTGACAAGATTACTTTCATACCAATCCACCTAGCAAACTCTCCCAGAAATTGTGAACCCGTTCAATTTAACCCATTTAAAAGCAATGCTACGTATCATTAATTTATCATTATTAATCTCATTATTAGTGAGGTGGTAATTAAAAAAAAAAAAAAAATATATATATATATAATCATACTGTATCAATAGGTGAAAATCATTATCATATTATTAGAGTCACTACTAATTATTAATCTAAAATATTTCTCTTTAAAATTATACGTCCACCGTCACTGCACGTTCGCCCCTCCACCACCGCCTACTATCTATCACAAAATATTAATAAAATAAACGAGTTGATTGAATTCGTTTGTCTACTCATGTTTAACTTAACTGATTAAACTTATTTATTAAATAGGTGGACTTGGGTTGTTTAGCATGCATATGAGTTTACAAATGAGTTGAATCAAGTCGAATTTTTGAGTTCAAACTCAGCTAGTTTATTTATCAAATTTGAGCTTAGTTCAATAAATAACTGGATTTGAACTCGGTTCGATTCGTTAATATTAATGAAATTTAAACTTGACTTTGCTCGATAATTGTTTTTAATATTATTTAATTTAAAAATATTATTTATATTATTTAATATATAAACAATGTATTTGTACTATTATTTATATATATTTATATATTAATTATTATATATATATAATATTTATTATATAATTTAAATAAAGATAAACGATCCGAACTTACCCGAGCTTAAACTTGCACTACAAGAAAAAGCACCTTTGGCGACCGAAATTGGCGACTAAAAAAAAATTAGTCGCCAAAAGTTATGGAATTGGCGACTAACATTTTTTTGTCGCCAAAAGTACAATATTTAGCTACTAAATTTTTTTAGTCGGGGTATATTCATTATTGGCGACTAAAAAAAATGTAGTTGCTAAAAATGCCAGAATTTGCGACAAAAAAAAAACTTAGTCGCTGTACATTGATTTTTGGCTACCAAAATATTTAGTCGCCGAATGGAAAATAAAAAAATTATTTTTTCTCTTTGGCGACTAAAGTTGCCAAAAACTTACTTTCAATGACAAAAAAACATTTAGTCGTGGTATATTGATTTTTGGCTACTAAAATATTTAGTCGCCGAATGGAAAATAAAAAAAAAATTTATTTTTTCTCTTTGGCGACTAAAGTTTTAGTCTCCAAAAACGTACTTTCAGCGGCAAAAAATTATTTTAGTCGCCTTTGGCTAACTTTTTCCAACTAAAAGTTTAGTCGCCAATTGTAATTAACATTTTCAAAGAAAGATTTTGAATTTTTGGTGGACTCCTTAATTAATTAATGACGAACCTATATTTTAGTCGGAGAAGGAATGTAAAATGAATGGCTAAGATCGATCACTTGAAGAACTAACGGATGGAGATCAATACCTCACCAATAAAATATTAAGGTAGGTGAAGAGAAGAAGAGAAGATGAAGGGGGCGAAGATGTCCCGCTGCGTCGTCATCCCGCCGCCGCTTCTCCTCACGTTCATCGGCAATCGGAGCACCTCCTCCTCCTCCGTCATCGCCATCGTTACTGCTGCGATCACCACTGTCGCCGCTACCACCTGCGTCACTGCCCTCTTTTCACGCCGCCGCCTCTCCCTCCTTCGCCGATCTTCACAGATCCACCACCACTACCGCGAGATCCAAAGGCTTCATCACTGAGAAGAGACTCCCTTGATGCTCCGTCTCGTGTATGCTTTCCCCCTCTCTCTCTCTCTCTATATATATATATATGTTTTAGTAGCAGATTTTTGTTTAACAAATTATGCAAAACATGACCCTACCTTACCAATTTATTTAACAAATTCAACGGGCAGTGATGACTCCAATGTGGTCTACAAGTTTGGGATTGATTTAAAAAAACATAATAGAAGAAAAATTGGAAATGTGTTTTTCAAAGTTACGATATTTTACTTTAAAGTTTTTGTTATCTGCATAGAATTTTACCAAGGCATGGATGTTAAGCATCCATAATGATGGGATTGTGTCAATTAAAATAGTGTGAGTGAGTTGTTTGATAGTTATAATGGAACTCGATTACACAAGTCTACCCTTCAATATAAAAGTAAACCCTAGTAAGTATTGAAATTAAATTTTAACAATAACTCTCATATTATCATTTTTAAAAATCTGACAATAACTCTAAATAAATTGTATTTTTAATTTTTAAACATCTCTTAAAAAGCCATTTACTGAAATTAATCTTTTAATAGTCAGTTACATTCACTACTACAAAAATAGTTAAAAATCACACTTTGACAAAAAAAAAAAAAAAGATCTCACTTTTATTGGAAGTGTGATAAAAAAAATTAGATTGATATTTTAATCACACTTAATTTGATTGAGTGTGATAATATTTATTTTTTATGTCACTTTTCAATTAAGTGTGATTATATATATATTTTTTAATCACACCTTTTAATTAAAAGTGCGATTATATATACACTACTACTTTTTAATCACACTTTTAAACAAGTGTAATTATATATACACTACTACTTTTTAATCACACTTTTTAAATAAGTGTGATTATATATATATTTTTTAATCACACCTTCTAATTAAAGTGTGATTATATCACTATTACAAAAACAGTTAAAGATCATACTTTGACAAATAAAAATATCTCACTTTTATTGAAAGTGTGATAAAAAAAATTAGATTGATATTTTAATCATACTTAATTTGATTGAGTGTAATAATATTTATTTTTTATGTCATTTTTAAATTAAATGTGATTATATGTATATTTTTTATTCACACCTTTTAATTAATGTGACTGTAGATAGTTTTGAATATTTGTTTTTATATAATAATATATCCCAAACTGGTGCCTTTTTCTCTTCCATTACTCTCAGCAGGCAAAACAAGATTGAATTTGTAAGGACAAATCGTTTTGAGACTTTTTCCAAATAAAACCCTAGCAGCTCATTGTATGCTCAATGTCAACATCTCTTCAGCCTCTTCCAATCTCCCTCACAATGGACTGGCCAACCCTTCTCCCTTACAAAGGTATGGCCTCTCTCTCTCTCTCTCTCTCTCTCTCTCTCTCTCTGTGTTGTTTAATGGTGGGGTAAGGGTTTTCGGTAACGTGGTAGTGCTGTGGTGGGGATGGAATGGTGTAACGGGAGGTGCGGTGTGAGAGGAGGGCTAGTGGTGCTATAGTAGGGAGGGAAAGGGTAGGCATTTCAGATTTGTGGTGTAGAAAAAGAGTAGTTTTGTGGTTGTAAATAAGAGGGAAAGAGACAATGGATCTATGGTAGTAGAGGGTTGGAGGGGCTGTGGCAAGGGGCGAAAGGGGAAGTGTAACCAGGTGGGATAGGGGTTCCTAAGGGGAATGAAGAGGTTGGGGAGCTATAAGAGGGTTGGGCGAGGGAGACGGTGTAAAAGCCCTTCTTGTGTTTGATAAAATACCTATGTGAAACATTGCCATATTGTTGGGTATTTTTCTCTTCTCTTCTCTTCTTATTCTTCGTAGAAACACTGCTGTGCTTTTGATTATTGGACTGGGTTGCTTATGGTCATTGAGATTTTCCGAGTCAAAGTTTCCACAAGGTGAAGGTAAGAAGATTTCCTCATTTTATATTGATAGTTATTTCTGTTTGGGCGCCAAGAAAATGCAAGAATAATCAATCAAACTATAGAAATTTTGAGTATTGGTGTTTCATTATATGGGTTCAGTTAAAATGAGCCTGTCTTTGGTATTTTGGGTTAGTTTAGTTTGATTTTTGGGGAAAATCAAATAAATAGCAAACAAAAGATTTAGAGAATTTATATTCTCGTGTTTGATTTTCTTGAATCAAATAGAATGCCCATTTTGGTTATTTCTGTTGGTTTTAGATGAAAATTTATCATTCTATATGTCCTTCTGGCTTGTGATCTTCAATATGTTTCCAGTCTAACAATGAGCTGGTTGTTATTTTTTTGGGTTTACTCGTGTAGTTTTAACTCTCAAAGTTGAGTGATAGAGTATTTGTGCCTAGTCAACAGGTTTAAGCTTAAAGTAGTAATGTTTCTTCATCTTTCTCTTTGATCTTTATTATTCTGTTGGAGGTTGGATAGCTTGTTTTGATTTTTCAAATTTTAGAGCATTTTTTAATTTCATTTAAAGGTGATCCCATTCTTTAGAAATTCCAAATTGAGTTGAAAAGAAAAGAATATGCACTATTTTCTCATTTAAGATTTTTATATTGGGGCCTAGTCTTGAAAACAAATTTAAAAAAAAAAAAATTTGATTTCATCACATTGATATGTGGAACCCATGGTGAGGGTATGGAATAATCAGAATGCAAGTAGTCTATTAGTTACTGTGAGAATAATATTAAGCTAACAATCTTTCTTTCTCAATTTAGGTAATATAATATCATCTAGGATAGAATTTATTATTTTGGTTGTTACAGGTATGTTTTAAACTCTCACAGTGAAGGCTATTGAATAACTTTGTATATCGGTGGTCCAATTGGTGAGTATTGTCAACTATACATGGGCATTTCACGATGAGGATCAGTAGAGCATTTGAAAACTGAATGATGTTAATAGATTGATTAAATTAAGAGCTTGAATTGTCCACATGGTTCAATAAAAGTGATGTGATCTAGTTAGTGCCTGTTGAAATGTAAACATTTGTTTTAGATTGAGGAAAGTGCTACACCTAAATATTTGGTTTTGTAGGCTCAAGCTTTTAACTGATGCAATGTGTAGACACCCTATTTTTGACCGTCCTCAAGACTTGGACGTTATCGTTTGAACACTCGATGATCATCCATGTTCGTGTTCGTCTTGAGTTCTCGGAGGTTTCGGCTACGCGCTTTGCCTCAAGACCTCTCGACTTGTTTGTTTTGTGTTTGGTTTTACATCAAACACTTATTGTTTGCTTTTGAGGGTGGGAAATAGCTTGTAGGCCATCCCCACACCTCACCGCCCATGGCTTGAGGCCACCGGCCTTGTTTCCTTGCCACCGGCCACTGGTGATGGCCGGTCGGCACTGCTGATGGTCGGTCGGCACAAAGTTGGCCGATTAGCCACTTTTTCTGACCGAGACATTTTCTTGAGGGGGGTTTGAACCTTTTGAACCCCTTGTTTTAGCTTCTTGAGGAAGCTTGAACCTTTTGAACTCTTAGTTTTGGCTTCTTGAGGAAGCTTGAACCTTTTGACCCTTTTTAGCTTCTCCAAGAAGCTTGACCCTTTTTTTTAGCTTCTCCAAGAAGCTTGATCCTTTTTTAGCTTCTCCAAGAAGCTTGAATCTTTTGACCCTTTTTAGCTTCTCTAAGAAGCTTGACCATTTTTTAGCTTCTCCAAGAAACTTGATCCTTTTTTAGCTTCTTGAAGAAGCTTGAACCTCTTGACCCTTTTGCCTAGCTTCTCCAAGAAGCTTGGCCCTTTTGCTCCAAGCTTCTAAGAGAAGCTTGGCCTTTTTGCTCAAAGCTTCTAAGAGAAGCTTTGCCCCCTTGGTTTCTCTATAAAAAGAGGGCCTCTCCTCCCTTTTAGGGGGCTAGAAAAATATGATATATAGGATATATATATATCACTCCCTCTCTATATCTCCCTCTCTCTCTACATTTGTGTGGGTTAGAGGGTTCAAAAGGGTCTAGTTCTTGCACATTTACACTACAACTCTTGGCCTAACACCTCCATCATCAACCTAAGGAGCTTGGAGGCCATTTTCAGAGGCTAGGGGACTGTTTTTTTGGACCAAGAGGCTGCTGTCCCCTTTTGGCTACAAAGGTAACTCCTTCTCCCTCTTTATTTCCCGTTTTTGCACACACTTTTAGCCTATCTTTCTTACTGTTTTGAGCTTTGTGTATAACATAAAAAAGTTCTATTTTTTGGTGTTTAAGATACTTCATTAAGGTCACTTTTGTGTTTGGGGTCGTTTACCCCCTCTTAGGCCTTGTTTGGCCTCAATTTTGTGTGTTTTTGGTGAGCTCCGGGACCACCTTGTTTGGGCCTCCTCACCACTGAAATCTTGAGGGATTTCAGTGGTGAGGATGGTATCTTAAGGTCCTAAGAAGAAGAGGGCCATCCCCTCTCCTTGTTGCCTTCAATATTGGCCATTTTAGCCTCATGTGTGAGCACCATTTTTGCGTTCATGTTGGCCGTGTCTTAAGTGTTATTTGTGCTTATTTTGCCATGATAAAGCACTTTTTTAACTTGGTTTAGACACACCATGCTTGCTATGCATACTTGTCTTGTAATGCCATGAATTGCCTTAACATGTGCCTAACATTTAGACCACTATGCTTACTTGTTTTGGCTTAGCTTTGTGAAGCTTTTGTGTATGTTTTAGTGTGCTTGAGGTCTGTTTTTGGTCATTCGGGTTATCCATGCTTTGCTTTGTATAGCTACCTGTAGACGTCCCCGAACGCCCCGGGAGGATGAGGTCCCGTTCTGTTCGTATTGGGCTCACTACAAGTTCCGACTCTCAAATTGTCACGGTTCTTAATCTGAACCAAAGAGTCCAAATCCGGCAAATCGTTTTGAGAAAACAGATTTTTTTGAAAGAAGTACCAAACATGGACTGCTTTGCCAGATACAGAGTCGCCACCTAAATATTTTATTTTTGGGAAATTTAGGAAACCCTGACTCGTTGCCTAAGGCCACGTGTCCGTCATCACCAAAGTTGCCTCGGCTCGGGAACTTGGGTACGATTGGGGAAGGTCACTTCGTGAGCACCCCCGCTCGCCCGATCAAAGATTGGCCTCTACTAACCATGATATCTAGTTTTGAAAACTTTATGCGTTTTTATTCCGGTTATTATATGTGATGCGCACAGCATACAAGTATAGACTGGATCGTCTGAATTGGAACAAAACATTTCATGTTTATTTTTGAAAGTAGTTTGATGGTGCTACCCGCAAGTAGGCTAAGACGTGGATTTGCTACCCTCGGGTGGGCTTAGAAAAACATGATTTTGCCACTATCTAGTGGGCTTAAAACTCACAGTCAATGCATTTATTCCAATTCAAATAATCCAACCTTCACCCACAGGCATTCAGGCAGTTATATCACATAAGCATATAGCCTCATGGTAAGCATGCTATCATGGCAGTCACTCACACACATGCAAGGATGCTAAAGCATAAACACTTACCGAGTACTCCAAGCCAAAACAAAAACTACATTAGAAATCCATGCATGATCTTAACTATACAGAGATGCCTAATGCAACACATGCAAAATGCAACTAAGATAGCCTCGGCTATTCTAAAGATGGCATGTGAAATGCTACAACTAACATGCATTCAACTTGGAATTGAAGTACAAATGCAGTTAGTATGATGCGCCGAGCCCGATGCATGCAAAACAGATGAATGAATGCAAACATGCTATCATACTGTATGCTAATTGAAACATGCCCTAATCTAACCATCATAAGCTAGTAAATAAAAGAGAGAAAGATGTGGGATTGGAAGACATACATCACACGCGCGCACACTTATTACAGTTGTGCCCTCGCTCAGAGGGTCCGAATAAATAATACACCCCCGAATAAATACAGAATCCTAATTAATTAATAAATTAATTTAGGAAAGCAGTAAATTGGCACGCAAATCTATGGACTGCCTCAGCTCTGTTCCAAATGATGAATGATGCATGCTCGGGTTGCCTTGTGCGCAGAATCCCTTGCGATGCCTCGGTTTGCCTCTATTTGCAATTATTCTTGGGATGCGTGCCAGGCTCTGAAAGGTTGTTGATTTCTGATTTGCTGCAACAGAGAGCAACAAAGGGGCATGGTAAAGTATTTTCACATATGTATGCATGACTACTCTTCAGGGAGTGTAGTCCTCGATCCTCGTGCCACCAATTACGTATCTCGATGCATGATGGCCGAGAAGTCGAATTGCATGACTCAATATGAAATGAATGCACATATGGACCCAACAAGGCCTAGACTCCATCATGGATAATCCGGACTGTCGGCGACCGGGAATTGAGACACGTTCCGTCACTCGGAGTACGAAACGTCCCTCGTTTCCCGTGCTTGGGCTAACTCCTATCCCAAGCACAATGCAATATGCATGATATGCATGAATGAAACCCTAACATGCAACCTAGCATACACAATGCTATGAAATGGCATACACAATGCACGATGTAACGAGGCATACACAATGCTCTAACATACAACCTAGCATACACAATGCTATGAAATGAAATGGCATACGCAATGCATAATGGACTTACACTAACATGAGTGGACCTCAGCCACACTCACATCAGTAGCCATTAGGTGAAAATGAGGCTCTCGAAATGCGTGCACGCATGCACACAAACTGAGGACCGAACCTAAGGCATATCATGTAACTCTAACAAGGCATGGCAAGGGATGCAAGATGGCATGCAAACTCACAAATTCCAGCACTGAAATATGATGCTAAACAGCCCCGAAACATGGAAAGATGGCACCCGATGCATGAGATGAAACCTGAAACTCGAAACTAGGCACATGGAATGACTTATAGCTATACAAAGCATGCATTATTTGATCATGAAGCATGAAGACAGAGCCAAGGCAGTTCCAAAACATGAACATTTCCAGTTCAAAGCATGGCCAAAAAGTGCTAGCAAGATGGACTAAAGTAGCATGCAACTTTGACTAGCAAACATGGTTTACATGGCAAGTGTGTGAAGCATATGGAATCTCACCAAACCAGCAAAAAATCAGTGAACAAAACATGTGAAAATAGGCCCAAATAACCACTGATATGAAACCATGGTATGCAAAAATAATGAGTTACTTTGGAGGGCCATGCAAGGAGTTATTAAGCACATGCAAGGTAGACATTTAGCATGGCATAAACAACTATGAAAATAAAATATGGTAGTCCTAAAACTCACCAAATTGACCCTGAAAAGTGACTTCGAAGCATGCAAGATAGGGTCTCTTTGGAAGGCCAAAATGACCACCAAACAAGTCAAGGAGAGAGGGGGTCACCCCCCTCTGATTTGGAGGCTCAAAATAGTGTGCTAGCCACTGAAAATCCACTGGATTTCAGTGGCTAGAAGGCCAAACAAAGCATGCAACAAGAGCTTAGGTGTAAGGCTCAAAACAAGGGACAATCAAGCATAAAAGGAAGCATATGACCTCAAACTAGAAAATTCCCTGAATCAAACATGAAGATGATGTCAAAATGAGACTTTTTCCAGTTTATAACAGATCTCAAAAATGAACAGATCTCAAAAGTAAACACAAATAGGGCTAATCTATCATGCAAAAATGGCCCTAAAAGAGAGGATAGAGACAAGGGACAGAAGCTGGCCTCAAGCAGTGAAGAGCCCTTCAACAAAGTTGAAGAGGGGCTCAAAATGAAGCACTTTACAGTTTATGACCAAGTCCAAAACAGCTCACAAGGAAGGCTACAATGTGATGTAAAAAAGGCCCTAAAAGAGAGATAGAAAGCAAGAGGCAGTAACTGGAATCAAACAGTGAAGAACTCTTTAACAAAGTTGAAGAGGGGCTCAAAATTAAGCACTTTACAGTTTGGCTCGAAGCCCAGAAATGCTTACAAACAGGGCTAACATATCATGCAAGAAATAGCCATAAAAGAGGGATAAAGGGAAAGGGGTAGCAGGTGGCTTCAAATAGAGAAAAACCCTTGATCAAACATGAAGATAAGCTCAAAATAAGACCATTTCCAGTTTGGGTCGGAACCCAAAAATGCTAGTAAATATGGCTTAGATATAGAGCAAAATAAGGCAAGAAAAGAGGGGAAGAAGACTTACCCTTGAAGACCAAACTTTAGCAGCTTTTGGACCAAATTTCTGAGCTCTCAACCTTTTCAAAACAGTCCCAAAATGCTGGAATGGAGGATGGAGGCCTTGTGCTATGGGTTGGTGTGTAAATGGCCAAGAACCAAGGGTGTTTTGAGGCTTGGAAGAGAGGGAGAGGGAGGATTGTATGCAATGGCCTTAAACAATTTTTGTAACCCTTAGAAATGGAGGAGAGGTGCTAGTTTTATAGAGGGAGAGAGTGGAGGAATGGGGGGGAAATCAAATTCAAATTTCCCCCCCCCCAAAGGCAGCCCCTCCGGATACAAAATCTGGGGAAAAACAGAGGGTACATCTGGAAGGCATTTGGAGAGGGGATTCTGGCCGGCCAGGTTCAAAAGGTTCAAGTGGCCGGTCGGCCGGCCAGGGGTCAAAAGGGTCAATGAAAATTGCTGGCCGGCCACCCCAAAAAGGTGGCCTCTCATGTGTGCACAACAAAAATATGTGGTCAAAACCTAGAAAATGTGAACCAGGAGAGAGAAAAGCCAACTTTTAGAGGGGTTCAAAAGGGTCAAGGACAATTACTGGCTGGCCTATACATATTGGTGGCCTCCCAGGTGTGTGCAACACAAATATGGGGTTTAGGGCTAAAGAAAGTAGCCATAGGGTGGTCAACATTAGCTTTTTAGTGAGGAAAATGGGCGACGGAAAGCGATGAAGAAATAAAGCTGGCTTTTCAGAACAATTGCTAGCCTCCCACCCTCCTATAAGCTTTCTAACAACGAAAATAAGGTCTCCACCAAAAATGAACCAAAACGGATGCAAAACGGTGGTTCGGGGACCGAAACGCGCGACCCGGGGCCCCAAAAATGGGCTGTTAAGCACCGAAGGTGGCATTCGACCACGAAGTTGGTCTCTCGGGCCACAGTGTTCCTCAAAAGGGAGGAAATAAGGTGTACACCAAAAAATGGAGCAAACGGAGGTGGTCAGGCGGTCCCAAACCGAGGCACACGGCCGTCGGCTCCGAAAAATCGGAAACTGGGCTCCAAATAGAAAAATTGGCCTACGGCCGTGAAACGTAGCCTACGGCCACTGAGAGATGGTCTACGAGACCTCTCCCTCCCTTCGGGAAGAGAAGACAGAGAAAACAGGACCTGGTTCGCAAACCGAGGCAAAGCGCAAAAGAGTCCGGAAGTCCGGAGGCAAGGCTTGCAGCCGGGGCTCTGAAACTTCTGAACGAGCACAATATGCAATATCACCGAGCGCTCAACTGGTGACGTCTGAGTCTTAAGGTCGGTCAAAAATGGGGTGTCTACAGTTGCCCCTCTTTGACAGAACTCGGAAGTCATAAGTGATGGGAGTGAATGTTAAAGCCTAGAGACGACCCATTTTTGACAAGGCCGAAGACTTAGACAAACGGGCGAGATAAACAGAGATGCGCCCGCAGGCGTGCCCTCAGGCAGGGGCAAAATGCAAAATGATATGCACAAAGACGGACGTAACTTATGATTATGCAAAGCAGCAAGCATATTGTAGACACCCCATTTTTGACCGTCCTCAAGACTTGGACGTCACCGTTTGAAAACTCGGTGATTATCCATGTTTATGTTCGTTTGGAGTTCCCGGAGGTCTCAGCTGCGCGCCTTGCCTCAGGATCTCCGAACTTGACCGTTTAGTGTCTGGTTTCACACCAAACACTTGTGTTTTGTCTTGGAAGGGGAGGGAATGCCTTGTGAGACATCCCCATATACCACCGGCAGTGGCTAGATGCCACCGGCTGGTTTTTGCTTCCATCGGCAATCTTTTATGCCGGTCGGCAAATTTTGTTGCCGGTCGGCAAATTTTGTTGTCGGTCGGCACTAAATTTTGTCAAAATGACATTTTTGGGCAGCCGACCACTGTTCATCTATTTTATGGAGATATTTTGTGCCAGCTGTGATAGTTGGCACCAACTCTGCCTCCCTCCATACACGTGTATGGAGGGATCTCCCTCTAAGCAAGCTTGTTGTATAAGCTTTGCAAGAGGGAGTCCTATAAGAGGAAGGCTCTCCTCTTGGCTCTAGGTTAGAGACTTGGAAGCAAAAACCAGAGCTTAGAGATATAGATACATCCTATCTCTATATCTCCCTCCCTCTCCTCCTTTGTGTGTGTTATTTGGCCTAAAAGTGTGATTTTACCTTACTTTTGCACCATTACACACACTATTACACCTTGCTCCGAGTTTGAGGGACTTGGGGGGTTGATTCTTGAGTTTTTGGACTGATTTTGATCAAAAGAAGAGGGCTAGACCATTTGTTCTTCAAAGGTTCTTCAAGGGTGAGCATCTTGCTTTATTTTCCCCAAACTTGCAATAGTTTTTTACCTATCTTGCTTGCTGATTTAGCTTTTGTGCATAACATGAAAAAGGCTTATATTTTCATGCTTTAGAACTTTCATTAAGGTTGTCTTGTAGTTTGAGTGCAAACTCACCTTGTTAGGCCTTATTTGGCCCCTTTTGTTGCCTCTTTGGTAAGGCTTTGTTTACTTCAGTGTTTTGATCTCCTCACCACTAAAAACCAGCGTATTTTCAGTGGTAAGGAAGGCGGTTTGAAGTCTTGCATAGGGGAGGGACACCCCTCTCCCTTCATTGTCTTGTTTCCTTGCTTTTTGGCTTAAAAGGGTAGCATGTATGCTTGATCATTTTTGGCCTCATTTCAGAAGTTTTTTGGGTGTTTTAGGTCATGTGTGACCTCTGTTTTTGGCCGGATTTATGTCTCTTTGCATGCTTAAAGTACTTGCTTTGTATTGCTCCATTTGGCCTAGAAATGCCCCTTGTGCTTAGGCCATGATTCTTGCATATATTGGCATGGTTCCATGAAGGTTTTGGTATTATTTTATCATGTTTGAGGTCTGTTGGTCATCTATTTCAGCCATGTTCGCCTTGTTTGATGTCATCTCTTTGTGTTTTGGCTTGTAAGCTTTGAGAATGTTGACCTCTAGCATGCATAGTTTGGACCATCCTCATGTTTTGGCATCATTTAGGACCATATTTCAGTCCATAAATCATGCTCATATGTGTGCATTTGTGACCTCTTTTGTGCCTTGAAGGCGTGCCCTCTTATGCCTACACATGAACCTTAGTGCATACACCCCTTTGGAGCCATCTTAGCTGCCATATTAGGAGGGTTTGGAGCCCTATTTTGCCTGTAAAAATTCTGTTTCTTACTTGTCTAAATCATGCTATGATTGGTCATGTTATGGGAGTGAGGTACCTCCTTTCTTGTGCCTTAGTTTCGAGACCATTGGCTTGCATGTTGGCATGAGAGTTTGTCCACCGTTTTAGGCACTTTTGGCCACTGTTTTAAGATGGTTTGATGTCTGCCCCTTTGTGGTTTATGGTCACCCTTGCATGCTTATCTCATGTTTGTTGCATAATTGCTTCATTAAGTGTTGTAACATGTCGATCCCATTGCCTAAATGGCCCATGTTTGCACTACATTTGCATCTCGTATGCCTAACATTGCATGCTTGCCATACTAGTTGCACCACACTTGGCATGCCTTGCATCTTGGTATCATGTCGCATTTTAAGCCATGTTTGCATAACATACATTGCATTATTTGGTTTGGGGTGTCAAGCCAAATGTGGGGATCAAGGGACATTCATACTTCAAGTGATGTAATGTGCCTTGATTCTCGGTCACCGAGGCCTTTGACTCCGATTTGGTAAGGCTTTGGTTCTCATCTTGTTTGTTGCATGCATCTTTACATCAAGTGGCAAATTTGATCCCTTGGGCTATCATGCACCATTGATGGCTCGAGGATCGAGGGCCATGCTTCCTTGAGTTTAAAGCATGATAGGAAGCATGACCATGCTTACATATGCCTGAAATCCCATGCCATACTGTCTGTCCTCTGTTTGCTGTCAAAACTGTCTTCTGCAGGAAGTTTCTGCTGACCGGCAATCTGTTTACAGCCGATAGATCCAAAAGCGGCCGGTGGGAATTGTGCACTACCGGTGGTAATTTCCCTTGGCCGGTGGTACTCTGCAGCATGCAAGGAACCTGTTCTGGGACTTTGGGAATTTTCAGAGAAGCAAGGCAGTATAAACAGAGGTGGCAGTAATGTGGTACGGGTTTTCCAGGCGAGCCGGGTTTCGAGCATGCATCATTCGCGCATCCCGAAGCAGAGGCTGCGACCACCCCTTTCCTTTCTCTTTGCATTCTTTTTTATTAATTAATAAAAAATTCTGTAATAATTTTATTTGCTTATCATTTGGACTGTAATATTTATTCGGTCCCTTCGAGCGAGGGCAATGATGTAATAAGTGTGCGTGAGTGTGTGTATGTCTTCCAACCTCACGTCTTTCTTCCCTTTTATTTACCTGTTTATGATGGTAGACTAAGGCATTTTTTAAATTAGTATACCTTATGCAACGCATGCGTGCATCCATACATTTGTCCCACATGCACTGGGCTCGGTACATCATGCTAACTACATTTGTATTTCTAGATTCCAAATTGAATACGTGAAATCAATTGGTTGCATTTCACATGCCATATTTAGGTTAGCCGAGCCTACTCTAATTGCATCCTGCATGTGTTGCATTAGTCAAACTTGACATGGACTAGGACATGTATTTTTGCTAACTAGTTTGTTGTTTTGGCATGGAGTACGATGTAAGTATTTATGCTTTAGCATACCACATGCGTGTGAATGCTGCCATGATAGTATGCCTACCATGTGGCTAAGTGCTTATGTGAGATAAACTATTTGAATGCATGTGGGTGAAGGTTGGATTGCCCGAGTTGGAAAAACTCGTTGAAATCTGTGTTTTAGCCTACCTACGAGTAGCAAATTTCAAAACATTTTTCGAAACAAAACGGATATGCAATGCTTGTTTCCAAATTAGGCAATCTAGTCTATACTTGTTTGCTGTACGCATAACATAGTAATTCTAGGCTAATAAATGGAATAAGAACACATAACGTTTTCAAAAACGGATATCACGGTTAGTAGAGGCCGATCTTCGGATCGGGCGAGAGGGGGTGCTCATAGCTGACCTTCCCCAATCGTACCCTAGCTCCCGAGCCGAGGCAACTCTGGTGATGAAGGACATGTGGCCTTCGGCACCGAGTCAGGGTTTCCTAAATTCCCCCATAAAAAATATTTAGGTGGCGACTCTGTATCTGGCAAAGCAGTCCATGTTTGGCACTTCTTTTCAAAACAAATCTGTTTCTCAAAACGATTTGCCAGATTTGGACTATTTGGTTCAAGATGAAGAACCGCGTAACAAAATTGAGTCCGAACTGTAGTAGCGAAGGCCCCCACACGGGCACGTCTACAGTTTCTGGCGACTCTGCTGGGGAAATTAGAGAGCTTGACTCGAACTCGTGATATCCCATTTTGACTTCATCTATGTGTCTCTTTGCATTGCATTTGCATTGGTGCGCCTAAGAACATAGTGTTTGCCATCTGCCATTTCTGAACGGTTTGCCGGAGGCTTGTCTTGTCAAGGCATGACCATAAGGTTGACCGGTTATGGGCTCTGACAGCATAGGAACACAAACCCCGGTTTACCGGGGCACCCTTTCCGACCATTCGACCTAGTGCATATTCGGATCCATAGTGACCATTCCAAATTAGGACATGCTGCTTACCCGATATTAGGTTGTTTGAGAACCGCTGCGTACATAGTGAAACCCTAGTTCTTGACAAAATAGGACAGGGAAACCCTACCCCAACATAGGGGTGTTTTGGCTCTCTTTACTTGCTATGTGCTTTTAGAGTGTTGCTCTACAGGAACGTGCATATCAGTTTGCAAAATTGAGTATTAGGCCTGAGGGCATCAGTATCAGTTTATGAGAATCAATTATCTGCGGGTATCAGGTTCAGTTTTGGGAACAGAGATTTTGGGGAACAGTGATCAGTATCGAGGAACAGTGTGTTCAGCTTACCGACTATGTATTATGAATATCCAACTGTGTATTATATGTTTATTTTATGCCGTTGTGCTGTCTGGTTGTTGGTTTATTTATCTTTTTGCTAGGTAGTTTAGCATCATTGCTTCCAACCCGGTAGATATTCCCCAAGCACTCTGGATCAGAGGTCGTCGGCTCCATCGATCTGAGGATCTGATAGCAGGACAACCGGTGTACTACTCTCTACCCCCGGTCGCTAAACGGAGGACAGCCAGGCAGAAAGTATCAGTTCAACAGTCAGTTCAGAGGGCCTTATCTACCCCACCTGAGTTCAGTAGGGATCAGGGTCCTGTTTCACCCACAGAGAGGGAACGCATACCAGTAATTCAACCAGAGCAGAATAGTATGGATAGCTTAGAGGAGATGGTGCGCCAACTTCAGGAAAGCATGAAAATGATGCAGCAGGATGTTGTCCGACAGGCAGAATTCGCCAAACAACAAGCCACAGTTATGAATGAGCAAGCGGAGTTAATCGGGAGATTGCAGCAGCAAACTGGGGCGTCAGCTTCACAGCAAGTCTCTCCCCCACTAAGGGTTCCAATACCCGAAGAGACGCCAAACGCCCGGAATGTCCAAGAAGATATAGACATCCCAATGGGGCCGGCTCCACCCCCGATTCTGCCTCAACAATCGAAGGCACCCACTCCTATCAATCTATCGGATTCTCCCTTCGAGTCTGAAGTAGACCCCGTGGCATTAAAAATTCACAAGCTTGAAAAGCTGTTCAAAAAATCTCAAGGTGTGAAATCCATTCCGGACATTGGAGACGGATACATTGACGCAGCCGTGACACTGCCAGATCGGTTTAAGATGCCACAAATTGATCGTTTTGACGGATCTGAGGATCCCATGGTACACCTGCGACTATTTTCAGACGTCCTAAGGCCAATGGGCCTCACCAGATTGCAGAAGCTGTCTTTGTTTGGCCGGACCCTATCGGGTGTAGCGGTCGCATGGTATGCCAAGTTGGAGGATGACGTCAAAAGAAGTTGGGACGAGATGGCTGAGGCCTTCATCTTGCAGTACTCGTATAACACACAAATCGAGATCACGACCCGGGATCTCGAGACAACGAGACAAGAAACCAAGGAGAGTTTCTCAGAATTTGTAACCAGATGGCGGGCTAAGGCTTCGATGATGACCTTAAGACCCACGGACAAAGACCAGATTCGGATGATTGTGCGCAATCTTCAGCCGAAGCTAATGCAAAAGACGATTGTAATCCCCTTCCCTACCTTTGCTGATCTACATGAAATGGGGGTGCAGATCGAGGATGCCTTAAAACAAGGCCTGATTGATAACGACCGGGAGCAACCCCGCAGGACTTTCAATCGAAATATTACTGCAGGCCCGAGTGGCGCTACAACTACCAGAACCTCCGAAGTGAGTATGGTCACCACCAACCCTTCCCCAAGAACTATAGCAGCTACACCATTCTCCGGTGCGTCCGGAAGCAACCCACAAACAGCCAAATACCGTCCCAGAAATACCAGAACCTTCGCTCTGCTTTATATGCCCCTGTCCAAAGCTTTGGGGATTTTGATCAGAAAAGGGCATCTGAAGCCCCTAGAGCCGCGGCCCTTACCGGAAAGACTCCCCGTTGCCCACAATCTAGCCAAGTATTGTGCGTTCCACCAGCAGCATGGTCACGACACCGACCTGTGCTTTCGATTGCGTCATGAGATCCAAGATCTGATTGATAATAGGGTGATTTTACCCCATGAGAAACCCAATGTTACCACAAATCCTCTCCCCACACATAACCAAGCTCCACCACCCAAAAGAATCAATTTCATCCACATTGGGGTCGCATCCTACGATCCTAGTATCTATATCACACCCTCCTACCTGCCTAAGCCGGCGGTTTCCCTTCCTGATTGCACCAATTTGTGCATGATGGACGTCTCCATAACCCAACCCAAGCCAGTGGTGGTGACCATCGAGAGTAGGAGGGAGAAGACTCCGAAGGAAAAGGGGGTTGTCAAACTAGAGTCTGCGGAATCTGGGAGTGGTGTTGGGAACGCTTACAGTCCGAGTGACTACATTTCACCAGTGGGTCAGAATAGACTAGATATCGAATTTCCAGCCGGGGGAGAGCTGTGTGCAATCCAAGGGGACAGTCCAGGACAGGGAACGGATGATTTGACAGCTGTGGAAGAGGATCTTGCCAAGTTCCAGTTTTATGATAACCAAGATCCAGAAGACTTAGCCGTCAACTGGTTCGATTATGAAGAATCGGCAGAGGCCATGGGATGGTTGGACGATCAGCCAGATGTGGTAGGAGAGTTTCAGTCAGAACAAGGCCCGGCAGGGGCAGGAATGTCAATAACAGCCGGGATGGTTGAAAAGCAGAATACATCGCCGGAGAGCGCCGGCGTCGAGAGTTTCGCTCGGGAGTGGAGTATTTTGAGTACAGGGATCATTGAACAATCCACTGCATTGACACAGTCAGAACAGGAAAGATTCGAAGATTCTGAGAGGATCAGGAAGGCGAAAGGCCACGTGGGGGTTGAAACTGCAACAAGTACAGAAATGGAGAATGCTGCGAGCATAGGGATAAAAGGTACTGCAAGTATCGGGACAGTTATGCCAGAACCAGACAGATGCCTGTCAGCTGCAGATGGTATGTGGTGGGAAGACGACGATCTATGTCTGGCCCACACGGACGAGGATTGGGAAGGGGACCAACCAGATGATACCTGGTATATCGGCGAAGTCGATCACATGACTAGGAGTGGACGGTATTTCAAGCCTCCACACCTAGATCAACCGGAGGCGTCTGGAAAAGATAAGGAGGCAGAGAAGCAAAAGGAAAAGCAACTCGAAGACGAGGCTGTATTGAGACAATTGAAAAAGATGCAAGCAGACATCTCCATCTGGGGACTGCTTATGGCTTCTCGAGTACATAGGCAGGCTGTCCTTTCAGCCATGGACAAAGCCAAGCTTTCCATAGACACCACGCCCGAGCAGCTGGTGGGCTTAGTCTTTTCGGGAGGAAGTTCCCCGGCATTGAGTTTTTCTGACAAAGAACTGCCACCTGAGGGTGCGAATCATAACAAGCCACTCTACATCTCTGTCGAGTGCAGAGATAAATGGATACCCGTGGTGCTTGTCGACACAGGGTCCGCCATCAACGTCTGTCCAGCAAGAACAGCCTACGCGATCGGTTTGAAAGTCGCAGATTTTGTGCCAATGGCCCAGGTGATTCGGGCGTATGACAACACAAGCCGGGAAGTAATGGGGACAGTTAAGATTCAAACAAAGGTTGGGCCGGGACAGCACGAGATAGATTTCCATGTCTTGGAGGTTCCTGCAACTTTCAACCTGCTTCTAGGGCGGCCGTGGCTGCATCAGGCAAAGGCAGTCTCCTCCACCCTATATCAAGTGGTGAAATACCTGTAGACAGCGCCCGCGTAGGGGACGCTCGCTACAGTTCGGACTCTCGATTTTTGTTGTCGCGGTTCTAAATCTGGACCAAAGAGTCCAAATCTGGCAAATCGTTTGAGAAAACAGATTTTTTTGAAAAGTAATGCCAAACATGGACTGCTTCGCCAGATGCAGAGTCGCCACCTAAATATTTTAAAATGGGAAAATTTAGGAAACCCTGACTCGGTGCCGAAGGCCACATATCCGTCATCACCGGAGTTGTCTCGGCTCGGGAGCTTAGGTACGATCGGGGAAGGTCAACTATGAGCACCCCCTTTCGCCCGGTCCGAAGACCGGCCTCTACTAATCGTGATATCCAATTTTGAAAACGTTACGTGTTCTTAAACCAATTATTAGCCTAGAATTACTATGTTATGCGCGCAGCAAACAAGTATAGACTAGATTGCCTAATTTGGAAGTAAGCATTGCACATCCGTTTGTTTTGGAAAATGTTTTGAATTTGCTACTCGCAAGTAGGCTAAAATGCGAATTTCAACGAGTTTTTCCAACTCAAACAATCCAACCTCCACCCACAGGCATTCAAAGCAGTTTAACACATAAGCACTTAGCCGCATGGCAGGCATACTGTCATGGTAACACTCACACGCATGCGGGATGTTAAAGCATAAATACTTACATCGTACTCCGTGCCAAAACAGTAAACTAGTTAGCAAACATGCGTGTCCTAGTTCATGTTAAGAATGGCTAATGCATCACATGCAAAATGCAATCTAGGCAGGCTCGGCTAGACCTAAACATGGCATGTGAAAATGCACAATTATCACATATTCGGTTTAGAATTTCGAAATACAAATGCAGTTAGCGTGATGTACCGAGCCTAATGCATGTAATACAAATGCATGGATGCACGCATGCATAGCATAAGGTATGCTAATTTCAAAAAATGCCCTAATCTACCACCATAAGCAGGTAAATAAAAGGGAAGAAAGAAATGGGGATTGGAAGACATACACACACTCACCCACACTTATTACAGATTTGCCCTCACTCAGAGGGTCCAAATGAATATTACAGTCCCAAAATAATAAACAAACAGAATTATTACAAAAATTCTAATTAATTAAAAGAAAAGATGCAAAAGAAAGAAGAGGGTGGCCGCAGCCTCTGCCTCGGGATGTGCAGATGATGCATGCTCGGAACTTGACTCGCCCGAAAAACCCGTACCATACTCCTGCCACCTCTGTTTGTACTGCTTTGCCTCTCTGAAAATTGCCCAAGTCTTGGAGCAGGTTCCTTACATGCTGCAGAGCACCACCGGCCAGATAGAATTCCCACCGGCACTCCAGAATTTCCATCGGCATTTATTGGATTCATTGGCACTCCATAGATTGCCGGTCGGCACTAAATTCTGCCGGTCGGCAAAAACTTCCTGCAGAAGACAATTTGACAGCAAACAGAGAACAGACAGTGCATGGCATGGAGTTTTTGGGCACATGTAAGCATGGTCATACTTCCTATCATGTTTTGAACTCAAGGAAGCATGTCTTTCGATCTTCGAACCATCAATGGTGCATGGTGGCTCAAAGGATCAAATTTGCCATTTGATATAAGGATGTATGCAACAAACAAAATGAGATCCGAAGCCTTATCATGTCGAAGTCAAAGGCCCCGGTGACCGAGGAGCAAGGTACATTACATCACTGGGAGTATGAATATCCCTTGACCCTCATATTTGGCTTGACACCCCAAGCCAAATGATGCAATGCATGTTATGCTCACAAGGCTCAAAATACAACATGATGCTAAACATGCAAGATATGCCAAATGTCATGCAACAAAACATGGCAAGTATGTAATGTCAACATGCAAGATGCAATTGGGATACAAACATGAACCAATTTGCCATAAAGTTAGCATAGAATAGCACATTAATGGGACAATCATGCAATCAACATGAAATAAGCATGCAAAGGGGGGGGGGGCCCTCAAAGTGATAAAGGTACAGACCTTTATTCACCTCAAAACAGCACCAAAAGTGCTCAAGATGATGGACAAACAACCCATGTTAACAAGCAAACTTATGGTCCCAAGATTAAGGCACAAAAGAAGACAACTTACCCCTACCAACATGACCTCTCATGGCATGATTAAAACAAGTAAAAACAAAATTTTGCAGACCAAGATAGGACTCCAAAACCTCCTAGAATGGCAGCTAAGGCGACTCCCAAGAGGCATATGCACTAAGGCTCATTCCTAGGCATAAGAGGGCACACTCTTAAGGCATAAACGAGGTCACGCATGCACACATACAAACATGATTCTTGGACTAAAATGTGGTCCTAGATGATGTTAAATCATGAGGGTAATCACAACCATGCATGCTAGCGGTCAACATGCTCAAAGCTTTCAAGCCCATAATACAAAGCAACCCAAACAAACATGTCAAGCATGACCAAATGGATAACCAACAGATTTTAAGCATGGAAAAACAACACTAAAAGCTTCATGGAACTAAGCCAACACACACAAGAATCATGGCCTAATCATGAGATGCACTTCTAAGCAAAATGGAGCAATACAAAGCAAGTATTACAAGCATACAAGGAGGCACAAATCCGACCAAAAACAGAGGTTACATATGATCTAAAACACCTAAAAAACTTTTGAAATGAGGCCAAGAATCATCAAGCACACATGCTACCCTTTTGAGCCCAAAAAGCAAGGAAACAAAACCATGAAGGGAGAGGGGTGTCCCTCCCCTATGCAAGACTTCAAACCATCTTTTTAAACACCAAAAATGAACTGGTTTTTAGTGGTGAAAAGACCAAAATGCTGAAGTGAACAAAGCCTTATCAAAGAGGCACCAAAATGGACCAAACAAGGCCTAGAAGGGTGAGTTTGCACTCAAACCACAAAATGACCTTAATGAAAGTGCTAGAGCAGGAAAATACAAGCCCTTTTTATGTTATACACAAGAGCTAAAACAGCAAGCAAGATAGGTAAAAATCTATTGCAAGCTTGGGGAATATAAATCAAGATGCTCACCCTTGAAGAACCTTTGAAGAACAAATGGTCTAGCCTCCTTCTTTTGATCAAAACCAGTCCAAAAACTCAAGAAACAACCCCCCAAGTCCCTCAATCTCGGAGTAAGGTGTAATGGTGTGTGTAATGGTGCAAAAGTAAGGTAAAAACCACCTTTTGAGCTAAGAAACACACACAAAGGAGGAGAGAGAGGGAGGTATAGAGATAATATGTATCTATATCTCTAAGGTCTGGTTTTTTGTTGCAAGAGTCTAACCTAGATCAAAGAGGAAAGCCCCTCTCTTATAAGACTTCCTCTTGCAAAGCTTATCCAACAAGCTTGGCTAGAGGGAGATCAGAGTTGGTGCCAGCTATCACAGCTGGCACAAAATATCTCCATAAAGTGGATGAACAGTGGTCGGCTGCCCAAAAATGTCATTTCGACAAAAAACAGTGCCGACCGGCAACAAATTATGCCGACCGGCAATAAAGTGTGCCGACCGGCAAACAAAAGTGCCGATGGCAGAAAAAGACCATTCGGTGGCCTCCAGCCACTGCCGGTGGTGTGTGGGGATGCCTCATAAGGCATTCCCTGCCCTTCCAAGGCAAAACACGAGTGTTCGGTGCAAAACCAGACACTAAACGGTCAAGTTCGGAGATCCTGAGGTAGGGCGCGCGAGCCGAGACCTCCGGGAACTCCAAACGAACACGTTCACGGATGATCACCGAGTGTTCGAACGGTGACGTCCAAGTCTTGAGGACGGTCAAAAATGGGGTGTCTACAGTTGCCCCTCTTTGACAGAACTCGAAAGTCATAATAATGACGGGAGTGAATGTCAAAGCCCAGAGACGACCCATTTTTGACAAGGCCAAAGACTTAGACAAACATGTAAGACAAACAAGATATGCGCCCGAAGGCAGGGGGAAAATGCAAGACAATGCAGAGAGCCGAACATAACTTATGATCATGCAAAGAAAGCTGTAACGAAGCATACATGCGACAGTTTTAAGCTAGCATACACCAAACTACACTACAATGCAGAAAGGATGTAAGAGAATTATGCAATTCTCAATACGTCTCACTCGGAGGATACAATACCTGTGCGGCTCGTCTGGTTGTACCAGCCTCAAATGAACCCTACATACAATATCGTGCCTGAAAAGAAAACAAACTTAACAGGTACAATATCGTTAGCAATATGCAAAGTAGTGTACTCGAAACGCGTGACAACGCAAAGCAAGCAGGGAGTATAACAATGCTGTGGAAATACGAATATGTAAGTGAAGCATGCGGTCTACGCTGGTAATGTGATTAACATGCGGTCTGTGCAAGTAAGGAAATGATTACGAACATGCGGTCTACGTAGGTAATGTAATTAATAAAGATGCGGTCTACGCAATTAAAACATGTGGTCTACGCAGGTAATGAAATTAATAAACATGCGGTCTACGCAATCAGGACATGCGGTCTACGCAGGTAATGAAATTAAACATGCGGTCTACGCAATCAAAACATGCGGTCTACGCAGGTATTGAAATTAAACATGCGGTCTACGCAATCAAAACATGCGGTCTACGCAGGTATCGAAATTAAATATGCGGTCTACGCAATCAAAACATGCGGTCTACGCAGGTATTGAAATTAGACATGCGGTCTACGCAATCAAAACATGCGGTCTACGCAGGTAATGAAATTAAACATGCGGTCTACACAATCAAAACATGCGGTCTACGCAGGTATTGAAATTAAACATGCGGTCTACGCAATCAAAACATGCGGTCTACGCAGGTAATGAAATTAAACATGCGGTCTACGCAATCAAAACATGCGGTCTACGCAGGTATTGAAATTAAACATGCGGTCTACTGTAGACACCCCATTTTTGACTGTCCTCAAGACTTGGACATCACCGTTTGAACACCCGGTGATCATCCATGTTTGTGTTCGTTTGGAGTTCCCGGAGGACTCGGCTCGCGCGCCCTGCCTCAGAATCTCCGAACTTGACTGTTTAGTGTCTAGTTTTGCACCAAACACTTTTGTTTTGCCTTAGAGGGGCAGGGACTGCCTTGTGAGACATCCCCATACACCACCGGCAGTGGCTGGAGGCCACCGGCTGGTCATTTTTTGCCATCGGCACTTTTGTTTGCCGATCGGCACACTTTATTGCCGGTCAGCATAATATGTTGCCGGTCGGCACTGTTTTTTGCCGAAATAGCATTTTTGGGCAGCCGACCACTGTTCATCCACTTTATGGAGATATTTTGTGCCAGCTGTGATAGCTGGCACCAACTCTCCCCCCCTCCATACACGATTTCCCTCTAGCCAAGCTTGTTGAATAAGCTTTGCAAGACGGATCCTTATAAGAGAGGGGCTTTCCTCTTGGTTCTAGGTTAGAAAAACAGAAGCAAAAACTAGCCTTTGGAGATATAGATACATATTATATCTATACCTCTCTCCCTCTCCCTTCTTGTGTGTGTTTCTTGGCTCAAAAGGTGTGTTTTACCTTACTTTTGCACCATTACACACACCATTACACCTTACTCCGAGATTGAGGGACTTGGAGGGGTTGTTTCTTGAGTTTTGGACTGGTTTTGATCCAAAGAAGGAGGTTAGACCATTTGTTCTTCAAGGGTTCTTCAAGGGTGAGCATCTTCCTTTTTATTCCCCAAACTTGCATTGGTTTTCTACCTACTTTGTCTACTGTTTTAGCTCTTGTGTATAACATAAAAAAGGCTCATATTTCCCTGCTCTAAGACTTTCATTAAGGTCACTTTGTGGTTTGAGTGCAAACTCACCCTCATAGGCCTTGTTTGGTCTATTTTGGTGCCTCTTTGATAAGGTTTTGTTCACTTCAGCATTTTGATCTTTTCATCACTAAAAATCAGTGTATTTTAGTGTCAAAAAGGATGGTTTGAAGTCTTGCATAGGGGAGGGACACCCCTCTCCCTTCATGGTTTGTTTACTTGCTTTTTTGGGCTCAAAAGGGTAGCATGTGTGCTTGATGTCTCTTAGCTTCATTTCAGCATTTTTTTAGGCATCTTAGGTCATATATAACCTCTGTTTTTGGTCGGATTTGGGCCTCTTTGTATGCTTGTAACACTTGCTTTGTATTGCTCCATCTTGCTTAGAAATGCATCTCATGGTTAGGCCATGATTCTTGTGAGAGTTGGCTTAGTTCCATGAAGTTCTTAGTGATGTCTTTCCATGCTTAAGGTTTATTGGTTATCCATTTAGCCATGCTTGACATGTTTGTTAGGGTTGCTTTGTATTTTGGCTTAAAAGCCTTGAGCATGATGGCCTCTAACATGTATGTTTGTGATTACCCTCATGATTTAACATCATCTAAGGATCATTTTTTAGTCCAAGAATCATGCTTATATGTGTGCATGCATGGCCTCCTTCATGCCTTGAGGGTGTGTCCTCTTATGCCTAAGAATGAGCCTTAGTGCATATGCTTCATGGGTGATACTTTAGCTGCCATATTAGGAGTCTTTGGGGTCCTATTTTGCATGCACAAATTCTGTTTTTGCTTTGCTTTAATCATGCCATGAGTAGTCATGTTAATGAGGGTGAAATGTTTCCTTTTTGTGCCTTAACTTTGGGATCATAAGTTTGCTTGTTCACATGAGTTGATTGTCCATCATTTTGAGCACTTTTGGCCACTGTTTTGAGAAGGGTGAGGGCCTGCCCCTTTGCCATTTTAAGCCCTCTTGCATGCTTGCTCCATGTTTGTTGCATAGTTGTTCCATTAATCTTTGTAGCACATCAATCCCATGGTCAATTTGCCCCATGTTTGCATCATGTTTGTATCTTGTACGCTTGGTATTATACATTTTGTCATGTTGGTTGCATAATGCTTGTTGTGCTTTACATCTTGGTGGCATGATACATTTGAGGCTTGTGAGCATTACATGCATTGCATTTACTTGGTTTGGGGTGTCAAACCAAGTGTGGGAATCAAGGACCATTCATACTTCAAGTGATGTAATGTGCCTTGATTCCCGGTCGTCGGGACCTTTGACTCCAACTTGATAAGGCCCCGGTTTTCATGTTTTTTGTTGCATACATCTTCATATCAAATGGCAAATTCGATCCTTTGACCCGCCATGTACCATTGATGGTTCAAGGATCGAAAGTCACGCTTCTTTGAGTTCAAAATATGATAAGAAGTATGACCATGCTCACATGTGTCTAAAAACTCCATGCCATGCACTGTCAGTTCTCTGTTTGCTGTCAAATTGTCTTCTGCAGGAAGTTTCTGCCGACCGGCAGAATTTAGTGCCGACCGGCACTATCTGGAGTGCCGATGAATCCAATAAAGTGCCGATGGTAATTTTGAAGTGCCGGTGGCAATTCTGTCTGGCCGGCGGTTCTCTGCAGGATGCAAGGAGCTTGCTCCAGTACTTTGGCAATTTTCAGAAAGACGAGGCAGTACAAACAGAGGCGACAGGAGTATAGTACGGGTTTTCCGGGCAGGACGGATTCGAGCATGCATCATCTGCGCGCCCCGAGGCAGAGGCTGTGGCCACCCTCTTCATTCTTTTGCTTCCTTTCTTTTAATTAATTAGGAAATTTTGTAATAATTTTATTTGTTCATTATTTTGGGACTGTAATATTAATTCGAACCCTCTGAGTGAGGGTAAACATGTAATAAGTGTGGGTGAGTGTGTGTATGTCTTCCAATCCCCATTTCTTTCTTCCCTTTTATTTACCAGTTTATGATGGTAGATTAGGGCATTTTTGAAATTAGCATACCTTATGATATGCATGCGTGCATTCATGCATCTGTTAACATGCACCGGGCTCGGTACATCATACTAACCACATTCGTATTTTCAAATTCCAAAATTGAATACATGAATCAGTTGGTTGCATATCGTATGCCATATCTAGGTTAACCGAGCCTAACTAGAATTGCACCTTGTATGTGTTGCATTAGGCAAAATAACATGAACTAGGCCACGCACATTTGCTAACTAGTTTATTGTTTTGGCACGGAGTACAATGTAAGTGGTTATGCTTTAGCATCCAATATGCGTGTGAATGTTGCCATAATAGTATGCTTGCCATGCGGCTAAGTGTTTACATGAGATAAATTGCTTGAATGCCTGTGGGTGGAGGTCAAATTGCTTAAATTGGGATAATGTGTTAAAACTATATTTGTTTTAAGCCCACTAGATAGTGGCAAAACCGTCACCGTCTTTTCTAAAAAGCCCACTTGAGGGTGGCAAAATCTGTATTTTAGCCTACTTGCGAGTAGCAAACCATTTTCAGAACGAACATGGAATGTTTTGTTCCAATTTGGGCAATTTGGTTTATACTTGTTTGCTGCGCGCATAACATAGTAATTATAGGCTAATGAATGGGATAAGAACACATAAAGTTTTCAAATACGGATATCACGGTTAGTAGAGGCCGGTCTTTGGACCGGGCGAAAGGGGGTGCTCATAGCTGACCTTCCCCGATCGTACCCAAGCTCCCGAGCCGAGACAACTCTGGTGATGACGGACATGTGGCCTTCGGCACCGAGTCAGGGTTTCCTAAATTCCCCCATTTTAAAATATTTAGGTGGCGACTCTGTATCTGGAAAAGCAGTCCATGTTTGGCACTACTTTTTCAAAAATCTGTTTCTCAAAATGATTTGCCAGATTTGGACTCTTTGGTTCAGATTAAGAACCGTGACACAAGTCGAGTCCAAATTGTAGTAACCCCAAATGAACAGAACGGGACTCATCCTCCCGGGGCGTTCGGGGCTTGTTACATCTACGCAATCAAAACATGCGGTCTACGCAGGTATCGAAATTAAACATGCGGTCTACGCAATCAAAACATGCGGTCTACGCAGGTATTGAAATTAAACATGCGGTCTACGCAATCAAAACATGCGGTCTACGCAGGTATTGAAATTAAACATGCGGTCTACGCAATCAAAACATGCGGTCTACGCAGGTATTGAAATTAAACATGCGGTCTACGCAATCAAAACATGCGGTCTACGCAGGTAATGAAATTAGACATGCGGTCTACGCAATCAAAACATGCGGTCTACGCAGGTAATGAAATTAAACATGCAGTCTACGCCAGTAAAGAAAGGATGTACCATTACATGGCATAATTGAAACAATTTGTGGAGTTCACAAAGCATGAAAAGGATATGGGGCGGGGCATTTTTTGCACGCATCGAGCGTTGCTCGCAGAAGCTGTGGCCTGAGGTCAACTCGAAGGTTCACGTTTCAAAGGTGTGATTTCCCGTATTGTGAGGGCGTCCAACGACGTGGCTGACCCGAACAAAGATGCGGAAGGTGCGTTAACCGCAAGGAGAGTTTCACTGGTACCAATTCTGATACTTTGCTACCTTGTCACTCTGCGCTTTACTTTCCTTTTTTACTAGTAATTTAAGCACATTGCACTGCCTCGGGCAGGTTTTATTCTTTTTCAAAGTTATATATTTTGCAAAACACGTGATGGGAATGAAACAATCCATTTTGTTCAAAAGATGTTGCATTTGTGGATCTTCTGTGCATCGCATCGCAGGGTATCACACCACAATGTGAACGGAATTGAACTCATTTTAGAAATGTGCAGTCGTAATAATCAGGTAGTGAACCGACTTACAACTCGATAAGCAAAACAAAGACACGATGCAACCAAACAAGTGTGAGTACAACTCGATAAACAAATCAAGAGCTCAAAGAGAGCGGAATACAACTCGATAAGCAAATGTTCAAAAACTCGACAAGCAGACAGGCGTGGCTCCGCAAGAACCGATCGCCAGGGAGGGGTTGGAGGTGGTGGAGTTCCCCAATTCTTAGCAAAACAGCTCAGGAAACCAGAAGGAAGCCCACCGGCTTGGAGTAGAGACCACCGGCTGCAAGAAATGGATACCGGCCATGAAATTTATTTGTCGGCAAACTATTATGGCCGGTCGGCACAAAGTTTGGCCGGTCGGCACTAAATGAGGGGATCAGCAGAATGTTGACACCTGTCCCCCCACTCAACCTTATCTCCTACAAAAGATCCCATCTTCGTAGTTTTCCTCATTTTCACACTGATTTGCTCCAATGGAAGAGTTTCTTGCTCAAAATCTCACAGCTTGGATTGCTAGGTTGGATGGCTCGGAAAAAGTGAATTTTCGGGGTTTCGGCATAAATGTACTATTCACTTTGGGTCGTACCCCGTTGCACCTCCCGTTTCTTCATGCCGCGGCAAGATTTTGGAATCCGGTGACACATGTCTTCAGCTTTGCTGGGCAAGAAATATGTCCTACTTTTGAAGATTTCCAAGTCTTAATGGAGTCCGAGCGCGATGAGGAGCTCCTACCCCAACTTAATTTTGGTCATGCCCAATCCTTAGGGCGCATGTGTGGACTCAGCATGCGCGATGCCCGGTCCCTAATTTGTGACGGGATGCTGGATATTCCGAGTTTGGCCAATCGATTTTCTGATGCTGGTGATCGCAACAACCATCACTGGCAAGGCTTCCGGCGACATGCCCTCTGCTTGTGCATGTTGTCCCATTTTCTGTTCGTCTCAGGCTCTGGAGGGGCTAGTGTCCGGCTGATTGAGATTGCCCAAGGCTTGAGAGAGGGCAAGAGCTGTATTGCCATGGCTCTGGCTGAGACGTTAATGGGCTTAGATGCCTTTTATCGTCATGAGACGACTAGGTTGGCGGGGAGTCCACTACTGCTACAGGTAATATTTCCCACCCAATCTCGCATTTATGTATCGCTCACATCACTCGGCCCTCAAGCTCGATTTTTTTCTCACAAAACCCCATTCTCACTTTTCTCTCCTCGTACATCTCTCTATTCTTTATTCTCTCATTTTTTTCAATCCCTCCCCAGGTATGGTTGATGGACAAACTGCAGATTGTGGACTCCTGCCCAGCATATTCAGCTCGCGGCTACTTCTTCCGGCATCGTCTAGTCAATGCCTTCGATGAGGAATGGTGGTTCGCTTGGATGTGCCGCTTGTCCGCAGACCGTATTGCTTGGCGGTGCCCTTGGCTGAACCTTCCGGCAATGAGTTACAATATGCCCCGGCAGACTGGGATTCAACTGGTTGGTCTCACTCACTGTGTATTCTACTTCCCATTTCGGATTCGACGCCAATTTGGCCATGATCAGACCTGCCCGCCAGAGGGGATAGAGTATCCTGCTGCATTCCCAGCCCGAGGCGCACAGCTTGCTCGGCAGACCACCGCATGGAGGATGAGAGAACTCTTGGCCCCCGCTCCTACTTTCAGTTGCACTTTGTCTGATGAGTGCATAGATTGGCTCAATGAAGAAGCACAGATCGGGCCCAGCTTGGCATCAGAGGCTTCGACCAGCTCTGGGAGGGGGCGCAGGAACACCTGACTTGACTATGCCCCAGATTTATTGCTTTATTAGTACTTTTCAAGTTTTCTTTATGAATGTAATAAAAAGCAACTTCGATTGTATACAAGAGCAGGAGCACTCTGTTTGGAAATCAATGAAATTGAAAGTTGTGGTACTGAAAATTTTCCACTTTGGTCCAAAAATGGTCAAAGTTGCAAAAAGATTATTTGAACAAAGTCAGCTTATATTAAAACTTTTCAAAGATATTTTCAATATGGATTAGAACTGGACACGCCTGAGATCTGTCACTGAGATGCACAACCCCAGATCCCTGCAACTGGAAAGTTGCCCCTAGTCTGAAGAGCGCCGCAGCACTGCATAGCAACAGAAAGTTGCCCCTAGTCTGAGTGGCACTGCACCGGAGATTCCAACGAATGCTGATGAACAAAGATGACTGAGATGATCAAATGGACAAAGTTGATCGGGGAAGTGTTATGGCTGAACTTCAGGATGAAGCTGCCTACGTATCCCAAACATGGGAATCAAGCCTCACGTAGTTCCGGCTCAGGTTCGCTGGAGTATTTTCACTCTCCTTTTGCACTCTAACTTTTGCCAAGACCGCCCTTTGCGGGTTTTCAGCCTTGCGAGCTCAGTTTTTATATTTTCTAATTCTTTTCGTGCTCTAACTTTTGCCTAGGTCGCCCTTTCAGGTTTTCGGCCTAGCGAGCCTCTCAAGGATAGTATTTCTTCAACTTGTCCATGTTGATCGGTTGAGAGAATTCTAAGCCATCTAAGTCCATCAGAACCACAGCTCCACTTGACCAGATAGCTTTGATGATGTATGGACCAGTCCAATTGGGTCTGAACTTGCCCCTCGGGTCGTGGATGGGTGCTCGGTTGTCTTTGAGTACCAAATCCCCTTCCTTTAGATTTCTGGACTTAACCTTCTTGTTAAAAGCCCGAGCAATCCTGCGCTGATAACTCTGAACGTGATACAGTGCTTTCAGCCTTCTTTCGTCAAAGAGCATAAGTTCCTCGAACCTGCTCTGCTGCCAATCTGCCTCAGCTATCTGACACTTGGCCAATACCCGTAAAGACGGAACTTCAATTTCAATAGGTAGAATAGCCTCCATTTCATAAACTAACGAATACGGAGTTGCTCCGGTAGAAGTTCTAATTGAAGTCCTGTAGCCCCACAGAGCAAACGGCAACTTATCTGGCCAATCTCGGTAGGTCTCCACCATTTTCCGCAGTATATGCTTGATGTTCTTGTTGGCGGCCTCAACTGCTCCGTTGGTTTGCGGCCGGTACGTAGATGACTTATGAAAAGCCACGTTATACTTTTCCAACAAGTCGACCACTTCTTTCTTAAAGTGGGATCCATTATCCGAGATGATCTCATTTGGCACCCCGTAGCGACAAATGATGTTGTTTCTGATGAACTTGGCGACGTGCGACGCCTTCAACACCGCGTATGATTGGACCTCGACCCACTTTGTGAAATAATCTATCGCTACGAGGATATACTCATGCCCGTTCGACCCCTTCGGGGTAACAGCTCCGATCACATCAATCCCCCATACGGAAAATGGCCACGGGGATGTCATGTTGTACAACTTGGATGGTGGGATGTTCATACGGTTTGCATGGATCTGGCATTTGTGGCATCGCCGAACAAAGCCGATACAATCCTCCTCCATGGTTGACAAGTAGTAGCCCTGTCTGAGGATCTTTCTGGGCAGCATTACTCCATTCATGTGTGCACCGCACTCCCCTCCATGGATGGCCTCCATTAGGCGCTTTGACTCTTCAGCTTCTACACAAAGCTTATGCATTCCCAGATGACCCCTTTTGTACAGCTTACCTCCGCAGATGATGAACTGAATAGCCATTCTTCTAATGGCCCTCTTATCCTTGGCGCTTGCCCCTAGTGGATACGTCTCCTTTTCCAAGAAGTTCCAAATATCGTAATACCAGGGGTTGTCGTCTTGGGCCTCATTTATGGCGGAAATTGACTCGTATGCTGGCGCAAACTTCTGATCAATAATGACTGGACGCATCCGAACTCCAGACGGGATGTCTATCATGGAAGATAGAGTTGCTAGTGAATCTGCGAACCTGTTGTTCTCTCTCACGAGGTGGGTGAAATTTAGCTTCTCAAACCGAGGAATTAACAAATCCAGGGTTTGGTGGTAGATTATCATCCTTTCCTCTTTGACTTTCCAGTCTCCTTTCACTTGAGATACAACAAGGTTCGAGTCCCCAATGACGTCCAACCGTCTTGCCCCTAGTTCTAGGGCTGCTTCCAGACCAGCAATACATGCCTCATACTCTGTCTCATTGTTCGAGACTTTGAACTGGAGCTTGAATGCTAAAGGGATACGGGAATCGTCAGGCGCTATCAGCAACACCCCTATCCCATACCCATACTGGTTCGACGCTCCGTCAAAGTACATCATCCAAGTTTCATCCTCGATGTGCAGAATGGCTTCATCTGGGAATAGGTACTCAACCGCTTCATCCCCCTCAACCGGGTGGTCGGCAAGGAACTCCGCTACCGCTCTTCCTTTCACTGACTTGCGTGTCACATACTTCAAGTCAAATTCGAAAAGCAATAGCAACCAACGAGCTAGCCTACCCGTAAGTGCTGGTTTCTCGAAAAGATATTTGATGGGATTCAAACGTGAAACCAACATTACAGAGTGAGCTAACAGGTAGTGCCGCAGCTTCTTGGTAGCCCATACCAAGGCCAAACAAGCCTTCTCCAGTGGTGTGTAGCGGGTCTCGTAATCCAGCATCTTCTTGCTCAGATAGTAGATGGCCCTTTCCACTCTGTCCTCTGACTCTTGCGCGAGCATGCAGCCCATGGTGGTCTCAGTTACTGAAAGATACAATATCAACGGTCTCCCCGGCTCTGGCGGTGACAACACGGGCGGGTTCTGTAGATACTCTTTGATCTGTTCAAAAGCTGCTTGACATCGGCCATCCCATTGGAATTTCTTTCCTTTCTTCAGGAGACCAAAAAATGGTTCACAAGTCAAGGTTAATTTAGAGATAAACCGTCTTATGAATTGCACTTTACCTAGAAAGCCTCGCACCTCCTTTTCAGTCCTCGGTGGTGGCATTTCTAAGATGGCCTTGATTTTGGAAGGGTCGACCTCGATGCCTCTTTGTGTAATCAGAAACCCTAGCATCTTCCCAGCTGTAACACCAAAAGTACACTTCTGGGGATTCAATCGCAGCCGAAACTCTCTGATCCTTTGGAAGAATTTTTGTAAGGCGGTGTAGTGGCCTTCTCTTTCTTTGGACTTGACAATCATGTCGTCCACATACACCTCAACCTCTTTATGGATCATATCATGCAATATTGTAGTTGCTGCCCGTTGGTAGGTAGCTCCAGCGTTTTTCAGCCCAAATGGCATCACTCTATAAAAATATGTACCCCACGGGGTAGTGAATGCAGTCTTCTCCCGGTCTTCGGGTGCCATTACTATCTGATTATAGCCTGAGAAGCCATCCATAAATGAAAGCAAGGCGTGTCCTGCCGTGAAATCTATCAATTCATCAATGTGCGGCAAGGGAAAGTCGTCCTTCGGACTGGCCCTGTTCAAATCTCTGAAGTCTACACAGACCCGAATTCTGCCATCCTTCTTTGGCACCGGAACAATGTTGGCCAACCAAGTAGGGTATTCAGACACCAACAGGAAGCCTGCATCAATCTGCTTGGTGACTTCTTCCTTGATCTTAATGGCCCAATCAGGGCGGATCCTTCTGAGCTTCTGTTTGACAGGTCGGGCCTCGGGATCAAGAGGGATCCGGTGCTGTACAATCTCAGGATCGATTCCAGGCATGTCTTCGTAGGACCACGCGAAAACATCTTTGAAATCTTTTAACAAAGCGACTAAGCGCTCGCGTTCCTCAGAAGACAACGTGGACCCGATCTGGACCAGCCGTGGGTCCTTCTCAGTACCAACATTCACTGTAGTGATTTCATCCATTAAGGGTTTAACAAACCTTTCCTGCTCTTGATCAATTAACCGTTACAAAACCGGAGGAATTTCTTCCTCGTCGTTTTCATCAAAATTTTGAAAATCCTGATTTAAGCAATAAATCAAAGGCACAGAAAAATACTCCGAAACCACATTCACGTCGTTCTCATTAAACACTTCCGAGCCGTCGGATTCCTCTGTTACAACAGACTCAAAAGAAAATGAAAAAGACAACCTAGATAGGACTGTGGTATCCGGGTTATCACCCCCAGGAATACCGGACTCAGACTCAGCTGAGCTGGAACCTGATTCCGACGCACAAGATTTGGTGGAATCAGATTCCGGCTCACTACCTGACCCGGTGCTGCTAGATAAAAAGCCTTCTTCATATTGCCAGATGAGAGAAGGTGCGATGGACGCATCCAAAATAGCTGATGGTAGGCCCGCAGCCGCTTCATTCCCAATCACACATACCGAGGAGCTATCCCCCAAGCACTTCTGTTTGATCGGAGGATTTGAAAGCAGACACGCCAGCGCTGCCCCCATTTCATTTTCAGCGTCCTCAGACTGTACTTCCTTACTTTGCTCAGCCTCAACCGATAGTTCTGCCTGCCCTTTGGCGATGTCATCCTCAGGTAACTGTAAATCAAAGAAAATCTCAAATCCCGGCACGCGCTTCTTCTCCGCGTTGAGCCACGGCTCCGGGAAACCACAGAACAGAAAGTCCTCCCCCTCCCGGATGAAGCGTCCGTTTAGGGTACCCCGAATAGGCTGGTGCATTAAGTCAAAGGGTTTCCCCATCTGTTTCGCCCTGGCCCTTCCGGCCATTTCCTTTCCTTTCCTTATCCAATCCTCTTTGGTGGGTAGGTAGCCCAAACCAAAGGTATGGGGGTTATGTGGCACTTCGGCCGATGCTGCGGCACCTTTCCTGCCGCTCTTGCCTAATCCCATCCCGGGGATGTGCTGGAGTTTGTTCATGAGATAGACTGCTTGGGCACTGACATACACCCCTTCGTTAGTTGCCATGATGTTCTGTACGACCCGAGCCTCGGCCAAGGTAAAACCCGATATGAACACATCTTCCATACCGTGTTCGATTTCTAGAACAGGCGTAGACACTTCCGATGGCGGATGAATTGACGAGTTTCCAAAAACAATGGCTACTCCCTTCCCATAGGGGTATTTCACCACTTGATGTAGGGTAGAGGAGACCGCCTTTACCTGATGCAGCCATGGCCGCCCCAAAAGCAAGTTGAACGTTGCAGGAACCTCCAAGACATGGAAATCTATCTCGTGCTGTCCTAGCCCAACCTTTGTTTGAATCTTAACTGTCCCCATCACTTCCCGGCTTGTGTTGTCATACGCCCAAATCACCTGGGCCATTGGCACAAAATCCGCGACTTTCAAACCAATCGCATAAGCTGTCCTTGCCGGGCAGACGTTGATGGCGGACCCCATGTCGACAAGTACCACAGGTATCCATTTATCTCTGCACTCGACAGAGATGTAGAGCGGCTTGTTATGGTTCGCACCCTCGGGTGGCAGTTCTTTGTCAGAAAAACTCAATGTTGGGGAACTTCCTCCCGAAAAGACTAAGCCCACCAGCTGTTCGGGCGTGGTATCTATGGAAAGTTTGGCCTTATCCATGGCTGAAAGGACAGCCTGCCTATGTACTCGAGAAGCCATAAGCAGTCCCCAGATGAAGATGTCTGCTTGTATCTTTTTCAATTGTCTCAATACGGCCTCGCCTTCGAGTTGCTTCTCCTTTTGTTTCTCTGCTTCATTATCTTTTCCAGACGCTTCTGGTTGATCTAGGTGTGGAGGCTTGAAATACCGTCCACTCCTAGTCATGTGATCGACTTCGCCGATATACCAGGTATCATCTGGTTGGTTACCTTCCCAATCCTCGTCCGTGTGGGCAAGACATAGATCGTCGTCTTCCCACCACATACCATCTGCAGCTGACAAGCATCTGTCTGGTTCTGGCACAACTGTCCCGATACTCGCAGTACCTTTTATCCCTATGCTCGCAGCATTCTCCATTTCCGTACTTGTGGCAGTTTCGACCCCCACGTGGCCTTTTGCTTTCCTGATCCTCTCAGAATCTTCGAATCTCTCCTGTTCTAACTGTGTCAATGCAGTAGATTGCTCACTGATCCCTGTACTCAAAATGCTCTATTCCCGAGCGAAACTCTTGACACCGGCGCTCTCCGGCGATGTATTCTATTCTTCGACACCCCCGGCCGTTGTGGACATTCCCGCCCCTGCCGGGCCTTGTTCTGACTGAAACTCCCCTATTACATCTGGCTGATCGTCTAACCATCCCGTGGCCTCCGCTGATTCTTCATTATCGTACCAGTTGATGGCTGAATATTCTAGATCTTGGTTATCGCAAAATTGGAACTTGGAAAAATCCTCTTCCATGGCTGCCAAATCATCCGTTTCCTGTCTTGGACTGTTCCCTCGGATTACACACAGCTCTCCCCCGACTGGAAATTCGACATTTGGTCTATTCTGGCCCACTGGTGAAATGTAGTCACTCGGACTGTAAGCATTCCCAGCATCATTCTCAGGCTCTACAGACTCTGGTTTGACAACCTCTTTCCTGTTCTCGATGGTCACCACCACTGGCTTAGGTTGGGTTATAGAGACGTCCATCATGCACAAATCGGTGCAATCAGGGAGGAAAACTTTCGGCTTAGGCAAGTAGGAGGGTGTGATATAGATACTAGGATCGTAGGATGCGACCCCAGTGTGGATGAAATTGATTCTTTTAGGTGGTGGAACTTGGTTATGTGTGGGGAGAGGATTTGTAGTAACATTGGGTTTCTCAGGGGGTAAAATCACCCCATTATCAATGAGATCTTGAATCTCATGACGTAACCGAAAGCACAGGTCGGTGTCGTGACCGTGCTGCTGGTGGAACGCACAATACTTGGTCGGATTGTGGGTGGCGGGTAGTCTTTCAGGTAAGGGCCGCGGCTCTAGGGGCTTCAGATGCCCTTTTCTGATCAAAACTCCCAAAGCTTTGGACAGGGGCATATAAAGTGGAGCGAAGGTTCTGGTGTTTCTGGGAGGGTATTTGGCTGTTTGTGAGTTGCTTCCGGACGCACCGGAGAATGGTGTGGCTGCCGTATTTCTTGGGAAAGGGTTAGTGGTGACCATACTCACTTCGGAGGTCCTGGCAGTCGTAGTGCCGCTCGGGCCTGCATTAGTATTACGATTGAAATTTCTGCGGGGTTGCTCCCGGTCATTATCAATCCATCCTTGTCTTAAGGCGTCCTCGATCTGCACCCCCATTTCATGCAGATCAGCAAAGGTGGGAAAGGGGACTACAATCATCTTTTGCATTAGCCTCGGCTGAAGATTGTGCACAATCATCCGAATCTGGTCTTTGTCTGTGGGTCTCAAGGTCATCATTGAAGCCTTAGCCCGCCATCTAGTTACAAATTCTGAGAAGCTTTCCTTGGGTTCTTGCCTCGTTGTCTCGAGATCCCGGGTCGTGATCTCGATTTGCGTATTGTATGAGTATTGCAGGATGAAGGCCTCAGCCATCTCGTCCCAACTTCTCTTGACGTCGTCCTCTAACTTGGCATACCATGCGGCCGCTACACCCGACAGGGTCCGGCCAAACAAAGACAGCTTCTGTAATCTGGTGAGGCCCATTGGCCTTAGGACATCTGAAAATAGTCGCAGGTGTACCATGGGATCCTCAGATCCATCAAAACGATCAATTTGTGGCATCTTAAATCGATCTGGCAGCGTCACGGCTGTGTTGATGTATCCGTCTCCAATGTCCGGAATGGACTTCGCACCTTGAGATTTCTTGAACAACTTTTCAAGCTTGTGCATTTTCAGTGTCACGGGGTCCACCTCGGACTCGAAGGGGGAATCCGATAGATTGACAGGAGTGGGCGCCTTGGATTGTTGAGGCGGAATCGGGGGTGGAGCTGGCCCTGTTGGGATGTTCGTATCTTCTTGGACATTCCGGGCATTTGGCGTCTCTTCGGGTATCGGAACCCTTAGTGGGGGTGGGACTTGCTGTGAAGCTGATGCCCCAGTTTGCTGTTGCAATCTCCCAATTAACTCCGCTTGCTCACTCATAACTGTGGCTTGTTGCCTGGCGAATTCTGCCTGTCGGATAGCATCCTGCTGCATCATTTTCATGCTTTCCTGAAGTTGGCGCACCATCTCCTCTAAGCTAGCCATACTGTTCTGCTCTGGTTGAATTACTGGTATGCGTTCCCTCTCTGTGGGTGAAACGGGATCCTGATCCCTACTGTACACAGGTGGGGTAGACGAAGCCCTCTGTACTGACTGTTGGACCGATGTCCTCTGCCTAGTTGCCTTCCGTTTAGTAACCGGGGGTAGAGAATGGTACACCGGTTGTCCTTCTATCAGATCCTCAGATCGATGGAGCCGACGACCTCTGATCCACAGTGCTTGGGGAATGTCTACTGGGTTGGACGCAATGATGCTAAACTACCTAGCAAAAAGATAAATAAAGCAATAAATAAACCAACAACCGGACAACACAACAGCATAAAATAAACATATAATACACAATTGGATATTCAAAATACAAAGTCGGTGAGCCGAATACACTGTTCCTCGATATTGATCACTGTTTCCCAAAAAAAAAAAAAACTCTGTTCCCAACACTGAACCCTGATACCCGCAGATAACTGATTCTCTTAAACTGATACTGATGCCCTCAGGCTTGATACTTAATCTTGCAGACTGATATGCACGTTCCTGTAGAGCAACACTCTAAAAGCACATAGCAAGTAAAGAGAGCCAAAACACCCCTATATTGGGGTAGGGTTTCCCTGTCCTATTTTGTCAGGAGCTAGGGTTTCACTATGCACGCAGCAGTTCTCAAACAACCTAATATCGGGTAAGCAGCCTGTCCTAATTTGGAATGGTCACTATGGATCCGAATATGAACTAGGTCGAATGGTCAAAAAGGGTGCCCCGGTAAACCGGGGTTTGTGTTCCCATGCTGTCAGAGCCCATAGCCGGTCAGCCTTATGGACATGCCTTGACAAGACAAGCCTCCGGCAAACCGTTCAGGAATGGCAGATGGCAAACACTGTGTTCCTAGGCGCACCTATGCACATGCAATGCAAAGAAACATATAAGCGAAATCAAAACAGGATATCACGAGTTTGAGTCAAGCTCTCTAAAACTCCCCAGTGGAGGCGCCAGAAACTGTAGACAGCGCCCGCGTGGGGGACGCTCGCTACAGTTCGGACTTTCAATTTTTGTTGTCGCGGTTCTAAATCTGGACCAAAGAGTCCAAATCTGGCAAATCGTTTGAGAAAACAGATTTTTTTGAAAAGTAGTGCCAAACATGGACTGCTTCGCCAGATGCAGAGTCGCCACCTAAATATTTTAAAATGGGGAAATTTAGGAAACCCTGACTCGGTGCCGAAGGCCACATGTCCGTCATCACTGGAGTTGTCTCGGCTCGGGAGCTTAGGTACGATCGGGGAAGGTCAACTATGAGCACCCCCTTTCGCCCGGTCCGAAGACCGGCCTCTACTAATCGTGATATCCAATTTTGAAAACGTTACGTGTTCTTAAACCAATTATTAGCCTAGAATTACTATGTTATGCGCGCAGCAAACAAGTATAGACTAGATTGCCTAATTTGGAAGTAAGCATTGCACATCCGTTTGTTTTGGAAAATGTTTTGAATTTGCTACTCGCAAGTAGGCTAAAATGCGGATTTCAACGAGTTTTTCCAACTCAAACAATCCAACCTCCACCCACAGGCATTCAAAGCAGTTTAACACATAAGCACTTAGCCGCATGGCAGGCATACTGTCATGGTAACACTCACACGCATGCGGGATGTTAAAGCATAAATACTTATATCGTACTCCGTGCCAAAACAGTAAACTAGTTAGCAAACATGCGTGTCCTAGTTCATGTTAAGAATGGCTAATGCATCACATGCAAAATGCAATCTAGGCAGGCTCGGCTAGACCTAAACATGGCATGTGAAAATGCACAATTATCACATATTCGGTTTAGAATTTCGAAATACAAATGCAGTTAGCGTGATGTACCGAGCCTAATGCATGTAATACAAATGCATGGATGCACGCATGCATAGCATAAGGTATGCTAATTTCAAAAAATGCCCTAATCTACCACCATAAGCAGATAAATAAAAGGGAAGAAAGAAATGGGGATTGGAAGACATACACACACTCACCCACACTTATTACAGATTTGCCCTCACTCAGAGGGTCCAAATGAATATTACAGTCCCAAAATAATAAACAAACAGAATTATTACAAAAATTCTAATTAATTAAAAGAAAAGATGCAAAAGAAAGAAGAGGGTGGCCGCAGCCTCTGCCTCGGGATGTGCAGATGATGCATGCTCGGAACTTGACTCGCCCGAAAAACCCGTACCATACTCCTGCCACCTCTGTTTGTACTGCCTTGTCTCTCTGAAAATTGCCCAAGTCTTGGAGCAGGTTCCTTACATGCTGCAGAGCACCACCGGCCAGATAGAATTCCCACCGGCACTCCAGAATTTCCATCGGCATTTATTGGATTCATCGGCACTCCATAGATTGTCGGTCGGCACTAAATTCTTCCGGTCGGCAAAAACTTCCTGCAGAAGACAATTTGACAACAAACAGAGAACAGACAGTGCATGGCATGGAGTTTTTGGGCACATGTAAGCATGGTCATACTTCCTATCATGTTTTGAACTCAAGGAAGCATGTCCTTCGATCTTCGAACCATCAATGGTGCATGGTGGCTCAAAGGATCAAATTTGCCATTTGATATAAGGATGTATGCAACAAACAAAATGAGATCCGAAGCCTTATCATGTCGAAGTCAAAGGCCCCGGTGACCGAGGAGCAAGGTACATTACATCACTGGGAGTATGAATGTCCCTTGACCCTCATATTTGGCTTGACACCCCAAGCCAAATGATGCAATGCATGTTATGCTCACAAGGCTCAAAATACAACATGATGCTAAACATGCAAGATATGCCAAATGTCATGCAACAAAACATGGCAAGTATGTAATGTCAACATGCAAGATGCAATTGGGATACAAACAGGAACTAATTTGCCATAAAGTTAGCATAGAATAGCACATTAATGGGACAATCATGCAATCAACATGAAATAAGCATGCAAAGGGGGGGGCCTCGAAGTGATAAAGGTACAGACCTTTATTCACCTCAAAACAGCACCAAAAGTGCTCAAGATGATGGACAAACAACCCATGTTAACAAGCAAACTTATGGTTCCAAGATTAAGGCACAAAAGAAGACAACTTACCCCTACCAACATGACCTCTCATGGCATGATTAAAACAAGTAAAAACAAAATTTTGCAGACCAAGATAGGACTCCAAAACCTCCTAGAATGGCAGCTAAGGCGACTCCCAAGAGGCATATGCACTAAGGCTCATTCCTAGGCATAAGAGGGCACACCCTTAAGGCATAAAAGAGGTCACGCATGCACACATACAAACATGATTCTTGGACTAAAATGTGGTCCTAGATGATGTTAAATCATGAGGGTAATCACAACCATGCATGCTAGCGGTCAACATGCTCAAAGCTTTCAAGCCCTAATACAAAGCAACCCTAACAAACATGTCAAGCATGACCAAATGGATAACCAACAGATTTTAAGCATGGAAAAACAACACTAAAAGCTTCATGGAACTAAGCCAACACACACAAGAATCATGGCCTAATCATGAGATGCACTTCTAAGCAAAATGGAGCAATACAAAGCAAGTATTACAAGCATACAAGGAGGCACAAATCTGACCAAAAACAGAGGTTACATATGATCTAAAACACCTAAAAAACTTCTGAAATGAGGCCAAGAATCATCAAGCACACATGCTACCCTTTTGAGCCCAAAAAGCAAGGAAACAAAACCATGAAGGGAGAGGGGTGTCCCTCCCCTATGCAAGACTTCAAACCATCTTTTTAAACACCAAAAATGAACTGGTTTTTAGTGGTGAAAAGACCAAAATGCTGAAGTGAACAAAGCCTTATCAAAGAGGCACCAAAATGGACCAAACAAGGCCTAGAAGGGTGAGTTTGCACTCAAACCACAAAATGACTTTAATGAAAGTGCTAGAGCAGGAAAATACAAGCCCTTTTTATGTTATACACAAGAGCTAAGACAGCAAGCAAGATATGTAAAAATCTATTGCAAGCTTGGGGAATATAAATCAAGATGCTCACCCTTGAAGAACCTTTGAAGAACAAATGGTCTAGCCTCCTTCTTTTGATCAAAACCAGTCCAAAAACTCAAGAAACAACCCCCCAAGTCCCTCAATCTTGGAGTAAGGTGTAATGGTGTGTGTAATGGTGCAAAAGTAAGGTAAAAACCACCTTTTGAGCTAAGAAACACACACAAAGGAGGAGAGAGAGGGAGGTATAGAGATAATATGTATCTATATCTCTAAGGTCTGGTTTTTTGTTGCAAGAGTCTAACCTAGATCAAAGAGGAAAGCCCCTCTCTTATAAGACTTCCTCTTGCAAAGCTTATCCAACAAGCTTGGCTAGAGGGAGATCCCTCCATACACGTGTATGGAGGGGGGAAGAGTTGGTGCCAACTATCACAGCTGGCACAAAATATCTCCATAAAGTGGATGAACAGTGGTCGGCTGCCCAAAAATGTCATTTCGACAAAAAACAGTGCCGACCGGCAACAAATTATGCCGACCGGCAATAAAGTGTGCCGACCAGCAAACAAAAGTGCCGATGGCAGAAAAAGACCATCCGGTGGCCTCCAGCCACTGCCGGTGGTGTGTGGGGATGCCTCATAAGGCATTCCCTGCCCTTCCAAGGCAAAACACGAGTGTTCGGTGCAAAACCAGACACTAAACGGTCAAGTTCGGAGATCCTGAGGCAGAGCGCGCGAGCCGAGACCTCCGGGAACTCCAAACGAACACGTTCACGGATGATCACCGAGTGTTCGAACGGTGATGTCCAAGTCTTGAGGACGGTCAAAAATGGGATGTCTACAATACCCCTATGGGAAGGGAGTAGCCATCGTCTTCGGAAATTCATCGATTCATCCGCCACCGGAGGTGTCTACGCCTGTTTTAGAAATCGAGCACGGTATGGAAGATGTGTTCATATCAAGTTTTACCTTGGCTGAGGCTCGGGTTGTACAGGACATCATGGCAGCTAATGAAGGGGTATATGTCAGTGCCCAAGCAGTCTATCTCATGAACAAACTCCAGCACATCCCCGGGATGGGATTGGGGAAGAGCGGTCGGAAGGGCGTCGCAGCATTGGCCGAAGTGCCACACAACCCTCATACCTTTGGTTTGGGCTACCTACCCACCAAAGAGGATTGGATAAGGAAAGGAAAGGAAAGGAAATGGCCGGAAGGGCCAGAGCGAAACAGATGGGGAAGCCCTTTGACTTAATGCACCGGCCCATTCGGGGTACCCTAAACGGACGCTTCGTCCGGGAGGGGGAGGACTTTCCGTTCTGTGGCTTCCCAGAGCCGTGGCCAACGCGGAGAAGAAGCGCGTACCGGGGTTTGAGATCTTCTTTGATTTACAGTTACCTGAGGATGACATCGCCGAAGGACAGGCAGATCTATCGGCTGAGGCTGAGCAGAGTAAGGAAGTGCAGTTTGAGGACGCTGAAAATGAAATAGGGGTAGCACTGGCATGTCTACTTTCAGATCCTCCGATCGAACATAAGTGCTTGGGGGATAGCTCCTCGGTATGTGTGATCGGGAACGAAACGGCTGCGAGTCTACCAACAACTATTTTGGATGCATCCATCGCACCCTCTCTCGTCTGGCAGTACGAAGAAGGATTTTTGTCCAGCAGCACTGGGTCAGGTAGTGAGCCGGAATCTGATTCCACCGAGTCCTGTGGGTTGGAATCAGGTTCCAGCTCGACTGAATCTAAGTCCGGTATTCCTGGGGGTGATAACCTAGATGCCACAGTCCTGTCTAGGTCGTCATTTTCTTTCTCTTTTGAGTTTGTTGTAACAGAAGAATCTGATGGCTTGGAAGTGTTTAATGAGAATGATGTGGATGTGGTTTCTGAGTATTTTTCTGTGCCTTTGATTTATTGCTTAAATCAGGATTTTCAAAATTTTGATGAAAACGACGAGGAAAAAATTCCTCCGGTTTTGCAACGGTTAATTGATCAAGAGCAAGAAAGATTTGTTAAACCCTTAATGGATGAAATCACTACTGTGAATGTTGGTACTGAGAAGGACCTGCGGCTGGTCCAGATCGGGTCCACGTTGTCTTCTGAGGAACGCGAGCGCTTAGTCGCTTTATTAAAAGATTTCAAAGATGTTTTCACGTGGTCCTACGAAGACACGCCTGGAATCGATCCTGAGATTGTACAGCACCGGATCCCTCTTGATCCCGAGGCCCGACCTGTCAAGCAGAAACTCAGAAGGATCCGCCTTGATTGGGCCATTAAGATCAAGGAAGAGGTCACCAAACAAATTGATGCAGGCTTCCTGCTGGTATCCAAATACCCGACTTGGTTGGCCAACATTGTTCTGGTGCCGAAGAAGGATGGCAGAATTCGGGTTTGTGTAGACTTCAGAGATTTGAACAGGGCCAATTCGAAGGACAACTTTCCCTTGCCACACATTGATGAATTGGTGGATTTCATGGCAGGACACGCCTTACTTTCGTTTATGGATGGCTTCTCAGGCTATAATCAGATAGTAATGGCACCCGAAAACCGGGAGAAGACTGCATTCACCACCCCGTGGGGGACATATTGCTACAGAGTGATGCCATTTGGGTTGAAGAACGCTGGAGCTACTTATCAACGGGCAGCAACTACAATATTGCATGATATGATCCATAAAGAGGTCGAGGTGTATGTGGATGACATGATTGTCAAGTCCAAAGAAAGAGAAGGCCACTACACCGCCTTACAAAAGTTCTTCCAAAGGATCAGAGAGTTTCGGCTGCGGTTGAATCCCCAGAAGTGTACATTCGATGTTACAGCGGGGAAGATGCTAGGGTTTCTGATTACACAAAGGGGCATCGAGGTCGACCCTTCCAAAATCAAGGCCATCTTAGAAATGCCATCACCAAGGACTGAAAAGGAGGTGCGAGGCTTTCTGGGTAAAGTGCAATTCATAAGACGGTTTATCTCTAAATTAACCTTGACTTGTGAACCACTTTTTGGTCTCCTGAAGAAAGGAAAGAAGTTCCAATGGGACGGCCGATGTCAAGCAGCTTTTGAACAGATCAAAGAGTATCTGCAGAACCCGCCCGTGTTGTCACCGCCAGAGCCGAGGAGACCGTTGATATTGTATCTTTCAGTAACTGAGACTACCATGGGCTGCATGCTCGCACAAGAGTCAGAAGACAAAGTGGAAAGGGCCATCTACTATCTGAGCAAGAAGATGCTGGATTACGAGACCCGCTATACACCGCTGGAGAAGGCTTGTTTGGCCTTGGTATGGGCTACCAGGAAGCTGCGGCACTACCTGTTAGCTCACTCTGTAATGTTGGTTTCACGTTTGGATCCCATCAAATATCTTTTCGAGAAACCAGCACTTACGGGTAGGCTAGCTCGTTGGCTGCTATTGCTTTCTGAATTTGATTTGAAGTATGTAACACGCAAGTCAGTAAAAGGAAGAGCGGTAGCGGAGTTCCTTGCCGACCATCCGGTTGAGGGGGATGAAGCGGTTGAGTACCTGTTCCCAGATGATGCCATTCTGCACATCGAAGATGAAACTTGGACGATGTACTTTGACGGAGCGTCGAACCAATATGGGTATGGGATAGGAGTGTTGCTGATAGCGCCTGACGATTTCCGTATCCCTTTAGCATTCAAGCTCCGGTTCAAAGTCTTGAACAATGAAGCAGAGTACGAGGCATGTATTGCTGGCCTAGAAGCAGCCCTAGAACTAGGGGCAAGACGGTTGGACGTCATTGGGGACTCAAACCTTGTTGTGTCTCAAGCAAAAGGAGACTGGAAAGTCAAAGAGGAAAGGATGATAATTTACCACCAAACCTTAAATTTGTTAATTCCTCGGTTCGAGAAGCTAAATTTCACCCACCTCGGAAGAGAGAACAACAGGTTTGCAGATTCACTAGCAACTCTATCTTCCATGATAGACATCCCGTCCGGAGTCCGGATGCGTCCAGTCATTATTGATCAGAAGTTTGCGCCAGCATACGAGTCAATTTCCGCCATAGATGAGGCTCAAGACGACAACCCCTAGTATTACGGCATTTGGAACTTCTTGGAAAATGAGGCGTATCCACTAGGGGCAAATGCCAAGGATAAAAGGGCAATCAGAAGAATGGCTGTTCAGTTCATCATCTGCGGGGGAAAGCTGTACAAAAGGGGTCATTTGGGAATGCATAAGCTTTGTGTAGAAGCCGAAGAGTCGAAGCGCCTGATGGAGGCCATCCATGGAGGGGAGTGCGGTGCGCACATGAATGAAGTAATGCTAGCCAGAAAGATCCTCAGACAGGGCTATTACTGGTCTACCATGGAGGAGGATTGTATCGGCTTTGTTCGGCGATGCCACAAATGCCAAATCCATGCAAACCGTATGAACATCCCACCATCCAAGCTGTACAACATGACGTCCCCGTGGCCATTTTCCGTTTGGGGAATTGATGTGATCGGAGCTGTTACCCCGAAGGGGTCGAACGGGCATGAGTTTATCCTGGTAGCGATAGATTATTTCACAAAGTGGGTCGAGGCCCAATCGTACGTGGTGTTGAAGGCGTCGCACGTCGCAAAGTTCATCAGAAACAACATCATCTGTCGCTACGGGGTGCCAAACGAGATTATTTCGGACAATGGATCCCACTTTAAGAAAGAAGTGGTTGACTTGTTGGAGAAGTATCACGTGGCTTTTCATAGGTCATCTACATACCGGCCGCAAACCAACGGAGCAGTTGAGGCCGCCAACAAGAACATCAAGCACATACTGCGGAAGATGGTGGAAACCTACCGAGATTGGCCAGATAAGTTTCCGTTTGCTCTGTGGGGCTACAGGACTTCAATTAGAACTTCTACCGGAGCGACTCCATATTCGTTAGTTTATGGAATGGAGGCCGTTCTACCTATCGAAATTGAAGTTCCGTCTTTACGGGTTTTAGCTGAGTGTCAGATAGCTGAGGCAGATTGGCAGCAGAGCAGGTTTGAGGAACTCATGCTCTTTGACGAGAGAAGGCTGAAAGCACTGTACCACGTCTAAAGTTATCAGCGCAGAATTGCTCGGGCTTTCAACAAGAAGGTTAAGTCCAGAAATCTAAAGGAAGGGGATTTGGTGCTCAAGGACAACTGAGCTCCCATCCACGACCCGAGGGGCAAGTTCAGACCCAATTGGACTGGTCCCTACATCATCAAAGCTATCTGGTCAGGTGGAGCTGTGGTTCTGATGGACTTAGATGGCTTGGAATTCTCCCAACCGATCAACATGGACAAGTTGAAGAAATATTACCCTTGAGAGGCTCGCTAGGCCGAAAACCCGAAAGGGCGACCTGGGCAAAAGTTAGAGCACAAAAAATTAAAAAATATTAAAACTGAGCTCGCAAGGCTGAAAACCCGCAAAGGGCGGCTTTGGCAAAAGTTAGAGCGCAAAAGAAGAGTGAAAATACTCGAGCGAACCTAAGCCGGAACTACGTGAGGCTTGATTCCCATGTTTGAGATACGTAGGCAGCTTCGTCCTGAAGCCCAGCCATAACACTTCCCCGATCAACTTTGTCCATTTGATCATCTCAGTCATCTTTGTCTGTCAGCATCCGTTGGAATCTCCAGTGCAGTGCCACTCAGACTAGGGGCAACTTTCCGTTGCTGTGCAGTACTGCAGTGCTCTTCAGACTAGGGGCAACTTTCCAGTTGCAGGAATCTAGGGTTGTGCATCTCCGTGACAGATCTCAGGCATGTCCAGTTCTGATCCACATCGAAAATGATTTTGAAAAGTTTTAATAAAAGCTGACTTCGTTCAAATAATCTTTTACAACTTTGACCATTTTGGACCAAAAACGGAAAATTTTCAGTACCACAACCTTCAATTTCATTGATTTCAAAACAGAGTTCTCCTGCTCTTGCATACAATTGAAGTTGCTTTTTATTACATTCATAAAGAAAACTTGAAAGTACTAATAAAGCAATAAATCTGGGGCATAGTCAAGTCAGGTGTTCCTGCGCCCCCTCCCAGAGCTGGACGAAGCCTCTGATGCCAAGCTAGGCCCAATCTGTGCTTCTTCGTTGAGCCAATCCACGCACTCGTCAGACAAAGTGCAACTGAAAGTAAGAGCGGGGGCCAGGAGTTCTCTCATCCTCCACGCGGTGGCCTGCCAAGCAAGCTGTGCGCCTCGGGCTGGGAATGCAGCAGGATACTCTATCCCCTCTGGCGGGCAGGTCTGATCATGGCCAAATTGGCGTCGAATCCGAAATGGGAAATAGAATACACAATGAGTGAGACCAACCAATTGAATCCCAGTCTACCGGGCATATTGTAACTCATTGCCGGAAGGTTCAGCCAAGGGCACCGCCAAGCAATACAGTCTGCGGACAAGCGGCACATCCAAGCGAACCACCATCCCTCATCCAAGGCATTGACTAGACGGTGCCGGAAGAAGTAGCCGTGAGCTGAATATGCTGGGCAAGAGTCCACAACCTGCAGTTTGTCTATCAACCATACCTGGGGAGGGATTGAAAAATTACAGAGTAAAAAATAGAGAGATGTACGAGGAGAGAAAAGTGAGAATGGGGTTTTGTGAGAAAAGACCGAGCTTGAGGGCCGAGTGATGTGGGCAATACATAAATGCGAGATTGGGTGGGAAACATTACCTGTAGTAGTAGTGGACTTCCTGCTAATCTGGTCGTCTCATGGCGATAAAAGGCGTCTAAGCCCATTAACGTCTCGGCCAGAGTCATGGCAATACAGCTCTTACCCTCCCTTAAGCCTTGGGTAACCTCAATCAGCCGGACACTAGCCCCTCTAGAGCCTGAGACAAATATAAAATAGGATAGCAAGCACAAGCAGAGGGCATGTCGCCGGAAGCTTTGCCAGTGATGGTTGTTGCGATCACCAGCATCAGAAAATCGATTGGCCAAACTCGGAATGTCCAACATCCCGTTACAAATTAGGGACCGAGCGTCACGCATGCTGAGTCCACACATGCGCCCTAAGGATTGGGCATGACCAAAATTAAGTTGGGGCAGGAGCTCCTCGTCGTGCTCGGACTCCATTAAGGCTCGAAAATCTTCAAAGGTAGGACATATCTCTTGTCCGGTGAAGCTAAAGACATGCGTCACCGGATTCCAAAACCTTGCCACGACATGAATAAACGGGAGGTGCAATGGGGTGCGACCCGGAGTGAATAGTGCATTTATGCCAAAACCCCGGAAATTCACTTTTTCCGAGCCATCCAAGCTAGCAATCCAAGCTGTGAGATTTTGAGCAAGAAACTCTTCCATTGGAGCAAATCAGTGTGAAAATGAGAAAAACTACGAAGCTGGGATCTTTTGTAGGAGATAAGGTTGAGTGGGGGACAGGTGTCAACATTCTGGTGATCTCCTCATTAAGTGCCGGCCGGCCAAACTCTTTGCCGACCGACCATAGTAGTTTGCCGACCAAGCAATTTCATGGCCGATAGTCATTCCTTGCAGCCGGTGGTCTCTACCCTAAGCCGGTGGGCTTCCTTCCGGTTTCCTGAGCTGTTTATGCTAGGCATTGGGGAACTTCACCACCTCCAACCCCTCCCCGGCGATCGATTCTTGCGGGGGCACGCCTGTCCGATTGACAAATTATTGTGCATTTGCTTATCGAGTTGTATTTCACCCTCTTTGAGCTCTTGATTTGTTTATCGAGTTGTACTCACACTTGTTTGGTTATATCATGTCTTTGTTTTGCTTATCGAGTTGTAAGTCGGTTCACTACCTGATTATTACGATGCAAATTACCAAAGTAAGTTCAAATTCGTTCACATTGTGGTGTGATACCTTGCGATGCGATGCACAGAAAGCCCACGAATGCAACCTCTTTTGAAAAAAAAAAAAAATGGATTGTTTCATTCCCATCACGTGTTTTGCAAAATGTGTAATTTTGAAAAAAAAAATAATAAAACCTGCCCGAGGCAGTGCAATGTGCTTAAACTACCAGTAAAAAGGAAAGTAAAGCATAGAGTGACAAGGTAGCAAAGTATCAGAATTGATACCAGTGAAACTCCCCTTGCGGTCAACGCACCTTCCATGCCTTTGTTCGGGTCAACGACGCGTTTTCGCACCTTCGTTACTTTAGACCCCACGGGGGAGTGCGCTTTTGAAACATGGACCTTCGAGTTGACCTCAGGCCACAACTTCTACCAATGATGCTCGATACGTACGAAGAACGTTCCTTTCCGCATCCTTTTCTTGTCTTGAGGGCTCACACAATCGCTTCAATTACGCTGTGTTACAGTGTTTTACACCCCCGCATTGTGAACGATATGTTCTCACTCACATATGTTCAAGTTTCATGCTAATTTCATTACCTGCGTAGACCGCATGCATGTAACCACTTTCGTTACTTGCGTAGACCGCATGTTTTGATTGCGTAGACCGCATATTAATTTCATTACCTGTGTAGACCGCATGTATTGCTTGCGTAGACCGCATATTAATTTCATTACCTGCGTAGACCGCATGTTTTGATTGCGTAGACCGCATATTAATTTCATTACCTGCGTAGACTGCATGTATTGCTTGCGTAGACCGCATATTAATTTTATTACCTGCGTAGACCGCATGTTTTGATTGCGTAGACCGCAATATTGTTCAATTTCATTACCTGCGTAGACCGCATGTTTTGATTGCGTAGACCGCATATTAATTTCATTACCTGCGTAGACCGCATGTATTGCTTGCGTAGACCGCATATTAATTTCATTACCTGCGTAGACCGCATGTTTTGATTGCGTAGACCGCATATTAATTTCATTACCTGCGTAGACCGCATGTTTTGATTGCGTAGACCGCATATTAATTTCATTACCTGCGTAGACCGCGTGTTTTGATTGCGTAGACCGCATGTATTGCTTGCGTAGACCGCATATTAATTTCATTACCTGCGTAGACCGCATGTTTTGATTGCATAGACCGCATATTAATTTCATTACCTGCGTAGACCGCATGTTTTGATTGCGTAGACCGCATATTAATTTCATTACCTGCGTAGACCGCATGTATTGCTTGCGTAGACCGCATATTAATTTCATTACCTGCGTAGACCGCATGTATTGCTTGCGTAGACCGCATATTAATTTCATTACCTGCGTAGACCGCATGTTTTGATTGCGTAGACCGCATATTAATTTCATTACCTGCGTAGACCGCATGTTTTGATTGCGTAGACCGCATATTAATTTCATTACCTGCATAGACCGTATGTTTTGATTGCGTAGACCGCATATTAATTTCATTACCTGCGTAGACCGCATGTATTGCTTGCGTAGACCGCATATTAATTTCATTACCTGTGTAGACCGCATGTATTGCTTGCGTAGACCGCATATTAATTTCATTACCTGCGTAGACCGCGTGTTTTGATTGCGTAGACCGCATGTATTGCTTGCGTAGACCGCATATTAATTTCATTACCTGCGTAGACCGCATGTTTTGATTGCGTAGACCGCATTATTGTTCAATTTCATTACCTGCGCAGACCGCATGTATTGCTTGCGTAGACCACATATTAATTTCATTACCTGCGTAGACCGCATGTTTTGATTGCGTAGACCGCATATTAATTTCATTACCTGCGTAGACCGCATGTTTTGATTGCGTAGACCGCATATTAATTTCATTACCTGCGTAGACCGCATGTCTTGATTGCGTAGACCGCATATTAATTTCATTACCTGCGTAGACCGCATGTTTTGATTGCGTAGACCGCATTATTGTTCAATTTCATTACCTGCGTAGACCGCATGTATTGCTTGCGTAGACCGCATAATTGTTAAATTCATTACCTGCGTAGACCGCATGTTTTGCTTGCGTAGACCTCATACTTGTCAATTTCACTGCCTGCGTAGACCGCATGCTCATAATCAATTTTATTGCCGGCTTAGACCGCATGTTCCACTTACACATCTGTACCTTCACAGCATTGTTATGCTCCCCACTTGCTTTGCGTTGTCACGCATTTCGAGTACGCTACTATGCATCTTGTTAACAATATTGTACCTGTTAAGTTTGTTTTCTTTGCAGGCACGATATTGTATGTACGGTTCATTTGAGGCTGGTGCAACCAGACGAGCCGGACAGGTATTGTATCCTCCGAGCGAGACGTATCGAGAATTACATAATTCTCTTACATCCTTTCCGCATTGTAGTGTAGTTCGGTGTTTGTTAGCTTAAAGTTGTCGCATGTATGCTTCATTATAGCTTTCTTTGCATGATCATAAGTTATGCTCGGCTTCGTGCATTGTCTTGCATTTTGCCCCTGCCTTCGGGCGCATACCTTGTTTGTCTTGCATGTTTGTCTGAGTCTTCGGCCTTGTCAAAAATAGGTCGTCTCTGGGCTTTGACATTCACTCCCGTCATTATTATGACTTTCGAGTTCTGTCAAAGAGGGGCAACTGTAGACACCCCATTTTTGACCGTCCTCAAGACTTGGACGTTACCGTTTGAACACTCGGTGATTATCCATGTTTGTGTTCGTTTGGAGTTCCCGGAGGTCTCGGCTGCGCGCCTTGCCTCAGGATCTCCGAACTTGACCGTTTAGTGTCTGGTTTCACACCAAACACTTGTGTTTTGCCTTGGAAGGGAAGGGAATGCCTTGTGAGACATCCCCACATACCACCGGCAGTGGCTAGATGCCACCGGCTGGTTTTTGCTTCCATCGGCAATCTTTTATGCCGGTCGGCAAATTTTGTTGCCGGTCGGCACTAAATTTTGTCAAAATGACATTTTTGGGCAACCGACCACTGTTCATCTACTTTATGGAGATATTTTGTGCCAGCTGTGATAGCTGGCACCAACTCTGCCTCCCTCCATACACGTGTATGGAGGGATCTCCCTCTAAGCAAGCTTGTTGTATAAGCTTTGCAAGAGGGAGTCCTATAAGAGGAAGGCTCTCCTCTTGGCTCTAGGTTAGAGACTTGGAAGCAAAAACCAGAGCTTAGAGATATAGATACATCCTATCTCTATATCTCCCTCCCTCTCCTCCTTTGTGTGTGTTATTTGGCCCAAAAGTGTGATTTTACCTTACTTTTGCACCATTACACACACTATTACACCTTGCTCCGAGTTTGAGGGACTTGGGGGGTTGATTCTTGAATTTTTGGACTGATTTTGATCAAAAGAAGAGGGCTGGACCATTTGTTCTTCAAAGGTTCTTCAAGGGTGAGCATCTTGCTTTATTTTCCCCAAACTTGCAATAGTTTTTTACCTATCTTGCTTGCTGATTTAGCTTTTGTGCATAACATGAAAAAGGCTTATATTTTCATGCTTTAGAACTTTCATTAAGGTTGTCTTGTAGTTTGAGTGCAAACTCACCTTGTTAGGCCTTATTTGGCCCCTTTTGTTGCCTCTTTGGTAAGGCTTTGTTTACTTCAGTGTTTTGATCTCCTCACCACTGAAAACCAGCGTATTTTCAGTGGTAAGGAAGGCGGTTTGAAGTCTTGCATAGGGGAGGGACACCCCTCTCCCTTCATTGTCTTGTTTCCTTTCTTTTTGGCTTAAAAGGGTAGCATGTATGCTTGATCATTTTTGGCCTCATTTCAGAAGTTTTTTGGGTGTTTTAGGTCATGTGTGACCTCTGTTTTTGGCCGGATTTATGTCTCTTTGCATGCTTAAAGTACTTGCTTTGTATTGCTCCATTTGGCCTAGAAATGCCCCTTGTGCTTAGGCCATGATTCTTGCATATATTGGCATGGTTCCATGAAGGTTTTGGTATTATTTTATCATGTTTGAGGTCTGTTGGTCATCTATTTCAGCCATGTTCGCCTTGTTTGATGTCATCTCTTTGTGTTTTGGCTTGTAAGCTTTGAGTATGTTGACCTCTAGCATGCATAGTTTGGACCATCCTCATGTTTTGGCATCATTTAGGACCATATTTCAGTCCATAAATCATGCTCATATGTGTGCATTTGTGACCTCTTTTGTGCCTTGAAGGCGTGCCCTCTTATGCCTACACATGAACCTTAGTGCATACACCCCTTTGGAGCCATCTTAGCTGCCATATTAGGAGGGTTTGGAGCCCTATTTTGCCTGTAAAAATTCTGTTTCTTACTTGTCTAAATCATGCTATGATTGGTCATGTTATGGGAGTGAGGTACCTCCTTTCTTGTGCCTTAGTTTCGAGACCATTGGCTTGCATGTTGGCATGAGAGTTTGTCCACCATTTTAGGCACTTTTGGCCACTGTTTTAAGATGGTTTGATGTCTGCCCCTTTGTGGTTTATGGTCACCCTTGCATGCTTATCTCATGTTTGTTGCATAATTGCTTCATTAAGTGTTGTAACATGTCGATCCCATTGCCTAAATGGCCCATGTTTGCACTACATTTGCATCTCGTATGCCTAACATTGCATGCTTGCCATACTAGTTGCACCACACTTGGCATGCCTTGCATCTTGGTATCATGTCGCATTTTAAGCCATGTTTGCATAACATACATTGCATTATTTGGTTTGGGGTGTCAAGCCAAATGTGGGGATCAAGGGACATTCATACTTCAAGTGATGTAATGTGCCTTGATTCTCAGTCACCGAGGCCTTTGACTCCGATTTGATAAGGCTTTGGTTCTCATCTTGTTTGTTGCATGCATCTTTACATCAAGTGGCAAATTTGATCCCTTGGGCTATCATGCACCATTGATGGCTCGAGGATCGAGGGCCATGCTTCCTTGAGTTTAAAGCATGATAGGAAGCATGACCATGCTTACATATGCCTGAAATCCCATGCCATACTGTCTGTCCTCTGTTTGCTGTCAAAACTGTCTTCTGCAGGAAGTTTCTGCCGACCGGCAGAATTTAGTGCCGACCGGCAATCTGTTTACAGCCGATAGATCCAAAAGCGGCCGGTGGGAATTGTGCACTGCCGGTGGTAATTTCCCTTGGCCGGTGGTACTCTGCAGCATGCAAGGAACCTGTTCTGGGATTTTGGGAATTTTCAGCGAAGCAGGGCAGTATAAACAGAGGTGGCAGTAATGTGGTACGGGTTTTCCAGGCGAGCCGGGTTTCGAGCATGCATCATTCGCGCATCTCGAAGCAGAGGCTGCGGCCACCCCTTTCCTTTCTCTTTGCATTCTTTTTTATTAATTAATAAAAAATTCTGTAATAATTTTATTTGCTTATCATTCGGACTGTAATATTTATTCGGTCCCTCCGAGCGAGGGCAATGATGTAATAAGTGTGCGTGAGTGTGTGTATGTCTTCCAACCTCACGTCTTTCTTCCCTTTTATTTACCTGTTTATGATGGTAGACTAGGGCATTTTTTAAATTAGCATACCTTATGCAACGCATGCGTGCATCCATACATTTGTCCCGCATGCACCGGGCTCGGTACATCATGCTAACTGCATTTGTATTTCAAGATTCCAAATTGAATACGTGAAATCAATTGGTTGCATTTCACATGTCATATTTAGGTTAGCCGAGCCTACTCTAATTGCATCCTGCATGTGTTGCATTAGTCAAACTTGACATGGACTAGGACATGTATTTTTGCTAACTAGTTTGTTGTTTTGGCATGGAGTACGATGTAAGTATTTATGCTTTAGCATACCACATGCTTGTGAATGCTGCCATGATAGTATGCTTACCATGTGGCTAAGTGCTTATGTGAGATAAACTGTTTGAATGCCTGTGGGTGAAGGTTGGATTGCCCGAGTTGGAAAAACTCGTTGAAATCCGTGTTTTAGCCTACCTACGAGGTTGGATTGCCCGAGTTGGAAAAACTCGTTGAAATCCGTGTTTTAGCCTACCTACGAGGTTGGATTGCCCGAGTTGGAAAAACTCGTTGAAATCCGTGTTTTAGCCTACCTACGAGTAGCAAATTTCAAAACATTTTTCGAAACAAAACGGATATGCAATGCTTGTTTCCAAATTAGGCAATCTAGTCTATACTTGTTTGCTGTACGCTTAACATAGTAATTCTAGGCTAATAAATGGAATAAGAACACATAACGTTTTCAAAAACGGATATCACGGTTAGTAGAGGCTGATCTTCGGATTGGGCGAGAGGGGGTGCTCATAGCTAACCTTCCCCAATCGTACCCTAGCTCCCGAGCCGAGACAACTCTGGTGATGACGGACATGTGGCCTTCGGCACCGAGTCAGGGTTTCCTAAATTCCCCCATAAAAAATATTTAGGTGGCGACTCTGTATCTGGAAAAGCAGTCCATGTTTGGCACTTCTTTTCAAAACAAATCTGTTTCTCAAAACGATTTGCCAGATTTGGACTCTTTGGTTCAAGACGAAGAACCGCGTAACAAAATCGAGTACGAACTGTAGTAGCGAAGGCCCCCACGTGGGCGCGTCTACACATATACAAATCTAACTACATTTCATGCAGTAAGGATCATGTAAATAAAGCTGTAACGAAGCAAATATTCACAATAAATGCGGCAGTTTTAAGTGGGAAGGCAAATCAAACTACATTTAATGCAGTTTATGATGCCATCTTAGCGAGCATGTGTGATAGATACACAAAAGTGAAGAGAGTGTGATGGACACACTATATGAATAAAGTGTGATTGATACACTAAGTGAAGCGAAGTGTGATAGATACAAAAAGCGAAACGAGTGTGATGGATACACTAAGCAAACACGTGATAGATACACTAAGCGAATGTGTGTGATGGATACACAAAGTGAGCGCGTGATAGATACACAAAATGAGCATAATGTGAAGCAAGTGTGATGGATACACTATATGAAGCAAAGTGTGATAGACACTAAAAGTGAATACAAAGTGTGATAGATACACTATGTGAAGCAAAGTATAATGGATATACAAAAAGTGAACGCAAAGTGTGATAGATGCACTAAGTGAACAGAGTGTGATTGATACACTGAAGGTGAATACAAAGTGTGATAGATGCACTATGTGAACAAAGTGTGATTGGTACACTAAAAGTGGACACAAAGTGTGATAGATGCACTAAGTGAACAGAGTATGATTGATATACTGAATGTGAACACAAAGTGTGATAGATGCACTATGTGAACAGGTGTGATGGATACACTAAAAGCGAATACAAAGTGTGATAGATGCACTAAGTGAACAGAGTGTGGTTGATACACTAAAAAGCGAACACAAAGTGTGATAGATGCACTTAGTGAACAAGTGTGATGGATACACAAAAGGTGAACACAAAGTGTGATAGATGCACTTAGTGAGCAAAGTGTGATGGATACACAAAAGGTGAACACAAAGTGTGATAGATGCACTTAGTGAGCAAAGTGTCATGGATACACAAAAGGTAAACACAAAGTGTGATAGATGCACTATGTGAACAGAGTATGATTGATATACTAAATGAATGAAGTGTGATTGATACACTAAATGTGAACACGAAGTGTGATAGATGCACTAAGTAAACAGAGTGTGATTGATACACTGAAGGTGAACACAAAGTGTGATAGATGCACTATGTGAACAAAGTGTGATTGATACACAAAATGTGAGCACGAAGTGTGATAGATGCACTTAGTGAACAGAGTATGATAGATATACTGAAAATGAACACAAAGTGTGATAGATGCACTATGTGAACAGAGTATGATTGATATACTAAATGTGAACACGAAGTGTGATAGATGTACTTAGTGAACAAAGTATGATTGATATACTAAATGTAAACACAAAGTGTGATAGATGCACTATGTGAACAGAGTATGATTGATATACTAAATGAATGAAGTGTGATTGATACACTAAATGTGAACACGAAGTGTGATAGATGCACTTAGTGAACAAAGTATGATTGATATACTGAAAATGAACACAAAGTGTGATAGATGCACTATGTGAACAGAGTATGATTGATATACTAAATGAATGAAGTGTGATTAATACACTAAACGAGAATGTATGTGATAGATACACTAAAGTGAATATGTGCATGGTAGATACACAAAATGAGAATGTGTGTGATAGATACACAAAAGTGAATGAAGTGTGATTGATACACTAAGTGAATGAAGTGAAGTGTGATTGATACACAAAACGAGAATGTGTGTGATAGATACACAAAATGAAAGAAGTGTGATTGATACACTAAATGAAGAGAGTGTGATTGATACACTAAATAAATGAAGTGTGATTGATACACTAAGCGAACGAAGAAAGTGTGATAGATACACTAAGGGTGCATGAGGTGTGATTGATACACTAAAGAAATGAAGTGCGATTGATACACTAACTGAATGAAGTGTGATTGATACACTAAATAAAGGATCTCAAACGGAACTTCTTTGAATAAACCGTACATACAATATCGTGTATGAATGAGGAAGAAACTTGATAGGTACAATGCAATACAATGCATGATGCTTAGGAACGCAATAAACAAGCATAGTGGCGCTTCAGAAAGCACCTCATGGGGTGAGTGGCAATGAACCGCTCTACTCTGCTGGGGATCTCCCCTCGTGCTCTTAGAACACTTACCTTCAACTCACAGTACAAAGGCTCTAAAATACTGACAAGGATTCTTCACGTAGAACACTTTGGATGTCGTCTTTCTTCCTGATCATATTCACAACTTTCCCTATTCTCCAACGGGGTGACAGACTAGGTTGGTTCGGTATCCAGAATTGAGGTGCATACACGCTATCTCAACCTATGGGGCTTCCGTACAGATTTCAAGCTGAGGACACGCCCCTGGGTATTTAAACCAGACTTTAGTCCCGGAAATCCCGAACCTTTGCATTCTAGGCAACAGCCATTCGAACTCTAGTTTCCATCGTCGCAGTTGGTCTCCTAGGAACTCATTGCAAACATGGCCACGATGCCTCTGGCAGGGAATGGTACTCAGGGAGAGCACTTTTGATTGCCATTCTGGCTTGAAGCAGACTTGATCTTGAGCTTGAGGTAGAGGCACACTCGTTCTTCAGAGCATTGGCAAGACCCGATGAGGTACACACGGAATGTAGTCTCGGAACTTACTGAAGTTTCTTTTCTTTTGCTTTGTAGTCTGGAACCCATATAGCTTCAAATAGGTCCTGGTTTTACTGTTCTGACGTGACCTGGGTTGAACCCTGTGGTCTTATGAAAGAACGAATCTTGTTTTGCACAGATGTGGAGAATGGCACGGCACTCGGAGCGCAAAACGATTTTATTTTGAAATTGATAAATGAGTTCTCGATCGGGTATTGAGCCTACGACTGAACACAGCGCACTACGACTCAACAACGGAAAACAAAAGGTAAACAACCTAAACACAAATACAGACACTCAAAAAAAAAAAAAAAAAAAAAAAAAAAAAAAAAAAAAAACGACTCAAGACAAGAATCGAGGTAAAACAAAAAGACACGACACTTATACGCACACATGGAGCCTGTTTCTCTGGGTATTGTTTCCCATCCTTTCTCATTTGTGATTCCCACATCACTCGGCCTTCAAGCTCGGTTTTTCTCACAAAACCCTTTTCTCACTTTTCTCTTATCGTACATGTCACGACCCGAACCCGCCCCCGTGGGTTAAGGACGTAACCGGCCAGTAATCATGAGATTACCTACGGCCTCAAACTGTTCTAAACGTATTTTAACAGAGTTAATGGGGGCCAAACGGAAGCAAAATTAAAAACTTTGTCCATAGAGCCGTGCTTATATGCACATCAAACAAACCATACTCAGATACGTTAATAACTCACATCAAAAGTACAGCTTCACAAAATTCATTACAGACAGGATCGTCCAAAACGAGTCAACCTATAACAGACTATGTACAGACATGCACTGGGTCCTTGCCAACAAGACAAAACATAGGTACATAGTAAAAGGGCAAGGATGGTCTCATGCGCGAGGCACAAGGCTGACTCTCCCAAAACTCCTGTTGTTCCTAGCAGACTTCACTGGGGCTGGGTTTGGACTTCCCTTGGCTCACCTACAAATACATGAATGAGCGTGAGCGATAGCCCAGTGAATAATATCAAATATAACAGTTACATAACAATATGTAGATCAACATGCTCCAAACGGCCTTGGGCCCAATTCATACTTCTGTTTAACAGCAAAATATATATATAACTATACGAAATGCAAGTCAAGTAACTGTAGTTCCAAACATTCTGGCCTTTGGCCCATCCGGGTTTCCATTCATGGCAAAACGGCCTTCGGCCCATTCATTCATGTCAAACGGCCTTTGGCCCATTCATTCATGTCAAACGGCCTTTGGCCCATTCATTCATGTCAAACGGCCTTTGGCCCATTCATTCATGTCAAACGGCCTTTGGCCCATTCATTCATGTCAAACGGCCTTTGGCCCATTCATTCATGTCAAACGGCCTTTGGCCCATTCATTCATGTCAAACGGCCTTTGGCCCATTCATTCATGTCAAACGGCCTTTGGCCCATTCATTCATGTCAAACTTTTGTCCACAATCCCAATTAACAACTCATAATATTTATAGGGGAATAACAATTGGACATTGACAAGTTTTCAAATATTGATGTTACTCACAGTGATCGGCTTGTGGATGCGCCCTGGAGCTTGACCCTACACATTTCATGAATACAAAAGGGTCACTAACAGTTCAATCCGTTCTTTAATTCACATATTCCTCTTTAGGCTTTGTTCTTATCTCATTAACTCATTTACAATGCTTAACACATGCCTAGGAGTGCTTACAAGTGAAAGAGAACGGAAAACGAATCACAAAATGCATGAACAAAATTCCAGGAAACAGGGTCCCCGCTCGAGCGTAAGATTCTCCGCTCGAGCGGACCCTCAAGGCCTGCAAGGTACTGGTTGCACAAAAGATACGCTCGAGCTGAAGGTCCGTCTACAAAAATCCACGCTCGAGCGTGAAATGTCCCGCTCGAGCGGGCATCCAACTCTGCAAAAATGCTGGGAGCACGATTTTCCCGCTCGAGCGGCCATTACCCCGCTCGAGCGGACCTCAAAAATCTGGGTTTCCCAGATCGTGTTCTTGAGCTCCAAATCAGTTTTCCATCTACATTTCTTGCATGCAATGGTTCAAATTACACATTTACACATGCTAACATGCTACTAATGCAGATTACAACATTAGGAAGCTCAATTACATGAATTATCTACATGCATGTCCCAAATTGTCTCAAACCCATCATCAACATGCTCAAATTCAACATTCAAGACTTATACTCCCATGATTTGTACATGCATGTGGGAGATGCTCATCATTCTCAACTTAGATGGTACAAATGGTGACTACAATATGAGCTTTACCCAAAACTCCACATGAATCATGTGTTTCAAGCTCAAACATGCAAATTCAAAGTAATTTCTTACATGCATGAGTTCTAAGACTTCAATCTCAACAAAAATCAACTCATTACATGTTCTTGATCACAAACAACCCTTGAACTTACAAATTACAAGTAAGATTTCATGAAATCACTTACCTAAGAGCTTCAACACTCAAGCCCTAGCCAAATCTTGAGCTAGATCTTCAAATTCCCAAGTCTTGAGCCCAAATTACACAAATCTCTCCCTTTTTCTCTCCATGGCCGGCCTCTCTCTCACTCTCAATTGTCTAACTCAGATTTTGAGTTTTAAGAGAGCTAAAGGAGAGTGCAATACAAATACACAACAAGCCCCACTAACAAATATTTTAATATAAAATAATGGGGTACTTAATTTCTTAATTTAATCAGTTTAAATTGACCAGAATCAAATTTCAATTAAATTTCACCGTAGGCCCTAAAAATTATGCCAACCACAATGGCGTAATCAATTTCGGGTTCCGTGGCCGATAAGGCCCTCAATTAAATTTCCAAAACAGACTACTCAAACAGATATTCCTACGATGAACAGATAAAATTTCAAACCACATATTTTCACATAGTGGAACACAAAATCATATCAAAATACATAATCACATCATGTTAAGGACTAATTAACATACTACGGAACAGGGGTGTCACAGTACATCTCTCTATTCTTTGTTCTCTCATTTTTATCCCTTCCCAGGGTGGTTGATTGATAAACAAAAAGTTGTGGGCTCTTGCCCTAGCACTCAGCTAGATTATTTTTTTTCTGCGCGCAGCTAGTGAGTTCCTTCCACAAAGGGGTTGCGTTGCAACTAAGCGTGTAGCGAATCTGCAGCTGACATCGGCTGTCGATGCTCTGCCGGGGAGTTTGGACGTGGTTAGATCTGTCCAGATGAGGGAGTGGGATATCTTGATCCATTCCAGTTCGTGCTTCGCACTTGGCTTGATACCTCGTTGCTTGGAGGATGAGAGAGCTTTCAGCTCTTTTGTTGACAGTTTCAGTTGTGCCCTTTCTGGCAGGGAGAGTGCCTTTCTTGGCAAGCATGGTGCCCTTTCTGGCAAAGGCATCGGCATCGGGGAAAAGACAGGAAGCCTGACTCAACTGTGCCCCTAGTTTATCATTTTGACCAATTTTTTTGTTTTGGTTTTCGACTAAAACAATTTTGACCGACATGAGAGTTAGATTAACATGCTTGTTCGATTTTCTGATTTGAAATCATGCAAGTTAGGTTATGAGCACTGAAAATTTTCCTTTTTTTGGGTCCAAGAAAAAGGTCCAGTTTTGGAAAAATGGAATAGTTTTCGAGAGAAACTCAGTCAACCTTAGTAAAAATTCTCAAAAACTATTTTTGCAAACGAGCACTACTCAACAAGCATAGAACCCACTCTCGAGATGCACAACCTCAGATTTGAAGGAAAATTGCCCCTTACTTGAAGGGAACTGCATGGCAACGGAAAGTTACCTCTTGTTTGAACGGTGCCACGGCGCATTGAATGGCAACGGAAAGTTGCCCCTTGTTTGAATGGCACCGCAGCGCATTGTAGTCAGTCCTCAGAGTGACGAACACAACCAAATTCTCGGATACAAAGAAGGCGAAGATGGTCAAAACCATTACATGGGCACAATCAATTTGAAGTGTTTTACGGCTGGACTTCAGGATGAAGTTGCCTACGCATCCCAAGGATGGGAATCAAGCCTTACGTAGTTCGGGGTTAAGGTACACTCGTGTATTTAATCTCTCCTTTTGCGCTCTAACTTTTGCCAAGGCGCCCGTTGCGGGTTTTCGACCTTGCGAGCTTTGTTCTTTCTTTTCCTTTTCAATTCTTTTTCTTTTCTTTTCTTTTTTCTTTTTCATCTTTTCTTTTTATTTTTTTTTCTTTTGCATTTTCTTCATCATCATTTTTTGCATTTTTCTCTTTTGTTCTTTTTTCATTCTTTTCTTTGCTCTAACTTTTGCCTGGGTCGCCCTTCCGGGTTTTCGGCTCAGCGAGCCTCTCAAAGGTAAAAGTGTAGCTTTGTCCATGTCAAATGGTTCTGAGATCTCGAATCCGTCTGAATCCAAGAGAGTGGCTGTTGTTCGCTGACGATGTAGGAGTCCATCCAACGGGGCTGAATTTGCCCCTAATGTTGTGGACAGGAACTCGGTTGTCCTTCAGCAATGTCTTCTTCTTGCCTCCCTTCTGGGATTTGGCATTCTTGCCGATCTTTATTGATTTGCGGAATGATCCATCTTCGACTCTTCGAGCACAATCGGACATTTTTCTGCCTCTAGGTCGAGGGCTGCTTCGAATCTGGCCACACAGGCCTCACATTGTGATTAACCGTTGAACATTTTGAGTTAAGGTTCAAGGTTTGAAAGAAAAGGGGGGTCGAGTCTCGAGGCTGAGAGAGATCCTAAGCTGCACAATCTCAAGAGCGATTCCACACAGGTCTTCACAGGACTACGCAAAACATTTTTTGAAATCTTTCAAGAAAGCGACTAATCGCTCGCGCGGAAGACAATGTAGAACCAATCTGGATCAAGCCAGGGTCCTTCTCAGTACTCACATTAACAAACATGATTTCATTCATTAAGGGCTTAGCATGCCTCTCTTTCTCTCAATTGATCAAATTTTTACAAATCCCGAGGAATTCTTTCCTCTTCGTTTTCATCACAGTGTTCAAAAGGTTTGAAAAACATAGGTCAATGCAATGAGTTCGAGGCACGGAAAAGTAGGCGAAAAGTACTGTCATTTCATTCAAGCTTCTGGCACAACTGGCGCAAGGCAGAAGCAAACACAAGAGTGCGAAAAATCACTACTGTTCCATTCCGATCTGTTGGCATAACTGGCTCTTTGGCAGAAATAGACTTAAAAGAAAGCAAAAAGACAAACACAAAACAAGCAAGTGATGTCCAAGGTAACACCCCCGAAATCACCCGACCCTAACAAAACAAGACTGACTCGATACAACAAGACAGACCCGAAACAAAAAGACTGACTCAAGACAAAGAGACAGACTCAAAACAACACAACAAAACTGACCTAAGTACCCGAGTCAGAAACTAGCATTTGCAAATGCTTAAAGCAGTGCCTGTCATTCCCACATCTGGAGTAAATCGAGTGCCACCCACAGCTGGTTCAACCTCTGATCACATCACATTATCTCCCTACAAATTCACTAATCAAGTGCTGATAGACTTTGCAGGACTTGGTGCGGCAATGACCCCGTTGTCAAACAGATCTTGTACATCATGGCGCAGACGAAAGCAACTGTCGGTGTCATGATAGGTTTGTTGATGGTAGGCACAGTATTTAGTCTGGTCATGCTTTGCAGGGATAGGATCGGGTAAGTGCTGTTGTTCCAACGGTTTCAAATGTCCTTTCCGGAGTAAGACCTCTAGAGTCTTTGACAAAGGCATATGAAGTGGGGTAAAAACCCTCTTGACTCGGGGTGGATATTTGTTTTTTTGCGAGCTGCTTCCGGACGCACCGGTGAATGGGGTAGCTATTTTTGATGCGGTGGTGGTAACCATGCCCACTTCAGAAGATCTTGCAGCTGCATCACCACTGGTGGTCGCATTTGAACTACAGGAAAATGCCCTCCTGGGCTACTCCTTCTCCTGGTCAATGAGGCCCTGCTTCATAGCATCCTCAATTTTTACCCCCATCTCATGTAAATCTGGAAAGGTGGGGAAGGGGAGAACAATCATTTTCTGCATAAGCTTGGGCGGGAGATTGCGCACAATCATCCGAATCTGATCTTTGTCAGTGGGCCTAAGGGTCATCATCGAGGCCTTGGCCTTCCAGCGGGCTACGAAATCAGAAAAACTCTCCTTAGGCTCTTGCCTTGTTGTCTCAAGATCACGGGTTGTGACCTCGATTTGCATATTATAGGAGTACTGCGCAACGAAGGCCTCGGCCATCTCATCCCAATTCCGTTTGATATCGTCTTCTAATTTTGCATACCAGATAGCGGCCACACCCGACAGGGTCCGGCCGAATAATGAAAGTTTCTGCAGCCTGGTGAGGCCCATCGGCCTTAGTATGTCTGAAAACAATCGGAGGTGCACTATGGGATCGCCAGATCCATCAAATCGGTCGATGTGTGGCATCTTAAATCTGTCCAGCAGCGTCACAGCTGTGTCAGTGTACCCGTCCTCAATGTCCGGAATGGATTTTACTTCCTGAGATTTCTTGAACATCTTTTCCAGCTTGCTCACCTTCAGTGCTGTAGGGTCTAACTCGAACTCAAAGGGTGAATCCGGTAGGTTGATCGGTGCTTTAGACAACTGGGGTAAGATTGGGGGCAGAGTCGGTCCTGTCAGAATGTTCGTATCTCCCTGGACATTTGGTGCCTCCTCGGGTACTGGAACTCCTGGTGGGGAAGGGGCTTGGTGCGCAGCAGATGCTCCATTTTGCTGTTGTTGCCTGGTGATTAGCTCAGCCTGCTGGGCCATGATCGCAGCCTGCTGTTTGGAAAATTCCGTCTGTCGGGCAGCGTCTTGCTGCATGAGTTTCATACTTTCTTGGAGTTTACGCATCATTTCCTCCATCCCTGCCATGTTCTGCTGTTTCGGCTGACTAACTGGTATATCTATCTCTGTGATAAAAATCACGGCCTCAGCCTGACTATTCACTGGTGGGGTGGATAAGGGCCACTGATCTGGTAACTGCTGAATTGGTGATCTGGGCCTGACTGGCCCTTTTACCCTGCCTCTAGCAAAGGAACACCGACTGCCTTTGAATTGAATCTCTGACCTGACAAAATCTATCAACACAAGTCCGATGAACCTCGGGGGATATCGGGGCCTTCTAAAGCTATGGTTCCAAGACTTCCCTAGCAAAAGAGAAAACATGCAGCATCTCAGCCTGATTTCACCTGAACATATATGAGCATAGTTGAATGAGTGTGCTCTCTACTGAATTCTGCCCAGAATTCTGCCGGTGAACTGATACCCTCAGGTAAAACTGATTCCCAGATACTGATGCCCGCAGGCCTGATACCCAGACTTGCAAACTGTTATATGCATTCTTGTAGGGACACACCCTAAAAGCACATAGTAGGCAAATGAGAGCCAAAACACCCCTATGTTGGGGTAGGGTTTCCCTGTTCTATTTTATCAGGAGCTAGGGTTTCACTACGCACGCTGCGGTTTCAAACAACCTATAAACGGGTAAGCAACCTGTCCTAGTTTGGAGTGGTCACTATGGATTCCGAATATGCACTAGGTCGAATGGTCAAAAAGGGTGCCTCGGTAAAACTGGGGTTTGTGCTCCCATACTGGCAGAGCCCACAACCGGTCAGCCTTATGGTCATGCCTTGACAGACAAGCCTCCGGTAAACCGTTCAGGAATAGCAGATGGCAAACACGGTGTCCTAGGCGCACCAATGCACATGTAATGCAAAGAAACAGATAAGTGTCGTCAACAACAGATATCATGAGTTCGAGTCAAGTTCTCTAAGTCCCCAGTAGAGTCGCCAGAAATTGTAGATGTCCCCGAACGCCCCGGGAGGATAAGGTCCCGTTCTGTTCGTATTGGGCTCATTACAAGTTCGGACTCTCAAATTGTCACGGTTCTTAATCTGAACCAAAGAGTCCAAATCCGGCTGTAGACACCCCATTTTTGACCGTCCTCAAGACTCGGACGTCACCGCTTGGAACACTCGGTGATTATCCATGTTTGTATTCGTTTGGAGTTCCCGGAGGTCTCGGCTCGCGTGCCTTGCCTCAGGATCTCCGAACTCGACTGTTTAGTGTCTGGTTTTGCACCAAACACTTGTGTTTTGCCTTGGAGGGGCAGGGAATGCCTTGTGAGGCACCCCCACACATCACCGGCAGTGGCTAGAGGTCACCGGCTGGTTTTTGATGCCGTCGGCAATGTATATTGCCGGTCGGCACTATTTATTGCCGGCCGGCACTAAATTTTGTCAAAATGACATTTTTGGCCAGCCGACTACTGTGCATCTGCTTTTGCAGATATTTTAAGACAGCTGTCTTGCTTTTGGCTCCCCTCCATACACGTGTATGGAGGGATCTCCCTCTTTAGAAGCTTGTCTTGTAAGCTTTACAAGACAAAAGCCTCTATAAAGACAAGCCTTGTCTCTTGGCTTTAGGGTTAGAGACTTTAGACATTTTTAGAGATAAAAAGACAGAGGAGAGCTCTGGTTTTAGGGTTAGGGTTTGATACATATCCTATCTCTCTTTCCCTCTCTTTAGTGTTTTAGGTGTTTTAGTCCATACTATTGCACACAAACACCTAGTGTTTCACCTTCCTTTGGTTACTGAGGTTCTAAGGGACTGGTTTTAGTGTTTTGGATCTGGATTCAAGCCAAGGAGGGCTATTGGAGCACCATTGTTGAAGAGGTCTTCAAGGGTGAGAATCTTACCCCTTTTTACCCCATTTTTGTATTGTATTTTGACCTATCTTTGAACTGTTTTTGTGCTTAGTGTATAACATAAAAGAAGTTCTTTTTTTTTAGTCCTCTTGATTGTTTATTAAGAGTGTTTTTTGGTTTGAGGGTGTTTGACCCCTCTTAGGCCTTGAAAGGCCCCATTTTGAGCCATTTTGAGCAAGTTCCGAGACTTTGGTGTTTGGGCCTCTTCACCACTGAAATCTTGAGGGATTTCAGTGGTGGAGATGGTGCCTTGAAGTCTCCAAAAGGGGAGGGCCACCCCCTCTCCTTGTTGTCCTTGAAAAGGACCATTTTTGGCCTCTTGAGGGAGCACCTAGCTAAGCTTCATGTTGACCATGCCTTGGCTGTTTTTTGTGCTTAATATGTCATATTATACCTCTGTTTTTACTTGGTTTTGGTACACCATGCATGCTTAGCATACCTACCATGTAATGCCTTGTTGTTGCCTTAATATGCCTTAGGTTGTTAGCCTTAGTTCTAGCATGTTTTAGGCTTAGTCTTGTGAAGCTTTTGTGCATATTTTACCATGTTTTAGGTCTGTCCATAGTTTTTTGGGTCGGATTTGGCATGCTTAGTATAGCCCCTTTGCATTCCGGCTTGTTGGCCTTAAGTATGTGAGTGTATAGCATGGCATTTTTGTATTGATTTGGTGATTTGGAACCATCTACCATGTCATTTCAGTCCCATTTGCATGCCTATATGTTTACCTTGGACGCATCTTTAATGCTTTGGAAGCTTGTGTAGTATGCTCCATGTTTTGGCCATTGCACATGCTTTGAATTTGAGCCACTTAGATGCCATCTAGGGGGCCCCCTTTGCATAGTCTAGGTCTGTCTTGAACCTATCTTAAGCCCTCTTAGCCTTGTGAGGCTTGGTTGGCTTGGTCATGGTTCAAGTCCCCTTGACTTGCTTCAAGTACTTGGACCATTTGCATGCTAATGTTTAGCCTATCTTGTTGCTTGGTTTGACACCATCTTAACATGATTTTCAATGCTTACTTTGCATGCCATTAGCCCACATTATGCCTCTTTCAATTGTGTTTGAGAGTTGCCTTATTTGTGCCTAAGTGCTAGCCCTTCAACATGTGCATGTATGTATGTGTATTTAGTCCCTATTTTGGTCACTTTGGCTACTGTTATGGGCCTATTTAGAGCTGCCCAAATCATGTTTAAGTCCACCTTTTCATTGGTTGGCATTGCCTCATGTTTGCTTGTATGCTTGCTTAAATGTCTTGCCATGCGATGTTGCATCCTTAGCTTGTATTGCATACATGCCTTGTTCCTTGAATTGGTGATGGGAATTGGGCCTTGGTTTGTTTGTATGGTTTGCATTTCATTTGACATGAAAGTTGCACACTTGGCTCCTTGGGCCATCATGCATGGAAATGCGTGATTGGTGGTTCGAGAATCGAGACACATGTCCTTTTGAGTCACAAACATGATAGGGGACATGATTGGTGCATATATGCCTTGAATTGTGCATCTATGCTTTGCCTTGCCCTCTGTTGCTGTCAATTGCAGATTCTGCAGGAACACTCTGCCGACCGGCAATTTCTAGTGCCGACCGGCAATCATTTCCCTGCCGATGGATTCATTTTGTGCCGGTGGCCACATGCTACTGCCGGTGGAAATCCCATTCAGCCGGTGGTGTTCCCCAATGTCCAAGGAAGAAGTCCTGAGGTTTTGGCAGCCTCCAGAGGAGTAAAGGAAGGAAAATAGAGGCAGCCTATGCATGGCGGTGTATTTCTGAGCAGGATCGAGCATGCATCGCATCGAGCTCTTCCCTCGGGGCGGTTTATCTGTTTTCCTAGCTTAATTAGTTTGTTAGCTGATTAAGAAATTTGTAATATTTAATTAGCTTGCGTAGTTAATTAATTTGTATTATTTATTTGGTCCCTCCGAGCGAGGGCAAATCTGTAATAAGTGTGCGTGAGTGTGTGTATGTCTTCCAACCTTACGTCTTTCTTCCCTTTTATTTACCTACTTATGATGGTAGATTAGGGCACGTTTAAATTAGCATACCTCATGTAATGCATGCGTGCATTCATCCATTTGTTTTACATGCACCGGGCTCGGTGCATCATGCTAACTGCATCTGTATTTCAAATTCCAAACTGAATATATGTTGGTTGTGCATTTTCACATGCCATGTTTAGGTTAGCCGAGCCTGTCTAGATTGCATTCTTGCATGCGATGCATTAGCCATTCTTAACATGAACTAGGACATGCATGTTTGCTAACTAGTTTATTATTTTGGCACGGAGTACGATGTAAGTATTTTTGTTTTAGCATCCCGCATGCGTGTGAGTGTTGCCATGATAGTATGCTTGCCATGCGGCTAAATGCTTATGTGATAAATTGTTTGAATGCCTGTGGGTGAAGGTTAGATTGTTTGAATTGGAGAAACTCGTTAAAATCCGTATTTTAGCCTACTTGCGAGTAGCAAATTCCAAAGTGTTTTCTAAAACAAACGGATATGCAATGCTTATTTCCAAATTAGGCAATCTAGTCTATACTTGTTTGTTGCGCGCATAACATAGTAATTCTAGGCTAATAAATGGAATAAGAACACATAACGTTTTCAAAATCGGATATCATGGTTAGTAGAGGCCGGTCTTCGGACTGGGCGAAAGGGGGTGCTCATAGCTGACCTTCCCCGATCGTACCCAAGCTCCCGAGCCGAGACAACTCCAGTGATGACGGACATATGGCCTTCGGCACCGAGCCAGGGTTTCCTAAATTTCCCCATTTAAAAAATATTTAGATGGCGACTCTGTATCTGGCAAAGCAATCCATGTTTGGCACTTCTTTTCAAAAAATCTGTTTCTCAAAATGATTTGCCGGATTTGGACTCTTTGGTTCAAGATTAAGAACCGTGACACAAATCGAGTCCGAACTGTAGTAGCGAGGGCCCCTCGCAGGGCACGTCTACAGTTTCTGGCGACTCTGCTGGGGATTTTAGAGAGCTTGACTCAAACTCGTGATATCCTGTTTTGATTACACTTATATGTTTCTTTGCATTGCATGTGCATTGGTGCGTCTAGGAACACAGCGTTTGCCATCTGCCATTCCTGAACGGTTTGCCGGAGGCTTGTCTTGTCAAGGCATGACCATAAGGCTGACCGGTTATGGGCTCTGACAGCATGGGAACACAAACCCCGGTTTTTCACCGGGGCACCCTTTTGACCATTCGACCTAGTGCATATTCGGAATCCATAGTGACCATCCCAAACTAGGACATGTTGCTTACCCGATGTTAGGTTGTTTGAAAACTGCTGCGTGCATAGTGAAACCGTAGCTCCTGACAAAATAGGACAGGGAAACCCTACCCCAACATAGGGGTGTTTTGGCTCTCTTTACTTGCTATGTGCTTTTAGAGTGTATCTCCACAGGGAAAGTACATATCAGTTTGCCAGTTTGAGTATCAGACCTGAGGACACCAGTATCAGCACTGTTGAGAACCAGTTATCTGTGGGTATCAGTTCAGTTTTGGGGACAGTGGTTTCTGGGGAACAGTAATCAGTAGTGGAATACAGTTGTTCGGCTACACCTGTGTTTGATCCGTTTGGGGCTGAAATGCTGTATGTTTTTCCTTTCAGTTCAGAGGGTCAGAGAGTTGATATAGAATAGCCAGTGTTCCCCCTTGCCGCGGCAGGGCTTGTGATGATGCAGAATTCAGAAGAGATCGTGGTTATGACAGCCGCATTAGAGCAAGGGATCACCCTGCAAGGTGAGGCCAACATTGATGTGTCACATCCACCCAGGTCGCCTGTTGCACACCCGGTTTGGACCCCCCAGCTATACCAGGCTCGCGAGCCTACTACATTTGAACTGATGGGGATGATAGGTGATCTCCAGAGGTTTGTGGCGGATCTCGCCTATGGAATGTCAGCTTCACCACTAGCCGCACCGTATGCCGGGAGTTTTGTACCCCAGGAGCCCCCGCTGTTAGGGCGCATTGTGATCGAACTTAGCCAACCGGAGATGGCCTCCAGCTATAGTAATGACATATCAACATCAACTCAAACCCCCGATCAGGCTGAGGCCAGAGGAAAAGACAAAATGAAGGTAGATGCCGATCCCATTGAACAACTATTGTGGGCAGTCGAGGCTTTGAAAGCCGGGGGGATGAACAAGCAACAGATATCCGCAGTTGTGGCAAAGACTGTGGAGGATGCTTTCCCCACTCCACCTGAGGGTAGTTCAAGCCAGTCAGAAAATCGGGATAGGCCCCGTCATGCCAAGCCAGTTCCTCCAATTCCCGCCCCTGCACCCGAGAAAGATCAGAAAGCTAAAGTGGCGCCTGCCGACCCTTTCGCTTGTGCAGCTAGTAAGAGCGCTCAGACCCCAAAGTACCTGCCCCGGGGGCGCAGGACCTTTCATGCTCTCTATATGCCTTTGTCCAAGGCACTTCAGATCCTTGCCGAGAGGGGACACCTTAAACCCTTGGAGCCTCGTCCTCTCCCGAAGAATCTCCCCGCTACGCATGATACTGCTCAGTACTGCGCGTACCACCAGCAGACAGGCCATGCTACCGACAATTGCTTCCGCCTCCGTCATGAGGTGCAAGATTTGATTGACAACGAGGTTATCCTCCCGCCCCCCTCAGTCAAGTCCGTTACCACCCAGTTATTGGATTTTGAGGACACCGATACTGCAAGTATGTAATCAGAAAGTGAACCACCTGCGGGCGGCATCTGGTATATTTTGAATGTGGCGTCCGGCACGCATTTTTAAGCATTTGTGAATGCTAGCTTTGTAAATTCTGGCTTGGGTATCGAGTCAGTCTTTTGTTTTGAGTCTGTCTCTTTGTCTTGAGTCAGTCTTTTTGCTTAAAGGTCTGTCTTGTTGTAGCGAGTCAGTCCCTTTTGTATAAAATACCAGGTGATTCTGGGGTTGTTGCCTCGAACACCGTTTTGTCTTGTAATTACCTGTTTTTGTTTTTGAGTCTGTTTCTACCGAGGGGCTAGTTGCACCAACAAATCTGAATGAAACAGCTGTTGCTATCTCAACTTCATGCTTGCTCTCAGTTTAAGTGCCAGAGGATTTGAATGGGCTGACAGTACATCTCGCCTGCTCTCCTGCGTGCCAAACTCATTGCATTAACCTAAGTTTTTCAAAAACCTCTCTTGAACACTGCGGTGATGAAAACGAAGAGGAAGGAATTCCTCGAGTTTTGCAAAATTTTGATCATTTTGAGAGAAAGAGAGGCGTGCTAAGCCTTTTTAATGAATGAGATCATGCTTGTCGGCGTGAGTACTGAGAAGGACCCTGGCTTGATCCAGATTAGTTCTACACTATCTTCGGCACGAGCGATTCGTCGCTTTCTTAAAAACTTTCAAAAACAAATGTTTTACACGGCCCTGTGAAGACTTGTGTGGGATCGCTCTTGAGATTGTGCAGCCTAGGATCGCTCTCAGCCTCAAGATTCAACCCGCCCGTTTCGAACCTTAAACCCGTTCAGAACATTCAACGGTCAAACGCCATGTAAGGCCCGCATGGCCAGATCAGAAGCAGCCCTCGAGCAGGAGGCATCAAAGCCGAATCAAAACGAGTAGATCTCACCAGAAGAAGCTCGTGGAGCAACCATGATGGATTCTTCTGCAAATCAGTGCAACAACCGTTCTCCTAGACACAGAGAGCCTTCAACTTCAAAAAAACCATTTGGCATGGACTTGTTACACTTTTACCCTTTGAGAGGCTCGCTGGGCCGAAAACCAGGAAGGGCGACCCAGGCAAAAGTTAGAGCAAGAGAAAAATACAAAAAAGCAAAAAAATACCAAAAAAAAGAAAACAAAAGAAAAGAAAAGAAAAATGCGAAAAAAGAAGAAAAGGGAAAGAAATAAAAAAAAAATGAAAAGAAGCTCGCAAGGTCGAAAACCCGCATCGGGCACCTTGGCAAAAGTTAGAGCCTGAAAAAGTGAAGGTTAAAATACCCGAGTGTACCTTAATCGGAACTACGTAAGGCTTGATTCCCATGTTTGGGATATGTAGGCAACTTCATCATGAAGTCCAGCCCCCAACGCTTTCATAGCGTCTCAGTCCATACAATGGTTTCAATTTCATCCCAAAGTCTAGTCGCCAACGCTTCCAAGGCGACTGTGTCCATATATTTGTTGTGACCGTCTTCGTCATCTCTGTGTCCGAGAGTTCGACCACCACCAATGAAGACTGTTTGCGGACTGCTGCGGCATCATCCAAACAAGGGGCAACTTTCCGTTGCCACGAGCCGTCGTGAGCCGCCATTCAAACCAGGGGCAACTTTCCGTTGCTATCCACCCCCTTCAAAACAGGGGCAATTTTCCATTGCCTCCGATCCGAGGTTGCGCATCTCAAAGAGTAAGTTCCATGCCCGTTGAGCATTGACTGTTTAAAAAATAGTTTTTGAAAATTTTTACTGAGGTTGACTATTTTCTCGAAAACTATTTCATTTTCCAAAACTGGACCATTGTCTTGGACCCAAAAAGGAAAAATTTCAGTACTTACAGCCTGACTTGCACGGTTTTCAAATCAAAAATCGAACAAGTATGTTAATCCGACTCTCATCTTGATCAAAACTGTTTTAGTAGAAAGCAAAAACAAAGAATGGTTAAAATGATGAACTAGGGGCACAGTTGAGGCAGGCGTTCTGTCTTTCCCCCGTCATCGACGTACTTTCCAGAAGAGCGCTCTACCCGCCAGAAGAAATAGCCGTGAGCTAACGGTGTTGAGCATGAACCCACACCTTTCTATTTATCCATCAATCACCCCGGGGAGGGATGAAAAATGAGAGAATGAAGAATAGAGAGGTGTAAGTTGAGAGAAAAGTGAGGAAAAGGGTTTTGAGAGAAAATCTGAGCTTGAGTGCCAGAGTGATGTGAGAATCACAAATGAGAAGGGGGGTAGGAAACAATACCCAGATTGAACTGGCTCCTCGTGATCCGAGGTCCCCCGTCTTCGTTAACGCATCTGTATGTCGTGTCTTTTGTTTTGTTTATCTCAACCTTTGTTTTAGGTCTTTTTCGAGCGTGTCTCGTTGTGTTTAGGTCGTGTACCTTTGTTGAGTCCTCCCCGCTGTGTCCAGTTGTAGGCTCGATACCCCGGTTGAAAACCCTTATTTAAGTTCAAAAATCGTTTATGCTCGGAATGCTGTGCCATTCTCTACATTTGGGCGAACCGAAAGAAGGAAGGGAAAATTTGGGGCGTCTGAGCATGTTTCAACCCTAGCTGGTTTCACCTTTGAAGGCCGTCTTGTCAGAATGGGATGTTTCGTTTAAAGTTTGCTGAGTGCAGAATGAACCAAAAGCTTTGTCACGGGCTGTATGCAGATTAATCCCCAACAGAGTAAGGGCTGTGTGTCCAGAATCAGGCAGTGGGCTGCTTGGGTTATTTTGCTGTTGGCTGTTTAGTTATCTGATTATTACAGTGCAAGTGTTCAATTTTCAGACAACTAATCAATTCCATTTACATTGAAGTGTAACATGATGGGATGCGATGCAATGCATGAGATATGTAAATGTAACACCTTTTAAGCAAAAAAAAAAAAAAATCTGTTCATTTCATAATCTTTTTCAAGTACAAAGTTTTGAGGAAAACAAAATCTACCTGCGGTAGTACAAGGTAATCTAACTACCAACAAAAAGGAAAAGTACAAGAAAGAAAAGAAAAATAGCAAAAACCAATGTCAAGCGACTCCAGGGGCCATCAGTCGGTCCTGGTCCTCTTCCTGGACGAAGGTCCAGGAGCATCATCGGCATCGTCGTCAGAGCCCGAGCTAGTACCGCCTCCGGTCTCCTCCTCCGATGAATCCGCCTCCGACTCTGCCTCCGCCTCTGACTCGTCATCCTCATCATCGTCATCATCGGGAACAAAAGCCCGCGACCTGCTCCCGGCATGAGTGCGCCCCGCTTTGGTGCGGGGGAATACTCGGCCCTCCTCATCTCCCCCTCGGGCAGGGATGGAAGGTCCAGCTGAAGCACCTCCTGCCATAGGAACCTGGAAAGGAGGCTGAAAAAGTACATAAAAAGGGAAATGCATCAGTATGCTGTGGACAGTTTAACGGTGCAGAATGCAGTGTATGAGTACGGTGTGTGTATACTGTGGACAGTTTAACGGTGCAGAATGCAGTGTATGAGTACAGTGTGAGAATGCCGTGAGCAGTTTATCAGTGCAGAATGCAGAGTACAGTGTATGAATGCCGTGAGCAGTTTACCAGTGCAGGGTACAGTGCAGAATGTAGTGTATGCAGTGTATCAGGTGTTGTGCTGTGCATCAAATTATGTGAAGCAGTATATGAATGGTTTGAGGCCAGTGTCAGAAGAACATACCGGAATGCTGTAGAAGGCCAGGAGATCAAAAGTCCGCTGCAACATCCCCATCATGGAGGCATTCATCTCCAATGACTGCCGGGTGTACGCAGAAGAAGCCTGCAAAAGTATCAGATGCATCAATATTCTGTGGAATATCAAATAAACTGAAATGAAATGACTATACAAAAGTGCAGTAATACATACCGGAGGCAAGTCGGGGACACCGACGAACTCGTGATCAGCTGGCGGAGGGGCGAAGGGGATCTGATAGGTCGCCCCACCCTGCCCCCGGAAAGTCAGTACAGCAGGCAGGGCGGGCCAACCAGCCCCCCCGTCCTCCCTGAGCTCCGCCCCTGCCACGGACTCGGGCCCTCCTCGAAGCTCCCGCTCCAGCTCCCGCTCCTGCCCCAGCCGCTGGGGCCACGGGCCTGGCCCCCTCCGCTCGACGGCCGCCGCTCAGAGGTCGCATCAGGTACGTCTGCACGTACTCTCGGTAGTCGCCGATGCCTCTAAAGCGGGCCTCCTCCCAGCCGATAGTGAAGTCGTCCATCTGCTCGGTGGTGAGCCTCTCGGTCTCCCTCATGTCCGCAGGAGGGTGAACCGGGACTATCTGCTCAGGTAACCCCAGGGTCTGGCATAGGAAACACTCACCCAGGTACCAAGCTTGACAGACCGGGCCCTCCAGCAAGATCCGGAAACGCGATGTCTCATCTGCACTGGCAAACCGGTCCCGTATCGCCGCCGACAACGGAGCCCACGGCTGCCAAGTGATCTGAAAATGCAATACAGTTTGTTATCTACTGTCTTTGAAATATGCAGTGGAAAGGCGAAGCTTAAATAAACTGTAAGTAAAACATACCTCCGCGGGGGTGATGGTGTCGAAGTATCGGCGGAAAAAGCCGAATGTCTCTCGTGGCCTCCGGGTGCATCTCCCGTCAAAGCGACGTGAAAAGGAGACGACCAGAGGAGTCTTTGTGACTGGTACGGGAGCGAGCCTAGGAAAGTAGGCGTAAACCCACAACTGCAAGGTAAATACCAGTGCATTTATCAGATAAAGCAGAATACAGAGTAAAGCAGAAATGACAAAGCCGCGTGTTGTGCAGTGTATTGTGTACAGTGTACAGTGTGAGCAGTGTACAGTCAGTGTAAAGCAGAATGTATGTGTGTGCCGTGTGTACAGTATACAGCAAGTATAAAGCAGACTACAGTGTGTGCAGTGTACAGAGTACAGAAAAGATAGAAAGGCAGAAATGAAAAGCGGAGAAGAAGTATACCTCCCATGCTCGCCAGTAGCCTCCGAGCAACTGTCCGCTGCCGCGGGAAGCTGAGCTCATGTACCCGTAGAGGGTGGCCAGAGCGGCGCCACCCCAATCATAATGCAGGATGTCTCGGACGTCCACCAGTGCGCTGAGAAGGCAGAGAGGCACGGTGTTCGCCCGGTCGGCGAAGATGGTCGTCCCGAATAAGAACATGAGGAAGCCGCGAGCGTACCTCTCCACGGCCTCCGGGGTCATCGGATCTGTATCAACGAGAGTGGGCTGGACCCTAAACTGCACCTCAAACCAGGAATACCGGACAAAGCCTGGACGAGCAAGAGGTGGCGCCTCACCCAGCAGATAGACCTGAGCGGCAGTCCACTCATCCATGTCGATATCAAAAGGGATCGGATCACCCCCTACCCCGATGCCTGTGAGCATCGAGAAATCGTAAGGGGTCATCGTCATGTCCCCTGCTGTGGAGAAGTGAAATGAATCGATGGTGTCCCACCACCTCTCCGCCAGAGCAGCGAGGAGAGGTCTGCATGTGGTAAGCCTGGAGAGTCCTCGGCAGAAGACGCAGAAGCCCGCCTGGTCCACTATGCGACGGACCGCGTCAGGAAGCTCGTCGTACCACTCCCGAGCGCCAGTGTTCCCATACCCGCAGATGGTATGGGAATCTCCCTGTAAACAGAAGATAACAATTGCAAAACAACATTCAAAATGCAGTTTTAAGAAGCATACAAATGTAGCATGCGTGCAAATTTGACAAATTTAAACAGATACCAGGTGCCGGTGTGCTTACAGTGAACTACGGCGTGTGATGTGTCAGCGTGTTTTGGTGGTTCAGTACAGATGTAGCATGCGTGCAAGTTTAACAGATCTAAAAAAAAATACCGGGTGTCGGTGTGCTTACAGTGAAATACGTGTGATGCGTCAACGTGTTCGGGTGGTTCAGTACAGTATAGCATGTGTGCATAGTTTGACAGATTCAAGCAAATGCTGGGTACCAGTATGTATGCAGTGAAATACAGTGTGTTTGGGTGGTTTAGGGCCAGTGCAGTGTGTGTGCATGTGTCAGTTTCAAGCAGATATCAGTTGTGTGTATGTTTACAGTCAACTACGGTATACGGCATATCAGCTAAAGCAGTTAAAGAGCATAAATAAGCTACGACAGTTTTTGTGCCCTACATTGCTGAAAGTAAAGTAGAGAAAAAAGAGTTACCTCGGAAGTGCTGAAGGATAGGTGAGAGGTAGGCTCGCGCAGTAATAGCTCGGGTGGCACGTGCCTCTCGAAGCTCCGAAACTGGCGGAGTCCGTCGGGGGGCAGAACATGGATCGCCGGCCGGTAGGTCGCCGGGTCGAACGGGCACTCGCGCAAAGGTAGAAGCTCGACCCCGGGATCCATCTCGTGTTCCGGGGGAGTCCTGCCGCGTGGAATGTCGTCCGCCATGTCAGGAATGATGAGAAAATAGCCGGAGGATGGAAAACCGGGCTAGAATACGAAGAGTCAACCCAAAAGTCAACTCCTGAGAAGGTCAAAAATGGCCGGAAAGGCCGGGATGTGGAAATGGTACGGAAATCAAGAGAAAAGCAAGGGGAACAAACCCCGAAAAGGTGGGAACGCCAAACGAGGCACCGAAACAAAGATTTTTTCGGTTGAAAATATCCGAAACGCGAAGGAAATCGCGAACCCGACGACGAAACGGGCGTAGAACGCGAAGAAACGGGCGAAAGAGGAGAGAAAAACGCTCTAGAGAGAGAGTGTGAGAGTTTTCGACGGAAGAGGAAATGAAAAATAGGGTTTGGAAGCCCTATTTTAAAACACCCGACGTGAATTGTCGAAACTGCCCCGACTTAGCAACTTTTTGCCGGTCGACAATATTTTGTGCCGGCCGGCAGTATATTGTGCCGATGGAGTTATTCTGCAGCCGGTGGACAGTCGGTGGCCTCCCCTTCCGGCCGGTGGTGTTTCCACAACCTTGTTTAGGCCATATGAGTAGTTTCTGGTCTTCATAGCTCAAGAAAGTGCAAGAAAGTACATCTCCGACGCTCAACCGGCCTCCGTTTTGACCTCGGGTCGTGTCTTCTGTACGTGGCACTCGAATTCGTGCAAGGTGTATCCTTTTTGTATCCTTTTAAATTCAGAAGTTGCCCCGCGTGCATCGCATCTTCATCGCACTGTCTTGTGCATTTCGAAATCACTCGCACTGTTTAGCGCATCGCACTGTTTGTGCATTTCAAAATCAATCGCACTATTTAGCACATCGCACTGTTTTGTGCATTGCATTTCAATCGCCCTGTTTAGCGCATCGCACTGTTTTGTGCATTTCAAAATCAATCGCGCTGTTTAGCGCATCGCACTGTTTTGTGCATTTCAAATCAATCGCACTGTTTTGTGCATTTCAAATCACTCGCGCTGTTTAGCGCATCGCACTGTTTTGTGCATTTCAAAATCACTCGCGCTGTTTAGCGCATCGCACTATTTTGTGCATTTCAAATCAATCGCATTGTTTTGTGCATTTCAAATCAATCGCACTGTCTTGTGCATTTCGAAATCAATCGCGTTGTTTAGCGCATCGCACTGTTTTGTGCATCGCATTTCAATCGCGCTGTTTAGCGCATCGCACTGTTTTGTGCATTTCAAATCACTCGCGCTGTTTAGCACATCGCACTGTTTTGTGCATCGCAAATCAATCGCGTTGTTTAGTGCATCGCACTGTCTTGTGCATTTCAAAATCACTCGCGCTATTTTGCGCACCGCATCGCACTGTTTTGTGCACCTTACTTGCATCTTGCATGTATCCTCTCGCGCTATCTTGCGCACCTCACCTGTACTTGTTAGTACATTGCATTGTTTTGAATACAGAACCGGCTTCGCATAGCTTATAAGTCCAATTGTCAAAATTTTGCATTCCGTGTGGCATGCGTGTCACACTTGTATCATTTTGCATCTTATGAGGCATGCGTGTCTCATTTGTTTCATTTTGCATTCCGTGTGGCATGCGTGTCACACTCGTATCATTTTGCCTCTTATGAGGCATGCGTGTCTCATTTGTTTCATTTTACATTCCGTGTGGCATGCGTGTCGCACTTGTATCATTTTGCATCTTATGAGGCACGCGTGTCTCATTTGTATCATCTTGCATCATGCTTCATTTGCATCGGCATGCATGTCACATTTTCGCTGGTATGTGTGTCGTCATTAGCATTAGCATGCGTGCCTCATTCTTGCATTGTCATGCATACTACCCGGTCTGGCGAGACCTTAAAAACGCACGGTCTAGGAGACCTTAAAAACGCACGGTCTAGGAGACCTTAAATCCTTGGGAGGTGCAAAACCTCCGGTGCCTGGTCTGGCGAGACCTTAAACATGCACGGTCTAGGAGACCTTAAATCCTTGGGAGGTGCAAAACCTCCGGTGCCCGGTCTGGCGAGACCTTAAACACGCACGGTCTAGAAGACCTTAAATCCTTGGGAGGTGCGAAACCTCCGGTGCCCGGTTTGGCGAGACCTTAAACACGCACGGTCTAGGAGACCTTAAATCCTTGGGAGGTGCGAAACCTCTGGTGCATTGATGTGCACAGTTTTTCGTGGCGTATAAGTCCAATTGTATCAGTTTGCATTCCATGTGGCATGCGTGCCTCGTTCTTGCATTGTCATGCATGTTGCTAAGTGGTCTGGCGAGACCTCAAACACGCACGGTCTAGGAGACCTTAAATCCTTGGAAGGTGCAAAACCTTCAGCGCATTGATGTGCACAGTTTGGTTGCATTGCCATGCATATCTTAAGCCGCGTGTTATCGCGCATTCCATACAACATGCATTTTATACATCATTTGCATTTCAAAAAAAAAAAAACACATGCATTGTCATGCATACATTTTGCATCCCGGTCTAGGAGACCCTAAATCCTCTGAAGGTGCAATTCCTTTGGTTTTTGTCGTGCCCGAACGACTTTCGGTGGTCTGGTAAAGCCACCTGCCTATGTTTGCGATGAGTTCCTAGGAGACCAACTGGGACGGTGGAAACTAGAGTTCGAACGGCTTATGTCTAGAACGCAAAGGTTCGGGAGTTCCGAGACTAAAGTCTGGTTTAAATACCCAGGGTGTATCCTCGGCTTGAAATCTGTATGGAAGCCCCATAGATTGAGGCAGCATGTCGGCGCCTCAATTCTGGATACTGAACCACCCTAGTATATCGCCCTATTGGTAAGATAGGGAAAGTTGCAATCATAGTCGTTGCATCATAGTGCATTGTCATGCATTTCCATTGTAGCTTGCATGCATCCATTGCATTTTCCCCAATAGATCGCATCATACTGCATTGTCATGCATTTTGTAAATATCCATTCCATTGCATATTTGTAGATATTGCATTATAGTTTGCATGCATTCATTGCATTACATCCACCTATGGCTTGCGCCTTTCCATGTTGAGCTTGGTCTGGTATGTGCCCTTACTTTTCACGTAAAACACAGTTCTGCATGTGTACGTGCCTATTCCACGCCGGTATGTTGGTTTGAGGGTTGCGGCACCTTTTCTGTGTTAGACATGGCTCGTATGCGTACATGCCTTTCCTAGGCAAGATTTGGTTTGGCCCACGTGCCATATCCATTGCATTGTAGTTTGCATGCATTCATTGCATCACCTTCCACCTATGGCTTGCGCCTTTCCATGTTGAGCTTGGTCTGGTATGTGCCCTTACTTTTCATGTAAAACACAGTTCTGCATGTGTACGCGCCTATTCCACGTTGGTATGTTGGTTTGAGGGTTGCGGCACCTTTTCTGTGTTAGACATGGCTCGTACGCGTACATGCCTTTCCTAGGCAAGATTTGGTTTGGCCCGCGTGCCATATCCATTGCATCGTAGATTGCATGCATCCATTGCATCACCTTCCGTCTGTGGCTTGCGCCTTTCCATGTTGAGCTTGGTCTGGTATGTGCCCATACTTCTCGTGTCGAAACATAGTTCAGTGGACCGTTCTGTGTTAGACGTGGCTTGTATGCGTACATGCCTTTCCTAGGCATGATTTGGTTTGGTCCGCGTGCCATATCCATTGCCATCTCCCCTCCATTTTCATTTATATATTACATTGTAGTGTAATTTTTGCATCCGGCATTAGGATCATTGTCCTTTCTCCAGCGATTCGTTTCCCTACTTATGTCAATCCCCCCCAATACTTGTTCTTGTGTCTGTCTACGATGCTCATAGTTCAGTTGACCGTTCTATGGTAGAAAGACTTGTTACCTCCATCAATCTATTTGACATAGGTGTGGTTTCGAACCACTCGTGATTGGATCGTGATTCAATTGCTTCACATATAGCTTGCATTGTTTCAATTGCATTGCATCTTCATTTGCATTGTTTATACATTGTTTTGTATATATTGCATATCATTTTGCATCCATTCTTGCATTGTCATGCATGTTGCTAACAATATTGTATCTGTTAAGTTTGTTTTCTTTTCAGGCACGATATTGTATGTACGGTTCATTTGAGGCTGGTGCAACCAGACGAGCCGCACAGGTATTGTATCCTCCGAGTGAGACGTATTGAGAATTGCATAATTCTCTTACATCCTTTCTACATTGTAGTGTAGTTCGGTGTATGCCAGCTTAAAACTGCCGCATGTTTGCTTCATTACTGCTTTCTTTGCATGGTCATAAGTTATGCTCGGCTTCGTGCATTGTCTGGCATTTTGCCCCTGCCTTCGGGCGCATATCTTATTTGTCTTGCATGTTTGTCTGAGTCTTCGGCCTTGTCAAAAATGGGTCGTCTCTAGGCTTTGACATTCACTCCCGTCATTGTTATGACTTTCGAGTTCTGTCAAAGAGGGGCAACTGTAGACACCCTATTTTTGACCGTCCTCAAGACTCGGACGTCACCGCTTGGAACACTCGGTGATTATCCATGTTTGTGTTCATTTGGAGTTCCCGGAGGTCTCGGCTCGCGCGCCATGCCTCAGGATCTCCGAACTTGACTGTTTAGTGTCTGGTTTTGCACCAAACACTTGTGTTTTGCCTTGGAGGGGCAGGGAATGCCTTGTGAGGCACCCCCACACATCACCGTCAGTGGCTAGAGGTCACCGGCTGGTTTTTGATGCCATCGGCAATGTATATTGCCGGTCGACACTATTTGTTGCCGGCCGGCACTAAATTTTGTCAAAATGACATTTTTGGCCAGCCGACTACTGTGCATCTGCTTTTGCAGATATTTTAAGACAGCTGTCTTGCTTTTGGCTCCCCTCCATACACGTGTATGGAGGGATCTCCCTCTTTAGAAGCTTGTCTTGTAAGCTTTACAAGACAAAAGCCTCTATAAAGAGAAGCCTTGTCTCTTGGCTTTAGGGTTAGAGACTTTAGACATTTTTAGAGATAAAAAGACAAAGGAGAGCTCTGGTTTTAGGGTTAGGGTTTGATACATATCCTATCTCTCTTTCCCTCTCTTTAGTGTTTTAGGTGTTTTAGTCCATACTATTGCACATAAACACCTAATGTTTCACCTTCCTTTGGTTACTGAGGTTCTAAGGGACTGGTTTTAGTGTTTTGGAGCTGGATTCAAGCCAAGGAGGGCTATTGGAGCACCATTGTTGAAGAGGTCTTCAAGGGTGAGAATCTTACCCCTTTTTACCCCATTTTTGTATTGTATTTTGACCTATCTTTGAACTGTTTTTGTGCTTAGTGTATAACATAAAAGAAGTTCTGTTTTTTTAGTCCTCTTGATTGTTTATTAAGAGTGTTTTTTGGTTTGAGGGTGTTTGACCCCTCTTAGGCCTTGAAAGGCCCCATTTTGAGCCATTTTGAGCAAGTTCCGAGACTTTGGTGTTTGGGCCTCTTCACCACTGAAATCTTGAGGGATTTCAGTGGTGGAGATGGTGCCTTGAAGTCTCCAAAAGGGGAGGGCCACCCCCTCTCCTTGTTGTCCTTGAAAAGGACCATTTTTGGCCTCTTGAGGGAGCACCTAGCTAAGCTTCATGTTGACCATGCCTTGGCTGTTTTTTGTGCTTAATATGTCATATTATACCTCTGTTTTTACTTGGTTTTGGTACACCATGCATGCTTAGCATACCTACCATGTAATGCCTTGTTGTTGCCTTAATATGCCTTAGGTTGTTAGCCTTAGTTCTAGCATGTTTTAGGCTTAGTCTTGTGAAGCTTTTGTGCATATTTTGCCATGTTTTAGGTCTGTCCATAGTTGTTTGGGTCGGATTTGGCATGCTTAGTATAGCCCCTTTGCATTCCGGCTTGTTGGCCTTAAGTATGTGAGTGTATAGCATGGCATTTTTGTATTGATTTGGTGATTTGGAACCATCTACCATGTCATTTCAGTCCCATTTGCATGCCTATATGTTTACCTTGGACGCATCTTTAATGCTTTGGAAGCTTGTGTAGTATGCTCCATGTTTTGGCCATTGCACATGCTTTGAATTTGAGCCACTTAGATGCCATCTAGGGGGCCCCCTTTGCATAGTCTAGGTCTGTCTTGAACCTATCTTAAGCCCTCTTAGCCTTGTGAGGCTTGGTTGGCTTGGTCATGGTTCAAGTCCCCTTGACTTGCTTCAAGTACTTGGACCATTTGCATGCTAATGTTTAGCCTATCTTGTTGCTTGGTTTGACACCATCTTAACATGATTTTCAATGCTTACTTTGCATGCCATTAGCCCACATTATGCCTCTTTCAATTGTGTTTGAGAGTTGCCTCATTTGTGCCTAAGTGCTAGCCCTTCAACATGTGCATGTATGTATGTGTATTTAGTCCCTATTTTGGTCACTTTGGCTACTGTTATGGGCCTATTTAGAGCTGCCCAAATCATGTTTAAGTCCACCTTTTCATTGGTTGGCATTGCCTCATGTTTGCTTGTATGCTTGCATAAATGTCTTGCCATGCCATGTTGCATCCTTAGCTTGTATGTCTAGGTTGTATTGCATCTTGCATACATGCCATGTTCCTTGAATTGGTGATGGGAATTGGGCCTTGGTTTGTTTGTATGGTTTGCATTTCATTTGACATGAAAGTTGCACACTTGACTCCTTGGGCCATCATGCATGGAAATGCGTGATTGGTGGTCCGAGAATCGAGACACATGTCCTTTTGAGCCACAAACATGATAGGGGACATGATTGGTGCATATATGCCTTGAATTGTGCTTCTATGCTTTGCCTTGCCCTCTGTTGCTGTCAATTGCAGATTCTGCAGGAACACTCTGCCGACCGGCAATTTCTAGTGCCGACCGGCAATCATTTCCCTGCCGATGGATTCATTTTGTGCCGGTGGCCACATGCTACTGCCGGTGGAAATCCCATTCAGCCGGTGGTGTTCCCCAATGTCCAAGGAAGAAGTCCTGAGGTTTTGGCAGCCTCCAGAGGAGTAAAGGAAGGAAAACAGCGGCAGCCTATGCATGGCGGTGTATTTCCGAGCAGGATCGAGCATGCATCGCATCGAGCTCTTCCCCCGGGGCGGTTTATCTGTTTTCCTAGCTTAATTAGTTTGTTAGCTGATTAAGAAATTTGTAATATTTAATTAGCTTGCGTAGTTAATTAATTTGTATTATTTATTTGGTCCCTCCGAGCGAGGGCAAATCTGTAATAAGTGTGCGTGAGTGTGTGTATGTCTTCCAACCTCACGTCTTTCTTCCCTTTTATTTACCTGCTTATGATGGTAGATTAGGGCACGTTTAAATTAGCATACCTCATGTAATGCATGCGTGCATTCATCCATTTGTTTTACATGCACCGGGCTCGGCGCATCATGCTAACTGCATCTGTATTTCAAATTCCAAACTGAATACATGTTGGTTGTGCATTTTCACATGCCATGTTTAGGTTAGCCGAGCCTGTCTAGATTGCATTTTTGCATGCGATGCATTAGCCATTCTTAACATGAACTAGGACATGCATGTTTGCTAACTAGTTTATTATTTTGGCACGGAGTACGATGTAAGTATTTATGTTTTAGCATCCCGCATGCGTGTGAGTGTTGCCATGACAGTATGCTTGCCATGCGGCTAAATGCTTATGTGATAAATTGTTTGAATGCCTGTGGGTGAAGGTTAGATTGTTTGATTTGGAGAAACTCGTTGAAATCCGTATTTTAGCCTACTTGCGAGTAGCAAATTCCAAAGTGTTTTCTAAAACAAACGGATATGCAATGCTTATTTCCAAATTACGCAATCTAGTCTATACTTGTTTGCTGCGCGCATAACATAGTAATTCTAGGCTAATAAATGGAATAAGAACACATAACGTTTTCAAAATCGGATATCATGGTTAGTAGAGGCCGGTCTTCGGACCGGGCGAAAGGGGGTGCTCATAGTTGACCTTCCCCGATCGTACCAAAGCTCCCGAGCCGAGACAACTCCGGTGATGACGGACATGTGGCCTTCGGCACTGAGTCAGGGTTTCCTAAATTTTTCCATTTAAAAAATATTTAGGTGGCGACTCTGTATCTGGCAAAGCAGTCCATGTTTGGCACTTCTTTTCAAAAAATCTGTTTCTCAAAACGATTTGCCGGATTTGGACTCTTTGGTTCAAGATTAAGAACCGTGACAAAAATCGAGTCCGAACTGTAGTAGCGAGGGCCCCTCGCGGGGCGCGTCTACACCGGCAAATCGTTTTGAGAAAACAGATTTTTTTGAAAGAAGTGCCAAACATGGACTGCTTTGCCAGATACAGAGTCGCCACCTAAATATTTTATTTTTGGGAAATTTAGGAAACCCTGACTCGTTGCCTAAGGCCACGTGTCCGTCATCACCAAAGTTGCCTCGGCTCGAGAACTTGGGTACGATTGGGGAAGGTCACTTCGTGAGCACCCCCGCTCGCCCGATCAAAGATCGCCCTCTACTAACCATGATATCTAGTTTTGAAAACTTTATGCGTTCTTATTCCGGTTATTATATGTGATGCGCACAGCATACAAGTATAGACTGGATCGTCTGAATTGGAACAAAACATTTCATGTTTATTTTTTAAAGTGGTTTGATGGTGCTACCCGCAAGTAGGCTATGACGTGGATTTGCCACCCTCGGGTGGGCTTAGAAAAACATGATTTTGCCACTATCTAGTGGGCTTAAAACTCACAGTCAATGCATTTATTCCAATTCAAATAATCCAACCTTCACCCACAGGCATTCAGGCAATTATATCACATAAGCATATAGCCTCATGGTAAGCATGCTATCATGGAAGTCACTCACACACATGCAAGGATGCTAATGCATAAACACTTACCGAGTACTCCAAGCCAAAACAAAAACTACATTAGAAATCCATGCATGATCCTAACTATACAGAGATGCCTAATGCAACACATGCAAAATGCAACTAAGATAGGCTCGGCTATTCTAAAGATGGCATGTGAAATGCTACAACTAACATGTATTCAACTTGGAATTGAAGTACAAATGCAGTTAGTATGATGCGCCGAGCCCGGTGCATGAAAAACAGATGAATGAATGCAAACATGCTATCATACTGTATGCTAATTGAAACATGCCCTAATCTAACCATCATAAGCTGGTAAATAAAAGGGAGAAAGACGTGGGGTTGGAAGACATACATCACACGCACGCACACTTATTACAGTTGTGCCCACGCTCGGAGGGTCCGAATAAATAATACAGTCCCAAATGAATAAATAATATAGCCCCGAATAAATACAAAATCCTAATTAATTAATAAATTAATCTAGGAAAGCAGTAAATTGGCACGCAAATCCATGAACCGCCTCAGCTCTGTTCCAAATGATAAATGATGCATGCTCGGGTTGCCTTGTGCGGAGAATCCCTTGCGATGCCCTGGTTTGCCTCTGTTTGCAATTATTCTTGGGATGCGTGCCAGGCTCCGAAAGGTTGTTGATTTCTGATTTGCTGCAACAGAGAGCAACAAAGTGGCCTGGCAAAGTATTTTCACATATGTATGCATGACTACTCTTCAGGGAGTGTAGTCCTCGATCCTCGTGCCACCAATTACGCATCTCGATGCATGATGGCCGAGAAGTCGAATTGCATGACTCAATATGAAATGAATGCACATATGGACCCAACAAGGCCTAGACTCCATCATGGATAATTCTGAGTGTCGGCGACTGGGAATTGAGACACGTTCCGTCACCCGGAGTACGAAACGTTCCTCGTTTCCCGTGCTTGGGCTAACTCCTATCCCAAGCACAATGCAATATGCATGATATGCATGAATGCAACCCTAACATGCAACCTAGCATACACAATGCTATGAAATGGCATACACAATGCACGATGTAACGAGGCATACACAATGCTCTAACATACAACCTAGCATACACAATGCTATGAAATGAAATGGCATACGCAATGCATAATGGACTTACACTAACATGAGTGGACCTCAGCCACACTCACATCAGTAGCCATTAGGTGAAAATGAGGCTCTCAAAATGCGTGCACGCATGCACGCAAACCGAGGACCGAACCTAAGGCATATCATGTAACTCTAACAAGGCATGGCAAGGGATGCAAGATGGCATGCAAACTCACAACTTCCAGCACTGAAATATGATGCTAAACAGCCCCGAAACATGGAAAGATGGCGCCCGATGCATGAGATGAAACCCGAAACTCGAAACTAGGCACATGGAATGACTTATAACTATACAAAGCATGCATTATTTGATCATGAAGCATGAAGACAGAGCCAAGGCAGTCCCAAAACATGAACATTTCCAGTTCAAAGCATGGCCAAAAAGTGCTAGCAAGATGGACTAAAGTAGCATGCAACTTTGACTAGCAAACATGGTTTACATGGCAAGTGTGTGAATCATATGGAATCTCACCAAACCAGAAAAACTCAGTGAACAAAACATGTGAAAATAAGCCCAAATAACCACTGATATGCAACCATGGTATGCAAAAATAATGAGTTACTTTGGAGGGCCATGCAAGGAGTTATTAAGCACATACAAGGTAGACATTTAGCATGGCATAAAAAACTATTAAAATCAAATATGGTAGTCCTAAAACTCACCAAATTGATCCTGTAAAGTGACTTCGAAGCATGCAAGATAGGGTCTCTTTGGAAGGCCAAAATGACCACCAAACAAGTCAAGGAGAGAGGGGGTCACCCCCCTCTGATTTGGAGGCTCAAAACAGTGTGCTAGCCACTGAAAATTCACTTGATTTTAGTGGCTAGAAGGCCAAACAAAGCATGCAACAAGAGCTTAGGTGTAAGGCTCAAAACAAGGGACAATCAAGCATAAAAGGAAGCATATGACCTCAAACAAAAAAATTCCCTTAATCAAACATGAAGATGATGTCAAAATGAGACTTTTTTCAGTTTATAACAGATCTCAAAAGTGAACACAAATAGGGCTAATCTATCATGCAAAAATGGCCCTAAAAGAGAGGATAGAGACAAGGGACAGAAGCTGGCGTCAAGTAGTGAAGAGCCCTTCAACAAAGTTGAAGAGGGGCTCAAAATGAAGCACTTTACAGTTTATGACCAAGTCCAAAACAGCTCACAAGTAGGGCTACAGTATGATGTAAAAAAGGCCCTAAAAGGGAGATAGAAAGCAAGAGGCAGTAGCTGGACTCAAAAAGTGAAGAACCCTTCAACAAAGTTGAAGAGGGGCTCAAAATTAAGCACTTTACAGTTTGGTTCGAAGCCCAAAAATGCTTACAAATAGGGCTAACATATCATGCAAGAAATAGCCATAAAAGAGGGATAAAGGGAAAGGGGTAGCAGGTGGCTTCAAACAGAGAAAAACCCTTGATCAAAATAAGACCATTCCAGTTTGGGTCAGAGCCCAAAAATGCTAGAAAATATGGCTTAGATATAGAGCAAAATAAGGCAAGAAAAGAGGGGAAGAAGACTTACCCTTGAAGACCAAACTTCAGCAGCTTTTGGACCAAATTTCTGAGCTCTCAACCTCTTCAAAACAGTCCCAAAATGCTAGAATGGAGGATGGAGGCCTTGTGCTATGGGTTGGTGTGTAAATGGCCAAGAACCAAGGGTGTTTTGAGGCTTGGAAGAGGGGGAGAGGGAGGATTGTATGCAATGGCCCTAAACAATTTTTGTAACCCTTAGAAATGGAGGAGAGGTGCTGGTTTTATAGAGGGAGAGAGTGGAGGAATGGGGGGGGAAAAATCAAATTCAAAATTTTCCTCCAAAGGCAGCCTCTCTGGATACAAAATCTGGGAGAAAACAGAGGGTACAGCTAGAAGGCATTTGGAGAGGGGATTCTAGCCGGCCAGGTTCAAAAGGTTCAGGTGGCCGGCCGGCCAGGGGTCAAAAGGGTCAATGAAAATTGCTAGCCGGCCACCCCAAAAAGGTGGCCTCCCATGTGTGCACAACACAAATATGTGGTCAAAACCCAGAAAATGTGAACCAGGAGAGAGAAAAACCAACTTTTTAGAGGGGTTCAAAAGGGTCAAGGACAATTACTGGCCGGCCTATACATATTGGTGGCCTCCCAGGTGTGTACAACACAAATATGGGGTTTAGGGCTAAAGAAAGTGGCCTCGGGGTGGTCAATATTAGCTTTTTAGTGAGGAAAACGAGCGACGGAGAGCGATGAAGAAATAAAGCTGGCTTTTCAGAACAATTGCTGGCCTCTCACCCTCCTGCAAGCTTTCTAACAATGAAAATAAGGTCTCCACCAAAAATGAACCAAAACGGATGCAAAACGGAGGTTCGGGGACCGAAACGCGCGGCCTTGGGCCCCGAAAATGGGCTGTTAAGCACCGGAGGTGGCATTCGACCACGAAGTTGGTCTCTCGGGCCACAGTGTTCCTCAAAAGGGAGGAAATAAGGTGTATACCAAAAACCGGAGCAAACTGAGGTGGTTAGGCGGTCCCAAACCGAGGCACACGGCCGTCGACTCCGAAAAATCGAAAACTGGGATCCAAACGGAAAAACTGGCCTACGGCCGTGAAACGTAGCCTATGGCCACTGAGAGGTGGTCTACGAGGCCTCTCCTTCCCTTCGAGAAGAGAAGACAGAGAAAACAAGACTTGGTTCGCAAACCGAGGCAAAGCACAAAAAAATCTAGAAGTCCGGAGGCAAGGCTTGCAGCTGGGGCTCTGAAACTTCTGAATGAGCACAATATGCAATATCACCGAGCACTCAACTTGTGACGTCTGAGTCTTAAGGTCGGTCAAAAATGGGGTGTCTACACTACCATGTAATCCCCCTTGGCTTGCCTTGTGTTTTAGACCATTGTTACATACTTAGCTTGTCTTGTTTACTTGGTTTTGCACCTTCTATAATATGATTTCAGAGCTTTCTATGCATGCCATGTATCCATGTTTATCCTCTTTTAAGTGTGCTTAAAAGTTGCTCTTTGGTGCCTAAGTGTTGGACTTTGTGTGCATGCATGCTTGTATGTGTTTTGGCCCTCATTTCCATGGCATTTGGCCACTGATTTGGGCCTATTTGAGAGCTGCCCATTTTGGTTTAAAACCATTCCCACATGTCGTTGCATGCTCATCCATCTTGCATGCTTGTTAGTTTGCATAACTTGTATGCTTGCACGTTTACATTGCTTGTTCACATGCTCATATTGCATGCTTAGCTTCCATGCCTAGGTTGCATAACATTAAGCATGCATCTCTTGCCTCTTGAATTGATTATGATGGAGGTTGAGGCTCATTGTTTGTTTTGTGCATTTCATTCCATATTGAAATTGCACACTTTGACTCTTTGGGCCATCACGCATTGAAATGCGCGATTGGTGGTCCGAGAATCGAGTACCATGCCCCTTTGAGTCATAAACATGATAAGGGGTGTGGTGGTGCACACATTTGCTTGAGATGATTGTCATGCCTTGTTTTACCCTCTGCTGCTGTCAGAACAGGTTCTGCAGGAAGAATTGGCCGGTCGACTACATACAGTGCCGACCGACCATGTATTGCTGGCCGAGAGCCACACCAGTGGTCGATGACCACATCCCCTTAGCCGGTGATTATTTAACTTGGCCAGTGGCACTCCACAATGTGTAGAGAGCATACCTTGGGACTTGTGCAGCCTCTAGAGGAGCAGAGCATGGTAAACAGAGGCAGCTTGTGCATGGCAATGGATTTCCGGGCGAAGCCAATCCAAGCTTGCATGCATCCCTCTTCCTGAGGCCATTTTACTGCTTTAAATAGCTTAATTAATTTGTTAATTAGTTAAGGGTTTGTAATATTTAATTAGCTTGTAGGTTAGTAAATTTGTATATTCTTTCGGACCCTCCAAGCGAGGGCAATTGTGTAATAAGTGTGCGTGAGTGTGTGCATGTCTTCCAACCCCACGTCTTTCTTCCCTTTTATTCACTAGCTTTCGATGGTTAGTCTAGGGCATGTTTCAATTAGCATACAGTATGATAGCATGTTTGCATCCATTCATTCGTTTTGCATGCACCGGGCTCGGCGCATCATTCTAACTGCATTTGTACTTCAATTCCAAATTGAATACGTGTTAGTTGTAGCATCTCACATGTCATTGTAGATTAGCCGAGCCTATCTTAGTTGCATTTTGCATGTGTTGCATTAGCCATCTTAACATGAACTAGGATCATGCACATGATTACTAACTGGTTTCTGTTTTGGCTTGGAGTACTAAGTAAGCTTTTATGCTTTAGCATGCCACATGTGTGTGAGTGTTGCCATGACAGCATGCTTACCATGTGGCTAGATGCTTATGTGATATGAACTGCCTGAATGCCTATGGGTGAAGGTTGGATTGCTTGAGTTGGAACAACTCATCAAAATCCGTGTTTTAGCCTACTCGCGAGTAGCAAATTTCAAAACATTTTCCAAACAAACGGATATGCGATGCTTTGTTCCAAATTAGGCGATCTAGTCTATACTTGTTTACTGTGCGCATAATATAGTAATTCTAGGCTAATAACTGGAATAGGAACACATAATGCTTTCAAAACAAGATATCATGGTTAGTAGAGGCCGATCTTTGATCAGGCGAGAGGGGGTGCTCATAGCTGACCTTCCCCAATCGTACCTAAGTTCCCGAGCCGAGGTAACTTTGGTGATGATGGACACGTGGCCTTAGGCAAACGAGTCAGGGTTTCCTAAATTCCCCCATAAAAATATTTAGGTGGCGACTCTGTATCTGGCAAAGCAGTCCATGTTTGGCACTTCTTTCTAAAAATCTGTTTTCCAAAACGATTTGCCGGATTTGGACTCTTTGGTTCAGATTAAGAACCGCGACAATTCGAGAGTCTGAACTGTAGTGAGCCCAAACGAACAGAACGGGACTCATCCTCCCGGGGCGTTCAGGGACGTCTACACAATGTTTGTCTTCATTATTTCTTGAAGGTTTGTCTTTGAAGGAATTGATGAAGGATTCTTGAATGGAGCTCTACACCGTGCATTTTCTCACTATCGAGAGAGTAAGTACAACAGAGTTTTCATACCTCGCATTTCCCATCTTGCGTTTATTAAATTTCAAGAAATTCCATAATTTTGCTACACTATCATTTACATCCTTGCCACTAAATTCAAACAGTTTGAGAGGTTTCTTTCTTCTCTAAATCTTACTCAGTAATTACCATCAATTTTTCATCATGTACCTGTCATATCCAATAACTATTATAATAATTTTGTACCTTCATCAAACTATAAATGGCTAATCAGGTTACTCAATCATCAAACTATTCAAAAATTCAGAACACCACTCACACCACTTGTCCTATATATAAAGTATACAAGTTGTTTAGTGTGAATTATTTGTCACACTCTTTGCATTAACTGATTCAATATTTTAAAACTCAACAATCCTTTTTTCATATTTTTTATTCGTAAATTACAAATAGTGTGTATATATATGTATGTATATATGTGCTATTTGTAATCAACTTTTTGGAAGTTAAGTGGAAGATAATGGACTAGCATTGCAATTTAGGAAAGATAAGAAAACTATTGAAGCATTTCATTAACATGTTGTGTGCATGAGACTTGTTTGGACAAATTAATGGGGGCTAGCAAAAACATGCCTTTGGACTTTGCAATTAGTTTTAGATAACACACAAAGTGATAAAAAAAATAAAAAAATAAATAATAAATAACTAAATACACAAGTTATAAATGTTTCATAACACAATATCGATACACATGCTCTTTCATGCACGTTTTGAGTTTTGGTTTTGCTAATGCTGTCATTCTTGGTGTGATGTTTCTTAACATAGTATATTTCTCTCTTGTTTTTTAGTTTTTCATTTGTTGAATTGTGTTTTGTTGGTACAATAAAACAACTTTCCAACACCTTTGATTATAAAAAAAAAAAAATTAAATGAGTGGGAAGTCGTGTATTTTCGTGGCTCAAGAATACTAAGAATAAGAGTGAACAGGGCCAGAGCTCTTGAGTAGGTTGATGATCAGTATGTTTGGCCTTGTCTTTTTGTAGTGTGTTTTGTGGCTGGTTGAGGTGTAGTGCTGGTAGGAATATATTCTGGCTTGTTTTTTGTTTCATCTTTTTATGTTCAAAGTCATTTCACATGGAAGCAAGCATGAGTATAGAATCACTGCGACCACTTTTCTTGTAATTCTCGTTTCACTACTACAAAAATAGTTAAAGATCACACTTTGACAAAAAAAAAAAAATATCACTTTTATTGGAAGTGTGATAAAAAAAAAATTAGATTGATATTTTAATCACACTTAATTTGATTGAGTGTGATAATATTTATTTTTTATGTTACTTTTCAATTAAGTGTGATTATATATATATATATATATATATATATATTAATCACACCTTCTAATTAAAAGTGTGATTGTATATATACTATTACTTTTTAATCAGAGGATTGGTGAGAGTTTGGGAAATAAGAGGATTGGTGACTTTTGATATTTTATTTTCATTTAATGGTATAAATGGCAGCATATTCATTCTTGCATAAGTGAACTATGTACATATTATGGAACAGCTAAAATCAACTCGATTTATTGGGTGCTATGATCATAAATCTCCAATTTCTTTGGTTTGCAAGGCTAAGTTACAAAACTAGCTTCTGAACATCACTGTTTTCAGAAATTATATGTTCACCATGATGAATAATTTTTTTTTTTTTAATGATTTTTAAGATATCATATGGTGGGTTTCTGTGTTTTTTGAAGATAGCATCATTATTAGAAAAGTGGCTCTTTGTGACTAATTTTTTTGCAACTGATTATTTGACCGTCGCAAAAAATAATATTTGCAATAGCAACCTGGATAATTTATTCTTTTATTTATTTTGCCCTTTTCTTCCTTTGCCCTAACATAGATTGATTTCGCCCTAGACTCTCATTTCCCCCAAATCTGATTTCGCTCGATCATATCTGAGTAAGAGAATATAATTTCCCTCTCTCGATTTCGCTTTATAGATCACCATGGTCGTCTGAAGAAAAGACCTCCAATAGTATGAACTCTCTCTCTCTCTCTCTCTCTCTCTCTCTTAGTGAGTCTTCGAATCATTCATTCATATTTCAACTTCTTTGTCTTTCTACTTCGATCACTTGTTTCTTATCATCTGAACTAACTGTAGTCACAACCATAGATCACCTTTCGATGAAGCGTTGGTTTGAATCAATCCTTCCTCATTTGCTACAGGTACAAGCTAAACCATTCAATTCTTAATTGTGTATTTTCTATGCTGCGAAAATGACGAACTTGCTCTGAACTTGCTTGATTTTAGTTTTGAATTCGAATTATTATTATTATTTTTTTGTCATGTTAGATTGGAGCATGTGTGTGGATTTTAGCTTATAGTCGTATTTTGGTAAATTTCAGATGTGCTTTGTAGAAGACTATAGAATTTGATTTAAGCATTGGTTTTTCTGTGCTGCAAAAATGATGAATGTGTATTTTCTATATCCAAATTTCTATCATCTCTTATGTAATTTTCTTAACAATAGATTCGGACCTTATAGCGTTCGATAAATTACAAAATTGAATAGATTATATAGCTGTTATATAGCTGTTCAATCTAATCCTTTATTGTTTATATAGCTGTTATGTTTAGTGAGTTAATCTTTTTTTTCTTTTTTCTATTCGATGAGATGCTCATGATCGAACAGATTAGTGTTTTTGATCTTTTCATTTGCATTGTTCTATGGCACTTGAAGGCCATTGTTCATCTATGAATGTTTTTCTTAGAAACCTGCAACAAGAATGGTTCGTGACAACATTTGATTTTCTATATTGGAGGCCATTGTTCATATCTTTAATTGTGCCACCAAATTCTCAGTACATATCTTTCAATACTCTATATATCACTGCACTTCGACCAATACTAATTCGTCTCCAACTATTTAAAACATGATAATTTTTTTTAATCATCTTTTAGTCTTCAGATCTTCAATTGTCATTTAGTTATGTTCATTATGCTTAATTGGGCATTACTATTGTTGTTATAATATATATTTGTGATTACAAATTAGGAGAAGCAAAAAAGGCAATGTATCACTATAAGCAAGCTAGTGCTGAATCAGACCCTGATGTCTTGACTAAAGCTAAAAATCTTCAGGTTCATCTGAGTAAGTGTACTGAGGCCAAGATACAACGAGATTGAAACACACTATTGAAAGAAACCAGGCTCGCCATATCAGCTGGTGCTGATTCTGCCCCACAAGTTAGCTATATACTTCAATTTCAACCTTTAAATGTTATGTTCTGTTTTCAAGGTTTGGTGCCACAGCTATAGGCTTGAAATTGACATGAGTGTTTTGTTTTGGTTATTGGTAAGATTTTTGCATTGCAAGCTGAGGCCCTGCTGAAGCTGCATAGGCTTTAAGAAGCAGATGAAGCATTGACAAAGGGACCAAATTTTGACATGGATGATTGCACTCAATTCTTTGGGCCTATTGGTCATGCAAGTCTGTTAGTGTGTTAAAGACGCTAATTGTGTTTTTTTTAAGAATAATTCAAAAGGTAAAAACTTACGGATAAAGAAAAGAGAGAAAAAGTTTCAAGCGATCAAAAATAAAATGTCTACGTGGATAAGATTAATTTGGAGTATGACTCTCACTCAGAATTTTTTATATTCATAGATACAATACGTATTAGGTTTAATCCTTTTAATACCATAATTAATAGAAATGAAAATCATATATATTAGCCAGTTTGCGACACGTATATCGGTTTATAACTGATTCATGATTTGGTTCACAGTTGATACAATTGGTTCATGATTGATTATAGTTGATTTAGCTACTATAAAACTTTTTTTGCTACTGGTGATTTAAAAATAAGTAAAATAAAATTCACAATTGTATCATCTGATTCCGGATACATATTGCTCAACATTTCTAATACCACAACCAATAATTTGTCTCTTGCTACCATTATTCACAAACCTTGATTCTTCATCACACAGTTAATTTTCTAACCACTTCACTATGCAACTTTCTACGCATATAATTTTGTCTAGTGTAAACATGAAAACAGTTGACATTTTCAAGTATATTTAACATAAAAAGCTTATACTATTAATTTAAACTTGTTTTTAACTTTGAATTGTTAAGCCAAGATATGGTTTTTTTAATATATATATGGGCAATGGCATATGTTGACAGATTTGATGATGCGGTGGCAGCGGCTCAAAGAGCAGCACGGCTGGACTCAAGCAGCAAGGAAGTGAACATGGTGGTTAGGAGGACACGGGCGGTGGCAATGGCTCGATCCAACGGTAACGATTTGTTCAGGGGATAAAGATACTCAGAGGCTTGTGTTGCATATGGAGAGGGACCCGACCATGACCGCTACAACTCAGTGTTGTTGTGCAATAGAGCCACTTGCAGGTCCAAACTTGGTCAATTTGAGAGAGCAATCAAGGACTGGACTGCTGCCCTTAATGTGCGCCCATCTTACAGGAAAGCCAGATTAAGAAGAGTCAATTGCTATGCCAAGGTAACTAACTAACTACTAGTAGCCTATCCTATATGTCTATTTGTTGCAACATTTTTTGAGTTTTTTTTTTATATTTATGAGCAGAATTTAAAAGGAATTGAATGCTCTTCGCACTACTAGAAATATGATGGTCTAAGTGCTTCATGTTTTACATGTTAATGCATCCTTTTTCTATGCTTGAAAATAGGTTATGGCAAGCAACACAAAGATCTACATTGTGCTCGAGTATGTTGGCGAGGGCGAGCTTTTTGACAAAATAGTAAGGCATTGTTTTTTGAGCTTCTACTCTCTGAGTACCTATAATTTCATTCATAATATAATCAATTGTGTAATGCATCACATCTTAATTTAGGCATTTGCTCATGTCATGTTTACCATTTTGTTATGGTAATGTGTGTTCTATTGAGGCTCATTTATGTAAATCATGTGGGTACCGAGTCTTGTATTTGTCTGATAATATTCCCTTATTGACCCTTTTATAACTAGGCCAAACTAGGAAGACTTAAAGAGGATGAAGCTAGGAGATATTTTCAGCAGCTCATCAATGCTGTAGACTATTGCCACAATAGAGGCATGTACCATAGAGACTAAAAGGTTTAACAAACTTTCTTACATGTTTCATTGATTAATTAATGTATTTATTCTAATTTTTTCCTATAAAAAAGAATTTATTATCTAACAGTAATTTGGTTTCTTTGGCTATCTATTTGACCATGACTCTGAAATTTGCATTACCCTGCATCTTTTGCGGCCCGAGAATCTGCTTCTAGACTCATTTGGTGTTCTTAAGGTTTCAGACTTTGGATTGAGTGCATTTTCCCAGCAAGTGCGGGTAAGTATTATGTGAGTTTGCAACAATTTCCTCATCTAAAAGCAGATTTTTAGCAGGTCGGTGTTAATAAATTGAACGTTAAATTTTTAAAAGTGGTTGCAGCACTGAGTCAATTTTGCAGTCTATTTGGTTTACTAAAATCACCTAGTCCAGAAACTACCTTTCCAGCCAGGAGCAGTGTCCTGCTCTAAAAGGAATTCCTTAGGAATAATGTGGCCATTAGTTTTTCTTCTATCCTTCAGTGGCTTGTTCATTTCTTGTTTCTATTAATTTGGAAATGAACTTTTTTTTATGATTTGTGTCTTTCATTTCCCTCTTTTTATATTAGTTTCCCCAAATCAAGGAGGCAGTTTAGTTTTATTAGTTGACTTCTTCATAAGATTCTGTATCATGCATCATCTAGATTTCGACACTTTGAAAACATTCAGTGACCATTTTTTAAGACTTGATCTAATCCACATTGAGGTTATATGATCTCAATGTCATTCAGACACATAAGTTATGGATTGCCTTAAACCTAACCCTCATTCATTAATATGAGTTAGTGCTGTGGCTTTGCTTAATCAAAGACTAACTACCTTTTTACTGTAGGAAGACGTGCTGCTTCACACTGCCTGTGGAACCCCAAATTATGTTGCTCCTGAGGTATCAATTATGATGACATGGAAATGGATGGTCGCTTTGATGCAAAAAAACTTTCCTTTTCTTATTAGTTTCTTGCATTTGTGATACTTCTTTCTTTCTTTTTTTTCCCCTTTCTATCAGGTGCTCACTAATAAAGGTTATGATGGTACAACAGCTGATATATGGTCTTGTGGGGTCATTCTGTTTGTTCTTATGGTTTGATACTTACCTTTTGACGAGCCGAACCACATGGCTTTGAAAGCATTCAAGAACTTAGTTTTTTCAAGTTTTTTTAAATTTTTTAATATATGTAATCACAGTTAAATTTTTTTTATTAATTTCTTTGTATATACTTTTGAACATTTAACTTTCATTTATGAAATATATGACGTTATTCCATTCAATATATGGTTGTGATTCAAAATATAGTATATAGTGTGTATTACATTCTTCAAATGCGCGTACAAAAATAATATTGATTATTCTTCAAATATGTCGAATTCTTTTTTTTTTATCACAGGTTTTATTAGTTATTAATCACACTTAAAAGATGTGATCTAAATGTTTTTAATCACAGTTAAAAGATGTGATCTAATGTGATCTAAATGTTTTTAATCACACTTAAAAGGTGTGATCTAAATGTTATTAATCACACTTACAAAGTGTGATGTAAATGTTTTTAATCACACTTAAAAGTTGTGATCTAAATATTTTTAATCACACTTAAAAGGTGTGATCTAAATATTATTAATCACACTTAAAAGATGTGATGAAAGCATTTTTTAATGACACTTAAAAGTGTGATTAAAAATGACCCCTTTTAATCACACTCCCAAAGACCACACTTCAATAAAACTTAAAAAGTGTGATTAAAAAACATACATCACATAAAAAAAGTGTGATCTTTATCTGTATTTGTAGTAGTGATTCTAAAACATTTTTACAAGGAAATTTTATCTTTTCGCCTTGTATCACTATTTGATCATCTATGTGTAAATGTAATATATATATATATATATATAGAGAGAGAGAGAGAGAGCGAGGGAATGAGGGAAGGAAGGAGGAGATCAATCTTGATTGGGTTAGGGCTGGTTATGGTATTGGGAATTGCTGTGTACATGAGGTTTTGCTAATTTTATATTGAATTTTTGACTTTAACCTCTATTTCATTTCATTTGATCTCTTATTGAAGGGTTTTAATGTTTTGGTCTGCCTATTACTACAAATAATGAAGGAAACAGGGTTTGACCTAATATAAACTATGAAATCCTCACATTTCAATTAGGAATCCTTCAATTTCAGCAATTTTGTGTTGTGTTGTGTTCTTGTTAAATTGAGCCAGGTAATTTAGACTTTATGACTTTTCAGTGAAAATTGACTTTTGTTGTGTATCTTCTTCAATTAAGCACACTACATTGCATCACAAAATGGATTTGTAAAGACATGAGCTGTAAAATACTTCAAAACCTTTTTGAATTTTTTTTTTTCTGTCTCTATTTTTGTGGATTTGAATCCATGTCATATAGATCATAGAAATAAAAGAAGAAAATAATGTGGGAAGTTGTTGAGGCATCTCTCTCTCTCTCTCCCCTATTTGTGTTTGGCTATTAGTTACAAATCACATTCTTTTCTTTGATCTTTTTGTAATTAATTTTCTCATATTACATAAAAAAATATATTTCTTTTGTGTTTCTTAATATACATTCAAGGTTTATTTCATGCATTCTAGTAGTAAGTGATGTTTCTATTTGTTGGCTTCATATAGAAGACAGTTTGATCTTGCTAATAGAGAGGCTATGAAGGAATCTGCAGAGTGGTGATTCAAATATGATGAGGAGGTCAAGAAGGCTACCAAGTGTGCTCAGGACCTAAACAAGGTAATCACATGAAAATAGTAGTTTATATTCATCTCAAGTATATTGATGGAATATTTGAGTATTCCTCTAAAGTTATAATAATACTTAATTGTGTAAATTACGTTGATATTTTTTATATTTCAGTCCTTATGTCATTTTGATATTTATAATTTCAGTCTTTATAATTACGTTGATATTTATATTTTCTGAGTTTGTTTGTGTATTTTTGTGATTGATTATCATACGAGTAATTGAATTTGGGGCTACAAAATTATTCAATTGAAGTCGAATGTGATTCCACTCATTTTTCATGGGTTGGAGTCGAATGTGACTCCAATCATTACCACAACCACTTTGTAGTTTCTTTAAACCTCTCTGGTTTTCAAATATTGGGTCGATTATGACCTGAGATAGCTAAATTGACCCAATTGAAGTCCATTGATTTCAGCAACAATGGTTTCACAGGCTCAATCCCTTCTGAATTAGGTAATTGTAGTCACATTGAATACTTGGAACTCTCCCAAAACAGCTTCACTGGTGATATACCAGAGAGCTTTGGGAATTAGCTGAATTTGAGATTCATAAACTTATATTCTAATTTCATGAAAGGTTCAATCCCTGAATCTCTGTTTCGCATCCCACATTTGGATACTGTTTGGCTCGATGTGAATGAACTTAATGGTTCGATCCCATTGAATGTTGCCAACATGAGTGAGGTTTCATCTCTTTGGCTATATGGTAATCAATTATCAGGCACCATTTCTTCCTCCATAGGAAATTGTACCAAATTGGTAGAACTTTACTTGAATGATAATCAATTTGTTGGGGATTTACCGGAGAGTTTGACTAATCTTAAGGAGCTAATGTACCTTGATGTTAGTAATAATAGTCTAGAGGGTACTATTCAATTGGGTTTGGGTAGTTTCAAGCAAATGGACACTTTGGTCTTGTCTTTTAACTATTTCAGTAGTGGTATTCCACCAGGGTTGGGAAATTGTAGTAGCTTAACTCAAGTTGTCGTTTTTAACTCATCATTCACAAGAACATCTATAATTCTGTATGCGTAGCTCCATTTCATATCACTTTATTTATTTATTTTTGGTGGGTAATATTCATCTAAATTAGTGATGAACATGTATTTAAATGGTTCCCAATAAATAAAAGTCACAATGGTTCCCAATAGCTCCATTTCAAGTGGGAGAAATATCAAATGTGGGACGACTGGTGGGTATTCATTGTCATTGTATTTCTTTGTATGACGATATGATATTAATTATGTTGCCTTCTTGTTTCTTTCTATGATAGTGGAATGGAATTGGGCCCTCACAAAATGATGGTGGGAACTGCTAGTAGTGGTAAGGCTTTAAGGTGTGGATTGTGGGATAGATATGTTATCCAGGTTCTTAATGAGGAAAAGATATTGGTGTTGTTTGTATGGTTGTGGGTGTGCATTTTTGGCTTTGATTTTGACTCAAATGGTTGCTATATTTGATTGGTTTACATACTCCCCACAATGAAGATTTTGACATTGAAAAGCCTTTTGCTAGTTAAAAATTTTGAGTAAAGAAAATGATTTCCGCTTGGATTCCAATAGGACAACAATGCATTAAACTTAATCGAAAAAGGGCGTTAAGGGGGGGAAAATGCGAATCAGCCCCCGAACGACCATACGGATGTCACAGCCACCTTCCCCGTCACAAATAGGACCTGTGACAACAGACGGAATGTAATTAGCACACGTAGTTTGGGAGTTAGAGCTGAAAATGCATTAAACTTAGTCGAAAAAGAGCGTTTTGGGGGCGAACATTCATAACAGCCTCCGAACCACCGCGTGACTCATACAGATAGTTTTCCCTTGACAAATAAGACTTGTGAGAACTGATGGAATGTAATTCGGACCTATAAATAGGAGTTAGAGCCGAATACGCCCAAAACATAGTCGAAAAAGGGCGTTTTGGGGGCGAAAATTCAAAGCAGCCCCCGAACCATCGTGTGACTCACATAGACAGTTTCCCCATGATAAATAGGACTTTTGAGAACTGACGGAACGTAATTCGCACCCGTAAGAACGGAGTTAGAGCAAAAAACGCCCTAAACTTAGACGAAAAAGAGCGTTTCGGGGGCGAAAATTCATAACAGCCCTCGATCCACTGTGTGAGTCACACGGATAGGTTCCCCATGACAAATAGGACTTATGAGAACTGACATAATGTAATTCGGACCCGTATGTAGGGAGTTAGAGCCGAATACGCCCTAAACTTAGTCGAAAAAGAGCGTTTCGGGGGTGAAAATTCATAACAGCCCCCGAACCAGTTTATGAGTCACATGGACAGGTTCCCCATGACAAATAGGACTTGTGAGAATTGACGGAACGTAATTTAGACTCATAGGTTGGGAGTAAGAGCCGAATACCCCTAAACTTAATCGAAAAAGAGCGTTTTGGGGGAGAAAACTCAAAACAGCCCCCGAACGACCGTGTGTCTCACACGGATAGCTTCACCATGGCAAATAGGACTTGTGAGAATTGATGGAACATAATTCCAACCCGTAGGTTGAGAGTTAAAGCCAAATATGACCTAAACTTAGTTGAAAAAAGGCGTTTCGAGGGCAAAAATGTAAAATAGCCCCTGAACCACCATGTGTCTCAGACAGATAGCTTTGCCATGTCAAATACGACTTGTTAGAATTGACAGAATGTAAGTCGGACCCGTAGGTTGGAAGTTAGAGCCGAATACATCCAAAACTTAGTCGAAAAAGGGCGTTTCGGGGGCGAAAATTCAAAACAGTCCCCGAACGACCGTATTGCTCACACAGATAGCTTCACCATGAAAAATAGGACTTGTGAGAATTGACGGAACGTAATTCGGACCCGTAGGTTGGGAGTTAGAGCCGAATATCCCTCAAACTTAGTCGAAAAAAGAACGTTTCGGGGGTGAAAAATCAAAACAGCCCCCAAACGATCGTGTGTCGTATATGGATAGCTTCACCATGACAAATAGGACTTGTGAGAATTCGGACTCGTAGGTTGGGAGTTAGAGCCGAATCCACGCTAAACTTAGTCGAAAAAAGGGCCTTTCAGAGGCGAAAAATCAAAACAGCCCCTGAACGACCTTGTGGCTCACACGGATAGCTTCTCCATGACAAATAGGACTTATGAGAACTGACGAAACGTAATTTGGACCCGTAGGCAGAGAGTTAGAGCTGAATACGTCTAAAACTTAGTTGAAAAATGGCGTTTCAGGGGCGAAAATTCTGAACAGCCCCTGAACGACCGTATGGCTCAGATGGATAGCTTTGCCATGATAATGTACAGGTCCCCCATGACAAATAGGACTTGTGAGAATTGACAGAACGTAATTCAGACCCGTAGGTTGGGATTTAGAGCCGAATACGTCCAAAACTTAGTCGAAAAAGGGCGTTTCGGGGGGCAAAAATTCAAAACAGTCCCCGAATGACTGTGTGGCTCACACGGATAGCTTCACCATGCCAAATAGGACTTGTGACAACTGACGGAATGTTATTCAAACCCGTAGGTTGTGATTTAGAGACGAATACGCTCAAAACTTAGTCGAAAAAGGGTGTTTCGGGGGCGAAACTTCAAAACAGCCCCCGAACCTCCGTCTGACTCTCACGGGAAGCTTCCCCATTACATATAGGACTTGTGACAACTGACGGAATGTATTGTAGATGTAAAGTAATGAAAAATTATGGAGAAAATATTCCGAAACTAATATGAACTCAGTTTACGCCTTGTTAGAAACTTGCTAATTTTTTGAACGTACACACGTGTTATATTATATTTAAGCTTTCATACAAGTATAAAAGATGCTCATGGTGTTTCTGAGGCCATGTGCGTCATGAGATATCAAGTATTCTTTCTTTGATGAACCATTTATAGGGTGTCTCAACATAAGTTTGTACATATTTCCTTTTATGATTGAAATTTATTTTTGTTATTATTTTTATCACATGTTCTAATATCCTTTTTGAAATGGCACTGACATACATTAATAACCAACAATGGTTTTGTATTGAATCTAATGATTCAAGTGCCTTTTGCAAACAAATAATGAGGAAGTTGGTAAAAAGAATACTTTCTATTCACATTGGGTTTTGATATTGGTTTGGCCACAGAATTTGGATATATGTTTCATACAAATAGAAGATTGTTACATTAGCTTTATGTTACTAATGAAAGATTTTGTAATGATTGTTCTGCATTTAACAATGTCCCTTATAACAAAAGACTTTAGAAAGACTGTAGAATGACTGATAATTGATTCATCATGGAAGGTTGCTTCTCACTTATTTTTATTTGTCACTTGTTGCCAAATTCATTCATGAAGTTAGGCATTTTTTGATCTAATTCTAATGTTTTTTTTTTTTTTTTTTTTTTTTGAAGATGACTTTGATGCGTGGACTTCCAAAGATATTTTGGTGTATGGAGAAGAAATTGTACTTTTGTATAGAAGTAATATAATACTTTTGTAAATGTCATTTCATATGGTATAGTAAATGTAATTTTGTATATGGAGGGCTTTACTTTTTGTATGATTCTATATTTTGTATGGAATTATTATTTTAGTTTGAACAATAGTTGGTTTGTATGTACTTCGACAGTTAAAGTAATTTATTTTTTGTATACGGATGCAGATTGTGGAATGATTAATAGTTTATGTATTATTTTATTTATGTACGTATTATAGGTTGCATGGAATACAGACAGGTTATGGACACATTATAATATTTGCAATAAAACATAATATCATGTTTTTGTCGACTAAATGTTTTGTAGCCAAAAAAAGAAGGAAAAAAAAAAAAACCTTTCGCTACTAAAAGTTTTGTAGCCAAAAAATAATCAAATATTTGGCTACTAAATTTTTTGTAGCCAAAAGAAAAGCAACTATTTGGCTACTAAATATTTTGTAGCCAAAAGAAAATCAAACCTTTGGCGACTAAAATATTTCGTAGCTAAAAACAAAAGCTGAAGAATAAAAAATACTTTTGTCGACTAAAAATTTAGTAGCAAAAAATGTGGGAGTTTAGGTGACTAAATTTTAGTAGCCAAAAATGTGAAAGTTTAGGCGACTAAATTTTTAGTAGGCAAAAGAAACACTATTTGCCGACTAAAATTTTAGTAGCCAAAAAAGATTGACTTTAGGCGACTGAAATTTTAGTAGCCAAAACACTAATATTTGCTTTAGGCGACTAAAAAATTTAGTAGCCAAAAATTTTTCCGTGACTAAATTATTGGCTTTTGGGGACAAAAAAATTGGTCGGCAAAAATATATTATTTAATTAATTTTCCAACCTATTGGCGACTAAATATTTAGTCGGCAAATGAATACATTTGGTGACTAAACTTTAGTCGCCAATTAGTTTTGCCGACTACTCTTTGGCTACTAATTTTCCGACCAAAAAATTTAGTCGCTAAAGACTATAGGCGACTAAAAATTGACTTTTAATTTAGTCGCCAAAAGTGAAAATTCTTGTAGTGTTGGCTCATTTACTAAATGAGCCGAGTCGAGCTGAGCCCTTCATACCGTGGTGGAGTTAGGAAATTAAATCAGGATGGGCACTTATTAATTATAACTTTTTTTTTTTCAAAACCAACAATAAGAAATAATAATAATTTTTAAATTTTAATAATAAGCGTAAAAAATTAAATAAATTGTTACAAAAGTATTTCACATAAAATTTTACAATTAATTTTGAGTAAAATCAAAAAGAAAGTATTGCGTGTAACTAGTGTATCATGGACAATATAAAAAAGTCATATATTTAAGTCGTAAAATAAATTATATAATGGTAAGATAAATCAAATTTTTACAAAATTTGAGTAAAAATTTCATATAATAGTGATATCACGTCATTATTGACTTATGATATCACCAACCAATAGTAAAGCAACACATGAATGGTGAACTCCACATGCAAATATAACTAACACTCTAATAATTTTTACATATATATATAATGAGATTAATTATATTTGCATGTCAATAATAATGGATATTACCTTTATATTGAGATTTTTTTCACAAAATTTTTATACATAATAATATAATTTGTTATAGTCACTTCATTTTCAATAAAACAATCACTATTATTTCCATAAATTTAAAAATGTCCTTGATATTTTATTCTAAATATTATTTTTATTTAGGGAGCTTTTTTGATAAATCCTTTTTCTAAGAGTTTTATTCCATCCAACCCATATTCTTTTTGACTATTCCATTAGGTCCTATTTGAGGTAAGAAGACCAAAATACCCTTGTCATCTACTTATGTTCCATTTAGTCCATATTATTTTCTTATGTTTCAATAAGTCCTATGGGTGACATAATTACCAAAATACCCCTAATGTGAATGTTCACATCCCATGGGTGACATAATTACCAAAATACCCCTAATGTGAATGTTCACATCGTCAATGTGAATGTTTACACTGTCAATGTAAATGTTCACACCATCAATGTGAATGTTCATATCATCAATGTGTAGGGGCTCGGCCCAGCCCAGGCCGGGGCCACCCTATGTAAAGCCTCATGGGTGCTTGCCAAAATTCGGGCAGGACCGGACCGGCCCACGGGCCAAAAAATTAGGCCGAGGCCCTAGCCCTGCCACAAAGGTATTCAGGCTTTGGGTGCCCCGGTGGGTCGAGCTAAGGGGCTAAGGCCTAGACTTGGGCTTGGGTCGGGCTTAGGTGAGCCTCGCCATTTTTTTTTTTTTTCCCCTCAAAATTTTATTATTTTCCACAAAAAAGACACCGGGCCTCTGGCAGGCCGGGCCTCGAGGCGAGCCTTAAATGGGCCTTATGCGGGTCGAGCTTCAAAGTGATGGCCTAGGTCCTAGCCCAAGTTCTCGGGCTGGGCTTGGGCCCGAGCCCGGGCCCAAACGAGCTTGCCTCGGGCCTCGGGAGGGCTTCAGGTGGCCCACGGGCCGCGGGCCAATTTTACACTCCTATCAATGTGAATATTAACATGTCAATGTGAATATTCACATTGTCAATAGGTCGAACCCGCTCCAGGCCGCGGGTCAATTTTACACTCTTATCAATATTAATGTTAACATGTCAATGTGAATATTCACATTGTAAACGGGCCGGGCCTGCGGGCGGGTTTCGGGCCGCCGGTCAATCTTACACTCCTATCAACGTGAATGTTAATATGTTAATGTGAATATTCACATTGTCAACAGGCCAGGCCAGGCCCGCCCTGGGCAGCCCACGGGCCGCGGGTGGGTTTCAGGCCGCCCACGGGCCGCGGGCCTATTTTACACTTTTATCAATGTGAATGTTAACATGTCAATGTGAATATTCACATTCCCTGCTCGGGGGCGAGTTTCGGACCGCCCACGGGCCACGGGCCAATTTTACATTCTTACCAATGTGAATGTTAAAATATGAATATTTACAGCCCGCCCCGCATCGGACAACGGGCAGGCTTCAGGCTGCCCACGGGCCGCGGGCCAATTTTACATTCCTATCAATGTGAATGTTAACATGTCAATGTGAATATTCACATTGTAAACAGGTCGGGCCGGGTCCGCGGGCGGGTTTCGGGCCGTCTACGGGCCGCGAGTCAATTTTACACTCCTATCAACGTGAATGTTAATATGTTAATGTGAATATTCACATTGTCAACGGGCCGGGCCGAGCCCGTCCCAGGGAGCCCACGGGTCACGGGCGGGTTTCGAGCCGCCTACGGGCCATAGGTCAATTTTACACTTCTATCAATGTGAATGTTAACATGTCAATGTGAATATTCACATTGTTAACGGACCGGGCCCGCCCCAGCCCGGGGGCGATCTTCAGACCGCCCACGGGCCACGGGCCAATTTTACATTCTTACTAATGTGAATGTTAAAATATGAATATTTACATCATAAAATTACTAATCGTTCAAAAAATATTTGTAAGGGTATCACAATGAAATATAAGGGCATAAGAATCTTAAAAAAGAGTGTAAATTAAGAAAAAAGACTTTATGGAATAAAAGTATACATACATGAGACCAAATGGGTTAATAAATTTATTCATGAACTTTTTAAGTTGAAACACTTCTAAATGAGATTTATCAATAAAAATCTCTTTTATTTAAAATTTTAATTATATACCTATGTAAAAAATAAATAAAAAATAAAAATTCAGAGAAGACACGTGATCGCATAATCCCCATGTTACTCCACTTCATAAACAAATCACAAATCAGTTCATTAATAGCGCTACATACATAATCAGTTTTGATCCACTCAAACTCCATTTCCTTCGTCCAGTTCCACCACATCAAAAGAAGAGTAGAGTACAAGTTGCTCGTGTAGATTACAATTTATATGTTAAGATTTGCATTCCTTCCTTTTGTTGATGTCTGTTCTATTCTATGACATGTCATTCTTTGTGATCTACATTAATATATATATATATATATATATTGTACGGAGAAGAAATAATTCTCCTCGTATAATCCTGTTGACTATGTCCTCGCTCCTCCGTACGACGTCGCTTTGTCACCTGAAAACACAAACGTGAGCTAGCCGGCGGGTGTGTGCCGGAAATCTCTCCGATGCCTAAGTCAGAAAACTTGACAAATAGACAAAGCTCAATGTATTCAAGAAGCAAAATTGTAAGTTGTGTGCTGTTACCCCCATCCAAGGTAATGCTTGTGAGTTTTTATAGGTTTCGAGTGGCCCAATCCTAGTAAGACTTTTATTTCTCCATGCAGAGTCCTCCTAGGATTCATACTCCTAAAGGATAATGCTTATCCTTTTACACCCCCCCCCCCACTGCTTAAACCAAGTGGGATGGTTTTCATCATGGCCGAACTTCCATACAACCGAGATAAACTTGGATATGCCGAGCCACAGATTAAGCCGGACTATCATTGGTTCGGTTCTCCCTTCACTCTTCCTTACCTCGGTTCTCTCCTGTTCAACCCATAGTACGTTCAGACCGAACCCACGATTCTGGACCGGTATAACTCCAAACTGTTTCCGGACCGAAGTACTTTACAACTCCTAAGCCGAAGTAACTTCTTCTTCTTTCGACCGGAGTAACTTTGTCCCTATTGGGCCGAAGTAACATTACAGCCTCTTTTACACAGTCCTCTGTACTTCGGGCCACAAAATTCATCTTATAGCTCAGCCCAATTTTCACCAAAAATTACCCTCTCAATTGCCCCTTAATTCCATCTGCACAGCCTGATTGGGATTACCAGTCTACTAGCCGAGCTGGAGTTTTTTAAGCTTTTCCAGCCGAGCTAAAAACCCTTTAGCGTCTCCAGCCGAGCTAAAAAAAACTCCTAAGTCTTTCAAGCCGAGCTAATTTTTACTCCGAGCTCTGTTTTGTCCGGTCAAAACGTCTCTTCAATCACTAACTGTAACGCTTCACTTTCCAATGACACGTGGCAGGTTCTGATAGGCTGTGAGCTGTCACCACGCCGCCTTCGTACTTCGAAATTTTTGAACAGTCCCGCTCCCTTTTTGCCGCTTTTTCTCTCTCCTCTTTCACAAAACCACCCTTTCATTTTTCTAATCATTTACTCTACTCCCTTCTTCTTCTCTCTCTTGTTCCTGAGCCCTGATTTTGAGCTAGCTGTGTTCGTGCCCTCCATTGCTGTCACTGCCTCCATCTTCAAGCTCCTTCCTTCTTACTCTGGTAAGCAAATCTAACCTCCTCGCTTTGTTTGTTTTCATATTTTGCTTTCTATGTTTTTGCGAAACATTTTTCCTCCGTTTCTGCTTTGCTGCTGCTGTTTTTCTATAAGAAGAACTTCAACTGTAGAACACATGTGTGTGGATTTATTTCGTAGAAAACTAGTCTTAGATCCAAAATCATGTAGCAACCGAACTAGGATACTGTTCGTCTTATATAGGTAGATCACTTTAGCAAATAACCGAACTAAAACTTGGAAGAATCAGTAGTTTCAGTGGGTTACCAACTCCTGATTCACCTTAGCCGAAATAAGATCACCGAGGTTTGAACATATTAAACTAGGAACCTTGGTTTCAACCGAACTAAGTTTTTGGGGCTAAGCCAGCTTTCTTAGTTTCTAAACCGAACTCAGAAAGCTACCCCTAGAGGCTCAACCGAAGTAACTTTATTCATACATCAACCGGTTTAGGCCTTTGGGGCTAACCCAGCTTTCTTAGTTTTTTAGACCGAACTCAAAAAGTTGCCCCTAGACGATGAACTGCTCAAACCGAGCTATCAATCCTCTTGATGAACCGAGGTAGAACCAGCTCGCAAGGCCGAAGTAGGGCTCTTGTATCTTGCTTTTAATTTGTAGCACGGTCCAATGATCAGTGCTTAACCCCTTTGTTTTCTACTTTGCAGACTTAGGTTACCCAGGCACTCCTGTGTGCGCTCAACCGAGCTACTGAGCACGATTTTTGCACCGATATAATTTATTCGTAAATTATACGCCAGATGGGTAAGTATAGATATTTGGTAGAGACCCCTGGTGGCATGGCCGAATTCCGAAGGGATTATGGTATTCCAGACGATGTACACCTTACCCTTGCCAAGAAGGATATCATACCCTGGGGTGAGGCAGGCTTTGTACCCTTTACCCTGCTTTCAATAATAGAGATCAGACTAAGGTTCCCAGTCCAGCCTTTAATTTGTGAATTTCTTAGGCAAACCAGACTATGCCCAACCCAGCTATCCACCAATACATACCGGATAATAATGGGTATAGCCGAGCTAAACCGCCAAGCAGGCCTGAACCTCGGTTTAGCCGAAATCTTCCACCAGTACTCCATAGGTTCCAAAGAAGATGGCTGGGTTTATTACCTTAGGATACGCCGTCGTAGAGAAAAGATAATACAAGACACGCCGGATAAGGACGTTAATGATGACGACTTTTTCTGGGTATCGGGCAATTTTGAAGATCAGCAAGCCCAAATCCCAGGCCGAAGTATTAACTGGAAGAAAGGAAAACCTGGTAGAGTTTACTTCGGTTTTTTTTTTTTTCTTGTACTTTGGTTTCGGATGTCACAACTGATCTAACAGTTTGTATCCTTTTTGTAGACTTAGCTCATCTTGCTTCCTATTATAGTTACCCAAGTCTGAACATACTCCGAGCCGCATTACGTGTTGAAGAAAGGAGTTGGGCTAAGCTTCTAAACTTTGAGCCGACCTACAGATATAGCGGTCGCCGAAAAGCCCGAGTGACCGATTTCCTCCTTGAAGACGCACCTGAACCGGACCCAACCCTGCCTGAAATACGACTTGTTCCATTAACTGCAGAAGAAGAGATGGCAAAGAAAAGCAGAGTCAGGGCCCTTCTGACCGAAACAACTAGGCCCGAAGTAACACCACCCAGCCAATCGTAACCTGCTGTTGTGGCCCTCCCTTCTCAACAGCCGTCCTCTTCTCGCCGAACCAAGCGCGCCCGGACTGCTGAGACCGAACAAATTTTGGTTGATGAAGCAGAACCCGTACTTCCGCCGAGCTTACCGCCGAGCTTACCACCGAGCCCCCAACTGGTACCTTCTGACTGAACTACCGGCAGCTGGGCCCCAAAACTTACCTTCAACGACCGAGACATCCGAGATACAGATTCGGTTGTTGCTGAAAAAGATCATTTGTTGGCCCTCAATTTGGCCAAGGGTGTGTGCCTCCCCAAAGACATGGAGCACCACCAAAAACAACTGAATACCGAACTAAAGGCCATCCGGTCAACGACAAAATCCATGATTCTGGTAATCAACTTCAGTCGTTTTGCTGTCTACTTTCTTTTTTCAACTTCTACTTCGGTTTAAAGGGAAATCTTAGCTTTGTCAGGCCCTTCAGAAAAACCAAATCACCCATAGGAAAGTGCTGGAGCTTAGGAAAGTAACTAGGCAAGCAGCGGCAGAGGCTGAGGCGAAAGCGGCTGAGCTGGAGAAGGCCAGAAAGGAAATGGCCGAACTCCGAGGTGAGGTCGGCCGACTGACCGGAATGGTTAGTTCGGCCGAAGCCGAAAAACAAAAGACTGCCATTGTTCTGAAGGACAAGTACCTGCGCGAGCTGTTAAAACTTGAAAAGAAAAAAGACGCCGAAATAACCCAGGCGAAGGAGAGCGCCAAAGAGGCCGAAAAGAGAGGCTTCCAGAAGGCAGAAGATGTTTATGTCAAACAATGTGAGGCCGCCAAGGAGCTTTTCTTTAAGTGCGGCTGGAGGGGAGCCGTTGAGAAGCTCGGTCATGATCCTCAAACCGAGGTTTTCGACCCTCCAGCCTACTTTATACCGAAATCCCTTGCGGAGTATGCAAATGTCATGCAGCAACAGTTTCTTGAGGGCTCAGACTCAGATGAAGATTCTGCTTCTGACGATGCTCCGGTTGTTGATGTGGATCAGACAGTTCGGTCGGAACCTATGGTGGAAGACGTAGCTGTTGATCAGCCTGGTGAAGCCGTGGTTCCGACCGAAACCACCCTTGTTACCGACACCGAGCTTCCGCCTGAAACCGGTCTTCATGCTGACGCTGATGCTGTCTTTGACGCCGAAATCGAAGATCTCTTCTCTTGACTCTATACTTTTTCTCTTTTTGTTGCCTTTTGCCTTTGTAACCGGGCTATGCCCCTCTGTAATTACTATTTAATGAATGAAAATTTTGTTGGACTCTTATTCCGGTTTCTGATTCATATGCTTGCACTTGTAATGTCTTCTATTACTCTAACTTTTATTTCGGTTTTAGCTGGTTAAACTATACTTACAGTAGCCAACCACTCCTTAGCCGACATATTTACTTCGGCTGAGGGGTTTTCAGTTTGTTTAATCCAGCCGATCCAATTTCAGCCATACCCTTACTTCGGTTGGAGAGTAACAAGAGGGTTTATTCCAGCTAACCACTCTTCAGCCATACCCTTACTTCGGCTGAAGAGTAACAAGAGTTGGTTTATTCCAGCCAACCACTCTTCAGCCATATCCTTACTTCGGCTGAAGAGTAACAAGAGTTGGTTTAATCCAGCCAACCACTCTTCAGCCATACCCTGTAACAAGAGTTGGTTTAATCCAGCCAACCACTCTTCATCCATACCCTTACTTCGGCTGAAGAGTAACAAGAGTTGGTTTATTCCAACCAACCACTCTTCAGCCATACCCATACTTCGGCTGAAGAGTAGAAAGAGTTGGTTTAATCCAACCAACCACTCTTCATCCATACCCTTACTTCGGCTGAAGAGTAACAAGAGTTGGTTTATTCCAGCCAACCACTCTTCAGCCATACCCATACTTCGGCTGAAGAGTACAAAGAGTTGGTTTAATCCAGCCAACCATTCTTCAGCCATACCCATACTTCGGCTGAAGAGTACAAGAGTTGGTTTATTTCAGCCAACCTCTAAGTCAGTTTTTTCCAGCTAACTTAGAACAATGTTTTGGTTATTCCGACCAAACGTCCTGCAGCCTGGATCCTTATCCTGGGCTTAGGAAGGGTGTTGGTTTATTCCAGCCAACCACTCTTCAGCCATACCCATACTTTGGCCGAAGAGTATAAAGGTTTGGTTTAATCCAGCCAACCTCTAAAGAACAATGTTTACAATGTTCCTATCTTTACTAAAGCTAACTTTTACAAAGAACAATTTTATGCTGAAAAAGAATCGCTTGTTTTATTGAAGAAAGAAAAAATTACACATTTTTGAAAAGGAAAAGCTAAAAGTAAAATAACTTGAGATTGGCCATGTTCCATGGCCTAGGGATTGCTTTGCCGTCCATGTCTTCTAGGTGGTATGCCCCTTTGCCTGCTAACCCAACCACTTTGTAAGGACCTTCCCAGTTTGGCCCTAACTTGCCATCTCCTGGTACCAAGGTGTTTCCCATTACCTTTCGCAGTACCCAATCGCCGATCTTGAATTGTCTTGGATGTACTTTTTTGCTGTATTTTCTGATTAACTCTTGTTGGTATAAAGCAATGTGAACCAGTGCTCTTTCTCTTCTTTCTTCTGCGAGGTCGAGTTCCAGTGTTATGGATTCTCCATTCAAGTCTGGATCAAAATTTTCGCTTCGAATTGTGGGGAGGCCAACTTCCAGTGGGATTACTGCTTCCATTCCGTAGGCTAAGGAAAATGGTGTTTCTCCTGTTGATCGCCGAGGTGTGGTGCGGTAAGCCCATAAAACATGAGGAAGTTCATCCGCCCACTTGCCCTTTGCCTTTTCTAGCCTTTTCTTTAGTCCATCCAGGACGACTTTATTTGATGCTTCTGCTTGCCCATTTGCTTGAGGATATGCCGGTGTAGAGTTGTAGAATTCTATCTTGTATTCTTCACAAAAGCTTCTGAAGATTCTGCCGTCGAACTGAGTACCATTGTCTGAGATCAGTGCTTTTGGTATGCCAAACCGAGTGATGATATTCTGCCAAACGAACTTCTTCACATCTTTTTCTTTAATTGATGCCAATGCTTCTGCTTCCACCCACTTTGTGAAGTAGTCTGTTGCTGCGAGAAAGAATTTTCTGCCGCCGGGCGCTGTTGGAAATGGTCCTACTATGTCCAAGCCCCACATTGCGAAAGGCCATGGGCTAGTCAATGGTAGGAGTTCTCTTGCTGGTTGATGAATTTGATGTGCGAATTTCTGGCATTTTTCACACTTCTTTACATATTTCTCTGAGTCTACCTGCATATATGGCCACTAATAACCTTGTGAAATGGCCCTGTAAGCTAGCAACCTTCCCCCTTGATGGCTTCCGCACACTCCTTCGTGTATTTCGAACAATAATGCTTTTACTTTGCTGGGATGAACGCACTTTAGGTAAGGCCCAGAGAATGACTTCTTGTATAATGCCAAAGATGGAGATAGCCAAAATCGCTGCGACTTTGCCCTTATTCTGTTGGCTTCTTTTTTCTCTTCTGGTAGGATGTTTTCTTTTAGGAACAGGATGATGGGATCCATCCAAGAGGGGCCTAATTCTGCGCAACATACTTCTTCTGCTTCGGGGTCTTCTATGCTTGGTCTTGGTAAGTAGTCGATAAGTAATGGATGAGGGATGGATGTATCAGCCATTGAGGCAAAGCCTGCTAGTTCGTCCGCTCTGCTGTTCTCCTCCCTGCCAATTTGTTCTATCCTTACTACATCAAACTTCTTGATCTCTGTTCTGACCAGCTCTTGGTACTTGGCCATTCTGTCATCCTTTGCTTCGTATTCGCCAGAAAATTGATTTACCACCAGCTGCGAGTCGCTGTAGACCATTAGTTCGGTGGCCTTTAAGTAATGTGCTGACTTGAGTCCTGCGAGAAGCGCCTCATACTCCGCTTCATTGTTGGATGCTGGGAAGCCAAGGTTGATTGCTTGCTCTACAACCAGGCCGTCTAGAGAGATGAGGACTATGCCAAGTCCTGCACCATGCCGATTGGATGCTCCATCCACAAAGAGCTTCCACATCTCTCCAACGAATAGTTTCCAGCAAGTGGAGGGGTCAGATGATGTCATGGGGTCAAGGATGGTGTTTTCTTCAAGGTCCATGCTTGCTGTCTGCCCTTCGTCCTCTGTTTGTACTATTGGTGAGCCTTTGTTTGACTCTTCCTTGTTGTCCTTAGTCTGGTCTGCCTTGGCGCTTGATTGACTACCTTCTTCTAGGGGTTGCGCTATTCCGGCATCAACTTCCATCCCTAGTTCGGTTGTGTTAGTTAGGTCGACTGGGCAGATATGATGACTTCCAGGAGTAAACTCTGCGACGAAGTCTGCCAAAGATTGGGCTTTTATTGCGGTCTTGGGTTGGAACTTGATGTCGAATTGTCCCAACTCTACTGCCCACTTCAAAATTCGCCCAGAAAAGTTCGCCCTCTCAAACAAAGCTTTTAATGGAAAGGCTGTGAGGACGACTATGGTGTGGGCATGAAAGTAGTGTGCCAATTTCCTGGAGGCCATCATTAAGGCCAATGCTAATTTTTCCAAGGGCAAGTACCTTGTTTCAGCTCTCAGCAATGTCTTGCTAACATAAAAAATGGGCAAGTGTTGTATTCCTTCTGCACGAACCAACACTGCGCTAACTGCGTGCTGAGAGACTGCCAGGTACAAAAAGAGTTCTTCACCAGGTAGTGGGGTAACAAGTAATAGTGGGGAAGACATGTACTCCTTCAAGCTTTCCAGAGCTCGGTCGCATTCTTCGTCCCACTCAAACTTGGCCTTTAAAGCTTGGAAGAATGGTCGTAGTCTGTCTGATGACTTGCTTATGAACCGGTTGAGCGCAGCCGCCATGCCGGTGAGATGCTGCACTTCTTTGACTGAGTTTCGTCTCTCTAACTCCTGGATTGCTTTGATCTGGGAGGAGTCTGCTTCTATACCCCGGTTGGTCACAAGGAAGCCCCAGAATTTGCCAAATCCTACTCCGAATGCGCACTTGGATGCATTGAGGCGTAACTTGTGCTTCTTCAGGACTTCAAACATCTCTCCTAAGTCCTTGAGATGGTCATTCTCATCCTTGCTTTTGACCACCATGTCGTCGATGTAAGCCTCCATTGTTCTGCCTAACAATGGTTCAAACATCTTGGTGACCATCCGTTGGAATGTCGCCCCTGCGTTCTTTAGGCCAAAGGGCATGACCTTGTAACAGTATAGTCCTCTTGGAGTTGTAAAAGACGTGACCTCCTGGTCTGGCTCATGCATGGCGATTTGGTGATAGCCTATGTATGCATCCAGAAAGCTAAGTCGGTTGTGCCCTGCTGTCAGGTCCACCAGTTGATCTATCCTTGGTAGAGGAAAGCTATATTTTGGGCAGGCCTTGTTGACTGTTTTGTAGTCGACGTAGACTCGCCATTTGCCATTCTTCTTTGGCACTACGACTGTGTTGGAGATCCATTTTGGGTAGTGCACTTCTCTAATTGCTCCTGCCTCCAGCAGGCTGCCTACTTCTTCCGCCACTATTTCCGCGTGGTGGAGTGCCGATCTACGCGTGCGTTGAATGACTGGTCTGGCGGATGGGTGGACATTGAGTTGGTGACTGATGAAGTTTGGATCAATGCCTGGCATGTCGTAGGGCGTCCAGGCAAACACTTCGATGTTAGAGGTCAAGAATTCCAAGACCTCTAATCTCTCAGTGCTGGATAACGATGAGCCAAGCAAGAAGAACTTATCCGGGTTCTTCTCATCTATTTTTACCTCCACCAAGTCCTCCACCGCTTTCTGATCAGCCTCTTTACCGACGTCCGTGAATAGTTCATTACTTTAAGGTTCCTCCACCGAATGAACGTATCCTTTGGCAGCGCGGCTGCCATTTACCGTGGCGAAACACTGTTTTGATATGATCTGATCTCTATATACTTCTTCAATTATACCGGTGTCATTGGGGAACCGCATTACCTGGTGGTAGGATGACACCACCGAATGCATGGCGTGCAGCCATGTTCTGCCCAAGATGATGTTGTAAGTGGAGGGGACCTTCAACACCCAGAACTCTACTTTTTGTTACACTTCCTGCTCTGACTGGAAGAATTATTTTGCCGACAGGCCATTCTGGCATGGAGTTGAATCCAATTAGGGGAGAAACTGCAGGCGCCAAGTCTTTGTCTTGCAGCTTCAGTTGTTTAAATGTGTCGTAGTACATGATCTCACATGAACTACCCTGGTCAATTAGAATCCGCTTGACGTCAAAATCCTTGACTCGGAGAGTGATGACCAGAGTATCATTGTGAGGACAGTATATTCGATCCAAGTCCTTATCCGAAAAGGACATAACATTTGTTGCCTCTGTCTTCCCCTTCTTGATGGCAGGTTGGGCACTTAACACTTCCCTAAAGTGCTCAGCCTTCTTGATTGATCCCCTGAGCTCGCATACACGCTCAGGTTCAAAGACTCCATGTATTACATTGATGATGCCTTGTGGTGGGGCGTCGATCGGCATCCCATTGGGGTTATTATGATCATGGGGGGCTGGCTGTGTCCCTCCTTCAATATATTTGTCCAAGTGGCCTGCTGCCACCAGTTCTTCCAAGTGTTGTCTTAGTGGCGTGCAATTCTCAGTTCGGTGCCCCTTTTCTTTGTGGAAGGTGCACCGTGATCTGTCGTCATAGTCTTTCTGAGCTTCACCCAGCTTGGCCGGCCACTTGACGAAAGGCTCATCTCTTATTTCACTAAGAATCCGATATATCGGTTTCTTAAACACCGTGGTTATGGCAGTTCGGATTCTCAACAACCTTTTATCTGGGTCTTCTCCGTTATCTCGTCTGCCACGTCCGTTTCTGCTCTGGCGATCTACAACATTGACCTTTGCTAAGGTCTTCTTTTCTGGTACTGCGGTCGCACTTGATTTTGTTTTGGCTCGTGCGCCATCCTCTTCTACCCTGATGTGCTGGTGCACTCTTTCCATCAGGGCTTCCATAGTGAGGGGTGGCGTCATGGTGATCGAGTCCCTTAGTCTGTTCCCGACTGGAAGGCCTCTCTTATACTGCGCAATGGCAAGATTGGTGGGGCAGTCTCCAATCTGATTGAATGTCTCCCAGTAGCGACTGTTGTAAGATCTGAGGGTCTCTTTTTCACCCATGTCGATGGAGAGAAGCTGGTCGATCTCCACCGGGGTTTTAGTGTTTGTTCGGAACCTTGTTACGAATGCTTCTGCCAATTGCGCCCAAGAAGCTATGCTGCCCTCAAGGAGTTTTTCGAACCAAGTCAGGCCAAGGTCTCCAAGACTTGACGGGAAGAGTATGCACATCAAGGCTTCGTTTCGCCTGTATACAGCCATGACTTGGCGAAAGTGGCTCAAGTGTGAGTATGGGTCCGTCTTCCCTTCATATGTGGTGAATTTCGGCTGAAGGAAGCCTGATGGTAGGGGCGCGTTTTCGATTGCTGGAACAAACGGTGAAGTCTGCAGTCTTGCTAATGCCTTGTCCGTTGGTTCATAGGCAGGGCGCGGTATTGGCATTCCAACCTCGATGCTTCCATGCGTCCGAGGAGCCAACCGCTGTAAGGCTGAAACCCTATGTGGATCCCTTGCCCTGGCATCCTCCTTGCATCGTGCTTTCTCTTCGAGCACGATTCGTAGGTCGGATGATCTGGGTAATTCTGTCTGTCTAGATCTGGTTTGGTGCGAGTGCGAGGGCCAATACGTGCTCCCTTCAGTGTATGATCTCTCAGATCTCGTCCTCTCAGACCTGGAGTGACGAGTTCTGGAAGAAAAGGATTGAGTGTCGCCTGTCCTGAGGCTTCTGCTTTCTCCTTGTGAGGGTGTAGTATTCCTACTACGATTTTCTGAGTGGCGAGGGGGCGTCTTGTTTTTGCGCCCCTCTCCTGTCGCCACTTCTTTTTTCTTCATCTGGCGTTTCAAGGCCTCCATGTCCGCCGCCATCTTTCTTATCAATTCATCTTGCTCTTTCACACGATCTTCCAGGGCTTGAGGGTCAATCCTTCGTCTTTGCCGGTCGGGACTCTGAGAGTGACGAGGACTGTTATTCCGCCTTCCCCTGCCACCCCTCCTGGAGTTATGTTGTTGGGGCTCCAAATCCGCCATAGGAGGGACAGAGGGTAATCCTTCACGCCTTGCACCCCCATCTGGAGTTAGCCCGTCGACGGCGGACTGCGGTAGTTCTTCAATGTGTGCCATTGATTGAGAAAATGAGAAGCTTAGTCAAGAGGTTTTTGTTCTTGTCCGTTTTTCCCACAGACGGCGCCAATTGTACGGGGAAGAAATAATTCTCCTCGTATAATCCTGTTGACTATGTCCTCGCTCCTCCGTACAACGTCGCTTTGTCACCTGAAAACACAAACGTGAGCTAGCCGGCGGGTGTGTGCCGGAAACCTCTCCGATGCCTAAGTCAGAAAACTTGACAAATAGACAAAGCTCAATGTATTCAAGAAGCAAAATTGTAAGTTGTGTGCTGTTACCCCCATCCAAGGTAATGCTTGTGAGTTTTTATAGGTTTCGAGTGGCCCAATCCTAGTAGGACTTTTATTTCTCCATGCAGAGTCCTCCTAGGATTCATACTCCTAAAGGATAATGCTTATCCTTTTACACCCCCCCCCCCCACTGCTTAAACCAAGTGGTATGGTTTTCATCATGGCCGAACTTCCATACAACCGAGATAAACCTGGATATGCTGAGCCACAGATTAAGCCGGACTATCATTGGTTCGGTTCTCCCTTCACTCTTCCTTACCTCGGTTCTCTCCTGTTCAACCCATAGTACGTTCAAACCGAACCCACGATTCTGGACCGGTATAACTCCAAACTGTTTCCGGACCGAAGTACTTTACAACTCCTAAGCCGAAGTAACTTCTTCTTCTTTCGACCGGAGTAACTTTGTCCCTATTGGGCCGAAGTAACATTACAGCCTCTTTTACACAGTCCTCCGTACTTCGGGCCACAAAATTCATCTTATAGCTTGGCCAAATTTTCACCAAAAATTACCCTTTCATATATATTTTGCAGAAATAATTTATATCAGTAAATTACTATAACACCCTTGGTAACATTACATGTTTTAGCTATAAACCCCTTTTACCTTCCTTTTATTGTTAAAAGGACTAAGAAAAAAATTATATTTTCTAAACCCCCTCATAATTATTAAATTTTGCATAAAGGACAAAATTTATTATTTAAATATTTTATTAGACTATTATACCCTCAACTAAATTTCCTCACCTTCTCCACCCACTCTCTCCCTACCTTCTCTGCTCTTTTACGAGCTCTCTGTTATGATTCTCAACATTCTTCGATCTCCTCCTACACCGATTCAGTTTTTCGATCACTCTCTGGCGTTTCATACGCCACCGCCGGTGTCTTCCTTAAGGCGGTGGAACATGATCGAAGCCTCAACCAAGCAAACGCACAAACAAATTCTCTTTTTTCCTTCTCTCTTCCATTCCTAGGGTTTGGATTGGATTCGTTCGAAGCTCTCGTGATTTCAACCAAAACTGTGAATATACCTAAATCACTCTCAGTTGCAGAGAATTTTCTTTGAATGGCGCATAGGTTTCGCAGTGGAAGAGATCGTCGGAGATGATCAGAGAAAGCTTCGACGACGTCGACGTCGACGTATCGCCTTCCAATTCTCATGAAGTTCATGTTCTTGCCGTTGATGATAGCCTCGTCGATCAAAAATTCGAATTATGAAAGAGTATAGAGACGAATCGTGCGACTGCTCAAAATTTTCATATTTGAACACAGTTCTTCTGATTTTTCATATATATATGTGTGTGTTTGTGTGTGTGTGTGCGTGTGTGTGTGAGGGAGAGATTTTTCATTTGGATAGTGTTGTTAAGTTCTTAAATTGATCTATTGATGAGTTGTTACTATGTTCTCTCAACTTTTTGTTGTAAAATTATTTTTGATTTTGATAAATTTTTTTGTCGTGAGTGAGCAATATGGATTGTGTATATATAATAGATAACAGAGAAGCCAAAGAGGTGATACGAAAGAGGCAAGTAACTGTGAAGAAACAGAAGAACAGTGGCTGTGAATGATCTAATTTCATTTGATAGAACTAGAGTAAAATTTTACTCTGATTCTATTGCTTTGTTTTTTTCATTTGACAGAACTAGAGTAAAATTTTACTTTTATACAGAGTAAAATTTTACTTTTAGTTTCAGAGTGTAAAATTTTACTCTTATTCAGAGTAAAATTTTACTTTTATATAGAGTAAAATTTTACTTTAGTTTCAGAGTATAAAATTTTACTCTGAAATACATAGTGAAGATGGCTTAATAGGAGAGCTGATAGATATGAGGGTAATATAGCAAAAGAAACAAGTTTTAAAATATCAGGGGGTTTTGAAAGTACTTATATAATTCTTGTCCTTTTGAAAGACAAATTAGATAGTGAGGGGGCTATCACCAAATCCCCCTTATTTTTTCAGCAATGCTAGGTATCATAAAAAGTTTTTTATGAAAATGGTCATGAAAGACTTGTGACCTTTGAATTACACTTACAATAAAGCACCACACACACTAATCAAGGTAATCTAAGAGTCACAAATTTTTCATGATCCTTCTCATGATAAAATTTTCATGATCTCTAACATTTCTCTTATTTTTTTTATTAGCAAAGAAAAATAAAATTACTGACAAAATAGCAAAGTACAAGATACAAATATAACAATATTAATAAAGAAGAAAGTGCGAAAAACATCATGGTGAGTAAGGGCATCACAGTTATATTTACACCAAAAAACATCACCTGTTGTTGAAATCAGAATTTCTTAAAAATGGTGTGAGCTTTAAAGAGTTAGGCATGTAATAACCTAAAAACCACAACCTCCACTATTGTTGGTAATGAGACGTGAACAATAACAACCAAATCCGCAAAGAATCCTCCCACTTTCTTGGCAGATCCGAAAAAGAAAAAAAAGAAAAAAAAACACAGTCGTATTTTTTACAACTAACAACTTTAAATAAGACTATGAATACATATATCTTATGTAAAAATACTAGAGATCTTAACGTTGTGTTTAGATTATAGATTTGAAAAGAAAAAAAAAAAAGGTAAGTGAAATGTGAACAGCGATAGAAGCACGTGAGGCTCAGGGGGTCATGTGCCTCCCTCAACTTTTGGGAAATTATATTTATACCTCTAATACAAAAATATATTTCAATGTAATCCTTTTAAGTAATTTCTTGAAATTTTATATCTCTATGTTCTTTATAAAAAAAAATCTATTTATTTTGTCACTCTAAATATTTAATTATGCTAAAAAGTATTCGTATAAATTTTATGTTAGAGAAATGTTATATGTCACTGATTTTTTTATTATATCGCATCTTATATGAATATTTGTAATTGATTCATTTTTTTACATAGAGTTATTACATAATTAACAATAACTAATAATATATTGTCATTTAATTCGAAATTCTTCAAAATGAAAACGAAAAAAGTTATATATAACAACCCTTGTGTATTATTTATTCACCTTTCTCTCTTTTCTTTCTCTATCCCTCTCTATGTTTTTTTTTTTTTTTGTGTGTGTGTGTATCTTAATATAATTTTGCTCTCATATTTTATTAAAAATATGACTATATTTTAAATTGTGATGATTACCATACATAAAATTAAATTAATAATAATAAAAATAATGATTAGTTAACTTGAGTTTGTATTTAAATATACCTTTTGCAATCTTACTAATTTACCATCAAATAAATATTAAGTTAAGCTGGACTGTTATTTTTGTTAAAATTTCAATCGAATTGTGCCCTTTTGAGTCAAAATTCTGACTCCAGCATTGAGTGTGAATAAAATATAACTATGTTTTACATACATTTTTTCTTTTCTTTTTTCAATCTCTACCCAAATTCATGAACCAACTAAAAGAATTACCAAATATTGTGTACAATATTTTGTAATTTGTTTGGTACCAGTAACATTGCTCTATTTTATGTGATTGGTATAAGGAACATTGTTTGGTTTCAAAAAATTAAATTCATTTTTCAGAAAATTCAATTTTTTTTTCATTATTTTTTTTTTAGTTTTTTTTTTTTTTTTGTAAAAATATTTTATGCAAATTTTTTATGTTTTAGGTACACCTAATCTAAATACGGTTAAAAAGTATAATATTTGTGAATTTTTTTTAAAAAAAATTTACCAAATATAAAAAATACAAAAAAAAATATGAAAATTTAATACATTTTCGTATTTTGTTATATGCAATGAATTTTTAAAAAAAAAAATTGAACAATTTCTTATTTTTTTTAAATTTTTTTTAAAGTATTGTAAGATTAAGTGAATCTAAAAATGAAAAAAAATAATTAAAATATTTTTAAAAATCATAAAAAATATAAAATTAAAAACTCAAAAAACTGTTTTTGAAAATTGAAAAGTAAATAAGATGATTGATAGCAGGTTATATATGTTTTTTTTTTTTTTTTTTTGACATGACTGTTAGATCCGTTTAAATTTTAAATTTGTGAATAAAAAAAAAATTCTATTTCATACACAAATTGAAAATTCAAACATTAAATTAAGAGCAGTTGAATCTCAGTGGGGAGAAGATAGGCAAAATGAATGTACCCATTTGTCCTTGGTGCGGTGTCCTGCCTAGTGCATGCACCTCTTTATTTGCTGCCATTTCAATCCTTAGGGAATGAATGATAATTTCGTGTGTAAATTATAAAGACATTTCATATTTGTTTAGAATATAAATTATTTTTTATAATTTTAAAAATTATAAATATATTATTATCAGAATTTGTTGTTGAACAAAATTGGAAAAAAAAAATAAAAATAAAAACAAAAACGAAAGCAAAATTCTTAACTATCTTTTATACAACAATGAAATTATTAGAATTATTAATTGAAATATATTGCTCACATTATTAAAAACTATTAATGGACTTAATGGTTAATTAATAAAAACACTTATTTGTTACGAGATAAGAAATTTTAAAAGATTTGATGTAGTTTTTATAACCATAAAGGCAAATTAATATTTGGATAAATTACAAATAGATCTATTGAGATTTGTTTAAAATACAATTTGTTCTCTGTGATTTTGGAAATTATATCACACCTTTGAAATTTTTAATTTCATAACAAATTACCCATTTTATTAACAAATCACCGTATCAATTAATATTTTTTAATAACTTCAGAAATTTATTTTAATTAATAATTAAGATAATTTTATCATTATATAAATGATTAGTTAGGAATTTTATTTTTTCTGTTAATTCTGTTATATAAAAAATTCTGATAATGGACTATTTGTTATTTTTCAAATCATAGAAGGTAAATGTCAAGAACTATATTTATAATTTATCTTTAATATTTTAAGTAAATTTTAAAAGATTTATTTAAAATTTACCCAAACTTTTTCATTTTTTATGATTGATGAAACTTTCAAAATGCAGTTGCTATGATTTTGGTTTGTAGAATTGGTCACGTACGTTTATGTTTGTGTGTACGTGTATGTAGACATATATGTGTGTACGTGTGTACGTTTATCTACGTACACGAGGCTCACGAGCATTTATTTCTGCCACGTTTGAGTTGCTTCCATCAACTAGGGGTGGGTATGGGTCAATTGGGGGTACGGAACTTCTAATCCGTTATCCGTCTGTCAAATTGACAGATTGAAAAAAATCAATCCGCATCTGTCCGTCCATTCAACGGATGTGGATTGAGCGGATTGACGGATTGACGGATTGATGCGAATCGGTTTGGCGGTTTAAAATTTTATAAATTTTCAACATAATTCAACTTATGCACTTTCTCAAAAAAAAATAAAAAATAAAAAATAATAATAATAATTACAATCAATGACTTAATGGAGTATTACAATCGCTGCATGCCTCATCTGAAGAAAGAAAGTTTGAAACTTCATTCACATATTACAATTACAGTATGCCTCATCCACATAAAGTATTATAATTTGTGGTTCTTAAAATATAAAAACAATTTAAATCACAAAAACTATGAATAGAGCAGTAGTACAGATTGTATGTCTCTGTATTGTTGCATCCACATCTGCTTTTTGAAAACAAAAACAAACCAACATATGTAATCTTTTTTATTTATTATTTTTAGAATTAGATTTAAAAACTAAAATATATAGATAAATAATACATTTATTTTTTTCAATTCAAAAAATATATTTAAGTTGAAAACTCTTTTTCAACATAATATATTCAATAGAATATTTAAATTATTTTTCAATTGAAAACACAAATAGAATATATAAACAAATTGAAAATACAAAGTCTTACAAATTACTAGGGATGCTCGGCAGTTTAGCAGTTCAGCGGTTCGGTTGCGACCAAATGAACCTCAAATCCACCATCCGTCCAAAACTCGGCAGATTGAAAAAAATCAATCCGCAACCGTTCGCTCGTCATCATGCATCCATCCAAAATGCGGCGAATTGATTCGGTTCAGTCGGTTTGGACGGATCGGTATATTCGCTGCTCACCTTTACCATTAACCACATAAATATAAAATATAGAAATTTGTATTTGATTGAGTTTTGAAATTAATTTTAAAAGGTACATTTTTTAAAAGAGTTTTCAAAATTTAGAAATTTGTTTAGTTGTATATTTTAAATATAATTTTTACAAAATTTGAGTTTTATAGTTTGGGATGATTTAAATTTTTTTTATATAGTTTAATAGATGAGTGTAAAAGAAAAAATGATTAATTGATGTGTAGGATGTGAGAGAATGAACAATGAGAGGGAAAAAAAATAGTTGATTAATATGTAGAATGTGAGAGAAATAGAGAAGAAAAAAAAAAAAAAAAAGATTGATAATATTTTTAAAAAAATTATAAACCAAACAAATTTTATGTTTTGAATTCTTAAAATTTGATTTCAAAATCAAACCAAACCCATACTATTTTGTGAATTTCAGCTCCAAAAAGCAATGGTCACATCCTGCATCGCCTACTATGCAATCAATAATATGGGGCTTTTCCCAAACTAAGCCTACCTATTAAGTTATTCCTCAAACTAAGTCTAGTTTGGCCGAAATTTTCAAAATAAGCTGAAACATGTTTACAAAACACGCTTTCAGCATGATTCTGGTCCAGGCGCACAAAATGAATAAAATCGTAATAGCGTGGTTACAAAACACGCTTTTAATTAAGAAAACGTTATTCCTATTAGCGTTTTCATTTGTAAGTAAAAGCGTTATTTCTAACCACGCTTTTAACATATATTAAAATGTAATCAAAATAAAAGTTAAGTGGGGTTGTAATTCAAATGGTAGTGTTCTACGCTTTGCATGGGAGAGGCACGTGGTTCAATCCCCGCATCTCCAAACTCCTATCATGATAAAAAAAAAAAATTATTAGTGAATTAGAGCAATATACGTGTTATTTTTTTAAAAAAAAAATATTTGATAATATAATATGTGTTATGATAAAATAATTTTAATTATTTATTCAGATAATATTGTCTCATCGTTTTATAAAATTGTTACTTGAATACTTATATATATTAATTTTAGTTAAATTATTTGTGCATTTTGATAATTTTAGTTCCATCGAATTAAAATGTGTAATTATCATATAATAATTTTGTATGAACCGAGTCTTTCGTGAATACTTAGACCGCTTCGTAGTTGTCTTTGTGGACAACATCTTGATTTATTCGACCTCCAGGGAAGAACACGGGGAACACTTACAGATAGTGCCTGACTTGCTTAAGGTGCACCAATTGTATGCTAAATTTGAGAAGTGCGAGTTTTAGCTAACTGAAATAAAATTTTGGGGGCATGTTGTGTCGAGAGAATGAGTAACTGTGGACTCTTCTAAGATAGATGCCGTGCAAGATTGAGAATAACCTAAAAATATTTTTGAAATCTGGAGTTTCCTGGGGTTAGTCGGGTATTATTGTCGTTTTGTAAGTGACTGTTTTAGACTAGCCGCACCGTTGACCAGGTTGACAAGGAAACGTGCTAAATTTGTATGGAACGAGACTGTGTGAGAAGTCGTCCAAAACTTAAGATTAGATTGACTACCACATCGGTTTTGATAATTCCAGAAAGAGGCTTAGGTTATACCATGTATTGTGACGCGTCCTGGGATGGACTTGGTTGTATATTGATGTATGAGGGAAAGGTTGTGGTCTTGGGTTCACGATAATTGAAAATTCATGATAAGAACTATCACATTCATGATTTAGAGTTAGCAGTGGTAATTTTTGCTTTGAAAATTTGGAGGCATTATTTGAATGGTGAAAAGTTTGATGTTTGTGGGTGTTGATTTCTGACTACACAACTGAAGGGGAAACTCGGTTGGCGAGCACCAGCAGAATAAATTAAGCTCGAACAACCTGTCACAGAAAGATAAGAATCCGGTGGTGGTTCGTCCACCCGGGGGTACTCCGACGCTCAAGTCAGTAATCAAATATCTCTCAAAGATAGCAAATTGTGCTTAACTCAGAAGAAAGAATTTACTGCTCATAGTATATCACACATACCTGAGACCCACGGGGTGGCCTTGCTTTTATAGCCAGCACTGACTTGATCCCTATAGAAGACTCACTTCAATGGACTTAGGCCCAATACTTATCCTGGACTCTCAGCTAAATAGGGATAAAGTCCCTAAGAGCTTTATCTTTATCCAGATTGAGATCATCCCCTATTCTAGGACTCTTGTCCCTTATCCACTCATCTCGGATTACGGTATCTCTACAGATAACCTTGGTGTAGACACCCCATTTTTGACCAACCTTAAGACTCAGATGTCACCGATTAAGCACTTGGTGATGTCGCATATTGTGCTCGTTTTGAGGTTGCGGAGTCTCGGCTGCGAGCCTTGCCTCCGGACTTCCGGGCTCTTTCGTGTTTTGCCTCGGTTTGCGAACCACATCCCGTTTTCTCCGTTTTCTCTTCCCGATGGAAGGGAGAGGTCTCGTAGACCATCTCTTAGTGGCCGTAGGCTACGTTTCATGGTCGTAGGCCATTTTTCCCGTTTGGAGCCCGGTTTTCGATTTTCGAAGCCATCGGCCGTGTGCCTCGGTTCGGGACCGCCTAACCACCTCCGTTTGCTCCGGTTTTTGGTATACACCTTATTTCCTCCCTTTTGAGGAACACTGTAGCTCGAGAGACTAACTTCGTGGTCGAATGCCACCTCCGGTGCTTAACAGCCCATTTTCGGGGCCCCGGTCCGCGCGTTTCGGTCCCCAAACCTCCGTTTTGCATCCGTTTTGGTTCATTTTTGGTGGAGACCTTATTTTCATTGTTAGGAAGCCTGTAGGAGGGTGGGAGGCCAGCAATTTTTTTGAAAATCCAGCTTTATTTCTTCATCGCTCTCCGTCGTCCGTTTTCCTCACTAAAAAGCTAATGTTGATCACGCCGGGGCCACTTTATTTAGCCCTAAACCCCATATTTGTGTTGTACACACCTGGGAGGCCACCAATACGAATAGGCTGGCCAGTAATTGTCTCTGACCCTTTTGAACCCCTCTAAAAAGTGGGTTTTTCTCTCTCCTAGTTCACATTTTCTGGGTTTTGACCACATATTTGTGTTGTGCACACATGGGAGGCTACCTTTTTGAGGTGGCCGGCCAGCAATCTTCATTGACCCTTTTGACCCCTGGCCGGCCAGCTATGGGCGGTGGCCGGCCGGCCACCTGAACCTTTTGAACCTGGCCGACCTTGATCCTCTCTCCAAGTGTGTTCCACCTGTACAATTTGTTTTCTCCCAGATTTTGTATCCGGGGGGTTGCCTTTTTGGGGGGGGGGAATTTGAATTTTATTTTCCCTCCTTTCCTTGCCTCTCTCCCTCTATAAAACCAGCACCCCAGCTCCATTTTGAAGGGTTACAAAAATTGTTTAGGGCCATTGCATACAATCCTCTCTCTCCCCCTCTTCCAAGCCTCAAAACACCCTTGGTTCTTGGCCATTTACACACCAACCCATAGCACAAGGCCTCCATCCTCCATTCTAGCATTTTGGGACTGTTTTGAAGAGGTTGAGAGCTCAGAAATTTGGTCCAAGAGCTGCTGAAGTTTGGTCTTCAAGGGTGAGTCTTCTTCTCCTCTTTTCTTGCTCTATTTTGCATGCAATCTTAGCCTTTGTTGCTTACATTTTTGGGCTCCGACCTGAACTGTAAATAGTCATATTTTGAGTTCCTTTTCATGTTTGATCAAGGGTCTTTCTCTGTTTGAGGTCTCCTCCTCCCCCTTTGTGTTTAAACTCTCTTTTAGGCCTATTTTTGCATGATATTTTAGGCTTATTTGTGAGCTGTTTTGGACTTGGTCATAAACTGTGAAATGTCTTTTTCTGAGCCCCTCTTCAACTTTGTTGAAGGGCTCTCCTCTGTTTGAGGTCAGCTGCTACCACTTGCCTCTTTATCCCTCTTTTAGGCCTTTTTCTTGCATGCTGATTTAGCCTCACTTTTGTTCATTTTCGAGACTTGATGTAAACTGTAAAGTGCTTCATTTTGAGTGCCTATTCAACTTTGTTGAAGGGCTCTTCACTTTTTGGGGCCAGCTGCTGTCCCTTGTCTCTATTATCTCTTTTAGGGCCATTTTTGCATGATAGATTAGCCCTATTTATGTTCATTTTTTAGACTTGTTATAAACTGGAAAAAGGTTTGTTTTGACATCATATTCATGTTTTATTAAGGGAATTTTCTTATTTGAGGTCTCATGCTTCCTTGTATGCTTGATTGTCCCTTGTTTTGAGCCTTACACCTAAGCTCTTGTTGCATGCTTTGTTTGGCCTTATATCCACTGAAATCTAGTGGATTTTCAGTGGCTAGCACACTGTCTTGAGCCTCCAAATCAGAGGGGGGTGACCCCCTCTCTCCTTGACTTGTTTGGTGGTCATTTTGGCCTTCCAAAGAGACCCTATCTTGCATGCTTTGAAGCCACTTTCCAGGGTCAATTTGGTAAGTTTTAAGACTATCATATTTGATTTTCATGGTTGTTTATGCCATGCTAAATGTCTATCTTGCATGTGCTTAATAACTCCTCACATGGCCCTCTAAAGTAACTCATCATTTTTGCATGTGTTGGCTTCATTTCAGTGGTTATTTAGGCCTATTTTCACATGTTTTGTTCACTGATTTTTGCTAGTTTGCTGAGATTCCATACGCTTCACACACTTGCCATGTAAACTATGTTTGCTAGTCAAAGTTGCATGCTACTTTAGTCCATCTTGCTAGCACTTTTTGGCCATGCTTTGAACTAGAAATCTTCATGTTTTGGGACTTCCTTGGCTCTGTCTTTATACTTCATAATCAAATAATGCATGCTTTGTATAGCTATAAGTCATTGCATGTGCCTAGTCTTGAGTTTCGAGGCTCATTCCATGCATCGGGTGCCATTTTTCCATGTTTCAGGGCTGTTTAGCATCATATTTTAGTGCTGAAATTCACATGCTTGTATGCCATCTTGCATCCCTTGCCATGCCTTGTTAGAGTTGCATGTTGTGCCTTAGGATCAGTCCTCGGTTTGCTTGCATGTGTGCACGCATTTCGATAGTCCTATTTTCACCTAATGGCTACTAATGTGAGTGTGGCTGAGGTCCACTCATGTTAGTGTAAGTCCATTATGCATTGTGTATGCCATTTCATTTCATAGCAATGCGTATGCTAGGTTGCATGTTAGGATTGCATTCATGCATGTCATGCATATTGCATTGTCCTTGGGATGTGAGTTAGCCCAAGCACGGGAAACGAGGGACGTTTCGTACTCCGAGTGATGGAACGTGTCTCAATTCCCGGTCACCGACACTCCGGATTATCCATGATGGAGTCTAGGCCTTGTTGTGTCCATATGTGCATTCATTTCATATTGAGTCATGCAATTCGACTTCTCGGCCATCATGCATCAAGATACGTGATTGGTGGCACGAGGATTGAGGACTACACTCCCTGAAGAGTAGTCATGCATGCATATGTGAAAATACTTTGCCATGCCCCTTTGTTGCTCTCTGTTGCAGCAAATCAGAAATCAGCAACCTTCCGGAGCCTGGCACGCATCCCAAGAATAATTGCAAACAGAGGCAAACCGGGGCATCGCAAAGGATTCTCCGCACAAGGCAACCCGAGCATGCATCATTCATCATTTAAAACAGAGCTGAGGCGTTCCATGGATTTGCGTGCCAATTTACTGCTTTCCTAGATTAATTTGTTAATTAATTAGGATTCTGTATTTATTCGGGACTGTATTATTTATTCATTTGGGACTGTATTATTTATTCGGACCCTCTGCGCGAGGGCAATGTTGTAATAAGTGTGCGTGTGTGTGATGTATGTCTTCCAACCCCACGTCTTTCTCCCTTTTATTTATCAGCTTATGATTGTTAGATTAGGGCATGTTTCAATTAGCATACAGTATGATAGCATGTTTGCATTCATTCATCTGTCTTGCATGCACCAGGCTCGGCGCATCATACTAACTGCATTTGTATCTCAATTCCAAGTTGAATACATGTTAGTTGTAGCATTTCACATGCCATCTTTAGAATAGCCGAGCCTATCTTAGTTGCATTTTTGCATGTGTTGCATTAGGCATTTCTGTATAGTTAGGATCATGCATGAATTTCTAACATAGCTTTTGTTTTGGCTTGGAGTACTCGGTAAGTGTTTATGCTTTAGCATCCTTGCATGTGTGTGAGTGACTGCCATGATAGCATGCTTACCATGAGGCTATATGCTTATGTGATATAACTGCCTGAATGCTTGTGGGTGAAGGTTGGATTATTTGAATTAGAATAAATGCATTGACTGTGAGTTTTAAGCCCACTAGATAGTGGCAAAATCATGTTTTTCTAAGCCTACCCGAGGGTGGCAAATCCACGTCTTAGCCTACTTGCGGGTAGCACCATCAAACCACTTTCAAAAACAAACATGAAATGTTTTGTTCCAATTCAGGCGACCTAGTCTATACTTGTATGCTGTGCGCATCACATAGTCTAGGCTAATAACTGGAATAAGAACACATAACGTTTTCAAAACTAGATATCATGGTTAGTAGAAGCTGATCTTTGATCGGGCGAGCGGGGGTGCTCATGAAGTGACCTTCCCCAATCGTACCCAAGTTCCCGAACCAAGGCAACTTTGGTGATGACGGACACGTGGCCTTAGGCAAACGAGTCAGGGTTTCCTAAATTTCCCCAAAATGAAACATTTAGGTGGCAACTCTGTATCTGGCAAAGTAGTCCATGTTTGGCACTTCTTTCAAAAAAATCTATTTTCTCAAAACGATTTGCCGGATTTGGACTATTTGGTTCAGATTAAGAACCGTGACAATTTGAGAGTCTGAACTTGTAGTGAGCCCAAAACGAACAAAACGGGACTCATTCTCCTGGGGCGTTCGGGGATATCTACAACGAGCGGAGGTGCTCACGAAGTGACCTTCCCCAATCATACCCAAGTTCTCGAGCCGAGGCAACTTTGGTGATGACGAACACGTGGCCTTAGGCAAACGAGTCAGGGTTTCGTAAATTTCCCCAAAATAAAACATTTAGGTGGCGACTCTGTATTTGGAAAAGCAGTCCATGTTTGGCACTTCTTTCAAAATCTGTTTTCTCAAAATGATTTGCCAGATTTGGACTCTTTGGTTCAGATTTAGAACCGTGACAATTTGAGAGTCCGAACATGTAGTGAGCCCAAATGAACAGAACGGGACTCATCCTCCCGGGGCGTTCGGGAACGTCTACACTTGGCCTAGCCGAGATTACCTCAGCATCATGACCAGACCATGTGGCACCTCAGCTAACACTTCGGCGTTACTTTGACCACATGTTGTCATTCACAAAATATGTCCCCACAATGTTTTCTCTAATCATAAGAGTCTAAAATATTTTTTTTCCCAAAAAAGATTTGAATTTACGCCAACGAAGATGGATGAAATTTATGGAAGATTATGACTTTGAGTTACACTATCATTTGGAAAGGCTAATGTAGTGGCTGATGCATTGAGTTGGAAATCTGTGAGTAGCTTGGCAAGTGTAGCCATTGGGAAATAGCACATGCTAGGCGATATCGGCGAGTTTGATTTGCAATTGGGCGAGTCTAGTGAGGGTGCTACTTTATTTACCATGGTTGCTCAACCCACATTGATTGGTAAAGTCATAGAGGCATAATAGGGTGATTATGAGGTATAGACAATCCGTGATAAGATCTCTAACAGGGAGGAAGAGAAGGGTTTGAATATACAATCAGATTTGAGTATGAGGTATCTAGACCATTTGTTTGCGCTGGAATCTTGTAGACAGGAGGTTCTCTGAGAATTTCATCACTCATGCCTAGCGGTACATCCAGGAGGAACTAAAATATATCATGATCTTAGTCGCTAGTTTTGGTGAAGGGGTATGAAGCGGGATGTCACTTTATTTATTTCGAAGTGCCTTACTTGTCAACAAGTGAAGTTTAAGCACCAAAAGCCAGCTGGTTTGCTACAACCCTTACCGATAGTCGAGTGGAAATGGGAGCATGTTACCATGAATTTTGCACTTGGGCTTTCTAGAACACAACAGGGCAATGATGTCGTTTGGGTGATTGTGGATAAGTTGACTAAGTTTACGCACTTCGTTCCGATGCGCACTAACAACTTAGTTGAGCATTTGGCAGAGTTGTACATTAGAGAGATAGTTCGACTTCTTGGGGTCCTTATGACCAATATCTCGGATAGAGATCCTCATTTTATTGCTCAGTTATGGCAAAGCCTTCAAGAGGCATTAGGAACTAAGTTGACCTTTAGCACCGCTTATTATCCTTAGACCGATGGGCAATCAGAACGTACCATTTAGATTTTTGAGGCATGCTTAGAACTTGTATCCTTAATTTCAAAGGGTCTTGGGAAAAGCACTTATCGTTGATTGAGTTCGTCTATAACAATAGTTATCAGGCTAGTATTGACATGGCATCGTTTGAGGCCTTGTATGGCCGACCTTGCAGAACACTGGTTTGTTGGGTCGAGATAGGTGATGTACCGATGCTGGGCCTGAAGATTGTTAGAGAGACGATCGAAAAAGTTGCTCCCAATTGAAAGAGGTTAGCTATGGCTCAAAGTCGACAAAAGAGTTATACCGATAAGAGAAGACAACCTCTATCTTTCGAGGTTAGTGACCATGTGTTTCGTAATATATCATTGAGACGGGATTTGATGAGATTTGGGAAGAGTGGTAAGTTGTCTCCAAGCTTTATTGGACCTTTTGAGATTCTAGGCTAGATTGGAGAAGTGGCATACCGTTTGGCCTTACCATTACAGCTTTATGGGGTTTACAATGTGTTCCGTGTATCTGTGCTTAGGAAGCATGAACCCGACCCTTCACATGTACTTGATTGGGTTGATTTGGAGGTAGATCGGGATGCCTTGTACGAGGAGTGGCCGGTTCAAATTTTAGATCCCCGAGAACAAGTGTTGATTGGCAAGACCATACTGTTGGTGAAGGTGTTATGGAGGCACCATGGGGTTAAGGAAGCAACTTGAGAATGGGAGGCGGAAGTCCGTTCCAAGTATCTGGATTTGTTTAGAACACTTAGTTTGTTCTAAATTGTAATTTCTCTTGTGTTCGAAAATAAATCATTGAGATTGTAAACTACTTGTTATTATGATTGTCGTTGTCTTTTGAGCATGAGAATTGTTGTAGGATTGTTACAATTATTAATGAACTTGTATTTTTGATTATCATATTAGTGATTGTTGGATTGTGGCCTTGGCCCATGGAAAGATTCTAATAATGGTAGTAAAATGTTGTTGTTGAGATTGAGATCTCCATATTATAATTGATTTATTGCTATTACAGATTCATTTTGCCATTAGTGTGGTTGTTGTCACTTGAAGCCTTGTTGTTGTTTTGTTTTTGTTCCTTGGACGTGTTGGTGAGAGGTGTAGCCAAATTTTGGGGGCGAAATTTCCTAAAGGGGGAGAGATTGTAATGTCCCGAGTTTTGGGCTTGAATAGTATTGTGTAATAGAGTAGTATCCATTTCTTTCGGTGTTTTGTTCATCGTTTTGAGTCATTGAAATTTCTTTCTACTCTTACTTAACCTTCTCATAACTTTCTTTCTAAAATCGCTCGAGCGGATGCTCACAGAGTTTTTCAAACTTTTCTGAGTTTTCTGGGCAGAAAACTGCTTGAGCAAGTTTTGGGTCCTATTCGAGCAGATTTTGGTGGAAATTAATGGGTAGCTCTCTGAAGCAATTGCTTATGAGGCTAAAATTTTCACTCGTGCAGAATTGAAACCACTTGGGCAGATTTCAACGCGTTTGTCTCGATTTTTGTGTTATTTTTCTCAAAATTGATGTCAAAAGTGTTGTTGCACAGATTTTCTCTTCTCTCTCTCTCTCTCTCTCTCTCTCTCTCTCCATATATATATATATTCATATTTTCTCTCCATTCTCTCTAAAAACACACCTATAATCCAACTTCTCTATAAGATTTAGACCAAATCTTCAAGAGTTTGAAAGGGTTTTTTACACCAAATCGAATAGGGCGACGAAGGCTACGTTTATAACAGATTGGATCGTGTTTTTGTTGACTTTGATTTTAGGATTTTCATCCTCTTCATCTCCCAAACTTGAGATAGGGATCATCTTTGAGTTATATATACATTTTTGCAAGTTTATACATGTTTTGAGTTTTTCATCATGTTGTGAGTTATGATTTTGGATTGTTAAACCCTAGATGATGTTAGAGGCGGATTTCATCTATTTTTATCAAAAACTTTTGATAATATGAGTATGTTCTAGGGTGTGGGTGTTGTTTGAGAAAAATCTTTTCAAAAATGGAATAAAAACCTTATTGATTTTGGAAAAAAGTTATGATATTGTGAAATTGATGCTTGATAATTTGCCGTGTGAGTAAATGATGGAGGAAATTCTATAGTTGTATCAAATGAAGAGATTTCATGAAAAAAATGAGAAATTTTAGAATTGGAAAGCTTGAGCAATAGTTGGTTGTTGTTATTGTGGAAAGATCAAATGCTAAAAAGGATGTTTAATATGTGGAGAATATATGAATGTTGATATTGTTATTTTGTCTCTTAAAAAAAAAAATACTATGTTGTTATTTTTATAAGAGATATGAAATTTGATCACAATGGAGGATTGTGTGGATGAATTAAGAAATTGAGAAATTTCAAGGCATTGATATAGAAATATATTGCATTGGCACTTGATTTAATTATCATCACATTTCAAATTGGCATTGTTGAGATGTTTAAATGGGACTTTATTATTGGATTGGGCATTTGCATCGCCATTCCATTTTATCATTGATGCAATTGATTTTGAATATTGCATTGGAAAACAATATTGCTTTGAAGGAAATTATTTTGTGAAACAAGATCATATTGATTTCTTTTGGGGTAAATACGTTGGTAAGTCCGGATTGGGGGTATAGTTGGTATTGGTTAAGTTGGCCTGAATATCCATGGTTAAAGACCGAAAACACGCATAAAGGAGGTCCCACGTGCTTTCCGATTAGCTACCGGTAAAGTAGGGATTGGTAGTGATTGTTATGTTTACTTGCACACCCTAACCTAGGGATTACTTAAGTTGTATTTACTGTGAGATCCCTAACTTGTGTAAACCCTATTAGGTCCCTAAATTTTTAGTTATTATAATAAAGCCCTTAGTTTTTCTTTTATTCACAAATTTAACCCTAGAATCGAAGATGCATCGCAAATAAACCTGTACAAAACCAAATCGACCTCGATAGCTTAGTAATCGTTTTTACACACTAATATAAATTATTCAACTATAAGGCCCTTGACCTTTATAATTTTATTTAGACCCTTATTTTTAAATTATTTCAATATAGACCATCGATCTCTTATTTATTTTCAATTTTAGCTGTAAAGCTGCAAACACGTGCCAACCAAAAATTTAAAAACCTTGATTGAACCTGGGAACTTAGGGATCATTCCAAGCCCTAATAATAATTAAATTAATTCCCTAACTATATTTGCCAATCAAAAACCTTAGGCATTCGGTTATCATTACGACTTGCTGTTTAATTCGAAATAAAGAAACTTTAACCGAATTGAAGTTTCAAATCCTAATTAAATTAAATACTACATTTAAATAAATGTTCTAATACATGAATTAAAACCAAAGCCCTCACATTTTTATTAAATCGCTAATTGACCCCAAACTAGTACTAATATATATACACACACTTGTTCCTTTAAACCCATATTATACACTATATTTTGCAATTTCTAACAATTGTACACAAGAAAAAAAAAAATTAATTCCCACAAATCAGCCCACATGGCCACCCATCCTAGGGAATAGAAAATTATACAACCTTTTCAAACCATATCCATGAAATCAAGGAAAAGTGCTGGCAAGTACCCCCAAAACATGGAACCATGCCTCCATCCTAAGTTCACTCCTAACCAAATCCTAACTAGATCACGATTAATTGTATAATTAAGGCCTCTAATTATTCACCATTCCATTATATTCCAAGTAAATCTAAAATATCCAATCCAATTCCAACCAATTGGCACTTTAGACATTTTGCACCAATTTTCCTATAAAAGAAACCTCACCCTTAGCATTTTACATACAAGAACACACATACAAACACTTCATTCGGCTGAGAAGAAAAGTGGGAAAGAGGGTGAGTTTGGTGAAAGAAAGGAAAGAAAGAGAAGGTCTTGTTAGTTAACCAACCATGCCTCACGTATGCCACAACACAACTCTCTCTTTTATTTTATTTTTTTCAAAATACATATTATTAGCATCTTGAAATAATATTTTCAGATGTGTTGTAATGGTGTTCATTTGTTTAAAGTTGATGAATTGGGCTTTAATCATTCTTCTATTTATATTTCCTCTTAATAGATGTAAAATTACATTTTTCTTCCCAAATCTCACATTTTTTTTAAAGGCATACCACCACTATAAGAATCTGAGTTATTGATACATTATTTAGTATGTTTTCCTCACAAAATAAATGGAAAATTTTCTTTAATTGGCCTCTTTTCTCACAAATCTTCTTATTTTGAGTATTGTGCATGAAAAATCTATTTTACAACCAACTTTTGAAATTTATAGAAAAATGTAGAACAATCTTCTGGACATCAATTTTATGTCAAAATATTCCCCGAGGAGTTAGCTTTCAAGGAAAATTGGTTTCATTGAAAAAGAGTAAGCGGTTTGTAAGAAAATCTAATTTTCGTAACGGTCGATGAATCTGGATAGTGCTGGAGTGTTTCTTAAATAAATAAAAATCTAGAAACGCTATCCATTTCCAAAATATGTTCTAAAAACTAGATTAAATTCTCTATGAACCATAGGAAGGTCGAGTTTGGGAAAAATCTTAAATAGTCCTTCTGATTTTAATCTTTAAGTGGTACTGAATATGGAAATTCTGTTTTGCATTGGTGTTTTATGCTCTTGTGTTCATGAATATGCATATTTGTACATGATCATGTATTGGTATGATATTACATGCGTTATGGTTATATTCCTTATCTTCTTCAATTGATGATGTTCTTGTTTATGTGGATATTACTATCTTGTTCTAACTTTATTTTAAGACATCTAACTCAACGGAAACCTTAATTGGGTTGGTATTGGGTTTTAGATCACTTGGATAATGAATAGATTAACATGTTATGTATGGATTGATGGTATATACTCTCTAAATGAAGATTAAATCTTGCGCAAGTGGTTGTCGCGTAATCCCTAGAATGGGACAGATGTATTCGGTGTAAGGTCTCGGTGTCCTATATTCGGAATGGATGGGGAGTTTTTGGGCCATAAAAGTAAAAACCTGGACCCTTATATAACATCGAGGCCTTTTCCCAGGTGGTGAAATCCCTAGCAAAACTTCACAGTTAAGCGTACTTAGCCTGGAGTAGTTCTGGGATGGGTGACCCATTAGGAAGAACAAATCTGTGCAAGCATGGCCCCAAGTAGACAATATCAATGACTGTGGAAGCCAGAAAAATATATATATATCCACTTATTGGGGTTAACTCAAATAAGGCCTACAATGGGTCCAGCCCAAACAAATATCACACCCCCTATCTATATAAAGGGGGGGCATCCTAGAAGAAAGAAAAGTGATCTCTCTCTATACTACACACCAAGCACTCTACATTTCCTAGACCTTCATTCTGTTTATCAAGTGACTGACTTCACCATCGGAGTGCCTCCGGCCAGCAACCTCGGTTGGGTGGCGCCGATCATGCTCATCTTTGCAGGTCTACCAAGACAAAGCTCATCTCTTCGTTGCATCTGTACAATCCATGTGAGAGGATATTTCTTGGTCTCACAATAGGCGCCATCTGTGGGAATCGTCTTAGAGAGTTCAACGAAGTAAACTGTAAGTAGAAATGCAACCAACAACACTCTGATGGTGATCTATTTTCTCTCTGATTAAACTGATTATACAACCGTTTTACAATTGTTTCTTGATTTGTATATACATATGTGCCTGGTTACAAACTCTGTGAAAACTTTTGTTCATGGTAAATATTGATGGAAAAGCTTTAAAACAAAACAGAATTCATAAATCTCCTTTGGTGTCTTCATTTTCTCTCTCTAAAAATGGGTTTCACACCTTTTTGTGTGAGCATAGCTTTTCAAGAATATAACATGAGTTGCTCGGCCAAATCCACCCTGGGACTTTCTTTAATTAATTTCTTACCTCACAAAATTTATTTTAAAGTTGATTCTTGGAATATACATAGCCGTGCATGTGCTAACAATAAACAGGAATGAAAGCATGCGTTGTGGTTCAACAACCGAACACCGAGTAACTCTTGCCTGGCGTAATTGAGTTATGCGCTGAAAACATAAGACCATCGTGGTGAAGATAGTGCAAAACCAAAGTCACAAAACTGGATCACTTTGAATTCACCTGGACCCCTTGCCAAAAAAAAAAGTCTGGGTTCTTCGGCGGAGTTCCGGACTTCTATACAACAAATGGATATACCAGAAGATCTATGGCTATGAACAATCCACAAGGCTTGTACCCAATTTCCTTAACTTCTCCGATCCTTCATCGCCACCACGAATTGATCGACAACTAATCACTCGCCGAGTTCCAATCCAATCAACAATTATTCAAGAACTCCGACCCCAACATATCATTCCTCAGTTTGTTACCCAATCGCACGATATGCCGCATATGGGCGATCTCAGGGAAACTCGCTTTTAAACTGGAACCATTATTCTTTTCTCTTTGAATAATTATTGTCTTTGAATAGCTATTGCCTTTAGTATGATTTCTACATTTATGTTTATCGCCCTCAAATTAAGATGTTTGTAGATAAGTCTAGTACACCATCTTTGATGGCCGACTACCGACCACTTGTTTTGGCAAGCCAAGAAACTAACAAATGCCGCCAACTGTTCCAACAACCTAAGAGGAGTGACGATTAGCACCAATAGTTGGGTCAAGCTCAGCAAGTACTGAGCGGATGGTCGTGGAAACTGAAGTGATGTTAACACAAGTGCTCCACTCCCCGACAACAAAACAGCTTTGCCATGTGTAGCCGAAGAACAAGAAGACCCAAGTCTGGGGATTCTCTCTAGAAATCTCATCAACACAACTCAACAAGGCTACTCGTCAACGTTACAACCCTCACTTATATTCGGCGTTCGGGCCCATGCATACGCGTTTCGGCAATGTAGTGATTCATAGCAACTTGCTCGGCAGAGCAACAAAGCTACTTGGCAACTCTAAAACCCCGAGCTCCATTTGGCAACGAGAGCAGCTTCGATTATTCGCCGCCGAGCACATTCTTCCGTCTACCACACCTTAGCTAAGGACAAGAGCCAAACAAAAATAAAAACAAAAACAAAAGCAATCAAATAATCTTATTTTTGGTCAACTTTCGGAGGTCCGACAGCATCCAAACAAATATGGAATGAGGCGTCTGCATGATGGAATGAGTACTAGGCTGAGAGATGAATCTGACGCCACAAAAATGAGGCAAATCGGACTTACGACGAAGGAGTTAGCAGGGCTCAAAGTGAAGAGTTTGAACTTGAAGAATTATGCCTTTCACGAAGTTCTGCATGAAGGTGGTACAGGAAGATGACATAAAGAATTTATTGTGCGCTTTTCGGCGCAAAGTGTTACGTTGCATCCTAGCTTGTTTGGATCAATCGGGTGATCCGATAACTTCAAGAATGTCTACCCTCACATTTTTCGCCGTATAGAATCCATTTTTCGGGTCCCATTTTGCAAATTCTGAGTCTTGTATTGGGATCAATAAGCTGGCCAATCGGGAACATTAAATGATAGTTCACCGGTCAGATCGTGTCCGATCAACGTGCAATTTTGATAGCATGCTCCTAGAGCTAGGCTATAATCATCCATCTTCACCGATCATTCACCTCAACTTGAATTTCTTTTACATTCAGCTATCACAACTACGCATATTCAACAACCACCAACAAACCAACTTACATCCACAGGCCCAACGAACAATTCAGCAACTTATTGGCTTATTCGGCAATTTTATTGGCTTATTCGGCATATTATCAACAAGGAGTTTCGGTAACTTATTGACTTATTCGGCAATTTTTATTTTCATTCTCTCTGCATATTATCACTCAGGTTTGACAATTTCTATTTGGCATATTATCAACAAACTTTCGACAACTTATTCGGCTTATTCAGCCACTTACTCGGCATATTAGAAACTACAAATCTACATATTATCAATTCATAACTTATTCGGTATATTACCGTTGCAATCCACAGATCATTTGGCATATTATCAAGAGCAAATTAATATCAACTTTGCATTTTATCTAGCATGGACAACTTGTTTGGCACTACGATCTCGGATAAAAATAGCACCTCGGCTTATCGAAATCCATATATGAACATACCACAAGATTTGTATCGGCTCAAAGAGTCCAAACCCACCAACTCGAGAAGTCAAGGAGTAACCAAAGTATGCCGAAAATTGCAATACGGCTCACATTTTCTAACAATTGAAATTTTTGAAGTTGTCAAACTCAAGTTTTGCCCATACTAACGTGAAGTACTCATTGAGACGAATCCAACGCAACAAGCCGTGTCAAAATCGGAGCTCAAACGAAGCTGTACGAGCCACTCAAAGTTTGCCCAGAACATGCCCAGTTTCGTTGGAGAAGACAACCCAGAAGCCACTGCAAAAATTATCATGTGTTTCGCGATTGAGTTACACCTTGTTGATTCAAGCCCTCAGATCCATTTTGAATAAAACTATGCCATCAGGTGTTCGATTCCGCCGATCCAATAGTCGTTTCCAACTATTTGGAGCCTTCAGAACACATCCGTACGGTCTAAATTTCCAAATTCTAAGTCGCATATTGAGATCAATACATCGGCCAATTGGGAACGTTAAATGCAAAATCAACGGTCAAATCCTTTTCGGTCGGCATGCAATTTCCACAATAGGATCTTGGGGTGAGGAAATAATCATCCGTCTTCCCCGATCATTCATTGCATTACCTTGGCCATTTATTGCCCATTGGGACATCCTAGTCAATTTTTTGCTTTTTAATTGGGGCATATCAGCCAATCATCATCTCGGCACCTCTACTATACATGCATACTCGGTCAACTTGGTCCAAACATTACAATGACATTTACTTGAGTTACAAACTCCTGCTCCTTTTCACACAGCTCGAAGCAAGCACCTTTATTGTGGGCTCTACACAAAAGGTAGTGTCCTCGTGGGACAAGTTTCAAGTGCCAGTTTTTGGGGCAATACATTACACACTTGGTAGTCGGCAGTTTGCATATTTTTACGCACCGTCATTTTACCAAAGCCGAATTTTCCCTGCAACATAGGGCAATGGGGCAAGCCCAATCTGCAATCCTTGCGACTAATACCTGTCATTCGAAAGCAATGGGGCTAGTCTATCTTAGACTAAACGCAAACTGTGTAACTCGGCAATTAAATAGTTGGCCTAATATCTACTTGGCCATTCCTTACAAGCGGAGCAATATTATTTGTGATTAACACGTCTACCTCATTCGGTACAGGCCATCACTGACACAGGATGCATTATTTAAAATCCTTGCATTATTAGCACTTGATCTCCACTTAAAATTAGCGTAAGTCTCCGAGTACAACGTAATCTTCGCACTCGGCATGGAGCGCCATCAGCGAAGGCCTACACCCATGTCCGGGGGTTAGAATACCGTAGGCCTACACCCTCACTCGGGGGTAATAATACCGTAGGCCTACACCCTCGCCCGGGGGTAATAATACCTCAGGCCTACACCCTCGCCCAGGGTTAATAATACCGCAAACCTACACCCTCACCTCGCCCAGGGGTAATAATATCATGGTCCATTTTTATGATTTGTTTGGAACTCATGTGATATAATTTCATCCTATGATAGACATACATATATTTATTCATACATTCAAGACATACGTATATTTATACATACATTCAAGACATACGTATATTTATACATACATTCAAGCATACATGCAGTCATTCATTCATACATTTTATTCATTTATCCAGATAGTTCTTTATCAAAAAACCTAACAGCTATTTGAACAGCGTAACTCTGCAAGAAAAACTCTCATTCCTTCTACCCGCAGACAATGAAAGTTTTGGGGTAATTGTGAGAGCTAGAAAAAAATATATATATCCACTTATTGGGGTTAACTCAAACAAGCCCTACAATGGGTCCAGCCCAAACAAATATCACACCCCCCATCTATATAAAAATGGGGGCATCCCATAAGAAAGGTAAGTGATCTCTCTCTACACTACACACCAAGCACTCTACATTTTCTAGACCTTCATTCTGTTTATCAAGTAACTGACTTCACCATTGGAGTGCCTCCGGCCAACAACCCCAGTTGGGTGGCACCGATCATGCTCATCTTTGTACGTCTACTAGGACAAAGCTTATCTCTTCATTGAATCTCTACAATCCACGTGAGAGGATAATTCTTGGTTTCATAATGACATATGAAGGGTTAGGGCATTACAAATGGTATCAGAGCCGACTCTCCAAAGTATCGAGTGTGGGCCCCTAATGTCTCTCGGTGCATCTGGGCAGGCTTGTGAGCTGGTAGGCTAGTACACGAGGATGTGCAACCTTAAAGAGGTGGATTGTAAGTTCCCGGTATCCTACATCAGGAACGGAGGGGAGTTCTTGGGCTATAAAAGTAAAAACCTAGACCCCTATATAGCATCGAGGTCTTTTCCTGGGTGATGAAATCCCTAGCAGAACTCCTCAGTTAAGCTAGAGCAGTTCTGGGATGGGTGACCCATTGAGAAGAATAAATCCGTGTGGGCATGGCCCCAAGCAGACAAAATCGATGGCATATGAAGGGTTGGGGCGTTACATTTGGACTCTTTGAGATGGTTTGATTGCTGAGATAAGGTTGGGTCTAGATGGGACATTCAGGAGGATAAAATTTTTTTGGAACGATAAGGTGAGATTCGGGATAATAAAACCTTTTTATTTTCGCCATCCCTTTTGAGGTCCTGCTTTGGGCGCTACGTGGTATATAGCCGTTGGTAGGCATCTGAGGTAAGTTCTACAACAAAGCAACAAAAAGGGGAGTTCCAAATAGTTCGGTGTCCAATTCTTGCAGTTGGGAGTGTAAACACCCCATTTTTGACACCCTTTAAGACTTGGGCGCAACTAATTGATCACTCAATAATGAATGTGCACGCTTGTCAAATGCTTGATTGCCTCAGCAAGAAACCTCAGTCTACAAACCTTGCACCTTGTTTTGGACCAAAACAATAGTTTTTCAGGCCTGAGTATCTAGGGACCTGCAGACCCACTAGTGTGGCATGCTGGCCACTATTAGTAGCCTGCCGACCACTAGTGTAAAAAACCAGATATTTTCTGCCAGCTGTCTCTATAGATACATGTACCATTCCAGTTGTGTTTGTATAGATATTTTTGAGGGTCTCTCATATATTTCTATATATAGATGACCCTCTCTTTTGTTAGACAGGTTAGAAAAATTTTGGAATTTAGAAAATTTTGGAGAGCAAAATTTTGGGAAATTTTTCCCTCTCTATAATTCTCTCTCTCTCTCTCTCTCTCTCTCTCTCTCTCTCTCTCTCTCTCTCTCTCTCTCTCTCTCTCTCTTGCAACTTACATAACATTTGCCTAAACATTATAAACCAAACCTAGAGAGTTCCTTGCTGAGGTGATTTGAGCTCACATTTGAGCTCTTGAGGCACTTGAGAATGTGCAATAGTGGTTTGGAAAGTAAAAAATCATTCATCTTCAAGAGGTATATCTTCTAGTTCTTTTGTACCATTTTCTTCTCATCTTTGCTTACTGTTTTTGAGATGCTTATTACATGTATTTTTGGGCTAAAACTTGTGGTTTAAGGCCATTAAAGGTAGAGAGGTTGACAACCATTCTTTGAACCTTGCTTCTAGGGCCTTGCCCTTATGTTTCCCATCTTCTCATCAACTTTTTTTGAGCTTTTTACCACTGATTTTCAGAGGTTTTCAGAGGCTAAAATCATGTTTTGAAGTCCTAAAAGTGGAGGGGTTAGCCTTCCCTCCTTGTGCTTGTGTGTTAGTTTTAATTCCGCAATAGTTTAGCTAGTTGTTGTAGTTGTTTTTGGCTTAATTCCAGCACTTTTTTGGACTGTTTTAGGACTATTTTTATGAGTTAGCTTCATTCATACTTTGAATAGTATTCTTGTAGTATAATGGTCCACATAAGCTTGGTGCTATTTGAGTTGATAGTATTTATTTCGTGCTTTCCATACTAGTATTCACGTCTAAGCATCTCTGCAATCTCCTTCATTTCTTGAATTTTTCTCTTTGTTTTAAGAGTTGCTCCAAAAGGAGTGCTGTTTAAGCTTGAAGGGATGGTATTGTGCTTAATGGTTTAATCCCTTTAGGGATTCATTACCAACGGCATGATCTCTATCTTATGTCTAAAACAACATTTGGTTTGGTACTTCTCTCCATTGGTAGACTTAAAGTTCATTATTGAATTCAATTAACTAATGAATGGAAGGTAATTAAAATGGAGTAATAAAATGAGGGTTAAAATTGAAGTAAGATAATAAAATGAATAGGTGTTCAGTCTAACGTTCATTGAACACATGGAGACTTGGCTCATTTCATACTTGTTAGTGATGATATGGTTCAAGTTTCTAAGGTCAACCACTTCTCTTGATCAATCTATGATAGGGAGGAGGTTTTGTTGGTCTTTCCTTACCATTTATTGAAATTGTATCCTTTGATTCATAAGTCATCACGCAATGAAATTGCGTCGATGGGTGGCTTACAAATCAAGCCTACCCCTCATTTGACCTGTTTGTTAATAAGGAGAGGTAGGATGGACAGACATCCCCTGAGAATACTCTGTTTGTGCTCTTTTTGTTCTCTATTGCAGTAGAAAAGAACCAACATTAGTGGCCGGCCGACCACTACTTCTGGGTTGCCGGCCACTTTTTTCAGCCAAGTAGTGTCCTTTTTCCAGCAGAGCAAAATAGAGAATAAGGTGGAAAAACAATACAATTTTCTAACTGTGCAACAGAGGCATTCCGATAGCAAAATAGGGGCTTTTTGGGGTGGAAATCCGCATCCATGCATGAATTATCCCTCGATTCTCGAGATCCGTAAAATAATGTTGTAATAGTAGCATGTTGTAAATAACGGACTTGTAACTAATTAGTTAGTTTTGTGTTGTACTTAATTAATTAGCTAAAGTAGTTAGTTAATTCGTTGTTGTAATAATTAGTTAAGTAGCTTACCTAATTTATTCATTTGGTTTGTAATAATTAGTAAATAGCTTGGCTAGGGCATTTATTTGAACCCTCTTGTGCAAGGGCTAAACTTGTAGTAATATGTATGTTTTCCAACCCCACGTCTTTCTCCCTTTAATTTACCTGCTTATAATGGGTAGTTTAGAACATCATGTTTCTTTTAGCAATTTCCATGTTTGCAGCCACTTGTCTTGCATGCATCGAGCCTCGGTTCATCATTCTAACAAGCATTGCCGTTTATTACTTCGTTGAATATGTGTTTAAACCTCATGCTATCAAATTGATTCACATGTCATAATTATTAGTCGAGCCTATTAATTGCAGTATTGCATATGTTGCATTAGTCATGTTGCATTAGTTAGGGGCATGCATATTTTCTAACTCTATATTCCTTTCGACTTGCCTTGGAGTACTAGGTGAGCATTTCTTACTTTAGCATATTGCATGCGTGTGATTGTTGCCATGTCTAATATGCTTGCCATGAGGCTAAATGCGTAATTGATATACTTGCTGGAATGCTTGTGGATGAAGACTAATTGCTTAAATTGGAATAATTTGAGCAATGTACATATGTGATCACTTTTTTCAAGTGGTACATATTCAAAACAATTTTTAAAAACAACTATGAAATCAAAGTGTTCTAATTTTTACAAATTAGTCTATACTTGTGTGCGCAACACATAGTAATGTTAGCCTAATAATCAGAATAAGAGCATATAATAAAAATAAGAATCACATCATGATTAGTAGAGGCCGATCTTTGATCGGGCTAGTGTGGTACTCAATTCATGACCTTTCCCTCTCGTACCTAAGTTCCCTAGCCGAGACAATCTTGGTGATGACGGACACATGGCCTTTGGCACGAGTCATGGGTTTCCTAAATTTTCTAAAAATAAAGGTGGCAACTTTGTATCCGGCAAAGCAATCCATTTTTGACATTTTGTTTCAAAATCAATTTTCTAAAAGATTTGTTGGATTTGGACTCTTTTATGTTTATCTATTTCACATTGTATTTGTGGAATTAGATTCAGAACCACAGGAGTCCGAACTGTAGGGCTAGTCGTATTCGAAAGAAGCACGGAAATTCAAGCTACAGAGAGAACAAAATCTTTTTGGGGGATTTCTAGATTACTAACATCTAACCTTGTAATCCTTTATTATTGAATGATTATTATGCTTTATTACTTACTTGTTATAATTGTGATAGTGTATTGGATTGGAAAAATGGGACGGGATATGTGTGTGCGTTTACTGGGTATTCAAAACTCATGGCGTTTCATGTTAGGCATTGAAGACTATTAGACCGATTGATGGCAAAGCTGACGTATGGCTATCCTACGAGAGTTAGGAATTAGTTATGTAAACACGTTTTGAGTTTGTAAGTGATTAATCGTTGTTGTAATTAAGACCTGTTTTGTAATTATTATATATATTATTTGTAATCTATCTGTATACTCCGTCAACTCATATAGGCCTTGTGTTAATGCTTTGTCAAGATCTGCCAAAAAAGGTAGCTTTGCTATCGAAGGTGGTTGGACTTAGAAGGGAGGCTATATTGACTCCTCCGACCTTCTTGGGATCTTGCTTGGCTATTAACCAAAGGACTCATTAGTGACATTTCCTACTCTTGTAACCTTAGATAAATCATGTATTTATTTGTTAATATATTATTTGATGTTTCTAATTTTTGGGGCGTTACATTTACTACCCCTTTGAATTACATTGAAATTATCGAATTGTTAAATTCTCAAGTTTGCATTGTGCATAAAAGTTTCAAAGGATAGAGATATATGTTTTTGAACATGGCATGACATATGCATTCATCCCATAAAATTGTATAAAATGTATATATATTTTGTGAAAATTTTCCTACTAGGCTTTGTGCTCACTCTATGGGATTTTGTGTATGAAAGGATGTGGTGATCTCGTCAAGTTAGAGGTGTGGAAATATGTTTTGAGAGCACAAGGCTCTTTTCTTTGTTATAATTATTTTTGACAAGCCAAGGGTTTTATATGTATGGGTTTGAAAACTATTTTTTGTGTAACCGGACTTAAGCCTTGGAACTTGTAGCCTTTGAAAGTGTTTATTTGCACTTGACTTATTATGCCACATGCTATATATAGCAATCCTGATTTAGACCAGACTCATTTATTACTTTTGAATCCGGGAAACCACATCCGTAGCGGTCGTTCTTCTTTCCTTTCATGTTTGGTTTTGCTTCTAGGGTTGACACCATGGGTTCTTGGGGTTGACACCATCTTGCTGCCTTACTCTTGGTGTCTTTACTGGTTTTTGGGGTCGACATCACCTTGTTGTTGTGTCCTGGGTGTGGCTACTAGTTTTTGGGGTCAACACCATGGGTTCGGGGGTCAACCCCCTTGTCTGCTATAAAGAAAAGTGTCTCAACATTTCTTCTTGAAAGACGACACCATTGCCTTAGGGGTTGACCACTGTGACATATTTCCAAAATTTAGGTTCGATTTGGACTTTATTTTTGGGGTTTTTTGACTTATTCTTTTCATTGATTTTAGGGCTATTGTTCTACCACTATAAATAGACCTCAAACAAACTTTTCTCATTTACTTCTTCTTCTTCTTCTTCTTCTCTCTCTCTCTCTCTCTCTCTCTCTCTCTCTCTCTCTCTTCCCTATTTGAGCTGTGAATCTCTCAATTTTTCTCTTAACTTAACTTTTCTCTCATAGATCTCTAGATCTATTCGGTTAGAGATATCTTTTTACCTTGGTCCTTTGAGAAAGGTTGTAGATCTCACCAAGGGCTTTATTTTGATCCGAGCTTTGTGTTTTCGTCAACGTTGGTCTTTGGGGTATTTTGGCTTTCTCCTCTTCCGAAGTTGAGGTAGGGTTTATTTCCTTAATTCAATATGAGTTTAGTAGCATATTTGTGGTGTATTTTTTTTATTTATATTTGGTAGTCATTTGGTTGATTTTGAAATATTATTTTGGGCTTGAGGGTTTTGTGAAATTTGGGGGTTTTTGGGCTATAGTTATGTTACTATGGTTATTTTCAGTATACAAATTGCATATGGATTTCTAAAAGTAGAAGAGCCCCAATTTGCAGAAAAATCCTGAATGATATTGTTTTGGGAGTTGGATTAATTTTTGGAAAATAGTTTGGTTGGAAAGAGATGAAAAGGAAATGGTTGTGAGATTTTAAAAATGGGTGTTGTTACTCTTTTGAAAAAACATATACGTATTGTTATCTATTAATTATTGTATTAGAAATAATTGTTTTGGCTATTGGTGGATGATAACATTGCTGTGTGTTAGAAATTGCATGTGGATTAGATAATTTGAAATCATTCATTTCATGGAGTATGTAATGGATTTTTGAAATTTGAAACCGTATGTTTGGAAAGAGGTTTTGGAAATTCTCGTATTATGTTGTGGAACATTTGTATTGTTTTGGAAAACAATATTTGAATCACACGTATTGTGCTATTGGAAAAGGGTAAATAAAGTGGTAAAGCTTTAAGGGGATGTTAAAGCAGAATTAAGTTGACGTATGCGTCCATGGTGAAAGACCTAAACCAGCGCGGTAGGTGTCGAGCCTTCCAGTTAGCACCGGTAAAAATAACCTTATGACTTGTATAGTTACTCGTATGAACACTAGCCCTGGAGATTTACCCATTTTATTTATTATCCTTTTGACTTGAAAGGATGTTTTGAAAAAGGTTTTAGCAATGTGTTTGTTGCTATTTAGTGATGTATTCGCATTTGATTTAGTAATGTATTTACTGGTTGGTATTGAGATACCTGGGTTGGTTTTTAGAAAGGGATTATATATCAAATAGATGTTTTGAACTCTAAAAACATTTTGATTAAATGTAAGGTTTTGGTAATTGGAAAGAAAAGATTTTGTTGAGAAATCAGATGGATTTAAAATGCATTTCGGCATATTGTATATATGTATCGCATCATGGTCATTTATGCTGGTGGAGCATGTTTAGTTTTTGAAATATTCTCTACTAGGCTTTATGCTCACCCTAAGTGGCTGAAAATGTTTTTCAGGTGTACAAGTATGGATGTGGACTAAGACATGAAATTGTGTTCGGAATTATGTAGGGTGGGCCATGGGCCATTTATGTTATTTATTGGTTGTGTGCCATTCTTGCAAGGGTTATACCCTTTGTGTATGATGTAAGCCTCAAGGCATTTAATTTAATTTAATTTATAACATCTGTGTATGTTTTTGTTACAGAGCATCCATTCGACTTAGATATTGTACCTAGGAATGTATGAAATTAGATAAACACATGTATTGTGTGACTATATTATATTCGTTTGTATGTGAGTTGTTATCTATTGTTCATCATTGGATAGTTTATTCACGTGAGCCAGATTGTGTAAATCTGGGGTGTGACACTATAGATTTATATACTAGGGATGTTGCATGTGGATTATCTTTTGTAAATCTTTTGATGGTTAATAAATACAAATGTTGGAGATTTGAGGATGATATTAAGGCCTAGTTTGGGAAGACTAAATAAGTGCATTTTTTGACTTTTTATGAAATATGGGTTGGGTTTGGGTTGGGTTTAAAGTGATGTGTTAGAGAGGTGATGTGACTTAAATAGGATGATGTGACTTAAATAGGATAGTGACTTTTTGACTTTTTATCTTTTTTTAATCATGCCAAACTTGGCCTAATAGTGTGACTTATGCTTTTATTAAACAATGGAAGTTGGTGGATCTTTGTTGTGTAAATTTTCGAGGCGTGACAATGTAGATCGGACGGTGGTAGTGGAGGGGACGAGATCTATGCTACAACGCTCTCTCTCTCTCTCTCTCTCTCTCTCTCTCTCTCTCTCTCTTTCTCTCCAATCTGACTCTCTCTCTCTCTTCTCTTTCTTTTTCGTTTTCTTTGATCTAAACCGCCACCATCGACACCCCTTTCTCCATCTCTCCCCAGGCATAGATCGACCAACTAGAGTTTTGGAATCTCCCACAATGGAAATCCTTAGCGACGCCCTTAGAATATGATCTCACCTACCATAATGGCACATCTCACACATGGCAGTGCTTAGACTATTCGATCCTTGATTATTTTGATGTTGGTGAGTATTTGAAATATATTTCTATGAATAGCTAAATAATTGTATGTTTTTATGTATTTGATTGATTGATTATTTCTTACAAAGTGTGTAATTTGTTATGGATCACCTATACTCTCTCTCTTTCTCTTAAGGCACATACACATCTATCTGACGAATTAATTGTTGTATACTATTAATTACATAGTATACTAGAATCCAAAAGATTACTAGAGCTATAAACAATTATCAGAGAAGATAAGCTATGCTAATCTTATTCAACGTCACTAATAGAGATCAGAACTTAAATGTTCGATCTTAGTAGATGAATCGATCCCAGTTGAAATCCTAGGTCGTGCACATATCTGAGTTGAAACCCTAGGTTTATTTTTTACATTTTTTTTTTTGGTGCTATTGTGTTGCTGTGATTCATGGCTTTAGATTCTCATTATATTAACTGTTTACATGAACATACTGATCAATTAGATATCCTCAGTGGATGCTAATTTATCTCTTCTATTTCACAGATGTCTCATCCACGGCCTCCTTCCAAAGCCTTGGTCCCACCTAGTCAACCGTTTGTTCCTCCTCCATTGGAGTTAGTCACCAAATACCATCCTGCTGAATTGGTTAACCGTTACCAAATTCTTGATAACATTCCGAAACCTAGTTATACATCTGCTTTGGCTACTGATCCTTTTGCTTCATCTAGTCAAGAAGTTACTCCATACCCTCCCAATCCTATTAAATCAGCCGGATCTGATTATGTTAAATCCACCACTACTAATCTCTTTTTCAAAGAACCTAGTCACCCAAAGGGTCATACTGTTCATGATCTGGTTAAATCTTATTTCCCTCCTGGATGGCATTTTATTCCTCTCCATCCAGAAAAAAAACAATTACTTTTTACAAAGACATCCTGTTCAACCATCAGTTAATTGTGATTAAACCCATTTATGACCGCATTTACACAAGTAAAATTGTGTACCATTCACTCTATATTCACAACTTTGTTTCTCTGGTTGATTGGGGTTCTCCTTATTAACTACGAGATCTGCCTGGTCATTCAATTCAATACAGTTACTATGATTACATTGATGCTTGGTTCAAAGTTTTCTTGTATCAAAATGAGTCAAATAGTCACTCCTGGTTTCTCCAGTCTCATCAAAAATTCAAATATGAATTACCCAGTTGGCTTCTACGATGGTGGACTCAGTATGGCACCATCCCAGAAATCTTCCATCCATAATTATGGATTAAGTCAACTATTTCTCCAATGTTTCCTCATTCACTCTACAGCAAAGGAAATTCCCTCAATTGCTTATTTTTATATCCAAATACAAAATCCCTTGGATATTCAAATGACAACATGGTATTTCTGATGATGTTATTTACTGGCAACACATGGTTAAATGGTGGGATAATTTCAAGATTCCACGCATTGTTGAAATTGTTCAAACTGAATTTCCAACCAACATTCATGCCCCTACACCTACCATGATTAAAGCTTAGCAGAACCCAACTGCTCCATTAACACAAGGAAGTCAACTTCCTCCAGTCAATCTTGAAAGCCCAACATCCAGTTCTTCCAAGCCCAAGTCATCCAAATCAAAGATTAAATCCAAGTTAGCAAAGCCCAGTACTGACCAGCCCAAGTCAAAAATATATATATATATATATATATATATATTTGTAGTTGTTGGTTAACGATGATGATGATGATGATGATGATGATGATGATGATGATGATGATGTGTGGTTATTGATGTGTTGTAGTTGTTGATGATGAAATATATTGCAGATCCACATGTTTGGTTTGAACATATAGTGGGTGGTTTTTCAACGAGGGAAGACTGACCAAAGTTGTTGAATTTGAATAGATAGATAGTAAGAAAAGGTATATATTTTTAACAGATAGATTTGTTATTGTTAGATTTTTGATAGATAGATTTGTATTGTTGTTGAACATCTACTAAAATTTGGATAGATAGATTTAAATAGATAAATGAAAAAAATTGAACAGATAATAAAATTTGGACAAATATTTGAAAAGATAAAAGGAAAAAATTGAACACATAGTCAAAAAATTTAAACAAACAGATATATATTTTGAACAAATAAGGGAAAAAATGAACAGATAGGGGAAAAAAATCGAACAGATGGTTAAAAAATTTGAACAAATAGATATAAATTTAAACAGATAGTCAAAAAAATTAAAACAGATAAAAAAAGTTAATAGATCAATTCAATGATAAAATTAAAAATATAATATCATTTAAAACAAACAAAATGACTTCTCACACAATTATTTCACAAAAGATAGATCTATCATCAATAAAAAATATCAACTAGACCTAATATCTTATATCACCTTTAAATTGAATTTATTACTATTTTTTTTTTCTATTTTTCATATACGCATTAGAATAACAGTTCAATTAAAATCATATTGCGAATGTCTCATTAAATTTTCTAACGAAGCACAAGTAGAGCTCATAGTGGACAAAATACTATTGACCTTGACTCTAGTCAAACGACAAATCATATCGGAATCTTTGAAGGAGTCACGGAAAAAATCGAATTTGTATATATATATATATAGAAGAGAAAGAAGTAGCTGTCCACAAATTCAGAAAAGAAGTTCTTGTCAAACCAATTTCCTACTTTTCCATATGAAATTCTTCACGGATTTGTCCTCATTTTGAAAAATTATGGGTTGGTCATGAATGCCACGGCATCATATTACTCACCAATTATAATTCAATATATCTCTCATATTTTTTAATTCCTCAACAAAAATTTATAGATCTTACCTCCATCATCAATCATAACACTATTAGGTCATATTTGATTTGTAAAACTAATAGTGAAGGTATTAATAATTTTATCAAATTAGTGTGATATTCACTATCCAATTATATTAGTAGAATAAATTATCCCCTTGTCCGTTGTTTGATTTATATTGGATAAGAAAACTTATGAATTTAAGATTATAACTATATTTATCTTCTTTTCCAATCTTACCCTCCATTAATGTTTCTTCACAACCTTTACTTTATCAAAATTTCTTCATAAACATGGTTTTGAAAAAAAAATATAAATAAATAAATAAAAGCAAAATAAAAATACAAAATGCAAAGGACATGTTTGGTTTTTTTTAATTTTTTTTAAAAATATAAACTAATTTGATAAAATAAATATCAAAAAATATTTTAAAATTTTTCAAAATTATTTTTAGCCTTCTAAAATATAAAATTATATAAAATAATAAGTGTTTTAATTTTTAGTCAAGGGTAAAAGAGTCTTTTTATCTTATTTCCCAATGCAGGATATATAATCTTATCCCTATCCCATTACTAATAATCTTACAAATTTATTAGATTAATTATTCGTTGGATTAATAATCTTGAAACAAAATTTTCAAATAAGCACAGGATTACGAGACTCACCGATTAATAATCTCAATCTCATACTCTAATCTTATCAATCAAATATGCCCCGTATCTCAAGACCAACCAATAACTTTTTCCCCATTTTAAGAATGATGAGACTTAAAAATTGAAAGGAAAGATTTAACAATTCGTTTTGTCTCTCGTATTATTTTGATTCTTACATTTTTAATTGAGTCAGTTTGGATTTTTAATTTTAAATTTTGTGTCAATTTGGTCTAATTGATAATACTGTATTTTTGACAAAAAATCATCACTGAATTGATTTAGATTAACTCAACAAGTTGAGCAAATTTATAATTTTGCCCTTAAAATCGTGACACACGCTACTTATGTATGCATTTTTATTAAAAAAATACTAAGAATTGTATTTAATTGGACTGAATTGAGACAAAATGTCAAAATTGAGTCAATTAAAACTGTAGGGATCAAAATGACACAATAATTAAAATATTGGGACTACCGGTATAATTTGCTCTATCTTCTTTTACTTTTTATTTTTTATTTTTTTATATATTATTATTTTAAAAAATAAATTTGTAGATAGACTACCCCATGTATATTCCAGGGAGTATTGTTAGTATTCACAACAACGCATCTATAAGGAATTTCACCACACCTAAGATGGGATCGAAACTACGGCCCACAACGCATTTACATAGAATACCACCACACCTTTATTGAAACTGAAGCTAAGGCTTCTTGCATGTTCTGGACGATAAGAAATATGTTTAACCCCACCTTTTGAGTAAAGAATTTGAACGCGTTACCACTAAAATAACCTCCTATTGGCTCTTTTACTTTTTATTAGTTCAAACACAATTGTAGATAGGACTGAATAAGGAATTCGTGAAATCCGTAATTCGATCCAGTCCAGTTCAATTCGATAGGTTTGGATTGATTTTTTGAATCCGCGGTTCGGTTCCAGATTGAAAAATTAAAAATCCGTAGTCCACGGATTGGTTCCGAATTGAACTCCACGGTTCCGGATTGGAACCGATCCGGACCGTATACAAATAGTCTATATTTTTATTATATATCCTCCCCCATAGTATCTTCTCTTATTCTATATAAAATCTAAACTCAAACCTAAAACCGTATAATATTTTATTTTATTACTTTTGTTTGTATTTTCTTATGGTTGTTTAAATTCAAGAACAGTATGTCACTATTATAAAAAAACATGTTGCTATTATGGAACTGATATAGCGCTATATTTATATTTTTATGAAATTAAAGTGTTATATATATATATTTTTGTTATTTAATTATGTGAATCCGTAGTCCTAAACCGATCCAATCCGTATTTAAATGGATTGGTTCGGATTGGTTCCATGATTTAAACGGATTGGATTGGTTCCAATTTTTCAGGAACCGTAAATAACGAATTGGTCCTGGTTTTATCTCAATCCGATCCAATCCGGACCATGCTCACCCTTAATTGTGGATTATGAGAATTATTATTTTTCCCGCCCAAGTGACTAATATTTAGATGTTTTATCTCTTTCTGTTTCCATTCTCTCTTGTAATATTTTATCATTGTTTAGAAAATATTGCCTTCTTTTGCTGTAAAAAAGAAAAGTAGAAAATAAACAAAAATAAACAAAAAAAATAAAAAATAAAATAAAATGGAGGTTAATAGGATGAAAATTTTGAACTTGGATTTTTTTCTCCTTTTTTAAGATAAGAAACCTCCGTCAGCAACGTTTAGACACATCAAACTTACTTTTGCAAGGCACGGAATGTTTTGCTTTTAAATATCTTTATCCTCTTGTTATTATGCACTACACAATTATTGGATTATGTCTTACGATTCCAATATAATTCAATAGTTGAAATCATTGAAATATGACTACTAAAAATTTAAAGACCGATGATTATGCAGTCCCTATAGAATAATAAACTCCAAGCACTTATAGTTGGTTAATACCAAGTGTAATTGACATTAGCGGAAGTGCTACGTAGCTCGAAGTTGCCGAGCCCGAAATTGGCTCGACTCCAAAACGACGTCGTTTGGAGAATTTTTTTTTTTTTTTTTTTTTTTTCATTCGGAAAAGTTGGAAGAAAAAAACTGGAAAAAGTTTTTTTTTCTTCTAATCAACACAGTATCAACGTTCAACATCTTCACATTCAACACATTCAACTCTTTTTTTTTCCAGATCTTCAACAACTTTCAAGATTAGAAGAAAATCAACATCTTCACATTCAACACATTCAACTCTTTTTTTTTTTCCAGATCTTCAACAACTTTCAAGATTAGAAGAAAAAAATTGTTGATTAGAAGAAAAAAATACTTCAGCGTTCAGACTCTGTTTTTTTCCAGATCCAGTTTTTTTTTTTTTTTTCCAGCAGATCTGGATATGGAAAAAAATAAAAATAAAAAATGTTGATGATGATAATGTGTTGATGATGATGATGAAGATTCAGCCCTTTAACGTCTTTTGTGTTCTTCATTTTCTCTCTGGATTTGGACTGAAAAAGAAAAACCCATCCTCTTCTCTGTCTGTGTTCTTCATCTTCAAAGAGAGAAGAGAAGGGAAAAAAAAAAAATCCAAATTGTTGATCTGGATGTTGATCTTCAGATGTGGATGTGGATGTTGATCGGTATGTTGATCTTCAGATCAAAGACCAAATTTTCTCTCTATCTTTGCTTCCTCTTCTCTTCTCTCTCCTCCCTCTCTCGCCTGTCTGTTATTGAAAAGGGAGGCAACTGTTCTTGAAAAGCAAGGGCAGGAAAAGAATTAAAAAAAAAAAAAATTTCGAGCCAATTTTCGAGCCCAAGTATTCGAGCTACGGGTCATTTCCGTTGACATTAGGACAGAATGTTAAGAGAGAGGAAAAACAAAGATTAATGGGAAAGACTTGGGCTCTAATCATGTAATAACCCTACAAAGAGCAAAATTTATTTATTTAGTTTTTTGGGTGTAAGGAAAGGCAAGGGACAAGGTTGGAGCAGAGTATGTGTAGGGATTGAATTGTTTTGTTGTAATGATTAATGGGCACACATGTGAATAGGTGGGTACTTAATTTGTCCTTGTGGAATGGGGACAATCTTGGAAGCAATAAGCTAACAATAGCCAAGCTATATATAATGGACTGTAATGTGCATATATTTTTGTATATACACATCTCGTGATACACAGTAACTGTAAGAGATGCATGCCAATGCATTATATATTCCTAACTAATCAATTTCCCATTTGATTAGGTTTTATAAATAAATAAAGGGGAAATAGCAATTTAGTGTAAAATTAAAATATATACATACGCAAGTGATAGATTTTATAAATATTAATAATTAAAATTCTAAACTTTTTCATATATTTGTAAATATATATTTTTTTAAAAAAAAAAAAGCCCACTAAGTTGTAATTTCCCATAAATAAATACCTTAAATTTGTGGTAACCAGCCCATTCGAGCCAACCATGCACCAACCAAATGGGATTCAATATTGCCACTCGCCAATCATGCACTACATTTGCTAAAATGATGAACACTATGGTAAAGAAAAACAGTATTCTTTATATTTTGCTTCATGCGTTATTTTGGTTTTTATACATTTAATTAACTTAATTTTGACAATTAATTTTAGATTTTGTGTCAATTTAATATAATTGATAATGTCATTAGGTTTTTTTTTATGGTATCATTAAAATGTTTGAGATTAATTCATTGAGTTGATCAGTTTACAATATTGTCTCTAAAAGTATGATACATGTCGCTCGTTTACGCATTTTTCATAAAATAATTTTAATTATTGTAATTAATTAGACTAAATTAAGACAAAGTTGAGGACTAAAATTAAGCCAATTAAAATTATAGGGATCAAAATGAAATAAATGCTAAAGTATAGGACTACATATGTAATTTGTCCTAAATACAATCTATCACCAGTTTTATTTTATAGTTGGGTTTCTCTCATGTTCAGATCTTAACATGAGAGAACTTGAGGAATTCATAGAGCCCACCATAGGTCTTGTTTCGATAATTCGAGCCGTTCACTTTTTAGGACTCATTAAGTAGAATATTTATACAAAAAATTAAGATGATTGAATATCAGTAGCTATATGTTTAAATCAAATTTATATTACAAAAAATGGATGGTTATTCCTTAAAATTATATTTTTCATCCATTTTTTAAAAATAAATATGATTTAAATATATAACTACCGATATCCAATCATCTTAATATTTTGTATGAATATTTTATTCAACGAGTCCTAAAAGTAAACATTTCGGATCATCAGAATTGATTCCAAAATGAACCTACCAAACACGAACGCTCATCTCAACTTAAGAGAAGCCAAACCCTTATTTTATCTCCTAAGTATATTGATATAATAACAGTCACGTGTATGTGTAGGATCCATCATATCTATATATATATATATATATATAAGAAAAGGAGGTTTTAAACTTTAACGGCTGTAAGAGTTCTAAACCCTCAAACTAATTTTTTTGATTTTTAAATAATACAAAAATTCTATTAGCTAAAGTCTCAAACTCGGCTACATGTCAATTTGATTCACAATGTAGCTGCTACATGTCAACTTTTGATTTTTTATATACTCCACTGTGTATGGCTTATTTCTCTTACTACATCATTATGAGTAAATTTAAGGATTCAAATTGTGGGTCTCTAGCATTACCTCACATTGAAAGCTTTTCTACATGTGTTACTAGGATTAATAATGTGTTTGCCTTGTCATATAGGTTCATTGAACACCAGAGCTGGAGAGTGTGAAAATTGGATAAAAAAGAGCAATAAAAAGGATCTAACCTAGTGTGCTTGAGTGGATCCCTTGCACCACAACCTTAATTAAGTGTAAACAATTTGTGCCAAACGAAGATAATTCATGCTTACAGTTTGAATATACTTATTTTCTAGACAATGATATCGGGGCTTATAACCATTATACATTACCATTATTTAGGCCATTGATTTACTATGATTGTATATATATAACTTACATGTTATGCTATTAAAAATCAATTTTACTTAATTAACTTAGGCCTCGTTTGGGAACAGGCTAATTTAGTAACTTTTTGGCTATTTGGCTAAAAAGGTAGGTAAAAAAAACTTGTATGTTTGGGATGACTTTTTGGCTAATTACGAAAAGATGTGCAAAAAGTAGAGAGAAAAGAGAATCTTTGACTTTTTGGTATGGAGGGTTGGCTTTTTGACTAATTTAGTAACTTTTTGGCTAATTGGCTAAAATAGCCTCTTGCCAAACGAGGCCTTAGTCATTGCTATTTTACCTAATAGTTTTTTCCCCCTTACAAAATAGCAATTAATATGTTAATAGTTAGATTACAACACAATCTAACGTTTAGACTTGAACTTGAAATCTCAATCAACTTGACACCTAAGTGCCCAATTACCCAAGTCACTTAATATAGTTTAATTTACTCTACAATCTTTTGATCAAATTAATTTATGCATTCTCATCGGCGTCAACATAAATTAGACTATTAATTCATGTAGTACGATACGTCAACAAGTCATTATTCTATAGAATAAATGGTTACATACAATGATTTATTTTTTATTGAAAAATGACCGGTGAAAAATATTTTTCAATTGTGCCTTTTTAGAATTCTTTTAAATATATGTATATACACACATATAAACAATACATATTTTTATCTGTATGATATATTTATTTGTGACTCTTGCAAATTCTTCAGGGTTTATTTCCGAAATATTTTTACATCTTATGGGTTACCATTCCAAGTGTTCTCATTCCTCCTCTCCCCTTCTCATATCAAAAGTAAATTTTTATTTTTATTTTTTCTTTCATTGCATTGATTGTGATTTTCTGACCATGTATCATTCAAGTTTTCAACTTGTGTATGGAAGAAGCCATATATCAGTCAACCTTTTAACGAGCAAAACATTTTATGTAAGACTTTAAATTTTTTTACCATCTTTAATACTTACAAAACCACAAATAGACAGAGTCATTGCATGTCATGTTGTACAAAACATTATTCAATATCAAGACATTGTCACAAGTAGAACTTGGATTTTGATTTAGGTTCTACTTGTGATATTGTCACGTTAGTGTCACTTCTTGGTGTCGGCCAATAATTATTTGGCGTAGTAAGTTTGAGTTTTAATAGTCACAAAGAGTGTGCAGTTACGTGAGAAACACTTGATAGCTAGGCCAAGTAATTGACATGAAAAACCTTGGCAAGGTAGGCATGGCCGAATTATTGGTGTCAAGGTGGCTTTTGTCTTAAACTAAGGGCTAGTTTGGCATGTACTAAATAAGTCAAAAAGTTAAAAAGTCACTATCTTATTTAAGACACATCATCTTATTTAAATCACGTCACCTCTCTAACACATCACATCAAACCCAACCCAAACCCACCAATAAGTCAAAAAGTGCACTTTTTTAGAACATCCCAAACCAACCCTAAATGGTTGCATCTTACATTTTCACTCCAACTTAAATTCAAGACAATGAACCATATAATGATATCACACTCACTATCAAGTTCGTACATTGTAAGAATCATTGATGACGAATGCATACATGGGCTCTATTTTGATTTTGAATAGTTGATTTTATAAGAGAATAGCTCCCCTCTATACCTAATCTTCCATATCCATCTATATTTTTTAGGTTTTATCCTAAGCCCTAAGGCACACCACTCGAGCGAACCTTTTTGTGGCTCGAGTGAAGTGGCTTATGGATTTCACGCAGATAAGGCACACCGCTCGAGCAGTCTTCGCGACCCTGTTCTCTATAAAGCTGCGTGGAAGTCAGATTTTAGGAACACAACTTCCAGATCTTATTCTTGAGGGTTAGGATTTTTCTTTGGAGGTACTTTACTTGTTTTCTTTGATGTCTTGGTGAGTTTATCTTATGATCTGAAGAAAGATTGAACACACACTTCTCATTAAAGAATATTAGTATATTTATACAAGAGATATGTAACTGAATAATAGAGTCTAACTACTTCTAATGACTTCTAACTACTTTCCAGCAGTTACGGAAACAGTTGAGAGCTGTGATTGCATCTGATGCTGATGCACTAGAAGGTTCTTCATCCTTAACAGCCCCCTTCAAGCTGATGGGAGCAGAGCAGACCAGAAGCTTGGACTGAAGAAGCTGAAATCGAGAAGCTGACAGAGGCTTAGTAAAGATATCAGCAATCTATTCTTCAGAGGGAAAGTACTTTAGAACAAGATGTTTCCCAGTAACCTTTTCGCGGATAAAATGACAGTCCACCTCAATATGTTTTGAGCGTGTGTGAAATACGGGATTAGAAGCAAGGGCAATGGCGGATAAGTTGTCACACCAAAGAATAGGAGGACATGGATTAGGAATGGAAAGATCATGGAAAAGCATTTGTAACCAGCTCAATTCTGCAGTAGCCTGAGCAAGGGATCGATATTCAGCCTCCGTACTTGATCGAGAAACAGTTGGTTGTTTCTTGGCAGACCAAGAGATAATATTTGAACCAAAATAGACACAATAACCGGAAGTAGATTTGCGATCTAGGAGATCCCCAGCCCAGTTAGAATCAGAGAATGCTTGTAAGGTGAAGGAACTAGGACGAAAAATCAACCCATGAGAGAGAGAGAGAGTACTTTACAAACCGAAGAATTCGTTTGACCAAAGCAAAGTGACCATTGGTAGGAGCATGCATGTATTGACAAGCTTGATTAACAGCTAAGGAAAGATCTGGACGGGTAATTGTAAGATATTGCAGTGCTCCAACTAAGCTACGATATAACTGAGGTTGACCAAATGGAAGAGCAGCAGCAGAGTGAAGAGGAGGTTTCATGGAGCTAGGTGTGGGACAAGGTTTACATGGTCATGCCGGCTTTAACAAGAATATCAAAGGCATACTTCTGCTGAGATAAGAAATAAGAATCCCCAAGAGATTGAATTGAAATGCCTAAAAAATAGGAAATATCACCTAACTCCTTCATGGCAAAAGCGGAATGCATATGATGAATAAGAGTTTGAAGATGAGAAGAATGACTACCAGTAAGAAGAATGTCATCAACATATACTAGAAGAATAGTAATAGAATGAGAAGTTTTATGGATGAACAAGGAATTATCACAGTACTATTAACAAATCCCTGAGAAATGAGAAACTTGGAAAAGTAGAATACCAAGCTCGGGGAGCTTGCTTCAATCCATAGATAGCCTTCTGTAATTTGCATACAAGGTGAGGGGAAGAAGGACTAACAAAGCCTGGTGGTTGTGTCATAGAAACCTCTTCATCCAAGTGACCATATAAGAAGGCATTGCTAATGTCGAGCTGCTTTAAGGGCCAGTGATGATGAAAAGTAAGGCAGAGCAAAATGCGAATTGTGGGATGTTTCGCAGCAGGACTAAAGGTTTCATTATAATCAATACCTTCTTGTTGCAAGAAACCTTTAGCTACCAAACATGCCTTGTATCTAGCAATGGAACCATCACTGTTGCGCTTAATGCGGAACACCCATTTACAACCAATATCTTGTTTAGAAGCTGGAAGAGGGACCAGAGACCAGGTTCCTTGAGCCATTAAAGCTTTGTACTCATCAAGCATAGCAGCATGCCAATGTGGAGAGGCAAGGGCTTGTTGATAAGTAGAAGGTTCAACATCAACAAATGAGGAAGATGTTTGTGTCATAAGACCATGAACCTTTGAACGGGTGACCATGGGAAGAAGATTTGTAGTAGAGGAAATAGGAGGTAAGTCAACAAAAATAGATTGAACAGGAATAGGCTGAGCTGAAGCAGTAGGAGATGCAGAAGTAGAAGGAATGGAGGCAGCTGAAGATGGGCAGCAGGAAACTGGGCTGACTCAGCAGCCAAAACAGAGTCAATAGGCTGAGAAAGTGGTGCAAAAGACGGCTGACATGGGGCAGCAGCAGTGATCTGCTGAGGCAAAACAGTTGCAGAAGTTGATAAAACAGACTGATATTGTGCTGGGGCAGTAGATACAGATGCAAAAGTCTGGGCTGGAGTCATAGGATGCTGAGATTGTGGTGCAATAGAAGACAGAAGTGGGGCAGCATCAGTGAGCTGCAGAGACAAACCAGATGCAGAAGCTGGTAAAACAGATGTAGACACTAGGACTGCAGTAACAGAGGGCAAAGGAGAAGGAGGCCAAAAGAAAGATTGAAGAGTGGATAATGAAGATGCTGCTGATGCACTAGAAGGTGAAATAGTAGAAAAGGGAAAAATAGTTTCATTAAAACTCACATGTCTGGAGATATGAACTTTACCTGTGGCCATGTCCAAACACCGGTAACCTTTATAAGAGGAGTGATAACCAAGAAAAACACAAAGAGTAGATCTAGGCTACAGCTTATGGGTGGTATAAGGTTTCAACCAAGGGAAACATTGACACCCAAATACTCTGAGAAAAGAGTAATCAGGTAAGGCATGAAAAAGAAGTTCATAAGGTGATTTATGCAAAAGGGTGTCACTAGGGAGTCGATTAATGAGATGAGTAGCAGTAGAGACAGCATCAAACCAAAACTTGAGGGGAACACTAGAATGATGAAGCAAAGCAATAGTGGTCTCAATAATATGTCTATGTTTGCGTTCAGAGACCCCATTATGAGGGGGAGTGTAGGGACAAGATAATTGATGAACAATGCCTTGTGCTTTCAGAAATTGAGTCATAGAAGAATTAACAAATTCAGTACCTCCATCAGTTCTAAGCACTTGCAATTTAGTGGAAAATTGAGTCTCAACATAAGCTTTAAATTCCAAAAATTTGGAAAACACTTCACTTTTATAACAAAGAGGATAAAGCCAAGTAAACTTGCTATAGTCATCAATGAAAAGTACATAGAATTTGTAACAAGAGGAAGAAGAATGAAAGGGCCCCCATACATCACTATGTATAAGAGATAAGGGCTTATTTACAGTAGAATTAGAAAGTTTGAAAGGCAGTCTCTGACTTTTAGCTATGCTGCAATGATTACAAGAAAACACAGTAGACTTAGGGTGAGTATTAGCAACAGACAAGTGTTGTTTTAAAACTACAAATTTTTGTTGTGAGGGATGACCCAATCTGTGATGCCAAGTAACCTCAGATACAGGACTAGTAGTAGCAGAAAATACATCATAAGAGGATGATGCAGGAAGAGGATGCACAGCAGTAGGAGATGGTGATGACAAATGTGGAAAGTGATATAAGCCATGAGCATTATGGCCCTGGTACAGAATAGCCTTCGAGTGTTTTTCCTGGACCACAAAGGAAGAGTCATCAAATGTCACAGTGCAATTATTATCCTTGGTGAGCTTATGCACAGAAAGAAGGTTAGAGGAGATGGGAGCATGCAAAAGCTTATTAAGCTTAAAGGAAAAATGAAGAGTAGGGAGTAGGCCTTTACCTGTATGATGAATAGGAATCGTCTTACCACTACCTACAGTAATCTGATCAGGGCCATGATAATCCTGATACATGTGAAGATTAGAGAGATCATTAGTAATATGATCAGAAGCTGCAGAATCAAGGTACCAGGAAGAAGAATCAGCAGATGAAATGAAAGTCACAAAGGCTTGAGGAGAAGGATAGCCAAATGAAGGAGATGCTGAAGCAGATGAAGAAGCAAAATTAGAGGAAGAGGATGGGTGAAAGGTAGGATCCAGTCTATGCTAACAGTCAATGGCAGTGTGACTGCTTTTCCCACATATTTGACAAGTTAAGTTGTAGGAGGAATATCGACCTTTGCCACCACGAGAAGTAGATCGGGTACTGCCACCACGAAGACCACCTCTGGAACCGCGAAGGAACGAGCGTCCTCCTCTAGAAGCAGAACTAAATGAACCACGCTGTGCATGTGCAGTATAAGCAACTGAAGGTTCATGAGAATGCAACTTTCTCTGTTTAGCTGTAATGTGAATTGATTCAGAATTTAAGAGAGATGTTAACTCTGCCATAGAAATAGGCTCAATACGTGCTCGAATGGTGGTTTTGAGAGCATCAAATTCATCTGGTAAGCCATTGAGAGTGAGAAGTACCAGATTTTCTTCATCAACCGGTGAAGAGGCCAGAGTTAAATGATCAGAAATATCTTTTATCTGAGTCAAATACTCATGCATGGTCAATGAATCTTTTGTCAGATGATTTAAACGGTTCTTCATTTCATGAGTATGAGATCTAGATAACACTGTGAATCTTTTACAGAGAGCATTCCAAACCTCAAAGCTATGGTGTAAATGAAGAATAGAGGAAAAAATCGGAGGTGTAAGTGTAGCTGTTATACAGCTTAGCAGATGAGCATCTGTTTTGTTCCACTGTGCTCGAGCTGGATTGAGCACTTCAACACCATTTGAATCTTTGATCTGCAATGGTGGACAAGGAACTAAACCAGTTGCAAAATCAAACAACTCAGTTGCTCGCAAAACATTTTGAAACTGACTGCGCCAGATTAGAAAATTTGCATAATCAAGTTTCACTGTAATGAGTGAACTGAGATTAGACATCAACAGACTGAGATTAGACGATAAAGAAGAAGAAGAAGAAGATGAATCAGAAGAAGCCATGGATGGCCCAGAGTTGTGCTCGTGAGAGCTTCAGAAAGCTCTGATACCATGAAGAAAGATTGAACACACACTTCTCATTAAAGAATATCAGTATATTTATACAAGAGATATGTAACTGAATAATAGAGTCTAACTACTTCTAATGACTTCTAACTACTTTCCAGCAGTTACGGAAACAGTTGAGAAACAGTTGAGAGCTATGATTGCTTCTGATGCTGATGCATGAGAAGATGCTGCTGATGCACTAGAAGGTTCTTCATCCTTAACATATGTAACTGAATAATAGAGTCTAACTACTTCTAATGACTTCTAACTACTTTCTAGCAGTAACGGAAACAGTTGAGAAACAGTTGAGAGCTGTGATTGCATCTGATGCTGATACATGAGAAGATGCTGCTGATGCACTAGAAGGTTCTTCATCCTTAACATGATCTAAATCGTTTACATAAAAGGGTTGTTTGATCATTCAAATCAAAGAATTCTTGTTTGGTAGATTCCGAAGACTCGAGTGTGAAGGCTTTTAAGGAGTTTGAAACGGCTCGTTGTCGTGGATTCGACATGGGTGTTGTGGATTTAACATCAGACTAATCAATTCTGAGACGTAGGCGTTGGTGAAAGAGGCACAAGTTGTTGAAGATAATTTTATAGAGTATTGGATAAATTTTTTGATAATCTTGTATATTTTCATTCTTCATAATGGATTGATTAGTGGCGCTTCGCTCACGATTTTTTATCGCAATTAGAGGTGTTCCAACTGTGATTTTTTCCACGTAAAAATCGTTTGTGTCGATTTATTATTTGTGAAACAACAATCTAAATGATTTTCATATGTGATAGATGATTTAGATTGTTAGTTTTGATTGTTTGGGGATTGTTACAATTAAATTTGTTTCGAATCACGAATCACGTAGGTTCAATTTGCATCTCTACGTGAATCGAAACTTTTAATAGGTGAACCTATTGTCGGATTGCTTTACTAACGAAGCTTGAAGTGAGTTTCTTACTCATCAGTACTCCCAGGGGACGAAATTTTCCTCAAAGGAATGCAAAGAATATTTGAAACCACTCTCGAACTGTCACACAGATTCTAACCCAACTGCCCATGATATGGTAAAAACGGAATGGAAGGGTAAAAAAACGATTCTATGCACGGACGTGAAAGCTCTATCAATAGAAGCATTTTAATCCACATGAGCAAATCATAACTTGAAAGCTCATCATTTCAATAAAGGAATTGAGGCCCGAAGGCCAACCCCCAAGTTTTTTTGCTGGAACAGACTTGCAAGTGTTATTGGATAACTTGATATTCATTGTTTGAACAATTTTTTAACAACTTAAACTTTTAAGCAAATTAGTAATCTAACAATTACAATATTAAAATGTTCACCAATTTGATGAGAGTTTCATTCAAGATATAAGTACATATACTCAAAAATAAATCTAGACTGAACAACAATGTAGCATAAAGATCATCTTCTTGTGATATATGTTCATGGCTTGTTAGATTACAAATTTTTACCTCTATCGATCTTCAAGTTGGTTCTTAATTAGAGCTATGTAACAGTGGAATTGTGTTTAGCTAGATTGAATGTTTGATGAGCATTGTCGTTAATGCTTATCTCTCCATTAATTAATATATATATATATATAGTTGTATTAATTGAATTATTGGTCACCAATTTATTACTCATCCAAGAATTTAAGACCACCTCCAATAAATGTCTGATTTCTAAACATACCCGTTGGGTATGTTTGGTTTGATTTTGAGAGAGTAGTTTTTAAAAGTTGTTTTGGGGAGAGAGTTTAGAAATTTTTTTGATTTGTTTGGTTGTATATTTTGAAAGTAATTTTGGAGTTTGGAATGATTTAATATTTTCTTGTAATTGAGTAGATGTGTGTGAGAGAAAAAGTGATTGAGAAGTAGAGAGGAGAGAGAAAAAGTAATTGATTAATGTGTAAGAAAGAGAAAGTGATTTTGAAAATTGTTTTGAAAAAATTATTAACCAAACAAGTTTTTTAGAATTTTTTTTCTAAAATCACTCTACAAATCCAAACCAAACATATGTTTCAGAAATTTCAGTTGAATGGTCAAGTATATATGTGGCATTTGACGTCACAGTCCTATGTGTTAAATTTGACACATGAGAGAGGAGATATCAATTTTGTTTTGTTTTTTATGCAACCTAAAATTAAAGGGTTGTTTGGAAAGTGTTAAATTAGTATATTTTTTAATTTTTTACGAAAAAACGTAAAATATGAGTTGAGTTTGAAGTGATGTGGTAGAGAGGTAATATAACTTAAATAAGATAATTGTAACCTAAATAAGATAATATGTTAAAATAGCATGTATTATTTTAACACTTGCCAAATAACTACTAAGTGATATGTTAGGTTTTATTATTGGCAATCTCGTTTGACAAGGATTTCTTTAAGAAGTTGATTTTTTTTTTCCAAAACTAGGATTACTTTTGGATTTCTATAAGTAATTGGATTTCTTCCAAAACTAGGATTACTTTTGGATTTTCTATAAATAGTTGGTTTTCTCCCAAAACTATTTAATTCCTCCAGATCTTCTTTTTGGTTCTTAAGGTTTTATATCTGGGGATATTTTATTAGTTTTCTTTGATGTTTTATTGAGTATTCAACACATGGTTTAAAGAGAGTACATCAAAGGTTTTGTTTGTTATACACAAGAGAGAGAGAGAGAGAGAGAGTTGTTCTTCGGCGGATCCTGAAGAATTCAAGCCTGAAGCTTCGGTGGATTCTGGAGTGTCTCATCGTAAAGATAATTCCGAGGTGAAGACGGGGTTGGAAGAGGCACATAGAGGTTGGTTCAATTATGCGTGGATTCGCTAGGTAATTGAGAGTATACCTGTGTAATTCCTTTGAATCTTCTTAGTGGATTGTTTTGTGGCTGTTGCCCGTGGTTTTTTAATCACAGTTGGAGGTGTCCAATTGTGGTTTTTCTACGTTAAAATGGTTGTGTTGATTTGTCTTGATTGTTTGATTGAGATTGTTATATACTGCTTAAAATTGTTACATAATCACAAATCAATATCTAGGGGATTTCTAGATTTTTCAATTGGTATCAAAGCAGGTCGTTCTATTTAAAAAAAAAAAAAAATCTTTTAGAACGAGATCCTGTTTGATTTGTGATAATGGATTCAATTCATCAGGGAAATTCTATGATTCGACGACTCCTACTTGACGGATCCAATTATTCTTTTTGGAAAGCTCGGATGAGACCGTTTTTAAAATCTATTGATGAAAAAGTTTGGCAATCTGTCATGAATGGGTGGACCGAACCAACAATTACTATTGATGAAGTAACTTTCTCCAAACCAATTGATAAGTGGGACACAATTGATTACCAAAATAGTAGCTGGAATAGTAAAGCTATCAATTCTCTCTTTTGTGCTGTCACACCTAAAGAGTTTAGTCATATTTGCAATTGTGAAGTCACAAAAGAGGCTTGGGATATCTTACAAACTATTCATGAGGGCACTCCTTCTGTGAAACGCTCAAAACTTCAAAGGCTCACATCTAGTTTCGAAAACATTGCAATGAAAGATAGTGAGACCTTTGATGAATTTTATGCGAAGTTGAGTGACATTATAAATTTCAGCTTTAATTTAGATGAAAAAATACCAGAATCTAAAGTTGTGGAAAAAATTTTGAGATCATTGCCCAATCGATTCCAACCAAAAGTTACGGCTATTGAGGGAGCTCAAGATGTTGACAACCTCAAGCTAGATCAGTTAGTTGGAAATCTCCAAACTTATGAGGCACATAGGAATTTCAAAAAGAAACAAAAAGATATTGCTTTTAGTAGTGCTCATAAAGTTAGAGAGGATTCTGATGAGGATTGTGAGATAGATTCCAAGATTATGGATGCTTTTGTAAAACAATTCAAAAAATCTTTTTTGAAAAAGAATCCTAATCTTTTGAAATCTACTCATACTCATAAATCCAAAGGCAAAGATAAACTCAAAATTAATCCTATAACCAAGAAAGAAAAAGGAAAGATACAAGGGAACTCTGAAAGTGTCCAATGCTATGAATGCCAAGGATTTGGCCACTTTGCTTCAGAATGCCCCACTCGTTTGAGGAAGAAGAAAGCCCTTGCTATCACTTGGGATGATGAATCAGAATCTGATAAAGATGAAAGTGACGATGAAGATCAAGGCGAAGAGGGGCATAGACAATTTCTTGTTTTCATGGCGGCTTCCGAAACTGAAGGACAAATAGAGTCTTCGAAGAGGTCAGTTGAGAATACCACTGATGATGAATCCTCGGAGAGTGATCATGAAGAACTTGAGCAAACTTATGAAAAGTTGTATAAGGAGTCTCTTAACTTATTCAAATTGAACGACAAACTCACAAAGAAACTCAAAGCATGTGAAAGTGAGAATGTCAAACTTAAGAAGGAGATTTTCGAGGCCAGGATTGATGCCATCAAGATAACTGATGATCGACAAGCTCTTTGTGCAAAACTATTGACTTGTGAGACAGAGAGGAATGAGCTACTGGAAACTCATGCCATGTATGAAGAAAAAATTGAATCTCTCGAGATGTCACAAGTTGCTTTGAAAGAACTAATGTTCAAGAAAGAGGAAGAGCTCAAGTGTACTATGGCTACCATTGGTCTTTGGAACAAATGATCAAAGATTTTGGAGGATATCATTGGGTCTCAACAAATGAGTTGTGACAAGAGTGGTATTGGCTTTGGTGGTAAGAAAGAGCAAAAACAGAGTGCTTCAACATCTCATGATACAAGAACTCAAGGAAAGGGAGAACAAAAAATTCAACATAAGGATGGACTTCTCAAACTTCCTAGAGTTGGTAAGGTAAAAGAAAAGAAGGTACACCCTGTACACCCTGTTTTTATTTGTCATCATTGTGGTATGCATGGTTATATTCGCCCTTATTGTTATAAGTTGCATGGGAAAGTGTATTTGCCTAGACCTAGGAATAGGAAGTTGGAAACCATGTCGAGACGGGTTCCCATTGCAGGGGAAAGGAACCACAACGTCAAGACATCACCCAAGAACTACAATTCTCACAATTTTGTTCGTACTAAAGTAGTTTGGGTGAGAAAACGTGACTTGTGTTAATTTGTTTTGTCATTTTAGTTTTTGGGTTTCTGTGTGTTTTTTTTTTTTTTGTCATCTCATGGGTGCTTGTTCATTTTTTTGTCTTGCTTTATTTTTTTTTTAAAAAAAAAATTCCAAAAAGATTTTCTTAGTATGGTTTTGCAAGCTTGAAATTTTTGAGTGGTCCTTAGTGCATATTAGAATTGATAAGAATATCCATTACATGTTAATATGTGTGTGCTTTCTGTGGTCATTACTCATGTTGGAGTGTGTGTTCTTCGATTAGTATGTCTCATTCTGTACACACTCTTGGATTAGCAAATTTTGGAGTCTTCCGCCTGAGTGATTATTTTTTCTCTATGGACTCTGGCATTGTATCTTTTGTTTTTCTAGAGGAATTGACCTATACTAGCATATCATGGGTGATGTTGAGTCTCTTAACCATCTTCCATCTTTTTGCACCTCCACGATTTTCCCCTCAACTCTTTGCAGTCTAGCCATGAGGAAAAGGCTACCTCAGAGTCACCAACCAAGCCATCCTTATTATATCCATGCTTCTCTGGTTCGGTTTCCATACTCTTGAGCGTGTCAGCCGCCAATGAGTACGCAAAAGAAAAAGAAAAAGAAAAAGAAAAGGAAAAAGAAAGAGTAGAAGAAAAAATATGCATAAGAAAGAAAAAATGTGCAAAAGAAAAAAAAAAAAAAAAAGATTCATTGATTGAGGGGGAGCCTCCGCCTTTACTCACCAAATACCCCTTGATTCCTAGTGGTTTGACTTTCCTTTGTTGTGCTTAGATTCTCTTGTCGGAGGTCCAACTTTCATATCACTACTAGGATTGAATCTAGTGTTTGTCGAACTCCAAGAGTCACACACACACTTTTATCATGGGATCTATGCTTTTCACATAATGCATCACTTTCTTTCATGAGGAATTTTCTACAGACTGTGCACAATGTGTTTATCAGTAATTGTGCTTCTTGGATAGTCTTGTGTGTTTTAAGGTACTAATCTGAAATTCCTTGCTTGCTCCACGATATTATTTTTTGTCGTTTTCTTCTTGTTCATTGTTTTTAGTAAGGGGGAGTTTGGTTTTTCATTGCAAGAGTTGTTTAGCATGAACATTTTGATATGTTTGGTAAGGGAGATTGGCTATATGTTTTGCATGTTGCTATGCACTGTTTACTAATTATTTCCTTCTTGCATGTTCCTAGTATTTACGTTGTCATATCATTGCTTGGGTTGGTTTATGATCTTGCTCTTGTTGTTTGAGAGTTGTTTTTCATGAGTCTTAGTTTTCATCTATTCATGTTTTTCATCTCATGTTTTAAGATAATCGTGTCATATGTCTATTGCTTTTTCATATACTCTTGTAGGACTAATAGTTGTTTTGGAGATTGTGGCACTAATAACTATTTTGCAGATCATGACCTTGAGAAAGAAGTGGGCTTTTATTGGCTGTAATGGGTTGGGGTGATCAGGATTTTATTTGTTAGGTGTGTTTTGTCACGGCATTGCCAAATGGGGAGATTGTTAGGTTTTATTATTGGCAATCCCGTTTGACAAGGATTTCTTTAAGAAATTGATTTTTTCCCAAAACTAGGATTACTTTTGGATTTCTATAAGTAATTGGATTTCTTCCAAAACTAAGATTACTTTTGGATTTTCTATAAATAGTTGGTTTTCTCCCAAAACTATTTGATTCCTCCAGATCTTCTTTTTGGTTCTTAAGGTTTATATCTGGGGATATTTTGTTAGTTTTCTTTGATGTTTTATTGAGTATTCAACTCATGGTTTAAAGAGAGTACACCAAAGGTTTTGTTTGTTATACACAAGAGAGAGAGAGAGAGTTGTTCTTCGGTGGATTCTGAAGAATTCGAACCTGAAGCTTCGGTGGATTCTGGAGTGGCTCATCGTAAAGATAATTCCGAGGTGAAGACGGGGTTGGAAGAGGCACATAGAGGTTGGTTCAATTAGGCGTGGATTCGCTAGATAATTGAGAGTATACCAGTGTAATTCCTTTAAATCTTCTTAGTGGATTGTTTTGTGGCTGTTGCCCGTAGTTTTTTAATCACAATTGGAGATGTCCAATTGTGGTTTTTCTACGTTAAAATTGTTGTGTTGATTTGTCTTGATTGTTTGATTGAAATTGTTATATACTGCTTAAAATTGTTACATAATCACAAATCAATATCTAAGGAATTTCTAGATTTTTCATGATAAAAGAGGTAAAAGAAAAGGAAGATTAAAGTATAAGTGTTAAAAAATGGAAGAAAAAGTGACAAAAGAAAAAATTTAACACATCAGGCTATTTTTTTAAAATTTTTTTTTTTATATCTTGTAGAGATAAAATTTAAATATACTAAATTATCACAAAAGCCTTCAAAATAATAATAGTAAAAATAATTTGTTGTCTCCAAATTCGAAAAATCAGTTGGAATTGCTCTAAGCTTGTTACATGGAGAGAGAATCAATTATTTATATTTTTAGCACGTTTGCTTACATGTGTTTCGTCTCTCCTTAAGTGAACCAAATAAATAGATACTGAAATTCGAATACTTGATAGATTATCATTACAAAAAATTAAAGTTTTAAAAATTAAAATTTAGAGATAAATTTAGTTTTTGAGAACTAAATATTTTTGTTACAAAAAATGTCGTCATTATATTTTTAATAATGAAAATTAGAAATTAGTAATGAATTATTATTTTTTTAGGATCAAATTTTTTGTCTCAAAAAATTAACATTTTTAAGTAGGGATGGCAATGGATAACTGTGGGTATCCATGGAGACCCAACCCAAATACATGGGCTTTTCCCTCTTTTTCTTATCCATTGGGTAAGGTAGGTGATATTCTTTAAATATCCACAGGGAATGGGTTGGGGATGGGTACCCACTAATTTCCCCATATGTTTTTTTTTTTTTTTTTTTTTTTTTAAGATTCACAACTAAAACTAAATATACATTCAATCTTTTTTCTTTTTTTTATTTATTTATTTTTTCAGGTTCACAACCAATTTTATTTATTTATTTATTTTTATTTTATTTTATTTTTAAGATCTACAACCAAAGCTAAATATACCTTCAATCTTTTTTTATTTTTATTTTTAAGGTTCACAACCATTTTTTTTTTTAATTTTTAAGATTCACAACAAAAGCTAAATATACATTTAATCTTTTTTCTTTTTTTAATTTTTTTTTAAGGTTCACAACCATTTTTTTTTTTTTTTAAGATTCACAACCAAAGCTAAATATACATTTAATTTTTTTTTCTTTTTTTTTTAAATTTTTTTTTTAAAGGTTCACAACCATTTTTTTTTTTTAAGATTCACAACCAAAGCTATACATTCAATCTTATTTTATTTTATTGGGCTCAACAATAAAATCAAATACACATTAATTAACATTGTCACATTATTCTTGTCAAATTTTATGCATATCTAGAATTTTTTAAATTTATTTAAAAAAAATTAAGGACACTGTCTAGTGTAGGTTTCGGTTTGCTTTTCTATGTTATTTTATTTTGTTGTGTATTGTAATTTTCAGAATGGTTTGCTTATTCTGAAATTTCAATTAACGAGTATGAATCTATTTGTTTTATGTTATCACACAATTTATACAACATATATATATATATATATATGAATGTATTTGAAAATAAGGAAATTGTAGAGAATCAAAACAAGCATGAGTTGTGATTGGTTAGAAATGATGGGTACATAGATTTATTTGCTAGAAAAAAAAGGGGATACAAAGTCATACTAAATAATTTTTTTTAAATTAAAAGAATTTTTCTTAGTTATAAACAGATTTAACTGAAATCAGCTTGTTTCCCAATGTTATGCTTCATTTATTTAGATAGAAAATATTTTTTAATAAAAATATTTTTTATAAAAAAAATTCAAAATATATTTTTTTATATTTGGTGGTGGTGGTGGTGATGGAACGAAGGTGAAAGTAGAAATTGTTACATAGTGGTGGGGTGATGGCGGCAGTGATGATGGTAGTGGCTATAGTGATGGTAGTGTGACAGTGAAAGTGAGAATAGTGGTGATGGTGTTGTGAAATTAGTAAAAATTTATTTGAAAAAACATTTTTTGTTTTTTAAAAGTAACAAACAACAAAATTCGTGGGGACTAAAGGAAGAAGATGGAGGATGGATTGGGTGTGGTAATGCATAGATATCTTAAAATGAGTGGTTCAGATTTGTTAAAGGTGTAATTAGATTTTGGATAAATTAAAATGAATTGTTCAAATTTGCTAAGAGAAAGATGGTTTAATGTCTAAATTGTCCGTGGCTAACAATTCCTTATTTATGCCCTAATGCAATTTAATAGGAGTCTTATAACACTTTCTTCAAACAAACTTTTTGATTGTCTCAAAATTATATATTTGATTATTATAAAACAAACTTTTTAATTAATTAATTAATGTGTATTTGATTTTGTTGTTGAACCAAATAAAATAAAATAAGATTGAATGTATATTTAGCTTTTGTTGTGAACCTTAAAAAAATAAAAAAATAAGTTGTTAACATTAAATATATTAAAAAAGAAAGAAAAAAGATTGAAGGTATATTTAGCTAAAACCTTTATAAAAAAAAGACAAAAGAAAAATAAGAAGGTTGTTAACATTAAATATATTAAAAAATAAAGAAAAAAGATTGAAGATATATTTAACTTTTGTTGTGAACCTTTAAAAAAAAATGTTAACATTAAATATATTAAAAAAGAAAGAAAAAAGATTGAAGGTATATTTAACTTTTGTTGTGAACCTTAAAAAAATAAATAAATAAAAATTGTTAACATTAAATATATTAAAAAAGAAAGAAAAAAGATTGAAGGTATATTTAACTTTTGTTGTGAACCTTAAAAAAAAAAAAAATAAAATAAAATAAATAAAAAAAAATTGTTAACATTAAATATATTTATTTAGTTTTTGTTGTGAACCTTAAAAAAAAAAAAAAAAAAAAAAAAAAAGTGGTTGTTAACATTAAATATAAAAAATAAAAATGGGGATTAAAGTGGGTTGGGGAAAATCCATACCCATTAAAAAATGGGGAGGGTGGTACCCATGGGGAATGGGGAATGGGGAATGGGGAAAATTTATTATAGGGGAATGGGGATGGGGAATTAATATCCACCCCATTACCCCCATTGCCATTCCTATTTTTTAGATCAAATTATTTTGTCTTTAAATGTGTATTTATTAGTAATATTTTTTAAAAAAATTTCACTAAAAGTCTTATTTTTGACTTTTCGAAATGATCTTTTAACGACTACCTTCACGATAATAGTAATTGGTCTCTAAATATCTTTTGCAACAAAAGTTTCACTGTCTGGGAAGAGTTATTTGGGAAGCCTTGCCTTTGGCAATTCTCTGGACCATATGGATTGCTAGGAATGATAAGGTGTTCAATTCCAAGGAACCTAATTGGGTGGACTTGGTGGAAACCATTAAGATCAAGGTGGCATTTTGGGTAAAGCAATCGTTCAGCCTACTAGAATTCTCAATTCATGACTTTTTATTTTGTTTGCATGGCATAAAAGGCTACAGAGCTAGGATCTCATACTGATGTCCTGTATTTTGTTTTATCTTATTCTTTGTATCTTTTCTGGTTGAGTGCTCATCAGCCTTTTTTGGCTTGTGCTTGCCTGCACATGATTGGGTTCTTTAATAGGTGCCAACATAGTTAGGATGTATTTTAGAACAATGATGCATTTGTGCCAAGTCTTTTTTTGTACTTCTTTTTTATCAATAAAATTTCTTTTCCTTGCTGATCAAAAAAAAAAAAAAACACAAAAGTTTCGCTTTTAGGAACTAAAAAAATGATTTCTAAAACTTTTATATGTTATAGTTTATTGTTTTGATACTAGTGTTAAGTTATTAACTACTAACTAATTTAAGGGCTTGTTTTAAATTTATTTAGTTTGACTTTTTGATTATTTTAGTTTGACTAAAAAATTCTTGATTTATAAAATCTTAGCTTAATAACTTTGAGATTATGAGTTTAAGTCTTGTGGCAACTATTTTCTAAACTATACTAAAGGTTAGGTGTGTACCCAATATTTTTCCTCCTAAACACGTGTTAATGTGTATTATTTGGACGTTTTCTATTTTAAAATTGTGAGAGAAAAGATAAAATGATTATAATTTAGATGTGATATTTTATTTGATTAACTAAATTAACCTATATTATCTTTTAGTGGACTAATTTGCCGAGCTAGCCCTAAAAATTCAAACTCGTTTAGGAAACTCGATGCACATGAAAAAAATGTATAGAAATATAAATTTTGTATTATTTTAACGTTACTTTTACCGCAAGTACAACTTTCAATTTGTGTTAATGTTTGGTTTGGTTTACAACTTAGTAGATTCCTTATAGCAATCATATTTGTTTTTGTATTTGTTTTATTTATTTTTAATATCTCGTTGTCTAAGCTGTTGGTTTTTTTCCAATCTAATTATCTAATGTTCCAAAAAATTTATAGTGCCAGCTCAATAACAAGTGACTACGTAATTACGGAGTCTCAAAAAAGAAAATATATATATATATATATATATATATATATATGAGATAAACACAAAACACTATCAGTTAAATACACAGTTATGTGGTGTACCCGAAAGATTCGATAATTTATGTTTCTTCGTGCATTAGCTTGCACATGATTAGCTTGCAGTGGGTTCCAACACCCCCCCCTTTTTTTTTTTTTTTTTTTTTTTTTTTTTTTTTTTTTTTTTATGCCAATTTAGTTGAGATGCACATTTCGTCGTGATGCAATTTTTTATTTTTTATTTTTTTTTTGCTTTAGTCTTTTTATTGATGTAATCGCACTGTACTTATTCTACTTCCCTGATCTACATTAATAATATTTTGAATTATTTATATGAAGACTCTCTTAACTATTAGCGAATATCATTTTACTTTTTTCATTCATAAATTGTGCATTTTGATCTATTTAATTATAAAAATGTATCACTTTTTTCTCATTTAGACCATCATCAAAAGAGGTGCATTTGTATAATTTTTATAATTAAATGGATCAATATATACGAATTCATGGATAAGGAAGATAAAGTAATATTTACAAATAATTGAGGCTGTCTTGGTGTAATTAACCGTAATATTTTTTTTATTGATAAAAAAACTTAATATTAAGTTCATTTTTAATTTAGACTTTAGAAAAGATCATAATTAACTCAAGGAGGATTTGTTTTTTGTTTTTGTTTTTCTGTGTTGAACTGACTCAAGGAGGATGTTTGATGGAGGGTTTGCGCATGCACAGTGTGACCTCTACTCTACTGAGCTCAAACTCTTTCTCAAGAAGAATTAACAGGTCGATTTTTCTTCTTACTGTTTCATTTCAATATTGTTTATAGGACTGCAAACCAATCAAACCGAGTTGAGTCAAGTTTTGTTGGGTTCGAGCTCTATTCATTTTTTTATCAAGCTTGAAAATTCAGCTTGAGCTTTACTTGTTAATAATAATCAAGTTCGAGTACGACTCGAAACTCGATAATCAGTAGTCCATGTATTTCGATCCTTGTGCCATTTTAATCTCTATAATTTGATTGGCTCGATTTTGATCATAAATTTATAATTTTATCTCAATTTGATCCAATAAGTTACAACTGCTAGTGTTTTTTGATACATGAGCAACATGTGTCTTGTTTTTATAGTCAAAATTATAAATTTATTCAACTGAATGAGTTCGGCTCAACTAACTTTGCAACCATATTTTCCTTAAAAACTTCTAATTAATGTTATCAATTGGATCAAATTGACATAAAATAAAAAATTAATAATTGAAATTGAGTTAATTGAAATTATAGTGACTAAAATAATACAATGGGCAAAAATATACGAACTACCTTTGTAATATAAGGTTGATTGGTTTAAAATTATTATTTACAAAGATAGTTCGTTTATTTTTGCCGTATTTAAAAAAAAAAATTATTATTTACATTATTCAAATGTAAGGTTGATTGGTTTAAAATCCATTCACATAGGATCATATGTTATTTAGTTAAAGGTTTAATTTATTTTTTTTATTTTTTTTATTTTTTTTAATTTTTTTTTTTACTGATATAGGACATGCGCTCAAATGTTGTTGAAAAAATTGCTGGCAGTCGGTGGTGGGACAGATAAATCACATTGAAAAGATAATTGGACCAATAATTGTGACACTTATACAAATAGATAAATATTTGAATATATAATTGGACATTTGATAAGATAATTGGGCAGATAGATGGCATTCATACTGATGAGTTGTACTTGAACAGATATATAATTAGTTAAATTTTAAATAAGTAGGTGTATTTTTGAATAAATAATATTCTTTTAACTTGAGCCTTTAGCCAACAATTTTAGAAATGGAAATCTCACATAAGTGTCTTTAAATGTATATGTCATATAAAATTAATCTATTTATTCTATTATTTATACAAATGTTAACATTATTTAATATATAAATTAAATATTTATTTTATTATTTAAATAAATAATAAAGGAATGAAAGTTACTTAAACTAGACTTATTTATTAAATCAATTTAATACTATGACTCGATCTCATTTATTTAGCAAATGAATCAAGTTCAACCGAACCAAACTTCAAATAATCTGATTGATTTTGCAGTCCCTTCTTGTAATATATATAGTTAGTTAATTATGAATTTAAGAATTATATATATATATATATATATGAAATGAGGATAAATTATAAATACACTCTCTGAAATTTATTTAAAATATGAATTATTTCCTATATTTAGAAAATTACATCCCACCCATGAGGTTTACAATTTTATAATAGATAGAAATTTCATATAATTTTATTATTGTATAGAAGAACAATTAAAAATTTACTTTTTTTAGTTAATTTTGTTAAATAAAAAATTATGACAAGTGAAAATTTGTAATTTTTTAAATTATATAGGACAATTTATATTTTAAGTAGAGCCATTGGATGGTGCTATTGGGCCTGTGAAACCCACTATGAGTCATGCTTCGATAATCCGAATCGTTCAATGTGTAAAGCTCATTGAACACTTTATCCATATAAAAAATTACATTGATTGGATATCGATAGCTACTTGATCAGATTAAATTTTTGTCACCAATTTATTTCAAAAATTATATTTACCATTGACAGAAATCTAACTAGATCAAGTAACTATCAATATCAGATCAACGTGATTTTTTATAGGAATAAAATATTCGACGAGCTCTACACATTGAATAGTTTGAATTATTAAAACAGGACCCGTGATAGGTCCCTATGGATCCAATAGCATACTTTAATTCAATCTCAAACTGAAAAAAAATTTGACCCTTTAAATAAATTTTAAAAGATGTATTTATAATTTATGATTAAAAAAAAATAATATAGAGGTATAATGGCACGTGTGGAGAGAGAGAAAGAGAGGACAAAGTTTGACGGCTGGTGGTGAGAGAGAAGGAGAGAGAGGGAGGGACTCCAAAATCCCCCGTGAGGAGTGTTTGGAGGCATCCTTATATCACAAATAAACATCCATTTTGACGCTTTCTTCACTGTTTTCGATAACACCTCATTTGTTTATATCTCTCTCTATATTTTTTCTCTGTATATATATTCCGATTCATGAATTATATTCACCCCTACCTATGATGATCACGAGACCTTGATTCCTGTCCGTTTTTCTACTCTTATTTATTCTTTTGACAAAAGATTTTTATTTATTTATTTATTAATATTTGATAAAAAAATTACAATCAAACAAAATATCATCCTAATGTCTAACACTATGAATTTGTTCATAATTTTTAGAATGTGAATAAAATAAATGTAAAATAGTAATTTTTATATTCAAAAAATGTATTAACAATAAAAATTTATAGACTCATGGGGTCCTCATTACTAATGAAATTGTTGATTGGTGGAAGGTTAATAGGAAGAAGGGAGCTATTCTTAAGCTTGACTTCTAGAAAACGTATCATTCTGTAAGTTAGGGTTGTTTATTATCAATGATGGATGAGTTCGGCTCTGGGGTTAAGTGGAGGGGTTGAATGAGGGAGTGCCTAGCATCTGCTAGGGTTTCAATACTAGTGAATGGATCTCCTATATCTAAACTCAATCCTGAAAAAGGCCTTAGACAAGGTGATCCTTTATCTCTATTTCTGTTCAATCTAGTGGTTGAAGGGCTCAATATGCTGATGCTAAGGGCAAGATCATTGGGGCTATTTAGAGGGGTTGTGGTGGGTCAAGATGTTACAATTTCACATCTCTAATTTGCTGACAATACAATTATCTTTTGTGAAGCTAATGTGGAGGAGATTATAATAGAGAAAAGGATTTTGAGGTGCTTTGAATTAGTCTCGGGATTAAAAATTAATTTTCACAAAAGTTTTGTGTGTGGTATTGGTGTGTATGAGCAAGTGGTGGAGAAGTTTGCATCTAGACTAAATTGCAGGTGTCAGAAATTACCACTGTCTTATCTTGGGTTGCCTTTGGGGGCTAGTCCTAGGCTAAAAAAGACATAGAAGCCTGTTCTTGATAAATGTAGTGTCAAGATGGCCTCTTGGATGAGGAAACTCCTCTCATTTGGAGGGAGCTTAACTATAATAAAGTTTGTGTTGTCCTGTTTGCCCATTTTCTATTTATTTATTTTCAAGATGCTCTCATCTGTGGCTAAGACATTCGATAGAATCCAAGCAAACTTTCTTTGGGGGGGGGTAGATCTGAAGAGAAAGGTTCATCTTGTTGAGTGGACTAAGGCGACAAAGAGTAAAGAGAATGGGGGTTTGGGTATTAGAAAAGTTCAAGAAGTAAATGATTGTTTGTTGGCCAAATGGTGGTGGCGAATTGGGTTCGAGGATAGTTCCTTATGGAAAAGAGTAATATGCAGCAGGTATTCTTCAAATGGTGGGAGGTGGCATCACTTTTTAGTTGGCATTAGGCACTGCTCAAAAATTTGGAGTGGGATTCTCAATGTTAGTCAATCGAATTCTCAACTTTTCAATATTTTTATGGAAAATACTGAGGTGGTTGTGGGAAATGGTAATATAGCCTATTTTTGGAGTGATAATTGGGTGGGTGATATATATGTTAGGAATGCTTGTCCAAGGCTCTTTAGCTTATCATCAAAAAATGATCTCTCTTAGTGTGTTAGTGGCAAGGAAGGAGACGCAGTCAGATTGGAATTTTAGGTTTAGAAGAGTTTTATTGGGATGGGAGTCGAATGAGTTGGATAGATTGGTTGCTTTTCTGAATGCTGCTACGATTGGCATTTCAGACAGAGATGATTGCCTAAGGTGAGAGGCAAATTCATTAGGTCAGTTTAGTGTTTTCTCCATTTATTCTATGTTTGTGCCTTCCCTCCTCCTCTTGGCCACTAAGCTTTTGTGGAACAATGTATCTGCCCCCCAAAGTGTCATGACCCGAACCTGTCCCTAAAAGTCTAGGTCATAACTGGCCTATCCTTGGGCCTCAAAACGAAAATTTTATAATGTGTCATATTGGGGCCTAAAGCGGAAGCAAAATTAATAATAATATCCATTGAGCTTGTGCATACATGATATTTGAAATAGTTAAAACAATGTAAACACACTAATATACATATACATATATATCTCACACGCACAAACATAGACTTAGGTAACTACAAACTTCTAACAATACAAAGTTAAAGCCTCAATGCAGAGGTGCATCTTGGGTGGCTTGACTTAGCAGGTTCACAAAAGAACTCCTGAAGCTGACCTATGGATGGTCTTCAGTTTGATCACCTACACATAGATAAAATACGAAATGAGCGAAGCTCAATGAGTAATAATAAGGTGAAGTGAATCAAGTAAATAATCTAGATCCAAAAGAAGCACAATACAAGATTGTTCCAGATTTACATCACTCATAACATTATTCATAATCATATTTACCAAATGGCCTTAGGCCCACCATATAATAAAACGGCCTCAGGCCCATTCGAATATTAAATGGTCTCGGGCCCAATCATTTAGCAAAACGGCCTCGGGCCCAATCACATATCAAAACAGCCTCGGGCCCAATCACATATCAAAACGGCCCGGGCCCAATCATATAGAAAAACGGCCTCGGGCCCAATCATATGTCAAAACGGCTTCAGGCTCAATCATATAGAAAAACGGTCTCGGGCCCAATCATTTATCAAAACGGCTTCGGGCCCAACATATCAACAGCTGTTCGAAACATTAACGGATAGATGGAACATCGACATATCTCCACCTCCCTTAGCCTTGGGCCATGAGTCATAAACAGTTTATATCATTATAGGGTAGATAGAACATCAGCATGTCTCCATCTCCCTCGGCCTTGGAGCCACGAGTCATAAATAATCCATATAATAATGGCCTCAGGCCCATCATTAGTAATAGAACAAAACGACCTTAAGTCTATGTTAATGCCATTGTTCAATCCTTTCCATCAACACTTAATTCACATGACGTACTTCATTGCAATAAACACAATTTGTATCCAACAAACATACATGAATCCTAGTACGACTCATTCCACATATACCATTCACGATTATAATATATAAACCATAGCACAATGATTCTAACGTGCCAAGTATAATCAAGGTATAATAATTCGTAAGCAAAAATACAGGAACAAATATAAATCATTACACTATTATTACTCACAGTGCTTTGATCGCGTGGGAGTATCCTCCGGCAAGTGACCTACAAGGCATACATACATAACTTGCAAATTATTCACTTTTTCCTTTGCCTCTTTCTCTACACTTATTGTTCAATTCGTCAAATTCCATTCAATTATAAACACTGTCGAAGAATCAAATGGACATTTTAACACATTCAAAGGTTCGAGAAGGGTAAAAGAAACCAACGAAATTTTCCCTCTTCAGCCGCACGTGCGAAAATCCCTCACCACACGTGTGGGAAGGTGTGCCACACTTGCCTTTATTTCAGTATGCAATCTTTGGCCTCCCCTGTTTTCTGCACGTGCGGCTGTGCGCCCTGCACGTGCGGTTGTGACTCCCGCACGTGCGACCATGGGCCCTGCACGTGCGGTTCTGGGCTCTGTTTGAGCAGTCCAAAAATCCAACTAATTCAAGCTTCCTATACTCCATTCCAAGGTTCAATTCAAGCAAATTTAATTTCAAAACATCACATATGATCATAGTAAACATAAATCTCAAATTCAATTAGATCACAACTCATTTATTTCATTTTTTCATAGTTTATACAACATTTCTTCACACACACACACACACACACACACACACATATATATACATGAGCTCTAAGCATGCAAGGATGCAAGACTAAAATCAACAATAAGGCAATTGCTCATAATCTAGGTCAATGTAACTCAAAATATGAGAATCCACCCTTTAATTAATTGAATCCAAAGATCATCTGCTCAATTTCATGGAATTTAACCAACCAAGACCATAATTCATAAACCCTAACTTCAATGCAATGTAAACTTCATCTTAAGACTTGATTCTAACCAATTTAAGGAAGATTAAAAGAAGTTTAATGGACTTTCACTTACAATTTCTCAAGTCTTCAAGCTTTGATTTGTGCTCTTTTCTTCTTCTTTATTTTCTCTTCTCTTCTCTCCCTCTCTTGGGTGACTCTCCAGATTTTTCCACTCCCCCAAAATGAGAGAAGATGGACTCAAAAGGGGCTTTTAATACATATATATGTATATAGCTAAACATACTTGCCAAACACGCCTTAGCGAAATAGACTGAATCAAATTCCAATTAAACATCACAGATGGCTCTAAAATTATGCTGATAATAATTATGTATTCCATTCTGGTTTCTGAAGCCTCTAAGGTCCTCAATTTGCAATGCAAAGTTAACCACCCAAACATACCTTAACGAATTAGACGAAATAAATTTTCAATTAACTTTCACAACCGGCTCTAAAAATTCCCATTAGCGTATCCATGTATTCAATTTCGGTTTCTGAACCCATGAAGGTTGACAATTTCAGTTTTAAAATCGTAACTCAATAGATAATTCTTCAATTCGAATAGATATAATTAAATTAAAGTATATTAACCCACAATTACATAAAGATAATTTCTGATACGGATTTTGGAGTCGTTACACAAAGTGTAGTTTCTTGGGTGGTTGGCTTAGAAGGGAAGACTTAAGACTTCTATTTTTTTTGCAAAGAATTAGGGTGCTTGGTCTAGATGCCTCTATTTTGTGTGTATTCTGTATAACGGATTTGGAATCAGTACACCATCTGTTGCTATGGTGTCCTTTTGCTTGGAAAGGGAGCTAGTACAATGTGCAAGAAATTATCAATAATGTCCATCAAATTAGGTATAGTGTTTAGCTTGATGAACGGGCGTAGGTTGCTGCGAGTATTGCTACTGCCAGTGCTGTGTTTGCGAAGCTTCATTGGGTGATGATTTTTTGGGGGCTTCAATGGTGATTGTTATTTCTGGGGGCTTCAATGCACTACTAGAAATATGACTTTTTGCGTCTATTTTTTTGCGACGAATTATTTGGCTGTAGGAAAAAAATTACTTTTTACATTAAAATCTCATTTTACTTGACCAAATCATGTTCTTAACCAAAAAAAAAAAAAAAAAAAAAAAAGAAAAAAAAAGAAAGAGATTTATAAAACTTGCCCTATGTTCCTTTTTTTTCTTATTTCCCAAATCTGAACTCTCTCTCTCTTTCGAATCTCTAGTCTCTTTCGCTCGACAGTGAAGATTTGAAGATTTGATCGGTTTATAATCTTTTGTTGATGAAGATTTGAAGATTTCAATTTGCTTTTGATGAAGATTTCGATCGATTCATAATCGAGGTTCATAATCGGTAAGCTTAAACACTTTTCTTTGTCTTTTTCTGTGATGTTTTACACATCTTCATCGATTCAACTCTGTAGTGTTTGACACATCTTCATCGATTCATCTTCATCGCTTGAATCTTATTCTCTATAATGTTTGACACATCTTCATCGATTAATTTGTAATGTGTAAATTGAAAATGAATTACTCTCTGTAATGGTTGATTAATTTGTGATCTTTATCTTCATCAATTACTCTCTGTAATCGTTGATTAATTTGTAATGTTGGAAGGTTGAATCCAACTCTCTGTCTCTCTTTGTAATCTAGCGTGTTTGTTTCATGCCTAGTTGCTGAATTTCTGTGTTGATTTATTCTGAATTTTTGTGTTGATTCTGATTGTTCTTTAATTTGTGTTGTTGATTTATTAGTTGATTCATCTTGTTTTTGCTAATTTAAAGTTATACAGATAGATAGAGACATGATTTCGGTGATTAATTCTGAATTAAAGTTTTACCAGATTCCATGAATGAATATTAATCATAGAATATTAATAAAAAAATTGATGAATGAATATTCTTAAATAACCATTACAGTTAGTGAACTCCAGTTCAAATTTCCTCTCAAAATCTTCCCCAAAACACATCAGCACAATCTTCATAATTCTTTGTGATAGCTTTGTCATTTGGCTTCCGTACTCTCTCAGTATCTCACTGACAAAAAGAAAATACATACAGAAATAATGAACACAAGTTCAGTAGAGGTGAAAGAAATTTTTTTGAGTGGGTAGGTGATATTAAAAGGTAAGCATAAAAAACAAAATCATGTTATTCTGCTTCATTTCAAATGTGAAGTCTGCATTGACATATATGCATAAAGGCATGAATAATCACATTTTGTATACCTCAATAGATAATGCATTTTGTATAATCACATTTTGTATACCTCAACAGATAATGCATTGACATATATGCATAAAGGCAGGAACAATACACTACAAGAATCTGCACTTCTAGTGACCACTTTCCGCGACCAATATAAAAGTTGGTAGCTAAAAGTTACCTTTTGGCGACCAAATATTAATTAGTCACAAATGATCATTATTTTTGGTGACCAAATATGAGTTGGTCGCAGAAGGTCATATTTTGGAGACCAAAAAATGAGTTGGTCACAAAAAGTGGTATGCTTTTGGCGACCAACTACAAATTTGGTTGCGGAAGGTCACATTTTGGCGACCAAAAAATAAGTTGGTCGCGGAAGATCAAAAATAAGTTGGTTGTGGAATTGGCGACCAAAATTTTAGTCACCAAAAACTTATTTTTCCCGAGCAATTTTTTTTAGTCGCTGTATATTGAGTTTTGGCTACTAAAATAATTTAGTCGTCGAATGTAAAATAAAAAATTATTTTTTTATCTTTGGCGAGCAAAAGTTTGTTACCAAAAACATATTTTTAGCTACCAAAATTTTTTTTAGTCGCCGTATATTGAGTTTTGGCTACTAAAATAATTTAGTCTCCCAATGTAAAATAAAAAATTATTTTTTTATCTTTGGCGACCAAAAATTTGGTTGCCAAAAACTTATTTTCAACAACAAAAAAAAAAATTTAGTCGCCAAAAGACTAAAATATGTAGAGGGAAACATTCCAAATTTTGGAGGGATTTTACAAAATTAATTGGCGACTAAAAGTATTTAGTCGCTAATGGTGTAATATATATATATATATATATATATTTGGTTTCCAAACTCAAACCAGCACCTGTCTCTCTCTTCATCATCTCTCTCTCTCCCCCTCTGCCTCTCCGTCTCCGCTACTCCTCTCCCCTCCCTCACGGTCTCCGGCAACCAGAGCACCGATTCACCTCGTTGTTGGTCACCGTCGCCTGAGATCCATCACCCAAGGAATCCCGATCGGTGGCTCCTCCCTCGCAGCTCCTCGCATTGTAAGGTTTTTAGCTTCCTCTCTCTAATCGACTGATATATATGTATATATATAATAATCTCTACACTGATTGTGAGATCAATTATTGTTGCTTAAACATATCGATCAGATCCATCTCTCTCTCTCTCTTCAAATCTTACAAATGGGTCTGTGTTTTCTGCAAAATTGGGAAAATGGTGGTGATTCATTAGCTTGTTGATTGTTGTGGTTGAGTCGATTCAGATCCGAATGTTTCTTGTATGCTTAATTCACCACAACTTTTGTTGAATTTTGGGATTTGTGTGTAGATTTGTTTTGGTGACTTTGATTGATATTTTTTTTGTAGATGTCGGGTTGAGAGCGAAGCTTAACAAGATTATGGCTTCAAATTATTTCACCACTACGCCGGAGATGAAAGCTAACGGCGCCTGTTGCTGCTGCTGGAAATTATGCATCTTTTCAGGTTCCAATGCATGGTTCTGTTGTGCCAGTACAAGCCGAAGGTTCGGATAGGCAATATCAATAGGTAAAAATATGTTTTCTTCAGAAATTCGGGTGTTCAAGATTATTTTTTAAACTCCTATTTGATGTTGCCGTGAGTGTGGATACATGCTCCATTATGGGCAGGACTGTATCATTATGATTGATTTCTTTCATTTGATTTATTTATTTTTTGGATTGTGTCTCTTATCGTCATTGGTCAATAGAACTTTACCAAGTATGAATCAGTTTTTTTGGTGATGTTTAATTTCCATTATAGTGATTAACAGGGCTGCATGTGAAATCTATGTTTTTGGGGGCTTTTAGAGTTTGGATCAGCATTATGTTTTTTGGGATTATTTGACTCTTAATATTGGGTGTATTGTCACGACCCAAACCCGGCCCTATGGGTTTAGCACCGTAACCGGCCAGTAATCCGAGATTACCGAAGGCCTGCTGAACAGTAATACAGTAAAACAGAGTACAGGGCCTGGCGGAAGCCAAAACAGTAATTAAACAATGTCCAATGAGCTGCGACGGTCTGCATGCCAAAAAGATTTTTCATGCATTCATACATACACAAACAGTACAGTCTATACAGAATTTACAGTCACACAGTACAGGGACCTAATCCCTTGATAACAGTACGGTAAACATTCAGTCTATACAGAACAGTTAGACAGTATGAAGACAGGCGGGGGAAAACAAACAAAACACCCCCAAGCCATAGCATGGCAACTCGGAACCTCGCAGTGAGGCACAAAGGCTGGCTTGACAAAACTGGAGTTACCCTGACGCTCCTAGCTCCGATCTGGTGCCTGTACACCTACATATATATATGAGCAGTGAGCTAAAGCCCAGTGAATAACATAAAGCGTAAAGGGGTTTAGAATGAATGTCCTTACAGTAATGAAAACAGTTCAATTCAATCAGTATTTCAGTTGCTCAGTACAACAAACAGTCATATGTGGTACATCCATTAGCATAACAGTAACAGTAGGTCTTAAAAGACCGAACAGTAATGATGGCCATCAGTCAGTAAACAGTAGTGGTTCCACGAGGGAACCGACAGAGATCTCTATAACAGTAACAGTAACAGTAAACAGTAGGTACTAAGGATGCCACAGTACAGTTCAGAAATAAAGGACATACATTCATTCAGTAATACCAGTTCAGTAAACAGTTCAGTTCAGTATTCAAAAGATATCAGTTGAACATATCTTTACACAATTGTTACTCACAGAGTTTGGGCTACAGTATGCTAGAGCGTGTCTCCCCAGTCGCCAACCCTACAGAGTTAACAGATTGAACACACACTAAGCTACCCAATTGGGAACGGTAATAACTTAATTCCTAATGCCTCGGTGTGTTCTACATCTATATCCTCAACAAGATGCCTTAAACTAGGCCTAAGAATGCCTAGAATGGAATGAGGATGCAAAGATGTACATGTAAAAGCATTTTCAGAAAAATAGGGTCCCGCTCGAGCGCATGTTTCCCCGCTCGAGCGGTCACGCAACAAAGGTACACGCTCGAGCGTAAACTTACCCGCTCGAGCGTACTGTAAAAGTACTGGATGGGTGAAATCTTCGCTCGACGCCCGCTCGAGCTTGAGACAAGACTCCGCTCGAGCGCCCAATCCTCCGCTCGAGCGGACTGTAAAATAGTGCAGAGAGATGCTGGATGCTCGGATTCCACGCTCGAGCGGCATTTCCCCCGCTCGAGCGGAAGTGCGAAATCTGGAAAACTCAGATTGCACCTCCAAGCTCAAAACCAAGTTCAAAAGCATCAAAACTCGACCTCTTGGGCTAAATTTCCAGAAAACACATGTGAACTCATAGTTAAACATGGTTCAAAACTCAATTTGAGAAATCAAAGCCCAAGGGTGTTTTATTCAAACCCAATTTCAAACCAATTTCAAGAACAATATGAACATGCAACATGCATGAATTCAAACCATTTTGAAGCTCCAATGTGATGCTCTAAGGAGCCAATTCTTTTCAAAACATGGTGAAAACATGGACCATTACAAAATTATGAACATGCATGTAACCTTTTGCCATGAACTCAACTCAAAATCCAACAATACTAACATGCATGCAAAGATTGAGCTTCAATTCACCATTAATGGACCAATTCATGACTTAGCTCTACAACTAGACACGAACCATGCAAGAACCAGTTCAAACACAAGAATGAGAAGATAAAATCCTTACCTAGAGCTTGTATTCAAGGTTTAGGAGTCCAATTAGGCAAATCTCCTATGATCTCTTCAAGCCTTTCAAGCCAATTCTCTAGAACAATTCCACTCTCTCACTTCCTCTCTCTCTAGTTCGGTGGTGTGCTCAAAATATGGCTGAAGAAATGTTTTGATAAAGCATACACAAGGCTCAAATATGAGTAAACAAAGGCCTCACTAGATGGCAAAAGTGTAATTACGTCAAACTCTTTAATTGGCTTATTTTAATCTAATTTAATCATACCTAATCGGTTTTCAGATAATTATACCATAAAATTACATTAATTATGAGGATCATAAAACACTGACCAATTCCGGATTCGGCCGCCGATAAGGCCTTCAATTAGCAGTTTAAACATATAAGCATGAACAGATAATCATACAGTCAAACAGATAGAATGCAATTCAAACAGATGTATTCATTTAATTCAGTTTAAAGTTCGGTCAGTCAGTTCAGTACTTTAATCAGTTCAATTATCAGTCAGTTATCAGTCATTATCAGTTCCGTTTAGCAGTAATCGGTGATTATCGGTAATCAATCAGTCATTAATCAGTAAACAGCATGAGGGTTGTTACAGTCTCCCCTCCTTATAAAGAGTTTAGTCCTCTAAACTCGAGTTACCTTCATTCTGGAAGAAAACAGGATTCAGTGGAAACAGTTCAGGATATCTTTTGGCCATGTCATCTTCCCTTTCCCAAGTGGCATACACGCCACCGTGGTTCTGCCAGTCAACTTTTACTAGCGGGATCTCTTTGTTCCTCAGTGTCTTGATCCGTCGGTTTACAATCTGTATAGGCCGTTCCTCGTAAGTGTAGTCATCACTCAACACTATCCGAGTAGGCTCAATCACATGGAAGGGATCCCGGAGGTAGTCTCTCAACATGGAAATGTGGAAGACGTTATGCATATGCTCCATTTCAGGAGGGAGCGCAACTTGTTACGCCACCGGATTAATTTTCTCAATAATCTCATACGGTCCGACGTATCTTGGTGCTAACTTGCATTTGACTCCAAAACGAGTCTGGCCTTTCATTGGTGTCACTTTCACAAACACGTGATCACCCACTTCATACTCTCTGTCTCGTCTTCTAACATCTGCATAGTTTTTCTGTCTACTCTGTGCAGTTTTCAGTCTCTGTTGTATCAGTTTCACTTTTTCAGTTGTTTCATACACAATCTCGAGCCCAAGCAAAGGCCCATCTCCGACTTCTGCCCAGCAAATCGGAAATCTACATTTTCTGCCATACAATGCCTCAAAAGGCGCCATACCAATACTCGAATGGTAGCTATTGCTGTAGGCGAATTCAACTAATGGCAGATGACTTTCCCAGTCTCCCTGAAAATCAAGGACACACATTCTCAGTAAATCCTCCAGAGTTTGGATGGTCCTTTCTGATTGGCCATCTGTCTGAGGATGATAGGCACTACTCAGTCTCAGTTCAGTTCCCAGTGCAGTTTGTAGGCTTTGCCAAAACCTCGATGTAAACTTCGAATCCCTGTCAGAAACAATAGACACAGGCACTCCATGCAGTCTAACAATTTCATCAATATAGATAACAGCCAATTTGTCCGCATTATAAATCGTCTTGACAGGCAAGAAGTGAGCAGATTTGGTTAGTCTATCAACAATAACCCAAATTGAATCCATACCTTTTCTGGAGCGAGGTAATCCCACAATAAAATCCATGGTGATATGCTCCCATTTCCACTCTGGTATGGATAAGGGCTGCAATAAGCCTGCGGGTCGTTGATGTTCAGCTTTGACCTGTTGGCAACGAAGACATTTGGACACAAAGTCAGCAATTTCTTTCTTCATTCCCGGCCACCAGAAATTCTATTTCAGATCTTGGTACATCTTCGTATTCCCCGGATGGATAGACAATTTCGAATTGTGGCCTTCTTGCAAAACTCTTCTTTTCAGTTCAGTATCATTTGGTACACACAGTCTTTCTTGAAATTTCAGTACATTATTCTCAAATTTGAATCCCGGTCTCGGTTTAGATCCTCTTTCTTCGATGATCTTATTCAAGAAGTCATCCAGTTGCTGTTTCTCTTTAATCTCCCCAATCAGCGCCGGTTGAGCAGAAATAGCAGCTAAGATTCCACCCTGTTCTCGTAAAACAATTTCGATTTTAGATTTTTCAAGGTCACAAAGCAACTCTTTCTGTCCTGTAAGCAAACAGGCTAAGTTTCCAATCGATTTCCGGCTCAATGCATCGGCAACGGTATTGGCTTTTCCCGGATGGTACAATATCTGTAGGTCATAATCTTTAATCAGTTCTAGCCATCTCCGCTGTCTCATGTTCAGTTCTTTCTGTGTGAAGAAATATTTTAAACTCTTGTGGTCGGTGTATACTTCACATGTCACCCCGTACAGATAGTGACGCCAGATTTTCAGTGCAAATATTACTGCAGCAAGTTCCAGATCATGGGTCGGGTAGTTCTTTTCCTGCGGTCTCAGTTGACGGGAAGCATAAGCAATTCTGCATTAACACACACCCTAAACCCTTATGAGAAGCATCACTAAATACAGTGTAGCCATCCGTACCCGAAGGTAGAGTCAAAACCGGTGCAGTCACAAGTCGAGTTTTCAACTCTTGGAATGCTGATTCCCTTTGGTCAGTCCAGTCAAATGATGTCCCCTTCTGAGTTAACTGAGTCAGTGGTAGGGCAATTTTGGAGAAATCTTTGACAAATCTTCTGTAATATCCAGCCAATCCCAAAAAGCTTCGGACTTCAGTCACATTTGTTGGTCTAGGCCAGTTCACTACAGCTTCAATTTTCTGCGAATCAACAGAAATCCCATTTTTGCTAACAACATGCCCCAAAAACATAACATGGTCAAGCCAAAATTCACATTTAGACAGTTTAGCATACAGTTTTTGTTCTCTTAAGGTTTGTAGGGAAAGTCTCAGATGATGTTCATGTTCTTCTATACTCTTGGAGTAAATCAATATGTCATCAATAAATACGACAATAAAATTGTCAAGGTATGGTTTAAAAATTCGGTTCATAAGGTCCATAAATGCAGCAGGGGCATTCGTGACGCCGAATGGCATAACTAAAAATTCATAATGGCCATACCTCGTTCTGAAAGCAGTTTTATCAATGTCTTCCGATTTAACCTTCAGTTGATGATACCCCGATCTGAGATCAATCTTAGAAAACACTTGTGCACCCTGTAACTGATCAAATAAATCATCAATGCGCGGTAATGGGTATTTATTTTTCACAGTTACCTTGTTCAATTCACGGTAATCAATGCACAGTCTCAGCGAGCCATCTTTCTTCTTTACAAACAAAACAGGAGCGCCCCATGGCGAAGTGCTAGGCCTGATCAACTTCTTATCCAGCAGTTCCTGCAGTTGCACTTTCAGTTCTTTCAGTTCAGTTGGGGCCATTCTGTAAGGAGCTTTCGATATCGGCTGCGTACCCGGAATCACATCAATGGTAAATTCAATCTCCCTGTCAATTAAATCCCCTGGCAGATCATCTGGAAATACATCTGGGAATTCCCTGACTATAGGAATACAGTTCACGTTAGCATTATCATCAGTAGGTACAGTCTGTACAGAACACAGATATCCTTTGCACCCCTTTCTAACTAATTTAACAGCTTTCACAGATGAAATCAGATACGGAGGAGGTACTACTCCACTCCCATTAAACACAAATTCAGGCAAACCAGGTGGACGGAAAACAACTTGCTTGGTCACACTGTCAATAGTGGCATGATATTTTTGTAACCAATCCATCCCCAATATTATGTTAAAATGATCAATGTTCAATGGCAGTAAATCAATAAACAGATGCATATCCCCAACAATGATTTCACATGCGGGGTACATATAAGCACATGTCATGGACCCTCCTACGGGTGATGATACGGCTAGCAGATAGTTCATGGGTTCTAAGGGTCTATTCAATTTCCGTGAGAAAGCATGCGATACATAAGAATGCGTAGACCCCGAATCAATTAATACATATGCATTTTGTGCACAAATAGAGAGGATACCTGACACAACGGTTTCAGTATTTTGCACGTCTCCCGGTACTAGGGCGAACACTCGGCCCTGCCTCATGGGCTCCTTCCCGGTAGCTTTGGGGTTAGGCTTGGTGCTACAGTTGATGCTGCTGCGCTTGGTGCAGCTTTACTACTGGCTTGTGGAGCAGAGGGGCAGTCTTTAACCATGTGGCCCACCTTGCCACACCTGTAACAGGCTCCAGATATTCTGTAGCAGACCCCCTTGTGCTTCTTGCCACACTCAGGACAGGGTGGTATAAACCCACTCCCTTGGCTGGGGCTAGTTGTCGACCCCGTATTCTGTTTCTTGTTGGCCGGGTTGTGCTTGCCTTTCTTGAATTTGAAACCCTGCCTTTTACCATGCCATTCAGTTGTTGGTGTTTCAGATTGTTTCACTGCTGCAATGTTCGACTCGGCCATCAATGCCCGGTCGAGAACACCCACAAAAGTCAGTAGTTTCAAAACATTTATCCGGTCAAGTATTGCCACATTAAGGCCACCTTCAAATTTTCTGGCCTTCTTATATTCAGTATCCACCATGTGCGGTGCATAACGGGCAAGTTCAGTAAATTTGGTTTCATACTCTGCAACGGACATTGTGCCCTGCTTCAGCTGTTCAAATTCAGTCACTTTTCTATCCCTGACACACTGAGGGAAGTACTTTTCAAAGAAGGACTCCTTGAACTGAGCCCAAGTCATAACAGTGCTTGTATCGCGGATCAACATCCACCACCTTCTAGCTTCTTCTTGTAGGGTGAAGGTAGCTAGCAATACCTTATTCGCTTCCGAGCACGGAAACACTTCAAATAATTTTTCTGTTTCAAGCACCCAAGCTTCAGCCTTTAACGGTTCGAGGCCTCCCTGAAAGGATGACGGTTTCATCTTGCTGAATTTATGGGTGAGAGCAATAATATCCCCATCATTCACATTCACATTAGGTTCCGGTTGTACCGGAGGAGGAGGAGGTGGGGGCTGTTGGTTCTGTTGATCAAGTCTAGCAGTTATCAGTTCCATCATTCTTTCCATTCTTTCCATTCTTGCCTCAGTAGATGAGGATTCAGGTTCATTTGCAGTGTTTGCGTTATCCATTTTCACTATAAGCAGTTATAACAGTTTTAAACACAAGCAATCATTGTTTCACAGTTTAACACATTAGCATGTATTCAGTCAAAACTCAGTCACAACATAACCACACACTTATCATGCTCGTGAGATGCCCTAATTACGTTTCTAGGACACCCTATAGCTCATCTGGACACGTGTGTGCGGTATAACTCGTGGTAAGTATCGCTCTGATACCACTCTGTCACGACCCAAACCCGGCCCTATGGGTTTAGCACCGTAACCGGCCAGTAATCCGAGATTACCGAAGGCCTGCTGAACAGTAATACAGTAAAACAGAGTACAGGGCCTGGCGGAAGCCAAAACAGTAATTAAACAATGTCCAATGAGCTGCGACGGTCTGCATGCCAAAAAGATTTTTCATGCATTCATACATACACAAACAGTACAGTCTATACAGAATTTACAGTCACACAGTACAGGGACCTAATCCCTTGATAACAGTACGGTAAACATTCAGTCTATACAGAACAGTTAGACAGTATGAAGACAGGCGGGGAAAAACAAACAAAACACCCCCAAGCCATAGCATGGCAACTCGGAACCTCGCAGTGAGGCACAAAGGCTGGCTTGACAAAACTGGAGTTACCCTGACGCTCCTAGCTCCGATCTGGTGCCTGTACACCTACATATATATATGAGCAGTGAGCTAAAGCCCAGTGAATAACATAAAGCGTAAAGGGGTTTAGAATGAATGTCCTTACAGTAATGAAAACAGTTCAATTCAATCAGTATTTCAGTTGCTCAGTACAACAAACAGTCATATGTGGTACATCCATTAGCATAACAGTAACAGTAGGTCTTAAAAGACCGAACAGTAATGATGGCCATCAGTCAGTAAACAGTAGTGGTTCCACGAGGGAACCGACAGAGATCTCTATAACAGTAACAGTAACAGTAAACAGTAGGTACTAAGGATGCCACAGTACAGTTCAGAAATAAAGGACATACATTCATTCAGTAATACCAGTTCAGTAAACAGTTCAGTTCAGTATTCAAAAGATATCAGTTGAACATATCTTTACACAATTGTTACTCACAGAGTTTGGGCTACAGTATGCTAGAGCGTGTCTCCCCAGTCGCCAACCCTACAGAGTTAACAGATTGAACACACACTAAGCTACCCAATTGGGAACGGTAATAACTTAATTCCTAATGCCTCGGTGTGTTCTACATCTATATCCTCAACAAGATGCCTTAAACTAGGCCTAAGAATGCCTAGAATGGAATGAGGATGCAAAGATGTACATGTAAAAGCATTTTCAGAAAAATAGGGTCCCGCTCGAGCGCATGTTTCCCCGCTCGAGCGGTCACGCAACAAAGGTACACGCTCGAGCGTAAACTTACCCGCTCGAGCGTACTGTAAAAGTACTGGATGGGTGAAATCTTCGCTCGACGCCCGCTCGAGCTTGAGACAAGACTCCGCTCGAGCGCCCAATCCTCCGCTCGAGCGGACTGTAAAACAGTGCAGAGAGATGCTGGATGCTCGGATTCCACGCTCGAGCGGCATTTCCCCCGCTCGAGCGGAAGTGCGAAATCTGGAAAACTCAGATTGCACCTCCAAGCTCAAAACCAAGTTCAAAAGCATCAAAACTCGACCTCTTGGGCTAAATTTCCAGAAAACACATGTGAACTCATAGTTAAACATGGTTCAAAACTCAATTTGAGAAATCAAAGCCCAAGGGTGTTTTATTCAAACCCAATTTCAAACCAATTTCAAGAACAATATGAACATGCAACATGCATGAATTCAAACCATTTTGAAGCTCCAATGTGATGCTCTAAGGAGCCAATTCTTTTCAAAACATGGTGAAAACATGGACCATTACAAAATTATGAACATGCATGTAACCTTTTGCCATGAACTCAACTCAAAATCCAACAATACTAACATGCATGCAAAGATTGAGCTTCAATTCACCATTAATGGACCAATTCATGACTTAGCTCTACAACTAGACACGAACCATGCAAGAACCAGTTCAAACACAAGAATGAGAAGATAAAATCCTTACCTAGAGCTTGTATTCAAGGTTTAGGAGTCCAATTAGGCAAATCTCCTATGATCTCTTCAAGCCTTTCAAGCCAATTCTCTAGAACAATTCCACTCTCTCACTTCCTCTCTCTCTAGTTCGGTGGTGTGCTCAAAATATGGCTGAAGAAATGTTTTGATAAAGCATACACAAGGCTCAAATATGAGTAAACAAAGGCCTCACTAGATGGCAAAAGTGTAATTACGTCAAACTCTTTAATTGGCTTATTTTAATCTAATTTAATCATACCTAATCGGTTTTCAGATAATTATACCATAAAATTACATTAATTATGAGGATCATAAAACACTGACCAATTCCGGATTCGGCCGCCGATAAGGCCTTCAATTAGCAGTTTAAACATATAAGCATGAACAGATAATCATACAGTTAAACAGATAGAATGCAATTCAAACAGATGTATTCATTTAATTCAGTTTAAAGTTCGGTCAGTCAGTTCAGTACTTTAATCAGTTCAATTATCAGTCAGTTATCAGTCATTATTAGTTCCGTTTAGCAGTAATCGGTGATTATCGGTAATCAATCAGTCATTAATCAGTAAACAACATGAGGGTTGTTACAGTCTCCCCTCCTTATAAAGAGTTTAGTCCTCTAAACTCGAGTTACCTTCATTCTGGAAGAAAACAGGATTCAGTGGAAACAGTTCAGGATATCTTTTGGCCATGTCATCTTCCCTTTCCCAAGTGGCATACACGCCACCGTGGTTCTGCCAGTCAACTTTTACTAGCGGGATCTCTTTGTTCCTCAGTGTCTTGATCCGTCGGTTTACAATCTGTATAGGCCGTTCCTCGTAAGTGTAGTCATCACTCAACACTATCCGAGTAGGCTCAATCACATGGAAGGGATCCCGGAGGTAGTCTCTCAACATGGAAATGTGGAAGACGTTATGCATATGCTCCATTTCAGGAGGGAGCGCAACTTGTTACGCCACCGGATTAATTTTCTCAATAATCTCATACGGTCCGACGTATCTTGGTGCTAACTTGCATTTGACTCCAAAACGAGTCTGGCCTTTCATTGGTGTCACTTTCACAAACACGTGATCACCCACTTCATACTCTCTGTCTCGTCTTCTAACATCTGCATAGTTTTTCTGTCTACTCTGTGCAGTTTTCAGTCTCTGTTGTATCAGTTTCACTTTTTCAGTTGTTTCATACACAATCTCGAGCCCAAGCAAAGGCCCATCTCCGACTTCTGCCCAGCAAATCGGAAATCTACATTTTCTGCCATACAATGCCTCGAAAGGCGCCATACCAATACTCGAATGGTAGCTATTGCTGTAGGCGAATTCAACTAATGGCAGATGACTTTCCCAGTCTCCCTGAAAATCAAGGACACACATTCTCAGTAAATCCTCCAGAGTTTGGATGGTCCTTTCTGATTGGCCATCTGTTTGAGGATGATAGGCACTACTCAGTCTCAGTTCAGTTCCCAGTGCAGTTTGTAGGCTTTTCCAAAACCTCGATGTAAACTTCGAATCCCTGTCAGAAACAATAGACACAGGCACTCCATGCAGTCTAACAATTTCATCAATATAGATAACAGCCAATTTGTCCGCATTATAAATCGTCTTGACAGGTAAGAAGTGAGCAGATTTGGTTAGTCTATCAACAATAACCCAAATTGAATCCATACCTTTTCTGGAGCGAGGTAATCCCACAATAAAATCCATGGTGATATGCTCCCATTTCCACTCTGGTATGGATAAGGGCTGCAATAAGCCTGCGGGTCGTTGATGTTCAGCTTTGACCTGTTGGCAACGAAGACATTTGGACACAAAGTCAGCAATTTCTTTCTTCATTCCCGGCCACCAGAAATTCTATTTCAGATCTTGGTACATCTTCGTATTCCCCGGATGGATAGACAATTTCGAATTGTGGCCTTCTTGCAAAACTCTTCTTTTCAGTTCAGTATCATTTGGTACACACAGTCTTTCTTGAAATTTCAGTACATTATTCTCAAATTTGAATCCCGGTCTCGGTTTAGATCCTCTTTCTTCGTTGATCTTATTCAAGAAGTCATCCAGTTGTTGTTTCTCTTTAATCTCCCCAATCAGCGCCGGTTGAGCAGAAATAGCAGCTAAGATTCCACCCTGTTCTCGTAAAACAATTTCGATTTCAGATTTTTCAAGGTCACAAAGCAACTCTTTCTGTCCTGTAAGCAAACAGGCTAAGTTTCCAATCGATTTCCGGCTCAATGCATCGGCAACGGTATTGGCTTTTCCCGGATGGTACAATATCTGTAGGTCATAATCTTTAATCAGTTCTAGCCATCTCCGCTGTCTCATGTTCAGTTCTTTCTGTGTGAAGAAATATTTTAAACTCTTGTGGTCGGTGTATACTTCACATGTCACCCCGTACAGATAGTGACGCCAGATTTTCAGTGCAAATACTACTGCAGCAAGTTCCAGATCATGGGTCGGGTAGTTCTTTTCCTGCGGTCTCAGTTGACGGGAAGCATAAGCAATTCTGCATTAACACACACCCTAAACCCTTATGAGAAGCATCACTAAATACAGTGTAGCCATCCGTACCCGAAGGTAGAGTCAAAACCGGTGCAGTCACAAGTCGAGTTTTCAACTCTTGGAATGCTGATTCCCTTTGGTCAGTCCAGTCAAATGATGTCCCCTTCTGAGTTAACTGAGTCAGTGGTAGGGCAATTTTGGAGAAATCTTTGACAAATCTTCTGTAATATCCAGCCAATCCCAAAAAGCTTCGGACTTCAGTCACATTTGTTGGTCTAGGCCAGTTCACTACAGCTTCAATTTTCTGCGAATCAACAGAAATCCCATTTTTGCTAACAACATGCCCCAAAAACATAACATGGTCAAGCCAAAATTCACATTTAGACAGTTTAGCATACAGTTTTTGTTCTCTTAAGGTTTGTAGGGAAAGTCTCAGATGATGTTCATGTTCTTCTATACTCTTGGAGTAAATCAATATGTCATCAATAAATACGACAATAAAATTGTCAAGGTATGGTTTAAAAATTCGGTTCATAAGGTCCATAAATGCAGCAGGGGCATTCGTGACGCCGAATGGCATAACTAAAAATTCATAATGGCCATACCTCGTTCTGAAAGCAGTTTTATCAATGTCTTCCGGTTTAACCTTCAGTTGATGATACCCCGATCTGAGATCAATCTTAGAAAACACTTGTGCACCCTGTAACTGATCAAATAAATCATCAATGCGCGGTAATGGGTATTTATTTTTCACAGTTACCTTGTTCAATTCACGGTAATCAATGCACAGTCTCAGCGAGCCATCTTTCTTCTTTACAAACAAAACAGGAGCGCCCCATGGCGAAGTGCCAGGCCTGATAAACTTCTTATCCAGCAGTTCCTGCAGTTGCACTTTCAGTTCTTTCAGTTCAGTTGGGGCCATTCTGTAAGGAGCTTTCGATATCGGCTGCGTACCCGGAATCACATCAATGGTAAATTCAATCTCCCTGTCAATTAAATCCCCTGGCAGATCATCTGGAAATACATCTGGGAATTCCCTGACTATAGGAATACAGTTCACGTTAGCATTATCATCAGTAGGTACAGTCTGTACAGAACACAGATATCCTTTGCACCCCTTTCTAACTAATTTAACAGCTTTCACAGATGAAATCAGATACGGAGGAGGTACTACTCCACTCCCATTAAACACAAATTCAGGCAAACCAGGTGGACGGAAAACAACTTGCTTGGTCACACTGTCAATAGTGGCATGATATTTTTGTAACCAATCCATCCCCAATATTATGTCAAAATGATCAATGTTCAATGGCAGTAAATCAATAAACAGATGCATATCCCCAACAATGATTTCACATGCGGGGTACATATAAGCACATGTCATGGACCCTCCTACGGGTGATGATACGGCTAGCAGATAGTTCATGGGTTCTAAGGGTCTATTCAATTTCCGTGAGAAAGCATGCGATACATAAGAATGCGTAGACCCCGAATCAATTAATACATATGCATTTTGTGCACAAATAGAGAGGATACCTGACACAACGGTTTCAGTATTTTGCACGTCTCCCGGTACTAGGGCGAACACTCGGCCCTGCCTCATGGGCTCCTTCCCGGTAGCTTTGGGGTTAGGCTTGGTGCTACAGTTGATGCTGCTGCGCTTGGTGCAGCTTTACTACTGGCTTGTGGAGCAGAGGGGCAGTCTTTAACCATGTGGCCCACCTTGCCACACCTGTAACAGGCTCCAGATATTCTGTAGCAGACCCCCTTGTGCTTCTTGCCACACTCAGGACAGGGTGGTATAAACCCACTCCCTTGGCTGGGGCTAGTTGTCGACCCCGTATTCTGTTTCTTGTTGGCCGGGTTGTGCTTGCCTTTCTTGAATTTGAAACCCTGCCTTTTACCATGCCATTCAGTTGTTGGTGTTTCAGATTGTTTCACTGCTGCAATGTTCGACTCGGCCATCAATGCCCGGTCGAGAACACCCACAAAAGTCAGTAGTTTCAAAACATTTATCCGGTCAAGTATTGCCACATTAAGGCCACCTTCAAATTTTCTGGCCTTCTTATATTCAGTATCCACCATGTGCGGTGCATAACGGGCAAGTTCAGTAAATTTGGTTTCATACTCTGCAACGGACATTGTGCCCTGCTTCAGCTGTTCAAATTCAGTCACTTTTCTATCCCTGACACACTGAGGGAAGTACTTTTCAAAGAAGGACTCCTTGAACTGAGCCCAAGTCATAACAGTGCTTGTATCGCGGATCAACATCCACCACCTTCTAGCTTCTTCTTGTAGGGTGAAGGTAGCTAGCAATACCTTATTCGCTTCCGAGCACGGAAACACTTCAAATAATTTTTCTGTTTCAAGCACCCAAGCTTCAGCCTTTAACGGTTCGAGGCCTCCCTGAAAGGATGGCGGTTTCATCTTGCTGAATTTATGGGTGAGAGCAATAATATCCCCATCATTCACATTCACATTAGGTTCCGGTTGTACCGGAGGAGGAGGAGGTGGGGGCTGTTGGTTCTGTTGATCAAGTCTAGCAGTTATCAGTTCCATCATTCTTTCCATTCTTTCCATTCTTGCCTCAGTAGATGAGGATTCAGGTTCATTTGCAGTGTTTGCGTTATCCATTTTCACTATAAGCAGTTATAACAGTTTTAAACACAAGCAATCATTGTTTCACAGTTTAACACATTAGCATGTATTCAGTCAAAACTCAGTCACAACATAACCACACACTTATCATGCTCGTGAGATGCCCTAATTACGTTTCTAGGACACCCTATAGCTCATCTGGACACGTGTGTGCGGTATAACTCGTGGTAAGTATCGCTCTGATACCACTCTGTCACGACCCAAACCCGGCCCTATGGGTTTAGCACCGTAACCGGCCAGTAATCCGAGATTACCGAAGGCCTGCTGAACAGTAATACAGTAAAACAGAGTACAGGGCCTGGCGGAAGCCAAAACAGTAATTAAACAATGTCCAATGAGCTGCGACGGTCTGCATGCCAAAAAGATTTTTCATGCATTCATACATACACAAACAGTACAGTCTATACAGAATTTACAGTCACACAGTACAGGGACCTAATCCCTTGATAACAGTACGGTAAACATTCAGTCTATACAGAACAGTTAGACAGTATGAAGACAGGCGGGGGAAAACAAACAAAACACCCCCAAGCCATAGCATGGCAACTCGGAACCTCGCAGTGAGGCACAAAGGCTGGCTTGACAAAACTGGAGTTACCCTGACGCTCCTAGCTCCGATCTGGTGCCTGTACACCTACATATATATATGAGCAGTGAGCTAAAGCCCAGTGAATAACATAAAGCGTAAAGGGGTTTAGAATGAATGTCCTTACAGTAATGAAAACAGTTCAATTCAATCAGTATTTCAGTTGCTCAGTACAACAAACAGTCATATGTGGTACATCCATTAGCATAACAGTAACAGTAGGTCTTAAAAGACCGAACAGTAATGATGGCCATCAGTCAGTAAACAGTAGTGGTTCCACGAGGGAACTGACAGAGATCTCTATAACAGTAACAGTAACAGTAAACAGTAGGTACTAAGGATGCCACAGTACAGTTCAGAAATAAAGGACATACATTCATTCAGTAATACCAGTTCAGTAAACAGTTCAGTTCAGTATTCAAAAGATATCAGTTGAACATATCTTTACACAATTGTTACTCACAGAGTTTGGGCTACAGTATGCTAGAGCGTGTCTCCCCAGTCGCCAACCCTACAGAGTTAACAGATTGAACACACACTAAGCTACCCAATTGGGAACGGTAATAACTTAATTCCTAATGCCTCGGTGTGTTCTACATCTATATCCTCAACAAGATGCCTTAAACTAGGCCTAAGAATGCCTAGAATGGAATGAGGATGCAAAGATGTACATGTAAAAGCATTTTCAGAAAAATAGGGTCCCGCTCGAGCGCATGTTTCCCCGCTCGAGCGGTCACGCAACAAAGGTACACGCTCGAGCGTAAACTTACCCGCTCGAGCGTACTGTAAAAGTACTGGATGGGTGAAATCTCCGCTCGACGCCCGCTCGAGCTTGAGACAAGACTCCGCTCGAGCGCCCAATCCTCCGCTCGAGCGGACTGTAAAACAGTGCAGAGAGATGCTGGATGCTCGGATTCCACGCTCGAGCGGCATTTCCCCTGCTCGAGCGGAAGTGCGAAATCTGGAAAACCCAGATTGCACCTCCAAGCTCAAAACCAAGTTCAAAAGCATCAAAACTCGACCTCTTGGGCTAAATTTCCAGAAAACACATGTGAACTCATAGTTAAACATGGTTCAAAACTCAATTTGAGAAATCAAAGCCCAAGGGTGTTTTATTCAAACCCAATTTCAAACCAATTTCAAGAACAATATGAACATGCAACATGCATGAATTCAAACCATTTTGAAGCTCCAATGTGATGCTCTAAGGAGCCAATTCTTTTCAAAACATGGTGAAAACATGGACCATTACAAAATTATGAACATGCATGTAACCTTTTGCCATGAACTCAACTCAAAATCCAACAATACTAACATGCATGCAAAGATTGAGCTTCAATTCACCATTAATGGACCAATTCATGACTTAGCTCTACAACTAGACATGAACCATGCAAGAACCAGTTCAAACAAAAGAATGAGAAGATAAAATCCTTACCTAGAGCTTGTATTCAAGGTTTAGGAGTCCAATTAGGCAAATCTCCTATGATCTCTTCAAGCCTTTCAAGCCAAATCTCTAGAACAATTCCACTCTCTCACTTCCTCTCTCTCTAGTTCGGTGGTGTGCTCAAAATATGGCTGAAGAAATGTTTTGATAAAGCATACACAAGGCTCAAATATGAGTAAACAAAGGCCTCACTAGATGGCAAAAGTGTAATTACGTCAAACTCTTTAATTGGCTTATTTTAATCTAATTTAATCATACCTAATCGGTTTTCAGATAATTATACCATAAAATTACATTAATTATGAGGATCATAAAACACTGACCAATTCCGGATTCGGCCGCCGATAAGGCCTTCAATTAGCAGTTTAAACATATAAGCATGAACAGATAATCATACAGTCAAACAGATAGAATGCAATTCAAACAGATGTATTCATTTAATTCAGTTTAAAGTTCGGTCAGTCAGTTCAGTACTTTAATCAGTTCAATTATCAGTCAGTTATCAGTCATTATCAGTTCCGTTTAGCAGTAATCGGTGATTATCGGTAATCAATCAGTCATTAATCAGTAAACAGCATGAGGGTTGTTACATGTATAAAGTTCTATTGTTGTTGTTGCCTTTCCTCTATTGACAGCCTTTTGTGAGCATAGTGTGTTGTGCAGTAACTAGAACATTTGGTGCAAGCAAAAATGTTGTAGTAAGTTTCCATTGTTTTGCATTGTTTGATGCTAGACCATGGTTATTTCTGTTTTGCTGAAAAGTCACTTTGCCATGTGGGATAGGATTTTATGAGGTAATAAGATGATCTTTTGGTATTCTTATTTTGTGTTTGAAGTGATTAAAAGTTGCAATAAATTATGCTTATATATTGTGTTGTTCAATTTGGATTTTTAGGCCAAGCAGTCTGTGATTATTGTCCTTGTGAATATAAATAAGAATAAAAAGTGTTTGTTTGCTATTTTTATATGGTTGAAGTGATTAAAAGTTGCAATAAATGATACTTATATATGTGTTTTTCAACATTTGAGTCATAAATTGTGTAGACTCCAGACTTCATTGTGGACCATGAATTAATTGGCAATGATTGTGACAGAGCTGATAATTTGTGGTTCTAAGATGACTGACTACTAGGAGAGATGACCATAAAATTATTTTCAAAGTCTTCGTCAGAGAGTAGAGAATACAAGAAAGAAATCTACCAACAGCAATGTTATTGTATTAGTAAGCATTTGAGATAATACTTTTTGAGTCGTAAATATCATTGCCACAATCACCATTTCAGGGATGACTAGCATGAGGAGGAGGACAGACTGCTGTTTGTTTATTATTCTTAATTACTTGGTCGTCTCTTTGTTCTTTTCCGTTCACGCTTCACTTCCTGGAGATACACTTACAGTTGGGCCAGGTTATTAAAGACTGGGAATTCTCCGAGCATATCTTTTCTATGAACTTTCGTCATTTTTTTTCTTTTTTTTTTCAACATTTTATTTGAAGGTTTGAAACTAATGTCCCGAGGCAATATTGTGCAAAGCATTAAGGGTTCTTCATTGCTTGGTTTGCTGTATACGTGTAATTTTAATTTGGATTTTTAAGATACTTTAACGTTGATTTTTTATTTTTTAAATGTTATTGTTCCTTAATTATGGTTGGGTTGAATGAATTTTGTTTGATATTGGATTGAATGTTTATAAACAAAAATTGATTGTTCTCAAAAACAAAAAAAAAAAAAACCAAAAAAGAGATTTGGGAACTAAAAAATTGGTATGCAAATTCTACAGTTTTGCGACTAAAATCATTGGTCAACAATTCCTTACCTTTTGGCGACTAAATTGTTAGTCGGCGATTCTTCGACTTTTGGCGACTAATCTGTTTGGTCGGGGAATGTGACAATTGGCGACTAAGATATTTGGTCAAGAAAATATCACTTTTCACGACTAAAGTGTTTTACCGACAAAATGGATTAATCGCAGTAATGATATATTTAGCGACCAAAAATTTAGTCGAAAAATCTAACTTTTCCCGACCAACAAAAATTTTGGTTGCGAATTACTTTTGCTGACCCTCAATTGGCGACCAAAGTAGCGACCAAAAAAATTGGTTGCGGATAACTTTTGCCGACTAAAAATAGGCTTTTAGCGACTAATTTTTTGGTCGGCAAAGGTGTTATTTCTTGTAGTGATACTTGAAATCTAGGAACTTTAAGAAAAGAACAAGTTTCAGAATTCATTTTGACTTGAAAGTATGAAACACACATACATACAGATATGAAACTCATGACAGAGTTTATATATTTCTTAATATTTGAACTACATTACAAATTTAAAGAGAGAAGTCCTTTCAGAACTATCCAAACTTGAGTTCCTATGTTGACTCCTTCGATTAAGCAATCTATAACAACCCTCACCACTGTTTACCGATAAACTACCGATTACTGCTAAATTAAGACTGATTATGATTGGTAATTGAACTGATTGAAATACTGGATTGACTGACTAGAATCTGAAACTGAATTAATTAAGTATACCTGTCATATTGCATTTCTATCTGTTGCCTGTTTGATTATCTGTTCATGTTTTTATGTTTAAACTGCAAATTGAAGGCCTTATCGGCGGCCGAACCGGAAATTGATTAGTGTTTTACGCTAATCGGAATTTATATGATTTTATGGTGTATTTATCTGAAATTCGATTTGGTATGGTTAAATTAGATTAAATAACATTGTATTGCTAAGTATATGTATTTACCAACTTGTCATCCTTGGTGGCCCACAGCTCAACATATTGAGCCTTGTACACACTTAGACCAACTTTTTCTTCAACCATTTTGAGAGTTCCAGCCGACCAAGAGAGAGTGAGGAAGAGAATTGAATTGTTCTAGAGAATTGGCTTGTTAGACTTGAAGAGGTTGTAGGAGATTTGCCTAATTGAACTTGTACACTTGTAATTGAAGACCTATGTAAGGAATTCAACCTCTTAATTGTGCCTTTAAGTTGATTCTTGCATGGTTCATGTCTAATTGAGGAGCCAAGTCATGATTTAGTTCTAACATGTCGAAGTATAGCTGAATTCATGCATGCATGCCTATATTATTGAATTTTGAGTTGATTCCATGGAAAATTGTCACATGCATGCTCATATTTATGTTTAGTCCATGAATTCATCTTGTCTTTGAAGATATTAGCTCAATAGAGCATGTATTTGAGGCTTGTAGCTGTTTAACTTCATGCATGTTGCATGTTCATCTTGTTCATGAAAATTGGTTTGAAATTGGATTCATTTGAACTACGTTTGGGCTTTGATTTTTACAATTGAGCTTTGAATCATGTTAAACTTTGAGTTTTGAAGTGTTTTCCAGGAAATGGGCCCAAAGGAATCGAATTTGATACATTTGTAGTTGAATTTGAGCTTGAGGTTCAAATCTGGGAATTTCAGATTTTGAACTCACGCTCGAGCGGGGTGACTGGCGTTCGAGCGTGGAAATCGTGCTCCCAACATTTTGTTCTGTTTTTAGGTCAGTTCGAGCGGGGTAATTTACGCTCGAACGGGACCTTGTGTTTTACGCTCGAGCGGGTGTCGAGCGCCCAATCGAGTGTGAATTTCACCTATCCAGCACTTTTGACTGTTTTGAAGTACGCTCGAGCGGCTGAGTCTGCGCTCGATCGGAAACCTTTGTCTGCATGTCCGCTCGAGCGGATTAACCTACGCTCAAGTGGGACCCCTGTTTTCTGAAAATGCTTTTAAAGTACATCTTTGCATCCTCATTTCATCCTAGGCATTCTTAGGCCTAGTTTAAGGCATCTTAATGAGGATATAGATGTAGAACCACACCGAGCCAAGTTGGGGATTAAATTATTATCTTTCCCAACTGTGAAGCTTAGTGTGTGTTCTATCTGTAAACTGTGTAGGGTTGGCGATTGGGGGCGCGCTCTAGCCTAACTGTAGCCCAAAACTCTGTGAGTAACAACTGTGTAAAGATATGTTCAAAAATGATTATCTTCTGAACAATTGAACTGTACTGTTTCTGAATTGATACTGTTAATAGAACGAATGTATGTCCTCTATTCTGAACTGTATTGTGGCATCCTTAGCAACTACTGTTACTGACTGTTACTGTTACAGAGATCTCTGTCGGTTTCCTTATTGGAACCACTACTGTTTACTGATTGATGTCCATCATTGACTGTTCAGTCTTTCAAGACCTACTGTTTACTGTACTGTTATGCTAATGGATGTACCACATATGACTGTATTGATTGAACGACTGAAATACTGATTTAATGAACTGTTTTCATTACTGTAAGGACATTCATTCTAAACCTCTTTACACATTATGTTATTCACTAGGCTTTAGCTGACTGCTCATATATATATGTAGGTGTACAGGCACCAGACCGTGGCTAGAAGCGTCGGGGTAACTCTAGTTTTGTCAAGCCAACCACTGTGCCTCACTGCGAGGTTCCGAACCTGTCAAGCTATGGCTTAGGGGTGTTTTAATTTTCCTCCGTCTGTCTCTGTAACTGTTTTGTAAACTGTATAGACTGTTACTGTACTGTTTAATAGGGATTAGGTCCCTGATCTGGATGATTATAAATGTTGTACACACTGTCCTGCACTGTGTATATGTATATATGAAAAGTCTTTTTGGCATTCAGACTGTCACAGCTCATTAGACATTGTTTATTTACTGTTTTGGCTTCCACCATGCTCCTGTACTCTGTTTTACTGTATTACTGTTAAGCAGGCCTTCGGTAATCTCGGATTACTGGCCAATTACGGTGCTAAACCCATAGGGGCGGGGTTGGGCTGTGACACAATCTCTGGCTGATACTTATTTGTTTATTACTTACTTGTTCATTAATTTTCTTTGATTGATCAGTAACACAAGTTCATTGATATTAATATACTAGAATTGAATTTCTTCCATTTGCTACCCAAATACCATCCAAATGTTCCCATCTCAGACAGATGACCATAAATTGTGTTAGAAGATGAACTGAAACAAGATGACCTTTAATACTAGAACATAACCACTTTCCAGGTACCTCCAGAAAAGGTCCCACAATTCTTTCGGTACAGGAAGGCCCTACGGAGTTAAGTCTACGGCAAGTAGTTTCTTTTTCTAGTGTAATGCCATCACTTCAAGACCAAACATCTAAACACCCCAACATCCTAATATTTAAAATAAATAAATAAAATTGATTCAAGATATGTAAAACTCTTTACTTCCCTTTGTTTCTTCAAAACCTCCTTATTTATATGTAGTAAAATTCTCAATGCTTTAGATTGACCTACCCCTTACAAATGAAAAATCATCTCTCAATATTTAAATAAATAATTAATTTAAGTAATAATAATAATAATAATAATCAGAAATGAACATATCCAAGATGAGGATCTTGATTTTAAAATTAAAAACAAATGATAAGCACAAACATGTTGAATAGAAATGAATAATGATGCTGACAAAAACCAACCATATTAAATTAACAGCTAAAAAACATCACCATTTTACATTGTTGGTGTAAATTTAACAAAAATCCAGCTATTTCTCCTGTGATAACACTTTACATAAGGACATTATTGCCACCCTGATTAGTGATTATAATGTAGAAAAGTGGATACCGTAAGTGACCTGAATGCAATTGCATGTGGCTTTCCTAAATTGTATAAAAAAGGTCTGATCCATTAACTTGATCATATATATAGCATTGCTCTCACATGCTTGATTTCACGTCATTTAATTTCAGATAATTTGGTTAGCCAAAAGGCAGTTTTGCAGATAGAAAAGAAAATTACAAGCGCTGCAACAGTTTGTAGCATAGGGAGCTTGTTTCCAGAATTAAACTCCATATCTGTAGCAGTATCTGTAATTCAGGTCTGAGAAAGGTCGAATATCAATGATGATAAACTATGCATATTTTACCTTGGTCATTATATTTAATCCCACAATAGAATTGCTGATTTTTATAAGTCTGAGAAAGGGCTATAGAGTTGATAATTTCTATAGCCTTTGTTGAACTCACTGTAATTAATCCCATAATCAAACAGGGCTTCATATTTTATCTTGGTCATTGTATTTACTTCCTACTGCACTTGCAGTCAAACTCGAATGTGAATCCTGATTTTGCTTCTCAAAACTTGAGATTAACAATGTAAACAATGACAACTGCTTTTAGGAAATGAGATGATTCTATGTATGATGAACATAACAAATTAGGGCAAAAACATTGATCCATGAATAGTGAGCAATCAACAATTCTATAGAAGTCTATAGAATTAGCAAGATGTTAGATTGATTTCATCTCTGGCCATACTGACTTTGTGGACTTTATTTCCTCAGTTAGCTAAGTAATTTGTTAGTTTAGTTTTTAACTAGAAAATTTACTACTTATTGTTGGATCAATCTTCTGTGTAAATAAAATAACTTGAAATAAAATCAAACAAAATAACTAAATAACATACCGGATTTCTTTATCGAATCGAATTAAAATTAAGACCAAGTCGAGTGTGTGACACTCTGTCCTTAAGACATATTCACCCCGCTACGGTGCTTATGGTTGAGTGGCGTCTATCTCCCAGGATACAATGATCTTCACAAATTTGTAGAAGTACTTCAAACAAATTTGTCCAGTGAACTAAAACCTTATGTTCTATAACTCTCTGAAATTTATTCCTAATATTTTATATGAAGAATAATGCACTAAAAGAAAATGGACAGTAAAGAGACAAGAATTTCAGACTGAATTTTTTGGATAATCAATCAAAATTGGAATGGGGCTGCCTTTATATAGGCTTTGTTGGCACCTATTCAATTTGAATAGAAAAGGTATGAAGAAGGGACATACCCCTTCCTTTAAAATAAAGAGACACCATGAAAGGTTTGCACCTTTTCATTCAAATGGAGGTTTGACCCTTCCTTTAAAACAAAAAGACACCATGAAAGGTTGCACCCTTTCATTCAAAATGGAGTCTATTTCAATTCACAAATACCTCTTTATAAATTTTCCAACAATCCCCCACATGAATGAAATTGACAGAGAGAAAATGCAACAACATGATGTAAAACAGAGAGTACAGAAATTGAAAATATTATGCAAATGATAGGTCGCTTTTGGCTTTGAACCTTCCTTTGTGAGACACTATCGGATTTACTAGCTAATCAGTGAACATGATGTCTTGACTTGTTCAGCCATTTGTGTAAACCAAGACAATAGAACTCACACAGTATATCTCCAGACACAGTTTAGTTCTCACTATTGTGTTCATTTTGGCCCTGAACAACCTGGTCTTTCATGAGTGCTCTAGAGAATTGTAGCCCTTCACAGATCTCATAGAACCGGCCCAGTTCACACTCATATAGGTGATTCTTATGAAGAGTATCCTGCCATACTCCACTAGGTATACCTAGATATAAGAATCATTAAAAGTATTACTTAACCTAAAACGCTGCAGACATCACTATTTCATCATAGAAATGGGTAGGAGTTAGACTCCCCCGTGATCTTTCTGAGTCATTCACAACTCGGTTGTCCCTTTGAACCTAGATCTTGGGATCTCCAGTCAAATAGGTTGGGTTGCCGTTGTGGTAACTCTTATTAAATAGGCTTAAGTCTCATTCCCCTCGATGAATTCTCAACTAACTCTCTTGCTAACCCTTTGGTTAGTGGATCCACTATGTTGTCTTTAGACTTCACATATTCAATGAAAATAATTCCATTAGAGAGTAGTTGTCTCACGGTGTTATGTCGATGACGAATGTGTCGTGACTTACCGTTATACATATGACTCTGTGCTCTACCTATAACTGATTGACTATCGCAATATATGTATATAGCAGGCACCGGTTTTGGCCAAATTGGAATATCTTCAAGGAAGTGGCGAAGCCATTCTGCCTCTTCCCCTGCTTTGTCTAAAGCTATGAATTTTGATTCCATAGTAGACCTAGCAATGCAAGTCTGTTTGGAAGATTTCCATGATACAGCCGCCCCACCAAGAATAAAGACATACCCACTGGTGGACTTTGAGTCTCTAGTATCCGATATCCAGTTTGCATTACAGTAACCTTCAAGTACTGCTAGATATCTAGTATAATTTAACCCAATGTTACGAGTAAATCGGAGATATCTTAGAACCCTTATAATTGCTTTCCAATGTTCTACTCCTGGATTACTCATATATCTACTTAATTTACTTACTGCATAAGCTATATCTGGACGAGTGCAGTTTATCAAGTACATTAAGCTTCCAATAATTTGGGCATACTCTAATTGAGAAATACTTTCCTATATATTCTTAGAAAGATACAAATTAACATCTACAGGTGTTCTAGCAAGATGATCATCATCTTTGCTGAATTTGTCAAGTATTTTCTCAATGTAATGAGATTGTGACAAAGCATATCCTTCTGATGTTTTGGTAATTTTCATACCAAGAATTACATCAGCAATGCCCATGTCTTTCATGTCAAAATGTTTATTCGATATTTTCTTAGTAGTTTTAATCATGTCATTATTACTACCTATGATGAGTATATCATCTACATAAAGACATACAATGACATAACCTTTGTTTGTGTTTTTAATATAAACACATTTGTCACACTCATTAATTTTGAATCCATTTGACATCATTGTCTTGTCAAATTTTTCATGCCATTGCTTTGGCGCTTGTTTTAAACCATATAATGATTTAACCAATTTACACACTTTCTTTTCTTTTCTTGGAACAGAAAAACCTTTTGGTTGTTCCATGTAAATTTCTTCCTCTAACTCACCATTTAAGAAAGCGGTTTTCACATCCATTTGATGAATTTCTAAATTGTATAAAGATGCAATGGCCATTAGCATTCTAATGGATGTTATTCTAATAACCGGTGAGTATGTGTCAAAATAGTCTAGAACTTCTTTTTGTCTAAATCCTTTGAGTATAAGTCTTGCCTTGTATTTGTCAATTGATCCATCCGCTTTTATTTTCCTTTTGAAAATCCACTTGTACCCAAGAGGTTTACAACCTGGTGGCAAATCCACCAATTTCCAAGTGTGATTTTGTAAGAAGAATTCAACTTCACTGTTGACAGCTTCTTTCCATAAAGGAGCTTCAGGATTGGACATAGCCTATTTAAAAGTTAAAGGCTCATTTTCTAACAAAAATGTTAGAAAATCTGGACCAAAAGATTTTGAGGTTCTAGCACGTTTAAAACGCCTAGGTTCTTCTTCCTCATTTTGGTCTAACTCTTGCTCTTGATCATGTTCTTGATCATTACTAGTAATAGTATCAAAAGATCTCTTATTATTACTAGTCTCTTGTCCAGTTTTATTTGGAAATACATGTTCAAAGAATGATGCATTCCAAGACTCAATAATAGTATTTATATGCATTTCGGAATGTTCTGATTTATGAATCAAAAACCGATATGCACTACTATTTTTGGCATAACCAATGAAAATGCAATCAATGGTCTTAGGACCTATCTTAGTCTTTTTAGGACTAGGAATAGCCACTTTAGCCAAACACCCCCATACTTTTAAGTATTTGTAGGATGGTACTCTACTATGCCACATTTCATAAGGTGTTTGATTCACTTTCTTTCGGGGTACTTTATTTAAAATATAATTAGCAGAAAGTATTGCTTCCCCCCACAAGTTCTGAGATAATCCAGAACTGATTAACATGGCATTCATCATTTCTTTTAAAGTCCTATTTTTCCTTTTAGCAATTCAATTTTGCTGAGGTGAGTAAGGAGCGGTGGTTTGATGAATTATTCCATGTTCTTTACAAAACTCACCAAAAGGTGATTCATATTCACCACCACTATCACTTCTAAGTTTCTTGATTTTCTTACCAAATTGATTTTCAACTTCATTCTTATATTGAATGAAAGTTTCCAAAGTTTCATCCTTTGTTCGAATTAAATAAGCATAACTATATCTAGTATAGTCATCTATAAAAGTGATAAAATACTTTTTCCCACCTCTAGTTTGAATTGATTTAAAATCACAAATGTCACTATGAATTAATTCAAGTGGTTCTGTACTTCTTTCAATTGAATGAAAATGAGTTTTAGATAATTTTGCCTCAACACAAACTTCACATTTACGATTTGAATCAATGTTAAATTTAGGTAAACATTCCATATTAATTAATTTACGCAAAGATCCATAATTAACATGTCCTAGTCTACCATGCCATAAATTCGAAGACTCAAGCAAGTAAGAAGAAGATGTAGCATTATTAATACCTGAGGGTACAACGGTCATTACATTTAACTTGAAAAGACCATCAGACATGTAACCTTTTCCTACATACATCCCGTTTTTGGTAAGTACAAACTTGTCACTTTCAAAAACTAGCCTAAACCCATTCTTACTCAACAAAGATCCGGAAACTAAATTCTTGCGAATGTCTGGTACATGCAACACATTGTTGAAAGTGAGTTCCTTTCCAGATGTCATCTTGAGTACAATCTTTCCTTGTCCTTCAACTTTGAAAGTTGAGGAGTTGCCCATAAAGAGTTGTTCACCATTGTCAACTATAGAATAAGATGTGAACATCTTTTTGTCGGCACAAATATGGCGAGTAGCACCAGTGTCCACCCACCATTCTTTATGATTTCCGACAAGATTTGCCTCGGAAACAATTGCAGAAAGATTGATATCATCTATACCATTGGAAGTATTGTCCACTTCAGTCATGTGGGCTTGAGCAGGCTTCTTGCTTGTTCTTCTTTTGCTTTTGCCTTTGCCTTTGCCTTTGCTACGTCAATCTTTGGCCCGATGTCCCTCTTTGTCACAGATGTAACATTTGCCATTAAACTTGTACTTTTTATTATCCCCCTCTTTAGAGCCTTGTGATGAACTTTCTCCAGAAGACTTTCGTTTCTTGGTTTTTGAAGCATGTTCCACTACATTTGCCTTAGACTCCATAGGATGCTTACCAGCCCGCTTTTCAGAATTGCAGTTGTCCTCTTCAATTCTCAAACGCACAATTAATTCGTCCATAGAAATTTCTTTGCGCTTGTGTTTGAGGTCGTTCTTGAACTCCTTCCAGCCTTTTGGTAATTTTTCAATTAAGGCTGCAACTTGGAAGGATTCATTGAGAGACATGTCTTCTGCATGAATGTCATGCAGAATGAGTTGAAAATCTTGAGCTTGGTTGATCACAGTTTTTGAATCAACCATTACAAAATCCAAGAATCTGCCAACCACAAATTTCTTTGAGCCGGCATCTTCTGTTCTGTACTTTTTCTCCAACGATTCCCAAAGTTCCTTTGCTGTCTTGATTGGACTATAGACGTTGTATAATGTGTTGTCAAGTCCGTTCAAGACGTAGTTCCGGCAAAGGAAATTGGCATGTTTCCAAGCATCAACTACAGCGACCACTTGCCGGTCGGTTTCATCATCTTTTAAGATAGGAGCATCTTCACGGAGAAAACGAGCCAGGTTCAGAGTTGTAAGATAGAACAACATTTTCTGTTGCCATCTTTTAAAGTCAGTTCCTAAGAACTTCTCTGGCTTCTCTCCATAATTTATTGGTACTGTCATCACAGGAGAGGGGGTTGGTACAATTGCAGCCACCACAGTAGTACTTGTTTGGGCATTTGTTTCAGTAGCCATCAATTTTAATTTATAAAAAAAATTTATAATTAAAATTTTCAATACACAGAAAATTAAACCAAATTTACAGAATTAAATTCTGTAAAAATAAAAGAAATAAGAATGTAACTTTTATTTTCCAATTAATTTGAAAATAAAATAAAATTTTATTTAAACAAATTAATTCCACACAGAAAAATAAATTCTGTAAAATAAAAGAAATAAAAACTATAACTTTTATTTTTCAATTAATTTGGAAATAAAATAAAATTTTATTTAACCAAATTAATTCCACACAAGAAATTAAATTATGTAAAATAAAAGAAATAAAAAAATAACTTTTATTTTTCAATTAATTTGAAAATAAAATAAAATAAAATTTTATTCAACCAAATTAATTCCACACAGAAAATTAATTTCTGTAGCACTTAAATAATTAAAATACTAAAATAGAATTTTAATTAATGAAAACTCAGAAAATAATTTCTAAAAAACCAAAATTAATTTCCTGACAAAATTCCACAAAAATATATTCTGAATTGTTAATGACACCAGTATCGTACTACTAGTTGTCAAAGAAAAGAGACAGTATATTACTACTATATGTCAAATAGCATATAATCACTATTTGTTTTTCCAACCAAAATATTATTTTCTAAATTCACAGAAAATAATTTTCTTCTGAAATTATTTACGAAGAATGAAAAAAGGAAACAAACGAAAAATTCTGTAAACAGAATAATTCGAATCTGTCTTAAGATTGTTGGATCAATCTTCTGTGTAAATAAAATAACTTGAAATAAAATCAAACAAAATAAATAAATAACATACCGGATTTATTTATCAAATCGAATTAAAATTAAGACCAAGTCGAGTGTGTGACACTCTGTCCTTAAGACAGATTCACCCCGCTACGGTGCTTATGGTTGAGTGGCGTCTATCTCCCAGGATATAATGATCTTCACAAATTTGTAGAAGCACTTCAAACAAATTTGTCTGGCGAACTGGAACCTTGTGTTCTATAACTCTCTGAAATTTATTCCTAATATTTTATATGAAGAATAATGCACTAAAAGAAAATGGACAGTAAAGAGACAAGAATTTCAGACTGAATTTTTCGGATAATCAATCAAAATTGGAATGGGGCTGCCTTTATACAGGCTTTGTTGGCACCTATTCAATTTGAATAGAAAAGGTACGAAGAAGGGACATACCCCTTCCTTTAAAATAAAGAGACACCAAGAAAGGTTTGCACCCTTTCATTCAAATAGAGGTTTGACCCTTCCTTTAAAACAAAAAGACACCATGAAAGGTTACACTCTTTTATTCAAAATGAAGTCTATTTCAATTCACAAATACCTCTTTATAAATTTTCTAACACTTATTACTTAACCTAGAGCACCTTAACAAAATATAGAAAGAGCCAGTGGAGATTGGGACAAATTAGTTAAGTTGGGTTCATACTCCTATGTTATTTTGATATTTCCTTGATTCTAGTGAGGTAAACATATGTCTGGTTTATGCTCAATCTGATTGGGGTTTTCTCAGCTTATAGCAGATGCATTTTACCTCTGTCGACTTTATGGATGTTTTTCTAACAATATTATACATGGCTTACTTTGGTTGTGTTTTCCTTCTTTGTCAATCATATAGCTAAGATAAGCAGTGGTATACCAGTGTGCAAGCTCTACATTTAGGTTAATGAAATTTTGAGTTTGTTTTGTTTAGAATTGGGGATATCAATCTCAAATGTGCAATCGACTGGATATGATTATGGGACATGCCTCACATTCTCAAATGTTGTGGGGGAAATTTTTGTTTTATGCTTGTAAGTTGCATGAGGACTGCACATGCATCTTTTTACATTGGATTGAGTTTTTTGAATGAATTTTCTCAGATGATTTAATTGAAATTATTTAGGAACATTACATTTTTGCTTAGTTGGTTAAATTGCAGTTAAGTAGCTTGCCTTTACCATCCATCCTAATGCCTTATATTTTGTTCAAATGTTTTTGGCGTAGAATTTTGTAGTCTTTCTTATGAATTCATCTTACTGCCTCTTTGTAGGTTATTACATTTGCAAAAATGTCTTTACATTTGTTGTATATAATATTGGAATTTATATATATATATATATGATTGTAGGTATTTTTTATTTATTTATTTATTTTTTTGCGACGGTAAGACGATGGTCGGTCATACATTGTAGGCATTTTTTAAACTCTTTTGCGACGGCAAAATATCAGTCACTATAAATAGGTTAGGCAGTCGCAAATAGTTTGCGACTGCTGTTTTGCGGTCGCAAAAAGTATTTGCCATCCCTACATTCGCGACCCTCATTTGCCGTCGCATGGGCCGTCGCAAAAAGTCTTTTGCGACTGTTTTTTTATTATTTGTGACGACTTGTAATGATCGTAAAAAGTACTTTTTTTTAGTAGTGATGGCAGTGTTGTTCTACTATTTGCTGGCAGAGTTATTATCGAAAGTTGTTATGGTGGTGTGGAGCTGATTTGTGGGGGTTGTGGGCAGTGTCCTGTTCTTGTTCTTGGTGATTTATTTTCTTTTATTGGTTCCTCATCAACTGGTTTTGGCTTGAGCTTCTTTATGTGTATGCTTTCGCCCCCTCTTTATTGATGTATTTTCATATGCTATTTACGGTTTTCATTAGTAAAGTTCTTTTTCGTTGATTAAAAAAAAAAATAGATTTTTTATTTTTTAAGGAAAAAAAAAAGAAAAAAGAGGTGCCTAGAAGTAGTATATATTCTCATGTATTTATTATTATTAATGATCAACATATAAATGGGTACAAAGAACAACAATCTCCCACGTATTATATTACAAATACTTGGACAATATGCGTGTTGTCATCTAATTATATATATATATATATATATTTGGTATTTTAATTATATATATGTTTTGGTCAGACTAGTACGATAGTAATATTACAGTGTAAATTTGGACAGTTGTAAATATAAAAACAAATGATGCACTATACATTCTATGTTTTTATTTATTTATTTATTTATTTTTGATAATCGGATGTCCAGACCAATTTAGGCGCACTTCGACTAATTTCGAGACCCTGAAATTAATGACCGTGCAAACCTCTAGTGGCACCAAGGTTTGGGATGCTTGACTTTTGTGGTATTTGAATCTGCGACCTCTTGAATGGCAAGTCTTTTGGTTGCTTTCTTCTCCTACTAAGCTAAAATAAAAAATAACTTTAATTTATTGAAATTGTTTATTAATTATTATTATTTTTATTTTGAGAATCTGATTCAAAATATTTGATATAGTTTCTATTCATAGCTTATAAAGAAGAAGTAATATAAATGAGTTCATAAATGTTTATTATCTTGTTCTACATGACCCCATCAATTCCATCATAATTTGTGCTTTTAAATTATAAATTTTTAACTTAAAAAAATTACACTAAACAAGCTTATTGTATACTCGTAGGAGAGTTTGGGGTCATAAGATCACCTGAGCCGATGCATTTAAGTTCAAGAATTTTCTTTCCATAAAATGTATTTATAGGAAAAACAACAAAATTTTATTTTCAGCTTTGAAATTTTTAAAGGGCAACTGGGTAACTTCACATTGAATATTATACAATAATTTATGGTTTGATATTTCACTCTGAAGAAACTGAGCAGTCATGTGGGCAGCAAACAAAGTGAAGTGATGATAATGATTTAAGAGCTCATCATCTGCTCTTTAAACATCTTCAGAGCTCTCCACAGACACAGAGTGATAGAAAGAAAGTTAAGGGGAGAGAGAGAGAGAGAGAGAGAGAGAGAGAGAGAGGTGTCTGAGGAAAGCTGAAAGGGTTAAGAGAAAAGGAAACCATGGTGTCTAGGGAGCACAAGAGAGCAGCACTGCATGAGAAGCTGCAACTACTTCGCTCCATTACAAACTCTCATGCAGTAATTCCCTGCATTTTCTGAGTTCCTCAATTGATTTCATTGGCTTTCTACTATTATATTCTATACCTATAAGTATATATACATACATGTATGATTCATGTATAGAGACTTATATGGAGACATGTACTCCCCTCATTGTTGTTAATAGAATTCTTGGTTAATTACTAGCTTTGGTCCCTTCTCAGACTCTTATTTTTTTTAAAATTTATTTATTTATTTATATTATTCTTTTAATGTGCTCTTCAAGTTTCAAACCTTTGTTCTCCATTGATCCATGAAGGGTTCTAAAACATAAGATTGCGTGCATCTAGCTCGACCCTACAGACTACAGTAACGGAAACCTTGTGAACTAGGTTGATGTTAGCAAGAAAGCACTGAATACAAATGAAGTAAAAATAAAACTCAACTTTACTGTACCCAATATACCCTTCTCAAACCTTCGTTCAATGGTTAAAACTCAACTTACTAATAACCTTGAGATTGTGACTTGAGTTGTAGTTCAAGTGATTGCCCTTAGCTGCTAATGAGGTGAGTTTAAAAAAAAAAAAAAAAAAAAAAAAAAAAAAAAAAAAATCCAACAACAACAACATTGTAAGTTTTCTCTCTATATAGATTATATTAGGTACAGGCCTAATATATCCCTCCAAAACCTCCATTCAATGTGGACTAAAACTGGAAAGGCTACATTATAAGTTGCAGGTGGACATTTGTTTCTCACCCTGTTGTAGAAAATTTTAAGTATGACTTCTATGGTGTCCACAGGAGGTATTAACTTAATGATGGTGCAAATTAGGTTCTAACTTCTATGGTGGCCACATGTGTTGTTGCAGCTAAACAAAACCTCAATCATAATAGATGCATCGAAGTACATAGAGGAGCTGAAGCAGAAGGTAGAAAGACTGAATCAAGCTATTGGGACTGCGCAAAATTCAAGTGACAAAGATCCAAGGCCCGTGGTATATTTTAATCTCATTTCTATCTTCTATTGATTGAATTTTTCTTAATTTCCATTTCACTGTTTTGATGTTGATCGGTTTCTTTCTTTCTTTCTTCTTCTTCTTCTCGTTCTTTTTATTTTTTTATTTTAACTTGAAAAACAGCAGGTTACAGTTGAAACCCTAGAAAAGGGTTATCTGATTAATGTAATTTCAGAAAAGAATTGCCCAGGTCTACTTGTCTCAATACTTGAAACTTTTGATGAGCTGGGTCTTAATGTGCAAGAAGCTAGTGCCTCCTGTGAAGAAAGCTTTCGATTAGAGGCAGTTGGACAAGTAAGAGATAAAACACCTCTTCATATTGAAAGTATTTCCACATATTATATATAAACATAAAAATATACAGAATCTGCATAAAGAAGACCACGATCGTGATCGGACTGGACGATATTATTGGGCCTGTAAGGGCCCACCACGGGTACTGTTCTGATAATCTGAACCGTTCAATGTGTAGAACTCGTCAAGTATTAAATTCCTGAAATCAATCATGTTGATTAAATATCGATACCTACGTGATCAAATCAATTTTGTAAAAAAAAATGAATGGTGAAAAAATAAACAGTTGATAGAAATTTGATCCGATGATAGCTATCGATATCTGATCAACGTGATTTTTTACAAACATATATTACTCGACGAGTTCTACACATTGAATGGTTCAGATTATCGAAATCAGATCCGTAATGGGGCCCTCATGGACCCAACAGTATCCTCCAATCTAATCACGGATTAGAAGAAACCCAATCCTATTTTAAAACCAGGTACTCATTAAAATAACATTTAATTACAAAAAATGTCACAAGTACATAACTCAATATAAAAATTCTTTAAGAATATTAATTTTCTTTCCTGCATATTTGTTTTGGGTAAGTACTTTCCTGCATATTAGTCCTCCTTACACACAAACATACTCAGAAATACACAAATTATATTGAACCTTATTAGGACAAGGAATATAATTCACAATATTTTTTTTTCAATAAATAAAACCCATTTACCTTCCACTACTGTAACACCTTTGGATTCTTTCCATTTTGTATAGTTTGTTTGTTTGTTTGTTTGTTTTTTTCCATAAAAATTATGTTTGTATATCACAATTGTCACATGCTTGTATGGTTGTTTTAATGCAAAGACTGATATCTAGATTAAAAATTTAGGCAAAATAGACCTATTGCTTTGATGGTAATTCTTGTTGATTCTTGAACCCACTTGGATCCTTGGATCAATCTAACTACTACATGCTTATTCTTCAAAATCATTGAATATCAAGGGAATGATGTATTGATCTAACGGTTGGCAAAAGATGAAGGAAAAAAAAAAGTTTTGCAGGGAAGTTGTTCATGTCGACTTGTTCATGACAGTTCGTTGTCATTTTTATTAAGGATAACAAGAGATTTTTTCCAATCATTTGTTTATTTAACATTATTGATAATTTTATATGGAAATTAAAGAAAATTGATGCGACGTAGCCACATGAGATGCCACGTGAGCTAGAAAACAAAAACCAGTAACTTAAGTGGATAAATGTAGCATTTTTCAATTTGATTATTGATAATGCTAATATTAGTAGTATTCATTTCCAAACCCTGGCATTTTTTGCATTTGCTTTTAAGTGGTGAATAATTTTTATATTTTTAAAAAATTCTTGCAGAATGAAGAAAGTACGGAAAGCGTTGATGCCCAAGTGGTAAAACAAGCTGTGTGTCAGGCTATCAAGAACTGGAGCGAAAGCAATGAGCAAGATTAGCCACCAAAAAAAAAAAAAAAAAAAAGTGTTTAGCCAAAAGTATTTCATTATGATATATTTCTTTAATTCTCTCTTTCTAAGTTTTGTCCCTTTCTGCTGTAGGTTGACAATGTTGTCAATAGAAGGAATTAGTTTTTTAAAAAAGTCACTAGCGAGAGGATGAAGATCACAAGTTCAATTCCAAAACAAAGATTCCTTAAGAATACCTACTTTAATGTTCAACGCAAAACAATCACAAAGATTCCTCTTACCGGTGATGATAAAAATGTTAATAGTGTTCAAAATCCAGGTTTAACTTCCTCATAAACAAAGGTGTCTATTGCACAACATTTACAAGTTACAATAGTTGTTACCATGTATAAAGACACCTAGGTGTTTTTGTCACATCATTGGAGAGGAGTTTGGGGGAAAAAAATTGATATGTAGCATTGCTCAAACTCTAGTATGCCTTCCGGTTGCTGAAACAAGGCTTACAGACTTTGCAAGATACTCTACTTTGTCCAACGCTTGCTTCCACAAGTCCCAAGAGTACAAAGGGTCCAACTTTACTACTTACCAGTGGTGGCATACACTGTTAGAGTTGCACAAATTCATCCCCAGTGAAAAATTTAGAAAACCCCTAGATTTTAATTTGTAATTATATATCAATTTAAGCAGTAAAAATCAATCTCAATCAAACAATCAAGACAAATCGACACAACGATTTTAACGTGAAAAAACCACAATTGGAGCGCCTCCAATTGTGATAAAAAATTACGGGCAAAAGGCACAAAAGAATTCACTAAAAAGACAAAGGAATTACACAGGTATACTTTCAATTACCTAGCGAATCCACGCCTAAATTAAACCAACCCCTATGTGCCTTTTCCAGCCTTGTCTTCACCACAGAATTGTCTTGTCCAACGTTTGTAGACGTATCCGAACGCCCCGGGAGGAAAATTCCCCCCCGTTTTGTTCATTGGGTTCACTACAGTTCAGGACTCAATGTCACGGTCCTGTATCTAATCTCGCAGAGTGCAATGCAAAACCAATGAAATCATCAAAGAGTCCAAATCCGGCAAATCATTTTTGAAAACAGATTTTTTTGAAAGAAGTGCCAAACATGGACTACTTTGCCAGATACAGAGTCGCCACCTAAATATTTTATTTTGAGAAATTTAGGAAACCCTGACTCGTTGCCTAAGGCCACGTGTCCGTCATCATCAAAGTTGCCTCGGCTCGAGAACTTGGGTACGATTGGGGAAGGTCACTTCGTGAGCACCCCCGCTCGCCCGATCAAAGATCGGCCTCTACTAACCATGATATCGGGTTTTGAAAACATTATGTGCTCTTATTCCGGTTATTAGCCTAGATTTACTATGTGATGCGCACAACATACAAGTATAGACTGGGTCGCCTGAATTGGAACAAAACATTTCATGTTTGTTTATTTGAAAACGGTTTGCTACTCGCAAGCAGGCTAAAATGTGGATTTGTCACCCTCAAGTGGGCTTAGAAAACATGATAATTTGCCACTATCTAGTGAGCTTAAAACTCACAATTGATGAATTGTTCCAATCCAAATAATCCAACCTTCACCCACAGGCATTCAGGCAGGTATATCACATAAGTAATTAGCCTCCTGGTAAGCATGCTATCATGGCAGTCACTTACACACATGCAAGGATGCTAAAGCATAAAACTTACCGAGTACTCCAAGCCAAAACAAAAGTTATGTTAGAAATCAATGCATGATCCTAACTATGCTGAAATGCCTAATGCAACACATACAAAATGCAACTAATATAGGCTCGGCTGTTCTAAACATGGCATATGATGATGCTACAGCTAGCACATATTCAATTTGGAATTTGAAATACAAATGCAGTTAGTATGATGCGCCGAACCCGGTGCATGCAATACAGATGAATGATGCAAACATGCTATCATACTGTATGCTAATTGAAACATGCCATAATCTAACCATCATAAGCTGGTAAATAAAAGGGAGAAAGACGTGGGGTTGGAAGACATACATCACACTCACGCACACTTATTATAACATTGCCCTCGCTCGGAGGGTCCGAAAGAATAATACAGTCCGAAATGAATAATTAAATATTACAAAACCCTAATTAAATAACAAATTAATCTAGGATAGCGAGTAAATTAGCATGCAAGCCTATGGACTGCCTCAGCTCTATTCCAAATGATGAATGATGCATGCTCGAGTTGCCTGGCGCGGAAATCCATTGCAATGCCCCGGTTTGCCTCTGTTTGCAATTGTTTTCGGAATATTGCGCAACGCTCTAGAAGGCCGCTGATTTCTGATTTACTGCAACAGAGAGCAACAAAGGGGCATGGCAACGTATTTCACATATGTATGCATGACTATGTAGACGCCCCTGAACGCCTCGGGAGGAAGAGCCCCCGTTCTGTTCGTATTGGGGTTCACTGTGACGCCCCGAATCTACACTATTGGTTGCAGTCAAGGGAGAGTCACTAATGAGTCCTATGGTCAATAACCAAGTAAGATCCCAGATCGCCGAAGGAGTCAAGTTAGCCTCCCTTCTAAGTCCGGCTTTCTTAGGCAGCGCACTACCCTTTTGACAGATCTTAAAAGGTATTGACACAAGGTCTCATAAGCAAGGATAAGGTTCATACATATAAATATATAGAACATAAGTACATAACAACCTCGAATATTCTTAATTCCAAAGGCTTGTTCCATTACATTACATCCCAAGAGAAACTTAAATCTTCACATGAGCCTTACAAAATATCAAAAGGGATTTCTAACTTTCTTAAGATGGCCAAAAGTCTTCGAAGGTTTCAGGTTTGTCGTCTCCAGCTATAAGCTCCTCTTCGGCACCTGGCATGACACGCCGTGAGCTTTGAATGCCCAGTAAACACACACACACCCGATCCCTTTTTCCCAGTCCAATACACAATCACAAATATAACATCAAATAGTAAAGCATGATACTCAACCAAATAAACAAAGGGTTACAAGTTAGATGTTAGTAAACTAGGAATCCCCCAAAGAGATTTCGTCCTCCCAACCACAAGAATTGGACACCAGACTATTCGGAACTCCCCCTTTTGCTGCTTTGTTGCAGAACTAACCTCGGATGCCTACCAACGGTTATATACCGCGTAGCGCCAACCGCAGGGCCTCAAAAGGGATAGCGAAAAGAAAAAGTTTTATCTCCTGAATCCAACCTCATCCTTCCAGAAAAAGTTTTATCATCCTGAATGACCCATCCGGACCCAACCTTATCTCACCATTCAAACCGTCGCAAGGAGTCCGAATACGTCCGTTCCATTCCAGGGTTTACGCGACAACTTCTTGCGCAAAACTTTAACTTTCAAATAGGGAACGCATCCCAACAAACCATATATCACATATTCTCATCTTTTCATTACTCAAGTGCTCGAAAACCCAATACCCTCCCAATTAGGTTTCCCGTTGAAGTTAAATGTTTTACATCAAGGTTAGTCTAATTGATAAGACAATAATATCCACATAAGTATGCATCCTTAAGACGAGGAAGATAAATAACATAACCATAACACATATAATATCATGCCAAGATATGCTCATAAGTAAGTAGGCAATTTCATGAATTCAAGGGCAATAAACATCCATGCATAACACAGTTTCCAGATTCAACATCACATAAAGATTAAAATGAAAGGACTATTTTAGATCTTCCACCGGACTCGGTCTTCCTATAGTTCGTAGATAATTTGATCTAGTTTCTAGAACATTTTTCGGAAATGGGATTGCTTTTCCAGATTTTAAGTTATTTAGAAAATACTCCAGCGCTGTCCAGAATCTGTCCAGATCCGTCGACCGTTACGAAAATTTGATTTTCTTGCAAACCACTTGATGTTTTTCGATGAAACTAATTTTAGTTGAAAGCTAACATCTTGAGGAAGGTTTTGATATAAAATAGAGGTCCAGAATAATTTTGTACATTTTTCTAGAATTTCTGGAAGTGGGCTGCAAAAACAGATTCTAAGGTGGAATGTCCAAAACAAGAAAAAAGGGTTCCACCGAGGGAAAGTTTTCGTTTATTTTGTGAAGAAAACATGCTAACTAAGATATATTTAACTCAGAAAGTTTTCTTGAAAGAGTGCCCTTGGAAAGTTGAGAGATTGGTATAAAAAGAGATGGTTTTGTGCCAAAATGGAGGAAATACAAGAGAGATGGAATCAATACTCAACCCTTAGCATTCTTAACATAAGAACTCAGTAACAACAGATCTGAAAACATTATTTAGAACACTTAGGAATATGTATTAAAAAAGGAAAATGGAAGAGAAGGTTGTGTTGTGGCTTACCTACAAAGCTTTGCACAAGAAGCTCTCTTCTTCCTCCTTCTTCTCCTCTAGACTTCTCTTTCTTGCTCTCCTCCCTCTCTCTAACCTAATGTGTGTATGTGGGTGTGGTGTTTGTGCTTGCAAGCTAGGGGGGGTGTTGGTATTTGTAGACAAGTTTTGATGCAAAAAGTCCTAAAAGCCCCTTAGTTGGAAATAGATGGAGATGTTAGAATTTGTTTGAATTCTAAAGGAATAGAAGGGATTTGAGAGGCTTGCTCATTGGTTTAGGAAACACTTAGTTGTAATGAAACTAGTTTTTGAAATTAGCAACCTAGGTCTAGGCCACTAGGTTGGTGTTTTCCTAGAATTTCATGATGGTGGTCCTTGGAAATTGGTTTCTCACTTTCTCCTAGGAAGGCTAGCCATAGGGAAGGGTGAAGGGGCTATTATTTTAATGATTTTAGGTATTAGGGGCACAGTTCTCAATGTATGCATATATATATATATATATAGATTTCAATTGATTGATGGTACTAATAGTATTAGGGTACATGTACTATTTTTGGGGTAATTCTTGAAACTAATAAAAGAAATGAGGGCTTGGAATTAAACTCATGTATTGGAACCTTATTTATGTATTTAATTATGATCTAGTTAGGTTTAGGGCTAATTTAAATACTCATAGCAAATCTTTATTGGTACCAAAGTCATTATTGCTCCAAGATTCAAGGGATTTGTTTGTACTAAAGTATAATGATGACGGCTAGTCATGTCCTTGAGATTTGGGGAGATTTGCCTACTTATTTTGTGTACAAATCTTGGAAATTGTAAAACATAATGTTAAAAAAAGATTTTAGGGTACAAGTGTATATATAAATATATAATGGTACTTGTTTGAGGTCAATTTGTGATTTAATAAAAATGTGAGGGCTTGTGCTCAATTAAAATATCTATTTCAAGTGAAGAGTTAATAAATTAGTGTTTAGGAAAAATAATTCGGTTTGTATTATCTTGCTTTGAATTTAAAGGTAAATAACTGAATGAAGACTGTAAAAACCGGAAGTTAGGGTTTAGAGCAATTAATCTAAAATTTGAGAGTTAAATAATTAATATTAGAGTGTTATAAATGATTTCTAAGCTTCCAGGGTCGATTAGGGTTTGTATAGTTTCGTCCGTGATGCGTTTTTGACTCTAGGGTTTAATTTGCGAGCAATCAACGAATTAAGGGCTTTGTTATAGTAACTCAAAACTTTGGGATCTAATAAGGTTTACAGAAGTTAGGGGTCTCACATTCACTATAGTTCGGACTCAAATTGTCACGGTTCTTAATCTGAACCAAAGAGTCTAATTCCGACAAATCGTTTTGAGACAACAGATTTTTTGAAAGAAGTGCCAAACATGGACTGCTTTGCTAGATACAGAGTCGCCACCTAAATATTTTATTTTGGGGAAATTTAGGAAACCCTGACTCGTTTGCCTAAGGCCACGCGTCCGTCATCACCAAAGTTGCCTCGGCTTGGGAACTTGGGTACGATTGGGGAAGGTCACTTTGTGAGCACCCCCGCTCGCCCGATCAAAGATCGGCCTCTACTAACCATGATATCTAGTTTTAAAAACTTTATGCGTTCTTATTCCGGTTATTAGCCTAGATTTACTATGTGATGCGCACAGCATACAAGTATAGACTAGATCGTTTGAATTGGAACAAAACATTTCATGTTTATTTTTGAAAGTGGTTTGATGGTGCTACCCGCAAGTAGGCTAAGACGTGGATTTGCCACCCTCGGGTGGGCTTAGAAAAACATGATTTTGCCACTATCTAGTGGACTTAAAACTCACAGTCAATGCATTTATTCCAATTCAAATAATCCAACCTTCACCTACAGGCATTCAGACAGTTATATCACATAAGCATATAACCTCATGGTAAGCATGCTATCATGGCAGTCACTCACACACATACAAGGATGCTAAAGCATAAACACTTACCGAGTACTCCAAGCCAAAACAAAAGCTATGTTAGAAATCCATGCATGATCCTAACTATACAGAAATGCCTAATGCAACACATGCAAAATGCAACTAAGATAGGCTCGACTATTCTAAAGATGGCATGTGAAATGCTACAACCAACATGTATTCAACTTGGAATTGAGATACAAATACAGTTAGTATAATGCGCCGAGCCCGGTGCATGCAAGACAGATGAATGAATGCAAACATGCTATCGTACTGTATGCTAATTGAAACATGCCCTAATCTAACCATCATAAGCTGATAAATAAAAGGGAGAAAGACGTGGTGTTGGAAGACATACATCACAAACACGCACACTTATTACAACATTGCCCTCGCGCAGAGGGTCTGAATAAATAATACAGTCCCAAATGAATAAATAATATAGTCCCGAATAAATACAGAATCCTAATTAATTAACAAATTAATCTAGAAAAGCAGTAAATTGGCACGCAAATCCAAGGACCGCCTCAGCTCTGTTCCAAACGATGAATGATGCATGCTCGGGTTGCCTTGTGCGGAGAATCCCTTGCGATGCCCCGGTTTGCCTCTGTTTGCAATTATTCTTGGGATATGTGACAGGCTCCAGAAGGTTGCTGATTTCTGATTTGCTGTAACAGAGAGCAACAAAGGGGCATGGCAAAGTATTTTCACATATGTATGCATGACTACTCTTCAAGGAGTGTAGTCCTCGATCCTCGTGCCACCAATCACGCATCTCGATGCATGATGGCCGAGAAGTCGAATTGCATGACTCAGTATGAAATGAATGCACATATGGACACAACAAGGCCTAGACTCTAACATGGATAATCCGGAGTGTCGGCGATCGGGAATTGAGACACGTTCCGTCACTCGGAGTACGAAACGTCCCTCGTTTCCCGTGCTTGGGCTAACTCCTATCCCAAGCACAATGTAATATGTATGACATGCATGAATGCAATCCTAACATGCAACCTAGCATACGCAATGCTATGAAATGGCACACACAATGCACGATGTAACGAGGCATACATAATGCTCTAACATACAACCTTGCATACGCAATGCTATGAAATGAAATGGCATATACAATGCATAATGGACTTACACTAACATGAGTGGACCTCAGCCACACTCACATCAGTAGCCATTAGGTGAAAATGAGACTCTCGAAATGCGTGCACGCATGCATGCAAACCGAAGACCGAACCTAAGGCATAACATGTAACTCTAACAAGGCATGGCAAGGGATGCAAGATGGCATGCAAACTCACAAATTCTAGCACTGAAATATGATGCTAAACAGCCCCGAAACATGGAAAAATGGCACCCGATGCATGAGATAAAACCCGAAACTCGAAACTAGGCACATGGAATGACTTATAGCTATACAAAGCATGCATTATTTGATCATGAAGCATGAAGACAGAGCCAAGGCAGTCCCAAAACATGAACATTTCCAGTTCAAAGCATGGCCAAAAGATGTTAGCATGGTGGACAAAATAGCATGCAATCTTGACTAGCAATCATGGTTTATACGGCAAGTATATGAAGCAAATGTAATCTCACCAAACCAGAAAAAATCAGTGAATAAATCATGCGAAAATAGGCCCAAATAACCACTGGTATGCAACCATGATATGCAAAAATAATGAGTTACTTTGGAGGGCCATGCAAGATAGACATTTATCATGGCATAAAAAACTATGAAAATTAAATATGGTAGTTCTAAAACTCACCAAATTGACCCTGGAAAGTGACTTCGAAGCATGCAAGGTAGGGTCTCTTTGGAAGGCCAAAAAGGCCACCAAACAAGAGAAGGAGAGAGGGGGTCACCCCCCTCTAATCTTGGCTCTCAAAACAGTGTTCCAGCCACTGAAAATCCATTGGATTTCAGTGGCTAGAAGGCCAAACAGAGCATGCAATTGGGGCTTAGGTGTGAGGCTCAAAACAAGGGACAATCAAGCATACAAGGAAGCATGTGACCTCAAATAAGATAATGCCTTAATAAAACCTGAAGATGATGTCAAAACAAGCCTTTTTTCAGTTTATAACAAGTCTCAAAAATGAACATAAATAGGGCTAATCTATCATGCAAAAATGGCCCTAAAAGATAGAATAGAGACAAGGGACAGCAAATGGCCCCAAACAGTGAAGATCCCTTCAAAAAATTTGAATAGGGGCTCAAAATGAAGCACTTTACAGTTTACATCAAGTCTCAAAAATGAACAAAAGTGAGGCTAAATCAGCATGCAAGAAAAAGGCCTAAAAGAGGGATAAAGAGGCAAGTGGTAGCAGCTGACCTCAAACAGTGAAGAGCCCCTCAACAAAGTTGAATAGGAGCTCAAAGTAAGGCGCTTCACAGTTTGGCTCAAAGCCCAGAAATGCTCAAAAACAGGGCTAAAATACCATGCAAGATAAGCCCTAAAAGAGAGATTAAACACAAAGGGTGAGGAGGAGACCTCAAACAGAGAAAAGTCCATGATCAAACATGAATATTAGCTCAAAATAAGACTATTTCCAGTTCAGGTCGGAGCCCAAAAATGTAAGCAACAAAAGCTAAGATAGCATGCAAAATAGGGCAAGAAAAGAGAAAATAGGGACTCACCCTTGTAGCACAGGTTTCCAGCAACTTTTGGTCCAAATTTATGAGCTTCCAACCTCTGCAAATGGCCTCCAAGTTGTTGGAATGGAGCGTGAAGGTGTGGTGCTATGGGTTGTAGTGCAAATGGTGCAAGACTCTTAGGGTTTGGAGGGTTGAAGGAGAGAGAGATGGAGGATTGTATGTAATGGCTCTAAACAATTTTTTGTAACCATCAAACATGAAGGAGGGGTGCTGGTTATATAGAGGAGGAGAGTGGAGGAATGGGAGGGAAAATCAAATTCAAATTTCCCCCCCAAAAGGCAGCCCCCCGAATACAAAATCTAGGGGAAAACAGAGGGTACAACTGGAAGGCACTTGGAGAGAGGATTCTGGCCGGCCAGGTTCAAAAGGTTCAGGTGGCCGGCCGGCCATCCCCCCTGGCCGGCCAACTAGGGGTCAAAAGGGTCAATGAAGATTGCTGGCCGGCCACCTCAAAAAGGTGGCCTCCCATGTGTGCACATCACAACTATGTGGTCAAAACCCAGAAAATGCGAACTAGGAGAGAGAAAAGCCAACTTTATAGAGGGGTTCAAAAGGGTCAGAGACAATTACTGGCCGGCCTATCAATATTGGTGGCCTCCCAGGTGTGTACAACACAAATATGGGGTTTAGGGCTAAAGAAAGTGGCCCGGGAGTGGTCAACGTTAGCTTTTTAGTGAGGAAAACGGGCGACGGAGAGCGATGAAGAAATAAAGCTGGCTTTTTAGAACAATTGCTGGCCTCCCACCCTCCTACAAGCTTCCTAACAATGAAAATAAGGTCTCCACCAAAAATGAACCAAAACGGATGCAAAGCGAAGGTTCGGGGACCGAAACGCGCGGCCCAAGGCCCCGAAAACAGGTTGTTAAGCACCGAAGGTGGCGTTCGACCGCGAAGTTGGTCTCTCGGGCCACAGTGTTCCTCAAAAGGAAGGAAATAAGAGATGTGCTGAAAACCAGAGCAAACGGAGGTGGTTAGGCGGTCCCGAACCGAGGCACACGGCCGACGGCTCTGAAAAATCGAAAATCGGGCTCCAAACGGGAAAAATGGCTTACGACCATGAAACGTAGCCTACGGCCACTGAGAGATGGTCTACGAGACCTCTCCCTCCCATCGGGAAGAGAAAACGGAGAAAACGGGACCTGGTTCGCAAACCGAGGCAAAACACGAAAGAGCCCGGAAGTCCGGAGGCAAGGCTCGCAGCTGAGACTTCGCAACCTCAGAACGAGCACAATATGCGACATTACCAAGCGCTCAATCAGTGACGTTTGAGTCTTAAGGTCGGTCAAAAATGGGGTGTCTACAGACTACTCTTCAAGGAGTGTAGTCATCGATCCTTGTGCCACCAATCATGCATATCGATGCATGATGGCTGAGGAGTCGAATTGCACGACTTAATATGAGATGAATACACATGAAAACATAACAAGACCTAAACTCCATCATGGGTAATCCGGAGTGTCGGCGACAGGGAATTGAGACATGTTCCGTCACTCGGAGTACGAAACGTCCCTCGTTTCCCGTGCTTGGGCTAACTCCTATCCCAAACACAATGCAAATGGGATGGTATACACAATGCGACTAACATACAACCTAGCATACGCAATGCTATGAAACAACATACACAATGCTTTAACATGCGACCTAGCATACGCAATGCTATGAATTGAAAAGGTATACACGACGCATGATGGACTTACACCAAAATGAATAGACTTCAGCCACACTCACATCGGTGGCCATTAGATGAAAATGAGACAACCGAAATGCGCGCACTCATGCACGCAAATCGAGGACCGAACCTAAGGCATTGAATGCCACTCTACCAAAACATGGCAAGGATGAAGCATGGCATTCAAACATGTAATTTTAAGTACTGAAACATAATGCTAAATGGTCCCGAAACATGGAAATATGGCACCCGATGCATGGAATAAGCCCCGAAACTCAAAACTAGTCCAATACATTGAACCACAAGTATATAAAAGAAGCATTATTTGATCATGAAGTTTAAAGACAGAGCCAAGGAAGTCTCAAAACATGCACATTTCTAGTTTAAAGCATGGCCAAAAGATGCTAACATGATGGACTAAAATAGCATGCAACATTGGCTAGTAAGCATGGTTTACATGGCATGTATATGAAGAAAATGAGAACTCATCAAACCAGCCAAAAACAGTGAATAAAACATGCCAAAATATGTCCAAATAATCACTGAAATGCAGCCATTGCATGCAAGAATGAGGGTCTTCTTTGGAAGGCCATTCAAGGGGTTGTTAAGCACATACCGGACAGACACTTAGCATGACCAAACCAACTTTGGAAATGAGTTATGACAGCCCTGAAACTCACAAAATTGGCCCTAAAATCAGTCTAGCAAACATGCAAAGAAAGGCTCCTTTGAAGAGCCTTGGATGGGATTGCTCTACACATGCACTATAGACATAAAATATAATCAAAAGGGCCCTAGACAGACCTAATTCAGACCCTAAAACCCACAAAATTGGTCCCAAAAAGTGACTTCGATGCATGCAAAATAGAGCCCCTTTGGAAAGCCAAAAAGACCCCCAAACAAGACAAGGAGAGAGGGGGTCACGCCCCTCTAATTTTGGCCCTCAAAAATGCATCAAAGCCACTGAAAATCCACTGGATTTCAGTGGCTAAGAGGCCAAACCATGGCCAATGCAAGTGCTCTAATGCATAGCCTTAATCATGAAGAGATGAAGCATGCATAGGGGGAAGATGACCCCAAACAGAAATGGGACCTTAATAAAACTTGAAGAGGATGTCAAAAAAAGACTTTTTCCAGTTTATAGTAAATCTCTGAAATGCTCACAAGTAAGGCTAAAATAGGATGCAAAAATAGCCCTAAAAGAGAGATAGAGGATAAGGGGAAGTAAATGACCTCAAACAGCAAAGTGCCCTGAAACAAAGTTGAAGAGGGGATCAAAATAAGACATTTTACAATTTAGGTCAAAGCCTAGAAATGCTTTCAAATAAGGCTAACCAATCATGCAAAAAAATGTGAGTTTAGGGGAAATAGGCACTTACTCTTGAAGAGCCGACCTCCATTAGCTTTTGGACCAAGTTGGTGAGCTTTCAACCTCTGCAAATGACTTCCAAGGTGCTAGAATGGATGATGGGGGTGTGGTGCTAAGGGTTGTAGTGCAAATGGACCAAGAAAGTGAGGGTTTTGGAGCTTAGAATAGTGACAATGGAGGATGGAGGTTATAAGCCTTAAGCAATTTTGTTCAACCCTTAGATATGAAGAGGAGGGCCTCTCTTGTAGAGAAGAGAGATCAAAGCTTCTCTTGGAAGCTTCAAAGATCCTCCACACGAAGGATGCACCAAATGCCCCCCAGCTGGTACAGTTGTAAAGTATTCAGAGAGGGCAAAAAGCAAGAAGCAGGCCGGCCAGTTCAAGTGGCCGGCCGGCCACTCCCCCTGGTCGGCCGACCAGGGGTCAAAAGGTTCAAGCCCCAAAGCTGGTCGTCCATGAATCCCTTGAAGTTAGCTTTCCAATGCCGCAAACCTTGCATTAAAATTCCTCCTGTGCAAAAAGTTATGCCAGTTTTGGTGAAGCCGCGCAGATTTGGTCCAAATGGACTTCAACCAACCATATCTCCCCCACCTGGACTTGTCCTTAGGAGATTCTTGAGTAACAAATGAAGCCCCAGAAGTAAGCTTTCCAACGGTGGTGGCCTCATATCTTAATTTCTTCTGTGCAAAGAGTTATACCCATTTCAGTGAAGCCGCGCAGATGTTTTCTCTCCTTCCCGGATTCATGTTGAACCACTTTTGACCAAACAAAGCTGGTCGCCCATTTGATTTTCTGGTTTTCCATGTGGCTACATTGAATCCCCAGAAGTTATCTTTCCAATGGCACCAACCTCGCATTAAAATTCCTCCTGTGCAAAGAGTTATGCCCGTTTCGGTGAAGCCGCGCAGATTTGGTCCTATCCGGATTCATGCCGAACTTCTCCCAAACTAGTTTTGCTTTCTCTTCTCCTCTTTTCTTCAACTCCAAACCCCTAGAAAAGGTGTTTTGAAAGATTTTTCAAAGATTTCATCTGTCTTTCGTTCATTTCCACTTTGTCCTTGCTCGGTTTACCGAAAAGCGCAACATTTGACAAAATGCGAGCCTCGGAACATCGTAAAAACTTTATTTCAAAAACGTTTTGAAAGAGAGGGTTTTGAGGTCTAAAATCTTTTGATCAAGATTGTTTTGGTCCAAAAAGGGGTACGAAGTTGAGATTTGACTCTCCTCTTGCCGAAGAAATCGACCCTTTGCACTGCACAACTTCCAAAACCATTAGTTGCGTCCAAGTCTTAAAGGCGGTCAAAAATGGGGTGTCTACAACGTTGAATCCACAATGCCGATGTCGAATCACGATGATGAGCCACTTCAGAATCCACCAAAGCTTCAGGCTCAAATTCTCTAGAATCCACTAAAGAACATCTCTCTCTTTTGTATAGAATAAACAAACAATCCTTTGATGTATACTTCTTAAACCATGAGTTGAATACTTAATCAAACATCAAAGAAAACTAGTAAAGGAGCCCCAGATATAAACCCTAATATTCAAGAAGAAGATCTCAAAAACGTAACTGTAGATTAGGACTTAAACAAGTACTTATAAAAAACAGAGACTGCAAAGCTCGCTCAAGCGAAGACTCTCTCGCTCGAGCGAGGAAACAAAAACGCGTGTTTTCCTCAAGAGGCGTCGCTCGAGCCAAGCTTCATTCGCTTGAGCATACAATCTTCCTTCTCAGGTTTTTGGTAGACAGACACAGCTTCTGAAAGTAGGACTCCTTTGCTCAAGCCAAGACTCCTTCGCTCGAGCGAGCAATGGTGGACAAGCAACTTCGAATGCATTTTTGATTTTGCTTCGGGGGCGCTGCCCTGGACCCGCCAAGAGGCACTGCCCCCTGGACCCCCGCGAGCTCGATCCCCATCATAGTTGGCGAAGTGGCAAACATGAAAGTCTTCTGAAACTTCGCTGCAAGGCACAATTCGGGTTGGATTCGCATCTAAGTACTTATAACCACACTAAAATAAAAGAGTGAATAAAAGTACAACTGAAAGGAGTTTTGTCAAACGAGATTGTCAAGAATAAAAACTTAACACCCAGTTTAATAACTAAGTAAAATTAATAGAAACAAGGGGAGAATGAGATATGTTTATAGCATGATGCATTGCTTTTCATTGGCTTTCAATGGAAATGCCTCATAGCTCATTGAATGCTTATTCAAGGCTTGTATTTGTTACAGAAGGGTAACCATCAAAGTAACCCTTTGGATTGCCCATTAAAATGAGTAACTTATTACATGTCCTACTTGCGTATAATAGGCATGACTCACCTCTGCATCTCTTTGTTTATTCTCAATTACGTTTATACAGATAAATAGATTGTGCAACCACCAAGCATACTTGTAAGACTTTGTTAAATGATCAATAATCATATGACTTGTAGAGACATGGCTTGGGGCCACTTCCTTTTGTGCAACTATATCTCGGATATAGTGACCACAAATGCCAAGTTTTTTCATGATGCTTTTTTGATTAGCAAAAACGATTTATTGATGAAATAGTGGACTCCCACTAGGAGCATATCCAAGGAGGAAGAACACATGGAAACCAATGGTAGATAAGTTCAAGAGCAAGTTAGCTTCATGGAAGAGAAGGTCTTTGTCTTTCGTAAGAAGATTAACTTTGATAAAATCAGTCTAGACAAGTTTTCCAATCTATTTCCTATCCATCTTCAAGATGCAAGTGGCTATTGCAAAATCATTAAATAGAATTCAAGCTAAATTTCTCAAGGGAGGATCTGAAATTAGAAGAAAAGTGCATTTAGTTAGTTGGAAGAAGGCTTGTTTGAGCTAAAATCAAGGTACACTAGGTGTGAGGAATCTAAGTGAGGTTAATGAATGCCTATTAATTAAGTGGTGGTTAAGGTTTGACAAAGAGGAGTCAGCCTTGTGGAAACAAGTGGTATATAGCAAGTATGAAGGGTTAGATGGTAGATGGAGCCCATTATTAGTAGAATTAGATTTGATGTCTACTCCGTGGTAGGACATACTATCAGTGGCTTCATCTAATCTTACTTTTAGAGATTTCATTTTGCAAAACTTCAAAATAGTTGTTGGCAATGGTAGAAGATTACAGTTCTGGATTGATATGTGGTTTAACAGTTAGAGTCTTAGTGAGATCTTCCCCAAATTGTTCACTTTGTCAATTGAAAAATATGGTAACTTTTTTGAATTCTTCCAAAGAAAAGGAGTGGGTAGAGACTGGAAGCTAGCTTTTAGAAGGCCTCTTTTTGCTTGGGAAGAGGAGGATGTGCTGAAATTACACGACCTGTTACAGAATGCACCTATGCTAACTGAAGGGGATGAAGACTTTTGCTCTTGGCAGCCCATTCCTTTGGATCTTTTACTATGGCATTAATCTCAATGTGGATGGAAGTAAGAAAAGGGCTTGCTATTACAGTCACTAAGAGCATTTGAAATGATATAGCCCCTTCTAAAGTACAATTTCTAAATTGATTAACCAGGAGAGGTAGGATTAAGTCCTCTAAGTTTTTGCAAAGGATAGGAGTGCTGAATTCAAATGTGAATACACTGTGTGTGTTTTGTAAATCTGAGGCGGAGTCTTTGATCTATGTTCTACGTTATTATACTATGATCTGGAGAATCTGGTCCAATATTGTAAAATAGTGGAATTTGAGTTGGGTTATTCCTGGTTTAGTGGAAGCACTATTACATTGGTGGTCAGGTACAAAATTTAAGAAAAAGGTGGAGGAAATTTGGAAGGCAGTTGCATTAGCAGTGATGTGGTCAGTGTGGAAACTTAGGAATGAGTGTTTGTTTAATAAGGTACAACCAGACTTGGCAGTTTTGGATGATTTGGTAAAGGTTAGAGTTGCTCTGTGGGCTACTTCAACTTTGAAAGAGTTCAAGTATTTAGTGCATTATGTTGTCTCTAACCTGAAGCAGGTCTGCTACTGTGTGCAGCATGGTGTGGCTGCTTTGTTCCTCTGCTTTATGAGCTAGATCTTTTTGCCCTTATTTGAACTATTCTGTGAATGTCATCGTGTATAATATGCAGCAAGTGAAGTTCTGCATCAAGGGTTGAGTTGTTGTTGCTGTTAAGTTGCAGTGTGTGGTCTGCAGTTGTGTTGAGCTGCTACTACAGAGCTGCTGCTGTGTGTGGTCTGCAGCTGCTCTCTGTGGTTGCTGCTATTTTGAATATTGGGCTGCTGTGTGTGGTTACTGCTATTTTGAATATTGGGCAGCTTTGTTCCTCTGCTTTGTATAGCTAGTGTTGGTTCCTCACCAACATTTTGCTTTGTTCCTTTATTTCTTCTTTCTTTTTTATTGATTTAATCTCATATGAAATGTATGTTTTCTTCATCAATAAAGATTCTATTTTACTGATCAAAAAAAGAAGAGAAAAAAGCATCAAAGTGAATATGACTCATCTCAACTAAGTTGGCACAAAAAGACTTACAACAGCATGTGCAAGAACACATCACAAAAAAGTAAGCTAATAAGATACCAACCTAACAGTAAAAAATAATTAAAAAAAATGAAAAGAGAAAACCACAATTCAAATGAACAATCTTATGCAATGTGATATGAATAGACACAGCCTAAGAAAATTTTAAGATACTTAAGACCCTTAATATAAGAGAGAGTTGTCATACTACATCACAGTGCATTTGTTGGGATCCGGAGGTCCCTCCCAGGATGTCCAGAATAACCTACACCCAAAGAAAACAAACAAATTTAACATGGTTTGGCTCAATGCCTACATTCACGAGAGAGAAACCAATTTTCATTATATCACTGGAAAGATTATAGAAAGATTATAATGGAGAAGGAGACTCTCTCTCTCTCTCTCTCTACATTTTCTAGTTCACTGATTTTCTTATTCTTTCTCTGCCTCTCCTTCCTCTTATGTATACACATACATGAGAGGTGTGAATTTAAGTTGGCAGCAATTTCATCTTACGGCTGGCCGGTAGTCAAGTTCGGCAAGTTGGTAACCATTGTTGACCTTCTTGAAGCTTCTCCAAGCTTCTCTGTCCTTAACTTCTGGTAACCTCCAGCATCTACATGGTTTCATATGAAGAAGAAGAAGAAAACCATGGATCACCCCTTTCACATTGGGGTGACCATCTAACAATCACCTGCTTAGCCCATGTGAGGGGATCCGCAACAAAACTTGCTGCCTATCTTATTACGCTTAAAAAACTGGCATAGCCTACATCTCTACATTGAGACAACTGCATCCTCAAACAAAATACCTGACATCCCCTCATTTGGATGTTTATGGTAGAAGCTAGAGATAAAACACCAAAGAAATACAGAGATACGAGATGACGAGGGAATTCAACATCCTCAACTCAACTCACACCACTCTCTGATTCTATCTTGAAGGGAGCCTCTACTCCATCCCACACACATCTCTTCCCCGCTTCCCTGCCATAGATGACTTCACCTGTTATGCTTAAACCTGCGTGATGAAAATATCCGGTACCCCCTCATTGGATGCCCAGCACCCCCTGCCGGGATGCCTTCCACTCTCTTGAGTGCTCTGTGACACTGCAACTTCTTTCCTTGAAATGCCACTATCCTACAATGTATCACATTGCATGGTCAACATTGGTGCAATAGAAAACTCTTCGTTTGCTTGGTCAACATTCCCGATTTTCTTTGCTCGGAGCTTCCCTTGAACTATCAGCATTTGCATGGTCAACACTACAACTTCTTTCCGCGAAATGCCATAATCTTGCCGTGTATCACCTTGCATGGCCAACACTGGTGCAACAGAAAACTGTTCATTTGCTTGGTCAATGTTCCTGATTTTCTTTGCTCGGAGTTTCCCTTTAACTATCAGCATTTGCCCTTTCCACTCATGAACAACTTCCCAACGTTTCCACATGCTTGTTATTCATGCATTTTGCAATCCCTGATCTCCAGTTCAGCGATACGCGTTGCATGTGCATCTCTCACTTGTACTACCAGATTGACAGTTAACAATAGCTCCTCCCTCTGCTAAAGTAGCATCAACAGGTTTGTACAAGTCACCAACTATGCAACGCCTAGCACATTACCTGTATTCTTAAGCGCTTATCGTGGCTCCATCTATTCTCTTACGCTTCAGCTCGACTGAGAGATCTGCAACTACTCTGTCTCATCAAGAGGTGCGTTTGCCACCATAGAACCAAAGCCAATATTATAACCTAGGTATCTAACCATCAATCGCTGAATGCTATCTACTGCACAAAACAAAAGCACTTTTCCAAAACACAGCTGATTCCATTGCTCAAAATCACTTTGAACCAATGTAAAGAATATACAGAACCAATAGAGCTAGCTCTTCGATTTTCTGCAACTCTTGTTCCATCACAGTGCCATGTTTCGATTTCCATAGGCCCTAAACAGGTTGTACTAGACAACTCCAAACAAATCATGGAAAGCAAACCCGCTTGAACCGATATTGAAGAGACTAAACAAGAGAGGCTTCGAATTCTCCGTCAAAGTAACTTTAAAAGCGGTACCAAAAAGCAACATGTTTGATGAACCATTAAACACAATACTACTCTCTTCAAGCTCAAACTAATCAAAAGAGCAAAACAAATTCTCTGAGAACCGAGGCCAGTTCTCCACCAAACAAAACCGGACTTTGGATGCAGTTAGGCTCTAACCAGTTTGGAAGTATTGGAACAAACGTCAGACGAGATAACAAAATACCAGGAGCCAAAAAAATTTGGAGTGTCGAGCGAACTCCAAATTCCTCTAACTACAATTCCAATTGGTAGACACAAGATGATGCACCATCTTCGCAACTGCCAAAACCGCTCAAAGACGCATGCACTGTGGGTACATAGCTCCAACAATTCCCGCTGACTCCAACGAGTCAACACACGATCTATCCCCTTAAAATCCAATAGCAAATTGAGGGATAGATCCCAAAACATGAGATTGAAAATCATCTTCTTCACATTTCTCCTCAATAATCTCCTTGAATCTTCAATGAACACCAACAATCACATCACTTCCATAAAAGCAAACACCCAGAGTCTGAACTATCCCCAAGATTGCCAATAGCTGATGTCTTTGAATATGAGGTAGACTGCAAAAAGGAAAGAATCCATAAAAGGAAGAAATGATCAAGTCTCACGAACTGGAGACACCTCTGGATCTAATCAAACATGATCATATATATATATATATATATATATATATATATATCCCAATTGTGATAGTGAATCTTAACATACCACGACTCTGAAAAAGTCGCCAATAATCTTTGAAAGATCATAAAAAAATAATGCCTCCAATAGACATTGGAAAAATGCATAAGCTCCACCAAGATCTGATGTAGGTCGCCATAACGTTTCCTTCAAATCGACAAATACGAACACCAAGGCTTCACTAGATGCTTATCTTCCAACAATGATCCATGAAGGATCTCCAACCGCCTTTACCAAGGTCAATGCCAATAAAATACTATAATTTGGACTTATCATACATGCCAAATCTTGATGGTACACTCAGCCAATACCCGTTCTTTCTATCCTTTAGAGAAATCCTAATGAACTGTAAAGTTCTGCAACTGACCCGAAAGTCTCCAAATGAACTGATAAAATCTACAACTGGCTCTGAAGGGTCTTCAATTGGCTTCAATCGAGTAAACAAAAATTTATCACCCTAATCACCCACATGGGTGATCCAACGCCATTGTATCAACACGCCTTTATTCCACTGAGCATCTGGAGTGTCACTACTCCTCCTGCTTGGAATATCTTCAACCGCTACACATAATCCTGCATGGGTCCCACCTCTATCACCAAGTACTTGTATCCTCCAATAAAATGCTTACCGTTTCCATATTAAGGTGACTCCACCCAAACTCTCTGGGTGCCCGTCGTGACTTCACTGCCATGAACCAGATTTAGGACAAAGAAAGAGATCTGCCTCTCATTGCGTGCACACTGTCGTGTCTTATCCATCTCATTTTCTCTGTCTGAGCTTTTTTTTGTGAACTTCTAGCAACTAGTTGCTACTTCTAGGCCTAAATCCCCCACACTGCACATCCGTACGACTTTGTTGCATATATGTTTGCACCTTGTACGATACTCATGCATATTTATCTGTGTTTTTGTAGCCACATGCTCTCGTGCCTTATATGTACACTTCTACAATTGTTGATCTTCCATGTTCAAACACCACCAATACTACTCGTATTTTATTTGACAGTGGCTCCAACTACCATAACATTCATGTGAGCTTGTACTGGTTGCAAATCATCTATCTACCAATGAAGTGGACTTCATCCGATTGAACCAGATCTCTTGATCAACTCCTAAAATAATCATCTACAATCCTCTGATCTCCCCTAACTAATCTTGATCCACATTGATCCACCACTTGATCAAGCGTAATCTTCTCTGGTCTCCAATGATCTATCTCTTGATTTGTCTAGTTGTCCAATCCGATTAGAATTTTTCCATTCTAACCTCATCAGTGAATCCGTAGTGTTCCGAAACATCTAGTAACCTTCCTCCAATTATTGAAGATGACAAACTCACACTTTTGGCAAACTTCAAAAAAAGTTTAGAATTTCACCATTTTAACCTTGCAGTTGTGTCCGGAACGATCCATTTAGCTAGGACCAACCTTTGCTGCAATTTCGGTGGCCTCATTGAAAATACTTCCCAAAACTTAGGGCAAAATTGTAATTTTTTAAAAAATCTGAGCCCTCTTGCAATTTCCAAAACTTTCAGGGAATATTTCTTTATCACAAAGAATATTCCATCCACTGACATCATTCCCGAAAATATTTCGTTATCATCAGGAATATTTCATTTGCTGATGTCATCATTATGTCACGATGACATCATTGCCCATGGACCATTCCTGGGTTGGATCTGAGTCGGTTTGGTTCGTCACTTGACCTATTGACGTCATCTAGGTTAGTCCCTTCTAGGTCAAATCTGCTAAAATCATTTTGGTCGAGTCGGATCCCTCCTGGATCTGGTTAACACACTCACTACGTCATCATTCACTTTAAAAAATAATAATTCCTCATGCGCTGCCTGGGATTCGAATGTGTGACCACAGGGTAGGCCAAAGCCTTAACCACCCTCAAGCTTCCATCTGTTGAACTGAACTTTTTGACGATTTTCCGACCATCTCCAACTAAACTTTGATGAGCACGTGGAGGCGCGTAGAACCTCCTTTTGGACTCTTTCTTATTTATTTTTATTTATTATTTATTATTTATTTTAAGGTCTAGACTCCTCTCATCGAGACGCATCTCCTGGTATGCTCAAAACTTGATTTCGAGCAACCTGATTTCTGGCAGATTCAGAAAAACGTTCTATTTTTCATCATTAAGACTCTGATACCACTTGTTGGGATCTGGGGATCCTTCTTAGATGTCCAGAACAACCCACACCCAAAGAAAACAAACAAATTTAACGTGGTTCAGCCCAATGCCCATGTTCACGGGAGAGAAACAAATTTTTACTATGTGAGGCCCCTGAAAATTTTATTTTCTTAGAAGTCTCTTACTTTTAAATTGTTTCATTGAAATCCCTCAGTCTCGTAATTAATTTCAATTTTTAACCCTAGTTTCCGGTAATTGCCGTTTTAGCTCAGTATCTCGCCTTTTGTTGCAAATCGGTATCACATGACCCGAATTACTTTTCCTATCATTATTTTATTAAATATATGACTTAAATATATGTTTTATTTCAAAATTTCATATTTATACCCTCTTCTTACGTTATTATTGCATTTTGGTTCCAAAAATCCTAATATTTTATTCAATAAGAGTATAACTAATATTTTATTGATTTAAACATAATATCTACTATATTTTATTCAAAAAAAAAAAAATCAAATTCTCACATGTGGTAAAAGGTGGCCGAGTGTGAATAGGGGAGAAGGACCAAGAAATTAATTAATTTTATATAGCAAATCTTCAATAAAATATTCAAAAAAAATCTTTGAAAACATGAAGAAATGAGGAGCAATAAATGTAATGTACTCTTGTCTCCCAATTAATTAATAAATAGGTTTACTTTTTCTTAATTAAGATTAATTAACACTAATCCTAATTGGATCCAATTACAAGCCAACCAAACTAGATTAATTCCATTAAGATTCAACCAAACCATTCAACCATTTTCTCTCTCCTCCTTGGCCTATAAATACAAGCCATGCTAGGTCATTTTTGTCACTCCATACACACACAACACACGGCTGAAGAGAGAAGGAAAGGGAGAGGAAGTGAGTCTGAGAAAAAGAGAAGAAAAAGAGAGAAACAAGTAGGAAAAAAATCTAGTAAGCTAAGGTAAACCTCATTCACCTATTCTCTCTATGAATACCATCATGTTTTTCCCCTTGTAGCTTGACTTTTCGTGTTCCTTTCGGATACGACTAGCCCTACAGTTCAGACTTCTGTGGTTCTAAATCTGATCTCACAAGTACAATGTAAAATAGATAAACACCAAAGAGTCCAAATTCGGCAAATCTTTTGAAAAATTGATTTTGAATCAAAAATGTCAAAAATAGACTATTTTGCCAGATACAGAGTCGCCGCCTAAATATTTTTGAAAAATTTAGGAAACCCATGACTCGTGCCAAAGGCTACGTGTCCGTCATCACCAAGATTATCTCGACTCGGGAACTTAGGTATGAGAGGGGAAGGTCATGAATTGAGCACCCCACTCGCCCGATCAAAGACCGGCCTCTACTAATCATAATGTAATTCTTATTTACATTATATGCTCTTGTTCCGATTATTTGACTATTGTTACTATGTGATGCGCAAACAAGTATAGACTAATTTGTAAAAATTGGAACACTTTGATTTTATGTATGCTTTTAAAAATTGTTTCGAATATGTACCACTTGAAAAAGTGATGTCATATATACATTACTCAAATTATCCCAATTCAAGCAATTAGCCTTCATCCATAGGCATTGAAGCAAGTATATCAATTAAGCACTTGGCCTCATAGTATCATTTTAGACATGGCAACAATCACACCCATCAGATATGCTAAGCACAAAAAGGCTCACCTAGTACTCCGAGGCAAGCCAAAAGAGAAACAAATGAGTTAGAAAACATGGATGCTCCTAATCTATATATAACATGACTAATGCAACACATGCAATGATGCAACTAATAGGCTCGACTACTAATTTATGACATGTGAGTCAATTTGGTAGCATGCATTTTAATACGTATTCAACAAAGTACGTAAACTACAATGCTTGTTACAATGATGAACTGAGCCTTGATTCATGCAAGACGAATGGATGCAAATCATGGAAAATGCTAAATGAAACATGATGTTCTATTCTAACCATCATAAGCAAGTAAATAAAAGGGAGAAAGATGTGGGGTTGGAAGACATACACATTATTACAAGTTTGCCCTCGTGCAGGAGGGTCCGAATGAATGGACTAGCTAATTACTATGAATTAACTAATTATTACAAACCAAATGAAATAAATTAGCTAAACTACTTAATTAACTAATTATTACAACACAAATTAATCAACTATTGTAGCTAATTAAATAAGTACAACACAAAACCAACTAACTATTCTAACTAATTAATTACAAGTTCACTACTTTTATAACATCACTAATATTACACCAACATTTCACGGATCCTGAGAATCGAGAGATGGCTCATGCATGAATGTGGATTTCCACCCAATAATGCTCTCCATTTTGTTACTGGAATTCCTTTGTTGCATAGTTAGAAAATTGCACATGTTTTCTACCTCAGCCTCTGCTTTGCTCTGCTCTGTTGGAAAAAAGACACTGCCTTCTTGGAAAAGTGGATGGCAACCCAAAAGTAGTGGCCGGCAGGCCACTAATAGTGGATTGCCATCCAGAAAAAAGTGGTATGCCAGCCATTGATTTTGGTTCTCTCTTGCAGCAACAGAGGACAAATAGAGCACAAACCAAAGTATTCTTAGGGGATGTTTGTCCACCCCGCCTCTCCTTATCAGCAAATAGGTCAAAGGAGGAGTATGTTTGGTTAGCAAGCCATCAATCGACACAATTTCATTGCGTGATGACTTATGAACCAAAGGACACAATTCAATAAATGCATAACAAAAGACCAACAAAAACCTCTTCTCTATCATGGATTGATTAAGGGAAGTGGTTGACATTGACTCTTGAACCGCTTACGTCACTAACGAGTATGAAACAACTCAAGACTCAATGGGTTCAATTAACGTCCGATTGAACACAACTTGATTTTACTTTGCATCACTTTTGCTTTCAATTTTATTACTTCATTTTAATTACAATCCATTCCTTAGTTCATTTAGTCCAAAAGTGAGCTTCAAGTCCTCTAATGGAAAGAAGCATCAAACAAAGAGTTGTTTTAGGCATGAGAGATATGTCATGCCATTGGTAATGACCCCAAGGGGATTAAATCATTAAGCACAACAACCTCAATCTTAAGTTTAAACAAGCAAGTAGTTTGAAATAACTTTCAAAAGAAAGAAAAAAAAAGGCCAAGAAAGGAGGGAGGTTGCAGAGGTGATTAGAGATAAAAACAAGTATGTAAAGCAAGAAATAAACACTACCAACTCAAATAGGTTGGTAGCTAAGGCCTAAACCACCAAACCTATGAGGAGCATTACACTACAAGCATATTATACAAAACTCAAATATAATGAACCACTAAAAATAGTCCTAAATAGTCCTAAAGCAGTCCAGAAAAGTGCTAGAATGAAGACAAAAATAGCTAAAACAATAAGCTAAAATATTAAGGAATTAATACTAGCATACAAGCACAAGGAGAAGAGGCTAACCCCTCCACTCATGGGACTTCAAAACATGATTTTTGCCTCTGAAAATTAGTGGTAAAAAGCTCAAAAAAAGATGATGAGAAGGTGGAAAACAGAAGGGTAAAGCTGTTAGAAGCAAGGTTCGAAGAAGGGCTATCAACCCCTCTACCGTAAATGGCCTTAGACCACAAATTTCAGCCCAAAAACACAAGTAATAAACAGCTCAAAAATTGTAAGAAATGATGAAAAACAAGTGGTGTAGAGATGGTACAAAAACACTAGAAGGTATATCTCTGGAAGATGAATGAACCCTTGAGTCACAAACTACCAATTTCATATTCTCAAGTGCCTTAAGAGCTCAAATTAAAGCTCAAATCACCGCAGCAAGAAGCTCTCTAGGTTTGGTTTAGAGTGTTTAGGCAAATGTTATGTAAGTTGTGTGTGTGTGTGTGTGTGTGTGTGTGAGAGAGAGAGAGAGAGAGAGAGAGAGAATTGTAGAGAGAGAGAGAGAGGAATTTTCCAAAATTTGCTCTTCAAAAATATTTTCTCACTCCTAAATTTTTCTAACCCCAAAACCATGAGGGAAGGTCATATATATATATATATAGAAAACCAGGTCTCTATCTTGAAAATATCTGTATACATATAGCTAGAATGGTGCAGCCACATGGAGGAACAGTTGGCAGAAAATATCTGAGAAAACACACATGTGGCCGGTAGGCCACTAATAATGGACGACGGGCCACATTAATGGCCGGTAATCCACACTAGTGGATCTACAGGCCGGTAATCCACACTAGTGGATCTGCAGGTGACAGGATGTTTAGGGTTAAAAAATTGTTGTTCTGGTCCAAAAACAAGGCAAGAGATTCATAGGGTTTTGAGGCTCAAAGTTGAGGCATTCTGTTGAGGACTTCGAGTATTTGACAAGCGTACACATTCATCATTGAGTGCGCAATCGGTGGCGCCTAAGTCTTAAGGGCAGTAAAAAATGGGGTGTCTACAGCTACTCCTCTTTGACAGAGCTCAGAGAAATGAAATGACGTGAGTGAATGTTAAAGCCCGAAGACGACCCATTTTGACAAGGCCATAAGACTTGGGCAAACAAACAAAATGCAGATACAATTGGTTGAACCTGAGGGTTGCCTATGTATCCCTTTATAAGGAATCAAACCAGCGTAGTTCAGGGACAGAATGCAAAATGATACACAATGTAATGATATACAATCAAACAAAATAATCAAACCATAAGTAGTGCAAAATAACACAAGTACTATAATAGGATGGAGAAGCAAAATCAAACTACATTTTATATAGAAAAGAAATGGGCACAACTAGATGACGCCTAACACAGGCTAAGTGCCTACATCCTCAATACTGGCCTCAGTGTAGCATGGATGCTTACACATAATAGAACCATGTTTTAATGTGAAAGGAGTGCGAGCACATGTAAAACTATGTTTTTTGTAGAAAGGGTACAAGTAATTGGGTGGTATGATATAAATAGGGCATGATTTGCTGGGGAAAGATGATGATCTGAAATGCTGAATGCAACAAAACAAAGTACAATGTAATAGATGTAATGGACGAAGTGAATAAGGCATAGGCCGAACCACATTTTTCCTAGAAAATGTATAGACACGAAGCAGATGACATCTAACACAAAAAATGTGTTGACACCCTCAATACTGGCCTCGGGGCTGCATGGGTACTTACACATAACAGAACCATGTTTCAACGAGGGAAATGTATGAGCACATGCCGAACTAAGCTTAACATGGAAAGGATGCATGTAATAAAATGGTTAATGCAGTAGATGCATGCAATAAATTCTATATGCAATGCGATAGAGGTACTAGATGATAGAATGTGATGTTGTAGCTAGGAAGTGAAAGTACCTTATAGGGGCAATTGGCGATGACTCACTTTATGCTGCTGTGGATCTTCCTCTTCTTCTTGGTTTGAAGACTTCTTCCTTCATTTTACGTTACCAAACCACATGTACTACTTTTCTCCCTGACTATGTTCGCAACTTTCCCTATTCTCTAATAGGGTGACAGATTAGATTGGTTCAATATCCAGAATTGAGGCGCATACAAGCTACCTCAACCTATGGGACTGCCGTACAGATTTCAAGCCGAGGATACACCTCTGGGCATTTAAACCAGACTTTAGTCTCAGAAATTCCAAAACTTTGCATTCTAGGCCTCAGCCATTCGAATTCTACTTTCCACCGTCTTAGTTGATCTCCTAGGAACTCACTACAAACACAGTCAGGTGGCTATACTAGACCGCTTGAAGCTGTTCGGGCATGACAAACACCAAAGGAATTGCACGTTTAGAGGATTTAAGGTCTTCTAGACCCAATGAGTACACAAGACAGTGCAGGTGAGGTGCACAAGACAATGCTATACAGGTGAATGAATGAACAAAACAGTGCTATACAAGGTGAAAAAAATTGTGTGATACAAGGTGAACGTACAAAACAGTGTGATATAAGATGCATAAAATAGTGCGAACTCAAGGTGCACAAAATAGTGCGATACAAAGTGCACAAAACAGTGCGATAGGGTGCACAAGATAGTGCGATACAAAGTGAATGCACAAAACAATGCGATGCAAGGTGCATAAAACAGTGCGACACAAAGTAAATGCACAAAGCAGTGTGATATGGGTGCACAAGACATTTTGATACAAGTGCACAAGACAGTGCGTGGTGCGTGCAGAAGACAGTGCGATGCAAGCGAATGCATAAAACAGTGCGATGCAAGTTGAATGCACAAAATAGTGCTATATAAGGTGCACAAAATAGTGCGATACGGTGGGAGAATGCACAAAATAGTGTGATGTAGGTGCACAAAACAGTATGATACACGGTGAATACGTATGGTATACAGAGGGAAATGAGTAGTACATAGAGTAGTGCATCATGTACCTTATGAAATGAGTGTAGGGCAACTTGCCACAACTCATTGAAATGTAACACAAAAGAAGGAAACTCGACAAAACTCTGTTAAGTACAAAACAAAGTCAAAAACAAGAGCAACCAATCACGCAATTCAAAGCAACCAGGGTGTATGAGCATGCATGTATAAAGCACGTGTATCAATCAAAGGGAAGATGACAATCCTAAGAAAGTTTTGAGAATGGTCGAAGATAGCTTTCGAAAGCTGAATCATATCAAAATCATCATAGGGGTGAGCCCACCCTAACCCAGGGGAAAGTGCCTAACAAATGGCTCTGAGTAGATGAAGAGAAAGGTTGGGTTCATGCCCATTGTTCAAATGATGACATGATCAGATGCACTGAAACTTGCCCCTAGTGTCCAGTCATTGGCCATCGGTTGGGTTCATGCCCCTTGTTCGATGGATGGCCCGATCAGATGTACTGAAAATTGCTCCTAGTGTCCAGCCACTGACCACTTTTTTTAACATTATGCAGGCACATGTAATGGGGATCATCAGATCCTGGAATAGTTGCTAACCAATCAGACTCATGCTTCTCCTCTGTTCCAGCATGTTAAAAACTTATTCCAGTCCCCTCCAAAGTGGTGACAGTTTCTTCATATACACTTTGCAATGATAATGAATGCGATGCCCCTTGCATAGGCATGCTCAGTTTGTTTATGAATTCCACACATGGACTTGTTTTCGAACATTCATGTATGGAATTTTGGCGAAGTCACTCTGTTGAAATTTGAGCGATAGATACGCTATGGTGACTCAATGAAGAGGGCTTTTGAGTGATAGACACGTTATAGTGACTCAATGAAGAGTACAGACTGAGACAAACACCAGGTACGACATAACAGAACTCACAACTGACCCAAAAGCAGAAAAAGACTCAAGGTAACTGATCATTCATAGTGCCCCTAGTTTTACTTACGTTCCCTTTAGAAATCAATTTCGCAAAACTTGAGGTTCGATTCCTTTTTTGTGCTCAAGATAGAGATTTTACCGATAAGTTCAAGTATTGAACATTTTTCCACTTGTTGATTCAAGTTAGTTCTTGCTCACCTAATGCAAGTATATGATATGCACAACAGTCGATGTGGCTCATGGATTGATGCGAAGCTGATGACGTGAATTGGGCAAGATGATTAGGTCGAGATGAATGAGATGGATATGGTCGAGATTGAACTTTAGGATGAAGTTACCTACATATCCCAAGAATGGGAGTCAGGTCAACGAAGTTCATGGCTAAGGTTCACTCGGGTGTTGACACTCTCCTTTTGCGCTCTAACTTTTGCGAAAGTCGTCCCTTCTGGGTTTTCAACCTTGTGAGCTATATTTTTTTTGATTTATCATTTTTCATACTCTAACTTTTGCCTAGGTTGCCCTTTCGGGTTTTCGGCCTAGCGAGCCTCTCAAGGATAGTGTTACAGCACTTGTGGTGAATTTGATCAATATTCATCCTTGCTCTAACACTGGAACTGGCTTCGCTTTGATTTGAGCTTGGTTCTACATTCTCTTATGCATATCTTCTTCCTTTCTTTTTGCTCCATTTTTAGAGCTGGTTCTTCTAGCAATATGGTACCTTTCTCGTATTGGCTTCCCTGAATGCAAACAAAAGTTCTCTTCCTTATGGTTGATTGGATTTTATTCCAATGAATACCCCTGGCTTAATAGTTGACTTCTTTTCCCTTTTTATTTTTCTTTTCTTCTTTTTTCCTTTTCTTTTCTTTTTCTCTTTTTTCCTTTTATTTTCTTTTTCTTTTGATATCTTTTCTTCATTTCTTTTTGAAATATTGAAAACACTAGGGAGAAATTCTATGATTATGAGGTTTGAAAGCCGCCTTGTACTTGCAAGTTTGAAAGCCACCTTGTGCTTGCCAACATGATCGCATAACGGCGAAGAGAATCATCAGGACAATGTAGAATACGACGCACAATTCTGAACCTATCTTCACAAGTTTTTCAAAAGAAACAACTTAAAATTTTTGAAATCATGAATGACTTTGCGCCGATAAGTCAGAATTCACTCAAACCATTTAGGGGATCCTTCTCAACACTCGAGCTTATTAACAAAATCTCATTCAAAAAACAAATTCAAAGCTTTTTTCTATTTGTAAAAGGTCACACATGCATCACTATAGGCACAATAAAATGATCAGAAACTTGACTCCCCTTTCTTATAAAGATGAAGACTTGAGGGTACACAAGAGCAACTCAAAGGAAAAGACTCAATTGACGCAACAATGCAAGAAAAGATAGAAAATAAAACTCACAATATAACTATTTACAGGACATAACTCAAAACAAAATAAGCATTTCCGAAACAAAAAAGGGGTTTCCCTTCTCCAAGTCCATTTGTAGAATTTCAAAAACAACTTCAAGTAGCCCACGGGAAGGCCCAGACCCGCCTTCAATTCAGCAATACATATCCATACCCAGAAGGATTGATTTCCGACTTTTAAACTGACTCTCATAGACTACGCCTCCCTATTACGTTGTCTCTACACATCCCCTTGACCGAAACAATTTCTTTTTCACACCATGCCCTCGGTTCATAAGGTCCTTTCGACAATTCCCCTAGCTGAGATCGAGGTTCATCATTCCAACCACCAATACTGGCATCTGTAGAGAGTCCACTACTTTATCAAGCTTGAACTCACCAAGATCGAGTAAACTTTCCATCTCTTCAAAGATTTTGCTCCTTTTGCATAGATCGGAATCAGAAGATTCAGGAATGAACGCAGTGGGTTTGGGCTCATTGGCGAGTATGCTGTGTTGGCTAGGGTAATGGTTGGTTGTTGGCAAGTTGTGGGTGGGTTTTATGTTATAGAGTTGCAACCTATTGCAGTCAGGGAGTGGGATATTAACAGCTTTGGGATTTTCAGGTGGGGTGATGACCTTATTGTCAATCAAGTCTTGAATTTCATGGCGAAGGCAGAAGTAACGGTCAGTATGGTGACTATACTATTGATGGAATGCGCAATATTGGGTAGAGTCATGTTTAGGTGGGAGAGGGTTAGGGAGAAGTCAAGAATTGAGCAGTTTGAGATACCTTTTCTCCATTAATATCTTCAATGCACAGGTTGGGCTCATATGGAGTTGGGCGAAGGTTTAGTTTTTGGAGCAGGGAGCACTAGTTTTGAAAATATTGGCAAATGGGTTAGCGGGTGTTGGTTGGGTATTCATAGGCTTGGGACTGGAATTAGGATAGTTGTTTTTGGTAAAACATCCCTTTTCATTGTTTGCCCCCTGATTCAAAATGCTCTCATCCTGAGCGACAAAAGTGTTATCCACAGTTTTTGAAATAACTTCAAGCACTTGTTGAATGTTCAACCCTTTGACCTTCAAAGTCTTAATAGCTCTCTGAAGTTGTGCATAGGGATCAATACTTGTTCGGGCTTTGTTCTCGCCATTTGCTTCTGCTAGGCCAAGGGATTGGGTGGCTATATCAAAGGGAGGCCCTTTTGTTGTTGATCTATCATCACCCAGACTTAAGATAGCTTCGGGTTGGCCTTTTTCAACTGCAGCTTGCCCTAGGATTGGGGAGCTTTGTAACGGGATCGAAACCCCAAAAGTTAAATCCGCCATCGTTCCTTGAAGGTCTTCAATCATTCCCAATATCTCAGTAGTAGTACGTTTAGTCTTTTCACGCTCTTGGCATACCTGAACCGGATTGGGTGTATCCATCATGCATAAATTAGTGCTTTTTGTAATGAACACCTCAGGCTTGGTTAAATGGGCCAGGGTGATGTATATGTTGGGATGGAAGGTAGGTGGTAGTGTATGGATAAGGTTAGAATGAGGAGGTTGTACTTGGTCGTGGATGGAAAGTGGGTTGGTGGTAACATTGGGGTCTTGAGGTAGAGCTATCGTTTGGTTGTTGATGAGATTCTGAACCTTATGACGAAAGCGGTAGTAATGATTAGTACCATGACCGCATTGCTGATGGTATGCACAGTAGTTGGTGGGGTTATGTCTAGTAGGGAATAGGTCAGGAAGCAGTTAGAGATCAAAGGATTTGAGATACCCTCTTTCCGTCAGGACTTTTAGTGTGTTGGTTAAGCTCATATGGGGAGGGGTGAAAATTCTGCCTCAAGCTCGAGTTGGGCTGGTTGTTTGTGGATTGGTATTGGCAAAAGGGTCGGTAGTGGCGACTGTATTGATTTAAGTGGGTTTATCCCAGGAAACACCCTCATTGGTTTGCTTGCTCTAGGAATAACCCCTCTGTTCAATGCATTCTCAATCTAAATCCCTAATTCATGCAGATTTTTGAAAGTGAATAGTGGAGCGACTATTAACTTTTGTAACATACCAAGCTCAAGGTTTTGCACCACTATCCGCACTTGGTCCCTCTCAAAAGGTCGATCTGTCATTTGTGCTACCTTTGCTCTCCACCTTGCAAAAAATTTCACAAAAGATTCTGTAGGATTTTGGTGGGTTGCTTCAAGCTCTTGAGTGGTCATTTCAATTTGGGTATTGTAAGAATATTGATTGACAAACGCCTCAGCCAAATTTTCCCAGTTCTATTTTACTTTATCCTCCAACTTGGCGTACCAAGTGGCTGTTATACCTAATAGGATTCTTCTATACAGAGAGTTTTTGAGGCTTAGTCAGACCCATCGGTTTCAAGATGTCCAAGAAAAGCCAGATATGTACCATAGAATCTCCAGACCCATTTGGGAGTCTTACGACAGCCTTGGTATACCCATCCTCAATGTCGGGAATGAAGTTATTTTCATATGCCTTTTTGAATTGCTTCTCAAGGTTAGCAATTTTTAATAAGGTCGAGTCAAGATCATTAATATTAGGGGGATAAAGCCCCTTATTAAGCTGCACCAGGGGTCTGAAAACTCAAGCTTGAGCCAACCCTTCTTGAGGAACCGAACCTTGCAAATCTTCAATTGGATGAGGTGGATCAAAGCTCGGCTAGGGGCTCGGGATTGGATGTGTAATAGATGCCCCAAATGGGCGTTGTATTTCAGCATTGGTCTCATCCTACATGGCAATTCCTTGGTTTAACGCCGCTATCATGGCTTTAACTTCTTCTGGACTCTATGTCATTTGGGTGTGCTGAATTAGATGGGTGTAACCTATGAGCTGACTAACAAGGATTTTGACTCGGTTATACTTGATGTATCTGAACTAGGTTAGTCTGGACAGGTTTGATTAGATTGGGCTTTTTAGGATTGGTCTTTTGGCATTGGATGGATCTTTTCTAAGCTGGCATTTTAAGGATCAAATGGACTGGGCCTTTGCTGAGTGGGGTTTTTTTTTTTTTTTTTTTTTTTTTTGGGATTGGATAGACTGTGATGGGTTTGAGGCGGGTATTGCTCCTTCTCTGGCTCAAACAAACCTAGCATTAAAAATAAATCCCCTATCAGATCGGGATACCAGGTATGCTGGTCAAAACAAAGCAAGATACAATTTTTTGGCCCTGGCTTTGGTTTTGCTAAAAATTCACCCATATCAAACACAAACCCATGGATTTCGACCCAAATTCTGATTTTGATATGACCCTCAAGTTTGAAAGGGATCACCTCAATATTAAGACTCTCCAAGGATTGCATCACACATTTTCAAAGATTTCACATTTGGCATAAAAGCATTCAAAACACCCCTATGAGAGGTTAAGGTTTCCTTATCCTAACTTTTGGAGTGATCTACAGCTTTACTACTCAAACAAGCGGTATTACATCATCCTGCATATGGGAGAGTATCATGTCCTAATTTGGAATAGCCACTAGACTTTTACTATATGTAGCTAGGCCGATTGGTCCAAAAGGGTATCTCAGCAAGACTGCCTAATATACCTCTCATATCTAACATCGAGAAGTGAAACGAGGATCAAGCGGTACAGCGGTAATCCATATCCAAGGGTAGTGTTCCGATCACGGCAGAGCCTAAAACCAGTAAGCCTTTTGGCAAGCTTTTGGGCAAGCCTCTGGCAAACCGTCCAGGAATAGCAGATGACAAACACAGTGACTTAAAGAACCAATGCAAATGCAATGCAAAGACCATATAAGTGTAGGTAAAATTTCACATCATGAAGTTCGAGTCAAGTTCTCTAAATTCCCCAGCAAAGTTACCAGAAATTGTAGCTTGACGTTTCGTACTCCTTTCGGATACGACTAGCCCTACAGTTCGAACTCCCGCGGTTCTAAATCTGACCTCACAAGTGCAATGTGAAATAGATAAACACAAAATAGTCCAAATCTAGCAAATCTTTTAGAAAATCAATTTTGAATTAAAATGCCAAAAATGGACTACTTTGCCAAATATAGAGTCAAAACCAAAATATTTTTGAAAAATTTAGAAAACCTATGACTCGTGTCAAAAGCCACGTGTCCGTCATCACCAAGATTGTCTCGTCTCGGGAACTTAGGTACGAGAGGGGAAGATCATGAATTTAGCACCCCACTTGCCCGATCAACGATCGGTCTCTACTAATCATGATGTAATTCTTATTTACATTATATGCTCTTGTTCCGATTATTAGACTATTGTTATTATGTGATGCGCAGACAAGTATAGACTAATTTACAAAAATTGGAACACTTTGATTTCATGTTTGTTTTTGAAAATTGTTTCAAATATGTATCACTTGGAAAAGTGATCTCATATATACATTACTCAGATTATTCCAATTCAAGCAATTAGCTTTCATCCACAGGCATTCAAGAAAGTATATCAATTAAGCACTTAGCCTCATGGTATCATTTTAGACATGGCAACAATCACACATAGGCGATATTGTAGATACCTCATTTTTGACTGACCTTAAGACTCAGACATCATCGATTGAGCGCTCGGTGATTGCACATGTTGTGCACGTTCCAAGTTTCCAGAGTTTTTGGCTGAGTGCCTTGCCTCTGGGCCTCTGAACTCTTTGTGTTTTGGCCCGGTTTATGGACCAAGCCTTGTTTCCCTTCCCTAGAGGGAGGGAGAGGTCTTGTAGACCATCCTTTTGTGGTCGTAGACCATTTTTCGTGGTCGTAGACCACTTTTTCTGCTTGGAGACTAGTTTCTGATTTTTGGAGCCTTCGGCCGCGTGCCTTGACTCGGGACCACTTAACGTTCTCCATTTGGCGTGGTTTTTAAACCATACCTTGTTGCCTCTGCGTAGAGGGACACTGTGGTCTGGGAGACCACTTTTGTGGTCGTAGACTACTTTTGGTGCCCGTAGACCAGTTTTCGGGTCTCTCGGCTGCGCGCCTTGCCTCCCGGACTTTCATCTTGCATCCTTTTTGGTTTGTTTTTGGCACAAACCTTGTTTTCCTTGTTTGGAAGAGGGTACAAGGATGGGAGACCAGTTCTTCCCCTTAGAGACCACTTTCCTTCCTGCCAGCCAGTTTTCTGGTCGGGAAACTGGCTTTCTTGGTCTTTGGGCCACCTTTTATGGTCGGCCACCACACCACCACCTTGGTTTCATGTTACAGACCACCTCTCCCCTGTGCCCGACCACTTTTTGCCCTGGCCGACCACTTCCACTGGTCGGCCGACCAGTAGAAGTAGTTGGCCGACCACTTCACGTGGTCGGCAGCTTTCCAGCTCATTCCTGGAGATATTTTCTATCCAGCTGTCACAGCTGGAAAGCACAAAAACCATCCTCCATACACATGTATGGAGGGATGGCCTTAGACCCTAAGCTTGTCCAACAAGCTTACACCTTTGTTCTCTATAAGAGAGAACCTCCGCCCTCCTCCTCTAGGTTCAGATTTTTGGGCTGGAGCTATAGATACACATATATCTCTATATCTCTCTCTTGTTCTCATTTTTGTGCCTTAAAGTGTAGTTTTGCCATGCTATTACACACAAACACACACTCAAACACCATCATTTTGTTGCTGAGGCTCTTAGAACCTAGTTTTGGTGTTTTTGGTTTGGTTTGAGCTCAAAAAAAGTTGTTGGATTTGTAGCTTCAAGGTGGTTCTACAAGGGTGAGTTTTTAACCCCTTAAACCTTATTTTGTTGCCTAAGCTTTTGGACTTGTTTGCATGCTTATTTAGGCTTGACTTCCTACTGCAAAAAGTTCTGATTTTGCATGCTTGTGATGTTTGTTTAAGGTCACTTTTGTGTTGGGGGTAGTCTACCCCCTCTTAGGCCTTGTTTGGCCTTTTTCTTGTGCCATCTTTTTTATGCTATTGGGATCACCTTGTTTTGGCCTTCTCACCACTGAAACTCAGAGGAATTTTAGTGGTGGAAATGGTGTTTTAAGGTCCCAAATAGGAGAGGGTCATCCACTCTCCTAGTGTTTTGAATGCTTGCTTTGAATGCCTCATGTTTGAGCATGTTTGTTAAGATTTTGTTGGCCATATCTCAGGCCATTTTTGACCTTATTTCAGCATGGCATACCACTGTTTTGACTTGGTTTTGTCATTCCTTGCATGCCTTATACACTTGTAGTGTAAATTTTGCAAACTAGCTTTGTATGCTTCATGAAGTAGCATGTCTTTGTACCTTGTTTTGAGTCCATCTCAGCATGTTCTTGGTGTTGTTTTGCCATGATATACCTCTGTTAAGGTTTGGCTTGATAGCCCCATGCATGCTCCATGCACTGGTAGTCCAATTCCATGAACTAGCCTAATGTGTATCATGCTTTAGACCATCATTCTAGCATGATTTTGGCTTAACTCTAGGAAGCTTTTGTACATGTTTTAGCATGCTCTAGCTCTGATTTGTGTAGTTTTGGTCATGCATGCCATGCTTCGTATAGCTATAGTGCATTCTAGCTTGTTAGCTTTGTGTATCAAGTCCACTAGCACGCATTATTTGGCCTATTTGAATGATTTGGCATCATTTGTTATGAGATTTCAGTGCATGTTTCATGGTCATACACTTGCATTTGTCACTCTTTCAATGCATTGGAAGGTTTTCCCTTTATGTCTTAAACATGAATCATTGTGTATGCCTTCATCCATAAGCTTGCGAGTTATCATTTCAATGTGTTTTTGGGGTTATTTTGCCATGATATAACTCTAAATTGGCGAAGCCACCCCATGCGTGGTCTTGGTAGGTGTATTGTAACCCTCCCTTTTGGCCTTGCATATTCCATGCCTTATGCCCTTCATGCTAGCTTATTTTGGCTTCCTTCCTTACATGTTTTAGACTCATTTTGACATGTTTCAGGACTATTTTGGGTTGCCTCGACCATATGCTTTATGTTTTGCATAGTTGTAGTACAAATACGTATGCTAGCTTCAAGCTTTGGGTACCATAGCATGCTTCATTTGTGTTGTGCACATGATTTGGCATCCTTTAACATGACATTTCAGAGCATATAGACTTGCCATGTTCCTACTTCTTCCACTCTTTAAGTGCCTTCGAGTGTTATGCATTATTGCCTTGTTTATGGCCTAGTGTGTATGCATGCATGCCTAGGCCTTTGAGGCCCCATCTCAGCATATTTTAGTCTTTGTTTTGACCTAACTAAGCTCTGTCCATGGTTGGTTCATGCATTTGTGCCATGTATTGCATGTCCCCTTTGTAGTCCTCTTTGCTAGCTTTAATGCTTAAGGACCTTTGCATGCTATACTTGTATTGTTTGAGTGATTTGGCATCATTTCATACCTTATTTCAGTACACTTAGTGTTGTTACACTTCCACATTTGTCAATCTTTGAGCACTCTTGAGGGTTGTGCACTTAGGCATACTTGATGAGCCATTGCATTGAGCATGCATTGTCTTGCATTTCATGCCTTTATTTCATCATAATGGCCATTGATTTGGGCATGATTGAGGTCTGTCTATTTTGGTTTAAGTCTATCGAGCATAATATGTGAATGTTGTTACGTTGTTTCATGTTGTTGCGTGTTTATGTTGCCTTGTATTGTGTATGCGTGCATTAGCATTGTTCGCATGTCATTAGCTTTGTTAAGTTAATCATGTCACATTGCATTAAGTATGCCATGTTGTTGTTTGCATTGTGTATGCTCATGTTACATTGCATTGCGTATACCATGTTATTCTTTGCGTTGTGTATGCCATGTAGTTGCATTACATGTTTGCATGCTTGAGTTACATTGCATTTGTTTGGATTAGGTGTTAATCCAAACACGAGAAGTGAGGGACGTTGTAGACATGCCCAAACGTCCCGGCTCTAAGCCGCGAATGGTGCGAAATCCGTTTTGTTAATTGGCTACTACAGTTCGGACTCAATGTCACGGTTCTGAATCTAATCTCGCAAAGTGCAATGCAAGACCGATAAATCACCAAAGAGTCCAAATCCGGCAAATTGTTTTGGAAAATTGATTTTTATAAAGAAGTGCCAAACATGGACTGTTTTGCCAGATACAGAGTCGCCACCTAAATATTTTATTTTGGAAGAATTTAGGAAACCCAGACTCGCGCCTAAGGCCACCTATCCATCATCACCAAAGTTGCCTCGACTCGGGAACTTGGTTACGAGAGGGGAATGTCATGCAATGAGCACCCCCGCTCGCCCAATCAAAGATCGGTCATTACTAACATGATATTTTGTTTTTGAAAACACATGTGTTCTTATTCTGGTTATTTAGCTAGAATTACTATGTGATGCACACAGCATACAAGTATAGACTAGATCGCCTAAATTGGAACAAAACATCTCATGTTTGTTTGTTTGAAAATGGTTTGATGGTGCTACTCGCAAGTAGGCTAAGGCATGGATTTGCCACACTCAAGTGGGCTTAAGAAAACATGATTTTGCCACTCTGAAGTGGGCTTAAAAGTCACATTTCAATGAATTGTTTCAATTCAAGCAATCCAACCTTCACCCACAGGCATTCAGGCTGTTATATCAGTTAAGCGGTTAGTCTCATGGCAAGCATGCTATCATGGAAACACTTACACACATGCAAGATGCTAAAGCGTAAAAGCTTACCTAGTACTTCGAGCCAAAACAAAAGCTAGTTAGTAATCAATGCATGATCCTAGCTATGTTAAGATGCCTAATGCAACACATGCGAAAATGCAACTAAGATGGGCTCGGCTTATTCTAAGATGGCATATAAAATGCAACTTGATAACATGCTGTTGAACACGTATTCAAGTAAATGTATTGAAATACAATGCAGTTTGTATGATGCGCCGAGCCTGGTGCATGCAAGATAGATGAATGATACAAACATGCAAGCATAAGGATGCTAATTGAAATATGACCTAGAACTAACCATTGTAAGCGGTTAAGTAAAAGGGAGAAAGACGTGGGGTTGGAAGACATTCACACATTCACGCACACTTATTACAAAGTTCGCCCTCTCGATGGAGGGTCCGAATAAATAAACAAGCTCGCTAAACTACACTAAGCTATTCTAACTAATCTAATAATCTAATTAGACTAATTATTACAAAACAAAATTAATGAACTACTCCTAGTTAACTAATTATTACAAAATGAATCAATTAATTAAATGCATTAACTAATTAATTACAACACTTTTATAAATAAAATAACAGTTTATTCCAAGTTAACAAAAGCACTGAAATAGCCTCGTGACGAGGGATGCACGTATGCTCGGTTGGTTTTGCTCAAAAATCCGTTACCATGCCTTATGTTGCCTCTGTTTGCACACTTCTGCACCGTTGAGAATTGTACAAATCTCCAGAACACTTCTGATCCACCTCATGGACATGCTGAGAGGTCATCGGCCAAGGGATATGGCTATTGGCCAGAGAACAATGGCCATCGGCCAATTTTGATGCTATCAGCCAAATATTTGTCGCCGATCGGCACACTAGATACACTACAAGAAATTACATTTTTTGCAACACAACCAAATATGTTGCTAAAAGGGAAAATTCGTTGGCAAAGAGTTTTGCCGACACACAAAGCTACGTTGGCAACCCGTAGGCCAAAGTGAGTTGGCAAAAGTTTTTGCCGACGAAATTATCATTGCGTTGGTAAAAGTAATGCCTTTAGCGACGAACATAGTCGTCGATAAAAGCCTCCATCCATCGTCGGCAATTTACTTTGCGTTGGTAAAAGTCATTCAAATATGATGATTGTGTAGCACTTTTCGCGACACAAATTTGCATGGGAAAAAAATATACTTTTACCAGCAACATATGCGTCGGCAAAAGTAATCTTTTGGCGACACATTTACATCGGTAAATGTTGCCATTTGTCGACAATTTGTTTGTCGCTAAAGCTTTACTTTTGATAACGACAAATTGGCATTGGCAATTTATACACTTCTACCAACACAATATGAGTGGGCAAAAGTAACTTTTAGCGACACATTTATGTCGGTAAATGTTACCATTTGCCAACGATTTGGTTGTCGATAAAGCTTTAGTTTTGGCAACGACAAATTGGCATTGGCAAAAAATACACTTTTAGCAACACAATATGAGTGGGCAAAAATAAACTTTTGGCTACACATTTACCGACAAATTGTTTGTCGAGAAAGCTTTACTTTTTGGCAACGACAAATTTGTAACATCAAAAAAAATTGAAAATCATATATATATTTTTTATAAAATTCACATATTTACAAGAGGCATCCCTCAGGCACTACTATTTCAAACTAATAACATTGATATTAAATCACCTAAAGTTGATGTGTAGGCAAAAAAACACTGCTGAAAAATATGCTTTTGGAAGCCTTGTATAAAACCTAAAAGGGTAAACTCACTAAAATACTCAAATACATCCAAATTGTGAACCCATAGTAAAAACAACAGATAACAAAATGAAATCATGAAACTAACAACAACCCAAATTTGCAGCAGACTAGCATCTAGTAGCAACCGCTTCACAGCAACATTGCAGCAGCAGCAGCAGCCGCCCAGCAAAATTCTGCAGCAGCACACCGGCAGCAGCAACAACAGACAAGCAGACCAGCAGACCAGTAGCAGACCAGCATATTTAAAGATGAACATCTAAGCAACAAGGCAATCACTATTGTAGTGTGTTACCAAGTGGAAGCAGTAAAGATGAATCCATATTTTCTTTCTTTTGGTAACAAAAATTGAATTTCAACGCAATCACTATTATTGTAGTTAAATAATAATTCTATATTTAGAATTTAGTATGTTCAAATTTGTAAATCTACACTTACAAGGATAGATGCTCGTGATGCAAATTTACTTTTAACAGATGATGGGACCACAATAATTTTAAAATCTTCATGCGACAAATAAATAAACAGTGGAAGGAAAGCTTCACTGAGACCCATTGCTGGCTTTTCTTTTGCATTCAGAACTGATTTAACATACATATCAAGAAATGTTGGCTATGCAACAAAAAGCAATCAATCAAAACACTAGCTAGAGGGACGTTAAATATAAGTGCAACATAAAATCCAAAATCGCAGGACCTGACATAACATTAACATCATGTTTGACAACATTGATAGTTTTGGTGCCATTTTAGTATTACTAAACACTGTCAGCATCCAAATTTGTTGAATTTCAAAATGTAATGGTTAATTTGGCACTTGAAATCAGAATTTAAATCATATTCCATTTAGCATGTTCATCATTTTGTGCAAAGTCAAGTTTCTCTATCTTAAAAATTAAACCCCCTCTTTAATGGATTTTATTCTTAAATTAGTAACTAATTTTGCAATACCAAATTGCACTCAATAGAGGAAGCTCCAAAATTTATCATTTTTCAGCACTAGATAGGGTCATCAATAGTCCACAAGAATATTGTTGCTGATACAACAGCTAAAAGAAAAGAGCTTCTTACCTTCCATTGATCAAATAAAGAAGGAATTAAACTTGAAAATTCCAATAAAAGCCCTAACAGTTTCGGGCTATCTTTGTATGGGATCCTTGCATCCGTTAGTTCTGCAATGTAGGTTTTGTAGATTTATGATGACTAAAAAATTAAAAATATAAAATGCATAAAAAATTTAGAACTAGAAACCCATAAAAATGATTTAATCAAAACTGGAAAAATGTTAGAGGGGTAAACCTCTGAGAACAAACGATAAAATGTTCGTTTAAGGCATTGCTCATAAGATTCAATGGCAAGAGTTATATTGCCGGCATCTCTATATAGAACCCCTATACAAAAAGAATTTTAAGAAACTAATCAATAGTAAAACTGAGAGAGAGAGAGAGAGAGAGAGAGAGAGAGAGAGAATATCAAAACAGAACATTATTTTTGTGTCCAAATAATAAAAATGTGTAAGACTGGAAAACCTAGGATACTAGACATCACCATTAAACAGAATCAACAAACACAATATGTAGTATTGATTTTTCAAATGCAGTATCAGCAAGCATTCTTTTTCTCTTCTTCTTCTTATCTCTCTTTTACTTTTTTTGTTTTTTCTTTCTTTTTGAGGTAAATTAATAAAGTGACAACAACGGGGCACATCCTCCATCCATACACTAGGGGTCTACAAAAAGCCAACTATAATCCATCCACCAAAGATAACTCTTCCATAAAATCAACAAACGCAAAAGAAGTGTCACAAAAATTCCCTTTAAGCCAAAAATGAAAACAACGTAAAAGAGCCAATTCAAGTTTGTGAAATGCAATCCTAATAAAAAATAAAACCATTAACTTGAGTATCAAATGAAAACTACATTTATGTAACCTTGAATTTTGGCAGAGAAGCAACATTCACAAATACAATCTTTTTTTATCCCCCCTTGACAAGTAACACCAATAATACCAATGACAACCAAAAGAGCAGTAATAACTACCATGTTAACAAAAGAGGAAGTAACAGCATGCCAAAAACATGATGACCACAGGGTGAGAGAGAGAAACAAAGAGACCTAAGTTATTATATGCTTCCGCATATGTAGGGTTTGCAACAACAGCTTTCTCAATCATGCTTGCAGCAGCATCCATTTTACCCTGTAAAAAGAAATAAAACATAAAATCGATCAGCAGCTGCATATTGTCCTTTCCAAAAAAAAAGATTTTTTTGAACAAGTATAGGTACTGAACCTGGACAGTGTAGACGACACCAAGATTGTTCAAGGACTGTTAGAAATTTGGTTTGATGGATAAAGCCAACTGCAGAAGAATAAATAATTTTTATAATATCAAGCGCACGATGATTTGAGACTTAAAATTTGCACATAAGCATCATAATTTTGCCTGATAACACTCCACAACTTTATCAAGGTTGTCACGGTCTTTGTATATCACTCCTAAATTGTTGCATGCCTCTGCACAATGAGGATTGAAGTGGAAAGCAAGTTCATAAAACACAATTGCCTGCACAGATATTAAATAAATATTCTCAAGTTCTAGATTTGAAATGCATCAAATTTCTCATTAAAGCAACCAATAGAAAGAAAGAAAATGAACGATGATTGCAAAATGGAAAAAAAAATAAAATAAAGATAATGTACTTTCTAGTAGAGAATAATGTTTGAGGAGATCAGTATCATTCATGTGAAGTGTGCTTCATAATGAAAGACATGAAAAGCAGAGAGAAAGAAAGACACAAAAGTTTTATTTCCTACAAATTTACCATGTCAAACTTCAGCATTTCCCCATATGCAACGCCTAGATTATACATGGCATCAGCATAGTGCCAATTATAATACATAGCCTTCTTGTAGTATTCCACACCTTGGTCAATGTCTCCCTCCAATTTAACCTGAATATATCATGAATTCACAATTTAAAAAATAAAATAAAATTGTGAATGATAAAAAACCAGAACAAAATTAATTCTACAAGCAAGTGTTTAATGTAGGAAGATAAACTATTACAAATGATCCTTGGAGTTTCTCTCATTCTTCCTTAATATAATCCATGTTTATTATGGCGGAATTTCGGCACTATTGCACTATGTTGTTTGTCAAGACCCCTATAGGTGAACACTAAAAAGTAAAATTTATTTTTGACATCAACTTGTGTCATCTAAATAGATCTAATATATGTCATTGATGAATAGAAGACTAACAATTATATTAAAGAAACATGAAATGTGTTATAGCACAAAATCACCAAAACATTGCATCAATTAGAACTAATCTAACATTAGACCATCCAAATTATTGACCATAGTACTGCCAGGAGTCACAAATCAAAGCCTAAGAAAAAATATGGGTACGGGACACGGACACGACACAGACAAGCAGATACGGCATTTTTCCAGAAGTAGGACTAGAACATGTAGAGCACTTTTCCAAAAGTAGGACACATACACGTCAAATAATATATTAAAATTTTATTTCATATATGCATATATAATTTTATATAAATTAAATAAAATCACTTTTTTCAATAAATAATTTTTGTCTAAAATAACCATTATACAATTGAATTTTTATTCTCCAACATGTGGCCAAAAATTGGCCAGGTCGAGGATCTACTACATTAACAAAGCCAACAAGGCACATGAGTCTACAACATAAAAAAAAAAAATATTCAAAACGATCGCTTTGACATCTCCTTTTCAAAACTCATCTACTACGATTTGTACATTTTGTCTCTAGATGTGTCTCTGCAAGCTCAACTCGAGCAACTATAGCCTCCCCTCCACTGAGGGCTTGGGTCTTGATGAGGTGTCATCAGTCTAGGAAATCAATTCTGATGGGGGCTTTTGCAAGGGCTTCAATCACAATTAGGTGTGGTCATTCTAGGGCATCGATCACAATGGGGGCTTCGGTGAGGGCTTCAATCATTATGGGTGCTTCTATCTAGGGCTTCAACAAGGGTTTTAATTGTGGTTGTTAAAGCCTTCGATCTAGGGTTCCAATAACACTGGCATCAATTGCAACGAGAGTTTGTTTTATCCATGGTCAGTTTCTTTCAATAAATTTCTTTCTTTTAGAGGGAAAAAATAAATAAAAGCAAGCAAGTGTCCGGAAATGTGTTTGGTCTTGTCCATCACATGTCCATAATTTAAAAAAATAAAAAAGAAAAATTGGATACTATTTTTCGCTTCTCAAACATAAGTCAGTGACATGTTCGGAAGTATGTGTCTCAGACATCTGGGACAATAATACATGAGATGATAGTGTGTCGGTGCTTCATAGACCAAAGCTAATAATAAAATTGTCAGGGGATAGCAAAAGTTCTGCAGGTAACTATGGAATGCAGTTTAGCATGTGACTAATTCAACCCCATGTACACAAGCAGAGCCTGAAAACAGATGAAAGTAAAAATTGAAACATATAAGAGTAAAATAGGAGAGAGAATACAATACAACAAAGATGGAGGAGCAAGAGAATATAATATAAAAAAGGAGAGCCCTTTGACATATAAAAAGAAAACAAGAGATATGCTAATGACCAACCAATGGGTGGCCATCAATCATAATGTATGTGTAAAAAGTGTAGAAAATGTATAAAAAGTGTGTTGAAATGTGTAAAAATGTTTAAGAATACATGGAAAGTGCATCGGAATTTTAAATATTTTTGCATTATTTTCACCTTAAACACCCATATGGCCATGCATTACCCAAAAACAAAGGGCAATGTGGAAGACAAGAAAAGAGAAAGGGATTTGCGTGCAGCAGTTGCTAGCAACAACCAAAAAGATCAAGTGCCAGCAAAAATTGTAGAGAGATGAACTTTGAAATCTTTAATGACAGGAAAATAGAAGTCATAAAAGCAATGAGAATTACCATATAATCTGCATCAGTTCTCCTTGTCAATCTGCTTCCCAAATTTCCTTAGTGCAAGTGAATATATCTCTTTTCTTCGCATGGAATACCCTCCAGCAACCAACTTGACTGCCTAGATACATGTAATCATAAAAGTTATTGGCTCAAAAATAATATTAATGTAGAAGACAATGTACTTGTGAAAGGCTAGCCCACAGCAAAATAACTGCTTATTGGGTCAAATTTCCCATATTACTATCAGATCAATCATCCTTCAGACAAGAATCTTATTTTTAAAAATCAAACAAATTGTAGCCAATGCTTTTCTCTAACATCCAAAAAGAGAAGTTTCACTTCAAGCCAACAATGCAATTATCACACAGACAATGCACTCCATGAAATCAGTCACTTCATATATTCCTCACAAACCAGTGAAGAATAAGATAGGATTAGCTTGAACATTTAATATAGACCATTGGCCAAAGCATACAATCTCACCTCTGACATACCAAATAAATATAGCAAATAGGCTTTACATCATCAAAAAATTGGTACTAAACACCTTATTTTTTGAATTGGCTAACTTACTAAGCATACCCAAGAGAATTCCTATGTTGTTCGTTAAATGGTTAGCAACATGATTTAAGTTTGAGAAAACAAATAAGTTATTTTAAAGTTAGAAAATAGGATCTAAAGCTTTGGTAGAATAAGAATCTGTGGCGTATAAATTTATCAAAATTAAATGTAGGAATGAGACTGATAAAACTTGGCGGCTAAGACTTAAAAGTGACCCTTTCCAATATCTTTTATCTATTATTGTCCACAAGAAAAGAAAGATTGCAGAGGACATTCCCTGTTACATGAACTCTTCTACTTCTTCTAAAGTATCCGTGTCTACTGGATATGACAAAGATAAGGGTATAGGACATGTGTCTCCCAAATCCTCAAACTTTTTACGATATTTGAAGAATAAGAATTTCACATTAGCTAGTAAAGAAACATTTGTAGCTCTAACATAGATAAGAGATGAAAATTCTGTATTTTCTCTAAATTCTATTTAATTTCAAGTACATTTTTACATAATTTATCACATCTTATTCAAGAATATTATACAATATGCAATATATGTGTCCATGACGAGTCCTCATTCTCATATCCATCTTTTGGATACATATCCCTATATCCTTAGATTTAGATTTACAAAGGTCTAATACTTAGACACACACACATACACCCCTAGTACTTGTAGCCGAGTCCATGTAACATAGGACATTCCCATAGAATAAGACTAGGATCGATATAAATAAGTGCTTCTGGAGTGATGTGTAACGTGGAAGTAGTGAAAAATGAAGGGGAAGTTTTATATGGCAAGCATGATACCACATTGCACATTCCTTTCTCCTTAGATTTAATCAGCCCCTCCAATTATGCCATAAGTTTAAACTTTACCTAGTCTAATCTGTTCCTACTCATAGAACAGGTAAGATTAAGTAACATTTTGGTTTCACAAACAATACCCCTTTGCAAACTCATAGAAGCACTTATACACTAGTAGTTATTATAAGTTCCTAATGACCAATAAAAGTCCAAAATGTGCATCACTATATCAATTTCCTTCATCTTCTTGTGAAATGATACATATAGTGGGAAGGAAGCCAGCAAGTGACCTTGCAAATTCAACAATTAGTTTCAACTCTTCACAGATTTAAATATACACTACAAACAAAAAAAATCCAATACCGAAGAAAGACATTGCCCTCTAGAGATCAACTCTCTCAGTTCATTCTCAAGCTGAGACTTAGATGGAGCTTCCATCACACAATTTGCCTTTTCTTCAATCAAGAATGTGATTTCTCCTTTTGGTTGGTGAGTCAAGAATGCTCCTTTGGCTTCTTCCAAAGTTCCACACCAAAACTATAAAGGCATGATCTATATTAGTAAATCAAAAGAGAACAACACCCGCAGACATGCTGACATGACCAGAAGTGAAAATATGTTTATCCACTTACATACCATGATTGTCACAACATACTAACGTGTCTAAGTCATTAAAAGACTATCATTGTAGTATTATAGTCAAGTAAAAGATGGGACTAAATATTTTGAAGGGTGTCAATTGGGAGAAACCACTGACTTCATAAATGCATCCCAGATTTGCAGGGTATATAACCAGCAACATAGTGAATTTCTAGAAAAACCATGTGCAACCAACAACAATTATCAAAGAGAAGAGAAACTATAGCAAATAACTTAAAATACAAACCCACCTCTTCATGTATTTTTGTCATCTCTCGAGCTATGGGACATTGTCTGCAACACATCAAAACAACAGTCATAACCAATCCTCAGGCAGCGTGCATCTTTTGGTTAAATGGAGAAGAAATGATAGGAATATATAGAAAACATAGGAGCCAAAATCTTGCACTGCCAATAAAAGTAAATTTATAAACCAAAATTTATTTAGTTAGTCCCTTCCTCCCGCCCCCAGTGCGGTGCCCCTAGGGAATCTATGACTACACATTTATATGGTTCTTGAGTGAGTTATGATTGCGACTGCATCATAGTGAAAACTTATTAGGATTGACTTTTATTCCTTCTTATTTTGATGTAATAAGTGATTTAACTTTAACACAAGGCAACACAAAGATGTCAAGAAGGTCAAGAAGAATGTGGCTTGAATTGATGAGGAACTAAGCGAGGGCCTATAAAACAATGGAGAATCTAGCTCTTGATAGAGCATATAGACACAAATGGTGAATGGATTTGTGTGCACAACCCCAACAACATATACAAACTTCATTTAATTTGGTTGAATATCTAATTCTTTCATGCAAACATTTGTCCCAATACCAACAGTTTCCAACGTGATTTTTCCAACTGTACCTGGAATACTAGAGAACATTCATTAATCCAGGTATTTAAAAGATAAAAATACATCAAAGTAAATGAAGGACCAAAGCAAAGGGTCAACTAATAAGCTCACCAATCCTTATCAAGTGATATCTCTGAATAGATGTAGTAAATGAATTTTTACAATGTTAATAGATATAGTTTGCTTGAAATAGTTCTCAAAATTAAATTCACAATACTTTAGCGTTGCTTGATCTAAGAAAATGATGATTACTTCTCAGCAATCCTTCATGTGTTGCACAGAGCTGTGATCTCTTAGAACTACAAGAACAAAACAAAATGCCTAAAGAACACATAGAACGTAACACTGTAATGCCAATGTTCAAAGAAAAAAGAAGCTTGCCCTCTGAAACAAACTGGACTGGACCTAGACATGTCCATCTCTTACTAGATTAAGAACAAGAAAGGGCAAGACCATGGCATATGCTTAACAAGCCGACATGATAAGTTCACACACTTCCTTATTTTTTATGTAACTAATTTAGTGGTCATCCAAGACATAAATACCCAACGAAAACATTTTAAAATGAAACTTAAATCATATCAGAGATACTGTAACATAAATTTTTTATATTAAAAAGAATTTTCTAGTCCCTCTACTATTTTTCAAAGTGTATTCAAGTCAACAAAAAGATTTTAAAGAAAATGTATTTGGCTGATAAATATTCTCAGCATACATTTAATCAAAAGAACTGCTATTTGCTTGTTCTATGATACACTATATGTATCAAAGATATGATGAATATGTATTCTGCTATACTCTTTAAAACTTATATACATTGAAGAAAAAAAATGGTCTACGACTATCTCAAAAAATCATACGAAAGGAAACACAGATTAAGATTCTTTTTGTTTTTGTTGATGTGGCACATACCCAAAGACATGAAAACTCCTATTATTATCCTAAGATATGAAAAAGATCTTCCTCAAATATTTACCTACAGTCACCAAAAATAGAGGAAGCCTCTTCAATAAATTGATGAAGCTTATGAGGAGGAACATAGAGAATATGTTTGGTTTGGATTTGTAGAGTAATTTTGGAAAAAAATTTCTAAAAAATTTGTTTGGTTTGTAAATTTTTCAAAACAATTTCCAAAACCACTCTCACTCTCTTACCTATCAATCAATCACTTTTTCTCTCTCCTCTCTCATTTTCAATCACTTTTTCACTCATACACATCTACTCAATCATAACAAAATATCAAATCATTTCAAACTCCCAAACTCCAAAACTACTTTCAAAATACACAACCAAACAAACCAAAAAACTTACTAAACTCCCTCCCCAAAATAATTTTTAAAAACTATTCTCCCAAAACCAAACCAAGCATACCCAGAATATCTGTGTTGCTACTTCCTTTGCAGATACAATCAAGCTCTCCTTCCTTGATCCGGCATGTTTGGGAAGAAATCCAACTACAGACAACCAACAATACATATGATATTAGCTACTAGCCTACCACTATCACCAAATTGTTGCCAACACTAAGGGTGTCGAATTCATGAGCAACTTACCAAATGTAAACTCGTCAGTAGCCAACCCTAAGGTAGAAAGTGCAGCAACAAAAGTAGAAGGACCAGGGACGGGAATAACAAAAATATTTTCATCCACACATAACTTAACCTACATCAAGTTTCCAAAATACATTGTTTATGTCCATATCAATTAATTAACCCATGAAGCATCCAATTAAACTGTCATCTCGACTGAAATCTGAATTCCTTTCAAACCTTTAGAGGACACATTACAAATTAAAGTTAGCAATATTTTCGAATTTACAATTTTAAGGTCATATTATTGCAAAAAGATTATTTAAAAAACCAATAGAATGAAAATTGTGATTGTTTCTGGGATCCTACATCTTAAGAGATTTGGTTTATTCAAAAGGAGCATTACATGCTTTCAATCTATGTGAACTAGAGAAAATACCAAATTGATTGTCAGTTATCACAATATAAAATTTAGTAAACCAAAATAAAAGAAGGAAATAAATTAAAGTGTATGAGTGTGTGGAAATTACAAACAGTTGTCTTCCCTTGCTATATTTGTGCGCTATATTAGCAGACTAGGGTGACCAAATCAGTCGAACAATCAAACATAACCAAAAAAAATAAAAAATTACATTAACAAAGAGTATAGGATTAATGTGTGCGGGAATGAAGTGTGGTAAAGTCCATGATAGCATATGGAGGTGTATATATATGCTCTAATACTGTGATGTAAACCTTACAAGCTAACAATAAGGATTCAAATGTAATGCAGTCAAGTAGAGATTGACATGATAGCCATCATTTTTCCAAAGGAGAACATTCAGTTCTTCTCATCACAAACAAACAGAAAATTATAACATGCTCACCAATTCCATAACAGGATCACTTATGCCTAGTGTTCCTGCATCACAGGTTTGGGCCACAATTTCACCCTATTGCAATCTCTTTAGAACTGCTTGTTCTCTTTGAGACTCATTGAATTTATGATAACTTAGCTGAAAATCTAAAGCTTACCATTAGAAAGAGAATAAGAATGCCAAATATCAGTTAGCGTTATCAAACAAAATCGATACACCTATTCCCAGTGCAATTCCTTCCTAGATCTTACCTGGCATTCCCTTAGGGTTCTCTAATTTTAGATTCAAGAATTTTTTTTTAATTTTTTTTTATACAATCACAACTAAGTTAAAGGATCCTAATTTTTGTAACAGAACAACAATTGTTTTAGATTAACAAATTTAAAAAAAAAAATTGTGTTCAACCCATTAAAGAACCCAATTTCACAATACGCACTTGACATTAAACATATTTTTCCCAACTCAGATTCAAGAAGTTTATAAAAAAAAGAATAAATTCACAATCTAAAACAATACAGTCGCGTGCCTTCAAAATTAATTCAAGAACCTAGAGTTCCTTAAGGTTCTCTAATTTTACATAATTTTGGAGTTGCTCAATCAAAACCTTGATTTTTCAGTGAAAATCCCCAAATCAAAACCCTAGTTTGAATCTACAAACCTGATTGAATGGTGGAAGTGTTCTTCTTCGCGTGCGTTCGTCTCTTCTGTCTTCTCTCGGCCGTCTTCTCTCTCCATCGTTACTTCTCTTTCTTCGTTCTTTTCTTCTAGCTCAGAGCTCTGCCTATGTGTATTTCTTTGTCCATCTTCTCCTTCTCACTCGTTGTTATGTCGGTTGGGGTTTGGGTTTGGGATTTGGGGTCTGATAGAGAGAGAGAGTGAGGGTTTTGAAGAGTTTTTGCAGAGAGATGAAAAAAAAGATAGAGAAGGGTTTGGGATTTGGGGTCTGATGGAGAGAGAGGGTAGGGGTTTGAAGAGTTTTGCCAGAGACATGAGGGTTCGAACCCTCTCTCTTCTCCCTCTCGTCTAGTTTTATCCGATTACAGCTTTCTATCTTCCTTAACCCAATTAGAACCCAAACAATTTGATAAAAAAAAAATTCTAAAATATTTTTGGTCATTGGCGCCACATGTATCTCATTTTGGCGCTTTTTTAATTTTCAATTGTACCATTCACGGCATAAATTATGTGTCGTAAAAAGTATAATATTTTAAACGATTGACATTTTGTGTGTCGTAAAAAGTATAATTTTTAATGACTGGTTTTTTGTGTGTCGTGGAATGTTCAATATTTTTAACAGCTGTTGTATACATGTCGTTTATAGTTAATGTATTAACGGCATGCCATATGAATGTCATAGAAATGTTTTATTATCTACGGCTAACATTGCAAGCCGTAAAAAAATCATCGTTATTAGCATTCACGATCTACGCAATAGACATGTCGTGGTTGGGAAATTATTTACGACATGCAAAAAAAATAAGTCGTAAAAGTGAGAAACCACGGCTTGCATTTACTGTATGTCGTTGATGTGAAACCGTAAAAATCCAGTTTTGTTGTAGTGAAAAAAAAAAGGGAGGGAATTTTAAGAGGGAAATGTCCACCGTCGATCAGCAGATCACCCCCAAAAAATAAATAAAATAAAATATTCAAAACAATTTTTAGATTTTTTTTAAATTAAAAATAATTTCAGAGCAATAAAAATCAAAATTATATTTTTAAAATTTTAAAAAAAATTTATGACCTAAAAAGATTTAAAAAAATTCAAAAAAAATTTAGATTTGTTTTTTTTTTTTGAAAAAATTAAAAATAATTTGAAAGCAATAAAAATCAAAATTATATTTTTAAAATTTTAAAAAGTATTTATGACCTGAAAGATAAAAATATACAAAAATAATAAGTTTTTTTTTTTTCACCCAATTTTTTTTTTTTAGTTTTTTAGGGAAAAAAAATTGAAACTAGTTTCTAAAAATAAAAACAAACATATTGAAATTGATAATCTAACCATATTCTTTGAAAAAGTTTAAATTATCTCAAATTAGTCATCTCAACTTAAGAGTGTGTTTGAGCTCAATGGGTTCATTTTGTGATCTAATTCAATGATCATTTTAATTTTACAATTCAGTAACTAAAATATTTAAAACTTTTTGAAAAATTATAATCAAAAGCACAAATCACTAAATCACATCATTCCACTAGTAAAACTTTTATCGACGAATAGTGTCATCGTCGCTAAATGGTTAACTCTTTGCCCACCCCAACTTCTTGTTGCCAAAAGTAAGCACGCTAATAGCAACGCTCATTGTGTTGCTCAAAATATAAGCCTCGTAGGTAAAAGTTTTGAAATTTTGGCGCTAAAATAATGTTATGCCTTTTTAGCGACGACAACAAATTGCGTCGGTAAAGGTATACTTTTACCAATGAAATTGATTACCGTGTCGCCAAAAATATACTTTTGGCGATGAAAAATTGACGTCGTTGCCAAAAGTAGTTGCCAAAAGTGCAATTTCTTGTACTGATAGCTGATCGGCCATCTCTTCCAACAAACTCTCCTTTTTGCTGCAACAGAGCACAAACAGAGGCAGGGCAATGTATTTGCAAGAAAATATGTATGCAACTACACCCCTTATCATGTCTAAGGCTCAAAGGTGTGTAGTGCTCGGCCCTCGAGCCATCAATCACGCATCTCGATGCATGATGGCCAAAGAGGCCGAGTTGCACAAATCAATGTCACATGAATGCACAAAAAAACACATAAATGCCTTAACCTCTATCATGCATGCTCAAGAGGGTTAGCGACCGAGAATTGAGGCACGTTTCATCACTTCAAGTATGAAACGTCCCTCGTTCGTCGTGTTTGGACTAACACCCAAACCCAAACACAATGCAATGCAATGTATGCCAAACATAATGCAAATGACAAGCATGCAACAACATGCAATGCACCAAGCAATGCAACAACACTTTATCTAATCAACATGCTAAACATCATGAACATACAACAACATGCAAGTAAGAATGTCATAAGCATGCAAATGTCATGCAGTTCAAGCATGCAAACATGATACAATACAACAACATTGAAACAACATGCTTAATGGACTTAAACCAAAAGTGGACATATCTCAATCATGCCCAAATCAGTGGCCATAACACTTTTAAAAGATGGCATGAAAGGCTAGAAAATGCATGCTCATGCAATGGCCCATCAACTAGGCACAAGAGCACAACTCTTAGAAGTGCTCAAGGAGTGACAAATGTGGAAGTGTGACAACACTATAAGCTCTGAAACCAAGTAAGAAATGATGCCAAATCATTCAAACAATATAAGCATGGCATGCTAGAAGGCTCAAAGCTTGAAACTAGCATAGGGACTTGCACTATAGCTATGCAAAACATGAACCATATAGCCAAGACACCTCAAAACCATCCTAGAGCATGTAAAATGAAGGCTAAAACATCCATGGACTAGAGCCAAAACAAGCTAGCATAAAAGGCATGAAGCATGGAGTATGCAAGGCCAATAAGGAAGATTACACTACACCTATCAAAACCAAGCATGAGTTGGCTTTACCAACAAAAATCAGAGTTATATTATGGAAAAATAACACCAAAAATGCATTGATATGGTGTCCCGAAAGCTTAGGCAAGATGGCATGCATATGGGCTCATACTTAAGGCATAAAGAACCAACTCCTTAAAGACAATTAAAGAGTGATAAACATGAGAATATGGAAAAGATATAAGCTCTAAAATTCTATGCCAAATGAGATGTCAAGGCATGCAAACATCACAAGTATAGCATGGTAGGGGCCTCAAAACTCAAGACTAGTCAAGGCATTTGCACTATAGCTATACAAAACATGAGTCATATAACCAAGGCAGCCCAAAATAGTCCTAAAGCATGTCAAAATAATGCTAAAACATGTATGGTGTATAGCCAAAATAAGCTAGCATGATTGGCCAAAACATCAAGCATGTTAGACTAGTAAGCATGGATTACACTACAAGTGTATAAAGCATGCAAGAGGTGAGTCGACCAATCAAAATCAGAGTTATAACATGTCAAAATAACACCAAAAACATGCTTGAACTAAGCTAATTGAAACCACAAAAGCATGCTACTTTGTAAAGCTAACAAGGCTAGCAAAGAGGATTTGCACTACAAATGCAATAAGCATGCAAGAGGTGACCAAGACAGCCAAAAACAGAGTTATGGAAGGTCTGATAAGTCACAAAAAATGAGCCTAAACAAAGCCTTAAAGAAGTAAAAACACATGCTCATTTGGTTGGCCATCAACACTAGCAAGCAAGACAAGAGGAGAGGGGACCACCCTCTCCTATTTAGGCCCTCAAAATAGGGTTTTTGCCACTGAAAATCCTCTGGATTTTAGTGGTTAAAAGGCCACGAAACGTTGTTTTGAAAGGCCTTAGAAGATGGCTCAAAAGTTACACAAGCTAAGGAACAAGAGGGAGAGACAACCCCCTAGCCAAACAAGGCTTAAACCATCATTTTTAGGACTGAAAAATAGATATTTTCTCAGTTCAAAACCACCCTAAAAATAGTGTAGAAAGATGGCAAAACGATAGTGCAAGACAAGCTTAAATGAGGTAAGTTGTATACCTTTGAAGCAAAGCACACACTAGGTACAAAAGAGGCACTAAACCAAGCTTTAATCCTCCTTTTAGAGCTCAAACAAGGCTCCAAGTAAGCTTCAAGCAACCTTAACCCATAGATGGACCACTTTCATCAAGGATGTCTAGGCAAAGGAGATGTATTTCTGTACTTGCATGCACAAAAGGCAAGAGAGAGAGGCTTTAGAGAGAGAGAGGCAGAGGTCAAGCTCTGAAAATTGTAGAGAGAGAGGGAGTTTTAGTGAGAGAAGCTCTCAAAACTTGCTTAAGAAGTTCTAAGTCTTTGAATATGAGATATAAGGCTTCATATATAGCAATTCAAAGCTTTTGGTCGAAAATATCTAAGTATGGGACAGATGGAGGTTGTGTGGAACAGCTGGAGATGAAATATCTTCAAAAAATCTGAGTTTGGGTCACTCTTGGCCGATCGGCCATCTTTGGTGCTGATCTGCCACTTATCTGCTACTTTTTTGGCCAATCGACCAACAAAATCTGCTTTTCAGGCCCAACTTCAAATGGGCATAACTCCTTCATATGAACTTCTTTTTTGGTCATTCTTGTGTCCAAATTGAAGCCCCGGATGTAATATTTCCAATGGTGGCAGCCTTGCATCAAAATTCCAACTGTGAAAAAGATTATGGATGTTTTGGTGAAGCCGCTCAGTTTCGGTCCAACCGGAATGATGCCCAACTTCAACCAATCATATCTCCCCCGTCCGGACTTGGTTTTATGAGATTCTTGAGTGTAAAATGAAGCCCCGAAAGTATTCTTTCCAACAGTGGTGGCCTCATAGCTTTAATCCAAGTGTATAGACAGACAGGCCTGATTTAGCGAGGACCGCTCCACTCTCTCCTAGCAATTCATGCCCAACTTCTTCCTCAACTAGGTTTCTTCTCTGCACTCCTCTTTGTTCAAATCCAAACCCCTAAACAAGGTGTTTTGAAAGATTTTTCAAAGAGTTTACCTCTCTTCCATTCATTTCCACTTTGTCCTTTGCTCAGTTTACCGAAAAGTGCAATATTTAACAAAATGCGAGCGTCGGAACATCGTAGGAACTTTGTTTCAAAAATGTTTTGAAAGAGAGGGTTTTAAGGTCTGAAATCTTCGATCAAAATAGTTTTAGTCCAAAATGGGGTGTAAGGTTGGGATTTGACTCTCTCCTTGCCAAAGAAACCGACCCTTTGCATAGTATAGCCTGCACAACTTTCATCACCAAGGAAGCCATCAGTAGCGCCCAAGTCTTAAGGTCGGTTAAAAATGAGGTGTCTACAGTTGCCCCTCTTTGACAGAACTCGGAAGTCATGAAGTGACGTGAGTGAATGTCAAAGCCCAGAGATGACCCATTTTTGACAAGGCCGAAGACTTGGACAAACAAACCAAATACAGATAAAGTTGGTTGAATCCGCAAGTTGCCTACGTATCCCTTTGCAAGGAATCAAACCAGTGTAGTTCAGGGGCATGATGCAAAATGATATGCAATTTTACCGAAACAATGTAATGATATACAATGTAACGAAACAATGCAAATGACATGCAAGGTAATCGAGATAATCAAACCACAAGCAGTACAAAATCACACAAATATTGTAAAGGGATGCAGATGCAAAATCAAACTACGTGTAACATAGAAAAGGTGCCGGAGTGCTCTAACGACAATTCTCTTAGTGGAATAGGTGTATGCATAGACAGAACTATGTGTTTCGCAGAAAGAATACAAGGAATTAGGTGGCATGATATAAGTGAGGGGTGATCTGTTGAGGAAAGATCGTGCTGAAGGAAACAAAACAAACTACAATGCAATGGATGCAATGGATGAAATGAATAAGGCGCACGGCCAAACCACATTTTGCCTAGAAAAGGCATAGACACAAAATAGACCACGTCTAACACAGAAAAGGTGCCAACACCCTCAGACCACAATTCTTTTAGTGGAATAGACACGTTCACATAATCACAGAACGATGCTTTAACGCGAAAAGTATGGGCACCTGCCAGACTAAGCTTAACATGGAAAGGATGCAGGCGATACAATAGACAATGTAGTAAACGCATGCGATAGATGCTATGTACAATGCAATGTAATAGCTGAAATGCAATGTAGCTGGGAAGTGAAAGTACCTTGCAGGGGCAATTCGTGATGACTTACCTCATGTTGCTGGGGATCTTTTGCTTCTTCTTAGTTGAACCATAGGTACTACTTTTCTCCCTGGCCATGGTCGTAGCTTTCCTTATTCCCCAACAGGGTGACATACTAGGTTGGTTCAGTATCCAGAATTGAGGCGCACACATGCTATCTCGACCTATGGGGCTTCCATACAGATTTTAAGCCAGGGGTGCACCCTTGGGTATTTAAAACAGACTTTAGTTTCGAAAATCCCGAACCTTTGCATTCTAGGCATTAGCCATTCAAACTCTAGTTTCCACCGTCTTAGTTGATCTCCTAGGAACTCACTGCAAACACAGGCAGGTGGCTATACCAGACCACCGGAAGTCATTTGGGCATGACAAACACCAAAGGAATTGCACCTTTAGAGGATTTAAGGTCTCCTAGACCAACGAGTGCGCAAGACAGTGTGAGTGAAGATGTAGGATTTAAGGTCTCCTAGACCAGAGGATTTAAGGTCTCCCAGACTAGGCGATAAAATAGATATGATGCAATGGATGTAGGAGATAGAGCAGTAGATGTGAAAGGGGTAACACACTCCAACCACACTAGAATCGTGAGAGGAGGAAGAACAAAGAAAACCAATTAGGAGAGCGTTCCACGTAACCTGAGATAAATTTCAAACACGCCGAAAATCGTGTGAGGAAGGGGACACTCTAACTATGCTGAAATCGTGAGAAGACGCCCAAAAATAACTGCCCAGATGCGCGCACAGCGCAACCTGAGATAAAACCCTCCTTAGGCAGCGCTTCACGCATCCTGAGATGAATTCCAAACCTACCAAAATCGTGTGAGGAAAGGAACACTCTAACCACGCTGAAATCATGAGAAGAGGAAAGCAAATTCCCAACACGCCGAAATCGTGTGAGGAAGGGCACACTCTAACCACGCTGAAATCGTGAGAAGAGGTCAGAAATCGTTCCGGCTCACGCTTCACGCGTCCCGAGTCCCGAGATAAAACACGCCCAGGCTCGCGCATCACGCGTCCTGAGATAAATTCCAAACACGTTGAAATCGTGTGAGGAAAGGAACACTCTAACCACGCTGAAATCGTGAGAAGAGGTACGAAAACAACTACTTAGGAGAGCGCACAACACAACCCGAGATGTATTCCAAACACGTTAAAATCGTGTGAGGAAAAGAACACTCTAACCACGTGGAGATCGTGAGAAGAGGTTCGAAAACAACTGCTCATGGGTAAACTAAGAATCAAAAATCGTACGAGATTATGTTTCACGCGTCCCGAGATACTCTAATCACGCTGAAATCGTGAGAAGAGGAAAACAAATTCCAAACACGCTGAAATCGTGTGAGGAAAGGAACACTATAACCACGCTGAAATCGTGAGAAGAGGTCAGAAATCGCTCGGGCTCGTGTTTCACGCGTCCCGAGATAAAACACGCCCAGGCTCGTGCATCACGTGTCCTGAGATAAATTCCAAACATGTTGAAATCGTGTGAGGAAAGGAACACTCTAACCACGCTGAAATCGTGAGAAGAGGTCAGAAACTACTCGGGCTCGTGCTTCACGGGTCCCGAGATAAAACACGCTTAGGCTCGCGCATCACACGTCCTGAGATAAATTCCAAACATGCTGAAATCATGTTAGGAAAGGAACACTCTCACCACGCTGAAATCGTGAGAAGAGGTGCGAAAATAACTGCTCGGGCTCGCGCTTCACGCGTCTCGAGCTAAAACATGCCCAAGGCCGCGCTTCACACGTCCTGAGATAAATTCCAAACGCGCTGAAAACGTGTGAGGAAAAGGAACACTCAAACCACGCTGAAATTGTGAGAAGAGGTGCGAAAGCAACCGCTCGGGCTCGTGCTGCACGCGTCCCGAGATAAAACGCGCCTAGGGCTGCGCTTCACGCGTCTTGAGATAAATTCCAAACACGCTGAAATCGTGTGAGGAAAGAGACACTCTAACCACGTTGAAATCATGAGAAGAGGTCCGAAAACAAACAATCAGGAGCGTGTTTCACGCAACCTGAGAAAGTCCCGAGGGACAACGATCTTAAACACTGCTTAGCGTAAAAGGATAAATGATACAAGATAGCACAAGATGCAAGTAAATGCAATAAGTGTGATGATACGATACATGTTACAACATCTTACAAGCACGATGCTTAGGGAATGCAATAAACCAACAAAGCGATGCTTTAGAAAGCACCTCATGGGGTGAGTGGCGATGAACCGCTCTACTCCGATGGGGATCTCCCCTTGTGTTCTTCAGACTCTTACCTTGCGTTTTTTGAACTCTTTTCTTCAACTCACAGTATAAAGGTTCTGATATGCTGACAAGGATTCTTCACATAGAACACTTTGGATGCCGTCTTTCTTCTTGATCATATTCATAACTTTCCCTATTCTCCAACGGGGTGACAGACTAGGTTGGTTCAGTCTCCAGAATTGAGGTGCATACATGTTATCTCAACCTATAGGGCTTCCATACAGATTTCAAGCCGGGGATACACCCCTGGGTATTTGAACCAGACTTTAGTCTCGGAAATCCCAAACCTTTGCATTCTAGGCATCAACCATTCGAACTCTAGTTTTCACTATCGCAGTTGGTCTCCTAGGAACTCATTGCAAACACAACCAAGATGCCTTTGGTAGGGAAAGGTACTCAGGGAGAGCACTTCTAATCGCCATTCTGGCTTGAAGCAAGCTTGATCTTGAGCTTGAGGTAGAGACACACTCATACTTCGGAGCATTGAAAATGCTTAAAGAGGCACATTCGGAACGGAATCTTGGAAACTGAAACAAACTCAGATGCTCTGATATTTTCCCTCTTTTCTTTTTGCTTTGCAGTCTGGAACCCATATAGCTTCAGATAGGTCCCGGTTTTACTGTTCTCACATGACCTGGGTTGAACCCTGCAGTTTTATGAAAGAACAAATCATGTTTTGCACATGTGTGGAGAACGACACAGTACTCTGAGCACAAAACGATTTTTTTGAAATTGAAATTGTGAATGAGTTTTTGATCGGGTATTAAGCCTACGACTAACCATAGCAAAAACGACTCAACAACGGAAAACAAAGGTAAAACAACCTAAACACATCTATTGACACTCGAAACGACTCAAAACAAGAATCGAGACAGACAAAACACAACAAAACACAAGACTCAAATGTGCACAGGGAGCCTGTTTCTCCGGGTATTGTTTCCCACCCTTCCTTATTTGTGATTCTCATATCACTCGGCCCTCAGGCTCTGTTTTTTTGAAAAGCCCTTTTCTCACTTTTTCTTTCAGCACACATCTCTCTATTCTTTTATCTCTCTTCTTTTTTATCCCTCCCCTAGGTCCTTGATGGATAAACAGGAAGTTGCGGGCTCTTGCCCCTAGCATTCTGCTAGATTCTTCTTCTTTCGCTCATAGCCAGTGAGTTCCTCTCACAGAGGAGTTGCGCTACAGTTGGGTGTGCAACAGGTCTGCAACTGAGATCGGTTGACGATGACCTTGGCTTAGCCTGACCGAGGTGAGTTTCAGCATGTCCCACCGGCCAGGCATACAATTGATTGGTCTCACACATTGCTTTTTGTATGTACCTATTCCGAGTCAAACGCTAATTTGTGATTTGATCATCCAGATGAGAGAATCGAATATCCCGCTCCAGTTCGTGCTTCGCACTTAGCTTGGTACCTCGTTGCTTGGAGGATGTGAGAGCTTTCTGCCCTTTATTGTTAACTTCAGTTGTGCCCTTTTCTAGTGAATACGGTGCCCTTACCGGCAAGTATGGTGCCCTTTTCTGCAAGTATGCAGACAATGGGGGAACAGACAAGAAACCTGACTCAACTCTGCGCCTAGTTCATCATTTTGACCATTTTTTGTTTTGGCTTTCTACGAAAACAATTTTAACCAATTTGAGAGTTACATTAACATGCTTGTTCAATTTTCTGATTTGAAATCATGCAAGTTAGGCTATGAACACTGGAAATTTTCCTTTTTTGGGTCCAAGAAAATGGTCCAGTTTTGGAAAAAATGGGGTAATTTTCGGGAAAATTAGTCAACTTCATTAAAAATTCTCAAAACTATTTTTGCAAATGGCCACCTCTCAACGAGCACGGAGCCTACTCTCAAGATGCACAACCTCAGATCCAAAACAATGAAAAATTGCCCCTTGGCTAAAGGGCACTGCGCGGCGACGGAAAATTGCCCCTTGTTTGAATAGCACCGCAGCACACTGTAATCAGTTCTCAAAGTGACGATCACAACCGAACTCTCAGATGCAGAGAAGACAAAGATGATCAGAACCATTACATGGACACAGTCAATTTGGAAGTGTTTATGGTTGGACTTCAGAATGACGTTGCCTACGTATCCCAAACATGGGAATCAAGCCTGACGTAGTTCCGGGTTAAGGTACACTCGGGTATTAACCTCTCCTTTTATGCACTAACTTTTGCCAAGGCCGCCCTTTCGGCTTTTCAACCTTGCGAGCTATTTCTTCTTTTCTTTTTAATTCTTTTCATTTCTTCTTTTCTTTGTTCATTTCTTTTCATCTTTTTTATTTTCTTTTTTTTTGTTCTTTTTGTTTTCTTTTCATTTTTCTTCTTTTTCTTGCTCTAACTTTTGCTTGGGTCGCCCTTCCGGGTTTTTGGCCCAACGAGCCTCTCAAGGGTAAAAGTGTAGCTTTGTCCATGTTGATCGGTTTGAGATCTCGAAGCCATCTGAATCCAAGAGAATGGCTGCTGTTTGCTGATGATGTAGAAGTCCATCCAATAGGGGTTGAATTTGCCCCTAGTGTTGTGGATAGGAACTCAGTTGTCCTTTAACAAAACTTTCTTCTTCAAGTTGCTCGAATTTGACTTTTTGGCCAGTCTTCATTGGTTTGCAAAATAACTCATCTTTGACTCTTTGAGTACATCTGACATTTTTGCCCCTAGTTCGAGGGATGCTTTTGATCTAGCTTCGTAAGCTTCCTTTTGATCATATCTGACCTTCTTGCCCCTAGTTCATGGGCTGCTTCAAATCTAGCCATACAAGCCTCACATCGTGGTTAACCGTTGAACATTCTGAATCCAAGTTCAAGGTTTGAAAGCAAGGGGTCGAGTCTCGAGGCCAAGAGCGATCCTAGGTTGCACAATCTCAAGAGCGATTCCACATAGGTCTTCGCAGGACCGCGCAAAACATTTTTTGAAATCTTTTAAGAAAGCGACTAGTCACTCGCGCTGAAGATAATGCAGAACCAATCTGGATCAAGCTAGGATCCTTCCCAGTACTCACATTAACAAACATGAACTCATTCATTAAGGGCTTAGCATGCCTCTCTTTCTCTCAATTGATCAATTTTTTGCAAATCCCAAGGAATTCCTCCCTCTTTGTTTTTATCACAATGTTCAAAAAGTTTTGAAAAACATAGGTCAATGCAATGATTTCAAGGCACAGAAAAGTAGGTGAAAAGCACTGCCATTTCATTCAGTTCTCTGGCACAACTGGCTCAAAAGTAGAAACAGACGCAAAAGGGTGAAAATCACTCCTGTTTCATTCAAATCTTCTGGTGCAACTGGCCCCATGGTAAAAACAAACTCAAAAGAAAGAGTGCAAAAGACAAACACAAAACAAGACAGTGATGTCCAAGGTAGCACTCCAGAAATCACACGACTCCTATACAACAGGACTGACTCGATACAACAAGACAAACTTGACTAACTCAGTACAAAAAGACTGACTCAATACAACACAACAAAATTGACCCAATACCCAAGTTAGAAAATAAAGTAAACAACATTTGCAATTGCTCAAAACAGTGCGTGCCATCCCCACATCTGGAGTAAAATGAGTGCCATCGGCAGCTGGTTCATCCCCCAATCAAATGATCACATTATCCCCCAAGTTCACTGATCCAGTGTCAATAGACTTTGCAGGACCCGGCGCGACGATGACCTCTTTATGAATTAGATCTTCTATTTTGTGGTGAAGACGAAAACACATGTCAGTGTCATGGCCGGCTTGTTGATGGATGGCACAGTACTTGGCCGGATCATGGGAGGGAGGTTATTCGGTAATGGCCACGCCTCAAGGGGTTTCAGATGGCCTTGTCCTACAAGGATTTGGAAAGCTTTGGAAAAAGGCATATAGAGGGCATGGAAGACCCTTTGGCCTTGGGGTGGGTACTTCGAGGTTTGTGATTTTTTACTGGATGCACCAGCAAAGGGATTGATAGGCCCCGACTGGGTTTACTGATCTCTTCTGAGTGCAGGATTAGAGCTGAAAGGAACGTTTCTGGTACAATGACCCTTCTCCCAGCTTTGCCCCTTGATTCAAACTGCCCCCAACTTGAGTGGCGAAAGTGTCATCCACAGCCTTTGCAACAACTGCAATCACTTGTTGTTTGTCCAACCCTTCAGCTTTCAAACCCTCAACAACCCAAAGAAGGTGTTCATGAGGATCAATGTCTACCCCTACCTTGTTCTTTCCACTCGCCTCCACTTTGCCAAGGGATTGGCCTTCCTAAAATGCAGTCCGTCCCAAGATTGGGAACCTTTTGGCATGAAATTTCTGGCATGTGATGTAGTCAATGATGAAGCCAATATCCCAAAGGCCAAATCTGCCACAGTTCTCTGAAGATCTTCGATCATCCTCATCAGCTCAGAAGTAGTGGGCTCACAGGTTTGAGATGATTGGGGTTCAGATGCATCCATCATGCACAAGTCCGTGCTTTCTGGAATGCACACCTCAGGCTTGGGTAGATGGGCTGGGGTGATGTATATGTTGGGGTTGTAGGTGGATGGCAGTATATGGATTAGATTGAGATGGAAAGGTGACGGGTCAGTACTAGTCCGAGGTCCTTTTGGTGGAGTTATGGTCTCTTCATCAATAAGATCCTGAATCTTATAGCGGAGGCAACTTGCCATGCAGCAAGGTAAACAGTGGTAGAACGATCATCGTCTGCAGCAACTTGCCATGCAGATTCTGAACAATCATCCTGATCTGATCTTTGTCAGAAGGCCTTGTAGTCACCATCGAGGCCTTTGCTCTCCATCTCGTCACGAACTCTGAAAAACCCTCATTTGGCTCTTGGCGGGTGACTTCAAGATCACGAGTTATGACCTCGATTTGTGTGTTGTAAGAGTATTGAGCAATAAAGGTGTAGACGCGCCCGTGGGCCTCATGCTACAGTTCAGACTCAATTTGTGTCACAGTCCTTAATCTGAACCAAAGAGTCCAAATCCGGCAAATCGTTTTGAGAAACAGATTTTTGAAAAGAAGTGCCAAACATGGACTGCTTTGCCAGATACAAAGTCGCCACCTAAATATTTTTTATGGGGGAATTTAGGAAACCTTGACTCGGTGCCAAAGGCCATGTGTCCGTCATCACCAAAGTTGCCTTGGCTCGGGAGCTTCGGTACGATTGGGGAAGGTCAGCTATGAGCACCCCCTCTTGCCCGATCCGAAGATCAGCCTCTACTAACCATGATATCCAGTTTTGAAAACGTTATGTGTTCTTATTCCATTTGTTAGCCTAGAATTACTATGTTATGCGTGCAGCAAACAAGTGTAGACACCCCATTTTTGACCGACCTTAAGACTCAGACGTCACCGATTGAGCGCTTGGTGATGTTGCATAATGTGCTCGTTCAGAAGTTTCAGAGTCGCGGCCGTGAGCCCTGCCTCCGGACTTCCGAACCCTCTTTTGTACCTTGCCTCGGTTTGCGAACCAGACTCGGTTTTCTCTATTTCTTTTCTCGAGGGAAGGGAGAGGTCCCGTAGACCATCTCTCAATGTCCGTAGGCTACATTTGGTGGCCGTAGGCCATTTTGCCCATTTCGGAGTCCGGTTTCCGATTTTCGGAGCCGTCAGGCCGTGTGCCTCGGTTCGGGACCGCTTAACCATCTCCTATTGCTCCGGTTTTTGGCATACTTCCTATTTACTCCCTTTTGAGGGACACTGGGGGCTGAGAAACCCACTTCGTGGCCGAACGCCACTTTCGGTGCTTAACAGCCCATTTTCGGGACCCCAAACTGCGTGTTTTGGCCCCGGAACTTTCATTTTGCAACGATTTTCGTTCATTTTTGGCAGGTACCTCTGTTTTATCACCAGGAAGGTCACTGAAGGGTGGGAGGCCAGCAATTGTGGCAGCAACCAGTTATACATCCTCCGACGCCCTCCGGCGCCCGTTTTTCACACTTCCGGGCTAATGTTGAACACCTTGGGCCCACATTCTTGAACTTTGAACCACATATTTGTGATTTACACACATGGGAGGACCCTAAAAGTTGGTGGCCGGCCAGTAATTCTACTTGACCCTTTTGAACCCCTCTTTCCGAGCTAATGTTGAACCCCTTGGACCCACTTTCTTGGACTTTTAACCACAGGGTTGTGTTGTACACACAAAGGAGGACACCATCAATTGGTGGCCGGCCAGAAAATCTGATTGACCCTTTTGACCCCTAGCCGGCCGGCTAGGGTGTGTGGCCGGCCGGCCACCTGCAGCAAAAGTAACTGGCCGGCCGAAATCTTGGCACTGTGCACTTTACAGCTGTGGGGCTTTATCCCCCAGAAAAGATCTTTATCCGGGGGATATTTTGTGGGGGAAAGTTTGTCTCCTTTTCCCCCACCTTTACACCCCCTTGTTGGCCTATATAGCAAGCAAGATATATCCTTTGTTGGGGTTAGAAAACTTCACCTTCAAACCTCCATACACAACTCCATCTCTATACCTCTCATTTCCTTAAAAATCTCTAAGTCCCTAAGCTCCATTCCTTCTACACCACCAAGCTCTACCATCACCACCTCATTTCCAGCAACAAGGAAGGTTTCTCAAAGGCAAAAGAAGCTGCAAATTGGTCCAAGAAGCAACAAAAGTCTTAGTCTTCAAGGGTGAGTAACTTTTCTTCACTTTGACCCTTTTTCTTGATCCATTGGTAAGCCCCCTATGCTTTTTGTTTCAAGCTCCGGCCCTAACTGAAAAGGGCCCTCTTTTGAGCTCACCTTCACTTTTCATTAAGGGCTCAACCCTGTTTGAGCCCTCCATGATGCACTTGCTTCATTGATCATCTTATATGTCATAATCTTGCATGCTATTTTCGACCCATGATTAATCTGTTTTCGAGCATGTTGGAAACTGATATTAGGCTTATTTTGAGCCCCTCTTCAACATTGAAGAAGGGCTCAACACCATCTGGGACTTCCATGTTGTACCTACCTTTATACTCCTCTTTTCTTCCCCATTCTTGCATGCAATGGCAGCCTACCATGCTTTTGTTTTTGGCCATTTTACAGTTCTGAAAAGGTGCTTATTTTGGTCCATTATTCATGTTTCATTTAGGTCCTTTCATGGTTTGGGACCTCCGTAGGTCACTTCATGTTATATCCCTCTTTTATTCCCCATTCTTGCATGTTTAGTTAGCCTATCATGCTTTTGTTTTTGGCCATTTTACAGTTCTGAAAAGGTGCTTATTTTGGTCCATTATTCATGTTTCATTTAGGTCCTTTCATAGTTTGGGACCTCCATAGGTCACTTCATGTTATATCCCTCTTTTATTCCCCATTCTTGCATGTTTAGTTAGCCTATCATGCTTTTGTTTTTGGCCATTTTACAGTTCTGAAAAAGTGCTTATTTTGGTCCATTCTACATGTTTTATTAAGGGTCTTTGGCTGTTTGGTGATTATTTTGCATACTTCATGTTATAGCCATTTCTGAGCCTCATTTTGCATTGCATTTTTTAGCATGTTTGTATACTGATTTTGAGGCTGCCATAAACTGTAAATATTCATATTTTTGGTCCCTCTTCAATGTTGTAGAAGGAAATTTTCAGTTTGGATTTTGCTTATATCACTTGCTTCATTACCCCTCTCTTGGCCCCTATTCTTGCATGCTATTTTTGCCATACCTATGCTTGCTGTTTGGCCATGTTTATAACTGTGAAAGTGCCTTTTTTGGGACTTTCTAGCTTCTGTCTTTGCATTGCATGTCCATATTGTGCATGTTTGGCATAGCTATAGGCCATTTCAGGTGCCTAAATTCGCATTTCGGGACAATTTCATGCATTTGGTATCATTTCGCCTCATTTCGGGGCTGCTTTCCCCCACTTTTCAGTGCTGAAATCCCATTACCATGTTTGCATATCATTTCCCATGCCATAGTTCGCATTTTTGCATTGCCTCGGTTTGCGTGCCCGTGTGCACGCATTACGAGGCACCCCATTTTTATCCGTCGGCATCCTATGTGAGTGTGGCTGAGGCTCACTCATGTTGGTATAAGCCCATATCATGTTTCCATGACATTACATCGCATTTTGTCATTGCCTCGGTTTGCGTGCCCGTGTGCACGCATTTCGAGGCACCCCATTTTTATCCGTCGGCATCCTATGTGAGTGTGGCTGAGGTTCACTCATGTTGGTATAAGCCCATATCATGTTTTCATGACATTACATCGCATTTTGTCATTGTCTCGGTTTGCGTGGCCGTGTGCACGCATTTCAAGGCACCCCATTTTTATCCGTCGGCATCCTATGTGAGTGTGGCTGAGGTTCACTCATGTTGGTATAAGCACATATCATGTTTCCATGTCATTACATCGCATTTCGCCACTGCCTCAGTTTGCGTGCCCGTGTGCACGCATTTCGAGGCACCCCATTTTTATCCGTCGGCATCCTATGTGAGTGTGGCTGAGGTTCACTCATGTTGGTATAAGCCCATATCATGTTTCCATGTCATTACATCGCATTTCGCCACTACCTCGGTTTGCGTGCCCGTGTGCACGCATTTCGAGGCACCCCATTTTTATCCGTCGGCATCCTATGTGAGTGTGGCTGAGGTTCACTCATGTTGGTATAAGCCCATATCATGTTTCCATGTCATTACATTCCGTATGCCGTCGCCTCAGTTTGCGTGCCTGTGTGCACGCATTTCAAGGCGTCTCATTTTCATTGCATTCATACATTTTCTCGGTTTGCGTGCCCGTGTGCACGCATTTCGAGACATATCATTTTCATAGCATTATGCATACTAGGTTGTATCTTAGATTGCATTCTGCCATTTTCTCAGTTTGCGTGCCTGCGTGCATGCATTTCGAGACATCTCATTTTCAGTGCATTTTGTTATTTTCTCGGTTTGCGTGCCTGTGTGCACGCATTTCGAGGCATCTCATTTTCATAGCATTGTGCATACTAGGTTGTATTTTAGATAGCATTTTGCCATCTTCTCGGTTTGCGTGCCCTTGTGCACGCACTTCGAGGCATCTCATTTTCACAGCATAGTGCATATTAGGATTGTATCTTAGTTGCATTTCATGCATATCATGCATATTGCGTCATGTCCGGAATAAGAGTTAGCTTGGGCACGGGAAACGAGGTACATTTCGTACTCCGAGTGACAAAATGTGTCTCAATTCCCCAGTCACCGACACTCCGGATTATCCATGATGGAGTTAGGTTTTAGCTGTAGTTTCATGTGCATTCATCCTATAGGTATGCGTGATTGGTGGCACGAGGTTCGAGACAGGCATATATCTGTGCAAATACATTTCTATGCCCCTTTCCTGCTCTCTGTTGCAGCAAAATCAGGAATCAGCAACTTTTTGGGGCTTGGCACGCATTTCAAGAACAGATGTAAACAGAGGCTAATCGGGGCATTCCGATGGATTTTCGCGCAAGACAATTCGAACATGCATCATCCATCAGAAGCAAGGCAGTCCCTGGCTTGCACGGCAGTTTCATTCGCTTTCTTAGTTAATTCATTAATTAATTAGAATTTTGTAATATTTTGGACTGTAATATTCTTTTATTCGGGACTGTAATATTTGGACTGTATTATTTATTCAGACCCTCTGCGCGAGGGCACAATTGTAATAAGTGTGCGTGAGTGTGATGTATGTCTTCCAACCCCACGTCTTTCTCCCTTTTTATTTATCCGCTTATGATGGTTAGATTAGGGCATATTTAAATTAGCATACAGTATGACAGCATGTTTACATTCATTCATCTGTATTGCATGCACCGGGCTCGGCGCATCATACTAACTGCATTATACTTTCAATTCCAAATTGAATACATGTTAGTTGTAACATTCCATATGCCATCTTAGAATAGCCGAGCCTGCTATAGTTGCATTTTGCATGTGTTGCATTAGGCATTTTTGTATACTTAGGATTCATGCATGATTTCTAATGTAGTTTCTGTTTTTGGCTTGGAGTACTCGGTAAGTTTTATGCTTTAGCATCCCTGCATGCGTGTGAGTGAATGCCATGATAGCATGCTTACCATGAGGCTATGTGCTTATCTGATATATCTGCCTGAACGCTTGTGGGTGAAGGTTGGGTTATCTGAATTGGAATAAATCATCAAATGTTTCAAGCCTACCTGCGGGTAGCAAACCATTTTCAAAAACAAACATGAAATGTTTCGTTCCAATTCAGGCGACCTGGTTTATATTTGTATGCTGTGTGCATCACATAGTAACCTAGGCTAATAAACCGGAATAAGAACTCACAATGTTTTTAAAAATTGATATCATGGTTAGTAGAGGCCGGTCTATGACCGGGCGAGCGGGGGTGCTCACGAACTGACCTTCCCCAATCGTACCCAAGTTCCCGAGCCGAGGCAACTTTGGTGATGACGGACACGTGGCCTTTTGGCACCGAGTCAGGGTTTCCTAAATTTCCCAAAATAAAATATTTAGGTGGCGACTCTGTATCTGGCAAAGCAGTCCATGTTTGGCACTTCTTTCAAAAAATCCGTTTTCTTAAAACAATGTGCTGGATTTGGACTCTTTGGTTCAGACTTAGAACCGTGACAATTTTAGAGTCCTGAGCTGTAGTGACCCCAAATGAACAGAACGGGACTTCATCCTCCCGGGGCGTTCGGGGACGTCTACAACAAGTATAGACCAAATTGCCTAAATTGGAACAAAACATTTCATGCTCATTTTGAAGATGGTTTGCTACTCGCAAGTAAGCTAAAATGCAGGTTTTGCCACCCTCAAGTGGGCTTTAGAAAAGATGGTTTTGCCACTATCTAGTGGGCTTAAAACTCACAGTTTTAATGCATTATTCCAATTTAGGTAATTCAACCTCCATCCATAGGCATTCAAGCAGTTATATCACATAAGCAGCTAGCCTCATGGTAATCATGCTGTTATGGCAACACTCACATGCATGCGGCATGTTAAAGCATAAATGCTTACCGAGTACTCCGAGCCAAAACAGAAACTAGTTAGTAATCATATGCATGATCCTAGTTTAAGATGGCTAATGCAACACATGCGAAATGCAACTAGAAATAGGCTCGGCTATTCTAAACATGGCATGTGAAATGCTGCAACTAACACGTATTCAATTTGGAATTTGAAACACAATGCAGTTAGCATGATGTGCCGAGCCCGGTGCATGCAAGACAAATGTATGAATGCACGCATGCATAGCATAAGGTATGCTAATTTAAATATGCCCTAGTCTACCATCATAAGCGGGTAAATAAAAGGGAAGAAAGACGTGGGGCTGGAAGACATACACACACTCACACACACTTATTACACAATTGCCCTCGCTCAGAGGGTCCGAATAAATATTACAGTCCGAATGAATAGTGCTAAATTAATTATTACAGAAGTTCCAATTAATTAACAATTTAAACCAAGAATTAAAGTGGCCACAGCCCTTGCCTTAAAATGCGTGGATGGTGCATGCTTGACTCGTCTTGCCTAAAAATCCATACCATGCCACTGTTGCCTCTGTTTACACTGCCTTGCTTCTCCGAAAATTGTGCAACTCCCAAGGTGAACTCTCTGGACACTGGGGAGCATCACCGACCAAGTGGAATTTTCACCGGCTATGTCCAGATGGTTATTGACCATTTTTAAATCCAACAGCAAATAATGAATGGCCGGTCGGCAGTATAGGTGGCCGGCCAGCCAAATATTCCTGCAGAACCTGTTTTTGACGACAGCAAAGGGCAGACAGTGCATGGCAAGGAAATTCAAAGCAATGTATGCATGGCCATTCTCCCTATCATGCAATGGACTCAAGGGAGCATGGCCCTTGACCCTCGGGCCATCAATCACGTACTTCAATGCATGATGGCCCAAACGCCAAGCGTGCAACTTTGATATCAAATGAAATGCAAGCACAAAACGCATCAAAGGGCCCCAACCCCTATCATGGTTGATCAAGAGGCAAGGGAATGCACAACGATGTACATGCGACCTAAGCATGCAAACAAACATACAAACACGCAATGCAACTACATGGCACACACAATGCTAATAACATAACATGCACAACGCATTGAAACATGGCATACACAATGCAGGATGGACTTATACCAATGTGAGTGGACCTCAGCCACCCTCACATCAGTGGCCAATAAGATGGAAATGAGGCAACCAAAATGCACACAAACATGTCCAATGCATGGACCGATCCTAAGATACAAAATGCAACTTTAACTAAGCATGGAAAATGATGAAACATGGCATATGAACATGCAAATTCCAGCACTGAAGTATGATGCTAAACAGCCCCAAAACATGGAAAAATGGCACCCGATGCATGAGATGAAACTCGCAACTCGAAACTAGGCACGCAGAATGACTTACAGCTATACAAAGCATGCATTATTTGATCATGAAGCATGAAGACAGATACAAGACAGTCCAAAAACATACATATTTCCATTTTATAACAAGTCTAAAAAATGAACACAAATAGGGCTAATCTATCATGCAAAAATGGCCCTAAAAGAGAGGTTAAACATAAAGGGACAGAAGCTGGTGCCAAATGGAAAAGAGCCCTTCAACAAAGTTGAAGAGGGGCTCAAAAAAAGGCACTTTACAGTTTACATCAAGCCACGAAAATAATTACAAATAGGGCCAAACTATCATGCAAGAAAAGGCCTAAAAGAGGGGTAAAGAGACAAGTGGTAGCTTCTGTTCTCAAACAGAGGAGAGCCCTTCAACAATGTTGAAGAGGGGCTCAAAAAAAGATATTTCACAGTTTATGACAAAGTCCAAAACAACTCACAAGTAAGACTAAAATACTATGCAAAAATTGGCCTAAAAGAGAGACGAAGAGGCAAGTGGTAGTAGGAGACCTCAAACAGCAGGAGGTCCTTGATCAAACATGAAAAGGGGCTCAAAATATGACTATTTACAGTTTGGGTTGGAGCCCAAAAAAAGCTAGCAAGTATGGCTTAGATACAAAGCAAAATAAGGCAAGAAAAGAGGAGAAGAGGACTTACCCTTGAAGACCAAAGAACCAGCAGCTCTTAGACCAAATTTCTGAGCCTTTAACCTCTCCAAAACAATCCCAAAGTGCTGGAATGAAGGATGGAAGCCTTGTGCTATGAGGTGTAGGGTAAATGGTGCAAGAACCTTGGGATTTGAAGGGTTTGGGAGAGAGAGATAGGGAGAGAGCTGAGAATTTTTTTTAGAGAGAGAGGAAATTCTTCTTCCTCCAAGTTGTATCTCTCTTTTCTTCTCTCCTTGTGTATCTCTTCTTTTTTTTTTTGTCAAGAAGCTTGATTGATATAGAGATATATCAATCTGCAGCTCCTCAGAGCTCCCACGTCTAGGCATGGGCTGGGGTATGGCCTGGAATGACAGCTGCCAGTTGTCTGCAGAAATATCTATTGAAAACCACATTTGGCCAGCCGACCATCAAAGTGGCCGACCGGCAGTCAAATTGGACGGCCGGCCATCACATTTGGCTGATGGCAACATAACACAGCTGGTGGCCTCAAGCCATGGCCGGTGGAGTGTGGGGATGTCCCAAAAGCCATTCCCTGCCCTCTGAAGCAAAAACACAAGTGTTTGGTGCAAAACTAGACACAAAACGGTCGAGTCGAGAGATCCTGAGGCAAGGCGCGTAGCCGAGGCCTCTGGGAACTCAAGACGAACACAAAACATGGATGATCACCGAGTGTTCAAGCGGTGACATCCAAGTCTTGAGGATGGTCAAAAATGGGGTGTCTACAAAAGGCATCAGCCAGCTCTTCCCAATTCTTCTTCACAGAGTCCTCCAATTTAGTATACCAGATTGCGGCTATCCTTGACATGGTTCGGCCGAATAGTGATAACTTCTGGGCTAGGGTCAAACCCATTGGCCTTAGAATATCAGAAAACAGGTGGAGGTACACCCTTGGGTCTCCAGAGCCGTCAAAGGGGTCGATATGCGGCATTTTAAACCGCTCCAGTAAGGTAACTGCAGATTCAGTACACCTGTCCTCTAAATCTGGGATGGAGTTCACTCCTTGTGCTTGTTTGAATAATTTCTCTAGTTTATTGACCTTAAGTGCAATTGAGTCAACCTCAAATCCAAACGAAGCTTCGGCTTGATAGACTGGAGCTTTAGACACTTGCTCCGGGATTGGCTCTGCCGGATTACCCTGAGTCTATTGGAAATTAGAGGCAATGGCTCTGGGTGTTGGATTACCCGTGGGAGGTGCATGAGATGTAGAAGCCGCAGCCTGCAGTGGCTGTTATTGTTGTAGCTGGGTTATCACTTCAGCCTGACGAGCCATGACTTCAGCCTGACGAGCCGTGACTTCAGCCTAATGGACTGCGTCCTACTGCAGTGCCTTAATTGTTTATTGCAGGTACCGCATCTGTTTCCATACTGGCTAGGGGATGCTGAGCCATGGGAAAGGGTGATTGATCTCGTGCTGAGCTGAATAGAGACAACTGTTCCCAAACCAGACTAAACCCGGGTGAACTGAGTTGTGACTACTGTAGAAACTGTACTGAAGAATTCTGCTTGAACCTCCTTCGTCTTGTAACTGGTGGGGGTGAGGCAAACACAGGTTGCTTCTGAACCAATTCTGACCTGACAAAGTCTATCAATATAAGTCCAGTGTACCCGGGGGATATTGGAGCATTCTGAAGCTATGGTTCTGAGACTACCTTGCAAAAGAAGAAAACAGACAGCATCTCAGTCTGATTTCACCAAAATAGATATGAGCATAGCTGAATGACTACACTCATTACTGAATTCTGCCCAAAATTCTGCCTGTAAACTGATACCCTTAGGTCGATACTTAAACTTGCAACTGATACATATAGCCTGTAGAGATGCACTCTGACAACACATATCAAGCAAGTAAGAGCCAAAACATCCCTATGGAGGGGTAGGGTTTCCTTGTCCTATTTTGTCAGGAGCTAGGGTTTCACTATGCACGTAGCGGTTTCAAACAACCTACAACTGGGTAAGTAACCTGTCCTAGCTTGGAATGGTCACTATAGTTTCCGATATGCACTAGGTCGAATGGTCAAAAAGGGTACCCCGATAAAAATCGGGGTTTGTGTTCCCCTCGCGGCAGAGCCCGCAACCGATCAGCTTTATGGAACGCTTCTCAAAGTGGGCCTCTGGCAAATCGTTCAGGAATAGCATACGGCAAACACGGTGTCCTAGGCGCACCAATGCAAATGCAATGCAAAGAGACACATAAGTGTAATCAAAATAAGATATCATGAGTTCGAGTCAAGTTCTCTAAATCCCCAGTGGAGTCGCCAGAAACTGTAGACGTGCGCAAACGTCCCAGCTTCGCGTCGCGAATGGCACGAAATCCATTTTGTTCATTAGCTACTACAATTTGGACTCAATGTCACGGTTCTAAATCTAATCTCGCAAAGTTTAATGCAAGATCGATAAATCACTAAAGAGTCCAAATCCGGCAAATCGTTTTGAAAAATTGATTTTTATAAAGAAGTGTCAAACATGGACTGCTTTGCCAGATACAGAGTCGCCACCTAAATATTTTATTTTGGGAGAATTTAGGAAACCCTGACTCGCGCCTAAGGCCACGTGTCCGTCATCACCAAAGTTGCCTCGGCTCAGGAACTTGGGTACAAGAGGGGAAGGTCATGCAATGAGCACCCCCGCTCGTCTGATCAAAGATCAGCCTTTACTAACATGATATTTTGTTTTTGAAAACACATGTGTTCTTATTCCTGTTATTTAGTTATAATTACTATGTGATACACATAACATACAAGTATAGACTTGATCACCTAAATTGGAACAAAACACCTCATATTTGTTTGTTTGAAAATGGTTTGAAGGTGCTACTCACAAGTAGGCTAAGACGTGGATTTGCCACACTGAAGTGGGCTTAAGAAAAAATGATTTTGCCACTCTCAAGTGGGCTTAAAACTCACATTTCAATGAATTGTTCAAATTGAAGCAATCCAACCTTCACCCACAGGCATTCAGGTAGTTATATCAGTTAAGCAGTTAGCATCATGGCAAGCATGCTATCATGGAAACACTTACACACATGTAAGATACTAAAGCGTAAAAGCTTACATAGTACTCCGAGCCAAAACGAAAGCTAGTCAGTAATCAATGCATGATCCTAGCTATGTTAAGATGCCTAATGCAACACATGCGAAAATGCAACTAAGATGGGCTCGGCTTATTCTAAGATGGCATATGAAATGCAACTTGATAACATGCTGTTGAACACGTATTCAAGTAAATGTATTAAAATACAATACAGTTTGTATGATGCGCCGAGCCCAGTGCATGCAAGACAGATGAATGATGCAAACGTGCAAGCGTAAGGATACTAATTGAAATATAACCTAGAACTAACCATCGTAAGCAGTTAAGTAAAAGGGAGAAAGACATGGGGTTGGAAGACATTCACACACTCACGCACACTTATTACAAAGTTCACCCTCTCGACGGAGGGTCCGAATAAATCAACTAGCTAGCTACACTACACTAATCTATTCTAACTAATCTAATAATCTAATTAGACTAATTATTACAAAACAAAATTAATTAACTACTCCTAGTTAACTAATTATTACAAAACGAATCAATTAATTAAACGCATTAACTAATTAATTACAACACTTTTATAAATAAAATAACAATTTATTCCAAGTTAACAAAAGCATTGAAATGGCCTCGTGACGAGGGATGCACGCATGCTCGGTCGGCTTCGCTCCGAAATCCTTTACCATGCCTCATGTTGCCTCTGTTTGCACATTTCTGCACCTCTGAGAATTATACAAATCTCCAGAACACTTCTGATCTACCTCATGGACAAGCTGAGAGGTCATTGGCCAAGAGATATGGCCATTGGCCAGAGAACAATGGCCAACAGCTAATTTTGATGGTATCGGCCAAATATTTGTAGCCGATCAGCACACCAGATAGCCGATTGACCATCTCTTGCTGCAAACTCTCCTTTTTGCTGCAACAGAGCACAAACAGAGGCATGACAATGTATTTGCAAGAAAATGTGTGTGCAACTACACCCCTTATCATGTCTAAGGCTCAAAGGTGTGTAGTGCTCGTCCCTCGAGCCATTAATCACGCATCTTGATGCATGATGGCCAAAGAGGCCGAGTTGCACAAATCAATGTCACATGAATGCACAAAAAAACATATAAAATGCCTTAATCTCTATCATGCATGCTCAAGAGGGTCGGCGACCGAGAATTGAGGCACGTTTCATCACTTCAAGTATGAAACGTCCCTCGTTCGTCGTGTTTGGACTAACACCCAAACCCAAACACAATTCAATGCAAGGTATGCCAAACATAATGCAAATGACAAGCATACAACAACATGCAATGCACCAAGCAATGCAACAACACTTTATCTAATCAACATGCTAAACATCATGAACATACAACAACATACAAGTAAGAATGTCATAAGCATGCAAATGTCATGCAACTCAAGCATGCAAACATGATACAATACAACAACATTGAAACAACATGCTCAATGGACTTAAACCAAAAGTGGACAGATCTCAATCATGCCCAAATCAGTGGCCATAACACTCTTAAAAGATGGCATGAAAGGCTAGAAAATGCATGCTCATGCAATGGCCCATCAACTAGGCACAAGAGCACAACTCTCAAAAGTGCTCAAGGAGTGACAAATGTGGAAGTGTGACAACACTATAAGCTCTGAAACCAAGTAAGAAATGATGACAAATCATTCAAACAACATAAGCATGGCATGCTAGAAGGCTCAAAGCTTGAAACTAGCATAGGGACTTGCACTATAACTATGCAAAACATGAACCATATAGCCAAGACACCTTAAAAATATCCTAGAGCATGTCAAATGAAGGCTAAAACATGCATGGACTAGAGCCAAAACAAGCTAGCATAAAAGGCATGAAGCATGGAGTATGCAAGGCCAATAAGGAAGGTTACACTACACCTATCAAAACCAAGCATGAGTTGGCTTTACCAACAAAAATTAGAGTTATATTATGGAAAAATAACACCACAAATGCATTGATATGGTGTCCCAAAAGCTTAGGCAAGATGGCATGCATATAGGCTCATACTTAAGGCATAAAGAACCAACTCCTTAAAGACAATTAAAGAGTGATAAACATGAGAATATGGAAAAGATATATGCTCTGAAATTCTATGCCAAATGAGATGTCAAGGCATGCAAACATCACAAGTATAGCATGGTAGGGGCCTCAAAACTCAAGACTAGTCAAGGCATTTGCACTATAGCTATACAAAACATGAGTCATATGACCAAGGCAGCCCAAAATAGTCCTGAAGCATGTCAAAATAATGCTAAAACATGTATGGAGTATAACCAAAATAAGCTAGCATGATTGGCCAAAACATCAAGCATGTTTGACTAGTAAGCATGGATTACACTACAAGTGTATAAAGCATGCAAGAGGTGAGTCGACCAATCAAAATCAGAGTTATAACATGTCAAAATAACACCAAAAACATGCTTGAACTAAGCTAATTCAAACCACAAAAGCATGCTACTTTGTAAAGCTAACAAGGCCTGCAAAGAGGATTTACACTGCAAGTGCAATAAGCATGCAAGAGGTGACTAAGACAGCCAAAAATAGAGTTATGGAAGGTCTGATAAGTCACAAAAAATGAGTCTAAACAAAGCCATAAAGAAGTAAAAACACATGCTCATTTGGTTGGTCATCAACACTAGCAAGCAAGATAAGAGGAGAGGGGACCACCCTCTCCTATTTGGGCCCTCAAAATAGGGTTTTTACCACTAAAAATCCTTTGGATTTTAGTGGTTAAAAGGCCACGAAAAGTTGTTTTGAAAGGCCTTAGAAGATGGCTCAAAAGTTACACAAGCTAAGAAACAAGAGGGAGAGACAACCCCCCTAGCCAAACAAGGCTTAAACCATCATTTTTAGGACTGAAAAACAGATATTTTCTCAGTTCAAAACCACCCTAAAAATAGTGTAGAAAGATGGCAAAACAATAGTGCAAGACAAGCTTAAATGGGGTAAGTTGTATACCTTTGAAGCAAAGCAAACACTTGGCACAAAAGCGGCCCTAAACCAAGCTTTAATCCTCCTTTTAGAGCTCAAACAAGGCTCCAAGTAAGCTTCAAGCAACCTTAACCCATAGATGGACCACTTTCATCAAGGATGTCTAGGCAAAGGAGATGCATTTCTGTACTTGCATGCACAAAAGGCAAGAGGGAGAGGCTTTAGAGAGAGAGGTAAAGGTCAAGTTCTAAAAATTATAGAGAGAGAGGGAGTTTTAGTGAGAGAAGCTCTCAAAACTTACTTAAGAAGTTCTAAGTCTTTGAATATGAGATATAAGGCTTCATATATAGCAATTCAAAGCTTTTGGTCGAAAATATCTAAGTATGGGATAGCTGGAGGTTGTGTGGAACAGCTGGGGATGAAATATCTTCAAAAAATCTGAGTTTGAGTCACTCTTGGCCGATCGGCCATCTTTGGTGCCGATCTGCCACTTATCTGCTACTTTTTTGGCCGATCGACCAACAAAATTTGTTTTTTAGGCCCAACTTCAAATGGGCATAACTCCTTTATATGAACTTCATTTTAGGTCATTCTTGTGTCCAAATTGAAGCCCCGGAAGTAATATTTCCAATGGTATCAGCCTTACATCAAAATTCCAACTGTGAAAAAAGTTATGCATGTTTTGGGGAAGCCGCTCAATTTCGGTCCAACTGGAATGATACCCAACTTCAACCAATCATATCTCACTCGTCCGGACTTGTCTTTATGAGATTCTTAAGTGGAAAATGAAGCCCCAGAAGTATTCTTTCCAACGGTGGTGGCCTCATATCTTAAATTCAAGTGTATAGATAGACAGGCCTGATTTAGCGAGGACCGCTCGACTCTCTTTTAGCGATTCATGCCCAACTTCTTCCTCAACTAGGTTTCTTCTCTGCACTCCTCTTTCTTCAACTCCAAACCCCTAAACAAGGTGTTTTGAAAGATCTTTTCAAAGAGTTCACCTCTCTTCCATTCATTTCCACTTTGTCCTTTGCTCGGTTTATCGAAAAGTGCAACATTTAACAAAATGCGAGCGTTGGAACATCATAAGAACTTTGTTTTAAAAATGTTTTCACAGAGAGGGTTTTAAGGTCTGAAATCTTTGGTCAAACTAGTTTTAGTCCAAAATGGGGTGTAAGGTTAGGATTTGACTCTATCCTTGCCAAAGAAACCGACCCTTTGTATAGCATAGCCTACATAACTTTCATTACCAAGGAAGCCATCAATAGCGCCTAAGTCTTAAGGTCGGTCAAAAATGGGGTTTCTATAGACATTTCATACTTGAAGTGATGAAACGTGCCTCAATTCTCGGTCGCCGACGCTCTTGATCATACATGATAGAGTTCTAGGCTCTATGTGTTTATTTGTGCATTCATTTCATATTAAATTGTGCAATTTGGCTTATCGTCCATCATGCATTGAAATGCGCGATTGGTGGCCCGAGGGTCGAGAACCACACTCCCTTGAGCTTATGAAATGATATGGAGGATGGTTGTGCACACATATCTTGCAAATACATTGCCTTACCTTTTCTTGCTCTCTGTTGCAGCAAATTGGAGAAGTGCAGCAAAAAATGGTCAGCCAACTAGAAAAACTAGCTGGCCGACCACTTTTTCTGGTCTGCAACAATAGAAAGTGGTCGGCTAGTGGCTGAAAACACCCCTAGGTGGTTGGCAGCCCTCCTACAGGTCCCCAAGGTGAGTTAGAAGCTTTCTGGAGCTTGATATAAGGTTCTGAGAACAATTGCAAACAGAGGCAAATCGGGGCATTGCGTTGGATTTCCGAACGAGGCGACCGAGCATGCATGCACTCCTCATCCCGAGGACCTCTCTTTAATTCTTTCCTTAGCTAGTTTATGCTTTGGTTCTGTATTTAAGTAGTTAATGCGTTTAGCTGCTTATTTGTATTTGATTAGCTAATTAGTTAATTTGTTAGTTAATTAGCTTGTTCTGGAATAATTAGTTGTAGCTAGTTATTCAATTTTGGCGATGCAATAATTAGTTTAATTAGCTTAGATTAGCTAGTTAACTCTTTATTCGGACCCTCCGTCAAGAGGGCTAACTGTTGTAATAAGCGTGCGTGTGTGTGATGCATGTCTTCCAACCGCCATTTCTTTCTCCCTTTTACTTACCTACTTACGATGGTTAGTTTTAGGGTATGTTTCGATTAGCATACCTTATGCTTGCATGTGTGCATCCATTCATCTATTTTACATGTACCGGGCTCGGTGCATCATACTAACTGCATTGTATTTCAATACATTTACTTGAATACGTGTTCAACAATATGTTATCAAGTCGCATTTCATATGCCATCTTAGAATAGCCGAGCCTATTTTTGTTGATTTTTTGCATGTGTTGCATTAGCCATCTTAACATGAACCAGGACCATGCATGATTTCTAGATAGTTCTTTGTTTTGGCTCGGAGTACACTATGAGTGTTTACGCTTTAGCGTACTGCATATGTGTAAGTGTTGCCATGTTAGCATGCTTGCCATGAGGCTAACTGCTTAAGTGATTAACTGCCTGAATGCCTGTGGGTGAAGGTTGGATTGCTTGAATTAGGACAATTCATTGAAATGCTCGTCTTAGCCTACTTACGAGTAGCAAACATCAAACTGTTTTCAAAACAAACGAATATAAAATGTTTTGTTCCAACTTAGGCGATCTAGTCTATAATTGTATGTTGTGCGCATCACATAGTAATTCTAGGTTAATAACCGGAATAAGAACACATGTGTTTTTAAAAACAAAATATCATGCTTAGTGCAGGCCGATCTTTGATCGGGCGAGCGGGGGTGCTCATTGCATGACCTTCCCCTCTCGTACCCAAGTTCCTGAGCCGAGGCAACTTTGGTGATGATGGACACATGGCCTTAGGCACGAGTCAGGGTTTCCTAAATTTCCCCCAAAATAAAATATTTAAGTGGCGACTCTGTATCTGGAAAAACAATCCATGTTTGGCACTTCTTTATAAAAATCAGTTTTCCAAAATGATTTGCCAGATTTGGAGTCTTTGGTGATTTATCGATCTTACATTGCACTTTGTGAGATTAGATTCAGATCCGTGATATTGAGTTCGAACTATAGTAGCTAAGAACAAAACAAATTCACAACCCCCACGGTGCAGAGAGTGAGAGTTCTCGGGGCAGTCTACAGTTTCTGGTGACTCTGCTGGGGATTTAGAGAAGTTGACTCGAACTCATGATATCTTGTTTTGTCTACACTTACGTGTTTCTTTGCATTGCATGTGCATTGGTGCCCCTAGGACACCGTGTTTGCCGTATGCTATTCTTGAATGGTTTGCCGGAGGCTCACTTTGAGGAGCGTGCCATAAGGCAGATCGGTTACAAGCTCTGCCACGTTGGGAACACAAACCTCGGTTGTTGTCGAGGCACCCCTTTTGACCATTCGACCTAGTGCATGTCAGAATCCGTAGTGACCATTCCAAACTAGGACAGGTTGCTTATCCGGTTATAGGTTGTTTGAAACCGCTGCGTGCGTAGCGAAACCCTAGCTCCTGACAAAATAGGACAGGGAAACCCTACCCCAACATAAGGGTGTTTTGGCTCTCATTTGCTTGCTATGTGCTTTTAGAGTGTGCCTTTACAGGAATGCATGTATCAGTTTGCAAGTTTGGGTATCAGGCCCGCGGGTATCAGTATGTGAGGAATCAGTTTTACTTCAGGGTATCAGTTTACAGGCATAATTTTGGACAGAATTCAGTAAAGAGTGCAGTTATTCACCTATGCTTATACCTGTTCTGGTGAAATCAAGCTGAGATGCTGTATGTTTTCTCTTTTGAAAGGTATTCTTGGAACCATAGCTTCAGAGGGCTCCAATATCCCCCGGGTACATTGGATTTGTGCTGATAGACTTTGTCAGGTCAGAGATTCAGTTCAGAGCAGCCAGTGTTTTCCTTCGCTGAGGCAAGCCAAAGAGAGGCCAATCAAGGCTCACCGGTTCATCTAATCCGTTAGTCACCAGTCACATCGCCTCTATTCAGTTCAGCAGACTCATGATGACGCAGAGTTCAGAAGAAATTGTGGTCATGACAGTGACATTGAACCAGGAAATCGCCATACAGGGTGAGACCGATGCTGAAATGCAACGCCCATCTGGGGCACCTACCACACATCCAGTCACGGAACCCCAATCATCTTGAGTCCATGAGCCCACTACTTTTGAGCTAATGGGAATGATCGGCGATCTTCAAAGAATTGTGGCTGATCTAGCCTTTGGACTATCGGCTCCACTATCGACCACATCACATGCCGAAAATTTCACACCAGAAGACTCCCCACTCCTGGGGCGAATTGTAATTGAAATTGGGCAACCTAAAGCCACCCCAAGCTTGGGTAATGACATGTCAACAACAACAAGGCTCCGCTCTGATGTAGCGACCCAAACCCTCGACCAAGCTGAGGCAAGTGGAAAGGACAAGTTAGAGGTAGACATTGATCCCTATGACCACCTTCTGTGGGCTTTTGAGGCATTGAAAGCCGAAGGACTGAACAAACAACAAGTGCTCGCAATTGTTTCAAAAACTGTGGATGACACTTTCGTCACTCAGAATGAGAGCAGTTTGAATCAAGGAGAAAGCCGGGAGAAGGGCCGTCATACCATAAATGATCCTGTTAGCTCTAATCCTGCACTCGGAAGAGATCAGAAAACCAAGCCAGCACCTGCTGACCCCTTTGCTGGTACACCCAGCAAAAATCCACAAACCTTGAACTATCTACCCCGAGGTTGCATGGTCTTCCATGCCCTCTATATGTCTTTGTCTAAGGCTTTTCAAATCCTCGTTGAAAAAGGCCATCTCAAACCTCTTGAGCTTCGATCTCTCCTTGGTCGTCTTCCACCCGATCATGATACTACCTAGTATTGTGCCTATCATCAACAAATCGGTCATAGCACCGACAATTGCTTTCGCCTTCGCCACGAAGTACAGGATTTGTTTAATAACAAGGTCGTCATCCCACCAGCTCAGCAAGGTCTACCGTCATTGGACCTGTGAACCTGGGGGATAATGTGATGTGATCGGGGAGGATGAGCCACCTGTGGATGGCACCCAGTTTACTCCGAATGTGGCGGATGGCCCGTATTGTTTTGAGCATTGTGCAAATGCTAGTTTTTGTACTTCCTGACTTGAGTATTGAGTTAGTTTTGTTATGTTGTTTAGAGTCTGTCTCGCTGTTTTGAGTCAGTCTTTTCTCACTGAGTCAGTCGGGTCTGTCTTGTTGTATCGAGTCAGTCCTGTTTTATTGGAGTCAGGTGATTTTAGGGGTGTTACCTTGGATATCACCTGCTTGTCTTGTGTTTGTCTTTTACACTCTTTGAGGCTGTTTCTACCGTGGAGCCAGTTACACCAGAAGATTTGAATGCAGTAGCAGTGATCTTCACGCTTTTGTGCTTAGAACCAGTTGTGCCAGCAAGTTTGAATGAAACGGCAATGCTTTTCACTTACTTTTATGTGCCTTGAATTCATTGCATTGACCTAAGTTTTTCAAAACTTTTTTTTTCGAACACTGTGATGAAAACAAAAAGGAATGAATTCCTCGGGATTTGCAAAAATTTGATCAATTGAGAGAAAGAGGGGCGTGCTAAGCCCTTAATGATTGAGATCATGCATGTTAATGTGAGTACTGAGAAGGATCCCAGCTTGATCCAGATTGGTTTCGCATTATCTTCAGCGCGAGCGACTAGTCACTTTCTTAAAAAATTTCAAAAAATGTTTTGCGCGGTCTTGGAAAGACCTGTGTGGAATCGCTCTTGAAATTGTGCAGCATAGGATCGCTCTCAGCCTCGAGACTCGACCTCTTTTGCTTTCAAACCTTGAACTGGGATTCAGAATGATCAAAGGTCAATCACAATGTGAGGCCTGTGTGGCCAGATTTGAAGCAACCCTTGAACTAGGGGCAAGAAAAGTCAGATCAAGAAGATCAGATGTCATCAAAAGGAGCTTGCAAAGCTAAATCAGAAGCAGCCCCTGGATTAGGGGCAAAAACGTCCGATGTGCTCGAAGAGTAAAAAATTGGGACATTTCTTAAGCTAACGAAGATCGGCAAAAATGCCAAATCCCAGAAGGGAGGAAAGAAGAAAGTATTGCTGAAGGACAACCGAGTTCCTATCCACAACACTAGGGGCAAATTCAGCCCCCATTGGATGGACTTCTATATCATCAGCAAACAATAGCCATTCTTCTGGGTTCAGATGGCTTTGAGATCCCAAAAACCATTTGACATGGACAAAGCTACACTTTTACCCTTGAGAAGCTCGCTAGGACGAAAACCCGGAAAGGTGACCCAGGCAAAAATTAGAGCAAGAAAAAGAAGAAAAATGAAAAGAAAAGCAAAAAGAGCAAAAAAGAAAAAAATGCAAAGAATGGAAAAGAAATGAAGAAAATGAAAAAAAAAGAGAAGAAAAGAAATGAAAAGAATTGAAAAGAAAAGAAAAACAAAGGTCACAAGGTTGAAAACCCAGAAGGGCGGCCTTGGCAAAAGTTAGAGCGTAAAAGGAGAGGTTAATACCCGAGTGTACCTTCACCCCGGAACTACGTCAGGCTTGATTCCCATGTTTGGGATACGTATGCAACTTCATTCTGAAGTCCAGCCATAAACACTTCCAAATTGACTGTGTCCATGTAATGGTTCTGATCATTTTTGTCTTCTCTGTATCCGAGAGTTCGGTTGTGATCGTCACTTTGAGAACTGATTACAGTGCACTGTGGTGCCATTCAGACAAGGGGTAACTTTCCGTTATCGTGCAGTGCCATTTAGGCAAGGGGCAATTTTCCATTGTTTTGGATATGAGGTTGTGCATCTCAAGAGTAGATTCTGCGTTGGTCAAGCAGTGACCATTTGTAAAAATATTTTTTGAGAATTTTTACTGAGGTTGACTACTTTTCTCGAAAATTATTTCATTTTCTAAAATTGGACCATTTCTTGGACCCAAAAAAGAAAAATTTTCAGTGCTCACAGCCTGACTTGCATGATTTTGAATCAGAAAATTGAACAAGTATGCTAATCTAATTCTCATATTGATCAAAATTGTTTTAGAAAGTCAAAACAAAAAAAAAAAGGGGTCAAAATGATGAACTAGGGGCACAGTTGAGTCAAGTGTTCTATCTTTTCACCATTGTCAACATACTTGGCAGAAAGGGCACCGTATTTGCCAGAGAGGGCACAACAGAAGCAAACAGAAAAGGGCTGAAAGCTCTTAACATCCTCTGAGCAGCAAGGTATCAAGCCAAGTGCGAAGCACAAACTGGAAATGGAGTAGGATATTCCACTCCCTTATCCGAGAAGGTCTAGTCACGTCCGAACTGGCCAAGGGCATCATCAACCGATGTCAACTGCAGATTTGCTACACACCCAGTTATAGCACAACCCCTCTGTGGGAAAGTTCACTGTTGTGAGCAGAAGAAGAAGAATCTAGTGGAATGCTAAGGGCAAGAGCCCGCAACTTCTTGTTTACCCATCAACCACCCAGGGGAGGGATAAAAAAGAAAAGAGAGATTGAAGAATAGAGAGATGTGCATTGAGAGAAAAAGTGAGAAAATGGCTTTTTTAGAAAAAAAAAAAAAAAAAATTTGAGCCTGAGGGCCGAGTGATGTGAGAATCACAAATGAGAAAGGGTGGGAAACAATACCCGGAGAAACTGGCTCCTCGCGAACTGAGAGGTCTCTTGCCATTGGAACACGTCTTAGTGTCGTGTCTGTTGTTCTTGTTTGTCTCGATTCTTGTTTTGAGTCATTTCGGGTGTCAATGTTTGCATTTAGGTTGTTTACCTTTGTTTTCCATTGTTGAGTCATTTTTTGACTATGATCAGTTGTAGGCTCAATACCTGGTTAAGAACTCATTTCTTAATTCCAAAATTGAATCGTTTTGTGCTCAGAGTGCTGTGTCGTTCTCCACATAAGTGCAAAACAGGCTTTGTTCTTTCATAACACCGCAGGGTTCAACCCAGGTCATATGAAAATAGTAAAACCAGGACCTATCTGAAGCTATATGGGTTCCAGACTACAAAGCAAAAGAAAAGAAGGAAAACCGGAGCATCTTAGTGTGTATCGACTTCAGCAAATTCTGTGATTGTACCTCGGATGTACCTCTTCAAGCCTTATCAGTGCTTCGAAGAATGAGTGTGCCTCTACCTCAAGCTCAAGATCAAGCTTGCTTCAAGCCAGAATGGCAATTAGAAGTGCTCTCCCTGAGTACCATTCCTTGCCAAAGGTATCTTGGCTGTGCTTGCAATGAGTTCCTAAGAGATCAACTGCGACGGTGGAAAATAGAGTTTGAATGGCTGATGCCTAGAACACAAAGATTGAAATTTCTGAGACTAAACTCTGGTTTAAATACCCAGGGGTGAATCCCCGGCTTGAAATCTGTATGGAAACCCCATAGGTTGAGATAGCTTATATGCGCCTCAGTTCTAGGTACTGAACCAACCTAGTCTGTCACCCCGTTAGAGAACAGGGAAAGTTGTGAATGTGATCAGGAAGAAAAGTGACATCTGTGACTTTTACATGCAGAGGTTACTCCTTGTCAGTATTTCAGCACCTTTGTACCGTGAGTTGAAGGTAAGTGTTCGAAGAATACAATGGGAGATCCCCGTCAGAGTAGAGCGGTTCATCGCCACTCACCCCTTTGAGGTGCTTTCTAAAGCGCCGCTTTGTTTGCTTATTGTATTCCCTAAACATCATGCTCTACATTGCCTGTAACATGTATCGTATCATCGCCCTTATTGCATTTATTTGCATCTTGTGTTATCTTGTATCGTTTATCTGTTCCCGCTGCATAGCGTTTAGGATCGTTGTCCTCCGGGGCTTTCTAAGAACGCGTGAAGTGCGGCCCTGGCCGCGTTTTATCTCAGGCTGTGTCGTGCACTCACTTGGGCCGGATGAATTTGTAACGACCCCAAAATCCGTATTAGAGATTACCTTTATGGCCTTATGGGTTAATGCATTTTAATTTGATGATATCTGTTCAAATTGAGGAATTATATGTTGAGCCACGACTTTAAAATTGAAATTACCGACCTTTACGGGTTCAGAAATCACAATTGAGTACTTGGGTATGTTAATGAGAATTTTTAGAACTATTTGGGAAAATTAATTGGAAATCCAATTTGGCTGATTCGGTAAGACACGTTTGGGTGGCTAACTTTATACTGCTAATTAAAGGCCTTAGAGGCTTCAGAAACCAGAACAGAGACATTTATGACCAGCACAATTTTTAGAGCCACCTGGGAACTTTAATTGAAATTTGATTTCGTGGGATTCGTAAGGCCACGTTTGGCTCTCCCTATTGTGTTAAGCCATGTGTGTGTTTATTTATATATATGGATGTGCCTGTGAGTGGTTGATCTCATCTTTTGGGAGCCCAAAATATCTAAAAAGAGAGAGAAGAGAGACCAAGATTCTTGAAGAAAAGCTCAATAATCATGGGGGTTTGAAGATGATTGAAGGGAATTGAAGAAAGAGAAGGAAGATCACCCACGGAAACTCGGGGGTAATTGAAGAAAGCAAAGAGAAAGACAAAGATTGAACTAAGGTAGGATCATCTATCTTGAATCCTTATGTTTAAAGCTTCAATTATATGAAATCAAGGATTGATATGGAAGATGTGAACTTTGAACCCCAACTATGGCCATATTATGCTCTTTTGTTCTTGTGCTTGGGAATTGAGTAATATTTTGAGGTTATGAAGTTCGATGGAGATTAATAATGTGAAATTTATCATGTATTAAAGGGTTTTGGGTTTTGATTTACATGAAATTGAGGTTTGATTTTGAAAATGAGAAGTTCCAATTTTACAGCCATTTTCGGACTGTAAACTACCCAGGGCCACACATGCGGCTCCATTTCCCGCACATGCGGGAGACAGCTCTGTTCAGCCAACTTTGAATAAGCATATCTTTTGTCTTCGAACTCCATTTTGAGTGATTCTTGAGCCTAAAATCAAGCCTCGGAAGTCTAGTTTCCAATGGAGGTGATCTCACTCCCAAATTCTAAATACAGAAATAGTTATGCCCAGGTTAGTGATGACTGTTCACTTTCTCTCAACCAATTTTGTACCATTTTTTCACCTAAACAATTTCCCATCAATTTCTCCTGTTTTCTGAGACATGGATTATAACTTATTAAGGAATAATGAGCTTGGTACCACCATGGCTAATTGATTGAATGATCAAAGAGAATAAGTAAAGGATCGAGTATAATCTCATATTATGTGTTGTGCACTGTACTTGTAGGTCGAGACGAGGACATCGTCCCATTACTACCGGGAGCCGATCACTGTGAGTAATAGTAGTGTAACAATATGTTTCTCTTACCTCCTGTGACTATGATTTATGTGTTGTTATTTGTGAATGGTCTATTCCATTGATGTTGTGCTTTGATTCAATTAGTTGATACGCTTGAATAATGGCGCTGATATGAACCTATGGTCGTTTTGTCCCCAGTAATAGACGTGGGCCCGAGGCCATTATGATGTGAATTGTTCTGTCCCTATTAATGTAGTGATACATTTGCCTTCTGTTAATAGTTATTATTAATGTTCTGTTATCCGCAAGACAACTATGTCGGCTTGTAATAAACCATCGGAAAATCTTTGTGCACTATTGAGTAATAGTACTATAGCAGTACGTTTTGCTTACTGTTAATAGTTAATACTAACGTTCTGTTATCTACAAGTTAACTATCTGAATTCATGATGAACAAATGGAACATATGTGTATAATGGAACAATGATATCTTGGTGTATCTGCAATCATTCTGTTTTGCTAATGATCGGCCCGAGGCCAATCTATTGATAGCTGGGCTTAAAGCCGTTCTGTATTATCTGTGGGCTTAAAGCTGATCTATATTATATCTGGGCTTAAAGTCGTTCTGTATTATTGGTGGGCTTAATGCCGTTTTGTATTATATCTGGGCTTACAGCCGATCTGTATTATATTTGGGCTCGCAGCCGATCTGTATCATATCTGGGCTCACAGCCGTTCTATATTATGGGGGTGTTTGTTTCAGCTTTTCAGAGCCAACTTATGGTTTTTAGTTTTGAAAAAGTTATTTTGAATTGTTTGGTTAAACTTATTTCAAACAGCTTCAGATTCTAACAGCTTATTTTAACTCAAAAAAGCTGATTCTGAGAAGCTGCTCACCCCTTGCTTCTGATTATCAGCTTCTGCTGTGGACATGTTAATTTATGGTTATACTCTTAAATTTTTTTATTTTTTATTTTTTTTTTAAATATAAAAATACTCAAATGGACTATAGATTATTATTCTTATTTTTTATGAGAAACGTAGACAAACAAAAAATAAAAATTAATTGAAAAAGTTATTTCACAGCTTATTTAACAAACACTACTCAGCAACTTAAATCTATAATCCAACAGCTACACCAAACAGATTAACAACTTCTGATTAAAGTCATAATCTATAATCTGTTAAGCTATAATCTATAAGCTGTTTTAACAGCTACACCAAACGGGGCCTATATCTGGGCTTACAGCAGTCCTGTATCATATCTAGGCTTACAGCCGCTCTGTATTATATATGGGCCTGAGGCCGTGATGTGTTATACGTGGGTCTGAGGCCGTTCTGTATAATCTGTTAGGCTAGAGGCCGTTCTGTATAAACCGTTAGTTCAGTGGCCACTCTGTATAATCTGTTGGGCCTGAGGCCGCTGTGCATAATGTGTTGGGCCTATGGTCGTTTTGTATTCTGCATGGGCTTAAAGCCAGTTTGTATTATATGTGAGCCTGAGACCGTATTGAAATATAGTTATGGATAAGACCTGTATATGGTTGGTATCTGCCTATTTATTTTATCCAAGATTTTGCTTATTCAATTAACCTTCTTACATTGTTATTATTCATTGAGCTTTGCTCATTCTGTTTTATGTATATTCCTGTTGGTGAGCCATCGAGGATTGACACTAGAGTTGTACTGAGGTTCGCCTGTCTGCCAAATCACCTGGGGTATGTCTCCACGTGGAGGCCTTAATTTATTGTTGGGAGTCATATAAATTATTAAGTCTTATGTAAGTGTGTGTGAGATCTATATAAATTTTGTGATTGTATATGTATATTTGGAAGTGTATTTAAATGCTTAAATCCAATTAAACCATCATGTATGCACAAGCTCAATGGCCCGTATGTGATTAAATATTATTCTAAAATTCTGTTTTGTGGCCTATGTGCGGGCCGGTCATGGACCAAACTTTTAGGGGCGGGTTTGGGTCGTGACAGGTGGTATCAGAGCACGCGTTAAGATCTCACACACGTGTCCATTGAGCATTAGAGTGTCTAGAATGCATTTAAGTTGCATGTATGTAGTAACGAAAGGATATGATGTGCATTTTAAAAGATGTACGTGAGCTTGCACAATACGTTAAGTATTGAGATTAAGAATGAGAATTCTCATAGACTTTGGGGTAATAAAAGAAGATTCATATGAGAATTCTCATAGACTTTGGGGTAATAAAAGAAGATTCATATGTTTTGTTTCATAGACTAAGTTTTGTGTTTAAGGAGAATTGCATAATTGTTATGAAATGAGAATGGGTTACACAAGGCTAAAGTTTGAAAGATGTGGAATATCGGTGTTCGTTGGATATTCAAATTGATAAGTATAAGCATGTTCGTGGAAACGTAATATGAAAAGAGATTAAACTTAGTTTCTATATGTGTTATATGTGAAATTAGACCATGCGGAATTTTGGGGAAACTGAGGATGTTGTGAATCAATGAAGTGTATGGCAATTAAGAGATACAATGATTAATAACGAGTATGGGATTTGAGAATGATTTGATATAAGAAGTAGAGATAAAGGGATTGCCCCACTCATATCCTTGTATGCATATATGTGTTATGACTAGGTATGCGAAACTATGTGTTATGGAATAATTAATGAATGATATGCGATATGTTAACAGTCTGCATCTTATGACTCTAGGAGCAGGGATGAAATGGAATGTTAATAAATGCAAGTATTGTGATTTGTGATCACATAGTATTCGGTGGAATTTTATGGAAGTTTAGTGATGCAGGAAATTGAAATTTTGACTAGAATGTAGGTGGTGTTGAGTATGTTCATTTGTAGAGATAGAGTGTATGTTGAGGGAATTGAGATATGTATGCTGGCGAAGGAAATATTATCTGAAATCTTGAGCCATGGAGTTAAATGACTTGGTATGATCTTATATATTAAGCTACTTTGTATTTAGTGGCTTGAGGGAAAGGTAGTAAGAATGAGTTGATGCTTATGTTGTCTTACCACGTGTAAGAATACGAATGGGCATTGTTAATGTAGTGAGATGATATGTTTGTTAATCAAATTATGTGGGTTATTGAAGTGGATCATTGGTGAAAAGAAGGTCATGTTGTGAATTTTTCTATGGGATGATAAGTGAAGTTTTGTTCCTCCTTTCAGTACGGACATATATTCTTGTGAAAGAATGTAAATAAAAGGAAAATTGTGTTTCTTTTGTGGACTGCCATTTGTCAGAAAGACATAATTTTGTTCTGATGCGTTTTTGTTCTGAACCTAACATATTGTTATCATAAACTCACCATTATTGACTAAGGACGAAATATTTGTATGAGAATTAATTCAAGGCTTATTCCTTTATTGTGATCTGAAAAAGAGTGATCATTGGAATGAAACTTATGTGATCCATGTTATTTAGAGATGTCATACCATCAATTAAATTCGATACTTCCGACATAGATGAATAATGTGTGACCTTGTGTGAGTTGACCATGGACCTAAGTGAGTAATGTTTTTGTAAAAGATACTTTTGTATAAATGATTTTGAAAATGGCTATGCTCTACGATGTTTAATGAAATCTATATCTTGGTTACGAAATGTTTTATATGATAAGTATTTTCTGAAATGATAAAATATGCTATGAACTTCTGACATGTTTATGGTATGATGAGTTTTCTGAATAATTTTCCCAAAATGATTAGATATGCTATGAAACTCCGATTGTTCAGCATATGACAAGTTTTCTGAAAAAGATATTTTACTATGCATGAATGCGTTTCCCATTTGACAATTTATTGTGGCATGCTTGATGAATGCTGTGGGAGTCGAATAATGGCAAAATCAAAAGGTGCGTAACTTAGAAGACTGATATTAATCGGCTGTATCCTACGAGAATGGGAAGCCGAATATAATACATGTGCTGAATAAGTGTAGATCCTCAGAGCCGAATAAGAGAAAGGACAATGATTAAAAAGTAGGCCCTGGCCCCGAGGATCAAAAGGAACAGGTATAAATACAGGAACAATGGATTGAGAAAGGTATGTAACAATCACTTTTTGCTTAACTTAGAAGACAAGCTATTTTGAGTATAAGAACTGACTTGTCCGTCGGAGTGCTAATTCCGGCACCCCCGACCGGAGTGTTTATGTCTTTTCAGGTGACTAGCTGAGGATCACTAGCGTCTCCCAGGATCTGAAGAGTATTTCCAAAACCACTTCTCCACAATTGGCGCCGTCTGTGGGAATACTCAAATACATCCATGGCAGGCGTGACTGAAGATCCTCCGATAGCCACTGACGAGACCACATAGAGAGATGATCTCACTTCAGCAAATATTCTCGGAAAGGAAACCATCGCTGCAAGACGCGCCTTGAACTTCGACTCACCAATGACTTCAGTGCAAGAGACAATGCAAACGATCAGGAAACAAGCAAAGCAGAATGAACAAAGGCTGGAGAACATGATCACTGAAAATGAACGTCTCTGTCAAGATTTGGCCCTGGAAGTAGCAAAATCCAGAGAAGCCGTGTGCCAAGATCCCGAACGACCTCCAAGGGCAGGTGGACAACGACCTCGAGCCCGACCAAAGGATACCGATAGCGACTCCAACTCATTACCCACGGAGCTCAACAAGAAGGGATGATCTGAAACTTCCAACTCCTCCGAAAAGAGTCTACATACAAGGAACAAGCACAGACGAAGCAGTTCAGATGAAGAGGACCAGCACGATCCTTTTGTCCGATGGGTTACAAGGACGGCCCTACCCAAGAAGTTCAAAGCTCTGTCATTCACTCTTTACGACAGAAAATCAGACCCCACTGATCATATCCGTCACTACAAGCAGGCCATGACATTGCATGCAGACAACGAAGCCCTCATGTGCCGCATATTCCCCAGCAGCCTGGGGCCATTAGCTGTCAGGTAGTATTACAAGCTAGAGCTGGCTTCGATCAAAAGCTTCCATCAATAACAGAAATCCTTCAGGGCCAGGTTCATCACCAACGAGGTATAGCCGAAACAGGCCGACTCTCTCTGGGCTATGTAGATCCAGTCAGGAGAAATGCTCAGAGCGTATTCAGCGCACTATTGGGACTGCTTCAACCTCGTCGACGATGCTTGTAACGACTCCATGGCCATCACTGCCTTCAAAATGGGACTACATCTTGATAGTGCTCTTTGTAGTTCCCTGACCAGAAGACACCCCAAAATAGTCTGGGCGCTGATGAAGAAAGTTGAAGAGTATTGCAAAGTGGAAGATGATGCCTTAAGAATAAAAGCCGGACAAATGTCCAACAAAATGGCCCCCCATGAAATTGCTCAACCAATAAGTTCTGTGCCACCTCCGAGCCTTGAGCCACGACAACGCACTAAACGAGACAAAAGGCGGGACTCTCACCTATCAAGCGATCAATGCTCCCACCGAACGAATGAACAACTGCAAGTCGACAGTAGGCGCTTGAGGCATGCCGACAAGAAGTACACAGAGTTGTCAGAACCAATCACTGCAATAATGACTAAAGTCCAACACCTTCCATTCTTCAAATGGCTGTCAAAGATGGTGGGGCCACCCGACATGCGAAGAAGGGGTAGGCGGTGTGAGTATCACAAAGATCACGGCCACAAAACCGAGAGTTGTTACGCATTAAAGGATCACCTGGAAGAACTGGTGCAAGACGGCCGACTACAACAGTACGTGAGAGAGGGAAAACCAATCAAGGCATTAGCCTTGAGGCAGGACTCACCTCCACTTGGCGCGATCCATATAATTTACAGCCTGCCTGCATTCCCAACCGTGCACACAATTCAATCACATCCAATCCCCCAAAAGCAACGCATTCCGACGAATGGCCCAGAGAAGCTCCGACAATTACTTTTAATGACTCCGATCTTAGCGGCACAACAGCCTCCCACATCGATCCGTTGGTCATCAAATTACGCGTAAATCGGTTCGCCATTGAACGCATTCTCATAGACCTAGGGAGTACTTCAGAGGTTATGTATTACAAAACTTTCATCAAACTCGGCTTCGACGAGTCAGATCTATCTCCGGCGCCTCACTCATTGTTCGGCTTTAATACGAATCCTGAGTACCCGTTAGGGAAGATCATACTACTTGTTTGAGCGGGCTCCAGAACGGTCGAAGTAGAATTCCTGGTCGTAAAGCTCCCTTCACCGTATAATGTCATCATGGGGCGAACCTGGTTACATATTATGAGGGCCGTTCCAAGCACTTATCATCAGCTTGTGCGCTTCCCGACAGCCCGTGGCATTGAAGAAATCCGTGGCTCCCCGCAATCGGCACAAGCAGAGATTTTATGAAAACCCTATCACTGACTTGACTTGTGGGCTTTGATCCTTGCATATATATGACTTCTGCAATGCAAACCATTTTTTTTCGTCGCTCAATTCATTTCTCAAAGCCCCCCTTTGGTGCATGACACCTTAGGGCCGATTAAGCCTCCAGATTCGGAGCGCCCTTCGTGGATATCATGATTGGCCAAACTAAGTCCCTGGATTCGGAGCTCCCTTTGGTGCATGACACCTTAGGGCCGATTAAGTCTCCGGATTCAAAGCCCCCCTTTGGTGCATGACACCTTAGGGCCGACTAAGACTCCAGATTCGGAGCGCCCTTTGTGGATATCATGATTGGCCACATTAAGTCTCCGAATTCGGAGCCCCCTTTGGGGCATGACACCTTAGGGCCGATTAAGTCTCCGGATTCGAAGCCCCCCTTTGGTGCATGACACCTTAGGGCCGATTATGTCTCCAGATTCATAGCCCCCTTTGGTGCATGACACCTTAGGGCCGATTAAGTCTCCGGATTCGGAGTCCCCTCTGGTGCATGACACCTTAGGGCCGACCAAGACTCCGAATTTGGAGTGCCCTTCGTGGTTATCACGATTGGCCAAACTAAGTCTCCGGATTCGGAGCCCCCTTTGGTGCATGACACCTTAGGGCCGATTAAGTCTCCGAATTCGGAGCCCTCCTTTGGTGCATGACACCTTAGGGCCGATTAATTCTCCGGATTTGGAGCCCCCTTTGTTGCATGACACCTTAGGGCCGATTAAGTCACTAGATTCGGAGCGCCCTTCGTGGATATCACCATTGGCCAAACTAAGTCTCAGGATTCGGAGCCCCCTTTTGGTGCATGACACCTTAGGGCCGATTAAAGTCTCCTCATCGAAACACCGGTTAAGGAGCCCCATCGGCGCAAGATGTCTTTGGGCCGATTAAGACTCCGAATTCACAGCGCCTCTGACGCGTAACACCCTAGGGCAGATCATACCTCCGAATTCGGAGCACCCTTCGGCACGAACAAAACGAAACAGAACATGCCAACATTCGAAATAAGGTGCTTAGCTAAGCATATAAAAAATCCAGAGTAAGACGCAAATGTTTGAAATAAAACTTTTTATTTGATCAAATAGTTGTTACATAGATGCAATCCGCGTTCGAACATTACAATATCTATCTTTAACTTCTAAGGTGAAAAGGGGAATTAATCACGTTGATACAACAGAGGCCTCAAATCAATGTACGTCGTTTGGAAAGCCTCCGCGGCTCAAAATGCCTTGATCCAACCGTGCCCGAATTAGCGTATCTCTGGACCTCCCTCTGACACCATCGACAATGTCAAGGCCAAGATCTAAGACAAGGAAGGTTAAGGGTAATGGTCATTGTGTCTCCATTTGGGGTGATCTGCTTCGACGACTTGGAGGCTGACGCGCCTCCCCTTCTTTTTTAAAGACCTACTTCCCACACCGGAGAATTCTCGGCTGCGATAAATTGCGGCATCAAGCTCGGCCAAAGTTCGAGTTTGGCTGATTAAAGAAACTCTGTTTTACATCCACAATATTATATAACCCCACGCAACAAGTGGCGTTATATTAATGAGGTCACTGGCACGAAGAGTCCATTCCATTTATTTTTAAATGCTAGTAATGACCCCGAGACAATTTCATTAACGCCAAAACCCCAAGAGACGAACGTCGGTTGACATTCACCACGGCCTAGGTACTCAAACAGCTTTTTGGAGCACATGCACTGACTGGGACTGGGGTAGCGCTATCAATCTAACCGGCCAAGCATTTAGACCCCGCGCTGACTGGAATTTGCCACAGCCACTCCATGTACTTGCTTTTGGCCTTTTGAAATTACAGTGGCCACATTCAAGAATAAACGGCCATCACGATTGGGCCGACCCCGCCTATAAGCCGGCATATCATTATACGATCAATGTTTGCACATTCATTCTAACATCCATGTAATAAAATGAAACACGTATATACCGAATACGAACCGCGATGAAATATTTATAATAGAACGTTTCTATTCAATCCAATAATAAATTACATAATTTTTATTGCGATTCAACCTTACAATGCGTATTCTTATACGGCGTCACCCTCATCCTCACTTTTCTCGACTTCAAAAGCGAAAAACAAAAAATGTTTACTGTCGTAGAGTGGTGATGCCGAATCAATGACCGACGCTCGAAGAGCTTCCGCGGCTTGAGATGCCTCGATACAACCATGCCTAAATCCAAGATTCTTACATCGACAAACCTTTTCGACAAGCTTCTCCTTGGTCTTTTCGATTCCAACTTTTCGGCCTTCGTGAAAACCTTTTTCCTAGGCCCTCCCCTTCACAGACTCCATTGCAAACATACTCGTCGTCTCACGATCGATGAGCGCGGTACTGATGAGCCGACTGGTAACCCTTTCCTCCACAATCGGGTTTCCCTGCTCGGCGGGTTGTGCCTGAGCCGCCCTGGTCTTCCTTAACTCACGCTCAGCCGCCTCCGCGCGAGCCTCCAAACATCGAATACGTTCCTTCTTCTTCTCCAATTCTCGACGGGCAGCGCGCAGCCGCATGCCAATTTCATAGGCAGTGTAAAGCCCCTTTCACCGGCCCGTGAATGCCTTCGCGAAATACGTCATAGTCTTATCGACCTACCATTGACTGCTGAACCTCAGGAGGAAAAATTTGTCGAGCAAACTCGACCGCTACATTTGGGTCTCGAACGATCGAGTCTGCCTCTATCATGGGTCTATTCCCCACAAATACCGCAAAGCTTAATAGGCACGGATTCGCGTCAGATCCCCTTTCGACTCGGGATTGCGGAGATCTGCCTTGTGGCTGCTTGTCCCGCCTGCGTGACTTGCTTCGACGTCGAGGAGACTAGCGCCTCTCTTAATCCTTAGAACTCCTACTTCCTGTGCGCGAAGGTTCACCACCTCGATTCATGTCTCCGCCCAGCTCAACTAGCGTCCTCGCTTCCCCTCTACTATTAAAGAAGAGTCTGTTCGACATTCACACGATAAATCTTCCACCAAGAGCTGGAGTCAGCTGTTTACCAAGCTCATAAAGGTTGTACCTTTGTTCATTTATCCTTTACAGAGGCAGCGCCCTTGAGGCAATCTCATTAATTGAGAAAACCTCAATCGTCCGGCGCCTGAATGATCATGAGCCAACTGGGGCAAGGGTAGATTCATCAATCTATTTAGCTCAACTACCCCAGCCAGCTCATGAATCGATTATTTAAAATTCTTAAGATTCATCAATCTATTCGGCTCAACTGCCCCAGATGGCTCATGAATCGATTCTTCAAAATTCTTAAGGTCGTCTCATCCGGCTTCCGAAAGATCATGCACCGCCTGGGGCAAGGGTAGATTCATCAATCTATTTGGCTCAACTACCCCAGCCGGCTCATGAATCGATAATTCAAACTTCTTAAGATTCATCAATCTATTCGGCTCAACAGCCCAAACGGCTCACGAATCGATTCTTCAAAATTCTTAAGGTCATCTTATCCGGCGTCGGAATGATCGTGAACCAACTGGGGCAAGGGCAGATTCATCAATCTATTCGGCTCAACCACCCCAGACGGCTCACGAATCGATTCTTCAAAATTCTTAAGGTCGTCTCATCCGGCGTCAGAATGATTATGAACCAACTGGGGAAAGGGCAGATTCATCAATTTATTTGGCTCAACTGCCCTAGACAGCTCACGAATAGATTCTTCAAAATTCTTAAGGTCGTCTCATCCGGCGCCCAAATGATCATGCACCGCTTGGGAAAAGGACAGATTCATCAATCTATTTGGCTTAACTACCACAGCCGGCTCATGAATCGATTCCTCAAATTCATCAATCTATTCGGCTCAATTGCCCCAACCGACTCATGAATCGATTCCTTAAATTCATCAATATATTCGGCTCAAGCGCCCCAGACGACTCAAGAATCGATTCTTTAAAATTCTTAAGGTCGTCTCATCCGGCATCAGAACGATCATGAACCACAAGGGGCCAGGGCAATTTCACCAACCTATTCAGCTTGAATGCCCACAATACTCGGCATATGAGTGATAAATTAATATTGTCATAAGATATTCAATCTCTGAAAGCTCAAACACAATAATGATTTTATCCGAAGTAGTTAAAGGCAAAACATTCTTCATTAACATAACTTCACAAACTGTATACAAGTGGTGGTGAAATAACAAGGAAATTTTCATTAATAAATTGAGCGCAAATAGTAACCAATTTATACATGAAAACTACCCTAAACCAACAAAAGTCTACCGAACAAAAACTTACATCGGAATTAAAAATACTTAATAAAATTGAAATGTCTCCCAGATCAATCCTCGGGGTTAGATTCAAGTGGCTCAATGTCCACTTGCTCGTAGGGAATTGGCAAGGCCAATGCAACTCCAGCGGCAGCAAGGGCATTGAGCCACCCATGTTTGAACCCCCAATTCTTGAATTTGGGGACTTCATCTACATATTCCTTGAAGGCGGCGCTTTTTCCTGCCTCAAATGTCGCAGAAGCCTCAGAATCGGCTTTTTCCTTGGTTGCCTTGAGCTCCTCTAACTGAACCTCCACCTCAATAAGCGCCTCATTGGCTAACTTGAGCGATTCTTCACTCGCATTTGCCCTACTCTCAGCGTCAGAGCGGAGCTGTTCAGCTGAGCGAGCCCTCTCCTCCTCTGTTTCAGCTCACACACTCTCCATTGCGGCTCTTATCACTTCAAACTCGGCCCTACTTTTTGACCGTCTGCCTCCATTTGCAAACGATCAATCCTGCCAAGGGCATCATGCAGGGAGCGGCCCAGGTCCACGATCCTGCCAACTGTCTGCAAAACAAGTTGGGATCGTCAGATACCTTAATGAAAACAAATTCAAGAGAATTTGAGATGGTCACTTACTAGGAGCGCCGACTGCGTAGATAGGGCTACGGCCATAGCATCCGGCACGGCGTAAAAGGTTGCGTTGTCAGCCGGCAAGGAAATTGAAGCTGCCAGGCTCAACGCCACGGCTGGATCCTCAATGGCTGAAGCGTTAGAAGAGATCGGCGTATCTTTGATCTTTGGCCAAACAATAAAAGGAGCAACCACGTCCGACTCTTCTAAACGAGGCCATTTGGAAGCAGGGATAATCTCCGACCCGGCCTCTCCCTCAGTACTACTCTTTTTGCCCCGCTCCTCTGGAATCAGCCGTTCGTCAATGACTTGTTGTTCAACATCTTTCCTCGCTTCGGCCGCAGCAACCTGAGCCGTCTCTTCAATAACGGGTACGAAAGTTTTAATCAAGGTGGGCTCAAAATGGGCGACCTCGGCCTTCTTTCGAGCAACCATTCGCTCGACATTTTCCTTTCGCGCCATCTGCGTAAGGCTTTCCCCAGCCATACCTTCGAAAAAATTACTGGGTAGGTCTCCCAAATTCGCAAAAATATCTCCAGAAGAAAACTCTACCCGACCCGAAGTGGACGATGCAGGCTGGTTAAGTCCGGCAGCCTCTAACGCCGAACATATCGCCTCGTCAACCTCTTTGGTCTCCACAGCGACCTCTCTGGTTGGTTCGGCAACTACCTCTACCGTCGGCTCCACGTCTTCCCCCGAATCCGAATCTTCGAGGCCAATTTGCCTAAGGCTCTTGAAGCTGGGAAAGAGAAGAGCCGAAAGGTGTTGATCGCCGGATGGAATTGGAATGCTGTCCGCGGCCGAGAATGTATTATAAGTAGGTTCGTATCGGAGGAGTATGTGAGCAGCTCTCCCTTGCTTTTGTACGTTTGGACGGCTGAAGTATCTGAGTGCAGACTTAATTTCCTCAAGGACTGCATCGTTGGTTGAGGGAAGAACCTTCTTCAATCTGTTACCTGTAAAGAACAAGGGGTGGTTAAAGGAAAAAAGCTGAATAAAAGGCAGATCAACAAACACGACGCGTTACATGGCAACTTGGATCACCCTTTCGTCTGGGAATAGGGTCTAGGCGGTCTTCACCTTCACCGAACTCCCAATTACCTCGGCCATTGACCATTACGTTGTCAACTCTCTTACCAGAACTGGCAAGCATGTTTATCAAGTGATGGTCAGTGTCCTTGGCCCTGAGAAAGTATCGCCCCAGCCGACCGAAAGATTTGGCCAAAGCGTGGCAGTGCCGAATCGCCGGAATGCCAAGGTTGATCCTAAGGCGTCAGTTCAACTCTATCATCCCCATGATGATTCGAAAGAAATTTACGTTGGGTTGAGAAGGAATCCGACTCCAGTAGCGAAGGACGGCCCTAAGCAATGGATGTAGGGAAAAACAGACTCTGCCCTCCGCTATGGATAAGAGAGGGAAGACGATCGTATTTTGATCCTCCCTCTCCATATCAAGAGTACTGTCCGTTACAAGAGATAAGTGGACATCGTCGGGAATGGAAAAGTGTCACCGAAATCCAGAAATACGACCCTCAGAAAGGAGGTCTTTCAAGTGTTTAGCCATTTTTGAGGGGATTCAAGGTTCTGCTGAAATCAAAATGACAAACAGAAAATAGAATTGCAAAGAAGAGAGAAGAAGACTTACGAGGAGTAAATGGGGCAAGGATAAACGGAGAAGAATTACAAAAAATGCGAGTCAGAGAAGGGGTACTCGCTGGCGGTCCAAGAGTCTCGAATACTCAACAAAATGTGCACTCGAAAGGACTGAAATTTTAAATCGCAATAAATGCGAGACGCACGAATGAGGCGGAAAGTGTAATGATGACCGAAAAGGTGTGCGCATTCTAACATCTGTATTGGGATACGCGAAGCCGCCTGACTTATTGTGACTTTTTCAATTCAAGACCAAACACGCCGATTAACTACCATCAATGGGGAGTTCGGGGGGCAATTGTGGGAGCCGAATAATGGCAAAATCAGTAGGTGCGTACCTTAGAACACTGATATTAATCAATTGTATCCTACAAGAATGGGAAGCAGAATATAATACATGTGCCGAATAAGTGTAGATCCTTAGAGTCGAATAAGAGAAAGGACAATGATTAAAAAGTAGGCCCTGGCCCCAAGGATCAAAAAGAACAGGTATAAATACAGGAACAATGGATTGAGAAAGGTATGTAACAATCACTTTTTGCTTAACTTAGAAGACAAGCTATTTTGAGTACAAGAACTGACTTGTCCGTCGGAGTGCTAATTCCAGCACCCCCGACTGGAGTGTTTATGTCTTTTCAGGTGACTAGCTGAGGATCACTAGCGTCTCCCAGGATATGAAGTCTTGCATAGGGGAGGGACACCCCTCTCCCTTCATTGTTTTGTTTCCTTGCTTTTTGGCTTAAAAGGGTAGCATGTGTGCTTGATCATTTTTGGCCTCATTTCAGAAGTTTTTTGGGTGTTTTAGGTCATGTGTGACCTCTGTTTTTGGCCGGATTTATGTCTCTTTGCATGCTTAAAGTACTTGCTTTGTATTGCTCCATTTGGCCTAGAAATGCCCCTTGTGCTTAGGCCATGATTCTTGCATATATTGGCATGGTTCCATGAAGGTTTTGATATTATTTCATCATGTTTGAGGTCTGTTGGTCATCTATTTCAGCCATGTTTGCCTTGTTTGTTGTTATCTCTTTGTGTTTTGGCTTATAAGCTTTGAGTATGTTGACCTCTAGCATGCATAGTTTGGACCATCCTCATGTTTTGGCATCATTTAGGACCATATTTCAGTCCATAAATCATGCTCATATGTGTGCATTTGTGACCTCTTTTGTGCCTTGAAGGTGTGCCCTCTTGTGCCTACACATGAACTTTAGTGCATACGCCTCTCTGGAGCCATCTTAGCTGCCATATTAGGAGGGTTTGGAGCCCTATTTTGCCTGTAAAAATTCTGTTTCTTACTTGTCTAAATCATGCTATGATTGGTCATGTTATGGGAGTGAGGTACCTCCTTTCTTGTGCCTTAGTTTTGAGACCATTGGCTTGCATGTTGGCATGAGAGTTTGTCCACCATTTTAGGCACTTTTGGCCACTGTTTTAAGATGGTTTGATGTCTGCCCCTTTGTGGTTTATGGTCACCCTTGCATGCCTATCTCATGTTTGTTGCATAATTGCTTCATTAAGTGTTGTAACATGTCGATCCCATTGCCTAAATGGCCCATGTTTGCACTACATTTGCATCTCGTATGCCTAACATTGCATGCTTGCCATACTAGTTGCACCACACTTGGCATGCCTTGCATCTTGGTATCATGTCGCATTTTAATCCATGTTTGCATAACATGCATTGCATTATTTGGTTTGGGGTGTCAAGCCAAATGTGGGGATCAAGGGACATTCATACTTCAAGTGATGTAATGTGCCTTGATTCTCGGTCACCGAGACCTTTGACTCCAATTTGATAATGCTTTGGTTCTCATTTTGTTTGTTGCATGCATCTTTACATCAAGTGGCAAATTTGATCCCTTGGGCTATCATGCACCATTGATGGCTCGAGGATTGAGGGCCATGCTTCCTTGAGTTTAAAGCATGATAGGAAGCATGACCATGCTTACATATGCCTGAAATCCGATACCATACTGTCTGTCCTCTGTTTGCTGTCAAAACTGTCTTCTGCAGGACGTTTCTGCCGACCGGCAGAATTTAGTGCCGACCGGCAATCTGTTTACAACCGATAGATCCAAAAGCGGCCGGTGGGAATTGTGCACTGCCGGTGGTAATTTCCCTTGGCCGGTGGTACTCTGCAGCATGCAAGGAACCTGTTCTGGGACTTTGGGAATTTTTAGAGAAGCAGGGTAGTATAAACAGAGGTGGCAGTAATGTGGTACGGGTTTTCCAGGCGAGCCGAGTTTCGAGCATGCATCATTCGCGCATCCCGAGGCAGAGGCTGCGGCCACCCCTTTCCTTTCTCTTTGCATTCTTTTTTATTAATTAATAAAAAATTCTGTAATAATTTTATTTGCTTATCATTCGGACTGTAATATTTATTCGGTCCCTTCGAGCGAGGGCAATGATGTAATAAGTGTGCGTGAGTGTGTGTATGTCTTCCAACCTCACGTCTTTCTTCCCTTTTATTTACCTGTTTATGATGGTAGACTAGGGCATTTTTTAAATTAGCATACCTTATGCAACGCATGCGTGCATCCATACATTTGTCCCGCATGCACCGGGCTCGGTACATCATGCTAACTGCATTTGTATTTCAAAATTCCAAATTGAATATGTGAAATCAATTGGTTGCATTTCACATGCCATATTTAGGTTAGCCGAGCCTACTCTAATTGCATCCTGTATGTGTTGCATTAGTCAAACTTGACATGGACTAGGACACGCATTTTTGCTAACTGGTTTGTTGTTTTGGCATGGAGTACGATGTAAGTATTTATGCTTTAGCATACCATATGCGTGTGAATGCTGCCATGATAGTATGCTTACCATGTGGCTAAGTGCTTATGTGAGATAAACTGTTTGAATGCCTGTGGGTGAAGGTTGGATTGCCCGAGTTGGAAAACTCGTTGAAATCCGTGTTTTGGCCTACTTACGAGTAGCAAATTTCAAAACTTTTTTTTTTCGAAACAAAACGGATATGCAATGCTTGTTTCCAAATTAGGATACCTAGTCTATACTTGTTTGTTGTACGCATAACATAGTAATTCTAGGCCGATAAATGGAATAAGAACACATAAACGTCTTCAAAAATGGATATCACGGTTAGTAGAGGCCGATCTTCGGATCGGGCGAGAGGGGGTGCTCATAGCTGACCTTCCCCAATCGTACCCTAGCTCCCGAGCCGAGGCAACTCCGGTGATGACGGACATGTGGCCTTCGGCACCGAGTCAGGGTTTCCTAAATTCCCCCATAAAAAATATTTAGGTGGCGACTCTGTATCTGGCAAAGCAGTCCATGTTTGGCACTTCTTTTCAAAACAAATCTGTTTCTCAAAACGATTTGCCAGATTTGGACTCTTTGGTTCAAGATGAAGAACCGCGTAACAAAATCGAGTCCGAACTGTAGTAGCGAAGGCCCCTCGTGGGACGCGTGCTACAGTTTTTGGCGACTCTGCTGGGGAAAATTAGAGAGCTTGACTCGAACTCGTGATATCCCATTTTGACTTCATCTATGTGTCTCTTTGCATTGGTGTGCCTAGGAACACAGTGTTTGCTATCTGCCATTCTTGAACGGTTTGCCGGAGGCTTGTCTTGTCAAGGCATGTCCATAAGGCTGACCGGTTATGGGCTTTGACAGCATGGGAACACAAACCCCGGTTTACCGGGGCACCCTTTTCGACCATTCGACCTAGTGCATATTCGGATCATAGTGACCATTCCAAATTAGGACAGGCTGCTTACCCGATGTTAGGTTGTTTGAAAACCGCTGCGTGCATAGTGAAACCCTAGCTCCTGACAAAATAGGACAGGGAAACCCTACCCCAACATAGGGGTGTTTTGGCTCTCTTTACTTGCTATGTGCTTTTAGAGTGTTGCGCTACAGGAACGTGCATGTCAGTTTACAGGACTGAGTAGTAGGCCTGAGGGCATCAGTATCAGTTTATGAATCAGTTATCTGCGGGTATCAGGTTCAGTTTCGGGAACAGAGATTTTGGGGAACAGTGATCAGTATTGAGGAACAGTGTGTTCGGCTTACTGACTATGTATTATGGATACCCAACTATGTATTATATGTTTATTTTATGCCGTTGTGCTGTCCGGTTATTGGTTTATTTATTGCTTTATTTATCTTTTTGCTAGGTAGTTTAGCATCATTGCTTCCAACCCAGTAGACATTCCCCAAGCACTCTGGATCAGAGGTCGCCGACTCCATCGATCTGTGGATCTGATAGCAGGACAACCGGTGTACCACTCTCTACCCCCGGTTACTAAACGGAAGGCAACTAGGAAGAGGGCATCGGTTCAACAGTCAGTTCAGAGGGCCTTATCTACCCCACCTGAGTTCAGTAGGGATCAGGGTCCTGTTTCACCCACAGAGAGGGAACGCATACCAGTAATTCAACCAGAGCAGAATAGTATGGCTAGCTTAGAGGAGATGGTGCACCAACTTCAGGAAAGCATGAAAATGATGCAGTAGGATGCCGTCCGACAGGCAGAATTCGCCAGACAACAAGCCACAGTTATGGGTGAGCAAGCGGAGTTAATTGTGAGATTGCAGCAGCAAACTGGGGCGTCAGCTTCACAGCAAGTCCCTCCCCCACTAAGGGTTCCGATACCCGAAGAGACGCCAAACGCCCGGAATGTCCAAGAATATATAGACATCCCAACAGGGCCAGCTCCACCCCCGATTCTACCTCAACAATCCAAGTCACCCACTCCTATCAATCTATCGGATTCTCCTTTCGAGTCCGAAGTAGACCCTGTGGCATTAAAAATGCATAAGCTTGAAAAGCTGTTCAAGAAATCTCAAGGTGTGAGTCCATCCCGGACATTGGAGACGGATACACTAACGCAGCCGTGACGCTGCCAGATCGGTTTAAGATGCCACAAATCGATCGTTTTGACGGATCTGAGGATCCCATGGTACACCTGCGACTATTTTCAGACGTCCTAAGGCCAATGGGCCTCACTAGATTGCAGAAGCTGTCTTTATTTGGTCGGACCCTGTCGGGTGTAGCGGCCGCATGGTATGCAAAATTGGAAGATGACGTCAAGAGAAGTTGGGACGAGATGGCTGAGGCCTTCATCCTGCAGTACTCGTATAACACACAAATCGAGATCACGACCCAGGATCTCGAGACAACGAGACAAGAAACCAAGGAGAGTTTCTCAGAATTTGTAACCAGATGGCGGGCTAAGGCTTCGATGATGACCTTAAGACCCACGGACAAAGACCAGATTCGGATGATTGTGCGCAATCTTCAGCCGAAGCTAATGCAGAAGATGATTGTAATACCCTTCCCTACCTTTGCTGATCTACATGAAATGGGGGTGCAGATAGAGGATGCCTTAAAACAAGGCCTGATTGATAACGACCGGGAGCAGCCCCGCAGAACTTTCAATCGTAATACTAATGCAGGCCCGAGTGGCGCTACGACTACCAGGACTTCCGAAGTGAGTATGGTCACCACCAACCCTTCCCCAAGAACTACGGCAGCCACACCATTCTCCAGTGCGTCCGGAAGCAACCCACAAACAGCCAAATACCCTCCCAGAAATACCAGAACCTTCGCTCCGCTTTATATGCCCCTGTCCAAAGCTTTGGGGGTTTTGATTAGAAAAGGGCATCTGAAGCCCCTAGAGCCGCGGCCCTTACCGGAAAGACTACCCGCTGCCCACAATCCATCCAAGTATTGTGCGTTTCACCAGCAGCACGGCCACGACACCGACCTGTGCTTTCGATTGCGTCATGAGATCCAAGATCTCATTGATAATGGGGTGATTTTACCTCTTGAGAAACCCAATGTTACTACAAATCCTCTCCCCACACATAACCAAGCTCCACCACCCAAAAGAATCAATTTCATCCACACTGGGGTCGCATCCTACGATCCTAGTATCTATATCACACCCTCCTACCTGGCTAAGCTGGAGGTTTCCCTTCCTGATTGCACCGATTTGTGCATGATGGACGTCTCCATAACCCAACCCAAGCCAGTGGTGGTGACCATCGAGAGCAGGAGGAAGAAGACTTCGAAGGAAAGGGGGGTTGTCAAACTAGAGTCTGCGGAATCTGGGAGTGATGTTGGGAACGCTTATAGTCCGAGTGACTACATTTCACCAGTGGGTCAGAATAGACTAGATGTCGAATTTCCAGCCGGGGAGGAGCTGTGTGCAATCCAAGGGGACAGTCCAGGACAGGGAATGTATGATTTGACAGCTGTGGAAGAGGATCTTGCCAAGTTCCAGTTTTACGATAACCAAGATCCAGAAGACCCAGCTGTCAACTGGTTCGATTATGAAGAATCGGCAGAGGCCACGGGATGGTTGGACGATCAGCCAGACGTGGTAGGAGAGTTTCAATCAGAACAAGGCCCGGCAGGGGCAGAAGCGTCAATAACAGCCGGGAAGGTCGAAGAACAGAATACATCGCCGGAGAGCGCCGGTGTCAAGAGTTTCGCTCAGGAATGGAGCATTTTGAGTACAGGGATCATTGAACAATCTACTGCATTGACACAGTCAGAACAGGAAAGATTCGAAGATTCTGAGAGGGTTAGGAAGGCAAAAGGCCACATGGGGGTTGAGACTTCCACAAGAGGCCACATGGGGGTTGAGACTTCCACAAGTACAGAAATGGAGAATGCTGCGAGCATAGGGATAAAAGGTACTGCAAATATCGGGACAGTTATGCCAGAACCAGACAGATGCCTGTCGGTTGCAGATGGTATGTAGTGGGAAGACGACGATCTATGTCTGGCCCACACGGACAAAGATTGGGAAGGTAACCAACCAGATGATACCTGGTATATCGGCGAAGTCGATCACATGACTAGGAGTGGACGGTACTTCAAGCCTCCACACCTGGATCAACCAGAAGCGTCTGGAAAAGATAAGGAAGCAGAGAAGCAAAAGGAAGAGCAACTCGAAGATGAGGCCGTATTGAGACAATTAAAGAAGATACAAGCAGACATCTCCATCTGGGGACTGCTTATGGCTTCTCGAGTACATAGACAGGCTGTCCTCTCAGCCATGGACAAAGCCAAGCTTTCTATAGACACCACGCCTGAACAGCTGGTGGGCTTAGTCTTTTCGGGAGGAAGTTCCCCAGCATTGAGTTTTTCTGACAAAGAACTGTCACCTGAGGGTGCGAACCATAACAAACCACTCTACATCTCTATCGAGTGTAGAGATAAATGGATACCCGTGGTGCTTGTTGACACGGGGTCCGCTATCAACGTCTGCCCGGCAAGGACAGCTTATGCGATTGGTTTGAAAGTCGCGGATTTTGTGCCAACGGCCCAAGTGATTCGGGCGTATGACAACACCAGCCGGGAAGTAATGGGAACGGTTAAGATTCAAACAAAGGTTGGGCCGGGACAGCATGGGATAGATTTCCATGTCTTGGAGGTTCCTGCAACTTTCAACCTGCTTCTAGGGCGGCCGTGGCTGCATCAGGCAAAGGTAGTCTCCTCTACCCTACATCAAGTGGTGAAATACCCCTATGGGAATGGAGTAGCCATCGTCTTCAGAAATTCATCGATTCATCCGCCACCGGAGGTGTCTACGCCTGTTTTAGAAATCGAGCATGGTATAGAAGATGTGTTCATATCAGGTTTTACCTTGGCTGAGGCTCGGGTTGTACAGGACATCATGGCAGCTAATGAAGGGGTATATGTCAGTGCCCAAGCAGTCTATCTCATGAACAAACTCCAGCACATCCCCGGGATGGGATTGGGGAAGAGCGGTCGGAAGGGCGTCGCAACATTGGCCGAAGTGCCACACAACCCTCATACCTTTGGTTTGGGCTACCTACCCACCAAAGAGGATTGGATAAGGAAAGGAAAGGAAATGGCCGGAAGGGCCAGAGCGAAACAGATGGGGAAGCCCTTTGACTTAATGCACCGAGCCATTCGGGGTACCCTAAATGGACGCTTCGTCCGGGAGGGGGAGGACTTTCCGTTCTGTGGCTTCCCAAAGCCGTGGCTCAACGCGGAGAAGAAGCGCGTACCGGGGTTTGAGATCTTCTTTGATTTACAGTTACCTGAGGATGACATCGCCGAAGGACAGGCAGATCTATCGGCTGAGGCTGAGCAGAGTAAGGAAGTGTAGTCTGAGGATGCTGAAAATGAAATGGGGGCAGCGCTGGCGTGTCTGCTTTCAGATCCTCCGATCGAACAGAAGTGCTTGGGGGATAGCTCCTCGGTTTGTGTGATCGGGAATGAAGCGGCTGCAGGCCTACCATCAGCTATTTTGGATGCGTCCATTGCATATTCTCTCATCTGGCAATATGAAGAAGGCTTTTTATCTAGCAGCACCGGGTCAGGTAGTGAGCCGGAATCTGATTCCACAGAATCTTGTGCGTCGGAATCAGGTTCCAGCTCGACTGAGTCTGAGTCCGGTATTCCTGGGAGTGATAACCCGGATGCCACAGTCCTGTCTAGGTCGTCATTTTCTTTCTCTTTTGAGTCTGTTGTAACAGAAGAATCAGATGGCTTGGAAGTGTTTAATGAGAACGACGTGGATGTGGTTTCTGAGTATTTTTCTGTGCCTTTGATTTATTGCTTAAATCAGGATTTTCAAAATTTTGATGAAAACGACGAGGAAGAAATTCCTCCGGTTTTGCAACGATTAATTGATCAAGAGCATGAAAGATTTGTTAAACCCTTAATGGATGAAATCACTACTGTGAATGTTGGTACTGAGAAGGACCCGCGGCTGGTCCAGATCGGGTCCACGTTGTCTTCTGAGGAACGCGAGCGCTTAGTCGCTTTATTAAAAGATTTCAAAGATGTTTTCGCGTGGTCCTACGATGACATGCCTGGAATCGATCCTGAGATTGTACAGCACCGGATCCCTCTTGATCCCGAGGCCCGACCTGTCAAGCAGAAACTCAGAAGGATCCGCCCAGATTGGGCCATTAAGATCAAGGAAGAGGTCACCAAGCAAATTGATGCAGGCTTCCTTCTGGTATCCGAATACCCGACTTGGTTGGCCAACATTGTTCCGGTGCCGAAGAAGGATGGCAGAGTTCGGGTCTGTGTAGACTTCAGAGATTTGAACAGGGCCAGTCCGAAGGACGACTTTCCCTTGCCGCACATTGATGAATTGATAGATTTCACGGCGGGACACGCCTTGCTTTCGTTTATGGATGGCTTTTCAGGCTATAATCAGATAGTAATGGCATCCGAAGACCGAGAGAAGACTGCATTCACTACCCTGTGGGGTACATATTGTTATAGAGTGATGCCATTTGGGTTGAAGAACGCTGGACCTACTTATCAACGGGCAGCAACCACGATCTTGCATGATATGATCCATAAAGAGGTCGAGGTGTACGTGGACGACATGATTGTCAAGTCCAAAGAAAGAGAAGGCCACTACACCGCCTTACAAAAATTCTTTCAAAGGATCTGAGAGTTTCGGCTACGGTTGAATCCCCAGAAGTGTAGTTTTGGTGTTGCGGCAGGGAAAATGCTAGGGTTTCTGATTACACAAAGGGGCATCGAGGTCGACCCTTCCAAAATCAAGGCCATCTTAGAAATGCCACCACCGAGGACTGAAAAGGAGGTGCGAGGCTTTCTGGGTAAAGTGCAATTCATAAGACGGTTTATCTCTAAATTAACCTTGACTTGTGAACCACTTTTTGGTCTCCTAAAGAAAGGAAAGAAGTTCCAATGGGGCGGCCGATGTCAAGCAGCTTTTGAACAGATCAAAGAGTATCTACAGAACCCGCCCGTGTTGTCACCACCAGAGCCGGGGAGACCGTTGATATTGTGTCTTTTGGTAACTGAGACTACCATGGGCTGCATGCTCGCACAAGAGTCAGAGGACAAAGTAGAAAGGGCCATCTACTATCTGAGCAAGAAGATGTTGGATTACGAGACCCGCTATACACCGCTGGAGAAGGCTTGTTTGGTCTTTGTATGGGCTACCAGGAAGCTGCGGCACTACCTGTTAGCTCACTCTGTAATGTTGGTTTCACGTTTGGATCCCATCAAATATCTTTTCGAGAAACCAGCACTTACGGGTAGGCTAGCTCGCTGGCTGCTATTGCTTTCTGAATTTGATTTGAAGTATGTAACACGCAAGTTAGTGAAAGGAAGAGCGGTAGCGGAGTTCCTTGCCGACCACCCGGTTGAAGGGGATGAAGCGGTTGAGTACCTATTCCCAGATGAAGCCATTCTGCACATCGAAGATGAAACTTGGACGATGTACTTTGACGGAGCGTCAAACCAGTATGGATATGGGATAGGGGTGTTGCTGATAGCGCCTGACGATTCCCGTATCCCTTTAGCATTCAAGCTCCAGTTCAAAGTCTCGACCAATGAAGCGGAGTATGAGGCATGTATTGCTGGCCTAGAAGCGGCCCTGGAACTAGGGGCAAGACGGTTGGACGTCATTGGGGACTCGAACCTTGTTGTATCTCAAGCAAAAGGAGACTGGAAAGTCAAAGAGGAAAGGATGATAATTTACCACCAAACCTTGGATTTGTTAATTCCTCGATTTGAGAAGTTAAATTTCACCCACCTAGTAAGAGAGAACAACAGGTTCGCCGATTCACTAGCAACTCTATCTTCCATGATAGACATCCCGTCCGGAGTCCGGATGCGTCCGGTCATTATTGATCAGAAGTTTGCACCAGCATACGAGTCAATTTCCGCCATAGATGAGGCTCAAGACGACAACCCCTGGTATTACGATATTTGGAACTTCTTGGAAAAGGAGACGTATCCACTAGGGGCAAATGCCAAGGATAAGAGGGCAATCAGAAGAATGGCTATTCAGTTCATCATCTGCGGAGGTAAGCTGTACAAAAGGGGTCATCTGGGAATGCATAAGCTCTGTGTAGAAGCTGAAGACTCGAAACGCCTGATGGAGGCCATCCATGGAGGGGAGTGCGGTGCGCACATGAATGGAGTAATGCTGGCCAGAAAGATCCTCAGACAGGGTTACTACTGGTTAACCATGGAGGAGGATTGTATCGGCTTTGTTCGGCGATGCCACAAATGCCAAATCCATGCAAACCGTATGAACATCCCACTGTCCAAGCTGTACAACATGACGTACCCATGGCCATTTTCCGTTTGGGGAATTGATGTGATTGGAGCTGTTACCCCGAAGGGGTCGAATGGACATGAGTATATCCTGGTAGCGATAGATTATTTCACAAAGTGGGTCGAGGCCCAATCATACGCGGTGTTGAAGGCGTCGCACGTCGCAAAGTTCAACAGAAACAACATCATCTGTCACTACGGGGTGCCAAACGAGATTATTTCGGATAATGGATCCCACTTTAAGAAAGAAGTGGTTGACTTGTTGGGGAAGTATAACGTGGCTTTTCATAAGTCATCTACATACCGGCCGCAAACCAACGGAGCAGTTGAGGCCGCCAACAAGAACATCAAGCACATACTGCGGAAGATGGTCGAAACCTATCGGGATTGACCAGATAAGTTGCCGTTTGCTCTGTGGGGCTACAGGACTTCAATTTGAACTTCTTCCGGAGCGACTCCGTATTCGTTAGTTTACGGAATGGAGGCCGTTCTACTTATCGAAATTGAAGTTCCGTCTTTACGGGTATTGGCAGAGTGTTAGATAGCTGAGGCAGATTGGCAGCAGAGCAGGTTTGAGGAACTCATGCTCTTTGATGAGAGAAGGCTGAAAGCACTGTAGCACGTCCAAAGTTATCAGTGGAGAATTGCCCGGGCTTTCAACAAGAAGGTTAAGTCCAGAAATCTAAAAGAAGGGGATTTGGTGCTCAAGGACAACCGAGCTCCCATCCACGACCCAAGGGGCAAGTTCAGACCCAATTGGACTGGCCCCTACATCATCAAAGCTATCTGGTCAGGTGGAGTTGTGGTTCTTATGGACTTATATGGCTTAGAATTCTCCCAACCGATCAACATGGACAAGTTGAAGAAATACTACCCTTGAGAGGCTCGCTAGGCCGAAAACCCGAAAGGGCGACCTAGGCAAAAGTTAGAGCACAAAAAATTAGAAAATATAAAAACTGAGCTCGCAAGGCTGAAAACCCGCAAAGGGCGACCTTGGCAAAAGTTAGAGCGCAAAAGGAGAGTAAAAATACTCGAGTGAACCTAAGCCTGAACTACGTAAGGCTTGATTCCCATCCTTGGGATACGTAGGCAGCTTTATCTTGAAGTTCAGCCATAACACTTCCCCGATCAACTTTGTCCATTTGATCCTCTCAGTCATCTTTGTCTATCAGCATCAATTGGAATCTCCAGTGCAGTGCCACTCAGATTAGGGGCAACTTTCCGTTGCTGTGCAGTACTGCAGTGCTCCTCAGACTAGGGGCAACTTTCCAGTTGCAGAGATCTGGGGTTGTGCATCTCAGTGACAGATCTCAGGCGTGTCCAGTTCTGATCCATATCAAAAATATTTTTGAGAAGTTTTAATAAAGCCGATTTCGTTCAAATAATCTTTTTACAACTTTGACCATTTTTGGACCAAAAGCGGAAAGTTTTCAGTACCACAACCTTCAATTTCATTGATTTCAAAACAGAGTTCTCCTGCTCTTGCATACAATCAAAGTTGCTTTTTATTACATTCATAAAGAAAACTTGAAAGTACTAATAAAGCAATTAATCTGGGGCATAGTCAAGTCAGGTGTTCCTGCGCCCCCTCCCAGAGCTGGTCGAAGCCTCTGATGCCAAGCTGGGCCCAATCTGTGCTTCTTCGTTGAGCCAATCCACGCACTCGTCAGACAAAGTGTAACTGAAAGTAAGAGCGGGGGCCATGAGTTCTCTCATCCTCCACGCGGTGGCCTGCCAAACAAGCTGTGCGCCTCGGGCTGGGAATGCAGCAGGATACTCTATCCCCTCTGGCGGGCAGGTCTGATCATGGCCAAATTGGCGTCGAATCCGAAATGGGAAGTAGAATACACAGTGAGTGAAACCAACCAATTGAATCCCAGTCTGCCGGGGCATATTGTAACTCATTGCCGGAAGACTCAACCAAGGGCACCGCCAAGCAATACGGTCTGCGGACAAGCAGCACATCCAAGCGAACCACCATCCCTCATCCAAGGCATTGACTAGACGATGCCGGAAGAAGTAGCCGCGAGCCGAATATGCGGGACAAGAGTCCACAACCTACAATTTATCCATCAACCATACCTGGGGAGGGATGAAAAACGAGAGATTAAAGAATAGAGAGATGTACGAGGAGAGAAAAGTGAGAACAGGGTTTTTGTGAGAAAAGACCGAGCTTGAGGGCCGAGTGATGTGAGCAATACATAAATGCGAGATTGGGTGGGAAACATTACCTGTAGTAGTAGTGGACTCCCTGCTAATCTGGTCGTCTCATGGCGATAAAAGGCGTCTAAGCCCATTAACGTCTTGGCCAGAGTCATCGCAATACAGCTCTTGCCCTCCCTCAAGCCTTGGGCAACCTCAATCAGCCGGACATTAGCCCCTCCAAAGCCAGAGACAAATAGAAAATAGGATAGCATACACAAGCAGAGGGCATGTCGCCGGAAGCCTTGCCAGTGATGGTTGTTGCGATCACCAGCATCAGAAAATCGATTGGCCAAACTCGGAATGTCCAACATCCCGTCACAAATTAGGAACCGAGCGTCACGCATGCTGAGTCCACACATGCGCCCTAAGGATTGGGCATGGCCAAAATTAAGTTGGGGCAGGAGCTCCTCGTCGCGCTCGGACTCCATTAAGCCTCGAAAATCTTCAAAAGTAGGACATATCTCTTGCCCGACGAAGCTAAAGACATGTGTCACCGGATTCCAAAACCCTGCCGCGGCATGAAGAAACGGGAGGTGCAATGGGGTGCGACCCAGAGTGAATAGTGCATTTATGCCAAAACCCCAGAAATTCACTTTTTCCGAGCCATCCAAGCTAGCAATCCAAGCTGTGAGATTTTGAGCAAGAAACTCTTCCATTGGAGCAAATCAGTGTGAAAATGAGAAAAACTACGAAGCTGGGGTCTTTTGTAGGAGATAAGGTTGAGTGGGGGACAGGTGTCAACATTCTGGTGATCCCCTCATTAAGTGCCGGCCGGCCAAACTCTTTGCCGACTGACCATAATAGTTTGCCGACCAAGCAATTTCATGGCCGGTAGCCATTCCTTGCAGCCGGTGATCTCTACCCTAAGCCGGTGGGCTTCCTTCTGGTTTCCTGAACTATTTATGCTAGGCATTGGGGAACTTCACCACCTCCAACCCCCTCCCCGGCGATCGATTCTTGCGGGGGCACGCCTGTCCGATTGACAAGTTATTGTACATTTGCTTATTGAGTTGTATTTCACTCTCTTTGAGCTCTTGATTTGTTTATCGAGTTGTACTCACGCTTGTTTGGTTATATCATGTCTTTGTTTTGCCTATCAAGTTGTAAGTTGGTTCACTACCTGATTATTACGATGCAAATTTCCAAAGTAAAATTCGTTCACATTGTGGTGTGATACCTTGCGATGCGATGCACAGAAAGGCCACAAATGCAACATCTTTTGAAGAAAATGGATTGTTTCATTCCCATCACGTGTTTTGCAAAATGTGTATTTTTTTTAGAAAAAAATAAAACCTGCCCGAGACAGTGCAATGTGCTTAAACTACCAGTAAAAAGGAAAGTAAAGCATAGAGTGACAAGGAAGCAAAGTATCAGAATTGATACCAGTGAAACTCCCCTTGCGGTGAACGCACCTTCCATGCCTGTGTTCGGGTCAACGACGTGTTTTCGCACCTTCGTTACTTCAAACCATACGAGGACGCGCACTTTTGAAACGTAAACCTTCGAGTTGACCTCAGGCCACAATTTCTGCGAGCAATGCTCGATGCATGCGAAGAATGTCCCACCCTGTATCCTTTTCATGCCTTGTGAAATTCCACAAATTGTTTCAGATCATGCTGTGTAACAGTACATTCCATTACTTGTGTAGAACGCATATTAATTACATTACCTGCGTAGACCGCATGTTTGTAATCAATTTTATTACTTGCGTAGACCACATATTAACTACATTACCTGCGTAGACCGCATGTTTGTAATCAATTTTATTACTTGCGTAGACCGCATATTAATTACATTACCTGCGTAGACCGCATGTTTTGATTGCGTAGACCGCATATTAATTTCATTACCTGCGTAGACCGCATATTAATTTCATTACCTGTGTAGACCGCATGTTTTGATTGCGTAGACCGCACGTTTAATTTCAATACCTGCGTAGACCGCATGTTTTGATTGCGTAGACCGCATGTTTAATTTCATTACTCGCGTAGACCGCATGTTTTGATTGCGTAGACCGCATGTTTAATTTCGATACCTGCGTAGACCGCATGTTTTGATTGCGTAGACCGCATATTTAATTTCGATACCTGCGTAGACCGCATGTTTTGATTGCGTAGACCGCATGTTTAATTTCATTACCTGCGTAGACCGCATGTTTTGATTGCGTAGACCGCATGTTTAATTTCATTACCTGCGTAAACCGCATGTTTTGATTGCGTAGACCGCATATTAATTTCATTACCTGCGTAGCCCGCATGTTTTGATTGTGTAGACCGCATTATTGTTCAAATTCATTACCTGCGTAGACCGCATGCTTATGATCAATTTCGTTGCCTGCGTAGACCGCATGCTCCACTTACATGTCTGTATTTTCGCAGCATTGTTATGCTCCCCACTTGCTTTGCACTGTCACGCATTTCGAGTACACTACTATGCATCTTGCTAACGATATTGTACCTGTTAAGTTTGTTTTTTTTGCAGGCACGATATTGTATGTACGGTTCATTTGAGGCTGGTGCAACCAGACGAGTCGGACAGGTATGGTATCCTCCGAGTGAGACGTGTCGAGAATTACATAATTCTCTTACATCCTTTCCTCATTGTAGTATAGTTCGGTGTTTGTTAGCTTAAAGTTGTCGCATGTGTGCTTCATTACAGCTTTCTTTGCATGATCATAAGTTATGCTCGGCTTCGTGCATTGTCTTGCATTTTGCCCCTGCCTTCGGGCGCATATCTTGTTTGTCTTGCATGTTTGTCTAAGTCTTCGGCCTTGTCAAAAATGGGTCGTCTCTGGGCTTTGACATTCATTCCTGTCATTGTTATGACTTTCGAGTTCTGTCAAAGAGGGGCAACTGTAGACACCCCATTTTTGACCGTCCTCAAGACTTGGACGTCACTGCTTGGAACACTCGGTGATTATCCATGTTTGTGTTCGTTTGGTGTTCCCGGAGGTCTCGGCTCGCGCGTCTTGCCTCAGGATCTCCGAACTCGACTGTTTAGTGTCTGGTTTTGCACCAAACACTTGTGTTTTACCTTGGAAGAGCAGGGAATGCCTTGTGAGGCATCCCCACGCACCGCCGGCAGTCGCTAAAGGTCACCGGCTGGTTTTTGATGCCATCGGCACTTTTTATTGCTGGTCGGCACTGTTTGTTGCCGGTCGGCACTTCTTATTGCCGGTCGGCACTAAATTTTGTCGAAATAACATTTTTGGGCAGCCGACCACTGTTCATCTACTTTATGAAGATATTTTGTGCCAGCTGTGATAGCTGGCACCAACTCTGCCTCCCTCCATACACGTGTATGGAGGGATCTCCCTCTAAGCAAGCTTGTTGTATAAGCTTTGCAAGAGGGAGCCCTATAAGAGGAAGGCTCTCCTCTTTGATCTAGGTTAGAGACTTGGAAGCAAAAACCAGAGCTTAGAGATATAGATACACCCTATCTCTATACCTCCCTCTCTCTCCTCCTTTGTGTGTGTGTTTTTGGCCTAAAAGTGTGTTTTTACCTTACTTTTGCACCATTACACACACTATTACACCTAGCTCCGAGATTGAGGGACTTGGGGGGTTGATTCTTGAGTTTTTGGACGGATTTTGATCAAAAGAAGAGAGCTGGACCATTTGTTCTTCAAAGGTTCTTCAAGGGTGAGCATCTTGCTTTATATTCCCCAAACTTGCAATAGTTTTTTACCTATCTTGCTTGCTGATTTAGCTTTTGTGTATAACATAAAAGAGGCTTATATTTTCATGCTTTAGAACTTTCATTCAGGCCGTTTTGTGGTTTGAGTGCAAACTCACCCTATTAGGCCTTGTTTGGCCCCTTTTGATGCCTCTTTGGTAAGGCTTTGTTTACTTTAGTGTTTTGATCTCCTCACCACTGAAAACCAGTGTATTTTCAGTGGTAAGAAAGGTGGTTTGAAGTCTTGCATAGGGGAGGGACACCCCTCTCCCTTCATTGTTTTGTTTCCTTGCTTTTTGGCTTAAAAGGGTAGCATGTGTGCTTGATCATTTTTGGCCTCATTTCAGAAGTTTTTTAGGTGTTTTAGGTCATGTGTGACCTCTATTTTTGGCCGGATTTATGTCTCTTTGCATGCTTAAAGTACTTGCTTTGTATTGCTCAATTTGGCCTAGAAATGCCCCTTGTGCTTAGGCCATGATTCTTCCATATATTGGCATGGTTCCATGAAGGTTTTGGTATTATTTCATCATGTTTGAGGTCTGTTGGTCATCTATTTCAGCCATGTTTGCCTTGTTTGATGTTATCTCTTTGTGTTTTGGCTTATAAGCTTTGAGTATGTTGACCTCTAGCATGCATAGTTTGGACCATCCTCATGTTTCGGCATCATTTAGGACCATATTTCAGTCCATAAATCATGCTCATATGTGTGCATTTGTGACCTCTTTTGTGCCTTGAAGGTGTGCCCTCTTGTGCCTACGCATGAACTTTAGTGCATACGCCTCTCTGGAGCCATCTTAGCTGCCATATTAGGAGGGTTTGGAGCCCTATTTTGCCTGTAAAAATTCTGTTTCTTACTTGTCTAAATCATGCTATGATTGGTCATGTTATGGGAGTGAGGTACCTCCTTTCTTGTGCCTTAGTTTTGAGACCATTGGCTTGCATGTTGGCATGAGAGTTTGTCCACCATTTTAGGCACTTTTCGCCACTGTTTTAAGATGGTTTGATGTCTACCCCTTTGTGGTTTATGGTCACCCTTGCATGCTTATCTCATGTTTGTTGCATAATTGCTTCATTAAGTGTTGTAACATGTCGATCCCATTGCCTAAATGGCCCATGTTTGCACTACATTTGCATCTCGTATGCCTAACATTGCATGCTTGCCATACTAGTTGCACCACACTTGGCATGCCTTGCATCTTGGTGTCATGTCGGATTTTAAGCCATGTTTGCATAACATGCATTGCATTATTTGGTTTGGGGTGTCAAGCCAAATGTGGGGATCAAGGGACATTCATACATCAAGTGATGTAATGTGCCTTGATTCTCGGTCACCGAGACCTTTGACTCCAATTTGATAAGGCTTTGGTTCTCATTTTGTTTGTTGCATGCATCTTTACATCAAGTGGCAAATTTGATCCCTTGGGCTATCATGCACCATTGATGGCTCGAGGATCGAGGGCCATGCTTCCTTGAGTTTAAAGCATGATAGGAAGCATGACCATGCTTACATATGCCTGAAATCCCATACCATACTGTCTGTCCTCTGTTTGCTGTCAAAACTGTCTTCTGCAGGAAGTTTCTGCCGACCGGCAGAATTTAGTGCCGACCGGCAATCTGTTTACAGCCGATAGATCCAAAAGCGGCCGGTGGGAATTGTGCACTGCCGGTGGTAATTTCCCTTGGCCGGTGGTACTCTGCAGCATGCAAGGAACCTGTTCTGGGACTTTGGGAATTTTTAGAGAAGCATGGCAGTATAAACAGAGGTGGCAGTAATGTGGTACGGGTTTTCCAGGCGAGCCGGGTTTCGAGCATGCATCATTTGCGCATCCCGAGGCAGAGGCTGCGGCCACCCCTTTCCTTTCTCTTTGCATTCGTTTTTATTAATTAATAAAAAATTCTATAATAATTTTATTTGCTTATCATTCGGACTGTAATATTTATTCGGTCCCTCCGGGCGAGGGCAATGATGTAATTAGTGTGCGTGAGTGTGTGTATGTCTTCCAACCTCACATCTTTCTTCCCTTTTATTTACCTGTTTATGATGGTAGACTAGGGCATTTTTTAAATTAGCATACCTTATGCAACGCATGCGTGCATCCATACATTTGTCCCGCATACACCGAGCTCGGTACATCATGCTAACTGCATTTGTATTTCAAAATTCCAAATTGAATACGTGAAATCAATTGGTTGCATTTCACATGCCATATTTAGGTTAGCCGAGCCTACTCTAATTGCATCCTGTATGTGTTGCATTAGTCAAACTTGACATGGACTAGGACACGCATTTTTGCTAACTGGTTTGTTGTTTTGGCATGGAGTACGATGTAAGTATTTATGCTTTAGCATACCATATGCGTGTGAATGCTGCCATGATATTATGCTTACCATGTGGCTAAGTGCTTATGTGAGATAAACTGTTTGAATGCCTGTGGGTGAAGGTTGGATTGCCCGAGTTGGAAAAACTCGTTGAAATCCGTGTTTTGGCCTACTTACGAGTAGCAAATTTCAAAACTTTTTTTTTTCGAAACAAAATGGATATGCAATGCTTGTTTCCAAATTAGGAGACCTAGTCTATACTTGTTTGTTGTACGCATAACATAGTAATTCTAGGCCGATAAATGGAATAAGAACACATAAACGTCTTCAAAAACGGATATCACGGTTAGTAGAGGCCGATCTTCGGATCGGGCGAGAGGGGGTGCTCATAGCTGACCTTCCCCAATCGTACCCTAGCTCCCGAGCCGAGACAACTCCGGTGATGACGGACATGTGGCCTTCGGCACCGAGTCAGGGTTTCCTAAATTCCCCCATAAAAAATATTTAGGTGGCGACTCTGTATCTGGCAAAGCAGTCCATGTTTGGCACTTCTTTTCAAAACAAATCTGTTTCTCAAAACGATTTACCAGATTTGGACTCTTTGGTTCAAGATGAAGAACCGCGTAACAAAATCGAGTCCCAACTGTAGTAGCGAAGGCCCCTCGCGGGACGCGTGCTACAGCTATATTATGCTATTTTGTTCTTGTGCTTGGGAATTGCGTAATATTTTGAGGTTATGATGTTTGATGGAGATTAATAATGTGAAATTTATCATGTATTACAGGGTTTTGGGCTTTGATTTAAATGAAATTGAGGTTTGATTTTGAAAATGAGAAGTTCCAATTTTACAGCCATTTTCCGACTGTAAACTACCCAGGGCCGCACGTGCGGGAGACAGCTCTGTTCAGCCAACTTTGAATAAGCATATCTTTAACCTCCGGACTCCTTTTTGAGTGAATCATGAGCCTAAAATCAAGCCCCGGAAGTCTAGTTTCCAATGGTGGTGGTCTCATTCCTAAATTCTAAATATAAAAATAGTTATGCCCAAATTAGTGATGACTGTTCACTTTCTGTCAACCAGTTTTGTACCATTTCTTCACCTAAACTATTTCCCATCGATTTCTCCTGTTTTCTGAGACATGGATTATAACTTATTAAGGAATAATGAGCTTGGTACCACTATGGCTAATTAATTGAATGATCAAAGAGAATAAGTAAAGGATCGAGTATAATCTCATATTATGTATTGTGCACTGTACTTGTAGATCGAGACGAGGACATCGTCCCATTACTACCGGGAGCCGATCACTGTGAGTAATAGTAGTGTAACAATATGTTTCTCTTACTTCCTGTGATTATGTTTTATGTATTGTTATTTGTGAATGGTCTATTCCATTGTTGTTGTGCTTTGATTCAATTAGTTGATATGCTTGAATAATGGCATTGATATGGATATACGGTCGTTCTGTCCCTAGTAATAGATGTGGGCCCGAGGACGTTATGATGTGAATTGTTCTGTCCCTATTAATGCAGTGATACATTTGCCTTCTGTTAATAGTTATTATTAATGTTCTGTTATCCGCAAGACAACTATGTCGACTTGTAATAATCCATGGGAAAATCTTTGTGCACTATTGAGTAATAGTACTGTAGCAGTACGTTTTGCTTACTGTTAATAGTTAATACTGACGTTCTGTTATCTGCAAGTTAACTATCTGAATTCATGATGAACAAATGGAACATATGTGTGTAATGGAACAATGATATCTTGGTGTATCTGGAATTATTCTGTTTTGCTAATGATGGGCCCGAGGCCAATCTGTTGATATTTGGGCTTAAAGTCGTTCCGTATTATCTGTGAGCTTAAAACCGATCTGTATTATATCTGGGCTTAAAGTTGTTTTGTATTATCTGTGAGCTTAAAGCCGATATGTATTATATCTGGGCTTAAAGTCATTCTGTATTATCTGTGGGCTTAAAGCCGCTCTGTATTATATCTGGGCTTACAGCCGATCTATATTATATCTGGTCTCACTTCCGATCTGTATTATATATGAGCTTACAACCGATCTGTATTATGTCTGGGTTCACAGTCGTTCTGTATTATATTTGGGCTTACAACAGTCCTGTATCATATCTGGGCTTACAACTGCTCTGTATTATGTATGGGCCTGAGGCCATTCTGTATAATCTGTTCGGCCAGAGGCCATTCTGTATAATCTCTTAGGCCAGAGGCCGCTCTGTATAATCTGTTGGGCCTGAGGCCGCTCTGCATAATGTGTTGGGCCTATGGCCATTTTGTATTCTGCATGGGCTTGAAGCCAGACTGTATTATACGTGAGCCTGAGACCGTATTGAAATATAGTTATTGATGAGACCTGTATATGGTTGGTATCTGTCTATTTATTTTATCCAAGGTTTTGCTTATTCAATTAACCTTCTGACATTGCTATGATTGACTGAGTTTTGCTCATTCTGTTTTATGTATATTTCTATAGGTGAGCCATCGGGGATTGACACTAGAGTTGTACAAAGGTTCGCTTGTCTACCAAATCACCTGGGGTATGTCTCCACGTGGAGGCCTTAATTTATTGTTTGGAGTCATATAAATTATTAAGTCTTATGTAAGTGTTTGTGAGATCTATATAAATTCTGTGATTGTATATGTATATTTGGAAGTGTATTTATATGCTTAAATCCAATTAAACCATCATGTATGCACAAGCTCAATTTATGTTGTCTTTTATTGATATTGCTTTTGCTTAAGGCCCCGTATCTGATTAAATATTATTCTGAAATTCTGTTTTGAGGCCTCTGTGCAGGCCGGTCATGGACCAAACTTTTAGGGGTGGGTTTAGGTCGTGATATAATTCGTACCTCTTCTCACAATTGCAGCGTGGTTAGAGTTTGTTCCTTCCTCACACGATTTCAGCGTGTTTGGAATTTGTTTACCTATTCTCACGATTTCAGCGTGGTCAGAGTTTGTTCCTTCCTCACAGGATTTCAGCGTATTTGGAATTTGTTTACCTCTTCTCACGATTGCAGCGTGGTTAGAGTTTGTTCATTCCTCACAGGATTTTAGCTTGTTTGGAATTTGGTTACCACTTCTCATGATTGCAGCGTGGTTAGAGTTTGTTCCTTCCTCACACGATTTTAGCGTGTTTGGGATTTGTTTACCTCTTCCCACGATTTCAACGTGGTTAGAGTTTGTTCCTTCCTCGCACGATTTCAGTGTGTGTAGAATTCGTTGACCTCTTCTCATGATTTCAGTGTGGTTAGAGTTTGTTCCTTCCTCACATGATTTCAGCGCATTTGGAATTGTTCTCAGGTTGCGTTCTGCATGCTCCTAATTGTCTGTTTCTGGACCTCCTCTCACGATTTCAACGTGGTTTTGAGTGTCCCATTTCCTCACATAATTTCAGCATGTTTGGAATTTATCTCAGATTGCGTCGTGCACGCACCTGAGCAGTTGTTTTCGGACCTCCTCTCATGATTTCAATCGGGTTTGAGTGTCTCTTTCCTCACACGATTTCAGCGTGTTTGGAATTTGTCTCAGGTTGCGTTGAGCACGCTCCTGATTGGTTGTTTTGGACCTTCTCTCGCGATTTTAGCGTGGTTTGAGTGTCCCCATTCCTCACACGTCTTCGGCGTGCTTGGGATTTGTTTTTCCTCCTCTCATGACTCCAGCATGGTTGGAGTTTGTCACCCTTTGCACTCTACTTGCATTGTGCATGCATTTTATCGCGCTATTTTGCGCATCGCACTATTTTGTGCACCTTACTTGCATTGTGCATGCATTTTATCGCGTTATTTTGCGCATCGCACTATTTTGTGCACCTTACTAACATTAAGCATGTATTTTATCGTGCTATTTTGCGCATCGCACTATTTTGTGCACCTTACTTGCATTGAGCATGCATTTTATCGCGCTATTTTGCGTATCGCACTATTTTGTGCACGTTACTTGCATTGTGCATGCATTTTATCACGCTATTTTGCGTATCACGCTATTTTGCGCATCGCACTATTTTGTGCACCTTACTTGCATTTTATCGCTATTTTGCGTATCGCACTATTTTGTGCACCTTACTTGCATTGTGCATGCATTTTATCGCGCTATGTTGCGCATCGCATTATTTTGTGCACCTTACTTGCATTGAGCATGCATTTTATCGCGCTATTTTGCGTATCGCACTATTTTGTGCACCTTGCTTGCATTGTCCATGCATTTTATCGCGCTATTTTGCGTATCGCGCTATTTTGTGCATCGCACTATTTTGTGCACCTTACATGCATTGAGCATGCATTTTATCGCGCTATTTTGCGCATCGCACTATTTTGTGCACCTTACTTGCATTGTCCATGCATTTTATCGCGCTATTTTGCACATCGCAAAATTTTGTGCACCTTACTTGCATTGTGCATACATTTTATCGCGCTACTTTGCGCATCGCACTATTTTGTGCACCTTACTTGCATTGAACATGCATTTTATCATGCTGCTTAGCGCATTGCGCTGTTTTGTGCAATTTACATTCGCGCTATCTTACGCACCTCACTTGCATCTGTTAGTGCATTGCATTACATTCGCGCTATCTTGCGCACCTTACTTGCATTTGTTAGTGCAATGCACAAATCGCGCTATCTTGCGCACCTTATCTGCACTTGTTAGTGCATTGCATTGTTATGCACCTCTCCACTTGCATTGTTATGCACTCCACTTGCGTTGTCACACACTTTTCACTTACATTGCTATGCATGTTTCCATCGGCATCATATGTGCACGCGTTTGTCTTGTATTGATATTGTACCTTGACGTAACGTTGAACATATGTTGCTAACTATATTGTACCTATTGAGTTTCTTTCTTTTGCAGGTACGATATTGTATGTACGGTTCATTTCAAGCTGGCACGACCAGATGAACCAGACGATATTGTATGTACTCTACGTAAGAATTGCATAATTTTCTTATATCATTTCTGCATGAAATGTAGTTTGATTCGTATTCGCTTGCTTAAACTGTTGCATTTATTGTGCATAATTGCTTCATTACAACTTTCTTTGCATGATCATAAGTTATGTTTGGCTTTTTGCATGTCATTTGCATTTTGCCCCTGCCTGCAGGCACATCTCTTTGTTATCTTGCTCGTTTGTCTAAGTCTTCGGCCTTGTCAAAAATGGGTCGTCTCTGGGCTTTGACATTCACTCCTGTCACCTTTTGACTTTCGAGTTCTGTCAAAGAGGGGCAACTGTAGGCACCCCATTTTTGACTGACCTTAAGACTCAGACGTCATCGATTGAGCGCTCGGTGATTGCGCATGTTGTGCTTGTTTCAAGTTTTCAGAGGTTTTGGCTGAGTGTCTTGCCTCCGGGCCTTTGAACTTTTTGCGTTTCGACTCGGTTTGCGGACCAAGCCTTGTTTCCCTTCCTTGGAGGGAGGGAGAGGTCTTGTAGACCATCATTTTGTGGTCGTAGACCACTTTTCCTGCGTGGAGACCAATTTTCGATTTTTGGAGCCTTCGGTCGCGCGCCTTGACTCGGGACCACTTAACGTTCTCCGTTTGGCGTTGTTTTTGAACCATACCTTGTTGCCTCTGCCTAGAGGGACACTGTGGTCTAAGAGAACACTTTTGGTGCTCGTAGACTAGTTTTCGGGTCTCTCGGCTGCGCGCCTTGCCTCCTAGACTTTCGTCTTTCGTCCTTTTTGGTTTGTTCTTGGCACAAACCTTGTTTTCCTTGTTTGGAAGGGGGTACAAGGGTGGGAGACCAGTTCTTCCCCTTTGAGACCACTTTCCTTCCTGCCAACCAGTTTTTTGGTTAGAAAACTGGTTTTCTTGGTCTTTGGGCCACCTTTTCTAGTCGGCCACCACACCACCTTGGTTTCATGATGTAGGCCACCTCTCCCCTGTGACTGACCACTTTTTGCCCTGGCCGACCACTTCCACTAATCGGCCGACCAGTAGAAGTAGCTGGCCGACCACTTCAAGTGGTCGGCAACTTTCCAGCTCATTCCTGGAGATATTTTCTATCCAGCTGTCACAATTGGAAGGCACAAAAACCATCCTCCATATACGTGTATGGAGGGATGGCCTTAGACCCTAAGCTTGTCCAACAAGCTTACACTTTTGTTCTCTATAAGAGAGAACCTCCCCCCTCCTCCTCCAGGTTTAGATTTTTTGGCTGGAGCTATAGATACACATATATCTGTAGACGTCCCCGAACGCCCCGGGAGGATGAGTCCCGTTCTGTTCATTTGGGGTTACTACAGTTCGGACTCGACTTGTGTCACGGTTCTTAATCTGAACCAAAGAGTCCAAATCTGGCAAATCGTTTTGAGAAACAGATTTTTGAAAAAGTAGTGCCAAACATGGACTGCTTTGCCAGATACAGAGTCGCCACCTAAATATTTTTAAAATGGGGAAATTTAGGAAACCCTGACTCGGTGCCGAAGGCCACATGTCCGTCATCACCGGAGTTGTCTCGGCTCGGGAGCTTGGGTACGATCGGGGAAGGTCAGCTATGAGCACCCCCTTTCGCCCGGTCCGAAGACCGGCCTCTACTAACCGTGATATCCAATTTTGAAAACGCTATGTGTTCTTATTCCATTTATTAGCCTAGAATTACTATGTTATGCGCGCAGCAAACAAGTATAGACTAGATTGCCTAATTTGGAAAGAGACATTGCATATCCGTTCGTTTTGAAAATGCTTTGGAATTTGCTACTTGCAAGTAGGCTAAAACACGGATTTCAATGAGTTCTTCCAACTCAAACAATCCAACCTTCACCCACAGGCATTCAAGCAGTTTATAACACATAAGCATCTAGCCACATGTTAAGCATGCTGACATGGCAACATTCACACTCATGCGATATGCTAAAGCGGAAATACTTACATCGTACTCCGTGCCAAAACAAAGAACTTGTTAGCAAACATGCATGATCCAAGTCCATGTTAAGTGCCTAATGCATCGCATACAAAGTGTTGCTAGAATAGGCTCGGCTATCCTAAACATGGTATGTGAGAAATGCACAACTATCACATATTCAGTTTGGAATTTGAAATACATATGCAGTTAGCATGATGTACCGAGCTCAATGCATGAAATACAAATGCGTGGATGCACGCATGCATAGCATAAGGTATGCTAATTTAAACGTGTCCTAATACTAACCATTAAAGCGGGTAAGTAAAAGGGAAGAAAGAAGTGAGGTTGGAAGACATACACACCACCCACGCACACTTATTACAGATTTGCCCTCGCTCGGAGGGACCGAATAAATATTACAAATTAATTAACTACGCAAGCTAATTAATATTACAAATTGCCTAATTTAATTAACAAATTAAATAGACTAAGAAAAACAATAAAACGCCTCGAGAAGCGCGCCGCCATGCACAAGCTGCCTCTGTTTTCCTTCCTTCACTCCTCTGGAGGCTGTCAAAACCTCAAGGTTACATCCCTGGGAACTGGGGAGCACCACCGGCTGAGTGGGATCATCACCGGCACTGGTATGTGTCCATCGGCACAAAATTGAAGCTGTCGGCAGAGAAAAGGTTGCTGGCCGGCACCTTACACTGCCGGTCGGCAAAGAAAGTCTGCAGGACCTGCAACTCACAGCAACAGAGGGCAAAACAAGGCATGGCAGCACAATTCAAGGCATGTATGCACCAACCATGTCTCTTATCATTGTAATGACTCAACGGGACATGTGCCTCGGTTCTCGGACCACCAATCACGCATTTCCATGCATGATGGCCCAAAGAACCAAGTATGCAACTTTGATTTCAAATGCATGCAAACCAATCAAACAAATTAGGCCCAATTCCTATCACCAATTCAAGGAATAAGGCATGCATGCAAGATGCAATGCAACCTAGGCATACAAGCTAAGAAAGCAACATGGCATGGCAAGGCATTTATGCAAGCATACAAGCATACATATGGCAGTGCAAATGTATGGAAAGATGGGCTTATACATGAATTAGGCAGCTCTAATAAGGCCTAAAACAGTAGCCAACGTGCTAAAAAGTGAGGGCTAAATGGCATGCACACACATATGCACATAAGGACCAACACTTAAGCACAAATCAAACAACATTCAAGCACACTTGAAAGAGGGAATCATGGACAATTAGCATGCAACATAAGCATTGAAATCATGCCAAAACATGGTACCAAACCAAGCAATAAATCAAGCCAAGCATGCAACAAATGGCCCAAATGCTCAAGGCAAGTCAATGGAGCATTAGACTACACTAAGCAAGACCAAACATGGCATGAACTCATTGACCAAAAACAGAGTTTTGGGGCATTAATATAAGGCCCGAAGGACCACTTAGATGGCATCTAAATGGCTCAAAACAAAGGCATGCACAAATGGTCGAAACATGGAGCATTGCTACACAAGCTTCCAAAGCATTAAAGAGGCATGCAAGGCCATCAAACAAGCATGGAAATGGGACTGAAATAACATATAGGATGGTCCCAAATCACCAAAACAATGCAAAGATGGCATGCTACACATGTACATACTCAAGGCTAACAAGCCCAAATACAAAGGAGCTATATCAAGCATGCCAAAATCAACCCAAACAACCTAGGACAGACCTAGAACATGGCAAGATAAGCACATAATCTTCACAAGACTAAGCATACAACATGCTCCAACAAAGGCTAACAACCTAAGACATGTTAAGGCATAAACAAGGCATTACATGGCAACTATGCTAAGCATGCATGGAGTTCCAAAACCAACTTTAAATCATGTTATATCATGGATATATAAGCATGAAAAACAAACCAAACATGCTCAACACACACTCAAGCATAGGCTTCCTTAAGAGGCCAAAATATGCCCTTTTCAAGGACAACAAGGAGAGGGGGTGGCCCTCTCCTTCTTGGGACTTCAAGGCATCATCTTCACCACTGAAATCCCTCAAGATTTCAGTGGTGAAGAGACCCCAACACCAAAATCCCGGAGCTAGCACAAAAGGGCACAAAATGAGGCCTTTCAAGGCCTAATGGGGGTCAACCACCCTCAAACAACAAAACACTCTTAATAAACAATAAAGAGGGCCTAAAAACAGAACTTTTTTATGTTATACAATAAGCACAAAAACAGCTCTATGATAGGTAGAAAATCAATGCAAAAATGGGGAATAAAGGTGTAAGTTTCTTACCCTTGATGATCCCTTCACAAATGGTGCTCCAATGGCCTTCTTTGGCTCCAAACCAGTCAAGAAACTCAAGAACAAGCCTTTAGAACCCTAGTTTCAAGAGGAAGGTGAAACACTAGGTGTTTGTGTGCAATAGTAAGACACAAAGCACCTAGTGAACAAAATGAGAGGGAAAGAGAGATAGAGTGTGTATCTAACTCTAACCCTAGAACTCAAACCCTAACAATGGCTGTTCTTGCTCTCAAAAAATATCCTAAGTCTCTAACCAAGCCTCTCTTCTTTTGTTCTAGAGAGAGCCTCTCTCTATATCTCTTGTAAAGCTTACAAGACAAGATTTGCAAGAGGGAGATCCCTCCATACACGTGTATGGAGGGGAGCAAAAGCAAGACAGCTATCTAAAAATATCTGCAAAAGCAGATGAACAGCAATCGGCCGGCCAAAAATGCCATCTTGGCCAAAAAGAGTGCCGGTCGGCAAAAAAAAGTGCTGACCGGCAACAAAGAGTGCCGGTCGGCAAACTATATTGCCGGTGGAAGCAAAAACCAGCCGGTGGCCTCTAGCCAATGCTGGTGGTGGGTGGGGATGGTCTACAAGCCCCACCCTGCCTCTCAAGGGCAAGATGCAAGTGTTTGGTGCAAAACCAGACACTAAACGGTCGAGTTCGGAGATCCTAAGGCAAGGCACGCGAGCCGAGGCCTCCGGGAACTCCAAACGAACACAAACATGGAAGATCACCGTGTGTTCAAACGGTGACGTCCAAGTCTTGAGGACGGTCAAAAATGGGGTGTCTACAATATCTCTATATCTCTCTCTTGGTCTCATTTTTGTGCTGTAAAGTGTAGTTTTGCCATACTATTACACACAAACACACACTCAAACACCATCCTTTTGTTGTTGAGGCTCTTAGAAGCTGGTTTTGGTGTCTTTGGTTTGGTTTGAGCTCAAAAAAGTTACCGGAGTTGTAGCTTCAAGGTGGTTCTACAAGGGTGAGCCGTTAACCCCTTAAACCTTGTTTTTTTGCTTAAGCTTTTGGACCTATTTTCATGCTTATTTAGGCTTGACTTCCTACTGCAAAAGTTCTGATTTTGCATGCTTGTGATGTTTGTTTAAGGTCACTTTTGTGTTAGGGGTAGTCTACCCCCTCTTAGGCCTTGTTTGGCCTTGTTCTTGTGCCATCTTTTTTAAGCTATTGGGATCACCTTGTTTTGGCCTTCTCACCACCGAAACTCAGAGGAATTTCAGTGGTGGAAATGGTGTATTAAGGTCCCAAATAGGAGAGGGTCATCCATTCTCCTTGTGTTTTGAATGCTTGCTTTGAATGCCTCATGTTTGAGCATGTTTGTTAAGCTTTTGTTGGCCATATCTCAGGCCATTTTTGGCCTTATTTCAGCATGGCATACCACTTTTTTGACTTGGTTTTGTCATTCCTTGCATCCCTTATACACTTTTAGTGTAAATTTTGCAAACTAGCTTTGTATTCTTCATGAAGTAGCATGTCTTTCTAGCTTGTTTTGAATCCATCTCAGCATGTTCTTGGCGTGTTTTTGCCATGATATACCTCTGTTAAGGTTTGGTTTGATAGGCCCATACATGCTCCATGCACTTGTAGTGCAATTCCATGAACTAGCCTAATGTGTATCATGCTTTAGACCATCATTCTTGCAAGATTTTGGCTTAACTCTGGGAAGCTTTTGTCCATGTTTTAGCATGCTCTAGCTCTGATTTGTGTTGTTTTCGTCATGCATGCCATGCTTCGTATAGCTATAGTGCATTCTAGCTTGTTAGCTTTATGTATCAAGTCCACTAGCATGCATTACTTGGCCTATTTGAATAATTTGGCATCATTTGTTACAAGATTTTAGTGCATGTTTCATGGTCATACACTTGCATTTGTCACTCTTTCAATGCGTTGGAGGGTTTGCTCTTTATAACTTAAACATGAATCATTGTGTATGCCTTCATGCCTAAACTTGTGAGCCATCATTTCAATGTGTTTTGGGGGTTATTTTGCCATGATATAACTCTGATTTTTGTTGGCAAAGACATCCCATGCTTGGTCTTGGTAGGTGTAGTGTAACCCTCTCTTTTGGCCTTGTATATTCCAGGCCTTATGCCCTTCATGCTAGCTTATTTTGGCTACCTTCCATACATGTTTTAGACTCATTTTGACATGTTCTAAGACTATTTTGGGTTGCCTCAACCATATGCTTCATGTTTTGCATAGTTGTAGTACAAATGCCTATGCTAGCTTCAAGCTTTAGGTACCATAGCATGCTTCATTTGTGTTGTGTACATGATTTGGCATCCTTTAACATGACATTTCAGAGCATATAGACTTGCCATGTTCCTACTTCTTCCACTCTTTAAGTGCCTTCGAGTGTTATGCATTATTGCCTTGTTTATGGCCTAGTGTGTATGCATGCATGCCTAGGCCTTTGAGCCCCCATCTCAGCATATTTTGGTCTTTGTTTAGACCTAACTAAGCTTTGCCCATGGCTGGTTCATGCATTTGCGCCATGTATTGCATGTCCCCTTTGTAGTCCACTTTGCTAGCTCTAATGCTTAAGGACCTTTGCATGCTATACTTGTATTGTTTGAGTGATTTGGCATCATTTCATACCTTATTTCAGTACACTTAGTGTTATTACACTTCCACATTTGTCACTCTTTGAGCACTCTTGAGGGTTGTGTTCTTAGGCTTACTTGATGAGCCATTGCATTGAGCGTGCATTGTCTTCCATTTCATTCATTTATTTCATCATAATGGCCACTAATTTGGGCATGACTAAGGTCTGTCTATTTTGGTTTATGTCCATCGAGCATGATATGTGAATGTTGTTACGTTGTATCATGTTGTTGCGTGCTTATGTTGCCTTGTATTGTGTATGCATGCATTAGCATTTTTCGCATGTCATTAGCTTTGTTAAGTTGATCATGTCACATTGCATTAAGTATGTCATGTTGTTGTTTACATTGTGTATGCTCATCTTACATTGCATTGCGTATTACCATGTTATTCTTTGCATTGTATATGCCATGTAGTTGCATTGCATGTTTGCATGCTTGAGTTGCATTGCATTTGTTTGGATTAGGTGTTAATCGAAACACGAGAAGCAAGGGACATTTCATACTTGATGTGATGAAACGTGCCTCAATTCTCAATCGTCGATGCTCTTGATCATACATGATAGAGCTCTAGGCTTTATGTGTTTATTTGTGGATTCATTTCATATTGAATTGTGCAATTTGGCTTCTCAGCCATCATGCATTGAAATGCGCAATTGGCGGCCCGAGGGTCAAGAACCACACTCCCTTGAGCTTATGAAATGATAGGGAGCATGGTTATGCACACATATCAAATACATTGCCATGCCCTTTCTTGCTCTCGGTTGCAGCAAATTGGAGAAGTGCAGCAAAAACTGGTCGGCCAACCAGAAAAACTAGCTGGCCGATCACTTTTTCTGGTCTGCAGCAATAGAAAGTGGTCGGCCAGTGGCTGGAAACACCCCTAGGTGGTCGGCAACCCTCCCACAGGTCCCCAAGGTGAGTTAGAAGCTTTCTGGAGCTTGATTCAAGGTTCTGAGAACAGTTGCAAACAGAAGCAAATCGGGGCATCGCGTTGGATTTCCAAGCGAGGCGACCGAGCATGCATGCACTCCTCATCCCGAGGACCTCTCTTAATGTTTTCCTTAGCTAGTTTATGCTTTGGTTCTGTATTTAAGTAGTTAATGTGTTTAGCTGCTTATTTGCATTTGATTAGCTAATTAGTTAACTTGTTAGTTAATTAGCTTGTTTTGTAATAATTAATTATAGCTAGTTATTCAATTTTTGAGATGTAATAATTAGTTTAATTAGCTTAGATTAGCTAGTTAGCTCTTTATTCAGACCCTCCGTCGAGAGGGCCAACTATTGTAATAAGCGTGCGTGTGTGTGATGCATGTCTTCCAACCCACATTTCTTTCTCCCTTTTACTTACCCGCTTATGATGGTTAGTTTTAGGGCATGTTTCGATTAGCATACCTTATGCTTTCATGTGTGCATCCATTCATTTGTTTTACATGCACGGGCTCAGCGCATCATACTAACTGCATTGTATTTTAATACATTTACTTGAATACGTGTTCAACAGCATGTTATCAAGTTGCATTTCATATGCCATCATAGAATAGTCGAGCCTATTTTAGTTGCATTTTTTGCATGTATTGCATTAGCCATCTTAACATGAACTAGGATCATGCATGATTTCTAACTAGTTCTTTATTTTGGCTCGGAGTACACTGTGAGTGTTTACGCTTTAGCATACTGCATGTGTGTAAGTGTTTCCATGTTAGCATGCTTGCCATGAGGCTAACTGCTTAAGTGATTAACTGCCTGAATGCTTGTGGGTGAAGGTTGGATTGCCTGAATTGGGACAATTCATTGAAATCCTCGTCTTAGCCTACTTGTGAGTAGCAAACATCAAACCGTTTTCAAAACAAACGAACATAAAATGTTTTGTTTCAACTTAGGGGATCCAGTCTATACTTGTATGCTGTGCGCATCACATAGTAATTCTAGGTTAATAACCAGAATAAGAACACATGTGTTTTCAAAAACAAAATATCATGCTTAGTACAGACCAATCTTTGATTAGGCGAGTGGGGGTGCTCATTGCATGACCTTCCCCTCTCGTATCCAAGTGCATGAGCTGAGGCAACTTTGGTGATGATGGACACGTGGCCTTAGGCACGTGTCAGGGTTTCCTAAATTTCCCCCAAAATAAAATATTTAGGTGGCGACTCTGTATCTGGAAAAGCAGTCCATGTTTGGCACTTCTTTATAAAAATCAGTTTTCCAAATCGATTTGTCGGATTTGGACTCTTTAGTGATTTATCGATCTTACATTGCACTTTGTGAGATTAGATGCAGAACCGTGACATTGAGTCCGAACTGTAGTAGCTCAGAACAAAACGAATTCGCGCCCTCGCGGCGCAGAGAGCGAGAGTTCTTGGGGCGGTCTACAGATATGCTAAAGTACAAAAATGCTTGCATAGTACTCCAAGGCGAGCCAAAAGAGAAACAAATGAGTTAGAAAACATGCATGCATGCTCCAAATGAATATACAACATGAATAATGCAACACATGCAATGATGCAACTAATAGGCTCGACTACTAATTTATGACATGTGAGTCAATTTGATAACATGCGTTTTAACACATATTCAACAAAGTATGTAAACTAGAATGTTTATTAGAATGATGAACCAAGCCTCGATTCATTCAAGACGAATGAATGCAAATCATGGAAAATGGTAAATGAAACATGATGTTCTATTCTAACCATCATAAGCAAATAAATAAAATGGAGAACGACGTGGGGTTGGAAGACATACACATTATTACAAGTTTGCCCTCGTGTAGAAGGGTCCAAATGAATGGACAAGCTAATTACTATGAATTAACTAATTATTACAACACAAATTAATTAACTATTTTAGCTAATTAAATAAGTACAACACAAAACCAACTAGCTATTCTAACTAATTAATTACAAGTTCACTACTTTTACAACATCACTAATATTATACCAACACTTCACGGATCCTGAGAAACGAGAGATGGCTCATGCATGAACACGGATTTCCATCCGATATCCATTTTGCTACTGGAATGCCTCTGTTGCATAGTTAGAAAATTGCATATGTTTTCTATCTCAGCCTCTGCTCTGCTCGAAAAAGGACACTGCCTGCCTGGAAAAAGAGGTCGACAACCCAGAAGTAGTGGCTGGCAGGCCACTAATAATGGGTTGTTGTCCAGAAAAAGTGGCCTACCGGCCACTGATTTTGGTTCTCTCCTGCAGCAACAGAGGACAAACAGAGCACAAACCAAATTATTCTTAGGGGAGTTTGTCCACCCTGCCTCTCTTTATCAGCCAATAGGTCAAAGGAGGGGTAGGTTTGGTTCGCAAGCCATCAATTGACGCAATTTCATTATGTGACGGCTTATGAACCAAGGGACACAATTTAATAAATGCATAACAAAAGACCAACAAAAACCTCATCCCTGTCATGGATTGATCAAGGGAAGTGGTTGACATTGACTCTTGAACCGTTTACATCACTAACGAGTATGAAGTGACTCAAGACTCAGTGGGTTTAATTAACATCCAATTGAACACAAATTGATTTTATCTTGTATCATTTTTTGTCCCAATTTTATTGTTTCATTTTAATTACCATCCATTCTTTAGTTCATTAAGTCCAAAAGTGAGCTTTAAGTCCTCTAAAGGAAAGGAGTATCAAACAAAAAGTTATTTTAGGCATGAGAGAGATCTCATGCTGTTGGTAATGAACCTCCCAAAGGGATTAAACCATTAAAAACAAAAACCTCAATCTCAAGCTTAAACAAGCAAGTAGTTTGAAACAGCTTTCAAAACAAAGAGAAAAAAAAAAGGCAAAGAAATGAGGGTGGCTGCAGAGGTGATTAGAGATGAAAACAAGTATGAAAAGCAAGAAATAAACACTATCAACTCAAATAGGTTGGTGGCTAATACGTAAATCACCAAACCTATGAGGACCATTACACTACAAGCATATTATACAAAGCTCAAATACAGTGAAAAACTAAAAAAAAAAAAGTGCTAAAATAGTCCTAAAATAGCCCAAAATAGTGCTGGAATGAAAACAAAAATAGCGAAAACAACAAGCTAAAATATTGAGAAATTAATACTAGAACACAAGCACAAGGAAGGGAGGTGAACCCTTCCACATTTGGGACATCAAAACATGATTTTTGCCACTGAAAATCAGTGGTAAAAAGCTCAAAAAAGGATGATGAGAAGATGGGAAACACAAGGGTAAAGGCCTTAAAAGCAAGGTTCAAATAAGGGCTATCAACCCCTCTACCTTAAATGGCCTTAAACCACAAGTTTTAGCCCCACAGAAAAGGTAATAAACAACTCAAAAACAACAAGAAATCATGGAAAATAAGTGGTGTAGAGATGGTACAAAAATACTAGAAGGTGTACCTCTTGAAGAGGAATGAACCTTTGAGTCACAAACTACCAATTTTACACTCTCAAGTGCCTAAGAGCTCAAATCAAGCTCAAATCACCTCAGCAAGAAGCTCTCTAGGTTTGGTTTAGAGTGTTTAGGCAAAGGCTACGTAAGTTGTAAAAGAGAGAGAGAGAGAGAGAGAGAGAGAGAGAGAGGAATTTTCCAAAATTTGCTCTTCAAAAATATTTTCTCACTCCTAAATTTTTCTAACCTCAAAACCATGGGAGAAGGTCATATATATATAGAAAACTAGGTGTCTATCTCGAAAATATTAGTATACATACAGCTAGAATGGTGCATGCACATGGAGGGACAATTGGCAAAAAATATCTGAGAAAACACACAAGTGGCCGGCATGCCACTAATAGTGGATGACATGCCACATTAATGGCTGGCAGTCCACAATAGTGGCTGGCAGTCCACACTAGTGGGTTTGCAGGTCACAGGATGTTTAGGCTTGAGAAACTGTTGTTCTTGTCCAAATACAAGGCAAGAGATTCATAGGGTTTTGAGGCTCAAAGCTGAGGCAATCTGCTGAGGACTTCGAGCATTTGACAAGCGTACACATTCATCATTGAGTGCACAATCGGTGGTACCCAAATCTTAAGGGCGGTCAAAAATAGGATGTCTATATCCTTTCATAATGAATGCTAGAAACGTATTTTATGTGTTACTTGGAGTTACTACACTTGTTGGATGATGCATGGTTTGAAAACATGTGTAGACACCCCATTTTTGACCGACCTTCAGACTCAGACGTCATCAATTGAGCGCTCGGTGATTGCGCATGTTGTGATCGTTCTGAGATTACGGAGTCTCAGCTGAGAGCCTTACTCTCGGACCTCGGGACCCTTTTGTGCTTTGCCTCGGTTTGCGAACCAGGTCTTGTTTTCTCTTCCTAAAGGGAGGGAGAGGTCTTGTAAACCATCTCTCAATGGCCGTAAGCTACTTTTCGTGGTCGTAGACCACTGTTCCCGTTTGGAGACCAGTTTTCGATTTTCGGAGCCGTCGGTCGTGCGCCTCGGTTCGGGACCGCTTAACTTTCTTTGTTCGCTCCGGTTTTTGGCACGCACCTTGTTTCCTCTCTCTAGAGGGACACTGTGGCCCGAGAGACCATCTTCGTGGTCGCACATCACTTTCGATGCTTAACAATCAGTTTTCGAGGCCTCCGGCCGCGCGTTTTGGCCCCCGAACCCTCGTTTTGCATCCGTCTTGGTTCATTTTTGGCATGGACCCTATTTTCATTGTTTGGAAGGTGGTACTAGGGTGGGAGACCAACTTTTCTTCTTGGAGACCACTCTTCCCCGCCAGCCGGTTTTTCTTATCAGGTATCTGGTCTCCCTGACTTTTGAGCCACAATTGCTGGTCTCCCACCACACCACTGGCTTGCATTGAATTGGGAGACCACCAATTGAGGCTTCCGACCACCATTCATCAACTTGACCCTTTTGAACTAGTTGGCCGACTAGGCTAGGTGGTCGGTCGACCACTTGAACTGGTCGGCCTACTTCCCCCTTTTCTGTCTCTGCGAGTGTATGCCAGCTGTGCCAACTGGAGGGCACAGACTGCACCCTGCATATGTATGGAGGATTGGCAACCATGTTTTGGCTTCTTAAAGAAGCTTGGCCCTTTTCTCTAAGCTTCTAAGAGAAGCTTGACCTTTTTTAGCTTCTTGAAGAAGCTTGACCCTTTGGCTCTAGCTTCCTTAAGAAGCTCGACCCCTTTTGCTCTAGCTTCCTCAAGAAGCTTGGACCTTTGTTCCTCTATAAGATAAACCCTCTCCCTCGTTTGCAAAGATTCAGAAAATTTGTCTAAGGCATACACACTTCCCTCTCTATATCTCTCTATTTGGTGGTCAAAAGCCCCTTGTTCTTGCACCATTGCATATCACCTCTTAGCCTAACACCTCCAACATCAACCTAAGCACCTTGGAGCTGGTTTTTAGAGGTTGAAGGTGTGCTATTTTGGTCCAGAAGCTGCTGGTCCCTTTGGCTACAAGGGTAACACTCTCTTTCCCTTTTCTTAGCGTTGTTTTGCTTCATCTTTTAGCCACACTTGCAAGCATATTTAGGCTTTGTCATAAACTGAAAAAATATTATTTTGAGGTCCTTAAAATGTTTGTTTAAGATCATTTTTCTGTTGGGGGTCATCTATCCCCTTGCATGTTTCATTTCCCTTTGTTTTGAGGCATGCATTAGGGCCTTTTTGTTGAGCTTTGTTGGCCCTTTTGACCACTGAAATCCAGCAGATTTTTAGTAGCTATTATGTGTTTTTGAGCACCAAAATCAGATAGGGGTGACCCTCTCACCCCTTGTTTGTTTTCTAGCATATTTGGCCTAACAAAGGAGCCTATACTTGCATGCTTCCAAGCCACATTTCAGGCCCTTTTTTGTGAGTTTTAGGGCCTGCATAACCTCTGTCCAGAGGTGGTTTTGTCATTTTGGATGTCTATCTTGCATGTGTAGAACAACCCTCTTTATGGCCTATCAAAGGAGCCTATCATTCTTGCATGCGTGGACTATATTTCGGTGGGTTTTTGGGCTTCATTTGACATGCCATGATTCTATTTTTGACTGGTTTAGTGGCCTCTCATGTGCTTCATATGGTTGTAGTGTAAATCATGGTTCACTAGCTTATATTGCATGATGTTTTGGCCCTTATTCCTAGCATATTTTGGCCATGATCCAAACTAATTTTATCCATATTTTGGGTTGCCTTAGCTCCACTTAAAGTGTTTTGGGTCATGCATGCATTGTGGTATATGGCCATAGTTCAATTTAAGCTCACTAGCTTTGCATATCGGGTCCGCTAGCATGCGTTGTTTGGGCCCTTGACATGTTTTGGCATCATCAAGCATGATATTTCAGAGCATATAAGGTTGCCATATTCTCATGTTCATCACTCCTTCAATACGTTTAAGAGTTGTGCTTGCATGCCTAATTTTGAGCCTTAGCATGAGCTTTATTTCTATGCATGTTAAGCCATCATCTTAGGCCATTTCCCCACTGTCTTGGACCTGCCTAGGGTTTGTTTGGGGCTGGTTTTTCCACTTGTGTATTGCTTTGTATACCTCTAGTGTAACGCACTTCAGTAGTTTCGGTATTCGGGCCATCTAACATGCATTATGTAACATATTTGCATGATTCGAGACCATCTTGCATACCATTTCAGAGCTGGAACTTGTGTCATTGTATGTCATATTTCATGCTTGCCATGCTTTGGTAGAGTTGCACTTTGTGCCTTAGGTTTGGTCCCTTGTATTTGCGCATGTTTGCACGTATTTTTGTCATCTCATTTTCATCCTATTGCCCATTGATTTGAATGTGGCTGAGGTCCATCCATCTTGGTTTAAGTCCATCTTGTATTGCATATTCTATATTAGTCCATGTTGTTACATGATTGACCATTGCATTGTGTATGCCTTGATCATTTCATTATTAGTCTCCACATGTGCATTGTGTATGCCATAGTTTAGTCCATGTGCATTGAGTATGCCATGTGTAGTTCATAGCATTGTGTATGCCATTTGCATGCTTGCACGTCATTCCTTGCATCTTTGTATCATTTAGTTGCATTACATTAGGATTGCATGCTAGAAGTTGCATTGAGCATGCCATTCTTGTTTCATCATGTTTGGGATAGGAGTTAGCCCAAACACGGGAAACGAGGAGCATTTTATACCCCAAGTGATGAAACGTGCCTCGATTCCCGGTCGCCGACACTCTTGACTATCCATGATAGAGTTGTTGGCTTTAGATGTTTATTTATGCATTCATGTCACATTAAGTCGTGCAATCCGACTCTTCGGCCATCATGCATCGAGATGCATGATTGGTGGTCCGAGGATCGGGGGTTACACTCCCTAGAGCCTATGCTATGACGGGGAGAGTGGTTGAGCACACATTTGTTGAAAATACCTTACCATGCTTCCCTATTGCTTTGTGTTGCAGAAAACCAGAATCCAAGGGCAGAAAGTGGTCGGCCGACCAGGTTTTCTAGCAGGCTGACCACCCTTTTTGGTCTCCACCACAAATGGGTGGTTGGCAGGTGGTCTCCCATGTCATTGGCTGGTCGGCAGCACTCCCGTAACTTCCCCGAGTGGAGTTTCAACCTCTTGGAGCTTCGTGCAAGTTTCTAAAATAAATTGCACACAAAGGTGAGATGAAGCATCGCGATGGATTTCCTGACGAGGCAACTCGAGCATGCATGCATCCATTATCATCCAAAACAGAGTCGAGGTAGTCATATTCATTTAGTTTACATGCTTACTTAGCTAGTTTGTTAATTAGTTAATGTCGTGTAATAATTAGTTGTAGTTCATTATTCATCTGGTTTTGTATTATTCGGACCCTCCGAGGAGGGCAATGTTGTAATAAGTGTGCGTGCGTGTGATGTATGTCTTCCAACCCCACATCTTTCTCCCTTTTATTTACCTGCTTATGATGGTTAGTTTTAGGGCATGTTTCAATTAGCATCTATATATTCGCATGTTTGCATCCATTCTCCTGTCTTGCATGCACCGGGCTCGGTGCATCATGCTAACTGCTTTGTATTTCAATTCCAACTTGAATACATGTTATCTGTTGCATTTCATATGCCATGTTTAGAATAGCCGAGCCTATCCTAGTTGCATTTTTGCATGTGTTGCATTAGCCATCTTAACATAAACTAGGATCATGCATTGATTACTAACTAGTTTCTGTTTTGGCTTGGAGTACTCGGTAAGTATTTATGCTTTAGCATCCTTGCATGTGTGTGAGTGACTGCCATGATAACATGTTTACCATGAGGCTATGTGCTTATGTGATATAATTGCCTGAATGCCTGTGGGTGAAGGTTGGGTTGCTTGAGTTGGAATAATTCGTCGAAACCCGTGTTTTATCCTACTTGCGAGTAGCAAACTTCAATCCATTTTCAAATAAACGGATATGTGATGCTTTGTTCCAAATTAGGCAATCTAGTCTATACTTATATGTTGTGCGCATCACATAGTAATTCTAGGCTAATAAATCAGAATTAGAGCACATGTGTTTTCAAAAACTCGATATCATGCTTAGTAGTGGCCGATCTTCGTTCGGGCGAGCGGGGGTGCTCATGAAATGACCTTTCCCAATCGTACCCAAGTTCCCGAGCCGAGGCAACTTTGGTGATCACGGACACGTGGCCTTAGGCACGAGTCAGGGTTTCCTAAATTCCCCAAAAATAAAATATTTAGGTGGCGACTCTGTATCTGGCAAAGCAGTCCATGTTTGGCACTTCTTTCTAAAAATCAGTTTTTCAAAACGATTTGTCGGATTTGGACTCTTTGGTGATTTATCAGTCTCGCATTGCACTTTCCGGGATTAGATTCAGAACCGTGACATTTGAGTTTGAACTATAGTAAGCCCAATGAACAAAACAGGATTTCTCCCGGGACGTTCGGGGACGTCTACAGTTTCTGGCGACTCCGCTGAGGATTTAGAGAACTTAACTCGAACTCATAATATCTTGTTTTGACTACACTTATGTGTTTCTTTTCATTGCATGTGCATTGGTGCGCTTAGGACACCGTGTTTGCCATCTGCTATTCCTGAACAGTTTGCCGAAGGCTCGCTTTGAGAAGCGTGCCATTAGGCTGACCGGTAATGGGCTTTGCCATGATGGAAATAGAAACCCCAATTTTTACCGGGGCACCTTTTTTTGACCATTCAACCTAGTGCATATCGAAATCCGTAGTGACCATTCCAAGCTAGGACAGGTTGCTTACCCGATTTTAGGTTGTTTGAAACCGCTACGTGCGTAGTGAAACCCTAGCTCCTAACAAAATAGGATAGGGAAACCCTACCCCTCCATAGGGGTGTTTTGGCTCTCACTTGTTTGCTATATGCTTTAGAGTGCGTCTCTACAGGAATGCATCTATTAGTTTACAAGTTTGGGTATCAGGCATGCAGGCACCAGTTTAGTATTTTGGGAATCAGTTATCTGCGGCTATCAGATTTAGTAGGGTATCAGATTCAGTTTTGGGGGCAGTGATTTGGGAACAATGATCAGTGTTTGAGAACAGTCTATTCAGCTTATCAACTGTGTGTTTTAATGCCCAACTATGTGTTGTGTGTTTATTTACGATGTTATGCTGTCCGTTTGTCTGGTTGTTTATTTCCTTATTACGCTTTATTTATCTTTTGGCTAGGTAGTTTAGCACAATTGCTTCCGACCAAGCAGATATTCCCCAAGCACTCTGGACTAGAGGTCGTTGACTCAATTGGTCTGAGGATCTGGTAGACGGACAGCCAGTGTTCTACTCTTTACCCCTGGTTGCTAGACAAAGGTCAGTGAGGCACAGTGTATCAATGCCGAGATTGCCAGATCAGTGGTCTTTGAATAGCCAGGTTGGAATTTCCAAGTCTACTACAGAGGCAGATACACCGGCAGTTCAGATAAATCAGGGCAGTATGTCGGGGGGCAATATGTCAGGGATGGAAGACATGGTGCGTTAGCTCTAGGAGAGCTTGAAAGCCATGCAGGAGGACGTTGTTCGTCAAGCAGAATTTGCCAAACAGCAGGCCGTTGTCATGGCCCTACAGGCAGATCTAATTACCCGGTTACAGCAGCAAACCGGAGCATCTGCTTCACACCAAGCTCCTCCCCCACCAGGAGTTCCGACACCCGGGGAGGCACCAAATGTCTAAGGAGAGACGGACATTCCGACAGGGCCGGCTCCACCCCCGATTCTACCACAACTATCCAAGGCACCTACACCTATCAATCAACCGGACTCTCCCTTTGAGTTCGAGGTGGACCCTATGGCGTTGAAGTTGAGCAAGCTTGAAAAGTTGTTCAGGAAATCCCAATGGGTAATGTCCATCCCAGACATTGAGGACGGGTATACCGACGCGGCTGTGACGCTGCCAGATCGATTCAAGATGCCACAAATCGACCGTTTTGACAGGTCCGGGGATCCCATGGTGCATCTACGTTTGTTTTCGAACATACTAAGGCTGATGGGCCTCACCAGACTACAGAAGCTTTCATTGTTTGGCCGGACCCTGTTGGGTGTGGCGGCCTTCTGGTATGCAAAATTGGAAGAGGATGTCAAGCGGAACTGGGATGAGATGGCTGAGGCTTTCATTGCACAGTACTCCTATAACATGTAAATTGAGATTACAACCCGTGATCTCGACACGACTAGGCAAGAGCCTAAGGAGAGTTTCTCTGAATTCGTAACCCGCTGGAGGGCCAAGGCCTCGATGATGACCCTTAGGCCAACTGACAAAGTTCAAATACGGATGATTGTGTGCAATCTCCAGCCTAAGCTCATGCAAAAAATGATCGTACTCCCCTTCCCCACCTTTTTAGATTTACATGAGATGGGGGTGCAAATTGAAGATGCTATGAAACAGGGTTTGATTGACCAAGACAAAGAGCAACCCAGGAGAACTTTCAACCAAAACAACTACGTAGGCACAAGCAATGCTGCAACCGCTAGAGCTTCGGAAGTAAGCATGGTCACCACCACACCTCCAAGAACCCCGGCAGCTACACCATTCTCCGGTGCATTCGGAAGTAACATACAAACAACCAAATACCAACCTCGAGGCCAAAGAGCCTTCACCCCATTATATATGCCCCTGTCCAAAGCTCTTGGGGTACTAATCAGGAAAGGGCACTTGAAGCCCCTGGAGCCGAGGCCATTGCCAAATCCACTTCCTCCCTCCCATAACCCAGCCAAGTACTGCGCATATCACCAACAACATGGTCATGACACCGACCAATGTTTTAGATTGCGTCACGAGATTCAGGATCTCGTTGATAACAGGGTGATTGTGCCTCCAGAAAAACCCAACGTCATAACATACCTTCTCCCACCACACAACCAAGCCCCACCTTCCAAACGCATCAACTTTATCCAGACAGAAGTCGTGTCTTGCGATCCTAGCATCTACACCACTCCTTCTCACCTACCTAAGCCGGAGGTGTTCTTTCCCGACAGCACTGACTTGTGCATGTTGGATATCTCCCGAACCCAACCTGAACCAATGGTGGTGACTGTCGAAGACAGCATAGGGATGATTTCGGAGGAAAATAGTACAGTGGATTCGGGGACTGAGGAACTGGGAAGCTTTATTAAGGAGGGATACAATCTAATTGGCTACATTGCGTCAGTAAGCCGGCTTAGGCCAGATGTGGAATTGCCGGTGGGGGCAGAAATTTGTGTACTACGGGGGAATGGACTTGATCAGAGGCAGGATGACTTAGCAACTCTGGAAGGGGACTTTGCTAACCTTCAGATTTTCAACGAACAAGATCCGGGGGACATGACAGTCAACTGGTTCGATTTTGAGGAGTCAGCAGAGGTTACAGGTTGGCTTGACGACCAACCAGATATTGTTGAAGAATCTCAGGTAGAAAAGGGCCCGTCAGGATCAAGGACATCAGTTGTGGCCGGAAGGGCCGGGGATCAGAATACATCGTCGAAGAGCGCCGGTGCCAAGAATTTCGCTCAGGATCTGGGCATTTTGAATATAAGAGATGTTGCACAACAGACTGCATTGACGCAGCTAGAACGGGAAGGAATTGAAGACTCTAAAAGAGCTAGAAAAGCCAAGGCCCCTATGGGGACTAAGAGTGTTGTGTGCACAGGAACAGAAGGTGTTGCGAATGCGTAGACAGAAAGTACCGTGAGTACAAGGACAGTGGAAACGGAGCCAGACAGGTGTCTGTTGGCTGCCGATGGAATGTGGTGGGAGGACGATGATCTATGTCTTGCCCGCATGGATGAGGACTCGGGAAACAATCAACCGAATGATACCTGGTACATTGACGAAGTCGATCATATGACCAGGAGCGGACGGTATGTCAAGCCCCGTATCTAGATCAACCAGAAGCGTCCGGGAAGGACAAGGAGGCAGAGAAATAGAAAGAGAAGCAACTCAAAGAAGAGGTGTAGACAGCGCCCGCGTGGTCCTCATGCTACAGTTCGGACTCGATTTGTGTCATGGTTCTTAATCTGAACCAAAGAGTCCAAATCTGGCAAATCGTTTTGAGAAACAGATTTTTGAAAAAGTAGTGCCAAACATGGACTGCTTTGCCAGATACAGAGTCGCCACCTAAATATTTTTAAAATGGGGAAATTTAGGAAACCCTGACTCGGTGCCGAAGGCCACATGTCCGTCATCACCGGAGTTGTCTCGGCTCGGGAGCTTGGGTACGATCGGGGAAGGTCAGCTATGAGCACCCCCTCTCGCCCGGTCCGAAGACCGGCCTCTACTAACTATGATATCCGATTTTGAAAACTTTACGTGTTCTTATTCCAATTATTAGCCTAGAATTACTATGTTATGCGCGCAACAAACAAGTATAGATTAGATTGCCTAACTTGGAAATAAACATTGCATATCCGTTTGCTTTGGAAATACTTTAGATTTTGCTACTCGTAAGTAGGCTAAAACACGGATTTCAATGAGTTTTTCCAACTCAAACAATCCAACCTCCACCCACAGGCATCCAAACAGTTTAACACATAAGCATTTAGCCGCATGGCAAGCATACTATCATGTTAACATTCACACACATGCGAGATGCTAAAGCATAAATACTTATGTCGTACTCCGTGCCAAAACAGTAAACTAGTTAGCAAAACGTGCATGTCCTAGTTCATGTTAAATTGCCTAATGTAACACATACAAGATGCAGTTTAAATAAGCTCGGTTAACCTAAGCATGGCATATGTAATGCGATCAATTATCACATATTCGATTTGTAAATTGGAGTACGAATGCATTTAGCGTGATGTACCGAGCCTAATGCATGTAGTACAAACGCATGAATGCACGCATGCATAGCATAAGGTATGCTAAATTAAACATGCCCTAATCTACCATCGTAAGCAGGTAAATAAAAGGGAAGAAAGACGTGAGGTTGGAAGACATACACACACTCACGCACACTTATTACAGATTTGCCCTCACTCGGAGGGCCCAAATGAATATTACAGTCCCAAAATAATAAACAAATAAAATTATTACAGAATTTTCTAATTAATTTAAAAGGAAAGATGCAAAAGGAAAGGAGGGTGGCCACAGCCTCTGCCTCGGGATGCGCAGATGATGTAGGCTCGGAACTTGACTCGCCCAAAAAATCCGTACCGTACCCCTGCCACCTCTGTTTGTACTGCCTTGTCTCTCTGAAAATTGCCCAAGTCCTGGAGCAGGTCCCTTACACGCTGCAGAGCACCACCGGCCAGACAGAATTTCCACCGGCACTCTACAATTTTCATCGGCTGTTCTTGGATTCATCGGCACTTAAAAGATTGCCGGTCGGCAGAAACTTCCTGCAGAAGACAGTTTGACAGCAAACAGAGAATAGACAGTGCATGGCATGGGGTTTTCAGACATATGTAAGCATGGCCATACTTCCTATCATGTTTTGAACTCAAGGAAGCATGTCCTTCGATCTTCGAGCCATCAATGGTGCATGGCGGCTCAAAGGATCAAATTTGCCATTTGGTATAAGGATGTATGCAACAAACAAAATGAAATCCGAAGCCTTATCATGTCGAAGTCAAAGGCCCCGGTGACCGAGAAGCAAGGTACATTACATCACTTGGAGTATGAATGTCCCTTGACCCTCACATTTGGCTTGACACCCCAAGCCAAATGATGCAATGCATGTTGTGCTCACAAGGCTCAAAATACAACATGATGCTAAACATCCAAGATATGCCAAATGTTATGCAACAAAACATGGAAAGTATGTAATGTCAACATGCAAGATGCAATTGGGATACAAACATGAACCAATTTGCCGTAAAGTTAGCATTAGAATAGCACATTAATGGGACAATCATGCAATCAACATGAAATAAGCATGCAAAGGAGGCCTCGAAGTGATAAAGGTGCAGGCCTTTATTCACCTCAAAACAGCACCAAAAGTGCTCAAAATGATGGACAAACAACTCATGTTAACAAGCAAACTTATGATCCCAAGGTTAAGGCACAAAAGGGGACAACTTTACTTCCAACAACAAGACCAAGCTATGGCATGATTAAGACAAGTAAGGACAGATTTTTTTATGCAAAATGGGACCCCAAAACCTCCTAGTATGGCAGCTAAAGATGACTCCCAAGAGGCATATGCACTAAGGCTCATTCCTAAGCATAAGAGGGTACACCCTCAAGGCATAAAAGAGGCCATGCATGCACATATACAAACATGATCCTTGGGCTAAAATGTGATCCTAGATGATGTCAAATCATGAGGATGATTACAACCATGCATGCTAGAGGTCAACATGTTCAAAGCTTTTAAGCCAAAATGCAAAGCAACCCTAACAAACATGTCAAGCATGACCAAACGGATAGCCAACAGACTTGAAGCATGGAAAAACAACACTAAAAGCTTCATGGAACTAAGCCAACACACACAAGAATCATGGCCTAATCATGAGATGCACTTCTAAGCAAAATGGAGCAATACAAAGCAAGTATTACAAGCATACAAGGAGGCACAAATCCGACCAAAAACAGAGGTTACGTATGATCTAAAACACCTAAAAAACTTCTGAAATGAGGCCAAGAATCATCAAGCACACATGCTACCCTTTTGAGCCCAAAAAGCAAGGAAACAAAACCATGAAGGGAGAGGGGTGCCTCTCCCCTATGCAAGACTTCAAACCATCTTTTAAAACACCAAAAATGAACTGGTTTTTAGTGGTGAAAAGACCCAAAATGCTGAAGTGAACAAAGCCTTATCAAAGAGGCACCAAAATGGACCAAACAAGGCCTAGAAGGGTGAGTTTGCACTCAAACCACAAAATGACCTTAATGAAAGTGCTAGAGCAGGAAAATACAAGCCCTTTTTATGTTATACACAAGAGCTAAAACAGCAAGCAAGATAGGTAAAAAACTATTGCAAGTTTGGGGAATATAAATCAAGATGCTCACCCTTGAAGAACCTTTGAAGAACGAATGGTCTAGCCTCCTTCTTTTGATCAAAACCAGTCCAAAAACTCAAGAAACAACCCCCCAAGTCCCTCAATCTCGGAATAAGGTGTTATAGTGTGTGTAATGGTGCAAAAGTAAGGCAAAAACCACCTTTTGAGCTAAGAAACACACACAAAGGAGGAGAGAGAGAGAGATATGGAGATGACATGTATCTATATCTCAAAGCTCTGGTTTTTGGTTGCAAGAGTCTAACCTAGATCCAAGAGGAAAGACCTTCTCTTAAAGGACTCCCTCTTGCAAAGCTTATACAACAAGCTTGGCTAGAGGGAGATCCCTCCACACACGTGTATGGAGGGGGGAAGAGTTGGTGCCAGCTAAAATATCTCCATAAAGTGGATGAACAGTGGTCGGCTGCCCAAAAATGTCATTTCGACAAAAAACAGTGCCGACCGGCAACAAATTATGCCGACCGGCAATAAAGTGTGCCGACCGGCAAACAAAAGTGCTGATGGCAGAAAAAGACCATCCGGTGGCCTCCAGCCACTGCCGGTGGTGTGTGGGGATGCCTCATAAGGCATTCCCTGCCCTTCCAAGGCAAAACACGAGTGTTTGGTGCAAAACCAGACACTAAACGGTCAAGTTCGGAGATCCTGAGGCAGGGCGTGCGAGCCGAGACCTCCGGGAACTCCAAACGAACACGTTCATGGATGATCACCGAGTGTTCGAACGGTGACGTCCAAGTCTTGAGGACGGTCAAAAATGGGGTGTCTACAGTTGCCCCTCTTTGACAGAACTCGAAAGTCATAACAATGACGGGAGTGAATGTCAAAGCCCAGAGACGACCCATTTTTGACAAGGCCGAAGACTTAGACAAACATGCAAGACAAAGAAGATATGCGCCCGAAGGCAGGGGCAAAATGCAAGACAATGCAGAGAGCCGAACATAACTTATGATCATGCAAAGAAAGCTGTAACGAAGCATACATGCGACAGTTTTAAGCTAGAATACACCAAACTACACTACAATGCAGAAAGGATGTAAGAGAATTATGCAATTCTCAATACGTCTCACTTGGAGGACACAATACCTGTGCGGCTCGTCTGGTTGTACCAGCCTCAAATGAACCGTACATATAATATCGTGCCTGAAAAGAAAACAAACTTAACAGGTACAATATCGTTAGCAATATGCAAAGTAGTGTACTCGAAACGCGTGACAACGCAAAGCAAGCAGGGAGTATAACAATGCTGTGGAAATACGAATATGTAAGCGAAGCATGCGGTCTACGCTGGTAATGTGATTAACATGCGGTCTGTGCAAGTAAGGAAATGATTACGAACATGCGGTCTACGCAGGTAATGTAATTAATAAAGATGCGGTCTACGCAATTAAAACATGCGGTCTACGCAGGTAATGAAATTAATAAATATGCGGTCTACGTAATCAGGACATGCGGTCTACGCAGGTAATGAAATTAAACATGCGGTCTACGCAATCAAAACATGCGGTCTATGCAGGTATTGAAATTAAACATGCGGTCTACGCAATCAAAACATACGGTCTACGCAGGTAATGAAATTAAACATGCGGTCTACGCAATCAAAACATGCGGTCTACGCAGGTAATGAAATTAAACATGCGGTCTACGCAATCAAAACATGCGGTCTACGCAGGTATCGAAATTAAATATGCGGTCTACGCAATCAAAACATGCGGTCTACGCAGGTATCGAAATTAAACATGCGGTCTACGCAATCAAAACATGCGGTCTACGCGGGTAATGAAATTAAACATGCGGTCTACGCAATCAAAACATGCGGTCTACGCAGGTATTGAAATTAAACGTACGGTCTACGCAATCAAACATGCGGTCTACGCAGGTATTGAAATTAAACATGCGGTCTACGCAGGTATCGAAATTAAATATGCGGTCTACGCAATCAAAACATGCGGTCTACGCAGGTATCGAAATTAAACATGCGGTCTACGCAATCAAAACATGCGGTCTACGCAGGTAATGAAATTAAATATGCGGTCTACGCAATCAAAACATGCGGTCTACGCAGGTAATGAAATTAAACATGCGGTCTACGCAATCAAAACATGCGGTCTATGCAGGCAATGAAATTAAACATGCGGTCTACGCAATCGAAACATGCGGTCTACGCAGGTAATGGAATTAAACATACAGTCTACGCAATCAAAACATGCGGTCTACGCAGGTGATGGAATTAAACATGCGGTCTACGCAAGTAAAACATGCGGTCTACGCAAGTAATGAAATCGATAAATCATGCGGTCTACGCAAGCAAAACATGCGGTCTACGCAGGTAATGGAATTAAGCATGCGGTCTACGCAAGTAAAACATGCGGTCTACGCAGGTAATGGAATTAAGCATGCGGTCTACGCAAGTAAAGAAAGGATGTACCATTGCATAGCATAATTGAAATAATTTGTGGAGTTCACAAAGCATGAAAAGGATATGGGGCGGGGCATTCTTCGCACGCATCGAGGGTTGCTCGCAGAAGTTGTGGCCTGAGGTCAACTCGAAGGTTCACGTTTCAAAGGTATGATTTCCCGTATTGTGAGGGCGTCCAACAACGTGGCTGACCCGAACAAAGATGCGGAAGGTGCGTTAACCGCAAGGAGAGTTTCACTGGTACCAATTCTGATACTTTGCTACCTTGTCACTCTGCGCTTTACTTTCCTTTTTTACTAGTAATTTAAGCACATTGCACTGCCTCGGGCAGGTTTTATTCTTTTTCAAAGCTACACATTTTGCAAAACACGTGATGGGAATGAAACAAACCATTTTGTTCAAAAGATGTTGCATTTGTGGATTTTCTGTGCATCGCATCGCAGGGTATCACACCACAATGTGAACGAAATTGAACTTATTTTGGAAATGTGCAAACGTAATAATCAGGTAGTGAACCGACTTACAACTCGATAAGCAAAACAAAGACACGATACAACCAAACAAGTGTGAGTACAACTCGATAAACAAATCAAGAGCTCAAAGAGAGCGGAATACAACTCGATAAGCAAATGTTCAAAAACTCGACAAGCAGACAGGCGTGGCTCCGCAAGAATCGACCGCCGAGGAGGGGTTGGAGGTGGTGAAATTCCCCGATGCTTAGCATAAACAGCTTAGGCAACCAGAAGGAAGTCCATCGGCTTGGGGGAGAGACCATCGGCTACAAAGAATGGCTACCGGCCATAAAATTGCCTTGTCGGCAAACTATTATGGCCAGTCGGCAAACAGTTTGGCCGGCCGGCACTAAATGAGGGGATCAGCAGAATGTTGACACCTGTCCCCCCTACTCAACCTTATCTCCTACAAAAGATCCCAGCTTCGTAGTTTTCCTCATTTTCACACTGATTTGCTCCAATGGAAGAGTTTCTTGCTCAAAATCTCACAGCTTGGATTGCTAGCTTGGATGGCTCGGAAAAAGTGAATTTTCAGGGTTTCGGCATAAATGCACTACTCACTTTGGGTCGTACCCCGTTGCACCTCCCGTTTCTTCATGCCGCGGCAAGATTTTGGAATCCGGTGACACATGTCTTCAGCTTTGCTGGGCAAGAAATATGTCCTACTTTTGAAGATTTCCGAGTCTTAATGGAGTCCGAGCGCGATGAGGAGCTCCTGCCCCAACTTAATTTTGGTCATGCCCAATCCTTAGGGCGCATGTGTGGACTCAGCATGCGCGATGCTCGGTCTCTGATTTGTGACGGGATGTTGGACATTCCGAGTTTGGCCAATCGATTTTCTGATGCTGGTGATCGCAACAACCATCACTGGCAAGGCTTCCGGCGACATGCCCTCTGTTTGTGCATGCTATCCCATTTTCTATTTGTCTCGGGCTCTGTAGGGGCTAGTGCCCGGCTGATTGAGGTTGCCCAAGGCTTGAGAGAGGGCGAGAGCTGTATTGCCATGGCTCTGGCTGAGACGTTAATGGGCTTAGACGCCTTTTATCGTCATGAGACGACTAGGTTGGCGGGGAGTCCACTACTGCTACAGGTAATATTTCCTACCCAATCTCGCATTTATGTATCGCTCACATCACTCGGCCCTCAAGCTCGATTTTTTTCTCACAAAACCCCATTCTCACTTTTCTCTCCTCGTACATCTCTCTATTCTTTATTCTCTCATTTTTTCAATCCCTCCCCAGGTATGGTTGATGGACAAACTGCAGATTGTGGACTCCTGCCCAGCATATTCAGCTCGCGGCTACTTCTTCCGGCATCGTCTAGTCAATGCCTTGGATGAGGAATGGTGGTTCGCTTGGATGTGCCACTTGTCCGCAGACCGTATTGCTTGGCGGTGCCCTTGGCTGAACCTTCCGGCGATGAGTTATAACATGCCTCGGCAGACTGGGATTCAACTGGTTGGTCTCACTCACTGTGTATTCTACTTCCCATTTCGGATTCGACGCCAATTTGGCCATGATCAGACCTGCCCGCCGGAGGGGATAGAGTATCCTGCTGCATTCCCAGCCCGAGGCGCACAGCTTGCCCGGCAGACCACCGCGTGGAGGATGAGAGAACTCTTGGCCCCCGCTCCTACTTTCAGTTGCACTTTGTCTGACGAGTGCATAGATTGGCTCAATGAAGAAGCACAGATCGGGCCCAGCTTGGCATCAGAGGCTTCGACCAGCTCTGGGAGGGGGCGCAGGAACACCTGACTTGACTATGCCCCAGATTTATTGCTTTATTAGTACTTTTCAAGTTTTCTTTATGAATGTAATAAAAAGCAACTTCGATTGTATACAAGAGCAGGAGCACTCTGTTTGGAAATCAATGAAATTAAAAGTTGTGGTACTGAAAATTTTCCGCTTTGGTCCAAAAATGGTTAAAGTTGCAAAAAGATTATTTGAACAAAGTCAGCTTATATTAAAACTTTTCAAAGATATTTTCAATATGGATCAGAACTGGACACGCCTGAGATCTGTCACTGAGATGCACAACCCCAGATCCCTGCAACTGGAAAATTGCCCCTAGTCTGAAGAGCGCCGCAGCACTGCATAGCAACAGAAAGTTGCCCCTAGTCTGAGTGGCACTGCATCGGAGATTCCAACGAATGTTGATGAACAAAGATGACTGAGATGATCAAATGGACAAAGTTGATCGGGGAAGTGTTATGGCTGAACTTCAGGATGAAGCTGCCTACGTATCCCAAACATGGGAATCAAGCCTCACATAGTTCCGGCTTAGGTTCGCTCGAGTATTTTCACTCTCCTTTTGCGCTCTAACTTTTGCCAAGGCCGCCCTTTGCGGGTTTTCAGCCTTGCGAGCTCAGTTTTTATATTTTCTAATTTTTTGTGCTCTGACTTTTGCCTAGGTCGCCCTTCCGGGTTTTCGGCCTAGCGAGCCTGTCAAGGGTAGTATTTCTTCAACTTGTCCATGTTGATCGGTTGGGAAAATTCCAAGCCATCTAAGTCCATCAGAACCACAGCTCCACCTGACCAGATAGCTTTGATGATGTAGGGACCAGTCCAATTGGGTCTGAACTTGGCCCTCGGGTCGTCGATGGGTGCTCGATTGTCTTTGAGTACCAAATCCCCTTCCTTTAGATTTCTGGACTTAACCTTCTTGTTAAAAGCCCGAGCAATCCTGCGCTGATAACTCTGAACGTGATACAGTGCTTTCAGCCTTCTTTCGTCAAAGAGCATAAGTTCCTCGAACCTGCTCTGCTGCCAATCTGCCTCAGCTATCTGACACTCGGCCAATACCCGTAAAGACGGAACTTCAATTTCGATGGGTAGAACGGCCTCCATTCCATAGACCAAAGAATACGGAGTCGCTCCGGTAGAAGTTCTAATTGAAGTCCTGTAGCCCCACAGAGCAAACGGCAACTTATCTGGCCAATCTCGGTAGGTCTCCACCATTTTCCGCAGTATATGCTTGATGTTCTTGTTGGCGGCCTCAACTGCTCCGCTGGTTTGCGGCCGGTACGTAGATGACTTATGAAAAGCCACGTTATACTTTTCCAACAAGTCGACCACTTCTTTCTTAAAGTGGGATCCATTATCCGAAATGATCTCGTTTGGTACCCCGTAGCGACAAATGATGTTGTTTCTGATGAACTTGGCGACGTGCGACGCTTTCAACACCGCGTATGATTGGGCCTCGACCCACTTTGTGAAATAATCTATCGCTACTAGCATATACTCATGTCCGTTCGACCCCTTCGGGGTAACAGCTCCGATCACATCAATCCCCCATACGAAAAATAGCCACGGGGATGTCATGTTGTACAACTTGGATGGTGGGATGTTCATACGGTTTGCATGGATCTGGCATTTGTGGCATCGCCGAACAAAGCCGATACAATCCTCCTCCATGGTTGACCAGTAGTAGCCCTGTCTGAGGATCTTTCTGGCCAGCATTACTCCATTCATGTGTGCACCGCACTCCCCTCCATGGATGGCCTCCATTAGGCGCTTCGACTCTTCAGCTTCTACACAGAGCTTATGCATTCCCAGATGACCCCTTTTGTACAGCTTACCTCCGCAGATGATGAACTGAATAGCCATTCTTCTAGTGGCCCTCTTATCCTTGGTGCTTGCCCCTAGTGGATACGTCTCCTTTTCCAAGAAGTTCCAAATATCGTAATACCAGGGGTTGTCGTCTTAGGCCTCATTTATGGCGGAAATTGACTCGTATGCTGGCGCAAACTTCTGATCAATGATGACTGGACGCATCCGGACTCCAGACGGGATGTCTATCATGGAAGATAGAGTTGTTAGTGAATCTGCGAACCTGTTGTTCTCTCTTACGAGGTGGGTGAAATTTAGCTTCTCAAACCGAGGAATTAACAAATCCAGGGTTTGGTGGTAGATTATCATCCTTTCCTCTTTGACTTTCCAGTCTCCTTTCGCTTGAGACACAACAAGGTTCGAGTCCCCAATGACGTCCAACCGTCTTTCCCCTAGTTCTAGGGCTGCTTCCAGACCAACAATACATGCCTCATACTCTGCCTCATTGTTCGAGACTTTGAACTGGAGCTTGAATGCTAAAGGGATACGGGAATCGTCAGGCGCTATCAGCAACACCCCCATCCCATACCCATACTGGTTTGATGCTCCGTCAAAGTACATCGTCCAAGTTTCATCCTCGATGTGCAGAATGGCTTCATCTGGGAATAGGTGCTCAACCGCTTCATCCCCCTCAACCGGGTGGTCGGCAAGGAACTCCGCTACCGCTCTTCCTTTCATTGACTTGCGTGTTACATACTTCAAGTCAAATTCGGAAAGTAATAGCAACCAACGAGCTAGCCTACCCGTAAGTGCTGGTTTCTCGAAAAGATATTTGATGGGATCCAAACGTGAAACCAACATTACAGAGTGAGCTAACAGGTAGTGCCGCAGCTTCCTGGTAGCCCATACCAAGGCCAAACAAGCCTTCTCCAGTGGTGTGTAGCGGGTCTCGTAATCCAGCATCTTCTTGCTCAGATAGTAGATGGCCCTTTCCACTCTGTCCTCTGACTCTTGCGCGAGCATGCAGCCCATGGTGGTCTCAGTTACTGAAAGATACAATATCAACGGTCTCCCCGGCTCTGGCGGTGACAACACGGGCGGGTTCTGTAGATACTCTTTGATCTGTTCAAAAGCTGCTTGACATCGGCCGTCCCATTGGAATTTCTTTCCTTTCTTCAGGAGACCAAAAAGTGGTTCACAAGTCAAGGTTAATTTAGAGATAAACCGTCTTATGAATTGCACTTTACCTAGAAAGCCTCGCACCTCCTTTTCAGTCCTCGGTGGTGGCATTTCTAAGATGGCGTTCCTTTTGGTAAATTAAATCTTGCACAAGTGGTTGTTTTGGAAACCTTGCATGGAGCAGTTGTATTCAAACCCTAGGTAGTTTGGTGTAAGGAGGGATTTGGGCGAGGTCCATCATTACCGCTTCTTTCAAGGCCCTGCGGTTGGCGTTATGCGGTATATAACCGTTGGTAGGCATCTGAGGTAAGGTCTTTAACAAAGCAGAAAAAGAGAGGGCATACTGAATAATTCGCGTCCAATTCTTGAAGTTGGGAGGACGAAATCTCTTCGAGGGATTTCTAGACTACTAACGACATGTGCAAGAGCACATCACAAAAATGTAGGCTAATAAGATACCAACCTAACAGTAGAAAATAATTAAAAAAAAAAAAAACAAAATGAGAAAACTATAATTCAAATGAACAATCTCATGCAATGGGATATGAATAGACACTGCCTAAGAAAATGTTAAGATCCTTAATATAAGCGAGAGTTATCATACAATATCACAGTGCATTTGTTGGGATCAGGCGACCCCTCTCAGGATGTCCAGAATAACCCACGCCCAAAGAAAACAAACAAATTTAACATGGTTCGGCTCAATGCCTACATTCACAAACAAAAACCAATTTTCACTATATCACTGGAAAGATTATAGAAAGATTACAATGGACGAGGAAACTCTCTCTCTCTCTCTCTCTCTCTCTCTCTCTCTCTTACCTCAACACTTAGCTCTTCCTCTCACACTAACGGAGCTCCTTCTCTGCCACAGAGGGTCTCTCTGTTTTTTCTTTTTTTTTTCTCTCTCTCTCTACCCTTAGCCCGCACAACCTAATATGCGACTCTAGAAGCCCTTACCCCTTTACATTACTGTATGTTACTATTACACTATTGTATTTATTTGAAAGAGACTAATAATTAAAATCATTTCCCTTCGCCCTAAGATGTCGTCAAAAAGCTACCAGACGACCGATATCAATCTCGACACGTGGAGAGCATTCCATATGCAACACAGGAGGGCCCTATTACTGTATACCTACTTCAGCCGTCAAAGGTGTGAATTCGCCGCTGAGGCGATGATTATCAAGGAGATACAAAAAGTGGAAACAGATTACTCTTATTACACAAGGGAAAAAAAGAGGTCCTTGGTTCGATGATGCCTATAATACCTAAGTCGTGCAGCAAGAAGTGCAATTCGAAAGGAGCAAGATGACTAGAAAAAGAGCTCTTTGATGCACCGAGCCTTAGCAGGAGAAGCACTACACCAATTTCCGGTACAAGTGGAAAGCAGCGAGTCTCACTACCCTAGACAAAACAACAATCAGTTGTACACACCCCATTTTTGACAGCCCTTTAAGACTTGGATGTTCTTGCAGGTATATCCGATTGCGAGCCTGATTGCTTACCAAATGCTCAAAGTCCGCGGCAGAGCGCCACAGGTTTGAGTTTTCCAAACCTTGCATCTATTTTGTCTCATCATTGGACCATGCTTAGGTTTGTTTAGAATGAACTCGTTGATGGCTGCCGGCCATGGCTTTTGGTCTGTCGGCCATTGATGTGCCTTGCTAGCCATTAATGAAGCCTTGCCAGCCATCACTGATGGCCAGCCGGCCATCAGTGTTTCCTGCAAATATTTTGTGATATTTTGTGACAGCTGTTTGCATAGGTTCATACATCTTCCAACACATGTATGGCTGGATGTTTGTGAGGGGATTTTGTATTTTCTATAATAGGAACCCACTCTTGCATGTGGAGGGGTTAGAAAAATTTGAAGACAAAAAAATTCTCTCTCTAGATGTCTCTCTCTCTCTCTCTCTCTTACAATTTTGTGCTTTGAAGCTTGTTTCTCTACACTTTTACATACACTACCTTGATCAAAGTTACTTCTATTTGAGTTAAGGTTCCTTGAGACTTGATTTGAGCTCTAGCAAGTGGTTTTAGCTTGGATTTGTGTCTAGAATTGCTCTTTGCATCAAGAGGTAGTTTACTTTGTTCACTTGTTTAGCATGCTTGTTTTCTCATCTTTTTAAATTGTTTTGAGGCTGGTTTTGAACTAAAAAAAACCTCTATTTTTATGACTTGAGAATGGTGGCTTGAAGCCTTTTTTCGTTAAGGGGTGGTTCATCCTTCTTGCTTGTTAGTTTGTTAATCTTTTGTGCCTTTATTCATCACTTTAAAACCAACATTTTTGGGCCTTCTAACCACTGAATTTCAGAGTTTGTTCAGTGATAAAAAACTTATTTTGAAGTCCAAAATTGGAGGGGTTAGCTTCCTTTCCTTGTGTCTTGTTTACATGCCTAGATAGCCTTATGTTTTAGCCTATTAATCTAGCTTGTTGTAGTGCAACCCCATGCATTAGATTAATGTTTTGGTCTTTTTTGTCTTGAGTCCAGCATGTTTTAGACCATATTTAGGGCTATTTTACCTCTGTTTTGGGTTGTTTGTTTTATTTGAGCCTTACAGGGCATGGTTGTAGTGTTAATTTCTTCACTAGTCTAGTGTTTTAAGGTTTTAACTCTCGTTGGTGTGAGTTGGTTGCATGTTTTTAGTACTTTTATCACTTAATTTCAGCACCTAAATCTCCACAATCTCCCTCATTTCTTTACTTTTTGGTTTTGTTTTGAAAGTGGTTTCAAGCCATTTGTTTGCCTAAGTGTGAAATGGAGGTGTTACACCTAATGGTTTAATCCATTAGGGGCTTCATTACCAACAGTGTAATGCCTCTTTCATGCCGAAAGCAACTTGTGGTTTGAGCCCTCTTTCCATTAGAGGACACTCACCAATGGACTTAATGGATTAAGGAATGATTTGGTAATTAAAATGTGTAAACAAAATTGACAAGCAAAAGTGACAAGATAAGCATGTCTTTGTGCTGCATTGCATGTGTTCAAACCGTACGTTAGTTTGAACACAAGGAAAATGGCACATTTCATGAAATGTGCCATTTTCCTTGGTCTCCATTGCCCTTGATCATGTATGATAGGGTGGTGGTCATTCGAGTCTTATTTGTACATTTATCGAAATTGTACAACTTGGATCTTTGGCCATCATGCAATAAAATTTCCTGATTGGTGGTTTTGGATCCAAGTGTGCCACTCCTTTGAGATTTCGAGATGACAATGGGGGATACAGTACAAAGAAACCCTTGGAAAAACTTTCGTTTTGCTCTGTTTGTGCTCTGTTGCAGTATGGTGACCCAAAGCATCAGTGGTCGGCAATGCCTTATCAATGGCCAGCAAGGCTTCATTTCTAGCCGGCAAATGGCCGGTAGTAGCCATCCATGGCTGGCGGGCCACTGATGTAACCCTCAGCAAAGATTTGGTAAGGTGGAGCAAAAAGATTGTGTAGTATGCTCAACCCTGCAAACAGAGCCTTTCGAGAGCAAAACGGAGGTCTTTTGGGGCGAAAACTGAGTGCATGCATCTTTCACTTCCCGAGGTGGAGCAGCGGCAACATAGTTTAGTGCCTTGCATGATTAGTTTGTATGCATTTGTTTTAATTAATAGGTTTGCTAATTAGTTAAAGTGTTGTAATAATTAGTAATTAGCTTAGCTAGTTATTCATTTGATTTGTAATAATTAGTCTAATTAGCTTAATTAGATTAGCTTAATTAGCATAGCTAGTTTCTTAGCTCTTATTCATTCGGACCCTCTTTCGCGAGGGCATAATGTTGTAATAAGTGTGCGTGTGTGTGTATGTTTTCCAACCCCACGTCTTTCTCCCTTTTATTTAATCGATTTCGATGGTTAGATTAGGGACATATTTCAATTAACATACTTTATGCTTGCATCCATTCATTCTGTCTTGCATGCACCAAGGCTCGGCGCATCATTCAAACTACATTGTCATTTCAATATCTTCTTTGAATACGTGTTTAATTGCATGTTGTTCCAATTGCTTCATATGCCATATTAGTAGCCAAGCCTATTAAATTGCATATTGCATGTGTTACATTAGGCATCTTGAATAGTTAAGAATCATGCATATTTTTCTAACTCATGTTTTCCTAGCTTGGAGTACTAGGTGAGTTTTTACGCTTTAGCATACTTGCATATGTGTGAGTGTTGCCATGTCTAGCATGTTTTTCATGAGGCTATATGCTTAAATGCTAAACTGCTTGAATGCCTTTGGATGAAGGCTTGTTGTTTGAATTAGAACGATTCAACGAATGTGTGTTTTAAGCCCACTTTGTTAAGTGGCAAATCATGTTTTAAGCCCACTATGTTTGGTTGCAAATCCGCAAACTTTAAGCCCACTTGAGATGGCAAATTCAAATCATTTTCGCAAACAAACATGAGTTGAATTGTTCTAATTTGAGCAAACTAGTCTATACTTCCTTGTGCACATCACATAGTAAAGCTAGTTTAATAATCAGAATAAGAACACATAATGTTTATAAAAATCATATCATGATTAGTAGAGGCCGATCTTTGATCGGGCTAGCACGGGTGCTCAATTCATGACCTTCCCCTCTGGTACCTAAGTTTTCTAACCGAGGCAACTTTGGTGATGACGGACACGTGGCCTTTGGCACGAGTCAGGGTTTCATAAATTTTCCCAAAATAAAAATATTTAGGTAACAACTCTGTCTCTGGCAAAACAGTCCAATTTTGGCATTATTTGATTTAAAATCAATTTTCCAAAAAGGTTTTCCTGATTTGGACTCTTTGGTGTTTATCAGTTTCACATTGCACTTGTGAGACTAGAATCAGAACCGCAGAAGTCCAAACTGTGAGGCCTTCATTTCAAACCTTTCTGAAAGGGGGGGCGTAGAAAAAGGCGAGTCAACATCAGCCAATGGAGGTAGAATAACCACCAGTATAACCAGGAACAACTCCAGCCTTCCCAATTAAGGTGTCATCTGAACACATCTCCCCGTCACTAGGGCTGATCGCGGGTCGGTTTTGACCGGGTGCGGGTCAAAACCGACCCGACCCGAACACATGCGGGTTAGAGAAAACAGACCCGCAACCGCCCGCGGTGCGGTTCGCGGGTTGTGCGGGTGGGTCAGTTGGTTGTGCGGGCAGGTGCGGTTCGGTTTGCGGTTTGGGCTTTTTTTAAATTGGGCTTAGTTATGATATTAATTTGAACAAATTTGGCATGTTGGGCTACTTTTTAAGCATTTTTTTATTATTTATGGAAAAGTTATAAATTAAATTTCATGATAACATAAATGCCCATATAATGATATAATAAATTTTACATTCTTCCAAAATACAAAAATAATTGATAAAACTAATTACAAACTAAAACATTAAAATTCACACTAAAATCAATCTCCATTCATCCATAATCCAAAGCTTACCTAAATTTTACATTCATCCAAAATACAAAAATAATAATAATAACTAGTCATCTCCATCCATTCATAATCTAAAATTTACCTAAATTTTACATTCATCCAAAATGTAAAAATAATAATAATAGCTAGTTATCTCCATCCATCCATAATCCAAAGCTTACCTATTAATCCAAAATCCAAAAATAATAATAATAACTAGTTAGAAACTAAAATAAATTAGTTTTCATCCATCCATCCATCCAAAATCTAAAGCAAGCTTACCTAAAATTTAGTGCTCCAATTAATTTTACATTCATCCAAAATAAAAAATAATAATAATAAACATTAGTTACAAACTAAAATAACATTGTCTACAAACTTCATCCAAAATAATTTGAAAAGGTGGTATCCATCCAAGGCTTCACCAAACTCTTTAGTCCATCTTCCAATGTCCAATCTCATCCAACAATCTGCCAAAAAAAATTCCAATGAGCCAAATTAATAAATATAAATAAATAGATATGAATAAATAAACATTAAGCTGATCTCAACTAATTAGAAAAATCTCACACATGAGCCAAATGAACATTAAAGTTCAATGATAGCATCTACATTAGACTTTGGGGTTGAAGAGGGACATGACTCCAAAGTACCTAAAAGCATGAGTCAACAAGAGAAGATAAATAAACTTGCATAGTAAAAATAATAATAGAATTAAAAATGAAGAGATATTCACATATTACCCGAGTCGTATTGCTCAAATTCCTCAACATCATCCATTGCTTGTCGAAGAGAAATTGGAAGGTTACTTTTAAGCCAATTTTGTGTGCATACAAGAGTTTCAACCATGGAAGGGGCAAGTGAACTACGGAATGGATCAAGGATACGTCCCCCGGTACTAAAAGCCGACTCCGAAGCAACGGTAGAAATGGGCATGGCCAACACATCCTTTGCTATTTGAGATAACACTCTATACTTTGTTGCATTATTCTTCCAATATTCCAATATCTCAAATGTCTGATTTTTTGCAAAATGTTCAACCTCGCCCAAGTACTTGTCTAATTCCGACTTGCTTCCACTAGTGAAGCGCCCTTCCAAATATGAATTAAATTAGGACTCCATTTGAGAATCCAAATCATCCTCATCAATCACCATTGTCTCCACTTCAGTCACCCTCGAGACACTCTCATTTGATGAATAAATTGTGGCATAATGGTTGTACAAACGAGTCAAACAAGAAACAATTTTGTTCACCATCTCATCCACCTTCCTCTTTTCTCCATGAAATATATTTGTAAAACAAAACTCCAAGTATGCTATCTTTTTTGTAGGATCAAGAGCAACAGCAACATACAACAACAAATTAATCTTATTTCCATCCCCCCAATATTTGTTGAACTTTTGCTTCATACTCATAGCCATTGTGCACAAAACATCATCATTGTCCAAAATTAATTGATTAATTGTGCTTTCAATTTTAAACATCTCTTTATAAAATGCATTGGAAGTAACAAAAAGGGACCCGGAAAATTTCTTTGTTGCAAGGTAGAATAGTTTCAAAAATCTCACAAACAACCTACATTTTTTCCAATCCTCCTCATTTGGAATCCTCCTAATCCCACCATCAACATCCTTGAAGTAAGTTTCAAAATTGGAGTCTTCATACTTCAAACGGTTAAAAGCCTTCTCAAACTTTTCAGCAGCCTCCAACATTAAATATGTGGAATTCCACCTTGTTGGTACATCTAGGCATACAAGAGCAGTAGTCACAAGTTTTAGATAGGCCGCACACTTCTTAAAAGCATCTTGCCGATTAGGAGAAGACCTCACATACCTAACCGCAAGTCTAATATTTGCAATAGAATCATCCATTTCTTTCAATCCATCACTCACAACAAGGTTTAGAATATGTGCACAACACCGCATATGCAAAAACTCATGCTCCAAAATGGTCCCCTTCCAATCTTTGGTATTCCTTCTCAAGTATTGAATGGTAAGATTGTTGGAACTAGCATTATCAACAGTTACAGTGAAGATACTATCGATGTTCCACTCAAGCAAGCACAACTCAATTTTTCTACCCAAAGTTTCCCCCTTGTGATCTTCAACTTGTTGGAAGTTTATGATTCTTTTTTGTAGTTTCCAATTATCATCAATGAAATGAGCCGTTAGACACATGTAACACAAATTTTGAATAGAAGTCCAAGTGTCCGTAGTGAAGCAAATTCTACGACCCTTCATCAACCTCCTCAATTTATCCCTCTCGTTGTTGAATATGTTTGTTACCTCTCTTGCTATGGTATGACGAGATGGGATTGGTGTGAATTTAGGAACGGCAACATTACAAAATCTTTTAAACCCAACTCCCTCCACAAATCGAAAAGGTAACTCATCAATAATCACCATCTCAGCAAGAGCCCTTTTACAAGCCTCAAAACTAAAACTTGTTGCCACAACCTCAACGCCCTCTTCGACATTTTGTTTTGATTTAAAACTCAATGTTTGTTGCCCATCTTTATCATTATTTGGAAATTGTTTGCAATTAGGGGTATGACTTCTCAAATTACTAGTCCCATGAGTCCTAGAATCGGCCATATACTCTTTAAAACAATACTTACACACTGCTCTACGTTTCCCATCTTCTCCTATAACCTTATCAAAATGGTCCCAAACCGAGGATGGTGCTCTCCCACCACTACTCTCACTCTTTCTTTTGTTCGGGGGTTTAGGAGGCTTAGATTCAGATGGGATAGTTTGAGAATTAGATGATTCTGGTGGAACAATAGGGCTTCCGGTAGATTCAAAACTAGCATTGTTATCTTTATCCATTCAAACTGGTAATAAAAAATTAAAAAAGTATGAGATAACAATTAAGTCATGGATGGTATTAATAATTGAATCTAAACCATAACAATTCTAGCAAAAGCATCAGCTATTTTCAACATGAAAATAAAATAAATACAATCTTATAAACTTGAGTCTTATAAAATAAATAAACCATCCACATCTCATTTTTGGCTACACTGATTAATCATTATGGTTCTTTCTCCTATTTATAAAAATGATTTAGAATAATTCCAATGGTAAATGTAAAAATAATTTTGCTAAAGTGTAAAGAAAATATAACCAATTCTCATTTTTGGCTACACTGATTTTGCTAAAGTGTAAAGAAAAAAGTTAAGTTGGAAGCATTTTTTTTGAAGAAATTAAAAATCAAGTGTATTTTTGAAAAATAATTATATATGCATGAAAAAATTAGATTCAAAGTCAGTGTAGCCAAAAATGAGATTCAAAGTCAGTTTGAAAAATTAGATTCAAACATTAAACATTAGATTCAAAGTCAACTTTGATTCAAACTTTTGAAGAAATTAACGTTGATTTTGATCTTTTGCATATTTTTTTATCTCTAATTAACAGTTCTGAGAATTAGTAGATATAGATGATTGGGAACCAAGCATTTGAATAAAAAAAAAAAAATTTAATTTAAAAGTCACAATAAATTATTAAATTATTTTTTTTACTTTTATATAATTTTTTCTTAAAATATTAAAAAGTGACTAAAAAATCAAACTTCCAAACCAAACCAGATCCACATCTAAGTTTCAAAAATCTAATCAAACTTCCAAACCAAACCAGATCCACAATAAATTATTAAAAAATCAAACTTCCAAACCAAACCAGATCCACATCTAAGTTTCAAAAATCTAATCAAACTTCCAAACCAAACCAGATCTACACCCAAGTTTCTGCAGATCCACATCTAATTTCAAAAATCGAATGAAAAAGAGACACAGAGAGAGAGAGAGAGAGCGAACCGGGCTGTCTCTTGCTGCCGATCGCCGCTGCTGCTGCCGATCGCCGCTGCTGCTGCTGTGCTGCCGATCGCCTGCTGCTGCTAGCTAAGAAGAAGGGAAGGGAAGGGAAAATACAAAAGGGGGAGAGAGGAGAGAAATAGATTAGAGACGGGCTGCTCAGATCTGCTGCTGGGTGGGTTTTCAACGTAATGTAATGGTTTATTTTCTAATATATTATATATATATATATATATATATAATATTATTATATTAATATATAAATATTAAAAAAAAATTATAGTAATATGCGGGTCGCGGTTTGCGGTTCGGGTAGGGTCAGAACCGCAACCCGACCCGAACCCGATTTTTGGCAGATTTCTTGACCCGCACCCGCCCACCTACCTATATCGAAACCGCCCAAAAGGCTGCGGGTAGGGTAGGGTCGGGCGGTTTGTGCGGGTGGGTGGGTTCTGTGCCCAGCCCTACCCGTCACCGATATACATGCCCCACTCCCTTGGCCAAGAAACCAACTTGGCTGATGAGGACCCCGAAGAAGACTTCGATTGGCTGGGAAATGAGAGTTAATCTAGGGATAGTAAGCTAGAATTTTTGTGAGATCCAGTCATGGTAGGGTCCTTAAAATGTATGTAGTAACTTTGTGACTATGGCGTATGTAATGTTTTTGAGTGAAACTATGATATGGAAGCCTTTTGCACTAATACCTAAAATAATTATATGAAATGATGACTTGTTCTATATCTGTTGACTGTTATTTGTTTTAATATTCATCACACCCTAAGAAAACTAAACCTTAACTTCAAATCTCGTAGAAAGATTACCTCTAGCTAGAAATTTAGAAACCAACTTACCCCGTACCATGAACAAAATGGTGGATACGCGAGCTAACAACTATTTAGAAACTAGCAACAATGCCCCAGCATCGTCCTAGAAATCAGCATGGGCCCGTACCCGTAGGAGCCAATATCCCTAATAATCTTGGGCATCAAATTTTGGAGGAATTGGGACAACTAAGGAACAATTGGAAAAACGAGAGGACTCAACTCTTTTTGGAATTCAGAAAACAAAGGCCCCCAAAATTCACAAGAGTTCCAGACCCAAGGGTGGCTGAGAATTGGCTTCAACAGATAGAGAAGATGCTGGACACTATAGGAATAATCGAAGATACCGATAGAATAGCCTTGGCCGTGTTCGAGCTTGATGATGAGACCGATCATTAGTAGGAACTAATCAAGAATACGCGCGATGTCACAAACATGTCATGGAACTAGTTTAAGGAATTATTCCTAAATAATACATTCCAAGCATAGTACACCGAGAGCAAGTCAAGGAATTCCAAAACTTGGAGCAAAGGAATATGACCGTAATGCAATGTGTTGCAAAATTTGAAGACTTAGCCTGTTACGCAACTAGATATATAGCAAATGATGAAGAGAAAGAAAGGATGTTCTAGTGGGGGCTAGACCTTACAATCAGGGAAAGAGTTCTCCCGCAACGATTCCACTCGTATGCCGAGGTGTTGGAGACAACATTAGAATTTGAAAGGGAAGTAGCCAATGCTAGGAAAACTTGGAACAAGCAGAAAGGGGGTCAGACATCTGTAGCACCTCAGAGGAACCAGAAGGGAAATATGGCCTAGAAGCCCTACTCAAGACCACAACCACAACAGCAATGGCAACAATAGATCCAGAAGGGAGGTTATTAACCAAGGCCGGTAGGACAACTCCAGTGCTTTCATTGCCAGTAGGTGGGGCGCAAAAAGAGCGCATGCCCCCAACTCCCTCCATTAAGATACCAGGGAGGAGGTCCCAGAGCAAATGCCCAGGCATTAGGTGGACAAAAGCCTTGGACAAACAAGACAGGATCTACCAGGCAGCAGCACTAGAAGAGTGGAGGAACTCAAAATGCTAGGACCAGTGGCAACTAGAAGGTAACCGGCAGAGTTTTTTCCTTGCAAGAGGAAGAAGCGGACTCGTTTGTAATTGAGGGTAATCTAGTGCTATATAATTCTTGGGTGCATGTTTTATTTGATACTGGTGCATTGTATTCTTTTATATTCTCTGCTTGTGCTAAGTCATTAGAACTTGTACATGAACCCTTAAAAACTACCTTAAGTGTGATATCACCTATGAGACGGCACACTCAGATAGGGTTGATTTGTGAGAATTGTAAAATAGAAATGTCGAACCTAGGTTTAACTTGCGACCTTTGTGTCATGGAAACGTCAGACTTCGATATCATTTTGGGCATGGACTGGTTGTCTGCCCATTGAGCGGTGATTGACTGCTGTTAGAGGAAAGTAGTAGCTCACACGCCTGACGGAACACGTTTCCAGTTTAAAGGGGGATAGACAAGACTCCATGACTTTAACAAAATGTAGGACATGGTGGCACGACCAGCTTGTGGGTAAGGTAGCAAGTTTTATTTTAAATGAGGAGGGCCAAGAAGAATTAGAACTTCCACTTGTAGTATGTGAATATGCAGATGTCTTTCCTGAGGAATTACAAGGATTGCCACCAACCTGGAACTACACCAATATACATAGCCCTATATCGTATGGCACCGGCAGAACTGCGAAAATTAAAGGCGCAATTGTAAGAGTGCTCAAAAAAGGATTTATTAGGCCAAGTACTTCACCGTGGGGAGCACCCGTATGCATTGATTACCGTCAACCTAACCGAGTAATGATCAAGAATCGATACCCACTCCTAAGAATCGATGATCGCTTTGATCAACTTAGAGGCTCAAGGTACTATTCAAAATTCGATCTTCGGTCGGGCTACCATCAACTACGAGTCAAAGAGGAGGATACACCAAAAGCTGTCTTTCGAACCAGATATGGCCACTACAAGTTTGGAGTAATGCCCTTCAGACTAACCAATACGCCGACAGTATTTATGAGCCTAATGAACAAGATCTTCGCATCGTATCTTGACCAGTTTGTAGTAATGTTCATTGATGACATCTTGGTATATTCATGGTCTGATTAAGAGCATGAACAACATTTAAGGATTGTCCTTCAAGTTCTTAGGGACAATCGGTTGTATGCCAAGGCAAGCAAATGTGACTTCTATTTGAATGAAGTGAAATTCTTAGGGCATGCAGTGTTTGAGAATGGGATTGCGGTGGATTCAACCAAGGTGGAAGCAGTCTTAGATTGGAGACAACAAAAAACTGTGTCAGAAATTCACAGTTTCTTAGGATTGGCTGGTTACTATCGAAGGTTCATCCAAGATTTCTCCAAACTAGCCAGACCTATGACTCATTTGACGCAAAATGGAGTACAATACGAATGTGACAAAGCTTGCAAAAAAATCCTTCCAAGAGCTAAAGAAGAGATTAACTACGCCAATTTTGATCGTTCCAGAATAGGAAGTGGGGTACACTGTGTATTGCGATGCATCTAAAGAAGGGTTTGGATGTGTGCTCATGCAAAATGGAAAGGTAGTCGCATATGGATCTAGGAAATTAAAACCACATGAGCAAAACTAACCAACACATGACTTGGAATTGGCAGCCGTAGTTTTTGCTCTAAAGCAATGACAACATTACCTATATAGGGAACAATTTGAGATTTTCACAAATCACAAGAGCTTGAATTATCTATTCACACAAAAGGACCTAAATTTGAGACAGAGACGATAGATGGAATATCTTGAAGATTTCCAGTTCACTCTCTCATACCATTCCGGCAAAGCAAATGTAGTAACAAACGCCTTGAGTCACAAAGGTAGAGGGATGATAGCTAAATTAGCAATAAAGGAACGGGATATGGTTAGGACACTCAGTGAATTTAGACTTCAGGTAAAATCTCAGGATACAAAGGTATACCTTGGTGCACAGAAGGTAATACCTAAGTTGATAAGTCATATTATGGAGGCCCAGAAGCACGACCAAGAAGTAGCCTATATTAAGGGACGTCTAGAATCAGGAGAACAAATGCTTGACTAGGCAATTCACCCTAATGGGAGTTTAAGATATCAAGGTAGATTGTTTGTGCCAAGTGAAGAGTTGCTTAGAGAAAAGGTACTTAAGGAATGTCATCACTCTATATTTACGGTACATCCATGAGGGACTAAAATGTACCAAGATTTGAAGAGGCAGTATTGGTGGAGCGGAATGAAGAAGCATGTGGCTAAATTTGTAGCAAAATGTCTAACATGCCAACAAGTGAAGGTAGAGCATCATAAACTAGGAGGAATGTTGCAACCCCTGCCAATAGCCGAATGGAAGTGGGAACATGTGACAATGGACTTTGTGACAGGGTTGCCCAGGACACCTAGAGGGCACGATGCTATATGGGTAATAGTGGATTGCCTCACTAAGCCAGCACATTTTTTACCCTATAAGATAAATGACACTTTAGAGTTTATGTGTAGGCTCTACATTGGAGAAATCATTCGACTACACGGAATTCTGGTATCTATTGTGTCAGATCACGATCCATGATTCACCTCCCAATTTTGGAGAAGTCTGGAAGAATCTCCAGGTATTGAGTTATGTTTCAGCATCGCTTTTCACCCACAAATGGATGGACAATCTGAGCGCACCATCTAGACACTCGAAGATATATTGAAAGCCTGTGTAATGGATTTTCAAGGAAGTTGGGACCGACACCTACCCTTAATTGAATTTGCCTATAACAACAAATTTCAATCTAGCATTGGTATGGCACCTTTTAAAGCATTATCCGACAGCGATTAAAGACTACTCAAGACCGTCAAAGGAATTATGCAGATAGGAGAAGAAGGCCATTGATGTTTGAAGTAGGCGCCCACGTATTTCTAACGGTGCAACCTAGGCATGGGATGTACGTCTTTTAAGAAAGAGGAAGCTATCACCACGATATATCGGACCTTTTGAGATATTAGAGAATGCGGGTGAAGTGGCATATCAACTAGCTCTACCAACGCAGTTAGCAGGGATACACAACGTCTTCCATGTATCTATGTTGCGAAAATACATTGCTGATCCATCACATGTCATTAACTAGGAAGAAATCAGTCTCGACAAGGATGTTACCTTTGAATAAGGGCCTGTAGCAATATAAGATAGTCAGGAGAAGAATCTTAGGGGCAAGACGGTTCATCTAGTAAAGGTGATTTGGCATCGTTGAGGAATCGAAGAGTCTACTTGGGAACAGAAAGATTGGATGAAGGCAAACTACCCCCAACTAGTTAAAAGTAATGTATAGTTAAATTTTGAGGACGAAATTGTTTTAAGGGGGATAGGTTTTGAGGCACCTAAAAATTTTAGTTTCTTAAAAGTCTCTTGCTTTTAAATTATTTCATTCAAGTCCCTGAGTCTCTTAATTAATTTCAATTTTTAACCCTAGTTTCCGATAATCGCTGTTTTAGCTTAGTATCTCGCCTTTTGTTGCGAATCGGCATCACGTGACTCGAATTACTTTTCCTATCATTATTTTATTAAATATATGACTTAAATATATGTTTTATTTCAAAATTTCAGATTTATACCCTCTTCTTTCCTTATTATTGCATTTTGGCCCCCAAAATCCTAATATTTTATTCAATAAAAGTACAACTAATATTTTACTGATTTATACATAATATCTACTATATTTTGTTTAAAAAAATAAAATTCTCACATGTGGTAAAAGGTGGCCGATTGTGAATAAGAAAGAAGGACCAAGAACTTAATTTTTTTTATATAGAAAATCTTCAATAAAATATTCAAAAAAATCTTTGAAAACATGAAGAAATGGGGAGCAATAAATGCAATGTACGCTTGTCCCCCAATTAACTAATGTAGACACCCCATTTTTGACCTTCCTCATGACTTGGACGTCATCGTTTGAACACTCGATGATTGTTCGTGTTCGTTCTGAGTTCTCGGAGGTCTCGGCTACGCGCCTTACCTAAAGATCTCTTAACTTGATTGTTTTATGCTTGGTTGTGGACCAAACACTTGTGTTTTTGCTTCTAAGGGAAGAAAGTGGCTTGTTAGCCATCCCTACACCCTCCCGGCCAAGGCTTGAAGCCATCGGCCCATCTTTCTTTCCACCGGCCAAGAGTGTTGGCCGATCGGCACTATATTTAGTCGGTCGGCCATTGTGTTGGTCGATCGGCCTTTTTTGCTGGCCGAACCCTGTTCATTTGCTTTATGCAGATATTTTGTGCTAGCAATTAACCCCCTCCATACACGTGAATGGAGGGATTTGCCTCTTGTTTAGCTTCTCTTGGAAGCTTTAGAATTTGACCCTCTATAAAGAAGGAGCCCCTCCTCTCTCCTCCAGGGTTCAAAAAATTGGTTCTTGAGAGGATAGATATAGTGTTGTATCTATTCTTCTTGTTTTAGCGTTGTTTTGTGTCCAAAAGTGTAATATTGTCTTACTATTGTACACAAACACACACTAGAACACCATCCTTGGTTGCTGAGGAACTAGGAGGTTGATTTCAGTGTTTTTGGGTTGGTTTAAACTCAGAAAACGTGCTGGAGCTTTGTTCTTGAAGAGGTTCTACAAAGGTGAGCTTCTTACCTTTAGATACCCCTTTCTTGCTTCAGCTTTTAGCCTATCTTGCATCTGTTTTTAAGCATAACTTATAACTGATAAAAGTTCTTTTTTTAAGTACTTAAAATAGTTGTTTAAGATCACTTTGGTGTTTGGGGTTGTTTACCTCCTCTTAGGCCTTGTTTGGCCTGATGTTCGTGCCCTTTTTGTGAGCCCCGGGACCACCTTGTATTGTCCTTTCCACCACTGAAATCTAGAGGGATTTCAGTGGTGGGGATGGTGTTTTAAAGTCCTAAGAAGGAGAGGGCCATCCCCTCTCCTTGTTGTCTTCAATACTTGTCATATTTGCCTCATATGTGAGCACCTTTGTTAAGTTCATGTCGACCATGTCTTAGCTGGTATTTGTGGTTGTCTTGCCATGATATAGCACTATTTTGACTTGGTTTAGACATGTCATGCATGCTTCGTATACTTGTCTTGTAATTCCATGAAATAGCCTAACATGCATCATGTTGTAACATGTCATTCTAGCATGATTTTGGCTCGACTTCCAGAAGTTTTTATCCATGTTTTGGTATGCTTGAGGTTTGATTTTGGTTTTCTTGGCCATCCATGACTTGCTTTGTATAGCTACCCTACAATCTAGCTTGTAGGCGTCGAGTGTTGAATCCTCTAGCATGCTCTACTTGGATCATTTCAGTGGTTTGGCATCACTTATAATGTTATTTCAGTCCATATAGTATGTTTGAATACTTGCACTTATCGCTCCTTTGATGCTTTAAATGGTTTGTGTTTTGTGCCTCATGAATGTGTCATTGCGTATGCCACCATGCTTCGGTCTTTGGGATGCCATCTAAGTGGGTTTTTGGGCTCATTTTGACATGCCATAACTCTATTTTTGGTTACTTAAATCATGCCATGTTTGGTTGTATTAGGTGTAATGTAACACCTCTTTGGTGGCCTTGCATGCCTCATGATTTTCCCTCTATGTCTTAGCTTGTTTTGGCTTTGGTCATTGCATGTTTTAGGCTTACTTTGCCATGCTTTAGGACTATTTTGGGTCATGCTTGCCATACGCCTTTGTTTTGTGTAGCTTTGGTTCAAGTCCCTTCACTAGCCTTAAGCTTTGGGCCTCCTTGCATGCTACACTTGTTTGGTTTAGCTGATTTGGCATCACTCCTAGCCTCATTTCAGAGCATGTAAAGTTGCTACATTTGCATGCCTTTCATTCCTTTTAAGTGTTCTCAAAAGTTGCCCCTTGATGCTTGTGTGTTAGGCCAATTATCATGCATGTTTGCATGTGATTTTGTCCTTTATCCCTTAGCATTTTTGGCCATTGATTTGGATCTATTTGAGAGTTGTCCATTTTGGTTTAAGACCATCCCCGCATGTTGTTGCATGCTTGCCTTGTATGATGTTACATGCTTGTTGCATATTTGGTAAATTGCATGTTGTAGCATGCTAGTTTAATTGTGCCTTGTGTGTACCTGGTCCATGACATGTTGTTGCATGCCTAAGTTGTAATTCATCTGGCATGCATTCTTTTTTTTTATTTTGCTCAACACATTGATACATGTTTGCATCACATGTTATATGCTTGAATGTTGTTACATGTCTTGCATATTTGCATGCTTAAGTCACATTTGGCATGCTTGTTAAGTTACATGCTTGTTTGCATGCTTGTCTTTGCATATTGTTATATGCTAATTGCCATGTATAGCATTGTTGCTTGCATGCTTAGGTTGCATAGCATTGTACATGCATCCCTTGCCTCTTGATCAACCATGATAGAGGTTGGGGGCCCCTTTATGTGTTTTGTGTGCATTTCATTTGATATTGAAGTTGCACACTTGGCTTCTTTGACCATCATACATTGAAATACGCGATTGATGGTCCGAGGGTCAAGGACTATATGCTCTTGAGCTCATGACATGATAGGGAAAGTGGTCATGCAAACATTGCATTGTAAATACATTGCCATGCTCTGTCTATCCTCTGCTGCAGCAAAACAGCATTCTGCAGGAATAGATGGTCGACCGACCATGTTCAATGCCGATAGGCTAAGTATGTTTGGCCAAGTGCCTTATAATTGGTCGATAGAACCATTCCCTTGGTCGATGGCCCTATCTCTTGGCCGATGGACTCTCAGAATGTCTCCAAGATGATTAAGAAGTGTCACAGAAGTTGGCACAGTTTTTAGAGGTGCAGAGCAGTGCAAACAGAGGCAACATGTGGCATGGCAACAGATTTTCGAGTGAAACCGACCGAGCATGCATTTGTCCCTCTTCTCGAGGCCTCTTTACTGTTTTTGTAGCTTAATTAATTTGGTTAATTAGTTAAGTGTTTTGTAATCATTAATTAGTTAGTTAATTAGTTAATTTGTATTATTCTTTCAGTCTCTCCCTCGAGAGAGCCAAGTGTTGTAATAAGCATGCGTGTGTGTGATGCATGTTTTCCAAACCTCCATCTCTTTCTCCCTTTTATTTAACCGCTTACGATGGTGAGATTTAGGGCATATTTCAGTTAGCATTCTCATGCTATGCATGTTTGCATCATTCATTCGTGTTGCACGCACCGGGCTCGACGCATCATACTAATTGCATAAGTATTTCAAATCCAACTTGAATACGTGTATCGAATTGCTGCATTTCACATGCCATTTTAGATTAGCTGAGCCTATTCTAGTTGCATTTTGTATGTGTTGCATTAGCCATCTTAACATGGACTTGGATCATACATTGATTACTAACATGTTCCTTGTTTTGGCTCGGAGTACACTATAAGTGTTTATGCTTTAGCATCTTGCATGTGTGTGAGTGTTAACATGACAGCATGCTTGCCATACGGCTAATTGCTTATGTGAATTAAACTGCCTGAATGCCTGTAGGTGAAGGTTGGATTACTTGAATTGGAATAATCCATTGAAATCCGTGTTTTAGCCTACTTGCGAGTAGCCAACTTCAAACCATTTCCAAGCAAACGATATGCGATGCTTTGTTCCAAATTAGGCGATCTAGTCTATACTCGTGTGTTGTGCGCATCACATAGTAATTCTAGCTAATTAACCAAAATAAGAACACATGTTTTCAAAACAAAATATCATGCTTAGTACAAGCTGATCTTTGATCGGGCGAACGGGGGTGCTCATAGATGTCCTTTCCCAATCGTACCCAAGTTCCCGAGCCGAGGCAACTTTGGTGATGACAGACACATGGCCTTAGGCAACGAGTCAGGGTTTCCTAAATTCCCCCAAAATAAATATTTAGGTGGTGACTCTGTATCTGGCAAAGCTGTCCATGTTTGGCACTTCTTTCTTAAAAATCTGTTTTCCAAAAACGATTTGTCGGATTTGGACTCTTTGGTGATTTATCAATCTTGCACTACACTTTGCAAGATCAGATTAAGAACCGTGACAAATGAGTCCGAACTGTGGTAGCATAGGCCCCCGAGGGCGCGTCCACAGTTTCTGGCGACTCTGCTGGGGAGTTAGAGAACTTGACTCGAACTCATGATATCTTTGTTTGATTACACTTATGTGTTTCTTTGCATTGCATGTGCATTGGTGCGCCTAGGACACCGTGTTTGCGGTATGCTATTCCTAAACGGTTTGTCGGAGGCGTGCTTTGAGAAGCGTGCCATAAGGCTAACCAGTTGTGGGCTCTGCCACCACGGGAACACAAACCTCGGTTTTTACCGGGGCACCCCTTCTTGACCATTCGACTTAGTGCATATTCAGAATCCATAGTGACCATTCCAATCTAGGACAGGTTGCTTACCCAGTTATAGGTTGTTTGAAACCGCTGTGTGCATAGTAAAACCCTAGCTCCTGACAAAATAGGACAGGGAAACCCTACCCCAACATAGGGGTGTATTGGTCCTCACTTACTTGCTATGTACTTTTAGAGTGTATCTCTACAGGGAATGCATATATCAGTCTGCAAGTCTAGGTATCAGGCCTGCGGGCATCAGTATCAGTATTTTGAGAATCAGTTATATCTGCGGGTATCTAATTCAAGATTTGGGGCAGTGATCTTGGGGAACAATGATTAGTAGTAGAGTACAGTTATTCATGCTATGCCTACGTCAGTTCTAATGAAATTGGGCTGAAGTGCTGCCTGTTTTCTCTTTCAATTCAAAGGCTTTCAGTTCAGGGGTTTAGTTCAGAATAGCTAGTGTTCTCCTTCGCTGAGGCAAAGCAGACTTCTGATCCATTAGGCACTAGTCCCATCACCTCCGTTTAGTTCAGCAGACTTATGATGACACAAAATTCAGAGGAGATTGTGGTCATGGCAACTGCTTTAAACCAAGGAATCATCTTGCAAGGCGAGACCGACGTCGAAATACCACACCCACCTAGGTCACCCACTGCGCATCCAATTTGGGAACCCCAATTCTTTCAAGCTCGTGAGCCCACCACTTTTGAGCTAATGGGAATGATCGGTGATCTTCAAAGATCGGTGGCTGACCTAGCCTACGGAATGTTGGCTCCGACGCCAGCCACATCATATACCGGGAACTTCAAACTCCGGCAATGACACGTCAACAACAACAAGGCCCCACTCTGATTAAGCAACCCAAACCGTCCACCAAGCTGAGGCTAGTGGAAAGGACAAGATGAAGGAAGACACCGATCCCTATGAACAACTTCTGTGGGCAGCTGAGGCTTTGAAAGCCGCAGGACTGAATAAACAGCGGGTGCTCGCTATTACTGTAAAAACTGTGGATGGTTTTTTTCCCACTCAGACCGAGAGTAGTTCAAGCCAAAGGGAAAATCGAGATAGGGACCGTCGTACCAGAACTGTTCCTCCCAACCCTAATCCTGCACCTGGAAAAGATCAGAGAGCTAAGGCAGCACCTGCCGATCCTTTTGCCAGTGCATCCAGCAAAGGTCCACAGACTTCAAAGTATCGGCCCCGAGGGCGCAGGGTCTTTCATGCCCTTTACATGCCATTGTCTAAGGCTCTTCGAATCCTCATTGAAAAAGGTCATCTCAAGCCTCTTAAGCCTCGGCCTCTCCCAAGTAATCTCCCTCTCTCACATGATTTTACTCAGTACTGCGCGTACCATCAACAAACTGGTCACACCACCGACAACTGCTTCCGACTTCGCCACAAAGTACAGGATCTGTTTGATGACGGGGTCATTCTCCCATCGAGCTCAGCAAAGTCTGTCACCACTGAGTTGGTGGACTTCAAGGATAGTACAAGTATGTGATCAGGAATAGGTCCACTTGCGGACGGCGCTTGGTTTATCTCAGATGTGGTGTATGGCACGCACTGTTTTGAGCATTTTGCGTGAATGCTGGGTTTTGTACTTTCTTACTTGGGCGTTGAGTCAGTTCTATGGTTTTGTTTTGGGTCTGTCTCTTTGTTTCGAGTAAGTCTTTTTGCTTAAAGGTCTGTCTTGTTATATCGAGTCAGTCCTGTTGTATAGGAGTCGGGTGATTCCGGGGTTGTTACCTCGAACATCATTGTCTTATTTTGTGATTGTCTTTTCCCTTTCTTTTGAGTTTGTCTCTGCTGTAGAGCCAGTTACACCAGAAGATTTGAATGAAACAGTAGTGGTTCTTCATGTTTTTGTGCTTATTTCTGCTTTGAGCCTGTTATGCCAGCAAGTTTAGATTGAAACGGCGGTGCATTCCACCTGCTCTTCTGTGCTTCGAAATCATTGCATTGACCTAAGTTTTTTAAAACTTTTTCTAACACTGTGGTGAAAACAAAGAGGGAGGAATTCCTTGGGATTTGTAAAAAAATTGATCAATTGAGAGGAAAAGAGGCATGCTATGCCCTTAATGATTGAGATCATGTTTGTTAATGTAAGTACTGAGAAGGATCCTGGCTTGATCCAGATTGGTTCTACACTGTCTTTAGCACGAGCGATTTGTCACTTTCTTAAAAGATTTCAAAAAATGTTTTGCGTGGTTCTACGAAGACCTGTGTGGAATCACTCTTGAGATTGTGTAGCTTAGGATCGCTCTCAGCCTTGAGACTCAACCCCTTTGCTTCCAAACCTTGAACCTTAATTCAGAATGTTCAACGGTCAACCACAATGTAAGGCCCGTGTGGCCGGATCAGAAGCAACCCATGAACTAGGGGCGAGAATATCAGATATGATCAAAGGAAGCTTGCGAAGCTAGATCAAAAGCACCCCTCGAACTAGGGGCAAAAATGCCAGATGTGCTCGAAGAGTCAAGAATAAGGACATTTCTCAAGCTAAAAAGATCGACAAGAATGCCAAATCCCAGAAGGAAGGAAAGAAGAAAGTATTGCTGAAGAACAACCAAGTTCCTATCCGCAACACTAGGGGAAAATTCAGCCCCCATTGGATGGGCTCCTACATTATCAGCGAATAACAGCCATTCTCCTGGATTCAGATGGTTTCGAGATCTTAAAACCATTTGACATGGACAAAGCTACACTTTTACCCTTGAGAGGCTCGCTAGGCCGAAAACCCGGAAGGGTGACCCAGGCAAAAGTTAGAGCAAGAAAAAAAAAAGAAAAGAAAAATGCAAAAAAAAAATGAAGAAAAAGAAATAAAAAATCTTGAAAAGATTGATGAAAAGAAATGAAAAGAAAAGAAGAACAAAGCTCGCAAGGTTGAAAACCCAGAAGGGCGGCCTTGGCAAAAGTTAGAGCACAAAATGAGAGGTTAATACCCGAGTGTATCTTAACCTGAACTACATAAGGCTTGATTCCCATGTTTGGGATACGTAGGCAACTTCATTCTGAAGTCCAGCCACAAACACTTCCAAATCGAGTGTGTCCATGTATTGGTGTTGATCATCTTTGCCTTCTCTGTATCCGAGAGTTTGGTTGTGATCGTCACTTTGAGGACTGAATACGGTGTTGCGGTGCAATTCAAACAAGGGGCAACCTTCTGTTGCCATACAATGCGCTGCGGTGCCATTCAGACAAGGGGCAACTTTCCGTTACCGATGCGCTGTGGTGCTATTCAAACAAGGGAGAGCTTTCCGTTGCCATGCAGCTCTCCTCAAACAAGGGGCAATTTTCCTTCGGATCTGAGATTGTGCACCTCGAGAGTAGGTTCCGTGCTTGTTCAGCAGTGGTCGTTTGCGAAAATAGTTTTTGAAATTTTTTTCTGAGGTTGACTAATTTTCTCAAAAATTGTTCCATTTTTTCCAAAACTGGACCCTTTTCTTGGACCTAAAAAAAATGAAAATTTTCAGTGCTCATAGCCTGACTTTCATGATTTTCAATTCAAAAGTTGAACAACTATGTTAATCTAACTCTTATGTTGGTCAAAATTGTTTTAATAGAAAACCAAAACAAAAAATGGTCAAAATGATGAACTAGGGGCACAGTTGAGTCAGGGGTTCTGTCTTTTCCCCATTGTCAACATACTTGCCAGAAAGGGCACTCTATTTGCCAGAAGGGCACTCTATTTGCCAGAAAAGGGCACATCTGAAGCTGTCAGAAAAGGGCCAAAAGCTCTCTCATCCTCCAAGCAGCAAGGTATCAGGCTCAGTGCAAAGCACGAATTGGAATGGATCAAGATATTCCATTCCATAATCTGGACAGATCTGATCACATCCAAACTCCCCAGCAGAGCATCGTCAACCGATGTGAATTGCAGATTTGCTACACACCCAGTTGTAGCGTACCCCCTCTGTGGGAAAGTTCACTGTTGTGAGCAGAAGAAGAAGAATCTAGTGGAATGCTAGGGGCAACAGCCCACAACTTTCTGTTTATCCATCAACCACCCAAGGAAGGGATAAAAAAGAAGAGAGATTAAAGAATAGAGAGATGTGCGCTGAGAGAAAAAGTGAGAAAAGGGCTTTTCAGAAAAACAGAGCCTGAGGGCCGAGTGATGTGAGAATCACAAATAAGAAAGGGTGGGAAACAATACCTGGAGAAACTGGCTCCTCGCGAGCTAAGAGGTCTCTCACCATTGTAATGCGTCTGAGTGTCGTGTTTTTTGTTTTGTTTGTCTCGATTCTTGTTTTGAGTCGTTTCGAGTCATTTCGAGTTTTACTCGATGTGTTTAGGTTGTTTACCTCTTGTTTGTCTTAGTTGAGTCGTTTTTAACTATGTTCAATCATAGGCTCAATACCTGGTTAAGAACTCATCTTTCAATATCAAAAATAAATCGTTTTGTGCTTGGAGTGCTGCGTTGTTCTCCACATTTGTGCAAAACAAGAATTTGTTCTCTAGTAAAACCGCAGGGTTTAACCCAGGTCGCGTCAGAACAGTGGAACCAGGACCTATTTGAAGCTATGTGGGTTCTGGACTGCGAAGCAGAAGAAAAGAGGGAAAATTCAGAGCATCTGAGTATGTTTCGACTTCTGTACATCCCGTATGTTCAGTATGAGCTGTGTGCAGAATAAACCAAGTACTGTGTTATACACCATGGGTTCAAAGTGAGTGGTGCGTTGAATAAGCCGGGTGCAGAATAAACCAAGTACTGTGTTGTGAGCCATGGGTTCAGAGTGAGCAATGCGTTGAATGAGCTGTGTGCAGGATAAACCAAGTACTGTGTTATAAGCCATGGGTTCAGAGTGAGCAGTACGTTGAATAAGCCGGGCGCAGAATAAATCGGGTACTGTGTGATGGGCTGTGTGTTCAGAATAAGTAGTGTGCTGTAAGGGCTGTGTGTTCAAAACAAACGAAATATTGCGTCAGTTGTTTCTATGCCAGAATGGCGATTAGAAGTGCTCTCCCTGAGTACCAATTCCTACCAGAGGCATCTTGATTGTGTTTGCGATGAGTTCCTAGGAAATCAATTGCGGCGATGGAAACTAGAGTTCGAATGGTTGTTGCCTAGAACACAAAGGTTTGGAATTTCCGAGACTAAAGTCTAGTTTGAATACCCAAGGGCATATCCTCGGCTTGAAATCTGTATGGAAGCCCCATAGGTTGAGGTAGCAGGTACGCGCCTCGATTCTGGATACTGAATCAACCTAGTCTGTCACCCCGTTGAAGAATAGGGAAAGTTGTGAGTATGATCAGGAAGAAAAGCGGCATCCGTGGTTCCCCAGCAGATGTTGCTCCTTGTCAGCATTTTAGACCTTTGTACTGCGAGTTGAAGGTAGGTGTTCGAAGAACATAGGAGGAGGGGATCCCCGTCAAAGTAGAGCGGTTTACCACCACTTACCCTGTGAGGTGCTGTCTAAAGCGCCTCTTTGTTTGTTTATTACTTTCATTAAACATCATGCATTGTATTGCATTCTACCTTTCGAGTTTCTTCCTCATTTACGCAAAGTATTGTATGTACTGTTCATTCAGAGATGTTCTGGTCCAGTTTGACTGGTCCCTTTCCCCTCTAGCGTGTGCTACGCTAAGAGATTTTCTCCTTTCCCTCTCGTGTGTGCTACACTGAGAGGTTCTGCTTTTCCTTTCTCGCGTGTGCTACGCTGAGAGATTTTCTCTTTCCTTCCTCGGGTATGCTACGCTGAGAGGTCCTTCATTTCTGAAACACAGGGATACGTCCCTATGTTTCCTTCTTTTTTAGAGACGCTAGGATACGTCCTTATGTCTCTTCTTCTTTTCGAAACACAGGGATATGTCCTTATGTTTGTCTTTCCTTCCGAAATAGTGGGGATTTGTCCCTAGGTTTCTCCTTTTGTCCCCTTTCCTCACACGACTTCAGCGTGTTTGGAATTTATCTCAAGTTGCATTGTAGACGCGCTGGGTGGGTTGTTGGACCTTCTCTCACGATTTCAGCGTGGTTTGAGTGTCCCTTTTCCTTACACGATTTCAGCGTGTTTGGAATTTATCTCAGGTTGCGTTGTATGCACGCTTGGGTGGGTTGTTAGACCTCCTCTCATGATTTCAGCGTGGTTTAAGTGTCCCTTTTCCTTACACAATTTCGGCGTGTTTGGAATTTATCTCAAGTCGCGTTGTAGACGCGCTAGACGGGTTGTTGGACCTCCTCTCACGATTTCAGCGTGGTTTAAGTGTCCCTTTTCCTCACACGATTTCAGCGTGTTTGGAATTTATCTCAAGTTGCGTTGTAGACGCGCTAGACAGGTTGTTGGACTTCCTCTTACAATTTTAGCGTGGTTTGAGTGTCCCTTTTCCTCACACGATTTCAGCGTGTTTGGAATTTATCTCAGGTTACGTTGTATGTGCGCTTGGGCAGGTTGTTTTGGACCTCCTCTCACGATTTCAGCGTGGTTTGAGTGTCCCTTTTCCTTACACGATTTCAGCGTGTTTGGAATTTATCTCAGGTTGCGTTGTAGACGCGCTGGGCAGGTTGTTGGACCTCCTCTCACAATTTCAGTATTGTTTGAGTGTCCCTTTCCTTACGCGATTTCAGCGTGTTTGGAATTTATCTCGGGTTGCGTTGTATGCGCGCTTGATTATTCATTTTTCCTCTTCTCATGATTTCAGCATTGTTGGAGTTTATCCCCTTTGCATTTTTTATATCATATTTCATCACATCATATGCACCTGTCAGTGCATTGCATTTCATTTTGCATTTTGCATTTCATTTCATTCGCGCTATTTTGCGCATCGCGCTGTTTTGTGCATTGCATTTCATTCACGCTATTTTGCGCATCGCACTGTTTTGTGCATCTCATTGCATTTTGCATGCATTTCAATCGAGCTATTTTGCGCATCGCACTATTTTGTGCATCCCATTGCATTTTGCATGCATTTCAATTGCGCTATTTTGTGCATCGCATTGTTTTGTGCATCCCATTGCATTTTGCATGCATTTCAATCGCGCTATTTTGCGCATCGCACTGTTTTGTGCATTGCATTTCAATCGCGCTATTTTACGCATCGCACTGTTTTGTGCATCTCATTGCATTTTGCATGCATTTCATTCGCGCTATCTTGCGCATCGCACTGTTTTGTGTATCTCATTGCATTTTGCATGCATTTCAATCGCGCTATTTTGCACATCGCATTGTTTTGTGCATCTCATTGCATTTTGTATTCATTTCAATCGCGCTATTTTGCGCATCGTACTGTTTTGTTCACTACATGCATTACATTGCATTTCGCGCTATTTTGCGCATCGCGCTATCTTGCGCACTGCATACATGCACTTATTAGTGCATTACATTTCATATTGCATTTTTCATGCATTACGTTCGCGCTATTTTACGCATCGCGCTATCTTGCGTATATCATATGCACTTGTTAGTGCATTGCATTTTGCATCATTCACGGTATTTTGCGCACCTCATGCACTTGTTAGTGCATTGCATTACGTTCGAGCTATCTTGTGCACCCTACCTGTGCTTGTTAGTGCATTGCATTGTTATGCACACTTCACCCTCGTTGTCGCGCACTTCTCACTTGCATTGCTATGCATGTTTTTAACGATGTTGTACCTGTTAAGTTTCTTTTCCTTTTCAGGCACGATATTGTATGTACGGTTCATTTGAAGCTAGCGCGACCAGACGAACCGAACAGGTATTGTATTCTCCGCATGAGACATAGCGAGAATTGTATAATTCTCTTACATCCTTTTTGCATGTAATGTAGTTAGCTTTGTTTTCTCCTACTTAAAACAGTTGCACATTTTGCTTTGTTACAGCTCCCTTTGCATGATCATAAGTTATGATTCAGCTTTATGCATTGTCTTTACATTATGCCCCCCTGCCTTCGGGCACATATCTTGCTAGCTCGTATGCTTTGTCTAAGTCTTCGGCCTTCTCAAAAAATGGGTCGTCTCGGGGCTTTGACATTCACTCCCGTCATTATTACGACTTTCGAGTTCTATCAAAGAGGGGCAATTGTAGACACCCCATTTCTGACCGTCCTCAAGACTTGGACGTCATCATTTGAACACTCAATGATCATCCATGTTCATGTACGTTCTAAGTTCTCGGAGGTCTCGGCTACGCGCCTTGCCTCAAGATCTCTCAACTTGATTGTTTTGTACTTGGTTGTAGACCAAACACTTGTGTTTTTGCTTCTAAGGGAAAAAAGCGGCGTGTTGGCCATCCCTACACGTTACCGGCCAAGGCTTGAAGCCATCGGCCCATTTTCCTTTCCATCGGCCAAGAGTGTTGGCCGATCGGCACTATATTTAGTCAGTCGGCCATTGTGTTGGTCGATCGGCCTTTTTTGCTGGCCGAACCCTGTTCATCTGCTTTATGCAGATATTTTGTGCCCACAATTAACCCCCTCCATACACGTGTATGGAGAGATTTGCCTCTTGTTTAGCTTCTCTTGGAAGCTTTAGAATTTGAGCCTCTATAAAGAGGGAGCCCCTCCTCCCTCCTCCAGGGTTTAGAAAATTGGTTCTTGAGAGGATAGATATAGTGTTGTATCTATTCTTCTTGTTTTAGCTTTGTTTTGTGTCCAAAAGTATAATATTGTCTTACTATTGTACACAAACACACACTAGAACACCATCCTTGGTTACTGAGGAACTAGGAGGTTGATTTCAGTGTTTTTGGGTTGGGTTAAACTCAGAAAACCTACTGGAGCTTTATTCTTGAAGAGGTTCTACAAAGGTTAGCTTCTTACCTTTACATACCCCTTTCTTGCTTAAGCTTTTAGCCTATCTTTCATTTGTGTTTAAGCTTAACTTATAACTGATAAAAGTTCTGTTTTTAAATGCTTAAAATAGTTGTTTCAGATTACTTTGGTGTTTGGGGTTGTTTACCTCCTCTTAGGCCTTGGTTGGCCTCATGTTTGTGCCCTTTTAGTGAGCTCCGGGACCACCTTGTATTGGCCTTCCCACCCCTGAAATCCAGAGGTGTTTTAAGGTCCTAAGAAGGAGAGGGTCATCCCCTCTCCGTGTTGTCTTCAATACTTGTCATAGTTGCCTCATATGTGAGCACCTTTGTTAAGTTCATGTTAACCATGTCTTAGCTGGTATTTGTGGTTGTCTTGCCATGATATAGCACTGTTTTGACTTGGTTTAGACATGCCATGCATACTTGGTATACTTGTCTTGTAATTCCATGAAATAACCCAACATGCATCATGTTGTAACACGTCTTTCTAGCATGATTTTGGCTCGACTTCCAGAAGCTTTTATCCATGTTTTGGTATGCTCGAGGTCTGATTTTGGTTTTCTTGGCCATCTATGACTTGCTTTGTATAGCTACCCTACAATCTAGCTTGTAGGCGTCGAGTGTTGAATCCTCTAGCATGCTCTACTTGGATCATTTCAGTGGTTTGGCATTACTTATAATGTTATTTCAGTCCATATAGTATGTTTGAATATTTGCACTTATCGCTCCTTTGATGCTTTAAATGGTTTGTGTTTTGTGCCTCATGAATGTGTCATTGCGTATGCCACCATGCTTAGGTCTTTGGGATGCCATCTAAGTGGGTTTTTGGGCTCATTTTGACATGCCATAACTCTGTTTTTGGTTGCTTAAATCATGCCATGTTTGGTTGTATTAGGTGTAATGTAACACCTCTTTGGTGGCCTTGCATGCCTCATGATTTTCCCCCTTTGTCTTAGCTTGTTTTGGCTTTGGTCATTGCATGTTTTAGGCTTACTTTGCCATGTTTTAGGACTATTTTGGGTCATGCTTGCCATACGCCTTTGTTTTGTGTAGCTTTGGTTCAAGTCCCTTCACTAGCCATAAGCTTTGGGCCTCCTTACATGCTACACTTGTTTGGTTTAACTGATTTGGCATCACTCCTAGCCTCATTTCAGAGCATGTAAAGTTGCTACATTTGCATGCCTTTCATTCCTTTTAAGTGTTCTCAAAAGTTGCCCCTTGATGCTTGAATGTTAGGCCAATTATCATGCATGTTTGAATGTGATTTTGTCCCTTATCCCTTAGCATTTTTGGCCACTGATATGGACCTATTCGAGAGTTGTCCATTTTGGTTCAAGACCATCCCCGCATGTTATTGCATGCTTGCCTTGTATGATGTTACATGATTGTTGCATATTTGGTAAAGTGCACGGTGTAGCATGCTAGTTTAATTGTGCCTTGTGTGTACCTGGTCCATGACATGTTGTTGCATGCCTAAATTGTAACGCATCTGGCATGCATTCTCTTTTTTTATTTTGCTCAACACATTGTTACATGTTTGCCTCACATGTTATATGCTTGAATGTTGTCACATGTCTTGCATATTTGCATGCTTAAGTCACATTTTGCATGCTTGTTAAGTAACATGCTCGTTTGCATGCTTGTCTTTGTATATTGTTATATGCTAATTGCCTTGTATAGCGTTGTTGCTTGCATACTCATGTTGCATTAGTTTGCTTGCATGCTTAGGTTGCATAGCATTGTGCATGCATCCTTTGCCTCTTGATCAACCATGATAGAGGTTGGGGGCCCTTTTATGTGTTTTGTGTGCATTTCATTTGATATTGAAGTTGCACACTTGACTTCTTTGACCATCATGCATTGAAATGCGTGATTGATGGTCCGAGGGTCGAGGACTATACTCCCTTGAGCTCATGACATGATAGGGAGAGTGGTTGTGCAAACATTGCATTGTAAATACATTGCCATGCTCTATTTGTCCTCTGCTATAGCAAAACAGCATTCTGCAGGAATAGATGGTCGACCGACCATGTTCAATGCCGATCGGCTAAGTATGTTTGGCCGAGAGCCTTATAATTGGTCGATGGAACCATTCCCTTGGTCGATAGCCCTATCTCTTGGCCGATGGACTCTCAGAATGTCCCCGCGGTGATAAAGAAGTGTCACAGAAGTTAGCACAGTTTTTAGAGGTGCAGAGCAGTGCAAACAGAGGCAACATGTGGCATGGGAACGGATTTCCGAGCGAAACCGACCAAGCATGCATTTGTCCCTCTTCTCGAGGCCTCTTTACTGTTTTTGTAGCTTAATTAATTTGGTTAATTAGTTAAGTATTTTGTAATAATTAATTAGTTAGTTAATTAGTTCATTTGTATTATTCTTTCGGTCTCTCCGTCGAAAGAGCCAAGTGTTGTAATAAGCGTGTGTGTGTGTGATGCATGTCTTCCAAACCTCCATTTCTTTCTCCTTTTTATTTAACCGCTTACGATGGTTAGATTTAGGGCATATTTCAGTTACATTCTCATGCAATGCATGTTTGCATCATTCATTCGTGTTGCACGCACCGAGCTCGACGCATCATACTAATTGCATAAGTATTTCAAATCCAACTTGAATACGTGTATCGAATTGCTGCATTTCACATGCCATTTTAGATTAGCCGAGCCTATTCTAGTTGCATTTTGTATGTGTTGCATTAGCCATCTTAACATGGACTTTGATTATACATTGATTACTAACTTGTTCCTTGTTTTGGCTCGGAGTACACTGAGTGTTTATGCTTTAGCATCTTGCATGTGTGTGAGTGTTAACATGACAGCATGCTTGCCATGCGGCTAATTGCTTATGTGACTTAAACTGCCTGAATGCCTGTGGGTGAAGGTTGAATTACTTGAATTGGAATAATTCATTGAAATCCGTGTTTTAGCCTACTTGTGAGTAGCAAACTTCAAACCATTTCCAAACAAACGGATATGCGATGCTTTGTTCCAAATTAGGCAATCTAGTCTATACTTGTGTGTTGTGCGCATCACATAGTAATTCTAGCTAATTAACCGGAACAAGAACACATATGTGTAGACACCCCATTTTTGACCGACCTTGAGACTCAGACGTCACCAGTTGAGCACTTGGTGATATTGCATGTTGTGCTTGTTCAGAAGTCTCAGAGTCGCGGCTGCGTGCCCTGCCTCCGGACCTCCGAACCCTCTTCTGTGCCTTGCCTCGGTTTGCGAACCAGACTCAGTTTTCTCTGTTTCTTTTCCTGAGGGGAGGGAGAGGTCCAGTAGACCATCTCTCAGTGGCCGTGGGCTACATTTTGTGGCCGCAGGCCATTTTGCCCATTTCGGAGTCTGGTTTCCGATTTTTCGGGACCGTTGGCCGTGTACCTCGATTCGGGACCGTCTAACCATCTCCGTTTGCTCTAAATTTTGGCATACATCTTATTTTCTCCCTTTCAAGGGACACTGGGCCCTGAGAAACCCACTTCGTGGCCGAATGCCACTTTCGGTGCTTAACAGTCCATTTTCGGGACCCCGAACTGCGCGTTTTGGCCCCCGAACATTCGTTTTGCCATGGTTTTTGTTCATTTTTGGCAGGTGCCTCTGTTTTATCACCAAGGAGGCCGTAGAAGGGTGGGAGGCCAGCAATTATCTTGGCAACCAGTTATGTTCCATTTTCGCCCTCCGACACCCATTTTTCGCACTTCCGGGCTAATGTTGAACACCTTGGGCCCACTTTCTTGAACTTTGAACCACATACTTGTGATGTACACACATGGGAGGACCCTAAAAGTTCATGGCCGGCCACTAATGTTTCTTGACCCTTTTGAACCCCTCCTTCCGGGCCAATGTTGAACACCTTGGAGCCATTTTCTTCAAACCCAAACCACATATTTGTGATGTACACACATGAGAGGACCCTAAAATTTTATGGCCGGCCATTAATTCCATTTGAACCTTTTGAACCCCTCCTCAAAATGGCTTGTTCTCTCTCCTGTTTTAAAGTTTCCAAATTCGAACCACAGGGTTGTGAAGAGGAGACCTGGGAGGCCACCTTTTTGTGGTGGCCGGCCACTAATTATTCTTGACCTTTTTGACCCCTAGCCGGCTGGCTAGGGGGGGTGGCCGGCCGGCCACTTTCAAGCCCAATAGGTGGCCGGCCATGTTCCTCTCTCCTTCCACTTTACAACTGTGTAGCCCTTTCCCCCAGAAAATATCTGTATCCGGGGGATATTTTTTGGGGGAACAAGAGGCTTGATTTTGGCACCACTTTGCCTAGACTTATCTCCCTCTCTCTTGGATATTGCTGGCCTCCCAACTCAAGAAAAGGGGTTACAAGAGTTGCTTGGAGGAGATACATGCATAGCACCCCATTTCCTTCAAGTTTTGGGCTCCATTTCTTCATCATCTTCAAGCTCTACCATCACCCCTCCATTCCAGCAGCAAGGGGAAGAATTCCAGCAGCTTAGAGTCACCAAATCTAGTCCAAAAAGCAACAAAAGTGTTGGTCTTCAAAGGTAAGTCCAATTGCCCTCCTTTCTAGCTCATTTTTGCACCATCTCTAAGCCATATATGCTTTTTGCTTTGAGCTCCGGCCATAACTGAAAGTGGCCTTGTTTTGAGCTCATTTTCTTGTTTCATTAAGGGCTCAACCCTGTTTGAGGCCCCCATATTGCACTTGCTTCAATATCCCTCTTTTGGTCCCCATTCTTGCATGCTTTGGCAGCCCATTATTCTTCCATTTTTGGACGATTTACAGGCCTAGAGATGGCCTTATTTTGACCTTCTTAACATGTTTCATTAAGGGTCTTTGGCTGTTTGTGGAATATTTTGCATACTTTGTGTTGTAGCCACTTTTGAGCCTCATTTTGCATTGCATTTATAGCATGTTTGTATACTGTTTTTGGGTTTTTACAGTTCTGGAAATATGCTTATTTTTGGTTCCTCTTCAATGTTGTAGAAGGGGATTTTTCAGTTTGGGCATTGCATATACCACTTGCCTCTTTGGCCACCTTTTGGCCCTTTTTCTTGCATAAGAACTTAGCCTTGTCTATGATTGTTTTTTGGGTTTTTACAGTTCTGGAAATATGCTTATTTTTTGCCCCTCTTCAATGTTGTTGAAGGGCCCTAACCTGTTTGGAATTAGCAGCTGTGAGTTGCTTCATAACCTCATGTTTAGGGCCATTTCTTGCATGCTAGTTTTGCCCTTTCTTTGCTTGCTGTTTGGCCATAATTTGTGCTGGTAAAATGCTAATTTTGGGGCTGCCTTGCTACTGTCTATTCATTGCATATCCATATTGTGCATGTTTGGTATAGCCATAGGCCATTTCGGGTCCCAAAATTCATGTTTCGAGACCATTCCTCGCATCGGGTGTGTTTTCGCCTCATTTCGGGACTGTTTTCCCCCACATTTCAGTGCTTAAATTCTATTACCAAGTTTGCATATCATTTCCATGTTATTTGCATTGCGTATGCATTGCCTCGGTTTGCGTGCCCGTGTGCACGCATTTCGAGGCACTTCATTTTCATCCATCGGCCTCTTATGTGAGTGTGGCTGAGGCTTTCTCATGTTAGTATAAGTCCATGGTGCATTTCATATCACATTTCCATGTTATTTGCATTGCGTATGCATTGCCTCAGTTTGTGTGCCCGTGTGCACGCATTTCGAGGCACTTCATTTTCATCCATCGGCCTCTTATGTGAGTGTGGCTGAGGCTCTCTCATGTTAGTATAAGTCCATGGTGCATTTCATATCACATTTCCATGTTATTTGCATTGCGTATGCCATTGCCTCGGTTTGTCTGCCCGTGTGCACGCATTTCGAGGCACTTCATTTTCATCCATCGGCCTCTTATGTGAGTGTCGCTGAGGCTCTCTCATGTTAGTATAAGTCCATGTTGCATTCTATATGCCATTTCCATGTTATTTGCATTGCGTTTGCATTGCCTCGGTTTGCGTGCCCGTGTGCACGCATTTCGAGGCACTTCATTTTCATCCATCGGTCTCTTATGTGAGTGTGGCTGAGGCTTTCTCATGTTAGTGTAAGCCCATATCGTATTTCATATCATTTGCGTTATGTATGTCATTTTCTCAGTTTGCGTGCCCGTGTGCACGCATTTCGAGGCATCTCATTTCTCACAGCATAGTGCATACTAGGTTGTATCTTAGATCGCATTCTGTCATTTTCTCGGTTTGCATGCCCGTGTGCACGCATTTCGAGGCATCTCATTTTCATAGCATTGTGCATGCTAGGCTGTATCTTAGTTGCATTCATGCATATCATGCATATTGCATCGTGTTCGGGATAGGAGTTAGCCCGGGCACGGGAAACGAGATGCGTTTCGTACTCCGAGTGACGGAACGTGTCTCAATTCCCAGTCACCGACACTCCGGATTACCCATGATGGAGTTAGGTTCTTGTTGTGTTTATATGTGCATTCATCCTATATTGAATTGTGCATTTCGACTCCTCGGCCATCATGCCTCGGTATGCGTGATTGGTGGCACGAGGATCGAGGCATGCATATATTTGTAAAAATACATTGCTATGCCTCTTTCCTGCTCTCTGTTGCAGCAAAATGAAGAATCAGTAACTTTTCGGAGTCTGGCACGCTTTCCAAGAATAACTGCTAAACAGAGGCTAATTGGGACATCCCGGTGGATTTCCGCGCAAGACAACCCGGACATGCATCATCCATCAGAAGCAAGGCAGTCCCTGGCTTGCATGCCAGTTTATTTATTTTCTTAGTTAATTTGTTAATTAATTAGAAATTTGTACATTATTTGGACTGTAATATTTGGACTGTACTATTCTTTCATTTGGGACTGTATTATTTATTCGGACCCTCTGCACGAGGGCATAACTGTAATAAGTGTGCGTGCGTGTGTTGTATGTCTTCCAACCCCACGTCTTTCTCCCTTTTATTTATCCGGTTATGATGGCTAGATTAGGGCATATTTCAATTAGCATACAGTATGACAGCATGTTTGCATTCATTCATCTGTGTTGCATGCACCGGGCTCGGCGCATCATACTAACTGCATTGTACTTTCAATTCCGAATTGAATACATATTAGCTGTAGCATTTCATATGCCATGTTTAGAATAGCCGAGCCTGCTATAGTTGCATTTTGCATGTGTTGCATTAGGCATTTTTGTATACTTAGGATTCATGCATGATTTCTAATGAGTTTCTGTTTTGGCTTGGAGTACTCGGTAAGTTCTATGCTTTAGCATCCTTGCATGCATGTGAGTGACTGCCATGAATAGCATGCTTATCATGAGGCTAATTGCTTATATGATATAACTGCCTGAATGCCTGTGGGTGAAGGTTGGGTTACTTAAATTGGAATAAATCATCAAATGTTTCAAGCCTACCTGCGGGTAGCAAACCACCTTTCAAAAATAAACATGAAATGTTTTGTCCCAATTTGGGCGACCCAGTCTATACTTGTATGCTGTACGCATCACATAGTAACCTAGGCTAATAACCGGAATAAGAACATACAATGTTTTCAAAAATAGATATCATGGTTAGTAGAGGCCGGTCTACGACCGGGCGAGCGGGGGTGCTCACGAAGTGACCTTCCCCAATCGTACCCAAGTTCCCGAGCCGAGGCAACTTTGGTGATGACGGACACGTGGCCTTTGGCAACGAGTCAGGGTTTCCTAAATTTCCCAAAATAAAATATTTAGGTGGCGACTCTGTATCTGGCAAAGCAGTCCATGTTTGGCACTTCTTTCAAAAAATCTGTTTTCTCAAAACGATTTGCCGGATTTGGACTCTTTGGTTCAGACTTAGAACCGTGACTACAAGTCGAGTCCGAACTGTAGCGAGGTCCCCCCCACGGACCTGTTACAATATGTTTTCAAAACAAAATATCATGCTTAGTACAGGCCGATCTTTGATCGGGCGAGCAGGGGTGCTGATAGATGACCTTCCCCAATCATACCCAAGTTCCCGAGCCGAGGCAACTTTAGTGATGACGGACACGTGGCCTTAGGCAACGAGTCAGAGTTTCCTAAATTCCCCCAAAATAAATATTTAGGTGGCGACTCTGTATCTGGCAAAGCAGTCCATGTTTGGCACTTCTTTCTTAAAAATCTGTTTTCCAAAAACGATTTGCCGGATTTGGACTCTTTGGTGATTTATCAGTCTTGCATTGCACTTTGCAAGATCAGATTAAGAACCGTGACAAATGAGTCCGAACTGTGGTAGCATAGGCCCTCCCCCCCGAGGGTGCGTCCACAACTAATAAATAGGATTACTTTTTCTTAATCAAGATTAATTAACACTAATCCTAACTTTATCCAATTACAAACCAACCAAACTAGATCAATTCTATTGAGATTTAACCATTTTCTCTTTCCTTCTTGGCCTATAAATACAAGCCTTGCTAGCTTCTTTTTGTCACTTCATACACACACAACAAACGGCATAAGAGAGAAGAAAGAGGGGGAATATAGGAAAAAAAAGAGAAGAAAGAAAAAGGGGTAAACCTCACTACAAGTGAGTTTGACAAAAAGAGAAGAAAGAAAGAGAAACAAGTAGGAAAAAAATCTAGCAAGCTAAGGTAAACCTCACTACAAGAAAATGAGGCATATAACATGGAAGCATTTGCGACGACACCACTTACCGTCGCAAAAAATGAGTTTTTGCGACGGCACCACTTCTTACCACAAAAAAGTAAGTTTTTGCGACAGCAACAATACAGTCACAAATAATGTGCACTTTTTGCGACGGCAACCCCTATTGTCATAAATAAAGCTATTTTTTGCAACGGCATGAACTACAGTCGCAAATAACAAAGTTTCTTGTGACAGCAATAGGTGCCATCGCAAATAAATTAAAAAAAAAACAATACTATTTTGATATAACATTTATCTTTTCACCCACTTTTGACAATTTATCCATCTCTTTTTTATCGCAAATAACATTAATCTTTTCATCTCATTTACCGATCTCCCTCTCAATTTATCGATCTCTTTTTTTTCATCTCTTTCTCTCTCTCTTTCTCTCATCTACCTTCTCTTTCAATCACCCATCTCTCATTTCTCTTAATCAATCATCTCTTTCTCTTAGCCCATTGTTGTCGAAAGTGGAAAAGTCAAAAAATAAAATAGACCTCTCTCTCTCTGCGTCTCACGCTCATCTCTCTTCTCTCTTCTCTCTATATCTCTCGTTCAACTCTTTTTGTTTTCTCTCTCTCTCTCTCTCTCTCTCTCTCTCCTTATCTCTTTCTCTCTCTGTCTTTTTGTCTTTCTCTCTCTCTCACTCACTCATCTATCTTCTTTCTCAATCGTACTCATCTCTTTCTCCTAGCCCATTGTTGTTAAAAGAGAAAAAAGTCAAAAAATGAAATAGGTCTGTGTGTGTGTGTGTGTGTGTGTATGTGTCCCTTTTTCTTTATGTGTCTCTCACTCATCTCTCTTCTCCATCTCTCTCACTTATCTCTCTTATCTCTTACTCATCTCTCTTCTCTATCTCTCTCATCTCTCTCATCTCTTCTCTCTCTCTCTCTGTTTATCTATCGCTGATCATCTTTTGTTTCTCTCTCTTTTCTGTCTCTCTCTCTCTAGCTATCACTGCGCTGTAAAATGAGCACTGAGGTTTTTGCCAAAAAAATGAGTTTTTTGCGACGGCAACCTCCTCCCGTCGCAAATAAGGGTTTTTGGCGATGACAATCCCCCGTCGCAAACAAAAAAATTAGCTAAATGATGTCATTTTATTGTTTAAATTTTCATTTGTGACAGTAAAACTTGACATCGCAAAAAAAAAAAAAAACAAAACAAAATCTGAGCGCTTGGCTTTTCTTTCCCTTCGTGCTTGTTTTTCCCTATTTAGCCAAAAATTCCCAATCTCAAAAATCCTTAATCTTTTGAACCAAAAACCCTATCAAAAATCCCCATATCTTCTTGCAACTCCCTCTCTCTCTGTCTCTCGATTATAAGCAGCGACAGACAACGGCGAGCATCGAATTGACGGCGTTGAGCGACAGCAGCGAGTAACATGAGATGGCGGCGATCGAGCGGTGACGGTGCGGCATGTCTCTCTTCAACTCTCTTAGTCAATCTCAATCTCTAAACTAGGTTAGCTTTTTTCTTCTTCGTCTTCACATCTCTGCTGTGCCGGGTTAACTGAAATTTTTGTTTAATTTTATAAATTCATTGTCTTAAACCCAATTCTTTATCTGTGTTCTTTGATCTATTAGGATAAATCTCGAGGATTAGAGAAAAGACCTGAAATTTGTAGTTTAATCTATGCCCCCTATGCGATATTGGATTTTTCGACACCATATGAGCAAAACCCATGTGCCCTCCGATTAGTAGAGAGAGGGTTTGCTTGTATTACAGTGGTTATGAGCTGATGCAGAGCTGTATGTATGCCATATTGCAATGAAAAAATAATGATACATACGCTGATGAGGACATACATGCACTAGGGAGGGACATTCTTGTGGGATACTAATTGAGAGAGGCATTTGTTTTAGATGGAATGAACTTGGGACTTTAGGCCCCGTTTGTTTTCAGAGATAGAATGGAGGGGATGAACTTGGGACTTTTTACGGTGCAACTACTGAATTGTGAAACAAAACCCTAATTTTAGTCTATATCCTCTTTGTCATTGTAATTTCAAGTGTTGGTAATTTGGTTACTTGATAAAACATGGCTTTCAACTTTTTCTTTTACTTTTTGTATTGCATTTGGTGTGAATTTGATTAGATTAAGCACTTAAATGAAATTGAAACGTTCTCATGCTATTGACGGTATAATATAAATTATTGGGTATCTTGTTTGTTAGTTACCACTGTAGATTTTGTATTTAGATTTCATGAGGGCATAGGAGATTGTTGTTCAATTAAGTTTGTGTTTGTGATAGTTTTGAATTACAGAGGTGGTAACAATGTCAACACTTGCAAGGAAGAGGTTGATGAGAGATTTCAAGAGGTTGCAACAACACCCTCCTGCAGGAATCAACAGTGCACCCCAAGACAACAATATAACACTTCGTAATTTCAATTGTTTTTTTCTATTTCTTTCTTCTTCTTTTTTTTTTTTGAAAAAATTATTATTTTGTGAAATTTTGTATCTATTTATTTACTTATTTTGTTTCCATGCGATTTTTATGTATGGTTGAATAAGCCATTTGCTTGGTGTGGATTGCAGTCCTGATGACACTCCATGGGATGGAGGTGAGTGGATTATTGAAATCAAGTTTTCATACTAATTAATGTTGTATCAAGTGATAGATTGGTCAATTCACATTCTTTTACTTATATTTTTGAATATTTTCATTGTCTTATGCAAATTGTTTTAAACAAATCTCTCTCTCTCTCGCTCTCTCTCTCTCTTTATTTTTTCTTTTTTGTGGTGGGGTTGAACCTTGTGGGCTGTTTATGTATATCTAGAAGCATCATAATTGGGTTTTATAAATGGGGTAGCACACATCTTGTCCCAACACAGATTAATGTAGCCTGGAAGAACCAAGAATACATAAATATGTAAATACTGCATAACATTATTCAAAGTAAAGCTCATAGTGTAAAAACAAAAAATGAGACACTCAATCCACACTAAAGACAAATCTCAACAAATAGAAAACAAAGTTAAGGCTTTGGACAAGACCATGACAGTGTAACAGATGTGAGTATTAAAAACCTGCAAACAAATCTCACTCCTTTGGATAATTACGTCACTTCACCCACAAAGGTAACTTAGCAATGATAGCAGGTAAATGACACAAAAGTAAATCCTAACACAACTGCTTAGGCACGAGAGACTTGTGGGAGAAGACAGGACTCAAATCGGGTTCCCAGTTTGGGAGTTAGAGTCGGATTTCGGTCTAGGTAAACTAGTTCCTTAAGAAACTTAGAATTTGAGGTGTTGACCACCCAAAATCACTCAATAGCGTTGGATTAGCAAGAAACTTGGCACAAACAACCGCCTTGGCATGAGAGACTTGTGGGATAATATGGGACTCGAATCGGGTTCCTGGTTTGGCAGTTAGGGACAGATTTCTGTCTAGGCAAACTAGTTCCTTAAGAAACTTAGAATTTGAGGTGTTGACGCCCCAAAATCACCAAATGGCATCGGATTTACACGAAACTTGGCACACATCACCGCTAGGCATGAGAGACCTGTGGGAGAATACAAGACTCTAATCGGGTTCTCAGTTAGGCAGTTAGAGCAGGATTTCGGTCTAGGAAAACTAGTTCCTTAAGAAACTTAGAATTCGAGGTGTTGACGCCCCAAAATCACCAAACGGCGTTGGATTAGCACGAAACTTGGCACACACGACCGCCTAGGTACGAGACACTTGTGGGAGAATACGAGACTCAAATCTGGTTCCTAGTTTGGGAATTAGAGCTGGATTTCAGTGTAGGCAAACTAATTCCTTAAGAAATTAGAATTCGAGGTGTTGACGTCCCAAAATCACCAAACAGCATCGGATTAGCATGAAACCTGGTACACACGAGCGCCTAGGCATGAGATACTTATGGGAGAACACGGGACTCGAATCGGGTTCTCGGTTTGGGAGTTAGAGCTGGATTTCGGTTTAGGCAAACTAGTTCCTTAAGAAACTTAGAATTCAAGGTGTTGACAACCCAAAATCACCAAACAATGTTGGATTAGCATGAAACTTAGCATACATGACCACCTAGGAACGAGAGACTTGTGGGAGAAAATGAGACTCGAATCAGGTTCCCGGTTTGGGAGTTAGAGCCAGATTTCGGTCTAGGCAAACTAGTTCCTTAAGAAACTTAGAATTTGAGGTAATGACGCCCCAAAATCACCAAACAACGTCAGATTAGCACGAAACTTGGCACATATGACCGCCTTGGCATGATAGACTTGTGGGAGAAAATGGGACTTGAATCAGATTCCCGATTTGGGAGTTAGAGCCGGATTTCAATCTAGGCAAACTAATTCCTTATGAAACTTAGAATTGAGGTGTTGACAGCCCAAAATCACCAAATGGCATCAGATTAGCACAAAACTTGGCACACACGACCGCCTTGGCACGATAGACTTGTGGGAGAAGATGGGACTCGAATCGGGTTCCCAGTTTGGGAGTTAGAGCCGGATTTCAGTCTAGGCAAACTAGTTCCTTATGAAACTTGGAATTCAAGGTGTTGACATCCCAAAATCACCAAACAGCGTCGGATTAGCATGAAACTTGGCATACACGACCACCTTGGCACGAGAGACTTGTAGGAGAAAATGAGATCGAATCTGGTTCTCGGTTTGGGAGTTAGAGCCGGATTTCTGTTTAGGCAAACTAGTTTCTTAAGAAACTTAGAATTCGAGGTGTTGACACCTCAAAATCACTAAACGGCGTCAGATTAGCACGAAACTTGGCACACATGACTACCTTGGCACGAGAGACTTGTGGGAGAAGACGAGACTCGAATCGTGTTCGGTTTGGGAGTTAGAGCCGGATTTTGGTCTAGGCAAACTAGTTTCTTAAGAAACTTAAAATTCGAGGTGTTGACGCCCCAAAATCACCAAACAGTGTTGGATTGGCATGAAACTTGGCACACTCGACTGCCTTGGCATGACAGACTTGTGGGAGAAGATGAGACTCGAATCAGGTTCTCGACTTGGGAGTTAGAACTGGATTTCGGTCTAAGCAAACTAATTCCTTAAGAAACTTAGAATTTGAGATGTTGACGCCCTAAAATCACCAAATGATGTCAGATTAGCACGAAACTTGGTACACACGACAGCCTAGGCATAAGAGACTTGTGGGAGAAGAAGGGACTTGAATCGGATTCCTAGTTTGGTAGTTAAAGCCAGATTTCGGTCTAGGCAAAATTATTTTTGTAATTGTATAGTAGTTAATTTTTTTTTAATTAACATATTAATACATAATTATATTGTCATTAATTGTTATTATTATTATTATTATTTTTCAGATATTTCTCGAGTATGAGTTTGTTTCTTGTGGAATGCATGCCTGTGAAGAATGCGACTAACTTTTGTTTTTGTTACCCACGGAGAATGATGAGGAAAACTTTTGTTTTTGGTTTACGTTATTTTGAATTGTGAACAACATTATGTATTTAAACATTATATATGTATTATACAACATTATGTAGTGGGATAATTTTGCTAATGTTTAGTTACGAATGCAAGAATATTTTTATTATGAAGAAATTGTTATTTCTATACAAGAATTTTTATATTATTATGGAATTATTGATTTATTTTTTAATTTTTTTTTTCATTTAATACAGGTAATTTGAATATTTTTTGGTTTTTTTTTTTTTGGCGATAGCACCACATCGTCGCAAAAAACATTAGAGCTAAAATGTTTTTTTTTTTGGCGACACAGGCAATGTCGTCGCAAAAGAATTATGGTGACAGAGGTCATGTTGTTGCAAAAAAAAAAAAACAAACATTTCGTCACAACATTTTTTTTCCGTCTCAAATAAAAATTTTAGAGACGATACAACATTGCCGTCGCAAAGGTCTTAATTTTTACATATTGTAGGCGATAGTAAAACACCATTGCAAAAGCCAACATTTATTGTCACAAAAAAAAAAAGGCAACAGCATACTGTCGCTAAAATGTTTGAGAAACACCCTTTTTTGTGACCCCCATTTGTCGTCACTAAAAGTTTTTTGATACGACATTAGGAGTATTAGCGACAGCATTTTGCCGTCGTGTAAAACTGAAATTTTTGTAGTTCCTCTCTCACATCTTCTCTCCATGAATACCATCATGTTTTTCCCTTTCATAATGCATGCTAGAAACGTATTTTATATGTTACTTGGAGTTACTACACTTGTTGGATGATGTTTGAAAACGTGGTGTTCATCTTCTTCTTTAAAATTTTCAACATGTTTTTTATCTCAAGTTTGTGATTTTGTTTCCATAGCAAACCTTCATGAACTCAAGATCTGTTTCAAAGGGGTATTATTTGACATATAGAGAGTGTGTGAGAATTTTTTTAAGGATCATGGGTGTGTTTTTATGGCTCATTTCATTTTTCTAATACTTGTTGCAAAGAACAAGTTAAATCAGTGAGCTTGAAGAAATTATAGAAAAATGTAGAAAACTCTTCTGGACCCCAATTTTATTGAAAAATCTTCCTTCGGGAGTTTTCGTTCAAGAGAAATTGGTTTCATTAAAAAAGAGTGAGCGGTTTGTGAGAAAATCTAATTTTCGTAACGGTTGACGAATCTAGACAGAGCTAGAGTATTTCTAAAATAACTAAAAATCTGCAAAAGCTATTCCATTTCCGAAAATGTTCTGAAAACTAGATAAAATTCTCTATGAACCATAGTAACCTCAGATTTGGGAAAAATCTTAAGTAGTTCTTTTAATCTTGATCTTTAAGTGATTCTGAATTTGGAAATTTTGTTTACATTAATGTTTTGTGCTCTTGGCTTTATGAATGTGCTTACTTATATATAGTCATGTCTTGGTATGATATTATACATGTCATGGTTATGTATTTTTTTATCCTTTGATGATGCCTACACTTATACAAATTTATTTTCCTTATTGCTTGTACTAACTAATTACAATGATTAATCTAACGAAAAACTTAATGAGGTGGCTAATGGGGTTTTGATCACCCGATTATTTTTATGGGAAGAAGTTATTGGTTTGTGGGATGCGTTCCCTTTGATAAATTAAATCTTGTGCAAGTGGTTGTTTCGGAACCCTTGAATGGAGCAGTTGTATTTGGACCCTAGGTAGTTCGATGTAAGGAGGGATTTGGGTAAGGCCCATCATTACCGTCTTTTTTGAGGCCTTGCAGTTGGCACTACACGATATATAACTGTTGACAGGCATCTGAGGTAAGGTCTGCAACAAAGCAGCAAACGAGGAGGTATACCGAATAATCCGCATCCAATTCTTAGAGTTGGGAGGACGAAATCTCTTTGGGGGATTTCTAGACGACTAACTACTAACCATAAAATCTGTGCTATGAACTTAAATTCCATGACCCTTTCCTCTATTTTTTTTTGTAAATGTTATTGTGTATTGAATTGGGAAAGAGGGATGGCGGGGGGTGTGTATACTGGGCATTCAAAGCTCACAGCATATCATGCCAGGTGTTGAAGAGAAGCGCGCAACAGAAGACGACGAACCGGAAACCTTCGAAGACATTTGGCTATCCTAGAAAGTTAGGATTTTCTTTTGTTGTTTTGTAAAGTACATATGAAATTTTAAATTTTCTTTTGGATGTAATGTTGATGGGACAAGCTTTTGTAATTAAGGATATTTGTAATTATTCTACTATTATGTATTTATATTCCAACACCAATATAATTCCCTACGTTGCTTATGAGACCTTGTGTCAATGTCTCTTAAGATCTATCAAAGGGGTAGTGCACTACCTAAGAAAGCTGGACTTAGAAATGAGGCTAATTTGACTCCTCCGGCTATATAGGATCTTACTTGGTTATTGGCCATAGGACTCATTAGTGACTTTCCCTTGACTACAACCCTTAGTGTAGATTTGGGGCATCACACACTATATCAATGGAAAGATCACAGAAAGATTACACTGGAGGAGAAGACTCTCTCTCAACACAACACTCAACTCCCTCTCTCACACCTAGGGAGTTCCCTCTCTGCTATAGAAGATCTCTATGTCTCTCTCTCTCTCTCTCTCTACATTGTCTGGTTCACTAATTTTCTCACTCTTTCCATGCCTCTCCTTCCTCTCATTTATACACATACATGAGAGATATAAATTCAAGTTGGCAGCAGTTTCATCTTACGACTAGCCGGTGATCAAGTTTGGTGGGTTTGGTGGCAACCATTATTGACCTCCTTGAAGCTTCTCCAAGCTTCTTTTCCCTTGACTTCTAGCAGCCTTTACCATCCACTTGGTTTCATATGAAGAGGAAGAAAACCATGGAACACCCCTTTCACATGGGGTGACCATCCAATAGCATTTTCATAGGATTTGAAGTATCTATATTAATGTCAAGATCTTCGAAAATCATCTTCAACCAAACTACTTCCTATACAGTTGAGGGGCAAGCAATATACGCTACTTCTATATAATTGATAAAGCTATGCAAGGTTGTTTCTGCTACTCCATGTTGCTATAACATTGTTTATTGAAAATGCATATATCCAAATGTAGATTTGCGCTCGTATAGATCACTATTTGAATCAAAATCATTATAGCCATTTAAGTGTAAATCTAAATCTTACTATCAAAGGACATAAATTATGGTTCCTCTAGGGTGTCCGAGTATCTCTAATGAACAGGTGAGGAATTAAACTAGAATCTACTAAGTCAAATGCATAGCATATATTTTGGTTGTAGCTAGCCCAAGGAAAAAGAGCATGTGCAAACCTATTATAGAGAAGATTGGTTTGAAACTTGCCACATGGAAGAGGAGAATGTTATCTTTCATGGGCCGAGTGACTCTGATTAAGGTAGTTCTTGCAAGCTTACCCATTTACTATTTGTCTATTTTCAAGCTTCCTGGAGGTGTTTCTAAGGCAATTGACAAAATCCAAGGTGCTTTTCCACCTCGTTAAATGGGAGGAGTTATCAAATGTAAAGATCTTGGAGGATTATGTTAATTAGGGATATAAATGCTTGTCTTTTTATGAAGTGGTGGTGGAGGTATGGAGTGTATGATAATGTTCTATGGAAACTTCAACAACTTCTCAAGGATTTTGAATGACATTGTTGTTGTTTCCTCTCAGTATCATTAGCTTCCTAGTTTCATTATGGATAATTCTGAGATTTTGATTGGGAATGATAGCAGAATTCATTTTTGGGAAGATAGATGGGTGGGTAATATTATTTTAAAAGGAAATATCCTAAATTATTTAGCCTTATAACTAGGAAAGATGAATCACTTCATCATGTAACGGAAAGAAGAAGTGAATCAGGGGAATGTAAATTGAATTTTAGAAGAAATCTTTTTGCTTGGGAGGTTGAAAAGGTCAACAGATTACTTGATGTAACAAGTACAAATGTGAGAACCCGAATATACAAATCAAATAAATAATTGAGTAATAATTATTTTACAATCTCAAATATTTTGCTTATGAATCTTTAAGTGCAAACTAAATATTATTGGAGGATCTTTTAATTAATTTTAAAGCCTAAAATAAATTTATAGTGAAAGTCATTAATTTAGAGGCAAGATTTGTTATTTAAAAATAAAATAAAATAAATAGAGAAGAGGGCATGACTTGAACTCTAGACCACAATTTGATAAATAATGGTCTTACTATTTGAGTTGCTTACAACATATTTAAACATTTTGTATATTATTTATTTATTTGACCTACACATGCTTTAGGTGTACCCAACCACTAGTATTAAATAAAATATACACAAAACCCTACCTTCTTATTTGTTCTTCACAGCAGTCATAAGGGGGAGAGAGAGAGAGAGAGAGATTTGAGAGAAACCTTTGGCAACATTGGTGGTCAACAACTCTAAGGTATTGTCCTATTTTATTATATCTATATATTGTGATGGTTCATATGTGTAATTTGCTTGTTTTGGGGAAGGAATAGGAGAAATGGGTGTGTTGTTTGGGTGCCAAGTCAGTGATTGGTGATGAGAAATAATGGGTGTAATTCTTAATGCAAAAAATTTTGTAAAGAACCACAAAGTTTAAAAATCAAGTAACCATATCAAACGAATGAATTTTGAACTGAAATTTTTACAGTCGATTAATTACAAATTGAATTGCATATCTGAATTTTCTCATACCTTTTCGAAGTCAAAATCTATATTAACTGCTGCATTCAAATCTGTCCAGAAAACTAGTTTAAAACAGTAAATTCGGAAGGGTCGTTCTCTTTGGATATAAATCCAAAAATTATCAAATTAGCATCATTAGAACCAGTTACAAGTCTAGTTTCTTACATTTTTTTTACCTTACATTGATTGCTCATGTATACTAAGAGAACCATTAATTTCTTTAAAGTGCTGCAGAAAACAACCTATTTGGGTGTAATTAATTATAAATAATTATTTTGATAAGAAAATTGAGTAAAACCAATTGGGTTTGAAACAGAGGATATATTAGTCGATATTTGGAGGGTTTTGAAATTTTTCAAACAGCGTGGAGTGGGTTTTGTAATTTTCAAAGTTAGCGAATGGATTGGGAAAACTTGTTTAAAACTCTATTTTATCTTAAAGTTATTTTTAGTTAAGTTTCGATCGGAACCCATGTCTTGGGTAATTTTAGACCTTGAAGAACATGAACTTAGGTATTATTTAAGAGTAACGGTGAGTGGCGTTGAGCTGTGTTAGTGCGCTTTAGTATGGGATACTTAGTTTATTATTCTCTTTAGTATTTTTAAATTAGTAGTGACGTGTAGTCTTCATACTTAGTTCAGGGCACTAGTTGGACTTTTATTGTTTCGTTTTCAAGTGAGTAGTTACATGCTACATATTTTTATAAATGTTCCCCTACCCTGAACTATTAGAAAATTAAATTGTTGTCTCAGGACTAAACGGTTTTGATAATCTATTATATTATCAATGGAATTAAATTATTTTGGAAACATGTGCAAACTTGGAATACTGTAAACTATTTGTTTTTGGTCTCATGTTTATAATGGTGAACTACCATATTTTGCGAAACTAATTTGTATTGATTATTGGGACCATCTGTATATTTTAGTCCAAGGAAATTATTCCACTATGTGTGGTGACTTTGGCCACTAGAGAACAGATCTGGGTTGGGCCGTGATGACTTAAATGTTCAACGATTGTAAGGAAAAGACCTAGGTTAGGCTAGGTGACCATCAATCGAATCGTCTTAAAGAAAAAGCCCGGGTTGCCACCCCCAGAATGACTTTTAGTTCAGTATTGGATCCAATAGGGCTTATAGCCTTGAGAACTGTATGGCATGTTACTTGTCATTTCTTGGTAGCTAGAAAATTATTGGTGTTCATGTTGTAATCTGTTTTAAGTGAAAAATGTCATTTATCATGTTCTTGAGAGACATGAGTATTTTAACTGTTGAACTGTGGAACCTTCTTTTTTAAACAGATTGTACTGTATGCCAATCTAGTTTTTGTGATACATATCTTATTTTGGAATTGAACCCTGTTTTCAAAAATGTATTTACTATCCATGTTGCTACTCACTGAGCTATCAGCTGACTTAGTTGTTTATCATTTCCAGGTGTTAGAAGGACTTAGAGCGGGCTCATGGATTAGCGGTGACTTCTTTGCATGGACCTCTAGGACATTCATTTATTTTGTTTTAGATTGTTATGTCAAGTTGTGCATATTTATTTTTATTTTTATTTTTTATTAGGGTTCATTTAAGATTATTTTGATATGTGCACTGTTTATATCCCATAAGTTTGGATGGTATTGTTTACGATTGGTTTTGCCATTTATAATTGTGGCATGTCACTAGATTAAGTTTTGGTTATATATTACTAGACTATAGTATAATTATTCAATGTGTTTATCGATTCATGTTTAGGCTTATGTGTGCCTTGGGCTAAGGCTCTCTGGGCCACGGCTGGTCATACTCGGGTTTGGGGTGTGACAATAAATCTAGTAAATCAAAGCAGACAGTCTGCAGTGGAAGGGCTGTATCTCAGGTAAGTTATCTATTTCATCTGTCTATTTGAGAACTACTAATGCTGCATGTACTTTTGGCTTAGTTCATAGATTTGTGTGGAGAAATGTTGTTCCTTTGAAAGTTCAATTTTGTGGATGGTTGGTGTGGAAAGGAAGGCTTCAGACTTCTTTATTCCTGAAATGGATTGGAATTATTAGTACTAATGTTAATTTAGAATGTACTTTTTGTAAGTATGACGAAGAAATTATTGATCACATTATGTTGTATTTAAAGAGAATGAATATCTTTTGTATTGAATGAATGAATTGTTACAAAGTGAAGATATATTTATACATTTCAATGAATCCTAACTATAACTGCCTAACCTTGAATCTAACTATTTAACCAAACTGCAGTTAACATTGAACAGTTAACCTCTAACAAACTAACAACTTATACAGCTATAGATTATTACACACGTGTGACTTTGGCTACAAGTGCAACTGCTGGAGCTTGAGCTGTATCAATTGTAGCTTGAGCTTGAGCTGAAGAGTTTGATAGTTACTGCTGCTACTGTGTGAGTTGTGATAGCTGTGACTTATCATGTTGCTTATCATGCCCCCTCAAGCTCAGTGGACTGGGAAGGACATTGAGCTGGTGCTGAAGATATTGAAATCGAGCCACAGATAAGGGTTTAGTAAACATCAGCAATCTGATCAAAAGAGGGGATATGACAGATATGAAGCTTCTTGGAGGCAACTCTTCATGAACAAAGTGATAATCCACCTCAATGTGTTTAGTACGGGCATGAAAAATATGGTTGTTACTCATAGCTATGGCAGATAAGTTGTCACACCATAGGGTAGGCACAGGAATAGAGATATGAAGTTCAGCAAGCAACATCCCAATCCAACTAAGCTCGGCTAAAGTTTGTGCTAAAGCTCGATATTCAGCCTCAGAAGATGATCTAGACACATTTGGTTGTTTCTTGGCAGACCAAGAGATGAGGTTAGGACCAAGATAGACACAGTAACCAGTGGTGGACCTTCGATCAAGGACATTACCTGCCCAATCTGAGTCTGAGTATGCATTGAGAAGAAGAGGTCCAGGAGAGAAATGAAGACCATAAGATAAGGTCCCTTTAAGATACCTTAGTAACCTTTTGACTGAGGTTAAATGACTAGTCAAGGGTGAGTGCATGAATTGACAAAGATGATTAACCACAAAGGCTAAATCTGGTCTAGTAAGGGTAAGATATTGAAGTGCTCCTACCAAACTTCTGTACAAAGCTGGCTGAGAAAAGGGACAATCATCTGCTGTAGTAAAAGAACTGGAAATGAACTTAGTAGCCATGGAAGAAGAGTAAGATTTGCAGTCACTCATTCCAGCTTTGGCCAACAAATCTGAGGCATATTTTTGTTGAGAAAGGACATAACCACAAGTAGCTTTGGTGACAGAGATACTCAAGAAATAATTGACAAAGTCAAGCTCCTTCATGGAAAAGGTTGTATGCATGTGGGTAATGAGAGAGTTAATATAGAGAGGATCACTTCTTGTGAGAAGATTGTCATCTACTGTAGACGTCCCCGAACGTCCCGGGAGGATGAGGTCCCGTTCTGTTCATTTGGGCTCACTACAGTTCGGACTCGAATAATTGTCACGATTCTAAATCTGAACCAAAGAGTCCAAATCCGACAAATCATTTTGCGAAAATAGATTTTAAAAGAAGTGCCAAACATGGACTGCTTTGCCAGATACAGAGTCACCGCCTAAATGTTTTATTTTGGGAAAATTTAGGAAACCCTGACTCGTTTGCCTAAGGCCACGTGTCCGTCATCACCAAAGTTGCCTCGGCTCGAGAACTTGGGTACGATTGGGGAAGGTCACTTCGTGAGCACCCCCGCTCGCCCGATCAAAGATCGGCCTCTACTAACCATGATATCTAGTTTTGAAAACTTTATGCGTTCTTATTCCAGTTATTAGCCTAGATTTACTATGTGATGCGCACAGCATACAAGTATAGACTGGATCGTCTGAATTGGAACAAAATATTTCATGTTTATTTATTTGAAAATGGTTTGATGGTGCTACCTGCAAGTAGGGTAAGACGTGGATTTGCCACCCTCGGGTGGGCTTAGAAAAACATGATTTTGCCACTATCTAGTGGGCTTAAAACTCACAATCAATGCATTTATTCCAATTCAAATAATCCAACCTTCACTCACAGGCATTCAGGCAGTTATATCACATAAGCATATAGCCTCATGGTAAGCATGCTATCATGGCAGTCACTTACACACATGCAAGGATGCTAAAGCATAAACACTTACCGAGTACTCCAAGCTAAAACAGAAGCTAATTAGAAATCCATGCATGATCCTAACTATACAGAAATGCCTAATGCAACACATGCAAAATGCAACTAAGATAGGCTCGGCTTATTCTAAAGATGGCATGTGAAATGCTACAACTAACATGTATTCAACTTGGAATTGAGATACAAATGCAGTTAGTATGATGTGCCGAGCCCGGTGCATACAAGACAGATGAATGAATGCAAACATGTTATCATACTGTATGCTAATTGAAACATGTCCTAATCTAACCATCATAAGCTGATAAATAAAAGGGAGAAAGACGTGGGGTTGGAAGACATACATCACACACATACACACACACTTATTATAGTTGTGCCCTCGCTCGAAGGGTCCGAATAAATAATATATAGTCCCAAATGAATAAATAATACAGTCCCGAATAAATACAAAATCCTAATTAATTAGCAAATTAATCTAGGAAAGCAGTAAATTGCACGCAAATTCGTGGACTGCCTCAGCTCTGTTCCAAATGATGAATGATGCATGCTCGGGTTGCCTTGTGCAGAGAATCCCTTGCGATGCCCCGGTTTGCCTCTGTTTGCAATTATTCTTGGGATACGTGCCAGGCTCCGAAAGGTTACTGATTTCTGATTTGCTGCAACAGAGAGCAACAAAGGGGCATGGCAAAGTATTTTCCCATATGTATGCATGACTACCCTTCAGGGAGTGTAGTCCTCGATCCCCGTGCCACCAATCATGTATCTCGGTGCATGATGGCCGAGGAGTCGAATTGCACGACTCAATATGAAATGAATGCACATGAAAACACAACAGGACCTAAACTCCATCATGGGTGATCCGGAGTGTCGGCGATCGGGAATTGAGACACGTTCCGTCACTCGGAGTACGAAACGTCCCTCGTTTCCCGTGCTTGGGCTAACTCCTATCCCAAGCACAATGCAATATGCATGACATGCATGAATGCAATCCTAACATGCAACCTAGCATACGCAATGCTTTGAAATAGCACATACAATGCACGATGTAACGAGGCATACGCAATGCTCTAACATACAACCTTGCATACGCAATGCTATGAAATGAAATGGCATACACAATGCATAATGGACTTACACTAACATGAGTGGACCTCAGCCATACTCACATTAGTAGCCATGGGGTGAAAATGAGACTCTCGAAATGCGTGCACTCATGCACGCAAACCGAGGACCGATGCTAGGCATAACATGCAACTCTAACAAGGCATGGCAAGGCATGGAATATGGCATACAAGCATGTAAATTCCAGCACTGAAATATGATGCAAAATGGTCCCGAATTATGGAAATATGGCACCCGATGCATGAGATGAACCCCGTGACTCAAAACTAGGCACATGGAATGACTTGTAGCTATACAAAGCATGCATTATTTGATCATGAAGCATGAAGATAGAGCCAAGGCAGTCCCAAAACATGGACATTTTCAGTTCAAAGCATGGCCAAAAGATGCTAGCAAGATGGACTAAAATAACATGCAATTTTGACTAGCAAACATGGTTTACATGGCAAGTATAGGATGCACATGGAATCTCACCAAACCAGAAAAAATCAGTGAATAAAATATGTGAAAATAGGCCCAAATAACCACTGATATGCAACCATGGCATGCAAAAATGATGAGTTACTTTAGAGGGCCATGCAAGGGGTTATTAAGCACATGCAAGATAGACATTTGGCATGGCATAAAAAACTATTAAAATCAAATATGGTAGTCCCAAAACTCACCAAATTGACCCTGGAAAGTGACTCCAAAGCATGCAAGATAGGGTCTCTTTGGAAGGCCAAAATGACCACCAAACAAGTCAAGGTGAGAGGGGGTCACCCCCCTTTGATTTGGAAGCTCAAAAAAGCGTCTTAGCCACTGAAAATCTACTGGATTTCAGTGGCTAGAAGGCCAAACAAATCATGCAACAAGAGCTTAGGTGTAAGGCTCAAAATAAGGGACAATCAAGCATACAAGAAAGCATATGACCGTAAACAAAAATTGACCCTTAAACAAACTTGAAGATGAGATTAAAAAAAGATATTTTTCAGTTTATGACAACTCTCAAAAACAAACACAAGTAGGGCTACTCTATCATGCAAAAATAGCCCTAAAAGAGAGAATAGAGACAAGGGACAACAGCTGGCCTCAAACAGTGAAGAGACCTTCAACAAAGTTGAAGAAAGGCTCAAAAAAGGCACTTTACAGTTTATGTCAAGCTTCGAAAATAATCACAAGTAGGCCTAAAATATCATGCAAGAAAAAGGCCTAAAAGATGGATAAAGAGACGAGTGATAGCTTCTGGCCTCAAACAGAGGAGAGCCCTTCAACAAAGTTTAAGAGGGGATCAAAACAAGACATTTCACAGTTTATGACCAAGTCCGAAACAGCTCACAAATAAGCCTAAAATATCATGCAAAAAAAGGCCTAAAAGAGAGCTTAAACACAAAGGGTGAGGAGGAGATCTCAAACAAAGAAAGACCCTTAATCAAACATGGAGATGAGCACAAAATATGACTATTTACAGTTCGGGTCGGAGCCCAAAAATGCAAGCAACAAAGGCTAAAATAGCATGCAAGATAGGGCAAGAAAGAGGGAAAATGGGACTCACCCTTGTAGAACCAAGCTTCAGCAGCTTTTGGACCAAGTTTGGGAGCTCTTAGTCTCTGAAAAATAGCCTCAACTTTCTGGAATGGAGTGTGGAGGTGTTGTGCTATGGATTGGTGCAAGAATCTTAGGGTTTTGAGGCTTGGAGTAGAAAGAGAGGGAGAGTTAATGCAAGAGGCTCAAAGCAATTTTTGTAACCCTAAAAAATGGAGCTGGGGGGCTGGTTTTATAGAGGAGAGGAGTGGAGGAAAGGGGGGGGAAAATCAAATTCAAATTTTCCCCCCAAAAGACCCCCCCTCGAATACAGGATCTGGGGGGAAAAGGAGGTCATAGCTGGAAACAACAAGGTGTGAGGGTCATGGCCGGCCAGGTTCAGAGGGTTCAGGTGGCCGGCCGACCACCCCCCATGGCCGGCCGGCCAGGGGTCAAAAGAGTCAATGCAAATTGATGGCCGGCCACCCCAACAAGGTGGCCTCCCATGTGTGCACAACACAAATATGTGGTCAAAACCCAGAAAATGTGAACCAGGAGAGAAAAAAGCCAACTTTTTAGAGGGGTTCAAAAGGGTAAAGGACAATTACTGGCCGGCCTATACATATTGGTGGCCTCCCAGGTGTGTACAACACAAATATGGGGTTTAGGGCTAAAGAACCCCGGGGTGGTCAACATTAGCTTTCTAGTGAGGAAAACGGGCGACGGAGAGCGATGAAGAAATAAAACTGGATTTTCAGAACAATTGCTGGCCTCCCACCCTCCTACAAGCTTTCTAACAATGAAAATAAGGTTTCCACCAAAAATGAACCAAAATGGATGCAAAACGGAGGTTCGGGGACAGAAACGCGCGGCCTGGGGCCCCGAAAATGGGCTGTTAAGCACCGGAGGTGGCATTCGACCACGAAGTTGGTCCCTCGAGCCACAGTGTCTCCCAAAAGGGAGTAAATAAGATGTATACCAAAAACCGGAGCAGACGGAGGTGGTTAGGCAGTCCCGAACCGAGGCACACGGCCGACAGCTCCGAAAAACCGGAAACCAGGCTCCAAATGGGAAAAATGGCCTACGACCACAAAACATAGCCTACAGCCACCGAGAGATGATCTACGAGACCTCTCTCTTTCTTCGGGAAGAGAAAATAGAGAAAACAGAGCCTGGTTCGCAAACCGATGCAAGGCATAAAAGAGTCCGGAAGTCCGGAGGCAAGGCTCGCAGCCGAGACTCTGAAACTTCTGAACGAGCACGATATGCAATATCACCGAGCGCTCAACTAGTGACGTCTGAGTCTTAAGGTCGGTCAAAAATGGGGTGTCTACATCTACATAGATGAGACTAATGGTGACAGCAATAGAAGTTTTCTTGATAAAAAGAGAAGAGTCACAATCACTTTGAACAAATTTATGAGTGAGAAGAGAGTTGGAGAAGGTAGAGAACCAAGCTCTAGGAGCTTGCTTTAAACCAAGAGGGCCTTGTGTAATTTGCAAACAAGCTGAGATTGATTAGATTGAACAAAACCTTGAGGTTGGATCATATAAACTTCTTCTTCAAGAACACCATGGGGAAAGGCATTAGATATGTCAAGCTGCTTGATTGGCCAATCAAAATGTATTCTGATAGTTGGTTGCTTAGCCATAGGACTAAAAGTCTCATGATAGTCCACCCCTTCAGCTTGAAGAAAGCCCTTGGCAACTAGCCTAGCCTTATATCTACCTATACTACCATTTGAATTCATCTTGATTCTATAAACCCACTTACAGCCTATGGCCTGCTTTCCAGGTGAAAGATCAACCAAAGACCAAGTGCCTTGTTTTATGTAATGCTTGAAATTCTTCAAGCATAACAGATTTCCAAATAGAGGAAGAAGCTGCTTGCTGATAAGTTTGTGGTTCAGACTGATTAGGAGAAGAAGAAAGACAAGCAGTGAGAGAAGAATGATGGATGATGGATTTTGTTTTCCAAACCCATGTTTCCGATGATTGAACCATACAGTATATATATGGAGTTTGTTTTGCTTATTTGCAGAACCATACAGTATGTAGATTACAAAACAAAATGATTGTTCTGCTATTGGTTTTCTTGGAATTTGTTTTCCAAACCCATGTTTTGAAAATATGATTTCCCTAAAGTTTTGTTCTCAAACTATAACTTTAATCATAACAATTGAGACTTCTAAAAAGAGCATAACTTATCGTATCTAAACCAGTTGGAAGGTCTGCAATTGAAGAACCAGCACATTTAGATATTTTCATAGCTTCAATGCTTTTAGTAACAGAACCAACTTCATTCACCTAAAAAACCATAAAAACACTTCACATAAATATGCATGTCTGATATGAACTAAGCATGTCGGATTACAACACTACTTTCTAACATATCATGTCAATTGCACTTTTTTGCCTCAAACCTAATACCATATCAAGACTCAGATCATGTTTCTGCCACTGCTATGCAAAAAGTAGATACAAGGTTTCTTATAATTAATAAATAAAATAAAATGAAATGAAGAAAAAGAATTAAATTCTAAGATCAGCAAATTTATTTTTACTTTTTTAGAGCAGAAATGAATTACGTTTTAAATCACATGATCTACGCTATGAAAGAACTATCCAAGTAGAAAAAAGCTAATGGGTTTTTCACAGAGTATTGCCAACAACCAGATAGAAGCGAGGCAAACATGAAAACAATAGAAGGACAGTAAAATGGGTAATTTCTCAGGCCTAAGGTTATTCAACACTCCAAGAAGTAGACCAACAACTCTGTGCTAGTTACATTGCAGAATAAAGGACTCAACCCAACGGGCCATGATCTTTGATGGGTCTGATCATAGGCTTGTTTGATGGGTCTGACCAAGTGATCCAGATTATTCTAGCTAATCGATCCATTAGATACATGGGAAGATGAAGTAAAACTTATAGATGAAGATGGTTCAGCAGAATTAGCCATTAATCACCGTCCTCCTCTTGAGCCTTATATAATATCAATCAAAATCAACACAAGAAAATTGTGAGTAAATGAGCAGAATCTATAGATCCCCATATGGGAAATTCAAGTACCTAATGATGAAGGTATGGCTCAAACAATTCCTCATGACAATGACCCACAAAGAAATCTTAGAAAATTCAAAACAGTTCTTAATCACAATTAGATTTCCCTAATTCGACAAGGAGAATAACTTTGATATTGAGTGATATGTAGGAGTTGAATTGGAATGCAACTACTCTGCATTTATAGCTACCGGGTGGAACTTTGTACCCATTGTCTTTGATCTTTGAAAATGGAACACATACAGTAAACATATTTTAACAAAGTCCTCCAGTGAGAACCCATCATAAGCATCAGCACTTCAAAGATTGCATTATCATTACACATCGACATAGAACTCAAAAATGTTAATATTCATACATATATCTACGTATATAGACACATAAGAGGGGAACAAATGAGAATTACCAACACTAAACAAATAGTCGATTTAATCAAACTTCTATAAAATCTCTAACTTCTATATAAACAAATAAATAATCACCTACAAAATCAAGGAGGTCTCAAATGCATGCTATATGAAAGCAAGTAAAGCCATTTTGGGAACTTGAATAAACGGTGAGCAACGGTGGTACAAATAATAACCTTGATGTTATAATCATCTCTCTCTGTAATTTGCTACAGGAGCTGCTGGTTTTGAGCTTGCATATCATCATATGCCTGACCAATGGTCTGAAGAGAAACAACTGATAATCTCAGGCCTTATTTAAAATTACATGAAGAGAAACAATACCAATAACCTCAGGCCAACTTCACAAACACATTGAAGACAAAATGATCTCCCATATAACTGAGCAGGAATCTAACCTCTATTTCAGATATGTAGGCTTCATTTTCCTCATGTTTGGATTTATGGATACCTGAAAGCCCGGACTTTTCCCTGAAATAGCATAGATAAAAAAATGTCTTCAAGTTTCTTATAAATAAATAAATATATCATGCCGGAGAGAACAAAAAAAAAAAAAAACAAAAAAAAAAAAAACCAAAATAAAGGATTGCAATCATGTGTAGCACCCATATAAAATGAACTAAACAATGCCAATGCTCAACATCCATATGAACTTAAGTTAGTACCAAGAGGGTAATATAGATGAAACAATTGACATATCAAACTGTACCATAAAATAACTGAACAAATCAATTATAGTTCCGCTAAAGAACCATAGACCTAGCACACCTTTGATTGAACTAGCTCAAGAGTGGAAGAATCCACATAGAAATGATGTTATAAAGAATTCACATGCATTTCAAATTTAATTTAATAAAAGCAGATTATGACAACTGCCTTCTACAAGGCTATCATAACGACATTTCAAATACGTCATTGAAATATGAAATAAACCTTTTAGAAGCTTCCAATTTCTGTCTCAAGTCAGTAATCTTAGCTTCTGCAGAGGCTAGCCTTTGCTGGGAGATGGCCTCAACTCCAATTGATGTTTTAACCTGCAATTCCAGAGTTTGCTCATCAAGAGAATTGTATTCAAAATCCCTAGCTTCAATGACATCCCTACAGTTGCAAAATTGAAATATAAGCAACCTACGTACATGTAGTGAATTCAGAAAACCAACATTGAAAACCTAAGCAAGAATACACCAGGTATGGCGGAGCTAGGATTTTGCTACAGGGGGGAACCATTGAGTTAAAGTCATGGCAAGTTCTATCACAATGTAATAGATTTCGATTTTCAATTGGCAGTAAAACAACTAAAGATGAGCCTGATGTCACAGTCATATGTTTAAAGTTATGCTCAAGTTAATCGATTTTTTTATTTGTTTTGTTGATTTTTCATTATCTCTCTCCCCTCTTTCGCTTCTTTTATTCTCTTCTCTTCATTCAGCAAACACATACACACACTTTTAACTTAATAATTTCTATAATGGAACTTCAATTCCAAAAGCAGCAAAGTGACGGTTTCTCAGGTGCCAAACAGAGTAGCAACACATTCAGAAATAGAGGTGGCAACAACAACACCAACAACAAAAGCAAGTTTGTTGGGGTGAGACAAAGGCCTTCTGGGACATGGTTAGCAGAGATCAAGAGCACAACTCAAAAGCTTAGGTGTTGGAGGGTTGTTGTCTGAACTTAAATCTCTTAATTATAAGGATTTTATCTAGTTTACCAATAAATTATGAAGGAAAACTAAGATCATTAGCGACAAGATACAAATAATCATCATTTATTTTCCTTTCCACCCAAATAAATAAATAAATAAATAAATAAAATAAAATAAATAACACATATGATCATCACTAATGTGCGAAGTTCATAAAATTCATTCTAAAATCCTTAGAATATGACTGCGTTTCAGATTAAAATTAAGGACCACTAATTTGATTTAAAAGTGTCAACACAAAGTGCATTTTAGGTACAAACTTTGAATTGTTAGATGTCCTAAGCTCCTGGTACGAGTAGAAAACAATTCCATTTGTTCTTATTTCTTAACATGAGCTGTTATGTTTCTCAAAGGCTTAGGCAAGTCCGAAAGAGATCTGACACAGCACCGAAAAAAAGAGAAGAAAAATTAAAGAAGAAGAAAAACGAGTAACCAATTAACCATCTTTCACATGAAATTAGATTTGCAAGCAACAATATATACCGAATTAATCGAATGATGAAATTGATTCAAAATCAAATCAAAATCAAAGAGAGATGAGAGATGAAAACCCTAGAAATCAAAACCCTCGAAATCAAGTCAAAATCAAAGAGAGATGAGAGAGGAGAAAATGAATTAATCAAATGGAAACTGAATAAGTTAGAAACTCACAAAGAAAATCAAATCCGTGGAAGGGGCTCAGAGTGTTTCTTGCCAGCGACGATGCTGAAATCGCAGGCGGAGGGCTTTTCGAGGCGATGGTGGTTTGGGTGATGAGTGAGAGGCCTCCGAAGACGGTGACCGTAAGAAACACTCTGCCCCTAACAGTATTGAACGCACTCCAGCTCCTTCTCTCTCTCTCTCTCTCTCTCTCTTATGTGCCTTGTGATGAACCCTAGCCTTCTACTTTCGTTTTGATTAGAAGTAGCCAAATAGTTAAATGTATTTTGAATTTTTTAAAAAAATTTTTTTTTTTTGGTGTTTTGCTTTTTTTTTTTGTAAATAAAAAAATTGGGAATGGTATATTTTATATAAAAATCAAATTGGAATATTTTATACAAACACACCTATTTAAAGAGTGTGATTAAATATATATATATATATATATATCATAGTTGTAAATTGCGGTATCGAGTAACGTAATGGTATTGATCACGGAATATTGGTATCAGTAGTATCGGCCGGTACGAATCGAGAATCGGGTGTCGCGACCGTGAAATTTTAAAAATCATTAGAAATCCCTCTAAAACTAAATTTTGTGAATTTTTTTGACTCTTTTAGCCTTAATTTCTTACATTTTAATCAAAATTTTGATATATAGGAGCATTTTTTACTCATTTTCAACTAAATGATATGTATTTGTTTTAGTCTCAAACTTTTTTTTGACATATGGTAAACTTTTAATAAAAAAATTAATTTGATTATTTATTTTTCTTGTACTGAGAAAAAAAATAAATATATATATATATATATATATTAATATAAATAGAGGTGTAGGTGTATAAACAAATAAATAGAAGAAAAAAAATCTAAACAATTACAATCTACAAACCCACCATAAACACACGCACCTCCATGTACCTAAGTGCCTCTCCCTTCCTATCCATTTCAAACTCAGACACCCAATGCACCTCTATGTACCTAATTATCTCTCTCTTCTTTTCTATTCCAACCTCAGACACCCAAACCATAATACAAGACTGCAAGACGTTGACCGGAAGCAAGACACCCATACCATACCACCTATCCCCCCCTCTCTCTCTCTCTCTCTCTCTCTCTCTCTCTCTCTCTCTGTGTGTAGAAACGTTGACCGGAAGCTGCAGAATCCGGCCAACCCAGACAAACATTTCAGCTTTAGATCGACAAAAAAAAAAAAAAAAAAGAGACCAGAAACAGAGCACAACAACATCAACAAAACAGAGCGTAACAACAGCACAACAAATCTGTATCGGATTGTATCGTCGCATGCATCGAATTCGGGCCGCTACGTACCGGGATTCGGACGGTACGGCTGTGAATTTCATTCTCACCGGTATACCGGTCAATATCCGAATCGGTGATATGTACCGGCAGATATTTAGAACTATGATATATATATATATATATATAATCACACTTATTTAAAAAGTGTGATTAAAATGTAGTAATGTATATATAATCACATTTTAATTAGAATGTGTGATTAAAAAATATATATAAGCGCACTCATTTAAAAAGTGTGATTAAAAAGCAGTAGTGTATATATAATCACACTTTAATTAGAAGGTATAATTAAAAAATATATAAATAATCACACTTTAATTAGAATATGTGATTAAAAATATATATATAATCACACTTGTTTAAAAAATGTGATAAAAAAGTAGTAGTGAATATATAATCACATTTTAATTAGAAGGTGTGATTAAAAATATATATATAATCACACTTAATTGAAAAATGACATAAAAAATAAATATTATCGCACTTAATCAAATTAACTGTGATTAAAATATCAATCTAATTTTTTTTATCACACTTTCAATAAAAGTGAGATAATTTTTTTGTCAAAGTGTAATCTTTAACTATTTTTGTAGTGGTGGAATTAGATGAGCTAGTCAAAGTGAAAGTAGCATCTTGGATCAAGAATAATTATGCTAGTTTGGATTATAAGTATTCTGTTCATGATCTTGTTTCTAACTTAAATCATGTTAAGTTTTGTCTCAGTAATATTAGATGAAGGTGTGGGTGGGTTTTGGAGTACTGACATTGTTCAAGGCTGCCTCATTTTTTTTATTTGCTTCTAGGACACCTTTTCAGCTAATGTTATTGGTTTCTTATGGTGGTGATTTGTGTCTAATTATAAGGTGGTGAACTGCATGGAATTTTATATATGATGTGTTTATAGGAGCTGATTTAAGTATGCTCCGGTTGTTGTGACTGAGTGCTTTGCCCAGTGCTGGTGATGATGTTTACTGTTGATGCTGGGTATTGCAGTTTGACTTGTTGGACTTTGCATTCTTTGTTGCAATATGACTTGTGAAATTGGACTGTATTCAAAGGCTTAGGGATGATCTTTGTAATGTTGTTTGGGTGTATTTGGTTGGCTTCTCAACAACTTGTAGTTGCTCCTCAGTGCCAACCTTGTTGGGAATGTTTTATCTTACCATGATGCAGTTTGCACTTACCATTTTTCTCACTTTATTGATATATTATCTTTTTGTATGTTGGTTTTCTATCACTAAAGTTTTATTCTATTTTGTTGATAAAAAAATAAATGACAAAAAATCTAGTCGATCACACATCATATTATACATTAACTTGCTTATTGCACTTTCATATGACGCACGAGACCTCTTTTCGCTTTCATCTTGATTCTTAGGCCATACTGTGGCACAAATTCTTACCTTTTGCGTTAAGAGTATTTGTGAGTTTACAATAATGCATGTGAAAATGTTTGAGAACCATCTTTATGTAACTTTGTTGGAATAAATCAAGAAGTCTCATTGAACAATCTGTCAGAATTTTAACCTTATGAAATCTCTTGATTTCTCTTTATTTTTAAATTTCAATGTATAAACCTATATTTATGAAATCCTTGTTTCATGAACTTTACTTTGACACCTTATTTGCACGATTTGATTGCAAAAATAGAAAGATAAAATTTAATTTTCGCAAGTTACACATTAGGTATTGACTAATAGTATCGTTTGTAGTTGTGTTTGGTTAGTTAAAAAATTCTTTTAGATTGCATTTTTTAACCGTTTTAACTCTGTAGTTGTTGGACTTCAAATTCAATTCTTTATCTACTAGTAATTTTTTTTTTTTCATGATTTCTAAAAATTAGAATAATTTTAGTTAATTTTAAAACATGAAATAAACACATATGTAAAGATTATTTGATTTATTAATGCATAAAATTTTAATTTTTAGGAAAAAAATTTATACAATTTTCTCAACCAAATAGCATACCACTAACTATAACATGTATAAAGAATGATTACAAATATAATTATATTTACTAACATCAATAAGCGATTTCCTAATTAAATCCTACTTAATTTAATGGAATTCAAAATATCAAGACATAGCGTGCCCAACGCATTAAAAATATTCAGCATGCCATAACAACAATATTCATAATATGTCCTATTAATTTTAAATTAATGGCTATTTTGGGAAGATGGTTATGTGGAGAAGTGGTTTGGAAATACTCTTCTGATCCTGAGGAACGCTCGTGATCCTCTTCCGGTCACCTGAAAAAGAATAAAACACTCCGGCGGGGGTGCCTGAATTAGCACTCCGACGGACAAGTCAGTAACCACACTCAGAAATACTTATATTCTAAGTTAAGCACTACAATTCTCACATACCTCTTTCTGGCTGATGTTCTTCTATTTATATCTTTTCTTCCATAGGCCTCGGGATTAGATCCATTTCCAACTCATATTCGGCACATCTTATAATAGACCGACCCTCACTCGGCCCCTTGCCTAATCGGCTATTTGGCCGAATAGGGTTGGATTTGAACATGCAAGCCAATTGTCGAGTGCTTCGAATCTCGACTCTCCAAGATTCGACTATCAGAAATCTCTACGACTCCCTCTTCTCGGCCCCCACAATTGCCCCCCAAGCACTCCACTAACGACAGTTGGCTGAAATGTTTGGTTTCGGACTTGAAAAGTTAGAGCCGAAATTCGACGGCTGACCTTATTCCAACGCAAATGTCTGTACACACGCTTTCCGGTTATCATTTCAACTTCCCGCCTCTTTGTACATTTCTCTTTATTGCGATTTGAAATTTTGACGTCTTTTCAAAAGCATACATGCTTTTAGACGCCCGTCGCTTGATTGCCTTCCGAACTACCTCTGCAACTTCCTACTCTTCTCTATCTCCTTCACCTCTTGTAAGTTCTCTCTTTCTCTGCTTTGTTTTTCTTTTGGCTTAGCATAATCCTATTGGCTGGGGGAATGGCGAAACATTTAAAAGATCTCCTCTCACCAGATCGAATTTCTGGCTTCCGACGCCATTTTTCCATTCTTAATGATGTTCGGCTGTCATTTGTGGCAGACAGCACCCTCGATATGGAGAGGGTTGATGAGACCACGATCGTCTTCCCTTTTCTATCAATCGCAGAAGGTGGGGTCCGTTTTCCCCTTCACCCTCTCCTTATGCTGTGTTTGGTTAGGGGATTTGGGAAGGGATTTGGAAAGGGAAATGGAAAAGGTAGGTGAAATGTAAATAAAACATGCCTATATTTCACCTAGTTTCACACACATTTTCCCTTTCCCTTTCCAAATTCTTCCCCAAGTCCCCCAACCAAACATAGCATTAGGGTCGTGCTTTGCCATTGGGGGTTAATCCCTTCCCAACCCAACGTCAACTTCTATAGGATCGTGATGGGGATTATCGCACTAAATCGCCGCCTTAGGCTTAACCTTGGCATTCTCGCTATTCGACATCGCTACGCCTTGGCCAAGTCTTCTGGTCGGCACGGGCGTTATTTTCTTAGGGCCAAAGACACCGACCAACAACTAGTGACTATGCTTTCCAGCTCTGGGAAGCGAGTCGATGATGTTATGATCGTCGTCCAAGGAAACTGGGAATTCGGCGAAGGTGAGGATCGCCTTGATCGTATTCCTAGACGGAGGGACGAACTAGGTGGCTGAGTATCTTCTTTTATTTATTTACTTGTTATATTTATTAAACTTTATTTTCGGGACCTCATGGTTTTGCTTTTGTAGGAAACGATTTGAAGAAAGTCTTGATATCGACCGACGACGCCATCCTTTCAAAAATCAAGACTGCGCTTAAGTATTTTGGCCGACCGAGTCTTCAGAAGTAGGGGAGGGCGGCCCACGTTCTGCTCCGCTACGAGCCGACTTATACAACCTTTTCGACGGTGGAGAACATTCCAATTCCGGAGGGTGAGGAGTTTCTTATCGCCCTTCTCTTGACTGATTTTAGAAATTTGAGGCAAATCGGTCGCAAGGGATCAGATTCTGAGCGATCGAAAATAGCTGAGGCCGTCGAGTCAGACCAATCCGAAATTCAGGTTGACGAGGCTTTGAAGTTAGCATTTGAAGAAGCCGGCCTCAATTCGGCTGATCCTCCATCCACTTCGGGTCAGGAGAACCGTCCGCTCGACGATATTTTTCACGGTCTAGAGGACCTTCCCGGCGCGTTCCCAGAAGATATGGCTGAGTTGAGCCTCACTAAACTTGCCAAGAAGGCAAACGCAGAAATGATGGCCGCGCGACGAAGGGCGGAGGAGATTCGGGCTGCCGAATCTCAGTCCGAGACCTCCTTGCCTGTTATTGAGGGGACGACAAAGAACGAAAGTACCTAGGCAGAACCTTTTGTGCAGGCAAGTGTGGAAGCTGAGCAAAGGGTGGAGAAACACGCTGCCAATGTCGAGGCCGGCTCAGAAGAACGTGCCGACAAACGACCTCATTTGGAGGAGTCAGATGTGATCGTACCTTTTGTTATCCAGCCCAAGATAAAAGAATATGATAATCTCCTCTGATGCTTCGGTGATCAAAGATCCAACTGTTGCACTCTGCTTGGCGACGTCCGTTTCACTGCCTGCTAACAAGGCGGCTTTTCGGGCAAAGCCGAATCTAGTTGCAATTAGGTTGGCCGTGCAATCGGATTTTTTGGTATATATCTGCACTTTGTCTTTTCTCTTTACGCAAATATTATTTTGTTCTTATCTTCCTGTTTTGCAGGCCGTCGGAAGAATAGCCGACATAGGTCGTCGCTATCACGATGCGATTAAGCTAATTGGCCATTTACAAGCGGAGGTTGAGGGCCAAAGGAGTAGGGCGCAGATGGAGGGCGCCCGTGCCAAGGCCGAGATGGAGAGAGCCCGCAATGCTGAAGAATTGAGATCAATCGCCGAGAAAAAGGCGGATGCAAGCGACGACGCGCTTAAATTGGCCCAGGAGATGATCTCTAAATTGGAGGCTGGGTTGGAAGAGATGAAGACGGCGAAGGAAACGGCCGACCTGAAGGCTTCCAGCGCATTCGATGCTGGGAAAAAATCTGCTTTTGATGAATATGTAGACGAAGTCCCCAAATTTGAGAATCGGGGATTTAAACACGGCTGGCTCAAAGCCCTTGCTACTGTCGATGTGACATTGGCTATGCCAATTCCATACGAGCAAGTGGATGTAGACCCACTGGAGTCTGACTCCGAGGACTAATTTGGGCGGCTCTTGTTTTTTGTTTTAGGATTTGCATGTAAGTTTTAGCTTTTTACAGTTTTATGTCTAGTAATTTTCATCTGTAAAATGGTTACAATTTGTGCCCAATTTACTTAATGAAAATTCATTTTGTACTTTGCTGTTACTAATGAACAGAATTGTTTGGTTGCTGTTTTGGATAAAACGTTTTGTATACTTGCCAACTAGATGATAGGCCGTTTAGATAGCTAAGCTGTTTAAAAAGCAAAAAATCAATACATGAAGTGGCTATGGTACCTATCGATCGGCATGGGGCCAAGATGCACGGCCGATTAAATTAATAAATATGCCCTTGCCCCAGCCAGTGCATGGACTTCAAGGCATTCGCCCATAATCGTCGTTTAAATAATTAGGCCGTTTAAAAAGTCAAAAATTAGTACATGAAGTGGTTGTGGCACCTATCGATCGGCATGGGGCCAAGATGCTCAGCCGGTTAAATTAATAAATCTGCCCTTGTCCCAGCCAGTGCATGGACTTCAAGGCATTTGCCCATAATCGCCATTTAGATAATTAGGCCGTTTAAAAAGCCAAAAATCAGTACATGAAGTGGCTGTGGCACACTTTAATCGGCATGGGGCCAAGATGCTCGGCCGGTTAGATTAATAAATCTGCCCTTGTCCTAGCCAATGCATGGACTTCAAGGCATTCGCCCATAATTGCCGTTTAGATAATTAGGCCGTTTAAAAAGCTAAAAATCAGTACATGAAGTGGCTGTGGCACCTATCGATCAGCATTGGGCCAAGATGCTCTGCCAGTGAGATTAATAAATCTGCCCTTACCCCAGCCAGTGCATAGACTTCAGGACATTCGCCTATAATCGCCGTTTAGATAATTAGGTCGTTTAAAAAGCCAAAAATCAGTACATGAAGTGGCTGTGGCACCTATCGATCGGCATGGGGCCAAGATGCTCGGCCGATTAGATTAATAAATCTGCCCTTGCCCCAGCCAGTGCATGGACTTCAAGGCATTCGCCCATAATCACCGTTTAGATAATTAGGCCGTTTAAAAAGCCAAAAATCAGTACATGAAGTGGCTATGGCACACTTTAATCGGCATGGGGCGAGGGCGTTTGGAGACTGCCAAAAGCGTTAATGAAATTTCCTTAGGGTCGCTGCATGCCTACGAATAAATGGGGTGAGCTCGCACCAGTGGGTTCACTTATTCTTATTCAGACTCGATTTGAACTAGCTTGGGGCGAGGGCGAATGTCAAACTGATTGTTCTTCAACAGAAGAGGAGAGGGACGAACGCTGGTTGAGCTAGATACTGCGATAAATCGTAGCGGCGAGCCTATGCGTGCGGGAGGAAAGGCGTCCAAGAAAAGTGAAAAATGTCAACCTTCAAGCCGTCGAAGCAGATCACCCCGAAGAGAGAAGCATCAACGGGGAAGCTCACTGCGACCACGACTAAGGAATGAGTCAAACGTGATGCCACGACCATTGAGTTTTGCGGTGTTCATGGGGAATAAACCAATGACTGAGGCAGATTCCATCGTCAATGATTCGGGTGTAGCGGTTGAGTTCGCCCAACAGATCTTTCCACCGAAAGTCCAACAATCAATGGTTGGACGACGCGATTTCGAAGTGTTTCGAGAAGGAATTCATGGGGCGGTAAAGGGCCTGTACACCGCCTACGAAGTCGGCATGTGTCTACGCGTCGCGCGGCGGGAGATGGAGAAAATGGACGAATTGGTCCGCAGTTCGGAGGCTCGTGCGGAGAAGGCGGAGGGCGAGCTTAGGGAGCCTAGGAAGGTTAAAGTCGCCGATCCGCATGCGGCGGGTCAATCTAACCCGATTATGGATGAGAGGGTGACCCAACGGCTATTAAGTCATGCCATCGCCGACCGAGATACGGCAGACATGTTTTCCGTAGCAAATGCGAGGGCCAAGGGTTACGAGGAGGGTTTCCATGCTGGCCGGAAATTTGGGATTGACAAAACAAAAGAGACACTTGCCGAGGAGGTCTGCCGATGCGAGAATCGCGGCTTTAAGCATGGTTGGCTTGCGGCTCTTCAGGCCGCGGAGGCTCTCCGAGCGAAGGGTGTCGATTTCAACTTATGTGACCTGGATCATCGTGATCGTTTGCCCTTTTCTGCCTTTGAAGTTGAAAAGAGCGATGATGAGGGAGACGCCGAATAAAAATATTCATTATAAATGTTAAAACGCGGATCGCGTCTAAGATTATGTAATTATTGGTTGGTCGAAATAAAAAAGCATTTTATTTTCAATGTTTTGTTATAAGTTTTGTTCGGCACACACATGCTTGCATGCATTTTATTATATAAATTTTTAAATTAACGTATTCCAAATAATTGAATGGACATTGTTCGGCTTGATTTAATTGACATCATTGTGTTATCAGCCCAAAGACGTCATTCGTCGATGGGGCTCTGAATTCGGAGACTTGAATTGGCCAATCGTGATATCCACGAAGGGCGTTCCGAATCTGGAGGCTTTATCGGCCCAAAGACGTCATTTGCCGATAGGGCTCCAAATCCGGAGACTTGAATTGGCCAATCGTGATATCCACGAATGGCGCTCCGAATCCGGAGGCTTTATCGGCCCAAAGACATCATTCGCCGATGGGGCTCCGAATCTGGAGACTTGCATTGGCCAATCGTGATATTGTAGACACCCCATTTTTTACCGTTCTCAAGACTTGGACGTCACCATTGGAACACTTGGTGATTACCCTTGTTTGTGTTTGTCTTGAGTTCCCGAAGGTCTTGGTTGCGCGCCTTGCCTCAGAATCTCTCGACTCGACCGTGTTGTGTCTGGTTTTGCACCAAACACTTGTGTTTTGCCTTGGAGGGGCAGGGAATGCCTTGTCAGGCATCCCCACACATCACCGGCCATGGCTTGAGGCCACCGGCCAGTGATTCTATGCCATCGGCAATGTATATTGCCGGTCGGCACTCTTTGTTGCTGGTCGACCATTTATTTTGTCAAAGTGGCAATTTTGGATGGCCGACCACTGTTCATCTACTTTTAGTAGATATTTTGTGCCAGCTGTGATAACTGGCACCCACTCTGTTCCCCTCCATACACGTGTATGGAGGGATTTCCCTCTTGGATGGCTTGTTTTGGAAGCCTTACAAGAGGGAGTTGCCTATAAGAAGAGGGCTCCTCTCTTGGCATTAGGGTTAGAAAAAATTGTTAGGGAAGCTCTGGTTCTAGGTTTAGGGTTTTGTATCTATCCTATATCTATACCTCTCCTTCTCTTGTATTGTGTGTGTTTAAGCCTTAGTTTTGTACACAAACACACACTACTACACCTTTCCTTGGAGCTGAGGCCCTTGAGGGTTGTTTTCAGAGTTTTGAAGCTGGTTTGGACCTAAGGAGACAGCTGGTTCACCATTTGTGAAAAGGGTCTACAAGGGTAAGACTTTTGTCCCTTTTTACCCCATTTTTGCATAGCTTTTTAGCCTATCTTGAAACTGTTTTAGAGCTTTGTATATAACATAAAAAAGTTCTATTTTTAGGCCCTCTAAATAGTTGTTTAAGGTTGCTCCAAGCTTTGGGGTTGTTTGACCCCTCTTAAGCCTTGTAAGGCTCCATTTTGTGCCATTTTGGGAGAGCTCTGAGACCTTGGTGTTTGGGCCTCCTTACCACTGAAATCTTGAGGGATTTCAGAGGTGAGGATGGTGCCTTGAGGTCCCAAGAATGAGAGGGCCACCCCCTCTCCTTGTTGTCCTTGAAAATGGCACTTTTTGCCTCTTGAGGGAGCACCTAGCTTAGGCTCTTGTTGACCATGCCTTAGCTGTTATTTATGCTTATTTTGTCATGAAATAGCATTGTTTTAAGTTGGTTTTGGTACACCATGCTTGCTTAGCATACATGCCATGTAATGCCATTTTGTTGCCTTAACATGTCTTAGGTTGTAAACCATTGTTCTAGCATGCTTTAGGCCTAGCTTTGTGAAGCTTTCACGTTTATTTTGCCATGTTTAAGGTCTGTCCTTAGTTGTTTGGGTCGACTTTAGCGTGCATTGCATAGCCTCTTTGCATTTTAGCTTGTAAGCTTCAAGTATGTAAGTGTATAGCATGCATTACTTGCTTTGATTTAGTGATTTGGGACTATTTTCCATGTCATTTCAGTCCACTTAGCATGCTTGTATACTTGCATTTCATGGCTCTTTGATGTTTCAAGAGTTTGTGTTTCATGCTCCTTGAAAGTGCATTTGTGCATGTTTCCATGTGTGAGTCATTTAGATGTCATCTAAGTGGTTTTGGGGGTTCATTTTGACATGCTAAAACCCTGATTTTAGTTGCTTAATTCATGCCATGTTTGGTCTGGTTAAGTGTGGTTCAATACCCCTTTAGCTTGCTTTGAATCTTGGACTTTGCTTGCATACCTTGATTGCATTGTTTGGGTTGGTTTGGCACCATGTTCTTGCATGATTTTCAAGGCTTAATTTGCATGCTATATGTCCATGGTTGCATCCTCTTGAGTGTGCTTGAGAATTGCTTTTTAATGCTTGAAGTGTTGGAGATCATTTGCATGCGTGTTTGTGTGCCTATTAGCCCTTCATTTTCGAGCACCTTGGCCACTGTTTTAGGCCTAGTAAGGGCTGCCTAAACCATGTTTAAGTCCATCTCTTTGCTTGTTTGCATGCTCACCTCGCATGGTTGCTTGCATACTTGCATATACACATCGCATTGATATGTTGCATCCTTAGCTCGCATGCCTAGGTTGCATTGCATTGTGCATGCATTGCCTCACCTCTTGAAGTGAGTCATGATAGAGGTAGAAGCCCCTTTGTTTGTTGGTTTGCATTGCATTTGAAATCAACATGCATAATTTGGTCTCTTGGGCCATCACGCATTGAAATACGCGATGGATGGTTCGAGAACCAAGGACCATGTCCCTTTGAGTCATAAACATGATAAGGGATATGGTTGGTGCATACATTGTTTGAATTGCATTGCCATGCAAAGCCCTGTCCTCTACCGCTGTCAAATAGATTCTGCAGGAACTTTTTGCCGATCGACTGCACAGAGTGCCGACCGGCAATCCATCCGTGGCCGATATCTTCATCAACAGCCGATAATCATATCTTACTGCCGGTGGCTATTCTCCTCAGCTGGTGGTGTCTCGTAATGTCCAGGGAAGCAATTCTGAGACTTTGGAAGTCTTCAGAGGGGCAGAGCAGGGAAAATAGAGGCAGCCTGCGCATGGCAGTGGACTTCCGAGCAAGACCCGAGCGCGCGTGCATTGGGCCTTCTTCCCGAGGCCCTTTTTCTTGCTTTCTTAAATTAATCAATTTGTTTGATTAATTTAGTTGGTCTGTAATAATTAATTAGCTAGGATAGTTAATTCATTATTCGAATTGTATTATTCTTTTGGTCCCTCCGAGCGAGGGCGAATTTGTAATAAGTGTGGGTGAGTGTGTGCATGTCTTCCAACCCCCACCTCTTTCTCCCTTTTACTTACCTGCGTTGATGGTTAGTAATAGGTCATGTTTAATTTAGCATACCTTATGCTATGCATGCGCGCATCATTCATCAGTATTGCATGCACCGGGCTCGGCACATGCTAACTTCATTAGTATTTCAAATCTAACTTGAATACATGCTACTTGTGCATTTTCACATGTCATTCAAAGAATAGCCGAGCCTACTCTAGTGACATCCCGTATGCGTTGCATTAGACATTTAAACATGGACTTGGATCATGCATTGATTGCTAACGAGTTCTTTGTTTTGGCACGGAGTACGATGTAAGTATTTATACTTTAGCATCCTTGCATGCGTGTGAGTGTTGCCATAATTGCATGATTACCATGAGGCTAGCTGCTTATGTGATATAACTGCTTGAATGCCTGTGGGTGAAGGTTGGATTGTCTGAGTTGGAATGGCTCATTGAAATCCGTGTTTTAGCCTACTTGTGAGTAGCAAATTCCAAAACATTTTTCCAAAACAATCGGATATGCAATGCTTATTCCCAAATTAGGCAATCTAGTCTATACTTTTGTGCTGCGCGCGCAACATAGTAATTCTAGGCTAATAATCGGGTTAAGAACACATAACGTTTTCAAAAGCGGATATCACGGTTAGTAGAGGCCGATCTTCGGATCGGGCGAGAGGGGGTGCTGATAGCTGACCTTCCCCAATCGTACCCAAGTTCCCGAGCCGAGGCAACTTTGGTGATGACGGACACGTGGCCTTTGGCACCGAGTCAGGGTTTCCTAAATTCCCCTAAAATAAAATATTTAGATGGCAACTCTGTATCTGGCAAAGCAGTCCATGTTTGGCACTTCTTTTCTAAGAATCTGTTTTCTCAAAACGATTTGCTAGATTTGGACTCTTTGGTTCAGATTAAGGACCGTGACACAAATTGAATCTGAACTGTAGCATAAGGCCCACGGGCGCGTCTGCAGCTTCTGGCGACTCTGCTGGGGATTTAGAGACCTTGACTCGAACTCGTGATATCCTGTTTTGATTTCATTTATGTGTCTCTTTGCATTGCATGTGCATTGGTGCGCCTAGGACACCGTGTTTGCCATCTGCCATTCCTGAACGGTTTGCCGGAGGCTTGTCTTGTCAAGACATGACCATAAGGCTGACCGGTTATGGGCTCTGACAGTATGGGAACACAAACCCCGGTTTTTACCGGGGCACCCTTTTCGACCATTAGACCTAGTGCATATTCGGATCCATAGTGACCATTCCAAGCTAGGACAGGTTGCCCACCCGATTATAGGTTGTTTGAAACCGCTGCGTGCATAGTGAAACCCTAGCTCCTGACAAAATAGGACAGGGAAACCCTACCCCAACATAGGGGTGTTTTGGCTCTCTTTACTTGCTATGTGCTTTAGAGTGTATCTCTACAGGAACGTACATATCAGTTTGCAAGATCGAGTATTAGGCCTGAGGGCACCAGTATCAGTGTTGTTGAGAAATCAGTTATCTGCGGGTATCAAGTTTAGTTTTGGGGACAGTGATTCTGGGGAACAATAATCAGTAGTAGAGTGCAGTTGTTCGGCTACACCTGTGATTGATCTGTTTGGGCTGAAATGCTGTTTGTTCTTCCTTTCAGTTCAGAGTGTCCAGAGAATTGATACAGAATAGCTAATGTTCCCCCTTGCTGAGACAGGACTTATGATGACGCAGAATTCAGAAGAGATTGTGGTTATGACAGCTACGCTAGATCAAGGGATCACCCTGCGGGATGAAACCAATGTTGATGTATCGCATCCGCCCATGTCGCCTCTCGCGCACCCGGTCTGGACTCCCCAGTTGTATCAGGCTCGCGAGCCCACTACATTCGAGCTGATGGGAATGATTGGTGACCTCCAGAGATCCGTGGCCGATCTAGCCTATGGAATGTCGGCTTCGCCGCCAACAGCACCATATGCCGGGAATTTCATACCACAGGAGCCCCCGCTACTGGGGCGGATTGTGATAGAGCTCAGCCAACCAGAGGTTGCTTCAAGCTACAGCAACGACGTGTCAGCAACAACCGGGCTTCGCTCTGATGCAGTAACCCAAACCCCCGATCAGGCTGAGGCCAGAGACAAGAACAAAATGAAGGTAGATGCCGATCCCATTGAACAACTGCTGCGGGCAGTCGAGGCTTTGAAAGCCGGGGGGATGAACAAGCAACAGATATCCGCAGTTATGGAAAAAACTGTGGAGGATGCTTTCCCCACTCCACCTGAGGGTAGTTCAAGTCAGTCAGAAAATCGAGATAGGCCCCGTCATGCGGGATAGGCCCCGTCATGCCAGAACAGTTCCTCCTATTCCCAACCCTGCACCTGGGAAAGATCAAAAAACCAAGGCAGTGCCTGCCGACCCTTTTGCTAGTGCGCCTAGTAAGAATACTCAGACTTCAAAGTACCTGCCCCGAGGACGCAGGATCTTTCATGCTCTCTACATGCCTCTGTCTAAGGCACTTCAGATTCTTGCCGAAAGGGGGCACCTCAAACCCCTTGAACCTCGGCCTCTCCCGAAGAATCTCCCTCTCACACATGATGCTGCTTTGTACTGCGCGTACCATCAACAGACCGGTCACGCCACCGATAACTGTTTCCGCCTTTGCCATGAAGTGCAGGATCTGATCGATAATGAGGTCATTCTTCCACCTACCTCAGCGAAGTCCGTTACCACCGAGCTGTTAGACTTTGAGGACACTGCGAGTATGTGATCAGGAGTTGGACCACCTGCGGGCGGCGCTCGATGTATTTCAGATGTGGCGTCTGGCACGCACTTTTTGAGCATTTGTAAATGCAGTTTTGTAGCTTTCGGCTTGGGTTTTGAGTCAGTTCTCTGTTTTGTTTTTGAGTCTGCCTCTTTACTCTGAGTTAGTCTTTTTGTTTTTGGGTCTGTCTTGTGGTATCGAGTTAGTCCCGTTGTATAGGATGTCAGGTGATTCTAGGGTTGTTACCTTGAACACCGTTTTGGTTTTGTAATTCCCCTTTTGTTTTGAGTCTGTCTCTGTTGTGGAGCCAGTTACAATCAGGGAATTTGAATGAAACAGCTGCGGCTACCATGTTTCCATGCTTATCGCTAATTTTGAGCTAGTTGTGCCAAAGGATTTGAATCGAACGGCCGTGCATTTCACCTGTTCTCTTGTGCCCTGAAAATCATTGCATTGACCTATGTTTTTCAAAATCTCTTTAACACTGCGGTGAAAACAAAGAGGAAGGAATTCCTCGAGTTTTGAAAAACTTTGATCAATTTGAGATAAGGAGAGGCATGCTAAGCCTTTAATGAATGAAACCATGCTTGTTAGCGTAAGTACTGAGAAGGACCCTGGCCTGATCCAGATTGGTTCCACACTATCTTCGGCACGAGCGATTTGTCGTTTTCTTAAAAACTTTCAAAAACAAATGTTTTGCGCGGCCCTGTGAAGACCTGTGTGGAATCGCTCTTGAGATTGTGCAGCCTAGGATCGCTCTTAACCTCAAGATTCAACCCGTCCGTTTTCGAACCTCGAACCCGTTCAGAAAGTTCGACGGTCAACCGCCATGTGAGGTCCGTGTGGCCAATTTTGAAGCAGCCCTCGAACAAGAGGCACCAAATTCGAATAAAAAAGATTAGATCTCACCAGAAGAAGCTCGTGGAGCAGCCATGATGGATTCTTCTGCAAATCATTGCAACAACCGTTCTCCTAGATACAGAGAGGCTTCAACTTCAAAAACCATTTGGCATGGACTTGTTACACTTTTACCCTTTGAGAGGCTCGCTAGGCCGAAAACCCGGAAGGGCGATCCAGGCAAAAGTTAAAGCAAGAGAAAAATACAAAAAATGCAAAAAAAAAGAGAAGAAATAAAATCAAAAAAAGAAAGAAAAAAAGAGAATGAAAAGATACAAAAAATCAAGAACAAAAAGAAAATGAAAAGAAGCTCGCAAGGTCGAAAACCCGTATCGGGCACCTTGGCAAAAGTTAGAGCTTGAAAAGTGAAGGTTAAAATACCCGAGTGTACCTTAACCAGAACTACGTAAGGCTTGATTCCCATGTTTGGGATACGTAGGCAACTTCATCCTGAAGTCCAGCCCCCAACGCTTTCATAGCACCTCAATCCATGTAATGGTTTTGATCATCCTTGCCTTCTCTGAATCCGATAGTTCGGTTGTGACAACCATAGGCAACTTCGTCCTGAAGTCCAACCCTCAGCACCTTCAAAGTGACCGTGTCCATATATTGGTTTTGACCATCTTCGTCTTCTCTATATCCGAGAGAGTTCGTTTGCAATCATCACTGACGAAGACTGTTTACCAAATGCTACGGCGTCATCCAGACAAGGGGCAACTTTCCGTTGCCGTGCAGCGTCCTTCAAACAAGGGGCAATTTTCCATTGCCTCCGATCCGAGGTTGTGCATCTCGAGAGTAAGTTCCGCGCTCGTTGGGCGGCAGCCGTTTATAAAAATAGTTTTTGAGAATTTTTACTGAGGTTGACCATTTTCTCGAAAATTGTTTTATTTTTTCAAAATTGGACCATTTTCTAGGACCCAAGAAAGGAAAATTTTCAGTACTCATGGCATGACTTGCATGATTTCAAATCAAAGATCGAACAAGTGTGTTAATCCGACTCTCATTTTGGTCAAAATTGTTTTAGTAGAAAACAAAAAAAATGGTCAAAATAATGAACTAGGGGCACCATTGAGTCAGGCATTCTGTCTTTCCCCCGTCGTCAACATACTTGCCAGGAAGGCACTCTACCCACCAGAAGAAATAGCTGTGAGCTAACGACGTTGGGCATGAACCCGCAACTTCCTATTCATTCATCAATCACCTTGGGGAGGGACGAAAAATGAGAGAATAAAGAATAGAGAGGTGTAAGTTGAGAGAAAAGTAAGAAAAAGGGTTTTGAAAGAAGAAAAAAAACGAGCCTGAGGGCCGAGTGATGTGAGAATCACAAATCAGAAAGGGTAGGAAACATACCCGGAGGAACTGGCTCCTCGAGATTTGAGGTCTTTCGTTGAACATGTCCGCGTGTCATGTCTTTCATTTTGTTCACCTCAACTTTTGTTTTGGGTCTTTTCCGAGCGTGTCTCGTTGTGTTTAGGTCGTGTACCCTTTTGTTTGAGTCCTTCCCGCTGTGTTCAGTTGTAGGCTCAATACCCCGGTTGAAAATCCTTTTTCTATTTCGAAAATCGTTTATGCTCAGGGTGCTGTGCCATTCTCTACATCTGTGCGAAGCAAAAGAAGAAGAAAAAAATTTGGGGCATCTGAGCGTGCTTCAACTTCAACTGGTTCCATCTTTGTGTTCCGTGTTGTCAGATTGGGTCATTTGTTCAGGATTTGTTGTATGCAAAATGAACCGAGTGTGGTGTTAGGGGCTGTACGCAGACTAATCCCCAACATAGTATGGGCTGTACGTTCAGTTTGAGCAGTGCGTTGCTTGGGATGTTTTGCTATGAGGCCGTTTGGTTATCTGATCATTACAGTACAAATACTCAATTTTTTTTCAGACAACATGTCAATTCCATTCACATTGAGGTATAACATGATGTGATGCGATGCAATACATGAGATATGTAAATGTAACACTTTTCAAGCAAAAAGTTTATTCATTTCATTATCTTTTTCAAGTACATAGCTTTGAAAACAAAAATCTACCTGTGGCAGTACAAGGTAATCTAACTACCAGCAAAAAGAAGGAAGAAAAAGAAAAAAAGGAGTACAAAAAAAAGAAAAGCAGCAATCTGGATCATCATCAGTAGTCTCGGGCCCGGGGATCTGTCCTCACCCTCTTCCTGGACGAAGGTCCAGGGGCATCGTCATCAGCATCGCCATCTGAGCCTGACTCTGAGTCGTCTCCAGCCTCCTCAGATGACTCGGCCTCTGCCTCTGCCTCGGACTCATCACCATCATCATCGTCATCATCAGGGGTTAGCGCCCGAGAGCTACTCCCGACATGAACACGCCCCGCCCTGGTACAGGGACGTACAGCGTCTCCACGCCCTCCTCGAGCAGGAATAGAGGGCCCAGCCAGAGCGCCACCCGCCGGAGGAATCTGGAAGAGAGGCTGAAAAGCACAAAAGGCAAATACATCAGAATACTGTGAGCAGTGTATCAGTATAGAATGCAGTGTATGAGTACAGTATGTGAATGTCGTGAGCAGTGTATCAGTGCAGAATGCAGTATATGAGTAGAGTATGTGAATGCCGTGAGCAGCCTATCAGTGTAGAATGTAGTGTATGAGTACAGTATGTGAACGCCGTGAGCAGCCTATCAGTGCAGAATGCAGTGTATGAGTGTAGTGTGCAAATGCCGTGAGCAGTTTATCAGTGCAGAGTGCAGTGTATAAATGCAGTGTATGCAGTGTATCAGACGCTGTAAGATCAGTGTGTCAGGTGTTATGTCGTGCATCAGATTACGCGAATCAGTTTATGAATGGTTTGAGACCGTCGTCAGGAGGACATACCGAAATACTGTAGAGGGCCAGGAGGTCGAAGGTCCGCTGTAGCATCCCCATCATGGAGGCATTCAACTCCAGGGACTGCCGGGTGTACTCAGAGGACACCTGCAAAAGTATCAAAGGCATCAGTATTCTGCGGAATATCAAAATAAACTGAAATAAAATGACAATGCAAGATGAAGTAGTACATACCGGAGGTAAGCCATAGAACCCGACCAACTCATGGTCAGCCGGAGGAGGAGCAAAGGGAATCTGGTACGTCCCCCCACCCTGCCCTCAGCATGTCAGCATAGTGGGCGGAACTGGCCAGCTAACCCCCTGACCCCTCCGAGCTCCGCTCCTGCCACGGACACGAGCCGTCCTCAACGTCCCTGCCCCAGCTCCTGCTCCAGCTACTGGCGCCGCAGGTCCCCCTCTCTCAGCTCGGCGACCACCACTCAGAGGCCGCATAATGTAGGTCTGGACGTACTCTCTGAAGTCGCCCTCGCCCCTGAAGTCCCCCGTGTCCCAACCGATCGTGTAATCGGCCATCTCCTGGGCGGTGAACCTCTCAGTATCTCTCATATAGGCAGGAGGCAGACCCGGGACTATCTGCTCCGGTAAACCCAGGGTCTGACGCAAGAAACGCTCGCCCAGGTACCAAGCCCAACAGACCGGGCCCTCCAACAGAATCTGACAACGGGCAGTCTCCTCTGCGCCCTCATAGTGATCCCTCACCACGGCCGGCAACGGAGCCCAGGGCTGCCAGGTGATCTGCGGGTAAAAATGCAGTTTGTTATCTACTGTTATTGAAAACATACAGTGCTAAGCGAAGCCTAAGCAAATTCTAAAGTTGAACATACCTTCGCAGCGGTGATAATGTCGAAGTAGCGGCGAAAGAAAATAAAAGACTCCCGTGGTCTCCACACGCATCGCACGTCAAAGCGATGAGAAAAGGAGACGCCGAGTGGGGTCTCCACATCAGGTACTGGGGCAAGCCTGGGAAAGTAGGCTTACACCCAAAACTGCAGAACAGATATAAGTATGACTATCAGATAAAGCAAAATGAAGAATAAAGCGGAAATGACAGAGCCGTGTGTTGTGCAGTGTATGGTACAGAGTATACAGTGTGTGCAGTATACAGTCAAAGTAAAGCAGAGTATATGTGTGCCGCGTGTGTAGTATATAGTCAGTGAGAGGCAGACCGTGGTGTGTGCAGTGTACAGAATACAGAAAACGTGAAGCAGAAATGTAAAAGGGGAAGAAGGTGTACCTCCCAAGCTCGCCAGTAGCTTCCAAGAAGCTGTCCGCTGAGGCGGGAAGAAGAGCTCATGTAACCATACAAAGTGGCCAAGTCGGCGCCACCCCAGTCATAGCGGCGGATCCGTCTGACATCCACCAGTGCGCTCAACAGACATAGAGGCACGGTGTTCGCCTGGTCGGCGAAAAGGGTCATGCCGAGCAGAAACATGATGAAGCCCCGCGCATACTGATCCACCTCCTCTGGGGTCATCTGCGCCTCCTCCGCCAAGGCTGGCTGAATCTAGAAATGGCTCTCGAACCAAGAGTACCTGACAAACCCTGCCCGGGCAAGGGGTGGCTGAGTGCCGAGCAGGTACAGCTGGGCGGCGTCCCACTTATCCATATCGGTGTTGAAGGGGATCGGATCACCCCCTACCCCGATGCCGGTAAGCATCGAGAAATCATAAGGGGTCATCGTCATGTCCCCCGTGACGGAGAAGTGGAAGGAGTTGGTAGTATCCCACCACCTCTCCACTAAAGCGGCAAGCAAGGGCCTGCAGGTCGTAAGCCGGGAGAGCCCCCTGCAGAAGATGTCGAAACTGGCCTCGTCGATGATATGACGAACCGCGTCTGGCAGCTCTATGTACCAATCCTGAGCAACAACGTTCCCATACCCACGGATGGTATGGAAATCCCCCTGTAATCAAAAAAAAAAAAAAACAACAACAATTGCGAGGCAATATTCAAAACGCAGTTTTAAGAAGCATACAGCATGTGTGCATGTTTTCAAATTCGACCAGACATCAGGTGCCGATGTACTTACAGTGACCTACAACGTGTGATGTGTCAGCGTGTTTGAGTGGTTCAGGGCAAATACAACATGTGTACATGTTTTCAGATTCAAGCAGATACCGGGTACCAGTATGTTTGCAGTGAAATACAGTGTGCGCCGTGCGTTTGGGTGATTCAGGGTCAGTGCAGTGTGTGTGCACGTATAAGTTTCAAACAGATATCAGTTGCAAGTTTGTTTGCAATCAACTACAGTGTATAGTGTATCGGTGCATCCGGGCTAAGCAGTTAAAGAACAGAATCAACTAATGGCAGTTATGTTCTACATTGCGGAAAATAATAAAACAGAAGAAAGAATGTTACCTCGGAAGCGCCGAAGGACAGATGAGAGGTGGGCTCACGCAGGAGAAGCTCGGGTGCCACGCCCCTCTCGAAGCTCCAGAACTAGCGTAGTCCATCGGGGAGCATCACATGAACCGCAGGCCTGTAGGTCTCCGGATCGAACGGCCAGATGTGAAGTGGCAAGGGCTCAGCCTCGAGATCCATCTCGTGCTCTGGAGGGGTCCCGCCCTGTGGAAGATCGTCCGCCATCTCGAAGAGAATGTGAAAATGACCGGAAGACGAAAAACCGGGCGAGAATGTGAAGAGTCAACAAAAAGTCAACCCCAAAAAGGCCGGAAAAGGTCGGAAAAGTTGAAGTGCGGAAAAGGCACAAACATCGAGAAAAACTCGAGGGAAACAAGCCCCGAGTGGCAGAAATCGAAAAAAACAACACCAAAATAAAATTTCAATCGGTTCAAAACGTTCGAAACGCGAAGGCATTCGCGAATCGGACGACGAAATGGAGGCTAGAACGCAAGAAAACGAGGAAATCAAAGGAGGAAAATGATCTAGAGAGAGAGGGGGAGAAATTTCGAGCAAGAGGAAGTGAAGAAAATAGGGCTAGAAGCCCTATTTTAAAAGACTCGTGGCCAAATGACTGAACTGCCCCGATATAGGGACTCTTTGCCGGTCGGCAAAATAGTTTGCCGATAGAAATTGTATGATGGCCGATAGATGGCCGGTGATGCATTTTGATGGCTGGTGGACATCCGATGGTCTCCTACAGTGGTTTTGGAGCCTCCTACATCCTTTTTGGGGTTATATGTGTGGTTCAAGGCCTTCATTGCTCAAAACGGTGCAAGAAACGTGCATCTCCGACGCTCAACCGGCCTCCGTTTTGACCTCGAATCGTGTCTTCTGTGCGTGGCACTCGAATTCGTGCAAGGTGTATCCTTTCCGTATCCTTTTGGCTTTCACAAAACTCAAAAGTTGCCCCATGTGCATCACATTTCAATCGCAATATCTTGTGCATTGCATCCCATCGCGCTATCTTGCGCATCGCACTGTCTTGCGCATCACATCTCAAATGCACGCATTTAGCACGGTCCGGCGGGACCAAAAACACGCGCGGTCTGGCGAGACCTTAAACCCACTCGGTCACATTGTCATGCGTCTCAAAAGCCGCGCTTTGTCGCGCATTTCGAAATCATACATCTTCATGCATTCCATGCATCATGCATCATCATGCATTTGCATTTCAAAAACAAAAAACAAAACAAAAAATATAATTGCATTGTCATGCATCATCGTAAATAGTTGCATTGTCATGCACCATCGTAAATAGTTGCATTGTCATGCGTCATTGTAATATAGTGTAGATATTGCATTGTAACTTGCATGCATTCACTGCATCACCTCCGTCTAGGGCTCGCGCCTTTCCATGTTGAGCTTGGTCTGGTATGTGCCCATACTTTTCACGTCGAAACATAGTTCAGTGGACCGTTCTATGTTAGACGTGGCTTGTACGTGTACATGCTTTTCCTAGGCAAGATTTGGTTTGGCCCGCAGGCCATATCCATTGTATCCATTTCCATTGCATATTTGTAGATATTGCATTGTAGCTTGCATACATTCACTGCATCACCTCCGCTTATGGCTTGCGCCTTTCCATGTTGAGCTTGGTTCGGTATGTGCCCATCCTTTTCGTGTCGAAGCATAGTTCAGTGGACCGTTCTATGTTAGACGTGGCTTGTATGCGTACATGCTTTGCCTAGGCAAGATTTGGTTTGGCTCGCGTGCCATATCCATTGTCATTTTCCCCAGCATTTTCATTGTGTATATTACATTGTAGTGTAATTGTTGCATCCAGCATTAGGATCGTTGTCCTTTCCCCAGCAGGTCGTTTCCCCACTTATGTCATCCCCCCCCAATACTTGTTCTTATGTCCGTCTACATTACTCATAGTTCAGTTGATCGTTCTATGGTAGACGAACTTGTTACCTCCATCAATCTATTTGACATAGGTGTGGTTTTGAACCGCTCATGATTGGATCATGATTCAATTGCTTTGCATGTAGTTTGCATTGTTTCAATTACATTGCATTTTCTTTTGCATTTTTTATACATTGTTTTGTATATATTGCATATCATTTTGCATTCATTTTTGCATTGACATGCATGTTGCTAATAACATTGTACCTGTTAAGTTGTTTTCTTTGCAGGCACGATATTGTATGTATGGTTCATTTGAGGCTGGTGCAACCAGACGAACCGCACAGGTATTGTATCCTCCGAGTGAGACGTATCGAGAATTGCATAATTCTCTTACATCATTTCTGCATTTGTAATGTAGTTGCATTGGTGTATGCCAGCTTAAAACTGACGCATGTTATGCTTCGTTACAGCTTTCTTTGCATGATCATAAGTTATGTTCGGCTTTGTGCATCATCTTGCATTTTGCCCCTGCCTTCGGGCACATATCCTGCTTGTCTTGCATGTCAGTCTAAGTCTTCGGCCATGTCAAAAATGGGTCGTTTCTGGGCTTTGACATTCACTCCCGTCATTGTTATGACTTCCGAGTTCTGTCAAAGAGGGGCAACTGTAGACACCCCATTTTTTACCGTCCTCAAGACTTGGACGTCACCATTGGAACACTTGGTGATTACCCTTGTTTGTGTTCGTCTTGAGTTCCCGGAGGTCTCGGTTGCGCGCCTTGCCTCAGGATCTCTCGACTCGACCGTGTTGTGTCTGGTTTTGCACCAAACACTTGTGTTTTGCCTTGGAGGGGCAGGGAATGCCTTGTCAGGCATCCCCACACATCACCGGCCATGGCTTGAGGCCACCAGCCAGTGATTCTATGCCATCGGCAATGTATATTGCCGGTCGGCACTCTTTGTTGCTAGTCGGCCATTTATTTTGTCAAAGTGGCAATTTTAGATGGCCGACCACTGTTCATCTACTTTTAGTAGATATTTTGTGCCAGCTGTGATAGCTGGCACCCACTTTGTTCCCCTCCATATACATGTATGGTGGGATTTCCCTCTTGGATGGCTTATTTTGGAAGCCTTACAAGAGGGAGTCGCCTATAAGAAGAGGGCTCCTCTCTTGGCATTAGGGTTAGAAAAAATTGTTAGGGAAGCTCTGGTTCTAGGTTTAGGGTTTTGTATCTATCCTATATCTATACCTCTCCTTCTCTTGTATTGTGTGTGTTTAAGCCTTAGTTTTGTACACAAATACACACTACTACACCTTTCCTTGGAGCTGAGGCCCTTGAGGGTTGTTTTCAGAGTTTTGAAGCTGGTTTGGACCTAAGGTGACAGCTGGTTCACCATTTGTGAAGAGGGTCTACAAGGGTAAGACTTTTGTCCCTTTTTACCCCATTTTTGCATAGCTTTTTAGCCTGTCTTGAAACTATTTTTGAGCTTTGTGTATAACATAAAAAAAGTTCTTTTTTTAGGCCCTCTAAATAGTTATTTGAGGTTGCTTCAAGCTTTGTGGTTGTTTGACCCCTCTTAAGCCTTGTAAGGCTCCATTTTGTGCCATTTTGGGAGAGCTCCGAGACCTTGGTGTTTGGGCCTCCTCACCACTGAAATCTTGAGGGATTTCAGAGGTGAGGATGGTGCCTTGAGGTCCCAAGAATGAGAGGGCCACCCCCTCTTCTTGTTGTCCTTGAAAAGGGCACTTTTTGCCTCTTGAGGGAGCACCTAGCTTAGGCTCTTGTTGACCATGCCTTAGCTATTATTTATGCTTATTTTTCCATGAAATAGCATTGTTTTAAGTTGGTTTTGGTACACCATGCTTGCTTAGCATACATGCCTTGTAATGCCATTTTGTTGCCTTAACATGTCTTAGGTTGTAAACCATTGTTCTAGCATGCTTTAGGCCTAACTTTGTGAAGCTTTCATGTTTATTTTTCCATGTTTAAGGTCTGTCCTTAGTTGTTTGGGTCAACTTTAGCATGCATTGCATAGCCTCTTTGCATTTTAGCTTGTAAGCTTCAAGTATATGAGTGTATAGCATGCATTACTTGCTTTGATTTAGTGATTTGGGACTATTTTCCATGTCATTTCAGTCCACTTAGCATGCTTGTATACTTGCATTTCATGGCTCTTTGATGTTTCAAGAGTTTGTGTTTCATGCTCCTTGAAAGTGCATTTGTGCATGTTTCCATGTGTGAGTCATTTAGATGTCATCTAAGTGGTTTTGGGGGTTCATTTTGACATGCTAAAACCCTGATTTTAGTTGCTTAATTCATGCAATGTTTGGTCTTGTTAAGTGTGGTTCAATACCCCTTTAACTTGCTTTGAATCTTGGACTTTGCTTGCATACCTTGATTACATTGTTTGGGTTGGTTTAGCACCATGTTCTTGCATGATTTTCAAGGCTTAATTTGCATGCTATATGTCCATGTTTGCATCCTCTTGAGTGTGCTTGAGAATTGCTCTTTAATGCTTGAAGTGTTGGAGATCATTTGCATTCGTGTTTGTGTGCCTATTAGCCCTTCATTTTCGAGCACCTTGGCCACTGTTTTAGGCCTAGTAAGGGCTGCCTAAACCATGTTTAAGTCCATCTCTTTGCTTGTTTGCATGCTCACCTCGCATGGTTGCTTGCATACTTGCATATACACATCGCATTGCTATGTTGCATCCTTAGCTCGCATGCCTAGGTTGCATTGCATTGTGCATGCATTGCCTCACCTCTTGAAGTGAGTCATGATAGAGGTAGAAGCCCCTTTGTGTGTTGGTTTGCATTGCATTTGAAATCAACATGCATAATTTGGTCTCTTGGGCCATCACGCATTGAAATGCGCGATGGATGGTCCGAGAACCAAGGACCATGTCCCTTTGAGTCATAAACATGATAAGGGATATGGTTGGTGCATACATTGCTTGAATTGCATTGCCATGCAAAGCTCTGTCCTCTGCTGCTGTCAAACAGATTCTGCAGGAACTTTTTCCCGATCGACTGCACAGAGTGCCGACCGGCAATCCATCCGTGGCCGATATCTTCATCAACAACCGATGATCACATCTTACTGTCGGTGGCTATTCTCCTCAGCCGGTGGTGTCTCCCAATATCCAGGGAAGCAATTCTGAGACTTTGGAAGTCTTCAGAGGGGCAGAGCATGGAAAACAGAGGCAGCCTGCGCATGGCAGTGGACTTCCGAGCAAGACCCGAGCGCGCGTGCATTGGGCCCTCTTCTCGAGGCCCTTTTTCTTGCTTTCTTAAATTAATCAATTTGTTTAATTAATTTAGTTGGTCTGTAATAATTAATTAGCTAGGATAGTTAATTCATTATTCGAATCGTATTATTCTTTTGGTCCCTCCGAGCGAGGGCGAATTTGTAATAAGTGTGGGTGAGTGTGTGCATGTCTTCCAACCCCCACCTCTTTCTCCCTTTTACTTACCTGCGTTGATGGTTAGTAATAGGTCATGTTTAATTTAGCATACCTTATGCTATGCATGCGCGCATCATTCATCAGTATTGCATGCACCGGGCTCGGCACATCATGCTAACTGCATTAGTATTTCAAATCTAACTTGAACACATGCTACTTGTGCATTTTCACATGTCATTCAAAGAATAGCCGAGCCTACTCTAGTGACATCCCGTATGCGTTGCATTAGACATTTAAACATGGACTTGGATCATGCATTGATTGCTAATGAGTTCTTTGTTTTGGCACGGAGTACGATGTAAGTATTTATACTTTAGCATCCTTGCATGCGTGTGAGTGTTGCCATAATTGCATGATTACCATGAGGCTAGCTGCTTATGTGATATAACTGCTTGAATGCCTGTGGGTGAAGGTTGGATTGTCTGAGTTGGAATGGCTCATTGAAATCCGTGTTTTAGCCTACTTGCGAGTAGCAAATTCCAAAACATTTTTCCAAAACAATCGGATATGCAATGCTTATTCCCAAATTAGTCAATCTAGTCTATACTTTTGTGCTGTGCGCGCAACATAGTAATTCTAGGCTAATAATCGGGTTAAGAACACATAACGTTTTCAAAAGCGGATATCACGGTTAGTAGAGGCCGATCTTCGAATCGGGCGAGAGGGGGTGCTCATAGCTGACCTTACCCAATCGTACCCAAGTTCCCGAGCCGAGGCAACTTTGGTGATGACGGACACGTGGTCTTTGGCACCGAGTCAGGGTTTCCTAAATTCTCCCAAAATAAAATATTTAGGTGGCGACTCTGTATCTGGCAAAGCAGTCCATGTTTGGCACTTCTTTTCTAAAAATCTGTTTTCTCAAAACGATTTGCCGGATTTGGACTCTTTGGTTCAGATTAAGGACCGTGACACAAATTGAGTCCGAACTGTAACATGAGGCCCACGGGCGCGTCTACAGATATCCACAAAGGGCGCTCCGAATCTAGAGGCTTTATTGGCCCAAAGACGTTATTCGCCGATGGGGCTCCGAATCCGGAGACTTTAGTTGGCCAATCGTGATATCTACGAAGGGCGCTCCGAATCCGGAGGCTTTATCGACCAATCGTGATATCCAGGAAGGGCACTCCGAATCCAGAGACTTGAATTGGCCAATCGTGATATCCACGAAGGGAGCTCCGAATCCGGAGGCTTTATCGGCCAATCGTGATATCCATGAAGGACGCTCCGAATCCGGAGGCTTTATCGGCCAATCGTGACATCCACGAAGAGCGCTCCGAATCCATAGACTTGAATTGGCCAATCGTGATATCCACGAAGGGCGCTCCGAATCCGGAGGCTTTATCGGCCCAAAGACGTCATTCGCCGATGAGGCTCCGAATCCAGAGACTTGAATTGGCCAATCATGATATCCACGAAGGGCGCTCCGAATCTGGCGGCTTTATCAGTCAATCGTGATATCCATAAAGGGCGCTCCAAATCCGAAGACTTGAATTGGCCAATCGTGATATCCACGAAGGGCGCTTTGAATCCAGAGGCTTTATCGGCACATCTTTGAACTAGATTATGTAGTAGGTGAATGGGAATCTTTGTATTACAGAAAAAGAGATGTACATAGAGAACAGTTCGGAACAAGCATCATGTCCCACAAGTCGGGTTAATGATAAAACTTGCATAAATGCGTGGAATTCCAGGGCCGCGGCAGACTCCTTCCTGACATGTCTTTGAGTTGATATGCCCCTACTTCGGCGATTGAATCAATCTGGTAGGGGCCGTTCCAGTTAGGACCCAATTTTCCATCGGCCGGTTTCCTGTCAGCTGGAAGCACCTTCTTGAGGACCAATTCTCCTGGTGAGTAGCAATGCAGCTGAACCCATTGATTATACGACTTTGCCAGCTGCTGCTGGTACCGTGCCATGGACGCAAGGGCTCGGTCTCTTCGTTCTTCGATTAGAATCAAATTCAAAGCCAGCATCATGTCGTTTCGGCTCGTATCAAAAACTTGCGACTTGAGTGTCAGGTGGCCGATCTCCAGGGGTAAGATTACCTGGGTTCCAAAGCATAGGGCAAACGGCGTTTCTCCAGTCGATCTTCTCAGTGTAGTTCGATGAGCCCACAGTACACTCGGCAATTCTTCGACCCATTTTCCTTTGGCTTTTTCCAGCCTCTTCTTGATGCCGTACAAGATGGATTTATTTGAGGCTTCGGCCTGGCCATTGCTTTGGGGGTAAGCCGGCGTTGAAAAGTAAGGCCGAATACCATATTTGCTGCACAGCTCTCAGTATACGCCACAATCAAATTGGGTGCCGTTGTCTGAGATAAGAGCTCTGGTAATGCCGAATCATGTTATGATGTTCCTCTATACAAAGCGCTTAACGTCAGCATCTCGGATGTGTGTTAATGCCTCTGCTTTGACCCATTTCGTGAAGTAATCTATTGCGACGATCAGGTATCGCTTGTTCCCTGGGGCCCTCAGCAATGGTCCTACGATGTCAAGCCCCCATTGGGCGAACGGCCAAGGACTGGTGATAGAGTTTAACTCTTCAACAGGCAGATGGTTTAACGGGGAGAGTTTTTGGCACTGTTCACACTTTTTTGCATAACACTCTGCGTCCGCTCTCATTGTCGGCCAATAATACCCCTATGTTATAGCTCGATGGGCCAAAGAGCGTCCGCCAGAATAGGCTCCACAACTGCCTTTGTGTATCTCAATCAAAAGCTCTCCGACTTTGTCCGAGTGCACACATTCCAAATATGGGTCGAAGAATGACCTTTTATAAAGCCTTTCTTGCGGATCCAGGCACTACAACAAAAAGCATTTTCTGCGACGTTTTTTAGCAACAAAATTGAATTTGGTTGCCAATTGTATTTTTTTAGCGACAATATACGTGTTGGTCGCCAAAAAATACACCATTAGCAACAAAGATTTCAATTCGTCGCGAAAAATGGTTGGCGCGAATTTAATTTTTCGCGCGGGAGCGCTAAAAACGTTTTGGCGACGAAATTAATATATGGCGACGAAACTGTTTGTCGCCAATTTTCGACTTTTTGGTGACAGAATTAAACTAGTCGCTGAAAGGTGAGTGCTATTTATGGCAACAAAATTATTTTCGTCGCCAATAAATTTATTATCAAAACGACGTCGTTTTGAATCTTTTTTTTTTTTTTTTTTTTAAGTGAATAAACAAAACTGACCTAAAAGAGATTTCTTCATCTTCTCATTTCAGAATCTGCAGCGGCACAAACAGAGGCGGCAAACAGGTATTTTTCTCTCCCTCTTCTTCTTCTCTCTTTCCCTCTCCCTCTCCCTCTCACTCTCACTCACTCACACTGTGAGAGTTTCGAATCTGTCTTTTTTTTTTTTTTAAATGACTTTTAAGTGAATAAACAAAAGTGACCTAAAAGGAGACTTCTTCATCTTCTCAGTTCCGAATCTGCAGCGGCACAAACAGGTATTTTTCTCTCCCTCTTCTTCGTCTCTCTTTCCCTCTCCCTCTCCCTCTCACTCTCACTCACTCACACTGTGAAAGTTTCGAACTGATTTTGTGAGTTTCGGACTGATATTGTGATTTTCGGGATTGATCTATTCTAATTTTTGGACTGATTTTGAAACTAATTTTCGGGACTGGTATGTTCGGAATTTTTGGACTGATTTTTGTAAGAAACAAAATCTAGAGCTTTTTCAAGAGATGCAAGGATGGTTTATATAAGACTTTATAGAGAATTTATGGTGTCTTCTCTGTTCTTGTGATTGATTTTGGAGCTGTGATAATCTCTGTTCTTGTGATTGATTTTGGAGCTGTGAGAATTTTGGTGTCTGTCTCTGTCTCTGTTCTTTTTTATTTTTTATTTTTTTTATTTCTTGGTGATGTATTATATAGCATTAGAAGGCAAAAAGGTAAATGGATGTTACCAAGAAAACAGAGATCAAACATAAGCTCGTTTGTTTAAGTGAAAGTTATTTTTTATTTTCTGTATTTTCTATAGTTTTTTATGAAGGAAAACAAAAGTTAACAAAAAAATATATTTTTTATAGTCAATGAAAAAGAATTTGTTTGGGTGAAAAATATTTTTCATTGTTAAAAAGTGAAAAAATATTGTTTGGATTAATATTTACCACCGCTGTCAGTGTGTCGATGAGGCCCATCGATTGTGAGCACACAGCATGACATGGCATTAAGAAGCATATGTTAATGGGATATTCAAGAGCATTGGCTAAGATCATCTTTCCCATTGGTTTAGATGGAGTATGCAAAATATGACTCTTGTTTTGTTTTGTTGGGTATGTGAATGAACCAGGGAACTTGCATTTTTTTTGTATTTTTTTAGTATCGCATGGCTTTGTTTCGTAGCTTGTGTGCTTCTTTCTTGTCCTCTGGGAGCTATTCAGAAGATAGGAATGCAACAATGGGATCCATCCAACTTGGTGCAGATTCGACAACGTTGATTTGGACTTCCTCCGGAGGGCCAATGCTTGGCTCTGGGATGAATCCTACTTCGATGGTCAGTTTAACCTCTGAGTTGATTGCGGAGGCTAGGCAAGCCAAGGCATTTGCATGGGTGTTCTGATCACGTGTTATCTGGTTCAACTCATAATGGTCAAATTTTGCCAGCAGGGAATTGGCCGTTTTCATGTAGGCCGCCATACGGTCGTTTCTTGCCGCGTATTCCCCCTTTAGCTGATTGATCACCAGTTTTGAGTCGCAAAATACAAGCAGACGACGAGCACCTAGAATATGTGCATTTCACAAATCGGCTAAAATGGCTTCGTATTCGGCTTCGTTATTTGATGCTTCGAAGCCGAGCTTGACGACATGCTCAATTATTGCGCCGTCGGGGGTCAAGATTACAACTCTAGCTCCGCTGCCCCGTTGATTGGACGATCCATCACATTACAACTGCCAGATGTCCCCAACATAAATCCTCCAGTTCGGCTTTAGTAGAATTTCATCTGACTTGGAGTTAGTGACATCAGACTTGAAGTCGGCAAGGCCCCCAGTGAATTCGGCGACGAAGTCGGGAAGCACCTGTCCCTTAATTGAGGTTCTGGGTAGAAATTGAATATCGTACTGGCCAAGTTCCAGAGCCCACTTTGAAACACGTCCAGATGCTTCCGCATGGCGTAGTACTGATCGGAGGGGATAATCTGTCAACACCCAAATGTTATGCCCTTGAATGTAATGCACGGGCTTCCTTGCCGCCATAACTAGGGGTAGGATGAGCTTTTCCAGCGGAAGGTAGCTTGTTTCGGCGTCAACCATTGCCTTGCTCACATAATATACTGGCCGCTGCTCCCCCAGCTCTTCCTTTATCAATACGGCGCTGACGGCTTAGTCAAAAACTGCCAGGTACAAAATGAGCGGGTTGCCAGCAGAGGGTGTTGTCAGGAGTGGTACTGAGCGGAGGTAGGTCTTCAGGCCATTGAAAGCGTCTTCGCACTCGGCGGACCATTCAAAGGCCTTGCCCTGCTGTAGTGTATGAAAGAATTGTCGGCAGCGACCTGTGGACCAGCTTATAAACCTGTTGAGTGCGGCAGCCATCCTCATCAACTTTTGGACCTCCTTTACTGAACGAGGGGAGCTGAGCTCCAGGATTGCTGTGATTTTCCTTGGGTTGGCTTCGATTCCTCTGTGGTTGACAATGTAGCCCAAAAATTTGCTAGAGCCGATACCCAACACACATTTAGAAGCGTTCAACTTCATTCCATATTTGTGTAGGATGGCGAATGTCTCTTCCAGGTCGGTTATATGATTCTGCTCTTTTTTGGATTTGACCACCATATCGTCAATGTATACTTCCATAGTTTTGCCGAGTTTCTCCTTGAACATGGTGGTGACCAGTCTCTGGTAGCTTGCCCCTGTATTCTTCAACCCAAAAGGCATTACCTTATAGCAATAGGTTCCTCTTAGGGTGAGGAATGCAGTTTTCTCTTGGTCCTCCGAGTGCATAGCGATTTGATGATAACCTCTATAGGCATCAAGGAAGTTCATACGCTGATGGCGCGCCGTAGCATCTACAAGCTGGTCTATCCTGGGAAGAGGAAATCAATCCTTTGGGCAGGCTTTGTTTAGGTCCGTGAAGTCGACGCACACTCACCAAGTCCCATTTTTCTTCTTCACCACCACCGTATTAGAGAGCCATGTAGGGTAGGTCACTTCCCTAATTGCTCCGGCGTCAAGCAGCCTGTCAACCTCCTCAACAACGGCGGCAGTGTGCTCTGCGGCTGACCGCCGGCTTTTCTGAATGATCGGCTTACACTTAGGATCGACATTCAAATGGTGCTGTGAAACTGACGGATCTATACCCGGCATCTCGTACGGAGTCCATGCAAAGATATCGAGGTTGCTGAGCAGGAAATATATTAGCTGTCATTTGTCGGCCTGATGCAAGGAGGCGTCGACAATGAAGAACTTGTCGGGGCTTCCATCGATTTGAACTCATACTAAATCTTCCGTTGCCTTTTCATTTGAGGGCCATCCAACATCGCTGAGGCTTTCTCGATCTGGCAACTCAATGGAATTCACCTGTAGTTCCTTTGGCGTTTTCATAGCAAGGAGATAACATGCTTGTGCCGATTTTTGGGAGTCACGGATTTGCTCAATACCGCGTTCTATCGGGAAGCGGAGCAGCTGATGATAGGTGTTGGGGACGGCTCGCATAGTATGCAACCAGGATCGCCCCATGATGAGATTATACGGCGACGGCAGCTTGACGACCAAGAATCCCACATCCACTGTTCGGGTACCTGCTCTTACGAGAAGTCTGACTTTCCCCAACAGGTACTCTGGATTGGCATTGAAGCCGAATAGGGGGTAAGGGGCCGGAGAGAGATCGGATTCAGAGAAGCCAAGTTTGGTGAATGTCTTGTAGTACATTATCTCCAATGTGCTCCCCGGATCAATGAGTACACGCTTAACAATGAATCGGTTCACGCGCAACTCAATTGCTAAGGGATCCATGTGGGGCAATATTACTTCGGCCAAATCTGAATCATCGAAAGTAATAACCTCGGCTTCATGGGGCCGTTTAGCCGAAATGAGTTGCTCTTGAGGGTTAGACTTTGACAGAATTGCGTGCACCGCCGATGACATTGGCAGGCTGTGTATCATGTAGATCGCGCAGAGCGAACGTGAATCCTGTGCCAAGGCTATTGCTTGGGTTGGGTTGCCTTTTCAGATGTACTATTGTAACCGGCCGTCTTGTACCAATTTATCGTCGTACAGGGTGAATGACGGTGCTTTGAATTTCTTGGGTAACACTACCTTCGCAATTTGTCGTAGAAAAGGATCGTCTTGATCGTCATCCGAGCTATTTCTTCTTTGTTTACGCCTTGTACGGGGACTCTCTTCAGAAGAACTAGTAATTTCAGATCGTCCCTTCTTCTTGAGCTCCGAGGATAATGAGTCGGAGTTGCTATCAGTATCTTGTTGTCGGGCTCGAGATCGTCGACCAGCTACCCTCACGGGTCGTTCCGGGCCTTGATGTGCAGCTTGTTTGAACTTCGCCACCTCCAAGGCCAAATCCTGACGGAGATGTTCGTTCTCTGCAATCATGTTCTCCAATCTTTGTTCGTTTTGTTGTGCTTGTTCCAGGATCGCTTGCATTGCGTCGTGCTCTGAAGTCGAGGGTGAGGCAAAATTCAAGGCACGTCTTGCGGCGAAAGTCTCTGTTCCAAGCATGGTTGTTGGAGTGGTTGCATCTTGCGGTATAGGGTCGACAGTGACTGTCGGAGGATCTTCCCACAAACGGTGCCAATTGTGGAGAAGTGGTTTGGAAATACTCTTTTGATCCTGAGGAATGCTCGTGATCCTCTTCCGATCACCTAAAAAAAAATAAAACACTCTGGCAGGGGTGTCAGAATTAGTACTCCGACAGACAAGTCAGTAACCACACTCAGGAATACTTATATTCTAAGTTAAGCACTACAATTCTCACATACTTCTTTCTGGCTGATATTCTTCTATTTATATCTTTTCTTCCATGGGCCTCGGGATTAGGTCCATTTCCAACTCATATTCGGCACATCTTATAATAGACCGACCCTCACTCGGTCCCTTGCCTAATCGGCTATTCGGCCGAATAGGGTTGGATTTGAACATGCGAGCCAATTGCCGAGTGCTTCGAATCTCGACTCTCCGAGATTTGACTATCTGGAATCTCTACGACTCCCTTTTCTCGGCCCCCACAGGTTATAACCAGCTTTTTGGTTAAAAACTACTTATAAGTTGCTTATAAGCAGCTTTTTTGTAAGAAATAAAGTAGGTTATAATTCGAAAAATGAATTATAACTCACTTCCCAAAAGGGGCCTAAATTTATAATTTCTAGGGTTTTGTAAATTTTTAACAATTATGAAATCTAAAAGTAAAAATAAAAATAAAATAAAATAAAATAAAATAAAATAAAAAGACGAAAATAGCATAGATGGTCAGAAAAACATACATCACCCATTGCGGACATGGGAGTTGTTTTTTTTTTTTTTTTTTTTTTTTTTTTTTTGGAACTTTGTGGACATGGGAGTTTGACGCTATCACTTCCATGAGAGTGAACAAACAGCATCCCGAAGGTAGCCGGAGGTCTAGGAGGAGTTTTATTGATTGAGGTGTCGTCACCCAATTATAGCTACCAAAAAATATATATAAGAGCTTTCAAAAATAGGAATTAATCTCATTATTTTCTTAAAAATAATGAGTTCAGAGGCTAAGTTACTTAGGTCTCGTTTGGGAATAGTTTTTTTGATAATTTTTTGACTTTGTAGATAAAATATGATGTAAAAAAATTAATATGTTAAAATGACTTTTAAATTTTTTACAAAAAGATGTGTAATAAAAAGTAAAGAGAATTTTTTTTTTTTTGACTTTTTCATATAAATTTTAGATTTTTTAATTTTTTAAATAATATTTTAACTTTTTAAATAATATCTCCACTTACAAACGAGGCCCTAGTGAGAAAGTGTTAAACACTCCCGTAGCTTAATCACGTGATTATTCCCTACTTAAATATGATTTTGTTTTAATTTAAATTATAAGTAAATAACATTGAACATATATATGACATATCATTAAATGTTTATAATAAATTTATTCTTATTTAGGTAAAATTTTAATAATTTTTAATTTTTTTAAAAAATGATACGTCAAAAATAAAAAAAAAATAATATGATAAGTTATACTAATTTTTTAAAATTTTGATTAAAACTAAAAATTACAAAACTTATCATTCTTTTCAATTTTTGTTGCCTTACATTTTCGTACTCACGTCACGTCAACAATCATAGTTGTCTACAATTTGGCTGCCGTGGTTGCTGCAGAGGCAGCCGAAGCTTATTTAAGAGTGTTAATCTAAGGTTAAGTTTGGCATACTTAAAAAAAAAAAAAAAAAAAAAAAAAAAAAAAAAAAAAAGATTAAAAAGTCACTATTCTATTTAGGTCACATCATCTTATTTAAGTTACATTACATCTCTAACACATCACTTCAAATCCAACTCATATTTCATAAAAAGTCAAAAAGTGCACTTATTTAGATCATCCCAAACAACCCCTAAGTGTGTTTTTTAATTTTTTTTATAAAATATGAATTATGTGTGAGTTGGATTTAAAGTAATATAGTAGAAAAGTAATATGACTTAAATAAGATGATGTGATTTAAATAGAATAGTGACTTTTTGACTTTTTTCAGTTATAACAAATAAGGCCTTAGAGTATCCACACCAAACTCTTTAATTTTTTAATAAAATTAAAGGTATTTCATTATTTCAGCAATTTATCTTTTAGTATTTACTACATCAAATTCTTTATTCTAACTTATTAAATATTATTTTCTTATTATGTTTGTTAATATTTCTTTTTTTCATTAAATTGATAAGTTACCAGCCAAATAATTTTTAAAAAAAGTCAAAAAAAAAAAATTACCGTTGACCTGCCGGAGGTCCGACCAGACTTTCGGTCAAACATTCAGTAACACACAAATAGCGATGAACAGTGCCTCGCTTGTTGTAACGAGTTAGTGTACCGATCGTAAATTTTGACGTGCTACAGGCAAGTTTGATGCAGATGATTTTTTGAAATTTTTAGCTAAAAAATAAAGTTTGAAAAGCTTGATGAGGATGCTCTTAGAGGCCTAAGGAAAAAAAAAATAACTAATATATGATACTTGTGAAAAAAAAAATTAATATTATTTTTTTTATATTTAAAAAATTATATTTTATTTCCTGAGATTTATTACAGATTCAACTCTTCTACGTAGCTCAAAAATGAGCTGGCTCGAATGGTTCAAGGTGCCAAAACGACATCATTTTGACACTTTTTTTTTTCTCTTTTTGAAATAGAGAAGCGAGAGGAAGAGAGAGATTGATGAAGAGAGAAGAAAGAGAAATGGAAGGTGGAACACAAAGAGAGAGAGAGAGAGAGAGAGAGAGAGAGAGAGAGAGAGAGAGAGAGAGAGAGAGAGAAGAGGGTGGAAGAGAGAAGAAGAAAAAAATAGAGAGGGAAAGAGAGGACGCCGGCGGCGAAAGACCTGGAGGGAATGGTAAGGAAGCTACCATCTATGTTTCTTCATTTTCTGATTTTTTTTTTTTTTCTTTTGGGTTTCTTTATCTGCTTTGATTTGTTTTAATTTTTCTTGCTTTCCCGCATTTTCAGGGAAACATTTGTGATTTACTATTGATTCACTGTAGAAGCAAGCCAAACAGAAGAAATTGGTTGCCCACTTTCACTACTGATTCACTGTAGAAGCATGCAAAACAGAAGAAATTGGTTGTCCATTTTCCATGAGTCTTGTCATTGAGGAAAAATGGAGGAAAATAATAAAATAACAAATAAAAAAACAAAACAAAAAAAGGAACAGAAAGATATGAGTGAGTGGTAGTGGGTTGTAGAGAAGGAGGGATGGGATACATGGTAGAAAGCTTTGTCTGTTTCACTTAATCATAACCCACCCAACTCATGGAAGAAGATAGAGAGAGAGAGAGAGAGAGAAAGAGAGAGGGAGAGAGAGAGAGAGAGATGGGATTTGGGTTGAGATTGGATTGGGTTTTTCTTCTTCTTCAAAAGCCTTTTTTTGCAAGTGAAGAAAAATCCGATCTCTGTGTGTGTGTATGTGTGTGTGTGTGTGTGTGTGTGAGAGAGAGAGAGAGAGAGAGAGAGAGGTCTACCTTGGTCTTCTTCTTTTTCTGTATGAAGATGGAGGAGAGAGATAGAGAAGAAAGAGAAAAAAACAGAGAGAGAGAGGGAGGAGGGTCGGGCCATTCGAGCCTTTGCCTCTCGAGCTATGAGGCATTTTCCTTACAAATTATTCTCTGAATTACTAATGTCATGTTCTAAATTTTTTTAAATAACTATCTTATGCTTTTTCTTACCATTTCTTCTTCCTATTATTATGACTACATTTTAAAACTCTCCGTTATTAAATTGTACCTGAACATATTCTTATTGAGTGATGATATACAAATGAAAAATGCTATAGGCTCCAAATTTTCTACCAAATGAATGACCAAATGTCTCACATAGATTTGGAGTTCATAAAAGTGTAGACCCCACATCCATGTGAGACATTTAGTCATTTATTTGGTGGAAAGTTTAGTATCCCTAGCATCGCTCTATGCAAACATAAATTTTATATAGAATTTTCGAACACAATGATATATCTTAATAGTGACATTTCACTTTAAAACAAAATGCTCATAAGCATAATTTATATTTACAATAATATCACTATCACAATATTTTTATGATATTTTTTGTATAAATTTTTATATATGAATATATTTTTTTTTATTTCCACCATTATATCTAGATTAGATTTAATCTAGATATATTTAAAAAGTATATAATTTGTACAAAAAAATTTAAAAAAATCTACGGAATGCAACAAAATAAGATAATGTATTGAATTTTTTTTTTATTTTTGTGAATTTAAAAAAGAAATCACAAAATATATACTTCTTAAGTATATATAAATTAGGTGTATCTAAAAAATAAAAATAAAAAATGCTTAAAATATTAAAAAAATTCATTAAAAATACAAAAAATAAAAAATTTAATTTTTTGTGTGAGTTAAACTAAAGAAGATGATTGTTATTTTTCTAAAAGTGACATAAACAAAATATCTATATTTATTTTATATATATAAAAGCTAAGGAGCAAATATGTTATTTTAATCTGACTGGAGATAAGTGTAATTTTTTAAATGTAAAAGAGCAAATCTGTATTAAATAGAAACCTTGCGGGTTGTCAATATAATTTACCCAAAAATTTTAAGTGAGACCCTTTGTAAATTATAATTCTCTATTTAATTTTTTTTTTCGTTGTTTAAGATACAAAATTACTAATTAAAATTTATTGTTAAAGTTTTGCTAATATATATTTTTTATAGGGAAAATTAGTCTAGGGTCTCTCTCCCACTTTTCGTAATGGAAGAGGTTCACAAAATTATTTTTTGATGTCTGAGGTCCCTAAACATATCACAGAGAAATTTGACCTTACCAAATCAAAACTCATCTCTCTCTCTCTCTCTCTCTCTCTCTCTCTCTCTCTCTAAACTTCTCCACTCTCGGACCTGTCCAGATCAACTCTTGTTCCTCGTCCCTGATTTCATTCTCCAGCCGATTGCGCTCCACCTTCACCAAATCTGACCCGTGCAGCAAATTCAAGAACTCATCCACGTCCAAACTCGGCGGCCTCTACGGAGCTCGCCTCCTCGAAGTCTTAAACAATCCCGACACCGTTAATGGCGTTGCCGAGCCGACTGAGGAGCGGCGATCCAGAGGCGTTGCTGTCGCCGGAGAGATTTACCAGAAGGTAAAAAATGGTCAGAAATGGCTTGACTCACAACGGCGGAGAGATTGATGAATCAAACATGCGTTGCTGCCAAACATAAACATGGCTCGACTGCCAACCAATTCAAGAGAGAAAGGGAGAGAGATGAACAGAAGGTAAACATGCATTGATGAATCAAACATGAACATACGTTGTTGTCGCCATTGTCAGGCGTTTCTCTCTTGAATTTTGATTTTCTGAACATGTTTGATATTACAATGAATCTGTTTATTCATAATTTTTTAAATTTTTTTGGTGATCATTTGAACAGTTAATCTCATATTCAAAAAGACAATTGCCCTGTTTTTTTTTTTCGTGATCAATTTCTCTGGGTTGGAGTGTGATTTTCTCTGAGTTTGAGTAAATTTCTCTAGGATGGACTAAATTAATTTCTCTGGTTTGCATCTATGATTATTGTGTAAATAGAAGGGGGAATTTCTCTGCAGAGAGGAAGGCCAGAGAATGGGAAGGTTAGGGAAAGGTCAAAGAAAATTTCAAAATTTCTCTAAAAAATCCAGAGAAATTCTTCCTAGAATTTCTCTGTTGAGATTTTCTTTATGACAAAATCGGTAGAGTTGAATCTGCTGTTCTATTGATTTGATAAACTACCCCAGAGAAATTCTCTCAGTCCAAAGAAATTGCCTTCTAACCCAGAGAAATTCACAAAAAGTCGGTGAAAATTTCCTTCTAGTCTAGAGAAATTCAAAAAAACTCAGAGAAATTTGGAATTTTCTCTGAAATGTGTCCAGAGAAATTCTCTGGATCGAATTTTCTCTGGATTGATATTGAGGGACCTTAAACATTATAAAAATATTGAGTGTCCTTTATGCTATAAAATCATAATGCCAGGAACCTTAAAAAAAAAAACCCTTTTTATATGCAAAAGTACAATTTATATTTTTATAACTGACTATTGGTACTAGAACCAATAAATAATATTTCTAGTTGATTATATATTTTTTATTTTCCAGTATATCTGTTGTGGATGCAAGCTTTTCATTTTTATCAAAAGATATAAAGATGAGATTTTTTTTCTAATATATAATAACAAAGATTTTTTTTCTTCTATATATTTAACAATTAATTTTATGATAGTATTTATTTTATTTTGATGGAGAGCATGAAATGCAATTAAGATAGTTTATTTCAATGTAATAAGAGATAAACATTGTTAACATAAATGTAACTAACAGCCGAGATACAGGCGAAGTGTAAATTTAAAATAAAAAAAAATTATATTATGTAATTTATATTTTTTTTAATAATATACATATATATTATGAGTGTAATGTAATGCAAGTTAAATATTTCTAACTATGTGCAATATAACATTTAATTTTAATATATTTCATAAATAAAATATGTACAACATAATATATACAATTTTTTATATAAAAAAAACAATATTTCCTAATTTTCAAAAAAAAAAAAAAACAAAACAAAACAAAAAAAAACAAAAAAAAAAAACTATACATTATGAATTCATAAAACATCTCAATTTGGCGTTAGCATGAGACTAGAAATTACAAATCTTGCGAACAATATATAAGATACATTAATAAATTAGTATTGTTTTCATTTGTTATATAAAGATTAAAATAAAATTTTGCGTTAAATTCAAAATAAATATACTTTAATTAATAGATTGCAAGCATAACTTTACTTTTATAATTGGCTAATTGCATTATGTATGAAGATACAAAATGTAGATATTTTTGAAGTTTTTATAAACGAAACTAAAAAGTTATGAACTTACATTTGGACATGGATGGACATAGTCCTAATCAAATGTTCTTCCAACAATTCATTCAAATTGTTTTCATACACTTTTTGACATAACTCCATGACAATACAACTAATAAGATTGAGTTGATAAAAATTGAAGAAAATTTTGATTTGGATACAAATATGTAAGTTGATTACCTTATAACAATGTTGCACATGTCATTATAAATTTTCAATTTTTGTATCAATCGTTATCTATAAAATTGAAATAAAACGTTTCACTTCTTTATAAGTTGATTATTTGACATAATAATTGATAAACTTGTACATATACACAGACTCATAGTAGTAAAGTTCATAAGAATTATCAATTTACCACATATATGTCCATATTATCTTTACTTCCTATACTTACATTATCAATTATGACAGGATTTCTGTTAAAATAAAAAAATAAAAATTTAAATTAACTATTAGTATATAAACATGTTAAAATTATGCTTATAATATGTTATAAATATGTTATCATACTGACACTGCCGTTGTCTTAAAAACTCTCACACAATTAACTTTCTTAATTATGTTTTATCAACTTTAATAAAGATCCTCCATCCAAGACTATACATAGAGAACTGTTTGACCTACATTATGATATTCAAAGATATAATCAACCCAAAATGTATGTAAATGTTCTTAGGTTATGTGATGTCTTGGGTCTTGGGCTTAAATAGTATTGTGTAGTAGGGTAATATGTTTTTCTTTCGGTATTTGGTTTACGGTATCGAGTCGTTGAGACTCTTTCTACTCGTAGTTAACCTCTCTTAATTTTTCCAGGTTGAAAATTTTGAGTTTTGAGCATTGAAATTTGTCTTGAATTGCAAAAATCAATTTTGGGTTTTTGGGCAAAACCGCTCGTGTGGAATTGAAAACTGCCTGACTAGATCCTCATAGAGTTTTTCAAACTTTTCTGAGTTTTCAAGGAAGAAAATCACTTGAGCGGATTTTGGGTCCTACTCGAGCGGATTTGGTGGAAATTTCTGGACAGCTCTCTGGAGTAATCCTCTCATGAGGCATAAAATTCCACTTGTACGGATGGGAAGTTCTGCTTGTGCGGAATTGAAATTGCTTGCGTGGATTTCGATGCATCTGTCTCGAAATTTGTGCTCTTTTCCTCAAAATTGATACCAAAAGTGTTTTTTTGCACAGATTTTCTTCTCTCTCTCTCTCTCTCTTTCTATTCATATTTTCTCTCCATTCTTTCTAAAAACACACCCAAATCCAACTTTGCTCTAAGATTTAGCTCAAATTTTCATGAGTTTGAGGGGCTTTTTATACCAAATCTAAGAGGGTGGTGAGGGCTACGTTTATAACCAATTGGATCGTGTTTTCGTCAACTTTGACTTCTAGGGTTTCTTCCTCCCTATCTCCCAAACTTGAGGTAGGAATTTTTCTTGAGTTATATATATATATATATATATATATTTGCAAGTCTATGGTTATTTTGATATTGTTCAAAGTGTGTTAAACTAGGGTTAATTTATGAGATTGTGTTTTGTTCAAAGAAGGGTTTTCTCAAATCTTTTTTTCAAATCTTTCATTTATGAACTATGAGAATGTTTGGGAGTTTCATGAGTTGAAACATTTTTTTGAAAAATAAGGAATCCCAAATTTTGTAAAAGCCCTATGCTTGAGGAAGTTGAGGAAATAGTAGTATCCATGAAAAATATGAGTTGTGTGATAGTTGGAGTTTTTAATTGCATAAAATCTTTTAAAAATAGAAACTCTAATTTTTCTTGTGAAAACCTAGATTTTGGAAATTTGGAGAAAAGTTGGGATTTTCTGAAATCAATAATTGTTGAGATCTATTTTTGAGAAATGATGGGAAAGTTGTTATATTTACCCCTATTGTTAAAATCCCTTATAAGAGAAAATTTGATATTGAGAAAATAGTGAATGGTATTTTGTTATACTTATCTTGGAAAGATAAAGATTGGGAATGATGATTTTCATGTTGAGAATTATTTGGTTTAAAGAGAAAAGAAATGTGTTTGATGATATGTTTTTATCTATCTCTTGGAATATATATTGTGTACGTGTATATTAAGTAGATATGTGGAACTTGATCACAATGGAATATTGTGTGGATGAAATAAGAAAATTTTGAGAAATTTTAAGAAAGTAATATACGTTGCATTGGCATTTCATTTTATGTTCATTGTTTTCTTTTGAACTGGCATTATTGAGATCACTTTTTAGACAAAAATGGTTTTGTGGAACAAATATTGTTATTAAACTGTTTTGGGGTGAATACAGTAGGAAATCTTGCTAGGGGGGTGTAGTTTAAGAATTAAGTTAGTCTGAGTGTCCTTGGTGTATGACAAGAAACACGCGTGTGCGGGTGCCTAAGCCTTCCGGTTAGAAGCTAATAAGATAGGATTTGGTAGTGCTTGATACGCCTACTTGTAGACACTAGCCTTGGGGATGTGCCTGAGTCGTATTTACCACCCCTTTGTGATATATGGAAATCATTAGATTGATTATATTTTTGAATGAGCATTGTGCATGAGATTTTCAAAAGAAGAAAATTACTTTGAGCATGCTATGGCATGTGTATCCATCTTATGAAACTGTATAAAATGTATATATTTTGTTAAGAATTCTTTACTGGACTTTGCGCTCACCTCTAGTGGATTTGTTGCAGGAAAAAAATTGTTGTGATTCTGCCAAAGTAGAGGCATGGGGAATTGTTTTGGGAACACAAGGCTCTTATCTCTTGTTGTTGTTATGTTGATAAGCCAAGGGGTATATTTGTATGGGTTAGAAAGTCATTTACCTGTAACTAGGCTTAAGCCTCGGAACGTATAGCCCATGGACGCATTATTTTGTGTTTTAATTTCTATTGAATCCTTGTTGTATGCTACCAAATATTGTCTTAGAAGTTATGAAAGTATAATGGTATATGGAACCCTTACGTCTCTTAAATCAATGAGGATTGAGGATTATTGATGAGTTCATCTGCGTTATCATACGTTATCAAATTGGGGGCATTATAACTTGGTATCAAAGCGTACCGGATTTGAATACTTTGGGTACGTGGGAAGTAGTTCATATCATAATGGGTTTGTCTCACTTGATAGTGATGTTATATGCTCAATATGCTAAATGAGAACATGTTTATGTGGCTAGGTAGGTATGGAATTGGATCCTTAGATGTTATTTGTGTCTGTTAAACACTTAGAGGTCATATTAGAATGACACTTGATCAATGTTCGTTCTAATAGGAATTCTCGGGGTTTCGTGCAACAAATTTTATCTTAAGAATATAATTCATGTGTGATTGTGTGACCAAGTGCTTATGTGGAATGCATTTTGTGTTTAAATGTCATAGAGTGTATGAGATTCTGTTAGGGGCACCTTTTGATGTGTGTTAAATTTGTTGTGCTTGTTGTGATTAGGATGTCTAGGCGAGGAAGTGACGACTTTCCTCCTTCCACCCAGGAAGAATTGAGGAAGCAATTTCTAGAGTTGTGCCAAGGTACTATACCTTTGGCACAATTTGAGACGTGGTTTAACAAGCTGTTGAGGTTTGCTCGGAAGTTGGTGGAAACCGAGGAGCTCTATTGTGCAGAGTTTGAAAGTAAGTTGTGTGATGATGTTCAGGAAAAGATCGCCAGGTTTTGGCACAGGAATTACTGGGCGCTTGTGGAAGCGATGGCTCGTGTGGAGGCCACAGTTCTAGTTATGAGGCAGAGTTGGAAGGAGGCCACTTCGGCAACTCCTGCAGCTTGAGGTCATGGTAGACCTAGTAGGAACCAAAAGAGAAGGTTAGGGTTGTTGTCTCAACCAATAGTTGCACTAATGGGATCATCTAGCCAATCGGGACTTGGGGTGATTGAGTGTTCATAGTAGGAGCAGTCATTGGGATCCTTACCAGTTCAGATTTCAAACCAGTCACGTATTTGGGAACCACCTATTTGCTATACGTGTAATCAATCGGGTCATACTAAGCGTTTTTGTACACAACCGAGTTCAGCCTTATCTGTCCGGGCATAGGCGATACCAACACTAGAATTGAGTAGGCTAGACTTCAAAAGCCTTTGGAGGGTCGAACTTTTATCCTCATAATGAGGAGATGCGTGTGACACCCCATATTTTTGAAGTATTAATATTTAGTGAGTGGTATTGGTGGTTTATTATGATAATTTAGTGGTGAGATTTATAGATAAGAATCTAATTTTAAATTATTTATTTATATTTATCTCATCCCTTTTATATCTATCATATTGTTATTTATTTTGATATAATAATAAATTAATTTTCCCTACAATTCCCCATCACGTGGAAAAAGAAACAAAATAAAAAAAATAAAAAATAAAAAAAACGAGCAAACAAACTATGGGCAACAACCCACAGTTCTTCGACATGGCACACCAAACCCACCATTCCATTACTTCATCATTCCATTTATTTTTGATTTTTTTAATATTTTCTTTCTCTCCTTTAATCCTTTATAAACGAACAAAGTAAGGGTTCCTCGCATTCCCTTCTTCTTCTTCATTCATTCTCTCTATCGGCCCTCCTCCTCTCATAGATTGTGTATAGTAGAAATATTAAGTTTAAATATGGGAGTGTTTAGAGTGAAAATAAGTATTTTATAAAATAAATAAATAAGTTGAGAGTTGTAGATTTTATTAAATTATACATACTTTATGTTTTAGATGTTTGATCAAAACTATTTTTGGAGATCCATGGAGCAATTTCAGATTTATGGTGATGGAATTAATTATTTTGAGGTAAATTCCGGTTGTATACAATATGCTCTATTTAAATCTCTTTCCAAAGAGTTCTCTATTTTTAATTATCCACAATTTGTAATCCACTTGATGATTTTGTAAAATCATTTGTTCTCGAATCGTTGACATTCTGATCATTTGGTAAAATTTTCTACAAATATTTCTGTGTTAAATGGTGATTTGTCTGACTGAATGACATGGAAATACTCCGTACATGGATCGAGTGAATCTTATTAATTGTTTACACCAATATACCCGGATAAGCGTGGAGCTTGGGTGAAGTGGGTGAATAAAATAATTTATTCACTAGTCATGTACTGAGTAGGACCGGGTATTTGGTCCTAGATAAATTATGGTTAATTTGTTGTGCAATTTGGTAAATTACTTTATTATCGTATCGTTGATTTAATGTCACAAATTGTTGGATTCCTGTTAATTTATTCTGTATCCGAGCCTTGTATTCCTGTCATATTGTATACTTCCTGAATTAATTTATTCTTCAGGTGCGGAGCAGATTTTAGCATAGATCAAAATTAAGATAAGAAAGATTTATTAATATAGAGATTTGGGACCCACCACTGTAATTATTAAATTTGGAGATAGTTGTAATATTGTTTATTTTGGAGGTAATTAGAATATTTGGAGGATATTATACCATTTAGAGACGATTTTGTCATTATTATTTTTGGGAGCAAAACTTGTATTTTTTTTAGGCTATTTTAATGTATTTAACGACTCGGGAGTGGGGCATTACAAAATGGTATCAAAGCGTAGGGATTAGGTCTTACATGGGATCTGTTGGGTGGTGAGTATTATGAAAAAAAAGGGGTTGATATTTAAGGTGAAAAAAAAATCATTTTTATATCAGAGTGAGTAGCGGAGCCGTGTTATTTGGAGTTTTAGTTGAGATTAAATTTTGGAGCATTACGGATTGGAATTTCGAGGACGAAATTATTTTAATGGGGATAGATTGTGACACCCCATATTTTTGAAGTATTAATATTTAGTGAGTGGTAGTGGTGGTTTATTATGATAATTAAGTGGTGAGATTTATAGATAAGAATCTAATTTTAAATTATTTATTTATATTTATCTCATCCCTTTTATATCTATCATATTGTTATTTATTCTGATATAATAATAAATTAATTTTTCCTACAATTCCCCATCACGTGGAAAAAGAAATAATAATAAAAAAAAAATGAGCAAACAAACTGTGGGCAACAACCCACAGCTCTTTGACATGGCACACCAAACCCACCATTCCATCACTTCATCATTCCATTTACTTTTGATTTTTTTAATCTTTTCTTTCTCTCCTTTAATCCTTTATAAACGAACAAAGTGAGGGTTCCTCACATTCCCTTCTTCTTCTTCATTTATTCTCTCTATCGGCCCTCCTCCTCTCATAGATTGTGTATAGTAGAAATATTAAGTTTAAATATGGGAATGTTTAGAGTGAAAATAAGTATTTTATAAAATAAATAAATAAGTTGAGAGTTGTAGATTTTATTAAATTATACATACTTTATGTTTTAGAAGTTTGATTAAAACTATTTTTGGAGATCCATGGAGCAATTTTAGATTTATGGTGATGGAATTAATTATTTTGAGGTAAATTCCGGTTGTATACAATATGTTCTATTTAAATCTCTTTACAAGGAGTTCTCTATTTTTAATTATCCACAATTTGTAATCCACTTGATGATTTTGTAAAATCATTTGTTCTCAAATCGTTGATATTCTGATCATTTGGTAAAATTTTCTACAAATATTTCTGTGTTAAATGGTGCTTTGTCTGACTGAATGACATGGAAATACTCCGTACATGGATCGAGTGAATCTTATTAATTGTTTACACCAATATGCCCGGATAAGCGTGGAGTTTGGGTGAGGTCGATGAATAAATGAATTTATTCACTGGTCATGTACTGAGTAGGACTGGGTATTTGGTCCTAGATAAATTATGGTTGATTTGTTGTGCAATTTGGTAAATTACTTTATTATCGTATCGTTGATTTAATGTCATAAACTGTTGGATTCATGTTAATTTATTCTGTATCCGACCCTTGTATTCCTGTCGTATTGTATACTTTCCGAATTAATTTATTTTTCAGGTGCGGAGCAGATTTTAGCATAGATCAAAATTGAGATAAGAAAGATTTATTAATATAGAGATTTGGGACCCACCATTGTAATTATTAAATTTGGAGATAGTTGTAATATTGTTTATTTTGGAGGTAATTAGAATATTTGGAGGATATTGTACCATTTAGAGACGATTTTGTAATTATTATTTTTGGGGGCAAAACTTGTATTTTTTTTTAGGCTATTTTAGTGTATTTAACGACCCGGGAGTGGGGCGTTACAATGCGTGTGTGTTTCAAGTGTGGCCAGCTAGGTCACATCTGTAGCTTTTGTCCTTGGGGTTAAAATTCTGGGAGTGTTCTAGGGGTTGAGAATGACCTATTTTAACAGTCTGGTTAGAAATGTGATAGTGGAGTTGGCGGAGGAATGGCTATTTTGGGTAGTTAGTTTTGGTTACCTTGTTTTGCGACTGGAGGATAGACAATCGTAATTATTATGTGATCATTTTGTTTTGTAACTGGTATGGTGTAGAACATGGTAATATTATGACTTTTATTTATGTACATATGTATGGTGGGTTGTTTATGTTTTATGAGTTGAATACATTGTGATTTTAAGTTTCCCCTTAATGTGATGAGTTGTTATGGAATTGGAAAATCTTCATATTGACGTATATGAACTATTGCTTTTTGACTTGGGAATGTGATGGACGGAGAACCATATTTTGACTTAGGGATTGCCTGCTATGTTAAATAATTTGTGTTTGGTTGAAATTGATTTATAATGAGTGGACAATGGAGTTAGTGAAAGATGGGTATTTTGAGGGTCATTATGATTAATTAGAATATCGCGAGGGTGGAGTTATACCAGTCAGTGTATTCAGTTTGGTTGATGTTGGCTATTGGCTTAGGATAGAAGTATAAGTTTTGATTTATTGTAATGAAGACTTCTTGGGAGAATAAGAGGGTTGTGTTTTGTAGTGACAGGAACAGTGTTGTGATTGTTGTCGGATGCATGTAGATTGGTGTGGGTAGTGAGCTTATCATGGACCTCATTGGTCTTCATTGTAGAGTGGTTATATGTGATTTGTGTTGAGGGTGTATATTGTTCTGCAACGGGAATTGTGGGTTTTGGCCTGGATAAGTCCACCTTCAACTTGAAAGGGTGTGGAAGAGGTTATAGAACCCCACATAGGAGTGTTTGGTGTTGGAATATTATCGTTTTGGTGCTAAAAGAGAAGAGTGGTTGAATAAATGAAGTGTTTGAGTCTGGTCGGTCGATGTAGGGTAAGGTGTTGTTGTTGTCATACCAAGAAGTGAGTCAAATGAATTGGTGTCCTTAGTACATCTTCAAGAATTCCTTATTAGGTTATTGGGAGTGGATAGTGTTGGTGTTTGGAGTAGTTAAGAGTGGTTGGCATGAAGTGACTTGAGTTTCTTTCACAGAAAATTATTCCTAGTCTACTGAGGGTAATTAGTTTTGTCTTATAGTGGTTGCTTTTAATTATGGATTCACTCTTGTTTTGGATTGACGGTATACGAAAGTGAGTTGATGTGGTTGGTTGTGTGTTTCTTGTACTGAAGGTAGAGTCCTTTTTGCAAGCTTTGTCCGCGGAACATAAGTATTTTGTATCTGTGTGGTAATGGTTGTGAACCCGGGATGTTGATCACTTGTTTGATTAGAATTGAAAAATATGATAGTTATAATAGGGCGGCTCATTTCATAGGTATTTTTGGCTTGGGTGGTAATGAGATGTTAAAAGAGTTAAGGGGAAGTTTTGGAAGTAATTATAGAGCCGAATATGTGTTAAGGTGACCTTTTGTCCTAGGTTAACGGGATCCATTGTAAGTTCTAGATTTGGTACAGATTACTTCCGTTGGCCTGAGCAGGTGAATGCTTTGTTAGTATTTGCGCTGTTTAGGCCTCTTCTTGATTAATTAAGTTTAGGAAGTGTGATTTTAGACTCACGAGGTGAAGTTTCTGGGAGACGTTGTAATTAAGGAAAGACGGGGAATAGAGTTAGTAATGGTTAGAGTTTCAAGTGTGTTATTAACTGAGGAGGTCAATGTAGTGACCGCTATCTAGGTGAGAATTCTATAAGTGACATTATGAACTTTGTCATTCTTGGTACTCTCATAAAGCGGGGCAAGTTAATCTTTAGGTATTTTAAATCTTGTGTATATCTTAAGACCATTTGTTCAGAGTGTTATCTGGGTATATGATTTAATCTGTGTTATTATTCCCTAGATGGGGGCAATCGTGGTAGTTTGTTTTATTTAAAGAAGTGTAGTAATGGATGGTTGGCGAATATCATAGTTGTGGTAATGGAATGTAATTTTTGGTTATTTTCAGCTGTTGGTTGAACTTCTTGTTATGTTTGACGTGTTCTATTTCTATGTTGTAACGGGATTATCATTCTATTAGTAACAATTGTGTCATTGGTCGAGTGACGGTTGGGAGCATTATCAATTGAAATATTTTGGAACGGAAATTGAGAACTAAAACTTTGTCTTGATGGGAATTTGGTTGTTTCAAAATAGTGGTGGGTATTTAATAATAGTCGAGCGGAAATGGGAGCATGTTACCATGGACTTTGTAGTTGGGTTTTTTATAACACAACGGGGCAATAATGTCATTTGGGTGATTGTTGATAGGTTGACTAAGTCTAGACACTTCATTCTGATGTGAACCGACAACTCAGTTGAGCATCTGGCAAAGTTGCACATTAGTGAGATAGTTCGACCTCATGAGGTCCTTGTGACCATTGTCTCGAATAGAGATCCTCATTTCACTGCCCGGCTGTGGCAAGGCCTTTAAGAGGCATTGGGATCTAAATTGGCCTTTAGCATTACTTATCATCCTCAAACTGATGGGCAATTAGTGCGTAACATTCAGATTTTAGAGGACATACTCAGGGATTGTGTCCTTGATTTCAAGGGGTCTTGGGAGAGCCATCTACCGTTAATAGAGTTCGCCTATAACAATAGTTATCAAGTTAGTATTGAGATGGCACCGTTTGAGGCCTTGTATGGTCGGCCTTGTAGATCACCAGTTTGTTGGGCCGAGGTGGGTGATGCACCGTTGTTGGGCCCGGAGATTGTTAGAGAAACGATCGAGAAAGTTGCTCTCATTCAAAAGAGGTTACCTATGTGTAACATGCCCGGGCGTTACCCGTACGCGTTAAACAGTTCGGACTCCCGAGATCTCTTTGATCTAGTCTCACGAGTGCAATGTTAAACATAGATGAAAGTCCAGATTTGCCAACTTTTAGAAAATCCATTTTATTGTAAAATTTTTTGTCAAAAATGGACTGCGTTATCAAATCTCAAAGTCACCACCTAATATTTATTTTGGAAAAATTAGGAAACCCATGACTCGTGCTAAGGCCACTGTTCGTCATAACCAAAGATGCTTGGCTTCGAACCTTAGGTATGAGAGGGGAAGGTCAATAATGAGCACCCTCGCTCACCCGATCAAAGATCGGCCTCTATTAAAAACCATGATATGATTTTTATTTACTTTATATGTTCATATTTCAATTATTTAATAAATCCTAAAATTTACTATGTGAAGCATAAAAGTAAAGACTATGTCATTTATTTTGGAATAATTTGATTTCATGTAGTTTTGAAAGAGTTTTGGAGATGTACAACCCAAATAGATTGAGTTTACAAGCATGAAAATCAACACTATTCCAAATTAAGCGACACAACCTCCATCCACTGGCATTCATACAGTTATATCAAGTAAGCAAGTAGCCACATGGTAGGATGCTTAAACATAATAAGAAAAATGCACACAAACGGGATACTAAAGGATAAAAACTTACATATTTATCGACGTCTCTCGAACAGGTACAAAACAAAGTTAATAAAACATGCATGATCTTATGTACAAAATCCTAATGCAATTCACTTATGAGATGCAACTAAAGATTCGACTTCTAAGATAAGACATGTGAATCATCTCAAAACATGAGGTAGCACACATAATTACATAGGAATTGATTAAATTCACAAATGCAAACTTAGCCAAATAAAGATGCATGAAACATGGATGCAAAGCATGGATAAAGAAAGCCAAAATATGATGCGTATTCACACATAAAGAAAGCAAGTAAAAGAACGGGATAGAAAGAAGCGGGGCGGGGGAATTATTACAACATTTTAAATATTACAAATCTGAGGGAGATGAATAAATATTACAACATAATATAAAAAAATCCTCACAAACACTCAAAATGAAATAAACATGATAAAATAGCAGTTTCAAGCGCCTCAAAGACCATTGGAGGTTGTCAAAAGGCTGCCCAATTTTGCCGAGAGGTTGCAGGCACAGTCATGAAGGTTGCAGGCGCGATGTTGTATTTTTAGGTGGCTACCCTGCCAACTAACGGGCTGGATAGCTCGATAGGCTCGGGGAGTCTCAACTTACCACTTTCAATTAGATTACAACAATATGTAATATGACAAGAAATCAAAGCAAAAGAGTAAAATAAGTTGAAATAAAAAGACAATGGGTTCAATATGACGTCTGATTGAACTCAACTCAATTTTATTATCTTTTGCATCTTTTAGTCCAATTTTATTAGCCCTTTTAATTACCTTGCCATTCTTTAGTCATTTTAGTCCAAAAATGAGAGTTATGTCCACTAAAATAAGTGAAACGTCAAACAAGGAGATGTTCTTGCCATGAGAGAAAGGTAATGCCCTAGTAATGAACCTCCGAAGAGATTAAACCATTCAGCATGGAAGGTCTCTTTCTCGTGCTAAAAACAACATATATGGGACTTCAATTCACCACTTTCAATTAGATTACGACAATATAAAATATAACAATAAATCAAAGCAAAAGAGCAAAATAGATAAGAAATGCAAGAAAATGAAAAGTTTGTGAAATTCACCTTCCAAGGAAAAGATGAACTTCTTAGTTCTCAAGCTTCCTTTTGATCATCCTCAAGTGTAGGAAATGTGTTCTCAAATCCTCAATTCGAAATTATGGAGTTTATGAAGTTTATGGTATGAAAAGTGGTTAATTCTCTAGTTTTTCTCACTTTCAATTACTAAACACTCTTCCTTATGATCAAGGCAAGTGATCTTTGGCTATATCATAATTTTTGGAGTGGTTTTGGTGTATGGAAATGTGGAATTTCAGTAGCTATGGAAGCTTGGAAGTGTTTTGGCTCAAGTTTGAAATGGTTAATGGGTTCTCTCTTTTCTCTCTGACTCTTCTAACTCTCTCTTCAATTAAATTTGTTTTGTTTTTGTTTTTGTCCCCCATGAAATCTCTCAATTTGATTGTTTTATATAGGCAACAAATAGATAATATAATAATATAAATCTATATAATATATATCTATATATAATATAATAATATAAAGTATATAAAGCTTATATATTTATATTTATATATGTTTGCTGAGGTTGATGTCGGCAGCTGAGGGCTAACCGGCATCAATATATTTTTTTATTATTTTTCTTTTATTATATAATATAATATAATATATAAAATATCTAAAATATATAATTTACATAAAATACTAAACATAAAATATAATAATATTAAACACATATTTTAATATTATAATTTTTTTTATTATTTTCTTTTATATATATATAATATATAATTTATACCAATTTGTATAAAAACACCAAAAATATGAACAAACACATAAAATTATGCAAAATTACAAAATACTAAACTAATGAAATATTTAGTATTGTAAAACAATTTAGCCATAATGGTGAAGGTTCGGATTAAAGTTCAAATTTCATCTCTCTTACTGAGAATTCTGTGAGAAACACAGTTTAATTTTCATCATCGGATAATCAAAAGAAAGCGCCCAAGTCTTAGGGCCGGTCAAAATGGGGTGTCTACAGTTACTCCTCTTTGACAGAACTCGAAGTCATTTCATGACGTGAGTGAATGTCAAAACCCGAATACGACCCTTTTGAACAAACAAATATGCAAATGCAAGTGGTTGAACTAGAAGGTTGCCTACGTGTCCCATTGCAAAGAACCAAACCAGCGTAATTCAGGGGCAAGATGCTGATGATATGTAGAAAGATTTTGAGAACTGGACTTATACGCTACGCGAAGCTGATTATTTTTGAAAACTTATGATCATGCAATGAACAATGTGATAACATGAATGAAAAGCTTAAATCAAAACAAAAAGCAAGTCATGTCTGACATGGAAAGAAGTAAGAATAACAAGACGGTGCAAGTAATCAGAAACGTCTCCTCGCTTTGCGTACGGAAAAAGAAGGAAGACCTCAACCAAGAAAAATCAGCAACTTAATGCGTATCACACGAAAGGAGGAAAGATGGTGTAAATATCAGGTGCACTTGATGTTTTTAATCAAGTAGAACAATAACCTAACGCATCTCACACGAAAGGATGAATGATGGTGTAAACACCAGGCGCATCTAATGTTTTTAACCGAGTAGAACAACAACCTAACATGTCTCACACGAAAGGAGGAAGGGTGGTGTAAACATCAGGCACACCGAATGTTTTTAACCAAGTAAAACAACAACCTAATGTGTCTCACACGAAAAGAGGAAGGAGGGTGTAAACATCAGGCACACCTGATGTTTTTAACTGAGTAAATCAACAACCTAACACGTCTCACGTGAAAGGAGGAAAAGGTGAACAAATCCAAACGCATCTCACACGAGAGAAGAAATAGTGAACGAATCCAAACGCATCTCACGCGAGACAAGAAATAGTGAACAAATCCAAACGCGTCTCACGTGAGAGGAGAAATAGTGGTGTTACCTACAGATGTTCCTAGCTGTATTTCATACAGAAAGGGAGAAGGTTTGACGTTTCACGTGAAAGGCGCAAAGGTGGTGTAACCAATAGGCGTACCTAATCGTATCTTATACGGAAAGGGGGAAGGTTTTAACCAAGGGGAAAAACAATGGTGAAACCAACAGGCGTTTCTCAACATATTTCATACGGAGAGATGAAAGGTTTTAACCAAGGAGAATAATAATGGTGTAACCAACAGGCGTATCTTGACGTATTTCATACGAAGAGAGGGAAGGTTTTAACCTGGTAAACTTCTCATCCTAACACGTTTCACATGAAAAGAGCAAAGGTAAATTCGAAGTCCAAACGCATCTCACGGGAGTGGAAGAAGGTATGGTAGAATGACAAAGGGTAACCTCTACATGTAGAAGCCACTGATGCCGCTTTTCTTCTTGATCATATTCACAACTTTCCCTATTCTCCAACGGGGTGACAGACTAGGTTGATTAAGTATCTAGAATTGAGGCGTATACACGCTACCTCAACCTATGGGGCTACCATACAGATTTGAAGTCGAGGATACACCCCTGGGTATTTAAACCAGGCTTTAGTCTCAGAAATTCCAAACTTTTGCATTCTAGGCATCGCCATTCAAACTCTAGTTTCCACCATCACAGTTGGTCTCCTAGGAACTCATTGCAAACACAGGCAGATGGCTATACCAGACCACCACCTAAAGTCATTCGAGCACGACAAACACCAAAGAAATTGCACCTCTAGAGGATTTAAGGTCTCCTAGACCCCAAGAGTGCACAAGATAGTGTGATGCGCAAGATAGCGCGATTGAATTGAACTGCACAAGATAGTGCGATGCGTAAAATAGCGGGATTGACTTGGACTGCACAAGATAGTGTGATGCGCAAGATAGCGCGATTGAATTGGAGTTGTACGGTAGATGCTCGAAGTGAGATTATTGTGTGATAGATGCACAGAATAGAGGGAGTAATGGTAAGTTCGAACCAAATACCGCATACATATACCATATACAGACAAAGTACATACAGATATGTACATATGATATATATATGTACATATACAGACAAAATACACACAGATATGTACATACAATATACATATATTTATATACACACAGATATGTATGGACATATACACATACATATACGGATATCTACACAGATATATACGGTATATGACAGCGTGCGTACACAAAACACACAAAAAAAAAAAGAAAAAACACAAAATGCAAGGACACGGAGGTTCGACCGTTTGATCTTAAGTCCTCAACCACTGAGCCAAACCACTAAACCAAGCCACCCTTGTGACAAAAAAATGCAAACAAATATATATAATATGTAGGCATACGAGACATATATATATAAAACCAAAACAAAACAAAATAAACACTCGTTGCTATGGGAGATCAAACCTCTGACCTCAAGCTCAGGCTTTCAATCCTTAGCCACTGAGTCGAACCACTGAGCCCAAGCCACTCTTGTGACCAAATATTCAAACAAATATATATAATACATAGATGTACAATACATATACACACACATATATATATACAACTCTCCCGCCTCTCTCTCTGTTTTTGTCTCACTCTCTCTTCCTTTATCTTCTTCAAGCATCGTGTCTAGCATGAGATTTCAATAATCGCGGCACCTGACTGACAGGCTATCCAATTCTGCCCCGATTGTTAATGATCGTCTCGGCCTTTCTCCCTCTGTCTTATTCTTCGCTCTTTTCTTAAGTTGAGGCCTGTGAGAGAAAGAGAGGCAGAGCAAAAGCCTACAAACTTCCTTTGCCACCACTTTGCAACCTCTTTCTTTTGCATTACTCTCCTCTGCCTTGGCTTCTTCACACGGTTCTCTCATTCTTTTTTCGGACTTGAACGAGTCCACAATAGAGATAACCGATTCTGACTCCTATGAACCTCAACCATGGGCTCCTTCTCCTTCCCTTGTTTTTAGCTTTCCAACGATATCAGGTGAGAAAATAATGGCGGCACAATCTAACATCGAAGCAAACTTGTATACCCTAAGGTCATGTGTGGAGATCGTGACTGTAGTCTCCAACTTGTCTCGTCAACTACAGAACAGGACATGTGAGGTTCATCAGTTAAATGCACAACTCTCCCTCCTCCAACGTATGTACAAAGATGCTCGAGCAGAAATTAGTGCGCTGAAAAAGCAGAACAAAGAGCTGAAACGACAGGCCACCTCCGTGGCTCGATTCGGAGTTTCTTCGCACAACCAATTTAATGGCCGATGAGGAATAATCTCCTTCGGAAGCTCTACCAAGGCCGAGGTAGAGTCTTCAAGAGCTTCAATGGAGTAAAGATACAGCGAGGCAGTTGATGCTAAAGTCAGGCAACGAAGTTGTGTGCAAATGATGCCAGTTGTAATCTTCATCGCCGGGCTGCTGCTGGAGAAGAAATAAGAAAAAGATCCCTCTCTTTTATTTTTATTTTTTATTTATTTTCGATTTTTCTAGGTTTGTTTTTTGTGTTTTTTACAACTTTGATCGGGGTTGATCCCTGGCATTAATAAAACAAGTTTGTTTTGCAAATCGGGATGGCATGAATGGCACAATACTGAACATAAAAATCATTTTATTTTAAATTTTGTACTTGAAAATGGCTGCATTTTAGTGAATTCTAAACAGAATATTGAGCCTATCACTGACCAAAACACAAAACACAATTTAATGAAATGAAAATGAAGCAAAAATCATCCCAAAACACACCCCTTTGTGCTTGTCGGAGCAAAATGAACATAAAACAAAGCAACACCGGTCGATCGCCCGACGGAAAAGCATCGCCAGCGATAACTACTGTGCATTTTTTGGCGATTGCCTGATTATGGTGATAGTGTGGGTAAAGGATAGAAAACCTGACTCAACTGTGCCCCATAGTTCATCACTTTGCCCTTTTTTTGTTTTTCCTTTCTGCTAAAGTGATTTTGATCAACATGAGAGGTACATTAGCACACTTGTTCCATTTTCTATCTTGAAATCATATGAGCCAAATTATGAGCACTGAAAATTTTCTCTTTTTGGTCTAAAGAATGGTCTGAGTTTTGGAAAAATGGAATAATTTTTGAGAAAATCAGTCAACTTCATTAAAAGTCCTCAAAATCTATTTACGCAAATGACCACTACTCAATCAACATGAAATCAACCCTTGAAAAGTGTAACTAAATTCGTCTTGCGACTAAACTTGTCATGAAGGAGAAATAGGACAACTGAATCAAATGGGGACGAGCCAATCAAATATGGATAGCCGAGTCAAATAAAGATACACTAATCAAACATGGACGAGATGAGTGAGTTGAAAAATGATTAAAGCCAAACTTCAAGATGAAGCTGCCTACGTATCCCAAAGATAGGAATCAGGCCATACGTAGTTCCGGTTAAGGTTCACTCGGGTATTGATACTCTCTTTTTGTGCTCTAACTTTTGTCAAAGCCGCACTTTCAGGTTTTCAACCTTGCGAGCTTTTCATTTTTTTATTTTTTATTTTTTTCCTTTTCTTTTTATCTTTTTATTTTTTTATTTTTTGTTTTTCTGCTCTAACTTTTGCCTGGGTCGCCCTTTCAGGTTTTCAGCCTAGCGAGCCTCTCAAGGGTAGTACTTCTTCAGCTTGTCTATGTTGATTGGTTGTGAGAACTCCAAACCATCCAAATCCATGAGAATGACTGCTCCTCCTGACCAAATTGATTTAATGATGTAGGGACCTGTCCAATTGGGTCTAAACTTGTCTCTAGGGTCGTGAATAGGAGCTCGGTTGTCTTTCAACACTAAGTCCCCTTCTCTCAAATTCCTTGACCTAACCTTTTTGTTGAATGCTCTGGCAATCTTGCGTTGATACCCCTGAATATGGTATAACGCCTTCAATCTTCGCTCATCAAATAACATTAGTTCCTCAAATGGGTTTTGTTACCAATCAGCTTCTGTTATCTAACATTCAGCCATAATCTTTAATGAAGGCACTTCCAACTCAATCGGCAAAATAGCCTCCATTCCATATACTAAAGAGTAAAGGGTTGCCCCTGCAGACGTTCGGATTGATGTCCTGTATCCCCAAAGTGCAAAAGGCAACTTATCTAGCCAACCTCTATAAGTTTCTACCGTCTTACACAGAATGGTCTTGATGTTCTTATTTGCAGCTTCAACGACTCCATTGGTTTGTGGCGTGTAAGTTGATGACTTGTGAAAAGCCATGTTATACTTCTCAAGTAGAACTGCCACTTCTCCTTTGAAATGTGAACCACTGTCTTAAATTTATTCGTTTGGTACCTTGTACCTGCAAATAATGTTGTTCCTGAGAAATTTGGCCACGTACGATGCTTTCAACACTGAATACGACTGTGCTTCAACCCACTTGGCAAAATAGTCAATGGCAACCAAGATGAACTGATGCCTATCTGAACCTTTCAATGTGACTGCCCCAATGATATCTATGCCCCAGATTGACAAAAACCAAGGCAAAGTCATATTGTAGAGTTTTGATGGCGGAATATTCATGCGATTGGCGTGGATTTGACATTTGTGGCATCGCCTAACAAAGTTGATACAATCACTCTCCATGGTTAACCAGTAGTATCCTTGTCTAAGAATTTTTTTTGGCTAGCATTATACCGATCATATGGGCTCCACACTCTCCTCCATGGATGGCTTCCACGATACGCTTTGCCTCTTCTTCCTCTACACACAGCTTGTGCATTCCCAAATGCCCTCTCCTGTATAACTTATCTCCACAAATGACGAACTGAGTGGCCAGACATTGTATCCCCCTTTTGTCTTTGGTGTTTGCCCCTTGTGTGTATGTACCACTTTCCAGAAAATTCCAAATATCAAAGTACCAAGGGTTTTCATCTTGAACTTCTTCCGTTGCAGCTATTATTTCATACACGGGGCGTACCTTTGTTCTATAAGGATTGGGCGCATCTTGATCCCGACCGGTATATCTATCATTGATGCTAGGGTTGCCAACGCACCAGCAAATCGGTTGTTCTCTCTTACCAAGTTATAAAAGTTAGTTTTTCGAACCATGGGATCAACATGTCCAAGGTCTGATGGTAGACTTTTATTTTTTCCTCTTTAACTTTCCAATCTCCGTTGGCTTGAGAGACGACCAAGTTCAAGTCCCCAATTACATCCAACCTTATTGCCCCTAGTTCCAGGGCTGCTTCCAATCCGGCAATGCACGCCTCATACTCTGCTTGGTTGTTGGATACCTTGAATCGGAGTTTGAAAGCTAAGGAAATATGGGAATCATCTGGCGCTATGAGCAACATGCCTGTCCCATAGCCAAATTGATTAGACGCTCCATCAAAGTACAACTTCCAAGTATCTTCTTCCATCTGCATAACCTCTTCATTTGGAAATGAGTACTCCATATCTTTTTCTCCTTCAATTGGGTGATCAGCCAAAAATTTTGCCACGGCCCTTCCTTTGACAGATTTGCGAGTGACATACTTAAGGTCAAATTCGGAAAGCAAAAGCAACCAACGAGCTGGCCTACCAGTAAGTGCTGGTTTCTCAAAGAGATATTTGATTGGGTCTAATATTGAAACCAGAACTACCAAGTGAGCTAACAGGTAGTATCTCAACTTCCTGGTGGCCTATACCAAAGCTAAGCAAGCTTTTTCCAAAGGAGTATAGCGGGCCTCTTATTCAAGCATCTTTTTACTTAAATATTAGATGGCCTTCTCCACTTTCTCATCCGACTCTTGTGCAAGCATACATCCCATGGTTGATTCAGTCACTGATAAATACAAAATCAACTGCTTCCCTGGCTTGGGTGGCGATAACACAGGCGGATTCTGCAAACATTGCTTAACTTGCTCGAGGGCGAACTGACACCGATCATCCCGTTGAAACTTCTTCCTTTTCTTCAACAGACCAAATAGCGGTTCACAAGTTAAAGTTAATTTTGAAATAAACCTTCATATGAATTGCAACTTTCCCAAAAAGCCCGCACTTACTTTTCGGTCATTGGTGGTGGCATTCTAAGATGGCCTTAATTTTAGATGGATCAACTTCGATTCCTCGATGTGTGATCAGAAATCTCAACATCTTGCCTGCAGTTACCGTAAAGGTGCATTTATGTGGATTTAGCCTTAGCCTATATTTCCTAATTCTCTCAAAGAATTTCTTCAATGCAGTGTAATGGCTTTCTCGATCTTTGGACTAGACAATCATGTCATCTACATACACCTTAACTTCCTTGTGAATCATATCATGCAAAAAAGTAGTAGCAGCTCTCTGATAAGTGGCCCCGGCATTCTTCAAACCAAATGACATAACCCTGTAGCAGTATGTCCCCCATGGTGTGGTAAATGCTATCTTTTCTCTGTCCTTTAGAGCCATAAGGATCTGGTTATACCCTGAAAAACCATCCATGAATGACAGTAAGGCATGCCCTACAGTGAAGTCTACCAATTCGCCAATATGTGGCAATGGGAAATCATCCTTTGAACTAGCCTTATTCAAATCCCGAAAGTCAACACAAACTCGGATACTGCCATCTTTCTTCGAAACTGGCACAATATTGGCTAACCAAGTAGGATATTCTAATACGAACAAAAATCCAGCATTTATTTTCTTGGTAACCTCTTTTTTAATTTTCAAGGACCAATCCTGCGAAGTTTCTGTTTGACAGGTTGGGCCTCAGGGTCGAGAGGGATCCTATACTGTACAATCTCAGGGTCAATTCATGGCATGTCTTCGTAGGACCATGCAAAAACATCTTTGAATTCTGTTAATAAAGCAACTAATTGTTCACGTTCCTCTGAAGACAATGTAGAACCAATTTGGATCAAGCAAAATAGTTAAAGATCACACTTTGACAACAACAAAAAAAAAATCTCACTTTTATTGGAAGTGTGATAAAAAAAATTAGATTGATATTTTAATCACACTTAATTTGATTGAGTGTGATAATATTTATTTTTTATGTCACTTTTCAATTAAATGTGATTATATATATGTATATATATTTTATCACACCTTCTAATTAAAGTGTGATTATATATACACTACTACTTTTTAATCACACTTTTTAAATAAGTGTGATTATATATATATATATATATATATTTATCATACATTCTAATTAAAGTGTGATTATTTATATATTTTTTAATCACACCTTCTAATTAAAGTGTGATTACATATATACACTACTACCTTTTAATCACACTTTTTAAATGAGTGTGATTATACATATATTTTTTAATCACACATTTTAATTAAAGTGTGATTATTTATATATTTTTTAATCACACCTTCTAATTAAAGTGTGATTATATACATTACTACTTTTTAATCACATTTTTTAAATTAGTGTGATTATATATATATATATATATATTAATCACACATTCTAATTAAAGTGTGATTATTTATATATTTTTTAATCACACCTTCTAATTAAAGTGTGATTATATATACATTACTACTTTTTAATCACATTTTTTAAATAAGTGTGATTATATATATATATATATATATTTAATCACACTCGCCAAATAGGTGTGTTTGTATAAAATATTCCAATTTGATATTTATATAAAATATACAATTCCTAATTTTTTTTTTAAAAAAAAAAGCGCCAATACCAAAACACAAATTAAAAAAAAATTCAAAATACATTAACTCTTTGGCTACTTCTAATCAAAAGAAAAATAGAAGGTTAGGGTTCATCACAAGGCACAAGAGAGAGAGAGAGAGAGAGAGAGAGATGGAGTGCGTTCAATATTGTTGGGGGCAGTGTGTTTCTTACGGTCGCCGTTTTCAGAGGCCTCTCTCTTATCACCCCAAACCAACATCGGCATCGTCGCCGACAAGAAGCTTCTAGTCTTCGAAGTCGTCTCTTTTAGCTTCTTCCTCTTCTCCTCTTTAGTCACTGAGGGCCACAAGCTCGCCATCAATCTCTTGAACATACAACAAAAAGAGTCTTTCACTACAAAAAATTTGCTTTTTGCCACGGTAAAATACCGTCGCAAATACCAAAAACCCCGTCTCAAAAGCTTTTTTGCGACGGCAGTGGACTTTTAGCGACGGTAATAGGGGGGTCGCAACAAAGGGGGTTGCTAAAGGCCTTTAGTGACGGTATGACGCCGTCGCAAAATATAGGCGACAGCAAAAGTGCCTTTTAGCGACGGCAAAATACTGTCGCTATTAATGTGTAGAAATTTGAAGTTTTTGAGACGGCACTGTAGTGCTGTCGCTAAAAAGGTTATTAGCGACGGTAAAAATACCGTCGCTAAAATTTTTACCGTTGCTAAAAGTTTTATTTGAGACCGAAAAAATGTCGTCGTTGAAAATGGTTATTTGCGACAGTAAAAATACCGTCGCTAAAAATAGTATTTGCAACGGTGAAGGATACTGTCGCTAAAGGCCTATTGTTTCAATTAACTAGTAATGCCAATATCTTTGGCGACGGCTATGCTACCATCGCAAAAAACCTTTTTTGAGACGGTATAATACCGTCTCAAAAGAAAAAAAAAACTACAACAAAATTATTAAAAATATGAAAATTACCTGTATTAAATAAAAATAACTAAAAAAAATCGATAATTATATAATAATATAAAAATTCCTATATATAAATAAAAATTCATCCATAATTAAAGTATTCTTCCATTCATAACAACGCATCAACAAAATTATCCCATCACATAATGTTGCACAATACATACATAATGTTCACAAATCTAAAGAACGTAAATCAAAAATAAAAGTATTCGTCATGATTCTTCCGTGGATTACAAAAACAAAAGTTTGTCACAATCTTCACACGCCTGCATTCCACAAGAAGCAAACTGCTACTCAGGAAATATCTGAAAATAAAAAATAAAAATAATTAATGGCAATATATTTATGTGTTAATATTTTAATTACATAAAAAAATAAAAAATTAACTACTATATAATTATAAAGATAGTTAAGTAAATAGTTTTGGCTACACAGAAATCCGACCCTAACTCCCAAACCGGGAACCCGATTGGAGTCCCGTCTTCTCCCACAAGTCTCTCGTGCCTAGGCAGTCGTGTGTGCCAAGTTTCGTGCCAATCCGACCCCGTTTGGTGATTTTGGGGCGTCAACACCTCGAATTCAAGTTTCTTATGGAACTAGTTTCCCTAGACCAAAATAGGGCTCTAACTCCCAAACCGGGAACCCCATTGGAGTCCCGTCTTCTCCCAAAAGCCTCTCATACCTAGGCGGTCATGTGTGCCAAGTTTCGTGCCAATCCGACCCCATTTGGTGATTTTGGGGCGTCAACACCTCGAATTCAAGTTTCTTAAGGAACTAGTTTGCCTAGACCAAAATAGGGCTATAACTCCCAAACCGGGAACCCCATTGGAGTCTCGTCTTCTCCCACAAGTCTCTCATGCCTAGGCAGTCGTGTGTGCCAAGTTTCGTGCCAATCCGACCCCATTTGGTGATTTTGGAGCGTCAACACCTCGAATTCAAGTTTCATAAGGCACTAGTTTGCCTAAACCGAAATTGGGCTCAAACTTCCAAACCAAGAACCCCATTGGAGTCCCATCTTCTTCCACAAGTCTCTCGTGCCTAGGCGGTCGTGTGTCCCAAGTTTCGTGCCAATCCGACCCCGTTTGGTTGTTTTGGGGCATCAACACCTCGAATTCAAGTTTCTTAAGGAACTAGTTTGCCTAGACCGAAATAGGACTCTAACTCCCAAACCGGGAGCCCCATTGGAGTGCCGTCTTCTCCTACAAGTCTCTCGTTCCTAGGCGGTCTTGTGTGCAGAGTTTCGTGCCAATCCGACCCCGTTAGGTGATTTTCGGGGCGTCAACACCTCGAATTCAAAGTTTCTTAAGGAACTAGTTTCCCTAGACCGAAATAGGTCTCTAACTCCCAAACCGGGAACCCCATTGGAGTCTCGTCTTCTCCCACAAGTCTCTCGTGCCTAGGCGGTCGTGTGTGCCAAGTTTCGGGCCAATCTGACCGCGTTTGGTGATTTTGGGGTGTCAATACCTCGAATTCAAGTTTCTTAAAAAATTAGTTTGCCTAGACAGAAATATGGCTCTAACTCCCAAACCGGGAACCCCATTGGAGTCCCGTATTCTCCCACAAGTCTCTCGTGCTTAGGCGGTCGTGTGTGCCAAGTTTCGTGCCAAACCGACCCCTTTCGGTGATTTTGGGGCATCAACACCTCGAATTCAAGTTTTTTAAGAAACTAGTTTGCCTAGACCGAAATAGGGCTCTAACTCCCAAACCGGGAACCCCATTGGAGTCTCATCTTCTCCCACAAGTTTCTCGTGCCTAGGCAGTCATCTGTGCCAAGTTTCGTGCCAATCGGATCCCGTTTGGTGATTTTGGGGCGTCAACACCTTCAATTCACGTTTCTTAAGGAACTAGTTTGCCTAGACCGAAATACGGCTCTAACTCCCAAACCGGAAACCCTATTAGAGTCCCGTCTTCTCCCACGAGTCTCTCGTGCGTAGGCTGTCATGTGTGCCAAGTTTCGTGCTAAACCAACCCCTTTTGGTGATTTTGGGGCGTCAACACCTCGAATTTAAGTTTCTTAAGGAAGTAGTTTGCTTAGACAGAAATATGGCTATGACTCCCAAACCGGGAACCCGATTGGAGTCCCGTCTTCTCCCCCAAGTCTCTCGTGCCTAGGCGGTCGTGTGTTCCAAGTTTCGTGCCAATCCGACCCCGTTTGGTTGTTTTGGGGCATCAACACCTCGAATTCAAGTTTCTTAAGGAACTAGTTTGCCTAGACCGAAATAGGACTCTAACTCCCAAACCGGGAGCCCCATTGGAGTGCCGTCTTCTCCCACAAGTCTCTCGTTCCTAGGCGGTCGTGTGTGCAGAGTTTCGTGCTAATCCGACCCCGTTAGGTGATTTTGGGGGCGTCAACACCTCGAATTCAAAGTTTCTTAAAGAACTAGTTTCCCTAGACCGAAATAGGTCTCTAACTCCCAAATCGGGAACCCCATTGGAGTCCCGTTTTCTCCCACAAGTCTCTCATGCCTAGGCGGTCGTGTGTGCCAAGTTTCGTGCTAAACCGATCCCTTTTGGGGATTTTGGGGCGTTAACACCTCAAATTCAAGTTTCTTAAAAAACTAGTTTGGCTAGAATGAAATCCGTCTCTAACTCCCAAACCAGGAACCCCATTGGTGTCCCGTCTTCTCCGACAAGTCTCTTGTGCCTAGGTGGTCGTGTGTGCCAAGTTTCGTGCCAATCCGACCACGTTAGGTCATTTTGGGGCGTCAACACCTCGAATTCAAGTTTCATAAGGAACTAGTTTGCCTAGACCGAAATAGGACTCTAACTCCCAAACCGGGAACCCCATTGGAGTCTCATCTTCTCCCACAAGTCTCTCGTGCCTAGGCGGTCGTGTGTGCCAAGTTTCGTGCCAATCCGACCCCGTTTGGTGATTTTGGGGCATCAACACCTCAAATTCAAGTTTCTTAAGGAACTAGTTTCCCTAGACCGAAATAGGGCTCTAACTCCCAAACCGGGAGCCCCATTGGAGTCCTGTCTTCTCCCACAAGTCTCTCTTGCCTAGGCGGTCGTGTGTGCCAAGTTTCGTGTTAAACTGGCCCCTTTTGGTTATTTTGGGGCGTCAACACCTCGAATTCAAGTTTCTTAAGGAATTAGTTTGCCTAGACCGAAATATGGCTCTAACTCCCAAACCGGGAACCCCATTGGAGTCCCGTCTTCTCCCACAAGTCTCTCGTGCCTAGGCGGTCGTGTGTGGCAAGTTTCATGCCAATCCGACCCCGTTTGGTGATTTTGGGGCGTCAATACCTCGAATTCAAGTTTCTTAAGGAATTAGTTTGCCTAGATCGAAATATGGCTCCAACTCCCAAACCGGGAACCCCATTGGAGTCCCATCTTCTCCCACAAGTCTCTCATGCTTAGGCAGTCGTGTGTGCCAAGTTTCACGCTAAATCGACCCCTTTTGGTGATTTTGGGGCGTTAACACCTCGAATTCAAGTTTCTTAAAGAACTAGTTTGCCTAGAGTGAAATCCATCTCTAACTCCCAAACCGGGAACCCCATTGGAGTCCCGTCTTCTCCCACAAGTCTCTCGTGCCTAGATGGTCGTGTGTGCCAAGTTTCGTGCCAATCCGACCCCGTTTGGTGATTTTGGGGCATCAACACCTCAAATTCAAGTTTCTTAAGGAACTAGTTTGCCTAGATCGAAATATGGCTCTAACTCCCAAACCGAGAACCCCATTAGAGGCCCGTCTTCTACCACAAATCTCTCGTGCCTAGGCGATTGTGTGTGCCAAGTTTCGTGCTAAACCGACCCCTTTTAGTGATTTTGCGGCGTCAACACCTTGAATTCGAGTTTCTTAAGGAACTAGTTTGCCTAGACCGAAATATGGCTCTAACTCCCAAACCGAGAACCCGATTATAGTCCCGTCTTCTCCCCCAAGTCTCTCATGCCTAGGCGGTCGTGTGTGTCAAGTTTCGTGCTAAACCGACCCCTTTTGGTGATTTTGGGGCGTTAACACCTCGAATTCAAGTTTTTTAAAGAACTAGTTGGCCTAGAGTGAAATCCGTCTCTAACTCCCAAACCGGGAACCCGATTGGAGTCCCGTCTTGTCCCACAAGTCTCTTAGCTTACAATGCAAAGAATTCAAAGATACATTTTAACTTAGAATGTAAAGATACATTTTATACCTAATCTTCTGGTGGTGATGTATATGGATTCTCGTCTTCTGCAGATTCCCTAAATGCCCGGCGGCCACTCGATGCATCAAGAGCCTATGATAGTCAATGCATAATGTGTTAATCATATTCGAATTTTATACATAATGTTGTGTGAAAATTTAACTATCAAATAATTTAATTTATATCAAACCTGTCTGTTGGGATCCACACTTGCCCCCTGTGACACAAAGGCCATCATCTCAGCTCTCAGCTGCTGTAAATGTGTAGAGAACTCTACTTGCAGCTCCTCCCTCAACTCATCTCTTTGCTCCGCATGAACCTGTTGGGTGATCTGAACAATAGTCGATGGCTGGGGTGCTGACTGTGATGGCCCAACACCATCTTTATACATTGCTCTCCGAGGCATAGTTCTCCCGTATGTGCGACAATATCCATGATTTTCATGACCTATCAAGTCATGGAAAATGGCATTCTTAGCCTCCAAAGTCCCACAATCCTCAGGTTGCATAGAGAGTTGGCCAATAAACTCATCCTGTATTGAATAAGACATACAAGTATATGCCAAATTAAGATGGTTGACATACAAAAAATAAAAAATAAACTTTAAATACAATCAAAGGTGTTTGGAAACTACCAAGGTCTGGATAACCTTTGGGTCGTCTGCTCTACGTGTCATAAGCCAAACATTCATCTTATCAGTAGACTCCCATTTATTAGTCATCTACATTTTTTAGAAATATGAAAATTAGAATCCAAATAATTTGCAAAATACAATGTTTATTTATATATAAAAATAAAACAATAAAATATAAACCTCATGCCGTATCTGAGCGAAAGTAGTACGCCCTGTGGTATGAGCTATGCCGTGAGCTCGCCGATTTTTTGCGTTCCTAGTTGTAATTTTCTATAACAGGTTCAACAAATGTAAGTATATAAATATGATTTGTATGTTTACATATCATATATATAACTTATTTCTATGCCTCAGCATTGGAAGTACGCCAATATTCCACAAGTTCTTCCCACTGGCTTGGCACAATGTGCAAAGGAACATCATCCTTCAGATTAGGATCTTCGCTTCTAGGCTTGAAATACTTAGACTTAATCTTATTCTTGTGATCCTTCCATATGCTGTTACAGTTTTTCATGCAGATTGGCTTGTACTCCTCTAGACATATATTCAAATTGTCCTACAAAACACAATTTCAAAGTTTAAATAATAATGAAACAATTCTGGAATTTAAATTTTTGGACAAAAATATACTTTTACCTTCACATCCTTCCAGATAGCATCAAGAATGTCATCAGGCACAGTGTTCCAGTCAAGAAAAGTAAGAGGAACAATGTTACCATTTCGCACAATGATGCCAAGTTGAGTAGTTAACTTAGACACGTTATCCCCTATTGGACAGTAATTTTCATCAAATTGTATGTCCAACTTTGTACCAGTACCCCACTCCCTAATGCCCTTGGCACATCCTCTACCATGCCTACTCGAGGTTGATGAAGAACTAACATGACCTGCGAGATACAACAAGAATTAACAATATGCAATGATAATAAACAAATGCAAATTTAAATAATGTCAATACAAATCAATTTCCTATACCTGAGGGAGGCTGTGAAGAAGTCGAAGGGTCTGAAAAATACAATGAAAATAAACAAGTTATATGTAATGAGAACAAATAAATATATATTTAAATAATTTTCATACAAATCAAAGCAAATTTATATACCTGCGGATGGCTCATAAGCCGATGACTCTAGTCGAAATGATAGCTGCTGTGGTGCCACTGATGGGGGTCGATGCGGCAGCACTAATGGCCCCTCTGATGGTGCTCGCTGTGATGCCTCCTCTAATGGTGGTGCCATTGATGGTGGATGCACCAATGGTAGGCGTGGAGGCTGAGTAGATGATAGCTACTGTGGTGCCACTAATGGTGGTCGATGCGGTGGCACTAATGGTGCTCGCTATGATGCCTCCTCTAATGGTGGTGCCACTAATAGTGGTCGCTACGGTGGCTGGTCAGATAGTGGTGGCACTAATGGCCCTTCTGATGGTGGTCGATGTGATGCCTCCTCTGATGGTGGTGCCACTGATGTCCTCTTACGTACCATATCGGACATCATACGCCGAGGATGATCAAGCTTCCACTTCCTTCCCATAATAATCTGCAAGCAATATAACATTAATTGACATTAGAAACATAGACAATGGTTTGTCATCAACTATAATATGACATTAATTGAACTAATACAATTACGAAGACAAAGTAAATTAAGAAACTGATGATTAACTACAACATTGGCCTTAATTGAATTACTAATGTTGATTAAATATCAGCCTATTTGAACATCAACTGTTTCCCCTTCTGTGGCTTTCCTCACCCAACCAACTTCTTCATCACGAAGAATTATATTTTCTTCCAATTGTTGGCTCATATATGGCTCGATTTGTGGATCAGTCGAACTCATATCAAATAAACCTCTTTGAGACATCTTCACCGCCACTTGCCAGTCCGGTTGTAATGGGTCTACAACATACCAAACTTGCTCTGCTTGGGATGCCAAGATGAAAGGTTCATTGGTAATTCGATCATCTCGGTACAACAAATGATTGAAGTTGACTAACGTAAAATTGAAGACATCTTGTATCTTCCCGTGAATGTTGTCAATCCAATCACACTTAAACAACACATGCTTCTTCTCATTGGAATATCGAATCTCAACAATATCTGTCAATTGTCCATAATAGTACACAGACCCCACACGAGGATTCTTGTCTTTCTGACTAGCATAACTTATGGTATCTGCCTTCAAAGCTACACCACGATTTTGTGTGGCTCGACGGTCATCCATGGCCTTTACTCAATACCGAAACCCATTCATTATATACCCATTGAACCCCCTTGCCAGGTTATGAGGACTATTTGCCAATACAGTAATCTCTTCAGAAAATGTGACATCACTAGTCCTTCGCAAAGTTTGAACCTATTTTAAAAAATAAAAATTGTAAAATTTCAAATGTAGTTTGACTTAGGTAAATAGAATCTGTTGATTTAAATACATACATGTTCCTTGAAACAAATGTGAAAAGTTTCAAAATGTTCACGTCGAAGCTGATGATCGTCAACACGAGGCATTTTGACCTTAAGTTCTTCAAGGTGTTTGCTGTGTAGATTGAAATTTTATCAAAAAACAAAATTTGGTTCAAAATTCAATGAAACATAATAAAATATCGAGTGAGTGACATAACTTACTTTATGAATGGCTAAACCGCGGATGTATTGAGTAAGACATACCGATGAGTTTGTGCCCAAGAAGTGTTATCAAGATAAAAGCTTGTGATTTCACCAACAGCACGACCCATATTATCATCACCGCTGTAGTTCTTCACGGGTCGATTCGATTTAGTTTCCACATCATTGAGATATTGTGAACAAAAATTCATGCATTCTTCCATAAGATATCCTTTAGCAATTGAACCTTCTGGATGAGCTCTTTTACGCACATATTGCTTCAAAGTAAGAAGATACCTCTCAATTGGATACATCCATCGAAACTGAATCGCTCCACCCAATAATGCTTCGTCAGCTAGATGTATAGGCAAGTGCTTCATTATATCAAAAAAAGTAGGAGGAAATATTTTCTCTAGATGACAAAGTGTTACGACGATACGATCTTGAATATATTGCAAATCTGTCGCACAATTCACTTTGGAACACAATTGTCTAAAGAAATTGCTCAATTCAATCAAAGGTTCAATTACATTCTTCGGTAACGATCTTCGGATGGCCAATGGAATTAGTTGTTGCATCAGAATATGACTATCGTGGCTCTTAAGACCCCCAATACTTCTATCATATAAGCGCACGCGACACGATATATTGGATGAATACCCGTCGGGAACTCTAACTTCCTTCAATACTTTCAAGAACAAATCTTTCTCATCCTTGGTCATCATGAATTGTGCCGGTGGTAAATAAGCTTGTAAATCATTTCTTGTAAATCATTCGACCCTCTTAACTGCAAATGTAGGAGTTTTCTAATATTCATTTCTTGTAAATCACGCCGAGCATTAACAACATCCTTCAATTTTCCTGCAACCCCTAATACTGTCCACAACACATTGTCACAAACATTCTTCTCTATATGTATCACATCGAGGTTGTGTCTAATTAGATTGTGCACCCAATATGGCAGTTCATAGAAGATACTCTTTTTCTTCCAGCTATGGGTGCGATGTCCAGCTTTCTCCTTCTCTACTTGTCTCCTATGCCTCTCCTTAAGGTCATCCCTCTTGTATTGGGTTAAAATACCCTCAGATTCTAATTGTAGCAACATCTCAATTCCAGACAACAATTTTGGTTTGAGTAAGACTTCCCGACTACCGTCATATGATACTTTATCCTTCCGAAATTTATGGCCAGTAGGTAAAAATCTGCGATGACCCAAGTATGATTGTTTCCTACTATGCTTCAACCAACACGATGTAGTTTCCTTATTGCAACAAGGACATGCATATTCGCCTTTAGTGCTCCATCCTGACAAGTTTGCATATGCAGAAAAATCACTAATTGTCCACAGTAAAGCTGTACGCATTTGAAACATTTGATTTGTTGATGCATCAAATATGGAGACACCGTCATTCCATAGTTCTTTCAACTCCTCAATCAACGGTTGCATATACACATCAATCTTGCCACCAGGTCCTTTCGGGCTGTCAATAAGCACAGACAAAATTAGAAATGGTTGTTTCATGCACATCCATGGCGGCAAGTTGTATGGAATGAGTACAACAGGCCAAGTGCTATGAACTATGTTCATCGTCCTGAATGGGTTAAAACCATCAGATGCTAAGCCAAGCCTTACACTTCGGCAATCATTACTCAAGTCAATATTCCGACGATCAAAATCTTTCCATGCAATGGAGTCTGCAGGATGCCTAAAGACACCGTCATTAGTTCGTTCCTCTGCATGCCATCTCATTACCTTAGCCGCCTTGGATGACATAAACAACCTCTGCAACCTTGGCTTTAAAGGGAAATACCTCATTTGTTTTGCAGCTATTTGTTTGCCACCGTTGTGAGGACCATTTGAACCGCCATCACCATTTGATTTTCATCTTGAACTGTTGCATATGACACATTTATCAAGGTTAGTGTCCTCGTTTCGAAACAACATGCAACTGTTGGGACATGCATCCCACGTCTCATACGTGAAGCCCAAATCTATTGTGACCTTTTAAGCTTTATAATATGAGTCCGGAAGTTTCACACCCAACGGGAACGCCTCGTTCAATAACTCAAGCAACATGTCAACAGACTTGTCTGTCCACTGATTAAGCACCTTCAAATGTAGAGGTCGAACAATGAATGACAAAGATGTGCACTTCTGACAACCCGGATACAATTCACTTTGTGCATATTGAAGAAGTTTGAAATATTTTGCAGTCTCTGCATTTGGACCGAGCTGGGGTTCAGATACATGGGGATCAGGCCCCTGTGGTTCATTACCCTCAACACTTGTACCAGCATGTGGATTTCCCATAGCCCCTTGTATCATTCCAATCATATCATCCCCAATGTCTAAATTAGCCAACGTTTCATTCTCTCGATTACCATGCAGAGATATGTAAGATTCCCCATGATTAATCCAATGTTTGTATTCTTTTAAAAAACCATTCAAAATCAGATGCTCCCGTACACCCTCTCGTACAAGATGGTATCGATTCTCACACTTCCTACACGGACAACTGATCATCAAACCTTCAACCCTATTGGTGTAGGCAAACACAATGAATTCATCAATCCCATTAATGTATTCGCTCGACATCCCATTTGGCAAATCAATCCAACTCTTATCCATCATCTGTACACATCCACAAAAATATCTCATCAAAGTAACTCTAAATATAATACCGTATTCATGTACCATGATACCTATCCGTCCAATTTCTCTCAAATAGGTAGGTGGTCTTATCCCAGTTAGTTATTTCCCGATTTGATGGGAGAACATAAAAAATGAAATACTTATACAACAACACGTGAGACAAAAAAATGTTTATTTATTTATTTATTTATTTATTTATTTATTTAGACTACTCCACTATTTTAATTTTAATTTTTAGTTTAATTTGAAATGAAGTTGATGTATTCAAAGCTTTTATACCTCTGCAAATGATACTGCACTTAAATGGAGATTCCACAATTGTAATTAAACATGTATTTGCTTTTAGACAATTAAAATAAAAATAAAAGATGTTCAAAGGACCTTTTCCTCTACTTACATAAAAATTATTAAACTCTCCATCCACTATAAAATTCTTTTTCTTTCACCACAAATGAATTTATAAATATAAGATTCAAACACACACTAAAAATAACTCCAATCTATACTCACAAATTTTGACACAAATTTAAGTTTGACTAAAAAATACTCAAAACTCATTTATGCTCTTTAACTCAAACCTATTCAAAATTAAATTCTACTCTTTTTTTTTTTATTACCCAAAATCAAGAGATCCTTTTAGCAAACTCAAACCTATACCAAACCTTTTTTTAAAAAAACTCAGGTAAAATTTTGAATTATTTACTAAAGTGCTTCATAAGAAATGAAACTTTTAGTCAAAGCATAAAATTTTTGAGGTTACTATTTGTCTGATCAAAATTTTTTTTCATGAGAAAAAGACAAATGGCCCACACAGTCCAACACTAAAGTTAACATACCTATTTTGCTATAAAAAAACAAACACACACAGATATTTATTAAATGATATGAAAAAGAAGGTTTAATAAAGGTAAATGAATGGAAATGTTTGATTTCACAGATATTTTCTTAAACACACACAGATCTGTTTGGTCTCAGTTTCGGTTTTTCACTATTGTTTGGTCTCAGTTTCATAGAAAACCGATATGTTTCATCCATTTCAATGGAAATGAGACAAAATTTTGTTCCTTGTCTGGTGTTTACTTGGTTGAGTGGGGCAAATAATTTATATTCATGTATATATTTTTTTGAACAGCTAATACATACATATATATATATACAGAGAGAGAGAGAGAGAGAGAGAGAGCATACGCTGTGAGAAAGTCGTCGCTGCACCACCGCACCACCGCTAGCCTGCTCATCGTTCGTCGCTCGTCCAGAGAGATGCCAAGTTCGCGGTTCGTCACTCGTTTGGGGATTTCGAACATTTAGGGATTTCATCGAGCGCCAAGATGAAAGGGGAAGAGGGGGACAATTTTTTTTAAACTTTTTGTGACGGTACATTTTACACCGTCGCAAATGATAAATTATTAAGCTAAACCGACGCTGTTTTGATAAGTTTTTTGGGCGATGGACATTTTGCCGTTGCAAATGGTCCACTATTTGCGACAGCCAACTCATGCCGTTTAAAAAAAAAAATTAGCGACGGTAAAAAACACCGTCGCTAATACTTCCGTTTTTTCACACTACCCGTGCAGTTTTATTACTGACGGTAAAAGGCCGTTACTAAAGCGCTCATTTGCGACGGTTTAATCTGCCGTCGCAAAAGCTCATTTTTTGCGACGGGAAAACGCGCCGTCGCAAAAGCTTCCGTGTTTATACCCCTTTTTCTTGTAGTGTTTAGAGATGAAAACTAATGATGAAAATAAATTTTGTCACAAAAGACGTACCTTTTAATGAAAAAAATAATCTTTCGTCTCTAAATTAAATATTGTTAGAAGGTAATTTAATTAATCTTAAACTTTAAATAAATTTATAACGAAAGTCCACAAGGCTAATAATAATAATAATAATAATAATAATAATAATAATAATAATAATAATAATAATAATAATAATAATAATAAAGCAAGGAGAGTAATTATTTTAGGGTTAATAATACAAATGCATAAATAAATAAAAACCTAAGTTCTTATTAACACAGCCGCAGCCGTGAGAATGAGGGAGAAGGAGAAGAATAGCCGCAGTCCAAGTCTTGGACTTAGGTTTTGTAGCTCTTGCTCTGGGCCACCATTATCACAGGTAAGAAAACTTTCATTTCTCTCTCTATTTTTCTGAAAGCTGGTTCTTCTCTGATCTGATGAGTGAAATAGTTTTGAATTCAGTTCTGAAATGGTTTGATTTTTAAATTTCTTCTATGATTGAAATGGGTTTCTGAAATGATCTTTATTTTCTGAAAAGGGTTTTGGAATGGTTTCTATCATTGTACCGTTTCAAAAATGGTTCGTCATCTGTATTTGCTGATTTTATTTTCTGAAAGGGGTTTCAAAATGATCTTTATTTGCTGATTTTGGATTGTTTTTTCTCTCATCTGTATAGTTTCTCTGTGTATAGCAAAGATGAATCATGCTATATACTTTTTGTGTCTACAAGGTGCTCGACAAAATGTCACAATGGCATTGCAAAGATGAGATTTGTCATCTCAGTTCTGTTATTTCTTGTGTTCATTTTATTTGGAGGTAAACACACCTTGGTACTTTTTCAAAAGCTTCAGTTTTGATTTTATATATGTTTTTGCTTGATTCTGATTTTCTTGTTTTCAAAAATTATAGTTGTGTATGATCCATTAGCTTCAGTTGTGGCTATATATGTTGTTAAGAGTCATTTTGTTATTTTTATTACTATATGGTTTACTGGAGTGGAATTTTAAGTGGTTTTCATTGATCAAAATTTTAATAAACAACAGAGAGTCTTAGTAATTAATTTTTGCTGTTAAAGATTTTGTATAACATAAAATTCTGCTGAACAATGCATGTGGTTTAAGGATGTGATACAAAGTGCTCCTCTGTTTTTGTCTTTTCTTTTTTTCTTTTTCCCTTTAAATTAAAGAAAGTACATGGTTGTTGAAGTTGGGGAGAGTTTTAATTTTGTTGTATATTTTATGTGGAAGAATGGCCTTTCTGGTTATATTTTTCTTCTAATCTCAGTTGTGTATAAATTTTTCGCAAAGTAGAATGAATATTATGTCATGCTAATATATTATTCATTTTATTGTGTTGTCCATGTCAGAAAGCTTTTTATGTGTTCTCTAATAAGTAATGTTTCATTATAGTTGGCTTATTGACTCAAGAATTTATGAGTAATGAATCTTCCCAAACCCACCCATGATAGACATTTTGTACTTTGGTATCTTCTAGCATTAGTGGGAGCATTCAGAATTTGTGATCATGGTTCTTGAGGTATACAATTATCCATGTTATCTTTTTGCCTTTCCTAACGTAGGAATTGTTTGGTTGTCTTTTTTAATTACTTTTTGTCTATTTAACCAAAAAAAATTAGATCATTTTGCTTGTTTGTAGTTCCTTTTGTACTCTATTCAACCAGACAAGTTTTATTAATTGCTCTTGCACAAATTAAGAGGTACTTCTATATTCTTCTAATTGCATGAACCAATTGATTTGATTTGGTTGGATCCACTTTGAATTTGAGCATTGTTTATTTATTTGCATTTTCCTATTTAATCCTATTATTGATGGTAGACAACTACAGATCTCATTTGACAATTTTCTGTATTATTTATGGTAGAAGCCTTCCACACAACTGTAATCTTTCTTGTACAATCATTTTATGTACTTATTCTATGTTCTAACATCCACAACAGATCTCTTTTCATAATTCAACTTTTGAGTATGTTAGCATATTCCGCAGCACTTTTGAACTTGATAACTAGTTCTTATATAAGATGTTGACTTGTTCCCTTCTTCTATAGGATAGGTAATATAATGATCTAAATGGAAGCACACATTTACACTGAAATTGATAAAAAGTTCAATTGATCAGTTTGCTTGTAGACATTGGATTGGATGAGAAACATTTTTCTTTTCATCACTTCACACTGAATTTGATAAAAGATCATGCAGACTTCTTGGGAAGCCCAATAATTTTGAAAAGATAAACTTTTATCTATACGATTATATTACATGTACACATTGAACATACAAGAAGAGTCCAATGAATGCATATGTGTTGATAAATGCCTCACAAATTGGAAAACAATCTAGATTATGCAGGTAGGAGATATGCTTGAAAATGGAAAGATATTAGTCAAGGATCATTCATTATGCAAACAATGATAAGTTCATATTAAGAGACCAACTTAAGGAGTCGATGTTGTTTTGTGCAATTTTTTTCTATTTTAAAGGGCAATGATAATATAGCACGTCTTCACTAGTACCAATTGTGAAATTTTTATCTTTTATTGTTTCTTCTTTCCTGAAATAGAAGTATTAAAAGGAATACCAAAATCTGTGAGAGAATAGAATACATATATGCTTTAAATCTCAACTTCTTGACCTGAATATGTTTTCCTAATTTTTCCCCATTGCTGTAGCTCCTTGATAAAGCTATTTCAGATGTTAAGCTACTTCAGTCATTTGATCTATGTAGTGGTTTCACTATGTGGGACTATTGCAAACTTTCTTGGAGTGTTGAGATGCCGTTATACCCTTATAGTGTACTGAATGTGCTTGTTCATCTTTAAGAACTTGTTTAACGTAAATGTTCTCCAGTTACGATTACATGCTTTCTAGTTACGATTACATGCTCCATTTTCTGCCTATGCAACAGTTTGAACGACAATTGTACTTTGTAGTTCTAATTTAAGCTCATTTACTTGACAATGTTAGTCTCATTTATAGGGGTTGCTATGGTTTTCCATGGGTTTCAATACTTTATTGCAAGCTAGTAATGGAAATTTTAATTTTTCATTTCTTTCAGTGGCATGACAAAATATTATCTGTTGGCATCCTTTGTTCTACACATAAAGCATAGTGAGTCCAAGGATTCTGCTGTAAGCCCAAGAATTTTGTTGTCTGGTCCTGCAGGTGAACAAGACCATCTCCTTGTCCTAGAACATTTTACGATCTCTCTTACTCAAAATAAGTTTGAGTCTATGAGTAGAGAGGTTTTTGAGTGATTTTTACCCAAATTTAAATTTGATATAGGTTTCAGTCAAGGGCTGGAGATGCCATTATATCACTGTGTATTCTATATTTAATTTTCATTTTGAGACTGAATAGTTATTGTTTGTCTTTTATTTGTAAACATTTCAGATTCATCATGATATGACAGCTCATTTATCTCACTATTTTGTATATACGAGCCATAATTTGTATCTAAAGGGAAATCAACTAAGGAGTGACTGCAGTGATGTCCCGATCATACAAGCATTGTAGAGAGGTGTTAGAGTATTTGAACTGGATATCTGGCCGAATTCCACAAAAGATAATGTCAATGTTCTTCATGGAAGGTAATGGTGCTAATTTGCAAATGGCAGTCAATTCTAATATGGGAATTTTGAACCACCCCAAGTTATACTTTAGGATTATATCTCTATGTGACTTTGTATATGATGGTATCTAGAACATTTTTTACAAATGTGCAATTACCAGTATGTGTATACCCAAAGACTTAAGTTGTTTTTCTTCTTTCTAAGGAAACTGTAACGCCCCCAAAATAAACCCATTATATATATATCATTGACATGCAATATTTAAAGAAAACAATTCATTAATTCATTCATTAGAGTATTACTAAATAAAAGCATTACATGTAACATCAAATTAAATGCCCTACAGGCTAACATCTTTCCAAGCCAACACTTGGACACTAAAATATGAGTTCTAACTCAAATACAAGTAAAGCCCTAGGCTTGAATGTTTACATGTACTACCAATTACATACAATTAACTAAAGCTAGTCTTCAAAATCCAAAAGCCAAATCCTCCCAAGCTAAGTCCTTGGAGGTAGCTTATCACATGAACCTGAAAATGATGTTCCCATAAAAGGTGAGCCACAGCCCAGTAGAAAAATACTAAACCAAATATAAGCATTGAATAAAGCTATAGCATTCAATAGATGGTTAACCAAGATAATCAATTGTATCATTATACAGTCTCATGACACTAATGTCTAAGACACATTTCACTTTCCATTATTATCAACATGGCTCAGAACCTGGCCAAACTTACAACAGTGAACTATATATCATATTCACATTACTTTCAATATCCATCAAAACAAATGAGACTCAGGCTCATATCAAAACACTTCATACTTCCCGTTTGATACACATTGTAGTGCTGTATCAATAACATGTAAAAACACTTCAATATAATAAGCACACATAATAGTGATGCTAATGGAGTCCATCCCCTATCTCCTCCCAAACAAAATCCGGTTTAGAGGTCCATCCCCTATCTTCCCCTAAACCGTGGAGTACATCCCCTATCTCCTCCCAAACAATATGCAAATGCAATGCTCAATCAATACATGTATTTTCTGTATTAATTCAATAGTCTAAATTTATGACTTAAACAAATTGATTAGTTTCAATTTTCCCTAATCCACATGCAATGTCTACAACAAATATGACTATCCTCCACCGATAGCCCAAAACAGTTATTTCTAGACTGGAAATAAATATATCAACATTTAAATAGGCGAGTGATTTAAGTTATCCAACTATACCAATTAATCAGTGAATTCTTCAATTTCATGAATTAAACCAAATTCCCCAATTCCCTTAAATTATTTATACAAATTAATTTATTAATACAACTAGGGTTTTTTTCCAAAATTATCAAAGTACCCCCAACATATCAAAATACCAAAACTTAGAACCAAACTTATAAGATGGAGTAGGAAATCCCTACTTCGAAGAAAATAACCCGAATGGGGAAGACGGAGATGAAGACCCAAATTCCAATGTGCTCCAAACCACCAAACATTCAGATTAAATGGAAGCCCTCGACTCACTCTATCTTTTTAACAAAGAACTTAGCGTAGAACTACACTCTAAGTAGATCAAACCTAAGAGAGAAGGTGTGTAGGGAGAGGGAGAAGACGGTTCTAGGGTTTTAGAATCAAAAGGGAGATGAAAAATGATCCAAAAAGTCGGGTCTCGAATTTATGTAGTCGACTCCCCGCTCGAGCGTGAAAATCCCCGCTCGAGCGTGAAAATCCCCGCTCGAGCGTCAGACACAGACTCACGCTCGAGCGTGAAAAGAGCCGCTCAAGCGTCGATTGCACACTTCCAGAAGTTTTGCAGGCGATGGTACCCGCTCGAGCGCCAAACTCTCCGCTCAAGCGGAGGGACTGCAGAGTAAAGTACTGGGAGATGGAAAAACACGCTCGAGCGTCAAAACTCCCGCTCGAGCGTATAAGCAACAACGAAGAGCCCGCTCGAGGGTTAAAACTTCCGCTCGAGCGTGAAGGCCAAAATCTGGGCATCCCCTTTTGGTTTTAAAGTGCAACCAACCTGTTCCAAACCTGCCCATCACAACCTAAGACCCTAATACAAAGAGTAAAGGCTAGAAGTGATAATGATACAAAAACAAGTCCACGAAACCTAGTCCAGAATACAGTATACAAAGGAAGGAAAAACCGGGATCGCTATAACCTCCCCCCCTTAAAAGAATTTCGTCCCCGAAATTAAGCATAAGATTTTGAAAACAAGTTTTTCTCAAATTCCAACAATATGATAACTCAAAATAAGCAACCTGACCCAACACCGGCCATTTCATCTCTTATCAAGAGGCATTTCACAATATGTAAAATAACATATATTTTCATCTGCATTAACACTATGCAATTTTCTTGCAATTTCAACAATTTTCAATATATTCAACATATGCAATGTTCCATTAAACTTCCATTTCGAGACAAGTTCCAACATATTTCCATTAACCAAAACATTCTCAATGTTTTACAGCTTAAGACATATATAAAGCTCTAAAGTTTAACAATATGACAAAATCTAAATACAAAATTACAAATCGATAAACATGTCCGGATATTTTTCGCGGACTTCCAACTCACGTTCCCAAGTGGCTTCCTCCACCCCGTGATATTTCCACAAAACTTTTACCAAAGGAATGGTCTTACCTCGCAAGACTTGATCCCGCCTATCCAAGACTCGGACCGGTCTCTCCTCATACGAGGCATCTTCATCTACTCTAAATCGGTCCAATCCAATACATGTGATGGATCTGGCTCATACTTCCGAAGCATACTCACATGAAACACGTCATGAACTCCGAACAACTGCGGCGGTAAAGCTAACCGATAAGCAACTTCGCCAATCCTCTCAAGGATCTCAAAAGGACCAATAAACCGAGGGGATAACTTCCCACTCTTCCCAAACCTCATTAACCCCCGCCTAGGTGATATTTTCAAAAAGACATGATCACCTACTTCAAACACCAAAGGTCTCCTCCTACGGTCAGCATAACTCCTTTGGCGACTCTGGGCTGTAACAAGCCTCCTACGGATAAGCTCAACCTTCTCCGTCGTCTCCCTAACCAACTCTGGACCCAACAAAGGTGCATCACCCACCTCGGCCCAACAAACTGGAGACCTACACGGTCGGCCATACAAGGCCTCAAACGGTGCCATACCGATACTAGACTGAAAACTGTTGTTGTAGGCAAACTCCACCAATGGTAAGTGCCTCTCCCACGTCCCACTAAAGTCAAGGACACAACCCCGAAGCATATCCTCAAGGATCTGAATAGTACGCTCGGACTACCCGTCAGTCTGCGGATGATAAGCCGTGCTAAAGGTCAACTTAGTGCCTAAGGCACTCTGCAAACTCTGCCACAACCTGGCAGTAAAACGAGGATCTCTATCTGAGACGATCATCACTGGGACCCCGTGCAATCTCACTATGTCCCGAATATACAAGTCGGCAAGATGGTCTACCGAATCTCTCACGCGCATAGGAATGAAGTGCGCCGACTTAGTCAACCGGTCCACAACCACCCAAATGGCGTCACTACTCCGCTGAGTCCTCGGAAGGCCTACAACGAAGTCCATAGTGACATGCTCCCACTTCCACTCGGCAATAGGCAAGGGTTGTAACAAACCCGCTGGCCTCTGATGCTCGGCCTTCACTTGCTGACAAGTAAGGCACCTAGACACGAAAGCTGCCACATCTCTCTTCATACCCCGCCACCAAAACTGGCGACCTAAATCCTGATACATCTTAGTGCCTCCCGGATGCACCGCAAGGCGTGAATGATGAAACTCTCGGAGTACCTCCTCTCGACAAGACTCCGGCACAAACAGACGGTCTCGGTATCTCACACTGAGGTTGGGATACACCGTCAAACCCTTCTCAACCTTCCCACCGGAAATCTTCTCACGGAGGGATTCTACCTCAAGGTTACCCCCCTGAGCCTCTAACACTCGAGTCACAAGTGTAGGCTGTGCAACAACAGAAAACAAGGCCGCAGCCTCAACGGATTCGCTCAGAAGTAAATCGAACTCCCCAAGTGCACCCAACATCTTCCATTCCCGAATGGCTATACTAGCTATGTCACCAACAGGTTTCCTGCTATGGGCGTCGGCCACCACATTGGCCTTTCCCGGATGATAATGCAACTCGAAGTCATAATCCTCAATGAACTCCATCCACCTCCTCTGCCTCAAGTTCAAGTCTTTCTGTGTGAACAGATATTTCAGACTCTTATGATCCGAGAATACCTCGAACCTCTCACCGTAAAGATAATGCCTCCAAATCTTCAAGGCAAATATCACAGCTGCTAACTCTAAATCATGTGTAGGGTAATTCTTCTCGTGAATTTTCAACTGACATGAGCCAAAGGCAACCACTTTCCCTTCTTGCATCAACACACAACCCAGACCCTCTCGTGAGGCGTCACAATAGACTGCATAACCCAACCCTCTCTCCGGAATAATCAATACTGGAGCGGTGGTCAGTCTAACTTTCAACTCCTGGAATGACTTTTCACAAGTATCACTCCAAGCAAATTTGACTCCCTTCCGAGTCAATCTAGTCAAAGGCGAAGCTAACCTGGCGAAATCCTTCACAAACCGGCGATAATACCCAGCTAATCCCAGAAAACTGCGTATCTCAAACACACTCTTAGGCTGTGCCCAATCTTGCACTGCCTCCGTCTTGGATGTATCAACAGACACTCCTTTCCCAGAAACTACATGGCCTAAGAACTTGACCTCTTCTAGCCAGAACTCACACTTCCCAAACTTAGCATAAAGCTTATGGGCTCTAAGTAATTCAAGCACCGCTCTCAAGTGTTCCTTGTGTTTCTCCTTAGAAGGTGAATAAATAAGGATGTCGTCCACGAAGACGACTACAAAGCGATCTAAAAATTCCCGGAATATCCGGTTCATCAAATCCATAAAAACTGCCGGTGCATTGGTGAGCCCAAATGGCATCACCAAAAACTCATAGTGGCCATACCGCGTACGGAATGCCGTCTTCGGAATATCCTCCTCCCTGACTCTCAACTGATGATAACCTGATCTCAAGTCTATCTTCGAGAAACAACGGGAACCCTTCAACTGATTGAACAGATCATCTATATGAGGCATAGGGTACTTATTCTTAACCGTAGCCCGATTCAATTTCCGGTAATCTATACAAAGTCTCAAAGCACCACCTTTCTTTTTAACAAATAGGGCCGGTGCTCCCCATGGCGAAACACTAGGACGTATAAAGCCCTTATCTAGCAACTCCTGGAGTTGGATCTTCAACTCAACTAACTCGGCTGGGGCAAAACGATAAGGTGTCATAGAAATCGGCGCCGTGCCGGGCACTAAGTCAATAGAGAACTCAATCTCTCTGTGGGGTGGCAAACCAACAAGGTCCTCGGGAAAGACATCCGAGTACTCACAAACCACCCATGGCAACACAATCTGGGTCTCATCACACTCACTACTCAAAAAGCTAGCAAGTAGACCACTAAGCTCACTCCGCCCTCGCGAATCATACCCCGGTGGCAAAACACTACCAACCCGGTCCCCCAGAAAATGAAAACATTCCCCGCTCACGGTACAACAAGTGACCCTCTGGTGGTAGCAATCAATAACTGCCCGGTATGACGATAACCAGTCCATACCCAAAATGACATCGAAGCCCTTCATGGGCATAACCACAAAAGGAAACGGAAGTCTATGATAGTCGACCTCTATATCACAACCCCTAACACCTTGTTTCAAGATCAACTCACCCCCAAGAGGTGACACTACACAAATAGGAGATGCTAACTGTGCTAACTCCAACTCCAAAACAGATGCAAATGCAGCAGACAAAGGAATGAGATGCACCCGTATCAATCAAAACACTAGCAACCGAGTTGCAAAACAAGAAGGTACCTCTCACAACTGATGGTGCTGGCACAAGATCCTGCGTGGTAACAGCGTACACGCGCCCAGACGACCTCTGATCAACCTGCTCACCCCTAGGAGCATAAGATTGCTGCACCGATTGGGACGATGAAGCCCCCTGATTGGCCCTCGAGGCCTGACCCGACTGAGCTGGCTGATGACTCTAAATCTGCCTCAAACCAGATGCACCAGGTGTGCCACGCAACTGCGGGCAATACCTCTTCATGTGCCCTGTTTGACCACACTGATAACACGAGAGTGGCTGGCCTCTACCCTGACTCTGGCTCTGAGATCGAGCCGAAGATGATGCTGCTCTCTGCACTCCTCCCCTCTGAGGACAAACTGGAGACTTGTGGCCCAGCTGGCCACACTTAAAACAGGTAATGTCTCCCTGACTGCCTTTTCCCGAACTAGCGCTCAGCACAGGAAAAGTCGATCTAGAAAAGCTACCCTGAGACTGCTGAGGATTAAAACCCTTCTGTCTTCTACCATCACTCTGGCCATCCTGACTCCTCTTGGAGCCCTTCTGTCTTTCCTCCTCCTCCTGCATCATGATTTCCATGTGGGCTGCAGCATCAACCATACGCCCATAATCCCGAATCATAGTTCCCCCAACTCGCAGTTTGAGGCCACGCCTCAACTTCTTCTCAAACTCAATACAACGGCGTTCCTCAGACGCCACCAACTCAGGTGCAAACCTGGACAAGCTAGTAAATGCAGCCTCAAACTCGGCCACTGAAGAACTCGACTGCTTAAGCTGGCAGAACTGGTCTCTCAACTTCTCCCTAACTGCTGGAGATAAGAACCTCTCTTGGAAAGCATTCACAAAAGCCTCCCATGTAGCTCCTATACGACCCTTAGTGAACTTCCACCACTGACCCGCATCCCCCTTCAGCTGGAAAGATGCCAAGGTCACTTTCAACCCCTCGTCTTCGATGCCAAGCATCTCAAACGTCTTCGTTGTCTGTTCAAGCCATTCATCTACCTTAAGCGGCTCTTTAGGATCACCCACAAATTCATCCGGGTTAGACCGGAAAAACTCCCTCTTCAAAAAGGAAGGTCCTGCATCCGCAACAACAACCCGAGCTTGATTCTCAGCTCTGAGAATGCCTACTGACTCCCTGAATGCCCCTGCTATTTCTCCGGCTAAAGCGCCCATAGCCTGCTGGCCTACTGGCTCGGCCACATTGGCCTGGCCAACTCCCTCCTGTACTGCCGGAACCTCCTCTGGCACAGGCACCTCCTGCATACCCGGCCTACCACGCCTACCGCGCCCTCGTCCTCATCCTGACATCCTAATAAAGGAAACAAATACGTTAGCACATTAATAAATGTGCCGAAGCTAAACACTTGCGTCCTAATGCATTGAATAACAATAATTCATTCCACATAAACACATAATCACATAAGCACCTACGAATTTCATTCCTGGATGATACTAGTCCCGAAGCGTCACTATAGTTCCGGTTGGAAGCAGCATTGATCAAGTGCCTTTCCAACAAGACTACTAGAAACTCAAGGGTCCAATTAACATCCTAGAAACTACGTTCCATACCCACATAATCACATAAACATGTTATCATATAAGCATATAACATTTCACTAAGTCTCTATCAAACGAGACGAACCCATTGTGATACTAATCACTTCCCACGTACCCAAAGTATTCAAACCCGGTACGCTCTGATACCAAGTTGTAACGCCCCCAAAATAAACCCATTATATATATATCATTGACATGCAATATTTAAAGAAAACAATTCATTAATTCATTCATTAGAGTATTACTAAATAAAAGCATTACATGTAACATCAAATTAAATGCCCTACAGGCTAACATCTTTCCAAGCCAACACTTGGACACTAAAATATGAGTTCTAACTTAAATACAAGTAAAGCCCTAGGCTTGAATGTTTACATGTACTAACTATTAAATACAATTAACTAAAGCTAGTCGTCAAAATCCAAAAGCCAAATCCTCCCAAGCTAAGTCCTTGGAGGTAGCTTATCACCTGAACCTGAAAATGATGTTCCCATAAAGGGTGAGCCACAGCCCAGTAGAAAAATACTAAACCAAATATAAGCATTGAATAAAGCTATAGCATTCAATAGATGGTTAACCAAGATAATCAATTGTATCATTATACAGTCTCATGACACTAATGTCTAAGACACATTTCACTTTCCATTATTATCAACATGGCTCAGAACCTGGCCAAATTAACAACAGTGAACTATATATCATATTCACATTACTTTCAATATCCATCAAAACAAATGAGACTCAGGCTCATATCAAAACACTTCATACTTCCCGTTTGATACACATTGTAGTGCTGTATCAATAACATGTAAAAACACTTCAATATAATAAGCACACATAATAGTGATGCTAATGGAGTCCATCCCCTATCTCCTCTCAAACAAAATCCGGTTTAGAGGTCCATCCCCTATCTTCCCCTAAACCGTGGAGTACATCCCCTATCTCCTCCCAAACAATATGCAAATGCAATGCTCAATCAATACATGTATTTTCTGTATTAATTCAATAGTCTAAATTTATGACTTAAACAAATTGATTAGTTTCAATTTTCCCTAATCCACATGCAATGTCTACAACAAATACGACTATCCTCCACCGATAGCCCAAAACAGTTATTTCTAGACTGGAAATAAATATATCAACATTTAAATAGGCGAGTGATTTAAGTTATCCAACTATACCAATTAATCAGTGAATTCTTCAATTTCATGAATTAAACCAAATTCCCCAATTCCCTTAAATTATTTATACAAATTAATTTATTAATACAACTAGGGTTTTTTTCCAAAATTATCAAAGTACCCCCAACATATCAAAATACCAAAACTTAGAACCAAACTTATAAGATGGAGTAGGAAATCCCTACTTCGAAGAAAATAACCCGAATGGGGAAGACGGAGATGAAGACCCAAATTCCAATGTGCTCCAAACCACCAAACATTCAGATTAAATGGAAGCCCTCGACTCACTCTATCTTTTTAACAAAGAACTTAGCGTAGAACTACACTCTAAGTAGATCAACCCTAAGAGAGAAGGTGTGTAGGGAGAGGGAGAAGACGGTTCTAGGGTTTTAGAATCAAAAGGGAGATGAAAAATGATCCAAAAAGTCGGGTCTCGAATTTATGTAGTCGACTCCCCGCTCGAGCGTGAAAATCCCCGCTCGAGCGTGAAAATCCCCGCTCGAGCGTCAGACACAGACTCACGCTCGAGCGTGAAAAGAGCCGCTCAAGCGTCGATTGCACACTTCCAGAAGTTTTGCAGGCGATGGTACCCGCTCGAGCGCCAAACTCTCCGCTCGAGCGGAGGGACTGCAGAGTAAAGTACTGGGAGATGGAAAAACACGCTCGAGCGTCAAAACTCCCGCTCGAGCGTATAAGCAACAACAAAGAGCCCGCTCGAGCGTTAAAACTTCCGCTCGAGCGTGAAGGCCAAAATCTGGGCATCACCTTTTGGTTTCAAAGTGCAACCAACCTATTCCAAACCTGCCCATCACAACCTAAGACCCTAATACAAAGAGTAAAGGCTAGAAGTGATAATGATACAAAAACAAGTCCACGAAACCTAGTCCAGAATACAGTATACAAAGGAAGGAAAAACCGGGATCGCTATTGAAACTCTGGCCAACCTCCCAAGCGTTTAGAAGTTTCTAGGAGCTCAAATGGAGAAGATGATGAAGAATGGTCACTGATATCCGAAATGCACTCAAGGTATTTGCACAATTAACATTCAATTGCATTTCTTTTGTAGAACATTAAATATTTGAGATTGGTAGAGCCTCTTAAACTAAGTTGTTGGTTATAGTAAAATTTCTGTTGAACATGCAATTTATGTGGGTAAAATGACATTTTATTTTTACACGCTTCATGTTATGCTAGTGGTATTTAATGTTAAGACATTTGAAGGGGTGTGATCAGTCGGACTTTGTCTTTTGTGAGACTAGAACAATCTCTTCAAATAGTTAGTTTATTCATATGATTCTAGCGGTTTCTGAATTAATTTGTGTTTTCATTTTTCAGGTTAGAAATTTCTTGGAGAGATGCAAATATGGTCAAAGAATTCAAGAGCTTAATTTTTCGAGTTTTTTCATCTTTTAATATATGTAAGCACAGTATAAAAATTTTTATTTAATTCCTCTGTGTATACTTTTGAACATATTTAACTTTCATTTATGAAATATATGACGTTATTCCATTCAATATATGATTGTGATGCAAAATATAGTATATAGTGTGTATTACATTCTTGAAATACGCGTACAAAAATAATATTGATTATTCTTCAAATATGTCAAATTCTTTATTTTATCGCAGGTTTTATTAGTTATTAATCACACTTAAAAGATGTGATCTAAATATTATTAATCATACTTAAAAGATGTGATCTAAATGTTTTTAATTACACTTAAAAGATGTAATCTAAATATTTTTAATCACACTTAAAAGATGTGATCTAAATATTATTAATCACACTTAAAAGATGTGATCTAAATATTATTAATCACACTTAAAAGATGTGATGAAATTATTTTTAATGACATTTAAAAAGTGTGATTAAAAATGACCCATTTTAATCACACTCCCAAAGACCACACTTTAATAAAACATAAAGGTGTGATTAAAACACATACATCACACAAAAAAAGTGTGATCTTTATCTGTGTTTGTAGTAGTAGGATCTTTTTCAGTACCCACATTTACAGAAACAATTTCATCCACTAATGGCTTAGCACGCCGTTCTTACTCCCAGTTGATTAAAGTTGTCAAAGCCCAAGGAATTTCTTCATCTTCGTTTTTATCAAGATCTTGAAAATTTTGGTCAATGTAATGAACTCTGGGCACAGAAAAATAAGCAGAAATCACATCTTCATTCAAAGCCTCGGGCTCACAAGTTGCAACAGACTCAAAAGAGAAAGAAAAAGAAGACTCAGGCATTTTAGACAAACTTAAATCTGCCTCCAACCCCACAGGCCCACCGGACTCAAACTCAACAACCAATTCAGAATTCCTAATACAACTCCTTTCAAAATGTCAATTTATTTGTGAGCCATGCATTGCATCTATGATGAAGCTTGAACAGTCAGCAGGTACCTCTTCCCCGATCACGGCAATGGTCATATCTCCCAAATTCATCGGTTCAGTGCTAGTATGCGATTCTGTTAGTAAATCAACCAGTGTTAGACCTAGGACTTCCTCTGTGCTGCTTTTCGAGCTAACTTCTCTATCTTGTCTGATGTCATTGCTAGGATCTACCCACTCCTCGCCACTGTTTGAGAGTTGATGATCGAAGAAGATCTCAAACCCAGGGTATCTTTTCTTCTCCACTTGATCAAACCAGGGCTCAGGAAAACCATAGAAAGGGAAGTCTTCTCCTTGGCAGATTAAGCGTCCGTTCAAGGTCCCATGAATTGGCTTATGAACCAACTCCAACTGCTGCTCGGTTCTCTTGGCCTTGATCCTATCCCTGGTCTCTTCAGCTTTCCTTTTCCAGCCATCAGCCGTGGGTGCATACCCTAGTCCGAATGCATGTGAGTTATGAGGTACTTCACTGGCTATAGTAATACCTTTCCTGCCACTTCGTCCCAATCCCATCCCTGGAATGTGACCTAGCTTACTCATGAAATAGATTGATTGGGCACTGAAGTATACACCTTCATCTTCTGCCATGAGCGTTTGAACTAGTTGGGCCTCTGCCAATGTAAAACCTAATAATAACACATTCTCTTCCCCATGCTGTATTTCTAGCAGTGGTGTTGTGATTTCTGGAGGAGGATAAATGGATGAATTTCCGAAGACAATGGCAATTCCTCCACCGTATGGGTACTTTACCAATTGATGTAATGTAAAGGATACAACTTTCATCTGATGAAGCCAGGGCCTTCCCAATAGCAAGTTGAATATTGCGGGAACATCCATGACATGAAATTCAACTTCGTGCTCAGAGATGGGCCCACTATTATTTGTACTTTGATTGTCCCTATCACTTCCCGACTAGTATTATCGTAGGCCCAGATCAATTGAGTAGTGGGCGTGAAATTTGTCGGCTTTAGCTCGATTGTATAAGCAGTGCGTGTAAGGCAAACATTGATGGCTGATCCGGTATCAATCAGAACAATCAGAATCTATTTCTTTCTGCATTCCAGTGATACGTACAGAGGCTTATTATGTCCTGATCCTTCTTATGGTAGCTCTTTGTCAGTAAAAGTTATTGCTAGGATGGTTTCTCTCGGGGTGATTAATGACACTAAATGCTCAGGAGTGGTGTCAATTGACAATTTAGCCTTGCTCAACGTAGACAACATTGCCTGTCGCTGTTCTCGGGAAGCCATGAGAAGACCCCAAATGGGAATGTTTGCTTGGATCTTTTTCAATTGTTTTAGAACCAGGTCTTCTTCTACCTCTTTCTCTTTTTCTTTCTCTTTCTCTACCTCTTTATCTTTGCTAGAGGGCTCTCCTTGGTCTAGATATGGAGGCTTGAAGTAGCGTCCACTCCTGGTCAAATGATCAATTTCTTCTGCATACCAAGTCTCATCCGATACATGGTTTACCCATTCATCATCAGTGTGGATGAGCTGTAGGTCATTATCGTCCCACCATTCGCCTTCTTTGACTGAAAGGAAATTATCTAGCACTTCTTGAATCATTCCAATAGTATGCTCTGAATGGCTTTTTGGTTCTTCTTCTTTTCCTCTAGAACTCTTTCCTTTACCACATTCAACAAGGTTTTTGAAATCAAGTCTTAGTTCATCCCCTTTTCTTTCAGTTTTCTCATCAAAAGCTTCGTTACCGCTTGACCAACCATAATTGTAATTCTTCGGTTCCCACCATTCCATTTGCACATTCCCAAGACCTAATTCTTCAAAGAAATGAAGATTAGCCAAGTCCTCCTCTAGGTCAACCAAATCATCTAACCCCTGCTCAAGTAAATCCTCTCTAACAACATTGATAGAAAATGGGTCAAGCAGATCAACCTCAAGCTTTAGTTGACCACTGGGAAAAATATATCGGCTAGGATCATACTTTTTCTCTAATAGTTTGTCATCCACAAGCATAGGTACTACAACCATAGGGTTTTTGGGTTTTGGCTGGGTTTAAGGTGCATCCATCATGCATAACTTAGTGCCTTCAGGAATATATACCTCAGGTTTTGGTAAATGGGTAGGTGTGATATAGATATTGGGGTTAAAGGTGGATGAAAATGTATGGATGAGGTTAAGATGAGAAGGTGGTGGAATTCTGTCATGGGATGGTAACGGGTTGGTAGTGATGTTGGGTTTTGGTGATTATGGAGAAGCTATGACTTTATTGTCTATGAGATCTTGGATCTCATGATGGAGACAAAAGCAACAGTCTGTGTCATGTCTGGTTGTTGGTGGAAAGCATAGTGTTTGGTAGGATCATGTTTGGCTGGGAGAGGATTGGGAAGAGAACGGGGGTCCAAAGGCTTCAAATACCCTCGTTTTGTCAAGATGTTCATTGCTTTAGAGAGTGACATATATAGAGGGGTGAATGTTCTACTTGGGGCTTGGGTTGTGTTTTGCGAGCCAATATGAGCAAAGGGGTCAGCTATTTTAGTGGTGGTGGCAACCAAGTTGAATTTAGAGGGCTTCACAGTTGTGCTACCACTGGTGGTAACATTGGAACTGCGACCAAAAGGCTTCCAAACAGGTTCCTTATCCTCCACAATAATTCCCTGTTTGATGGCATCCTCCATCTGGACCCCTATCTCATTTAAGTCATTAAAAGTAAAAAGCAGGAGGACTATCATTTTTTGTAACATCTTTCCATGCAGATTTCTGACTGTCATTCGGATTTGGTCTTTTTCAAGTGGCCTGTTGGTTATCATTGCTGCTTTTGCCTTCTATCTGGTGATAAAGGCCACGAAGCTTTCATTAGCCTCTTGACGGGTGGCCTCTAATTCCTGAGTAGTCACTTCAATCTAGGTGTTATAAGCATACTGGGTGATAAAGGGCCCGGCCAACTTTTTCCAACTTTGTTTTACTGAGTCCTCTAACTTGGCATACCAGATGGCAGCCACTCCTAACAAAGTTCGTCCGAATAAAGAGAGCTTTTGCTGACGAGTCAGACCCATAGCCTTTAAGACATCAGAGAACAGGCGAATGTGCACCATTGGGTCACCGAAGCCATCAAACCTATCAATGTGTGGCATTTTGAGCCATTTTGGCAACTTCACAGTTGTCTCAGTGTACCCGTCTTTGCTGTCCAGGATTGAATTGACTCCTTGAGCCTTTTTGAAAAGTTTTTCCAACTTGGCTAGCTTCAACATAGTTAAGTCAAACTCGGGTGCTTCAGGGGGATGGAGCCCTCCCACTGGTTGTGGAAGAGAAAATGATCCTCTTGAAGTTTGTGCAGGAACCCTTAGATATTCTGGTGAGTTAAGTTCGGGAAACTCGTCAGCTGGTGGAGGTGGAGGTGGAACTGGAACTGCGTGAGTCACCGGAGGTGGTTGAGTAATGGACGCCTCGAATGAGTGTTGCAGTTCAGCAAGAGTATTTCCTTGAGCGGCAAAAGTAGTGGCTTGGGTGGCAACCATAGTGGCAACGATATCTATGCTCCGTTGTAGGGCCAATAGCATGTTTGCAATATTTTCTAGAATCTGAGCCATCACTGATTCTGGTGAGTTGAGTGGTAATGATCTCGCAGGTGAAGAAGGGGTATTCTGGACAGCTGATGAAGTTTTTGCTTTTCTTCGTGTAATCAGTGGCAAAGAAACCAACACTGGCTGACCTTGAACCAAATCTGTACTTTTGCAAAGTCTACCAACGCGAGTCCACAGAATTTGTGGGATATCAGACCTTTCGGAAGCTATAGTGCTCAACTACCTTGTTGAAACAAAACAGAACCCCCAATCAGAATTTCATTAGCATCACAGCTCAACTGATTACTACTAACTCATGTTGAAAACTAAACTCAACCCCACAAACTGAAATGACTGAACCACTCATCTGAATCTGAGAATTCCCAAACATTGCACATAACACATAGCAGGAAAGAGAACAAACACCCCTATGGGGCTAGGATTATCCTATCCTCACTTTGAAATGATCTAAGGTTTCACTATTCGAACAAGCGGCGTCATACATCCTAGAAATGGGAGAGCATCATGTCCTACTTTTGAAAGGTACTATAGCTCATTATATGCACAAGGTTAACTCTACTCTAGGGGTTGAAGTCAAGGTGACGTTACCAAAGAGTCCTTTGGGTTATAACCAATAAAGATCTCAGGAAATCAGAAGAGTCAAATAGTCTCTCTTCAGAGTCTGGGAACCTTAAATAGCAAAGCTAGATAGCAGTGCTACATAACAGAGCTAGTTTTTTTATAGATCTCAAAAGGTTACAACACAAGGCCTCTAAGGTATTGTAAAGATACGTGTAGTGTCACAAAAAGCTTGCCTGTGCTCCCACCAGTATCTGGGCAACACAAAAACTTTAAGTGCACCAATGCATGCCATGCAATAAACATATAATTGAAAATAAAATTCATATCATGGAATTCGAGTAAAGGTTTCATAAAATCTCCAGCAGAGTCGCCAGAAACTATAACATGACCATGGGGTACCCGTGCGCGTTAAATAGTTCGGAGTCCCGAGATCTCTTTGATCTAGTCTCACGAGTGTAATGTGAAACATAGATGAAAGTCCAGATTTGGCAACTTTTAGAAAATCCATTTTATTGCAAAACCTTTTGTCAGAAATGGATTGCGTCATCAGATCTCAAAGTCGCCACCTAATATTTATTTTGGAAAAATTAGGAAACCCATGACTCGTGCCAAGGCCACTGTTCATCATAACCAAAGATGCTTGGCTCGAAACCTAAGGTATAAGAGGGGAAGGTCATTAATGAGTACCCTCGCTCACCCGATCAAAGATCGGCCTCTACTAAACTATGATATGAATTTTATTTACTTTATATGTTCATATTTCAATTATTTAATAAATCCTAAAATTTACTATGTGAAGCATACAAGTATAGATTGTGTCATTTATTTTGGAATAATTTGATTTCATATAGTTTTGAAAGTGTTTTGGAAATGTACAACCCAAATAAATTGAGTTTACAAGCATGAAAATCAACACTATTCCAAATTAAGTGACACAACCTCCATCCACTGGCATTCATACAATTATATCAAGTAAGTAAGTAGCCACATGGTAGGATGCTTAAACATAATAAGAAAAACGTACACAAACGGGATGCTAAAGCATAAAAACTTACATATTTATCGACGTCCCTCGAATAGCTACAAAACAAAGTTAATAAAACATGCATGATCTTATATACAAAATCCTAATGCATTTCACTTATGAGATGCAACTAAAGATTCGGCTTCTAAGATATGACATGTGAATCATCTCAAAACATGAGGTAGCACACATAATCACATAGGAATTGATTAAATCCACAAATGCAAACTTAGTCGAATCAAGATACATGAAACATGGATGCAAAGCATGGATAAAGAAAGCCAAAACATGATGCGTATTCACACATAAAGAAAGCAAGTAAAAGAACGGGATAGAAAGAAGCGAGGCGAGGGAATTATTACAACATTTTAAATATTACAAATCCGAGGGAGATGAATAAATATAACAACGTAATACAAAAAAATCCTAACAAACACTCAAAATGAAATAAACATGATAAAATAGAAGCTTCAAGCGCCTCAAAGACCATCAGAGGTAGTCGAAAGGCTGCCTGATTTTGCCTAGAGGTTGCAGGCACATTCATGAAGGTTGCAGGCACATTCATGAAGGTTGCAGGCGTGATGGTGTATTTTTAGGTGGCTACCCTGCCAACTAACGGGCTGGGTAGCTCGATAGGCTCGACCAAATTCTATTTTCTTAGATTTCAACAATAATATCTATGGGAGTCTCAACTCACCACTTTCAGTTAGATTACAACAATATGTAATATGAAAAGAAATCAAAGCAAAAGAGCAAAATAAGTTGAAATAAAAAGACAATGGGTTCAATATGACGTCTGATTGAACCAACTCAATTTTATTATCTTGTGCCTCTTTTAGTCCAATTTTATTAGCACTTTTAATTACCTTGCCATTCTTTAGTCATTTTAGTCCAAAAATGAAAGTTATGTCCACTAAAATAAGAGAATCGTCAAACAAGGAGTTGTTCTTGGCATAAGAGAGAGGTAATGCCCCGGTAATGAACCTCCGAAGAGATTAAACCATTCAGCATGGAAGGTCTCTTTCTCGTGCTAAAAACAACATATATGGGACTTCAATTCACCACTTTCAGTTAAATTATGACAGTCTAAAAGATAACAATAAATCAAAGCAAAAGAGCAAAATAGATAAGAAATGCAAGAAAATGAAAGGTTTGTGAAATTCACCTTCCAAGGAAAGGATGAACTTCTTAGTTCTCAAGCTTCCTTTTGATCACCCTCAAGTGTAGGAAGTGTGTTCTCAAATCCTCAATTCAAAATTATGGAGTTTATGGAGTTTATGGTATGAAAAGTGATTAATTCTATAGTTTTTCTCACTTTCAATTACTTAACACTCTTCCTTATGATCAAGGCAATTGATCTTTGGCTATATCAGAATTTTTGGAGTGGTTTTGGTGTATAGAAATGAGGAATTTTAGTAACTATGGAAGCTTGGAAGTGTTTTGGCTCAAGTTTGAAATGGTTAATGGTTTCTCTCTTTTTCTCTGACTCTTTCTAACTCTCTCTTCAATCAAATTTGTTTTGTTTTTGTTTTTGCCCCCCTGAAATCTCTCAATTTGATTGCTTTATATAGGCAACAAATAGATAATATAATGATATAAATCTGTATAATATATATCTATATATAATATAATAATATAAAGTATATAAAGATTATATATTTATATATGTTTGCCGAGGTTGATGTCGGCAGCCGAGGGCTGACCAGCATCAATATATTTTTTAATATTTTTCTTTTATTATATAATATAATATAATATAATATCTAAAATATATAATTTACATAAAATACTAAACATATAATATAATAATATTAAACACATATTTTAATATTATAATTTTTTTTATTATTTTCTTTTATATATATAGAATATATAATTTATACCAATTTACATAAAAACACCAAAAATATGAACAAACACATAAAATTATGTAAAATTACAAAAATACTAAACTAATGAAATATTTAGTATTTTAAAACAATTTGGCCATAATGGTGAAAGTTGGGATTAAAGTTCAAATTCCATCTCTCTTACTGAGGATTCTGTGAGAAACACAGTCTAATTGTCATCATCGGGTAATCAAAAGAAAGCGCCCAAGTCTTAGGACCGGTCAAAATGGGTTGTCTACACTATGGCTCAAAACCGACAGAAGAGTTATGCCGATAAGAGAAGAGTTATGCCGATAAGAGAAGACGACCTCTATCTTTCGAGGTTGGTGGCCACGTGTTTCTTAAGATCTCACTGAGACGGAATTTGATGAGATTTGGTAAGAGTGACAAGTTGGCTCCAAGGTTTATTGGAACTTTTGAGATTTTAGATCGAATTAGAAAAGTGGCATACCGTTTGGCCTTACCGCCACAGTTTTTGGGGTTCACAACATGTTCCAAGTATCTATGCTTAGGAAGTATGAACCCTAACCCTTCATGTGTACTTGATTGGGTTGATTTGGAGGTAAAGGAGGATGCCTCATAAGAAAAATGACCGGTTCAAATTTTAGATACCCGAGAACAAGTGTTGAGGGGCAAGACCATACCGTTAGTGAAGGTATTGTGGAGGCACCATGGGGTGGAAGAAGCAACTTGGGAACGGGAGGTGGGAGTCCACTCCAAGTATTCGGATTTTTTTAAGAACACTTAGTTTGTTCTAGACTGTATTTCTCTTGTGTTCGAGAATAAATCGTTAAAATTGTAAACCAATTATTCTTATGATTGTTGTTGCCTTTCGAGCACGAGAACTGTTCAAGGATTGTTACAATTGTTGTTGAACTCATGCTTATGATTTTCATATTAGTGGTTATTGGATTGTGAGCTTATCCCATGGAAAGATTTTGATAATGTTAGTAAAATGTTGTTGAGATTGAGATCTCCATGTTATAATTGATTTGTTTCTATTATGGACTCATTTTGTCATTAGTGTGGTTGTTACCACTTGGAGCCTTGTTGTTTCGCTCTTGTTCTTTGGGAGGTGTTAGTGAGAGATGTAACCAAATTTCAGGGGTGAAATTTTCTAAGGGGAGAGGTTGTGATGTCCCAGGTCTTGGGCATAAATAGTATTGTGTAGCAGGGTAGTATACTTTTTTTTCAGTGTTTGGTTTATAGTATAAAGTCATTGAGACTCCCTTTCTACTCTTACTTAACCTCTCTTAACTTTTTCGGGTTGAAAATTTTTAATTTTCAGCATTGGAACTTGTCTTAGGTTGCAAAAATCAATTCTGGGTTTCCGGGCAAAACCGCTCGTGCAGAATTGAAAATCACCCGAGCGGATCCTCACAAAGTTTTTCAAACTTTTTTGAGTTTTCTGGGCAAAAAAATGCTCGAGCGGATTTTGGTGGAATTTCTGTACAACTCTCTACAGCAATCCGCTTATGAGGCAGAAAATTTTGCTCGTGTGAAATTGAAATCGCTCGGGCGGATTTTGACGTGTTTGTCTCGAAATTCATGCTCTTTTCCTCAAAATCGATGCCAAAAGTTTTTTTTGCACATATTTTCTCTTCACTCTCTCATGTATATATTCGTTTTTTCTCCCCCTTCTCTATAAAAACATACACAAATCCCACTTCTTTCTAAGATTTAGCTCAAATCTTCAAGTTTGAGGGAGCTTTTTACACCAAATCGAAAAGGGTGGCAAGGGCTACGTTTGTAATCGATTGGTGTTTTCGTCAACTTTGACTTCTAGGGTTTCTTCCTCTGCATCTCTCAAACTTGAGGTAGGAATTTCTTTGAATTATATATATATATATATATATATCTTTTTGCAAGTCTATGGTTATTTTGATATTGTTTGGAGTGTATTGAACTAGGATTAAATTTTTTTTTTTTAATGAGATTGTTTTTTGTTCAAAGAGAGGTTTTCTTAAATCTTTCTTCAAATATTTGATTTATGAACTATGAGAATGTTTGGGAGTTTATGAGTTGAAACTTTTTTTAAAAAAAAAAAATAGCCCTAATTTTGTAAAAACCCTAAGGTTGAGGAAGTTGAGGAAAAAGTAGTATCAATGAAAAATATGAGTTGTGTGATATTTGGAGTTTTTAATTGCATAAAATCTTTAAAAAAGAGAAACTCTAATTTTCCTTGTGAAAACCTAGATTTTGGAAATTTGGAGAAAAGTTGGGATTTTGTGAAATCGTGAATTGTTGAGATCTATTTTTGAGAAATGATGGGAAAGTTGTTATATTTACCCCTATTGTTGAAATCCCATGTAAGAGAGAAATTGATATTGGGAAAATAGTGAATGGTATGTTGTTATACTTATCTTAGAAAGATGAAGATTGGGAATGATGATTTTCATGTTAAGAATTATTTAGTTCAAAAAGAAAAGAAATATGTTTGATGATATGTTTTTATCTATCTCTTGGAATATATATATTGTATATGTGTATATTGAGTAGATATGTGGAACTTGATGACAATGGAATATTGTGTACATGAAATGAGAAAGTATTGAGAAATTTTGAGAAAGTCTAAGGCATTAATATAGATACATGTTGCATTGGCATTTTATTTCATGTTCATTGTTTTCTTTTGAACTGGCATTATTGAGATCACTTTTTAAACGAAAATGGTTTTGTGGAACAAATATTGTTATTAAATCGTTTTGGGTTAAATACGGTGGGAAATCCTATTAGGGGGTGTAGTTTGAGAATTAAGTTAGCTTGAATGTCCTTGGCATAAGACTATAAACACACTCATGCGGGGTACCTAAGCCCTCCGGTTAGAAGCTAGTAAAGTAGGATTTGGTAGTGCTTAATACACCTACTTGCAGACGCTAGTCTTGGGGATTTGCCTGAGCCGTATTTACCGCCCATTGTTGATATATGGAAATCATTGGATTGATTATATTTTCGAACGAGCATTGTGCATGAGATTTTCAAAAGAAGAAAATTACTTTGAGCATGGCATGGCATGTGCATCTATCTCATGAGTCTGTATAAAATGTATATACTTTATTAAAAATTCTCTACTAGAATTTGTACTCACCCCTAGTGGATTTCTTGCAGGAAAAAAATTGTTGTGATCCTACCAAAGTAGAGGCATGAAGAATTGTTTTGGGAGCATGAGGCTTTTATCTCTTGTTGTTGTTATGTTGATAAGCCAAGGGCTATATTTGTATGGGTTAGAAAGCCATTTACCTATAACTAGGCTTAAGCCTCGGAACATGTAGCCCATGGGGGCATTATTTTGTGTTTTAATTTCTATTGAATCCTCGTTACATGCTGCCAAATATTGGCTTAGAACTTATTGAAGTATAATGGCATGTGAAACCCTTATATCTGTTGAATCAATGTTGTGAATATACATGTATGAGAAGCTTGATTGGAAATTATATGATTCTTTAATTGCACATGATTAATGAGGATTGAGGATTATTGATGAGTTCATTTGCGTTATCATACATTATCAAATTAAATGTAAATATACATGAACAAATAGCAACAAAATATATTATAGTAATTATTCGAATAAGTTGAAAATATACCTTATTTTTAACTTTCCTATTCGCAACCAGATCTGCCTCCTCTTGAAAACTCTCCCAAAGCTGAAGTAGCTTTATTTTTTCGAGTATTTCTATAATCAACAATTATATATAAAGATGTAGTATAAATAAAAAATGACTATCAAATTAATTGAAATAAGAGTATGTTTGGTACGTACCTCATGTATTAATTATTTGGCAATAAAACATCTTTGTACAGTACATTGCAATTATACACTTATTCTTCATTAATAATTGAACCCCTTTTTAATCAAGACTTTTGTTGTCAGATCTAACACCCTTCTAGATAAAGCAACATAAAACTATCCATGGTTGAATGCATGATCCAGAAGGTAAATGCCCACATGTGAAATTGTCTGGCCTTGTGATTTATTTATCGTCAAAACAAAACTAAGGTGAATTGGAAACTGTCTGCGAGTTATTTCAAATGGATGTTTTATGTTTTTCGGAGTCTTTAATGGAGTGCAATGCGGAAAAACTCTTGTGCCTTTGAAATGTCCTGTTAAAATCTCTAAATCAATGAAATTATCGTTCAAACCTCGACACAGTAGCCTTGTGTCATTGCACAAACCAACAAAAGGGTCAAGATTCCTCAAAAGTATAATTGGGGCACCAACTTTCAAATGCAATACATGTGGGGGCGTTCCTCCTGGTGTAATGGAATTTGAAAACTCTTGTTGATACAAATTATTTGTATCATTTTCAACTTTATCAAATGAGTCGTAGACTCTTGATTGTCCCGAAAATCTCTGAATGATTTTGTCATTAACTTTTTCAACATTATCATTGTGAGGAGTTATTATGCCCCTACCAACCATATATCCTGCGTCAAAAAAATAGTTTTTGATATCAGAATAAATTTCTTCTAATAATTGTACTGTTGATTCTCGCCATTCCATGGTATTGCCATTGATGATGGTACTTTGATCATTGCATTTATATTGATAGGTTGTACACCATCTCCGACACGTAAAAGAACTCACCAAATTGTTGATCATGTATGGAGTGCATATTTTTCTTTAGACAAAGGATTTGAATGTAACTCCATAAAGGAGATTCCACTATAGATGCAGCAATAGTTTCAACTTTTGTACCTTTTGGGACAACTGGAAGTACTTGACCAAAATCACCACCAAATACCGTGATCTTGCCACCAAACGGGGAATTAACACCAATAATGTCTATGAATGTTCGATTCAAAGATTCAAAAGCATAACGATTCGTCATCGTTGCTTCATCCCAAATGATGATTACCTCATGTCTAATTAGTTCTGCCAAATCTGATTTTTTGGTAATGGAACACATAGACGAAGCCTCCGGATTTAATAGAATTTTAAATCTTGAATGACATGTCCTTCCACCCAACAAGAGTGTAGCTGTTATTCCTGAAGTTGATGTTGCAATAGCAATTTGACATTGACTTCTTACTAAGGCTAAAGTGCAAGATATAAATATGTCCTGGGCCATCTACAAAGAAAATTGCATTTTCATTACATTCGACAACTCCCATTATTGAATTAATACATTGCGTTGATCATTATTCAATGTGACAATGGAATCCAAATCTTCTTGAGGAGTTACAATGGCAAAACTCATCTTATATGACATTTGGAACTGTTGAATTATTATCAAAATTTATTGTTATTTCAGGCAAATCGTATTCTGATATATCCTTGTTATGTTGTTGTAACAAACGATTTACATCTTGAAGGGTTTTGTTAAAGGCATACTTATTACTCATATTGATTGAAGATATATAATCTTCAATCAAATAAGGATAGATTTCATCCGACAAATTTTGAACCCTTGTTGGCACACAGTATAACAAAATTGTAACGAACAATCTCCGTAAAGCTGATGGATGTGCATGGTTACAGCTTCTAACAAACGTTGTATGCAATCATCATGCTCCAAGAAACCATGTTATTCAGCTGCTTGTTTGAAAGTTGGATACACAATTCCGTCAACCATTAACAAATGATCAAAAGATTTTGGTCCTCTAATATGACTAAGTAAAATTCTCAAATAAAATCTAGTCCTTTTTATGGTGAAATTGTGTAAATTTTACCAATTACTCTTCGGCGGATCAATCTCTGCTGCCAAATCTTTTCTCTATTGCACCATTTATAGTGTTGAGAGATCTCCCAATGTAAGTAACAGTTTGCACTTTCATCATCAATATTTAATTGAAAGAATTAGGTAAACATTGTTCTAGAATAGTATTCATCTCCTAAAACATTTGTAATGTATTGAAATGTATAAAACGTATTGCTTATTTGGTAAGTGTATTTGGAGACGTTCCACGCTATGAGTCATTTTGGTCATTGAAACTTTGAACATTTTCCATAATGCTTCTAGAGCACAAACCCATCTTCCATCTATAAACTATTGCACTTCATCATAACTAGGGCTTTGACAAACTTCTAATGCGATACGATCAGGACCCTTATAAACATATTTTTAAAAATACTTGACACTTGTAACACTACTGCAAATTTCGACATTGATATGACAATCTTATTTTCGGAGTAACTGTGGGTGGTACAGAATGATCCAACTATTATCCACTCTAACTCTTTCATTACTTTCTAATTAAACTAACTCTCATTCTCTCATTTGATAAACAGGATATGAATCATTTTCAAGTGTAGTGATTGGAGAAAATGTTTTGGAAAACATCTTTTGCGTCGACCATTTGTTATACATGTTGATTGTTGATTGTACATTCCACATGGGCCATGTATCATGTGTTTTAGAACTGCAATGCAGGCTCTAATCTCTTGTCTAGAATTTCAAGTCTAACAATGTTATCATAATCGTCAGGAGTATGTAACTTGTCATTTTCATGTAAGATAATAACCATGTAGGCATGTGGTAGGCATGTGGTAGGCCTTTTTTTTGGTACTCAATAACATATGAATATGCTAGAACTTTTTCGAGTACATGTTTTGTCAGAATGTCGGTCTTCATTTCCTCAAATTTTGAATGAAATATTCTTGTCAATAAATCAGGGCAATCATGTGGTGATTGGCCAGGTAACAACTCAGCTTTAATTTCAAGCCAATTTGGATTGTAGGTCATTGTGAGGAAAAGATCAGGCTTTCTATACTTTTGGACCAAGGCCATTGCATCATGATCTGGTTGATACATGTGTCATGGGCTACTAACAAACGACGAAGGTAATATTGTTCTATGACCAACACTACCTAACAAATATTTTGATGTAACAAAAATGTTATATGCATATAAAAAATATGTGCGCATGTAGTTGTAATACCATAAGTGATAAATTTTACGGCCATAATTTTCACTAGCATGTATTGCATCTAGTAGACCTTGATAAAAAATCTACTCGAATGTCATTTTGATGAGTACATGTCTATCTTAATTTGTGAGGCTCAGTCTTCACATAATTGTCTACAATAAATTGTTGTAAAAGGTGACTTCCTCTAAGAAAAAGAGATTGATCACTAAGGCAAATCTAATTTAGTAGTATTTGAATAATTATAAACAATTGAAAGTAAGGAATTTGTATGAAATAATTATAGATTAATAATTTTTGTTTTCTTTTTTGTGTATATATATTATGCTTGTGTCATTACCTGTAGCATATAAGCATAGAAATCACAACATGTTACTTTTCTGCCATCGTTTTTTCGAGTATTTACATCACATCCATATGAGCCATAGCATAACAATAGAGGATATTGTAATGGATTATAGTATCCAGCAATATCTAGAATATTTAGGAGGTGACCATTAGTTGATTGAACAATGATATCTATTGGTCTTAAATTTCCATCTTCTTCTCCACCAACTAAAACTGCAGCAACTTTAGGAGCATTCGGAAGGTTCTATTGGGGCCTATTACGTGGCTGCTCTCTGATTTGAAGTCTGCATTCATGTATATTAGGGAGTTGACCCAACTGGCGAAACATGTGGAGAAATGGATTATAAGCATTTAAGATATTCTTTATCTTCTCAAGCAAATCCAAGTGCAAGCTTTCATTTTTAGACATTCGATTCTCATTTTTATGGTCAATGTCATAAACATACAACTGCAAATATCTTGGCCTATCGCTAGAGTTTGGTAAGAGACTCCCAATCTTATGATATATGGCTCCTTGTGCACGAAATGTGTACATACCTCGACTTCTTGTTAGGTTTTCATCAACGTGAACCCCCATTGAAGTGAAGGAGAAAACATGATTGTAGGCCCGAATATTTTGTTTGAAATGGTGACCCTCCATTGTTTGGTCAAAGAAGATGTCAAGCATCTCATTTGGAGCTATTACTAGTAGCAAAATAATTTTTCCATTATTAAAACACATGGCATATGTTTCATGATGAAACAATCTTGCATTGCAATATATACATGTAATTGGAGCAGGGAACTGCATTCTTTGGTAACATTCACTTTTATGAAAGTTTCTTGCACAATTGTGATATCTCCTATAGGTAAATGATCGATTATTGAGAACATCTTCATCACCGAAATCACCATGATCATGGTTAACATGAGGGATATTTCCTGTAAAAAAAAATAAATTTATGATGTATTGTTTTGTTATTAACATAGTAATATTTGTTTGGAAATGTTTTGTTTTGTATTTAAAAGCTTAGAAAAAATTACATGTCCAATATTAAATGTAATTATATTATATATCATATTTGTATGGGCATTTATTTGGTTAAATCAGTAGTAGTATATGAATTGAAGGTTTTTTTTTTTTTTTAAGCTTCTATTTGAACTTGATGAGGACTATCTTGTCTACTTCCACTTGTGCTTCAATACTCATAAGTTAAATGAGTAGGTACATATCGGGACAAGTCTGTACGTGCGACTAGAGCTATTCTAAATTCCCGACAAAAAGCATTAGGTGTAGCTAAATTGCCTTCTTCATGAATGGTTGGCAAAAGCATTGGTCGTGGCCTACGCCATCCTGTTCGATTTCTTCTTGGGATTGCATTGAAAAAGTTTAACGTGCATCCTAAAAAATAAAATTAAATATAAATAGTATTAAATGAATGTTAATGGAAAACTTAGAAGTGTAGTTGGCTAAATCATAATATTCGTAGATAAAATTTCAATACTTACCACTTGTTTGTGCAATTGTTGCATTATGTGCTTGCTCTGGATGAGGGGTTTGTTTGAGATTTTCATCAATTTGCCTTCTTTATCGCTTATTTGTTCGTCGTCTTGTAAGTTGTTGTTTGTATTGTTCAATAGCTAATGAAGCTGTCCTCCGTCCTACATAATTACATCATCTTTCCCTATCAATTTCTCTTTGGTGAACATTAGAGCTCTCACTTTGTTCGCGAATGAGCAATCTTCATCTATGTTGAGTAAGACGATGTTGCTCTAATCACACGTTGCATTATTCCAATTCTCTTTCTTGGCCTTCAGTTTGAGTTAATTCCAAAATTGAGCATTGCCTTCTCTATTGTAGGTATAAACTAGGGGTGGGCAACGATTTATCCAATCTGCAAAAACCGCCCAACCCGCATACAAATGGGCGGTTTCGCAAATACAATGTGGGCGGATGCGGTTTAAAAAATGGCATGTTTGCGGATTGCGGGTTTAACCCACACCCACAAGAACTCGCCCGCACTTCTTTTCTTTCTTTTTTATTTTATTTTAATCTTAACCGTTGATTTCATTCCTATATCCCACCTAGATATTTTTGGCCAAAACAAAACACCCTTTGTTCTTTGAACTTACTCTAGCATTACATTTGCTAATAGTATTATATCAACTAAAACTGAATAAATACTGATCATATTATTATTGTTACATAACTGAACTTGTCCCGGATGAAGTGTGATTTGGAATTTTAAGTTCCTTAATGAATATGGAGTTCTAGTTTAAGATTTTGAAATATGTGCTTTATGATTTGATTTAATATTTTGAATGATTTGTTTGTGTTACGAAGTAATTTTGTTGTGTTTTAAATTTTATAAGTTTTAATTCATTAATTATTAATGTTGGAACATTTTAGAAAATGGGGAGAAAAGGGCCCAAAATAAATATTTACAAAATGGGAAAAAAAAATAAGGCTTAAAAATAAATTTTTGAAGAAAAAAGTCGAATCCGCAAACCGCCCACAACCGCCTGCACATCCGCGAACCCTATCCGCACAAATTGCAAACTTCACTACGGGCAGTTGCAGGTTGTCTTTTTCCCAAACCACATAGATGCAAGCAGGTCCAAACCGATCCACAAACCGTCTAAATCCGAACCGCGAACACCCCTGGTATAAACATCGTCGTTCACGATTTTGTTGTTGGACATGCCTCACATTTGATGTATTAGGGCAATCATGGTTCATTTTTCCAAGGATTGTTAGCGAACTCACACCTTACAATAATAAATTCTACTCATGTTAAAAGTGTGCCTACATTACATAATAGGTACTAATTATTTATTTTTTAAACAGAATTTATACCCAAAATAATTACTAAGAAGAATAATTTATTGTTTAGAAGATTGAACTTTTATATAGTGAGAAAAATTAAATTCTTTATTTTTTTCTTAAGCAATTACATAATTTATATAATAATTAAAAAAAAATTAAAAATAAACAATCACTAAGATGTGCTTTTATATTAAAAAAATAAATAATAAATAAATACCATATTTTTTACTTCACAATTATAGAATTTATACTTACAAAAAAGGGGAAAAAAAGAAAAAAAAAAAAGAAGAAGTTCAATCTAAACAAACAAATACTAATAGAACTGTCACAACCCAAACCCGCCCGTATGGGTTTAATATCGTAACCGGCCAGTAATCCTTGGATTACCAAAGGCCTCTTGACAGATTAACATATAGTTAGGGCTGCGGAAGCAAATATACAAAATATACGTAGTTCATTGAGCTGTGAAGTCATACATGAGACGTATAATTTAAAACTTTTATAAACTTACGAGTAGTGATGTCAAAAGATATAACATCTACATAACACTCCTAGAAGTATAGTATCAGAAATCTTGTCCAAAAGCTTAACAAAACAAACAAAGTCTAATATGATTACAAAAACAGCCACAAAACTTGACTTCATCCGGAACCTCCTTGGGAGGCACAAAGGTTGGCTGACAAAAACTGAAAGATAGGTCGTCAACTTTGGGCATGGTCACGTGCCTGCTCACCTACATACATAATATAAATAGTGAGCTAAAACCCAGTGAATAATAACAAAGTAAAGAATTTTAATGAATGATGCCTAGCACAGACTTCAAATCTCATGGTAAATCAGAATCATAATCAGGTAGCGGAAATAGAATCATAGTCTTATCCATATTCAAATCATGTGTGGTACATCCATTAGCATAAACATGTCTCTTTGGTCAAGCATATCAAGTTCTACAAAGGACTCTCCGGTACCCGGTAACATATCTCATATATCGGCTACGGTATTGTTTCCCCAGGCGAGGGCATGTGCCACGGTATTGTTTCCCCCAGGTGAGGGCCTAGGCCACGGTATTATCCCCCAGGCTAGGGCCTCATGACCATAAGCCACAATATTATGTCCCCTGGGCGAGGACCTCTACTAAGGATACCACAATTTCGTTTCAAAGAAAAGTTGGACAATCATTCGTTCATTCAAAACGTAGCGTTTTAGAAAACTAATCATTTCATATCAGCAGAAAATAATTAAAGTCAAACATAAATTTATGGAGTTATTACTCACAGTGGTTTGCGGTGACACTAAGCCTTGGACATCCACCTAAACAAAGCAAATAACAAAGTACAAATGAATCTCCATTTCATTTTAATTCAATTCTCTTTATGTGTCTCTAACTTATTGTATGATTATTGGAGTCCAAATGGTGCCTAAGAGTGCTTGGAATGGCATGAGGATGCAAATGTGCACCTAAAAAAGTTGGTAAAATTTTGCTAAAAACAGGGTCTCCGCTCGAGCGAGGGTTCAAAAACAAAAGTGGTCACTCGAGCGTAACTTCTGTCTCTCAAGCGGTCTGTAAAAGTACTGGTTACACGAAATTCCCGCTTGATGGTCGCTCGAGCAGAAGTCTGAAAACAAGGGTCCTCGCTCGAGCGCCACTTTTGTCGCTCGAGCGGACTGTAAAACTTCAGAAACTTCTAGGAGCCCGAATTACACGCTTGAGCGTGGACTCCCTCGCTCGAGCAGACAGCACAAACTCTAGAATTTCCAAAACTGTGTTTGAAGTTCAAACATGGTATTCAAAGCTTCAAATCTTGTGTTTTTAGTATAAAAACATGGAGAGTCACTATATAACATGAAAACATGTCCAATTTGAACCCATTTATTCAAAATCATGGTAATTTCCCAACCAATGACTCCAACCTCAATTTATAAAATAAGTTCAACTTAATTTGAGTGTACATTGCTCCAAAACATGTTCGAAATATGATCAAGTGACATGAGAAGCATGAAAACATGAAGGATTCTCCAAATTAAGGTGTAAATGTGCCATGCATGTAGAAATTTCATGAATTCTAACTCAAATTATGCATGCATGTGTATAATTCAACTTTATACTTCCATTTTTATGATACTCATGGCTTCTTTTCCTTAATAACATGCCAATGAGTTAAAAAAAGAGGGCAATTCAACTATTATATGCCATATCTACATGAATTAGTAATGAATGCCATACCTAGTGTTGAATTCAAGTATATTATGGCTTCAATCTTTGAATCTTCCACTAATTCTCTACAATTCTCTTCTTTCTCTCTCAAAATATTGAACTCTCCTCTCCTTTTTCTCAATTCTCAGCTAAGTGTTATGGAAATGAGCCTATAAGCTTAATTAGAGCCTTATATAGGGTGTGATTAAGTTAGCTTAATCAAATGTGGTTAAGATTAATTAATTAGACTTAACCCTAACTAATTCAATCAGTTTATTCTAATTATTTTGATCCAAATCAAATATCAATTAAAGTTGCCATATAATTCTAAACATTCTAATTAGCCTATTAGGCTAGTCAATTTCAGTTTCTGAAATCGTTTAGGCTCCCAATTTCGGACTCGAAGTTGTCAATTTAAACAGATATTCCATATATCAACAGATAATTATAGAATTAAACATGCAATCACACAATTAAATATATAATCATGCAATTAAACTCATTTAAATTATATAATGTACGAGTTTGGAGGTCAGAGTCGTCACAAGAACACTTACAGTAAAAGAAGGTTAGTGTTGTTAGAAAACCCTTTTAGAAGTTATTAGTTTTGAACAACACAAAGTTGAAAGTGATTTGCAAAAATAATAATAATAATAATAATAATAATAATAATAATAATAATAATAATAATTGTATGATTTAGTTTGAGTATTGTGATTTTAAGACATTTAATTTGGTTAACCATAAAGAAAGTAATTACTTAATTACGACATTGTTTTTATTTTTATAATAATAATGAACCTATTACTTCAATTTTTTCTTTTTTCTTTTTTTGTAAAACAAAATCTATACCCAAAAAAATTGCTAAGAATGATTATTTGTAGTTTAGATTGAACTTTTATGTGGTAGGAAAAATAAAAAAGTTTTTCATAAAAATATGAGCCTGAAATCCACATCATGATGTATAATTTTATTTTATTTTTTTATTTTGTTGTTGTTGTTGTTGTTGTTATTTTTTCAATCAACATGAACAACAAAATAGAATTATAGAATTTTTCATTTTTTCAAAAATTACAAAATTTATACCCGAAATAAAAATAAATTGAATGTAATCCACAAAATGAATGTAAACAATAATTAAAAGTAAACCAAACACTCAAAAAACATGTACGGTTAAAGCAAATAAGATGTGTTACCAATTTTTTTTTTCCTTACATAGTTACAGAATTTATACAAAAATTAAAAATAAACAATGACTAAGATGTATTTTGATACTAAAAAAATAAATAAATAACAAATTTTTTTTTGAATAAACAATTATAGAATTTATACTTTAAAAAAAACAATCATTGATAGAACACTAACAGTAAAAGAAGGGCGGTGTTGCTAGACAACCCCTAGAGAAATTATTAGTTTTGAACAATACAAAATTGTAAAGCAACCGGCAAAATAAAAAATAAAAAATAAACAAATTAGTTAACCATAAAGAAAGCAATTATATAATCAAGATATTGTTTCTATTTTTTTATTTTTATAATATATGCAATAAGATTTTTACAAAGTGGGGTTGTATCATTGGTGTATTTTAATTTTTTATATAGTGGGGTTAACCAGGTGAAAAAAGTTTTATGTTACGATATGTTTGATTGGTAAAAATAAAAGAAAAATAATGTGAATCCTAATAATAAAATAAAATAAAATAAAAAAGCCGGTACCTACAAATTTCTCACATGGTGATGATAAAAGAAAAATAATATGAATCCTAATATAAAAAAAAAGTCAGTACCTACAAATTTCTCACATGGTGATGAGGGCATTAAATATCATTTAGATTGAGCTTAAAATCCATATCATAATGTACATGTGTTTTTTTTTTTTTTTTTTTTTGTAATTTAGATTGAACTTTTATATGGTGGTTTTTACGAATAAATTTGTTATAAAAATATGAGTCTAAAATCCACATAGTTTTTCATAAAAATATGAGCCAAAATTCCACATCATAATGTATATATGTCTTCTTAATTTTTTTCTTTTTTCTTTTTTATTTTTTTGTAATTTAGATTGAACTTTTATTTGGTGGGAAAAATGAAAAAAAATTTCATAAAAATATGAGTCTAAAATTCACATTATAATGTATACATTTTTTTTAATTTTTTTTTTTTAATTTGTCTTTTTTTCAATCAACATGATAAACTAAATGAAACAATAATGTATACATGTCTTTTTTTATTTTTAGATTGAATTTTATATGGTTGAAAAAATGAAAAAAAAAAAATCGTAAAAATATGAGTGTAAAATTCACATCATAATGTGTACATTTTTTTTTTCTTTTATTTGTTATTTAGATTGAACTTTTATATGGTGGAAAAAATGGGAAAAAAAATCATAAAAATATGAGCCTACAATCCACATCATAACGTATACATTTTTTTATTTTTTATTTTCAATCAACATGATCAACACTATGGAAATGTGAATTTTTAATAAACATAAAAAAATAAATAATAAATAAATACCATTTTTTTACTAAACAATTACAAATTTTATAATTTAAAAAATAAATAAACAAACAAACACTAATAGAACACTTACAGTAGAAGAAAGTTGATGGTGTTAAACAATGTCTTGAAAAGTTATTAGATATAAATAGCACGAAGTTGTAAAGCAACCTGCAAAAAAAAATAATAATCCGACAACAGGTCATTCCAAAAAACGAAGTCATACCTACAAAATTCTCACATGGTGATGAGGGCATTAATTATCATTAGATTGAACTTTTATATGGTGGAAAAAATAAAATTAAAAAAAAATCATAAAAATATGAGTCTAAAATCCATATTATAATGTATATATATAATTATTTGTAATTTGGATTGAACTTTTATATGATGGTTTTTATGAATAAATTTGTCATAAAAATATGAGCCTAAAATCCACATAGTTTTTCACATCATAATTGTAACGCCCTCAAAATAATAACATTAAACCCATCAATATAAACATGCATTTATATACAGAAGATCCGCATTTCCTCAATTCATCAGATTACTTCATTACAAAAGTATCACATGTTAACAACAAAAGTAAATGCCCTACGGGCTTACAGCTTTCCAAGTTAACACTTGGTTACAAAAGAGAGTATCGACTCTGTTACACATTAAGCCCTTGGCTTGAATTTACATGTAATACATCAAAAGGAAAATAAGGCAACAAAAGTAAGTTTGCCCCTAGCCTCCCAAGCTATGTCCTCAGAAGTGGCATGCTACCTGTACCTAAAAATGATGTTCCCATATAGGGTGAGCCACAGCCCAGCGGAGATATACTAAACCAACTATGAACAATGATTAAAAGATTAGCAACTGATAGATGGTCGATACTTACACTTCCACTTATATCTTATTAAAATTCCATGACAGTCAAGTTTATATTACAATTCACTTTCCATTTCTTATTCGACTTTGAGTTTGAAAACAAGGCTCAGTACTCTGGCCAAAACATTTGATGAGGTTATAGTTCATCACTAGAACACTTTCGAAATTCACGGTGGATACACATTTTGGTGTTGTATCAATAACACATAAACTACTTCCATACTTCACAAATGATGATGATATACATGTTAGTGCTATATCAATTCAAACAAACTTTTCAATAGATAAGCCTATGAGCTATATCACCACTACAACAGATAAGCATATGAGCTATATCAACACTTCAATAGATAAGCATATGAGCTATATCACTACCACAACAGATAAGCACATGAGCTATATCAATATTCCAATAGATAAGCATATGAGCTATATCAATACTTCAACGGGTGAGCATATGAGCTACATCCCAGGGTCCATCCCCTATCTTCCCTTAACCATTGACCAGTTTAGAGGTACATCCCCCATCTTCCCCTAAACCATTAACCAGCTTAGAGGTACATCCCCCATCTTCCCCTAAGCCGTGGAGTACATCCCCCATCTCCTCCCATACACAAGTAATGCAAGTAAGCACAGAATCACACAAGCAATCAACCAATACATAAAGTTAATGTATTCTATCAACTGTCTACACATAATGCATATAAACACATTGGTCATATACCCAATCAATCAATACATAAAGTTAATGTATTCTATCATCCGTCATACTCTATGACACACCCGATTGATTAGTTTTAGTTCGCCTAATCATCATGCATTGTCTACAACAATCAACACTACCCTCCACCGGTAGCCCAAAGCAATTATTCCTAAGCAGGAAATAAATGCACAAATGGATAATATATCAACATTCCAATTAGGTGAGCAATAAATAATTTGTCTACACTCTTTAATCCCATACCTTCCCAATTTCAACATTCTCAATTCAATTCCTTACTTTCTTCAATTAATTATATGCATTAATTAATTAAACCAATTAGGGCAAAGTACCATGATTCACAAAACAACCCTAAGGTTCCATTGTCATCAATGTCCCAACACCAATCTCATTTCTCTATGCCTAACATGCATATAGGTTTATATATTTAAAACCTCAACTTTTGTAAAATTACACAAAGGCCCAAACTTTCTCAAAATTACCCAACAACCCCCAACATATCAAAATGCTAAAATTTAAAGACAAAACTCATAAGATGGAGTCGGTTATCCCTACCTCGAATGATGGGACGCAACGAAGAAGATGAAGAAACGGAAATGCTCCAAATCCCGAAATTTTCAGATTAAAAGATAGCCCTCGACGATCAACACAACTTTTGTAAAGGCTCAAGGTGAGAAAACAACTCCTACTAGATCAATCCTAAGAGAGAAGTTAGGGTTTTAGTGAAAGGAGCTCTCAAAATATCTTTTTGGAAAAGTAAGAGAGAGAGAAAAGATGTTGAAAAGTGAACAAAAAAGTCGGATCTCGGCTTTATATAAAAGTCTCCCCGCTCGAGCGTCCAGACTCCCGCTCGAGCGTCACTCACAGACTCCCGCTCGAGCGTCAACAATCCCACTCGAGCGGCGGATGCACACTCCCAGAACTTTTATAGAACCAGGTCTCCGCTCGAGCGTCAACTCTCCCGCTCGAGCGTCAAAACTCCCGCTCGAGCTCACAACACTGCAGAGGAGATACTGGAAGATGGAAAACTACGCTCGAGCGTCGAAAACCCCGCTCGAGCGTGAAGGCCAAAATCTGGGCAACTACTCTTGGTTTCTGAGTTCAACCAACCTGTTTCAAACTCGCCCAACACAACTCAAGACTCGAATACAAAGAGAAAGGAATAGTAAGAGGATAAGACAGCAGCACCCTCACGAAACCGAATCTGGATTACAGTTAAACAATAACAGGGAATACCGGATCGCTATAATAATGTATACATTATTATTATTATTATTATTATTATTATTATTATTATTATTATTATTATTATTATTATTATTATTATTATTATTATTATTATTTATAATTTAGATTGAACTTTTATATGGAGGAAAAAATGAAAAAAAAATCATAAAAATATGAACCTACAATCCACATTATAATATATACATTTCTTTTTCTTTTTTTTTATTTGTTATTTGTTATTTTTTCAATCAACATGATCAACAAAATGAAAATGTGAATTTTTATTAGTCCTAAACTGCTAATTAATAAACATAGTAAATAAATACCATTTCTTCTACTAAACAATTACAAAATTTATAGTTAAAAAAATAAAAATAAATAAATAAACAAACAAACACAAATAGAACACTTACAATAGAAAAAAAAAAAACTTGATGGTGTTAAATAACCTCTTAAAAAGTTATTAGTTCTAAATAGTATGCAGCTCTAAAGCAACTTGTAAAAAAATATAATAAAAAAAATTGAGAAATTGAATAAAATGAGAGAAAACCTAAAAATTGGGAGAGGTGGTGTGGGTGTAGATGTAGGTGCAGGTGTAGGTGCAGGTGCAGGGAATAAGTACTTTAACCAAAAAAAAAATGTGCAAGTGCAGTGTGGAACAGTAAAATGAAATAGTAAGTACTTTAACCAAAAAAAAAACTAATTGGGCAATTAAGGTTAAGTTTGGCATGTCCTTAAAAAGTTAAAAAGTCAAAAAATATTTAAAAAGTTAAAAAGTTATTACTATTTATCAAAAAAGAATTTAAAAATTAATTTTCAACACAAAATTATAACTCAGAATCTGAGATGTTCAGCTCTATTGATGTGTTTGTGTGTGAAAATTGCACAGTTTGGGTGCAATTTTCACACACTGTTGTTCGGCCTGAAGGGGCCTATCATGGGTACTGTTTTGATAATCTGAACAGCTCAATGTGTAGAACTCGTCGAGTATTATATGTCTATAAACAATCACATTGATTGGATATCAATAACCACATGATCAAATTAGTTTTGTATAAAAAAGGATGGTGTTATAATTAACGATTGAAAAAAAAAAATCTGATCAGATAGCTATCGATATCCTATCAACGTAATTTTTTATGGGCATATACTACTCAACAAGTTCTACACATTTAACGGTTCAAATTATCAAAATAGGACCCGTGATGGCCCCCACGAGCCAAACAAAACCGCTCAGTGCAATGCCCATTTAGTAGCCAATCATTACTTAGCATCAATTCCACCCCCAGAAAGTACAGCTGCACAACTCTCAATCCTAATCTTCTCCTACACACTTATTTATACAATTTTTTAATACACATTTTTTTCATAAAAAGTCAAAAAATTAACCCAAATATCCATATTTTTTTCCTAAACTTTTTAGTCCAAAAAAATAAAAAGTGCATTTATTTAAGATACCTCAAACAACCCCTTAGGGATGTGTAGGTGTGGAATGGTAGAATGAAAGTAAAGTTAGAAATTGAGAGAGAACGTGTAGTGTTAGGAAGAAGTTTTTTTTTTTTAAATGTAATTGGGCAATCAAGTGAGGGAACTGTAGGAGGTGTAGGTGTAGGATTTTTTTATTATTATTATTTAATTTATGAAAGGGTAATTTATATATAAATTGGGCCGAGCTAGGTAATGGGCCATTCTGTGGGCCACGGTGAGAAGGGCTGAGTAAAAGGGCCTTGTAATTAGTCCGTTTCGAAGTAGCTTGGTGGTTAGCCCGGTCACCATGGTTGGCGCGGTCACAATTAGCTCGGTCATACTATGTTGGGCCGAAGTATGTTGAGCTTTCCTCAGAACCTTGCTATTGGTTAGTTCGGTCCAAGCTCATTGTGGATAGCACGGTTTCAGACAACCCGGTTGGAATGTTAGCCGAGGTATACACGCAGTGAAAGGAAGAACCGAGCTAGTTGGAGCTCGGTTTAGTCTGCGGCTTTAGCGTGGCCATGTTATCTCGGTCATATTGACATCCAACCGTGGTAAAACCATCTCACTTGGTTTAAGCAGTGAGGGGGGTGTTGAGGGATAAGCATTATCTTTCAAGAATGTGATTCCTAGGAGGACTCTACATGGAGGAGTAAGAGTCCTACTAGGATTGTGCCACACGGAACCTATAAAAGCTCATAACATCATCTATAGAGAGGTAACACAACTTTGATTCTCGAATACACAGAACTTTTGTCTATTTGTCTATTTTGTTGACTTAGACATCGGAGAGGTATCCGGCACACAGCTGACAGCTAGCTCACGTTTGTGTTTTCAGGGGGTAAAACGACGTCGTACGGAGGAGCGCAGACTTGATCAATAGGATTATACGAGAAGAATATTTCTTGGCTGTACAATTGGCGCTGTCTGTGGGAATATCAGGCAAAGAACAAAACCTCTTGATAAAGTTTCCCTCGCTAGTTGAATGGCGCACAACAAAGATTTGCCACAATCCGCCATTGACAGACAAACCCAGAGGGGGGTGGGAGGCGCGAAGGATTGCCCTCTATCCCTCCCATGGCGGACTTAGAGCCCCAGCGACAGAATCCCCGGAAGGATGCAAGGGGGAGGCGGAACAACAGCCCCCGTCGCTCTCGCTCACAAAGTTCTAAAAGGCAAAGGTGAAGAATCGACCCTCAAGCTCTAGAGGATCGCGTAAAAGAGCAAGATGAACTAATAAGGAAGATGGCGGCGGACATGGAGGCTATGAAGCGCCAGATCAAGGGAAAAGGGGTGGCGACAGGAGAGAGGCGCAAAGGCAATACGCCTCCTCGCCACTCAAAAGATCGTGGTAGACATACCACGCCATCGCAAGCAGAGAGTAGAAGCCTCAGGACAGGCGACACTCAATCAAGGACTTCCAGAACTCGTTACTCTAGGTCTGAGAGAACGAAATCATTGAGGTCTTACACTGAGGGAAGTACTTATCGGCCCTCACATACGCACAAGACATTATCCAGGCAAACGGAGTTGCCTAGATCGTCCAACTTACGGACTGTGTTTGAAGAAAGGACGTGACAGAAAGAGGATGCCAGGGCACGCGACCCGCATAGAGTTTCAGCCCTTCAGCGGTTGGCTCCTCGGACGCATGGAAGCGTCGAGGTTGGAATGCCAATACCGCACCTTGCCTATGAACCAACAGATAAAGCATTGGCAAGACTATATAGCTCGCGTGTTCGTTCCGGCGATTGAGAATGCACCATTACCCTCAGGCTTCATCCAACCCAAATTTACCATGTACGAGGGGAAGACAGACCCTTACATGCACCTAAGCCACTTTCGCCAGGTCATGGCAATATACCGGCGGAACGAGGCTTCGATGTGCATCCTATTCCCATCCAGCCTTGGCGACCTAGGTCTAACCTAGTTCGAAAGGCTACCAGAAGGCAGCATAGCCTCCTGGGCACAGTTAGTAGAGGCGTTCGTGACAAGGTTCAGAACGAACACTAAGACGCTAGTAGAGATCGATCAGCTACTCTCCATTGACATGGGCGACAAGGAGACGTTGAGATCCTACAACAGTTGCTACTGGGAGACATTCAACCAGATAGGGGATTGCCCCACAAATCTCGCCATCGCGCAATACAAAAGAAGACTTCCAGTCGGAAACAGGCTGAGGGACTCAATTACCATGACACCTCCCCTCACAATGGAAGCTTTAATGGAGAGGGTACACCAGCACATTCGGGTGGAGGAGGATGGCGCTCGTACTAAAACAAAGTCTGGTACAGCCGCAATACCAGATAAAAAGACTTCAGCAAAAGTCAACGCAGTATAACGTCCAAGCAAGAATAGACGAGACAGACGAGACAACGAAGAGGACCAAGATAAAAGATGGTTGAGAGTCCGCACTGCCATTACCACGGTATTCAAGAAACCAATCTACCGAATTCTCAGCGAGATATGCGATGAACCTTTCATTATATGGCCAACTAAATTGAGAGAGGCACAGAAGGACTATGATGAAAGATCTCGGTGCACCTTCCATAAAGAAAAGGGGCACCGCACTGAAAATTGCACGCCATTGAGACAGCATCTGGAGGAGTTAGTGGCAGCTGGTCACCTGGACCGGTACATAGAGGGAGGGACGCAGCCAGCCCCCCAAAACCACGATCACCCAGACGGAACACCGATTGACGCCCCACCTCAAGGCATGATAAACGTAATACATGGGGTATTCGAGCCTGAGCGAGTATGTGAGCTCAGGGGCATGATAAAGAAGGCTGGGCAATTAAGAGAGGTATTGAGTGCACAGCCCACCATTAAAAAGGGGAAAACAGAGGCCACAAACGTCATGTCTTTTTCAGACAGAGACTTAGCAAGGATATATTGCCCTCACAATGATGCATTGGTCGTCACTCTCCGTGTCAAGGATTACGACGCCAAGCGAATTTTGATCGACCAAGGGAGCTCATGTGAGATAATGTACTACGAAACTTTCAAACGATTGAAACTGGAGGACAAAGACTTGGCACCTGCCGTATCTCTCCTAATCGGATTCAACTCAATGCCAGAGTGGCCAGTTGGCAAGATTATCCTCCCAGTCAGAGCAGGAAGCATGACGAAACAAGTGGAATTCTGGGTATTGAAAGTCCCTTCGACTTACAACATAATCTTGGGAATGACATGGCTGCACGCCATGCGATCGGTAGTATCAACCTACCATCAAGTAATGCGGTTCCCCAATGAAGCCGGAGTAATTGAAGAGGTCTATGGAGACCAAATTATGTCCAAACAATGCTTCATCACAGTAAATGGCAGCGGAGCTGCCAAAGGGTTTGTTCAGATGGTGGAAGAGCCCGAGAGTAATGAATTATTTGCGAATGTTGGCAAAGCCGCTGAACAGAAGGCAGTGGAAGACTTGGTACAGGTAAGCATAGACGAAAAGAACCCGGATAAGTTCTTTTTACTTGGCTCATCTATGTCCAGCACTGAGAGAATTGAGGTCATGGAATTCTTGACCTCCAACATCGAAGTGTTTGCCTGGACGCCGTATGACATGCCTGGCATTGACCCAAGCTTCATTTGTCACCAACTGAATGTCCACCTAACTGCCAGACCAATTATACAGCGCACTCGCAGATTAGCACTCCACCATGCCGAAATAATAGCAGAAGAAATAGAAAACCTACTAGAAGCAGGAGCTATCAGAGAGGTGCACTACCCCAGATGGATCTCCAATACAGTAATGGTACCTAAAAAGAATGAAAAATGGCGTGTCTGCGTGGACTACAAAACAGTCAACAAGGCATGCCCAAAGGACAACTTTCCTCTACCACGGATAGACCAACTGGTAGATCTGACGGCAGGACACAACCGTCTTAGCTTTCTTGATGCGTACAGAGGATACCATCAGATCGCCATGTATGAGCCAGACCAGGAGGTCACATCTTTTACGACACCAAGAGGACTATATTGTTACAAGGTCATACCCTTTGGCCTTAAGAACGCTGGGGCAACATTCCAACGGATGGTCACCAAGATGTTCGAACCACTGTTAGGCAGAACAATGGAGGCCTACATCGACGACATGGTGGTCAAGAGCAAGAATAAGAATGACCACCTCAGGGACCTAGGTGAGATGTTTCAGATCCTGAAGAAGCACAAACTACGCCTTAATGCATCCAAGTGTGCGTTCGGCGTAGGATCTGGCAAGTTCCTAGGCTTCCTGGTGACCAACCGAGGTATAGAAGCAGACCCCTCTCAAATCAAAGCAATTCAGGAACTAGAGAGACCCAACTCTGTAAATGAAGTACAGCATCTCACCGGAATGGCAGCCGCGCGAAACCGGTTCATAAGTCGGTCGTTGGACAGATGTCTACCATTTTTTCAAGCATTGAAGGCCAAGTTAGAGTGGGATGAAGAATGCAACCGCGCCCTTGAAAATTTGAAAGAATACATGTCTTCTCCACTACTGCTAGTAACCCCAATACCTGGAGAAGAACTATTTTTATACCTGGCAGTTTCGCAGCACGCAATTAGCGCAGTGTTGATCCGAGCGGAAGGAATCCAGCATCTGCCTATCTTCTATGTCAGCAAGACATTGTTGGGCGCGAAAACCAGATACTTACCGTTGGAAAATTTGGCCTTAGCCTTGATGATGGCATCAAGGAAATTGTCGCATTACTTCCACGCCAACACAATAATCGTCCTCACAGCTTTTCCACTAAAAGCTCTGTTTGAGAGGGCGAACTTTTCTGGACGAGTCTTGAAGTGGGCAGTCGAGTTGGGACAATTTAACATCAAGTTCCAACCCAGAACCGCCATAAAAGCCCAAGCCTTGGCAGACTTTGTCACAGAATTCACCCTAGGAAGTCATAATATCTGCCCAGTCAACCTGACCGATACCATCGAACTAGGGTTAGAAATTGACACCGGAATAGCGCAACCCCTGGTGTAGGATACCCAGTCAGACCCTAAGACAGACCAGAGTAAAGTAAGGGAGGAAGAAGCAAACCATGCTACACCAAACCAAGACTCACCAACAAATAATGACTTGGTACAATCAGATAGCGAGGGGCAAACTGCTAGCATGGACCTCGTAGAAAGCACCAGCAACACTCTTGATCCCAAGGCATCATCCGATCCCTCCACTTGCTGGAAATTGTTCGTTGGAGAGATGTGGAACCTCTTCGTGGATGGAGTGTTCAACAGGCACAGTGGAGGACTAGGCATAGTTCTCATCTCACCAGATGGCCTAGTGGTGGAGCAAGCAGTCAACCTTGGCTTCCCAGCATCGAACAACAAAGCAAAATATGAAGCACTTCTGGCAGGCTTAAAATCAGCATCCTACATGAAGGCCACCGAGCTAATGGTTTACAGTGACTCACAGCTGGTGGTAAACCAAATTTCAGGTGACTACGAGGCAAAGGACGACAGGATGGCTAAGTACCAAGAGTTAGTCAAAAAAGAGATCAATAAATTTGAAGTAGTGCGGATAGAGCAGATCAGCAGGGAAGAAAACAGTAGAGCGAACGAACTAGCAAGCTTTGCTTCGATAGTAAACACATCCGTCCCACATCCGTTACTGATTGACTACTTACCAAGACCAAGCATTGAAGAACCTGATGTAGAAGAAGTATGTTGCGCCGAACTAGGCCCTTTATGGATGGCTCCTATCATAGCGTTCTTAAAAGATGGCGTCCTACTGGAAGAGAAGAAAGAGGCCAACAAAATAAGAGCAAAGTCGTAGGGATTTTGGCTCTCCCCATCAACGGCCTTGTATAAAAAATCCTTCACAGGACCTTACCTAAAGTATGTCCATCCCAGCAAAGTTAAAGCATTCTTGTTCGAGATACATGAAGGCGTATGAGGAAGCCACCAAGGAGAAAGATCATTAGCCTATAGAGCCATTTCGCAAGGATATTGGTAGCCATACATGCAAGCAGATTCTGAGAAGTATGTCAAGAAGTGCGAGAAATGCCAGAAGTTCACACACCAAATACATCAACCAGCCAGAGAGCTTCTACCTTTAACTAGTCCATGGCCCTTTGCAATGTGGGGCTTGGACATAGTAGGACCACTTCCAACGGCACCCGGCAACAGAAAGTTCTTTCTTGCAGCAACAGACTACTTCACAAAGTGGGTAGAGGCAGAAGCACTAGCATCAATAAAAGAGAAAGATGTAAAGAAGTTCGTCTGGCAAAATATCATCACTCGGTATTGCATACCGAAAGCTCTGATATCTGATAACGGTACTCAGTTCGACGGCAAAATTTTCAGAGGCTTTTGTGAATACAAGATAGAGTTCTACAATTCTACACCAGCATACCCCCAAGCGAATGGCCAGGTGGAAGCATCAAACAAAGTCGTCTTGGATGGACTAAAGAAAAGATTAGAGAAAGCAAAAGGCAAATGGACGAAGGAGCTCCCCCATGTTTTATGGGCTTACCGCACCACACCACGACGGTCAACTGGCGAAACACCATTTTCCTTGACCTATGGCATGGAAGCAATAATACCACTGGAAGTTGGCCCCCCCACCATCAAAAGCAAAAATTTTGATCCAGACTTAAATAGAGAAGCCATAGCATTGGAGCTCGACCTTGCTGAAAAAAGAAGAGAAAGAGCATTGGTTCACATTGCTTCATGCCAGCAAGAGTTGTCCAGAAAGTATAACAAGGCAATGCACCCAAGGCAATTCAAGATTGGAGATTGGGTACTGCGCAAAGTAATGGGAAACACCGTGATACTCGGAGATGGCAAGTTGGGGCCCAATTGGGAAGGACCTTACAAAGTGGTCGGATTAGCAGGAAAATGGGCATACCACTTGGAAGATGAGGACAGCAAAGCCATTCCCAGGCCATGGAACACTGCCAATCTCAAACTATTTTATTTTTAGCTTTTCTTCTAAGTATTTGTAATTTTCTTTTTTCTTTCTCATTAAAACAAGTAGCCTCTTTTCAGCACAGTTGTTTCATTCTATAAAAGATTGTTTTAGTGAGTTAAAGACATTGTAAGCAAAGTTGGCTGGAATAACCAACTTTGCACCCCTCCTAAGCCCAGGATAAGGATCCAGGCTGCAGAACGTTTGGCCGGAAAAACCAAACACTTTACTCTAGGTTGGCAGGAATAACCAACTTAGAGGTTGGCTGGAAAAACCAACACCCCTCCTAAGCCCAGGATAAGTATCCAGGTTGCAGGACGTTTGGCTAGAAAAACCAAATACTTTACTCTAGGTTGGCAGGAATAACCAACTTAGAGGTTGGCCAGAATAACCAATACCCCTCCTAAGCCCAGGATAAGGATCCAGGTTGCAGGACGTTTGGCTGGAAAAACCAAACACTTTACTCTAGGTTGGCAGGAATAACCAACCTAGAGGTTGGCTAGAAAAACCAACACTCCTCCTAAGCCCAGGATAAGAATCTAGGCTGCAGGACGTTTGGCAGGAATAACCAAACACTTCACCCAGGGTTGGCAGGAAAAACCAACTTTTAGCTCTCTTAAGTCAAGATAAGGATCTAGGCTGAAGAGGTTGGCTGGAAAAATCAACACTTACGTTCTTCAGCCGAGATAAGAATCTAAGCTGAAGAGGTTGGTTGGAAAAACCAACACTTATTGTTCTTTAGCTGAGATAAGAATCTAGGCTGAAGAGGTTGGCTGAAAAAACCAACACTTATTGATCTTCAGCCAAGATAAGAATCTAGGCTGAAGAGGTTGGCTGAAAAAACCAATACTTAGTACTCCTTACCCGAGATAAGGATCAGGGTAGAAGAGTGGTTGACCGAAATACAACTTTTTGAGATCCTCAGCCAAGGTCAAAACCGAGGCTGAAGAGGTTGGCAGGTATGGCCAAGTTAGATTGCAAAGCTAAAAACCGGGATAAAAGTATCTCGGCCAAAGAATGTTATACTTCATTCAGATTACAGGTAAAAAGTAAAGACAAGCATAAGAGTAAATCGAAATAACAGTTGGAACAAAAGAAGATTTCATTGAAGATTCAAATCAAGTACAAAAGATGGGGCCATAGCCCAGTTACAAAAAGTTTGCACGTAAACAAAAGAAAAATCAGGAGAAGAGATCATCCAAATCAGCATCCCCAACAACTTGGTCCTCACCCAGTGGTAGCTCGGTTGCAGCAAGCACCTCCAGATCAAGCTCGGTTGAAGGCACTGCATCAGACACAGCGGGCAAAGGAGGGATAGAGACCACTGGAGTTGGGGAGGTAAACTGGCGGTCGGGCTGGGTGTTGTCCTCCGAAGCAGACTCTTTGTCCTCATCTTGTAGAAATTTTTGCTGAATGGCAACAACATACTCCGCCATAGAGCTCGGTATGAAGTACGGAGGAGGGTTGAGGAAGACCTCGGTCTCTGGACCATGACCGAGCTACACCACAGCCGCCGCCCATCCACACTTGAAGAACAAATCTTTTGCGGCCTCACACTGCTTAATGCAAGTGGCCTTCCCCTCCTTGAAGCCACGGTCTTCAGCGTCCTTAACCTTTTTCTGGAGCTCCGTTATCTCGGCATTCTTTTTTCCCTCAAGCTTAGCCAGCTCGCGCAGATACTTATCCTTTACCAGGGTCGCCGCCTTTTTCTTGTCTACTTCAGCCGAGCTAACAAGACTAGTCAGATGAGCCGTCTCGGTCTGTAGCTCGGTAATTTGCTTTTTCGCCTCTTCTAGCTCGGCGGTCTTGGTGGTGACCTCCGCCATGGCCTGCCTTGTGGACTTTCGTAGTTCCAACACACGCTTATGAGCGATGTGGTTTTTCTGCATGGCCTGAAAAAGGGTGGTTAAAAACTCTTTAGTAAAATCGAACAGAAAGATGATAAAATCAGAAAAATAAGCAAAAGGGCAACTTACCAGCACCATGGATTTCGTAGCCGAGTGAATGGCCTTCAGCTCGGTAAGATGGTCGTGATGCTCTATGTCGGCTGGAAGGCAAACGCTTTTGGTAAGGTTGAATGCCATCAGATGGTCTTTTCAGTAACCACTGAATCAGAGTCGGTTATAGCACGGTTCTGATAAGTGAGCTTTGGTACCCACTTGGAGGAGCTAGCTCGGTCCGAGCGCTCCGGTTGTGGGCTTGGTGGAGTGGATTGTGGGGGAATGGTTTCATCTTCATCAACAAGGCGTTGCTCGGTAGTCGAAATCTAAGCACGCTTGTTTGGACGAGATGATGAAGGTTGATAGGATAGAAGGGCCACCACGGTCTCCTGAGTCTGACCGGCTGGTGGTACCTCAAACTGGTTAGTTTCGGTCAGAAGGGCTCTCACGGCTCTCTTCTTGGCCATTTCCTGTTCGGTAGTTAAACGGATCAGGTTGATTTCAGGCAAGAAAGGGTCCGGTTCAGGAGAGGTTTCCAACAAAAAGTCAGTCACCCTGGTCTTCCATTTACTACTATGTCTATAGATTGGTTCAAATTCCAGTAGTACGGCCCAACTTCTATTGGGATGTCGCAGTGCGGCACGAAGTGTGTTTAAGTTAGGGTAGTTGTACTGGGACTTAAGAAAGTTCAAATCTGCGTGAAGAAAAGCAATAGTCACTGCGGTTCAACATAAGAAAACCGAGGTAAAAGAAAGCATGGAATTGAACCAAGGTAATCCTACCGACTTCACCCTTGTTCGAGTTTATTCTGTCGCCTGGGATCTGGGCTTGCTGGTCCTCAAAATTCCCAGATACCCAGAGGAAATCATCATCGTTAACATCCTTATCCGGGGTATCTTTTAGTATCTTTTCACGTCGGCGTCTTATTCTTAAGTAATAAACCCAGCCATCTTCATTTGATCCTATGGAGTACTGGTGGAAAAGCTCGGCTAAACCAAGGTTAAGGCCAGCCTAGCGATTTAGCTCGGCTATGCTGTTTATTATACGGTAAGAATTGGTAGAAAGTTGGGTAGGGCAAAGGTTTGTTTGTCTAAGGAATTCACATAGAAGGGGTTGTACAGGGAATCTTAGTCCGGTTTCTACAATAGAAAGAACTGTAAAGGAAACAAAGCCAGGGTTTCCCCAGGGTATGGTATCTAGTTCGGCTAGAGCAAGGTGGACATCATCAGGGATATGGTAGTCCCTTCGGAACTCGGCCATAGCACCTAGGGTGTTTACCAAATATCTATATTTACCCATTGATTATTAAATTATCAATAAATTAGCTGAAGGATTAGCTCGGTCAAGAAAAGGCGCCTAGTAGCTCGGTTTAGCAATCAGATGAGTGTCTGGCCAACCTAAGTCTGCAAAGTAAAAAAGAAAGGTGTTAAGCGTTGATCATTGGACCGTGCTACAAGAAACCAAGGGCAAGATAAATAAAGTTCTAGCTCGGCTACGCAAGATGCTATCAGTTTTTAGCTCGGATTGATCAAGGGGCTTTTTAGCCCGATTGAGCTTTTGGGGCAGCACCCTTAGTTCGGTTTGAACTAAGGGAGCTGGTTTAGCCCCAAGTTTTAGCTCGGTCGGTGGTTAAGGCTATTGGGGGAGCAATCTAAGCTCGGTCTGAACTAAAAGAGCTAGTTTAGCCCCAAGTTTTAGCCCAGTCAGCGGTTGAGGTTTTTTAGCATGGTATTGCACAAACTCAGTGCGGTTCGATAGCTCGGTTAAAAGAAGCAGAGGTCCCTAACTTATGGAAACCACAAGTATGGCATAAGTTTTAGTGTGGTTGTTGGTTGTGGCTAGGCTTGCATCTAATACAAACAGTATCCTAGTTTGGTTGATGCGTGATTTTGGATCAGATGCAACGTTCTTCAGTTTATTCGTAAGTACCAGTGGTTATATTACAAAGGTTTTTTTCCAGAAAATGGAAGCAAAAATAGAACATACGCTTTGAAAAAACATAAACATGCTTTGTGTTGCAAAAAGAGGTGCGAAATCAACAAAGAGGTTAAGTTACTTACAAGAATAGAGGCAAGTCAATGAAAATCCAAGTTGCAAGAAAGAACACGAGCTTTGCAAAAAAAAATAGTGGTTGTAGAATGGAGGCTCGAACAAGAGAGAAAGTAGAGAGAGAAAAAGGTGAATAGTGTTGCGTTTGAAGAATAGGGTTTTTGTGAAGAATTCGAGTTTAGGCGGGACTGTTCAAATGTTGTAAAGTACAAAGAAAGGCGTGACAGCTTTTCTGGGCCAATAAGCGTTTGCCACGTATCCTTGGGAATGAGAAGCGATTCAGTTACAGTGATTGAAGAGTCGTTTTGACCGGACAGATGGGTAGCCCGGTGTGGATTTAGCTCGGTTAAAAAGCTAAAATTTTTAGCTCGGCTGGTAGCAGGTAATCCCTATCATGCTGCGCAGATGGAATTAAGGGGCAATTGAGAGGGTAATTTATATATAAATTGGGCCGAGCTAGGTAATGAGTCATTCTGTGGGCCACGGTGAGAAGGGCTGAGTAAAAGGGCCTTGTAAGTAGCTTGGTGGTTAGCCCGGTCGCCACGGTTGGCGCGGTAACAGTTAGCTCGGTCATACTATGTTGGGCCGAAGTATGTTGAGCTTTCCTCAGAACCTTGCTATTGGTTAGTTCGGTCCAAGCTCATTGTAGATAGCACGGTTTTAGACAACCCAGTTGGAATGTCAGCCGAGGTACACGCGCAGTGAAAGGAAGAACCGAGCTAGTTGGAGCTCTGTCTAGTCTGCAGCATTAGCGTGACCATGTTATCTCGGTCGTATTGACATCCAATCGTGGTAAAACCATCTCACTTGGTTTAACTAGTGAAGGGGTGTTGAGGGATAAGCATTATCTTTCAAGAATGTGATTCCTAAGAGGACTCTACATGGAGGAGTAAAAGTCCTACTAGGATTATGCCACACGAAACCTATAAAAACTCATAACATCACCTATGGAGAGGTAACACAACTTTGATTTTCGAATATACAGAGCTTTGTCTATTTGTCTATTTTGCTGACTTAGGCATCGAAGAGGTATCCGGCACACACCCGCCGGCTAGCTTACGTTTGTATTTTTAGGGAGTAAAGCGACATCGTACGGAGGAGCGCAAACTTGATCAACAGAATTATACGAGAAGAATATTTCTTACTCGTACAATTTACATTTGGCAAAAGCTTCGAGAGACTAAAGTTGAGCCTTACTTAATAGATAGTATAGATAAATAACTCTTAAATTACTTACATTGAACTTTTATATGGTGAGAAAAATGAAAAAAAAATTTCATAAATATGGAGAGATCTAAGAATCTTAGCCAATTTGCAAGCTGGTTAAAGAAAATCGATATCGACGATGGTTGACTTCTGCCATTGAAATTAAAGCCCAATTTCAAATTCAAACCACCATTCAATTAAACCATTACCACAAAATTGACACCAATTGCAAATAAATAAATAAATAGATCAAAGCAAATTTGTAAAGTTGAATATTCTAAGAATGTGATTGACGATGATTTTACCTGGGAGAAAAAAAAAAAGAAAATTCCATGAATACAAAAATGAAGACGGAGAAGATGAAGAAGAGAAGAAGAGGAGGAGGAGGAGGAAAGAAATACCGCCGAACTTCACAACAGAATGGAGGGGGCATGTGGGATGAAAAGGTGCTTGTGGGGGTGAAAAGGTGGGAATAGTCAGAGAAGAAGAATCAGATTGGTTGGGATGAAAAGGTTTTTGTGAAAGTTTAGAGTTGTGTAAGGTGAGATGTATGGGGGAACGTGGGTGTGTGAGGGACATGGTCGTATTTATTTATTATTATTTTTATTATCTAACAGATTTTTTTAATAATTTTTTAATTTTTTAGTTAAAATATGATATAAAAAAAATTAATATATTTGAGATAAGTTTTTGATTTTTTACGAAAATATGTGTAAAAAGTAAAGACAAAATGAAATTTTTGACTTTTTGACATAGATTATTGACTTTTTAATTTTTTTTAATGGTTTTTTTACTTTTTAACTAGAAAAGTCACTTGTCAAACGAGGCCTTACAGGTGGTAAAAGTTTCAAGATTTTAAAGTTAGGCTTCACTTAATAAATAGTAATATAATAATAAGATAGTTTATTTCAATATATATGAAATATAATTTATTTAGAGCTTTTTTTTTTTTTTTTTTTTTGCATACTCATGCTTTTTTTTTTTTTTTAATTTGTTTTTCACCATTGCTCCTATTTTTATATGAAATAAACACTGTCTATTAAATGTACATTAAAAAAATAAAACAAAAATGGGGCCTCTTTTAAGCGGAGCCTTAGGCAAACGCTTAACTTGCCAAATGATCGAGTTATTAGTAAGATACTGTTGAAAAATTTAAATTTATTTTAATGATTGTGTCTCTTGAAATGGAAAGGTGTGTTTTTTGAAGGGTCAAAACCTTCTGAAGAGTTACATAGAGGTCTATAAATTCCATCTCACTCACTTTAATTTGGATAGAGAATTATCATTTTCTTCTTCACTTTACATTTATTCTTCATATTTTCTGAGTCTAATTTTTCTATAAAGAGAGTACATACACAGTGAAGTTCACTAGGCTTGCAATAGTAGTGCTGCTAGTATAAGATATTGATCGTTGTATCTTGGGAGATAGACGTCAATTGAATCCTAAGCACCGATGGAAGGACGATTTTGATTATTTATTATATGGGTTCAAAACATATATACATTTAGTTTTTTTTTAAACCATAAAATGTAGTAGCCTGCCGTGAATATGAATTAGTGCTGGAGTAGGCGATTGCGAATCATCACTATGTTTCGTCAAATGAACAGGAAGGCTGGGCTAAATTCAAATTCTTAATTTTTAATAAGAGTACGTAACGGTTTGTTTTTGTAACTGTTAGTAGTGAGGGGGTTTGACTTGGTGATTTAATATGAAAGTATTAAATTTTTTTTTTTTTTAGAAAGGAAAAGTATTAAATTTTAATCAACATGAAACAAGATATATATGTATGCATTTGCTGAAAGTCAAATTGTCAGATATTAGTATTTCATGTTTTGAAATTATTTTATTATTAATCAATTTTGAATTTATGCCATAAAAGAAACTGTCATACCCTTTATGTTTTGCTTTTTTTATTACATAATAGAAATAGTTTTTGTTGGTATATGTTTACAATCAATGAGTAATTCAGAAAGTAAAATTTTTGCGACTTTCAGTGTTCGGTGACTAAATTTGGGTCAACTTTTATTTCTGTAACATTTTACATATTATTTGTGAAACAAATGATTTTGTTATTTTATTTACATATTATCAATTTACATGAAACTTTTAAGTTGTGTAGAATATTGTTAATATGATTTGTTTAAAAGTTTTATTAAACTGGTTATATAGTTAATCTATATGTTTGCGTGTATATATATATATATATATAAGTTGATTTGCATGATTTTTTCTTAATATGACTTTGAAGTTAGAACAGAAAATTAAGGAAATTTTCTTATTTTTAAAATCTGAATCTTATTTTTATATGACCCCCATGAGTTTTGATTCCTGTTGAATTGAAATCTCTAATTTTAGTTGTCATTATTAGTAATTTGAATCAACTATTTGTTGTGCATGGTCTTGTTTGGACACTTGTGCTGTCAAAGACCAAGTATTGTTTGGCAGTAATGTTAACCTGGCAGGCAACTAGATTTCGTTTAAAAAACTTAACTGCAAATGGGCCCAAATATATGCCTTGTTATATCTATGGGCCAACTTATGGTTAAATTGGTGCAGTTTAAATTGGTTAAATTGGCCCAAATATATGCCTTATGGGTTAGCCCCACTGTTTTGTTTATTTAATTTAAAATCCTCGTTTTGCATTTAAGAAAAGACCCACAAGAGTGAGTATCTATTATTTGGGAAAGTTTCAAGAATGTATTTTAAAATCAAATTATAAAAGTCAAGATATTATTATTGGTTTGTGATCTCTTGAAGTTGAGAAAATATAAAGTATATACTTGGTAAATTTTTTGAATAAATAAATTAGAATTTCTAATTTATGTAACACTATGCCAAAATAGGGCATTAACGGCGGTTTTTTAACGGCGGTAACGAAAACCGTCGTTAAAGGTATCATTAACGGCGGTTTTGTTACCGCCGTTAAAAAAACCGCCGTTAATGCCCACTTTTAACGGCGGTAACAAAACCGCCGCTAATGCCCAATCATTACCACCGTTAATGACGACGGTCTTTGCCGGAGAAACTCCGGCGTGCTCCGGCGAAACTCCCGCGAAACCATCTACAATAAAGTAAAAGTAATGTTTAAATATTTATTTAGGGAATATATTTCATGAAGAGTGGCTATGGTAGAGTGGTTAGTGTGGGTGGATGAGAGGTTGAGGTTTCAAGACTTGGGGAGTGCAAGAACAAAGAATTGTTTTTTGAAAAATTTGAACCTATTTACGGCGGTAAAAAACCGCCGTTTTTGGTCGACTTTTAATGACGGTAATTTACCTTTTTACGACGGTTGTACTTTTTCCGACACGCGCATAAACGGCGGTAACAAAACCGCCGTTAATACCGCCGTTAAAGGCTTTAACGGCAGTTTTACAGCCTTTAACGGCAGTAAAAAACCGCCGCTAAAGCCCAATTTTGGCGTAGTGTAATTTGTATTTGAGTGAAAATTTTATATTGATTGGTCAATTTATGATTCAAAACAAATACAATCAGAATTTTATTGGAAGTAGTTTGAGGCATCTTTTGTGTTGATTATTAATTTTTAATAATCAATTGAAAGTTATTTTTAAAGTAATTTTAAATTTTATGAGATAAGATGTCTTCAATCTTTATTTCACTTGTGTGGTAGACTTGGTTTAACCATGAATCATGTTCTTAATGTGGGAGTTTATCTTTTGAATTAAATGAGACAATTCCATTTTTGTCCTATATATATATATATATATATATATACATATTTATGAGTTATTTATTTGTGACCGTGTCACCTGTCTGCAAATGAATCATGTTGTTTGTACTAATTTATGTATTATCACACATGTGGGTGAGAGAGATTAATGGGAAAATTATGCAGTATGATTGACTTGTTAATCTTGTCCATGTCTACATATGTTGTAGAGTTGACAATTAATATCAATTTGGTATGTGGTGTATTATAAATGGATCTCAATTATTTATCAAAGTGTTGATAAAAATGTGAACCTATGTGTTTTGACATAAGAGGAATTCTAATTATTCTTTGGAATAATGACTAAAATTGGTGTGGTGACTGATCTGTAATGAAATATTATATGAATTAAAATATTTCATGGGTAAAAGACACTTTGGTCATTGTCGACGCAGTCGCCAATACTGGATAAGACAAACAAGATGTAAATGTATTTATACAGTGATATTTATATTCTATGTTGAGATTGGAATTAAGGGTTGCAGTAAACAAAAAGAAATTAATCATGGCTAAAGAAATGTTATTTGACAAAGTGTTGTGGCCACAACCGGTATTAGTCATTTCTTCTTTGTATTGTAAAAGTAAGTTATGAAGTCTAATTGTATTTTAGACAAATTAGTATTGTGATTATATTCACAAAGCAATTTACATCTTGTTATTTAGTTCAAGCACGCCAATTAATGATATATTCTGATTTATCTCAGAATTGTGGGGGTGTATTTATTATACACCAGTAAGAGAAATTAATTTTCCTCGGAATACTTAAAATGTGGGGGTGCTTGGAGGATTTTACCAAAGTAACGGTTCCGATTGTAGGTCCACAAAGAATCTCAATTCTTTCTATAGGACAAAGTTGGAGTAGAAGCAAAAATGGTTTCATTAACTCCTAAGGAACAACTCTATGTTTATTATTTAAATTTGAAAATGGGAGTGACATAGAATAACGGTAAGTCTCGATGTAATCAAAGACTTAATGCCGTAGGACATTTGCTTTCGGTTGTGAATATTGTCTAAGGATAATATAATGGATCCACTACTGATATATAATTGAGAAGATCAAACGAAAAATAACGGCTACTAAACAAAAAGTTTGACCAGAGAGCAAATGAGGGAAAGTTCATCGAGGGGAATGTGATTAAAGCCTATTACACCAGAGTCATCATAATGGTAATCTTACTTAGATGACTGGAGATCCCAAAAACTAAGTTCATAGGGACAACTAAGTTATGTATGGCTCGCCAGAAATCACTAAAGGAGTCTATCTCCTATCCATTCTTATGATGAGAGTGATATCTGCAACATGTGTTATATGCAGGAGATTTAGGGTAAGCTATGCTTTTAATGATCACTTATATCTTGAAAAACCTAGGGGTATTTTTCAATAGGAGTATTTAAGAGACTTGAAATAAGGGTCACCTATATGAATGTGAAGGGGCCGCTTCTATGAGAATTGATAAGGCTAAATTTTCTAAAGCACTCATGAAACACCAGGACTTGTCCAAGGCCAAAACGGGCACAATCGTGAGAACTAAGCTAACTTTGGAGATATTATGTGTGAATTCTATTGTCTTGGCTTACATAAACGACTGAACAGTTCAAGGCATTATGTTCACTGATTAACTAGTAAGTCCGATAGGCTTTCACTAGGGAAGGTTCAAAGCCGAAAGCTATCTATCACGATACAAGGTGTTTCCTTAACGTACTCTCTCTTTGTCTGCGTGTTGTTGCATGTCCTTTTTGTGAATTTCATTCATGTGGGGGATTGTTGCAAAATTTGAATTTAAATTTACTCTAATCGTTGTGTCTCTTGAGATGGAAAGGTGTGTCATTTTGAAGGATCACAACCTTTTTGAAAAGCCACATAGAAATCTATAAATTTCATCTCCCTCATTTCAATTTGGATAGAGAATTGTCATTTTCTTCTTCACTTTGCATTTATTCTTCATATTTCTTGAGTCTAATTTTCCTATAAAAAGAGTACATGCACAGCGAAGTTCGCTAGGCTTGCAATAGTAGTGCTGCTAGTGCAAGACATTGATCATTGTATCCTGGGAGATAGACGTCCATTGAATCCTAAGCACCGATGGAAGGACGAATCTGTCACGCCCCCAACTTGCCCCTAAAAGTTCGGGCATGACCCGTTCAGAAACAGACAGATAACCTGGTATATATATATCATATGGGGCCTTGACGGAAGCACAAAACATACAAGAATACAAAATTAAGCAAATCCCATTGAGCTATTTCTAACATGCCAGGATATCATACATTACATGCATCATAAGAGGTTGATAGAATTCAAAAATATTTCTTGACAGTACATATATACAAATACATAAACAGACCCAGCCCTGTAGTCGGGCATGTAACAAAAACTATTAGAGCTATACACAATCAACCTTGGAAGGGTAGCTAAGGAAAAAGCCAATTATCTTAGTAGACTTCACAAAATGGGTGGCCTTGAGAGTGCTTGGATACACGAAGGTTGTCAAAAGGAACCGGGCATCATAGGTTAGGATTGACCACCTGGTTGGTTGCCTACAGAAACAGACATAACAGAGAGTGAGCCGGGCTCAGTGAATAGTAATACATAATGAAGCAAAGCTCAACTTGAAACATGACATATATCGATACATGTGTAAATGCAGAGGTTACAAAGTTAGCCTGATTCTGTATTTATCTTATAACGGCCTTAAGCCCAATCTTGAACATAAAAGCTTGATATATCACATTCTTAATTCATAACGGCTTGAAGCCCTTAAAGATGGTGGCATAATGCCCTTGAACATAGTGGCACAAGGCCCTTAAACATGGTGGCACGAAGCCCTTATAACATATGGCACTAAGGCCCTTGAAACGTGTGGCACAAGGCCCTTGTAACTTGTTGGCATTGAAGCCCTTGAAAGTGGCATAAGCCCTTGAAGTCATACTTATACAAACTCAAGAGGTGTCTCACACGGATTCTAGAGGTGGCTCACGTCGTAGCACTTAGTTCCGTGTAGCACTTTGTTTCGTATCATAATAATTTATTGAATGTTCGTAGGCCTAGAGTCTTGTGGAATAAAGTATTTTATCTTTCCCATTTTATTCTTTTAGGCACTTAGAACATACTTGAGCATTATCATTCATACTTGAAACATAAATCATAGTCACGTACTTGAGACATTAACATAATCGCATAACGAAATACTAATGAAAATCATTAGTCATATACAAAGAAGATAATGATACTACTACTCACAGTGTTGTGATGATGTGCTTGTTCTCCCCGGAGTGTGCCCTGCACACATTCAACCTTACACAATTTAGTTTTTCTTTCACTTTTTATTTCGTTTTACTTCAAAGGAATTTATACATATTAAAAGGCATCAAATACATATTCCGACAACATTAGAGGGTTATACACGCAAAACGGAGCAGACAGTATTTTTCAGCATGAGCCGCACGTGCGGCTGTGAGCCCCGCACGTGCGGCAGTTGGCCCCGCACGTGCGGCCCTGAGATCCCACACGTGCCTTTTTAGCAGAACAAAAGCCCCAAAATTTGCCCTTCTCCCGCACGTGCGGCCACAACCCCCGCACGTGCGGCAGCACTTCCCGCACGTGCGGCCATGACTCCCGCACGTGCGGCGATTCTGCACTTCCAGTCCGAAATTTGCTAAAAAATTCTATTCTTTTAGGAGTGTATTCAAGACTCTAAAATAGATCTTTTCATTACTAAATCATGGTTCAAAAAGCATGAAATTCAAGGTACAATATACAACATTTTCTTGCTTGAATTAAATCCATGCACACAACTCAATTCAATGGGCCAAAAGTTAAAATTCATAAACACTCTTCCATATCTTGAGGTTCTTAGCTTCTCATGCACATGACATAACATGGATACACAAAATCATGTTCTACTCTTAAGTTCAAAGTAAAAAGAGAAAATATAACTTCTCCATATTCAATTTTAATTGAATCAAACAACTAAGGAATATGGAATCATAATTCCAACCCCTAAGTAACATGATTAAGAGGGTATTTCATACATCCTAAGTATAAGAGTTATGGGAGTCAATTGAGACAGTCTTATACATACCTTGTGCTTAATCTTCCACAATTTCCCAACCTTTGATGATCTCCTTCCTCTACCCTTCAATTTCTCTCACTCCTCACCTTCCCTTAGGAGAAATGTGATTCCCAAATCTTATGAGTCATAAGACTCTTATAAACATATATACATATACATAGAAAACTTGAATAGGGACAAAAATGAATCGTTTAAGCATCCCCAAATTGAAATTTCACAGAAGTGCTTAATATTACTTAAAAATTATGCTGATTATACATGTGAAATCAATTCCAGATAATTAAGCCTCTAAGGCTTCCAATTTCTGATCTAAGCATTCTCATGTAACAGATACTTTTCTTATTGAACAGATAGACATCTTTAATCATATGGTTTACTTACTTAATTTAGATTTCCCATAGGATTCTACAATAAGCATTCAACATCACAAAATAGGATCCGAAAATATAACAAAGAACATGTACGAGGGTCGGGTTATTACAGAATCTGTCTTAAGGAAAGAGTGTCACACACTCGACTCGATCAAGTTTTATCTGTTGATGTACTGTAAGTTTTATCACGTTATTATGTCGATTTATTTCAGTTTTTGATTTTGCACAAAAAACATTTACATAATTTTAAATTATATTTTTCATATAGTTCGGTATTATTTTCTTGACATTTACTACTATGGATAAAAGAAAGGAAAGTAACGCAACTTGTCTAATGGTGAAGCCACTACTGAGTTGTTGCTATGGATAAGAGAAAGAAAAGAAAAGGAGAAGAAGGTCGTTGTAGGCATTTTACAATATTGACATGTAATTTGCAATGTAAATGTCAATTTTTTTATTTTTATTTTTATTATCAATTTATGTATCCTTAACTAGAGATTCACATTGCTACAAATTGATAGTTCAAACTAACAAAGTATAATATTTTTTAGTTGAAGTGGATAAAGTAATAGTTTGAGAAGATAAAATGTAAGTTGCCAATATATATATATATATATATATATAAGAAATTTGGGAAAATTATAAAAAAAAAAGAACCCTAGAGTTTGAGCTTTGTAATAAAACAAACTCCAAGTATTTAGTTTTATCAATTTAAATATTAAATTTGTAATTTATTTTCAATTTAAACCATTTTTCTATTTTTGTTAAATAAAATCGATGCAAAAAATAGATATTTTAATTATTAAACTTAGTAAAAATGGTATTTTAGACATTTTGTATATATAGTTTAATGATTAAAATACTATTTTTTGTCTGTTTTATTTAACAAAAATAAAAAAATAAATTAAAAGATTAAAATTAAAATTAATAAAATTAAAAATTAAAAATTTATTTTATTACAAAACTAAAACTTTGATTTTTTTTTTTTCATTGTCCCAAGAAATATTCTCCAAACTTGTTTAGAAGATGGACCAAACTTAGTTTGGGCTAGGCTTATGACATGGGCCAAGCTTGGTTTGCGTGTTCTGGAGTGTCCCTCTTGAAAGTCTGCACCACACCACCAAATTGATCTCCTCTCTCTCTCTCTCTCTCTCTCTCTCAATTTAACCATTTTTGCCGCCATTAGAAACCCAGGTTCTTCCACTGGATTCTCTCTCTCTCTCTCTCTCTCTCTCTCTCTGTAGAGGAAGAATGTCCTGACATTGAAAGCAATGGAAGCTGAGACAGAGAGAAGTATAGCATCGTGGTCGTCAAAGAGAAGGAAACCATTGTCTGATAGCAGCAACCTCGTGATCCCCACCTCCACCATTCTTCGCAAGCTCTCTTCCTCCCTCTCCGCCAAACCCCCATTCCCGAATCCCAATTCGAAACCCCACGTTTCATCTTCTGCAACCAAACCTGACACCAAATCCCACACCAGCAGCATCGGATCATCTAATTTCAAAGAAAATGCTCCAAACCCTACCAACATCCCACAGCCTCCTGCCTCTCCTCCTCTTCTTTCCATTACCAATTCCGGTAATCTCTCTCTCTCTCTCTCTATATATATATATATATAAATTTCAATTGTTCTGTGCTAGTAGTGTAACAACATGATCACTGGCTTTAATAGTACTTCAATTTGTTCCATATTTTGGTATCGCGATGATTTTCTTCTATCAGTTTTGGACTGTATGATTTGAATGTTCCTCCAGTTTTGTGTTCGATCATTTATTTCTGATTGTTATTGGATGTCTAAATGTATATCAGTGGTCAGTGGTCATTTGGATTGTTAGGAAGTTGGGTTTAATACTAAAAACTGTCAATCGTTGAGTTATAGAGATGTAGCTATATATTTTAGGGTTCGTTTGTGTAGATGTGGATTTCAAATTGTTAGAATTAATGTATTAATGTATAGAGAGAGAGAATAATGTATCTATTGATGTATAGAATGTTATGGGTTAGCTCCTTTATATAGAGGAGTTACAAGCTTACAAGCCAAAAGAGAAAACAGAATTATTAAAGCATACTAATTATTATACTAACATAATTATTAAAGCAGCACTTTACATATTATATTCTAACAGCCCCCTCAAACTTAAGGAGGATAGGAACCAACTTGAGTTTGGAGAGAGTAATAAAACAGGAAAATAAAATATAAATAAAATAAAATAGGATAGGAGACACTGTATGGTCGTGTCAGATCGTTGGTGAAGACACTGTATGGTCGTGTCGGACCGTTGGTGAAAACACTGTGTGATCGTGTCGGACCGTTGTAGGAACTAACCGGAATTAATGTCGGAACAGTTTACGGGGTCATGCCGGACCGATGTAGCAGACACTGTGTGGTCGTGTCAGACCGTTGTAGGAGCTAACTGGAATCAATGTCGGGACAGTTTACGAGGTCATGCTGGACCGATATAGCAGACACTGTATGGTCGTGTTAGACCGTTGTAGGAGCTAACCGGAATCAATGTCGGGACAGTTTACGGGGTCCTGTCGGACCGATATAGCAAACATTGTGTGGTCGTGTCAGGCCGTTGTAGGAGCTAACTGGAATCAATGTTGGGACAGTTTACGGGGTCATGCCAGACCGATGTAGCAGACGCTGTGTGGTCGTGTCAGACCGTTGGAGAATACGCGGTATGTTTGTGTATATAGGCTGTCCAAAAGTCATACATAAATAGATATATATATATATATATATATCGCACCCTCAAAAGGCGCACCCTCAAAAGTCGCGCTCTCAAAAGAAGTGCCCAATCCATCAAAAGGCGTGCCCGACATTATGGCGTCTAGCGGCGTGCGATGTGTCGGCCTCGGCTTGCGCTTCCGGTTTGTTACATGGTCTATTTAAACGGAGCCCTATGCTGAGGCTGAGGCTGTGCAAAACAAAATAGGCTGAAAACCTCTTCGTTTTCTGGGAGCTTTTCTCAGAGAGCTGCAAACCCTGAAAACACTCTGTAACATATGAAACACTCGGCAACCCATAACATGGCCTCTTCTTCCCGTGGTCCGCTCACCCTCTTTCCAGACCTCAACGAGTCCACAAGAGAGATAACCGATGTGGTTGCCCTTGAACCTTAACCAAGCGACCTTCTGCCGTCCTCTGTGCTCAGCTATCCAGAAATGTCAGTGGAGCAGATAATGGCAACACAATCGGACATTGAGACGAACTCGTATACGTTGAAGTCATGTGTCGAGACCATGACTGCGGTCACGAACTTGTCCCATTGACTGCAGACTAGGACGTTTGAAGTGTATCAACTGTCAGCGCAACTCTCCCTGCTGCAACAGATGTATAAAGATTCTTGAGGAGAGATCAATTCACTGAAGAAGGAGAATAAGGAGCTGAAATGGCAAGCCACCTCCAAGGCCCGATTCGGAGTGTCCTCATACTCTGCATTTGACGGCCAACGGGGAGTAATTACATTTGGAAGTGCGGCCAAGGCGGAGGCAGAATCATCAAGAGTGGCGAAGGCGAGGGACGAAGTTGGTGGCAAATGAAATTGGGGGAGGTGTCACTGGAAATAAAAAAAAATGCGGTTATGGTGTTGGTGGTGGGTTTGTTTGTTTGTTTGTTTGTTTTTTTTTTTTTTTTTTTTTTGTGGAGAACTGTGATCAGGGTTGATCCTCGATTGAAATAAAATAAAAAAAAAAGGGTTGTTGTGCAAACCGGGTGGCATCAAAAATTTGTGTGTTGGTTATGAAAATTTGTGTTTGTTGGTTTGCGGTTTTTTTGTTTTGTTTTGTTTTTTTTTTTTTTTTTTGAAATGAAAAGTGGAGCCAACATGGGTGGACAGGTGGCCCAATAAGTTTGGTGTGATGGAATAAAAAGAGACATATATATATATATATATATTAGTATTGGTGGAATGGTGATGATAATGTTTTGTGGGTGGTGGAAAAAGTAAAGTGAGAGAGAAAATCTGTTTCCCGGATTGAGAGAGAGAGAGAGTGGGTGTAAAGTGTTTGGTGGTGTCAAATGGATGAAAAGAAAAAATAAAGAAATAAAAGAAGAAAAGTAAAATGGGTTTGAAAAACTAGAGAGCATGGGGTGGGCTCGGAGAGGTTCCAGAGAAGGGATCTGCCGCCCACGGCGGAGCGGAGGGCAATGAAAAGATTGGCCCCAACCCCATTCGTAGATGTCGGTGTCCAGCAGCTGCTTATTTGAGGATGGCAGGAAGGCCTCCTGTTCTTCCCTCTAGCAACCTTTTTTATTCAGAAAACTTCTTATATATGCTAGATTCATTAGGTAATAGGTCTTATAAACCCAATCCTCGACTAGTGCCTGTGCTGGACATTCTCTTTGTACTACATGCAGAACATGAAATGAATTGCTCCACAGCTGCTGCTAGGCATCTAGCGTCAAGTGGTGTTGATGTATACACAGCTCTTGCTAGAGCAGTTGGAGCAATGTATGGTCCTCTTCATGGTGGAGCAAATGAGGCCGTGCTTAAAATGTTGGGTGAGATTGGAACTGTTGACAATATTCCAGAGTTCATTGAAGGTGTGAAAAACAGGAAGCGAAAGATGCCAGGTTTTGGGCACCGTGTCTACAAAAACTACGATCCCAGATGAAAGAAGGACCAGTACTGAGGTCATCCATGCTGCTGTGGCTGCATTGGTAGATGAGAAGGGTGAGCCGCTTACGCCGACATCGGCTTGGAGAGCTGCGGAGAGGTTGGCTAAAGTGGCTATAATGAGGAAGTCGTTGAATAGAGTGAGCGACTTGCACGGCTTCGAAAATGCGAGATTCCGACAGGTCGGCCCTTTCTGCAGAGAAGACAGAGAGAGAGGCCTTGGTCTTAGCCCATGTATGTTGGTGGAGGTGACCAAGATGGATGATGGTGATGATGCTCTGATCTTTAAGGTGAATGTTGAATTGGGTTTAGTGGCACACTACAAGAAAATACACATTTGGCGACTAAATTTTTAGTCGCCAAAAGTGATTTTTTAGTCGCCAAAAGTCGGATTTTAGGTTTTCCCGACTAAATTTTTTAGTTGCCATGTTTGCTATGAAGCACGGATACTTCAAAAATGGTGACGTATCCGTATCGGATACTTATCGGATACCGATACTCCTCGGATACTTCTTAAAAGTATCGGATACTTCTTAATTAATTTTTTATTAATTTTGAAGTATCGGATACTTAATTTTGAAGTATCGGATACTCGAAGTTACATATTACTTATAATATTTTGTTTAATTCTTTCATAAGAGGAATATAGTGAGAGTTAAAGTAATAGAATTTGTCAAATTGATATATCCTTGTTGCCTCTCTCACTTCTCTCTCGCTTTCTCACTCTCTCACGTTTCTTCTCTCTGCTCTCATTCTTTTTTTGGTATTGGCATGTAAGGATGATGTTTAATTTGCATTTGCATTTGCTTTTACTTTTAGTTTTGGATGTTTTATGAATGTTTGAGCACTTTTAGGTTAATAGGAATCCCTCTCTTTATTTATTAATTTACTTTAAGTTTTATTTTCATGCATATTACATTATTAAAATTATAAAAAAAAAAAATTATGAATGTATCCTCGTTGTACCCGTATCATGCTTTTTCAAATTTTGACATATCGCCATATCCACATCCCCATATCACCATATTCGTATCCGTGCTTCCTAGGCTATCCTTTATGACTTAAAAAAGTATATTTGTTGAAATTTTTATTTAAGAATGGTTTTTTGGCTTTGGCCTTAGCTAAGGTCTTGTGATATTCACTGATGAAGGGAACAAGTTGAAGCTATTGACCTTGAAGACTCTTAGTTTTGTAGGAATCTTTCTTCTTTATCAAGTTGTCTTTTGCTTTAAGTTTTATTTTTATGCATACTGCATTATTAAAAATTGTTAAAATAATATTTTTTACGAACGTATCCCTGCCGTACCCATATCTTAGTTTTTCAAATTTTGTCGTATCACCGTATCGGATCGTATCGTATCCGTATCCGTATCCCGTATCCGTGCTTCCTAGCATGTTTGTCACTGGAAAACTGTCGCGGAAGGTATGGGCGACTAACCCACTTATAGTCGCCAAAAACAAACTCTGTAGCGACTAAAATTTTTGTCGCCAAAGCTCATTTATATTTTTTAAATTATACATTTGGCGACCACCTGTTTTAGTCGCCAAAAGCATATTTAAAAAAAAAAAATTTGAACCTGTGTTGCTCGCAGGTTTCGAACCTCAGACATCCCACCACCACATTCCAAACCTTTTGCCAAACACTCCCCCCACTATGCCACAATATCATCACATTAATATATATGCAATATATATTATTAATATAGTATATTAACCGCTATTAATACAAAATAATATATATAAATATAATTTTTTTAATTCAATATACTTTATGTAAAAAATAAATTATCTACTAAAAAAAAATTTAGGCCACTTTTGGCGACTAAATTAAATTTTTAGTCGCCAATTCTATCATTTTCGGCTACTAATTATAATTTAGTCGCAAAAAAATTAAGTTTCGCCTAAAAATAAGTAGTTTTGGCGACTAAACCTGTTTTTAGTCGCCAAAAACGTCCCCTTTTGGCTACTAAACTGAATTTTAGTCGGCAATGGACTGTTTTTAGCTACTAATTTTTTTTTTTGTAGCCAAAAAGCTTTACTTTCAGCGACTAAACTATTTTTAGTAGGCAAAACACCAACAATCGGCGACTAATCTGTTTTTTAGTCGCCAAAACCATCACTTTTGGCTACTAAATTATTTTAGTCACCAAAAACTGTCACACCTTTAGTCGCTAAAACCCCCACATTGGGCGACTAAACTGCCTTTTAGTCGCTAAAAGCCTTGTATTCGGCGACTAAACTCTTTTAGTCGGCAAAAGTCACCAATTTTGGCTACTAAATCCATTTTAGTGGCCATTTGTACTACTTTCAGCGACGAAAAAATTTATTTTAGTCGCGAAATCTGTATTTTCTTGTAGTGGCAGCGGAGTTCTGCTATGGAATTTGTGGAAGCTGAGTGAAGGTAGGTGTAGAGGTCCGGCGGGCGGCCAAGACGAGGCTGCCGCCCACAGGTGAAGCGAAATTATTAGGTTCTTAACCTCGCTAATGTATTAATGTATAGAGAAAGAGAATAATGTATCAATTGATGTATAGAATGTTATGAGTTAGCTCCTTTATATAGAGGAGTTACAAGCTTACAAGCCAAAAGAGAAAACAGAATTATTAAAGCATACTAATTATTATACTAACCTAATTATTAAAGCAGCACTTTACATATTATATTCTAACACAAATCATGGGTTGGGCCTTAATCATTCAAAAATAATAAACCCAAATTTAGATATAATTGTTTTTTTATGAATTTAAAATTTTGAGTTAAATAGCTTAATCTTGATGGATTTGAAATCACCATATAAAACTAGTTATTTGAAATTATGCTAAGTATTCTCTTTCTAACTATAAGGATCCTACTAAATGTATATAACGTTTATCTCAACTTATCATTGTTTTTCTATGTATTAACCTCAAATCCGTTGATATGAAATCCACAACTAATCCAAATGGACCCTTAACTTTCATTCGTTTTGTAGACAAGGAAATTTTTTTCCCCAGGGAATTAATATTTCTGGTATATTTTCTTTTACAAAGGAAATGGCAGCGAAGATGCGTTTGATCCTCTTGTAGTATACAGTCGAAGACAGACTTCACGGAAAACAAAGGATAGGGGGACGCCAGTTGCTTTGCCTTATACTATCTCTCCTCTCCAGAAAACAAAGGGCAATGTGAATGCAGATACTGTGCCTTTGACATACCCTGTTCTGAAGAAATCGAAAGATAAGGGGAAGGCAGCTGTTGTGCCTTTCACTTCCTATTTGGTGGAGAACATGAGGGATGAAAGGAAGGAAATCGCTACGCCTCATAGTTTATTCCCTCTGAGAAAAACCAAGGATAATGGGAAGGCTGTTTCAATGCCTATCAATTTCCCTTCTCTGGAGAATACAAAGAATAAAAGGAAGAAAATTGATGCGCCGTTTAGTTGCCCTCCCTTGCCGAGGACCAAGAAGATACGGTAACTCTCTCTCTCTCTCTCTCTCTCTCTCTCTCTCTCACACACACACACACACACACATATGGTGCACCTTCACTAATATGATTTTCTTATTGTTGGTTTTGGTAGATTTATTGGGTACATTGGTGTTTTTGTTTTTTTGTGGATAGTGTGTTATATGGTATATTGTAACTTGTAGAGGTCTCCATTTTTGAAATTCATATTTTGAATTTTGATAAAGATTTATTTATTGTTTGACTTGAAAATATTTTCTGATGTTTAACCTTTTGTATTCAGCCAAACTTTTCAACTTGAGCTCTCTCTATCTCATCAGGTCAAATGTCATCTTTATGAGTGATTTAGCAATAATATTGAATTGTGTATGAGGAGCTTGCAAAAGTGTTACACCATTACATTGATAAATGTGTATTATGAGAATTAGAAAAAGTTTTTCACAAAAGATAAATAGTCTCGTTTGCTGCAATGACTAATGGAAATATGGCAGGCTTATTTTCTTTCATTTTGGTACCAGGTTGAGTTGAAGGCTCAAGACCTGCGTAGAGTATTTCATGATTTGAAGTTCTGTGTTCAGAGCATCTCTGGATTGTTTATTTTTTTTAATAAGAATTTTCACTCTTATCTAATACCTTTTTTGTTTTCTTCCATGATGTTTTGTCAATTCTAATTTGGTTTAAGAAAATTTCTCAAAAATTGCATGAAATATTTTGACTAGTAAATTGTTGGAACTAGACACTAAATACCCTGAAAGAATAAGTCTTAGCCTCTCCCTTACTAGCTGGCAATTTGTGGGACGAAAACTTTTTGTTCTATGTTTATCTGTCTTGTTTCTTGTGTGCCTATGGGTGATTTAGATTGATTAACAATTTAAGACAAGGAATCTGTGTATGTTCTAAACAATTGTAAAAATGACTTTGATTTTGGTAGTGTCTTCCAATATGTTCCCTGCCCATGTGCCTAACCATTGTGCTGATGCTGTCTTGTATGTTCCTTGTCTTCCAAATAGGAATGAATTTAATCAAGCTGGAGATATTGGTATATCCAAATCATGCACTGTTCCTCATCCAAAGTGTAAAAAGGTTTGCTACACATAGTCTGGTCTCATACATTCTTTATTTTATTTGTAATAGATGCTGTCAATTTTCTCTTTTATTTTGGTTGTTTCTGTCAAGTTTGCCGTATTATGTGGTTCCTTTCTCAGATCCTGCATTGATGGTTTTCTAGTTAGCTTTTTAATCTGCCTGCAATGTTTTTATTTACTTATTTATTTGCAGAAGAGGTGCCGCTTAATGCCAGAGCAAGATGTTTCAAAACATAATTTGCCACAAGAATTTATTGAGCAGCAGAGAGCTTATTTTAAAGAGGTTGATGAGTTTGAACTGCCCGAGGAGGAGATATCAGAAAGTGAGTTGGATGAGGCGGAGACGAGGAATACATTTCAGGATATGAAGTAGGGCCACCTAACCAATTGACTTTTTCTGTATAGTTTAGAAGAATATATTTCCCAAATTCCAGCTTCTACAAGTTATAGCAATGTAAGCCCCCCGTAATCCTTTTCCCAAATTCCGCTGTACATTTTTTTTTTTTTCTTTTGATAAACAAACCAAAAAAAAAAAAGAGTCCATTGTTATAAACCTGAAGTACATAAATGGATCTTTCTAAAATATAGTCATGGTTGGTTGTAGCATCACACTCTACCTACTACATGTTTTGACTGCAGAAGGATTTCTTTGCGATTGTGAATGAATGACATAATGACGTAGTTGTATTGACTCTGCAAATTGAACAAATTGCCATGTGCTTGTGAGTTCGTTGTAATTAGCATGCTAACGAGTATATACCTATGCGAATGGCCAGAGAGTTGACATCCAACCATTGAAGTATTTTGACTCTGCCCAGTAAATTGGAATCAACAGTCAAGATTATCAACAACGGTGGAAATTTCGTTTTAAATAATGGTGGTGGTTACTGTAATGGTAACGGTAGTGTTGATAGGCTTAAATTTTCTACCAAATAAATGATCAAATAAAAAATTTAATATCTCTCGCATTACCCTCACATTAAAGGCCTTTCCGCATGTGTTACTAGGCATAATAATGTGGTTGCCTTGTCATATAGGTTCATTGAACACCAGAGATAGAGAGTGTGAAAATTGGATAAAAAATAGCGATAAAAAGGATCTGACCTAGTATGCTCAAGTGGATCCCTTGCACCACAACCTTAATTAAGTGTAAACGATGTGGGCCAAACAAAGATAATGTGTTTATAGTTTGAATATACTTATTTTCTAGACAATGATATTGGGGCTTATAACATTTTTCTTAATATGGAGTAATGCTAGAGACTCACAATTTGAATTCCTAAATCATAATGATGTGGTAAGAGAAATAAGCTCTACACAATTGAGTATATAAAAAATCAAAAGTTGACATGTAGCAACCATATCATTTTGAATTAAATTGTAGAATTTTTTTTGTAAGTTTTAAACATTTTCCTTTAATGTATTACATTTCAGCTTGGATCAATTTTCAAACTACATCTATACAAGAGAGCAATCTGTATTTGGTGGGGACAATTATGAAAACAATTTTAAAGCTATACACAAAATGTAATTTTCCAGAAATCAATGAGGACAATTTGCCATTGATGTATCTATCCAATCTTCTTGATCTTTTATAAAACTTTCTCTATTCACCAAAAAAAAAAATGGAGGACAATTTCCCACTAGCCCTATGTACCTCTATCCCTAATTCAATAGTTTAATCATTATGCATATTGGTGTTTTGGCAAGTATTGGGTGAAATCAAGGGTTTGCCAGGTGGTCAAAGACTGAGAGTTGGGGTTGTATTATCTTTATGGTGTTAGATTTGATTTTTATAAGTGTAAATAATTTTTTGAAGCCAGTCGATAACTTTTATCCCGACTTTAATTGAGCCCTCCATTAATGAACAGTGGGTTTTGATTCCACAAATTAGTTAGTCCATTAAGATGGATACAAAACTATAACAAAAATAAAAAGAAGAATCAGTTGTGAGTGACTTGTTGTTGGGGGTGTAAATTTGATCCACCGGCTCGTGGCCCACCTAAAGCCTGCTTGCAGCTCGGTGCGAGTAGGGCCATCCAGGCTCAGACTCGAGCCCTACCTAAGACCCTGGGCTTGGGTCATCTGTTTTGAAGCCCTACCCACTAGGCCCGACCCAAAGCCTGCCACATCAGCCCACTCAAGGCCCGGCTTGCCAAGTTCACCTGAGCCCCAGTGTTATTTTTGTGAAAAAAAATAAAAAAAAATTGTCAAGTCTAACCCAAGCCTAGACTTGTTGGCCCGGCCTGATAGCCCGTTCGAGGCCCTCGTATCCCTGGGTCTGGGCTTGGGCCTAGGCATAATTTTCTAGTTCATGGGCCAACTTGGCTTGGCCTAAATTTTGGTAGGAGCTTGTGCGACCCAATAATGGGTCGGGTCGGACCGGGCCTAGCCAAATTTAGACCCATATTTATTGTCAAGGTGGCACTGATTTTTACGAAGATAAATGTTGTATCATTTGACAAAAATCATTTTTTGTGATTCACCAAGAAAACAAAAACAAAAGCAATTTTGTTATTTTTTTAAAATTTCTTGTGGCAAAAGCAAGACTACTATGTTAAGTTATTAATTAAGGAGCATGCAATAAACATTGACCAAGTCAGTGTAGTGTGCTAGCTGTTAAGTTTTTGTAATTGACAATCCTGTTGGATAATATTCTATTTAGTTGTATTTTTATTCGCTCTATTATATCTGTGAGTTAGGAGAGTTTAGATACAAATCCAACTCAAGTTGTGCCTGTGTCGAAAAGTTTGTACTAACATTCCATATTTTGACTTGAGCATTCCTTATTTGCCACTTCGCTGACTAAGCACGGGGATCGAGCGGTGAAGTGGTTCATCTAGTATTTCAGCTTATGTTTTGAACTTCTAGGAAGTATGTTTTATCACTCGAGCAGTTGGCCTATATGTGAGCACCATCTTTAGTCACACTACTCGAGTGGTAAAGTAAGCGCTTAAGTGGTCTTCACAGCTCTATTTAGTATAAAATGTGCCATTTGCATGTTTTAGGGTTTAACCTGTCCAGATTCTTAGAGAAAAAAAGAAAACAGAGTGTTCTATATTTGAGGATGTTTGTGTATTGTTTTATTTGATGATTTGAGGATGATTGATTGATCAATGAGTTTCATATTGACTATCATCAAGGGTTATTTTGTTCTTTCATTCACAAAAAGAGAGATGTTTATCGATGGATTCCGGAGTGGCTTATCATCGGGGATTCAACATCAGCATTGTGGATTCAATGTTGGATAAATCAATTCTGCGGTGAAAACGATGGTGGAAGAGGCACATCAGGTTCGGTTCAATTCGGGCGTGGATTCACTAGGTAATTTAGAATTCTCGTGTGTAATTCCTTTTTGTCTTCTTAGGGTGTGTTTGATTAGACGGACTAGATAAGGGGGGATTAGAATCCATCAGACTTGAATCTTGGGACTGTGAATCCCTCGGACTATTTGGTTAGATTAGATATGTATCTTGTGTTTGTTTTCTCATGGGATTTGATGTTTGGAAATGACTATTTTTAGTAAATCCAATGTTTAGTTGGACGGACTGGATAGGATAAATGAGGAAAAGACTATTTTATCTTTTTTTAATTGTTTCTTAAATAATAGTAATATTAAACATATCTTTAATATTTTAATTATTTTTAGGTAGATTAAATAAAAATTTATTTTATTTTATTTTATTTTATTTTTTATACAATTAAATAAATGTATTTTTTAAAAATTAAATAAATAAAATATCAATAAAAATATATGTTTTTTTAATTAAAATTTAAATAAATTTGTTTTTAAAAATAATAATAATTAAACAATGAAATTAAATAAAGCATCTATTAAAATTTAAATAATGAAATTAAATAAAACATAAACAAAATTTTAAAATAAAACATCAATAAAATATCTATAAAAAATAATTTTAAAAAATTAAATAAATAAATCATCAATAAAAAGTTAAATAAAATTATTTTATTTTTAAATTTACACATTTAAATTTTATTAAATTTTCTTAAATATAATACATAATTAAATAGTAAATGGTCAAAATGGTCATTTTACCACCTAATCCCAATAGTAAATAGTCCCTCCAAAATTGTCTCACACCTCCCTCCCGGGATAGTATAATCCCCTATATGGGGGATAAGGAGTCCAATCGGACTCCATGTCCGGCGGATTAAAAAAAAAATAATAAACAATTGACTACTCACTCCTTCGGATAAGCAATCCAAACAATGAATAATCTCCCCCCTAAATCCCCCCAATCAAACACATCCTTAGTGGATTATTTTTTGATTTTGATCCATGATTTTTTTTAATCACAATTGGGGGAGTCTAATTGTGGTTTTTTTCTTCTTTTTTTTTTATTTTTTATTTTTTATGTTAAATCGTTATGCCGATTCATTGTTGATTGTTTGATTTTGATTGCTATTTATTATTTCAAATTGAATCATAATCACAAATCACCATCCCGAGGGTTTTTAGAATTTTCACTAGCAAATGATTTTGGTGTGCAAATACATAAATAAATAGATAAAAATTGACCCTTCACTTTGATTTTGTTTTTGAATGTGATATTTTATGTAATGGATTCACCATCACAAATACATAGAGATCCCGTCTTTATAGAGATGACTACATTAATACTCTTAATGTTGCACTAGTAGATGTTTGTAAGACATCCATTTGCATGCTTTGCTTGTGCAACTCTAAGACGTTATTGTCTCTTCCTTGAGAGAGGCAATGTTAGTTTATTAAAGAGACAGGATTAAGAGATTTAGACGAGGTTGCGCTGCTTTAAGAGAGAGAATTACCAATTTAGAGTGCCCCTTAGTAGCGCAATCAGATGAGTTGATTCTCTCTTGGGATTGCATTCAGTTTTCTTTGGGACAAAATCCAAACCCTAGAGGAAGAGTTAAGTCAAGCTCTGACTAATAGGGACCTTCTAGTTTTTTCTTACGAGGTGTTGAAAAGGAATTAAAATGTAATAACATCAATTCACAAAGGTTCTTTTCGATACACACTATACCTAGATAGGATTAGAGAAAGAGAATAAATTGAAGATTTCACATAATATTTTGAACTCATTTTCTCATTGAGCAAAGGATACAAAATAAAAAGGTTCTTTTTCGATACACACTGTATTTAGATAGGATAAGAGAAAGAGAATAAATTGAAGATTTCACATAATATTTTGAACTTATTTTCTCATTGAGCAAAGGATACAAAATAAATCACAATGAATTGCACCGCACAATGCGGTGAACCCCTCACGAGCACATTGTTGGAAAATAATGCTTTTATGGTGACTTTAATGCAATATTGAAGTGGGTGTCAATCCTCTTTTGAGGTGAATTAAAGTGAGTTTATATTCTTTGTAATAAGATCTTTACACCACAAAAAGAATAACAAAAAACCATTAAGATTTAAATGAGAAATTGACTCATTAAGTTGGCCTCATGAAAGAGGTGTTGGGTAAGATATGTAACCTTTTATCCTATATTGATTGTAGAGGAGAATATTGATGGGTATTTAAATCTCATTTTTTGCCTAAGGGCACGAGCCCTTTGGGGCATTCAAATTTTCCAAAGGAAGGGAGTTATGGATGTTTCAAGGATGGATTTGGGCCAAAACTATGGTCCAAGTTGATTATGCAAAAATTGCCACACGCGAGCGTGTTGCCCGCTCGGGCCTGGTCCGGAGGACTTGAGGCTTGAGGGACTGAAGTAGGTGTAGTGGTTGGGCCGGGTTCTTAACCCACCTATCTTAATCTCTTTGGGCCAAGCCAGGTTTAGATATACACACATGTGTATATATAACTCGTGTAACCCTTCTACATTCATGATGGATTAAGCCATCAGTTTTGCACCATTATGTAGAAATTAATCCTGCATTTGTTGCAGGAGCATTTTCCACTCTTTCTCCATGTGTATAAAATCCTTCTCCTTCATTCTTCCACACCAAAAAGTTTGCTCTCTTTGTGTTCCATAATTTTTGCTCTAGTTTTTATATTATTCCTTGTGATTTGTGTTGCCTGAGTTTTGTTCACTGAATCTACACCGTAGATGCTTGGTTGTAGCTGGTCTAACCGTCGTATCCTAGGAGATAAGCGTCGAAGAACCTCCAGCACCCAACCAGTGAGGCGACAAATCTGTTTTAAAGATACCGTTTACTGTAGGCTTTGGTTTGCGTTCTTTTCTTGTGTGTCTTTACAATTTCTAGCATGTTTATTAATTTTGAAATCAAAATTGTTAATCATGAATCTATTTGTGTTACTTAATTATACCATTTGTACAACAAACATGTGGTAGTCTTTCATTAAAGTTACTAAATTTTCCCTCATGAACACATGTGGTAGTCTTTACATTAAAATTACTAAATTGCATTTAGTGAGAGGTTCATCATAATAAAAATTTATTTTATTATTAGTTATTCTATTTATTTATTTTGATTTACTTGTACGAGAGAGATGCACGAAAATCTTTTCTCCTCATTATGCAACTTTCATTCATATATTATTATCTTTTTTTTTTCTTTTTTTTTCTTTTTTTATGACCGTGTATTCAAATCAATTCACGTGCACCTTAACTAATTCGGAGATTCAAGTAAAACACTTCTTTTACGGAAATTAGACAAATCTCTGGCAAAGCCCACATATGTGATTTCCAAAAATTGATAGCACTTAATAAAAATTAAACCCAAAGCTTAGAGGACAACCAATGTGTACCCAATAGGCCAACCCCTTGAGATTAGCCTCAGCATGCACCTTATTGACAAACAAACAAACAAACAAACAAACAAAAAAAGACAAATGTTTTGCTTGATATGGAATTACCTAATCGACCACCTTATAGTCCTTATCACAACTGTTTTGGTAACACATGATTCACATTTTTTGTATCAAAAGAAAATAATATGAAAATAAATTTACAAAAAAAGAAAAAAGAGACGATTCTCATTTTCTATGCTGCCATAGTAGAAGGGTTTGTTATTGTTGTTAGGGTTTATTAGCAAGATGATGGCGCTGTTGTTGTTGTTGTGGTGGTAGTAATAGCGGCGGTGGATGTGAAGAGCAAAGGATTCCAACATATAGTGGATTCATGGACAAATATTTTTAACAGATAGGAAAAAAATTGAAAAGATAATTTTTTTGAATAGTGGATTTTATAAGAAATAGACAAACAGGAATTTCAACAGATTACTCTTTGAATTTCAACAATAACCAAAAAAAAAAAAAAAAGCTTGGTTAAGCAGATGGGTTTGTATTTAAATAGATAGTTTGGTTGAATAGATAACCTTCATTGTCTTCTCTCTCTAATTTGCACAAATAAAAAAAAAAATAAAACATATACATTAAAATAATTTCAACAGATAGAAAAAAAAAATGAACATATAATAAAATTTGGACAGGTATTTGAACAAATAGGGGAAAAATTGAACAGATAGATATAAATTTAAACAAATAGAAAAAAAAATTAGAACAAATAGATATAAATTGAACTGATAGATATAAATTTGAATAGATAGTCAACGGATAAAAAAAATAATCAACATATAAAGTAAGGTGAAAATTTGAAAATAAAGGACTTCTCACCAAATTATTTCACAAATAGAGGACCTTTCACGAATAAAAAATATCCATTAGACCCTATGTCTTATACGCTCCTTACCTTAGACTTTTTAATAAATTTTTTATTTTTTAATATGTACAAAGAATTCATCTCTTCTGTAGACTATTTGTCTACTTTATCTTCATACGTGACATGTTTTTATTGAATTACTAATACCCTTATCACCTAAGAGCATCTCCAATGGAAAATGTTATAATAGCATTGCCATTGCCAAATTATGGCAATTAACAGTAAAAAAGAGTAGAATTATAGTAATGATGCCCAAATAGAGGCTGACATTTGTGCCATTTTGGCACAAAAACTAGAGTGTGTGGGACGTCCGACCAGATGTCTCACACACACCAGCTTTCAGCTATCATTTCTGCAAAAATGGCAAATGAGAGGGAGAGAGGAATGTTTTGCTGGGAGGGAGGGAGAGTGGTTTTTGTTGTGTACAAGCAGCTATGACAGCTGCTAAAGTTTGTGTCAAATTTGACACGAGTTTTGGCATTTGCCAAATTTGGCAACTGCTATAACTTACCATTGGAGCAAACTTTCTGTGAACTGCTATCAAATTATGGCAACAGTAAGCCGCTGAAGATGCTCTAGGAACTCTCTTTAGCGATCACGTGATGTTACCTTCCCAAAGCACTTGTTTATTCAATGTTTATCTTTCCAATGTGAATTTGATGTCTCTTATCTTTCCAATAAGTTCTCTCTCTCTCTCTCTCTCTCTCTCTCTCACACACAGTGATGTCTCTTATCAATACTCTATGCTTTGAAATTTTTCTCTCTCATATGGTGATCTCAACTAGAGACAATGATGGTGACGATGAGCGACGATACTGAACGATCTCCCTTTCATGGAAACCCTTTTCCTTTAATCTGATATCGGCGATGAGTGATGTTGTCCAACGAAGGATGATCTGATGAAGGCAATGAGCGAGGGTATCCAATAAAACAGACATTGAGTATCAGTACTTAGTTTTTCTCCTTTCCATGAAAACCCTTCTCTTCTCTAATGGTGGTGTGGAGCGATATTTCTTACCTAGAAACTTCGGTAGCGTTTGGTAGAGCTTTCTAAATATGATTTGAGAATAGGAGTTGTATTTTTGAGTTTGTGAGTTTTGGAATTATGATTTGAGTGTGGAAAATTTGTTTGGTGAAAGAGTTTTGAATTGAGTGAGGAATTTTTGATGTGACATATGATATTTGATACAAAAACTTACAACTCATAACCAAACACACAACTCAAAATTTTATTAAAACTCATAAAAAATTTTAAAAAATTCGAAAATTATTTTTTTGTTGAATATATAAAAATTAATGTGTCAATTGAAAAAAAAAAAATTGCATTGTTCCGGTCCACCGGCCGAATGACTGGTAAGACATTCGGCGTCCGGTGAGACAATCGGTTAGTTTAAATTTTCCTGCCTTCAACTGAGTTTTCAAAAATAAGCGTAGACTTAATTTTTAAAAACTGCAAACAAACACCATACACAAATTAAAGGGTGGAACTAAAGTTTCAAAACCCTCCTAAACACAGCTTTCTTTTTTCTACTTTCATGTAGAATTTTTTTTTTTTTTTTCTTCGTCTATTTTGTTACAATCTCTGAGATTTGTTATGGGTTCTGACCGGGCTGAGTGTGAATCCGAAGAGTTTGACACGGTCGATTTCGACCAGCTGGTCAGGTGATAATGGATAAACAAGTTTCAAACCCGATATAGTTTGCTTGGTTGCCGAATTAAGGATAAATCTGACTAGAACCAATTCGTAAACACATCTCTTTACTTTTTTTAAAATATTTTTTTGATAAAAAATTAATTAAAACAATTAATTACTAGATAGGGTTAAGTAGTGGAGGCTTCGGATAAGAATGGTATATGTTTCCACGAACACTAGATTCGGAAATCATTCATTCAATCATTACACATTTATAAACAATATTATTATTTCTTGAGTTAGGTGTCACATTGACTTTTGTTGTAGAGCTGGTAGAAATATTGGACTCACATCCCAAGGTGATAAGATGGGTGTATTTTAAGGGAAAATCGGTAAAATTATTCAATGTCTGATGTGATAAGATCACAAATTAATCTTAACTATTTACTAAGGCCAAGTTTTGGATGTTTCAAAAAAATCAAAAAGTCAAAAAGTTATTCAAAAAGTTAAAAAGTTAATACTATTCACCAAAAGTCAACAATTACGGCTGCACAACTCCCAATTCAAATTTTTCCCTACAAATCAATTTTTACAATTTTTTATTACACATTTTTCAATAAAAAGTCAAAAAGTTAACCAGACATCCATATTTTTAACCTTAATTTTTTAGTCTAAAAAGACAAAAAGTACACTTATTTAGTCTTCCCAAACTTGGTTAAGCTTGATTTGTAGCATGATTACATCAATGTTTTTGAAATATTGAATAATTATTCAAAATTTTATAATATTGTAGACATATATATTTAGTTTGTATTTATTGTAAATATTCAAGTATCTTATTATTATCATATATATATATATAATTTTTTAATAATTTTTTGAGTAAATTATAAATACATTATCTGATATTTACTTAAAATGGTCCATGTGGTTTGATAAATTATAAATATTTCCTTGTCAAAAATTTTTATTTAACAAGATTTATTGAAAAAATAAAATTATTAACTACTCTTCTATACAGTAATAAAATTATTTGAATTATTGATTGAAATATATTTATGATTTCATTAAATACCGTTATTTGATTTAATAATTTATTAATTAAAATGCCATTTGTTATGAAATTAAAAACTTAATACTTGATTCATATCTAGAGGTACTACAACCAGGAACAAATGCATGATTTTAACAGGACGGGATGTTATTTTCAAAATATATGGGATAATTCGTATTTTAAGTAAATTTTAATAATGTCTTTGTAATTTATTCTATTTTTTTTTCTTACAAGTATACTATTGTATAATGATAGAACTTGTTTTAAATAATTATTTGAGTAATTATTATTTATAAAATTGTGACATCTTATTTGATCTTTGAACATATTGCTGATCATATTATAAATAATGACAAAATTTATAAAAATTACAATTCTAAATCAAACCGAATTCAAATCGCGTTTTTGTAGATCAATTTGATTTGATTTGATTATAAAACTTTAATGATTTGATTTTATTCTAAATTTCATAAAATCATAAGTAGTGATTTAGGCCTCTTTTAACTTATTTTTATCACATTATCTTTATTTTTTTGCACTTTTTTTTTTCATAAAAAAAATATCAAATAAAACTAAACCACGTGCGCTCAAAATGTTGGGTTTCGTGTTTGTTCATTTTGTTTTATGAAACATTTTTTGTATGGGGTTTTATGAGTGTTTTTTTTTTTTTTTTTTTTTTTAGGAAATTAGTGAAATATCCCTCTCTAACTTTGTGTAGTAGGAGAGGTCTAAGATATATTTTTTTATTAGCTGAGGTCCTACAATATTTTTATAGAAAAAATTCAACTCAGAGAAATCTTATCTAACTCGGAGAAATTTTGCCAGATTTAGAAAAATTTTAATTTTTACAGAAAAATTTCGGTCTCAGCTCAGAGAAATTTTGGCCTCCACTCAGAGAAATGTTTGTCCTTAGAAAAATTTCTCTGAATCAGGGCGAAATTTCTCTAGGTCGAATTTTTTCTGTAAAAATATTGAGAGATCTTAACTATTATGAAAATAGTGTATGTCTTTTATCTTATAAAATATTAATATTAGGGGCCTTGAAAAAAAATTCTTTTTTCTTTTAAATTGAAATACATTTTATAAGTATTGTTAACTAGTGTTCTTTGTTTCAAATAATAATAGTAATTCTCTCAAATAACAATAATAGTTTCAATAATAATAATAAATAATAAATAAATCCTTTGTTACACATTTTTATAGATATGTATAATATGCATTTTATGGCATATATATATATATATATATATTTTGAGTGCATATTATATATTTTTGTAACAAATGTTATGTACAATTTTTTTTTAAAATTATGATAATTTATGATTAAAAAATAATGTTACACATTTTGTGGTAATACAATACATATTTATGATAATGTTACATATTTTTTCATTAAAACAAATTTTGAACCACAAAGTGAATAACACTTCCACAAAAATGTGTAAGTTCATTTTTTCATCATTAATTGCCGTGACTACATAAAAAATGACATAATATTTATTACAAAAATGTATAATTGTACCAAAAAATATAATAAAGGTGTATATGGTACATATCCTATAACACACCCCTCATAGGGTGTGTATCGAAGATATTTTCAAGAAAAAACATAAAAATTGAAGACAACTTTCACTTAATTTAATACTTTTTTTAATTATTAAAATAATACCTTATTTTTGTTTTTTTCTTTTTAATTTAATTTTTTTTAATAAAAACAAGAGCATGTTTCTGCATGTCGTTTGAAGGAAAAAAAAAAATTCACTTTTGAAGAAACAATCAAAAAAAAAAAAAAAAAAAAAACTTATTTTCTCACAACTTCCATTGTAAAATTTCAGGAATTCAAAAAAAAATATAAAAAAATTGAAGTCTTAATGGTACAACAAATTTCACTGTTTGGGTACATTTTTGTTTATTGTTTATATTTTTCGAAGAATGTTTGGTGAAGGTATTTGGGAATTTTTTTTATTTAATATAAAATAACTCAATTTTTAAGGAAACACTCAAAATTATTTTCACACAAAAATAAAAGGGTAAATTACATAAAGAAAACTTTAGAGTTGGACTCTTCTAACAAAATAAATCCTAAATTTTAATTTTATTAATTTAAACTCTGATTTTTTAATTTGTTGTTAGTCTAAATGATAGCCAATTTTCGTTACGTAAAATAGATGGAAAAAATATATTTTAATTATTAAACTCAATGCAAGTGCATATAAAATGTCTAAAAATACATTTTTACGTTGAGTTTAAGACTAAAATACATTTTCTTGATTAGTTTATTAACGGAAATAGACAAACAATTTAGATTAAAACTAAATTAAAAATGAGGATTTAAATTGATAAAATTAAAAATTTGGAGTTTATTTTGTGTGGTCAAAATATGATTTTTTTTTTATTTTTTTGTAATTTTCCCAAATAAAAATTATGAGTCTTTTTAAATTCATTATTTTGGCATCTGAAAACATAAAAATAAAAACCAAAAGAAAGAACAAAAAAATGAAAACAATACCATACGAGGATTAAAAAAATAAAAGGACATTCATACATAAGTTCTAATTTATGAACTTATACTCTATTAAGTTCAAACTAAGATTTTATGGACCTTCAAGTCCTATTAAATTTTTAATAGTCTATCAAACAATGATTGTTTATCATTTTATGATTATCTATAAAAGAATATGATGATTTGACATTTATTTGATTTTCAAAATTTTAAAACAACTTTGAAATTGAAAAAACTAAATATATATATATATGTGCAAAAAAAAAAATTATTTTGAAAAAGCTGAATAATTTTTTTTTTTTTTTTGCAAAACTGTAAATTTTGTGTCTATAAAGGAGAATGGAGATGGAATATTGATGTGCAAAAAAAAAAAAACCTTTAAAAATGAAAAAAATAATATTCTCAGTTTAAAATTAGATAAAACTGTTAATCTTTTCAATTTTTTTGGATAGCTGATTCAAACCAATAAGTAGAAGGGCAAAAACGTTTAATCTCATACTCTGTTGTTGTTTTTGTTGTTGTTGTTTTTTTTTTTTTATCGCTTACTAAAACAATTATTTGAAATGTTACTATACAAAATTGAGAATATTCTTAATTTTAAAAATTGAAAAAAAAACTAATAATATTATCAAATTTACTAATATATATTAGTTCAAAAAATCTTAAATAGAACCTAAGCTAACATAACATATGTAAATATGACTTTTAAATAATTAACTCAAAAATAAATTTTAAAAAAATCAAGATGGAGATGGAGATGGAGATGAAGATGAAGATGAAGAAAAGAAAATATATATTAAAAAAAGGCATGGATCCCTTTAGTCCATTATTTGGACGGAAGGGTTTTGTCATGAACTCTATTTCGATAATCTGAATTTTTTATATATATTATTTATAAAAAAATTTAGTCGATCTGATATTCGTAACTTATTTAATTTATCGCATTTGTCTCTAAAAAAATGAACAACAAGTACATTTTTAAAATTAGACAATCTATATTTTAGTGACAAATATGATAAATTAAATATGTTACGAATATCAGATCGACTTAATTTGTTATGTGCATACAAAAGGCATGGCAAAATAAATGATTCAAATTATCGAAATGAAACCTATAATAAACTCCACAGATTTGGACAATATCCTTTTGTCCTAATCATATACTAAACAAATTTAGGTCCAAAAAGAAAAGGCTTAACCACATAGGGGTGATCTTTTGGATATTAAGGAGCCAAGATCCAGAGGTCACCCTTAGGTGGTGTAACACAGTAGAGCCACTTAACTGTGTAGTGGTAAGTTATAGACTCGCACACAAGAGAAGATTCGAATCTATATTTCTAACACCATATATGGTTCGTGGAAACTCAAAAAGTTCGTTCTATCAACCATATATGCTATCGTTGCAATAATCAATCTCGATAAAAATTGAACATGATACCTCGGGTTTATACCCCCAAGTCTCCAGAAAATCCCAAAAAACCTCAAGACTCTTGAGGAGAGCCAAAACCAATGTTTACAAACCCGGCCTGACCCGGCCCAGCCGGTCGAATCGGTAGTTGAGCCTTGTTTTGGTTTGAAAAAATCTCTAAATCCGAATTAAGATAAAAACTAGTGTAAAATATAAAAATCAAATGGACCACTGATTAAACCGGCAAAACCAATAACCGGACTAAGGTTATTTCCAACCGGCCGGGTTTGTTGAACTATGGCCAAAACGTTGAATCGTAGTTCTCTAATTTCTTGGGCAGTGTGATGGAATGCAGAGAATTTAGGTCTAAAAGGTAGAAATTAGTGTATTTTTCTATCAGAAAGATGGCAATATTGACTGTCCAATTAAGAAGGCAATAAGTTGCCATGGTAGGTGTGAAAGGCAACCATATTGTGTCAGTGGAGGAAGTTCATTTATGGTTTTCATTATCTCCCCAAGAATGGTGATATATGTATTAATTAATATATTAATAGATGATATGATATAATTTTAGAGGTTTTAATTATTTATAATTTATATAATAAATAAGATTAATAATAATGTCATAACATATATTGATATACTAATTGATATATCAATTGGAGCATGTATAACGCACCTCTTTTAAGGGTGTGTATATTAAAATTTCCCTCCCTCTATACATATGCAATCAAGAAAGGAAAAAAAAAAAAAAAAAGGAAAAATTATAAAAATCCAGCCTTGTAATAAAATAAATTCTAGATTGTTCAACTTTTTTTAATTTAAATCTTAAAATTTTATTTTAATCTAAAACCATTTGTTTATTTTTGCCATTGTCAATATAGTTGGGGGACAGGTGACATGGTTACGTATGAGAAATGTGGTGGAGTGTTTGTGTGTCACGTTGTTCGAAAAGCACACTAGTAGCTTTTAAAATTTCGTTGTTTTTAACACGCGCAATGTTAGACATGAATTCCTTACTAATTGTTTTTTGGCGCGTAACGTGAAGACACGCAGTAATTCAATCAAATTGGATTCGTCATATTGGAGTGTCACATGTCAAATTTAAAAAAAATCCACTAAGGAGTTTTTATGTATGGGGAAGGTGGTGGGATGTCTGTGTCCCGCGTTGTTCAAAAAGTACACTAGTAGCTTTTTAAAGTTTGGTTATTTTTAACACGCGCAGCGTGGGGCATGAATTCCTTACTAATTATTTTTTAGTATGTGACGTGAAGACACGCAGTAATTCAATCAAATTGGGTCCACCATGTTGGAGTGTCACATGTCATGTTTAGGAAAAGTACACTAAGGAGTTTTTAATCTTTTTAGAGTGTCACAACATACCCACCATGTTATCACATTTAAAAAATGTATACTAAAGAGTTTTTACCTACCACGTTATCACATATGAAAAAGATACACTAAGGATGAGTAAAAATTTTAGAGTGTCATGTCATATCTGTCACATTAGAGTATCACACCATACCTATCACACATTAAAAAAAAAAAAAAAAAAAACTTTCCCAATTAAGTAGTGAGGGTATATCTGTCTAACCAATACCCATTCACATCTGAAAAAGGACGTACTGGTCACACACTACCCTTAATAAAGACTCTTCAATCAACCATTAAAAACATGAGACCAAATGGTACAAGAGTTTCCCAAATAGGACTTTCCAATAAATTTTCCTAATTTTTAATTGTAATTAGATATTATGATATATATATATGTACATATTTGATTTAAAATGTTATTAAATAATAAATTGGGTTAAAATTAAAAATTAGATTAAGGTACTTTTATGATTTAATTTGTATATATATTTATACGTTTAATTTAAAATGTTATTAAATAATATAATTTTATGGTAATAAATAAGGATGTTTCATTTAATTTATGATTTTTAATCTGTTCTATATATATGTGTGTGTGTGTGTGTATTTTTATGTTTATTGTAAATGTTATTAAATAAAAAATTGGGTTAAAATTTAAAATTAGATGAAAGTAGTTTGATGAAAAAAAGAAAAAGAAATTGAGAGAGAATTGGGGAAAATAATTTAATTTGTAATACATACCAAATACAAATAAACAATTGAAAGAGGGAGAATTTGGTTGATCACAATTGAAATATCATAATATAATAAAATAATATAATAAATAAATAAAAGGAAATTGAGAAGGGAAAAAAGTTTCAATCAAAAAAATTGAGAGAGAGAAAGGGAAAAAATAGTGAAAATTTGATTCATCACAATTGATATACCATAATAAAACAAATAAATAAAATAAAAAGAAAATTCGAGAGAGAAACTTGGGTGAAAATAAAGAGCGCTCAACTCTATATTGGAAAAAAAAATACTCTATAGTAATCCATCAATAAAATAAAAATAATTTGAGAAAGAGAAAAAAATTCAGTCAAAAGAAAAGTTGGGATAAAAACTTGATCACAATTGATATATCATAATAAAAAATTGAGAAAAAAAAAGTTTCAGTTAAAAAAATTGAGAGAGAAAATTGAAAAAATTGTTTCATTTTTATTTTATTTTAAAACCAACTCTAGAACTCAAATAATCAATAAAATAAAAAGAAAATTGAGAAAAGAGAAAAAAGTTTCAGTTAAAAAAAAAAATTTGAGAGAAAGAAAATGGTGCAAATAGGTTTAAAGAGGGTGATTATATTTATAAGAGCTTGAAAAAGAAAGGAAAAAATATGCTCTATTTCAAAGAGAGTGGACAAAATCTTGGACGACATTGCGAGTTGCCGCTCCTCTCATGCCCTTTTGCTGCTGCTGCGCAACATTTGTTACCATGTGGATTTTCATTTTACAATAATAAAATATTTTTTTCTTAAACGGTTTTTTTTTTTTGTAAAAAAAAAAATGAAGAACAATGAATTCTTTCTTTACAAAAAACATAAAAAAAAGAAAAGATAAAGAAAACAAAAAACATAAAAACAAACAAGTAAATTTTATTTCTTATACTGTACCTTTTTTTTCCCCAAAGAACACTGGATTTTGAATTTTTTATTTTATTTTATTTTAAACATGCACACACACAAATTTAACATTAAAGAAAAAACCAAAAAAAAAGGTTTTTTTTTTTTTTTTTTCCTACCGAACCTAATAACATAATGGAAATTTTAAGAATATTAATTTTTTTAAATAACACACAAAATTAAGAAAACAAACAAATAAATTTTTAATACTCTGCTTTTTCTCCCAAAGAACCTAATTATATAATGCAATTTTTTAATGAAGAAAGTAAAAATTATAATTAACAATATTTCAGTTACAGTGTAAGATGAGCAGTAGATATGTATTTTGGATAACAACTCTATCAATTTGCAACAGAACCATGAGATTAGAATGTTCTTGAATAGTCTTCCTCCAAAAAAAATAAATAGAAAAAAGCTCATGAATTCTTGAATAGTCTTTCTCTAAAAAGAAAAAGAAAAGAAAAAGTTTTTGAATAGAGTGAAGATGGTGAAACTTTACATATAAATTAAAAAAAGAAAAAAAAAGAAAAAAAGAAAAATTTTAAAAAAAAGAAAGAAAGAAAAAGAATAGAGAAGATGGTGAAACGCGGAACTGGACAACAGTTTGTGAAATGTGAAAAGTACAAAAGTGAAAATTATTTAGTGAGTTAGTAATTTATGAGTTTACCCGTAATCATAAATTGATAAGTTTTAAAATAGTATAATTATTTAAGAAGTTGTTTTAGGAAAAATAGTAAAATTTTCCGAAGCCATGACTTGTAACGTCCCAAAATAAATATTATAATCTATTCACAATATCAATAAATGACAACAACGATAAAGTAATTGTCTTCCATTAAATCCAATTGAGTTTACAAAAGGGAAACATATGCGGTATACATTCATAATGCCTGGTCCTGAATCTATATGATAGGTTGCGAACAAAAGAAAAAGAATGGAATTTAAACATATAAGAAATGCCTTAAGGGATTATAGCTTTTCAAGATGATACTTGGTTACAAAAAAACTAAGCTTAAGTCCAATACAGTTAAAGCTCTTGGCTTGTACAAAATAAATATAATAAATACACAAAAAGAAGCTCTCACTTCAAGTCCTCCCAAGCAATTGTCTTGGCGGAAACATATCATCAGCACCTGAAATGTTTTTCCTACGTAGGGTGAGCCAAAGCTTAGTAGGAATAATTTAACACAATATATGAATCTTAACAAAGTTATGAGGTGAATGCATATGCAATGCTCGTGTCAAAACATTTTTATACCTCTTTCCAAAACTATGTAATACCGAGTATATATATATTGATTCATAAATCATTTCCATTACAATAGAAAATGGGGCAATGAATCACACTCTAGGAATTTCAAAACAATACAACCTTTCTAGGAAATTTCATCCGGAGGAAATCGTTAGGCGGGACCCATGTAAACGTAGGCTATACAAGCACTACTATTGCCATTTCACGAGAATTTCGTCCCCAGAATCGGTACTCATGTATACGCGTGATTTTCAGGACTTTCACCCAGGACATATAAGCTAACTTGTTTAATATAACAATAATTCCTTTCCCAGATTTACCTATTTTCCCAAAATAGCAACATTTTCAATATATAAGTGTGGGATAATACTCAATGCAAATGAATGAGGACATAGTTTCAATTCTTCTAATTCACATGTAATTTCTACAACAATCATAACTATCATCCACCGATAGCCCCAAACAGATATTTCTAAATAGATAATTTATATTCCATAAAGACAAACTTTCCAAATTTCAAGATGTGAGTGATAATATATATCAAACTCTACCATCCTCATCAATACTAATCCAACTTCATAATTTCAACATCAATTTCATTATTTATACAAAACCAACATTTGAGGCATTTAGGGCAAAATTCTTACTCTTTTCAAAATCAACCGCAAGTATCCAAAATCAATCATTGCCACCCAACTCAACATTATTTCTAACATCAAAATCATTTCTAAGAATTCATTTGAAAAACCCATTTTTTTATTTTCATCCAAAACCCTAGATTTATTACAAATCTTCTAAATTCACAATATGGTTTAGAAATGACAAATAACTAAGTTTAAACTCATAAAAAGTGTAGAAAATATTCCTACCTCTAGCTAGAACATGAGAGAGAGAGAGACAGAGAGTGAGGAATCCCAAAAAGGCCAAAAACCAACTTTGCTCCAGTTAGAACGATGCCCATGTAGAGCTCTAATTTTTTAACAAAAGCACACATGTGAAAAGATCAATGGATTTAGGTGTATTTAAGGAAAATAGGTGAGTTTTAGTGAGAAAGTGTGAGATATTAGGGTTTTGAAATGTTTAGAGAGAGAGAGATGAAAAAGTGACTTAAAATGGATTGTTTGCGAACTGATATATGCATAGTTTGCTTGAGCGCAAGATGTATCGCTCGAGTGACTAGACACAATAAGTTTTACCACTCGAGCTTAAGAAGCTTCGCTCGAGCACATAATACAAACTCCCATTAGTTTTGCAAACAAAGGTCGTCGCTCAAGCAAAGAATATAAACTCTTAATATTTTTGCAGACCTGCAAAAGTATTGGAGGTTCACAAAAAGTGCTTGAGCGCAGGGACAATAATTTAGGCAACAAAAGTTTGAAAAACAAGCTACTAACCTGTTCCAAACGCAATCAACACATTTCAAAAGCCAAATTCAAAAGAGATATAAGGGGAAACAAGACATGGATAACTATATATGATAATGAAATCCAGATTCAAAACATCAAATGGGTTGGGTCCAAACTAGAAACGCTATATGACTTCAAGACTTCAAAGTAGATGTACCTTTTTAATAATAGAATAAATAGATAATATGTGATGTATAGGTATGTAAAAAATTTATAATTTAATATGTGGTTAATTAGTAAGTTGGTTAAAATTTTAAAAAGTTAAGTTAAAAATTAAGGAAAAAAATTAATTTGTTAACTGAAAGAATTTAATTTAAAACCTTCCCCCCCTCCTCCCGAGCTTGATCTTTTACAAACATGACAATCATATGGAGTGGAGTTTTGTAACAACCCTCATACTGTTTACTGATTAATGACTGATTAATTACCGATAATCACCGATTACTGCTAAACGGAACTGATAATGACTGATAACTGACTGATAATTGAACTGATTAAAGTACTGAACTGACTGACTGAAATTGGAAACCGAATTGATTGAGTATATGTTAGTTAAATTGCATCCTATCTGTTTGACTGTATGATTATCTGTTCATGTTCATATATTTAAACTGCAAATTGAAGGCCTTATCGGCGGCCGAATCAAAAATTGATTGATGTTTAATGATCAACATAATTTATGTGATTTTGTGGTGTATTTACCTGAAAACTGATTAGGTATGATTAAATTAGATTAAATAAGCTAATTAAAGAGTTGGACTTAATTACCGTTTTGCCCTTGAGTGGGCCACTACCTCTACACTTTGAGCTCATTATACTTGAGCCAAAAACATTTCCATCAGCCATATCTCTTGTTCTAGCCGACCTTAAGGAAGAGAGAGTGAGGGTTTGTGTAGTTCTTGAGATTTGGCTTAAATAACTTAGAAAATTGAAGGTTGATTGTTGCTTTGTGGTCCTACACTTGTAATTGAGGCTCTAGGTAAGAGAACTCAACCTTTATTGATGTGTTTGAGCTAGTTCTTGCATGATTCATGCTTCATTTGTAGAGTTAAGCCATGTTTTAGCTCATACATGATGATATAGAGCATAATTCATGCATGCATGTTGTAATGTAGAAGTTTGAGTTGAATTCGTGGTAAAATGATGCATGCATGTTCATAATTTTGTAATGGTTCATGTTTTCAACTTGTTTTTGGATCAATTGGCTCCTTAGAGCATCAAATTGAAGCTTTGAAATGATTTGAATTCATGCATGTTTGCATGTTCTTCATATTCTTGAAAATGGGTTTGAATATGGTTTTAAATTGACTCACCTTTGGGGCTTGAATTCATAAATTGAGCTTTGAAACTTGTTATACATTGAATTTAGTTATGTTTTCCAGAATTTGGGCCCAAGAGGTCGAGTTTGGAGTGGTTGAATGCTTGGTTTGAGCTTGGGAGGCAAATCTGGAAATTCCAGATTTGGCTTCCTCGCTCGAGCGAAGGGTTCCCCGCTCGAGCGAGCACCTTTGTCCAGGGCTCCGCTCGAGCGACCATCGAGCGACCATCGCGCGTAAAATCTCAGCATCCAGTATTTTTACTGTTTTGCAGACCGCTCGAGCGAAGGATTTCTCGCTCGAGCGAAGCCTTTGATTTTGGACTTCCGCTCGAGCGAATAAAGTCTCGCTCGAGCGAGGCTCCTATTTTCAGCAACTTTGCAAAATGTTTTCTAAGTGTATTTTTGCATCCTCATCCCATCCTAGGCATTCTTAGGTCTAGTTTAAGACATTTAGATGAGGATATCGTTGTAGAACACACCAAGGCAAATTAGGGATTATGTTATGATATTTCCCAACTGTGTAGCTTAGTGTGTGTTCAACCTGTGAACTGTGTAGGGTTGGCAACTGGGGAGACACGCTCTAGCATACTGTAGCCCAGAACTCTGTGAGTAACAATTGTGTAAAGATATGTTCAACTGATATCTTTTGAATACTGAATTGAACTGTTTACTGAACTGGTATTACTGAATGAATGTATGTCATTTATTTCTGAACTGTACTGTGGCATCCTTAGTACCTACTGTTTACTGTTACTGTTACTGTTACAGAGATCTCTGTCGGTTCCCTCGTGGAGCCACTACTGTTTACTGACTGATGGCCATCATTACTGTTCGGTCTTTTAAGACCTACTGTTACTGTTATGCTAATGGATGTACCACATATGACTGTTTACTGTACTGAACAACTGAAATACTGATTGAATTGAACTGTTTTCATTACTGTAAGGACATTCATTCTAAACCCCTTTACGCTTTATGTTATTCACTGGGCTTTAGCTCACTGCTCATATATATATGTAGGTGTACAGGCACCAGACCGGAGCTAGGAGTGCGGGTTAGACTCCAGTTTTGTCAAGCCAGCCTATGTGCATCACTGCGAGGTTCCGAGCCTACCTGTTAAGGCTTAGGGGTCTTTTACAATTCCCCCTTCTGTACTATTTTACTGTTCTGTATAGACCGAGTGTTACTGTACTGTTATCAAGGGATTAGGTCCCTGTACTGTATGACTGTAAAATTTGTATAGACCGCACTGTTTGTATATGTATGAATGCATGAAAAAAAAATCTTTTGGCATACAGACTGTCACAGCTCAATGGACACTATTCATTTACTGTATTGGCTTCCGCCAGGCCCTGTACTCTGTTTTACTGTATTACTGTTAAGCAGGCCTTCGGTAATCTCGGATTACTGGCCGGTTACGGTGCTAAACCCATACGGCCGGGTTTGGGTCGTGACAGAGTGGTATCAGAGCGATACTGACCACGAGTTATACCGCACACACGTGTCCAAATGAGCTATAGGGTGTCCTAGAAAAGTTATTAGGGCATCTCATGAGCATGATAAGTGTGTGGTTATGTTATGACTGAATACATGCTAATGTGGTAAACTGTTAAACAAATGACTGCTTATGTTTAAAACTGTTATAACTGCTTATAGTGAAATGGACAATGCAAATGAACCTGAATCCTCGTCTACCGAAGCAAGAATGGAAAGAATGGAAAGAATGATAGAACTGATAACTGCTAGACTGGAACAACAACAGAACCAACAGCCCCCACCTCCTCCTCCTCCTCCGGTACAACCGGAACCTAATGCGAATGTGGATGATGGGGATATTATTGCTCTCACCCAAAAATTCAGCAAGATGAAACCGCCATCCTTTCAGGGAGGCCTTGAACCGTTAAAAGCTGAAGCTTGGGTTCTGGAAACAGAAAAATTATTTGAAGTGTTTCCGTGCTCAGAAGCGAACAAAGTATTGTTAGCTACCTTCACCCTACAAGAAGAGGCTAGAAGGTGGTGGATGTTAATCCGTGATACAAATACTGTTATGACTTGGGCTCAGTTCAAGGAGTCCTTCTTTGAAAAGTACTTCCCTCAGTGTGTCAGGGATAGAAAAGTGACTGAATTTGAACAGCTGAAGCAGGGCACAATGTCCGTTGCAGAGTATGAAACCAAATTTACTGAACTTGCCCGTTATGCACCGCACATGGTGGATACTGAATATAAGAAGGCCAGAAAATTTGAAGGTGGCCTTAATGTGGAAATACTTGACCGGATAAATGTTTTGAAATTACCGACTTTTGTGGGTGTTCTCGACCGGGCATTGATGGCCGAGTCGAACATTGCAGCGGTGAAACAATCTGAAACACCAACAACTGAATGGCATGGAAAAAGGCAGGGTTTCAAATTCAAGAAAGGCAAGCACAACCCAGCCAACAAGAAACAGAATACGGGGACGACAACTAGCCCCAGTCAAGGGAGTGGATTCATACCACCCTGTCTTGAGTGTGGCAAGAAGCACAAGGGGGTCTGCTACAGAATATCTGGAGCCTGTTACAGGTGTGGCAAGGTGGGCCACATGGTTAAAGACTGCCCCTCTGCTCCACAAGCCAGTAGTAAAGCTGCACCAAGCGCAGCAGCATCAACTGTAGCACCAAAGCCTAACCCCAGAGCTACCGGGAAAGAGCCCATGAGGCAGGGCCGAGTGTTCGCCCTAGTACCGGGAGACGTGCAAAATACTGAGACCGTTGTGTCAGGTATCCTCTCTATCTGTACACAAAATGCATATGTATTGATTGATTCGGGGTCTACACATTCTTATGTATCGCATGCTTTTTCACGAAAATTGAATAGACCCTTAGAACCTATGAACTATCTGCTAGCCGTATCATCACCCGTAGGGGGATCCATGACATGTGCTTATATGTACCCCGCATGTGAAATCATTGTTGGGGATATGCATCTGTTTATTGATTTACTACCATTGAACATTGATCATTTTGACGTAATATTGGGGATGGATTGGTTACAAAAATATCATGCCACTATTGACTGTGTGACCAAGCAAGTTGTTTTCCATCCACCTGGTTTACCTGAATTTGTGTTTAATGGGAGTGGAGTAGTACCTCCTCCGTATTTGATTTCGTCAGTGAAAGCTGTTAAATTAATTAGAAAGGGGTGTAAAGGATATCTGTGTTCTGTGCTGACTGTGTTTACTGATGATAGTGTTAAAACTGATGTGAATTGTATTCCTATAGTCAGAGAATTTCCAGATGTTTTTCCAGATAATCTTCCAGGAGATTTGACTGACAGGGAGATTGAATTTACCGTTGATGTGATTCCCGGAACACAACCAGTTTCTAAAGCTCCATACCGAATGGCTCCAACTGAATTGAAAGAACTGAAAGTGCAACTGCAAGAACTGTTAGACAAAAAGTTCATTAGACCTAGCACTTCGCCATGGGGTGCTCCTGTTTTGTTTGTCAAGAAGAAAGATGGCTCACTGAGACTGTGCATTGACTACCGTGAACTGAATAAGGTAACTGTAAAGAATAAATACCCATTACCGCGTATTGATGACTTATTTGATCAGTTACAGGGTGCACAAGTGTTTTCCAAGATTGATCTCAGATCAGGATACCATCAACTGAAGGTTAAACCGGAAGACATTAATAAAACTGCTTTTAGAACAAGGTATGGACACTACGAATTTTTGGTTATGCCTTTTGGAGTCACGAATGCCCCTGCTGCCTTTATGGACCTCATGAACAGAATTTTTAAACCGTACCTTGATGACTTTATTGTTGTATTTATCGATGACATATTGATTTACTCCAAAAGCATAGAACAGCATGAACATCATCTGAGACTTGCCCTACAAACCTTAAGAGAACAGAAACTGTATGCTAAACTGTCTAAATGTGAATTTTGGCTTGACCATGTTATGTTTTTGGGGCATGTTGTTAGCAAAAATGGAATTTCTGTTGACCCGCAGAAAATTGAAGCTATAGTGAACTGGCCTAGACCAACAAATGTGACTGAAGTCCGAAGCTTTTTGGGACTGGCTGGATATTACAGAAGATTTGTCAAAGATTTCTCCAAAATCGCCCTACCACTGACACAGTTAACACAAAAGGGGACATCATTTGACTGGACTGACCAAAGGGAATCTGCCTTCCAGGAGTTGAAAACTCGATTAGTGACTGCACCAGTTCTTACCTTACCTTCAGGTACGGATGGTTATACTGTATTTAGTGATGCTTCTCATAAGGGTTTGGGATGTGTTTTAATGCAGAATGGGAAGGTTATTGCTTATGCTTCCCGGCAACTGAGACCGCACGAAAAGAACTACCCGACCCATGATCTGGAACTTGCTGCAGTAGTATTTGCACTGAAAATCTGGCGTCACTATCTGTATGGGGTGACATGTGAAGTATACACCGACCACAAGAGTTTAAAGTATTTCTTCACACAGAAAGAACTGAATATGAGACAGCGGAGATGGCTGGAATTGATTAAAGACTATGACCTACAGATATTGTACCATCCGGGAAAAACCAATACCGTTGCCGATGCATTGAGCCGGAAATCGATTGGAAACTTAGCCTGTTTGCTTACAGGACAGAAAGAGTTGCTTTGTGACCTTGAAAAATCTGAAATCGAAATTGTTTTACGAGAACAAGGTGGAATTTTAGCTGCTATTTCTGCTCAACCGGCACTGATTGAAGAGATTAAAGAGAAACAGCAACTGGATGACTTCTTGAAGAAGATCATCGAAGAAAGAGAATCTAAACCGAGACCGGGATTCAAATTTGAGAATAATGTACTGAAATTTCAGGAAAGACTGTGTGTACCAAATGATACTGAACTGAAAAGAAGAGTTCTGCAAGAAGGCCACAATTCGAAATTGTCTATCCATCCGGGGAATACGAAAATGTACCGAGATCTGAAACAGGATTTCTGGTGCCCGGGAATGAAGGAAGAAATTGCTGATTTTGTATCCAAATGTCTTCATTGCCAACAGGTCAAAGCTGAACATCAACGACCTGCCGGATTATTGCAACCCCTACCCATACCAGAGTGGAAATGGGAGCATATCACGATGGATTTCATTGTGGGATTACCTCGCTCCAGAAAAGGTATGGATTCAATTTGGGTTATTGTTGATAGACTAACCAAATCTGCTCACTTCTTACCTGTCAAGACGATTTATAATGCGGACAAATTGGCTGTTATTTATATTGATGAAATTGTAAGACTGCATGGAGTGCCTGTGTCTATTGTTTCTGACAGGGATTCGAAGTTTACATCGAGGTTTTGGCAAAGCCTACAAACTGCACTGGGTACTGAACTGAGACTGAGTAGTGCCTATCATACTCAGACAGATGGCCAATCTGAAAGGACCATCCAAACTCTGGAGGATTTATTGAGAATGTGTGTCCTTGATTTTCAGGGAAACTGGGAAAGTCACTTGCCCTTAGCTGAATTCGCCTACAACAACAGCTACCATTCGAGTATTGGTATGGCGCCTTTTGAGGCATTGTATGGCAGAAAATGTAGATCTCCAATTTGCTGGGCAGAAGTTGGAGATGGGCCTTTGCTTGGGCCCGAGATGGTGTATGAAACAACTGAAAAAGTGAAACTGATACAGCAAAGACTGAAAACTGCACAGAGTAGACAGAAAAGTTATGCAGATGTCAGAAGACGGGACAGAGAGTATGAAGTGGGTGATCACGTTTTTGTGAAAGTGACACCAATGAAAGGCCAGACTCGTTTTGGAGTCAAAGGCAAGTTAGCACCGAGATACGTCGGACCATATGAGATCATTGAGAAAATCAATCCGGTGGCGTATCAAGTTGCGCTTCCTCCTGAAATGGAGCATATGCATAACGTCTTCCACATTTCCATGTTGAGAGACTACCTCCGGGATCCCTTCCATGTGATTGAGCCTACTCGGATAGTGTTGAGTGATGACTACACTTACGAGGAACGGCCTATACAGATTGTAAACCGACGGATCAAGAAACTGAGGAACAAAGAGATCCCGCTAGTAAAAGTTGACTGGCAAAACCACGGTGGCATGTATGCCACTTGGGAAAGGGAAGATGACATGGCTAAAAGATATCTTGAACTGTTTCCACTGAATCCTGTTTTCTTCCAGAATGAAGGTAACTCAAGTTTAGAGGACTAAATTCTTTATAAGGAGGGGAGACTGTAACAACCCTCATACTGTTTACTGATTAATGACTGACTGATTACCGATAATCACCGATTACTGCTAAACGGAACTGATAATGATTGATAACTGACTGATAATTGAACTGATTAAAGTACTGAACTGACTGACTGAAATTGGAAACCGAATTGATTGAGTATATGTTAGTTAAATTGCATCCTATCTGTTTGACTGTATGATTATCTGTTCATGTTCATATGTTTAAACTGCAAATTGAAGGCCTTATCGGCGGCCGAATCAAAAATTGATTGATGTTTAATGATCAACATAATTTATGTGATTTTGTGGTGTATTTACCTGAAAACTGATTAGGTATGATTAAATTAGATTAAATAAGCTAATTAAAGAGTTGGACTTAATTACCGTTTTGCCCTTGAGTGGGCCACTACCTCTACACTTTGAGCTCATTATACTTGAGCCAAAAACATTTCCATCAGCCATATCTCTTGTTCTAGCCGACCTTGAGGAAGAGAGAGTGAGGGTTTGTGTAGTTCTTGAGATTTGGCTTAAATAACTTAGAAAATTGAAGGTTGATTGTTGCTTTGTGGTCCTACACTTGTAATTGAGGCTCTAGGTAAGAGAACTCAACCTTTATTGATGTGTTTGAGCTAGTTCTTGCATGATTCATGCTTCATTTGTAGAGTTAAGCCATGTTTTAGCTCATACATGATGATATAGAGCATAATTCATGCATGCATGTTGTAATGTAGAAGTTTGAGTTGAATTCGTGGTAAAATGATGCATGCATGTTCATAATTTTGTAATGGTTCATGTTTTCAACTTGTTTTTGGATCAATTGGCTCCTTAGAGCATCAAATTGAAGCTTTGAAATGATTTGAATTCATGCATGTTTGCATGTTCTTCATATTCTTGAAAATGGGTTTGAATATGGTTTTAAATTGACTCACCTTTGAGGCTTGAATTCATAAATTGAGCTTTGAAACTTGTTATACATTGAATTTAGTTATGTTTTCCAGAATTTGGGCCCAAGAGGTCGAGTTTGGAGTGGTTGAATGCTTGGTTTGAGCTTGGGAGGCAAATCTGGAAATTCCAGATTTGGCTTCCTCGCTCGAGCGAAGGGTTCCCCGCTCGAGCGAGCACCTTTGTCCAGGGCTCCGCTCGAGCGACCATCGAGCGACCATCGCGCATAAAATCTCAGCATCCAGTATTTTTACTGTTTTGCAGACCGCTCGAGTGAAGGATTTCTCGCTCGAGCGAAGCCTTTGATTTTGGACTTCCGCTCGAGCGAATAAAGTCTCGCTCGAGCGAGGCTCCTATTTTCAGCAACTTTGCAAAATGTTTTCTAAGTGTATTTTTGCATCCTCATCCCATCCTAGGCATTCTTAGGTCTAGTTTAAGACATTTAGATGAGGATATCGTTGTAGAACACACCAAGGCAAATTAGGGATTATGTTATGATATTTCCCAACTGTGTAGCTTAGTGTGTGTTCAACCTGTGAACTGTGTAGGGTTGGCAACTGGGGAGACACGCTCTAGCATACTGTAGCCCAGAACTCTGTGAGTAACAATTGTGTAAAGATATGTTCAACTGATATCTTTTGAATACTGAACTGAACTGTTTACTGAACTGGTATTACTGAATGAATGTATGTCCTTTATTTCTGAACTGTACTGTGGCATCCTTAGTACCTACTGTTTACTGTTACTGTTACTGTTACAGAGATCTCTGTCGGTTCCCTCGTGGAGCCACTACTGTTTACTGACTGATGGCCATCATTACTGTTCGGTCTTTTAAGACCTACTGTTACTGTTATGCTAATGGATGTACCACATATGACTGTTTATTGTACTGAACAACTGAAATACTGATTGAATTGAACTGTTTTCATTACTGTAAGGACATTCATTCTAAACCCCTTTACGCTTTATGTTATTCACTGGGCTTTAGCTCACTGCTCATATATATATGTAGGTGTACAGGCACCAGACCGGAGCTAGGAGCGCGGGTTAGACTCCAGTTTTGTCAAGCCAGCCTATGTGCCTCACTGCGAGGTTCCGAGCCTACCTTTTAAGGCTTAGGGGTCTTTTACAATTCCCCCTTCTGTACTGTTTTACTGTTCTGTATAGACCGAGTGTTACTGTACTGTTATCAAGGGATTATGTCCCTGTACTGTGTGACTGTAAAATTTGTATAGACCGCACTGTTTGTATATGTATGAATGCATGAAAAAAAAATCTTTTGGCATACAGACTGTCACAGCTCAATGGACACTATTCATTTACTGTATTGGCTTCCGCCAGGCCCTGTACTCTGTTTTACTGTATTACTGTTAAGCAGGCCTTCGGTAATCTCGGATTACTGGCCGGTTACGGTGCTAAACCCATACGGCCGGGTTTGGGTCGTGACAAGTTTGATACCTTCTGTGGTATGATGGTTTATTTCTTTTCCATTATGTGGATGGATTGTTTGTAGTTGGTAGGTTTGGGATTGGTGGATTAGTTGTTGGGCTTGGTGGGTTACGGTTACTGGTTGTTAGACTTTCTAGTTGCGGTTATTGATTGTTAGACTTTCTTGTTATTGTGAGCTAATAATCTATTTGATTATGTACATATTTCTTATGATTGCAATTACTCTCCTATCTATTAACCAAAAAAAAAAAATCTTTTACAAACATGACGAGATATAGAGAAAGAAGTGAAATGGTATAATCGTCTTTTTATCACTCAATTTAACCTGGTTAGTGTTGCAATTTAGTTCAAAACCACATGAGGGTTATGTGATTATTTTCAAAAGACAAGGAGGGAGGTAAAGTGCAATTGGGCCAAATCAACAGGCAGTTAAAATGAATTTTACCCTAATAAAAAAGGTAATTTATCTAGTATCTCTCACACCCATATGTATTTTTTTTTTTTAAAAATAATAATAATCTATTAGCCTACATATCTTTCCCAAAATTTTAGCTTTCTTAAAATAAATAAAAAAAGTATTTTTTTCTTACATTTTCACTTTTTCTATATAATTAAAAGAATAATCTATCTTATATCTCTTATACTCTCATATACATACACGATTTCCCTCAACATACAATCACATTGCCCTACATTTCTTAGCTTACCGTTTACACTTTCTCGTGGCAACTGACAAACAACAACCTCCACTATCAATAACGATAATAGGTTAGTCAATTCATTTATATTATTGATTTTATTGGTGTTATACACATATAAACATGAATTCATTATTCCCTCATATTTTCTAATAGATTACAATGCCTAATTGTTGTTTAAATAACCTAATTTCAGCGAAAATAGATGTTTATTGTATATGGAAAAATTAATACTATTAATGTGGAATTTATGATTGGTCCTATGTTGGATATGGGTTGTTTACACTTAAGAAATTATTAAGAGTTTTCTGAATAATTTTTTGTGATATTTTGATTTAATTGTTATTGGTCTAGGCATCAGGATTTAATACTTTTGTCTTATATTTTAAGAAATAATATAAGACAAAATATTGATAAATGATATGAAACGTTAATTTCCTTGCACTACATGTGGCCATACCTCCGGTGACTTGCCCAATTCAATATTTTAAATTTTGAAATAAATATTTTGTTAAAGTCATTCATAATTAGTATAACATAAAGGTCAAATTCATTGAGGCCATTATACCAGTAAAATATTAAACACTTAAACCTAGAAACACAGCAAGGACAAAGGAAAAAAAAAGAAAAAGAAAAGAATATTTTTTTGTATATATTTTCTCCATTTATTTGTTTTTGTAAGGAAATTTTTTCATTTAAAAAGCTGTAAAATTCATTAATTTTTTCTTCGTATCTTTTTTCCCACCTTTTTTGGTTATTTATTTAATCTTTTTAAAAAAAACTCGTGAAAATTTTGTACTCTGCATGTATAAATTTATATATATTCAATTAATATATATCAATATAATATATGATATTTTTCTTAATCAATATTGAGAGGGTGATTTATGATCTGGAATTGGGCCGAGGCAACGGCCGAGCAGGAAGAGAGCTCGACCATGCATGGGGCCGAGATGATTGACTTTCCGCCCGGAGATGGGCTGCTAGAACTTGGCCCGGGTAGGAATTGGGCCAAGTGTGAACCGCCCCAGACCGAAAAGAAGCTCGGCAAGGCAGTGCTCGGTTGGACCGAGCTGCTTGATCAGGGGATGGCTGAAGCCAGACAAGCTGAGTGACCGGCGCCCGGAAAGGCGTGGTCAACCGAGGAGACTGTTTGATCGGCAGGGAGGCCGACCACAGGAGGTGCCCGGGCTAGGCTCTGCCGAGATGCCGCCTAGCCCGGTCCTCCTTGGGTTTATCCAGTGAAATGCTTGGGTATGAAGCATAGCACGGCCGTGGATAGAGCAGCCCGGCTGCCGAGCTCCTGCTGAGTAGGCAGGCAGTTGAGATTAGGTGATGATCGACAAGGTTTATGCTGACAGATGGGATAGCGGAGCCACGCGTCAGGAGATGACTGAGAGTGGATATGGGGCGCAGAGGGTATATAAGCATGTCTGCGCCCCCCATACGCGACAGATGAACACTTTGTAAGGAATTTCTTACACTCAAACACCTCCCTCTCTCTCTCTTTATCCTAAGGTGTGTGCTAACTTGACCGTCGGAGGGTTTTTCCGGCCACACACTGCCGGACAGCTCACCATTATTTGCGTGCAGGTGATCGGACACAAACGGAGCTCGGAAGAAAGGAGTACGGGCTTGCCGGAATATTTGCTCCCCATACAAATATCATGAACAAATATAAATTATTCATTTTACTGTTATCTATATTATATCAAAGGGACATTTTGTTGGAAAATTTGTTTTTATAAGGCTTATTTTGGGTCAACTTTGAGCCTAAAATTGAGTGGTCCCCAAACGTCTTTTGTGACGGGTCTGAAGAGGTGACGTGTTCCTTACCACGTGGCAAGTCACATGGTGAAGACGGTTCGTCAAAACCATTTATGAGTGAATGAGAATTTGATGTCGTTTTCGGGTTCGTGGAATTGGACATTTAAAGGATTAAATATGGGTTTCCTTGAAATGGGTTGTCCCACATTGAAACTTTAAGATAGCTTTGTTGAGTATGTAAGCTCTAGTTTACAATACTTGGGTTGGGCCCCAAGGGGCACCCCAAGTTTGTAGAAGGGAGGAGTTATGGACAAAGTGAACCTTAGCCCAAATCACGACACACGTACATCGCCGCCGAGCGTAGGTATGGGTCTGGTCGCCATGCATGCACCGCCGCCGTCCGGCCGAGCCATGCTGGGTGTGTGTCAAGTCGATTCTTGTATTAAATTTTTTGAACAAAATTCATTTGAATTTTTTCAAAAAATTATTGCAGGAATTTAATTTAAATTTGAATTCAATTTTTTTTTGTGCCTCTTCCATATTCCACTACAGTTGCAAATTTCGGACAGGTTTTTTAAACTGCCGAACAGATTCAAAACTGTCCAAATAGTTTTTCAATCTGTTATATTTCGAACAGATTCAATTTCAAAACTGCCCTGGCAGTTACAGGTTCAAAACAATAATTGTATCTGTTCAGTTACAGGTTCAAATCTGTCCGATTTTCAAACAGCACCTGTTTATTCAAAATTCAGATCTGTTGAAGTTTGATTTCACACATTTTCAGTCCTATTTATATCTGAACCAATCCAGCAATTTTTTCAATATAAGAAAATAGTATGAAATTTTCATTTCCAGGCTCTAGTTCGCCGTACAAATTTGTTTGAAGTGCTACTACAAGTTTGTGAAGATCATTGTATTCTGGGAGATAGACACCACTTATCCGTAAGCACCGTAGCGGGGCGAATCTATCTTAAGAACAGAGTGTCACACACTCGACTTGGTCTTTTATTTTTTTAATTCGGTTCGATAAATAAATTCAGTACGTTATTTATTTATTTGTTTGGTTTTGTTTCAATTTATTTTATTTACACAGAAGATTGTTCCAACAATCTTAAGATAGATTCGAATTATTCTGTTTACAGAATTTTTCGTTTGTTTCCTTTTCTCTTTCTTCTTTTACCAAAATTATTTTTTGTGAATTTACAAAATAATATTCTGGTTGGAAAAACAAATAATGATTATATGCTATTTGACAGATAATAGTAATATACTGTCTATTTTCTTTGACAGCTAGTAGTAATATATTGGTGTCATTAACAATTCAGAATATTTATTTGTGAAATTTTGTCAAAAATTAATTTTGGTTTTTCGAATTATTTTCTAAGTGTTCATTAATTAAAATTGTGATTCAGTTTTTTTATTATTGAAGTGTTATAGAAATTTAATTTTCTGTGTGAAATTAATTTGGCTAATTAAAATTTTATTTTATTTCCAAATTAATTGAAAAATAAAAGTTGCATTCTTGTTTCTTTTATTTTTATAGAATTTAATTCTGTGAATTTGGATTAATTTTCTGTGTAGTATAAATTCTAATTCTAATTTTGTTTTATAATTTAGAATTCATGGCTACTGAAACAAATGCTCAAACAAGTACTAGTGTGGTGGCGGCAATTGCGTCAACACCCTCTCCTGTTGTGACAGTACCGGTAAATCACGGTGAGAAACCAGAGAAGTTCTTTAGAACTGATTTTAAAAGGCAGCAACAGAAAATGTTGTTCTATCTTGCTACTCTGAACCTATCTCGTTTTCTTCGTGAGGATGCTCCTATTTTGAAAGAGGATGAAACCGACCGGCAAGTGCTTGTTGCGGTCGATGCCTGGAAACATGCTGATTTCCTTTGTCGAAACTACATCTTGAACGGACTTGACAACATATTATACAACGTATACAGTCCTATCAAAACAGCAAAGGAACTTTGGGAGTCATTGGAGAAAAAGTACAAAACGAAAGATGCCGGTTCAAAGAAATTTGTGGTTGACAAATTCCTGGACTTTGTAATGGTTGATTCTAAGACTATGATCAGTCAAGTTCAAGATCTCCAACTCATTCTGCATGACATTCACACAGAAGGCTTGTTTCTCAATAAATCCTTCCAAGTTACAGCCTTAATGGAGAAATTATCACAAGGCTGGAAGAAATTCAAAAACTACCTCAAACACAAGCGCAAAGAAATATCTTTAGAAGAATTAATTGTGCGTTTGAGGATTGAGGAGGACAACTGCAATTCTGAAAATCGAGCTGGTAAGCATCCTATGAAGTCTAAGGCAAATGTGGTGGAACGTGCTTCAAAAATCAAGAAACGGAAGTCTTTTGGAGAAAGTTCATCACGAGGCTCTAAAGGAAGGGAAAATAAAAAGTACAAATTTAATGGCAAATGTTACATCTGTGGCAAAGAGGGACATTGGGCCAAAGATTGCCACAGCAAAGGCAAAAGCAAAAGAAGAACAAGCAAGAAGCCTGCTCAAGCCCATATGACCGAAGTGGACAATATTTCCAATGGTGTAGATGACATCAATCTTTCTGCAGTTGTTTTCGAGGCAAATCTTGTCGGAAATCCTAAAGAATGATGGGTGGACACTGGTGCTACTCGTCATATCTGTGCTGACAAAAAGATGTTCACATCTTATTCTACAGTGAACAATGGTGAACAACTTTTTATGGGCAACTCCTCAACTTCCAAAGTTGAAGGACAAGTGAAGATTGTTCTGAAGATGAGATCTGGAAAGGAACTCACTCTCAACAATGTGCTGTATGTACCAAACATTCGCAAGAATCTTGTTTTCAGATCTTTGTTGAGTAAGAATGGGTTTAGGCTAGTGTTTGAGAGTGATAAATTTATACTTACTAAGAATGGGATGTATGTAGGAAAGTGTTACATGTCTGATGGCCTTTTCAAGATGAATGTAATGACCATTGTACCCTCAGTTATTAATAAAAATACATCTTCTTCTTACTTGCTTGAGTCTTCAAATTTATGGCGTGGTAGATTAGGACATGTTAATTATGGATCTTTACGTAGATTAATTAATATGAAATGTTTACCTAAATTTGACATTGATTCAAATCATAAATGTGAAATTTGCATTGAGGCAAAATTATCCAAAACTCATTTTCATTCAATTGAAAGAAGTACGGAACAACTTGAATTAATTCATAATGACATTTGTGATTTTAAATCAATTCAAACTAAAGGTGGGAAAAAGTGTTTTCACTTTTATAGATGACTATACTAGATATAGTTATGTTTATTTAATTCGAACCAAGGATGAAACTTTGGAAACTTTCATTCAATATAAGAGTGAAGTTGAAAATCAACTTGGTAAGAAAATTAAGAAACTTAGAAGTGATAGAGGTGGTGAATATGAATTACCTTTTAGTGAGTTTTGTAAAGAACATGGAATAATTCATCAAACCACCGCTCCTTACTCACCTCAGAAAAATGGAATTACTGAAAGGAAAAATAGGATTTTAAAAGAAATGATGAATGCCATGTTAATAAGTTCTAGATTACCTCAGAACTTGTGGGGGGAAGCAATATTTTCTACAAATTATATTTTAAATAAAGTACCCCGAAAGAAAGTGAATCAAACACCTTATGAATTGTGGCATGAGAGAGTACCATCCTACAAATACTTAAAAGTATGGGGGTGTTTGGCTAGAGTGGCTATTCCTAGTCCTAAAAAGACTAAGATAGGTCCTAAGACCATTGATTGCATTTTCATTGGTTATGCTAAGAATAGTAGTGTATATCAGTTTTTGATTTATAAATTAGAATATACCGAAATGCATGTAAATACTATTATTGAGTCTCGGAATGCATCAATCTTTGAACATGTATTTCCAAATAAGACTAGACAAGAGACCAGTACTAATAAAAGATCTTTTGATACTATTACCAGTAATGATCATGAGTTAGATCAAAATGAGGAAGAGGAACCTAAGCGTAGTAAACGTGCTAGAACCTCAAAATCTTTTGGTCCAGATTTTCTAACATATTTGTTAGACAATGAGCCTTTAACTTTTAAAGAGGCTATGTCCAGTCCTGAAGCTCCTTTATGGAAAGAAGCTGTCAATAGTGAAGTTGAATCCATCTTACAAAATCACACTTGGGAATTGGTGGATTTGCCACCAGGTTGTAAACCTCTTGAGTACAAGTGGATTTTCAAAAGAAAGATGAAAGCGGATGGATCAATTGACAAATACAAGACAAGACTTGTGGTCAAAGGGTATAGACAAAAAGGTCTTGATTATTTTGACACATACTCACCAGTTACTAGAATAACATCCATTAGAATGTTAATTGCTATTGCGTCTTTGTACAATCTAGAAATTCATCAAATGCATGTGAAAACCGCTTTCTTAAATGGTGAGTTAGATGAAGAAATTTATGTGGAACAACCAGAGGGTTTTTCTGTTCCTGGAAAAGAAAAGAAAGTGTATAAATTGGTTAAATTATTATATGGTTTAAAACAAGCGTCAAAGCAATGACATGAGAAATTTGACAAGGCAATGATGTCAAATGGATTTAAAATTAATGAGTGTGACAAATATGTTTATATTAAAAACACAGACAAAGGCTATGTCATTGTATGTCTTTATGTAGATGATATGCTCATCATAAGTAGTAATAATGACATGATTAAAACTACCAAGAAAATGTTGAATAAACATTTTAACATGAAGGACATGGGCATTGGTGATGTAATTCTTGGTATAAAAATTACTAAAACATCAGATGAATATGCTTTGTCACAGTCTCATTACATTGAGAAAATACTTGACAAATTCAGTAAAGATGATGATCATCTTGCTAGAACACCTGTGGATGTTAATTTGTTTCTTTCGAAGAATGTACAGGAAAGTATTTCTCAATTAGAGTATGCCTAAATTATTGGAAGTTTAATGTACTTGATGAATTGCACTCGCTCGAATATAGCTTATACAGTAAGTAAATTAAGTAGATATATGAGTAATCTAGGAGTAGAACACTGGAAAGCTATTATAAGGGTTCTTAGATATCTCTGATTTACTCGTAACATTGGGCTTACTTATACTAGATGTCCAACAGTACTTGAAGGACACTGTGATGCAAATTGGATATCAGATACTACAGACTCAAAGTCCACTAGCGGGTATGTCTTTACTCTTGGTGGGGCGGCTGTATCTTGGAAATCTTCCAAACAAACTTGCATTGCTAGGTCTACTATGGAATCAGAATTCATAGCTTTAGACAAAGCAGGGGAAGAAGCAGAATGGCTTCGTCACTTCCTTGAAGATATTCCAATATGGCCAAAGCCAATGCCTGCTATATGCATACATTGTGATAGTCAATCAGCAATTGGTAGAGCATAGAGTCATATGTATAACGGTAAGTCACGACACATTCGTCGTCGACATAACACCGTGTGACAACTACTCTCCAATGGAATTATTTCCATTGAATATGTAAAGTCTAAAGACAGCATAGCGGATCTACTAACCAAAAGGTTAGCAAGAGAGTTAGTTGAGAATTCATTGAGGAGAATGGGACTAAAGCCTATTAAATAAGAGTTACCACAATGGCAACCCAACCTAGTTGACTGGAAATCCCAAGATCTAGGTTCAAAGGGATAACCGAGTTGTGTATGACTCAAAAGGATCACTGGGGAGTCAAACTCCTATCATTTTCTATGATAAAATAGTGATGTTTGCAGCGTTTTAGGTTAAGTAATACTTTTAATGATTCTTATATTTAGGTAAACCTAGTGGAGTATGGCAGGATACTCTTCATAAAAATCACCTATGTGAGTGTGAACTGGGCCGGTTCTATGAGATTTGTGAAGGGCTACAATTCTCTAAAGCACTCATAAAAGACCAGGTTGTTTAGGGCCAAAATGAACACAATAGTGAGAACTAAACTGTGTTTGGGGATATACTGTGTGAGTTCTATTGTCTTGGTTTACACAAACGGCTGAACAGTTCAAGACATCATGTTCATTGGTTAGCTAGAAAATCCAATAGTGTCTCACAAGAGAAGGTTCAAAGCCAAAGGCTACCTATCCTTTGCAGAATATTTTCAATTTCTGTACTCTCTGTAATTAGATCATGTTGTTGCATTTTCTCTCCGTCAAATTCCATTCATGTGGGGGATTGTTGAAAAATTGGTTTTTATAAGGCTTATTTTGGGCCAACTTTGAGCCAAAAATTGAGTGGGCCCCAAACGTCTTTTGGGGCGGGTCTGAAGAGGTGACGTGTTCCTTGCCGCGTAGCAAGTCACACGGTGAAGACAGTTCGTCAAAACCATTTATGAGTGAATGGGAACTTGACGTCGTTCGGATTCGTGGAATTGGACATTTAAAGGATTAAATGTGGATTTTCTTGAAATGGGTTGTCCCACATTGAAACTTTAAGAAAGCTTTGTTGAGTATATAAGCTCTAGTTTACAACACTTGGGTTGGGCCCCAAGGGAAACTCCAAGTTTGTAGAAGAAAGGAGTTATGGACAAAGTGAACCTTAGCCCAAAATCACCACACACGTGCGCGGGCCACCGTCCGTCCGACTGTGCCGGGCGCGGGCGCGGGTTATGGGTCGGGTCGGTTCTTGTATTAAATTTTTTGGACAAAATTCATTTGAATTTTTTCAAAAAATTATTGCGGGAATTTAATTTAAATTTGAATTCAAATTTTTTGTGCCTCTTCCATATTCCACTATAGTTGCAAATTTCGGACAGTTTTTTTAAATTGTCGGACAAATTCAAAACTGTCCAAACAGTTTTCAATCTGTTATATTTCGAACAGATTCAATTTCAAAATTGCCCTGGCAGTTACAGGTTCAAAACAGTAATTGTATCTATTCAGTTACAGGTTCAAATCTATCCAATTTTCAAACAGCACCTGTTTATTCAAAATTTAGATTTGTTGAAGTTTGATTTCACACCTTTTTAGTCCTATTTATATCTAAACCAATCCAGCAGTGTTTTCAATTCGAGAAAACAGTCTGAAATTTTCATTTGCAGTCCATTTTGCTCATTTGCATTATTTTTCTTCATATTAGTTTTTTAAGGCAAATTAAAGAGAGTATAGAACACTAGGTTCTAGTTCGCCATACAAATTTGTTCGAAGTGCTACTACAAGTTTGTGAAAATCATTGTATCTTGGGAGATATATGCCACTTATCCATAAGCACTGTAGCTGGGCGAATCTGTCTTAAGGACAGAGTGTCACACACTCAACTTGGTCTTTTATTTTTTTAATTCAGTTCGATAAATAAATTCGGTACATTATTTATTTATCTGTTTGGTTTTGTTTCAAATTATTTTATTTACACAGAAGATTGTTCCAACACATTTTGTCTAAGAATCTTTAATAATTTCATAGTATTAATCTAAATTTCTTAATTTTTTAAAATTTAAAAGTTAGAAGCACTTGGCATGAAAATATTGCTCCATCTTACCATATAAATAATTTAAAATTTTAAAAATCTTTGCATAGAAAGTCAAAAAAAAAATAATAATAAATAAAGATATCTAGCTATATCTAAGTTACATCTAATTTGAAATTTAAAAATTTTAAAAAGAAAATTCCAAACGTAATTTTAAAAATATTTATCTCAAAATACTAAAATTTATCACCATAACCAAAAAAATTGCATTAAAAAATGTAATAAGTCTTTTCAATAAAATATTGGGGGAAAATGGAGAAATAGAGGATGGGAAGGAGAGAAAGGGAAAGGAAAAGGCAAAGAACCCCCCTCTCAAAAAAAAAAAAACTTCATAGTAGTATAATTATGATTTATATAATGATTATGCTTTAGACTCGACCCATTTATCACTTTTGGATCCGAGAACCTGTGTATTTAACCATTATCTAGCTCATTTCTATCATGTTGTTTATTGAGTTTGGCCTTTAGGAGTTTTGGTTGTATTTGAAACAAGTTGAAAAGTTAGTTTTTCAAAGTGTTGTTGCCTAGGTTTTGGCTTGTTCGCTCGAGTGACCATTCTTGCGCTCGAGTGGTCTTTTACAGTTTACAAAACTATTGAGAGTTTGTATTCTTCGCTCGAACGGTCTTTCTTGATCTCGAGCGCACTTTTGCAGGTCTGAATTACTAAGAGGGGGTCATTGTGCGCTCGAGCGGTGGTTTTGATAGCTCGAGCCGTGTCACTTATTGTGTTTGTCACTCAAGCGGTCTGTGCGTATATTAGTCCAAGAGAAAAACCTCTTTACTCACTTTTTCATCTCTTTCTCCCTATAAACATTCCAAAACCCTAGATTTACTTCCTCTCTTTCTAGTTCTTGAACTTTTACCCTAAATACTCTCAATCCATGCATTTTCTCACCTAGTCCTTTAGAGTAAAAGATAAAGCACGTCGAGGGCTTTGTTCTAATCGGAAGGGTTAATGTTTTTTGCTCCGTCGAGGTCTATTTCTTGTTTTGTCATGCCTCGAAATAATTACAATAAACTGAGAATAATGATTAATGAAACAATATCATAATCTGAGAATAAAGTCTTTCTATTCATATATTTCAAGTGTACAAAAGAGTAACACATGCATTTATACATTAAAAAGCCTTAACCCTGAATCTATAGCATGCGTTGTAAACAAAAGATATGAAATAAAAGTTAGACAGATATAGTAATGCCCTGTTGGCTACAACTTTCCAATACGATACTTGGTTACAACAAAAATAAATTTAAACTCAATACAAATAAAACGCTAGACTTGCACAAAATAATTACAATCATAACAAAATAGAAGCTCTTGGCCCCAAGTCTTCCCAAGCTATTGCCTTGACGGAGGTATGCCATCAGTACCTGAAAATAGTTTTCCGCATAGGGTGAGCCAAAGCCCAGTAAAGGTATTATAACATAGTGTATAAATCTTAACAGAGTTATAAGGTGAATGCATATGCAGTGCTTATGCCAAAAATATTATATCTCTTTCCAAAAAACTATATAATGCCAGGTTATATCATAATTTATAAAATCATTTTCTTTACAATAAAAAATAGGGCAATGGATACAACACGGTGAATCTCTAGGATGTGTCTGCAAATAGGTTACAAGCACTACCAATTTCTCATTTTTACCAGTATTAACCAGAAAACTCGACACCTAATCGCGTCATACAGGCCAACATAATACCACAACTACACTCCTACCTAGATTTACCAAGGTATTCACTTATTTTTTTCTTCATTTCAATAACCATTTTCAATGTGTTAAATGTGTTACAATACTCAATGCAAATGGATGAGAAAATAGTTTCAATTTACCTAATGCTCATGCAATTTCTACAACAATTATAACTATCCACCACCGATAACCCAAAACAGAATATCTTAATAGATAAATCATTTCCAACATAGATATACTTTCTAACATTTTCAAATAGGAGTGATAATTCATATCCAACTTTACCACCATCATCATCATTGTTCCAATTCCATAAAACCAACATCAATTCTATTTTTCTTTTTCAAAACCAAATATTCACAATTTACGACAAAAACCCCATTTCTTTAAAAATTAATCTCCATAGATAAAATCCACCCTCTATCACAACCCAACTATTTTTACAAAGCCACAATCATAAACAAGGACTCATTTTAAAAATCCCTCTTTTGATTTCAAAGCCAAAACACTAGGTTTTATCCAAAAATTTCCAAATCATAATCTTGTTTACAAAAATAAATAATTAAGTTAAAAATCATAAAAAGAGTCAAAGTAATCCCTACCTCAAAGACAAGGACCAAGAATAACAAGAGTTGAAACTTGACAAAGCTGAAAAACGAACTTTACTCTGATCAAAACGAAGCCATAGGTGAGTTCTACCTTATTATCAAATGGACTATGGTGTAGAAATTAACGGATCAAGATGTATTTGAGTTTTAGAGAGAGTTTATAGAGAGAGAGTACGTAGATCTAGGTTTTGGAGTGTTTTAGAGAGAGAGAGAGAGATGAGAAAATGACTCAAAAGTGACCTCCTTCAGACTGATATACGCGCAGATCTCTCGAGCATAGGAATGGTGGCTCGAGCGACCAAACACAATGAAGACACTGCTCGAGTGCAAGAATGGTCATTCGAGCGCACAATACCTTTTCCAGTAGTTCAGATCTGCAAAAGTTCACTCGAGCGCAAGAAGCGTCGCTCGAGCATAGATATCAAACTCTCAGTAGTTTGCAAACTATAAAAGACTGCTCGAGCGCAAGAAGCATCGCTCGAGCGAACGAGTAAAATTCTGGGCAATCAACTCTTTTAGAACGGACTCCTAACCTATTTCAAATACAACCAAGGCACTCCAATAACAAAACTCAATAAGGAATAAGATGGAAGAAGACATTAATAACCATCAAGGCAAGAAAACCCGGATACAAGACAATAAACGGGTTAGGTTTAAATTAGAGTCGCTATATGTTTTCCTTTGGTCTTCTCCTTTAAGGTAGGAATTTCTTTGACTCTTTTTATAATTTTTAGCTTAGTTATTTGTCTTTTTAAAATGGTCATGTACTTGGGAGATTTTGGTAAAACCTAGGATTTGGTTTGAAATCAAAAGAGGGGTTTTCCAAATTGATTCTTAATAATGGTTATAAGAATATGATTGTGAATGAGTTGTTTGGAAATAGTGGAAAGCTTTTCTCAAAATTGATTTTGGAAAGAAAATGGGATTTTTTCCTAATTTTTGATATTGAAAATTGTGAAATTAAAATAATGATTATGTTGATGATGATGGTGGAGTTGGATATGTTTTATCACTCTCATTGGAATTGATAAAAATGTATTTTGATTGGAATTTATCTATTGAATAGAAATATTTGTTTTAGGCTATTGGTGGATGATAGTCTTCATTGTTGTAGACATTGCATGAGTATTATGTTGAATTGAAACTAATTTCTCATACATTGTGCATTGAGTATCATTTCATATCGAACATTGTAAATGTATTGGTTTTTGAGAAAAAATGGGGTGAATACTGTGATGAATCTAGTTAGGACGTGTGCTTGTGGTTTTATTAAGTTAGCCTATTTGTCCTTAGTGAAAGTCCAGAAACCCGATCCTTTTGGTTAGTATCGATAAAATGGCTTTGGTTGTATCGCCTACTTGCAGACACGTATCTAGAGATTTCTAGTGTGTTGTATCCACCACTCTATTATTTGTATAAAAGAATTATTTTTCATGAATTGACATATAATCTAGCATTACATAGTTTTGAGATGGAAAATGGGAAATGTTTGGAAAAGGGCATGCATTGTGCATTTACCTTATGATTTTACTAAGATTCATATACTGTGTTAGAGTATTCCTACTGGGTTTTGGCTCACCTTACGTGAAAAACAACTTTTAGGTACTAATGATATACCTCTGCCAAGGGCATTGTGAAAACCCACATTTTATTATTCTTAAAAGAAAATAAATAAATAAATAAATTAATTTTATCCAGAGTCTATCTGAAATATGTATTAGTGTAAAAGTTAATCTTAAATTAACCCAATTCAATCACTAACAAGGATATTAAATAAATAAATAAATAAATAAATAAATAATAATTTTGTGGGTGTTCAATATTTGTTATTTATAAATTATTTTATTAAGGATTTATTTTATAATTAGAAATTGAACATCCAAATAGCCTAAGGAGGTGAAATTGATAAGTTAAATCAGTTTAATTTCAAGTATTGGACCCTATGAAAGTGTAATTAAATATTCGATTCAGTTTAATAAAACTAAGGTTTGATCAATTGGGTCCGAATTGGAGTTAATTGAGTTGTGAGGATTGAGAATTTAGATTATTATGAACTAAATTTATTTATGAGGTGCTCAATTGAATATGTAAATTTATAGATAGAGATTTTGAGTTTGATCTGAAATTGAAGGCTTTGAAGGTTTGAGAAATCAAAATTGATGAGCTCAATAAGTTTAATTTGATATTTGGAGCCTTTTGGGAGTTTGATTTGAAATCTGATTCAGAATGATAAGTTAAACAAAATTAATTGGGCATTAATGGAAGTCAAATTAGACCAATTAAACTATGTGGGATTGTGATTAGGTTTGATTAATTTAATTATGTGTTAATCAAAATTTATTAAAATTAAGGGTTGCTCAATTAAATTAAGCAAAAATATAAATTGAATTATGTAAGAGTCTAGAAGTGAGTGTTTATGGGTGTGGGTGTATTGAGAAATCTACTGTGGGTGTGTGTGCATGTGAGTGATGTGTTGGAGCCTCAATGAAATGTGTTAGTGTCCATGTGCACACGTGGTGTGTAATGGAAGAGTGAGATGTATGTATTGTGCATTGTGCTGAGAGCATTTACACCAAAAAAAAAAAAACAGGTTTAAGAGTTGAGACATTGTAGAGAGAGAGATTTCAAAGCTTAGAATTCATGTGCTGAAAATGGTAAAGAAAGGCTAAAGAAAAAGCTTGGAAAAATAAAGAATTGAAGAGGAATTCAAGATTTTGTCAAGGATTATTGTATAATTTTCACACATTACCAATGGTATTCCTGGGTTATTACGTGTGATTGTTTTCGCGTTTGGAAGTGGGCTCCATTAATACTTAAACAAAGTCATCATATATGATTTGAATTTAGAGGGTGTTTGGGTGACAACCCCAAAAAAGCTAATTTTTGATTTAAAAAAATTAAGATTTACTAAACTGTTTGTCATGAATTAAAAGATAAATGTCACATTAATTTTTTTATTCACAAAAAATAATTTTTTAGCAATTTTTTAAATAAATTAATTTTTTTAATCTCTTAAAAAAGCAACACAAAAAAAAAAAAACACACACACAAATAAATAAATAAACCATAAGGAAAAAAAAAAAAAAAAAACCACCAACCCCACTAGTGACAACACTCACTCTCTACTTTAACTTATTTTATTTTTTAATAACCGAATGTTTAGATAAGTTTACGTATATCTCGACTAATTCTAAATACCAATCCTAACACATATTTGCGAGGCTACATTTAAAGTCAGAATAAATACCTCCTATGAACTGATTTCAAAAAACTTATTGAAACAAGTCATATTTGATTCACAAGATTAATAGTGAAGTATTAATAATCCTATTAAATTAGTGTGGTATTCACTATCCAATTGGATTAATATCCATTGGATTAATAATCCCACCCCTACCCCATTACTAATAATCCTACAAATTTGTTGGATTAATTATTCATTGGATCAATAATCCTAAACTAAAATGTTAAAACAAACATAGGATAACTGGGCCCACGGATTAATAATCTCAATCTCATGCTCTAATCCATCCAATCATGTTTGATTCACAAGACTAATAGTGAAGTGTTAATAATCTTATTAAATTAGTGTGGTATTCATTATCCAATTGGATTAATATCCATTGGACTTTAATCCCACCTCTGCCCTATTACTAATAATCCTACAAATTTATTGAATTAATTATCCATTGGATTAATAATCCTAAACCAAAATATTAAAACAAACATAGGATAATTACGCCCACAGAATAATAATTCCAATCCCATACTCTAATCTACCAAATCAAACATGCCAAATATGAAATGTAAAAGGAGCACACCCCAAACCCTAAATTGTGCCAACTAATCCAACCTCGAGGTTCACTCACTCCCTACTTATACCAACATCGCATCCACTACTCTCCCACTCCAACAGACTTTCAGCTATAGCTTAGCTTACCTTCTTCTTTCAGCTGATCACCATCACTACTCGCTCTCACTCACTGCTATTTGTATAAATCACAGATTCTGAATATTTTTAATTTCTTCAATGGAATCCAAAGATTACACCCAAGATGGCACTGTCGATCTTCGTGGCCAGCCCGTCCTCACTTCGAAAACTGGCAAATGGAAAGCTTGTGCTTTTCTAGTTGGTATAAACATACATACATATATTCATCTTCCAGTTTTTTGTTTTCTATTTTTTTCATTTGTTAGAATAAGGGTAACAAAAACTTTCTTTCACCTTCTGTTAGGTTTTCTAGATAACTTTAGCTATGAAAATTTATGATTTAACTATTCATTACTTGACTCGGCTTGTTTACATTCTTACTTATTTCGTAGTCTTGTACATAAATAGGTCAAACATCCGCTGCTTCAAAAACCTTTTGTTCACCTATCTCATTTCATTCACTGTTATTAAATTACGTGAAAATCTCGAATTATGCGAATTTTGAAACATAAGAAGATGAGGAGTGGAATATAACAAAAGAGGTAGAATTTTTTGATGACAAGATCATGTAGTATTGTTACATGAAGTTCTCCATGATGATAGTGATAGGACTCCGATCATCTCTATTACATCATTAAAGTAGAAATTTTCATTTAAATATATAAATCTTAAAATTTTGTAATTTCAATTATTTTTTAATTAGAAATACGGGGTTTCTCTGTTATATGCAGGGTATGAAGCATTTGAGAGAATGGCCTTCTACGGAATAGCTGCGAATCTAGTGGTTTACTTGACAACACAATTTCATGAAGACACGATTTCATCAGTGAGGAATGTCAACAACTGGTCTGGATCTGTTTGGCTGACACCAATCTTTGGTGCCTACATAGCAGATGCTTACCTTGGTCGCTTCTGGACCTTCACTTTGTCGTCTCTCATTTATGTCATGGTAATCAATCCAATCATTTCTCCCTAATTATGAATTTTTTTTTATCTTTTAATTAAATTACGAACACATAAATCAATCAGATAATTATTAGGCTTGCTGCTATACGAGTGGTTACTCTAGTTATTTCTTTACGTTTGTTATTTTGTTAATAAACATCATCTCTTAATTATTGAAAATTATTTGGTACCTCAAGAATATCATGTTAATAACCAAAATATGCAATGTGTTTGGTTTGAGTTTTCTGAATTAAATTTTTTGAAAATTGACTTTTTTGATTTTCGTATTTTTTTGTTTTAGTGAATATTTTTTAAATTTTAAACATTTTTTTTTACTTTTTTAGATGCACCTTACTTAGATGTATACTTAGATGTATCTAAAAAGTAAAAAATTTGTGAAAAAATATTTTAAAAAATTAATAAATACATAAAAATACAAAAAATGTACTGAATTCTTGTATTTTTGGTATTTAGTGAATTTTTAAAAGATTTTTTTTACAATTTTTTTTACTTTTTAGGTGTATTTATGTTAGGTGTGTCTGAAAAGTAAAAAAATTGCTTAAAATATTAAAAAAATTCAGTAAAAATAAAAAAACACGAAAATAAGAAAGTAGAATTTTCTGAAAAGTATTTTTTGAAAAGTGAAAACAAGTAAAGTTTGCTATCTATATTATTCCGCATCACTCAACATAAAATTATGACTCTCATCTACTCCACCAAAATCATGGAATACCACCCAATCGTGCTGGTAGTGAAGCACGAAAAAAAACTCGCCCTTAGACCATCTCCAACGCTTCATCACACTTGGCATCAGATTTAAATTTTGGTGAAAAAAAGGCTCTTTGGTGCTCCAACGGTTTCACCAAATCAATATCAAATCGAGAATTTACCAAAAGTTTCATCAAAATGAGAACAGACTCTAGATTTTGCTATTTCATTGTGCGTTACCATTGAGGAAAATCATTTTTTTTTTTTTAAATTTGATGAAAAAAAAAATTTACTGTTGGAGATGGTCTTAAATACAAAAGTGAAACGTGTACAACATAATTGTTTTACAAACATAGTACACCGACTGGTTGGCCTATATTTCAGTTCACCTACTTGCAAGGACCAATAAATCTCATCACTTTGGCCAATTTTGCTGGTGGGACGCATGAATGACCACTCCACTTTTATTTTATTTTATATTAGTGTGTCTAGTGTAATTTGTGTATGTAATTTACAAGCCAAAACTAAAAGTGAATTATTTGAAAGTTGAGAAATTGATATTTTTAAATTGGATAAATTATAAATATACTCTCTGAGATTTACTTAAAGTATAGATTGTTCTTTGTGATTTAAAAAATTATAAATATCTCCTTATTAGTATTTTTTATTTAATAGAATTAATTAAAAAATAAAATTTATAATTGCTCTCTTGTATAATAATAAAATTACTTAAATTATTAATTGAAACATATTTATAACATTATTAAAAACTAATATTGACTTGATAATTTATTAATAAAATGGACGATTTGTTATGAAATTAAAAATCTCAGGGGATGGAATGTAATTTCTAAAATTACAAGAAACGATTCGTATTTTAATCAAACTTTAAGGATGTATTTATAATTTATCCTATTAAATTTTATTTTCTGACTATGAATTTTTTTTATAAACTTATATCAAACAAACCCTCTGACTGACTGATTTTACACGCACATGCTTATCTTTGCATTATGCTCATAGAAAAAATATATATATATATTTAAAGTGAGTATTCATCATGTCCCCTGTGGGGAGTTTCGAATGCAAGACTAATCCCATCAAACATACACAATTATGGATTAATCATGTTCATCAATTAGTCTGAATTTTGCTGCTTTTGCACTTAAAATATATGTGGTTACAATTTTTTCTAGGACTCTCTCAATCATTGGACTGTCAATGCGAATTATAAAAACATTTATTTCCTCTAGTTGCAAATTGCAAATAAAATTATCCGTGAGGTTTTTTTTTTTTTTTTTTTTTTGGTTGATCATAATATGCATGAGTTAGAAACGATGAAGATTTGAGTTATTCAATCTTATTCAAAAAATGAAGTATTACACAGATATTTATACAATACTAAAACCTCTCTAACTATTATCTAACAAACACTCATATAACCTATACATACATATCTCTCTAACTGAATTACTTAGAGTGAGATGTGTTCTCCTACTTTACAAAGAATAATATTAGAGATTATGAAAAAAATATCATGAAATGTTTCATGAAAATTTTTCAACATTTAATTAGTATGTGGTATTTTACTGTATTTGTAAGAGTAATGTTAGGTATCATGAAAAAATATCATAAAAATGACCATGAAAGATTCTCCACCGTTAGATTATACATACAAAAAAATACCACACACTAATCAAATGATTAAAAATCTTCATGAAGCGTTTCATGATTTTTTTTTCATGATCCTTAGTGTTATTCAATTTGTACTCCAAGAATGGAGAATCATGATCATTTTTATAATATTTTTTTCATGATCTCTATCATCATGCAAAGCTACTATTCTTGTTATTCAGTTGACGTGGATTGTTCAGTTGTCCATGCTCTGGCTTGGCTTTCTCGATCATCCTCTCATCAAGAAATGATCTATAAATATCTCGTCCACATGATTTGTATTAATAAGCTAATACAGTGGTTTTTCCTTTAATGCTTGAGTTGACAGAAAAACAAAAATGATTTTCAATTGATTGAAAGTGATATGAATTTTGTACAGTTGTACTCATCAATGAAAACCATAAAAACTGTTGCATTTGCCATAATCATTACTAGAAAGAATGTCTATATATTATTTATGATAGTTGTTGAATTGTTGCAATGACATGTAGTCAGATTTTAATTTTTTTTTCTAGACATTTTCTTTCCCTTTTTTTCTCCTTAATTGTTTACCAAGAAATTCCCTTTTTAAGTAAAATTGTAATTTTCAAACGATATGTGTTTACATGTATCTTCTGCAAGCTCACATAGGTGATAGCCCAAACAAAGTTCTCTTCTCTTTTTTATTTCATGAAAATATATACCAACCAATTCATCAATTCCATTGGAACAAACTAGCTAGCTATTGTTGGAGTGCATTTTCAGTAGTGTTGAACCATCTTGTTAATTTTGATCCCAATCAATTAAATCAACAAAATTAAGCCTCAAGTCCATTTCATCGGATCGGAAGATGGAAAGGTGAAGCCTCGCTCGGTGGCTCACTTTCTCAGATCAACCTCCTTAGGAAGACGGACAGTTGAGACCTAGCTTAGGTTTCACTTTTGCTGATTTAGACAACTAGAGTTAGTGGGAATATGTTTGATGTTGTGACTAGGATTTTAAATATCAGCTGTATTAGGATTTTTAACTTCTAAAACTGATCTGATATAAAAGTTTGATATTATTTGATATTTAATTGTACCGCCAAAACTAATATCTCAATACTATTATTTAAAACTATAATCGTAATGCCGGATCACAAGACAATTTTTGCACATTTATCATTTATGGCTGTACATGTATTCAATTTTTATTTCACTTTGGCCTTCTTGATTGTAAAGCCAACCAAGTCATTTAAAATGATCTCAACTACAGGGAATGGTACTTCTGACAATGTCAGTGTCAATTAAATTTTGGAAACCAACATGCACAAATGGGGTATGCAAGGCCTCATCATCCCAAACAGCATTCGTCTACTCAGCTCTTTACATCATAGCAGTTGGTGCTGGTGGAACAAAACCCAACATCTCCACCTTTGGTGCAGACCAGTTTGATGACTTCAACCCCCATGAAAAGAAGCTCAAGGTCTCTTTCTTCAATTGGTGGATGTTCAGCTCCTTGACTGGTGGACTCGTAGCCACCCTTGGCCTTGTCTACATTCAAGAGAACTTGGGTTGGGGTTTAGGGTATGGTGTCCCTACAGTAGGACTCATTGTGTCCTTATTCATATTCTACATTGGTGTTCCTACTTATAGGCACAAGGTTAGGAAGACAAAGAGCCCAGGTGAAGACATGGTTAAAGTCATTGTCAATGCATTTGCCAACAGGAGGGTCAAGGTCCCTAGCCAACCATCTGAGCTTCATGAGTTTGGGCTGCAACATTACATCAATTGCAGGAAGAGGAAGGTCCACCACACCCCTAATTTTAGGTTAGTTCTTCTTCTTCTACTATTTCTGGCTAGTACTTTTTTTTTTTTTTTTTTGGGCTTTCCTTTGCATTGGGATCAAGTGGAGGGTGACAATGATGGACATAAATGAAACCTAACTAACCAAGCTCCAATAATTGAAATGGAAAATGGCGTTCATAAACAAATATCTATCTTGATTCTTTTAAAATTAGACACAAATGCATGAGACTCTATATATTAATGTGACCCTATTATCATTACCATTGTGTCTAGTAGTAAAAAAAAAATTGTTTACATATAGTATTACTCTACTAGAATATCATAAGTTTAGAATTTATATTGTGCTAGCTTATCAGTAGGACTTGTGTGTTTTGATGTATTTTTTGTGGTGTTCTACTTGGTTCCTCACCAACTTTGGTGTTGTGCTTGAATATGATTAGGTTAGCTTATCAGTGTTAATCTAATTGGGATGGATTTGCTTTCTTATGATACTTTGTGCATTCACTTCTCTTTATTAATGTTGCTTTTGTATTCTATACTTCGTGTTTCATTAATAAAGAATTTTCTTTTGCCAATAAGAAAAAATAAAGTTAAGAATTTAGATTGAGTTAGTGGGTAGAGGTAAAAAATAATGGTAGATTTTTAAATAACGGTTGGATCTCCAGTATCTATCTTATTTCAAGTCATTTCTTATTTATAAGTTGGGTCTCTCGCATATATTCGTTTAGTGAAATGGAGTCATGAGACAGAGAGATAAGAGATCCGAACAAAGAATCTTTTGCCTTATAAATCAATTAATAAAATGGGGGTGTTTGGGAAGTTAGTTTTTAAGTTTTTTTTTTTTTTTTCTTCACTAAAAGACAAATTAGTTACAAAATCAAAAAAAAAAAAAAAAAAAAAAAATCCAAACAAAGTATCACATCAAGCCCCATAATTATTTTACTTTTTCTCTCACAAATATCACATCTAACCACAAAAAAATCTAACTATCTTTCTAAATATTTTTTTCTCTAATAATATCTTACAACTAAAAAAATCTTACAAAAAAATCCACTTCCCAAACACCCACAATGTATCTAATACTTAGCATTAAATCTAAAAATGTTCTAGGATCGGGCTTCAGATCCTTTGTTCCACTTTTCTAATACTTTCACATCGTTATTATTTGAATTCAATGTACTTTGTTTTTTTTTAAATTATTACAAGATTTTTAAGTTTTAATGAAGTTAACATTGGATTCAAATTGCGCTAATATGGTAACACTACAAGTGTGGGACAAAATGTTGAGTCAAAGAACAAGTAAGTAAAATCCAAAGCTCTTGGTTATGTTTGAATCTTGAATTTGTGGAAGAATAGAAAAAAAATAAAATAATAAATACAGGAAAAATTAATGACAGAAAATTGGTAGATTCTCTTTTTCCTTCCAGTAGGATTGTTGGATTACCTTAACTTTAGAGTGGTGACATTCAGTTGAAATTAAGACAAGAGATTCATATATTCATAGATCTCATGGTCATAGGATCATAGAAAGAGGGTGTTGTGATTTGATTCTAAATACCTTGGAGCAAAAGCTAGTGGTGAGTGGACCTCCCAATCCATGGTTACATGGACTGCATGACTAGGAAGTCTTACGTATCATGTTTTGGTAGTCACTCCTTTCATAACTACTTCCCATGTTCTTTGTTCACACAATAGTACTCAACCTTTGATGTCTTTCTTTGATGAATTGTCAGTGTCTCTCAAAGTCAAGTTGGCTGGTGGAACGGGGTATGACACAAATGGAATGGAGCCCCCTCCTCCACCTATCCCCACCACACCACTCTCTCTCATCGCAACCAAACAAACTACATGTAAAACACAATTGTGGTCTCCAACTCCCAAAAATGGTCCACTGTGAGGATGAGATAGGTGCTATAACAAATCAAAGGGTACTATCATAATTGATTCCGCAAGATAAGTTTTGGATTCAACACGGTAGATGCAATTTTGATTATGTGGTGCTTGACAATGACTCCATTTGGTGTAACTATTAAAACAGATTACAGGCCTGTTTGGTAAAACTTATAAGTTGTTTATTTCAGTTTTTAACTTAGGCCTCGTTTGGGAACAGGCTAATTTAGTAACTTTTTAGCTATTTGACTAAAAAGGTAGGTAAAAAAAACTTGTATGTTTGGGATGACTTTTTGGCTAATTACGAAAAGATGTGCAAGAAGTAGAGAGAAAAGAGAATCTTTGACTTTTTGGTATGAGTTGTTGGGCTTTTGGCTAATTTAGTAACTTTTTGGCTAATTGGCTAAAATAGCCTCTTGCCAAACGAGGCCTTAATTTAAGTTAAAATATTGTATTTGGTGCAACTTAAATTAACTAGCTTATAGCTTAAATCAAGTTATTTCTCAGCTTATCTCAAAAACTGGTCAGGGGGTGCTTAAATTTTTGACTTAAGCACGCAGCTGGTTGGGGGGGGGGGGTGGTTAAAATTACTTAAATGCCCTCGTCAATACTCAAATATTAAATATTAATTAATATTAATATTAATTAAAAAATAAAAAATTGTATATTTCTGAAGAAAAAGAAAAAAAATCAATATTAATTGAAAAATTAATTGGTATTAATTATTAATAAATTCATATTGTATATTTTTATATTAATTAAAAAATAAAAAATTGTATATTTTTGAAGAAAAAGAAAAAAATCAATATTAATTAAAAAATCAATATTAATTGGTATTAATTATTAATAAATTAATATTGTATTCTTTTGTAATGAATTAATTATTAATTGATATTAATTAATAACAATTGTTGATTATTAATATTAATTGATATTAATAAAAATTAAATATTAATATTAATTTATACTAATTAATAATTTTAGTATTAATCGAGACTAATTAAGCCATTAATTAATACTAATTAATAATTTTAGTATTAATTGATACTAATTAATTTATAATGAAAAATAATTGTGACAATAATACTTCCATTCATTTTTAGCAAATGTATTAATTTTTATATTAATTGATACTAATTAATACTAATTATATTAACTTTTATTAATAAAATTTAAAACTTAAAAAAATGACAAAATAATCATTTTTATATCATATAAGGATAGAAAGGATAATTATACAGTAAAAAACTATTGTACAACTTATTAACCAAACACTACTCTGCTGCTTAAATCTATAATCTCACTGCTGCACCAAATATGTTAACAGCTTATATTCACAGCTATAAGCCATAATCTGTTAAGTTATAATCTATAATCACTTTTCCACAGCTCTACCAAACGGGAGCTATAGATTATAGTTTAACAGATTATAGATTATGACTTTAATCAGGAACTGTTAATCTATTTGGTGTAACTGTTGGATTATAGATTTAAGTTGCTGAGTAATGTTTGTTAAATAAGCTGTGAAGTAACTTTTTCAATTAACTTTTATTTTTTATTATTCACTACTTGTATACATTTCTCATAAAAAATAATAATAATATTCTATAGTCCATTTGAGTCTTTTTCTATTTTTAAAAAAATAAAAAATAAAAAAAAATCTAAGAGTATAACCATAAATTAACATGTCCACAGCAGAAGCTGATAATCAGAAGCAAATGGTGAACAATTTCTCAGAATCAGTTTTTTTGACTTAAAATAAGTTGTTAGAATCAGAAACTGTTTGAAATAAATTTAACCAAACAGTCTAAAATAAATTTTCAAAAGCCAGAAGATATAAGTTGGCTCAAAAAAGCCTAAACAAACACCCCCAATGATTCTAACTTTTACTTTTAGTTTGGTTTCTCTCCTGTTGTCCAATGGCATGTGTGAAAAGGGGTATGTCGTATCCATTGGCTTGGGTTTGGGCCAGTATGCTGTTGTAGAGGAGAGTCACAGTCTATTTGTGACGCTTGGTGTTATACCTTTTAAGAGAATAAAGTTGCGCCTTCATCATTAGCTATGTGTTTTGGTGAGATGGTAAGCGTGTGATCCTAACAATTGGTATTAAAGAAAGGTTTCAAATTTGTTTCCCTCGGATGACATACTGCTTGCTAGGGGGATTATTGGCCTGGGTTTGGGCCAACATGCTGCCGTGGTGAAGGTCAGAGCTAAGACCAAGTCACAATTGACTTGTGGCGCTTAACGTTGTACTTCTTAAGAAAATAAAGTTACCCCTTCACCACTATCTATGAGTTTTGGTGAGATAGTTAACGCTTGATCCTAACAGTATCCTTTCCTCATGACCTTATTTAATTCAAAAGCTATTGTACGGAATAAACTCGCGATTTAAGTCTTGTTTGAAAATTGACTATTTTAATTGACATTTTAATTTCTTATGAAAAAAATATGTAAAAAAATAATGAGATAATTGACAACTTATAATATCTTTTTAACTAAAAATCATACTCTCCAGCCACCAAACTTCATCTTGGCCCGGCCTTTTATTTGAGTTGGAATCACTTTCTTTTTTCGCCAGCCACCAAACTTCATCTTTCTCTCATAAGTTACTCCACTAGACTTAGGGATGGCTAAATTACCTAACCCGATTATATTGGTTTTAATTTGATTTTAATAATAAAAAAAAAATTGGGAAGCATTGACAAGGTAGGATAAAATATAGAGATATGTAAATCAAACCTATCAAAATTATAATTAAGTATAAAATTATATCATTAAAATAGTTTAATTTAAAATTTAAAAGAATTCGTACCAGTCAAGTGACTTGGCATACTTTTACGAAAGTTACAATGAGTAATAGAGTAGATAATCAAGAAAAAAGAAAGGTCGTAGAGTTGATAATAAAACCCTAGATCGATAAATATAAAATAATTAAGGGTATTTATTTGGTGAGATACAACTATGGGATTGGACTCCATATTTAATGGAATAATTAGTTTAACGCTTAGATTGAAAAATGAAGGTCGGACTAATAGTCTCCCATATGTAGGGTAACTCTATACTATGGGGATGTGGGATAAAAATGGATGGATTAAGTCATTCGAATTAGCTAGTTAAATGACGAGATTGACCCCTTAAGTATATAATATTTCTTTTTTTTTAAACATGTTGAATTTTTTTAAATATGTATAAATTAATCCTGTGATATATAGTTGTTTTATTTTATTTTTTTTGGTATTAGCAAAATAATAAAGGAAATATACTTTCAATATTTAAAAGGAAAAGAATATATAACATATTTTTTCTTTATTTTTTCAACATGTTGATTTTTTTAAAACATATACATAAATTAATCTCGTGATATATAACAGTTTTTTCCTTTCTTTCTTTTTTTTGTATTAACAAAATTATGAATAGATATATACTTCTAATTGGCATTTAAATAAAATTAATAGTGGTCTTACTAAAATAAAATATACTTTAAATTTAGCATTGTCACTGCAAACAATTCAAAAAGACAAAATGATCTTTATCGTTTTTCATAATTTTCTAATTAAATATAAGATTCACTAAAATAATTATTTCCAGACGTCTAATTACATTACAAAATAAACATGGAATACATATTATTTCCAGTCAAATATTCCCAAGACTATTTATCTAGAACTAACAGTCTATTGTATTCCAATCCTCTCTTATCTTTCTTCCTCTCTTTATTGGTGTAATGTGTTTCGTACTTTGTACTACATTTTCATCAATGAAGTTCCTTTTTTGCTGTTCAAAAAAAAAATCCTCTCTTATTCACTCTGTCCAAACAAATATGACCTTAAACCCTCCTTAAAGCCTATTTTAGCCATATTGGCTTGTTTTAGTAACTCAGCTAAAAGTCACTATTTTGGCTTGTTAGTTTCTTTGAGCCACATCATCACTCAATTTTTTACACTTCTTTTTAAAAAAATAAATTTAAAAAAATAAAAAAATCACCTCATAACGTACTTCTTAAAACAAGCCATTATTAAAGGTTGATTCTTTCACCACCAATCTAGTTGATTACTTTTCTGTTTGGTAGCTAAAGTTTATAGCACTGAAAATTATATAGGTGGTGTTCTTACAAGTAAAGAATCGCAAAAACATGCCATTCATTATTTTTCTATTAATTATTTAATAAAAGCATATTAATATTATTTTATTTTAATTTGTTTGTCATATTTTTTATTGAAAATATCACGTAGATAATATTACAAGATACAAGGCTCCTGAATAATTAGGTCCAAACCATTGGATGACTTTCATAATTGGAGGGTTGTTTGACATACACTTAGCCTCCGTTTGGGAAGTGGGTTGGCTTTTTGGTTTTTTTGGCTATTTTAGCCTGAGCTTAAAAGCTTGGTTTGGGAAGGGCTTTTTGGCTTTTTTTGAATTTTTTTGTGAGAGAAGAATGTAATGATTATGGGTTGGATGTGATGTTTTGTTTGTTATGACTAAAATAGCCTATTTTGTTTTTTGTGGCTAAAATAGCCAAAAAAACCTGCAAACCCACTTGCCAAATGTTATCTTCTAATTTAAGAAGTCAAATATATATATATATATATATATATTTGTCATCAATTAAAAATAAAATAATTATAAATAAGAAAAATATTATATCAAATAGAGCAGTAGCCCAATAATTGCTAGAAAGTTACCAATTACCAAAACTAACAACCAATCACCAAGCTTAAGCTTGAAGCTTGGGCCAACAACCACTAATTGCTTCAAACAATCCACTTTCATAATAATGGAGAAATAAAGTATTACAAAGTGTATGGAGCAATAAACTATTACGAAGTGTATCAAATTACTCTCTGTAGGAGTTTGAATTTGAAATATCACAAAAAGTGATGCTACACACCTACAAAGCCAAAGGCACTGGTTAAATTTTAGAAAAATACTATGGTGTGCACCTTTTAGGGAACCCTACCATAAAATGTATAACTTTACAACAAATTTTCGTAACATTAATTACAAAATGTGTAACCTCACAACAAATTGGTGTAACAAAAAATGACGTAACCAAACCACAAATTTTTGCAATATCAATTACAAAATTTTAGATATTTTATTAAACTAATTTATTGAGAGGTTACGTATTTTGTTATTGATATTACAAAATTTAATAGTAAAATTATACATTTTTATGGTAGAATGTAGGAGTGTGAATTCCCAACACGACATGATAATACAGCTCGAACCATACACGAAATTAGCGGGTTAGGATTGACCATTTTTTGATACGAACACGTATATGATACAACTCGTGAACTCGTATAATAAACAAGTTGTGTTCGGATTGAACCAAAGAAATCTGAAAATAACACGTTTAACCGGTTTATTTTAACGTGTCACCTGTTAATACAAGCACGACCCATGATCCAAAAATGACGTGTTTATTACCTGTGGAACTTTATATATGTGTATATATAGATAGATATTTATATTAATTAATTGAGAATAACACATTTTCTTGTTCTCTTGATTTTATTTTATTTTATTTTCTTCCAAACAAGATTTTTTCTTTTCTTTTCTTTTCTTCCAAACATGATTTTCTTTTTTGTTCTCTTCGCTTTTTTTTTATTTACATTTTTTTTTCTTTTTCTTGTCTTCCAACAAGATTTTTCATGTTCGCTTCTCTCTCTCTCTCAAACAAGTTTTTTATTAGATCAATCGTGTCTTGTAGTGATAGATAAATATGTTTAGAAATTAATCGTGTTATCCACAGATTGACATGATTATTAACAAGTCGGGTTAGTGCTTACATATGACAAGTTAATTAAACAGGTCGTGTTCATGTTCATATTTTTGACACACGAATTCAATATAATACGCCTGAACATGACATGATACCCACTCTTAAGAGGATGTATATAGTAACTTTTTCAACGGAAAAAAATTTAACAATTTTCCAAACAAGTACTAAAATCCTTAAATTGGAGATAAGTCCGCCACAAATTTTTATCTATAAAGGACTATGTCATTTTGTTATCCTCTTATTTAAACAGAAGACCCATAATTATGTGACAGCCACTTTAACCAACCAATGAACGGTTGATTTAAGTTCTGGTCCCATTGGAATGGATTGCAGTTGACTGTGACCCACTTTTGGCTCTATCCACTCAACATCCTAATGTAAAAGAAGATAGTCTTCCTCTCTTAGCCAATATTCCTACTTTCTTTGCATAATTTGCAATCATCCATCGAAAGATCTGATTGATTGTCTGTCACAAAGAAATGGAATTCACCATTTCTTCCCAAACAGACACATATAGTATGTATATATATAGAGAGGTCCAATGAGTGGGATCTCACATGCAAAAAAGTAGACAAGAATTGCTCAATTAGTTATGATTTTCTTTCGTAGGCTTGTCAATCATTGTCAGATAGTATATTTTATATATGATTATTTTTTATTAAAAAAGATATACATGCTCACTTTTTAGATTCATTTTCTACATTTAATGATGTATTAGTGATATGATTAATTGATAATTGAGAAGATATGAGAGAAAATATTATCTTAAATATCCTAATTGGTTGTTAAATCATACTTGAACATTGGATCTAATTTTTAGACTTACATATCAATGCTTTGTTTGATTTTATGATCCAATTATATACCCTTAAAATTTATAAAAGATTAATGTTATCTATAATCAAATTTGTCTTAAATTTATAAATCATTTAATATAAACATAGAAACACATACATTTAAAAGTCCGCAACAACCCGGCCGAGCCAAAAAATAGTGCCCAAACGGTCATCATTTGAGCCAAGTCCAACGGTTTTTTTTTTTTTTTTTTTTTTTAAAGAGGGCTTAAGCTGGGCCGACACAGACCAAAACTTTAGACAAGTCCTATCAAACATGCTCTTAGGCAAGCCACCTCCCACGGTCCGGCCTACGAGATTAGCCTAGTGTGCCAAGATTTAAAGCTTATTTTTTTTGTTTATTTATTATTATTATTATTATTATTACTATTATTATTATATTTTTTTTATTAATGAGCTAGAAATGGGCTGCCTGTCAATAGGCGGGATTTCAAACCCTATGCCAAAGCCCAAAATCATTCGGGCCAACTCACCCAAAATATGGCCTCAACCTTGGTGAAAGCTCATCGGCTGGGTTGCAGATCTTCGGTTGATAACCCTTATTAACATTAATAAATACATAAATATATCATAAAATTGATGTCTTTGTATTTAATGGTAAAAGAAAATTCGTAAAAATGTTGTTTAAGCATATCATTTTATATGGTTCCCGTAGTTTTGCTTGTAGTGGTCAATAGTGTGGCTATTGGCTAGCTCAATAAGCCTGTTTGGTAGTACTTATAAACTGCTTATTTCAGCTTTTAGCTTAATTTAAGGTAAAATATTCTGTTTGGTACAACTTAAGTTAACCAGCTTATAACTTAAATCAAGCTATTTCACAGCTTATCTCAAAAGCTAGTCAGGGAGTGCTTAAATTTTTAACTTAAGCGCGCAGTTGGTGTGGGGTGGGCTAAAATTACTTAAATGCCCTCTTCAATACCCAAAAATTAATATTAATTAAAAAATAAAAAATTGTATATTTCTGAAGAAAATAAAAAAATCAATATTAATTGAAAAACAAATATTAATTAGTATTAATTATTAATAAATTCATATTGTATATTTTTATATTAATTAAAAAATTGTATATTTCTGAAGAAAAAGAAAAAAAATCAATATTAATTAAAAAAATCAATATTAATTGGTATTAATTATTAATAAATTAATATTGTATACTTTTGTAATGAATTAATTATTAATTGATACTAATTAATAACAATTGTTGATTATTAATATTAATTTATACTAATAAAAATTAAATATTAATATTAATTGATACTAATTAATAATCTTAGTATTAATTGATACTAATTAAGCAATTAATTGATACTAATTAATTTATAATGAAAAATAATTTTGACAACAATACTTCCATTACATTTTTAGCAAATGTATCAATTTTTATATTAATTGATACTAATTAATACTAATTATATTTACTTTTATTAATGAAATATTTTTTTTTAAATTAAAACTGAAAAAAATGACAATAATTATTTTTATATCATATAAGGACAAAAATGACAATTATACAGTAAAAAACTATTTTACAGCTTATTAACCAAACACTACTCTGCTGCTTAAATTCATAATCTCACAGCTGTACCAAACAAGTTAATAGCTTATATGTAGAAAGAAACTATATTTTCCTTTTATTGAATAATGAAATCAGTAATACAATTGTTTATGTAGTACAGGACTAGCACTAACTATATCACTAACTATTATGATTAACTAACTCTTATATAACTACATACTAACTCAATCTGAGTTGTAACAGAAAACAGTTACACAAGACCTTTAGGATCTATATTCTCTTCAGTTCCCCACAAACAAATGGGCGAAGGAAAGACCATGAATTTGGCAGAAAAGAGTGTGAAAACGAGAAGCAGACAAATGTTTAGTGAAGCTATCAGCAACCTGGGCTTCAGTAGGAACATATTTGAGTTGAATAAGCTTGGCAGCAACTTTGTCGCGAATAAAGTGACAATCAATTTCGATGTGTTTGGAGCGAGAGTGAAACACGGGATTGGTGGCAAGAGAAAGGGCGGAGAGATTATCACAGTAAAGAAGAGGAGCAGATGACTGAGGAATACCAAACTCAGTAAGCAACATAGTCAACCAAGTAAGCTCAGCAGTAGTATTAGCAAGAGAACGATACTCGGCCTTAGTCGAACTACAGGACACAGTGGATTGCTTCTTGGAAGACCAAGAAATGAGATTAGACCCAAGAAAGACACAATATCCGGATGTGGATTTGCGATCCTGAAGGTCACCAGCCCAATTGGAATCAGAATAAGCATGTAAAGAGAAAGAACCAGGAGAAAATGAGAGACCATGAGAGAGAGTGCCTTTCACAAACCGAAGAAGGCGTTTAAGAGCAGCAAAATAGCCAAGAGACAGGGCATGCATGTGTTGACAAGCATGATTGACAGCAAAGGATAAATCAGGTTTGGTGATAGTCAAGTATTGTGAAGCACCGACAAGGTTGCGGTAAAGAGAAGGTTGAGAGAAGGGCAAAGAATCACTAGGAGACACAGGAGACTTGACAGCAATAGGAGTGGAACAGGGCTTACAAGATTGCATACCAGCCTTGACTAAAATCTCAGAAGCATATTTTTTCTGGGGAAAGAAAATACCCCTGAGAAGAAGAGTGAACGGCAATCCCAAGAAAGTAAGAAAAATCACCAAGCTCCTTCATAGAGAAAGCAAGATGCATTTGAGCAAGAAGAAACTGAAGCTGAGTGGGATTGTTGCCGGTGAGCAAAATGTCATCAACATATACCAAGAGATAAGTAACAGAACCAGGAGTGCGATGAACAAATAGAGATGTATCACATTTGCTATTGACAAAGCCTTGAGACAACAGAAAAGAGCTAAAGGTAGAATACCAAGCGTGCGGGGCTTGTTTCAAGCCATAGAGAGCCTTATGAAGCCGGCAAACATGAGAAGGGAGAGGTAAAATAGAAGATCTAGAAGAGGTATCCCGAGACGGTGCTGCAGGATTGCCAAGGACAGGAGCAACAAAAGCTGAAGTAGGAACAATGGCTGGAAGGGGAGTGGAAAGGAAACCAATACCAGGAGAAAGAGGAACAGTAGAAGGAGAGGACCAAGAAAAGGTAGAAGGAGGACGAGGAGTGGAAACAGATAAAGAAGAAGATTAAGCTTTATGGAAAGGGAACACAGTTTCATGAAAGACAACATGTCGAGATATGTAAATACGACCGGTAGATGGATCCAAACAGCGATACCCCTTAATAGAAGGATGATAACCAAGGAACACACAGGGAATGGATTTAGGAATTAGTTTAGATGGAAAATATGGTTTAAGCCAAGGAAAACACAAACACCCAAACACTTTTAAGATATTATAGTCAGGAGGACGATGATAAAGTATGTCAAAAGAAGTGGAGTGAGTAATAGAAGGGCTAGGTAAGCGATTAATAAGATAGGTAGTAGTTGCTAAAGCATCAAACCAAAACGCAAGAGGAATGGAAGAATGATGTAAAAGAGCAGTAGCAGTCTCAGTTAAATGCCTATGTTTGCGTTCAGCGACTCCATTTTGGGATGGAGTGTGAGGACAAGTAGACTGATGAAGAATGCCATGGGTAAGAAGAAAATCAGCCATTTTATTACTAAAATATTCACCACCACCATCTATGCGAAGCACAGAGAGAGGAAAGCTAAATTGTTTTTCCACAAAAGCTTTAAAAGCAACAAATTTTGAAAATACCTCACTCTTGTAATGTAAGGGAAAAAGCCATGTAAATTTGCTATATTCATCAATGAACAAAACATAGAATCGAAAACCAAATACAGATGGGGTAAAAGGGCCCCAGACATCACTGTGTATTAAGGACAGGGGTTTATTAACAGTAGAAGAAGAAAGTTGAAATGGAAGCCTATGACTTTTAGAAATAGAACAAGAGATACAATGTTTAAGAGAATTAGTAACATGCAAATGAGGACGCAAATGTTGAAATTTGAGAGAAGACGGATGCCCCAATCTGTGATGCCAAATAGAGGCTGAGACAGATGTAGTGGTGCTGAGAAAAGCATGAGGAGAAGTCAAAGCTGGAGGAAAGGCAAACTGGTACAGACCATTGACATGGAAGCCTCTATGAAGGATAGCTTTCGTGTGTTTGTCCTGGACATTAAAAGCATCATGATCAAATGTAATAGTGCAGTGATTGTCTTTAGTGAAATGATGAACAGACACAAGGTTAGAAGAGATAGAGGGAACATGCAAGAGAGAATTCAATTTAAATGAAAACTGAGGTGTAGGAAGGATCCCTTTACCAGTATTGTGAATAGGAATAGAGGAACCATTACCCACAGTAACATGCTCAGGTCCTGAGTAAGGATGGTAGACACTCAGATTGTTGAGATCATTAGTAATATTGTCTGTAGCCGCAGAATCAAGAAACCAAGGAGAGATAGGAGACTGTGAGGAAGAACCATGACCATGCTCAAAAGTAGAAACAAAAGCCCTAGAACCTGGCCCTTGTGACTGTGAAGCAGAGGAGGAGAAATCAAGAGGTTAATAGCCAGGATCAAGCCGATGCCAACAGTCAAAGGCACTATGACCAGATTTGCCACAAATTTGACAAGAAGAACCATAAGAAGCTCGACCACGATTGGGAGATCGACCACGGAATAAACCACGACTAGGCTTATAGAAGCACGATTCACTACGATAAGAAGAACCTCTGCCCCTCTGAGTGGAAGCAAAACGCCCACGAGTAGATGGAGAAAATGAACTTGGAGAAAGACCTTTGAAAGCAGCATAAGCAACAGTAAGATCAGAGGAAGTTACTTTACTCTCAACATGTATTGCCTCATAACAGAGCAAGGAAGATAATTCCTCCATGGATATACTCTCAGAACGAGTTCGGATTGCAGTTTTGAAGGAATCATATTCAGAGGGCAAATCGTTTAGGGTAATCAAAACAATGTCCTCATCATCAATCGAAGCAGTTGGCAGATGCAATTGATCAACAATATCCTTAATGCGATTCAAGTATTGCTCCATGGAATCTGATTTCTTGCTAATGGAGTTCAATTTGTTCTTCAATTGGTGGATATGGGATCGTGAAAGAGAAGTAAACCGTTTATCAAGAGCTTTCCAGATTTTGGAGCAAGAATGGAGATGAAGAACTGATGAAAAGATTGAGGGAGATAACGTAGCTGTGATACAGCTGAGAAGGTGAGCATCGATTGATTGCTAACGAAGATACTCAAGATTGAATAACTCCTTTCCAGTTGCATCTTGAGCCTTAATTTCTGGACACAACGAAGATCCATCAATAAACCCTAGCAAATTCGTAGCCCTAAGAATGTTTTGAAATTGATTTTTCCAAATCAAAAAATTTGTGGAATCAAGTTTAACAGTGACAAACGAACTGAGATTAGAAATCAAGAAATTCAGATTTGAAGGTAATGAAGAATCAACAGTGGAAGGTAGGTTTGAAGGTAACTCAGCCATGAGAGAGAATCGAAGCTCGTGGGAGCATTCAATGCTCTGATACCATGTAGAAAGAAACTATATTTTCCTTTTATTGAATAATGAAATCAGTAATACAATTGTTTATGTAGTACAGGACTAGCACTAACTATGTCACTAACTGTTTTGATTAACTAACTCTAATATAACTACATACTAACTCAATCTAAGTTGTAACAGAAAACAGTTACACAAGATCTTTAGGATCTGTATTCTCTTCATTATATTCACAGCTATAAACCATAATCTGTTATATTATAATATATAATCACTTTTCCACAGCCCTACCAAACGGGGCCAATATCTTGAAGAACTTGAGATAAGAAGTTTCGCTCATAGTATTGGATTGTGTTAAGATTTTGAACCGTTCATTTTACGAATTTGTAATTGGATGAATAATTCTAACTTGGTATGGCCCATCTATTTAAAAAAATATTAATTTTTATATTTATATAATTTAGTTATATAATAAATTATATATGTGTGTGTGCCCGCACTTTTTTAGGGCTTTAAACATTTATTAAAAGACTCTAAACCATCTACAATTGAATTTTTTAAATTTCCAAATTTTAAATAATTATGTAAATGGTTTTAAATCATCAAATTAATATAATAGCCCTCCAAAATTAAAAATAAAAAAAAAATAATAGTCATATTTGAATCAAGTGAACCTACTTGAGATTTTGAGGTTCTTCTAAGATATTTGGGTTTAAAATTGCAAGCTCAATCTGGTTGATGCACACCACTAATGATAGTCACTCGGTTTGATTTTGAGTTTTTTAAAAACAGTATTTGATTTTTATTTTTTATTTTTTGTGTTTTGTTGGTTTTATTGATTTTTTTTAATAGTCAATATAATTTAAATGTACTTTAAAAAGTAATGTTTATGAAGAAATCTAAAAGGAATAAAATATATACACAAAATACTAAATTGTACTATATATATATATATATATATGTACGTATGTATTTAGTGAATAGTTTAAAGTTTTTTCACAAATTTTGTTTTTCTAAATGTATCTAGAAAGTATATCTAAAAATTAAAAGAATTTGATTAAAATATTAAAAAATTCACTAAAACCAAAAAGTATGGATTGAAAACTCGAAAAGATTTTTGAAAAATCTAAACTCGTCATTATGTATATCATAATAGCATTGTTAATGTTACTGTGAGTTATTCCAAGTAAAACCATACAATTTTGTCCTCAGGTTTTTGGACAAGGCTGCAATCAAAGAAGGTAACCCTAATTCCTCAAGGCCTCCATGCACAGTGACCCAAGTAGAAGGAACCAAACTCATCTTAAGCATGTTCATGATATGGTTAGTAACCCTAATCCCAAGCACCATATGGGCACAAGTCAACACCCTTTTTGTCAAACAAGGCACCACCTTGGACCGCCGCCTCAGCTCCACCTTCCAAATCCCTGCAGCCTCCCTTGGCAGCTTCGTGACCATCTCAATGCTCCTCTCTGTTCCCATGTATGATCGTTACTTCATCCCTTTCATGCGTAAGAGGACCGGAAACCAACGTGGCATCACTCTCCTCCAGAGGCTTGGCATCGGGTGTATCATCCAAATCATAGTCATTGCCATTGCATACATAGTTGAAGTCAAGAGAATGCGTGTCATCAAAGTCAATCATGTCACAGGGTCTAAAGAGATAGTTCCAATGAGCATTTTTTGGTTATTGCCGCAATATGTTCTATTAGGGATAGCCGATGTGTTCAATGCCATTGGATTGCTTGAGTTTTTCTATGATCAGTCACCGGAGGACATGCAGAGCCTTGGGACGACTTTTTTTACTAGTGGGATTGGAGTTGGGAATTTTTTGAATAGCTTTCTGGTGACAGTGGTGGATAAGATTACAGCAAGGGGTGGTAAAGGGAAGACTTGGATTGGGAACAATTTGAATGATTCACATTTGGATTTCTATTATTTGTTTCTTTTGGTCATATCTACACTTAATATAGGGGCTTTTTTGTGGGCATCAAAGGTGTACGTGTATAAGAGAGAGTGTACAGAAGTGGATAAGGAAGGATTTGTTCAAATGGAGGGTCAAACATTGGCCACATCTCCATTAAAAGTATGATAATGGTTGGAGATGGTGGGGGTAGTAGAACATGTATTCAAGAAAATGAAGGATAAGCTCTGTAATATTCAAGTGTAATTTGATGTTTTTAAGAATTTAATGCTACTTTGGCAGTTTTTGGGTTATTTATTATTCCAATCCTTTATAATGCATGAGACAGTGGTCTTTTCTATGAATGAATTTTGTACAAATAAATTTATTAAAAACTTTCTATTTACAGTTACTAATTGAGAAATGGAATAATCACATGAATGGTTTTGATTTTGCATTTAGAAGTCATAAAGTTATATTTTAAACTTAGGATAAATATGGGCAAATCATAAAATATTACTGATCGAGTACAAGGTGATCTAGTTTTTCTGAATCGATGTGATAATTTCTATTATTATGGGGATGTACACCGCACAAACTAAGGTTATGATTTTGTTTTTGCCAATCTATATGATATTAATTATAAATATGAGAATAATAAGATTAAACCGGACAATTATAATCTAATAAGGCGTATCTCCAAGGCCAACAATCCAAAAAAAAAAAAAAGAAAAGAACTGCCCAGTCCAACCCAACACCCATTACAAATAACCTATCAAGTCCAACAATCACTCAATACAATCCTTCAAAAAAAACAAAAAAACAAAAATGAAGAAGAAGTAGTTAATACAATGGTGATACTATGTCATTAATATCATAATATCATCATCCAAAAATATCTTATCATTTAACAATCTCATGTATATATATGTGGCAAAATAGTTATATTTAGAAATTGAGATTCACTCTAGGGTTGTTGTTGGTAGGTGATACCATGTTGTAGATGCGCCCTCGGGCCCCACTACAGTTCGGACTCAATTGGTGTCACGGTCTTGTATCTAATCTCGCAGAGTGCAATGCAAGACCGATGAAATCATCAAAGAGTCCAAATCCGGCAAATCGTTTTTGAAAACAGATTTTTTGAAAGAAGTGCCAAACATGGACTGCTTTGCCAGATACAGAGTCGTCACCTAAATATTTTATTTTTGAGAATTTAGGAAACCCTGACTTGTTGCCTAAGGCCACGCGTCCGTCATCACCAAAGTTGCCTCGGCTCGGGAACTTGGGTACGATTGGGGAAGGTTACTTCGTGAGCACCCCCGCTCGCTCGATCAAAGATCGGCCTCTACTAATCATGATATCTAGTTTTGAAAACATTATGCGTTCTTATTCCGATTATTTGTCTAGATTTACTATGTGATGCGCACAACATATAAGTATAGACTGGATCGCCTGAATTGGAACAAAACATCTCATGTTTGTTTTTGAAAATGGTTTTCTACTCGCAAGTAGGCTAAAATGTGAATTTGCCACCCTCAGATGGGCTTAGAAAACATGATGATTTGCCACTCTCAAGTGGGCTTAAAACTCACAATTGATGTATTGCTCCAATCCAAATAACCCAACCTTCACCCACAAGCATTCAGGCAGGTATATCACATAAGCAATTAGCCTCATGGTAAGCATGCTATCATGGCAGTCACTCACACACATGCAAGGATGCTAAAGCATAAACACTTACCGAGTACTCCAAGCTAAAACAGAAGTTATGTTAGAAATCCATGCATGATCCTAACTATACAGAAATGCCTAATGCAACACATGCAAAAATGCAACTACAATAGGCTCGGCTATTCTAAGATGGCATATGATAATGCTACAGCTAACACGTATTCAATTTGGAATTGAAATACAAATGCAGTTAGTATGATGCGCCGAGCCCGGTGCATGCAGGACAGATGAATGGATGCAAACATGCGAGCATAAGTATGCTAATTGAAACATGCCCTAATCTAACCATCACAAGCTGGTAAATAAAAGGGAGAAAGACGTGGGGTTGGAAGACATACATCATACACACGCACACTTATTACAACATTGTGCCCTCGCCCGGAGGGTCCGAATAAATAGTACAGTCCGAAGTGAATAGTACAGTCCGAAAAAATATAAAATCCTAATAAATTAACAGATTAATCTAGGAAAGTAGATAAATTAGCACGCAAATCCATAGACTGCCTCAACTCTGTTCCGAATGATAAATGATGTATGCTTAAGTTGCCTTGCGCGGAAATCCATTGCGATGCCCCGGTTTGCCTCTGTCTGCAATTGTTCTCGGAATATTGTGCAAAGCTCCAGAAGGCTGCTGATTTCTGATTTACTGCAACAGAGAGCAACAAAGGGGCATTGAAAATTATTTTCACATATGTATGCATGACTACTCTTCAGGGAGTGTAGTCCTCAATCCTTGTGCCACCAATCACGCATATCGATGCATGATGGCTGAGGAGTCGAATTGCATGACTCGATATGAAATGAATGCATATGAAAACACAACAAGACCTAAACTCCATCATGGGTAATCCGGAGTGTCGGCGACAGGGAATTGAGACACGTTCCATCACTTGGAGTACGAAACGTACCTCGTTTCCTGTGCTCGGGCTAACTCCTATCCCAAACACAATGCAAATAAGATGGCATATACAATGCGACTAACATACAACCTAGCATACGCAATGCTATGAAATGGCATACACAATGCTCGATGTAACATGGCATACACAATGCAATGGACTGAAATGGCATACACAATGCATGATGGACTTACACCAACACGAGTGGACCTCAGCCACACTCACATCAGTGGCCATTAGATGGAAAAGAGACAACCGAAATGCGTGTACACGTGCACGCATACCGAGGACCGAACCTAAGGCATAAAATGCTACTCTACCAAAGCATGGTAAGGGATGAAAGATGGCATATAAACATGTAATCTCCAGCACTGAAACATGATGCTAAATGATCCCAAAACATGGAAATAAGGCACCTGATGCATAAAATAAGCTCTGAAACTCAAAGCTAGGCACATGTATTGAATTATAACTATGCAAAGCAAGCATTATTTGACCATGAAGTATAAAGACAGAGCCAAGGCAGTCCCAAAACATGCACATTTCTAGTTTAAAGCATGGCCAAAAAGTGCTAATATGATGGACAAAAATAGCATGCAAATTCGGCTAGCAAGCATGGTTTACATGGCATGTATATGAAGCGTATGAGAACTCATCAAACCAACCAAAAACAGTGAATAAAACATGACAAAATATGCCTAGATAACCACTGAAATGCAGCCAATGCATGCAAAAATGATGAGCTCCTTTAGAGGGCCATACAAGGTGTTATTAAGCACATACAAGATAGACATGTAACATGGCAGAACCACCTCTGGAAATGAGTTATGACAGCCCTAAAACCCACCAAATAGGCCCTGAAATCAGTCTCAGAAACATGCAAAGAAAGGCCCCTTTGAAAGGCCTTGAATGAGATTGCTCTATACATGCATCATAGACATAAAATATGACAAAATGGGCTCTTGACAGAGCTTAGGTAGACCTTAAAACCCTCAAAATGAGGCCTGAAATATGACTTCAATGCATGCAAAATAGGGTCCCTTTGGAAGGCCAACAATGCTAGTAAAGAGAATGAGGGGTGAAAGGGTCACCCCTCTATGATTTTGGAGCTCAAAAACACATCAAGGCCACTGAAAATCCACTGGATTTCAGTGGCTAAGAGGCCAAAACGAGGCCAAAACAAGGCCAATGCAAATGCTCACATGCATGACTCAAAGCATGGGGAAATGAAGCATGCAAGGAAGAAAATGACTCCAAACAGTAAAGTGACCTCAATCAAACTTAAAGAGAATGTCAAAACAAGACTTTCTTTAGTTTAGGTCGAGGTCCAAAAATTCTCACAAATAAGGCTAATATATCATGCAAAATAAGTCCTAAAAGAGAGATAAAGCATACAAGGGGGTAGGAGACCTCAAACAGAAAAGTACTCTTAAACAAACATGAAGAAGAGCTCGAAATAAGACTATTTTCAGTTTATACCAAGGCTCGAAAATGCTTGAAAATGGAGCTAAGGTATAGAGCAAAATAATGCAAAAATGGGAGAAATGAGGACTTACCCTTGTAGCACAGCAATGCAGCCAACCCTGGACCAAGAAAGTGAGCTTTTAACCTCTGAAAATGAGTTCCAAGGTGTTGGAATGGATGATGAAGGTGTTAGGCTTAGAGGTGTAGTGTAAAATGGCCAAGAATATTAGTGTTTGGAGCTTGGAGAAGAAAGCTATGGAGGATGGAGTGTGTATGCTTTAACCAAATGTCTAACCCTTGCAAAATGAGATGGAGGGTTGGTTATATAGAGGGAGAGAAGTAAGGCTTCTTGGAGAAGCCAAGAGAGAGGTTCAAAGCTTCTAAAAGAAGCTTGACCAAAGGGGGTCAAGCTTCCTCAAGAAGCTTGACCAAAAGGGTCAAACTCCTCCTACCAACCAAGCAAAGGGGTCAAACCCCCCTTTTAAGGACCAAAACAAGGACAAAACCCTCGGACAGTAGGTCAAATGCTTCACAGCTGGCACAGCTGTATTGCACATGAGAAGAGCAAAAAGCAGAAAACTGGCCGACCAACTAAGGTGGCCGGCCGGCCACTCCCCCTGGTCGGCCGACCAAGGGTCAAAAGAGTCAAGCAAAATTGCTGGTCGGCCTACCCAGAAAGGTGGCCTCCCAGATGAGTAGAACACAACCCTGTGGTGAAAAACCAAAAAAAGTGACCCAAGAGAGAGAAAAACTAACTTTTTAGAAGGGTTCAAAAGGGTCAAGAGGAAATACTAGTCGGCCTACTCATATTGGTGGCCTCCCAGATGAGCACAACACAATGGTGGTATGAAAAGCCATAAATTGTGGCTCAAAAGTGAGAAAAACCAGCTTTCTGTTAGAAAAATCGGCTTTTGGAGAGAGAAAATGAGAAAACTGGTTTTTTAGGGGAAAAGGTGGCCTCCCAACATCCTACCATCTTCCTAACAATGAAAATAAGGTCCCTGCCAAAAATGAACCCTAACCGATGCAAAACGAGGGTTCGGGGGCCAAAACGCGCGGTCTGGGGCCCCGAAAACAGGCTGTTAGGCACCAGAAGTGGCGTATGACCACGAAGGTGGTCTCCCGGGCCACAGTGTCCCTCAAAAGGGAGGAAGCAAGGTGCGTGCCAAAAAACAGAGCAAACAGAGGTAGTTAAGCGGTCCCGAACCGAGGCACACGGCCGACGGCTCTAAAAATTAGAAACTGGGCTCCAAACGGGAAAAATGGCCTACGACCACGAAACATAGCCTACGGCCACTGAGAGATGGTCTACGAGACCTCTCCCTCCCTTCGGGAAGAGAAAACAGAGAAAAAAGGACTTGGTTCGCAAACCGAGGCAAAGCACAAAAGAGCTCTGAAGTCCGGAGGCAAGGCTCGCAGCCAAGACTCCGCAACCTCAGAACAAGCACAATATGCAACATCACCGAGCGCTCAACTGGCGACGTCTGATTCCTAAGGTCGGTCAAAAATGAGGCGTCTACACATGTACTAATGATGACGTAGCATCACTATTATATTAAAATTGTACTTATCTCTCATAAGTAAGGTGAAATAAAAGGTATCAAACTGCTCTCCATAAAAGTTGAATCATCAATCTCACACTGCAAAGTAGAATACAAATATGAGGCCAAATAATCTAAATACCTTAAACTAAAGTTAAGTTGAGTTTCATGTGGATTAGATATATGAAGTAGTTATGAATTTTTTTTATTATGGAGAAGGATCCTGTGCAGTTCAGATTTTGAACTGGAAGACGCTATTTGGCCTCATAGGGCCTACCACGTTTTCCGTTTCGATGATTCGAACTGTTCATTTTGTTGAGTACTTTCTATATTTCATCCAAAAAAACAAAACAAAAAAAAAATTATGTCAATCCGATAATTATAACTTGTTGAATTTTTCACTATAAAAATAGACAACAATTGTGTTTTTAAAAATAAGCCATATATTTTTTAGTGACAAACGTAATAAATTGAACAAGTTATAGTTATCGGATCAACCTAATTTTTTTTGTGGATGAAATACATTTAATGCTTGACAAAATGAACTGTTCAGATCGTGATGGGTTCCACATAACCAAATAGCACCCCCTAGTCCAAAATCTAGACTTGAGGGGATCCTCCTCCTTTTATTATTGTGTATAATTGAACAAAAAATTTAAAAAACTTCCACTTTTAATTTCTTTTTTCAGTTGGGAAAAAATCTAACCAACGTTATTTGTAAGTTAAGAGAAGTTATTTAGAGCTCTTGAGTACCCTGAGTGGGCATGTGGTGCTGTTTGTCACGGATTGGGGGTTTGTCATCCTTCCGAGAACCTAGCTCTACGAGTAGTACTGCATAACCCCGTGCATTATGCCCAAGGACCAATCCAGGTGATGTGATAGGGATCTACCCTGCCTACCTTGCTGCTTACAAACTAATGCGCTTGCAAGTTGCTTGATTTAGAACTTGTATCTCTAATGAATCAGTATGTGACATGCTACCTCTACCAATCCTTAACGCCCTCGTCAAGGGAACATTACCATAGCTACCTCCATACTTATCCATTCCCCTACCCATGGGAAACCTACCCCGCGCAGACACCACCTTGGTGCGGACCCCATAATGAAGGTACTTGGTTTAAGTCCCACGTACTCTCCCCATCACAGTGCCCCTAGGCTGGCTCTGATACCACTTGCCACGGACAAAGCGTTTGTTATCCTCTCGAGAAGTCGGCTCTACGAGTGGTGCTGTGTATCCCTATGCATTATGCCCAAGGACCAACCCAGATGATGCGATAGAAATTTATCCTATTTGCCTTGCCGCTCACAAACTAATGCGCTTGTAAGGTGTTTCGTGTAAAGCTCGCATCACCAATAAGTCAGTACGTGACATGTTGCTCACCACTAGTAGATTGACACCTAGTCACTTGTCAATGAATTCTATTACAGGAGCTCACATGGTGTCAATAAAATATATTTATAAAAAATGAATATTATAAATATTAATAATTAATATCATAAATTTGGTTACCAATATATAATAATTTTTCAAAAATTATCCTGAATAATAATTTCCCATTCTATTAGTGGATGGTCACTTATTGTGATTATACCTTACATTACAAATAAAAATTATTATATAAATATTAATAATTAATATCATAAATTTGGTTACCAATATATAATAATTTTTCAAAAATTATCCTGAATAATAATTTCCCATTCTATTAGTGGATGGTCACTTATTGTGATTATACCTTACATTACAAATAAAAATTATTATATAGGTCAGGACGATCACGTGGTCGTATGTCCATACCATGCAATGATAGTATTTTATTTTTGGGCGAATTACACTAACAATCCTTATAGTTTGGGACTCATGTCACTTTAGTCCCCGATTTTTTAATTGTGATACATTTAACTTTGAATTTTGAATATTGTTCCAAATAATGACAATTGAAGATACCATTACTCAATTTCAAGGACAAAGTCGTCAATTTGATAAAATACGAACTAATTTGATAAAAGCATAACAACATGATTATATCTTTTGTTTGTTTGTAAGGCTATATAATTCAAAACTAAAAATATTTCATGTATTAAATATATTGATTAATTAGACACGCCATCAATATAAAATTTTTAAAACACATAATAATTACTCGTGAGTATATCACAGCACCATATATTTTAGACACAAATTAAATTTCTTATTACACGCATTAATTTCAATTGTAAAAGATTCTTAATAAAATCCTATAATTCAACTTACAAATTAACCCATCTCTGATGTGGGCCACATCCCGGCCTATGCCTATCAATACTTAGTTAAGTTTAGTCAGCCCATCTAGACATAGAAAGCAGCTAGGCCTTTCAGTCGTAAAGCCCATATATGTTCAACATATATCTAAATATTTTTGAAGATTAGATGATAAATGTGGAATGGACCACTGACAGAATGGGCTCAATCCAGTTGTTCAATTATTGAATGGGCCAGTTTCCCCAACTCCATCATCATTTAACGAAGAATTTTGGGCTGGACAAGAAAACATTCATTGTGGGCTAAATGGTTAAAAGAATAATTTTAATTTTAAAATTAAAATTAAACTATGATCTTAATTATTTATTTTGATAATATTGACGTTATCGTTATATAAAAGTGTTACTTAAAGACTTATATATATTAGTTTTAGTTAAATTATTTTTGTATTTTGATAATTTTAGTTCTATCATATTATAAAAGTGTATGATATAATTTTGTATGATATATATTAAATTATAAGATAGTAAAATAAATACTCATTTTGATATTAAAAATAAAGTTAAATTAAAAGAAGAATTAGTACCATAAAATTAAAAGTAATTCTAACTATTTAATTTTCTTTTATATTCATTTGAAAAATAAAAATATGTAGAAAGAGAAACTATATAAAATTTATTAAAAAATTAAATATAAATATATCGTAGTTGGATTATCATATAATAATTTTATATGATATATATTAAATTATAAGATTGTAAAATAAATATTCTTAATTAAATTAAAATATTAACTATATAAAATAAATTCAACAACGACTACCTAAGAACGAATCTTGTAACATCTAAACCCAAAAAAAATAAATAAAAAGACTTAAGTGTAGATCCAAATATATGGACTAATTGCTCAATACGTCTTATGATAATTAATGGTATTTTTTTTTATCAAAAACTATTTTAAAAAGTCATTAATTGTTAATTTTCAGCTAGAGTTAAAAAAAATGTCACTAAAAAAGTCATTAATTTTTAACTTTCAGTGACAATTTGAAAAATTTATCACAAAAAAATGTCACTGATTGTAAGTTTTAAAGACAATTTATAAAAACCATAATAAAAAAAAGTCACTAATTGTCAATTTTTAGTAACATGCAAAAAAATTATCAAAAAAATTATTTTTAATAACGATTTTACTACCACTTCTTTTCAATAGGACTTTATAGGAATTAAGTCTAACTATTATGACTTATTGGTAGTTTACCCAAAAAATAAATAAAAACATCTAAATGATAAATATATCTCACTGTGTGAAGTAATTAATTATTTGTAAAATGATATCAAAATATAGAAAAACTTATTGTCCACCAATTGAAAAAATAACTCAAGTAATAAATTTAAACTTTAGAGGTTCTTTGAGAGTATCATTCTTGCACAAATTTTTCTTCCTGTGAGTTGTAATTATATAAAACAATGTAGGAAAAATTTTGTACAATCAAAGTATAACCTATATAGAATTTGTAGTTAGATTTCATGTAAAACTCAAATAGGGTATGTTAAAGAAGTATTTCTCAAATAGAGTCCATATAAAATATATAAAGTTAATACAATTTAAATTAGATTTGGGTTTAGATTTATGTAAAACTCTATATGTAAATGAAAAATGCATGTTGATATCATTTTTTTTTTTTTATAGAAAAAAAGTAAGTCTTACATTGTGCTACCTTAAAAAGAGAAACTACTTATATATATATATATATATATATGATGATATAACCAGTAGTTGACCTGTGTGATGCGAAATAATTCTTTTCCTTTATAAATAATATTTTATTAAATTAAATTAAATTAAATTATTTTATTTATATAACTCTATATAAAAATTATTTTTAGAAATATGTTGTAATGTATGCATTACAAAAGAATAATATTAATTTTATCATGATACAAAATATAACATAAATAAATATATAATAATTTTAATCGAATTATTTATGTATATATATATACACGCACATATGTATAGAACTATTTAAAAAATTTATTACGAAATGATACAAAATATAACATAAATAAATATATAATAATTTTAATCGAATTATTTATGTATATATATATATATATACATGCACATATGTATAGAACTGTTTAAAAAATTTATTACGAAATATGCAGTGCAATTTTTGTTCTATTTAATTATAAAAGTGTATTTTAAATAAATAAATATATATACACATATATGATATTTTTGTACTTGATTTCAATATAATCAATTATATATTCATTTTAATATTGAAAATAATGATTAAATTGGAGAAAAAAAAATTATTTAGAATTAATGAATGATTCTAATTATTTATTTTGATAATCTTAGCCTTATCATTCTATAAAAGTATTAGTTAAACAAATATATATATATATATATATAACAATTTTATTTCAATTGTTTATGTCTAGTTTAATAATCTTAACTTTATCGTGTTATAAAATTGTAACAGAAATAAATACATAATGATTTTATATGATATTAAATTATAATATAATAAAATAAACACTCAATTTGATATAAATAATAATAGTTAAATTGGAAAGAATAATAGTAACTGTGTGATTGAATTTCTGACCACATTGCCAAACTCAGTATTCAGCTGGAGAGCACTGACAGAACAGATGGCACCTGACTGTCCTGCAACAGAAAGAGAAGATTCCGGCGGTGGTTCGTCCACCCGGGGGCACTCCGACGATCAAGTCAGTATATCTCTCAAAGATAATCAATAGTGTTAATCTCACTGTTCACATTAGCATTATCATCAGTAGATACAGTCAGTACAGAACACAGATATCCCTTACAGCCCTTTCTAATCAATTTTACAGCTTTCACAGATGAAATCAGATACGGAGGGGGTACTACCCCAATCCCATTAAACACAAATTCAGGTAGGGCAGGTGGACGGAAAACTACTTGTTTTGTTATACAGTCTATGGTGGCATGATATTTCGTTAACCAGTCCATCCCCAATATTACATCAAAATGATCAATGTTCAATGGCAGTAAATCAATAAACAAATGTGCATCTCCAACAATAATTTCACAAGCAGGATACATGTATGCACAGGTCATAGATCCCCCAACGGGTGAGGATACAGCTAACAGATAGTTCATAGGTTTTAAGAGTCTATTCAATTTACGCGAAAAAGCATGCGACACATAAGAATGCGTAGACCCCGAATCAATCAGTACATAAGCATTCTGAGTACAAATAGAGAGAATACCTGACACAACAGTCTCGATATTCTGGACATCTCCCGGTACTAGGGCGAACACTCGGCCCTGCCTCATAGGCTCTTTCCCGGTAGCTTTGGGGTTCAGTTTCGGTGTAACAGTTGATGCCGCTACGCTTGGTGTAGCTTTACTACTAGTTTGTGGAGCAGAGGGACAGTCTTTAACCATATGGCCCACATTGCCACACCTATAACAGGCTCCTGATATCTTGTAACAAACTCCCTTGTGATTTTTACCACACTCAGAACAGGGCGGTATTGTACGGTTTCCTTGACTAGACGTAGTCGTTGACCCCGTATTCTGTTTCTTGTTCAATGGACTATGCTTGCCTTTCTTGAACTTGAAACTTTGCCTTTTACCCCGCCATTCAGGCGCTGGCATTTCAGTTTTCAGTGCTTCAATATTTGATTCAGCCATCAAGGCTCTGTCAAGGACATTTACATAGTTTGGTAGCTTCAGTACATTTATTCTGTCAAGAATTGCAACATTAAGGCCGCCTTCAAATTTTCTGGCCTTCTTATACTCAGTATCCACCATATGCAGTGCATATCTAGCAAGCTCGGTGAATTTCGTCTCATATTCAGCCACAGACATTGCTCCTTGTCTCAGCTGTTCAAACTCAATTACTTTTCTGTCCCTTACACACTGAGGGAAGTACTTTTCAAAGAAGGCTCCTTTGAATTGAGCCCAAGTCAGAACAGTATTTTCATCACGGATGAGCATCCACCACCTTCTAGCTTCTTCTTGCAATGTAAAGGTGGCTAACAGTACTTTGTGTGCTTCAGAGCACAGGAAAACTTCAAACAATTTTTCAGTCTCCAGAACCCATGCTTCAGCTTTTAACGGTTCAAGGCCTCCCTGAAAGGATGACGGTTTCATTTTGCTGAACTTCTAGGTGAGAGCAATTATGTCCCCATCATTTACATTCATATTTTGTACATTCACATTCACATTTTGTTCCGGTACAGCCGGAGGAGAAGGAGGTAGGGGTTGTTGGTTCAGTTGTTGGTCCAGTCCTGCAGTTATCAGTTCCATCATTTGTTCCAGTCTGGCCATTCTGGCCTCAGAGGATGAGGATTCAGTTTCATTTGCAGTGTTTGCGTTATCCATTTCACTATAAACAGTTATAACAGTTTTAAACATAAGCAGTCATTTGTTTAACAGTTTAACACATTAGCATGTCTTCAGTCAGTCATATCACACACTTATCATGCTCATGAGATGTCCTAATTACTTTTCTAGGACACCCTATAGCTCATTTGGACACGTGTGTGCGGTATAACTCGTGGTAAGTATCGCTCTGATACCACTCTGTCACGACCCAAACCCGGCCCTATGGGTTTAGCACCGTAACCGGCCAGTAATCCGAGATTACCGAAGGCCTACAGAACAGTAGAATAGTAAAACAGAGTACAGGGCCTGGCGGAAGCCAAAACAGTAAATAAACAATGTCCAATGAGCTGTGACATTCTATATGCAAAAAGACTTTTCATACATTTGTACGTAGACAGTGCAGAACAGTATGCACGATATTTACAATCATTCAGACTAGGGACTTCATCCCTTACATAACAGTACAGTAACATGCAGTCTATACAATCCATTCGGTTATTACAAAACAGTAAGACAATACAGAAAGGGGAAATGTAAAACACCCCTAAGCCTTAACACGATAGGCTCGGAACCTCGCAGTGAGGCACATAGGCTGGCTTGACAAAACTGGAGTAACTCTGACGCTCCTAGCCGCGGTCTGGTGCCTGAACACCTACATATATATATGAGCAGTGAGCTAAAGCCCAGTGAATAACATAATGCGTAAAGAGGTTAAGAATGAATGTCCTTACAGTATGAAAACAGTTCAATTAAACAATATTTCAGTTGTTCAGTCAGTACAGTCATATGTGGTACACCCATTAGCATAACAGTACAGTAAGCAGTAGGTCTTAAAAGACTGAACAGTAATGATGGCCATCAGTCAGTAAACAGTAGTGGTTCCAACAAGGGAACCGACAGAGATTTTTGTCACAGTAACAGTAAACAGTAGGTGCTAAGGATGCCACAATACAGTTCAGAATATAGGACATACATTCATTCAATTAACAGTATCAGTTCAGAAAACAGTATAGTTTAGTTGTTCAGAAGATAATCATTTGTGAGCATATCTTTACACAATCGTTACTCACAGAGTTCTGGGTTACAGTAAGCTAGAGCGTGCCTCCCCAGTCGCCAACCCTACACAGTTAACAGATTGAACACACTAAGCTACACAGCTGGGAAAGATAGTAACTTAACCCCTAATGCCTCGGTGTGTTCTACATCTATATCCTCAGTAAGATGCCTTAAACTAGGCCTAAGAATGCCTAGAATGGGATGATGATGCAAAGATGCATTTTTAAAAGCATTTTCAGACTTTTCCAAAAAACAGAGTCCCGCTCGAGCGCGGTTTCCCCGCTCGAGCGGTCATGCAACAAAGGTACACGCTCGAGCGTCAACTTTCCCGCTCGAGCGTACTGTAAAAGTACTGGATGGGTGAAATCTCCGCTCAACGGACGCTCGACGCCCGCTCGATCGTGAGACACATGACTCCGCTCGAGCGCCCAATCCTCCGCTCGAGCGGACTGTAAAACAGTGCAGAGAAATACTGGATGCTTGGATTCCATGCTCGAGCGCCAATTACCCCGCTCGAGCAGAAGTGCAAAATCTGGAAAACCCAGATTGCACCTCCAAGCTCAAACCAAGTTTCAAAGCACTGAAAACCGATCCTCTTAGGCCCATTTTCTGGAAAACATTTATAAACACATAGAATAATATGGTTCAAAGCTCAATTTTGAGAAATCAAAGCCCAAGGGTGTTTAATTCAAACTCAATTTCAAACCATTTTCGTGAACATGGAGAGCATGCAAACATGCATGAATTCAAATCAATTCAAGCTTCAATTTGATGCTCTAAGGAGCCAATTGATCCAAAAACAAGTTGAAAACATGGACCATTACAAAATTATGGACATGCATGTAACCTTTGCCATGAAAACAAATCGAACCTCTACATTACAAACATGCATGCAAGGAATGAGCTTCAATTCAGCAACAATGAACCAATTCTAGACTTAAATCACTAGAGGCTCAAGAATCTAGCATGAATAAGCTTAAACACAACAACGAGGGGTTGAGTTCCTTACCTAGAGCTTTAGTTACAAGGTGAGGAAGCTTAATTTGCAACCTATGATCCAATTCCTTCAATTACCAAGCAATTTACAAGCAAAATTGAGATGAAAACCACTCCTCTAGTTTCTCTCTCTCTATGGTCGGCAATGGCAAAGAGAAAGGCTGATGAATTGTTTTGGTTAAGTGTAATGAGCTCAAAGATGTATAGGTAGTGGCCACTCACCATGGCAAAATGGTAAATAAGTGCAACCTTGCATTAAGTCAATATTTAATCTAATTTAATCATACAAAATCAAATTTAAGATAAATGCACCATAAAATCACATAAATTATGATGATCGCAAAACATCAATCAATTCCCGGCTCGGCCACCGATAAGGCCTTCAATTAACAGTTTAAACATAAAACATGAACATATCAAATAAACAATCAAACAGATAGAATACAAATTAACATACATACTCAGTCAATCCAGTTCCAATTTTCAGTCAGTCAGTTCAGTACTTTAATCAGTTTAATTATCAGTCATAATCAGTTCAGTTATCAGTCATAATCAGTTCAGTTTGACGGTAATCAATGTTTATCGGTAAGCAGTGATGAGGGTTATTACACTGAGTGTGTTTATTGCATGACTTTGCCTTTGCCCATGTCTTGAATACGCATACTGCTCACAATCTTCTTGCACTTTTGCCACTATTCTTGGCCTTATACCCTTGCACTAATAGTGTTCTTGATAGTTCATCACTGTTTCTTGATTCTGAAACACATTCTTCCTTTTCTGTTTTCTGTGTTTTTTTCCAGATTCGTGCCTTCAATCTTCGTTTTCATAGATCTAGATTGGGATTTGTTTGTGAAACCCTCGAATTTTTAAGAAAAACTGAAACGTATTCCCCCTTTTGTTTTAGCCGAGGTCATTCAAAATCATCACAAAACATTTCCTTCCGAAGTCTCACACCTTTCATTTAAGCCGACATCATGGGTATGTGGAGGCATAGGGTAGACACCCCCCTGACCAAGCTAGAATACTTTAGGCGAGAGTTTTCCATCCCTGCCGACGTCTATTTGAGGTTGGCTGGGGAGGATGACTCCATCATGCTCACGATTGATTCTATACCCTTCCTTGTTGTAGCTTTTATTGAGTGCGGACTTCGGCTCCCACTAAATATCCTTTTCCGTGAGATACTTAATTATTATAAGTTGAACTCGATACAGCTTGCCATCAACTCCTATTGAGTCATCAATGGCATAATAGCTTTAGCCAAACAAGAAAACGCTAGGGACCTTAGCCGATATCCAGTACTGCTACACCATGTATGGCCTTAAAAAAGATACGGGCTACGTTTACTACCTTAAGTTGAGATCCACAGAGTACAAAATTATTGCCGACCTCCCTGACTCCAACAAGGGAGCTGGGGATGATTATCTCATTACCTCGGGGAACTGGGAGTTCACTCTAGACGAGGACCTCCATCTCTACCCTCTTCCTCAATCGGTCTTTGTAGAGGGTAATGGTAAGAGCCCAATGTTTGCACTTATTCATTTTTAAAGTCTTCAATACTTTATTTGTTCTAATGTCTGTTTTTCTTGCAACTCTTCCTCAGCCACCAAAGGGCTTCCGCCAGTCTTTCTTTCCTAGCAAAGACTTGAGGAAACTATTGGAACTGCCAGTCCTCAAGTGGAGAGCCCCTTTGGTACTTAATTTTATTCCCACCTACAAGTCGGTTCTTCCCGACGTTCCAAAGAAGAAAAAGAAGAAGAGTCTGTCTCCTCCTTCCGCCACAACTCCTCAAGCTGCCTCCACATCTCAGCAAGACCAAAGATCTACTTCTGATCCAGCAGAGCAGCCGTCAACTTCGGCTCCATATCTGATCCCGATATCCCAACGCCAACACCGGCGACGAACTATTTTTGCTACCAAGATGGGACGCTAGAAAGTAGTTGCTAAAGATCTCTTGGCCAACATTTCATCAACTGTAGACGCTCAATCAGCACCCACTCAGCCTCCAAAGTCGAAAAAAAGAATTAAGAAGGCTCATCCAAAGGCAAAGGTGACTCAAATTGACACTGAGGACACCTTGCCAATCTCCAAATTGGCTGAGATTGATTAGTCCAATTCTGCCGCTAAAAAGAGGCCTGCCGAGACCCAACCATCCGAGTCTGCTAGGTCAAAGAGACCGAGGTCATCCTCTGTAACGACCTCGGGATCTTTAAAGCATGATTCCCTCTGGGGCCCCCAGATCACATTGGAGGACAGGCCAGTCAGAGCTGGCGATAGCGCCGACGATGTTAATGTCGGCATCGCCCTTAGTACCGCTTTGTTTCTTCCCGATGATCTCAACCAGAACGCCGATATGAGCGAGTATGAAAATTTTGCCCTGATGCTCCAGCACTCTGTTCAAGTAAGTCTTCATACTTGGTATCTTTCTTTCTTTTTTTGTACTTGAAAAATTTTCTAATAACTTCTGCTCTGTTCACTTTCAGGCCATCCAACATGCTCATTCTTTCTCAATGCAAGCTTTTGAGAATCGGAAGGAACTGGCTGACAAGAAGAGGGAGGCTGCTAGTCTACAGAAGACTAATAAAAACTTGCAATCAAAGATGAAGACCTTGGAGGATCAAGCCGAGGCTGCTATCAAAGCTAGGGATGATGCCAAGGAAAAAGCAGAATCCGCTGAGGCCATCAAGAAGGTTCTCGAGGCCGAAAAGAGAGAGGCCGAGGAAAAGATGACCTAGGCCCAGAAGGAACTTCAAGAAGCCCTGGCCACAAAAGAGGCCGAAGTCAAGGCCGCCGACGAGAAGGGATACAACGAGGGGGTGGCCGACGTTACGGCGGATTACGAGAAACAAGTAAAGCAGGCATGCAACAAGGGTTTCACCCTTGGTTAGATAACTTTACTTAAAAAGCTCGAAATCCCCGATGACTCCCCCCTCAGGAATACCGACGTCCTTCCTCTGCCATTCCCCCCGACTCCAAGCCAATCTGACGACGACTCTGAATTTGAGGAGGAGGTTTTGGTGAGGAAGCCAAAAGACGCTGCTGGGGCCAAGTCCCCTTCTCAAAATGAGCAAGTCTTGGACTTGACTCAGGATGAGGAGGGTGAGGAGGTTCCCATAGATCCTTCACTTCAAAAGGCGATATCGGACGTGCCTATTGCCGACAAGATCCTTGATCAAACCCCGCAGGAAATAGACGCCGAGCTCGTGGCTGAGAAGGCTGCCGAGGTGTCCTCCCAACAATCTTCTGATCTTCAAATCCAACCATCTGTTGTTGCTGAAGAGTCTTAATTTTGATGTCCCTTTCCTTTATATTTTTGTATTTTGCTCTTTGGTTTTCCTTTGAAACAATGTAAGCTCTTCACATGGCCGATGTGTGTAGACACCCCATTTTTGACCGCCTTTAAGACTTGGACGCGACTGATGGTTTTGAAAGATGCGCAGGGCAAAGGTTCAATTTCTTTGGCAAGGAGAGAGAGTCAAATCTCAACTTCATACCCCTTTTTGGACCAAAACAATCTTGATCAAAAGATTTTAGACCTTGAAACCCTCTCTTTCAAAAACGTTTTTGAAATAAAGTTTCTACGATGTCCCGACGCTCGCATTTTATTAAATGTCGCGCTTTTCGGTAAACCGAGCGAGGACAAAGTGGAAATGAATGAAGGAGAGATGAACTCTTTTGAAAAATCTTTCAAAACACCTTGTTTAGGGGTTTGGAGTTGAAGAAAAGAGGAGAGAAGAGAAGAAAACAAGGTTTGGAGAAGTTCGGCATGGATTCGGGTAGGACCGAATCTGCGCGGCTTCACGGAAACTGGCATAACTTTTTCCACAGGAGGAATTTTAATGCAAGGTTTGGCCATTGGAAAGCTAACTTCCGGGGCTTCAATTTGGGCACTTGAATGGCCACCATTGGACTTCCCAATCACCGGCCGGCCACCTTTCTTTCCGGCAGAACCATTTTTTGTTCTGAAAAGTAGCAGGCCGGCCAGAAAATCTAGCAGGCCGACCACCTATTTGGTGAATGGCCTTTTTTGCCCTTTTGAGCTGGCCGGCCATGATCCTTGTCCCAAGTGCATTCCAGCCATGTATTTTGTTTTGCACTTCACCCATGTCCGAGGGTTTGGCCTTTTGGGGGAAAAACTTGAATTTGAAATTTCCCCCTTTTCTCCACTCCTTTGCCTAAAAAACCAGCCCCTCCCCTTTAGTTTTAAGGGTTACAAAAATTGGTTCTAAGCCTCTTGCATTCAATCCCTCTTCCCTTCTATTCCAAACATCAAAACCCCTTTGTTCTTGGACCATTCCTACACCCTTTACTCTACAACCCATAGCACCCCTCCTCCTCACTCCATTCCAGCAGCTTGAAGGCCACTTCCAGAGGTTGAGAGCCACCAAACTTGGTCCAAGAATTGTTGAAGACATAGTCTACAAGGGTGAGTCCCTATTCTCCCTCTTTTGTGCTTTATTTTGCTCAATATATTAGTCATAGTTTCTTGCATATTTGGGCTCTGAACCTAACTGAAAATAGCATTATTTTGAGCTCCTTGTCATGTTTGTTTAAGGGCCTATCCCTTTTTGAGGCTTCCTTTTTGCACTTTCTTCTTTACCTCTCTTGTATGCCTCTTTCTTGCATAGTATTTTTGGCCTATTTGTAAACTGTTTTGAGCTTGATTATAAACTGTGAAGTGGCTTATTTTGAGCTCTTATTCAATATTTTTGAAGGGCTCTTCACTGTTTGAGGCTTCCTTTTGACACTTTCCTCTTTATCCCTCTTTTGGCCTTATTTTTGTATGTTTTGTTAGCCCCTTGTGCTTATTTTTTTGGGCTCTGGTTTGAACTGTAAATAACCTTATTTTGACCCCCTCTTCATGTTTGATCAAGGGTATTTTTCTGTTTGAGGCTCCCTTTTTACACTTTGTGTTTAAACCTCTTTTTAAGCCTTATTTTGCATAGTATTTTAGGCTTGTATGTGCACTGTTTTGGGTTTGGTCACTAACTATAAAATACCATATTTTGGGACCCTCTTCAACTTTGTTAAAGGGTCCTCCTCTTTTTAAGGCCAGAACCATCACTTGCTTCTTTGTCTCCCTTTTGGCCCATATTCTTGCACAATGTTTTAGGCCTGTTTATGTTTAGAGCTGTGGCTTGTTGTAAACTGTAAAGTGCTTCATTTTGAGCCCCTCTTCAACTTTGTTGAAGGACTCTTGGCCATTTAGGGTCAGCAGATGCTACTTGCTTCATTACCTCTCTTACGGGGCCATTTTTGCATGCTAGCTTAGTCCTATTTGTGTCCATTGTTTGGCCTTGCTTAAAACTGTAAATATGCTTGTTTTGGGACTATCTTGATTCTGTCTTCACACTTTATGTTCAAATAATACATGTTTTGCATAGCCATAGGTCATTCCATGTACCTAATTTTATGTTTCGGGTCTCATTCCATGTATCGGGTGCCATGTTTCCATGTTTTGGGATCATTTTGCATCACATTTCAGTGCTGAAACTTGCATGTTTATATGTCATATTCCATGCCTTGTCATGTCTTGTTAGAGTGACATTTGTGCCTTAGGATCGGTCATCGGTTTGCGTGCATGTGTGCACGCATTTCGAGTGTTTCATTTTCATCTCATAACCACTGATGTGAGTGTGGCTGAGGTCCACTCATGTTGGTGTAAGCCCATTATGCATTGAGTATGCCATTTCATTTCATAGCATTGTGTATGCTAGGTTGTATGTTAGCGCATCGTGTATGCCATGTTACCTCGTGCATCGTGTATGCCATTTCATAGCATTGTGCATGCTAGGTTGTATATTAGTTGCATTCATACATGTCATGCATATTGCATTGTGTTTGGGATAGGAGTTAGCCCGAGCACGGAAAACGAGGTACGTTTCGTACTCCGAGTGACGGAACGTTTCTCAATTCCTGGTCGCCGACACTCCGGATTATCCATGATGGAGTCTAGGCCCTGTTGTGTTTTCATGTGCATTCATTCCATATTGAGTCATGCAATTCGACTCCCCGACCATCATGTATCGAGATGCGTGATTGGTGGCACGAGGATCGAGGACTACACTCTCTGAAGAGTAGTCAAGCATACATATGTGAAAATACTTTGCCATGCCCCTTTCTTGCTCTCTGTTACAACAAATCAAGAGTCAGCAGCCTTCCAGAGCTTGGCACGCATTCCAAGAAAAATTACAAACAGAGGCTAATTGGGGCATCGCAGTGGATTTCCGCACAAAACAACCCTGACATGCATCATTCATCATTCAGAGCGGAGTTGAGGCAGTCCCTAGCTTGCATGCTAGTTTAATGCTTTCCTAGTTAAATTTGTTATTTAATTTGGATTTTGTACATATTTGGACTGTGTTATTTATTTGGACTATAATTATTTATTCGAGACTGTATATTATTTTATTCGGACCCTCTGCGCGAGGGTAATGTTGTAATAAGTGTGCGTGTGTGTGATGTATGTCTTCCAACCCCATGTCTTTCTCCCTTTTATTTACCAGCTTATGATGGTTAGATTAGGGCATATTTCAATTAACATACAGTATGATAGCTTGTTTGCATTCATTCATCTGTTTTGCATGCACCGGGCTCGGCGCATCATACTAACTACATTGTATTTTCAATTTCAAGTTGAATACATGTTAGCTGTAGCATTTCATATGCCATGTTTAGAATAGCCGAGCCTGTTATAGTTGCATTTTTGCATGTGTTGCATTAGACGTTTCTGTATAGTTAGGATCATGCATGGATTTCTAACCTAGCTTCTGTTTTGGCTTGGAGTACTCGGTAAGTTTTACGCTTTAGCATCCTTGCATGCGTGTGAGTGAATGCCATGATAGCATGCTTACCATGAGGCTATGTGCTTATGTGATATAAACTGCCTAAATGCCTGTGGGTGAAGGTTGGGTTATTTGAATTGGAATAATTCATTAATCGTGAGTTTTAAGCCCACTAGATAGTGGCAAAATCATGTTTTCTAAGCCCACCTGAGGGTGGCAAATCCACGTCTTAGCCTACTTGCGAGTAGCACCATCAAACCATTTTCAAACAAACAAACATGAAATGTTTTGTTCCAATTCAGGCGATCCAGTCTATACTTGTATGCTGTGCGCATCACATAGTAAATTTAGGCTAATAACTGGAATAAGAACGCATAATGTTTTCAAAAATAGATATCATGGTTAGTAGAGGCCGATCTTTGATCGGGCGAGCGGGGGTGCTCACGAAGTGACCTTTCCCAATCGTACCCAAGTTCCCGAGCCGAGGCAGCTTTGGTGATGACGGACACGTGGCCTTAGGCAAATGAGTCAGGGTTTCCTAAATTTTTCCAAAATAAAACATTTAGGTGGCGACTCTGTATCTGGCAAAGCAGTCCATGTTTGGCACTTCTTTCAAAATTTGTTTTCTCAAAACGATTCGCCAGATTTGGACTCTTTGGTTCAGATTTAGAACCGTGACAATTTGAGAGTCCTGACCTGTAGTGAGCCCAATATCGAACGGAACAGGGGACTCGTTCCTCCCGGGGCATTCGGGGACGTCTACAGTTTCTGGCGACTCTGCTGGGGAGTTAGAGAACTTGACTCGAACTCATGATATCTGTTTTTGATTACACTTATGTGTTTCTTTGCATTGCATTTGCATTGGTGCGCCTAGGACACCGTGTTTGCCATCTGCTATTCCTGAACGGTTTGCCGGAGCCTTGTTTTGTCAAGGCATGACCATAAGGCTGACCGGTTGTAGGCTCTGCCAGTATGGGAACACAAACCCCGGTTTTACCGGGGCACCTTTTCTGACCATTCGACCTAGTGCATATTCGGATCCATAGTGACCATTCCAAACTAGGACAGGTTACTCACCCGTTTATAGGTTGTTTGAAACCGCTGCGTGCATAGTGAAACCCTAGCTCCTGACAAAATAGGACAGGGAAACCCTACCCCAACATAGGGGTGTTTTGGCTCTCACTTATCTGCTACGTGCTTTTAGAGTGCGTCTCTACAGGGAAATGCATGTATCAGTTTATGAGTTTGGGGCATCAGGCCTGCGGGCATCAGTCAGTACTTGAGAATCAGTTATTTGCGGGTATCAGAGATTCAGTTTTGGGGACAGTGATTCAGGGATAATGATCAGTGTTGGAGGATAGTGTGTATTCAGTTTATCGACCGTGTGTTGTTATGCCCGGCTGTGTGTCATGCATTTACTTTAAGCTGTTATGCTGTCCGTTTATCTGTTTATTTATTTCCTTATTGCTTTATTTATCTTTTTACTAGGGCAGTTTTAGCACAATTGCTTCCAACCCAGTAGATATTCCCCAAGCACTTTGGACAAGAGGTCGTCGGCTCAATCGATCTGAGGATCTGGTTGACGGACAGCCAGTATTTCATTCTCTATCCCCAGTTGTCAGAAGAAGGCCAAGAAGACACAGTGTGTCTGAGCAGAGGTTACCAGAACAGTGGTCTACCCTAGCAGTGAACAGTCGGGCTAAGGTTTTAGTTTCTGCCATAGAGATACACATACCAGTCAGTCAGCGAGATCAGCAGAATACTGCCAGAATGGAAGAAATGATGCGCCAGCTCCAAGAGAGCATGAAACAAATGCAAGAAGACGCTGTCCGCCAAGCGGAATTCTCTAAGCAGCAGGTCGCAATCATGGCCCAATAGGTGGAGATAATTACCCGGCTCCAGCAGCAAGCCGGAGCGTCAGCCTCACATCCAGTTCCTCCTCCACCAGGGGTCCCGTTACTCGTGCAGGCACCTACTGTCCAGAATACCCTGCCAAACACCCAGAACACCTTACCCAATCTCCAGAACATCCAAGAGGACACGGACCTTCCAACGAGGCCAACTCCGCCCCCGCTTCCGCCTCAACTATCCAAGACCCATACACCCAACCACCCGGACTCTTTTTTCGAGTTCGAAATAGACCATACAGCTCTGAAACTGAGCAAGCTCGAGAAGCTTTTCAAGAAATCACAAGGAGTAAAGGCTATTTCGGATATTGAGGACGGATATACCGATGTGGCCGTAACATTGCCAGATAGATTCAAGATGCCGCAGATTGATCGTTTCGACGGATCCAGGGATCCCATGGTCCATCTCCGGTTATTCTCAGATATACTGCGGCCAATGGGCCTAACCCGACCACAAAAGCTTTTGCTGTTCGGCCGAACCCTGTCGGGTGTGGCCGCTATCTGGTACGCGAAGTTGGAAGATGAGGTAAAAAGAAGTTGGGATGAAATGGCCGAGGCCTTTGTCGCACAGTACTCGTACAATACCCAGATCGAGATTACAACTCGTGATCTTGAAACAACGAGGCAGGAGCCCAAAGAGACTTTCTCAGATTTCGTAACTCGGTGGAGGGCGAAGGCATCGATGATGACTTTGAGGCCCACTGATAAGGACCAAATCAGGATGATTGTGCGCAATCTCCAACCAAAATTGATGTAGAAGATGATTGTACTCCAATTCCCCACCTTTTCGGATCTACATAAGATGGGGTACAAATCGAGGATGCGATGAAACAGGGTCTGATCGACCAAGATAGGGAACAACCAAGGAGGACTTTCAACCGTAACAACAATGCAGGCCCGAGTGGCGCTGCAACTGCAAGAGCTTCAGAGGTGAGCATGGTCACCACCATCCCCCCTCTCCTTCCAAGACCTATGGCAGCCACGCCCTTCTCCGGTGCATCCGGAAGTAATACCCAAACCTCTAAATACCAGCCCAGAGGCCAAAGAACCTTCACCCCACTGTACATGCCTTTGTCTAAGGCTCTGGGGGTCTTAATCAGAAAGGGGTATCTAAAACCCCTGGAGCCGAGGCCATTACCAAATCCACTTCTACCCTCTCACAACCCAGCCAAGTGCTGTGCATATCACCAGCAGCATGGTCATGATACTAACCAATGTTTCAGGCTGCGTCACGAGATTGAAGACCTCGTTGACAAAAATGTGATTCTACCTCCGGAGAAACCTAACGTCCCAACCAATCCTCTCCCACCGCATAACCAAGCTCCACCTCCCAAAAGAGTCAATCTTATCCAGACTGGGGTCGTGTCTTACGATCCTAGCATCTATATTACTCCTACCCATCTACCTAAGCCGGAGGTGCTCATTCCCGACTGCACTGACTTCTTGTGCATGATGGACATCTCCACAACCCAACCCGAGCCAACGGTGGTGACCATCGAAGATGGGGCAGGGCAGACTTCAGGAAAGAATGGGATTGTTGAGTCTAGGATTGAACAGTCTGAGAGTTTTACTAGGGAAGCCTACGATCCAAGTGAGTACATCTTGTCAACAGGCCAGATTGGGCTGGGTTTAGAATTGCCAGAGAAGGAAGAGCTGTGTGTGATCCAGGGGGACGGATTTGAGCAAGGGGAAAATGATTTGACGGCTGTGGAGGAGGACTTTGCCAACCTACAGTTTTTCGATGACCAAGAATCAGGGGGCGCGACAGTCAACTGGTTTGATTATGAGGAATCGGCAGAGGCCACTGGATGGTTGGATGATCAACCAGATGTGGTGGGAGAATCCCAACCAGAACAGGGCCCGGCAGGGGCGAGAGTATTAACTGTGGCCGGAAGGGCCGGAAGTCAGGTTACATTGCCGGAGAGCGCCGGTACAAAGAATTTCGCTCAGGATAGAAGCATTGTGAATGCAGGGAAAGTTGAATAACAAACTGCACTAACGCAAGTAGAACAACGGGGTTCTGAGAGAACCGGGAAAGCCAAAATCCATGAGGGGATCGGAAGTGCTACGGGCACAAGAACAGAGGATGCTGTGAGCATGCAGGCTGAAAGTGCTGTGAGTACAAACATGCCCGAGCCAGACAGGTGCCTTTTGAATGCCGACGAAATGTGGTGGGAAGATGATGACTTATGTCTTGCCCACACAGACGAAGACTGGGGAAGCAATCAACCAGATGATACCTGGTACCTCGATGAGGTCGATCACATGACAAGAAGCGGGCGGTACTTCAAGCCCCCGCACCTAGACCAACCCGAGACATCTGGGAAGGATAAAGAAGCTGAGAAACAGAAAGAAAAGCAAATCGAAGAAGAGGCTGTACTCAAACAGTTAAAGAAGATACAAGCAGACATCTCTATCTGGGGACTACTTATGGCGTCGCGAGTACACAGACAGGCTGTCTTATCTGCCATGGACAAGGCCAAACTCTCTATAGATACTACACCAGAACAGCTGGTTGGGCTGGTTTTTCCGGGAGGAGGTTCCCCGGCATTAACCTTTTCAGACAAAGAACTGCCGCCTGAGGGCGCAAATCATAACAAACCCCTTTACATCTCCATGGAATGTAGAGGCAAGTGGGTGCCAGTAGTTCTTATCGACACGGGATCCGCTATTAATGTATGCCCGTCAAGGACGGCATATGCGATCGGGTTGAAGCCCGCGGACTTCGTGCCGACTACTCAAGTGAGCAGAGCCTATGATAACACTAGCAGGGAAGTGATGGGGACTGTCAAAATTCAGACTCCGGTTGGTCCAGGACAACACGACATTGAATTTCATGTCTTGGACGTTCCTACAACCTTTAACCTACTTTTGGGGCGACCGTGGTTGCACCAGGTCAAGGCAGTCTCTTTCACTTTGCATCAGATGTTGAAGTACCCTCACGGGAAGGGGGTGGCTATTGTCTTCGGGAATTCATCAATCCATCCGCCACTGGAAGTGTCCACACCAGTCTTGGAAATCGAACACGGCATGGAAGATGTGTTCTTATCAGGATTTACTTTGGCTGAGGCTCGAGTGGTGCAGAATATTATGGCTGTGAATGAGGGGGTGTACATCAGTGCTCAATCCGTCTACCTCATGAACAAGTTACAACACATCCCCGGGATGGGATTAGGAAGGAGCGGCCGGAAGGGCGTCGCAGCATTGGCCGAAGTGCCACACAACCCTCATACCCTTGGCTTGGGTTATCTGCCCACCAAAGAGGACTGGGTAAGGAAGGGAAAGGAAATGGCCGGAAAAGCCAGAGCAAAGCAGGTTGGGAAGCCTTTCGAATTAGTGCATAGGCCCATTCAGGGTACCCTAAACAGACGCTTCGTCCGGGAGGGGAAGGACTTCCCATTTTGCGGCTTCCCAGAGCCATGGCTGAACGCGGAGAGGAAGTGCGTGCCTGGTTTCGAGATCTTCTTCGACCTGCAACTATCCGGGGATGACGTTGCCGAAGAGCAGACAGACCCATCAGCTGAGATTGGGTAGTGTAAGGCAGTAGATTCCGAAGGAGCTGAAATTGAAATGGGGGTAGCGCTGGCAAGTCTACTCTCAGATCCTCTAATCGACCATAAGTGCTTGGGGGATAACTTCTCGGTATGCGTGATCGGGGGTGGAACGGCTGCGGGCCCGCCAGCAACTATTTTGGATGCATCTATCGCACCCTCTCTCACTTGGCAGTACGAAGAGGGATTTTTGTCCAGCAGTACCGAGTCAGGTAGTGAGCCGGAATCTGATTCCACCGAGTCATGTGAGTTGGAATCAGGTTCCAGCTTGACTGAGTCTGAGTCTGGTAATCCTAGGGATGATAACCCGGATGCCACAGTTTTGTCCAGGTCGTCTTTTTCTTTCTCATTTGAGTCTGTTGTAACCGAGAATTCGGACGATTTGGATGTGCTTAATGAGAATCAAGTAATTGTGGTTTCTGAGTACTTTTCTGTGACCTTAATTTATTGCATAAACTCAGACTTTCAAAATTTTGATGAAAACGACGAGGGAGAAATTCCTCCGATTTTGCAACGTTTAATTGAACAGGAGCAGGAGAGATTTGTCAAACCCTTAACGGTTGAAATCATTACCGTGAATATTGGTACTGAGGAGGACCCGCGGCTGGTCCAGATCGGGTCTACGTTGTCTTCGGAGGAACGCGAGCGCTTAGTCGCTTTATTAAAAGATTTCAAAGATGTTTTCGCGTGGTCCTACGAAGACATGCCTGGGATCGATCCTGAGATTGTACAGCACCAGATCCCCCTTGACCCCGAGGCTCGACCTGTCAAACAGAAACTCAGAAGAATCCGCCCGGACTGGGCTCTCAAGATTAAAGAAGAGGTCACCAAGCAAATCGATGCAGGCTTCCTGCTGGTTTCCGAATACCCGACTTGGTTCGCCAACATCGCTCCAGTGCCGAAGAAGGATGGCAGGATCCGGGTGTGCATGGATTTCAGGGATTTAAACAGAGCTAGTCCGAAGGACGACTTTCCCTTGCCGCATATTGATGAGTTGGTGGATTTCACAGCAGGGCATGCTTTGCTCTCATTCATGGATGGCTTCTCAAGGTACAATCAGATAGTAATGGCACCTGAAGATCAGGAAAAGACTGCATTCACACCCCATGGGGGACTTACTGCTACAGAGTGATGCCGTTTGGGTTGAAGAATGCTGGAGCTACTTATCAACGGGCCGCGACCACAATACTGCACGACATGATCCACAAAGAGGTTGAGGTGTACGTGGACGACATGATTGTCAAGTCCAAAGAAAGAGAGGGCCACTACACCGCCTTGCAAAAGTTCTTTCAAAGGATCAGGGAATTCCGGTTGTGACTGAATCCTCAGAAATGTACGTTCGGTGTTACAGCGGGAAAAATACTGGGATTTCTGATTACACAAAGAGGTATCGAAGTCGACCCGTCCAAAATCAAGGCCATCCTAGAAATGCCCTCACCAAGGATTGAAAAGGAGGTGCGAGGCTTTCTGGGTAAAGTGCAATTCATAAGACAGTTTATCTCGAAATTAACCTTGACTTGTGAACCACTTTTTGGTCTCCTGAAGAAAGGAAAGAAATTCCAATGGGACAGCCGATGCCAAGCTGCTTTTGAACAGATCAAGAAATATTTACAGAACCCGCCCGTGTTGTCGCCACCAGAGCCGGGGAAACCGTTGATATTGTACCTTTCAGTGACTGAGACTACGATGGGCTGCATGCTCGCACAAGAATCAGAGGATAAGGTGGAGAGGACCATCTACTAACTGAGCAAGAAGATGTTGGATTACGAGACCCGCTACACTCCGCTGGAGAAGGCTTGCTTAGCTTTGGTATGGGCTACCAGGAAGCTGCGGCACTACTTGTTAGCTCACTCCGTAATGTTGGTTTCACGACTGGATCCCATCAAATACCTTTTCGAGAAACCGGCACTTATGTGTAGGCTAGCTCGTTGGCTGTTGTTGCTCTCCGAATTCGATCTGAAATATGTAATACGCAAGTCAGTCAAGGAAAGAGCAGTGGCAGAGTTCTTAGCCGATCACCCAGTCGAAGGAGGTGAAGCAGTTGAATACTTATTCCCAGATGAAGCCATTTTGCACATCGACGACGAATATTGGACGATGTACTTTGACAGAGCGTCAAATCAGTACGGGTACGGGATAGGAGTGTTGCTGATAGCACCCGACAATTCCCGTATCCCTCTAGCCTTCAAACTGCGGTTCAAAGTCTCGAACAACAAAGCAGAATATGAGGCATGCATTGTCGGTCTAGAAGCAGCCCTGGAACTAGGGGCAAGACGGTTGGACGTCATCGGTGACTCGAACCTTGTTGTGTCTCAAGCAAAAGGAGACTGGAAAGTCAAAGAAGAAAAGATGATGATGTATCACCAGACCTTGGACTTGTTAATTCCTAGGTTCGAGAAGCTAAACTTTGCGCATCTTCCAAGAGAGAACAACAGGTTCGCAGATTCTTTAGCAACTCTATCTTCCATGATAGACATCCCATTTGGAATCCGGATGCGTCCAGTCGTCATTGACCAAAAATTTGCACCAGCCTACGAGTCGATCGCTACTATAAATGAGGTTCAGGACGAAACACCCTGGTATTATGACATTTGGAATTTCTTGGAGAAGGAAGCATATCCGCCAGGGGTAAATGCCAAGGATAAAAGGGCAATCAGAAGAATGGCTGTTCAGTTCATCATCTGTGGGGGTAAACTGTATAAGAGAGGTCATCTGGGAATGCATAAGCTGTGTGTTGAAGCCGAGGAATCGAAGCGCCTGATGGAGGCCATCCATGGAGGAGAATGTGGTGCGCATATGAACGGAGTAATGCTAGCACGGAAGATCCTCAGACAGGGTTACTACTGGTCTACCATGGAGGAGGATTGTATTAGTTTTGTTCGGCGATGCCACAAGTGTCAGATCCATGCAAACCACGTGAATATCCCGCCGTCGAAGCTGTACAACATGACTTCGCCATGGCCGTTTTCAGTTTGGGGAATTGACGTGATCGGGGTTGTCGCTCCAAAGGGGTCGAATGGGCATGAGTTCATCCTGGTCGCGATAGATTATTTCACGAAGTGGGTCGAGGCCCAATCGTATGCGGTGTTGAAGGCGTCGCACGTTGCAAAGTTTATCAGAAACAACATCATCTGTCGTTATGGGGTCCCAAACGAGGTCATTTCAGATAATGGTTCCCACTTTAAGAAGGAAATGATTGACTTGTTGGAGAAATACAACGTGGCTTTACATAAGTCATCCACATACCGGCCGCAAACCAACGGAGCGGTCGAGGCCGCCAACAAGAATATCAAACACATACTGCAGAAGATGGTGGAAACCTACCGGGATTGGCCCGATAAGCTGCCATTTGCTCTGTGGGGCTACAGGACTTCAATTAGAACTTCTACCGGAGCAACTCCGTATTCATTGGTTTATGGGATGGAGGCCGTTCTACCTATCGAGATTGAAGTTCCGTCATTACGAGTATTGGCTGAATGTCAAATAGCCGAAGCAGATTGGCAGCAGAGCAGGTTTGAGGAACTCATGCTCTTTGATGAGAGAAGACTGAAAGCACTGTACCATGTTCAAGGTTATCAGCGCAGAATTGCCCGGGCTTTCAACAAGAAAGTTAAGTCCAGGAATCTAAAGGAAAGAGATTTGGTGCTCAAGGACAACCGAGCTCCCATCCACGACCCAAGGGGCAAGTTCAGACCTAATTGGACTGGTCCCTACATCATTAAAGCTATCTGGTCAGGTGGAGCTGTGGTTCTGATGGATCTAGATGGCCTGGAATTTTCTCAACCGATCAACATGGACAAGTTGAAGAAATATTACCCCTGAGAGGCTCGCTAGGCCGAAAACCCGAAAGGGCAACCTAGGCAAAAGTTAGAGCACAAAAAATTAGAAAATATAAAAACTGAGCTCGCAAGGTTGAAAACCCGCAAATGGCGGCCTTGGCAAAAGTTAGAGCATAAAAGGAGAGTGAAAATACTCGAGTGAACCTAAGCCTGAACTACGTAAGGCTTGATTCCCATCTTTGGGATACGTAGGCAACTTCATCCTAAAGTTCAACCATAAACGTTTCCCCGATCAACTTTGTCCATTCGATCATCTCAGTCATCTTTGTCTATCAGCATCCATTGGAATCTCCGGTGCAGTGCTATTCAGACTAGGGGTAACTTTCCGTTGCCATGCAGTGCCGCAGTACTCTTCAAATTAGGGGCAACTTTTCGTTGCCACACGGTGTTGCGGCACTATTCAGACTAGGGGCAACTTTCCAGTTGCGGGGATCTGGGGTTGTGCATCTCAGTGACAGATCTTAGGCGTGCCCAGTTCTGATCCATATCGAAAATGGTTTTGAAAAGTTTTAATAAAAGTTGACTTTGTTCAAATTAATCTCTTTACAACTAAGACCATTTTTGGACCAAAGCGGAAAATTTTCAGTACCATAACCTTCAATTTCATTGATTTCAAAACAGAGTTCTCATGCTCTTGCATACAATCGAAGTTGCTTTTTTTATTACATTCATAAAGAAAACTTGAAAGTACTAGTAAAGCAATAAATCCGGGGCATAGTCAAGTCAAGTATCCCTGCGCCCCCTCCCAGAGCTGGTCGAAGCCTCTGATGCCAAGCTAGGCCCAATCTGTGCCTCCTCATTGAGCCAATCCAAGCACTCGTCAGACAAAGTGCAACTGAAAGTGGGAGCGGGGGCCAGGAGCTCTCTAGTCCTCCATGCTGTGGCATATTGGGCAAGTTGTGCACCTCGGACCGGGAAAGCGGTCGGGTACTCAATCCCCTCTGGCGGGCAAATCTGATCGTGACCAAACTGGCGCAGGAACCGGAACGGAAAGTAGAACACATAGTGGGTCAGACCAATCAACTGGATCCCGATCAGCCGGGACATGCTATAGCTCATTGCCGGGAGATTGAGCCAAGGACAACGCCAAGCAATGCGATCTGCATACAAATTGCACATCCAGTCAAACCACCACTTTTCATCAGGGGCATCGACTAGGCGCTGTCGAAAGAAATAACCTCGAGCTGAGTAGGCTGGGCAAGAGTCCACCACCTGCAATTTGTCCATCAACCATACCTGGGGAGGGATGAAAAATGAGAGAATAAAGAATAGAGAGATGTACGGTGAGAGAAAAGTGAGAAAATGGTTTTTGTGAGAAAAGCCGAGCCTGAGGGCCGAGTGATGTGAGCAAATACATATGTAAGATTGGGTGGGAAACATTACCTGCAGCAGCAGTGGACTCCCAGCAAATCTAGTCGCCTCCCGGCGATAGATAGCATCCAAGCCCATCAGTGTCTCGGCCAAGGTCATGGCGATGCAGCTCTTTCCTTTTTTCAAGCCTTGAGCAACTTCAATCAGACGAATGTTAAATCCGCCAAAGCCCGGGGAAAGCAGAAAGTGAGACAGTAGGCACAAGCAAAGGGCGTGTTGCTGGAAACCTTGCCAATAATGGTTGCTGCGGTCACCAGCGTCAGAAAAGCGGTAAATCAAACCGAGGATATCCAGTTCCCCATTACAGATCAGAGACCGAGCATCATGCGCAGTGAGTCCGCACATCCGCCCTAAAGCTTGGGCGTGGCCAAAGCGGAACTGGGGCAAGATCTCTTCATGACATTCAGATTCCATCAAAACTTGAAAATCTTCAAAAGTTGGACATACCTCTTGCCCGCCGAAGCTAAAGACATGCGTCACCGGGTTCCAAAACCTCGCCGCGGCATGGAGGAAAGGAAGGTGCAGCGGAGTGCGACTCAGCGTGAACAGTGCATTCAGGCTGAAACCCCGAAAGTTCAACTTTTCTGAACCATCTATAGAAGCGATCCAAGCTGTGAGATTTTCAACGAGAAACGCCTCCATTTTTGGTGCAAAACTAAGCTGAATTGAATGAAACACGGAGCTAAGGCTTTTAAAGAGGAAAAGACACTATTCGGGGGACAAGTGTCAAAAATTTGACGGTTGCTGAGCTAAGTGGCCGGCCGGCCACCTTTTCTGGCAGGCTGGCCATTTCTTTTTTCAGAACCTGGCCGGTGGCCTCCCCTCTGCAATAAATCTGACCGGCCGGCTCCCAAAAGTAGCCGGCCATGCTCCAATGTGTGTCTTTAGCCCCGTTTTACCCTCCAAGAGAAAGTTTCAGGCATTTCCATGCAACGGGTGTGTCGAAGGCCTCTATTTCCCTCTGTTTCGGATGCATTCCATTGCCCAGATCGGTCGAAGTACACTTTGTTTTGTTAAGTTTTGTTTATCGAGTTGTTGTTTTGTTTATCGAGTTGTCGTTTTTCTTATCGAGTTGTTTGTCAAGCTGTCGTGTTTCGTGTTTTTGAGTTGTTACTCTTTGTTTTAAGCAATTTTTGTTTGAGTCTTGTTTATTGAGTTGTCAACACTATTGTGTTTTGCTTATTGAGTTGTAAACTGGCTAAGGTTTTGTTATATCTTAGAAAGTTAAGTTGTTGCATCGGTTCACTACCTGACTGGGCAAAATGCATAATGCACATTTCCATTCAAATCTCATTATGGTGCAAAATGATGCAATATGATGCCAAGAGTTTAAAATACAACACTTCTTTTTTTTCAAAAGCTGTTTCATTCCATCACGCCTCGTTTGTTTCAACATTTTGCAGGCTAAGGCACAAGTTTTACAAAGAATAAAACTGCCCGATAACGTACAATGTGCTACCACTACTAGCAAAAAGATAAATAAAATAGGAAACAGCCGCATCTGTGCTCTCAAGAGCAGGAATAAGAGGCCCTCTTCGTCCTCTTCTGCGAAATAGACTCTCTGCCACCATCGCCATCATCATCATCTGAATCAGAGTCGTCATCCTCGGGATCCCCCTCAGCCTCGCCTCCACTCCCAGAACCAAGACCGGAGCCGTCCTCTCTGTCAGCAGATGTCTCCGACTGACGATCTGCAGCCTCCTCCTCCTTCTCATCTTCACCAGGCTCCTCCTCTACAATGTGTGCTCTGCGTCTACGAGACGGCCCCCCTCCAGCTCCTCGAAAAGGCCTGGATGGCCCAGCTCCTCGAAAAGGCCTGATGGTCCACCTCCCCGAGAAGGCCTAGGTGGCCCGGCCTGCGACTGAGCATATACTGGGGGCATCTGAGAATAAAAAGTTCAATTTAAATACATCAGTCCAAATATGTACATCAGATGCAGATACAAGAAAACTACATGAAGTGGGTACATGTAAACACAGTGTATAAATGAGGTGTGTGTCAGATGTGCTCTACACAAGTAGCCTATCAATGCAGTAGAAATCAGCATACCATCAGAAGTATGATAAACGACAGAAAAACTAAAGGGTACCTGGAAGCCCATGATAGACAACTGCGCCTCCCTCCGCAGGACCATCCCCTCAAGTGAGGCTACCATCCCGAGCACCTGATCCATGTACTCAACAGGGGGCTGCAGATGCAAAGGCAAGGGTATCAGTAAAGGAATGAACGTCCAAGTATCTGAGTAATGAATCAAAGCCGTAAAACATACCGGTGGTGAGTCGGGGTCTCTGACATATCGATGGCCGGGCATCGGAGGCTCTATCGGGATCGAAATCGGAGAGGTAGTCCCATATTGCCACCCCATTAACTCGGTCGGCATGTCCGGCCATCCAGGATGAGGATAAGTTGGAGGAATCGGGGGAACCAATCCACCCTCACCTCTAGATGTACCAGTCCTGCTGGTGGAAGGAGCATCTGCAGCCCGAGCCTGGGCCTGGCTCGAAGATGGCATGCCAGCAGGCCTCATCGTCGGAGTACGAACTCCCGTCAATGGGGGCATCAAGTATATGTGATGGTAAGTGGCGTAATCCCCTTCCTCAAGATGTAGCAAAGCATCAGTACCTAGCATAGCATTAACAACATCCCGGGAAAAGAGCCTATCTGCAATCCGCATATCGACTGGGGGTGCTGAGGGAGGGTCCTGAGAAGTGTACCCCCAAACCTGACGCAAGAAGCGATCCCCCAAAAACCAGGCCCTACCAACTGGCCCTTCGAACAGGAGCCTGTACCGGGAGGCACCCCACCCTCCGGCAAACTGGAATCGGAGACCTTCACCTAAAGGCGCCCATGGTTGCCATGTAATCTGCGGATAACAGACGCATAAACCAAGCAGAAATCGAAAATATACAGGACAAATCAAAGATGAAAACAGAAAGAACTGAGAGTTCTGAAATACCTCCGTCGACCGCACAGTGTCGAAGTACTGTTGCAGATAAAGGAGAGACTCCCGAGGCCTCAGCCGGTGCTGGCCTTCAAATACAAGTGAGTACGGGGTCACGAGAGGTCCCTCTACCACAAACTCCGGGGCCAATGTCGGGAAATACACATAGACCCACAACTGTGGAAAACAAAGCAGAATACGAAGTGCTAAGGGCAAAGTGCACAATATAGAGTGTAAAGTGCGCCGTGTGTGCAATGTACAAGTAATGAAGAGCAGAAATGTAAATCAAGAGGGCAGAAAGTACCTCCCAGGCTCTCCAATAGCCGCCAAGTAAGTCCCCCCGTCCGCGGGAGGTCGCGCTCATGTAGCAATAAAGGGTAGCCAAGCTGGCGCCACCCCAGTCATATCGTCTGACCTGTGACAGGTCCACCAAGGCACTCAACAGATAAAGCCCAACAGTGTTCCCCCTGTCGGCAAACAAAGTGGTCCCGAAGAGGAACATCAGAAAGCCGCAGGCATACTGTGCTGCCTCATCAGGAGTCCCGAGCTCCATCTCCACCTGCCGGAAATGGGAAGAGAACCAGGTGTATCGGACTCTCCCCGAAGCACTATCAACAGGCGGGCGAACCCCCAGCAAATATACCCAAGCAGCCTCCTACTGGCCCATGTCCTCGTCGTAAGGAATGGGCCAATGTCCCACATCCAGGCCAGTCAGTACGGCGAAGTCAAACGGGGTCATAGTCAAGTCCGCCGTGGTAGAAAAATGGAAGGAGTTGGCGGTGTCCCACCATCTCTCCACCAAGGCGGCCATCAACGTCCTCCTGGCAGGACAACGAGATAGCCCAGTACAGAAGGGCCTAAACCCTGCCAAGTCAACCAAATCCCGAACAGCCTCCGGGAGCTCGGTGTACCAATCTCTCGCCGCGATAGAGCCATATCCCCGCACAGTGCGAGAAGTCACCTGCTTTCAGAATGAATACATGTTTCAGCATAAAATGAATAAGCTACGTGCAAACAAAATGAATAGGCTGCGTGCAAAGTAAACTAAGTGAGCCACGTGTTCAGAATCAGTGTGTGCTACGTGTTCACCTTCAATTTGGGCTGTGTGTTCAGAAAATCAGTGTTTTGGGCTGCGTGTTCAACTCTCAATCAGTGTATGCTGCGTGTTCACCTTCAAATTGGGCTGTGTGTTCAGAAAATCAGTGTTTGGGCTGCGTGTTCAACTCTCAATCAGTGTGTGCTGCGTGTTCACCTTCAATTTGGGCTGTGTGTTCAAAAAATCAGTGTTTTGGGCTGCGTGTTCAACTCTCAAATCAGTGTGTGCTGCGTGTTCACCTTCAATTTGGGCTGTGTGTTCAGAAAATCAGTGTTTTGGGCTGCGTGTTCAACTCTCAATCAGTGTGTGCTGTGTGTTCACCTTCAATTTGGGCTGTGCGTTCAGAAAATCAGTGTTTTGGGCTGCGTGTTCAACTCTCAATCAGTGTGGGCTGCGTGTTCACAATCAATTTATGGGCTGAGTGTTCAGGAATTCAAGTGATTGAACCGTGTGTTCAGAATGCAAACAGAATGCATGAAAAATTCATAATATGTTACAGAAAAGGTAAGAACGAAGTAAATACCTCTCGTGCCTCATGGGAGAGGTGATACTCTAGCTCCCGCAGAAGGAGATCCCCGGGTGCTCGCTCGTCGAAATCGGTGAAGTGATAGAAAACTGCCCGTGGAAGAACATGTGCCGGTGGGTCGTACCACTTGAGGATAAAGGGGCGAACCCTCGAATGCAAAGACAAGACGTCAGGCTCGCCTTCGGCGCTTGGAGAACCTCCGCCGTGGGGAAATTGACCCGCCATTTCAAGAAATCTGCAAAAGGGGCAAAAATGAGCCAAAATTGGAAAAAGTCAACAAAAGTCAACAAAAGTCAACTCGCGAGAAAATCTTCCAAATATTGAGACAAACTCACCTCAAGTGGAAAAAATGAGAAAAGAAGCCCCGAAATCAAAATTTAATCGGTTCAAAGTGCTTAAAACTGAAAGATTTCGCGAAAACAACTCGCGTGAGACGTTGGAAAACGCGTATAGAGCACAGATCTGAGGGAGAAAATGGTTTGGGAAGGAAGAGGAGATGTTTTTGGAGCTGCACTTGTGAGCACGAAGTGTTTGGATGAGTGTATTTAAAGAAAAGAGGTTGAAAAGACAAAATTGCCCCGAATCTGGGCTAAGTGGCCGGTCGGCCACTTTTTCTGGCAGGCCGGCCATTTCCTTTTCAAAAACTGGCCGGTGGCCTCCTTCTCCCAATAAAGTTGGCCAGTGCTGTTCCCCACATGCCCCCCAAGGTCCCTGCAAATTTTGGGGAGGATAGGAGTCCCCGAGACCTGAAAAAGTACAAGAGAAGTGTACTTTCTGTAGCGAAATAGCTCCGTCGGAACTTCAGCTTCAACTTCCGATGCGTGTCTCATCGTTTACTTATCGAAAGTGAGGTATATCCTTTTGAACATGTTGTAACCTCTCCGAAAGGTGAACCAGAGGCCGCGATCGAGTCGCCCTCGCCGAAACGCGCATTTCCTTGCTCGTTGTTTTGTGACAAACATACATCTTGGTTTACGCTTGTTCTGCGTTATCATGCACATAACTTGCATTCTAATGCACATACTTGCATTGTTATGCACGTCTCTTTGATATCACTGAGCCTCCGTGCTTAAACTCACATTGTCACGCGCGTTTCTTCCCGCATTGCGATGCACTTTTTCATCAACACCGCGATTGTCTGCATTCGATATCACATTGAACATATGTTGTTAGATATGTTGTGCTTGTTGAGTTTCTTTATTTTGCAGGAACGATATTGTATGTACGGTTCATTTGAAGCTGGTGCGACCAGACAAATCGCGCAGGTATCGTATCTTCTCCGTGTGAGACACGACGAGAATTGAATAATTCTCTGCATTCCTAACTGCATGAAATGTAGTTGTTGCTTTGCATTCTTGCTTAAAACTGTTGCATCTATTGTGAATATGTGCTTCATTACAGCTTGCTGCATTCGCATGATCCTTGAGTTACCTTTGGCGTCTTGCATTGTCGGTTGCATTTTGCCCCTGCCTGCGGGCACGCCTGCGGGCACATCTCTGTGTATCTCACCTGTTTGTCTAAGTCTTCGGCCTTGTCAAAAATGGGTCGTCTCTGGGCTTTGACATTCACTCCTGTGACTTATGACTTTCGAGTTCTGTCAAAGAGAGACAACTGTAGACACCCCATTTTTGACTGGCTTTAAGACTCAGACGTCACCGATTGAGCGCTTGGTGATGTTGCATATCGTGCTCGTTCAGAAGTTTCAGAGTCTCGGCTGCGAACCTTGCCTCCGAACTTCCGAACTCTTTCATGCTTTGCCTCGGTTTGCGAACCAGGATCTGTTTTCTCCGTTTTCTCTTCCCAAAGGGAGGGAGAGGTCTCGTAGATCATCTCTCAGTGGCCGTAGGCTACGTTTCGTGGTCGTAGGCCATTTTGCCCGTTTGGAGTCCGGTTTCCGATTTTTCGGAGCCGTTGGCCGTGTGCCTCGGTTCGGGACCGCTTAACCACCTCCGTTTGCTCCAGTTTTTGGCATGCATCTTATTTGCTCCATTTTGAGGGACACTCTGGCTTGAAAAACCAACTTCGTGGTCGAACACCACTTCCGGTGCCTGACAGTCAGTTTTCGGGGCCTCGGGCTGCGCATTTCGGCCCCCGAACCTTCATTTTGCATCGGTTTGGGTTCATTTTTCGCAGGGACCTCTGTTTCATTGTTAGAAAGGTCGTAGAAGGGTGGGAGGCCAGTAATTCTTCTGACAACCAGTTTTATCCCTCCATCGCCCTCCGTCGCCCGTTTTTTCTCACTTGAAAGTCAATGTTGACTACCCTAAGGCCACTTTTTCTTGCTCCAAACCGCATATTTGTGTTGTACACACTTGGGAGGCCACCAATATCACATGGCCGGCCAGTAATTCTGTGTGACCCTTTTGAACCCCTCCTAAAAGTGGCCTTTTCTCTCTCCTGGTTCACTTTCTCCAGTTTTTGACCACATGGTTGTGTTGTGCACACATGGGAGGCCACCAATCTAGGGTGGCCGGCCACTAATCTTGATTGAACCTTTTGACCCTTGGCCGGCCGTCCATAGGGAGAGCCGGCCGGCCACCTGCAACCTCAATAACCAGCCGGCCATGATCCTCTCTCCAGGTACTTTACAGAAATGTATTCTGTTTCCCCCCAGATTTTGTATCCGGGGGGCTGCATTTTTGGGGGGAAACTTGAATTCCTTTCCCCCCCCCATTTTTCACCCCTTTTTCCCCCCTCTCTTGCCTATATATCAGACCCTCCAGCTCTGTTTTGAGGGTTACAAAAATTGTTTAGAGGCTCCCATATTGTATCTCTCTTCCTCTCTTCCAAAAACCCTCAAACCCTAAGCCCCTTTACACCATTTCCATACCACCACATAGCACCACACCACCATCATCCATTCCAGCAGCTTCAAGGCCACTTCTAGAGGTTGAGAGCCACCAAACTTGGTCCAAGAATTGTTGAAGACATAGTCTACAAGGGTGAGTCCCTATTCTCACTCTTTTGTGCTTTATTTTGCTCAATATATTAGCCATACTTTCTTGCATATTTGGGCTCCGACCCTAACTGAAAATAGTATTATTTTGAGCTCCTTGTCATGTTTGTTTAAGGGCCTATCCCTGTTTGAGGCTTCCTTTTTACACTTTCGTCTTTACCTCTCTTGTATGCCTCTTTCTTGCATAGTATTTTTGGCCTATTTGTAAACTTTTTTGAGCTTGATTATAAACTGTGAAGTGGCTTATTTTGAGCCCTTATTCAATATTTTTGAAGGGCTCTTCACTGTTTGAGGCTTCCTTTTGGCACTTCCTCTTTATCCCTCTTTTGGCCTTATTTTTGTATGTTTTGTTAGCCCCTTGTGCTTATTTTTTTGGGCTCTGGTCCGAACTGTAAATAGCCTTCTTTTGACCCCCTCTTCATGTTTTATCAAGGGTCTTTTACTGTTTGAGGCTCCCTTTTTACACTTTGTGTTTAAACCTCTTTTTAGGCCTTATTTTGCATAGTATTTTAGGCTTGTATGTGCACTGTTTTGGATTTGGTCACTAACTGTAAAATACCATGTTTTGGGACCCTCTTCAACTTTGTTGAAGGGCGCTCCTTTGTTTGAGGCCAGCAACCATCACTTGCTTCTTTGTCTCCCTTTTGGCCCATATTCTTGCACAATGTTTTAGGCCTGTTTATGTTTAGAGCCGTGGCTTGTTGTAAACTGTAAAGTGCTTCATTTTGAGTCCCTCTTCAACTTTCTTGAAGGGCTCTTGGCCATTTAGGGCCAGAAGATGCTACTTGCTTCATTACCTCTCTTACGGGGCCATTTTTGCATGCTAGCTTAGTCCTATTTGTGTCCATTTTTTGGCCTTGCTTAAAACTGTAAATATGCTTTTTTTGGGACTGTCTTGATTATGTCTTCACACTTCATGTTCAAATAATGCATGCTTTGCATAGCCATAGGTCATTCCATGTACCTAATTTCGTGTTTCGGGTCTCATTCCATGTATCGGGTGCCATGTTTCCATGTTTCGGGATCATTTTGCATCACATTTCAGTGCTGAAACTTGCATGTTTATATGTCATATTCCATGCCTTGCCATGTCTTGTTAGAGTGGCATTTGTGCCTTAGGATCGGTCCTCGGTTTGCGTGCATGTGTGCACGCATTTCGAGTGTTTCATTTTCATCTCATGGCTACTGATGTGAGTGTGGCTGAGGTCCACTCATGTTGGTGTAAGCCCATTATGCATTGAGTATGCCATTTCATTTCATAGCATTGTGTATGCTAGGTTGTATGTTAGCGCATTATGTATGCCATGTTACCTCGTGCATCGTGTATGCCATTTCATAGCATTGTGCATGCTAGGTTGTATATTAGTTGCATTCATGCATGTCATGCATATTGCATTGTGTTTGGGATAGGAGTTAGCCCGAGCACGGAAAACGAGGTACGTTTCGTACTCCGAGTGACGGAACGTATCTCAATTCCTGGTCGCCGATACTCCGGATTACCCATGATGGAGTCTAGGCCCTGCTGTGTTTTCATGTGCATTCATTCCATATTGAGTCATGCAATTCGACTCCCCGGCCATCATGCATCGAGATGCGTGATTGGTAGCACGAGGATGGAGGACTACACTCCCTAAAGAGTAGTCAAGCGTACATATGTGAAAATACTTTGCTATGCCCCTTTCTTGCTCTCTGTTACAGCAAATCAAGAGTCAGCTGCCTTCCGGAGCTTGGCACGCATTCCAAGAAAAATTATAAACAGAGGCTAATTGGGGCATCGAGTGGATTTCCGCACAAAGAAACCCGGACATGCATCATTCATCATTCGGAGCGGAGTCGAGGCAGTCCCTAGCTTGCATGTTAGTTTAATGCTTTCCTAGTTAAATTTGTTATTTAATTTGGATTTTGTACATATTTGGACTCTATTATTTATTTGGACTGTAATTATTTATTCGGGACTATATATTATTTTATTCGGACCCTCTGCGCGAGGGTAATGTTGCAATAAGTGTGCGTGTGTGTGATGTATGTCTTCCAACCCCACGTCTTTCTCCCTTTTATTTACCAGCTTATGATGGTTAGATTAGGGCATATTTCAATTAGCATACAGTATGATAGCATGTTTGCATTCATTCATCTGTTTTGCATGCACCGGGCTCGGCGCATCATACTAACTGCATTGTATTTTCAATTTCAAGTTGAATACATGTTAGCTGTAGCATTTCATATGCCATGTTTAGAATAGCCGAGCCTGCTATAGTTGCATTTTTGCATGTGTTGCATTAGACGTTTCTGTATAGTTAGGATCATGCATGGATTTCTAACCTAGCTTCTATTTTGGCTTGGAGTACTCGGTAAGTTTTATACTTTAGCATCCTTGCATGCGTGTGAGTGAATGCCATGATAGCATGCTTACCATGAGGCTATGTGCTTATGTAATATAAACTGCCTGAATGCCTGTGGGTGAAGGTTGTGTTATTTGAATTGGAACAATTCATTAATCGTGAGTTTTAAGCCCACTAGATAGTGGCAAAATCATGTTTTCTAAGCCCACCTGAGGTTGGCAAATCCACGTCTTAGCCTACTTGCGAGTAGCACCATCAAACCATTTTCAAACAAACAAACATGAAATGTTTTGTTCCAATTCAGGCGATTCAGTCTATACTTGTATGCTGTGCGCATCACATAGTAAATATAGGCTAATAACCGGAATAAGAACGCATAATGTTTTCAAAAATAGATATCATGGTTAGTAGAGGCCAATCTTTGATCGGGCGAGCGGGGGTGCTCACGAAGTGAGCTTCCCCAATCGTACCCAAGTTCCCGAGCCGAGGAAACTTTGGTGATGACGGACACGTGGCTTTAGGAAAATGAGTCAGGGTTTCCTAAATTTCCCCAAAATAAAACATTTAGGTGGCGACTCTGTATCTGGCAAAGCAGTCCATGTTTGGCACTTCTTTCAAAATCTGTTTTCTCAAAACGATTTGCCGGATTTGGACTCTTTGGTTCAGATTTAGAACCGTGACAATTTGAGAGTCCTGACCTGTAGTGAGCCCAATATCGAACGGAACGGGGGACTCGTTCCTCCCGGGGCGTTCGGGGACGTCTACAATATGCATTCTTATAAATACAACTTCTTTGTTTTTGCTTGCATATTTGCCTTTCCTTCGCTCATTTTGTATGATTCCATACTTTAGAATATTTTGTATATCTTCAATGCACACCTTAGTCTTGTGCCACCTTCTTGGGGTGACATACCTTGGTTATACAAGCCAATGGTGTATCTCGGCAAGTACATAAGTACCTTTCTTGGTGCAGTCTTGGTCTCAACTTGTAAACTTTTCTCAAGTTTCAACAAGTGTTAAACATGATATCGGTTTTAACTTCAACTTGTAAACTTTTCTCAAGTTTTAACAAGTGTTAAACATGGTCTCCGCTTAACTTCAACTTGTAAACTTTTCTCAAGTTTCAACAAGTATTATCTCGGCTAATCTTCAACTTGTAAATTTTTTCACAGATTTCAACAAGTGTTAGACATGGCCGTAGTTTAACTTCAACTTGTAAATTTTTCACAAATTTCAACAAGTGTTAAACAAAATCTCGGTTTAATTTCAACTTGTAAATTTTTCTCAAATTTCAACAAATGTTAAACCTTATCTCGGCTAACTTCAACTTGTAAATTTTTTACAAATTTCAACAAGTGTTAGACATATCTATAGTTTAACTTCAACTTGTAAATTTTTCACAAATTTCAACAAGTGTTAAACATTATCTCGACTAACTTCAACTTGTAAATTTTTCACAAATTTCAACAAGTGTTAGACATATCCATAGTTTAACTTCAACTTGTAAATTTTTCACAAATTTCAACAAGTGTTAAACATTATCTCGACTAACTTCAACTTGTAAATTTTTCATAATTTTCAACAAGTGTTAGACGTATCCATAGTTTAACTTCAACTTGTAAATTTTTCACAAATTTCAACAAGTGTTAGACGTATCCATAGTTTAACTTCAACTTGTAAATTTTTCACAAATTTCAACAAGTGTTAAACATTATCTCGACTAACTTCAACTTGTAAATTTTTCACAATTTTCAACAAGTGTTAGACGTATCCATAGTTTAACTTCAACTTGTAAATTTTTCACAAATTTCAACAAGTGTTAAACATTATCTCGACTAACTTCAACTTGTAAATTTTTCACAATTTTCAACAAGTGTTAGACGTATCCATAGTTTAACTTCAACTTGTAAATTTTTCACAAATTTCAACAAGTGTTAGACGTATCCATAGTTTAACTTCAACTTGTAAATTTTTCACAAATTTCAATAAGTGTTAGACATATCCACAGTTTAACTTCAACATATAAATTTTTCACAAATTTCAACAAGTGTTAGACCTAATCTCGGTTTAACTTCAACTTGTAAATTTTTTTCAAATTTCAACAAGTGTTAAACATTATCTCAGCTAACTTCAACTTGTAATTTTTTCACAAATTTCAACAAGTGTTAGACGTATCCATAGTTTAACTTCAACTTGTAAATTTTTCACAAATTTCAACAAGAGTTAAACATTATCTCGGCTAACTTCAACTTGTAAATTTTTCACAAATTTCAACAAGTGTTAGACGTATTCATAGTTTAACTTCAACTTGTAAATTTTTCACAAATTTCAACAAGTGTTAAACATAATCTCGGTTTAACTTCAACTTGTAAATTTTTCACAAATTTCAACAAGTGTTAAACATTATCTCAGCTAACTTCAACTTGTAAATTTTTCACAAATTTCAACAAGTGTTTGACGTATCTATTTTCCAACTCTCTGCCCCCTAATGTGAACTTAAGTTCCACTTGGGTTCTCATTATGTATGTATTCTAGAAATGTCGGCAAGTATTTTATCAATCATAAATGTAGAAGAATTCTGTTAAAATTTTATTCGTTACTTCGGAAAAAACAAGGAAAATCTAATGATAAAAAAATTTCAGATTACAAGTATTCCACGGTCTTGGCCATTCTTTGTCCTCATTATCTTTAAGCCGATATGCCCCATTGCCGAGTACCGAGATGATCTTATAGGGTCTTTCCCAATTTGGGCCAACCTTGCCCTCTCTAGGATCCTTTTTGTTGCCGACAACCTTTCTCAAGACGAGGTCGCCGACTTGAAACTCCCTTGGGTTGACCTTCTTATTATAAGCTTTGGCAAGCTGCTGCTGGTAAATTTCATTGCTGCTATGGAACAATTCTTTGCCTGCAGCTGATCTCCTCTAATTTCTTCTATCCCATGCTCTGTTGGGAACCACAGTAGTTGGTGCAATGTTGAGGGAACAGCCCTCATTGCATGCAGCCATGGCCTTTCTAGAATTGCATTATAATGGGAAGGTGTGTCTATTACGGTGAACTCTGTCTGTATCTTCCTAGTGCTAGGCTACACCTCCAAGCTCGTTGTTCCCAGTGGTCACGTCGGCGTTCCATTGAACCTGACCATTAGGCCATTAGATTGCTCCAAATCGTCTGGGTGAAGGCCAAGCTCCTTGTAACACATGACGTACATGATGTCACAAGAGCTGCCTTGGTCAATTAGGATGCGCTTCACTTGGCACTACCCGACCTGGAGGGATACTACCAAGGCATCATTGTGGGGATGTTGGACCATCTCAAGGTCGTCTTCAGTAAAGGACAGTGCTGGTCCTTGGTACACCTCGGTCCGATGTCGTTTTTCCCCGACCTGGTATACGTGTTGCAAGTGTTTTACCCTCTGGGTCTCTCCCCGTATTTCGTTTTCGTTGACCTTCGAGTGAATTACGTTAATTACCCGAGGTCTGCCTACCTGCGGTTGTTGTGCTGAGGGGGGTGGAGCTGCTGGTGCCTGAGGTAATTTTGCCTGTTCTTCCTTTGTCCTGGCCTCGTCTATAAGGTCCCTTAAATGGCCTTGCCTTACCAGGTCTTCCAGGTGTGCTTTCAGGGCTCTGCAACCCTGAGTCATATGCCCATCTTCGTTATGGTAAGCACAATGCTTACCAAGGCTTCTTCCCATAAATTCTCTTGGCACCCTAGCTGGTGCTCTGAAAGAGGGTTGGGATCGAATTTTGTCTAGGACTTTGTGTATTGGGATTCAGAACACAGTTGTGACTCTTGTGTAGCCCTCAGTCCTATCTCTTTATTGGATCCGTTGTTACCTCAACCTCGCTTCGGCGAGCCGTTACCTTTCTCTTGCTTTGTCTCCTTAGTTCCTGACATGTCTTCCTCGGCTCTGGCTTACTTCTTGATTCTGGCCATGAACTCTTCCATACTTTTTGGCAATGTCTTTGCCGAAGACTTTCATAATGGACAGTCGTCTTTTAGGCCGTTCTTGAAAGATACGACCGCCACCTCTTAGTTGCACTCAGGTATTCAATTGAACACCTCGTAGTACCTTTTTGCGTAGGCCTTAAGGCTTTCATCCTTACTGATTCTCAGAGCCATCAATGCATCCACCCTTAATGGTGGTAGCTTGTTTGTCACGAACCTGGCCACAAACATCTCGGCCAGGCCTTCCCAGGTCTTCACACTTCCCTTTGGCAGTTTGTGAAACCAATCTGATACAATCTCCCCGAAGGATGAGGGGAACACTTTGCAGAGCAACGGCTCGTTCCCACTGTACAATGCTATTGAGTTTAGGTATAATCCAACGTTAAAGTTGGGGTCCGACTTACCATCGTATATTTGGAACCTCGGCATACTGAATCTCTTTGGAGCCTCAAATTTGTCCAATTCCACCGAGAATGGTGTTCTCGGCTTAACCGGTGAAGTTACCTCGGCATCGGCATTCTGTTGTTTCCTCTTAAGGTAATCTCTCAAGTCTTCCTTGCTCCTCCCAAGAGCTCGGCTATCTCCCGACTTCAGTCTTTTCGGCATACTACTCTCAACTTCGTTGTGGGCCCTTTCGACCTTTCTCTATAAGTTGTGTCGAAGCACAGCTCATGCCTTTAAACATGCCGATGTTCTCTAGGGTCTACTTCTTTAGTGCGCTGTGTCCTTCGTGACTCTTCTCTCCTCGATTCTCCTTGCCCGACCTCCCTGGAAGGCTGGTGAGAGTGTTTTTCACTTCTGGTGTGCTGAAGGGCTGTTGGGATTGGTTTCTGCCCTCCCTTCTGGGCATTGGCCGCTGGAATCGGCGTGTCCTACAGTGGGAATGGTGGATGCATGACGTTATTTTGCATCATAAAATTGACGACCAATAGCAGGTCTGCTAACTTGTTTTCCATCTCTTTCGCCTCTTCGTCCCTCCGCAGGCATCTATCCTTCCATACCTGGAGGTCATCCTCGTTGTAGTAGCCGCTTCGATCTGGTTTCTTTGGCACGTCGTCATCCTGGCCGACGTCTTTTTTGCTGTGATTCTGGTTCTGAGTCTCCTTATTGCGACCATCTTTCTCCACGTTTAGGTCAACGTGTTTACCACTCCCAGTAGGGATTTCATCCCCAACCTTATCCTTCTGTCTGTCACTGGCCATCTATTCTCTTTTCTTTCCCACAGACGGCGCCAAATTGTGTGAGTGAATTTCTGACCACACTGCCAAACTCAGTATTCAGCTGGAGAGCACTGGTAGAACAGATGGCACCTGACTGTCCTGTAATAGAAAGAGAAGATTCCGGCGGTGGTTCGTCCACCCAGGGGCACTCCGACGATCAAGTCAGTATATCTTTCAAAGATAATCAATAGTGCTAATCTCATTGTTCAGAATATAAATTGCGTACCTTAGACCCATAGGGGTGCCTCTCTTTTATAGCCAACTCAATCCTAATCCCAATAGAAGCCTAGCTTCCATGGACTTTTAGCTCAATGCTCATCCTGGACTCTCCAACGGATAAAGATAAACTCTCTAAAAGCTTTATCCTTATCTAAGCTGAGATCCTTCTTCATCCTAGGACTCTTGTGCCCTATCCGCTTATCTCGGATTCCGATATTATCGGAGGTAACCTCGGCATCACGATCGGGACACGTGGCACCTCGACTAATACATCGGCGTCATCTTGACCACGTGTTGGTACTCAGAGAATATATATTCCCACAGTAACATACAATTAAAAGTGTTTTTCCTTTTCATAGAGGACACATTTTATAACTTTCTTACACACACACACACACACAAAACACCCCGTCAACCTATTTTTTCTATTTGCATACATTATTATTATTATTATTATTATTATTATTATTATATCTCTTTTCACAAATCCACAAACCCCGATTTCAATTACACAAATAACTTTACCAACCTTATTGAGAAGTCTAGGTTCATTTGAGTAGTGGATTAATTTTTTGGCTTTTTTAGCTATTTTAGCGGACTAAAAAGTTTGGATTGAGAAGGGTTTTAAGCTTTTTTGAATTTTTTGTGAGAGAAAGAATGTAATGATTATGAGTTGGATGTGATGTTTTGTCTTATTAGGCTTAAAAGTCTATTTTGTTTTTTGTGACTAAAATAGCCAAAAAAACCCAAACTTTTGCTTCTCAAATGAAGCATCTATTTGCTGAGAAATACCTCTCTCAAAAATCAAATTTAAGTTTTATATGAAATCTAATTACAAAACTTATATGCATTATACTTTGAAAATCTTCCCTACATCATTTGATACAATCACAACTCACTGATTATATTTTGAAAATCTTCCGTATATCATTCTATACAATCACAACTCATCAAAAGAAAAACTTGCAAAATTTTTGGACTCCCCAAATTTGAGCATTTTTTTTATTTAATATCTATTTTAAAATTGTTTATACATATTATATGTAGTTATACATGTATATAAAGTTTAAATAAAATATAAAATTTTCATAATAAACAACTTCATGTTAAATATAAAACTCAATATAAATTAATAATAAAATATAAATAAGATAGAAAAAAAATAAGAGATATATTTAATTTTAATATAAAAATTAAAATTAAATTTTATTTATGGGTAGTAAATAACTAAAAATTACAATTAAATTTTATTTATGGGTAGTAAATAAATAAACAACTCACAAAATTAATTTTTTTTTACTTTTTTTCAAAAGTAGAAGAAAATTAATTCGCAAAGTACTTTTTAGTACATATAATTATATTAAATTAAGTAAAAGTCTTTTAAATATTAGATTTTAAAAATAATTAGGTATAAAGGTATGTTACAAGACATTTTTTTTCAAAAAAAGAAAAGAAAAGAGATATGCCATACAGGAAAGAAAAAAAAAATTTTGAGGGTAAACACTATATATATATATATATGATTCATAAGAGATTTTGAAATTTTATAGAACTTACAAAAATCACATTTAGAATAAATGAAGAGAAATAGTGGGAATTGTTCTATAAATGTCTTCATCCCTAACCTTTAATGCAAAAGCTCCAGCATTCTAATAATGGTCAAAGTGTCAAAATATAAAAGTATTTAAATATAATATATTGATCAATTCAGTTGATATTGGTGCAAATTTTTTTAGAACCAAAACAGATTATGAAAACTGACTGTAAATTGAAATTTTGATAGGTCTCAAAATACCAATTAAGTTAGGTTCTACCGATTTTCTTATGCCTTTATCAATTAGTCGTATGAATAAAAAAAATAACATTATCATATCTTATACTATATATTTTTTCATCGATTATTTCTATGTCCATGCATCACGTTCATTAATCTTGTTTGGTTGACCCTTATTAAAAAGATATTGTGTAATGAGGACAACCTTATCAAACTTATTGTATTTTTTTAACCCTCAAAGGAAATTAATGCAACTTACTAAAAAAAAAAAGAAAGACCAACCGGATGCATAACAAAATAGGATAAAAAGAGGCTTACCTCGGACCATCTCTTTCGGAGGCTCCGACTGACCGAATCCAGATCCTCGGTGCCACTTTCCTGCGGCACAATCCTGTAGCCCCCCAAAACGACGTCGTTTTGGGCGGTTTTTTGTTTTTCGTTTTTTTTTTCTTTTCTTCTTCTTCTTTCTTTCTTTCTCTCTCTTCTCTCTTTCTGTTGATGGGTTTCGGTCCGACCAAGCAGAGGACCCTCTTTCCAGTTCTTCCATTCATCAAATTCCTGCAAACCCACAAACCCATGGTTCTGTTCCGGTCGGTACTGAACCCGAAATCCCCCCCGGTACTTGAAGGAATTGCGGCCATTGTTGGGAAACGAATCCTATTTGGGAATGGTGGGAGTGGGGTTTGAGAAATCGGGTGGTGTTTCGGGCATGGAACAGAGTACTGGAGGAGGAGAGAAGAAGAGTGGGGTTTCGGTGCAGAAGAGTTAGATCTGAACTTTTCATGAAAAAAAAAAAAAAAACAAACTCAGAAATGAAAGCCCAGTGCCACATTCTCCAGACTTAGCTATCGATATACCCTTGAAGAACATATTCACTGAACCTTCATCAAGAATGTCCTTCGAACTTTCCTTCGCTGATTCTTCCCTCTCCATCAATTCATCTTCATCTTCGCAACAACTCCGGAAATCTTCTTCATCTTCTTCTAATTTCGTTTCTCTACCCGAATTCACGACAGACCCACAACCAAAATTTGTTTGCTTCTCCATTTTCACAAACTTTAAATAAATGAAGCTATGATTAACATCAAAATCTACTGAAAACCCATCAACAAACCAATCTGAAACTCTCAAAATTCAGCATCTTTTTCACCAAACTCACAACAAAAAAGATTACCATCAAATATAGCTCTTCCCATATATGTGAATCAAACCCAATAGAAACCCATCAAAAATTCAATCTGAAACTGAAACTGAAACATCAAATTTTACTGGTTATATCTACAGACAAAGAGGCCCCCCCAAAAAATTACAGAATCAGAGACCAATATAAAAAGTAAAAATGTTTCATTTCTTGATCTAAAGAAAAAAAAAGAAACCCATCAAAATTGGATCTAAATCTACAGATTATGTTCACCTAAAAATCATCAAGCAAGAAACCCAAAAAAACACAGGAATTCAAAGGTCCAAAGATACAAAATGATTCTATGATGTTCTATTAGGAAACTTCAACCAAGAACAGAGCTCTGTCGAATGGCCATGGTCGTCCAAAAAAAAAAAAAGAGAGAGAAAGAGAAAGAAACAAAAACACAAAGAGTTGGATCTGGATCTCTTCCTGCCGTGAGGGGAGGAGCTTCGGTGATGGGGAGCTTCTCGGTTTCCATTTCTGTCACTCTCTCTCTCTCTGCTTTCTCTCTCTAAATTTGGCAAGAAGAAGACGAAGAAAAAAAATGAAAAACAAAACCCCCCCCCCCAAAACGACGTCGTTTTGGGGGGCTACAGGATTGTGCCGCAGGAAAGTGGCACCGAGGATCCGGATTCCCGATTGACCTAGAAGAAAGATTTTTTGGGCAGGAGCTCTTGATTGTGCAGGTTATTTGCCAAATCCTTGCTGCAGAAGACAATGGGGGTGTTTGTTTCAGCTTTTTAGAGCTAACTTATGGTTTTTAGCTTTGAAAAAGTTATTTTGGACTGTTTGGTTAAATTATTTCAAACAGTCTCTGATTCTAACAGCTTATTTTAATTCAAAAAAGCTGATTCTGAGAAGCTGCTCACCCCTTACTTCTAATTATCAGCTTCTGCTGTGAACATGTTAATTTATGGTTATACTCTTAAATTTTTTTATTTTTTATTTTTTTAAAAATAGAAAAAGAACCAAATGGACTATAGATTATTATTATTATTTTTTATGAGAAATGTAGACAAACAAAAAATAAAAATTAATTGAAAAAGCTATTTCACAGCTTATTTAACAAACACTACTCAACAACTTAAAATCTATAATCCAACAGTTACACCAAACAGATTAACAACTTCTGATTAAAGTCATAATCTATAATCTGTTAAGCTATAATGTATAAGCTGTTTTAACAGCTACACCAAACGGGGCCAATGAGCGTTTCAAAAGCCTCTCAAATAAGTTGCATCTTGTGCGAAATAGAGGCAAAAATATTTTAATACCAAAAGGTCCATCACTTTATTGTCAAGAAGAGTGGTTGGACATTTTTTCCCATAAAAACTCGCATTTTTTTTACAACTCTTTCAATTTTGCACCATATCTTATTGCCTTCATAAGAGTCACTTATATGTCTCTCACGATTGTGACCATCTAAGATCTAACATCCGCGACCACCATTTTTACCATTTGCCTTGACAATTTTAAATTTGCTACCAAAGAACTCAAATTTAGATGCTCTCACACACACACACACACACACACATTTTTGGTGCCTTATTTGTTTCAAACTTAATTGAAAGTGGATTACTATATGGTTTATTACATTAATTTTTTGTTGTTTTGAATAGTGGAATTTTTTACTCTATAGACAGTGAAATTTCACTATCTTTCTGGCATAAATTTCAAAATTGAATACTCTCTCCGTCCCAAAATAATGATCTCTTTTGAGGAATCTAACTTTTTTTGTTAGTACAATTATTGCACTTTAAAAAAATTGATTTTCCAATTTACACTTTAATAGTACATTTTTTTGGGAATATCAATGTCATAATTGTACTTTTATGTTGTTAATGAATTTAAAAGAAGGGCAAAATAGAAAATTTATATTATTTTTGTACTTGATTTTTGAAAAGGGACTAATATTTTGAGACAATGGAAAATGGAATAAGGGACTAATATTTTGAGACAGAGGAAATAGTAAAAATGCAAATTCGATAGAGAATAATTTTAATTTTGAGGACTAAAAATTCCAAATTGACATGTAAAAAATGATAAAAATATTTGAATGGGTTTGTTATTTTTAGAACAATAAGTTTTTATTCTATTTTTGGACAATGGTGTAATGATCGGGAGAGTTATTAAAGGTTGTGGCTGGAGCAACTTGTTGAAGAAGAGGATTGGATAAGGGTGGAAAGAGTTGTCAAAAAATGGTCACCGAGATTCTCGCTAGAATATGGTTGTTGGAAAGTCCCTAGTTGTTGGTAGTGTAGTTGCCTTAAAATTGTTGTTAGTGTCAGCTACTACCGACAGGTAGTAGTGGTGGTAGTGGTGGTAGTAAATAAATAAAAGTGAAAATTAAATTCAAATGTTCAAACGGTTGCAAGATTTATGGAATCCTTTGGACCAAGCAAGGGACACTTGTCATTCATTCATTCAAGACCCTTACTCATCACCCAACGACTCAGATCAGGAGGCAGTTACAATCAAACCCAAGTCTTAAGGAGCACACAGCCAACACCTTAAAGAAAAGGAACAAAGTGAGACATGTGTCACTTCAGGAGGAGGTTTAGCACCTCACTAACTGAAATAGTTGTAGATTTTCAAGAAGATGTTGCAAGTTTTCAGGAGGTTCTAGCATCTATAAATACAAAAAATAAAGATGGAACAAACACCTAATCAATCAACCATTCAACACAACTTAATACATAACCCAATGTTATCTTTCTTTAGTTTTGCCTTAGTTCAACTTAGGAGTAGACTTAGACATGTATCTTTTCCATAGATTTTAGCCTTAGATCATGACATCCATGTCAAATTAGTTATTTTTGCCCTTAACCGGCGTTGTTTTGAGATTTAGATTGTGTTTACATCCATTTTGTAACTCAATTTCATATTTTCTAACTTCTTCTTATGCTTTTGTATTTTTCAATCCTTTGAATTTATAAAAGTACATGTTTTATTGTTCATTTCTCTTTATTTACCTCTCTTTTTGATATTAAAAACTCTATGGAGATTTTATGTTCTCATAATTGAGGCAAAACAAGAACCTAGAGGTCTTTTATTTTTTTGAGCCTCACACAACCTCCTATTTTTAGAAGGCAAATTTTTTTCAAAAGTATTTCCACTGTTGCTTTGGGACGCCCACAAATCACGCAAAGCCTCCTGGTTTTAGCCAAAACTTATATTTTAGTCAAAATCGATAAAATGTGTAACTTTATCACAAAAATTTGTAATATCAACCACAAAATGCGTAACCTCGTCACAAAAAATATCGTAACAAAATCACAAACTTTTACAACATCAACTACCAAATTTTGGACATTTTATTATGTCAATTTATAACGAGATTACGTATTTTGTGATTGATGTTATAAAATTTATACTAAAATCATAATTTTTAGTCATAAGGTGCATATGATATGCACCTAGAAGGGTATACCCCATGAGATTTCCCTTTTAACAAAACTCATTATTTGCTCATTTAGGTGACAAACAATATTTTGACAAAATCCACCTTCTATTCTACAAATCTCACAATTTTTTTTTTTAATCTTTTGTTATATATATATATATATATATATATATATATATTTATGATTTGTTTTTTTTTTTTTTTTTGGCCATAAATCACTCTTTACAGAATCAAAAGGATAACAACAATATAAATTTTTCTGCAATAAAAGACAATGAAAAGGAATGCAGAAGGTGTAACTTTTAATCAAAATAACTTTAAATCAGTTTTCAAACTTTTAGAATGTATTTTTTTATATATACAAATTTGTATTTGTGGAATTTTCTCAGAGATATCTATCATAATCCATGTTGATTATGAAATTATGAATAGATAAGAAACAATGAAATTTCACTATTCACTACAATGATTACAACGTGTTTTGAAATTTGTTATCAAATTCTTTTGATTTTAAACATGAAAATCAAATAAACAATAATAAATAAATAAAAGTTACTCCAAAAACCATCAACTTAATCCCGAATGTTCCTAAGTATATAAATATATGTCTAATATTCATAGAAAACAGTTTTAAAAAATTAAATTATTGAATTTTTACTATTCACTACAATGATTACACATTGTTTTGAAATTTCATATCAAATTCTCTTGATTTTAAATATAAAAATGAAATTAAAAAAAAATATGTTACTCCAAAAATCATTAACTTAATTCTGAATGTTCCTAAACATATAAATATGGGCTGAATTACACTAACAGTACCTATGGTTTGAATTTTGTGTCACTTTGGTTCCCAACTTTTCAATTGTGATACATTTGATCCTGAATTTTGATTCTTGTTCCAAATAAGGACAATTGAAGATACCATTGCCCAGTTTCAAGGGCAAAGTCTTCAATTTGATAAAATATAAACTAATATGATAAAAATAAATGTGAAAAAAATATTTTTGAATTTTTAAAATTTATTTTTACTATTCGAAAATAAAATTATGTAAAATTGATAAATCTTTTACACATTTATTTTTTTAACCAAATTAATTTTTATTATGTGTTTGGATGATGATCATGTAATGATGGTTATTTTTATTTTTATTAAATTAGCTTATATTTTTTCAAAAGTCAAATATGGCGACAACTTTGATATCAATATTAAATCAATCTATTAAATCAAAAATTAAAACTAAAAATATTTCATATATTAAATATATCGATTATACATTAAAAGTCTAATAACCACCTATTACATGGTAATCATCCAAACACATAATAAAAATTAATTTGGTAAAAAAAATAAATAATTAATTATGTAAAAGATTTATCTATTTTACATAAGTTTGTCTTTGGTGAGTAGAAATAATTTTTAAAAATTCAAAAATATTTTTTGACATTTATTTTTGTCAAATTAGTTTATATTTTATCAAATTGACGATTTTGCCCTTGAAATTGAGCAATAGTATCTTCAATTGTCCTTATTTGGAACAAAATTTAAAATTCAAGGTCAAATGTGTATAATTAAAAAGTTAGGAATCGAAATGACACAAGCATCAAACTACAGGAATTTTTAGTGTAATTCGCCCATAAATATACGTCTAATATTCATAGAAAATAGTTTTGAAAAATTAAATTTCATTAATTATTAGATAATTATAAAAAGAGGCACTTCCCAATCAGTCATATTAATTAGACTTATTTACTTTACAGATCCTGATTGATAAACGTATTACTTTAAATTTATTCATAAAACACAACAAAAACTGATAAATTTATCACTTAATAAATTTATCAATATGACTTAATGGGTAATAATAAATTTCAAAAATAAGACCAGTTGATAATCTATTTTAAGAAGATCATATAGTGAAGTTTTATTGTTTCAAATATAGAAATGTTCAACATTCAACATAACACCACCGCTACCATCAGCAATACCACTGTTACTAACCACAACAATTAACATGTTACTTCTGATTTACATTTAATCTTTTAGGTAAGAATTATGCTAAGGATCCTAAATATTCTATCAAACTTTTCACATGGGTGTGAGACTCACACATATATGGATTTGTATGAATCCTCACCCTATATGAAAAATTTGATAGAATATTTAGGCCAAGTTTGGGATGTTCCAAAAAAGTCAAAAAGTCAAAAAGTTACTCAAAAAGTTAAAAAGTTAACACTATTCACCAAAAGTCAACAATTACGGCTGCACAACTCCCAATTCAAATTTTTCCCTACAAATCAATTTTTACAATTTTTTATTACACATTTTTCAATAAAAAGTCAAAAAGTTAACCCAAACATCCATATTTTCAACTTCAATTTTTTAGTCCAAAAAGACAAAAAGTGCACTTATTTAGTCTTCCCAAACTTGGCCTTAATAGAATGTTTGGCATACATAACATTTCTCTTTAGGTAAATTACACCTGCACCTCCTAAGGTTTGAAGCTAATACATTAACACTCTTGTGGTTCTGGAAAATACATTCCCCTCATTAAGGTTGATAGTTACACTACAAAAAAAATCCCTCTATTAGTTAACTGTTAAGTCCAATAATAGATTTTGCTTATGTCATCATTTAAATTTGTTAAAATGACATCCCTTGTCAAATTCTTCTCACGAATACAATGTTTATCTGTAGCACATTCATTTTTTCAAACAGTTGATATGCACATAAATGCCAGCACCAAAACCCCCTTCATAGTGTATCCCAAAAAAAAAATGTTAAAAAAAAATTACCACTTATTGAGTGTGTGTGTCGATTTTTGACCACACTATCAAACTAGTACTTAGCTGGAGAGCACTGGCAGAATAGATTAAACCTGAACGACTTGTCAACAAAAAGAAGAGATTCCAGCGGTGGTTCGTCCACCCGGGAGAACTCTGACGATCAAGTCAGTTATCTTTCAAAGATAGCAAAAGTGCTTAACTCACTACTCAAAGCATAAAAAGCATACCTTAGACCCATGAGAGTGCCTCTCTTTTATAGCCAACACAAACCTAGTCCCAATAGAAGCCTAACTTTAATGGACTTAAGATTACTGCTAATCTTGGACTCCTAGTAGGATTAGGATAAACTCTCTAAGAGTTTTATCTTTAACCAAACTGAAGTCTTCTCCCATTCTAGGACTCTTGTCCCTTATCCGCTTATCTCGGATTCCGGTATTCTCGCAGATAACCTTGGCCTAGCTGAGATCATCTCGACATCATGACCAGGACACGTTGCACCTCGGCTGGCACTTCGATGACATCTCGGCCACGTGTTGTCGTTCAAAAATTATGTCCCCACACAGAGTACTCTTCCCACACTAGTAGCAAACAACCAAAAAAACCATTTCTCAACTTCCATTGCCCTAGCACTACTATCTCATTGCCAATATTCCATACCATTCCCAAATGCCACCATAGCACTTCACAGAAGCCACCACAACCAACATTCACGCCAACCATTCCCAACAAGGGGTGTTTGGAAAGAAATTTTTTTAGTTTTTTTTTGGTTAAAATAGGACTAAAAGGCAAAATATGCTAAAATAGCTAATAAGACAAAACGCCATATCAAATCCATAATCATTTCATTTTTTCTCTCACAAACATCATATCTAATTATAAAAAAATCCAACTATCTTCCCAATCATAAAAATTTTAGCCTCCTAAAATCCAAAAACTAAAATAGCCTACCAAAATAACAACTTTCCAAACACCCACCCTACCCACACAACTCCTACCTAACCACCCCTTACCTCTAACAACTACCTTCACACCTTCCTCTCTCACTCTACTGCCTCTCATCCCTACCCACTTGAAATTGGGATACAAAAAAAATAATAATAAATTGAAATGGTCATTTAGTCATTTGATCAAACAGTTAATTTGCACATGCCTCTTCCACATCCTACTACAATCGGCACAGCTCACCACTATTATACCACCAATCTCTATCACTGCCACCTTTGTATTCACCTATCAACTAACAAATCATAATTTTTAGGACAAAGAGAAAGGGGTAGAGAATATATATATATATATATATAGAGAGAGAGAGAGAGAGAGAGAGTTAAGCATCGCATATGCATTCCTCTCTACTTTGCACACTGTTTCCAGAACTAAAAAGCCCACCACACTCTAGTTTTTTTTCGTTATCCTTGTCGCAATTGTTGAGAAATTGAATCACATAGAAAGTGTAGATGGAGGTCGGTGGGTTGGGAATTGGGGTAGTTAGGTCACTGGAAGTTGCAGTTTGAAAGATTGGGTCAACGAGAAGATAATGGATGTGATAGTAGAGGTAGGGTAGCCAATGGTGGTTGTGGGCATAAGTGATGATGGAAGTGGGCTAACTAAGGGGTGGTTTGGGATGTTCTAAATAAGTGCATTTTTTGAATTTTTATAAAACGATGTGCAGAAAAGTAGAGAGGAGATGTTGCTTGATGTGACCCAAAAAAGATAAAAAGATGGACTAAAATAGATTATGCCAAACAAGGCTTAACTATAGTTGTGGAGATGATGATGCATCCTTTCATGTTTGATAAAATGCCTTAAAAAAGGACAAAGGTGAGAGGGAGAGGAAGCTCAACCCAAGAAAAAAAAAAGGCAAGGGTAAAAGGGTCATTTTAGTTTTTCTATTAAGAGTGTCAACAATGATATAGACCCTCCATTTTCGGGACCCAACAACCCTCAAAGTGATCCATACCACTCATGATGTAGGTGTAAACACCCCATTTTTGACCGACCTTAAGACTCGGACGTCATCGATTGAGCACTCGGTGATTGCGCATGTTGTGCTCGTTCTGAGATTACGAAGTCTCAGCTGAGAGCCTTACTCCCGGACCTCAAGACCCTTTTGTGCTTTGCCTCGGTTTGTGAACCAGGTCTTATTTTCTCTTCCCGAATGGAGGGAGAGGTCTCGTAGACCATCTCTCAGTGGCCGTAGGCTACTTTTTGTGATCGTAGACCACTGTTCCCGTTTGGAGACCAATTTTCGATTTTCAGAACCGTCAGTCGTGCGTCTCAATTCGGGACCGTTTAACTTTCTCCGTTTGCTCTGGTTTTTAGCACACACCTTGTTTCCTCTCTCTAGAGGGACACTTTGGCCCGGGAGACCACCTTCGTGGTCGCACGCCACTTTCGATGCCTAACAGTTAGTTTTCGGGGCCTCTGGCCACGCGTTTTGGCCCCCGAACCATCGTTTTGCATCCGTCTTGGTTCATTTTTGTTATGGACCCTATTTTCATTGTTTGGAAGGTGGTACTAGGGTGGGAGACCACCTTTCTTCTTGGAGACCACTTTTTCCCGCCGGCCGGTTTTTCTTATCAGGTAGCTGGTCTCCTTGACTTTTGAGCCATAATTACTGGTCTCCCACCACACCACTGGCTTGCATTGAATTGTGAGACCACCAATTGAGGCTGCCGACCACCATTCATCAACTTGACCCTTTTGAACTAGTCGGCCGACTAGGCTAGGTGGTCGGCCGACCACTTGAACTGGTCGGCCTACTTCTCCCTTTTCTGTCTCTGTGAGTGTGTGCCAGCTGTGCTAGCTGGAGGGCACAGACTGCATCCTCCATACATGTGTATGGTGGATTGGCAACCTTGTTTTGGCTTCTTAAAGAAGCTTGGCCCTTTGCTCTAAGCTTCTAAGAGAAGCTTGACTTTTTTTAGCTTCTTGAAGAAGCTTGACCCTTTGGCTCTAGCTTCCTCAAGAAGCTTGACCTTTTTTGCTATAGCTTCCTCAAGAAGCTTGGACTTTTAGACAAGCTTCTTGAATAAGCTTGAACTTTTGTTCCTCTATAAGAGAGACCCTCTCCCTCATGTGCAAAGGTTCAAATTTTTTGGCTTAAGGCAAGATACATACATCCCTCTATATCTCTACATTTGAGCTCCAAAAGTCCATAGTTCTTGCACCATTGCACACCACCTCCTATCCTAACACCTCCACCATCACTCTAAGCATCTTGGAGCCCATTCTCAGAGGTTGCAGGCTTGTTGTTTGGGTCCAGAAACTGCTAGTTCTTTTGGCTACAAGGGTAACACTCTATTTTCCTCTTTTTGGCATTGTTTTACTCCATATCTTAGCTCTATTTGCAAGCATATTTCGGCTTTTTCACAAACTGAAAAAGTCTTATTTTGAGGTCCTTTACATGTTTGTTTAAGGACATTTTTCTGTTGGGGGTCATCTACCCCCTTGCATGCTTGTTTTCACCTTGTTTTGAGCTTTGCACTTAGACCTTTGCATTGAGCTTTATTTTTCCTTCTAGCCACTGAAATCCAGTGGATTTTCAGTGGCTAGCATACTGTTTTGGGAGCCAAAATCAGAGAGGGGTGACCCTCTCATCCCTTGTTTTGTTTTCTAGCATATTTGGCCTAACAAAGGAGCCCATACTTGCATACTTCCTAGCCTCATTTTAGGCCCTTTTCAGTGAGTTTTAGGGCCTTCATAACCTCTGTCCAGAGGTGGTTTTGTCATTTTGGATGTCCATCTTGCATGTGTAGAACAACCCTCTTTGTGGACTATCAAAGGAACCTATCATTCTTGCATGCATGGACTATATTTCAGTGGGTTTTGGGGCTTCATTTGACATGCCATGATTCTGTTTTTGACTGGTTTGGTGGCCTCTCATGTACTTCATATGATTGTAGTGTAAATCATGATTCACTTGTATTGCATGATGTTTTGGCCCTCTTTCCTAGCATATTTTGGCCATGATCCAAACTAATTTTATCCATATTTTGGGCTGCCTTAGCTCTGTTTGAAGTGTTTTGGGTCATGCATGCATTGTTGTATATGGTCATAGTTCAATTTAAGCTCACTAGCTTTGCATATCGAGTCCACTAGCATGCGTTGTTTGGGCCCTTGACATGTTTTGGCATCATCAAGCATGATATTTCGAAGCATATAAGGTTTCCATATTCTCATGTTTATCACTCCTTCAATATGTTTAAGAGTTGTGCTTGCATGCCTTATTTTGAGCCTTAGCATGAGCTTCATTTCTATGCATGTTGAGCCATCATCTTAGGCCATTTCCCCATAGTCTTGGACTTGCCTAGGGTCTGTTTGGGACTGGTTTTGTCATTTCTGTATTGCTTTGTATACCTCTAGTGTAACGCACTTCACTAGTTTCGGTATCCGGGTCATCTAGCATGCATTGTGTGACATATTTGCATGATTCGAGACCATCTTGCATATCATTTCAGAGTTGGAAAATGTGTGCTTGCATGCCATATTTCATCCCTTGCCATGCTTTGGTAGAGTGGCATTTGATGCCTTAGGTTCGAGCCTTTGCATTGTGCATGCTTATGTGTGTCTTGTAGCTTTGATTTCATCATGTTTGGCCACTGATTTGGATGTGGCTGAAGCCCATCCATCTTGGTTTAAGTCCATCTTGCATTGCATATGCCATATTAGTCCATGTTGTTACATGATTGACCATTGCATTGTGTATGCCTTGATCATTTCATTATTAGTCTCCACATGTGCATTGCGTATGCCATAGTTTAGTCCATATGCATTGAGTATGCCATGTGTAGTTCATAGCATTGTGTATGCCATTTGTATGCTTGCATGTCATTCCTTGCATCTTTGTATCATTTAGTCGCATTACATTAGGATTGCATGCTAGAAGTTGCATTGAGCATGCCATTCTTGTTTCATCATGTTTGGGATAGGAGTTAGCCCAAACACGGGAAACGAGGAGCGTTTCATACTCCAAGTGATGAAACGTGCCTCGATTCCCGATCGCCGACACTCTTGACTATCTATGATAGAGTTGTTGGCTTTAGATGTTTATTTGTGCATTCATGTCACATTAAGTCATGCAATCCGACTCCTCGACCATCATGCATCGAGATACGTAATTGGCGGTTCGAGGATCGAGGGTTACACTCCCTAGAGCCTATGCTATGACGGGGAGAGTGGTTGAGCCCACACTTGTTGAAAATACCTTGCCATGCTTCCTTATTGCTTTGTGTTGTAGAAAACCAAAATCCAGGGGCAAAAAGTGGTAGGCCGACCAGGTTTTCTGACAGGCTGACCACCCTTTTTGGTCTCCACTACAAAGGGGTGGTCGGCAGTGGTCTCCCATGTCATTGGCTGGTCGACAGCCCTCCCACAACTTCCCAGAGTGGAGTTTCAGCCTCTTGGAGCTTCTTGCAAGTTTCTAAAATCAATTGCACACAAAGGCGAGACAAGGCATCGCGATGGATTTCCCGACGAGGCGACTCGAGCATGCATGCATCCATTATCATCCAAAACAGAGCCGAGGCAGTCACATTCATTTACTTAACTAGTTTGTTAATTAGTTAATGTCATGTAATAATTAGCTGTAGTTCATTATTCATCTGGTTTTGTATTATTCGGATCCTCCGATGAGGGCAATGTTGTAATAAGTGCGTGTGTGTGATGTATGTCTTTCAACCCCACGTCTTTCTCCCTTTTATTTACCAGCTTATGATGGTTAGTTTTAAGGCATGTTTAAATTAGCATCCTTATGCTCGTATATTTACATCCATTCATCTGTTTTGCATGCACCGGGCTCGACGCATCATGCTAACTACATTGTATTTCAATTCCAAGTCGAATACATGTATTGATTGTTGCATTTCATATGCCATGTTTAGAATAGCCGAGCCTATCTTAGTTGCATTTTGCATGTGTTGCATTAGGCATTTCAGCATAGTTAGGATTCATGCATGATTTCTAATTAGTTTCTTTCTTTGGCTTGGAGTACTAGGTAAGTATTTATGCTTTAGCATCCTTGCATATGTGTGAGTGACTGCCATGATAGCATGCTTACCATGAGGCTATGTGCTTATGTGATATAATTGCCTAAATGCCTGTGGGTCAAGGTTGGGTTGCTTGAGTTGGAATAATTCGTCGAAACCCGTGTTTTAGCCTACTTGCGAGTAGCAAACTTCAATCCATTTTCAAAACAAACGGATATGCGATGCTTTGTTCCAATTTAGGCAATCCAGTCTAGACTTGTGTGCTGTGCGCATCACATAGTAATTCTAGGCTAATAAATCGGAATAAGAGCACATGTGTTTTCAAAAACTCGATATTATGCTTAGTAGTGGCCGATCTTCGATCGGGCGAGCGAGGGTGCTCATGAAAGGACCTTCCCCAATCGTACCCAAGTTCCCGAGCCGAGGCAACTTTGGTGATGACAGACACGTGGCCTTAGGCACGAGTCAGGGTTTCCTAAATTCCCCCAAAACAAAATATTTAGGTGGCAACTCCGTATCTGGCAAAGCAGTCCATGTTTGGCACTTCTTTCTAAAAATCTGTTTTTCAAAACGATTTACCGGATTTGGTCTCTTTGGTGATTTATCGGTCTCACATTGCACTTTGCGGGATTAGATTCAAAACCGTGACATTTGAGTCCGAACTGTAGTAAGCCCAATGAACAAAACGAGATTCCCTCCTGGGACGTTCGGGGACATCTACAGTGGGTCCCGCACATACATGAGTGGTGTGGATCATTTTAGGAGTTGTGGGGGTCCCCAAAATTAGGGGTCCTAAGCATTTTTCCAAGAGTGTCAATCGGTAAACTCTGACTAGGAAGGTAGTATAGTGGGTGTTTGGAAAGTGAGTTTTTATGTAAATTTTTTTAGTTGTAGGATATTATTGGAAATTTTTTTTTTCGTGTTTGGAAAGATAGTTGGATTTTTTGTGGTTGGATATGATGTTTGTGAGAGAAAAAGTGAAATGATTATGAGATATGATGTGATATTTTGTTTGGATTTGTTTTTTTTTTTTTTATTTTGCAAAAACTTTCTCTTTTAGTGAAAAAAATATAAAATAAAAAAACCTAAAAAAAATTGTTGCCAAACACTGCCATAATTTCCATAACCTGAAGCAGGTATTTGTATTAAGGGTTGGTTTGGAATGTTCTAAAAAAGTGCACTTTTTGACTTATTGGTTTATATGGGTTGGGTTTGGGTTGGGTTTGATGTGATGTGTTAGAGAGGGGATGTGATTTAAATAAGATGATGTGACTTAAATAGGATAGTGACTTTTTAACTTTTTGACTTTTTTAAGTTATGCCAAACCAAGCCTAAATACATATCTCAGGGGGTGTGGTTGTAATTTACCATAATTTTTTTAATAAGAATTTAAATACAAAAAATCAAATAAACTACACCCAAAATTGATTAAAAAATTCAACTTACTCCAAAAATCATAAAATTCATTTTGTTGTCTCTAAATATATGTTTAACATGCGTAGGAAACAAATTTTTAAAAATTTAGTTCTATTGATTAGATAAAAATAAGCACTTAACAATGAAATTTTATTGTTCAAATACAAAAATCTTTCACTAAACTTCAACACAATGTCGCCATTACAATCAGCATAGCTAACCGCCACAATGATCACATATTTTTTTATTTTTCAGGTCAAATTTATTATGATTTTAGATATGAAAATAAAATATATAAGACACAAAGCAGATTAAAAAATCAATTTGCTCCAAAAATCATGAAAACATATGAAACAATTTTCAAAAATTAATTCCATTCATTACATAAAAAATCTGTGGTGGTGTTTAGGAAACGTAGGTGGAGGCTATTTTTGCCTCAACAATAAAAAAAGCCTTTTAACCCTTTTAGACCATTGATTTAAAAAAAAAAAAAAAAAAATAGCCCGGCTGTGGACTGTCACAGTGACAGTGTAGAACTATCACTGTGACAGGTTGGTTAATTACAATTTTACATCTTTAGATTAATTTTGAAAAATGTAAAGTTAGGGACAAATTTGTCATTTTAACTTCAAATATCATTTCAACACATTTTTCAATACACAAACTTAAGTAAAAATCCATCATATCTTCCCAAACACAAAAACTAAAATAGCCTACTAAAATAATCAAAAAGTCGAAAAGTCTCTAAAATAGCTATTTTCCAGACACTCACTATGTATAGTGTGTGAGTGATTTTCCGATCACACTGCCCAACTCAGTAATCAGCTGGAAAGTACTAGTAGAATAGATGACACCTGGCTGACCTGTAACAGAAAGAGAAGATTCCGGCGGTGGTTCGTCCACCCAGGGGCACTCCGACGATCAAGTCAGTATATCTCTCAAAGATAATCAATAGTGCTAAACTCACTGTTCAAAACATAAATTGCGTACCTTAGACCCATGGGGGTGCTTCTCTTTTATAATTAACTCAATCCTTGTCCCACTAGAAGCCTAGCTTCAATGGATTCTTGCTCAGTGCTTATCCTGGACTCACCAAGAGATAAAGATAAACTCTCTAAGAGCTTTATCTTTATTCATGCCATAGTCCTTCTTTATTCTAGGACTCTTGTCCCTTGTCCGTTTATCTCGGATTCCGATATCTTCGGAGATAACTTCGGCGTTATGACCTGGACACATGACACCTCGGCTGACACATCGGCGTCACTTTGGCCACGTGTTGAGATTCAGGAAATATATCCCCACATATAGTTAAATTTAACTATGATTTTATTGTGATACGAAATTTCAGAATACTCCTTTATGGGAGTAAAATAAAAGAGGCATTGCATGGCTTTAGATTACATATGACTTGAATCATATGGTGTCCAAAGATTGTCACAAAAAATGATCAGCGACAAGACAAACAATGAGCATAGACGATAACTACTACACTAACAACAACAATGGTGACAAGTACAAGAATCACATTGAAGATTCACATCATTCAAAACTTCTCTTTCCTAATGCACGTCATTTCTACACTTGTCTTTCTCTTTATCTTTCTATGTCGATTCAAATTTGATAAAATGTACAAGAGACGGTTAAACCGTTAATTTTGTGTTATTACTGTACGAAAATTCTATTTTGAAAAATTTTATACATTAAAAACTATTCAATTGCCTTTTTATCCACTAGAAAATTATGTGGAAAAATTTTTGGCCAAATTTCTAATTTTTTTTACTTTTCACGTCCTAATGTGGCAAGGTAGGTGTTTGGGAAGTGGATTTTTTTGTAAGTTTTTTTAGTTATAGGATATTATTGGAGAATTTTTTTTTTTTTTTATGTTTGGGAAGATAATTGAATTTTTTTGTGGTTGGATGTGATATTTGTAAGAGAAAAAGTGAAATGATTATGAAATTTGATGTGATATTTTGTTTGAATTTGTTTTTTTTAGTTTTATAAAACATTTGTCTTGTAGTGAAAAAAAAACCCAAAAAAAAACCCAAATATCAAGTTCCCAAAAAGTAAACAAAATTTAAAAAGTTCATAATAGAAATTTAGTAAAGACCAAAAAAAAAAGAAATCCAAAGTCCCCTAAACTTTGCTGATAACAAAAATAAGAATTGAACACTCAACCCTTTCAAATCAAATTGAACACCCAACACAATCAAATCAAATTTAACACCCAACCATTTTAGTCTATCATTTTTATTCATTCTCATTGTGTTTTTAAGCACCTACATCATTCATAATCGATCTTCTTCTTGATAAAATCATTCACAGAATTGAGCTTTATCCCTATGAAGGACTTGGCTTGCTCCACATAAACATTGCAAGATCCATGGAGGTGTTCACGAGTCTAACGTATTTATATACTATGAATACATTTGGTATGATGGAATGGGTTAGAATGAAATATCCATTTTAACTTTGCATTTTTTTCTCTTTATTTGGTACGCCTTATCTAAATGGAAATAGTTATTCTATTAGAATAGCTATTCCATCAAAATTTGAGAATGCTTATTCATTCCTTCAACGGAAGGAATGATCATTCCATTTTATCATAGAATCATCATAAGAAAAAATAAATAAACAAATAAAATTTGGTACTAAAAAAAAAATATATTATCATTTAGCTACCACCACTATTCCCTTCTCTTACCACCCATTTCACTACCCTACCACCACCGTCACCATCACCACCACCCTATTGCCACTACAACCACCACCACCACCACCACCACCACTACCATCATACTATCGATGTTGCCACTACTGCTACTACCACCACTACCACCACATCCACAACCATAAAGCCACTGCCATCACCATCATTAAAACAACAACCTTACTGCCACTGCTTTCATTGTCACAACCATACCTTACCACTACTATTACTACCTTTATAAACATCATATCACCACTATTACCATTGTGAGAACCACTATTCTACTACCGTTGGCCGCCGCTATTTCCACCAGTCCCGCCATCACAACCACTACTATCGCAACCACAACACTACCTTAGACCACCACTAGCGCCATAATAATTTACCACCACCACTATTACCACTGCTATTATTATCATCCAACTATCATTGCTATCACCACAATCGATACCAACACCGCTACCATCACCACCACCACCACCACTACCATGATTCACACAATTACTTCCACAACTATCAACACTATCATGATCTATATAAAGTTGTATTAATTACCTATTGGCTTGTTAAAAAAAATAAATAATAAAAACTTATTTCATTCCATTAGTTTAATTGGCATAACTAAATATGAGAATGCCAATTATCATTTTATATCTATGTCATTTCATTTTAGCAACAAAACATTAGAATAAAAATAGATATTCTATTTCATTTAACCTTATATTCTATTCTGATTCTCATTTTATTTTCATTTTATTTTATTCTATTATACCGAATATGCTCTATAAGTTAAGAAAAAAATAAAAATAAATAAGATTTAATGCTGTAATAACCTTCCCTTGTGAAGCAACGTCCGGTGATTTGTCATATGTGGAGTAAGCGTCCGAATTCGTAAAACAGAGAGAGCATCAATAAACAAAAGAACAATCATTGACACTGATTCCAAAAAGTTGTCAGTGGCCCCTTCAGGAATCTCTCTCGCGTGTATCCAACTAGAGGGGTTAGGATTATGTGGGGTTTTTAGAAATTTTATTAATATTTAAATTTTTTAGAAATTTTATTAATATTTAAATTTTATAAGTGAGAGTAGAAAAAAAAAAGAAGTAAATAAAACACTGATATTTTCTAATATTTTTATTTAATATTAATTTTCCTTTCACATATGGAAAATATATATATTTCTCTCCCTAATATTTATAATCACATTGATATTTTTAAAATTGTACACTAATATTTTTTTAATTTTTTTTTACCATTATATCTAGATGTAATCGATAGGGCTGAGCAAAGAATCCGTGAAATTCGTAATCCGATCCAGTCCAGTCCAATCCGATAGGTTTGGATTGGTTTTTTGAATCCGTGGTTCGGTTCCGGATTGAATAATTAAAAATCCGTAGTTCACAGATTGGTTCCGGATTGAATCCCACGGTTCCGGATTGGAACCGATCCGGACCGTATACAAATAGTCTATATTTTTATTATACATCCTCCCCCATAGTATCTTTTCTTATTCTATGTAAAATCTAAACTCAAACCTAAAATCGTATAATATCTTCTTTTATTACTTTTGTTTGTTAGTTCTAAGTTTTAATTTGCAATGGTCTAAATACTTATGGTGAAACCAGTTTTCTTATGGTTGTTTAAATTCTAGAACAGTATGTCGTTATTATAGAAAAACATGTTGCTATTATGGAACTAATATAGCGCTATGTTTATATTTTTATGAAATTCAAGTGTTATATATATATTTTTGTTATTTAATTATGTGAATCCGTGGTCCTAAACCGATCCAATCCGTATTTAAATCGATTGGTTCGGATTGGTTCCATGATTTAAACGGATTGGATTGGTTCCAATTTTTTAGGAACCGTAAATAACGGATTGGTCCTGGTTTTATCCCAATCCGATCCAATCCGGACCATGCTCACCCCTAGTAATCGAGATATATTTAAAAAAGTATAAATTTTGTATAATTTTTTTAAAAAAAACAATCATTAAATACAACAAAATAAGATAATGTATTAATTTTTTTTATATTTTTTGTATTTCTTGTATTTGGTGAATTTAAAAAAAATTACAAAATATTATACTTTTTAAGTATATCTATATTAGGTGTATTTAAAAAATAAAAAATTTTAGTAAAAATAAAAATAAAAAACAAAAAATAAAAAAACTCAATTTTTTGTGTGAATTAAACCAAAAAGATGATTGTTATTTCTCTTGAAATGACGTGAACAAAATATCTGTATTATTTTATTATTTTATATGTATAAATGTTAAAGGACAAATATGTTATTTTAATCTAAGAGGGGAGTAAGTATAATTTTTTAAATATAAAAAGGGATCAGGCTTAAACAAAAATATGAAGAAATGTTAGTGTCATCTACACTTAAAAAAAATGAGAAATCTTTTTTTTTCTTTATTTTAAAAAAGGTTATTAGCGCCCCTCCAAAAAATTCGTTTTAACATTTGCCACACGCATCACCCTTTTAGTAACAACTGTCTTAAAAAAATGGGAGTTTTTTGTTTTGTTTTGTTTTTTTTGTTTTGTTTTTGTTTTTGTTTTTTGTTTTTTTTTTTTTTTTTGATAAATTCTCTTTTTAAGAGTTTTATTTCATTTAATTCATATTTTTTTTATTATTTCATAGGTCTTATTTAAGGTAAGAAGACCAAAATATCCTAAATCTCTCATGCCCTCATTAATGTTAATATTTAATGTTAATTATCGTTATATCTTCACTCTAAAAAAATACATTAACTACACACCACTATTTAATGTTGATATATATTACACACACAAAATTAAATATGGTTCTTTATTGATGACGTGCATATGAATGTTCACATCAGATGACGTTGTGATAAACGTAATGTTGAGGTTCACATTAGTATTGCATCAAATTACACAACCACAAACCTTAACTTGACATGAATTTTTGTCACGGTGTTGTCCATTACTTGATGTGAATAGTCATACTAAAATATACGAATGTGAACGTTCATATCACTACATTAGATGAGAGAGAATGTTCAAATGTTGTGAACGTTCACATCACTACATATTGTAAATAAGAATGCGTTGTCAATTAAAATATAATGAACGTTATTTTTAATGTGTTATCAATTAAAAATAAAAAGGTTCACATGTTGTGAACGTTCATATCACTACATTAGATGAGAGAGAATTTTTCAGAAAGGTGTTGGGAACGTTTACATTAGATGAGAAATAATATTCACATTATTTTTAATGTGTTATAAATTAAAAATATATTCACATCAGATGAGAGAGAATGTTCACATTATTTTTAATGTGTTCCCAATTCAAAATATATTCACATTATATAATAATATAAAATAATAACATCAATATTATTTAATTTGTGTATGAAATTTCTTATGCCTTTGTCCTTTCCCTTCTCTCTCTATGAGTTGCTTGGGACGACTTAAATAAGTGTACTTTTTATTTTTTTAAGAAAAGATGTGCAGAAAAGTAGAGATGTGATGTGATGAAAAAAAGATACAAAGATAAAAAGATGGATTATTTGTAGTATGCCAAACTTGGCCTAAATATAAAGGCATAAGAGTCTAACAAAATAGTGTAAATCAAGAAAAAATACTTTATGGAATAAAACTACAAATACATGGGATTAAGTGGGTTAAAAAATTCCTTTATAAACTTCTTAGGTTATAACACTTCTAAATGAGATTTATCAATAAAAATTTCCAAAAAAATTTAACAAAAACAGTATTTTTCTAATACTAAAAATACATTTTTCACACCAGCAACTTTAGACTTTAGCGAACCCAACCACCCTAAAGTTTAGCCACGTTTTCTGATTTTTTTTATTTATTTTTTGTTATATTTTATTTTATTACCTACCAAGTTGCAATGCGTAAAAAGTGAACTTTATCAATATTATGCCTCCGTTTGGGAAGTGAGTTGGCTTTTTGGCTTTTTAGTTTTTTTGGCTATTTTAGCCTGGGCTTAAAAGCTTGGTTTGGGAAGGACTTTTTGGCTTTTCGACTTTTTTGAGTTTTTTTGTGAGAGAAGAATGTAATGATTATGGGTTGGATGTGATGTTTTGTTTGTTATGGCTAAAATAGCCTATTTTGTCTTTTGTGCCTAAAACAGCCAAAAAAACCCAAGAACCAACTTGCCAAACAGAGGCATATAGTTAATAATGTTTTTATCTAAGCTAGTTATTATGCGTAGGGGTGGTTATCTAAGCTAGTTATTGTTATTATGAGTAGGGGCGATTATGAATAAAAAAAGATTGTATAATTTCATACACAAGTTTAAAATCCATGCAAATTTGGTGAATTATTTAACAAATCTTAATTGTATGAATCATAGAGTTCATTTTAATGGATTAATCCCAAAACTGAACTCAAGTCAAATAAGAATGAAGAGATTTCTTAATTTTATTTCAAACCCTTACACAACTCAAAATTCTAATTCAAAATTTTCAATTTCTTCTTGATTTCATGTTAAAGATGCGCTAAAGACAAAGATTGTATGTAAATTTTCATACTTTAGCTTCAATCTAGGGTTTGCCCAAGTTGGGCTTGGGTTGGGTCGGCACTATATACTAGGAAATTTTGTGCCTGCTCAAGTCTGGCTCGGTTCTAACGCCGAACCTTTACATCTATCCAAGTCCAGCCCAAAAACAATTATAAATCTCAAGTCCATCCATCAGACTATATGTTAAAAAAATTTAAAACATTTCATAATTATATTTTTTAAATAAGTATATTAACATCATTATAAATTTTTAAAAAAAAATTGTGTATAAATTTAAGGATTTCTTTGATAAATTCAATTACACATTACTACAAATGTGAGTTTCAATATAATCAACAAAAATAAAGTCTCGATCCCAACAAAAAGTATATATTTTAATATATTATAATTAATTAATTTAATAACAGATCGTGCCGGGTCTAGTTGAAACTATAAATCCCAAGCCCAATCCTATTAAAATATCGGGTTGAAAATGTTGACCCAATCCAGTCTTATGGACTAAAACAACCTTCTCAAGCCCTAAAAAAAAAGATTAGATTGGGTGGGCTAACGAGCTAATACCCACCCCTAGTTATGAGAGCTCCATTAATATTAAATTTTTTAATTTTCTTATTTTTAATTTAAAAATCTCATATTGATTAACTCTTATTTACCTATAAAAATAAAATTTCAATTATTGTATAATTTATGACTTTCAAAAGAAAAATATTCATCCAAATAGAAAAAGGAAGATGAAGTCAAAGTTCTAATTAATATTTCTTTTTGGAGGAATTATTTTCCAGTAGAGGGTAGAAAAAAATTATAAATTTATGAGGGTACAAGTGAAAATTTGTAGGGGTGCCAATCTCACTTGCATCCCTTCATATTTTTGTAATTTTGTTTTTTTTCTGTCCTATTGGGCAATAATTCCCCCTTTCTTTTTTGGAAAACTCTATGGTATATACCCCTTCAAAAGGATTATACACCTACTATGTATTTTTGTGATAAATATTACATAATTTTTTGGTAAAACTACGACAATTTGTGGTTCATAAATAAAATTACACATTTTGTGATAATACTTCGAATTTTTGTATTAACGTCACAATTTTTTTTATTTAAACATTTTTTAATAAAAAAATATATCTATAAAAATATGTAACATTACCATAAAATGTATAACTTTATTTTTAAATCATAAATTATCTTTAACTTTTGGACTTTGAAGTTCGGTTTGAGTCAGGCTTGTGTACGAGAGATTTTTATATTTCTTATCTTAAACATGACTTGAACCAAACCCAATTTGAAACCAGAGATGAATTAAAATTTTAATTATTTTAAAATACAACAACTATGATTTCACTTCAACTATAAGGAATAAAATAAATAACAAAATTATACTCTCTCCATTCTAAAATAATAATTTATTTTGAAAAAAATTTAACTTGTTCAAGAGACAAGTAATCATTACACTTCAATTCAAATTTTAAAATATTAATTTCAAAAATACCCTTCTATTTTCATTTTTAAATTTATTTATAATTTTTTATAAGGGATAATTTGGAAAATTTCTAAATTTAATGTTTAAAATTTTTAAAAATGGACATGTATTTGGGAACAATAAAAAAAAATAATGGACTAATAAAATGGACTAATGAAAATTCGTTCATATCACTAATGCTGTGTTTGGTTGGGGGATTTGGAGAGGGATTTGGAAAGGGAAATGGAAAAGGTAGGTGAAATGTGAATAAATCATGCCTATATTTCACATAGTTTCACACACATTTTCCCTTTCTCTTTCCAAATCTCTCCCCAAATCCCCCAACCAAACACACCATAAGAGAAAGGGATGATTACTAGCTTGTCCATCCCTCGCCCAACTTAATTCACTTTTAAATGGCTTGGTATTGATACTCAAGGCCATATGACCAAACTGCGATGATTTTTTAAGCCTTTTTATAGGCATGTTTGGGAAGAATTTTTTTTTGTTATTTTTACTAAAAGATAAATTGGTTCCAAAATAAATAAATAAAAAAACAAATCTAAACAAAATATTACATCAAACCCCATAATTATTTCATTTTTTCTCTCACAAACATCACATCCAACCATAAAAAAACCCAACTATCTTCTCAAATACAAAAAAAAAAAAAATTCTCCAATAATATCCTACAACTAAAAAAACTTACAAAAAAATCCACTTCTCAAACACCCACTATATAAGTTGGGTTTTGTTACTATTATTTGTGACTGACCTGATTATATATTATGTATATGTATATATTAATATGTATATACATATATAATTTACTTAGTTTTATTTTTTAAAAATAAAAAATATACATTTAAGACGAAAAACATACATGCCTAAGTCTATATCTGAATTTTGGCGAGAGCCCAGAGGTCCAACATGGCCCGGGTCCGGCCCGGGCCAAGGTGGGCCGAGCCAGCCTGGTCAGATTTACACCCCTAGATAACTTAAAATTCAAATAATTTCTAGATAAAAATTTGATTTTGTATATTACTAAATACACTCGTTAGACAATTCACCTAAACTAATATAATTAACCTTTAGTAGGACTAATAAAAGAATCATTCTTTTAAAAATATTGATAGTAAATTGCTAATATTTTGAATTGAAATTTCAGACTTTCTACATTAAAATGAATGGTTTAATTTATTTTTATTTTTATTTGGAATGATTTACACGTTGTAATCTAAAAAATGAACGATTTAGATTATTGGAGTAGAACCCGTGGGGGGCTCTAGTAACCCAAACAATAAGTGTCCAATTGTGGACCGGAAACAATCTACACTCATTTTTTAGACGCTAACGGTCCGTTTGGATTGGATGATTTGGAAAGGGAAAAAAAAAATACATTTTTTTTACGCCATATAAGTAAAGAGATAGAGTAAAACTGGAAGAAATAGAGACAAACTCATTTATCATGTAATTCTCATTTTAAATCTCTCCAAAAGTAGAGTGACTTGGAGAAAAAACAGAAGGGAAAATTAGTAAAATATCTCTTTCCAACTTTGAGTAGTAGGAAATGTCCAATATATTTCTTTTATTAACTGAGGTTACTCGATGAAGTTTCTCTGTGATGATACCAGAGAGAAATTTTGAAATTTCTCTATGCCGGGGCGAATTTCTCTGTGTCGAATTTTGGCTCTGAAAATGTTGAGAGACCCTAACTATTATGAAAATATTATATATCATTTATCTTATAAAATTTTAATATCAGGAACCTTAAAAAAAATTTCTCAAAAAAGAAATGAACTAATCACTATTTTTTTATAATATTGAAAATATTGCTTTAGGAGTACCCAAAAAAAAAAAATTTATTTTGATAATATAATATAAAACAATTTCTTTCATTTTCTTTTATATATATAGTTTAACCAAATAAAATGGAGAAAAATCATTATTAATTTTTTTCTCTTCTATTTGTCCAAACAAGAGAGAGAGAAGCCATATTATTTCCTCTTCTTTTCTTCTCTCTTAACTAATGTTATCTTTTCCTCTCTTTTATCCTAAGTTCCCAAACAAAGTGTAACAGACACTTGTTTAGGACGATTTCATAATAGAATAGAATGCTTATTCTTTAGCTTAGAGGATGGAATAAGTACAACCACTTTACCAAATAGTAAAAAGAAAATACAAAGTTAAAATAAACATTTTATTCCTCTATCCATCATACCAAACATATTCTAATGTTGTGTTCGGTCTTAATTAATGCATGTTGTTTGTAAAGAACTACAAATATCAGCAGTGTATTTTTGTAGTGTATGTGTCAATTTCTGACTACACTGCCAAATTAGTACTTAGATGGAGAGCACTGGCAGAATAGATTAAGCTCGAGCGACCTGCAACAGAAAGAAGAGATTCCGGCGGTGGTTCGTCTACCTGGGGCACTCCGACGATCAAGTCAGTTATCTCTCAAAGATAGCAAAAAAGCTTAATTTACTATTTAGAATATAAATTGTGTACCTTAGACCCATGGGGGTGCCTCTCTTTTATAGCCAATACAATCCTAGTCCCAATAGAAGCCTAGCTTTAGTGGACTTAGGATTACTGCCATTCTTGGACTCCCAGTAGGATTAGGATAAACTCTCTAAGAGTCTTATCTTTATCCAAACTGAAGCCTTCTCCCACTTTAGGACTCTTGTCCCTTATCCGCTTATCCCGGACTCCGATATCTTCGGAGATAACCTCGGCCTAGCCGAGATCACCTCGGCGTCATGATCAGGACACATGGCACCTTGGCTGACACCTCGGCGTCACCTTGGCCACGTGTTGGCACTCAAAAAATATGTCCCCACAACTGCCCCCTAGGTTCTATTACCTTGGCATCCTGAGGTGATGGCACCTATATCATTCCTTCCATTAGTACGTCAGCTAATCTTGCTTTATCATTCATTGCTGAAGTCATAACTTTATCGTTTTAATACGATCAAGACCTACAGTCTGCTTTCATCAATGTTCTGGAACCAACAACCAAGTTTGTTTAAGCCGAGATTGTCCCCTTAGCCGAGGTTTTTGCTTCATTATATTGAGAACTCCAATAGTTTTAACACGCGTATTAGCTGTCACGCATTGCAATTCAACCGTTTTTGCTACGCGTCCCTTCCCTACTGGATCGTATCCGATACGCGCCGTTAAGTCACCTTGCACCTGCGTGCACCATCTGACAAACACATTATTTGAGGCACATCAATTGTGTTTTGCCGCCTCTTCGCGTTTTTGACAAAACTTCTTCCCTTTCTCCTCGCCTTGTCACCCCTTTCATTATCACTTTTGCGAAAAAACCCTCTCTCTCTTACTTTCTCAAATCCGTCATTGTCTCAAGCTCGCAAGCTCTGTGATCGCTTCCAGTCTTCCCCTCCGGCAAAGTTTTCACCGCTCTGTCGTTTTGTTGATGTCATCTGACCTTGGCGAACTCAACGCCGGCTTCATTTTTCTTCGGTGAGTTTACTTATTCCTCTTTTATCAGCCTGTGTTTCTCTTCAAAAGGCTTTACTTTTATTATTCATTGCCATTGTTGTTTTACTCGAGTTCTGGATTTATGAATCACGTATCTGAGCACGTTTATTTTATGATTTTGATTTTGCCCAATTCGTGTCTTGAATACACACACACTGCTCACAAATTTGTTCACTTTTTCCACTGTTCTTGGCCTCGCACCCTTGTGCACACTTTGTCACAGTGTTCTTGAAAGTTCATCACTGTTCTTGATTCTGAAACACGTTCTTGTTTTCTGCTTTCTGTTTTCTATGTCTTTTCCAGATTCGTGTCTTCAATCTTCGTTTCCATAGATTTAGGTTTAGGATTTTCTTGTAGAGCCCACAAATTTTAGGAAAAATTGAAACGAATTCCCCTTATAATCCCCACAAATTCTTATCCCAGCTCACATCTAGGTTTTAGCTGAGGTCCCTCAAACCCTTTCAAAACACTTCCTTTTGAAATCCAACACCTTTAATCAAGCCAACGTCATGGGTATGTGGAAGCATAGGGTAGACACCCCAACCAAGTTAGAATACTTTAGGCGAGAGTTTTCCATTCCTGCCGACGTTCACCTTAGGTTGGCTGGGGAGGATGACTCTATTATGCCCACGGATGACTCTATGTCCTTCCCTGTTGTAGCTTTCATAGAGGGCGGACTTAGGCTCCCACTCAACATCCTCTTCCGAGAAATCCTTCATTACTATAAGTTGAACCCAATGCAGCTCGCCATCAACTCTTACCGAGTTATTAACGGTGTAATAGCCTTAGCCAAACAAGAGAGTGCTAGGGTTACTTTAGCCGACATCCAGTACTGCTACACCATGTGTGGCCTCAAGTTAGAGAAAAACTACATTTACTACCTTAAGCCGAAGTCTATAGAGTACAAAATTGTTGCCGACCTTCCAGACTCCAACAAGGGAGCCGGGGACGATTACTTCATTGTCTCGGGGAACTGGGAGTTCACTCCCGATGATGACCTCCACCTCTACCCTCTTAGCCGAACAGTTTTCGTTGAGGGTGATGGTAAGAGCCCAGTGTCAATACTTGTTTTCAAAGTCTTCAATTCTTTGTTTTTTATACGTTCTAACGTTTGTTTTCCTTGCAGCCACTACAACAAAAAAAGTCTATGGTGACGAAAACGCATGACGAAAAAGTATTTCGTCTCCAAATATACATGTTTTAGCGATGAAAATAAGATTTCGCCTCTAATTGTACTATTTTTAGAGACGAAAACCAAATTTCGTCACCATATGCTTAAAATCAAATAAAACAATTGGTGACAAAAAATTTATTCGTTTCTAAATTTTATTTTTCGTCACAAAACAGTTTCTCACCCTGGGAAAATTTGGCGGAAGATTTGGTGCCATTTTGGAGACGAAATTTTTCATCATTGTAAAAAAAATTTAAAGAGGAAATAATTTCATTTCCAAATGTATTATTTTTAGAGAGGAAAACCAAATTTCGTCACCAAATGCTTAAAATCAATAAAAAATAAAATTGAGCCGAGAAATAAATATCTCGCTGTTTAGATGCATGTATTTTACCTTCTATATCTCTCTTTGTCACCCCTTCACCCATTCATCTCCGTCACACCGTCCGTCCATCTTTGTCGCACCGGCTAACCCGCACGTCGCCGGCCGGTGCTCGCTACAACAGGTATCTCTCTCTCTCTCTCTCTCTCCCTCCCTCCCTCTCTATTATCACTACAACAAAGCTGGGTTTTTACAACACCACATCAACGACATACAATAAATGCACGACGTGATTTCTCACTTTTACGACTTTCTTTTTTTGCACATCGTAAATAATTTCCTAACCACAACGTATCTATTGTGTAGGTCGTGAATGCTAATAATGATGATTTTTTTACGGTTTGCAATGTTAGCCGTAAATAATAAGACTTTCTATGGCGTGCATATGACATGCCGTTAATACATCAACTCTACATGACACATGTACACCGACTGTTAAAAATATTAAACATTTTACGACGCATAAAAAATCAATCGTTAAAAAATACACTTTTCACAACACACATATATTAGTTATTAAAAATATTTTACTTTTTACGACACGCAATTCCTATCATGAATAGTATGACTGAAATAAAAATCGGCGCCAAAATAAAATACTCTCGTCCCAAACCCCCAAACCCAAAATTATATTAGACAAAAATAAATATATTGAACTTCTTCTAATCGTAAAGGAACATATAAACTCAGAAGATGGGGGAGAAGAGAGAGGGTTCGAAGAAGATACTTGGGCAAAACCAAGAAGAGAGGGTTAACCCCGAAGGCTTTGGCTTTGGCTTCTAATCAAAGTGAACCCAGAAGGTTTCATCAAAAGAGAGAAGTTTGGAGGGAGCTCAATCTCATCTCTCTGAATCGTCTCATCGAAGAAGGGTCACCTGGTACATTGCTTCCTCATCTCCTTCCTCTTATCTTTGTTGATTTCTATTAAAGTGATTACTCATTGTTTGTTTGGTTTTGATTTCGATTTTGATCATCTCATCGATTTTGATTTCAACTCTTTATTACAGATTCTCTTTCTTTTTATGGTAAACTATTGCTTCTTCTCTTTCTCTCTCTCTCTCTCTCTCTCTCTCTCTCTCTCTCTCTCTACGAAGCTAGGGTTTCAAAACCACCACTGTCAAGAGGTGTTGATTGAACGGAGGTAGATTTTTCTATTTCTTGTGAAACTCAGTTCATATTTTTCTATCACCATTTGTTCTATTTCATGTATATGTCTAGTGATTTAGGGAAAAAATGGTTTTGAGAAGTTAAGTTTTAAATTGAAAATTTAGGGTTTTTATTTGGGGGTTTTGATCCAAAAATTAAGATTTTGTTGCCATTGCCAATTTTTCAGGTAATTTTATTTTTATTTCTAATGGCTCCTATTTTACTTTGACCATTTGTTTTGTTCAAGATTTGTGCTAGGTTGTTGCTGGAAAGAAAATTTGTATCAGGTGATTCTCTTCCTTGTCTCTCTATGATGTTTGCACATGTTTGTATGTATCTAACTATTAACATATACCCAAAATTGTGACTCCATAACAAGATGATTTGTGTTTTGTATGATGCTTTCTTGTCTTTGTTTCTCGTTGTTGTCTTTGGCTGATTATGTTTGTGTATCTGTGTTTGCTTAGGTATCTTTATATGTCTTTATTTTGTTTCTACTGTCCAGCAGAGAAGAAAACTATATACATGTTATTTATGCCTCCTAGGTGCTTGACAAAATGCTACTAAGAGTGATTGGCTCTTTCTATACTTTTATATTTTTTTCTTGTGAGTTTTTGTTTTAAATATATATATATATATATATAGTAAATGGCTATATTTGAAACTTGTCATGTTATATATGAGAAATCACCAAGGAGATGAAAAGTTTGGTGAAATAAAAATGTTATATATAACAGCCCTTACAAAAAAAATGCTGGATTTTTTTTTAAAGAAATTTTTTTTGGGTTATTTAAAAATAAAATAAAAATTAAAAAATAAATTTTATAATGTATGCTAAAAGGACAATAACATTGGCCACAAGCCCAACAGTCCACCGGGCAATTAAACTAACGGTTAAAAGGGGTCTAAGAACTTGGGACGATACAGTTTGATTGTAGAGAGAATGCTCTGCCATGTCTTAGCTGCTATTGATTGTTTCTTGGTGTAAATCACAATTATTGTTGCATTTTGGAGTGTATGATTTTTACCTTTTCTATCTTTGTAATTAAAAATTATATAAATATTTTACCATGTATAGTTCTCAGTTTGGATTGAATGATCTTTTACATACATACATAGTCCATTTAAATTAGTGTTTGGTTCATTGGAATGAAATGTTTAATACATCAAAATATGCATTATTTTATGTTTGGGTGACTAAAAGAATAACAAAAAATACATTGCAAATGATCATTCCATAGGGAAATTTAAGAAATGAGTATTTCATTCTATTCCATGTGATTGTTGAGAACTAAATAGAATATCGGTTTTTTCTAGGCTTTGGTGATGAATTTACTAATTATAATCACTCCTAGACATTGGCATATGTTATCTAAATATAATATGTAATTTGTGGTTTGACTTTCATATCCTTTGCTTGTGTTTTTGTTTTTTGGTTTTGAATCCCTTTCTTAGCACAATGTATTTTTCAAGCACATGGTTGGATATATTATTGAATATCAGTTTTTTTCTAGGCTTTAGTGATGAATTTACTCACAATCACTCCTGGACATTGGCATATTTTATCTAAATATAATATGTAATTATTTTATTCTTGTGCTTTGACTTTCATATCCTTTGCTTGTGTTCTTGGTTTTTGGTTTTGAATCCCTTTCTTAGCACAATGTTTTTTCCAAGCACACGGTGGGATATATTATTGAAAAGTGCAATTCCTTTTACTAGGTTGATTAAATTTTTATATTTTAGCTTTCCTGTTGGTAAGTTAACTTATCTCATAGCTTGTGATTTGAAGGTGGCTCTTTTAGTTAAACTGGGTTTCTATGATCAATTTTCCATCACACATCCTACTTTTTTTTGGCACGTCCTTTAATAGGTTTTAGTTTTTTTTTTTTTTTTTTTTGCTGATGATTTCATTGTCTAGATGATTTAAGATTATTCTAAATAACAAATATAAGTGGTAAATGAATATAGAAAGACTGATCTATTTATTTATTTTCCTTTCTTACAATTCTTGTATGCATTACCCTGCCTACAAGCATATAATTGATGAAGGGTGATGCTTTTACTTCTATTATTTAGAAATTTTATGCCATATTGGTCGCAATCAATCTTGTGTGTTAATTAAGTGGCCGCTTTCTTCTTTGTTTTGTGGTATACCCTTATTCCTTCTTCGACAAATTTAAACAGCATGGAAAATAGTAAAAGTGAAGTTATTGCCTCTATATTGGCATATAAACTACAGACAATTTCCCTAGCAAGGAAATAGCTGAAAATCAGTTTTCCCTGCTCTACTTTATTTTCATTATTTTGTTTTGATTTTGTAATTTCTTTTTCTTCCTTTTTGTTGATTTTGTTAAGGTTGGCAACCTGGAATCCAAGAAAAGGTAGCTGATTGGGATGAAAAATTGGACAAGTTTGAAGATTAAGGTATTTTAAACAGTTTTCGTATAGGATTAAGTGGACATTTACCTTGAGTATCTTTTTTGCAAGAAGTGTTTGATGGTGGGTCTTTGAGTGTTTTGTGGATTGAAAATTTTGTGGTGTAGGGAATTTGAAGCCAATATGTGCAAGTTGTAGTTGTATTATTGTGATTCTGATGAACTCTTGCTACTTCCAAGTTTCACATTTGTCAAAGAGCTCACTCTTAATGTGGAAAATGTTGTAGCCCATCCCAAACCAAAATCCTCTTCAGTTGTTAGTAAAGCACCATCCACAAAAGAGGGTGTACATGTTTCATATTCTTTAACTTTTCTTATGGTTGAAAGTTATGAATACCATGATTGCCTATTGTAATATCTCTTCACTTTTACATATGCAGCATCATGCACTTTGATCATTAATGTAAGTAGTTTGTGTGAATATTATTTGCACATAGATTGGGAAGCGTAAGTTATTGCTCTTTAATAGTGCTGTGGTGGTTTCTGATGCTAATTATCTATATTATCTTTCCTAATTTCTCCCTTGGGTGCAGAAAGTCGCAATCAAGAAGATGGATATACAAGTTTCAAAGGAATTTCTTGCTAAACTGAAGGTATAGTCACATGTTCATTATCTGAACCTGGTAGCACTCTTATCCATCTTATTAGTAAATATATGTACATGTCATTCTATTGTATTTGATATGGACTTTGCTGACATTTAGAATCTAGAGTAATTTGAATTCATTCCATTTTTTGAAATCCTTTTTATTTTTAATCCTCTAGAATTTAACATCATATTACGGTAATTTGATAACCAATATATTTACATTGTGCCATTTAGCAGCAGTTAGAGTCCTTTGGCTTTAGATAGAGTTGGACTTGCTTTGTTTTTTCTTTGTTGGCTATTTGTACCTAACTGAATGGCCTATAGATAAATCTCTGGTTATGTTATGAAACTTATAAAAGAAAATTTGAAATGAAAGTGGACTTGTTCTGTGTTGTGTTCAAATTTCAGAACCTAAAGAGATCCTAAATGGTTTACAAATCCATTCTTTTGGCCTGTGTTTCTAACTTGTAAAACTGTAGATATTTAGAAGTTTTCAGGTAACATACTTAAAGATTATCATATGTCGAAATGTTTAATGCCTATTCACCCTGAAGCTTGAGTTTTGTTGCATCCTTGTTACCAATCACTTATATTGTTTTAGAATTCACTGCATGCAGATTTTCTGCAGTCATTTTGAGTCCAGTTTTTTACTTTTGGCTGTGAGTGCTGAATATTTTATATTTAGAATGACAATCTCATTTTAATTTTTCTCTGCAGCTTGATATTTCTTATATATGTAATTTGGTTATCTTGTCAAATCCAGATATTGGGGCAAAAAATATCTCAAACTTCATCTCTAATTATGCAATTAGTGTGCCAAATTTAGCGGTGAGGAACTTCTCATGAATGCTACTAGTAATTTCCTTGAGGCCGCAATTTTCTGAAGCACTTTTGCACTACAAGCAGTTTGCTCTTCCTATTTTGAAGTATATAAGCCACCTGCATTAACTTAAATAAACTTAAATGGTGTAGTTTTCAATTAATTATTCTTACAATTTTAGTTACAAACTTGAAGTTTTTTTTCTTGATAAGTGAAAATTTACAAATATTCAATGTGCATGTCCAACTAGACATATTGGACAAATATTTCATATCCTTACTCAAGTGTCAAGTGTCTGATATGGTTAATTAACAAATTTAGAAGAGCACGTGTAACACAAGTCATGATTTTCATTATTAACACAAACTTGAAATTTAAAAATAAAAATAAAGAAACAGGGAATAGGAAAGATAGAGAAGGATTACTTCAGGTTATGCATCATACTTTCTTTTTTCTTTTTTCTTGACAAGTATACATGTCATACACGACTTTATTTTCTAAGGATCCATTATTGCATAGCGTTGAGTTGGTTTTGTGAAAGAGAAAGGAATCGTGAAATCAATGTGCTTAAATTATTTGTAGCACTCAAGAGGATTCACATTTGCTGTATGTCACTTGAATATAAAAAGGCATCCTCAAGTTGGATAAGCCTCTCGGAAATTGGCTCAAGTTTGCTGTCTGAATACTCGAAGTTATGCCCATTTATGGTGACTGGATAAGGCCATACATTGTGAATACTACTGCCTATCATCTTTCCATTCATATGATGCTTACTTCTTTTTATGCCTTTGTTTAGAATCAGTTAGTATTCAGATCTGAACAATGAGGAAGCACTTTTTGTAATTGCTGTGAACAATCATTTCATTTTTACTCCAGTAGGAAACTGTTCATTAAAATAAAATGGAAATAACGAAGGTAGTGGTGTTTGCTTCTAATAAAACTGGTTGAGCCATGCCTTATTTAATTAGCAATGCTAGAGTTGTTATGATTTTCAACACCCAAATTTTCAGTTTAGTTTAATTATATTTCAAAGTTTGATAGGCATAAGTAATATGAACTAGGTGTCTGAATTGTGACATGAGTGGCCTGTAAAGCCCCATTTATAATACATATTTTAGAATAATTTGGTTTAGTAGTTTAAACTTTATGTCCGATGTGCCCATTGTAGTAAGACTTGTCTTATGCTGAAAAATGTATATATCACAGTTGGTTGCTGCTACGTCTAATTGTGTATGTGAACAAAATTTAGGTTATTCTTAATCAATGGACGTCTCTAATTGACAAGAAGTGGAATAGTAAAGAATTCATGTTATAATGTTTTATGTTAATTATCAAAAATTAATTTTCTTCTTACTAATGTTAAGTTTTGTTGTTTTTATTGGTGTTTCAATCGTGTAGGAACAATCACTAACTTATGTTTATATGTTAATTTAGTAGAACATTTCTTCTTCAACTAGGGTAGAATAAAAAACTACTTTTGACATTTAGGCACAAGGTCCCTGGAAAATAGTGAAATATGCATCTAACGGTCCGAAAAACATCACAAACACCTTGAGATTATCAGAAATTATCATGAACACTTTGGGAGGGATCAACATTAGTTGTGAAAACTTACAGAACAATCATAAGACTCTCGGTTGGAAAACATTTAGGCTTGAAAATAGGCCGTTAGGGAGTAGAACCTTGAAATAGTCGTTAAAAGGCCAAGAAATATCATGAACACCTTGGGAGAAACTAATGTAAGTTGTAAAAATTTACGGAACAAGCACGGTAAAGTTTGGTTTAAAATTTACTTTGAAATTTTTATTTTTTCTCTTCTAGGTTGCATATTAACATATTTAGTGAATGGTTACCTTAACCTTTTGTTGTTGTTTTTTTTTATTTATTATTTTTTCTTTTTTAAATGGTAGATTGGAGATGAACGAATTTGGTAACCTGTATAGCAAGAGTTTTTTGTTGATATTACCAGACACATCCATCACAGTGGAGTTGTACTTTTTGTTGATATTACCAAACATGTATTTTGACTATGTTATTGTGGGTTATGATTATATTGTGATGAATCTTATCTTTTTGTTGATATTTTATTGAATAGATTAAAATGAACAGGTTTTTGTTGATGTTACCAAATGAATAGGTTTTTGTAATAATTTGTAATGGATATTATATTCAGTAGGTTATTAAAATGCACAAGTTATTTTGATTGTGTTGTAGTTTTTGATGTTACTAGAATAGATGTTATAGTTTAGATGTTATATATTAATTTCTTGATACTATGAGACATGTATTTTGCTCGGGTTGTTTTATGATAATGAACAGTTTAATTTTATATTGATTTGTATTAGATATTTTATTTAATAGATTATTAAAATGTATAGGTATTATTTATTGAAAAAAATATATAAATTGCAAATATAACCCACCCCTCAATTTTTAAAATTTATTTATTATTGGCAACAAAAAAAAATTGACACTAAAACTTTCTAATCCCAACAAATGATTTCGTCACACATATTCATTATTTCATCACTAAATTAAAATATTTGTTGACAAAAGTTTTCGTCACTGAAGGTTATTTTTTTCCGTCTTTTGGTGACGATATTTTCGTCACCAAAAATTTTATCGCTATTTTTAATGACGAAATATTTTGTCACCCAAAACAAATATAATAAAAGTTTATTCAATTCTAGTGACGAAATAGACGTTATAGGTGACAAAATATTTAACATTTAGTGACGAAATATTTCATCATCAAATACCAATAATAGGTGACAAAATAAATTTTCGTCACCAGGTACTTTTAGTGACGATGAATTGATGACGAACGTGGTGACGAAATTATTTCGTCACAGATCAATTTGGTGACGAAAATTTCACTATTGGAGACGAAGTGATTTTGTCATTAAAGTACCATTTTGTTGTAGTGAGTCCCCAGCCGGCAAAGGATTTCCGCAAGTCCTTTTTCTCGAGCAAAGGCTTGAAAAAGTTGTTAGACTTGCCAGTTCACAGGCGGAAAGCTCCCCTACTACTCAACTTCATTCCCACTTACAAGTCGGTTCTTCCCGACATTCCAAAGAAGAAGAAGAGTCAGTCTCCTCCGTCCGCCACTACTCCTCCAACAACTTCATCATCTCGGCTAGATCAGGGATCAACTTCTGATCCAGCTGAGCAACCATCAACCTCGGCTCCATATCTGATCCCCCCCATCTCAACGCAGACGCTGACGCCGTACTGCAATCCCTACCGAGATGGGCCACAAAAAAGAAGTCGCTGAGGATCTTCTGGCCGACATCCTTACCTCCGTTGACGCTCAACCGGCACCATCTCAGCCTCAACCCAAGCCGAAACAAAAAAGATTGAAGAAGGCTCAGCCAAAGGCAACGGTGACTCAGATTGATATTGAGGACACTCTGCCACTTTCAAAACTGGCTGACAGTGAAAAGACCCCTTCCGTTGCCGAGAAGAGGCCCGCTGAGGCCGAACCATCTCAATCCACTCGGTCCAAAAGGCCGAGGTCTAAATCGGCCACAACATCGGGGCCAATGAAATCAGATGCCCCCTGGGCCTCCCCAATCACCATTGAAGACAAGTCGGTCAGAGCTGGCGACAATGCGACTGACCTCGAAGTCGGCGTCGCCCTCTCCACGGCTTTGCTGCTTCCAAACGATCTTAACCGGAACGCCGAGAAGAGCGAGTATGAAAACTTCGCTCTGATGCTCCAGCATTCTGTTCAAGTAAGTCTTTCACACTTGGTATTTTCCTTTCTCTATCCTTTCATACTCAGAGAATTTTTCTAACTCTTATTCTGTTCATTTTTTTTCAGGCGATCCAGCACGCCTACTCCTTCTCTATGCAATCTTTTGAAATGAGGAAGGAGTTGGCCGACAAGATCAGGGAGGTTGGTGGTTTACAGAAGGCCATCAAAAGGGCCGAGGCAAAAATGAAGACCTTGTTAGATCAGGCTGCAGCAGCCATTAAAGCTAAAGACGTGGCCGAGGAAAAAGCAGATGCTGCAGAGGCCATCAAGAAGGTTCTTGAGGTCGAAAAGAAAGAGGCCGAGGCCCAAAAAGAACTCCAAGATGCCTTAGCCACAAAGGAGGCCGAGATCAAGGCCGCTGAAGAGAAGGCATACGTAGAGGGGGTGGCCAACGTCAAGGAGGACTACAAAAAACAAGTGAAGCAGGCATGCAACAAGGGTTTCACCCTTGGCTGGATGGCTGCCCTCAAGAAGGTGGACGTCCCCGAGGACTCCCCCTTCAAGAACGCCGACGACCTTCCCCTGCCATTCTTGCCTACTTCAAGCCAATCCGAAGACGGTTCTGAGTCTGAAGAGGAAGCTTTGGTTAGGAAGACGAAGGACGTTACTGGGGCCAAGCCCCCTACTTTGAATGAGCAAGTCTTGGACTTGACTCAGGATGAGGAATATGAGGTGTCCAAAGATGCTCCTCCTGAGAAGGCAACGTCGGACGCGCTTATTGCCGACAAGAGCCTCGACCAAACTCTTCAAGAAATTGATGCCGAGCTTGCCTTCTCTGGGATCCTTCTTGTTGCCGACGACCTTTCTCAGGACGAGGTCACCAACTTGGAACTCTCGTGGGTTCACCTTCTTATTATGAGCACTGGCAAGCTACTGTTGGTATGCCACCAGCTGAATTGCAGCTCTCTCCCTTCTTTCTTCTAGCAGATCCAGATCTCGAGCTAATAATACATCATTAGTCCCATTCTCTACTCCCTGAGTTCTGATCCTTGGGATGCCGACCTCTAGTGGAATCACTGCTTCTGTGCCATAAGCCATGGCATATGGGGATTTCCTTGTTGATCTCCTCGGCGTAGTCCGATATGCCCAGAGTACACTGGGCAACTCATCCACCCATTTTCCCTTTACTTCTTGTAGCCTCTTCTTAATCCCATCCAAGATAACTTTGTTGGACGATTCTGCTTGTCCATTGCTTTGAGGAAAACTTGGGATCGAAAAATAATTCTTGATTTTGAATTTTGCACAGAAGCTCTTGATTAGCTTACTGTTAAATTGTGTTCCATTGTCTGTAACTATTGCTCTTGGGATCCCAAACCTAGTGATGATGTTCTTCCGTATGAAGCTCTTCATATCCACGTCTAGAATCTTGGCAAGGGGTTCAGCTTCTGTCCACTTGGTGACGTAATCTGTTGCTACCAGCAGATACTTCATTTGTCCAGTTGCTTGGGGCAGTTTTCTAACAAGATCCATGCCCCATTGGGCAAACGGCCAAGGACTGGATACTGGGTTTAGGTTTGCTGCTGGTTGGTGCATCAGAGGTGCAAATCTTTGGCACTTTTCACACTTCCTGACATAGGCTTCTGCATCTTTCTGCATGTAGGGCCACCAATACCCCTGGTAATGGCCCTATGAGCAAGTGATCTGCCCCCAACGTGGCTTCTGCATACTCCTTTATGCATTTCGTACAAAAAATCTTCAACTTGTGATGGATGTACACACCTCAAAATGGGTCCAGTGAAGGATCTTCTGTAGAGATATCCCTCTACTGTCAGGCTGAATCTTGCCGACTTCAGTCTGATCTTGTGTGCCTCTTTGTGATCATCTGGTAGTTTTCCTTCGTTCAGGAATGCTATTATTGCATCCATCCAGCTTGGTCCTATGTCTACACACATTGCCTCATGCTCTGGGGGTCAGTGGTTCGATGCTCGGGCCCGACAAGTAGTCAAGCATTATCGTCCTTGCCTTTCCAGGTTGTATTGCACTAGCCATGTTGGCCAGGGAATCAGCGTGACTGTTATCATCTCGGCTAACCTGCCGCAGGTGGCATTTCTGAAACAAGGCCACCAATCTGCCGACCTCCTTTACATAGGCCGACATCCTTTCGTCGGAGGCTGCGAACTCGCTTGTTGGCTGGTTGACTATAAGCTGAAAGTCACAGAAGACTATCACCTCATCTGCTTCTACTGCTACTGCCAGTTTTAGTCCTACAATCAGTGCTTCATACTCTGCTTCATTGTTTGAGGCCTTGAACCCCAAATGAATGGATTGTTCTAGTATTTGTCTATCTGGAGATACCAGTACTACTCCTGCCCCCGCTCTTTGTCGGTTTGAACTCCCATCTACAAACAGTCGAAAGGAGTCGCCGATGTAAATGCTGCAGGGCCTGAGTTTTTCTTCTTTCATTTGTTTCGTTGCCCTCGGCTGGGCTCCTCTTTGTTCGCTTGGACATCGTTCACCTCGGCTCAACGAAGCCCGATGTACGATGGCTTCTGGTGTGAACTTGGCCACGAAGTCAGCCAAAACTTGGCCTTTGATTGCTGTTCTGGGTCTATATTCTAGGTCATACTGGCCCAAGGCCACTGCCCATCTGGCTATTCTACTTGTCAGATCTTCCTGCTGCAACGGGGATGTACACACCCCATTTTTGACCGACCTTAAGACTCAGACGTCACTGATTGAACGCTCGGTGATATTGCATATTGCGTTCATTCAGAAGTTTCAGAGTCCCGGCTGCAAGCCTTGCCTTCGGACTTCCGGACTCTTTCGTGCCTTGCCTCGGTTTGCGAACCAGGCTCTGTTTTCTCTATTTTCTCTTCCCAAAGGGAGAGAGAGGTCTCGTAGATCATCTCTCAGTGGCCGTAGGCTACGTTTCGTGGTCGTAGGCCATTTTTTCCATTTTGGAGCCCGGTTTCCGATTTTTCAGAGCCGACGGCCATGTGCCTCGGTTCGGGACCACCTAACCACCTCCGTTTGCTCTGGTTTTTGGTATACATCCTATTTCCTCCCTTTTGAGGGACACTGGGATCTGAGAGACCAACTTCGTGGTCGAACGCCACCTCCGGTGCTTAACAGCCTATTTTCGGGGCCTCGGGCCGCGCGTTTCGGTCCCCGAACCTCCGTTTTGCATCCGTTTTGGTTCATTTTTGGTGGAGGCCTTATTTTCATAGTTAGGAAGCTTGTAGAAGGGTGGGAGGCCAGCAATTGTTTTGAAAAGCCAGCTTTATTTCTTCATCGTTCTCCGTCGCCCGTTTTCCTCATTAAAAAGCCAATGTTGACCACCCCGGGGCCACTTTCTTGAACCCTAAACCCCATATTTGTGTTATACACACCTGGGAGGCCACCAATATTTGGTGGCCGACCAGTAATTGTGCTTGACCCTTTTGAACCCCTCTAAAAAGTTGACTTTTCTCTCTCCTGGTTCACATTTTCTGGGTTTTGACCACATAGTTGTGTTGTGCACACATAGGAGGCCACCTTTTTGAGGTGGCCGACCAGCAATTATCATTGACCCTTTTGACCCTTGGTCGGCCGGCTATGGGAGGTGGCCGGCCGGCCCCCTGAACCTTCTGAACCTGGCCGTCCATGACCCTCTCACCTGGTTCCTTACAGCTGCACCCTCTGTTTCCCCCCAGATCCTGTATCCGATGGGGGGTCTTTTGGGGGGGAAATTTGAATTTGATTTTCCCTCATTTTCTCCACTCCTCTCCTCTATAAAACCAGCACTTCCAGCTGCATTTGGGAGGTTACAAAAATTGGTTTTGAGCTCTTTCATTCAATCTCTCTCTCTCTCTCTCTACCCCAAGCACCAAAACCCCTTAAGTCCTACACCATTTACCCTACACCTCATAGCACAAGGCCTCCATCCTTCATTCCAGCACTTTGGGACTGTTTTGGAGAGGTTAAAGGCTCAGAAATTTGGTCCAAGAGCTGCTGGTTCATTGGTCTTCAAGGGTAAGTCTTCTTCTCCTCTTTTCTTGCCTTATTTTGCTTTGTATCTAAGCCATACTTGCTAGCATTTTTGGGCTCCGACCCAAACAGTAAATAGTCATATTTTGTGTTCATCTCCATGTTTGATTAAGGGTCTTTCTCTGTTTGAGGTCCCCTCCTCACCCTTTGTGTTTAAACTCTCTTTTAGGCCAATTTTTGCATGGTATTTTAAGCTTATTTGTGAGCTGTTTTGGACTTTTCCATAAACTGTGAAACATCTTTTTTTGAGCCCCTCTTCAACATTGTTGTAGGGCTCTTCTCTGTTTGAGGCCACCAACTATCACTTGCCTATTTAACTCTCTTTTAGGCCTATTTTTGCATAGTATTTTAGGCTTATTTGTGAGCTGTTTTGGACTTTGACATAAACTTTGAAATATCTTGTTTTGAGCCCCTATTCAACTTTGTTGAAGGACTCTCCTCTGTTTGAGAACAAAAGCTACCACTTGTCTCTTTACCCCTCTTTTAGGCCTTTTCTTGCATGATAGTTTGGCCTTATTTGTGATTATTTTTGTGGCTTGATATAAACTGTAAAGTGCCTTTTTTTGAGCCTCTCTTAAACTTTGTTGAAGGGCTCTTTTCCATTTGGGGCCAGCTTCTGTCCCTTTGTGTTTAATCTCTCTTTTAGGGCCATTTTTGCATGATAGATTAACCCTATTTTTGTTCATTTTTGAGACTTGTTATGAACTAGAAATATGCATGTTTTGGGACTGTCTTGCATCTTTTTTCATGCTTCATGATCAAATAATGCATGCTTTGTATAGCTGTAAGTCATTCCATGTGCCTAGTTTCGAATTTCGGGGTTCATTCCATGCATCGGGTGCCATGTTTCCATGTTTCGGGGCTGTTTTGTATCATATTTCAGCACTGAAATTCGCATGTTTGCATATCATGTTCCATGCCTTGCCATGCTTTGGGTAGAGTGGCATTTGATGCCTTAGGCTTGGTCCTCGGTTTGCGTGCATGTGTGCACGCATTTCGAGTGTCTCATTTTCCTCTCAATGGCTACTGATGTGAGTGTGGCTGAGGTCCACTCATGTTGGTGTAAGTCCATTGTGCATTGTGTATGCCATTTCATTTCATAGCATTGTGTATGCTAGGTTGCATGTTAGAATTGCATTCATGCATGTCATGCATATTACATTGTGTTTGGGATAGGAGTTAGCCCGAGCACGGGAAACGAGGGACGTTTCGTACTTCGAGTGACGGAACGTGTCTCAATTCCCAGTCACCGACACTCCGGATTATCCATGTTGGAGTTTAGGTCTTGTTGTGTTTATATGTGCATTCATTTCATATTGAGTCGTGTAATTCGACTCCTCGGCCATCATGCATCGATATGCGTGATTGGTGGCACGAGGATCGATGACTACACTCCCTAAAGAGTAGTCATGCATACATATGTGAAAATACTTTGTCATGCCCCTTTGTTGCTCTCTGTTGCAGCAAATCAGAAAACGGCAGCTTTTCGGAGCTTGACACGCTTTCGGACCCTCTGCGCGAGGGCAATGTTGTAATAAGTGTGCGTGTGTGTGATGTATGTCTTCCAACCCCACGTCTTTCTCCCTTTTATTTACCCGCTTATGATGGTTAGATTAGGGCATGTTTCAATTAGCATACAGTATGACAGCATGTTTGCATTCATTCATCTGTTTTGCATGCACCGGGCTCGACGCATCATACTAACTGCATTGTATTTTCAATTCCAAGTTGAATACATGTTAGCTGTAGCATTTCATATGTCATGTTTAGAATAGCCGAGCCTGCTATAGTTGCACTTTTGCATGTGTTACATTAGGCATTTCTGTATAATTAGGATCATGCACGGATTTCTAATTAGCTTCTGTTTTGGCTTGGAGTACTCAGTAAGTTTTATGCTTTAGCATCCTTGCATGCGTGTGAGTGACTGCCATGAATAGCATGCTTACCATGAGGCTATATGCTTATGTGATATAACTGCCTGAAAGCCTGTGGGTAAAGGTTGGGTTTTTTGGATTGGAACAATTCATCAATTGTGAGTTTCAAGTCCACTAGATAGTGGCAAAATCATGTTTTCTAAGCCTACCCGAGGGTGGCAAAATCTGCATTTTAAACCTACTTGCGAGTAGCAAACCACTTTCAAATAAACAAACACGAGATGTTTTGTTCCAATTCAGACGATCCAGTCTATACTTGTATGCTGTGGGCATCACATAGTAAATCTAGGCTAATAACCGGAATAAGAACGCATAATGTTTTCAAAAATAGATATCATGGTTAGTAGAGGCCGATCTTTGATCGGGCGAGTCGGGGTGCTCATGAAGTGACCTTCCCCAATCGTACCCAAGTTCCCGAGGCGAGGCAACTTTGGTGATGACGGACATGTGGCCTTAGGCAAACGAGTCAGGGTTTCCTAAATTTCCCCAAAATAAAACATTTAGGTGGCGACTCTGTATCTGGCAAAGCAGTCCATGTTTGGCACTTCTTTCAAAATCTGTTTTCTCAAAACGATTTGCCAGATTTGGACTCCTTGGTTCAGATATAGAACCATGACAATTTGAGAGTCCAAACTGTAGTGAGCCTAATACGAACGGAACGGGGGAGCCATCCCTCCCGGGGCGTTCGGGGACGTCTACAGGGGACTTCAAAGGATGTTTAGTTAGCACCACAATTTTGTGGGCTTGAAAGTAATGGTTCAACTTTTTTGAAGCCATTACTAAAGCCAACGTTAACTTCTCCAAGGGTAGATACCTAGTTTCTACATCAGCCAAGGTTTTGATTACATAGTAAACAGTCCTTTGTTCCCTTTTTTCTTCTCAGATTACCATTACACTTACCGCATGTTCCGAAACTGCCAAGTACAGGAACAGCTCCTCTCCAGGTTCTAGATTTGAGAGAACTGGAGTTATGGTCAAATACCTCTTCAGGTCGGTCAAGGCGGCTTTGCATTCTTCGGTCCATAAAAAGTCTGTGGCTTTTTCACTAAGCTGAAGAAATGTTTGCACTTGTCTGAGCTTCTGCTTATGAACCTATTCAAGGCTGCCGCCCTTCTGGTCAGCATCTGCACCTGTTTTGCCGACGTCAGGCTCTTTAGCTCTAGGATGGCCTTGATCTGATCTGGGTTGGCCTCAATGCCCCTTCTGGTGACCAGATATCCTAAGAACTTACCAGACCCTACTCCAAATGCACACTTCGATGCATTGAGTCGGAGCCGATATGTTTTAAGGATGTCAAAAACTGCCCTCAAGTCTTCTAGATGATTTTCAGGCTCCTTGGTCTTCACGACCATGTCATCGATGTATACCTTCGCCGTTTGGCCAATTAGGTGTCCGAACATCTTGGTTACCAATCTCTGGTAAGTTGCTCCTGCGTTTTTCAACCCAAAAGGCATAACTATGTAGCAATATAGCCCTTTTGGGGTGATAAACATAGTCTTCTCCTCATCTGGGGGATACATGGCTATCTGATAGTACCCTCTGTAGGCATCCAGGAAGCTCATCCTTTTATGCCTTGAAATGGCATCCACCAATTGGTCAATCTTGGGTAATGGGAAACTGTCTTTGGGACAAGCCTTGTTTAGGCTGGTAAAGTCCACGTAGACCCTCCATTTACCATTCTTTTTCTTCACCACCACCGTATTTGATAGCCATGTCGGGTAATTTAACTCTCAAATGGCTTTGACCTCCAGAAGTCTGTCTACTTCCTCTTCCATTGCCTCAACACGCATCAATGTCGGTCTTCTTGCCCGTTGGATTACAGGTTTGGCCGACCTGTCTACGTTTAGTTTATGGCAAGTGACCTCGAGGTCAATGCCAGGCATTTCGTAAGGCGTCCAGGCAAACACCTCAATGTTTGCTCTCAAGAAAGCCTCAAGTTCTTTTTCATCTTTTTCGGCTAAGCCCGAGCCGAGAAAGAAGAAGCGTTCCTCATCCCCTTGCTGGACAAGGATTTTCTTCAGGGCTTCTTCACTCTTTTCGGCTGGCTCTTTGCCGACGTCATCTAGGACCTCCACGTCCTCGTCTTCGATATCTACTGTCTCTAGTTCTCGTATGCTGCAGGTGGATTTCATTGTTGCCATGGAGCAGTTCTTTGCCTGCAGCTGATCCCCTCTGACCTCCTCTATCCCATGCTCTGTTGGGAACCGCAATAACTGATGTAGTGTTGAGGGAACAACCCCCATTGCATGCAGCCATGGCCTCCCCAGGATAACATTGTAAGGGGAGGGTGTGTCGATTATGGTGAACTCTGTCTTTATCTTTTTGGTACCAGCCTGCACCTCCAAGCTTGTTGCTCCTAGTGGCCACGTCGGCGTTCCATTGAACCCGACCATTGGGCTGTTGGACTGCTCCATATCTTCTGGGTGAAGGCCAAGCTCCTTGTAACAGCTGACATACATGATGTCACAAGAGCTGCCTTGGTCAATTAGGATGCGCTTCACTTGGCACTCCCCAACTTGGAGGGATACTACCAAGGCATCGTTATGTGGATGCTGCACTATCTCAAGGTCGGCTTTAGTAAAGGACACTACTGGTCCCTGGCACTCCTCGGCCCAAGGTCTTTTCTCCCAGACCTGGTACATATGCTGCAAGTTCTTTACCTTCTAGGTCTCCCCCCGTATTTCGTTTTCGTTGACCTTCGAGTGAATTACATTAATTACCCGAGGTCTGCCTGCCTGCGATTGTTGTGCTGGGATAGGTGGAGCTGCTGGTGCTTAAGGCAGTCTTGTCTGCTCTTCCCTTGTCCTGGCTTCATCTACAAGGTCCCTTAAATGGCCTTGCCTTACCAGGTCTTCCAGGTGTGCTTTTAGGGCTCTGCAACCCTGAGTCAGATGCCCATCTTCATTGTGGTAAGCACAATGCTTACCAAGGCTTCTTCTCATAAACTCTCCTGGTACCCTTGCTGGTGCTCTGAAATAGGGTTGGGTTCGGATTTTATCCAGGACTTTGTGAATTGAAATTCGGAATACAGCTGTGACTGTCTGTGCAGCCCTCAGTCATATCTCTTGTTTGTTGGATCCATTGTTACCTCAGCCTCGCTTCGGCGAGCCGTTTCCTTTCTCTTGCTTTGCTCCTTAGTTCCTGGCGTGTCTTCCTCGGCTCTGGCATATTTCTTAATTCTGGCCATGAGCTCTTCCATGCTTTTTGGCAATGTCTTTGCCAATGACTTTCGTAGTGGACAATCATCTTTTAGGCCGTTCTTGAAAGACACGACCGCCACCTCTTGGTTGCACTCGGGTATTCGGTTGAATACCTCATAATACCTTTTGGCATCGGCTCTCAGTCCTTCATCCTTGCCAATTTTCAGAGCCATTAGAGCGTCTACCCTTAACGGCTGTAGTTTGTTTGTTACAAACCTGGCCACAAACATCTCAGCCAGGTCTTCTTAGGTTTTCACAGTTCCTTTCGGTAACTTGTGAAACCAGTCTGATACAATTTTTCCGAAGGATGAAGGGAACACCTTGCAAAGCAACGGCTCGTTCTCGGTGTACAATGCCATCGAGTTCAGGTATAAACCGACGTGAAAGTTAAGGTCCGACTTACCATCGTATATCTGGAACCTCGACATACTGAATCTTTTCAGGGCCTCAAATTTGTCCAACTCCACCGAGAATGGTGTTCTCGGCTTAACAGGGGAAGTTACCTCATCATTTTGTTACTTCCTCTTGAGGTAATCTCTCAAGTCCTCTTTGGTCCGCCCAGGAGCTCGGCTATCTCCTGACTTAAGCCTTTTAGGTGCACTACTCTCAGCTTCGTTGTGAGCCCTCCTCGACCTTTCTCCATTAGTTGCGTCGAAGCACAACTCCTGCCTTTGAACATGCCGATGTTCTTTGGGTTCTGTTTCCTCGGTTCGATGTGTCCTTCGAGATTCTTCCCTTCTCGACTCTCTTTGCCTGGCCTCCCTTGAAGGCCGGTGAGAGTGTTTTTTGCTCCTGGTGTGCTGGGGGGCTACAAGGATTGTTTTCTACCCTTCCTTTTGGGTATTGGCCGCTGGAATCGGCGTGTCCTGCAGCGGGAACGGTGGCTGCATGACGTTGTTTTGCATCATGAAATTGACGACCGATTACAGGTCTGCCAATTTGTTCGCCATCCCCTTCATCTCTTCGTCCCTCCGTAGGCATCTATCTTTTCATACCTGGAGGTTATCCTCGTTATAGTATTCGTTTCGGTCTGATTTCTTCAGTACGTCGCCCTCCTGGCCGACGTCATTTCCTTCGTGATTCTTATCACGAGTCTCTTCGTTGCAGTTGTCTCCTTCGATGTCAAGGTCTACAGGTTTTCCACTCCCAGTAGGAGTGTCGTTCCCAACCTTCTCTTTTTGTCCGTTGCTGGCCATCTATTCTTCTTTCTTTCCCATAGACGGCGCCAAATTGTGTGTGTCAATTTCCGACCACACTACCAAATTAGTACTTAGCTGGAGAGCACTGGCAGAATAGATTAAGCCCAAGCGACCTGTAACAGAAAGAAGAGATTCCGACGGTGGTTCGTCCACCCTGGGGCACTCCGACGATCAAGTCAGTTATCTCTCAAAGATAACAAAAAAGCTTAACTTACTATTCAGAATATAAGTTGCGTACCTTAGACCCATGGAGGTGCTTCTCTTTTATAGCCAATACAATCCTAGTCCTAATAGAAGCCTAACTCTAGTGGACTTAGGATTATTGCTATTCTTAGACTCCTAGTAGGATTGCGATAAACTCTCTAAGAGTATTATCTTTATCCAAACTGAAGGCTTCTCCCACTTTAGGACTTTTGTCCCTTATCTGCTTATCCCAGACTCCGATATCTTCGGAGATAATCTCAGCCTAGTGTAGACACCCCATTTTTGACCGACCTTAAGACTCAGACATCACCGATTGAGCGCTCGGTGACGTTGCATAATGTGCTCGTTCAGAAGTTTCAGAGTCGCAGCCGTGAGCCCTGCCTCCGGACTTCCGAACCCTCTTCTATGCCTTGCCTCGGTTTGCGAACCAGACTTGATTTTCTCTGTTTCTTTTCCTGAGGGGAGGGAGAGGTCCCGTAGACCATCTCTTAGTGGCCGTGGGCTACATTTTGTGGCCGCAGGCCATTTTGCCCATTTCAGAGTCCGGTTTCCGATTTTTCGGGACCGTTGGCCGTGTGCCTCGGTTCGGGACCGCCTAACCATCTCCGTTTGTTCTGAATTTTGGCATACATCTTATTTTCTCCCTTTCAAGGGACACTGGGGTCTAAGAAACCCACTTCGTGGCCGAACGCCACTTTTGGTGCTTGGCAGCCCATTTTCGGGACCCCGAACTGCGTGTTTTGGCCCCCGAGCATTCGTTTTGCATCGGTTTTTGTTCATTTTTGGCAGGTGCCTCTGTTTCATCACCAGGAAGGTCACTGGAGGGTGGGAGGCCAGCAATTATCTTGGCAACCAGTTATATTCCATTTTCGCCCTCCGACACCCGTTTTTCTCACTTCCGAGCCAATGTTGAACACCTTGGGGGCACTTTCTTCAACCCCAAACCACATATTTGTGTTGTACACACATGGGAGGACCCTAAAATTTCATGGCCGGCCATTAATTCCATTTGAACCTTTTGAACCCCTCCTCAAAATGGCTTGTTCTCTCTCCTGTTTTAGAGTTTCCAAATTCGAACCACAGGGTTGTGAAGAGGAGACCTGGGAGGCCACCTTTTTGTGGTGGCCGGCCACTATTCCAACTTAGCCTTTTTGACCCCTAGCCGGCCGGCTAGGGTAGGTAGCCAGCCGGTCACCTGCAGTCCCAAAACTTGGCCGGTCATGTTCCTCACACAGCACACTTTACAGCTGTATAGCTGTTTCCCCCAGAAAATATCCCAATCCGGGGGATATTTTGTGGGGGAAAACCTGCCTACTTTTCCTCCACCTTTTGCCTCCCTTTGCTCCCTCCTTTTTGTCCATATAACCAGCAGGTGGCATTGGTGATAGAGGTTAGAAAAATTGCTTCAAGGATATACATACATATCTCCATCCATCTCTCTCATTTTCCTTAAAAAAACTCCTAAGTTCTACCTCATTTCTTCATCACCACCAAGCACCACTACCATCACTCCATTCCAGCAGCAAGGGGAGGAATTCCAGCAGCTTAGAGTCATCAAAGTTGGTCCAAGAAGCAACAAAAGTATTGGTCTTCAAGGCAAAATGAAGAATCAGCAGTGTTTCGGGGCTCGGCGCGCTTTCCAAGAATAAACTGCTAAACAGAGGCTAATTGGGACATCCCGGTGGATTTCCGCGCAAGACAACCCGGACATGCATCATCCATCAGAAGTAAGGCAGTCCCTGGCTTGCATGCCAGTTTTATTTATTTTCTTAGTTGATTTGTTAATTAATTAGGAATTTGTATATTATTTGGACTGTAATATTTGGACTGTAATATTCTTTTATTCGGAACTGTATTATTTATTCGGACCCTCTGCGCGAGGGCATAACTGTAATAAGTGTGCGTGTGTGTGTTGTATGTCATCTGTTTTGCATGCACCGGGCTCGGTGCACCATACTAACTGCATCGTACTTTCAATTCCAAATTGAATACATGTTAGTTGTAGCATTTCATATGCCATGTTTAGAATAGCCGAGCCTGCTATAGTTGCATTTTTGCATGTGTTGCATTAGGCATTTCTGTATACTTAGGATTCATGCATGATTTCTAATGTAGTGTCTGTTTTTGGCTTGGAGTACTCGGTAAGTTTTATGCTTTAGCATCCTTGCATGCGTGTGAGTGACTGCCATGAATAGCATGTTTACCATGAGGCTAAATGCTTATGTGATATAACTGCCTGAATGCCTGTGGGTGAAGGTTGGGTTACTTGGATTGGAATAAATCATCAACTGTTAGTTTTAAGCCCACTAGATAGTGGCAAAACCATTGTTTTCTAAGCCCACCTGCGGGTGGCAAAATCTGCATTTTAAGCCTACTTGCGAGTAGCAAACCATCTTTCAAATAAACAAACATGAAATGTTTTGTTCCAATTCAGGCAACTCAATCTATACTTATATGCTGTGTGCATCACATAGTAACCTAGGCTAATAACCGGAATAAGGACACACAAAGTTTTCAAAAATTGATATCATGGTTAGTAGAGGCCGATCTTTGAACGGGCGAGTGGGGGTGCTCACGAAGTGACCTTCCCCAATCGTACCCAAGTTCCCGAGCCGAGGCAACTTTGGTGATGACGGACACGTGGCCTTTGGCACCGAGTCAGGGTTTCCTAAATTTCCCATTAAAAAAAACATTTAGGTGGCGACTCTATATCTAGCAAAGCAGTCCATGTTTGGCACTTCTTTTCAAAAATCTGTTTCTCAAAACGATTTGCCGGATTTGAACTCTTTGGTTCAGACTTAGAACCGTGACAATTTGAGAGTCCTAAGCTGTAGTGACCCCAATATGAACTGAACGGGAGCTCATTCCTCCCGGGGCGTTCGGGGACGTCTACAGTTTCTGGCGACTCCGCTGGGGATTTAGAGAACTTGACTCGTACTCATGATATCTGTTTTTGACTACACTTGTGTGCTTCTTTGCATTGCATTTGCATTGGTGAGCCTAGGACACCGTGTTTGCCATCTGCTATTCCTGAACGGTTTGCCGGAGGCTTGTCTTGTCAAGGCATGACCATAAGGCTGACCGGTTGTGGGCTCTGCCAGTATGGGAACACAAACCCCGGTTTTACCGGGGCACCCTTTTTGACCATTCGACCTAGTGCATATTCGGATCCATAGTGACCATTCCAAACTAGGACAGGTTGCTTACCCGTTTATAGGTTGTTTGAAACCGCTGCGTGCGTAGTAAAACCCTAGCTCCTGACAAAATAGCACAGGGAGACCTTACCCCAACATAGGGGTGTTTTGGCTCTCACTTATCTGTTATGTGCTTTAGAGTGCGTCTCTACAAGAATGCATGTATCAGTTTACAAGTTTGGGCATCAGGCCTGCGGGCATCAGTATCTGGGAATCAGTTTTACCTGAGGGTATCAGTTTACAGGCCGAATTTTTGGGCAAAATTCAGTAGAGGGCACACTCATTCAACTATGCTCGTATCTGTTCAGATGGAATCAGGCTGAGATGCTGTCTGTTTTCTCTTTTGCTAGGTAGTCTGGGAACCATAGCTTCAGAAGGCTCCGATATCCCCCGAGGTTCATTGAACTTATGCTGATAGATTTTACTAGGTCAGAGATTCAGTTCAAGGGCAATCAGTGTTCCTCCGCCAGAGGCAGGTTAAAAAGGGCTAGTTGGGCACAAATCACCGGTTCAGCAGTTACCAGATCAGTGGCCCTTATCCACCCCACCAGTGAACAGTCAGGCTGAGGTCTCAGTCTCTACTGCAGGGATAGATACCAATCAGCCAGATGGATTAGCAGAACACGTCAGGGATGGAGGCAATGATGCGCCAGATGCAAGAAAGTATGAAACTCATGTAGCAGGATGCTGCCCGTCAGGAGGAATTTGCCAAACAGCAGGCTGCGATCATGGCTCAGCAGGCCGAGCTCATCACCAAGCTGCAACAGCAAAGCGGCGCGTCCGCTTCACAACAAGTTCCTCCCCCAGCAGGAGCTCCAGCACCTGGGGAGACGCCAAACGTCCAGGATGATGCGGACATTCCAGGCGGGCCGGCTCCGCCCCCAATTTTACCTCAACTATCCAAAACACCTACCAATCTATCGGACTCTCCCTTCGAGTTCGAGGTCGACCCCACAGCGTTGAAGTTGAGCAAGCTTGAAAAGTTGTTCAAGAAATCCCAGGGTGTAAAGTCCATTCCGGGCATTGAGGACAGGTACATCGACGCAGCTGTAACTCTGCCGGACAGGTTCAAGATGCCTCACATCGACCGTTTTGACGGGTCAGGAGATCCCATGGTCCACTTGAGCTTGTTTTCAGATGTTTTGCACCCGATGGGCTTGACAAGATTACAGAAGCTCTCCCTTTTTGGCAAGACCCTGTCGGGTATTGCAGTCACCTGGTATGCCAAATTGGAGGATTCAGTGAAACAAAGCTGGGAGGAGATGGCCGAGGCCTTCGTCGCACAATAATCATATAATACCCAAATCGAGATTACGACCCGTGATCTTGAGACGATGAGGCAGGAGCCGAAGGAGAGCTTCTCAGAATTCGTGACCCGCTGGAGAGCCAAAGCCTCAATGATGACCATTAGGCCAACGGATAAGGATCAAATACGGATGATTGTGCGCAATCTCCAGCCCAAGCTAATGCAGAAAATGATTGTGATCCCCTTCCCTACCTTTTCAGATTTGCATGAGATGGGAGTACAGATCGAGGACGCTATGAAGCAGGGCCTTTTTGACCAGGAGAAGGAGCAGCCCAGGAGGGCGTTTTCCCGCAGTTCGAATGCGACCACCAGTGGTGATGCAGCTGCAAGATCTTCTGATGTGGGCATGGTGGCTACCACCGTATCAAAAACAGCTACCCCATTCGCCGGTGCGTCCGGAAGTAGCTCGCAAGCAGCCAAACATCCACCCCAAGCCAAGAAGGTTTTCACCCCACTTTATATGCCTTTGTCAAAGGCTCTAGGGGCTTTGATCAAGAAAGGGCATCTGAAGCCCCTGGAACCACAGCCATTACCAAAGAACCTCCCTCTCTCACACAACCCAATCGACTACTGTGCCTTCCATCAGCGAGCTGGCCATGACACTGACATGTGCTTTCGTCTCCGCCACGAAATACAAGATCTGATCGACAATGGGGTCATTCCCGCGCCAGTCCAGCAAAGTCTATCGGCACTCGATCAGTGAATTTGTGGGGGGATAATGTGATCTGATCAGAGATTGAACCGGCTGCGGGTGGCACTCAATTTACTCCAGATGAGGGAAGGATAGGCACTGTTTTGAGCATTTGCGAATGCCAGTTTCTGACTTGGGTATTGGGCCAGTCTTGTTGTTTTGTTTTTTGAGTCTGTCTTTTGTTTTGAGTCTGTCTTTTGTTTTGAGTCTGTTGTTTTGTTTTTTGAGTCAGTCTCTTTTGTTTCGGGTATGTCTTGTTGTATCAAGTCAGTCCTGTTGTATAGGAGTCGGGTGATTCCAGAGGGTGTTACCTCGGGCGTCACCATTTTGTTTGTCTTTTCGTTTTGTTTTGAGTCTGTTTCTACCAGGGAGCCAGTTGGGCCGACAGATTTGAATGGAACAACGGTAATTTTCACGCTCTTGTGTTCGCCACGGCCATGTGCCAATTGTGCCAGAAAGTTTGAATGAAACGACAGTACTTTTCGCCTACTCTTCTGCACCCCAAAATCATTGCATTGACCTAAGTTTTTCAAAACTTTTTGAACACCGCGGTGAAAACGAAGAGGAAGGAATTCCTCAGGATTTGCAAAACTTTGATCAATTGAGAGAAAGAGAGGCGTACTAAGCCCTTAATGAATGGAATCATGCTTGTTAGCGTGAGTACTGAGAAGGATCCTGGCTCGATCCAGATTGGTTCTACACTGTCTTCAGCGCGAGCGACTGGTCGCTTTCTTAAAAGATTTCAAAAAATGTTTTGCGCGGTCCTGCGAGGACCTGTGTGGAATCGCTCCTGAGATTGTGCAGCCTAGGATCGCTCTCAGCCTCGAGACTCAACCCCTTTGCTTCCAAACCTTGAAACTTGAATTCAGAAGGTTCAACGGTCAACTGTGATGTGAGGCCCGTGTGGCCGGATTTGAAGCAGCCCTCGAACAAGAGGCAAGAAAGTCAGATCAAGAAGATCAGATATCATCAAAAGAAGCTTGCAAAGCAAAACAACAGCCATTGTCCTGGATTCAGATGACTTCAGGATCTCAAAACCATTTGGCATGGACAAAGCTACACTTTTACCCTTGAGAGGCTCGCTGGGCCGAAAACCCGGAAGGGCGACCCAGGCAAAAGTTAGAGCAAGAGAAAAATACAAAAAAGAAGCAATACAAAAAATGCAAAAAGAACAAAAAAAGAAAATCAAAAAAAGGAAAAAGAAATGAAAAGAATTGAAAAGAAAAGAAGAACAAAGCTCGCAAGGTCGAAAACCTACAACGGGCGCCTTGGCAAAAGTTAGAGCCTAAAAAGGAGAGGTTAATACCCGAGTGTACCTTAACCCCGAACTACGTGAGGCTTGATTCCTATCTTTGGGATACGTAGGCAATTTCATTCTGAAGTCCAGCCGTAAAACAATTCGATTGTGTCCATGTAATGGTTTTGATCATCTTTGCCTTCTCTGTATCCGAGAGACGGATTGTGTTCGTCACTTTGAGGACTGCCTACAATGCGCTGCGGTGCTATCCAAACAAGGGGCAACTTTCTGTTGCCATTCAATGCGCCGCAGTGCCGTTCAAACAAGGGGCAACTTTCCGTTGCCATGCAGTTCCCCTCAAGCAAGGGGCAATCTTCCTTCAAATTCGAGGTTGCGCATCTCAAGAGTAGGTTCCGTGCTCGTTGAGCAGTGGTCGTTTGCAAAAATAGTTTTTGAGAATTTTTACTGAGGTTGACTAATCTTCTCGAAAAGTATTCCATTTTTAAAACTGGACCATTTTCTTGGACCCAAAAGAGAAAAATTTTCAGTGCTCATAGCCTGACTTGCATGATTTTCAAATCAAAAATTGAACAAGCATGATTAATCTAACTCTCATTTTGGTCAAAATTTTTTTAGGAGAAAACTAAAACAAAAATGGTCAAAATGATGAACTAGGGGCTCAATTGAGTCAGGCTTCCTGTCTTTTCCATTGTCAACATACTTGCCAAGAAGGGCATTCTACCTGCCAGAAGAGGGCACAACTGAAGTTAACAACAAAGGGCTGAAAGCTCTCTCATCCTCCAAGCAACGAGGTATCAAGCTAAGTGCGAAGCACGAACTGGAATGGGACAAGACATTCCACTCCCTTATCTGGACAGATCTGATCATAACCCCTCTGTGGGAGAAACTCACTGTTGTGAACAAGAAAGAGAATCTAGCAGAATGCTAGGGGCACGAGCCCGCAATTTGCTGTTTATCCATCAACCACCCAGGGGAGGGATGAAAAATGAGAGATTGAAGAATAGAGAGATGTGCGATGAGAGGAAAAGTGAGAAGAGGGCTTTTTTTTTTCAGAAAAACAGAGCTTGAGGGCCGAGTGATGTGAGAACCACAAATAAAAAAGGGTGGGAAACACTACCCGGTGAAACAGGCTCCCTGTGTACGTCTGAATGTCGTGTCTTTTTGTTTTATCTCGATTCTTGTTTTGAGTCGTTTCGAGTGTTACTCGATGTGTCTAGGTTGTGTTCCTCTTATTTCCTTGTTGAGTCGTTTTTTGCTGTGTTCAGTCATAGGCTCAATACTTGGTCGAAAGCTCATCTCTGAATTTCAAAAATAAAATCGTTTTGTGCTCCAAGTGCTGTGTCGTTCTCCACATCTGTGCAAAACGAGATTCGTTCTTTCGAAAACTGCAGGGTTTAACCCAGGTCATGTGAGAACAGTGAAACTAGGACCTATCTGAACCTATATGGGTTCCAGACTACAAAGCAAAAGCAAAAGAGGAAAATGACGGGTATCTGAGTTTGTTTCAACTTCAGTAAGTTCCGAGACTACATTCTGTGTGTACCTCTTCAAAGTCTTGCCAAAGCTCCGAAGTATGAGTGTGCCTCTACCTCAAGCTCAAGATCAAGTCTGCTTCAAGCCAAAATGGCAATCGAAGTGCTCCCTCAGAAAACCAGCCCCTGCCAGATGCATCTTGGCTGTGTTTGCAATGAGTTCCTAGGAGACCAACTGCGACGGTGGAAACTAGAGTTCGGACGGCTATTGCCTAGAACGCAAAGGTTCGGAATTTCCGAGACTAAAGTCTGGTTTAAATACCCAGGGGTCTATCCTCGGCTTGAAATCTGTATGGCAGCCCCATAGATTGAGATAGCATGTGAATGCGCCTCGATTCTGGATACTGAATCAACCTAGTCTGTTACCCCGTTGGAGAATAGGGAAAGTTGTGAACATGACCAGGAAGGAAAGGTAGTAACTGCAGTTTGGAAGTACAATCAAGAAAGTGCAAGGAGAACCCACTCTTTTCAGCTCAAAATGTTTCTGCGGAATTTTCAACTCATGTCTTCGATGTGTAGCTCATCGTCAGTCGGCATGCACGAGGTGTATCCTTTTTGGAATGTATGGTGACCCCTTCGAGAGGTAAATCGGAGGTTGCGTTGGGAATTTGGTCTACTTAAGGCTTACATGCCCTTATTCGGTATTTTTGTTTCAAACGGGTGTTGTCACGCGCGTTCCACTAGCATTGTTATGCTCATTCGTTGCATTGTTATGCACATCTTTCTAGCATTGTTATGCTCATTCGTTGCATTGTTATGCACATTTATCTAGCATTGTTATGCTCATTCGTTGCATTGTTATGCACATCTATCTAGCATTGTTATGCTCATTCGTTGCATTGTTATGCACATTTATCTAGCATTGTTATGCTCATTCCTTGCATTGTTATGCTCATTGCTTGCATTGTTATGCACATCTATCTAGCATTGTTATGCTCATTACTTGCATTGTTATGTACACTTCACCTGCATCGTTATGCACCTTTTCACTTACAATTGTCGTCTTTTCTCCTCTCGCATGCGATGCGTTAGGGCATCTTTGGTTTCGAACATTCGGATGAGTTCCGATGTTCATCCATCTCTTTTCTCTCTTGCATGTGATATGTTGAGAGGTTTTCTCTTGCGTGTGATACGCTGAGAAATTTATCTTTTCTCTCTTGCAAGTGATATGCTGAGAGGTTTTCTCTTGCGTGTGATACGTTGAGAAATTTATCTTTTCTCTCTTGCATGTGATATGCTGAGAGGTTTTCTCTTGCGTGTGATACGCTGAGAAATTTATCTTTTCTCTCTTGCATGTGATATGCTGGGAGGTTTTCTCTTGCGTGTGATACGCTGAGAAATTTATCTTTCCTCCCTTGCATGTGATATGCTGAGAGGTTTTCTCTTGCGTGTGATACGCTGAGAAATTTATCTTTCCTCCCTTGCATGTGATATGCTGAGAGGTTTTCTCTTGCGTGTGATACGCTGAGAAGTTTCCCTTTTCTCTCTTGCATGTGATATGCTGAGAGGTTTTCTCTTGCGTGTGATACGCTGAGAAATTTATCTTTTCTCTCTTGCATGTGATATGCTGAGAGGTTTTCTCTTGCGTGTGATACGCTGAGAAATTTATCTTTTCTCTCTTGCATGTGATATGCTGAGAGGTTTTCTCTTGCGTGTGATACGCTGAGAAATTTATCTTTCCTCCCTTGCATGTGATATGCTGAGAGGTTTTCTCTTGCGTGTGATACGCTGAGAAGTTTCCCTTTTCTCTCTTGCATGTGATATGCTGAGAGGTTTTCTGTTGCGTGTGATACGCTGAGAAATTTATCTTTTCTCTCTTGCATGTGATATGCTGGGAGGTTTTCTCTTGCGTGTGATACGCTGAGAAATTTCCCTTTTCTCTCTTGCATGTGATATGCTGAGAGGTTTTCTCTTGCGTGTGATACGTTGAGAAATTTATCTTTTCTCTCTTGCATGTGATATGCTGAGAGGTTTTCTCTTGCGTGTGATACGTTGAGAAATTTATCTTTCCTCCCTTGCATGTGATATGCTGAGAGGTTTTCTCTTGCGTGTGATACGCTGAGAAATTTGCCTTTCCTCTTTTGCGTGTGATACGCTGAGAGGTTTACCTTCTTCCTCTCCTATGTGTGATATGTAGAGAGATGTTATGTGTAAGACTCCGGGTAATCTCGGTAGTCGATTTTAGCCTTCTCCGCGTGAGACGCAGTGAGAATTGCACGATTTTCTTACATCCTTCTGCAAGAAATGTAGTTAGATTCGTATTCACTTGCTTAAAACTGTTGCATGGTATGCTTCATTACAGCTTTCTTTGCATGATCATAAGTTACCTCCGGCTCTATGCATATCACTTTGCATTTTTCCCCCTTGCCTGCGGGCACGCCTGCGGGCACATTTCTTCGCTATCTTGTATGTTTGTCTAAATCTTCGGCCTTGTCAAAAATGGGTCGTCTCTGGGCTTTGACATTCACTCCCGTCACTTCTGACTTCCGAGTTCTGTCAAAGAGGGGCAACTGTAGACACCCCATTTTTGACCGACTTTAAGACTCAGACATCACCGATTGAGCGCTTGGTGACGTTGCATAATGTGCTCGTTCAGAAGTTTCAGAGTCGCGGCCATGAGCCCTGCCTCCGGACTTCCGAACCCTCTTCTGTGCCTTGCCTCGGTTTGCGAACCAGACTCGATTTTCTCTGTTTCTTTTCCTGAGGGGAGGGAGAGGTCCCGTAGACCATCTCTCAGTGGCCGTGGGCTACATTTTGTGGCCGCAGGCCATTTTGCCCATTTCGGAGTCCGGTTTCCGGTTTTTTGGGACCGCTGGCCGTGTGCCTCGGTTCGGGACCGCCTAACCATCTCCGTTTGTTCTGAATTTTGGAATACATCTTATTTTCTCCATTTCAAGGGACACTGGGGTCTGAGAAACCCACTTCGTGGCTGAACGCCACTTTTGGTGCTTGGCAGCCCATTTTCAGGACCCCGAACTGCGTGTTTTGGCCCCCGAGCATTCGTTTTGCATCGGTTTTCGTTCATTTTTGGCAGGTGCCTCTGTTTCATCACCAGGAAGGTCACTGGAGGGTGGGAGGCCAGCAATTATCTTGGCAACCAGTTATATTCCATTTTCGCCCTCTGACACCCGTTTTTCTCACTTCCGAGCCAATGTTGAACACCTTGGGGGCACTTTCTTCAACCCCAAACCACATATTTGTGTTGTACACACATGGGAGGACCCTAAAAGTTCATGGCCGGCCATTAATTCCATTTGAACCTTTTGAACCCCTCCTCAAAATGGCTTGTTCTCTCTCCTGTTTTAGAGTTTCCAAATTCGAACCACAGGGTTGTGAAGAGGAGACCTGGGAGGCCACCTTTTTGTGGTGGCCGGCCACTATTCCAACTTGGCCTTTTTGACCCCTAGCCGGCCAGCCGGCCACCTGCAATCCTAAAACTTAGCCGGTCATGTTCCTCACACAGCACACTTTACAGCTGTATAGCTGTTTCTCCCAGAAAATATCCCAATCCGGGGAATATTTTGTGGGGGAAAACTTGCCTACTTTTCCTCCACCTTTTGCCTCCCTTTGCTCCCTCCTTTTTGTCCATATAACCAGCAGGTGGCATTGGTGATAGAGGTTAGAAAAATTGCTTCAAGGATATGCATACATATCTCCATCCATCTCTCTCATTTTCCTTAAAAAAACTCCTAAGTTCTACCTCATTTCTTCATCACCACCAAGCACCGCCACCATCACTCCATTCCAGCAGCAAGGGGAGGAATTCCAGCAGCTTAGAGTCATCAAAGTTGGTCCAAGAAGCAACAAAAGTATTGGTCTTCAAGGCAAAATGAAGAATCAGCCGTCTTTCGGGGCTCGGCGCGCTTTCCAAGAATAAACTGCTAAACAGAGGCTAATTGGGGCATCCCGGTGGATTTCCGCGCAAGACAACCCGGACATGCATCATCCATCAGAAGCAAGGCAGTCCCTGGCTTGCATGCCAATTTTATTTATTTTCTTAGTTGATTTGTTAATTAATTAGGAATTTGTATATTATTTGGACTGTAATATTCTTTTATTCGGAACTGTATTATTTATTCGGACCCTCTGCGCGAGGGCATAACTGTAATAAGTGTGCGTGTGTGTGTTGTATGTCTTCCAACCCCACGTTTTTCTTCCCTTTTATTTATCCGCTTATGATGGTTAGATTAGGGCATATTTCAATTAGCATACAGTATGATAGCATGTTTGCATTCATTCATCTGTTTTGCATGCACCGGGCTCGGCGCACCATACTAACTGCATCGTACTTTCAATTCCAAATTGAATACATGTTAGTTGTAGCATTTCATATGCCATGTTTAGAATAGCCGAGCCTGCTATAGTTGCATTTTTGCATGTGTTGCATTAGGCATTTCTGTATACTTAGGATTCATGCATGATTTCTAATGTAGTTTCTGTTTTTAGCTTGGAGTACTCGGTAAGTTTTATGCTTTAGCATCCTTGCATGCGTGTGAGTGACTGCCATGAATAGCATGTTTACCATGAGGCTAAATGCTTATGTGATATAACTGCCTGAATGCCTGTGGGTGAAGGTTGGGTTACTTGGATTGGAATAAATCATCAACTGTTAGTTTTAAGCCCACTAGATAGTGGCAAAACCATTGTTTTCTAAGCCCACCTGCTGGTGGCAAAATCTGCATTTTAAGCCTACTTGCGAGTAGCAAACCATCTTTCAAATAAACAAACATGAAATGTTTTGTTCCAATTCAGGCAACTCAGTCTATACTTATATGCTGTGTGCATCACATAGTAACCTAGGCTAATAACCGGAATAAGGACACACAAAGTTTTCAAAAATTGATATCATGGTTAGTAGAGGCCGATCTTTGATCGAGCGAGCGGGGGTGCTCACGAAGTGACCTTCCCCAATCGTACCCAAGTTCCCGAGCCGAGGCAACTTTGGTGATGACGGACACGTGGCCTTTGGCACCGAGTCAGGGTTTCCTAAATTTCCCATTAAAAAAAAACATTTAGGTGGCGACTCTATATCTAGCAAAGCAGTCCATGTTTGGCACTTCTTTTCAAAAATCTGTTCCTCAAAACGATTTGCCGGATTTGGACTCTTTGGTTCAGATTTAGAACCGTGACAATTTGAGAGTCCTGAGCTGTAGTGACCCCAATATGAACTGAACGGGAGCTCGTTCCTCCCGGGGCGTTCGGGGACGTCTACACCTAGCCGAGATCACCTCGGCGTCATGACCAGAACACGTAGCACCTCGGCTGACACTTCGACGTCACCTCGATCACGTGTTGACACTCAGAAAATATGTCCCCACACGTAGATATAAGTCAAATGTAACCTACTTTACTCAGGAGGCTTATTGTTGGGGAATTTTTTTTTTTTTTTAAATGAAATGAAGAAGAAGATTGGAAAGATTGACCCAATGTGTACACAAACAAACACCACAAGACAATTGCAGTAAAGGCTGACCTTTTTTATTTTCTAAAGCTTTAAATATTTTAGGTAGCAATTAATAATGCCCCTTTTTTTAACAATTAGTTGTGACGCTGCCCCATATCTGTTTTGACGCAGCACCATATCTAATTTCTTAAATATTTTTATAAGCATGTATACTTTCTTGTTGCTTTCTTTTCAACAGTGTTTAAGAGTGTGACCTGATTTTAATTATGATTAACAACCAATTAAATTGCAAACTGTGTATCAAAAGGCTTGTTAAGTTTAAAAAACTTGTCTAGCTTGGTGTAATACTAATTAACACTTCACCTAATATTTTTATTTTTCTTTCCATACAAATTGACTGATTAAAGGGTTGTTTGGGATGATCTAAATAAGTATATTTTTTGACTTTTTATGAAATATGGATTGAGTTTGGATTGGGTTTGAAGTGATGTGTTAGAGAGGTAATGTGACTTAAATAATATGATGTGACTTAAATAGGATAGTGACTTTTTGACTTTTTATCTTTTTTCAATCATGCCAAACTTGACCTAAAGCTAAATAATAATATATCAAAAAAAAAAAAAAAAAGACTTCTTCAAATCTATCAGCCTCTCTCTCTCTCTCTCATACAGTAAAAAACAGAGCGGAACTTCCGTACAAGTCCCAAAAATCATGTGACAATTAGTACCGTTTTTATAAAATAAAAAGTCAATCATAGTTAGTTTTTAGCAACCGTTAGAAACATTTGTCACAATAAAACATTACTAATTTTTTAGCAACTGATTTAGAAAACCGTCATAGAGAACATTACTAATTATCAGTTTTTAGCAACAAATTTAGAAAATCGTCACAAAAAACCTTTTAGTGACAATTATATTAGGATCAACTTTCACCGACGAATTGATAGGATTTAATGATAATTAAGTCCAACTATTAAAATCTACTGGTAATTTACCCAAAAACGAATCAACTTACTTTATGACATCTTATCTTATAGGTAAATTACATTGTCCTTTTTATGTTTGGCCACTTTCCCACTTTAACCCTTTATGTTTCAAGTGTTTTTTTCACTTTACACCTAAACTTAATTTTTGCTAAAAATTAGACAGAAAATGACACATTAACAGTCATGTGACATAAAAATATTTTTTTTTATATATGACTCACACCTCTGACATAAGTTAAAATTCTAATATAATAAAATATTTTTATATCACGTGATTGTCAACGTGTCGTTTTTGGTCTAATTTTTAACAAAAATTAGGTTTACGTGTAAAATGGAAAAAATTTGAAACATGAGGGTAAAATTAAAAAAAAAACAAACTTTAAAGTACAAAGTGGGAAAGTGGCCAAGCATAAAGAAGGCAAAGTATAATTTACCCCTTTTTTTTATTATAACAAAATATAATCATTCTGTTTGGTTTTGAGTTTTCAAAAAAAAAAAAAAAAAATAATAATAATAATAATAATAATAATAATTTGAGTTTTTGATTTTTTAAATCCACTTAATCTAAAAAAACTTCAAAATTTTAATGCTTGTAACAGTGGCGGAGCCAGGATTTTGGCTCAGAAAGGGACACCATTGAGTTGAAATAATAACAAAAATATAATTTAACTTAATTTTTATTTGGTGGTAAGACTAAAAATTAGTGCGATGCAAAAATTATATTTAAATATAAGGTCAAGTTAACTAATCATTATCTTTAGTGCTTGACAAGTGTAAACAAAGATTGGCTTCTTGGAAAAGGAGATTCCTTTCTTTTGCAGGAAGGTTGACGTTAATTAAGTCAGTGGTATCTTCTTTACCGGTTTATTACTTATCTCTGTTTAAGATGCCAGAAGGGGTTGCAAATGAGTTTGAGAAAATTCAGTCCAGATTCTTATGGGGTGGTGATGAACTTAGGAGGAAAATTCACTTGGTTAAATGGGGAGAGATCACTCAAAGTAAAAGTCAAGGAGGCTTAGGAATTAGAAGGGTGAGATTATGGAATAATTGTCTCTTGTTGAAATGGTGGTGGAGATTTGGTGTTGAAGATAATGCACTTTGGAAACAAGTGATATGCTGCAAATACCCTGAGGTTGGTAGAGGTTGGTGGCCTTTACCAGTCGAAAATTTCAAGCTGTCTATGATCTGGAGAGATATTGCGGGTGTTGTTGGCTTGTGCCCCCATCTGGTGAATTTTTTCAAGCAAAACATAGTGCTGGACATTGGTGATGGAAGGAGAACAATGTTCTGGACTGACACTTGGATTGGGAATATCTGTTTAAAAGATGAATTTCCCAGACTCTTCTCTGTGTCTCTGGACAAATCTGAGTCTGTGGCAGGGTTGAGGAACAGGGGTATGGGTCTTCAAGAATGGAAGCTTAACTTCAGAAGAGCCTTATTTCAGTGGGAAGTGGAAGAGTTGGGGAGGCTGAATTTGCTATTGCTTAATGCTCCAGTGCTTAGGTTTGGTAGGATGGACAGCATTAGATGGAAGGCAAATAACTGTGGGTTCTACACTGTTGACTCTGCTTATAGCTGGAATGTTTTACCTTCTAAGGTTATTAGCACAGTAACTGGGTTTATTTGGAAGAATGTGGCTCCACCAAGGGTTCAATTTTTTGGATGGTTATCATGGAAAGAGAGAATTAAGACATCCTGCTTTCTTCAAAGGCTTGGTGTTCTCAGTAGAGGGTCTAATGTGAATTGGATATTCTGTAATAATGATTTGGAATCTCTTAATCATGTGTTGCTGTTTTGCCCCTTTACTTGGAGAATTTGGTCAAAAATTTTGGATTGGTGGGGTGTTAAATGGGCAATACCTGGCTCTGTAGGCAGCCTTTTTCTCTGGTGGGTTGGTACAAAATTTAAAAAAAAGGAAAGGATGCTTTGGAACATTATTCCATTGGCAGTACTTTGGTCGATTTGGAAGCAGCGTAATGACAGTATATTTAATGGATCTCTGGTGGACTTTGAAGAGTTATGTGATGCTATCAAAATCAGGATTGCGTTATGGTTCAGATCTTCTTCCCCCTCTTTTTATTTCTCTGTCAATGATATAGTGTATAACTTGCAGCAAGTGCGGTTCTGTCTTTAGGACAGAGTTGGGTGATTTAATTTGAGTATGCTGGGTGATTTAGTTGATTTGCCACTGCTATTGAAGAGTTGGAATGAGGTTTTGCTGCTGGCATCAGATTTTCTGGCTATCAGGTCTGTCAAGGTGCCTTTCTGTTTATACTGGATTAAATAGGATGTCAGTTGGTCTGAAATTCTGCTGAGGTGTGGACTAAAGTTATGCTACTGCTGGGAGGTGCATAGGTTTGTCAGTTGGTCTGAAATTTTGCTGGGGTGTGGAATAAGGCTCTGCTGTTAGCATCCGATTTACTGGCTATAAGGTCTGTCAAGGATGCCATTCTGAAATGGCATCAGGTTTACTGGCTATCAGGTCTGTCAAGGTGCCATTCTGTTTATACTGGATTGAATAGGATGTCAGTTGGTCTGAAATTCTGCTGAGGTGTGGACTAAGGTTCTGCTGCTGCTGGGAGGTGCATAGGTGTGGACTAAGGTTCTGCTACTGCTGGGAGGTGCATAGGTTTGGCTATAAGGTCTGTCAAGGATGTCATTCTGAATATCTGTTCTGTTTTGGTATTGAGTTCTGTTTTGTTTGTGTCAAGTAGAGCAGACCCTTGTAAATCTTGAGCACTTGTTGGTGCTGTTGCCTTGGTGCTGGTTTGATATGGTAATCTGAGGGCCGTGTACTGGTGCTGTTATCTGCAGATCAGTTTGTTGCCTTTTGTTTTGTTTACCTTTTGATCAAATAGGTATATCAGTGCTGTTCTGATATGGCTACCTCTTAATCAAGTAGTGCAGCCTTGTCTTGGTGTTGGTTTTGGTATGGCAATCTGAGGGCCTTAGTTCATGGTGCTGCAGCTCTTCAGTTACAATTTGTTTTAAGTTTTTTATCATCTGTTGTTGGTGTTCCTTCTCTCTTTTCCTGTTGGTTTCTCACCAACTTTTCGGTGGTGCTAGCAGATGATTGGGTATCCTTCTTAGTGCCAACCTAGTTGGGATTGAGGGGGGTATTTTGATGCTTTTTGCACTTCCTTTCTTTATTGATGTTGTCCCATATGTAATGTATGCTTTCTCATCAATAAAGTTCTTTTTGCTTATCAAAAAAAAAAATTAATTTATTTTATGTATAATGATCATCATGGTTTAAAAAAGAATTATATATACCCTCATAAATTATGAAAACAAGGTATATTAAGATGCACATACATATAGAGATATAGTGAGAATAGAGAAAGAAATGAGAGAAAGGTCAATAAATATTATACGGAGGCTATTATTTATTACTTGTTTCTTTCACTAGCTTGACTAATTGAATTACATGGCAATAAATTATTAGTTGTCATTAATTGTGTAATAATTATGTGTCGTATAAGATGTGATATAAAACAGTGACAAAGGCCTATTTTGGAAAGTGGGTTGTAATTCACTTCCCAGATTATAACCCACTTCATTTCTCACCAAAAAGTTGCTTATAAGTAGTTTTTCACCAAAAAACTGATTATAACCATCTTCCCAAAATAGGCCAAAATATCAGTGATATATAACATTTCTCTACTATAAAATTATAAGAATTTTTTTTCAGCATAATTCAACATTTAAAGTGACAAATTAAACATTTTTTTTTTACAAATTAACAAAAAGATAAAGAAAATAATGATATAAAAATTTCAAGATATTATTCAAAAGGATTAAATTGAAATATATATTCTTATTAGAGACAAAAGAATAACTTTCCAAAAGTTGAGGGGGACACGTGACCCTCTGGGCCTCATGTGCCTCCACCCCTGACTTGTGAAAAAATCTAAAAATAATTCAATAATTATAAAATAATACAAAAATATATTGAATTTTTATATTTTAAAAACATTTTTAGTATTTTGTGATTTTTTATTTATTTTATTATAAAATTTGTACTGTTTTAAATGGCACTGGACTAACTAATGTTATGCAGTGATAAGGAAATTTCCTACCAAAGTGACCCCTCGAGGTAGGATCACTCGTGACCCCCATGCGAAAACCAACTTTGAAAATGGGATACTAAAAATAGAAAGAGAAATTGCATTTTAGTAGAGCAGTGAGAAATAAATTCATTTTTATAATAGTGCAAGTTTTTTGTGTACATTTTTGTACTTGATGCAAGTCATTCCTATATGTCAAAATTGTACAAAATTTTTTTTCATATAATACAATTATTTTGTGAATGTCTCACTTATTTACAATATGCCCAAAATAAAAAGTCACCCATGAATCAATGATTAAATTTAGGTCATGAGCTCCAAGAAGCCATGTCACAACATATAATTCTAACTTAAATATTAGAAGAACATTGACTGATGTCACACGCTAACTTTATGTTCAAAACCATGTTGAAAACGTATTTATATAATTTTTGATATATAATATCATTTATTATTCCATAGAATTAATTACTTATCATCTCTAATTTTGACCACAATCATATAATATAAATTACCCCCCTAAATTAATCCAACAATGAATCTATAGCTTAAAGAAAGTCAATCAGTCACAACCTAAACCGATGAGGCTGCCCAAATCACTTTTAACCCCATCATAGTAAGTAGTAACAAAATACAGCAATATATATATATATATATATATATGTATGTATATATAAAGAAAACAAAACAGTGTAAAATGAATCTAGGGTATTTTTTGTGTGAAGTGTGCAAGCTTCCAGTGTGCACTGTTTTTTGATCGGCAAAAGAAAACTTTATTGATGGAAAAACAAAATACATGTAAGAATACATCAACAAAGCAGGGAAGTGATGACTAGAATAATCTTTTCACACTAGAAAACCGCTGGAGAAGAACAATCATTTAAGGCACAAGTTTAATTCGGTGGTAAGTAGGTTTCTAGTGTCCAGTCTGGATAATGATTTATGAATTATAAAAGTTAAAAAGATATAAGATAAGAAATAAATAAGTGAAAATGAATATTAAGTATAATATTTTAATATTTTAGTCTTATTATATTTTAAAAATTAATAAATAAATAAATAAATATATATATATATATATATATAAGCATATTAATAAATATAATTAGTACACAGACAAGGTAGAACATAATAAGGTAGAACATAATAAGGTAGAACATAATATGAGAGTAAAACATGTTCTCGCCTTACATCTTCATCGAGAGTAGGGGAAACTCGTGCGAGGTGGGGTGGCGCGGGAGATGCAGATGCAAGGACGGGGTTGGGAAAATTGTCATCCTCTGTGCTCATCCTAACACAAGGAAAAGGGAATTGGGTTGGCAGTCCTGCTTCTCCACATTATGGACATATATGCTTGTGTTTTCATTTTTCAGAAAAACACAAAACTTGTTTGTCAAATGTTTTTGAATTTTTTTTCAGGTATTTTTTTTTCTTTCTAAAATTAATCTACTTTTTAAGTAACACTAAAGATTTATTTTTGAATTTTTGAAAAATGTTTTCACATAGAAATAGAAGATATGAAAATGATGAGTGATTTTGATTGTTTCGTATTTGAAAATATATATGAAAAAATTAATAGAAAAAAAAATAAAAATAAAAATAAGAACACAACCAAACAAGTCACTTAGACTATCTCCATCCAATACTTCAAATATGATTTGACATTTCAACAATCATATTTTGATATCAAGTATCAACTCCACTTGGTTTGTCAAAAGCTAATGTGACATTTGACATCATCTCTTTATGTCAATTTTGACATATTCTTATTTCATGTATTTTTTTCAAATAAAAGAGCTTCCACATTAAATAAAAGAGTTCAAATTTTAAAAAATAATAGAATAATAGATTTCACATATCACGTAGAGAACTTTCATGTCAAATTGACATATGTCAAGCTTTCAAAAAAATTAATATATCAAATTTTAAATGTTTGAGTGGAGATGCTCTTAGATGTAGTTTTGACACATGTCATTTGTTAATGTTATCAATTTCTTATTTTCTATTTACAAATATTTATTTAATTTAATTTATTTTTTTTTGGGTGGAGGGTATACAAAAATATATTGAAACAAATGAAAACAAAAATAGAAAAACATATTTCACGAGTTCTTGGACGGTTAGGACTGACTATCAGACTTGGCCGTCAAGTGTTAATATCATGGGGTAGTTGAAGGGCCGCCAATAGCTAGACGGAAGTTGAGGTAGTGATCAGTCGGTTGTTGAAAAGTCAACTAAAGACCTGTATTCAAAAAAACAAATAAAAAAAGGAAAAAATTAATTCATCAACAAAATGGAAGGAAAGAATGAGTAAAGTGTCTTTTAATTATGACCCTCACTATATCAAACGCACCCAAAGTCAGTTGGCTTTGGTGAGTATGGGGTACTTATCACTTCAACTTTCTCTTCTTAGAACATATTTTTGTGTCAATTATGCGAAAAATGTTATACTCTCATCACTGATTTTAAAATGATAATAGTAAAGTTAAATTCTAATATATTACAACAACAATGTTAGATAGTTCAAAATTTTGTGACTCAAATGACTCAAATCTGTCAAAACGACGTCGTTTTGACAGATTTGAGTCATTTGAGCCACAAAATTTTGAGCTACCAAACATTTTCCATATTACAATATCAAATCAAACCAAACCAAGCCAACTCTTAAGTCCTATAAAATAGGGTTGGCTAATTGAATTTTGCTTCTGCACTTGATTCTATCCAATGTCATTTCGTTAGTCAAATTCAGGAGATTCATATCTTTATTTACTACACTAGTCCACGTCAATTTAGGTCTATTTCTTTCCCTAATATTTGTTGGGTTGGTGGACCTAGTACTGTTCATTCAATCCTACTGTTCACTCAAATACTGGGTCTAATGGGAGGTTTGGAGGGGCCTCCCTCCAAGGAGGGTTTACCGCCCGGCCGAAATTTTTTGGGTACTTTCATAATTCCTATGTTGCTTCCGTGTGACCTTAATTCTATACTTATAAATAGATGCAGGGGTGCCTCTTTTAGATTAAGAGAGAGTTGCATTTTTCTGATCATACACTACAACAAAAAAGGCCTTTGGTGACAGATTGATTTTGTCTCCAAACATCAAAATTTTGTCACAAAAGTGATCTGTGACGAAAAAAATTTGTCACCACTTTCGTGTCCTATACGTCGTCACAAAAAGTACCTGGTGACGAAAAACAGTTTCGTCACCTATTTTTCATTTTTGGCGACGAAATGTTTCATCTCTAAATGTTGAATTTTTCGTCCTCTAAAACACCAATTTTGTCACCAAAGCTAAATAATATTTTATTTTAATTGTTTTTTGCGACGAAAATTTTCGTTACCAAATACATTTTAGTGACGAAAGTTTTCCTCACCAATGATATGGATTAAGGTGACAAAAAAATTCGTCACTAAAATGTGGATACTATTTTCTTCACTAATAAAAATTAATAGCGACATTTTTTATTTCGTCACTAATAAAAATTAAAAATTTTGAAAATGAGGATACTATTTTCTTCCGAAATTTTTTCTTTTCAGTAACAATTCCCTGTGTATTCAATAACCTCTTCAATAAAATATCTATTACAAATCAATACAAAAATCTATTCATTTTCATAAACATCACAATCGAATTTTCGCACTATCCACAAAAATACAATATGAACTGCATGCGGATTATAAACATGTCCCTTAATATCCACAAAAAACGTCTACTAATATTCACAAAAATATAATATCAACCGTATGTAAATTACCAAACACATCTCCTAATATCCAACAAAAAAACATGTCTACTAATGTCAACAAAAATAAAATATCAAGGGCGGATTACCAAACATGCCCCGTAATACCAACAAAAATATAAAATTTACAACACAACCAAAATACATGTAAGGCAATATGAATAAAAACACAAAATGAGCTACCATCTGCCCTCCAAATTACCAAACACGTCCATATCAAATCAAGAATCTGCAAAAAAATGAAACACAAAAAAAAAGAAAAATGTCAGTTAGACAATTATTATCTTATCCATAACATATACAATTTAATATGCATTTTTGAACTTAGTTTTCAAACCGGGAGTCCCGTGCTAGTTCCGTAAGTTTCCACAACTCACATTGGTCCGTCCCGAGGTGTTTGAGGTGTTTCCTGGGGCCGTCTCGGGGCTGTTGCACGATTTTGGCCCCCGAAGGCTTATTTTCAAGCTTAAGTGTAAAAAAATGCATTTTTGGACTTAGTTTTCAAACCGGGAGTCCCGTGCTAGTTCCGTAAGTTTTCACAACTAACATTTGTCCATCTTGAGGTGTTTCACGGGCCGTCTCGTGGCTGTTACACGATTTTGGCCCCAGAAGGCCTATTTTTGAAGCTTAAGTGTGAAAAAGTGCATTTTTGGACTTAGTTTTCAAACCGGGAGTCCCGTGCTAGTTCCGTAAATTTTCAAAACTCACATTGGTCCGCCCGAGGTATTTGAGGTGTTTCCTGGGCCGTCTCGTGGCTGTTGCACGATTTCGGCCCCTGAAAACCTATTTTTGAAGCTTAAGTGTAAAAAAGTACATTTTTGGACTTAGTTTTCAAACCGGGAGTCCCGTGCTAGTTCCGTAAGTTTCCACAACTCACATTGGTCCATCCCGAGGTGTTTTAGGTGTTCCTCAAGCCGTCTCGTGGCTGTTGCACGATTTTCGCCCCCGAAGGCCTATTTTCAAGCTTAAGTGTGGAAAAGTGCATTTTTGGACTTGGTTTTCAAATCGAGAGTCCCGTGCTAGTTCCGTAAGTTTCCACAACTCACATTGGTCCATTCTGAGGTGTTTGAGGTGTTTCCCGGGCCGTCTCGTGGCTGTTGCACGATTTTAGCCCCCGAAAGCCTATTTTCAAACTTAAGTGTGAAAAAGTGCATTTTTGGACTTAGTTTTCAAACCGGGAGTCCCGTGCTAGTTTCGTAAGTTTCAACAACTCACATTGGTCCGTCCCAAGATGTTTGAGGTGTTTCTCGGACCGTCTCGTGGCTGTTGCACGATTTTGGCCCCCGAAAGCCTATTTTCAAACTTAAGTGTGGAAAAGTGCATTTTTGGACTTAGTTTTCAAACCGGGAGTCCCGTGCTAGTTCCGTAAGTTTCCACAACTCACATTGGTCAGTCCCGAGGTGTTTGAGGTGTTTCCCGGGCCGTCTCGTGGCTGTTGCACGATTTTGGCCCCCGAAAGCCTATTTTCAAGCTTAAGTGTGGAAAAGTGTATTTTTGGACTTAGTTTTCAAACCGAGAGTCCCGTGCTAGTTCCGTAAGTTTCCACAACTTACATTGGTCCGTCCCGAGCTGTTTGAGGTGTTTCCCGGGCCGTCTCGTGGCTGTTGCACGATTTTGGCTCCCGAAGGTCTATTTTCAAGCTTAAGTGTGAGAAAGTGCATTTTTGGACTTAGTTTTCAAACCGGGAGTCCCGTGCTAGTTCCGTAAGTTTCTACAACTCACATTGGTCCCTCCCGAGGTGTTTGAGGTGTTCCCCGGACTGTCTCGTGGCTGTTGCATGATTTTGGCGACTAGTTCCATGCCTACATGTTGGAATAGTTTTCGACTATGAAGCACGGATACTTCAAAAAGGGAGACGTATCCGTATCGGATACTTATCGGATACCGATACTCCTTGGATACTTGCGGATACGTATCGGATACTTCTTAAAAGTATCAGATACTTCTTAATTAATTTTTTATTAATTTTGAAGTATTGGATACTTAATTTTGAAGTATCAGATACTCGAAATTACATATTACTTATAATATTTTGTTTAATTCTTTGATAAGAGGAATATAGTAAGAGTTAAAGTAATAGAATTTGTCAAATTGATATATCCTTATTGTCTCTCTCACTTCTCTCTCGCTTTCTCACTCTCTCACGTTTCTTGTCTTTGCTCTCATTCTTTTTTTGGTGTTGGCATGTAAGGATGATGTTTAATTTGCATTTGCTTTTGTTTTTAGTTTTGGATGTTTTATGAATGTTTGAAGACTTTTAGGTTAATAGAAATCTCTCTCTTTATTTATTAATTTACTTTAAATTTTATTTTTATGCATATTACATTATTAAAATTATAAAAATATTTTTTTTTTACGAACATATTCCCGCCGTCCCTGTATCATACTTTTTCAAATTTTGACGTATCACAATATCCATATCGCCATATCCGTATCCGTGCTTCCTAGGTTATCACTGATGACTTAAAAAAGTATATTTGCTAAAATTTTTATTTAATAATGATTTTTTGGCTTTAGCTAAGGTCCTGTGATATTCACTGATGAAGGGGAACAAGTTAAAACTATTGACTTTGAAGACTTTTAGTTTTATAGGAATCTTTCTTCTTTATCAAGTTGTCTTTTGTTATAGGTTTTATTTTTATGCATACTGCATTACTAAAAATTGCAAAAATAATATTTTTACGAACGTATCCCTGTCGTACCTGTATCCTAGTTTTTCAAATTTTTCCGTATCGCCGTCTCCGTATCGTATCGTATCTGTATCCCGTATCTGTATCCGTGCTTCCTAGGTTTTCGACTTAGTTTTTGACTTAGTTTCATGCCTACATGTTGGAATAGTGCAAATTTCAAAGTAGTTTCCTAATTAGGAGCCACGTGCATATTTCAGTGTTTGTGATGTTTCTCGGGCTTTTACATGCATAGTTCACTATCTTAGTTGAAGAAAAAATTTCTACTAAATTAGCATCTTATTATTCACATTAGCTAGTGATTGTTCCTACACAATTGAAACACCAATACAAACAAGAAAAGATAACATTAGTAAGAAAAAACTTAATTTTTGACAATTAACATACATAAAACATTTTACCTTGAATTTTTTACTATTCCACTTGTCAATTAGAGATGTCCACTGATTGAGAGTAACTCTTGCAGGTGGGTGGCTTCTCGCGTAATCCTCCCCTCTTGCATCCTTAAGTTGCTTGTATTGTTTGTGCAACTTATAGGTGAAACCACTCAATCGTCGACCAAACTGTGTGTGTAAAGAGAGTCTATTAAGACCCAAAGATACAAACTGAAATGAACGATAAGTATCAGAAAAACCATTGAACAAGATCGATGAAATGATCTGCGTAAGGAATAGAAGGTAACTAATATATAGAATAAGAATGATTGTTTGGTAAGTCATATTGAAGTACTTCAAAAGTATTGATGTCAGGCTCTTTTCTTTTTTCCTTTTTTTATTCTAAATCATTTCTATAGCAATTACAATGTATCTTTCGACAAAATTCAGATTCAAGGGTCAAATGTACCTCAAGATGACAAAAGGACAAGGCTGTTCCAGTAAAGGGATCTACAAAAATAGATTAAGAAACAGACTTACCATTGTTGAGGAATACATGGTGCCAAGAGAAAATGGACAGACTTTATCTTGATAACAGTAATCTTTCTGGACACGTACAAGTAATGTAACTAACAAACATAGAGTACAAGCATTCGGCAATCACACAAGCAGCAAAGTTGTAGAACGAAGAATGGTTTATATTATGTGGAGAAGAAAAAAGAATAAGCTCTCTCTCACCAAAACCAGCAAGATGCTCCATTAGAACTGTGTACATGTACCAATTTGGAGAACAACCAGATTGCAGCATCTCCTTGTAGACCTTGGTAGCCTCCTTCACTCAATTGTGATCAAATAGAACCTTCATGTAAGCAATAAAAGACACAACTGTTAGATCACAGCGCCTAGTTTTCATCTCCTCCCAAATCCTCACTGCACCATCAACATCTCCATCATTGGAAAACCAATGCAGAAGTGAAGTATAAGTAACAACATCAATCTTAATCCCTTTCTCTTGCATCTGCTCAAAAACATAGCTCATTGATGATATCCTCCTAGCTTCTCCGAAAATATCCATCATGGTTGTGTAAGTAAACTAGTCAAGTTTAAAACCTTTTAGCCGAGAAGCCCAATTGAAAAACAGCCAGGCCTTTTCCATTGGCGGATGGGTTTTGAGAACTTGATTGACCGTATAAGAATCGCATCTTATAGTGAGCTTCTCTAGCTGTTGTTGGGTAGAATCCCAAGTCAAATACCTTAAAATGTTTGATATGTTTCTAATGGTATCCCTTGAATAAACTTTTTGGTTCAAATCTCTTTTCTCGACAGGTTTGAGAGGTTTTTTCGTGTGTTTGTTAATTTGACGAAAGGGTCTTTTTTGTTTTGAGTTGGTGAAGGGAATGTACCCATTTGATGGAACTTTTCTTCCAATAGACAAAATGCTGATCAATATGGGAAGCAAAAACGGGCTTATAGTTTCTGAGAAATTGACGGGCACCATGAGAAATAAACACAAAGAATCATCAAACCTCTTCAAAGAAAATTCTCTGGTTAATATTCACAGGCAGGGCTTAACAACAAAAGCAGCAAACCAAGAGACAGCTATGTTTCAGAAATGTAGCTTTGACACAAATGTAAGAATCAATTAGACCCAATACCAAGGAGAATCAATTAGACCCAATACCAAGGAATCAATATAGGCCCAGAATAAAAATTATTAAAAATAAAAAAAATAAAAAATAAAAAAGGGTGTTTTGCTTTCTTTTTGAAAGATAAATATGGAAATTTCAAAAAATTTAAATTGACAAAATAGTATCTCAAATTCAGATTTCAGGAATTAACAGTAGTACATATTGGTAAGGAATTAGGTTAGGGTTGAATAGAAGCAAAACTTGCTCAGGGACTCAAATTCAAATTCAAATAAATGCCTGATGTGTGTAGTGAATCTCATAAATTAAATCATCAAAAAAATGAAATTTCGAAACAGTGAATAGTAGGATTGAACTGAAAGAGGAGGAAAAGCATACCGTTGCCGGAGATTCAAACTCTATGAACGATTTCAATGGCGGGCGACGACATCGATTTTGTCGACTTCCATCTTAGGGCGATGGGGAACAGCGTCGAAGGAGGAGGAAGACACTGGCGGAGTAAGGGCAGCGGTGTTAGTGGAAAGAGGATGGACTGCGATAGTGGTGAACTCGATGTGGGATGGGCAACCGTAGGGTTTTTTGTTTTTTTTTGTTTTTTTTTTTTATCCAGGTTATGTAGGAGTTTGTATGGGCATTTTTGTTTTTTTTTTTATTTTTTTTTTTAACAAATAGGGACATTTGCTTAAAATATAAATTATTTCATGAAATTTCATAAATTATAGAGAAAATTATTGAAACATTTCTTTTCAACTTTGTGTAGTAGGAGAAATTTAATTTATTTATTAGCTAAGGTCCCTTAATATTTTTATAGAGTAAATTTGACTTACAACCGAGAAATTATTGTGTGTGTTTGAGAAGAAGAACCGATTGCACCAAAATATTTTTATTTCCCCCCTAAAATATTTAGTGACTAAATTATTTATTGGTGACAAAATTATTTCTTCACCAAAGATAAAAATATTAGCCACAAAAATAGTTTTGTCACTAAATGATATTAAAATATTAAAAATTATTGATGACAAAAATATATTCGTCATTAATAATTTTATAATTGGTGACCAATTTTTTCGTCACCAAAAGTCTCAAAATTTTGGCACCCTCCGAAAATATTAGCGGGAAAATATTTGGTGACAAAAAAAATATAAATAATGACGAAAAATAATTTCGTCACCTAATTTTTTTATTATGATTTAGATTGGTGACAAAATTTTATTTTTGTCTCCAAAAATGGTACATTTTGAGACGAAATATGATTTTCGTCATTAAAAGATACGTATTTTGTGACAAAAAAAAATTTCGTCATTAGTTTTCGTCTCTAAAGACTATTTTTGTTGTAGTGATAGTGAAAACCGCAGCAACCGTAGACGTAATCCTATTCTGGAGTGAACCACGTAAATTCTTGTATTCTTATGTGTGTGATTTGTTTGATTCAATTTTCTTCCTTGTTCGTTATTCCGTGTCTCACGGATCTTGGTTAGAAAGGTTCAATTCCTAACAACTGGTATCAGTGCATTGGTTTGAGTGGGGGCGATGGCTACAAATGAAAATGTTATAATCAATAAATTCAATGGCACAGATTTTGGATTTTGGAAGATGCAGATTGAAGACTATCTGTATCAGAAAAAACTGTATAAGACCCTTTTAGGGACGAAACTAAAAAAGATAAAGAATGATGAGTGGACTCTTCTTGACCGCCAAGCACTAGGTGTTATTCGGCTAACGTTGTCTCGTAACATTGTGTTAACATAGCGAAGGAGAAGACTACAACGGGTCTCATGGCAACACTCTCAAATATGTACGAAAAACCCTTTGTCTCAAATAAAGTTTATTTGATGCATAGATTATTTAATCTGAGGATGACAGAAGGTGCTTCAGTGGCTGTACAACTGAACGAATTCAATATTGTGGTAACCCAATTGAGTTATGTATCTATCGAATTTGATAATGAGATTAGGGCTTTGATTCTACTATTTAGTTTGTTAGAAAGTTGGAATGGTACTATAACGACAGTGAGTAATTCTTCAGGAAAAGAAAAGTTGAATTACAATGATATTTGAGATTTAATTCTAAGTGAAGAAATTCGCATGAGAGAATTAAGGGAAACATCAAGTTATGCCCTGAATGTAGAAGCCAGATGAAGATCAGTAAGAAGTAACCCGAACCGCAACAGATCAAAATCCAAACACAAAAGCAAGTCAAGAACTAAAGAGGGAAAGAGTTGCTGGAACTGTGGAAAGAAGGGACATCTAAAAGGAGATTGCTCGACATTGAATAAGAACAAAGGTGATCAAAATCAGAAGTCTGCTAATGTTGCAATGGATGAGATTTATAATGCTTTGATCTTGAGTATTAACAGCCCTCTTGAGTATTGGATTTAGATTCTGGGGCATCACTTTATTCTACTTCACAGAAAGAAATCATGGACAATTACATGAATAGTGATTTCGGTAAGGTTTATCTGACTGACGATGAACCTTTGAAGATTGTGGATAAAGGGGATGTAACAATCAGGTTGCCAAACGGATCTGTTTGGAAGATACAGAATGTCAAACATGTGCTTGGTTTGAAAAGAAACTTGATTTTTGTTAGACAACTTGATGATAAAGGTCATGTTGTAACCTTCATGAGTGGTTTATGGAAAATTAACAAAGGAGCCATGGTTGTTTGTAGTAAAAAAAAAAGGCACCCTTTACATGACTACGAACAATAGGGATGCAGTAACAGTTGCTGGTGAGAAGGAAGACTCAAATCTGTGGCACCAAAGGCTTGGGCATATGAGTCAAAAAGGAGATAAAGGTACTTGCATCTAAGAGGAAACTACCAGATTTGAAATCGGTGGACATTGACTTTTATGAGAATTGCATCTTCGGCAAACAAAAGAGGGTCAGTTTTTCAAAGAATGGCAAGAAACCGAAGTTAGAAAAGTTGAAGTTGGTTCATACAGATGTGTGGGGACCTTCACTAGTTTCATCTCTTGGAGGATTATCATACTATGTTACATTTATTGATGACTCAACGAGAAAAGTATGGGTTTATTTTCTGGAACATAAATTTGAAGTTTATACTACTTTCAAAAAGTGGAAAGCTTTGGTGGAGACTGAAATAGATCTGAAAATTAAGTGCTTGAAATTAGATAATGGAGCGGAATATGAGGACAATGAATTCAAGAAATATTGTGCAGAAAGTGGAATTAGAATGGAGAAGACTGTTCGAAAGACATCTCAACAGAATGATGTTGTAGAACGCATGAATAGAACTTTGAATGAATGTGTTAGAAGTATAAGAATAGATGTCGGATTACTAGCAATGTTTTGGGCAGATGTAGTTAACATCTGCAGTTAACACTGTAGATGTTTTGGCTGTGCTTCATATGCGCATATAGATTCTGCTGATAGAAGTAAACTTGATCATAAATCTTTTAAATGTACTTTTATTGGACATGTCATTGATTAATTTGGTTATCGGTTTTGGGATGATAAAAATAAAAAAATAATCAGAAGTAGAGATGTCATATTTAATGAGAAAGTAATGTATAAAGATAAGGATAAGTCTGCATCTGAATCTGAATATGAATCTGTTACTTGTCATGAGCATATTGAGTTAGAGGAGATTAGTGAGAGTGATTTGAATAGTAGGATTCAGAATAATCCTGAAAATCGTATTCTACAAATGAGCCACATACTCCTACTCCTACTCCTAAGTTGAGATAGTCAGAAAGAGAGTCTAAACCTACACAGCGTTGGTCTTCATCTTTACATTATTTGTTGTTTCCTGATAGGGGTGAACCCAAAAGTTATGATGAGGCTTTTTAGGTTGATGATTCAATTAAATGGAAGTTAGCTATGCAAGATGAAACGAATTCAGTCATGGCAAACCAGACATGGGAGTTGACTGAATTACTAGTGGGTAAGAAAGCTATGCACAACAAGTGGATTTACAGGGTCAAACAGGAACATGATAGGAGTAAGCGTTACAAGACCAAATTGGTTGCAAAGGGATTTTAGCAAAATGAAGGGGTTGATTACACTGAAATTTTCTCTCCAGTTGTGAAGTTGACCACTATCAGATTGGTGCTAGGAATTGTGGCTGCTGAAGATTTGCATTTTGAGCAGATGGATGTGAAGACGACTTTTGTCCATGGTGATTTGGAGGAAGAAACTTACATGAAGCAACCACAATGTTTCTTGGCACGTGGCAAATAGGAGTTTGTATGCAAATTTTGAAAAAACTTTTATGGTTTGAAATAAGCCCCAAAACTATACAAGAAGTTTGATGGGTTTATGTGTAGCAACGGTTTTACAAGATGTCAAGCAGATCATTGCTATTATTTCAAGAGGTTTGACAAAAGTTATATTATTTTGCTCTTATATGTTGATGATATGCTTATCGCAAGATCTAGCATTGAAGAGATAAAAAGATTGAAGAAACTTTTGTCTAACCAATTTGAGATGTAGGATCTTGGAGTTGTAAACAAAATCCTTGGTATGAGGATTCACAGGGACAAGACAAATGGTACTTTGAAGTTGTCATAGGCTGAGTATGTTAAGAAAGTTCTCAAGAGGTTTAGCATAAATGGTGCAAAACCAGTGAGCACTCCATTGGCTAGCCACTTTAGACTTACCAAAGAGCAGTCTCTGAAGATCGAAAAAGAGCAGGCTTACATGGAACGTGTTCCATATCACTACAACAAAAAAGGCCTTAACGTGTGAGGTATTAAATTACAAAAACTACGACAATCTCATAGTGAGGTATTAGTTGACAAGGAAAAAGGGTGTACTTAATATTTTCTAGAGAAAAATTAACGTGTCTAGTTAAAGATGCAACGTAATGAAAAGCATAAATCAAGAGAGGGTCAAGTATATCAAAAAGGACATCATGAGAAAAATCAAAGATTAAAAAAGATAGAACCAAAGATTAAGGTAAAATAAAGAATGCCAAAGAACAAGTCATGGAAAAGATTAAAATGATTCCCATGTGGTATCAGAAGACCTATTCTTCATTCTGCTGAGTTTCTCAAATTCTACTTGGCAAGAAAGATCATTTCAAAGACCCCATTGGTGAACCAAAAATGTCCATCAAAATTCTAACATCATTGGAAAATAATCAATTTAGAATAATTGAGTTCTATGATTAAAAGTTTGACTTGCAAAATCTGTCGGGAGCATGCACCAGCCAAGAAAATTAAAATCATCTAATTTCTTAAAAAAGAAGCATGCTCAAATTGATGAGAAAAGGATAAAACTTCCACTCACAATAGGAACCGGTCCTATCAAAAAATGACAGGCAATAGAAGTATTAAACAACATCATCTATAAATGAGCGACCTCTATTAAATAAGAAAAATACAAGAAAAACTAAACAAATTACATTCCTTCCTTCACTTAAAAATACAAGAACCAAATAATATTAATTGAAAAAATAATATTTTCTACTTTAAAAAAAGAAAAAATATTTTACAGATTAAAATTTTAAGGGCATCATCATTCTATCATCTGCATCACCACCTAATACAATTAAAGTCATAATGAATGCTCATCTACATCATATATTTTACAGATTTGTAATTAACTTTCAAAATATATCCTGAATTGTTATTTCCCAAAATATATATATATATATATATTGCAAGTAAACAAACAAAATGGAAGACAAGATCATTTTCTATCTCATTTTTTATTTTTAATCCATAAATTGGTGGTTGATAGGAAATCATCAATCAAGTTAACCAACACCCGTGATCTGGTTATTGAAGATTTCGCCACTGGCCAATGGGAAATAGTTGCCAATAGAAAAAGAGATCCACACAAATGGGATCCATGAACTTGTCAATACAAAATCTTATACAGCTGAAGATATCTCATCACATATATCTTTAATCTTTTCCTCAGAACACCTGCATGTGTTTGGGTTCAAGGAAAATATTTGGAATTTCTCACAAACACTATACTTAGGTTCTTGACAGACACTGTAATTTTCTCCTTCTCTATTCATCTACTTTTTTGTCTTTTCTTTTTTCTTTTTTTAAATTCACTTGCACATGTTTGGGTTTAGGAAAAATCTTTGGAATTTGTCACAAGAACTACTTGGGTAGTACTTTTTTTCAAAGATCACTACTTCAGTAGTACTTGACGCAGTAATTTTCTTTCTTTTCATCTACAATTCTTGGCAGCCGAACAACAGCAAAAAGAAGGGAGGAAAGCAAAGTCCTGTGTGCAGTGTGCACACAAGTCCTGCATCTATATATATACACAGGTAAGATTGGTATTTGCAACAAGCAAAGACCAGTTGGATTACCAATCATGAAGCTATTTTTTAATTTTATTTGGTTCTAATGCTCGGTTTTCTCAGCAAACAAACAGAGAAGAGAAAATTTTCAAAAAAAGAAAAGAAAAGAAACAATCTTGCATCAGAAACAAATATACAAACACAAGGGTATAAAATAAAAATAAGAGAGAAGCACAGATCGATTACAAATCAATCAGAAAGTCTATGTATGAAAATCAAATGATGGAGATTAAAAAAAATATATCAGAAAGTATGTATGAAAATCAAATGATAGAGATATAGATATAGACATAGATATGGATTCTTCACTAGAAATAGAAATGAGGGCAGTAAGTTGACAAATTGCAGAGAGCATTCGATGAAACAAGACTGATTAGAGGGATCCAAAAAAAAAATCGTTGTATATTGAGATATATATATATATATATAAATAGAGAGAGAGAGAGAGAGAGAGAGAGAGAGACTGACCTGGTAAGCACAATGGCAGAGCGAAAGGGTTTGATGAACCGATTGGAAGTGAGAAGTTGCAACGATGAAAAAGGAAGGTCAATCGATCGATTATATATATATATACATGAACAGAGAGAGAGATTGAGAGAGAGAGAGAGTCACTAACCTGGTAAGTTTAAGGCAGAGGCGAATATGAAGAGCGGCAAACCCAGGGAATGAAGTGAGGAGATGGTGGGTAGGGTTTGATGAACCGATCAGAAGCTCAAGGAAACAGGAAACATTTTTTTTATTAAGGAAGAGGGAAACAATGAGGGAAACTCAAGGCTCAGGAAACATATTTTCGATTTAAGAATTTCAAAACGACGTAGTTTTGTATCTTCACTAAAGATAAAAATATTGGCCACAAAAATAGTTTTGTCACTAAATGATATTAAATTATTAAAAATTATTGGTGACAAAAATATATTCATCATTATTAATTTTATAATTGGTGACCAATTTTTTCGTCACCAAAAGTCTATCAATTTTGGCGCCCTCCGAAAATATTAGTGGGAAAATATTTGGTGACAAAAAAAATATAAATAATGACGAAATATACTTTTGTCACCTATTTTTTTTATTATGATTTAGATTGGTGAAGAAATTTTATTTTTATCGCCAAAAATGGTACATTTGGAGATAAAATATGATTTTTGTCATTAAAAGATGCGTATTTCGTGACAAAAAAAATTTTCGTCATTAGTTTTCGTGTCTAAAGAGTATTTTTGTTGTATGCTTCAGCTATCGGTAGCATAATGTATGCTATGGTTTGTACTAGACCAGACATTGCACATGCAGTGGGAGTGTGAGTGGTTAGTAGGTACATGAGTAATCTAGGTAAGCAACATTGAGAGGCAGTGAACACTACAGGAAAAAACACTTTTCGTGACCAACATTTCTGGTCGCAAAAAGGTCAAATCTGGTCGCTAATAGTTTTTAGCGACCAAAAAAAGTTGGTCGCAATTTGGTCGCCAAAAGTCCGTCACAGAAGGTTTTTGGAGACCAAAAGTGAAGTTGGTCGCGGAAAATCATCATTTGCGACAACATTCTTTGGTCGCGGAATGCTCTTGAATTTGTCAAAATTGATCCTATTGCGACTAAGAATTTGGTCGCTAAAAGTCTACTTTCTGCGACCATCTATTTTGGTCGCTGAAAGATAACCATTTGCGACGAAAATATTGGTCGCAGAAAGTAGACTTTTAGCTACCAGAATAATTCTAGTCGCGGAAAGTGAGCATTGGCGACGAAGTTTTTGGTCGCTGAAAGTGGACTTTTGGCGACCAGAATAATTCTGGTCGCAGAAATTGATCATTGGCGACGAAATTTTTGGTCGCTAAAAGTGGGATTTTGGCAACCAGAATCTTGTTGGTCACAGAAAGTGAGTATTGGCGACGAAAGTTTTGGTCGCGAAAAGTGGACTTTTGGCGACCAGAATCTTGTTGGTCACAGAAAGGGTGTGTTGAGCAATTCCTAGAGGCTTTTTGCGACTAAAAACATATTGGTCGCAAAAAAACTTTTAATTTCAAAATTGATTCTTTTAAATATAATGCTTAATTTTTTGTAATACCTATAATACATTTGCAATTAATACATAATTCATGCCCATCCAATCAATTTTAATATACCAATCCAATCTAAAAAAAAAAAAAAAAAACCATCAATTATAAAGTCAAAATAATAATTAATATATTTACAACCACCTGTCAATATCAACATATTACATGCCCAAAATAACCATCCATCCTTATAATAAATTCACCACATCAAAAATCAAAAAAAACATCAATTATAAAGTCAAAATAGTAATTAATATATTTACAACCACCTGTCAATATCAACACATTACACGTCCAAAATAACCAACCATCCATCCTTACAATAAATTCACCACATCAAAAAATATTTAACAAAACATCAAAGATTTCAAATGCATGTCATATTTGTCCGATGCGAAGTATCTCAAAAACTCCACATATATATATGCACAACTTAGAATTAATGCATCGGCAAACTCAGATCCATAAACATGCATGACTACGCCTCTAGCTAGCTACCTGCAATAAAAAAAAAAAAAAAATTGAAGAAAGCGTTGTTAATAATAATATATTTGTTTACATTTCTAAATAAAAAATAAAAAAAAAACCACAACACCACCACATTATTACCATCCTTACAGTTCGTGTATTATCTCCTCCATCACTAGTTCAATCCCTAACTATGTAAATAGAATTATTATCCATGTATAGATTGTAAATAGAATATTCTGTTAAGTCAACATTGTGGGGACAACTGTAATGTGAATCAAAATATTATGAAAACATAGTGTAATTTTGCCAAACATTGAGAGTAAATTATAATTTCTCAAATTTTCAGGAGAGATACAATGTATTTATTTATTTGTGTGTGGATATTCAGGATTCTCAGCCATGTCTTTCCCCAACACAAGCTTCAATAGTTAGTGAGAAACCAACAGAGAAAAAAAAAACAAACAACCAGCAATCCAAAGCAACACAAACCAATTAACTAATATTAGAAAAACACACCATCATCTGCAAACACCACCTACTCCTTTATACACATAGTACCTCTTAACTTTACCTTTACATAAAGTAGCCTTTAACAAGATAAAGCCTCTTGAACCAAACAAGCTAACAAGACAGTCATAGAAATGTAACTATGTAACTATGTACCTAAATCCAATAATTTAATACCAAGTCATGTACTGAAAATAAGGCACCTCAACCTATGTCCCTCAACCATCCAACTATGTACCTAAATCCGAATGAAATTAACCTATGAAACCAATCAAATCAATATTAGACCATCATATGAATGGATGCCAACACGACAGTCATAGATCAACTGTCAAAATCAGATCTATGAGCTGATAAATTGAAACAAATCCCAGAAGTATTCACAAACCATCAAAAGCAATAGTACTTACTCATCAAAAGAGTCGTATCCACTACCATTGCCCTGCATTTGTCTCATAAAGTGTTCAAACTGCTCAAAGCGTCCTTCATATGATTGAATTATCCCTTTCAGTGATGCTACCTCTTCTTTAAGGCCCTTAACCTCTTCATCACGTGCTTGTGACCTAGTTGTAGACTTGAATGCAGAAGACGGCTTTGGACCAACCCCGAAACCTCTCAAATACCCTGAACGCTTCCCAAGGACTTGAACAGTAATTTCCTCCTGTGTTAGCGGAGTTGCTCCAGGCTGTGAAGATTACTCACGAAGTTGGTCCATCTTTTCCTGTTTGTGTTAAAAAAAGAAAAGAAAAGAAAAGAAAAGAAAAGAAAAGAAAAGAAAAAAAAAAGGATCAACAGTTATCCTATTTTACAAGTACACTAACTAGTTAAGCATTATATAGGACTATGAATAACAAATATAATGAAGGTATACTTACATATAACTCCGCACAAACTGGTTCAATCCAATCTTTTTTTTTCTTACTCCAATGTGAGGTCTTGAAAAAATCTACAATGTGAGGCTCCTTTCCAGTTTCAATTCCCTACATGAAACATATAAAATGCAAGCTTAGTAATATTGTTAATAAAAAAATTGCAGCATTAACTATAAGTTTTAAAACAAAAAATATGTTACCTCAATTGAGATTGCTGCTGAAAATGACCTTGAACCCATGGTGTGATTATAGGGTAACTTTTTCCTGTTGGCTATATTTCTTGTTGACCGTTTCTACAATGCAATAGAAATATTAACTTAAAAATCAATATCCAAGCATGGTTCCTATATCTTTCCCTCCATCTCTGCAATTTCCTTACTCTGTCTCATATATAATTGTATATTATTTGAATTTCAAAGAAACTTGGGACCTTTGAGTTATTCATTGTAGTGCAATTAAAAGAAACATCCATGACTGTTAAGTTAATTACCTTGTGTGTGTCACCAAGAAACACTTCATCAATCATGTATCTCCAATCTTCTTCGCTCACCCCAACAAATGGTTTACTATAAGGATCTGTACCTTCTTTCACCAACTCTTTGTAATGTTCATGCATATGATATCGCCAGCCTTTAAACAAATGTGTGGCCTTTGTGTCAATGATTTCTTGTGGAAGTGGACTCTCATCATATCCTTTAATCTCAAACTTATCCTGTCCCAATTAAACATAAAATGAAAATTAAACATCTTATATATTAATTACTTCAATCTCAACAACTATAAAAATTAAATTACCCGCAAGGATTGTACAATAGCTGCTCGAATGACTGGTGGAACGTCCTCCCAATTTTTTGTTCCTTGCAATGGGGCTTGCAATCGAATTTGTTCCCCCAATTCGTTAGCGGCCTTGGTGGCATTAAGCCCCACAAATGTCCTCCTCTCAATAGAAACTCCAACAAAAAGCTTCTTCCCACCATGTTGGCTCATGAGTCTACTACTGTTCTTACCCCTAGTTGGACCTCGTACTCGCTTTGCAGATGGACCTATATTATAAACACAAAATGAAACACTATTATAGGCTGCTACTAAATAAACTTCTGTTGCTGTATATACAGAGCAGATTTTAAGAACTCTCTTTAAATAGCATATGTGAATGAAGATTACTATGTGTCATATAATGTACATAGGTTGCTGCTGCTGCTGCTATATAGGTTGCTGTAGATTTTAAGAACTCTCAAGTTTAAAGCATCATGGAATGTATATGCCTTTATTCAAGCTTGCTATTATGTCATGTTCATGATTATAAGATTACTATGTCTAAGATAAGATGACTGAACATGCCTGTAATCCTGACTATATCAGCCTCGACTGCATAGAATGGTAAAATTATTTCAACATTAGGAACATGTAGATGCTCTGTTCTATTGGCTAATTTTTCTGGCCTAACTGCAGCAAGATTTAGCTTCTTAACTTCTTTAACTAACTGCAGCAACCTCCAGGAACTGGACATAGGCCTTAACAGGTTCAAAGATTGGAGGATCTTCGCCAGTTTGATAATAGAATTTCAGGGGAAATTCCAGCCGATCTTGGAAACACAACACAGTTGGGTCAATTGTATTTGCACACAAATAATTGAGGCTGAAACTTACAGAGAAAGGAGCTGAAACTTACAATTGAATCTTAAAAAAAACACTGTAATTGATCGTAATGATATTAGATTGTAACCAATATCGCTTTGAGCATTACCAAAGACCACTTCAATTGTAACCAACAATACCACTTTATAGAGGGCAGAGGGAAGGAGGGAGAGGTTTTGCTCAATGGCAACTGCTCAAATTCTGGTAATATGTTTATTTGTTTGATTGAATCAAATACTTATTTTTCTCTATATATTTCTTCTCTTAAGCTTTACAAGATAAGGGTAGGAAAAACAGTAATTCTAAGAATCCAAAAAAATAAACTAAAAAAAAATGTCTAGAATTTGTAGAATTTGTAATCAAAGATTAAGATTTATTTATACTGTGCTCCCACAATAATAACTTTAAATATAGACATTTGTTTTACAAGTATAAAATACTATTCTTGCATATGACCGTTTATCTTAAGATTACCCCTAAGAAAAATATTCTAACTCTCCTATTAATTTGAAAAACTTGTCAAGGATTAATTGCATGAAAAATACTATTTCCAGATATGACCATTTATACCACCGGAGTGGTGGTGGAGTGGAAGGTGTTGGCCTTTTACACCAGTGAGTAAGACTCGATTTCTAATGGCATAACTAGCGTTTTTCATTTATGGTTGAAACTGATCGTGTTGTGCTCCGTGCGTGACTCTACCTTCTGAGTTGGAGGTTGATGCATTCTCATTTTATTCCGGTTGTGAATCTCTTCATATGAGTTAGGATAAATCTAACCTACACCCCGAAACTTAAGGGGTGCAACGATGCTACCAAAGAATACCTTTTTTTTCTAATTCAAAAAAATAAAAATAAAAAATATGACCATTTATATTAATATTACCCCTTCAAACAAGAATTCAGACTCTACTATAAATTTGGAAAGCTAACATCGAGAAAGTCACTTCCTTTCCTGCATAAAAAGAAGATGCAAAAGAGCTACTGGCTGAAAATTAAAATCCTGTCAATCAACTTGGTTTCTTCTACACTTTGACCAACTATTAGAAAACATTAATTAGATGGCATAAATATCAACTATGGGGAAACTTACGTCCAATTCTGATGAAAGCATTAGATCAGAAATCATGTCAATAACCCCTGGTAGTTGGGAATCTTGGGATAAGGTTTTGTTGAGTTGCACAGTTATGTTTTTATCCTCTAGATTTGGCCTTGAATGATTTACTATATTGTAAAACTAATACTTTATGGTTTTCATTCTTATGAAGGCTGTTCAGCTCAACAAATTTGATTACAGACTTTCAAATAGGTTGGACACAGATTTACAAAAGCTTAGATGCAGAGTTAACTATCATGCCTTGAAGTTCACTGATCCTATAATTGACATGGGTGAACAATTGGTCCATCGAATGAAGATGAGAAGCAAGCATTTTATTGCCCTTCACCTAAGGTAATCTCTCTATCGAATGAAGATGAGAAGCAAGCTCCTGAGATAACTAACTCAACCTTAAGTTTTTACTGCTTAAGACTTCGTTAACCTCAGTTAAATTTCATCTCTGAAGCTCATAATGACCACAACTGACAGACCAATCTTGTACTTTTCCAGTGCAGTCTGAGCTCCAGAGAGTTGGTTTAAACACGAATTCCCTTCTGAGACCTCAAATCTCAAATCACACGGATAAAAAAAATGCCTCAAATATCAGGGTGAAAGCTCTTTAACCAAAAAGAAGAAGAAAAGGAAAGCCTAACTCCAATGTATCAGAATGCTTCAAATTCTGCTGCAACTGCTTCGAATAATATGATACATATACCTAACAGTGCTTTGAATCCATTGAAGTGCTTGATAAATAACCTAACATAGTTTTGAATCCACTGTTAGAAAAATAACTACTAGTCGAAGCCCTTTGCCTGCAGCAAAGGTAAAACCTTAGGGCATATGGAGGAGCAATGTCACTCAAAAAGGAATAGAAAGAGAGGGGAAAAGCTATAGACACAACCAAGTCTGATTGGCTTCTTTCTTAAAACCAGTAGTGAAAAAGTCATTTGATTGACAGCAAAAGATAATTATCATATTGAATTTGCAGAATGCTTTGACACTGCCCAAGAGATCAATACAATTCAATCTTAGCAAATAGAGAACATCATTGCAAATGTATTGCCAAAATACAGAGTTGCCTACTTCAGAAAACAGCTGGACATAGGTGGAGGGAATGTCAAAGACAAAATCACAGAGATCGCAGAGATTGTGAACATCACAAGCAACCTAAAGAGGATCAAATTGATACCATGAATTTATTATTTCCCTTTGTAGAGATCAAAGAAAATGACTAGAGGAAATAAGAACAGAAAGAACAGAAAAAATAAATAATTAATTAAAAAAATGTGAGGGTAGGGAACAGATTAGAACTCCTAAGGGTGGAATGGTAAGGTTGCTCCATTGTGATGTGGCACAGAGTATAGTATGGGCAGCCCATATATTTACAGGAAAGAGACCTACTGAATTGTAGTTCATTATATATATATATATATATATTCTTTAGGTGCCAAGGGAAAAAGTTTAAAAACAACATTCACCACTAGTGGGCTAATATCCAGATGTTGCATGCATGGTAGTCCCAATGTGAAATAAAGGTTCCAGATTACAAAGAATGAGGCCAGAACAAATTGTCTCTCACAGATTGTCTCTCACAGAGTCATACTTCAATACTAACAAATTTTTAATCATAATCACTCAAAAAAGAGTAAGCATGTAGTAACACTTACCAATATCAACTGTTTGCGAAGATGGAGAGGCATCCACAGGAGATAGACTTGCAAATGCATCCACAGGAGATGCAGCTGGGAGCTCAACCAGGTTTGCCTCTGACATTGAGGTCGTCGACCTCCTCTTAGTGGCTTGCCCAGGTGGCATCTGTGTAGTCTTTGTATCTAACAAATGAATTGTAAGCAACCAAAAGTAAAAATTTAAAATGCATGACAATTTATGAAATTATAAGATAACCTAATACTGTAATATTAGAACCACATTACAAGTCAAGAAATTATCAACAAAAAAATTCATTACAATTTGAATCATCACTAAACATGTCTTCAATTTTTTTATCAACAAACAAAATAAGATTATATATAATGAACACAAATACATCAGGAGCATAGCTATTAAAACCAAACAAATTCAGCAGATTCAGATTAATACACAGATTCAGACAGATTCAGCATTAAACCAGATTCAAGCAGCAGATTCAAGCAGCAGCCGCATTTCAGCATTAAACCAGCAGATTCAAAACAGATTCAGCAGATTCAGATTAATACACAGATTCAGACAGATTCAGACAGATTCAGCAGCATCACCAAACAGAAGAGAAAAAAAAACATAGAGCACTTCAGCAGCAGCACACAGAGGAGACAGTAGAACAAACACAGCTTCAAACAGATTCAGACAGATTCCGATGTTTCCAAATGGACCACAATGAAGCAATAGGTACAACATTCCAGACTTGTTGTAACTAAACATGTCTTCATTAACAAGGCCATGCCATTACAATCAAGAGCATTACAATGAAAATGACTTGATAATGCAAAAAATAAAGGATATTACAATCAAGGCTCTATATCATCATCTGTATCCGAGTTACTATGACTATGAAATTCATCTTCATCATCACTAGGATCATTTGAATGTTGATCATTATCATCACAGATAAAATCATCTCTGTTTGGACCCTCTACATGTACACTTGTACTAGATTGCAGAACCACTTGACTTGGAATAATATCAGGTGCAATATCAGTCCTACGTAAAGTGTTGCTAATGGAATCTGCAATGCTGATTTGGACAATTTCAGTGGTCTCGTCCTGCTGGAACACATCATTCAGAATAGGCAATTCATTAGCATCGGGATCTACATCCTCAAGCTCCGGCACATTCCATATTCCTCGACGTTGAAATCGCTCTACGACTTTCCAATGTTCACCTAATTTGGTATCATTGACATAAAAAACTTGTTGCACCTGACTTGGCAAGACAAATGGGTCATTTTGATACCAACGGCTTCTTACATCAATGGTTGTCAAATGTGTTTCAGTGCGAAATGTTCTGTTGCTACCAGTGTTAAACCATTCGCATTGAAACAACACAACTCGATGCCCGAACATGTATGTCATTTCCCAAACTTTATTCAACTGACCATAGAAATCAATTGACATACCATGATGATCCCCTTGAACAACCAACCCACTATTTTGACTTTTACGACGGTTGTCTCGCTCTTTCGTGTGGAATCGAATGCCATTACAAATACAACCTGAATAAATATTCACTATTGGACTAGGACCATTAGCTAATGACCACAACTCATCAGTTGCTTCCGATGATCCTTCAGCTCGTAATTGATTTATCTACATGAACATGTGACAAGGATGCATGATGTTAATATCAATCTACGAACAGTGAATTATGTTTATGATGAGAGGTTACATATTATCTATGTATCTTATATATTACCCGCTCTTTGAACCACCTAGGAAATTCTTCTTGTTGTTGTCTTGTAATGTCATGTACATTTGCATTTTGTAACTGATTCTTGTGTTCTCTACTTGAAAAATCAAATGTGAATAATTAGTACTTGAGTGTGATCATAATGAAAAGCATTTTGCATAGACTTAACTAAATGAGAACATACTCTAGATATTCATCAATTTCAGGACTATTATACAAGATAAACCAATGAGCCACTTTTCTTTCATTCTCAGACACGTCAACTGCCCTTTGAGTTAGCCCAAAAGTACGGACTTTTTGTGAAAAAACTGAATGCCCTGAGCCAACATCACCACCATCTTCATTTCTTTCCTCTCTGTTAAATACGGTTTCAATCCCACCAAGATACATAGAGCAAAAAGTTAGGCATTCTTTGACAATGTAAGCTTCTGCAATTGAACCTTCTGGGTGAGCTCGATTTGCTACATACCCTTTCAAAATCCCGAGTAATCTTCAACAAATAATATGAAATTATTATGTAAACCATATATATGGGTATACTATAATATTAAAAAAAATATAATTTCACATAAAAGAGCATAAAAATACCTTTCGATAGGGTACATCCATCGATATTGCACTGGCCCTCCAAGAATGGCTTCGCGAGGCAAGTGAATAGCTAAGTGAACCATCACATCAAAGAATGCAGGTGGAAAAAATTTTTCTAGCTTGCAAAGTATGAGTACTATGCTCTCTTGTAATTTTTCCAAATCATTCACCCTCACTGTTTTTGAACATAACTGTTGAAAGTAATTTCCCAACTCAAACAATGCAATAGAAATGTCCTTGTTAAGATACCCACGCATTCCAATAGGAAGAAGTCGTTGTATAAGGACATGGCAATCATGACTTTTCAAACCGGATAACTTGCCGCCCTTTGTGCTCACACACATAGAGATGTTTGCTGCATACCCATCAGGATACCTAATCGATTTTAAGAACTCGCAAAAACCTTGTCTTTCCTTTAGGGACAATGTGAACAATGCAATGGGCTTTTCAAAGGACCCATCCGCGCGCCTCTTTAAGTGCAAATCCTTCCTAATTTTCATATCCTCTAAATCCATGCGTGCTTTTTCCGTATCCTTGTTCTTCCCATCAATGCTCAACAAAGTCCCAATTAAATTATCACATATGTTCTTCTCTATGTGCATGACATCGAGGTTATGTCGTAACTTGAGTGTCTTCCAGTAAGGCAATTCGAAAAATATGCTTTTCTTTGTCCAATTCAGGACGGTATTTTCATCCCTTTTTCTTTTTTGGTTGCTTGGATGCTTCCCAAATGGTTTAAATGTTCCTGAATCCAATTGATTTAAAATTTGTTCTCCTGACAACTCCGAAGGTCTTGCTCGATCATCTGCCTTACCATTAAACAGCTTACTTCTTCGCCAAGGATGGTCTTCAGGTAAGTATCGGCGAGCACCAGTGTATCCTATCTTACTTCTTAACCGTTGTGATGATGCATTCTCATTACAATTGGGACAAGCCAAATATCCTTTTGTACTCCACCCTGACAAGTTACCATATGCAGGGAAGTCATTAATAGTCCACATAACAGTTGCATGCATTCGGAAACTTGCCCCAGTTGAGGCATCATAAGTAACTACACCATCTTCCCATAACTCCTTCAACTCGTCAATTAATGGCCTCAAGTAAACATCAATATCTCTCCCGGGTGCTTGCGGTCCAGGAATAAGCAATGACATCATGGAAAATGGTTGCTTCATACACTTCCACGGTGGTAGGTTATAAGGCATAACTACCACAGGCCACATACTATATGAGTTGCTCAAATTTCCAAAAGGGTTGAAACCATCGGTGGCCAACCCTAACCTCACATTACGTGGTTCTTGGGCAAACACAACATGTTGCCTATCAAAATCCTTCCACGCCTCACCATCGGCTGGATGCCTTAAGATGCCATCATCAACACGTTTTTCTTTATGCCATCGCATATCTCCAGCTGTTTTTCTCTACATGTATAATCTTTGCAACCTTGGTGTCAACGGAAAATATCTCAAAATTTTATGAGGTATCTTCTTACCTTTGCCATCATTCATTTTGTATCTAGGCTCCTTACAAATCGAACAATTTTCTAAATTTGCATTTTCCTTCCAAAAAAGAGCACAATCATACTTACATGCATGAATAGGCACATATCCTAAACCCAAATCACGTAAAAATTTCTTCGCTTCATAAAGGGTCCATGGAACCTTTTGATCACTTTCTGGTAAAAGGTCTTTCAATACGCCTAACAACATGTCAAAAGACTTATTGCTCCACTTGTTTAAAAATTTTATATGAAGCATCTTAACGACAAATGATAACAAAGTAAACTTCTGACAGCCAAGGTATAATGGACGACGAGCATCCTCTAACAATTTATCAAAGTTTCGTCCATCTTCTCTTTGCTCATTATCATTCTGCTCACCCTCTTCATCATCATCAAAAATATGCGCCATGTGACAGTCATTTAACATATCATACAATTCATCTTCCACGTGAAGGCATTCATTGGTTGTCCCTTCATCACCAACACCTTCAATGTCATTGTCATTATTCCACACACGAGGTTGATTGACAGAAACAGTTTCCCCATGGTGCACCCAAGTCTTGTATGAAAGTGATATCCCTTTTCGGATCAAATGATATTCCACATCCTTAAAGGTATGATGTTCAAAATTTAGGCAATCCATACACGGACAACGAATTCTATTATCTACGCCAACATTTGTCATTGCAAATTGGAGAAATGACTTAACCCCTTCTCTATACTCCGAACTCAATCTATTCCTAATTGACATCCAACTCTTGTCCATATATGGTGACCTACAAAGTGAAGATTATGTTAGGTGAATAAAGCAAAAACCAATTAACTAAAAATGAATTTTATTCCTATTTTGGAGGTTAATTTTGTTATAAGGTGAAAAAGTTATTTATACGCTTTAGGCAAGCATCAAATCTCACATTCCTTCCTATATTATTCAACTATAATAGTTATTGATTCCATTATGGTTGTTTTAGTATTCAATAAGCATAATATTGAACACTAATGCTGCTGCCAAGAAAAGAAGAAAAAAAATATTAAGAACCAACAGGAAGTTGCTACTGCAGCATGAAGCTGCTGCTACAGCACAAAGAACCAAATTATATTAACTGAAAAGAGAAAAGAGAATAGATATGGATTATTTGAAAAGAAAAAAGAGAATAGAGAAAAGAGAATAGATCACCTAGGACCAACACTATGGATATCCAATAGGGAGAGAGAAAAGAGAATATCCAATATATACATAAGAAAGGAATGGTGGGAATGCTTTTTAATAAAGTGTACAGATATATTCAATGAACCATATCTTCATCTTATAGATTTGTCAAATAAATTATTTGTTGTGTACAATTTATAGGATTATTTGTTTTTTTTTTTTAAAGAAATTATCGAAGTGATAATTTTTTTTTACAACATAGGAGGTAAGAATAAGTTAAATAAATTAAAAACATCTAATTATTAAATTGTTAAAAGTCTATGTATGAAAATCAAATGATAGATATTAAAAAAAAATAAATCAGAAAGTATGTATGAAACTCAAATGATAGAGATATAGATATAGACATAGACATAGATATGGATTCTTCACTAGAAATAGAAATGAGGGCAGTGAGTTGACAAATTGCAGAGAGCATTCGATGAAACAAGATTGAGAATGGACTCAGTTAAAACTTCCCTAAAAGGATGGATAAACAACCCATATTTGTCAGTCTCAAGGCTTAATTTATGCAATTTAAAAAAAAAATCATGCCCATATTAAGTTTAATTTATTCATTTTAGATTATCTATATATACTAAACTATCTAAAACATGCAGCCTGGTCAAGAGCTTTGTAATAAGTTAATAACAAACTTTTTAGAAACAATAATTTTAAATAATGATAATGAAGATGTCCATGATTAATGAGAATAAAGCATGACCAATAAATTTCCATGGCATTGCGTCTTGCTAAATCTAAAAGTTCAAGTACACTGGACCAATCACTATTCATTGACTCATAGTTTAAGATAGGACTGTATTTCATACATTAAGATAGGACAAAATTAAAGACAAAATTAAAGACAAATAAAGGGTCAGTAACATATTACAAAGGTCATTAAAGTATAGTTCATTTCTTTACAGAAGCAATTAAAGTTAAGTTTACTCCCAAAAAATATTAAAAATTCTTAAAAATCAATGCACATTTGAGGTTGACCAGATGCTACATTTTGTCTTAGCTATATGGCCAAATAACATGAACCTACTCTCACACTTTGACCCCTAAAATACTTCTTAGCATAGACCTTGTATTCAATCAAGAGCTTGGGTATTACAACAATGTAAAAATGTTTAATACAGCAATGTAAAATAAAAAGCATATAATAGGACAGATATTTCATTTTGCTCTGCATTGGGTATTACATAAGAAAGAAGAACCTTTCATGGTTTTATTATTCAAAATTTTGAAATCACACCTTTTACAAATCAACCATCACTTCACCATTTGATCGAGCCACTTATCACATCTTTAAGATTGGAAGTGATTTCCACTATACACTGCCCTATTATAGTGCCATGCTCATACTTTAAAGCCATAGCTCCGTATGGATAGACATTTTATTAAACCTTTCAATTTTCTCTCAGTTTCCAATATAAGATTCATAAGTAAGGCGATATAAATTTTCTTAAAAAATAAGTAAAACTAATTTTGAAAACTCCCAAAACTTAGATATATATAAACTCACAATTTGCCTTACTTGAATTGTTGCAATACCAACTCAACACCACACCCCTTCCAAGGGAGAAAATGGGACTAAGATATGGGCAAATTTATTTATTTATTTTTTATTTTAAATAAGGTTATGGGCAAGTTGGAAATGAAATACAGTCCTATCTTAATCTATGAGTCAATGAATAGTGATTGATAATGAATTTATCATACATTCAAAAGATCTGACTCAAGCCTTAACACTGGACCAAAAAGACTACGGTTGCTTTCTATTAAAAATTTCCATAATATCTTGTCAACTACATAACACTATTAATGTAACAATTGTGTATCAATGCAAAATTTAGCAGAAAATGTGGATAATTCCTTTTGTGTACTCATAGTAGTAATAGAATTCCATTAGAATATTCAACTGGACCAGATTGACCATCAATTACAAGCCTCCTTTAAGGCTGACAAATAAACAGACTAGGTTTAAAACAATACTTAGCAACAAAAGAAAATTTTGCAACTTACAGGCATCCACGGTTACCATATTTATATGACTAATTGAAGGATGTGTAAAAGCATTAATCTGCTTGTAAACCACATAAAGTAACCAAAAATAATAATATGATAATAAAGAGACTACATATAGACATGGGCGGAGCTACAAGGAGGTGAGTGTGATCAATTGACCCCAAATGAATTTTGAAAATGTTTTTCTTTTACCAATGTATAATTATGCACAATTTTTTGGGATTTTCAGAATTGACCGAAGTGGAATTGTTAAAAAAACTAAAGATGGAGTTGCAACAATGAAAAACAGGAAGACAGGGGACCATAAATCGATCGATTATATATATATATATATATATACATGAACAGAGAGAGAGATTGAGAGAGAGAGACACTAACCTGGTAAGTACAAGGCGGAGGCGAAGATGAAGAGCGGCAAACCCAAGGGACGAAGTGAGGAGATGGTGGGTAGGGCTTGATGAACCGATCGGAAGATCAAGGAAATAGGAAACTTTTTTTTATTAAGGAAGAGGGCAACAATGAGGGAAGATCAAGGCTCAGGAAACATTTTTTATTTATTTTACGTTTATTTCCTTTTCGCGACCAACATCTGCTGGTAGCCAAAAGATTTGATGTCCCGCCTTTTTTTTTCGCGCTCCCGCCATCACGTTTGGCGACCACATTTTCTATTTGGTCACAAATACTTAACTATTAGCCACCAAAAAAATGTTGGTCACTAAAACACCATCATCTGTGACCAAAATAAATTTTGGTGGCAGATTACTATACTTTTTGTGACCAACTAAAAATAGGTGGTCACTAAAGGTATTTTTTCTTGTAGTGGAAGTAGATCCTTAGATACTTGAGTGGTACTATAGACATGTCACTTTGTTTTAAACGAACTGACATCGAGTTACATGGTTATGTTGATGCAAACTTGGCTGGTGATATGGATAATCGAAAGAGTACTATTGGTTACGTTTACACATTGGGTGGTACAGCAGTGAGTTAGATTTCACAGTTACAGAATATTGTGGCCCTTTCTACAACAGAGGTTGAGTATGTTACTATTACTAAAGCTGGGAAGGAGATAACTTGGTTACAGAATTTCCTAACAGAGTTGGGTAAGACGCAAGAGATGAGTATTTTGCATAGTGACAGTCAGAGTGCTATTCATTTTTGCAAAGAATCCGATTTTTCATTCTAGGACGAAACATGTTTAGATGCGATACCATTTCATTCGTTCACTTGTAGATGATGGAATCTTGTCCCTTAAGAAGATCCAAGACAGTAAGAAATCATCAGATATGTTGACCAAGACAGTTATCATTGATAAACTGAAGTTGTGTATAACTTCAGTTAGCCTTCAAGATTGATGAAGGAAGATTGAGTTGTTGCAACGTTCCTCTATATGATAAAGATGATGAAGAGCTTGTGTTATCAGGCTCTAAGTGGGAGATTGTTGGGTCGGTGGACCGTGATAAGTACTGTTCACTCAACCCTACTGTTCACTCAAACACTGGGTCCAATGGGGCTTTGGGAAGGCTTCTTTCCAAAGGGGATGGGGGTCTAGAGGGGGTTTACCCCCCGGCCGAATTTTTTTGGGTACTTTCTGTAACAGCGCCCGCGTTGGAGCTCGTGCTACAGTTCGGACTCGACTTGTGTCACGGTTCTTAATCTGAACCAAAGAGTCCAAATCTGGCAAATCGTTTTGAGAAACAGATTTTTGAAAAAGTAGTGCCAAACATGGACTGCTTTGCCAGATACAGAGTCGCCACCTAAATATTTTTAAAATGGGGAAATTTAGGAAACCCTGACTCGGTGCCGAAGGCCACATGTCCGTCATCACCGGAGTTGTCTCGGCTCGGGAGCTTGGGTACGATCGGGGAAGGTCAGCTATGAGCACCCCCTTTCGCCCGGTCCGAAGACCGGCCTCTACTAACCGTGATATCCGTTTTTAAAAACTTTATGTGTTCTTATTCCATTTATTAGCCTAGAATTACTATGTTATGCGCACAGCAAACAAGTATAGACTAGATTGCCTAATTTGGAAATAAACATTGCATATCCGTTCGGTTTGAAAATGCTTTGGAATTTGCTACTCGCAAGTAGGCTAAAATGCGGATTTCAACGAGTCTTTCCAACTCAAACAATCCAACCTTCACCCACAGGCATTCAAAACAGTTTAACACATAAGCATCTAGCCACATGTTAAGCATGCTGTTATGGTAACATTCACACTCATGCGATATGCTAAAGCGGAAATACTTACCTAGTACTCCGTGCCAAAACAAAGAACTTGTTAGCAAACATGCATGATCCAAGTCCATGTGAAGTGCCTAATGCATCGCATACAAAATGTCGCTAAGATAGGCTCGGCTAATCCTAGACATGTCATGTGAAAATGCACAATTATCACATATTCAATTTGGAATTGAAGTACTGATGCAGTTAGCATGATGTTCCGAGCCTAATGCATGTCAACAAATGCATGAATGCACGCATGCATAGCATAAGGTATGCTAAAATAAATGTGCCCTAATCTACCATCATAAGCAGGTAAATAAAAGGGAGGAAAGAAGTGGGGTTGGAAGACATTCACACCACCCACACACACTTATTACAGATTTGCCCTCGCTCGGAGGGACCAAATAAATATTACAAATTAATTAACTACGCAAGCTAATTAAATATTACAAATTAATTAATTAACAAATTAACTAATTAATTAAAGCAGGAAAACGCCTCGGGAAGCGTGCCACCATGCGCAAGCCGCCTCTGTTTTCCTCCCTTTCCTCCTCTGGAGGTTGTCAAAACCTCAGGACTGCATCCTTGGACATAGGGGATCATCACCGGCTGAATGAAACTTCCACCGGCAGTGTAGTATGGCCATCGGCACAAAATAGGGTCTGTCGGCAGAGAAAATTGTGCCGGTCGGCACATTACACTGCCGGTCGGCAGAGTATTCCTGCAGAACCTGCAACTCACAGCAACAGAGGGCAAAACAAGGCATGACAGCACAATTCAAGGCATGTATGCACCAAACATGTCTCTTATCATTGTAATGACTCAAAGGGACATGTGCCTCGGTTCTCGGGCCACCAATCACGCATTTCCATGCATGATGGCCCAAGGAACCAAGCATGCAACTTTGGTTTCAAATGCATGCAAACCAATCAAACAAATTAGGCCCAATTCCTATCACCAATTCAAGGAACAAGGCATGCATGCAAGATGCAATGCAACCTAGGCATACAAGCTAAGGATGCAACGTGGCATGGCAAAACACTTATGCAAGCATACAAGCATACATATGGCAATGCAAATGGATGGCAAGATGAACTTATGCATGAATTAGGCAGCTCTAATAAGGCCTAAAACAATGGCCAAAGTGCTATAAAATGAAGGCTGAATGGCATGCACGCACACATGCACATAAGGGCCAACACTTAAGCACAAATCAAACAACATTCAAGCACACTTGAAAGGAGGGATCATGGACTAATTAGCATGCAACATGAGCCCTAAAATCATGTTATAAAATGATGCCAAATCAAGTTATAAATCAAGCCAAAACATGCAAAGAGTAGTCCAAGTGTTCAAGGCAAATCAATAATGCATTGAACTACACTTATCATGACCAAACATGGCATGCATTAAACAACTAAAAACAGATTTTTAGCATGTTAAAACAAGGCCAAAGGACTCCTTAGATGGCATCTAAGTGGCCCAAATACAAAGGCATACACCATGGCCAAAACATGGAGCATTGCAACACATGCTTTCAAAGCATTAAAGAGACATGCAAGGCAATCCAACAAGCATGGAAATGGGACTGAAATAGCATGTAGGATGATTCCAAATCATCAAAACAATGCAAAGATGGCATGCTACACATGCACATACTCAAGGCCAACAAGCCCAAATACAAAAGAGCTATATAATGCATGCTAAAATCAACCCAAATACTTATGGACAGACCTAGAACATGGCAAAATAAGCACATAATCTTCACAAGACTAAGCCTAAAACATGCTCCAACAAAGGCTAACAACCTAAGGCACATTAAGGCATAAACAAGGCATTACATGGCAACTATGCTAAACATGGATGGAGTTCCAAAACCAACTTGAAATCATGTTATATTATGGATATATAAGCATGAAAAACAAACCAAACATGCTCAACACATACTCAAGCATAGGCTTCCTTAGGAGGCCAAAATATGCCCTTTTCAAGGACAACAAGGAGAGGGGGTGGCCCTCTCCTTCTTGGGACTTCAAAGCATCATCTTCACCATTGAAATCCCTCAAGATTTCAGTGGTGAAGAGACCTCAACACCAAAATCCCGGAGCTAGCACAAAATGGCTCAAAATGAGGCCTTTTGAGGCCTAAGGGTGGTCAACACCCCTCAAACAACAAAACACTCTTAATAAACAATAAAGAGGGCTTAAAAATAGAACTTTTTTATGTTATACAATAATCACAAAAACAGTTCTAAGATAGGTATAAAATCAATGCAAAAAAGGGGAAAAAAAAGACTAGTTTCTCACCCTTGATGCCTTCTTCAACAAAGATGCTCCAATGGCCTCCTTGAGCTTGAATCCAAGACCAAAACTTCAAAACACACTCTTTAGAACCTCAGCTCCTAGAGGAAGGTGAAACACTAGGTGTTTGTGTGCAATAGTGAGACACAAAACACCTAGTGTGCAAAATGAGAGGGAAAGAGAGATAGGTGAGTGTATCTAACCCTAACCCTAGAAAACCAGAGCTCTCCTCTGTATTTTCCTCTCTCTAAAATGTAAAAAGCCTCTTCTTTGCCTTAGAGAGAGTTCCTCTCTATATGCCTCTTGTAAAGCTTACAAGACAAGCTTTGCAAGAGGGAGATCCCTCCATACACGTGTATGGAGGGGAGCAAAATCAATACAGCTGTCCTAAAATATCTACAAAAGCAGATGAACAGCAATCGGCCGGCAAAAAATGCCATCTTGGCCAAACAAAGTGCCGACCGGCACAAAAAAGTGCTGACCGGCAACAAATAGTGCCGACCGGCAAACTAAATTGCCGGTGGCAGCAAAAACCAGCCGGTGGCATCTAGCCACTGCCGGTGATGGGTGGGGATGGTCTACAAGCCCCAACCTGCCTCTCAAAGGCAAGATGCAAGTGTTTGGTGCAAAACCAGACACTAAACGGTCGAGTTCGGGGATCCTGAGGCGGGGCGCGCGAGCCGAGACCTCCGGGAACTCCAAACGAACACAAACATGGATAATCACCGAGTGTTCAAACGGTGACGTCCAAGTCTTGAGGACGGTCAAAAATGGGGTGTCTACAGTTGCCCCTCTTTGACAGAACTCGGAAGTCATAACAATGACGGGAGTGAATGTCAAAGCCCAGAGACGACCCATTTTTGACAAGGCCGAAGACTTAGACAAACATGCAAGACAAACAAGGTATGCGCCCGGAGGCAGGGGCAAAATGCAAGACAATGCACAGAGCCGAGCATAACTTATGATCATGCAAAGAAAGCTGTAATGAAGCAAACATGCGACAATTTTAAGCTAGCATACCAAACTACACTACAATGCAGAAAGGATGTAAGAGAATTATGGAATTCTCAATACGTCTCACTCGGGAGATACAATACCTGTGCGGCTCGTCTGGTTGCACCAGCTTCAAATGAACCGTACATACAATATCGTGCCTGAAAAGAAAACAAACTTAACAGGTACAATATGGTTAGCAACATGCATGACAATGCAAAATGGATGCAAGACGATATGCAATATATACAAAACAATGTATAAACAATGCAAATGAAGATGCAATGTATTTGAAACAATGCAAGCTATATGCAAAGCATTTGAATCGTGATCCAATCACGAACGGTTCGAAACCACACCTATGTCAAATAGATTGATGGAGGTAACAAGTCTGTCTACCATAGAACGGTCAACTGAACTATGAGTATTGTAGACAGACGCAAGAACAAGTATTGGGTGGAATTGACATAAGTGGGGAAACAACCCGCTGGAGAAAGGACTACGATCCTAATGCCGGATAAAAAAAAAATTACACTACAATGTAATGGATGAATATGACACGCAGGCCAAACCAAATCTTGCTTAGGAAAGGCATGCATGCATACAAGCCATGTGTAACACAGAAAAGGTGCCGCAACCCTCAACCAACATATCAACGTGGAATCGGCGCGATACACATACAGAACTGTGTTTTAACATGAAAAGTAAGGGCACATACCGGACCAAGCTCAACCTGGAAAGGCGCAAGCCAAAGGCGGAAGGTGATGCAATGAATGCATGCAATCTACAATGCAATATTTACAAATATGCAATGGAATGGATACAATGGATATGGCACGCAAGCCAAACCAAATCTTGCCTAGGAAAGGCATGTATACATACGAGCCATGTGTAACACAGAAAAGGTGCCGCAACCCTCAACCAACATATCAACGTGGAATCGGCGCGATACACATACAGAACTGTGTTTTAACATGAAAAGTAAGGACACATACCGGACCAAGCTCAACCTGGAAAGGCGCAAGCCAAAGGCGGAAGGTGATGCAATGAATGCATGCAAACTACAATGCAAGTGCATGACAATGCACTATGATGCAATGACTATGATTGCAACTTTCCCTATCTTACCAACAGGGTGATATACTAGGTTGGTTCAGTATCCAGAACTGAGGCGTAGACATGCCGTCTCAACCTATGGGGCTTCCATACAGATTTCAAGCCGAGGGTAAACCTCTGGGTATTTAAACCAGACTTTAGTCTCGGAACTCCCGAACCTTTGCGTTCTAGGCATAAGCCGTTCGAACTCTAGTTTCCACCGTCCCAGTTGGTCTTCTAGGAACTCATCGCAAGCACAGGCAGGTGGCTTTACCAGACCACCGAAAAGTCGTTCGGGCACGACAAACACCGAAGGAATTGCACCTTCAGAGGATTTAAGGTCTCCTAGACCGGAATGCAAAATGTATGCATGACAATGCATGTTTTTTTGTTGTTTTTTTTTGAAATGCAAATGATGCAAGTGATGCATGTTGCATGAAATGCCCGACAACACGCGGCTTAAGATATGTACAAAGCAATAGTGTGCACACCAATGCAATAAAGGTCTTGCACCTTCCAAGGATTTAAGGTCTCCTAGACCGTACGTGTTTAAGGTCACGCCAGACCATGCGTGTTTAAGGTCTCGCCAGACCACGGTGGTATTTACAAGACGCGTGACAATGCGCTGAAGGTTTCGCACCTCCAAAGGATTTAAGGTCTCCTAGACCGTGCGTGTTTAAGGTCTCGCCAGACCGTGCGTGTTTAAGGTCTCGCCAGACCACTGGTATTGCACGACGGCATGATAATGCGCTGAAGGTTTCGCACCTCCAAAGGATTTAAGGTCTCCTAGACCGTGCGTGTTTAAGGTCTCGCCAGACCGTGCGTGTTTAAGGTCTCGCCAGACCACGGGGTATTGCACGACGGCATGATGCGCAAAATAGCGCAATGCGTTAGGCAACACGAGTGCACAGGACAGTGCGATGGAATGCATGCAAAATGCAATGAGATGCGCAAAACAGCGCGAAATTGAAATGCACAAAACAGTGCGATGCGCAGAACAGCGCGAACAATACAATGCACAAAACAGTGCGATGCGCAGAACAGCGCGAACAATTCAATGCACAAAACAGTGCGATGCGCAGAACAGCGCAAACAATTCAATGCACAAAACAGTGCGATGCGCAGAACAGCGCGAACAATACAATGCACAAAACAGTGCGATGCGCAGAACAGCGCGAACAATACAATGCACAAAACAGTGCGATGCGCAGAACAGCGCAAAATTTGAAATGCACAAAACAGTGCAATGCGCAGAACAGCGCGAACAATTCAATGCACAAAACAGTGCGATGCGCAGAACAGCGCGAACAATTCAATGCACTAACAAGTGCAAGTAAGGTGCGCAAGATAGCGCGAACAAATGCAATGCACTAACAAGTGCAATTGAGGTGCGCAAGATAGCGCGAACAAATGCAATGCACAAAATAGTGCGATGCGCAAAATAGCGCGAAGAAAATGTGATGCACAAAACAGTGCGATGCGCAAAATAGCGCGAAGAAAATACAATGCACTAACAAGTGCAAGTAAGGTGCGCAAGATAGCGCGAACAAAATCTAATGCACTAACAAGTGCGATGCGCAAAATAGTGCGAACAAAATACAATGCACTAACAAGTGCAAGTAAGGTGCGCAAGATAGCGCGAACAAATGCAATGCACAAAATAGTGCGATGCGCAGAACAGCGCGAACAACTTTGAAATGCACAAAACAGTGCGATGCGCAGAACAGCGCGAACAACTTTGAAATGCACAAAACAGTGCGATGCGCAGAACAGCGCGAACAACTTTGAAATGCACAAAACAGTGCGATGCGCAGAACAGCGCGAACAAATGCAATGCACAAAATAGTGCGATGCGCAAAATAGCGCGAAGGAAATATGATGCACAAAACAGTGCGATGCCAAGTGTGACGTGCATGCCACACGGAGTGTAAATGGGCTTAAATGCGCGACAACGCAAGTATTCCGAAATGCATGACAATGCATGGAATGGAAATGCAATGATGATGTATGAGAAATGTGCACGACAATGCAAAGGGGTGCGTGTTGCAACGCATGTAACACGTGCATAACAATGCAAATGTGCGGCGCACGACAGCGCGATATAATGCACCGAAGTAGTGTGATGAACTTGTGCAACACACATGGGGCAACCTTTGAATTCAAAAGGATACACCTTGCATGAATTCGAGTGCCACGCACTGGAGACACGGCCTGCGGTCAAAACGGAGGTCGGTTGAGCGTCGGAGATGCACTTTCTTGCACTTTCTTGAGCTATGAAGACCCAAAACAATTCAAATGGCCTAAACAAGGCTGTGGGAACCCCACCGGCAGAAAGGGGAGGCCACCGGCTGGCCACGAGTTCATTGACATCCCCGACTTACCGCCGGTATGTATCACTGCACTTCGTACAGTTATTCATTTCAGTTTACTTGATATTCCACAGAATACTAATGCATCTGATACTTTTGCAGGCCTCTTCTGAGTACACCCGTCAGTCGTTGGCGATGAATGCCTCGATGATGGGGATGCTTCAGCGGACATTTGACCTCCTGGCCGTCTACAGCATACCGGTATGTCCTTTTGACACTGGCCTCAAACCATTCATTCACTGCTTTACATAATCTGATGCACGACACAACACCTGATACACTGATCTCACAGTATCTGAACACTGCATACACTGCATTCTGCACTAAACTCTGTACTGACAAACTGCTCACGGCATTCATACACTGTACTCATACACTGCATTCTGCACTGATAAACTGCTCACGACATACTCTCACTGTACTCATACACTGCATTCTGCACTGTTAAACTGTCCACAGTATACTGATGCATTTCCCTTTTTGTGTACTTTTCAGCCTCCTTTCCAGATTCCCACGGCAGGAGGTGCTCCAGCTAGACCTGCTGTCCCTGCTCGGGGGAGAGATGAGGAGGGCAGGATATTTCCCCGTACCAGGGGAGGGCGTACTCACGTCGGGAGTAGCTCGCGAGCTCCAGTCCCGGACGATGACGACGACGAGGAGTCAGAGGCGGAGGCAGGGTCATCGGAGGAGGAGACCGGAGGCGGTTCTAGCTCGGGCTCTGACGACGACGCTGATGATGCTCCTGGACCTTCGTCCAGGAAGAGGACCAGGACGGACTGACAGCCCTTGGAGTCGCTGGACATAGATGCAGATTTTTGCTATCTTTTCTTTCTTTCTTGTACTTTTCTTTTTGTTTGGTAGATAGATTACCTTGTACTGCCGCAGGCAGATTTTTGTTTCCAAAACTTGTACACTTGAAAAGATAATGAAATGAAACAGACTTTTTATCTGAAAAAGTGTTTACATTTACCCATTTCATGCATTGCATCGCATCTCATCATGTTACACCTCAATGTAAATGAAATTGATTGGTTATCTGAAAATTGAACACTTGCACTGTAATAATCAGATAACTAAAGCAGCCAACAGCAAAATAACCCAAGCAATCCACTGCCTGATTCTGGACACACAGCCCTTACTCTGTTGGGGATTAATCTGCACACAGCCCATAACACAGCATTCGATTCATTCTGCACACGGCACTTCTCAAGCAAACAGCCCAGTCTAACAGGACGGACCTCAAAGATGGAACCGGTTGGAGTCGAAATGCGTTCAAATGTAGAGAATGGCACAGCATTCTGAGCATAAACGATTTTTGAAATCGAATGAGGGTTTTTCAAACCGGGATATCGAGCCTACCACTGAACACAGCGGGGCGGACTTAAATACAGGTGCACGACCTAAACACAACGAGACACGCTCAGGAGAGACTCAAAACAAAAGACGAGACCGTCAAATGAAAGAGACACGACACACAGACGCGTAAACGAAGATGGGAGACCTCGGACCATGAGGAGCCAGTTCAATCTGGGTATTGTTTCCCACCCTTTCTCATTTGTGATCCTCACATCACTCGACTCTCAAGCTCGGATTTTCTCTCAAAACCCTTTTCCTCTCTTTTCTCTCAACTCACACCTCTCTATTCTTCATTCTCTCATTTTTCATCCCTCCCCGGGGTGATTGATGGATAAATAGCAAGGTGTGGGTTCACGCCCGATGCCGTTAGCTCACAGCTATTCTTCCGGCAGGCAGAGCGCTCTTCTGGCAAGTATGTTGATGACGGGGGAAAGACAGAATGCCTGACTCAACTGTGCCCCTAGTTCATCATTTTAACCATTCTTTCGTTTTTGCTTTCTACTAAAACGGTTTTGATCAAAACGAGAGTCGGATTAACGTACTTGTTCAATTTTTTATTTGAAAAGCATGCAAGTCAGGCTGCAAGTACTGAAAATTTTCCTTTTGGGGTCCAAGACAATGGTCCAGTTTTGGAAAATGAGATAGTTTTCGAGAAAATAGTCAACCTCAGTAAAAATTTTCAAAAACTATTTTTCAAACAGCTGATGCTCAACAAGCATGAAACTTACCCTTCGAGATGCGCAACCTCGGATCGGAGGCAATGGAAAATTGCCCCTGGTTTGAAGGAGGGTGGGAGGCAACGGAAAGTTGCCCCTAGTTTGAATGGCGGCTCGCGGCGGGTGGTGGCAACGGAAAGTTGCCCCTTGTTTGGGATGGTGCCGCAGCAATCCGCAGACAGTCTTCATTGGCGGTGGTTGATCTCTTGGACACAGCGATGACGAAGACGGTCACAACAAATATATGGACACAGTCACCTTGGAAGGTGTTGGCAACTGGACCTTGGGATGAAATCGAAACCATTGCATGGACTGAGACGCTATGAAAGCGTTGGGGGCTGGACTTCATGATGAAGTTGCCTACGTATCCCAAACATGGGAATCAAGCCTTACGTAGTTCCGGTTAAGGTCCACTCGGGTATTTTAACCTTCACTTTTTTAGGCTCTCATTTTTGCCAAGGCGCCCAATGCGGGTTTTCGACCTTGCGAGCTTCTTTTCATTTTCTATTTCTTCTTTCTTTTTTTCTTTTTTTTTCTTTTCTTCTTTTCTTTTTTCTCTTTTTTTCTTTTTTTTGTATTTTTCTCTTGCTCTAACTTTTGCCTGGACCGCCCTTCCGGGTTTTCAGCCCAGCGAGCCTCTCAAAGGGTAAAAGTGTAGCAAGTCCATGCCAAATGGTTTCTTGAAATTGAAGCCTCTCTGTGTCTAGGAGAACGGCTGTTGCACTGATTTGCGGAGAATCCATCAGGGTTACTCTACGAGCTTCTCCCGGCGAGATCTACTCCTTCTGATTCGGCCTTGATGCTTCTTGATAGAAGGCTACCTCAAAACTGGCCACACGGGCCTTTCATGGCGTTTGTCCGTTGAGCTTTCTGAACATTCTGAAAGGGTTCAAACTCGGAAAACAAATAGGTTGAATCTTGAGGCTGAGAGCGATCCTAGGCTGAGCAATCTCAAGAGCGATTCCACACAGGTCTTCGCAGGGCCGCGTAAAATATTTGTTTTTGAAAGTTTTTAAGGAAGCGAGAAGTCGCTCGTGCCGAAGATAGTGTGGAACCAATCTGGATCAGGCCAGGGTCCTTCTCAGTACTCATGCCGACAAGCATGGCTTTATTCATAAAAAGACTTAGCACGCCTCTCTTTCTCTCAAAATGATCAAAATTTTACAAAACCCGAGGAATTCCTTCCTCTTCGTTTTCATCACCGCAGTGTTCAAAAAGTTTGTTTTGTTGAAAAAAATTAGGTTAATGCAATGAGTTTGGCGCGCAGGAGAGCAGGCGAGATGTACTGTCAGCCCAATCAAATTCTCTGGCACTTATGCTGAAAGCAAGCATGAAGGTTGAGATAGCAACAGCTGTTTCAATCGGCTTTGTTGGTGCAACTGGCCCCTCGGCAGAAACAGACTCAAAACAAAAACAAATAATAACAAAATGGCGTTCGGGACAACAACCCCAGAATCACCTGGTATTATATACAACGGGGACTGACTCGATACAACAAGACAGACCCTTAAGCAAAAAAGACTGACTCAAGACAAAGAGACAGATTCAAAACAAAAGACCGACTCGATATCCAAGCCAGGATTTACAAAAACTCGGTTTCACCGATGCTCAAAAATGCGTGCCAGACGCTTCATCCAAAAATGTACCAAATGTTGCCCGCAGGCGGTTCACTTTACATACTCCCAGTATCAGAGCCCTCGAAATCCAACAACTGAGTGGTGACGGGCTTGCCTGAGGTGGGTGGTAGGATAACCTTGTTATCAATCAAATCCTGCACTTCATGACGAAGGCGGGAACATCCATCGGTACTGTGACCGGACTGTTGATGGTACGCGCAGTACAAGGTAGCATCATGAGTGGCGGGGAGATTCTACTGGAGTGGCCGGGCCTCCAAAGGCTTAAGATGCGCGTTCTTTGCCAATATTAACAATGCCCTAGACAAAGGCATGTGGAGGTCGTGAAAGACCCTGCGCCCTCGGGGCAGGTACTTTGTATTTTGAGGATTCTTGCCAGATGCGCTGGCGAAAGGATCAGCCGGCGCTGCCTTGGCTTTTTGAACCTTCCCCGGTGCAGGGTTGGGAGCTACTGGAATTGTCTGGGCATGACGGGGCCCATCCCGGTTTTCTGTCTGGCTTGAACTGCCTTTGATTGGAGCGGGGAAAGCATCATCTACAGCTTTGGTCACTATTGCAGATGTTTGTTGCTTGTTCATCCCTCTGGCCTTCAAAGCCTCGACTGCCCACAGCAGTTGCTCAATAGGGTCGGCGTCTGCCTTTGCCTTGTCCTTTCCTTTGGCCTCAGCCTGATCGAGGGTCTGGGTTGGTGCTGACATGTCGTAGCTATAGCCGGAAGCCACCTCTGGCTAGCTGAGCTCTATCACAATCCGCCCCAGTAGCGGGGGCTCCTGTGGTACAAAATTCCCGGCGTACGGCGCCGCTGGCGGTGAAGCCGACATTCCATAGGCGAGGTCTGCCACAGACCTTTGGAGATCGCCTATCATCCCCATCAATTCGAAGGTGGTGGGCTCACGAGCCTGGTATAACTGGGGAGCCCAAACCGGGTGCACAACGGGCATCCTGGGCGGGTGTGACATACTGATGCTGGCCTCACTCTGCGGAGTGGTTCCCTGCTCCGGTGCGGCTGTCATAACCACAATTTCTTCTGAACTTTGTGTCGCCATAAATCTTGCCTCAGCAAAGGGGAGACACTGGCTGTTCTGTATCAACTCTGCAACTCTCTGAACTGAAAGAAAAACAGACAGCATTTCAGCCCAAACTGATCAATCACGGGTGTAGCCAAACAACTGTACCCTACTGCTGATCACTGTTCCCAAAAATCACTGTTCCCAAAATACTGAATCTGATACCCGCGGATAACTGATTCTCACAACTGATACTGATACTGGTGTCCCCATGTTAGATACTCTGACTTGCAAACTGACACGTGCATTCCTGTGGAGCAGCACTCTAAAAGCACATAGCAAGTAAAGAGAACAAAACACCCCTATGTTGGGGTAAAGTTTCCCTGTCTTATTTTGTCAGGAGCTAGGGTTTCACTACGCACACAGCGGTTTCAAACAACCTAACATCGGGTAAGCAGCCTGTCCTAATTTGGAATGGTCACTATGGATCCGAATATGAACTAGGTCGAATGGTCAAAAAGGGTGCCCCGGTAAAACCGGGGTTTGTGTTCCCATACTGTCAGAGCCCATAGCCGGTCAGCCTTATGGACATGCCTTGACAAGACAAGCCTCCGGCAAACCGTTCAGGAATGGCAGATGGCAAACACTGTGTTCCTAGGCGCACCAATGTACATGCAATGCAAAGAAACACATAAATGAAGTCAAAACAGGATATCACGAGTTCGAGTCAAACTCTCTAAAAATCCCCAGCGGAGTCGCCAGAAACTGTAACAGCGCCCGCGTTGGAGCTCGTGCTACAGTTCGGACTCGACTTGTGTCACGGTTCTTAATCTGAACCAAAGAGTCCAAATCTGGCAAATCGTTTTGAGAAACAGATTTTTGAAAAAGTAGTGCCAAACATGGACTGCTTTGCCAGATACAGAGTCGCCACCTAAATATTTTTAAAATGGGGAAATTTAGGAAACCCTGACTCGGTGCCGAAGGCCACATGTCCGTCATCACCGGAGTTGTCTCGGCTCGGGAGCTTGGGTACGATCGGGGAAGGTCAGCTATGAGCACCCCCTTTCGCCCGGTCCGAAGACCGGCCTCTACTAACCGTGATATCCGTTTTTAAAAACTTTATGTGTTCTTATTCCATTTATTAGCCTAGAATTACTATGTTATGCGCACAGCAAACAAGTATAGACTAGATTGCCTAATTTGGAAATAAACATTGCATATCCGTTCGGTTTGAAAATGCTTTGGAATTTGCTACTCGCAAGTAGGCTAAAATGCGGATTTCAACGAGTCTTTCCAACTCAAACAATCCAACCTTCACCCACAGGCATTCAAAACAGTTTAACACATAAGCATCTAGCCACATGTTAAGCATGCTGTTATGGTAACATTCACACTCATGCGATATGCTAAAGCGGAAATACTTACCTAGTACTCCGTGCCAAAACAAAGAACTTGTTAGCAAACATGCATGATCCAAGTCCATGTGAAGTGCCTAATGCATCGCATACAAAATGTCGCTAAGATAGGCTCGGCTAATCCTAGACATGTCATGTGAAAATGCACAATTATCACATATTCAATTTGGAATTGAAGTACTGATGCAGTTAGCATGATGTTCCGAGCCTAATGCATGTCAACAAATGCATGAATGCACGCATGCATAGCATAAGGTATGCTAAAATAAATGTGCCCTAATCTACCATCATAAGCAGGTAAATAAAAGGGAGGAAAGAAGTGGGGTTGGAAGACATTCACACCACCCACACACACTTATTACAGATTTGCCCTCGCTCGGAGGGACCAAATAAATATTACAAATTAATTAACTACGCAAGCTAATTAAATATTACAAATTAATTAATTAACAAATTAACTAATTAATTAAAGCAGGAAAACGCCTCGGGAAGCGTGCCACCATGCGCAAGCCGCCTCTGTTTTCCTCCCTTTCCTCCTCTGGAGGTTGTCAAAACCTCAGGACTGCATCCTTGGACAGAGGGGATCATCACCGGCTGAATGAAACTTCCACCGGCAGTGTAGTATGGCCATCGGCACAAAATAGGGTCTGTCGGCAGAGAAAATTGTGCCGGTCGGCACATTACACTGCCGGTCGGCAGAGTATTCCTGCAGAACCTGCAACTCACAGCAACAGAGGGCAAAACAAGGCATGACAGCACAATTCAAGGCATGTATGCACCAAACATGTCTCTTATCATTGTAATGACTCAAAGGGACATGTGCCTCGGTTCTCGGGCCACCAATCACGTATTTCCATGCATGATGGCCCAAGGAACCAAGCATGCAACTTTGGTTTCAAATGCATGCAAACCAATCAAACAAATTAGGCCCAATTCCTATCACCAATTCAAGGAACAAGGCATGCATGCAAGATGCAATGCAACCTAGGCATACAAGCTAAGGATGCAACGTGGCATGGCAAAACACTTATGCAAGCATACAAGCATACATATGGCAATGCAAATGGATGGCAAGATGAACTTATGCATGAATTAGGCAGCTCTAATAAGGCCTAAAACAATGGCCAAAGTGCTATAAAATGAAGGCTGAATGGCATGCACGCACACATGCACATAAGGGCCAACACTTAAGCACAAATCAAACAACATTCAAGCACACTTGAAAGGAGGGATCATGGACTAATTAGCATGCAACATGAGCCCTAAAATCATGTTATAAAATGATGCCAAATCAAGTTATAAATCAAGCCAAAACATGCAAAGAGTAGTCCAAGTGTTCAAGGCAAATCAATAATGCATTGAACTACACTTATCATGACCAAACATGGCATGCATTAAACAACTAAAAACAGATTTTTAGCATGTTAAAACAAGGCCAAAGGACTCCTTAGATGGCATCTAAGTGGCCCAAATACAAAGGCATACACCATGGCCAAAACATGGAGCATTGCAACACATGCTTTCAAAGCATTAAAGAGACATGCAAGGCAATCCAACAAGCATGGAAATGGGACTGAAATAGCATGTAGGATGATTCCAAATCATCAAAATAATGCAAAGATGGCATGCTACACATGCACATACTCAAGGCCAACAAGCCCAAATACAAAAGAGCTATATAATGCATGCTAAAATCAACCCAAATACTTATGGACAGACCTAGAACATGGCAAAATAAGCACATAATCTTCACAAGACTAAGCCTAAAACATGCTCCAACAAAGGCTAACAACCTAAGGCACATTAAGGCATAAACAAGGCATTACATGGCAACTATGCTAAACATGCATGGAGTTCCAAAACCAACTTGAAATCATGTTATATTATGGATATATAAGCATGAAAAACAAACCAAACATGCTCAACACACACTCAAGCATAGGCTTCCTTAGGAGGCCAAAATATGCCCTTTTCAAGGACAACAAGGAGAGGGGGTGGCCCTCTCCTTCTTGGGACTTCAAAGCATCATCTTCACCACTGAAATCCCTCAAGATTTCAGTGGTGAAGAGACCTCAACACCAAAATCCCGGAGCTAGCACAAAATGGCTCAAAATGAGGCCTTTTGAGGCCTAAGGGTGGTCAACACCCCTCAAACAACAAAACACTCTTAATAAACAATAAAGAGGGCTTAAAAATAGAACTTTTTTATGTTATACAATAATCACAAAAATAGTTCTAAGATAGGTATAAAATCAATGCAAAAAAGGGGAAAAAAAAGACTAGTTTCTCACCCTTGATGCCTTCTTCAACAAAGATGCTCCAATGGCCTCCTTGAGCTTGAATCCAAGACCAAAACTTCAAAACACACTCTTTAGAACCTCAGCTCCTAGAGGAAGGTGAAACACTAGGTGTTTGTGTGCAATAGTGAGACACAAAACACCTAGTGTGCAAAATGAGAGGGAAAGAGAGATAGGTGAGTGTATCTAACCCTAACCCTAGAAAACCAGAGCTCTCCTCTGTATTTTCCTCTCTCTAAAATGTAAAAAGCCTCTTCTTTGCCTTAGAGAGAGTTCCTCTCTATATGCCTCTTGTAAAGCTTACAAGACAAGCTTTGCAAGAGGGAGATCCCTCCATACACGTGTATGGAGGGGAGCAAAATCAATACAGCTGTCCTAAAATATCTACAAAAGCAGATGAACAGCAATCGGCCGGCAAAAAATGCCATCTTGGCCAAACAAAGTGCCGACCGGCACAAAAAAGTGCTGACCGGCAACAAATAGTGCCGACCGGCAAACTAAATTGCCGGTGGCAGCAAAAACCAGCCGGTGGCATCTAGCCACTGCCGGTGATGGGTGGGGATGGTCTACAAGCCCCAACCTGCCTCTCAAAGGCAAGATGCAAGTGTTTGGTGCAAAACCAGACACTAAACGGTCGAGTTCGGGGATCCTGAGGCGGGGCGCGCGAGCCGAGACCTCCGGGAACTCCAAACGAACACAAACATGGATAATCACCGAGTGTTCAAACGGTGACGTCCAAGTCTTGAGGACGGTCAAAAATGGGGTGTCTACACTTTCGTAATTCCTATGTTATTTCCGTATAACCCTAATTCTATACTTATAAATAGACGAGAGGGCGCTTCTTTTAGGTTAAGAAGGAGTTGTATTTTTTTGATCATAGTGAAAACTGCAACAGCCGTGGACCTAGCCCAATTCTGGCATAAACCACGTAAATTCTTGTGTTCTTGTGTATGTAATTTATTTGATTCGTTTTTCTTTTTTATTTGTTATTTCGTATCTCACCAATCTTAGTTAGGAAGGGTCAATTTCTAACAATATCTTGTTCCAATGATTTAAATTTATTTTTTAAGTTATGTTGACAAAATACCAAGTGAAAATTATTTATGTGCCCAAAATGAGAGACATAAAGAAAGAGAGTTTTCCAAAATTTGGGCAATGCTATACTCTAGCTATAATTTTGAAAAATTCTAAGAGATAATATTTTTTTAAAACATATTAAATTTAAATTTGGTACGAATTTTAACAAGCAATAAATGAGTGAACATTACGCTCTTCTTTAATTAGTTTTTGTAGTGAGATTAATTGTTTTGAACTTCACTCAAACTAATGAATTTTAATACAATAACCAATTAAAAAAAATTAATAAAAAGGGCTATTGACCCAATTGTTAAGTCTGAACAAACAAGGTTTCCCTAGGCGTCGGTGGCTATGGTCTGAATCAAAATTAAATATGCATATCTACTTCAAAATTAAATATGCACATCTACTTCCTTTTACCCAGCAGAGAGAGTTTCACGTGAAAAGTCAAAAGCTCTAACTTTTTCTTTTTTTTTTTTTTTTTTTTTGACTTGTGCAGCAAACTTCACTTTATGCCTTTATTCTCATGATCTCTTTAGTCTTCACTTAATCATAATTATGATCAAGTTGCTTTATTGGGTTCCTTTTTTGACAATTATTAGCCATGCCACACTCTTTTGAAACACATGTTTTCAAAACAAAAATACGCCTATCTACCTCTAGTTTATCTTTTATATCAAGGTAATCAATTCAAAATAATCAATAATTCTATCCCATGAGGCCTTTGGTCAAGTAAGTATAAAATATAAGAATAAAATTTTGTATATCTGATCATCTCAAACCCTATTTCAATAAGACTATGATTTTAAATATTAGTTGATACATGTTGATATGGTCTATTCACAATTAATACAGTCAGTTCAGTTGCTATAAAGCTCTTTTGTTCAGGTAATGATTTAAAAAATTTATGATTACGACATTCGATTTTTGATATGTATCACTTAATACTTATGATACTATTACACTACAGTCAATATCGATACGTCTTCCTATATCAGTATTTAAAAGGTAAATCATGAGAAATTCTATAATATAAATCTAAAAAGGGGTGTGTACCATAAATGTCTCAGTTACGACCTTTATGATATTTGATTATGACTCATTGTGGTGTTCGTTATGATTTGATTATGACTCTTTGTAGTGTTTGTTATGATTTAATTATGATCTATTGTGATTGTGTTGGTTATGACTCACTATGATATTAGTTATGATTTCATTATAATATATTTTTGTTATTTTAGTTATAATTGATTTTTTTTTTTTTGTTGTTGTTGTTATATCTGTGTTTGATTACAACATAACCTGCACCAAGAACGTTTATATTTACTATTTTTTTCTTCCAAATATAGAAATGCCATGCAAGGGAGTCTTTGACTTAGGTAACCTGCCCAGGCCGGCACCTTGAGATATCGCTCTCAAAGCTTTCTATATATACTTCCACTTTTTTTGCACCATTCTTCACAACAACACTATTCTCAGTCCTTTCTCAACTTCTAATACATAACAATGGATTCATCTTCTTCTTTCAAAGCCATTGTGACTTTGGCTTTCCTTTTTATTTTCATGGGAAGCTCTTCAGCTCAACTTTCACCAACTTTCTATTCCTATTCTTGTCCCGATCTTTTTCCCACTGTGAAATCTGTAGTGCAATCTGCAATATCAAATGAAGCCCGGATGGGCGCTTCTCTTCTTCGATTGTTCTTCCATGACTGCTTTGTTAATGTAATTCTCTACTTGCATTTTCACTTCCCAGTACCTTTCTAGTTTTACAAGTGACCTCGACATACCGTTTCTATTATATTTTGTTTCTATCTCAATTTGTGTAATAAGTAGTGTGTTTAAGGTATTACTACGTCTTCAGCTTGTGGTGGGGTTGTTTCGAAAATTTCTATTTCGTGGAATGCCACGATTTGGGAGTTTTTTTATTTTTTTTTTATTTTTATAAATATTCTATAAAAAAAAATAGAGAATTGACGTAATTTTCAAATTATTTGGAAAATGAACTTGTTTTTTTAAATTACATTTTGAAAATACAATTTTAAATTGAAATTGCACTTTTAACATGCAAATTGCATGTTAAAAGTGCAATTTCATAATGACATGAATTTCACTTAGATATATTGCATTTTTAAAATGTGATTTCAAGTTGAAAATACATGTTGAAAATGAAATTTTTAATTTAAAATTATGTTTTTAAAATACGATTTAAAAAAGTAAGTTAATTTTTCAAATAGTTTAAAAAGTGAGTTAATTCCCTAAATTATTTTTTTTATTAAAAAAAAAAAATCCCCTCCGCGATTTGGGCCAGCATTAAAAGGAGGTTTTGTCTTTAGTAATTTTTTTCTTAAAATATGATATATATATATATATATATATATAACTTTTAGGCGTTTCTAGACGAGAATGCCTTTAAAAAATAAAATAAATAAACAAATAAATTATATGATACAAAAATGAGAGATTTGGTAATAATCCACTCATAATAAAATTTTAATGTATTAAAGACAAGTACACAAGTGTTTTCTTGAAAAGTCTAACAAATATCACTATTATTAAAATATTAAATTTTAAAATAATATAACTTTTGACGTAAATATCGATTTTTAATAAAATTAATATTTTTAAAATTCTTTCATCAAGATCTATCAAATAAGATGTATGTTGACTATGAAATTCTTTTCTTTTCTTTTTTCAAATTATTACCGTTGTAATTGATGTAAATAGTAATAGTAACATGTTACTCTGTTTGACAATTAGTGTATTTGACAATAACATGTTATTATGTTTGACAGTTCTAACAATGTTATCCAAGAAAGAAAAAAAAAAAGATATTCTCAATTATGTATTTTTTTTTTAGGGGGTTTATGAAAAAAAAATAAATTAGGTTGTCATTTTCATCAAACAAGGATACAATGAAGGGGTTTTGACTAAATTTTCCTACAAAAGTATCTTTCAATTTATTTTTTTTAGTTTTTTTTAATTTTTTTTATGTCCATAACTATCTGTACAACTTGTTTAATTTCTCGTCGACATTTTCAGGGTTGCGATGGATCAATCCTTCTTGATGACACATCTACGTTCATAGGGGAGAAGAGGGCAGCTCCAAACTTTAATTCTGTTAGGGGTTTTGATGTTGTTGACAATATAAAATCTGCAGTGGAAAATGTATGCCCTGGCATAGTCTCATGTGCTGATGTGTTGGCCATTGCTTCCAGAGACTCTGTTGTTATTGTAAGTACTAATTTTCAAACCATCAAAATCGCATCTTCATATCCAATCAAGTTCTTACAATTATGTTGGTGATCTTTCTTTTTCATTGAGGTTTACCGTCCGTAAGCATTTGTTTCTTTCAATTCAATCTCTGTTGTAGCTTGGAGGGCCTGACTGGAATGTAAAACTGGGAAGAAGAGATGCTAGGACAGCGAGCCAGGGTGCTGCCAATAGCAGCATTCCTCCTCCGACTTCTAACCTTACTGCCCTTGTCTCTAGTTTCAATGCTGTTGGCCTTTCCACCAAGGACGTGGTTACTCTATCTGGTTTACTCTACCGACCTTACTATAACATTTATTTTCATTTAATAATGTTGCAGAACAAGAAAAATTGGACAACTAGAAAATGACCAAAAGATTGAAGTGTGTGAACTAAATTCATTGTGACCTATAACAATCTAAATTTATTTTCGGACCACATTATTGCCCTTTCTAAAATTATTTTCTGATCACTTTGTAGGCTATTTTTTCTACTCACTTGCATTTCCCTTTTTCATTTCATTTTTATCCAAATATTTAAACATTGTAGCACCTATTAATGGCAAACGATCGCAAGAGTGAACATTTTGAAACAACATTAATGCAAATTTTTTCCTTTTATTACGTCCAAATTCGAGATGGAAAACAAAATTCTTCCAAAACTTCTTTACAGAATTTCCACCACCAGATGTTGCATTGGCATTATTGTAAAGTGATAACCTACATCCCATCCATATCATTTTGTATAGTTTTTTCTTTTTTATGTTTTTCCGTTTGTATAGGCAAACTCATTCTAAAATATTTTTTCTACTTTGTTGTATGGCCTTACGAAAACAGGTGCTCACACAATTGGACAAGCAAGATGCACCTCCTTCAGAGCACGCATATATAATGAAACCAACATAGACAGTTCATTTGCTCAAACAAGGCGAGGCAACTGCCCGAGCACCTCTGGCTCAGGAGACAACAATTTGGCACCTCTTGATCTTCAAACCCCAACAGCTTTTGACAACAACTACTATAGAGACCTTGTCAACCAGAGAGGGCTCCTTCACTCTGATCAACAACTTTTCAATGGTGGATCAACCGACTCAATTGTGCAGACATATAGCAGCAGCCAAAGCACCTTCAACTTTGATTTTGTAGCGGCCATGATCAAGATGGGTGATATTAGCCCCCTCACCGGATCAAATGGAGAGATAAGGAAGAACTGTAGGAAGATTAATTAAAGGGCATGTTCATACGTATGAGCTTGAATTATTATTAAAGTGGTTGTTGACCTATTCTCATGATAGGGATGTTTGTTTTGATATAGTAAGTTTTGGTGCCTTGTGTGGGTATCAAGGCACTTGCCATGTCAAAGAATGCGTGCTTAGTTTAGTCTACAAGTGGACTTGATTGGACTTTCATATTTTTCCATAAATAAAATATTTAATAAGTTTTTGAACATTTGGTATTGCGAAGCGATTTTGTGATCCTTGATCTTACCAGCGATTGGGCCTCCTCATGATTTATCTTTTAGGTCCAGTGAGAGCTTGAATTGAGCCTTGATCTCACTATGAGAGCTTGAATTTGGGCCCATGTTGTAATTCCTATAATTCTAACAATTTCGTAGCATTCTTCTATCCATCGGACTAATTAAACATAGCCCAATTTTAATAAGTCTTTGTGATTGTGTTTGACGTTTAAATTTAGACCTCATTTGACAATATTACTTTTTAGTTTAAAAGTTAAAAAGTCATTAAAAAAATTAAAAAATCAACAACTTATACCATAAAGTCAAAGATTCATTTTCTCTCTATTCACTACAACAAAAATAGTCTTTAGAGACGAAAACTAATGACGAATTTTTTTTTTTGTCACGAAATACGTATCTTTTAATGAGGAAAATCATATTTCGTCTCCAAATGTACCATTTTTGGAGACAAAAATAAAATTTCGTCACCAATCTAAATCATAATAAAAAAAATTAGGTGACGAAATTATTTTTCGTCATTATTTATATTTTTTTTGTCACCAAATATTTTCCCGTTAATATTTTGGAAGGGTGCCAAAATATTGAGACTTTTGGTGACGAAAAAATTTGTCACAAATTATAAAATTATTAATGACAAATATATTTTTGTCACCAATAATTTTTAATATTTTAATATCATTTAGTGACAAAACGATTTTTGTGGTCAATATTTTTATCTTTGATGAGGAAATAATTTTGTCACCAATAAATAATTTAGTCACTAAATATTTTAGAGGGAAATAAAAATGTTTTGGCGCCTCAAACACACCCAATAATTTATCGGTTCAGACCTATTTCTCACTCACACACACACACACAGACGACGCCGCTGCTCATTCTCCTCATCGATTCAGGCACAGATTCAGCGCCGATCGGCTCACTCTCCTCACCGCCGTCACCCTCTCCTCACCGCCGCTGATCTGTTATCTTCTCCTTGCCTCATCGCCCCTCGCTGCTGTGCCGATCTAGCGTCTCCTTCCCTTGCCGATCTCATCTCCTCTTCTCACCGCCGGTGATCTGTTAGTCTCTCTCTCTCTCGTTGCTCTTTTCTCTTGATGCTCCCTGTTTTTATCTTTTCTTTTGCTACTCTGTCTTCTGTATACATGATATTGTTATAGATATAATATATATATATATATATATATATCCTACTCTATTTTATTTATAATTAGATTCTGAATATAATTAGATTCTGAATATGAACTTTATAATTTGATTAAGATATGAACCTTGTAATTTGATTAAGATACTGTGAAAGTAAATTAAAGTATTGTTTCTGGAGGGGAAAGATTTAGGTTTAATTTCTCCATCCTAATTCTTTCTTTAGTTACTTTTTTGTATACTTTCTGATTGTAATTCGAATCGGAGTTTTGGTAATGACTGAACATTTAAGATTTGTATGATTATGAACCACATGAGAAGAAAAAGACCTTTGCTGTTCAAGTAGTTATTTGAATTGCATGACATATGATGCATTCCATTTACCCCAATGTTGAAGTTATTGACACAGTCATGATTTTCTTTTTTATTATAAATTGGGATGTAAGATTTTGAGATTAAGTAATTATCTTTTTAGTAATAAAATTCAGAGAAATATATAAAATATTATTCTTGTTTTCTTTGTGTTTTTCGTTCATTTCATACGCATCTCTACATCAGTTATAGAGTGCCTAATTTGTCATGAAATGCATTTGAAACTTAGGGATATAAGAGGCTAAGTGGAAAATAGTACAAGCTTGGATCATATAATCCCAAGGAGATGGATGGACGCCAATATATATACTATACATCATGTGCCATTATATATATATTTTTTAATGATTTGTTGAATATAACTTAATAGTTGAATATAACTCAATGTATATATAATATACATCATGTGTCATTATTATTATTTTTTAATGATTTATTGAATATAACTCAATAGTTGAATGTAACTCAATGTATACACACAGATTCAAGTGCTATTATTTTTTTTTTTAATGATTTGTTGAATATAACTCAATAGTTGAATATAACTCAATGTATACACACAGATTCATGTGCCATTATTTTTTTTTAATGATTTGTTGAATATAACTCAATAGTTAAATATAACTCAATGTATACACACAGATTCATGTGCCATTATTTTTTATTTTTAATGATTTGTTGAATATAACTCAATGTATAATATACATCATGTGCGATTATTTTTTTTTTTTAACGATTTGTTGTTCATGGTGGTGTTAGAATGTTAAAATTAATAATGACCATTTTTGTTAGTTTTTATTCCTTACTTGCATATAACATTAGAACTTGTATAAGAATCTTCATTAAAGATCTGGACATATATTTGGTGAAGTTGTTATTGAATTTTTCAATTTAATTAGTTCATAAATACACAAGTCTACATTATACTATATTGTTCCTAATCTTTCATTTGTGATCAGACATGGATAAAAGTTGGATTGCCCTAGGTAGGACGGCTAATGGAAGGATGAGTAAACCATATAATGATGGGGTCAAGTTATTTCTTCAATTTGCAATGGGGGTTTTAGACCATAATGGTAATCTGTTGTGCCCATGTATGAAGTGTGTGAATGTTTGTAGACAAAATCTTCAAAATGTGGAAATTCATTTGCTCCAATATGGGATTATGCAAACTTACACTGTATGGCACCAGCACGGGGAACCCCGTGTTTCAAACGAGGCTTACCATGATGATGAGATGCAACTTGATGGTGATGAAATTGTAGGTGGTATTGACGCCTTAGTAGAAGATCGAATAAGAGGGGAATCGACTGATACAACCCAAGGGGAGGAAGTGAGAACTTTTGATCAATTGTTGACTGATGCCAAGCGTGAGCTGTTCCCAAATTGTACAAATTATACTTTGTTAAAGTTTGTGATTGAGGTGCTTAATATGAAGGTAACAAATCATTGGAGCAATAAGTCAGTTGATATGATGCTAGAGTTTTTAAGTAGACTTTTACCGAAAGAAAATTTGGTTCCAAAGTCAACTTATGAAGCTAAGAAAATACTACGTGACTTGGGCTTGTCATATGAGCTCATTCATGCTTGCATAAATGATTGTGTATTATTTTGGAAGGAGAATGCAACACTAGATAAATGTCCGACTTGTAAGACATCTAGATACAAGATCAATCGTGGAAGGGGTAAGAAGATCCCTCATAAAGTATTGCGGTACTTCCCTTTGACACCAAGGTTGAAAAGATTGTACATGTCAAGGAAGAGTGCTGAGGACATGAGATGGTACAAAGACAAACGATTGGACGACGAGATATTGAGGCATTCTGCTGACAGTGATGAGTGGAAGGAATTTGATGCACAACATCCCGAGTTTGCCTTGGAGCCTCGAAATGTAAGGCTAGGGTTGGCCGTTGATGGGTTTAACCCTTTTGGGAACATGAACAACTCTTATAGTTTGTGGCCCGTCATACTCATTCCATACAACTTGCCACCTTGGTTGGTTATGAAGGATCCATTTTCTTTGATGTCATTACTTATTCCTGGAGAATCGCAACCAGGGATTGATATTGACGTCTACATGCGACCATTGGTAGATGAGTTGAATGATTTATGGACAAATGGTGCATTGACTTACAACGCCTCCACCAATGAGACTTTTCGAATGCATGCAGCTTTGTTGTGGACAATACGTGATTGGCCTGCATTTGGTGACATATCTGGGTGGAGAACAAAGGGTCATTATTCTTGTTACACTTGCAATGATGAACCGTATTTTCAATCTCTGAGAAGTAAGACGGGGTACACTAACCATCGATGTTACTTGCCTGAGAACCACCCAGAAAGGCGAAAGAGTAGGGCTTACAATGGTAAGATTGAGAAACAGAAGAGATCTTTGGAGTTGCCGGCGGAAAAGATACAAGACCAGTTGGACAACGTGACAGATGTCATATATGGAAAGCATCCAAGTAATAGAAAAAGGCCCCGTCAAGCACCTAATTGGACAAAGGTAAGCATCTTGTATGAGTTACCCTATTGGAAGAAGCGAAAACTTCGACACAATATTGATGTCATGCATGTGGAGAAAAATTTTAGTGAAAATGTTTTCGGAACTATGTTAGGCATTGATGGAAAGAACAAGGACACAGAGAAAGCACGATTAGACTTGGAAGATATGGATATAAGGAAAGAGCTATGGCTAACACAACGACCCGATGGATCATATGTCAAGCCTCGAGCAATCTTTTCATTGACACCTGCAGAGAGGGAGGGTTTCTTTTAATTTTTAAAAACTGTCAAGTATCCAGATGGGTATGCGGCAAACATATCCAAATCAGTGAATGCAAGAAATGGTAGACTAACAGGCCTAAAAAGCCACGACTGCCATGTACTAATACAAAGAATTCTTCCCATTGGAATGCGTGGTTACGTGGATAAAGAAATTAGCACAACACTTTTTGAGTTAGGCAATTTCTTCCAAGACTTATGCTCTAGGACACTAAGGCGGAGCGAACTAGAGAAATTAGAGGAATGTATAATACACATTTTATGCAAGCTTGAAAAGATCTTTCCTCCAGCCTTCTTCGATGTGATGATCCACTTGGCTATTCATTTGCCTCGTGAGGCTATTCTTGGAGGACCCGTACAATATCGATGGATGTACCCAATTGAAAGGTATTTTTACACTTATACTTGTAAATGAGATTTACGTAAGTGTGTCACATATGTAATTATACTCCTAATTCGTTCTCTCTTGAAGGTTTATGGGAGCATTAAAAAAATATGTGACCAACCGAGCTCGACCAGAAGGTTCAATTGCCGAGGCTTACATTGTCAAAGAGTGCATTACTTTTTGTTCAATGTATGTTGATGGGATTGAAACCGTGCATAATCGACCAGAACGGAATGAAGATCGCGGTGAACGTCAACAAGGGTTAACAGTATTCACAGAAACTGCACGTCCAATTGGTCTAATCACACGAGATGCTGAAATGTCTCAAGAAATTCGTGATATTGCTCATTGGTTTGTGTTGTACAATAGCCCGGAGATTAAAAAGTATTTGGAGTATGTGTTTCATTGAATTATGTTTATGCTTAGCTTTTTTATTTGTCGAACTACGTAGTAATCACTTTTTTTTTTTTTTTTTTTTTTTGAGTAGGGAACACAAAAATCTATTACAAACTCAAGCTAGACATGACATAACCCACATACAACGACAAGAATTTCCCAAGTGGTTCAAAGAGAGGGTAAAATATTTATAATTCTTCAACATTTACAACTTCAACAAAATTAAATTTTTATAAAATGTCGTCATTCATAAATTATTTACTTATTGTTTGTTACATGTAATTGTAGATAAATACATTGAGAATGGAAGAGTCATTAGAGGCAACTGATGAATTGTGGTCATTAGCAAATGGTCCTAATTTGCTAGTGAAAGAGTACTCAGGTTGCATAATCAATAGTAGCCGGTTCCATACTCGAGATCTAGACAACCGTCGTACGAGTCAGAATAGTGGTGTGCTTACACACGGGGATCATGAAGGAAAATTGCATGACTTTTACGGTCACTTGTGCAAGGTTTTGGAATTTGACTACATATGTGGCAAAAAGGTTGTTTTGTTCCAGTGTGAATGGTACAACACCGGTAACGCTGGTAGAAACATAACAATACGACTTGATACATATTGCACAAGCATTGACGTCACAAGTCGGTGGTACCAATCTGACCCATTTATCCTACCTAGTCAAGCTAAGCAAGTCTTCTATCTGAATGATACCAAATTGGGTGAGCCTTGGAATGTCGTACAAAGGGTGCAACATAGGGGTGTCTTTGATGTTCTAGACACTAGTGATGGAGAATTATTGGATCCTTTAGAAAATAATGATGTGTTCCAACAAGAAAACATTACTAATGTTGTTCCAATTGACGTTGACCCAATTGTTCGATACTGTAGGGATGATGTTGAATTCAATGTTATTTCGGAAGTAGGGTCATCAAATGCGATAATGGAAGAGAATAGAGATGATGAAAGAGATGAAGAACATAACATTCCTAATGTTGATATGGATCCTGATATGGATTATGATATGTAATTTTTAGTAGATCACTTTATTTTCGAACATATATTATTAATTAATGTAATTTTTATTTTATATGATTATGTTACTTTCTTTTTCTTCTTTTATGTAATGGTGAATGATAACATTGTCTATATTTTTCAATTAAAGTTGAATTATGTTATATAGTTGTAGAAATGGTCCGAGGCAAAAAACAATGGCTGAAACCAGGTGATTTGAGAACCAAGAAGCTAACAGAATACGAGAAACAAAGAAATAAGCGAATCAAGGAGAATTGTGAGGTAATGAATAATCTTGGAGTGAAGAATATTACAAATTCTTTAGGGAGTGTGGTTCAGCCCAAATGTGCAACTGCAAGGGAAAAGGGAATTAGGGTTGAGGTAGATGATGATGTTGAGTATAACCCTTCAGAGAGTGAGGATGACAACGATGATGAGTCATTGGGTTCCTTTGACCGCGAGGTATTATACACATTTTATATTTGTGAGTGAACATGTCTTTTACTTTTTACATTTCTTCTTCACATATCTTACACATCATATCTTTTATAAAATATATTTTAACTGTTTTAAATCTCGTTTTCACTGTTTGATTATGTTCTTTCAGGAACAACAGATGGCACCAGGACTTCGTTTACGGTCTCATTCAAGGCCATTACCTCCCACCCCAGAGGAAATGATGGATCCCCCAAGTGAAGAGGCCGGTACCCAACCCTTACCAGCTCATAATGTGCAACCTGAGGACGAGGTGACTGCGTCTACCATCGTTGGTAAGTTTGCAAAGTTGTTTTTAAGGTTTAACTTGCATTTGTTTACTTACTAACTCAATTAATATTATATCCTTACAGCATCACATGACAGACGTGGTCGTGGCCTGACACGTGGCATACAGGCCCATCGCATTGTCGAGAAGGATGGGAAGATGTTAGTTCCTATACCTGAACAGTTTCGTGCACCAGTAGGAGACAACGCCTCCAAGCTAGTCTCCAAAATTGGTATAGAGGTTCGAACGCAGTTACCAGACCTGAGTGTTCGTAGGTGGAAGAAGGTGAATGTTGCTGATAAGGAGCCGATGATCCAACGCTTAGCGGTAATTATTGACAAACTCTTTTCATGTTTAGGCTTTGTTTCTTTGTAATTTTTAATTTTTTTTCATTTTGCAGGATCAGTTTGATCTACAAGGCAATCAGACTGATGTAGCAAAGGCTTTAGACACACAGTTTGGTCGACGATTGAGTGGTTTCACCAATAAGTTGCACAAACAATACAAGCAACTTAAGGATGCAAGAGGGGAGGATTACGCGAGAAGCCACCCACCTACAAGAGTTACTCTCAATCAGTGGACATCTCTAATTGACAAGTCGAATAGTCAAAAATTCAAGGTAAAATGTTTTATGTATGTTAATTGTCAAAAATTAAGTTTTTTCTTACTAATGTTATCTTTTCTTGTTTGTATTGGTGTTTCAATTGTGTAGGAACAATCACTAGCTAATGTGAATAATAGGATGCAAATGAAAACAAAACATCGATGTGGATCAAAATCAATCCCGGTCAGGGTACACAGCTCGGTGCGTTCTACACATTTATTTTATTGGATTAGTAGGCTTTGTTATTTAAATCATTGAATTAACATTGACAAACAAATGAAGTAGATAATTGCAAATGGAAAAGTGCCCGATTTAGCAGAATTTTACAAGTCCATCCACTACAATTCGGACACGCATGAATGGATTTCATCGGAGAGCCAAGTTAATTATGTATGTACAAGGCAATGCCTTTCAATTTTGATAATATTATTTATTTTGCTATGTAGGGTAGAATAACTTATACTTTGATTTATTTCAAATTAATAGGACAACCTGATACAGCCGCAAGCAGAACACCTCTCGCAGACTAGTGCGATCCCCTTGACCCCAGAGGAGTTGTCAGTGAAGGTGCTTCAGCCAAGGCCAGGTTATGTAAAAGGACTCGGTATGAGGCCTTCTTTTTTTGTGAATACAACTGTTGCACCTGCTGAAAATAGTGACCATGTTCAATGCCTCGAGCTGCAAATAACACAACAAAAAGAACAAATTGCAAGGTTTGAAAAGTCAGAGAAGAAACAAAGCAAGAAGATACAAAGTATCATCGAGTGTTTGAGACAGAAAGGTATCACGGGAAATTTTGAGAGTGGGGAAAGTTCAGATTCTGATTAACAAGCTTCTTGGTTAGTATATTATATTTCTATGCTAATTTAGTAGAAATTTCTCCTTCAACTAAGATAGTGAACTATGCACGTAAAAGCCCGAGAAACATCACAAACACTGAAATATGTACGTGGCTCCCAATTAGGAAACTACTTTGACATTTGCACTATTCCAACATGTAGGCATGAAACTAAGTAGAAAACTATTCCAACATGTACGCATGGAACTAGTTGAAAAAATATGCAACAACCACAAGACGGCCCGGGAAACACCTCAAAGACCTCGGGACGGACCAATGTGAGTTGTGGAAACTTACGGAACTAGCACGGGACTTTCGGTTTGAAAACTAAGTTCAAAAATGCACTTTTCCACACTTAAGCCTGAAAATAGGCATTCGGGGGCCAAAATCGTGCAACAACCATGAAACGGCCCGGAAACACCTCAAACACCTCGGGACGGACCAATGTGAGTTGTGAAAACTTACGGAATTAGCACGGGACTCCCGGTTTGAAAACTAAGTCCAAAAATGCACTTTTTCACACTTAAGCTTGAAAATAGGCCTTCGGGGGCGAAAATCGTGCAACCGCCACGAGACGGCCCGGAAAACACCTTAAACACCTCGGGATGGACCAATGTGAGTTGTGGAAACTTACGGAACTAGCACGGGACTCCCAGTTTGAAAACTAAGTCCAAAAATGCACTTTTCCACAGTTAAGCTTCAAAAATAGGCCTTCGGTGGCCAAAATCGTGCAACAGCCACGAGACTGCCCGGGAAACACCTCAAAAACCTCGGGATGGACCAATGTGAGTTGTGGAAACTTACGGAACTAGCACGGGACTCCCGGTTTGAAAACTAATTCCAAAAATGCACTTTTTCACACTTAAGCTTGAAAATAGGCCTTCGGGGGCGAAAATCGTGCAACCGCCACGAGACGGCCCGGGAAACACCTTAAACACCTCGGGATGGACCAATGTGAGTTGTGGAAACTTACGGAACTAGCACGGGACTCCCGGTTTGAAAACTAAGTCCAAAAATGCACTTTTCCACAGTTAAGCTTCAAAAATAGGCCTTCGGGGGCCAAAATCGTGCAACAGCCACGAGACTGCCCGGGAAACAACTCAAACACCTCGAGATTGACAAATGTGAGTTGTGGAAACTTACGAAACTAGCACGGGACTCGCGGTTTGAAAACTAAGTCCAAAAATGCACTTTTCCACAGTTAAGCTTCAAAAATAGGCCTTCGGGGGCCAAAATCGTGCAACCGCCATGAGACGGCCCGGGAAACACCTTAAACACCTCGGGATGGACCAATGTGAGTTGTGGAAACTTACGGAACTAGCACGGGACTCCCGGTTTGAAAACTAAGTCCAAAAATGCACTTTTCCACAGTTAAGCTTCAAAAATAGGCCTTCGGGGGCCAAAATCGTGCAACAGCCATGAGACTGCCCGGGAAACACCTCAAACACTTCGGGATTGACCAATGTGAGTTGTGGAAACTTATGGAACTAGCACGGGACTCCCGGTTTGAAAACTAAGTCCAAAAATGCACTTTTTCACAGTTAAGCTTGAAAATAGGCCTTCGGGGGCGAAAATCATGCAACCGCCACGAGACGGCCCGGGAAACACCTTAAACACCTTGGGATGGACCAATGTGAGTTGTGGAAACTTACGGAACTAGCACGGGACTCCCGGTTTGAAAACTAAGTCCAAAAATGAACTTTTCCACAGTTAAGCTTCAAAAATAGGCCTTCGGGGGCCAAAATCGTGCAACAGCCACGAGACTGCCCGGGAAACACCTCAAACACCTCGGGATTGACCAATGTGAGTTGTGGAAACTTACGGAACTAGCACGGGACTCTCGGTTTGAAAACTAAGTCCAAAAATGCACTTTTTCACACTTAAGCTTGAAAATAGGCCTTCGGGGGCGAAAATTGTGCAACAGCTACGAAACGGCCTGGGAAACACCTCAAACACCTCGGGATGGACCAATGTGAGTTGTGGAAACTTACGGAACTAGCACGGGACTCCCGGTTTGAAAACTAAGTCTAAAAATGCATGTTAAATTGTATATGTTATAGATAAGATAATAATTGTCTAACTTTTTTTTCTTTTTTTTTTTTTTTCATTTTTTTGCAGATTCGAGATTTGATATGGACGTGTTTGGTAATTTGGAGGGCCAATGGTAGCTCATTTTGTGTTTTTGTTCATATTACCTTACATGTATTTTGGTTGTGTTGTAAATTTTATATTTTTGTTAGTATTAAGGGGCATGTTTGGTAATTCGCCCTTGATATTTTATTTTTGTTGATATTAGTAGACATATTTTTTGTTGGATATTAGGAGATGTGTTTGGTAATCTGCATATGGTTGATATTATATTTTTGTGGATATTAGTAAACGTTTTTGTGGATATTAGGAGACATGTTTATAATGCGCATGCAATTCATGTTGTATTTTAGTGGATAGAGCTAAAATTCGATTGTGATGTTTATGAAAATGAACAGATTTTTGTATTGATTTGTAATAGATATTTTATTGAACAGGTTATTGAAATGCGCAGGGAATTGTTACTGAAAAGAAAAAATTTCGGAAGAAAATAGTACCCCCATTTTCAAAATTTTTAATTTTTATTAGTGACGAAATAAAAAATGTTGCTATAAGTTTTCAAAAAACATGACGAATAATTTTGTCACTAATGATATAGTACGAAACAAATAATTTCATCACATTTGCTGAATATTTCGTCGCTAAATTGAAATATTTGGTGACAAAATGTTTTTTGTCATTGAATAATTTTCTTTTTTGCTCATTTTAGTGACGAATTTTTTTGTCACCTTAATCTATATCATTGGTGAGGAAAATTTTGGTCACAAAAATATATTTGGTGACGAAATATTTCGTCGTAAAAAACAATTAAAATAAAATATTATTTACTTTTGGTGACGAAATTGGTGTTTTAGAGGACGAAAAATTCAACATTTGGAGACGAAACATTTCGTCGCCAAAAATGAAAAATAGGTGACGAAACTGTTTTTCGTCACCAGGTACTTTTTGTGACGACGTATAGGCCACGAACGTGGTGACAAATTTTTTTCGTCACAGATCACTTTAGTGACGAAATTTTGATGTTTGGAGACAAAATCAGTCTGTCACCAAAGACCTTTTTTGTTGTAGTGATTTTTTCACATCTTTTCATAAAAAACTAAAAAGTCATCCCAAATATACTAGTTTTTTTTACATCATATTTTAACCAAAAAACTAAACAATTACTTAAAAAAATCTGTTCCTAAATGAAGCCTTACTATAAACTGAAGCAAAAAAGGGTCACTTACTTGGGATCAACCAAGCTTAACACTCATGTTTGAGATCCAGAATTCACTTTCTATATACTCCTCCCCATCCCTCGACTCCAACAAAAAATATATATATATATATATATATATATTTTATCCTTACTCAATTATTTATTTTCTACTAAAATATATTGAATTGTTATTTTCATCAAATAAGAGTCTAACAGAAGAGTTTTGACTAAATTTCCCTTTAAAATAATCCATGGCGCTCATATTCTAGAAATATCTAACAATTTTTGCAAATGATTAGAGTGTTGGGATGGCTCACCCACGGGCTCAACAAGAGTACTATGGGTTGGTTTGGCATGTTATAAAAAAGGTAAGAAGTCAAAAATTTATTAAAAAAATAAAAAAATTATCACTATTCACAAATTAAAAATATAAAAAAAATTAATTTACACAAAAAAAAGTACAATTCAACTTTACACAGGTGATGGTACTGAAGTGATGGGGAAAATTACATACATACACTGTGATGGTACAAATTACAAATTAGATATATATATTCATTAAGTTGGAGGGTACTGTTGGACCCGTGGGGGCCCACTACGGGTTTCATTTCGATAATCTGAACCATTTAATGTGTAGAACTCGTCGAGTACTATATGCTTGTAAAAAATTACGTTGATCGGATATGGATAGCTATGTGATCAAATCAGATTTTTTTCAGCCGTTTATTTTTCACCATCCATTTTTTTTATACAAAACTGTTTTGATCACATAGCTATCAATATCCGATCAACGTGATGTTGTATAAGCATATAATACTCGACGAGTTCTACACATTGATCGGTTTGAATTATCGAAACGGGACTCGTGGTGGGCCTCCACGGGCTCAACAGTACCCGTGAAGCCTCATGTTATATATACATATATATATATGTTTTGAAGTTATCACTATTTGCAAGGCAATCCGTACTGTCCTTCAATCAGCATTGTCACTAAGTTTAAGACAATGTAATTTTGTTATTTTATTCAATATTTTAATACACGTTTTTTCGCAAAAAGACAAAAAATTATCTCAAACACACATTTTTTTTTGTTTACTTTTCTCACCAAAAAATCAAAAAATAAACTTATTTAAAACATCTTAAACAACCCCTAAGTCTTATATTGCTTGGTAAAATTTGTGTCAAGTGATTTTTGAGTGAGTTGTAGATCTCTATTGTGCAATGCGTTTTAAAGTTGTGTGGGTTTAGCTAGGGGTGCAAAAATGGCCCGCAGTCTGAGATGGGCCCGGCCCGTTTGGGCCCAAACCCGAGCCCTTGGGCTAGGGCTTGGGCTTGGGCCATTGTTTTGAAGCCCGGCCCAGCCTATTGGCCCGCTTAAGGTCCACTTAAGGCCGGGCCCGAAACCCAGCTTGCCCGGTCCACGCCAAGGCCCAGTGTATTTTTTAATGGAAAATAATAAAATTTTGGTAGAAAAAAATATAAAAAATAAAAAAAAATGGTTAGGTCCACCCAAGCCTGTCCCAAGCTCAAGGCCAGGCCCAAGCCCATTGGGTCGGCCCGCTGGCCTGCCCAAGGCCTAAATATCCCTGGGCTTGGGCCATGGTTTAATTTTTTTGCGGGAGCCCATGAGGCCCGACATGGGTTGGGCCGGGCCAAATTTACACCAATAGATTTAGATTAGCTCAGAGTGAACAACATTCTAAAAGGTGCGGTCGGAAAACAGCTATTGGTATCAAGAACTTATGATGTGCACACAATGTAGAGCGCACGTGGGGAGCGTTGGAGTTTAGGTTTAAATTTTTTTAGAACATCTAAAATCAATTAATAAAATAAATATAAGAAAAAAAAAAACTTATGTAGGAATTGTATTCAAGAAAAAAAACAACAATGCTACAAGTAAATAAATAGAAAATACTCAAAAATTTATTCAGAATTTGAATCTTGTGGACTAGATTTATTATTGATATAATCCATATCACATCAAGTTTAATTTCCACCATACACCCACTTTTTAAGTAACAAAAATGCTTGAGACCACTAATTAGTGGTGACACTAATGATGTAGCAGTGGGCCCCATCCACTGCATCCACTGCCACAGTGTTGCTGTGCTTTTTTTTTTAATTTTTTTTATTTTCCACCTCATTAGTAGTGGTTTAGTGGTATCAAGTTAGTGGTACCAATCACTATTGTTTTGAGTAAATTTAAGAGTACTTGTTTTGAGTTTGTGTCTTTTCATAGAAGAAAAATATGATGGTTGGGTATTGATTTAAAATAAAAAATAGATTGAAGTTATGAGGATTGCTGACATTATGTTTGAAACCAAGAAAAATAAAGAAACAAAAAAACCTGCACAATGAGATAGATGCTACATTAGATATGTCCTAAAAATAACGATTTCAATTAATTCGAGTTTCACTAACATTTGTAGCAAGTTGATGGTGACAATAATTCATGGTTTGCTTTGGATAAATAACATTAGTCTAAGGTGAACCTGTTATTGAACTCAACTGTTCTTATTCTGTTTCTGCAAGTCTAACATTAATTAACATTACTCTAGCATGTGATGGATTTCTTTGAGAATCTCTCTTCTTTTTATATTTAAAAAAATTATTTACAAATAAAAAAAGAGTTAAACAAAATTTATATATAAAATGATTTAGATGCATTGAGACTTGTGATTTTAATCTAAAGAGAAAATTATATTGGTAATTCCTCCATTTTGTCATTTGTGCTATTTTGGTTCCTATAATTTTAGTTAGTTCAATTTTAACTCTTAATTAATTTTTTTTTTTTATTTATCAAGTTGCCCATTAGGATTTTTGAAGAAAAATAGTTACTAAGTTGGTTGAAATTAACTCACTAAATTGAACAAGTTTATGATTTTACTTATAAAAAGTATGGCACATGTCGCTCGTTTTCTATGAAAAAAAACTTTTTTTTCTACTTGGATCAAATTCAGAAAAAATTATAAATTCAACATAAAAATTGAGCTAATTGAAATTAAATAGACTAATAGTATAGGGACTACTAGCATAATTTGTCTTAAAATAAAGGGTTTGGTTGGACTGGACCGTGCTGTTGGGCCCGTCGGGGCCCACCACGGGTCCCGTTTTGAAAATTTGAACCGTTCAATATGTAGAACTCTTTGAGTACTATATGCCTGTAAAAAATCACTTTGATCGGATATCGATAGCTATGTGATCAAATCAGTTTTTTGTCAACCGTTAATTTATTCACCATCCATTTTTTTTTATACAAAACTGATTTAATCACGTAGCTATCAATATCCGATCAACGTGTTTTTTTAAAAGCATATAGTACTTGAAGAGTTCTACACATTAAACGGTTCAGATTTTCAAAACGGGACCTGTAGTGGGCCCCTACGAGCCCAACAGCACGGTCCAGTCCGATGGTGGACTGGACCAAAGCCAGACCCTAAAATAAAAGAGCTATCAAAATGTTATTGTCAGTCAGACACATTCTGCTAAATATTATGTTATAGTGACTATATATACTCTTATTAGCAAATCGACAAAATTGTGTATTCAAAAAGTTTAGAATGTGAAATATGTGGATCAAATTTATTAGAAGTATGACACAATCACCAAATTTAAATTTATATTACACATTCAAAGTTTAGACATTTTTTCTTAGATACCATTTGTCTGTAAACGACATTTCTGTTAAGGAAAATGAATTGTTTTCTCGAAGTAGTTATTATGGACAAATGAATAGTTTCTGTGTATGTTAATTTCCGACCACACTGCCAAACAGGTACTCAGCTGGAGAACACCGGCAGAATAGATTAAGCTCGAACGACCTGTCAACAAAAAAATAAGATTCCGGCGGTGGTTCGTCCACCCGGGGGCACTCTGACGATCAAGTCAGTTATCTCTCAAAGATAGCAAAAGTGCTTAATACTCACTATTTAGAATACAAAAAGCGTACCTTAGACCTACGAGGGTGCCTCTCTTTTATAGCCAACACTGACCTAATCCCAATAGAAGCCTAGCTTCAATGGACTCTGGCTCAATGCTAATCCTGGACTTCCAGTTAAATTGGGATAAACTCTCTAAGAGTCTTATCTTTATCCAAACTAAAGTACTCTCTTATTCTAGGACTCTCGTCCCTTATCCGCTTATCTCGGATTCCAATATCTTCGCAGATAACCTCAACCTAACCGAGATTATCCCGGCGTCATGACCATGCCACGTAGCACCTTGGCTGGCACTCCGATACCACCTCAGCCACTTGTTGTCATTCAAAAATCATGTTCCCACAACTGCCCCCTAGGTTCTATTACCTCGGCATCTTGAGGTGATGGAACCTATATCATTTTTAGCACATCGGCTAAGCTTGTTTTGCTCTTCATTACCGAGGTCATCATTTATCGGCTCCACATGACCAAGACCCGTAATCTGTTTCTTCAATGCTTCAGAACCAATAACCAAGTTTGTTCAAGTTTCTTAGCTGAGATCGCCCCTAGGCCCCGTTTGTTTTCAGAGGTAGAATGGAGGGGATTAATAGTGAGGGGATTGTTAGTGAGGAGATTGATAGTGAGGGGATTAAGTAAAATTGTGTTCGTTTTGATGATAGTTGTTAGTGTAGGGATTGTTAAATTATTTTTATATAAAATAATAAAACAAATAAAAAAAATACAAAAACATTAAACATTAATGTTTTAAAAAAAATGCTCAACATGTAAAAAATTTTAAAAAAATAAAAATAAAATAAAAAATTTTCAGAAAAAATAAAATAAATAAAATAATGATTTTTACTTAACAAAAAATACAAAAAAATTAAACATTAATGTTAAAAAAAAAATGGCCGACATGTAAAAAATAAATAAAAATAAAAAATTTCTAATCCGCCGGACTATTTTTCTAATACCAAGTCCTGAAGGCCCATCCGAATCCCATCTGCAAGGCCTATCTTAAGCCCTTCGGCTTAGCAATCCCTTCCTCAACTCTGTAAACAAATAACACATTCAATGGGGCCCACAGCTGTCCTAATCTCAATCCCCCTCTCATACCCCAAAACAAACGGGGCCCCATAGCCGAGGTCCTGCTCTATTAAATCAAGAACTCCAAGAGTTTCAACACGCGTATGAGCTGTCATGCACAGTGTTTCAACTGTTTCTGCCACGTGTCTTTTCCCTATTGAGCCGTATTTGACACGCGCCATTAAGTCGCATCGCTCCTGCGTGCGCCGTCTAACAAGCACGTCGTCCTAGACATAGTAATTGCATTTTTGCCGCCATTATGCGTGTTTGATCAAAACCATATCTCTCTCTCCGTCTTTTCACTTTTTCACCATCATTTTCATGCAAAATCTCTCTTTCTAGTCTCCCAAATCCGCCATTATTTCAAGCTCTCAAGCTCTGCAACCACTTACATTCTTCTCCTCCGGCGAAGCTTTTGCTGATCTTTTTCGATTGCTGCCGTTATCTGACTCCGGCGTACTCAACACCGGCTTCACTCCTCTGGTAAGCCATTGCTTTCCTTCGTTTCAGTTTCTTGTTTCTCTTCGAACTGTTACGTTTGTATATTGCTTTTGTGACTTCATTCATGTTGTAAATTTCCCTTGCTTGCAATTTGTTTATGGATATATACACATATTCACACACTTCGTCATTTTGCCATTGTTTTTGGCCTCGCACTTTTGTACACACTCTATCACACTTTTCTTGATTCTGAATCACATTCTTGTTTCTGTTTCCGTGTGTTTTCGAGAATCTTGCCTTCAATTTTTGTTTTCATAGACTTAGGTTTTGGGATTTGCTTTAGATCTCCAAACTCTAGGAAAATTGAAATAAATTCCATTTAGATCTTCAAAAACCCTTGCCCATCGTACGTTTAGGTTTTGCCGAGGTCCTTAAAACCCTATCGAACCACTTTCTTTTGAAATCCAATATCCCTTCCCTCTAGCCGACGTCATGGGTATGTGGAGGTAGAGGGTAGACACCCTAATTAAGCTAGAATACTTCAGGCAAGAGTTTGCCATCCCTGCCGACGTTTATCTTAGGTTGGCTGGGGAGGAAAACTCCATTATGCCCAAGGATGACTCTATGCCCTTCCCAATAATAGCCTTCGCTGAGTGTAGGCTTAGGTTCCCTCTTGACACCCTTTTCCGAGAAGTCCTACACTACTACAAACTAAACCCCATGCAGCTAGCCATTAGCTCTTACCGAGTTATCAATGGTATAATTGCCTTAGCCAAAAGAGAGAACGCTAGGGTTACCCTTGCCGATATCCAATACTGCTACACCATGTGTGGCCTGAAATCGAAAAAAGGGCTATATCTACTACCTTAAGCCGAGGTCTACGAAATACAAACTTGTTCCCGGCCTCCCAGACTCCAACAAGGGTGCTGGAGACGATTACTTCATCATCTTGGGCAACTGGGAGTTCCAACCAGATGATGACCTTCAACTCTATCCCCTAAGCTGAACAGTTTTCAGAGAGGGAGATGGTAAGAGCCCAGTGTCACCTTTACTTGCTTTCAAGTCTTTTTTACTTTGATTTTCTTTTATATGTTCTAACCTCTGTTTGTTTTGTCTTTTTAGTTCTTCCTCAGCCCCCGAAGGACTTCTGCAAAAACTTCTATCCCAGTAAAGATTTAAAGAAGCTGTTGGACTTGCCTGTTAATCAGTGCAAGGCTCCTCTATTTCTGAATTTCATCCCAACCTACAAATCAACGTTGCCCGACGTCCCGAAGAAGAGCAAGTCTTCTCCTTCCGCCATAACTCCCCCTACAACTTCATCAAGGCCTGACCAAGGATCAATATTTGGTCTCGTGGAACAACCATCAACCTCGACTCCACAACTAATCCCTCATTCTCAATGCAAACGCCGACGTCGAATCGTAGCTGCCGCTGAGATGGGTCGTAAGAAGGCTGTGGCAGATGACCTTCTTGCCGACATCCCCAACACCGTCATCGCACAACCATCACCATCCTAGTCTCAGCCAAAGCCGAAGCAAAAAAGGCTAAAGAAACCCCAACCCAAGGCAACGATGACTCAGATCGACACTGAGGACACCTTGCCAATCTCAAAATTGGTCGAGGACGAGAAGAGCTCCTCTGCCGCCGAGAAGAGGCCTGCCGAGGCGGCACCCTCCGAATCAACCAGGTCAAAGAGACCGAGGTCCGAATCGGCAACAACCTCAGACTCTATGAAATTCGATGCCCCTTGGGCCCCTCCAATTACCATCGAGGACAAGCCGGTCAGAGTCGGCAACAGCGCGACTGACATCGAAGTCAGCGTTGCCCTCTCTACGGCTTTGCTCCTCCCAAAAGACCTCGAATGCAACGCTGAGGTCAGCGAATATAAAAACTTCGCTCTAATGTTGCAGCATTCTGTACAAGTAAGCCCCTGACACTTGGTACTTTTACATTCTCTATTTCTCATACTTAGAAAATTTTACTAAATTTTGTTCTGTTCATTTCTTCTAGGCAATTCAGCACGCCCACTCCTTCAGAATGCAAGCCTTCAGCATTAAGAATGTCACGGCCCAAACCCGCCCCTATGGGTTTAGCACCATAACCGGCCAGTAATCCGTGATTAACGAAGGCCTGCTTAACAGTAAAGACAGTAATACATAGTACAGGGGCTGGCGGAAGCCAAAACAGTAATAAAAGATGTCCAATGAGCTGTGACAGTCTGTATACAAAAAGACTTTTCCGAACATATTCACATTCATAAGCAAAGCATATATATATATATACACCATGTGTGCAAACATTCAGGTTAGGGACCAAATCCCTAATTAGCACAATACAGTACAAGTCTTAAACAGTATTACAAAACAAAGACGGAAGGGTGAAACTGAGACACTCTAAAACAGCCTTAGCTCGGTCAGACTTGAAACCTCGAGGTGAGGCACAGTGGTTGGCTTGACAAAAAGGGAGTTAACCCGACGCTCCTAGCTCCGGTCCGGTGCATGGACACCTACATATAAATATAAACAGTGAGCTAAAGCCCAGTGAATAACATATCTGTAAAGGGATTAAGAATGAATGTCCTTTCAGTATTTAAAACAGTCATTTAGAAACTATAATGGTCATATATGGTACATCCAATAGCAAAACAGTACCATAGGGCTTAGCAGACCGAACAATCAGTTGATGGCCATCATAACAGTAACAGTAGTGGTTCCAAACTTGGGAACCGACAGAGATCTCTGTGACAGTAGCAGTAACAGTACAGTAACAGTAAGTTGCTAAGGATGCCACGAACACAGTTTACAAATAGGACAAACATTCATTCGTTAAACAATAATGTTTCAGTAAATAGAACATTTGATTATTCAAAAAATATTCATAATTGAACGTATCTTTACAACATTGTTACTCACAGAGCATTGGGCTATAAGCAGCTAATGAGCGTCCTCGGATGCCAACCCTACAAAGTTACAGAACGAACACACACTAAGTTACACACTTGGGAATCAACAACTTAGTCCTTATCTTGACTCGGTGCGGTTCTACATCAATATCCTTATTAAGATGCCTTAAACATGGCCTAGGAATGCCTAGGATAGAAAGAGGATGCAAGGATGCACTTTAAAACACTTTTCAAAATTGCTGAAACAAGGGTTCATGCTCGAGCGTGGCTTTCTACGCTCGAGCAGACATGCAGACAAAGGAGCTCCGCTCGAGCGTGACTTCCTTTGCTCGAGCGGAATGCAAAGTACATGAAAAGTACTGGATGCATGCAATTCACGCTCGACGGACGCTCGACCTCCGCTCGAGCCTGAGACTTAAGTCCTTGCTCGAGCGTGAACTCTCTCTTTCGAGCGGACTGTAAAAACACATGAACTTCTGGGCATATGCATTTCACGCTCGAGCGTGACTTTCCACGCTCGAGCGGAGATGCTCGAGTCAGAGTGTAAGCTCGAGCGTGAAGTCCTACGCTCGAGCGTGGGTCCAAAATCTGGAATTTCTAGATTGAACCTCAAGCATGAAATTCAACTTTTAAAGCTTCAAATTCGATCCCCTTGGGCTAATTTTCTGGAAAACACTTGAAAACCCATAGTATAACATGTTTCAAAGATCAATTTGTAAAAGCAAAGCCCATAGGTAAGTCAATTGAACACCATTTCAAAGAAGTTTTTCATGAAAAATGTAAAACATAACATGCATGAACTCTTAAGAACTATAGTGTTTCAAAACATGATCCAATGCAAGATTAAGCTCAAAACTATGGTGAATTCATGGACTATAACATAAACATGAACATGCATGTGGAAATTCATGAAGAACAACCTCAAAATGTAAGAATATGTACATGCATGCATGAATTCACCCTCAAATTCAACTCTTTAAACCAATTCTTGACTTTAAACTCTAAATTGCCATGAACCATGCAAGATATAACTCAAATTCACAAATGAGAGGATGAAATCTCTACTTTAGGTCTTGAATTCGAGGTATGATAGCTCAAATGTGCAATTCTCTTTCAAATCTTCTAAGTTTCAAGCCAATCTAGATGAACTCAAGCTCTTTCTCTCACTCTCCTCTCTCCTACGGTTTGTCTAAGGAAATGGATGAAGGAATGGTGCCTCCAATACATAAATTAAGTCCCAAACAAGTTTTGTAGGAAATGGCTACGCAATGGCAAAATTGTAATAAACTCAATCCAATGTAAATTATCATTATTTAATCTAATTAATCATACTGTAGACACTTCATTTTTTACCGTCCTCAAGACTTGGACGTCATCGTTTGAACACTCGATGATCATCCATGCTCGTGTTCGTTTTGAGCTCTCGGAGGTCTCGGCTACGCGCCTTGCCTCAAGATCTCTCAACTTATCTGTTTTGTGCTTGGTTGTGGACCAAACACTTGTGTTTTTGCTTCTAAGGCCAGGGAATGGCTTGTTGGCCATCCCTACACCTCACCGGCCATGGCTTGAGGCCACCGGCCCTGTTTTCTTGCTACCGGCCAAAGGTGTTGGCCGGTAGGCAATGTTTTTGGTCGGCCGACCATTGTTTTGGTCGATCGGCCACTTTTTCTGGCGGAGACCTTTTCTTTGCCTTTTTCAAGCATTATGCATACCAGCTGTGCCAGCTGGTAAGAACAGACCCTGCTCTCCATACACGTGTATGGAGGATTTGCACCCTTATTTTAGCTTCTTGAGGAAGCTTGAACCTTTTGAACCTTTGTTTTAGCTTCTTGAGGAAGCTTGAACCTTTTGAACCCTTGTTTTAGCTTCTTGAGGAAGTTTGAACCTCTTGAACCTTTGCTCTAGCTTCTCCAAGAAGCTTGAACCCTCTTGTTTCTCTATAAGAGAGGGCCTCCCTGTCCTTATACTTGGTTCCAAAAAAAAATTGTCTAAGGCTCCAAGATATGTCTCTCTATATCTCTACATTCTAGGCTTAGAAAGGGTGTTTGTTCTTGGCCTTTAACACCACACCTCATAGCCACACACCTGCACCATTGATCTAAGGTTCTTAGAGGGTCTTGAGAGGTCTCAAAGAGCTGGTTTTTTGGTCCAAGAAGCTGCTGGTTTTGCTTAAGCTACAAGGGTAACACACTATTCTATCTTTTAAGCTTTATTTTACTCCATCTTTTAGCCATACTTGCAATCGTATTTGAGCTTTGGTGTAAACTAAAAAAAGTCTTATTTTGAGGCCCTTAACATGTTTGTTTAAGATCATTTTTCCGTTGGGGGTCATCTACCCCCTTGCATGCTTCATTTTACCTTGTTTTGAGCCATGCCTTAGAGCATTTGTGTTGGCCTTTGTTTGGCCTTTTAGCCACTGAAATCTAGTGAATTTTCAGTGGCTAGCATGTTGTTTTGAGTGCCAAAATCAGAGAGGGGTGACCCTCTCTCTTGTTGTCTTGTTTACTAGCATATTTGGCCTTTCAAAGGAGCCTTCATTTGCACACCTCCAACCCTTGTTTGAGGCCCTGTTCAGTGACTTTTAGGGCCTGCCTAGGCTCTGTCTAGAGTTGGTTTTGTCACCTTGGGTGTGTCCCTTGCATGTGTAGAATAACCCCTCTTATAGCCTATCAAAGGAGCATGTCATTCTTGCATGCATTGATTATGTTTCAGTGGATTTTTGGAATTTATTTGGCATGTCATACCTCTGACTTTTTTTGGTTTAGTGGCCTCTTGATTGCCTCGGATGCTTGCAGTACAAATCCTCTTTACTAGCTTACATTGCATGCTATTTTGTCCTTTGATTCTAGCACTTTTTGGCCATGCCTTAACTGATTTTGTGCATGTTTTAGACTGCCTTAGCTCTATTTTTGGGCCTCATGGTCAAATGATGTTTTCTATGCATGGTTGTAGTTCAATACCCTTGCCTAGCTTTGAGTTTTGAAGCCTATTGCATGCGTATTTTGAGGTGTTTCCATGTTTTGGCATCATTGTGAATCATATTTCAGAGCTTATATGTATGCCATATTCCCATGTTTTCCACTCTTTAAATGTGTTTGAGAGTTATGCATGAATACCTCATTTTTGGACCATTGCATGAGCTTCATTTCCATGCTTTGCGAGCCATCATTTTAGTCCATATTTGCTACTGATTTGGCCTGCATAGGGACTATTTGGGGCTGGATTGGCCATTTGAGTATTATTTTGCATGCCTATAGTGTAATCCACTTCACTAGTTTCGATATTTGGGCCATCTAGCATGCATTGTGTGAGGTGTTTGCATGATTCGGGAGCATCTTGCATGTCATTTTAGAGCTGGAAAATATGTGATTGTATGCCATATTTCATGCTTACCATGCTTTGGTGGAGTTGCACTTTGTGCCTTAGGTTTGGTCCCTTGCATTTGTGCATGTTTGCATGTGTGTTGTTGCCTCATTTTCATCATGATTGGCCACTGATTTGAGTGTGGCTGAGGCCTACTCATTTTGGTTTAAGTCCATTTTGCATCGAGTATGCCATTGTAGTTGATAGCATTGCGCATGCCATGTAGTTCGTCGCATTGAGTATGCTATTTGATATTCGCATCGTGTATGCTAGTCGCATCTTGCCATATTGGTGCATATGTTGTCTCGCATTGAGTATGTAAGCATTAGCATTGTGCATGCTATCATGTCATCCTTTGTATGTTTGCATACTTGTTTAGGTTGCATTGCATTTGGCATGCTTATACCATTAGCCTTGTATGGCATTGTCCTTAACATGCTCATGTTGCATTAGTCTTGCTTGCATGCATGCATCCCTTGCCTCTTGATCAACCATGATAGAGGTTGGGACCCCCTTATGTGTTGTGTGCATTTCATTTGATATAAATTGCACACTTGGCATCTTTGGCCATCATGCATTGAAATGCGTGATTGGTGGCCCGATGGTCGAGAACCATACTCCCTTGAGTTCATAACATGATAAGGAGGGTGGTTGTGCAAACATTTGGCTTGCAAATTCCATGCTATGCACTGTCTCTCCTCTGTTGTAGCAAAACAGTGTTCTGCAGGAAGAAATGGCCGGTCGGCCACTTTCAGTGCCGACCGACTGCAAATATCCAGCCGATGGCCCTATCGTTGGTCGATGACCATCCTTCCATGACCGGTAGTCCTATCTCTTGGCCGGTGACCTCCCACAGTGCTCAGGGAGTGGTTCAGAAGCGGCCTTGGGACTTGTGCAGCTTTCAGAGGCATGAAACAGTGCAAACAGAGGCAACAGTTGGCATGGCAATGGGTTTCCAAGCGAGGCGAATCGAGCATGCATCATCCAATCATTTCGAGGCGGAGCTGCGGCGGCCTCTTTAATTTCATACTTAGATTGTTTTGTAATTAATTTGTTAATTACTTAAGGGCTTTGTAATGTTTAATTAGCTAGGGTAGTTGATTAATTATTCGGTCTGTATTATTTATTCGGACCCTCCGAGAGAGGGCAATGTTGTAATAAGTGTGCGTACGTGTGTGAATGTCTTCCAACCCCACGTCTTTCTCCATTTTATTTACTAGCTTTTGATGGTTAGTTTAGGGCATGTTTCAATTAGCATACTTATGCTCGCATGTTTGCATCATTCATCTGTATTCTATGTACCGGGCTCGGCGCATCATGCTAATTGCATTGTATTTCAATTCCAAGTTGAATACATGTATCAAATTGCCGCATATCATATGCCATCTTAGATTAGCCGAGCCTATTCTAATTGCATTTCGTATGTGTTGCATTAGCCATCTTAACATGGACTTGGATCATACATTTGATTACTAACATGTTCTTGTTTTGGCTCGGAGTACACTGTGCGTGTTTATGCTTTAGCATCTTGCATGTATGTGAGTGTTAACATGAAAGCATGCTTACTATGAGGCTAATTGCTTATGTGATATAACTGCCTGAATGCCTGTGGGTGAAGGTTGGATTGCTTGAATTGGAATAATTCATTGAAATCCGTAATTTAGCCTACTTACGAGTTGCAAACTTCAAACCATTTTTTCAAACAACAAATATGCGATGTTTTGTTCCAAATTAGGCGACCTAGTCTATGCTTGTGTGTTGTGCGCATCACATAGTAAGATTAGCTAATTAAGCAGAATAAGAACACATATGTTTTCAAAACTCGATATCATGCTTAGTACATGTCGATCTTCGGATCGGGCGAGCGGGGGTGCTCATAGCTGACCTTCCCCAATCGTATCCAAGTTCCCGAGCCGAGGCAACTTTAGTGATGACGGATACGTGGCCTTAGGCACGAGTCAGGATTTCTTAAATTCCCCCAAAATGAAATATTTAGGTGGTGATTCTGTATCTGGCAAAGCAGTCCATGTTTGGCACTTCTTTCTAAAAATCAGTTTTTCAAAACGATTTGGTGGATTTGGACTCTTTGGTGATTTATCAATCTCGTATTGCACTTTGCGAGATCAGATTAAGAACCGTGACATTGAGTCCGAACTGTAGTGAGCCCAATGAACAAAACAGGGATTTGTCTCGGGACGTTCGGGGACGTCTACACATACCAAAACACATTTCAATTAAATCTACCATAAAATCACATAAATCCTAATTAGCATAAAATACCCATCAATTTCAGATTCGGCCGCCGATAAGGCCTTCAATTCGCAATTCGAAATTAAAACACGAACATATCACTTGGTAGTCAAACAGATAGAAATGCATTTACAGACAATACACTCATGAAATCAATTTAGGATTTCCTCCTAGTCAGTTACTTATCATATGCAGTCACAGTTTAGCAGTAATCAGAGGTGAGGGTTGTCACAAAGAAGGAGTTGGCTAACAAGACTAAGGAGGTTGCTAGCTTGCAGAAGACCATTAACAAGGCTGAGGCCAAGATAAAGACTTTAATAAACCAGGCCGAGGAAGCCAAGAAAGCTCAAGATAAGGTTGAAGAAAGGGCAGGAGCTGCAGAGGCCATTGCCAAGGTCCTTGAAGCCGAAAAGAAGGAGGCCGAAGCAAAGACTGCTGAAGCCCAGGCCAAGCTCATTGCTGCTTTGGCCACAAAAGAGGCCGAGATCAAAGCGACGGATGAGAAGGCGTACGCCGCGGGGGCGGCCGACATCAAAGAAGACTACAATAAGCAAGTAAAACAGGCATGCAACGAGGGTTTCGCCTTTGGTTGAATGGCTGCTTTGAAAGAACTGGCTGTCCCCGAGGACTCCTCTTAAAGACGAAAGCTGACTCATCTCGCCATTCCCCCCTACTCCAAGCCAATCCGAGGCTGAGTCCGAGAAGGAAGCTGAGGCCGAGAAGACGGAAGAAGCTGCTGGGGCCAAGTCCCCAACTCGGAATGAACATGTCTTGGACTTGACTCAGGATGGGGAAGATGAAGTCTCAAAAGATGTCTCCTCCCAAAAGACAAACTCCGAGGTGCCAATCACCGAGAAGAGCCTCGATCAAACTCTACAGGAGATCGATACCGAGCTCGAGGCTGAGAAGGCTGCCGAGAAGTCTTCCCAACTGTCTTCTGGGGTCGAGACACAGTCCGCCGTCGATGCCGAGTAGTCTGTTTTTATGTTTTTCTTTGTACCTTGTACTTTTTTCTTACTTTTGAAACAATGTTTTAGCTCTTCTTTGGCCGATGCGCCTTTTTGTAATCTAAACAACTTTTCTTCAATGTCAGGCCGAAGTGCCGTCTTTCCTTATCTGAATGCATTTTCAATGTGACTGTAAGTTTGTATGCTTTCTTTTCTTTGTTGTCTTGTATGATTCCATTCTGCATGTTTTCAAAGTACACCTTAACTGTGCAATCTCCTCGGGGTAAAATACCTCGGGCATACCCACTGACTTGTTTATCCCGGCCTTGGCCTAACACTTGAAAATATTTTGTATAATATTTTCACAAGTGTTATTTACAACTTGCTACTTTACTTTCAGTTTATCAAGACTTCTGTCTTCCACTATTTTCAAAATCTTAGTAATATGGTAATCTCGGCAAATGCGTAGATATAACTTTGGCTTAACTTTAACTTGTAAATTGTTCTTTAAAATTTTAACAAGTGTTTAAACCGATGACCCCGGCTTAACTTCAACTTGTAAATTCTTCTCAAAATTTCAGCAAGTGTTAAACCAGTTTTCTTTTAACATGACCTCGGCATAACTTCAACTTGTAAATTTTTCTCAAAATTTCAACAAGTGTTAAACCAACTTTAGCATGTAAATTCCAATTTCCAAGCATTATTCTCCAACTCTCTGCCCCCTAATGTGAACTTAAGTTCCACTTGGGTTCTCATTAAGCATGTGGCTTTGACCTCGACACCGAGGTAGTATTCAAACAAAGACTGGCCGAGGTTTCTAACCTTGGTCTCGCTGTTAATCTATATACTTAGTTTCAATCTGTGTTTGGCTTTGCCGATATGGCAAGTCCAAGTTAATTTCAACTTAGTTCAACTCTATTATATGCAAGTATAATTCAACTTTGCCATATAATAAGTCTAAGTTATTTGTTATGTTTCAATCAGAAACATCGCCAACTTAGTTCAACTCTATTATATGCAAGTAGAAACTCTGTCATATAATAAGTCTAAGTTATTTGTCATGTTTCAATTAGAAACATCGCCAACTTAGTTCAACTCTGTTATATGCAAGTAGAAACTCTACCATATAATAAGTCTAAGTTATTCGTCATGTTTCAATCAGAAACATTGCCAACTTAGTTCAACTCTATTATATGTAAGTAGAAACTCTGCCATATAATAAGTCTAAGTTATTCGTCATGTTTCAATCAGAAACATCGCCAAGTGACTGGTCAGTCATACTACACAAGCTTTGAAATTAAAAATCGAGCTAAAATTTTATTAATTACTTCAGCTAAAAAAACTTTTGAAAACAAAAGGAAATCTTAATGATAGAAAAACTTCAGGTTGCAAGTATTCTAAGGTCTTGGCAACTCTTTGCCTTCATTGTCTTCAAGGCGATATGCCCCATTACCCAGGACCAAGATGATTCTATAAGGTCCCTCCCAGTTTGGGCCAAGCTTGCCCTTTCTGGGATCCTTCTTGTTGCTGACGACCTTTCTCAAGACGAGGTCTCCAACTTGAAACTCTTGTGGGTTAACCTTTTTATTGTAAGCCCTAGCAAGCTGCTGCTGGTATGCCGCCAACTGAATTGATGCTTTCTCCCTTCTTTCTTCTAGCAGATCCAGATCTCGGGCCAAGAATGCCTCATTGGTCCTATTTTCTACTCCCTGGGTTCTGATCCCTGGGATGTCGACCTCCAGTGGAATAACTGTTTCTGTGCCATTGGCCATGGCAAATGGGGATTCCCTAGTTGATCTTCTCGGCATAGTCCGATATGCCCAGAGTACACTAGGCAACTCATCCACCCACTTTCCCTTTGCTGCTTCCAGCCTCTTTTTGATCCCATCCAAGATAACTTTGTTGGATGCTTCTGCTTGACCATTACTCTGAGGAAAGCTTAGAGTAGAGTAATAATTCTTGATCTTGTACTTTGCACAGAAGCTTTTGATTAGCTTATTATCAAATTGCGTTCCATTATCTGCTATTTTTGCTCTTGGGATCCCAAACCTGGTGATGATGTTTTTCCATATGAAATTCTTCACATCAACATCTCGAATCTTTGCGAGGGGTTCAGCTTCCACCCACTTGGTGAAGTAATCTGTTGCCACTAGCAGGTACTTCCTTTGTCCAGTTGCTTAAGGAAATTGTCCAACAAGATCCATGCCCCATTGGGCAAATGGCCAAGGGCTGGATACTGGGTTTAAGTTCGCTACTTGTTGATGTATCAAAGGTGTAAACCTTTGACACTTCTCATATTTTTTGACATAGGCTTCAGCATCTTTCTGCATATAGGGCCACCAATACCCCTGAGTTATCCCTATGAGCAAGTGATCTGCCCCATGTGTCGCTTCCACATACTCCTTCATGTATCTCATACAAGAAGTCTTCAACTTGTGAAGGATGCACACACCTCAAAAGGGGTCCAGTAAAAGATCTTCGGTAGAGATGTCCTTTTGCTGTCAGATTGAATCTTGCCAACTTCAGTCTGATCTTGTGTGTTTCTTTGTGATCATCTGGCAGTTTTCCCTCTTTAAGGAATACTATTACTGCATCTATCCAACTTGGTCCCATATCCACACATTGCATCATGCTCTGTGTTCAGTGGTTCTACACTTGGACCTGACAAGTATTCGATCATTATTGTCCTTGCCTCTCTTGGTTTCATTGCACTAGCCAAGTTGGCCAAGGCATCGGCATAGCTGTTGTCATTTCGACTAGCCAGCTATAGTCGGCAATTTTGGAATAAGGCTACCAGTCTGCCCACCTCCTTTACCTAGGCCAACATCCTTGTATCTCGGGCTGCGTATTCGCTTGTTGTCTGGTTGACGATAAGTTGTGAGTCACAGAAGGCTATTACCTCGTCAGCTTCCATTGCTACTGCAAGTTTTAATCCTGCAATCAGTGCTTCATACTCTGCTTCATTGTTTGAGGCTTTAAACCCTAAACGAATGGATTGTTCCAATATCTGCCCATCTGGCGATACTAGCACTACTCATGGCCCCGCTCCGTGTCGGTTTGAACTCCCATCAACAAACAGCCGGAAAGAGTCGCCGACGTAAATACTACATGGCTTGAGTTTCTCTTATTTTCTCTGTTTGGCTATCCCCAACTGGGTTTCTCTTTGTTCATTTGGACCTCGGCTCAACGGAGCCCGATGTGTGATGGTGCCTGGTGTGAACTCGGCCACAAAGTCGGCCAAAGCTTGGCCTTTGGTTGCTGTTCTAGGTCTGAATTCCAGGTCGTATTGGCCCAACACCACTGCCCATCTGGCTATTCTGCCTATCGGATCTCCTTGCTGCAACAGGGATTTCAAGGGATGCTCAGTTAATGCCACAATTTTGTGGGCTTAGAAGTAATGATTCAGCTTTTTGGAAGCCATTACTAGAGCCAGTGTTAACTTCTCCAAGGGTAGATATCTGGTCTCTGCATCTGCTAGGGTCTTACTCACGTAGTAAACTGCCATTTGCTTTCCATTTTCTTCTCTGATACTGCACTCACTGCATGTTCTGAAACTACCAAGTACAAGAACAACCCCTCTCCTAGTACTGGATTTGAGAGAACTGGAGCTGTGGTCAAATATTTCTTCAAGTCGTCCAAGGCGACTTTGCACTCTTCCGTCTATAAGAAGTTTGTGGCTTTCTTCACTAAGCTGAAGAAAGGTTTACATTTGTCAGAGCTTCTGCTTATGAATCTATTCAGGGCTGCAGCCCTTCCTGTCAACATTTGCACTTGCTTTGTTGATGTTGGGCTCTCCAACTCTAAAATGGCCTTGATTTGATCGGGGCTAGCCTCAATGCCCCTTCTGGTAACTAAGTATCCTAAGAATTTACTAGACCCAACTCCAAATGCGCACTTTGACGTATTGAGTGGGAGCCGATATGTTCTAAGGATGTCAAAAACTGCCTTTAAGTCTTCCATATAATCCTCAGTCTCCTTGGTCTTCACAACCATGTCATCTATGTATACCTCGACTGTTCTGCCTATTAGATGCTTGAACATCTTGGTCACCAATCTCTGGTAAGTTGCTCCTACATTTTTCAACCTGAAAGGCATCATTCTGTAGCAACACAGCTCTTTTGGGGTGATAAATGCTGTCTTCTCCTCATCTGGAGGGTACATAGCTATCTGATGGTACCCTCTGTGTGCATCTAGGAAGCTCATCCTTCCATGCCCTGAAGTGGCATCCACCAATTGGTCAATCTTGGGTAGTGGGAAACTGTCTTTGGGACAAGTCTTGTTCAGGCTGGTGACGTCCACACAGACCTTCCACTTCCCATTCTTTTTCTTCACAACCACCGTGTTTGATAACCATGTCGGGTAATTTACTTCTCGAATGGCTCTGGCCTCTAGAAGTTTATCTACTTCCTCTTCTACTACTTCGACATGCATCAACGTCGGCCTTCTTGCTTGCTGGATGACGGGTTTGGCCGATCTGTCCACATTCAGTCTATGGCAAGTGACCTCGGGGTCAATGCCAGGCATCTCGCACGACGTCCAGGAAAACACCTCAATGTTTGCTCTCAAGAACGCTTCTAGCTCTTTTTCTTCTTCCTCGGCCAAGCCCGAGTCGAGAAGGAAGAAGCGCTCCTCATCCCCTTGCTGGACAAGGATTTTCTTCTGGGCTTCTACACTCTTCTCGGCTGGCTCTTTACCAACGTCATCTAGGACTTCCATGTCCTCATCTTCAATCTCTGCGGCTTCTGCTTCTCGTATGTTGCAGGTGGATTTCATTACTGCCATGGAGTAATTCTTTGCCTGCACTTGATCCCCTCTGACCTCCTCAATTCCATGCTCTGTTGGGAATCGCAACAGCTGGTGCAATGTTGAGGAAACAACCCCATTGCATGCAACCATGGCCTTCTTAAGATAGCATTATAAGGGGAGGGAGTGTCAATTACTATGAACTCAGTTTTTATCTTCTTGGTGCCAGCTTGCACCTCCAAACTAACCGCTCCCAGGGGCCATGTCGGCGTTCCATTGAACCCGACCATTGGACCATTGGATTGTTCTAGATCATCTTGGTGAAGGCCAAGCTCCTTGTAATACCTGACATACATGATGTCACAAGAGCTGCCCTGGTCAATTAAGATGCCCTTCACTTGGCATTCTCCAATCTGGAGGGATACTACCAAGGCATCGTTGTGTGGATATTGTACCATCTCTAGGTCGTCTTCAGTAAAGGACACCGCTGGTCCCTGGCCCTTATCTGCCCTAGGTATTTTCTGTTTGACCTGGTACACATGTTGCAAGTGTTTTACCTTCTGAGTCTCCCCTCGTATTTCGTTCTTATTGACCTTCGAATGAATCACATTGATCACTCGAGGTCCGCCTGCCTGCGGTTGTGGTGCTGGAGGAGGCGGTGCTGCCGTTGCCTGAGGCAGTCTTGCTTGTTCTTCCCTTGTTCTAGCCTCGTCTACAAGGTCCCTTAAATGACCTTGTCTTACCATGTCTTCTAGATGTGCCTTCAAGGCTCTACACCCCTGAGTCAGATGCCCATTCTCGTTGTGGTAAGCACAGTGCTTACCAAGGCTTCTTCTCATAAATTCACCTGGAACCCTTACTGGTGCTCTGTAATAGGGCTGATTTCGGATTTTCTCCAAGACCTTGTAAACTGGGATTCGGAATACGGTTGTGACTGCCTGCGCAACCCTTAATCCTGTCTCTTGCTTGTTGTTCCCGCCATTACCTCAGCCTCGCTTCGGCAAGCCGTTTCCCTTCTCTTGTTTCAACGCCTTTTTCCCCGGCGTGTCTTCCTCGGCCCTCGCATACTTCCCAATTCTGGACATCAGTTCCTCCATACTTTTTGGCAGTGTCTTTGCCAATGATTTTCGAAGCAAATAATCATCTTTCAGGTCGTTCTTAAAAGACACGACCGCCACCTCTTGGTTGCATTCTGGTATCCGGTTGAATACCTCATAGTACCACTTGGCATAGGCCCTAAGACTTTCATCCTCACTGATTGTCAAAGCCATCAGGGAGTCCACCCTTAATGGATATAGATTGTTTGTCACAAACCTAGCCACGAACATCTCAGCCAGGCCTTCTCAGGTTTTCACAGTTTCTTTTGGCAACTTGTGAAACCAGTCCAATGCTATTTCCCCAAAGGATGAGGGTAACACCTTGTAAAGGAACGGTTCGTTCCCAGTGTATAGTGCCATCGAGTTCAGGTACAAGCCGACGTGATAGTTGGGGTCCGACTTACCGTCGTATATCTGGAACCTCAGCATACTGAACCTTTTCGGGGCCTCAAATTTGTCCAACTCTACCGAGAACGGTATTCTCGGCTTAACAGGAGAGGTTACCTCGGTATCCTATTGCTTCCTCTGGAGGTAATCCCTCAGATCCTCCTTGGTCCGTCCAGAAGCTTGGCTATCACCGGATTTCAGTCTCCTCGGTACGCTACTTCTAGTGTCATTATGAGTCCTTTTGGACCTCCCTCCATTGGTCATGTCAAAATAGAGTTCCTTCTCTTGAACATCCAGATGTTCTTTGGTGCAGATTTCTTTGGTTTGGCGTGTCTTCTGGGATTCTCTTCTCGTTGATTCTCCATGCTCTACCTCCCGCGAAGGCCGGTGAGAATGTTCCTTAATCCTGTCATGTTGGGGGGCTACAGGGAATGTGTAGACACCCCATTTTGACCGGCCTTAAGACTTGGGCGCTTTCTTTTAATTACCCGATTGTACGGGGAGCAAATATTCCACGGAGCCCGTACTCCTTTCGTCCAAGCTCCTTGTCTATCCAATCGACCTGCGAGCACAACGACGGTGAGCTACCCGGCAGTGTGTTGCCGGAAAACCCCTTCGACGGTCAAGTTAGCACCACTCAGAGATAGAGAGAGAGAGGAAGAGAGTTTCTCTTACTAGATGAAGTTTTATCCTCGGCATGGGGGGCGCAGTCATGCTTATATACTTTATGTGCACAACTCTGCACCCATTAGTCTCTTTACACGTGGAGCTGCTCTCCCATCTCTCAGCACAAATCCAGCGAACACCACCTAACCAAACCGCCAGACAACATTAGCGGGAACTCAGCAGCCCGGCGGCATCACCCCGGCCTCCTTCGACCGAGCTACTTAACGAGTCCAACAGTGCCACTTGCCGAACTCCATCACAACTGAGCTCGGTAACATTCTAGTACGGCCGAGCTCCAAATAGGTTAGGCTGGTCTGTGAGAGACCTTTCTACCGAGCTACATGCACGAGCAATAAGCCTAGCTTGACAGACGATCATCTCGGCCGAATGGGCCCTGGACCTCAACCGAGCAATCCACTCTAGTTCAGCCAACGTTAGCTCGGCCCAAACACGCTTGGACCTCTTTTTAGCCCGGTCATTACCACGGCCCAAAGCCAAATTATGAAATCTCCCTCACAATTGCCCTTAATTCTGTCCGCATTTGTGTGATCAGAATTACATTACAAGGCGGGGCTAGACTTTTCGCTCGGTAGTTCACTTTGCTCGGTCGGCGAGCAAGGTCAGCTCTGCGACTTTCTTCTTGGCGAGCAAGATCAGCTCGGCAAGGAACTCCATGGTCGACGAGCAAGGTCCACTCGGCGACTTGCTTCTTGGCGAGCAAGATCAGCTCGGCAAGGAACTCCAAGGTCGGCGAGCAAGGTCCGTTTGGCAACTTCCTTCTTGGCGAGCAAGATCAACTCGGCAAGGAACTCCAAGGTCGGCGGGCAAGGTCCGCTCCGTGGCTTGCTTCTTGGCGAGCAAGATCAGCTCGACAAGGAACTCCAAGGCTGGCGAGCAAGGTCCGCTCGGCAAGGAATTCAAAGGTCGGCGAGCAAGGTCAGCTCGGCGACTTTTTTCTTGGCGAGCAAGACTAGCTCAGCAAGGAACTCCAAGGTCGTGAGCAAGGTTCGCTCGGCGACTTGCTTCCTGGCGAGCAAGATCAGCTCGGCAAGGAACTCCAAGGTCGGCGAGCAAGGTCTGCTCGGCGACTTACCTCCTGGAGAGCAAGATCAGCTCGGCAAGGAACTCAAATGTCAGCGAGCAAGGTCAGCATGGTGACTTACTTCTTGGCGATCAAGACCAGCTCGACAAGGAACTCCAAGGTCGCGAGCAAGGTCCGCTCGGCGACTTGCTTCTTGGCTAGCAAAATCAGCTCAGCAAGGAACTCCAAGGTCGGGGAGCAAGGTCCGCTCGGTGACTTCCCTCTTGGCGAGGAAGATCAGCTTGGCAAGGAACTCAAAGGTAGGCAAGCAAGGTCCGCTCGGCAACTTACTTCTTGGAGAGCAAGACCAGCTCGGCAAGGAACTTCAAGGTCGCGAGGAAGGTTCGCTCGGCGACTTGCTTCACGACGAGCAAGATCAGCTCGGCAAGGAACTCCAAGGTCGGCAAGCAAGGTCTGCTCGGTGACTTCCCTCTTGGCGAGCAAGATCAGCGCGGCAAGGAACTCAAAGGTAGGCGAGCTAGGTCAGCTCGGCGACTTATATCTTGGCGAGCAAGATCAACTCGGCAAGGAACTCAAAGGTCGCGAACAAGGTCAACTCAGCAACTTACTTCTTGGCGAGCAAGATCAGCTCGGCAAGGAACTCAAGGTCGGCAAGCAAGGTCCGCTCGGCGACTTACCTCTTGGCGAGCAAGATCAGCTCGGCAAGGAACTCCAAGGTCACGAGCAAGGTCCGATTGGTGACTTACCTCTTGGCGAGCAAGATCAGCTCGGCAAGGAACTCCAAGGTGGCAAGCAAGGTCCACTCAGCGACTTGCCTCTTGACGAGCAAGATCAACTCGGCAAGGAACTCAAAGGTCGGTGAGCAAGGTCCTCTCGGCGACTTACCTCTTGGCGAGCAAGATCAGCTCGGCAAGGAACTCAAAGGTAGGCGAGCAAGGTCAGCTCGGCGACTTACATCTTGCCGAGCAAGATCAGCTCCGCAAGGAACTCAAAGGTCGCGAGTAAGGTTAGCTCGATGACTTGCTTCTTGGCGAGCAAGATCAGCTCGGCAAGGAACTCCAAGGTCGACGAACAAGGTCCGCTCGGCGACTTACCTCTTGGTGAGCAAGATCAGCTCGGCAAGGAACTCAAAGGTAGGCGAGCAAGGTTAGCTCGGCGACTTTCTTCTTGGCAAGCATGATCAGCTCGGCAAGGAACTCCAAGGTCGGCGAGCAAGGTTCGCTCGGCGACTTACCTCTTGGCGAGCAAGATCGGCTCAGCAAGGAACTCAAAGGTCGGCGAGCAAGGTCCACTCGGCGACTTTCTTCTTGGCGAGCAAGATCAGCTCGGCAAGGAACTCCAAGGTCGGCAAGCAAGGTCCGCTCGGTGACTTATCTCTTGACGAGCAAGATCAGCTCGGCAAGGAACTCAAAGGTAGGCGAGCAAGGTCAGCTCGGCGACTTTCTTCTTGACGAGCAAGATCAGCTCGGCAAGGAATTCTAAAGTTGATTGAAACTATCAACAAACCTCTTGCCAAGTAAAATCCATCCGGTAAGGAATTCCAAAGTTGATAAAATCATCAACAGACCTCTTGCCGAGTTAAACCCATCCGGCAAGAAATTCCAAAGTTGATAAAATCATCAACAAACCTTTTGTCGAGTAAAACGCGTCTGGCAAGGAATTCCAAAGTTGATCAAAACCATCAACAGACCTCTTTCCGAAGAAAACCAGTCCGGCAAGGAATTGCAAAGTTGATCAAAACCATTATCAAACCTCTTGCCGAGGAAAACCCGTTCGGAAAAGAATTCCAAAGTTGATCAAAACCATCAACAAACCTCTTGCCGAGCAAAATTCGCCCAGCAAGGAATTTAGATCTTTCCATCCAAATGATTGTTAGTTGCCCCTTGGACCGCACTAAATCTGCTTGGCGAGGCAAAAATACAACTTTCCAGAAAATGGTCTACTTGTTTCATTGCGCCATTGGCAAAAAGGGTTACAAAAATAGAACTAAGAACAAAACTTTAGATTGGCAGAGTTCGATGTTTTGGAAATGGATCGGCCATTTACATTCTGCAAGTTTTATGCCCCCTTTCCTCGGTCTTCTTACAGACATCTTCCAAAAATCGAACTCCCTATATCTCTTCCATGGCGGTTTGCATGGCCATCATATTGTCTAACTGCGTGAACCTTTCGCACTACTCTCTTATTCTCTACTATCAGACTTGTCCGGCTGAGTGTGTCGCTCGACTCCATTTGGACACTGAGAAGGTGGTCCACCTCTGGCGTTTTAGTGTTGGTCTTGAAACGAGTCACAAAGGCTTCCGCCAACTACTGCCACCTTTTGATGCTTCCCTCCGCCAGCCTCTCAAACCATTTCAAGCCCAGCTCGCCCAAACTCGACGGGAAGATAAGGCACATAAGAGCGTCATTGCGCCTATGTCCGGCCATGACCTGCCAGAAGTGGCTTACATGCATGTATGGATCGGTCTTTCCGTCGTAGAGCGTAAACTTAGGCTGGTGAAAGCCCGCGGGGAGCGGTGTGATTTCTATATCAAGGAAGAAGGGGGTGGCGTTCAGCCTTGCCAAATCTGTGTCTAGAGGGACATGCATGGTCGGGAGGGGTGGCGGCATTATGACCTCCCCACTGGCATGACCACCGTAAGATAGCCGCTGGAGCGCCGGCACCCTTTCAGCCTCCCGTCGGCGAGCTTGCTCCTTCAGGACATCCCTCAAGTCCTCTGAACGGACGGAGTAAGAATATCCTGAAGTGGTCGCCGGACGTGAGGGATGGTAGGTACTATCTTCCGTGCTAGACTTCTCTGCAGGCCTGTCTAGGTCTCCACCCCTATAGCTTCTGGTGATAGAAAGGGGGGAGTGCGCCGCTGGCTCTGGCTACCTGAACGGCGGGGTTGGGTGCGCTCACTGTGGTTTCCCACTCCAGCAACACCCTTCCCTTTGACCTGGCATTTGAGAGCTTCCATCTCTGCCTCCATTCTCTGGATGACAGTGTCTTGGTCCCTTAACTTGTGCTCCAAACGTCTAGCATACGATTCTCTTCCCCGCCGGTGTCCATCTGGGCTCCTTGAATGACCAAAACTTCTACCGCGCTTACCTCTTGCACCTCTTAAATGTCCTCATGGGGAAGTCTCCAGGTCCGCCATGTTCTGAACGGCGGGGAGTCCGTCTCTCCGTCTGGCTGATTCCGGGGTAACACCGTTAATGGCAGACAATGGTATTTCGTTGTTGTTCGCCATTAAAAGCGATCGGATGAGCTTGGAAGACAAGGTTTTGTCTGTTGAACTCTTCCCACAGACGGTGCCAATTATACAGGGAGCAAATATTCCGCGGAGCCCGTACTCCTTTCGTCCAAGCTCCTTGTCTATCCAATCGACCTGCGAGCACAACGATAGTGAGCTACCCGGCGGTGTGTTGCCGGAAAACCTCTCCGACGATCAAGTTAGCGTACACTCAAAGATAGAGAGAGAGGAATAGAGTTTCTCTCACCAGATGAAGTTCTATCCTCTGCATGGGGGGCGTAGTCATGCTTATATACTTTCTGCGCTCAACTCTGCACCCATTAGTCTCTTTACACGTGGAGCTGCTCTCCCATCTGTCAGCACAAATCCAGCAAACACCACCTAACCAAACCGCCAGACAACATTAGCAGGAACTCAGCAGCCCAGCGACATAACCCCGGCCTCCTTCGACCGAGCTACTTAACAAGTCCAACAGTGCCACTCGCCGAACTCCATCACAACCGAGCTCGGTAGCATTCCAGTACGGCCGAGCTCCAGACAGGTTAGGCTGGTCCGTGAGAGACCTTTCTACCGAGCTACATGCGCGAACAATAAGCCTGGGTTGACAGACGATCATCTCGGCCGAATGGGCCCTGGACCTCAACCGAGCAATCCACTCTAGTTCAGCCAACGTTAGCTCGGCGCAAACACGCTCGGACCTCTTTTTAGCCCGGTCATTACCACGGCCCAAAGCCAGATTATGAAATCTCCCTCACACCGATGATGACAATTAGAATGTATTTCTCACATAATCCTCAGTAAGAGAGATGGAATTTGAACTTTAATCCCAACCTTCACCATTATGGCCCAATTGTTTTAAACTACTAAATATTTTTTTAGTTTAGTATTTTGTAATTTTGTATAATTTTATGTGTTTGTTCATATTTTTGGTGTTTTTATATAAATTGGTATAAATTATATATTTTATATGTATAAAATAAAATAATAAAAAAAGTTATATTATTATATTATATGTTTAGTATGTTGGTATAAATTATATAATTTAGATATTTTATATATTATATTATATTATATTATATTATAATAAAAGAAAAATAATAAAAAATTATATGGATGTCGGTCAACCCTCGGCTGCCGACACCAACCTCAGCAAACATATATATATATATATATAATCTTTATATACTTTATATTATTATATTATATATAGATATATATTATATAGATTTATATTATTATATTATCTACTTGTTGCTTATATAAAGCAACCAAATGGTGAGATTTCAAAAGAAGGAGGGGGAGGCCTAGCAAAAAAAAAAAAAAAAAAAAAAAGAGGAATGAGAAGAAATCAGAGGGAGAAAAATGAAGTGGTGCGAGAGTGTTTGAGAGAAAAAGAATCAGAAAGAAAGAAAATTAGTTTTTTTTTTAGACAGAGAAGGAAAATAAAATATTTTTTTTGATATTTTTATTTTCATTTTATCAATATACCATTCAAAAACCAACCACTAAAGCTGTATTTCTAAATTTTGGACTGAGAATTGAGAACACATTCCACAAACTTGAGAGTAATCAAAAGAAAGTTTGTGACTTAGAAAATTCATCATTTCCCCAAAAGGTGAGTTTTCGCAAATTTTCATTTAATTTAAAAATATGATGTAATTTGTTTAAATACTTCATTTACTACTTTTTATAGCTGTTTTTTTTTTTATCGCTTTATTGGGAAGGCTGCACCACCCACATATCTGTTGTAATTTTATTTATTTATTTATTTTTATTATTATACTGTTTTACTGTTTCAACGGGAAGGCTGCATCATCCACATATCTGCTGTAATTTAAATATTGTGTATAAACTGTTGTAATTTATTACTTTAAATAATTTATCCCATCGGATTAATAGTAACCTCCGATGGTGAATATTACCTCTGACGGTGAATAGTAACCCCAACGATGAATAGTACCTCCGGCGGTGAATAATAAAAGTGGTAAGTTTCTCTCAAATTCTTTTGGGGCTGTTTTTCAACATCTAAACTATAAGATTTGAAGTTGTAAAAGTGGAGGGGTTAGCCACCCTTCCTTCTACTTGTTTACTAACTTGATCTTATTTAATTTTGCTCGCTTTCTATAGCTTAATTTCAGCACTACTGTATGCTATTTAGGGGAATGTTTAATTTATTGCAACGATTTATGTTTTAAATATCAAGTTTGTTGGTACTAACCAATTAATCAACTTCGCATAACCATCTCTGCAACCTCCCTTCATTCTTTGCTTATTTCGATTAAAAAGTTGTGAAAATTTAAGATTGTGATTCAAGTATAAGAAAGGAACTCTTCCATGCTTAATGGTTTAATCTCTTCGAAGGTTCATTACCAAAGGTATAAAACGTTCTATGCTTAATGGTTTAATCTCTTTGGAGATTCACTACCAAAGGCATAAAACGTTTTATGCTTAGAAAGTTCATTACCAAAGGTATAAAACGTCCTATGCTTAATGTTTAATCTCTTTGGAGATTCACTACCAAAGGCATAAAACGTTTTATGCTTAGGAGGTTCATTACCAAAAGTATACAACGTTCTATGTTTACTGATTTAATCTCTTAGGAGATTACCAAAGGCATAAAACGCTCTATACTTAACAGTTTAAATTCTTTGGAGGTTCACTACCCCAAATGTATACATGTTCTTATACTAAAACACAATCTTTTATTTTTCATTTCTCTTTATTCATCAGTGTGTTTACTTTTAAGGGACTAATTAACCCTTGGAAATCACCAAGGAAAGTGTCATTATCACTTATTATCAAGTTTGGATTTCAAGTCATTATCACCCAAGTTTAGATTTTTCTAAGTCATTATCACTTTTTTGAGTTTGACTAGTCCTTGTTGCACATCTTGAGTTTGACTTGGAATCCCTTATCGCTTGTAAATAAGTTTGACTCTTCATTTGTAATTTCCCTCGAAGAAAATAAGATTTATTTCTCGGGTTAAGTTGTTGCTTGTTTCTCTTTATTACGTTTTGGACTTAGTGGACGTAAATATCACTTTTGCACAAACAGGAGAAAAGATACAGAAATAGAAAGGTAATAAAAAAGGCTAAAAAAAATTGGTTAAAATATCACAACCGACATTAAGAATTAACAAGATTAATTGGACTCGGTCGAACGTTGTATCGAGTCTATTGTGTCAAGGCTTGTCTTACATTAATTCATGATATTTTGATGAACCTTGAAGCGTCTCTACTTCCCTTCTTGAATTCACTTCATGATAGGAGGGAGGGGTGGTTGTTTATTCATTGCATTTATTGATCATTGTCCAAATTGTATCCGAGATCATCAAGCAATCAACTTGCTAATTGATGGTTTTGGAGATGATTCCAACCCTCTCTTGAGTATTTTTATGATAAAGAAGGCTAAAACAAAGACAAACATGGCTAGGAATACCCTGTCTGCACTGTTTCACCTCAGTTACAAAAAACAGATTTCCACAAGAAAACAAAGTATTGGATTTATTTGGGGCTCGACTGAGTCGCATTTTGGGGTCGACAAGGCTCCAATAAATTGCAAAATAATACACTTTTGTTCGAGAGCAGTAACTAGGGGTGAAACAGAACAAATCCCAGCAAGGCAGACAGAATAATTCCTAAGGAGAATCGAGCAATCATTGCATATTATTATTGTAATAAATTAGACAGCCCATTTCATTTATTAGTCATTCGGCTTTGTAATAATTATTTATTCGGACACTTGGACATTCGTACCCTCCTTCGCGAGGACAAATATGTAATAAGTTGTATGTCTTCCAACTCCCATTCTTTCTCCCTTTTATTTCACTGCTTATGATGGTTAGATTAGGGACATCATGTTTAATTAGCATTTTTCATGATTTGCATCCATTCGTTTACATGCATAAAAGTTCGACTCATCATATTATTCAAATGTCAAATTCAAACTCCTTACTTGCATACATGCGCTATCACATGCCTTGAATTGACTCACATGCCATACCAGTAGCCGAACCTTAATGGCACGTTGCATGTGTTGCATTAGTCATTAAATTAGGATCATGCATTTTTTTTCTAACTATTTTCTTTCTTTTTGGACTCGCCTTCAGACATTAAGGTAAGCATTTTTGCTTTAGCATATTGCATAAGTGTGAATGCTGTCATGTCAAACATACTACCATGAGACTAATTGCTTATTTGATATATCTATTTGAATGCCTGTAGATGAAGGCTAATCACTGGAATTTGGATACTTTGATTCATGTATATGAGATCACCATTTTCAGTGATACATATTCAAAACACTTTTTTTTTCAAAACAAACATGAAATCAAACGTTCAAACTTTTCGTAAAATTAGTCTATACTTGTATGTTACATATAGAACAAGAGCATATATTGTACATAAAAATCACATCATGATTAGTAGAGGCCGATCTTTGATCGGGTGAGTGGGGTGTTCAATTATTGACCTTCCCCTCTCATACCTAAGTTCCCGAACCAAGACACTTTGGTAACGACGAACTAATGGCCTTTGGCACGAGTCATGGGTTTCCTAAATTTTCCAAAAATAAATATGTAGGTGGTGACTCTGAAATCTGGCAAAACAGCCCATTTTTGGCATTTGATTTAAACATCGATTTTCCAAAAGAAATTGTCGGATTTGGACTCTTTTTGTGTTTTCACTGTTTTACATTGCACTTGTGAAATCAGAATCAGAACCAACACACTAGTGGAGTCCGAACTGTAAGGGTTATTCATTCTTCCGAAAGGGAGCGCGAAAAGCCGAGCTACAGTTTCTGGCGACTCTGCTGGGGAATTAGAGAACTTGACTCAAACTTCATGATGTGAAATTTTATCTACATAAATATGTTCGCTCTAGTGACTATTCAAATTAGGACAGGATGTTACTCGAACAGGATGTTATGAAACCATTTTCTTGAAATAATGCAACCTAGATCATGTCAAAATCTAGGATAGGGTAACCCTACCCCCTCATAGGGGTGTTTTGGTTCTTTTTATGTGGTATGTGCTTTTACAGTGAAATATACATGGTGGTTCATAGCAGTGGTATAAATGAGCAATCAGTCTAAGAACAAAGTTCAGTGGGGATTACAGTTCAGCTGCATGTTGTGATTAATTGAGAATTGGGGCTGAAGTGCTGTCCGTTTTTTTAAAATATGTTTTCTTTCTTTATTTTTGCTAGGTAGTTTTTCACCATAGCTTCAGAAAGACTCGATATCCCCTGAGTTGTTTGGACTCGTTCTCATAAGCTTTGTAAAACGCAAGATCTTGTTGACGGTCAGCTAGTGTTAGTTTCTCTCCCTCCGATCACTCGACGAAGAAAGAACAAACAGGCATCAGCACCAGTACAAAGCACTTCACAAACACCTATTCGTATCCGCAATTCACCAATATCTCACCCACCCATAAGAATGACACAGAACACAGAAGAAATTGATGCCATGATGGCAACTTTGAGAACTATGGATCAAAGGTTGGCTGTACAAGATGAAATCATCGCTGATCTGCGACACCCATCTGGGGCATCTGCATCTATTGTACATCCAGTCCCGGCTGCCCAGCCAAATCCTGATCTCCCTCCACCACTGGAAACTCCTCAAGTCCCAGATCCTCAGGAGATATTCCAACAGCTTCAGCTTACAGACCTCCGGTATAACCTCCTACGGGAACCATTCCCTTCGATATGAATGAAGTTGATCCAGCCATGATCAAAATTGCTAGGCTTGAGAAAGCCTTGAAGAAATCCCAGGGTTTCAATTCAATTCCCGACATTGAGGACGGGTACACTGAGGCTTCAGTCAAGTTGCCAGAAAAATTCAAAATGCCTCACATCGATAGATTTGATGGGAGCGGGGATCCGATTGTGCATGTCCACCTATTTTCAGATGTGTTAAGGCCCATGGGTTTATCTAGGGCACAAAAACTCTCATAATTTGGGAGGACCCTTTCAAATGTAGCAGCCATTTGGTACGCCAAACTGGAGGACTCAATGAAGCGAAATTGGGAAGAACTGTTTGAGGGGTTTGTTAACCAATACTCATACAATACTTAGATAGAAGTAACAATTAGTGAGCTGGAAGCAACCATGCAGAACCCCAAAGAACCCTTCATTGACTTTATGGCAAGATGGAGGGCAAAAGCAGCCAGAATGACGAGCAGACCTTCTGAAAGAGAACAAGTCAAGATAGTGGTCCAAAACCTCGAGCAGACGTGTTAGAGAGAATGATAGTGGCACCGTTGTCCACATTTGCTTCCTTACATGAGTTAGGGGTTCAAATTGAGAGCACTTTCAAAAAGGGCATCATCCACAGAACAAGTGAACCTGCAAAAAATCCATTCACTCGGAGTACCAATGCTAGTACTAGCACTATTCCGCAGCCTGCAGATGTCAGTACCATTACTACATCATCGGCCAAGATGGTCGATCCCTTTGTTGCTGCCACAAACTCACAAACCGCACAAAATAGTCAACCTTGGAACCAAAGATCTTTTACCCCCTCCATATGAGTCCAACCCGCGCCCTCAAGGTGTTGATGGACAAGGGGCATCTCAAGCCTCTTGATCCTCGTCCTCTCCCAGACCCACTGCCAACTAGACACGACCCAACCCAATATTGTACTTTCCACCAATAACATGGCCATCATACAGATTCATGCTTTCGTCTACGTCATGAGATCTAGAATCTCATTGACAACAAAGTCATCGCCCCTCTTAAACTAAATGTGACAACCAACCCATTTCCCGCACACAACCAAGTTCCTCCCCCCAGAAATATTAACCATATCCAAACACTACCACCTACCTTCAACCCTAGCACATATATTACCTCGTCCCACCTACCAAAACCGGAGGTGGTTATTCCAGAAAGCACGAACATGTGCACGATAGACTTAACCCCACAAATCCAACCCAAGCATATGGCGGCAAGAACAGAGAAAGTGAAGAATACACCAAAGACCGGGCTGTCTGATACTTGTGGCATAGAAAAGGGGCCCTCACTTACAGAGGAGTATGATCCTAGCTTTTACATTGTGGCCATTGATCAACCAAAACGAGTGGTCCTATTGCCGGATGTTCTTAGTGTTAATGCTATCGGGGAAGGCCAGTTAGGGCAACATCAGAACGATTAGCCTGAACAAGGCCTAAATGACGTGGCCGAACTGGAAGAAGATCTAGTTCAGATAGAAGAAGACCTAGCCAACCTCTTGAAACAAGCAGTGTCCAGATAGGTGGGTTGGATTCAAGTCAGCCGGAAACAAACAATGATTGGTTTGGTGACGAAGAGCTAGATGAGGTGGAACAGACAAAAGGGGTTAGAGAGGAAAAAGATGAGACCACATCCATTACTAGTACAGAACAAGTGCTAGAACAATTCCAGCAAGAGAGAATGGAAGAAATTCAAAGGAATATGGCCTTGCCAGAAACCAAATCCATAGTTGGAAAGGAAATGTATGTTGCTGAGGGGCGTGATGTGAACATGCTCCAAGTAGAGTCTAATAAAAGCCTGGCCATGACGATAGGGGAGTGGTGGCAAGATAATGATATGAGTCATGCATACACGAATGAAAGGTGGAAATCCAATACCCCTGACGATATGTGGTATACAGACGAAATCAATCACATGACCTGGGGTGGTTAGTAGTTCAAACCTGCGGCTATAGATCAACCAGAATCCTCTAACAAAGAGGTTGATAACACCAGAGAGAAGGATTGTGAAAACAACCTGGTTTTGAAACAGCTCAAGAAGATTTAGTCAGATATCTCAATCTAGGGATTGATAATGGCTTTCCAAGAGCATAGGCAAGCATTGCTAGAGGCAATGAATTGCACCACACTGTCTATCGACATTACCGCTGATCAACTGGTGTCGTTAGTTACATCTGGCGATGTTACACCAGTGATATCTTTCACGAATAAAGAGCTACCACATGAGGGTGCCAACCACAACCAGCCCTTGTATGTAACTTTGGAGAGCCGAAAGAAGTGGATTCCTGTAGTGTTAGTAGATACTGGATCGGTGATCAATGTCACGGACTGCTTATGCCATAGGTTTGAGGCCTGTTGACTTCACACCCACAACTCAAGCCATCTGAGCTTATGACAATACAAGCCGGGATGTCATGGGAACATTCAAGAGCCATATCCTAATCGGCCCGTCCGAGCATGAGGTAGAATTCCATGTAATGGATTTTCCGGCTACCTTCAATCTACTGTTGGGAAGGCCTTGGCTGCATCAGATAAAAGTTGTGTCATCAATAGTCCATCAGTTGGTGAAATACCTCTTCAAAGGTGGGATTGCTACGGTGTACGGTAATTCGTCGATCCACCCTCCCTAGGGAACTGCCACACCGGTGTTGGAAATCATACACGGAGAAGAAGATGTATTCCTCTCTGGCTTCTCACTAACAGAAGCCCGGGTAGTCCAATCTAATCATGGCAGAAGCTGATGGAATCTATGTGAGTGCTTAGTCCATCTACATGATGAACAAACAGGGGCATATGCCTGGATCAGGACTAGGCAGGAGTGGCAGGCAAGAAGGCATTGTTACCAAAGAGCTGATTCACAACCCCCACGCTTTTGGGCTGGGATACAAACCTACTGCTAAGGATTGGCAAAAGAAGTGGGTTGAGTTGAAATGAAGAATTAAAGCAAAGAAGGATGGAAAACAATATGAGTTAGTTCACAAACCAATACGGGGAACCTTGAACGGACGCTTTGTTCGCCAAGGGGAAGATTTCCCCTTTTGTAGATTTCCAAAGCCTTAGTTTGACCAAGAGACGAAGACAATCTATCCCGGGTTCGAGATCTTCTTCGGGCATTAGTTACCGGAAGAGGAAGATGAGCAGATAGACTTGAGTACTAATACAGGTCAAGGCAAGACTGTAGCTATGAACGTTGAAGAAGAAGAGCTGTTGGGAAAAACACTGACTCACCTATTAGCAAATTCTATTGTCGAAACTGAGTCTGACAACTTGGGGGATAGGTTTATTATCTCAATGATCGGCGATAAACCAGAAGCGGATTTCTCTAAACTTATTGTGGATGCATCTGAGGCTCCACACCTAATATGGAAATTTGAAAAGGACATCATTAGCAGTTCTGAATCGGATAATAAGTCCGAATCTGATTCCATCGAGTCTATAGAGTCGGAGTCAGATTCGAGTTCTTCTGAGTCTGGTACTTCCGGGAGTGGTAACCCGAATGCCAAAGTCCTGTCAAAGTCTTCTTTTAGTTTTTCTTTTGAGTGAACTGTAACCGAGGACCCAGACTTTACTAATGGGAATGTCGTAGAGTTTGGTTACTTCTCTATGCCTTTAGTTTGTTGCACTGATCTTGATTTCCAAAATTTTGACTTAAACGAAGAAGAAGAAATTCCTCGGGCTGTGAAAAATTTGGTTGACCAAGAGGAGGAGAGGCACGTTAAGCCTTGCACAGATGAAATTACTGCAATTAATGTGGGTACTGAGGAGGATCCTCGTTTGGTCCAGATCGGATCCACGTTGTCTTTGGAGGAACGCGAGCGTTTAAACGTTTTATTAAAAGATTTCAAAGATGTTTTCTCATGGTCCTACGAAGACATGCCTAGAATAGATCCTGAGATTGTACAGCACCGAATCCCTCTTAATCTCGAGGCCCAACCAGTCAAACAGAAACTTCGCAGAGTTCGCCTAGATTGGGCATTAAAGATCAAAGAGGAGGTCAGCAAACAGATTGATGTAGGTTTCTTGATGGTATCTGAATACCTGACTTGGTTGGCTAATATTTTTCCGGTTCCAAAGAAGGACGGCAGAATTAGGGTCTGCGTCGACTTCCGGGATCTAAATAGAGCAAGTCCGAAAGATGATTTTCCATTGCCGTACATCGATGAACTGGTAGACTTCATAGCTGGCCATGCTTTGTTTTCATTCATGGATGGGTTTTCCGGGTATAATCAAATTTCGATGGCATTGGAGGATAGAGAGAAAACTGCTTTCACCACGCCGTGGGGTACTTATTGTTATAGAGTTATGCCTTTTGGACTGAAAAATGCTAGGGCTACATATCAGGAGCCCGCAACCACCATTTTGCATGACATGATCCACAAGGAGGTTGAGGTGTATGTGGACGATATGATCGTCAAGTCTAAAGAGCAAGGAGGTCACTACACCGCACTGGAAAAATTCTTTGAGCGGATCAAGGAGTATAGACTGAGGTTAAACCCACAGAAAAGCACCTTCGAGGTAATTGCAGGAAAAATGTTAGGATTTCTGATTACACAAAGGGGAATTGAAGTAGATCCCTACAAAATCAAGGCCATCGTAGAAATGCCACCACCAAGGACTGAAAAGGAGGTGCGTGGCTTTCTAGGTAAGGTGCAATTCATAAGACGGTTTATCTCAAAATTAACCTTGACTTGTGAACCACTGTTTGGTCTGTTGAAGAAATGAAAGAAATTCCAATGGGATGATCGGTGTCAGTTCGCCTTCGAGTAGGTTAAGCAGTACCTTCAGAATCCTCCTGTATTGTTGCCACCAGAACCGGGGAAACCACTGATCTTGTATTTATCAGTAACAAATTCAACCATAGGGTGCATGCTAGCGCAAGAATCAGAAGCGAAAGTGGAGAAGGCTATCTATTATCTAAGCAAGAAGATGCTAGAATATGAAACTCGCTACACTCCTCTCGAGAAATCTTCCTTAGCTTTGGTTTGGGCAACGAGGAAGTTGAGACACTACCTGTTAGCTCATTTTATAATTCAGGTTTCGAGCTTAGATCCTATCAAATATCTCTTTGAGAAACCAGCACTTATGGGTAAGCTAGCTCGTTGGTTGCTTCTTCTCTCCGAGTTTGACCTCAAGTATGTCACGCATAAATTAGTCAAAGGGAGAGCTGTAGCGGAATTTCTGGCGGATCACCCAGTAGAAGGAGATGATGAAGCAGTGGAGTATCTATTCCCAGATGAAGACATCCTGTAGATAGAAGAGAAACCATGGATAATGTACTTTGACAGAGCGTCTAATCAGTGTGGTTATGGGATTGGTGTGTTGCTCATAGCACCCAATAATTCACACATACCTCTAGCCTTCAAACTCCGGTTTAAAGTATCCAACAATGAAGCAGAATATGAAGCGTGTATTGCTGGTTTGGAAGCTGTCCTAGAACTAGGGGCAATAAGATTGGATGTTATCGAAGATTCAAATTTGTTTGTGTCTCAAGCTAACGGAGATTGGCGGGTTAAGGAAGAGAAAATAAAGGTTTATCATCAGGCCCTAGATGTGTTAATTCCGACGTTTGAGAAATTGACATTTACGCATTTGCTCAGAGAGAACAACCGATTTGCTGATGCATTGGCAACTTTATCCTCCATGGTGGACATTCCGCTCAGAGTGAAGATGCACCTGATCATCATTGAACAAAAGTATACGCCGGCGTATGAGACCATTGCCGTGATAGATGAGGTTTAAGACACGAACCCTTGGTATTACGACATTTCGAATTTCCTGGACAAAGAGGCATACCCACCAAGGGCAAGTGCCAAGGACAAAAGGGGAATACGATGTCTGGCCATCCAATTCATCATCTGCGAAAATAAGTTGTACAAAAAAGGCCATCTGTGAATGCATAAGTTGCATGTTAAGGAAGGAGAATCAAGGCACCTTATGGAAGCTATCCACGGAGGAGAGTGCGAAGCTCACATGAATGGTGTGATGCTAGCTCGGAAAATCCTTAGACAAGGCTACTACTGGTCAACTATGGAGGAGGACTGTATTGGCTTTGTACGGAGATGTCACAAATGTCAGATCCATGCCAATCGCATGAACATTCCGCCGTCGAAACTCTACAATATGACTTCACCATGGCCTTTCTCAGTCTGGGGAATTGGCGTTATCGGTGCATTCACGCCAAATGGGTTAAATAGGCATGAGTTCATTTTGGTAGCAATCGACTACTTCAGAAAGTGGGTAGAGGCCTAATCCTATGCCGTTCTAAAGGTGTCGCATGTGGCTAAGTTCATCAAGAACAACATCATCTGTCGGTATGGGGTGCCCAACGAGATCATCTCAGATAATAGCTCTCATTTCAAGAAAGAGGTGATAGACCTACTTGAGAAATATAACGTGGCTTTGTGTAAGTCATCAACATACAGGTCGTAGACCAATGGAGCTGTTAAGGCTGCAAACAAAAACATCAAGAGAATTTTGCAGAAAATGGTTGAAACCTACAGGGACTGGCCGGAGAAACTTCCATTCGCACTCTAGGGTTACAGAACGTCAATCCGAACATCTACAGGAGCAACCCCTTATTCTCTTGTTTATGGGATGGAAGCTGTTCTACCAATCGAGATTGAAGTACCGTCGCTAAGAATTATGGTTGAGTGTCAGATAGCAGAGGCGGACTAGCAACAAAGTAGATTTGAAGAATTGATGTTGTTTAACGAGAGGAGGTTGAAGACATTGTATCATATCCAAGGTTACCAGCATAGAATTGCGAGGGCTTTTAACAAGAAAGTCAAGTCTAGAAATCTCAAGGAAGGAGACATGGTGCTCAAAGACAATTGAGCCCCCATCCATGACCCTAGGGGCAAGTTCAGACCCAATTGGACTGGCCCTTATATCATCAAGTCAATCTGGTTCGGAGGAGCAATTATTCTTATGGATTTGGATGGCCTGGAGTTTTTTCAACCAATCAACATGGACAAGTTGAAGAAATATTACCCTTGAGAGGCTTGTTAGGCCGAAAACCCGAAAGGGCGACCTAGGCAAAAGTTAGAGCATAAAAAAAATAAAAAAATAAATTAGAAATAAAGAAAAACTGAGCTCGTAAGGTCGAAAATCCGAAAGGGCAACCTTGGCAAAAGTTAGAGCGCAAAAGGAGAGAATAAATACTCGAGTGAACCCTCTCCGAACTACGTAAGGCCTGATTCTCATTTTTGGGATACGTAGGCAACTTCATCCTGAAGTTCGGCCATCACTATTTTTCAACCCAACTGTCCTGTTCATCTGGTTTAATCAATCCGTCATTCTCTACCGTTTGTCGACTTGGTTATGATCTTCTGATTTGGGGTAGTACAGCCTTAGGATTAATCCCGTATGTATCCGATGGTGACCATTTCCGGGAAAAAAAAAAAATTTGTTTTGAAAAGTTTTAATTCAATTTTTGTTTTTCTTCTCAAAACTATCTCGTTTACAATACAAAAGGAAACTTTTCAATACTCACTTTAATTTTATTGATTTATCACAAGTACATTCCCCAAACCAAAGTTGATTTTACATAAAAACTTAAAAAGAAAAGACAAAGCAATAAACTAGGGGCATAGATGAGTCAAGTGTCAGTTCTTCGTCTCTTTTTCATGCATGTGGAAGTTTCTGTAACCGAGGTCGGCCTAATCTATTCCTCATCCTTGAGCCAAACCAAGTATTCGTCAAGAAGGATGGAACTGAAAGTAAGGGCAGGGGCCAGAAATTCTTTCGTATTCCAAGAACTGAAGTACCGAGGCAAGTACGAACCATGAACGGGAAATGAAGCTGGGTAATTTATCTCTTCATCCAGACAAATCTGATCATGTCCAAACTGGCGTCTGAACCTGAATGGAAATTAGAATACACAGTGTGTAAGGCCAATCAACTGTATACGTAGTTGCCGGGACATGCTGTAACTCATCTTAGCCAAGTTAAGCCAGGGGTTGCGCCAGGCAATGTCAGCTGCAGATCTGCTATGCATCCAATCACACCACATTCCCTCTGAGGAGAACTCCACCAGCTGTAGACGAAGAAAGTAAGTCCTGGCCGAGTACTCGGGGCAAGGATCCACCACTTTCAGCTTATCCATCAACCATATCTAGGGAAAGGGATGAAAAATAAGAGAGATAAAATAATAGAGAGATGTACGTTGAGAAAAAAGTAAGAAAAGGATTTTGAGAGAAAAAGAAAAAGAAAAAAGAGATTGAATGCCGAGTGATGTAAGGATCATAAATAAGGGGTTGGAAAACAATACCTGGAGAAGTAATGGACTCCCCGCAAATCGAGTAGTCTCTCCCTGTTGAAAAGCGTCTAAGCCCGTCAAAGTCTCGGCCAACACTAAGCCCATACAACTCTTACCCTCCTTAAGGCATTGGGCTACTTCAATCAGTTTAATGCTAACTCCACCGCGACTAAGGGCAAGAAGGAAGCGTGCGAGTAAGCATAAGCAAAGGGCATGCTGACGATAACCTCGCCAAAGGAGGTTGTCTTTGTCACCGGTGATGGAAAACCAACGAATCAAATCTGGAATATCTAGTTCCCTATTGTGAGCCAAGGATCGAGCTTCGTGTAAGGTAAGCCCACACATTTGTCCTAAAGCTTGAGCATGGCCAAAACAGGGTTGAAGCATGATTTCTTTATCATGTTGAGATTCCATCAATGCTTGAAATTCTTCGAGTGTCGGACACATCTCTTGTGAACTGAAATGAAATATATGTGTGATTGGATTCCAACACCGAGCAGCGGCATGGAGAAATGGAAAGCAAAGTGAAGTGCGGCTCAACGGGAAAATAGCATTTAGGCCGAAACCGCAAAAGTTCATCTTTTCCTAGCCATCCAAAGTGGTTACCTTAAAAAAAAAAAAGAAAGGGTTTTTATTTATCTGAAAAAAAATGAATAAAAAAAAAAGCATTTTATTTTTGTTTTGTTTTCGTTTCTTTTGTCCTGATAGGTTGTAATTTATTTTGTGTATTACAATCACAATTTAATTAAATTCAATCGCGCTATCTTGCACGTCGCACTGTCTTGTGCAATTTCAAATTCAATCGTGCTATCTTGCGCATCAATTTTAAATTCAATCGCGCTATCTTGCGCATCGCACTGTCTTGTGCATCTCAAATCAATCGTGCTATTGCGCATCGCACTACCTTATGTACTCCCAAGGTCTAGGAGACCTTAAATCCTCTAGAGGTGCAATTCCTTTGGTGTTTGTTATGCCCGAACGACTTCAAGTGGTCTAGTATAGCCACCTGCCTGTGTTTTCAATGAGTTCCTAGGAGACCAACTGCAACGGTGGAAACTAGAGTTCGAATGGCGATGCCTAGAATGCAAATGTTTGGAATTTTCGAGACTAAAGTCTGGTTTAAATACCCAGGGGTGTATCCCCGGCTTGAAATCTGTATGGCAGCCCCATAGGTTAAGGTAGCGTGTATGTGCCTCAATTCTGGATACTGAACCAACCTAGTCTGTCACCCCGTTAGAGAATATGAAAAGTTGTGAATATGATCAGGAAAAAAAAAAAACGGCATTCGTGGCTTCTGTGTATAGAGGTTACCTCTAATCATTCTACTATACCTTCTTCCGTTCGTGTGAAACACATTTGGATTTTGACTTTACCTTCCCTCTTTTCACATAAAACGTGTTAAGATTTGATGTTTATCATTTCAAGTTCACATACTCCTTTCGCGTAAGACGCGTTTGGATCTCAAGTTCACATACTCCTCTCGCGTAAGACGCGTTTGGATCTCAAGTTCACATGCTCTTCTCGCACAAGATGCGTTTGAATCTCAAGTTCACTTTCCTCCTTTCGTGGACGAAGCGTTTGGATCTCACATTCACTACATCCGACATTTATACTTTCATTCAATGTCGCATCATTGTCTTGATTGCATTTCATTGCATGATCATAAGTTATGTTTTGCATTTCATTGCATGATCATAAGTTATGTTTTACATATCATTCTGTATCTTGCCCCTGAACTACGCAGGTTTGATTCCTTGCAAACGGGATACGTAGGCAACCTTCTGGTTCAACCACTTGCATTTGCATATTTGTTTGTTTGCCCAAGTCTTACGGCCTTGTCAAAAGGGTCGTCTTTGGGCTTTGACATTTACTCACGTCATGAAATGATTTCGAGCTTTGTTAAAGAGGGGCAACTGTAGACACCCCATTTTGATCGGCCCTAAGACTTGGGCGCTTTTTTTTAATTACCTGATGATGACAATTAGAATGTGTTTCTCACAGAATCCTCATTAAGAGAGATGGAATTTGAACTTTAATCCTAACCTTCACCATTATAGCCCAATTGTTTTAAACTACTAAATATTTTATTAGTTTAGTATTTTGTAATTTTGTATAATTTTATGTGTTTGTTCATATTTTTGGTATTTTTATATAAATTGGTATAAATTATATATTTTATACGTATAAAATAAAATAATAAAAAAAAGTTATATTATTATATTATATGTTTAGTATGTTATGTATAGGTATAGTATTATATTATATGTTTAGTATTTTATATAAAGCTATATTATTATATTATATGTTTAGTATGTTGGAATAAATTATATAATTTAGATATTTTATATATTATATTATATTATAATAAAAAAATATTAAAAAATTATATGGATGTCGGTCAGCCCTCGGCTGCCGACATCAACCTCAGCAAACATATATAAATAAATATATATAATCTTTATATACTTTATATTATTATATTATATATAGATATATATTATATAGATTTATATTATTATATTATCTATTTGTTGCCTATATAAAGCAACCAAATGGTGAGATTTCAGAAGAAAGAGTGGGAGGCCCAACTAAAAAAAAAAAAAGAGGAAGGAGGAGAAATCAGAGGGAGAAAAATGAAGTGGTGCGAGAGAGTTTGAGAGAAAAAGAATCAGAAAGAAAGAAAATTAGTTTTTTTTTTAGAGAGAGAGGGAAAATAAAATATTTTTTTTGATATTTTTATTTCCATTTCATCAATACACCATTCAAAAACCAACCACTAAAACTGTAATTTCAAATTTTGGACTGAGAATTGAGAACACATTCCACAGACTTGAGAGTAATCAAAAGAAAGTTTGTGACTTACAAAATTCATCATTTTCCCAAAATGTGAGTTTTCGCAAATTTTCATTTAATTTAAAAATGTGATATAATTTGTTTAAATATTTCATTTACTTCTTTTCATAGTTGTTTTTTTTTTTTATCGCTTTACTGGGAAGGCTGCACCACCCACATATCTGCTGTAATTTATTATTATTATTATTATTATTATTATTATTATTATTATTATTATTATACTATTTTACTGTTTCAACGGGAAGACTACACCATCCACATATCTGCTGTAATTTAAATATTGTGTATAAACTGTTGTAATTTATTACTTTAAATAATTTATCCCACCGGATGAATAGTAACCTTCGGCGGTGAATAGTAATCTCCGGTGGTGAATAGTACCTCTGACGATGAATAGTAACCCGAACGATGAATAGTACCTCCGGCGGTGAATAGTAAAAGTGGGAGGTTTCTCTCAAATTCTTTTGGGGCTGTTTTTCAGCATCTAAACTATATAATTTGAAGTTGTAAAAGTGGAGGGGTTAGCCACCATTCCTTCTTCTTGTTTACTAACTTGATCCTATTTAATTTTGCTTACTTTCTATAGCTTAATTTCAGCACTATTGTATGCTATTTAGGGGAATGTTTAATTTATTTCAACGATTTATGTTTTAAATATCAAGTTTGTTTGTACTAACCAATTAATCAACTTTGCATAATCATCTCTGCAACCTCCCTCCATTCTTTGCTTATTTTGATTAAAAAGTTGTGAAAAATTAAGATTGTGATTCAAGTATAAGAAAGGAACTCTTCCATGCTTAATGGTTTAATCTCTTCGAAGGTTCATTACCAAAGGTATAAAACGTTCTATGCTTAATGGTTTAATCTCTTTGGAGGTTCACTACCAAAGGCATAAAACGTTTTATGCTTAGAAGGGTCATTACCAAAGGTATAAAACGTCATAAGCTTAATGGTTAAATCTCTTTGGACATTCACTACCAAAGGCATAAAACGTTTTATGCTTAGGATGTTCATTACCAAAAGTATACAACATTCTATACTTACTGATTTAATCTCTTAGGAGATTTAGTACCAATGGCATAAAACGCTCTATGCTTAACGGTTTAAATTCTTTGGAGGTTCACTACCCCAAATGTATACATGTTCTTATACTAAAATACAATCTTTTATTTTTCATTTCTCTTTATTCATCAGTGTGTTTACTTTTAAGGGACTAATTGATCCTTGAAAATCACCAAGGAAAGTGTCATTATCACTTATTATCAAGTTTGGATTTCAAGTCATTATCACCCAAGTTTGGGTTTTTCTAAGTCATTATCACTTTTTTGAGTTTGACTAGTCCTTGTTGCACATCTGGAGTTTGACTTGGAATCCCTTATCGCTTGTAAATAAGTTTGACTCTTCATTTGTAATTTCTCCGGAAGAAAATAAGATTCACCTTGCTTGGTTATTATTTTTCAAAAACACTTTTCAGAAAATTCTACTTTCTTGTTTTCTGTATTTTTTTTTTACTGAATTTTTTATAATTTTTAAGTAATTTTTTAATTTTTAGACATATCTAACATAAATATACCTAAAAAGTAAAAAATTTGTGAAAAAAACATTTTAAAAATTCACTAAATATCAAAAATACAAAAAAAAAAAAAAACAAGAATTTAGTACATTTTTTGTATTTTTATGTATTTATTAATTTTTTAAAATATTTTTCACAAACTTTTTACTTTTTGGATACATCTAAGTAAGGCGCATCTAAAAAAGTAAAAAAAATGTTTAAAATTTTAAAAATATTCACTACAAACAAAAAAATACGAAAGCCAAAAAACTTAATTTTCAAAAAACTTAATCCAAAAAACTTAAACCAAACACACTAATTTGTTTCTCGGGTTAAGTTAATTTCCCCCAACCTTCTCTTTCTGTCCGTCGTTGGCCATTTATTCTCCTTTCGTTCCCACAGACGGCGCCAAATTGTGTGTGTCAATTTCCGACCACACTGCCAAACAGGTACTTAGCTGGAGAACACCGGCAGAATAGATTAAGCCCGAACAACCTATTAACAAAAAAATAAGATTTCGGCGGTGGTTCGTCCACCCGGGGGCACTTCAACGATCAAGTCAGTTATCTCTCAAAGATAACAAAAGTGCTTAATACTCACTATTCAGAATACAAAAAGCATACCTTAGACCCACGAGAGTGCCTCTCTTTTATAGCCAACACTTACCTAATGTCAATAGAAGCCTAGCTTTAATGGACTCTGACTCAAGACTAATCATGGACTCCCAGTTAGATTGGGATAAACTCTCTAAGAGTTTTATCTTTATTCAAACTGTAGTCCTCTCTTATTCTAGGACTCTCGTCCCTTATCTACTTATTCCGAATTCCGATATCTTCGCAAGTAACCTCGGCCTAGCGGAGATTATCTCGACGTCATGAGCAGGACACGTGGCACCTCAACTGGCACTCCGATACCACCTCGATCACGTGTTGTCATTCAAAAATCCTATTCCCACAGTCTCCTAAAGAATCTTTCCCGAATAAATATTGTTCTGATCAGTTCTCTAAATCTTTATGCCACACTTCTAACTTCGTATACATTACAACAATTATGGAATCTTTGATGGGTGTTCCTGAGGATCAAATTGGTTTTACTATTTACAGTTGACCCAAGCTTCTCCCCAATCTGATTCAGATTGGAGTGTGTTGCTGGATTTCATGGGTCCATTATAAAATTCATATCGATAATCTAAATCATTCGATGCTTAGGACTAGTCGAGTATTTTATCCCTATAAAAAATTACATTGATCAAATATCGACAACTACTTGATTAGATCAAATTTGTGTCAATAGTAATTATGATTTTAAAAATAAATGAAAAAATTATGCAAATAGTCCCTATAGGTTACACGATATGTCAATTTGGTTCATATAGTTTCAATTTGCTCGATTTTACCCCTTAATTTAACGGATTGTGTCATTTTAATCCAATAAATAATGGTTGTTAAGCTAATTTAACGGAAAGTCAAACAATATGTCAATTTGGTCCCTATATTTTTCACAATGTGTCAATTTAGTCCCTGTCAAAATTGAGAAAATTGAAACTACAGCGATCAAAGTGACACATTGTGTAAAGTACATGGATCAAATTGACACATTATTTGATATTTCGTTAAATTAAGTTAACCGTTATTTATTGGACTAAAATGACACAATCCGTTAAATTAAAAGACAAAATCGAACAAATTGAAACTACAGGGACTAAATTGACATATTATGTAAACTACAGGCACTATTTGCATAATTTATCCAAAATAAATTATTAACACAAATGCGATCCGATTAAGTGACTATTGATATCTAATTAATGTATTTTTTTTATGTTATAAGAATGAACCATTCGATGAATCATACACATTAAACAATTTAAATCATTAATGTAAATTTTGTAATAGACTTGCGTAGGCCAATACGATACTCCAGTTTCTCAACTGGAGAGCAGATGGTTCCTTAAGTTTTGATTGAAACTGCAACTGGGGAGAAGATGGTGCCTTACAGTTTAAACAAACTAAACATATTTAAGTATTGATTGAAACTGTTATTAAACCTTTTTTAGTATATATCCAAACTGACATCCGAGTCCATCAGAAGTTTGGTCAACCCCCACATAATTACCAGTTTTGTACTAGAAACCTTATATAGGTAGGGAAATGCTGTGGTGTGCACCTTTTTAGAGGTGCGTGCTATATGTGTCTTACCTTAAAATGTATAAGTTTATTATAAAATTTTATAATATCAAATATAACATTTTTAATATCATTATAAATTGGCATAATAAAAAATATTGTAATCAAGTCATAAATTTTTGTAACAATAACTATAAAATTTTAAATATTTTGTTATATTAATTTGTGGTAAGATTACATATTTTGTAATTGATGTTAAAAAATCAAATGATAAAATTATACATTTTAAATTTTTACTATATGTTTAAGGTACAAGTTAATAAAATATATATATATATATATATATATATATATAAAAAAGGAGGTTCTCCATAGTCCTGAAAATGAATTGGATGGTGCATGGATGGTGCAGTGGTGCAGAGTGTTTGATCATAGAATTTTTAAAACTTATAGACAAACAATGCAAAGGTCAAGGCATTAGTAAACACGAAATGACACATACTCAAAGCGACTTGACATTTGGTCGAGACATGTAGAATGGTGTACAATGAATTTCAACCAAATTTCACAGTTCAAGTTTTCGATTGCCCAATTTCGCCATTTTAGAAAATATTCATTTTTGTAATTACTTAGTATAAATGAATCCGTTTGAGGTTAGTTTTTTTTTTTTTTTTTTTTTAGCATTTTAATTTTCATTATTTTTTTTCAAGATTTGAGCTTAATTCAAATATTTTTATTTTTGGCAAATTTCACTTTTTTTTTTTTTTTTTTTTTTTGATTTAGGCTTGATTAGCAAGCATTGCATTTTTAATTTATTTCTTATTATAATTGGGCATTTTCTTTCACTATAAATAGGAGTTAACCCTTAGGAAAAATCAGTTTATTTTTTAGAATTAATATATTTCAGAAAGAGTAACTCTTTTATTTAAATTCCAAGTTGTCCTTTGTGTTTGATTTTCATCCCCTACAATTCTCCGCGTCATGCAGTTTACATTTTTTTAGCGCCCTCTGGACCCAATCTTGTAAGGTCCATGGAACAAATTATTCAAACAAAAAATTAAGTTGATCGAATATTAAATGCTAAATGATTGGATCCCCCCCCCCAAAAAAAAAAAAGAGGCAACAAATATGATTTAAAAAAATAAAGGGAGATTTATTAGAAAATCTTTTTTCAAGTATTTGTATCTCAATTAGTCCATAAGATATTCTTGTATTCCAATAAGTCCTATTATTTGAACATTTGATCTACTAAATCCTAATTCTCATATTTAAAGTATTTTATGGACATCTCTACCCTAATTCTCCACCCTTACAAATATTTTTTGAGCGATTAGTAATTTAGTGATATGATCATTCATATTTTACAATGTAAATATTCACATTGACGTGTGAATGTTCACATTAACAATGTGAACATTTACATTGATGGTGTAAGCATTTACATTACGGAACATTCACACTGTAAATGTGAATATTATTATGGGTATTTTGGTAATTATGTCACTCATAGGACTTATTAGAATATAAAAAAATAATATGGACTATATGGAACATAAGTAGGTGAAAATGGATTTATGAAAAAGTGTCCCTAAAATAAATCCCCCATTTTCTTGTATTGTTTTTTGTAATCCAATCATAATACAATATTTGATCAATATATTGTTTTACGTAAATATTTTGCCTCACAAATCTTCCATGGAACTTTCATCATATGTATATATATATATATATATATAATAGTAAGGCCTCAAACATCGTTCTCCAGGTGGACACCACAAACAAGCTGTCCATATCTCTTTTAATCATTTTTTAATTAACTTAATTAACTGTTAGACTATTGTTTAACAGTTGCATAAAATATTCCTCCAAGATTGCAACTAAATTTCCAACCCCATCAAGATTTCAAAGAGAACATGGGTGTGAGAGAGTTATGAAGTTATGTTAAGACAGTGGTCAAATAATTAGGAATTTTGGATTGTGGCCTTGGGAAATCACTTTCTACATAATCCACATTTTATTTTTCTTTTATTTTAGGGGCCATGATGATTTCTTATTTAAATGTCCCAATATATCATTTCTTCTCATCACAAAAATTAGTATTGCTTTCTATGCTAATAAAAAAAAAAATATGTATCATCCATAAATATGTAATTCAATCACTTGTCAATATATTTGATCGACTCCTTTTATATGTATATTATTGTTTTCACCCTTGGTCTTCCATAAAAAAATGTGTATCATTGTTTTGTGCAAATAAAATTTAAATCCTCTTGTAATTTAAAATTAACTCAGCTATAATGTTCATCAGTGGACTATTCATTATAATGAGTATATGATTACTAACCTTGTTGACAGCCTTTAGAAAAGGATGGGAAACAAGAAAGGTGTGGCATGGAGGATAGTGAAATCATACCAACCCCTTGAATTATCAATAACTTCATTAGATAGAAATTATATATATTGCATTGATAGATTCAGGCACTGCCTGCCAAGGATGCATGAACAATCAATCAATCCATTAACAGTGCCTTGTCTAAACCATTTCCCACCCAATAATTAGAGTCGTTTAGTAATTCCTGAATAATAATGTCACGTACACATAATATATCTACATAAATACATCAAGAACATTGTCTACAAAAATAGATCAAGAAAATTCATTGTGTGTTTTAAATTTATTCTAAATGTGAACTCACAATACATGAGTTGAATCTGGATCATGCATAATTAATCTAAAATTTTTTCTATACACATATCTTTACTAGTTCATAAATATCAACTTAGCAACATGATTTGTGGTGGTAGCTTTCTTTGCTAGAAAAATTCAAAACACTCAATCATATCACTCTTTTTACTTTTCCATACGTCTTTTCTTAAAAATTCAAAAAATCAATTAAAATTCAAAAAATCAATTAAAATAGTCACTTCTCAAACACCCTCATCATGTTCCTAAGCAAATAACAACAGTAGTCGCAAACGGGTGGAGTTGGCTTAACCCCTAGAATAGTTGTCACACACATAATATTGCATCCATCTATCAGTTTTTACATAGTCTATTTTTTTGATAATTCAATATCCAGTTCAATAGTCGGCGGGGAATTAAAATTGGGTCAAAGCCCCGGACGAACTAACACCAAGAAATTAAGAGTTTCATATACACATATCACGATGGTTCTGTGAGAATATTAAATAATTTATCTCCTTTTAAAAAGCTGTATTAATTAAACTTAAACAAAGCATTAATTAACTAATTGCAACTAGTTTGAGTCAAATGAATGAATGAATATATACTTGTTTGCTTCTTTCATTGCTAGTATAAAAAATGCAAGTAAAAATGTTGCGCATATACGTAGAGTGAAATCTAAGTCTGCTCAGCAAATAAATCGGACCGAGGTAGATGTGTACTTTAATCTTCATGTGCGTCGTTGATAAACTCATTGCCAACTTGAACTCATTCAACAGACTCCTATTAAATGCCACAACCCAACCCAGCATTGCCTTCTCCAAAATTATTTAATGTTTTCCAAAGTAACACATCACATTATTTACATAGTATTCTTCGTAAATAAAAAAATGTTATCATTTGTTTTACAACTATCAAATAAATACTATAACATATAAGAGTTTTAGAAACCAAATATTTTGATCTCTAAAAGTGAAAATTTTGTTACAAAAAATATTTAGACATTAATTTTCATTGTCATGAGGATAGTCGTTAAAATGTTGTCTTCAAAAGTAAAAAATAAGGCTTTTAGAGACCAAATTTTGAAAATGTCACTAACAAATAGACATTTAGGGACAAAATAATTTAGTCTCAAAATGGTTTATCTTTTTAGGGAAAAAATTTGGTCCCAAAAGGATAATAATTCATCACTAATGTCTAATTTTTGTTGCTAAAAATATAATAACGACACTTTTCGCAACAAAAATATTTGGTCCCTAAAAAATAATTTTATTCTTAAATTTTGGTATCTAAAACCTTAATTTTTTGTAGTAAACGCGAGTCAACATGTATCACTCATACATTTTATGTTACGTGATTAGTCTAAATAAGGATAAATTACATTGATTGTACCGGCATTTTATTCATGATGTCAGTTTGGTTACATTCTTAATTAGTTCAATTTTGACCATTAGTTTTAGATTTTGTGTTAATTTAGATGAATTGATAATGTCAGTTAAGATTTTTGACGAAAAATTGTCATTGAGTTAATTGAGATTAACTCACTGAGCTAAGAAATTTACAATTTTTTCTCTAAAAACATGGCAAATGTTGCTCATGTAAGCATTTTCCATCAAAAAATAAAAACAAAAATGCTAACGATTTAATCAGTTGAGACTAAATTCATACAAAAAATGACTTAAGGATCAAACTTAAGTCACTTGAAAGTAGAAGGATCAAAACGACATGCGGACCAAAATAGAGGGATTACCAATGCAATTTTTCCTTTAAATACTCTGGAACTACCGAATAATTAACTTATCTTCTTTAGCTTAAAAAGACTATTCATCTTTATATACATACATATATATATATATATATATATATATATATATATATATATATATATATATAATATTGTCTCAAAGTAGTTTCCAATGTATGTTGTTAGAATACTGCACAAATAAATTTTTTATAGAAAATGACATAGTTTAATTTAGGTTTTTCAATTTAAAACATAATACATATGAAGAAAGCTTTCTATTTACAAAAACAATATTGTGACATCATTCTAAATTTGAGGTTGCACCTAGAATTAATCTAAATTTGCAACTATTTTTATCCATAAGTTTTTTATACCAACTCTAAATAATACCTGGAATTACTTGGAACAAGATGCTAGTATTTCAAGCAACCATGACCTCTGACCAAATTCTTTCACATCTATACATGATGTATATGGAGACTTGAATGAGATTTGGAGACATTGATATGCATATCATATATACATTACATATACAAACTATAAGTTTATCCCAAGTTTATCCCATATCCATTAGTCATTGTTAAGTGATGCCACAAAATAAATCTAATATTAGTGTATACAATATGACCCATCAGTTTATATTAATGTTTGGACAGACAGAAAATGGCAAATAATTTTTCTATGCAAACAATGAGAGAGAGAGAGAGAGAGAGAGAGAGAGTAAAAACAAAAGAAAATATATGACAGTGAAGGGAATGAAGTTCCTCTTAGCTTCTCTCTCACAACCACTCAGGTTGAACTCTACACGCCACGGAAACCCTCTTTTAATTTTAGAAAATAAATTATATCTAGCTAGCCGGACCATTGACTATCCAACAATACAAACTTATAAATAACACAAGATACCCTAGGTTGGCAAAGTAGAAAGAGAGCTTTATATTTTTTGTATTATGTCATAGAAATTAATACCCTTCAAGCTAGCAAATTAAGCCAAATTTTTCTCATACATATGTTAATAACTTTGCAATACCAACTGCAGAAAATTGATTTATATTTCATTGATTTTTTATCATCATTTTGTTTATTGTCAAAATAATTATAAATAATAATAATAAAGTCGAAAATTTTTCTTACTATGTGTATGGTAATATAAAATAATAATAATAATAATCAATCTAGATATCAATGTACATAACATAACCCAATACAATCATGTCATTAGCTATTCCATTCTCCATAAAGTTTTAAATATCGGTTGATAGACATTTAAATTTTGGACTTTCAATACATATATTCACTGATATATTGGAAGATAGTATCCGATGTCAACCTATATATGATTGTATCATTAATGTTGTTATATATGCCAATATCATTAGTTATTGGGTTGGACTTTTTTCAAGTTCAATTCTTAAGTTTAAATTTGAACTTGAGAGAATTCTTCGGATCCATAGGGCCCACCATGGGTTACATTTCGATAATCAAATGGTTCATATTGTAGAGTCATCCATGTATATTATCCATGAAAAAATTAGATCAATCCTATAATTGTAGTATTTTCATTTCATAGCATTTGTCTGAAAAAAATAAAATAAAAATTAAAATGGATACAAACACTATAAAATTAAAATATTATGGTTATCGGATCGATTTAATTTTTTTAATAATAAATATACACAGAGGACCCTATATAATGAACGATTAAAATAATCAAAACTAAAAACCAACAAGACTTAGCCTAGTTAGCCATCATGACTCTTCTATAGGTTTAGTCCCAAAAGAGAGTCATGGGTTCAACTCTGTCTAAGAGAGAGTTGAATTAAAGGGTAAACACTTGGTGCTTTGTAAGAATGGGGGAGACTAACTCTTCTAAGTCTTAATCTTATAACTAATAAACAATGATAATAATCAAAACTAAATATGTGATGAGCCTATAGATTTAAACATAGCCCAACCCTTATTTAAAACAATAAATTTGGCTCGGCTCAACCTGTACGGGCTCGGGTTAGCCCAATCTCGGGCCTATCGGGCTCTCGCCATTTTTTGAGCCAGGTCAGCCCACTCATTGAAAATAGCGACCCAAGCTCAAGCCCAAGCCCATTGAAAATTGGGCTTCAAGCTAGCGGGTCAGGCTTTGGGCTAGCCTGACAATTATTATTTTTATTTTTTGCACCAAAATTGCTTGAGAACCGGGCAAGGCTTTGGGCGGGCTAGGCCAAAAAAACATAGTCCGGGCCCTAACCTGAAGGCCAGGCCTAATTGGGCCTCACGCTAGGTTGGGACCAGGGGACCAGTTTTTCATCCCTAGTCATAAACAAACGGCCAGCAACCTTTCATACTCTTTCCAAATTATATCCAGCAGGATTCAGTCAAAGAAAGGTAAAAAGAAGAATCAAATAGAACAGGAAGTATATAATAATAATGCATAATACTCAAAAATAATAAAATATATAAATAATGATAATAAAAGAAAGAAAGGAAAATGAATGTAATATTACTGAACAAATGTTTCGAACATTCAATTCGGAATATTAAATTTGTAATCTACAAGGACGAGAAAAAGTTATGCTTGTTGCATTCAGATCATCAAATTTTTAAGAGATACTAAACTACATAAATGGGAAGAATCACAAGTTCACAACCTTACCTTTTGTCTTCTAAAAACAACATTCAGATCCTTCAATGGCACAGACAAAGATGTGCGAATTCCATCTATCTGCAGTCAACTAAATACTGCTTGTTCCCGACACCACTGAACATCTCACCACGAAACCATTGCCATTTTCAAGCCAAAGATATTCTTTTTGTCTTTCTGTCCTAAATCATTTACGAACATTGGATACATTTATTATCATATGTGTAATAATATAAATGTACAAGAATTTAATGGTTGTGACTATTTTGGGACGGGGGCACAAAAAAAAAACATGGATAGAATATCCTGTGCCGTGCGTGCCCCATTCCCCACTTTAATAGGATACATTGCTTTTCCTACATATTTTCTCTTTAGATTAGGACAAGAAAACTCAACATAACAAGGGACAAGTCAAGCTTGATTTTCCCTGATGGGCATATATGATAATTTCTGCATTTAGTGGCCTTTCAAGAGTAAATGATAAGAGATATTCAAGATAAGGAATGTGAAAGAAAGAAAGATACAAGCTAACCAACAATATCTAAACAAGATATGGGATTTCTGTCATAGACTAAGACAGTAATTACAGTACTACTCAACAACCCAATAATTTTAATAATCTAGTACTGATCACCTTATTTCTCTTGATTCATTATATATAGAAATTATGGATATAAATAAATGAGATATTAAGCCTAGAAATTTAACCAAAGTAGGAGACATTTTCATTTGAGATGGCACTATAGTCAGTAGCATTCGATGGAGGGGTGTACAAGGAAGAAGATGAAGAAGTGGGAGGAAGAGAAGGAGGAGGCTGCGGCAAGGGCGGTGATGGTGATGGAGCTGGTGGTGGTGCAGCAATCGAAACAGCAGCCCCGGAAGAAAGTAGAGCTATATGAGAAGAAGGAATGATAGTACTTTCCCTGTACTTGTATCTCAGTATCTCAGCCCTTACTGCATTAAGTTCAGCTTGTAAAGATTGAACTTGTTGTTGCAAAGCCGAAATTGCCCCCATACACCCATAAACTGGGTCTCTAAGCCTCACATTCGCCTCATAAACAAGACTATTCGCTGCATCAGCTCTTTGGCTCTCTGGAACCTCCTGATTTAACCATAAAACAAAAAAGATATGATCAATACCAATGAATATGTTTTTTTAAAAATTAGCAGATAAGTATTGAATCGAAATTTTGAATTTTTGATACTGATTCATCAACATGTTGGCCAATACTATCTGATATTAGACGATGGTATTTAAAATTATGATGATAAGATAAGCGTGAGTATGAGAAATTAAAGCCGTGTATGTATGCTTTTCTTCATATGTATGTTTCTTAAAGCCATATGTATGCATGCTTTTCTTCATCAATAAAGTTTATGCGATTCAAAAAAATGAGTATGAGTAATTAGGGTTTACCATTAACATCTTTGAAACATTACTTGCACCAAAGACTTTGTGAACAGAAGCAAATCTTTGGGGTTCATGAGGGGAGAAATATGGAGAAAAGGGGCATTCTTGGGCACACCGCCGCCTCAAGAGCTTGCATGCCGCGCAAGGTGTGATGGTGTTGAGGATTCCAGGAGGGCTCAACATATGTCTTCTTCCCATTCGAGAGGAGGCATCGGATTCTCTCTTGATCTTCTTCCCTATCTCATCAAATCTCTCCCTGCCAAGAACAAACAATATGAAAACAAAAACTTCTAAGAACAAAATTGATGTTTTAATCCAAAAATGCATCTATAACCACACACTAATTACGGTTCTTGATGAATCTTTATCTAATGGTCAAATCAAAACAGTACTGTTCAAAAGTTGTCCCTCCATAATCAAAGCACAAGTACATAACAGAGAGAGGAAAGTGACTTGGGTTTCATTTCTTTTTCCTCTTCTTCCTTTTCTCCTTCAAATCTTTACAACTTAGAAGTACGCTACTAGAGAGAGAGAGCTCTGTGATTTACCTTTCTCTGGACATTCAGGCATGCTATCTGTATGTGGAGCTGAAGAGAGAGAGAGAGAGAGGTTGGGGGGGGAGGGAGGGTTAATAAGCTGTTCTTGAAAGAATAACTATGCAGTAAAAGTTGGTTCTAGCGTTTATAAAAGAAAGAAACAAAAGGGATATATAGGTATGAGCAGTAGTGGGGAGTGACTGAAATTTGAAAGATGATTTTGATTTTGTTTTTGTTTATGTTTATGGTGTTGCAGATGCTGGTGTGGACCTGTCTGTGGGTTGATGATGTACGAGGATAGAATTGCAGAAATTTTATGGTTTGCAGAGAAGCTACTGTGTGACTCTGTGTGAGAAAGAGATCAATTGCTGAGCATTGATCAATATATGGGAGGGACTGCGGGACAGAGAGGAATTCAGAGAGAGTTATGTTGTTCTATAAATGCCAACTCTCTCTGTCTCTCATCTATTGCTCACTCGTGTGAGTCCTTACATAGTGTTGACTTTTTGCACCTAGCATTTGATTTGATTTCAAATTCACCACTTGTTGCGTTTGGGAAGGTGTTACAATTTTTATTTTATTTTATTTTATTTTATTTTTTTTGAGAAAACATTTTATTGTTTTTGATTTACTGAAAACATGAAATATTTTTGCGGTTATTGTGGAGGAAAGTGAGGCTGGAGGTGGGGAGACTGACTCGAAATAATTGTAACTGACATTGGCTAGAGGCGGTGAAGAAGAGAGAAGAGAAGGAAAATTGTTTGAAAAGTAGGGTAAGAATTGTCTTCTTCTTCTTTTGCATAGAATTAGTAAAATTAGAAATATTTAGAGAATGAAAATAAGCATTAAACAAGTATTTTTTTTCATTTTTAAACATAAATATTACCAAATATATAATAACTTTCTCTTGTTTTCTTAATGCAGCTAAAGTACACTATGAACGGTTTCAAATGAAGAAAAAATGAAATATCTACAAGAATTTTGAGAGAATGTTTAAATGATTGTGTTAATAACACAACTCAAAATTATTTTCTAAAAGGTTGTTATGTATCGCTGAAGTAGTCTACCAAAACTCTTCACTTCTATATAATTTCTTACATTGTATGTAGGACTGAAAATGAATAAAGTCATTCCTGAAGAAGCTTGAGGGCGGTTCGGTAAGAGCCCATTCAAACATTGTTCGTTATTTTTTAATATTTTTTTATTATTTTATTTTTTTGCATTCGAGCTTGTTAAAATTTTAGTAAACAAGTTCAAATATACTAAAATTTGGCTTATAAGCTCAGCTACTTAGTTGGCTCGTTTAATATTTATTATTTATATATTAAATAATGTAAAAATATATATATATATATATATAATAAGATAAATATGTTATTTATATATTTAAAAAATATAAATGTAAATAATAACTAACTTTAGACAATATATTTATATAATAATTGTGGTAGATATTTTTAGTTTAGTAAAATATTGACTTTTTCTTTAGTATGTTGTATAATCAAAATTTTAATTGTAATTTTAATCTCATACACAACTATAAATTTTTAAATTTTTTAGCTCGTTAAGGCTCGTGAACAAGCTTAAGCTCGAATCAAGTCCAAACTAATTTGGCTCGAGCTCAGTTCATTAAATTTTTATTGAACTCAAGTTCGAGTTCGAGCTCGAACTCAAACTCGAACTCATTAACATCTTAATAAATAAGTCCAAATATGCTAAACTCTGCTCGTTTGCCTCCCTAATTGTATAATAAGTCACATTATTTTACATAGTCCAACAGATATATATGACTTTTTTTTACATCAATACACTTAAAAAGTGAAACAATACAATGAAACAAAATCAATAAAAAATAGCATTCTCTATAATCTACATAAAAACTCTATTTTCATTGCTAAGAAAAGGTATGTTAGTTTCATGTCAATATCAGGAAGCCACTCTCATTAAAAATGGCCATCATGTATCTGGGGCGATATAATTCAAAAGATCAATTCGAAATTAATATCACCATCACCGTGTAGAAACCGCTAACCGTTGCTTTAAGATGTCAAAGACTAAATGCAAAACCATGTGATCTGTTACCAAACATCAGTTCGAAAATGAAAGTAATTTGTAAATATAAAATTTATATAAAAATATATATTTAGAATGATGTATCAATGACATTTGTGAAATAATGAAAACAATATATAAGCCAATAGTAGTGTTTTCATTAGAGATGAGAGGATCACACCCTCATTTTATATTGAAATTTTGTATAAAAATTATGTTTGTATATCATTACTCTTTAAAAAAATCTTGTCATAAATAATGTACGGCTGGGCTTCCTTCCCGTCCAAATCTGGACGGGAGGGCCCTATCTAGATCCATGAGACTCGTCTCGGGTCTTATTTTGATTATTCGAATTGTTTATTTTGTTGAATCTTTCAAAAGTTAAGGTGGTCCGATAATCGTCGCTTTTTCAATTTATCATCTTTGTCACTAAACTCAATAAATAATCTATTTTAAAAAACACACTTGTCGTTTGGAGACAAATATAATAAAATAAACAGATTACGATTATCGAATTAACTTAATTTTTTTTGTAGATGATATTTACGAAGTCTGCTACAAAGAAAAATGCTATGAACCCACCTTTAGGAACCTATAATTTACCCCAAATAGGTTTGTATGGTGGAGATTAAATTGATAAAGTGGGGTCCATGAGTAAAATGATTTTAAACCATTGATTTCATTTTATGAGTAAATTCTAAATTGATAAGGGTGGGTTTGTAGTGTTATTGCTACTATAAAATAAATAATTTAAATTATTGAAATGAGACTCACAGTGGACCGCACAGGCTGGAACAACACATGTAGACACAATAATGTATCAAGTGTTGGATATAATATAAGGGGACTTAGGTCTCGTTTGGGAACAGGTTAATTTAGTAACTTTTTGGCTATTTGGCTAAAATATGAGCTAAAAAAATTAGTATGTTTGGGATGACTTTTTGATTTTTTACGAAAAGATGTGCAAAAAGTAGAGAGAAAATAGAATCTTTGAATTTTTGATATGAATTGTTGGCTTTTTGGCTAATTTAGTAACTTTTTGACTTTTTGGCTAAAAAAGGAGGTTCCCAAACGAGGCCTTAATTTATATAATACAAAAAATTAAATGACAAAGTCATCAATTTGATCTTTATAATTTTAATTGTAATGATTTTGTCATTTAATTTTTTCTATTATATAAATAAAGTCAAATTAATAACCTCTGTTAAGACAACAGATAGAAATCAAAGGCGATATGGTCCATTTCAAAGGATAGTGACCATTTCAAATGAGTGTTGCTAAATACTCTACTTTTTTACTTTAGACCCGTCACTTCTTTGAACCATCGCACACATAATTGAATCCCTCTTATCTTCTATTTGAAACTTCACATTAATCCCAACTATACCCTTCTTCTTTGGACTCCCAACTCTTTTCCTGACAACCTCTTCATACCGTCGGCAGCCCTTCACTGTTAACGACCTTCCTTATGGCAATCTCCCCATTGCAAACTCCACTCCCACTGGTGACCCCACTACCCCCACCCACCACAGCTCTATCTGCCATGCTCCAGCAAATATTCTAACACATTCCCACCATTGCTTGCTTTTCCTCAACCTCCCTTTGTCCTTTCTCCTCTGTACTACCACCCTCAACCCATCTCCAACCACCACCACCCAGTCTCATCCTTACCTTCTCTCTCTCTCTCTCCCACTCACGATTAAGATCACGATTGCGGGTCTCCGTTTGCCTCTCTCTTTCGTGATCAAAGAAAAAAGGCAAAGACAATGTGGTGGCTAGGGTTCGCGAATGCGGAAGGCAGGCTAGGATTTGGAGAAGAAATATGGGGGTGGCTGTGGGAGGAGATATGGAATGAGGATAGATTGGGGTAGTGCCAAAGATGGAGGGTGGCTGAGCAAATGGGGTTGTCACAAGTTGGGGGAGGCAGACGGCTTTGGGGTAACAGGGAGGGTGGATAGCGACAGCCGGAGGTGATGGAGATGGCCAGTGGGATTAGGGTTAATGCTTGGGAAATTAGAGTTAGAACTTAGGGATGAGGGTAAAAGTAGAATTTTATGTTTAGAAAAAATTAGAATTAAAAAAATAAATAAAATAAAAGAGGTTGGCTCCTAAGAAAAAAGGTATGGATAAATAGCAATACTCGTTCAGATTAAATTTTAATCCCTCAACAATTTTGAGGAGAATAAATGAATCATTTTCTCTCAATTTCAATCTTTTTTTTTTCTAAAGAGCATTATCAATTAAATTAAATTGACACAATATAAAATATTTTAAGATAAAATTGATGCAATTAGAACTATAAGGATCATAACATAAGAGATAAATTATAAGGACTACGGGTGTAATTTGATAAAGTTCTCCCTCTCTAAAACAACTTAAACCTTTAGTTTGTTAATCAAGTCTGACTTAAGAAGTTAACAAGTTTTAAATTGTATGTTTGATTTATTTACCTTTCAAGCAAATTTCAAACAAATTTAAATCAAGTCGAACTCAAGTAATTTAGCTTTATAGTGCATATAATTGAGCCAAATTAAGAAGTAAGTTATTTAAAGTTTGACTTAAAAACTTAATGAGTTTTAAAAATATATTTGAATTTGACTTTTTTAACCAATCAATCTCAAACCAAGGCCCTTGGCTTGGTGGTTGTGTAGCACTATTTTATGGTGTGAAATTATGGATTCAACTCATATGGAGAGGATTTTGATATCATTTATGATTTTTATTTTTGCTTCGGTATGGGGGCTGTATATAATTATTTATTTCTTCTCGAGTTTGAGTTAGCGGTAGTCGTTGAGCTGGGTGAGTGTTGGGTTTTCTAACAATTATTTGGACTTTAGTAATTCAATTTAATGTAATATTTCTTAAATTTATAACTACTCTTCTACTTATTGATACAAAAAAATAATCACTCTCAAATAAATTTTTAATCGATACAAGCTCATTAATTTTGTGGCTCACATTAAGTGAAGTTAGGGTCTTGCTGTGAATCATCATGGGATTGCTTAACAAATCTTTTACTACATGATTGAGATTCACAGACTACATTGTCACCAAAATACACAGAAAAAGACGGGGCAACCTTCCACACAAGTTCAACAACTTTCATAAATTATATCCTTAAGCAAGTGACTCATGCTAACATGTGCTGAATTTAAAGACATCTCACCTACTTTATCCCCAAATGGGAGGTATTGTACAATAAGAATCTTGCAATATTTTTTAATAAAAGAATCATGTCAGGAAAAAAAAAAAAAATTGAAAAAAAAAAAGTGGAAAAAAGTGACAAGAAAGTAATATATATGGTATAAATTGAAATTTGATGAAATATGAATCACATAAGAATAAATTTAATTCAATACACGTTATTTTTTGAGTATTTTTTAGACTATGATTTTTAACTCCGTAACTTTACTGTTTTAATCTAGAGCAGTTTTAAAAAAATTTCTATCACTTTAAACGGGAGAAACTACCGTTCAATGATTAAACCAAACATATTTACCATAAGGTTGAGGTGTGATTTTACACAAAATAAATAAATAAATAAAACCTTACACAAGTGTCACCATTTTAAAATTTTGTTCCCTTAACAAAATCATGTAAAACCTAGCCTAGCTCCATCTTTCAATGCCAATTGCGGTACAGTGACCTGGCGCATTGATGCTTCGGAATATGCACCAATGAATTAAATCCTAGCCATCCCCTTGCCCGAACCTGGGAGGCACAGCCCTATGTGAGTTCGTAAAGGTGTTTTCTGAATCTATTTCAATAATTTGAATAATTTAAGTTATAGAGTTCATAAAATAAATCATTCATAAAACAAATCAAGGCGCCCATTCACCAGAACTCCATTTGTTAACCTGTATCATTGATTATAGGGAAAATTACCCATCAATAGTGTCCCAAAAAAATTACAAAAAGATGGTAAATATTATAAAAATTATTAATTAAAATCATAATTTTTTTCATTAATGTGTAATAATTTTTCAAAATTTGTCATGAATAGTAATTTCTCTTAGATTATATATATATATATATATTTTTTTATTGGCAAAGAAAATCTTTATTGATGAAAGCAAACAAAAAATGATAGATTACATCAATAAAAAAGTGAATAAAAAGTAAACCATTTGAATTATCAAAATAAGTTTTAAAATGACCTTTATAAGCTGCACAACAGTGGATATTATGCCCTGTAAAGCAGTGATTCACATTTTCTAATTCTATACTCAAATAGAGCTTAAATTTGAGTAAAATGTCATTGGGGGGGGGGGGGGATGTTCCTTTACTCACATTTCTATTAAATTGCAGTTTTACTCTCTTTTTTACATAAATCGAAGCAGATCCATTTCATTTACTTAAATTCTATTTAATTCAAATTTGATACTTGAGCACTTTTACCCAAACTTTTTACTAATCTCTGTTGGAAATCTATGGTTTACACTCGATACTTGACATTTTCACTCAAATTTAAGTTTATTTCATATCAAATCATCCTTTTTACTCAATCTTTAGTAAAAGTATACCTAAAGGTTGAAGGCTGCCTAAAAAATTATCCAATTCTTACTTTTAAATTCTTAGATTTTCACCCTCTAAAAAATAAATAAATAAATAAATATCTTAGATTTTCCAATTTCTTAATATTATTCCTCAACTATTAAATTTCTGTAATGAACCTAAAGGGGTTCATTACAAATTTTTGAACTTCAAGGAATTGGTCTATTAGGTGCAGCTTGGGGTATTAGGGTGTGCTCTCTCCAGATCTCAGGTTCAACTCCCATTAAGTGCTATCAACTCTTAGGGCCACGCCGACAGAGTCTATTGGAAATTTGACTGATTCATATGGAAGGAGAGTTTTATATGGATCTCAAGATTAGTCGAGATGCGCGTTAAATTATTAGAATTTCAAATTTGTTTATTAATTATTACACTTTTTTTCATTTTTGCTCTTTTGGTTAAATGTTGTGTAACATTTTTCATTAAAGCATTTAACAACAGCTGTCAGCTAAACTACAATGACAAAAGTTCAATAATTTAAGTACCAAATTGAAATTTTTTTAAACTTCAGAGTTAAAGTGAAAACTAAGTAATACTTTACGAGTAGAAAATATGAGTTACTTTATAGTGCATTTTCTCTGTTTTAATAATTGAGAACCATGTTTTTAGATAGTGTCTTTATGCACATTCTAAGAGTGTAGACCTGAGAATGAAGGGACACTCCCCCTCCAAATTTACTCTATAATGTACTTGACTGCTACTATTTAGATCAACCACTGAGTTGAAGCAAACAAAAGTGGTCGACTGTGATTAGTCTCTATGTATGTGCATGATACATACAGACCAATCACAGTCAATTATTTCAACCAATTTTGGTGATATTGTTTATCCATACACATCATTTTCCAATATTGCATTGTATATCTAAAAATAAAATTGTGAAGTCGAAACAGTGAATGATGCAAGGCAGTTAGTAATTAATTATATATTTTGCTTGGCTGTGAGTGTATGAAGTGTTAATTTCAAAAAGTGGGTAATGAAAGTGAGGGAAAACTAAGAGATGGGCTATATACTATAACATATTAAAAAAATATATGAAAAATGATTTACACCCCCACTGGGGTCGACCCCAGTGAGGTAGAGGCTCATGAATGGGCGAAAAAATTTTTTTTTTTTTTTTTTTTGGCTGGCAGCCAGTAGGGGCGCGCCACCTCACTGGGGGTATAAGGCACGGCTGAAAATATATATACATAAATTCACTTTTTAATTTTTTTTTTTACTGTAAAAGAGATTATTAATGATTAATAAAAATATGAAAGAAAAAGTTATTTTAAATATTTTAATTAATTATTATATCATTAAATTTAAAAAATAAATTTAATTTTTAAAATATAATCCTTAAAAGCGAAAACACGACTTTATGTCACAAAAATAAAATTTTGCTTAAATTGTAAGGAAGGAAATGACACCATCCTTCCATCCATTCTTGTTTGACCCGTATTTTAAGGCAACTATGTCTCACCGTTGTTTTCTCATCCCCAACCTAACTTTCTATTCCTTTCCTTTCTCGTTTCACCCAAACACCAAAATTACTAAACCACCCACTTGATCCATTCATTTATGTAGTACAATCATTTGATACTCTCTAATAATATAATTGGTGAAAAAGATAAAATATTAATTATTTATATTAAATGACTGAGGAAGATCATAAAATCTAATGAATAGCTATTAGTGAAAAATTATAACCACCATAATATTTTAGAATTATCGTATAATTTTCTATAATGGGTGTACAGAGGGAGAGAAGTTGCGTGTAATAGATAACAGTTATTATAGCAATAATTTTAGATAAATTATGCAATTACACAGTTATTATAGCAATAATTTTGGATAAATTATACAAATGGTCAATGTAATTTACACGATGTGTCAATTTGGTTCCTGTAATTTCAATTTGTTCGATTTTGTCCCTTAATTTAACGGATTGTGTCATTTTAGTCCGATAAATAACGGTTGTTAAATTAATTTAATAGAAGATTAAACAATGTGTCAATTTGGTCCCTGTATTTTACACGATGTGTCAATTTGGTCCCTATAGTTTCAATTTTTTCAATTTTGACAGGGACTAAATTGACACATTATGAAAAATACAATGACCAAATTGACACATTGTTTGACTTTCCGTTAAATTAACTTAACAACAGTTATTTATTGGACTAAAATGATGCAATCCATTAAATTATGGGACAAAATTAGGCAAATTGAAACTACATAGACTAAATTGACACATCATGTAAACTACAGAGATTATTTGCATAATTTTTCCTTTAATTTTTTATTCTCGTAGTAACAGTTACTCAAAATAAATGTGAGGAAAAAAAGATATTTATTATTTTGGATTTTAAAAGAATCAAAATTGTGTGTTCCTACACTACAATATATAACAATTTCATGGATCGAAACTTTTTTTTTAAAGTAAAATTTTTATCGTAAAAAAATTAGAGGATTAATTTCTATCACCTTAAAGATCGTCCAGAAAGTTAGAAAGGAAATTTTAGTCACGATTTTAAAGGGGAGTTCGGGTTTTAAATCTAATATTTTAACTTATTTAGCAAATATTTCGGGTCTGTTTGGTAACGTTTACGTTTTCAGTTTATATTTATAAAAATTTTATAAACTGGTTTTTATTTATTTTTAGAAAAACATAAACTACAAACGCGTTTGATTTATACAAAATGTTTAAAAAAAATTTAAAATATAAAAAAGGGTGAGAAATGGCAAGTGGTGGTGGGTGGAGACGAGTGGTGGCGGCGGCGGAAGATGGTGGTGGAAAATGATGGCGGGTGGTGGTGGCGGAAGTCGATGGTGAAAAATGGTAGCGAGTGGGTGGTGGTGGGTGGGTGATGGTGGCGGGTGGTAGCGAGTGGGTGGTGGTGGTGGCAAGTGGTAGGTGGTGGTGGTGGCTGGTGGGTGGCGGATGGCCGGTGGTGGCGGGTGGATGGTGGTGGCGGGTAGGCGGCGAGTGATGGTGGTGGTGGGTGGGTGGGTGACGGTGATGGGTGGTGGGTGGTAGTGAGCGGGTGGTGGTGGCGGGTGGTAGGTAGTGGTTGCGGGTGGGTGGTGGGTGATGGTGGTGGTAGTGGTGGTGGTGGTGGTGGCGAGCAGGTGGCAGGCGGTTGGTGGCTGGTGATGGCGGGTGGTGCATGTGGGTGGTGAGTGGTGGTGGCGGGTGGTGGTGGTGGGCGGATGGGTCGGTGGATGACGGTGGTGGGCGGTAGCGAGTGGGTGGTGGTGGCGGTGGCAGGTTGTGGGTGATGGTGGTAGGTGGGTGGTGGTGGCGAGGGGTGAGGTGGAGTGGGTGGCAGGTGGCTAGTGGCTGCTGCGTGGTGGTTGCGGGTGGTGCGTAGTGGTGGCATGTGGTGAGTGGTGGTGGCGGGTGGGTGGTGGTGACAGAAGACGATGGTGGAAAATGGTGGCGGGTGGTGGCTAGTGTTAGGTGGTAAAAAAAAAAAAAAAAAACTCAAAACTCAAAACTCAAAACGTAAACTCATTTTTTGAGTTTACATTTTTTGGCCAAATTTATAAACTGAAACCATTGATTTATAAATCAAAAATTTACCAAACAAGTTTTTATTTGAGTTTTTTAAATTTTTGTAAATATAAACTGAAAACGTAAACTTACCAAACGGCACCTTCGCGTGCTAAACTTTTCCGTTTATTTTTTGAGTTTGTTTGGGTGGAATTATTAGTGTGACAATTGTTAGTGAAAAAGGTTTTTAATATGGGGATTGATAGTGAGGAAGAAAAATTATATTTGCTTGATGACCACTAAATTAGTAAGGATTTATATTTGTTTTGTCATTTTATGATGGGATTAATTATATGAAATTTCTTAATACTTTGTTTGAAAGGATTAGTGGGTGAGGGCGTGGGTGTGTGGGTAGGTGTGTGTGTGTGTGTGTGTGTGTGTTTTGGGAGGGGGGCACCATGAGTCTATTATTTGGTTGAAAATTTGTAGGTCGGATTAAGAGTCCTACTGGACTATGAGTCTCATTAATGTTGGACTGGCCATGTTTGTTTGGCTGTTTAGGGATTAGACTAATAGTTCTTTGTTCAAAACAAAAAAAAAAAGATTAATAGTCCGTGATACCTATTTGCTTGGAGACATGAGTGAGAGAATTAATTATCCCCTTGGGCTAATAATTCCCCTCATTGGTAGGACTACCAATCCCACGAGAGGGGGGTTGGGATTAGAAATTGTGTGAGGATTAGTTATTTTTTAGGGTTCAGCTTGTCTCAAGTTGAGATCAAAACTAGACCCGTTCAGTTCGGCCCATGGGGCCCATATTTTGGGCCTGTTTTGATAATCCGAACCATTCAATGTGTAGAACTCGTCGAGTACTACATGCCTGTAAAAAATCACGTTGATTGGATATCAATAGCTATGTGATCAAATCAGTTTTGTACAAAAAAATGGACAGTGAAACAATTAACGGTTGATAAAAAACTGTTTCGTTCACATAGCTATCGATATCTGATCAATGTGATTTTTTACAAGCATATAGCACTCGACGAGTTCTACACATTGAACGGTTTGAATTATCAAAAAGGGACTTGTGGTGGGCCCACATGGGCCCAACAGCACGGTCCAGTCCGATCTTGGACTGGACCAAAGCCACTACCATTTTTTAAATGATTTTTAAACAAAAATTATATTTAAAAAAAAAAATAATTATTGTATTAAAAAATAAAAAATGTTAATTTTACATATTAATACTATCTATAATATTATTAATCCGGTGATGTACAAACAAAAACTCTTTATCCTACATTTCCAACCTAAGACCACCATAATAATCTTATCACTCGATCTCACCCTACTCTTAGGCCATGTTTATTTAGCCTCTTGGGTCTGTTTGTTTTCAGAGATAGAATGGGGGGGGGGGATTGATGGTGAGGGGATTAATAGTGAGTGGATTGTTAGTGAGAGGATTAGTAAAATTGCATTTGTTTTGATAATAGTTGTTAATGTAGGAATTGTTAAATCAAATAAATATAAAATAATAAAACAAATTAAATTATGATTTTTACTTAACAAAAAAACAAAATCATTAAACATTAATGTTGAAAAACACAAATGCCCAACATGGGGCGAACGACCGGTAACACCCTAAGCCGAACGAATTATTTTCTAATACCATCTCCAAGCCCAGATTGCTAATACTGTCGTCTAAGGCCTTTCATAGTCTGAAGGGACTGCTAATCCATAGTCCCATAAACCAAATAAACATGATTTATGTTCACTGTTTATCACTAGGAGTCCGGAGTAGAATCCTTCAACGGAAAACAAACGAGGCTTTAATATAAGAAATTGGACTATCAATCTGTGAGGCCCATCAAAATCATGTTTAGTTGTATTAAAATGCCATGGAATTGTTAGTCCAATGGTACTAGCAATCCTACCTGGGATGGGCTTAGCAAACCCATTGGAGAGTTGAAATTGTTAATCCAATCCCCTTAGCTTGAAGGTAAAAGATAATTTTGTCCTCCTTTTACAAAAAATAAAATAAAATAAAGTAATATTTATATAATAAGAATTTTTACGTAATTTCGTAAATTTAATTACAACCAACTAATACCAACAAAGTAGTACACAAACAAATACACTTTATTTTATATCTCAAATTTAATATCACTAAACTAATAATTTTCTCAATCAATCTTACCGTACTTATAATCTCATCCAACTTAATATGTCACACAAATAAAGCCTTAATCCCTTCCTTCTCGTGCAGCCAAACAAACGTAATCATTGTGTCATAGGGGGATGTGGCATAGAAATGGTGAGGTTGTAATCTCATATGATTAAGTTGTAAAATGTCACATTTGCCTTCCAAGTATTTGATTTCATTTGATTTTATTATGTATCGTGTTTAGTAAAATAAAACAAAATATAAAATTCTCAATTAAAAAATAAAATAAAATAATTTATTAAATTTTTATTGATGTTTACTTATTTAATTTTAAATTTTTGTTGATATTTTATTTAATTTTTATTCAATTTCATTATTTAATATTTATTATTTTTAAAAATAAATTTATTTAATATTTTACTTCACAAATAACATAAATTTTATTGATGTTTTATTTATTTAATATATTTGATTTTTTTTTTAAAAAAGGATAGTCTATTAAAAAGGATAAAATAATCTATTGAACATTTATTATTCTTCATAATATTTCAATCAAATATTAGATCCAATAGGATAGTCATTTCTAAACATCTAATCTCATGAGAAAACAAACATGTGATATATATCATTTCCAACCAAACAGTCTAGGAATTATATATACCTCATGATTAATAGTTTGATAGATTATAATTCCTTCGTATTCAATCCGTCTAAACAAACATGGCCTTGGTATTTTTGATATATTTTAATATTAAAAATTATGTTTCATAGATATATATATATATATATATATATATTTTGTACTATATTATTTTTATTTTATTTTATTATTATTATTATTATTTCGCCAATAAGAGAGCAAAATAGTATTTTCCCAGCTAATCCCAATGATTTCATTTTCTAATACCATCTTCCCTGCCTCATTGTTAATCTCACGGTGAGAGGCCCATCATATGTTGTAGTCCATTGCTATAATTTGAAAACAAACATGATATCAGCAAACCCAACATACTAGCAAATCTAGTCACAAGGCCAACCTCTAAAAACAAAGAGGACCCAAGATTGAGGGTTTGTGTTGTGCCCCAAAGCACAGCAACCCTGCTTTGAGTTGTTTTGGGAGCTGTTTTCGTGTTTATTTTGATGATCCAACCATTCATGCTGTCACGTTCATCGAGTATTTTATCCATAAAAAACAAATTGATTGGATATACGAAGTGCCATGGTAAGTTTCTAATTGTTGTAAAAAAAATTATAACAAGAGTATATTTATTTTTTAAAAAAAATAAACAGTGTAAAATAATTAAAAACTAATAATGGGACTAAAGATATCCAATTAATTAATTATTTTTATTTTTATAGATGATCTACTGAACAGACCTTACAATATGAACGTTTCAAATAATTAAAAGATGCTCCTCATAACTTGAGTTTTACAAATTTGTTTTTAATAAAATTGATATCTGTAAATTCGTTTTTTCAAGATATTTCAAATAAGACTAATATTGAATATATAAAAAATAAAAATGAAAAAGTGAATAAAATAATTTTTCGATAAATCAAGACAGGAAAATAATATATATATATATATTGTTTTTGCGAAAGTAAACACTCAAAATCGCCTTCGGCAGTTTCATATGCATAAATCTAAAAAAAAAAAAAAAAAAAAAAACAAAAAAAAAAAACAAAACAAAACAAAACAAAACAAAACAAAATTTGTCCAAAATAGATTACCAAGTGTAAGTTATGACATGTTAAAGATGTAATCCCACAAATGTTTTTATTTTATTTTATTTAAGTTTCAGGTATCTCTATCTGTCCATATTGATGTATGTATTTTTCAATTTTGAAAACAAATAAGTTAAAATAATTTAAACATATAAGTAAAAATTTATTAATTAAAATAAGTGGACAGATAGGTTAAGAATATGAGAACACAAACATGTAAAAATATTAGCATACATGGTTAAAATAATTTGTACAGATAAGTTAAAATTATTGAAACATGTTAAAATGATTTGGACCGATAGGTTCAAATATGGGACAAAGTTAAAATAATTTAGATGGACAGAGTCAAATAATTTGAACAAATATGTATATGAAGATGCAAAAAAAATTCGCTTATGATGTTAAAATCTCAATAAGTCATAACTTTACGCTTGTTATTCTGTTTTAGACAATTATTTTTATTCCAATTATTTATTTATTTATTTATTTATTTTGTTGTGAGATCTATCCGTTCAAAATTACTGAAAGTGGTTTCGAGTGCTTACTTTCTCAAAAAAAAAAAAAAAAATGTTGTTTTGCTATTTTAATTAATCGACAAATCAATCTATTATTTATTTATTTTTAAATTTCATATTCAATATTGATCTTATTATTTGAAAGATATCAGAAAGACAAATCTACCTATATTAATTTTGTTAAAAATAGATTTGTAGAACTTAAGTTATGCATTTTAAAATTTTTTTAGGTCAAAATAGAGGATAAAAATGTTAAAAATTATCCCTACCATCACATGTTTTTCCTTACCAACTCAGAAGTGTTATGAGTCTTTATAAACAACAAAGACCAAAGCTTTGATCTAATACTTAATGCACCCCTCAACTTGGTTTATTGACAATTTTTCTATTTTAAAAATATTGTCACCGATAAATTTTTATTTATTGACAGATTACAAAAATATGTTTTATAAAGATGCTTTGAGATATATAAAATTATCAATAATTAAATGGCTATTTATTTAAAACTATATCACATAATTCAATTAATTTAAAGAGGCCCATATGCTCTGGTCAATGGGCACTGAGCAAAAAATACATTAAAAAAGAAGATTAGTAAGAGATATTATCTATATAACAAAACAGTGCTGGTTTTTGAAATGTTTTAGAAACATTTGTCCTATGTAAACATTTGGATGGTTCTGATCAATTCTAAAGAAAACATTCAACGATTGTCTGTAAGATTATACGGTTAAAAGATTTAGACTAAATTATCAATAGGTCATAGTAGTTGGACTTAATTCTTATTAAGTCTTATTGAAAATAAATCTTAATAAAATCGTCTTCAAAAATAATTTTTTGTGACCAATTTTTACATATGTCACTAAAAATTGATAATTATCAACTTTTATTTTATCGCTGTTTTTTATAAATTGTTACTAAAATTTATAATTAGTGACTTTTTTCGATGAATTTTTCAAACTGTCGCTAAAGGTTAAAAATTAGTGACTTTTTTATGGTGATTTTTTTAAACAGTCGTTAAAACTTATATAGTGACATTTTTTATAACAATTTTTAAATTGTCACTGAAAATTAACAATTAGTAACGTTTTTTTAATATTGTTTGATAAGAAATGCTATTGATTATCATAAAATTTATTGGACAATAAATCCACTTATTAAGACCTACACGTAAACCTCCCTAAGATTTAGTGCCTTTCTATTTCAAATTTTGTTGGTTGGTTTAGATTGGGGTAGATTATAGTGGAAGTGCCTTTAGGCACAGATTTCTCCTAGTAGAATGGGGGAAATATGAATAAAAATATTTAATGAAAGATGAATATAAAAAATAAGAGGGAATTATATATAGGTGAGAGAAGGTAACAAAATTACAAATGTATGGGGGTGCATGTGTATTTGTGATGGAGTGCAAATGAAAGGTTGTGAGGATGCAAGTGTCATTTGCACCATTCCATGTGTCGATAATTTTTTTCTGTTCTCCCATTTGCATGTAGTTTCTCCAAAAAATAATATGATATATATTTCACACACATAGTGTGTGTCACCCTTCTAATATATATATATATATATATATATTATATAGGACTTACATATCCTCACGGACTAAAGGGTCCTACTTAGACCTGCAGACCACACCACAAATTTTATTTCGATAATTCAAATCATTTATTTATTAAAATCCTTCGCATATACCATCTACAAAAAAAAAAAAAAGAAAAAAAAAATTTCAAGTCGATTCAATAATTGTAATGTATTCAATTTATCAAATTTGTGTTCAAAAAAATGAAGAGCAATTGAGTTTTTTATTTTTCATATTTTTTTTTAATTTTTATTGAATTTTTTTAGTTTTTAGATATACCTAATCCAGATAAAATTAAAAAGTATAATATTTGTAAGAAAAAAAATCAAAATTCACTAAATACAAAAAATACAAATATATATATATATATATATATATGAAAATTTAGTATATTTTCACATTTTGTTGTATTAAATAAATTTTTAAATTTTTTGTACAAATCTTATACTTTTTAAGTATATCAAAATTAAGTGGATTTAAAAAGTTTTTTTTAAAAAAAATTGATTAAAATATTTTTAAAAATCAATAAAAATACAAAAATACGATTTGAAAACTTAGAAAATTGGTTTTGAAAATTCCAAACCAAACAAAGTAATTATTTTAAAAAATAGATCATTTATTTTGTGACAAACGCAATAACTGAAATAAGTTACGATAATCAAATTAACTGTTTTTTTTTTTTTTTTTTTTTTTGGGTATGCATGATATATAGCAATTTTGGTTTAGACCCGAGCCATTTGATGTTTTAGATCCGGATTTCATTGTCTTATATAGTTGTTCGGGTTTCATTGTATTATATAGTTGTTCATGTTTTGTTTCCCCTTATTTCTCTTTAAATTTGGCTATTGGGATGTGTTGGTTGCGTTTAGAACAAGTTAGTAGCTTGTTTTTCAAACTGTTGTTGCCTAGAATTTGCTTCTTCGCTCGAGCGACACTTCTTGCGCTCGAGTGGTCTTTGTGAACTCTTATTACTTTTGCAGGTCTATAAAACTACTGTAAGGTAGTATTCTTGCGCTCAAGCAATGCAACTTAGTGTGTCTAGTCGCTCGAGCGGTCTTTGAGAACTCTCAGTACTTTTGCAAGCTTGCAAAACTATTAGGAGTTGGCATTCTTGTGCTCGAGTGGTGTTGACTCAAGAAGCCCTTCTTGAGCTCGAGCGATGGTCTTCTGTCTGTAAAACTTCTGGGAGTTTGTATTCGTTGCTCGAGCGGTCATTTTGTGCGCTTGAACGGTCACACTTATTGTGTCTGGTAGCTCCAGCGACACTTCTTGCGCTTAAGCGGTCTGCGCGTATATCAGTCTGTAAAAGCCACTTTTTTGATCATTTTTTCATATATCTCTCTCTCTAAACATTCTAAAAACCTTAGATCTACCATCTCTCTCTCTTTAAAACTCTACTTCTCTCTACAAATACACCTTGATCCGTCCATTTCTACACCCTAGTCCCTTTGTTAAATAGGTAGAGCTCATCTAGAGTTTCGTTCTAATCGGAGCAAAGTTGAGTTTCGGCGTTTTTGAAGTATCCCCATTCTCTCTCTCATTTTCTAAGCTTGAGGTAGAGATTCTTCGCACTTTCTTATAATTTTTAACTTGGATATTTGTCTTTATAAAACAACATTGTGATTTGGAGAAATTTTGGATAAATCTGGGGTTTGGCTTGATTTCAAAAGAGAGGTTTTCAAATGCTTTGTTGGAAATAATTAAGAGAATGTATTTATTATTAAGTTATAATGAATTAGTGGATTTTTATCTTTGAAATTGGTTTATAAAGAAATGGGGGTTTTACGCTAAATATATCAAATGTTGATATTGAAAGGACAAATGAAATTGATGTTGGAAATGTGGAATTGGGTTGATATTGATGAGAATGGTAGAGTTGGATATGTGTTATCACTCACATCTTGAAATTTGGAAAGTTTATCTTTATGGAAAATTACTTATCAATTTAGAAATATATGTTTTGGGCTATAGATGAAGCATAACTATGATTGTTGTAGAAATTGCATGAGAATTAGAAAAATTGAAACTATTGTCTCATTCATTTGCATCGAGTATAATTTCATATTTATATATTAGAAATGTTTATCGTTTTGAGAAAAGTGGTGAATCTGGAAAGTATATGTTATCTCTTTAAAATAAATTGACTTGAGTGTCTACGGTGAAAAGTCCTAAAAACCATGCGTATACATGGGTACTGATCCTGTGAACAAAATTTTCTTGAAATGGCAATAATAGTTCTTATAGAGCCTACGTTTACATAGGTGCCGGTTTACGGTTTTTCGTGGACGAAATTTTCATGAAAGGTTGAAATTGTTTTGAGATTCCCAAGGTGTGATTCACTGCCCTATTTTTTATTGTAAAGGAAGTGATTTATAAATTTTGATACTAACTTGGCATTACATGGTTTTGGAAAAAGATATAAAATGTTTTAACATGAATATTGCATATGCATATCATTTTATATCTTTGTTAAGATTCATATGTTGTGTTGGATTATTTCTACTAGGTTTTGGCTCACTCTATGTGGGAAAACCATTTTCAAGTGTTGATAATATGCCTCTGCCAAAGCAATAACTTGGGAGGACTTGGAAGGAAGAGCTTCATTTTAGTTGTTTTGTTGTGGTTATTTTATAAAAGCCTAGGGCTTTAACTGTATTGGATTTAAATCCATTTTGTTGTAACCAAGAACCATTTTCAAGTGTTGATAATATGCCTCTGCCAAAGCAATAACTTGGGAGGACTTGGAAGGAAGAGCTTCATTTTAGTTGTTTTGTTGTGGTTATTTTATAAAAGCCTAGGGCTTTAACTGTATTGGATTTAAATCCATTTTGTTGTAACCAAGCACTGTCTTGGAGAGCTATAAGCCTTTAGGAAATTCCTTGTTTGTTCAACCTTCATGCTATTTCCTTATCATGTAATATATGCTGTAGATTTAGGATTAGACTTGTGAATGTATACCTGCATATGTTACCATTTTGTACAAGTAATTGAGATTAATGAAAGATAATTATTTGACCATGTGTTGTTATTTAACTAATGTATTATATGAATTATTGTCATTTATTTTGGGGCGTTATATGATATACACGAATATCGTGTTAACCTTTTTTGGAGCGGATGCGATCTATAAAATTAAGGCATGATGATTTAAGTGGAGGATTGTGTCTGGTTTACTATGTGATAAACAAGAACCCACTAGACGAAAAGAAAAGTTCTATAGAACGGCTATTAGACTAGCGATATTTTATAGGACGAAATATTAGGCAACTAAGAAATAACATGTAGATAAAATGAGTGTTGATAAGATGATGATGCTAAAGTGGATGTATGGCAAGACTAGAAAAGACAGAGTTAGAAATGAGTATATTCGAGAAGATGAGTTGAGAAAGAATAGATTGAGATGGTTTGATCATATACAATGGAGACCAACAGAGGTAATAGTGAAGAGATACGGTACAGTTACGGTAGATAGAAGTGTTAGGGGGAAAAGACAGACCTACATTGACGTGGGCTGCTGTAGTAAATAGAAATATGAATCTCCTTAATTTGACTAACGACATGGCCTTAAATAGAATCGAATGGAGAAAAAAGGATTTATGTAGCCGACTCCATTTAATGGAACTTAAGGCTTAGTTTGGTTTGGTATAGAAGTGTTAGGGGAAAAGACAGACCTACATTGACGTGGGCTGCTGTAGTAAATAGAAATATGAATCTCCTTATTTGACTAACGACATGGCCTTAAATAGAGTCGAATGGAGAAAAAATGATTCATGTAGCCGACTCCATTTAATGGAACTTAAGGCTTAGTTTGGTTTGGTTTGATTTGATTTGGTTATGACATACACGAATAACTCGACAAAATGAACAGTTCAAATTATCAAAATGGACTCATACTAGATTCCACAAGCTCAAAAAACACCTTCTAAACCGGATCGATGATGGACCGAAGGAAAGTCTGTCCATATCTATCTATATAAGAGGCGTGTTGCTATTAACACCACACTTATTATTTTGGACCCTCCATTTTTATTATTAGAGTAGTAACCTTAAATGCTCAAAGATCTAACATCCACCAATCCATACACCCAAACATGGATATTTCTAGCGAACTTTCTAAGTGTTTATGCTCTCATAAAAAACAAATATAATATAATATAATAAATCAGAAAAATTATATGAAAAAGAAAAAATTCAGCGTTTGATTCTTATAATAAAACAAAACTTGAATTTTAATTTTGTTAATACAAATCTTATTTTTTTGATTTGTTTTTCAATCTAAACTATTTGTCTATTTTTTTTTTAAAGTAAAACCAACAAATATATATATATATATATTAGTCATTAAAATTAACAAAAAAAAAAATAGTATTTTTAACATTTTATATACAACTACCTTGAGTTTTATGGCTAAAACATATTTTTTTCTGTCAATTTTATTTAATGAAAATAGGTGAATGATTTAGACTAAAAATAAATTAAAACATTAATAAAAACTCAAAATTTATTTACAGTATCAAATTCTATTTTTTTTTATTTTATAATTTCCTCAAAAAATGCCAATAAAATTTTTACTCTGTGCCAACACTCTTACAAAAAGCAATATACAAATGCTCTTAAAAATGTTAAGCTGATACACAATCAAAACCAGGCTTTTCCCATCGACAAAACTAACCTTTTGATTTTTACCAACCAAAAAAAGAGTAAACTATCAATAACTTCTAATAGTTAGGTTTAATTTTTATCAAAAGTCAGTTAAATCGTCGTTAAAAATAATTTTTATGACGATTTTTTTTACATACGTCGCTAAAAATTAACAATTAATAACTTTTGTCACAATTTTGATAAATTGTCCCTAAAACGTACAATTAGTGACTTTTTTGTAACAAAATTTTCAAACTGTCGCTGAAAATTAAAGATTGATAACTTTTTTGTGACGATTTTTTTAAACTGGCGCTAAAATCATTAGTGACATTTTTTGTGACAAATTTCAAATTGTGGCTGAAAATTGACAATTAGTGATGTTTTTTAATAGTGTTTGATGAAAAATGTCATTCTTACATGACTTATTGGACAATAAGCCCACCCATTAAGATCTACACACAAGTGCTCCGGAAAAAAGGGCCAACAAATTATAATCTTTTTGATACTTATGGACCTATAAGGAGTAAAGTTTTAATAATTATTTAAACACTTCGTTTGTTTCGATGAAAAATATTTTTCAGAAAATGTTTTTCGTATTTTCTGATATTTTTAGTAAGTAACCTCTTTGGCATGCATGTAGCTCATAGTTCTAAAAACGATCGATATGTAGCGTATCGGCCAATACGTATCAGAAAATCAAGGCCCCATTACGGATACCTAATGGTATTTCGATGTGAATGAAAAATTGCTGGGGAACTGATCGGTTCCCATTACCTAATGGGGTGTAAATATTACACAAATTGTTATGCAAGCCGCAACGGGTTAATACTCACCGTGACAGGAAAGAAAGTGATGAAAACAGATAAGAAATTTTATGGCCGCAACAACCAATTCTCGATACGTACCGGCAGATACTACCAATACGTCGTGATTGATACCATTACGTTGTCCGATACTACGATTTAGAGCCATGATGTAGCTTATCATAATCGTAGTCTAAGTCCTAATGTAACAGCCTTACAATTTGTGGTGACATTCTTTAGTCTATAGGTTAATGGAACTTTGTAGAGTTTTCTAGATTCGTATAGAATGATCTAGAGACTTGTATATAATTATATAGTTGCGTAAATTGTTCTTGTAAATTCTTAAATGGTCTATTAAAGAAGGTGGAGACGAATCTAGTATTTTCACTGTTCTTCGATTCATAGGACATTCTTTGTAGTCCATGGAAGGGGTGGGACTCGTTTCTCAGACCATCCAAAGAATCCAAGAAGTAATTGAAGCTCTCATATTTTCTTTAAAATTGTCTCCCTAATTTTTTTTCTATCTAGTTCTCTTGTGTTCTCAAGCTCTCTTCCAAAAGTTAAGCTTAATTAAGTACAATCAAACAAGTGACAAACATTTGAGGTCACATGGTTAGCTTGGAAATTTCAAGGCTGTGATACTAAGGAGTACCCTAATTACATAGAATGACTTTGGCAACATTTCACTCTTAAAAAATGCATCTTTCAAAAGCTTATGCAACAATGTAAAAGACTTGTCAGTCCATCCACCAAGGCACTTTATGTGTTGCAACAGAATAACAAATGAGAGTGTTGGTTGCCAATTATAAACCCACGTACAAGTTTCTCAAGAATGTCATTTTGGAAGGATAGGTGGTTAAGGGATGGGGAAATCTTGAAAGATTTTTTTCCAAAATTTGTTGGACAATCTTCACTGTATTCTGAATAAATTAAGTTTGTGTACTTAACAACAAACAAAAGAAATAAAGGAAAGGATGGAGAATATCTAATTACAAAAACCAAACTAGAAAGTAAAATAAATAAATAAAAACAGATTTTTATTTTGTTATAAAAACAAAATCAAAATCTGATGTAAATAAATAATAAACCAAAAAATAAATTAACAACTTACTTGATTAATTTCTTGAACAAATTTTTGATCAAGTCCAGTGTTTAACACTGTGTTCTTAAGACAGATTCGTCCTCTCCACGGTGGTTTTAGATTTGCGAACGTCTATTTCCCAAGATAAAATGATCAACAATGAATAATTACAGCACTACAAATTATTCGCATAACGAACACACTTTGTGTATATACTCTTTCTCACTGAAAATTAATACAGCAAAATGCAGAGATTAAAGGAAGCAAAGAAGAATCAAAATTGAAGTGAAAAAACAAATGAGGGACTTGTCTTATTTATAGATGATTGGTGGTTGTTTGGTTTAAATTTAACAGGTACAAAACCTGTTTGAACAGGTATTGAATATGTTCGGGACAGATTAAACAATTAAGGCACTGCTTGGTTTGATATTCAAACAGATATTGAATCTGTCCGGTTTTAATTCAAATAGATTGGAACCTGTTGGGTTTAAATTTAAACAGAAATTGAATCTGTTTGGGTAGGAAAAATTGGACGGATTTTATTTTAAAAATAAAATTAATTTCAAATGTTTTTGGCTCAAAAAATAATTAGTATTGGGCCGGACAAGCCCAACCTAACCTTACACCATGCACCCGCGCCCAAGCCCAGGCCCAGCCGATTGGACGGACGGACGGCGGCGGCGCGCGCGCGTGTGTTTAGTTTTGAGTCCAATGAGTCTAGCCCAATTTACCCATTGTGGACTCGCCTTTTTCGCGCCCCATTTTCAGAAAGGTTTGAAAGAAAAGGCCTCACAGTTGAGACTCTCACGGTTCTGAGTCTAGTCTTACAAGTGCAATTTGAAATTGATAATCACCAAAGAGTCCAATCCGGCAAATCTTTTTGAAAAATCGATTTTAAATCAAATAATGCCAAAATTGGACTGCTTTGCCAAATACAGAATCACTACCTAAATATTTTATTTTTGGAGAAATTTAGGAAACCCTGACTCTTGCCAAAGGCCACGTGTCTGTCATCACCAAAGTTGCCTCGGCTCGAGAACTTGGGTACGAGGGGGGAAGGTCATGAATTGAGCACCCCCACTCACCCGATCAAAGATCGGCCTCTACTAACCATGATATAATGTTTTATAAACATTATGCCTTCTTGTCCTGGTTATTAGACTAGCTTTACTATGTGATGCACACAAGCAAGTATAGATTAGTTTGCTCAATTTGAAACAATTCAACTCATATTTGTTTGAAAATTGTTTGAATTTACCACCCTTAGGTGGGCTTAAAGATGCAGATTTGCCACCAAACATAGTGGGCTTAAAACATGATTTGCCACTCAACAAAGTGGGCTTAAAACACACATTTGTTGAATCGTTCCAATTTAAACAACAAGCCTTCAGCCACAGGCATTCATGCAATTTAGCAATTAAGCACATAGCCTCATGGCAAGCATGCTAATCATGGCAATATCATAATCACATTTGTGCAAGTACGCTAAAGCATAAAGACTTATCGAGTACTCCGAACCAAAACAAAAACTAGTTAGAAAAATGCATGATCCTAACTATACAAGATGTCTAATGCAACACATGCAACACATGCAACAATGCAATTAATAGGCTCGGCTACTAATATGTCATATGAATCAATTTGAACAACATGCAATTTAAACACGTATTCAAATAAAATGTTGACATTGCAATGCAGTTTAAATGATGCGCCGAGCCCCGGTGCATGCAAAACAAATGAATGGATGTAAACATGCAAGCATAAGGTGTGCTAATTGAAAATATCCCTAATCTAACTATCAAAAGAGATTAAATAAAAGAGAGAAAGACATGGGGTTGGTAGACATACACACACGCACACTTATTACAACATTACACCTTCGCGAATGAAGGTCCAAATGAATAAGCTAACTAACTAGCTATGCTAATTAAGCTAATTATTAAAACAATTGAAACAAATTAACTAACTTATTCTAAGCTAATTAATTATTACAAACCAGAAGTAATTAGCTAAACATTAAGCTAATTAAGTGCAAAGCAATTAAACTAAGTAATTAGCTACCACTAATTAACTAAACAAAGCAATTAAATGGCCTCGAGAAGCGATGAATGCATACATACTCGGCTGATTTCCACCCGAAAATGCCACTGCCTCACTGCTATAAGACTCTGTTTGCACACTTGAACACCAAAGAAACTACCAACTTCCAGAACAGTTCTGCTCCCTTTTTCCATCACACTGAGCAACTTTCTTCATTGATGGCCGGTCGGCTACCAATGGTGGCCGGTCAGCTACTGCTGGTGGTCGTCAGCCACTGCTAGTGGCCGGTCGGCTACCCCTGTCCATAACTTTTTTCTTTTGCTGCAACAGAGAGAAAACAGAGGCAAAATAGTGTATTCTTAAGGAGTGTTTGTACTGCTACCCTCCTTATCATCACACAAGTTCAAAGGAGTGTAACTCTTGGCCCTCAAACCATCAACTAAGCAATTTCCATGCATAATGGCTAAGGAATCAAGCTTGTACAAGCTTAATGAATGCAAAACAAGACTCAAAAAGGCCACCACCCTATCATGCATGAACAAGGGTGATGGTGACCGAGGAAAGTGGCATATTTCATCACTTTTGAGTATGAAATGTCCCATTTTTCTCATGTTCGAACTAACGTCCAATTCGAACACATGCAATGCAACACGAAAGATGCTTATCTTGCCTCTTTTACTTGTCCAATTTTATTTACTCATTTTAGTTACCAATCCATTCTTTAATCGATTAAGTCCAAAAGTGAGCGTCCTCTAATGGGAAGATAGCTTAAACCACAAGGTGTTTTGGGCATGAAAAAGACATTACACTGTTGGTAATGAACCCCCTAAGGGATTAAACCATTAGGTGCAATACCTCAATTCCACACTTAGGCAAACAAGTGGTTTGAAACCACTTTCAAAGCAAACAAAAGAGTGAAGAATGGAGGGAGGTTGCATAGATTAAAGTGCTGAAATGAAGTGCAAAACAACACTAAAACATACTTTCAACTCAAAAGGATGATGATTAAAGCATTAAAACATCAAGCTAGTGAAAGAATTAACACTACAACTATGCAATACAAGCCTCAACTGAATTAATCAGCCCAAAACAAAGCCAAAACATGTTAAAAAAGAGGCAAAAACATGCTAGACGTAATCTAAAGTAAGCTAGAAAAACATGCTAACTCATGAAGCCAACTAGGTATGCAAACAAGACACAAGGAGAGGAGGCTAACCCCTCTAATTTTGGACTTCAAAAGTTGATTTTTATCACTGAAAAACCTCTGAGATTTAACGGTTAAAAGGCCCCAAAAAGTTGTTTTGAAAGTGAGGAAAGATAGTACAAAAAGCTTAACAAGCTAAAGAGCCAAAAGGGTGGACAACCCGCTAACTCAAAAAGGCACAAACCACTATTTTTAGGTCACAAAAACAGAGGCTTTTACACTTCAAAAATAGCCTTAAAACAGCTAAAAAAGATAGGAAAATAACTATGCACAATAAGCTTAAATAAGGTAAGTGCTTTACCTTTGAAGCAAAGCACAATTTAGGCACAAATCCAAGCTCAAACCTCCTTCCAAAGCTCAAACAAGACTCCAAGGGACCTCAGCTCAATGGTGGTCAAGTTTGGTTAAGGGTTAGTGTGCAAAAGTGTGGAGGAACTAGACAATCAAGCACAAGATATCAAGTGAGAGAGAGAAAGTTAGAGAGAGAGAGATGTTTTTGGTCCAAAATCTTCTAACCCTCCAAAATGGGGGAGGAACCCCCCTATATATAGAAAATCAAGTCTTGAGCTTGGATACATCCTACCATACATGTGTATGAAGATGCAGCTCAGTGAGCAACAACTAGTATAGCTGGCAACAAATATCTGAAAAAAGGGACCAATGGCTGTCGGCCACCACTGGTAGCCGACAGGCACAATCCATGGCCGACAGATCCTAGGGCTGGCCGACAAGTCACCCTCCGTTCCAGGCTAAAGGCAACAAGCTCTTGGTCTAAAAACATGCACAAAACAGATAAGGTTTAGAGACTCAAAGACAAGGTTTTCCGTCGAGGACTTGGGGCGCTCGAAATGAACACAAACAAGCACAATCATCAAAAGCACAAACGATGACGTCCAAGTCTTGAGGACGGTCAAAAATGGGGTTTCTACTGTTGCCCCTCTTTGACAGAACTCGGAATTCATGAAATGATGGGAGTGAATGTCAAAGCCTAGAGACAACCTATTTTTGACAAAGCCGAAGACTTGGACAAACAAACAAACAAAAGAAAGAACGGTTGCACCCGCAGGCTGCCTACGTATCCCTTTGTAAGGAATCAAACCAGCGTAGTTCTAGGACAAAATGCAAGTGATATGCACAATGCGAGAATATAACTTGTGATCATGCAATGAGGCTGTAATGAAGCATCTAGATGCAAATGTTATGCCAAGAAATGCTACAGTTAAATCGAAACAAGGTATAACAAACTCAAACATGAAAAGAAGTATAAACATGAACCAAACCACATTTCATGCAGAAAGGATGTAAGAAAATTATGCAAGCTTAACTACGCATCATGTAGGAAAGGTAAAGAAAAAGACAACCGTCGGGCGCACCGAAGGCGTCAAACAAGATCCTAACGCGTCGCACGCGGAAGACGAGAAGGAATGGTGTGAACACCGAGGCGTGCTTGATTGTTCTTAACCAAAGGGAACGGTGATAAATATCAGAACGCGTCCAAATATTTGTAACCAAAACAAGGAGTGGTGATAAACATCGGAACACGTCCGAATGCTTTTAACCAAAATAGAGAGTGGTGATAAACATCAGAATACATCCAAATGCTTTTAACCAAAACAAGGAGTGGTGATAAATATCGGGACACGTCCAAATGCTTTTAACCAAAACAGGGAATGGTGATAAACATCGGAACACGTTCAAATGCTTTTAACCAAAACAAGGAGTGCTGATAAACTTCAGAACGCGTCCAAATGCTTTTAACCAAAACAGGGAGTGGTAATAAACATCGGAACACGTCCAAATGCTTTTAACCAAAACAAGAAGTGGTAATAAACATCGGAACATGTCCAAATGCTTTTAACCAAAACAGGGAGTGGTGATAAACATCGGAACACATCCAAATGCTTTTAACCAAAATAGGGAGTGGTGATAAACATCGGAACACGTCCAAATGCTTTTAACCAAAACAAGGTAAATTGAAAGACTTGAATGATCTCACCTGGAACCCCTCTGAATGAACCGTACATACAATATCGTGCCTGCATAAGAAAGAAACTTAACAAGCATAACATAGTCAGAGTGCATGTTCTATGCAAGACGAATAATCATGACAAAAATGTTAGAGACATGTTTTATGCAAAATATACGAGAAACAAAACAGAAGCATATTTTATGCAACGAGAACCGAAGCATGTTCTATGCAACATCATAATACATATTCAATGTAACAGCACAAAATGCATGTTCTATGCAGTGATCAATAATAAAAAATGCATGTTCAATGCGAGATTAACAACATGTTCTATGCAAATCACCAAATGCATGTTCTATGCAAATGGGAAACAGAAGCATGCTCTATGCAAATGCGAAAAGTGCACATTCTGTGCAAGATCTTATGTGAAAGGCACATTCCATGCAACGAAAAAGAGATACACGTTCTATGCAATGACAAAAGCGTGTTTGATAAAATCGACTCAGCCGCAATTTCCAATTTACCTCTCGGAAGAGTTGCAATATGTTTTAAAAGGATACACCTCATTGATGTTGATTAGTGCTGAATCATGCACCGAAGACACGGTTCAGAGTTTCCACAGAGACAATTTGAGCTTAAAAGTGAACTTTTCTTGCACTTTCTCGAGAACTGAGGACACAAATTAGCAAAAAAACACAAAGGAAGAGCACTAGAAGCTTGTCAGCCACCAGGGAGGGGTGTCGGCCACTTCTTGGGCACACCTGAAGGTTATCGGCCACAGATGGCAATTCGGGCTATTTTGGTCTTTTTGCATTCGGGTCTTTAAGTACACATACCCAAGCTTCATTTCCTTACACCTCCTTAGCCGAAATTCATCCCTCTCTCACCCTAGACCTTTCTTTTCTCCAGATTTGAGCTTTATACACGTTTTCCAATGCCCCACGCGAAGTTGATTTGCTAAAACCTCTTGATTTCCTTCGTTTTGAACCGATCAGAATTTGTTTTCGGTGCTTTTTTATTCATTTCCACCACTTAAGGCTTGTTCCTCTCGAGTTTCTCTTGGGTTCTGTGCCTTTTCCCAGGCTTTAACTTTTTCTCCCATTTTCTCTCTCTTAGGGTTGACTTTTGTTGACTTTTGACATTCTCCACCCATTTTCCTCATTTTCGCCCACTTTCTCACCTCCTTTCTAGATGGCAGACGACATTCCCCATGACGGAGCTTCTCCAGGGATAGAGAGAGATCCCGAGCATGTACCATTACCACCCAAGGTTCGACCCTTCGACCCTAAGACATATCACCCTGAGGTGCATGTGTTACCACCCGATACTATTCGTCATTGTAGAGGTTTTGCACGAGGCGTGCCAGAGGATCTCTTGCTGTGAGAGCCAGAGTCTCATTTATCCTACAGTGCCACCGAGGTATACACTATCTTCTTACATTTTTTGCATTGTACCTTGCATTTTTTGCATAAATCACGCTTACGTTATCTTTCATCTGTTTATCTCAAACACATTCTTGCATTATATTTCTTACACTACCTTCTCAAACACATTCTGATTATAGGAGGACTCTCATTCTATCCGAGGATACGGAGCCACATCTACGAGGGAGTGGTATATGGACCTCCCCGTTGGCGTCCGCTAAATTATCGATGAGGCTGGATTCGGCTTATTCTACATGGGGCTATCGCGTCTCATAGCGAGCAAGCCCTTATTTGGCGCACTGGTAGAGAGGTGGTGGGACACCACCAACTCTTTCCACTTTTCCACCACGGGAGACATGACGATAACTCCCTATGACTTCGCTATGCTCACCAGCATCGAGGTAGGGGGTCGGCTGATCCCTTATGATACAGACATGGCTAGTGGGAGGTCGCCTGGATCTACCTGCTGGGGGCACGCCCACCTCTCTTTCGATCAGGGATGGTTCGATATACTTGGTTTGCGGATCATTTTAGAGGGATAGAGCTAGAGACCCAAGAGGAGATCGAGCAGTACGCCTGAGGCTTCTTGATGTTCCTCTTTGGCACCACTTTGTTCGCCGACAGGGCGAACATTATCGGGCTATATCTCTTGAGTGCCTTAGTGAACTTGTCTCGGGTCCAGCTTTACGAATGGGGCAGCACTGGCCTCGCTACCTTGTACGGCTACATGAGCTCGACATCCCGCAGGAGCGGGAACAAAGTCGACGACTACTGGAGAGCCTGGAAGGTGTGCTTTATTTTTCTGCTTTACATTTCTTGCCATGATTTTTGCTTTGCACTTTCTGTACACTGTACACACACATAGTCTGATCTCCGCTTTGCATTTGTACTTTCTGTATGTTATACTATACATTTTGCTTTCTGCGCTCTACATTCTATATTCTCTACTTTCTGCATTTTCTGGACATTGCACACATATTCTGCTTTCTGTATTCTCCAGACATTGCACACACATTCTGCTTTCTGCATTCCCTGTGTTTATCTGTTATACACTCACTGTTGCCCTTTTGATTTTTGTAGCTATGGGTATATGCATATTTTTCGACCCTCGCCCCAGAGCCGGACGTGGAGATGCTTCCTATTGTACCTTACTCTCATCGATACGACGGTAGGTGTGTGAGTAGGACCAGGGAGACCTTCTCATTCTTCCGCCGATATTTTGACACGGTGACTGCTGTAGAGGTAACTCAAAACTCACAGTTATTTCTACTTTACTTTAGCTCTGATTCATATTGCATATCTAATGGCAACTAACAATCTGTGGATTTATTGTCTGCAGATCTCGTGGCAGCCCTAGGCAACGATGCCTGAGGGTGTTAGATACCAGTTTGCTGGTGCTTGGGGCGCTTGGGGCGTTTCCCGTTACCGGCTTGTACTCGAGGGACCGGTAAGCCGGGCCTGGTTCTTAGGCGAGCGCTTCCTGTGCCAGACCTTGGGTTTGTCATTGCAGGCGGTTCCCATGCTACCTTCGCCATCCATGCGGGCTATAGAGAGTCTCTCATCATAGGAGGTGATTGACTTTACACGAGGCGTGGATGCCAACTACTTTCTTGAAGAGAGGGACTATGTGACATATATCTAGACGCATCTCAAGCCTCCCTTGACGGGTACTCATGCTTGTGCAGGGAGAGCAGCAGATGTCCCTTCGACGAGCAGGGCTCGAGCGCCGAGTGGCAAGGCTAGAGGGGTAGGGCTTCGGTTGGCCTGCGCTTTGGACCAAGTTGACATGTTGGCGACACACCGGAGAGGCCTATTAGATTCCTATTAAGCCTGCACCAGCCAGGCATAGATATGTTAGAGAGTCTGATTCACCTCCAGTATGCTCTACGGTTCTTATTTTTTCATTCTCGCTCAAATACTCAGATATTCATTCCTTTCGGATATTGATCATTCCCAATACATTTGCAGGCACTTGCAAGGTACGTCGAGGGATTGCTCGAGCTAGTAGCTTCATTTGAGAGCATGATATTGAGGAGAGAGGCACTGCTTGGCTTCTACAGCATTCAAGTACTTTTTTTCAGTTTTCTTACATTCCAGTCATCAAATTTTTACTGATACACTAAAACTGACATTTCAACTGAACACTTCCCCATACTACACTGATACACTGCATCGATAAATCACATCTAACACACTACATTCACACACTGTATCTGATCTCTACATCACATTTGATATACCTATTGTTACTAATACGAACTATCCTTTTAGGTTCCACTCGTACCGATGGGACCAGCAGCATTTGCAACACCAGCACTAGCACCAACGGTGCCCTCTCCGGCAGTAGGAAGGAGAGAGACAGGCTCCGACACTCTGCCGAGGGAGACATCGTGGTCGAGATCAGAGGAGCCTTTCAGAGCCTATCATAAGCGATGACAACGATGAGACCAGTGAGACCGAGGAGGTTGTGGGTCAGCACGCCGAGTCATCCAAGAGCGGAGATGATGACGCTGGCTCGGGTTCTACTAGTGGAGATGATACTGAGCCAGGCTTTGAGGCAGAGAGCGGTGATGACTCTGGTTTAGATTCTGGTTCAGAAGGAGGTATAGACAACGGCGCTGACAGAGACAGCTCTGAGTCCATGCCCAGGAGGAAGACGAAGAGGGTCTCTCGAGACTGAGATAGCTAGCGCTGATTCATATGTTTTTGCTTAGTTTCTTTTTGCCAGTTGTGTTAGCACATTGTACATCTTAGACAATTTTATTTTCTATAAAAATGTGTACTCTTTTGCAAAAAGTAACCGTGATCGGAATGAAAACCAACTTTTGTATGAAAAAGTGTTGTATTTTGCATTCTGAGCACCGCATAACATCACATTGCATAAAAACAAGATTGATGAAAATTGAACACTGTACATTGTATGGGCACTTTCCTAATCAGGTAATGAATCGACCAACACATAGCAAACAGAGTAAAACAACTTGATGAACAACTAATAATAACAACTCGATAATCAAAACAATACAAAATACAACTCCATAAGCGAAACAAATACAACTCGATAAGCAAATCAAGACAAATACAACTCAATAAGCAACGTAACAACTTGATAAACAAATTGAAACAATTTAAAAGTGACTCAGCAAAACTACTAATACAAGAAGGCATAATGCACCAAGAGCAGAACAAAACACAGGTTCTCAGCACTCTCAGCACACAAAAAGACCACAAGAATGCTATCGGCCATGAACAGAGGCTGTCGGCCACCAATGGTGGCTGGTCAGCCATCAGTGCAAGGGACCTCCAGATTGTTGCCACTTGTCTTCCACTTAGTGCCTTATCTTTTACAAAAGTTGGGACTTCGTAGTTTCTTCATTCTAGCTCTGTTTTTGCCACAAATGGAGCCGATCTTTATCGCAAAACTCTCAAATTGGATTGCAACTTTAGATGGCTCGAAAAAAAGTGAATTTCTAGGATTTCGGGATAAATGCACTATTCTCGCTAAGTCATTCTCCACTATTTTTTCCGTTCCTCCATGCCGCGGAATCTTTTGAGAGCAAGAGATATGCCCTACAATTGAAGAATTCCAAGTTTTGAAGGAATCCCGACCTGACGAGGAAATCTTGCCCCAGTCCCGTTTTGGTCACATCCAGGCTTTAGGAAGGATGTGTGGGCTTACTTTGCGTGAGGCTCGATCATTAGTCCGAAACGGAGAGCTGGATATCCCCAGTTTGATTCATTGATTTTCTAATGTTGGTGACCGCAGCGACCGTCTTTGGTAGAGTTTTCGGCAGCATGCTCTTTGTTTGTGTATGTTAGCTTATTTTCTACTTGCCCTGGGTTTCGGAGGGTCTAGTATTCGCTTGATCGAAGTGGCCCAAGGCTTGAAAGAGGGGAAGAGCTACATTGGCATAGCATTGGCCGAGACTTTGATAGGCTTGGACGCTTTCCATCGGCGAGAGACAAACAAATTTGTGGGAAGTCCACTACTTTTGCAGGTAATGTTTCCCACCCTTCTCATATGTGTTTCTCACATCTCTCAACACTCAGGCTCTGTTTTTCTCTCAAAATCCTTTCTCACTTTTTCTCTCCATGTACACCTCTCTATTATTTAATCTCTCTTATTTTTCATCCCTCCCCAGATATGGCTCATGGACAGGTTGAAAGTAGTGGACTCTTGCCCTGCATATTCAGCACGAGGATATTCTTTCGCCAACGGCTAGTTGATTTCCCGAATGAAAGGTGGTGGTGCCATTGGATGTGCAACAGGTCCGTTGCTGACATTGCTTGGTGTTGCTCCTGGTTTGATCTGCCCGAGATGAGCTAAAGCATGGCTCGGCAACCTAGCATTCAACTGATTGGCTTGACACACTGTGTATTCTACTTTCCATTCTGGTTCAGGCGACAGTTTGGACACGACCAAACTTGCCCAGAAGAGGGGGTAGAAGACCCTACTTCATTTCCAATCCAAGGTTCACAATTGGCTCGATACCCCAATGCTTAGAGGACAAGAGAACTTCTGGCTTCCGCTCCCAATTTCAGTTACACCCTTTCTAGTGAGTGTCTGGCTTGGCTTGAAGATGAGGCGCAATCTGGGCCTACTTTAGCATCGGAAGATTCTACAAGTGCAGGGAGGGGACGCAGGAACACCTGACTCATCTGTGCCCTAAGTTTGTTGCTTTGATCTAACTTTTAAGTTTTCTTTTTGAATGTAATAAAAAACAATTTTGATTTGTATCAAAAGTTAGAGACTTTGTATTCGAAATCAATGAAATTGAAGTTGTGGGCACTGAAAATTTTCTTTTTGGTCCAAAAATGGTGTAAGTTGTAAAAAGATTAATTTGAACAAAATCAACTTTTATTAAAACTTTTCAAAACCATTTTCGATAAGGATCACAACTGGACACACCTGGAATCTATCCTCGAGATGTACAACCTCGAATCTAGAAATGAAAAATTACCCCTTGTCTAAATAGCACTACACCGCACTATAACCAGCTCTTAGAGTGAAGATCATAACCGAACTCTTGAGATACAGAAAAGTCAAAGATGGCTTGAACAATCTCATGGATAAGACAGTTGAATTGGAAGTGTTTACGACTGAGCTTCAGGATGAAGTTGCCTATGTATCCTGAAGATTGAAATCAAGCCTTACGTAGTTCGGTTTGGGTTCACTCGTGTATTAACACTCTCCTTTTGCGCTCTAACTTTTGCCAAGGCCGCCCTTCCAGGTTTTCAGCTTAGCGAGCCACTCAAGGATAGTATTTATTCAACGTGTCCATGTTGATTGTTTGGGAGAATTCGAGGCCATATAGGTCCATAAGAATAACAGATCCACCTGACCATATGGTCTTGATAATGTAAAGACCAGTCCAATTGGGTCTGAACTTGCCCCTAGGGTCATGGATGGGAGCTCGGTTGTCTTTCAGCACCAAATCCCCTTCTTTCAGGTTTCGAGACTTAACTTTCTTGTTAAAAGCCCTGGAAATCCTACGTTGATAACCTTGAACATGGTATAGTGCTTTCAGCCTCCTTTCGTCGAACAACATCAGTTCTTTGAACCTGCTTTGCTGCCAACCCGCTTCTGTAATCTAGTACTCAGCCATAACCCGCAGCGACGAAACCTCTATTTCAATCAGCAGAACAATTTCCATCCCATAAACCAGAGAATACGGAGTTGTCCCAGTAGATGTCCGAATTGAAGTCCTGTAGCCCCAGAGAGAAAATGGTAATTTGTCTAGCCAGTCCCTGTAAGTCTCAACCATTTTCTGCAAAATGTGCTTGATGTTCTTGTTGGCGGCCTCAACAGCTCTGTTGGTTTGCGGCCGATATGTAGATGACTTATGAAAAGTTATGTTGTATTTCTCTAACAAATCGATCACTTATTTCTTAAAATGTGAGCCATTGTCTAAAATGATCTCATTCGGGACCCCATAACGACAAATAATGTTATTCTTGATGAACTTGGCTACATGCGACGCTTTTAGCACCATGTAGGATTGGGCTTCGACCCACTTTGTAAAATAATCTATTGCCACCAGGATATACTCATGTCCATTTGAGTCTTTCAGCGTAATTGCCCCAATGACGTCAATTCCCCAGGTTGAAAAAGACCATGGTGAAGTCATATTATACAGCTTTGACAGCGAGATATTCATGTGATTTGCATGGATTTGGCATTTGTGGCATCGCCGAACAATATCGATACAATCCTCCTCCATGGCAGTAGTAGCCATACCTTAGAATCTTCCGGGCTAGCATTATTCCGCTCATGTGCGCTCCACCTCTCCCCATGGATGGCCTCCATTAGGTGTTTAGACTCTTCCGTATCAACACACAGCTTGTGCATTCCTAGATGACCATGTTTGTACAACTTACCCCCGCAGATGATAAACTGAGCAGCCATTCGCCGTATTACCCTTTTATCTTTGGCATTTGCCCCTAGTGGATAAGCCTCATTTTCTAAGAAGTTCCAAACATTATAATACCAGGGGTTTTGATCTTGCACTTTATCTATTGCGGCGATCAACTCAAAGGCCGGCACATATCTCTGTTCAATGATAATTGGACGCATCCGGACTCCAAAAGGGATGTCTATCATAGAAGATAGAGTTGATAAAGCGTCAGTGAACCTGTTGTTCTCTCTTAACAGATGCGTGAAGGTCAACCTCTCAAACCTAGAATCAAAATGTCCAAGGTTTGGTGATAGATTTTCATCCTTTCTTCTTTGACCTTCCAGTCTCTTTTTTCTTGAGACACAACCAGGTTCGAGTCCCCAATGACGTCCAACCTTTTTGCCCCTAGTTCCAGGGCAGCTTCCAAGCCAGCGATACATTCTTCATATTCTGCTTTGTTCGAAATTGTAGGGTGCTATCAGTAATACCCCTATCCTATAACCGTACTGGTTAGACGCTTTGTCAAAGTACATTGTCCAAATCTCTTCCTCATCTTGCAGAATAGCCTCATCTGGATATAGGTTGTAGACACCCCATTTTTGACCGACCTTAAGACTCAGACGTCACCGATTGAGCGCTTGGTGATGTTGCATATCGTGCCCGTTCAGAGAGTTCAGAGTCTTGGCCGCGAGCCTTGCCTCCAGACTTCCGGACTCTTTCTCGCTTTGCTTCGGTTTGCGAACCAGGCTCTGTTTTCTCTGTTTTCTCTTCCCGAAGGGAGGGAGAGGTCTCGTAGATCATCTCCCAGTGGCCGTAGGCTACGTTTCGTGGTCGTAGGCCATTTTGCCCGTTTGGAGTCCGGTTTTCAGTTTTTCGGAGCCGTTGGCCGTGTGCCTCGGCTTGGAACCGCTTAACCACCTCCGTTCGCTCTGGTTTTTGGCATGCATCTTATTTGCTCCCTTTTGAGGGACACTATGGCTCGAGAAACCAACTTCGTGGTCGAACACCATTTCCGGTGCCCAACAGTCAGTTTTCGGGGCCTCGGGCTGCGCGTTTCGGCCCCCGAACCTTCATTTTGCATCGGTTTTGGTTCTTTTTTGGCAGGGACCTCTGTTTCATTGGTAAGAAGTCGTAGAAGGGTGGGAGGCCAACAATTGTTCAGAAAACCAGTTTTATTCCTCCATCGCCCTCCGTCGCCCGTTTTTCCTCACTTCAAAGCCAATGTTAACCACCCTTAGGCCATTTTCTTGCACCCTAAACCCCATATTTGTGATGTACACATCTGGGAGGCCACCAATATTTGGTGGCCGGCCAGTAATTGCTTTTGAACCTTTTGAACCCTTTTGAAAAGTGGATTGTTCTCTCTCCTGGTTCACTATCTCCAGTGTTTGACCACATGATTGTGTTGAGCACACATGTGAGGCCACCAATATGTGGTAGCCGGCCAGTAATTGTTCTTGGACCTTTTGACCCCTAGCCGGCCGGCCATGGGAAGTAGCCGACCAGCCACCTGTAACCTGGATAACCAGCCGGCCTTACTCCTTGCTGCAGGTACATTTCAAATATGCATCTCTTTTCCCCCCAGATTTTTTATCCGGGGGGCCAACTTTTGGGGGGGAAATTTGAATTCATTTCCTCCCCATTTTCCCCCATTTTCTCCCCCTCTTTTGCCTATAAAACTAGCCTCCCAGCTCTGGTTTAGGGGTTAGAAAATTTTGGTTTGGAGCTCTCACATTAAATCTCTCTCTCTCTCTCTCTCTCTCTCTCTCTACTCTAAGCCTTAAAAACCCCCTTGGTTCTTCACCAACCCATAGCCCCACCCTTCCATCCTCCATTCCAGCAGCTTGAGGTTGTTCCTCAAAGCCTAGGAGTGCTGCATTTTGGTCCAAAAGGCTATCAAAGATTAGTCTTCAAGGGTAAGTCCTCTTCTCCCCTTTTTGACCCTTTTCTTGGTTCATATTCTAGCTCCTTGTGCTTACTTTTTTGAGCTCCGACCCTAACTGAAAATAGCATTTTTTTGAGCTCTATTTCATGTTTGTTTAAGGGTCTCTCACTGTTTGAGGCTTCCTTGTGGCACTTGCTTCTTTACCTTTTTTTTATGCCATTTCCTTGCATAGTATTTTAGGCCTATGTATAAACTGTTTTGAGGCATGTTGTAAACTGTATAGTGGCTTATTTTGAGCCCTTCTTCAACATTGTTGAAGGATACACACCGTTTGAGGCTTCCATTTGCCACTTGCCTTTGTATCTCTCTTTTGGCCTTATTTTTGCATAATTTGTTAGCCTCTTGTGCTTCTATTTTTGGGCTCTGGTCCGAACTATAAATAGCCTTATTTTGACCCCCTATTCATGTTTTATTAAGGGTCTTTTACTGTTTGAGGCATCCTTTTTGTACTTTGTGTTATAGCTCTCGTTTTGGCCTTGTTTTGCGTAGTATTTTGAGCATGCTTGTGCACTGTTTTGGGTTTGATCATAAACTGTAAAAGGTCATATTTTGGGCCCCTCTTCAAAAGTTTTGAAGGGCCCTCATCTGTTTAGAGCCGGAAGCCATCACTTCCTTCTTTGTCTCCCTTTTGGCCCATTTTTGCATGCTGGCTTAGCCCCATTTGTGTTCGCTGTTTGGCCTTCCTTAAAACTGTAAATATGCTTTTTTTGGGATTTTCTTGAGTCTGTCTTTACATTTCATGTTCGAATAATGCATGCTTTGTATAGCTATAGGTCATTGCGTATGCCTAGTTTTGCATTTCGGGTCTCATTTCATGCATCGGGTGCTATATTGTCGTGTTTCGGGGCTGTTTTGCATCACTTTTTGCTGATGAAATTTTCATGCTAGTATGCCATATTCCATGCCTTGCCATGTCTTGTTAGAGTGGCATTTTGTGCCTTAGGGTCGATCCTCGGTTTGCGTGCATGCGTGCGCGCATCTCGAGTTGTCTCATTTTCATTGTATGGCCTTTTATGTGAGTGTGGATGAGGTCCACTCATGTTGGTGTAAGCCCATATTGCATTGTGTATGCCATTTCATTTCATAGCATTGCGTATGCTAGGTTGTATGTTAACGCATCGTGCATGCCATGTCATCTCGTGCATCGTGTATGCCATTTCATAGCATGTTGCATGTTAGGTTGTATCTTAGTTGCATTTCATGCATGTCATGCATATTGCACTGTGCTTGGGATAGGAGTTAGCCCGAGCACGGGAAACGAGGTACGTTTCGTACTCCGAGTGACGGAACGTGTCTCAATTCCCCAGTCACCGATACTCCGGATTATCCATGATGGAGTTAGGTTTTAGTTGAGTTTTCTTGTGCATTCATTCTATATTAAGTAATGCAAATCAATTCCTCGGCCATCATGCATCGATATGCGTGATTGGTGGCACGAGGATCGAGGCATGCATACATCTGTGAAAATACATTGCTATGCCCCTCTCCTGCTCTCTGTTGCAGCAAATCAAGAATCAGCGTCTTCTGGGGCTTGGCGCGCTTTCCAAGAACCATTGCAAAACAGAGGCTAATTGGGACATCACAGTGGATTTCCGTGCAAAGGCGACCCGAACATGCATCATTCATCATCTGGAGAAGAGTCAAGACAGTCCTTGGCTTGCATGCCAGTTTATTATTTTTCTTAGTTAATTTGTAAATTAATTAGGGATTTGTACATATTTGGGCTGTATTATTTGGACTGTATTATTTGGACTGTACTATTTATTCGGACCCTCTGCGTGAGGGCAATGATGTAATAAGTGTGCGTGTGTATGATGTATGTCTTCCAACTCCACGTCTTTCTCCCTTTTATTTACCAGCTTATGATGTTTAGATTAGGGCATGTTTCAATTAGCATACAGTATGATAGCATGTTTGCATTCATTCATCTGTATTGCATGCACCGGGCTCGGTGCATCATACTAACTGCATCGTATTTTCAATTCCAAGTTGAATACGTGTTAGCTGTAGCATTTCATATGCCATGTTTAGAATAGTCAAGCCTGCTATAGTTGCATTTTTGCATGTGTTGCATTAGGCATCTTTGTATAGTTAGGATCATGCATGGATTTCAAATTAGCTTCTGTTTTGGCTTGGAGTACTCGGTAAGTTTTATGCTTTAGCATCCTTGCATGTGTGTGAGTGACTGCCATGAATAGCATGCTTACCATGAGGCTATATGCTTATGTGATATAACTGCCTGAATGCCTGTGGGTGAAGGTTGGGTTATTTGGATTGGAACAATTCATCAAATGTGTGTTTTAAAGCCCACTAGATAATGGCAAAATCATGTTTTTCTAAGCCCACCCGAGGGTGGCAAATCCACGTCTTAGCCTACTTGCGGGTAGCACCATCAAACCATTTTCAAACAACAAACATGAAATGTTTTGTTCCAATTCAGGCGATCTAGTCTATACTTGTATGCTGTGCGCATCACATAGTAAATCTAGGCTAATAACCGGAATAAGAACACATAATGTTTTCAAAAATAGATATCATGGTTAGTAGAGGCCGATCTTTGATCGGGCGAGCGGGGGTGCTCACGAAGTGACCTTCCCCAATCGTACCGAAGTTCCCGAGCCGAGGCAACTTTGGTGATGACGGACACGTGGCCTTAGGCAAACGAGTCAGGGTTTCCTAAATTTCCCCAAAATAAAATATTTAGGTGGCGACTCTGTATCTGGCAAAGCAGCCCATGTTTGGCACTTCTTTAAAAAAAAATCTTTTTTCTCAAAACGATTTGCCAGATTTGGACTCTTTGGTTCAGACGTAGAACCGTGACAAAATTGAGAGTCCTGAGCTGTAGTGACCCCAATATCGAACGGAACGCCGGGGGGGGGGGCTCGTTCCTCTCCCGGAGCATTCGGGGGACGTCTACAGTTTCTGGCGACTCTGCTGGGGATTTAGAGAACTTGACTCGAACTCATGATATCTGTTTTTGACTACCCTTGTGTGTTTCTTTGCATTGCATTTGCATTGGTGCGCCTAGGACACCGTGTTTGCCATCTGCTATTCCTGAACGGTTTACAGGAGGCTTGTCTTGTCAAGGCATGACCATAAGGCTGACCGGTTGTGGGCTCTGCCAGTATGGGAACACAAACCCCGGTTTTACCGGGGCACCCTTTTTGACCATTCGACCTAGTGCATATTCAGATCCATAGTGACCATTCCAAACTAGGACAAGTTGCTTACCCGTTTATAGGTTGTTTGGAACTGCTGCGTGCGTAGTGAAACCCTAGCTCCTGACAAAATAGGACAGGGAAACCCTACCCCAACATAGGGGTGTTTTGGCTCTCACTTATCTGTTATGTGCTGTAAGAGTGCGTCTCTACAGGGAAAATGCATGTATCAGTTTATGAGTTTGGGCACCAGGCCTGCGGGCATCAGTCAGTGTTTGAGAATCAGTTATCTGCGGGTATCGGAGATTCAGTTTTGGGGACAGTGATTCAGGGATAATGATCAGTGTTGGAGGACAGTGTGTATTCAGCTTATCGACCATGTGTTGTTATGCCCGACTATGTGTCATGCGTTTACTTTAAGCTGTTATGCTGTCTGTTTATCTGTTTATTTATTTCCTTATTGCTTTATTTATCTTTTTACTAGGGCAGTTTTAGCACAATTGCTTCCGACCTAGTAGATATTCCCCAAGCACTTTGGACAAGAGGTCGCCGGCTCAATCGATCCGAGGATCTAGTTGATGGACAGCCAGTGTTTCATTCTCTACCCCCAATTGTCAGAAGAAGGCCAAGAAGACACAGTGTGTCTGAGCAGAGGTTACCAAAACTGTGGTCTACCCTAGCAGTGAACGCTCGGGCTGAGGTTTTAGTTTCTGCCATAGAAATACACATACCCGTCAATCAGCAGGATCAACGGAGTGTAGCCGAAATGGAGGATATGATGCACCAGCTCCAAGAGAGCATGAAACAAATGCAGGAGGACGCCGCCCGCCAAGCAGAGTTCTCTAGACAACAGGCCACAGTCATGGCTCAGCAGGCCGAGCTAATCACTAGACTGCAACAGCAAAATGCAGCATCGGCCTCACATCAAGTTCCTCCTCCACCAGGGGTCCCGTTACCCGAGCAAGCACCTACTGTCCAGAATGCTCTGCCAAACACCCATAACACCTTACCCAATGTCCAGAACATCCAAGAGGACACGGACCTTCCAACGGGGCCAGCTCTGCCCCCGCTTCCACCTCAACTGTCCAAGACCCATACACCCAACCACCCGGACTCTCTCTTCGAGTTCGAAATAGACCATACAGCTCCGAAACTGAGCAAGCTCGAGAAGCTCTTCAAGAAATCACAAGGGGTAAAGGCTATTCCGGATATCGAGGACGGATATACCGATGTGGCCGTAACATTGCCAAATAGATTCAAGATGCCGCAGATTGATCGTTTCGACGGATCCGGGGATCCCATGGTTCACCTCCGGTTATTCTCAGATATACTGCGGCCAATGGGCCTAACCCGACCACAAAAGCTTTCGTTGTTCGGCTGAACCCTGTCGGGTGTGGCCGCTATCTGGTACGCGAAGTTGGAAGATGAGGTAAAAAGAAGTTGGGATGAAATGGCCGAGGCCTTTGTCGCACAGTACTCGTATAATACGCAGATCGAGATTACAACTCGTGATCTCGAAACAACAAGGCAGGAGCCCAAAGAAACTTTCTCAGATTTCGTAACTCGGTGGAGGGCGAAGGCATCGATGATGACTTTGAGGCCCACTGATAAGGACCAAATCAGAATGATTGTGCGCAACCTCCAACCAAAATTGATGCAGAAGATGATTGTACTCCCCTTCCCCACCTTTTCGGATCTACATGAGATGGAGGTACAAATCGAGGATGCGATGAAGCAAGGTCTGATTGACCAGGATAGGGAGCAACCAAGGAGGACATTCAACCGTAACAACAATGCAGGCCCGAGTGGTGCTGCAACTGCAAGAGCTTCAGAGGTGAGCATGGTCACCACCATCCCCCCTCCCCTTCCAAGACCCATGGCAGTCACACCCTTCTCCGGTGCATCCAGAAGCAATACCCAGACCACTAAATACCAGCCTAGAGGCCAAAGAACCTTCACCCCACTATACATGCCTTTGTCTAAGGCTCTGAGGGTTTTGATCAGAAATGGGCATCTAAAAACCCTAGAGCCGAGGCCATTGCCGAATCCACTCCCTCCCTTTCACAACCCAGCCAAGTATTGTGCATATCACCAGCAGCACGGTCATGATACTGACCAATGTTTCAGGCTGTGTCACGAGATTCAAGACCTCGTTGACAAAAATGTGATTTTGCCGCCAGAAAAACCCAACGTCACAACCAACCCCCTCCATACACACAACCAAACTCCACCTCCCAAAAGAGTCAATCTTATCCAGACTGGGGTCGTGTCTTATGATCCTAGCATCTATATTACCCCCACTCATCTACCTAAGCCGGAGGTGCTCTTTCCCGACTGCACTGACTTCTTGTGCATGTTGGACATCTCCACAACCCAACCAGAGCCGACGGTGGTGACTATCGAAGATGGGGCAGGGCAGACTTCAGGAAAGAATGGGATTGTTGAGTCTGGGATTGAACAGAGTTTTGCTGGGGAAGTCTATGATCCAAGTGAGTACATCCTGTCAACAAGCCAGATTGGACTGGGTATAGAATTTCCAGAGAAGGAAGAGCTGTGTGTGATCCAGGGGGATGGATTTGAGCAAGGGGCAAATGATCTGACAGCTGTGGAGGAGGACTTTGCCAACCTGCAATTTTTCGATGACCAAGAATCAGGGGGCGCGGCAGTCAACTGGTTTGATTATGAGGAATTGGCAGAGGCCACTGGATGGTTGGACGATCAACCAGATGTGGTGGAAGAATCCCAACCAGAACAAAGCCCGGCAGGGGCGAGAATATCAGCTGTGGCCGGAAGTCAGGTTACATTGCCGGAGAGTGCCGGTACAAATAATTTCGCTCAGGACAGAAGCATTGTGAATGCAGGGAAAGTTGAACAACAAACTGCACTGACGTAGGTAGAACAACAGGGTTCTGAGAGAACTGGAAAAGCCAAAATCCATGAGGGGATCGAAAATGCCGCGCGCACAAGAACAGAGGATGATGTGAGCATGCAGGCTGAAAGTGCTATGAGTACAAACATGTCCGAGCCAGACAGGTGCCTTTTGAATGCCAACGGAATGCGGTGGGAAGACGATGACTTATGTCTTGCCCACACAGACGAAGACTGGGGAAGCAATCAACCGGACGACACTTGGTACCTCGATAAGGTTGATCACATGACAAGAAGCGGGCAGTACGTCAAGCCCCCGCACCTAGACTAACCCGAGGCATCTGGGAAGGACAAAGAAGCCGAAAAACAGAAAGAGAAGCAGATCGAAGAGGAAGCTGTACTGAAACAACTAAAGAAGATACAAGCAGACATCTCCATCTGGGGACTGCTTATGGCGTCGCGAGTACATAGACAGGCTGTCTTATCTGCCATGGACAAGTCCAAACTCTCTATAGATACTACACCAGAACAGCTGGTTGGGCTGGTTTTTTCGGGAGGAGGTTCCCCGGCATTAACCTTTTCAGACAAAGAACTACCGCCTGAGGGCACAAATCACAACAAACCCCTCTACATTTCCGTGGAATGTAGAGATAAGTGGATACCGGTGGTACTTGTTGATACCGGGTCCGCCATCAATGTCTGCCCAGCCAGAACAACATATGCAATCTGGTTGAAGCCCGTGGACTTCGTGCCAACTACTCAAGTGATCAGAGCATACGATAATACTAGCAGGGAGGTGATGGAGACTGTCAAAATTCAGACCCAGGTTGGTCCCGGACAACACAACATTGAATTCCGTGTCTTGGACGTTCCCGCAACCTTCAACCTACTTTTGGGGCGACCGTGGTTACACCAGGTCAAGGTAGTCTCTTCCACTTTACATTAGATGTTGAAGTACCCTTACGGGAAGGGAGTGGCTATTGTCTTCGGGAATTCATCAATCCATCTGCCGCCGGAAGTGTCCACACCAGTCTTGGAAATCGAGCATGGCACTGAGGATGTGTTCTTATCAGGGTTCACTTTGGCTGAGGCTCAAGTGGTGCAAAATATTATGGCTGTGAATGAAGGGGTGTACGTCAGCGCTCAATCCGTCTACCTCATGAACAAGTTACAATACATCCCCGGGATGGGATTGGGAAGGAGTGGCCGGAAGGGCGTCGCAGCATTGGCCGAAGTGCCACACAACCCTCATACCTTTGGCGTGGGTTATCTGTCCACCAAAGAGGATTGCGTGAGGAAGGGTAAAGAGATAGCTGGGAGAGCCAGAGCAAAGAAGGCGGGGAAGCCTTTTGAATTAATGCATCGGCCCATTCAGGGTACCCTAAACGGACGCTTCGTCCGGGAGGGGGAAGACTTTCCATTTTGCGGCTTCCCAGAGCCATGGCTAAACGCAGAGAAGAAGCGCGTGCCAAGTTTCGAGATCTTCTTTGACTTGCAACTATCCGAGGATGACGTTGCCGAAGAGCAGACAGACCCATCAACTGAGATTAGGCAGTGTAAGGTGGTGGATTCTGAAGGCGTTGAAATTGAGGTGGGGGTAGCACTGGCATGTCTACTTTCAGATCCTTCGATCGACCAAAGGTGCTTGGGGGATAACTCCTCGGATGATTGGGGATGAAACGGCTGCGGGCCTACCAGCAACTATTTTGGATGCATCTATCGCACCCTCTCTCACTTGGCAGTATGAAGAGGGATTTTTGTCCAGCAGCACCGGGTCAGGTAGTGAGCCGGAATCTGATTCCACCGAATCTTGTGAGTCGGAATCAGGTTCCAGCTCGATTGAGTCTGAGTCTGGTAATCCTGGGGATGATAACCCGGATGCCACAGTTATGTCCAGGTCGTCTTTTTCTTTCTCGTTTGAGTCTGTTGTAACCGAGAACTCGGACGATTTGGATGTGCTTAATGAGAATCAAGTAACTGTGGTTTCTGAGTACTTTTCTGTGCCCTTAATTTATTGCATAAACTCAGACTTTCAAAATTTTGATGAAAACGACGAGGAGGAAATTCTTCCGGTTTTGCAACGTTTAATTGAGCAGGAGCAGGAGAGATTTGTCAAACCCTTAACGGATGAAATCATTACATTGGTACTGAGGAGGACCCGCGGCTGGTCCAGATCGGGTCCACGTTGTCTTCGGAGGAACGCGAGCGCTTAGTCGCTTTACTAAAGGATTTCAAAGATGTTTTCGCGTGGTCCTACGAAGACATGCCTGGGATCAATCCTGAGATTGTACAGCACCGGATCCCCCTTGACCCCGAGGCCCGACCTGTCAAGCAGAAACTCAGAAGGATCTGCCCGGACTGGGCTCTCAAGATTAAGGAAGATGTCACCAAGCAAATTGATGCAGGCTTCTTGCTGGTATCCGAATACCCGACTTGGTTGGCCAACATCGTTCCAGTGCCGAAGAAGGATGGCAGGATCTGGGTGTGTGTGGATTTCAGGGATTTGAACAGAGCTAGTCCGAAGGACGACTTCCCCTTGCCACATATTGATGAGTTGGTGGATTTCACAGTAGGGCATGCTTTGCTCTCATTAATGGATGGCTTCTCAGGGTACAATCAGATAGTAATGGCACCGGAAGACAGAGAAAAGACTGCATTCACCACCCCGTGGGGAACATACTGCTACAGAGTAATGCCGTTTGGGTTGAAGAATGTCGGAGCTACTTATCAACGGGCCGCGGCCACAATATTGCACGACATGATCCACAAAGAGGTTGAGGTGTACGTGGATGACATGATTGTCAAATCCAAAGAAAGAGAAGGCCACTACACCGCCTTGCAAAAGTTCTTTCAAAGGATCAGAGAATTTCGCTTGCGGCTAAATCCTCAGAAGTGTGTGTTCGGTGTTACAGCGGGAAAAATGCTGGGATTTCTGATTACACAAAGGGGCATCGATGTCGACCCTTCAAAAATCAAGGCCATCTTAGAAATGCCACCACCAAGGACTGAAAAGGAGGTGCGAGGCTTTCTGGGTAAAGTGCAATTCATAAGACGGTTTATCTCAAAATTGACCTTGACTTGTGAACCACGTTTTGGTCTCCTAAAGAAAGGCAAGAAATTCCAATGGGACGGCCGATGCCAAGTTGCTTTTGAACAGATCAAGAAATATTTACAGAACCCGCCCGTGTTGTCGCCACCAGAGCCGGGAAAACCGTTGATATTGTACCTTTCAGTGACTGAGACTACAATGGGCTGCATGCTCGCACAAGAATCAGAGGATAAGGTGGAGAGGGCCATCTACTATCTGAGCAAGAAGATGTTGGATTACGAGACCCACTACACTCCGCTGGAGAAGGCTTGCTTGGCTTTGGTATGGGCTATCAGGAAACTGCGGCACTACTTGTTAGCTCACTCCGTAATGTTGGTTTCACGACTGGATCCCATCGAATACCTTTTCGAGAAACCGGCACTTACGGGTAGGCTAGCTCGTTGGTTGCTGTTGCTCTCCGAATTCGATCTGAAATATGTAACACGCAAGTCAGTCAAGGGAAGAGCAGTGGCAGAGTTCTTAGCCGATCATCCAGTCGAAGGAGGTGAAGCAATTGAGTACTTATTCCAAGATGAAGCCATTTTGCACATCGACGACAAATATTGGACGATGTACTTTGACGGAGCGTCAAATCAATACGAGTATGGGATAGGAGTGTTGCTGATAGCACCCGACAATTCCCGTATCCCTCTAGCCTTCAAACTCCGGTTCAAAGTCTCGAACAACGAAGCAGAATATGAGGCATGCATTGCCGGTCTAGAAGCAGCCCTGGAACTAGGAGCAAGACGGTTGGACATCATCGAGGATTCGAACCTTGTTGTGTCTCAAGCAAAAGGAGACTGGAAAGTCAAAGAAGAAAAGATGATGATATACCACTAGACCTTGGACTTGTTAATCCCTCGGTTTGAAAAGCTAAACTTTGCTCATCTTCCAAGAGAGAACAACAGGTTCGCAGATTCTTTAGCAACTCTATCTTCCATGATAGACATTCCGTTTGGAATCCGGATGCATCCAGTCGTCATTGACCAAAAATTTGCACCTGCCTATGAGTCGATCGCTGCTATAGATGAGGTTCAGGACGAAAACCCCTGGTATTACGACATTTGGAATTTCTTGGAGAAGGAAGCATACCCGTCAGGGGTAAATGCCAAGGATAAAAGGGCAATCAGAAGAATGGCCGTTCAGTTCATCATCTGTGGGGGTAAGCTGTATAAGAGAGGTCATCAGGGAATGCACAAGCTGTGTGTTGAAGCCGAGGAATCGAAGCGCCTGATGGAGGCCATCCATGGAGGAGAATGCGGTGCGCATATGAACGGAGTAATGCTAGCACGAAAGATCCTTAGACAGGGTTACTACTGGTCCACAATGGAGGAGGATTGTATCGATTTTGTTCGGCGATGCCACAAGTGTTAGATTCATGCAAACCGCATGAACATCCCGCCGTCGAAGCTGTACAACATGACTTTGCCATGGCCATTTCAGTTTGGGGAATCGATGTGATCGGGGCTGTCACTCCAAAGGGGTCGAATGGGCATGAGTTCATCCTGGTTGCGATAGATTATTTCACGAAGTGGGTCGAGGCCTAGTCGTATGCGGTGTTGAAGGCGTCACACGTTGCAAATTTTATCAGAAACAACATCATTTGTCGCTATGGGGTCCCGAACGAGGTCGTTTCAGATAATGGTTCCCACTTTAAGAAGGAAGTGATTGACTTGTTGGAGAAATACAACGTGGCTTTCCATAAGTCATCTACATACCGGCCGTAAACCAACGGAGCGGTCGAGGCCGCCAACAAGAATATCAAACACATACTGCAGAAGATGGTGGAAACCTACCGGGATTGGCCAGATAAGCTGCCATTTGCTCTGTGGGGCTACAGGACTTCAATCAGAACTTCTACCGGGGCGACTCCGTATTCATTGGTTTATGGGATGGAGGCCGTTCTACCTATTGAGATTGAGGTTCCGTCATTACGAGTATTGGCTGAGTGTCAAATAGCCGAAGCAGATTGGCAGCAGAGCAGATTTGAGGAACTCATGCTTTTTGATGAGAGAAGACTGAAAGCACTGTACCATGTTCAAGGCTATCAGCGCAGAATTGCCTGGGCTTTCAACAAGAAAGTTAAGTCCAAGAATCTAAAGGAAGGAGATTTGGTGCTCAAGGACAATCGAGCTCCCATCCACGACCCGAGGGGCAAGTTCAAACCCAATTGGACTGGTCCCTACATCATCAAAACTATTTGGTCAGGTGGAGCTGTGGTTCTGATGGATCTAGATGGCCTAGAGTTCTCCCAACCGATCAACATAGACAAGTTGAAGAAATATTACCCCTGAGAGGCTCGCTAGGCCGAAAACCCGAAAGGGCGACCTAGGTAAAAGTTAGAGCACAAAAAATTGGAAAATATAAAAACTGAGCTCGCAAGGTTGAAAACCCGCGAAGGGCGACCTTGGCAAAAGTTAGAGCGTAAAAGGAGAGTGAAAATACTCGAGTGAACCTAAGCCTGAACTACGTAAGGCTTGATTCCCATCTTTGGGATACGTAGGCAACTTCATCCTGAAGTTCAGCCATAAACTTTTTCCCGATCAACTTTGTCCATTTTGACCATCTCAGTCATCTTTATCCATCAGCATTTATCGCAATCTCTGGTGCAGTGCTATTCAGACTAGGGGCAACTTTCCGTTGCCACACGGTATCGCGGTACTCTTCAGACTAGGGGAAACTTTCCAGTTGCAGGGATCTGGGATTGTGCATCTCGGTGACAGATCTTAGGCGTGTCCAGTTCTGATCCATATCGAAAATTGTTTTGAAAAATTTTAATAAAAGTTGACTTTGTTCAAATTAATCTCTTTACAACTAAGACCATTTTTGGACCAAAGCGGAAAATTTTCAGTACCACAACCTTCAATTTCATTGATTTCAAAACAGAGTTCTCCTGCTCTTGCATACAATCGAAGTTGCTTTTTATTACATTCATAAAGAAAACTTGAAAGTACTAATAAAGCAATAAATCCGGGGCATAGTCAAGTCAAGTATCCCTGCGCCCCCTTCCAGAGCTGGTCGAAGCCTCTGACACCAAGCTAGGCCCAACCTGTGCCTCCTCATTGAGCCAATCCAAGCACTCGTTAGACAAAGTGCAACTGAAAGTGGGAGCAGGAGCCAGGAGCTCTCTAGTCCTCCATGCTGTAACATATCGGGCAAGCTGTGCACCTCGGACCGGGAAAGCAGCCGGGTACTCAATCCCCTCTAGCGGGCAAATCTGATCATGACCGAATTGGCCAGGAACCGGAACGGAAAGTAGAACACACAGTGGGTCAGACCAATCAACCGGATCCCGATCAGCCGGGACATGCTATAGCTCATTGCCGGAAGATTGAGCCAAGGACAACACCAAGTAATGCGATCTGCAGACAAATTGCACATCCAATCAAACCACCACCTTTCATCAGGAGCATCAACTAGGCGCTGTCGAAAGAAATAGCCTCGAGCTGAGTAGGCTGGGTAAGAGTCCATGACCTGCAATTTGTCCATCAACCATACCTAGGGAGGGATGAAAAATGAGAGAATAAAGAATAGAGAGATGTACGGTGAGAGAAAAGTGAGAAAAGGGTTTTTGTGAGAAAAACCGAGCCCGAGGGCCGAGTGATGTGAGCAAATACATATGTAAGATTGGGTGAGAAACATTACCTGCAGCAGCAATGGACTCCCAGCAAATCTAGTCGTCTCCCGGCGATAGATAGCATCCAAGCCCATCAGCGTCTCGGCCAATGTCATAGCGATGCAGCTCTTTCCTTCTTTTAAGCGTTGAGCAACTTCAATCAAACGAATGCTACATCCGCCAAAGCCCGGGGAAAGCAGAAAGTGAGACAGCAAGCACAAGCAAAGGGCGTGTTGCCAGAAACCTTGCCGATAATGGTTGTTGCGGTCACCAACGTTAGAAAAACGATGAATCAAACCGAGGATATCCAGTTCCCCGTTACAGATTAGAGACCGAGCATCATGCGCGGTGAGTCCACACATCCGCCCTAAAGCTTGGGCATTGCCAAAGCGGAACTGGGGCAAGATCTCTTCATGACATTCAGATTCCATCAAAACTTGAAAATCTTCAAACGTTGGACATACCTCTTGCCCGCCAAAGCTAAAGACATGCGTCACCGGGTTCCAAAACCTCGCCGCAGCATGGAGGAAAGGAAGGTGTAGCGGAGTGCGACTCAGCGTGAACAGTGCATTCAAGCCGAAACCCCGGAAGTTTAACTTTTCCGAACCATCCAGAGAAGCGATCCAAGCTGTGAGATTTTCAACGAGAAATGCCTCCATTTTTGTGCAAAACTAAGATGAATTGAATGAACCACGGAGCTAAGGCTTTTAAAGAGGAAAAAACACTATTCGGGGGACAAGTGTCAAAAACTTGACGGTTACTGGACTAAGTGGCCGGCCGGCCACCTTTTCTGGCAGGCCGGCCATTTCTTTTTCAAAACCTGGCCGGCGGCCTCCTCTCTGTAATGAATCTGGCCGGCCGGCTCCCAAAAGTGGCCAGCCATGCCCCAATGTGTGTCTTTAGCCCTGTTTTACCCTCCGAGGGAAAGTTTTAAGCATTTTCATGCAACGGGTGTGTCGAAGGCCTCTATTTCCCTCTGTTTCGGATGCGTTCCGTTGCCCAGATCGTTCGAAGTATACTTCGTTTTGTTAAGCTTTGTTTATCAAGTTGTCGTTTTGCTTATCGAGTTGTTTGTCGAGCTGTCGTGTTTCGTGTTTTTGAGTTGTTACTCTTTGTTTAAGCATTTTTTTGTTTGAGTCTCGTTTATTGAGTTGTCAACACTATTGTGTTCTACTTATTGAGTTGTAAATTTGCTAAGGTTTTGTTATATCTTAGAAAGTTAAGTTGTTGCATCGGTTCACTACCTGACTGGGCAAAATGCACAATGCACATTTCCATTCAAATCTCATTATGGTGCAAAATGATGCGATATGATGCTAAGAGTTTAAAATACAACACTTTTTTCAAAAGCTGTTTCATTCCATCATGCCTCGCTTGTTACAACATTTTATAGGCTAAGGCACAAGTTTTACCAAGAATAAAACTGCCCAATAATGTACATTGTGCTACAACTACTAGCAAAAAGATAAATAAAACAGGAAACAGCCGCATCTGTGCTCTCAAGAGCAGTAATAAGAGGCCCTCTTCGTCCTCTTCTGCGGAATAGACTCTCCGCCACCATCGCCATCACCATCATCTGAATCGGAGTCGTCATCCTCGGGATGCCCCTCAGCCTCGCCTCCACTCCCGGAACCAAGACCGGAGCCGTCCTCTCTGTCAGCAGATGTCTCCGATTGACGGTCTGCAGCCTCCTCCTCATCCTCATCCTCACCAGGCTCCTCCTCTACAATGTGTGCTCTGCGTCTACGAGACGACCCCTCCCGTCAAAAAGGCCTGGATGGCCTAGCTCCTCGGAAAGGCCTGGATGGCCCAGCTCCTTGGAAAGGCCTGGATGGCCCAACTCCTCGAAAAGGGCCAGATGGCCCACCTCCCCAAGAAGGCCCAGGTGGCCCGGCCTGCGGCTGAGCATATACCGGGGGCATCTGAGAATAAAGAGTTCAATTTAAATACATTAGTCCAAATACGTACAGCAGATGCAGATACAAGAAAAACTACATGAAGTGGGTACATGTAAACACAGTGTATAAATGAGGTGTGTGTCAGATGTGCTCTACACATGTAGCCTATCAATGTAGTAGAAATCAGCATATAATTAGAAGTATGATAAATGCCAGAAAACTAAAAGGGTACCTGGAAGCCCATGATAGACAACTGTGCCTCCTTCCGCAGGACCATCCCCTCAAGTGAGGCTACCATCTCGAGCACCTGATCCATATACTCACCAGGGGGCTGCAGATGCAAAGGAAAGGGCATCAGTAAAGGAATGAAAGTCCAAGTATCTGAGTAATGAATCAAAGCCGTAAAACATACCGGTGGTGAGTCGGGGTCTCTGACATATCGATGACCGGGCATCGGAGGCTCTATCGGGATCGGAATCGGAGAGGTAGTCCCATACTGCCACCCCATCAGCTCAGTCGGCATGTCCGGCCACCCAGGATGAGGAAAAGTCAGAGGAATCGGGGGAACCGATCCACCCCCACCTCTAGATGTACCAGCCCTGCTGGTGGAAGGGGCGTCTGTAGCCCGAGCCCGGGCCTGGCTCGAAGATGGCATACCAGCAGGCCTCATCATCGGAGTGCGAACTCCCGTCAATGGAGGCATCAGGTATGTGTGGCGGTAAGTAGCGTAATCCCCCTCTTCAAGATGTAGCGAAGCATCAGTACCCAGCATAGCATTAACAACATCTCGGGAAAAGAGCATATCAGCAATCCGCATATCGACTGGGGGTGCTGAGGGAGGGTCCTGAGAAGTGTACCCCCAGACCTGACGCAAGAAACGCTCCCCCAAAAACCAGGCCCTACCAACCGGCCCTTCGAACAGGAGCCTGTACCGGGAGGCACCCCACCCTCCGGCAAACTGGAATCGGAGACCTTCACCTAAAGACGCCCAGGGCTGCCATGTAATCTGCGGATAACAGGCGCATAAACCAAGCAGAAATCGAAGATGTACAGGACAAATCAAAGATGAAAACAGAAAGAACTGAGAGTTCTGAAGTACCTCCGACGAGCGCACCGTGTCGAAATACTGTCGCAGGTAAATGAGAGACTCTCGAGGTCTTGGCCGGTGCTGGCCTTTAAACACAAGTGAGTACGGGGTCACGAGAGGTCCCGCTACCACCAACTCCGGGGCCAATGTCGGGAAATATACATAGACCCACAACTGTAGAAAACAAAGTAGAATATGAAGTGCTGAGGGCAAAATGCACGATACAGAGTATAAAGTGCGCCGTGTGTGCGATATGCAGGTAATGAGGAGCAAAAATGTAAATCAAAAGGGCAGAAAGTACCTCCCAAGCTCTCCAATAGCCGCCAAGTAAGTCCCTCCGTCCGCGTGAGGTCGCGCTCATGTAGCAATAAAGGGTGGCCAAGCCGGCACCACCCCAGTCATACCGCCTGACCTGTGATAGGTCCACCAAGGCACTCAACAGATAAAGCCCAATAGTGTTCCCTCTGTCAGCAAACAGAGTGGTCCCGAAGAGGAACATCAAAAAGCCGCGGGCATACTGTGCTGCCTCCTCAGGAGTCCCGGGCTCCATCTCCACCCGCCGAAAATGGGAAGAGAACCAGGTGTATCGGACTCTCCCTGAAGCTCTGTCAACAGGCGGGCGAGGCCCCAGCAGATATATCCAAGCGGCCTCCCACTGGCCCATGTCCTCGTCGTAAGGGATAGGCCAACCTCCCACGTCAAGGACAGTCAGCACAGCAAAGTCAAACGGGGTCATAGTCAAGTCCCCCGTGGCAGAAAAATGGAAGGAGTTGGTGGTGTCCCACCATCTCTCCACCAAGGTGGCCATCAGCGTCCTCCTGGCAGGACAACGAGATAGCCCAGTACAGAAGGGCCCAAACCCTGCTAAGTCAACCAAATCGCGAACAGCCTCCGGGAGCTCTGCGTACCAGTCTCTTGCCGCGGTAGAGCCATACCCCCGCACAGTGTGAGAAGTCACCTGCATTCAGGATGAATACATGTTTCAGCATAAAGTGAATAAGTTGCGTGCAAATAAATTGAATAGGCTACGTGCAAAGTAAAGTAAGTTGGCTGTGTGTTCAACTCTCAATCAGTGTGTGCTACGTGTTCACCTTCAATTTGGGCTGTGTGTTCAGATAATCAATGTTTTGAGCGGTGTGTTCAACTCTCAATCAGTGTGTACTGCGTGTTCACCTTCAATTTGGGCTGTGTGTTCAGATAATCAATGTTTTGAGCTGCGTGTTCAACTCTCAATCAGTGTGTGCTGCGTGTTCACCTTCAATTTGGGCTGTGTGTTCAGATAATCAATGTTTTGGGCTGCGTGTTCAACTCTTAATCAGTGTCTGCTGCGTGTTCACCTTCAATTTGGGCTGTGTGTTCAGAAAATCGGTGTTTTGGGCTGCGTGTTCAACTCTCAATCAGTGTGTGCTGCGTGTTCACCTTCAATTTGGGCTGTGCGTTCAGATAATCAATGTTTTGAGCTGCGTGTTCAACTCTCAATCAGTGTGTGCTGCGTGTTCACCATCAATTTGGGCTGTGTGTTCAGATAATCAATGTTTTGGGCTGCGTGTTCAACTCTCAATCAGTGTGTGCTGCGTGTTCACCTTCAATTTGGGCTGTGTGTTCAGAAAATCAGTGTTTTGGGCTGCGTGTTCAACTCTCAATCAGTGTGTGCTGCGTGTTCACCTTCAATTTGGGCTGTGTGTTCAGATAATCAATGTTTTGGGTTGCGTGTTCAACTCTCAATCACTGTGTGCTGCGTATTCACCTTCAATTTGGGCTGTGTGTTCAGAAAATCGGTGTTTTGGGCTGCGTGTTCAACTCTCAATCAGTGTGTGCTGCGTGTTCACCTTCAATTTGGGCTGTGTGTTCAGAAAATCAATGTGTTGGGCTGAGTGTTCAACCCTCAATCAGTGTGTGCTGTGTGTTCACCTTCAATTTGGGCTATGTGTTCAGAAAATCAGTGTTTTGGGCTGTGTGTTCAGAATATCAGTGTTATGGGCTGTGTTTTCAGAAAATCGGTGTTTTGGGCTGCGTGTTCAACCCTCAATCAGTGTGTGCTGTGTGTTCACCTTCAATTTGGGCTGTGTGTTCAGAAAATCAGTATGTTGGGCTGCGTGTTCAACCCTCAACCGATGTGTGCCGTGTGTTCACAATCAATTTATGGGTTGAGTGTTCAGGAATTCAAGTGATTGGACCGTGTGTTCAGAGTGCAAACAGAATGCAAGAAAATTCATAATACGTTACAGAAAAGGTAAGAACGAAGTAAATACCTCTCGCGCCTCATGGGAGAGATGATACTCTGGCTCTCGCAGAAGGAGATCCCCGGGTGCTTGCTCGTCAAAATCGGTGAAATGATGGAAAATAGCCCGCGGGAGAACGTGTACTGGTGGGTTATACCTCTCGGGGATGAAGGGGCGAACCCTCGGAGGCAAAGACATGATGTCAGGCTTGCCTCTGGCGCCTGGAGAACCTCCGCCATGGGGAAATTGACCCGCCATTTCAGGAAATCTGCAAAAGGGGCAAAAATGAGCCAAAATTGGAAAAAGTCAACAAAAGTCAACTCTCGGGAAATGAAAAAGTCAACAAAAGTCAACTCCCGAGAAAATCTTCCAAATATTGAGACAAACTCACCTTAAGTGGCGAAAATGAGAAAAGAAGTCCCGAAACCAAAATTTAATCGTTTCAAAGTGCTTAGACCTAAAAGATTTCGCGAAAACAACTTGCGTGGGACATTGGAAAACGCGTATAGAGCATAGATCTGAGGGAGAAAATGGTTTGGGAAGCTAGAGAAGAGGATTTCGGAGCTGCACTTGTGAGCACAAAGTGTTTGGATAAGTGTATTTAAAGAAAAGAGGCTAAAAAGACAAAACTGCTCCCGGATTTGGCAAAGTGGCCGGCCGGCCACTTTTTCTGGCAGGCCGGCCAATCACTTTTCAAAAACTAGCCGGTGGCCTCCCTCTCCCAATAACGTTGGCTGGTGGTGTTCCCCATATGCCCTCCAAGGTCCCTGCAAATTTTGGAGAGGATTGGAGTCCCCGAGACTTGAAAAAGTACAAGAGAAGTGCACTTTCTGTCGCGAAACCGCTCCGCCGGAACTTCAGCTTCAACTTCCGATGCATGTCTCATCGTTTACTCATTGAAAGTAAGGTATATCCTTTTGAACATGTTGTAACCTCTCCGGGAGGTGAACCGGAGGCCGCGATCGAGTCGCCCTCGCCGAAACGCGCATTTCCTTGCTCGTTGTTTTGTGACAAACATACATCCTGGTTTACGCTTGTTCTGCATTATCATGCACATAACTTGTATTCTCATGCACATGCTTGCATTGTCATGCACGTCTCTTTGATATCACTGAGCCTCCATGCTTAAACTCGCGTTGTCATGCACGTTTCTTCCCGTATTGCGATGCGCTTTTCCATTAACACCGCGATTTTCTGTATTCGATATCACATTGAACATATGTTGCTAGATGTGTTGTGCTCGTTGATTTTCTTTATTTTGCAGGCACGATATTGTATGTACGGTTCATTTGAAGTTGGTGCGACCAGACGAATCGTGCAGGTATCGTATATTCTCCGTGTGAGACGCGACGAGAATTGAATAATTCTTTGCATTCCTAACTGCATGAAATGTAGTTGTTGCTTTGCATTCTTGCTTAAAACTGTTGCATCTATTTGTGAATACTTGCCTCATTACAGCTTGCTGCATTTGCATGATCATGAGCTATGTCCGGCTTTGTGCATATCATTTTGCATCTTGCCCCCTGCCCGTGGGCATGCCTGCGGGCGCATCTCTGTTTATTTTGCCTGTTTGTCTAAGTCTTCGACCTTGTCAAAAATAGGTCGTCTCTGGGCTTTGATATTCACTCCCGTCACTTATGACTTTCGAGTTCTGTCAAAGAGGGGCAACTGTAGACACCCCATTTTTGACCGACCTTAAGACTTAGACGTCACCGATTGAGCGCTTGGTGATGTTGCATATCGTGCCCGTTCAGAGAGTTCAGAGTCTTGGCCACGAGCCTTGCCTCCAGACTTCCGGACTCTTTCTCGCTTTGCCTCGGTTTGCGAACTAGGCTCTGTTTTCTCTCTTTTCTCTTCCCGAAGGGAGGGAGAGGTCTCGTAGATCATCTCTCAGTGGTCATAGGCTACGTTTCGTGGTCGTAGGCCATTTTGCCCGTTTGGAGTCCGGTTTTCGGTTTTTCGGAGCCGTTGGCCGTGTGCCTTCGGCTCGGGACCGCTTAACCACCTCCGTTCGCTCCGGTTTTTGGAATGCATATTATTTGCTCCCTTTTGAGGGACACTATGGCTCGAGAAACCAACTTCGTGGTCGAACACCACTTCCGGTGCCCAACAGTCAGTTTTCGGGGCCTTGGGCTGCGCGTTTCGGCCCCCGAACCTTCATTTTGCATCGATTTTGGTTCATTTTTGGCAGGGACCTCTGTTTCATTGGTAAGAAGGTCGTAGAAGGGTGGGAGGCCAACAATTGTTCAGACAACCAGTTTTATTCCTCCATCGCCCTCCGTCGCCCATTTTTCCTCACTTCAAAGCTAATGTTGACCACTCTTCGGCCATTTTCTTGCACCCTAAACCCCATATTTGTGATGTACACATCTGGGAGGCCACCAATATTTGGTGGCCGGCCAGTAATTGCTTTTGAACCTTTTGAACCCCTTTGAAAAGTGGATTGTTCTCACTCCTGGTTCACTATCTCCAGTGTTTGACCACATGATTGTGTTGAGCACACATGAGAGGCCACCAATATGTGGTGGCCGGCCAGCAATTGTTCTTGGACCTTTTGACCCTTAGCCGGCTGACCATGGGAAGTAGCCGACCGGCCACCTGCAACCTGGATAACCAGCTAGCCTTGCTCTTTGCTGCAGGTACATTTCAAATATGCATCTCTTTTCCCCCCATTTTTCCCGCCTTTTCTCCATCTCTTTTGCCTATAAAACCAGCCTCCCAGCTCTGGTTTAGGGGTTAGAAATTTTGGTTTGGAGCTCTCACATTAAATCTCTCTCTCTCTCTCTCTCTCTCTCTCTACTCTAAGCCTTAAAAACCCCCCTTGGTTCTTCACCAACCCATAGCCCCACCCTTCCATCCTCCATTCCAGCAGCTTGAGGTTGTTCTTCAGAGCCTAGGAGTGCGGCATTTGGTCCAAAAGGCTGTCAAAGATTAGTCTTCAAGGGTAAGTCCTCTTCTCCCATTTTTGACCATTTTCTTGGTTCATATTCTAGCTCCTTGTGCTTACTTTTTTGAGCTTCGAAACTAAATGAAAATAGCATATTTTTGAGCTCTATTTCATGTTTGTTTAAGGGTCTCTCACTGTTTGAGGCTTCCTTGTGGCACTTGCTTCTTTACCTTTCTTTTATGCCATTTCCTTGCATAGTATTTTAGGCCTATGTATAAACTGTTTTGAGGCATGTTGTAAACTTTATAGTGGCTTATTTTGAGCACTTCTTCAACATTGTTGAATGGATCCTCACCGTTTGAGGCTTCCATTTGCCACTTGCCTTTGTATCTCTCTTTTGGCCTTATTTTTGCATGATTTGTTAGCCTATTGTGCTTCTGTTTTTGGGCTCTAGTCCGAACTATAAATGGCCTTATTTTGACCCCCTCTTCATGTTTTATTAAGGGTCTTTTACTGTTTGAGGCATCCTTTTTGTACTTTGTGTTATAGCTCTCTTTTGGCCTTGTTTTGCGTAGTATTTTGAGCATGCTTGTGCACTGTTTTGGGTTTGATCATAAACTGTAAAAGGTCATATTTTGGGCCCCTCTTCAACATTTTTGAAGGGCCCTCATCTGTTTAGAGCTAGCAGCCATCACTTCCTTCTTTGTCTCCCTTTTGGCTCATTTTTGCATGCTGGCTTAGACCCATTTGTGTTCGCTGTTTGGCCTTCCTTAAAACTGTAAATATGCTTGTTTTGGGATTTTCTTGAGTCTGTCTTTACATTTCATGTTCGAATAATGCATGCTTTGTATAGCTATAGGTCATTGCGTATGCCTAGTTTTGCATTTCGGGTCTCATTTCATGCATCGGGTGCTAAATTGTCGTGTTTCGGGGCTGTTTTGCATCACTTTTTGCTGCTGAAATTTGCATGCTAGTATGCCATATTCCATGCCTTGCCATGTCTTGTTAGAGTGGCATTTTGTGCCTTAGGGTCGATCCTCGGTTTGCGTGCATGCGTGCGCGCATCTCGAGTTGTCTCATTTTCATTGTATGGCCTCTTATGTGAGTGTGGCTGAGGTCCACTCATGTTGGTGTAAGTCTATATTGCATTGTGTATGCCATTTCATTTCATAGCATTGCGTATGCTAGGTTGTATGTTAGCGCATCGTGTATGCCATGTCATCTCGTGCATCGTGTATGCCATTTCATAGCATGTTGCAAGTTAGGCTGTATCTTAGTTGCATTTCATGCATGTCATGCATATTGCATTGTGCTTGGGATAGGAGTTAGCCCGAGCATGGGAAACGAGGTACGTTTCGTACTCTGAGTGACGGAACGTGTCTCAATTCCCCAGTCACCGATACTCCGGATTATCCATGATGGAGTTAGGTTTTAGTTGAGTTTTCATGTGCATTCATTCTATATTGAGTAATGCAAATCGATTCCTCGGCCATCATGCATCGATATGCATGATTGGTGGCACGAGGATCGAGGCATGCATACATCTGTGAAAATACATTGCTATGCCCCTCTCCTACTCTCTGTTGCAGAAAATCAAGAATCAGCAGTCTTCCGGGACTTGGTGCGCTTTCCAAGAACCATTGCAAAACAGAGGCTAATTGGGGCATCACAGTGGATTTCCGCGCAAAGGCGACCCGGACATGCATCATTCATCATCTGGAGAAGAGTCAAGACAGTCCTTGGCTTGCATGCCAGTTTATTATTTTTCTTAGTTAATTTGTAAATTAATTAGGGATTTGTACATATTTGGGCTGTATTATTTGGACTGTACTATTTATTCGGACCCTCTGTGCGAGGGCAATGGTGTAATAAGTGTGCGTGTGTGTGATGTATGTCTTCCAACCCCACGTCTTTCTCCCTTTTATTTACCAACTTATGATGGTTAGATTATGGCATGTTTCAATTAGCATACAGTATAATAGCATGTTTGCATTCATTCATCTGTATTGCATGCACCGGGCTCGGCGCATCATACTAACTGCATCGTATTTTCAATTCCAAGTTGAATACGTGTTAGCTGTAGCATTTCATATGCCATGTTTAGAATAGCCGAGCCTGCTATAGTTGCATTTTTGCATGTGTTGCATTAGGCATCTTTGTATAGTTAGAATCATGCATGGATTTCTAATTAGCTTCTGTTTTGGCTTGGAGTACTCGGTAAGTTTTATGCTTTAGCATCCTTGCATGTGTGTGAGTGACTGCCATGAATAGCATGCTTACCATGAGGCTATATGCTTATGTGATAAAACTGCCTGAATGCCTGTGGGTGAAGGTTGTGTTATTTGGATTGGAACAATTCATCAAATGTGTGTTTTAAATCCACGTCTTAGCCTACTTGCGGGTAGCACCATCAAACCATTTTCAAACAACAAATATGAAATGTTTTGTTCCAATTCAGGCGATCCAGTCTATACTTGTATGCTGTGCGCATCACATAGTAAATCTAGGCTAATAACTAGAATAAGAACACATAATGTTTTCAAAAATAGATATCATGGTTAGTAGAGGCCGATCTTTGATCGGGCGAGCGGGGGTGCTCACGAAGTGACCTTCCCCAATCGTACCCAAGTTCCCGAGCCGAGGCAACTTTGGTGATGACGGACACGTGGCCTTAGGCAAATGAGTCAGGGTTTCCTAAATTTCCCCAAAATAAAATATTTAGGTGGCGACTCTGTATCTGGCAAAGCAGTCCATGTTTGGCACTTCTTTCAAAAAAAATCTGTTTTCTCAAAACGATTTTCCAGATTTGGACTCTTTGGTTCAGACGTAGAACTGTGCCAAAATTGAGAGTCCTGAGCTGTAGTGACCCCAATATCGAACGGAACCGGGGGGGGCTCGTTCCTCTCCCGGGGGGTTCGGGGGACGTCTACATAGGTATTCTACCGTTTCGCCCCCTTCCACTGGGTGATCAGCCAAAAATTCTGCTACAGCTCTCCCCTTAACTGACTTGCGTGTGACATACTTCATATCAAATTCGTAGAGAAGAAGCAACCAACGGGCTAGCCTACCCGTAAGTGCTGGTTTCTCGAAGAGATATTTGATAGGATCTAACCTCGAAACCAGAATTACGGAGTGTGCTAACAGGTAGTGCCTCAACTTCCTGGTGGCCCATACCAAAGCTAAGCAAGCTTTCTCCAGCGGGGTGTAACGGGTCTCATATTCCAACATCTTTTTGCTCGGGTAATAGATGGCTTTCTCCACTCTATCCCCAGATTCCTACGCAAGCATGCAGCCCATAGTCGTGTCGGTGATTGACAGGTACAGAATCAACGGCTTCCCTAGCTAGGGCGACAACAACACAAGTAGATTCTGAAGGTACTACTTGATCTGCTCAAAAGCAAACTGGCATCGGTCATCCCATTGGAATTTCTTCCCTTTCTTCAGGAGACCAAATAGTGGTTCACAAGTCAAGGTTAATTTTGCAATAAATCGTCTTATGAATTGCACTTTACCTAGAAAGTCTCGCACCTCATTTTTAGTCCTTAGTGGTGGCATTTCTAATATGGCCTTGATTTTGGAAAAATCAACCTCGATGCCCCTCTGCGTAATCAAGAACCCCAGTATTTTCCCTGCTGCTACGCCAAATATACACTTTTGTGGATTCAGCCTCAATCAATATTCTCTGATCCGTTGGAAAAATTTCTTCAAGGCGGTGTAGTGGCCCTCTCTTTCCTTGGACTTGACAATCATATCGTCTACGTACACCTCAACCTCTTTGTGGATTATATCATGCAAGATAGTGGTTGCAGCCCGTTGACAAGTAGCCCCAGCATTTTTCAGACCAAATGGCATCACCCTGTAGTAATAGGTTCTCCACGGTGTGGTGAAGGCAGTCTTCTCTCTATTTTCGGGTGCCATCAAGATCTGGTTATACCCGGAAAATCCATCCATGAAGGATAGCTACGCATGGCCTGCGGTGAAGTCCACTAATTCATCGATGTGTGGTAGAGGAAAGTCGTCCTTCGGATTAGCTTTGTTCAAATCTCTGAAATCCACACACACCCGAATTCTGCCATCTTTCTTCAACACCAGAACAATGTTGGCTAACCAAGTTGGATACTCAGATACTAGCAAAAGCCCTGCATCTATCTGTTTGGTGACCTCTTCTTTAATCTTTAAAGCCCAATCCGGGCGTATTCTCTGAAGCTTCTGCTTGATGGGTCGGTGTAGACGTCCCCGAACGCCCCGGGAGGATGAGTCCCGTTCTATTCATATTGGGCCCACTACAGTTCGGACTCTCGAATTGTCACGGTTCTTAATCTGAACCAAAGAGTCCAAATCCGGCAAATCGTTTTGAGAAAAACAGATTTTTAGAAAAGAAGTGCCAAACATGGACTGCTTTGCCAGTTACAGAGTCGCCACCTAAATATTTTATTTTGGAAAATTTAGGAAACCCTGACTCGGTGCCAAAGGCCACGTGTCCGTCATCACCAAAGTTGCCTCGGCTCGAGAACTTGGGTACGATTGGGGAAGGTCAGCCATGAGCACCCCCTCTCACCCGATCAAAGATCGGCCTCTACTAACCGTGATATCTTGTTTTGAAAGCATTATGTGTTCCTATTCCGGTTATTGGCCTAGAATTACTATGTTATGCGCACAGCAAACAAGTATAGACCAAATCGCCTAAATTGGAACAAAATATTGCATGTTCGTTTTGAAAATGGTTTGCTACTCGCAAGTAGGCTAAAATGCAGGTTTTGCCACCCTCAAGTGAGCTTAAAACTCACAGTTTTAGTGCATTATTCCAATTTAGGTAATTCAACCTCCATCCACAGGCACTCAGGCTGTTATATCACATAAGCAGCTAGCCTCATGGTAAGTATGCTGTCATGTTTAACATTTACACTCATGCGAGATGCTAAAGCACAAAACACTTACAGTGTACTCCAAGCCAAAACAAAAAACTAGTCAGTAATCATGCATGATCCTAGTCCATGTTAAGTGCCTAATGCAACGCATACAAAATGCAATTAGGATAGGCTCGGCTAATCCTAGAATGGCATGTGAAATGCAACCATTTTATGCACGTATTCAAGTTAGATTTGAAATATTATGTTGTTAGTATGATGCGCCGAGCCCGGTGCATGCAATACTGATGAATGATGCACGCATGCATAGCATAAGGTATGCCAAATTAAACATGCCCTAATACAAACCATCAAAAGCAGGTAAGTAAAAGAGAGAAAGAAGTGGGGGTTGGAAGACATGCACACATGCACCCACACTTATTACAAATTTGCCCTCGCTCGGAGGGACCTAAAGAATAATACAATTAACTAACCTACAAGCTAATTAAATATTACAGACCAATTAAAATAGTTATCAAATTAATTAATCTAATAAAACAGTAAACAGCCTCGGGAAGAGGGCCCAATGCAATGCGTGTTCGGCTCCACTCGGAAAGCCACTACCATGCACAAGTTGCCTCTGCTTTGATTGTTATCCTCCTCTGAAAACTTTACAAGTCCCAGGGTTGCTTCTCTGAGTGCTGTGGAACATCACTGGCTAATGGAATTGGTCATCGGCCAAAGGAAATGATCACCGGCCACTTGTTCAAGCTATCGGCCATTGATGAATGGCCGGCCGGCCAAAGCTTCCTACAGAATCTATTTTTGACAGCAGCAGAGGGTAAAACTTGGCATGGCAATGCATTTCAAGCAGATGTGTGCACCACCACATCCCTTATCATGTTTATGACTCAAAGGGACGTTGTTCTCGATTCTCGGACCACCAATCGCGCATTTCAATGCGTGATGGCCCAAGGAACCAAGTTGTGCATTTTCAATATGGAGTGAAATGCACATAAACAAACAATGGGGCTCAACCTCCATCACAATCAATTCAAGAGGTTAAGCATGCATGCCCATGTGATGCAACCTAGGCATGTGAGCTAACATGCAATCATGGAAATGCAAAGAAGCATACAAGGCATACAACAATCATGCAAGGCATGCAAGGCATGGAGCAATGCAACCAACAAGTATGCAAGATACAATGTGGGTGTTCAAGCATGCAAGCAAGCATGTGACTTCATTCAATCATGCAACTTCAATCATGCAACAACACACAAATATGCAACAACATACAAGGTGAGCATGCAACGGCCATGCAAATGAGGGACTTACACTAGGTAGGTAGCTCTATACTAAGCCCAAAACAATGGCCAACATGCTCAAAAATGAAGTCAAAATGACATACAAACATGCATGCACGCAAGGACCATCACTTAGGCATATAGAGACAACTCTCAAGCACACTTAAGAGGATGAAAACGTGGACGGATGGCATGCATATAAAGCTCTGAAAATCATGTTGTAAAGGTACCAGACCAAGTAACAAGACAAGCTAAACATGCAACAATGGTCCAAGATTCAAGGCAAGCCCAAAGAGACTTAAACCATGGCTAAGTCAACCAAGCCTCACAAGGCTAAGAGGACCTAAAACAGGTCCAAGGCAGGCCTAAGCAAGGCTAAGGATACACCTAGATGGCATCTAAGTGACCTAAACATGCAAGCATGCACAAGGGCCTAAACAAAGGGCGTAAGACAACAACCTTTTAACACATTAGAGGGGCATCAAATCCAAGCATACAAGCATGCTAAGTGGACTGAAATGGCATGGTAAGTGGTTCCAAACCACTGAAATAATGCAAGTAATGCATGCTCATGGTTCATGCACTTAAGGCTCACAAGCTAAGAATGCAAAGAGGCTATGCAATGCATGTCATGGTCGACCAAAACAACCAAAAACAGAACTTTAGCATGCTGAAACAAGCACAAAAACTTCACAAAGCTTGGCCAAAAACATGCTAGAACAAGGGTAAAAAACCTAAAGCATATTAAGGCTAAAACATGGCATTACAAGACATGTATGCAAAGCATGCAAGGTGTGTCTAAACCAACTTAACACAATGCTATATCATGGCAATATAAGCACAAAAATCAGTTAAGGCATGATCAACATGAACCTAAACTAGATGCTCCCTACAGAGGCCAAAATGGCCCTTTTCAAGGACAACAAGGAGAGGGGGTGGCCCTCTCCTTCTTAGGACCTCAAGGCACCATCCTCACCACTGAAATCCCTCAAGATTTCAGTGGTGAGGAGGCCCAAACACAATGGTCCCGGAGCTCACCAAAAATGCACAAAAATGGAGCCTAACAAGGCTTAAGAGGGGTCAAAAAACCTCAAAGCTCAAAACACTCTTAACCAACTATTTAGAGTTGGCAAAAACAAAACTTTTATATGTTATACACCAAGTCTAAAAACAGTTGCAAGGCAGACTAAAGAGCTATGCAAAAATGGGGTAAAAAAAGCAAGAATGTTACCCTTGAAGACCCTCTTCAAAAATGGTGGACTAGCTGCTTCTTTGAGCTCAAAACCACCCAAGAACACCAAGAGCAGACCTCTGGCCCCTCAACAACCAAGAAAAGGTGTAAGACTAGGTGTTTGTGTGCAGAAGTAAGACAAAACACACACTAATACACAAGAGAGAGAGAGAGAGAGAGATATATATACATAGATAGAGGATATGCAAACCCTAACCCTAGAACTCAAAGCTCTGGAAAAATGTTGTCCTCCTGCAAAAAGGGAGAAAAGGCTTCCTCTTATAGAAGATTCAACCTTGTAAAGCTTCCAAGGCAAGCTAACAAGGTTGAAATCCCTCCATACACGTGTATGGAGGGGAGCAAAGGTGGGTGTCAGCTATCACAGCTAGCACAAAAATATCTGCAAAAGCAGATGAACAGTGGTCGGCCGGCAAAAAATGTAATTTCACCAAAATAGATGGTCGGCCGGCCACAAAAAGTGCTGGCCGGCCAAATATTTGGCCGGTGGCAACAAACCAATGGCCGGTGGCCTCAAGCCATGGCCGGTGATGTGTGGAGATGGCCAACAAGCCATCCTCTGCCCCTCAAAGGCAAAACACAAGTGTTTGGTGCAAAACCAAACACAAAACAGTCGAGTCGAGAGATCCTGAGGCAAGGCGCGTAGCCGAGACCTCCGGGAACTCAAGATGAACACAAACAAGGATGATCACCGAGTGTTCAAGCGGTGATGTCCAAGTCTTGAGGACGGTCAAAAATGGGGTGTCTACAGTTGCCTCTCTCTGACAGAACTCGAAAGTCATAAGAATGACGGGAGTGAGTGTCAAAGCCCACAGACAATCCATTTTTGACAAGGCCGAAGACTTAGACAAAGCACGCAAGACAATACGGATATGCGCCCGAAGGCGGGGGCAAACTGCAACTGACAATGCAAGAAGCCGAGCATAACTTATGATCATGCAAGAAACATAGGGACGTATCCCGGTGTTTCAGAAACGTATAAGCATTGGAACATATTCCAAATGCTCTTAACCAAAGAGGGAGAAACATAGGGACGTATCCCGGTGTTTCAAAAAAGGAGAAGAAACATAGGGACGTATCCCGTTGTTTCGGAAAGAAGAGAGAAACATAGGGACGTATCCCAGTCTTTCGAAAAAGGAGAAGAAACATAGGGACGTATCCCGGTGTTTCGGAAGGAAGGAGAAACATAGGGACGTATCCCGGTATTTCAGAAACGGAGAAGAAACATAGGGACGTATCCCGGTGTTTCGGAAAGAAGGGAGAAACATAGGGACGTATCCCGATATTTCGGAAAAGGTATAAGCAATGGAACATATTCCAAATGCTCTTAACCAAAGAGGGAGAAACATAGGGACGCATCCCGATGTTTCGAAAAAGGAAAAGAAACATAGGGACGTATTCCGGTGTTTCGGAAAGGAATGAGAAACATAGGGACGTATCCCGGTGTTTCGGAAAAGAAGAAGAAACATAGGGACGTATCCCAGTGTCTCGGAAAGAAGAGAGAAACATAGGGACGTATCCTGGTGTTTCGAAAAAGGAAAAGAAGCATAGGGACGTATCCTGGTGTCTCGGAAAGGAATGAGAAACATAGGGACGTATCCCAGTGTTTCGGAAAAGAAGAAGAAACATAGGGACGTATCCCAGTGTCTCGAAAAGAAGAGAGAAACATAGAGACGTATCTCGGTGTTTCGAAAAAGGAGAAGAAACATAGGGACGTATCCTGGTGTTTCGGAAAGGAATGAGAAACATAGGGACGTATCCCGGTGTTTCGGAAAGGAATAAGAAACATAGGGACGTATCCCGGTGTTTCGAAAAAAAAGAAGAAACATAGGGACGCATCCCAGTGTTTCGGAATGAAGGAGAAACATAGGAACGTATCCTGGTGTTTCGGAATGGTGGGAGAAACATAGGGACGTATCCTGGTGCTTCAGAAAAAGAGAAGAAACATAGGGACGTATCCCGGTGTCTCGGAAAGAAGAGAGAAACATAGGGACGTATCCCGGTGTTTCGAAAAAGAAGAAGAAACATAGGGACGTATCCCAGTGTTTCGGAATAAAGGAGAAACATAGGGACGTATCCTGGTGTTTCGGAATGGTGGAAGAAACATAGGGACGTATCTCGGTGCTTCAGAAAAGGAGAAGAAACATAGGGACGTATCCTGGTGTCTCGGAAAGAAGAGAGAAACATAGGGACGTATCCCGGTGTTTCGAAAAAAGAGAAGAAACATAGGGACGTATCCCGGTGTTTCGGAAAGAAATGAGAAACATAGGGACGTATCCCGGTGTTTCGGAAAAGAAGAAGAAACATAGGGACGTATCCAGTGTCTCGGAAAGAAGAGAGAAACATAGGGACGTATCCCGGTGTTTCAAAAAAGGAGAAGAAACATAGGGACATATCCCGGTGTTTCGGAAAGGAATGAGAAATATAGGGATGTAACCCGGTGTTTCGGAAAAGAAGAAGAAACATAAGGACGTATCCCAGTGTTTCGGAATGAAGAAGAAACATAGGGACATATCCCAGTGTTTCGGAATGGTGGGAGAAACATAGGGACGTATCCCGGTGCTTCGAAAAAGAAGAAGAAACATAGGGACGCATCCCGGTGTTTCAAAAAAGTAGAAGAAACATAGGGACGCATCCCGGTGTTTGGAAGGAAGGAGAAACATAGGGACGTATCCCGGTGTTTCGAAATGGTAGGAGAAACATAGGGACGTATCCCGGTGCTTCGGAAAAGGAGAAGAAACATAGGGACGTATCCCAGTGTCTCAGAAAGAAGAGGGAAACATTGGGACGTATCCCGGTGTTCCAAAAAAGGAGAAGAAACATAGGGACATATCCCGGTGTTTCGAAAAGGAATGAGAAACATAGGGACGTATCCCCGTGTTTCGAAAAAGAAGAAGAAACATAGGGACGTATCCCAGTGTTTCGGAATGAAGGAGAAACATAGGGACGTATCCCAGTGTTTCGAAAAGGTATAAGCATTGGAACGTATTCCAAATGCTCTAAACCAAAGGAGGTCTAATCCGTCGCACGCGCGAGGAGAAAGAACAACAATGCAAGTGAAAAGGTGCATAACAATGCAACCTGAAAGTGCATCGCAATGCAAGCGAAATGGGTGCATAACATTGCAAGTAAAGAGTGTTCATGACAATGCAATATAGGTGCACAAGGCAGTGTGAGTGAGGTGCACATGAGAAGTGCAATAAAATGCATTTTCTATGCAAGTATGGGGGCATTTTCTATGCAACACGGAAAGCCTATTCTATGCATGATTGAAAGCAAAGCATATTCTATGCATGAATCATAATGATGCGCGGTACGCACGTAATAGAAGTGTATATGAAAGTGCACATTCTATGCAATAGAGGAGCATTAAACATGTACTATGGTGCCTCTGATTTACCTCTTAGAGGACTTTGCAACACACTCTGCTCGAAAAGGGGACACCCTGTTTACATTGGTGAGAGATAACATCTGCTGCTGCTTTAATTGCCATTCTGACTTGAAGCAGGCTTAAGCTTGGAGTAGAGGCACACTCATTCTTCGGAGCACTAACAAAGCCTGGAGAGGTACATCCGGAGTACAATCGCGGCATGTGCCGAAGTCGAAACACACTAAGATGCTCTGATTTTCCTTCTTTTCTTTTGCTTTGCAGTCTGGAACCCATATAGCTTCAGATAGGTCCTGGTTCTACTGTTCTCATATAACCTGGGTTGAACCCTGCGGTTTTATGAAAGAACAAATACTGTTTTGCACAAATGTGAAGAATGGCATAACACTCTAAGCACAAAACAATTTTATTTATGAAATTAAGAAATGAGTTCTTAACCGGGTATTGAGCCTACGACTGAACACAGCGAGAAAGACTTAACAACGAAAAACAAAAGGTAAACAACCTAAACACATCGAGACACGCTCGAAATGACTCAAAGCAAGAATCGAGACAAACAAAACAAAAGGCATGACATAGAGACGTGTTACAAAGACGAGAGACCTCTCAGTGCACGAGGAGCTAGTTTCTCCGGGTATTATTTCCCACCCTTTCCTCATTTGTGATTCTCACATCACTCGGCCCTCAGGCTCTTTTTTCTCTCAAAACCCTTTTCTCGCTTTTTCTCTCAGCGCACATCTCTCTATTCTTCAATCTTTCATTTTTTATCCCTCCCCTGGGTGGTTGATGGATAAACAGAAAGTTGTGGGCTCATGCCCCTAGCATTCTGCCAGATTCTTCTTCTTGTTCATAACAGTGGCTTTCTTCCACAGAGGGGCTGCGCTATAATTGGGTGTGTAGTAAATCTGCAGCTGACATTGGTTGACGATGCTCTGCTGGGGAGTTTGGACGTGATTAGATCTGTCCAGATAAGGGAGTGGAATATCTTGTCGCATTCCGGTTCGTGCTTCACACTTGGCTTGATACCTCATTACTTGGAGGATGAGAGAGCTTTCAGCCCTTTTGTTGTTAACCTCAGTTGTGCCCTTCTTGGCAGGTAGAGTGCCCTTTCTGGCAAGTATGTTGACAACGGGAGAAAGACAGAACACCTTACTCAACTGTGCCCCTATTTCATCATTTTGACCATTTTTTGTTTTTGCTTTCTACTAAAACAATTTTGACCAATATGAGAGTTAGATTAACATACTTGTTCGATTTTTGATTTGAAAATCATGCAAGTTAGGTTATGAGCACTGAAAATTTTCCCTTTTTGGGTCCAAGAAATGGTCCAGTTTTGGAAAAGATGGAATAATTTTCGAGAGATCAGTCAACCTCAGTAAAAATTCTCAAAAACTGTTTTTGCAAATGGCCACTGCTCGACCAATATGGAACTTACTCTTTAGATGCACAATCTCAGATCCGAAGGAAAGTTGCGCCTCATCTAAATGGCATCGCATGGCAACAGAAAGTCGCCCCTTGTTTGAATGGCACCGCAGCGCATCGTATGGCAACAGGAAGTTGCCTCTTGTTTGAATGGCACCACAGCGCGCTGTAACCAGTTCTCATAGTGACGATCACAACCGAACTCTCGGATACAGAGAAGGAGAGGACCACCAAAACCAATACATGGACACACTTGATTTGGAAGTGTTTGTGGCTGGACTTCAGAATGAAGTTGCCTACGTATCCCAAACATGGGAATCAAGCCTTACGTAGTTTGGGGTAAGGTACACTCGGGTATTTAACCTCTCCTTTTGCACTCTAACTTTTGCCGAGGCCGCCCTTCCGGGTTTTCAACCTTGCGAGCTCTGTTTTTCTTTTCTTTTCAATTCTTTTCATTTTTTTTTCATCTTTTCATAATTTTTTCAATTCTTTTTTTTTTCATTTTTCATTATTTGCATTTTTTTCTTCTCTTTTTTTTTTTCTTTTTTTTTTCATTCTTTGCATTTTTCTTTTTTTTGTTCTTTTTGTTCTTTTTCTTGCTCTAACTTTTGCCTGGGTTGCCCTTCCGGGTTTTCGGCCCAGCGAGTCTCTCAAGGGTAAAAGTGTAGCTTTGTCCATGTCAAATGGTTTTGGGATCTTGAAGTCATATGAATCCAGGAGAATGGCTGCTGTTCGCTGATGATGTAGGAGTCCATCCAATGGGGGGCTGAATTTGCCCCTAGTGTTGTGGATCGGAACTTAGTTTTTCTTCAGCAATACTTTCTTCTTTCTCCCTCTGGGATTTGGCATTCTTGCCGACCTTCTTGGATTTGTGGAATGATCCATCTTTGGCTCTTCGAGAACATTTGAAATTCTTTGCCCCTACTTCCAGGGGTGCTTCTGATCTAGCTTTGCAAACTTCTTTTGATGACATTTGATCTTCTAGATCTGACTTTTCTTGCCGTTGATTCACGGGCTGCTTCGAATCTGGCCACACAGGCCTCACATTGTAGTTGACCTTTGAACTTTCTAAGTTCTAGTCCAAGGTTTGAAAATGAGGGGTCGAGTCTTGAGGTTGAGAGTGATCCTAGGCTGCACAATCTCAAGAGTGATTCCACACAGGTCTTCTCGAGATCGTGCAAAACAGTTTTTGAAATCTTTTAAGAAAGTGACAAATCTTTCACGCTGAAGACAATGTAGAACCAATCTGGATCAAGTCAGGATCCTTCTCTGTACTCACATTAATAAGCATGATCTTGATCATTAAGGGCTTAGCATGCCTCTCTTTCTCTCAATTAATCAAATTTTGCAAAACCCAAGGAATTCCCTCCTTTTCGTTTTTATCACAATGTTTCGAAAAAAGTTTTGGAAAACTTAGGTCGATGCAATGAATTCAAGGCACAGAAAAGACACAACTTCTAGTCAAATACTGCCATCTCATTTAGAATTTCTGGCACAACTGGCACATGGCAGAAGCAAACACAAGAGTGTAAAAATCACTGCTGTTCCATTCAGATCTGTTGGCGTAACTGGCTCCAAGACAGAAACAGACTCAAAAGAAAGCAAAAAGACAAACACAAAACAAACAAGTGATGTCTGAGGTAACACCCCCGAAATCACCCGACTCTAACAAAACAGGACTGACTTGATACAACAAGACAGACCCGACTGACTCAATATGAAAAGACTGACTCTATACAACGGGACAGACTCTAAACGACATAGCAAAACTGACTCAATACCCGGGTCAGCAAGTACAAAAACCAGCATTCACAAATGCTGAAAATAGTGCGTTCCATACGCCACATCTGGAGTAAACTGAGTACCGCCCGCAAGTGGTTCATCCCTCGATCACATCACATTATCCCCCACAAGTTTACTGATCAAGTGCCGATAGAATTTGCAAGACCCGGTACGGGGATGACCCTGTTGTCAATCAAATTTTGTATCTCGTGGCGGAGATAGACGCAACTGTCGGTGTCATGACCGATTTGTTGATGAAAAGAACAGTACTTAGTCAGGTCATGCTTTGAAGGGAGAGGATCGGGTAGAGGCCGTTATTCCAACGGTTTCAGATGTCCTTTCCTGAGTAGGACCCCTAGGGCTTTAGACAAAGGCATATAGAGTGGGGTGAAAACCCTCTTGCCTCGGGGTAGATAGTCTGAAGTTCGGGGGTTTGAAGTGGACGTACCAACAAAGGAGGTGGCTACTCTTGGTGTGGTGGTGGTGACCATGCCCACTTCAGAAGATTTTGCAGCTGCATCACCGCTGGTGGTCGCACTTGAATTGCGGGAAAACGCCCTCCTAGGCTATTCCTTCTCCTGGTCAATGAGGCCCTGCTTCATAGCGTCCTCGATCTGTACTCCCATCTCATGCAAATCTGAAAAGGTAGGGAAGGAGAGCACGATCATTTTCTGCATTAGTTTGGGTTGGAGGTTGCGCACAACCATTCGAATCTGATCTTTGTCGGTTGGCTTAATTGTCATCATTGAGGCCTTGGCCCTCCAGTGGGTTACGAATTCAGAGAAACTCTCCTTAGGCTCCTTCCTTGTTGTCTCGAGATCACGGGTTGTAAATCTCGATTTGTGCATTATAAGAGTACTATGCAACGAAGGCCTCGGCCATCTCCTCCCAGTTCCTTTTGATGGAGTCTTCCAGTTTTGCGTACCAGATGGCCGTTATACCTAACAAGGTCCGGCTAAACAAAGAAAGCTTCTGTAACCTTGTGAGGCCCATCGGCCTTAGTATATCTGAGAACAACCGTAGATGCACCATAGGATCCCCAAATCCGTCAAAACGATCAATTTGTGGCATCTTAAACCGATCTGGCAGCGTCACAGCTGAGTCGGTGTATCCGTCCTCAATGTCTGGAATAGACTTTACTCCCTGAGATTTCTTGAACATCTTTTCCAGCTTGCTTACCTTCAGCGCTGTAGGGTCTAACTCGAACTCAAAGGGTGAATCTGGCGGGTTGATCGGTGTTTTAGATAGCTGGGGTAGGATCAGGGGCGGAGGTGCCCCTGTCGGAATGTCCATATCTTCTTGGACATTAGCTGTCTCCCTGAGTGTTGGAACTCTTGATGGGGGAGGAACCTGGTGTGATGTAGATACTCCAGTTTGCTGTTTTAACCTGGCAATTGTCTCTGCCTGTTGGGCCATGACCACAGCCTGTTGCTTGGCGAATTCTGCTTGATGGACAGCGTCTTGCTGCATGGCTTTCATACTATCCTGGAGTTGGCGCACCATCTCTTCCATTCCCGCCATACTGCCCTGATCTAACTGATCTATCGGTATATCTGTCTCTATGGTAAAAGCAGATATCTCAACCCAACAGCACACAGGTGAGATGGATAATGACTGCTGATCCGAAGACTGTTGAACTGATGATCTGTGCTTGACTGGCCTTTTTACCCTGCCTCTGGCAAAGGAACACTGATTGCCCTTGAACTGAATCTCTGACCTGACAAAGTCTATCAGCATAAGTCCGATGAACCTCAGGGGATATTGAAGCCTTCTGAAGCTATGGTTCCAAGACTATCTAGCAAAAGAGAAAACAGGCAGCATCTCGGCTCAATTTCACCAGAATAGATATGAGCATTGTTGAATGACTGTATTCGACCACTGATCACTGTTCCTCAAATTATTGCCCCAAAACTGAATCTGATATCCGCGGATATAACCGACTTTCAAATTCTGATACTGATGCCCTTAGGCCTGATGCCCTAGACTTGTAAACCGATACATGCATTCCGGTAGAGACCAACTCTAAAGCACATAGCAGATAAGTGAGAGCCAAAACACCCCTATGTTGGGGTAGGGTTTCCCTGTCCTATTTTGTCAGGAGCTAGGGTTTCACTATGCACACAGCGGTTTCAAACAACCTATGATCTGGTAAGCAACCTGTCCTAGCTTGGAATGGTCACTATGGATTTCGATATGCACTAGGTCGAATGGTCAAAAAGGGTGCCCTGGTAAAAACCGGGGTTTGTGTTCCCGTCGTGGCAGAGCCCGCAACCGGTCAGCCTTATGGTATGCTTCTCAAAGCAAGCCTCCGGCAAACCGTTCAAGAATAGCATACGGCAAACACGGTGTCCTAGGCACACCAATGCAAATGTAATGTAAAGAAACACATAAGTGTAGTCAAAACAAGATATCATGAGTTCGAGTCAAGTTCTCTAAATTCCCCAGCGGAGTCGCCAGAAACTGTAGACGTCCCCGAACGCCCCGGGAGGATGAGTCCCGTTCTATTCATATTGGGCCCACTACAGTTCGGAGTCTCGAATTGTCACAGTTCTTAATCTGAACCAAAGAGTCCAAATCCGGAAAATCGTTTTGAGAAAAATAGATTTTTAGAAAAGAAGTGCCAAACATGGACTGCTTTGCCAGATACAGAGTCGCCACCTGAATATTTTATTTTGGGAAATTTAGGAAACCCTAACTCGGTGCCAAAGGCCACATGTCCGTCATCACTAAAGTTGCCTCGGCTCGGGAACTTGGGTACGATTGGGGAAGGTCAGCTATGAGCACCCCCTCTCGCCCGATCAAAGATCGGCCTCTACTAACCGTGATATCTTGTTTTGAAAGCATTATGTGTTCTTATTCCGGTTAGTAGCCTAGAATTACTATGTTATGCGCACAGCAAACAAGTCAGAATGGCAAAAGCAGATGACCTGGACTCAAAGGCTCCAGCTCATCCAAAGAGTCCACTTTATTCTCATTCAAAGGCTCCAGCTCATCCAATTCCTCGGTTACAACTGACTCAAAAGAAAAGAAAAAAGATGACCTGGACAAAACTACGACATTCAGGTTGTCAACCCCAAGAATACCGAACTCTAACTCAGAAGAACTGGAATCTGATTCCGACTCCACAGACTTTGTGGAATCAGATTCTGACTTACTACCTGATTTAGAACTGCTGGACAAAAAGCCCTCCTCTAGTTGCCAAATGAGAGAGGGTGCGTTAGATGCATCCAGAATACCACTGGAAGGGTCCACACCTAATTGATCTTCGATTATGGAAAAGGCGAAGTCATCCCCCAAGCTCTCTGGTTTGATCTGAGGATCCGAAAGGAGACACGCCAACGTTGCTCCTATCTCAAGTTCATTGATGCTGGACTCACCCTATGTACTCTATTCAGCCTTTACAGTTAACTCAGTCTGTTCCTCTGAGGCTTCATCCTCTTGCAGCTGTAGGTCGAAGAAAATCTCAAAGCCGGGCAGACGCCATTTCTCAGAGTTCAACCATGTCTCGGGAAAACCACAAAATAAGAAGTCTTCCCCCTTCCCAGACAAAGCGGTCGTTCAGAGTTCTTTGAATTGTTCTATGCACAAGCTCATAGTGCTTCCCACTTTGCTTTGTTTTGGCTCTTAAAGCGATTTCCTTCCCTTTTCTCACCCAGTCCTCATTGGTGGGTGTATAGCCCAAGCCAAAGGCATGAGGGTTATGTGGTACTTCAGCCAGTGTAGTAACGCCCTTCCGACCGCTCTTTCCTAATCCCATCCCGAGTATATGTTGTTGCTTGTTCATGAGGTAGACTAATTGAGCATTGATGTACAACCCCTCATCAATAACCAAGATATCTTGCACCACCCGGGCCTCAACCAAGGTAAACCCAGACAGAAAAACATCCTTATCGCCGTGTACAATCTCCAATACTGGTGTAGTGACCTCAGGTAGAGGATGTATAGATAAATTTCCAAACACAATGGCCACCCCATTCCCATGGGGGTACTTCAGCATTGGATGTAAGGTGAAAGAAACAGCTTTTACTTAGTGCAGCTAAAGTCACCCAAGTAACAAGTTGAAGGTAGCTGGAACATCCAGGACATGAAACTCAATATCCTATTGGGCCGGCCTGACATGTGTTCTGATCTGAACGGTTCTCATCACCTCTCTGCTTGTGTTGTCGTAAGCCCGGATCACCTGGGCTGTAGGTACAAAGTCTACAGGCTTCAAGCCAATAGCATAGGCTATGCGCGACGGACAAACATTAATTGCAGACCCAGTGTTAACCAGTACAATCGACACCCACTTCTCCCTGCATTCAACTGAGATGTATAGCGGTTTGTTATGCGCAGAGCCCTCGGGCGGCAATTCCTTATCCGAAAAGGTCAAAGTCGGTGAAGCACGTCCCGGGAAGAAAAGTCCCACTAGTTGTTCTAGAGTTGTGCCGATAGACAGCTTGGCTTTATCCATTGTTGACAGGACGGCTTGTCTGTGCACTCGGGAAGCCATGAGCAACCCCCAAATGGATATGTCTTCTTAGATCTTCTTTAGCTGCTTCAATATAGTTTCTTCTTCCAACTATTTATCTTTCTGTTTTTTGGCCTCCTTATCCTTTCCGGATGCTTCTGGTTGGTCTAAGTGTGGGGGCTTGAAGTACCACTCGCTTCTAGTCATATGATCCACTTCCTCAGAATACCAAGTGTCATCTGCCAGGTCTTGGCCCCAATCCTCGTCTGTGTCGGCAAGATGCAGATCATCATCTTCCCACCATACTCCTTCGGCAACCAAGAGGAAATTGCTCGGTTCCCTTGTAATTACTCTCACATCACAGTTATCCCCCTCAGGGTGTTTGGCTTTTTCAGCTTCCTGACTATTCCCAATCCTTTCCTGTTCAAACCGCTTCAGTGCGGCTTCTTGCTTTGTATCAGTAGTACTAACAATGCCCAATTCTTGAGCAGAATTCTTAATACCGGTGCCCTCCGACAATTTTTCCTTGTCTTCGGCCGTTCCGGCCCTTGTAGCAGTTCTTACTTCTGGCTGTTCCAGCTTTGTTTGAAGTCTCTCATCCACATCAGGTTCATCATTGAGCCACCCCGAATTGTCTGTTGACCTGTTTAGATCAAACCAGTCAATCTGTACATTCCTTGGATCTTGTTCTTGTTCTTGTTCTTGTTCATCGTGCACAAGTCTGTGCTCTCAAGGATGAACAACGCTGGCTTAGGTAGGTGGATAGGGGCGATTTATATACTGGGGTTGTAAGGGACGACCAGTGTACGGATGGGGTTTATTTGCCAAGGTAGAGGGACCTGGTTATGTAGTGGGAGGGGATTTGTAGTGACATTAGGCTTTCGAGGAGGCGCTATCACCTTATTGTCAATGAGATCTTGAATCTCATGACGCAATCTGAAGCATAGGTTAGTGTTGTGACCATGCTGTTGGTGAAAAGCGCAGTATTTGGCCGAGTTGTGTTTCGGGGAAAGTGGATCGGGTAGGGGGCAAGGTTCTAGTGGCTTAAGGTGCTCCTTTTTGATCAGGACTTCTAAGGCCTTAGATAAGGACATGTATAGAGGGGTGAATACCCTTTGGCCTCGGGGTTGGTGCTTCGAGATTTGTGAGGTTGGATCGGATGTACCGGCAAAGGGGGTGGCAGTTTTAGGTGTGGTGGTGACCATACCCACATCAGAAGGCCTTGCAGCTGCACTACCACTCGTAGTCGTATTAAAACTGTGTGTGAAAGCCCTCTTGGGCTGCTCTTTCTCATGGTCTATCAAACCTTACTTCATTGTATCCTCAATTTGCACCCCTATCTCATGGAGGTCAGCAAAAGTAGACAAATACAAGACTATCATTTTCTGTAATAGTCTTGGTTGCAGATTACGGACCACCATTTTGATCTGGTCGTTTTTAGCCGGTTGGACAGTCATCATAGAGGCCTTGGCCCCCACTAGGTGACAAAATCTGAGAAGCCCTCCTTCGCCTCTTGGCGAGTTGTTTCGAGATCACGAATTGTGACCTCAATTTGAGTGTTGTAGAAGTACTGCGCTATGAAGGCCTCGGCCATCTCTTCCCAGTTTCTCTTTACAGAGTCTTCGAGTTTGGCATACCAAATGGCCGCTATACCTGACAGGGTCTAGAGCGACAACTTTTGTAATCTGGTGAGACACATGGGTTGTAGGATGTCAGAGAATAGTCGTAGATGGACCATAGGGTCCCCTGAACCATTGAACCGGTCTATATGCGGCATTTTGAATCTATTTGGCAACGTCACCGCCGACTCAGTATAGCTATCCTCTATATTAGGGATCGAGTTTACACCCTGTACCCGATTAAAGAGCTTCCCTAGCTTGCTCACTTTCAGTCAATAGGGTCGACCTCAAATTCAAACGCCGCCTCTGTTTGGTATGTCAGTGCTTTGGAGGTCTGGGGTGGAATCAAATCCACTAGAATGCCTGCATTTTCTTCGACATTAGCTGTGGGAGCAGTAGCTCCAGGTACCGGAATGTTTGCAGGAGGTGGATGGGATGCAGAGGCTGTCGCCTGCTACGGTTGTTGCTGTTGTAGCCTAGCGATCAACAAAGCCTGCTGGGCTGCAATTTCCGTTTGGCGGGCGGTGACTTCCACTTGGCAAGTAGCATCTAGCTGTATAGCCTCAATAATTTGCTGGAGTTGTCGAAGTATATCTTCCATGTCAGCTGAAGGATTTTGAATTGCCGGAACCGGCGGATACTCTTTGTCTGGAGTGGAAGTAGATGATTAAGCTTGACTGGGCACAGGCGAGGTAAACGATGACTACTGAATTGGCAAATTCTGCCGAACCCTCCTCCGTCTAGTAACCGGTGGGAGTGAAACAAACACTGGCTGTCCCCTAACTAGATCCCAAGATCTACAAATCCTTCTAACTCGGGTCCAGAGTGCTTGGGGGGTAACAGAATCGTCTAAAGCAATGGTGAAAGACTACCTTGCAAAAAGAAAATAAAGAAAAAAGAAACAAAAATCAAAAACCGTACAGCACCTCAACTCAGACAGAAACAACACGCCGTTGCAATCATAAGCTGGACAACTGTACACAAATACTGATTTCTGCCCCAAAACTGATACCCTCAAACTGATGCCCAGACTTGCAACTGATACATACATTCCTGCAAAGTTTCACTCTAAAAGCACGTATTAAGCAAGTGAGAGCCAAAACACCCCTATGATGGGGTAGGGTTACCCTGTCCTAATTTCGTCAAGAGCTAGGGGTTCACTATGCAAACAAGCTATTTCAAACAATTCCTGTATTCGGGTGAGCAATATGTCTTAGTTTGGAACAGTCTCTATGGCTTCCGATATGCAACTAGGTCGATTAGTCAAAAAGGGTACCTCAGCAAGACCACCTAATACACCTCTCACACCTAACATCGAGAAGTGAAATGAGGATCAAATGGTACAACGGTAGTCCAGATCCATGGGTTGTGTTCCCATCGTGGTAGAGCCCGCAACCGGTCAGCCTTTTGGCAAGTTTTTCCAAGCAAGCCTCTGCCAAACCGCTCAAGAATAACAAATAACATCGAGAAGTGAAATGAGGATCAAATGGTACAGCGGTAGTCCAGATCCATGGGTTGTGTTCCCATCGTGGTAGAGCCCGCAACCGGTCAGCCTTTTGGCAAGTTTTTCCAAGCAAGCCTCTGCCAAACCGCTCAAGAATAACAAATGGCAAACACTATGACTTAAGCGCACCGATGCAAATGCAAATGCAAAGAAACACATAAGTGTAGATAAAATAACATATCATGAGTTCGAGTCAAGTTCTCTAAGTCCCCAGTGGAGTCGCCAGAAATTGTGGAGTCGCCTTTTTTGCGCTCCCCTTTTGGAAAGATTTGAAAAGAAAGGCCTCACAATTGGGACTCCCATGGTTCTGAATCCAGTCTCACAAGTGCAATGTGAAACTGATAATCACCAAAGAGTCCAATCCGACAAATCTTTTTGGAAAATCGATTTTAAACCAAATAATGCCAAATACAGAGTCGCCATCTAAATATTTTATTTTTGAGAAAATTTAGGAAACCTTGACTCGTGCTAAAGGCCACGTGTCCGTCATCACCAAAGTTGCTTCGGCTCGGAAACTTGGGTATGAAGAGGGAAGGTCATGAATTGAGCACTCCCGCTCGCCCGATCAAAGATCGGCCTCTACTAACCATGATATGATGTTTTATAAACATTATGCATTCTTGTTCCGGTTATTAGACTAGCTTTACTATATGATGCGCTCAAGCAAGTATAGACTAGTTTGCTCAATTTGGAACAATTCAACTCATGTTTGTTCGAAAATGGTTTGAATTTGTCACCTTCAGGTGGGCTTAATGATGTGGATTTTCCACCAAACATAGTGGACTTAAAACATGATTTGTCACTCAACAAAGTGGGCTTAAAACGCATATTTGTTGAATCGTTCCAATTCAAACAACAGGCCTTCATCCACAGGCGTTCATGCAATTTAGCAATTAAGCACATAGCCTCATGGCATGCATGCTAATCATGGCAACATGGTAATCACATTCATGCAAGTATGCTAAAGCATAAAGACTTACCGAGTACTCCGAGCCAAAAGAAAAACTAGTTAGAAAAATGCATGATCCTAACTATACAAGATGCCTAATACAACACATGCAACAATGCAATTAATAGGCTTGGCTACTAATATGGCATATGAATCGATTTGAACAATATGCGGTTTAAACACGTATTCAAATAAGATATTAAAATTGCAATGCGGTTTGAATGATGCGCCGAGCCCCGATGCATACAAAACAAATGAATGGATGCAAACATGCAAACATAAGGTATGCTAATTGAAAATATCCCTAATCTAACCATCAAAAGCGATTAAATAAAAAGGAAAAAAACGTAGGGTTGGAAGACATACAGATACGCACGCACACTTATTACAACATTACACCTTCGTGAAGGAGGGTCTAAATTAATAAGCTAACTAACTAGCTACGCTAATTAAGCTAATTATTACAACAATTGAAACAAATTAACTAACTTATTTTAAGCTAATTAATTATTACAAACCGAAAGTAATTAGCTAAACACTAAGCTAATTAAGTGTAAAGCAATTAAACTAATTAATTAGCTACCACTAATTAACTAAACAAAGCAATTAAATGGCCTCGAGAAGCGAGGGATGCATGCATGCTTGGCTGGTTTCCACCTGAAAATGCCACTGCCTCACTGCTATAAGACTCTGTTTGCACACTTGAACACCAAAAAAGCTACCAACTTCCAGAACAGTTCTACTCCCCTATTCCATCACACTGAGCAACTTTCTTCATTGATGGCCGGTCGGCTATTGCTGGTGGCCGGTCGGCTACCCCTGTCCAGAACTTTCCCTTTTGCTGCAACAGAGAGAACACAGAGCCAAAGCACTGTATTCTCAAAGAGTGTTTGTACTGCTACCCTCCTTATCATCACATAAGTTCAAAGGAGTGTAACTCTTGGCCCTCAAGCCATCAACTAAGCAATTTCCATGCATGATGGCTAAGGAACCAAGCTTGTACAAGCTTAATAAATGCAAAACAAGACTTAAAAAGGCCACCACCCTATCATGCATGATCAAGGGTGATGGTGATCGAGAAAAGTGGCACATTTCATCACTTTTGAGTATGAAATGTCCCATTTTCCTCGTGTTTGAATTAACGTCCGATTCGAACACATGTAATGCAACACGAAAGATGCTTATGTTGCTTATTTTACTTGTCCAATTTTGTTTACTCATTTTAGTTACCGATCTATTCTTTAATCAATTAAGTCCAAAAGTGAGTGTCCTCTAATGGGAAGATAGCTCAAACCATAAGGTGCTTTGGGCATGAAAGAGGCTTTACACTGTTGGTAATGAACCACCTAAGGGATTAAACCATTAGGTGCAACACCTCAATTCCACACTTAGGCAAACAAGTGGTTTGAAATCACTTTCAAAGCAAACAAAATAGTGAAGAATGGAGGGAGGTTACAGAGATTATAGTGCTGAAATGAAGTGTAAAACAACACTGAAACATGCTTTCAACTCAAAAGAATGATGATTAAAGCATTAAAACATCAAGCCACTGAAACAATTAACACTACAACTATGCAATACAAGCCTCAACTGAATTAATCAGCCCAAAACAGAGCCAAAACAGGTCAAAATAAAGGCAAAAACATGCTGGGCTTAAACTAAAGTAACCTAGAAAAACATGCTAACTCATTAAGCTAACTAGGCATGTAAACAAGATACAAGGAGGGAAGGATAACCCCTCCAATTTTGGACTTCAAAAGTTGATTTTTACCACTGAAAAACCTCTGAGATTAAGTGGTTAAAAGGCCCCAAAAAGTTGTTTTGAAAGTGAGGAAAGATAGTACAAAAAGCTTAACAAGCTAAGGAGCCAAAAGGGTGGACAGCCCCCTAACTCAAAAAGGCTCAAACCAACATTTTTAGGTCACAAAAATAGAGGTTTTTAAACTTCAAAAACAGTCTTAAAACAGTTGAAAAAGATAGGAAAATAAGTATGCACAATAAGCTTAAACAAGGTAAGTGCTTTACCTTTGAAACAAAGCACAATTTAGGCACAAATCCAAGCTCAAACCTCCTTCCAAAGCTCAAACAAGACTCCAAGGGACTTCAGCTCAATGGTGGTCAAGTTTGGTTAAGGGTTAGTGTGCAAAAGTGTGGAGGAACTAGGCAATCAAGCACAAGATATCAAGTGAGAGAGAGAAAGTTAGAGAGAGAGAGAGATATTTTTGGTCCAAAATCTTCTAACCCTCCAAAATGGAGGAGGAACCCCCCTATATATAGAAAATCAAGTCTTGAGCTTGGATATATCCTACCATACATGTGTATGAAGATGCAGCTTAGTGAGCAACAGCTGGCAACAAATATCTGGAAAAAGGGACCAATGGCCGTCGGCCACCACCGGTAGCCAACAGGCACAATCCATGGCCGACAGATCCCAGGGCTGGCTGACAGGTCACCCTCTTTTCCAGGCTAGAGGCAACAAGCTCTTGGTCCAAAAACATGCACAAAACAGATAAGGATTAGAGGCTCAAAGACAAGGCATTCCGCCGAGGACTTCGGGCGCTCAAAACGAACACAAACAAGCACAATCATTGAGTGCACAAACGATGACGTCCAAGTCTTGAGTATGGTCAAAAATAGGGTGTCTACACCCATAACCTCTCCCTTTTACAAACTTAGGGTGCCCTTTGGGGCCCTTTCCAAGTTATAATCCCATGCCTTATAAGCCCACTCAAAATTTGTCCACCAAATCAATGTGGGACAAACCTTAAAGCAAACCTTTAGGAAATTTCACCAAAAACACCATTTCCATGGAGCTCTCTTTGGCTTCAATTTCTCATTCACCCGATAATGGTTTTGAGCAACCAAATATACCACGTGAATCACAACACAGCATAGAACGCGTTACCACTTAGACCCACAAAATTCAACGCATGGGTCCCACCTAAAAATTAGACTAGAGTTGAGAAAAAATTCTATTTTTTCCAAAACTTTCAAAATCATTTCTAACAATCCCCCACATGAATGGAATTTGATGACAATGGAAATGTAACAATATGCAGAATTTGTCGAAAGAGTATAAATCGAAAATATCTTGCATCAGGATAGGTAGCTTTCGGCCTTGAACCTTCCCTAGTGATAACCTATCAAACTTACTAGCTAACCAATGGACGCGATGTCTTGAATTGTTCAGCTGTTTATGTAAACCAAGACAATAGATTTCACACAAAATATCTTCTGACACATCATGGTTATCATGGTTATGTTCATTTTGGCCTTGAACGCTCCTGGTTATGCTTGAGTACTTCTAGAGAATTTAGCCTCTTCATTCTCATAGAACCGGCCCCAGTTAGTCACTCATATAGGTGATTCTTATTGTGAGTATCTCTTATACTCATCTTGATTTTGTGCCTAACTCAAGATATAAGTAATCATTAAAAGCTAAGCTTATCCTTAAACCCCTGCATACAACACATGTTGCAGATATCATTCTCACCATAGAAATGGGTAGGGAATTTTAATTCTTTGGTGATTTCTGGTGAGCCACACATAACTTAGTTGTCTCTTTGAACTTAGTTCTTGGGATCTCTAGTCATATAAGTAGAGTTACCATTATGATGACTCTTATGTAATAGGCTTTAATCTCATCCCCTTTGATGAACTATACACTTGCTCTTTTGTCAAACCTTTTGTTTACGAATCTGTAATATTTTCTTTAGATTTTATATAATCTATTGAGATTATTCCATTTGAAAGCAATTGCCTTACGGTATTATGTCTACGATGAATATGTCGTGACTTACCATTATACATATGATTCTGTGCCCTGCCTATTGCAAATTGACTATCACAATGAATGCAAATAGCTGGCACAGGTTTTGGCCACATTGGAATGTCTTCTAAGAAGTGGCGAATCCATTCTGCTTCTTCTCCTACTTTATCTAAAGCAATGAACTCAGATTCCATTTTGGATCGTGCGATGTATGTTTGTTTCGTGGATTTCCAAGAAACAACAGCGTCTCCCAGAGTAAAGACATATCCACTAGTGGATTTTGAATCTTTAGTATCCGATATCCAATTGGGATCACAATAACCTTCGAGTACTGCTGGATATTGAGTAAAGTTCAAACCATGATCACGGGTAAATCTTAGATATCTAAGAACCTGAATGATCGCTTTCCAATGGTCTTCTTCGGGGTTACTGATGTACCTCTTCAATTTACTGACTGTATAAGCTCTATCAGGACGAGTACAATTCATTAGGTATATTAGGCTTCCAATAATTTAGGAGTATTTTAACTGAGACACCGTATCACCTTTATTTTTTGATAAATAAAGACTGATGTCTACAGGTGTTCTAGTTACATTCATATCATCCTTGATAAATTTATCAAGAATTTTCTCAATATAATGTGATTGAGATAATGCATATCCGTCAGATGTTTTAATAATTTTCATTCCTAATATTACATCTGCGACCCCCATATCTTTCATATCAAATCTTCTATTCAGCATTTGCTTAGTTGATTTAATCATATTTTGACTGCTTCCAATGATAAGCATGTCATCCACATAAAGACAAACTATGACATATCCTTGGTCAGTGTTTTTAACATAGACGCACTTGTCACATTCATTTATCTTAAACCCATTAGTAAGCATAGCATGATCAAATTTTTCATGCCATTGCTTAGGAGTTTGTTTTAATTCATAAAGAGATTTTACAAGCCGACAAACTTTTTTTTCTTGCACTGGCACTACAAACCCTTCGGGTTGCTCCACATAGATCTCTTCATTTAGATCGTCGTTTAAGAAAGCTGTCTTAACATCCATTTGATGTATTTCTAAATTATACAACGCTGCTATAGCAATAAGTATGCGAATGGATGTTATTCTTGTCACAGGGGAATATGTGTCAAAATAGTCTAGACCTTCCTTTTGTCTGTAACCTTTTACTACAAGTCTTGCTTTATATTTGTCTATTGAACCATCTGCTTTCATTTTTCTCTTGAATATCCATTTATATCCAAGAGGCTTAGAACCGGGTGGAAAATCCACCAATTCCCAAGTATGATTCTGCATAATGGATTCAATTTCATTATTAACAGCCTCTTTCCACAAAGGTGCTTCAGGACCTGTAATTGCTTCCTTAAAGCTTTGAGGTTCATTTTCTAACAGGTATGTTAGAAAATCTGGACAAAAGGATTTTGATGTTCTTGCTCTCTTACTTCGTCTTGGTTCATCATCAGTTAAATCCTGTTGGTTGAGACCATTACTAGTCTCTTGTGTTTGATTGTCATTAGTCTCTTGACTTTGTGTACAATCATAAGTTCTTTTCTGTGAACTTAATTCATGTTCTTTCTTATAAGGAAAGACATGTTCAAAAAACACAGCATTTCTTGACTCTATAATAGTGTTCACATTTATATCAGGTATTTCTGATTTATAAATCAGAAACTGATATGCACTACTATTCTTAGCATAATCGATAAACACGCAATCCATGGTTTTTGGTCCTATCTTAGTCTTATTAGGAACAAGAACTTCTACCTTCGCCAAATAACCCCACACTTTTAAGTATTTGTAAGAAGGTGGTCGACCTTTCCACAATTCATAAGGAGTGCTATTAGATTTCTTGTGGGGTATTATGTTAAGAACATAATTAGCAAACAATATTGCTTCCCCTACAAGTTCTGCGATAAGCCTGAACTTAGTAACATGGCATTCATCATTTCTTTAAGGGTTCTATTATTCCTTTCAGCAATTCCATTTTGTTGTGGATAATAGGGTGTTGTAGTTTGGTGAATAATGCCATGTTATGCACAAAATTCATTTAATGGTGCATCATATTCACCACCCCTATCACTTCTAATCATTTTAATGGTTTTACCAAGTTGATTTTCAACTTTAGTTTTGTAGAGTTTAAACATTTCTAAAGCTTTATCTTTACTTCTAAGTAAGTATACATAACAATATCTTGTGAATAATGCCATGAAATACTTTTTGTATCCTCTAGTTTGAACAAATTTAAAATCACATGCATCTGTATAAATTAATTCTAGAGGTTCGGTTTTTCTTTTAACCGATTTAAATAAAGCCTTAGTTAGTTTCCCTTCTACACAAATCTTACATTTGTGATTAGGATCAATTTCAAACTTTGGTATATAATCCAAACCAATTAATCTATGCAAAGCATCAAAATTTACCTAATTTACCATGCCATAAATTTGACTCAAGAATATAAGCAAAAGATGTATGTAGACACGCTCCTGGGAACTCCCCGACATCCGCGCGCGCGCCTACGAGGGCGACGCGGGGATCTCGTCTTGTTCTCTAAGCTACTACAGTTCAAACTCAAATATCACAGTTCTGAAACTAATCTTACAATGTGCGATGTAAGACCGATAAATCACCAAAGAGTCCAAATCCGGCAAATCGTTTTGGAAAACTGATTTTTGTAAAGAAGTGCCAAACATGAACTGCTTTGCCAGATACAGAGTCGTCACCTAAATATTTTATTTTGGGGAAATTTAGGAAACCCTGACTCGTGCCTAAGGCCACGTGTCCGTCATCACCAAAGTTGCCTCGGCTCGGGAACTTGGGTACGAGAGGGGAAGGTCATGCAATGAGCACTCCCGCTCGCCCGATCAAAGATCGGCCTGTACTAAGCATGATATGTTGTTTTTGAAAACACATGTGTTCTTATTCCGGTTAATTAACCTAGAATTACTATGTGATGCGCACAACATACAAGTATAGACTAGATCGCCTAATTTGGAACAAAACATTACATATTCATTTTGTGAAAATGGTTTGGAGTTTGATACTTGCAAGTAGGCTAAATTGAGGATTTCAATGAATTTTTCCAATTCAAGTGATCCAACCTTCACCCACAGGCATTCAGGCAGTTATATCAAATAAGCAATTAGCCTCATGGCAAGCATGCTTTCATGGAAACATTAACACACATGCAGTATGCTAAAGCGTAAACACTCACAGTGTACTTCGAGCCAAAACAAAGAACTAGTTAGAAATCATGCATGATCCTAGTTCATGTTAAGACGGCTAATGCAACACATGCAAAAATCCAACTAAAATAAGCTTGGCTATCCTAAGAGTGTCATGTGAAATGCAACTTGGTACATGTATTCAAATTGGAATTGAAATACAATGCAGTTAGTATAATGCGCCGAGCCCAATGCATGCAAAACAGATGAATGGATGCACGCATGCGAACATAAGGTATGCTAAATGAAATATGCCCTAAAACTAACCATCGTAAGCGGTTAAGTAAAAGAGAGAAAGAAATGAAAATTGGAAGATATGCATCACACACACGCACACTTATTACAACATTGCACCCTCTCGCAGGAGGGACCGAATAAGAAGCTAACTAGCTAATTTAAGCTAATTAAACTAATTATTACACAACAAATTAATTAACTAATCCTAGTTAACTACTTATTACAAAATGAATTTAAATAGCTAAATGCATTAACTAATTAAAGGGTACAAACCAAAACAAAAGTTAGCTATCTAAGCACGGTAGCTAAGGAAAGCAGTAAAACAGGAGGTTCTCGGAGGGAGAAGGCTGGATGCATGCTCGGTCGCCTCGTTCAGAAATCCAATGCGATGCCTCGTTTTGCCTATGTTTTCATTTGTTCTCAGAAATTTGCACCAAGCTGTAGAAAGCTGAAACTCCACCTAGGGAAACCTGTGGGAGGGTGGCCGACCACTTTTGATCTCTTCAGACACCTGCCGACCACTTTTGGTTGTTGAAAAACCAGAAAAGTGGTCAGCCAGCTAGTTTTTCTGGCTGGCCGGCCAGTTGTTGCTGCTGAACTGTAATTTGCTATAACTGTGAGCAAGAAAGGGCATGGCAATGTATTTGCAAGATATGTTTGCACAACCACCCTCCCTATCATGTCATGGACTCAAAGGAGTGTGGTTCTCGACCCTCGGGCCACCAATCATGCATTTCAATGCATGATGGCCGAGAGGCGAAGTTGCACAATTCAATGTAAAATGAATGCACAAGTAAACACATAAAGCCTAAAACTCTATCATGTATGATCAAGAGCGTCGGCGACCGAGAATTGAGGCACGTTTCATCACTTTAAGTATGAAACGCTCCTCATTTCTCGTGTTTGGACTATCACCTATTCCAAACACAATGCAACAAGTAACATGGCAAACATGCAATGTAACTTAAACATGCAAGCATGCAACTACAAGGCATACACAATGCAATGTGATATGATCAACTTAACAAAGTTAATGACATGCGAACGATGCTAATGCATGCATGCACAATGCAATACAATAAGGGCAACTTAGCAATGTTAGGAACATGCATACTCAATGCGAAGAAACAACTTAGCATACACAATGCGACTCGAGCATGCAAAACATGCAATGCAACTTAAGCATGCAAACATGCAAGAGACAAGCATATACAATGCGAGGGATAACATGGCATACTCAATGCTAAATGCTAAGAACTAGATGACATACTCAATGCAAGGCAATCATAAGGTTCTAAACACCATGTAATGCATACATGCACAATGCAATGCAACAAGGGCAATAATATGCAATACATCGAACATGCAACAACATGCAAACCATATACTCAATGGACTTAAACCGAAATGGACAGATCTCAGTCGTGCCAAAACAGAGGCCATAACACTAAAATGAAGGCACCGAAAACACCTACAAGCATGCATGCCAATTGGCTCACCATTTAAGGCACAAAGGTGTAACTCTCAACAACACTTAAAGAGTGAAAAGCGTAGAAGTGTAACAACACTAAGTGCACTGGAATGAGGTAAGAAATGATGCCAAAACATTCAAACAATACAAGTATGGCATGCTAGGGTCCTTAAAGCATGAGGCTAGTAAAGAGGACTACAAAGGAGGCATGCAATACATGGTACAAATGAATGAACTAAGCATGGACAGAGCTCAAGTAGGTTAAAATAAGGACCTAAACATGCTGAGACGAGGGCTCAAAGGCCTAGGCATGCAAGCATACGAGCTAAGGCATGAACTAGGCAACAATGCATAACACTCAAACGCACTTAAAGCATGATTGAGGTAGGAACATGGCAATGCTAAAAGCTCTAAAATGAAGTATTAAATGATGCCAAATCATCTAAGTAGCTCAAAGATAGCATGCATGAGGCAACAAAACACAAAGCTAGCAAGGCCAATTGCACTACAGCTATACAAAGCATGAAACATATGACCAAGGCAACCCAAAAAAGTCCTAGAACATGTTAAAATGAGTCTAAAACATGCATGGAAGGAAGCCAAAACAAGCTAGCATGAGGGGCATAAGGCATGATGCATACAAGGGGAATAAGGTGGATTACACTACACCTATTAAGACCAAGCATAGGATGACTTAACCAACAAAAATCAGAGTTATATCATGGCAAAATAACCCCAAAAACACATTGAAATGATGGCTCGCAAGCTAAGTCATGAAGGCATACACAATTGTTCATGTTAAGGCATAAATGGGGAAACCCTCCAACGCATTGAATGAGTGACAAATGTGAATGCATGGCCATGAAACATGGACTGAAATCACATAATAAATGATGTCAAATCATTAAAATAGTCCAAGTAAAGCATGCTAGTGGACTCAATACACAAAGCTAACAAGTTAGATTGAACCATAGCTATACAAAGCAAGTCATGCATGGCCAAAACAACTAAAATCAGACCTTAAACATAGTAAAACACGAACAAAGTCTTCTCAGAACTAAGCCAAAAGTATGCTAAAATGACATGTTACAACATGATGCATGTTAAGCTATTTCATGGAATTGCACTACAAGTGCAAGGAGCATGCAAAGGCTAACAAAACCAAACTCTAACAGAGGTATGACATGGTAAAAAAAGCCCAAAAACATGCTGAAATGGAAAGAAAACAAGCTAGAATGACATGCTACTTCATGAAGCATACAAAGCTAGTTTGTGTGATTTACACTACAAGTGTATTAACCATGCATGGAGTGACCAAAGCAAGTAAAAAAAAGTGGCATGCTTCAGCAAAATAACCACAAATACTAGCTAAGAACAAGCTGACACAAGCTTATCAAAGGTGCTCAAACATGAGGCATATGAAGCTAGTAAACACAATACAAGGAGAGGGGATGACCCTCTCCTATTTAGGACACTAAAGCCACCTTTCCACCACTGAAAATCCTCTAGATTTCAATGGTAGAAAGGTCATGTAAAGGGTTCAACAAGAGCCTAAAGGGATGGCCCAAAACAAGGCCTAACAAGGCCTAAGAGGGGGTAAATCACCCCAAACGAAAAAGTGACCTCAAACAGCTATTTTAAGCATGCAAAAATAGAAATTTTTCTAGTTAAGAGTTAAGCTTAAAAACATATGCAAGAAGGGATAAAAGGTTAAGCAAGAAAGGGAGATTTAAAGGTCAAATGCTCACCTTTGAAGACCTCTTTTACAACTGCAACTCCAGCAAGTTCTTTGAGCTTAAACCAATCCAAGAACACAAAAAACAACCCCTTAGCACCTCAGCAACCAAAGGAAGGTATTTGAGTGTGTGTTTGTGTGTTAAACTAAGACAAAATAACACTTTAAGGCACAAAAATGAAGCAAAGAAAGAAGTATAGATACAAGACTATATCTAACTCTCAACTTTCAAATTTTTGAACCTAGCGGAGGGAGGAGGAGCCTCCCTCTTAGAGAAACTAAAAGGCAAAGCTTCTTGGAGAAGCTAAGCCATCAACAAATCCCTCCATACATGTGTGTATGGAGGATAGCCCAAATGCCCTCCAGCTGTGCCAGTTGGAGGAAAATATCTCCAAAAAGGTGCCAAAAAGTAGTCGACCACTTGAAGTGGTCAGCCTGCTATTTAAAGTGGTCAGCTGACCACTTCAAGTGGTCTTCCAAGACACAAACTGGTCGGCCATGGTGGGAGAGAGTCCAGGGCATGAAAGAAAGTTAGTAGTGTGATGGCCGACCAGAAAATGTGGCCCAAAGACCAAGCAAGCTAGTTATCTGACCAGAAAATTGGCTGGCAGAAGAAAAAGTGGTCTCCAAGGAGAAAAAGTGGTCTCCCACCCTTGTACCACCTTCCAAACAAGGAAAACAAGGTTTGTACCAAAAACAAACCAAAAAGGGAGCGAGACGAGAGATTAGGAGGCAAAGCACGCGGCCGAAAGCCCCGAAAACTAACTGACGAGCACCAAAAGTGGTATGCAACCACAAAAGTGGTCTCCTAGACCACAATGTTCCTCTAAGCAGAGGCAACAAGGTGTGGTTCAAAAACCACACCAAACGGAGAACGCTAAGCGGTCCCGAGACAAGGCATGCGACCAAAGGCTCCAAAAATCAGAAACTAGTCTCCAAACGGGAAAAGTGACCTACGACCACAAAAAGTGGTCTACGACCACAAAGAGATGGTCTACAAGACCTCTCCCTCCCTCAGGGAAGAGAAAACAAGATTTGGTCCACAAACCGAGCCGAAGCACAAAAGAGTTCAGAGGCCCGGAGGCAAGGCTCTCAGCCAAAACCCTGGAGACTCAAAACGAGCACAACATGTACCATCACCGAGCGCTCAATTAATGACGTCTGAGTCTTAAGGTCTGTCAAAAATGGGGTGTCTACAATGTGTTATTCTCATTAATAGCAAGTTTTGGTACAATCGGCATTATATTCAACTTGAAAAGACCATCACTCATGTATCCCTTACCAACATACATACCATTCTTTGTTAATACAAATTTATCAGACTCAAATAGAAGCCTAAAACCATTTTTACTTAACAAAGAACCAGAAACTAAATTCTTCCGGATGTCTGGTATATGCAGTACGTTGTTGAGGGTAAGTTCCTTCCCTAAAGTCATCTTCAAGATCACCTTTACTTTTCCAACCACAGTAGAAGTAGAAGAATTTCCCATAAAAAGTTGTTCACCATTTGCAGCATCATTGTAAGTTGTGAACATCTTCTTGTCCGCACAAATGTGACGAGTTGCCCCAATGTCAACCCACCATTCCTTGGGATTTCTAACCAAATTAGCCTCAGACACCATAGCAGAGAGGTTGATGTCATTTACCCAGTCAGAGATATAATCTAATTCTGTCACATTGGCTTGATTGGTGGTCTTCTTGCTTGTACTTCCGCGATCCTTCTTAGGACGGCGACAATTAGAAGCTCGATGTCCAGTTTTGCCACAATTATAGCATTTACCTTTGAACTTTTTATTTCCATTGTTGTCGCCTTGTTTGGGACCATCTCCAGTAAATTTCCTCTTTTTGTTATGTGGTTTGTGCACTTGTTCAACCACATTAGCCTTGGACTCAATGGGATTTTTACCATTCCTCTTTTCATCTTTTCGGTTATCTTCCTTAATCCTCAATCTTACAATCAATTCATCCATGATCATCTTCTTGCGTTTATGTTTTAAATAACTTTTGAAATCTTTCCAAGCCGATGGTAACTTTTCCACTAAAGCAGCGACTTGGAAAGACTCGCTAAGAGACATTCCTTCAGAATGAATATCATGCAAAATTAATTGAAAATTTCGAACTATAGAAATTACCATTTGGGATTCTACCATAACGAAATCTAAAAATTTACCGTCAACAAATTTCTTTGTGCTGGCATCCTCTGTCTTGTATTTTCTCTCTAAAGAATCCCACAATTCTTTTGCTGTTTTCAGAGGGCTGTAAACATTATACAGCATGTTGTCAAGGTCATTGAGGATGTAGTTTCTGCACAGGAAATCAGAATGTTTCCAAGTGTCTACAGCGGTAACAACTTGCCGATCACTTTCATCCTTTCTAAGTACTAGAACATTTTCACAGAGAAACTGGGCCAAATTTAGAGTTGTAAGATAGAACAGCATTTTCTGCTATCATCTCTTAAACTCAATGCTATTAAGTTTTTTTGATTTTTCTCCATGATTTATGGGAACTTGAACATGGTTTTGGATAGGTACTTGAGTCGTTCTAACGATCGGATTTGGAGTATTACTTTTAGCAGCCATAATATCTGATTACAAAAATCTGAAAAAACCAAAACAAAAATTAATTTTCTAGTTACTAAAACCAGAAAATAAATTATAACACAAAATAATTTTATTTTCCTTGTTACTAAAACTAGAAAAATAAAATACCACAATAATTTTCTGTAACACAAATTAATATTCTGCAATTGTTAATGACACCAGTATATTACTACTAGTTGTTAAAGAAAATAAATAGTATATTACTACTATTTGTATTTTCCAACCAGAATATCACTTTGTGAAAACACAGAAAAATAAATACAATGAAGACACCAAAAAATAATCTGTCTTAATATTGTTGGACAATCTTCACTGTATTTCGAATAAATTAAGTTTGTGTACTTAACAACAAACAAAAGAAATTAAGGAAATGAGGGAAAATGTTTGATTACAAAAATCAAACTAGAAAGTAAAATAAATAAATAAAAATAGATTTTTATTTTATTACAAAAACAAAATCAAAATCTGATATAAATAAATAATAAACCAGAAAATAAATTACCAACCTACTTGATTAATTTCTTGAACAAATTTTTGATCAAGTCCAGTATTTAACACTCTGTCCTTAAGATAGATTCGTCCTCTCCGCGGTGCTTTCAGATTTACGGACGTCTATCTCCCAAGATAAAATGATCAACAATGAATAATTGCAGCATTACAAATTATTCGCACAACGAACACACTTTGTGTATATACTCTTTCTCATTGAAAATTAATGCAGCAAAATGCAGAGATTAAAGGCAGCAAAGAAGAATCAAAATTGTTGTGAAAAAACAAATGAGGGACTTGTCTTATTTATGTAGAAAACCTATTTGCACACGTATTGAATCTGTTCAGGACAGATTAAACAATTAAGGCATTGTTTGGTTTGATATTTAAACAGATATTGAATCTGTTCGGTTTTAATTCAAGGAAAACTAGACGGATTTTATTTTAAACATAAAATTAATTTCAAATGGTTTTGGCCCAAAAAATAATTAGTATTGGGCCGGACAACTCCAACCTAACCTCACACTACGCACAGCCTGCCCGACCGGCGGCGATGCGTACGTGTGTTTATTTTTTGGTCCAATGGATCTAGCCCATAACATCTCCCTTCTACAAACTTGGGGTGCCCTTTGGGGACCTCCCCAAGTTGTAATCCCATGCCTTATAAACCCACTCAAAATTTGTCCTCCAAATCAATATAAGACAAACCTTAAATCAAACCTTTAGGAAATTTCACCAAAAACACCATTTCCATGGAGCTCTCTTTGGCTTTAATTTTCCATTCACCCCATAATAGTTTTGAGCAATCAAATATACCACGTGAATCATAACGCGGCATAGAACGCGTTACCACTTAGACTCGCGAAATTCAACGCATGGATCCCACCTAAAAATTAGACCAAAGTTGAGGGAAAATTTTGTTTTTTCCAAAACTTTCAAAATCATTTCTAAATAATTATACAAGCTAAATCTGCAAAAAGAAGGTTCTGTTGCAGATTTTCTCAACACACAGATTGTAGGGACATGCGGAAACATGAACTGGAGGACTTTGTTTGTAGAGGAGGAGGAAGAGGTCAACATATTGCAAATGATGTTATTAGAAGCTCCAGTAGCAAAGGTATGGGAATCAGATATGATCAAGTGCAGAGCAGACCCAAATGGATCCTACTCGATTTCAGATTTGTATCGCCAATTTGAAGAATTGATTAAGCCAAAAAAGAAATACCTAAAAGAAGTTTGGAGTAATACAGCTCCTTCTAAAGTCAAATTCTTTGGATGGTTGGTGTGGTTTGGTATAATAAAATATGCTCAAAGAATGAAGAGGTTGAGAATTCTTAGTGATAATGAGGAAGGGTCGTGCTACTTTTGTGGAAGTATTGTTGAATCAATGGAACATGTATTGATATGGTGTGATCATGTTTGGAGGGTGTGGTCTTTGATCCTGAAATTGTGGGGGCTTATTTGGGTAGTCCTAGGTTCAGTAAAAATGTTATTTGAATGGTGACAGAGCTGGAGGTTTAGGAAAGCAAAAAAAGTGGTTTGGAAGTAATTTTGTAAGTGATTTGTAATCAATTTAGGGGTTAAGAAATCTGTGATTGTTTAATGATGTACAACCTTGGGACAACTTTATTGATTTGATTAAATTTCGGGTGGTAATTCTAGGCTTGTTTGCAAAAGGAGTTGAGCTCACTTTCAATAATTGAGTTGTTTTCCTGTCAACAACAATTGTCTTTGTGCTTTTGAAGATTGGATAGGTTTTGTTGTGCTGTCTCTGTGCTTCCCAAGCTGGTTGATGTATCTGGTCTCAACAAGTTCATGGAGTGCAAGTAATGGTAACCTAGGTTGGTCCAACAGGTCTGTAATTGGTGCAAGAGTTTGGTAAGTCAATTTTTGCCCTGTTGTTCTCCTCTAGATGCGGCTAAGGCTGGTTATTTTGTTTGGGATATGGTTGTCATCAGTTTTTGTTAATGATTGTTCTATTGAGGGTTTTGTTGTGTTAGGTATGGTTAGGGCTGCAAATGAACCGAATCGTTCATGAACAAACTCGAGTTCAGCTCCTTCGAACTCAGTTCACTTCTCAACAATGGGCTCAACTAGGCTCATGAGCTCAAAAAAAATATTATTATTATTAAATAATTGTGTTAAACTAACTCAACATTTTATAACATTATAAGACTTCGTATGCTTCTGCACTTGAGCGATGTAGGACTAAATAAACATCTTTTGCTTTTGCTTTTGGTTTTTGTGCAACAGACTCAAGTATCTCAATCTTGAGAGAGACAGAGAGACAGAGAGAGAGATGTAGAAGAGCAGTGATGGTTTTATGAGAGCAGATCAGAGATTGGATAAGCAACTTGAGAGGCATGTCCGCTGAGTATGGACTCTAGAGAACAATAATAAGCAACCAGACTTCGACTTCCCTAACTCTGAATCGAATCATTTTTTTTCTCGTACCCATCGAAGCTGAACCAACTTTCCCAACTCACTCACTCACTCTCTCTCTCTCTCTCTCTCTCCTTCGTACCTTTCTCTTCCTAAGAACCCACCGCCAATGAAGCATCTCCTCCTAATTCATGCTTAGTGTGTGAGTCGATTTCTGACCACACTACCAAACTAGTACTTAGCTGGAGAGCACCGGCATAATAGATTAAGCCCGAACGACCTGTCACAGAAAGAAGAGATTCTGGCAGTGGTTCGTCCACCCGGGGGCACTCCGACGATCAAGTCAGTTATCTCTCAAAGATAGCAAAAGTGCTTAACTCACTATTCAGAATATAAAAAGCGTACCTTAGACCCATGAGGGTGCCTCCCTTTTATAGCCAACACAAACCTAGTCACAATAGAAGCCTAGTTCCAATGGACTTTGGATTACTGCTAATCTTGGACTCCCAACAAGATTGGGATAAACTCTCTAAGAGTCTTATCTTTATCCAAACTGAAGTTCTCTCCCAATCTAGGACTCTTGTCCCTTATCCGCTTTTCCCAGATTCTGGTATTCTCGCAGATAACCTCGGCCTAGCGGAGATTACCTCGGAGTCATGACCAGGACACGTGGCACCTCGGCTGACATATCGGTGTCACCTCGGCCACATGCTGTCATTCAAAAAGTATGTCTCCACAACTGCCCCCTAGGTTCTATTACCTCGGCATCCTGAGATGATGGAACCTATATCATTTGTTCCATTTAGCACATCAGCTAAGCTCGCCTTACCTTTCATTCTTGAGGTCATCACCCGTTGCTCTTATGTGACCAAGACCTATGATCTGCTTTCATCAATGCCTTAGGACAAATAACCAAGTATGTTCAAATTATTTAGCCGAGATCATCCTCACAGCTGAGGTCTTTGCTTCGTTAAACCAAGCACTTCAAGAGATTCGTCATGTGGGTGAACTGTCACGCACAGCAACCAAACCGTTTTAGCGACGCGTTCTTCCCCTCATTGGATCGTACTTGATACGGGCCTTTAAGTCGTCTTCCGTTTGTGTGCGCCGTCTGACAAGCACGTCGCCCTAGGTGCATTGATGGTATTTTTCCACAATTCTCCACGTTTAATCAAAATCCCTTCTCTCTCTCTCCGTCTCTTCACTTTTGCATCCTCGTTCCCAAGCTCCTAGCTTTTTCTCTCTCTAACTTTTCTTTCCCAAATCTGCCATTGTTGCTTTCGTGAAGCTTTCTGCAACCACATTCACTTCACTCTTTCGGTGAGGCTTTCGTTGCACTTCTTTGCTCTTTGCCACCGTCCGACACCGGTGTATTTTACACCGGCCTCATTTGCTTTGGTAAGTCATTGTTCCTTCCTTTGTTTTAATTTCTTGTTTCACATTCTATTGCCTCTGTTTATTAATTACGTTTGAATATATTAATATGCTCCCATTCCTGTATGTGCTTCAAATTTCACCCCTTGTATGCTTAAAACATACTCTGTTTCGCCTGTTTCTGGGTATACACATGTATCCACACACTTTGCTCATTTTGCTACTATTCTTGGCCTTGCACCCTTGCACACACTCTGTCATGGTGTTCTTGATAGAGCATCATCATTCTTGGTTCTGAATCTTTGTCTCTGTTTCTTCTTTTTGTGTTTTCTCCAGATTCGTGCCTTCAATCTTTTGTTTACATAGACTTAGGTTTGGGATTTGTCATAGAACTCACAAATTTTAGGAAAAACTGAAACAAGCCTCACTTTAGATCCTAAAAAATCTTTACCCCAGCATTCGTTTAGGTTTTGCCGAGGTCTTCCAAACCTTGACAGAACACTTCTTTTCCAAATCATATACCTTCTCCCTAAGCCGACGTCATGGGTATGTGGAGTTATAGGGTAGACACCCCAACTAAGCTAGAATATTTTAGGCAGGAGTTTTCTACCTCGGCCGACGTCCATCTGAGGTTGGCTGGGGAGGATGACTCCATCATGCCCACAGTTGACTCCATGCCTTTCCCAGTCATTGCTTTCATAGAGTGTGGACTTAGGCTTTCACTTGACATCCTTTTCCAAGAAATCCTCCACTACTACAAATTGAACCCAATGCAGTTCGCCATTAACTTCTACCGAGTTATCAACGGTATAATAGCCTTAGCCAAAAAAGAGAGTGCTAGGGTAACTTTAGCCGACATCCAATACTACTACACCATGTGTGGCCTTAAGTTAGAAAAAGGCTACATTTACTCCCTTAAGCCAAGGTCCACAGAGTACAAAATTGTTGCCGACCTCCCAGACTCCAACAAGGGAGCCGGGGACGATTACTTCATTGTCTCGGGAAACTGGGAGTTCGCTCCAGATGAGGACCTCCACCTTTACCCTCTTAGCTGAACAGTTTTCATAGGGGGTAAAGGTAAGAGCCAAGTGTTTATATTTACTTGTTTTGAAAGTCTTCAATACTTTGTCCTTTCTGTACATTCTAACGTCTGTTTTTCTTGTAGCTCTTCCACAACTGGCAAAAGACTTCCGTAAGTCCTTCTCGAGCAAGGGCTTGAAGAAGCTATTGGATTTGCCAGTTCACAAGCGGAGAGCTCCCCTACTACTCAACTACATCCTGACATATAAGTCGGTCATTCCTGATATCCTAAAGAAGAAGAGCAAGTCTCCTCCCCCCGCCACAACTTCTCTAACACCTTCCTCATCACGGCTAGACCAAGGATCAACTTCCGATCTAGCTGAACAACCATCAACCTCGGCTCCATATCTGATCCCTCCATCTCAACGCTGACGCAGACGCCGAACTGTAATCGCTGCCGAGATGGGCCGCAAGAAAGCAGTTGCAGACGATCTTATGGCCGATATCCCTGATACTGTCAACGCTCAACCAGCACAACCAAGGCCAAAACCCAAAGGACTGAAGAAGGCCCAGCCTAAGACAATGGTGACTCAGATTGACAGTGAGGACACCTTGCCAATTTCATAGTTGGCTGAGAGTGAGAAGACCACTTCTACTGTCCAGAAGAGGCCCGCCGAGGCCGAACCATCCCAACTAACTCGGTCAAAGAGGCCGAGGTCCGAATCCGTAACAACCTCGGGATCCCTGAAGTCAGATGCCCCCTGGGCTCCTGCAATCACAATCGAGGACAAGCCGATCAGAGCTGACGACAGCGCCGATGACATTGAAGTCGACGTTGTCCTCTCTACCGCCTTGCTCCTTCCCAATGATCTCAATCGTAACGCTGTGATGAAAGAATACGAAATTTTTTCTCTAATGTTGCAACATTCCGTACAAGTAAGCCCCTAAAGCTTGGTACTTTCTACTTTCTCTATTCTCTTTAGAAAATTTTGCTAACTTTTGTTCTTGTCTATTTCTGCTAGGCAATCCAGCATGGCCACTCCTTCGCAATACAAGCCTTCAACCTCAAGAAGGAGTTGGCAGATAAGACCAAGGAGGCTGCTAGTTTACGAAAGGCCCTTAACAAGGCTGAGGGCAAACTGAAGACTTTGTCGGACCAGGCTGAGGTAGCCAAAAAGGCTCAAGATGAGGCTGAGGAAAAGGCTGACGCCGTGGAGGCCATCGCCAAGGTCCTTGCTGTCGAAAAGAAAGAAGCCGAGGCAAAGATGGTTGAGGCCCAAAAAGAACTTCAAGATGCCCTAGCCATAAAAGAGACCAAAATCAAGGCCGTTGATGAGAAGGCGTACACCGAGGGGGTGGCCAACGTCAAAGAGGACTACAAAAGACAAGTGAAGCAAGCATGCAATAAGGGTTTCACCCTTGGTTGGATGGTTGCCCTCAAAAAACTGGATGTCCCCAAGGACTCCTCCCTCAAGAATGTCGACGACCTCTCCCTGCCATTCCCCCCTACTCTAAGCCAATCCGAAGATGATTTTGAGTCCGAGGAGGAAGCTTTGGTCAGAAAGAAGAAGGAAGCTGCTAGGGCCAAGTCCCCTACTCTGAATGAGCAAGTCGTGGACTTGTCTCAGGATGAGGAGGGTGAGGTCTCCAAAGATGCCACTCCTGAGAAGACAACATCGGGCGCGCCTATCGCCGAGCAAAGCATCGACCAGACTCTTCAAGAGATTGATGCTGAGCTTGCAGCTGAGAAGGCCGCCGAGATGTTTTCCCAACTGTCTTCTGAACCTCAGACCCAACCAGCCAAAGACGCCGAATAGTCTAGTTTGATGTTTTTCTCTTTTTTCTGTACCTTGTACTTTCTTTCACTTTTGGAACAAATGTAAGCTTTAATTTGGCCGAGGTGCCATTTTTGTGTTTCGCACAAGTAATCCTTTTGTAGGCCGATGTGCCCTTTCTTTTGAATGTGAATACAACTTCTTCTTTTGAATGCTTGCATGTTTGTCTTCTTTTTATTCTTGTATGACTCTTATACTTTGAACAATTTATATGCCTTCAACGTACACCTTGACTGTGTAATCTCCTCGGTATGGAATACTTTGGCTGTACCCACTAACAGTTTACCTCGGCTTTGACCTAACACTTGAAAATATTTATCATAATATTTTCACAAGTGTTACTCACAACTTGCCACTTTACTCAAGTCCTCTGTCTTCTATTGTTGCAACATAATCTTGGGTCAACTTCAACTTGTAAATTTTTCTCAAAATTTCAACAAGTGTTAAACCATCTGCTTTTGCTTGTAAATTCCAACTCTGAAGTATCATTCTCCAGCCCTCTGCCCCCTAATGTGAACCTAAGTTCTACTTGGGTTCTTATTAGGCATGGGGTTTTCGACCTTATCGCCGAGGTCAGATTCAAACAAAGACTGGCCAAGGTTATCAACCTTCGCCTCTTTGTTAATCTTTAACTGACATGCACTTAGTTTCAATCTATGTCTGATTCTGTCGACATGGCAAGTTCAAGTTGATTCAACTTAGTTCAACTTTATTATATGCAAGTAGGAACTCTGCCATATAATAAGTCTAAGTTATTCGTCATGTTTCAGTCAGAAACATCGCAAACTTAGTTCAACTCTATTATATACAAGTAGGAACTCTGTCATATAATAAGTTTAAGTTATTCGTCATGTTTCAATCAGAAACATCGCAAACTTAGTTCAACTCTATTATATGCAAGTAGGAACTCTGCCATATAATAAGTCTAAGTTATTCGTCACGTTTCACTTTAGAAACATCGTCAAGTACCTGATTAGTCACTGTGGAGAAATGGTTTGGAAATACTCTTCAGATCCTGGGAGACGCTAGTGATCCTTAGCTAGTCACCTGAAAAGATACAAACACTCTGGTCGGGGTGCCGGAATTAGCACTCCAACAGACAAGTCAGTTCAAATGCTCAGGATAGCTTCTTTACTAAGTTAAGTGAAGTGATTCTTACATACCTTTCTCAATCCATTGTTCCTGTATTTATACATGTTCCTTTTGATCCTCGGGGCCAGGGCCTACTTTTTAATCATTGTCCTTTCTCTTATCCGGCTCTAAGGATCTACACTTATTCGGCACATATATTATATTCAGCTTCCCATTCTCGTAGGATACAGCCGATTAATATAAGTCTTCTAAGGTATGCACCTTCTGATTCTGCCATTATTCGGCTCCCACAATTGCCCCCCGAACTCCCCATTGACGGTAGTTAATCGGCGTGTTTGGTTTTGAATCGAAAAAGTCAAAATAGGTTAGACGGCTTCGCGTACCCCAATACAGATGTCAGAACGCACACACCTTTTCGATCATCATTACACTTTTTCCCATCATTCGTGCGTCTCATATTTATTGCGATTTGAAATTTCAGTCCTTTCGAGTGCACATTTCGTCGAGTATTCGAGACTCTTAGACCGCCAGCGGGTATCCCTTCTCTAACTCGCATTTTCTGCAATTCTTCTCCGTCTATCCTTGCCCCGTTTACTCCTCGTAAGTCTTCTTCTCCCTTCTTTGCAATCCTATTTTCTGTTTGTCTTTTTGATTTCGGCGGAACCTTGAATCCCCGTGAAACTGGCTAAACACTTGAAAGACCTCCTCTCTGAGGGTCGTATTTTCAGATTTCGGCGACACTTTTCCATTCCCGACGATGTTCACTTATCTCTTGTAACGGACAGTACTCTTGATATGGAAAGGGAGGATCAAAATACGATCGTCTTCCCTCTCTTATCCATAGCGGAGGGCGGAGTCCGTTTTCCCCTACATCCATTGCTTAGGGTCGTCCTTTGCTATTGGAGTCTGATTCCTTCTCAACCCAACGTAAATTTCTTTAGAATCATCATGGGGGTGATAGAGTTGAACCGACGCCTTAGGATCAACCTTGGCATTCCGGTGATTAGGCACTGCTACGCTTTGGCCAAATCTTCCGGTCGGCTCGGGCGATACTTTTTCAGGGCCAAGGACACTAACCATCACTTGATAACCATGCTTGCCAGTTCTGGTAAGAGAGTTGACGACGTAATGGTCAATGTCCGAGGTAATTGGGAGTTCGGTGAAGGCGAAGACCGCCTAGACCCTATTCCCAGACAGAAGGGTGATCCAGGTTGCCATGTAACGCCTCGTGTTTGTTGATCTACCTTTTATTCAGCTTTTTTCCTTTAATCACCCCTTGTTCTTTGTAGGTAACAGATTGAAGAAGATTCTTCCCTCAACCGACGACGCAGTCCTTGATGAAATTAAGTCTGCACTTAGATACTTCGGCTGTCCAAACGTACAAAAGCAAGGGAGAGCTGCTCACATACTCCTTCGATATGAACCTATTTATACTACATTTTCGACCGCGGACGGCATTCCAATTCCATCGGGCGATCAACACCTTTCGGCTCTTCTCTTTCCAAGTTTCAAGAGCCTTAGGCAAATTGGCCTTGAAGATTCGGAATCGGGGGAAGACGCGGAGCCGGTGGTAGAGGTAATTGCCGAACCTACCAGAGAGGTCACTGAGGAGGTCGACGAGGTGATACATTCGGCGTTCGAGGCTGCCGGACTTAACCAGCCTTCACCGTCCACTTCAGGTCGGGCAGAGTTTTCTTCTGGAGATATTTTTGCGAATTTGGGAGACCTACCCGGCGATTTTTCCGAAGGTATGGCTGGGGAAAGCCTTACGTAGATGGCGCGAAAGAAAAATACCGAGCGAATGGCTGCTCGAAAGAAGGCCGAGGCCGCCCATTCTGAGCCCACCTTGATTAAAACTTTCATACCCATTATTGAAGAGACGGCTCAGGTTGCTGCGGCCGAAGCGGGGAAAGAGGTTGAACAACAGGTCATTGATGAACGGCTGATTCCGGAAGAGCGGGACAAAAAGCGTAGTGCCGAGGGAGAGGTTGGGTTGGAGATTACCCCATGCTTCCAAACGGCCTCGTTTAGAAGAGTCAAACGTGGTTGCTCCTTTTATTGTTCGGCCAAAGATCAAAGATATGCCAATCTCTTCTGACGCTTCAGCCATTGAGGATCCAGTCGTGGCGTTGAGCCTGGCGGCTTTAATTTCCTTGCCGGCTAACAACGCAGCCTTTCGCGCCGTGCCGGATGTTATGGTCGTAGCCCTATCTACGCAGTCGGCACTCCTGGTAAGTGACCATCTCAAATTCTCTTGAATTTGTTTCATTAAGGTATTTGACGATCCCAACTTGTTTTGCAGACGGTTGGCAGGATCGCAGACCTAGGCCGCCGCCTGCATGATGCCCTTGGCAAGATTGATCGTTTGCAAACGGAGGCGGACGATCAAAAGAGTAGGGCCGAGTTTGAAGTGATGAGAGCCGCAATAGAGAGTGCACGAGTTGAAGCAGAGGAGGAGAGGGCTCGCTCAGCTGAACAGCTCCGCTCTGACGTTGAGAGTTGGGCAAATACGAGTGAAGAATCGCTCAAGTTAGCCATGGAGGTGCTTGCCGAGGCAAAGGTTCAGTTAGAGGAGCTCAAGGCGGCCAAGGAAAAAGCTGATTCTGAGGCTTGTGCAGCATTTGAGGCAAGAAAAAGCACCACCTACACGGAATATGTAGATGAAGTCCCCAAATTCGAGAATCGGGGGTTCAAACATGGGTGGCTCAAAGCCCTTGCTGCCGCTGGAGTTACATTGGCCTTGCCAATTCCCTACCAGCAAGTGAACGTTGAGCCACTTGAATCTGACCCCGAGGATTGATCTGGGAGACATTTCAATTTTATTAAGTATTTTTAATTCCGATGTAAGCTTTTGTTCGGTAGACTTTTGTTGGTTCAGGGTAGTTTTCATGTATAAATTGGTTACTATTTGCGCTCAATTTATTAATGAAAATTTCCTTGTTATTTCACCACCACTTGTACACAGTTTGTAAAGTTATGTTAATGAAGAATGTTTTGCCTTTAACTACTTTGGATAAAATCATTGTTGTGTTTTGAGCTTTCAGAGATTGAATATCTTATGACAATATTGATTTATCACTCATATGCCGAGTATTGTGCGTATTCAAGCCGAATAGGTTGGTGAAATTGCCTTGGCCCTAGGTCATTCATGATCGTTCGGATGCCAGATGAGACGACCTTAAGAATTTTGAAGAATCGATTCGTGAGCCGTCTGGGGCACATGAGCCGAATAGATTGATGAATCTTAAGTATTTTGAATAATCGATTCATGAGCCGGCTGGGGTACTTCAGCCGAATAGATTGCAGAATCTGCCCTTGCCCCTGGCGGTGCATGACCATTCGGGAGCCGGATGAGACAACCTTAAGAATTTTGAAAAGTCGATTCATGAGCCGTCTGGGGCACTTGAGCTGAATAGATTGATGAATCTGCCCTTGCCCCAGGCTGTGCATGGCCATTCAAGAGCTGGATGAGACGACCTTAAGAATTTTGAAGAGTCGATTCATGAGTCGTCTGGGGCACTTGAGCCGGATGGATTGATGAATCTGCCCTCGCCCCAGGCGGTGCATGACCATTCGGGAGCCGGATGAGACGACCTTAAGAATTTTGAAGAGTCGATTCATGAGCCGTCTGGGGCACTTGAGCTGAATAGATTGATGAATCTGCCCTTGCCCTAGGCGGTGCATGATCATTCGGGAGCCGGATGAGACGACCTTAAGAATTTTGAAGAGTCGATCATGAGCCGTCTGGGGCACTTGAGCCGAATAGATTGATGAATTTGCCCTTGCCCCAGGCAGTGCATGACCATTCGGGAACCGGATGAGACGACCTTAAGAATTTTGAAGAGTCGATTGATGAGCCGTCTTGGGCACTTGAGCCGAATAGATTGATGATTCTGCCCTTGCCCCAGGCGGTGCATGATCATTCGGGCGCCGGATGATTGAGGTTTTCTCAATTAATGAGATTGTCTCGAGGGCGCTGTCTCTGTAAAGGATAAATGAACAAAGGTACAACCTTTATGAGCTTAGTGAATAGCTGACTCCAGCTCTTGGAGGAAGATTTATCGTGTGAATGTTGAACAGACTCTTCTTTAACAGCAGAGGGGAAGCGAGGACGGTAGTTGAGCTGGGCGGAGACATGAATCGAGGTGGTGAACCTTCGCGCACAGGAAGTAGGAGTTCTAGGGATCGAGAGAGGCGTCAGTCTCCTCGACGTTGAAGCAGGTCACCCAGGTGGGACAAGTAGTCGCAGGGTAGATCTCCGCAACTCTGAGTCGAGAGGGGATCTGATGCGAATCCGTGCCCATTAAGCTTTGCGGTATTTGTGGGGAATAGACCCATGACAGAGGCGGACTCGATCATTTGAGACCCAAATGTAGCGGTCGAGTTTGCTCGACAAATTTTTCCTCCTGAGGTTCAGCAATCAATGGTAGGTCGCCAGGACTATGACGTATTTCGCGAAGGCATTCGCAGGGCGGTGAAGGGGCTTTACACTGCCTATGAAATTGGCATGCGGCTACGCGCTGCCCGTCGAGAATTGGAGAAGAATGAGGAACGTATTCGAAGTTTGGTGGCTCGCGCGGAGGCGGCTGAGCGTGAGTTAAGGAAGACTAGGGCGGCTCAAGCACAACCCGCCGGGCAGGAAAACCCAATTGTGGAGGAAAGGGTTACCAGTCGGCTCATCAGTACCGCGCTCGCCGATCGTAAGACGGCGAGTATGTTTGCAATGGAGTCTGTGAAGGAGAGGGCCTATGAAAAAGGTTTTCATGAAGATCGAAAAGTTGGAATCGAAAAGACCAAGGAGAACCTTGCCAAAGAGGTTTGCCAATGTGAGAATTGTGGATTTAGGCACGGTTGGATCAAAGCATCTCAAGCCGCGGAAGCTCTTCGAGCGTCAGGCATTGATTCGGCATCGCCATTCTACCACAGTAAACATTTTCCGTTTTCCGCTTTTGAAGTCGAGAAAAGTGAGGATGAGGGTGACGTCGTATAAGAATACGCATTGTAAGGTTGAATCGCAATAAAAACTATGTAATTTATTGTTGGATTGAATAGAAACGTTCTATTATAAATATTCCGTCGTAGTTCGTATTCGGTATATACGTGTTTCGTTTTATTACATGGATGTTTGAATGAATGTACAAACATTGATCGTATAGTTGATGTGCCGGCTTATAGGCGGGGTCGGCCCAATCGTGATGGCCGTTTATTCTTGAATGTGGCCACTGTAATTTCAAGAGGCCAAAAGCCAGTACGTGGAGTGGCTATGGTAAATTCCAGTCGGCGCGGGGTCTAAATGCTTGGCCGGTTGGATTGATAGCACTGCCTCTGTCCCAGTCAGTGCATGTCTTCCAAAAAGCCGTTCGGGTACCTAGGCCGTCGTGAATGTCAACCGACGTTCGTCTTTTGGGGTTTTGGCGTTAATGAAATTGCCTCGGGGTCACTGCCAGCATTTAAAAATAAATGGAATGGACTCTTCGTGCCAGTGACCTCATTAATATAACGCCATTTGTTGCGTGGGGTTATATAATATTGTGGATGTAAAACAGAATTTCTTTAATCAGCCAAACTTGAACTTTGGCCGAGCTTGATGCCGCAATGGATCACAGCGGAGAATTCTCCGGTGTGGGAGGTAGGTCGTTAAAAAAGAAACGGGAGGCGCGTCAGCCTCCAAGTCGTCGAAGCAGATCACCTCGAAAGGAAACACAACGACCGTTGCCCTTAACCTTCTTTGTCTTGGATCTTGGCCTTGACATTGTCGATGGTGTCAGAGGGAGGTCTAGAGATACGCTAATTCGGGAACGGTTGGATCAAGGCATTTTGAGCCGCGGAGGCCTTCCAAACGACGTGCATTGATTCGGGGCCTCCGCTGTATCAACGTGATTAATTCCCCTTTTCGCCTTAGAAGTTAAAGATAGATATTGTAATGTTCGAATGCGGATTGCGTCTATGTAACAACTGTTTGATCAAATAAAAAGTTTTATTTCAAATGTTGGCATGTTTTGTTTCATTTTGATCAAATAAAAAGTTTTACTCTGGATTTTTTATATGCTTAGCTAAACACCTTATTTCGAATGTTGGCATGTTTTGTTTCGTTTTGTTCGTGCCGAAGGGTGCTCCGAATTCAGAGGTATGATCTGCCCTAGGGTGTTACGCGTTAGAGGCGCTACGAATTCGGAGTCTTAATCGGCCCAAATACATCTTGCGCCAATGGGGCTCCGTAACCGGCGTTTCGATGTGGAGACTTTAATCGGCCCTAAGGTGTCATGCACCAAAAAGGGGCTCCGAATCCGAAGACTTAGTTTGGCCAATCGTGATATCCATGAAGGGCTCCGGATTCGGAGTCTTAGTCGGCCCTAAGGTGTCATGCACGAAAGGGGGCTCCAAATCCGGAGACTTAGTTTGGCCAACCGTGATATCCACGAAGGGGGCTCCGAATCCGGAGTCTTAGTCGGCCCTAAGGTGTCATGCACCAAAGGGGGCTCCAAATCCGGAGACTTAGTTTGGCCAAGCGTGATATCCACGAAGGGCGCTCCGAATCCGGAGTTTTAGTCGGCCCTAAGGTGTCATGCACCAAAGGGGGCTCCGAATCCAGAGATTTTAATCGACCCTAAGGTGTCATGCACCAAAGGGGGCTCCGAATCCGGAGACTTAGTTTGGCCAATCGTGATATCCACGAAGGGCGCTCCGAACCCGGAGTCATAGTCGGCCCTGGTGTCATGCACCAAAGGGGGCTCTAAATCCGGAGACTTTAATCGACCCTAAGGTGTCATGCACCAAAGGGGTCTCCGAATCCGGAGATTTTAATCGACCCTAAGGTGTCATGCACCAAAGGGGGCTCTGAATCCGGAGACTGAGTTTGGCCAATCGTGATATCCACGAAGGGCGCTCCGAATCCGGAGTCTTAGTCGGCCCTAAGGTGTCATGCACCAAAGGGGGCTCCGAATCCGGAGACTTAGTTTGGACAATCATGATATCCATGAAGGGCGCTCCGAATCCGGAGTCTTAGTCGGCCCTAAGGTGTCATGCACCAAAGAGGGCTCCGAATTCGGAGACCTTAATCGACCCTAAGGTGTCATGCGCCAAAGGGGGCTCTGAATCCGGAGACTTTAATCGGCCCTAAGGTGTCATGCACCAAAGGGGGCTCTGAATCCGGAGACTTAGTTTGGCCAATTGTGATATCCACGAAGGGCGCTCCGAATCCGGAGTCTTAGTTGGCCCTAAGGTGTCATGCACCAAAGGGGGCTCCGAATCCGGAGACTTTAATCGGCCCTAAGGTGTCATGCACCAAAGGGGGCTTCGAATCCGAAGAATTAGTTTGGCCAATCGTGATTTCCACGAAGGGCGCTCCGAATCCGGAGTCTTAGTCGGCCCTAAGGTGTCATCCACCAAAGGGGGCTCCGTATCCGGAGAATTTAATCGGCCCTAAGGTGTTATGCACCAAAGGGGGCTCCGAATTCGGAGACTTAGTTTGGCCAATCGTGATATCCACGAAGTGCGCTCTGAATTCGGAGACTTAGTTTGGCCAATCGTGATATCCACGAAGGGCGCTCCGAATCCGGAGACTTAGTTTGGCCAATTGTGATATCCACGAAGGGCGCTCTGAATCTAGAGTCTTAGTCGGCCCTAAGGTGTCATGCACCAAAGGGGGCTCCGAATCCGGAGACTTAGTTTGGCCAATCGTGATATCCACGAAGGGCGCTCCGGCCCTAAGGTGTCATGCACCAAAGGGGGCTCCGAATCCGAAAATTTAGTTTGGCCAATCGTGATATCCACGAAGGGCGCTCTGAATTTGGAGTCTTAGTCGGCCCTAAGGTGTCATGCACCAAAATGGGTTCTGAATCCAGAGACTTTAATCGGCCCTAAGGTGTCATGCACCAAAGGGGCCTCCGAATCCGGAGACTTTAATCAGCCCTAAGGTGTTGTGCACCAAAGGGGGCTCTGAATCCGGAGACCTAGTTTGGCCAATCGTGATATCCACGATGAGCGCTTCGAATCCGGAGTCTTAGTCGGCCCTAAGGTATCATGCACCAAAGGGGGACATTGAGAAATGAATTGAGCGACGAAAAAAATGGTTTGCATTGCAGAAGTGATATATATACAAATATCAAAGCCCACAGGTCGGGTCAGTGATAGGGTTTTCATAAAATCTCTGCTTGTGCCGATTGCGGGGAGCCACGGATTTCTTCAATGCCATGGGCTGTCAGGAAGCGCACATGCTGATGATAAGTGCTTGGAACGACCTTCATAATATGTAACCAGGTTCACCCCATGATGACATTATACGGCGAAGGGAGTTTTACGACCAGGAATTCTACTTCGACCGTTCTGGAGCCCGCTCGAACAGGTAGTATGATCTTCCCTAACGGGTACTTAGGATTTGTATTAAAGTCGAACAATGGGTGAGGCACCGGAGACAGATCTGACTCGTTGAATCCGAGTTTGATGAAAGTTTTGTAATACATAACCTCTGAAGTACTCCCTAGGTCTACGAGAATGCGTTGAATGGTGAACCGATTTACGCGTAATTTGATGACCAACGGATCGATGTGGGAGGCTATTGTGCCGCTAAGATCGGAGTCATTGAAAGTAATTGTCGGAGCTTTTCTGGGCCATTCGGTCGGAATACGTTGCTTTTGGTGGATTGGATGCCATTGAATTGTGTGCACAGTTGGGGATGCAGGCAGGCTGTAGATTATATGGATCACGCCAAGTGGAGGTGAGTCCTGCCTCAAGGCTAATGCCTTGATTGGCTTTCCCTTTCTAATGTACTGTTGTAATCGGCCGTCTTGCACCAGTTCTTCCAGGTGATCCTTTAATGCGTAACAGCTCTCGGTTTCGTGGCCGTGATCTTTGTGATACTCGCACCGCCTGTCCCTTCTTCGTGTGTCGGGTGGCCTCACCATCTTTGACGGCCATTTGAAGAATGGAAGGTGTTCGACTTTGGTCATTATTGCAGTGATTGGTTCTGACAACTCTGTGTACTTCTTGTCGGCACGCCTCGAGTACCTGCTGTCGACTTGCAGTTGTTCATTCGTCCGGTGGGAGCATTGATCACTTGATCGGTGAGAGTCCCACCTTTTGTCTCGTTTCACGCGTTGCCGTGGCTCATGGCTCGGAGGTGGCACGGAACTTATTGGTTGAGCAATTTCAAGGGGGGCCGTTTTGTTGGACATTTGTCCGGCTTTTATTCTCAAGGCATCATCTTTCACTTTGCAATACTCTTCAACTTTCTTCATCAACGCCCAGACTGTTTTGGAGGGTCTTCTGGTCAGGGAACTGCGAAGAGCACTGTCGGGATGTAGTCCCATTTTGAAGGCGGTAATGGCCATGGAGTCGTTGCAAGCATCGTCGACGAGGTTGAAGCATTCCCAATAGCGCGCCGAATACGCTCTGAGCGTTTCTCTTGACTGGATCTACATAGCCCAGAAAGAGTCGGCCTGTTTCGGCTGTACCTCGTTGGTGATGAACCTGGCCTTGAAGGATTTCTGTAATTGATGGAAGCTTTTGATCGAAGCCGGCTCCAGCTTGTAATACCACCTGACAGCTAATGGCCCCAGGCTGCTGGGGAATATTCGGCACATGAGGGCTTCGTTGTCTGCATGCAATGTCATAGCCTGCTTGTAGTGACGGATATGATCAGTGGGGTCTGATTTTTCGTCGTAAAGAGTGAATGACGGAGCTTTGAACTTCTTGGGCAAGGTCGCCCTTGCAATCCGTTGGACAAAAGGATCGTACTGGTCCTCTTCGTCTGAATTGCTTCTTCTGTGCTTGTTCCTTGTATGTAGACTCTTTTCGGAGGAGCTGGAAGTTTCGGATCGTCCCTTCTCGTTGAGCTCTGTGGGTAATGAGTTGGAGTCGTTATCGGTATCCTTTGGTCGGGCTCGAGGTCGTTGTCCACCTGTCCTCCGAGGTCGTTCGGGATCTTGGCGCACGGCTCTCTGGATTTTGCTACTTCTAGGGCCAAATCTTGATGGAGACGTTCATTTTCAGCGATCATGTTCTCCAGGATTGTTCATTCTGCTTTGCTTGTTCCATGATCGCTTGCATTGTCTCTTGCGCTAAAGTCGTTGCTGAGTTAAAGTTCAAGACGCGTCTTGCTGCGATGGTTTCCTGTCCGAGCATATTTACTGGAGTGAGGTCATCTCCTTGTGCGGTCTCGTCAGTGGCTATCGGAGGATCTTCAGTCACGCCTGCCATGGATGTATTTGAGTATTCCCACAGACGGCGCCAGTTGTGGAGAAGTGGTTTGGAAATACTCTTCAGATCCTGGAAGACGCTAATGATCCTCAGCTAGTCACCTGAAAAGATACAAACACACCGGTCGGGGGTGCCGGAATTAGCACTCCGACGGACAAGTCAGTTCAGACGCTCAGGATAGCTTCTTTACTAAGTTAAGTGAAGTGATTCTTACATACCTTTCTCAATCCATTGTTCCTGTATTTATACCTGTTCCTTTTGATCCTCGGGGCCAGGGCCTACTTTTTAATCATTGTCCTTTCTCTTATCCGGCTCTAAGGATCTACACTTATTCGGCACATATATTATATTCGGCTTCCCATTCCCGTAGGATATAGCCGATTAATATCAGTCTTCTAAGGTACGCACCTTCTGATTCTGCCATTATTCGGCTCCCACAATCACAATACACAAGTTTAAACTTTATTAATACTTCGGCTAATAACAAAAGAAAACTTGAAAAACAATAAAATCTAGTAATAGAAAAACTTCAGATTACAAGTATTCCAGGGTCTGGGCAGCTCTTTGCCTTCACAATCCTCAAGCCAATATGCCCCGTTGCCCAAGATCGAGATGATTCTATAGGGTCCTTCCCAATTCGGGCCAAGCTTGCCTTCTCTGGGATCCTTCTTGTTGCTGGCGACCTTTCTCAAGACGAGGTCATCAATTTGGAACTCTTGTGGGTTGAACTTCTTATTATAAGCCCTGGCAAGCTGCTGCTGGTATGCCTCTAGCTGAATTGCTACTTTCTCCCTTCGTTTCTCTAGCAGATCCAGATCTCGGGCTAAAAAGGCTTTATTGGTCCCATTTTCTACTCCCTGGGTTCTGATCCCTGGGATGCTGACCTCCAGTGGAATTACTGCCTCTGTGCCAAAAGCCATGGCAAATGGGGATTCCCTAGTTGATCTTCTCGGCGTAGTCCGGTATGCCCAGAGTATGTTGGGCAACTCATCCACCCACTTTTCCTTTGCTGCCTACAACCTCTTCTTAATCCCATCCAAGATAACTTTGTTGGATGTTTCTACTTGCCCATTGTTTTGAGGAAAACTTGGGGTGGAATAGTAATTCTTGATCTTGTACTTTGCACAAAAATTCTTGATTAGCTTACTATCAAACTGTGTACCATTGTCTGCTTTTATTGCCCTTGGGATCCAAAACCTAGTGATGCAGTTCTTCCATATGAAGTTCTTCACATCGACGTCCTGAATTTTTGCAAGAGGTTCAGCTTCTACCCACTTGGTGAAGTAATCTCTTGCCACCAGCAGGTACTTCCTTTGTCTAGTTGCTTGAGGCAATTGCCCAACGAGATCCATGCCCTATTGGGCAAATAGCTAGGGGCTGGACACCGGGTTCAAGTCTACTGCTGGTTGGTGTATCAAAGGTGCAAACCTTTGGCACTTCTCACACTTCTTGACATAGGCTTCAGCATCTTTCTGCATGTAGGGCCACCAGTATCCCTAATTAATGGTCCTATGAGCAAGTGATCTGCCCCCAACATGGCATCCACATACCCCTTCGTGTATCTCATACAGAAAGTCTTCAACTTGTGCAGGATGTACACACCTCAGAAGGGTCCAGTAAAAGACCTTCTGTAGAGATGTCCTTCTACTGTTAAACAAAATCTTGGCGACTTCAGTCTGATCTTGTGCGCTTCTTTTCGATCATCTGGTAGTTTTCCTTCTTTAAGGAATACTTTTATTGTATCAATCCAGCTTGGTCCCATCTCTACACACATCACTTCATGCTCTGTGTTCAGTGGTTCTATACTTGGTCCTGGCAAGTAATCAACCATTATTATTCTTGCCTCTCATGGTTTCATTACACTGGCCAAGTTGGTCAGGGCATCGGCATGGCTGTTGTCATCTCGGTCGACTTGCTGTAGTTGACAATTTTGGAACAATGCCATCAGGTTGTCCACTTCCTTTACATAGGCCGACATCCTTTCATCTCGAGCTGCGTATTCGCCTATTGCTTGGTTGACGATAAGCTGAGAGTCACAGAAGATTGTTACCTCGTCAACTTCCATTGCTGCTGCCAGCTTTAATCCTGCGATTAGTGCTTCATACTCTGCTTCATTGTTTGAGGCCTTAAACCCCAAACGAATGGACTGTTCCAGTATCTACCCATCTGGAGATACTAATACTACTCCTGCCCCCGTTCTTTATCGGTTTGAACTTCCATCGACAAACAGCCGGAAGGAGTCGCCGATGTAAATACTGCAGGGTTTGAGTTTCTCTTCTTTCCTTTGCTTTGCTATCCCCAGCTGGGTTTTTCTTTGCTCGCTTGAACCTCGGCTCAAAGGAGCCCGATGTATGGCGGTGTCTGGTGTGAACTCGGCCACGAAGTCGGCTAAGACTTGGCTTGTGATTGTTGTTCTGGGTCTGAATTCCAAGTCGTATTGGCCCAAGGCCACTGTTCATCTGGCTATTCTGCCTGTTAGAACCGCTTGCTGCAATAGGGACTTTAAAGGGTGTTCAGTTAACACCATAATGTTGTGGGCTTGAAAGTAATGATTCAGCTTCTTGGAAGCCATTACTAAAGCGAGTGTTAACTTCTCCAAGGGTAGGTATCTGGTCTCTGTATCTGCCAGGGTTTTGCTTTCGTAGTAAACTGCCCTTTGCTCTCTTTTTTCTTCTCTGGCTATTACTGCACTTACTGCATGTTCTGAAACTGCCAAGTATAAGAACAGCTCCTCTCCAAGTATTGGATTTGAGAGAACTGGAGCTATGGTCAGATACTTCTTCAAGTCGGCCAAGGCCACTTCGCACTCTTCTGTCCATAAGGAGTCTGTGGCTTTCTTTACTAGGCTGAAGAAAGGTTTGCATTTGTCCGAGCTTCTGCTTATAAATCTGTTCAGGGCTGCAGCCCTTCCAGTTAACATTTGCACTTGCTTTGCCAATGTTGGGCTTTTCAATTCTAGGATGGCTTTAATCTGATCCAGGCTAGCCTCAATACCCCTTCTGGTAACCAAATATCCTAAGAACTTACCAGACCCAACTCCAAATGCACACTTTGATGCATTGAGTCAGAGCCGATATGTTCTAAGGATGTCAAATACTGCCTTTAAGTCTTCCAGATGACCCTCAGGTTCCATGGTCTTCACGACCATGTCATCTATATACACTTCCACAGTTTTGCCAATCAGATGTCTGAACATCTTTGTCACCAATCTCTAGTAAGTCGCTCTTCCTTTTTTCAATCCAAAGGGCATCACTCTGTAGCAGTACAACCCTTTTGGGGTGATAAATGCAATCTTTTCCTCATCTGGGGGGTACATGGCTATCTGATGGTACCCCCTGTAGGCATCCAGGTAGCCCATTCTTTCATGCTCTAAAGTGGCATCTACCAGTTGGTCAATTTCGGGTAATGGGAAGCTGTCTTTGGGACAAGCCTTGTTCAAGCAGGTGAAGTCCACACAGACTCTCCACTTCTCATGCTTTTTCTTTAACACTATTGTGTTTGATAGCCATGTCGGATAATTCACTTATCGAATGGCTCTGGCCTCCAAAATTCTGTCTACTTCCTCTTTCACTGCCTCAACCACTGCCTCAACATGCATTAATGTTGGCCTATTTACTCGTTGGATGACAGGTTTGGCCGGCCTGTCCACATTCAATCTATGGCACGTGATCTCGGGATCAATGTCAGACATCACGTGTGGTGTCCATGCAAACACCTCTAGATTTGTTCTCAGGAATGCCTCTAGCTCTTTTTCCTCTTCCTCAGTCAAGCCCGAGCCGAAAAGGAAGAAGCGTTCTTCATCCCCTTGCTGGACAAGGATTTTCTTCAGGGCTTCCTCGCTCTTCTCGGCTGGCTCTTTGCCGACGTCATCCAGGACTTTCATGTCCTCGTCCTTGATCTCTACTGTTTCTGCTTCCCGTATGTTGCAAGTAGATTTCATTGCTGCCATGGAGCAATTCTTTGCCTGCAGTTGATCCCCCCTGACCTCCTCAATTCCATGCTCTATTGGGAACCGCAATAGCTGGTGCAATGTTGAGGGAACAACCCCTATTGCATGCAGCCATGGCCTTTCCAAGATAGCATTGTAAGGTAAGGGAGTGTCAATTGCAGTGAACTCAATTTTAATCTTCTTGGTGCCAGCCTGCACCTCCAAACTTACTGCTCCCAAGGGCCATGTCGACTTTCTATTGAACCCGACCATAAGACCATTGGATTGCTCCAGATCGTCTTGATGAAGGCCAAGCTCCTTGTAACATCTGACATACATGATGTCACAAGAGCTGCCCTGGTCGATTAAGATGTGCTTCACTTGGCACTCTCCAATCTGGAGGGATATTACCAAGGCATCGTTATGTGGATGCTGCACCATCTCTAGATCGTCTTCTGTAAAGGATACCACTAGTCCCTGGCACTCGTCTGCCCTAGGTCTTTTCTGGCAGACCCGGTATACATGCTGCAAGTGCTTTGCCCTCTGGGTCTCCCCACGGATTTCGTTCTCATTGACCTTCGAGTGAATCACATTGATCATTCAAGGTTCACCTCCCTACGGTTGTGGTGCTGGGGGTGGTGGTGCTGCCGGTGCATGAGACAGTCTTGCTTGCTCTTCTCTTGTCCTGGTCTCATCCACTAGGTCCCTTAGATGACCTTGTCTTACCAGGTCTTCTAGATGTGCCCTTAGGGCCCTGCACCTCTAAGTCAAATGCCCATTCTCATTGTGGTAGGCGCAGTGCTTTCCCAGGCTTCGTCCCATAAACTCGCCAGGTGCCTTCTCTGGTGCCCTATAATATAGTTGGTTTCTGATCCTCTCTAGGACTTTGTAGATCAGAATCCGGAATACGATAGTGATTGCTTGTGTGGCCCTCAGTCCTGTCTCTTGCTTGTTGTATCCTCCATCACCTCGACCTCGTTTCGGCAAGCCGTTTTTCTTCTCTTGTTTTGATGCCTTTGTCCTCGGCGTGTCCTCCTCGGCCCTAGCATATTTTTCTATCCTGGCCATAAGTTCCTCCATGCTTTTTGGCAATGTCTTTGCCAATGACTTTCGAAGCAGGCAGTCATCCTTCGGGTCGTTCTTAAAAGATACGACCGCCACCTCTTGGTTGCATCCTGGTATTCGGTTGAATACCTTGTAATATCTTTTGGCATAGACTCTCAGGCTTTCGTCCTCGCCAATTTTCAAAGCCATCAGGGTGTCCACCCTTAATGGCTGTAGTTTGTTTGTCACGAACCTGGCCACAAACATCTCGGCCAGGCCTTCCCAGGTTTTCACAGTTCCTTTCGACAACTTTTGAAACCAATCTGATGCAATTTCCCCGAAGGATGAGGGGAACACCTTGCAGAGCAACAGCTCGTTCCCAGTGTACAATGCCATCGAGTTCAAGTACAAGCCGACGTGAAAGTTAGGTCTGACTTACCGTCATATAGCTGTAACCTCAGCATATTAAACCTTTTCGGGGTCTCAAATTTTTCCAACTCCACCGAGAACGGTGTTGTTGGCTTGACCGGAGAGGTTACCTCAGCATCTTGTTGTTTCCTCTAGAAGTAACCCCTCAGATCCTCTTTGGTCCGTCCAGGAGCTCGGCTATCAACGGATTTCATCCTTTTTGGTGTGCTACTCCCAGTATCATTGTGAGTCCTTTTGGACCTCTCTCTATTAGTTGCGTCGAAACACAACTCCTTCCTCTGAACATGCCGATGTTCTTTGGGATCGGCTTCCTTGGTGTGATGCGTCCTCTGTGAATCTCCCCTTCTTGATTCTCCTCGCTCGACTTTCCTTGAAGGCCAGTGAGAGTGTTTCTTGGTTCTATCGTGCTAAGGAGTCGTAGGAATTGTCCTCTGCCCCCCTATCTGGGCATCTTTTTTGACCGCTGGAATCGGCGTATCTTGTAACGGAAACAGTGGTTGCATAACGTTGTTCTGCATCATGAAATTGACGACCGATTGTAGGTTCGCCAATTTGTTTGCCAATTCCTTCATCTCGTCATCCCTCCGCAAGCATCTATCTTTCCATACCTGGAGGTCGTCTTCGTTATAATGCCCACCTCAGTTTGATTTCTTTAGGGCAAATTACATATACACCCCTCGAGGTTTGGCTAAATTACAGATACCCCCCTGAGGTTTCGGAAATTACATCCCGCCCCCTGAGGTTTGTATTTTCATAACAATTTGCCCCCTGAGGTTTATATTTCATAACAAATTACCCCCTAATTTCTTATGCAAATATAGCATTCAGGGGGGAATTCGTAATTTCTCAAACCTCAGGGGGGCATCTGTAATTTAGCCAAACCTCGAGGGGTGTATATGTAATTTGCCCATTTCTTTAGTACGTTGCCCTCCTGGCCGACGTCCTTCTCTCCGTGATTCTTATCACGAGTCTCTTTGTTGCAGTTGTCTTCTTCGACGTCAAGGTCAATAGGTTTCTCACTCCCAATAGGAGTGTCGTCCCCAATCTTCTCTTTCTGTCCGTTATTGGCCATATATTCTCCTTTTTTCCCACAAACGGCGCCAAATTGTGTGAGTCAATTTCTGACCACACTGACAAACTAGTACTTAGCTGGAGAGCACCGGCAGAATAGATTAAGCCTGAACGACCTGTCCGGCGGTGGTTCGTCCACCTGGGGCACTTCGACGATCAAGTCAGTTATCTCTGAAAAATAGCAAAACTGCTTAACTCACTATTCAGAATATAAAAAACGTACTTTAAACCCATGAGGATGCCTCCCTTTTATAGCCAACACAAACCTAGTCACAATAGAAGCATAGTTCCAATGGACTCTGGATTACTGCTAATCTTGGACTCCCAGCAGGATTGGGATAAACTCTCTAAGAGTCTTATCTTTATCTAAACTGAAGTCCTCTCCCAATCTAGGACTCTTGTCCCTTATCCGCTTATCCCGAATTCTGGTATTCTCACAGATAAACTGCTAATTTTGGCTTTTTAACTTTTTTGACTTTTTTTATGAGAGAAGAGTGTAATGATTATGGGTTAGATGTGATATTTTGTTTGTTATGGTTAAAATAGTCTATTTTGTGTTTTGTGGCTAAAATTACCCCAAGCCTCCTTGTCAAATGGAGCCTAACTTAATTGGGATGGATTAATTTAGTTATGATACTTTTTGTATATACGTTTTTTATTAATATTATTTTATACTTTGTATTTTGTACCTAGTGTTTCATCAAGAAAATTTCATTGTTTTGCTGATGAAAAAAAAATTACTACAATCCGTACCCAACTCCCTTTCAACCTCTTTCAACAAATTAAAGATTTTTTTTAATAATCTCATCTGAATATTATTTAATACTACCAATAAGATGTACCAAGTTTAGTGGAGAAATTCCAAATTCAAAAAGTCTCACTATTTTCTTACTCTAAGCAAAGATTGTACTACTACTAGAATTTTTTTTGAATTTTTATTTTATTTTTTACTTCGCCAATAAACAATTGTAGGAACAAAAGCTTAGAAAATGAATTATCTTTGATTTTTTTTTTTTTTTGAAAAATTGAAAAAAAAAAAACTATGATTTGGCTCTTGTAACAAAATAAACTGTGAGTTTTTAATTTGAGTAATGCTATGTATCATGAAAATGATCATGAAAGATTCTTCATCGTTAGATTGCACATGCAAGAAAATACCGCACACTAATCAAAGGATGAGAAATCTTCATGAAGCATTTCATGATATTTTTTTCATGATCCCTAATATTATTCTTTTAATTTTATCAATTTAAATCCTAATATTTTGATTTATTTTCAATTTAAATTATTTGCCTATTTTTTATTAAATAAAACCAATAGGAAAAAGAAGAAGAAGAAGCTATTTTAGTCATTAAACTAAATGAAAAAATATATTTTAGATATTTTATGTATACGTACATTGAGTTTAATATTTAAAATATTCTTTTTCTTTCAGTTTTACTTGACAATTATAAACGAATGGTTTAAATTGAAAATAAATCGAAACATTAGGGTCTAAATTGATAAAACGAAAAATCTATGATTATTTATTTATTTTTTTTTTACAAAGGTCAAACTTGAGATTGTTTTTAATAACTTTTTCTTCTTTTTTTTTTCTATGATTTTTTTCCATCTAAATCTGTGATGGTGAATGATTTTTATTTATTTGTTGGTTTTGATAGTGGATGGGCTCACATTGAGGCCGCACACTGAACTTGGGCTTGGGCCACTCTACCGGGTTCAAAACTGGGCTCATCACACAGCTTTGAATTTCAAGGGCAAATTATCCCCAAGTTCTTTTTGAAAAGTGTGTATTTTATTTAATCTTAAAATCTTTTGGGTAGATCCAAAAATGTTGTGCCCATTTTTTTTTCCTATTTCTTTCCACCTTATTTCTTCTTTTTCTCTCTTTATCTGACATCCGCTGACGATCACAACCACGCTTTCCTTCTTTTCTTTCTCTTTGTGATCTATAGTCACTGGCGACTGGTGACCACCATTGATTAGGGTTCACTAACAACCATCGAGCACCGACTCCTTGTTTCGCGCTTACTGACAACGAAGGAGATGAGTTTCCGACAAAGAAGATGATTAGATCTACTCAAATCTATGTTAGATCCGGCTAGATCTAAATCAAAAATAGTTGTCGGAGTATAAGCCTCTCTCTATATGTCTCTTTTCTTATATCTCTCAGTTTTTATATTTTTTTTGTACTACAAACTTCTATTTTCCTGGTTTAATGGAGAAAATTTTCAAGTTCTGAACAAATTGTTTTCAAGTTTTAGTTACAAGTAATGAAAACTATAAAATTTTACAGTTTTAATTTTTTTAGTGTTGAAATGAATCGTTTTTTAAAACTGTAAAATTTTACAGTTTCATAACATATTTTTCAATTTGATTAATAAGGATAAATACTTAATAGAATCATACTTTAAAACTGTAACATTTTACAGTTACAAAACTTACTTTTCAATTTGATCAATATTAGGGGTGAGCAGCGGATATACCGATCCGCCAAAACTGACCGAACCGAACCGATCCGCCGCATTTTGGACGGATGCGTGATGACGAGCGGACGGTTGCGGATTGATTTTCTCCAATCCGCCAATTGGGTGGACGGATGGCGGATTTGAGATTCCTTTGGCCGCAACCGAACCGCCAAACCGCGAACACCCCTAGTAATTTATAAGACTTTGTATTTTCAATTTGTTTAAATATTTTGTTTGTATTTTCAATTGAAAAAGAATTTAAATATTCCGTTGAAAAAAAGTTTTCAACTTGAATATATTTTTTGAATTGAAAAAAATAAACGTATTATTTATCTATATTTTTTGGTTTTTAAATCTAACTCTAAAAATAATAAATAGAAAATATGATATATGATGGTTGGTTTTGTTTTCAAAAACATATATAGATGTAACAATACAGAGACATACAATCTATACTACTACTCTGTTCATGATTTAGGTAGTTTGAATCGTTTTTATATTTTAAGAACCACAGATTGTAATACTTTTTGTGGATGAATCATGCTGTGATTGTAGTATGTGGATGAGGCATGCAGTGATTGTGATACTCTAAAGTTTCAAATTTTCTTTTTTTGAATGAGGCATACAGTGATTGTAATACTTTTTTAAGTTATTGACTGTAATACTTTTTTTTTTTTTTTTGAGGAAGTGCACAAGTTGAATTATGTTGAAAATTTATAAAATTTTAAACCGCCAATCCAATTCGCATCCATCCGCCAATCCGCTCAATCCACATCCGCCGGATTGGCGGACGAATGCGGATTGATTTTCTCTAATCCGCCACTCTGGCAGACGGATGGCGGATTAGAGGTTCCGTGGCAGCAACCGATCCGCGCCCAACCCTAATCAATATTATAGAGATTATTTGCTTAAACTCTACAAAAATTAAAAATAAAATATGTTTTTTTTTTTTCCATTGTTGTTGTTACGTTTTTTTCTTCTTTCAATTTATCAATATTTAGCCCATTTTACTATGTTTTTTGCTCTAATTTCTCAATTTATTTTTTTTTCCCAGTAATATTCTATACATCCTGGTGAGTCTTTGGCGATATTCTTGACGTCCAACGAACATCTTAGACATTTCGAAGACTTCCAATGACATTCAGAACACTCCAGCGATACTTTGGCGAAATTTTGACAATACTTCAGTGACTTTTCAGTGATGTTGAGCATTCTGGCAAGCCTTCAGTGACCGTCTGACAGAAGTTCAACAGTGGTGGGATATACCAACGTCTTTAATTTTTTATTTTTTTTTTATAAAAAAAAGGTTTTTTGAGTAATAATTAAAAATATGTATGACTAATTGGTGTAAGTGTTTTGTTTTTGAATTAGATGGGTTTTGAACTTTGTGTATGAGACCTACTGATAAGTTCCCCAAATTTCAATTACTATTATCTGTTTCTTTGTTTCTTATTTTACATTTTTTTTGGTTGTTAATTACAGTATTAATTATTATTGAATATCATTTTAGCCTACTCATCTATGAAATTCCCCTTTTGGAAGAGGTGGAAGTGATGGAATTTTATTTTTATTTTTATTTTTATTTTATAATTGAGGGTTTAAAATGTACAATTTCATAGATAAGAGATATTATCATATTTTCCCTTTAGTCCTTAAACTTTAGATTTTCTCAATTTGGCCTTCAAATTATTTGATTTTTTTCAATATAGTTCAGTTTCTGACTGTCATCGAGTTTTTTAACAAAAAACATCAAGTGATGATAAATAATTTTACCACTTTACCCCTTAAGTATTATATTTTTTCCACTTTGATCAATAAAGTATCATACTTTCTCATTTTAGTCCTTCGATTCAGTGCCATGTGACGCTTTTGTTAGAAAAAATTTAACGATAGTTTCCAATTGAACAACATTGACAAAAATTCAATAGTTTAGGGATCGAACTATAAAAAATAAAATCTCTAAAATTTTACTACCAAAGTAAAAATTGAATAATATTTTATTGGTGTAAAGTCTAATATACCTTTGCTTTTACATATTTACAAGAAAGAACAAATAATATGGAGATCGCTGCCCAAGAAGGTTTAGCGTTGAGAATACAAATTTTAAGAGAAAGCCCATAGTTGTGCAAGATTGTGAATCGTAAATGTGTCTCCACATGAGATTAGCGAGACAATGCATCTTTATCTTGCGCCTGTAAGAGAAACCTAAAGTCAGATATCAACCTCAGCCTAAGTAAGTCAGGAGGACCCTCTGATGATCAAATCAATGGAGAAAGTTACTATATATAAATGTGTTTATGTGATTATTCTTACCTGTTTGCTTGATTTCCTTTTATAATCAATTCATATATCGTTGTTGGTTGTCACGACCTAAACCCGCCCCTATAGGTTTAGCGTTGTAATCAGGCAGTAATCCTTGGATTACCAAATGGCTCTTAACAGAATAACATGTATGCGGAAGCAAATATACAAAATGTACGTGGTCCAATGAGCTGTGATGACATACATGGGACAGATAGACAAATAGTTTAAAACTTTTGAAACTTGCGAGCAAAGTCAAAAGATATAGTATTTACACATCACTCCATGAACAAATAAACAGAAATCTTGTCCGCACTTAAAAGGAGCAAAGTCTAGTACATTACAAAAACATCCACTAAACTTGTTTCCATCCGGAACCTCCTCGGGAGGCACAAAGGTTGGTTGACAAAAATTGAAACATAGGTCGTTAACTTTTGGGCCTGGTCACGTGTCTGCTCACCTGCATACATAATATAAATAGTAAGCTGGAGCCCAGTGAATAATAATGGAGTAAAGGGTTTTAATGAATGATGTCCATACAGATTCAAAAATCATAATTCAGATTCATACTAGATTCATATTCATATTCTTGTTCAGATCATATATAGAAATCAGAGTTCATGCTTAATCATACGAGGTACATCCATTAGCGCTAACAGAACAGATGCAGAACATATAGTGGTTATGAATAACCAATTCCATAAAGGAACCTCTGGATTCGGGTAATAGATGATAGATATGCTGAGCCCCATAATGGAGCCTCCGGTACGGGTAACAGAGTGCAGACATATTAAGTTCCATGATGGAACCTCCGATACCGGGTAACAGCTAACAGATATCACATGATGCTAAGGATGCTACGAATACATTGTCAAAATCGAACAATCATTTATTGTACAGAACATAGCATTTTAGAAAAACAGATCTTATTTCATCATACAGAAAATAAATAAAGTGGAACATAGCTTTACTAAGTTGTTACTCACAGTTGGCTTCGGGTGCAGACAGACAGAATAGGCTAATCAAACGGTCTACGATATATGACCTACATTAACATATAACAAATACACATCTGAAACACACGTTGGAATACATCTAAGCCATTACGTTCTTGTTCTTAGTGTGTCTCTTCATTGATCCTCCTTATTATGCCTTAATCTTGGCCTAGGAATGCCTAGAATGGAATGATGATGCAAAAATATATTTCAAATACTTTTTCCAAAACTTGCTGAAAATAGGGTCTACGCTCGAGTGTGGCTTTCCTCGCTCAAGCGGACATGCAAAAAGTGAGGGTTCGCTTAAGCGTGACTTTCTTAGCTCGAGCGGACTGTACACTCTGAAAAAGTACTGGTTGCTTATTTTTTACGCTCGACGGACGCTCGATCTCCACTTGAGCGTGAGGCTCAGGCCCTCGCTCGAGCGTGACTTCTGTCGCTCGAGCGTATTGCAAAATACATGAACTTCTAGATACATGCATTTCACGCTCGAGCGGGTATCATGTCACTCGAGCGAAAGTGCACGCATTCAGAGTGCTTTGTTCGAGCGTGAACTCCTACGCTCGAGCATAGATTCAAATTCTGGAATTTCCAGATTTGATCTTTAAGCTTCAAACTCAAACTTCAAAACTTATCCGCTTGGCCCAAAATTCTGGAAAACACTTAGAAACTCACAAAACATCATGCTTTGAAGATTATTTCAAGGCCTAAAAGTATGCCAATTGTTCAAAAATTCAACTTAAACTTTATGAATGTTTCATGAACATAACATGCATGAATTTTCTTGATCTTGAGCTTCTCAAAACATGATCAAATGCAATAAAACAACATAAAACTTGATAATTTTCCAAAATCAAGGTGAATTCAAGACATGCATGAGGGAATTCTTGGAAATCATGCTCAATTTGTAAAAGAATAAACATGCATGCATGGTACGGTTCTTCTACCATCTTATTTAACTCAAGTCTTGCTTAACTCAACATAATCTTCATGAATTCATGTGCTAAACATCATAATTATATAATCTAAGTGTTGAATTCATACCTCAACTTCTCAAGTAAGATCTAGATGGTGAGCACACTAGATTCCAAGCTAATTCTTCCCAATTCTTGTTGATCTCAACTCTCTCTCACTCTTGGTCCCTCATTCTCTCACACGTTTTTGAGCTCAAGGAGTAGGGAATGAGGATGTAAAGTAAAATAAGGGGGTCTAAATAGCCTTAGATATGCTTAATTAAAGTGGCTTAATTAAGATTGACTTTGGTTAATCACATTGACATAAATTATTATAATTTAATGGTTTCAAATCGAATTTCAATTAAACCTACTATAAAATTCTATAAATTCCACATAACACATAAATCAAATCAATTTCAGAATCAGATGTCGATAAGGCTTTCAATTCGCAAAATATAGCAGAATATCAAACAGATATTCCTACAATAAACAGATAGAAACACAAATAATGCAACACATATGGAATAAATCCAAAATTTGATCTTAGTGACTTATTAGGCACATGGAATCATGAATTAACGTTAATCATAGGTTGGGGTTGTTACATTGGTCGTCAAATCTCTCTTGATTAGATGCACAACCTTTTGTTAGGGATCACTTTGGTAGTAGCCAACTTACAATTGTTATCGGCCGTCGAATCTCCCTTGATCGAGCGGTCACCTTTGTGTCAGTGATCACTTTGAAAGTGGCCAACTTGCAACTGTTGTTGGCTGTCAGATCTCCCTTGATTGAACAATCAACCTTGTGCCATGGATCACTTTGTGATTTGAGTCCGATTGCATTTGATATTCCCAATTAAGTTGGTCGATTCCCTTAGTTTTGGCCTTTGTTCATTTGAGCTAGTCAGACCTATTTGGGCTTGTACTTTTCTTGGACTGAACTTTACCCTCTACAGAAGTTACTTGGTAATTTTGAAATGATGCTTTAGGCCATTAACCTTGTAACACTAGTACTCTTATCTCTTAAAAAAAGATATAAAAGTAGTGAATCATACTATTTCAACTAATAAAAAGGCAAATTGTTTTTTAGTGGAACAGTCGAAAAATATTTTTATTTTCATGGTGGTATAAGTTTCTTGTGCGTATAGTATAAATTCATTCGGGTGTTTAGTGTAAATTTTTTCTCTGTATTAGAATTGTACAAAAAAGATAAAAACAAAAAAATCATAATTACAATTGTCCCAGGAATTTATATTTTTTCCTTAATAAAAGCAAGTTAGGATACCCCGTATCTTTGCCGGATTTGGGGCGGTTGCTGTGTGGGAGTGCACAACAACTATTGTTAAACAGTCAAATAGACTCATTTCAGGACTCATTTTGATAATTCGAACTGTTCATATTTTAAAATATATCAAGTAGAACATACTTGTAAAAAATCAAGTTAGTCAGATATCATTTACTTATTCATCTACTCACATTTATATCTACAAAAATAAATAATAATTGTTATTTGGGTGAATTACACTAATAGTCCCTATAGTTTGGGGCTTGTGTCACTTTGGTCCTTAACTTTTCAATTCTGACACTTTTGACCCTGAGTTTTGAATCTTGTTCCAAATAAGAACAATTGAAGATATCATTAGATTTTTCAAGGGTAAAATCGTCAATTTGATAAAATATAAATTAATTTAACAAAAATAAATGTCGAACAAATATTTTTGAATTTTTTAAAATTATTTCTACTCACTAAAAATAAAATTATATAAAATTGATAAATCTTTTAGACATTTATTTATTTTTTTACTACATTAATTTTTATTATGTGTTTGGATAATGATCTTGTAAAATTAATTTTTAAAAATTAATCATGTAATTTTTATTAATTTTATCATTGGTGGATAAAAATAAATTTTTAAAAATTAAAAATATTTTTTTGACATTTATTTTTGTCAAATTAGTTTATATTTTATTAAATTGACGATTTTGTCCTCGAAATTAAACAATGATATATTCAATTGTCCTTATTTGAAACAAGATTCAAATTCAAGGTCAAATGTGTGACAATTGAAAAGTCAGGAACTAAAATAACACGAGTCTCAAACTATAGGGACTGTTACTGTAATTTGTCCTTATTATTTAAAGTATTAAAATTAATACAAATGTGAATAGATAAACGAGTAAATGATATCCAATTAATTTGATATTTTACAGATATGTTCTACTTGATATATTCTAAAATATAAACGATTCAAATTATCAAAATAAATCCCAAAATAGATCCATTTAACTGCATAACAATAATTTCTATGCAGCCCGCATATCAGCTATTCCAAATCCATCTTTGCCGGAGGACGAATAAATTTTGTTCTATAGTTGTGAACCTTTAGGCCGATCTGAAACTATAATAGTGAAATCGTCATCATTTCTTGGGCCTAAATCACTAGAGACCGAAGGTTAGCCAATGTTTATTTATGACTTGGACTTTAGTTAAATAGGTTCGACCGTACTGATAAGTCCTAAAGTAATTAATGCCTCGTTACTGATTTTGCTCTCCCAACAACCCTGGTTGAGCCTACACGCTACGGCAACCATTTGAGTACAGGTCAAATGAAATACAATTATATTTATTATTATACTTTTGTTTATTTATTGCATATCTTACCAATATCTAAGGCATGCTCATAAGTACATTGTTGTTTTGGAAATTAATTATTTTTTTAATTTTTTTTTTTTGAAAAGATGTATAAAAATGTAGAGAAAAAATTGATTTTTTAATAATAATTTTTTAATTATTTAAGTACTTGCCAAAACACCCTCAGTAAGAAATTGGCTTCCTTCCCATCCAAACATTGGAATCAGGGTCGAGTTTGGTGTATTATGGTCTATTTGTGGATCTACTTTAATAATTTCAATCGTCCTAATTTCAGTAGTTCTTAAATGAATTATTTGTGGAAAAATTTAAGTTGATTTGATATTGATAATTACTTGTTTAAATTATATTTATTTTAATAAAATAGTTGGTTTATTTTTTGATATTATGCTTGTCGTTCAATCTTTCAGAAAATAATGTAGTTCAAATATGCAGCTATCAATATCTAATTAATTTGATTTTTGATCCAATTGAAATATTCTAAAATTAAACGATATAAATTATCAGGTAGACCCAAATAGGCCCACAATTTGCTACATTTGAGCTTCCAATCGAAGCAGTGAGCTGGGATAATTAAGGTGCCTTGGAAATGGTTGAGGATTCTCAATTCTATTATTTCATGTCGTTTTGTTCCAAACCTTTTCTATGACATGATTTATCTCTCTAACTTCTAATCCCATACAAGAAACAGGTTTTAAAAAAGAGAATGGAGATATGGAAGAGCAGAAAAATTATCCAATTTCCAAAAATATATCAAAATTGTTTAAAATGTTTATGGAATAACTAAAAAAATATCGTGAGTTGTGTCTCACATTCTTCACATATCTGTCCTTCTCTATGCCCATAAGGTAAAACTCTTTAATTAATTACATGCATGTGCGGAGTTGGGACATAGTTGACTGCAAATGTTTATGACACTCATTCATATCGACAATTAATGCAGAAAATTAGAAAATTGAACACTACGGATTGCATTCACACAAGCACTTGAATCATCGCAACAAATGTTCTTGTTCCCCTAGTAGTTTTGGTATCCAAAGCCAACACAAAACGTTGACCCATAAACATTAATCAAGATGCTATATAATGTACAAAAATCCACATCGTGGAGGAAATTTCAAGTTTCAAGCCACATGCACCATGGTTTCCAATGCACACCAATGCTTCCAACACATAAACAAATCACAGACCCAAACACTAATATGTTTGTATGAGGCTCGAAGACGTATTAGCGTATGTGTTTCATTCTGTGATTTTCTTCTTTGTTAGTCACATTTTGTTTTACAATGGGTACTTGATGTTCACTTTGGACCGGCTACCGCGAAACTCCTTGGAAAATCCATTTCTAACACCACAGCACAAAATTGAGGTAGGAGATCCATTCTGATCATCATCACCATCATCAGCTCCAAAATGGACGGTCGATCGACGATGATTCATCATGGGAATGGATGGAGATGAAAATGATTCCGATGAGTACGACGATGATATGGAAGATGACGACAACGATGGCGGTGACACATGATCTTTCTTGGAGGCAATGCTTTTTCTAGAGAAAATGGTGAAGAGAAAACTTGGTTTTGAAGGCTTTTGCATGGACTTGGTTTTGGGTTTAGGACTGAATTTATAGGAAGGTGGAGGAATAAGAGGAGGCAGAGAAGTGTCAGATAATGGGTTTTTAGGGGTACCTGGCTGAGACTCCCACATGAATGGTACTGAACCACAAGCTCCTCCATAGTAGAGGACTCTGCAAGATGCTTCAGCTTTTGATGATGAGGTTTCTTTGGAAAGAAGCCTAGAGAAGAACTTGTCATCCTGCTTAATTTGGAAGGACTTCTGGGGAAGATGATGATCGTGGCCAAGACTGAACATTTTGGCTTTTTTGCTCTATGGGATGCTTGGGAGAGAGATTGTCTCAGTTTGATGAGATCTGAAGATATGAAGATCTATATGGAGTAAATGAAAAGAAAAATGCCTAGGCAAGTGGGGTTTGGGGGGATGGTGGTTTATTTAGGAAAAATTATAAATATCTGAGACTGTTATATAATAATTGTATTACAAATGAGATTTATTTATTTATTTATTTATTTAAGTAACTCTGACGCACATGAAAGTTACACGTAACACAAAAATAAATTAGTATCATGTACTAGAAAAATTATACTACCATAAAAATGTAATTTTTTTAACACTGCCACTTGCATGGAATTTTTCGATTTATTTAAGGTTCTATGGTATATATTGAAGACGCCTAAAATTTGTCATATACAGCATGCACATTTATTATTGGTTTCAGCATAGTTTTAAATTTGGAGAGATTGATATCAATCTCATTATTGTAAAATGAGTAAAGCATCTCCAACGGTAATAGACATTTTACCTATCTAAATATTACTATAAAGTATATATTTTATTTTACCTATCAACTATTTCATGTTTCTACTCCAACCATGCTCTTTATTTTAGCTATTCATCTAAATACTATTAATTTTATAAAATGCCACATCGGCAATAAAGATGGAGGGAAATGATCCTAATGATTAAATATATTTTGCCTAGTCTTGAAGGCTAGCTACATGTAGCTAGTGAATGTCAGTTGAGTTAAAATGCCTAATCATATGCCTAGTGCATTGGAGTTGAAAAAAATGAGTTATACTAGGCATTTTGACTAACAAACATGATATGCCTAGTGGGTTGGAGATGCTCACATTTTAGATTTCTAAATACACTCTTAATGATGTAGTAAGAAAGTAGAGTCTCACATAATTGAATATAGAAGAGGCCTTTCTTCAGTCTATTATGTGGACTGGAGTGTACTGTTGGACCTATGGAGTCCACCATGAGTCGCATTTCGATAATCTGAACCGTAATGTGTAAAACTCATTGAGTACTTTGTATTTGCAAAAAATCACATTGATTGGATATCGGTAGTCTCTTGATTAAAGCATATTTTTGTCAATGGTAAATATGATTTTAAAAATAAATTATTAACAAAAATGTGTTCCAATCAAGGAATTACCGATAATCGATCAACGTGATTTTTTTGTAAGTATAAAGAACTCGACGAGCTTTACACATTAAACGGTTTGGATCGTCAAAATGAGACTTGTGGTGGGCTTCACAAGCCTAACAGTCTACTCTAGTCCACACAGTAGACTGGAGAGAAGTCTCTCCCATTAAATAAATGACAAATCAAAAATTATCACTTATCATTCCACGTCATTGTAGGTGAAAATTGTGAAAATTTTATTAGAAAACTTAAACATTTCCATTGTCTAACCATATCGAGAGTATGACGTGATGTGTTGAAACTTAAATGACATAATTGTGAATTAGTTAGGGATATTGATAGATTTATATTAACTAAACTAGTGGTATCCACTGTGAACTGGGGTTTGGTAATTGCAATTTTAATAATTTTTTTGTCTAATTTTTTTTCGTTCTTAGTTTTTTTTTTTTTTTTGTAAATTTTTTTTTGAAAAACTTTACAATCCTAGATTTTACTACGCCAAAAATATCCGAAAAGTAAAAAATAAAATAAAGATTTTGAAAAACAAAATTGGCAAATTTTTTGAATTTAAAAAAAAAAAATTACTTTTTAAAACCTTTCAAAATTTTATACAAATCTAAAAGAATATTAAAAAAAAAAAAAAGCTTGGAAAAAAAAACGTTACTTTCCTTTTACTGCTGCCAAACATATGGCATGTGAACCAAGTTATGAGAACTAAAATTATTGACTTGATCATTTTATTAATATCCAAATTACTAACAAATGAATATTAGAACCATAATAATCAGCAACAAGATTAGTTCATTGATCAGAATCACTACACGTTATTAGAATATCAGTGATTAAATCTCTTCACTTACATATGAATTTTATTTATCAATATATTTGGTTGAGATTTTCTCTCTCGCGGTTGTAATTTGTTAGGCTTTATTGCTATATTATATTATACATTAATAAAAATATATATGTTAGAACCACAATAACTGCTAAAGATTTTTATTTATTTATTTTCTTTTTTTAAGAAAAATCTAGACCATTAGGTGAGTAGATTGAAGTGTGTTTATCTAAACCAACCATATTTAGCCTCCGTTTGGGAAGGAAGGTTTGGGCTAAAATAGCTATATAAGACAAAATAAGCTATTTTAGCTCTATAAGACAAAATATCACATTCAACTCATAATTATTACATTCTTTATCTCACAAAAAGTTAAAAAAACCAAAAAATCATTATCAAACGAGACTCTTTAACCCCATGCTAAAATAACTAAAATGCCAAAAAGCCAAAAAATCAACTTACTTCCCAAACGAACCCTTATCTTGATAAAGAAAAGCAGTTGGGAAGCAAGGAATTTGGTTGGCGATGATGAGCATAGATAATAAATGAGAACCAAGTGTCCTGTTAACCTTGAATAAGCTTCTTTCTTGGTTGTGGCTCAGTCCAGTTGTTCCAATGTCCCCCCTTCCCTCCATATCCAATATAAAATTTAAATATATATATATATCATAAATTATCATTTTGCGCCACGTGGTTTAATTTTGATATTGACATAAAGATTATTTTTATCAATTTATCTAACAGTAATCGAAAGAGATGAGGCATTGGAATTTCACTAAAAATATAGGATATAACATAAAGTTTTAAGAATCTGAAGTATAAGTTACCCTATATATATTTTTAAATGTGTTGAGATTTTTATTAGTTATATTTTTATCTCTTTATTTCAAATCGTTCATTATTGTTAGATTAAGATTGATTGACACTAACAATTGAGGCTCATTAAATTGAAGAGACACAGAAAAATTTCATAAGTGAGGCTACGATGAGCAAACTTCAGCCGCAAGTCATGCTTTCATACCAGATGGCACTTTAATTGGGGTACCCTTAATTTGGTGTACAAGTACATGTCATAAACAATTGAAGCTTCGAATCAACTGTCCAACCACCCCACCACTCTAATCGGGTGATATTGGTCGCCCTCAAATTTATTCCCTCTCTGAAGTTTTTAATTAGGTAGAATAATAAGATGTGTTTGTAATGTTCTGCTTTCACTCTGTATTATATTAGAAATGGAAAGCAAATGACGGAAATCACAGAGTAGGACAGGAGCAGGTTAATAATGTAACTTTAGGAATATTAATAAAAATTAGAGATAATATGATATTTAAAGAAGAGTTAAAAGGTTTATGATAATAAATAAATATTAGCTAGGATATTTTAATATTTTAATTTTATTGTATTTAAAAAAAATAAAACTATATATATATTTTACACATTATCTAATTAATTAAAGGCTCAAGCTTATTTTCAATTGGGTTTCTCAACTGGACCTTGCTGTTGGGCCTCCATGGATCCACCACGAAACCCAAATCGATAATTTGAACCGCTCAATGTATAAAACTCGTTGAATACTTTATTCTTGTAAAAAATCACATTGATCGAATATCGATAACTACTTGATCCCCCACATTTGTATTAACAATTTATTTTTAAAATCACTGTTACTGTTTAAACAAATTTGATCTGATTAAGTAACTATCAATATCCGATTAAAGTAATTTTTTTGCAAGTGTAAAGTACTCAACGAGATCTACATATTAAATAATTTGAATTATTAATATAAATTCCGTAATAAGCTCGCAAAATCTAATAATACGCTCCAATCTAATTCAAAATGGAAAGAAGTTATTCCCTTAATTAAACTCGTTCCTGTCCCTACTATTTCAGAAGAAAAATAAATACATGCATTATTGGATGAGGTACTACTTACAAATCAAAGACATACATGCAACAAAACCAACACTATAGTTGTCGCTATCATAATTGGTTAGTGATATTAATATTTTACTTTTTTATTAATTAATGATACAGTCATATAATATCACCATAATGCTCGGAAGTTATTTAAGAAGTATTAGATTAGTATATTTTTTTGACTATTTATGAAAAAATATAAAATATAAATTGAGATTAAAGTGATATGATAAAGAAGTGATATGATCAAAATAAGATAATTATGACTCAAATAAATAATATATTAAAATAACATGTGTTATTTTTATACAGACCAAACAAAGTCTCAATATATGTTTAGATATGAAATGTGGTTGTTGCATGAATGTCCTTGGTATATAAGTAGTACAGCATCAGGGCCAATCCTGAGGTAACGCAGATGGTCACGGGTCAGGTTTGAATCAGGTTTATAGAAATTTACCCTCGTCCCATATCATATCAGGGGCAGGGTAAATTAGAGGTGACAGAAGCGGGGGCATGCGGGTCAGGAGACAAGTTAATTTTTTAAGTTAAAAAATAAAAACATTAATAAAAATTATAGATAATTTAGTATGTTATAAATAATAATTTATACTTAATGAGAATTATATTATATGAAAATAAATAAATAAAAATTAATATGAAGTACAATATTTTAGTATTTTAACTTTATTATAATGAAAAAAAAATTATGTATTTTAGACACATATAAATATATTTAATAAAAATAATTGGGGCGGGGTTCGAGTGGAACGGGATGGGAGAAGCAAAATCCGTCCTTTTCCACTTCTTAATCGAGGCAAGAAAGATTCGGGCATGGCGAGGCGGGGAAAAAAAATAGGGTCCCAAAATAATTTCAATGTGAAGTTATGTTTGGTTAATTATTTCAGTCTTAAATTATGTTTGGTTTATTGAAATGAAGTCAATTGGAATAATCATTCTATCATAACATCCATCATCACGTTTAATTTACTAAAAACTATTACAACAAAATTGCCATTCACCATTGTGACAGAATAATCAATATATACAGACACTAAAGAATAATCGATACATTTAATTCAATTTCATATCAGGGAACCAAAACAACATTATAGTATTAACAGTTTAAAAAATGAAGGTTTACAATTTTTTTAAAATAAATTATTTAAGAGTATTAGGTGGTTGTTTGCCAAATGTCTGAATTATTTATGAAACATTGTTCGATTATACTAGTTACAATTGAATATGGACAAGTAATTTTTTCTTTAGTCGAAATCGATCAATTTTTACAGTTCAATCACTACGCCAATATTGGGTTTTAGCGGCGGTTTTTTACCGCCGTTAAAGGCTGTAAAACCGCCGTTAAAGCCTTTAATGGCGGTATTAACGGCAGTTTCGTTACCGCCGTTTATACGTGTGTCGGAAAAAGTGAAACCGTCGTAAAAAGGCAAATTACCATCGTTAAAAGTCGACCAAAAACGGCGGTAATATAGGACCAAATACGGCGGTTTTTTACCGCCGTAAATAGGTTCAAATTTTTCAAAAAATAATTCTTTCTTCTTGCACTCCCCAAGTTTTGAACCCAAGACCTCTCATCCACCAACACCAACCACTCTACCACAACCACTCTTCATGACATATATTCCCTAAATAAATATTTAAACATTACTTTTACTTTATTGTAGATGGTTTCGCCAGAGCTCGCCGGAGTTTCGCCGGAGTTTTGCCGGAGCTCCGCCGGCAAAGACCGCTGTCATTAACGGCGGTAATGATTGGGCATTAGCGGCGGTTTTGTTATCGCCGTTAAAAGTGGGCATTAACGGCGGTTTCGTTACCGCCGTTAAAAGTGGGTTTCATTACCGTCGTTAAAGACACTTTTAGTGGCGATTTTTTTAACGGCGGTATTAACGGCGGTTTCGTTACCGCCGTTAATAGTACCTTTAACGGTGGTTTTCGTTACCGCCGTTAAAAAAACCGCCGTTAATGCCCTGTTTTGGCGTAGTGAATCTATACGCTAGGAAAAAGTGTGAATAAATTAACAATGTTAACAATTGAAAATATTCCCAATTTCTCTCAATCATTATGATTTATGCTAATTATAAAAATCATATGAAATTGCCTCAAGAAACATAACATTATAATTATTGTGAAAAATAAATTATAATTGATTTACTTATTAATACGATAATTTAAAATTTGATTTCTCACTTAATATTTTCAATGACTTCCATGGGTAACAAAATAGCAATTTTATAGTGTTTATATATATATATATATAACAAATTTTGTGCAGGTACAAACAAAAAATAAAGATAAATGTATGTATTGTTATTATTTTATCAATAGATATATTTTAAAATATGTATGGAAGTCGGGTCTCGAAAATCAAGGTCGGTCAGTACATCTTCTAACAATGTCTGTATTTATTTTTCTTTTGAAACAATAGGGGCGGGAAGGAGTTTAATTTTTGTAATTTAATTATATATGTATAAAACGTACATAGTTTAATTTTTTAATAAGTTGCACTCAATATTTGTTTCATCCATTTGGTTGTCTTATTTGAGAGATGAAAGTTCTACATAATGGCCATCAGATGTACAATAATCTCATATAGTCATGTGCTTCAAAAACAAACCAAATAGTCCAAATTAGAAAGAAAATTAGAAAAATTTCAATCGTACACCAAACTATCATATTTGTGTTACTTTTCTTTTGAACTACTAATTTTAATAATTAACAACTTAAATTGTTAACAACGTTATAATTTTTTACTTTTTTGAAAAAAATATTATATGAACTGGCCACACGAGGTGATAATTTGAATGATAAGGTGAAATTGTCTTTTAATAGAATATGATACAATAAGATACACTACTCATACAGAATTAAATCACAAATACAACACAAAATGGAAACAAAAATAAGTCTTACATGCATGTGAGCTTCACTCCAAATTCCTATTTCTTATCTATTTTGTAATTTAGTTCCATGATTAAACTTTTTCTCGTACAATTAGTCATAAACAATTTAAGGTATTGATTTAAAAGGCTTGCTAACAAGTATCTATATGAATACAAGAGGAACATAAATAAATGAGGTATTTTATTCATAAATCTCTCTTCATGTACTTATGTTCCACTTAATTCAAATTATTTTTTTATGTTCTAATAAGTTTTATGGGTGATATAGTTACAAAAATACCACTAATAATAATAGGGTAAGACACGCATTAATATTCATTTTAACAGTGTGAATGTTTCATAATGTGAGCATTCACATTGTCAAATTTATTTAATGTGAATGTTCACATTACCAAATTATTAAGCGTTCAAAAAATATTTATAAATAGATCAAATGTCCAAAATAATATAACGTATTGAAATATAAAAATATCTTATGAACTAATTGAAATACAAATACTTGAAAGAAGATTTTTTAATAAATTCCCCAATAAATACATATATATATATATATATATATATATATATATACATATACATATATGAAGAGTGCAGAACATTTATAATAAATTTTAACACTTTATATTACGTTCAAAACTTGCTTTAATCTCTTTATCATTTTCAATACACTTTTTTCATAAATTTTTATATTAAACAATACACTAGCTAGAGACCCTTACTAACATTTTGTCCTAATTTAGTACACATGCAAATCAAAAAGAGCATGTGAGAATTGAGTGTTTTTTTTTAGAACTAAAAACATCTTCATCAAATTAGCTGTTTCTATTTTGAACATATTATAAATACATCCCTTAAGCTTTAACAAAATACAAATTCGCCTTTGTGATATGAAAAATTACATCTCAGTCCTTAAGGTTCATAATTCTGTAACAAATGCATTTTTCGTTAGTCAGCTATGAGATCAACTAATATATTTTAGTGAAGTCAGCTATTTAATTTTGTAGAATACCCATTTTACCCTTACATTCAACAAAAACACTCTCTACCTTTTCTCTATCTCACTCTTATCACCTCAACAAAACACCCTCTACCTCATTAACAACACCAAGATCATCAATTGAGACAAAGGATTGAAATCACCAAAGAGAGAAAGAGAGGACTGAAACAATAGAGATAGAGGATTGATACAAACTTAATCATTACCCTACTCACTGTGGATACCACGCCTTTCAGGCATACCCATACGTCGTGTCTAATTTGAATTATCCCACGTCGGATGCTAATCATATGATCTATAGTGGTAAAAAATTGTTTTTCCTACAAGTTATTAAAATAGATCGATTCACTGAAAAGAGTCGCCACTTAGACTTTTCTTAGAAACTAAGAAACCATTTGACTTTGAAAACTAACATGTAGACACTAATTCGTCTTAACCAAAAATCTTGGCTCAGGAATTTAGGTCCTGTGGACATGCCTTTTTTAGGTATTAGCCACGTTTCTACTCAAATGTTGTAGCAACTTGTTTTAGACCACAGAGAGTCGCCACTTAATTTTAATGAAAAATTAAGAAACCTTTAACAATGAAAACTAAGCTAAGAACTTGATCCGTCATAGCCAAAAATTACAGGTTCAGGAGCTAAGATACAAAAGAGGAAGGTCATTGAATAAAAACACTCATTTTTTCCCAATCTGAAGATTAGCCTATACTAATTCTCTATTTTATGATTTTAGTGGTTAATAATTCATATGAATCATTTTAAGCCATTAACTAACCTAAAACAATGTGATTTGAATAAAATGAATATCATTTATTTTAGATTAAAGGAATAAAGCCATATTTTACCGAACAACAAAGATTTTTTTAATAAAAAGTGGACTTTATCAGTCCATGGCTATAAACCCAGCCTAAAATAAGTAATATTCATTAAAGTATACAAAACAAATAATTTTGCATAGAGAATTATAGAAACTTGCATTATTAAAAAGATAATGCAAATACCAAGCACGTGCTATAGAAATGAAGAAAGCTTATCAAGATACCCACTTACGTGTCTTTCATGCAATAAATAAATTAAATATGACCTAATATGCAACTAATACATACAAAATGCAACTTAGGCCCAGTTTAAGGGCTCTAACATGATTTAATGCACAAAAAGCAAATAACACGTAAAACAATACAAACTAATATACATGATGCGTAAATATGCAAAAAAAGGAGACTAAGATAACCTAAACATGCTGTTCTAAAGAAAATAAATGAAGCATGCAAAGATAAGGCGAGAAACAAACTAAACTAAACACTCTACATGATGGAATAATAAGCTAACACCCTGACGATGATTAAACATAGGAGGAAGAAGAAGAAGAAAAAAAAAAAAAAAGGTACTAAAATATATGAGGTAAAGGTGTTTTACTTGCTGGTTTGCTTAAATCGAATATACGGAAAAAAAAAAAAAAAAAACGCAAGAAAACTAAGGTTTTCTTACTTGCAAGCCTCCCTCAAGCAATAGTTTTTGATATAGTTCAAGTCCTTCAAGCTTTGGAATGATTTTTTTAGGGTTTGGAAGTTGTTGTTTGGGTGTATTAGGCAATGAGGGAAGAATAGTGGTGTTTTGCTCTAAAAAAACTCACAAAAATGACTCAAGCTTGTAATCCCTTGAAAGGGAGGGGGAGGAGTCCTTTTATAAGCAGAGGGGAAGCTTCCAAAGAACTCTAGGGCTTCCCATCACTTCCCTTCACCGCCTCTCTTCAGAAACATGCCAAGATTGAGTTTCCAAAATAGACTCTGCCATGCTTGGAAGCACGCAAGCATGAAGCTTGTGTGAATGCACAACATATTCACATGTGTGCGCACCACTCTCCTTGGTACACGTGCCATCCATGCATGCACAAGTGTGAGGTTCCATGCCCTTGGCTTGCTAGTGGCCCAAGTAATCTCGAATTGCCTTTTGATCAATGTTTTTGATAAAACTAGACACTAATTTTGAAAAATGTATTTGATCAAAGTGCAACTGAGCTTCCCTTTCTTTCTTGGGGTTAGAAAACTGTCATGACCCAAACCTGCACCTATAGGTTTACTATCCTAAGCAGCCAATAATCCTGGGATTACCAAAGGCCTCTGATCAAATTATACAAATTAAGGGGCTAGCAGAAGCAAATAACAAAATATGATATCCATAGAACTGCGTAGACATACATGGGACTGAAAATTTAAAACTTAATTTATATAATTAAGACGTCATAACATGTCACCATTCGTACATACAGACCAACAAAAGGCTTGTCCAAAATTTAACAAAAGAAATACAGAAAGAACCTTTAACATGGTTCACAAAAACTTACCACTACAAAACGAGAACCTCCTTGGGAGGCACTGTGGCTGGCTGACAGAACGGAACTCCAAGCAATCAACTCTGAGCCTGATCACGCGTCTGGTCGCCTACATACATACATAATAATACATTGAGCTGGAGCCCAGTGAATAACAACAGAGTAAAGGGGTTTATGAATGACGTCCAAACAGTTTCAAAAATCAAAATTCATATAAAAAACAAATCCAGATTCATATACGTAGCCAAAAGTCATAAGCAGTTAAATATGGTACATTCGTTAGCTATCATATCAGCTTGGTCCTGGGACCTATCTACATAGTCGGTACCGATGACCCCAAAGGTCCATATCTTGCGCACAAGTAGCCATGGTATTGTTTCCCCTAAGCAAGGGCCGTGTATAAACCACGGTATTGTTTCCCCCAGGTAAGGGCCATATGATCATAAGCCACGATATTGTTTCCCTCGGGCGAGGACCATATAAACATATGCCATGGTATTGTTTCCCCTGGGCGAGGGCCATGTGAACTAAGGATGCCACAAATATATTTTAGAAAATTGGACACTCATTCACTGTTCATAAAATAGCATTTCACAAAATAGATTATATCTTAACATTTTGAAAATACTTATTGTAGCCCGCCTTTTTAGCGCCCCCTTTCGGAAGCTCGAAAGAAGCCCTACAGTTCGGACTCCCGCGGTTTTGAATCTGATCTCACAAGTGCAATGTGAAATAGATAAACACCAAAGAGTCCAAATCCGACAAATCTTTTGAAAAATCGATTTTGAATCAAATTGCCAAAAATGAACTGCTTTGCCAGATACAGAGTCGCCACCTAAATATTTTATTTTGAAAAAATTTAGGAAACCCATGACTCGTGCTAAAGGCCACGTGTTTGTCGTCACCAAGATTGTCTCGGCTCGGGAACTTAGGTACGAGGAGGGAAGGTCATGAATACATTTGAGCACCCCCGCTTGCCCGATCAAAGATCGGGCTCTACTAATCATGATATGATTTTTATCAACATTATACGCTCTTGTTTCAGTTATTTGGCTAGCATTACTATGTGATGCGCACAAGCAAGTATAGACTAAAATTGTAAAAATTGGAACAATTCAATTTCATGTTTGTTTTTGAAAAGAGTTTGATTTTGCCACTTAGCAAAGTGGGCTTAAAGTTTGTGAATTTGCCACTTGACAAAGTGGGCTTAAAATGTACACTCATTGAATCATTCCAATTCAAGCAACAAGCCTTTATCCACAGGCACTCAAATAGTTTGGAAAGTAAGCACTTAGCCTCATGGCAAGCATGCTAGTCATGGTGGTCACTTGCACTCATGCAAGTATGCTAAAGCACTAAAAATTCATCTAGTACTCTAAGCTAAGATAAAACAAAGGAGTTAGAAAAATGAATGATCCTAACTATACAAGATGGCTAATGCAACACATGCGATATGCAATCTAAAATAGGCTCAGCTATTTTAACATGTTCTTTGCAACAATTTCATAGCATGCGTTTAAACACGTATTCAATGAGGTAATAAACGACAATGTAAGTTTGAATGATGAACCAAGCCTCGGTGTATGCAAGACAAATGAATGGGTGCAAACATGTGATATGCTAATTGAAACGTGATGCCCCTAATCTAACCATCAAAAGTGGATAAATAAAAAAGAGAATGACGTGGGGTTGGAAGACATATACATTATTACATTACGCTCTCATTAAGGAGAGTCCGAATGAATAAACTAAGCTAACTAGTAACTAATTAAGCTAAAGCTAATTAAGCTAATTGTTACAAACCGAATAAATAGCTAGACTACTTAACTAATTATTACAACACTTGAATTAATTAACTAGTTAACTAACTAATTAAATAATCAAACAATTACAACGCAAGTGCAATTAATGATTAAACTAAACAACTAACTACTACGCCTCGGGAGTGATGAACTTAAGCCACAAACCACCAACTCAACCAATTTCATTGCATGATGGCTTGTGACTCAAGACATGCAAGTTCAACAAATGCAAAACAAGACACAAACCTCATCCCTTTCATGTATGATCAAGGAAAGAAGTTGACATTGGAGACTTGAATCACTTCATCACTAGCAAGTATGAAATGGTTCAAGCTTCCATGTGTTCAATTAACGTCCGATTGAACACAACAAGTTATTATCTTGCTCATTTTTTTAGTCCCAAGTTTTAGTTACTCAATTTTTAAATTACCAACCATTCTTTAATTCATTGAATCCAATGGTGAAGTTAAGTCCTCCAATGGAGTGAAGTACCAAACCAAGAGTTAACTTAAGACATGAAAGAGATGTCATGCTGTTGATAATGAAACCCTAAAAGGGATTTAATCATTAAGCATGGAAACCTCAATCTCATGCTTAAAAGAATAAGAGGCTTGAAATAACCTTCAAAGCAAAACAAAAGCCAAGAAAGGAGGGAGGTTGCAGAGATTATTAATGCTGAAAATAAGTGAGAAAAGCATAAATAAATGCTATCAACTCAAAGGAGATGGTGTCTAAGGCCTAGAACACCAAACTCATGAGGACTATTACTCTACAAACATGCAAAACAAAGCTCAAACACAACAAACACTAAAAAACGGTCTTAAAACAGGTCTGAAACAGCCGTAAAACATGCTGGAATTAAGCTAAAAAATGCTAGAAAAATAAGCTAAAACATAAAGCATGTTAACTTAGTAAACAAAGCACAAGGAGAGAAGGCTACCCCCTCCATTTTCGGACTTTAAAACATGATTTTAGCCACTAAAATAACTCTGAAAATTAGTGTTTAAAAGCTTGGAAAAAGATAGTAAAAGGGTGGGAAACACAAGGGCAAAGGCCCTGAAAGTAAGGTCTAAAGAAGGGTGAACCACCCCTCAACCTTTATTGGCCTTAAGCCACAAGTTTCAACCAAAAAATATAGAGTTTTTACAGCCCAAAAACAGTAAGAAAAGATGGAAAATAAGTGGTGTAGAGATGGTGCAAAAGTAAGAGAAGGTATACCTCTTGAAGAGGAATGAACCCTTAAGTCATAAACCACCAATTTCACACTCTTAAGTGTTTCAAGAGCTCAAATTCAAGCTCAAATAACCTCAGCAAGAAGCTCTCTAAGTTTGGTTTAGAGTATTTGGGCAAAGTCTATGTAAGTTGGAAGAGAGAGAGAGAGAGAATTATTGAGAGAATTGTAGAGAGAGAGGATATTTTTTTGCTCCCAAAGTTTTTCTAACCTTGAAATATGAAAGATAGGTCATGTATATATAGAAAACATAAGCCTTAGGTCGAAAATATCTATTCAGAAACAGCTGGAGCAGTGTGGAAATAGCTGCAGGAAAATATTTACAAAAAAATCTGTTTTTTCTCACCAGTGGCTGGCTTGTGGCCGGCTTGGACACCAATGGTCGGCAGGTGGCTGGCAGGCTAGAAATGGTGGCCGGTTGTCCACAAATGGTGATTGCCGGTTACCTGCCGGCCATAAGAAAAATTTGCTTCCAAGCCCGACTTCAAATGAGCATATCTCCTTCATCCGGACTCGGTTTTCGGTCATTCTTGAGTCTAAATTGAAGCCCCAGAAGTTTAATTTCCAATGATGGTGGCCTCATAACTAAAGTCCAAGTGTACAAAAGGATAGGCCTGATTTAGTGTAGGCTGCTCAGATCTCCCTTACGGTTTCATACCCAACTTCTTCCCCAACTAGTTTTCTTCCATTTCCTTTTATTTTCTTTAACATCAAGCCTCTAAATAATATGTTTAAAAGATTTTTGAAAGAGTTCAACTCTCTTCCATTTATTTCCATTTTGTCCTTGCTCATTTTACCGAAAAGTGCAACTTTTAAACGAAATACGAGCCTCGAAACATCGTAGAAGCTTTTTAAAAATATTTTGAAAGAGAGGGTTTTAAGATCTAAAATACTTTTGGTCAAAATACTTTTGGTCCAAAATGGGTTGTATGGTTAGGATTTAGATCTCTTCTTGTTGAAGAAATAGAAGGTTTGTACAGCACAACTTTCATCATCGAGTGATCAATCAGTGACGCCCGAGTCTTAAGGGCCGGTAAAAATGGGGTGTCTATAGTTGCCTCTCTTTGACAGAGCTCGAAGTCATGAAATGACGTGAGTGAATGTCAAAACCCGAAGATGACCCATTTTGACAAGGCCATAAGACTTGGGCAAACAAACAAAATGCAGATGCAGTTGGTTAAACTCGAGGGTTGCCTACATATCCCTTTGCAAGGAATTAAAACAGCGTAGTTCAGGGACAGGATATAAATGATAGACAATGTAACAAAACAATGTAATGATATACAATGTAACGAAATCATGTAAATGATATACAATGTAACGAAATACTCAAACCACAAGTAATGCTTACCACACAAATACTATAAAGGGATGAGGATGCAAAACAAACTACGTTTAACACAGAAAAGAAATGGGCACAGCCAAACGACGCTTAACACAAGCTAAGTGCCTACACCCTCAATACTGGCCTCAGCGCAACATGAATGCTTACAAATAACAGAATCATGTTTCAATGTTAAAGGGTGCAAGCACATGCATAACTATGTGTTTCGTAGAAAGAGAAAGAGTACAAGTAATTGGGTGGGATGATATAAGTGAGAAATGATCTGCTAGGGAAAGATGATGATCTTAAATGTTAAATGCAACAAGACAGGATGATATAAGTGAGAAATGATCTGCTAGGGAAAGATGATGATCTTAAATGTTAAATGCAACAAGACAAAGTGCAATGCAATGGATGCAATGGATGCAATGGATGCAATGGATATAGTGAATAAGGGGTAGGCCAAACTACGTCTTGCCTATAAAAGGCATGGACACAAAACAAACCATGTCTAACACAGAAAAGGTGTTGACACCCACAATACTGGCCTCAGTGCAGCATGGACACTTACACATGATAGAACTATGTTTCAATGAGGGAAAGGTACGAGCACATGCCAAACTAAGCTGAACATGCAAAGGATGCAGGCAATAAAATGGTATGATGTAATGGATGCGATAGATAATGCAATAGATGCATGCGATAGAAGTAATAGATTATAATGGATATGATGATGCAGCTAGGAAATGATGCTTTAGAAAGTACCTTACAGGGACAATCGGCGATGACTCACCTTATGCTGCTGGGGATCTTCCTCTTCTGCATCTTACGCTTCCAAACCACAGACACTTCTTTTCTACCCGGCTATGTTCGCAACTTTCCTTATTCTTCAACAGGGTGACCGACTAGGTTGATTCAGTATCCAGAATTGAGGTGCATACAAGATACCTCAACCTATGGACCTGCCATACAGATTTCAAGCCAAGGATACATCCCTGGGTATTTAAACCAGACTTTAGTTTTAGAAATTCCGAACCTTTGCGTTCTAGGCCTCGGCCACTCGAACTCTAATTTCCATTGTCTTAGTTGATCTCTTGGGAAGTCACCGCAAACACAGGCAGATGGCTATACTAGACCACCAGAAGTTGTTCAGGCACGACAAACATCAAAGGAATTGCACCTTTAGAGGATTTAAGGTCTCCTAGACCAGGTGAGTGCACAAGATAGTGCGAGTGAGGGTGAATGCACAAAACAATGCTATATAGGTGCACAAGACAGTGCGATGAAGGTGTACAAGAAAGTGTAATATAGGTGCACAAGATAGTACAATACAAGTTTGCACAAGACAGTGCGGTATGTGGTGAAATGCACAAGATAGTGCGATGCAGATAAAATGCACAAGATAGTGTGAATAAGGTACACAAGATAGTGTGAAGTAAGTTGAAATGCCCAAGATAGTGCGAAGGTAAAATGCCCAAGATAGTGCGATGTAGATAAAATGCACAAGATAGTGCGAAAAGATGCACAAGATAGTGCGAAGTAAGTTGAAATGCATAAGATAGTGCGAAGGTGAAATGCACAAGATAGTGCAATAGATGAAATGCACAAGATAGTGCGATATATACACCGAGTGAGATTAGATGCATGAAATGATTAGTTTACAAAGTAATACATTGACAATACATGCTCCATGCAAGATAGACAACTGATGTATGAGGTTAATTAAAAGCATGCTCTATGCAAGAAGCAAGAAACAAGAGCATATTCTATGCAAAATTGAAAGCATATTCTATGCATGATTCATAAACGATACAGGGCATGCGTGCAACATGAGTATATGTGAAAATGCACATTCTACGCAAAAGAAGAGAACAAAATATGTAATTTTGACAGAATGACAGATTGAACAAAAGATATTGTTTGGCAACAACCTCCGATTTACCCCTCGGAGGCTTTGTAACATGCTTAAAAAGGATATATCCTGTTCATATTGGCAAGGGGTAACATCTGCAAGTCGCTTTGATCGCCATTCTAACTTGAAGCAGGCTTGAACTCGGGGTCGAGGTACACTCATACTCTAGAGAAATGGCGAGGCCTGAGAAGGTGCACCTGGAATGCAGTCTTGGAATTTGCTGAAGTTGAAACACACTAAGATGCTCCAAATTTTCCCTCTTTTCTTTTGCTTCGCAGTTCGGAACCCATGTATTTTCAGATAGGTCCTTGTTTTATTGCTCTCTTTTGATCAAGGTTGGACCCTGCAGTTTATGAATGAAAGAATCCTGTTTTGTACACCATGTTGGGAATGGCACAGCACTCTGAGCACAAAATGATTTATTTTTGAAATTGAAATTGAGAATAAGTTCTTGACTGGGTACTGAGCCTACAACTGACCACAGTCAAAACAACTTAACAAAGGGAAAGTAAAAACAACCGAAACACAAAATGACTCAAAACGATTCAAAACAAGAATTGAGACAAACAAAAACGACAAACAGAACACTCAGACATGTTCCAATGGCGAGAGACCTCTCAGTTCATGGGGAGCCTACTTCTCCAAGTATTGTTTCCCGCCCTTTATTATTTGTGATTCTCACATCACTTTGGCACTCAATCTCTATTTCTTTGAAAAGCCCTTTCCTCACTTTTTCTCTCAGTGCGCATCTCTCTATTCTTTAATCTCTTTTATTTTTTTATCCCTCCCCTGGGTGGTTGATGGACAAGTAGGAAGTTGTGGGCTCTTGCCCCTGGCATTCTGCTAGATTCTCCTTCTTTCACTCACAACTAGTGAGCTTTCCCTTAGAGGAGTTATGGTGCGACTGGATGTGCAGTAGATCTGCAACTGACATCAATTGGTGATGCCCTTGGTTTAACTTGTCCGTGATGAGTTACAGTATGTCCCATCGGCCAGGTATTCAATTGATTGGTCTGACACATTGCGTTTTCTATGTCCCCATTCTGGGTCAGACGCCAATTTGGGTGTGATCAAACCCATCTAGACGAGAGGGTCGAATATCTAGCTCAACTTCTAGTTCATGCTTCGTACTTGGCTTGATACCTCACTACTTGAAGGACGAGTGAGCTTTCAGCCCTTGTGGCTAACGTCAGTTGTGCCCTTTCTGGCAAGTACGTTGATAATGGGGAAAAGATAGAAAACCTGACTTGACTGCGCCCCTAGTTCATCACTTTGACCATTTTTGTTTTTGACTTTCTGTTAAAACAATTTTGACTAATATAAGAGTTAAGTTAACATGCTTATTCAACTTTCTACTTTGAAATCATGCAAGTCAGGCTATGAGGATTGAAAATTTTCTTTTTTGGGTCCAAGAAATGGTCCAGTTTTGAAAAAATGAAAATTAGTCAACTTCATTAAAAATCCTCAAAACTGTTTTTGCAAATGGCCACTGCCCGACCAACGAGGAATTAACTCTTGAGGTGCACAACCTCAGATCTGAACTTGATTTGTTTTGCAACTGAATCTTCTAATGGAGTAGTGTGGACTCAACTTTCTTCGCGCGTCCCCCTTTCGAAGAGGGGCAAATTGGTCTCCTACAGTTCAGACCCCTGTCACGGTTCTGAATCTAATTTCACAAAATGTAATGTGAAACTGATAAACACCAAAGAGTCCAATTCGGCAAATCATTTTGAAAAATTGATTTTGAATCAAATAATGCCAAAACTGGACTGCTTTGCCAGATTACAGAGTCGCCACCTAAATATTTTATTTTTAAAAAATTTAGGAAACCCTGACTTGTGCCAAAGGCCACGTGTCCGTCATCACCAAAGTTGCCTCGACTCGGGAACTTGGGTACGAGAGGGGAAGGTTTTGAAATGAGCACTCCCACTCGCCCGATCAAAGATCGGCCTCTACTAAGCATGATATGTTGTGTTATAAACACATGTGTTCTTATTCCGATTATTAGCTAACTTTGCTATGTGATGTGCACAACATACAAGTATAGACCAAAATCGCAAGAATTGGAACAAATCAACTCATGTTTGTTTTAAAAAATGGTTTGAAAGTGCCACCCTCAAGTGGGCTAAAGCGCGGATTTGCCATCCTCAAGTGGGCTTAAAACATGATGATTTGCTAGTTCGCAAAGTGGGCTTAAAAAAAACTCACAGGCATTCATGCAGTTTAGAAACTAAGCAGATAGCCTCATGGCAAGCATGCTAAACATGGCAACACTCGCACTCATGCAAGTATGCTAAAGCGTAAAACTTACAATGCACTCCGAGCCAAAACAAAAGCTAGTTAGAAATCATGCATGATCCTAACTATGTTAAGATGCCTAATGCAACGCATGCAATAATGAAACTAAGTCGCCTCGGCTATCTAAGATGACATATGAATGTAACACTTTGATACACGTATTCAAATAAGTGTATTGAAATAAAATGCAGTTTGAATGATGCGTCGAGCCCGGTGCATGCAAGACAAATGAATGATGCACGCATGCGAGCATAAGGTATGCTAATCAAAACATGCCCTAATCTAACCACCGAAAGCGGATAAATAAAAGGGAGAAAGACGTGGGGGTTGGAAGACATGCACACACACACGCACACTTATTACAACATTGGCCCTCTCGAAGGAGGGTCCAAATGGATAAGCTAAGCTACACTAAGCTAATTAAACTAATTAGACTAATTATTACAAACCAAAACGAATAACTAGTAAATTACTTACTAATTATTACAACACTTCACTAATTAGCACACTAAATTAAATTACAAAACCAAATGCTAACTAACAAGTAAAGCAAATGTTCAAACTACACTGCTTCAGCTCTGCCTTGGGAAGTGCAGGATGCATGCATTCGGTTTTTCACCCTGAAAAGCTCTCCGGTTTGCTCTTGAGAGGCTCTGTTTGCAGGGTTACTCCAAGAACTCTCTGCACCATTTTACCAAATCACTACTGGGGAGTGCACCAGTGGCCTGCCGGCCATGAAGACTTGCTACCGGCCACCTGTCGGCCAAATATGATGCACTGTCGGCCATCAGTAAACCACTGTCGGCCACTGGTGTGCTGAATCACTAAATTGTAACAGAGCACAAACAGAGGAAAAATAAGGGTTTTCCAAGAACATGTTTGTATTGTGCCCCTCCTTATTATCTCAAAACATCAAATGAGAGACACTCTTGGATCCAAAACCACCAATCAAGCATTTTCAATGCATGGTGGCCAAAGATCCAAGTTGTACACTTTCAATAAATGCACAAAAACAAGACTCAAATAACTACCACCCTATCATGCATGATCAAGGGTGATGGAGACAAAGGAGATTGGCTCATTTCATCACTTTGAGTATGAAATGGACCAATCTACCTTGTGTTCAATATAACGTCTGATTGAACACATGCAATGCACACAAAACATGCTTATCTTGGTCATGTTTTACTTGATTCATTTTGTTTACTCATTTTAGCATTACCAAGTCATTCCTTAGTCAATTTGTCCAAGATGAGTGTCCTCTAATGAGAGAGGGGTCAACCAAAGGATGGTTTAAGACATGAGAGAGATCATGCCTTTCGCTAGAAGGAACCCTCAAAAGAGAGTTAAAGCCATTGACCACAAGCTCTATCTCAAGCTTAAACACAACCCTAAGGTTAACCAACCCTCAACGCAAATGAAAAAGTGATAAAATGAGGGAGGTTGCAGAGATGGTATGTGCTGAAATGGCATGCAAAATAACACTGCAACATGCAAACAACTCATGTGCAACATGTTAAGAGCCAAAACACTAAAGCTAGTGAAAAGCACTACACTAGAGGCATGCAATATCAAGCTTAAATGACCAAACCAGCTTTGGACAGAGCTTAAACATTCCAAAACAGTGGCTAAATCATGCTGGAATTGAAGCATAGAAGGCAAGAAAAACATGCTCACATATTGGCTCACAAACAAGGCTCAAAGCACAACTCTCAAAAGCAATGAAAGAGTGAAAAATGTGAGAGTGTGACAAAGATATATGCACTGAAATCATATGCTAAATGATGCTATACCATGCAAACATCACAAGCAAAGCATGCTAGAGGCTTTAAAACACAAAGCTAGTAAAGGCATTTGCACTATAGTTATACAAAGCATGAGTCATATGACTAAGACCACTCAAAACAGAGTTAAAGCATGGTAAATCAGTAGCAAAAATGTGTTGGAGTCAAGCTAACACAAGCTAGAATGATAGGCTAACTCATTAGGCATGCTAGGCTAGTAAGCATAATTACACTACATGTGCAAGAAGCAAGCAACAAGTGACCCAACACATTTCAAAATAGAGTTGAAACATATCAAAATAGAGCCTAAAACATGTTTGAATTAAGCTACAAAAAGGTAAAAATACATGCTCACATGTTAGGCCATCAACACATGCAAACACGATACAGGGAGGGGAGGCCACCTGTAGACGTCCCCGAACGCCCCGGGAGGGTGAGTCCCGTTCTATTCATCTTGGGGTTACTACAGCTCAGACTCTCAAATTGTCACGGTTCTTAATCTTGAACCAAAGAGCCCAAATCTGGCAAATCGTTTTGAGAAACAGATTTTTTTAGAAAAAGAAGTGCCAAACATGGACTGCTTCGCCAGATACAGAGTCGCCACCTAAATATTTTTTATGGGGGAATTTAGGAAACCCTGACTCAGTGCCGAAGGCCACATGTCCGTCATCACCGGAGTTGTCTCGGCTCGGGAGCTAGGGTACAATTGGGGAAGGTCAGCTATGAGCACCCCCTCTCACCCGATCCGAAGATCGGCCTCTACTAACCGTGATATCCGTTTTTGAAAACGTTATGGGTTCTTATTCCATTTATTAGCCTAGAATTACTACGTTATGCGCACAACAAACAAGTATAGTCTAGATTGCCTAATTTTGAAACAAGCATTGCATATCTGTTTGTTTTGGAAAAATGTTTTGGAATTTGCTACTCGCAAGTAGGCTAAAATACGGATTTCAACGAGTTTTTCCAACTCAAACAATCCAACCTTCACCCACAGGCATTCAAACAGTTTATCACATAAGCATCTAGCCACATGGTAATCATGCTGTCATGTTAACATTCACCCACATGCGGTATGCTAAAGCATAAATACTTACAATGTACACATGCGGTATGCTAAAACATAAATACTTACAATGTACTCCGTGCCAAAACAATAAACTAGTTAGCAAACATGTGTGATCCTAGTTCATGTTAAAATGGCTAATGCAACACATACAGAATACAATTAGAGTAGGCTCGGCTAACTTAAGCATGGCATGTGAAATGTAATCAATTGATGCACGTATTCAATTTGGAATTGAAGTACAAATGCAGTTAGCATGATGTACCGAGCCCGGTGCATGCAAGACAAATGTATGGATGCACGCATACATAGCATAAGATATGCTAATTTAAACATGCCCTAATCTACCATTATAAGCAGGTAAATAAAAGGGAAGAAAGAAGTGGGGGTTGGAAGACATTCACACACTCACCCACACTTATTACAGATTCGTCCTCGCTCGGAGGGACCGAAAGAATAATACAGATAATTAACCTACAAGCTAATTAATTATTACAAATTACCTAATTAGTTAACAAACTAACTAAGCTAGGGAAAGCAATAAACTGCCTCGGGAAGAGAGCTCAAAGCAATGCGTGCTCGGATCTTGCTCGGAAGTGCACCGCCATGCATAGGCTGCCTCTGTTTTCCTTGATGTACTCCTCTGGAGGTTGCCAAAACCTCAGGGTTGCTTCTCTGGATACTGGGGAATGCCATCGGCTGGGTAGAATTCCCACCGACAGTGGCATGTGATCACCGGCCATTGGTGAAGCTATCGGTAGAGGGAGGATTGCCGGTCGGCAGAAAGCTCCTGCAGAATCTGCAATTGACAGCAACAGAGGGCAAGACAGAGCATGGCAATACAATTCAAGGCATATATGCACCAATCATGTCCCTTATCATGTTAATGACTCAAAGGGACATGCTCCTTGGTTCTCGGACCATCAATCGCGCATTTCCATGCGTGATGGCCCAAGGGACCAAGTGTGCACATTTTGATGTCAAATGCAATGCAAACCAACAAACCAAAGTCCAATTCCTATCACTAGATCAAGGAGCAAGACATGCATGCTAAATGTAATGCAACCTAGGCACACAAGCTAAGGATGCAACATGGAAATGCAAGATGCACATGCAAACATGCAAACAAACGTGCAAGGTAAGCATGCAAGCAAACAAATAATGGACTTAAACATGATTTGGGCAACTCTAATAAGGCCCAAAACAGTGGCCAAAGTGACCAAAATAAAGGACTAAACACATACACACATGCACATGTTAAAGGGGCAAACACTTAGGCACAAATGGGACAACTCTCAAACACATTTGAAAGAGGGTAATCATGGACATATGGCATGCAAGATAAGCATTGAAAATCATGTTAAGATGGTGTCAAACCAAGCAAACAAAATAGACTAAGCATGCAATAAACGGCCCAAGTACTTGAAGCAAGTCAAAGGGGCTTGAACCATGACCAAGTCAACCAATCCTCACAAGGCTAAGAGAACTTAAAATAGGTTCAAGGCAGACCTAGACCATGCAAAGAGGACCCCCTAGATGGCATCTAAGTGGCTCAAATTCAAAGGCATGTACAATGGCCAAAACATGGAACATACTACACAAGCTTTCAAAGTATCAAAGAGACATCCAAGGCAAGCATATAGGCATGCAAAGGGGACTGACATGCCAAATCCGACCCAAACAACCTAGGACAGACCTCAAACATGGCAAAATATGCACAAAAGCTTCATAAAGCTAAGCCTAAAACATGCTAGAACAAGGGTTTACAACCTAAGGCATGTTAAGGCAACAAAGTGGCATTACAAGGTAGGTATGCTAAGTATGCATGGTGTACCAAAACCAATTAAAAACAGAGGCATATTATGACATAATAAGCACAAAAAACAACTAAGGCATGGTCAACATGAAGCTTAGCTAGGTACTCCCTCAAGAGGCCAAAAATGGTCCATTTGAAGGACAACAAGGAGAGGGGGTGGCCCTCTCCTTCTTGGGACCTCAAGGCACCATCCTCACCTATGAAATCCCTCAAGATTTCAGTGGTGAGGAGGCCCAAACACCAAGGTCTCAGAGCTCACTCAAAACAGCACAAAATGGAGCCTTACAAGGCTTAGGAGGGGTCAAACAACCTCAAACAACAAAACACCCTAAATAAACTATTTAGAGGGCCTAAAAACAGAACTTTTTTATGTTATACACTAAGCACAAAAACAGTTCTAAGATAGGTAAAAATACAATGCAAAAATGGGGAATAAATGGACTAGTTTCTTACCCTTGTTTACTTTCTTCACAAATGGTGGACCAGCTGGTTTTTCAAGCTCAAAACCACCCAAGAACACCAAGAACAACCTCTGGTTTTTCAAGGAACCAAGGAAAGGTGAAACACTATGTGTTTGTGTGCAATAGTAAGACACAAACACACTTAAACACACACAAAGGTAAAAAGAGGGAGGTATAGAGATAGAATGTGTATCAATCCTAACCCTAGAACTCAAAACCCTAATATGGTTGTCTAAAATCTCTAAAGTGTCTAACCCCAAGACAAGGGAGAGGAGAGCTCCTCTTATAGAGCTTTTTGTCTTGTAAAGCTTACAAGACAAGCTTCTAAAGAGAGAGATCCCTCCATACACGTGTATGGAGGGGAGCCAAATGCAAGACAGCTGTAATAAAATATCTGGAAAAGCAGATGAACAGTAGTCGGCTGCCCAAAAATGCCATTTTGGCAAAAGGGTGTGCCGACCGGCAACAAATAATGCCGACCGGCAATAAACATTGCCGATGGCAGCAAAACACCAGCTGGTGGCCTCTGGCCATGGCCGGTGATGTGTGGGGATGCCTCACAAGGCATTCCCTGTCTCTCCAAGGCAAAACACAAGTGTTTGGTGCAAAACCAGACACTAAACAGTCGAGTTCGGAGATCCTGAGGCGAGGCGCGTAGCCGAGACCTCCGGGAACTCCAAACGAACACAAACATGGATGATCACCGGGTGTTCAAACGGTGACGTCCAAGTCTTGAGGACGGTCAAAAATGGGGTGTCTACAGTTGCCCCTCTTTGATAGAGCTCGAAAGTCATAACAATGACGGGAGTGAATGTCAAAGCCCAGAGACGACCCATTTTTGACAAGGCCGAAGACTCAGACAAACATGCAAGATAAACAAGATATGCGCCCGAAGGCAGGGGCAAAATGCAAGACAATGCACGAAGCCGAGCATAACTTATGATCATGCAAAGAAAAACTGTAACGAAGCATAACATGCGACAGTTTTAAGCTAGCATACACCGAACTACACTACAATGCAGAAAGGATGTAAGAGAATTATGTAATTCTCGATACGTCTCACTCGGAGGATACAATACCTATGCGGTTCGTCTGGTTGCACCAGCCCCAAATGAACCGTACATACAATATCGTGCCTAAAAAGAAAGCAAACTTAACAGGTACAATATTATTAGCAACATGCATGACAATGCAAAAATGGATGTAACATGATATGCAATATATACAAAACAATATACAAACAATGCAAATGAAGATGCAATGTAATTGAAACAATGCAAACTATATGCAAAGCAATTGAATCATGATCCAAACATGAGCGGTTCGAAACCATACCTATGTCAAATAGATTGATGGAGGTAACAAGTCCGTCTACCATAGAACGGTCTACTGAACTATGAGTAATGTAGACGGATGCAAGAACAAGTATTTGGGGGGAATGACATAAGTGGGGTAACGACCCGCTGGGGAAAGGACTACGATCCTAATGCTGGATGCAAAAAATTACACTACAATGCAATATAATGAATATGCTGGGGAAATGGCAACGGATGTGGCACGCGGGCCAAACCAAATCTTGCCTAGGCAAGGCATGTACGCATACAAGCCACGTCTAACATAGAACGGTCCACTGAACTATGTTTCGACACGAGAAGTATGGGCACATACCAGACCAAGCTCAAGATGGAAAGGCGCAAGCCATAAATGGAAGGTGATGCAATGAATGCATGCAAGCTATAATGCGACATCTATAAATATGCAATAGAATGGAAATGCAATACAATGGATATGGCCGGCGGGCCAAACCAAATCTTGCCTAGGAAGGGCATGTACGCATACAAGCCACGTCTAACATAGAACGGTCTACTGAACTATGCTTCGACACGAGAAGTATGGGCACATACCAGACCAAGCTCAATCATGGAAAGGCGCAAGCCATAGATGGAAAGTGATGCAGTGAATGCATGCGATCTACAATGCAATGCGGATATGGCACGCGGGCCAAACCAAATCTTGCCTAGGAAGGGCATGTACGCATACAAGCCACGTCTAACATAGAACGGTCCACTGAACTATGTTTTGATGTGAGAAGTATGGGCACATACCAGACCAAGCTCAACATGGAAAGGCGCAAGCCATAGACGGGGGGCGATGCAATGAATGCATGCGAACTACAACGCAATATCTACAAATATGCAATGGAATGGAAATGCAATACAATGGATATGGCCTGCGGGCCAAACCAAATCTTGCCTAGGAAGGGCATGTACACGTACAAGCCGCGTCTAACATAGAACGGTCCACTGAACTATGTTTCGACGTGAAAAGTATGGGCACATACCAGACCAAGCTCAACATGGAAAGGCGCAAGCCATTGGCGGAGGTGCGATGCGATGAATGCATGCAAGCTACAATGCAATGGATATGGCACGCGGGCCAAACCAAATCTTGCCTAGGAAAGGCATGTACACGTACAAGCCGCGTCTAACATAGAACGGTCCACTGAACTATGTTTTGACGTGAGAAGTATGGGCACATACTAGACCAAGCTCAACATGGAAAGGCGCAAGCCGGGGGGCGATGCAATGAATGCATGCGAACTACAATGCAATATCTACAAATATGCAATGGAATGGAAATGCAATACGATGGATATGGCCTGCGGGCCAAACCAAATCTTGCCTAGGAAGGGCATGTACACGTACAAGCCGCGTCTAACAAAGAACGGTCCACTGAACTATGTTTTGACGTGAAAAGTATGGGCACATACCAGACCAAGCTTAATCATGGAAAGGCGCGAGCCATAGATGGAAGTGATGCAATGAATGCATGCAAACTACAATGCAATATGCACTATGTTCTAATGATGCATGACAATGCATGTGTTTTTTTTTGTTTTTTGAAATGCAAATGATGTATAAAATGCATGTTGCATGGAATGCGCGACAACACGCGGCTTTAAAATACATATATAATGCAATTTATCGAAAGTCGTTCTGGCACAACAAACGCCGAAGGACTTGCGCCTTCCGAGGATTTAGGGTCTCCTAGATCGTGCAGATTGCACAAGAAATGCATAACAATGCAAGTGAACTTGAAATGCACAACAACGTGCAACTTAAGATATGCATGACAATGCCAACGAGCCGTGCACACCAATGCACTAAAGGTCTTGCACCTTCCAAGGATTTGAGGTCTCCTAGACCGTGTAGTACCTGTGCGGCTCGTCTGGTTGCACCAGCCTTAAATGAACCGTACATACAATATCGTGCCTGAAAAGAAAACAAACTTAACAGGTACGAAGTTGTTAGCAACATGCATATTGATGTACTTGAAAATGCGTGACAACGCAAAGCAAGTGGGAAGCATAACGATGCTGTGAAAGCACAGACATGTCAGTGGAGCACGCGGTCTACGCAGGCAACGAAACTGATCATAGGCATGCGGTCTACGCAGGCAATGAAATTGGACATAAGAATGCGGTCTACGCAAGCAAAACATGCGGTCTACGCAGGTAATGAAATTTGAACAATTATGCGGTCTACGCAAGTAATACATGCGGTCTACGCAGGTAATGGAATTTGAACAAACATGCGGTCTACGCAAGTAATGAAATTTGAACAATCATGCGGTCTACGCAAGCCAAAACATGCGGTCTATGCAGGTAATGAAATTTGAACAAACATGCGGTCTACGCAAGCAAAACATGAGGTCTACGCAGGTAATGAAATTTGAACAAACATGCGGTCTACGCAAGTAAAACATGCGGTCTACGCAAACAAAACATGCGGTCTACGCGGGTAATGAAATTTGAACAATCATGCGGTCTACGCAAGCAAAACATGCGGTCTACGCAGGTAATGAAATTGAACGATCATGCGGTCTACGCAAGCAAAACATGCGGTCTACGCAGGTAATGAATTTGAACAATCATGCAGCCTACACAAGCAAAACATGCGGTCTACGCAAGTAATGAAATTTGACAAACATGCGGTCTACGCAAGCAATACATGCGGTCTACGCAGGTAATGAGTTTGAACCATCATGCGGTCTACGCAAGTAAAACATGCGGTCTACGCGGGTAATGAAATTTGAACAATCATGCGGTCTACGCAAGCAAAACATGAGGTCTACGCAGGTAATGAAATTGAACGATCATGCGGTCTACGCAAGCAAAACATGCGGTCTACGCAGGTAATGAATTTGAACAATCATGCGGTCTACGCAAGCAAAACATGCGGTCTACGCAGGTAATGAAATTGAATGATCATGCGGTCTACGCAAGCAATACATGCAGTCTACGCAAGTAATGAAATTTGACAAACATGCGGTCTACGCAAGCAATACATGCGGTCTACGCAGATAATGAATTTGAACAATCATGCGGTCTACGCAAGCAAAACATGCGGTCTACGCAAGTAATGAAATTGAACAATCATGCGGTCTATGCAAGCAAAACATGCGGTCTACGCAACTAATGAATTGATTGAATGTATGAAAAATGCAACGAGATGCGCAAAACCGCGCGATGCGTTAGACAACGCGAGTGCACAAGACAGTGCAATACGCTAAACAGCGCGATTAATTTTGAAATGCACAAAACAGTGAGATTGATTTGAAATGCACAAGACAGTGCGATTGATTTGAAATGCACAAGATAGAACGATTAATTTGAAATACACAAAACAGTGCGCTAATTTGAAATGCACAAAACAGTGCGATGATATGTGATACGTAAAACAATACGATAATTTGCGATACGCATGGGGCAACTTTTAAATTTCGTAAAAGCCAAAAGGATACGAAAAGGATACACCTTGCACGAATTCGAGCGCCACACATAGAAGACATGACTCGAGGTCAAAACGGAGGTCGGCTGAGCGTCGGAAGTGCACTGTTTTGTACTTCTTTGAGCTATGAAGACCCAAAACTACAGACCTGACCCATACAGGGATGCAGGAGGCTCACCGGCCGGAAGAGGAGGCGGAGTCATCGGAGGAGGAGACTAGAGGCGGCACTGGCTCAGGCTTTGATGACGATGCTGATGATGCTCCTGGACCTTCGTCCAGGAAGAGGACTAGGACAGACCGATAGCCCTCGGAGCCGCTTGACATGGATATAGATTTTTGTTATTTTTCTTCTTTCTTGTACTTTTACCTTTTTTGGTAGTTAGGATACTTTGTACTGCCGTAGGCAGATTTTTGTTTCCAAAACTTGTGTACTCGAAAAGATGATGAAATGAAACAGGCTTTTTATCTGAAAAAGTGTTTACATCCGTATATCTTTACATTTCATACTTTGCATTGCATCACACCATATTACTCCTCAATGTAAACGAAATTGATTGGTTGTCTGAAAATTGAACACTTGCACTGTAATGATCAGATAACTAAACAGCCTCATAGCAAAACAGCCCAAGCAACACACTGCTCAAACTGAACGCACAGCCCATACTCTGTTGGGGATTAGTCTACATACAGCTCGTAACGCAGCATTTGGTTCATTTTGCTCACAGCAAATCCTGAACAAACAGCCCAATCTGACAAGACGGACTATGGAGGTGAAACCAGCTGAAGTTGAAGCACGCTCAGATGCCCCGAATTTTTCTTCTTCTTTGGCTTCGCACAGATGTAGAGAGTGGCACAACACTCTGAGCATAAACGATTTTCGAAATAAAAAGGGTTTTCAACCGGGGTATCGAGCCTACAACTGAACACAGCGGGAAGGACTCAAACAAAAGGGTACGCGACCTAAACATAACGAGACACGCTCGGGAAAGACCTAAAACAAAGGTTGAGGTAAACAAAACAAAAGACACGACATACAGACGCGTTAACGAAGACGGGGGACCTCTGATCACGAGGAGCCAGTTTCTCTGGGTATTGTTTCCCATCCTTTCTGATTTGTGATTCTCACATCACTCGACCCTCAAGCTCGGTTTTTCTCTCAAAACCCTTTTTCCTCACTTTTCTCTCAACTTACACCTCTCTATTCTTTATTCTCTCATTTTTCGTCCCTTCCCAAGGTGATTAATGAATGAATAGGAAGTTGCGGGTTCATGCTCGATGCTGTTAGCTCGCAGCTATTTCTTCTGGTGGGTGGAGTGCCCTCCTGGCAAGTATGTTGACAACGGAGGAAGACAGAACGCCTGACTCAACTGTGGCCCTAGTTCATCATTTTGACCATTTTTTGTTTTGGTTTTCTACTAAAACAGTTTTGATCAAGATGAGAGTCGGATTAACATACTTGTTCGACTTTTGATTTGAAAGCCATGTAAGTCTGGCTGTAAGTACTGAAAATTTTCCTTTTTGGGTCCAAGAAAATGGTCCAGTTTTGGAAAATGGAACAGTTTTCGAGAGAATAATCAACCTCAGTAAAAATTTTCAAAAACTATTTTGCAAACAGTCCATGCTCAACGAGCATGGAACTTACTCTTTGAGATGCGCAACTTCGGATCGGAGGCAATGAAAAATTGCCCCTGGTTTGAAGGGGGTGGATGGCAACGGAAAGTTGCCCCTGGTTTGAATGGCGGCTTGCGACGACTCGTGGCAACGGAAAGTTGCCCCTTGTTTGGATGGTGCCGCAGCAGTCCGCAAACAGTCTTCATTGGTGGTGGTCGAACTCTTGGACACAGAGGTGACGAAGACGGTTATAACAAATATATGGACACAGTCACCTTGGGGGCGTCGGCGACTGGACTTTGGGATGAAATCGAAACGATTGCATGGACCGAGACGCTATGAAAGCGTTGGGGGCTGCACTTCAGGATGAAGTTGCCTACCTGTCCCAAACATGGGAATCAAGCCTCACGTAGTTTCGGTTAAGGTACACTCAGGTATTTTAACCTTCACTTTTCATGCTCTAATTTTTGCGAAGGTGCCCGATGCGGGTTTTCGACCTTGCGAGCTTCTTTTCATTTTTCTTCTTTGTTCATTTCTTCTTCTTTTCTTTTTCGCATTTTTCTTTTCTTTTCTTTTCTCTTTTGTACTTTTTGTTTTTTGCTTCTTTTTGTATTTTTCTCTTGCTCTAACTTTTGCCTGGGTCGCCCTTCCGGGTTTTCGGCCCATCGAGCCTCTCAAAGGGTAAAAGTGTAACAAGTCCATGCCAAATGGTTTTTGAAGTTGAAGCCTCTCTGTATCTAGCAGAACGGCTGTTGCAATGATTTGCAGAAGAATCCATCATGGTTGCTCCACGAGCTTCTTCTAGTGAGATCTGATCCTTTTGACTCGCCTTCGGTGCCTCTTGCTCGAGGGCTGCTTCAAAACTGGCCACACGGGCCCCCTCTGACAGTTGACTGTTGAATGTTCCGAATAAGTTTGAGGTTCAAGACAAACAGGTCGAATCTTGAGGCTGAGAGCGATCCTAGGCTGCACAATCTCAAGAGCGATCTCACACAGGTCTTCACAGGGCCGCGCAAAACATTTGTTTTTAAAAGTTTTTAAGAAAGCGACAAATCGCTCGCGCCGAAGATAGTGTGGAACCAATCTGGATCAAGCCCGGGTCCTTCCCAGTACTCACGCCGACAAGCATGGTTTCATTCATTAAGGGCTTAGCATACCTCTCCTTCTCTCAAAATGATCAAAATTTTACAAAACCCGAGGAATTCCTTCCTCTTCGTTTTTTATCACCGCAGTGTTCAAAAGGGATTTTTGAAAAACTTAGATTAATGCAATGAGTTTGGCGCGCAGGAGAGCAGGCGAGATGTACTGTCAACCCATTCAAATCCTCTGGCACAACTAACTCACACTGAAAGCAAGCATGAAAATGAGATAGCCATAGCTGTTTCATTCAGATTTGTTGGTGTAACTGGCCCCTCGGCAGAAACAGACTCAAAAACAAAAACGGGTAATTACAAGACAAAACGGTGTTCGAGGCAACAACCCCGGAATCACCTGGTATTCTATACAAAGGGGACTAACTCGCTATAACAAGACGGACCCTTAAGCAAAAAGACTGACTCAAGACCAAGAGGCAGACTCAAAACAAAAGACTGACTCGATACCCGAACCAGAATTTACAAAGCCAGCGTTCATAGATGCTCAAGAATGCGTGCCAGACGCCACATTCAAAATATAACAGATGCCGCCTGCAGGTGGTTCACTTTCTGATTACATACTTGCAGTATCTGTATCCTCAAAATCCAATAACTGGGTGGTAACAGACTTGGCTGAGGTGGGCGGGAGGATAACCTCGTTGTCAATCAAATCTTGCACCTCATGACGGAGGCGGAAGCAATTGTCGGTAGCATGGCCTGTCTGCTGGTGATACGCGCAGTACTGAGCAGCATCATGCGTATCAGGGAGATTCTTCGAGAGAGGCGGAGGCTCCAAGGGTTTAAGGTGTCCCCTCTCAGCAAGGATCTGAAGTGCCTTGGACAGAGGCATGTAGAGAGCATGAAAGGTCTTGCGCCCCCGGGGCAGGTACTTTGGAGTCTGAGCGCTCTTACTAGTCGCACAAGCGAAAGGGTCAACCGGCGCCACCTTAGCTTTCTGATCTTTCCCGGGTGCAGGAGCAGGAACATGAGGAACTGTTCTGGCATGACGGGGCCTATCCCGATTTTCTGACTGGCTTGAACTACCCTCAGGTGGAGTGGGGAAGGCATCCTCCACAGTTTTTGCCACAACTGCGGATATCTGTTGCTTGTTCATCCCCCCGGCTTTCAAAGCCTCGACTGCCCACAGCAGTTGTTCAATGGGATCGGCATCTGCCTCCATTTTGTCTTTTCCTCTGGCCTCAGCTTGATTGAGGGTTTGAGTTGATGTTGATATGTCATTGCCATAGCTGGAGGCCATCTCCGGTTGGCTAAGTTCGATCACAATTTACCCCAACAACGGGGGTTCCTGGGGTACAAAACTCCCAGCATATGGTGCGGCTGGAGGTGAAGCCGACATTCCGTAGGCAAGATCCGCCACAGACCTCTGGAGATCACCTATCATCCCCATTAGTTCAAATGTAGTAGGCTCGCGAGCCTGGTATAGTTGGGGGGCCCAAACCGGGTGCGCAACAGGCGACCTGGGTAGATGTGACATATCAATGTTGGCCTCACTTTGCAGAGTGATCCCTTGATCTAATGCAGCTGTCATAACCACGATATCTTCTGAATTCTGCGTCATCATAAGTCCTGCCTCAGCAAGGGGGAGCACTAGCTATTCTGTACTAGCTGTCCGAACTGAAAGAGACAACAAACAGCATTTCAGCCCAAACAGATCAAACACGGGCGTAGCTGAACAACTGCACTCTACCACTGATCACTGTTCCCTAGAAATCACTGTTCCCAAAACTGAACCCGATACCCGCAGATATAACTGATTCTCAAAACACTAATGCCCGCAGGCCTGATACCCAGACTTGCAAACTGATATATGCATTCCTGTAGAGGCCAACTCCAAAAAGTGCATAGCAAGCAAATAAGAGCCAAAACACCCCTATGTTGGGGTAGGGTTTCCCTGTCCTATTTTGTCAGGAGCTAGGGTTTCACTACGTACGCAGCGGTTTCAAACAACCTATAATCGGGTAAGCAACCTGTCCTAGCTTGGAATGGTCACTATGGATTCCGAATATGCACTAGGTCGAATGGTCAAAAGGGTGCCCCAGTAAAAACTGGGGTTTGTGTTCCCAAACTGTCAGAGCCCATAACCAGTCAGCCTTATGGTCATGTCTTGACAAGACAAGCCTCCGGCAAACCGTTCAGGAATGGCAGATGGTAAACACAGTGTCCTAGGCGCACCAATACAAATGCAATGCAAAGAGACACATAAATGAAATCAAAATAGGATATCACGAGTTCGAGTCAAGCTCTCTAAATCCCCAGCAGAGTCGCCAGAAACTGTAGACGTCCCCGAACGCCCCGGGAGGGTGAGTCCCGTTCTGTTCATCTTGGGGTTACTACAGCTCGGACTCTCAAATTGTCACGGTTCTTAATCTTGAACCAAAGAGTCCAAATCTGGCAAATCGTTTTGAGAAACAGATTTTTTTAGAAAAAGAAGTGCCAAACATGGACTGCTTCACCAGATACAAAGTCGCCACCAAAATATTTTTTATGGGGGAATTTAGGAAACCCTGACTCGGTACCGAAGGTCACATGTCCGTCATCACCGGAGTTGTCTCAGCTCAGGAGGTAGGGTACGATTGGGGAAGGTCAGCTATGAGCACCCCCTCTCACCCGATCCGAAGATCGGCCTCTACTAACCGTGATATCCGTTTTTGAAAACGTTATGGGTTCTTATTCCATTTATTAGCCTAGAATTACTACGTTATGCGCACAGCAAACAAGTACAGACTAGATTGCCTAATTTGGAAACAAGCATTGCATATCCGTTTGTTTTGGAAAAATGTTTTGGAATTTGCTACTCGCAAGTAGGCTAAAATACGGATTTCAACGAGTTTTTCCAACTCAAACAATCCAACCTTCACCCACAGGCATTCAAACAGTTTATCACATAAGCATCTAGCCACATGGTAATCATGCTGTCATGTTAACATTCACCCGCATGCGGTATGCTAAAGCATAAATACTTACAATGTATTCCGTGCCAAAACAATAAACTAGTTAGCAAACATGCGTGATCCTAGTTCATGTTAAAATGGCTAATGCAACACATACAGAATGCAATTAGAGTAGGCTCGGCTAACTTAAGCATGGCATGTGAAATGTAATCAATTGATGCACGTATTCAATTTGGAATTGAAGTACAAATGCAGTTAGCATGATGTACCGAGCCCGGTGCATGCAAGACAAATGTATGGATGCACGCATACATAGCATAAGATATGCTAATTTAAACATGCCCTAATCTACCATTATAAGCAGGTAAATAAAAGAGAAGAAAGAAGTGGGGGTTGGAAGACATTCACACACTCACCCACACTTATTACAGATTCGTCCTCGCTCGGAGGGACCGAAAGAATAATACAGATAATTAACCTACAAGCTAATTAATTATTACAAATTACCTAATTAGTTAACAAACTAACTAAGCTAGGGAAAACAATAAACCGCCTCGGGAAGAGAGCTCAAAGCAATGCGTGCTCGGATCTTGCTCGGAAGTGCACCGCCATGCATAGGCTGCCTCTGTTTTCCTTGATGTACTCCTCTGGAGGCTGCCAAAACCTCAGGGTTGCTTCTCTGGATAGTGGGGAATGCCATCGGCTGGGTAGAATTCCCACCGACAGTGGCATGTGATCACCGACCATTGGTGAAGCTATCGGCAGAGGGAGGATTGCCGGTCGGCACTTATAATTGCCGGTCGGCAGAAGGCTCCTGCAGAATCTGCAATTGACAGCAACAGAGGGCAAGGCAGAGCATGGCAATACAATTCAAGGCATATATGCACCAATCATGTCCCTTATCATGTTAATGACTCAAAGGGACATGCTCCTTGGTTCTCGGACCATCAATCGCGCATTTCCATGTGTGATGGCCCAAGGGACCAAGTGTGCACATTTTGATGTCAAATGCAATGCAAACCAACAAACCAAAGTCCAATTCCTATCACTAGATCAAGGAGCAAGACATGCATGCTAAATGTAATGCAACCTAGGCACACAAGCTAAGGATAGAACATGGAAATGCAAGATGCACATGCAAACAAACATGCAAGGTAAGCATGCGAGCAAACAAATAATGGACTTAAACATGATTTGGGCAACTCTAATAAGGCCCAAAACAGTGGCCAAAGTGACCAAAATAAAGGATTAAACACATACACACATGCACATGTTAAAGGGGCCAACACTTAGGCACAAATGGGACAACTCTCAAACACATTTGAAAGAGGGTAATCATGGACATATGGCATGCAAGATAAGCGTTGAAAATCATGTTAAGATGGTGTCAAACCAAGCAAACAAAATAGACTAAGCATGCAATAAATGGCCCAAGTACTTGAAGCAAGTCAAAGGGGCTTGAACCATGACCAAGTCAACCAAGCCTCACAAGGCTAAGAGGACTTAAAATAGGTTCAAGGCAGACCTAGACCATGCAAAGAGGACCCCCTAGATGGCATCTAAGTGGCTCAAATTCAAAGGCATGTATAATGGCCAAAACATGGAACATACTACACAAGCTTTCAAAGCATCAAAGAGACATCCAAGGCAAGCATATAGGCATGCAAAGGGGATTGAAATGACATGGTGGATAGTTCCAAATCACTAAATCAATGCAAGAATGTCATGCTATACATTCACACACTTAAGGCCAACAAGCCGGAATGCAAAGGGGCTATACTAAGCATGCCAAATCCGACCCAAACAACCTAGGACAGACCTTAAACATGGCAAAATATGCACAAAAGCTTCATAAAGCTAAGCCTAAAACATGCTAGAACAAGGGTTTACAACCTAATTAGGCATGTTAAGGCAACAAAGTGGCATTACAAGGTACGTATGCTAAGCATGCATGGTGTACCAAAACCAATTAAAAACAGAGGCATATTATGACATAATAAGCACAAAAAACAACTAAGGCATGGTCAACATGAAGCTTAGCTAGGTGCTCCCTCAAGAGGCCAAAAATGGTCCATTTCAAGGACAACAAGGAGAGGGGGTGGCCCTCTCCTTCTTTTGACCTCAAGGCACCATCCTCACCTTTGAAATCCCTCAAGATTTCAGTGGTGAGGAGGCCCAAACACCAAGGTCTTGGAGCTCACTCAAAATAACACAAAATGGAGCCTTACAAGGCTTAGGAGGGGTCAAACAACCTCAAACAACAAAACACCCTAAATAAACTATTTAGAGGGCCTAAAAACAGAACTTTTTTATGTTATACACTAAGCACAAAAACAGTTCTAAGATAGGTAAAAATACAATGAAAAAATGGGGAATAAATGGACTAGTTTCTTACCCTTGTTGACTTTCTTCACAAATGGTAGACCAGCTGCTTCTTTAAGCTCAAAACCACCCAAGAACACCAAGAACAACCTCTGCTTTTTCAAGGAACCAAGGAAAGGTGAAACACTATGTGTTTGTGTGCAATAGTAAGACACAAACACACTTAAACACACACAAAGGTAAAAAGAGGGAGGTATAGAGATAGAATGTGTATCAATCCTAACCCTAGAACTCAAAACCCTAATATGGTTGTCTAAAATCTCTAAAGTGTCTAACCCCAAGACAAGGGAGAGGAGAGCTCCTCTTATAGAGCTTTTTGTCTTGTAAAGCTTACAAGACAAGCTTCTAAAGAGAGAGATCCCTCCATACACGTGTATGGTGGGGAGCCAAATGCAAGACAACTGTAATAAAATATCTGCAAAAGCAGATGAACAGTAGTCAGCTGCCCAAAAATGCCATTTTGGCAAAAGGGTGTGCCGACCGGCAACAAATAATGCCGACCGGCAATAAACATTGCCGATGGCAGCAAAACACCAGCCGGTGGCCTCTGTCCATGGCCGGTGATGTGTGGGGATGCCTCACAAGGTATTCCCTGTCTCTCCAAGGCAAAACACAAGTGTTTGGTGCAAAATCAGACACTAAACAGTCGAGTTTGGAGATCCTGAGGCAAGGCGCGTAGCCGAGACCTCCGGGAACTCCAAACGAACACAAACATGGATGATCACCGGGTGTTCAAACGGTGACGTCCAAGTCTTGAGGACGGTCAAAAATGGGGTGTCTACACCACCCCCTCCTATTTTTGGACCTCAAAACATGGTTTTTGTCACTAAAGAATCTCTGAGTTTCAATGGTAAAAAGGCCCAAAAAGTTTGATTAGAAAGCTTTGAAAATGTTGAAATAACCCCATAGAAATAACCCCATAAAAAATGGGTGGCTATTGTGTTCAAAAATTCATATATACATCCTCCGCCAGAGGTAACTACGCCTGTGTTGGAAATTATTCATGGCGAAGAAGATGCATTTCTTTCAAGGTTCACTCTAGCTGAGGCCCGAGCAGTACAAACCATCTTGGCAGCTGATGAGGGCTTGTATGTCAGTGCCTAATCAATCTATTTCATAAACAAGCTCCAACATATACCAGGAATGGGGTTGGGCAGAAGTGGCCGGAAAGGCGTCACGCAATGGCCGATGTGGCACATAATCCGCATACCTTTGGTCTTGGCTATACGCCCATCAAAGAGGATTAGGTTAGGAAAGCAAAAGAAATGGCAGGCAGAGCCAGAGCTAAGCAGACCGGGAAGCGCTATGAACTTGTATACAGACCAATTCGGGGGACCTTGAATGGCTATTTTGTTCGGAAAGGTGACGACTTCCCATTTTACGATTTCCTCGAACCCTGGTTCAATTCTAAGAAATAGTAGGTTCCTGGCTTCGAAATTTTCTTTGACTTGCAGCTGGAAGGCAGTGATACAGAGGAAACAACTGAACTAACTGCTAAAGCTGAGCGGAGCATAGAAAGTGACCCAGATAGAAGTGAGCTTGAAGTAGGAGCAACACTGGCATGTCTCCTTTTGGATCCTCCGATCGACTCAGAGAGCTTGGTGAATAACCTGACCATTTCCATGATCGGGGATCAACTGGGTGTGAACCCTTCTAGCAGTATTTTGGATGCATCTGATGCACCATCCCTCGTTTGGCAACTGGAGGGGGGCTACCTGTCTAGTAATTCTAAGTCGGATAGTGGGCCGGAATCTAATTCCACAGAGTCTATGGAGTTGGAATCAGATTCTGGTGCTTCTGAGTCTGAGCTTGGTATTCTTGGGGGTGATAACCTGGATGCCGAGGTCTTGTCTAGGTCATCCTTTTCTTTTTCCTTTGAGTCGGTTGTAACCAAGGAACTGGATGAGCTTGACCTTGTGAATGAGAATGCAACTATAGATTCTGAGTATCTCTCTGTGCCTCTTATTTATTGCATTGATCATGATTTTCAAAATTTTGATAAAAACAAAGAGGAAGGAATTCCTCTGGTTTTGAAAAATTTGATTAATCGGGAAGAAGAGAGGTTTGCAAAACCCCTTGCTGATGAAATCATTGCTTTTAATGTGGGTACTAAGAAAGATCTGCGTCTGGTCCAGATTGGGTCCACATTGTCTTCTGAGGAGCGCGAGCACTTAGTCGCTTTATTAAAATATTTCAAAGATGTTTTTGTATGGTCCTACGAAGACATGCCAGGAATCGATCTTGAGATTGTACAGTATCAGATCCCTCTCGACCTCGAGGCCCGACCCATCAAACAGAAGTTGTGGAGAATACGCCCGGATTGGGCTTTGAAGATTAAGAAAGAGGTCACCAAGCAGATAGACGTAGGATTCTTACTAGTATCTGAGTATCCAACTTGGTTGGCCAACATCGTCCCAATGCCAAAGAAAGATGGCCGAATTCAGGTGTGTATGGACTTTAGGGATCTTAATAGAGCCAGTCTGAAGGACGACTTTCCTCTACCTCACATCGATGAATTACTGGACTTCACCGTGAGTCATGCATTACTCTCCTTCATGGACGAATTTTTCGAGTATAACTAGATTCTGATGGCACCCGAGGATAGAGAGAAAACTACTTTCACTACGCCGTGGGGAACCTACTGCTACAGGGTGATGCCGTTTGGGCTGAAGAATGATGGGGCTACCTATCAATGAGTTGTAACCACTATTTTGCATGATATGATGCACAAAGAGGTCGAGGTATACGTAGACGACATGATTGTCAAGTCCAAGGAAAGAGAGGGCCACTATACCGCCTTGAACAAATTCTTTCAACGAATCAGAGAATACAGACTGAGGTTGAATCCACGAAAGTGTACTTTCGATGTAACAGCAGGAAAAATGCTAGGTTTCTTGATCACACAGAGGGGCATTGAGGTAGATCCTTCCAAAATCAAGGCCATCCTAGAAATGATACCACCAAGGACTAAAAAGGAGGTGCGAGGCTTTCTGGGTAAAGTGCAATTCATAAGACGAATTATTTCTAAATTAACCTTGACTTGTGAACCACTTTTTGGTCTCCTGAAGAAAGGAAAGAAATTCTGATGGGATGATCGATGTCAATTCACTTTTGAGCAGATCAAACAGTATCTTCAGAATTCGCCCGTGTTGTCGCCACCAGAGCCGGGGAAGTCTTTGATTCTGTATTTGTCAGTAACGGACACAAGAATGGGATGCATGCTTACTCAGGAATCTAAGGATATAGTGGAGAAAGCCATCTATTATTTGAGCAAGAAAATGCTGGATTATAAGACCCGTTACACCCTGCTAGAGAAAGCTTCCTTAGCCTTGGTATGGGCTACTAGGAAGTTGAGGCACTATTGTTAGCTCACTCCGTAATTCTGGTTTCGAGATTAGATCCCATCAAATATCTCTTTGAGAAACCAGCGCTTATGGATGGGCTAGCTTGTTGGTTGCTTCTTCTCTCCGAATTTGATCTGAAGTATGTCACTCGCAAGTCGGTCAAGAGGAGAGTAGTAGCGGAGTTCTTGGCAGATCACCCAGTAAAAGGGGATAAAGCGGTAGAACACCTGTTCCTAGATGAAGTTATTCTGCAAGTCGAGAAAGAGATTTGGACAATGTACTTTGATAGAGCGTCTAATCAATAAAGTTATGGGATAGAGGTGTTACTGATAGCACCCGACAATTCCCATATGCCCTTAGCCTTCAAACTCCTGTTCAAGGTATCTAACAACGAAGCAGAATATGAGGCGTGCATTACTGGTTTAGAAGCCGCCCTGGAACTAAGGGAAAAAAGGTTGGACGTCATCGGGGACTCGAACCTAGTTGTGACTCAAGTAAAAGGAGACTGGAAGGTCAAAGAAGAAAAGATGAAGATCTATCACCAGACCTTGGACGTTCTAATTCCTAGGTTTGAGAAGTTGACTTTCACGTATCTGTTAAGAAAGAATAATAGGTTTGCTGATGTTTTATTAACTCTATCATCCATGATAGACATCCCACTTGGATTCCAGATGTGTCCCATCATCATTTAGCAGAGGTATACGCCAGCCTATGAGACTATCGCCGTAATAGATGAAGTTCAAGATCAAAACCCTTAGTTTTATGATATCTGGAATTTCTTGGAAAAGGAGGTTTATCCACCAGGGACAAATGCCAAAAATAAGAGGGCAATCCGGTGGATGGTCGTTCAATTTATCATCTGCGGAGGTAAACTATACAAAAGGGGTCATCTGGGGATACACAAGTTGTGTGTTGAAACAGATGAGTCAAAGCGTCTAATGGAGGCCATCCATGGGGGATATTGTGGAGTGCACATGAACAGAGTAATGTTAACCGGAAAGATTCTCAGGCAAGGTTACTATCGGTCTACCATGGAGGCAGATTGTATTGGTTTTGTTTGGCGATGCCACAAATGCCAAATTCATGCTAATCGCATGAATATCCCGCCGTCGAAGCTATATAACATGACTTCACCATGGCCTTTCTCAGTATAGGGAATCGACGTCAATAGGGTAGTCACATGGAAAGGGTCAAATGGGCATGAGTACATTCTGGTGACAGTTGATTACTTAACAAAGTGGGTTAAAGCTCAGTCTTATGCAGTGTTGAAAGCAGCGCACGTGGCTAAGTTCATCCGAAACAACATCATTTGCAGATATGGAGTCCCAAACGAGATCATTTCAGATAATGGCTCCCATTTCAAGAAAAAAGTGATTGACTTGTTAGAGAAATACAATGTGGCTTTTCATAAGTCATCTACATACCGGCAGCAAACCAATGGAGCTATTGAGGCTGCCAACAAGAATATCAAGCATATTTGGCAGAAAATGGTTGAGACCTATAGGGACTGGCCAGACAAATTGCCATTTGCACTTTGGAGTTGTAGAACTTTAATCCGGACGTCTACTAGGGCAACTCCTTACTCTTTTGCCTATGGGATGGAAGCTGTTCTGCCAATCAAAATAAAAGTCCCATCACTGTGGGTCATGGCCGAGTGTCAGATAGCAGAGGCAGACTGGCAATAGAGCAGGTTCGAAGAACTGATGTTGTTTGATGAGAGAAGGCTGAAAGCATTGCACTATGTTCAAGGTTATCAACGCAGGATTGCCAAGGCTTTTAACAAGAAAGTTAAGTCCCAGAATCTCAAAGACGGGGATTTGGTGTTGAAAGACAATCGAGCTTCCATCCATGACCCTAGGGGCAAGTTCAGACCTAATTGGACTGGTCCTTACATCATCAAAACTATCTAGTCGGGTGGAGCTGTCATTCTTATGGACTTGGATGGCCTAGAATTTTCCTAACTGATCAACATGGACAAGTTGAAGAAATACTATCCTTGAGAGGCTCGTTAGGCTGAAAACTCGGGAGGGTGACCTAGGCAAAAGTTAGAGCACAAAAATTGGAAATAAAGAAAAATTGAGCTCGAAAGGTTAAAAACCCTAAAGGGCGGCCTTGGCAAAAGTTAGAGCGCAAAACGAGAGCGTTAATACTCGAATGAACCCAAACCGAATTACGTAAGGCTTGATTCCTATCTTCGGGATATGTAGGCAACTTCATCTTGAAGTTCGGCCGTAAACACCTCCAACTCAACAGTCCTGTCCATGTGTTTGATCAGGTCATCTTTGTCTATTCTTTATTTGAGTGTTCAGTTGTGATCTTTATTCTTAGAACTAGTTACAGTGCTGAGCAGTGTTATTCAAACAAGGGGCAATTTGTGATCCTTGGATTCGGGGTTGTACATCTCGAGGACTGATTCCGTGTGTGTCAAGTGGTGATCCTTATCGAAAATGGTTTTGAAAAGTTTCGATAAAAGTTGATTTTGTTCAAATTTTATCTTTTATAACTTAGACCATTTTTGGACCAAAAGGAAAATTTGCAGTGCACACAACTTTAATTTCATTAATTTCAATACAAATTTCTCCAATTCTTGATACAAATCAAAGTTGCTTTTATTACATTTATAAAACTTGAAAAAAAAGATCAAACCAATAAACTAGGGGCATAGATGAGTCAGGTGCTCTTGCGTCCCCCGCTCGTGCTCGTGGAAGCTTCTGATGCCAAAGTGGGCCCGATTTGTGCCTCATCATCGAGCCAAGCCAGGCACTCACTAGAGAAGGTGCAATTAAAACTAGGGGCAGGAGCCAAAAGCTCTCTTGTCCTCCAAGCATTGAGGTACCTAGCCAAATGTGAACCTCGGATGGGAAATGAAACCGGGTACTCTACCCCCTTCTCTGGGCAAGTCTGATTATGCCAAACTGACGTCTAAACCTGAACGAAAAGTAGATTACATAGTGTGTCAGGCCGATCAACTGAATGCCAGGTTACCGAGTCAAGCTGTAGCTTAATTCAGTCAGATTAAGCTAGGGGCAATGCCAAGCAATGTCAACGGCAGACCTGTTGCACATCCAGTGGCACCACCATCCCTCATTCGAGAAATCTACTAGCCGTTGGCGGAAGAAGTATGCTCGAGCTAAGTATGTAGGGCAAGAGTCCACTACCTTCAGCTTATCCATAAGCCACACCTGGGGAGGGATGAAAGAAAAGAGAAATTAAAGAATAGAGAGATGCATGTTGAGAGAAAAGCGAGAAAAAGGCTTTAAGAGAAAAACAGAGCATGAGTGCCAAGTGATGTGAGAAACACATATTAGAAAGGGTGGGAAACATTACCTGAAGAAGTAGTAGACTCCCTGTAAATTTGCTTGTCTCTCGCCGATGGAAGGCGTCTAAGCCTATCAAAGTCTCGGCCAATGTTAAGGCAATGTAACTCTTGCCCTTTTTTGCCCTCTTTCAAACCTTGGGCCACCTCAATTAGTCGAATGCTAGACCCTCTAGAACTAGGGGCAAGAAGGAAATGAGCCAACATGCATAAGCAAAGGCACCAAAAAAGGTCACCTCGGTCATCGACTTCAGAAAATCGATGGATCAGGCCTGGAATATCTAGCTCTCCATTGTGAACTAAGGATCAAGCTTCATAAAGAGTGAGCCCACACATTCGTCCCAAGGCTTGGATGTGGCTAAAATGGGGCTGAGGTATGATTTTCTCGTCGCGCTGGGATTCCATTAGCGCTTGAAATTCTTCAATTGTCGGGTATATCTCTTGTCCCTCAAAGCTAAAGATATGTGTAATTGGGTTCCAACATCTAGTCGCGGCATGAAGGAATGGAAAACAAAGCAAAGAACGGCTCAGCAGGAAAAGTGCATTTATGTCGAAATCCCAAAAATTTACCTTTTCCGAGCCATCCAACGTCGCAATCCAATTCGAGAGTTTTTTTGGTGAAAAATGGCTCAATTTGTGAAGAGTTTTTCAGCTGAAATGAAGAAATCACAAAGCTTAACATTTTGTGGAAGATAAGGCAGTGAGTGGAAGCCAAGTGTCAATAATCTGGACGTCCTTCACACTAATGGCCGATAGGTGGTCAGCAGGTAGCCGACAAGCTGCATTGATGGCCGGCAGGCCACCTCTCATGGCTGACATGTGGCCGGCAACCCCTATTTGTGGTCGACAGTCTCTCACTTTGACCTGCTGTCAACCTTTGTGCTGAATAGTGCTTGAAGCATGTGTTTTGTTATGCTTTCAGTCTGTTTTAACGTCTTGTTTTGAGTCCTTTTGGCTTTAGCAAGTTTGTTATTTTGTATGTCAGTTGTTGTTGCATTGTTTTTCTTATTGAGTTGTATGTTGTTTTGTTTATCGAGTTGTTGTTGTTTTGTTTATCAAGTTGTTGTTGTGTTGTTTATCGAGTTTGTATGTTGTATTTCACATTGCAATTGTTGGTCGGTTCATTACCCGATTAAGTTTTGTTTCAATCAAGAATGTTAGCTTGGCCAATTTGATTCCATGTCCATTTCATGCAATGCAGTGCTCAGGATGCAAAATGCAACACTTTTTCATAAAAACTGTTTTCATTTCGATCATGGTTGTCTTTACAAAAGAGGAGTACAAGTTTTTAAAGCAAATAAAACCTGTCTAAAGCTATGCAAAGTGCTATAAACAAAAAGAAACTAAGCAAAAATACGAAAATCAACGCTGGTCGCTTTATGCTCTAGAGGCCCTCTTCGTCCTCTTCTTTCGGAGGAGAGGACTCTGGGGCACTATCTCTATCAGAGCTGCATTCTGAATCTCCCTCTGAACTAGAGTCCAAGCCGGTGCCATCTCCGCTTGTTGCTCTAGAGCCCTCCTTAGCATCGTCGCCTCAGCTCTTGGAACCCGAGCCGGCATCGTCTCCACTCTCTGATGACTCCGAATGCTGACTCGCTGCCTTCTTAGAGTCGCTCGTCTCAACATCATCATCACTTAGAATGGGCTCAGAAGGGCCGCTCCCATCTCGGGTGCCCTTAGCTCTCCCTTGGCCCTGTGCTGGAGCCCGTCTCTCTCTCCTCCCTGCCACCGGAGGAGGTACTACCGGTGCAGGTGCTGCAGTTGCTGCTGGTGCCATTGGCATAGGTGGGATCTGAAAAGACAGTGTCACATATCAGTTATAGCATATATATATCATATGCCATCGTAGTATGTAGAATGAGTATATGCAGAAGTCAGAACAGTGTATGGACACGGTGTATGAATACAGTGTGTGAGTGCAGTGTGTCAGATGCAGTGTATCAGTGTAGTTTGGGAAGTTTTCAGTTGGAATGTCAGTGTTAGTGTGTCAGTGGAAACTTGCTGCCTAGAGTGAAAACTGAAGAAATTACCTGGTACTGTAGAGACTGAGTAGCGCTTCTCTCCTCTATACCATCCCCATCAGGGAGGCTAACAGCTTGAGAACGCCTCCCGTGTACTCGATGGATGCCTGTATATGCAGTTTGAATGATCAGTATTTGCAAATGAACATATCTGAAATGAAATGTGGCGATGCAAGTGCTAAAGTATGGTCCATACTAAAGTCGGGCCTCAAACCCCGACAAGCTCATGATCAGCCACTGCGGGCCCAATTGGGACCTGGTAGGCATCCCTGGTGTGTCACCAGCAAGTCAGCGTGGTAGGAAGCTCTGGCCAATCAGTCTTCTTCCTCCATCGGCAAGTCCATCTGCCACGAGCCCTGCTCCCCCAGGTCACTAGAGGCCTCTCTCACAACGGGAGCTCTCGCCTCCTCATCTCCATGAGCACCGGTCAGGGCTAGCATCAAATGTGTCTGAATGAAGGCTACATAATCTCCCTCTGCTTGGAAGTAGTTGGCCTCCAAGCCTACCATAAACTGGATAACCTCCTCAACAGATAGGCCATCTATAGTTCGCATGGACTCTAGCGGAGCCATCAAGATGATCGGGTCAGGTAGGCCTATAATCTGTCCTATGAAGTGCTCGCCTAAGAACCAGGCCTGGCAGACTGGGCCCTCGAGTAAAATACGGTAACGGGAGGTGGCCTAAGCTCTGGCATACTGGTACTGGATGCCCATTAGCATCATGGCCCATAGCTGCCACATGATCTGCAAATGGAGGTTGTACATATGATTAGTTGCTGTCAGTTGCTACATGTGAATCAAATATGAATCAGAACAGTGATAAAGCGAAAATGACTGTGTTTCCGTTACCTCATGAGTAGCCACGGTGTCGTAGTAGTGGCGGAAGAATATGAAGGGCTCGCGGGTCCTGTGCTAGAGCAGGACATCATACCTCCGTGAGTGAGGAACTATCAGGGGAAACTCAATAATAGGCTCTGAAGCGAGAGTCAGAAAGTATGCATAGACCCATAGCTGTGGAGAAAATGCAGTGGTATGTGATCAATACAGTGTGAGCAGATATAGAAAGTGCAAAACAGAAAGCATATAATGTGAGAAGATACAGAACATGCAAAATAGAAAACAAAGTGTGTGAACAGTGTTGAGCAGATACAGAAAGTGCAAAGTAGAAAACATAGGTGTTGCATAAATGTAAAAATAGATGTAAAGCAGAAACTGTAAAGAAACTGAAAAATGCTAAGAGGGAATTGAGATATGTACCTCCTAAGCTCGTCAGTAGCCTCTAATCAAGTCTCCCCACAGACGGGAGGTAGAGCTCATGTATCCGTATAAAGTGGCGAGGCCGGCTCCACCCCAGTCACAAAAACGAACCCGGTGAAGGATCACCAGGGCACTTAGCAAATGCAGGCCTACGGTGTTCCACCTGTTCGAAAACAAGGTGATACCGAAGACGAACATCAGGAAGCCCCTGGTGTACAGCTTGATCTCGTCTATCGTCTTGGGCTCACTCCCTTCGAATCGCTCGGCGAACTAGGTGTATCTGACCATGTCCGTCTGATATATAGATGGATGTGCTCCTAGCAGCTCATCATGCATGATAGGGTGATGGTTGTGTGTGTCTCATTTTGCATTTATTGAACTTACACCTCTTGAGTCACAAGCCATCATGCAATGAAATTGCTTGAGTTGGTGGTTTGTGGCTTAAGTTCATCACTCCTTGGATTTGTTCATGAAAAGGAGGGGTGAGTTGTGTAAACATTCTATGAGAATGCCTTCCTTTTGCTTTGTTTATCCTCTGTTGCAGCAAGATGAACCAGTGCATCAGTGGCCAGCAGGTAGCCGGCAATCTTTACCAATGGCCGGCTGGCCACTGATGCAAATCTTAGCAGAGAGTTGGTAAGGTGGAGCAAAATGGTTCTAGAAATGGTCAACTCTGCAAACAGAGGCTTTCGGGAGCAAAACAAAGATCTTTTCGGATGATATCCGAGCATGCACATGCACATCTTCCATTTCTCGAGGTGGAGTAGTGGCAAAGTAGTTAAATACTTTAATTACGTAGCTTACTTGCATTTGTGTTATAATTTAATTTAATTAGCTTACTAACTAGTTAATTGTTGTAATAATTAGTTAATTAGTTTAGCTATTTATTTCATTCAGTTTGTAATAGTTAGCTCAATTAGTTTAGCTTAATTAGCCTAATTAGCTTAGCTTAGCATTGTTCATTCGGACACTCCTTCGTGAGAGCGTAATGTAATAATGTGTATGTTTTCCAACCCTACGTCTTTCTCCCTTTTACTTAACAGCTTATGATGGTTGGTTTAGGGACATGTTTCAATTAGCATATCATATGTTTGCATTCATTCATCTTGTATTGCATGCACCAAGGCTCGGCGCATCATTCAAATTGCATTGTCGTTTAAATATTTCTTTAAATATGTGTTTAGACCGCATGCTATTGAAATTGATTCATATGTCATATTAGTAATCGAGCCTATTAATTGCATTCTTTGTATGTGTTGTATTAGCCATCTTGCATAGTTAGGAATCATGCATGTTTTTCTAACACAAATCTTTTTAGCTTGGAGTACTAAGTGAGTTTTTAGTGGTTTAGCATACTTGAATGAGTGTGAGTGGTTGCCATGTCTAGCATGCTTGCCACAAGGCTAAGTGCTTACTTGATAAATTGCATGAATGCATGTGGATGAAGGCTTGTTGTTTGAATTGGGACGATTCAACGAATGTACATTTAAGCCCACTATGTCTAGTGGCAAATTCACAGATTTAAGCCCATTTTGTTAAGTGGCAAAATCATAAACTTTAAGACCTTTTGAGGTGGAAAAATCAAACCCCATTTTACAAGACAAACATGAAATTGAATTGTTCCAATTCTTGCAATTTTAGTCTACACTTGCTTGTGTTCATCATATAGTAAAGCTAGCTTAATAATTGGAATAAGAACACATAATGTTGATAAAACTCATATCATGATTAGTAGAGGCCGATTTTTGATCGGGCGAGTGGGGGTGCTCAATTCATAACTTTCCCCTTTCGCACCCAAGTTCCCGAGCCGAGGCAACTTTAGTGATAACGGACCCGTGGCCTTTGGCACAAGTCATTGGTTTCCTAAATTTCTCCGAAAATAAAATATTTAGATGGCGACTCCGTATCTGGCAAAGCAATCCAATTTTGGCATTTTTGATTCAAAATCAATTTTCCAAAAGATTTGTCGGATTTGGACTCTTTGGTGTTTATCGATTTCACATTGCACCTGTGAGATTAGATTCAGAATAGCGGGAGTTCGAACTGTAGGGCTTTTTCTGAGTTTCCAAAAGGCGGCGTGAAAAAAGTCGATCTACGATCGCGTTTCATGTGTTTTGAGATACTCTAATCACGTTGAAGTCATGAGAAGAGGAGAAAAACAACTCAGGGTCGCGTTTCACACGTCTTGAGATAGATGCAAAGAGTATGAGATTGTGCAATACCAGACAGGGCGATAGATGCACAAAGTAAGCGAGCATGAAAACGAACGAAATAACAACGCTTGTTCTATGCAAAATTATCAACAACTGACATATGATGTTAGTTGAAAGCACGTTTTATGCAAGAATCGAAAACATGTTATGTGCAAGATAATTATAAAGTTACGATGCAATGCGCACATGCAACATAGAAGGTATGTGAAAATGCACGTTCTATGCAACAAAAGTGAACAAATATGTAATTCGACAAAAAGGACAAAAGCGACATTCGACTCAGACCTATAATTTACCCGTCAGAGGTTTTGTAAAATGCTCAAAAGGATACAACCCGCTCACTTTTGAATTGGGGCACGTTCGGGTGCCGGAGTACAACAGGCATTGAAACGACGCAACTAGGACACACTTTCGAGCTCCTTGAAAATCAATCCAGACCCAAAATAGGACCTCCCATACACTGTTAGGGTAAAAAGGGGACAAAACCATCACTGAACCACAAAGGAGATCTGCCGACCACAAAATGGGTTTGCCAGCCACTAATAGAGCTTGCTGGCCGCTAATAGTGGGCGGCCGCCCACTTTTAGTGGCCTGCCGACCACTAATGCAAAATCAGGGCAAATTTGTCTTTTTAGCCGTGGGCCATCTTTAACTCAACATCCAAGCTTCATTTGCGCACACCCTTAAGACTGAAATCCTTCTCCCTCTCTTTCTAGGTGTTTTCCCTCTCTAGATCCATGCTGTACACATTTTCCAATGACCCACGCAAACTTTATTCATAAAACCCCTTTAGTCCTCTACACTTTCAACTGATCATATTTTGTTTTCATTGATTTTCTTGCATTTTCACCACTTCGGGCTTGTTCCCCTCGAGTTTGTCTTGAGTTTTGTGAACTTTCCTATGTTTTGAGTTTTTCTCCCATTTTCTCTCTCATAGGGTTAACATTTTCCAAAATTTCCCCCCCCCCTTTTTTTTTTCTCCTTTTCTCCATTTTTCACTAGTTTTCACCCACTTCTCAGATGGCAGATGACATTCCTCATGATGATGCCCCTCCCGAGGTTCCATCTGCACTTTCACCCATAGAGGTCGAGGAGCAGGCGGTCGCTGAGGCCGATAAGGCAGCGGATGACATTACTGCTGATTTCAAGGTAGAGTTCACTCCAGGGCTGGAGCTTGAGCCACTACCATTGAGGATGAGGCCCTTTGATCCGACCACTTACCACCCGCGCACGTACATGATGGCGCCTGGAGGCATGATGGGCTTTGACGATTTCATCGGTGGTATGCCAGAGGATGTTTTGCTGAGGGAGCTAGACTTCTATCTTTCCTATGGTGCTACTGAGGTACAAACTTTATTTCTATGTTTTTCTGCCTTTCATTTGACTGCCCTACATTGCCTTCCATTTGACTCTTCTGCTATTACTATCTTTCATCTGACACTATCTTTCTATGCCATAGGGGGACTCTCGCACCTATAGAGGTTACAGGGGGGTGACAGCCAGGGATTGGTATCACGAGCTCTCCTTCTCCTTCGGGTCCATAACCTTGTCGATGAGGCGGGCTTTGTCTTATTCTGCACCGGACTCTCGCGTCACTTGGCTAGCTAGGCCCTACTTGGAGCATTAGTAGAGAGGTGGTGGGACACCACCAACTCCTTTGGCTTTTCTTCCGTTGGGGAGATGACGTGACCCCCTATGACTTCTCCATGATCACATGCTTAGGAGTGGGGGGTGATCCGATCCCCTTTGACATGGATATGGGCGAGTAGGAGGTGGCCTGGATCTACCTACTTGGAGTGAGCCCACCTCTGTATAGGCCAACGATGGTAAGATACAGTTAGTTCTCTAAGCACTTCCACGGGAGGCAGCCTGAGATGGAAGAGGAGGTAGAGCAGTACGCCCATGGTTTCTTGATGTTCCTCCTCGGTACCGCCTTGTTCGCGAATAGGTGGAACACTGTGAGTTTGTACTTACTGAGAACCCTTGTGATCCTACCCCGAGCTCGATTTTACAACTGGGGTGGAGCCGGCCTCACCACACTCTATGGTTATATGAGTTCGACTTCCTGCATGAAGAGAGAGCGGCTCGGAGGCTACTAGAGAGCTTGGGAGGTATGCACCACACCTTTCTGCTTTTGCAATTTCCGTTAACACATTGTCCTTTCTGCTTTGCACTTTATGTTTTATATCCATTGACACATTGTGCTTTCTGCTTTGCACTTTTTATATCTGTTCATGCATCATTGATAATGATGCTAACCTTTTCTTACAGTTGTGGGTTTACGCTTATTTCCTGGCTCTTGCTACAGAGCCAGTGGATGAGATCATTCCGGCCGTGCCCTACTCGCGGCGATATGATGATAGATGTCACCGCCGACATCGTGAGGACATGACTTTCACCTTCTGCCACCGATACTCTGACACAGTTGCAGCCCAGTTGCAGCCTGTGAGGTTACCCAAAATTTACGGTCATTTTTCCTTTACTCCTATTGCTACTATTCTGATTCACACTCTGACAACTGACAGTAACCAACAATCTGTACATTCTCTATTTGCAGATCATGTGGCAGCCCTGGGTGACAATGCCAGCCGGAGTGAGGGACCAATATGTTGGAGCTTGGGCCATGTCTCGATACTGGGATTTACTAGAGGGCCTATTCTGACAGGTCTGGTTCCAAGGTAAGCGTTTCATACGGTAAAATCTAGACTTACCCGCCCCTGTCGTTCCTCTGCCACCTCTAGCATCCATGAGGACAGTCGATAGCCTCCTAGCTGAGGCTATTATTTAGTTTATGGTGGGGCTAGATGCCGACTATTTCAGAAGGGAGAGGGATTATACGACCTTCATTAGGACTCACCTCATGCCACCCCTGACGGGAGTTCGCGAGGGCGATGCAACAGGTGCTACTTTGGCTGGAGAGGCTGCTCAGGAGGCCGAGGCAGGTGTTGGAGAGGCCCCTCTCACCCAAGCTGTTGATAGGCCTTTGATTCCTACTGTGCTTACTTGTTGGCATCCAGGTGGGACAACTTATCAGATATCGATAGAGCCACCAGAGCCGGAGCACGGGTATGTCAAAGCTCCAAGCACACCCTAGGTATGGACCACACTTTTTAACTTGCATCCCACATTCTCCATTTCCAGTTATTAATGTTCAAATTCACTTGCAGGCACCCTCAGAATACACATAGGGCCTCTTTCTACTGGTTGCTTCTCTAGTTGGCATGGTGCAGAGAAGAGAGACACTACTTGGTCTCTACGGTATTCAGTTATCCCCATTTTCCGCATACATTTCACTGCTAGTTTATACTGCTGTGCACCACACTGACATGCAATATTCACTTTGATATATGATACCGCACACTGATCTACTAATATGCCTTCTGACACTGCTTCACATGGCACTAATACATTGTACTGCCTTCTGCATGATATTCCCACTGTATACTACATTCTACCGCATATTGTATATGATACTTTGATAGTTGTTTCTCAGATCCCATCTACACTGAGGGCACCAGTAGCAGGAGCGGCAACGGTGGCACTTCCTCTGGCGGCAGGGATGAGAGGAAGATAGTCCGTATCATGCAGCCAAGATGAGTGCTAAGGTCGAGGAAGAGGTAGGGGTGCTCGGAGTGGGAGCAGCGAGTTCGAGCCCGTATTGAGCAGGGATGATACCGAGCCGAGACCAGCGACTCAGAGGAGCCAGTGAGCTGACATTTTAAGTCGTCTGAGAGTGGGGGTGATGATGCTAGCTCAGGGTCAAAAAGCAAAGACGATGCCGAGGCTAGCTCTGAGTCAGGATGGGAAGATGATGACACTAGTTCTAGCTTGGAGTCCAGTTCTGATAGTAGTGCTGATGGAGACAGTGCCCCTGAATCCCCTCCGAGGAAGAGAACGAAGAGGGCCTCTTGAGCCTGATGTGACTGGCACTTTGCGTAGTTTCTTTCTTTTTGTAGTCTAGCACATGTATAGCTTCAGATAGGTTTACTTTTGCTTCTGAAAACTTGTACTCTCTTTTGTAAAAACTATGATCAGGGGAAAACCCTACAGTTTTATGAAAAGAGTTTTTTTTCGTGCATCATGAGCACCACATAAGAGAGAAATGGATTTGAGTTTGCAACTGAGAATGCTTGTATTGGAACGTCATTCTTAATCGGATAATGAACTGACCAACCAAAATACAAAATATAACTTGATAAATGGAAAACAAAATAAAAACAACTTAAACATAACTATTTACATATGCTAAAATAAAAAAGACTCAGAACAAGACCTCAAAACATAGAGACCAGGACAAAACCAAAGGTGGATGGATGGGCAAAAAAAGTGGGCGGCAGGCCACCAAAAAGTTGACAGCTGGCCTCTACTTATAGCCTCATCTTCTACAAAAGGTCTTTTTTCGTGATTTCTTCACTAGAACCTCATTTTTGCTATTGTTTCTTCCACAAATGGAGATATTTCTTACCATGACGCGCACGGGTTGGTTAGCCACTATAGAGCGCACGGAAAAGGTAAATTTTTGAGGTTTCAGCATAAACGTGCTTTTTCTATTAAGCCGTACTCCACTTTGTGTTCTGCTCCTCCAGGCTGCAGCTCGATACTGGGATCCAATTTTGCACATATTTCGTTTCGGAACATGAGAAATGTGCCCGACTCTTGAAGAATTTCGAGCATTGATAGAAACTCGGCACGATAAGGAAATTATGCTTCAACCCCATTTTGGCCATGCTCAGGCTTTGAGATGAATGTGTGGGCTCACTTTGCACGAAGCTCGATCTTTGGCCCATGAAGGGGAGCTAGATATACCTGGCTTGATTCATCGGTTTTTTGACATCGGTAACAAAGGCGACCCTCTCTAGCGAGGTTTTCGACAACATGCCCTCTACTTATGCATGCTTACACATTTTCTTCTTACCCCTAGTTGTGGCAGAGCCAGCATTCGATTGATCGAAGTGGCCTAATCTCTAAAAGAAGGTAAGAGTTGTATTGGTTTGACACTAGCCAAGACCTTAATGGGCTTAGATGTTTTTCATCGGCGAGAGACTACCAGGTTTGCGGGGAGTCCACTACTGCTCCAGGTATTATTTCCCACCCTTTCTTCATTTATGATTCTCACATCACTTGGCACTTACGCTATATTTTTCTCTACCCTTTTTCTCACTTTTCTCTCATCGCACATCTCTCTAGTCTTTAATCTCTCTTATTTTTCATCCCTTCCCAAGTATGGCTTATGGATAAGCTGAAAGTGGTGGACCCTTGCCCCGAGTATTCAACTCAAGCTTAGTTCTTCCGCTAGCAACTAGTAGACTTTCCCAATGAGGGACGGTGGTGCAACTGGATGTGTAGCAGATCTGTAGTTAACATAGCTTGGGCTTGCCCCTGGCTCAATCGAACTGAGATGAGTTACAGCATGTCTCAGCCAAGCATACAACTAATTGACCTTACAGATTGCGTGTTCTACTTTTCCTACCAGTTCAGATGCCAATTCAAGCATGATCAAACCCGTTCAGACAAGGGGCAAAATACCTGGCTTCCTTCCCCATTCGAACTTCACACCAGGCTCAATGCCTTGCTGCCTGGAGGACGAGAGAGCTTCTAGCCCCCGCTCCTAGTTTCAGTTATGCCCTTTCTGGTGAATGCTTGGCTTGGCTCGAGGATGAGGCACAAGTCAAGCCCATTTTAGTTACAGAGACTTCCGCAAGCACGAGCAGAGGACGTAGGAGCACCTGAATCACCTATGCCCCTAGTTTATTGTTTTGACCTTCTGTTCAAGTTTTTTGATGTAAAAGAAACTTTGATTTAGCTCAGAGAGCTGGAGAATGTACTTGTGTTAAAATCAGTGGAATTAAAGTTGTGAGCACTAAAAATTGTCCTTTTCGTCCCAAAATGGTCTAAGTTGTAAAAGGTAAAATTTTGAGAAAAATTAACTTTTGTTAAAACTTTCCAAAACCATTTTAAAAAATGATCATTGCCTAACACGCATAGAATTAATCCTTAAGATGTACAACCTCGAATCAAAAGATCATAACTGCCGCTAATTACATATCACTACTGCTCTACATTGTAACCAGCTTTTCTTCCCAAAATGAATATCACAACCAAACTAATAGATGATGAACAAAGATGACCTGATCAGACAAACAGACAGGACAGTTGAGTTGGAGATGGTTACGGCCGAACTTTAGGATGAAGTTGCTTACGTATCCCAAAGATGGGAATCAGGCCTTACGTAGTTCGGTTAAGGTTCACTCGAGTATTAACCATCTAAGTCCATGAGAATAACCACTCCACCCGACCAGATAGATTTGATGATGTAAGGACCAGTCCAATTGGGTTTGAACTTGCCCCTAGGGTCATGGATAGGAGCTTGGTTGTCTTTCAACACCATGTCTCCTTCCTTAAGATTTCTGGACTTAACGTTCTTGTTAAAAGCCTTAGCAATTCTGCGCTGGTAGCCCTGAACATGATACAATGCCTTTAGCCTCCTCCCATCAAACAACATTAACTCCCCAAACCTGCTCTGTTGCCAGTCCGCCTCCGCTATTTGACACTCAACCATAACTCACAGCGACGAGACTTCAATTTCAATTGGCAAAATAGCTTCCATCCCATAGACTAACGAATAAGGGGTTGCCCTCGTGGATATTCGAATCAATGTTCTGTAGCCCCAAAATGCAAACGACAATTTATCCGGCCAACCCCTATATGCTTCCACCAACTTCTGCAAGATGTTCTTAATATTCTTGTCAGTAGCCTCAACGGCTCCATTGGTTTGTGGTTTATATGTCGATGACTTGTGAAAAATCACGTTATATTTCTCAAGCAGATCGACTACCTTTTTCTTGAAGTGCGAACCATTATCTGATATGATTTCATTTGGAACTCCGTACCGGTAGATGATGCTGTTTCTGATGAACTTCGCCGTGTGTGACACCTTCAACATAGCATAGGATTGAGCTTCCACCCACTTTGTAAAATATTCAATTGCCACCAGGATGAATTCGTGTCTATTCGACCCTTTTGGTGAGATTGCATTGATAACATCAATTCTTCAGACTAAGAAAGGCCATGGCGAAGTCATGTGTTAGAGCTTTGACGGCAGGATATTTATGCGATTGGCATGAATTTGACACTTGTGGCATCGCTGTACAAAACCAATACCATCCTCCTCCATAGTGGACCAGTAATAGCCTTGTCTTAGGATCTTCAGGGCTAACATCACACCGTTCATATGCGCTCCACACTTCCCTCTGTGGATGGCCTCCATGAGCCGCTTCGATTCCTCTTCTTCAACACATAGCTTGTGCATTCCTAGATGGCCTCGTTTGTAGAGCTTACCACCACACATGATGAATTGGATGGCCAAACGCCGTATGTTCCGCGTATCTTTGGCATTTGCCCTTGGTAGATATGTCTCATTTTCTAGAAAATTCCAAATATCAGAATACTAGGGGTTTTTGTCTTGCACTTCATCTATCGCGGCGATGTTTTATACGCTGGCTTTTATTTCTGTTCGATGATAATTAGACGCACCCGGACTCCAAGTGGGATGTCTACCATGAAAGATAGAGTTGGTAGAACATTAGCAAACCAGTTGTTCTCCCTTAGCAAGTGTGTGAATGTCAATTTTTCAAACATCAGAATCAACATATCTAGGGCCTAATGATAAACCTTCATTTTCTTATCTTTGACTTGCCAGTCTTCGTTCGTTTAAGAAACAACCAAGTTTGAGCCCCCAATGACGTCCAACCTTATTGCCCCTAGTTCTAGGGAAACTTCTAAACTAGTGATACACGCTTCATAATCTTCTTCGTTGTTAGACACTTTGAATCGAAGTTTGAACGCTAAAGGTATATGGGAAGAATCAGGTGCTATCAATAACACACTTATCCCATAACCGTACTGATTGGATGCTCCATCAAAATACATCGTCCACGTCTTCTCTTCCATATGCAGAATGTCTTCATCTGGGAACAAATATTCCACTACTTCGTCTCTTTCTACCGGGTGGTCTACTGGGAATTCCGTCACAACTCTTCCTTTAATTGACTTGCGCGTAACACACTTAAGATCAAATTTGGAGAGAAGAGGCAATCAATGAGTCAGCCTACTCATAAGCATTGGTTTCTCAAAGAGATATTTGATGGGATCTAATCTCGAAACCAAGATTACAGAGTGAGCCAACAAGTAGTGCCTCAACTTCCTGGTAGCCCATACCAAGTCTAAGCAAGCTTTTTCCAAGGGAGTGTAGCGGGTCTCATAGTCTAGCATCTTCTTACTTAAGTAATAAATGGCCTTCTCCACTCTATCTTCAGATTCCTAAGCGAGCATGCACCCTATGGTTGTATCAGTCACTGATAAGTACAGAATTAGAGGCTTCCTTGGCTCCGGCGGTGACAACACAGGTGGATTGTGGAGGTACTACTTAACCTGTTCAAAGGCAAACTGACATCGATCATCCCATCGAAATTTCTTTCCTTTCTTTAGGAGACCAAACAGTGGTTCACAAGTTAAGGTTAGTTTTGAGATAAACTGTCTTATGAATTATATTTTCCCTAAAAAGCCACGCACCTCCTTTTCAGTCCTTGGTGGTGGCATTTCTAAGATGTGCCTTGATTTTGGAAGGATCTAATTCAATTTCCCACTGTGTGATCAGAAATCCCATCATTTTTCCCGCTGTCACCCTGAAAGTGCACTTCTGTAGGTTAAACTTCAATTTGTATTCCTTGATTCATTGAAAGAATTTTTCCAGTGCGGTGTAATGGCCTTCTCGCTCTTTGGACTTGACAATCATGTCATCCATGTACACCTCGACCTCTTTATGGATCGTGTCATGCAGAATAGTGGTCACAGCCCCTTGATTGGTAGCTCCAACATTTTTCAACCCAAACGGCATAACCCAGTAGCAGTAGGTACCCCACAGAATGATAAATGCGGTATTTTCTCTATCCTCGGGTGCCATCAAATTATGTTTACACCTGAAAAAACCCATCCATAAATGAGAGCAAGGCATAGCCAGCTGTGAAATCCACTAATTCATCAATGTGCGATAGTGGGAAGTCGTCCTTCAGGCTAGCTCTATTCAAGTCCCGGAAGTCTACACACACCCGGATTCTACCATCCTTCTTCGGCACTGGGACGATGTTGACCAACCAAGTCAGGTACTTAGATACTAACAGGAAACTTGCCTCGATCTGCTTGGTGACCTCTTCCTTGATTTTCAACGCCCAATATGGACGGATTCTATGCAATTTCTGCTTGACTAGTTGAGCCTCAGGGTCACGAGGAATCTAATGCTGTACAATCTCAGGATTGATCCCAGGCATGTCTCCGTAGGACCACACAAAAACATCTTTGAAATCTTTTAATAAAGCGATTAAACACTCGCGTTCCTCCAAAGACAACATGGACCTTATCTGGACCAGGCACAGATCTTTCTCAATACCCACATTAATGGCAATGATTTCATCAATACAGGGTTTAGCAAACCTCTTATGCTCTCAATTAATCAAGTTTTTCAAAGCCAAAGGAATTTCCTTCCCTTCGTTTTCATTAAAATTTTGAAAATCTTGGTCAATGCAATAAATAAGCGGCATTGAAAAGTACACAGAATCTACAAAGTTCTCATTCAAAAGGTCCAAATCTTCGGTTACAGACTCAAAAGAAAAGCTAAAAGAAGACCTAGGCAGGACTTTGGTATCTGGGTTACCACCCCCAAAAATACCAAACTTAGACTCAGAAGAACTTGAATTTGATCCCGACCCCACAGACTCAGTGAAATCAGATCCTGGCTCATCACCCGATTTAGAACTGGAAAGATAGCCTTTTTTCAGTTGCCAAGTAAGACGCGATGCCCTTAATGCATCCAAAATGCCACTAGCTAGGCTCACACCCAGTTCTTTCCCGATCATGGAGACAATAAAGTTATCCCCTAAGTTCTCTAGGTCAGTCGCAGGATTTGTCAGGAGACTAGGCAATGTTGTAAAAAGAAAAAAATCTGAGTCACCTTCCATGCTCTGGTTAGCTTTGATGCTTGGGTCAGCCCTTTTCTCATCATTGTCCTGTAGCTAATGGTCAAAGAAGATTTCGAACCCGAGGATATGCTACTTAGAGAAATTTACCCAAGGCTCAGGAAAGCCACAAAAAGGGAAGTCCTCTCCTTCCCAAACGAAACGGCCATTCAATGTCCCCTAGATTGGCTTGTCGATGAGTTCATAATGCTTTCCAGCTCTCTTGGTCTTGGCTCTGCCCTTTATCTTTTCTCCATTTCTTATCCAGTCCTCTTTGGTGGGCACATAGCCCAGTCCAAAGGCATGTGGGTTGTGTGGCACATCTATCAGTGCTGCAACACCTTTTCGCCCGCTCTTTCTGAGCCCCATTCCTGGAACGTGCCGTAGTTTGTTCATGAAGTAGATGGACTGGGAACTGACGTACATACCTTCATCTGCAGCCAGAATGGTCTGCACCACTCAGGCTTCAGCCAGGGTGAATCCTGAGAGGAACACGTCTTCCTCACCATATTTGATTTCTAGCACTGGCGTAGTCACCTCTGGCGGTGAATGGATGGATGAGTTCCCAAAAACAATTGCCACTCTTCCCTAATGAGGGTACTTCAACATCTGATGGTGAGTGGAGGAGACAGCCTTTTTATGGTGCAACCAAGGCCTCCCTAACAACAAATTAAAGGTAGTCAGGACATCCAAGACGTGAAACTTGATCTCTTGCTCTGATGGGCCCACCTAAACTCTCACTTGCACTATATCCATGACCTCTCTGCTTGTATTATCATATGCCCGTGTCACATGGGTTGTGGGAACGAAGTCTGTCAGTTTAAGCCCAACCACGTAGAAAGTACGGGACGAACAGACATTGATGGCCGAACCGGGTATCTACCAACACCACCGGTACCCATTTCTCCCTGCATTCCATAGATATGTACAACGTTTTGTTGTGAGCCAACCCTTCCGGCAATAGCTCTTTGTTAGAGAAGGTGAGCATTGGCTTGGCTCCACTTGGAAAGACCAAGCCCACAAGTTGCTCGGACGTAGTATCAATGGACAATTTAGCCTTGTCCATTGCCGACAATACTGCCTGTCGGTGCACCCGTGAGGCCATGAGAAGATCCTAAATAGAGATATCAGCTTGGATTTTCTTGAGTTGCTTTAGCACTGACTCCTCTTTTAGTTGTTTCTCCTTTTGCATTTTGACCTTTTTTGTCCATTCCAAATGCCTCTACTTGATCTGGGTGCGACGGTTTAAAATACCATCCGCTACAAGTGAGATAATCTATTTCCTCTGCGTACTATGTTTTGTCTGGGAGGCTACCTCCCCAATCTTCGTTTGTATGGGCTAGACACAAATCATTGTCATCCCACCACTCGCCGTCGGCTGTTGACAAGCAGTTGTCAGGCTCTACTTGGACTATTTTAACATCATAAGTATCCCTCACAGGATGCTACGCAATTACAGTTTCCCAACTGTCTTTAATTCTTTCTCTTTCAAACTCCCTCAGTGCAGCTTCCTGTTCAGTATCTACAGTGTTCACAACGCCCACTTCCTGGGTTGGGTTTCCAACACTGGCACTCTCTGTCAACTTTTCTTTCTCATAAGCCTTTTCGGCTACTATAGCTATCTCTACTTCATTTCCTTATGGTTTTATTCCAATTTTTTCTTTCTTGTCTAGCTCATCACTCAACTATCTAGTGTTATTAGTCGATCATTGCAAGTTGAACCACCCAATCTGCACATCTCCCTGATCATGTTCATCAAAGAATTACAAGTTGTCCAAGTCCTCTTCGAGGTTTGCCAAATCATCCAACCATTGGCCCAGGCCATCTTCCTTAACCACATTGACATCTGCTGAGCTTGGTAGTACCAGTTTGGGCTTGGTCTAACTAGTTGGTACAATATAACAACTCGGGTCATACACCCTCTCAGTTAAGTCCGCATGATACTCCAACAATAACCTAGTACCTTCCTCCGCGATCAGAACCTCTTCTATGGCGGGTGTTGTCACCACTAATCTAGAAAGCACAGGTTGTACGTCAAACGTGTCCAGCATGCATAGGTCCATGTCCTCAGGAATGAACAATGCCGGTTTTGGAAGGTGGGAGGGGGTAATGTATACGCTGGGGTCATAAGAGGTGGTCAACGTATGGATCAAGTTAAGATTTTGAGGTAAGAGAACTTGATTATGAGCTGGGAGTGGATTTGTGGTTACGTTCAGTTTCTGAGGTGGAGCGATCACCTTGTTGTCAATGAGATTCTGAATCTCATGACGCAATCGGAAGCACTGGTCGGTGTCATGACCATGCTGTTGGTGAATCGCACAATATTTTGTGGGGTTGTGTTTGCGTGAAAAAGAATAAGGAAGTGGGCGAGGTTCTAAGGGTTTTAGGTGCCCTTGCTTGACCAGCACTTTCATGGCTTGAGATAGAGTCATGTACAATTGGTTAAAAGTCCTCTGAGGTCGAATAGGGTTGGACAATGTTTATGGACCTATGTTGGCAAAGGGATCGACAACTTTTGTTGTGGTGACAACGTTTACATCCGAAGGCCTCGCAGCTATGCTACAAATGGCAGCATTGGAACTGCAAACACACGGTCTTTTTGCCAGCTTCTTCTCATCTGTAATAAGCTCTTGCTTCACGGCATCTTCGATTTGCACACACATTTCATGAAGTTCTATAAATGTAAATAAGAGAGCACAATCATTTCCTACAATAGCTTGCCATGCAAATTCTAGACGACCATTCTGATTTGGTCCTTCTTAAAAGGCCTCATGGTCATCATCGAGGCTTTAGCTCTCCATCTTGTCACAAACTCAGAGAAACCTTCCTTCGGCTCTTGGCGTGTTGCTTCGAGATCACGAGTTGTGACCTCGATTTGAGTATTATAAGAGTACTGAGCAATGAAGGCCTCAGCCATCTCCTCCTAATTCTATTTGATAGAATCTTCTAACTTAGCGTACCAAATGGCCGCTATACCTGACATGGTACGACCAAAGAGAGACGGCTTCGCGGTCTAATTAAGCCCATCAACTGCAAGATATCAGAAAACAATCGCAAGTGGACCATCGGATCCCTAGAGTCATCAAATCGATCAATGTGCGGCATCTTAAACCGATTTGGCAATGTAACTGTGGAATCAGTGTATCCATCCTCTATGTCTGGGATGGAGTTAACCCCTTGTGCTCTCTTGAACAGCTTCTTCAATTTGTTGACTTTGAGCACAGTTGGATCGACTTTGAATTCGAACGGTGCATCGGTCTAATAAACCAGTGCTTTGGAAGCTTTTATTGGGATTGGCTCCATTGCATTGCCCTGGTTTTCTTGAACATTGGTAGTATTAGCAGTGGCACTGGGCTCAGGGATAGCTGCGGTGGGTACATGTGATGTAGAAGCCGCTGCTGGCTGCGGTTGCTGTTGTTGTAGCCTGGTTATAACCTCAGCCTGACGGGCCGTAACATTGGCTTGATAGACTGTGTCATGCTGCAGTGTCTCGACTATCTGTTGCAGATGGTTTATTAGTTCTTCCATACTGGCTGGGGGATATTGTGCTATTAGAAGAGGTGATTGGTCTCGTGTTGAGTTGGAAGTAAATGACTGTTCCCATATCGGACTGGACACAAGTGAGCTGAGGGGTACTGCTGTAGGAACTAGACTAGTGAATGCTATCTAATCCTCCTTCACCTTGTAACTGGTGGTAGTGAGGTAAACACGGGTTGTCTTTGAACAAGATCCCCGATGTGATAATTGACCCATAATATACTTAATTACGCATGTGATTATGTGTTTGATATGAATTTGTATGTTTAATGATGTGAGTTATTATGTGATTTTGAATTTATATCTATTGAGTGCAGAAAAATCTATTGCGATTGGGGCTTTGAACTGAGAATTTATAACCTTAGAGGGGCCAGAAACCAAAATCGACTTTACATCTGTGTTTAGCATGATTTTTAGAGCGCGCGGTAAAATTTGGTAAAATTTCAATTCATAATGAATTAATCGAGTTTAATTAGCATAAGCCTTAGATTAAGCTAACCACATCATGTATAAGATTTTATGTTTAATTGATTAAGGAGGTTTGGATTCTAATTGGTTGTTACTCTAAGGTAATTTGGAATTTATAAAAATTTTGGAGACTGATTCGTATTTGATTTTAATAAGGATTTCATTTGGAATTAGAAATTAAAAGCTTAGATGGCTAAAGAGAGTGTAATTGGTAAATTGAATTATTATAATTTTGAATATCGGACCATATGGAAGTTTAATTAAATATGCGATTTAGTTTAGTAAGATTAAGATTTAATCAATTGGGTCCAAATTGGAGTTAATTAAGTTATGATAATTGGGCATTACGATTATTATGAATTAAATTTAATTATGAGGTGTTCAATTGAGTATGTAATTTATTGATGGAAATTTTGAGTTTGATATGATCTTGAAGGCCTTTCTGAGGTGAGAAACCAAAATTGATGAAGATAATAAGTTTAATTTGATATTTGGAGCCTTTTGGAAGTCTAACTAGAAATCTGATTCAGATTGGTATACTTAAATAAAATTAATTGGGCCTTAATGGAAGCAAATTAGACTTATTAAATTATTTGGGATTTGTGATTAATTATGATTAATTAATTATGTATTAGTCAAGATTTATTAAGATTAAGTGTTAATTAATTAAATTAATCCTAAGCATAAATTGCATTATGGAGGAATCTAGAATTCCGGTGTGGGTGCACTGAGAAATGTTAGGTGGGTGTACTGAAAAATCTAGTTGTGATATATAAGAGTGTTGTGCTGGAATATTTTGTGTGTGTGCACGTGTAAGGTGAAAGAAACAAATGATATATATAAATATATTAATATATGAGGTCATATGCTAGAATTTGGAAACTGAGAGTTAGAGAAAGGAAGAGAAAGCACCGTAGAGAGAGAGAGAGAGAGAGAGAGAGAGAGAGAGAGTTCAAATCTTAGAACTCATGTGCTGGAAATGATGAAGAAAAGCTAAGGAAAAGCTTGGAAAAAATGAAGAATTGAAGAGAGACTCAAGAAATTGTGTAGAAACTCATCAAATTGAAAGTTTTGGGTAAGAAATTAAAGCTCAATCTTATGGATAAATCATCTAGAAGCTGAAATTAAGAGGTAATTAGATTCAATTGCATGCAATGAAAAAATAAATTAGCAAGAAAATGAGTTAGGTTCATGATTATAGGAATTAACTTAGAAATTAATTATTTTGGGATTGATTTTGCATATCTTATATGAATTTGAGTCTTACTTTTGCATGCATATAATTTGGAGAAATTAAAGAATTAATTCATGAATATGGTTAAGGTTAATCAATATGGAAATAATTGTAATTCTTCAATTGAGCTTGGGTTTGGAAACTTTGATATATATGAGATGGAAATTTACATGCATCATAGATTTCTTAGAATTGATTTCATATTTTGATGAAATAAGAACTAAGTTTTGGAAAATTATGAGTTTATGAACAAATGAGTTTGATTTTTAAATTAAAGGAGTTTTGATGTGAATGATTAAAAAGTGATCATATTTTCTTGATTAATTAAGAGTATGTGTGTTGTTTTTCTTTTAGACAAGCCATGTATGAAACCAAGTTTTGAGATTATATTTTGAAAGTTTAATTCATGTTTTAGAATTTGTGAGTTTGGAATTGGACTTGATATGAGAAATATGAATTAAATTTAAACTTGGATAAATATGGAAATAAATTATAATTTATATTTAAGAATAAAAAATTAGCTTGATTTTGAATTAAATTTAATACATGCAAATATTTTTTTGAAAGGGCTTCATAGCTTCAATTTATGCACTACAAGAAAATACACCTTTGGCGACTAAATTTTTAGTCGCCAAAGGTCCGATTTTAGTCGCCAAATGTCAAAATTTCACTTTTCCCGACAAAAACGTTTAGTCGCCCGTGTTGTCGCCAATAAACGGTCGCGAATGCCTTTGGCGACTAAAACACTGTTAGTCGCCAATATATATGTCTTCAGCGACTAAATATTTCGTCGCCAATAGTCAATTTCTGTATTGGAAATTATACCTTTGCCGACTAAACTTTTAGTCGCCAATAGTTTATTTTTATTTTATTATTAATACCTTTGGCGACCATTCACTTTAGTCGCTGAAAGTATTTTCAGAAAAAAAAAAAATTTCGCCTCCGTTGCTCCCAACAGGTTTCGAACTTGCGACGTCCCTTTGCACACGCCAAACCCTTTGCACAACACTCCCTCCACTATGCCAGTACATCATCACATGATCATATATGCAATATATATTATTTATATACTATATTAACCGCAATTAATACAAAATAATATTTATAAATATAATTTTTTTAATTCAATATAATTTTTGTCAAAAAATAAATTATTTAATAAAAAAAATTAGGCGACTTTTGGCGACTAAAACCATTTTTTAGTCGCTAATTGTATTATTTTGGGCTACTAATTATTTATTTGTCGCTAAAAAAACAAGTTCTCAATTAAAAATCAGCACTTTTGGCGACTAAACAGAAATTTCGTCGCCAAAACCACTACTTTCGGCGACTAAAATAGATTTTCGTCGGCAAAACCTCCACTTTCAGCGACTAAATTGCTTTTAGTCGGCAAAACTGCTATAATCAGCGACTAAACCTGTTTTTAGTCGCCAAAACCCTACCTTTTCGCTACTAAATTATTTTAGTCGCTAAAAACCGTGACTTTTGGCTACTAAACAAACTTTAGTCGCTGAAAACCGTATATTAGGCGACAAAACTTCCTTTTAGTCGCTAAAAACATGCTGTTCGGTGACTAAACCCTTTTAGTCGCTAAAAACCTGCTTTTCGGCGACTAATTCCATTTTAGTCGCCATTTCATGCACTTTCAGCGACGAATTTTTTTTTTTTAGTCGCCGTTTGTGTTTTTTGTTGTAGTGATGTTTCATGAAGTAAAGAAAGATGATTTTTGAAACATGGAGAATTTGGCACCAAATCACACATGCATACATAATTTTGCTGAATCTCGTGAATTTGAATGTCATTTCTACCATTTGAGATGAAATTAGAGTCTACATTTCACATGCATGCACAATCCACGAAAATGTAGAATTTATGTGCACAAGTTATGAAGTTTAAGGAAATGAATTTGAAATGAATTTGGGTTTGTATGATGAATCCTTGGAGATTTGAGCTTCAAAACTTGTAGAATTGGCATTATATCATGTTAGAAGTTGTATGGTTGCTATGTAGGACAAAACAAGTAAGTTGTATCATTTAAAGTTATGTTTTAAAGCACAAAAAACATTCTGGAAAAACCCAGAATTCGTCATCATCGCTCAAGCGGAGAAGTTGCCGCTCGAGTGTAGAATGCAAGCAACCATTATTTTTGCAGACCAAGGGGTCTGCTTGAGTGGCCAATGATATGCTCAAGCGAAGAACTCTGTTTCAGAAAATTTTAAAAAGTTGTTTCATGTTTCGATTTCCATTCTCTTTTATTTCTAAGTACTCTTAGGCATACAGGGAGCATTACAAATGAATTGAAAGAGTAAGAAAGAAGCCTAAGAGGATTAAACAAGTTAAGAACAGAATGAATTGTACTGTGACTCGATTTCTATGTGTATTATGAATTGTGTAGGGTCAACTACAAGGGCGAACCAAGCATCTGAACACTGTGAGTAATATCTTAGTAAAGATATTTTCAGGTATGTTGGGTATGTTTGGTTTGACTTTGTAAAGTAATTTTGAGAAAAATTTTCTAAAAAATTTGTTTGGTTTGTAATTTTTTCGAAATAAATTTTTCTCTCTTACACATTAATCAATCACTTTTTCTCTCTCCTCTCTCCTTCTCAATCACTTTTTCTCTCACACATATCTAGTCAATTACAACAAAATATCAAATCATTTCAAACTCCCAAACTCCAAAACTACTTTCAAAATACACAACCAAACAAACTAAAAAAATTTCTAAATTCTCTCTCTAAAACAATTTTTAAAAATTACTCTCTCAAAACCAAACCAAACATACCCATTATTTTCCAAATGCTACTTCTGTATAAGCTCCATGGATTTGTTGATTTGAATTACGAATGAGTATTCTATATGCCTAATTTTTATGTAAGACTCTGTCAAGAATATGATTCGGGCCCAAGGCCGTTTGATATGTGATAAGAGTATGAATTGGGCTTGAGGCCGTTTGATATGTTTGATATGTCTAGATTGTGCCAAAGGCCGTTTGAATATAACGATGGGCCAAAGGCCGTTTGAATATAATGATGGGTCAAAGGATTTTTGAATATTATGATGGGCCAAAGGCCATTTAATATGATGATTGGGCCCGAGGCCGTTTGATATGATTTGGCCAGAGGCCATTTGATATGGTTGGGCCAGAGGTCGTTTGATATGATTGGGCCCGAGGCCGTTTAATGTGAATGAATTTGGCTGAAGGCCGTTTGAATATTATGATGGGCCAAAGGCCATTTGAATATGAATGTAATGGGCCAAAGGCCGTTTGAATGAAAAGGTGCCCATGAACATGAATATGAATATACGCATAGATATGAATATGGAAATAATGGACCTAAGGTCGTTCTAATTTGATTTACATGTAACATGTATTAATGTGATTTACTTGATTAAGAATCTCATTCATACAACCTCTTTACTTTGGTATTATTCACTAGGCGTTAGCTCACTCTTTATATATATATATATATATATGTAGGTGAGCAATTGGAGGATCAATGTTAGAGTTTGCCCCAGAATTTGCCTCTTTGTCAAGCCACCCAAGAAGTACCTCTGTGTAGAGGGGCTTTATTTCATTTTGTTAGGCTTGAGTTGGTCTTTGTATTTTGTTAAAAGTCCTCCATGAAGTGTGTGAGACATGTTATAAAATATGACTTCGTACATGTATATATAAGTGTGTTAAAAGTGTTTTAATTACTACAGTTAATCATGTATGCACAACTCAATGGACAACATTATTTTTGTTTTGCTTCTGCTTCAGGCCCCAATTATACTTAAATATTTTGAATTTTGTCTTTGAGGCCGTAGGCAATCTGCGGATTACTGGTTGGTTATGGCACTAAACCTATAGGGGCGAGTTTAGGTCGTGACACCCGGCCTTGCAAAGTCTTCCAACTCGGGTCCAAAACTTTCTAAAGCTTTGGTTTTAAATTACCCAGCAAAAGAAATAAAGCAAAAGAGCAGTAATCAAAAACCACACAGCACCTCAGTTAAGATGTACAGAGACATGATCAAAGCTATAGGACTGTACTCCACACTAAATTCTGCTCAAAACAAATGCCAACAGTACCACTGATATGCACATTCCTGCACAGTTTCACTGTAAAGCACATACTAGTTAAGAGAGAGCCAAAACACCCCTATGCGGGGGGGAGGGTTACCCTGTCCTAGTTTTGCGGTTTCACGCAATCCTGTATTTGGGGTGAACATCATGTCCTAGTTTGGAATAGTCACTAGGGCTTACTATATGCAGCTAGGCTGAATGGTCAAAAAAGGGGGTACCTCAGTAAGACTACCTAATATACCTCTCACACCTAACACCGTGAAGTGAAGGGAGGATCAAACGGTACAATGGTAGTCCAGATCCAAGGGTTGTGGTCCCATCATGGCAGAGCCCACGACCGGTCATCCTTTTGGCAAGCTTTTGGGCAAGCCTTTGGCAAACCGTCCAGGAATAGCATATGGAAAACACAGTGACTTATGCGCACTAATGCAAATGCAATGCAAAGAACATGTAAGCGTAGATAATATCTCATATCATGAAGTTCAAGTCAAGTTCTCTAATTCCCCACCAGAGTCGCCAGAAACTGTAGCTTGCTTTTCGTGCTCCTTTCGAATATGATAGCCCTACAGTTTGGACTCCCGTGGTTCTAAATTTGATCTCACAAGTGCAATGTGAAATAAAAAAAATACAAAAGAGTCCAAATTTGGCAAATCTTTTGGAAAATTGATTTTTGCGGAGAAGCGGATTGGAAATACTCTTTGGACCCAATGGGATGCTTGAGATCCTTAGCTAATAACCTGAAAAGGAATGAACACTCTGGTCGGGGGTGCCGAAATTAGCACTCCGACAGACAAGTTAGTGTATACTCTCTTGGTCGCTTGTATCTTAAGTTAAACATACTAATTCTCACCTACCTCTCTTTGGTTGATGTTCTTCTATTTATATCTCTTCTTGGGCCTTAGGGTTGGGCCCACCTTTAATCCACCATGTAACTATTTACTCGGCTCCTTTGTTGCAAACTGCTCTTCACTCGGCTCCTCGCTCAACTGGTTACGCGGCCGATTAGGATACTTCTGGATTTGTGTAAGATGGGGCCGACTACAATGTACATATCTCGACTCTCAAAGTTCACTTATTCGGCCACTTTGCATCCCCCGATACTCGACCCCTACAATTTTGAATCAAAATGCCAAAAATGGACTGTTTTGCCAGATACAAAGTCGCCACCTAAATATTTTTAGAAAATTTCGGAAACTCGAGACTCGTGCCAAAGGCCACATGTCCGTCATCACCAAGATTGTCACGACTCGGGAACTTAGGTATGAGAGGGGAAGGTCGTGAATTGAGCACCCTACTTGCCCAATCAAAGATCGGCCTCTACTAATCATAATGTGAATCTTATTTACATTATATGCTCTTGTTTCGATTTATTAGGCTAACTTACTACGTGTTGCACACAAGTATAGACTAATTTGCAAAAATTGGGATACTTTGATTTCATGTTTGTTTGAAAATTGTTTCTAATATATACCACTCGAAAAAGAGATCTCATATGTATATAAGGCTGCAAACGAACCGAGCCGAGCCGAGCTTTGCTGAGCTCGAGCTCGGTCGTTTACTTATCGAGCTCGTTTATTGAGCTCGAGCTGGGCTCGATAAGGAGCTGGGCTCGAGCTGGGCTCGATAATTTTTTTTAATATTATTTATATTATTTAAATATAAATATTTAAATAAAAAATATTGTTTATATTATTTAATATATAAAAAATGTATTTATAATATTATTTATATATATATTTATACATTTTTAATATATAAATAATATATTTATTATATAATTTAAATAAAGATAAACGAGCCGAGCCAAGCTGAGCCCTTAACGAGCCGAGCCGAGCTTGTTCATGAACAGCTCGGTTCATTTGCAGCCCTATGTACATTACTCAAATTATCCCGACTTAAGAAATTAGCTTTCATCCACAGGCATTCAAACAGATATAGTACTTAAGCATTTAGCCTCATGGTAATCATGCTTGACATGACAACAATCACACTCATGCAATATGCTAAAGCAATAAGGCTTACCCCAATTCTCGAGGCAAGCCAACAGAGAGAAAATAGTTAGAAAAATGCATGATCCTAACTAATGAAATATGCTAATGCAATACATGCAATATGTAATTAATAGGCTCAGCTACTATGGCATTTGAAACAACTTGATATCATGCAGTTTCAACACGTTTTCAACGAAGTATGTAAACTACAATGTGAGTTAGAATGATGCGCCGACCCTAAAGTGTGCGAGACAAATAGATGCAAACATGGGAAATGCTAAAAGAAATATGATGTTCTAAGCCACCCATCATAAGCGAGTAAATAAAAGGAAGAAAGATGTGGGGTTGGAAGACATACACATTATTACATGTTGGCCCTCGCACAAGAGGGTCCGAATAAATGAATTAGCTAAGCTACTTAACTAATTATTACAAACCAAATGAAATAAATTAACTATGTTAGCTAATTATTACAAATTAGCATTTAAACTAATTAATTGGCTATAAAACAACATTAATTAACTTAAGTAATTAACTATTACAAGCATAATTTAATGAGCCCCGAGAGACGAGGGACGACTCACGCATGCACACGGATTTTCCACTCGAAAATGCCTCTGTTTTGCTGCCAAAATGGTTCTGTTTTGCAGTCAGGACATTGCACTGTTTTACCTCTGCCTCTGTGGATCAACTCAAATAGGTTGGTGGCTAAGGCCTAAACCACAAAGCCTATGTGGATCATTACACTACAAGCATGCAATACAAAGCATAACTAAAACTAACACATAAAACCAATCCTAAGTTAGCTCAAAACAATGCTAGAATTAAGGTAAAAACAGCTAAGAAAGGAAGCAAAAACAAAGAGAGAATTAAGCTAGTAATTAAGCACAATGAGGGGAGGCTGCCCCCTCCATTTTTGGGACTTCAAAACATGATTTTTAGCCTCTGAAAACCTCTGAAAATTAGTGTTAAAAAGCTCATAAAACGATAATGAAAAGATGGAAAACACAAGGGTAAATGCCTAGGAAGCAAAGATCAAGGATGGGTGGTCCACTCCTCTACCCTTAATGGCTTTAGACCACAAGCTTTAGCCCATAAAAATAGGGTAAAAATAGCCCAAAAATAGTAGGAAATGAGAGTAAATAAATAAGGTAAGAAAGCTAAGAATTGTACCTCATGAAGAGGAGTACCCTTTTGAGTTACAAACCAACAATTCCACACCCTCAAGAGCTAAAATACAAGCTCGAACACCTCAGCAAAGAACCCTCAAGGTTTGGTTTAGAGTGTCTAAGAAAAAGGTATAGAAGTTGCAAGGGAGAGAGAGAATTGCAGAGAGCGAGAAATATTTTCCAAACTTTTGTTCCAAAATTTTTTCTAATCCTAAATTATGAGAGAGGGTCAAGTATATAGAGAAAATTAGGTTTGGCTCTTGGAAATATCAATATACATACAGCTTGTATCATGTATACACCTGTGGAGACAGCTGACACAGCTGAAAAAAAGATTTGAAATTTTACTCAAGTGGCCAGCAGGCCACTAATAGTGGGCGGCCGACCATTAATGGTGGGCGGCTAAAGTCACAAGTGGGTTTACAAGCACAAGTGGCCGGTAGGCCAATAAAAGGGGGTGGCCGGCCACTAATAGCGGGTAGCTGAAGTCACTAGTGGGTCTGCAGGCACCCAGATAGTCAAGCTTAAAAAATTGTTGTTTTGGTCCAAAAATAAGGCGCAAAGGTTGTGGTTCTTTTAAGGCTCAAAGCTGAGGCTTTATGTTGAGGATTTCAGGCATTTGGACAAGCGTATGCATTCATCATCGGGTGATCAATCGATGGTGCCCAAGGCTTAAAAACAGTCAAAAATGGGATGTGTACAACTGCCTTCTTACAAACTCGGATGATTGTGCCTCTTACCCAGGACGTGATCCGCGCCGTTCCTAAGGTTGTTGCTGCTGCTGCTGCCGTTGGAGGGGGTCTCGCCGCACTGTGCTTTATTACTTGTTGTCCACTGTGCTTATTTTCTACCCACTGTGCACCATTATCTTGTTTCATGTTCTCAGATCTTTTGTAGGTACCTGCGGGATATGTGGATGACCTCCTCCAGACAGTTGACAGACTGCTCCTGATGATATAGAGAAGGCAGATTGCTCTAGCCACCCACGAGATCGAGGTACACTTTGCCCCTAGTTTATGGTCATTACACTCTCGCCCATAATACTGTTGCTTTTTTCTAATATCTGTAGTCTTTTTCAGCTTGAGCCAGCACCAGCTTCACCCGCAGGACCTCCTCTAGCTAGGAGACGGACACGGGACCCAGTAAGAGGCAGAGGAGGGGTTGATCGAGGGAAAGGCCGTGTGAAACAGTGCTCACCCTCCGAGGAGTCCTTTGATGAGTACACGACCCCCGAGGAGGAGGAGGTGGACATGTAGTCTAGCAGCCCTAGTGATGACAATAATGCGCCTCCTTTGCAGCCAAGGAGGAAGAGAGCGAGGATGGGTTGCTGATTTTCTTTGCTTTTCTTTTGCTTTGTAGCTAAGAACTATATAGCTTCAAATAGACCTATGTATTTTGTTTTTTGGAAGACTTTTCTTTTGTTTTTGGTCTCTGTAAGCAATGATCAGGGTTGGACCTACCAGTTTATAAAAAGGATGATTTTGAAATGATCTCTTTGCATAATGTGTGATGAATGACGTAACCTTTGCATGGTAACTTTGTACAAGACTTTAAAACTGTGAATTCCTGCTCTTGTATTCATTCTTGAATTGGATAACCAAAATGTAAACTACAACTCGATAACAAAAAAGTACAATAAAAATAACTCAAAAATACTAAAAAACACTCGATATAAACAAAACAAAACTCAAAATACAGCTGTAGTGCACCAGGGCAAAAGCCTGTCCTTTTCCTGCAATCTGCTCTATCTGGCCAACATTTAGACCCAGCCGGGTCCAAATAGGCACAGACAGGCTTCAATGAGGCACGGCCGGGCTTAAAAATGAGGTCGGTCAGTGGGATCCAGTTGTCATGCACTGCCTCTTCTCAAACTCTATAAATGGTACTCCACATGCTGTTTTTTTGGTAAAATAACAAGTCTTTGGTATTTTGCTCTCAAGATGGAGATGCTGCTCAACAATAGGCTTCGAGACTAGATTGCCACTTTGGATGGCTCAAAAAAGGCAAATTTTCGCAGTTTTGGCCTAAATGCTCTTTTTCCTTTAAGCCGCACATCCCTTTGCCTTCCATTTCTCCATGCCATTGTTTAGTGCTAGAACCCGGTTACACATGTATTTTGCTTTGGATCACAAGAGATATGTCTAGCACTTGAAGAATTTCAAACATTGATGAAATCCTGATGCAACGAAGAAATCATGCCTTAGCCCCGTTTTGGCTGTGCCCAAGTTTTGGGACAGATGTGTGGGCTCACCTTGCACGAGGCTCAATCATTGGCTCATGATGGGGAGTTAGATATCCCAGGTTTGATTCATCGATCTTCCATTATCAGAGAGAGAGGCGACCTCCTTTGGTGGGGTTATCAGCAGCATGCCCTCTGCTTATGCTTACTCGCACACTTCCTTCTTGCCCCTAATTGCTGCGAAGCCGGCATTAGGTTGATTAACGTGGCCTAATGCCTAAAAGAGGGTAAGAGCTACATTGATTTAGCACTGGCCAAGACCATGATGGGTTTGGATGCCTTTCATCGACGAGAAACTACCTGATTTGTAGACAGTCCGCTACTTCTTCAAGTATTACTTCCCACCTTATTTATGATTCCTCGTAATACTTGACACTCACTCTCTATTTTCATCTCTACACTCCTTTTCTTACTTTTCTCTCAACGCACATCTCTCTATTCTTTAATCTCACTTATTTTTCATCCCTTCCCAAGAATGCCTTCTAGATAAGCTGAAAGTAGTGGACCCTTGCCCCGAGTACTCGCCCAAAGCTTACTTTTTTCGCCAAAGGCTAGTGGACTTCCCTTCAGAGGGATAGCGGTGTGACTGGATGTGCAGTAGATCTATGGCTGGCATAACTTGGCATTGCCACTGGCTTAATTTTACTGAGATGAGCCACAACATGTCCCGTCAGCCGAGTATACAGTTGATTGACCTCACACACTGTGTGTTCTATTTCCCTTTCTAGTTTAGACGCCAGTTTAGATATGATCAGACTCGTCCAGAAGAAGAGGTGGAATACCCGGCTTCATTTCCAATTTGTGGTTCACACTTGCCTCGGTACCTCACGAGACTTCCGTGAGCACGAGCAGAGGACGCAGCACCACCTGAATTATCTATGCCCCTAGTTTATTGCTTTGACCTTTCCTTCAAGTTTTATGATGTAAAAGCAACTTTGATTTAAATCAAAGAGTTGGAGAATGTACTTGTGTTGAAATCAATAGAATTAAAGTTGCGAGTACTAAAAATTTTCCTTTTGGTCCCAAAATGGTCCAAGTTGTAAAAAGATAAAATTTTGGACAAAATTAACTTTTTTTTAAAACTTTTCAAAACCGTTTTTGGAAATAATCACCACCTAACACACATAGAATTAACCCTCAAGATGTACAACCCTGAATCAACATATTGCAACTGCTCATAATTGAATCCGCCATACCGGCCCTTTTGCCAACATAAAGATCACACAACTGAGCTAACTAATAATGTAAAAAGATGGCCAAATCAAATATGAACAAATAGGATGGTTGAGTTGGAGATGGTTATAGTGGAACTTCAGGATGAAGTTGCCTACGTATCCCAAAGATAGGAATCAGGCCTTATGTAGTTCGGTTTAGGTTCACTCGAGTATTAACTCTCTCATTTTGCGCTCTAACTTTTGCCAAGGTCGCCGTTTAAGGTTTTCAACCTTGCGAGTTTAGTTTTTCTTTATTTCTAATTTTTCATGCTCTAACTTTTGCCTAGGTCGCCCTTCTAGGTTTTTAGCCTAACGAGCCTCTCAGGGACAATATTTCTTCAACTTGTCCATATTGATCGGTTGTGAAAATTCCAAGCCATCCAGGTCCATCAGAATAATCGCTCCTCCTGACTAGATAGATTTGATGATGTAAGGACCAATCCAATTAGGTCTGAACTTGCCCCTAGGGTCATGAATGGGAACCTGGTTGTCTTTCAGTACCATGTCCCCTTCCTTAAGATTCCTAGACTTAGCTTTCTTGTTAAAAGCCCTAGCAATTTGGCGTTGGTAACCCTGGACATGATACAATGCCCTTAGTCTTCTCTCATCAAACAACATTAACTCCTCAAATCTACTCTATTGCCAGTCCACCTCCACTATTTGACACTCAGCCATGACTCGCAGCGACGACACTTCAATTTCAATTGGCAAAACAGCCTCTATCCCATAGACGAGAGAATAGAGGGTTGCCCTTGTAGATGTTCGGCTAGAGGTTTTGTAGCCCCAGAGCGTGAATGGTAGTTTATCGGGCCAGTCCATATATATTTCCACCATCTTCCGCAAGATATTCTTGATATTCTTGTTAGCGGCCTCAATAGCTCCATTAGTCTGTGGTCTGTATGTCAATGACTTATGAAAAGCCACGTTGTATTTCTTAAGCAGATCCACCGCATCTTTCTTAAAGTGTAAGCCATTCTCTGATATAATCTCATTCAGAACTCCGTACCGGTAGATAATGTTATTTCTAATGAATTCTGCTACATGCGACGCTCTTAACACTGCATAAGACTGAGCTTCCAACCACTTTGTAAAATAGTCAATCACCACCAGTATGAACTCGTGCGCATTTGACCCCTTGGGCGAGACGGCACCGATAACGTCGATTTTCCAGACCGAGAATGGCCATGGTGAAGTCATATTGTAAACCTTAAACGGCGGTATGTTCATGCGATTGGCATGAATTTAACATTTGTGGCATCGCCGTACAAAACCAATGTAATCTTCCTCTATGGTTGACCAGTAATAACCTTGTCTAAGGATCTTTCGGGCTAGCATCACACCATTCATGTGTGCCTCACACTCTACTCCATGGATAGCCTCCATGAGGCACTTCGATTCTTCTTCCTCCACACACAGCTTATGCATTCCTAGATGACCTCTTTTATGCAGCTTACCTTTGCAGATGATAAATTGGATGGCCAGATGCCGTAAATAACCAAAAAGTTAAAAATTCAAAAAAGCCAATCCAACTTCCCAAACGAAACCTTAGCTAGTAGAATATTAATTGTCTTGAGTTTATAAAAATAAATAAATTATATTAAAAAGAAGGAAAATTTACACATGAATTTGATCCATTTAGTAGTAGAAGTTTTCTTATGAACCAATTAGTCATTTTTAACCAATTAGTCCTTTTATGTAATTCACACTAAAATGGGACATTTGTGTTCATAACAAAAATAAGAGGACCAAACAGTTCATAAGATCACTATTTGGGATTCATTGGTACATCATCCACCCTATTTTAATTAGGAAGTTACTTTTTTTATGAACCCAAAGGTTTAATTTTAATGTAAATTACATAAAAGTCAACCACAAACATGCGTGTATTACGTGTTGAGGAATAAATATGAGTTTTCTTATAGTGTATTTTTTCTAAACGTAACACTCCAAATATGTAACACTTCAATATTACACTAAAAATTTCTTAGTATATTTTTCTCAAACGTAACAACGTAACATTCCACAAAAATTTCTTAGTGTCACTACAAGAAATGTCACTTTTGGCTACCAAAATATTGGTCGCCAAAAGTGACTTATTTAGTCGCCAAAATGAATTAGCGACCAAAACTTTTCGTCGCTAAGCTCGTCGCCTTTACCCTGTCGGCGATAGTATTGGCGACTAAAATCTGTTTGGTCGCCGAAAGTGTAGACATTTGGCTACTAAATTGGCTTTAGTCGGCAAAAGGTACGTTTCCCCTACTAAAATAATTGGTCGCCAATAATCAGCATTTGGCTACGACTTTGATTTTAGTCGGCAAAATATAGTTTCTGCCACTAAATAATTGGTCGCGGAATTAGGATTTTTGGCTACCAATCTGTGGTGGTCGGGGAAGGTTCACTTTTAGCTACTAAATAATTGGTCACTGAAAGTGCACATTTGGCTACTACTTTGAGTTTAGTCGGCAAAAGGTCTGTTTCTGCCACTAAAGTATTAGTCACTAAAAGTGCTACCATAATTTAAGAATAACTATTATAGACCAAACATTTTTGTCACCAATAGAATACATATTTTTAGTGACTAAGTAATTTTTGTCATTGTTACTTTTGCCCACTAAAAGTTTTGTAGCCAAAAGCCTGCTTACATTCACATCTTCATTTTTTGCCACCAAACATTTTAGTAGCCAAATGACACCATATTTTTTCCGTGACTAAAAAATTTAGTAGCCAATACTTTCTTTATCTCTTTCTCAATTGTTTTAGCTACTAATTATTTGGTCGCAAAAAATTAATGGGTTATGTTTTTGCTACTAAATTCTTAGTCACCAAAACATTTGATTACATATTTACCTACCAAAATATTTGGTGGCCAAATACGTTACACATTTTTTTTTTTAATTAAAATATTTGGTGCACCTGTATCCATTATTAATCAACATTCCTGTATCCATCAACAGTAAATATGTTATGAAGCATTCAACAACAATTACACACATTTCAGTTCCAACCATCCAAAAAATTAATATTGAACATCCAATTATATATATATATATATATATTACAAATTTCATAAGAACCAAGTCTAAGCCCACGTCAATAATTTAATTTAATTCAATACATAATACTGGAATAACCAAATTCATTGTGCACCTACAACTTTTGTACCACAACAAAAATTATATTATGTACTGCCACAAAACTATTATGTACCACGTGCTATGTTAATTGCTACCAACAAAAATTTTTTTACAAACCACTATATATACGGATAGAGATACGAAAAAAATGCCCTCCCATACTTGTCAACAAAAACATATCCACAATTGTATGTCCAAAAACATCTGCAAGAAAGGGGGAAAAAATCATTAGTTCGGTGCGTGTAATGGCACTTCTGGACGACATATATATATCGTAATAATTTCAAACATTAAAAGACAAGGACAGTGATATCTATTAACTAATGCAAGACATCCAAACATGAACCCATCATGAGTTCTTGTTTTAGCTTTTTTATCTCTAAATCTATCGAAGTAAATTTTAGTACTTAAATGTGAAAGTAAATTGTGTAGGTATTATGAAATTACCAAAATTTTGGGTGTACTTACCATTTCATCCAAAAATTATTTGTTATAAAAATGTAAGAAAACCCATCATTACAGTTTGTCTGGTATCCATAAAACTCACTATGGTTATGCTTTTGTGACCTCCACGAAGCTTCCAGTTACGTTAGTTCAGTGTTTTTCTGACCTCCACGGATGGAAATTAATATGGTCTTTTTCTTCGTAAAAGATTCTAATTTTCTCGATATACTCATTGAAATTTTGGAAACACTTTCCTTAAAGAATAAACTAATTAGTGGGTTTATAGATGTATATATGCTTCTGTTTGTGAATGAGTAATGCCTTGGGTTCTTTAAAGGCTTATGGGGACGAGCTATATAAGATTATGCTTAACTATTCTTCCATTACACCATCTAATTTTGATACGTACCTTCAATACTTAGCTTCTTTAGTCCTAAGTTCCCTATTCTGTTGCTGAGGAATTATCCTCCCATCAGCCAAATCTTGAGGCCATGTTATGTATATGAACTATCTATTGTTCAACTGTTGCACATTTTGTAGTGGTGATAGTTAAACTTATCAAATACACAATTGCGCCTAAACCTTAGCTGAACTTTACAAATCCTTTGTTCCAATTTCCAAAGGACTAGGTCAACAGGATATATCATTCGTCACATTTAGTTCTTGTCCTACTTACGTATTGTGGACACATACATGTCACATTTATCACCGAGAAGCTTCCTATTACGGAAAAACAGTGGCTCGGGGGCTGTTTTGCATTTTCGCCCCCCGAACCCCTTTTTTCGACAAAGTTTATGACATTTTCAACTATAATTCCCAAAGTAGGTGTCCTATTTATGTACCGTCTGTCCGTAGATGTCACATTTATCACCGGGAAGCTTCTCATTACAAGAAAATAAAATTTCGGGGGCTACTTTGCATTTTCGCCCCCCGAACCCCTTTTTTTGACTAAGTTTATGACATTTTCAACTCTAATTCCCAACGTAGGCGTGCTATTTACGTACCGTCTGTCCCTACATGTCACATTTATCACCGGGAAGCTTCCCGTTATGAGAAAACAGTGTTTTGGGGGATGCTTTGCATTTTCGCCCCCCGAACCCCTTTTTCCGACTAAGTTTATAACATTTTCAACTCTAATTCCCAACGTAGGCGTGCTATTTACGTACCGTCTGTCCCTACATGTCACATTTATCACCGGGAAACTTCCCGTTATGAGAAAACAGTGTTTTGGGGGATGCTTTGCATTTTCGCCCCCGGAACCCCTTTTTTCGACTAAGTTTATGACATTTTCAACTCTAATTCCCAAAGTAGGTGTCCTATTTATGTACCGTCTGTCCCTACATGTCACATTTATCACCAGGAAGCTTCCCGTTACCAGAAAATAAAATTTCGGGGGCTGCTTTGCATTTTCGGCCCCCGAACCCCTATTTTCGACTAAGTTTATGACATTTTCAACTCTAATTCCCAACGTAGGCGTGCTATTTACGTACTGTCTGTCCCAACATGTCACTTTTGTCACCGGGAAGCTTCCCGTTATGAGAAAATAGTGTTTTGGGGGATGCTTTGCATTTTCGCCCCCCGAACCCCTTTTTTCGACTAAGTTTATAACATTTTCAACTCTAATTCCCAACGTAGGCGTGCTATTTACATACCGTCTGTCCCTACATGTCACATTTATCACCGGGAAGCTTCCCGTTATGAGAAAATAGTGTTTCGGGGGCTATTTCGCATTTTCGCCCCCCGAACCCCTTTTTTCGTCTAAGTTTATGACTTTTTCAACTCTAACTCCCAACGTATGTGTCCTATTTACGTACCGTCTGTCCCAACGTGTCACTTTTGTCACCGGGAAGGTTACCATTACTTTTAAACACATATTCGAGTTACTATTCAAAATACCACTGTTGAAGTTTACATGTTACTCTAAACGAAGATTGAAATTCGCTATGTTTTTTTAACATGTTTCTACTATAGTTAATCTTAGTCAAGTACATATTTTAAATACAAGTTCATTGTTAAGAAAACTCAATACCAAACTCTAGTAACTACACAAGAAATCATTAACCCCAAATAACTCAAAAATTGATGACATTTTCAACTCTTCAAGCGAACATATTTAAACAAAGTAAGTGTGACATTAATGAAATTGTTCTTACCAAAAACCAAACGTCGGATGCCCAACTTAGATTCCCAAGAGTTGTGACAGTTTGGCGACTACGCTATTGAGATGCTCGACCTTTGTATTTGTCTCGTCCCTTGCCTTTTGTCCCTCCTCCCGCTCTTTCAACATCTCATTGGATAATTGAATGCGCTCCTCTCGTTCTTTCAACAGCTCATTGTAACATCTCTCGCGCTCCTCTCGCTCTTTCATTAACTCGTCATGATCCTTTTGCCGCTCCTCACGAAGTTCCTTCACCTTAGCTCGCATTGCCTCCATGTCCTTATCGTGCGCTCGTGTTGCAAATATGGTAGACGGTTGTGGGCCAATCCCAAATCCAAACAAGTACCTTTTCTTCTGTCCAAGAACTTGCCTTGAAATCTCCTCTTGTGTCAATGGCGTCCCCGACTCGATGGCAGCCGCTTGTACATTGACCATCTCTTGCTGTCATTTCAAATAAATAAGACGAAAAAAACTTTGGCAACATATATGTATTATTAGGTACTAAGTACAAGAAAATATTGAATACATATATTTCGTTGTCACATACTTACATGCAGCTCACGGCATTTTGGATGGATCCAGTCATTCATTTTCTTTGAAGTGTGGCTGTCCTCATAGAACTTTGGGAAATCCAACTCTCCATCTTTTGCTACCTGTTAACACATCAATGTATAAATCAATGACACTTTATGCACCAAACAGACAAATTTCCATGAACAGATTTTTAAACAAATTGCTGGACAGATTGGGAGACAGATTTGGAGACAGATTTTCTGCCAGATTTTCAGACAGATTTGCAGACAGATTTGGAAATAGAGGCAGCACTATTCTAGTTCGAATTCAAAGAGATTATCATTAACAAATTTATATGAGCTATGTTACTAGACTAATGATTGGGTGTTATTTTTAAGTATGAGATGATCTTTTCCTTATGGGCCAATTGAATATGGTGTTATTCTTAAGATATTTACATTGTAGTACTTAGCACCAAAGTTTGTCTTTCTCACTAAGAATTTTCCATCCAAGTTTAATGAGAAGGGATGCATTGTGATCTTTAACTTTTCTAATACCTAGTCCCCCTTCAACTTTTGTTTTACACACATTATCCCAACACACCAAATGAACTGGGAATAATTGAGGTCACAGACAAAATGAGAGTGGTTCTGCCAGCAAGAGATAGATTTCTAGCTTTCCACCCTGAGAGTCTAGTCTTCATCCTTTCCATGATCTCATTGAACATGGTCTTGTTAACTCTTTCATGGAGAAGTAGGGATCCCAGGTATTTACCAAGATCTTACGTCAGGGGGATCCTACTTTCAAACTGCCATGGTCATAGCTTTATGTCTAGGAAGGTTAGAAGAGGCAAAAAGTTTAGATTTAGCATGGTTGACTTTCTGCCCAGACACATCACAAAATTCAATGAGAACATCCATGATAATTTCACAGTTGGGTTGATCAGCTTTGGCAAAGAGTATGAGGTCATCAACAAAGAACAAGTGAGAAAGTGGGGGACTATTTCTAGAGGCTTTAATGCCCTTCCAAGTGCGATCTTTAACCTTGGAAGTGATCATGTTTGAGAGTCTTTCCATATAGAGTACAAAGAGGTAAGGTAAGGTGAGATTGGGTCACCTTCCCTTACGCCCCTTTCATTATGGATACCATTAATCACTTCTCCATTCCAAAGTATGGAGGAGTGGCTATTAGTAACATAGCTCATAATCAAATTAACCCAATCCTCATTGATTTTAAATTCAAACAGATTATGTCCAACAGATTTATATGAGCTATGTTAGTAGAGATTATCAAACAGAATTTCTCAAACAGATTATGTCCAACAGATTTTCGCACATAGCCACTTATAATCACTTCAGATTATGTGTATTATAACATGGTGTATGTACTGGAATATCTGTTTTTTGTGAATGTATTAACTTAAATCTAAAACACAAAGAGCTGCGAGACTAATGATCTTAAGTGAAAAACAGAGTATAGTTTAGATTTTGGGCAGTATATATAGTTCAGATTGTGTATGAATTAGTGTAGACAGATTTAGTAAAACTATTGTGTATACTGTATTATAGTGTAGTATAGTGTACACAGATTTATAAATCTGAACTATACACAATCTGTATTATAGTTTAGACAGATTTTTAGAGTATAGTTTACATTTTGTAGTATAGTGCAGTATATATAGTTCAGATTGTGTATTATAGTGTAGACAGATTTTTATATACTGTATTATAGTGTATTATAGTGTAAACAGAGTATAGTTTAGATTTTGCGAGACAGATTTCGAAAGAAAGACAGAGTATAGTGTAGGCAGATTTAGAATGCAAACATGTAGGCAGATTTTTGACAGACATATTTTTTGCAGACAGTACATGTTTGCTAACAGATTTTAACATATATATATATATATATATATATATATATGTGTGTGTGTGTGTGTGTAGCAGAACATAACATTTTTCATATCCAAACAACATATAATGGATTCAAGTTTAAAAAAAATCGAACTCACCATAGCAGCCATCGCGATAGGAAATGAGCGAGACCCATTGGTATGATTGTACGGCAATTGACTCCTATTACTCTTGCCAGCTTTTGACCGTTTCTGAAAATAAGTCAAGCAGATAAACAATTTTTTTGTCAATGTTAAGGCATTGGACATTTTCACATAGATGTATCTACTCTATCTAGTCTATTATTTTACCTGGTGAGATGCATCTTGCCATGCCACATCGATCAAATGCTTCCAATTATCTAAACTCACCCCCACGGGCGGATGACCATAGATCTCATCACGTGGAAGTCCTTCTAACAATTCGAACTCTTGCTTCAAGGTGTACCTCCAATCTTTGTACAACCCATAGGCCTTCTTATTCACAATCTCCTGTGCTTGTAAGTCATTGTGGAAATCGTCTCCAATTTGAAACTTGTCCTACATGCAAAACAAATTGAAATAGTAATCATTACATATTAGTCTTTCTTATTACTCACATAATACAATTACATATTGTGGACAAGTAATATTAGTTACAAGAACTCCTTGGATGACGGCAGCTTTTGTAGTCTCATCAAGATCCAACCATGACTTCACATCTTTCAAAGGGCACAAGGTTCTAATTTGAATTCCTAACTCGTTAGTTGCTGGAGTGGCATACTTGCCAGTCATTGCATTCAACCCACGATCGATGTGAACATAACATTTTTCCCCTTTTTTGGCTCTAATTATTTTTTGTATGCCCTTGCCAAGTGTCGGTCCACGTACACGTAGGGGCTTCGAAGTCCCTGTTAACAACATAACATCATGAAAATTGCCTAAAATTTGGCTACAAAAAAACAATGGCAATGGCATGTGGTAATTGACAAATTTTATACACTTTATTCTTACCTACGCCACTCGGCTGCGTTTTGGATGGGGCTTGTGTCTCATCAGAATCAACCATTGGTTGGCTAGTGACATGATGAGATGGTCCCACATTTGATCGGACGGGTAGAACAGGAGATGGAGCAACGGGTGATCCTATAGGAATAGCAGCTGGCGAGTCTGTTTCTGGCTGCGTGAGTGTCTTCTTCCGAAGCCGACCAGTCTTTAAGCCAGGAACCATTTTCCAATCTGCAATAACATAAGTAACACTATATACATGAACTAGACAAAAATAAGTCCGCTTGATTATTGCAGACAAAAATAATACATGAACTATACAATAACACAAGTAACACCATTTTCCATTTTCCAATATGCCATGATATGCCTACTTTAGTTAGTTTGGACAAAAAATAATTTTGAAGGCATGAACTAACTCAACTAATTTCGAAACTGAGAAGTTCATTAAAAGCACCCCCAAATTCATACAGATACAAGGATGAGCTAGAGCTCAGGCAAAGTTCCATCCTCTGGTACTATCTTGCAATGCATTGCATTTGTTTGCATCAACTACGCCAACCAATAAAAACTGAAAAAGAAAATACATTGCCTACCTAAAGTAAGCTCTAAAAAAACCTACACTTCTCAACATATCTAAAGCAGGCAACAGTTTTTCTTACGCATATGATTCATGAAAATCTAGTATTCACAACTTCAGAGGAAAGATCAAAGTACAATTAAAGTAACTAAACTACCTCAACAGATATTCAGCAGCTTCGGCTCCTGTATCTTTTGAAATTAGGTCATCAAGAAGCACTTGATGATCATAGTGTAACTGCAAACAAGTTAGGAGTGCTTGTATTACTTTATTTAATAACTTCGCCTAGTAAGTGAAGAATAGAACATAAAGGCATTTTCTTTGTATCAACGAAATAAAAGTATATACATTGGGATAAGAAGTCTTAGTTGTTCCCATTATCTATAAATATTGAACTTGCCTCTGCAAGAAAAAGATGGAATAGGTGTATGGGGTTGAAAAGGTTTGAAACATTATAAAGCATATCCACAGAAAATACCCCTGCAAATTTTGAAGCGATGGCCCACACATATAATGTCACTTTATTATTTACCCGGAATAAGGTATCCTCATGGTGCTGTTTACTTATATTTATTGTTTCTACCATTTTGATACTTATCCCTTGGAATTTCTTTATATGTACTTTTTTTTCTTCTTTTTTCTGGATTAAGAATTCTATATTGAAAAGATTCCAGTTGCTTGGGAAAGTAACTCTAAGATAAAATTGTATCTACAATATACATTCAGTGAATCTGGAAAGAAGTTTCGTGGAAATAGAATACTGTATTTACTTCACTACTAGTACTAGCTTTACTTTAAAAGTGGTGAAAGCCTGCTTTCAGAGATTTGAGTTATTTGATTGTAAAAAATGATTCTTCTAGCACTCTTAAAACCAGAGTTCTAATGAGCTTCTCACCTGTGGCAACTTTGTTACGTAATTCAAGGTTTTGAATCCTATGAGCACTGAGAGTAATTTTTTTTAGTCTTCATAATAAGAAGTATCTTTTTCTTTTGGATTCTTAAGTAGGCTAATGTGGAAGCTGATATGCCTAATGTGGAAGCTGATATGCCCTATGTGGGCAGTTTTAGTGGGTACCGAAATGCCTCTATATTTATTTTGGTGGTCCTTAGAATTTTCTTGGAGTTGTCATCTCTATTGTCAACTATGATGGCCTATGATTTTATCAAACTTATAATCCCAGGCATATCAGACTGGCAAAAGAGGATTCAGTACCTGACCCTTTGCATTTCAAAGCCAGACTGTTCAAAATCTGTACACATACATATTACAATTGAATTCAAACTAACCCTTCCAAACTAACCCTTCCTTCATTTATTCATGGCTAACTCTTATTCTAATCTCTATCTACAAAACCATAAAATAGCAACAACAAAGCATAAACAGAGCAGAGGCAGCCCCAAACTTGAACCTAAAAACATCGACACAGTTGCAGCAGCAACCAGAAAAAACCAGCTTTACAGCCATACCAGCATAGCTGCAGCCAAACAAATGTTGATGTTCTCAGAGCTTCCTATATCAGATGCATTCCACCAAAAGGCACCATTCAGTTACATTCCACCAGCACACCCCATAGTAACCCATTGCACAAACTGCCATGCTGACCATTAAATACACCAACCATTCAGATCTTCAATGAATGCAGGTTTAACTAGGCTCAACTCACAATCTGACCAGCATAGCTGCAGCCAAACAAGATGCAGACTAGCACCCTTCCATTTGACAGCAGCCCAACAAAACACCACATTTAACCTAGTGACAACCATTTGACAGCAGCTCCATAGAATGTACTCCAGGCCCCCTCAGAAAACATTCTACTTGACACAGTAAGCAGCAGTTAGATACCAAAGCTACACCATAAACTTCACTACCAAAGATACACCAAAAATGCCTCCCACTACATTCTGGACAGCAACCCTTCCAAGGCAGATCAACAAAGGCAGGGCAGAGATAAACCAGAGGAAAAAAACATAGAATGGCAGAGAACAAAAACATGGGTCCAGGGACTGCACTTCTGCACTGAGTGGGTACACCCACAGCAAAACTCCACCCATTTCAGTTTCGATTAGCTGCCTTAAACACACATTGATTGCTGAGTTTATTGACATTTACAAAGATAGATCCCCCTTCATTATTTTGAGTTTCCTTTGCATTTGTGCACCAATTGAACATTCACATTGCTCAAATTATGGCATGAAGTAAAGCATGACCAAATTCAAGATTCTACATCAACATCTGTATCAAAATCACTTTGTAGGTCATATTCTTCGTCTGTGTCGTCACCCTCCCACATTAATCCATCTTCATCATCACAGATGATGGCATCATCTGTAACACCCTTGGCTTCTACCCCTCTGACAGATTGCAAAACTTCCATGGGAATAATTTCAGAATCAATATCATCTCGACGCAAAGCCACATCATCATCAATAGCCATAGTAGGTACGACCTCGGTGGTTTCTTCTTGTTGGAACACATCATCAGGTTGTATGACATCCATCTCCGGCACATCCCAAATTCCTCGATGTTGAAACTTTTCAACGACTCTCCAACTGGTACCTAATTTGGTGTCATTAACATAGAATACTTGTTCAACTTGACTTGGTAATACAAATGAGTCATCTTTGTACCATCGACTTGTTACATCAACTGTTGTGAAATGTGGCTCTACACACATAGTTCTACTATTACCGCTGTTAAACCATTCACATTGGAACAATACAATCCGACGTGTGAACAAATAGTTCAGTTCCCACACTCTGCACGAGTGTCCATAGAAGTGTATCAATTGCCCTTCATGCTCCCCTTCCACGACTAATCCACTATTCTGACTTTTCCGACGGTTGTCACGGTCGATAGTATGATAACGGACACCATTACAAATACATCCTGAATATGTGTTCACTAAGCCACTAGGACCATTGGCTAATGACCACATATCATCAGTTGCTTCGGGGGAATGTTGGCTCCGCAATTCATTCATCTACATAAAGAACATGTGTCATGTTACTAGCATGCGTAACATTTACGTAATGTACGATATATGGTAGGATATGAGAATACTAGCTTACATGATCTTTGAACCATTTAGGAAATTCTTTTCGATGTCTGTTTTCGATGTTGAACGCACCGGCTCTTTGGTGTAACAAGTTCTTGTGCTCCCTAGTTACAAGAAATGCGATTCAAAAACTATTTACTAAGATAAAGACTAATCAATTTACAACAAAAACATTATAAATACGTTTGAAGGATTCATACTCTACGTGTTTATCCACTTCTGTGCTATTGTGTAGGACAAACCAATGAGCCAACTCGCGTTCAGCTACGGACACATCGGACGCCCTTGTCATTAGACTAAAGGGACGTACAGTTTGAGTGAATACCGCCAACCCTAGGCCACGGTCACCCATGTCATAATTCCTTTCTGGGCGGTTAAACAATGTTTCAACTCCATCCAAATACATTGAACAAAATGTTGTACATTCTTTGGAAATGTAAGCCTCGGCAATAGAACCTTCAGGATGAGCTTTGTTGGCCACAAACCCTTTTAGACGGCCAAGCAACCTAATTTTGCAAGCATCATAACAATGTTATACTGCAATATTTATATCAGCAGTAAAGCATTAACTTAAATTTGACAGTAACACGAGGGCTGAGTTAATACCTCTCAATTGGGTACATCCATCGATATTGCACTGGGCCTCCAAGCATAGCCTCTCGAGGCAAGTGAATTGCCAAGTGGACCATGACATCGAAAAAAGCCGGCGGGAAAAGCATCTCAAGCTTACAAAGTATGAGTACGATTTGTTCATCCAATTTATGCAAATCTGAACGCCTCAATGTCTTTGAACACAATTGTTTGAAGAAATTTCCCAACTCAAAAAGTGTCGTTCCAATTTCCTTATTCAGGTAGCCACGCATCCCAATTGGAAGAAGTCGTTGTATAAGGACATGACTGTCATGACTTTTGAGGCCAGATAATTTTCCAGCTTGAGCGTTTACGCAATTGGAGATATTTGCTGCATAGCCATCAGGGTACTTTATTGATTTCAAGAAATCACAAAAGCCTTCTCTCTCTTTCACTGACAATGTGAACAATGCGGGAGGCTTCTCAAAGGACCCATTAGAACGCCTCTTCAAATGTAACTCTTTACGTATTTTCATGTCCTCCAAATCTAAGCGTGCTTTGTCCGTGTCCTTGTTCTTTCCATCTATGCTCAAAAGTGTCCCAACGACATTGTCACATATGTTCTTCTCAATATGCATGACATCAAGGTTGTGTCGAAGCTTCAACGTCTTCCAATAGGGCAAGTCAAACATAATGCTTCTCTTGCTCCAATTCAAATTTTGATGTTCATTCCTTTGTCGTTTTCGATTTTGTGGGTGCTTTCCATACGGCTTGTAAGTCCCAGAATCAATTTGCTCTAGTATTTGGTCCCCCGATAACTCCAAAGGTTTGGACCTATGCTCCATTTGACCATTGAAGAGCTTACTTGTTCGCCAAGTGTGGTTCTCAGGCAAGTGGCGACGAGCACCCATATACCCTATTTTACTTCGTAATCCCTGAGACGATGCATTATTGTTACAATTAGGGCAAGCCAAGTAACCCTTTGTACTCCACCCTGACATGTTACCGTACGCAGGGAAGTCATTTATGGTCCACATTACCGCCGCATGCATTCTAAAAATTTGCCCGTTCAATGCATCATATGTTTGCACACCATGCTCCCACAAATTCTTCAATTCTTCTATTAGTGGTTGCAAGTAAACATCAATGTCTCTTCCAGGTGCCGATCGTCCGGGAATAAGCAATGACATCATGCAATATGGCTCTTTCATGCACTTCCACGGTGGGAGATTGTAAGGCATTAAGATTACGGGCCACATGCTATATGATGTGCTCATATTCCCAAATGGATTGAAACCATCTGTTGCCAGCCCTAGCCTTACATTTCGACAGTCATCAGAAAACGTCGGATGTTGCTTATCAAAGTCCTTCCATGCTTCACCATCGGCCGGGTGCCTTAAGATGTCATCATCCACACGCTTCTCATTGTGCCATCTCATATCTGCGGCTGTTTTTTTGGACATATACAATCTTTTCAACCTCGGTGTCAAAGGAAAGTACCACAATACCTTGTGTGGAATCTTTTTACCACCATCATCGTTCAACTTGTATCTACACGTGTCACATGTAGGGCATTTCTCCAAATTAGCACTCTCCTTCCAAAATAGTGCACAATCATTCTTGCACGAATGAATTGTTTCATATCCCAAACCCAAGTCACGTAAGAACTTCTTAGCATCATAGAGTGTCCATGGAACTGTTGGATCACATTCTGGTAGAATGTCCTTAAATACCTACATAACCATATCGAATGACTTGTTGCTCCATTTGTTGTACACCTTCACATGAAGCATCTTAATGATGAATGATAACACAGAAAACTTTTCACATGTTGGGTGAACTTTGCGTTGTGCATCTTCGAATAACCTAGTGAACTTATGCAAATCCTCCCTCTCCAAACCATTAGGTTCCTCGTCGGTATGATCATCCATAAGACCACTCACATAAATTTCTTCCAACATAGTAGGCAATTCATCAATGGGCGGATCATCGATATCTGTCATACATTCGCCACTACCTCCATATTGGTCATTTGATACACTAGGACGAGACACGGGAACATGTTCCCCGTGATGCACCCAAGTTAGATACGAAGATGCCATGCCTCTTCGGATCAAGTGCATCCACACAACTTGTCTGCTATATTTTGTGCCATTAATGCAATCGACACACGGACACCTAATTTCATCCTCTACGCCTAAATTTGCCGTAGCAAAATCAAGGAATGACTTCACCCCTTGTTGATACTCTTTACTTGTCAACCGATTATTTATCGTCATCCAACTCTTGTCCATTTTGTCACCTACAACTCACACAAACATTAACCAAGGAAGCCATGAGAACACGCATTTCAAGTTGAGCCACTGTTTGGTTTGTCACATAAATCTCTTTTAGGGTGGCACTTTATGACACGAGTAGTTCTAAAACAAGTTAATTTAAGAAATAACCCGTAATTTTGGACCACTAGATAGCATAACTAGTAGAGCACTAGTACTAGTGAAACTATATGGTCAATGATAGAATGATATATCAAAATAATGAAAACCATGTCATGCTCTTCACAATGTGTGTGCATGACATGTTATTTATTAAAAAAAACAAGTAAAGACCGAAACACATTTCCAACAGTTGGCTCTACATGGCAACTGTGCATGTCCGCAAATGCATATTCACACATGAACATTTCAGAATAGAAGCATAGTAGATGCTATCAATGAGAGATGTATCTACAAAGTCATGTGAAAATCCAGAATAGAAGCATTGACAGTACTCATGAACATTTCATACGGCTTAAAGCACATTTTGCGGAAATGATAATAAATAAGCCAGACGATGTGGAGGCAAGTTTGCTGCAAGGTAGATTTTCTCTGATATGACATACTCTTGAAAAACTTGCTGCTATGAGCATGTAATTTTGCCTCATGGCAAGTTAGTTAAGCACTTAAATTAACTAAAATTCACAGCATTGCCATTTTCGAAAGCTCTTCATGTGGCCTATTCTAGAGAATTAACATATTGAGCCTCTTTAACAATTAGATATGACGAATGCGTTACTCTGTGAAGACTTAGACGAAGAAGTATTTACAGATGTTCCACCGGGCTTTGAGGATTTCTAATAGCACCTCCAACCAACCTAATCATGCTTATTAATAATCGAACCTAAATAATGAGAATGTTCACCAAAAATTGCATTAATAATATTGCTTTTGGGATCACAGTGGCATTTCTTGTGAGTAGTCAATGCAATCTCTTAGTTTCCACAATTTATCATACAATGAGTTGAAAAGGAAAAGTAAAAAAATGAATTTCAGACTCTAGTTCCTGAAAATTTTGGAAATGGGTGTTCATACTGTGTCCAAGCAAGCAATTCAATCATATGCTATCCTTTACGCCTTCACTAACAATGAGTGTTGATAATCCTAAAGTAAAACTATTCTAATGACTTAATTGATGGAAGTAGTAATTCAAAAAAACAAGCCCATTTTACAAATAGCATAATTACCGTGGGAAGTTAAAACTCCAAAATCCTATCCATGCAAGTTTAAGTACTACTAGTCCTGCACTAACAGTGGCCACAAACATATATTATAATATGTGACCTAAAGCAGCTAATAATTAATATCCATTTAAAAAAAAAAAACCAACCTGAATGACAATCCTGTGCTACAGGATTAGCAAAAATTGCATTAGTCATGACATTTTAGGGTGGAACTTTATGACACGATTAGTTCTAAAACAAGTTAATTTAATAAATGACCCGTAATTTTGGACCACTAGATAGCATAACTAGTAGAGCACTAGTACTAGTGAAACTATATGGTCAATGATAGAATGATATATCAAAATAATGAAAACCATGTCATGCTCTTCACAATGTGTGTACATGACATGTTATTAAAAAAAAAAGTAGAGACAGAAACACATTTCCAACAGTTGGCTCTACATGGCAACTGTGCATGTCCGCAAATGCATGTTCACACATTTCCAACCTAAGCTTTGGGCATAAACGAGCTTTCTCCTTCTTTGGAAATATGGACTTAAATTACTAAGGAGGCAACATGGGCAATATGCCGCCATGATGCAAGCATCATAAATTTCCGATACTTCTAAAATGGAAGCATCGAGGTTATATTCTCCTAAGTTCCCATACAAAGAGCAACCTCCTTGTACTTTTTTTATGTAATGATGTTTAAAAATTACTCACATGTAATTATCATGTGTGGCAAGTAGTTTCCAAGAATTTAACAAGTCAATGCTATCCAGTCAAGGCAAGGCAATGCTATCAATCCACAAACTACCTTGCTTATTTATAGCACAGAAGCAAACAGTTACGCTAGCCAATGATATCCATATGTATGATTTAATTGTATATCTAGCTAAAAACCATAAAAATTCCTCAACATCGTTACAAGGCATCCAAAAGCAACGAGCCGCTAGTATATTTACTGAAAACCATAAAAATTCCTCTTTTATATGTACTACTACTACAAGACTTTGCCCTAGTTTATGTAGCAAATGGGTTGATTCACCCCAAGCATTGCCCTAATTTTTAATTTGAATCACATTTCAATAACAATGCCCTAATTGAGGGCATTTCGTACATGTCATATTGTGTGTGTTTTGACACACACACACACACACACACACATATATATATATATATATATATATATATGCGTGTATATATGCATATATATATATATATATGTATGTATGTGTGTGTGTGTAAGCAGAGACAGATAGAAACTGAGGCAAATCGAGAGGGAGATACAGAGAGAGGGAGAGACAGATGCGAAATTCAAACATACCTGGGAGGGAGTTCGGGGGATGATCCAGTTCGGGGGAGTTCGGGCAATGGAGACTATTCCTGTACAGAAGAGGGCAGAGGCGTGAGTGTACATATGATTTGGGAAAATAATCGAGTATATATGGAATCAATGTTGTGAATTTATGATTCGTGTGTGTGTGTAAACAGAGAGAGAGAGAGAGAAAGAAAGACGGAAACGGAAAGGCCATGTGAGATGTTTACGAAATGGAGAAGGAGATACAGAGAGAGAGAGGGAGATACCTGGGAGGGAGTGGGGGGATGATACACCAACTCTTGCGATGGAGACAGAGCAGGGATAGAGGCGGGAGTGCGAGAGGGAGGGAACTGGGATACTTTTGCAATGCAAATAGAAGAAAAAGTAATATTCCCTCCACAATTTCGTGGCACGTTTGGCTACCAAAAACATAGTCGGTGAAAGTGCATTAATTGGCGACGAAAATCCAATTAGTCGCCGAAACAAATTATTTCTAAAACACACTTTTGGCTGCCAACAATTTTGGTCGCGAAAGGTAAAAACGTGAAATTTTTTTTATTTCTTGTTTTCATTCGACAAAACAAATCGAAAAATTATAATTTTGTTCTAAAATTTCAAAAAAAAATCAGTAAAGATAAAAAATAACAAAAAAAATAGTAAATATTTGTTGCTTATTTTGAATTTTTAAAACATATATATTTGTTAGATTCGGCTCGAAAAAATGAATTATTTTAAAATAGGTGTTTTTTTAGATGTTGCCCAATGGTTCATGTGATAGAAAAATAAAATTAAAAATATTAATTGATTATCTTAAAAGAAAATAGAAGTAAATGTTACAAAGTTTGTAACATTAATGTTTTAAAAATCGAATCGGTGAGCAAATCGAACCGTAACATAACAAATATATTAAAATTATATTTAAATAAAAAGATAAGTAATAAAATTATAAATTATAAATTATAAATTTTTAATTATCTTAAATATTTGTCCTAATATTTTTTTCAAAATACATAATTTCAAAATGTCAAACTGTCAAAATTTTTGCAAATACATAATTTCAAAATTTTCCCTATAATTCAATATTGTAAATATTTTTTTAAAAGACTAATACTATACAAATAGAAAAATTTATTGTGAATTTCTTATTTTAAAATAAATTAATATAAAAAACAATTTTATTTATAATAATCATATTACCGCATTATTGTCAAAATTTAATTCAATATTTTAAATATTTTTTTGGGGGTATGAATTAGAATAGAGATGAGATTGAGAAGTTTTTTTTGTTCCACAGGACTAATAAAAAAATAAAAGAAATCAAACACAAACTCAAACACAGGGAAGCCTTCAAGTTGGTCCCAGATTTGAAACGGTCAAATGCGATCAAAATCTTGTTTGCTTTTGTCTTCCCAACTCTCTAATTCACTTCTTTCCAATACATAGGTCGATTGATATATACATATATATATATATATATACACACACACATTTCCAGAGAAACAATGTTTCATTTTTCTTCTTTTTTCTCTTCTCCAGGATCCCCAAATTCCTTATACATATACACACACATTTGCAGAGATATATTAATAGCGAAACACACAACTGTTATGTTGCTGATAAAATCCACCCTTGTTATGAGAGGATTTATGAAATGCCGCATGAACGTTCATGCAGCATTTGAATATTTATGTGGTGGTGCAACGGACGGAGTGACTTCAAATATAAGAAAATTCATGCAGCACAAGAGTTAACTCTTTCTACCGATGAAGGGAGACACTAATGTTACAGATTTTGAATATTTTATGTAATCAGTACACTGTATTATGCCGAAGTTATGTGGTGGTGCAACGGACGGAGTGACTTCAAATATAAGAAAATTTGAGATTAAAGAAAATTGACTTATTATATTCTTTAATTCAAACTGGGCAAGGTAAGACACGTTGTAATCTGGCTGAAATTTCACATCTGTGTATTCAGGAGAATCATACCTCCCTGTTTCGTCAAGCAAGCATGTAAATGCTCCCGCTCGTTTCCCACAAGCAACCTGCGAACACCAAGTAAAGGAGCTTCAATTTACACAAAAGCATGTTTTAATTCAAACAAATTTGATAAAACAATGTGAAATTAAAAAATACATATATACAAAAACAGCACCTCAAAATGAATCAAAAATGTTCTTAACAAATATGGTGCAAATGATGGGAAGAGAAATAGAGCAGAACTCACATCATCTTTAAGGTTATCCCCAACCATCATTACTTCATTAGGTTGAACTTCCCAAACGGAACAGTGGTGCTGGAAGGGGATTGATATATATTTAAGGGGGTCATCTCAACCATCTATTTAAATAGACAAATGAATCATAGTCATTGAAATGTCTTAGTAGGACATTTGTCTCTAAATTTTTTTTCAAAAACCGTTCTGTCTTATTATATAGATATTGTAAAATATACTTAATTTTTTTGGGGGACTCCTGCATGATTAACTAGGCACAAATCAATTTGATTTAGAAATTTAGAACATTTAATATGTATATTTTGTCATATATAAAGACAGATGAAGAAATCATGTGTCAAGTAGATTTAATTAATTTATTATGCAGTTGTAACTACTTTATTATATTAAAGTAAACCTTAATTAATTTTAGAAGATGATAAACCATGGCTTTTACCACTTAATTCAATAAATCTGATTGTTTTATTCATATACCTACTACTAATGGGAATTCATTTTTATTTACTTAATAAGCATGTTTCATTTTCATTTTTATTTTTAAAAAAGAAGTTTCTTTAAATTTTATTGTTCTCATTTAAAAAAAAGTCAAATTCCATGGATAAAATGTCATTGTTGTTAAGATTTGACAACCTTTGCATAAAAATAAAAATAAAATAACTATTTTGTTTAATAATTTTTGGCGACCAAAAGTTTGGTCGCCAAAGATCAAAATAAAAATTTTTATTTCCCTTCGGCTACCAAAAAATTTAGTAGGCAAAGGTGCGTCTACAGCGACTAATATGGATTTTGTCGCTGAAAAGATAGTTTTGGCGACCAAAAGTTTGGTCGCCAAAGATCAAAAGTAAAATCTTTTATTTCCCTTCGGCTACCAAAAAATTTAGTAGGCAAAGGTGCGTCTACAGCGACTAAAATGGATTTTGTCGCTGAAAAGTAGTTTTGGCGACCAAATGTTTGGTCGCCGAAGATCAAAAACAAAATTTTCTCTTTCCCTTCGGCTACCAAACAATTTAGTGGGTAAAGGTGCGTTTACAGCTACTAAAAGTATAATTAGTCGCTAATGGAGATATGTTTAGCTACTAAAAATTTTTTTAGTGGCCAATTGTAGTATTTTTAGCTACCAAATTTATTTTAGTAGCCAATAATCAACATTCCCCTACTAAGAAAAATTAGTAGCTAAAAAGTTGACTTTTCCCGACTAAAATTAATTTTGGTAGCCAATTCCCACACTTTCGGCGACTAAATTTGTTTTAGTAGCCAAAACTGGTCGCCGAAAATGTATTTTCTTGTAGTGTGTATTTTTCCCAAACGTAACACTCTAATCAATGTAACACTAAAAAAAATTTTAGTGTATTTTTTTGCAAACGTAACACTTCAATATAACACACTAAAGACTCCTTAGCGTATGTTTTCCAAACATAACACTCCAATAAATATAGCATGCAAAACTATTTATTGTACTTTTTCCAAAATATAATATTCTAATGTAACACTCCAATGTAATATCAAAAAATCACACTAACAGAAATGTTGATTTTTACGCTTGACAACCAATACTTCAGCCACCAATCCCCCAAAAATAATTTTCCACATCTTACATTTTTATTCTCATCTCAAAAATGAATTAAAAAAAAATTAGAAAAATGAATCACAAAAAAATTATTCACTTAAACTCAAATTGCACCAAATTAAATAAACAAAAAATTTTAAAACAAAAAAGATTAATTAATTTATAAGAATTTTTTTTAACATTAAATAGATCAACATTTTCTATTTGAGATTTATGGCTAAATTTTGGATTAAAATATAATAAAAAAAAAATAGCTAATTTGATGAATATGGTCTACGACGGACTTAATGCGCCATCAACGGCAGGCAATAGGGATCTGAGAGTCACATCACGTGGCAAGTTCCTTAAAGCACGTGATTTTCTAGTGTCTAAACATGTTTTTCAGTTCCCATTACTAATGAAGCCTCTATTTTTTGCATAATTTTGTGATGCAAAGCTTTTAACTTCATCCTCCTAGAGGGATTACTCATTGTTGTAATATTTAAATCTAGTCAATCGTTGGAACAGATTGAATACCGATAAGCATTCTAAATAGTTTTATTTTAACAATCTAACTCAGCATGTCATTTTATCATACAGTTGTTAAGATGTCATTTAATAATGTTGTCAATATATAAAAAATACTGCAAGGCTTCCTTTTTGTCTATAGTCTGGATTAGAGACACTACAACATATAAAAATTTAAAAAATTAAATTTTTTGATCTCTAAAATTGAAAATTTTGTTACAAAAGATATTTAGGGACTAATTTTTATCGTCTTGAGAATAGTCGTTAAAAGGTCGTTCTGAAAAATCAAAAATAAGATTTTTAGCGACAAAATTTTGAAAATGTCTCTAATAAATACACTTTCAGGGACAAAATAATTTAGTCTCAAAATGGTTTATTTTTTTAGACAAAAAATTTGGTTCCAAAAAGATAATAATTTATCACTAATGTCTAATTTTCGTGACGAAAAATATAATAACACTTTTCGCAACAAAAATATTTGGTCTTTAAAAAATAATTTTGTCCCTAAATTTTTGTCTCTAGATCCTTGCTTTTTTGTAGTAGGGTATCGTCAAGGTTTGTGGAGCTAATTATAGATTTCGTTTCAATAATTTAAATTGCTTATTTTGTCGACCCTTTATGTATATCATTGACACACAAAATAGGTTGATTCGATGATCAGAATATATTCAATTTATCATATTTGGAGACAATAAATGTATTTTAAAAATAAATCATCTATTTTTTCAATAACATATACGATAAAATGAATAGGCCACAATTATCAGATCGACTTAATTTAGTTTTTTTTGGTTAATGATGAACACGAATGAGTGGTAGTTTCCTCTCTCAAGACGCTCTCTAGGGTGGGGTTCTTGTAGGGGTTTTTGTCTTGCCTTTGTGTGCAAGTATTTTTCCTCTCTCAGTATGGGTGGTTTGGTTGGATCTCACATCCGGTGTTTTGACGTGTATTGGACAAGTATTTTTGATTTGTGTCATGGTTGAGTCAATTGAGGACTTGGCATGCCGGATTACCCTTATAAAGAAGAAGAAGAAGATGCAATTGTTGTGGATGAAACTCATACTAAGCCGGTTGTGGAGAAAGCTTGGCTTTGCTTGGTTAGAAAGTTGTTAACCAACCAACCGTTTAGTATGGATGCATTGAAGACCACTTTGGATGCCATCTGGAAGCCGGGGAAGGGTATGTCCTTTAGCCCCATTGGTGAAAATTTGTTCTTGTTTCAATTTAACCATATTATGGATAAGAAAAGGGTGCTACTGAATGGGCCCTGGCGTTTTGATAAAAACCTAGTCCTTCTCAATAAGGTTGATGTACAAATCCAACCCACGAAGGTTGTTTTGAAGATGGCGGTGTTTTGGGCCCAAATATATAATCTACCTCTTTTAAGTATGACGACTGACGTAGAGAAACTCATTGGGAATAAGATAGGGAAACTGATGAAAGTTAAGCATGGCATAAGAAGGTCGACAATAGGGTGGTTCCTTAGAATCGGAGTTGTTTTTGAGGTTGACTGTAGACACCCTATTTTTGACCGACCTTAAGACTCAGACGTCACCAGTTGAGTGCTCGGTGATGCTGCATGTTGTGCTCATTCTGAAGTTGCGGAGTCTCGGCTGCGAGCCTTGCCTCCAGACTTCGGAGCTCTTTTGTGCCTTGCCTCGGTTTGCGAATCGGGTCCTGTTTTCTCTTCCCGAAGGGAGGGAGAGGTCTCGTAGACCATCTCTCAGTGGCCGTAGGCTACGTTTCTTGGTCGTAGGCCATTTTTCCCATTTGGAGCCCAATTTTCGGTTTTCGTAGCCGTCGGCCGTGTGCCTCAGTTCGGGATCGCTTAACTACCTCTGTTTGCTCTGATTTTTGGCACACACCTTATTTCCTCCCTTTAGAGGAACACTGTGGCCCGGGAGACCACCTTCGTGGTCATACGTCACTTCCGATGCCTAGCAACCTGTTTTCGGGGCCCCGAGCCGCGCGTTTTGGCCCCCGAACCTTCGTTTTGCATCCGTTTTGGTCCATTTTTGGTGGGAACCCTATTTTCACTGTTAGGGAAGTGGTAGGATGGTGGCCGGCCACCTATTCCCCTGAAAATCCAATTTTCTCATTTTTTTCTCTCCAAAAGCCGGTTTTTCTGACAGAAAGCTAGGTTTTCCCACTTTTGAGCCACATTTTCTGGCTTTTCATACCACCATTGTGTTGTGCTCATCTGGGAGGCCACCAATATGGGTAGGCCGACCAGTAATTCTTTTTGACGCTTTTGAACCTTGTTAAAAAGCTAGCTTTTCTCTCTCTTGGGTCACTTTTTCTGGTTTTTCTCCACAGGGCTGTGTTCTACTCATCTAGGAGGCCACCTTTCTGGATAGGCCGACCAGCAATTGTTCTTGAACCTTTTGACCCCTGGTCGGCCGACCAGGGGGAGTGGTCGGCCGGCCACTTGAACTGGCCGGCCTGCTTATTGCTTTTCCCCTCTTTGAGTGTAATCCAGCTGTGCCAGCTGGAGATCATTTGGTGCATCCTCCATACACGTGTATGGAGGATCTTTGAAGCTTCCAAGAGAAGCTTTAGCCTCTCTTCTCTATAAGAGAGGCCCTCCTCTTCCATTAGAGGGGTTGAACAAAGTTTCTTAAGGCTTATAACCTCCCTCCTCCATTGTCACTATTCAAAGCTCCAAAACCCTAACTTTCTTGGTCCATTTGCACTACAACCCTAAGCACCACACCTCCATCCTCCATTACAGCACCTTGGAAGTCATTTGCAGAGGTTGAAAGCTCACCAACTTGGTCCAAAAGCTACTGGAGGTCGGCTCTTCAAGGGTAAGTGCCTATTTCCCCTAAACTCACATTTTTTTGTGTGATTGGTTAGCCTTACTTGTAAGTATTTATGGGCTTCGACCTAAACTATAAAGTGCCTTATTTTGATCCCCTCTTCAACTTTGTTTAAGGGCACTTTGCTGTTTGAGGTCATTTACTTCCCCTTATCCTCCATCTCTCTTTTAGGGCTATTTTTGCATCCTATTTTAGCCTTACTTGTGGGCATTTTCGAGATTTGCTATAAACTAGAAAAAGTCCTGTTTTGACATCCTCTTCAAGTTTTGTTAAGGTCCCATTTCTGTTTGGGGTCATCTTTCCCCTATGCATGCTTCACCTCTTCATGATTAAGGCTATGCATTAGAGCACTTGCATTGGCCATGGTTTGTCCTCTTAGCCACTGAAATCCATTGGATTTTTAGTGTCTTTGATGCATTTTTGAGGGCCAAAATTAAAGGGGGGTGACCCCCTCTCTCCTTGCCTTGTTTGGGGGTCTTTTGGGCCTTCCAAAGGGACCCTATTTTTCATGCATCGAAGTCTTATTTCAGGCCTCATTCTGTGAGTTTTGAGGTCTGCCTTGGCTCTGTCCAAGGCCCTTTTGGCCATATTTTATACCTACAATGCATGTGTAGAACAATTCCATTCAAGGCCTTCTGAGGGAGCCTTTCTTTGCATGTTTCCTAGACTGATTTCAGGGCCTATTTGGTGAGTTTTAGGGCTGTCATAATCCATTTCTAGAGTTGGTTTTTCCATGCTAAGTGTCTATCTTATATGTGCTTAACAACCCCTTGAATGGCCTTCCAAAGAAGCCCCTCATTTTTGCGTGCATTGGCTGCATTTCAGTGATTATTTAGGCATATTTTGGCATGTTTTATTCACTGTTTTTGTCTGGTTTGATGAGTTCTCATTTGCTTCATATACATGCCATGTAAACCATGCTTGCTAGCCAATGTTGCATGCTATTTTAGTCTATCATGTTAGTATCTTTTGGCCTTACTCTAAACTAGAAATATGCATGTTTTGGGAATGCCTTGGCTCTGTCTTTAGACTTCATGATCAAATAATGCTTCCTTTGTATACTTGTGGTTCAATGCATTGGACTAGTTTTAGGTTTCGGGGCTTATTCCATGCATCGGGTGCCATATTTCCATGTTTCAGGATCAATTAGCATCATGTTTCAGTACTGAAATTTACATGTTTGAATGCCATCTTGCATCCCTTGTCATGCTTTGGTAGAGTGGCATTCAATGCCTTAGGTTCGGTCCTCGGTTTGCGTGCATGTGTGCACGCATTTCGGTCATCTCATTTTCACCTAAGGGCTACTGATGTGAGTGTGCCTGAGGTCCACTCATGTTGGTGTAAGTCCATTATGCATTGTGTATGCCTTTTCAATTCATAGCATTGCGTATGCTAGGTTGCATGTTAGAGCATTGCGTATGCCATGTTACATCGAGCATTGTGTATGCCAATTCATAGCATTGCGTATGCTAGGTTGTATGTTAGTCGCATTGTGTCTGCCATCTCATTTGCATTGTGTTTGGGATAGGAGTTAGCCCGAGCACGGGAAACGAGGGACGTTTCGTACTCCGAGTGGCGGAACGTGTCTCAATTCCCTGTCACCGACACTCTGGATTACCCATGATGGAGTTTAGGTCTTGTTGTGTTTTCATGTGCATTCATTTCATATTAAGTCGTGCAAATTCGATTCCTTGGCCATCATGCATCGATATGCGTGATTGGTGGCACGAGGATCGAGGACTACACTCCCTGAAGAGTAGTCATGCATACATATGTGAAATACTTTGCCATGCCCCTTTGTTGCTCTCTGTTGCAGTAAATCAGAAATCAGCGGCCTTCTGGAGTGTTGTGCAATATTCCGGCATTAATTGCAAACAGAGGCAAACCGGGGCACCGCGATGGATTTTCGCGCCGGGCAACTCGAGCATGCATCATTCATCATTTGGAACAGAGCTGAGGCAGTCCATGGATTTGCGTGCCAATATATCTGCTTTCCTAGATTAATTTGTTAATTAATTAGGATTTTGTATTTATTCGGACTGTACTATTCATTCGGACTGTATTATTCTTTCGGACCCTCCGAGCGAGGGCAATATTGTAATAAGTGTGCATGCGTGTGATGTATGTCTTCTAACCCCGCGTCTTTCTCCCTTTTATTTACCACCTTTTGATGGTTAGATTAGGGCATGTTTCAATTAACATACAGCATGATAGCATGTTTGCATTCATTCATCTGTATTGCATGCACCGGGCTCGGCGCATCATACTAACTGCATTTGTATTTCTATTCCAAGTTGAATACATGTTAGCTGTAGCATTTCATATGCCATCTTTAAAATAGCCGATCCTATCTTATTTGCATTTTTACATGTGTTGCATTAGGCATTTCTGTATAGTTAGGATCATGCATGGATTTCTAACATTAGCTTCTGTTTGGCTTGGAGTACACGGTAAGTTTTATGTTTTAGCATCCATGCATGTATGTGAGTGACTGCCATGATAGCATGCTTACCATGAGGCTAACTGCTTATGTGATATAACTGCCTGAATGCCTGTGGGTGAAGGTTGGGTTATTTGAATTAGAACGATTCATCAATTGTGAGTTTTAAGCCCACTTAAAAGTGGCAAATCATCTTGTTTTCTAAGCCCACCTGAGGATGGCAAATCCACGTCTTAGCGTACTTGCGGGTAGCACCATCAAACCATTTTCAAAACAAACATGAGATGCTTTGTTCCAATTCAGGCGACCCAGTCTATACTTGTATGCTGTGCGCATCACGTAGTAAATCTAGGCTAATAACCGGAATAAGATCACATAATGTTTTCAAAACTTGATATCATGGTTAGTAGAGGCCGATCTTTGATCGGGCGAGCGGGGGTGCTCACGAAGTGACCTTCCCCAATCGTACCCAAGTTCTCGAGCCGAGACAACTTTGGTGATGACGGACATGTGGCCTTAGGCAACGAGTCAAGGTTTCCTAAATTTTCCCAAAAATAAAATATTTAGGTGGCGACTCTGTATCTGGAAGAGCAGTCCATGTTTGGCACTTCTTTCAAAAAAATCTGTTTTCAAAAACGATTTGCCGGATTTGGACTCTTTGATGATTTCATCGGTCTTGCATTGCACTCTGCGAGATTAGATACAAGACCGTGACATTGAGTCCTGAACTGTAGTGAGCCCAATGAACAAAACCGGGGGGGGGGGGGGGGATTCCCTCCCGGGACGTTCAGGGACGTCTACAATTGACAAGCTGTTGCGAAGGGGTATGCAAGTGGTTGTGCATAATAAAGAATCAGTTCGTGTAGTTTTCAAGTATGAGCGCTTACCAGATTTTTGCTGCGGGTGTTATGTCCTTGGCCATGGTGAAAAAAGAATGTGACATCCTGTTGTCTAGGTCAAAGGTTGTGGAGCCAAAACATTTATAGTACGGAACATGGTTGAGGGCAGAGATAATGAAAGCTAGGGCCAAGGGTCGTAGTAGAGAGGAGAATCTGGGGCATTTTAGTGAATTGAGTGATGGTGGAGAAATGGGGGTTAAGCTTCGCCGTTCACGTTTAACGGTGGATAAACGCGTGCTGGAAGCGGTTACCTAATTGGGACACGATGTTTCAGTTAGGAAAGGATCTTCTTTTGGAAACGATGAGGGATTTGCAAAGAATGGGCAAGAACAGAAAAGGGATGGTAAGAATATGGATCCGACAACTATAGGAAGAGAGCGGAAAGGAGATTTCAAAATTATAACTCATGTGATTGAACTAGGCCCTGTTGGGCCTGTAGGAAAAGTTTGTGAGTCGTTTTGGGTTGAAATGGGCTTTGCAGGGACTAGTGTTGTGGATGTGGGTTTGTCTACTCTAACAGAGGATGGGCTTGAGTTGGTTGGGCTTGGGCAAACTAAACACATAACTGGGTTGTTGGGTGGTGGATCTAATGCCACAAATGAGCCCAGTCCAATTGAGGAGATTGGGGAAGAGGGCTCTGTTTCGGTGGCTAGGACAAACAAATTGGGCATTGGGGTTCTTGCTAGTGCAGCTTAGGGAGGACGACATTAGAAGCAATTGGCCAAAGATAGGGCTAGCTGGTGCAATGCGAAAATGGGGGTGGTGGGTGGCAAATGTTTTGATAGTGGATCGAGATGGCCTAGTGTCACACACCGGCAATGCGGAAGCCTTAACAAAGATATGCAAGTGTGTGTGGCGCTAGTTAACTCTCTTCACTAGCTCGCCAATAAAGCTCAAAAGGTTTGCAAAAACAAGCAAACACAATATTAGTTAAGTTGATGAGGCACAAGATTGGAGACAAGCCACAAAATAGCAAGGAACAAGCTAAAATTAAAGCAAGTAACAATTGAAAATCTTTGCACAATTTAAAGGCGAAATGAACTTTTCATTGATCAAAAGAAGGCATTACAATAGTTGAACAATGCAACAAAAGTGCTACAAAAGTTGCCTTACCATAAGCTAGGTTGGGGTACTTTAAAGGCATAAGTGGTCTAGTTCAACACTTGGGTACCCCCTCCTTAATATAGCTTGTTAAGTCATTTCCTAGCTGGCAAGAGGAAACATTCACTATGTTTGACGAGTCATAATGGATTTTCAAAAATTCTACAAAAAGAGAAAAATTACAATACTTGGACCCAAAACATCTTTAATACTAAGTGTAGACACCCCATTTTTGACCGTCCTCATGACTTGGACGTCATTGTTTGAACACCCGGTGATTGTGCTCGCTTGAGTTCGTTTTGAGTTCCTAAAGGTCTCGGCTGAGCGCCTTGCCTCGGAGCCTCTAATCTTGTCTGTTTTGTGCTTGGTTGTGGACCAAGAGCTTGTTTCTTTGCTTCTGGAGGAGAGGGTGACCTGTCGGCCATCCCCCTAGCCTGCCGGTCCAAAGTGGTGGCCGATTCGCTATGTTGAGGGCCGGTCAGCTACATTGATGGCCGGTCTGCCCCTAATGATGGCCGACGGCCATTTTTCTCCTTTTTCAGACATTTGTTTTCTAGTTGTGCCAGCTGTTGATCACTGATGCTCATCTCCATACATGTGTATGGAAGGATGAAGGCAAGCCTTTGGCTTGTTTTTCTATATAATAGGGGGTCTCTCCCCCATTTGACGGGTTATAAAAATTTGTGAGCAAATTTCCTCTCTCTCTCTCTCTAGAATCCTCTCTCTCTTCCTATTTTGTGCTTGAAAGTGAGAATTCTCTACACATTTGCACTAACACCCTTGACCAAACACCTTCACCTTCGAGCTAAGGTTTTTAGAGGTCTTGTTTGAGCTTCTAAGAGTGGTTTTAACTCCGAATTTTTGCTGTTTGTTGCTGTGCTTCAAAGGTAAAAGGCTTACCACTTTCAAGCTTTGCTTTAGTTAGTTGCTTAGCCACCTTGCATGCTATTTTGAGGCTGGTTTTAACCTCTAAAAAAACTCTATTTTTATGGTTTAAAATAGTGGTTTGAGGTGTGTTTTGGAGTTAGGGGTGGTCCACCCTCTTTTGTAGCATGTTTGCTAAAGCATTTTACCATTTTTCAAGGCTTTGAAAACAATTTTTTTTGGCCTCTTAACCACTGAGTTCCAGGGGAATTTCAGTGGCAAAAAATATGTTTTGAGGTTCAAAATAGGAGGGGGTGGCCTCCCCTCCTTGTGTCTTGTTTGCAAGTGTAGATGGCCTAGCATGTGAGCATGTTTTTCTACCTTTTTGTGACTTGATCTCATCATGTTTTTGCTATTGATTTAGCATGATTTAACTCTATTTTGGGTGGTCTTGGTCATATGAATCTTGTCTTGCATGGTTGTAGTGCAAAAGGCCTTCACTAGCTTTGTGTTTTAAGGCCTCTAACATGCTTTGCTTGAGATGATTGCATGCTATAGCATCATTTAACATGTGATTTCAGTGTGTGTAGCTCTGTTACACTCTCACTTTTATCACTCATTCATTACTTTTGAGAGTTATGTTTTGAGCCTTGTTTGTGAGCCAACATGCGAGCATGTTTTTCTTGCTTTTTATGTTTCTATCTCAGCATGTTTTAGCCACTGTTTTGGCATGTTTAAGCTCTGTCCAGAGCTGGTTTGATCATTTGAGCTTGATATTGCATGCCTCTGATGTAATGCTCTTCACTAGTTTAATGCTTTTGGCTTTTGAACATGTTGTGCATGTGTTGCTTGCATTTTGTAGCACTATTTTTCATGCCATTTCAGCACTGAAAAGTCTGCAACCTCCCTCATTTCTACATTTTTCCATTTGTTTTGAGGGTTGGTTAACCTTATGATTGTATTTAAGCTTGAGATAGAGCTTGTGCTCAATGGCTTTAACTCTCTTTTGAGGGTTCCTCCGAGCCAAAGGCATGATCTCTCTCATGTCTTAAATCATCCTTTGGTTGACCCCTCTCTCATTAGAGGACAATCACCTAGGACAAATTGACTAAAGAATGGCTTGGTAATGCTAAAATGTGTAAACAAAATGAATCAAGTAAAATATGACCAACATAAACATGTTGTATTTGCATTGCATGTGTTCAATCAGACGTTATATTGAACACAAGGTAGAATGGTCCATTTCATACTCAAAGTGATGAAATGAGACGATCTCCTTTGTCTCCATCACCCTTGATCATGCATGATAGGGTGGTGGTCTTTCAAGTCTTATTTGTGCATCCATTAACTTTGTACAAGCTTGACTCTTTGGCCATCATGCATTGAAAATGCTTGATTGGTGGCTTGAGAGCCAAGAATTACACTCCTTTGAGCTTGAGAAATGATAAGGAGGGTAATAGTACATATATTGTGTGAGAATATACTGTGTTGCCTCTGTTTGCTCTCTGTTGCAGCAAAAAGGAGAATTCCAGGGAAAGGGTGGCCGACAGCCACCTATGGTAGCCAACCGGCCATCAATGGAAAAGTTGTTCAAAATGTTCCTGTGTTGGAGCAGAAGCAGTCTGGAAATTGGTGCGATGTTCAGAGATCAAAGCAAAGTGCAAACAGAGGCATCCAAAGGCAAGGCGATGGATTTTCGGGAGGAAACCGACCAAGCATGCATGTCTCCCTCGCCCACGAGGCCACTTTATCTCTTTAATAGCTAGTTGTAGTTGATTATTACATGTGTTGTAATTAATTAGTTTAATCTATTTTGTAATATTCTAATTAACTTAGCGTAGCTAGTTATTCAATTATGTTGTAATAATTAGCTTAGCTTAGTGTAGCTTAGCTTATTTATTCGGACCCTCCTTCAAGAGGGCGTAATATTGTAATAAGTGTGCGTGTGTGTGTGCATGTCTTCCAACCCCACGTCTTTCTCCCTTTTATTTATTCACTTTTGATGGTTAGATTAGAGACATGTTTCAATTAGCATACTTTATGCTTGCATGCGTGCGTCATTCATTTGTCTTGCATGCACCGGGCTCAGCACATCATTCAAACTATATTGTATTTCAATATACTTATTTGAATACGTGTTTCAAAGCATATTATCAAATTGTTGCATTCATATGCCATCTTAGATAGCCGAGCATATTAATTTCATTATTGCATGTGTTGCATTAGGCATCTTACATAGTTAGGATCATGCATCTTTCTAACTAGCTTTTATTTTGACTCGGAGTACACTGTAAGTCTTTACGCTTTAGCATACTTGCATGAGTATGAGTGTTACTATGACAGCATGCTTGCCATGAGGCTATTTGCTTAAATGATTAACTGCATGAATGCCTGTGAATGAAGGCTTTATTGCTTGAATTGGAAAAATTCGATAAATGTGAGTTTTAAGCCCACTTTGCAAAGTGGCAAATCATCATGTTTTAAGCCCACTTGAGGGTGGCAAATCTGCATTTTAGCTCACTTGAGGGTGGCACCTTCAAACCATTTTCAAAAACAAACATAAGTTGATTTGTTCTAAGTCGTGCGACTTAGTCTATACTGGTGTGTGCGTCACATAGTAAAGTTAGCTAATAATCGAAACAAGAACACTTGTGTTTATCAAACGACATATCATGTTAGTAGAGGCCAATCTTTGATCGAGCGATCGGGGGTACTCATTTCAAGACCTTCCCCTCTCGTATCCAAGTTCCCGAGCTGAGGCAACGTTGGTGATGATGGATACGTGGCCTTTGGCACGAGTCAGGGTTTCCTAAATTTTTCAAAAATAAAATATTTAGATGGCGACTCTGTAATCTGGCAAAGCAGTCCAGTTTTGGCATTATTTGATCTAAAATCTGATTTTCCAAAATGATTTGCTGGATTGGACTCATTGGTGTTTATTAGTCTCACATTGCACTTTGTGAGATTAAATTCAGAACCGTGACAGGAGTCCAAACTGTAGGAATAATTCGAGCTCTCCGAAAGGAGGAGCAAAGAAAGTTGAGTCCACACTAAGATATGTAGCATAACTGTGCTACATCAAGAAGTTGCACCCAATTTCATTGATTAGCATTGACAAAGTGGCGCAAATACTCCTCGAGCATACAGTTGAAGCGTCCAGTTTGCCCATCCGTCTTCGGATGGTAGCTTGATGAAATATTAAGTTGTGACCCAAGAAGCTTGAATAACTCCATCCAGAAGTTGCCAATGAAATGAGAATCTCGATCACTAACAGTACTTTTAGGCACACCCCAATATTTAACAATGTGTTTAAAGAAGAGTTGCACCGTCTCCTCCGCTGAAACATACTTTGGGGCAGCTACAAAGGTGGCATACTTGGAGAATCGGTCCACAATAGTCAAGATAGTCTCGATGTCTCCCACTTTAGCTAGTCCAGTGATAAAGTCAAGTGATACACTTTCCCATGGACATTTGGGCGCGGGCAAAGGTTCAAGCAAGTCTGCTTTCTTCTTATGCTCAACCTTGTCTTGCTGGCAAGTGAGACAAGTGCGGAGCTATTCTTCCACATCATCACGCATTTGGGGGCAATAATATCCTTGTTTCACCAAGGCCAATGTTCGGTCACAACCTGGATGTCCTGCCCAAAGTGTATCATGGCACTCCCTAAGAAGTGTCTTTCTCAAATCACCAGCCCATGGTACATAGATGCTATTGCCTGTGGTCATTAGATGTCCATCTTGCACCCAAAATTGGCGAGTCTTGCCCATTTTGACAAGGTTTATAAGATTCTCTACCATAACATCCTTGTCTAGATGAGACTTGATTTTCTCCTTAATGCTAGTTGAAATGGAAGTAACTGAACATACATGATGGCACACGGCAAGCTCCACCTTCCTACTAACTGCATCAACAACATGGTTGGTGGCACCAGCCTTGTATTCTAAGGCAAAATCAAACTCTGCCAACTTCTCTTGCCATCGTGCTTGTCGTGCGCTTAGCTTGGGTTGTGTTAAGAAATGGCTAACTGCCGTGTTGTCAGTGTTTACAACAAACCGTAAGCCCAAGATGTAGTGCCTCCAAGTCCTCAGACAATGCACTACTACAAGAAACTCTTTCTCATGATCTGGATATCTTCGTTCGGCATCATTGAGCTTCCTACTCTCATAGGCAATTGGGTGACCATCCTGCAAAAGAACACCACCCAAAGCAAAATCAAATGCATCAATTTGTATCTCAAAAGCTTTACCTAAGTCAGGTAGAGCAAGAACAGGGTCTTTTGACATAGCTTCTTTCAAGGCTTGAAAAGCTTGTTGGCACTCCTCTGCCCAAACATATGGCTTGCCCTTCTTTAGCAACTCTGTCAATAAGGAAGCTAGTCTTGAGTAGCCTTCAACAAACTTGCGATAATAATTAGCTAACCCAAGGAATGACCGCAACTCCAAGACATTAGTGGGTGGCTACCACTCTTGAATAGCCTTGACATTCTCTTGGTCCATTTTGATGCATCCATGCTCAACAATGTGCCCTAGGAACTTAATCCTCTCTTGGCCAAAAGAACACTTCTCTAGCTTGACATAAAGCTTGTGCTCCCTCAACTTGTTAAGGGCCTTCTGAAGATGCTCCACGTGCTCTTCTAAAGTGGAGCTATAAATTACAATGTCATCCAAATATTATACCACGAATTAATCCAAATACTCTTGAAAAACTTTATTCATCATGGTGCATAATGTTGTTGGGGCATTGGTCAAGCCAAATGGCATGATAAGAAACTCATAAGAGCCATAACAAGTAACAAAAGTAGTTTTAGGCTCATCTCCCTTGGCAATTCTTACTTGATAGTACCCCGATCGAAGATCTAGCTTTGTGAAATACCTCACTTTGCTCAATTGATCAAATGAATCTGCAATGAGAGGAAGGGGATACTTGTTCTTGATGGTCAGCTTGTTGAGTGCCCGATAATCCACACATAAGCGAAGACGACCATCATGCTTCTTTTGGAATAAGACAGGTGCACTGAATGGGGCCTTAGATGGCCTAATGAAGCTTGCTTCCAACAACTCTGTAAGCTGCTTCCTTAACTCATTCAACTTAGGAATAGCCATTCTATATGGTGCATGAGCTGGTGGCTTTGCCCTTGGCCCCAACTCGATAGCATGATCCACACATTGGTGTGGAGGCAACTCCTTAGGAAACTGTTCAGGCATAACATCTGCAAATTGCCTTAAGACCTTCTTGATTGTGGCTGGGACAAGAGTAGATTCAAGAGCTTCATTCAACTTCAATGCAGCAACCCAAGTTTGCTCACCATGCCTAACACCCCTTTTGAGTTTTATAGCTGACACAAACCAATCATTGTTGTTATTGGCCATAACAGGAATGAGACATGGCTTATCCCTCATGACACACATACTATTAGAATATGGCATGACTGTCGCCTTTGTGCTTCTTAAGAAATCCAACCCAAGAATAGCTTGGAAGTCATCCATGGGTACTACAGTGAAATCTACTCCTCCTTCCCAAGTGCTGACCTTCAAATGAACAGATTTTGCAACCCCATAGATAGGTTGCGTTGCCAAGTTAACTGCCTTGATGCGGCTGCCATCCTTCTCTAAAGATAGCCCAAGTCTTTCAACTTTGGTCCTCGCAACAAAATTGTGGGTGGCCCCTATGTCAATCAAAGCACGGAGGGGCTTCCCATTGAGGTTTACATCCACAAACATTAAACCTTTGTTGGATGACTTGCTCTGGTTTAACTTGCCTGATAATTCCCCACCATGCATGGGTTTCTTCCCTTTGCCTTCATCTTTGGACTCCACAAGTTGTTTAGGATCTGAATGTTTGCCCACTTTGCCACTCTTGGCATTCTTCTTAGGCCTCCATGTAGAAGCCTTCTTCTCCATGGCATTCATCATATGAAAGGCTCCTACTCTAGAGCCAGCTGCCTTAGAACCCTTGCCACTTCGCCTAGACTGTACGTCTTCTTCCTCGCTATCATCATCACTTGGTTGAGAGACATGGTCAAACACAACTGCTAGAGCATTCAAGGTATGCTTTTGTGGACATTCAGATAACCAGTGTGGCCCATTTCATAAGAAACAAGAGATGTGGCCTTTTTCTTTGCTTGTAGAGAACTGTTGCGGGGCTTTTGCCTTGTCACCATAGCTCTTCTGTTGCCATTTTCCTCCACCTGAATGGGTTTTGGATGTAGAAGTGGTGGCTCCCCCACTCTTAGGTTTGCCATAGCCTTGGGACTTTCCACCTCCTCTACTCTTGCATGGGGAACCACTATCCCGTTGCTTAGGTTCGGCGTAGTCCGTTAGGCACTCAGCTGTTGCTTGTGCATGGGCTAAATCTTGTACTTTTTGCCTTTGAAGTTCAACTCTGGCCTATGGCTTCAATCCCTCAAGAAAAAAGAAGAGCTTGTCTTTCTCTGACATGTCTTTGATGTCTAGCATAAGCCTAGAGAATTGTTTCACATAATCTCTTATAGTGTTGGTGTGCTTGAGATCCCGCAAAGCACACCGGGCATTATACTCAACATTTGTGGGGAAGAATTGGAGCTTAAGTTCATGCTTAAGTTGCTCCCAAGTCTCAATTGTGCATAAGCCGTGTTACATCTCATCATGTTTAGTTCGCCACCACAACTTGGTATCACCGGACAAATACATTATAGCCATAGAAATCCTTGTCTCTTTAGCATCGGCTTTCATAACTTTGAAATATTGCTCCGTATCAAAAAGAAAGTTGTTTAACTCCTTGGCATCTCGCGTACCACCATAGGCATGGAGCTCGAGCACACGCGCCCTAGTGAATTTTATGCCACCACTAGGTGCGTTGCCAAAGGCACGTGTAAGAACACCAACCTGACCACTGAGGTCTTCAATCTCTAGCCTGAGTTCAGTGACAACAACGTCAAAATCTTTCCATTGAATAGGGCCATGAGTTTGCTCAAGATCATGGACCCGTTGCTCAAGGTTGGCTAATGAAGCTGCCATGGCTTCCATGTTGTCCATACGCTGCTCCTAGAGCTCAATTCTCTCCCTTTGCGTGGGTTGACGGTTGCCAGTAGCATCCATTTAGAAAGCCAATAATAGAGAAAGCCAAATAGACTGGGCTCTGATACCAACTGTCACACACTGGCAATGCCAAAGCCTTGACAAAGATATAGAAGTGTGTGTGGCACTAGTTAACTCTCTTCACTAGCCCGCCAATAAAGCTCAAAAGGTTTGCAAAGACAAGCAAACACAATATTAGTTAAGTTGATGAGCCACAAGATTGGAGACAAGCCACAAAATAGCATACAACAAGCTAAAATTAAAGCAAGCAACAATTGAAAAGCTTTGCACAATTTAAAGGCGAAATGAACTTTTCATTGATCAAAAGAAGGCATTACAATAGTTGAACAATGCACTAAAAGTGCTACAAAAGTTGCCTTACCATAAGCTAGGTTGGGGTACTTTAAAGACACAAGTGGTCTGGTTCAACACTTGGGTACCCCCTCCTTAATATAACTTGTTAAGCCATTTCCTAACTGGCAAAAGGAAACATCCACTATGTTTGAGGAGTCATAATGGATTTTAAAAAATTCTACAAAAAAGAGAAAAATTACAATACTTGGACCCAAAATACCTTTAATACTAAGGTATTTACATAAAAATTTACAAGGCAAAAAGACTACATTTGACCCTCCAAAAGTTGGCCTAAAGTTGTTGGGTTGGCAAGTCTTTAGCCTGTTGTGGCTTGCTATGGCTGGGCTGCTTCACGGCATGCCTTGGGCTGTCTTGCACCATGCCTTGGGCCTTGGCTTGCACTTGGATCAACAACTTCTTGGGCATGTTTTTGGCTCTCCAAAGGGCACAAATGAGTGTGGCATCAAGATGTTGACCCTTGGATGGGCGCACCTTGACACCTAGCTGGGGGTCTAGCATTGTCATGGAGAGACGAGGTACAGGTGGATGTTAAGAGCTACTCTAAAGGCCGCATTGATGCGATTGTTTTGATGAGTATGACTAGTAATTGTTGGCGTGTCATTGGTTTTTATGGACATCCTGTGATGGCAAAGAAGAATGAATCATGGGAATTGCTTCAGAGGATTCACTCACATTTTTCTCTGCCATGGGTATGCGTTGGTGATTTTAATGAAGTGCTGTTTACTCATGAAAAAATGAGAATACTTGGCAGAAGCCAAAACCAGATGGATAGTTTTCGGAGAGCTTTAATGGTGTGTGACATGGCAGATGTTGGGTATATTGGTGCTCCGTTTTCTTGGTGTAATGAGCGCTACTCTTTAGGGTTGGTTCAGGAGCGGTTAGACCAGTGTGTAGCTAATGATGGTTGGAGGTGCCTGTTCCCTCTGGCCAAAGTATAGTAGTTAGAAACTATGTCTTCGGATCATGTGCTGATATTGGTGGATATGGATGGAACCAAGGATGGAGCACAAAACAGGCCTCGACAGCACCAATTATACAGATTTGAAGCCATGTGGCTTAAAGAATAGGATTGTGAGCAGGCAGTGCAAGAAGCATGGGTGGGTGGTGCACTGGGTACGATTGTGAAAACTATGGTGCATAGCTTGGAAAAGGTTGCCTCTAGTTTATCTTATTGGAATTAGAGATATTGGGGAGTGTCCAAAGAGTTTTGAAAGAAAAATGTATAGCACTTCAAAATTTGCAAGCTAGCCCAGATCTTTCCGAGGGTGACGGTAGAGAAACGAGAAAATTACAGAGAGAGGTTGATGAATTGCTTGAAAAAGAGGAGGTGATGTGGGCATAGAGATGGCGAGTGAATTGGATTCGGGATAGTGATCGGAACACGGCTTTCTTTCATGCTAAAGCATCGGAAAGACAGAAGAATAAATTGAATTCGGGATTAGAAAATCATTTGGGTATATGGTGTACCTAACCAGATGATGTGGATGACATTGTGATTAGCTATTTTCAAGAGTTGTTTACTTCAAGCGAACCGAGTAAGGTAGATGAAGTAATGGATTGTTTGACCTATGAGATTAATGAAGATATGGCTGCTTCATTGGGTTGGCTTTTTATAGAGAAGAGATTACATTGTCTCAGATGCACCTAACCAAGGCGCCCAGGCCCGATGGAAAACTGGACTTGTTCTATCAAAGATTTTGGAATTTTGCAGGGAAAGATGTGTGCAAAGTTGTCCTTGGCATTCTTAATGGGGAATAGGATGTGAAAGTGATCAACATGACTTATATTGTCCTCATTCATAAAATTAAGTAACCGAAACGGCCATCCGATTTTCACCAGATTAGTTTGTGCAATGTGATATATAAGTTGGTCTCGAAAGTTCTTACCAACCGGTTGAAGGCTGCTTTACCACTATTGTCCCTTTGAATCAGAGTGTATTTGTTCCTGGACGAGCAATTAGCGATAATGTGCTCACTGCATTTGAGGTGTTGCATTATTTGAAGAATAAGGGAAAGGGGCGAATGGGCCAATTTACGTTGAAGTTGGATATGTGCAAAGCATATGACCAGGCCGAATGGGCGTTCTTGCGAAGGAGATGGAAAAGCTAAATTTTTTCACTCAGTTTATGGATATAGTGATGAGGTGTGTCTCTATTGTCACATATTCTGCACTTGTTAATGGGAAGCCAACTAAGTAGTTTGTTCCACTTTGTAGACTTAGGCAAGGGGACCCAATTTCGCCATACCTCTTTGAGAGGGGAGTTTTGGAATGGACTGTACGGCCGAACTACGATATCGTGGGTCGTGACAGACTTCACGGCGTCATGCCGTTCCCCCCACTGATGCGGTCTACTGGTCCGTTTTGCACGGCGATAGGGATTGACCGGGAAGGCATAGGCCATGGCCAGTCGGAAAGACCGGCCGGGTAGACGTAGGCTGTGGCATGACCGAGTAGTGACTCGCTTACATTTGACAGAGCGGCACTGCTGTGTGGCGACCGAGTTAAAGTAACTCAGACTAGACTATGGACGCGATTAGGGCCAGCACGTTTCTGACCGACCAGCCGAGATAAGTGGGCTTCGTGTGACCGAGAATAAAGGTAGGATGAGTGGAGGCCGGCATACCTCACAACCGGTTAGCCTAATGAACCGGTAAATATCAACTCGGCCATGAGCATCGCCCTTTGGCCCCTTTGCAAGGGACAGGCCGGCAATGCGTAGCCCGGTTGTGTGCATGTGATGGCAACTCTCCACAAGTGATAGGCCGGTTGTGGTATTCTGGTCAAGTGTGCCACCTGGGCCAATGGCGTGAAAGAGAGAGGAAATCTGCTCCAGGCATGCGCCAATACCGTTGGACAGTTCTGCGTGTACTGGTGGGAGGACTAAGCCTTTACACGGCGTAAGGTGGTGAGAGGCGAGCACTGCCACCTATCCTGGGAAGGACAACAGAGGTAGTGCGTGCATAATCTTGAGGCTGCATGGCCAGCCTTGAAATATGGAGGAGGACGAACGTTAGAGGTATGAAAAATTCACTCTATCACTAACACTCTCACTCTCTCTCGAATAGCCTTCTTCTTCCTCCCGTGGTCTGACTTGATCGTCGGAGGGTTTATCCGGCACACCACCGCCGGGCAGCTCACCATTTCTGTGTTGCAGAGATAGACGCCGTCACGAGAAGCTTGACGTCCAAGGAGTACGGAAAGCAGAGGATATTTCGCTCCCGTACAATTGGCGCCGTCTGTGGGAAGTTCTTTGATACTCAAACCTTGTTTTTCAAGTTTCTTCAACCATCTCCATGGCCAACAACGACGAAATTCCACTATCCGTCGTCGATGGCATCACACCAGAGTGTGTCCGACGGAGAGAAGGCCCCCCGAATGTTCTAGCCATGGCGGGCCTAGAGACTTCTTCGCGAGGTGCGCGAGACAAACGCGGGAGGAGTACTGATCGCTTGCAGAGTCCAGAGGGCCGCCGACGCCAGGGGGAGTCCCATGCACAGCGCCTGGAGCACAAACTCAAGGACCAAGACACCCTCATTCGCAAGATGGCGACGGAGATGGAGCTGCTGAAACGCCAGATTAAAGGGAAGGGTATTGCTGGAGAGGGAACCTCAGTGAGCACACCCCGTCCCCTCGTTGTAGCTGTCGCCGCCAGGGGAGGACTCACTCTCTCTCCATCACCAGGAACTATGGGGTTGGAGATTCCGACCAAAGAGAGGGCAGGTCCCTCTCTCGCGACAGCACTTACCGCCCCTCACGCCCGACGCCGACGTCGGGATCCTCTTTCTCCACACGTTTCAGGGACTTGAGGGATGTATTGGAGGAGAGGGCGCGCCGTTGGGAGGCTCGGAGAGTGCCGGCATTGCAGAGGTTGAGCGCTCCAGTTCGTTGTAGTGAGAAAGTGGCGATGCCAGCCCCCAAAGTGATGCCCCCTGCGCTGGTGGACAAAGAGCTGGCACGACTTACAGCCATGCCGCTGTCTCTAGAGATTGAGATTACACCACTCCCCGCCGGATTCCACCAGCCAAAGTTCACTTTGTACGACGGCAAGACAGATCCGTACATGCATGTGAGCCATTACCAGCAAGTAATGACTGGCCACCGGCGCAACGACGCCTTGATGTGCCTCATATTCCCAGCAAGCTTGGGAGAGCTGGGTTTGAAGTGGTTCGAAAGGCTCCCGGAGGGGAGTATTGAGGGGTGGCAGCAACTAGCGGAAGCCGTCGTCACCAGATTCAAAACCAACACACGAACGCCGAAGGAGGTCGACCATCTCCTGGGCGTCAAGATGGAGTCTGGATGTTCGTTGAAGGCATACAATGCGAAATACTGGGAAACTTACAATGAGATCCTCGACTGCCCCACCAATCTGGCGATCACTCAATACAAACGGGGTCTCCCAGTCGGACATAGGCTGCGAGATTCACTCACGATGCATCAACCCACAACCATGGAGTCATTGGTGCAACAGATCAATGAGCACATTCGCGTGGAGGATGATGCCGCCTCCGCAAACGAGAAGGCTAATCCGGTCGCGGCGGACAGAAGGGTGGCGGGGAAAGTTCACTCGGTTGGGCAGGAGGATAACCGCCCAAACAACCGGTCAAAAGATCAGCGCCATGGTTCGAACCGTGATGACAGAAACAAGGGCCACCGAAACGACCGGGCTGACACTCCCCGTGATGTAGCGGAGGATGCTAAAAGAAAATTAAAGGCACGGACTGGAATCACCATGGTCTTTAAAATCCCCATCTACCGCATTTTGAGCGAGATTTAAGGTGAACCCTTCGTCCGTTGGCCGGCCAAGTTGGGGAGTGCGCAGAGGGGCTTCAATTCAAAATATCGCTGCACCTTTCATGAAGAACGGGGGCACCGAACAGAGGATTGCTTGCCGCCCAAACAACACTTAGAGGAGTTGGTGGCGGCGGGGCATCTTGACCAATACATAGATGGGGGCATCAAGGCCACGCCAGTGGACCAAGCCGAGCCAAACGGCCTGGCCGCCCTAGAAGCGCCCCCGCAAGGTGTAATCAACGTCATCCACGGCATCATTGACCCGGCAAGGGTCTACGAGCTTAGAGGGATGATCAAGAGAGCCGAGCACATGAGGGAAGTGCTCTCTGTCCAGTCCGCCGTAAAAAGGGGAAAGACCGAAGAGAGCGACATCCTTTCGTTCTCAACCAAAGACTTGGAAAGGGTTCAGATGCCGCACAACGATGCCTTAGTGGTGAGTCTTCGCGTCAAAGACTTTGATATCAAAAGAGTCTTGATCGACCAGGGGAGTTCGGTCGAAATTATGTATTATGACGCGTTCAAACAAATGAAGTTAGAGGACAAGGACTTGGCCCTTGCAACGTCCCCTTTGGTCGGCTTCAACTTGCAGCCAGAATGGCCAATCGGAAAGATTATTTTGCCGGTCAAAGCTGGTTCAGTAGTGAAGCAGGTAGAATTCTGCGTGCTCAAGGTCCCATCCACCTACAACTTAATCTTGGGAAGGGGCTGGTTACACGCCATGCAAGCAGTTATGTCTACCTTTCATCAAGTTATGCGCTTTCCGGCGCCCATCGGACAAATAGAGGAAATTTGGGGAGACCAGGTGATGGCAAAACAATGCTTCGTTGCAGTAAATGGCAGCCGAGCAGCCAAGGGGTTTGTCCAGATGATTGAGGGACCCGAGGGTAAGGAGGTCCTTAAAGACGTAGGTAGAAAGGCCGAGGAAAAATCGGTCGAGGATTTGGTAGAAGTGCGCATCGACGAGAACGACCCAACTAGGTTCTTCCTCTTGGGATCATCTTTGTCTAGCGCCGAGTGGTTACATTATGTCAACTTCTTGACTTCCAATTTGGAGGCTTTTGCGTGGACGCCTTACGATATGCCTGGCGTTGACCCGAGCTTCATTTGCCAGCGGTTGAATGTTTTCCCTAATGCACGACCAGTCATCCAAAGGATGCGCTGCTCAACTCTGCACCATGCCGAGGTGGTAGCAGAAGAAGTGAAGAACTTGTTGGAAGCTGGAGCCATAGAAGAGGTGCAATACCCTCGGTGGATATCCAATACGGTGGTGGTTTCGAAGAAGAATGGCAAATGACGATGATTACAAGACGGTCAATCGTGCTTGCCAAAAAAATAGCTTTCCCCTCCCTCGAATTGACCAGCTGGTGGATTTAACCGCTGGCCATCAGAGGTTTAGCTTCCTGGACGCGTATCATGGCTACCACCAGATAGCCATGTATAAACCGGACCGAGAGATCACATCGTTCACCACTCCCAGAGGCTTGTATTGCTATAAAGTCATGCCGTTCGAGCTGAAAAACGCCGGAGCAACTTTTCAATGGATGGTGACAAAGATGTTCGCCCCAATGCTGGGCCGCACCATGGAGGCCTACATCGACGATATGGTGGTGAAAAGTAAGGTGAAAGCTCAGCACCTCTCCAACCTAGTAGAGATGTTTGCTATACTTAAACGCCACAAGCTTCGTTTGAATGCTTCCAAATGCGCCTTCGGAGTCGGCACTGGGAAGTTTTTGGGTTTTTTGGTCACAAATCAAGGGATTGAAGCTGACCTATCACAAATCAAGGCTATACAAGACCTGGAGCGTCCTAACTCCACGAAGGATGTGCAACATCTTGCCGAGATGACAGCCGCGTTGAACAGATTTATCAGCCGGTCTTCGAATCGTTGCAGGCCCTTCTTTAAAACTTTGAAGTCCAAGTTCTTCTGGGATGACGAGTGCGACCGCACACTAGCAGACCTGAAAGCATATCTCTCCTAAGCCCCTATTTTGGTCACACCTCAGCCGGGCAAAGAGTTGTACCTCTACTTGGTTGTCTCTCAACACACGGTCAGCGTGGTATTGGTCCGTGTTGAAGGCATCCAGCACCTACCGATCTTCTATGTAAGCAAGACTCTGCTCCCAGCCGAAACGAGATATCTTCCCTTGGAAAAATTGGCGCTGGCCCTAATGATGGCGTCAAGAAAGCTGGCACACTATTTTCATGCCCATACAATAGTTGTGTTAACCGAGTTCCCGCTCAAGGTGCTTTTTGAAAAGGTAGACTTCACTGGGAGAATTTTGAAATGGGCCGTGGAATTAGGGCAATATGACATCAAGTTTTGACCGCGCACCGCAATCAAGGCTCAAGCACTTGCTGACTTTGTGGCAGAATTCGCCCCTGGGATGCATCCAGTCTGCCCGATTGATTTGGTTGGTGCGGATTTAGCACGACCCATGGTTCTGGCAACAAAAACAGGTGTTGGTGTGCAAGAGGAGGAAGGGCAAAGAGCGACCGAACCAGCGAAGGCGAATGACTCGATGAAGGAGGGACAACCATGACGAGGAAAGAGACCAGAGTGAGCCAACCAGAGACTTAGATTTGAGGAGTTCCCAAAACCCTTCTGATTGCTGGAAGCTGTTTGTCGGCGAGATGTGGAAACTCTTCGTCGATGGGGCATCTAACAGACATGGGGCCGGGCTAGGTATCGTGCTGACTTCACCGGACGGAATGATCATTGAACAAGCAATTACGCTCGGTTTCTCGGCGTCCAACAACGAGGCGGAATATGAAGCCCTCCTTTTCAGGCTAAGAAGCGCACTAAGAATGAAAGCGTCGGCCCTGATGGTGTTCAGCGATTCCAAGCTGGTGGTCAATCAAGTCTCAAGGGAGTATGAGGCCATGGATGAAAGAATGGCCAAGTATTAGGCGCTGGTGCGTGCAGAGATCAAGAAGTTCAATGCCGTAAGGGTAGAGCAGATCAACCGCGAAGGAAACAACACGGCTGATGAGTTGGCCAGGCTTGCTTCTACTCAGACAGTTTTTCCCAACCCCTTGATGATAGAATTTTTACCGCGACCAAGTATAGAAGAACCAGAAGTGGCCGAGGTACTTTGCACCGACTTGGGCCCTTTTTGGATGGATCCTATCATCGCCTTCCTGAAAGATAGAATTCTACTAGAAGAAAAGAAGGCGGCACACAAGATCCGGGCAAAGTCAGAGTGGTTTTGGCTCTCCCGGTCTGGGGCCTTGTACAAGAAATCTTTCACCGAGCCGTATTTGAAATGTGTCCACCCCACCAAGGTGGAGGCTTTCCTCTATGAGATGCACGAGGGCATCTGTGGAAGCCATACTGGAGGCAGGTCCTTGGCTTACCGAGCAATTTCCCAGGGTAACTGGTGGCCGTGCATGCAGGCGAACGCGCAGAAATACGTTCACCGGTGTGAAAAGTGTCAGAAATTCGCTCACCAGATCCACCAGCCAGCTAGAGATTTGCTCCCACTTTCAAGTCCTTGGCCATTCGCACTTTGGGGATTGGATATTGTTGGACCACTCCCAGCAGCACCGGGCAATCGCAAGTTCTTCATCGCTGCGACCGACTACTTCACCAAGTGGGTCGAGGCCGAGCCATGAGCGACCATAAAGGAAAAGGATGTGAAGAAGTTTGTTTGGCCAAATGTAATCACTCGCTTCAGTATACCCAAGGCCCTCATCTCGGATAATGGCACTCAATTCGACGGGAAACTCTTTCGCGGATTTTGCAAAGAGTTGAAGATTGAGTTCTACAATTCAACGCCGGCCTATCCTCAGTCAAATGGTCAAGTAGAGGCCTCAAACAAGACCATCCTGGACGGGTTGAAGAAGCGGCTTAAGAAGGCCAAGGGGAAGTGGGCTGAAGAACTCCCTAATGTGCTTTGGGCATACCGCACCACGCCAAGGCGGTCGACCGTAGAAACACCATTCGCTTTGGCCTATGGCATGGAGGCCGTCATCCCGTTGGAAATTGGCATGCCAACCATCCGCTCTGAAAGTTTCCAGCCAGATCTGAATAATGAAGCGATGGCATTGGAGCTGGACCTTGCTAAAGAAAGGAGGGAGCAAGCATTGATCCACATAGCGGCTTATCAACAAGAACTCTCCAAAAAGTACAACATGGCTGTGCACCCCATGCTGTTCAAGATTGGGGACTAGGTATTAAGAAAGGTGCTTGGCAACACAGTGGTCCCTGGCGAAGGAAAGCTCGGTGCAAATTGGGAAGGACCATACAAGGTGATTGGTCTTGCTGGTAAAAGGGCATACCATCTGGAAGATTTAGATGGCAAGACTGTCCCCAGACCATGGAATGCGGCCAACCTTAAGGTCTTTTACTTTTAAGATGTGATTTGCTTGTGTTGTTTAGCTTTTCTAGACCTTTAGCCTTTTGGCACTTGATGTAAAAGATAACAATACTTTTGTAATGAAAAATAGCCCTCTCGTTGTTTGGTATTACATCTTTGTACAATGACATTGCAAGGACGCAAGGCAATTATGGATGCCAGGGGCAAGGAGACCGACCTGAATGGGACCGGACTGATTTCCTCTCGCCGGAATGGAAGTAGACCACACAAACAGTTGGTGCATTGTCCAATGATATAATTGGCGTATAGACCAATTCGCATTAGGGTCGAGCTGGTTTTGCTCGCCCGGTTGAAATGTTGGCGTCATGACCAACTTAACTGAAACATTGGTGTTTTGCCCAATGTAAGGGTCGAGCTGATTTTGCTCGGCCCAGTTGGCATATTGGCGTCTTGTCCAATATGGAAAACGAGCGGAGTTTGCTCGGGAGAATTCGCAATGTTGGAGTTTTGTCCAACCGATAAAAAGCCGAGCTGACCTTGCTCGGCAGAAAAGAAATGTTGGCGGCTTACCCAACTTAAAAGGCGAGCTGAATTTTGCTCGGTCACGTTGAAGTATTGGAATTCTACAAAGTCTACAAACCAGTCAAGGTCGAGCCGAGTTAAAATATCAGTTCATCTGAAAGTTCAAGGAGCCGAACTGCTAATTCTGATTAGAAAACGTTTAAGGTGATTTTAGCTCGGCAAATTGTGCGGCATAGCCGACCTGGCAGTTATGAATTGTCAACGATTGAATCAAGGAATCCATTGAGATGCCAACCGAACAGAAATAGAAGATGTACGAGCAAGAAGTTCAAAAGTTTCATTGATAAGGGAAAATTCAGTACAAGAGGGGGGACATAGCCCGGGTACATTCCAAAACAAAGAAAATAGAGAAAGGCAGAGTTCAATCCAATTCTAGTTCAGCTGTCTGTTCGGCAACTTGCACAGTTTGCTCGGTTTGCTGTGCATTGCGCTCGGGCAGGTTTTCTTCGGCCTCATCGTCAGCACCTTCCACCGTGACAACCTCTCGGTCAATAACTTCTTCATCGTCGGCATCTTGAGATGTTGCAGGAGAAGTTTGCTCGGTTTGCTGTGCGGTGGCAGCTTCTTCCTCGGCCTTTTTCCGTGCCTCTACGATGAGCTGGTTTTGAGTGGCCTGGGAGTACGCCAGCATGTAGACCGGGATATAGGCCATAGGTGGATTTATGAACATGTCAGAAGACTATCCAAGGTCAACTTTCTCCACAGCAGCTTTCCAACCGCACTGGAAAAAGATGTTCTTGGTCGCTTGGACCTGCCGCTCATAAGTTTTCTCCCCTTGAGCGTATCCCCAGTCCTCGGCGTCGTCCACAGCTTTCTCATTTTCTTCTTTGTGGGCATCGCGCAGCTTGCGCAGCTCGGCGAGGTACTGGGCCTTATTTGACTTCACGGACCCTTGTTTGTCCGCCTCAGCTCGGTCAACCTTCAGGCGCAGTTCATCTCGCTCGGCCGCAACTACATCTTGCGCGGCCTTGAGTTTCTCTATCTCGGCCTTTTGAACCTTGTTTTCGGCAATGGCATCCCGAAGCCTCTGCCGCACTTTGATCATTCGGTCGTGGGCCAAATAGTTCTTTTGCGTAGCCTGAAAACAAGCGAGAGATCGTGAGTATTCGAGAAACCGAGAAAAAACCGAGCAAACAGTTTGAAGCAAAGAATGGAGAACTTACCAACACTATGGATTTTGCCGCCGAGCGGAGGACCTTGAGGTCGAAAAGCTCGTCGTGTTTTTTCATATCAGCAGGCAAGATCAACCCCTTGGTCAAATTGAAACCAAGCGAGTAGTCCTTGTCCGCATAGACAGAGTCTTTAGCAGAAACTGCTCGGCCCTGGTATTTGAACTCGGGCGCCCAGACCGGGGGGGTGGCTTGGCCCTTGGATTTGCCGGTCTGTGGTTGCTCGGTCTGGTCCCCGAGCTCGGTGAAGACGCGATCGATAGAGTCTTCATCTGCTAGACGCGGCCCGGTTTTCTCCTTCCTCGGCCGCTTCTTGGACCGACCAGCCGGTTGCTCGCTGGCAAGTGCCAGTACTGCCCCTTCTTGTTACCCGGCGGGTGTGGAGGATGTCCCCTCGATTGCCTCTGGTTTTTGGGACTCGCCTTCTTCCCTGGTGATCATGGACTTGATGGCCCTGATTTTTGCCATTTCTTGCTCGGCGGTGAGTGGAACAAGCCTCATCGGTGGTAGGTTTGGATCTGGTTCTGGGGTTGGCGCACGCAGAAAGTCGGTAACCCGGCTCTTGCGCGGTGCGGTGTAGTGGTAGGTCTGTTCGAAGCCGAGCAGTTTCGAAGCCTCCCTCTCCTCGGTAGGATGGTACAGTAGGGCTCTGATGGCTGGTTGGCCTGGTGGTAGTCTGCTGCTAGATGCTTATCTGCAAAAAGAAGACAAGTGTTAGATCAACATGGAAAGTAATTGATGCATAAAGAAAATAGCGTGGTCAGCTGAGCGACTCACCGGCACTGCCAAAATCCTTTCTAATATACCATCCCGGTATGGGTGCCTCGGTGTCCTCATAGCGACCGGACACCCACAAGAAGTCGTCGTCGTTGGTCTCCTTGTCCAGGTTGCCCTCTATTAGCTTTGCTCGGCCTTCTTGACTTTGAGGTACCAGCAAAGCCCACTCTTATTTCTGCTTAGACTATACTGATGGAAAATTTCGGCCAGCCCGAGATTGAGACCGAGCCTCCGGTTCAGCTCGGCGACCCCATTTATTATTTTGTAAGTGTTATTTGAAACTTGGGTCGGGCAAAGCCTTGTCTGCCTCAAAAATTCGCAGATCAAGGGTTGAACCGGGAAGCGGAGCCCTCCCTCTACTATTGATACGACGGTGAAGGGGCACCGGTCTAGATCCCCCCAAGGGGTGTCTCCCTTTTTGGCGAGCTCTAAGACGACGTCATCTAGGATGTTGTACTCCCTACGAAACTCGGCCATCGCACCGGGCGAGCTCACCATGAATCGATACTGGACCATCTATCTCGGTTTTATTTGGTGAACTAACTTGTATCTCGGACAAAAATGTTTGGTGTATTTGCTCGGTCTTTGAGCTCCACCAGTGATGGTTCTTGACTGAACTGATCGGTCCTAGTTTGTTCTACATTGTTAAAAAATGAGGCCAAGGGTTAGCGCGGCATAAATTTCACGACTCCTATTGGAAATAGCTCAGTGAAGGATTTTTGGTGTTTTACCGGCCTGACCCCTATCTCGGCTAGACTACTTGGTCGATGTCCTAGCTCGGTTCATTCTTATTTGCAGATCTAATGGAGTATTCAGCTCGGTTAGGCTTCAAAGTGGAGACCTCAAGTTACAGCTCGGTGCGTTCCTATTTACCAATCTAATTAGAGTATTCAGCTCGGTTGCGACCTCAGTAAGAAGCCACAAACCAGTTTTTGCTCGGCTATAGCTCTACCTACGGATCTAAATGAGCATTTAGCTCGGTTCAGTCCAGATTTCGAACTGTTCATATCAAGTTCAGAGGTTTGGCTTTGATGCTTGGTGAATCAAGGGACACGAAGGCCCCCTCTACTCCACCAATTCCCATTTTTCTAAGGTGTGACATTATTGGGGCTAAAAAGGAAGAGCCTTAAAGGTCCTAAGCAAAAAAACACGAAGCACAGTGGCACGGAAATGAAGAACGGGTATAAAAAAATTTTGAGAAATAGAAACAGAAAATGCAAGGGAGGGTAGTGCAACTTACCAGGGGGACAGATGTGAGGGTGAACACAACCTCGAGAGCTCGATTGCAGCCTTCGAAAGGAACTGAAATGGAGGATGTAGCACAGAGACAGTAATGGCAGTGATCTTAGAGGTTCAAAGGTTTGGGAGGCTCAGGGTTTGTTTGGAGAAGAGAATGGACAATGATGGGTTCGAATGACTCTTGGGCTGTACATAAAAATGGGGGAAAAACCCAAACGGCGCAGCCATTTAAATTTTGCGCGTGGAGGATGGCTGGGCTGTACGGCCCAATGGATGGAAGCCACGTGGCACTGAAAACGCGTCTGTCAGTACGGTGGTACGACGCTTGACAAGACTGCCGAAGAAATGACCGACCAAATGGGATAGCCCGGTGACGGCTTCAAAACCCATCACGCTCGGCTTGGTACTGGCGCGACTTGGGGACCGTTAGCTCGGCCTTTGTGGTAACCCCAATCACGATTAGCTCGGATGGGGTTAAGGGGCAATTGAGAGGGGAGTTTTGGAATGGACTGTACGATCGAGCTACGATACCGCGGGTCGTGACAGACTTCACGGCGTCATGCAGTTCCCCCCACTGATGCGGTCTACTGGTCCGTTTCGCACGGCGATGGGGATTGACCGGGCAGGCATAGGCCTTGGCCAGTCGGGAAGACCGGCCGGGCAGACGTAGGCTGTGGCATGACCGAGTAGTGACTTGCTTACATTTGACAGAGCAACACTGCTATGTAGCGACCGAGTTAAAGTAACCCGGGCTACACTATGGACGCAGTTAGGGCCGGCACGCTTCTGACCGACCAGCCGAGATAAGTGGGCTTCGTGTGACCGAGAATAAAGGTAGGACGGGTGGAGGCCGGCATACCTCACAACCGGTTAGCCTAATGAACCGGTCAATATCAGCTCGGCCATGAGCATCGCCCTTTGGCCCCTTTGCAAGGGACGGGCTGGCGATGCATAGCCCGGTTGTGTGCATGTGATGGCAACTCTCCACAAGTGATAGGCCGGTTGTGGTATTCTGGTCAAGTGTGCCACCTGGGCCAATGGCGTGAGGGAGAGAGGAAATCTGCTCCAGGCATGCGCCAATATCGTTGGGCAGTTCTGCGTGTACTGGTGGGAGGACTAAGCCTTTACACACGTAAGGTGGTGAGAGGCGAGCACTGCCACCTGTCCTGGGAAGGACAGCAGAGGTAGTGCGCGCATAATCTTGATGCTGCATGGCCAGCCTTGAAATATGGAGGAGGACGAACGTTAGAGGTATGAAAAAATCACTCTATCACTAACACTCTCACTCTCTCTCAGATAGCCTTCTTCTTCCTCCCGTGGTCTGACTTGATCGTCGGAGGGTTTATCCCGCACACCACCGCCGGGCAGCTCACCACTTCTGTGTTGCAGAGATAGACACCGTCACGAGAAGCTTGACGTCCAAGAAGTACGGAAAGCAGAGGATATTTCGCTCCCATACACTCTTCATTTTGTGTCCTAAATCTTTAACTGCTCTTATTGGTAAAGCCAAAAGTGTGGACAATTTTTTGGTGTGTCTATTTGTCGTGGGGGTCTGTGTATCACTCATTTGTTTTTTGTCGATGATAGTTTGTTGTTTGCAAATATGGATGATCAAAACATTGAAGTAATGGGGAAGATTTTGCACAACTATGAAGATTTTGTTTTAATAGTAATGTTAATGAAGATAAGCAAATCAGATTGGGTGCAAAATTAGGTGCCAATCAATTAGTACGGAAAGGAAAGTATTTCAGCATGCCATCTTTTATTGGGTGTCATAGAATGAGGCCTTTAACCCTATCAAGGACAGGTTTGGAAAAGGTTAAACGGGTGGAAAGAGAAATCTTTGTTCACGGCAGGTCGAGAAGTTTTGATCAAAGCAGTTGCTCAAGCACTACCCACCTATGTTATGTCGTGTTTTTTAATTCCGAAGGGGATTTGTAATGAAATTAATTCGATGGTGGCCAGATTTTGGTGGGGTCAAAAGGAGTAGCAGCGCAAGATCCATTGGAAGAATTGGTGAGGATTGTGAATGGCAAAAGGTGATGATGGGATGGGCTATCGATCCTTGTCAGCTTTCATATGGCACTCTTGGCTAAACAGAGTTGAAGGCTTCTGAAAGATCTGGATAGTTTGGTTGCCCAGGTTATCAAGGCCAAATAATACCCAAATTCATCTATTTTGGATGCGTAGTTGGGAGCTAATCCATCGTTTACTTGGCGGAGCATTTGGAGTGCACATTCTTTGATTGAGAAAGGGCTACGGTGGATAGTTGGGGATGGCCAACATGTGTGAATATGGAAGGATAAATGGTTACCAAGGCTCAATATGTTCAAAATAATTTCACAATCGATGCCTATGGATGAGGATGCGCAGTTTTGTTCGTTAATAAATTGGGCTGAGGGATCTTGGGACATATATTTTTGAAGGCTTATTTTCCTGAATCTGAGGTGGAGGCCATTATGCGGGTACCTGTTTATTTGAGGCCGATAGAGGATATTCTGGTATGGCATTATTTGAAGCAAGGGCAGTTCTCAATTAAATTAGCTTATCAATTGGAGAAGGACAACCAAGGCAGAGCATATTGTGGATCATCATCTGATTAAGCAAGTGGAAAAGAATTTCTGGAAAAGGTTTGGTATGCTCATATTCCAGGTAAAATAAAAAAAAAATGGATGGAAATTTGCTTTGAATATTTTACCTGTGAAAACTAACCTTATGAAGTGGAAAGTAATTGATAATGCGTACTACAATATTTGGCGATTAGAGATTGAAACTTATGCGCGTTACTGGTTTGAATGCGAATATGCTTTGGAAGTTTGGGCAAACACTCTACTGGCTTCAGTGATTTGTGATAGAAGGGAATGGTTATCAATGAATTAGCTAATAGGTGCTGCAACAAATCTGGACAGTCCGAGTTTCGAGTTGTTTTTAGTGGTGTACTAGAGTTTGTGGAACCATCGCAACCAAGTGGTGTTTAAAAATTCACATCGTTTGGATGAAAAGGTGGCTCGTCATGTTTGTGAATAATAATAATAATAATAATAATAATGATAATAATAATAATAATAATAATAAAGTAGAGACAATTAGACAAAGGATGAATGGCATCCCATGCTCGAGCTTGAATCAGTGTTGGAGAGCCCCAAATGTGGGTTTCTTCAAGGTAAACTTTGATGGTACATGTTTTGCGAGGCATGGAGCTATCACCATCGGAGTGTTTTAGGGAATGGAAAAGAGAAGCGATTGCATCTATGACCAAAAAAAATAATAAATAAAAATAAATAAATAAATAACTTATCAATAGTAGAGGTGATTATGTCGAAACTTTGGCAGACCTGAAAGCAATTCAATTTGCACATGATGTTGGTTTACATGAGATAATTTTGGCTGGGGACTCACTAATGGTTATTCGTGATCTCCAGTTACAAACTGAGAAGTTGTCGAATTATGGTCACTTGGTGAATGCTGAGTATCTTCCGTTGTTTTGAGGATGGAAAATTCAACATGTACGGCGTCAAGGAAACTCCGTTGCTCATTGTCTAGCAAGAATGGCAGTAGACTTGGAGTGTGTTGTATAGTGTGGATGGAAGTTCCAGAATCGCTATCTTCTTTAGTTCTCAGTGAAGCATTAGCTACTATTATTTTAGTATCTTATGCTATCTATATATATATATATATACATATCTTATAAAATGAACAATTTAAATCATCAAAACAGGACCTATGGTGAGCCTTACAGACTCAGAAGGGACCCTCCAATTTAAATCAGGGACAAGAAAGAAGTCCGTCCAATAAAAAAATAAATAATAGATAAATCAACAAATTTATATCTATACATATGTTTTTAAAGACAAATAAATAAGTAAATTTTGTAAGTTGCTAGTTATGAAGCTCCACTACATCTATAGGGGTTCTCTATATCATACATGTATTAAATCCTGATACTCTTTGCGTATTCAAAAACATGTATTTAATATATGTATTAAATAGAGAAAATTTTATTTTAATCCCTATACTTTGCCTTGATTTTTAATTACACCCTCAGATTTTGAATAATTTCAATTTTATCCCCAAAGTTTTTGAAATCGTATTAATTTTTCCCTTACCATCACATTTGAAACGAAAAAAGTTAAAAAAAAAAAAAACATTTTGACCCCAAATTTGTAATGAAAGATGCAAACCCACCCTCTCCTACCACTACAACAAAAATGGATTTTTACGACGTGCAATGTACGCCGTAAAATCCCTTCTACGACGTGCAGCACACGTCATATTATGACCAGTCATGGAAAGTCATTCACTTTCAATGAAATGCTTCGTACGTCATTAAAAACTATTTAATAACAGATTTTGTGCGTCGTTGTTACTTTTTCTACGACATGCTATAGTACGCCGTTAAAAACTATAGTACGCCATTAAAAACTATTTAACGGTAGATTTTGTGCGCCGTTGATACTTTTTCTATGACTACTTTTGCACGTCATTAATTGGTGAGACAAATAATGATGCTAATTGCGAGCCGTAAAATATGTAATACGACGACTTATTATGCCTGCCGTAGAATATATAGTTTTTTTTTTTTTAGTTCAACAGGTTCTATTTTACCTATTCTGTACAATCTAACTAGAATTACAAACAAGTTTTGCAAAATATCAATCAACCACCAAAATATTGTTTCAAGTATCAAAAAGAAACTATATTAATAAGTTATGAACATTCAACAATTGTCTATACATTCCAAACATCTAAAAACTATCTTTAAGTTCAAAACCATCTAAAAATCCTAAAGCTCTAAATTGTCCAAAAAGTTCTAAACTATCCAAAAACTATATTCTAAACAAAATCCAAAACTATCCAAAGATTAGAGAAATCCATTCGTCAATGTCATATCAAAAACTATTCATAGATGTTAGAATTTCTACTCAAAGTCAAAGTTGATGAAATGGATTGTCAAGCAACAGTGCTTCCAACAGTATCCTCAAGCACAAACATCTCACGATCATGCATAGCGGTAGGGTCTCCAACCAAAAGAGCAGCTGAACTGGCAGACCTCTGTGATTCTAAATAAGTTCCAGATATTGCATTTCTTGTCTGCATGACAAAGGGAACTTCACATAAGTACAAAAACCAACGACTAAGAGACAAAGATTTCTTTAGGTATTAAGAAATGATTAAGAAATTTTAAAACATCAACAAAATATTTCCAAAATTAATAAGATAATTCAATGGCCCCATAATAAAATCAAATGAACAGGCATCACCAAATTGCTTAGTGTCTATGGAGCATAATCAAAAGCAGCCAGTCTGTTTTCGTTGTCAAGACAAATTACGGTAGACCAATTGCAAAACTAGAAAGATCCTGAGAGAGAAAATTTTCTTTTTCAAAGAATTAGAGATATTACTCTCTGTAAGGGAAAACTCGAAGAGAAAAGTATGACCGTTGGTGCGATCCTAAGTTCCATTGAGTCCTGGCATGACCATGATTGTTCCAAAGAAGAGAAAGATCATCTAGTTCGAAGTACTAAGAAGATCAAAAATATATCTCATTTAGCTGATGATGGTATGGAGGTACAGAGCTCAGTGGGAGATACACAGGGGAAGGCGAACCCTACCCTCTCGCTACCTGAGGAACCCATGTTGGAGGCCCCCCCTAAGCCAGCAGCAGGAAAATATGGCCGAAGATCCACCTCCTCCCACGGAAGGGCATTCGGATCAAGTTCGATCATTCAAACAAGCTTTGCTGCGATCTCGATTTAATGAATGTGGAAATGAAAAGAATTTTGACTGTGATGTGGAGACACTCTCTTCGGATGAAGATGATTTGGCCAACGACATCACTCTTGAGGGTCATATGGAGATCAACGACGAAAATAGGGCAGGTATTCCTATATGTACCATACCCGCAAATATGGTAAAAAAGATTAGGGATCCTTAGAAAAAATGTTTGATTCTAAGGTTGCTAAGGAAGAAAATAGGGCATAAACTATTTATAATCAAAATGACAAAGATCTGGGGCCTTCAAGCTGACTTTGAAGCCCTAGACATCGGAAATGGCTTTTTTATTGTCAAGTTTGATATGATGGAAGATTATACTAAAGTGTTCACAGGTGGCCCATGGGTTGTTCTGGACCACTATGTGACGGTGAGAAAATGGCAACAAGATTTCAAATCTGATGAGGCTGAAGAAGATACCACTGCCATCTGGGTGTGTTTCCCTAATCTGCCGATTGAGTATTATGATGAGAAAGTTCTGTATCATATCGCGAAGATCCTAGGGGTGCCTCTGAAGGTGGATATAAATACGGCCATGGCAGCTAGGGGGAAATATGCTAGAGTTTGTGAGGAAATTGATCTTCGAAAACCACTGATCTTTCAGTTTTCAATAGGTAAATATACATATGTTATAGAATATGAACACTTACATACTCTTTGCTTTTCTTGTGGCAGGGTGGGACATCGTAAAGAAAGTTGCAGCGATAATGTTTCACCAGTGACACCCATCCCCAACCATGACCCCATTGGAGAAGACAACCGTAGGAAGGAGGCTCATTTAAATGGGCTGGACTCATATAATGGAAGAGCTAAAGAAGGGACAGAGACTGATAAATATGGGCCTTGGATGAAGGCCACCACAAAGAGAAGAATGAAAGGCCCAAACAATTCAAAAGGGCCCAATGCCCATGTTCGTAATAGATTTGAAGCTCTGAGTAATGTTGAAGCCCAACCTCAGATGTTCGAAGGCCTAAATCCTTCAAGGTCAGTTCCTAATAGGCCAGATCAATCTGCTTTGGAATTACATCACAAAGACCATACTACTAAGCCAACAGACAACATGGCTAAGTTGGGTTCATCAAGTGAATTGGTTATGGATAACCGGAGAGAGGAGATTAGACAAGGCAAACAGACGAGTTGCTCTACTGCAACAAGTTTTCAGAAGTCAGAACAGGAAGTAAGGGGGTCTATGTCATCCATCCTAGTCCCCAATAGCCCCAGGACTTTTCAACAAACTAAAGGCAACCCTAAGGCAAAGGTTAGAGAACAACCAGATCATCATGGAGGAAGAATGAGAGAATTATCCAATAGAGAAGCACATTCTAAACATGCACAAAGTCTTGCTAATGCTTGCACCAGACAAAGAAGTGTTTCACCTCGTCACCTCAGAATGGTGGATAGAGGGAGCAAAGCTGAGAATCCAACCTTGGAGACAAGTCGAAGACAACCAGGAGTGGCACTTCATAGCAGTAACACCAACCTTGTCAATGGAGGACAACCAGTGTAAAGCTAAGGGTATTCTGGGCTTGTCTAACCAGAACACTCTCCCTACCCTCAACCAGTCATCTATGAATCTGTTGGTTTGGAATTGTAGAGGTGCAGGTAATAAGAAGTTTCGTAGGAATATGAGGGAATTAGTCCAAATTAACAAACCTGATTTGCTAATCCTTATGGAGACTAAGGTCGAGTTCAGCTCTATGGGCATGTTCTTTAATAGGATGGGCTTCACTGCTTCTTCTCATGTAGATCCCATCGGTAGAAGTGGGGTTATCTGGATAGGCTGGAACCCCATCCTAGTGAATGTGAGAGTCACTAAGGCTAGTTCCTAGTTGATCACTGCCACCATTTCGAGGCAAGACTATCTTGATTGGATTTTATCTGCTATCTATGCTAGTCCTATTAGTCAAAAAAAGGATGAGCTGTGGAATAATTTGGAAAGAAGTTTCCAAACTATCACTGATCCTTGGCTTTTAGCTGGGGATTTTAATGATTTTGCTTCTCTAGATGAAAAAAGAACCATGTCTGGAAGCCAAAACCAAAGTCAAGATCAAAGGAGAGCTTGGAAATTTACTGAGAGGGTGAACAATTGCAACCTGATGGACTTGGGATGTACTGGTCCTTAGCTCACTTGGTCTAACAATAGAAAGGGATGAGCTAATACTATGGTGCGACTTGATAGAGGCATGTGCAACACTGAATGGAGGACGAGCTTCCCTGATGGTTTGGTTCAGAACCTCCCTCATACCTACTCTGACCATTCTCCTTTGATGATTTTCACTCAAGGTAAGCATTCCTTTAACCATGTCTGTAAACCATTTAAATTTGAAGCTGCTTGGATCTCTCATGAAGAGTTCCAGTCAGTAGTGGATTCTAATTGGCAGTTCCCCTCTTCATCTTTGATGGATAAGCTTGTTAACCTTACTAGTATAATCACTGTTTGGAACAAAGAGGTGTTTGGTAATATTTTTCGAAAAAAAAAAATGGTTACTTGGTAGAATTGAAGGAATTCAAAAATCCCAACTGTGTAAATTTTCCCATAACCTCCATCTCTTGGAGTTGGACTTGGTGGAACAATATAACAGAATCTTGTACCAAGAGGAGCTCCTTTGGTTTCAAAAATCGAGGGCTAAATGGCTTACCCAAGGGGAAAGAAACACCAAATTTTTCCATCTTTCTACTTTAGCTAAGAGGAGGAGGTGTAAAATTGTCATGCTTAAGAATGATGCAGGGACTTGGATTGATCAAACTGAGAGTCTTAAAACTCTGGTCATTGATTATTTCAAGAACCAGTTTTGTTCTTCTTTTACTGTTGGTTTGGCTCATTGGAATAATCACATTGCTTGTAAAGTTGATGTTACTGACAACTATTCTCTCACTAAGTCTGTGAGTAATGAGGAAATCTGGCAGATTGTTAAACAAATCCAGGCTTTCAAAGCTCCTGTGAGAGATGGCTTCCAAGCTATTTTCTACCATACTTATTGGCCTATAGTTGGGCCTAATGTCTGTGCATTTGTTAAGAATTGTTTTGTCAACAAGTGTATCCCTCCTTATATTAATAGAACACTTGTGGCCCTGATTCCCAAAACTGAGAATCCTGAGACTATTAAACATTTAAGGCCTATTAGTCTATGTAATGTGACTTATAAAATTATTGCCAAAATCCTTGTTAGTAGACTAAGACCCCTCTTAGCTAAACTTGTCAGCCCTTATCAAAGCAGTTTTGTTCCTGGGAGAACTATCAGTGATAATATCATCATTACCCAAGAAATTATCCATACCTTGAACTAGAGAAAAGGTAGAAATTGCGGGATGATTCTTAAAATTGACCTTGAAAAAGCCTATGATCTTGTTTCTTGGGATTTCTTAGAACAAACTCTGGTGGAATTCAATTTTGAGGCTAACTTTATTGAGCTCATTATGAGCTGTGTGACTTCTGTGCAAACTGCCATTCTCCAAAATGGTGAACCCCTTCAAGAATTCAAACCTAGAAGACGGCTGAGGCAAGGAGATCCCCTCTCCCCATATCTTTTTGTCTTGTGCATGGAAAGACTCTCAAATATGATCATTGCCACCTCTGAAGGTAATCATTGGAAAGGCATTAAGACCTCCAAGTATGGTCCCTGTCTCACTCATTTGTTCTTTGCTGATGATCTAATGTTGTTTGCTAAGGCTGACTTGGCTCATTGCAATACTATCATGAGGATCATGTCTGAGTTTTGTGATTTATCTGGCCTTAAGATTAATGCCCTTAAGTCCAAGATATTTGTTTCTCCTAATGTTGATAAACATAAGGCTAAAGAGCTGAGTGATAAGTGTGGTATTCCTTTAACTTCTGATTTAGGGAAATATGTGGGGGTTCCTCTTATTCATGGCAGAGTGAGCTGGAGACATTATAATGGCATTCTTAATAAAATGCAAATGAAACTTGCTGGGTGGAAAACTAGTGTTTTATCACTAGTTGGCAGAACTACTTTAATCCAATCTGTTAGCTTTGCTCTTCCTGCCTATACTATGCAGACTGTGGCCTTTCCTAAAAGGGTTTGCAATGATATTGATAAAATGAATAGAAATTTTCTCTGGGGTGACACCTTAGAGAAAAAGAAAACTCATTTGGTCAAGTGGAATGTTGTCTGTCAGCCAAAAAGGAATGGTAGGCTTGGCATTAAGAAGGCCAATGATCAAAATCTTGCCCTTCTATCTAAACTTGGTTGGAAAATGATTCGTCATGAGGATGGTCTTTGGAAAGAGGTCCTTAAGGGTAAGTATATGAGGAATAATTGTCTTCAGGCTTATTCTAGAGGTAAGAAAGCTTCTCATACCTGGAGAGGCATTCTTAACTCTAGAGCCATCTTGAGGAAAGAGGTTAAATGGACAGTTGGTAATGGTGCAACTGTTAACTGTTGGAAGGACTGGTGGTGTGGTGATAAGGCTTTTGAGGATCTTACCCTTAGTAGCTCACAGGCTGCTCCCTTTTGGGAGAATGATGTTAATGTGAACAACCTGATATCTGAGCAAGGAAGTTGGAATGAAACTGTCATCTGTGATATACTGCCTCCTGTAGTAGCATCTATCATTCTGAACAGGCCTTCTCCAACCTCTCTTGAGCCTGATGAACCCAACTGGAAAGGCTCAGTAGATGGGATTTTCTCATCTGCTAGTGCCTATGATCTGGTGAGTGGTAATCAGCCCCAAGGTGAGGATTGGCATTGGCTCTGGAAGTTACGGATTCCACAGAAATTGAAAGGGTTCTTGTGGTGTTGTATCCATGGGAAACTCCTCACAAATAAACTTCGTTTGAAAAGGGGTTTATCTTTGGAGGCCACTTGCCCCTTTTGCTGTAAAGAGGAGGACATGATTCACCTCCTTAGAGACTGCTTTAAAGAAAAGGAAGTGTGGTTTGCTATTTTTGGAAGGCATTGGTACTTGAATATGTGTAGCAAGCCTTGGAAGGACTGGATCATTTGCAATTCAGAAAACAAAAACCATTTTAATGATAACCTTACTGTCTACACTATTTTTATTGTTACTCTTTGGGCTATTTGGAAGAATAGGAACCACAAAGTCTTTAATAATAGTGTAACTAGCATTCTTGACAGTGGCAGGTTCATCATGCATTATTCTAATGATATTCAACAAGCTTTTGTTTTGTCTATTGTTAATCCAAAACCTGCTTTTCGACTCATTTCATGGTCTCTCCCACCTACAGGTATACTGAAGCTAAACACAGATGGTTGTAGAAGAATGGGAGGTTAAGGTGGATTCGGAGGTCTAATTAGCGATGAAAGGGGGTCATGGGTGCGTGGCTATTATGGGAAGCTTCACAGTGGCACTAGCTTGGAGGCTGAACTATGGGCGATCTACAAAGGGTTCACGATGATTTTACAAAAGGGAATGAACAATGTAACCATTGAGACAGATTGTGAGCAAGCAATGAAGCTGCTATAAGAGGAACCAAATGCCAAATGCCCATTCAAAGGGCTGGTGGAGGATGCTCGTATCATCATGAGAGGTTGTGAATGCACTGTGCGTCATGTGTATAAAGAAGGCAACCTTTGTGCTGATGCTCTGGCCAAATTTGGTGCTACTCAACCTGAAGAGATCTTAGTGGTTAATGAACCACCAGCTATTATTAGGGAGTTCCTAGTTACAGACATGATTGGCATGTCTTGTGAAAGGGCCTAGGCTTGTGTTTCCTTTTTTATTTCCGTTGTACCTAAAAAAAAAAAAAAAAAAGCAGCCAGTTTGCAATCAAATCAAACTCAGAACTTTAGAAGAAGAATTCTGTGAGTATATTGCAATTTTCCACATAACTCTAAAAACCAAAGATGACAAATATTTCAACATGATCTCTCCTTGGCTGGTACCCTCATAACTAATGTGAACTTTACCCATGCTCTAAAAAATATTAGTGCCTACTCATCAGATAAGTCAGAGTTCATTTAAATTAGTCCCTAGAAAATGAAATATCTTCAAACACAACTTTGATAATGATTCATCAGAAGCCTCAGATTCATCAGAAGCCTCATCTATGCATAGATGCATGTATTAATATATATATATATATATATACACACACACATAAATGACATAACATCTGAAAACTAGAGAAACAATATGAAAATACCTTTGCATCCGTTTAGATACTCAAAGTTGCTCTTTGGAAGTGACAAAATCACTCACGTTCAGATGGATAGTATAAGAAGGGCAGCATGTGCTTTCCATCTCAGGTTTGTAAAGGAAACAGCCAGATCTTCTTCAACCTCTATCAAGAAGGGCTACAGGGCAAAAATATATTGGAGCCCGTGAATACAAATACATTTTAGTCAACATCTATCCATTTATCGTAGGGGACAAAATATTGCCAAAAGATCTCATTGTTAATCAATGAACATCACAACCACACCACCTTCCCTAAATAAGAATTAATCAATGAACATCTCATTTCATATTTGGATTCATGCCCTGATAAGAGTCTTAACATAGTTTTGTCTACCTATGTGCATGTGCAGCTCTATTTTTATTTTATTCTATTTTTGTGCACGCATGCCTGTGTGTGAGAGAGAGAAAAAACCAACAATGAAATTCTTAAGAGGCAAACGATACCGTGCCTACTTGAGTTGAGTCCAACTATTGGGATGACAACAAGAACCATTTGATTTTAATGATACCATTATTTAAGTATTCCACCAATAGGTTCAAAGCAAGACAGAGTAACCATATTGACTTTCGACTATGGTTCCTATATGCAGTATGTAGGAAGATTGTATCAGGAAACATCTCAGCTTGGTGATGCTTCCCTCCCTTTTCTTCCATGCTAAGATTTCACTCTATTTAGTTGCCGAAGAGAAAAAGAAAATTCCAAAATTCTAACATACATTCTCAGCAACCAAACTAAGCGCAAAAGAATAATAGAAGAAAAAGAAGTTCTCCCCAATGAAATAAGTGGAAAGCTGAACAAAGAAATTTTACTTGAAAAGTGTGTGAATATCAGCTGTTGTGGAAACCATTAGGCCTGAAAAGTGAAAACCTGACAGTTTAAATCCTTTCATCTACAAATATCAACAATTAGAGGTGATAACCATTTTTCCCTTCCAATCTATACATTTGTACCGTACTCGCCAATTAATTTTTATATCATGCGGTGTCAAATAGTCAATTTCAAATTCCTTTTCACATTTCAATAGTATTACTCACATGCTCTAGCATATGATACAAACCGTAAAGTATGGGTGTCGCACTTCAATACTAGTAGTGTATCACAAACTTATCATGTGCAAAATAAGATCACTTTAAAGAACAACATGAGAACAAGAAAAAAGATACCAGGAACTCAACATGTATCAAAACTTGATAAATTCAAAGTACCCACCACATATGCGTTGGGCAGATGTCAATGAAAACCAGTTTTCAACTTGTTCAGTGTCAGTGACTTCTTCCTCACTTTCCTAATATACATAAAAGGGAAGAATCCAACGTCAGCTTCTATAAATGTGTAGGAACAAAGTTACATTTCAATGTTTCTCATATCATACATAATTGAGTCAAAACCAACACAATAACTGTGATTGATTGTAACGAACCCAGAATCCGTATCCGAAATTACTCTTAAGTCCTTGTGGGTTAATGCATTTTAATTTAATGATATCTTTTTAAAGTGAGGAATTGTCTGTTGAATGACGACTTTAGAATTGAAATTACCGACCTTTACGGGTTCAGAAATCAAAATTGAGTACTTGGATATGTTAATGGGAATTTTAAGAACTATTTGGAAAAATTAATTGGAAATCTAATTTGCCTGATTCGTTAATGCACGTTTGGGTGGTTAATTTTGTACTGCAAATTGAAGGTCTTAGAGACTTCAGAAACCAGAACAGAGGACATATTTATGATCAGCACAATTTTTAGAGTCACCTGGAAAGTTTAATTGAAATTTGATTTCGTGCGATTCATAAGGCCACGTTTGGCTCCGTCTATTGTGTTAAGCTTATGTGTGTGGATATATATATAAATAAAGGCCTTCTAAATTGTTGAACTCATCTCTTAGTACCAAAATGTCTAGAGGAAAGGGGAAGCCACGTGAGACAAGAAGGAATGAAGAGCTTGAGAATGAAGAAGAAGGATGGGGAAATTGATGAAATTAAAGTAGACTTCAAGAGATTGGCTCAAGGTATGTGAAATCAACTTAACCCCTTGAGATTGATCTATTATTAGTTTAAATTCATGATCTAAAATGAAGAGTGAATACCTAATTTAGTTGGGTTTGAACAATATAAGTTTAAATGAACTCTCTCCATGGAATTGAACCTTGATTCCTTAAGAGTAGCTTAATTGAAGAGTTAATTCTTTATATTTGTTTATCTTGAGGTTGATTATGGGAAATTGAGCTTCAATCTTGAGGTTTTTCATGATTAACTATATATGGATGAAGATATATGTAAATATGGAAAATGTGAGCTTTGAACCCCAAACCATGGCAATTTTATGCTCTTGTGTTCTTGTGCTTGGGCATTGAGTAGTATTTTGTGGTTATGATGTTTGATGGAGTTTAATAATGTGAAATTTATCATGTGTTAAAGGGTTTTGGGCTTTGATTTACATGAATTTGAGGTTAAACTGTGAAAATGAGAAGGTCCAAATCAAAAGGCCATTTTTGGACTGTCTGATTTTGCCCAGGCCGCACGAGCGGCCACGGATTCCGCACGAGCAGAACATGAAAAAAATAGAGCATTGCATTCTGCTTAACCCACCGGTTGAGCGGCCAAGTCCACCGCTCGAGCGGCCCGGTCACTGCACGAGCGGCAAAAGTGGGAGCACGAGCGGCCATCCCTGTTTCAACATATACTGGGTAACTTCAAATAAGCATATCTTTTGCATCTGGACTCTGTTTTCAGTGATTCTTGATCCTAAAATCAAGCCTCGGAAGTCTAGTTTCCAATGGAGGTGGTATCACTCCCAAATTCTAAATACAGAAATAGTTATGCCCAAATTAGTGACAATTGTTCAATTTCTACTTACCGGGTTTGTACCGTTTCTTTGTCTGCACCTTTTTCCCATCGATTCCTCCTATCTTATGAGACATGGATTATAACCTATGGAGGACTAATAAGTTTAGAACCACCATGGCTATTGATTAAGGAATAAGAAAGAGATTGGTTTTATTCTCATAATCTGCTATGTGCATTGTGTTTGTAGGTCAAGACGAGGACATCGTTCCACTGCGGTCAGAAATCTATCACTGTGAGTAATAGTAGTGTAATGATATGTTTCATTTACTTCTTGTGATTATGATTTATGTATTGTTATTTGTGAATGGCCTGTTCCATTGAGATTGTGCTTTGATTCAATTAATGGATATGCTTGAATAATGGCATTGATATGGACCTAAGGTCGTTCTGCTCCTATTAATAGTACCGTAATGTTCTGTTATTCGCAAGACAACTATGTTGATTTGTAATAAACCATGGGGAAATCTACGTGCACTATTGTGTAATGGTATTCCTATGAACGTGAGATTATTCTGTTTTGCTAATACTGGGCCAGAGGCCATTCTGTATAATCTGTTAGGCCAAAGGCCATTCTGTATAATCTGTTTGGCCAGAGGCTGCTCTGTATAATCTGTTAGGCCAGAGGCCATTCTGTATAATCTGGTAGGCCAGAGGCCATTCTGTATAATCTGTTAGGCCAGAGGCCGCTCTGTATAATCTGTTAGGCCAGAGGTCGTTCTGTATAATCTGTTAGGCCAGAGGCCATTCTATATAATCTGTTAGGCCAGAGGCCGTTCTGTATAATCTGTTAGGCCAGAGGTCGCTATGTATAATCTGTTGGGCCTGAGGCTGCTCTGCATAATATGTTGGGCCTAAGGCCGTTTTTCATTCTGCATGGGCTTGAGGCCGGTCTGTATTACATATGGGCTTGAAGCCAGTCTGTAGTATATGTGAGCCTGAGATCGTATTGAAATATAGTTATGGATAAGACCGATATATAGTGGGTATCTGTCTATTTATTTTATCCAAGGTTTTGCTTATTCAATTAACCTTCTTACATTGCTATTATTCACTAAGTTTTGCTCATTCCGTTTTATGTATATTTATGTAGGTGAGCCATCGGGGATTGACACTAGAGTTGTACTGAGGTTCGTCTGTCTGCCAAGTCTCTTGGGGTATGTCTCCGCATGGAGGCCTTAGTTTTGGTTGGGAGTCATATAAATTATTAAGTCTTAAGTAAGTGTGTGTGCGATCTATATAAATTCTATGATCGTACATGTGTATATGGGAGTGTATTTAAATGCTTGAATCTAATGAAGCCTTCATGTATGAACAAGCTCAATGGATTTTGTCTTTTATTGATATTGCTTCCGCTTAAGTCCCCGTATGTGGTTAAATATTATTCTAAAATTCTATTTTGAGGCCTATGTACAGGCCGGTCATGGACCGAACTTTTAGGGGCAGGTTTGGATCGTGACAGGTGGTATCAGAGCACGAGTTAAGATCACACACGCGTGTCCACTGAGCAGTAGAGTGTCTAGAATGTAGTTAAGTTGTATGTATCTAGTAACGAAATGAGATGATGTGCATTTGGGAAGAAGTATGTGAGCTTATACAATCAGTTAAGTATTGAGCTTGAGAATTTGATCTCTTATGGACTTTGGAGTACTAAAATGAGATCCATATTTCTTGTTTCATACATTGAGTTTGTGACTAAGGAGGATTTGATAATTGTTATGAAATGAGAATGGGTTTGTGAAATATTGAGAAGTGTGAGCATGATTGTAGAAATGTGATGTGACTAGAGACTAAACTTAGCTTCTATATGGACTACATGTGAAATTAACCCTAAGAAATTTTGGGGAAACTGGGATTGTTGTGAATCAATGAAGTGTATGGCAATTGAGAAATACAATGATTAATAACGAGTATGGAACTTGAGAATGGTTTGATATAAGAAGTGGAAATAAAGGAATGGCCCCACTCGTATCCTTGTATGCTTGTGCATGTTATGACTAAGTATGCGAATCTATGTGTTATGGAGTAATTAATGAATGACACTCGATGTGTTAACAGTCTGCATCTCATGACTCTAGGAGTAGGGATGAAATGGAAGTTAAGTTTTGTTGAGGCAACTGGATAGGACATGTCCAAATATGATGAGAATGATATGAACATGTTATGGGAAATAAGATCAAAGGAAGAAATTAAGTGTAAACCCAACAAAGAATCAAGGAATGTCGTAGGAAGTGTTATGTATGTTTGAATGGCTACTGAAGAGTGTAGAATCCTTTTAAGAGGCTAAATAGAACTTACTCTGATGACTGTTTTACGTGTTTGAGCCATTTCTGAGCGAAAAGTTAGTTGGAGCTCATTCGTTTATTTGAATTATTAGCTATAGAACAAGGTGATCAGCGGACTAATAGTATGTGTTAAGAGTTTCCTTGTTACTTAAAGGATCAATTTTATCGGAAATGTTATAAGGATTTGATTTGATGCCTAATGTAAAATATTTTCGGACCCACCTAATTAATTATCAATGAGGTATATAAGCTGTGTGGAACCTATTATTTGGACTAATGCAGTTAAGAAATTTGTAAACCAAGGTTTGTAATTGATGTTAGAGGAATGTTAGATGTTTAATCTTTCCTGAAGTTATGGAAAACAAAAGAGCTTGAGGTTGAATTTTGATTATTGAAGTTATGCGAATTGGAACCATTGTGATTGAGGTAGGTATACTGACAGAAGAAAACATTATATGAAATTTTGACCCTCGGAGGTTAAATGATTTTGTATGATATTATATCCAAGCTAAGTTGTAATTGGGGTCTTGGGGGGAAGAGAGGTGAAAATGGTGAACAGTAAGAATGAGATGTTGCTTATGTTATGACAGTGATTGTTTTGATATGAATATTTGTTTTAACTCAACCGGCCATAAAAAGAACAGTTAAGGAGTAATCAGTGACTTGCCCGATGATTAGAAATGAGGTGATAAGTGAAGTTTTGTTCCTCCTTTCAGTTAGGACATATCCTTTTGTGAATGGATGTGAATAAAAGGAAGATTGTACTCTTTTTTTGTGATAGATTACCATCTGTCTAAAAGGCATAATTTTGCCTTGATATGTTTTTGTTCTGAACCTACCATATTGCTACCATAAACTTATTGCTACTAATTAAGGATGAAATGTTTATATGAATGGATAATGTTTATGATATGCGAGAAGTACTAGGTGATATGTGATTAATTTAATATGCCTGGGCACGTTGGTTGTGGCTTACAATGAATGAATGTTTGCCCAAATTTGTGAAATGCATTCGTGGCATCCATAGCATCATATGATGTGCGTCCCTTTATGGGTCATCGAATTTGTTAATGCTAATGGATGTACCACACATGATTCTATGCAAAATCTGAATATGAAAATGAGCATAAATATATATATGAATTTGTTTCTGACTTGAAATCCGAATAATACATTTTATGCTTAATGTTGTGAAGTTGACCTGAAGACCCTCTAAGAAGATGTTGATGTTAAGTGATCGTTTTTTTTTTATGTCATTTCGGAATTGTGACTGTAGACACCCCATTTTTGACCGTCCTCAAGACTTGGACGTCACCGCTTGAACACTCGGTGATCATCTATGTTTGTGTTCGTCTTGAGTTCCCGGAGGTCTCGGCTACACGCCTTGCCTCAAGATCTCTCGACTCGACTGTTTTGTGTCTGGTTTTGCACCAAACACTTGTGCTTTGCCTTGGAGGGGCAGGGAATGGCTTTTGGGCCATCCCCACACTCCACCGGCCATGGCTTGAGGCCACCGGCTGTGTTTTGTTGCCACTGGCCAAATTCTTGGCTGGTCGGCACTATAGATGGCCGGCCGGCAATCTTTTTTCTGGTCAATTGTATTTTTAGCCGGCCGACTACTGTGCATCTGCTTTTGCAGATATTTTTGTGCAGCTGGCATACACTGTCCCCCCCTCCATACACGTATGGAGGGATTGCCCTCTTGTTAGCTTCCTTTGGAACCTTTACAAGACTGATTGTCTATAAAAGAGAACCTCTTCTCTCTTGGTTAGGGTTAGACAACTTAGACAACATTTTCAGAGCTTGAGCTTTAGGGTTAGGGTTTACATATATCCTCTATCTCTATATCTCTCTCTCTCTCTTGTGTTTAGTGTGTGTTTAGTCTCATTTTTGTGCACAAACACCCACCATTACACCTTTTCTTGATTACTGAGGGGCTAGAGGTCTTTTCTTGAAGTTTTTGGACTGGTTTGGAACCAAAAGAGCTGCTGGAACATTGTTTGTGAAGAGGGTCTACAAGGGTAAGACTTTTGACCCCATTTTTGCAAAGCTTTTTAGCCTATCTTGCATCTGTTTTTGAGCTTAGCATATAACATATAAAAGTCTTGTTTTTGTCTGTTCTAAATAGTTTGTTAAGGGTGTTTTAAGCTTTGGGGTTGTTTCACCGCTCTTAAGGCTTGTTTGGCCTTTGTTTTGTGCCATTTTGGTTGAGCTCCGGGACCATTGTGTTTGGGCCTCCTCACCACTGAAATCTTGAGGTATTTTAGAGGTGAGGATGGTGCCTTGAGGTCCTAGGAAGGAGAGGGCCACCCCCTCTCCTTGTTGTCCTTAAAAAGGGCTATTTTTGCCTCTTGAGGGAGCATCTAGTTTAAGTGTGTGTTGACCATGCCTTGACTGATATTTATGCTTATTTTTCCATGAAATAGCATTGTGTTGAGTTGTTTTGGACACACCTTGCATGCTTTGCATACATGTCTTGTAATGCCATCATTTAGCCTTAACATGCATCTAAGCTTTGACCCTTGTTCAAGCATGTTTTAGGCCCTGCTTTGTGAAGCTTTTGTACTTGTTTTTCCATGCTTAAGGTCTGCCTTTAGTTGTTTTGGTCGACCATGGCATGCATTGCATAGCCCCTTTACATTGTTTAGCTTGTAGGCTTTAAATGTGTGAAGTGTTCAGCATGCATTGTTTGATTTATTTCAGTGGTTTGACACCACTTATAGCATCATTTCAGTCCTCATGACATGCTTGCATGCTTGCCTTTGATGCCTCTTTGATGCCTTATGAGGTTGTGCCTTATGCTCCATGTTTGGTCATTGTGCATGCCCTTGAATTTAAGTCATTTAGATGTCATCCAAGTGGTCTTTAGGCTTTGTTTTAATATGCTAAAACTCTGTTTTTGGTCATTTAATTCATGCCATGTTTGGTTTTGCTAAGGGTAGTTCAATACCTCCTTAGCTTGCCTTGAGTTTTGGACCTCTAATTGCATGCTTATGCTTGTCTTGTTGGCTTGGTTTGGCACCATTTTAACATGATTTTCAGAGCTTATGTTGCATGTCACTAGTCTATGTTTTTGTGCTTACAAGTTGTCTTCATATGCTTAAGTGTTGGACCATATTTGCATGCATGCGTGTGTGTATGTGTGTTAGACCTCACTTCCATAGTATTGGCCACTAATTTTGGCAAGCTTGCAAGCTACCCATGTTAGTTTAAGCCCACCCCTTTGCATGTTGTTGTATGTCCACCTTGTATGTTGTTGCATATTTGTGTGTTGTTGCATGATTGGAGTTGCATGATTGAATGAAGTCACATGCTTGCTTGCATGCTCGAACACCCACATTGTGCCTTGCATATTTGTTAGTTGCATTGTCTCATGCCCTATGTCTTGCATGACCATTGTATGCCTTGTATGCTTCTTAGCATTGTCCATGTTGCGTACTAGTCGACATGCTTAGGATTGCATTGCATTGGCATGCATGCTTCGCCTCTTGAATTGCTTGTGATAGAGGTTGAGTTCAATTTGCTTGATTATGTGCATTGCATTCCATATCAACATGCACACTTGATTCTTTGGGCCATAATGCATGGAAATGCATGATTGGTGGCCCGAGAATCGAGGCCCATCCTCCTTTGAGTCATAAATATGATAAGGAGTGTGCTTGGTGCATACATTGCTTGAAATGCATTGCCATGCCAAGTTCTGTCCTCTGCTGCTGTCAAAACAGATTCTGCAGGAAGATTTGGCCGGATGGCCATCTGAAGTGCCGACCGGCCATCCATAAGCAGCCGATGGATTAATTTGTGGCCGGTGACCATTCTCCATGGCCGGTGACCAATTCCCTCAGCCAGTGGTGTTCCACAGCATTCAGGGAAGCAACCTTGAGATTTGTTCAATTTTCAGAGAAGCAGAACAGTCAAAGCAAAGGCAACTTGTGCATGTCGGTGACTTTCCGAGCGGAGCCGAGTGCGCATTGCATTGGGCCTTCTTCCCGAGGCTGTTCACTGCTTTCATTAGATTAGTTAATTTGTTAATTAATTAATTGGTTTGTAATATTTAATTAGCTTGTAGGTTAATTAAATTGTATTATTCTTTTGATCCCCCCGAGCGAGGGCAAATTTGTAATAAGTGTGGGTGCGTGTGTGCATGTCTTCCAACCCCCACTTCTTTCTCCCTTTTACTTACCTGCTTTTGATGGTTAGTATTAGGACATGTTTACTTTAGCTTACCTTATGTTATGCATGCGTGCATCATTCATTAGTCTTGCATGCACCAGGCTCGGCGCATCATGCTAACTGCATAAAGTATTTCAAATCTAACTTGAATACATGCTATCTGTGCATTTTCACATGTCATCCTTAGATTAGCCGAGCCTATTCTAGATTGCATTCTGTATGCGTTGCATTAGCCACTTAACATGGACTTGGATCATGCATTGATTGCTAGCATGTTCTTGTCTTGGCTCGGAGTACATTGTAAGTATTTTTATACTTTAGCATCTCGTATGAATGTGAATGTCAACATGACAACATTCTTACCATGTGGCTAGATACTTATGTGATATAAACTGCTTCAATGCCTGTGGGTGAAGGTTGGGTTGTTTGAATTGGAACAACTCGTTGAAATCTGTGCTTTAGCCTACTTGCGAGTAGCAAATTTCAAACTGTTTTTCAAACAAACGGATATGCAATGCTTCGTTCCAAATTAGGCGATCTAGTCTATATTTTTGTGTTGTGCACATCACATAGTAATTCTAGCTAATTAACTGGAATAAGAACACATAACGTTTTCAAGAACGGATATCACGGTTAGTAGAGGCCGATCTTCGGATCGGCGAGAGGGGGTGCTCATAGCTGACCTTCCCCAATCGTACCCAAGCTCCCGAGCCGAGACAACTTTGGTGATGACGGACACGTGGTCTTTGGCACCGAGTCAAGGTTTCCTAAATTCCCCCATAAAAAATATTTAGGTGGCGACTCTGTATCTGGCAAAGTAGCCCATGTTTGGCACTTCTTTCAAAATCTATTTTTCTCAAAATGATTTACCGGATTTGGACTCTTTGGTTCAGATTAATAACCGTGACAATTTAAGAGTCCGAACTGTAGTGAACCCAATATGAATGGAACGGGACTCGTCCTCCCGGGGCGTTCGGGCGCGTCTACAGTTTCTGGCGACTCTGCTGGGGATTTTAAAGGGCTTGACTCGAACTCATGATATCCTGTTTTGATTTCATTTATGTGTCTCTTTGCATTGCATGTGCATTGGTGCGCCTAGGACACCATGTTTGCCATCTGCCATTCCTGAACGGTTTGCCGGAGGCTTGACTTTGTCAAAGCATGCCATAAGGTTGACCGGTTGTGGGCTCTGACAGTATGGGAACACAAACCCCTGTTTTACCGGGGCACCCTTTTCGACCATTCGACCTAGTGCATATCGAAATCCATAGTGACTATTCCAAACTAGGACAGGTTGCTTAGCCGATGTTAGGTTGTTTGAAAACTGCTGCGTGCATAGTGAAACCCTAGCTCCTGACAAAATAGGACAGGGAAACCCTACCCCTCCATAGTGGTGTTTTGGCTTTCTTTACTTGCTATGTGCTTTTAGAGTGCATCTCTACAGGGAACGTACATATCAGTTTGCAAGTTTGAGTATCAGGCCTGAGGGCACCAGTATCAGTTTATGAGAATTAGTTATATCTGTGGGTATCCGATTCAGTATTTTGAGGGCAGTGATTTCGGGCAACAATGGTCAGCAGTAGAGTACAGTTGTTCGGCTACATCTGTGTTTGATCTATTTGGGCTGAAACGCTGCTTGTTTTTCCTTTCAGTTCAGAGAGTTGATACAGAATAGCTAGTGTTCCTCCTTGCTGAGGCAAAACAGATATCTGATCCGTCAGTCACCGTTCAGTACAGCAGACTTATCATGACGCAGAATTCAGAGGAGATTGTGGTTATGACGGCCGCATTAGATCAAGGAATCACTCTGCAAAGCGAGACCAATGTCGATGTACCGCATCCACCCAGGTCGCATGTCGCGCACCCGGTCTGGACCCCCCAGTTGTATCAGGCTCATGAGCCCACCACATTCGAATTGATGGGAATGATAGGTGACCTCCAGAGGTCCGTGGCGGATCTCGCTTGTGGAATGTCAGCTTCGCCACCAGCCGCACCGTATGCCCGGAATTTTGTACCGCAGGAGCCTCCACTGTTGGGACGGATTGTTATCGAACTTAGCCAACCCGAGGTGGCCTCCAACTATAACAATGACGTATCAACATCAACCCAAACCCTCGATCAGGATGAGGCCAGAGGCAAGAACAAAATGAAGGCAGATGCCGATCCCATTGAACAACTGCTGTGGGCAGTCGAGGCTTTGAAAGCCGAGGGGATGAGTAAACAACAGGTATTCGCAGTCGTAGCTAAGGCTGTGGATGATGTTTTCCCCACTCCAACCGAAGGCAGTACAAGCCAGTTAGAAAATCGGGATAGGCCCCGTCATGCCAGAACAGTTCCTTCCACTCCCAACCCTGCACCTGGGAAAGATCAGAAAGCCAAGGCGGCGCTTGCCGACCCTTTCGCTAGTGCGTCTAGCAAGAATACTCAACCTTCAAAGTACCTGCCCCGAGGGCGCAAGATCTTTCACGCTCTCTATATGCCGTTGTCAAAGGCACTTCAGATCCTTACCGAAAGGGGGCATCTTAAACCCTTGGAGCCTCGGCCTCTCCCAAAGAATCTCCCTACTACACATGATGCTGCCTTGTATTGTGCGTACCACCAGCAAACCGGTCATGCTACCGATAATTGTTTTCGCCTCCGTCATGAGGTGCAAGACTTGATCGACAACGAAGTTATCCTCCCGCCACCTCAGCCAAGTCCGTTACTACCCAGTTATTGGATTTTGAGGATACTGATACTACGAGTATGTAATCAGGAAGTGAACCACCTGCGGGCAGCGCTCGGCGTATTTTGGATGTGGCATCTGGCACGCATTTTTGGAGCATCTGCGAATGCTAGTTTTGTAAATTCTGGTTTGGGTGTCGAGTCAGTCTTTTGTTTTGTTTTGAGTCTGTCTCATTGTCTTGAGTCAGTCCTTTTCCTTATGGGTCTGTCTTGTTGTAGCGAGTCAGTCCCCTTTGTATAGAATGTCGGGTGATTCCGGAGCTGTTGCCTCGAACACCGTTTTGTTTTGTAATTACCCTTTTGCTTTCTTTTGAGTCTGTCTCTGTCGTGGAGCCAGTTGCAACCAGGGAATCTGAATGAAACAGCTGCGGCTATCGTGTTTCCATGCTTACTACTATTCTGAATTAGTTGTGCCAGGGGACTTGAATGGAACAGCAGTACATTCCACCTATTCTCTTGTGCCCTGAAAATCATTGCAGTGACCTAAGTTTTTCAAAACTTTTTGAACACTGCGGTGAAAACAAAGAGGAAGGAATTCCTCGGGTTTTGCAAACTTTGATCAAATTGAGAGAAAGAGAGGCGTGCTAAGCCCTTAATGATTGAAATCATGCTTGTCAGCGTGAGTACTGAGAAGAACCCTGGCTTGATCCAGATTGGTTCCACACTATCTTAAGCACGAGCGATTTGCCGCTTCTTTAAAAGCTTTCAAAAACAAAATGTTTTGCGCGGTCCTGCGAAGACCTGTGTGGGATCACTCTTGAGATTGTGCAACTTAGGATTGCTCTCAGCCTCAAGACTCGAGCCCTTATTTTAAAGCCTTGAACCACAATTCAGAGTGTTCAACGATCGACTATCAAGAGAGGCCTGTGTGGCCAGATTGGAAGCAGCCCACGAACAAGAGGCACCAAAGTCAGATCAAGAAGATCAGATCTCATCAAAAGAAGCCTGTAAAGCTAGAACAAAAGCACCCCTCCAAACTAGGGGCAAAAATGTCCGATTTGCTCGAAGAGCCAAAGATGGGTCCTTCAGTAAGTCAATGCAACAGCCACTCTCCTGGATATGAATGGCTTCAAAACCCTAAAACCATTTGGCATGGACTTGTTACACTTTTACCCTTTGAGCGGCTCGCTGGGCCGAAAACCCGGAGGGCGACCTAGGTAAAAGTTAGAGCAAAAGGAAATATATACAAAAAAAAAGAAAAAAATATACAAAAGAGAGAAAAAAGAGAAAAAAATATACAAAAGAGAGAAAAATACAAAAAAGAAAAAATAATAATGTACAAAAGAGAGAAAAAAGAAAGGAAAGAAAGAAAAAGGAAAGAAAAGCTCGCAAGGTCGAAAACCCGCATCGGGCGCCTTGGCAAAAGTTAGAGCCTAAAAAGGTGAAGGTTAAAATACCCGAGTGTACCTTAACCGGAACTACGTAAGGCTTGATTCCCATGTTTGGGATACGTAGGCAACTTCGTCCTGAAGTCCAGCCCCCAACGCTCTCATAGCGCCTCAGTCCATGTAATGGTTTTGATTATTCTTGCCCTCCCCGAATCCGATAGTTCGGTTGTGACAACCGGATACGTAGGCAACTTCATCCCGAAGTCCAGCCCCCAACACCTTCAAAGTGACTGTGTCCATATATTGGTTTTGACCATCTTCGTCTTCTCTGTATCCGAGAAAGTTCGATTGTGATCATCACTAGTGAGGACTGTTTACAATATGCTGCGGCATCATCCAGACAAGGGGCAACTTTCCGTTGCCATGAGTCGCCGTTCAAACCAGGGGCAACTTTCCGTTGCTGTGCAGCGTCCTTCAAACAAGGGGCAATTTTCCATTGCCTCCGATCCGAGGTTGTGCATCTCGAGAGTGAGTTCCGCCCTCGTTGGGCGGCGGCCGTTTGCCAAAAAAAAATAGTTTTTGAGAATTTTTACTGAGGATGACTAGTTTTCTCGAAAATTATTTTATTTTTCAAAACTGGACCATTTTCTAGGACCCAAAAAAGGAAAATTTTCAGTGCTCATAGCCTGACTTGCATGGTTTTCAAATCAAAAATCGAACAAGTGTGTTAATCTAACTCTCATATTGGTCAAAATTGTTTTAGTAGAAAACCAAAACAAAAATGGTCATAATGATGAACTAGGGGCACAGTTGAGTTGGGCTTCCTGTCTTTCCCCCATCGCCAACATACTTGCCAAGAAAGGCACAGCTAAAGCTGTTAGTAAAGGGCTGAAAGCTCTCTCAACCTCTGAGCAACGAGGTGTCGAACCAAGTGCGAAGCACGAATCTGAAGGGATCAAGGTACTCCGTTCCCTTACCTGGGGCATCGACCAAGCGCCACCGGAAGAAACAGCCGTGAGCTAACCATGTCAGGCGTGAACCCACAACTTCCTATTCATCCATTAAACACCCCGGGGAGGGATAAAAATGAGAGAATAAAGAATAGAGAGGTGTAAGTTGAGAGAAAAAGCGAGCCAAAGGATCTTGAGAGAAAAACTGAGCCTGAGGGCCGAATGATGTGAGAACCACAAATAAGAAAAGGGTGGGAAACAATACCCAGAGAAACTGGCTCCTCATGATCTGAGGTCCCCCGTCTCCGTTAACGCGTCTGTATGTCGTGTCTTTTGTCTTGTTTACTTCAACCTTTGTTTTGAGTCTTTTCCGAGTGTGTCTCGTTGTGTTTAAGTTGTTTACCTTTTTTGTCTCTGCTGTTTAGTCATTCTCGCTATGTCCAGTTGTAGGCTCACTACCCCGGTTTATAAAATAAAAAAAATAAAAAAAACCTTCTTGAATTTCAAAAATTAATCGTTTTGTGCTCAAAATGCTATGCCATTCTCCACAATTGTGCAAAAACATGATTTGGTTCTTTCATACAACTGCAGGGTCCACCCCCGATAAGTGTGAACAGGAAAACCTGGGCCTCTTTGAAGCTTCTGGGTTTCAGATCGCATCTGAGTGTGCTTCAACTTCAGTAGATTCAACCTTCATGGTCTGTCTTGTCAGATTTGGGCTGTTTGTTCAGGATCCGCTGTGTGCAAAATGAACCAAGCATTGTGTTATGGGCTGTATGCAGATTAATCCCCAGTAGAGTATGAGCCGAGTGTTCGGAATGAGCAGTGGTTGGTATGGGTTGTTTTGCTGTTGGCTGGTTCGTTATCTGATTATTACAATGCAAGTGTTCTATTTTCAGACAACAGATCAATTTCATTTACATTGAGGTGCAACATGATGTAATGTGATGCAATATATGAAATGTACAAATGCAACACTTTTTCAGACAAAAAGTTGTTTCATTTCATCATTTTTTTCAAGTACATGGTTTTGGAAATAAAAATCTGCCTGCGGCAGTACAAGGTACTCTAACTACCAGCAAAAAGTACAAAAGAAAAAGAAAAAGAAAAACAGCAAAAATCTGGATCAATGACAAAGGATCTCAGGCCTGGGAGTCTGTCTTAGTCCTCTTCCTGGACGAAGGTCCAGGAGCATCATCAGCGCTGTCATCTGAGCCCGAGTCCGAGCCGTCTCTAGTCTCCTCCTCGGATGACTCTGCCTCCGCCTCGGCCTCCGCCTCGGACTCATCATCATCATCAGGGACGGGTGCCCGTGAGCTACTCCCGACGTGAGTGCGCCCCACCTTGGTGCGGGGGAATACTCTGCCCTCTCCATCTCCTCCGGCAGGAATAGAAGGCCTGGCTGGAACACCTCCCACAGTGGGAATCTGGAAAGGAGGATGAAAAGTATAAGAGGCAAACGCATCAGTATGCCGTGAGCAGTTTATCAGTGCAGAATGCAGTGTATGAGTACAGTGTGCGAATGCCGTGAGCAGTTTATCAGTGCAGAATGCAGTGTATGAGTACAGTGTATGAATGCCGTGAGCAGCTTATCAAGTGTTGTGTTGTGCACCAGATTACGTGAAGCCGCTTATGTGTATGGTTTGAGACCGTGATCAGAAGAACATACCGGAATACTATAGAGGGCCAGGAGGTCGAAAGTCCGCCGCAACATCCCCATCATGGAGGCTTTCAGCTCCAAGGACTGCCGGGTATACTCGGAAGAAGCCTGCAAAAGAATCAGATACATCAGTATTCTGCGAAATATCAAATAAACTGAAATGAAATGCCAATACAAGATGCATAAAATGTAGTAATACATACCGGAGGCAAGTCATGGAAACCGACCAACTCGTGGTCAGCCGGAGGAGGAGCAAAGGGGATCTGGTAGGTCGCCCCACCCTGCCCTCTGTATGTCAGTGAAGTGGGCAGTACAGGCCAGCCACCCCCCCCCCGCCCTCTCTGAACTCCACCCCTGCCGCGGACCCAAGCTCTCCTCGATGCTCCTGCCCCAGCCCCCGCTCCTGCCCTAGCTGCCGGCGCCGCGGACCTCTCTCCCTCAACTCGATGGCCGCCGCTCAGAGGCCGCATAACATACGTCTGCACGTACTCTCTGTAGTCGCCTATGCCTCTGAAGCGGGTCGCATCCCAGCCGATCGTATAGTCGGCCATCTGCTCGGCGGTGAATCTCTCGGTATCCCTCATATGCTCAGGAGGGTGAACCGGGACTATCTGCTCTAGTAACCCTAGGGTCTGGCGTAGGAAACGCTCGCCCAGGTACCAAGCCCGGCAGACCGTGCCCTCCAGCAAAATCCAGAAACGCGAGGTCTCCTCAGCACCGGCAAACTGATCCCGAATCACGGCTGGCAATGGAGCCCAAGGCTGCCAGGTGATCTGAAAATGAAATACAGATTGTTATCTACTATTATTGACAATACAGTGTAAAGCGAAGCTTAAATGAACTGCAAGTAAAACATACCTCTGCGGGAGTAATGGTGTCAAAATAACGGCGGAAGAAGCTAAACGTCTCCCGCGGCCTCCGCACGCACCTCCCGTCGAAACGGTGCGAAAATGGAACGACGAGAGGGGTCTCCGCGTCTGGCACGGGGGCGAGTCTCGGAAAGTAGGTGTAGACCCACAACTGCAGAATAAATACCAGTATGCTTATCAGATAAAGCAGAATACAGAATAAAACAGAGATAGCAGAGCCGTGTGCAGTGTATTGAGCAGAGTATACAGTGTGAGCAGTGTACAATCACTGTAAAGCAGAGTATGTGTGTGCCGTGTGTACAGTATACAATCAGTGTAAAGCAGACCACAGTGTGTGCAGTGTACTGAGTACAGTACAGAGTACAGATAATAGAAAGCAGAAATGAAATGTTAAGAAGAAAAAGGAAACATACCTCCCAAGCGCGCCAATAACCCCCAAGCCACTGTCCGCTGCCATGGGAAGCTGGGCTCATGTAGTCGTAAAGTGTAGCCAGAGCGGCGCCACCCCAGTCATAGCGCAGGATCTGTGTGACATCCACTAAAGCGCTGAGCAAGTAGAGGGGCACGGTATTCGCCCGGTCGGCGAAAATAGCCGTCCCTAGTAGAAACATCAGAAAGTTGCGGGCGTACTGCTCCACCGCCTCCTGGGTCATCAGAGCCTCCTCGGTCAAAGCTGACTGGACCCTGAACTGGACCTCGAACCAGGAATATCGGACGAAGCCGGGACGTGCGAGAGGTGGCACCTCACCAAGCAAATATGTCTGAGCGGCCTCCCACTCGTCCATGTCGGTATCAAAGGGGATCGGATCACCCCCTATCCCGATGCCGGTGAGCATCGAGAAGTCGTAGGGAGTCATTGTCATGTCTCCTGTAGCAGAGAAGTGGAAGGAATCGGTGGTGTCCCACCACCTCTCCGCTAGAGCGGCGAGGAGAGGCCTGCTCGTGGTAAGTCTGGATAGTCCTCTGCAGAATGCGCCGAAGCCGGCCTGATCTATGATGTGGCAAACCGCATTGGGTAGCTCAGCGTACCAGTCTCGGGCGGCGATGTTCCCATACCCTCGGATGGTATGGGAATCTCCCTGTTTTCAAACAAACAATTGCGAAGCGATGCTAAATATACCAGTTTTAAAAGGCATTTAGAATTCAGGCAAATATAGCATGTGTGCATATTTTCAGATTCAAACAACTATCGGTTGCCGGTGTGCTTACAGTGAACTACAACGTGTGATGTGTCGGCGTGTTTGAGTGGTTCAGTACAGATATAGCGTGTGTGCACGTGTTCAGATTCAAATAGGTACCGAATGCCGGTGTGCTCGCAGTGAACTACAACATGTGATGTGCCAGCGTGTTTGAGTGGTTCAGGGCAAATGCAGTGTGTGTGCACGTGTCAGTTTGAAACAGATACTAGTTGCACGTGTGTTCACAGTTAACTACAGTATACAATGCATTAGTGTATCTGAGCTAAGCAGTTAAAGAATATAATCAGCTATGACAGTTGGCGGTTAAGTGTTCTACGTTGCGGAAAGTAAAATAGAGGAAGGAATGTTACCTCGGAAGCGCCGAAGGACAGATGAGATGTAGGCTCACGCAAGAGAAGCTCTGGAGGCATCGCCCTATCAAAGCTCCAAAACTGGCGAAGTCCGTCGGGAGGCAAGACGTGGATCGCTGACCGGTAGGTCACCGGGTCGAACGGGCGGACACTCAAGGGGAGGAGCTCGGCCTCTGGGTCCGTCTCGTGATCCGGGAGAGTCCCGCCTCGTGGAATACCATCCGCCATGTCAAAGGTGGTGTGAAAATGACCGGGAAAGTGGAAACCGGATGAGAATACGAAAGGTCAACTAAAATGGTCAACCCCGAGAGGGCGGAAGATGGCCGGAAAAGCCGGAATGTGGAAAAAGCACAAAAATCAAGGAAAACTTGGGGGAAACACACCCCAAGAGGCGAAAATCGAAAAAACTACACCGAAACGATGTTTCGATCGGATGAAAGTGTTCGAAACGCGATGAACTTCGCGAATCAAACAACTAAATGGACCCTAAAATCAAGGAAAGTGGAAAATGGGAGAGAGGAAAATACTCTAGAGAGAGGGGGGGAGGAATTTCGGCCAAGAGAAAGTGAAAAGAATAGGGCTAGAGGCCCTATTTTATAAGACCCAAGGCGAAAGGACAAAACTGCCCTGATTCAGCAACATTTGTCCGGTCGGCTACATCTTTGTCCGGTCGGCCAAATATTTGGCCGGTTAGATGTTTTGATGGCCGGTGGATGGCCGGTGACCTCTCCTGATGGTCGGTGAGCCTTCAACAACCTTTTTTGGGTCAGATGTATAGTTTGGGGTATTTATTGCTCAAGATAGTGCAACAAATGGCATTTTCGAAGCTCAACCGGCCTCCGTTTTGACCTCGAACCGTGTCTTTTGTGTGTGGCACTCGAATATGTGCAAGGTGTATCCTTTTTGTATCATTTTGTCTCTTTTAAGATTCGAAAGTTGCCCGACACGCATTGTTTTACGAACACGTATTGAGTTATACGTCATTATGCTTGCATTATCATTTGCCATGGTCTGGCGAGACCTTAAATACGCTCGGTCTAGGAGACCTTAAATCCTCTGAAGGTGCAAGTCCTTCGATGTTTGTCGTGCCCGAACAACTGTTGGCAAGGTCACATGCATTGTTATGCATTTTCATTGGTCTGGCGAGACCTTAAATACGCTCGATCTAGGAGACCTTAAATCCTCTAAGGGTGCAATTCCTTTGGTGTTTGTCGTGCCCGAACGACTTCCGACGGTCTGGCAAGACCTTAAATACGCTCGGTCTAGGAGACCTTAAATTCTCTAAAGGTGCAATTCCTTTGGTGTTTGTCGTGCCCGAACGACTTTCGACGGTCTGGCGAGACCTTAAATACGCTCGGTCTAGGAGACCTTAAATCCTCTGAAGGTGCAAGTCCTTCAGTGTTTGTCGTGCCCGAACGACTTTTGGTAAGTTGCATTGTACATGTATTTCATGCGACTCGCGTCGTCGCATATTCAAGTTCACTTGCATGCATTTCAAGCAATGCACGTCGTCGCGCATTCGAGTTCATAAGCATTTCGAGTGACACACGTGGTCGCACATTCAAGATCATTTGCATTGTCATGCATATCACAAGATGTGCGTTGTCACGCGTTTACATCAGCATGCATCAACATGCATTTCAAACAAAACCAAAAAAACAAAAAACAACATGCATATGTCATGCATTTCATTGTAATATATTGCATATGTCATGCATCCCACTATATCCATTCCAATGCATGCTGCATTATAGCTTGCATGCATCCACTGCATCACTTTCATCTAGGGTTTGCGCCTTTCCTTGTTGAGTTTGGACTGGTATGTGCCCATACTTTTTACGTCAATACACTCATAGTTCTGTATGACTGGTCTATGTTAGACGTGGCTTGTTTGTGTCCATGCCTTTCCTAGGCAAGATACGGTTTGGCCGTAGGCCTTAATCCACTATATCCATTCCATTGCATATTGTAGATGTTGCATTGTAGCTTGCATGCATTCATTGCATCACCTCCATCTAGGGTTTGTGCCTTTCCTTGTTGATCTTGGACTGGTATGTGCCCATACTTTTCACGTCTATACACTCATAGTTCTGTATGACCGTTCTATGTTAGACGTGGTTTGTATGTGTCCATGCCTTTCCTAGGCAAGATAAGGTTTGGCCGTAGGCCTTAATCCACTATATCCATTCCATTGCATATTGTAGATGTTGCATTGTAGCTTGCATGCATTCATTACATCACCTCCATCTAGGGTTTGCGCCTTTCCTTGTTGAGCTTGGACTGGTATGTGCCCATACTTTTCACGTCTATATACTCATAGTTCTGTATGACCGTTCTATGTTAGACGTGGTTTGTTTGTGTCCATGCCTTTCCTAGGCAAGATTTGGTTTGGCCCGCGCGCCATATCCATCATACATATTACATTGTAGTGTAATTTTTGCATCCTGCATTAGGATCATGTTCTTTCGTTAGCGGATCATTCCCCACTTATATCATTTCACCCAATTACTTGTTCTTGCGTCCGTCTACATCTCTCATAGTTCTACATGTGTACGCGCTTTGAGGGTTGCGGAACCTTTTCTATGGTAGACGGACTTGTTACTTCCATCAATCTATTTGACATTCGTGTGGTTTTGAACCGCTCATGATTGGATCATGATTCAATTGCATTGCATTTCATTTGTATTGTTTCAATTGCATTGCATTTTCATTTGCATTATTATACATAGTTTTGTATATATTGCATATCATTTTGCATTCATTTTGCATTGTTATGCATGTTGCTAACAATATTGTACCTGTTAAGTTTGCTTTCTTTTCAGGCACGATATTGTATGTACGGTTCATTTGAGGCTTGTGCAACCAGACGAACCGGACAGGTACTGTATTCTCCGAGTGAGACGTATTGAGAATTGCATAATTCTCTTACATGCTTCCTACATTGTAGTGTAGTTTGGTGTATGCTAGCTTAAAACTCTTGCATTATTATGCTTTGTTACAGCTTTCTTTGCACGATCATAAGCTATGTTCGGCTCTGTGCATTGTCTTGCATTTTGCCCCTGCCTTCGGGCGCACATCTTGTTTGTCTTGCATGTTTGTCTAAGTCTTCGGCCTTGTCAAAAATGGGTCGTCTCTGGGCTTTGACATTCACTCCCATCATTGTCATGACTTTCGAGTTCTGTCAAAGAGGGGCAACTGTAGACACCCCATTTTTGACCGTCCTCAAGACTTGGACGTCACCACTTGAACACTCGGTGATCATCTATGTTTGTGTTCGTCTTGAGTTCTCGGAGGTCTCGGCTATGCGCCTTGCCTCAAGATCTCTCGACTCGACTATTTTGTGTATGGTTTTGCACCAAACACTTGTGCTTTGCCTTGGAGGGGCAATGAATGGCTTGTGGGCCATCCCCACACTCCACCGGCCATGGCTTGAGGCCACCGGCTGTGTTTTGTTGCCACCGGCCAAATTGCCGGCACTATAGATGGCCGGCCGGCTATCTTTTTTTGGTCAATTGCATTTTTGGCCGGCCGACTACTGTGCATCTGCTTTTGCAGATATTTTTGTGCAGCTGGCATAAACTGTCCCCCCCTCCATACACGTGTATGCAGGGATTGCCCTCTTGTTAGCTTCCTTTGGAAGCTTTACAAGACTAATTGTCTATAAAAGAGAACCTCTTCTCTCTTGGTTATGATTAGACAACTTAGACAACATTTTCAGAGCTTGAGCTTTAGGGTTTGGGTTTACATATATCCTCTATCTCTATATCTCTCTCTCTCTTCTGTTTAATGCGTGTTTAGTCTCATTTTTGTGCATAAACACCCACCATTACACCTTTTCTTGATTACTGAGGGGCCAGAGGTCTTTTCTTGAAGTTTTTGGACTGGTTTGGAACCAAAAGAGCTGCTGGAACTTTGTTTGGGAAGAGGGTCTACAAGGGTAAGACTTTTGTCCATTTTTACCCCATTTTTGCAAAGCTTTTTAGCCTATCTTGCATCTTTTTTTGAGCTTAGCATATAACATATAAAAGTCTTGTTTTTGTCTGCTCTAAATAATTTGTTAAGGGTGTTTTAAGCTTTGGGGTTGTTTGACCCCTCTTAAGGCTTGTTTGGCCTTTGTTTTGTGCCATTTTGGTTGAGCTCCGGGACCATTGTGTTTGGGCCTCCTCACCACTGAAATCTTGAGGGATTTCAAAGGTGAGGATGGTGCCTTGAGGTCCTAGGAAGGAGAGGGACACCCCCTCTCCTTGTTGTCCTTGAAAAGGGCTATTTTGCTTCTTGAGGGAGCATCTAGTTTAAGTGTGTGTTAACCATGCCTTGACTGATATTTATGCTTATTTTGCCATGAAATAGCATTGTGTTGAGTTGTTTTGGACACACCTTGCATGCTTTGCATACATGTCTCGTAATGCCATCATTTAGCCTTAACATGCATCTAGGCTTTGACCCTTGTTCAAGCATGTTTTAGGCCCTGCTTTGTGAAGCTTTTGTACTTGTTTTTCCATGCTTAAGGTTTGCCTTTAGTTTTTTTGGTCGACCATGGCATGCATTGCATAGCCCCTTTATATTATTTAGCTTGTAGGCTTTAAATGTGTGAAGTGTTGAGCATGCATTGTTTGATTTATTTCAGTGGTTTGACACCACTTATAGCATCATTTCAGTCCTCATGACATGCTTGCATGCTTGCCTTTGATGCCTCTTTGATGCCTTATGAGGTTGTGCCTTATGCTCCATGTTTGGTCATTGTGCATGCCCTTGAATTTAAGTCATTTAGATGCCATCTAAGTGGTCTTTAGGCTTTGTTTTAATATGCTAAAACTCTGTATTTGGTCATTTAATTCATGCCATGTTTGGTTTTGCTAAGGGTAGTTCAATACCTCCTTAGCTTGCCTTGAGTTTTGGACCTCTAATTGCATGCTTATGCTTGTCTTGTTGGCTTGGTTTGGCACCATTTTAACATGATTTTCAGAGCTTATGTTGCAAGTCACTAGTCCATGTTTTTGTGCTTACAAGTTGTCTTCATATGCTTAAGTGTTGGACCATATTTGCATGCATGCGTGTGTGTGTGTTGGACCTCACCTCCATAGTATTGGCCACTGATTTTGGCAAGCTTGCAAGCTACCCATGTTAGTTTAAGCCCACCCCTTTGCATGTTGTTGTATGTCCACCTTGTATGTTGTTGCATATTTGTGTGTTGTTGCATGATTGGAGTTGCATGATTGAATGAAGTCACATGCTTGCTTGCATGCTTGAACACCAACATTGTGCCTTGCATATTTGTTAGTTGCATTGTCTCATGCCCTATGTCTTGCATGACCATTGTATGCCTTGTATGCTTCTTAGCATTGTCCATGTTGCATACTAGTCGACATGCTTAGGATTGCATTGCATTGGCATGCATGCTTCGCCTCTTGAATTGCTTGTGATAGAGGTTGAGTTCAATAGGCTTGATTATGTGCATTGCATTCCATATCAACATGCACACTTGATTCTTTTGGCCATCATGCATGGAAATGCGTGATTGGTGGCCCGAGAATCGAGGCCCATCCTCCTTTGAGTCATAAATATGATAAGGAGTGTGGTTGGTGCATACATTGCTTGAAATGCATTGCCATGCCAAGTTCTGTCCTCTGCTGCTATCAAAACAGATTCTGCAGGAAGATTTGGCCGGCCGGCCATCTGAAGTGCCGACCGGCCATCCATAAGCAGCCGATGGATTAATTTGTGGCCGGTGACCATTCTCCGTGGCCGGTGACCAATTCCCTCAGCCGATGGTGTTCCACAGCATTCAGGGAAGCAACCCTGAGATTTGTTCAATTTTCAAAGATGCAGAACAGTCAAAGCAGAGGCAACTTGTGCATGGCACTGACTTTCCGACACTACAACAAAAAACACATTTGGCGACCCAAAAATTGGTCGCCAAAAGTAAAAATTTCATCGCCAAAAGAATCGGCGACAAGTTTACAATTGGTCCCCAAAGGCCTGTCACTGAAAGTATTGGCGACGAAATCAGAAATTGTCACCATATGTAGACATTTAGCGACAAGCAAAATTGGTCGCCAAAAATCATATATTTTGTCTCTATAAAATTACAATTTGTCGCTAAAAGGTTAAAATTTGGATAGGCCATGTAGATTTAGCAACAAATAACTGCGCCGCCAAAAGTACTATTTAACGACAAAATTAATTTGGTCGCTAAAAATCACGTTTTTAGCGACGAGTAAGTTTTCGTTGCTAAAGCTCTTGGAATAACCACTAACTTTTAGCGACAAAAACAATATGTTGTCGCCAAATATATTAACAGCGACCAAAATACCACCTGTCACTAAAAATTCACTACACAAATTTTGATTTTAATAATTTTCCTGTTCAAAATAATCCAAACACTTGTTTTCCTGTGCACAATATATATACAAATGTAATGTAAATAATAATTCACATGTGCAAGACATTCATACTAATTCAAAATTAATAGATATAAAAAATCCCAATAAACATAATTACAATTCTCTGACAATCTAAAACATGCATACCAAAGTACTTACAAACTACTAACATCAAACCCATAAATACATTACCAAATCCTATGTCAAAATATTTTCAAAAACACAAAACCAAATATTTTGATACTAAACATTTAATCCATAAATCATTTACCAAAATCCTATGTCAAAATATTTCCAAAAACACAAAATCAAATCTTCTGATGCAGCTCGAACTGTTTTCCACCATTGCCAATCTGTCACATGAAAAAAGAAAAAACAATATTAGAATGACACAAAAAAAAAAAAAAACCTCAATATGAATTTCACAATTTTGATTTTAATTTTGTAACGAGAAGGCCAATCGGGTGCTATTTGCTCGTACAAGTTTGCTCATACAAGTCTATTTTGGCTTGAACAAGCTGCCCGTGCCAAGTTTCGGTGGTTTCAGTGGTCATTTTGCAATTTCGGCCCTCGAACGGGCCTTTTAAGTCTTGTGTTTTACATTTTTTCTTGTAATTTTCTAATCGGAAATCCAATCGAGGTCCCATTTGTTCCTACAAGTCTATTTAGGTTTCAACAAGATGTCCGTGCCAAGTTTTGGTGGTTTCGGTGGTCATTTCGTAATTTCGGCCTCCAAACGAACCTTTTAAATCTTGTGTTTTACAATTTTGCTTCTAATTTTCTAACCGGAGATCCAATAGAGGTCTCGTCTGTTCCTACAAAGTCTATTTAGGCTTGAAAAGGCTATTCGTGCCAAGTTTCGGCGGTCATTTCGAAATTTCGGCCCCCGAACGGGCCTTTTAAGTCTTGTGTTTTACATTTTTTCTTGTAATTTTCTAATCGGAAATCCAATCGAGGTCTCGTTTATTCCTACAAGTCTATCTAGGTTTGAACAAGCTGTCCGTGCCAAGTTTCGGTGGTCATTTTGCAATTTCGGCCCCCGAACGGGCCTTTTAAGTCTTGTGTTTTATAATTTTCCTTCTAATTTTCTAATTGGAGATCCAATAGAGGTCCCGTTTGTTCTTACAAGTCTATTTAGACTTGAAAAGGCTGTCCGTGCCAAGTTTCGGTGGTTTCGGTGGTCATTTTGAAATTTCGGCCCCGAACAGGCCTTTTAAGTCTTGTGTTTTATATTTTTCCTTCTAATTTTTTAACCGGAGATCCAATCGAGGTCTTGTTTGTTTATACAAGTCTATTTAGGCTTGAACAAGCTGTCCGTGCCAAGTTTCGGTGGTTATTTCGCAATTTCAGCTCCTGAACGGGCCTTTTAAGTTTTGTGTTTTACAATTTTTCTTCTAATTTTCTAACCGGAGATCCAATTGAGGTGCCGTTTGTTCCTAAAAGTCTATTTAGGCTTGAACAAGCTGTCTGTGCCAAGTTTCAGTGGTTTCGGTGGTATATTAATATATTAAGCACTAATGAAAAAGGACAGGCATCACATACCCTTCAATCAACTCCTCAAGTTGTGGCTGAAGCTCATTGTCTCTTAGCTCCTCAATTTTCTTTGATATTGAGTTAATTCTGTGAATTGCAACTCTGATTCTTGAGTGCAGGTCCTTCACAACAGCTCGAGTTTTATCAACCTTCTTGGAACTTTCTCCCTTCGATTCTAGTTGTCTAAAGAGTCTACATTTAAAGTCATACTCTTTTCTGACAAGCTCACTAGCCTGAAATTTCAAAATTATTTCAGGGTATGTCAAAAATTAGGGGTCTCACATATAACAGAACATTTTCAAGCTACTTGATAACTGGAAAACTGAAGATAAAGCTTAAGTAACAGCTGTCATTCAATATAATCGCATCTACAAATATTGATTACATTGCTGGTGCATAATTGAACAAAAACATAAAATTGCAAATATAGCTTCTTTTCTTTTGTTTTTTTATCAGCACAAATACAACTTATGTATACAGAAGGTACATAGAAAATGTTTCATTTTCTAGTCATGGAAAAGAATTAAAGAAGGTAACATATAATATCAATGAAATTTCAAAGTATTGAAACTTAAAAATAAAATTTAAAATAAAAAATATTTCATTAGTAGATTAAAATTTGACAGAATAAAATTAATCTTCTGGCACACCATATTTTCATTTGATGGGACACCCTCCTAGCTGAAGGACAGCTGTTTCTTCTAAACCCACACTTTCCTGGAAAATTAGCCTTTCCAGCAGTTTACTACTTTACCCAATACCCAATATACAGGTTCCTGTACAAGTGAAATTTCTTAAAACATTATAATGGTAATGGAAATTTCAACACACTACAAAGAGACAAACAGACATGAGCAAATGCTTCAAACATTGATGCATTATAATGTATCAGAATGTATGCTAAATTGCTGACATTTAGGCTATTTTGGGTACCTGGAATTGAGTCTTACAGTGAGACCAACTCAGAATGAAATTCAGAATTGGTTCATTTTATACTTTATAGCAATAGAAAATGACAGTCATTGAACACCAAGACCAATTATGAACGAAACTCAATGCCACTAGTGTGGCAATACTAAATCTAGGGCTGGGTTATCGGAAGTGTTATTTTGGGAGCTTCAATTTCCACACACAACTTTCTCTAAGTTCACACACCATTTTTCATTCAGAGGTTGATTTCCAAACAAAATTACATGGTTCAGAAATGAACTTTAGAACGAAAACCAGTAGTTCAAAAATCACCCTCTGAACCAAAGATACGGCCGAATCATAAAGGTTTCATTCAGAAGTTCATTTCTGTGTCATAAAGTTTTGTTCAAAAGTTGACATCCGAACCAAAAGAGTGTGTTAATTGAGATAATGTGGTGTGTAGAAATAGAAGCTCCCTGTTATTTCAAGTATAATCACGCCCATGACATTGCCACCAAACTCCAAATGTTACCTGGTAAATCAATTATAAGCTGGAAGCCACTGCACGGAAACCCTATTCAGACATCATAGGATTCAAAGGTTGAGGATGACTTAACTACCTAGTGAGTGTCAACATATAGACTATGCACCCTAAACTATAGTTTTGCTTTTAAATCTTCTCATAATGGAAATGATTTTTCGTTAGTTAGGATTACAAAATTTGAAGTGTAATAACGATTTCCCAAATAAAACACTTAAAATTGTAAAAATAGGAAGAAAAGATCATCAAAATGGCACTTACAACGATGTAGCAATACACATCATTTATCTTTGCTGCAGATACACAAAGTTGGGATATGGACCTGGGAAGTTAAAGACGCCTCTACAAGATAATTATTTTAAGGTGATGAACAAGGACATGGTGTTAGACACACACATTAGCATATATACACATACATATAGACTCATAGATAGAGTGCTGAAGAGAGTCTGAAAATTGAAAATTATTTAAAATGCATTGTGAATTTGTGATCCAAGTGTGACAAACATTCGTCCATTGTGTTTTTGAGAAATGTTAGTTTATGGACATGGCTCCTACTAAGAAGTGTTTGTGGTTCCTTAAGCCAAATCATTTTATTTTTTGTTGTCATTTTTATCCAAAAACCACACTCCCTGTTAACAAAAACTGCTATGCTTGTCTCAAAGTTCTGGCACGGTTTTTGGTACCAATATTGTTCCTAGTATAATAACCCTTTATAGACTTGCATATTAGCTTAAGGGAAACATCTGCAATCTAGTATAACGAACTTGGAAATCATGCATAGGAATGAATAATTCTATTGATAATTAGTCAGTTCATAATATATTACAAATTAGTACAAACCAAAATTAAATGACACTCAAAAAAATAAAAAAAAATAAAGCAATTTTATTTACTTTATCCGCTTTTTATATTATGTGAACCTCAAGAATCGTTGGTTTTGCAGGTGACACATATTGGTATCTGCCAATAACAGTGGGTTCTTCATACACCACACATGAGCATGGTGATCAAGCCTCAGAACACAAATCTGTAAAATTTAAAGGATGATTGCATCTTCATGTTTATAATGTAAGGTCATATAGCTTGAAACATAAAAGGGTTCCACTAAATGTTTGAAAGCATGCTGACTCAAGTGTTCAGTTAACTCAATTCAGTTTGACTTGAACAGTGAGCAGAGTGGACAGGTGAAATTATAGAATTTATGAAAAACAAATAATTCCATATATTTAGCTCTAACCTAGTTGAACAAATTAAGATCTAGAAATTTTGAAGCGCAGTAGGAAAAACAAGACCCAATATTTTTTTTCCTCTTAAAATGAGCACATTTATAAGATGAGTAAAAGACAATTTTTAACAGAAGTATGTCTCGATAAAGCATCATGAAGATTCCTTATAAAGTAATCACGGTAATCTAATGGCAATGACATGAAAGTACGTCCCATCAAGATGAATTCAACCTGCAAAATGAACAGTCATTTACAACTAGTGAACAAGGATTTTTAAATATATATCATCTCATTTTGTACAATTGAAGTAAACATTGAAAAACGTAGAAGATGACAAACCTTATTGACACTGTGGCCCAACCTTTTGAGTTGATTTATCCTGCTTCTAGCTTGAACATACGGGTTATATCTAAAACCAATATTACAGAGAGTGATTAACTCATGAAGTATTAAGTACAAGATATCGACACTCGTAAACATTTTCACATAATGATAAACGAACTCTAGTAGATCCAAATTAATGAAAAATGGGGATAAGGTGGAAAACAAATAGGTTATTAGCATTTTCTCATAACGCTGATTATAACAGATTCACATTATAACAAAATGTGTGGCATTATTGGAGTAGGCACTTCTGTTTCTCCCTGATATGTCAACAAATAGCAACCACAATACTGAAACCTCCCCTCTGTTGAATCCCTCACAGAGCATTTATATAAGGCTCCAAAAACATACATTCAAACTCCTTGTCATTGTCAAGAGTCCAAGACCGATCCATTATCACTACTCACGAGTACAATTTGAAAACTTCAAATTTAGGCTAGACAAATTAAGGCCACTGCAAATCTTCACTCTCATCCATAATAAAAAGCTGCAGTGCTCAAATCTACAAAATACTTGCACTTAAGTGCAAAGAAAATGCAAATGTTTTTTTATTTTTACTCCCCCCTCCTAAAAAAAAATGCATTTTCATGCAAGTATTACTAAATCCTAATCATCAATTAAAAAGGAAGGTTTTAGTCCAATCTAATGAAAACTGAATGAAAAACTGCGAAGAATTAGAAGAGTATCATGCATAAAATATATCCACAGAAGGAACGGGAGTACTGAAAACCAGCATCAATACCTTAACAAAGGGGACGTGATGACTAAATCACTCCCCTTAAAAAGCCGACTTGATTGGACATGTTTACACAAATTATTAGCCTGTTACAGTAGTACAAAAATTTTTACAACATTAGCCTCAAAATTTTGCTAAGAACTATATATGTAAGCAGTAAGATACTTATTATAAGTTTACCTTTATCCAAATGAGTTTGTGTAATAACATAACATTGATTGTTTTCCCACTTGCTGCCAGCCAAGTGGAGTAAGCTGTGCATCAAAATATTCAGGAGACACGTATGCATCATAGTTCTTATCTACTTCTACATTGTGAATTCCTTGTGCATGCCTCACCTGGATGTATGGTTTTATAAGACAAGAATGACTTGGAAAGCATGAACAATGACTTGTCTAGCCTAAGTTCCTTGTCTTTGCAGCATTAAAATAAAATTCATAACTAAGCATGTACATTCAACACTTAAATACACAGTTTTAGCTTTCAAATAAAATTCGGGTCTTTAAATGTTAAATTTAACAAATATCAATTTTGCAACTTTCGAATGACAAATTCAGCTTCTAATTTATGATTCCAGCAACTCACAAAATTGCTTCAGCACATAAATCTAATTTCCAATAACCATAGGCATTGTGTTAACTTCTAAATAAGACAATAAATACAATTTTAGCAGTTATATGATCGGGACTCGAGAGAAAATGAGTAGGACTATGACCAAATGGGAGGTATATAACAATTTTAAGTCAGAGAGAAAAATGCATGAGGCAAACAAGCAAACAACAGATGAAAAAAAAATTAAAGACAAAGATTGCAGTCCCAAACTTGGTCCCAAAAATCAGTCCCCAAATGCATAAGGCAAGCAAGCAAACAACAAATGAAAAAAAAAATTTGAAGAGAAAGATTGTGGTCCCAAAATCAGTCCAAAAATCTGTCTTCTATATGGATCGCATTCCCAAAATCAGAATTTTAGAGAGAGAAGAGAAGAGGGTAGCGACCAAAGAGGTGGTCGCGATCAACGCTGTGAGAAAGGGAGATGAAAGGGAAGCACCGTTTGAGGGAATGCCGTCGGTGGCACTCAGTCAACGGTGCGAGAGAGCGAGAGAAAGAGAGAAGAAGAAGAAAAAACAGCAAGCTCTATGCTGTGCTGTGCCATGCCGAACAAGAGAATGAAATTGAAGACAAAGAAGAAAAAGAGGAGGAGGCGGAGGCGGTGTGAGAGAGTGAGAGGGAGAGGGAGAGAGAGAGAGAGAAGAAGAAGAAGAAGAAGAAGAAGAAGAAGAAGAAGAGAAGACATACCTCTCAGTCTTTGTGTGTTCTGCCGTGCCGCTTGAGGTTGTGAAGGGAGAGAAAGAGATGAACAATTTAGGTCAATTCTTTGTTTACTCACCTAAAAGGATCAGTCTACGGTTAAAATAATTTTTTTTTTAAAAAAGGACAGATTCAAAACGATGCGGTTTTGACCTGTTAATTTATTGGCGACGAAATTCATTAGGTTGCCATAAATATTATTCACCTTTCCACGACTAATTTATTTCTGTCGCCAAAAAGTTCCAATCGGCGACCAAAATTTTCGTCGCCATATATTAATTTGGTCGCGAAAACATTTTTAGCCCTCCAGCGTAGAAATTTATGTTGGCGCCAAACGTTTTGGCGACCAATAATCTCAACTTGTTGCCAATAGTTTATTTTTTGGCGACCAACTAGTATATTGTCGCCGATTATATACAATTGGCGACTAATTTCAATTTAGTTGCTAAAAAACGTCACCAAAAATGCTTTTTGTTGTAGTGCGAGCGGAGCGAAGCGCATATTGCATTGGGCCCTCTTCCCGAGGCTGTTTACTGCTTTCATTAGATTAGTTAATTTGTTAATTAATTAATTGGTCTGTAATATTTAATTAGCTTGTAGATTAATTAAATTGTATTATTCTTTCGATCCCCCCGAGTGAGGGCAAATTTGTAATAAGTGTGGGTGCGTGTGTGCATGTCTTTCAACCCCCACTTCTTTCTCTCTTTTACTTACCTGCTTTTGATGGTTAGTATTAGGACATATTTACTTTAGCATACCTTATGCTATGCATGCGTGCATCATTGATTAGTCTTGCATGCACCAGGCTCGGCGCATCATGCTAACTGCATAAAGTTTTTCAAATCTAACTTGAATACATGCTATCTGTGCATTTTCACATGTCATCCTTAGATTAGCCGAGCCTATTCTAGATTGCATTCTGTATGCGTTGCATTAGCCACTTAACATGGACTTGAATCATGCATTGATTGCTAACATGTTCTTGTCTTGGCTCGAAGTACATTGTAAGTACTTTTATGCTTTAGCATCTCGCATGAGTGTGAATGTCAACATGACAACATTCTTACCATGTGGCTAGATACTTATGTGATATAAACTGCTTCAATGCCTGTGGGTGAAGGTTGGGTTGTTTGAATTGGAACAACTCATTGAAATCCGTACTTTAACCTACTTGCGAGTAGCAAATTTCAAACTGTTTTTCAAACAAACGGATATGCAATGCTTCGTTCTAAATTAGGCGATCTAGTCTATATTTTTGTGTTGTGCGCATCTCATAGTAATTCTAGCTAATTAACTGGAATAAAAACACATATCGTTTTCAAGAACGGATATCACGGTTAGTAGAGGCCGATCTTCGGATCGGGCGAGAGGGGGTGCTCATAGCTGACCTTCCCCAATCGTACCCAAGCTCCCGAGCCGAGGTAACTTTGGTGATGACGGACACGTGGCCTTTGGCACCGAGCCAGGGTTTCCTAAATTCCCCCATAAAAAATATTTAGATGGCGACTCTGTATCTGGCAAAGCAGTCCATGTTTGGCACTTCTTTCAAAATCTGTTTTTCTCAAAATGATTTGCCGGATTTGGATTCTTTGGTTCAGATTAAGAACCGTGACAATTTGAGAGTCCGAACTATAGTGAACCCAATATGAATGGAACGAGACTCGTCCTCCCAGGGCGTTCAGGCGCGTCTACAGTGACCATTAAGGTTTAATCCGTATTTGATTTTACTAATAATTTACTTTGAATATGTAATTCCTCGATATAGGATTTGAGTTGTTATTTGGAGTCTGTGAGAAATCTGATTCGGACTGATAAGTCTAATTTTAATAATGAGCAAAGAGCCACAAAGTCGTTGCTTTAGAACTTATTTGTTATTTTGGGTTTAATTGTTGTAAGATGCATGTGCCTTTGAAACATGATTAAGTAGTGAACGTTTCCTTAACCTTTGAGGAATTATGATAGTTGGGGTTATTTGTGAACCTAAAGAGTTTGAACTATGTTTGATAACTTACGAGTCACATGTAATCGAATACTTGAAGTGAATCCATTTCTGAATACCCTTAAGTTGTTATATTATTTGGAAGGTATGACTTGTGGATCAATAAATTGAAATGTACGAGGGTTGTGAATAATGAGACGATGCTCTGATGTTATCGAGTCTTATTATCAATTGGGTTACCAATTAGCCAGTAAAGATGAATTACTTATGATTCTGGGAGCAAACTCCATTGAAATTGACTGTATAGGATTGTGAATGGCTAAATAATTGATAAATGTTGTCTATCCAAGACGACACTTGACTTGTGGCAAGGTAAATCAAGTTTGGAGGACCAAACTTCTTAAGGTGGGAAGAATGTAACGACCCCAAAATCTGTATCCGAAATTACTCTTAAGTCCTTGTGGCTTAATGCATTTTAATTTAATGATATCTGTCTAAAGTGAGGAATTATTTGTTGAATCACGGCTTTAGAATTAAAGTTACCGACCTTTACGGGTTCAGAAATCAAAATTGAGTACTTGGGTATGTTAATGGGAATTTTAAGAACTATTTGGAAAAATTAATTGGAAATCTAATTTGTCTAATTCGTTAATGCACGTTTGGGTGGTTAATTTTGTACTACAAATTGAAGGTCTTAGAGACTTCAGAAACCAGAACAGAGGACATATTTATGATCAGCACAATTTTTAGAGTCACTTGGGAAGTTTAATTGAAATTTGATTTCGTGCGATTCGTAAGGCCATGTTTGGCTCCCTCTATTGTGTTAAGCTTATGTGTGTGGATATTTATATAAATAGAGGCCTTGTGAATTGCTGAACTCATCTCTTAGTACCAAAATATCTAGAGGAAAGGGGAAGCCATGTGAGACAAGAAAGAAGGAAGAGCTAGAGACTGAAAAAGAAGGATGGGAAAATTGATGAAATTAAAGTAGACTTTAAGAGATTGGCTCAAGGTATGTGAAATCAACTTAACCCCTTGAGATTGATCTATTATTAGTTTAAATTCATGATCCAAAATGAAGAGTGAATACCTAATTGAGTTGGGTTTGAACAATATAAGTTTAAATGAACTCTCTTCATGGAATTGAACCTTGATTCCTTAAGAGTTGCTTAATTGAAGAGTTAATTCTTTATATTTGTTTATCTTGAGGTTGATTATGGGAAATTGAGCTTCAATCTTGCGGTTTTTCATGATTAACTATATATGGATGAAGATATATGTAAATATAGAAGATGTGAGCTTTGAACCCCAAACCATGGCTATTTTATGCTCTTGTGTTCTTGTGCTTGGCAATTGAGTAGTATTTTGTGGTTATGATGTTTGATGGAGTTTAATAATGTGAAATTTATCATGTATTAAAGGGTTTTGGGCTTTGATTTACATGAATTTGAGGTTTAACTGTGAAAATGAGAAGGTCCAAATCGAAAAGCCATTTTCGGACTGTCTGATTTTGCCCAGGCCGCACGAGCGGCCACGGATTCTGCACGAGCAGAACATGAAAAAAACAGAGCATTGCATTCTACTTAACCCACCGGTTGAGCGGCCAAGTCCACTGCTCGAGCGGCCCAGTCACTGCACGAGCGGCAAAAGTGGAAGCACGAGCGGCAATCCCTGTTTCAGCATATACTAGGTAACTTCAAATAAGCATATCTTTTGCATCCGGACTCCGTTTTGAGTGATTCTTGATCCTAAAATCACGCCTCGGAAGTCTAGTTTCCAATGGCGGTGGTCTCACTCCCAAATTCTAAATACAAAAATAGTTATGCCCAAATTAGTGATGATTGTTCACTTTCTGCTTACCGGGTTTGTACCGTTTCTTTGTCTGCACCTTTTTCCCATCGATTCCTCCTATCTTATAAGACATGGATTATAACCTATGGAGGACTAATAAGTTTAGAACCACCATGGCTATTGATTAAGGAATAAGAAAGAGATTGGTTTTATTCTCATAATTTGCTATGTGCATTATGTTTGTAGGTCAAGACGAGGACATCGTTCTACTGCTGTCAAAAATCTATCACTGTGAGTAATAATAGTGTAATGATATGTTTCATTTACTTCCTGTGATTATGATTTATGTATTGTTATTTGTGAATGGCATGTTCCATTGAGATTGTGCTTTGATTCAATTAATGGATATGCTTGAATAATGGCATTGATATGGACTTAAGGTCGTTCTGCCCCTATTAATAGTACCGCAATGTTCTGTTATTTGCAAGACAACTATGTTGATTTGTAATAAACCATGGGGAAATCTACGTGCACTATTGTGTAATGGTATTCCTATGAACCTGAGATTATTCTGTTTTGCTAATACTAGGCCTGAGGCCATTCTGTATAATCTGATAGGCCAAAGGCCGCTTTGTATAATCTGTTCGGCCAGAGGCCATTCTGTATAATCTGGTACGCTAGAGGCCATTCTTTATAATCTGTTACGCCAGAGGCCACTCTGTATAATCTATTAGGCCAGAGGCCGTTCTGTATAATCTGTTAGGCCAGAGGCCATTCTGTATAATCTATTAGGTCAGAGGCCGTTCTGTATAATCTGTTAGGCCAGAGGCCATTCTATATAATCTGTTAGGCTAGAGGCCGTTCTGTATAATCTGTTAGGCCATAGGTCGCTCTGTATAATCTATTGGGTCTAAGGCCGCTCTGCATAGTATGTTGGGCCTAAGGCCGTTTTGCATTCTACATGGGCTTGAGGCCGGTCTGTATTACATATGGGCTTGAAGTTAGTCTGTAATATATGTGAGCCTGAGACCGTATTGAAATATGGTTGTGGATAAGACCTGTATATAGTGGGTATCTGTCTATTTTTTTTATCCAAGATTTTGTTTATTCAATTAACCTCCTTACATTTCTATTATTCACTGAGCTTTGCTCATTCCATTTTATGTATATTTATGTAGGTGAGCCATCGAAGATTGACACTAGAGTTGTACTGAGGTTCGCCTGTCTGCCAAGTCACCTGGGATATGTCTCCGCGTGGAGGCCTTAGTTTGTGTTGGTAGTCATATAAGTGTGTGTGAGATCTATATAAATTCTATGATGGGAGTGTATTTAAATGCTTGAATCTAATTAAGCCTTCATGTATGCACAAACTCAATGGATGTTACCTTTTATTGATATTGCTTCTGCTTAACGCCCCGTATGTGGTTAAATATTATTCTAAAATTCTGTTTTGAGGCCTATGTATAGGCCGGTCATGGACCAAATTTTTAGGGGCGTGTTTGGGTCGTGACATTGATACAATGCAAAAACAAGTTTTATACAGATTATTTACTTGAATTAATGGTGGAAAGTTTTCTTTTAAGATTAACCCAAATTATTTATTGCCAATTTTATACAGTCTGAAAGAAGCAAGCCAATGACAACAATAGCTGTTTGTAGACAGTCTTGCAGGTATAGCATTGCAGCAAACATTTAGAAATCTAAATTTTCATTGTTTCATCAAGAGATAAACTATAAAATTCCATATAAAGTAAAGTACAAAAATGAAATGCATGCACTTAATCTTTATAGTGAATAAAAGATTGCAAGTAGGCAAAAATGAACTAGATTAGCAACAAACACATCCAAAAATTCTATTAAATAAATTAGCCTTGCAAGATAAATCTCATACATAGATGTGAACTTTTCTCAACTCACAATAGCAGCAATATAAGAGTTCTAATGTGGAACTATTACCACCAATGGAACCACAAGGTAGGGAATAATATATGGAAATGACCATCCTTTAAAAGTCTAACAAATCACTTCATGGTAATCCCACAAAGTTACAGAGAGAACAACACTTTCGAAGTTAAAGATTAACAAATTCCTGCAAAGTGATAGAGAGACAGTTACTAAGTAGAATCTTCTTTATGCTTGCCTTTCATGTGAGAAGCAAGAGTTACCAACCTTGATAATGATCAACTGTCAAACTATGTGCCCGTAGACCTGCAAAATGGAGGCATACAAATTACTGAAAAAGAAACTACACATAAACCTATATCTAAGGCAATGTGTAACGGCTTAGAAAAAACAAATAAAGAAGTATAGTACATAATTAGTCACTAATGAACACTCAAAATTTACCTAATATTGCTCTTGCAACCATAAAAACATCATGTATAAAAGACGGGCTTGAATATGGGTATAAGAAAAAGAAATTTGATAAGCCATAACGTGCCACCAGAAGTAGCATGGAGAAACAAGTACGAGAACAAAAATAAAAAAATAAGGGAAAAATGAAAAACATTTGTTCCAACTCAAATCACACTATCGACAATTGAAATCATTGGAATAGATGACATTGGAACGGGAAATTGAAAACTCTAGTTGGAGAATTATGAGCCCTCCTCAAGCTGAAACAACTTACCTAGCCACAACGTTTAACAACTACTTGGGTTCTATGGTGAGTTTTTAGGCTACCGAAGGTGCTCTGATAAAGAATAGCTGCGAAGAGCACTATATATACATATCAAGCAAACTCCACAAAGCAAAAAGATAGTATTGGTTGTTAAAATGTGAAAAAAGTTACAGATAAAGAAACCTTCAGCATATGAAACTCCCAATACATTTACAACTCCTGATGAGGCTTTCAAACATGAAACTCTAGCACAAAAAATGAGAACTCTTAACAAACAGCAGGGCATATACAGTCATGAATAACCACAAACCCTTAAAACCCACAAAAATAAAGCTTAGATCATCACTCTTGTAGCACATGCAAATAAAGCTGAAGGACCATAACCCAAAGCTTAGATCATCACTCTTGTAGTGCCTTGCCCAAAGTTGATGATTTAGAAAGACATGCACACAAGCTTAACAGCCACCACTAGGTTAATCTTTGCCTTAATGTTTAAGAAAACAAAGTCAAATGTTCTACTGTTTGCTTATGCTCATATAAGCACAAACTTTATATGAAGCGCATGAGAGAAGAACAAAGAAACAAGAAGAATCCCGAACAAACACAATGTAGATAACTATTATTTGAATTTTATTAATAATCAACCCAAAAAAAATTAAATAGCCCTAAAACATATAACCTTATTTATAATAGTAAAAACTCTCAATTTGACTAGGAAATGAAAAATATATCAATTTTCTAACTTGACACTGAATAATTAAAAAAAATCCTAAAAATGAAAATTTTGAATTAAACCCATATTTGAATACTAGAGACAAAAGAAAAAAATATATGTCAAAAAAAATGGAAACCATAATGTAATTACATAAACAAAGCTTTCATAAAATGAGAAAATCACAAAATTGTGGACCCAAATTACTTGAAAAACACCTTTGCTCATCGCAAAGGCTTGATTTTTGACTATTTGGCCATTTCTAATAGAACCTAATCGGCCAATATCAGTCCGAATACTTAGTTACTGTTTTTGTCTTCTTATGATCCAAATGAGACAAATGGGCTAAGGTGAATTGGTATGCATCAGATATAACATAAATATTCGGTCTCTTGCTGTATATCACTTTGTGGGTCAAAACATAAAGTGAGGTGCAAAGTATACTCGATTTCCCATAGACCCATAAATATGTGCAAATTTAAAAGCTGGGTAATTGCTGATCTTATTTCGTATCAGAACCTTTTTATATATGCATAGTGTTTCTTAAAAAAACTAACGCTACTTTTGTCCTCCCCATTTCTTTTTTTCATCTACAAGCATATGAAGAATCTAAAGCTACAATGAAGTAAGTTATCAAAAAAAAAAAGCTACAATGAAGTAAAAGTTGCATCTATAAATACTATGGGGGTGAATGTCATTACAACAGCAGATGCATAAATGTCAATGATATAGTTTGTTGTAATGTCTTTCCAGTGTTGTTGAATCAGTCCAATAAATGCAATAAAGAAAAAGCACTAAGCCTATGTAACTGAGTATGCCCTTTCAAATTGCCTCTGTTGTAATGGAAATTCTTTAATTCAAGATGTAATTTATATAGTTTGTACTCTTCATCAGCTGGGTATTTAGATTTATTACTCTTAATTTAATTTTTTCAATTAAAATAATTCAATAACCAAACAGAGTGGAAAAGTAGACCAAAAGCCGAAAAGAAAAGACAAAATGTTAATTTCTTTCCAAGTAGCAAAAAAGCCTATTAAAGAATAGAATGCGAGAAAAACTTTGCTCTAACCAAAACCTAATCCCAAATTCTCATTATGCATAATCAGAGTGTGCTAAAGAAATAAATGAAAGATAATCAAATAAAATGAAAATTTAAACACAATAAATAACAAAAAAAAATATTATAATTACTCGAAATCGACAGTCATGGAGGTTGGTGACAGACCTTAATTTATCAAAATGCATCGTACACACAGGCATTGCAATTTCACATTGATCATAACGCTTCTAATTAGCAAAGAATGAAACAAAAAAGCTAACTAGAATCGAATTTATAACAGCAAATACAAATGAAATCAAGCACAACATTACTTTAATTACCTAACATTGAGAATGCGACGCTCGAGAAAATAATGGATGATTGGAGGCAATCGAATAAGGGATCCAGATCATGAGGTCGGTGATTGGAATTTGCACCATGGACAACTAATAATCACTAGTAAAAAAAGATGACTCAAAACTCTAATAATGGTAGAGGATTTGAGTCCATGTCTCTGATATAATAGCCTAGAGATTTTACTAGCTAATCTAGCCAGAACCATCGATGTCGTTTTCTGATTTTGTATGCAATAAACCTCACACATGATAGATGCCAAATACTTTTCCAAATGACACCCTTGCTAATAACAAAATATCCTTCATTATATAAATAAGTCAAGAATCTGCTAAGCCTATGGACGAAAACATTCACAATGAATCCAATGACCCCAAGGTTCTGAAAAGCGGTTGCGGTCGCCGTAACGGTGGCGGTGACGCGGTTGCGGTTGCGGTTGCGGGGTGTAAAGGTCGTAGCGTAACGGTTGCGGTAACCGGAACCGTGAATTTTTTTATTTTTCGCACAATTTGAAAAAAACTTACCGATACACATATTTTTTTTCCATGATTATATTTATTGGGTTAAAAATAAATATTGATCAATTTTTTGTCAATTTTTAAGTATGATCAAATATATTTTATATTTTTAAATCACTATAAACTGAGTTTTTTACATTTTATTTTAATAATTAGTGACTTTATATTATACAAAAAATCAATCACTAACTATTATATATAAGATAAATAATGACAAAAGTAAGAATAAATAAGAGGCTAAATATATATATATTTATATTTTAACCAAGCCAAATAGATAATGACCACACTTAATATTATTATTATTATTATTATTATTTTCAAACAATATATATAGACACACATAAGCAAAATGGTTGAGTGATAGCAGCTGAATAGAATAGTATAGGTCTTACAGCTTCAACAAATCAATAACATGTTCTTCATCTTCCCTCCTCTCTCTCTCTATCTCTTGCTCCTCCATTTTTTCTCTTTATCTTCCCTCTTCTCTTTATCCCTCTTCCCCCATTTTCAACTTTTTTTTGTTTTTTTTTTCGAAACAAACAGTTTAGAACCGTTACGTAACGGTGCGTAACAGGCCATTACGGCTGTTACGACCGCTACGGCAGCCGCTACGATTGACACACCTGTGAATCTCAATCACACTGCAAAAGCGGCCGTAACGGGTGGCGGTAACTGCCAAAACCGTTACGTAACGGCGTTACGTAACGGTTGCGGCCGCTTGCTCTAACCAAAACCTAATCCCAAATTCTCATTATGCATAATCAGAGTGTGCTAAAGAAATAAATGAAAGATAATCAAATAAAATGAAAATTTAAACACCATAAATAACAAAAAAAAATATTATAATTACACGAAATCGACAGTCATGGAGGTTGGTGACAGACCTTAATTTATCAAAATGCATCATACACACAGGCATTTCAATTTCACATTGATCATAACACTTCTAATTAGCAAAGAATGAAACAAAAAAGCTAACTAGAATCGAATTTATAACAGTAAATACAAATGAAATCAAGCACAACATTACTTTAATTACCTAACATTGAGAATGCGACGCTCGAGAAAATAATGGATGATTGGAGGCAATCGAATAAGGGATCCAGATCATGAGGTCGGTGATTGAAATTTGCACCATGGACAACTAATAATCACTAGTAGAAAAAGATGACTCAAAACTCTAATAATGGTAGAGGATTTGAGTCCATGTCTCTGATACAATAGCCTAGAGATTTTACTAGCTAATCTAGCCAGAACCATCGATGTCGTTTTCTGATTTTGTATGCAATAAACCTCGCACATGATAGATGCCAAATACTCTTCACAATGACACCCTTGCTAATAACAAAATATCCTTCATTATATAAATAAGTCAAGAATCTGGTAAGCCTAAGGACGAAAACATTCACAATGAATCCAATGACCCTTAAATTTCTATGGCTGGGATCAATGTGTCAAACTCTGACTTGATCAAGACACCCCTCTCATGGAAAGGATTTCATTTGTAAGAATACCCCCAATCAATGTCTCATTCAAGAATAATTTGAATACAAATTTGTATCAGAAAATCTTTAAACGCTATTTTGACAGCTACCCTATGCGTGAAGTTTCCAGAAGTAACAAAACTTACAGTAAAATTCAGCTCTTTTCCCACTAATAATACGCACATTGCTACATAAATGTTCACATTCACATACACATCATGTCAAATTTGGCTCAATAACACAAGGAACAAGATTAGTAAAACGATGTTCAAGCTTCTATTTCACAAAAATTTTAAATCTAAGAACTCAAGCAAATAGCAATTCATTTATATCTTATAAGAAAAAAGGAATTGAAAAAAAAAACAAAAAACAAAAAATAAAATAAAATTTGGGTTGAAACAATAATTGAATATAAGACCCAACAATCATAAAACCAAAAACCCATCAAAGAAAAAAAAAATTAAACCTTTGAATCAACACAAAAAGAACATGTTGACAGCTAGCTAAACTACGAAGATGCAATCCCACAGTAGCACATAATTAAACTCCACCAAGACTCAAACCCAACATAGTAATTCCTAAAAACATAGAACACTGTTAATAAAGAACAAGATTAACATTACATTATGTTTGGCTAAATCACATAAGGAACAAGAATAACATTAAGATGTTCAAGCTTCTATTTTCACAATAATTTTCTCATCCCAACAATTTTAACTAAGCCCATTCCGAGAGAACTGACCAATGAATTTTTTTATTGCAATCATGAGGGAAAGAACTTGAAAGTACTATTCACATAAATTTGGTTGGATCTCTCACCTTTTGTTCAAATTCTCAACTTCTTCATCTATAACCTAACCTCCGAACACCACCTTACTGATCCCATCCGATGGCTAACATTTTCCCCCAAAATATTTTTAAAAAAATTCAAAAATACTAAAATTAAAGTCAATCACTTAAATCTAAAGACTATATATATATATATATATATATATATTTAAATTAAAACAAAATAGTGAAATGCTTGTTTGAAGGGAAACGAGATATACTTGGTGAAAACAAGCAATAGAGGCTATTGAGGGGGAATAGGAGGGAGGAATTTCAGACCAGGTGAGTAGATCTGCGGAGGATATATGAGACTTCCTCATCGGTGTACTTCTCTCTATTGTTCCTTCATTTTCAAAGAAATCAAAATGCTTGAATCGCAAAAAAGAAATCAAACAGAGAACGAGAATGGCTTATTCAAGAGAGAAAATGAAGTGTATAGAATCTAAAGTAAACTATGTGGAGAAACCCAAAAAATTTTTTTTTGATAAACTCTAATCTAATGAAAGACATATTGAAGCTTTACTTTTGATCGCAATGAGAAAGAGAGAGAGAGAGAGAGAGTTCGATCCTCCGAAAGGAGGAGGAGAGTGTCTCTAGAATGAACCAGATCGAAGTGCCCAAAATCTATCTTCGAACCCTCTCTCTTCTCCCTCTCTTCTCAACTTCGAACCGTCTCTAGAATGAACCAGATCGAAGTGTCTCTTTAGGGTTTTGCAAGCAAGTCTTTAGGGTTTTGCTTCTGCCTTTTCGAATCCACAAAGAGAATAAAATGTAACAATTTTTTCTAAAAGAGAAGTCACTTTTACAAAACCCTAAAACTTAAAAAAAAAAAGTTACTTTTGTCTTTGATTTAACAATTGAAAAAATTAAAAACTTGGTTGCCGTCCTCTCAGTTGATGCATATGTTCTTTTTCTACTATATATATATATATATATATATTTGGGTGAATTCGCACCCGAAAATTTCATTTTGGTGCTTTTTTTTTTAACATACAATTTACGACATGCATTGTGCGTCGTAAAAAGACAATACTTTTAACGGCAGGTGATGTGTGCATCATAAAAAGTACAATACTTTTAACGGCGGACATTGTGTGCCCTGTGAAAAGTGCACCACTTTTCATGACTGACGTATGTGTGTCGTGTATAGCTGATATATTAACGGCATGCCAAATGCATGTCATAGAAAGTTTTATTATTTACCGCAAACATTGCAAGCTGTAAAAAAATCATCGTTACTACCATTCATGGCCTACGCAATAGACATGCCATAGTTGGAAAATTATTTACGATGTGCAAACAAAGCAAGTCGTAAAAGTGAGAAAATATGGCGTGCATTTATAGTATGTCGTTGATATGGTGCCGTAAAAAATTAGTTTTGTTGTAGTGTACTACCAAACCAGCACTACCAACTACCACTTCAAGCCCTTCTATCTCTTTCGTCATAACTCCGTTTCACCTCATTTTTACATTGTTGGATTCACCTCATGGCCTAGTTTTCGTATCACCCCTCACCCCTCACACGTCTTAATCTTTCTCTTTTTGCATGCCGCCGGAGCTCCAAGAGTTGATAAAAAAAAAAAAAAACATTTCTTTTCGTTTCTGACTTTTCTTCGAGCCATTTTTCGGACATCATATCTTTCTCGATTCTTAATGATTTTACTTCATTCTTTTTCCATTCTCTTCACTTCACTTCCTACTTCGTCCTACACTACCTCTCTTTCTCACTTGTTCTTGTAAGGGCAGTTTTGGTATGCCAAAAGTTGTCTGAAAACTAACTTCAAAAATTTTGAAACATTTATCTTTTGTTTCTTTCTCCTCCATATTCCTCATTGTTCTTCTTCTTCTTCACTTATAACATGATGTGGGGCATGGTTCTATGTGGTAACGGAGCTGCTAATGGTAGTGGTGGTGATCTGGCGATGGCGGTGGAGCTCGCGATGATGGTGGTCGTGGAGTTTGAAGGTAGTGGTAATGGAACTTGCTTGTAAAAAAGGTGGGTTTGCTGTTGAAAGGTGGTGGTGATGGTCATGCTCATGGTGGTAGTGAAGTTGGTGGTTTAGGTGGTGATGAGAAGATAATACAAAACTAAAATGGGCATTGGTATTCCATTCCAATTTTCAACATACCAAACGTGCTCCAAATCTTATACAACTAGTGATTAAGTCAAAATATGTTTGCACCTCATGAAATTGGACCAAGAGACCTCAAGAAATTATCTATCATGAGGCAACCACATTCAACGCTATTAATTACTGAGCTACCCTGTGTGGGTTAAATCTATGACAAATGTCTTATTTTTTCTAATTTCAACTGAAAATTTATCGCTATCTCTATTGTCAATAAATATATGAACAAGCCAATCACCATTTAAAATTAGAAAGAAAAAAAATTACAATAAAAGAAAACATATATAACTATATATAGATGAGAAAGATAGTTTTCTCAAAGCTTGAATACAAATACATGACTTTCAATTATAACATCACTTTTAAATCAATAATACCAATTTCATACAATATAAACACAACAAAAACTAGCTCCTCATTTGTGACATATCTTTGTGATGACAAGTCTTCAGTGGTGTCATGCCTCGACTTTTATCATCCGAGTTCATTTCCAAATCCTTTATACTCTTATCCTTGTAAATCATCACATCCATTCAAGAACATGAGCAAGAACAAACAATAACATTCTCTGATGACAACGATGACGATATATAAACAAAACATGGTATGATGCCCTTGGCCTTACATTGAATAATAATAAATAGAAACAAAGGGACATATCCTTACACAATATTTCACACTCGGCCAACAAGTAAAAGGCCCCGTGGCCAATTGTGGGGGCTGAATATCATGAGCCGTAGAGAAGCCGAATAGTTGGACCTGGAAGTCAAAATATACGCATCGCATTCGGCCCCGTCTTGCACATTTAAATCCTACCCTATTCGGCCAAACAGCCGGTTGAGTAAGAGGCCGAGTGAATAGCGGTTTGTAACAAAAAAGCCAAATAAATAGTTATATGGCGAATAAAAAGTGGGCCCGGCCCCGAGGCCCAAGGAAGAGAGGATGTAAATAGAAGAACACCAGCCAGAAAGAGGTATGTGAAAACTAGTATGCTTAACTTAAAATACAAGTAATCCAAAGAGAGTAGAGACTGACTTTTCCGTCAGAGTGCTGATTCTGGCACCCCCGACCGGAGTGTTCATTTCTTTTTAGGTGTCTATTTGAGGATCACGAGTGTCCCCCAAGATCTGAAGAGTATTTCCAAACCACTTTCTCACAATTGGCGCCGTCTGTGGAAATACTCAAATACATCCATGGCGGGCGTAACGGAGGACCCTCCGATAGTCACTGACGAAACCACATAGAGAGACGACCTCATCCCAACAAACATGCTTGGACCGGAGACTATCGCCACAAGACGCGCCTTGAACTTCGCCTCACCCTCGACTTCAGAGCATGAGACATTGTAAGCGATCATGGAACAAGAAAAGCAAAACGAACAGAGGTTAGAGAACGTGGTCGCTGAGAACGAACGTCTTCGTTAAGACATGGCCTTTGAAGTGGCGAAGTCTAAACAAGCTGTCCGCCCAGATCCGGAGCGACCTTTAAGGGCAGATGGTCGACAACTTCAAGCCCGACAACAAGACACTGATAGCGACTCCGACTCATTATCCCCGGAGCCCAAGAAGAAGGGACGACCCGAAACCACCAGTTTCTCTGAAGAGAGTCCACGCATAAGGCATAAACGAAGAAGAAATAGTTCAGACGAAGAAGACCAACACGATCCCTTTGTACGACGGATCGCAAGGGTAGTGCCACCTAAGAAATTCAAAGCACCGTCATTCACCTTGTACGATGGTAAATCAGACCCCACCGATCACATCCGCCATTACAAGCAAGCCATGACACTGTATGCAGACGGCGAGGCTCTCATGTGTAGAATATTTCCGAGCAGTTTGGGACCACTAGCTGTCATGTGGTATTATAAACTCGAGTCGGCTTCAATCAAGAGTTTCCATCAACTCCAAAAATCCTTCAGGGCAAGGTTTATCACTAATGAGGTCTAGCCAAAGCAAGCAGATTCCCTCTGGGCAATGCAGATTCATCCTGGGGAAACCCTTCGTGCGTATTCGGCGCGGTATTGGGAATGTTTTAATCTGGTAGATGATGCTTGCTACGACTCCATGGCCATTACTGCCTTCAAGATGGGGTTACATCCCAACAGTGCCCTCCGCAGCTCTTTGACCAGACGGCCCCCCAAAACAGTCTAGTCGTTGATGAAGAAAGTTGAAGAATACTGTAAAGTGGAAGATGATGCTTTGAGGGTTAAAGCCGAAAATGTGACCAACAAGATGGCTCCTGCTGAAATTCCTCAGCCGCTAAATTTTGTGCCGCCTTAGAGCCCTGAACCACGGCATCGGGCTAAACGAGATAAGAGACAGGATTCTCGTCGATCAAGCAACCAATGCTCCCGCTGTGAAAATGAACAACTGCAAGTCGACAACAGGTGCACAAGGCGCGCCAACAAGAAATATACGGAGTTGTCAGAGCCGATTAGCACAGTCATGTCCAAAATCCAACATCTTCCGTTCTTCAAATGGCCGTAAAAAATGGTGGGACCTCCCGAAACGAGAAGACGGGATAAGCGGTGCGAGTATCACAAGGATCACGACCATGAAACTGAGAGTTGTTACGTATTGAAGGATCACTTAGAGGAATTGGTACAAGATGGTCGGCTACAATAGTACATCTGAAAAGGCAACTCAACCAAAGTAATAGCCTTAAGACACGATTCCCCTCCACTCGGCGTGATTCACGTGATATACAGCCTGCCAATGTCATCCACGGTGCACACGATTCAGTCGAATCCCGACCCTCAAAGTCAACTCACTCTGGCTAAACGGCCCCATAAAGCTGCGAGCATTGCTTTTGATCATTTAGATTTGGCCGGAGTGACACTTCCCCACATCGATCCCTTAGTGATCGAGTTACGCGTAAACCGATTTACCGTTTGTAGACACCCCATTTTTGACCATCCTCAAGACTTGGACGTCATCGTTTGAACACTCGATGATCATCCATGTTCATGTTCGTTTGGAGTTCCTGAAGGTCTCGGCTGTGTGCCTTGCCCTAAGATCTCTCAACTTGTCTGTTTTGTGCTTGGTTGTGGACCAAGCACTTGTGTTTTTGCTTTTGAGGGAAGAGGATGGCTTGTTTGCCATCCCCTCAACCCACCGGCCAAGGCTTGAAGCCATCGGCCCTGTTTTCTTGTCATCGGCCAAAAGTGCTGGCCGATCGGCACTATTTTTGGTCGGTCGGCCCTTATGTTGGTTGATCGGCCATTTTTGCTGGCCGAACCCTATTCATCTGCTTTATGCAGATATTTTATGCCAGTTGGCACAACTGGCATCCACAATTCACCCCCTCCATACACGTGTATGGAGGGATTTGCCCTTTGCTTAGCTTCTCTTAGAAGCTTTAGAAATTGAACTTCTATAAAGAGGGAGCCCCTCCTCCCTCCTCAAGGGTTCAGAAAAATCACCTTTGAAGGATAGAGATAGCCTTATATCTATCTTGCCTCATTTCTCCATTTTTGTGCTTCAAAAGTGTAGTATTGTCTTAGTTTAACACACAAACACCTAGCAACACACCTTCCCTTTGTTGCTGAGGTACTGGGGAGTTGGTTTTGGTGTTCTTGGGTGGGTTTGAACTCAGAAAAACTTGTTGGAGCTTTGTTCTTGAAAAGGTTCTGCAAGGGTGAGTTCCTTGCTTTAGATACCCCATTCTTGCTTAAGCTTTTAGCCCTTCTTGCTTATTGTTTTAAGCTTAGATTATAACTAAAAGTTCTGATTTTTAGTGTTTAAGACCTTTGTTTAAGGTCATTTTTGTGTTTAGGATTGATTACCCCCTCTTAGGCCTTGTTTGGCCTTATTCTTGTGCTTTATTTTTAAGCTTTGAGATCACCTTGTTTTGGCCTTCTCACCTAGGGATTTCAGTGGTGGGGATGGTGTTTTAAGGTCTCAAATAGGAGAGGGTCATCCCCTCTCCTTGTTGTCTTGAATGCTTGCATAATTGGCTTATGTGGGTAGCATGTTTGCTTAGCTTGTTTTAGCTCAATTTCAGCAAGTATTTGCTGTTATTTTTCCATGTTTTACCTCTGTCTAAGGTTGGTTTAATGGCCTCTTACATGCTCTATATACTTGTCTTGCAATCCCCTCATTTTCCTTAATAAGCATCATGTTGTAACATGTCATTTTAGCATGATTTTGCCTCAACTCCATGAAGCTTTTAGCCTTGTTTTACCATGCTACCTTTTCTTGGTCATGCTTGCATTGTTTTGTATAGCCACCATGTAATCTAGCTTGTTAGCTTTGAGTGTCCAAGTCACTAGCATGCTTTACTCGGGTCATTTCAGTAATTTGGCATCACTTGTTATGTTATTTCAGTCCATATAGTATGCTTGTACACTTGCACTTATCACTCCTTTAATGTTTTAAAGAGTTGATGTTTTATGCCTCATGATTGGATCATTGTGCATGCTTCTATGTTTAGGTCATTTGGATGCCATCTAAGTGGGTTTTTGGGCTTACTTTGACATGCCATAACTCTGATTTTATTGGCTTGAGTCATGCCATGTTTGGTTTGGATTGGTGTAGTGTAACACCCCTTTTGTAGCTTTGCATGCCTCATGTTTTTGGCCCTTTGTTCTTGCTTATTTTGGCCTTATTTCTTGCATGTTTTGTCATTGTTTTGGCATGCTTTAGGATTGTTTTGGTTTTCTTAGGCCATTTGCTTCATGTTTTGCATAGCCTTAGTGCAAGTCCTTTTGCTAGTCTTAGGCTTTGAGCCTCATGCATGCTATAATTATGATTATATGTGTGATTTGGCATCATTTCTAACATCATTTCAGAGCATGTAGTGTTGTCACATTTGCGTACTTTTCACTCTTTTAAGTGTGCTTAAGAGTTATGTCTTCATGCCTAGGTGATAGGCCAATTAGCATGCATGTTTGTATTTGCTTTTGTCCCTCATTTCTTAGCATTTTGGCCACTGATTCGGGCCCTTTTGAGAGCTGTCCAATTTGGTTTAAGTCCATCCTTTGCATGTTGTTGCATGCTTGCCTTGCATGTTGTCGCATGCTTGTTGCATATTTAGTACCTTGCATGTTGTTGCATGCTAGTAGGTCGCATGCTTATCCTTTTATCATGTTGTCACATGCTTGTCTCATTTTGTATATTGTTGCATACTTGTCCACCTTTGCATGCCTTGCATGCTTGAATGTTCATGTTGCATCTTGCATACTTGTTTAGGTTATATTGCATTTGGCAAGCTTGTCACCATTAGCCTGGCATGGCATTGTCATTAGCATGCTTATGTTGCATTAGCTTGCTTGAATGCTTAGGTTGCATTGCATTGTGTGTGCATCCCTTACCTCTTGATCAAGCATGATAGAGGTTGGGGCCCCTTATGTGCTTTGTGCATTTCATTTGATATTGAATTGCACACTTGGCTCCTTTGGCCATCATGCATTGGAATGCGTGATTGGTGGCCCGAGGGTCGAGAACTACACTCCTTCGAGTCTTAAACATGATAAGGGGTGTAGTTGTGCAGACATTATCTTGTAAATGTATTGCCATGCTCTGTTTGTCCTCTGCTACGGCAACAGGAGCTTTTCACAGGAAGAAATGGTCGATCGACCACATTCAGTGCCGATCGGCAATAAACACTTGGCCGATAGCCTTATATTTGGTCGATGACCAATTTCCCACGGCCGATGGCCCTATTTCTTGGTCGATGACCTCCCACAGTGTACACAAGATGGTTCTGAAGTGTCACAAAAGTTGGCACAATTTTCAGAGGTACATGGCAGTGCAAACAGAGGCAACATGAAGCATGGCGATGGATTTCCGAGCGAAGCCATCCGAGCATGCATTCATCCCTCGTCTTGAGGCCATTTCAGTGTTTTAATAACTTAGGATAGTTATTTATTTTGATTTGGTTGTGTAATAATTAATTAGCTTGTTAGTTATTTAATTAGATGATTTGTATTATTCTTTCGGTCCCTCCGTCGAGAGGGCGCAATTATGTAATAAGCGTGCGTGTGTGTGATGCATGTCTTCCAACCTCCATTTCTTTCTCCTTTTTACTTACCTGCTTTCAGTGGTTAGTTCTAGGGCATATTTCAATTAGCATCCTTATCCTATGCATGTTTGCATCATTCATTTGTATTCCATGCACCGAGCTCGGCGCATCATACCAACTGCATTGTATTTCAATTCCAAGTTGAATACATGTATCAATTGTCGCATTTCACATGCCATTTTAGATTAGCCGAGCCTATTTCTAGTTGCATTTTGCATGTGATGCATTAGCCATTTTAACATGAACTAGGATCATGCATGATTCCTAACTAGTTTCTTGTTTTGGCTCGGAGTACACTGTAAGTGTTTATGCTTTAGCATCTTGCATGTATGTGAGTGTTAACATGACAGCATGCTTACCATGATGCTAATTGCTTATGTGTTATAACTGCCTGAATGCCTGTGAGTGAAGGTTGGATTGCTTAAATTGGAAACATTCATTGAAATCCGTGTTTTAGCCTACTTGTGAGTAGCAAACTTCAAACCATTTCCAAACAAACGGATATGCGATGCTTTGTTCCAAATTAGGTGATCTAGTCTATACTTGTGTGTTGTGCGCATCACATAGTAATTCTAGCTAATTAACCAGAATAAGAACATATGTGTTTTCAAAAACAAGATATCATGTTTAGTACAGGCCGATCTTTGATCGGGCGAGCAGGGGTGCTCATAGATGACTTTCCCCAATCGTACCCAAGTTCCCGAGCCGAGGCAACTTTGGTGATGATGGACACGTGGCCTTAGGCACGAGTCAGGGTTTCCCAAAATTCCCCCCAAAATAAAATATTTAGGTGGCGACTCTGTATCTGGCAAAGCAGTCCATGTTTGGCACTTCTTTCTTAAAAATCAATTTTCCAAAACGATTTGCCAGATTTCGACTCTTTGGTGATTTATCAATCTCACATCGCATATTGTGAGATCAGATTAAGAACCGTGACATTTGAGTCCGAATTATAGCAGCAAAGCCCATGGGCGCGTCTACACCGTTGAGCGCGTACTCATTGATCCGGGGAGCACATCGGAAGTTATGTATTACAAAACATTCACCAAACTCGGCTTCTCCGAATCGGATCTCTCTCCGGCTCCTTATCCACTATTCGACTTCAACGCCAATCCAGAATACCCGTTGGGGAAAATTACACTACCCGTTCGAGCGGGCTCCCGAACAGTGGAAGTGGAATTCCTGGTCGTCAAGCTGCCATCGCCGTACAATCTCATCATGGGGCGAACTTGGTTGCATACTATGCAGGCCGTGCCAAGCACCTATCATCAGCTGCTATGCTTCTCGACAGAACGTGGCATTGAGCAAATCTGTGGCTCCCAGAAGTCAGCACAAGCATGCTATCTCCTTGCTAGAAAGACGCCAAAGGAGTTGCAAGTGAATTCTATTGAGGTGCTGGATCACGAGAGCCTCGATGATGTTGGGCGGCTCCCAAGTGAAAAGGCCACGGAAGCCCTAGATCGAGTTGAACTCGACGGAAACCCAGACAGGTTCTTCATGGTCGGCGCCTCCCTGAATCAAGCCAATAGACAACAGCTAATTTCCTTCCTGCTCAGTAACCTTGATATCTTTGCGTGGACTCCATACGAGATGCCGGGTATAGATCCGTCTATTTCGCAGCACCGATTGAATGTTGACCCTAAATGCAAGCCGATTATTCAGAAAAGCTGGCGGTCAGCCACAGAGCACACTGTCGCCATTATTGAGGAGGTTGATAGGTTGCTTGACGCCGGGGCAATCAGGGAAATGACCTACCCTACATGGCTCTCTAATGCTGTGGTTGTGAAGAAGAAAAATGGGACGTGACGAGTGTGCATTGATTTCACGGACCTAAACAAAGCCTGCCCCAAGGATTGTTTTCCCCTACCCAGAATTGACCAACTTGTAGATGCAACGGCACGCCATCAGCGTATGGGCTTCCTTGATGCTTACAGAGGCTACCATCAAATCGCCATACATCCAGAGAACCAAGACAAAACTGCATTCCTCACCCCAAGAGGAACCTACCGCTATAAGGTTATGCCTTTTGGGCTGAAGAATGCAGGGGCAACTTACCAAAGACTGGTCACTGCCAAGTTCAAAGAGCAACTCGGCCAGACTATGGAAGTGTACATTGATGACATGGTGGTCAAGTCCAAAGAAGAGCAAACCCATCTAGACGATCTAGAAGAGACATTCGACATTTTACGCAAATACAAAATGAAGCCGAACGCTTCCAAATGTGCATTTGGGATCAGCTCTGGCAAATTCTTGGGTTACATTGTCAACCACCGAGGAATCGAAGCTAACCCGAGGCAAATCACAGCAATCTTGGAACTCGGCTCCCCTCGTTCAGTGAAAGAGGTTCAACAGTTGATGGGGATGGCCGCCGCACTCAACAGGTTCATCAGTCGGTCCACAGATCGCTGCCGACAATTCTTTAATACACTACGACAGGGTAAGGCTTTCAAATGGTCCGCCGAGTGCAAAGCCGCTTTCAACGACCTTAAGACCTACCTCCGATCAGTGCCACTCTTGACAACACCTTCGGTAGGTGACCCTCTCATTTTATATTTGGCAGTTTCCGACTTGGCCGTCAACGCCGTACTGATAAAGGAAGAGCTGGGAGAGCAGCGGCCAGTATACTATGTGAGCAAGGCAATGGTTGACGCCGAAACACGCTACCTTCCGCTGGAAAAACTCATCCTAGCTCTAGTCATGGCGGCAAGAAAATTGATGCATTACTTCCAGGGGCATAGCATCGGGGTGCTAACAGATTACCCCCTTCGATCAGTACTACGTAGTGTAGAAGCATCAGGACGCGTCTCAAAGTGGGCTCTCGAACTCGGCCTGTACGACATTCAGTTTCTACCTAGAACCTCAATCAAGGGACAGGTGCTTGCAGACTTTGTTGCCGAATTCACCGGGGGTCTTGCCGACCTAAAATCTGATGAAATTCGACCTAAGGCGAACTGGAGAATTTTTGTTGGGGACATTTGGCAGCTGTACGGTGATAGATCGTCCAATCAACGGGGCAGTGGAGCCAGTGTAGTAATCATGGCCCCCGACGGCGCAATAATTGAGCAGGCCGTCAAGCTCGGCTTCGAAGCATCAAAAAGCCGAATACGAAGCCCTTCTAACCGATCTGTGGAATGCACATCTTTTGTGTGCTCGGTATTTGCTTGTATTTTGCAATTCAAAACTGGTGATCAATCAGCTAAAGGGGGAGTACACGGCAAGAAACGACCGTATGGCGGCTTACATGAAAACGGCTAACTCCTTGCTGGCAAAATTCGACCACCATGAATTGAATCAGATAACACGTGATCAGAACACACATGCAGATGCCCTTGCTTGCCTAGCCTCCGCCATTAACTCAGAGATTAAACAGACCATCGAAGTAGGTTTCATCCCAGAGCCAAGCATTGGCCCTTCGAAGGAAGTCCAGGTCAATGTCATAGAATCTGGACCGAGTTGGATGGATCCCATTATTGCATTCCTATCTTCCGAACAGCTCCCAGAGGACAAGAAAGAAGCGCACAAACTGCGAAACAAAGCCCTGCGATACTACTTGGATCCGCAATGAAAGCTTTATAAAAAAATCCATTTCTGGTCCATATTTAGAATGCGTGCACCCGGACAAAGTCGAAGAGCTTCTGACTGAAGTACATGAAGGTAGTTGTGGCGCCCATTCTGGCGGGTGCTCTTTGGCTCATCGAGCCGTGACACAGGGGTATTACTAGCCGACAATGAGAGCCGATGCCGAATGTTACATGAAAAATTGTGAACAGTGCCAGAAGTTCTCTCCGTTGACCCACCTACCTACTGAAGAGCTAAGTTCCATAACTAGTCCTTGGCCGTTCGCCCAATGGGGACTTGACATCATCGGACCACTGTCTCGTGCCCTGGGTAACAAGCGATTTTTGATTGTCGCAATAGATTATTTTACAAAATGGGTAGAAGCAGAGACACTAACGCACATCCGAGATATAGACGTGAAGCGTTTTGTTTGGCGAAATATCATAACACGATTCGGCATTCCAAGAGCACTTATCTCAGATAACGGCACCCAGTTTGATTGTGGCGTCTACCGAGAGTTATGCAGCAAGTATGGTATCCGGCCTTACTTTTCCACGCCAGCTTATCCACAAAGCAATGGTCAAGCTGAAGCCTCTAACAAATCCATCTTGGACGGCATCAAAAAGAGGCTGGAGAAAGCTAAAGGCAAATGGGTCGAAGAATTGCCGAGTGTGTTGTGGGCTCATCAAACTACACCGAGGCGATCCACTGGAGAAACGTCATTTGCTCTATGCTCTCAGGCAATAATACCCCTAGAGATCGGCCTCCCAACCTTGAAATCGAAAGTTTTTAATATGGGCCAAAACGACATGATGCTAGCCTTGGATTTGGTTCTAATTGAAGAACGAAGAGACCGTGCCCTTGCATCCATGGTGCGGTATCAGCAGCAGCTTGCTAAGACGTATAATCAATGTGTTCAGTTGCGACGCTACACACCAGGAGAGTTGGTCCTGAAGAAGGTACTCCCAGCTGCTAGGAAACCGGCTGATGGAAAACTGGGTCCTAACTGGGACGGCCCTTATCAAGTCGATTCAATTGCAGGAGTAGGGGCATATCGGCTCAAAGACATGTCTGGAAGAAGTCTGCCACGACCTTGGAACTTAACGCACTTACGTAAATTTTATCATTAAACCCGACCTGCGGGGAATGATGCTAGTTTTGAATGGTTCACCATGTACATACTTCACTTTTGCAAATACAATGTTTCCCGTTTCCCCATCGCCTAATTCAGTTCAAAAGCCTCTAAATTCGGAGCGTTCTTCGTGGATATCACGATTGGCCAATACAAGTCTCCAGATTCGGAGCCCCGCTGGTGCATGACACCTTTGAGCCGAAAAAGCCTCCGGATTTGGAGCGCCCTTCATGCATATCACGATTGGCCAATACAAGTCTCCGAATTCGGAGCCCCGCTAGTGCATGACACCTTTGGACCGAAAAAGCCTCCGGATTCGGAGCGCCCTTCGTGGATATCACGATTGGCCAATACAAGTCTCCAGATTCGGAGCCCTGCTGGTGCATGACACCTTTGGACCGATTAAGCCTCCGGCTTCGGAGCGCCCTTCGTGGATATCACGATTGGCCAATACAACTCTCCGGATTTGGAGCCCCGTTGGTGCATGACACCCTTGGGCCGATTAAGCCTCCAGATTCGGAGCGCCCTTCGTGGATATCACGATTGGCCAATACAAATCTCCGGATTCGGAGCCCCGCTGGTGTATCACACATTTGGACCGATTAAGCCTCCGAATTCGGAGCGTCCTTCGTGGATATCACGATTAGCCAATACAAGTCTCTGGATTCGGAGCCCCGCTGGTGCATGACACCTTTGGGCCGATTAAGCCTCCGGATTCAGAGCACCCTTTATGGATATCACGATTGGCCAATACAAGTCTCCGGATTCGGAGCGCCCTTCATGGGTATCACAATTGGCCGTCTCCGAACTTAGAACCCCATTAGTGCATGACACCGTATAAACGTAGGCTGAAACATGCAAACATTCAAAATGAAATGGCACAAGCCGTACAAACGAGGGCTAAAACATGTAAACATTCAAAATAAAATGGGGCAAGCCATACAAACGAGGGCTAAAACATGTAAACATTCAAAATGAAATGGGGCAAGCCGTATAAACGCGTGGCGAAACATACCGTATAAACGTAGGCTGAAACATGCGAACGTTCAAAATAAAATGCGTCCTTAAATTAATCGATTGGCATGAAGTGTACTAATATAATTAGAAAGTACAATAGCACTTGAAAACACTTGAAGTAGAAAGTGTACTATTATTCAATTAACCAATAATTACATAATTTTGCATTACAATGTCTACTTTGAGCATTACAATGTCTACTTTTATCCGGCGTCTCCCTCATCGTCACTCTTCTCGACTTCGAAGGCGGAAAAGGGGAAGTGATCATGTTGGTACAACGGCAACGCCGAATTAACGCCCGTTGCTCAGAGAGCCTCCACGGCTTGCAGTGCCTTGATCCAACCGTGCCTAAAGCCCCGGTTCTCGCATCGGCAGACCTCCTTTGCAAGTTTCTCTTTGGTTTTGTCGATCCCAACCTTTCGGCCCTCGTGGAAGCCTTTTTCATAACCCATGGTCCTCACATTTGCCACGGCAAACATACTTGCCGTATCTCGGTCGGCTATCGTGTGACTTAACAGCCATTGGATCACTCTCTCCTCCACGACCAGATTAGATTAACTTGCTGCACGCGGCTCGATGGTTTGAGCCTTTCTAAGCTCCCTAAGCTCACGCTCGGCTTTCTTCGCGCGAGCCTCCAAACTGCGAATTCGTTTATCCTTCTTCTCTATTTCTCGTCACGCGGCGCGCAGGTGCATGCCAACTTCATAAGTGGTATACAGCCTTTTCACCGCCCCATGGATGCCTTCTCAAAATACTTCGAAATCTTGTCGACCAACCATCGACTGCTGGACTTCCGGTGGAAAGATCTGTCAAGCGAACTCGACTGCTACACCTGGGTCGTTGACATCGGAGTCCGCCTCCATCATCAATTTATTTCCCACGAAAACTGCAAAACTCAACGGTCTCGGTCGCGGGGAGCTCCCCCTTTGCTGTTTTTCTTTTCGGGGAGATTTGCTTCGACGACTTGGGGGCTGACATTTTTCCTGTTCCCCGGAAGTCCTTCCTCCCATGCGTGTAGGCTCGTTGCTGCGATTCATTGCAGTGTCTAGCTTAGCCAATGTTCGTCATTCTCCTTTGCTGTTGAAGAACAGTCTATTTGACATTCGCACTTATCTAAAGCTAGTTTAAATCGAGTCTGAACAAGAATAAGTGGAATCACTGGCGCGAACTCACCCTATTTATTTCTAATGTACGCAGCGCCCCCGAGGCGACTTCTTTAATGCTAAACTCCAAAAGCTAGATGCTGATCAAATTATTCGGCTCTTGGAGTTCATAAATTGGCTGGGGCAAGGGCAGATTTACTAATCTGATCGGCTACTCTACGATGGAAAATGTTGCCTAGGCGTTGTGGCAATCACTTTATGCCGTAGCCACTCCATGAACTAATTATATTCGGTTCTTGGAGTTCATAAATTGGCTAGGGCAACGACAGATTTACTAATCTAATCGGCTACTCTACGATGGTAAATTAGTCGCCTAGGCGTTGTGTCGATCAATTTATGCCGCAGTCACTCCATGAACTAATTATATTCGGCTCTTGGAGTTCATAAATTGGTTGGGGCAAGGGCAGATTTACTAATCTGATCGGCTACTCTACGATGGTAAATTAGTCGCCTGAGCGTTGTGCCAATCAATTTATACCGCAGCCACTCCATGAACTAATTATATTCGGCTCTTGGAGTTCATAAATTGGTTTGGGCAAGGGCATATTTACTAATCTGATCGGCTACTCTATGATGGGAAATTAGTCGCCTGGGCGTTGTGCCGATGAATTTATGCCGCAGCCACTCCATGAACTAATTATATTCGGCACTTGGAGTTCATAAATTGGTTGGGGCAAGGGCAGATTTACTAATCTGATCGGCTACTCTACGATGGTAAATTAGTCGCATGGGCGTTGTGCCGATGAATTTATGCCGCAGCCACTCCATGAACTAATTATATTCGGCTCTTGGAGTTTATAAATTGGCTAGGGCAAGGGCAGATTTACTAATCTGATCGGCTATTCTATGATGGTATATTATTAAGTTGCCTAATTATCTAATCGTCATGTATACACGAATGTTTCATCCAAAGAAGCAAAAAGCAATACCATGCATCAATAGAAACATTAAGCACAAGTAACAACGAAGTACAAGGGAAATTTTCATTAGTAAAATTAGGCACAGACTGTAGCCATTTTACATGTGAAAACTACTAGATAAAAAGCTACAACAAAAATTACATTCAAAATCCTAAAACAAAAAGTTGTAACATTAAAAGTTGTAACATTACATTCAAAATCCTAAAACAAAAATTACTGTCGCCCTCATCAATCCTCGGAGTCAGACTCTAGCGGCTCAATATCCACTTGCTCATATGGAATTGGCATAGCCAATGTCACATTAGCAGCAGCAAAGGCTTTGAGCCAGCCATGTTTGAATGCCCGATTCTCGAATTTGGGGATTTCTTCCACGTGATTGGCAAGGGCAACGCTTTGCCCAGCCTCATACGCCTTCTTAGTCTCAGAGTCGGCTACTTTTTTTGCCGCCTTTGATTCTGCTAAGTCCGTCTCAAGTTTGGCGATCGACTCTTGGGCTAACTTGAGCGCAGCATCGCTCACAGTCGCCCTATGTTCGGTAGCCAATCTGAGCTGGTCTGCATTCCTTGCCCTCTCCATTTCAGCCTCGGCCCTTGCAGACTCCACTTCGCCCGCACCGCTTCGAACTCGGCCCGGCTCCTTTGGCCCTCAACTTCGGATTGTAAACGGCTAATCCGTTCGATGGCATCATGCTGGCGACGGCCTAACTCAGCTATCCTTCCGACCGTCTGCAAAACAGGAGATTAAAACCAAATTGTATGCATTAAAGGGAAAGGCAAGATCAAGATGTTTACCAGAACAGCCAATTGAGCGGCTAGCGCTATTGCCAAAAGGTCTGGCTCTGAGCGGAAAGCCACCTTATCAGACGTCAATGAAATAGATGAGGCCATGCTCAGCGCCACGACTGGTTCTTTCATAGCCGGTGCATTAGAGGAGATCGACACATTTTTTATCCTTGGTTGAACCACAAAAGGCACAACCAAATCTGACTTCTCTAGACGCGGCCGTTTGTCAGCAGGGTCTTTTCCAGAGCTGGCCTTAACCTCAGCAGGACGCTTCTCTGCCCTTCGTTCAGCCTCCTGATTTGCCGGCACGACCGGCTCCGACTCCGCATATCGGGTTTGAGTCGTCTCCTCAATAACAGGCAAGGGGGGCTCAACGTCGACGACGGGTGGCACTTTGGATCAGATGGCCTCCGCTCGAATGGCCTCTGCTCTCTGCCGCGCAGCCATTCGCTCAGTGTTTTTCTTTTTTGCAAGTTTTGTGAGTGAAAACCCGGCCATATCTTTAGGGTACGCGCCGGGAAGATCTTCTAACCCAATAAAGACGTCGTCGTAAACTTCCCGACCCGAGGTGGACGGAGGGTTGGCTGAATTGAGACCGGCCTCCTCAAAGGCTACCCTTAAGGCCTCATCTACTTCGGCCTTAGACTGGCCTGATTCTTCACCAACCTCTGCGACTTCCGCACGTTCCGAGTCGGATCCTTCGAAACTGATCTTGCACAAGTTCCTGAAGTTGGTTAAAATAAGAGCCGTAAGAAATTCTACACCCTTTGAAACCGGGATGTTTTCTGCTGCCGAGAAGGTCGTGTACGTCAGCTTGTATTGAAGAAGAACATGTGCCGCCCTCCCTTGTTTTTGAAGGCTTGGACAACCTAAGTATTTCAGCGCAACATTGATCTCTGAGAGAACGGCATCGTCGGTCGAAGTCAAGACTTTCTTCAAATCGTTTCCTGCACAAATCAAACCATGGGACCAAAAAGATAAAGTCTTGTATATGCAACAAAAATAAGTGCAAAGGGCTATATGGCCACCCGGTTCGCCCCTCCGTCTAGGAATGGGATCTAAGCGGTCCTCGCCTTCGCCGAATTCCCAGTTACCTCGGACAACGACCATTACGTCATCGACTCGCTTGCAGAGTTGGAAAGCATGGTCACTAACTAATGGTCGGTGTCCTTGGCCCTGAGGAAATACCGCCCGTACCAGCCAGTAGACTTTGCCAAGGCATAATAATGCCGAATAGCAGGTATGCCGAGGTTAATCCTAAGACGACGGTTTAATGCTACAATCCCCATTACGATTCTAAAAAATTTGACATTGGGTTGGGAAGGGATTAGACCCCAATGGCGAAGGACAGCCCTAAGGAATGGATGAAGGAGGAAACGGACTCCACCCTCTGCGATTGATAGGAGAGGGAAGACGATGGAGCTCTCATCAGCCCTATCCATGTCGAGGGTGCCGTCTGTCACAAGTAACAGACGGACATCATCAGGGATGGAAAAATGGCGTCGAAAGCTAGAGATTCAATCCGCGGAGAGAAGGTCTTTTAGATGCTTTGCCATTTCGGACAGCCTATAGGAGCGTACTAAACTAAAGATGAACCAGGAAAAGGGATTCAAAGCAGAGAGGAAGCAGAGAGGAAGAAAACTTACAAGAAACGGAGAGGACAATGAAGGTTGAATGGAAGTTGCAGAGGTGAGTCGGAAGGCAGTCCAAAAACTCTTAAGCATCCAAAGATGTGTGTTTGAAAAGACGACAAGATTTTAAATCACAATAAATGGAAGCGTACGAAGGGACGGGAAGTTGAAATGATAACCAAAAGGCATGTGCTCTGACTTCCGCATTGAAATGAGGTTAGCTGCCAAATTTCGGCTCTGACTTTTCCAGTTCAAAACCAAACACTCCCGCTAACTATTGTTAGTGGAGTGATTGGGGGGCAATTGTGGGGGCCGAATATCATGAGCCGTAGAGAAGCCGAATAGTTAGACCTGAAAGTCAAAATATACGCATCGCATTCGGCCCCGTCTTGCACATTTAAATCCTACCCTATCTGGCCAAACAACCGGTTGAGTAAGAGGCCGAGTGAACAGCGGTTTGTAACAAAAGAAGCCGAATAAATAGTTATACGGCGAATAGAAAGTGGGCCCAGCCCTGAGGCCCAAGAAAGAGAGGATATAAATAGAAGAACACCAGCCAGAAAGAGGTATGTGAGAACTAGTATGCTTAACTTAAAATACAAGTAATCAAGAGAGAGCAGAGACTGACTTGTCCGTCGGAGTGCTGATTCTGGCACCCCCGACCGGAGTGTTCATTTATTTTCAGGTGTCTATTTAAGGATCACGAGCGTCCCCCAGGATCCGAAGAGTATTTCCAAACCACTTCCCCACACCAATAAATAAAAGACTTCAAGTCATGAACAATCCTCCAGCCTTGTACCTGAAAAGTTTCTCAACACGTCGGATGAACACTAAGCTCAGTAGAGATCCCAAAGATCCTAACCAATCACAACATATAGATAAAAATGATCATGTATGCACAATGATATACCATATAAGTTGTATGACAGTTAATATCCAAAACTATATTCATATAAATATGTTTTTCTCAAAAATATCCTCTAGATACAACATCGTATAAAATCAATCATTCTCTTCCAAATTTTCATTTTACTTCCAAAAACCTTCAACCCCCCCCCCCTTTTTTTTTGATAAACCTTCCATGTTGACATAAAAGAATCTCACTTAAACATTCGTTTAGAAATTATAACCCTGCATGTAAGTCATAACCCAACCCTACATCTCAATACACCATACGCACCGACGCACCAATACATCTACTATTTTCCCTGACCATAGGCCCAATGACTAAAAGATAACCATAACATGAAAACCGATAACACATATACATTCAAAAAGAAATAACTGAAGTAATACATACTATCAATTTCATCTCCACTGGCTTACAGCACGGATGGTAGATCCTACAGCACGAATAATCTATAACACTCTACTGGCCTTACCCGAATGGGGTTGTAGCTTGACTTTTTCACGTCCTCTTTCGGAAGACGAATAAGCCCTACAGTATCAAACTCTCGCAATTCTAAATCTAATCTCACAAGTGCAATGTTAAATTGATAAACACCAAAGAGTCCAAATTCGGCAAATCATTTAGAAAGTCAATTTTGAATCAAAAATGCCAAAATTGGAATGGTTTGCCAGATACAGAGTCGCCACTTAAATATTTTGTTTTGGAGAAATTTAGAAAACCCATGACTCGTGCCAAATGCCACGTGTCCATCATCACCAAGATTGTCTCGGCTCGGGAACTTAAGTTCGAGAGGGGAAGGTCATGAATGAATTTGAACACCCCCGCTCGCCCGATCAAAGATCGGCCTCTACTAGTCATGATATGAATCTTATGTACATTATATGCTCTTGTTCCGGTTTATTAGGCTAGCATTACTATGTGATGCGCACACACACACACATATAGACTAACTTGCAAGAATAGAAATATTTCGATTCATGTTTGTTTGGAAAATTGTTTCGAATATGTACCACTTGAAAAAGTGATCGCATATCAATATTGCTCAATTTATTCCAATTCAAGCAACAAGCCTTCATCCACAGGCATTCACCAATTTAGCACTTAAGCAATTAGCCTCATGGCAAGCATGCTTTGACATGGCAACAATCACACGCATGCGATATGCTAAAGCGAGTAAAAGCTCACCTAGTACTCCAAGCCAAAATAAACAAAAAAGTTAGAAAAATGCATGATGCCAAACTATGCAATATGACTAATGCAACGCATCAGAAAATGCAATTAATAGGCTTGACTAAAAATATGGCATATGAATCAATTTGATAACATGTGGTCTAAGAATGTATTCAAAGAAGTATTAAACTAACAATGTAAGTTAGAATGATGAACCAAGTCTAGATGCATGCAATACAAGTGGATGCAAACATGAAGTATGCTAAACAAAACATAATGCCCCTAAACTAACCATCGTAAGTGTGTGTGGACTCGCCTTTTTCCACACCCCGCCTTTCAGAAAGGGTTTGAAAAGAAGGCCTCGCAGTTTGCACTCCCACGGTTCTGAATCTAGTCTCACAAGTGCAATGTGAAACTGATAAACACCAAAGAGTCCAAATCCAGCAAATCTTTTTGGAAAATCGATTTTAAATCAAATAATGCCAAAATTGGACTGCTTTGCCAGATACAGAGTTGCCACCTAAATATTTTGTTTTGGAGGAAATTTAGGAAACCCTGACTTGTGCTAAAGGCCACGTGTCCATCATCACCAAAGTTGCCTTGGCTCGGAAACTTGGGTACGAGGGGGGAAGGTCATGAAATGAGCACCCCCGCTCGCTCGATCAAAAGATCGGTCTCTACTAATCATGATATGCATTTTTATAAACATTATGTGATCTTATTCCGGTTATTAAACTAGCTTTACTATGTGACGCACACACGCAAGTATAGACTAGATCGTAAGAATTAGAACATTTCAAGTCATGTTTGTTTTGCAAAAATGGTTTGAATTTGTCACCCTCAAGTGGGCTTAAAGATGCGGATTTACCACCAAACATAGTGGGCTTAAAAACATAATTTACCACAACAAAGTGGGCTTAAAACACACATTCGTTGAATCGTTCCAATTCAAACAACAAGCCTTCATCCATAGGCATTCATGCAGTTTAGCATTTAAGCACATAGCCTCATGGCAAGCATGTGAAACATGGCAATATTGCGAAACATGGCAATATGGCAATCACACTCATGCAAGTATGCTAAAGCATAAAGACTCACCGAGTACTCCAAGCCAAAACAAAAACTAGTTAGAAATATGCATGATCCTTACTATGTTAAAATGTCTAATGCAACGAATGCAAAGAATGCAATTAATAGTCTCAGCTACTAATATGATATATGGATCAATTTGAATAACATGCGATTAAACACGTATTCAACGAAGGTATTGAAATTGAATGCAATTTCAATGATGCGCCGAGCCTCGGTGCATGCAAGACAAATGAATGGATGCAAACATGCAAGCATAAGGTATGCTAATTGAAAATGTCCCTAATCTAACCATCAAAAGCGATTAAATAAAAGGGAGAAAGATGTGGGGTTGGAAGACATGCACACACGCACGCACACTTATTACAATATTATGCCCTCACGAAGAAGGGTCAGAATGAATAAGCTAACTAGCTACGCTAATTAAGCTAACTATTATAAAACGAAACTACTTAACTAACTTATTCTAAGCTAATTAAATATTACAAATCGAATTAATTAGATAAATACTTTAACTAACTAATTACAAAGTAAGTAAATTAGCTATCACTAATTATCTAAACAAAGCAATAAAATGGCCTCGGGAAGTGAGGGATGCATGCATGCTTGGTTTCTCCACCCGAAAAGCCACCGCCTTGCCGTTGAACGCCTATGTTTGTATTTATTTGAACACCAACAGTGTTTCCAACTCCCAGAATGCCTCTGCTTCAACTCAGGAACACACTTGTGCAAAATTTTCATTGATGGCCAGTCGGTTACCAAATGTGGTCGTCGGCTACCATTGGTGGCCGGTCGGCTACTACAAGTGGTCGTCGGCCACTACTGGTGGCCAGTCGGCTACCCCTGCCCCAAACTTCTGTTTTTTGCTCTTGAAGGGAAAAGTGATTCTAGGCCACAATTCAAACCAAAACCCAATTAAGGAGTTGCACGAGAGCTTCAAGCAACCTCAGCCCAAAGATGAACCACTTTGGTTAAGGGTTGATAGGTTAAAGTTTGAAGTATGCAAGCTTCTGAGCACAAAAGCTCAAGACAGAGAGAAGTCTAGAGAGAGAAATCTAGAGAGAGAGGATTGTAGAGAGAGAGAGGCTTCCAAAATTTCCAACCATGAAAACAATAGAGGAGGTCCTCTGTATATAGAAATATATGAGCCTTGGGTCGAAAATATCAACAAAATAGATAGCTGGAGCTTTTGGGAGACAGCTAGAGGAAAATATCTGCAAAATCTAACCTTTTTGACACCTGTGGCTGGCTGGCCACCATTGGTGGTCGACGTCCATCACTGGTGGCTGAAAAAATGCACCTTTGGTCGACACATGGCCGACAAGCTTCACTGGTGATGACAAGCAAAAATTGGTTTCTGGCCCCGACTTCAAATAGGCATATCTCCTTCATCCGGACTCCTTTGTAGGTCATTCTTGTGTCTAAATTGAAGCCCCGGAAGTATTCTTTCCAATGGTGGAAGCCTTACATAAAAATTCCAAGAGTGAAAAAAGATATGCCGCTTTTAGTGAAGACTGCTCAGTTTTTGTCCTAACCGAATTCATGCCTAATTTCTCTTCAACTAGGTTTCTTGCCTCCCCTCTTATTTTCTTCAACTCCAAACCTCTAGATAAGGTGTTTTGAAAGATTTTTCAAAGAGTTCACCTCTCTTTTATTCATTTCCACTTTGTCCTTGCTCGGTTTACCAAAAAGCGCAACATATAACGAAATGCGAGCCTCGAAACATTGTAGAAGAATTTTCAAAAATATTTTGAAAGACAGGGTTCTAAGGTCTAAAATCATTTTGGTCAAAATATTTTTGGTCCAAAAATGGGGTGTAAGGTTGGGATTTGACGCTCTCCTTGCTGAAGAAAACGAACCTTTGCATACCATAGCCTTCGTCTTGCCTTCGTCTTCGAACAATCAACCTGAGGCACCCAACTCTTATGGGTGGTCAAAAATGGGGTGTCTATAGTGTGGGATTGCCTTTTTCTCATGCCCCGCCTTTCGGAAAGGTTTGAAAAGAAAGGCCTCACAATTGGGACTCCTGCGGTTCTGAATCTAGTCTCACAAGTGCAATGTAAAACTAATAATCACCAAAGAGTCCAATCCAGCAAATCTTTTTGGAAAATCGATTTTAAATCAAATAATTTCAAAATTGAACTGCTTTTCCAGATATAGAGTCGCCACCTAAATAATTTATTTTTGAGAAAATTTAGGAAACCCTGACTCGTGCCGAAGGCCATGTGTCTGTCATCACCAAAGTTGCCTCGGCTCGGCAACTTGGATACGAGGGGGGAAAGGTCATGAATTGAGCACCCCCGCTCGCCCAATCAAAGATCGGCCTTTACTAACCATGATATGTCATTTTATAAACTTTCAGTTCCGATTCAGACCCCCACATTTTACCAACCCCAGCACCCCCACTGACTTGGCAACTGCTTTAGCAATGTGAAGAATACTTGCACTGTGATGGGTGTAATACATGCACCTGTGAGGAAAAAAAAAAACCAGAAAAATAAGCACCCTAATTTCATTCTTCCCTTGTCCTAACTTTCACTCTTCCCTCGTCCGTCCGCCATAGCTCATAGCTCTCTGTCCCTCTTCCATCTTCCGTCTTCCCTCTTCCCTCTTCCGTTTTCCCTCTTTCTCTCTCGATTTTATACATACATACATTTAGCAATCTCTGTGTATGTCTGCAATGCCGAGTGTGAGCACATTAGAGAGACTTAATCAGTTTGAGAATACATTGAGAAATAACAGAAATGCTTCGGACAACATTATACATTCAGAAAAAAAGTTGATGTAGCTCACAACATTAGACAGTAGAAGTATGGAAACACTGATTTTCAGAAATAATTTGTTCAGTGTGGCAACACTGATTTTCTGAAATAGAGTTATCAGAAATAGTATACTCTGTCAAATACTATAGAAGTATGATATGTATCGCTTATAATTGATTTATTTATTTTAATGATGTTGAAGATGGTGTTTTGTTTACTTTCATGGTAAATTGATGAAAAACTTGTGAATGATGAACAAGCATCTAGATAAATAAAATATGTTGACTAAAGATTCATTTTCTTTATTTTTTGATTACTTTTTCTCAATGCATAGCAGAAGGTGTTGGCACCACTTCCAATTGGATTTGCTGTGTTCATGGTTCACCTTAGCAGTGTTAATCATGAAAGTGTTGGCACCACATCCAATTTAATTCTCTTTTACAGAATGTGAACACTTCCAATTTAATTCTCTTTTACAGATTTGCTAAAATGTGAACACTTCTTCTACAGAACATGTAAAATTCCTTAGCAGCATTTACTAAAATTTGATCAATCAATGTCTAAATTTATATACAAATCTCTATACCATGTAAGTTATTCTGTTAAATCTTCACCAAAAAGAGCTCTATAGATGAATTCTGTTAAATCTGTACAGATGAATTTGGGTTTGCTCCAAATAGATATCGCTCTGCACCAATTTACCAATTTTCTTCTTCATTGTCCAAATCCATTAAAAACCTCTGGAAATCAACACTCATTCACAGTCTATTACCTCATAAATTCATGTGGGTTTGCTCCAAAAAAAGCTCTCAGCATAAACAACCAACAAATGTTGAAATGAAACACAAGAAGTCATTACCAACCCATTTACCATACCCAAATCAAGGGAAGGATAGAGAAAGAGGAGTTGTCCGGCGTGAAGAGGATGTCGGCATCGGAGTGAAGAACAGAGAAAGAGGACGTCGAGGAGCTATCGGGGGAGCTATTGGTGGAGAACTCTAGAAGGTCAGAGAAAGAGGAGCTGTCGGGCATCGGATTGAAGGGGACGTCGGGCGTCGGAGTGAAGAACAGAGAAATAGGACGTTGGAATGAAGGGGAGTAGCTGCTAGGGGAGAGATCTGTATCTCTGTCTATGTGATAGAGATGAGGTATCTGTATCTCTTTGATATCCGATTTTGAATTCTCAACGAGGAGAGTGAAAGAGGAGGTTCGTGGCTCTCAAAGTCACGTGACATCTCACGTGACTTTCCAGCTCAACTGGGGGTCGTGGGGGTTGATTTTACTGGGGGTCCGAAGCATTTTTGTATAAACTTTATGTGTTCTTATTCCGGTTATTAATCGAACCTTACTATGTGATGCACACAAGCAAATATAGACTAAATCGCAAGAATTGGAACATTTCAAGTCATGTTTGTTTTGCGAAAATGGTTTGAATTTGCCATCCTCAAGTGGACTTAAAGATGCGGATTTGCCACCAAACATAGTGGGCTTAAAATTGGATTTTGCCACGACAAAGTAGGCTTAAAACACACATTCGTTGAATTGTTCCAATTCAAACAACAAAGCCTTCATCCATCCACAGGCATTCATGCAGCTTAGCATTTAAGCACATAGCCTCATGGCAAGCATGCTATCATGGCAATATGGCAATCACACTCATGCAAGTATGCTAAAGCATAAAATTCATAGAGTACTCCGAGCCAAAACAGAAACTAGTTAGAAAGATGCATGATTCCTAACTATGTTAAGTGTCTAATGCAACACTTGCAATAATGCGATTAACAGGCTCGGCTACTAATATGACATATGAATCGATTTGAACAACATGCGATTAAACACATATTCAAAGAAGTATTAAAGTGACAATGCAGTTTGAATGATGCGCCGAGCCTCGGTGCATGCAAGACAAAATGAATGGATGTAAGCATGCGATATGCTAATTGAAAATGATCCCTAATCTAACCATCAAAAGCGATTAAATAAAAGGGAGAAAGACGTGGGGATGGAAAACATTCACACACGCACGCACACTTATTACAACATTATGCCCTCGCGAAGGAGGATCCGAATGAATAAGCTAGCTAACTAGCTACGCTAACTAAGTTAACTAATTATTACAAACCGAAAACTAATTAACCATTCTAGTTAACTAATTATTACAAACCGAAAACAAATAACTAGTTAAACTAACTAATTAATTACAACACATTTTAAAGCTAGATATTTAAGCGTTAAATAAACTTGAAAAGCAAGGGAGGCTCATGCACGTGCTCGGTTTCCACCCGAAAAGACGCTGTTTTGCTACTGCAAGTCTTTGTTTGCACATTTGATCACTGAAAATTATGCCTACTTCCAGAACACCTTAGCTTCATCTTACAAACACATTATGCAAAAATCACTGATGGCCGACAAGACCTTCAAGGAGCCGGTCGACTACTAATGGTGGTTAGCCTGCTACTATTAGTGGCCAGTCGGCCACTGATGATGGCTGTCGGCCACTGTTGGTTCACGCTTGCATGCTGCAACAGAGAGCAAAATAGAGCAAAACAGTGTATTCTCACAGGTTGTTTGTACTATCTACCCTCCTTATCATCACACAAGCTCAAAGGAGAGAAACTCTTGGTCCTCAAACCATCAATCAAGCAATTTCCATGCATAATGGCTAAGGGACCAAGTTTGTACAAGTTCAATAAATGCACAAACAAGACAAAAAAGACCACCACCCTATCATGCATGATTAAGGGCAATGGTGACCTAGGAAAATGAGGGAACCTTTATGCCGTTGGTAATGAACTCTCAAAAGAGGATTAAACCATTATGCATGAGCTTCAACCTCAAGCTTAAACAACCCTCAAAGAAAATGAAAAAGTGAGGAAATGAGAGAGGTTGTAGAGATTGTATGTGCTGAAATTGAGTGAGAAAAGCACTAAAACATGTTATTAACTGAAAACAATGATAGTTAAAGCCTTAAAATACGAAGCTAGTGAAGGAATTAACACTATAACAATGCAAAACAAGTCTCAATTGAACTATCCAGACCCAAATAGAGCCAAAACAAGTTATTTTAGAGGCAAAAACATGCTGGACTTAAGCTAAGTTAAGCTAGAAAAACATGCTAACACATGAAGCTAACTAGGCATACAAACAAGACACAAGAAGGGGAGGCTAACCCCTCCAAATTTGGACTTCAAAAGTTGATTTTTATCACTGAAAAACCTCCGAAATTCAGTTGTTAAAAGGGCCAAAAAAATTTATTTGAAAGTGATGAAAAATAGCTCAAAAAGTTTAACAAGCTAAGAAGCAAAAGGGATGGACAACCCGCTAACTCAAAAGGTCTCAAACAACCACTTTTAGGCCTAAAAAATAGAACTTTTTACATGTCAAAACCAGCCCCAAAATAGTAGAAAAAGATGGCAAAGCAAGTGTACAAAACAAACTAGCAAAACAAGTAGTATACCTCTGGGAGCCAAAGCACAAAATAGGCAACAATCCAAGCCACAAACAACTTTTAGAGCTTAAAGAGGGTCTCAAGTAGCCTTAACCCAGAGATAAGAAACTTTGGTTAAGGGTTGATAGGAAAACTAGAAGTGTATCTCCACTTGTATACACAAAAGAGCAAGAGAGAGAGAAATCTAGAGAGAGAGAATTGTAGAGAGAGAGGATTGTAGAGAGAGAGGCTCTCAAAATTTCCAACCTTGAAAACAATAGAGAAGGTCCTCTATATATAGAAAATGTGAGCCCAGGTCGAAAATATCTCAAAATGGACAGTTGGAACTTTGTGCAAACAACTCGAGGAAAATATGTGCACAAAAACTGCCTTTTTCGCACCAGTGGATGACCGGCCATCACCGGTGGCCGAAAAAATGCACCTCTGGCTGACACGTGGTGGACAAGCTCCATTCATGGCCGACACACTCCACCAGTGGCCGGCCAAAAAAATCTGCTCTCTACGCCCAACTTCAAATGGGCATATCTCCTTCATCCGGACTCCTTTGTAGGTCATTCTTGAGTCTAAACTGAAGCCCCAGAAGTGTTCTTTCCAATGGTGGCATCCTCACGTCAAAATTCCAAGTATGAAAAAAGATATGCCTATTTTAGTGAAGACTGCTTAGTTTTGGTCCTAACCGAATTCATGCCTAACTTCTCTTCAGCTAGTTTTCTTCCTTCCCCTCCTATTTTCTTCAACTCCAAACCTCTAAATAAGGTATTTTGAAGATTTTTTTTTCAAGAGTTCACCTCTCTTTCATTTATTTTCACTTTTTCCTTGCTTGGTTTACCAAAAAGCGGAACACTTAACGAAATGTGAGCCTTGGAACATCGTAGAAACTTTTTTTCAAAAATATTTTGAAAGAGAGGATTTTAAGGTCTAAAATCATTTTGGTCAAAATAGTTTTGGTCCAAAATGGGGTGCAAGGTTAGGATTTGAAGCTCTCCTTACTGAAGAAATCGAACCTTTACATAGTATAGCCTTTATCACCGAGTGATTAACCTGAAGCCCCCAAGTCTTAAGGGCGGTAAAAAATGGGGTGTCTACAGTTGCCCATCTTTGACAGAGCTCAGAGTCTTGAAATGACGTGAGTGAATGTCAAAGCCCAGAGACGGCCCATTTTGACAAGGCCATAAGACTTGGGCAAACAAACAAAATACAAATGCAATTGGTTGATGTAGACGTGCACCGAGAACTCCCCGGCCCCGCACTGCGAGGGCGCGAAATCATTTTGTTCTTTAGGTTACTACAAGTTCAGACTCAATGTCATGGTTCTGAATCTAATCTTACAAACTGCAATGTGAGACCGATAAATCACCAAAGAGTCCAAATCCGGCAAATCGTTTTGGAAAACTGTTTTTTATAAAGAAGTGCCAAACATGGACTACTTTGCCAGATACAGAGTCGCCACCTAAATATTTTATTTTGGGGGAATTTAGGAAACCCTGACTCGTGCCTTATGGCCACGTGTCCATCATCATCAAAGTTGCCTTTACTCGGGAACTTGGGTACGAGAGGGGAAGGTCATGCAATGAGCACCCCCGCTCGCCCGATCAAAAGATCGGCCTCTACTAATCATGATATTTTGTTTTTGAAAACACATGTGTTCCTATTCCGGTTATTACCTAGAATTACTATGTGATGCGCACAACATACAAGTATAGACTAAATCGCCTAAGTTGGAACAAAACATTGCATATTCATTTGTGAAAATGTTTTGAAGTTTGCTACTCGCAAGTAGGCTAAATCGCGGTTTTCAATGAATTGTTCCAATTCAAGTAATCCAACCTTCACCCATAGGCATTTATGTAGTTATATCAAATAAGCTGTTAGCCTCATGGCAAGCATGCTTTCATGGCAACATTAACACACATGTAGTATGCTAAAGCGTAAACACTCACAGTGTACTCCAAGCCAAAACAAAGAACTAGTTAGAAATCATGCATGATCCTAGTTCATGTTAAGATGGCTAATGCAACACATGCAAAATGCAACTAAGATAGGCTCGGCTACCCTAAGATGTCATGTGAATGTGGCAATTGCTACATGTATTCAAATCAGAATTAAAATACAATGCAGTTAGTATGATGCGCCGAGCCCGGTACATGCAATACGGATGAATGGATGCACGCATGCAAGCATAAGGTATGCTAAACAAAATATGCCCTAAAACTAACCATCGTAAGCGGTTAAGTAAAAGGGAGAAAGAAATGGGGGTTGGAAGACATGCATCACACACACGCACGCTTATTACAACAGTTGGCCCTCTCAACGGAGGGTCCGAATAAGAAGTTAACTAGCTAATCTAAGCTAATTAAACTAATTATTACAACACAAATAAGCAGCTAAGCGCATTAACTAATTAAGTACAAACCCAAAGCATAAACTAGCTAAGAAAATTAGCTAAGTAAAGCAGTAAAACAGGAGCCTCAAAGGGAGAAGAGTGTATGCATGCTCGGTCGCCTCGTTCAGAAATCCGTCGCGATGCCCCAACTTGCCTTTGTTTGCAATTGTTCTCAAAACCTTGCACCAAGCTCCAGAAAGCTTCTAACTCCACCATGGGAACCTGTGGGAGGGTGGCCGACCAGTTGTTGATGTGGGAGACCACCTGCCGACCACTTTTTGTTGTTGCAGACCAGAAAAAGTGGTCGGCCACCTAGTTTTTCTGGCTGGCCGGCCAGTTTTTTGCTGCACTTCTCTAGTTTGCTGCAACAGAGAGCAAGAAAGCGCATGGCAATGTATTTGCAAGATATGTGTGCACAACCACCCTCCCTATCATTTCATAAGCTCAAGGGAGTGCGGTTCTCGGCCCTCGGGCCACCAATCACGCATCTCGATGCATGATGGCCGAGAGGCGAAGTTGCACAATTCAATGTGAAATGAATGCACAAGTAAACACATAAAGCCTAAAACTCTATCATGTGTGATCAAGAGTGTCGGTGACCGAGAATTGAGGAACGTTTCATCACTTCAAGTGTGAAACATCCCTCGTTTCTCGTGTTTGGACTAACACTCAATCCAAACAAAATGCAACAACATGCAATCATGGAAATGCAATGCAATTTAAGCATGCAAACATGCAACGCATCTCAAGCATGCAAGCATGCAATGCAAGGGACAAGTATGCAACAGCATGCAACATGGAAATGCAATGCAATTTAATAACATGGCATACTCAATGCAATGTGATTATGGCATACACAATGCGAACAAGAACATAGCATGCACAACGCCAATAACAACATAACATGCACAATGCGATGTAACATGGCATACACAATGCTCAATGGACTTAAACCGAATGTGGGCAGACCTCATCCATGCCCAAAACAGTGGCCGTAATGATGAAACTAAGGCATGAAGAGCAAAGTAAATGCATGCACAATGCAAAGGCCCATCAACTAGGCATAAGAGCACAACTTTCAAGGGTGCTCAAAGAATGACAAAAGTGGGAGTTTAACAACACTATAAGCTCTGAAATAAAGTATGAAATGATGCCAAATCACTCAAACAATACAAGTATAGCATGCAATGATCCTAAAGCATTAAAGCTAGCAAAGAGGACTACTCTAGGGACATGCAATACATGGCACAAATGTATGAACCAACCATGGACAGAGCTTAATTAGGTCTAAACAAAGACCAAAACATGCTAAGATGGGGGCTCAAAGGCCTAGGCATGTATGCATACATATTAGGCCCAACACAAGGCAACAATTAAAGAGTGATGTGCATGCGAATATGACAATGCTACATGCTCTGAAATCAAGTATTTAATGATGCCAAATCATCCAAATAGCTCAAAGATAGCATGCATGAGGCATCAAAACAGAAGGCCAGTAAGGCCAATTACACTACAACTATGCAATTCATGAAGCATATGGCAAAGGCAACCCAAAACAATCCTACAACATGTCAAAATAAGTCTAAAACATGTATGGAAGGAAGCTAAAATAAGCTAGCATGAAGGGCATAAAGCATGGAATATGCAAGGCCAAAATGGAGGATTACACTACACCTACTAAGACGAAGCATGAGATGGGTTCGCCAACAAAAATCAGAGTTATATCATGGCAAAAATAACCCCAAATAAACACTGAAATGATAGCTCGCAAGCTTAGGCATGAAGGCATACGCAATGATTCATGTTTAAGGCATAAAGGGCAAACCCTCCATCGTATTGAATAAGTGACAAATACAAGTGTGGGGCCACACTACATGGACTAAAATCAAATTTCAAATGATGCCAAATCATGGAAATAGGTCAAGCAATGCATGTTAGTGGACTTGACACACAAAGCTAACAAGCTATAATGCATTATAGCTATACAAAGCATGGCATGCATGACTAAAACAACACAAATCAGAGCTAAAGCATGCTAAAACATGGACAAAAGCTTCTTGAAGTATTGAGCTATGAAGGCCTCATCCATCTCCTCCCAATTCCTCTTGACGGAGTCCTCCAATTTTGCATACCAAATGGCCGCTACACTTGACAGGGTCCGGCCGAACAAAGAAAGCTTCTGTAATCTGGTGAGGCCCATTGGCCTTAGTATGTCCGAAAACAGCCACAAATGCACCATGGGATCCCCATATCCGTCAAAGCGGTCGATATGTGGCATCTTAAACTGGTCCGACAAAGTTACGGCCGCATCGGTATAACCATCCTCAATGTCCGGAATGGACTTCACACCTTGAGATTTCTTGAACAACTTTTCAAGCTTGCTCACTTTTAATGCCGTGGGGTCCACCTCGAACTCAAAGGGGAAGTCCGGTAAATTGATAGGCGTGGGTGCCTTGGATAGTTGAGGTAGAATCGGGGGCGGAGGTGGCCCCGTTGGGATGTCTGTATCCTCCTGGACATTCTGGACATTTGCCGTCTCCCCGGGTATTAGGACTCTTGGTGGGGGAGGAACCTGGTGTGAAGCAGATGCTCCAGTTTGCTGTTGTAGCCTGGCAATTAACTCTGCCTGTTGAGCCATGACCTCGGCCTGTTGTTTGGCAAATTCGGCTTGATGAACAGCGTCCTGCTGCATGGTTTTCATACTTTCTTAGAGTTGACGCATCATCTCCTCCATTCCTGCCATACTGCTCTGATCTAACTGATCTATCGGTATATCTATCTCTGTGGTAAAAACAGATATCTCAACCCAACTGCACACTGTAGACACCCCATTTTTTACCGTCCTTAAGACTTGGACGTCATCATTTGAACACTCGATGATTATCCATGTTCGTGTTTGTTTTGAGTTCTCGGAGGTCTCGGTCGCGCGCCTTGCCTCAAAATCTCTCGACTTATTTGTTTTGTGCTTGGTTGGACGAAGGACTTGTGGTCTTTGCACCTAAGGGCGGGAAATGGCTTGTTGGCTATCCCCACTCCCCACCGGCCTTATTTTATTACTACCGGCCAAAAGTGTTGGCCGGTCGGCAATGTTTTTAGTCGGCCGACCCTTTGTGTTGGTCGATCAGCCTTTTCTGCTGGCTGAACCCTGTTCATCTGCTTTATGCAAATATTTAGTGCCAGGTGGCACAGACCCTACCCTCCATACACGTGTATGGAGGATTTTCACCCTTTGTTTAAGCTTCTTGAGGAAGCTTGAACATTTTGAACCTTTGTTTTAGCTTCTTGAGGAAGCTTGAACCGTTTGAACCTTTTTAGCTTCTCCAAGAAGCTTGAACCCTCTTGTTTCTCTATAAGAGAGGGCCTCCCTCTCCTTTAGAGAGGTTCCAAAAATTTGTTTAAGGCTCCAAGATATATCTCTCTTTATATCTCTATATTTTGGGTTCAAAAGGGTCTAGTTCTTAGCCTATTACACCACACCTCATAGCCACACGCCTCCACCATTCATCTAAGGTTCTTGGAGGTCATTTTCAGAGGTTAAAGAGTTGGTTCTTGGTCCAAGAACCTGCTAGTTTTGCAGCTGTGCATCAAGGGTGAGAACTACCCTCTTTATTCCCCATTTTTGCACACACTTTTAGCCTATCTTGCATGCTGTTTTGAGCTTAACTTATAACTGATAAAAGTTCTTTTTTTGCATGCTTTTGAAGTTTGTTTAAGATCACTTTTGTGTTTGGGGTTGTTTATCCCCTCTTAGGCCTTGTTTGACCTCATTTTTGTGCCTTTTTTGTGAGCTTCGGGACCACCTTGTATTGGCCTTCTCACCACTAAAATCCAGAGGGATTTTAGTGGTGGGGGTAGTGTTTTGAGGTCCTAAGAAGGAGAGGGCCATCCCCTCTCCTTGTTGTCTTCAATACTTGTCATATTTGCCTCATATGTGAGCACCTTTGTTAAGTTCATGTTGGCCATTTCTTAGCTGGTATTTGTGGTTATTTTTCTGTCATATGCCACTATTTTTGCCTATCTTGGTCATTCCATGTATGGTTTATACACTTGTAGTGTAAATTTTGCAAACTAGTCTTGTATGTCTCATGTTTGAGCATGTGTTTCTAGCTTGTTTTTGGGCCATCTCAGTAGATTTTTGGTGTATTTTTAACATGCCTTAGATCTATTTTTGCTTGGTTTGGTTGGCCCTTGCATGCCTCATACATTTGTAGTGTAAATCACACACACTAGCTTTGTATGCTCCTTGAAGTAGCATCTCATTTTAGCCTATGTTGTGTCCATTTCAGCATGTTCTTAGGCTTATTTTATCATGTCATACCTTTTTTTAGGTTTGGTTTGGTTATCCCTTGCATGCTCCATACACTTGCCATGCAATCCTATAAAATAGCCTAACATGCGTCATGTTGTGACATGTCTTTTTAGCATGCTTTTGGCTTGACTTCAAGAAGATTTTATCCATGTTTTGGTATGCTTGAGGTCTAATTTTGGTTGTCTTGGTCACCCATGACTTGTTTTGCATAGCTTTGGTTCAATCTTACTTGTAAGCTTTGTGTATTGAGTCATTTAGTATGCATTACTTGGCCTATTTCAATGATTTGGCATCATTTGTAGTGTAATTTCAATCCATGTTTTGTGTTCATGGACATGCATTTATCACTCTTTAAATGCGTTTGAGAGTTGTGCTTGTATGCCTCATTTATGGACCATTGCATGAGCTTCATCTTTGTGCATTCCGAGCCACCATCCTAACACATTTGGCCATTGATTTTGGCATGCTTGAGAGCTGCCCATGTTAGTGTAAGTCCATCTCACCATGTTGTTGCATGCTTGTTTCATTTTGCATGTTGTTGCATGCTATACATGTCCACATGTCTAGGTTGTATGCCTATTGCATATTGCATGTTAACATGCTCATCTTGCATTAGATTTGTTGCACACTTGAGTTATTTGCATGATTGCTTGCTTGCCTAGGTTGCATTGCATTGTGTGTGCATCTCTTGCCTCATGATCAATCATGATAGAGGTTGGGGCCCTTTATGTGTTTTGTGCATTTCATTCCATATTGAGTCGCACACTTGGCTTCTTTAGCCATCATGCATTGAAATGCGTGATTGATGGTCCGTGAGTCGAAAACCATACTCCTTTGAGTCTTAAACATGATAAGGAGGGTGGTTGTGCAAACATTGCTTTGAAAATGCATTGCCATGCTCTGTTTGCCTTATGCTGCAGCAAAACATGATTCTGCAGGAAGAGATGGCCGGTCGGCCGTCTTCAGTGCCGGCCGACTATGCATTGTTGGCCGAGAGCCTCACACATGGTCGATGACCAGTTTCCCATGGCCGGTGGCCTTGCCTTTTGGCCGGTGACCTTCCACAGTGCTCAGAAGGTGGTTCAGAAACATCCTGGAGACTTGTGCAGTTTTCAGAAGTGCAGAGCAGTGTAAACAGAGGCAGCATGAGTATGGCGATGGATTTCCGAGCGAAACTGAACATGCATGCATTCATTCCTCTTCCCGAGGCCTCTTTACTGCTTTCTTAGCTTAATTAATTCATTTAATTAGTTAAGTGTTGTGTAATAATTAATTAGCTTGTTAGTTAGTTAATTTGTATTATTATTTCGGTCCCTCCGAGAGAGGGCAAATTGTGTAATAAGCGTACATGTGTGTGATGCATGTCTTCCAACCCCATGTCTTTCTCCCTTTTATTTAACGCTTACAATGGTTAGTTTTAGGGCACGTTTCAATAAGCATACTTATGATAGCATGTTTGCACACATTCGTTCGTATTGCATGCACTGGGCTCGGCACATCATGCTAACTGCATTGTATTTCAATTCCAATTTGAATACATGTATCAAGGTGCATTTCACATGATATCTTAGAATAGCCGAGCCTATTTCTTGTTGCATTTTGAATGTGTTGCATTAGCCACCTTAACATGAACTAGGATCATGCATTTGATTACTAACTAGTTTCTGTTTTGGCTTGGAGTATTAGGTAAGCATTTACGCTTCAGCATCCTTGCATGTGTGTGAGTGTTGCCATGACAGCATGCCTACCATGAGGCTATTTGCGTATGTGATATAACTGCCTGAATACCTGTGGGTGAAGGTTGGATTGCTTGAATTGGGATAATTCATTGAAATCCGTGTTTTAGCCTACTTACGAGTAGCAAACTTCAAATCACTTTCCAAACAAACGGATATGCGATGCTTTGTTCCAAATTAGGCGATCTAGTCTATACTTGTTTTGCTGTGCGCATCACATAGTAATTCTAGCTAATTAATCGGAATAAGAACGCATGTGTTTTCAAAAACGAGATATCATGTTTAGTAGTGGCCGATTTTTGATCGGGCGAGCGGGGGTGCTCATAGCTGACCTTCCCCAATCATACCCAAGTTCCCGAGCCGAGGCAACTTTGGTGATGACGGACATGTGGCCTTAGGCAACGAGTCAGGGTTTCCTAAATTTCCCAAAAATAAAATATTTAGGTTGCGACTCTGTATCTGGCAAAGCAGTCCATGTTTGGCATTTCTTTCTAAAAATCAGTTTTTCAAAACGATTTGTCGGATTTGGACTCTTTGGTGATTTATCAATCTCACATCGCACATTGTGAGATCAGATTAAGAACCGTGACAATTTGAGTCCGAACTGTAGTCTGCCCCAATGAACAAAACAGGATTCCCTCCCGGGGCGTTCGGGGACGTCTACACACACAGGTGAGATGGATAATGACTGCTGATCCGAAGACTATTGAACTGATGATCTGTGCCTGACTGGCCTTTTTACCCTGCCTCTGGCGAAGGAACACTGATTTGCCCTTGAACTGAATCTCTGACCTGACAAAGTCTATCAGCACAAGCCTAATGTACCGGGGGATATTGGAGCCTTCTAAAGCTATGGTTCCGAGACTACCTTGCAAAAGAAGAAAACAGACAGCATCTCAGCCTGATTTCACCAAAACAGATATGAGCAAAGTTGAATGACTGTGCTCTCCACTGGATTCTGCCCAAAATTCTTCCCTATAAACTGATACCCTCAGGTAAAACTGATTCTCTCAAATACTGATGCCCTCAAGCCTGATACCCAGACTTGATATTGATACATGCATTCCTGTAGAGACGCATTTTAAAAGCACATAGCAAGTGAGAGCCAAAACACCCCTATGTTAGGGTAGGGTTTTCCTGTCCTATTTTGTCAGGAGCTAGGGTTTCACTACGCACGCAGCGGCTTTAAACAACTTACAATCGTGTAAGCAACCTGTCCTAGTTTGGAACGGTCACTATGGATTCCGATATGCACTAGGTCGAATAGTCAAAAAGGGTGCCTCGGTAAAAGCCAGGGTTTGTGTTCCCATCCTGGTAGAGCCCGTAACCGGTCAGCCTTATGGCACGCTTCTCAAAGCGAGCCTCTGGCAAATCGTTCAGGAATAGCAGATGGCAAACACGGTGTCCTAGGCGCACCAATGCAAATGCAATGGAAAGAAACACATAACTGTAGTCAAAACAAGATATCATGAGTTCGAGTCAAGTTCTCTAACTCCCCAGCGGAGTCGCCAGAAACTATAGACGTCCCCGAACGTCTCGGGAAAATTCCCTTTTGTTCATTGGGCTCACTACAGTTCAGACTCGATGTCACGGTTCTGAATCTAATCTCGCAAAGTGCAATGCAAGATCGATAAATCACCAAAGAGTCCAAATCTGACAAATCGTTTTGAAAAACTGATTTTAGAAAGAAGTGCCAAACATGGATAGCTTTGCCAGATACAGAGTTGCCACCTCAATATTTTATTTTGGAGGAATTTTGGAAACCCTGGCTCGTGCCTAAGGCCACGTGTCCGTCATCACCAAAGTTGCCTCGGCACGGGAACTTGGGTACGATTGGGGAAGGTCATTTCATGATATCTTGTTTTTGAAAACACATGTGCTCTTATTCCGGTTATTAACCTAGAATTACTATGTGATGCGCACAACATACAAGTATAGACTAGATTGCCTAAGTTGGAACAAACCATCGCATATCCGTTTGTTTTGAAAATGGATTAAAGTTTGCTACTCGCAAGTAGGCTAAAACACGGGTTTCGACGAATTATTCCAATTCAAGTAACCCAACCTTTACCCATAGGCATTCAAGTAGTTATATCACATAAGCACATAGCCTCATGGTAAGCATGCTATCATGGTAGTCACTCACACGCATGCAAGAATGCTAAAGCATAAGCACTTACCGAGTACTTCGAGCCAAAGAAAGAAGCTAATTAGAAAACATGCATGAATCCTAACTATGCTGAGATGCCTAATGCAACACATGCAACAATGCAACTAAGATAGGCTCGGCTATTCTAAGATGGCATATGAGATGCTACAGGTAACATGTATTCAACTTGGAATCTGAAATACGATGCAGTTAGTATGATGCGCCGAGCCCGGTACATGCAAAACAGATGAATGGATGCAAACATACGAGCATAAGGATGCCCTAAAACTAACCATCATAAGCTGGTAAATGAAAGGGAGAAAGACGTGGGGTTGGAAGACATACATCACACACACGCACACTTATTACAACATTGCCCTCTCTCGGAGGGTCCAAATAAATAATACAGAATCGAATTAACTAATTATTAAACAATACTAGCAAATTAACAAATTAACTAAACTAGCATGCAAACTATGTAAAATGGGCTGCCTCAGCTCTGCTTTGAATGATAAAGGATGCATGCATGCTCGAGTCGCCTTGTCGGGAAATCCATCGCGATGCCCCGGCTCTCCTTTGTTTGCAATTGATTTCAGAAACTTGCACAAAGCTCCAAGGAGATGAAACTCTACCCTGGGAATCTAAGGGGAGATTGCCGACCAGCTATAGGCATTGGAGACCACCTACCGACCACCCCTAGTGGTGAAAACCAGAAAAGAAGGTTGGCCTGCCAGAAAACCTAGCCGGCCGACCAGTTTCTTCTCCTGGTTTCTGCATTTTCTGCAACAAAGGCAAGAGAGAGAGAAAGCAAGGTATTTGCAACATATGTGTGCACGACCACTCTCCCCATCATTGCATAAGCTCTAGGGAGTGTAGCCCTTGATCCTCGGGCCACCAATCATGCATCTCGATGCATGATGGCCGAGGAGTCGGATTGCACGACTCAATGTGAAATGAATGCACATATAAACACATAAATGCCTAAACTCCATCATGTGTTAGTCAAGAGTGTCGACGACCGAGAATCGAGGCACGTTTCATCACTTGGAGTATGAAACGTCCCTCGTTTCCTGTGTTTGGACTAACTCCTATTCCAAACACAATGCAACAAGTAGAATGGCATGCACAATGCGACCTCAAGCATGCAATCCTAAGGCGATGAAACCAAGTCATGCAAACATGCAAAGGGTGACGTGCAAACATGCAAACTAGCATACGCAGTGCTACGAACTAACAATGGCATACTCAATGCACATGATACTATATGTCATACACAACGCACATGTGAAGACTATCATACACAATGAAGTGAACAAGGCATGCGCAATATAACGATCAAACATGCGACAACGCAGCCTACTCAATGCTATGAACTACAATGGCATACTCGATGCAAAATGGACTTAAACCAAAATGAATGGTCCTCAGCCACACCCAAATCAGTGGCCATACATGATGAAAATAAGGCAACAAAACACATGCAAACGTGCAAGATGCAAGGGCCCAAAGCCTAGGGCACAAGATACAACTGTATGAAAGCATGGAAATGATGAAATATGGCATAAAACAACACATGTTCCATCTCTGAAATGACATACAAAATGGTCCCGAATCATGCAAACAACTCATGTTATGCATGTTGAATGGCTCAAATACCGAAAGTAGTGAAGTGTATTACACTAGAGGTATGCAAAGCAATGCCCAAATGAACAAACCAACCCCAAACAGTCCCTATGCAGGCCCAAAACAATGGCAAAATGGACTAAGATGATGGCTTGAAATGCACAAAAATGAAGCACATGCAATGGCCCATAAATGAGGTATACAAACACAACTCTCAAACGCATTTAAAGAGTGGAAAACATGGGAACATGGCACAAGTATAGGCTCTAAAATAACATGCTCAATGATGCCAAGACATGGAAACACCTCAAGTTAAGCATGCAAGGGGCTCCAAAACTCAAGGCTAGGCAAGGATATTACACTACAAGTATGCATGGCAAGCATCATTCGACCAAGAGGCCTCAAAACAGGGCTAAGGCAGCCTAGAATATGAACAAAATCAGTTTGAAGTATGGCCAAAATATGCTAGAATCAATGGCAAAAACAACATGCAATGTAAGCTAGTGAGCATGGTTTACACTACAAGCATGTGAAGCATTCAAGAGGCCACTAAACCAGCCAAAGACAGAGCTATGATATGCCAAAGAATGACCAAAAACCCACTGAAACATCACCAATACATGCAAGAATGACATGCTCCTTTGATAAGCTATGAAGAGGATTATTCTACACATGCAAGAGGCAAACATGAGGTGACCAAACCAGCCCTAGACAGAGTCTAGATAGGTCCTAAAAGTCACTAAAAATGGCCTGAACCAAGGCTAGGAAGTATGAAAATATAGGCTCTTTGGAAAGGCCAAATATGCAAACAAACAAGGCCAAAAGTGAGAGGGTCACCCCTCTCTGATTTTGGCCCTCAAAACAGCATGCCAACCACTAAAAATTCACTGGATTTCAGTGGCTAAAAGGCCAAGCAAAGGTCAACGCAAAGGACTTAAGGCATGGCTCAAAACAAGACTAAATGAAGCATGCAAGAGGGTAGATGACCTCCAACAGGAAAATGGCCTTAAACAAACATGAATAATGCTTAAAAATAAAGATTTTTTCAGTTGACAACAAACCTCAAATAAGCATGCAAATGAAGCCAAGAGAAGGATCAAAATCACGCTTAAAAATGGAGAAAATGAGTTACCCTTGCAGCTCAACAAAGACAACAACTTCTAGACCAAAAACCCAGCTCCTTAACCTTTGAAAATGACCTCCAAGAACCTTGGGTTGATGGTGGAAGTGTTAGGCTATGAGGTGTGGTGCAAAAGGGTCAAGAACATTACACTTCCTAAGCCTAAATATAGAGACAAAGAGAGAGATATGTGTATGTGCCTTAACCAAAATCTTAACCCTCATAAAGGAGGGGGAGGCCTTCCTTTATAGACAAAGGAGATCAAAGCTTCTCAAAGAAGCTAAAAACCAAGGCCAAAGATCCTCCATACACGTGTACGGAGGATGCAGTCTGTGCCTTCCAGCTGGCACAGCTGGCAACAACTCACAAAGACAAAACTGGAGGGAGCAGGCCGCCAGTTAAGGTGGTCGGCCGACCACTTCCCCTGGTCGACCGACCAGGGTGAGTGGTCTCCCTCAAGGAAAAGTGGTTGGCCAGCCCATTTGATGGTCTCCCAACTGAATGCAAGCTAGTGGTATGGTGGGAGACCAACAAATGTGGGTCAAAAATCAGGGAGACCAGTTTCCCAACAAGAAAACCGGCTGGCGGAGAGAGAAGTGGCCTCCAAGAGAAAAGGTGGTCTCCCACCCTTGTACCACCTTCCAAATAATGAAAACAAGGTTGATGCCAAAAATGAACCAACACCGATGCAAAACGTGGGTTCGGGGGGCAAAATGCGCGGCCGGGTGCCCCAACAACAGGCTGTTAAGAACCAAAAGTGGCATGCAACCACAGAGGTGATCTCTCGGGCCACAGTGCTCCTGTAGATAGAGGAAACAAGGTGTGTTCCCAAAATCGTGCCAAACGGAGAATGTTAAGCGGTCCTGAGCCGAGGTGCGCGGCCGACGGCTCTGAAAATTGGAAACTAGTCTCCAAAAGGGAACAGTGGCCTACGACCACGAAAAGTAGTCTACGACCACTGAGAGATGGTCTACAAGACCTCTCCTTCCCTCTGGGAAGAGAAAACAAGACTTAGTCCGCAGATCGAGTCGAGGTCCGAAACTTCAGAACGAGCACAACATGCACCATCACCGAGCGCTCAATCGATGACGTTTGAGTCTTAAGGTCGGTCAAAAATGAGGTGTGTACAGTTACCCCTCTTTGACAGAACTCGAAAGTCATAAGTGACGGGAGTGAATGTGAAAGCCCAGAGATGACCCATTTTTGACAAGGTCGAAGAGTTAGACAAACAGGCGAGATAATCAAAGAGAAGTGCCCGCAGGCGGGGGTAAAATGCAAAGTACATGCACAAAGCCGAACATAACTTATGATCAGATGAAGGAAGCTGTAATGAAGCACATATACACAATAAATGCAACAATTTAAGCAAGCAAATAAAAACCAAACTACATTACATGCAGAAAGGATGTAAGAAGATTATGCAATCTTAGCGAGCATATGCGATAGTTATAGAAAAGTGAATGAGGTGTGATAGATACACAGAGTGAGTAAGCATGTGCGATAGATGCACAAAGCGAGTGTAGTGATAGATACACTAAAGTGAACGTGTGATGGATACACAAAGCGTGTGTGTAATGGATACACAAAGTAAACGTGTGATGGATACACAAAGCGAGCGTGTGATAGATACACAAAGGGTGAACACAAAGTGTGATAGATGCACTTAGTGAACAAAGTGTGATGGATACACAAAAGGTGAACACAAAGTGTGATAGATACACTAAGTGAACCAGTGTGATGGATACACAAAAGGTGAACACGAAGTGTGATAGATGCACTAAGTGAACAAGTGTGATGGATACACAAAAGGTGAACACAAAGTGTGATAGATGCACTAAGTGAACAAGTATGATAGATACACAAAAGGTGAACACAAAGTGTGATAGATGCACTAAGTGAACAAGTGTGATGGATACATAAAAGGTGAACACAAAGTGTGATAGATGCACTAAGTGAACAAGTATGATAGATGCACAAAAGGTGAACACAAAGTGTGATAGATGCACTAAGTGAACAAGTGTGATGCATACACAAAAGGTGAACACAAAGTGTGATAGATGCACTAAGTGAACAAGTATGATAGATACACAAAAGGTGAACACAAAGTGTGATAGATGCACTAAGTGAACAAGTGTGACGGATACACAAAAGTAAATGAAGTGTGATGGATACACTAAGGTGAATGACCTTAAACGGAACTTCTTTGAATGAACAGTACATACAATATCGCCTGGTTGCGCCAGTTTCAAATGAGCCGTACATACAATATCATGCATGAATGAGAAAGAAACTTGATAGGTACAGTGCAATACAATGCATGATGTTTAAGGAATGCAATAAACAAACCTAGCGGCGCTTTAGAAAGCACCTCATGGGGTGAGTGGCGATGAACCGCTCTACTCTGACGGGGACCCCCCTCTTTTGTTCTTCAAACACTTACCTTCAACTCGCAGTATAAAGGTTCTGATATGCTGAGAAGGGGTAACCTCTGTATGTAGAAGCCATGGATGCCGCTTTTCTTTCTGACCATATTCACAACTTTCCTTATTCTCCAATGGGGTGACTGACTAGGTTGGTTCAGTATCCAGAATTGAGGCGCGCACATGCTATCTCAACCTATGGGGCTTCCATATAGATTTCAAGCCAGGGATACACCCCTGGGTATTTAAACCAGACTTTAGTCTCGAAAATCTCGAACCTTTGCGTTCTAGGCAACAGCCATTCGAACTCTAGTTTTCACCGTCACAGTCGGTCTCCTAGGAACTATTGCAAACACGGCCAAAATGCCCCTGGCAAGGACTGGTACTCGGGAGAGCACTTCTGATCGCCATTCTTGCTTGAAGTAGACTTGATCTTGAGCTTGAGGTAGAGGCACACTCATACTTCGGAGCATTGGCAAGACCTGAAGAGGTGCACACGGAATGCAATCTCGGAACTTACTGAAGTTGAAATAAACTCATATGCTCGACATTTCCTCTTTTCTTTTGCTTTGCAGTCTGGAACCTATATAGCTTCAGATAGGTCCTGGTTTTACTGCTCCCGCATGACCTGGGTTGAACCCTGCGGTTTTATGAAAGAACGAATCTTGTTTTGTACAGATGTGGAGAACGGCACGGCACTCGGAGCGCAAAACGATTTTATTTTTGAAATTGAAAGATGAGTTCTTGACCGGGGTATTGAGTCTACGACTGAACACAGCGCACTATGACTCAACAACGGAAAACAAAAGGTAAACTGCCTAAACACATCAAGTAACACTCGAAACGACTCAAAACAAGAATCGAGATAAAACAAAAAGACACGACACTCAGACGTGGACATGGAGCCTGTTTCTCTGGGTATTGTTTCCTACCCTTTCTCATTTGTGATTCTCACATCACTCGGCCCTCAGGCTCTGTTTTTTTTTTTCTTAAAAAGCCCTTTTCCTCACTTTTTCTCACAACGCACATCTCTCTATTCTTCAATCTCTCATTTTTTGTCCCCCTCCTGGGTGGTTGATGGATAAACAAGAAGTTGCGGGCTCTTGCCCCTAGCATTCTGCTAGATTCTGTTTCTTCTGCTCATAACAGTGAAATTCCCCTACAGAGGGGTTGTGATGCGGCTGGATGTGCAGCAGATCTGCAATTGACATTGGTTGACGATGCTTCTACTGGGGAGTTTAGACATGATTAGATCTGTCCAGATTAGGGAATGGAATATCCTGCTCCATTCCAGTTCGTGCTTTGTACTTAGCTTGATACCTCACTGCTTGGAGGATGAGAGAACTTTCGGCATTTTGCTGTTAGTTCCTGTTGTGCCCTTTTCTGGCAAATACGGTGCCCTTTCTGGCAAGTATGTTGACAATGGGGAAAAGACAGAACACCTGACTTAACTGTTTCCCTAATTATTTTGACCATTTTTTTGTTTTTAACGTTCTGCTAAAACAATTTTGACCAACATGAGAGTTAGATTAACATGCTTGTTCGATTTTCTGATTTAAAATCATGCAAGTTAGGTTATGAGCACTGAAAATTTTCCTTTTTTGGGTTCAAGAAATGGTCCAGTTTTGGAAAAATGGAATAATTTTCAAGAGAATTAGTCAACCTCAGTAAAAATTCTCAAAAACTGTTTTTAGAAACGGCCACCGCTCAACAAGCATGGAACTTACTCTTGAGATGCACGACCTCGGACCCAGAACAATGGAAAATTGCCCCTTAGCTGAAGGCTACTGCGTGGCAACGGAAAGTTGCCCCTTGTTTGAATAGCACTGCAGCACTGTATGGCAACGGAAAGTTGCCCCTTGTTTGGATAGCGCCGCAGCACACTGCAACCAGTTCTCAAAGTGACGATCACAACCGAACTCTCGGATATAGAGAAGGCAAATATGATCGAAACCATTACATGGACACAATCGACTTGGAAGTGTTTATGGCTGGACTTCAGAATGAAGTTGCCTACGTATCCCAAACATGGGAATCAAGCCTTACATAGTTCCAGTTAAGGTACACTCGGGTATTAACCTCTCCTTTTGCGCTCTAACTTTTCCCAAGGCCGCCCTTCTGGGTTTTCAACCTTGCGAGCTATGTTCTTCTTTTCTTTTCAATTCTTTTCATTTCTTTTCTACTTTTTCTTTTTCATCTTTTCCTTTCATTTTCTTCATTTTTCTTTTTTTTTTTTTTTCATTCTTTGCATTTTTCTTTTTTTGTTCTTTTTCTTGCTCTAACTTTTGCCTGGGTCGCCCTTTCGGGTTTTCGGCCCAGCGAGCCTCTTAAGGGTAAAAGTGTAGCTTTGTCCATGTCAAATGGTTTTGAGATCCTGAAGTCATCTAAATCAAGGAGAATGGCTGCTGTTCGCTGACGATGCAGGAGTCCATCCAATGGGGGGCTGAATTTTCCCCTAGTGTTGTGGATAGGAACTCGGTTATCCTTCAGCAATACTTTCTTCTTTCCTCCCTTCTGGGATTTGGCATTCTTTCTGATCTTTGTTAGCTTGAGAAACATCCCAATTTTTTTGACTCTTCGAGCACTTTTGACATTTTTGCCCCTAGTTCGAGTGGTGCTTCTGATCTAGCTTTGTAAGCTTCTTTTGACGACATCTGACCTTATTGATCTGACTTCCCTGTCCCTAGTTCGAGGGCTGCTTCGAATCTGGCCACACAGGCCTCACATTGTAGTTGACTGTTGAACATTCTGAATGAGCGATTCCACACAGGTCTTCGCAGGACCGCGCAAAATATTTTTTTGAAATCTTTTAAGAAAGCGACTAGTTGCTCGCGCTGAAGACAGTGCGGAACCAATCTGGATCAAGCTAGGATCCTTCTGAGTACTCACATTAACAAACATGATCTCATTCATTAAGGGCTTAGCACGCCTCTCTTTCTCTCAATTGATCAAATTTTGCAAATCCCAAGGAATTCCTTCCTCTTCGTTTTCATCACAATGTTCAAAAAGGTTTTGAAAAACTTGGGTCGTTGTAATGACTTAAAGGCACAGAAAAGCAAGTGAAAAGCACTGTCGTTTCATTCAAGTTTGTTGGCACAACAGGCTCAAAGCAGAAACAAGCACAAAAGCATGAAAACCACAGCAGTTTCAATTAGATCTTCTGGTGTAACTGGCTCCCTGGCAGAAACAGACTCAAAAGAAAGTGACAAGACAAACACAAAACAAAATAGTGATATCCGAGGTAATGCCCCTGGGATCACCCGATTCTAACAAAACAGGATTGACTCGATATAACAAGACAAACCCAACTGACTCAGTATGAAAAGACTGACTCTATACAACGGGACAGACTCTAAACGACATAACAAAACTGACTCAACACCCGAGTCAGAAAGTACAAAAACCAGCATTCACAAATGCTCAAAACAGTGCGTGCCATACGCCACATCTGGAGTAAACTGAGTGCCGCCCACAGGTGGTTGTAGACACCCCATTTGTGACTGACCTTAAGACTCAGACATCACTGATTGAACTCTCGGTGATATTGCATATTGCGCTCCTTCAGAAGTTTCAGAGTCCTGGTTGCAAGCCTTGCCTCCAGACTTCCGGACTCTTTCGTGCCTTGCCTTGGTTTGCGAATCAGGATCTGTTTTCTTTGTTTTGTCTTCCCGAATGGAGGGAGAGGTCTCATAGACCATCTCTCAGTGGCCGTAGGCTACGTTTCGCGGTCGTAGGCCATTTTTCCCATTTGGAGCCCGATTTCCAGTTTTTCAGAGCCGTCGACCGTGTGCCTCGGTTCGGGACCGCTTAACCACCTCCGTTTGCTCCGGTTTTTGGCATACATCTTATTTCCTCCCTTTTGAGGGACACTGGGGTCCGAGAGACCAACTTCGTGGTCAAACACCACCTCCGGTGCTTAACAGTCAGTTTTCGGGCCCCCAGACCGCGCGTTTTGGCCCCCGAACCTTCGTTTTGCATCGGTTTGGGTTCATTTTTGGTGGAGACCTTATTTTCGTTGTTAGAAAGGTTCTAGGAGAGTGGGAGGCCAGCAATTTTTCTGAAAAACCAGCTTTTTTTGGTCAAAAGTGATTCCGCATGAATCCGGGAAGGAGGAAAACATCTGCGCGGTTTCACCAAAACGGGCATAACTCTTTGCACAGGAGAAATTAAGATATGGGGCCACCACCGTTGGAAAGATTACTTCCGGGGCTTCATTTTTCACTCACGAATCTCCTAGAGCCAAGTCCGGGTGGAGGAGATATGGTTGGTTGAAATCCGTTTGGACCGAATCTGCGCGGCTTCACCAAAACCGGCATAACTTTTTGCACAGGAGGAATTTTGATGCAAGGTTTTCAGCATTGGAAAGCTAACTTCCGGGGCTTCATCCTAGGGGGTGGCCAGCCACCTTGACCCTTTTGACCTGGTCGGCCGGCCACCTTGCCTGGCCAGCCGGCCACCTGAACCTTTTGAACCTGGTCGGCCATTTTTGCCCTCTTGAGTGTGTTCCAGTTGTGCCAGCTATTCTGCATTTGACCCACTGTCCGAAGGTCTTCCCTTTTGGGGGGAAATTTGAATTAGTTTTTCCCCCCTTTTCTCCACCCCTCTCCCTCTATATAACCAGCCTGTCCCCTTCATTTCTGAGGGTTACAAAATTGGTTTTGAGCCTTTGCCTACAACTCTCACTCTCTCTCTACTTCAACCCTCTAAACCCTAAAAGCCTTGCACCATTTACACTACAACACATAACACAAGACCTCCACACTCCATTCCAGCAACTTGAGGCTGTTTTTCAGAGGATAGGAGCACCATTTCTTGGTCCAAAAGCTGCTGTGTTGATGCTCTACAAGGGTGAGTCTTCTTCCTCCATTTTCTACCCTTTTCTTGGTTCATTTACAAGTCATACTTGCAGGTATTTTTGGGCTCCGACCCAAACTATAAATTGTCATATTTTGAGCTCCTCTTCATGTTTGATCAAGGGTCTTACTCTTTTTGAGGTCTCCTCCTCACCCTTTGTGTTTAAACTCTCTTTTAGGCCTATTTTTGCATGATATTTTAGGCTTTTTTGTGAGCTATTTTAGACTTGGTCATAAACTGTGAAATGTCTTTTTTTGAGTCCCTCTTCAAATTTGTTTAAGAGATATCCTCTGTTTGAGGCCAGCAGCTATCACTTGCTTCTTTATCCCTCTTTTAGGCCTTTTTCTTGCATGATATTTTAGGCCTACTTGTGATTATTTTCGAGACCTTATGTAAACTGTAAAAGGCCTTATTTTGAGACCCTCTTCAACTTTGTTGAAGGGATATTCACTGTTTGAGGCCAGCTGCTGTCCCTTGTATCTATTCTCTCTTTTAGGGCCATTTTTGCATGATAGATTAGCCCTACTTGTGTTTGTTTTTGAGAGTTGTAATAAACTGAAAAATATCTTGTTTTAATCTCATCTTAAAGTTTGTTTAAGGTCCCATTTTTGTTTGAGGCCATATGCTTCCTTGTATGCTTGATTGTCTCCTATTTTGAGCCTTACACCTAAGCTCTTGTTGCATGCTTTGTTTGGCCTTATAGCCACTGAAATCCAGTGGATTTTCAGTGGCTAAGACACTATTTTCAGCTTCCAAATCAGAGAGGGGTGACCCCCTCTCTCCCTCTCTTGTTTGGTGGCCTTTTCGGCCTTCCAAAGAGACCCCATCTTGGATGCTTTGAAGTCACTTTCCAGGGTCAATTTGGTGAGGTTTAGGAATACCATATTTGATTTTAATAGTTTTTTATGCCATGCTAAATGCCTACCTTGCATGTGCTTAATAACTCCTTGCATGGCCCTCCAAAGTAACTCATTATTTTTGCATACCATGGTTTCATATCAGTGGTTATTTGGGCCTATTTTCACATGATTTATTCACTAATTTTTTCTGGTTTGGTGAGATTCCATGCGCTTCATACACTCGCCATGTAAACCATGTTTGCTAGTCGAACTTGCATGCAATGTTAGTCCATCTTGCTAGCACCTTTTGGCCATGATTTGAACTAGAAATGTTCATGTTTTGGGACTGCCTTGGTTCTGTCTTCATGCTTCATGATCAAATAATGCATGTTTTGTATAGCTATAGGTCAATGCATGTGCCTAGTTTTGTGTTTCGGGACCATTCCATGCATCGGGTGCCATGTTTCCATGTTTCGGGACCATTTTGCATCACATTTCAGTGCTGAAATTTGCATGTTTTCATATCATGTTCCATGCCTTGCCATGCTTTGGGTAGAGTGGCATTTGATGCCTTAGGCTTGGTCCTCAGTTTGCGTGCATGTGTGCACGCATTTCGAGTATCTCATTTTCATCTCATGGCTACTGATGTGAGTGTGGCTGAGATCCACTCATGTTGGTGTAAGTCCATTATGCATTGTGTATGCCATTTCGATTCATAGCATTGCGTATGCTAGGTTGTATGTTAGAGCATTATGTATGCCTTGTTACATCGTGCATTGTGTATGCCATCTCATAGCATTGTGCATGCTAGGTTGTATATTAGCTGCATTCATGCATGTCATGCATATTGCATTGTGCTTGGGATAGGAGTTAGCCCGAGCACGGGAAACGAGGGACGTTTCATACTTCGAGTGACGGAACGTGTCTCAATTCCCAGTCACCGACACTCCGGATTATCCATGATGGAGTTTAGGTCTTGTTGTGTTTATATGTGCATTCATTTCATATTGAGTCATGCAATTCGACTCCTCGGCCATCATGCATCGATATGCGTGATTGGTGGCACGAGGATCGAGGACTACACTCCTCGAAGAGTAGTCATGCATACATATGTGAAAATACTTTGCCATGCCCCTTTGTTGCTCTCTGTTCCAGTAAATCAGAAATCGACAGCCTTCCGGAGCTTGGCACGCATTCCAAGAACAATTGCAAACAGAGGCAAACCGGGGCATCACAAGGGATTTTCCGACAAAGGCAACCGGAGCATGCATCATTCATCATCCGGAGCAGATTTGAGGCAGTCCCTAGCTTGCATGCCAATTTATTGCTTTCCTAATTTAATTTATTAATTAATTAGGGTTTTGTACATATTTGGATTGTAATTATTCATTTGGGACTGTATATTATTTATTCGGACCCTCTGCGCGAGGGCAATATTGTAATAAGTGTGCGTGTGTGCGATGTATGTCTTCCAACCCCACGTCTTTCTCCCTTTTATTTACCCGTTTATGATGGTTAGATTAGGGCATGTTTCAATTAGCATACAGTATGATAGCATGTTTGCATTCATTCATCTGTTTTGCATGCACCGGGCTCGACGCATCATACTAACTGCGTTGTATTTTCAATTCCAAGTTGAATACATGTTTGCTGTAGCATTTCATATGCCATGTCTAGAATAGCCGAGCCTACTATAGTTGCACTTTTGCATTTGTTGCATTAGGCATTTCTGTATAATTAGGATCATGCATGGATTTCTAATTAGCTTCTGTTTTAGCTTGGAGTACTTAGTAAGTTTTATGCTTTAGCAACCTTGCATGCGTGCGAGTGACTGCCATGATAGCATGCTTACCATGAGGCTAATTGCTTATGTGATATATCTGCCTGAATGCCTGCGGGTGAAGGTTGGGTTATTTGGATTGGAACAATTCGTTGACTGTGAGTTTTTTTAAGCCCACTAGATAGTGGCAAAATCATGTTTTTCTAAGCCCACCCGAGGGTGGCAAATCCACGTCTTAGCCTACTTGCGGGTAGCACCATCAAACCATTTTCAAAATAAACAAACATGAAATGTTTTGTTCCAATTCAGGCGATTCAGTCTATACTTGTATGCTCTGCGCATCACATATTAAATCTAGGCTAATAACCGGAATAAGAATGCATAATGTTTTCAAAAATAGATATCATGGTTAGTAGAGGCCGATCTTTGATCGGGCGAGCGGGGGTGCTCACGAAGTGACCTTCCCCAATCGTACCCAAGTTCCCGAGCCGAGGCAACTTTGGTGATGACGGACACGTGGCCTTAGGCAAACGAGTCAGGGTTTCCTAAATTTCCCCAAAATAAAACATTTAGGTGGCGACTCTGTATCTGGCAAAGCAGTCCATGTTTGGCACTTCTTTCAAAATTTGTTTTCTCAAAACGATTTGCCGGATTTGGACTCTTTGGTTCAGATTTAGAACCGTGACAATTTGAGAGTCTTGAACTGTAGTGAGCCCAATATGAACAGAACGGGGCGGACTCGCCCTCCCGGGGCGTTCGGGGACGTCTACAGTGGTTCATCCCCTGATCACATATTCATACTATCCCCCAAGTTCACTAATCCAGTGGCGATAGACTTTGCTGAGCTGGTGCGGCGATGACCTTGTTGTCAAACAGATCTTGTACATCATGGCGAAGATGAACGCAACTGTCAGTCTCACGACCGGTTTGTTGATGGTAGGCATAGTATTTAGTCTGGTCATGCTTTGGAGGGATAGGATCGGGTAGAGGTTGTTGTTCCAACGGTTTCAGATATCCTTTCCGGACTAAGACCTCTAGAGCCTTTGATAAAGGCATATAAAGTGGGGCAAAAACCCTCTTGACTCAAGGTGGATATTTGCTTTTTTGCGAGCTACTTCTGGATGCACCGGTAAATGGGGTAGCTACTTTTGATGCGGTGGTGGCGACCATGCCCACTTCAGAAGACCTTGCAGCTGCATCACCACTGGTGGTCGCGTTCGAACTGCGGGAAAATGCCCTCTTGGGCTGCTCCTCCTCCTGATCAATGAGGCCCTGCTTCATAGCGTCCTAGATCTGTACCCCAATCTCATGTAGATCTGCAAAGGTGGGAAGGGGGAGAACGATCATCTTCTGCATGAGCTTGGGCTGGAGGTTACGCACAACCATCCGAATCTGATCTTTGTCAACAGGCCTGATGGTCATCATCGAGGCCTTAGCCCTCCCCCGGGTTACAAAATCGGAGAAACTCTCATTCGACTCTTGCCTAGTGGTCTCAAGATCACGGGTTGTAATCTCAATCTACGTGTTATAGGAGTATTGAGCTATGAAGGCCTCAGCCATCTCCTATCAATTCCTCTTGACGAATTCCCCCAATTTTGCATACCAAATGGCCGCTACACCTGACAGGGTCCGGCCGAACAAAGAAAGCTTCTGTAATCTGGTGAGGCCCATCGGCCTTAGTATGACCGAAAACAGCCGCAAATGCAACATGGGATCCCCAGATCCGTCAAAACGGTCAATATGTGGCATCTTAAACTGGTTCGGTAAAGTTACGGCCGCATCAGTATACCCATCCTCAATGTCCGGAATGGACTTCACACCTTGAGATTTCTTGAACAGCTTTTCAAGCTTGCTCACTTTTAATGCCATGGGGTCCACCTCGAACTCAAAGGGGGAGTCTGGTAAATTGATAGGCGTGGGTGCCTTGGATAGGTGAGGTAGAATATGGGGCGGAGGTGGCCCCGTTGGGATGTCTGTATCCTCCTGGACATTCTGGACATTTGCCGTCTCCCCGGGTATTGGGACTCTTGGTGGGGGAGGAACCTGGTGTGAAGCAGATGCTCGGGTTTGCTATTGTAGCCTGGCAATTAACTTTGCCTGTTAAGCCATGACCTCGGCCTGTTGTTTGGCAAATTCAGCTTAACGAACAGCGTCCTGCTGCATGGTTTTCATACTTTCTTGGAGTTGACACATCATCTCCTCCATTCCTGCCATACTGCCCTGATCTAACTGATCTATCGGTATATTTGTCTCTGTGGTAAAAACAGATATCTCAACCCAACTGCACACAGGTGAGATGGATAATGACTGCTGATCTGAATACTGTTGAACTGATGATCTGTGCTTGACTGGCCTTTTTACCCTGCCTCTGGCGAAGGAACACTGATTTGCCCTTAAACTGAATCTTTGACCTAACAAAGTCTATCAGCACAAGCCCAATGTACCGGGGGATATTGGAGCCTTCTGACGCTATGGTTCCGAAACTACCTTGCAAAAGAAGAAAACAGACAGCATCTCAGTCTGATTTCACGAAAAAAGATATGAGCAAAGCTGAATGACTGTGCTCTCCACTGGATTCTGCCCAAAATTCTTCCCTGTAAACTGATACCCTCAGGTAAAACTGATTCTCCCAAATACTGATGCCCACAGGCTTGATATCCAGACTTGCAACTGATACATGCATTCTTTTGGAGACGCACTCTAAAAGCACATAGCAAGTGATAGCCAAAACACCCTTATGTTGGGGTAGGGTTTCCCTGTCTTATTTTGTCAGGAGCTAGGGTTTCACTATGCACGCAGCGGTTTCAAACAACCTACAATCGGGTAAGCAACCTGTCCTAGTTTGGAATGGTCACTATGGATTCCGATATGCACTAGGTCGAATGGTCAAAAAGGGTGCCCCGGTAAAAATCGGGGTTTGTGTTCCCATCGTGGCAGAGCCCGTAACCGGTCAGCCTTATGGCATGCTTCTCAAAGCGAGCCTCCAGCAAACCGTTCAGGAATAGCATATGGCAAACACGGTGTCCTAGGCGCACCAATGCAAATGCAATGGAAAGAAACACATAACTGTAGTCAAAACAAGATATCATGAGTTCGAGTCAAGTTCTCTAACTCCCCAGCGGAGTCGCCAGAAACTGTAGATGTCCCCGAACGTCCCGGGAAAATCCTGATTTGTTCATTGGGCTCACTACAGTTCGGACTCGATGTCACGGTTCTGAATCTAATCTCGCAAAGTGCAATGCAAGATCGATAAATCACCAAAGAGTCCAAATCCGGCAAATAGTTTTGAAAAACTGATTTTAGAAAGAAGTGCCAAACATGAATTGTTTTGCCAGATACAGAGTCGCCACCTAAATATTTTATTTTGGGAGAATTTAGGAAATCCTGACTTGTGCCGAAGGCCACGTGTCTGTCATCACCAAAGTTGCCTCGGCTCGGGAAGTTGGGTACGATTGGGGAAGGTCATTTCATGAGCACCCCCGCTCGGTCGATCAAAGATCAGCCACTACTAAGCATGATATCTTGTTTTTGAAAACACATGTGCTCTTATTCCGGTTATTAACCTAGAATTACTATGTGATGCACACAGCATACAATTATAGACTAGATTGCCTAAGTTGGAACAAAGCATCGCATATCCGTTTGTTTTGAAAACGGATTGAAGTTTGCTACTCGCAAGTAGGCTAAAACACGGGTTTCGACGAATTATTCCAATTCAAGCAACCCAACCTTCACCCACAGGCCTTCAGGCAGTTATATAACATAAGCACATAGCCTCATGGTAAGCATGCTATCATGGCAGTCACTCACACGCATGCAAGGATGCTAAAGCATAAACACTTACCGAGTTCTCCGAGCCAAAGAAAGAAGCTAATTAGAAAACATACATGAATCCTAACTATGCTGAGATGCCTAATGCAACACATGCAAGAATGCAACTAAGATAGGCTCGGCTACTCTAAGATGGCATATGTGATGCTACAGGTAACATGTATTCAACTTGGAATTTGAAATACGATGCAATTAGTATGATGCACCGAGCCCGGTGTATGCAAAACAGATGAATGGATGCAAACATACGAGCATAAGGATGCTATTGAAACGTGCCCTAAAACTAACCATCATAAGCTGGTAAATGAAAGAGAGAAAGACGTGGGGTTGGAAGACATACATCACACACACGCACACTTATTACAACATTGCCCTCTCTCGGAGGGTCCGAATAAATAATACAGAATCGAATTAACTAATTATTACATAACACTAGCTAATTAACAAATTAACTAAACTAGCATGCAAACTATGTAAAATGGGCTGCCTCAGCTCTGATTTGAATGATAAAGGATGCATGCATGCTCGAGTTGCCTTGTCGGAAAATCCATCGCGAAGCCCCGGCTCGCCTTTGTTTGCAATTAATTTCAGAAACTTGCACAAAGCTCCAAGGAGATGAAACTCTACCCTGGGAATCTTGGGGGAGGCTGCCGACCAGCTATAGGCATTGGAGACCACCTACCGACCATACTTGGTGGTGAAAACAAGAAAAGATAGTCGGCCGGCCAGAAAACCTGGTCGGCCGACCAGTTTCTTCTCCTGGTTTCTGCATTTTCTGCAACAGAGGCAAGAGAGAGAGAAAGCAAGGTATTTGCAACACATGTGTGCACGACCACTCTCCCCATCATTGCATAAGCTCTAGGGAGTGTAGCCCTTGATCCTCGGGCCACCAATCATGCATATCGATGCATGATGGCCGAGGAGTCGGATTGCACGACTCAATGTGAAATGAATGCACATATAAACACATAAATGCCTAAACTCCATCATGTGTTAGTCAAGAGTGTCGGCGATCGAGAATCGAGGCACGTTTCATCACTTGGAGTATGAAACGTCCCTCATTTCCCATGTTTGGACTAACTCCTATTCCAAACACAATGCAACAAGTAGAATGGCATGCACAATGCGACCTCAAGCATGCAATCCTAAGGCGATGAAACCAAGTCATGCAAACATGCAAAGGGTGATGTGCAAACATGCAAACTAGCATACACAATGCTACGAACTAACAATGGCATACTCAATGCACATGATATTATATGTCATACACAACGCACATGTGAAGACTATCATACACAATGAAGTGAACAGGGCATGCACAATGCAATGATCAAACATGTGACAACGCAGCATACTCAATGCTATGAACTACAATGGTATACTCGATGCAAAATAGACTTAAACCAAAATGAATGGCCCTCAGCCACACCCAAATCAGTGGCCATACATGATGGAAATGAGGCAACAAAACACATGCAAACATGCAAGATGCAAGGGCCTAAAGCCTAGGGCACAAGATACAACTGTATGAAAGCATGGAAAGGATGAAATATGGCATAAAACAACACATGTTCCAGCTCTGAAATGACATACAAAATGGTCCCAAATCATTTAAACAACTCATGTTATGCATGTTGAATGGCTCAAATACCGAAAATAGTGAAGTGCATTACACTAGAGGTATGCAAAGCAATGCCCAAATGAACAAACCAACCCCAAACAGTCCCTATGCAGGCCCAAAACAGTGGCAAAATGGACTAAGATGATGGCTTGAAATGCACAAAAATAAAGCTCATGCAATGGTCCATAAATGAGGTATAAAAACACAACTCTCAAACGCATTTAAAGAGTGGAAAACATGGGAACATGGCACAAGTATAGGCTCTGAAATAACATGCTCAATGATGCCAAGACATGGAAACACCACAAGTTAAGCATGCAAGGGGCTCCAAAACTCAAGGCTAGGAAAGGATATTACACTACAAGTATGCATGACAAGCATCATTTGACCAAGAGGCCTCAAAATAGAGCTAAGGCAGCCTAGAATATGAACAAAATCAGTTTGAAATATGGCCAAAATATGCTAGAATCAATGGCCAAAACAACATGCAATGTAAGCTAGTGAGCATGGTTTGCACTACAAGCATGTGAAGCATTCAAGAGGCCACTAAACCAGCCAAAGACAGAGCTATGATATGCCAAAGAATGACCAAAAACCCACTGAAACATGACCAATATATGCAAGAATGACATGCTCCTTTGATAAGCTATGAAGAGGATTATTCTACACATGCAAGAGGCAAACATGAGGTGTCCAAACCAGCCCTAGACAGAGTCTAGACAGGTCCTAAAAGTCACTAAAAATGGCCTAAGCCAAGGCTAGGAAGTATGAAAATATAGGCTCCTTGGAAAGGACAAATATGCAAACAAACAAGGCCAAAAGAGAAAGGGTCACCCCTCTCTGATTTTGGCCCTCAAAACAGCATGCCAATCACTGAAAATCCATTGGATTTCAGTGGCTAAAAGGCCAAGCAAAGGGCAACGCAAAGGCCTTAAGGCATGGCTCAAAACAAGACTAAATGAAGCATGCAAGAGGGTAGATGACCTCCAACAGGAAAATGGCCTAAAAAAAACATGAATAATGCTTAAAAATAAAGCTTTTTTCAGTTGACAACAAACCTCAAATAAGCATGCAAATGAGGCTAAGAGAAGGATCAAAATAATGCTTAAAAGGGGAGAAAATGAGTTACCCTTGAAGCTCAACAAAGACAGCAACTTCTGGACCAAAAACCTGGCTCCTTAACCTCTGAAAATGACCTCCAAGAACCTTGGGTTGCTGGTGGAAGTGTTAGGCTATGAGGTGTGGTGCAAAAGGGTCAAGAACAATACATTTCCTAAGCCTAAATATAGAGACAAAGAGAGAGATATGTGTATGTGCCTTAACCAAAATCTGAACCCTCACAGAGGAGGGGAAGGCCTTCCTTTATAGACAAAGGTGGCCAAAGCTTCTCAAAGATGATAAAAACCAAGGCCAAAGATCCTCCATACACGTGTATGGAGGATGCAGTCTGTGCCTTCCAGCTAACACAGCTGGCAACAACTCACAGGGACAAAACTAGAGGGAGCAGGCCGACCAGTTGAGGTGGTCGGCCGACCACTTCCCCTGGTCGGCCGACCAGGGTGAGTGGTCTCCCTCAGGGAAAAGTGGTCGGCCAGCCCATTTGATGGTCTCCTAACTGAATGCAAGCCAGTGGTATGGTGGGAGACCAGCAAATGTGGCTCAAATATCAAGGAGACCAGTTTGCCGACAAGAAAATCGGCTGGCGGAGAGAGAAGTGGTCTCCAAGAGAAAAGGTGGTCTCCCACCCTTGTACCACCTTTCAAACAATGAAAACAAGGTTCATGCAAAAAATGAACCAACACCGATGCAAAACAAGGGTTCGGGGGGCAAAACGCGCAGCCGGGTGCCCCGACAACAGGCTGTTAAGCACCAAAAGTGGCGTGCGACCACAAACGTGGTCTCCCAGGCCACAGTGCTCCTCTAGACAGAGGAAACAAGGTGTGTTCCAAAAATCGTACCAAATGGAGAATGTTAAGCGGTCCTGAGCCGAGGTGCTGGGCCGATGGCTCCGAAAATCAGAAACTAATCTCCAAACAGGAACAGTGGCCTACAACCACGAAAAGTAGTCCACGACGACTGAGAAATGGTCTACAAGACCTCTCCCTCCCTCCGGGAAGAGAAACCAAGACTTAGTCCGCAGACCGAGTCGAAGCATAAAGAGTCTCGAGGCCCAGAGGCAAGGCTCTCAGCCGAGAACTCCGAAACTTCAGAATGTGTACAACATGCACCATCACCGAGCGCTCAATCGATGACGTCTGAGCCTTAAGATCGGTCAAAAATGGGGTGTCTACAATGAGGCAAATGAAGCAAGTATATAAGACACAAGGAGAGGGGATGTCCCTCTCCTATTTAGGACCTTAAAACACCATTTTCACCACTGAAATTCCTCTGAGTTTCAGTGGTGAGAAGGCCAAAACAAGGTGGTCCCAATAGCTTGAAAGGAAGGTTCAAAACAAGGCCTAACAAGGCACAAGAGGAGGTAGACTACCCCCAACACAAAAGTGACCTTAAACAAACATTTTAAGGACTGAAAAACAGAACTTTTTGCAGTAGAAAATTAAGCTTAAATCAGCATGCGTATAAAGCTAAAAGCTTAAGCAAAACAAAGGGTTAAAGGGTTAGTTGACTCACCCTTGTAGAACCACTTCAAGGCTACCACTCCAGCAGCTTTCTTGGATCAAAACCAGTCCAAAAGCACCAAAAACAACCTCAAGAAGCCTCAGCAACAATATGATGGTGTTTGAGTGTGTGTTTGTGTGTTAAAGTGTGATAAAACTACACTTTTAAGGCACAAAAATGAAGCAAAGGTGCAAGATAGATACAAATGTGTATGTATAGCTCCAGCCACAAAATTCTGAACCTGGAGGAGGGGGGAGGTTCTCTCTCATAGAGAACAAAGAACAAGCTTGTTGGATAAGCTTTACGTGTATAGAGGATGGCTTCTATGCTTTCCAGCTGGCACAGCTGGCCCAAAAATATCTCTATAAAGGTGATGAAAAGCAGCCGACCACTTGAAGTGGTCGACCAGCTACTTGAAGTGGTCGGCCGACCACCACAAGTGGTCTCCCAAGACAAAAAGTGGTCGGCCTGGGGTAGGAGAAGTCAGCAGCATGAAAACAATGCAGTGGTGTGGTGGCTGACCAGAAAAGATGGCCCAAAGACCAAGGAGACCAGTTGGCAGACCAGAAAAATGGCTGGCAGGAAGAAAAGTGGTCTCCAAGGGGAAGAACTGGTCTCCCACCCTTGTACCACCTTCTAAACAAGGAAAACAAGGTTTGTACCAAAAACAAACCAAAAAGGATGCAAGACGAAAGTTCGGGAGGCAAGGCGCGCTGCCGGGAGCCTCGAAAACTAGTCTACGAGCACCAAAAGTGGTTTACGACTACAAAAGTGGTCTCCCAGACCACAGTGTTCCTCTAGGATGAGGCAACAAGGTGTGGTTCAAAAACCACGCCAAACGGAGAACGTTAAGCGGTCCCGAGTTAAGGCGCGCCGCCGAAGGCTCCGAAAACCAGAAACAAGTCTCCAAGCCGGAAAAGTGGTCTACGACCACAAAAGGGGGTTTACAAGATCCCTCCCTCCCTCCAGGGAAGAGAAACAAGGCTTGGTCCACAAACCGAGCCAAAGCACAAAGAGTTTAGAGGCCCGAAGGCAAGGCTGTCAGCCAGAACTCCGGAAACTCAAAACGAGCACAACATGCACAATCACCGAGCGCTCAATCGATGATGTCTGAGTCTTAAGGTCGGTCAAAAATGGTGTGTCTACAGTTGAATCCGAGGGTTTCCTACGTATCCCATTGCAAGGGATCAAACCAACGTAGTTCAGGGGCAGAATGCAAAATGATACACAATGTAACAAAATAATGTAAATGATATACAATGCAATGCAATAATATAATCAAACCACGAGCAGTGCTAAACCACACAAATACCATAAAGGGATGGAAATGCGACATCAAACAACATTTAACACAGCAAAAGTGTCGGAACCCTCAAACCACAATTCATGCGGAATAGGCGTGTGCACATGCAGAACTATGTGTTTTGCAAAAAGAATACAAGTAATTGGGTGGGATGATATAGGTGAGGAATGATCTGCTCCGAAAAGATAGTGATCCTAAATGCTGAATGCAATAAGACAAAGCACGATACAATGAATGCAATGGATGAAGTGAACAAGGCGTAGGCCGAACCACATCTTACCTAGAAAAGGCATGGACACAAAACAAACCACGTCTAACACAGAAAAGGTGCCAAAACCCTCAGACCACAATTCTTGCAGAATAGGCGTGTACACATGCAGAGCTATGTTTCAACGAAGGAAATGTATGAGCACATGCCAAACCAAGCTTAACATAGAAACGATGCAAACAATTAAATGGTATGATGCAATAGATGTATGCAATAAATTCTATATGCAATAGATGTGATAGATGTGATGCAATAGATAATAAATGCAATGTAGCATCTAGGAAATGAAAGTACCTTACAGAGGCAATTGGTGATGACTCACCTTACACTGTTGGGGATCTTCCGCTTTTCTTGGTTCCAAACTATAGGTACCACTTTTCTCCCGGGCTATGTTCGCAACTTTCCCTATTCTCCAACAGGGTGACAAACTAGATTGGTTCAGTTTCCAGAATTGAGGTGCATACATGCTACCTCAACCTGTGGGGCTGCCATATAGATTTCAAGCCAAGGATACACCACTGGTATTTAAACCAAACTTTAGTCTCAAAAATTCCAAACCTTTACATTCTAGGCATCAGCCATTCGAACTCTAGTTTCCACCGTCTCGGTTGATCTCCTAGGAACTCATCGCAAACATAAGCAAGTGGCTATACCAGACCACTGGAAGTCATTTGGGCATGACAAACACCAAAGGAATTGCGCTTTTAGAGGATTTAAGGTCTCCTAGACCGAGAGTGCCCAAGAGAGTGCGAATCAAGATGCAGGATTTAAGGTCTCCTAGACCAGAGGAGTGCACAAGAGAGTGCGATGCAGATGCACAAGACAGTACCAGCGAGGGTGAATGAATGCACAAAATAGTGCTATGCAAAATGCAATGCACAAAATAGTGCGATAAAATGCACAAGACAATGCTATGTAATGCACAAGACAATGCTCTGTAAGATGAAATGCACAAGATAGTGCGATGTGGGGTGCACAAGATAGTGCGATGCAATGCACAAGATAGTGCGATACAGGGTGCACAATACAGTGCGATATAAAGTGAAATGCACAAACATAGTGCAAGTACGTCCAAACGCGCCTCGCGCAAGTGGAGAAAGAGTGAATAAATGCGCAAGAAAGCGCGAGTGTAATGCACAAAATAGTGTGATGTAGGGTGAAATGCACAAACAAGTGCGAGCAATGCACAAAATAGCGCGATACAAAAGGAATGCACAAAACAGTGCTATACAGGTGCACAAGACAGTGTGAGTGAAAGTGAATGCACAGGATAGTGCGATGTAGCTATGCAAGAGACAGTGCGATACAAAGTGAATGCACAAAATAGTACGATACAATGCACAAACAAGTGCAAGTAAGGTGCGCAAAATAGTGCGATGCAATGCACAAACAAGTGCACGTAAGGTGTGCAAAATAGCGCGAGGCATGTTCTATGCAAAAGATATGAGCATTTTCTGTGCAAGATGAGAGCATGTTCTTTACAAAAGATACGAGCATTTTCTATGCAAGATGAGAGCATGTAATGAAATGCACAAGATAGTGCGAAGCATAAGAAAGCGCGAGTGTAAATTGCACAAGAAAGTGTGATGCGAAAGAAAGCGCGAGTGTAAATTGAAAGAGAAAGTGCGATGCACAAGAAAGCGCAAGTGTAAACTGCACAAAATAATGCAAACAATGCAAAGTGAATGATTGTATGATAAATGTAGCGAGTGAGATTATTGTGCGATAGATGCACAGAATGACTGATTGGTTCAGAATGCAATATAATGACCATACCTGTTCTATGGGAGAGAGGAGCATATTCTATGCAAAATTGAAGGCATGTTCTAAGAGACAAGAATATTCTATGCGAAATTGAAAGCATATTCTGTGCATGAATGAAAGCATATTCTATGTGAAATCGAAATCATGTTCTATACATGAATGAAAGCATATTGTATGCATGATTCATAAATGATGCGCGGGGCACGCATGCAACAGAAGTGTATCTGAAAGTGCACATTCTATGCAATAGAAGGGCATCAAATATGTACGTTGGTGCCTCCAATTTACCTCTCGAAGGACTTTACAACATGTTTAACTCAAAAATGATACATCCTATTTATATTGGCGAGGGGTAACATTTGCATGCTGCTTTAATTGCCATTCTGACTTGAAGCAGGCTTAAATTTAGGGTCGAGGTACACTCATACTCTAGAGAAATAGCAAGGCTTGGCGAAGGTGCATATGGAATGCAAACTTGGAATTTGCTGAAGTTAAAACACACTCAAATGCTCCAATTTTCCCTCTTTTCTTTTGCTTTGCAATCTGGAACCTATATAGCTTTGGTTGCTCCCTCTTGATCGAGGTTGAACCCTGCAATTTATGAAAGAAAGAATCCTGTTTTGTACACCATGTTGAGAATGACACGGCACTCTGAGCACAAAATAATTTATTTTTTTGAAATTGATATTGAAAAAGAATTCTTGACCAGGTATTGAGCCTACAACTGACCACAGTCAAAATGACTCAACAAAGGAAAACAAAGGTAAAAACAACACAATTATTGACAGTTACTGAAATCAAAACGACTCAAAACAAGAATCGAGACAATCCAAAACAACAAACACAACACTCGGATATGTTTCAATGGCGAGAGACCTCTCGGTTCGCAGGGAGCCTGTTTCTCCGAGTATTGTTTCCCACCCTTTCTCATCTGTGATTATCACATCACTCTCGCACTCAATCTCTTTATCTCTTAAAAGCCTTTTCCTCACTTTTTCTCTCAGTGCACATCTCTCTATTCTTTAATCTCTCTTATTTTTTTGTTAGCCCTCCCCTGGGTGGTTGATGGATAAGCAGGAAGTTGTGGGCTCTTGCCCCTAGTATTCTACTAGATTCTCCTTCTTTCGCTCACAACTAGTGAGCTTTTTTACAAAGAGGTTGTGATGCGACTGGATGCGCAGCAGATCTGCAACTGACATCGTTTGACGATGCCCTTGGCTTAGTTTGACCGAGATGAATTACAGCATGTCCCACCGACCAGGCATACAATTGATTGGTCTCACACATTGCATTTTCTACATCCCCATTTCGGGTCAGATGCCAATTTGAGCGTGATCGAACCCGTCTAGATGAGGGAGTGGAATATCCTGCTTTATTCCAGTTCGTGCTTCGCACTTGGCTTAATACCTCACTGCTTAGAAGATGAAAGAACTTTTTGGCCTCTGCTGTTAGCTTCAATTGTGCCCTTTCTAGCGAGTACATTGATAAAGGGGAAAAGGCAGAAAACCTGACTCAACTGTGCCCCTAGTTCATCACTTTGACCATTTTTGTTTTTGGCTTTCTGCTAAAACAATTTTGACCAATATGAGAGTTAGATTAACATGCATGTTCGACTTTCTGATTTGAAATCATGTAAGACAAGTTGTGAGCACTGAAAATTTTCCTTTTTTGGGTCCAAGATATGGTCCAGTTTTGAAAAAAAAAAGAATAATTTTTGAGAAAATTAGTCAACCTCATTAAAAAAAAATCCTCAAAACTGTTTTTGCAAATGGCCATTGCTCAACAAACGTGGAATCTACTCTCGAGATGCACAATCTCAAATCTGAATTCGATTTGTCTTGCAGCTGAATCTTGTAACAGAATAGGGCACCTGAGTTTGAACGGAGACAAGCCAATTTGCACATGGATAAGATAGCCGAGTTTGAACAAAGATAAACCAATCAACATGTATAAGCCAAGCAGGCTGAAAATGGTTGGGGCCGAACTTCAGGATGAAGTTGCCTACGTATCCCAAAGATGGGAATCAAGCCATACGTAGTTTCGGATAAGGTGCACTCGGGTATAAACACTCCCCTTTTACGCTCTAACTTTTGGCAATGCTGCCCTTCCAAGTTTTCAACCTTGCAAACTATTTTTTCTTTTCATTTTTCTCTTTTTTCCTTTTCTCCATTTTTTCCTTTTCTTTTCTTTTTTTCTTTTCTTCTTTCCTTTTCTTCATGTCTTCTTTGTTTCATTCTTGTTCTTTTCTTTTCTCTACTATAACTTTTGCCTTAGTCGCCCTTCCGAGTTTTTGGCCCAGCGAGCCTCTCAACGATAGAAAAGTTTAACTTGTCCATGTTGATCAGTTTTGAGATCTAGAAGCCATCGGAATCCAGGAGAATGGATGCTATTCGCTGATGATGTAGGAGTCCATCCAATCGTGTTTGAATTTGCCCCTAGTGTTGTGGATAGGAACTCGGTTGTCTTTCAACAAAAACTTTCTTCTTCTAGCTTCTAAAATTTGGCTTTCTTGCCAATCTCCTTTGGTTTGAGAAGTGACCCATTTTTGAATCTTTGATCATGACATTTTTGCCCCTAGTTTAAGGGTTTCTTCCAATCCAGCTACGCAAGCTTCCTTTGATGACATCTGACCTTCTTGCCTTTAGTTCAAGAGTTTTTTCTGATCCGGCCATGCAAGCCTTACATTGTGATTGATCGTTGAACATTCTGAATCAAAGTTCATGGTTTGAAAGCAAAGGGGTTGAGTCTTGAGGTTAAGAGTGATCCTATGCTGCACAATCTTAAGATCAATTCCATGCATGTCTTCGCAGGACCACGCAAAATATTTTTTGAAATCTTTTAAGAAAGCGACTAGTCGCTCGCGCTAAAGACAATGTAGAACCAATCTGGATCAAGCTAGGATCTTTCTCAGTACTCACATTAACAAACATGATCTCATTCATTAAGGGCTTAGCATGCCTCTCTTCCTCTCAGTTGAGCGAATTTTTATAAATCCCGAGGAATTCCTCCATCTTTGTTTTCATCATAGTGTTAGAGAAGTTTTGAAAAACTTAGGTCAATGCAATGATTTCAAGGCACAGAAAAGTAGGTGAAAATTATTGTCGCTTTATTCAGATTTGCTGGCGCAACTGGCTTCATGGCAGAAACAGGCTAAAAAAAAGAGTGTAAAAGACAAACACAAAACAAGATAGTGATGTCCAAGGTAAGACCCCGGAAATCACCTGACTTTAACACGATAGGACTGACTTGATACAACAAGACAGACTCAATACAAAAGACAGACTTGATACCCAAGTCTGAAAGTACAATAAATAGCATTTTCAAATTGCTCAAAACAGTGCGTGCCATCTACCACATCTGGAGTAAAATGAATGCCATCAGCAGGTGGTTCATCCCCCGATCACATAGTCACATTATCCCCCAGTTCATTGATCCAGCATCGATAGATTTTTTAGGACCTAGTGCGGCGATGACCTCAATGTCAATCAGATCTTGTATTTCATGGCGAAGATGAAAACAACTATTAGTGTCATAGTCGATTTGTTGATGGAAGGCAGAGTATTTTGCAGCATTGTGCTTGGCCAGAAAGGGATCCGGGAGAGGCTGAGGGTCAAAAGGTTTGAGATGGCCTTGTCCTACGAGGATTTGGAGAGCTTTGGATAAGGTCATATAAAGCAGGGTGAAGACCCTCTGGCCTCGGGCCTGATGGCTTGAGGTTTGTGAAGTTGTGCTGGATGTACTGGCAAAGGGGTTAGCAGGTGCTGACTGGGTTTGACGATCTCTTTCAAGTGTAGGATTGGAGCTAAAAGGGGTGTTTCTGATATGGCAGCCCTTTTCATGGTTTATCCTTGGATTCAAAGTGCCCCTAACCTGGGTGACAAAAGTGTCATCCACAGTTTTTGTAACAACTGCAAGCACTTGATGTTTTCTCGGCACTTCGACCTTCAAAGCCTCAACAGCCCACTGAAGATGTTCATTGGGACCAATGCTTGCCCCTACCTTGTTCTTGCCATTTGCCTCCACTTTGGCAAGGGATTAGCCTTCTTCCAACGTAGCCCGTCCCAAGATTGGGGAGCCTTTTCACATGAAATTCCTGGTATGTGATGTGGTCGATGATGGAGCCAATATCCCAAAGACTAGATATGCCACTATCCTCTGAAGATCTTCAATCATGCTCATCAACTCAGAAGTAGTGGGTTCATGGGTTTCAGATGATTAGGGTTTGAGTGCATCCATCATGCATAAGTTCGTGCTTTCTGGAATGAACACCTCAGGCTTGGGTAAATGAGCTGGGGTGATGTATACACTGGGGTTGTAGGTAGGAAGTAGTGTATGAATGAGGTTAAGGTGTGGATGAGGTACTTGGTCATTGGGGTCTTGAGGGGGAGCTATCGTCTGGCTGTCAATAAGATTCTGGACCTCATGACGAAGGTGGTAACAACGATCGGTGCCATGACCACGCTGCTGATGACACACACAGTATTTGGTGCAGTTATATCTGACAGAGAGTGGGGGTAGACACCCCATTTTTTACTGTCCTCAAGCCTTGGACGTCATTGTTTGAACTCTCGATGATCATCCATGTTCGTGTTCGTTTTGAGTTCCCGAAGGTCTCGGCCGCGTGCCTTGCCTCAGGATCTCTTAACTTGCCTGTTTTGTGCTTGATCGTGGACTAAGAACTTGTTTGTTTTTGCTTATGAGGGCAGAGAATGGCTTGTTGGTCATCTCCACACCACACCGGCCTTGGCTTGAGGCCACCCGCCCTGTTTTGTTGCTACCAGCAATTGGTGAGGCCGGTCGGCATTGTTTTTGGTCGGCCGGCCGTTGGTTTGGTCAATCGGCCATATTTTCAGGCCGGGACTTTTTCTTTGCCTTTTCAGGCATTTTGCATGCCAGTTGTGCCAGCTGGAGCACACATACCTATCCTCCATACACGTGTACGGAGGATTTGCACCCTTTGCACCCTTTTGCTCTAGCTTCTTGAGGAAGCTTGAACCCTTTGCCTTAGCTTCCCCAAGAAGTTTGGACCTTTGCCTTAGTTTCCCCTAGAACCTTCTAGCTGCTTGAGGAAGCTTGACCCCTTTGTCTTAAGCTTCTCCAAGCAGCTTGGGCCCCTTTTGTTCTATAAAAGAGGGCCTCCCTTCTCCTTTAGAGAGGTTGAGCAAAAATTAGAGATATTATCAGAGATATATATCACACATACCACTCTCTCTCTATATCTCCCCCTCTCTCTAGATTGTGTGTGTATTACTGTTCAAAAGTGTGTTTTGTGTTCCTATTTTTGCACTAAAGCACCTAGTGTTATGCTATACCTTGGTTATTGAGGTGTTGAGAGGTTGTTCTTGGAGTTTTGAGTTGGTTTTGATCAGAAGGAGGGGGCTGGAGTTGATGTTCTTGAAGTGTTCTTCGAGGGTGAGCACTGTTGCTTTGTATTCCCAATTTTTGCACTAGCTTTTAGCCCATCTTGCATGTTGTTTTGAGCTTAGTGTATAACTGATAAAAGTTCTTTATTTTCATGCTTAATATGTTTTTTTAAGGTCATTTTGGTGTTGGGGGTCGTCCTCCCCCTCTTAGGCCTTGTTTGGCCTCTTTTTGTGCCTTCTTTGTTGAGCTTTGAAACTTTAGTGTGTTGGCCTTCTCACCACTGAAATCCAGAGGATTTTCAGTGGTGGTGAAATGGTTTTGAGGTCTTGTATAGGGAAGGGACACCCCTCTCCCTTTATGTCTCATATGCTTGTGTTTTTGGCTCGTAAGGGTAGCATGCATGCTTAGTCGATTTTGGCTCCATCTCAGTGGGTATTTAGTGATATTTGGTCATGGTTTACCTCTATTTTAGGTTGGTTTGTTGACCGCTTGCATGCACCATACACTTGCCTTGCATTCCTCTATTTTGCTTAGAAATGCATCATGCATTTAGACCACCATGCTTGAATGTTTTGACTTAGCTTTGTGAAGTTTTTAGTCATGTTTTAACATGTTTAAGTTCTGTTTGGTGTCAATTTGGTCATGCTTGCCATGCTTTATATAGCCTCTTTGCATTCTAGCTTGTTGGCTTCATTTGAGCTATTTCAGCGATTTGGCATCACTTGTCATCATATTTCTATCCATGTTTCATGGCCACACACTTGCATTTATCACCTATTCTATGCTTTGGAGAGTTGTTCTTTCATACTCCTTATTTGGACCATTGCATGTTCCCCCATGATTTGGTCTTTGGAAGACCTTCTCCTTGGGTTTTGGGGTTTGTTTTGGTGTATTATAACTCTGATTTTATTTGCCCAAGTCATGTCATGCTCGGTTGTAAGAGGTGTAGTGCACTTGCCCTTTTGGGCCTTGTATGCGTCTTGTTTTGTGCCCTTCTTTACAGCATGTTTTGGCTTTGTTCCATATGAGTTTTAGCTTCATTTCGGTCTACCTCGGGACTATTTTCAGTCGCTTTGACCATTTGGGGCTTGGTTGACATAGTCATGGTTCAAGTCTCGTAGCTAGCTTTGAGCTTTCACTCCATTAACATGCCATGTTTGCATTGTGTAGTCGATTTGGCATCATTCTTCATGTGATTTCAGAGTTTATTGTAATGCCATATCCTCATATTTATCACATCTCGCTCATGTTTGAAGGTTGTGCATTGTGGCCTAATTGATGAACCAACATGTGTGCATGTTTATCTCGCATTTTGGTGCCTTATTTTTGGTATTTTGGCCACTGTTTTGGGGCATGGTTGAGGCCTCCCATTCCGGTTTAAGTCCACCCTTGTACATGATTGCATGTTTGGCATGTTTCATCTTGTTACATCATTTGCATGCTTGCATTATATCATGTTTGCATGTTCTTGTTTCATTAGCTTAGCTTGCATGTTAGGTTGCATTGCATTGCATCTTGCTTGCTTAGCACATTGTACATTTGCATGTTTAGGTTGCATCGCATTTGGCATGCTTTGCTGACTTAGCCCCATATTGCATACTTGAACCATTTTGCATATTTGAGCCATATTACATACATGCATTGCATTGTGTTTGGTTTGGGGTGTCAAACCAAACATGAGGTATGAGGTGTGTTCGTACTTAAAGTGAAGAAATACGCCTCAATCCTCGGTCGCCGACACTCTTGATCCCAACATGATAGAGTGTGTAACATTTATTTGTTTTCGTTGCATTCATTTTACATTGATTTGCGAACTTGGCACCTTTGGCCATCATGCATCGAAATACGTGATTGGTGGCCCGAGGACTGAGAGCCATGCTCCCTTGAGTTTATTGCATGATATGGAGAGTGGCTATGCACACACTGCTTTAAAAATACCTTGCCATGCATTGTCTGTCCTCTGTTGCAGCAAAACCAGTATTCTGCAGGAAGAAATGGTCAGTCGGCAATCTTCAGTGTCGGCCGACCACAAAAGTCCAACCGGTGGACCAACTTCTGGTCGGTTACCATATTTCCATAGCCGGTGGTCATATATCTTGGCCGGTGATATTCCATAATGATCAGGGAGTAATTTAGAAGCATCCCAAGAATTTTCACAATTATGAGAGGTGAAGAACAGTGCAAACAGAGGCAACAGAGGCATGGCAACGGGTTTCCGAGCAAGACAAATCGAGCATGCATCATTCCATCATTCTGAGGTAGGACTGCGGCCAACTCCTTTTCTAATTAATTTGTTTAATTAGTTAGAGTTTTGTAAAATTTAATTAGCTAGAGTAGTCGATTATTTATTTGGTCTGTATTATCTATTCGGACCCTCCGTCAAGAGGGCGAATTTGTAATAAGTGTGCGTGCGTGTGTGAATGTCTTCCAACCCCACGTCTTTCTCCCTTTTATTTATTAGCTTTTGATGGTTAGTTTAGGACATGTTTCAATTAGCATACTTATGCTCGCATGTTTGCATCATTCATTTGTTTTGCATGCACCGGGCTCGACGCATCATGCTGACTGCATTGTGTTTCAATTCCAACTTGAATACGTGTATCAAGTTATTGCATTTCACATGCCATTCTTAGGATAACCGAGCCTATCTTAGTCTCATTTTGCATGCGTTGCATTAGCCATTGCTAACATGAACTAGGATCATGCATGATTACTAACTAGTTTCTTGTTTTGCCTCGGAGTACTAGGTAAGCTTTTATGCTTTAGCATCCTTGCATACGTGTGAGTGTTAACATGAAAGCATGCTTGCCATGAGGCTAATTGCTTAGTTGATTTACTGCCTGAATGTCTGTTGGTGAAGGATGGGTTGCTTGAATTGAAATAATTCATCGAAACCCGTGTTTTTAGCCTACTTGCGAGTAGCAAACCTCAAACCATTTTCCAAACAAAACGGATATGTGAAGCTTTGTTCCAAATTAGGCTATCTAGTCTATACTTGTGTTTTGTGCGCATCACATAGTAAATTCTAGCCAATTAACTGGAACAAGAACACATATGTTTTCAAAACAAAATATCATGTTTAGTAGTGGTCGATCTTTGATCGAGTGAGCGGGGAATCATACCCAAGCTCCCGAGCTGAGGCAACTTTGGTGATGACGGACATGTGGCCTTAGGCAACGAGTCAGGGTTCCCTAAATTTCTCAAAAATAAAATATTTAGGTGGCGACTCTGTATCTAGCAAAGCAGTCCATGTTTGACTCTTCTTTCTAAAAATCTGTTTTTCAAAACGATTTGCCAGATTTGGACTCTTTGGTGATTTATCAATCTCACATCGCACATTGTGAGATCAGATTCAGAACTGTGACAATTTGAGTCCGAACTATAGTGAGCCCCAAATGAACAAGACGGGATTCCCTCCCGGGGCATTCGGGGACGTCTACAGTTTCTGGCGACTCTGCTGGGAAGTTAGAGAACTTGACTCGAACGCATGATATCTTGTTTTGACTACACTTATGTGTTTCTTTGCATTGCATTTGCATTGGTGCGCCTAAGTCACAGTGTTTGCCGTCTGCTATTCCTGAATGGTTTGCCAGAGGCTCGCTTCAAGAAGCGTGCCATAAGGCTGACCGGTTATGGGCTCTGCCATGATGGGAACACAAACCCTGGTTTTACCGGGGCACCCTTTTTGACCATTCGACCTAGTGCATATTCGGAATCCATAGTGACCATTCCAAGCTAGGACAGGTTGCTTACCCAATTATAGGTTGTTTGAAACCGCCGCGTGCATAGTGAAACCCTTGCTCCTGACAACATAGGACAGGGAAACCCTATCCCAACATAGGGGTGTTTTGGCTCTCACTTGTCTGCTATGTGCTTTGAGAGTGCGTCTCTACTGGAATGCATGTATCAGTTCACAAGTTTGGGTATCAGGCCTGCAGGCACCAGTTCAGTATTTTGGGAATCAGTTATCTGTAGGTTTCAGATTCAGTTTTGGGGGCAGTGATTTGGGGAACAATGATCAGTATTTGAACAGTCCATTGAGCTTATCAACTGCGTGTTGTGTTTATTTAAGCCGTTATGTTGTCCGTTTTCTGGTTGTTTATATCCTTATTATTGCTTTATTTATCTTTTTGCTAGGTAGTTTAGCACAATTGTTTCCGACCAAGCAGATATTCCCTAAGCACTCTAGACTAGAGGTCGTCGACTTCATCGATCTGAGGATCTGGTAGACGGACAACCAGTGTTCTACTCTTTACCCTCGGTTGCTAGGCGGAGATCGAGAAAATGTAGTGTATCGGTACCGAGATTGCCAAATCAATGGTCTTTGAACAGTTGAGTTGAGATTTCCGAGTCTACTATAGTGGCAGATACACCGGCAGTTCAGATAAATCAGGGCAGTATGTCAGGGATGGAAGACATGGAGCGCCAGCTCCATGAGAGCATGAAAGCCATGCAGGAGGACGTTGTTCATCAAGCAGAATTTGCCAAACAACAGGCCGTTGCTATGGCCCATCAGACAGAGCTAATTACCCGGTTACAGCAGCAAACCGGAGCATCCGCTTGACACCAGGCTCCTCTCCCAACAAGAGTCCCAATACTTGAGGAGACGGCGAATGTCCAGAATGCCCAAGAGGATACAGACATCCCAACGGGGCCGGCTCCACCCTCGATTCTACCTTAACTGTCCAAGGCACCCACGCCTATAAATCAACCGGACTCTCCCTTTAAGTTCGAGGTGGACCCCACAGCATTGAAGTTGAGCAAGCTTGAAAAGTTGTTCAAGAAGTCCCAAGGGGTAAATTCCATCCCAGATATTGAGGACGGGTATACCGATGCGGCTGTGACGCTGCCAGATCGGTTCAAGATGCCACAAATCGACTGCTTTGACGGGTCCGGGGATCCCATGGTGTATGTTTTTGGATATATTAAGGCCGATGGGCCTCACCAAACTACAGAAGCTTTCATTGTTTGGCCGGACCCTGTCCGATGTGGCGGCCATCTGGTACGCACAATTGGAAGATGATGTCAAGCGGAACTGGGATGAGAGGGCCGAGGCTTTTGTCGCCCAGTACTCCTATAATACACAAATCGAGATTACAACCTGTGATCTTGAGACAACTAGACAGGAGCCTAAGGAGAGTTTTTCTGAGTTCGTAACCCGGTGGACAGCCAAGGCCTCAATGATGACCCTAAGGCCCACTGATAAAGATCAAATTCGGATGATTGTGCGCAATCTCCAGCCTAAGCTTATGCAGAAAATGATTGTCCTCCCCTTCCCCACCTTTTCAGATCTACACGAGATGGGGGTACAAATCGAGGACGCTTTGAAGTAGGGCTTGATTGACAATGACAAAGAGCAGCCCAGAAGAACCTTCAACAACCGCAGTGCGAATGCAGGCAGAAGCAGTGCTGCAGCTGCCAGATCTCAGGAAGTAAACATGGTCACCACCAACACCCCAAGAACCCTTGCAGCTACGCCATTCACCGATGCGTCCGGTAGTAGTTCGTGAACAGCCAGATACCCACCCAAAAGCCAATGAACCTTCGCTCCACTACATATGCCCCTGTCCAAAGCTCTGGGGGTTTTAATCAAAAAAGGGCACTTGAAGCCCCTAGAGTCGCGGCCATTGCTAGAAAAACTCCCCCTTCCCATAACCCAGCCAAATACTGCTCGTTGCACCAACAGCACGGTCATGACACCGACTAGTGCTTCCGATTACGCCATGAGATTCAAGATCTCATTGATAATGGGGTGATCGTGCCTCCAGAGAAATCCAATGTCACAACCAACCCTTTCCCACCACACAACCAAGCTCCACCTCCCAAACGCATCAACTTTATCCAGACCGGGGTCATGTCATACGACCCCAGTATATATATCACCCCATCCCACCAACCCAAGCCGGAGGTGTTCCTTCCCGATAACATAGACTTGTGCATGTTGGACATCTCCCGAGCCTGACCCAAGCCAATGGTGGTAATCATCGAAGATGGAACAAGGATGATTTCGGAAGAAAGTTGGGTTGTTGGCTCAGAATCTGAGGAATCTGGGAGTTTTGCTGAGGAGGTATATAATCCGAGTGATTACATTGTGTTAGCAGGTCAAGCTGGGCCAAATCTGGAATTGCCGACAGGGGCAGAAATTTGTGTACTACAGGGGGATGGATTTGGTTAGAAGATAGATGACTTAGCAGCTTTGGAAGGGGATATGGCCAACCTGCAGTTTTTCGAAGAACAAGACTCGGCAGTCAGCTGGTTTGATTTTGAGGAGTCAACAGAGGCTACAGGATGGCTTGAGGACCAACCAGATGTTGTTGAAGAATCTCAGCTGGAAAAGGGCCCGTCAGGGGCAAGGACATCAATTGTGGCCGGAAGGGTCGGGGATCAGAATACATCGCCGGAGAGCACCGGTGTCGAGAATTTTGCTTGGGATCTAGGCATTTTGAATGTAAGAGATGTTGAACAACAGACTGCATTGACACAACTAGAACGCGAAGGAATTAAAGACTCTGAAAGAGCCAGAAAAGCCAAGGCCCCTGTGGGGACTGAAAGTGCTGTGTGCGCAAGAATAGAGGGTACTGCGAACACATGGACTGAAGGTACTGTGAGTGCAAGGACAGTCATACCGGAGCCTGACAGGTGTCTGTCGGCTGCCGAGGGAATGTGGTAGGAAGACGATGATTTATGTCTTACCCACACGGATGAGGACTGGGGGAATAATCAACCGGATGATACCTGGTATATTGGCAAAGTCGACCATATGACCAGGAGCGGGCGGTATTTCAAGTCCCCACACCTAGATCGGCCAGAGGCGTCCGAGAAGGACAAGGAGGCAGATAAACAGAAAGAGAAGCAACTTGAAGAAGAGACAGTGTTGAAGCAGTTGAAAAAGATACAAGCTGACATCTCCATCTGGGGACTGCTTATGGCTTCTTGAGTACATAGACAGGCCGTCCTTTTAGCCATGGACAAGGCCAAACTCTCGATAGACACCACGCCAGAGCAGCTAGTTGAATTGGTTTTTCCGGGAGGAGGTTCCCCGACATTGACCTTTTCTGACAAAGAACTACCGCCTGAGGGCGCAAATCACAACAAACCTCTCTACATCTCTGTGGAATGTAGAGGCAAGTGGGTACCGGTGGTTCTTGTCGACACGGGATTCGCTATTAATGTGTGCCCGTCGAGGACGGCATATGCAATCGGGTTAAAGCCCGCAGACTTCGTGCCAACTGCCCAGGTGATTCGGGCGTATGCTAACACAAGCAGGGAGGTGATGGGAACTATCAAAATTCAGACCCAGGTTGGTCCATGACAACACGAGATCGATTTCCATGTCTTGGACATCCCCGCAACCTTTAATCTGCTTTTGGGGCGACCGTGGTTGCACCAGGTAAAGGTAGTTTCTTCCACCTTGCACCAGATGTTGAAATACCCTCACGGGAAGGGGGTAGCTATAGTTTTTGGAAACTCATCAATCCATCCGCCGCCGGAGGTGTCTACACCAGTCTTGGAAATCGAGCACGGCACGGAGGATGTGTTCTTATCGGGGTTTACTCTAGCTGAGGCTCGAGTCGTGCAAAACATCTTGGCTGTTGATGATGGAGTGTATGTCAGCGCACAATCAATATACCTCATGAACAAGCTTCAACACATCCCTGGGATGGGATTGGGAAAAAGCGGCCGGAAGGGCAGTGCAGTATCGGCCGAAGTGCCGCACAACCCACATACCTTTGGCTTGGGTTATCTGCCCACCAAAGAGGACTGGGTGAGGAAAGGCAAAGAAATGGCTGGAAGAGCCAGAGCGAAGAAGGCGGGAAAGCCATATGAGTTAATGCACCGACACATTCAGGGTACCCTGAACAGACGCTTCGTCCGGGAGGGGGAGAATTTTCCATTCTGCGGCTTCCCAGAGCCATGGTTGAATGCGGAGAGGAAGCGCGTGCCAGGTTTTGAGATCTTCTTCGACCTGCAGTTATCCGGGGATGATGTTGCCGAGGAGTAGACAGACCCATCAGTTGAGGTTGAGCATAGTAAAAATGCGGATTCCGAGAGCGCTGAAATTAAAATGGGGGTAGCATTGGCTTGTTTACTTTCAGATCCTCCGATCGAACAGAAGTGCTTGGAGGATAACTTCTCGGTGTCCATGATCAGGAATGGAACGGCTGCGGGCCTACCATCAAACATCTTGGATGCATCCATCGCACCCTCTTTCATCTGGCAGTACGATGAGGGATTTTTATCAAGCAACACCAGGTCAGGTAGTGAGCCGGAATCTAATTCCACCGAGTCCGTTGAGTCTGAATCAAGTTCCAACTCGACTGAATCTGAGTCCGGTATTCCTGGGAGTGATAACCCTGATGCCACAGTCCTATCCAGGTCGTCTTTTTCTTTCTCTTTTGAGTCTGTTGTAACAGAAGAATCTGATGATTTGGAAATGCTTAATGAGAACGGAATCGATGTGGTTTCTAAGTACTTTTCTGTGCCCTTGATTTATTGTATTAATCAGGACTTTCAAACTTTTGATGAAAACAACGAGGAAGAAATTCCTCCGATTTTGCAACGCTTAATTGATCAAGAGCAGGAAAGATTTGTTAAACCTTTAGTTGATAAAATCACTACTGTTAAAGTTGGTACTGAGAAGGACCCGCGGCTGGTCCAGATCGGGTCCACGTTGTCTTCGGAGGAACGCGAGCGCTTTGTCGCTTTATTAAAAGATTTCAATAATGTTTTCGCGTGGTCCTACGAAGACATGCCTGGAATCGATCCTGAGATTGTACAACACCGGATCCCTCTTGACCCAGAGGCCCGTCCCGTTAAACAGAAACTCAGAAGGATCTGCTCGGACAGGGCCCTCAAGATTAAAGAAAAGGTCACCAAGCAAATTAACGCAGGGTTCCTGCTGGTATCTGAATACCCAACTTGGTTGGCCAACATCGTTCCAGTGCCGAAGAAGGATGGCAAGATCCAAGTATGCGTGGATTTCAGGGATTTGAACAGAGCCAGTCCGAAGAACGACTTTCCCTTACCGCATATTGATGAGCTAATGGACTACACAGCGAGGCACGCTTTGCTTTCGTTCATGGATGGATTCTCGGGCTATAATCAGATAGTGATGGCACCTAAAGACCGGGAGAAGACTGCTTTCACCATCCCATGGGGGACTTACTGTTACAGGGTGATGCCATTTGGGTTGAAGAACGCTGGAGCTACATATCAACGGGCCGCGACCACAATATTGCACGACATGATCCACAAAGAGGTTGAGGTGTATGTGGACGACATGATTGTCAAGTCCAAAGAAAGAGAGGGCCATTACACTGCCTTACAAAAGTTCTTCCAAAGGATCAGAGAATTTCGGTTACGGCTAAATCCTCAGAAGTGTACGTTCGGTGTCACAGCAAGGAAAATATTGGGGTTTTTGATTACACAGAGAGGTATCGAAGTCGACCCTTCCAAAATCAAGGCCATCATAGAAATGCCACCACCAAGGACTGAAAAGGAGGTGCTAGGCTTTCTGGGTAAAGTGCAATTCATAAGACGGTTTATCTCAAAATTAACCTTAACTTGTGAACCACTTTTTGGTCTCCTGAAGAAAGGAAAGAAGTTCCAATGGGACGGCCGATGCCAAGCTGCTTTTGAACAGATCAAGGAATACTTACAGAACCCACCCGTGTTGTCACCATCCGAGCCAGGGAAACCGTTGATTTTGTATCTTTCAGTGACTGAGACTACAATGGGCTGCATGCTCGCACAAGAGTCTGAGGACAAGGTGGAAAGGACTATCTACTATCTGAGCAAGAAGATGCTGGAGTAAGAAACCCGCTACACACCATTGGAAAAGGCTTGCTTAGCCTTGGTATGGGATACCAGGAAGCTGCGACACTCCCTATTAGCTCACTCTGTATTGTTGGTTTCAAGATTAGATCCCATCAAATATCTCTTCGAGAAACCGGCACTTACGGGTAGGCTAGCTCGTTGGTTGCTTTTGCTTTCCGAATTCGATCTGAAATATGTGACGCGCAAGTCAGTCAAGGGAAGAGCGGTAGCGGAGTTCTTAGCTGATCATCCAGTGGAAGGAAGTGAAGCAATTGAGTACTTATTCCCAAATGAGGCCATTTTGCATATCGAAGATGAAACTTGGACGATGTACTTTGACTGAGCGTCAAATCAACACGGGTATGGGATATGAGTGTTGTTAATAGCACCCGACAATTCTCGCATCCCTCTAGCCTTCAAACTCCGGTTCAAAGACTCGAACAACGAAGCAGAATATGAAGCATGCATTGCTGGTTTAGAAGTAGCCCTAGAACTAGGGGCAAAACGGTTAGACGTCATCGGGGACTCGAACCTTGTTATATCTCAAGCAAAAGGAGATTGGAAAGCCAAAGAAGAAAAGATGATAATGTATCACCAGACCTTGGACTTGTTAATTCCTCGGTTCGAGAAACTAAACTTTGCTCATCTACTAAGAGAAAATAACAGGTTCGCAGGTTCACTAGCAACTCTATCTTCCATGATAGACATCCCTTTTGGAGTCCGGATGCATCCGATCATCATTGACCAGAAATTTGCGCTAGCCTACGAGTCGATTGCTGCCATAGATGAGGTTCAAGATGAGAACCCCTGGTACTACGATGTCTGAAACTTCTTGGAAAAAGAGGTGTATCCACCAGGGGCAAATGCCAAGGATAAAAGGGCAATAAGAAGAATGGTCGTTCAGTTCATAATCTACGGGGGTAAATTGTATAAGAGAGGTCATCTGGGGATGCATAAGCTGGGTGCTGATGCCGAAGAATTGAAGCGCTTGATGGAGGCCATCCGTGGAGGAGAATGCGGAGCGCGCGTGAACGGGGTAATGCTGGCCCGAAAAATCCTCAGACAGGGTTACTACTGGTCCACCAAGGAAGAGGATTGTATCGGCTTTGTTCGGCGATGCCACAAATGTCAGATTCATGTAAATCGCATGAACATCCCGCCGTCGAAGCTGTACAATATGACTTCACCATAGCCATTTTCAATTTGGGGAATCGATGTGATCGGGGCTATCACTCCAAAAGGGTCCAATGGGCATGAGTTCATTCTGGTCGCGATAGACTATTTCACAAAGTGGGTCGAGGCCCAATCTTATGCAGTGTTGAAGGCTTCACATGTCGCGAAGTTTATCAGGAACAACATCATCTGTCGTTATGGGGTCCCGAACGAAATTATCTCAGGTAATGGTTCCCACTTCAAGAAAGAAGTGATTGACTTGTTGGGGAAATACAATGTGGCTTTCCATAAGTCATCCACATACCAGCCTCAGACCAATGGAGCAGTCGAGGCCGCCAACAAGAACATCAAACACATTTTACAGAAGATGGTGGAAATCTACCGGGACTGGCCAGATAAGCTGCCATTTGCTCTGTGGGGCTACCGGACTTCAATTAGAACATCTATTGGAGCGACCCCGTATTCGTTGGTTTATGGGATGGAGGTCGTTCTACCTATCGAAATTGAGGTTCTGTCATTACGAGTACTGGCTGAGTGTCAGATAGCCGAAGCAGATTGGCAGCAAAGCAGATTTGAAGAACTCATGCTCTTTGATGAAAGAAGGCTGAAAGCACTGTACCGTGTTCAAGATTATCAGCGTAGAATTGCCAAGGCTTTCAACAGGAAGGTTAAGTCTCGGAATTTGAAAGAAGGAGATTTGGTGCTCAAAGACAACCGAGACCCCATCCATGTTCCTAGGGGCAAGTTCAGACCCAATTGGACTGGTCCCTACATCATTAAGTCTATTTGGTCAGGAGGAGCTGTCGTTCTGATGGACCTAGATGGCCTAGAGTTCTCACAACCAATCAACATGGACAAGTTGAAGAAATATTACCCTTGAGAGGCTCGCTAGGCCGAAAACCTGAAAGGGCGACCTAGGCAAAAGTTAGAGCATAAAAAAATTTTGAAATTATAAAAACTGAACTCGCAAGGTTGAAAACCCGCAAAGGGCGGCCTTGGCAAAAGTTAGAGTGTAAAAGGTAAGGGTCAATACATGAGTGAACCTGAGCCGAACTACATAAGGCTTGATTCCCATTTTTGGGATACATAGGCAACTTCATCCTGAAGTTGAGCCATAAACTTTTCCCCAATCAACTTAGTCCATTTGATCATCTTGGTCATCTTTGTCTATTCAGCATTCAAAAGTTCGGTTGTGATCTCCGGCACAGTGCTACTCAGACTAGGGGCAACTTTCCAGTTGCTGGGATCCGGGGTTGTACGTCTCAGTGACAAATCTCAGGCGTGTCCAGTTCTGATCCATATCGAAAATGGTTTTGAAAAGTTTTAATATAAGTTGATTTTGCTCAAATTAATCTTTTACAACTTAGACCATTTTTGGACCAAACGAAAAATTTTCAGTACCCACAACCTTCAATTTTATTGATTTCAATACAGAGTTCTCCTGCTCCTGCATACAGATTGAAGTTGCTTTTCATTACATTCATAAAGAAAACTTGAAAGTTCTGATTAAAGCAAATAAATCTGAGGCATAGATGAGTCAGGTGTTCTTGCGCCCCTCCCAGAGCTGGTCGAAGCCTCTGATGCCAAGCTGGGCCCAATCTGCGCCTCTTCATTAAGCCAATCTATGCACTCATCAGACAAGGTGCAACTGAAAGTGGGAGCGGGGGCCAGGAGTTCTCTAATCCTCCATGTTGCGGCATGCCGAGCAAGCTACGCACCTCGGACCGGGAATGCGGCTGGATACTCCATCCCCTCTGTTGGGCAAATCTGATCATGGCCGAACTGGCGCTAGAACCAGAACGGGAAATAGAATACACAGTGAGTCAAGCCAATCAACTGAATCCCGGTCTGCCAAGACATGCTGTAGCTCATTGCCGGTAAATTGAGCCAAGGGCACCGGCAAGCAATGCGGTCTGCGGACAAATTGCACATCCAGTCGAACCACCATCCCTCATCAAGGGCATCGACTAGGCGACACCGGAAGAAGTAGTCGCGAGCTGAGTATACTGGGCAAGAGTCCACAACCTGCAACTTATCCATCAACCACACCTAGTGAGGGATGAAAATCGAGAGATTAAAGAATAGAGAGATGTACAATGAGAGAAAAGTGAGAAAAAGGCTTTGTGAGAAAAAAAAAAACCGAGCTTGAGGGCCAAGTGATGTGAGCAATATATATGTGAGGTAGGGCGGGAAACATTACCTGCAGCAGTAGTGGACTCCCCACAAATCTGGTCGTCTCTCGGCAATGAAAAGCATCCAAGCCCATCAATGTCTCGGTCAAAGACATGGCAATGCAGCTTTTGCCCTCCTTTAAGCTTTGAACAACCTTAATCAACCGGACACTAGACCCTCCCGAGCCTAAGGCAAGCAAGAAATGAGATAGCATGCACAAACAAAAGGTGTGTCGCCGAAAAACCATGCCAATAATGGTCACTGCGGTCACCGGCATTGGAAAACTGACAAATTAAACTCGGAACGTCCAGTATTCTGTCACAAATCAAAGATCGAGCGTCGTGCATAGTGAGTCCACACATTCGCCCTAAGGCTTGGGCGTGGCCGAAGCAAAGTTGTGGCAAGATTTCTTCGTTGCGCTCGGATTCCATCAAAGCTTGGAAATCTTCAAAGGTAGGACACACCTCTTGCCCGCCAAAGCTAAAGACATGTGTTACCGGATTCCAAAACCTTGCAACGGCATGGAGAAATGGAAAGTGCAGCGGAGTGCGACTCAGCGTGAATAGTGCATTTACGCCAAAGCCCCGGAAATTCAGCTTTTCCGAGCCATCCAAGTTGGCGATCCAAGTTGTGAGATTTTGGGTAAGAAACTCCTCCATTTGGTGTAAACTAGTGTTGAAATGAGGAAAACTATGAGGCTGAGGCTTTTGTAGAGGATAAGGTGTTGAGTGGAAGGCAGGTGTCAACATTCTGGAGGTCCTTACCATTTTTGGCCGGTTGACCAAAATTAGTGCTGACCGACCATCTATTTTGGCCGATCAGCTAAAATATTGGCCGATTACCATTAATTTCGGCCGATGATGTCTCCCTTTGGCCGATGGCCTCTAATTGTGCTCTAAACCGAATAAGTGTTAAGCATGATGAAAAACTGGTGATTGACACCGTTTTCAATGCCTTCTGATGATATTTTGTGAACTAACACCTGTTACTTCGGCTTGTTTATTGAGTTGTTGTACATCTGTTTTTCGAGTTGTATTTTACATCCTTTAAGTCTTTGCTTTGATTATCGATTTGTATTTACAGTTGGTTAGCTTATCGAGCTCTTTGTTTTGATTATCGAGTTGTTTTTGTCCTTACTCGGTTCACTACCTAATTGTTACGTTGCAAGTGCTTACTTTTTAAACAAGGGTTCAAATTTCATTTACATTGTAATGTAATGTGGTGCGATGCGATGCATGTGATGCAACACTTTTTGAAAAAAATAGCTGTTTCATTTCCATCATGTCTTTTGCAAAAAATACATAGTTTTCATAAAGTAAAACATGCCTGAAGCAGTGTAATGTGCTTAAACTACCAGTAAAAAGAAAAGTAAAGTGAAAAGGGAGATGGGGCAACAGAGTGTCTGGATTAACACCGGTGGCCCCCCCTTGTGGTCGATGCACCTCCCATGCCCTTGTTCGGGCCAATTATGTGGTTTGGCACCTTAATTACTCAAGACAGTGCAAGGGATTGCACTCTTGAAAACTTAATAGATCTTCGTGTTGACCTCGAACCGTGTCTTCTATGAGCAACACTCGGTACCTGCGAGGAGTATCCTTTCTCGTATCCTTTTTTATATCTTGCGAATTCCTCAAATCGCTTCAATTATGTTGTATTATGTCGCTTCGTTTTGGCTTTAATAGAGCACGGTCGTTACGCATCTTGCGTTGAGCTCTGCCTCGTCTTGTTTTGAATTTGTGTCTCAATGTCATGAGTAACATGTCTTTACCATGCTTCAGTTGAATATCCACCCTTTTCGCATTGCTTTAGACATTGCGTACATTTCCACGTATGCTTTACTTACATGTGTTTATACACCTCTTCAAGTTCCTATACACATTGCATGCGTTGTCGCGTTATGCTTTACTTATATGTGTTCAAGTTCCTATACACATTGCATGCATTGTCGCGTCATGCTTTACATATATGTGTTCAAGTTCCTATACACATTGCATGCATTGTCGCGTCATGCTTTACATATATGTGTTCAAGTTCCTATACACATTGCATGCGTTGTCGCGTCATGCTTTACATATATGTGTTCAAGTTCCTATACACATTGTATGCGTTGTCGCGTCATGCTTTACATATATGTGTTCAAGTTTCTATACACATTCCATGCATTGTCGCGTCATGCTTTACTTATATGTGTTCAAGTTTCTATACACATTGCATGCTTTGTCGCGTCGTGCTTTACTTTTATGTGTTCAAGTTTCTATACACATTGCATGCGTTGTCGTGTCGTGCTTTACATATATGTGTTCAAGTTTCTATACACATTGCATGCGTTGTCGCGCCGTGCTTTACTTATATGTGTTCAAGTTCTTATACACATTGTATGCGTTTTCGCGCGTGCTTTACTTACATGTGTTTATGCACCCTTTTTGTACCTACTATACTATCTCCGTATCGCACTGTTTTCTGCACATTACTTGCATTTTGCATGCATTTTATCACGCTATCTTGCGCATCGTGCTATTTTGCGCACACCTTACCCACACTTGTTAGTGCATTGTGTTGTCACGCACGCCCTCCATGCATTGTTATGCTTATTTCAAATTGCATTGTTATGTACCCCTTCCATCCGCATTGTCATGCACCCTCTCACTCGTGTTGTCATGCACTTTTCACTTGCATTGCTATGCATGTATCTAACGATATTGTACCTGCTAAGTTCTCTTTCTTTTCTAGGCACGATATTGTATGTACGGTTCATTTGAAGCTGGCATGACCAGACAAACCACAAAGGTATTGTATTCTCTGCGTCAAACGTAGCGAGAATTACATAATTCTCTTACATCCTTTCTGCATTGTAATGTAGTTTGGTTTTTGGCTTGCTTAAAACTGTTGCATTTATTGTATGTATTTGCTTCGTTATGGCTTTCTTTGCATGATCATAAGTTATGTTCGGCTTTGTGCATTGGTCTTGCATTTTGCCCCTGCCTTCGGGCTCATATCTTTATCAGTAGCTTATATGTTTTGTCTAAGTCTTCGGCCTCGTCAAAAATGGGTCATCTCCGGGCTTTGACATTCACTCCCGTCAATGTTATGACTTTCGAGTTCTGTCAAAGAGGGGCAACTGTAGAGACCCCATTTTTTACCGTCCTCAAGACTTGGACGTCATCGCTTGAACACTTGATGATCATCCATGTTCGTGTTCGTTTTGAGTTCCCGAAGGTCTCGGCCGCGTGCCTTGCCTCAGGATCTCTTAACTTGCCTGTTTTGCGCTTGGTCGTGGACTAAGAACTTGTTTGTTTTTGCTTATGAGGGCAGAGAATCGCTTGCTGGTCATCCCCACACCTCATCAGCCTTGGCTTGAGGCCACCCGCCCTGTTTTGTTGCTACCGGCCATTGGTGAGGCCGGTCGGCATTGTTTTTGGTCGGCCGGCCGTTGGTTTGGTCAATCAGCCATATTTTCTGGCCGGGACTTATTGTTTGCCATTTTCAGGCATTTTGCATGCCAGTTGTGCCAGCTGGAGCACACATACCTATCCTCCATACACGTGTACGGAGGATTTGCACCCTTTGCACCCTTTTGCTCTAGCTTCTTGAGGAAGCTTGAACCCTTTGCCTTAGCTTCCCCAAGAAGCTTGGACCTTTGCCTTAGTTTCCCCAAGAAGCTTGAACCTTTGTTCTAGCTTCTTGAGGAAGCTTGACCCATTTGTCTTAAGCTTCTGCAAGAAGCTTAGGCCGCTTTTGTTCTGTAAAAGAGGGCCTCCCTTCTCCTTTAGAGAGGTTGAGTAGAAATCAGAGATATTATCAGAGATATATATCACACATACCACTCTCTCTCTATATCTCCCCCTCTCTCTAGATTGTGTGTGTATTACTGTTCAAAAGTGTGTTTCGTGTTCCTATTTTTGCACTAAAGCACCTAGTGTTACACTATACCTCGGTTATTAAGGTGTTGAGAGTTTGTTCTTGGAGTTTTGAGTTGGTTTTGATCAAAAAGAGGGGGCTGGAGTTTATGTTCTTGAAGTGTTCTTCGAGGGTAAGCACTGTTGCTTTATATTTGCCATTTTTGCACTAGCTTTTAGCCCATCTTGCATGCTGTTTTGAGCTTAGTGTATAACTGATAAAAGTTCTTTATTTTCATGCTTAAGATGTTTGTTTAAGGTCATTTTGGTGTTGGGGGTCATCCTCCCCCTCTTAGGCCTTGTTTGGCCTCTTTTTGTGCCTTCTTTGTTGAGCTTTGGAACTTTCGTGTATTGGCCTTCTCACCACTAAAATCCAGAGGATTTTCAGTGGTGGTGATGTGGTTTTGAGGTCTTGTATAGGGGAGGGACACCCCTCTCCCTTTGTGTCTCATATGCTTGTGTATTTGGCTCATAAGGGTAGCATGCATGCTTAGTTGATTTTGGCTCCATCTCAGTGGGTATTTAGTGATATTTGGTCATGGTTTACCTCTATTTTAGGTTGGTTTTTTGACCCCTTGCATGCACCATACACTTGCCTTGCATTCCTCTATTTTGCTTAGAAATGCATTATGCATTTAGACCACCATGCTTGAATGTTTTGACTTAGCTTTGTGAAGTTTTTAGTCATGTTTGAACATGTTTAAGTTCTGTTTGGTGTCAATTTGGTCATGCTTGCCATGCTTTATATAGCCTCTTTGCATTCTAGCTTGTTGGCTTCGGGTGTGTGAGTCATTAGCATGCTTCATTTGAGCTATTTCAGCGATTGGCATCACTTGTCATCATATTTCAGTCCATGTTTTGTGGCCACACACTTGCATTTATCACCTATTCTATGCTTTGGAGAGTTGTTGTTTCATGCTCCTTATTTGGACCACTGCATGTGCCTCCATGATTTGGTCTTTGGAAGACCTTCTCATTAGGTTTTGGGGTTTTTTTTGGTGTTTTATAACTCTGATTTTATTTGCCTAAGTCATGTCATGTTCGGTTGTAAGAGGTGTAGTGCACATGCCCTTTTGGGCCTTGTATGCGTCTTTTTTGTGCCGTTCTTTACAGCATGCTTTGGCTTTGTTCCATATGAGTTTTAGCTTCATTTCGGTCTGCCTCGAGACTGTTTTGAGTCGCTTTGACCATTTGGGGCTTGGTTGACATAGTCATGGTTCAAGTCTCGTAGCTAGCTTTGAGCTTTAACTCCATTAACATGCCATGTTTGCATTGTGTAGTCGATTTGGCATCATTCTTCATGTGATTTCAGAGTTTATTGTAATATCATATCCTCATATTTATCACATCTCACTCATGTTTGAAGGTTGTGCATTGTGGCCTAATTGATGGACCAACATGTGTGCATGTTTATCTTGCATTTTGGTGCCTTATTTTTGGTATTTTGGCCACTGTTTTGGGGCATGGCTGAGGCCTCCCATTCCGGTTCAAGTCCACCCTTGTACATGATTGCATGTCTGGCATGTTGCATCTTGTTACATCATTTGCATGCTTGCATTATATCATGTTTGCATGTTCTCGTTTCATTAGCTTAGCTTGCATGTTAGGTTGCATTGCATTGCATCTTGCATGCTTAGCACATTGTACATTTGCATGTTTAGGTTGCATCGCATATGGCATGCTGTGCGGACTTAGCCCCATATTGCATACTTGAACCATTTTGCATATTTGAGCCATATTGCATACGTGCATTGCATTGTGTTTGGTTTGGGGTGTCAAACCAAACATGAGGTATGAGGTGTGTTCGTACTTAAAGTGACGAAATACGCATCAATCCTCGGTAGCCGACACTCTTGATCCCAACATGATAGAGTGTGTAGCATTCATTTGTTTTCGTTGCATTCATTTTACATTGATTTGCGAACATGGCACCTTTTGCCATCATGCATCGAAATACATGATTGGTGGCCCGAGGACCGAGAGCCATGCTCCCTTGAGTTTATTGCATGATAGGGAGAGTGGCTATGTACACACTGCCTCAAAAATACCTTGTCATGCACAGTCTGTCCTCTGTTGCAGCAAAACTAGTATTCTGCAGGAAGAAATGGCCGGTCGGCAATCTTTAGTGCCGGCCGGCCACAAAACTCCAGCCGGTGGACCAACTTCTGGTGGGTTACCATATTTCCATAGCCGGTGGTCATAGATCTTGGCTGGTGATATTCCATAATGATCAGGGAGTAATTCAGAAGCATCCCAAGAATTTTCACAATTATCAGAGGTGCAGAACAGTGCAAACAGAGGCAAAAAGGCATGGCATCGGGTTTCCGAGCAAGACAAATCGAGCATGTATCATTCCATCATTCCAAGGAAGTAATGCGGCCACCTCGCTTTCTAATTAATTTGTTTAATTAGTTAGAGTTCTGTAATATTTAATTAGCTAGAGTAGTCGATTATTTATTTGGTCTGTATTATTTATTCAGACCCTCCATCGAGAGGGCGAATTTGTAATAAGTGTGTGTGCGTGTGTGAATGTCTTCCAACCCCACGTCTTTCTCCCTTTTATTTACTAACTTTTGATGGTTAGTTTAGGACATGTTTCAATTAGCATACTTATGCTCGCATGTTTGCATCATTCATCTGTTTTGCATGCACCGGGCTCGGTGCATCATGCTAACTGCATTGTGTTTCAATTCCAACTTGAATACGTGTATCGAGTTGTCGCATTTCACATGCCATTCTTAGGGTAGCCGATCCTATCTTAGTCGCATTTTGCATACGTTGCATTAGCCATTGCTAACATGAACTAGGATCATGCATGATTACTAACTAATTTCTTGTTTTGGCTCGGAGTACTAGGTAAGCTTTTATGCTTTAGCATCCTTGCATGCGTGTGAATGTTAACATGAAAGCATGCTTTCCATGAGGCTAATTGCTTAGTTGATTTACTGCCTAAATGCCTATGCGTGAAGGATGGGTTGCTTGAATTGGAATAATTCGTCGAAACCCATGTTTTTAGCCTACTTGCGAGTAGCAAACCTCAAACCATTTTCCAAACAAAATGGATATGCGATGCTTTGTTCCAAATTTGGCGATCTAGTCTGTACTTGTGTGTTGTGCGCATCACATAGTAAATTCTATCTAATTAACTGGAATAAGAACACATATGTTTTCAAAACAAAATATCATGTTTAGTAATGGCCGATCTTTGATCAGGCGAGCGGGGGTGCTCATAGCTGACCTTTCCCAATCGTACCTAAGCTCCCGAGCCGAGGCAACTTTGGTGATGACGGACATGTGGCCTTAGGCAACGAGTCAGGGTTTTCTAAATTTCCCAAAAATAAAATATTTAGGTGGCGACTCTGTATCTGGCAAAGCAGTCCATGTTTGGCACTTCTTTCTAAAAATCTATTTTTCAAAACGATTTACCGGATTTGGACTCTTTGGTGATTTATCAATCTCACATCGCACATTGTGAGATCAAATTCAGAACCATGACAATTTGAGTCCGAACTGTAGTGAGCCCCAAATGAACAAGACAGGATTCCCTCCTAGGGCGTTCGGGGACGTCTACAGTGGGTCAGGCAGAGGCTAAGGATCAAGGGCTTTGAGATACCCTCTTTCCATCAGGACTTTTAGTCACTAGTTAGGCTCATATAGAGGGAGGTGAAAGTTCTGCCTTGAGTTTGTGTTGGGCCAACTATTTGTGGGTTAGCATTGGCAAAAGGGTCGACAGTTCTTGGAGTGGCGACGGTGTTGATTTTAGTGGGTTTGGGAATAATGCTACTACCAACATCGGTACACCTTGAAAACACCCTCTTTGTCACTTCACTTGTTCTGGGAATAATCCCTATATTGAATGCACTCTCGATCTGAACCCCTAATTCATGTAAACTTTTGAAAGTGAACAGTGGAGCAACTATTAACTTTTGCAACATATCATGCTCAAGATTCTGTACCATTATCCGGACTTGGTCCCCCTCAGAAAGGCAATTTGTCATCTGTGCTGCCTTCGCTTTCCACCTTGCCACAAATTCTACAAAAAATTCTCCAACATTATGGTGGATTGCTTCAAGCTATTGGGTGGTCACTTCAACTTGGGTATTGTAAGAATACTGATCGATACATGCCTCAACCAATTCTTCCCAGTTCTACTTCACTGTATCCTCCAACTTGGCATACCAAGTGGTTGCTATACCCGACAGGGTTCTTCCATACAGAGAGAGTTTTTGAGGCTTAGTCAGACCCATCGATTTCAGAACGTCCAAGAAAAGCCGGATATGTACCATAGGATCTCTAGACCCGTCGAAACGGTAATGTGTGGCATTTTGAACCTGTCTAGGAATCTTACGGTAACCTTGGTGTACCCATCCTTATTGTCGAAAATGGAGTTAAGGCCCTATGCCTTTTTGAATTGCTTTTCAAGGTTAGCAATTTTCACCGAGATTGGATCAAGATCATTAGTATCAAGGGGATAAAGCCTCTCATTAGGCTGCACTAGGAGTCTGAAAATTCGAGCTTGAGCCAACCCTTCTCGGGGATCTGAACCATTCGAATCTTCAGCTGATGGAAGTGGGTCAAAGTTCGGCTGGGATCCCGAGACTGGATGTGTGGTAGGTGCCCTAGATAGGCGTTGCATTTCAGCATTGGTCTCATCTTGCATGGCGATTCCTTGATTTAATACCGCTATCATGGCCACAACTTCTTTTGGACTCTGTGCCATCACAGGTCTACTGAGTTGGCAAAGGTGATCTAACTGGTAGCTGTCGAATCAGTGGAACCAGTAAGCCCTGTTTGGCCCTTCTTTGCCTTGCCGCCGGCGAAGGAATACTGGTTGCCTTTGAACTAAATCTCCGACCTGACAAAGTCTATGGACACAAGTCCGATGTACTCGAGGGATATCAGAGCCTTCTGAAGCTATGGTTCCAGGACTACCAAGCAAAAGAGAAAATAAGCAGCACTTCAGCCCAATTTCACTAGAACATATATGATCACAGCTGAGTGACTGTGCTCTCTACTGAATTCCACCCCAAAACGGATACCAACTCACAACTGATATGCACATCCCTGTAGAGTTTCACTGTAAAGCACATACCAGTTAAGTGAAAGCCAAAACACCCATATGAGGGGGTAGGGTTACCCTGTCCTACTTTCGTTAGGAACTAGGGTAAGCTATTCAAACAAAGTGGTTTCAGCACAATCCTATATTTCGGTAAGCATCATGTCCTTGTTTGGAACAATCTCTATGGCTTCCGATATGCAACTAGGTCGATTGGTCAAAAAGGGTACCTCAGCAAAACTATCTAATATACCTCTCACACCTAACACCGAGAAGTGAAAGGAGGATCAAACGCTAAAGCGGTAGTCCAGATCCAAGGGTCATGTTCCCATCGTGGCAGAGCTCGTAACCGGTTAGCCTTTTGGCAAGCTTTTCCAAGCAAGCCTCTGGCAAACCATTTAGGAATAGAAGATGGCAAACACTATGACTTAGGCGCGCCAATGCAAATGCAATGCAATGCATAGAAACACATAAGTGTAGATAAAACAACATATCATAAGTTCGAGTCAAGTTCTCTAAATCCCCAGCAGAATCGCCAGAAACTGTGGGCTTACCTTTTTCTCGCGCCCTGCCTTTCAGAAAGGTTTGAGAAAAAAGGCCTCATAGTTAGGACTCCTGCGGTTTTGAATCTAGTCTCACAAGTGCAATGTGAAGATGATAATCACCAAAGAGTCTAATCCGGCAAATCTTTTTGGAAAATCGATTTTCAATCAAATAATGCCAAAATTGGACCGCTTTGCAAGATACAGAATCGCCACCTAAATATTTTGTTTATGAGGAAATTTAGGAAACCTTGACTCATGCCAAAGGCCACGTGTCTTTCATCACCAAAGTTGTCTCGGCTTGGGAACTTGGGTACGAGGGGGGAAGGTCATGAATTGAGCAACCCCGCTCGCCTAATCAAAGATCAGCCTCTACTAACCATGATATGTCATTTTATAAACTTTATACGTTCTTATTTTGGTTATTAATCTAACCTTACTATGTGATGTGCACAAGCAAATATAGACTAAATCGCAAGAATTGGAACATTTCAAGTCATGTTTGTTTTGCGAAAATGGTTTGAATTTGCCACCCGTAAGTGAGCTTAAAGATGCGGATTTACCACCAAACATAGTGAGCTTAAAACAAGATTTTGCCACAACAAAGTGGGCTTAAAACACACATTCGTTGAATTGTTCCAATTTAAACAACAAAGCCTTCCTCCACAGGCATTCATGCAGTTTAGCATTTATGCACATAGCCTCATGGCAAGCATGCTATCATGGCAATATGGCAATCACACTCATGCAAGTATGCTAAAGCATAAAACTCACCGAGTACTACGAGCCAAAACAAAAACTGGTTAGAAAGATGCATGGTTCCTAACTATGTTAAGTGTCTAATACAACACATGCAATAATGCGATTAATAGGTTCGGCTATTAATGTGACATATGAATCGATTTGAACAACATGCGATTAAACACGTATTCAAAGAAATATTAAAATGACAATCTAGTTTGAATGACATGCTGAGCCTCAGTGCATGCAAGAAAAAATGAATGGATGCAAGCATGCAATATGCTAATTAAAAATGATCCCTAATCTAACCATCAAAAACGATGAAGTAAAAAAGAGAAAGAAATGGGGTTAGAACACGCACACATGCATATTATAACATTATGCCCTCGCGAAGGAGGGTCTAAATGAATAAGCTAACTAGCTAGCTATGCAAATTAAGCTAACTAATTATTAAAAACCGAAAATTAATTAACTATTCTACTTAACTAATTATTACAAACCGAAAACGAATAACTAGTTAAACTAACTAATTATTTACAACACTTAATTAGTTATAACTAATTAATTACAACACGTATTTAAGATAGATATTTAAGCATTAAATAAGCTTGAAATGCATGGGAGGCTCTTGCACGTGCTCGGTTTCCACTCGAAAAGCCGTTGTTTTGCGGTTGCAAGTCTCTGTTTGCACATTTGATCACTAAAAATTATGCCCATTTCCAGAACACCTCTGCTTCATCTTACCAACTGTGGAGAAGTGGTTTGGAAATACTCTTTGGATCCTGCAGGATGCTCATGATCCTCAGCTAGCCACCTGAAAAGGAATGAACACTCCGGTCGGGGGTGCCGGTATTAGCACTCCGACGGATAAGTCAGTGTATACTCTCTTGGTTGCTTGTAAGTTAAGTTTTTAAGTTTTTTCTCACATATCTCTTTTTGGTTGCTGTTCTTCTATTTATATATGCCTCTGGTCCTTAGGGTATGGCCCGCTCTTAATCCGTTGTGTGATTGTTTAGTCGGCCTTCCATTTGTTGTATTCCTACTTTTATTCGGCCCTCCACTCAACTGGCTTATGGCCGATTAGGATACTCGGCACCTAGAACGTAAGAGACGGGCGAATATAATATATATCCTAATTTTGTAAATATGTACTCGGCCTATCTGAGTCCTTTATTAATCGGCTCCCACAATTGCCCCCCAAACACCCCACTAACACCAGTTAGTTGGCATGTTTGGTTTCAAATTTGGAAAGTCAAAAATTTGGCGGTTAACCTCATTCCAACGTGTGTTAGAATGCACATGTCTTTTTTTGGTCATCATTACAAGTTCCCGCCCCCTCGTACGATTACTCCATTTAATGTGATTTAAAACTTTGTCTCTTCGAATGTATGTTTTGAATACTCAAAGTTTCTGGTTCGCCTTCTAGTACAACTCCTTCACTTCGCGACCTCTGTAACTTCCTCCTGTTTCTCATTATCCCTTCTGCTTCTCGTAAGTTCACATCTCCTTCACTCCCAATATCGTTTCCTTGTTTACTTTTAGTTTTGCATAACCCTTAGCTTGTTAGGATGGCAAAAAATTTAAAAGATCTCCTTTCTGCGGATCGAGTTTCCGACTTCCGGCGCCACTATTCCATCCCTGATGACGTCCATCTGTCACTCGTGGCAAACAGCACCACCGATATGGAGAGGACCGATAAGAGTACAATCATTTCTCCTCTCCTACCGATTGCTGAGGGCGGAGTCCATTTTCCCCTCCACCCATTTTTAAGGGCCGTCCTTCGACACTGGGGTCTAATTCCTTCCCAGCCCAACATGAACTTTTTCCGCATCATAATGGGGATTATAGGGTTGAACCGTCGTCTTAGGATTAATCTAGGTATACTTGCTATTCGGCATTGTTATGCCTTAGCCAAGTCTACTGGCCGGCTGGGATGCTATTTTCTCAGGGCCAAGGATACCGATCATCACTTGGTGACTATGCTTGCCAGCTCTGGCAAGTGTGTTGACGACGTGATAGTCGTTGTTCGAGGCAACTGGGAATTCGGCGAAGGTGAAGATCACCTAGATCCCGTGCCAAGGCGAAAAGGCGAACCAGGTGGCCATATAGCTCACTCTAGTTTCTCTTATTACCTTATATGTATTCGACTTTCCTTCCATATATTTACCGTTTTGTTTATGCAGGTAACGATTTGAAGAAAGTATTAGTTTCAGTCGACGACGCTATACTTACGGAAATAAAAATCGCTCTACAGTTCGTTGGCCGTTCAAACCTTCAGAAGTAAGGGAGGGCGGCCCACATTCTCTTGCGATATGCTCTGTCTTACACAACGTTTTCGGCGGCAAACCACATTTCAATTCCAAGAGGTGAGGACCATCTTAAAGCCCTTATCTTTCCCAGTTTCAAAAACATAAAGGAGGTTGGTTTAGAAACCTCCGACTCGGAACACGAGGAAGAACAAGCAGTTGATCCGGTCGCCGAGGACCTGAACCAGTTGGAAGCCAAGGCAGACGAAGCTCTTAATTCGGCCTTTGAGGAAGCCGGACTCAATTCGTCTGACCCTCCATCCACCTCAGGCCAAGGTGACATCTCCTTCGAAGAAATTTTTACAAACTTAGGGGACTTACCCGGCTCTTACCCTGATAACATGGCCGACGAGTCGCTCAGCCAATTGGCCAAACGAAAAAACGCCGACAGGATGGCTACCCGAAAAAGGGCTAAAGCCGAGCGAAACCAACCTCCACCCCTTCCACCTGTCGTTAGGAAAGAAACTCCTTCACCTATTCCCGTTGAAGAGGTGGTCCAGAATGAAGTGGTCGAAACGGAACCTGTTGTCGATGAACAAGAGGGTCAAGTGACGAAGCACAGGGGTGAAAAATGCCCGGCCGAACACGAAGCCGTTTATTCGGAAGACCTAGTGGACAAACGGCCACGCTTGGAAGAATCAGACTTGGTTGTGCCATTCATAGTATAACCAAGGATAAAAAACATGTCGTTGGCTCCGATGCATCGACTATAAGAGACCCAGCTGTGGCTTTGAGCCTAGCTTCCTCCATTTCTCTGCCGGCTGATAGAGCAACTTTTAGGGCAGAGGCCGATCTTCTGGCCATCGCGTTGGTTGCTAAATCGGCGATATTGGTAGGTGATCCTTTAAAGTTTTGCAAGGCTAACCAAAAGAGTTTTTCTATATTAGCCTACTGATTCTTTGTTTTGTAGGCGGCGGAGAGGATAGCCGAGATTGGACGTCGCCAACACGACGCTATCGAACAGATCGGCTTTCTTACGGCCAAGTTGGAAATCGAGAAAGGGAAGACAGCTGAGGCCTCTCTCTAAGCCGAGTCTGAGGTTGCGAAAGCAGCGGCAAAGAGACATAGGGATGATGCCGAAGCAAATAAGGCCAAGACTACTGACGAACTGAAATAGGCCACTGAGGAAAGGGCGAAAACGAATGAAGAAGCGCTAAGATTGGCCAACGAGATGATTGCCAAGCTGGAGGCTGACCTGGAAGAGTCGAAACAGGCAAAGGCAAACGTCGAGTCTGTACTTTTCAAGTCGTTCAAGGCTGGCAAGGATGCGGCCCTGGCGGACTACGTAGAAGAAGTGCCAAAATTCGAAAATAGGGGATTCAAACACGGCTGGCTCAAAGCCTTGGCTACTGCTAACGTGGTATCGGAACAGCCGATTCCGTACGAGCAGGTAGACGTTGAGCCACTGGAGTCTAACCCCGAAGACTGAGTTGAATATTTTCCATTTTGTTTTTGGTATTAAGCATATGTAGGTTTTACTAAATGTATTAGGTTTTTGGTTATTCATTGTTGTGAGAAGCTGATGTAGGGTAGTTCTTGTGGAGAAGTGGTTTAGAAATACTCTTCAGATCCTGGGAGACGCTAGTGATCCTCAGCTAGTCACCTGAAAAGATGCAAACACTCCGGTCGGGGGTGCCAGAATTAGCACTTCGATTGACAAGTCAATTCAGACACTCAGGATAGCTTGTTTACTAAGTTAAGTGAAGTGATTCTTACATACCTTTCTCAATCCATTGTTCCTGTATTTATACCTGTTGCTGTTGATCCTCGGGGCCAGGGCCTACTTTTTAATCATTGTCCTTTCTCTTATTCGGCTCTAAGGATCTACACTTATTCGGCACATGTATTATATTCGGCTTCCCATTCTTGTAGGATACAGCCGATTAATATCAATCTTCTAAGGTATGCACCTTCTGATTTTGCCATTATTCGGCTCCCACAATTGCCCCTCGAACTCCCCAATGACGGTAGTTAATCGGCGTGTTTGGTCTTGAATTGGAAAAATCAAAATAGGTCAGACAGCTTCGCGTACCCCAATCCGGATGTCAGAACGCGCACACCTTTTCGGTCATCATTACACTTTCCCGCCTCATTCGTGCGTCTCGCATTTATTGCGATTTGAAATTTCAGTCCTTTCGAGTGCACATTTCGTCGAGTATTCGAGACTCTTGGACCGCCAGCGGGTATCCCATCTCTGACTCGTGTTTTCTGCAATTCTTCTCCGTCTATCCTTGCCCCGTTTACTCCTCGTAAGTCTTCTTCTCTCTTCTTTGCAATCCAATTTTCTGTTTGTCATTTTGATTTCGGTGGAACCTTGAATCCCCGCGAAAATGGCTAAACACTTGAAAGACCTCATTTCTGAGGGTCGTATTTCCAGATTCCGACGACACTTTTCTGTTCCCGACGATGTCCACTTATCTCTTGTAACAGACAGTGCTCTTGATATGGAGAGAGAGGATCAAAATACGATCGTCTTCCCTCTCTTATCCATAGCAGAGGGCGGAGTCCGTTTTCTGCTACATCCATTGCTTAGGGTCGTCCTTCACTATTGGAGTCTGATTCCTTCTCAACCCAACATAAATTTCTTTCGAATCATCATGTGGGTGATAGAGTTGAACCGACGCCTTAGGATCAACCTTGGCATTCCGGCGATTCGGCACTGCTACGCTTTGGCCAAATCTTCCGGTCGGCTGGGGCGATACTTTCTCAGGGCCAAGGACACTAACCATCACTTGATAACCATGCTTGCCAGTTCTGGTAAGAGAGTTGACGACGTAATGGTCAATGTCCGAGGTAATTGGGAGTTCGGTGAAGGCGAAGACTGCCTAGACCCTATTCCCAGACGGAAGGGTGATCCAGGTTGCCATGTAACGCCTCGTGTTTGTTGATCTGCCTTTTATTCGGATTTTTTCCTTTAATCACCCCTTGTTCTTTACAGGTAACAGATTGAAGAAGATTCTTCCCTCAACCGACGACGCAGTCCTTAAGGAAATTAAGTCTGCACTCAGATACTTTGGTCGTCCAAATGTACAAAAGCATGGGAGAGCTGCTCACATACTCCTCCGATACGAACATACTCATACTACATTCTCGACCGCGGACGGCATTCCAATTCCATCTGGCGATCAATACCTTTCTGTTCTTCTCTTTCCCAGCTTCAAGAGCCTTAGGCAAATTGGCCTCGAAGATTCGGATTCGGGGGAAGACGCGGAGCCGGCGGTAGAGGTGGTTGCCGAACCAACCAGAGAGGTCACTGAGGAGGCCGAAGAGGTCGACGAGGCGATACGCTTGGCGTTCGAGGCCGCCAGACTTAACCAGCCTTCACCGTCCACTTCGGGTCGGGCAAAGTTTTCTTCTCGAGATACTTTTGCGAATTTGGGAGACCTACCCGGTGAGTTTTTTGAAGGTATGGCTGGGGAAAGCCTTACGCAGATGGCGCGAAGGAAAAATGCCGAGCGAATGGCTGCTCGAAAGAAGGCCGAGGCCGCCCATTCTAAGCCCACCTTGATTAAAACTTTCATACCCGTTATTGAAGAGACGGCTCAAGTTGCTGTGGCCGAAGCGGGGAAAGAGGTTGAACAACAGGTCATTGACGAACGGCTGATTCCGGAGGAGGGAGGCAAAAAAGCGTAGTGCCGAGGGAGAGGCTGGGTCGGAGATTAGCCCTGCTTCCAAACGGCCTCGTTTAGAAGAGTCGGACGTGGTTGCTCCTTTTATTGTTCGGCCAAAGATCAAAGATATGCCAATCTCTTCTGACGCTTCAGCCATTGAGGATCCAGCCGTGGCGTTGAGCCTGGCGGCTTCAATTTCCTTGCCGACTGACAACATAGCCTTTCGCGCCGTGCCGGATGTTATGGCCGTGGCCCTATCTGCGCAGTCGATGCTCCTGGTAAGTGACCATCTCAAATTCTCTTGAATTTTTTTTCATTAAGGTATCTGACGATCCCAACTTGTTTTGCAGACGGTTGGCAGGATCCGGGACCTAGGCCGCCGCCTGCATGATGCCCTTGGCAGGATTGATCGTTTGCAAACGGAGGTGGACGGTCAAAAGAGTAGGGCCGAGTTTGAAGTGATGAGAGCCGCAATAGAGAGTGCGCGAGCTGAAGTAGAGGAGGAGAGGGCCCCCTCAGCTAAACAGCTCCGCTCTTCAGCTGAGAATAGGGCAAATGCGAGCGAAAAATCGCTCAAGTTAGCCAAGGAGGCGCTTGCCGAGGTGGAGGTTCAGTTAGAGGAGCTCAAGGCGGCCAAGGAAAAAGCCGATTCTGAGGCTTCTGTGGCATTTGAGGTAGGAAAAAGCGCCGCCTTCACGGAATATGTAGATGAAGTCCCCAAATTTGAGAATTGGGGGTTCAAACATGGGTGGCTCAAAGCCCTTGCTGCTGCTAGAGTTATATTGGCCTTGCCAATTCCCTACGAGCAAGTGGACGTTGAGCCACTTGAATCTAACCCCGAGATTGATCTAGGAGACATTTCAATTTTATTAAGTATTTTTAATTCCGATGTAAGTTTTTGTTCGGTAGATTTTATTGGTTCAGGGTAGTTTTCATGTATAAATTGGTTACTATTTGCGCTCAATTTATTAATGAAAATTTCCTTTTTATTTCACCACCACTTGTACAAAGTTTGTGAAGTTATGTTAATGAAAAATGTTTTGCCTTTCACTACTTTGGATAAAATCATTGCCGTGTTTGAGCTTTCAGAGATTGAATATCTTATGACAATATTGATTTATCACTCATATGCCGAGTATTGAGGGCATTCACTCATACGCCGGATGAGACGACCTTAAGAATTTTGAAGAATCGATTCATGAGTCGGTTGGGGTAGTTGAGCAGAATAGATTGATGAATCTACCCTTGCCCCAGGTGGTGCATGATCCTTCGGGAGCCGGATGAGACGACCTTAAAAATTTTGAAGAATCGATTTAGGAGCCGCCTGGGGCACTTGAGCCGAATATATTGATGAATCTTAAGAATTTTGAATAATCGATTCATGAGCCGGCTGGGGTAGTTGAGCCGAATAGATTGATGAATCTGCCCTTGCCCCAGGCGGTGCATGATCATTCGGGAGCCGGATGAGATGACCTTAAGAATTTTGAAGAATCGATTTATGAGTCGTCTGGGGCACTTGAGCCGAATATATCGATGAATCTTAAGAGTTTTGAATAATCGATTCATGAGCCGGCTTGGGTAGTTAAGCCAAATAGATTGATGAATCTGCCCTTGCCCCAGGCGGTGCATGATCATTCGGGAGCTAGAAGAGACGACCTTAAGAATTTTGAAGAATTGATTTATGAGTCTGGGGCACTTGAGCCAAATATATCGATGAATCTTAAGAGTTTTGAATAATCGATTCATGAGCCGGCTGGGGTAGTTAAGCCGAATAGATTGATGAATCTGCCCTTGCCCCAGGCCGTGCATGATCATTCGGGAGCTAGATGGGACAACCTTAAGAATTTTGAAGAATCAATTTATGAGCCGTCTGGGGCACTTCAGCTGAATATATCGATGAATCTTAAGAGTTTTGAATAATCGATTCAGGAGCCAGCTAGGGCAGTTGAGACGAATTGATTGATGAATCTGCCCTTGCCCTAGGCGGTGCATGATCATTCGGGAGCTGGATGAGACGACCTTAAGAATTTTGAAGAATCGATTTATGAGCCGTCTGGGGCACTTGTGCCGAATATATTGATGAATCTTAAGAATTTTGAATAATCGATTCGTGAGGCGGCTGGGGTAGTTGAGCCAAATAGTTTGATGAATCTGATGAGACGACCTTAAGAATTTTGAAGAATCGATTTATGAGCCGTCTGGGGCACTTGAGCCGAATATATCGATGAATCTTAAGAGTTTTGAATAATCGATTCATGAGCCGGCTGGGGTAGTTGAGCCGAATAGATTGATGAATCTGCCCTTGCCCCAGGCGGTGCATGATCATTCGGGAGCCAGATGAGACGACCTTAAGAATTTTGAAGAATCGATTCGTGAGCCGTCTGGGGCAGTTGAGCGAAATAGATTGATGAATCTGCCTTTGCCCCAGTTGGTTCATGATCATTCCGACGCCGGATGAGACGACCTTAAGAATTTTGAAGATTCGATTCGTGAGTCGTCTGGGGCAGTTGAGCCGAATGGATTGATGAATCTGCCCTTGGCCCAGTTGGTTCATGATCATTCTGACGCCGGATGAGACGACCTTAAGAATTTTGAAGAATCGATTCGTGAGCCGTCTGGGGCAGTTGAGCCGAATAGATTGATGAATCTGCCCTTGCCCCAGGCGGTGCAGGATCATTCGGGAGCCGGATGAGACGACCTTAAGAATTTTTAATAATCGATTCATGAGCCGGCTGGGGCAGTTGAGCCGAATAGATTGATGAATCTGCCCTTGCCCCAGGCAATGCATGATCATTCGGGCGCCGGACGATTGAGGTTTTCTCAATTAATGAGATTGCCTCGAGGGCGCTACCTCTGTAAAGGATAAATGAACAAAGGTACAACCTTTATGAGCTTAGTAAACAGCTGACTCCAGCTCTTGGAGGAAGATTTATCGTGTGAATGTCGAACAGACTCTTCTTTAACAACAGAGGGGAAGCGGGGACGCTAGCTGAGTTGGGCGGAGACATAAATCGAGGTGGTGAACCTTCGCGCACAGGAAGTAGGATTTCTAGGGATCGAGAAAGGCGTCAGTCTCCTTGACGTCGAAACAGATCGCCTAGGCGGGACAAGCAGTCGCAGGGCAGATCTCCGCAACCCCGAGTCGAGAGGGGATCTGACACGAATCCGTGCCCATTAAGCTTTGCGGTATTTGTGGAGAATAGACCCATGACAGAGGCGGACTCGATCGTTCAAGACCCAAATGTAGCGATCGAGTTTGCTCGAAAAATTTTTCCTCCTGAGGTTCAGCAGTCAATGGTAGGTCGATAGGACTATGACGTATTTCGCAAAGGCATTCACGGGGCGGTGAAGGGGCTTTACACTGTCTATTAGATTGGCATGCGGCTGCGCGCTGCTCGTCGAGAATTGGAGAAGAAGGAGGAGCATATTCGAAGTTTGGAGGCTCGCGCGGAGGCGGCTGAGCGTGAGTTAAGGAAGACCTAGGCGGCTCAGGCACAACCCACCAGGCAGGGATACCCAATTGTGGAGGAAAGGGTTTCCAGTCGGCACATCAGTACCGCGCTCGCTGATCGTGAGACAGCGAGTATGTTTGCAATGGAGTCTGTGAAGGGGAGGGCCTATGAAAAAGGTTTTCATGAAGGCTGAAAAGTTGGAATCGAAAAGACCAAGGAGAAGCTTGCCGAAGATGTTTGCCGATGTGAGAATCGTGGATTTAGGCACGATTGGATCAAGGCATCTCAAGCCGCGGAAGCTCTTCGAGCGTCAGGCATTGATTCGGCATCGCCACTCTACCACAGTAAACATTTTCCGTTTTTCGCTTTTGAAGTCGAGAAAAGTGAGGATGCGGGTGACGCCGTATAAGAATACGCATTGGAAGGTTGAATCGCAATAAAAAAAACTATGTAATTTATTGTTGGATTGAATAGAAACGTTCTATTATAAATATTTCGTCATAGTTCGTATTCGGTATATACGTGTTTCGTTTTATTACATGGATGTTTGAATGAATGTACAAACATTGATCGTATAGTAATACGTCGGCTTATAGGCAGGGTCGGCCCAATCGTGATGGCCGTTTATTCTTGAATGTGGCCACTGTAATTTCAAGAGGCCAAAAGCCAGTACGCGGAGTGGCTGTGGCAAATTCCAGTCAGCACGGGGTCTAAATGCTTGGCCGGTTGGATTGATAGCGCTGCCCCTGTCCCAGTCAGTGCATGTGTTCTAAAAAGCCGTTTGGGTACCTAGGCCATGGTGAATATCAACCGACGCTCGTCTCTTGGGGTTTTGGCGTTAATGAAATTGCCTCGGCATTCAAAAATAAATGGAATGGACTCTTCGTGCCAGTGACCTCATTAATATAACGCCATTTGTTGCGTGGGGTTATATAATATTGTGGATGTAAAACAGAGTTTCTTTAATCAGCCAAACTCAAACTTTGGCCGAGCTTGATGCAGCAATGGATCGCAGCGGAGAATTCTCCGGTGTGGGAGGTAGGTCGTTAAAAAAGAAACGGGAGGCGCGTCAGCCTCCAAGTCGTCGAAGCAGATCGCCCCGAAAAGAGACACAACGACCGTTGCCCTTAACCTTCCTTGTCTTGGATCTTGGCCTTGACATTGTCGATGGTGTCGGAGGGAGGTCCAAAGATACGCTAATTCGGGCACGGTTGGATCAAGGCATTTTGAGCCGCGGAGGCATTCCAAACGACGTGCATTGATTCGGGGCCTCCGCTGTATCAACGTGATTAATTCCCCTTTTCGCCTTAGAAGTTAAAGATAAATATTGTAATGTTCGAACGCGGGTTGCGTCCATGTAACAACCGTTTGATCAAATAAAAAGTTTTATTTCAAACATTTGTGTCTTACTCTGGATTTTTTATATGCTTAGCTAAGCACCTTATTTCAAATGTTGGCATGTTTTGTTTCGTTTTGTTCGTGCCGAAGGGTGCTCCGAATTCGGAGGTATGATCTGCCCTAGGGTGTTACGCGTCAGAGGCGCTGTGAATTCGGAGTCTTAATCGGCCCAAAGACATCTTGCGTCGATGGGGCTTTGTAACCGGCGTTTCGATGCATAGACTTTAATCGGCCCTAAGGTGTCATGCACCAAAAGGGGGCTCCGAATTCGGAGACTTAGTTTGGCCAATCGTGATATCCACGAAGGGCGCTCTGAATCCGGAGTCTTAGTCGGCCCTAAGGTGTCATGCACCAAAGGAGGCTCCAAATCCGGGGACTTTAATCGGCCCTAAGGTGTCATGCACCAAGAGGGGGCTCTGAATCCGGAGACTTAGTTTGGCCAATCGTGATATCCACGAAGGGCACTCCAAATCCAGAGTCTTACTTGGCCCTAAGGTGTCATGCACCAAAGGGGGCTCCGAATCCGGAGACTTAGTTTGGCCAATCGTGATATCCACGAAGGGCGCTCCGAATCCGGAGTCTTAGTCGGCCCTACGGTGTCATGCACCAAAGGGGGCTCTGAATCCGGAGACTTTAATCGGCCCTAAGGTGTCATGCACCAAAAGGGGGCTCCAAATCCGGAGACTTAGTTTGGCCAATCGTGATATCCATGAAGGGCGCTCCGAATCCGGAGTCTTAGTCGGCCCTAAGGTTTCATGCACCAAAGGCGGGCTTTGAGAGATGAATTGAGCGACGAAGAAAAATAGCTTGCATTGCAGAAGTGATATATATACAAGTATCAAAGCCCACAGGTCGGGTCAGTGATAGGGTTTTCATAAAATCTCTGCTTCTGCCGATTGCGGGGAGCCATGGATTTCTTCAATGCCATGGGCTGTCGGGAAGTGCACAAGTTGATGATAAGTGCTTGGAACGGCCTTCATAATATGTAACCAGGTTCGCCCCATGATGACATTATATGGCGAAGGGAGCTTTACGACCAGGAATTCTACTATGACCGTTCGGGAGCCCGCTCGAACAGGTAGTATGATCTTCCCAAACGGGTACTCAGGATTCGTCTTAAAGCCGAACAGTAGGTGAGGCACCGGAGATAGATCTGACTCGTTGAAGCCGAGTTTGATGAAAGTTTGGTAATACATAACCTCTGAAGTACTCCCTGGGTCTATGAGAATGCGTTCAATGATGAACCGATTTACGCGTAATTTGATGACCAACGATTCGATGTGGGAGGCTGTTGTGCCGCTAAGATCGGAGTCATTGAAAGTAATTGCCGGAGCTTCTCTGGGCCATTCGGTCGGAATACGTTGCTTTTGGGGGATTGGATGCGATTGAATTGTGTGCACGGTTGGGGATGCAGGCAGGCTGTAGATTATATGGATCACGCCAAGTGGAGGTGAGTCCTGCCTTAAGGCTAATGCCTTGATTGGGTTTCCCTTTCTCACGTATTGTTGCAGTCGGCCGTCTTGCACCAGTTCTTCCAGGTGATCCTTTAATGCGTAACAACTCTCGGTTTCGTGGCTGTGATCTTTGTGATACTCGCACCGCCTATCCCTTCTTCGCGTGTCGGGTGGCTCCACCATCTTTGACGGCCATTTGAAGAATGGAAGGTGTTGGACTTTGGTCATCATTGCCGTGATTGGTTCTGACAACTCTGTGTACTTGTTGGCACGCCTCGAGCGCCTACTGTCGACTTACAGTTGTTCATTCGTCCGGTGGGAGCATTGATCGCTTGATCGGCGAGAGTCCCACCTTTTGTCTCGTTTAGCGCGTTGTCGTGGCTCAGGGCTCGGAGGTGGCACGAAACTTATTGGTTGAGCAATTTCAAGGGGGGCCATTTTGTTGGACATTTGTCCGGCTTTTATTCTCAAGGCATCATCTTCCACTTTGCAATACTCTTCGACTTTCTTCATCAGCGCCTAGACTGTTTTGGGGGGTCTTCTGGTCAGGGAACTGTGAAGAGCACTGTCAAGATGTGGTTCCATTTTGAAGGCGGTGATGGCCATGGAGTCGTTGCAAGCGTCATCGACGAGGTTGAAGCACTCCGAATAGCACGCCGAATACGCTCTGAGCGTTTCTCCTGACTGGATCTACATAGCCCAGAGAGAGTCGGCCTATTTCGGCTGTACCTCGTTGGTGATGAACCTGGCCCTAAAGGATTTCTGTAATTGATGGAAGCTTTTGATCGAAGCCGGCTCCAGCTTGTAATACCACCTGACAGCTAATGGCCCCAAGCTACTGGGGAATATTCGGCACATGAGGGCTTCGTTGTCTGCATGCAATGTCATGGCCTACTTGTAGTGACGAATATGATCAGTGGGGTCTGATTTTCCGTCGTAAAGAGTGAATGACGGAGCTTTGAACTTCTTGGGCAAGGCCGCCCTTGCAATTCGTCGGACAAAAGGATCGTGCTGGTCCTCTTCGCTATCGGTATCCTTTGGTCGGGCTCGAGGTCGTTGTCCACCTGCCCTCGAAGGTCGTTCGGGATCTTGGCGCACGGCTTCTCTGGATTTTGCTACTTCCAGGGCCAAATCTTGATGGAGACGTTCATTTTCAGCGATCATGTTCTCCAGCCTTTGTTCATTCTGCTTTGCTTGTTCCATGATTGCTTGCATTGTCTCTTGCGCTGAAGTTGTTGGTGAGTCGAAGTTCAAGGTGCGTCTTGCAACGATGGTTTCCTTTTCGAGCATTTTTGCTGGAGTGAGGTCATCTCTCTGTGCGGTCTCGTCAGTGGCTATCAGAGGATCTTCAGTCACGCCTGCCATGGATGTATTTGAATATTCCCACAGACGGTGCCAATTGTGGAGAAGTGGTTTGGAAATACTCTTCAGATCCTGGGAGACGCTAGTGATCCTCAGCTAGTCACCTGAAAAGATACAAACACTCCGGTCGGGGGTGCCGGAATTAGCACTCCGACGAACAATTCAGTTCAGACACTCAGGATAGCTTGTTTACTAAGTTAAGTGAAGTAATTCTTACATACGTTTCTCAATCCATTGTTCCTGTATTTATACCTGTTGCTTGTGATCCTCGGGGCCAGGGCCTACTTTTTAATCATTGTCCTTTCTCTTATTCAGCTTTAAGGATCTACACTTATTCGGCACATGTATTATATTCAGCTTCCCATTCTTGTAGGATACAACCGATTAATATCAGTCTTCTAAGGTACGCACCTTCTGATTTTGCCATTATTCGGCTCCCACAGTTTTCATTTGTAAAAGGAATTCTAATTGTGCTCAATTTACGAATGAAAATTATTTTTTCTATTTGTGCTCAGTTTATGAATGGAAATTATTTTTGCCTTTTGTGCTCAATGAATGTGCTTGTTAGCAGCTAAGTGAGACGTAAAATCATGAAATGAATGGAACAAGATATCGAATTAAACATAACTGTAAAGTGCTGCAACTTAGCCGAATATATTAGTGAATATGCCCTTGCCCCAGCAAGTTAATGAACCAATCAACCTAAAAACGGCAGTTCAGGGATTTGCTGGAGCACGATGGAAACTCGGCTGAGCTCTAATAGTTACGCCAAATAGATTAATGAATCTGCCCTTACCCCAACAAGTTAATGAACCAGTCAGCCTAAAAATAGCAGTTCAGGAATTTGCTGGGGCACAATGGTAATTCGGCTGAGCTCTGATAGTTAAGTCGAACAGATTGATGAATCTGCCCATGCCCTAGCAAGTTAATGACCCAGTCAGCCTAAAAATGGAAGTTCACGGATTTGCTGGGGCACAATGGAAATTCGGCTAAGCTCTGATAGTTAAGCCGAATAGATTGATGAATCTTCCCTTGCCCCAGCGAGTTAAAGAACCAGTCAACCTAAAAATGGCAGTTCAGGGATTTACTGGGGCAGAATGGCAATTTGGCTGAGCTCTGATAGTTAAGCTGAATAGATTGATGAATTTGCCCTTGCCCCAATGAGTTAATGAACCAGTCAGCCTAAAAATGGTAGTTCAGGGATTTGCTGGGGAACAATGGCAATTCGGCTGAGCTCTGATAGTTAAGCCGAATAGATTGATGAATTTGCCCTTGCCCCAGCAAGTTAATGACCCAGTCAGCCTAAAAACAGCAGTTCAGGGATTTGCTGGGGCACAATGGAATTTCGGCTGAACTTTGATAATTAGGCCGAATAGCTTGGTGAATCTGCTCTTGCCCCAGCCAAAGCATGAACTGGAGGGCCTTACGCTATTAGTTCATGGCGTAAGGCTTTTGAAGTTTATCATTAATAAGATCACCTTGGGAGTGCTGCACCTGTAAGGAATAAATGGGGTGAGTGCTTCATGCGTGTAGGTCCCATTAGTGTGCTCAGACTTAATAACCCAACCCAGTCTATTGAGGAAGGTTAGACAAGTGCGAATGCCAAATAGACTATTCTTCAACAGTAGAGGAGAGGGGAGGACATTGGGTGAACTAGACGCAGAGATGAATCGAAGTGGCATGCCTATGTGCACGAGCAGTAGGGCGTCGGGGGAGCAAGAGAGACGCCAGTCCCCTCGTCGTCGAAGTAGGTCACCCAGAAGAGAAAAGCTGCAACAGGCAAATCCCCTCAACCGCGCTCTAGAGGAGAACCTGGTGCGACACTGCGCCCGTTGAGTTTTGGAGTCTTTGGAGGGAATAAACCGATGACGGAAGGGGAATCAATCGTTCACGACCCAAATGTGGCAATCGAGTTCGCTCGACAGATTTTCCCACCAGAAGTCCAACAGTCGATAGTCGGTCGACAGGATTTCAAAGTGTTTCGGGAAGCCATCCATGGGGCGGTGAAGGGCTGTACACCGCCTATGAAATCGGCATGCGTCCACGTGCCACACAGCGAGATATAGGGCAGTGAGACGATCGCATTCAAAGCTTAGAAGCTCGCGCAGAGAAGGCTGAGCGCGAGCTAAGAGAGGTCAAGATTGCCGGGACACAATCAGCCGGCAAATCTAACCAGACATGGAGGAAAGGGTGACCCAACGGCTAATAAGTCATGCGCTTGCCGATCGAGATACGCCTAGCATGTTTGCAATTGAGACTGCCAAGGCCAAGGCCTATGAAAAAGGCTTCCACGATGGCAGAAAGGTTGGGATAGACAAGACCAAGGAAAAACTCACCGAGGAGGTCTGCTGATGTGAGAATCGTGGATTCAAGCACCGGTGGATCAAGGCACTTCAGGCCCCGGACGCTCTCCAGGTAGCAGGCGTTGATTTGGCGTTGCCGCTATATCAGGGTCATCATTTTCCCTTTGCGGCCTTCGAGTCGAAAAGAGTGATGATGAGGGAGATGCCGATTAAAACTAGATATTGTAAACGCTTCAACACAGATTGGGAGCAAATTATGTATTTATTGGTTAATTTAAAAAAACACCCTATTTTAGATGTTTGCATGTTTGAATTTATGTTTATACATTCCGAGCCAGTCGGTTAATGTAATGAAACATTTCATTTTAAATGCTTGCATGTTTCAACTTTCGCCAACTACTCGTGCTTTTTAATCGTAATATTCACGAGAAACGCGCTGAATCCACGGCTTTTATCTGGGCCAATCGTGAGACCTACAAAGAGCACTCTGAATCCGAAGACTCATTCGGCTCAAAAGTTGCACTATTGGGACTCCGAACTCGAAAGCTTTTTACCTTGCCCAATCGTGATATCCACGAAGGGCACTAAAAACTCGGAGTCTTATTCGGCCCAAACGTGACTTGCACGGATGGGGCTCCAAATTCGGAGGCTTTTTTATCTTGGCCAATCGTGTTATCCACGAAGGGCACTCCGAATCCGGAGTCTTATTAGGCCCAAACGTGACCTGCACGGATGGGGCTCCGAATTCGGAGGCTTTTTTTCTTATCTTGGCCAATCGTGATATCCACGAAGCGCGCTCTGAATCCAGAGTCTTATTCGGCCCAAACGTGACCTCCACGGATGGGGCTCTGAATTTGGAGGCTTTTTTATCTTGGCCAATCGTGATATCCACGAAGGGCGCTCCGAATCCGGAGTCTTATTCAGCCAAAACGTGACCTGCACGGATGGGGCTCCGAATTCGGGGGCTTTTTTATCTTGGCCAATCGTGATATCCACGAAGGGCACTCCAAATCTGGAGTCTTATTCGGCCTAAACGTGACCTGCACGGATGAGGCTCCGAATTTGGAGGCTTTTTTATCTTAGGCAATCGTGATATGCACGAAGAGCGCTCCGAATCCGGAGTCTTATTCGGCCCAAACGTAACCTGCACGGATGGGGCTCCGAATTCGGAGGCTTTTTTATCTTGGCCAATCCTGATATCCACAAATGGCGCTCTGAATCCGAAGTCTTATTCGGCCCAAACGTGACCTGCACGGATGGGGCTCTGAATTCAGGGGCTTTTTTTATCTTGGCCAATCATGATATCCACGAAGGGCACTCCGAATCTGGAGTCTTATTCAGTGCAAACGTGACCTGCACGGATGGGGCTCCGAATTCAGAGGCTTTTTATCTTGGCCAATTGTGATATCCACGAAGGGCGCTCTGAATCTGGAGTCTTATTCGACCCAAACGTGACCTACACGGATGGGGCTCTGAATTCGGAGACTTTTTATCTTGTCCAATCGTGATATCCACAAAAGGCGCTCCGAATCTGGAGTCTTATTCGACCCAAACGTGACCTACACAGATGGGGCTCCGAATTCAAAGGCTTTTTTTATCTTGGCCAATTGTGATATCCACGAAGGGCGCTCCAAATCCGAAGTCTTATTCGGCCCAAACGTGAACTGCACAAATTGGGCTACGAATTCAGAGGGTTTTTTTTTTATCTTGGCTCATCGTGATATCCACGAAGGGCGTTCCGAATCCAAAGTCTTATTCAGCCCAAACGTGACTTGCACGGATGGGGCTCCGAATTCAGAGGCTTCTTTATCTTGGTCAATCGTGATATCCACGAAGGGCGCTCCGAATCCGGAGTCTTATTCGGCCCAAACGTGACCTGCACGGATGGGGCTCCGAATTCAGAGGCTTTTTTTTCTTAGCCAATCGTGATATCCACGAAGGGCACTTCAAATCCAGAGTCTTAACCGGAGGACTTTTGAACTGAATTTCTCAATGAGAAAATATGAGACTTTGCATTGCAAAAGTGAAATATATACATGGTGAATCATTCAAAACAAGTATCATGCCCCACAGGTCGAGTTTAATGATAGAATTTACACAAATGCGTGAAATTCCAAGGACGTGACAAACTCCTCCCAGACATATCTTTGAGCTGATATGTCCCTGTTCTCGCGATTGAGTCGATCTGATAGGGGCCGTCCCAGTTAGGACCCAACTTTCCATCAGCCGGATTCCTGGCAGCTGGAAGCACTTTCTTCAGGGCCAATTCACCTAGTACATAGGGGCGTAGCTGAACACGTTGATTATATGACTTATCAAGCTATTGCTGGTACCGTGCCATGGATGCAAGGGCACGGTCTCTTCATTCTTCAATCAGAGTCAAATCCAAGGCCAGCATCATGTCGTTTCGGCCCATATCAAAAACTTTTGATTTCAAGGTTGGGAGACCGATCTCCAAGGGAATGATTGCCTGCGTTCCGAAGCACAAAGCGAATGGCGTTTCCCCAGTGGACTACCTCGGAGTAGTGCAATGAACCCACAACACACTCGGTAATTCTTCGACCTATCTGCCTTTAGCTTTCTCGAGCCACTTCTTGATGCCGTCCAAAATGGCTTTGTTAGAGGCTTCAGCTTGGCCATTACTCTGTGGATAAGTCGGGTTGGAGAAATAGGGTCGAATACCATACTTGCTGCACAGTTCTCGGTAGACACCGCAATCAAACTGGTTGTCGTTGTCTAAAATAAGTTCTCTTGGAATGCTGAATCGCATTATGATATTTCTCCATACAAAACGCTTCACATCAGTATCTCGAATGTGAGTTAGTGCCTTCGCTTCTACCCATTTTGCGAAATAATCTGTCGCGACAATCAAAAATCGCTTGTTTCCCGGGGCGCGAGGCAATGGTCCAACGATGTCAAGTCCCCATTGGGCGAATGGCCAAGGATTGGTTATAGAGATTAACTCTTCAGCAGGCAGATGGGTTAATGGGGAAAACTTCTGGCACTGTTCACATTTCTACACGTAACACTCGGTATCAGCTCTTATTGTCGGCCAATAATACCCCTGTGTCACGGCTTAATGAGCCAAAGAGCGTCTGTCAGAATGTGCACCACAGCTACCTTCATGTATTTCATTCAGGGGTTCCTTGACTTTATCCGGATGAACGCATTCTAGATATGGACCAGAAAGGGATTTTTTGTAAAGCTTTCCTTGTGGATCCAAGTAGTATCGCAGGGCTTTGTTTCGCAGCTTGTGTGCTTCTTTCTTATCCGACAAGAGCTGTTCGGAAGATAGGAATGTAGCAATGAAGTCCATCCAACTTGGACTTGACTCTATAACATTGATCTGGACTTCCTTCGAAGGGCCAATGCTCGGCTTGTGGATGAAACCCACTTCAATTATCCATTTAATCTCTGAGTTAATGACGGAGGCTAGGCAAGCCAAGGCGTCTGCATGTGTGTTCTGATCACGGGTTATTTGGTTCAATTCATGATGGTCAAATTTTGCCAGCAAGGAATTTGCCGTTTTCATGTAAGCTGTCATACGGTCGTTTTTGGCCGCGTACTCCCCCTTTAGCTGATTGATCACCATTTTTGAATCTCAAAAATAAGCAAACGCCGAGCACCCAGGAGATGTGCATTCCGTAAGCCAATTAGCAAGGCTTCGTATTTGGGCTCATTGTTCGATGCTTGGAAGCCGAGTTTGATAGCCTGCTCGATTATCGCTCCGTCGGGAGCCATGATCACTACTCCAGCCCCACTGCCCCGTTGGTTGGATGATCCGTCACAATACGACTGCCAAATATCCCCCACGTAAATTCTCTAGTTCGGTTTAGGTTGAATTTGGTTAGACTTAAAGTCGGCAAGGCATCCAGTGAATTCGGCCACAAAGTCGGCGAGTACTTGCCCCTTGATTGAAGTTCTAGGCAGAAATTGAATATCATACTGGCCGAGCTTGAGAACCCACTTTAAGACGCGCCCCGATCCTTCCGTACTACGACGTACTAACCGGAGGGGATAGTCCATTAGTACCCCATTGGTATGCCCCTGAAAGTAATGCATCAGTTTTCTTGCTGCCATGACGAGTGCAAGGATAAGTTTCTCCAACGGAAGGTAACGTGTTTCGGCATCAACCATTGCTTTGCTCACATAATAGACTGGCCGCTACTCCCCAAGTTCTTCGTTTATCAGAATAGCGCTGATGGCCCGATCGAAAACTGCCAGATATAAAACGAGCGGATCACCTGCCGAAGGTGTTGTCAAAAGTGGGATTGATCAGAGGTAGGTCTTCAAACCGTTCAGAGGGGCTTCGCACTCGAAGGTCCATTCAAAAGCTTTACCTTGCCGAAGGGTATGAAAGAATTGTCGGCAGCGATCTGTGGAACGACTGATGAACCTGTTGAGTGTGGCAGCCATCCCCATCAGCTTTTGAACCTCATTGACCGACCGAGGAGAGCTGAGTTCTAAAATTGTTGTGATTTGCCTCAGGTTGGCTTCGATTCCGTGGTGGTTAACAATGTAGCCAAGGAATTTGCCGGATCCGATCCCAAAAGCACAGTTGGAAGCGTTCAACTTCATTTTGTACTTGCGTAGAATGCCAAATGTTTCTTCCAGGTCGGCTAGATGAGTTTTCTCTTCTTTGGACTTGACCACCATATCATAAATATAGACTTCCATAGTATGGCTGAGTTGCTCCTTAAACATGGCAGTGACTAATCTTTGGTATGTTGCCCCTGCATTCTTCGGCCCGAAAGGCATAACCTTGTAGCAATAGGTTCCTCTTCGAGTGAGGAATGCAGTTTTATCCTGGTCCTCCGGATGCATGAAATTTTGACAGTAGCCTCTGTAGGCATCCAGGAAGCTCATTAGTTGATGATGTGCCGTGGCATCTACGAGCTGGTCTATTCTGGGGAGGGGAAAGCAGTCCTTGGGACAGACTTTGTTTAAATTCGTGAAATCCACACAGACATGCCAAGTCCCATTTTTCTTCTTTACAACCACAGTATTCGACAACCATGTAGGATAGGTCACTTCACGGATTGGCCCGGCATCAAGCAACCGGTCAACTTCTTCAATAATGGCAATGGTATGTTCTGCGGCTGATCGCCGGCTTTTATGAATAATCGGCTTACATTTGGGGTCAACATTTAAACGGTGCTGCGAAATAGATGGATCCACACCCGGCATCTTATACAGTGTCCATGCAAATACATCAAGGTTGAGAAGCAAGAAGGAAATTTGTTGCTGCTTGTCGGCTTAATTCAGGGAGGCACCAACCATGAAGAACCTATCAGAATTCCCGTTAATTTCAACTCGATCCAAGATTTCCGTTGCCTTTTCACTTAGGAGCCGCCCAACATCGTCGAGGCATTCTCGATCTGGCACCTCGATAGAATTCACTTCCAGCTCTCTTGGTGTCTTTGCGGCAAGAAGATAACATGCCTGAGCCGATTTCTGGGAGCCTCAAATTTGCTCGATGCCATATTCAGTCGGAAAGCAAAGTAGTTGATGATATGTGCTAGGCACGGCCTGTATGGTATGCAGCCAAGTTCTTCCCATGATAAGATTATACGGCGAAGGCAGCTTTAAAACCAAAAACTCTACATCCACTGACTGGGAGCCTGCCTGAACTGGTAGTGTGATTTTGCCCATAACGGATATTCCGAATTAGTGTTGAAGCCGAATAGTGGATAAGGAGCTGGAGATAGGTCCGACCCAGTGAAGCCGAGTTTGACGAACGTTTTGTAATACATAACTTCTGAAGTGCTCCCTTGATCAACGAGTACACGCTCGACGGTGAATCGGTTTACGCGTAGCTCGATGACCAAGGGATCAATGTAGGGAAATGTTACGCCGGCCAAATCTGAATCATCAAAAGCAATGCTTGCAACTTCATGGGGCCATTTTGCAGGAGTGAATTGCTTTTGGGGGCTAGGATGCGACTGAATTGTATGTACAGCGGAGGCCGTCAGCAAGCTCTATATCAAATGGATTACGCCGAGCGGAGGTGAATCCTGTCGTAGAGCAACTGTTTTGGTTGAGTTGTTCTTTCGAACGTGTTGCTAGAGCCGACCGTCTTGTACCAACTCCTCAAGGTGATCTTTCAAAGCATAGCAACTGTCGGTATCATGACCGTGATCTTTGTGATATTTGCAGCGCCTATCCCGTCTCTTCGTGTCGGGAGGTCCCACCATCTTGGGCGGCCATTTGAAGAACGACAGATGTTGAATTTTAGTCACAACCATGCTGATCGGCTCCGACAACTCCGTATATTTCTTGTCCACGCGCCTTGTGCACCTGCTATCCACTTTAAGTTATTCATTAGCTCGGTGGAAGCATTGGTCATTTGATCGGCGTGAATCTCGCCTCTTGTCTCGTTTAGCTCGACTCTGTGGTTCAGGGCTCCGTGATAGTACATAATTTATCGGCTGAACGATTTCAGATGGGGTTGTCTTGCTGGCCTTGTGCCCATCTTTGACTCGCAATGCGTCATCTTCAACTTTGCAATATTCCTCGACTTTCTTCATTAACGACCACACTGTTTTCAGGGGTCTTCTGGTCAAGGAACTGTGGAGGGCACTATCAGGATGCAATCCCATTTTAAAGGCGGTGATAGCCATGGAATCATTGTAGGCATCATCTACGAGATTAAAACATTTCCAATAACGCGCCAAATACGCTCGTAAGGTTTTCCCTGGTTGGATTTGCATTTGCCAGAGAGAATCGGCCTGCTTCAGCTGGACCTCATTGGTGATGAACCTTGCCCGGAAGGATTTTTGGAGTTGATGGAAGCTCTTAATCGATGTCGGTTCCAATTTATAATACCATCTGACAGCCAACAGTCCCAAACTGCTTGGAAATATTCAGCACATGAGGGCCTCGTCATCCGCATGCAACGTCATAGCTTGCTTATAATGGAAAATGTGATCAGTGGGGTTTGATTTCCCATCGTACAGGGTGAACGATGGGGCTTTAAACTTTTTGGGTAGTACTTCCTTTGCGATCCGTCACACAAAAGGATTATGCTGGTCCTTTTTGTCTGAACCATTTTGTCTTCGCTTATGGTGTGCATGCGGACTCTCTTTAGAGGAACTGGTGGTTTTGACTCCTCCCTTCTTTTTGGGTTCTGGGGATAATGAGTCAGAATCACGGTCACTATCTTGTCTTCGAACTCGAGGTCGTCGACCATCTTCTCTCAGAGGTCATCCTGGATCTTGGCGTGTAGCTTGTTTGGATTTTGCCACTTCCAAGGCCAAATCCTAACTTAGGCGCTCGTTCTCAACGATCATGTTTTCCAACCTCTGTTCGTTTTGCTTCGCCTATTCCATGATCACTTCCATTGTCTCATGTGCTGGAGTCGATGATGAGGTCCGGGCAACTAAGTCGAAGTTCAAGGCACGTCTTGCGGCGATATTCTCTGGTCCCAACATGTTTGTTGGGGTGAGGTCATCTCTCAGTGTGGTTTCGTCAACGACTATCGGAGGATCTTCCATTACGCCTGCCATGGACGTAGTTGAGTATTCCCACAAATGGCACCAATTGTGGAGAAGTGGTTCGGAAATACTCTTTGGATCCTACAAGACGCTCGTGATCCTCAGCTGGCCACCCGAAAAGGAATGAACACTTCGGTTGGGGGTGCCGGTATTAGCTCTCCGACAGATAAGTCAGTGTATACTTTCTTGGTTGCTTGTAAGTTAAGTTTTTTAGTTTTTTCTCACATATCTCTTTTTGGTTGCTGTTCTTCTATTTATATATGCCTCTGGTCCTCAAGGTATGGCCCGCTCTTAATCCGTCGTGTGATTGTTTATTCGGCCTTCCATTTGTTGTATTCCTACTTTTATTCGGCCCTCAACTCAACTGGCTTTATGGCCGATTAGGATACTCGGCACCTAGAACATAAGAGACGGGCGAATATAATATATATCCTGATTTTGTAAATATGTACTCGACCTATTTGAGTCCTCTATTATTCGGCTCCCACACCAACACACAGTGCAAAAATCACTGATGGCCGACAAGAGGGTCAAGGGGCCAGTCAGCGACCAATGCTAGCCAGTCGACTACCATTGGTGGCCAATCGGCCACTGATGATGGCTGTCGGCCACTGCTGGTTCACACTTGCATGCTGTAACAGAGACCAAAACAGAGCAAAATAGTGTATTCTCATAGCTTTTTTCTAGTGTCTACCCTCCTTATCATCACACAAGCTCAAATGAGAGAAACTCTTGGTCCTCAAACCAACAATCAAGCAATTTCCATGCATGATGGCTAACGGACCAAGTTTGTACAAGTTCATTAAACGCACAAACAAGACCAAAAAGACCACCACCCTATCATGCATGATCAAGGGCAATGGTGACCTAGGAAAATGACACATTTCATCACTTTGAGTATGAAATGTATCATTTTCCTTGTGTTTAAATTAACGTCCGATTTGAACGCATGCAATGCAACACAAAGAATGCTTATCTTGCACACTTTTACTTGTCCAATTTTGTTTACTCATTTTAATTACCGAAACCATTCTTTAGTCAATTAGTCCATTGGTGAGTGTCTTCTAAAGTGAAAGAAGTGTCAACCAAGGGATAGTTCAAGGCATGAGGGAAGCTTCATGCCATTGGTAATGAACCCTCAAAAAAGGATTAAACCATTAAGCATAAGCCTCAACCTCAAGCTTAAACAGCGCTAAGGTTGAAACAACCCTCAAAGAAAATGAAAAAGTGAAGAAATGAGGGAGGTTGTAGAGATTGTATGTGCTGAAATTGAGTCATAAAAGCACTAAAACATGCTATTAACTCAAAACAATGATAGTTAAAGCCTTAAAACACTAAGCTAGTGAAGGAATTAACACTATAACTATGCAAAACAAGCCTCAACTGAACTAACCAGCCCAAAACAGAGCCAAAACACATTATTTCAGAGGCAAAAACATGCTGGACTTAAGCTAAGTTAAGCTAGAAAAACATGCTAACACATGAAGCTAACTAGGCATACAAACAAGACACAAGGAGGGGAGGCTAAACCCTCCAAATTTGGACTTCAAAAATTGATTTTTACCACTAAAAAACCTCTGAAATTTAGTGGTTGAAAGGGCCAAAAAAATTGATTTGAAAGTGATGAAAAATAGCTCAAAAAGCTTAACAAGCTAAGAAGCAAAAGGGATGGACAACCCCCTAACTCAAAAGGGCTCAAACCACCACTTTTAGGCCTCAAAAACAGAGCTTTTTACATTTCAAAACCAGCCCCAAAATAGTAGAAAAAGATGGCAAAGCAAGTATGCAAAACAAGTTAGCAAAGTAAATAGTATACCTCTTCGAGCCAAAGCAAAAAATAGGCAACAGTCCAAGCCACAAACACCTTTCAGAGCTCAAAGAGGGTCTCAAGAAACCTCAACCCAAAGATAAGCAACTTTGGTTAGGGGTTGATAGGCAAACTAGAAGTGTATCTCCACTTGTATGCACAAAAGGGCAAGAGAGAGAGAAATCTAAAGAGAGAGAATTGTAGAGAGGGGGGATTGTAGAGAGAGAGGCTCCCAAAATTTCCAACCTTGAAAACAATAGAGAAGGTCCTCTATATATAGAAAAATGTGAGCTCAGGTCGAAAATATCTCAAAATGGACAGCTGGAACTTTGTGCAAACAGCTGGAGGAAAATATCTGCACAAAAATTGCCTTTTTTGCACCAGTGGCCGACCAGCCATCACCGGTGGTGGACGGCCATAACTGGTGGCTGAAAAAATGCACCTCTGGCCGACACATGGCCGACAAGCTGCATTCATGGCTGACACACTCCACTAGTGGCCGGCCAGAAAAATCTACTCTTTAGGTCCAACTTCAAATGGGCATATCTCCTTCATCCGAACCCTTTTGAAAGTCATTCTTGAGTCTAAATTGAAGCTCCAGAAGTCTTGTTTCCAATGGTGTCAGCCTCACATCAAAATTCCAAGTATGTAAAAAGATATGCTTCTTTTAGCGAAGACTATGCAGTTTCGGTCCTAACTGGATTAATGCCTAACTTGTCTTCAACTAGTTTTCTTCCCTCCCCTCCTATTTTCGTCAACTCCAAACCTCTAAATAAGGTGTTTTGAAGATTTTTTTTCAATATTTCACCTCTCTTTCATTTATTTTCGCTTTTTTCTTGCTCGGTTTAGCGAAAAGTGCAACATTTAACCAAATGTGAGCCTCGGAACATCGTAGAAACTTTTTTTCAAAAATATTTTGAAAGAGAGGGTTTTAAGGTCTAAAATCATTTTGGTCAAAATAGTTTTGGTCCAAAATGGGATGTAAAGTTAGGGTTTGAAGCTCTCCTTACTAAAGAAATTGAACCTTTGCATAACATAGCCTTCATCACCGAGTGATAAAACTGAAGCCCCCAAGTCTTAAGGGCGGTCAAAAATGGGGTATCTACAGTAAGCTAGTAAATAAAAGGGAGAAAGACGTGTGGTTGGAAGACATACACATTATTACATTACGCTCTCTCGAAGGAGGGTCTAACTGAATAAACTAGCTAATTAACTAAAGATAAGCTAATTAAGCTAACTATTACAAAACAAAATGAATAAACTAGCTAAGCTACATAACTAATTATTACAACACCATATGAACTAACTATTCTAGTTAATTAATGATTATAACATCACAACTAGTTAACTACTTTAATAATTATATAATTACAACACAAGTGCAATTAAAAGAAGTAAGTAAGCTAACCAATTAAGTCCTAAGCTAACTACTCCACCTCGAGAAGCGAGGGATATTCATGCGCATGCTCGGTTTCTACCCAAAAAGGCCACTGTTTTGGTTCCGGAGAGCCTCTGTTGCACAGAGAACACATACACTGTTGCCCACTTCCAGAATAACTCTACTTTGCCTCACAAACACACTGCTGAATTTTATATCAGTGGCCAACCGGTCAGTGATAAGGGTTGTCGGCCATCAAAGGTGGCCTGCCGGCCATTGCTGCCCAGTTCATCTTGCTGCAACAAAGAACAAACCGAGCATGCACAGGGTATTTTAAAGGGTTTGTTTGCACAACTCACCCCTCCTTTTCATGAACAAATCAAAGAAGTGGCAAACTTGGTCCACAAACCATCAACTCAAGCAATTTCATTACATGATGGCTCATGAACTAAAGTGTGCAATTTCAATAAATACAACAAATTGAGACTCTCAAAATCACCTCCCTATCATGGAAGGTCAAGGGAAGTAGTGACCTTGGAAACTTACATCATTTCATCGCTAATGAGTATGAAATGCCTTAAGCTTCCATGTGTTCAATTAACATCCGATTGAACACAACACTTTTTATTATCTTGCACCATCTTAATCCCAAGTTTTAGTTACTTCATTTTAATTACCTTTCAATTCTTTAATTCAATTGAGTCTAATGGTGAGTTTAAGTCCTCTAAATGGAAAGAAAGCTCAAACCAAGTGTTGTCTTAGGCATGAAAGAGACATCACACCGTTGGTAATGAACCCCAACGGAATTAAAACATTAAACATGAAAAATCAATCTCATGCTTTAAACAAACAAGTTGTTTGAACCACTTTCAAAGCAAAACAAAATCTAAGAAAGGAGAGAGGTTACAGATATGATTTAGAGTGATCACAAGTATGGAAAGCCATAAATAAATGTAATCAACTCAAAGAAGATGGTGTCTAAGGCCTAGAACACCAAACTCATGAGGACAATTACACTACAAGCATGAAAAACAAAGCTTAAATGCAACTATCAACCAAAAACAGTGCTAAAACAGTCTAAAATAAGTCCTAAAACATGGAATTAAGACCCAAAAAAGAAAAAGCTAGATTAATATGTTAAAACATAGCACAAGCTAGGCTAGTGAACAAGACACAAGGAGGGGAGGCTAACCCCTCCAAATTTGGACTTCAAAACATGATTTTGCCCACTAAAATAACTCTAAAAATCAGTGTTTAAAAGCTCAAAAACAAATAACACAGGAGTGGGTATTTAAGGCAAAAGGCCTCCAAAACAAGGTGCAAAGAAAGGTGAACCACCCCTCAACCTTTAATGGCCTTAGACCCCAAGTTACAACCCAAAAACACAGAAGTTTTACAGCCCAAAAATAGTTGGAAAATTGCAAGAAAAGGAGTAGACAAAGCAAACAAATAGGAAAAGCCTTATACCTTTGAAAAGGAAAACCAATTCCAAGCAACAAAATCAAGCAAACACATCCTCTAAAGCTCTAACAAGGCTTAAGAATACCTCAGCTCAAAGATGAAGAGGTTTGGTTAAGAGTGAACAGGCAAAGGTTGAAGATTTGTATGCAAAAGTGTAAGAATTTGCTAGAGAGAGAGAGAATTGTAGAGAGAGAGGAAAAATTTTTCTCTAAAACTTTTCAAACCTTAAAACATGAGAGAGAGGCCTTCTATATATAGAAAACATGAATTCTCCTCAAGAACATTTAGCCCTACACGTGGGGGCAGATGCATGCATCTGTGTAAACAGCTGGCACAGCTATCACAAAATATCTGCAAAAGAAACTCGTGGTCGGCAACCAAAAAGTGAAGGCCGACAGCCAAAAAAGGTGGCCGGCAGGCCACCAGAAGCTACAAGGTTGAAGAACCAAGGCTTGGTCCAAGAATGAGGTAACAAGAGTGTAGGGTTTGAAAGGCTCAAAGTTGGGGCATTCCGCTGAGGACTTCGAGCACTTGACGAGCAAATAAACTCATCATCGGGTGTGCGTGCGATGACGTCCAAGTCGTAAGGGTTGTCAAAAATGGGATGTCTGCAGTTGCCCCTCTTTGATAGAACTCGGAGTCACGAAATGACGTGAATGAATGTCAAAGCCCAAAGACAACCTATTTTGACAACGCTGTAAGACTTGGACAAATAATCAAGACAAAAACAAATGGTTGGGCCCACAGTGTGACACCCCTGTTCTGTATTATGCTAATTGGTCTCTAAAGCGAATGTGATTAAATGTTTTGATATGATTGTGTGTGCCATTATGTGAATATATGTGATTTTGAAGTTCTATCTGTTCGCCGTGGGAATATCTGTTTGAATAATCTGCTTGGGAAATTAAATTGAGGGCCTTAACGACCACAGAACTCGAAATCAATTATGCCATTGTGATTGGCATAATTTTTAGAGCCTATGGTGAAATTTAATTGAAAAATTGATTCGGATCAAAATAATTCGATTCAAAACGATTAATTAGTGCCCAATGGCTTTATATTAAAGTATTGTGTGAGTGGGAGCTTGTAAGGGGCTTTATACACTTAAACTCCCTCTTTAATTCTCATTTTGGCCGATATACATTCTAAGGAGAGGAGAGGGCCGGCCATTAGAGAGAGAGAAGGGAGAAAAATCTGTGTTTGATCTTGAAGGCTTGGAAATTTGAAGTCCAACTCTAAATTGGACCATAGATTGAAGGAATTGGGCTTCTAGGTAAGCCATTGACTCTTGAATTCATAAATTGAACTTGTAATCTTGTAAGCTCAAAGTTTAATTGTGATCAAGAGCATGATTTAAATTGGTTTTGGTAAGATGTGGTCATGCATGCATAGAATTGCTTCTAAATTGCCATAAGTTGCATAATCTAGCATGTATCATGTCAATTAAACAAGATTTGAAGTTTGATCATGCATGCAAGCTTGGTTTTGTTGAGCTTTATGAGAATAGGCACTACTTGCATCTTTTGAAATGGGATTGGAGCTAAAAGATTGCATGCATATTTGATTAATGAACTTATATGAGGTTTGAAAGCTTGAACCATGAGTTTGCAAGAATGTTGATCTACTTTGAAGAAATGTGACCATGATTTTGAGTAATTGGCCTCCTAATACTTGTATACTCATGGTATGTAATATGTTTGCATGTTTGGGAACCAAGATTTTGAGTTTGGAACCTTTGGAGGCCATTTGGAACTCAAGAGCACGATTCTGGGTTTTCCAGAATTTTGAGGTCCACTCGAGCGGGATAACCTCCGCTCGAGCATAATTTTCGTGCTCCCAGCACTTTTTGCAGAGTTGGATTTCCCTTCGAGCGGGATATTTCACACTCGAGTGGGGTGCTTTTGTAGACAGGCTTTCCGCTCGAGCTCCCTAATTCATGCTCGAGCGTAATTTTGAGGGTCCGCTCGAGCGAGAAAGTCCACACTCGAGCGGGGACCCTGTTTTCTGAAATTTTGTTCATGCGTTCTGTGTTTCGTTTTCTGTTCTCTTTCACTTGTAATCACTCTTAGGCATGTGTTAAGCGTTGTAAATGAGTTAATGAAATAAGAATAAAGCCTGAAGAGGAATATGTGAATTAAGGAACGGATTGAATTGTTAATGACCCTTTTGTGTTCATGGAATGTGTAGGGTCAAGCTCCGGGGCGAACCCACAAGCCGATCACTGTGAGTAATATCGGCATTCGAAAGCTTAGCAATGTCTAATTGTTTATTCCCTTATAAGCTTTACGAGTTGCTAATTGGGATTGTGGACAAAAGTCTGACTTGAACGAATGAATGGACCGAAGGTCGTTTTGATAGACATGAATGGACCGAAGGTCGTTGTGATAGAAATAAATGGACCTAAGGTCATTTTGACATGAATGAGTGGGCCGAAGGCCGTTTTGACACGAATGTATGGGCCTAAGGCCATTTTGGACGTAAACGAATGGACCGAAGGTCGTTTTGATAGACATGAATGGACCGAAGGTCGTTTTGATAGAAACGAATGGACTGAATGTCATTTTGACATATATGAATGGACCTAAGGTCGTTTTGACACGAATGTATGGGCCAAAGGCCATTTTGACAGAAATGAATGGGCCAAAGGCCGTTTCGACATAAATGAATGGGCCGAAGGCCGTTTTGACATGAATAAAAATCTGAATGGGCCAAAGGCTAGAATGTTTGGAACTACAGTCACTTGGTTTGGATTTCGTATAGTTATATATCTGTTAAATAGGAATATGAATTGGGCCCAAGGCCGTTTGGAACATGTTGTTCTACATTGTTATGTAACTTCTGTATTTGATTTGATATTATTCACTGGGCTATCGCTCACGCTCATTCATGTGTTTGTAGGTGAGATAAGAGAAGTCCAAACCTAGCCCCAGTGAAGTCTGCCAGGAACAACACGAGTTTTGGAGAGTTAGCCTTGTGCTTCACGCACGAGACCCATCCTTTCCATTTTGTTATGTATTTATATTTTGTCTTGTTGGCAAGGACTTTGTGTATATCTGTATATAGCTTTGTTATAAGTTGACTCAGTTTGGATGATCCTGTCTGTAAAGGATTTTATGATACTGTATTTTGTTGTGGGTTATTAACGTATATGCGTATGGTTTGTTTTAAAGTGCATATAAGCACGGCTCTAAGGACAAAGTTTTTAATTATTGCTTCCGTTTGGCCCCTTTTCTCTGATGAGTTATGTCTGTTTTGGTTTGAAGCCATAGGTAATCTCAGGATTACTGGCCGGTTATGTCCTTAACCCATAGGGGCGAGTTCGGGTCATGACACGCAGGCTGCCTACATATCCCTTTGCAAGGAATTAAACCAGTGTAGTTCCGGGGCAAGATGCAAATGATATGCACAATAAAACTTTGAAAGTTGGACTCACACACTACGCAAAGCCGGCTATTTTGAAAACACATGACCATACGAAATGATGCAACAAGCAATAACAAATGCGATAAGCAAGATAACAAGATAATAACATATGAATGAGCAGCGTCAAGCTTAAAACCGACACAGGTTCTATAAAAGAACTAAATCATGCTCTGACCACACCAAAACATGAGACAAGGAAAGAAAACACCACTCAGGGTTGCGTTTCACGCATCCTGAGAAACTGAGAAACTGAGAAAATCGCTCGGGGTCGTGTTTAGCACGTCCTGAGAAACTGAAGAACAAGAACTGCGCAGGATCGCATTTCATGCGACCCGAGAAATAAGAAAGACCACTCGAATTCCCATTTCACGTATCCCGAGAAACAAGAGCACCCACTCGGGCTCGCATTTCACACGTCCCGAGATGAAACCCGCCCAAGGCCGCACGTCACGCTTCTTGAGATACTAGAAAACTACTCGGGCTCGTGTTTCACACGTCCTGAGATAAAACCTACCCAAAGCCGCACTTCACGTGTTCTGAGATACAACTACAAACAGCACGGGCTCGCGTTTCACGCATCCCGAGATAAAACCCGCCCAGGGCCGCGCTTCACGAGTCCTGAGATAAAACCCGCCCAGAGCCGTGCGTCACGCGTCCTAAGATACAACAGAAAATCACTCGGGCTCACGTTTCACACATCTCGAGAGAAAACCCGGCCAGGGCCGCGCTTCACAAGTCTTGAGATAGAAAACCGCTCAGGGTTGTGTTTCACACGTCCCAAGATAAAACACGCCCAAGGCCACGCGTCATGCGTTCTGAGATACAACAGCAAATCGCTCTGGCTCGTGTGTCACGCGTCCCGAGATAAAACTCGCCCAGGGCCACGCTTCACGCATCTTGAGATAAAATAGAGGGGTGTGCGATAGATGCACAAAATGAACGAGTGTAATAGATGCACAAAGTGAACAGGTGCGATAGATGCACAAAATATATAAGTGCGACAGATGCACAATGCATATTCCATGTCAGGTAGACAACCAACAAAACATGTTATTTGATGGCATGTATACAAGAAACAAAAGCATATTCTATACAAGAAATAAGAGCATAGTCTATGCGTGAATCATAACTGATGCAAGACGTGCATGCAGCATACGTATATGTGAAATGCATATTCTATGCAACAATATATGTGAAATGCATATTCTTATGCAACAACAGAGAACGAAAAGAGAATGAAGGCATAAAACGGATAAAAGCGACACCTTCCGATCTACCTCTTGGAGGAATTGCAATATGTTTAAAAAAAGAATACGCCTCGTCCATGTTGACAAGCGATGAACATCGTGCGCCAAAACACAGTTTTGAACTTCTATAGAGACAATTTGGACCCAATCAGTGAACCTTCCTTGCACTTATTGGGAAACAAAGACACAAAACATCATCAGAACACAGACGAAGGCCACCGGCCACCTACAAGCCACAGAGGGAGGATGCCGGCCATCTGTCGGCCATCGAAGAGCTTTGTCGGCCATCGATGGCAATTTGGGGGGTTTTTTGGTCTTTTCACCCTCGGGTCTTAAAGTATAGACCTTGACTCCTCATTTCCTCTCTTCTCTAGGTCCAAAATTCTTCCCTCTCTCTCTAGACGCTTCTTCTCTCTAAATCCAATCTTTTTATGCGTTTTCCAACACCCTACGCACATTTTCTTCGCTAAACCCTCTTGATTCTCCTCCTTTTGAACCGATCAAAATTTGATTTCGACACTTTTTCTTGGATTTCCACCACTTTAGGCTTGTTCTCCTTGAGTTTCATGAGTTTCTCTGGACTTTGACTTTTTCTCCTATTTTCTCTCTTCTAGGGTTGACTTTTTCCAAGTTTACCTTCTTTTCTCTATTTTTTTTCACTTTTCACCCATTTTCCAGATGGCAATTGATTCGTCACATGACGGGGCTTCTCCAGAGGTTCCCCCGTATTTCCACCCGTTGTCAAGGCAAAGGAGCCGGTTGCTGTCAAGGTTGGCGAGGCAACTGAAGGAATCGACCTTGAGGCGGAGTTTGAGCCTGAGCTTGAGCCAGAGCTGCTACCATTGAGGGTTTGGCCTTTTGATCCAGCAAGGTATCATCCCCGTACACATATCTTGCCACCCGGAGGCATCAGGCACTTCAACGACTTCACTCACGATGTATCGAAGGACCTTCTGCTAAGGGAGCCAGCTTCTTACCTTTTATCCATCGTCGTTGAGGTATGAACTCTATTTTGATGCATTCCTGCCTGTCTTTAAACTGTATTTCTTACATTACCTTTTATCTAACTGTACTCTCATCACTGCCTTATCTAATTCATCTGCTCTTTGCCACAGGGAGAGTCTCGTGCCTTCAAAGGATATGGAGCTATGACTGCACGAGATTGGTACAACGAGCTCCCTGTTGGGGTTCACGACATTGTGGACGAGACCGGCTTCGGCCTCTTCTGCTCTGTCCTGACTTGGGTCATTGCGAGCCGTCCTCTTTTGGGAGCACTTGTGGAGAGGTAGTGGGACGCCACCAACTCCTTCCACTTCTCTACTACCGGGGAGATGACGATGACTCCCTACAACTTCGCCAGGATCACGAGCTTGAGAGTAAGGGGCGATCCGATCCCGTTCGACACCGACATGGGTGAATGGGAGGCTGCCTGGGTCGAGCTGCTCGGAGCGCGTCCACCCTTGTACCGGACAACTATGGTCAAATATAGTTGGTTCGATGAGCAATTCTGGGGGAACAAGCTAGAGACATTAGAAGAGATAGAGCAGTACAGCAGAGGCTTCCTGATGTTTGTCCGTGGTACCACCTTGTTTTCAAACAGGTGGAACACCGTGGGCTTATATCTGTTGAGCGCCTTGGTGACCATTTCCTGGGTTCGCTTCTATGATTGAGGCGAAGCTGGCCTCGCCACTCTATATGGATATATGACCTCTACCTCCCCGCCTGAGAAGAGAGCTGATCAAAGGCTACTGGCAAGCCAGGGAGGTATACATTTCAGTTCCCTCTTTGCACTTTACATTTTACATTTTTTGCTTCACATCTTTTTTGCTTTATATCTGTTCAACACTTGTGCGTTCTACTTTGCAGTTTTTGCATCTGTTCATACATTGTGCTTTCTGCTTTGAACTTTCTATATCTGTTCATGCATTGTGCTTTCTGCTTTACACTTTCTATATCTATTCATGCTGTATGCTCACATATTACTGCAATTTCCTTGCAGCTATAGGTTTATGCTTATTTCCCAACTCCTGTCCCAGAGCCCTTGGAGAATCTCCCCCTGGCAGTCTTCTACTCGAGGCAATATGATGGCAGGTGCCAGCGTCGGAGCCACGAGTCGTTCGCATTCTTTCGCCACTACTTTGACACAGTGGTTGCCCACGAGGTAACCCAAAGCACAGTCATTTTTTCTTTACAACTGTTCTTATTCATATTTTTATGACTCACAGCAACTAACAATCTGTTCACTCTCTATTTGCAGATCATGTGACAGCCTTAGGCCATGATGCTGGCTGGGATACGGGACCAGTACGCCGGGGCCTGGGCCACTTCTCACTTTCGCATTCTACTTGAGGGCCCAATTTGCCGAGCTGGTTCCTGAGTGAGCGGTTTGTTCGACAGACCGTGGGCTTGCCGGACCCGATCGTTCTGATGCCATCGCTAGAGTATATGAGATCAGTAGACAGCATATCCGTTGATGCAGTCACTCAGTTTATGGTGGACTTTGATGCTAATTACTTCAGAGCAGAGGGCGACTAAGTGACCTTTATTCAGACCCATCTCATGCTACCTCTGACAGATGCCCAAGGAGGCGAGAGAGGTGCTTACGACGACTAGGGCCAGTACTAGAGGGGCTCCCCCGGCGGAGCAGAGCACCCGTTGGCCAGAGCTTCCTACCGCACTCATATGCTGGCGGCATACTGGGTGGCTTACCAAGTCTCGATTGAGCCTGCAACAGTTAGGCACGAGCTTGTCGGAGTGCAAGGTCCATCCCAGGTATGGACTACACTTTACCATTTCCATCTCGCATTTCATTTCAGATATGTTCATTCCAGACATTAATCATCCAAATGAATTTACAGGCATCTATAGAGTACACAGGGAGCATTCTCAAGCTGATAGCCTCCTTGATGGGTATGGTACAGAGGAGGGAGACGTTGCTCTGTCTCCACGGCATCACAGTAATTTCTTTAGGTTGCACTTCATGATATCATCTTTCCACTGATACACTGGCATTCCAACTCTAGTGTTCTCCAAACTGCACTGATACACTGCATTGGTACACTGCATTCTCACACTATACTTGACTTCTGCATACACTCATTCCGCATATTATACTTGCATCTAATACACACACTGTAACTGGTATTTTAACAACTGTCTTTTCAGATCCCAGCTATACCAATTGCACCAGCGGCAGTAGCAATACCAGCACCAACAGTATCTCCTCCAGAAGTAGGGAGGAGAGGCAGAGATAGGGGTGCCCGAGGCCCAAGCAATCCTCCAGAGCCCATCTTAACCAATGATGATACTGAGACCAGCGACTCCAGAGAGGCGATAAGTCGGCATTCTGAGTCATTCGAGAGTGGAGACAGTGATGCTCGCTCGGGTTCCGAGAGCGGAGATGACGATACCGAGGCGGGTTCTGGGGCAGAGAGCAGAGACGATGCCGGCTCTACTTCCGGCTCAGAGACTGATTCAGACAACTGCACTAATGGAGATAGCTCCCCAGAGTCCTCTCCTCCGAGGAAGAGAATGAAGAGGGCCTCTCGGGCCTAAGGTGACTGGCATTGATTTTTTTTTGTATTTTGGCTTAGTTTCTTTTTGTTTAGTTGTATTAGCACATGTATAGCCTCAGATAGGTTTTATTTGCTTTAAAACTTGCACTCAACTATTGTAAAACCATGGTCGAAATAAAACCTCGTAGTTTTTATAAAAAGTGTTGTTATTTTTCATCATGACCACCACATTTGCATGAAAATGGACATGAGATTGATTTGGCCAATAGCACTTGATTGAAACAATGTTCTTAATCGGGTAATGAGACGACCAACAAACAAAATACAAAATGCAAAAACAACTCGATAAACAAAGCAAAAACAACTCAAATACAAATAAACAAACTTGCTAAAACCAAAAAGACTCAAAACAAGACTCTAAAACACACAAAGATCAAAACAAAGCACATGTGTCAAGTACTGCTCAGCAGACAGGTGGGCAACAGGCCTGAAATGAAGGCTGTCGGCAAGAGATAGAGCCTGCCAGCCATATGCCGGCCACAAGAGGTGGCCGACGCCGGCCACCAATGCGGCCTACTGGCCACCTGCCAGCCACAAAAGGTGAGAATCACCATATTGCTGACAACTGGCTTCCACTCACTGCTTTATCTTCTACAAAAGGTTTAGGTTCGTGAATTCTTCTCCAGAACTTCATTTCAGCTGCAAATTCTTCCACAAATGGAGCCATTTTTTACCGAAAAGGTCTCAAATTGGATTGCGACTTTAGACGGCACGAAAAAGGTAAATTTCTAGGGTTTCTGCATAAATGCACTTTTCCCGTTGAGCTGTACTTCACTTTGTTTTCCATTTCTTCATGCCGCTACACGATGCTTGTACCTAATTACACATGTCTTTAGCTTCGGCGGACAAGAGATATGCCCAACAATTGAAGAATTTCAAGCATTAATGGAATCTTGGCCCGATAAGGAAATCATGCCTCAACCCCATTTTCGCCATGCCCAAGCTTTGGGACGGATGTGTGGGCTCACTCTGCACGAGGCTCGATCTATGGCCCACAACGGAAAGCTAGATATTCCCAGCTTGATTTATTAATTTTTCGACGTCAGTGACAAAGGAGACCTTTTCTGGCGAGATTTTCAGTAACATACCCTCTGCCTATGTATGCTTCCCATTTCTTTCTCGCCCCTAGCTTTGGCAGGTCGAACATTTGGTTGATTGAAGTGGCCCAAGGTTTGAAAGAAGGCAAAAGTTGAATTGGCTTGGTACTGGCCGAGACTTTGATGAACTTAGACGCCTTTCATCGGTGAGAGACTATCAGATTCCTAGGGAGCCCACTACTCTTCAGGTATTGTTTCCTACCCTTTCTCATATGTGTTTCTTATATAACTTGGCACTCATGATCTCTTTTTCTCTCAAAAGCCCTTTTCTCACTTTTCTCTCAACATACATCTCTCTATTATTTAATCTCTCTTTTGTTTCATCCCTTCCCAGGTGTGGCTTGTGGATTAGCTGAAGGTAGTGGACTCTTGTCCTGAGTACTCAGCTCAAGGCTATTTCTTCCACCACCGACTAGTGGATTTCCCAAATGAAGGATGGTGGTGCAACTGAATGTGCAACAAGTCAGCTGCTGGCATAGCTTGGCGTTGCCCCTAGCTTAATCTGACCGAGAGGAGCTACAACATGGCTCGGTAGCTTGGCATACAGTTGGTCGGCCTTACGCACTGTGTGTTCTACTTCTCCTTCTGGTTTAGACGTCAATTCGGGCATGATCAGACCCGCCTAGATAAGGGGCTAGAATACCTAGGTTCATTCCCTATCTATGGTTCACATTTGGCTAAATACATCACTACTTGGAGGACAAGAACTTCTGGCCCCTGCCCCTAGTTTTAGTTAAACCCTTTCTAGCGAGTGTTTGGCTTGGCTCGAGGATGAGGCATAAACTGGTCCCACTTTGGCTTCAAAAGCTTCCACAAGCATAAGCAGAGGACGCAAGAGCACCTGACTTATCTATGCCCCTAGTTTATTGCTTTGACCTTTCTTTTCAAGTTTTTTCGATGTAATAAAAGAAACTTTGATTTGTATCAAAGATTTGGAGAACTTTAAGTTGAAATCAATGAAATTAAAGTTTTGAGCACTGAAAATTTTCCTTTTTGGTCCAAAAATAGTCTAAGTTGTAAAAGGTAAAATTTTGAACAAAATTAACTTTTATTAAAACTTGCCAAAACCATTTTCAAAAAAGATCACCACCTGACACGCATGGAATCAATTCTCAAGATGTACAACTCCGAAACAAAAGATCATAAATTGCCCCTTGATTTAACACCACTACTCAGTATTGTAACCAACTCTTCTCTCAGAGTGAAGATCACAACCAAACCCTTAGCTAAATGACAGACAAAGATGACCTGATCAGACACATGGACAGGACAGTTAAGTTGAAAGTGATTACGGCCGACCTTCAGGATGAAGTCGTCTACGTATCCCAAAGATCGAAATCAGGCCTTACGTAGTTCGGTTCAGGTTCACTCGAGTATTGACTCTTTCCTTTCGCGCTCTAACTTTTGCCAAGGCCACCCTTTTGGGTTTTCAATGTTGCGAACTCAGTTTTTCTTTACTTCTAATTTTTCGTGCTCTAACTTTTGCTACGTCGCCCTTCTGGGTTTTTTGCCTAGCGAGCCCCTCAAGGATTGTAACTTCTTCAACTTGTCCATGTTGATCGATTGGGAAAATTCCAGGCCATCCAGGTCCATGAGAATAACAGCTCCACCAAACCAAATTGTTTTGATGATGTAAAGACCAGTCCAATTGGGTCTGAACTTGCCCCTAAGGTCATGAATTGGAGTTCGGTTGTCTTTCAGAACCATATCTCCCTCTTTGAGATTTAGGGGCTTAACTTTCTTATTAAAAGCCCTAGTAATTCTGCGTTGATAGCCCTGAATGTGATACAATGCTTTCAGCCTTCTCTAATCAAACAATATCAACTCTTCGAATCTACTCAGTTGCCAGTCTGCCTCTGCTATTTTACACTCAGCCATAACTCGTAGTGACGGGACTTCTATTTCAATCGGAAAAACAACTTCCATCCCATAAACAAGAAAATAAGGAGTTTCCTCTGTAGACGTCTGGATTGAAGTTCTGTAGCCCCAAAGTGTGAATAGCAATTTATTTGGCCAGTCCATATAGGTCTCAAACATCTTCTGCAAGATATTTTTGATGTTTTTGTTGGCAGCTTTAACGGCTCTGTTGATTTGCGGCCTATATATAGATGACTTATGGAAAGCCACATTGTATTTTTCCAACAAGTTGATCACCTTTTTCTTGAAATGGGAGCCATTATCTGATATGATCTCATTTGGAATTCTGTATCGGTAAATGATATTGTTTCTGATGAACTCGGCCACATATGATGCTTTCAACACTGCATAGGACTGAGCTTCCATCCACTTTGTAAAGTAATCAATTGCCACCAATATGTATTCATGTCCATTCGACCCTTTTGGCATGACTACCGCAATGACATTAATTTCCCAGACCGAGAAAGGCCATGGTGAAGTCATGTTGTACAGTTTTGACGACGGGATGTTCATACGATTTGCATGAATATGGCATTTGTGGCTTCGCCAAACAAAACCAATACAATCCTCCTCCATAGTGGACCAGTAGTAACCTTGTCTGAGAATCTTCCAGGCTAACATCACTCCATTCATGTGCGCTTCGCACTCTCCTCTGTGGATGGCCTCCATCAGGCGCTTTGATTCCTCTTCTTCGACGCATAACTTATTGTAGACACCTCATTTTTTACAGCCCTTACAACTTGGACGCCATCACTTGCACACCCGAGGATGAGTTTATATGCTCGTCAAGTGCTCGAAGTCCTCGACAGAATACCACAACTTTAAGCCCTTCAAACCCTACACCCTTATTACCTCATTCTTGGACTAAGCCTTGATTCTTTAAGCCTATAGCTTCTGGTGGGCTGTCGGCCACCAGTTTCTTTTGCATATATTTTGTAACAGTTGTGCCAGCTGTTTGCACAGATGCATGCATCTGCCCCCACGTGTAGGGTTGGATGTTTTTGAGGAGAATTCATGTTTTCTATATATAGAGGGCCTTCGTCTCATGTTTTAAGGTTAGAAAAATTTTAGAGCAAAATTTTTCCTCTCTCTCTACACTTTTCTCTCTCTTTCTAGCAAATTTCGACACTTTTGCTTACAAATCTTCAACCTTTACCTATACACTCTTAACCAAACCCATTCATCTTTGAGTTGAGGTATTCTTGATCATTGTTGGAGCTCTAGAGGGTGTGTTTGCTTGGTTTTGTTTCTTGGAATTGGTTTTCCTCTTCAAAGGTATAAGGCTTTACCTATTTTCTTGCTTTGACTACTCTTTTTCTTGCAATTTTCCAAGTGTTTTCAGGCTATAGAACTTCTGTATTTTTGCGCTGAAGCTTGGGTTTTAAGGCCATTAAAGGTTGAGGTGTGTTTCATCCTTCTTTGTACCTTGCTTTGAAAGCCTTTTCCCTTGTGTTTCACACCCTTTTACTTTCTGTTTTTGAGCTTTTAAACACTATTTTTGAGAGTTATTTCAGTGGGCAAAATTATGTTTTGAAGTCCAAATTTGGAGGGGTTAGCCTCCCCTCCTTGTGTCTTGCTTACTAGCTTAGTTTGTGCCACGTTTTAGCATATTAATCTAGCTTTTGTTAGCTTAATTCCACCATGTTTTAGGACTTATTTTAGACTATTTTAGCACTGTTTTTGGTTGATAGTTGCATTTGAGCTTTGTTTTGCATGCTTGTAGTGTAATTGTCCTCATGAGTTTGGTGTTCTAGGCCTTAGACACCATCTCCTTTGAGTTGATTGCATTTATTTATTGCTTTTCATACTTATAATCACATTTAATCATCTATGCAATCTCTCTCCTTTCTTGGATTTTGTTTTTGTTTGAAAGTGGTTCAAAACAACTTGTTTGTTTAAAGCATGAGATTGAGATGTCATGCTTAATGGTTTAATCCCTTAGGAGGTTCATTACCAACAGTATGATGTCTCTTTCATACCTAAGACAACTTTTGGTTTGAGCCCTCTTTCCATTAGAGGACTTAAACTCACCCTTTGGACTCAATTCATTAAGGAATGGTTGGTAATCTAAAATGATGTAATAAAATTGAGGCTTAAAAGGTGCAAGATAATAATTTGTTTGTGTTCAATCGAATGTTAATTGAACACATGGAAGCTTGAGGCATTTCATACTCCTTAGTGATGAAATGGTTCAAGTTTCCAACATCCCCACTTCCCTTGATCTTCCATGATAGGGAGGTGGTTTTGAGAGTCTCATGTCATTGCATTTATTGAACTTGCACACTTTGGTTCATATGCCATCATGCAATGAAATTTCTTGAGTTGTTGGTTTATGAACCAAGCTTGCTACTCCTTTGATTTGTTCATGAAAATGAAGGGTGAGTTGTGCAAACAAACTCTTGAAAATACCCTGTGCATGCTCTGTTTGTTCTCTATTGTAGCAAGGTAACCTGGCAGTGGCCGGCAAGCCTCATCACTGGCCAGCCGGCCACTATTGCAAAATTCAGCAGTTTGCTCTTCGAGCAAAGCAAAGTTATTCTAGAAATGGACAAAGGTGTTAGTGTTCTATTGTGCAACAGAGGCTCTCTGGAAGCAAAACAATAGCTTTTCGGGTGGAAACCAAGCATGTGTATGAGCATTCCTCGCGTACCGAGCATGTTTATGTTTGAATTGTTATAATTAATTAGTTGTAGCTAGTTAATTTTGTAAGGTACTGTAAATAAATAGATAGTTAACTAGTTATTCGATTTCATTTTTGTAATTAGTTAGTTAACTAGAATAGTTAATTCATTCATTTGTTGTAATAATTAGTTAAGTAGTTTAGCTAAATTTATTTGTTTTGTAATAATTAGTTTAGCTTTAATTAATTAGTTAATTAGCTAGTTTATTCATTCGGACTCTCCTTAGTGAGAGCGCAATGTAATAATGTGTATGTCTTCCGACCCCACGTCTTTCTTCCTTTTATTTACTAGCTTACGATGGTTAGTTTAGGGACATCATGTTTTGTTTAGCATACTCCATGTTTGCATCAGCTTGTATTGCATGCACCGAGGCTCGATTCATCATTCTAACTGCATTGTTAGTTTCATACTTCTTTGAATACGTGCTTAGACTGCATGTTATCAAATTGATTCATATGCCATATTAGCAGCCGAGCCTATTAATTGCATTTTTGTATCGTTGCATCAGTCATATTGCATAATTAGAAATCATGCATTTTTCTAACTTTTTTGTTTATTTTGGCTTGGCATACTAGGTAAGCCTTTACTCGCTTTAGCATAATTGCATGCATGTGATTGTTGTCGTGTTTAGCATGCTTTCCATGAGGCTAAGTGCTTAAGTGCTATAATTGCTTGAATGTCTGTGGATGAAGGCTTGTTAGTTGGATTGGAATAATTTGAGCAACGTTCATATGCTATCACTTTTTCAAGTGGTACATATTCGAAACAATTTTTAAAACAAACATGAATCAAATGTTCCAATTCTTGCAAATTAGTCTATACTTGTGTGTGCGCATCACATAGTAATGCTAGCCTAAAAAAAATCGGAACAAGACCATATAATGTACATAAGATTCATAGCATGATTAGTAGAGGCTGATCTTTGATCGGGCGAGTGGATGTGCTTAATTCATTCATGACCTTCCCCTCTCATACCTAAGTTCTTGAGTCGAGACAATCTTGGTGATGACGGACACGTGGCCTTTAGCATGAGTCATGGGTTTCCTAAATTTCCCAAAAACAAAATATTTAGGTGGTGACTCTGTATTTGGCAAAGTAGTCTATTTTTGGCAATTTGATTCAAAATCAATTTTCCAAAAGATTTATCGAATTTAGACTGTTTGGTGATTATCTATTTCACATTGAACTTGTGAGATCAGATTCAAAACCGCAGGAGTCCGAATAGTAGGGCTTATTTCGCCTTTCGAAAGGGGGTGCAAAAAAGTCGGGCTACTTGTGCATTCCTAGATGACCCCTTTTGTATAGTTTACCTCTGCAGATGATAAATTGGACCGCCATTCGCCGTATTCCCCTTTTGTCCTTTCCATTTTCCCCTAGTGGATAAATCTCATTTTCCAAGAAGTTCAAAATATCGTAGTACCAAGGGTTTTTGTCTTACACTTCATCTATTGCGACAATAGTTTCATAGGCCGGTGTGTATCTCTGCTAAATGCTAATCGGACGCATTCGGACTCCAAGTGGGATGTCTACCATAGAAGATAGAGTTACTAAAGCGTCAGCGAACCTGTTGTTCTCTCTCAGTAGATGCGTGAAAGTCAACTTTTCAAACCTAGGAATTAGAACATCCAGGGTCTGCTGATAAACCTTCATCTTTCTTCTTTGACTTTCCAGTCTCCATTTGCTTAAGAAACAACTAAGTTCGAGTCCCCGATGACATCCAATCTTTTAGCCCCTAGTTCCAGGGCGGCTTCTAAACCAGCGATACACGCTTCATATTCTGCTTCATTATTGGACACCTTGAACCGGAGTTTGAAGGCTAAAGGTATATGGGAGTTGTCAGGTGCTATTAGCAATACACATATCCCATAACCGTACTGATTAGATGCTCTGTCAAAGTACATCGTCCAAGTCTCTTCCTCAACTTGCAGAATGGCTTTATCTGGGAACATGTACTCCACCGCTTCGTCCCCTTCTACTGGTGGTCTGCCAGGAACTCCGCTACAGCTATCCCTCTGACTGACTTGCGGGTTATACTTGAGATCAAATTTGAAGAGAAGAAGCAACCAACGAGCTAGCCTACCTGTAAGTACTGGTTTCTCAAAGAGATATTTGATGGGATCTAATCTCGAAACCAGAATTACAGAGTGAGCTAACAAGTAGTGCCTCAACTTCTTGGTAGACCATACCAAGGCTAGGCAAGTTTTCTCCAACGGAGTGTAGTGGGTCTCATAACCCAGCATTTTCTTGCTCAAATAGTAGATGGCTTTCTCCACCCTATCCTTAGATTCCTAAGCAAGCATGCATTACTGTGTCTATCACTGACAGGTACAAAATCAAAGGCTTCCCTGCCTCTGGCGGCGATAACGCGGGCAGATTCTTGAGGTACTGCTTAATTTCCTCAAAAGCAAATTGACATCGATTATCCCATTAGAATTCTTCACTTTCTTCAAGAGACCAAATAGTGGTTCACAAGTCAAGGTTAATTTGGAAATAAACTGTCTTATGAATTGCACTTTACCCAGAAAGCTTCGCACCTCCTTTTCAGTCCTTGGTGGTGGTATTTCTAGGATGGCCTTGATTTTGGAAGGATCTACTTTCATGCCCCTCTGTGTGATCAAAAATCCCAGCATTTTCACTACTGTTACCCCGAAAGTACACTTCTGCGGGTTCAACCTCAACAAGTATTCTCTGATCCATCCAAAGAATTTCTTCAATGCAGTGTAATGGCCCTCTCTTTCTTTGGACTTGACAAACATGTCGTCCACGTACACCTTGACCTCGTTGTGGATCATATCATGCAGAATAGTGGTTGCAGCCCTTTGATAGGTAGCCCCGACATTCTTCAGCCCAAACGGCATAACCCGATAACAGTAGGTTCCCCACGACGTAGTAAATGCAGTTTTCTCTCTATGCTCGGGCGCCATCAGAATCTGGTTATACTCGGAAAACCCATCCATAAAGAATAACAATGCATGACCCGCAGTGAAGTCCACTAATTCATCAATGTGCAGCAGAGGAAAGTCGTCCTTCGGACTGGCTCTGTTCAAATCCCTAAAGCCTACACACACCCAGATTCTACCATCCTTTTTTAGCACTAGGACAATGTGGCCAACCAAGTCGGATATTCAGATACTAACAAGAAACCTACCACGATCTGCTTGGTGACCTCTTCTTTAATTTTCAACACCCAATCCGGACGGATTCTTCGCAACTTCTGCTTAACAAGTCGGGCCTCGGGGTCAAGAGAGATCCGATACTATACAATCTCAGGATCAATTCTAGGCATGTCTTCATAGGACTACACAAAAACATCTTTGAAATCTTTTAATAAAGCGACTAAGCGTTCGCGCTCCTCCGAAGACAATGTGGACCCGTTCTGGACCAAACGCGGATCGTTCTCAGTACCCACATTAATAGCAATGATTTCATCAGTGCAGGGTTTTGCAAACCTCTCCTCCTCTCTATTAATCAAGTTTTTCAAAACCAGAGGAATTCCTTCCTCATCGTTTTCATTAAAATTCTAAAAATCTTGGTCAATGCAATAAACAAGCGGCACAGAGAAATACTCAAAATCAGTAGCGTTCTCATTAATAAGGTCCAGCTCTTCGGTTACAACTAACTCAAAAGTAAAAGAAAAAGAAGACCTGAACAAGACCTTGGCATCCGGGTTTTCACCCCCAGGAATACCAGACTTAGACGCAGAAGAACTAGAATCTGATTCCGACTCCACAGATTATGTGGAATCAGATTCTGGCTCACTACCCGACTCAGAACTAGACAAGTAGCCTTCCTCCAGCTGCCAGACAAGAGATGGTGCTTTAGATGCATCCAAAATACTGCTGGATGGGTTCACACCCGATTGGTCCCCGATCATGGAGATAGTAAGGTTATCCCCTAAGGCCATGTTTGTTTGGGCGGACTGGATTAACATTCCCATGACTAATAGTCTTAGGACTACGAATCCGTTGGATTATGTATCCTATCTTAACTAATAGTCAAGTTTAAAATAATTAGTCCGTACTTCAATTGTTTAACCAAATATCGGATTAATAATTTTATTAGACTATTAGTCCAATCCTAAGCTCATGTCCACCCAAACAAACATGGCCTAAGTTCTTTAAGTAAACTACAGGATCTGTAAGAAGACATGCCAGTGTTGCCCCTACTCCAAGCTCGCTGTTGTCCGAGTCACTTTCTATGCTCTGTTCAGCTTTAGCACTTGGTTCAGCCTTTTCCTCGGCATCTCTATCTTGCAACTGCAGGTCAAAGAAGATTTCGAATCCGGGGACACGCTGTTTCGCAGAGTTCATCCAGGGCTCGGGAAAGTCGCAAAAGGGGAACTCTTCTCCCTCCCGAACAAAGTGGTTGTTCAGCGTTTCCCGGATTAGCCTGTGAATGAGCTCATAATGTTTCCCGACTGCTTGGCTCTGGCTCTGGCTCTGGCTCTACCTACCATCTCTTCCCTTTTCCTGATCCAATCCTCTTTGGTGGGTACATATCCCAGACCAAAAGTATGCGGATTATGTGGCACATCGGCCAATGCTGTGACAACTTTCCGCCACTTTTTCCAAGCCCCATTTCTGGCACATGTTGTAGTTTATTCATGACATAGATTGATTGGGCGCTGACATACATGCCCTCATCAGTGGCCAAGATGGTTTGCACTACCCGGCCAACACCAGTGTAGTTACCATTGGCGGGGGATAAATGGATGAATTTCTGAAAACAATCGCCACTCCTTTCCCGCGAGGGTATTTCAGTATTTGGTGGAGGGTAGAGGAGACTGCTTTCACCAAATGCAACTAGGGTCTCCCTAGCAGTAAGTTGAAGGTAGCTGGAACATCCAGGACATGGAACTCGACATCCTGCTGAGCTGGGCCTACCTGGACTCTAATTTGCACCATGTCCATGACCACTCTACTGGTATTATCATATGCCCGAATCACTTGGGCCGTGGGCATGAATTCTACTAGTTTAAGGCCGATGGCATAAGCTATGCGAGAAGGACAGACTTTGATAGCCGAACCGATGTCGACCAACAGTACTGGTACCCATTTCTCTCTGCACTCAACAGATATGTACAGGGATTTGTTATGAGCTGAGCCTTCCAACGGCAATTCTTTATCAGAAAAGGTTAAGGTTGGCCCAGCACCACCTGGGAACACCAATTCTACAAGTTGTTCAAGAGTAGTGTCAATGGACAGTTTGGCTTTGTCCATTGCTGACAGTATAGCCTGTTGATGCATCCGGGAGGCCATAAGAAGACCCCAGATTGAGATGTTAGCTTGGATTTTCTTCAGTTGCTTTAACACTGCCTCTTCTTCCAGCTGCTTCTCTTTTTGTTTCTCAACCTCTCTATCTTTCCCAGATGTCTCAGCTTGGTCTAAGTGCGATGGCTTGAAATACCGCCCACTTCTTGTCATGCGGCCAATCTCTTCTGCATACCACGTGTTGTCTGTGAGGCACTCATCCCAGTCCTCGTCGGTGTGAGCCAGAAGTAGATCGTCATCCTCCCACCGTACACCTCTGGCAGCCGACAAACAGTTGTTCGTCTTCGTTTGTATCACTTTCATCTCACAAGTTTTTCCCCGTAGGGTGTTGGGCCATTACAGCTTTCTGGTTGTCTTCAACCCTCTCTCGTGTAAACTACTTCAGCGCAGTTTCCTATTCTGTGTCCACAATACTCACAATGCCTAGTTCCTGAGCTGAGCTTTCCACGCCGGTGTTCTCCGAAAGTTTTCCCTTTTCATCGGCCATTCCGACCACTGCAACAATTCCTGCTTTCTTTTCCTCCAATTTTGTCGCAGTTCCTTCCTCCTTGTCATGTTCATCACTCAACCACCCAAAGTTGTCCATTGATCCATTCAAATTGAACCAATCAATCTGCATATCCCCTTGATCTTGTTCGTTGAAGAACTGCAGGTTGTCTAAGTCCTCCTCAAGTTCAGCCAAATCATCCAAACCTTGGCTCGAGCCATCCTCCCTAACCACATTGACCTCCGCTACAATTGGCAATACCACTTCTGGCTTGGCTTGGCTTGGCTTGATCAATTGGCACAATGTAGCTACTTGGATCATATTCCCCTTTAGACAAGTCCTTAAAGCACTCAGGCAGTGGACTCGTACTCTCCTCTAAGGCCAGCCTCCTTTCTTCTGCCACTGTCACCACCACAGGTTTAGGTTGAAGTGAGGACGTATCCATCATGCACAAATCTGTGCTTTCAGGAATGAACATCATTGGTTTGGGTAGGTGAGAAGGGGTAATATATATGATGGGGCCATAGGGGATAGCCAGTGTATGGATTAGGTTTAGGTTCTGAGGTGGAGGAACTTGATTATGGGTCGGGAGAGGGTTTGTGGTCACATTTTCTTTCTGGGGTGGTGCAATCACCTTATTGTCAATAAGGTCTTGAATCTCATGATGTAGCCTGAAGCATTGGTCGGTGTCTTGACCGTGTTGTTGGTGAAATGCACAGTACTTTTACCGGGTTGTGTTTCGGTGGAAAAGGATTAGGTAGTGGGTGAGGCTCTAATAGCTTAAGGTACCTGTAGCTCGACTTTTTCACGCCCCTTTCATAAGGCGAATAAGCCCTACAGTGTCGGACTCTCGTGGTTCTAAATTTTATTTCACAAGTACAATGTGAAATAATGAAAATGCAAAAGAGTCCAAATTCGACAATTCTTTTGGAAAATAGATGTTTTGAATCAAATGACAAAAATGAACTGCTTTGCCAAATTTACAGAGTCGCCACCTAAATATTTTGTTTTGGAAAATTTAGAAAACTCGAGACTCGTGCCAAAGGTCATTAGTCTGCCATCACCAAAGTGTCTTCGTTCGGGAACTTAGGTACGAGAGGGGAAGGCCATGAATTGAAACCCCACTCACCCAATCAAAGATCGGCCTATACTAATCATGATGTGAGTTTTATTTACGTTATATGCTCTTGTCCCGGTTATTAGGTTACCTTTACTATGTGATGCATACAAGTATAGACTAATTTTGCAAGCATTGGAACACTTGATTCATGCTTGTTTTGAAAAAAAAAAAGGTGTTTTGAACATGTACCACTTGAAAAAGTGATCGCATATGAACATTACTCAAATTATTCCAATTCAAACAAATAGCCTTCATCCATAGGCATTCAAGCAGTTTATCAATTAAGCATTTAGCCTCATGGCAAGCATGCTAGACATGGCAATAATCACACTCATGCAACTTGCTAAAGCAAATAAAAGCTTACCTCATGCTCCAAGCCACAAAAAGAAACTAGTTAGAAAAATGCATGATTCCTATGCACCATGACTAATGCAACACATGCATTATGTAATTAACTAGGCTCGGCTACTAATTTGGCATATGAATCAATTTTATAACATGCGGTTTAAACACATATTCAAAGAAGTATAAGAAATAACAATGCGAGTTAAAATGATGAACCAAGCCTCGATGCATGTAATACAAGTGGATGCAAACATGAAGTATGGTAAATGAAACATGATGCTCTAAACTAACCATCATAAGCTGGGAAATAAAAGGGAGAAAGACGTGGGGTTGGAAGACATACACATTATTACATATTTATCCTCACGCACGAGGGTCCGAATCAATGTCTGAAAGTCCGAATTAAACTAATTATTACAAGACTAAATGAATTAATAAGTAACTCAAGAATAAGTTACAAATCTGAAGATGCACAATGCTCGCATGCGCAGCGCCCAGAAGCTGCTCTGTCTGCCCGAACTATTTTGCTTCACCTTCAGCCACTGCCCTCTACTTCTGCACAACACACTGCCTTACCAAACATTGATGCCCGGCTGGCCCTCACTAACATCTGATCGGGCCTACAGACGGCCAGCCATGGCTCTGTTCCATGTAAGTCCATTTGGTGCTCTGAAGTGAAATCAGTGCAGACAGAGTGTTCTGGACTCTGTTTGTCCATCTCACACTTCGCTATCATAGGAAAGCCTTGAGAGAAGAGTAAAGTTGTTTCCAAATCCATCAATGGGAAAATTGACTGCTTGATGATTTCAGATACAATTTGGACAAGAATCGATAAATGAAATGAACATAACCACGCCTCCCTCTTGTCATGGAGTGAACTCTAAGAGGGTGGTGGAGACGCTTCAAAAATCATCAAAACGCCATGAATTAGCATATGATCATTCTTGACTCAATTAACTTGACATAACATCCGACCAAGCCTAAGCAATTTAAGCCATTTTCTTTAAGTGTGTTGATATCTTTTAAACCAATTCTTTTAGTCATTTCCATTCTTTAGTCCATTTTTCTGAAATGATGATTAAGTCCTCTAAAAGGAGAGAAGCATCAAACGGGAAGTAATTCTCAACATGAAAAAGAAATTGCATCGTTGGCAATGAACCTGCATAGATATTAAGCCATTAAGTGTAAATCGCTAGTTCACGTTTTGAATAATCGTCAACCGATTGAAATAACTCTCAAATAAAAGAAATGAATGGCAAGTTGATCATTAAAATGAGGTCCTTAAACAAGGAAATTACTTAAAGAAAAACTAGAACAAACATGCAATGAGCTAGTATATGAACATATGAGACCACAAGAAAACTAATCAAAGCATAAGCTATTTAAATAAATCAAAATAACCCTAAAACAGCCCCTTATAGGTGAAAAACGGTAGCTAAAAGCAAGAGAAAGTAAGTAAAAAGAGTAGAGAAAAAGCTATGGAATGAAGCCTAAGGAGGGGTGGCTAACCCCTCCACTCTTTGCAATTTTAAATCACATGTTTCAGCCCCAAAACAGTACAAGAACAGTCCCAAAACAGCCCAAAAACAAAGAGATACAAAGCTACTAAGCAAAGCTAAGGAGGGGTGGCTAACCCCTCCACTTTTGGGACTTCTAAACCATATTTTAGCCTCTGAAAATAGTTCTAAAATAGTCCCAAAACAGTCCAAAAATACCCTAAAACAGTGTATAAATCAAGGAAAAGAGAGGAACAGAGTAAAAGAAAAATAAGGAAGAAGATACAAAAGTTATACCTCTTGAAAGAGAGGATGCTTGTAGTTGAACAAACTTGATTCCAACACCCTCAAGTTTTTGAAATTTAGTTTGAAATCTCAACAAAAAGCTCCATGAACCAGCTCTAATGGTGTATGTATTCTGTATGTATAGCTAAAGAAGGTTTGAAGATCAAAAGAGTAAGGAAAATGGTTTTAGCTCTCAAAGGCTTTTGGAAAATTTTCTAACCCTCTAATCTGAATGCAGGGGGTCTATTTATAGAGTTTGAGCTAATTTGGTCCAAAATATCCTCAAACAAAGATATTTGTTCAATTCTCGCCAATTGTCTGTCTGGTGCTACCGATACCCGGCCGGCCTTCAAAACCCACGGTCGGGCCTCAATAATGCAGGGTTGGGCCTCAAAATACAAAGCAAGGTCTCCATTGAGGCCCGGTCAGGCCTCACTGAGGCACGGCCAATTCTCAATGGATCCAGCCGGGTTTCAATGACTGCACTTTAGGCCCGACTTCAAACAAGCATTTCTCCTTCATCCGGACTTCTTTACAAGTCATTCTTGAGTCTAAATTGAATCCCTGGAAGTCTACTCTCCAATGGACGTGGCCTCATATCTAAATTCTAAGTGTGCAAAGAGATATGCCTATTTTAGTGAAGGTTGCTTAGTTTTGTCTTAATCAGATTGATGCCTAACTTTAAACAGTCATACCTCCCTCATTCGGACTCGGCTTTAGGAGATTCTTGAGTCTACAATGAAGCCTGGAAGTCCACATTCTAATGGTGGTGGTTTCACAACTAAATTCTAAGTGTGAAAAGAGATATTCTTATTTTAGTGAAGGTTGCTCAGTTTTGTCGTAATTGGATTGACACCTAACTTCTCCGAACTAGTTTTCTTCCCTCCCCTCCTATTTTCTTCAACTCCAAACCTATAAAGAAGATGTTTTGAAATATTTTTCAAAGATTTCACCTCTCTTCCATGTGTTTCCACTTTGTCCTTACTCGATTTAACAAAAGGTGCAATTTTTTAAACGAAATGTGAGCCTCAGAACATCGTAGAAGCAGTTGGAAAAATATTTTGAAAGGAGGATTTTAAGGTCTAAAATATTTTGGCCAAAATGGGGTGTAAGGTTGGGATTAGAGCTTGAATCCAAATTTCTTTACTGAGAACTCAAAAGATTACACAGTGTAACTTTCATCATCAGGTGTTTGGAATCAAGCGCCCAAGTCTTAAGGGCGGTAAAAAATGGGGTGTTTACAGTGCCCCTTTTTGATCACCACCTTAATGGCTTGAGATAAAGGCACGTAGAGTGGGGAGTAAAGGTCCTTTGGGATCGGGCAGGGTTGTTTGAAGTTTGTGGTATTGTATTGGCAAAGGGATTAGCAGTCTTGGTTGTGGTGGTGACAACACTCACATCAGACGGTCACGCAGTTTTGCTACCACTGGTGGTTGCATTGGAACTATGCACAAAAGGCCTCTTGGCCCACTCTTTCTCATCAGTAATCTGCCCTTGTTTCATGGAGTCTTCAATCTGAACCCCCATCTCATTGAGCTCGATGAATGTGAACAGTGGCAGGACCATCATATTTTGCAACTTCCCGTGCAGATTGTGGACTACCATTCTTATCTGATCTTTCTCAGAAGGCCGTGAGGTCATTATTGAAGCTTTGGCCCTCCACATTGTCACGAATTCTAAAAAGCCCTCCTTCGACTCCCGGCGCATTGCCTTTAGATCACGAGTTGTGACCTCGATTTGTGCATTGTACGAGTACTGTGCAACAGAGGCCTCAGTGATTTCCTTCTAACTCTGCTTCACAGAATCCTCCAAATTTGCATACCATATGGCTATTATTTCTGACATCGTCCGACCAAAGAAGGAGAGCTTCTGCAACCTGGTCAAGCCCATCGGCTGCATGATGTCTAAAAATAGCCAAAAATGAACCATGGAATCTCCAGAGCCATCGAATCGATTGATATGCGGCATTTTGAACCGGTCTGGTAATGTCACTGCAGAGTCAATGTACCCATCTTCTATGTCGGGGATAGAATTCACACCCTGTGCTCTCTTGAAGAGTTTCTCTAACTTGTTGACTGTAAGCACAATCAGGTCAACCTCAAACTCAAATGGAGCCTCGGTTTGATACATAGGTGCTTTAAAGGTTTGTGGTGGGATCGGCTCTACCGGATTGCCCTGATTCTCAACATAGGCATTGGCAGCGGGTGTTGGGATAGCTGTAGAAGATGCATAAGATGCAGAAGCTGATGCCGGCTACGATTGTTGTTGTTGCAGCCTATTTATTACCTCAGCTTGACGTACTATGACCTCGGCCTGTCAAGCAGCGTCTTGCTGTAGGGTTTCAACTATTTGTTGGAGATGGTGAATCAAGTCCTCCATACTGACTGGGGGACACTGTGCCATCGAAATGGGCGAACGATCTTGTACTGGACTGGATGCAGAAGACTGAGCTTGACTAGATACAAGTAAAGTGAGGGGTGCTACTGTAGATATTGAGCCGGTGAACTCTGCCTTACTCTCCTTCGTCTAGTAACCGGCGAGAGCGAAGTAAATACGAGTTGTCCCCTAATAAGATCTCCGGCTTTGCAAAGCCTTCTAACACGGGTCCAGAGTGCTTGGGAAATATTCGAACTCTCCAAAGCTATGGTGTTATACTACCTAGCAAAAGGAAATAAAGCAAAAAGAAAGAAGTAATCAGAAACCGCACAGCACCTCAGCTCAGATGTTAACAACACACAGATGTAATCAAAGCTGTAGGACTGCACTCAACACTAAATTCTACCCCCAAAACAGACACCCAACTTGCAATTGATACGCACATTCCTGTACAGTTTCACTGTAAAGCACATACCAGTTAAGTGAGAGCCAAAACACCCCTATAAGGGAATATGGTTACCATGTCCTAGTTTCGTCAGGAACTAAGGTTCACTATTTAAACAAAGTGGTTTTACGCAATCCTGCATTCAGGTAAGCATCATGTCCTAGTTTGGAACACTTTCTATGGCTTCGATATCCAACTAGGCTGAATGGTCAAAATGGTACTTCAACAAGACTACCTAATATACCTCTCCACCTAACACCGAGAAGTGAAAGGAGGATCAAGTGGTACAGCGGTAGTCCAGATCCAAGGGTTGTATTCCCATCATGGTAGAGCCCGTGACCGGTCAGCTTTTTGGCAAACTTTTAGGCAAGCCTCTGGCAAACCGTCTAGGAATAGCAGATGGCAAACATAATGACTTAAACGCACCAATGCAAATGTAATGCAATGAAACATATAAGTGTAAATAAAATTTCACATCATGAATTTCAAGTCAAGTTCTCTAATTCCCCACCGGAGTCGCCAGAAACTGTAGCTCGACTTTTTTGCGCCCCCTTTCAGAAGACGAATAAGCCCTACAGTATCAAACTCCCACGATTCTGAATCTAATCTCTCAAATGCAATGTGAAATTGATAAACACCAAAGAGCCCAAATCCGACAAATCTTTTGGAAAATCGATTTTGAATCAAAAATGCCAAAATTGGCCTGTTTTGCCAGATACAGAGTCACCACCTAAATATATTATTTTGGGGAAATTTAGGAAACCCATTACTCGTGCCAAAGGCCACGTGTCCGTCATCACCAAGATTGTCTCGGCTCGGGAACTTAGGTACAAGAGGGGAAGGTCATGAATGAATTTGAGCACCCCCACTCACTTGATCAAAGATCGACCTCTACTAATCATGATATGAATCTTATGTAAATTATATGCTCCAGTTCTGGTTTATTAGGCTAGCATTACTATGTGATACGCACACACACAAGTACAGACTAACTTGTAAGAATTGGAACATTTAGATTCATGTTTGTTTGGAAAATTGCTTCAAATATATACCACTTGAAAAAGTGAACGCATATGAACATTGCTCAAATTATTCCAATTTAAGCAACAGGCCTTCATCCACAGGCATTCAAGCAATTATAGCACTTAAGCACTTAGCCTCAAGGCAACTTGCTTTGATATGGCAACAATCACACGCATGCGATATGCTAAAGCGGGTAAAGGCTCACCTAGTACTCCAAGCCAAAATAAACAAAAGATTTAGAAAAATGCATGATTCCTAACTATGCAATATGACTAATGCAACGCATACAAAAATGTAATTAATAGGCTCAGCTACTAATATGGCATATTGTGGAGAAGTGGATTGGAAACACTCTTAGATCCTACAAGGGGTTCCTGATCCTCTGATTTCCACCTAAAAACGGAATTAACGCTCCGGTCAGGTGTGCCGGAATTAGCACTCCGACGGACAAGTTAGTATATGTCTCTCGGTTGCTTGTGTCTTAAGTGTCTTGGGTCTGTTCTCACATACATCTCTTTGGTTGATGTTCCTCTATTTATATTCGCTTCTGGGCCCTAGGGTCGGGCTCACTCTTAATCCATCACATGATTGCTCATTCGACCCTTCTGTCGTATACCAATTCCCACTCAGCTTTATGTTCAACTAGTTCTATGGCCGATTAATCTATTCGGCTTCAAGATCGTCCAAGATAGAGCCAAAAAGAATTTATATATATATCCTAATTTTCTTTAGATTCATTCGGCTTTCCTGCATGTACCAATATTCGGCTCCCACAATTGCCCCTCAAACACCTTACTAACACCAGTTAGTCGGCATGTTTGGTTTTGAACTTGAAAAGTCAAAAAAAAAATACGGTGGTTAACCTCATTGCGACATAAGTGTCAGAACGTCTACGCTTTTTAGGCATCATTACAATTTCCTACCCCTTCGTACACTACCTTCATTTAATGCAATTTGAAACTATGTTGTCCCTTCAAATTTAAGTTTTTGAATATGCAAAGCTTCTGGTTTGCCTTTCAGTATACGTCCTTCATTTCACGACCTCTGCAACTTCCTCCCGTTTCTCATTGTATTCTCCACTTCTTGTAAGTTCTCTTCTTCTCCATTTTGAATCCCATTTCCTTGTTTGTTTTTAGTTTAGCATACTTCCTAAACTGGCTAGGATGGCAAAACATTTGAAAGCCATTCTTTCTGCGGATCGTGTTTCTAGCTTTCAACGCCATTTTTCCATTCCTGACGATGTCCATCTGTCACTCGTGGCAGAGAGCACAGTTGATATGGGGAGGACTGATGAGAGTACAATCATATTTCCTCTCCTATCAATCACTGAGGGCGGAGTCTGTTTCCCCCTTCACCCATTTTTAAGGTCCGTCATTCGCCACTGGGTTTTAATCCCTTCTCAGCCTAATGTAAATTTTTACCGAATCATAATGGGAACTGTAGAGTTGAACCAACGCCTTAGGATCAATCTTGGTATCCCTGCTATTTGGCATTGTTATGCATTGGCCAATTCTTTTGGCCGGTAGGGGCATTACTTTCTCAGGGCTAAGGACACCGACCATCATTTGGTGACTATGCTTGCCAGCTCTGGCAAGCGTGTTGATGATGTCATGGTCGTTGTCCGAGGCAACTGGGAATTCAGCGAGGGCGAAGATCACCTAGATCCTGTGCCTAGACGAAAAGGCGAACCAGGTGGCCGTATAGTTCCTTATGTGTATTTGCTATATATTTACCCGGCTTACTTTCGATGCACTTATCGTTTTATTATTGCAGGCAACGATTTGAAGAAAGTTCTGGTTTCGGCCAACGATGCTGTACTTGAGAAAATCAAAACCGCGCTCCAGTTCTTTGGCCGTCCAAACCTCCAAAAACAAGCGAGGGCAGCCCACATACTTCTGAGATACGAGCCGACTTATGATACATTTTTGGCCGCAAATAACATTCAAATTCCAAAGGACGAACAACAGCTTACGGCGCTTACTTTCCCCAACTTCAAAAATATTAGGCAGATTGGTCTGGAAGCTTCAAATACAGAGCAGGCGGAGGAACAAGTAGCTGAAGAAGTTGACGAGGCTCTAAATTTGGCTTTTGAGGAAGCTGGCCTTAATCCATCCAACCCTCCATCCACTTCAAGCCGAGTGGACGTCTCCTTTAACGATATTTTTACCGACTTGGGGGACCTTCCCGGCACATATCCTAAGAACATGGTTGAGGAGTCACTCACGCAGATGGCCAGGACAAAAAATGCCGAAAGGATGGTAGCCCGAAGGATAGCCGAGACCAACTGATCTAAACTTCCCTCTATTGCCATGACTAAGTCTTCTCCGCCTGTTATTGTGGAAGAAACAGCTCAGATTGAAACGGCCGAAACGGAGCAAATTGTCGACCAACAAAGCGATCAAGAGGCCGAGCAGAGGAGGGAAAAGTGTCCTGCCGAGCTTGAAGCCGACTCCATAGAAGACCTAACTGATAAACGGCCGCCCATAGAGGACTTAAACTCAGTTGTGTCGTTCATTGTTCAACCAAGGATAAAGAACGTGTCAATTGCTTGTGATGCATCAACTGCGAAAGATCCTACTGTGGCCTTAAGCATGGCCTCTTCAATTTCTCTAGCGATCGACAGAACAACTTTTTGGGCGGAGCCAAATTTGCTATGAATAGCATTAGCCGCTTAATCGGCCATATTGGTATATGACTTGAGCCTTGTCTGCAGCCCTCCGCCTATATTTGTTTTTATAATTATTATTTTTAACTCTAATTCCTTGTTTTGCAGATGGCGGGCAGGATAGCCGAGATTAGACACCGTCAACATGATGCTATTGAACAAATCGGCTCTCTCCGGGCCGAAGTTAAAAATGAAAAGAGCAAGGCCGTGGAGTCCGAGGCGGCAAAAGCAGCGAAGAACGTACGAGAACTGACACCGATGCAAAAAAGGCCAAGACTTTCGACCAACTCAAGTTGGCCTCCGAAGAGAGGGAAAACGCAAGCGAAGACGCGCTCAAGTTAGCCCAGGAGGTGATTTCCAAACTGGAAGCCGATTTGGAAGCATTGAAGAAGGAAAAGGAAATAGCCGACTTAGAGATTTCCAAAGCATTCCAAGCTGGGAAAGGCGCCGCCTTGGAGAACTACGTGGAGGAAGTACCCATGTTCGAGAATCGAGGCTTCAAACACGGTTGGCTCAAAGCCCTCACTGTCGCTAATGTGACATTGGCGCAGCCGATTCCATACAAGCAGGTAGACGTTGAGCCGCTGAAGTCTGACCCTGAAGATTAACTAGGGTGTGATTTTGATTTCTGTTAGGCATCTTTCACGCATAGTTTTTGTAGATTTTTGTTACTAGATTTTTGTTTGTTTACTTCGGTTAGAAATTAAATGTAGGGTAATTTTCATGTGTAAAATGACTACTATCTGTACTCAATTTATTAATGAAAATTTCTTTTGCCTTTCTGTGTACTGCTTATGCTAGTTAATAGTTTAGTAAGATGTAAGATCATGAGATAAGTAAATTAAACATCTGATAAAATAACTACGTATCTTTGCGATTTAGCCAAATAAATTAATGAATCTACCTTTGCCTCAGCTAATGAATGAACTGGACCGCCGAATATCGGTGGTTCAAGGATTGGCTGGGGCACAACTTAGCTGTGCAAAGCCTTGAAATTTAGCCGATTAGATTAACAAATCTGCCCTTGCCCTAGTTAATGAATGAAGTGGAACGCCGAATATCGGTGGTTCATGGATTAGCTGGGGCACATCAACTTATCAACGCAAGGATTTGAAATTTAGCAGATTAGATTAATGAATCTGCCCTTGCCCCAATTAATGAATGAACTGGAACGCTGAATATCGGTGGTTCATGGATTGGCTGGGGCACAACTTATCGGTGCAAAGCCTTAAAATTTAACCGATTAGATTAACGAATATTCCCTTGCCCCAATTAATGAATGAATTGGAACGCCGAATATCGGTGGTTCATGGATTGACTGGGGCCCGCCAACTTATCGGTGCAAGGCTTTGAAATTTAGCCGATTAGATTAACGAATCTGCCCTTGCCCCAGTTAATGAATGAACTGGAACGCCGAATATCAGTGGCTCATGGATTGGCTGGGGCACGTCAACTTATCGGCGCAAGGATTTGAAATTTAGCCGATTAGGTTAACGAATCTGTCCTTGCCCCAGTTAATGAATGAACTGAAACGCCGAATATCGGTGATTCATGGATTGGCTGGGGCGCGTCAACTTATCAGCGGAAGGCTTTGAAATTTAGCCGATTAGATTAACGAATCTTTCCTTGCCCCAGTTAATAAATGAACTGGAACGCCGAGTCTCAGTGCGCAGAGCGTTGATGAGATCTCCTCGGGTGTACTGCACCCAAAATGAATAAATGGAGTGGGGGCAGAATACGCAGAGGTGCCATTGTTGCGTTCAAATCCAACAAATTAGGAGACGAAAAAACCAGTGTAGACGACTGTGGATGGTAAGAAGACTATTCTTCAATAGCAGAGGGGAGGGTAGGACACTGGTAGAACTGGATAGAAAGATGAATCGCGGTGGTGAGCCTACGCGCACGGGGAGTAGGACGTTGGGGGAGCGTGAGAGGCGCCATTCCCCACGTCCTCGAAGTAGGTCACCCAGGAATGAAAAACAGTAATGAGGTAACTCCCCTTGTTCAAGAGGAGAAACCAGTAGGACATCGCGCCCGTTGAGTTTTTCGGTCTTCATTAGGAACAAACTGATGACGGAAGCGGATTTGATTATTCGTAACCCAAATGTAGCAGTTGAGTTCGCTCCACAGATTTTTTTGCCAGAAGTTCAGCAATCCATGGTCGGCCGGGCTGATTATGAAGTTTTTCGGGAGGGCGTCCACGGAGCAGTAAAGGGGTTGTATGCCTCCTATGAAATCGGCATGCGTCATCGTGCCACGCGAAGAGAGATAGAGCAAAAGGGCACTCACATTCGGAGCATGAAAGCCCACGCGAAGAAGGCCGAAAGTGAGCTAAAGAAAGCTAACACCTCTAAGACTCAGTTGGCGAATCAAGTGAATCCGATTGTCACGGAACGAGTAAACCGGCGAATTTTGGATCACATGATTGCTGACTGAGAAACGGCTAGTATGTTCGCAATAGAAGCTGCGAAGACCAGGTCCTATGAAAAAGGCTTCCACGATGGCCGAAAAATTGGAAAAGAGAAGACGACGGAAAAACTAGCCGAGGAAGTCTGTTGATACGAAAATCGCGAATTTAAGCATGGATTGATCAAGGCTCTCCAGGCCGCGGGCATTGACCTGGCGTCACCTTTATATCAGAGTTATACTTTTCCGTTCGAGGTTTACGACGCCGAGAAAACTGATGACGAGGATGAAGCCGAATAACTTTTATATACATTGTTTCGTTTTTATGTAAAGCATGTACTCACAATCTATTCAATAAAACATTTTATTTTGAATGTCTAAATATTATTTCAATCAATGCTTGTAAATTAGGTTATGACCATCTACTACTTTACATCAATCGCGTTTGCGCTTGCCAATCGCACTATATACAAAAGGAGCTCCGAATTCAAAGGTTTATTCAGCCCGAACGTGTCATTCACACATGGGGCTCCGAATTCAAAAGCTTTTTGTATTGGCCCAACGCGATTTCCACTAAGGGCGCTCTAAATTAGGAGGCTTATTCGGCTCAAACGTGTCATTCACGGATGGGGCTCCGAATTCGGAGGTTTTTTTTTTTTTTTTGCCAATCGTAATTTCCACGAAGGGCGCTCCAAATTCGGAGGCTTTTTGTGTTGGCCAATCGTGATTTCCACGAAGGGCACTCCAAATTCGGAGGCTTTTAGTGTTGGCCAATCGTGATTTCCATAAAGGGCACTCTGAATTCGGAGGCTTATTCGGCCCAAACTTGTCGTTCATGGATGAGGCTCCGAATTTGGAGGCTTTTTTTTTTTTTTTTAGCCAGTCAGGATTTCCACGAAGGGTGCTCCGAATTCGGAGGCTTATTTGGCCCAAAATTGTCATTCATGGACGGGGCTCCGAATTCGGAGGCTTTTTTGTGTTGGCCAATCGTGATTTCCACGAAGGGCGCTCCGAATTCGGAGTCTTTTTGTGTTGGCCAATCGTGATTTTCACGAAGGGCGCTCCAAATTCAGAGGCTTATTCGGCCCAAACGTGACGTTCACGGATGGGGCACGAAATTCGATGGCTTTTTTGTGTTGGCCAATCGTGATTCCACAAAGGGCGCTCCGAATTTGGAGGCTTTTTGTGTTAGCCAATCGTGATTTCCACGAAGGACGCTCCGAATTTGGAGGCATATTCGGCCCAAACGTGTCATTCATGGATGGGGCTCCGAATTCGGAGGCTTTTTTGACAACCATAACTCATTGGGCAACCAAAAAAAAAAAAAAACATTGTATTGGAAAAAAGAAAGATGTAGAAAGCGAAAATTCAAAACAAGCTATCGTGCCGTACAAGTTAGCTTAATGATAAAATTTGTGCAAGTGTGTGGAATTCCATGGACGTGGCAAACTTCTTCCATCCATGTCTTTGAGCCGATATACCCCTGTCCCTACGATTGAGTCAATCTAATAGGGGCCGTCCCAGTTAGGACCCAATTTTTTGTCAGTGAGATTCCTAACAGCAGGAAGCACTTTCTTGAGGACCAATTCTCCTGGTGTATAACGACGTAGCTGAAGACGTTGATAATACGATTTAGCGAGCTATTGCTGGTACCATGCCATGGAAGCAAGGGTACGGTCTCGGCATTCTTCAATCAGAGTCAAGTCTAAGGCCAACATCATGTCATTTCAGCCCTGTAGACGCGCCCGCGTGAGGCCCTCGTGCTACAGTTCGGACTCAATTTGTGTCACGGTTCTTAATCTGAACCAAAGAGTCCAAATCTGGCAAATCGTTTTGAGAAAACAAATTTTTGAAAGAAGTGCCAAACATGGACTGCTTTGCCAGATATAGAGTCGCCACCTAAATATTTTATTTTGGGGGAATTTAGGAAACCCTGACTCGGTGCCAAAGGCCACGTGTCCGTCATCACCAAAGTTGCCTCGGCTCGGGAACTTGGGTACGATTGGGGAAGGTCAGTTATAAGCACCCCCTCTCGCCCGATCCGAAGATCGGCCTCTACTAACCATGATATCCAATTTTGAAAACGTTATGCGTTCTTATTCCGGCTATTAGCCTAAATTTACTATGTTATGCGCACAGCAGACAAGTATAGACCAAATTGCCTAAATTGGAACAAAACATTTCATGTTTGTTTCGGAAATGGTTTGCTACTCACAAGTAGGCTAAAATGCAGATTTTGCCACCCTCAAGTGGGCTTTAGAAAAAAATGATTTTGCCACTATCTAGTGGACTTAAAACTCACAGTTTTAATGCATTATTCCAATTTAGGTGATTCCACCTCCATCCACAGGCATTCAAACAGTTATATCACATAAGCAGCTAGCCTCATGATAATCATGCTATCATGGCAACACTCACACGCATGCAAGGATGCTAAAGCAAAAGAACTTACAGAGTACTCCAAGCCAAAACAGAAACTAGTTAGTAATCATATGCATGATCCTAGTTCATGTTAAGATGGCTAATGCAACGCATACGGAATGTCACTAGAGTAGGCTCCGCTAGTCTATGAATGACATGTGAAAATGCACAGGTAGCATGTATTCAAGTTAGATTTGAAATACTAATGCTGTTAGCATGATGCGCCGAGCCCGGTGCATGCAATACTGATGAATGATGCACGCATGCATAGCATAAGGTACGCTAAATTAAACATGACGTATTACTAACCATCAAAACAGGTAAGTAAAAGGGAGAAAGAAGTGGGGGTTGGAAGACATGCACACACTCACCCACACTTATTACAAATTCGCCCTCGCTCGGAGGGACCGAAAGAATAATACAAATTAACTAACTCGCAAGCTATTTAATTATTACAAACCACCTAATTAATTAACAAATTAACTAAGCTAAGAAAAGTAATAAAAAAGGGGCCTCGGGAAGAGGGTCCAATGCACGCATGCTCGGGTCTTGCTTGGAAGTCCAGTGCCATGCACAAGCCGCCTCTGTTTTCCCTGCTCTGCTTCTCTGAAGACTGCCAAAGTCTCAGGATGTGCTCACTGGATGTTGGGAAATGCCACCGGCTGGAGAGAATCATCATCGGCTGTGATTTGGTGCCGATCGGCCAAAAATGAATCCATCGACCACAGATGGATTGCCGGTCGGCACTCTGTGCAGTCGATCGGCAAAAAGTTCCTGCAAGACCTGTTTGACAGCAGCAGAGGACAGAGCTTTGCATGGCAATGCAATTCAAGCAATGTATGCACCAACCATATCCCTTATCATGTTTATGACTCAAAGGGACATGGTCCTTGGTTCTCGGACCATCAATCGCGCATTTCAATGCGTGATGGCCCAAGAGACCAAATTATGCATGTTGATTTCAAATGCAATGCAAACCAACAAACAAAGGCCCAACTCCCATCACTAAATCATGGAATAAGGCATGCATGCTAGATGGAGTGCAACCTAGGCATGTGAACTAGCATGCAACATGGGCATACAATGCATTTATGCAAGTATGCAAGCAAACATGTAAGGTAAGCATGCAAACAAGCAAAGGATGGACTTAAGCTCGTTTGGGCAGCCCTTAAGGAAGCCCAAAATAGTGGCCATCAACCAAGGAAATGAGGCCAAATGCACATGCAAGCATACATGACAACATGGACCAACATTTAAGCACATAAAGGCAACTTTTAAGCGCACTTTAAAATAGCCATAGCACGGACAATTAACATGCAAATGAAGCTCTGAAAATCATGCTATAGGAGGTGCCAAACCAACTAAACAAAGCAAGCAAAACATGCCACTATGGCCCAAGTGCTTAAGACAAGCCAAGGAGGCTTAAACCAAGGTCAAGCATACTCCGAGGCCTAAACAAGGGGCATAAGGTAACAACCTTTAAACACATTGAAGGAGGATTAAATGCAAGCATATAAGCATGTCATAAGGACTGAGATAACATGTTAAGCGGTTCCAAACCATTGAAATGATACAAACAAGGCATGCTACACACTTATATACTTAAGGCCAACAAACCCCAAATGCAAAAGGGGCATGCAATGCAAGCTATGGTCGACCAAAACAGCCAAGGACAGACCTTAAACATGGCAAAATAAACATGAAAGCTTCACAAAGCTAGGCCTAAAGCATGCTTGAACAAGGGTTAAAACCTAGATGCATGTTAAGGCAACAAAATGGCATTACAAGGCATGTATGCTAAGCAAGCATGGTGTACCAAAACCAACATACAAAAATGCTATATTATGACATAATAAGGATAAAAAAACAGCCAAGGCATGGCCAACATGAGCCTAAGCTAGGTGCTCCCTCAAGAGGCAAAAAGTGCCCTTTTCAAGGACAACAAGGAGAGGGGGTGGCCCTCTCCTTCTTGGGACCTCAAGGCACCATCCTCACCTCTGAAATCCCTCAAGATTTCAGTGGTGAGGAGGCCCAAACACCAAGGTCTCGGAGCTCACCCAAAATGGCACAAAATGGAACCTTACAAGGCTTAAGAGGGGTCAAACAACCCCAAAGCTTGAAGCAACCTTAAACAACTATTTAGAGGCCTTAAAAATAGAACTTTTACGTATTATATGCAAAGCCAAAAAACAGTTGCAAGATAGGTAAAAGTAGTGTGCAAAAATGGGGGGACAAAAGGGAAAAGTGATTACCCTTGTAGACCTTCTTCAACAATGGAGCTCCAGCAGCTTCTTGAGGTTGAAATCAACTTCAAAACTCTAAAAACAACCCTCAAGGACCTCAGCTCCAAGGAAAGGTGTGGTAGTGCGTGTTTGTGTACAAAACTAAGGCTTAAACACACACAATACAAGAGAATAAAAGATATAGATATAGGATAGATATAAAACCCTAAACCTAGAACCAGAGCTCCTCTAACAATTTCTTCTAACCCTAATGCCAAGAGAGGAAGCCTCTTCTTATAGGCAACTCCCTCTTGTAAGGCTTCCAAAACAAGCCATCCAAGAGGGAAATCCCTCCATACACGTGTATGGAAGGGAACAGAGTGGGTGCCAGCTATCATAGTTGGCACAAAATATCTACTAAAAGTAGATGAACAGTGATCGGCCATCCAAAATTGCCATTTTGACAAAATAAATGGCCGATCGGCAACAAAGAATGCCGACCGGCAATATATATTGCCGACGACGGCATAAAATCACTGGCCGGTGGCCTCGAGCCATGGCCGGTGATGTGTGGGGATGCCTCACAAGGCATTCCCTACCCCTTCAAGGCAAAACACAAGTGTTTGGTGCAAAACCAAACACAAAACAGTCGAGTCGAGAGGTCCTGAGGCAAGGCACGTGGCCGAGACCTCCGGGAACTCAAGACGAACACGAACATGGATGATCACCGAGTGTTCGAGCGGTGACGTCCAAGTCTTGAGGCCGGTCAAAAATGGGGTGTCTACAGTTGCCCCTCTTTGACAGAACTCGAAAGTCATAACAATGACGGAAGTGAATGTCAAAGCCCAGAGATGACACATTTTTGACAAGGCCGAAGACTTAGACAAACATGCAGGACAAACAAGATATGCGCCCGAAGGCAGGGGCAAAATGCAAGACAATGCACAAAGCCGAACATAACTTATGATCATGCAAAGAAAGCTGTAACGAAGCATAACATGCGACGGTTTTAAGCTAGCATACACCAAACTACACTACAATGCAGAAATGATGTAAGAGAATTATGTAATTCTCGATACGTCTCACGCAGAGGATACAATACTTGTCCGGTTCGTCTGGTTGCACCAGCCTCAAATGAACCGTACATACAATATCGTGCCTGAAAAGAAAGCAAACTTAACAGGTACAATATCGTTAGCAACATGTATAACATGCAAAATGAATGCAAAATGATATGCAATATATACAAAACTATGTATAAACAATGCAAATGAAAATGCAATGCAATTGAAACAATGCAAATGATATGCAATGCAATTGAATCATGATCCAATCATGGGCGGTTCAAAGCCACACAAATGTCAAATAGATTGATGGAGGTAACAAGTCCGTTTACCATAGCAAAGGTCACACAAAACTATGAGTGATGTAGACGAACACAAGAACAAGTAATTGGGTGGAATGACATAAGTGAGGAATGATCCGCTAACGAAAGAACATGATCCTAATGCAGGATGCAAAAATTACACTACAATGCAATATGTATGATGGATATGGCACGCGGGCCAAACCAAATCTTGCCGAGGAAGGGCATGGACACACACAAACCACGTCTAACATAGAACGGTCATACAAAACTATGAGTGTATAGACGTAAAAGGTATGGGCACATACCAGACCAAACTCAACATGGAAAAGCGCAGGCCCTAGATGGAGGTGATGCAGTCGATGCATGCAAACTACAATGTACTATTTACAAATATGCAATGGAATGGATATAGTGGAATAAGGCCTACGGCCAAGCCGTATCTTGCCTAGGAAAAGCATGGACACGAACAAATCACGTCTAACATAGAACAGTCATACAGAACTATGAGTGTATAGACGTGAAAAGTATGAGCACAAACCAGACCAAGCTCAACAAGGAAAGGCGCAAGCCCTAGATGGAAGTGATGCAATGAATGCATGCAAGCTATAATGCAATATCTACAATATGCAATGGATGGGCGTAAATGTAATATTTGCAGTAAGATGCATGACATATGCATTATTTACAATGATGCATGACATATGCACTATTTACAATGATGCATGACATATGCATGTTTTTTTTTTATTTTTGTTTTTGAAATGCAAATGCATGATGATGCATGATTTTGAAGTGCGCGACATCGCGCGGCTTTTGAGATGCACGTGAACTTGAATATGCGATGACGCGAGTCGCTTGAAATACATGTATAATGCAACTTATCAAAAGTCGTTCGGGCATGAAAAACACCAAAGGACTTGCACCTTCAGAGGATTTAGGGTCTCCTAGACCGTCGTATGTACAGGATGGTGTGATGCGCAAAATAGCCCGATTGAACGCATGCAAAATGCAATGAGATGCGCAAAACAACGCGATTGAATGCATGCATATTGCTATGAGATGCACAAGACAGCGCGATGCGTTAGACAACGCGAGTGCACAAGACAGTGCGATGGAATGCATGCAAAATGCAATGAGATGCACAAAACAACGCGATGCGTTAGACAACGCGAGTGCCCAAGACAGTGCGATGGATTTGAAATGCACAAGACAGTGCGATTGATTTGAAATGCACAAGACAGTACGATGGACATGTGATGCACATGGGGCAACTTTTGAGTTTTGTAAAAGCCAAAAGGATACGGAAAGGATACACCTCGCACGAATTCGAGTGCCACGCACATAAGACACGATCCGAGGTCAAAACGGAGGCCGGTTGAGCATCGGAGATGCACGTTTCTTGCACCGTCTTGAGCAATGAAGGCCCTGAACCACACATATAACCCAAAAAAGGATGTAGGAGGCTCCAAAACCATTGTAAGAGACCACCGGATACCCACCGGCCATCAAAATGCATCACCGGCCGTCCATCGGCCATCACAAAATTCCATCGGCCCAATATTTTGCCGACCGGCCAACAGTGTGTTCCTGTATCGGGGCAGTTCAGTCATTTGGCCACGGGTCTTTTACAATAGGGCTTCTAGCCCAATTTTCTTCACTTCCTCTTGCTCGAAATTTCTCCCCCTCTCTCTCTAGATCATTTTCCTCCTTTGATTTCCTCGTTTTCTTGCGTTCTAGCCTCCATTTCGTCGTCCGATTCGCGAATACCTTCACGTTTTGAACGTTTTGAACCGAACGAAACTTCGTTTCGGTGTCTCATTTTTTATTTCCGCCACTCAGGGCTTGTTTCCCTTGAGTTTTTCTCGATATTTGTGCCTTTTCCGTACTTCGGCTTTTCCGGCCCTCTCGGGGTTGACTTTTTGTTGACTCTTCACGTTCTCGCCCTGTTTTTCGTCTTCCGGCCATTTTCACATTCTCCTCGAGATGGTGGACGATCTTCCACAGGGTGGGACCCCTCCAGAGCACGAGATGGATCCCGAGGCTGAGCCCTTGCCACTTCACATCCGGCCGTTTGATCCGAAGACCTCCAGGCCAGTGGTTCATGTGATGCTCCCCGATGGACTGCGCCAGTTCAGGGGCTTTGAGAGGGGCATGGCATCCGAGCTATTACTACGTGAGCCCACCTCTTATCTGTCTTTCGGCGCTTTCGAGGTAACATTCTTTCCTCTGCTTTACTTTTCGCAATGTAGAATATAAAACTGCCGTAGCTGGTCATATTCTGTAACTGCTTAATTCTGATACACTGATGCACTGTACACTGTAGTTGATCGCAAACAAACTTACAACCGGTATCTGTTTGAAACTTACACATGCACACACACTACACTGACCCTGAATCACCCAAACGCACGGCGCACACTGTATTTCACTGCATACACACTGGTACCCGATATCTGCTTGAATCTGAAAACATGCACACGTGCTGTATATCTGTATGCTTCTAAAAACTGCATTTTGAATATTGCCTCGCAATTGTTTCTTTTGATTACAGGGGGATTCCCATACCATCCGCGGGTTTGGGAACATCGTTGCTCGGGACTGGTACATAGAGCTGCCAGACGTGGTTCGCCATATCGTCGACGAGGCCGGTTTCGGCATCTTCTGCAGGGGGCTCTCCCGGCTTACGACCTACAGGCCCTTGCTTGCTGCTTTAGTGGAGAGGTGGTGGGAAACCACCAACTCCTTCCACTTCTCTGCTGCGGGGGACATGACGATGACTCCCTACGATTTCTCGATGCTCACCGGCATCAGGGTGGGGGTGATCCGATCCCCTTCGATACCGATATGGATGAGTAGGACGCCGCCCAGCTGTACCTGCTCGGCACTCAGCCACCCCTTGCCCGGGCAAGGTTTGTCAGGTACTCATGGTTCGAGATCCACTTTCGGATTCAGCCAGCCTTGGCGGAGGAGGCGCAGATGACCCCGGAGGAGGTGGATCAGTACGCACGGGGTTTCATCATGTTTCTGCTCGGGACGACCCTTTTCGCCGACCGGGCGAACACCGTGCCTCTATGTCTGTTGAGCGCACTAATGGATGTCAGGAGGATCCGCCATTATGACTGGGGTGGCGCAGGCTTGGCCACATTGTATGGTTACATGAGCTCTTCTTCCCGCCTCAGCGGACAGCTTCTTGGCGGCTACTGGCGAGCTTGGGAGGTACATCTTCTTCCCCTTTTACACTTATGCCTCACATTTTCTGTATTCTGTACACTGCACACACCACGGTCTGCCTCTCACTGACTATATACTGCACACACTGCTTTACTGCTTTACCGCTTTACTTTGACTGTATACTGCACACACTGTATACTCTGTACAATACACTGCACAACACACGGCTCTGCCATTTCTGCTTTGTTCTGTATTTTACTTTATCTGATAGTCATACTTATATCTGTTCTGCAGTTGTGGGTGTATGCCTACTTTCCCAGGCTTGCCCCAGTACCTGATGTGGAGACCCCACTCGGCGTTCCCTTTTCTCATCGCTTTGATGTGCGATGCGTGCGGAGACCACGGGAGTCTTTTATTTTCTTCCGCCGCTACTTCGACACCATCACCGCCGCGGAGGTATGTTCAACTTTAGAATTTGCTTAGGCTTCGCTTAGCACTGTATGTTTTCAATAACAGTAGATAACAAACTGCATTTCATTTTCAGATCATCTGACAGCCTTGGGCTCCGTTGCCAGCCGTGACCCGGGATCGGTTTGCTGGGGCAGAGGAGACTGCACGCTTCCGGATCTTGCTGGAGGGCTCGGTCTGTCGGGCTTGGTACCTGGGCGAGCGTTTCCTACGCCAGACCCTGGGGTTACGAAAGCAGATAGTCCCGGGTCCACCTCCTGTCCATATGAGAGATACTGAGAGGTTCACCGCCCAGGAGATGGCCGATTACACGATCGGCTGGGACGCGGGGGACTTCAGGGGCGAGGGCGACTTCAGAGAGTACGTCCAGACCTACATTATGCAGCCTCTGAGTGGTGGCCGCCGAGCTGATAGAGGGGGACCTGCGGCGCCAGTAGCTGGAGCAGGAGCTGGGGCAAGGACGTCGAGGGCGGCTCGTGTCCGTGGCAGGAGCGGAGTTCGGAGGGGTCGGGGGGTTAGCTAGCCAGCGCTACCCACGACGATGACATGCCGAGGGCAGGGTGGGGTGACGTACCAGATTCCCTTTGCTCCTCCTCCGGCTGACCATGAGTTGGTCGGGTTGTATGACTTACCTCCGGTATGTACTACTTCATCTTGCATCTTGCATTGTCATTTTATTTCAGTTTATTTTGATATTCCGCAGAATATTGATGCCTTTGATACTTTTGCAGGCGTCCTCCGAGTACACCCGGCAGTCCCTGGAGTTGAATGCCTCCATGATGGAGATGCTACAGCGGACCTTCGACCTCCTGGCCCTCTATAGTATTCCGGTATGTTCTTCTGATCATAGCCTCAAACCATACTCATAAGCTGCTTCACATAATCTGGTGCACAACACAACACTTGATAAGCTGCTCACGTCATTCATACACTGTACTCATATACTGCATTCTGCACTGATAAACTGCTCACGGCATTTGCACACTGTACTCATACACTGCATTCTGCACTGATAAATTGCTCACGACATTTGCACACTGTACTCATACACTGCATTCTGCACTGATAAACTGCTCACAGTATTCACACACTGTACTCATACACTGCATTCTGCACTGATATACTGCTCACGGCATACTGATGCGTTTGCCTCTTATACTTTTCAGCCTCCTTTCCAGATTCCCACTGTGGGAGGTGTTCCAGCTGGACCTTCTATTCCTATCGGAGGAGATGGCAGAGCATACCCCCGCACCAAGGCGGGGTGCACTCACGTTGGGAGTAGCTCACGGGCACCCATCCCTAATGATGATGATAAGGAGTCGGAGGCGGAGGCAGAGGCGGAGGCGGAGGCAGAGTCGTCAGAGGAGGAGACTGGAGACAGCTCGGACTCGAACTCGGATGACAGCACTGATGATGTTTCTAGACCTTCGTCCAGGAAGAGGACGAGGACGGACCCCCAGGCCTGAGATCCTTTGTCATTGATCCAGATTTTTACTGGTTTTTCTTTTTTCTTTTTCTTTTGTACTTTTTGCTGGTAGTTAGAGTACCTTGTACTGCCGCAGGCAGATTTTTATTTCCAAAACTATGTACTTGAAAAAGATGATGAAATGAAACAAACCTTTTGTCTAAAAAAAAAGTGTTGTATTTGTACATTTCATGTGTTGCATTGCATTGCATCATGTTGCACCTCAATGTAAATGAAATTGATCCGTTGTCTGAAAATTGAACACTTGCATTGTTATAATCAGATAACGAACCAGTCAATAGCAAAAACAAACCATACCAACCACTGCACATTCTGAACATTCGGCTCATACTCTACTGGGGATTAATCTGCATACAGCTCATAACACAGCGCTTGGTTCATTTTGCACACAGCGGATCCTGAACAAACAGCCCACATCTGATAAGACGGACCATGAAGGTTGAATCCACTGAAGTTGAAGCACACTCAGATGCGATCTGAAAACCCAGAAGCTTCGAAGAGGCCCGTGTTTTCCTGTTCACACTTATCGGGGGTGGACCCTGCAGTTTGTATGAAAGAACCAAATCATGTTTTTGCACAAATGTGGAGAATGGCACCGCATTCTGAGCACAAAACGATTAATCTTTAAAAATGAGAAAAGGGTTCTCAACCGGGTATTGAGCCTACAATTGAACACAGCATACTATGACTCAACAAAAGGTACACGACCTAAACACATCGAGTAACACTTGAAAAAGACTCAAAACAAAAGTTGAGGTAAACAAAACAAAAGACACGACACACAGAGGTGTTACAAAGACAAGAGACCTCTCAGTTCGCGAGGAGCCAGTTTCTCCTGGTAGTGTTTTCCACCCTTTCTTATTTGTGATCCTCACATCCCTCTGGCACTCAAGCTCGGTTTTTTTCTCACAAAATCCCTTTTGCTCGCTTTTTCTCTCAACTTACACCTCTCTATTCTTTATTCTCTCATTTTTTATCCCTCTCCGGGGTGTTTAATGGGCGAATAGAAAGTTGTGGGTTCATGCCCAACACCGTTAGCTCACAGCTATTTCTTCTGGCGGGTTGAGTGCCCTCCTGGCAAGTATGTTGATGACGGGGGAAAGACAGAACGCTTGACTCAACTGTGCCCCTAGTTCATCATTTTGACCATTTTTTGTTTTGGTTTTCTACTAAAACAATTTTGACCAAAATAAGAGTCGAATTAACACACTTGTTCGATTTTTTATTTGAAAACCATGCAAGTTAGACTATAAGCACTGAAAATTTTCCTTTTTGGGTCCAAAAAAATGGTCCAGTTTTCGAAAATGAAATAATTTTCGAGAAAATGGTCAACCTCAGTAAAAACTCTCAAAAACTATTTTTGTGAACGGCCGCCGCCCAACGAGCGCGGAACTCATTCTCGAGATGCACAACCTCGGATCGGAGGCAATGGAAAATTGCCCCTGGCTTGGACGGGGTGGATGGCAACGGAAAGTTGCCCCTGGTTTGAACGGCGACATCATGGCAACGGAAAGTTGCCCCTTGTCTGGATGACGCCGTAGCATATTGTAAACAGTCCTTACCAGTGATGATCACGACCGAACTTTCTCGGATACAGAGAAGACGAAGATGGTCAAAACCAATATATGGACACAGTCACTTTGAAGGTGTTGAGGGCTGGACTTCAGGACGAAGTTGCCTATGTATCCGGTTGTCACAACCGAACTATCGGATTCGGGGAGGGCAAGAATAATCAAAACCATTACATGGACTGAGGCGCTATGAAAGCGTTGAGGGCTGGACTTCAGGATGAAGTTGCCTACGTATCCCAAACATGGGAATCAAGCCTTACGTAGTTCCGGTTAAGGTACACTCGGGTATTTTAACCTTCACCTTTTAGGCTCTAACTTTTGCCAAGGCGCCCGTTGCGGGTTTTCGACCTTGCGAGCTTTTCTTTCCTTTTTCTTTCTTCCCTTTCTTTTTTCTCTCTTTTGTATATATATTTTTTTTTCTTCTTTTTTTTTTCTTCTTTTTTTTTTCTTTTGTATTTTTTTTGTATATATTTTCTTTTGCTCTAACTTTTGCCTGGGTCGCCCTTCCGGGTTTTCGGCCCAGCGAGCCGCTCAAAGGGTAAACGTGTAACAAGTCTATGCCAAATGGTTTTGAGATCCCGAAATCATCTGAATCCAGGAGAATGGCTGTTGCGTTGATTTGCAAAAGGATCCATCACGGTTGCTCCACACGCTTCTTCCGGTGAGATCTGATCTTCTTGATCTGATTTTGGTACCTCTTGTTCGAGGGCTGCTTCTAATCTGGCCACACAGACCTTACATGGCGGTTGACCGTTGAATGTTCTGAACGGGTTCAAGGTTTGAAAACGAACGGGTTGAATCTTGAGGCTGAGAGTGATCCTAGGCTGCACAATCTCAAGAGCGATTCCACAGAGGTCTTCACAGGGCCGCGCAAAACATTTGTTTTTGAAAGTTTTTAAGAAAGCGACAAATCGCTCGCGCCGAAGATAGTGTGGAACCAATCTGGATCAAGCCAGGGTCCTTCTCAGTACTCATGCTAACAAGCATGGTTTCATTCATTAAAGGCTTAGCATGCCTCTCATTTTCTCAAATTGATCAAAGTTTTGCAAAACTCGAGGAATTCCTTCCTCTTTGTTTTCACCGCAGTGTTAAAGAGGTTTTGAAAAACATAGGTCAATGCAATGATTTTCAGGGCACAAGAGAACAGGTGAAATGCACAGCCGTTCGATTCAAATCCTTTGGCACAACTAGCTCAAAATTAGCAATAAGCATGGAAACATGGTAGTCGCAGCTGCTCCATTCAAATTCCCTGATTATAACTGGCTCCACAACAGAGACAGACTCAAAACAAAAGGGTATTTACAAAACCAAAACGGTGTTCAAGGCAACAACCCTAGAATCACCTGACATCCTATACAACGGGACTGACTCGGTACCACAAGACAGACCCAAAAACAAAAAGGCTGACTCAGAGCAAAGAGGCAGACTCAAAAACAAAACAGAGAACTGACTCAAAACCCAAGCCAGAAGCTACAAAACTGCACTTAGAAATGCTCAAAAGTGCGTGCCAAACGCCACACCTGAAATACACCGAGCGCCGCCCGTAGGTCGTCCAACCCCTGATCACATACTCGCAGTATCCTCAAAGTCCAACAGCTCGGTGGTAACAGACTTCGTTGAGGTAGGTGGAAGAATGACCTCATTATCGATCAGATCCTGCACTTCATGGCGAAGGCAGAAACAGTTGTCGGTGGCGTGATCGGTCTGTTGGTGGTACGCGCAGTACAAAGCAGCATCATGTGTGAGAGGGAGATTCTTTGGGAGAGGCCGAGGTTCAAGGGGTTTGAGGTGCCCCCTTTCGGCAAGAATCTGAAGTGCCTTAGACAGAGGCATGTAGAGAGCATGAAAGATCCTGCGCCCTCGGGGCAGGTACTTTGAAGTCTGAGTACTCTTACTAGACGCACTAGCAAAAGGGTCGGCAGGCACTGCCTTGGTTTTCTGATCTTTCCCAGGTGCAGGAGCGGGAATAGGAGGAACTGTTCTGGCATGACGGGACCTATCCCGATTTTCTGACTGACTTGAACTATCCTTAGGTGGAGTGGGGAAAGCATCCTCCACAATTTTTGCCACAACTGCGGATATCTGTTGCTTGTTCATCCCCCCGGCTTTCAAAGCCTCGACTGCCCGCAGCAGTTGTTCAATGGCATCGGCATCTGCCTTCATTTTGTTCTTGCCTCTGGCCTCGGCCTGATCGGGGGTTTGGGTTACTACATCAGAGCGAAGCCCGGTTGTTGCTGGCACGTTGTTGCTGTAGCTGGAGGCAACCTCTGGTTGGCTGAGCTCTATCACAATCCGCCCCTGTAGCGGGGGCTCCTGTGGTATGAAATTCCCGGCATACGGTGCCGCTGGCGGCGAAGCCGACATTCCATAGGCCAGATCAGCCACGGATCTCTGGAGGTCACCAATCATTCCCATCAGCTCGAATGTAGTGGGCTTGTGAGCCTGATACAACTGTGGGGTCCAGACTGGGTGCGCGACAGGCAACCTGGGTGGATGCGGTTCATCGACATTGGTCCCGCTTTGCAGAGTGATTCCTTGATCTAATGCGGTCGTCATAACCACAATCTCCTCTGAATTTTGCGTCATGATAAGTCCGTTGTACTGAACGGTGACTGACAGATCAGATATCTGTCTTGCCTCAGCCGGGGGGAACACTAGCTATTCTGTATCAACTCTCTGAACCTCTGAACTGAAAGGAAAAACAAATAGCATTTCAGCCCAAACAGATCAAACACGGGTGTAGCCGAACAACTGCACTTTATTACTGATCACTGTTCCCCAGAATCACTGTTCCCAAAACTGAACTTGATACCCGCAGATAACTGATTTCTCAACAACACTGATACTGGTGCCCTCAGGTCTAATACTCAAATTTGCGAACTGATATGTGTGTTCCCCTGCATAGATACACTCTAAAACACATAGCAAGTAAAGAGAGTCAAAACACCCCTATAGAGGGTTAGGGTTTCCCTGTCCTATTTTGTCAGGAGCTAGGGTTTCACTATGCACGCAGCAGTTTTCAAACAACCTAACATCGGGTAAGCAACCTGTCCTAATTTGGAATGGTCACTATGGATTTCGATATGCACTAGGTCGAATGGTCGAAAAGGGTGCCCCGGTAAAACCGGGGTTTGTGTTCCCATACTGTCAGAGCCCACAACCGGTTAGCCTTATGGTCATGTCTTGACAAGACAAGCCTCCGGCAAACCGTTCAGGAATGACAGATGGCAAACACGGTGTCCTAGGCGCACCAATGCACATGCAATGCAAAGAAACACATAAATGAAATCAAAACAGGTTATCACGAGTTCGAGTCAAGCTCTCTAAAATCCCCAGCGGAGTCGCCAGAAACTGTAGACGCGCCCGCGTGAGGCCCTCGTGCTACAGTTCGGACTCAATTTGTGTCACGGTTCTTAATCTGAACCAAAGAGTCCAAATCTGGCAAATCGTTTTGAGAAAACAGATTTTTGAAAGGAGTGCCAAACATGGACTGCTTTTCCAGATACAGAGTCGCCACCAAAATATTTTATTTTGGGGGAATTTAGGAAACCCTGACTCGGTGCCAAAGGCCACGTGTCCGTCATCACCAAAGTTGCCTCGGCTCGGGAACTTGGGTACAATTGGGGAAGGTCAGCTATGAGCACCCCCTCTCGCCTGATCCGAAGATCGGCCTCTACTAACCATGATATCCAATTTTGAAAACGTTATGCGTTCTTATTCCGGTTATTAGCCTAAATTTACTATGTTATGCGCACAGCAGACAAGTATAGACCAAATCGCCTAAATTGGAACAAAACATTTCATGTTTGTTTCGGAAATGGTTTGCTACTCACAAGTAGGCTAAAATGTAGATTTTGCCACCCTCAAGTGGGCTTTAGAAAAAAATGATTTTGCCACTATCTAGTGGGCTTAAAACTCACAGTTTTAATGCATTATTCCAATTTAGGTGATTCCACCTCCATCCACAGGCATTCAAGCAGTTATATCACATAAGCAGCTAGCCTCATGGTAATCTTGCTATCATGGCAGCACTCACACGCATGCAAGGATGCTTAAGCAAAAGAACTTACAGAGTACTCCAAGCCAAAACAGAAACTAGTTAGTAATCATATGCATGATCCTAGTTCATGTTAAGATGGCTAATGCAACGCATACGGAATGTCACTAGAGTAGGCTCGGCTAGTCTATGAATGACATGTGAAAATGCACAGGTAGCATGTATTCAAGTTAGATTTGAAATACTAATGCTGTTAGCATGATGCGCCGAACCCGGTGCATGCAATACTGATGAATGATGCACGCATGCATAGCATAAGGTATGATAAATTAAACATGACCTATTACTAACCATCAAAACAGGTAAGTAAAAGGGAGAAAGAAGTGGGGGTTGGAAGACATGCACACACTCACCCACACTTATTACAAATACGCCCTCGCTCGGAGGGACCGAAAGAATAATACAAATTAACTAACTCGCAAGCTATTTAATTATTACAAACCACCTAATTAATTAACAAATTAACTAAGCTAAGAAAAGCAATAAAAAAAGGGGCCTCGGGAAGAGGGTCCAATGCACGCATGCTCGGGTCTTGCTCGGAAGTCCAGTGCCATGCACAAGCCGCCTCTATTTTCCCTGCTCTGCTTCTCTGAAGACTGCCAAAGTCTCAGGATGTGCTCACTGGATGTTGGGAAATGCCATCGGCTGGAGGGAATCATCATCGGTTGTGATTTGGTGTCGATCGGCCAAAAATGAATCCATCGGCCATAGATGGATTGCCGGTCGGCACTCTGTGCAGTCGATCGGCAAAAAGTTCCTGCAGGACCTGTTTGACAGTAGCAGAGGACAGAGCTTTGCATGGCAATGCAATTCAAGCAATGTATGCACCAACCATATCCCTTATCATGTTTATGACTCAAAGGGACATGGTCCTTGGTTCTCGGACCATCAATCGCGCATTTCAATGAGTGATGGCCCAAGAGACCAAATTATACATGTTGATTTCAAATGCAATGCAAACCAACAAACAAAGGCCCAACTCCCATCACTAAATCAAGGAACAAGGCATGCATGCTAGATGGAGTGCAACCTAGGCATGTGAACTAGCATGCAACATGGGCATACAATGCATTTATGCAAGTATGCAAGCAAACATGTAAGGTAAGCATGCAAACAAGCAAAGGATGGACTTAAGCTCGTTTGGGCAGCCCTTAAGGAAGCCCAAAATAGTGGCCATCAACCAAGGAAATGAGGCCAAATGTACATGCAAGCATACATGACAACATGGACCAACATTTAAGCACATAAAGGCAACTTTTAAGCGCACTTTAAAAGAGGCATAGCATGGACAATTAACATGCAAATGAAGCTCTGAAAATCATGCTATAGGAGGTGCCAAACCAACTAAACAAAGCAAGCAAAACATGCCACAATAGCCCAAGTGCTTAAGACAAGCCAAGGAGGCTTAAACCAAGGTCAAGTCCACCAAACCTCACAAGGCTAAGGGGACTTAAAACAAGTCAAATGCAGACTTAAACAAAGCCAAGGGTGCACTTAGATGGCATCTAAGTGGTCTAAAAGTGCAAGCATACTCCGAGGCCTAAACAAGGGGCATAAGGTAACAACCTTTAAACACATTGAAGGAGGATTAAATGCAAGCATATAAGCATGTCATAAGGACTGAGATAACATGTTAAGCGGTTCCAAACCATTGAAATGATACAAACAAGGCATGCTACACACTTATATACTTAAGGCCAACAAGCCCAAAATGCAAAGGGGGCATGCAATGCAAGCTATGGTCGACCAAAACAGCCAAGGACAGACCTTAAACATGACAAAATAAACATGAAAGCTTCACAAAGCTAGGCCTAAAGCATGCTTGAACAAGGGTTAAAACCTAGATGCATGTTAAGGCAACAAAATGGCATTACAAGGCATGTATGCTAAGCAAGCATGGTGTACCAAAACCAACATACAACAATGCTATATTATGACATCATAAGCATAAAAAAATAGCCAAGGCATGGCCAACATGAGCCTAAGCTAGGTGCTCCCTCAAGAGGCAAAAAGTGCCCTTTTCAAGGACGATAAGGAGAGGGGGTGGCCCTCTCCTTCTTGGGACCTCAAGGCACCATCCTCACCTCTGAAATCCCTCAAGATTTCAGTGGTGAGGAGGCCCAAACACCAAGGTCTCGGAGCTCACCCAAAATGGCACAAAATGGAACCTTACAAGGCTTAAGAGAGGTCAAACAACCCCAAAGCTTGAAGCAACCTTAAACAACTATTTAGAGGCCTTAAAAACAGAACTTTTACGTATTATATGCAAAGCCAAAAAACCGTTGCAAGATAGGTAAAAGTAGTGTGCAAAAATGGGGGGATAAAAGGGAAAAGTGATTACCCTTGTAGACCTTCTTCAACAATGGAGCTCCAACAGCTTCTTGAGGTTGAAATCAACTTCAAAACTCTAAAAACAACCCTCAAGGGCCTCAGCTCCAAGGAAAGGTGTGGTAGTGCGTGTTTGTGTACAAAACTAAGGCTTGAACACACACAATACAAGAGAATGAGAGATATAGATATAGGATAGATATAAAACCCTAAACCTAGAACCAGAGCTCCTCTAACAATTTTTTCTAACCCTAATGCCAAGAGAGGAAGCCTCTTCTTATAGGCAACTCCCTCTTGTAAGGCTTCCAAAATAAGCCATCCAAGAGGGAAATCCCTCCATACATGTGTATGGAGGGGAACAGAGTGGGTGCCAGCTATCACAGCTAGCACAAAATATCTACTAAAAGTAGATGAACAGTGATCGGCCATCCAAAATTGCCATTTTGACAAAATAAATGGCCGATCAGCAACAAAGAATGCCGACCGGCAATATATATTGCCGACGGCATAAAATCACTAGCCGGTGGCCTCGAGCCATGGCCGGTGATGTGTGGGGATGCCTCACAAGGCATTCCCTACCCCTTCAAGGCAAAACACAAGTCTTTGGTGCAAAACCAAACACAAAACAGTCGAGTCGAGAGGTCCTGAGGCAAGGCGCATAGCCGAGACCTCCGAGAACTCAAGACGAACACGAACATGGATGATCACCGAGTGTTCGAGCGGTGACGTCCAAGTCTTGAGGACGGTCAAAAATGGGGTGTCTACAGGCCCATATCAAAAAACTTCGATTTCAAGGTTGGAAGGCCGATCTCCTGGGGGATGATTGCCTAGGTTCTGAAGCACAGAGCAAACGGCGTTTCCCCAGTGGATCGCCTTTTAATAGTGCGATGAGCCCACAGCACGCTGGGTAACTCTTTCACCCATCTGCATTTAGCTTTTTCCATCCTTTTCTTGATGCCATCCAAAATAACTTTGTTGGTGGCCTCCGCTTGACCGTTGTTTTGGGGGTAAGCAAGCGAGGAAAAGTAGGGCCAGATACCATAAGTGTTGCACAATTCTCGATACACGCCACAATCAAACTAGGTACCGTTGTCTGAAACAAGCGCTCGTGGTATGCCGAATCTCGTTGTGATGTTTTTCCATAGAAAACGCTTAATGTTGGTATCTCGAATACGTGTTAGTGCCTCCGCTTTGACCCATTTTGTGAAATAGTATGTCGCGACAATTAAGAATCGTTTGTTCCCAGGAGCCCGTGGTAATGGTCCGACGATATCAAGCCCCCATTGAGTGAACGGCCAAGGACTAGTGATAGAGTTTAACTCGTTGGCAGGCAGATGAGTTAAGAGGGAAAACTTCTAGCATTGTTCGCATTTCTTGACATAACACTCGGCATCGGTTCACATGGTCAGCCAATAGTACCCCTGCGTTACGGCTCGATGATCCAGAGAACGTCCACCCGAATAGGCACCACAACTGCCTTCATGTATTTCAGACAAGAGTTCTTCAACTTTATCCGAGTTAACACATTCTAAGTACGGCCTAGAGAGAGATTTTTTATAAAGCTTCCCCTGCGGATCCAAGTAGTATCAGAGGGTTTTGTTGCGCAGTTTGTGTGCCTCTCTCTTATCCATCGGGAGCTGCTCTAAGGATAGGAATGCAACGATAAGGGCCATCCAACTTGGAGCTGGTTCAATATCGTTAATCTAAACTAATTCTGAAGAGGCAATGCTCAGCTCAAGGATGAAACCAACTTCAATTATCCGCTTAACTTTTGTGTTGATGGCAGAGGCTAGGCAAGCCAGGGCATCCACATGCTGTAGACATCCCATTTTTAACCATCCTCAAGACTTGGACGTCATCGTTTGAACACTCGATGATTTTCATGCTCGTGTTCATTTTGAGTGCCTGAAGGTCTCGGTCGAGCGCCTTGCCTTTGAGCCTCTAAACCTGTCTGTTTTATGCTTGGTTGTGGACCAAGAGCTTGTTGCTTCAAGTCTGGAGCAGAGGGTGGCCTGTCAGCCATCCCCACAGTCCATCGGCCATGGCTTGTGCCTGTCGGACATCAGTGGTGGCCGGTCGACCACATTGATGGTCGGTCGGCCACAAGTGATGGCCGGCGGCCATTTTTCTCCATTTTCAGATATTTGTTTTCCAGATGTGCCAGCTGTTGTTCACTGAAGTGCATCTCCATACACGTGTATGGAGGGATGAATACAAGCTTTAATCTTGATTTTCTATATATAGGGGTGTTCTCCCTCATTTTTGGAGGGTCAGACATTTCGGATCAAAATTCTCTCTCTCTCTCTCTCTCTCTCTTCTTGTTTTGTGCTTGGTAGTTAGTTTTCTCTACACCTTTGCTCACTAACCCTTAACCAAACTTGACCACCTTGGAGCTGAGGTCCCTTGGAGCCTAGTTTGAGCTTTGGAAGGAGGTTTGAGCCTGAAATTGTGGTTGTTTTGTGCTGTGCTTCAAGAGGTATAAGACTTACCTTGTAAGCTTTGTTTTGCCTACTTGTTTTGCCATCTTTTTATACTATTTTTTATCTAGTTTTCAACTACAAAAAACTCTGATTTTTAAGCCTTAACATGATGGTTTGAGGCCATTTTGTGTAAAGGGGTAGTCCACCTTTCTTGTTGCTTTATTGTGTAAGCTTTTGCACCATATTTTAGCATATTCACATCAAACTTTTTGACACTTTAAACCACTAAAATTCAGAGTTATTTCAGTGGTAAAAACTTGGTTTTGAAGTCCAAAATTAGAGCAGGGTAGCCTCCCCTCCTTGTGCCTTGTTTGTAAGCCTAGATAGCTTAACAGGTGAGCATGATTTTCTAGCATTTTATACCTCAATTTCAGCATGTTTTTGCTATTGTTTTGGACTATTTTAACTCTATTTTAAGCTAGTTTGGTCCTTTAAGGCTTATATTGTATGGTTGTATTGCAATTTCCTTCACTAGTTTGTTGTTTCAATACATTGATCATCTTTCTTTTGAGTTAAAAGCATGTTTTAGTGTTGTTTTGCACTCCATTCCAGCACTTAACATATCCGCAACCTCCCTTATTTCTTCACTTTTTCATTTGCTTTGAGGGTTGTTTAGCCTTAGGGTTGTGTTTCAGTTTGAGATCGAGGTTTGTGCTTGGATCCCCTCGGTCAGTCAAAAAGGTTTAGAAGCTGATGGGAATGGCTATCGCGCTCAACAGGTTTATCAGCCATTCCACAGATCGCTGCTGACAATTCTTTCACACACTTCGGCAAGGCAGAGCATTTGATTGGACCCTCAAGTGCCAAGCCGCTTTAGATGGCTTGAGGTCTTATCTCTGATCTGTACTACTCTTGGCAACACCTACGGCAGGCGATACACTCATTTTGTATCTGGTAGTATCCGACCAAGCGGTCAGTTCCGTACTATTAAGGGAAGAACTTGGGGAGCAGTGACCAGTTTACTATGTGAGCAAAGCTATGGCCGAAACCGAAATACGTTACCTTCCATTAGAAAAGCTTATCCAAGCTCTCGTCATGGCTGCAAGAAAACTGATGCACTACTTTCAAGGGCATACCATTGGGGTACCAACGGAATATCTCCTCCGGTCGGTGTTTCACAACGCGGAACCGTCGCGGTGCGTTTTGAAATGGGCTCTCAAACGCGGCCAGTATGATATCCAGTTTCTACCCAGAACTTCCATCAAGGGGCAAGTGCTTGCCGACTTTGTAGCCGAATTCATAGGATCCCTCATCGACTTTGATCCTGAACAAGTGCAACCTAAGCCCAATTAGAGAATGTATGTTAGAGACGTTTGGCAGATGTATTGTGATGGGTCATCCAACCAACGTGGCAGTGGCGCTGGCATAGTAATCATGACCCCCGAAGGGGCGATAATAGAACAAGCTGTCAAACTAGGCTTCGATGCATCAAACAATGAGGCCGAATACGAAGCATTGTTAACCGGCCTACGGAATGCACTTCACCTTGGTGCGCAGCGTCCACTTGTTTTTTGTGACTCAAAGCTAGTAATCAACCAGTTAAAAGGGGAATATGCAGCAAAAAATGACCGCATGGCTACTTATATGAAAACGGTGAATTCTTCGCTCACGAAATTTGATCACCACGAACTGAATCAAATAACCTGAGATCAGAACACGCATGTGTGGGCTCACCTTTTTTCGCAGCCCCTGCCTTTCGGAAAAGGGTTTGAAAAGAAAGGCCCTCACAGTTTGGACTCTACCTGTGATTCTGAATCTAGTCTCACAAGTGCAATGTGAAACTGATAATCACCAAAGAGTCCAATCCAGCAAATCATTTTGAAAAATCGATTTTGAATCAAATAATGTCAAAACTGGACTAGTTTGCTAGATTACAGAGTCGCCACCTAAATATTTTATTTTAAAAAAATTTAGGAAACCCTGACTCGTGCCAAAGGCCACGTGTCTATTATCACCAAAGTTGCATCAGCTCGGGAACTTGGGTACGAGGGGGGAAGGTCATGAAATGAGCACCCCCGCTCGCCTGATCAAAAGGTCGGCCTCTACTAATCATGATATGTTGTTTTATAAACATTATGTGTTCTTATTCCGGTTATTAGCTAACTTTACTATGTGGCGCACACAAGCAAGTATAGACTAAAATTGCAAGAATTAAAACAATTTGACTCATGTTTGCTTTCGAAAATGGTCTGAATTTGCCACCCTCGGGTGGGCTTAAAAGTGAGGATTTGCCACCTTAAGTGGGCTTAAAACATGATTTGCCACTTCACAAAGTGGGCTTAAAACGCATATTTGATGAATTGTTCCAATTCAAGCAACAAAGCCTTCATCCACAAGCATTCATGCAGTTTAACATTTAAGCACATAGCCTCATGGCAAGCATGCAAAACATGGTAATATGGCAATCACAGTCATGCAAGTATGCTAAAGCATAAAACTCACCGAGTACTCCAAGCCAAAACAAAAGCTAGTTAGAAAGATGCATGATCCTAACTATGCAAGATGCCTAATGCAACACATGCAATAATGCAGTTAATAGGCTCGACTACTAATATGGCATTTGCAACACTTTGATAGCATGCTTTGAAACACGTATTCGAAAAAAGTATTGAATTGACAATGTAGTTTGAATGATGCACCGAGCCTTGATGCATGCAAGACAAAGTGAATGGATGCAAACATGCAAGCATAAGGTTTGTTAATTTAAACATGTCCCTAATCTAACCATCGAAAGCGATTAAATAAAAGGGAGAAAAACGTGAGGTTGGAAAACACACACACACACGCACGCTTATTACAACATTACGCCCTTGCGAAGGACGGTCCGAATGAATAAGTGCTAAGCTAACTAGCTATGCTAATTAAGCTAAGCTATTACAACACAATTAATTAACTATTCTATCTAATCAAATATTACAAACCAAATTAAGCTAATTAATTATAACACTTGTATGAATGAATTAACTACGACTAACTAATTAAACAAAGCAAGTAAATGGCCTTGAGGGCGAGGGACGCATGCATGCTTGGTTGGTTTCCTTCCAAAAATCCACCGCCTTGCCATCAAACACCTCTGTTTGCACTTGCTTGAACACCAATAGTGCTGCCAACTTCTAGGACATCTCTGCTCCAACACAAGAACACACTTGTGCAAAATTTCATTTCTGGCCGGTCGACTGCCAATGGTGGCTGTCGGCTACCATTGGTGGGCAGTCGGCCACCCCTTCCCTGAACTTTCCTTTTTTGCTGCAACAGAGAGCAAACAGAGGCAAAGTAGTGTATTCTCAAGGAGTGTATGTCCTGTTACTCTCCTTATCATCGCACAAGCTCAAAGGAGTGCAACTTTTGGCTCTCAAACCATCAACCAAGCATTTTCATGCATGATGGCCAAAGAACCAAGCTTGTACAAGTTTAATGAGTGCAAAACAAGACTTAATAAAACCATCACCATATCATGCATGATTGAGGGTGACGGTGACCAAGGAAAGTGGCACATTTCATCACTTTGAGTATGAAACGTCCCATTTTCCTCATGTTCGAATTAACGTCCAATCCGAACACATGCAATGTAACAAAAAAGATGCTTTATCTTGCTTCTTTTACTTGTTCATTTTTATTTACTCATTTTAGATTACCAATCCATTCTTTAATTGATTAGTCCAAAAGTGAGTGTCCTCTAATGGAAGAGGTGTAAACCAAGGGATGATTTAAGGCAAGAGAGAGGTCATGCTGTTGGTTAGTAGAAACCCTCAAAAGAGGATTAAAACCATTAAGCACAAACCTCGATCTCAAACTTAAACACAACCCTAAGGCTAAACAACCCTCAAAGCAAATAAAAAAGTGAAGAAATGAGGGAGGTTGCAGATATGTTAAGTGTTGGAATGGAGTGCAAAACAACACTAAAACATGCTTTTAACTCAAAAGGAAGATGATCAAAGCATTGAAACAAAAAACTAGTGAAGGAATGCATTGAAATAACAAATTGATCAAAGCATGATCAATTTCATCTTGTACTTTCGAAGGATGTCGAATGTCTCTGACAAATCGGCTAGATGGGAGTGATTTTCCTTAGATTTGACCACCATATCGTCGATGTATACTTCCATGGTACGGCCGAGTTGTTCCTTGAACATGGCAGTCACTAGTCTTTGATAAGTTGCCCCCGCATTCTTTAGCCTAAAAGGCATGACCTTGTAGCAATAGGTTCCTCTTGGGGTGAGGAATGCGGTTTTTTCTTGATCCTCTAGATGCATGGAAATTTGATGATAGCCCCTTGTAGGTATCCAAGAAGCTCATGCGTTGATGATGTGCCGTTGCATCAACGAGTTGGTCTATTCTGGGCAGGGGAAAACAGTCCTTGGGACAAGCGTTATTTAAGTCCGTGAAATCCACACAAACACGCAAAGAGCCATTCTTCTTCTTTACAACCACAGTATTAGACAACCATGTAGGATAGGTTACTTCGTGAATCGCCCCCGTGTCAAGTAACCAATCTACTTCTTCAACAACGACCGAAGTATGCTCTGCGGCTGATTATCGACTTCTCTGAATAATTGGCTTACATTTCGGATCAACGTTTAAACGGTGTTGGGCCACAGATGGATCCACTCCTGGCATCTCGTATGGGGACCATTCAAACACATCAATATTGCCGAGTAAGAAGGATACCAACTCCTGCCTTTCAACTTTATCCAAGGAAGCACTGATCATGAAGAACTTGTTAGGACTTCCATCAATTTCGACCCGATCCAGTGCTTCAGTTGCCTTTTCACTTAGGATCTTACCAACGTCTTCAAGGTTCTCCCTATCCGACACCTCAATTGAATGCACTTCTAGCTCCCTTGGTCTCTTTGCAGCAAGAAGTTAACATGCCTATGCCGATTTCTGAGAGCCGCGAATTTGTTCGATACTGTACTTAGTCGGAAAACAAACTAGTTGATGGTAGGTGCTTGGCACGGCTTGCATTGTATGTAACCAAGTTCTGCCCATGATGAGATTATATGGTGAATAAAGCTTGACAACCAGAAATTCTACATCTACTAATCTGGTGTCGGCCCGTATTGGTAATCTGATTTTGCCCAAAGGATACTCCAGGTTAGCATTGAAGCTGAATAATGGGTAATAAGCTGAAGACAGGTCCGAGTCGGTGAGGCCAAGTTTGACAAAAGTTTTGTAATACATTATTTCTGAAGTGCTGCCCTGGTCAATGAGAACACGCTCAATGGTGAATCTGTTTACGCGTGGCTCGATGACGAAAGGATCAGTGTAGGGGTGAGTCACTCCGACTAAGTCACTATCATTAAAACTAATCCTTCCAGTGTCATGGCGCCATTTCGCTGGTGTCATTGGGCTATGGGGGTTGGACTACAACTGAATTGTATGCACCTTAGATGACGCCGGCAAGCTGTATATCATATGAATCACACCAAGATGAGGTGACTCCGACCATAAAGCTACTGTATTTGTTGAATTATTCTTCCGGACGTGTTGCATAAGACGGCCGTCTTGCACCAATTCTTCCAGGTGATCCTTTAATGCATAACAACTATCGATGTCATGACCGTGGTCTTTATGATACTCACACTATTTATCCCGTCTTCTCGCATCGGGAGGTCGCGTCATCTTGGGCGGCCACTTGAAGAACGAAAGATGTTGAACTTTTGACAGAATCTTACTGATTGGCTCTGTTAGCTCCATGTATTTCTTGCCTCAGCGCCTTGTTCACCTGCTATCCACTTGATACTGTTCATTAGCTCAACGTGAACATTGGTCGTTTGATCGGTGCGTGTCACGCCTTTTGTCTCGTTTGGCTTGAATCGGCCACTCAGGGCTTCTTGATGGCACGACACTAATGAGCTGAACAATTCCCGACGTGGCTGTCTCAACAGCTTTACATCCTGCTTTGACCCACAGGGCATCATCTTCCACTTTGCAGTATTCTTCGACCTTCTGCATTAACGCCCAGACGATTTTGGGGGGCCGTCTGGTTAATGAACTGCGGAAGGGACTATCAAGATGCAATCCCATCTTAAAGGCGGTGATTGGCCATGAAGTCATTGCAAGCATCATCTACCAGATTAAAGTACTCTCAATAGCGGGCTGAATATTCACGAAGAGTTTCTCCCTGTTTAATTTGCATGGCCCAGAGAGAATCGGCTTGCTTCAACTAGACCTCATTAGTGATGAATCTCGCCCTGAATGACTTTTGGAGTTGGTGGAAGCTCTTAATCGATGCCGGCTGCAGTTTATAGTACCACATCACGGCCAGTGGTCCCAGACTATTTGGAAATATTCAACACATGATGGCCTCGTCATCACCATGGAGCGTCATCACTTGCTTATAATGACAAATGTGATCAGTGGGGTCCGATTTTCCATCGTAGAGGGTAAACGACGGTGCCTTGAACTTTTTGGGTAGCTGTGATGACCCCATTCCGTATTATGCTAATTGGTCCTTATTATAAATGTGATTATGTGTTTGATATGATTTTGTGTGCCATTATGTGAAAATATGTGATTTTGAATTTTTATCTGTTTCCCGTAGGAATATCTGTTTGATTATCTGCTTTGGAAACTAAATTGAAGGCCTTATCGGCCACGAAACCCGAAATCGATTACGCCATTGTGGTTAGCGTAATTTTTAGAGCCTACGGTGAAATTTAATTGAAAATTGATTCGAATCAAAATAATTAGATTCGGAACGATTAATTAAGTGCTCCATTATTTAATATTGAAAAATTGACTTAGTGGGGCTATATAAAGGGCCATATACACTCAATCTCTCTCTTTTTGATTCATTTTGGCTGATTTTGGGCTCTTAAGTGTGAGAGAGCCGAATTAGAAGGAGAGAGTGTAGGGAATTGAGGGTTTTCTCAAGAAGCTTGGAAATCTTGAAGATTACTCAAGAATTTGCCATAGATTGGAAGAATTGAACCTCTAGGTAAGCAAGTGAGCATGAATTCAAAAGTATAAATTTGTAAATTGTGTATTCAAGCTAGATGGGTAATCAAGAGTAAGAATTGAAATGAAATTGAGTTGATCATGATGAATTGAAGGTCAATGTATGCATGCATGTGTGTAATTGCTTTGAATTTGCATGTTTGAGCACAAAATGTATGATCCATGTAAATTTTCAGTTGAAGCTCATGTTTTTTACCATCTCTTCATCATCTAAGTTGAGAATAGAAGATGTGTTCCATATGCATGTACCATCCATGAGAAAATAAGTTTGAAATACATGGAATTGTTATGATGGAAACAAGTTTGGTGTAATTTGGAACATGCATGTAGGTAATTCAAGGAATTGAGCTTCATTGTGTTGTAATTTGGTGTTTGTACCATGTTAGTACATGTATATGTGAAGTTTGAGTTGAAATTATGTGTTTAGAGCCTTTGAATTTCGAGTTGAAGATCAAGAACATGTTCTAGAAAATCCAAAAATTTTGATGTCCGCTCGAGCAAGGGACCCACCGCTCGAGCGTAAAATACGAGCTCCTAGTATTTTCTGCAGACCGTCCGCTCGAGCGGGGAAGTTCACGCTCGAGCGGGGAGCCACATAGTGAGGCCTTCCGCTCGAGTGCCAGACCTCGAGCTTGAGCATAAAATTGACATAACCAGTACTTTTGCAAGCCTTATGGGTCCGCTCTTGCGGGGAAGTCCACGCTCGAGCGGGGACCCTGTTTCTGAAAATTTTGAAAGTGCATTTTGTGTTTCGTTTCTGTTCTCTTTCACTTCTAAGTACTCTTAGGCATGCATTAAGCATTGTAAATGAATTAAAGGGATAAGAATAAAGCCTAAAGAGGAATATGTGAATTAAAGAACGGATTGAATCATTTGTGACCCGAATGTGTTATGTGATGTGTAGGGGCAAACTCCAGGGCAAATCAACCAACCGATCACTGTAAGTAATATCTTGACAAAGATATCTGAAATATGTTGTTGTCCAATTGCTTACTTCTATGTAAGATTATAAGTTTGTTAATTTGATTGGTGGACAATGTTCTCAATGAAAGAATGAACGGGCCAGAGGCCAATCTGACATGAATGAAAGACAAATGGGCCAAAGGCCAGTTTGACATGAATGGATTGGGCCCGAGGCCGTCCGAAGTGTTTGGAACCGAAGTCACTTGATCTATAGCTATTTATATAATAGATAGAAATATGAATTGGTCCTAAGGCCGTCCGATGTATATTGTTTCAATGCATCTTCTTCAATTGATATTATTCACTGGACTTTCGCTCACGCTCATTCATGTGTTTGTAGATGAGCCAAGAGAGGTCCAAACCCAGCCTCAGTAAAGTATGTGTGGAACAACCAAGGTTTTGAAGAGTCAGCCCTTACGTCTCACGCACGAGACTCGTCTTCGCCCTTTTGTTATGTATTTATATTTTGTCATGTTGGCGAAGACTTTGAATCTGTTGTATATTGTTTTCATGGGTTGACTTAGACTTAAATGATCCTGTCTGTACAGAACTTTATGTTACTGTGTCTTTTGTTGTGAGTTATTAATATGTTTATGAATGGTTTGTTATGATGTGCCATATAAGCACAGCTCTATGGACAAAGATTTAAATTTTGCTTCCGTTTGGCCCCCTTTACTCTGATGAGTTATGTCCAGTTTGGTTTGAGGTCGTAGGTAATCTCATGATTACTAGCCGGTTATGTCCTTAACCCTTGGGGAGGGTTCGGGTCATCACAGAGTGGTATCAGAGCACGAGTTAATAACTCACACACTTGTCCAAAAGAGCAATAAGCGTCTAGAAAAGATCTAGGATGCATTCATGTGATAAGTATGAAATTGATAGCATCGAGAATGCACCTAAATGTTTCAATGTGAACAACTATATGTTGTAGGTTTGTGCTTTGCTTGCATTGCAAATTATTTGAATATGTATGCTCTTTAGTATATGTATATTTGTGAATCTTGTGTGCAAAGAATAATGTAAGTCTAATCAGATGGTGAGAACAAGTGGTGATGAGATAAAAGAGTCCTCTACTGCCAGAATAGATAGAATGGAAAAGTTGATTTAGGAAATGGCAGAGACATTAAGGCAGCAACAAGAGTGGCAACAACAGTGGCAGCAACCACATCCTCCACCTCCACCTCCACCTCCACCTCCGGCACCACCCGTGCAGATAATCAGAATGATGATCGGATAATAGCTCTCACCAAAGAATTCAAGAAAATGAAACCACCACAGGTCCATGGTGGATTAGATCCGTTGAAAGCCGAAGCTTGGGTTCTCGGCATCGAAAAGTTGTTTGAAATGTTCCCGTGTTCGGAGACACAGGAAGTGCTTCTAGCCACTTTTATGGTAGAGGATGAAGCAAGGAGATGATGGATGTTACTGCGTGAAAATCATAAAGATGTTGATTGGACCAAATTTTTGGAGATTTTCTATGATAAGTACTTCATGCAATGTGTTCGGGATAGGAAAGCATCAGAGTTCATGGAACTTAGGCAAGACAGTATGACTGTAGCCGAGTACGAGGCCAAATTCACTAAATTGGCCAGGTTTGCACCACATGTGATCGATACTGATTATAAGAAGGCGAGACATTTTGAAGGTGGGCTTCGAAGTGACATTTTAGAAAGGGTGAATGTCTTGAAGCTGGAAACCTACATTGGGGTGCTAGACAGGGCCATAATATCAGAAGCTAACATAGCTAGACAAACTAAGTCCACAACTGACTGGAAAGGCAATAAAAGGCAAGGCTTTTTCTCAAAGAAGAAATTTTCGAAAAAAAAAATACGGGCTCCTCAAATACTTCGAATTCTTCCCGAGACACATCTCCCATGTGCAATATTTGTAGCAAAAGGCACCATGGGGGTTTGTTGCCATGTATCGGGAGCCTGCTTCAAATGTGGTAAACAGGGGCACATGGCCCGAGATTGTAATCAGAACAGTGGGAAGCTAGCAGCTAGCTCAACTGCATCAATCCTGAAGCCGAGAAATACTATGAGACCTACTATCACCGGGGATACTGTGAGACAAGGGAGAGTTTTTGTGCCTATTTCGGGCGATACACGGAATGCCAACGCAGTTGTCTCAGGACTATTTCTATATGTAATCAGGATACTTTTGTGTTAATTGACTCCGGATCCACACACTCTTTTGTGACATGTGCATTTGCATCTAGACTGAGTAGACCTCTAGAATTACTACCATATCTGCTATGTGTGTCTGCTCCATCTGGGGAATCTGTATTGTGTGAATCCATATACTGGTTTTGTGACATGCGTATTGAGGATGCTATCCTATATGTAGATTTGTTGCCCTTGAACTTTAGGCATTTTGATGTAATTTTGGGCATGGATTGGTTAACTAAATATTGTGCCACCATTGATTGTGTGACCAAACAAGTTGTATTTAAACCACCAGAACATACAGAAATTGTGTTTATTGGTAATGGGGTAGTACCTCCACTTTATTTGATAGCTGCAATGAAAGCATGCAAACTGATCAGGAAAGGGTGTCAGGGTTATTTGTGCTATGTGTTGTCTGAACAATCTATGAATGTTGAATTGAACAGTATCCCTATTGTTAGAGAATTTCCAGATGTGTTTCCAAATGAATTACCAGGGGAATTGGTAGACAGGGAGATAGAGTTCACTATTAAAACTGTATCAGGCACCCAGCCTATTTCTAAAACTCCTTACAAAATGGCTACTACTGAAATGAAAGAACTAAAAGAACAGCTGCAAGACCTGCTTGACAAGGGGTTTATCCGACCTAGCACTTCGTCTTGGGGTGCACCAGTGTTGTTTGTGAAAAAGAATGATGGAACCTTACGTTTGTGTATCAATTACCAGGAATTGAACAAGGTAACAATAAAGAACAAATATCCTCTACCCCGTATTGATTACTTATTTGACCAGTTACAGGGAGCACAAGTGTTTTCCAAGATTGATTTGAAATCCGGGTACCACCAGTTGAAAGTGGAGGCAGAGGATGTTAAGAAAACCGCATTCAAAACGAGGTATAGTTATTTTGAGTTTCTTGTTATGCCATTTGGAGTGACTAATGCTCTGGCAACATTTATGGACTTAATGAACCGAATTTTTAAAACCTACCTTGACGAATTTGTTGTGGTTTTTATTGATGACATTTTGATATATTCTAAAGACAGACTTGAACATGAACATCATTTGAGAATTGTCCTACAAATACTTCGGGAAAGGAAATTATTTCCTAAACTAAAGAAATGTGAGTTTTGGTTGGATGAAGCTGTTTTCTTAGGGCATGTGATCAACAAGGAAGGAATTTCAGTGGACCCACAGAAAGTAGAGGCAATTGTGAATTGGCCTACACCAACTAGTGTGACAGAAGTCTGCAGTTTCATGGGCTTAGCAAGGTATTACAAGAGGTTTGTGAAAGACTTTTCAAGAATAATTGTGCCTCTTACAGAACTGACACGCAAAAGGCAACCATTTGAATGGAATGACGAAAGAGAATCCGCCTTTCATGAACTAAAAATGAGGCTGACCACTGCACCAGTATTGACATTGCCCACAGGTACGGAAAATTTTGTGATTTTCAGTGATGCATCTTATAAGGGTTTGGGTTGCATATTAATGTAGAACGGAAAGGTTATTGCTTATGCCTCCCGACAGTTGAGACCACACGAGAAAAACTACCCAACACATGATTTAGAATTGGCCGCAGTTGTTTTTGCTTTGAAAATCTGGCGGCATTAGTTGTATGGGGCAAAGTGTGAAGTCTACACGGATCACAAAAGTCTAAAATACTTCTTTACGCAGAAGAAGTTGAATATGAGACAGAGGAGATGGCTCGAACTGATAAAAGACTATGATCTTGAGATTTAGTATCACCCCGGGAAAGCTAATACATTTGCGATGCCTTGAGTAGAAAATCAACGGGGAGTATGGCTTGTTTGCTTACTGAACAAAAAGAGATCTTGCAAGATTTTGAGAAGTCTGAAATTGAAGTGTTATTGTGTGAACAGGGCGGATTGATAGCCGCTATTACAGCCGAACCGGCAATCATTGATGAAATTAAACAGAAACAGAAAGAGGATGGATTCCTCAACAAAGTGATTGATGAATTTGAGACAAGTCCAAAAGCAGAGTTCAGCCTTAAAGGCGAAGTGTTGAGATTTCAGAACCGAATGTGTATTCCAGATATTCCGGAATTAAAGAGAAGAGTTTTAGATGAAGCCCATAAATCGGTGTTTGCTATGCATCCGGGCAACAATAAAATGTACCGGGATCTGAAACAAAGCTATTGGTGGCCTAAAATGAAGAAAGAAATTACAGAATATGTATCTAAATGTCTTCAGTGTTAGCAAGTTAAAGCTGAACATCAGAAACCAGGCGGTCTACTTCAACCTCTCCCTATTACTGAATGGAAGTGGGGGCATGTGACTATGGATTTCGTCATTGGTCTACCTCGGACTCCTCGAGGTGTGGATTCTATTTGGGTTGTAGTTGATAGACTGACAAAGTCTGCACACTTTCTACCAGTTAGAACTACATTTAATGCTTATAGATTGGCTACAATATATGTTGATGAGATCGTCCATTTACACGGAGTTTCGGTATCTATTGTGTCAGATAGGGATCTGAAATTTGTTTAAAGATTGTGGAAGAGTTTGCAAGAAGCTATGGGGACAGAATTAAGGTTCAGTACTGCATTCCACCCACAGACAGATGGGCAGTCAGAACGAACAATACAAACTTTGGAAAATATGTTTCGAATGTGTGCTTTAGATTTTCAAGGGAGTTGGGAAGACTATTTTCCACTAGTGGAATTTGCATACAATAACAGCTTCCACTCCAGCATTGGTATGGCACCATACGAGGCTTTGTATGGTAGAAGGTGTAGATCACCAATTTGTTCGACAGAAGTCGGGGATAGAGCTTTACTTGGGCCTGAAATTATGCAAGATACCTCTGAGAAGATCAAAACTATTCAGCAAAGGCTCAAAACAACTCAAGACCGACAAAAGAATTATGCAGATGTTCGGAGGGACCTCATGAGTATGAGGTCGGTGACCATGTGTTTATTCGTGTGTCCCCAATGGAAGGCCAAGTCAGGTTTGGAAATAAGGGCAAGTTGTCGAACCGTTACATTGGGCCGTTTCAAATTCTGGAAAGGCTTGGCCCAGTTGCTTATAGAGTTGCTTTGCCACTGAGATTTGAACAAATCCATAATGTGTTTCATGTGTCGATGTTGAGGGGTTACCTCCGAGATCCATTTCATGTGATTGATTATCACCGGGTAGGTATTGATGAAAATATAGAGTACACCGAATGGCCGGAGCGAATCGTTGACCGGCAAGTGAAACAACTGAGAAACAAGTCCATCCCAATGGTGAAAGTGGAATGGAAAGAACACTATGGGACGGATGCCACGTGGGAAAATGAGGAGGAAATGCGACTACGCTATCCACATTTGATTCCCAACGAAGGTAAAATAAGTTCGGACAACCAAACTTCCTAAAGAGGGGAAGACCGTGACGACCCTATTCCGTATTATGCGAATTGGTCCTTATTATAAATGTGATTATGTGTTGGATATGATTTTGTGTGCCATTATGTGAAAATATGTGGTTTTGAATTTCTATCTGTTCACCGTAGGAATATCTGTTTGATTATCTGCTTTGGAAACTAAATTGAAGGCCTTATCGGCCACGAAACCCAAAATCGATTACGCCATTGTGGTTAGCGTAATTTTTAGAGCCTACGGTGAAATTTAATTAAAAATTGATTCGAATCAAAATAATTAGATTCGGAACGATTAATTAAGTGCTCAATTATTTAATATTGATAAATTGACTTAGTAGGGCTATATAAAGGGACATATACACTCAATCTCTCTCTTTTTGATTCATTTTGGCTAATTTTGGGCTCTTGAGTGTGAGAGAGCCAAATTAGAGGGAGAGAGTGTAGGGAATTGAGAGTTTGCTCAAGAAACTTGGAAATCTTGAAGATTACTCAAGAATTTGCCATAGATTGGAAGAATTGAACCTCTAGGTAAGCAAGTGAACCTGAATTCAAAAGTATAAATTTGTAAATTGTGTATTCAAGCTAGATGGGTAATCAAGAGTAAGAATTGAAATGAAATTGAGTTGATCATGTTGAATTGAAGGTCAATGTATGCATGCATGTGTGTAATTGCTTTGAATTTGCATGTTTGAGCACAAAATGTATGATCCATGTAAGTTTTGAGTTGAAGCTCATGTTTTTTACCATCTCTTCATCATCTAAGTTGAGAATAGAAGTTGTGTTCCACATGCATGTACCATCCATGAGAAAATAAGTTTGAAATACATGGAATTGTTATGATGGAAACAAGTTTGGTGTAATTTGGAACATGCATGTAGGTAATTCAAGGAATTGAGCTTCATTGTGTTGTAATTTGGTGTTTGTACCATGTTAGTACATGTATACGTGAAGTTTGAGCTGAAATTATGTGTTTAGAGCCTTTGAATTTCGAGTTGAAGCTCAAGAACATGTTCTAGAAAATACAGAAATTTTGATGTCCGCTCGAGCGAGGATCCGAAGCCCCCTGACCTATTTTGACTTTTCAAATTCAAAACCAAACATGCCGATTAACTACCGTCAATGGGGAGTTCGGGGACAATTGTGGGAGCCGAATAATGGCAAAGTCAAAAGGCGCGCACTATAGAAGGCTGATATTAATCGGCTGTATCCTGCAAGAATAGGGGGCCAAATATAATATATGGGTCGAATGAGAGAAAAGACAATGATTAAAAAGTAGGCCCTGGCCCCGAGGCCCAAAAGAAACAGGTATAAATACAAGAATAACAGATTTAGTAGGTATGTAACAATCACTTTTTGCTTAACTTAGAAGACAAGCTATTTTGAGTACAAGAACTGACTTGTCCATCGGAGTGCTAATTCTGGCACCCCCGACCGGAGTCTTTGTGTCTTTTCAGGTGACTAGCTGAGGATCACTAGCGTCTCCCAGGATCTGAAGTGTATTTCCAAATCCACTTCTCCACATTAATTAAGTGTTGTAATAATTAGTAAGTAGATTGCTTATTATTCAATTTGGTTGTGTTATAATTAATTGGCTTGTTAGTTTGTTAATTAGTTGGTTTGTATTATTTATTCGGACCCTCCGTCGCGAGGGCGAATTTTGTAATAAGTGTGCATGTGTGTGATGCATGTCTTCCAACCCCATTTCTTTCTCCCTTTTATTTACCAGCTTTCGATGGTTAGTTTTAGGGTATGTTTCGATTAGCATCTTTATGTTTGCATGTGTGCATCCATTTATTTGTCTTGCATGCACTGGGCTCAGCACATCATACTAACTGCATTGTACTTCAATACCAAGTTGAATACATGTATCAATTGTTGCATCTCATATGCCATCTTAGAATAGTCGAGCCTATTTCTAGTTGCATTTTACATGTGTTGCATTAAGCATTTTAACATAGCTAGGATCATGCATTGATTACTAACTAGTTATTGTTTTGGCTCGGAGTACACTGTAAGCGTTTATGCTTTAGCATCCCTACATATGTGTTATTGATTGCCATGACAGCATGCTTACCATGAGGCTATTTGCTTAAATGATATAACTGCCTGAATGCCTGTGGGTGAAGGTTGGATTGCTTAAATTGGAACAATTCATTGAATGCGAGTTTTAAGCCCACTTGAGGTGGCAAAATCATGTTTTCTAAGCCCACTCGAGGGTGGCAAACCCACGTCTTAACCTACTTGCGAGTAGCACCTTCAAACCATTTTCAAACAAACGAACATGAGATGTTTTGTTCCAACTTAGGCAATCTAGTCTATACTTGTATGTTGTGCGCATCACATAGTAATTCTAGCTAATAAACTGGAATAAGAACACATGTGTTTTCAAAAACAAAATATCATGTTAGTAAAGGCCGATCTTTGATCGGGCGAGTGGGGTGATCATTGCATGACCTTCCCCTCTCGTACCCTAGTTCCCAAGCCGAGGCAACTTTGGTGATGACGGACACGTGGCTTTAGGCATGAGTCAGGGTTTGCTAATCCCCCAAAACAAAAATATTTAGGTGGCGACTCTGTATCTAGCAAAGCAATCCATGTTTGGCACTTCTTTATTAAAATCAGTTTTCCAAAACGATTTGTCGGATTTGGACTCATTGGTGATTTATCAATCTCGCATTGCACTTTGCAGGATTAGATTCAAAACCGTGACATTGAGTCCGAACTGTAGTAGCTAATAAACAAAATGGATTTCGCGCCATTCGTACGTGGAGCCGGGACGTTCGGGCCCGTCTACAGTTTCTGGCGACTCTGCTGGGGAGTTTGGAGAACTTGACTCAAACTCATGATATCTTGTTTTGATTACACTTATGTGTTTCTTTGCATTGCATGTGCATTGGTGCACCTAGGACACCGTGTTTGTTGTATGCTATTCCTGAACGGTTTGCCGGAGGCTCGCTTTGAGAAGCGTGCCATAAGGCTGACCGATTACGGGCTCTGCCACGACGGGAACACAAACCCCAGTTTTTACCGAGGCACCCCTTTTGACCATTCAACCTAGTGCATATCGAAAACTGTAGTGACCATTCCAAGCTAGGACAGGTTGCTTACCCGATTACAGGTTGTTTGAAACCGCTGCATGCGTAGTGAAACCTTAGTTCCTGACAATAGGACAGGGAAACCCTACCTCTCCATAGGGGTGTTTTGGCTCTCACTTGCTTGGTATGTGCTTTTAGAGTTGGCCTCTAAAGGAATGCATGTATCAGTTTGCAAGTTTGAGTATCAGGCCTGCGGGCATTAGTATTTGGGGCAATCAGTTTACGTGAGGGTATCAGTTTACAGCCAGAATTTAGGGCAGAATTCAGTAATGAGTACAGTCATTCAGCTATGCTCAAACCTGTTCTGGTGAAATTGGGGCTGAGATGCTGCATGTTTTCTCTTTTGCAAGGTAGTCCTGGAACTATAGCTTCAGAAGGCTCCAATATCCCCCGAGTACACCGAACTTTTGCTGATAGACTTTGTTAGGTCAGAGATTCAGTTCAGAGCAGCCAGTGTTCCTCCGCTGAGGCAAGGTAGAGAAAGGCCAGTCAAGGCTCACCGGTCTATCTGATCCGTTAGTCACCAGTCACATCACCTCTGTTCAATTCAGCAGATTCATGATGATGCAGAGTTCAGAAGAAATTGTGATCATGGCAGCAGTATTAAACCAAGGAATCGCCATGCAGGGTGAGACCAATGCTGAAATGCAACGCCTATCTGGGGTACCTACCACACATCCAGTCTTGGAACCCCAATCATTTCAAACCCGTGAGCCCACTACTTTTGAGCTGATGGGAATGATCGGCGATCTTCAAAAAACTGTGGCTGATCTAGCCTTTGGACTATCGGCTCCGCCATTAACGACATCACATGCCAGAAACTTCACACCAAAAGACCCCCCACTCTTGGGGCGAATTGTAATTGAACTCAGCCAACTTGAAGCCATCCCAGATTTGGGCAATGACATGTCGGCAACAACCGGGCTTCGCACTGATCCAGCGACCCAAACCTTTGACCAAGCTGAGGCAAGTGGAAAGAACAAGGTGGGGGCAGACATTGATCCCTGTGAACACCTTCGGTGGACTCTTGAGGCTTTGAAAGCCGACAGACTGAACAAACAGCAAGTGCTCGTAGTTGTTGCAAAAACTTTGGATGACACTTTCGCCACTCAGAATGAGAGCAGTTCGAATCAATGAGGAAACCGAGAGAAGGGCTATTGTACCAGAAACGATCCTTTCAGCTCTAATCCTCGACTCGGAAGAGATCAGCAAACCAAGTCAGCACCTGCCGACCCCTTTGCTAGGTCATCCAGCAAAAATCCACAAACCTTGAAGTATCAACCCCGAGGTCGCAGGGTTTTTCATGCTCTCTACATGCCTTTATCCAAGGCTCTTCAAATCCTTGTTGGACAAGGTCATCTCAAACACCTTGAGCCTCTGCCTCTCCCGAACCCTCTTCCAGCTAAGCATGATGCCACCCAATACTATGCATACCATCAACAAACCGATCATAGCACTGACAATTGCTTTCGCCTTCGCCACGAAGTACAAGATTTGATTGACAATGAGGTCATCATTGCATCAAGATCAGCAAAGTCTATCATCACTGGATCAGTGAACTTGGGGGATAATATGAGTACGTGATCGGGGGATGAACCACCTGCGGGCGGCACTCAGTTTACTCCAGATGTGGCGTATGCCACGCACTGTTTTGAGCATGTGCAAATGCTGGTTATTTTACTTTTTGACTTGGGTATTTAGGTCAATCTTGTTGTGTTGTATAGAGTCAGTCTTTTTGTACTGAGTCAGTCTGGTCTGTCTTGTTGTATCGAGTCAGACTTGTTGTATAGGAGTTGGGTGATTCCGGGAGTGTTACCTCGGACATCACTATTTTGTTTTTTTTGTTTTGTTTGTTTTTTTGCTTTCTTTTGAGTCTGTTTCTGCCTTGCAGGCAGTTGTGCCAACAGATCTGAATGAAACAGCAGTTGATTTTCATACTCTTGAATTTGTTTCTACCTTAAGCCAGTTGTGCCAGAAGGTCTGAATGAAACGGCAGTGCTTCTCACCTACTTTTCTGTGCCTTGAAATCATTGCATTGACCTAAGTTTTTCAAAACTTTTTGAACAATGTGTTGAAAACAAAGTGCAAGGAATTCCTTGGGATTTGCAAAAATTTGATCAATGGAAAGAAAGAAAGGCATGCTAAGCCCTTAATGAATGAGATCATGTTTGTTAATGTGAGTACTGAGAAGGATCCTGGCTTGATCTAGATTGGTTCTACACTATCTTTAGCGCGAGCGATTAGTCGCTTTCTTAAAAGATTTCAAAAAAATATTTTGCGTCGTCCTGCGAAGACCTGTGTGGAATCGCTCTTGAGAATGTGCAGCTTAGGATCGCTCTCAGCCTCGAGACTTGACCCCTTTTGCTTTCAAACCTTGAGCCTTAATTCAGAATGTTCAACGGTCAACCACAATGTGAGGCTTCTATGACCAGATTTGAGGCAGCCCATGAACTAGGGGCAAGAAAGTCAGATCAAGAAGGTCAGACGTGATCAAAAGAAAGCTTGCAAAGCTGGATGAGAAGTAGCCCTTGAACTAGGAGCAAACAATGTCTGATGTGCTCGAAGAGTTAAAAATTGGGACATTTCTCAAGCTAACGAAGATCGGCAAGAATGCCAAATCCCAGAAGGGAGGAAAGAATAAAGTATTGCTGAAGGACAATCGATTTCCTATCCACAACACTGGAGGCAACTTCAGCCCCTATTGGATGGACTTCTACATCATCAGCAAACAACAGCCATTCTCCTGTATGCATCGGCTTCGAGATCTCAAAACCACTTGACATGGACAAGCTACACTTTTACCCTTGAGAGGCTAGCTGGGCCGAAAACCTAGAAGGGCGACCCAGACAAAAGTTAGAGCAAGAAAAAGAAGAGAAAGAACAAAAAAGAAATGAAGAAAAAGAAATGAAAAATTCTGAAAAGAAATGAACAAAGAAAAGAAGAAATGAAAAGAATTGAAAAGAAAAGAAAAACATAGCTCGCAAGGTCGAAAACCCGGAAAGGCGGCCTTGGCAAAAGTTAGAGCGCAAAAGGAGAGGTTAATACCCGAGTGTACCTAACCCGGAACTACGTCAGGCTTGATTCCCATGTTTGGGATACGTAGGCAATTTCATGTTGAAGTCCAGCCATAAATACTTCCAAATCGACTGTGTCCATGTAATGGTTCTGATCATCTTTGTCTTCTCTGTATCCGAGAGTTCGGTTGTGATCGTCACTTTGAGGACTGATTACAGTGCGATGTGGAGCCATTTAGACAAGGGGCAACTTTCCATTGCCATGCAGTGCCATTTAGGCAAGGGGTAATTTTCCTTTGTTTTGGATCTGAGGTTGTGCATCTCAAGAGTAAATTCTGTGTTGGTCGAGCAATCGCCATTTGTAAAAATAGTTTTTGAGAATTTTTCCAAATCGACTATGTCCATGTAATGGTTCTGATCATCTTTGTCTTCTCTGTATTCGAGAGTTCAGTTGTGATCGTCACTTTGAGGACTAATTACAGTGCGCTGTGGTGCCATTCAGACAAGGGGCAACTTTCCATTGCCATGCAGTGCCATTTAGGCAAGGGGCAATTTTCCTTTGTCTTGGATCTGAGGTTGTGCATCTCAAGAGTAAATTCTGTGTTGGTCGAGCAGTGGCCATTTGTAAAAATAGTTTTTGAGAATTTTTTTTATGAGGTTGACTAATTTTCTCAAAAATTATTCCTTTTTTCCAAAACTGAACCATTTCTTGGACCCGAAAAAACGAAAATTTTCAGTGCTCATAACCTAACTTGCATGATTTTAAATCAGAAAATTGAACAAGTAAGTTAATCTAACTCTCATGTTGGTCAAAATTGTTTTAGTAGAAAGCAAAAACAAAAAATGGTCAAAATGACGAACTATGGGCACAGTTGAGTCATGCTTCCTGTCTTTTCCCCGTTGTCAATGCATTTGCCAGAAAGGGCACCGTACTTGCCAAGAAAGGCACTCTACCTGCCATAAAAGGGCACAATTGAAGTTAACAGCAAAAAGGTTGAAAGCTCTCTCACCCTCCAAGCAACGAGGTATCAAGTCAAGTGCGAAGCACAAACTAGAAAAGGAGCCAGATATTCCACTCCCTTGTTCGAAAAGGGTTGGTCACATCCGAACTGGCAAAGGGCGTCATCAACCGATGTCAGCTGCAGATTTGCTACACACCCAGTTGTAGCGCAACCCCTCTGTGGGAGGAACTCACTAGCTATGCGCAGAAGAATGAGAATCTAGCGGAATGCTAGGGGCAAGTGCCCGCAACTTCTTGTTTATCCACTGACCACCCAGGAGAGGGATAAAAAAAGAAGAGAGATTGAAGAATAGAGAGATGTGCGCTGAGAGAAAAAGTGAGAAAAGGGCTTTTTCAAAAAATAGAGCCTGAGGGCCGAGTGATGTGAGAATCACAAATAAGAAAGGGTGGGAAACAATACCCGGAGAAATAGGCTCCCTGTCCACATCTGAGTGTCGTGTGTATTTTTTTGATCGTCTCGATTCTTGTCTTGAGTCGTTTTGAGTGTCAATAGATGTCTTTAGGTTGTTTACCTTTGTTTTCCGTTGTTGAGTCGTGGTGCACTGTGTTCAGTCGTAGGCTCAATACCCGGTCGAGAACTCATTTCTCAATTTCAAATCATTTTGTACTCAGAGTGCTGTGTCATTCTTGACATTTGTGCAAAACAGAATTTGTTCTTTCATAAAACTGCAGGGTTTAACATAGGTCATGTGAGAACAGTAAAACCAGGACCTATCTGAAGCTATATAGGTTCCACACTGCAAAGCAAAAGAAAAGAGGGAAATGTCGGGCATCTGAGTTTGTTTCGACTTCAGCAAATTCCGAGATTGTATTCCGAATGTAGCCCTTCAGGCCTTGTTAATGCTCCAAAGTATGAGTGTGCCTCTACTCCGAGCTGAAGCCTGCTTCACAGCCAGAAAGGCGATCAGAAGTGCTCTCTCTGAGCACCGTCCCTGCCAGTGGTATCTTGGTTGTGTTTGCAATGAGTTCCTAGGAGACCAACTGCGACGGTGGAAACTAGAGTTCGAATGGCTGTTGCCTAGAATGCAAAGGTTCGGGATTTCCGAGACTAAAGTCTGGTTTAAATACCCAGGGGTGTATCCCCGGCTTGAAATCTGTATGGAAGCCCCATAGGTTGAGATAGCATGTATGCACCTCAATTCTGGATACGAACCAACCTAGTCTGTCACCCCGCTGGAGAATAGGGAAAGTTGTGAATATGATCAGGGAGGAAAGCAGCAGTGGCTTCTATATGCAGGTGTTACACTTGTCAGCATTTCAGAACCTTTGAACTGCGAGTTGAAGGTAAGTGTTCGAAGAACACGAGAAGGGGAGATCCTCGTCAGAGTAGAGCGGTTCACCGCCACTCACCCCGTGAGGTGCTTTCTAAAGCGCCGCTTTGTTTGTTTATTGCATTCCCTAAACATCATGCTCTACATTGCTTGTAACATGTATCATATCATCACACATATTGCATAAATGCATCTTGTACTATACTTATTCTTGTTGTTGCATAGAATATGCACGTTACATTGGATGTACATCGTTGATCCTTTTGCATAGAGTATGTACATTGCATGGAGCACATTTTAACCTTGCTTGCATAGAATGTGCACTTCTCACCCTGGCATGAAATGCGCATCTTAATGTTGCATGGAGCATACATTTCTTGCACTTGCCTTGCTATGCATGTCTCACGTGCATTGTCATGCACCTTTTCACTTGCGTTGTTATGCACACTTCACTTGCATTGTTATGCACCCTTCCACCCGCATTGTTACGCACTCTTCACGTGCATTGTTATGCACACTCTAGTTGCATTGTTATGCACCCTTCCACCCACATTGTTATGCACACTTCACTGGCATTGTTATGCTTGTCTCACGAGCATTGTCATGCACCCTTCCACCCGCATTGTTATGCACTCTTCACTTGCATTGTTATGCACACTCTCGTTGCATTGTTATGCACCATTCCACCCGCATTGTTATGCACTCTTCACATGCGTTGTCACGCACACTTCATTTGCATTGTTATGCACCCTTCACTTGCATTGTTATGCACACTCTACTTGCATTGTTATGCACCCTTCCACTCGCATTGTCATGCACCTCTTTTACTCGCGTTGTTGCGCACGTTACTTGCATTGTTATGCACATTTCTTTTTGCGTTGTCATGCACGTTACTTGCATTGTTATGCACCCTCATTACTTGCGTTGTCACGCACGTTCTATTTGCATTGTTATGAACTTTTCACTTGCATTGTTATACACATTTTCATTCGCATTGTTATGCGCCCGTTTCGCTTGCATTGTCATGCAACATTTTCACTTGCATTGTTATGCGTGTTCTACCTACATGTGTTTCTACTATATTGTACCTGTCAAAGTTTCTTTTTGTGCAAGCACGATATTGTACGTATGGTTCATTTGAAGCTGGCACAACCAGACAATATTGTATGTACAGTTCAGGCAGAGGAACTCCGGGGGAGATCATTCACGTTCCCTCGAACTCTCTTCTATCATGCGTTTGGACGTAACTTTCCCCTCTCGCATTTGACACGCGTTTGGACTTACCCATCTCCTCTCGCATTTGACATGCGTTTGGACGTACCCTTCTCCTCTCGTGTTTGACATACCTTTCTCCTCTCGCGTTTGACACGTGTCTGGATGCCTTTTTCCTCTCGCGTTTGACACGCGTTTGGATGCCCTTCTCCTCTCGCATTTGACACGCGTTTGGATGACTGCGCTTTCTTGCGCAGTCCTTCTCCTTTCGCGTTTGATACGCTAGGAGGTGTTTCGTTTGAGACTTTGGGTGTTCCCGATAGTTGCTTTTAGTCTTTCCTGCGTGAGCCGTAGTTAAGATTGCATAATTTTCTTATATCCTTCCTACATGAAGTGTAGTTTGGTTTGTGTTGCTCACGCGTAGCGTGTTTATTGGCTTGCTTATTTTCATGTATCAGACTGTTGTAATTTGTCAATTTGCTTAAAATTTTGTATTTATTTTGCATAAATGCTTCATTATAGCTTTCTTTGTATAATCATAAGTTATGCTCTTGCATCATGCATGTCATTTGCATTTTGCCCCAGCCTACGGGCGCATCTATATTGTATTTTGTCTGTTTGTCCAAGTCTTCAGCCTTGTCAAAAATGGGTCGTCTCTGGGCTTTGACATTCACTCATGTCGTTTCATGACTCTTAGCTCTGTCAAAGAGGGGCAACTGTAAACACCCCATTTTTGACCGCCCTTAAGACTTGGGTGCTACTGATGGTTTACTTGGTGGTGAAAGTTGTGCAGTGCCAAAGGGTCGATTTCTTCAGCAAGGAGAGCGTCAAATCCCAAAACCACATTTTTGGACCAAAAGATTTTAGATCTTAAAATCCTCCCTTTCAAGTCACTTTTGAAAAAAGCTCCTACGATGTTCCGACGCTCTCATTTTGTTAAATGTTGCATTTTTCGATAAACCGAGCAAGGATAAAGTGGAAATGAATGAAAGAGAGATGAAACCTTTGAAAAATCTTTCAAAGCACCTTGTTTAAGGGTTTGGTGTTGAAGAAAAGAGGAGATGAGAGAAGAGACCCAGTTGGGGGGAGGAGTTGAGAATGAATCATTAAGAGAAAGAGGAGCAATCCTCGCTAAATCAGGCCTATCCTTTTGTATACTTGGATTTAAGCTATGAGGCCACCACCGTTGGAAAGAAGACTTCCGGGGCTTCATTTTACACTCAAGAATCTCCTTAATCCGAGGCCAGATGAGGGAAATATGATTGGTTGAAGTTGGGCATCATTCCGGTTAGACCGAAACTGAGCCGCCTTCACTAAAAGAGAGTTATCTCTTAACACAGTTGGAATTTTGATGCAAGGCTGCTACCATTGGAAAGCTTACTTCCGGGGCTTCAATGTTCACACAAGAATGACCTGAAAAGGCATCCAAATGAAGGAGTTAGGTTTGCTTCAAGTCAGGGACTAGGACTGATTTTTGCTGCCGGCCTCTATGGGAGTGTGCCGGCCATGAATGGCCAATGCTGTCCAAAAGGAACCTCTGCCGGCCAAAAATAGTGTGCTTCCGGCGAACAATGGTAAAGGTGCCAACAAGTGATGAAAAGATCAATTTTGGACAGATATTTTATCTCTAGCTGGCACAACTGTCTCTCTTGAGATATTTTTTACCCAAACCTCCATTTTTGCTATATAATGAAGCCTTATATCTCATTTTCAAGGGTTAGAACATTTAGAGAACATTTTTGACAAAAGGTTTGGGAGCTTCTCACACTAAAACCTCTCTCTCTACAATCCTCTCTTGAGCATTTGTGCTAGAAGGCTTGCATTCAACCATCTTCAACCTATCAACCCTTAAAAAGAGTTGATCACCATTGGTTTGAGGTCCCTTGGAACCTATTTTTGGGCTGATTGAAGGTTGTTTGGCTCAAATTTTGGTTGGTTTTGCAGCTGTCCTTCAAGGTTCTTCAAGGGTAAACACTTGCTCCTTTAAACCTTTGCTTTGCATGCTTGTTTTACCACCTTTGTAAACTTGTTTTTGGCTTGGTTTTGAACTAAAGAAAACTCTGTTTTTCAGTCCTAAAGGTGATGGTTTAAGCCTTGTTTGGCTAGGGGGTTGCCCCCCCTTTTGCTCCTTGGCTTGTAAGGCCTTGTGAGCTAACTTTCAAACTTTTCAAACAAATTCTTTTTGGTCTTAGAACCACTGAAATCCAGAGGATTTTCAGTGATAAAAACCCTACTTTGAGGGCCCAAATAGGAGAGGTTGGTCCCCTCTCCTCTTGCCCTGCTTGCTAGTGTTGATGGCCAACCAAATGAGCATGTGTTTTTACTTCTTTATGGCTTTGTTTAGGCTCATTTTTGTGACTTATCAAACCTTCCATAACTCTGTTTTTGGCTGTCTTGGTCACCTATTGCATGTTTATTGCACTTGTAGTGTAAATCCTCTTTGCTTGCCTTGTTGGCCTTACAAAGTAGCATGCTTTTGTGGCTTGTGTTAGCTCTTTTCAAGCGTGTTTTTGTGACTTTTAGGACATGTTATAACTCTGATTTTGATTGGTGGGCTCACTCCCTGCATGGTTTATATACTTATAGTGTATTTCTCACAAACTAGTCATGTATGCTTCATGAAGTAGCATGCCTTTCTAGCATGATTTGATTTTATTTCAGCATGTTTTTGGTGATGTTTTGCCGTGTCATACCTCTGTTAAGGTTTGGTTTGGTTGGCCCTTGCATGCTCCATGCACTTGTAGTGCAATTCCATGAATTAGCCTAATGTGTATCATGCTTTAACATGTCATTCTAGCATGATTTTGGATTAGCTATAAGAAGCTTTTGGTCATGTTTTAGCATGCTTAGGCTCTGATTTTTTTTTTGTTTTGGCCATGCATGCCATGCTTTGTATAGCCATAGTGCATTCTAGCTTGTTAGTTTTGAGTTTCCAAGTCACTAGCATGCATTACTTGGACCATTTTCATGATTTGGCATCATTTGTCATGTAATTTCAGAGTATATTCCATGGTCATATAGTTGTTCTTGTCACTCTTTTAATGCCTAGGAGGTTTGGCTCTTTATGCCTCAAGAATGAGCCATTGTGCATGCCTCTATGCTTAGGCCTTTGGGATGCCATCTCAATGGATTTTTGGGCTTATTTTACCATGATATAACTCTAATTTTCATTGGTTAAGTCATGCCATGTTTAGTTGTAATAGGTGTAGTGTAATACCCCTTGTTAGCCTTGCATGCCTCATGCTTTTTGGACTTTTGTTCTAGCTTGTGTTGGCTAGGTTTAAGCATGTTTTTGGTCTTATTTTGACCTGCCTTGGGACTATTTTGGTTGCCATTGGCCCGTTGGGACTTGTTTTGCATGGCCATGATTTAAGTCCCTATGCTAGTTTCAAGCTTTGAGCTTTCTTGCATGCTATCCTTGTGTTATGTGAGTGGTTTGGCACCATTCCGTGCATGATTTCAGGGCCTATAGTATTGTCATACATCCATGCTTTTCATTCATTGCGCATGCTTGAGAGTTGTTGTCTTCATACCTTATTTGTGAACCAAAGTGTATGCATGTTTGTATGTGCATTTCATGCCATTGTTTCATCATTTTGGCCACTGATTTGGGCATGGTTGAGGTCTACCCATTTTGGTTTAAGTCCATCTTTGCATGTTGTTGCATACTTATCCATCTTTGCATGTTGTTGCATGCTTATCCATCTTTGCATGTTGTTGCATGCTTGTCACGTTGCATGTTGTTGCATGCTTGTTAGTTTGCATGTTGTCTCATGCTTGTTATGGTTGCATTGCATTTTGCATTTTTGGTACGTTGTATGTTTGCATGATTAGGTTTCATTGCATTTTGCATGCTTGTTACATTACATTTGGCATGCTTATGTTGCATTACATATGTTGTTTGCATTGCATTGTGTTCAACCGGACGTTATGTTGAACACAAGGTTGATTGGTCCACTTCATACTCAAAGTGATGAAAGTGAGCCAATCTTCCTTGGTCTCTATTGCCTTTGATCATCCATGATGAGGCAACGGATTTAGAGTCTTGTTTGCATTGCATTTATTAAATTTGTACATGTTGGATCTTTGGCCATCATGCATTGAGATGCTTGATTGATGGTTTTGGATCCAACGATGCCTCTCCCTTGATGTTTTGAGGTGATATGGAGGGGTATGGTACATACATACCCTAGGGAGACCCTCCATTTGCTCTGTTTTGTGCTCTGTTGTAGCTTGGTGTCACATCACACCAATGGCCTGTACCCTCTCATTGTTGGCCGGCACCCCTTCATCCTTGGCCGGCAGGAGGGTCGGCAGTAACCATTCATGGCCGGCAGGCCACTGGTGCACTCCCCAGCACTGTTTTGGTAAGTTTCAGCAGCAAGCACTGGAAGACACCCTGTAAACAAAGCCTCTTGAGAGCAAACCGGAGAGCTTTTCGGGGCGGAAACCGAGCATACATCTTCTACTTCTTCGAGCAAAGCTGGAGCAGCTTAGTTTAATGCTTACTTGTTAGTTAGCTTCAATTTGTAATTTAATTAGTTAATTTGCTAATTAATTAAGTGTTGTAATAATTAGTAAGTAGATTGCTTATTATTCAATTTGGTTGTGTAATAATTAATTATCTTGTTAGTTAGTTAATTAGTTGGTTTGTATTATTTATTCGGATCCTCCGTCACGAGGGCGAATTTTGTAATAAGTGTGCATGTGTGTGATGCATGTCTTCTAACCCCATTTCTTTCTCCCTTTTATTTACCAGCTTTCGATGGTTAGTTTTAGGGCATGTTTCGATTAGCATCTTTATGTTTGCATATGTGCATCCATTCATTTGTCTTGCATGCACCGGACTCGGCGCATCATACTAACTGCATTGTACTTCAATACCAAGTTGAATACATGTATCAATTCTTGCATCTCATATGCCATCTTAGAATAGCCGAGCCTATTTCTAGTTGCATTAGGCATTTTAACATAGCTAAGATCATGCATTGATTACTAACTAGTTATTGTTTTGGCTCGAAGTACACTGTAAGCGTTTATGCTTTAGCATCCCTGCATATGTGTTATTGATTGCCATGACAGCATGCTTACCATAAGGCTGTTTGCTTAAATGATATAACTACCTGAATGCCTGTGGGTGAAGGTTGGATTGCTTGAATTGGAACAATTCATTGAATGCGAATTTTAAGCCCACTTGAGGTGGCAAATCTACGTCTTAGCCTACTTGTGAGTAGCACCTTCAAACCATTTTCAAACAAAGGAACATGAGATGTTTTGTTCCAACTTAGGCGATCTAGTCTATACTTGTATGCTGTGCGCATCATATAGTAATTCTAGCTAATAAACCGGAATAAGAACACATGTGTTTTCAAAAACAAAATATCATGTTAGTAAAGGCCAATCTTTGATCGGGCGAGCGGGGTGCTCATTGCATGACCTTCCCCTCTCGTACCCAAGTTCCTGAGCTAAGGCAACTTTGGTGATGACAGACACGTGGCCTTAGGCACGAGTTAGGGTTTCCTAAATCCCCCAAAACAAAAATATTTAGGTGGCGACTCTGTATCTGGCAAAGCAGTCCATGTTTGGCACTTCTTTATTAAAATCAGTTTTCCAAAACGATTTGTCGGATTTGGACTCTTTGGTGATTTATCAATCTTGCATTGCACTTTGCAGGATTAGATTCAAAACCGTGACATTGAGTCCGAACTATAGTAGCTAATGAACAAAACAGATTTCGCGCCATTCGCGCGTGGAGTCGAGATGTTCGGGCCCGTCTACACTTCCACAAATGCAGATATTCCTTGCCGAGAAGCTCACGGATTGGATAGCCACTTTAGACAGCACGAAAAAGGTAAATTTCTGATGTTTTGGCATAAACGCGCTTTTTCCATTGAGCCGTACTCCGCTTTGTTTTCCATTCTTCCATGCCACGGTCTGATGTTAGGACCCAATTACGCATGTATTTCACTTCGGTGCACAGGAAATGTGCCTGACACTTGAAGAATTTCAAGCATTGATGGAAACCCGGCATGAAGAGGAAATCATGCCACAGCCCCGTTTTGGCCACGCCTAGACTTTGGGATGAATGTATGGGCTTATTTTGCATGAAGCTCAATCTTTGGCCCAAGATGAAAAGCTAGATATATCCAACTTGATTCATCAATTTTTTGGCATCGGTGACAGAGGTGACCCTCTTTGGCGAGGTTTTCAGCAACATGCCCTCTGTTTATGTATGTTCATACATTTCCTTCTTGTCCCTAGTTACGGCAGAGCCAGTATTAAGCTAATCGAAGTAGCCTAATGTCTTAAAAAAGGTAAGAGTTGTATTGTTTTACCACTGGTCAAGACCCTGATGGGCTTAGATGCTTTTCATCGGCGAGAGACCACCAGATTTGTGAGGTGTCCACTACTTCTTCAGGTATTGTTTCCCACCCTTTCTGATATATGCCTCGCACGTCACTCGGCACTCATGCTCTATTTTCTCTCAAAGCCCTTTCTTTACTTTTCTCTCCACGCACACCTCTCTATTCTTTAATCTCTCTTATTTTCATCCCTTCCAAGGTATAGCTCTTGGATAAGCTGAAAGTGGTGGACCCTTGCCCTGAATATTCAACCTAAGCTTACTTCTTTCGCCAGCAACTAGTGGACTTTCCCAATGAGGGATGGTAGTGCAACTGGATGTGTAGCAAGCCCGCAACTGACATAGCTTGGCGTTGCCCCTGGCTTAACTTGAATGAGATGAGCTATAGCATGTCTCGACAACCAGGTATTAAGTTGATTGGTCTGACACACTGCGTGTTCTACTTCCCCTTCCGGTTCAGATGCCAGTTTAGACATGATCAGACCTATCCAGAGGAGGTGGTAGAATACCCGACTTCATTCCCGATTCGTGTTTCACATTTAACTCGGTACCTCATTGCCTGGGGGATGAGAGAGATTCTGGCCCCTACCCCTAGTTTCAATTGTGCCCTTTCTGGTGAGTGTTTGGCTTAGCTCGAGGATGAGGCACAAGTTGGGCCCATTTCGGCTACAGAAGCTTCCGCAAGTACGAGCAGAAGATGCAGGAGCACCCGACTCACCTATGCCCCTAGTTTATTGCTTTGACCTTTCTTTTCAAGTTTTATGATGTAAAAGAAACTTTAGTTTGTATAAGAGAGTTGGAGAATGTACTGTATGTTGAAATCAATGGAATTAAAGTTGTGAGTACTAAAAATTTTCCTTTTGGTCGCAAAAATGGCCTAAGTTGTAAAGGTAAAATTTTGAGAAAAATCAACTTTTATTAAAACTTTCCAAAACCATTTTCGAAAATGATCACTGCTTGACACGCACAGAATCAATCCTCAAGATTTATAACCCCAAATTGGCAAATCATAATTGCCTCTGCTTGAATATTACTTCATTCTGCGTTGTAACCGGCTCTTCTGCCCAAAAAGATCACAACCAAACTAACAGATGATGAACAAAGATGAGCTGATTAGACAAATGGACAAGACAGTTAAGTTGGAGATGGTTACAGCCGAACTTCAAGATGAAGTTGCCTACGTATCCCAAAGATAGGAATCAGGATTTATGTAGTTCGGTTCAAGTTCACTCGAGTATTAACTCTATCCTTTTGCGCTCTAACTTTTTCCAAAATCGCTCTTTAGGGTTTTCAACCTTGCGAGCTCAGTTCTTTTTTGTTTATAATTTTTTTTCATGCTCTAACTTTTACCTAGGTCACCTTTTCGGGTTTTCGGCCTAGCGAGCCTCTCAAGGGTAATATTTATTCAACTTGTCCTTATTGATCGGTTGTGAAAATTCCAGGCCATCTAGGTCCATGAGAATAATCGCCCCAACCGACCAGATAGATTTGATAATGCAAGGACCAGTCCAATTGGGTCTGAACTTGCCCCTAGGGTCATGGATGGGAGCTCGGTTGTCTTTCAGTGCCATATCTCCTTCCTTGAGATTTCTGGACTTAACCTTCTTGTTAAAAGCCCTAACAATTCTACGCTAGTAGCCCTGAACATGATACAGCGCCTTTAGCCTGCTCTCATCAAACAGCATTAACTCCTCAAACCTGCTCTGTTGCCAGTCTGCCTCCACTATCTGACACTCAGCCATAACTCACAGTGACAGTACTTCAATTTCAATTGGCCAAACGACTTCCATCCCATAGGCAAGAGAATGAGGAGTTGCCCCCGTGGATGTTCGGATTGAAGTCCTGTAGCCCCAAAGTGGGAACAACAGTTTATCCAGCCAATCCTTGTAGGTTTCTATCATCTTCCGCAAGATGTTTTTAACGTTCTTGTTTGTGGCCTCAACAGCTCTATTAGTTTGTGGTCTATATGTCGATGACTTGTGAAAAGCCACGTTGTATTTCTCAAGCAAATCCACCACCTCTTTCTTGAAGTGTGAGTCGTTATCTGAGATGATTTCATTCAGAACTCTGTACCGATAGATGATATTATTTCTGATAAATTTGGCCACATGTGATGCCTTCAACACTGCATAAGATTGAGCTTCCACCCACTTCATAAAATAATCAATCACTACGAAGATATACGTATGTCCATTCAACCCTTTTGGTGAGACTATTCTAATAACATCAATTCCCCAGACCAAGAAAGGCCATGGCGAAGTCATGTTGTAAAGCTTTGACGGTAGAATATTCATGTGATTGGCATGGATTTGACATTTGTGGCATCGCTGCACAAAACCAATACAATCTTCCTTCATGGTGGACCAATAATAGCCTTGCCTGAGGATCTTCCGGGCTAGCATCACACCGTTCATGTGTGCCCCACATTCTCCACCGTGGATAGCCACTATAAGGCGCTTCGATTCCTCTTCCTCCACGCACAATTTATGCATTCCTAGATAACCTCTTTTATACAGCCTACCCCCGCAGATAATAAATTGGATGGCTAAAAGCCGTATTCCCCGTTTGTCTTTGGCATTTGCCCCTAGTGGATAAGTCTCCTTTTCTAGAAAGTTCCAAATATCGTAATACCAAGGGTTTTTGTCTTGCACTTCATCTATTGGGGCAATGGTCTCATAAACTGGCGTGTATTTCTGTTCAATGATAAGCGGACGCATCCGGACCCCAAGTGGGAAGTCTACCATAGAAGATAAAGTTGCTAAAGCATCAGCAAACCGGTTATTCTCCCTCAGCAGACGTGTAAACGTTAGTTTTTCAAACCTAAGAATCAAAAAATCCAGGGTCTGATGGTAAACCTTCATTTTTTCCTATTTGACTCTCCAATCCCCATTTGCTTGAGAAACAACCAAGTTCAAGTCCCTGATAATGTCCAACCTTATTGCCCCTAGTTGTAGGGAAACTTCTAAACCAGCAATACACGCTTCATATTCTACTTTGTTGTTGGACACTTTGAACCGAAGTTTCAAGGCTAAAGAATCATCGGGAGTTATCAACAACACACCAATCACATAACCGTACTAATTAGATGCTCCGTCAAAGTACATTGTCCACGTTTCCTCTCCTACATATAGAACATCTTCATCTGGGAACAAGTATTCCACTGCTTCATCTCCTTCTACCAGGTGGTCTGCTAGGAATTCTGCCACAACTCTTCCTTTAACTGACTTAAGCACAACACACTTGAGATCAAATTCGGAGAGAAAAAACAACTAACGAGCCAGCCTACCCGTAAACACTGGTTTCTCCAAGAGATATTTAATGGGATCTAATCTGGAAACCAATATTACAGAGTGAGCTAACAAGTAGTGCCTCAACTTCTTGGTAGCCCATACCAAGCCTAGGCAAGCTTTCTCCAAGGGAGTGTAGCGGGTCTCATAGTTTAGCATCTTCTTGCTCAAATAGTAGATGGCCTTCTCCACCCTATCTTCAGATTCCTGAGCGAGCATGCATCCCATGGTCATATCTGTCACTGACAAATACAGAATCAAAGGCTTCCCTAGCACTGGTGAAGACAACACAGGTGGATTCTAGAGGTACTGCTTAACCTATTCAAAGGTAAACTGATAGCGATCGTCCCAACGGAACTTCTTCCCTTTCTTCAAGAGACCAAATAGTGGTTCACAAGTCAAGGTTAGTCTTGAGATAAACCGTCTTATAAATTGCATTTTCCTTAGAAAGTCGCGCACCTCCTTTTCAGTCCTTAGTGGTGGCATTTCTAAGATGGCCTTGATTTTGGAAAGATCTACTACAATTCCCCTCTGTGTGATCAAAAATCCGAACATTTTTCCAGTTGTCACCCCAAAGGAGCACTTCTGCGGGTTCAACCTCAATCTATATTCCCTGATCCGTTGAAAGAATTTCTCTAATGTGGTGTAGTGGCCCTCTCGTTCTTTGGACTTGACGATATGTCGTCCACGTACACCTCAACCTTTGTGGATCATGTCGTGCAGAACGGTGGTCGCAGCCCTCTGATAGGTAGCTCCAGCATTTTTCAACCCAAACGGCATAACCCATTAGCAGTAGGTACCACACGGAGTGGCGAATGCAGTCTTCCCTCTGTCCTCGGGTGCCATCAGAATCTGGTTGTACCTGGAAAACCCATCCATAAATGAGAGCAAGGCTTGGCCAACAGTGGGATCCACTAATTCATTAATGTGCGGTAGAGGAAAGTCATCCTTTGGGCTAGCTCTATTCAAGTCTCGACATTCGACGCAAACCCGAATTCTACCATCTTTCTTCAGCATTGGGACGATGTTGGCCATCCAAGTCGGGTACTCAGATACTAACAAGAAACCTGCCTCGATCTGCTTGGTGACCTCTTCATTGATTTTTAGCGCCTAATTCAGACGAATTCTACGCAATTTCTGCTTGACTAGTCCAGCCTCAGGGTCAAGAGGGATCTGGTGCTGTACAATCTCAGGATTGATCCCAGGCATGCCTTCGTAGGACCACGCGAAACATCTTTGAAATCTTTTAATAAAGTAATTAAATGCTCGCACTCCTCCGAAGACAATGTAGATCCGATCTGGACCAAGCACGGATCCTTCTCCTCCTCTCGATTAATCAAGTTTTTCAAAGCTAGAGGAATTTATTCCCCTTCATTTTCATTAAAAGTTTGAAAATCTTAGTCAATATATAAACCAACGGCACAAAAAAGTACACAAAATCTGCAGAGTTTTCATTCAAAAGGTTTAGATCTTCGGTTACAGACTCAAAAGAAAAGTTGAATGAAGACCTAGACAGGACTTTGGTATCCGGGTTACCACTCCCAGAAATACCAAACTCAGACTCAAAAGAACTTGAATCTGATCCCTACCCCCACCGACTCAGTGGAATCAGATTATGGCTCATCACCTGATTCAGAACTGGAAAGATAGCCTTTCTCCAGCTGCCAAGTAAGATGTGGTGCCCTTGATGCATCCAAAATGCCACTGGTTAGGTTCACACCCGGTTCTCCCTCGATCATGGAGACAGTAAAGTTATCTCCTAAGTTCTCTAGGTCAGCCGCTGGATCTGTCAAGAGACTGACCAGTGCTACCCCTACTCCAAGCTCACTGTTATTTGAGTCATCTTCCATGCTCTGGTTAGGTTTGATGCTTGGTTCAGCCCTTTCTTCATCGTTGTCCTACAACTGATGGTCGAAGAAGATTTTGAACCCGGGGAAACGCTGCGTCGAGGAATTTACCCAAGGCTCGGGAAGCCACAAAAGGGAAGTCCTCTCCTTCCCGAACAAAACGGCCATTCAGTGTCCCCCGAATTGGCCTGTGAATGAGTTCATAATGCTTTCTAGCTCTCTTGTCCTTGGCTCTACCCTTCATCTCTTCTCCCTTCCTTATCCAGCCTTCTTTGGTGGGCATATAGCCAAGTCCAAAGGCATGCGGGTTATGTGGCACATCTATCAACACTGCAACACCTTTCTAACCACTCTTTCCAAGCCCCATTCCTGGAACGTGCCGTAGTTTGTTCATGAAATAGATGAACTAGGCACTAACCTACATGCCTTCGTCGGTGGCCAAAATGGTTTGTACTAACCGGGCTTCAACCAGAGTGAATCCCGAGAAGAATACATCCTCGTTGCCATAGTTGATCTCTGGCACTGGCATGGTCACCTTCGGAGGTGGATGGATGGATGAATCTCCAAAAACATTGCCACTGCTCCCCCATGAGGGTACTCCAACATCTGATGGAGAGTGGAGGACACAACCTTCACGTGATGTAACCAAGGCCTCCCTAACAGCAGGTTAAAGGTAACCGGTACATCCAGGATGTGAAACTTGATCTCTTGCTCAGCTAGGCCCACCTGAACTCTCACTTGTACTGTACCCATGACCACTTTACTTGTGTTATCATATGCTCGTATTACTTAGGCTGGGAACAAAGTTTTCCGGTTTGAGGCCAATTGCATAGACAGTACGGGAAGGACAGACATTAATAGTAGAATCGGTATCTACTAACACCACCAGGACCCACTTCTCCATGCATTCCACAGACATATACAACTGTTTGTTGTGAGCCGAGCCCTCAGGCAACAGCTTTTTGTTAGAAAAAGTAAGCATTGGCCTGGCACCACTTGGAAAAACCACACCCACAAGCTGCTCGGGCGTGGTGTCAATGGACAATTTAGCCATGTCCATTGTCGACAACACCGCCTGCAAGTGCACTTGTGAGGCCATAAGAAGACCCCAGATGGAGATGTCAACTTGGATTTTCTTGAGCTATTTCAATACTAACTCTTCTTCTAGTTGTTTCTCCTTTTGTTTCTCAACCTCCTTGTCCTTTCCAGAGGCCTCTACATAATCCAGATGCAGCGACTTAAAATGTCGTCCACTGCAGGTGAGATGGTCTATTTCCTCAGCATACCACGTATTATCCATAATGCAATCGCCCAAGTCTTCATCAGTATGGGCCAGATGCAGATCGTTATCGTCCCACCATTCACCCTCAGCGGCCGACAAATAGTTTTCCGGCTCTTCTTGTATCATCTTCACATCATAAGGGTCCCTCAGAGGGTGCCATGAAATTCGGTTTCCCAGCTATCTTCAATTTTTTCTCGTTCAACTTGTCTCAGTGTAGCTTCTTGTTTAGTATCCACAGTGTTCACAATGCCCACTTCTTGGGCTGGGTTTTCTGTACTAGCGCTCTCTGGCAACTTTTCTTTCTCATCAGCCCTTCTAGCTGCTATAGTTATCTATGCTTCGCTTCCTTCTAGTTTCATTCCAGTTTCTTCTTCATTATCTAGCCCATTACTCAGCCATCCAGTATTATCAATCGATCCGTTCAGGTCGAACCATCCAATCCATTCAAGTCCTCTTCGAGGTCTGCCAAATCATCCAACCCTTGACCCGAGCCATCTTCCCTGACCACATTGACGTTCACCGAGCTTGGTAGCACCAGTTCAGGCTTGGTCTAACTAGCTAGTACAATACAACAACTCGGGCCATACACCTTCTCAGCTAAGTCTCCAGGACACTCCTGCAACAGACTAGTACCTTTCTCTGCAGTCAGAACCTTTTCTACGGCGAGTGTTGTCACCACTAATCTAGAAAGCTTAGGTTGTAGGTCAGACGTGTCCATCTTGCACAGGTCCGTGCCCTCAGGAATGAACAGCGACGGCTTTGGAAGGTGAGAGGGGGTAATGTATATGCTGGGATCATAAGATGTGGTCAGTGTATAGATCAGGTTAAGATTTCGAGGTGGGGGACTTGATTATGGGCTGGGAGTATATTTGTGTTTATGTTCATTTTTTGAGGTGGAGCGATCACCTTATTGTCTATGAGATCCTGAATCTCATGACGTAATCGAAAGCACTGGTCAGTATCATGACCGTACTGCTAGTAAAACACATAGTATTTTGCGGGGTTGTGTTTGGGTGAAGAAGATCGGGAAGTGGGCGAGGTTCTAAGGGTTTTACGTGCCCTTTCATGACCAGCACCTTCATGGCTTGAGATAGAGTCATATACAGTCAATTAAAAGTCCTCTGAGGTCGGATGAGGTTGGACGATGTTTGTGAGCATGTGTTGGCAAAAGGATCGACGATTTTTGTGGTGGTGACAACACTTACATCCGATGGCCTCACAGTTGTGCTACCACTCGTAGCATTGGAACTCGGAACAAACAGCCTTTTTACCAGCTCCTTCTCATATGTAATAAGCTCCTGCTTCATGGCATCTTCGATTTGCACTCCCATTTTATGAAGCTCTGTAAACTTAAATAACGGGAGCACAATCATTTTCTGCAACAACTTGCCATGCAGATTCCGGACAACCATTCTGATTTGGTCCTTTTCGGAAGGCCTCGTGGTCATCATCGAGGCTTTGGCCCTCCATCTTGTCACAAACTCAAAGAAACCCTCCTTCGGCTCTTGGCGTGTTGCTTCGAGATCACGAGTGGTGACCTCAATTTGAGTATTGTAAGAGTACTGAGCAATGAAGGCCTCGACCATCTCTTCCCAATTCTATTTGACAGAATCTTCCAACTTAGCGTACCAAATGGCCGCTATACCTGACATGGTGCGGCCAAAGAGAGACAGTTTCTGTAGTCTAGTTAAGCCCATCGGCCGCAAGATATCAAAAAACAATCGCAAGTGGACCATCAGATCCCCAGAGCCGTCGAATCGATCAATATGTGGCATCTTAAACTGATCTGGCAATGTAACTGCAGAATCAATAAATCCATCCTCTATGTTCGGGATGGAGTTAACCCCTTATGCTCTCTTGAACAGCTTCTCTAATTTGTTAACTTTGAGCGCAGTTGGATCGACTTCGAATTCGAACGACGCCTCGATCTGATAAATCAATGCTTTGGAAGCTTGTACTAGGATTGGCTCTATTGGATTGCCCTGGTTTTCTTGAACATTGGTAGTATTAGCCGTGGCACCGAGTACAGGGATAGCTGCGGTGGGTACATGTGATGCAGAAGCCGCTTTTGGTTGCGGTTGCTATTGTTGTAGCCTGGTTATAACCATAGCCTAATGAGCCGTAACCTCGGCCTGACGGACCGCATCGCGTTGTAGTGTCTCAACTGTTTGTTGCAAATGAAGTATTAAGCCCTCCATATCAGCTGGGGAGTACTATGCCATGGGAATAGGTGACTGTCTTTGAGCTGAACTGGAAGTGGCTGACTATTCTTGGACCGAACTGGACACAGGCGAGCTGAGAGGTGATTGCTATAAGAATTGGACTGACGAACTCTACCTAATTCTCCTCCGTCTTGTAAATAGTGAAAGTGAGGTAAACACAGGTTGTCCCCAAACAAGATCCCTGGCTTTGCAAAGTCTTCCAAATTGAGTCCAAAGTACTTGGGGGATATCCGAACTTTCTGAAGCTATGTTTTTAAGCTACCTAGCAAAAGAAATAAAGCAAAAAGAGCAGCAATCAAAAACCGCACAGCACCTCAGCTAAGATGTTATCGACATAGACATGATCAAAGTTGTAGGACTGTACTCCACACTAAATTTTGCTCAAAATAGATACCAATTGTACCACTGATATGCACATTCCTGCACAGTTTCACTGTAAGTTAAAAGAAAGCCAAAACACCCCTATGAGGGGGGAGGGTTACACTGTCCTAGTTTCTGTCATGAACTAGGATTCACTATTTCAAACAAGCGGTTTCATGCAATCCTGGATTCAGGTGAGCATCCTATCCTAGTTTCGATCAGTCATTATGGCTTACTATATGCAGCTAAGCCAAATGGTCAAAAGGGGTACCTCAGTAAGACTACCTAATATACCTCTCACACGTAAAACTGAGAATTGAAAGGAGAATCAAACGGTACAGCGGTAGTCCAGATCCAAGGGTTGTGTTCCCAATGTGGCAGAGCCCACGACCGGTCAACCTTTTGGCAAGCTTTTGGGCAAGCCTCTGGCAAACCGTCCAGGAATAGCAGATGGAAAACACAATGACTTAAAGAACCAATACAAATGCAATGCAAAGAACATATAAGTGTAGATAACATTTTACATCACGAATTTCAAGTCAAGTTCTCTAATTTTCCCAGCAGAGTCACCAGAAAATGTAGCTCGACTTTTTGTGCTCCTTTCAGATATGACTAGCCCTACAGTTCGGACTCCCGTGGTTTTGAATCTAATTCCACAAGTGCAATGTAAAATAGATAAATACAAATGAGTCCAAATCTGACAATTCTTTTGAAAAATCGATTTTGAATCAAAATGCCAAAAATGGACTGCTTTGTCAGATACAGAGTCACCACCTAAATATTTTTGAAAATTTTCAGAAACCCGTGACTCTTGCCGAAGGCCACGTGTCCGTCATCACCAAGATTGTCTCAACTCGAGAACTTAGGTACGAGAGGGGAAGGTCATGAATTGAGGCTAATTTGTGATTCTTATTTACATTATATGCTCTTGTTCCGATTATTAGGCTAACTTACTATGTGTTGCACACAAGTATAGACTAATTTGTGAAAATTGGAACACTTTGATTTCATGTTTGTTTGAAAATTGTTTTGAATATGTACCACTCAAAAAAGTGATCGCATATGTGCATTACTCAATTTATTCCAATTCAAGCAATTAGCCTTTATCTATAGGCATTCAAGAGTTATATCAATTAAGCAATTAGCTTCATGGTAATCATGCTTGACACGGCAACAATCACACGCATGTGATATGCTAAAGCAAAAAAAAGCTCACCTAGTACTCCAAGACGAGCCAAAAGAGAAACTAATTAGAAAAATGCATGATCCAAACTAATGAAAGATGCCTAATACAACACATGCAAAAATGCAATTAATAGGCTCGACCACTAATTATGACATGTGAATCAATTTGATAGCATGCGATTTAAACACCTATTCAACGAAGTAGTGAACGACAATGCTTGTTAGAATGATGAACCGAGCCTCGATGCATGCAAGACAAGTGGATGCAAATCATGGAATATGCTAAATGAAACATGATGTTCTATTCTATCCATCATAAACAAATAAATAAAAGTGAGAAAGGCGTGGAGTTGGAAGACATACACACTTATTACAATTTGCCATCGAGCAAGAGGGTCCGAATGAATGTCCTAGCTAATTAAGCAAATTAGCTAACTATTACAAACCAAATGAAGTAAATTAACTATACTAGCTAGTTATTACAACAAAATAAATTAGCTGACTACTTTAGCTAATTAATTAAGTACAACATATAACTAGCTATTCTAGCTAAACCAACCAATTAGTTACAAGTCCGCCACTTTAAGTACAACATACTGCATACTACTATTACAACATTATTTTAACGGATCTCGAGAATCAAGGGAAGGCTCATGCATGGATGTGGATTTTCACCAGAAAATGATCTCTGTTTTGCTACCGAGATGCTTCTGTTGCACAGTGAGGAGATTGCACTGATTTTTCACCTCAATTTCTGCTCTGTTCTGCAAGAAATAGTACACTACCTTGTTGGAAAAAAAAAAAACAAGTAGCTGGCAACCCAGAAATAGTGGCTTGCCACCTAGTAAAAGTGGCCTATTGGCCACTAATGTTGAATTTCTCCTGCTGCAATAGAAAATAAACAAAGCACAAACAGAGCATTCTCAAGGGATGTTTGCCCACCCTGCCTCTCCTTATCATCAAACAGCTCAAGGGAGAGGTAGGCTCGATTCGAAAGCCATCAATTGGTGCAATTTCATTGCGTGATGACTTATGAACCAAGGGATGCAATTTTGATAATGCATAATAAAAGGCTCTCAAAACCTCCTCCCTATTATGGATTGATCAAGGGAAATGGTTGACATTGATTCTTGAACCGTTTTCATCACTAACAAGTATGAAACGACTCAAGATTCAATAGGTTCAATTAACGTCTGATTGAACCCAAACTATTTTATTATCTTGTTCCATTTTTAAACCATTGATTACCCCTATTTAAATTACCTTCCATTCATTAGTCAATTAAGTCCAATAATGAGCTTTAAGTCCACTAAAGAAGGGGAGTACCAAACCAAATGTTGTTTTAGGCATGAGAGGGAGATCATGTCATTGGTAATGAACCCCTAAAGACATTAAACCATTAAGCACAATATCACCCTTCAAGCTTAAGCAACACTCCTTTTGGAGCAACTCTCAAAACAAAGAGAAAAAGCCAAGAAAGGAAGGAGATTGCAGAGATGCTTAGAGGTGAACACAAGTATGGAAAGCAAGAAATAAATGCTATCAACTCAAATAGATTGGTGGCTAAGGCCTAAACCACCAAGCCTATGAAGACCATTACACTCAAGCATGCAATACAAAGCATAAATGAAACTAACACATAAAAACAATCATAAGTTAGCTCAAAACAATGTTGGAATTAAGGTAAAAACAGCTAAAAGAATAAGCTAAAAACATGGAGCAATTAAGCTAGGAAACAAGCACAAGGAGGAGAGGCTACCCCCTCCATTTTTTGGACCTCAAAACATGATTTTCAGCCTTTGAAAACCTATGAAAAATACTGGTAAAAATCTCAACAAAAGTTGATGAGAAGGTGGGAAACACATGGGTAAAAGCCTATGAAATAATGCTCAAAGAAGGGTGATCCACCCCTCTACCATTAATGGCTTCAAACCGCAAGTTTCAGCCTAAAAATACAGGTGAGAAACAACTCAAAAACAACAAGAAAATATGAGAAAGAGATGGTACAAAAGAACTAGAATGTATACCTCCTGAAGAGGAATGATCCCTTGAATTCCCAAACCACTAATTTCGCACTCTCAAGTGCTAAAGTGCAAGCTTAAGCACCTCAGCATAGATCCCTCAAGGTTTGGTTTAGAGTGTCTAGGCAAAGGTTATGTGGGTTGCGAGAGACAGAGAGAGAGAGAGAGAGAAATGTAGAGAGAGAAATATTTTTTCAAAACTTTTTGCTCTCCAAAATTTTCTAACCCCAAAACCATGAGAGGGAGTCATCTATATATAGAAATTTATAAGACCACCTCAGAAATATCTATACAGACACAGTTGGTGCAGTGCATGCACTCGTGGAGACAGCTGGCACAGTTGGCAAAAAGATCTAAAAATTTACACAAGTGGCCGGCAGGCCACACTGGTGGGTCTACAGGTCCCTGGATGCTCAACCCGGAAAAACCACTGTGTTGATCCAAAACAAGGCACAAGGTTTGTAGGTTCAAACTGAGGCTTCCTGCTGAGAAAATCAAGCATTTGACAAGCGTATACATTCATCACTGAGTCATCAATCAATGGAAACCAAGTCTTAAGGGCCATCAAAAATGGAGTGTCTACAGGGATGTTGTCCTTAGAAAGGTTTTCAGCAACAAGAAAGATCCCAGGGAGGGCAAGCTTGGCCCAAACTGGAAGGGACCGGATCACATCATCTCGGTCATAGGCAATAGAGCTTATCGACTTGAGGACACTGATGGCAAAGAGCTGCCAAGACCTTGGAACACCAGCAATCTGAAGTTTTTTTACCATTAATTTCTGTTTTTCAAGTTTCTTTTGTGTAACAAACTATTAGCCAAAGTATTAATGAAATACTAGATCGATTTTGTTTTACAAAAATATTGTTGAAATTTTTGTAATAAGACCGAAAAGTCTTAAGATGATGTTCCCATGGCGAACATGGCGATTAACTTAGACTTGCCATGATGGCAGAGTTGAACTAGGTCTGCGATGTTTCAGCATGAAACATGACAATTAACTTAGATTTTCCATGACGGTAGAGTTGAACTAAGTCTGCGATATTTCAGCATGAAGCATGACGATTAATTTAAGATTTGTCATGATGGTACAGTTAAACTAATTCTGCAATGTTTTGACATGAAATAAGACGAGACTGGCCATGATCTGGTCAGGTTGTAAGGAAAGCCAAGGTAAATGAAATACTCTTGGTGTACTAAGGTTAAGCCTTAAGTGCTTCATTTGGGGGAGCCAAACATGATAACCTCGGTCAAGAATGTCTAAGTAAGACTTAGGCAGGTGATGTGTCCTTGATGTGACCATAAGTGGTACTTAGGTTCACATTAGGGGGCAAGAAGTAGGAATGAGCATAACACTTGTGAAATTTTTTGAAAAATTTTGCGAGTTGAAGTTATCCGAGATCATTGACACGAGATATTATCCGAGATAAGTTAATCTGAGATGACAGTACTGTATTGTACCCGAAGTGTAATTATCTGAGATACCCAGTCAGGTTGTTAGAGTTGGAAGGGTGCAGTCTTGTCATAAGACAAGAAGTACAAGTAACGAAACAGCACTTGTAAAAATTCAATGAGAAAATTGTATAAGTGTTGTTATCCGAGTTGTTTAAATTGCAATCCGAGGTGTGAACATATCCAAAGTGTTAGGGCTTGAGGTGAGGAACCAGGTTATTAGACTTGGAAAGATAAGAAAATTCTAAGTATGAAAAAATATGCAAGGCAGTAAGCATAAGACAGGAAGCTTTCAAACACTTTGAAGAAAAGAGAAAGGCTTGCATTAAAGGAAACTTGTTCAATTACATTAGAAGGCACATCGGCCCGACAAAACAGAAAATTGTTTAACAGAAATAACAAAGCTAAAAAAGTTCAAAGAAAAGAAAGAAAATTCCTACGTACTGGGGACTTGCGCATTGATCTCGGACTATGAAACCTCAACTGTTGGTAGTGTTTCGACCTTAGCAGACAGCTGAACAGACTTCTTGACCGCAACCTCAGTGTCAATCTCAAAATGGGTCTGGTCCAGGCTATTCTCGGCAGAAAGGATTTTGACTTCAGGGGTAGCCTTCAGGAGGGAGATGTCTTTGGAAACCTCATCCTCAGAAACCTCGTCCTCTTCCTCTCCCTCTCCGGTCAAGTCTAGGACTAGATCATTAAGAATTGGAGACTTGGCCCTAACAATAGCATCCGCCTCTTCATCGACATCAATTTTTTCTTCTTTGGCCTCATCCTTGGATGGGTTTGGCAATGGAAGAAAAGACACGTCAAATTGGTTGATATCCTGGAGTGATGAGTCCTTAGGGACAGACTGCTTATTGAGCGCCTCCATCCAATCCAAGTAATAGTGTTTGTTACCAGCTAGATTAACTTGCTTCTTCATTGATCGCGGACGTCGGCATAGCCCTCAACATAAGCCTTCTCATCGGCTGCCTTAAGCTCAGCCTCCTTGGCATCCAAAACATCTTTTAGCTTAGCCTCATCTTCAGCTACCTTCACCTCGACGGCCTTAACCTCAACTCTGGAAACTTCAATAACATCCTCGGCAGCCTTAGCTTTGGCCTCGGCCCTGTTCTAAGCAATCTGGGCAGCCCTGACTTTGTCCATCAGACTTCAATTATTCACCTCGGCTTTATTGAGTGAAGAAAGGAGATTGACAACTTCTTGGGTTTTCTTTGTGAGGTCCTTCTTCACCAACTCAACCTTGACCACATGAGAATGAGCATGTTAGATGGCCTGCAACAAAAGAAACAAGTTAGTGAAATTATCCAATGTATAAAAGATAGAAATGAAAGTGGAATGAAAAGTTACAAGTTAGGTGATTTACCAAAATAGAATGTCACATCATCATTGCAAAATTTTCGTACTAGTTGAAGTCGGCAAGTTGGTCCATTTCGGCAGGCAGAAGCATGGTCGTGAATAGAGTAGCGCCGACTTCTAGACTCTTTATTACACTATCACCGACCTTGAGAGGCCTGTTTCCAACTAGAACCTCGGGTGCCTACGTACCACCGAGGTGGAAACTGTTTCCACCTTCTGGGCCCTCTAACCTCAGCTTTTTCGGCAACGACGCGTGTAGACGTCCCCGAACGTCACGGGAGGGAATCCCGTTTTGTTCATTGGGGCTTACTACAGTTCAGGACTCAATGTCACAGTCCTGTATCTAATCTCGCAGAGTGCAATGCAAGACCGATGAATCATCAAAGAGTTCAAATCCGGCAAATCGTTTTGAAAAACAGATTTTTAGAAAGAAGTGCCAAACATGGACTGCTTTGCTAGATACAGAGTCGCCACCTAAATATTTTATTTTGGGGGGATTTAGGAAACCTTGACTCGTGCCTAAGGCCACGTGTCCGTCATCACCAAAGTTGCCTCGGCTCGGGAACTTGGGTACGATTGGGGAAGGTCACTTCGTGAGCACCCCCGCTCGCCTGATCAAAGATCGGCCTCTACTAACCATGATATCGAGTTTTGAAAACATTATGTGCTCTTATTCTGGTTATTAGCCTAGAATTACTATGTGATACGTACAACATACAAGTATAGACTGGATTGCCTAAGTTGGAACAAAGCATCGCATATCCATTTGTTTTGAAAATTGATTGAAGTTTGCTACTCGCAAGTAGGCTAAAACACGGGTTTCGACGAATTATTCTAACTCAAGCAACCCAACCTTCACCCACAAGCATTCAGGAAGATATATCACATAAGCACATAGCCTCATGGTAAGCATGCTATCATGGTAGACACTCACACACATGCAAGGATGATAAAGCATAAACACTTACCGAGTACTCCAAGCCAAAGAAAGAAGCTAATTAGAGATCATGCATGAATCCTAACTATACTAAGAATGCCTAATGCAACACATGCAAAAATGCAACTATGATAGGCTCGGCTTTTCTAAGATGGCATATGAGATGCAACAATCGATACATGTATTCAACTTGGAATTGAAATACAATGCAGTTAGCATGATGCACCGAGCCCGGTGCATGCAAAACAGATGAATGGATGCAAACATACGAGCATAAAGATGCTAATTTAAACGTGTCCTAAAACTAACGCACACTTATTCGACCTAGTGCATATTCGGAATAAAAGGGAAAAAGATGTGGGGTTGGAAGACATACATCACACAACCGCACACTTATTACAACATTGCCCTTTTCAGAGGGTCCGAATAAATAATACACGACCGAATGAATAACGAATTGCAACTAATTATTACACAACTCTAATTAATTAACAAACTAACTAAGTAAGCAATAAAACTAGCATGCAAACTACAATGCATGTGGACTGCCTCAGCTCTGCCTTGAATGATAGAGGATGCATGCATGCTCGAGTCGCCTTGTCGGGAAATCCATCGCGATGCCCCAACCTGCCTTTGTTTGCAATTGATCTCAGAACACTACACAAGGCTCCAGAAGCCTAAAACTCCACCCTGGGGGACTGTGGGAAGGCTGCCGACCAACTATTGGCCTTGGAGACCACCTATCGACCACCTTTTGTGGGAGAAACCAAAAGGGGTGGTCGGCCTGCCAGAAAAGCTGGTCGGCCGACTAGTTTCTGCCTCTGGTTTCTGGTTTTCTGCAACAAGGAGCAAGAGAGAGGCATGGCAAGGTATTTTCAACTTATGTGTGCACGACCACTCTCCCCGTCATTGCATAAGCTTAAAGGAGTGTAGTCCTTGACCCTCGGGCCACCAATCACGCATTTTGATGCATGATGGCTGAGGAACTGAATTGCACGACTCAATGTGAAATGAATGCATATATGAATACATAAATGCCTAAACTCCATCATGTGTAGTCAAGAGTGTTGGCGACCGAGAATCGAGGCACGTTTCGTCACTTGGAGTACGAAACGTCCCTCGTTTCCCGTGTTTGGACTAAACCCTACTCCAAACACAATGCAATGCACATGGCATTCATGAATGCAACTATAACATGCAACCTAAACATAATGCCACTAAACAAACATGCAAATGATGATATGCAAACATGCTACTAGCATACACAATGCTATGAAATAATCAATGGCATACTCAATGCACATGAAAACTATATGGCATACACAATGCACACATGGAGACTAATAATGAAATGATCAAGGCATACACAATGCAATGGTCAATCATACAACAACATAGACTAAATGGCATATACAATGCAAGATGGACTTAAACTAAAATGAATGGGCCTCAGCCATACTCAAATCAGTGGCCAAACATGATGAAATTAAAGGTAGGAACACTCATGCAAACATGCCCAATGCAAGGGACCGAACTTAAGGCATCAAATGCCACTCTACCAAAGCATGGCAAGGGATGAAATATGGCATACAATCATCCATTTTCCAGCTCTGAAATGACATGCAAACACCTCACACAATGCATGCTAGATGGCCCGAATACCGAAACTAGTGAAGCGCATTACACTAGAGGTACACAAAGCAATGCACAAATGGACAAACCAGCCCCAAACAGACCCTAGGCAGGTCCAAGACAGTGGGAAAATGGACTAAAATGGTGGCTCGAAAGGCATGAAAATGAAGCTCATGCAATGGTCCAAAAACGAGGTATACAAGCACGACTCTCAAACGCATTTAAAGAGTGGAAAACATGGGAATATGGCATACATGTAAGCTCTGAAATATGATGCACATTGGTCCCAAAACATGGAAACACCTCAACATAAGCATGCAATAGGCTCTAAAACTCAAAGCTAGGCAAGGGTATTGAACTACAACCATGCATAGCAAGCATCATTCGACCATGAGGCATAAAAACAGAGCTAAGGCAGTCCAAAACATGCACAAAATCAGTTTAAAGCATGGCCAAAAAGTGCTAGAATCAAAGGCCAAAAAAGCATGCAATGTAAGCTAGTAAAGAGGATTTGCACTACAAGCATATGAGGCATTCAAGAGGTCACTAAACTAGAAAAACTCAGAGGTATGACATGCCAAATAATGCCTAAAAACCCATTGAAAAGTGATCAACACATGCAAGAATGACATGCTCCTTTGATAGGCTATAAAGAGGGTTGTTCTATGCATGCAAGATGGACACCGAAAATGGAAAAAAAGGGCTCTGGACAGAGCCTATGCAGGTCCTAAAACCCACCAAAAATGGCCTGAAACATGGCTTGGAAGTATGCAAATAAGGGCTCCTTTGTTAGGCCAAATATGCTAGTAAACAAGACAAGGGGTGAGAGGGTCACCCCTCTCTGATTTTGGCACTCAAAATAGAATTCTAGCCACTAAAAATCCACTGGATTTCAGTAGCTAAAAGGCCACACAAAGGCCAACACAAATGCTCTAAGGCATGGCTCAAAACAAGGTGAAATGAAGCATGCAAGGGGGTAGATGACCCCCAACAGAAAAATGATCTTAAACAAACATGTTAAGGGCCTCAAAATAAGATTTTTTTTAGTTTACACTGAAGCTCAAACATACTTGGAAGTATGGCTAAGAGATGGAGCAAAATAAAGCCAAAAAGAGGAAAATGGTGTGTTACCCTTGTAGCCAAGAACTCCAGCAGCTTCTGGACCAAAAATGGCAACTCCTTAGCCTCTAAAAACAAGCTCCAAGAACCTTAGAGTGATGGTGGAAGTGTGTGGTTGTGAGGTGGTGTGTAAAGGGCCAAGATCAAGGCTCTTTTGGATGCTAAAATATAGAGACAAGGGGAGAGATATGGTATATGCTCCAACCAAATTCTGAACCTTTGCTAATGAGGGAGAGGGTCTCTCTTATAGCCAAAGAGGTCCAAAGCTTCTCCAAGAAGCTTCAAACCAAGGTGGAAGATCCTCCATAGACGTGTATGGTGGATCCAGTCTGTGCCTCCCAGCTGGCACAACTGGAATCAACTCACTGAGACAAGACAGGAGGAAAAGGGCCGACCAGTTCAGGTGGTCGGCCAGCAAGTTTAGGTGGTTGGCCAGCCAGTTCAAAAGGGTCAACTCCAAGAAAGGTGGTCGGCCAGCCCATTTGGTGGTCTCCCAACTGAATACAAGCTAGTGGTATGGTGGGAGACCAGTAAATGTGGCTCAAAAACCAAGGAGACCAGCCTCCTATCAAGAAAATCAGCCAGCGAAGAGAAAGGTGGTCTCCAAGAAGAAAAGGTGGTCTCCCACCCTAGTATCACCTTCCAAACAATGAAAATAGGGTCCATGCCAAAAATGAACCAAGACGGATGCAAAACGAGGGTTCGGGGGCCAAAACGCGTAGCCGGGTGCCCTAAAAACTAACTGTTAAGCATCGAAAGTGGCGTGCAACCATGAAGGTGGTCTCCCGGGCCACAGTGTCCCTTTAGAGAGAGGAAACAAGGTGTGTGCCAAAAACCGGAGCAATCGGAGAAAGTAAAGCGGTCCCGAACCGAAGCGCACGGCCGACGGCTCTAAAAATTGAAAATTGGTCTCCAAACGGGAATAGTGGTCTACGACCATGAAAAGTAGCCTACGGCCACTGAGAGATGGTCTACGAGACCTCTCCCTCCCTTCAGGAAGAGAAAACAAGATCTGGTTCGCAAACCGAGGCAAAGCACAAAAAGGTCCCGAGGTTCGAGGGTAAGGCTCTCAGCCAAAACTCCGAAACCTCAGAACGAGCACAATATGCACCATCACTGAGCGCTCAATCTATGACGTCTGAGTCTTAAGGTCGGTCAAAAATGGAGTGTCTACAACGCGTCAGAAAATTCAACCTCAGTCGGCCTCTTCTCGGCATCGACTAATTTGGATATAGGGAGGGTATCTTCAGGATCCTTTTCAGAATCTGAAGGAATGGCGGTGATCTTAGCCTTAGCCTTGGCTTTCTTCACCCTCTTTGATTTTTGAACAGATTGAGGGAAATGCATGGACTAGACCGTAACGACGTCGGGCAAGTCGGCCAGTAGGTCATCAGCGATAGCAGGCTTGTATCTTATCTCCTCAATTGTTGCGACAATAGTAACTCCCGAACCAAGTCAAAAAATTAGAAGAGTGATTGGTGGATTTGATGGGTCTGACGCCGATTTGTCGAGACCTTAGCGCTTTTGGCTACGGGTTCTGTTAGTTGAAGCATTTGGAGGTCAACGACGCCGTTAGCATTGGAACGGTGGAATAAGATGGGTTGGAGCAAAGGTGGATGGCTCGTTGGCTGGATCAAACGTTGATGTCTGATCTGGCCTTGGCAAGGAAGTGGTTGGTTGAGTGGATGTTGATGTCCTGCTCTTCCTTGGCATATTGGGGAGAGAAGACCGGTATGTTGGAATGTAATTTAGCAAGAGTAGAGCCTTGCGGACCTCAACAGGAAGGCCGAGGAGTCAGATGAGATCTCGGCTTGGGATGTAAGTCTGGCGGAAATTCTTTGATGGATGGGGAAGAGCTACAGAAACAATAAGAAAACATTAGTACATTTAAGAGAAATAAATTACTAAGTGTTGAACAGTAATGACACCTTGAGGTGACTAGGTCCTTATCCTCATCGTTCCTAAAAACTCCTCGACGTAGTGAGAAAAGATGAAAATCGTCGTCCGATGTGAATTCCCAATTTCCCGAAACAATCAAGTAATCATCTCTAGTGCCTTTGTTGGAGTCAGGGAGGTTGGCTATTAGTTTGAACTTGGTGGATCTGGGCTTAAGGTAGTAAGTGTAGCTGCTTTTGAATTTGAGGCCACACATAGTATAGCAGCACTAGAGGTCAGATAGGGTTATCCTAGCTTTTTCTCGGCGTGCCAACTCGGTGACACCATTGAGATAACTTCCCTAAAAAACATATCGAGAGGAAAACTGAATCCACCCTCAATGATAGACACTACTAAGAAAGGCATATAATTCTCTTCTGTCATTATGGAATCCTCTTTGTCAACCAACCTAAGATGAACATCGGCTGGGATAGAGAATTCCTGGCGAAAATATTCTAGTTTGGTTGGGAGTCTACCCTCCATTTGAACATCCCCATGACTTCAGCTTGGAGTGTTTGGCAACAAATTTCGGGAAAAGTGATTAGTGTGGGTTTGAAGACCTCGGCTAGACCCTAATGACACAAGGGCGAGGATTCTGGTTGCCTAAGGTGGATTGTGTTTCAATTTTCCTGAGGCAATAATGTTTTAAATCAAATCCCAAACCTAAGTCTATGCAAATGAGCAAGATTCAAAGGCAGAATCTGGAAAATAAACAAAGAAAATAGAGGAAACAAGATTCAAAGTCTAAAACAAAGCAAAGACACAAAAAAAGCTACAACATAACAGGTGCAGTGGTGTGAAATGACAATTCAAGAACACAAATGTGAAAAAAAAAACACTACCAAACATTCAAGAACATAGATATGATCAGTGCAGTGGTGAAAATTTAGAAAATGCGAATAGAAATATAAGTGACAACCAAAATACGATCCCAGTTGTAGGCACCCCATTTTTGACCGTCCTCAAGACTTGGACGTCATCGTTTGAACACTCGATGATCATCCATGCTCGTGTCCGTTTTGAGTTCCCGAAGGTCTCAGTTACGCGCCTTGCCTTAAGATCTCTCAACTTGTCTGTTTTGTGCTTGGTTGTGGACCAAGGACTTGTGGTTTTGTTTCTAAGGGAAGAGGGTGGCTTGTTGGCCATCCCTATAACCCATCGGCCAAGCCTTTTGCTTATCGGCCTTGTTTTCTTGCCATCGGCCATAAGTGGTGGCCGATCGGGATTGATTCAAGTCCTTAGCTTGTTCAACAAGCTTAGGAATTGAATTTCTATAAGAAGGGAGACCCCTCTCCCGTTCCAGAGGTTCTGAAAAATTGGGATACAAGTTACATATCACTCTCTCTATATATTTTCTCTCTATATATATATTTACCCTTGTTTGTGCTCAAAAGTGTAATTTCTTCACACTTTTGCACTAAAGCACCTACTAGAACACCATACTCTTATTGTTGAGGTACTTGAGGGTTTTGTTTGAACTCTAAGTTTGGTTTTTAGCTCAGAAAGTTGCTGGAGTTACCTCTTTGAAGTGGTTCTACAAGGGTGAGTCACTAACCCTCTTTTAAGCTTTGTCTTCATTGCTTGCTTAGCCTTATTTTCATGCTTATTTTGGCTTGACTTCGAACTATAAAAAGCTTTATTTTCATGTGTTTGAAATGATTGTTTAAGGTCTTGTTGGTGTTGGGGGTGATCTACCCCCTTGAGTGCCTTGTTTTGCCTTGTTTTGGGCCACTCCTTTAGGATTTTGTTTTAGCCTTTGTTTGACCTTTCTACCACTGAATTCCAGAGGAATTTTAGTGGTGGAAAGTGTGTTTTGAGGCCTTAAATAGGAGAGGGTCATCCCCTCTCCTTGTGTCTTATATGCTTGTATTGATAGCTCATAAAAATAACATGTTTGTTAAGCTTGTTTTGGCTCCATCTTAGCATGTATTAGACCTTATTTCAGCATGATATACCTCTGTCTAAGGTTGGTTTGATAGCCTCTTGCATGCACCATGCACTTGTAGTGCAATCCTCTCTATTGCCTTAACATGCATCATGCCTTTGGTCATCATTCTAGCACGATTTTGGCTCAACTCCAAGAAGCTTTTAACCTTGTTTTACCATGCTTAAGCTCTAATTTGTGTTGTTTTGGTCATACATGCATTGCTTTGTATAGACATGGTTCAATCTAGCTCACTAGTTTTGTGTGTTGAGTCCATTAGCATGCATTACTTGGACTATCTTCATGATTTGGCATCATTTGAAATATGATTTCAGTGCATGTAGAGTGATCATACACTTGCATTTGTCACTCTTTAAATGCTTTAAAGAGTTGGTTTTTTATGCCTTAAGAATGACCCATTGCGTATGCCATTTTGCCTAAGCTTGTAAGCTGCCATATCAGTGTGTATTTGGTCTCATTTTGCCATGATATAACTCTGATTTTTGTTGTGTATGCCATGTTTTTGTTGTTTGAATGATTTGACATCATTTCATACCTGATTTCAGAGCACTTAGTGTTGCCACACTTCCATGTTTGTCACTCATCGCTCATGCTTGAGAGTTGTTATCTTCATACCTTGTTTGTGAACCAAAGTGTATGCATGTTTGTATGCACTTTCGTACTTCATTTTCATAGCATTTTGGCCACTGTTTTGGACATGATTGAGGTCTTTCCATATCCAGTTTAAGTCCATCTTGCATGTTGTTTGCATGGTTGTTGGCATGCTCATGTTGCATTTGCTTTGTTTACATGCTTAGGTTGCATTGCATTGAGTTGGCATACCATTCGCTTTGATAAGTTAATCATATTGCATTACATTGTTCACATGCCATTAGTATTACTAAGTCAATCATGTTGCATTGCATGGTGCTTGCATGCTCATGTTGCATTACATTGTTTGCGTGCCATTGGCTTTGTTAAGATGTGCATGCATTGCATTGTGTTTGGTTTGGATGTCAAGCCAAACACGAGAAACGAGGAACGTTTCATACTTGAAGTGATGAAACGTGCCTCAATTCTCTGTCGCCGACCCTCTTGATCATGCATGATAGAGGTTAAGGCATTTATGTGTTTTTGTGCATTCATTTGACATTGATTTGTGCGACTCGGCCTCTTTGGCCATCATGCATCAAAATACGTGATTAATGGCTCGAGAGTCGAGCACTACACACCTTTGAACCTTAGACATGATAAGGGGTGTAGTTGCACACACATTTTCTTGCAAATACATTGTCATACCTCTGTTTGTGCTCTGCTGCAGCAAAAAGGAGGAGTTTGCAGGAAACAGTGGCCGATCGGCTATCAAGTGTGCCGATCGGCTATCAATATTTGGCCGATAGCCTCAAAATTGGTCGATGACCTTTATCCTTTGGCCGATGGCCATACCTCTTGGCCGATAACCTCTCAGCATGTCCATGAGGTGAATCAGAAGTGTTCTGGAGATTGGCACAATTTTCAGAAGTCTAAAACAGTGCAAACAGAGGCAACATGAGGCATGGTAACGGATTTCCGAGCGAGGCGATCGAGCATGCGTCTTCGAACTCTTAGAACTGAGTCGAGGCTTTTTAATTTGTAATTAGCTTTACTTGATTAGTTAGCTTTTGAATTTGTAACTAAACTAGCTAATTTCTTAATTAGTTAACGTGTTGTAATAATTAGCTTAGTGTTAGCTAGTTATTCAATTTGATTATGTAATAATTAGTCTAATTAGATTATTAGATTAGTTAAACTAGCTTAGTGTACTCATTTGGACCCTCCGTCGAGAGGGCGAATTTTGTAATAAGTGTGCGTGAGTGTGTGACTTCTAACCCCACGTCTTTCTCCCTTTTACTTAACCGCTTTCAATGGTTAGTTTTAGGGCATGTTTCAATTAGCATACTTATGCTAGCATGTTTGCATACATTCATTCATATTGCATGCACCGGGCTCGGCGCATCATACTAACCGTATTGTATTTCAATACGTTTACTTAAATACGTGTTCAACAGCATGTTATCAAGTTACATTTCATATGCCATCTTAGAATAGCTGAGCCTATTTTTAGTTGCATTTCGCGTGTGTTGCATTAGCCATCTTAACATAAACTAGGATCATGCATGATTTCTAACTAGTTATTGTTTGGCTCGGAGTACACTGTGAGTGTTTATGTTTTAGCATCTTGCATGCGTGTAAGTTATGCCATGTTTAGCATGCTTGCCATGAGGCTAACTGCTTAAATGTTCAACTGCATGAATGCCGGTGGATGAAGGTTGGATTGCTTGAATTGGAACAATTCATTGAAATGCGAATTTTAAGCCCACTTTGCGAAGTGGCAAAATCTTGTTTTCTAAGCCCACTTGAGGGTGGCAAAATCCACGTCTTGGCCTACTTGCGAGTAGCACCTTCAAACCATTTTTAAACAAACAAATATGAGATGTTTTGTTCCAATTTAGGCGATCTAGTCTATACTTGTATGTTGTGCGCATCACGTAGAAAGGTTAGCTAATAAACCAGAATAAGAACACATGTGTTTTCAAAAATAACATATCATGTTAGTAAAGGCCGATCCTTTGATCAGGCGAGCGGGGGTGCTCATTGCATGACCTTCCCCTCTCGTACCCAAGTTCCCGAGCCGAGGCAACTTGGGTGATGACGGACACGTGGCCTTAGGCACGAGTCAGGGTTTCCTAAATTTTCTAAAATTAAAACATTTAGGGGGCGACTCTGTATCTAGCAAAGCAGTCCATGTTTGGCACTTCTTTATTAAAAATCAGTTTTCCAAAAACGATTTGTCGGATTTGGACTCTTTGGTGATTTATCAGTCTTGCATTGCACTTTGTGAGATTAGATTCAGAACCGTGACATTGAGTTCGAACTATAGTAGCTAAAGAACAAAACGAATTCGTGCCCTCGCGCGCGGAGCCAGAGAGTTCTGGGGGCGATCTACACCAGTGTATAGTAGTGTGTGTGACATGAACAAAATACGATACAAAAACATAGAATCTAGAACATGAAAAACGGCAAGCATCATCAAAGAAGATTTCTTAGCCATGGATGGAAATTTTATATGAGTACAACAAAAAAAAACAAAAAAAAATTATTCACGGAACATTAAGAGGCAAAAAATGAAAAAGAATAAATCAGAGACTTACCGATTGGAGCCAAGGAAATAGACGCTGGAATAGAGATCGCCGAAGTCAAACAACGACAATGAATAGAGCAAAACAGTAAATACTTCGACAGAGGTGGTAAACAGAGCGTAATTGCAGAGCTTCGAAGGGTTTGAAAATGGTGGTTTACGAGAGAAATTTTAGAGAGAGAAAGTCTGGGACAAGAGAGAGATTGTGATTGCAAAAGCGAAGAGAGAGAGAGAGAGAGAGAGAGAGAGAGTGTGTGTGTGTGTGTGTGTTTTGTCAAAAACGTGAAAAGGCTGCAAAACGTAATGAAGATGCCTTGGATGACATGCCTGTCAGGCAACGTGGGCTGAAATGACGCGATATGATAGTGGGTGCTTGGTATGAGCTAGTGAGAATGGGACACATGGAAGAAACGGTTGAAATGACGGTGCGTAACAGTTCATGCGCAATTGAAACTCTTGAATTTCTTGAAATAATGAAGCAACAACCTCGGCTGGAGGAGCGATCTCTGTTGAAATTAGGAATGGCAACGAGGCGGGGCGGGGCCGGGGATCACACTCCCGTCCCCGATCCCCGATGGTCAGATTTCCCCCCGTCCCCGGCCCGATCCCCGACGGGGAACCTATCACCGCCACCACCCCCGTCCCCTAATGGGGATCGGGTTTCCCTGACCCCGAACATTCCCCGGCTACAAAAAAAATATATATATATATATATATATATATATATTTGCAGAAAATACAACCATTCATCAACAACAATATCAACATCATCATCAACAACAACAACAACATCATCAAGCACAAAACCAAAAAACCTTCAACAACATCGACATCATCATCTTCATCAAGAACATCTTCATCTTCAGCATTTTCAGATCTGAAGAACAAGCCCTAAACACATTGAGGAGCCAACGCCGATGTGAGAGGAGTGGCGGTCGTGTGTGAGAGACTTTGCTGACACCGAGAGAGAGGAATGGTGGTCGTGTGTGAGAGAGAGAGAGAGGGGGAGGCGATGGAGAGAGGAAATAGAGAGAGGGAGGCGAATCGCTGTTAGAGAGACAGAGAGGCGTGATAAAGACGGTGGCCATAGAGAGAGAGAGGAGAGGTTGTTTGTGTTTGACAGATGGTCACCACCAAACCTAAACATATATATATTATATATAAATTGGGGTGTTTGACAGGTCACCAAACCTGAACATATATATATATTATATATAAATTGGGGCTAAACACACACAATATGTAAATTGGGACTAAACACGCACAGTATATATATATATAGATCGGGGCCTAAACGGGGCAGGGACGGGGTCGGGCCGAGGCTAGAAAATGTATCACCGTCCCCGACCCGAATAGTATCAGGGATTTATTTTTGATCACCATCCCCGGCCCGTCGGGAGTATTTTTTGGGAAAAAACCGCTCAATTCAGGGTCAGGGGATTGGGTCCCCGTCGGGCCGGGTCAAATTGCCATCCCTAGTTGAAATGCTTGAAGAACTTGGTTCTTGATTCTTGATAAAGTGGGCAACTGAGTCCTGGTTACTTGAAGTCGGCTAGTCATGATCTCGGTCGGAGTAGTGTCTGTGTTTTGAGCCGACATGTTGGGTGGACAAACTATGTTGGTTTCATCACCTCAGGTTGTCGAGGTAATAGAACCTAGGGGGCAGTTGTGGAGAAGTATTGTGCAAATGACGCCACGTGGCCAAGATAGCCCTGATATGTCGGCTAAGATGCCACGTGGATGAGTTATGTTGCCGAGGAAACCACGGCATTGCCGAGATGTTCTGCAGTAATGCTGGAGTCCCGAGGTATCCAGATAAGGGACAAGAGTCCCAAAACAAAAAGGACTCTCAGTCTGGATAAGAATAAGGCTCATGAGGAGTTTATCCCTGTCTAGCTAAGAATCTAAGCTAAGCATTGAGTTTGAGTCCGATGAAGTGAAGCTTCTAGGGAACTAGGTCACTACTGATTATAAAAGTAAGGCACTCTCGTAGGTCTAGGGTAAGTTTTTCCTTGTGAGTTTAGTACTGTGTTGATATCTATGAGAGATAAGATTCACTGACTTGATCGTCGGAGTGTCCCCAGGTGAACGAACTACCGTGATATTCTCATCTTCTTATTGGCAGGTAGTTGGCTCAATCTATTATGCCGGTACTCTCCAGTTAAGTTTCCTGATTAGTGTGTTACAACTTTTCATTAATTGAAAATATTGCGTGAATAATATCACATAATATTTTTAAAAATTCTAATAATTTCCCATAAGTTTGTACTTAGATTATAGATTTGAGTATGAATTTAAAAAGAAAAAAAAAATGTGATGGAAATGGGAAAAAAAATAAAAATAGTTTAAATTTTATTTATATTTTTTTAATTCTTTATTTTTCTTTCTTAAATTTTTATTTAAATTCATAATCAAAAGCAAGACTAAAACATTCATTAATATAAGCGGAAGGACAATCGCAGTTAAAGTATAGACTACTGAATGCTTCCATTATGGAATGTATAATAATAATAATAATAATAATAATAATACAACCATGCTAAATACCCCCACTGGGGGTCGACCCCCAGTGAGGTGGCGGGCCATGATTCGCTGAAAATCAAAAAAAAAAAAACAGTTTTTTTTTTTTGGCCAATGGGAGGGCAACACACACGACCCCCAGTGACCCCCACTGGGGGTCTGAGGCATTTTTGAAAATAATAATTGGCTATGGCTTTCAAGACAAAGACTAATTCCTCTATTTGGATGTTTAAGTAATATTTATTGGGCAAATAATAATAATAATATAACAACTCGAATATACTTTTCGTATTTATTGATGGGGGCATCAATCATATCATTTAAGTGGCTCAAAGCTTCCATGTGCCAAAGGATTCTTTATGCCTAAATCCATTTGTTATCTATATCAATATATTTTCCACCATTGAATCGCTTACGAATCTATCTATATATTATATAAGTGAATGGAATTTTTAATTATAAGAAATATGAGAGTTTGTTTAATTTAAATTTTTTAATTTAAAAATAGAATTAATAAATCACACATTCGAAATACTTTCTTTCTTAAATAAAGAATACATTTTTCATTTCTAAAATCATTTCTTACAATCAAAGAAACAATGAATTTTCTAATTAAATAATTGTTGGTTTTTTGGCTTTCGAATGTTATTTTTGTAATTATGAGCGTGCCAGCAATGATCAATCAGTTCTTACAGAATTGTAATTGCCAACCAATTATTCAAACGATTGTGTTATGGTTCTTTTAGCCTCAATAAAGAGGACTTTTACTGGTGGCTTACTGGTAGCTTGACTTCAGAGAACTTTGAGCATAAGAACAGTTAAATATACTGAAGCATTTCATTAGTATGAAAAACTTACAATGATCTCAGCTTCGTAGAGATTTACAGCGGCAATATACTCGAAAACTACTCCTACAAATGAAGTGCAGTGCAGGAACTTAAAGTACTGAAATGTAAAGAACAGGAAATGAAACTGGAAAATGTAAAGTAAGATTGGTTTTCTTAGATCTTTTTTCCGTCCCCATTCTCTGAAGTCCTTCCTGCTATTTATACTCTCCAAAGATAACCATCGAACTGCACCTCAAACCGTCGAACTGCTCCTCCGTGATCACTGATTATGCTACCTTATAAGTAGGTCCACTACGCCTTCACTTGCAGTTAGGCTTCCCTCCTATATTTGAATTTGAATGTGAGCAACCGTTGAAGCCACGTCACGTTACATCTCTTTGTTGATCCGTTGTTACTCAGATCTTATAACAACCAATATTAACTGCCACGTGTATGATCAGGATCGAAGACCTGACTGGTTTCCCCATATTACCCTTACTTTGCCACGCGTCGAATTGTCACTGGCTAGCACAAAATATGTAGTCAACATTACCCTCCGCACTAATATGCCCAAGACTTGGTGATATTAGTGGATCAGGGTCCTTTTTCCCACATCTTAGAACGTGCATGGGTTTTGCATCTTCCCAGAAATGCAACTGTTACTCACCATCTGTATTAATACTCTCGTTTTGATCCTTTAAGTATTTTCACTGTCTTAGCATTCGAACAGACTGATACATTTCATGGCCAAATTAATTCTTTCCTCCAGCGATCAAGCACACGAAGAGTCATATGTCGATGCTGTTCCTCATCGAAAGCATGCATTTATTAGCCACCTTTACCCACCTTTCTATATTCAGGTCATGGATGCCTTTGCAAATTACCAACCTTTGGATTACGAACACATTGCTCTCAATCCTTCGATTCAGAAAGCTACAAATATAGACATAAGAAGTTCTTCCTCTAACCTACCCTTACAGTTCGAACAAACTGCTCTCAAACCTTTGATTCAGAAAGTTGCAAATATGGACTTGAGAAACTCTTCTTCACAAATCTCTGTATGGGATAAAGCTGCAACTTCTTTCTCTTCTGGGGGTTCTGACTGGACAAGCTGATCAATACCTGAGACCTGTGATTTGAAGGAGCGAATCAACCATCATTTTGTTGAGTTCACTGACCCTTTAGAGTTTCCTTCTTATGCTCGAAGTTCAGTTGTCTATCCCTATGTGCCCATTGACCATCGGCGTAGTCTGGAGGAGAATCTTCTTGTAGCATGGTATACATCCTCCATGCCTACAAAGATAGTGCACGCTGCCCTCCGCCCAGAAGAAGCACAAGGGTATAACCCATCATTCTTAGCCCAGAAGGTGAAGATTTGTTCTTCTGACTGGCTTGATTATATTAATGCCTTTGTTCCTTCTGCTCCCGTGTCATCTCCGAAAATAGAAGCGTCCACACCTTCTTCTTCGCCAATTCTTTCCTGGACAGAGAGACTGAAGCTTGCCCTATCCATGGAAAATGTCTTCCCACCTTATAAACCTCTACCTTCTCCTATTCCAGCTGAGCGGAAACAGGCTCAACTTCTACTTGCAGCTTTCTCTCACTTGCCTTTTAATGTACTTGAGGACGAAGTCCCTCTCAAGAACCTTCGATGGGCTTGTGATATTCTGACTAGGGGCCATGTCCTTAACATAGTTCTAAATATCGGCCGATACGTATCGGAAAAATGGGGTACCGCGACGGATACAGGCCGATATACCACTGAGATTGAAAATCACAGGAGTATCGGCCGAGTCCCGGTACGTATCGGCCTGTAAGTGTTACACAAGCCGTTACACAAGCCGCGACGGGCCGATACTCATCGGTTCAGACCGGTACGGGAAAAAAAAAGTTTAAATACCTTTGAAATGATTTTTAAAATTTCACCACCACGACACCCGATTCCCGATACATACCGATCGGTACTACCGATACCGATACTCCGCGATCGATACCGTTACGTTACCCGATACCGCGATTTAGAACCTTGGTCCTTAATCCCCTTGCTCAGGCAGAACTTCATATGTTTCTGGACCAACTTCCATTGCTTCTTTATTGGCATCGAAATTCTGTGGCTACTACACAATCTTTAGACCAACTTTCGTCTCTTCGAATTCATGCTCAGTACGAAGCAAAGAACTTCATTGAAGAATTCGGTGATTTCAAGAATAAAGATTCTGCGTATTGGGATGACTTAGACATTGACGAATTGGAACAAGGATTAAGAGAGGTGGCTTTCGAAATAAAGGCTGAAGAGCTCTACTATGAAGTGAGAGCACATCAACTTATGCAGCCAATGCTAGAAAATTTGGAAGATAGAATAAGGAAAGAACAAAAGTTTATTGATCATTGTTGGACTAAATTTCATGATCTTGTTATTTATTCCATTCCTTATTTTTATGAGCTCGAGTTCATACCGAAATAGGGTCATTTGATGTAATCACTTTGGTTTTAATATAAACAAAATTCTTCTTCATTTGTCATTGTTTGACCCTGCTTTCACTTGTGTTTTAAAAGTCAATTCAGAGCTTCGAACCTTGAACAATTTCATCCTTTGAATCTGGACTTAATTGTTTTAAATGAAACACTAAATGAGCCAATTAAAAACCTTTCCAATTTGTGGAATAAAGTTGACAGTTTTGACTGATTTTCAATTAGAAACAGTGCTTCGAATCTAGCAACCTTATACTTAAAGTCTATTTTGACCATAGTCAACATCTAGTCATGGTCATTATAGCTTTTGATGTTTCAAACACCAAATCCCATCCTCAAAGAATCTCAAGTTTTGCCTCGAAGGACATTACCTTCGTTAAAAAACCTAAAAACAGGTCTTTAAACTCTTTTAAGTGAAATAAACACTCGAGTATTTTATATTTTGGGTATAGCAACCTGCTTCAAAGCCGGCTTCTCTGTTTCGAAGCCGTTTGACTTGGCTTCGAAGCAAAATATCTTACTTCGAAGCTAGCCTCAACAACTGGGGTTTGTTTTTCCCTCCAAAAGCATCAATATTGAAGGAAACTTTTGTATTCGCACTTCTAATACTTAACAGCTCATGTAATATATTTTTGGATACGAGGGCTTTAAAAACCCTTTTGTTTCATGCTCTGAAATCACTTGCTCTTCTAACGCACAAACCCCTCTTACTACCGATCTTCAGCTTCTCTCTACTTCCTTTCCCGGTTTCACTTTCAAGAAAAGCATACTGTCAATGGCTTCTCTTATAGTATCAGTCGTAGAGCGTACGAGCCCATCTGTGGCCTTGAAGAGGATTATTGATGCAGAATGTGAAAAGTACAAAGCTGGGGAGAAAAGCGCTATTGATGGACGCATCTTTGTCCCTCGTCGCCATGTGCAGCTAGACTACGTGCTCAGGCCCATATTCAAAGAGATCCTTACTGAGCTCCCAGCCCTGTATCCCCGTCTGGAAAACCAATGTCTTCTTTACGAAGGTGGTCTTGACTGGAGGAACTGGAGGATAAATCGCCCCCACCGATGCTGGCCCACGGTGAGACCAGAGTGGCAAGAATGGTATGATCGGGTTATTCCTGCTAGGACCCTGGACCTTCAAGAACTCTGCCTTCTCGATGCTCTCAGACTATCTAGGATAACTATCTCAGAGGACCCTTTCCTTATTCCTACTGCCCTATGTTTTTGGAATCCTGTCTTTAATTTTTTCCAATTTAGATGTGGGATGATGGCCCCTACTGTTCTTGATATTTGCCATTTACTGGGACTATCTCCCATTGGCACCCCTTTTGGACCGGATTATCCTGATTTAGCAGTCCCTTTCTCTCTCCCCTCCCTTAACTCATCTTATAGTGATTTCGCTAGGGCTGAGAATAAAAGAGAGGGCCCTGTGACTGATAGGGAATTCTTTTCTTTCTTATTGTATTGGCTTTGCAAATTCCTTTTTTGCACCTCCTCTCAGAGAATCATGCCTGAATTTACCCCTCTTGCCAAAGCCTTTGTTTTACAGAAAAATGTGGCCTTAGCCCCACATGTTCTAGGTCACGTATATAGAGTCTGCTCCCTCTTCTGTGAGAAACCCTTAGATGCTAATCAAGCGGGGCCATTCTGGATTCTTCAGTTTTGGCTTTTCGCCTATTTTACTGAGTTACAATCCAAATGCCTTAAATTTTCCGAGCCAAACCCTCTTACTCATGGCATAAGGTTGGCCAATGCTTCACTTTACCCTTCTACCTTTGCTTTTTACTTCTCTTTCTTTCACCAGCTTCCAACCTCCCTTCCTACTTACCGTTTTCGTCCCTTCGAACCTTCCATTGGTCCATCTTGGTTGAGGAATTTCCTAAGTGACCAGTCCTGTACCTCACTTGTTCACAAAGATATATGGGCTTCCATTCTGATACCCAGAGAGTTATTTATCGGGACTTTGAACCCGAAGGCCTACAAATGCATTGCTGAACCTTACTGTCCTGCTCAATTTGCTAGACAATTTGGCCTCACACAAGGGGTCCCAATACCTCTCTGTAGCAACACAAATCTCAGCCTTACTAGAAGGGACCTGAAAGTCCGGAAGTCCAGGCTAGAAGAGGCAACTTTTAAATTTATAGATGACTTGGCCAACTTCGAGTATACCCCTTTCATTCCTCAAGGTACCGTATTGAAGAGGTACCAAAACTGGTGGGTGACTAACATGGAGATTTATTTGGCCATTTCACCTTTAAACCTACTAACGGTGTTAGATGTGACCAAGCCCAAAGAAACTGGGGTTGTCACTTCTTCCACTGTTTCAGATATAGCACATGCTACAACACAATCTGCTCCTGCTGCTTCAATTTCTCCCAGAGTTACTCGGGCTGCCTCGAAGAAAGGTATACCCTTGTCCCTTCTCCTTTTGTCTTTTATAATGCATTTTGCCTTATCTTTAATTCTTCTTTTGTGGAGGTGGTCAATCACAAAAGAAAAGGAGGCTCTTTGAACTCGAGAAGGAAACATCCGATATTCAAGGGAAAGAAAAAGAAGAAACAGATGAAGAGGAAGAGTTACCTTTGAAAAGAAAGAATAAAGCGATCGTCTTTTCATCTGACTCGGTTAGGGATGAGACAACTTCCAGAGAGATGGAAGAGGAATTCATCTCTTTGGAATCCAGATCGCAGCTTAAAGAAGTTGAGGAAAAAGTTGAGAAAGAAATTGAGAAAGAGCAGACCCTGCCAATACAGAGGAAAAGGAAAAGAAAGGTGACTGTCTCTCCCTCTGATATGATCGAAGACTCTGATTCTGAGACAATTGCCAAAGCCATGGAGAAGAGAAAAAAGATGTCTGCTTCCGCTCCTGTCTCGGTTGAAGATACCATCCATGAAGCAGCCGTCAAGACAGTAGAGCAAGAACATTCTAAAACCATGATTGTCTTCGAGAGAGCTAAGAAGAGACGGCAACAACAATTTCTGAGAGATGAAGCTGCCGCTGCTGACATACTACGAAGGGAAACTGCAAGAAGGCAACAAACTGCCAGATATTACACCCTTCGTAGTTCTCCCATCATTGCCGACACTTCTGGAGCAGGTAATTTTATGCTTCTGCGATTTTTCCTCTGTTAGCCTTTGGTATCGAGGTTTAACATTGCCTTACATTTCTTCCTCTTGCAGCGGCAACTTCTGAGTTCATCTTTCTGATGAGACCTCTCTCAGTTTCACTCGAGGTTGATCAAATGCAGGATGTAAGGACTACTCAGACCATACTTCCATTTTCAGGGTCTACATTTTCTGCACTTTTCTTGAGGCCAAGCATTCCTGCACCTCTTTCTCTTGGTTTGACTCCATATCTTTCTTACTTGATTCTTGACTTTCCTCAATTTACTTCTTTGCCGAGTCTTGCTCCTCTTTCTCCTTCCAAGGAGATTCCAACTGCTACCTTATCTCTGATGGGTGCTGACAGCTCTCCAATTCGTGACTTACCACCTTTACCTAGCTCTAGCCCTCTTTCTCTTGATTCATTGGTGGCTAGGACCATGGAGACCATTAAAGATGTTCCACCCATTTCTCCTATCCCTATGCAATCTTCTGTGTCTCCCATGGCAACTCTCTCTGCGCCCCTCATGTCTAATGATGAGATTGATATTTTTGAAGCAAGATTAGCTAGTCTTTTTGACATCACCTCTACTTCTCCGACATTCGATGAGGAGGTTGAGCCATTAGTTTTGGCTGATTCTTTGCTGGAAATTTTTGAGAGCTCTCCTTCCTCCAGCAGCCAACCTTCTGTGCCTTTGATAGACTTGGACACCTGTCTGGACCTGTTAATTTCTTTTTCGAGGATTCCCTTCGAGGCTCTACAAAGGCCTATAATTAAAAACAGGTTTCTTCAATGCTGCAAACTTGCTGAGCAGTCTGGTATGGATGTCTCAAATCACCTATCCCAGGCAGCAGCTACTATTGATTTTTACATCAGCATCTGTCATGCTGCCAAGGCTGCAGATGAGAAATTGGTTAGAGACCAAAGTTTTGTTTCTCAAGTGCATACTGAAGTATCGAAGCTTAAGGAACAACACTCCTCTGCCTCTCACTTTCGAACTCAATTGCTGGAGAGGAAAGCTCAACTCGAAGAGGAGCTTTCTGCAGTGAATCAGGCCTTACTCCGAACTGACCTCAAACTGCAAATCACCAATCAAGGGCTGACCGATCAAAAGAGAGACATGGCTGCAGCTATTTAACTATTTTCGTCGTTTACCAATAGGAAATCTGTTGTACAAAAACAGCTAAAACATTGTAATGATTTTTGGGCCAATTTGTGGCACGATGTACTTGACTCTTTATAAAACATTTCCTTGTTTACTATCTTATGTTCTTGTACTCAGTGTTTATTTTATTTCCCGTGTTTCCCAAATAGTTGGAAAATAAGGCTTTAAATATCTGTCATTAATCTTTTTGGGATGCACATAACCATTCAAATTTTTCAAATGGTATGCCCCAAAAGGAAAAACTCTATGAATTTGATATGGTCCTTCCCAATTAGGTGACCATTTGCCAAATCTATGGCTTTTAATTCCTATTGGAAGTATTGTCTTCCACACCAAATCACCTTCATCAAAGCCAATGTATTTGACTTTCTTGTTATAATTTTTGGCTGCTTTCTTCTTCTGAAAGAGAATGCTATTTAATGCCAAAATTCTAGCTTCATCTATATCTTCTAACTCCAAGCACATACTCTGATAATACTGCTCAGGATCCAACTGGTCTTGGCATCTTACCCTTAAGGATTTAACATTGATCTCTACAGGTAATACTGCATCATGCCCATAAACTAAGGCATAAGGAGTGACTCCTGTGCTTGACCTTGGGGAAGTTCTATAAGCCCACAATACATCTAACAATAAGTTATGCCAATCTCTAGGATTATCTTCCACAACCTTTTGTATTCCCTTTTTTAAGGACTTGTTAGATGACTCAGCTTGACCATTGGCTTGTGCGTAATATGGGGTGGAATTAACAAGGCTAATTCCAAACTCAGCCACAAAAGACTTTACCATTTTCCCATCAAAAACAGTCCCATTATCAACCGTTATCGTTTGTGGGATACCAAATCTATGGATCAAATATTTAATGAACCCAATAACCTCCGTCTGATCTACAGCTTTGTATGGCTTAGCTTCAACCCATTTAGTGAAATAATCAGTAGCTACCCAAATGAAACAAAGATGCTTCGAAGAGGGTGGGTGTATTTTCCCCATCATATCCATGGCCCATCCTCTGAACGGCTAAGGCTTTACTACTGCATGTAGATCAGTTATGGGCACATGCCTTATTGTACCATGCTTTTGACATGCCTGGCAGCCCTTTGCATATTCTATGCAGTCTTTAAGGATAGTTGGCCAATAATAGGAATATCTTCGAAGCAGCCATCTCATCTTTACACCAGGCTGATATGCACCACAGATGCCTTCGTGAACTTCAGCCATAGCTATTAATGCTTCTTTCGGCCCTAAACATTCCAGCAATAGACCATCTCCCCCTCTTTTGTAGAGATCATTGTTATATATGATGTATTGCACAGATTGCAATTTAACTCTTCTGCTGGCTTTTGAGGATGGGCCAGCCAAGTATTGTATTATTGGATGTCTCCAATCTTGTTCCTGCAGATCATTATGATTGATTTCCAGGACCATGTTCCTTTTATTTAAAGGTGGTATAGATTTTTGGTATGTTGTTTGGCTTACATCCCATTGGGTACCATCCCTTCTTTTGAAATTTGAAGCTTTCTGAGCCACATCATTAGCTCTATTATTCTAGAATCTCGGAACATAAGTTACATTTGCTATTTCAAATTGAGAGAGCAAATGTAATGCGACGACATAATATGGCAGCATACTTGTACTTTGACACTTGAAAATCCCTTTTACTTGGTTAACGACCAATTGGGAATCTCCAAATATGTCAACTGCATGTACTTGTAATCCAATAAGAATTTCCAATCCCACTATCAAAGCTTCATATTCAGCTTGATTATTAGAACAAGCAGTTTCATCCACTCTGAAACCATGTGTGGTTTCTATTCCTTGCGGTGACTTGATCACTATACCAATTCCAGTTAGGCCATTGGCTTTCGATCCATCGAACCACATTTGCCATGGCTCGACACTAGCCATACTGAGTTCCATTATCTCTTGACTCTCTGTTTGAGATGGATGGTCTGCCAAAAAATTGGCTAAAACTTGTCCTTTCACTGCCCTTTGGAGCACATATTCTAAGTGAAATTCTGACAAGGCTAATACCCATTTGCCAATTCTTCCCCTCAGCATAGGTCTAGATAACATATATTTGACCAAATCTGTGGTTGCAATTACCAAGACAGTCGTAGGCAAAAGGTAATATCTTAATTTCATTACAGCAAAATATAGCGCAAGGCAAAGCTTTTCTACAGCTGAATATTTACATTCACAAGAATTTAAAAACCTACTAAGGTAATAAACAGCTTGCTCCCTGCCTTCCTCATTGTCTTGGGCTAAGAAAGCTCCCAATGAATCTTCTGCTGCAGCTATGTACAACTTCAAAGGTTTAACGCCATTTGGTGGCATCAATACTGGAGGGTTGGCCAAGTAGGCTTTGATTCCATCGAAAGCACTTTGATGCTCCGTTGTCCACACAAATTCCTCTTCATCTTTTAGCCTTAATAAAGAAGAAAAAATTTTAGTTTTCCCTACAGTGTTAGAAATGAATCTTCGAAGAAAATTAACCTGTCCAAGGAACTTTTGTAATTCTTTCTTACTTGATGGAGGTCTGGCTTCAATGATGGCTTTGGCTTTATTCTTGTCGATCTGTATTCCTTTCTTGTGTACTACATAGCCCAAGAAGTTTCCAGATGATACGCCAAAAGCACACTTAAGAGGATTAAGCTTCAATTTGAACTTCCTCATTCTTTCAAAGGCTGCCTCTAGGTGCAATATATGTTCCTTCATGGATTGGGATTTAACCACAATGTCGTCAATATAACATTCTAAATATCCACCAATAAGGTCATGAAAGATAGTTTTCATAGCCCTCTGATATGTGGCCCCGGCATTCTTTAGGCCAAACGGCATTTTAACCCATTCGAAGGTCCCGATGTTCCCAGGGCATCTAAATGCTGTCTTGTGAACATCTTCCTCCGCAATGCAGATTTGGTTATAACCAGAGTGCCCATCCATCATTGATAAAATTTGATGTCCTGCAGAGCTATCCACCAACAAATCTACTATAGGCATAGGGTATTCATCTTTTGGAGTTGCCAGATTTAGGTTTCTAAAATCGATGCATACCCTCATTTTGCCATTCTTCTTTACTACAGGCACAATATTAGATAGCCACTCAACATACCTAGCTGTCCTGATAAAGCCTGCCTTGAGTAGTCTAAGAATTTCTTCCTTAACTTTCTGGATCACTTCCGAACCCATTCTTCTTGGTTTTTGTTTGTATGGCTTGAAGTTAGGCTTCATGGGAAGCCTATGTTCCACTAATGACCTATCCAATCCTGGTAGTTCATTGTATGACCATGCAAAGCAATCTTTATATCTTCTCAGAATAACCAACAACTGGTCCCTATCAAGAGAATTCAACCAAGCACTTATATAAATGAGTTGTTGTACAAAATCTTCCCCTAAATTTATTTCTTCTAAGGGGTCTTGTATCTGAGTACTTACTGGAACTCCTTCTTTGATCCTTTCTGACTTCGAAGAAGTCTCCTTGCTGTGTTCTGCTTCCAGGCTCTTTGATTCCTCCTCTTTATTCTCCTCCTCATAGACAAAGTCTGTCCACAAGGTTTCTTCTTCCTGTATTTCTTGGACTTTTGTTTCTATGTCCAATGCACAGTATTTATCAAGGGTCAAAACTCTGGCTTGTTGCTGCTCCCGCTTGTAGCCAATTGTCATGACTTCTTTCTCTTGCTCTCGCACTTTCTGGACTATTGACTTTATATCCAATATTGAAAACTTAATTAAAGCCAAAGACCTGGCTTCTGGTGCTTCTTCTTGCTGCCTATAACCAAGCATCATTGTCATCTTTAACAACTAGCTCTTCATCAGCACTCTCCTGGACTAAGTGCTTCAGGTGTGCTACTTCCTCATCAGCCGGTACTTCGGCTGAGCCATCGAATTCCATCAGTATACTGAGCGGTGCCACGCCATCAATATACAACTTAGCTTCTGCGAAATCTGCACAGGCTATGAAAGGTTGAGGATCTGCATTAATTTCCTCCGTCTCCCCATTGCCTAGAGCTATTATCATTTTCTGATGCAAAGAGGAAGGAACACATTTATTAGTGTGGATCCAATCTCTACCAAGTAAAGCATTGTACTTCGCATTGCTGTCGATGACGAAAAACGCTGTCATGCAGTCCTTGGTTCCCACATCAGGTTGATGGGTAGAATTCCCTGGGCCATCTGCTTGTCTCCAGCAAAACTAGCAATGGTTGTACTGGTTGGGATCAACTTGGGATTCTTCTTTCCTAATTTCTTCAAGGAGGATTTCGGTAGTAAGTTCACCGCTGCCCCATTATCCACCAAGACTCGGTTTAACTGTATCCCATCGAAGAAAGCCTTAATGTACAAAGGCTTAACATGCTGCGTCATGGAATTCGAGGGATATTCAAATGGATACGAGAGGTTAATACTTACCACTTCTTCGCTCTCATATTCAGCTTCCATTGGGGTAACCATTCCGAAACTATCTTGTACCATACTCGCTTGTGAATCTTCACTAGAAATTGGAATTGGATCAACTTCTTGCCCCTCTTGATTCCCATCTCCAGCTTGGAATTCCTGTGGTAGTATTTGTACCATGTTCACTGATACTGGGGGAAACGAGCCAAATTGGATGGCTGGCTGTACCTGTTTCCCCTCTTGGTCACCCTGGTCAATTACCTCAGAAACATCCTGCATACTGCATTCTGGTATTTCATTGCTAACAGGTTCCTTCGAATGATTTTCCTCGGCCGTTTTTCCAACCAAAAATGTTTGCTCGGCCATGAAAGCTTCGAACATTTCTTCTTCCACCATTTCTTTCTTTTGGCTCATGCCAATTTCTTCTTCTGTTTCACTACCACTCTCCATCAGAGCTTTCTCCAACCCTGCTAGGCTATCCTTCTCTCTGACTTTTAGTTCAGAATGAACCTTGGCCAACTGTTCTCTGCTGCAATCCACCTCATTGTGTAGAACTGGCTTTGGATTATGGTCTGACTTTCGATTCTTCTTTTCTCCAGTCTGGATCAATGAAGAACTCTCTCCACTTTTCATCAGATCCTTCTGGTATTGGGTGTACCTACGTTGAATTTTCCTCTTTTGTGATCTGGAAATAACGGGGACCATATCTGGTTCCCTCGTTCTTGGGTGTTTCAGTAATACCCAGTTGTTGGGGGCCACCAAAGGAGGCTTAACCATCCTACTTTGGTTTCCAACATTCCTTTGGGTAGGCATTTCCCTAGGTTTGTTTTGCATCACAAACCAATCTGGGACTCCAGGTACCCACGAGCTTACTGACCCAAACGTTGAACTGCCTTTTCCTTCCTTCGAGGTCACCTTCGAGGCTGGCTGTGAAGACAATTGTTTGGCCCTGTCTCCAAGCTTTGAGCCTGATTCAGGCTCTCGAAGATGGTGATCATTTTCTGTCCTTCGTGAAGCTGGCCCAGGGGGCCAATTCCTGGCTTTGATCCTAAAACCTGAGCTCTTCTCTAATCTTCTTTCAGAATGACTACTCTCCACCCTGTAATAGTTAGGTGACCTGGTCTCATATAAGGGCCTATTGCCTTTAGCATGCATTCTATCAACTGCAGGCTCAACCACTAATGGCTGCCGCCTAACATTAGCCGGATACGGCCTTTTGTTATAAGCATTGGTTGGTTTGGGACGCCTCTGCACATCCCTGTAATATTGCTTCCCATCAACTGGAAGGCCTTTCAACCACTTATAACTCAGTCTGCACCTGGGACACATCCTTTGCATTACGGCTGCCTCTAAGGAGTCATCATCCAGTGCTTCTTCATCAGAGTCTTCCCTCTGATGTGAGAAATCTCGTCCAATAGCTGGTGGATTTCTAATGTCTTTTTTGGTTGCTGTCTAGTTGGCCACATGCATCTGTACATTGACTTCTTCCAATTCTTTCAAAGACAGGTTCTGAAAGTCTGACATAATGACATTGGCTGCCACCTCTCCAATTTCTGGAAATGGATTGCTATCGATCCCCATGGCCTTTTCAGCTTTGGCTGGGAACTTCAAACTCCCTTTCCGAATTTGTTCTTGGATCCTGTCTCGAAAAACAACACAGTTTTTAGTCGAGTGAGACCAAGAATTATGCCATTTACAATATACTTTTCCTTTAAGTTCATTAAGAGATGGAATTTTAACCCCTTTTGGTAACTTAAGGAAGTTGGCCGCAAGCAAATGATCAAAAATGTCATCTGCCTTAGTTAAATCAAAAGAATATTTCCTGTGGAGATCTTTCTTTTTAAACTGTTGGTCAATTGTCGTATCTTTATGAATTAATGCTTCACAGATCATAGGCTCTTTTCCCACAATCTCTGCTACATCAATCTCATAATTAGGATCTTTGTAGTATGTCCTATATGATGCATTATTTCGATCTTGTTCCTCTTCTAGTAATGCTTCATATCTAGATACTTTGTAAGTCAGTTCCACTAAATCTCTAAACTCTGTTGAATCAAACTTCTTTCGAAGCCTGAACTCTAAGCCATTCTGGGCCAATCTTACAAATTCTGTTTCTGGCAAGATTACTCTACATTTATTTCGAGCCCTCTTAAATCTGGAAATAAACTGAGTAGCCTTCTCTTCAGGCCTTTGACTCAATTTTGCCAAGTCTGCCATGGAAACTTCTGGCTCTTATTGGAAGAATTGGGCATGAAATGCCTCTTCCATTTGCTGCCAAGTCTGGATGGAGCTAGGTGGAAGGTTAATGTACCATACAAATGCTCCTCCAGTTAGAGAATTTGGGAATAGTCTCAACTTCATATAGTCATGATTGGTAAATTCACCACATTGAGCGGCAAACCTAGCAATATGCTCTACTGTTGATTGGTTTCCGTTCCCATGAAAGAGGACAAAATCTGGTATCCTGAAACCTCTTGGATATTCATGTACCCTATCGACCCATTCTGGGTATGGTTTTCTATACACAGGAGTCTAGACCCCCCGAGCCATTGGTCCACACAACTCCCTAACTATCTCAGTAATTTGGTCCCTAGGGACCATATTTTGTGCCTGCTGAACCACTACTAGGGGAACAAACACAGGATTTGGTGGACAAACTTGTGCTTGTGGTCCTCTTGGTCCATAAGGTGGTACATTTGGGACTGGCTGTCCCTGTGGTACAGGTTGCTGTTGGGGGTGTAGGTAACCTCTTTGAGCTTGTCCTGCGAAAGGACCCACGAAAGGTGCTGGAACAGGTATTGTATCCCTTCCATTTGTAGGGAAACCTTCCAACCCCCCGTGTATAAATTCGAATAAGGGATTATTGTACCACCTAGTGCCAGGTATGGCTTCAAATGTGGGATTTAGAACCATTCTTATGCCATTTTCTTGTACTGGGCCAGATCCACCAATTTGCATGGCTTCACTGTTGAACATTGAGGCATTCTGGCCTGCTACAGGCCTCGAAATGGGTTCGTACCAAGACTGAGGTGGTAATCTTTCATGAATCTGATTACTGGTTTGACCATTAGAATGTCCATTAGCTTACATAGGCTGTTTATCTCTAGCCAATCTTTGCTGAGGGACATTTACTTCCTCCATGTGTCTTACATTTGTTGGTTGGTGGTTATTCATTCGATCCAAAAAGGATACTGCCCACCTTTCCATTGTGTTTATTAATTGCTGCCCCATGGCATCTACTAAGCCGCCCCACGGATTGACTGGCTGAGTAGATGGGACACTGGATGGTCCAATTCCTTGGTCTCGTCCACTATTACGAACAAATGGTATTTGCTCTGAAGTATTGGTCTGTTCGACCATGGGTTCCGATAAGATAGGAGTCTCCACAGGATGTGTTATCACATTATCCTCTGGATTGGATATCTCCACCTCTCCTTCCACGCCTTCTTCCAAACGTTCATTTTCTCCTTGTCTCCTACGTCTAGCCATTTTTTAAAGTGTCCCACCGGGCGTGCCAAAAATATATGTTGGCTTTTTGGCTTTCGAATGTTATTTTTGTAATTATGAGCATGCCAACAAGGATCAATCAGTCCTTACAGAATTGTAATTGCCAACCAATTATTCAAACGATTGTGTTATGGTTCTTTTAGCCTCAATAAAGAGGACTTTTACTGGTGGCTTACTGGTAGCTTGACTTCAGAGAACTTTGAGCATAAGAACAGTTAAATAAACTGAAGCATTTCATTAGTATGAAAAACTTACAATGATCTCAGCTTCGTAGAGATTTACAGCGGCAATATACTCGAAAACTACTCCTACAAATGAAGTGCAGTGCAGGAACTTAAAGTACTGAAATGTAAAGAACAGGAAATGAAACTAAAATATGTAAAGTAAGACTGGTTTTCTTAGATCTTTTTTCCATCCCCATTCTCTGAAGTCCTTCCTGCTATTTATACTCTCCAAAGATAACCATCGAACTGCACCTCAAATCGTCGAACTGCTCCTCCGTGATCACTGATCATGCTACCTTATAAGTAGGTTCACTACGCCTTCACTTGCAGTTAGGCTTCCCTCCTATATTTGAATTTGAATGTGAGCAACCGTTGAAGCCACGTCACGTTACATCTCTTTGTTGATCCGTTGTTACTCAAATCTTATAACAACCAATATTAACTGCCACGTGTATGATCAGGATCGAAGACCTGACTGGTTTCCCCATATTACCCTTACTTTGCCACGCGTCGAATTGTCACTGGCTAGCACAAAATATGTAGCCAACAATAATAATAATTAATAAATCATACACTCAAGGAATTTGAAGTAAAAAAATAATAATTAATAAATCACACAGTCAAAAAATATTTCGCGGCAAAATATTTTGTATTAAAATATTTTAAATTTTTATCATAAAACATAAAATGAATTATATAATTAAAATTTTGCAACATATTTCTTTCTCATCATGGCCACTACTACTTAACGAATATAATAAAACTCATTATTTTCATACATAGTAAACGTTTATATATATATGAAAAATAAGTTGGACCCCCTCAAGGAGGCATCTCCTTTGATTCCCTCTCTCTCTGATTGGTCAGTTTTTCTTTTTTCTTTTTCTTTTTTTCCTTCTCCTCCAATCACCACCCGCCATGTGTGTGTGGGGGGTGGTGGAGATGGTAATTGGAGGGGGTCTCAATCACTTCCCTTTACAATTCAATAGGGTTTCTTTAAGATTCAAACTATCAACTAATTTTTTTTAATTTTAATATTTTTAATAATGAAAATACTAAAATATTAGTATATTAAAAAATGTAATTTACTACTATAATATGGTAAATTAAAATTACAAAAGTTATAAAACGAAATGTATTTATGTTTTATCATAAATATAACTTTTTTAATTTATTATTTAATTTTTATTAATTAAATTATGACATGTATTTGATTGATTATAAATCATGTTTACTACATATTTTAGATAAATTTTATATTATTATTTAATTTTAGAAAATAAATTTTGATTATTTATTTATACTCGTGCATAGTACAGGTAATATGCTAGTATTATTGTAAGTGAATTTCGAGATTTAATTTAAATCTCGATAAACTCCTAATCATTAGATTATGTAACCAATGTACTAAAATTTAAAAATAGAAAATCATGTGCCTTTTAGAACAATCCCTTGTATATTTCAATGAAAATTTTGAATGAATAAGAATAAGCAGACTATCTTTTCGAACAATCCCTTGTATATTTCAATGAAAATTTTGAATGAATAAGAATAAGCAGACTATCTTTGCTTCCTAAACATTTCGATACACTCCCAAATCTATCATTCTCGCCAAAGCTTTTGAGTGGTTTATATGGCAAAGTCGCCTCTCCTCCCCACCAAAAGGCGTTCCAATGGGTTGGAACCCCTTAACCTCGGGGCATTTCAAACTCAACACTGATGGATCACAAAAGGAAATTCAAGTGGGCCAAAGCAACGGCGGAGTCAAACATTTAAATTAGAGGGGATATTTATTAATTACAATATTGAAAATTTTAACAAAAATATTTCACGTAAATTTTTACGATTGATTTCGAGAAATATCAAAAAAATAGTCTTATTTATAGTTAGTGTATTATGGATAAAAAAAATATGGTTATAAGTCTTAAAATAAATTATATAATGATAAATTATTTTTTTATACAAAATTTGATTAAAAATTTAATATAATGGTAATACCACGTCATCATTGGTATATGATATCACCACCTAATAGTAAATAAGAGGGTGAACCTCACATAAGTGTAACTAACAATCCAATAAATTTTATATCTTTATAGTGAGATTAATTATACTTGAATGTCAATAATAATGACGTCACCATTACATTCAAAAAATTCCAACCTCTTCATTTTCAATTAAAACAATCATTATTGTTCTCATAATTTTTAAAATATCATTGATATTTTATTTTAATAATATTTTTGTAATTTATTTATTTAAAATATATTCTTTATATTTATAAAATAAAAAAATTTCAAAATACAGGAGGGACATGTGACCCTCCCATCCCTCACTCCCTCCGACTCTGGGCCAAAGGTGGTGGACTAATAATGGATTCAAAGGGTGGTGAGGGGGCAGTCGCTTCATAAGATTTTAAAAACTCCCTTTATATATTTATATTAACTTTTGATTATTTTTAAATTTTATGGGGAGAGGCTTCTCTCCAGTCTACTGTGTAGACGGGAGTATACTATTGGGTCTATGAGACTCACCACGGTTCCTGTTTCGATAATTTGAACCATTTAATATATAGAACTCGTCGAGTATATCATGCTTGCAAAAAATCATGTTGATTGGATATCGGTAGCCCTTTGATCAGAACACATTTTTGTTAATAATTTTTTTTTAAATCATATTTACCATTCACAAAAATGTGTTCCGATCAAAGGAATACCGATGTCCAATCAATGTGATTTGTTGCAAGTATGAAATACTCAACAAGCTCTATATATTGAATATTTTGGATTATCAAAACGGAACCTGTGATGGACCCCACAGACTCAACAGTACACTCCAGTCCAACACAGGATGTGAACTATAAAATTTAACAATTTGTACAAAATAAAAAATTCTCACAACTAAGCTTCACAGATTGTCTTGGAAAAAAAAAATTTTAACTCAACATAAATATAAATATAAGAAAATATTTTATTTATAAATGTTTTCATTATATTTTTTATATTTATATCAGTAGAAATCGATATTATAGTTTATATTTTCTTTTAAAATTGTTGTTAATATATATATATACATCTATCTATCTATCTATACTATATATATAAATAAATGTAGTTATTATGTCAAAAGTCTCCAAATGTTTATTCTTAAATTCTTATAATTTTGGAATAAATAAATAAACACGTGGCACCTCCCTTTACCCCTCTTTTTACTATTTAGATATTCTCACTCTATTTCCCAATTGTTATATAAAAGATAATAATAAAAAAATTAAATAATATCTTTCCTTAGAGTTTTAGGTATAGATATATATATATAGAAATTCACATGTCTATCACTATATCAGGTAAATTTAAATTAAAAAAACAAAGAACCCACAAATCCCACAACTCTTATTCCTAACTGTTATATATAAAAATTAAAAAAAAAATCAGATAATATCTTTGTGGGTGTCTATCTAAAATCTCAACCCAAATTTTTTGAATTTTTACATTTAAAAAAAAAATTACAAAATGCCATACTCAATTTATATGGGATCATACTTCATTTTTTTTTTTTTAAAGGTCAAAAATAATAAATAAACAACCCGATAAGTGTTAGCATTTATCAGATAAATGTTAGCTTTTAAAAAAATAATAATAATTGATTTGTATTTTAAATTTAAATTTAAATTTTCTATGATATCTTTAGCTTCTTATCTTTATCCAAAAATTAAATTTGAATTTAAACACTAAATCTCCAAAATACAATATCTTTAAATAAGTTTCCATATAAATTTAAACATCCACCAACGAAACCCAACATTGGAAACAAACCCCCAACAACATCCTCTTTTTTTTTCCCTCTTAACGTAGTGGTGATCATAAAAATTTCTTTCAGGTATTAATATTTTATATCTTCTAACTCCAATAATTTATTTATTTTTCCTCTCCAAGGAAGATTATAATATACATAGAGCTTTACAAGTAATCCGTCGAGATTAATCAATTTTTTAATTGAAATCTATTTGAAGCCATAAAATTCCATGTAATTTTTTCATCTTTATTCTATTGTATATTTTAATGATAGATCTTTTCAAGCAACATGTTGAAATTCATATAAATTTACATACGATCTATATAGTTTTACATAAAATCTACTTAGGTTTATAAACTTTTTCTTGCAATTGCTCTAAGTTTATAGATCTTTGCATGTAATTTGTGATAGTACTTGAAAAGAATTTTTATTGAATAATTCATGCATATTACAATTATCAATCACTTCATTTTAACTCACTATAATATATATATGTGTGTGTGTGTGTATTATGTATGTTTCTCAAATATATCATTTGTCCTATAATATTTGGTATAACTACTACTATATATTTTTAGTCTCTATTGATCTAATTATTAGTTATAGATGATATCTTAAAAATTCATTTCAATGATTGATTGCAATTATTAAATTGATATATGTTTTTCTATTCTTTTATTTATTTATTTATTTTGTATTGTTTTTATTCTCACTTTTGTCTATTCTATTGTTTATGTGAGAACTTTATTAATAAATTGTGTGGCATAAAAATTATCAATATTTAGTTTGAATAATTATTTATATATATATATATATATATATATATTTGGATTGACGAAAGTCAGTTGTTAGATATTATTCATATTGTTTAGCTTAAGTATGAGATATTATGGCTCTTTTTATTAAATGATTAGTTTTATATTAAGATATTTTTCTTCTTAATCTTATTTCCTTTCGAAAAAAAACTTCAGACTCCTTATGAAAAAAATCTAATCAACTAACAGTATTAATTTGGTTTCTATTGAATCATCCCTTAATCATGGTTGCTAAATTTAAAAATTAAAAACAACTATCTTATTGATATAAGTAACACAATTTAATGGGATTAGATATGACTACAATTCAATTATATCTATTGGCTAAATTTAAAAAAATAAAATTAAAAACATCTATTACGTGGGGCATAATCCAATTGGGTTAAACATTTTGACTGTAAGTTAATCATAACTATTTATTAAGCTTTTGAAAAACAAAATTGAACATTAAAAATACTTATCTTATTCTACTACAAAAAAATAAATAAATAAATAAATAAATAAACCTAATTTTTTTTAGATGGTGAAAATACTTAAGTATTAGATAAATTAATTGGCATATGTGGCCATGATCAATTGGGTCAGATATTTGACTATATCAATCATAACTATTTGGTTATGAAAAATGTAATAAATATAAATAAAAAAAAATTATAATCATTAGACTATTTACCATGTCGCCTAATGTTCACTTAAAAAAAAAAAAATTCTTATTGCATAAAGATTCAAAATTTAAAACACCCAACAAGATAAGGCCTAATTTTGATATATATTTTACTACTAAAAATTACCAAATTAAATCTCTATTACAATCAAAACCTACTAACTCCACCTTAGATTCACACCACAACTAAAATTACATCTTTTTTTATCTTTCAAATTTAAATATTTTTAATAAAATATTAAAAACAAAAAGAAATATAAAGTTTGACTCTCCTGTGCATAGCACAGGTTTTATGCTAGTATATATATATATATATATATGTTTGTCCCTCTTATGTCAAAATTTTGGTTCCGTCTGTGGAGACCACAATGGGCTATAGGCAATGGAGGAGTTAGGAAACTAAATTATAGGGGGTATTTATTAATTATAATTTTGAAAATTTTTACAAAAATATGCCACATAAAATTTTACGTTTGATTTTCGAGAAAGATCAAAAAGATAATGTTACTAGTAGTGTATTATGGATAATACAAAAAAAAAATATATATATATATATATTCATATATATATATGTCTTAAAATAAATTATATAATAATAAAATAATTTTTTTTAGTACAAAAATTGAGTAAAAATTCAATATAATTGTGATATCATGTCATCAATGGCATGTGATATCACCAACCAATAACAAAATAACATATGAAAGGTGAACCCACATGTCAAATATAGCTAACAATCCAACAAGTTTTATATTTTCATAGTAAGATTAATTATGTTTGCATGTCAATAATGATGTGTCAATGACATTTGTAAAATTACAAAGACAATGGTGAATGTTTTGGATGAAAATGAAGCTATTACAAAATGCCAACTCATTTTGTCTAGAATTTCTATACAAACATTATGTTTGATGCATCAATGACATTTGTGAAATTATAAAGACAATAGTTGATATTTTGATTGAAAATTAAGGTATCACAAGATACCCACTTATTTTGTATAGAATTTCTATACAAGCATTCTATTTATGTGTCAATGACATTTCTAAAATTAAAAAGATAATGGTGGATATTTGTTGGTACTAAAATTTTGTCATCTTTCCATCGACAGTTTGTTGGCGTGGCGTGGTTGCTAACGTGGCATGATGAGATGGCACGTGGCATGGTTTCTTTGGCAAAAGATGGAGATTGCAAAGGGAATTTTTTAATTTAAAAATCTGGTTGTGGTTGTCAAGAATCAAGGACTAGAGATTAAGTTAAGAGTGAAGGTTTGAAATGGTTCCTAAAATGTTGGGATAAGAATTCAAAAGATGAGAATATCAAGGAAGATAAAGGAAGATAACTGCATTGAAGATGGGCAAAGCAAAGTATAAAATTAGGACTGGACGAAGGAAGAAAGGCATCAATCAATCCATAAATTCACAAATTGTGATATCTGTTTACGAGTAGTTAAGTTAGCAATTTTAGGAGTAGATTAAGTGGTAGCTTTTTCCAACCTCTATTTCTTTCTTCTGTCGATTGCTATATTTTTTCAATTCTTTTTTCTTGTTTAGGTTCTTGTAACTGGTAGCAAGTGACAATATATTTGAATAGATAAATATTCTGTTCTGTTCTATCTCTTCTTTACTTGATAACCTCCAAGGAAGTCCTTAATCTATAAGGCATAGAACTCAAGCAAAAAGTCTGATCTTTTTGTGTTTATTTGAAATTAATTTAAATCTGTCGATTAATTACTATCGATTAGACTTAAACCAAATTTTTACCAAAAATATTTTGATTGAAAATGAAGGTATAACAAGATGCCAACTCATTTTGTATAAAATTTCTATACAAACTAAAGTTTATATATCATTACTCTTTTCTTAAAATATCGCATAGGGATTATTTTCAAAAAATTAAAAATACTTTAAAACAATTAAAGAGGGACACTAGGATAATTTTAGAGAAAATTAGTAAAACATCCCTCTCCAACTTTGTGTAATAGGAGAGGTCTAAGATTTTTTTTTTTTATTAACTAAGGTTTCTCGATGAAATCTCTCTGTGATCATACTAGAGAAATTTCAAAATTTCTCTGTGTTAGGACCGAAATTTCTCTGAATTTGGAAAAATTTCTCTGAGTTAAATTTTCTCTGTGAAAATATTGAGAAACTTAACTACTATGAAAATATTATTGTAGACTCCCCATTTTTGACCGTCCTCAAGACTTGGACGTCATCGTTTGAACACTCGATGATCATCCAACTTGTCTGTTTTGTGCTTGGTTGTGGACCAAGAGCTTGTGGCTTTGTTTCTGAGGGAAGAGGGTGGCCTGCTGGCCAGCCCAACAACCTATCAGCCAGGCCCCGTGCCCATCGGTCGTGCCCTCTTTCCATCAGCCATCAGTAGTGGCCGGTCAACCTCGCTGATGGCCAGTCGGCCATTTTGTTTTGGCCGAGGCCCTTGTCTTTGCTTTTGCAGATATTTTGTTGCCAGCTATGCCAGCTGGTGAGCACAGAATGCATACTCCATACACGTGTATGGAAGGATTGCACCAAGCTTCTAGCTTGTCCAACAAGCTTGAGACTTGGATTTCTATAAGAGGGAAGCTCTCTCTCCCTTTTCAGAGGTTAAGAATTTTGGATTAGGGCTAAACATATCCCTCTCTCTCTATATTTCCCTCTCTCTCTATATATATTTGTACTAGTTTGTGCCTTAAAGTGTATTTTCTCTTCACTTTTGCACTACAACACCTAGTAAAGCACCATCACTTTGTTGCTGAGGTGCTTGAGGATCTTGTTTGGAACCTAAAAGTTGGTTTTTGCCTCAGAAGTTGCTAGTTTTGAAGTTGTTCTTCAAGGGTGAGTAGTTACCCTCTTTAAGCTTTGTTTTGCTCAATTGTTTAGCCATCTTTGCATGCTTCTTTTGGCTTAGCTTTCAACTACAAAAACCTTTGTTTTTTTAAGTGCTTAAAATGGTTGTTTGAGGCCTCTTTGGTATTGAGGTTGTTCTACCTTCTTGTGTGCCTTATTTGCTTAGGCTTGGAGCCATCCATTAAGGCCTTTGAGTTCATCTTTGTTTGGCCTTTTAGCCACTGAAATCCAGTGGATTTTCAGTGGTAGAAATGTGGTTTTGAGGTCCAAAATGAGAGGGGGTGGTCCCCTCTCCTCTTGTCTTGTTTGCTTGCCTTGTTGGCCTAATTATTGAGCATGTGTTTCTAGTGTGTGTTGGCTTGTTCTCAGCCTATTCTTGGCCTTATTTTAGCATGGTATAACTCTGTTTTGGCTTGGTTGAGTCACCTCATGCATGCTTTTTACACTTGTAGTGTAATCTTGCCATTTAGCCTTGTGTGCTCATTAATTTGATCCGTCATGCTAGCCTATTTTGGTTCTATCTCAGCATGTTTTTGGTGTTATTTTGGCATGTTGTAACTCTGATTTTGGTTGGTAGAGCCACTTCTTGCATGCTTCTTACACTTGTAGTGTAAACCTTGCTCACTAGCCTAGTATACTTGGTGTTTTGGCCCATTATTCTAGCATGTTTTGGCTCCACTCCAGCAAGTTTTTACTCATGGTTTAACATGCTTTAGCTCTATTTTGAGGCTTCTTGGTCGTATGATGCTTGTTATGCATGCTTGTAGTGCAATAGCCTTGAATAGCTTTGAGTTTTGAGGTATCTTGCATGCTTGGCTTGAGGTATTTGCATGTTTTGGCATCATTTGGCATGTTATTTCAGAGCATATAGTGTTGCCACACTTCCATGTTTTTCACTCTTTAGGTGCTCTTGAGAGCTGCACCTTTATGCCTTGTTTGTGAGCCAATGCATGAGCATCATTCTCTTGCCATTCATGCTATCATTTCAGATCATTTTGGCCACTGTTTTGGCATGTATGAGGTCTATTTGGTGTTGGTTTAGTCCATTGAGCATTATGTTACATGGTCCTAGTGTTGTATCCTTTACTAGTGTTTAATGCTTAAGTGTTCTAGTATGCTGTGCATGAGTGTTTACATGTTAGAGTCTTGTGCATACCACCTTAACATGTCAAGATTAGCATGTTGTTTGCATAGCATGTTGTTTGCGTGTGTGTTGCATTGCATTGTGTTTAGATCGGATGTTGATCCAAACACGAGAAACGAGGGGCATTTTATACTTGAAGTGATGAAACGCGCCTCATTTCTTTGTCGCCGTCCCCCTTGATTATGCATCTCGAGTCCTATGTGTTATTTGTGCATTCATCGACATTGTGCAAGCCTGACTCTTTGGCCATCATGTATCGAAATGCGCGATTGTGGCTTGAGAGCTGAGCACTATACTCTTTTGAGCTTGAGACATGATAAAGAGTGTGGTTACACACACATTTCCTTGCAAATACACTGCCATGCCTCTGTTTGTGCTCTGTTACAGCAAAAGGAGAAATTGCAGGAAGCAGTAGCCAACCGGCCGTCAAAGCTGCCGACCGACCACCAAGGCTGCCGATCGACTATCATAAGTGGCCGATGGCCATCAACTCTGGTCGATGGCCACCATCTCTGGCCGATCATTCCTCAACATGTTCCTGAGATGGGTCAAAAGTAATCTGGAAGGTGGTATAATTTTCAGAAGTCCAAAAGAGTGCAAATAGAGGCATCATGAGGCAAGGCGGTGGATTTCTGGGAGGACGCGACCGAGCATTCATGCACCCCTCGCCCCAAGGACCTCTTTTAACTGCTTTAGCTGCTTTACTTAGTTAGCTAATTCGTCAGTTTTGTACTTAATTAGTTAATGTGCTTAATTAATCGATTTGTTTTGTAATAATTAGTTAACTAGGAATAGCTAATTAGTTTTGGTTTGTAATAATTAGTTTAATTAGCGTAGCTAGTTAGCTTATTATTCGGACCCTCCATCGAGAGGGCAAATGTTGTAATAAGTGTGCGTGTGTGTGATGCATGTCTTCCAACCCCATTTCTTTCTCCCTTTTACTTATCAGCTTTTGATGGTTAGCTTTAGAACATATTTCAATTAGCATCCTTATGCTTGCATGTGTGCAACATTCACTTGTCTTGCATGCACTAGGCTCAGCGCATCATTCAAATTGCATTGAATTTCAATACTTACTTGAATACGTGTTTCAAAGCATGTTATCGAGTATTGCATTCATATGCCATCTTAGATAGCCGAGCCTATTTAATTGCATTTTTGCATGCATTGCATTAGGCATCTTAACATAATTAAGATCATGCATTGATTTCTAATTAGCTTCTGTTTTGGCTCGGAGTACACTGTAAATGTTTACGCCTTAGCATCCTTGCATGCTTGTAAGTGTTGTCATGATAGCATGCTTGCCATGAGGCTATGTGCTTAAATGATTAACTGCATGAATACCTGTGGATGAAGGGTTCATTGCTTGAATTGGAACAATTCATCAAAATGTGCGTTTTAAGCCCACTTGTTTGTGACAAATCATGTTTTAAGCCCACTTGAGGGTGGCAAATCCGCGCTTTTGCCTACTTGAGGGTAGCAACTTCAAACCATTTTCAAAAATAAAAATTGAAATGTTTTGTTCCAATTCTTGTGATTTTAGTCTATACTTGTATGTTGTGCATCACGTAGTAAGCTAGCTAATAATCAGAATAAGAACGCATGTGTTTTCAAAAAAAACATATCATGTTTAGTAAAGGCCGATCCTTTGATCGGGCGAGCGGGGGTGCTTATTTCAGGACCTTCCCCTCTCGTACCCAAGTTCACGAGCCGAAGCAACTTTGATGATGACGGACACATGGCCTTAGGCACGAGTCAGGGTTTCCTAAATTTCCCAAAACAAAATATTTAGGTGGCGACTCTGAAATCTGCAAAGCAGTCCATGTTTGGCGCTTTTGATTAAAATTGATTTTCCAAAACAATTTGCCGGGTTTGGACTCTTTGGTGATTTATCAGTCATACATTGCACTTTGTGAGATTAGATTCAGAACCGTGACAAGAGTCCAAATTGTAGTAGCTAGAACACAATTCGCGCCTTCGCATGCGGAGCTAGTTCGGGGCGGTCTACAATTTTATGTCATTTATCTTATAAAATCTTAATATCAGGAATCTTAACAAATGACTAGGAGAGTGCCACATGTCCTGCAATTTATCAATAATAATAATAATTATAGATTCATGGTGCCAACCTTACCCCCCGCAACTCTTTCAAAATGAGGAACCTCAAATTCATGAAGAGTCGTACATCAATTTAAACCATACTTGGCAATTAATTAATGTATTCGAAGGGAGACGCGCATTCGAAGGTTCTTTTATCATACAACATGATTCAATTTTGTTAAAAAAGAATCAAAACATTGCTCCGAAGGTGCTCATAGCAGATTTTAGAAGCTTTAAAAGCTTCGAATGCATAATAGCTACTTGCTTGGAGAGTTTATAAGGCTTCAAAACATAATTAAAATAAGTTCACATGCTTCGAATTTTAATGTGTGTTTTGAAATTGGATTACTTTGCATGTGTTTGAAATGGTGAATTCTTAGCAAAATATCACCAATTTGATTTAGTCACAATGCATACCAATGTTATTTTCTTTGAGCCATTAGTAACAGTTGGCCCTTCTATGCTTTACTTCGAGACCTTCAATGCATCATGAGACTATGGAAATTTCAAGACCTTCGAAGCATGATTCTTTAGACCTTAACCATATATTTTCACTTCCGATTGTACTACTTTGAATTGCTTCAAAATGACAAACAACATACACACTCTTCAAATTACACTACTTTAAAGTGTTTTGTAGAGTTTTGAATTACCTTTTAACTAAATATATGGACCTTCGAAGTGCTTTTGAGGGAGCTTCGAGCCACCTTCAAACTAAATATATAGAACTTTGATGTATTTTTGAGTTTTGAATTACCTTCAAACCAAATATATAGACCTTCGAAGTGCTTTTGAGAGAGCTTCGACCTACCTTCGAACAAAATTTATGGCACTTTGAAGTGTTTTTGAGTTTAAAATTACCTTTGAACCAAATATATAGACCTTCGAAGTACTTTGACATACCTTCAAAGTGCTTTGGCTACTCTTAGCCGAGTTCTACCTTTCAAGCAGTTAATTTGTTCTTCAGTGCATCAAACTCATCAAAACAATGCTTAAAGACTGTAGCACCCGACTTTCTTCGCGCACTCCCTTTTCGGAGAAGGTGTAAATTGGTCGTCCTACAGTTCAGACTCCTGTCACGGTTCAGAATCTGATCTCACAAAGTGCAATGTGAGACTGATAAACACCAAAGAGTCCAATCCGGCAAATCATTTTGGAAAATCAGATTTTGAATCAAATAATGCCAAAACTAGACTGCTTTGCCAGATTATAGAGTCGCCTCCTAAATATTTTATTTTTGGAAAATTTAGGAAACCCTGACTCGTGCCAAAGGCCATGTGTCTGTCATCACCAAAGTTGCCTCGGCTCGGGAACTTGGGTACGAGAGGGGAAGGTCCTGAAATGAGCACCCCTGCTCGCCCGATCAAAGGATCGGCCTCTACTAAGCATGATATGTTATTTTATAAACACATGTGTTCTTGTTCTGATTATTAGCTAACTTACTATGTGATGCGCACAGCATACAAGTATAGACTAAATCGCAAGAATTGGAACAACTCAATTCGTGTTTGTTTTCAAAAATGGTTTGAAAGTGTCACCCTCAAGTGGGCTAAAGCGCAGATTTGTCACCCTCAAGTGGGCTTTAAAACATGATTTGTCACTTTGCAAAGTGGGCTTAAAACTCACATTTGTCGAATTGTCCCAATTCAAGCAATAAAGCCTTCATCCACGGGCATTCATGCAGTTTAGAATTTAAGCACATAGCCTCATGGCAAGCATGCGATCATGGCATCACTCACACTCATGCAAGTATGCTAAAGCGTAAAAGCTTACCGAGTACTCCAAGCCAAAACAAAAGCTAGTTAGAAACAATGCATGATCCTAACTATGTAAGATGCCTAATGCAACACATGCAATAATACAACTAATAGGCTCGGCTATCTAAGATGGCATGTGAATGCAACAATTTGATACATATATTCAAAGAAATGTATTGAAATTGCGATGCAGTTTGAATGATGCGCCGAGCCCGGTGCATGCAAGACAAATGAATGGTACAAACATGTAAGCATAAGGTATGCTAATCAAAACGTGCCCTAATCTAACCATCGAAAGTAGTTAAATAAAAGGGAGAAAGACGTGGGGTTGGAAGACATGCACACACATATGCACCCTTATTACAACATTATGCCCTCGCGAAGAAGGGTCCGAATGAAAAAGCTAAGCTATGCTAAGCTAAGCTAATTATTACAAACCAACTAATCAACTATTCTAGCTAATTAATTATTACAACACAAATGAAATAACTAATTACACAAACTAGTTAAAATATTACAACACTCGAATAATTAGCTATGCTAACCAATTAAAGTGATAAAGTGGCCTCACGAGCAAGGGAGACATGCATGCTCGGTTGGGGTTTGCTCGAAAATCCATTGCTTTGCCGTCAATTGCCTCTGTTTGCACGTGTCTTGGTTTCTAAACATTGAACCAACCTCCACACTGTTTCTGCTCTAAAATAGGATGATTTCTGCACAAAATTGGACTGGTGGCCGGTCGGCCACAAAAAGTGGCTGCCGGCCACCTCAACTGGCCGGTCGACTAGTGAAAGTGGCCAGTCGACTACCTCAAGTGGCCGGTCGGCCACCTTCTTTTCCAAGCTTCCGGTTTTGCTGCAACAGAGAACAACAGGGGCACAGCAATGTATTTGCAAGGAAATGTGTGTACTGCCACTCTCCTTATCATGTCTTAAGCTCAAAGGAGAGTGGCGCTCGGCTCTTAAGCCACCAACCAAGCATCTCAATGCATGATGGCCCAAAAACCAAGCTTATACAAGCTTAGTGAATGCACACATAAGACTCAAAGTGCCCCCACCCCTATCATGCATGATCAAGGGTGACCACGACCGGGAAATGTGACACATTTCATCACTTTGAGTATGAAACGTCCATCATTCCTCGTGTTTGGATTAACATCCGATCCAAACACATGCAATGCAAACAACATGCTTATCTTAGTCATGTTTTACTTGGCTCATTTTTGTTTACACATTTTAGCTTACCAATTAATCCCTTAACCGGTTAAGTCCAATGTGAAAGTCCTCTAATAGGAGGGGTCAACCAAAAGGGTGGTTTAGGACATAAGAGGGATTATGCCTTTGACTAGGAGGAACCCTCAAAAGAGGGTTAAAGCCATTCGAGCACAAACCCTACCTCATGCTTAAACACAAACTTAAGGCCAAACAACCCTCAAAACAAATTGAAAAATGAAAAAATGGGGGAGGTTACAGATGTTTCAGTGCTAAAATGGCATGACAAGTAATGCTACAACATGCAAGCAACACATGCACGACATGTTAGGGGCCAATGCATTGAAACTAGTGAAGGACACAACACTAGAGGCATGCAATACAAAGCTCAAAAGGGACCAACAGTCCAAAATAGTCCTAAAACACCCTAAATATAGTTCTAAAATATGCTTGAAATAAGCTAAGAATAGCTATATTAAGAGACCAAAACAATAGCACATGCTAGGCAATTTAGCACAATTGCACTACAAGCATACAAAGCAAAGCTCATGTGATCGAACCAGCTCAAAATAAAGCTTAATCATGCCAAATCAATAGCTAAAACATGCTGGAATTGGTAAGCCCAAGTGACAAGAAAAACATGCTCGCATATTGGCTCGCAAGCAAGGCATAAAGCACAACTCTCAAAAGCAATGAAAGAATGAAATATGTGAGAGTGTGACAGGGGTATATGCTCTGAAATCACATGTAAAATGACGCTATATCATGCAAATAACTCAAGCAAAGCATGCTAGGGGCCTTAAAACACAAAGCTAGTAAAGGCTATTTACACTATAGCTATACAAAGCAAAGCACATATGTCCAAGACCACTCAAAACAGAGCTTAATCATGCTAAATCAATAGCAAAAACATGCTGAGATAGAGTCCCAAAAAGGTAGAAAAACATGCTCACCTCTTAGGCCATCTACACATGCAAACAAGACAAGAGGAGGGGGGACCACACCCTTCTATTTTGGATCTCAAAACCAACTTTCTACCACTGAAATTCCTCTAGAATTCAGTGGTTTTAAGGCCAAAAAAAATGGACTCAAAAGCCTTAAAAAGATGGCTCAAAAGGCTTTACAAGCCAAAGAGCAAAGGGGGGGAACCACCCCCTAGCTAAACAAGACTCAAATCACCATTTTAAAACCTTAAAAACAGAGGTTTTTAGAGGTTAAAACCAACCTTAAAGTAGCATGCAAATGTGGTAAAACAAGTGTGCAAAGATAAGCTTAAAAGGGGTAAGTGTTTACCTTTGAAGCACAGCAGCAGAACAGCCACTTTCTTGGGCTCAAACAACCTTTTAACAGCTCAAATTAGGCTCCAAGGGACCTCAGCCCAAAGATATGAAGCTTTGATGAAGGATGTCTAGGCAAACTAGAAGTATTTCTCTACTTCTATGCACAAAAGGGCAAGAAAGAGAGAACTCTAGAGAGAGAGGTAGAGATTTTGCTCTAAAAATTTTGTAGAGAGAGAGGGATTTTAGTGAGAGAGGCTCCCAAACTTGCTAACCTCCCAAAACAAGAGATATGGCCTCCATATATAGCAAAAACAAGAGCTTTGGTCGAAATATCTGAAAATGGGATAGTTGGAGCTTGTGTAGAACAGTTGGAGGGAAAAGATCTGCAAAATATCTGAGTTTTGGACATAAGTGGCCGGTCGGCTACCTTTCTTGGCCGGCCAGCCACCTCAAGTGGCCGACTGGCTACTTTTCTAGTCGACGGCAAAAATCTGCTCTGCAGGTCAAATTTCAAATGGGCATATTTCCTTCATATGGACTCTTTTTCAGGTCATTCTTCTATCCAAATTGAAGTCCCGGAAGTAAGCTTTCCAATGGTGGAAGTCTCACATCAAAATTCTAATTATGCAAAGAGTTATGCCTCTTTTAGTGAAGGTTGCTCATTTCCAACTCAATCGGATTGATGCCCAACTTCAACCAACCATGTCTCTCTCATCTGGCCTCGGCTTTAGGAGATTCTTGAATGCAAAATGAAGCCCCAGAAGTCTTCTTTCCAATGGTGGTGGCAAAGTGTACAAACGGATAGGCCTGATTTAGCGAGGGCTATTCGACTCTCTCTTAACGATTCAAGCCCAACTTCTTCCCCAACTTGGTTTCTTCCCTCTGCTCTTCTTTTCTTCAAGTCCAAACCTCTAAAAAAGATGTTTTAAATATTTTTCCAAAGAGTTCACCTCTCTTTCATGCATTTCTACTTTTTCCTTGCTCGGTTTACTGAAAAGCGCAACATTTAACGAAATGTAAGCCTCTAAACATCGTAGGAACTTTTTGTTTCAAAAAAATATTTTGAAAGAGAGGGTTGTAAGGTTTAAAATCTTTGGTCAAAATTGTTTTGGTCCAAAATAGGGGTTGTGGATTGGGATTTGACTTCTTTCCTTGCCGAAGAAATCGAACCTCTACACTACACAACTTTCATCACCAAGTAAGCAATTAGTAGCGCCCAAGTCTTAAGGGCGGTCAAAAATGGGGTGTCTACAAAGACGATTGTTTTATTAGCCATTTCATTAAAATTAAATTTTGGCGCGGCCCACAAATCCAAAATAGATTTTGAACACCGAAAGTCATGGCATAATATAGCCTTGGAAGCTCAAATACTTTGACATTTTCAACAATGTCAAATATTTTAAATCTGTTAATAGTGGGTTGATCATCATCTTTAATCACTTTTGGTCTAAGAACATGTTCTTTAGCCAAATAACTATCATCATTCATTGAAAAATGAGGTTGTTTTTTTTATTTTAGCCATTAATGGTTTATGAAAATCCTCCCTAGATATGTTATTTCCATGGCTTCACTTTCTAAGAATGGCTTTTTCAACCCCCCAAGCCTTATATGGAACATCATTTTTAATCATATTTGGCTCAACAACATGCTTTTTAGCCATGTTATTTTCACAAGTTGGCTCTTTAAAAATGGGGTTTTTAACCCCCTGAGCCATGCATGGAACATCATTCTTAACCAAATTTGGCTCAAGAACATACTCTTTCGTTATGTTAATTTCATAATTTGGCTCTTTAAAAAAGGGCTCTTGAACCCCTCGAGCCATTGATGAAATATTTTCACTAATTTCAGTCACAAATGACTTCAAAACATTTTGTAAATCCCCACAAAATTCAGTCACTGAAGACTTGACAAGAAGGGTTGATAATTCATGTCTCCATTGGCAAATTTCCACACCAAGTTGATGAATTACTCCAATTAAATTGTGTATTTTTTCTTCTACCAAATAATATGGTAATGAAAAAACAGCTTAGAAATTTTCTTTATCAAGAAAATGGGTCTCTTCTTGAAGATCCAAAATTTTTCTTTCACTCTAATATATTTCATTTTGACAAATTTTAATAGCAAATTTCAATTCGTTTGTCATTTCATCTTCTATGCCTTCTTCAAGGCGCTCATTTTCTCCTTGTTGTCTACGACTAGCCATTATAATAGTCCCACTGAATGTGCCAAAAATATATGTTGGCTTTTTTGACTTTCAAACGTTAATTATGTAATTTAAAGCATGCCAATAAGGATCAATAAGTCCTTACAGAATTTTAAATTGTCAATCAATTATCAGACGATTGTGTTGAAGTTCTTTTAGCCTCAATGAAGAGGACTTTTACTGGTAGCTTGTCTAGGAGAAACTTACAAATAATAAGTACAAAGCACAGTTCAGAAACTGAATTTCATTTAAGCAAATAAGAATTTACAGTGAAATGACCCAGCCTTAAAAAGGTTTACAGCAACGACTACTTGAAATTACTCTTAGGAAATGAAGTGCAGTACAGGAATTGAAGAACTGGAAATGTAAAACTGGAAAGAAAATATGAAGTAAATGATTGGTTTCTGGATCTAAGTCTGGGTCTTTACAATGTAGCCATGAATGGCTATTTATAGGCAAATATTTGTAGGAAAAAACATCCAAGAATAACTACCCAATAACCAACTAAAACTACCCACTCTTCCATCTTCATTCTCACAATGCCACATATCCCTCCATGTCTTCATAACTTCCTTTAACCTCCAATTCATACTCTATGTTCTCCACTTTGTCCTCCATGTTCTTTCATATTATGCTTCATGATCCTTCACATTCTACATCATCTTTTCACATATGTTTAATGATTCATAACTTCTCATAACCTCCAAATGAGTAAGAGAGTGCCTCGTATCCTGCAATTTATCAATAATGATAATAATAATAATTATAGATTTATGGTGCCAACAAGTCCTTAAAAATGGTTGAATATGGTTGCCAATCTAAACTTGAGAAACATCAAAGTGGATGTTGATGTTAGACTGTTTATAGATCTTCTAAATAACAAGAATCTTTCTCACCACAGATTAAGGATTGGTTTGGAAATTTGGGCTTTTTTTTTATAACTATGTTAGCTCCGTTAAAAAAGTTAAGTTTGGAATGATAATTGACTTTTTTTTAAGGTACTCAAGCAAAAAATCCAATTCTATATTTCTTATGTCAAGAGGTCCACACACTTCTTTATTATGTCCATAAGGGCAAGCCTTTATAAAATGACAAAAACATCCACGTATATATATACATGGTTCCCAAATCAAACCTTAAGCAAATCATTCTCACTCAATCTTCCTCTATGTAGCTCTCTCTCTCTCTCTCTCTCTCTCTCTCTCTCTCTTTCTACTCTTCTCTCTCTCTCTCCCTAGATTCACAGAGAGCTTCGATGACTAGACTACTCTGCCATCCTCTGGCGGCGCGCTACCAGTTTCTCAACTTCGATTGCGTCTCAATCGCCAGATTCAAGCAATGCACCTCGTGGCGAGGCCAGAGATCCACGATTGTATGTCATCTTCTATGAAAACACCTTCGATCTACTCTGATCTGATCACCTACCAGAGAGAAAGAGCAGTGTTGTTGTAGAAAGAGAAAGAGAAGAAGATTTATGTGCATATCTAAGTTTTTTATTACAACAAACTGTTAATGTATATTATGTTATACTTATCTATTTGTATCTCTATCCCTATCTTGTATCTCTATCTCTATCTCCTTGTATCTCTAGCTTCTTCTATACTTATCTAGGTTTCTTTTCTGCCTATATATACAGGCTTCTCCTATTGTATTCATTCATTTAATTCAATATAATATAGATACATAGTTTTTCTTTTCTACCAACCATTATAACATGGTATCAAAGCTCTAGGTTCTACAGTTATAGCCCTTTTATTTTCTCTTTGTGTTTAGTCTCGTACACAATAGCACTACAGCATTCATTCCATCACCCATACACTTTAGTATCTCTATTCCAACACTGCTTCATCGTTATTTTCACCTAAAAATTTTTTCCTTTCAGAATCTCCTCACGGTTCCAACGGCATTGACCACATTTCCAGAAACTCCTCCACGTGCCCTCACGCGCCGTTTCTGTGCTCGACGCGTCTTCGCCTTCTACCACTACTCTCACACGTGCCCTCACGCGCCCTTCAGTTGCTTGCTCATGTCAACACCTGACGTCAACCCTACGCCCGCGTACGGCGTTCTTGCTGTTGTGCGCCGCGCATGCGCCATCCTATTACCGTGCGTCGTTCTTGCTACTATGCACCCGCGTGCACCGTTTTCTGCTACTGTGCGCCGTGCACACCTCTATCACTACCATGTGTCGTTCGCCTCTTCTACTAACATGCGCTGCGCACACTAACATCATCTCCTAGTTGTTGGCGTCATCTTTTGGCCTATTTGTTATCTACAGGTCCATTTTTTTAGCTATTTTTGGGCCAATTAGCTGCTCTCTAGCTATTTTCAACGTTCCAAATTCATTGGCACACTCTGTTTCACCCAGTTCTACTCTGACACTACTGGGCCTTCTTTTTGACTCACTTAGTTCTACTCCGACATTACTGGGCCCTCTTTGTGACTCATACTTTGATCACTCGATGGATTATTCAGATAGTTCTCCTCTTTACGGTGGCTCTTCTGGATCTGCTATTAGTCGACATGACTTTTTGATTCAGTTTGCTTCTGCTGCTGTTGCACCTGCCTCCTCTTCCACTCACACTATTCATGATATTGAAACTATTATACAAAAGGTTCTTCCACTTCTGGTACACCTTCTACTGCTATCTCAGTCACCCCGGGTACCTCTTCATGGTATTTTGATTCAGCTTGTTGCAACCATATGACCTCTAACCCTACACTATTTTCTTCTACTGCATGTCCTTCTAATTTACCTAGCATTCATACGGTTGATTGTTCTCTAATGTATGTTAGTCATGTAGGTCACATTTCTACCTCTAATGTGTTTCTCTCTCACACTTATCTAATCCCTAATCTTACACTTAATCTTATCTCTATTGGTCAACTCTATGATCTTGGCCTCACTGTTCTATTTTGTCCAACTGGTTATGTTGTGCAGGATCCGAAGATGGGAAAAACCCTTGGGATAGGTTGTAGACATGGACGTCTATACGAGCTCATCCACCTTCGCATTCCTTTCTCTTGTACTTCCAATATTTAGATTGCTGCTTTTGCTACTATTAGTTCACCTCTTGCTTTATGGCATTCTCGGTTAGGTCATGTGTCCTTTAGTCATTTACGCTCTCTAGTTTCAAGTGGTCAGTTAGCTGATGTTCCAAATGATAAAGTAGACTGTCTATCTTGTTAACTTGCAAAATAGCCAGCCTTGCCATTTCCTACTAGTACCTCTATGTCTCATGCACCTTTTGATCTCATATACTCTGATGTTTAGGGGCCTTCACCTAATACCACTATGGGGGGATCTAAATACTTTGTTTGTCGATAATTTCACTCATTTTACCTAGTTATTTCTAATGAAATCTCGCTCTGAGTTACACCAAATATACTAAGATTTTTCTCACATGGTCAAAACTCAATTCTCCTCCACCATCAAAATTTTTCGTGCTAATAATGCTTATAAATACAAAGAAACTCATTTTTTGAAATTCCTTCGTCAAAATGGGACGCCTTCTCATTATTCTTGTCCTGGTACCTCCCAACAAAATGGTCGTGTTGAGCATAAACATCGTCATATCCTAGACACTATTCGTGCTCTTTTAATCTCTTCTTCTTGTCCTGAACTTTTTTAGGGAGAAGCTGCTCTCACAGCAGTCTATACTATCAACCGTGTTACTTCCCCTACCATCAACAATCAAACCCCATATGAGTGTCTGTTTAGCATACCTCCTACCTATACTGGTCTTCGTGTGTTTGGATGTGCTTGTCTTGTTCTTCTTTAACCACATAAGCCCACCAAATCAGAACCTCGCAAGCGTTTGTGTTGCTTTTTGGGGTATGGGATTGAACATAAAGGTTGTCATTGTTGGGATTCTCTTTCTCGTTATCTTTGTGTCTCTCGTCATGTAGTATTTTGGGAACACAAAATGTTCTCCTTTACATCTAAGTTTCATTTGTCCACTCCTTTCACTACACCATTCTTTACAAATCTCTCTCTTCTGTTTAATGAGCTTGATACAAACACTATGACTCCGGCCTATCTTGAGGATTTTGCTTCGTCTCTTGGTTCTGCTGCTCCACTCCCTGCTCCTGAGCCAGCTTCTGCACCTGCTTCTGGTCCACCTTCTAGTCCTATTATCATTCTCTCTTCCAGTGAGCCTTGTACATCCCTTGATTCCACTATATCATCTTCTACACCAGAGGTATCTCTTCGTTATTCCACTCGGGTAAGACAACCTTCAGTACTTCTTCATGATTTCATTGTTGGTTCCATTGCTTTTTCTTCTCATGAAACTAATGTGGTCAGAGAAATTTAACTTCCAGAAAAAAATTATAATAAATAGAATTTTCTCTGAGTTATGTTGACACAAGGACATAACTTTTCGTGGCTCAAGATTTTCACTGACCTTGTGGTTGAACTTGTGATGGTGTTCGGTAAGGTTGTGTTGCTAGTTGGACGGATAGTTCTTGAATTTGTTCATGCAATCTAGCATTTTCAGTTTCAAGCTGTGAAATTGAATACATCAACTGTTGAATTGTTTTTGTATCATCTTCTTTTTGAACCTCCAACATCCTTAGTTTCATTTGGATTGTGTTGTCTCTTTCTTGAAGTTCTGAGTTATGTGATGTCAAGGTTCTTATTGCAATATCCTTTTCTGCAAGTAATTCATTCCAATTTCTCTCTTCTTCTATTTTAGATTTAGAAAGTGCCTTTAGTCTTTGATATAGATCAGTAATTTGGGCATCCTTTGATTCCTCAGATTCTTGAGGCTTGCATTGTTGAGCCACAAATGCTATCATTATGTTGGTCCATCGGCTCATTATGTTCTTTTTCATCACTTTCCTCATTGTTTTCTTCTTGCTGTTTAGATTAAGTGTCTTCATCTTCTTCTTCACTATCTTCTTCTTTCTGTCCATTTTCTTCTTTGTCTTCTACTTCTATTTCTTCACTTTCTTCTCTGGTTTCCGCTTCTCCACTGCTTGCTTGATCTTCTTGTCCATTGCTGGCTTCGTGTTCTTCTATGTTGCCTTCTCCTTCCTCATTCCCCGGTTCTTCAGATGAATCTTCTAATGTCTCCTTGAATTTGACAATTGCCTTTTTTGATTCTTTCTTCTTCTTTTACCAAGACAAAACTCCTCTGATGGGTTTTTAACTAGCTCCTTGTTATCTATCTGTAATAGGAGGCTCTTTTATTAGAGAAATGTTACAAAATTCACTGAGAGAAAAAATTCAAATAAGAAAAATAAAATTCATCTAAATGATGCTAATGGGAAACAAACTTCAGAGAAAATTGTATGGGCCAGAGAAAATTACAGACAAAGAGTTAATTTTATGAGGCATGAAAAATTATGAAACAAGCAACATAATTTAGATATTAGAGAAAATCAATCAAGGCATATAAGTTAATGTTTTACTATAATTGTGTCAGAAAAATTTGGATTCTAGAGAAAATTCATTAGAAGGGTAAAAAAATAAGTGTTAATCAAAGATGCAAGGCACATAAGTTATGGACCAGAGAAAATTACACACAAGGAGAAACAATTTTATGGGCCAGAGAAAATTATGAAACAACCAACATAATTCAAATATTAGAGAAAATCAATCAGGACATATAAGTTAATGTGTTACAATTGTGGTCAGAGAAATTTGGATTACAGAGAAAATTGATTACAATGGTAGAAATAAACCAGTGGTAATCAAAGAAGAAACATAAATTGATAGTTCAGAGAAAATTGATCTCAATCAATCAAGGCACAAAGAGGGAAACAAACCAGTGGTCAAAGAAATTTTAGAATTTCACTGAGATTTCAGTGGCGATAGAAATCTAACCTGTCGAGGTGCAAGAGAGTGGACTAGTGTCTTCTATAGCTGTTTCATCAAGCTTTGCATGTTCCACTTGGCACATCTTGGGAAGTCAGTTGTGTTACTATCTTCCAAGTCAATGATATTTGCATGTTTACATAGCCAATACTGTGATGGGAACTAAAGTAATTAAATTTTGCTAAACACACAAATTTGTAAGTATGATAACTGTAAATTTGAATGGAAATTATACTTACTAGCAATGCAATGACACACCCCGTAACTTTTTCTAGAGTTTTGTGCAATGCTATAATAGAATCAATAAATGTTGATGTGATTGCTTCTGGCCAATCATACTGTTTCATTGATTCAAAAGATTCCACATACTTTATAAAAATCCACCCTATTGAATTCCCACTTGTTGCAAAAAAATAGAGTGAGACACAAGTACAATATAACAATGATTGCTACATCTTTGTAGTCAGTTGATTGCTTGCCTTTCATTGCTTTGACCAAGGCATTTTTAAGAACAGGACCAGTGAGCCTTGTGTCCTTTGGGAATCTTCTCCTTAGAAATGTAGATTTTGGCTTTTTAGAGTATCTTAATGACATGGCTCCTTTACCTCCTTGAAAACAAAAAATCAAGGTCATGTCATTGGTTGTAAAGGTCAAGTTCTTTTTACCAACTATGAATGCTTTTGTTTTTTATTGTAACATTGGATTATTACAACTACATCATCATCAGATTTCCTTGGATCCATCCTTCCAGTGGTTAGAGCTTGGATCAAATACCAGAATGGGGTCTTTTGAAGCTCTACAAGTTGATTTGAATTGCATTTAAGTGTTTGAAAAAAGGAGACAACAGATGAGAGGTTGGATCGGTATTGAATGCTATAATGAGTTCTTTTTCTTTGGAGTTTAACAGATTTTTTTCCCCTTGAGCTTGAGTCTTTTGAAGTTGGGGTACTCATCATGATGCTAGTTACTTCATCACCTTGGACTTATGTGTTTTGGCAAGGAGTTTGTGGTATTTTGCTGGTTTTTGATCTTATATCATAAGAAGACTGAGAGAGTTTCTGTTTCTTGCTTGGTGTTTCTGGTGTTTTGCTGCTTTTATGTTTTGCCATTTCTAGACAATGATGAAAACATAAAGATGTCAACATTAAATCCCAGAGAAAATTGGACATGTCAGAGAAAATTACACATAAGGGAGAAAACTAAGGTGGCCAGGGAAAATTATAAATGTCAGACAAAATTAGACACTAAGAATTAAATGTCAGAATACTAATTGTTTTCCTGTGGAATACATCTAGCCACAGAAAATTTTCATTCCCAGAGAAAATCAACAAAGCATCATAAACATGGCAGAGAAATTTTCAATAATTGTTAAAATTACATATAGAAGTAAAATATAGCCAGAGAAAATTGAAAAAAGAAACATATATTTAGCAAGCACAGAAAATGAATGACAAAGAAAAGTGAACATGGCAAGCCAAAGAAAATTTCCATTCCACAATTAGCAAGATAAAATAAACAAAGCAATGTAAACATGCCGCTGAAAATTACACAACATTGAAACCAAGAATTGAACAAATTAAACATACCAGAGAAAATTACACATTCCAGAGAAAATTACACATTCTTGATAAAATTTCCATTCCAGAGAAAATTTCAAGTCTATAATATTAAAATGCCAGAGAAATTTACATACACAACCAGAGAAAATTAAACATGATAGAGACACACAAGGGAGAAAAGTAATGTGGCCAGAGAAAATTATAAATGCCAGAGAAACTTAGACACAGACAAGAGAGTAATAGACATTCCAGAGAAAAATACATATTCCAGAGAAATTTACAAAGCAGAGAAATTTATAAACAAAATTATAGAAACATGTTCAAGAATAAGATCAAAACACAGAGAAATAACTTTTTTTCAAAATAAGCATGCCAGAGAAAATTCAAAAAAGAAACATACATTCCAATCCATAATATCAAAATGCCAGAGAAATTTGCATACACAACCAGAGAAAATTAAACATGATAGAGACACACAAGAGAGGAAAGTGATGTGGTCAGAGAAAATTATAAATACCAGAGAAACTTAGACAGACACAAGAGAGTAATAGACATTCCAATTAAAAATACATATTACAAAGAAATTTATAGACAAAATCACATAAACATGTTCAAGAATAAGATGAAAACACAGAGAAATAACTTTTTTCAAAATAAACATGCCAAAGAAAATTCAAAGAAGAAACATACATGAAGCAAAAACCAGAGAAATTCAAATGCCAGAGAAATTTACAGATAAAATCACACAAACATGTTCAAGAATAAGTTCAAATCATAGAGAAATAACTTTTTTCAAATTCATGTAGCTTTTTATTACGAAATTGAAACCCTAATTTGTGGAAGGTTACTATAAAATGCAATTAACTGTGTTTCCAGAGAAAATCTAGTTGTATTGTAGAAAAACTTACCAGAGTTACGATGAAACTTTAATGACGAGCTGATATGCCCTGAGATGAAGATGCGACGTGACGAAGATGAACTGAGATGACGATGAACAGTGAAAACGGGGTCAGAGAAATTTGTAAGGAATGAATGGGAATGATTTTTGCAGAAGATAATGAAGCTCTAATGTCGATGGTGAAGATGATATTGAAACCCTAATTCTGTTGTTCTCTTGCTCGTGAAGATGATTGGAGGTTTGGAATGGAACTCAGTCGTCGGAGTTCAGTTCAGTTCAGTTTCTGTGTTGATTTGTGAAAGGTATTTTGGTCTATGAGATAATTAAAAATGCGCGTGATAATAGTTGAGGGACCTGATCCATCACCCCTTTTTTTGGTGTCCTTCATCCTCTAAATTACTACTATTAGGGACTTTAAAAAAAATTCCCCTAGAATATTATGAAAAATGATAAATACTGAATAAATTATTTATCATTTTTAATTGTTTACTAAATAATAGAAATAATAAATTTGTCTTTAATATATATATATATATTTTTTTTTTGGCTAGATTAAATAAAATTTTATTTTATTTTATTTTACTAATTACAATAAATAACGAAATTAAATACTTGGAGGGCAAATGCGTCATTTTATCATTTAATCCCACGGGATTCTAATCTCACCATTTCTATCTCACATCTCCCTAAGACACAATAGTCCAATATATATGGGATTCATAGTCTGATGGGACTCCTAATCCAACCTCAAAATTCTTAACAATACATGGTGGATTGGATATGGAGTCCAATCCCTCCCTCCAATCCTTCCAAACAAACATCCCCTTATTTAATTTCCAGTTAAACCAACACAAAAAATAATTCAAATGATGTATGGACACCAAAAAAAAATAATAATAATAATACTTTGTTGATGAAAAAACGTAACAAAGAAACATTGCTACTGAACGGCTAGAGACACTTCAATACCCAAGTCAGTCCCTCCAAGACTGGCCCTAAGCCAACGTGAGGAAAGTTGCTACCTCAGGCGCTCGAATTATGTCTAAAAAATAGTTTCTCAAAATAATTTCAATATTAAATTATGTTTGGTTTATTGAAAATAAAATGGAATGGAATAATCATTTCATCTTAGCATCCATCATCATCCCCACGTTTAATTTATTAAAAAATATTACAAACGAAATTGACACTCACCATTGTGAAAGACTAGCCAATCTATACAGACACTAAGGAATAACCAATACACTCAATTTTATTTCATTTAAATGAATCAAAAACTATGCTATAATATTAGTAGTTTAAATATAAAGGTTTACAGAATATTTTTTTAAAAAGAAATATTTAAAAGCAATGGATGGTTATTTACCAAATGTATGAATATTTATAAATATTGTTTGACTATACCATTTGATAAGATTTAAGACTTGGTTTGATTTGAGTTAATTTGGTTTGGTTTGGTTAGGTTAGGTTATACCAGATACAATTACATCTAGAGAAATAACTCTTAATTTGAAATTGATCAAATTTTACAATTCAATCTAGTACATCAAATAAAAGTGTGAACAAATTAATAATGTTAACAATTGAAAATGTTTAAAATTCATCTTAATCATTATGATTTACATCAATCTCAATGACTATGATTTATGTTAATTATAAAAATCATATTAAATAACTCCAGAAATATAATATTATAATTGTTGTGAAAAATAAATTATTAAATTACTTACTAATACAATTATTTAAAATTGAATTTCTTACTTAATATTTTTGGTGATTTCCATGGGTAAAAAAATATTAATTTTACAGTGTTTATATTCTATACAACAAATTTTGGTGTAGACGAAAGAAGAAGAAAAAAAAAGGGGGTAAATTGAAGATTATTATTATTTTATCAATATATTTTTTAAAATTTGTATGAAAACTGTGTAAGAATTTATTCTTAATTAGGTTGTTATTGACTATATTTTGTTTGGTTTATGAAAAACAGGTTAAACATGATTCAGATAGATTGACTGGTATGAGTCCAAAATTATTATTGTGATCCATAAAGTTTGGGCCATGGTCATCTTAGTGTATATATTATTTTATATGTGGATATGTGATATGGAGGTGTAAGACCTGTTTTAAGTTATTTGGGTTCCTTAATGGGAGGGCCCAGTAATTGTTTTATTTAAGCTCAGTGCCCGCTCCTATCCTTATTAGGGTTTACATATATCTATATATATGTAGATCAAAGGGTTGTAAGCCCCATTGAAAAGACAACAAAAAGATTAGGAGAATGAAGGGAAAAGCTGGTGCTAAGGTTTTCCAATTGTGAATGCCATATTCTTTCAAGGAAGCAAAAACTCAAGACAATAACGGAATCAAACGGTATGTATCTGAGTTTATATTTTAGTAGTTACTTATATTCATAGTGTTTTGATTTCTAGTATATAGATCCTATAATCTTACATGTGGTATCAGAGCAAGTTTATACTAGAATCAAAATCATGGCAGATTATTTCAATAAAATTATTTTATATAATGATAAGGAATAAATTAATATTTCTTTTACTGAATGATGCTTTTGCATAATTTCAAGCAAACTTTTTCAATGTAACAAGTACATACTGTTTGAGTATTGATAGTTTGCTTCCAATTGTGTTATATAAAATAAAAATAAAAAAAGTAATTTAGATCTGGTAGTTTTACAAAAATTGTGAAGTATGGACGTGTGTATATTGAATCTGTATTGATATATATATATATATATATATATTTCAAATCTTACCTAATCAAATATTTGCAAAACATACGAAACATATTCGTTTTTATGACTTTTATATAAACATTAAGATTGTTTAAGAGTTCTTTATCATGTAGATCACTTTGGTGTAATTTTTGTAAATTCATATGCGAATTTTGGTTGGCCGTGAGATATTATTTTTGAGTAACTGTTTAGTAGTGATTCGTAATATAATATTATATATGCCTTGATGGGTTACAGATTGCATTATTGTTAATAAATAAATAAAGTTTTAAAGGTGGACAAATATTTATTTTTGTAGTCCCAGTTGGAAGATTTTTGAATCAATATGGGTGATACTGCCGAAGTGATTAACTTATTGAGATTTAAAGTGATTTACCAATAAGGATTCTAGGAAGCTCTTCTAAAATTATATCACTCAATTACCTACCCAAAGGGGGTTAATTGAGTGTATTAATTTTAGAGGTAGTGTGAGCCGCTAGTAAGGGAAATTTTATTGTTTTTGAAAGAATTTATCTACCCAAAGGAGATAATTTCTTGATAAATCATTCTTGCTAGTTGACTTGTTTATAGGTGTTAGAATGTGTCTTATATATTTAGCCCAAAAGTATTTATATGATGATACATTCTGAAACATCTAACAAGATTGTTAAAGTTTATTTGCATCCCATTGTTGTGATATTATAATTATTGCCCATGTATAATTAATTAAGATTATATTGAAGTTTAAAGATGTTGATTGTATTCTATATATTCAACCAAAAGGTGTTTATATAGAGATACATTCTGGCACATCTGAGAATATTGCTAAAGTTTATTCGCAGCATATTCTTGTAAGATTATACTTATTGCCTATGTATAATTGAAAGTTGGAGTTGTGAACATGCTTTCTATATATTCAGTTTAAGAGTGATACATTTTAAATATTTGAGAATATTAATTGTAATTATGAGATTATTATTGTCCATATATAATTGAATGATATTATATTGAATTGAAAGCAATGAAGGGAGATATTTTTATGAAAATCAAATTTACTTCATTAAAGTTTTGATTATGAATCAGTTAAAAGATATTGAGTTAGCTTTAAGACTAACTGATTTAGATATTGACATACTCGAGAATGTGTCTTCTTAACCATTTATATTAAGACCTCAATATAGTGTGAATGATTGAAATTATATTCAATGTTAACTATTTAAGAAAGTAGAGTTTTAAAATATTCACTAGGTGATTCTTATAAGAAAATCTAAATTATACTCTACAATGCTCTATATAATACCTTCGACTTTTACAAATCGTTATCTCTCTTCAGTGTTTTATGTTTTTGTTTTCAGAATATTCCGCAAATCTCTTTATATATTATTAACTCAAGTAAGAAAAATTCTTTAGAATTTTTTGTGAGCTATGACGCTCTTCCCACCTTCGGAATCTTCTTATTTATTTTTTAAACTGCTTAAAAAAAATGCTTGTGTTAATCAAAATTTTATTTTCTGATCAAGTTATTTAAGTTATAGTTTAGTACTGATCTTATTTTAAAGAATGTTATTTTTATATTATCCATGAGATACAATTCAATTTTAATGTCAACAAAATAAGCATTGTTATTATTTTTAATTTTGGTAATAAATAAAATAATAATAATAATAATTGAAATAGATTTTCATTTATCATAAGGTGTGTGGGAGAAATTATTTTATTAATTTCATAAATGAGTATTGATGTTATGCATTTGTCTAATCTCGTTTATGTCAAAAAACACCCTGATAAAGATTTTAAAATTATTAATTGAAGATCGATATTATAGTGAACATGATAATTTTGGTTAATGTGCATAACCTCTTATTAATTTTTTATAAAATTGTGGAATCAATTTAAATATATCATGCTTGTAACTTCAAAAGAAAGTTGAGTACTTAAGCGTCGTAATTGGACTCCAATAAAATGATGAGGTGTATGTTAACATGTTTAAATTATACAAGTTTTTGTGACAAAATATTTTTAATTGCTATGGATACTTGTGTATACTTTACATATGGTACTAAGTTAAAAATATTTTTAAAACACTTTTGAATTGCGAACTAATATAAAATTTAGTTAGAATAACTCTTGAGTTTGGGATTGTACAGAAGTAAAAATTTTATGATATATTTTTGAAATCAAAATGGGACCTATAGCTATTTGTTGTTACTTTGTAAGTTGTCAATGGTTCTATTATCTTGGTTCTGACATAAGAATCTTTTAAGCTTTTAAAATGTGAAGTTATTAGATTGGTGAACAGTTTAAATATATAAATCTTCCTGTATACTTGTGCCTATTATAATAAATTGATCCGTTCATTCTCACATAGAGAAAGTGAGAGTGCAAGTAGAATCTGAAGTGTCTATTCAGTCTATTGATAAAAGTTGAACAAGTATAACACATGCAACCTTCTAGACATTCTCATACAATTAAAAGATGCTTGCGATTATATTATTTTTCTAAATGAGCAATATCAAGAGATTGAAGAGATGATTGCTATGTATGATGAAGATATTGGCGATTTGTAATATGGCAAATGAATTGGTACATATTATTAATTAGATATGAGATCATGTTATACCTTTTTAAAAGTTTGAAATCTAATGAGTATTTTTTTTTTTTTTTGAAGATAAATAAATAAAGACAATGTTATTACAAGAGGTTGTGATTTGAAAATAGTATTGTTCTTACCAATGTCATAAATATAGACTTATAATGATTATAGTGGTATTGTGACATTTTTATCTTTTGCTTCGCCAAGCAAAATAAATTTGATTTGTAAGTTAAACAAATTTATCCATGGCTTTAAACGAATTTCTGAGTAATGATATTTAAAGACTCACCAAATATTAGTACTTAGCTTTATGGATAATACTATTAATTTATGCATACATCTCAAGGTTAGTGGGAGCAATTTATTTTTCTTGATCCATTATACCGATGGAATTTTACTTATTAGTAATAATTTCGAATTAATACTTGATGTGAAGATATTGTTGTTAATAAATATTTGATATAAAATATCTTGATAAAATATTTTATGTGTTTGGCATTGAAATACTTGAAAAATAACTTAGAGGATTATTTGTCTCATCTCAAAGAGCATACCTAGATCACATTTTTACTGAATTTAATATGCAAAATTGAAAGCTTTACGTTGCTCTTCTTAATGATCGAGATTAATTAAGTAACATGCAGTATTCATAAAATGATTTTGAGAAAAAATTCATGAGGAATGTCTTGTATGCTAGTGTTGTGAGAGTTTAATGAATTATAAAGTTTGAATTAAACTTGGTGCATATGCAATTAGTTTGTTAGATAATTATTATTTTAATTTAAGCCTTGACCATGGGGTTGAAAGACATAAAGTGTCATGATATTTATAGAGAATTAAAGATTATACAATTGGCTATACAAGAATTAATCATGTTAATATTATTTGTTGTATAATGTCGACTTTGGAAATTATTCAGACGATATATAGTGTCTGTTACTGGTTACATTTTTTATGTTTGCATGAGATCTTGTTTCATGAACGAGTTTCATAAAATCACTTATAATTTTTCACTATACAAATATGTTTTAGAATTCGACTTGAGTTATGTAATTAAAGAATTTTATTTCAAAGCTTGGAATTGTTAATTTCATCTCCAAACCTATAAAGATGTATTATGATATATGGTTTTAATTTTCTCTATGAAGAATAACAAAAACTCTAATGGTGTTAAATACATAATTTTAAAGTACTTCAGAATTAGAGAGTTGTTAAAGATGATATTCTTTATGAGCACATGTTATAGAATACATACTAATTGATCCTCTAAATATAGGACTTAGGCCAAATTTTAGTTTGCTAAATATATTGAGCATATGGGTACTTTACGATTTTTTATGTGCTTGGCTAAAGAAATTTTTTACCCATGAATATTATCTATGGTATATTTCAATTAATAAAGTTTAATGTGTTTATTCACATTTTGTTTATAGTTATGTGTGTGTACACATAAATGGTAATTGTCATATATGTATACCTCTTATATGAGCTCTTACAGTTATATTTTAATTTTGAGATATAAAGATTAACACTTTGGTTTAGAAGTGTATATGGATCCATAAAGTATGATGCTTGGTTTAAAGCATGAAATACCTCGATTTAGAGGAATAAAGGCTTCTTTTGAAAGTGTAAAATGAAATAAAATTCCTTGCAGGGTCTTGTCAAGACCATACAGAGGACTGAATGTGGAATTAGCATGTTATATAATTTTTGGATCAATTATGCTGAAATTCCACACTACACTTTATCACATATGGGAATCCATGTTGGTGAGATATTAGTGTTTGTAATTGTGGAAGGTGTTATGTTGTTCAATAACATAATTACCGCTACAGTTCGATATTAATATTTCTCATTGAACGGGATTCTGTGCTGAAATGTTTCTATTCTGAATCATGTTTATGTGGCCACTAAAGTTGTTTTAACCCGAGAGTCATTTTTTCTTAAATAAAATATTCTCTTAAAGTAGTAGTCAATGTTGCCTAAGTGGGAGAATGTAAGAATTTATTCTTAATTAGGCTGTCATTGACTATATTTTGTTTGGTTTGTGAAAAACGGGTTAAACGTGATTCAGATAGATTGATTGGTATGAGCTCAAAATTATTATTGTGATCCATAAAGTTTGGGCCATGATCATCTTAGTGTATATATTATTTTATATGTGGATATGTGATATGGAGGTGTAAGGCCTGTTTTAAGTTATTTGGGTTCCTTAATGGGAGGGCCCAGTAATTGTTTTATTTAGGCACAGTCCCCTCTTCTATCTTTATTAGGGTTTACATATATCTATATATATGTAGATCAAAGGGTTGTCAGCCCCATTGAAAAGACAACAAAAAGATTAGGAGAAGGAGGGGAAGAGCTGGTGCTAAGGTTTTCCAATTGTGAATGTCATATTCTTTCAAGGAAATAAAAACTCAAGACAATAACGGAATCAAACGGTATATATCTAAGTTTATATTTTAGTAGTTACTTATATTCATAGTGTTTTGATTTCTAGTATATAGATCCTATAATTTTACAAACCGAGCTCTCATTTTTTAAGTTCGCCTTAAACCCCAAAAGCCCCCATGTTCTAAGTTTGCCTTAGGACTTCCAAAAACTCAAAGCCAGCCCTGAGTCCTTCAATATTATAGAAATATTTAATGTATAATTTGTAAAAACATAGTGTACCTTAACCCATGGGGTGAAAGTCTATTTATAATAGTTGATTGTTTGCTTAACAAGTAATTTAAATGCTGTAAAAGTCTTTTATCAAACAATTTCTTATTATTTAAGCCTTTATATTAATAATATCTTATTTCTTGATAAGTTTTGTACATGTAAAATACTAATATATTGTTTAACTAGGATTGGACCACCGTCTTTTACATTCTAATAAATAACTGTGCCAAGTGACTGTACAGTGATCCATATAATGTTGTGGTGATTTTTATCCCTTCAAATGCTTATGACATATCTGAGCCCTATTAATTGTGCTTTCCAGGCTGGGACCAAATTGTCTAATTGAACAGTGGCCAAATCTTAACCATCTAACTCATCAATCATCAATCTGTAGCATCCAGTTTGTTCTCTTTAATTGGAGTCTAGGCCCGCTCAGCGGTGGTCATATGAATAAGAAACATTGTTTGGTTGGTTGGCCAAGATTAGAAGCCCGATGATACTTTTGAAATCTCAGTTTATGATATACAATCAAGAAATTACATATTAATAAATCAAAGCATGGTTTTTGTTTGTTATTGAAATATCTTTTGATTAAGCTTCTTTGAATATGATGAGCATTTTTTTTTTCGTGTAGTTGAATTTTAATTTGGAGATGAACAGATAATCTGGTGATATGTTTGATATTTTATGTTTGGTTGTTGAGAAATGAAGCAAGGAATATAAGTTGATGTTCAAACTGGTATTTTTAGAGTAATTGTTACAAAATCAGAAAGCCAAAAAAAAATATATTATCAAACTGTTAGAGACCAATTTTAGTTGTCTCAAAAAAATTATAACATTTACACACCATTTTCATTTGTCCCAAAAACTAAAACTTGTCTCAAAAATTGAACTTTTAGAGACCAATTTGTGTTGTCTCAAAAATTAATTTCATTTGTCCCAAAAATTAAACTTTTAGAAACTAATTTTTGTTGTCTCAAAAATTAATTTTGTTACCCCATAATAATTTGACTTTTAGAGACAAATTTTGGTTGTCTCAAAATCAAAACTTTTTGCAACCATATATTTTTGTCTCTAAAAGTCATTTTTTGAATTTTCTTGGCTAAAGTTTTTCCCAACAAATATTACACTTTTAGGGACGGAATAAATTTGTCCCTAAAAAGCTGATTTCTTGTAGTGACATATTGCAGAGATACTTAAAGGTTGAATTTTTTTTTTTTAAATCTATGTCAAATTATTTGACACAAATCTTTCTTATAACTTATGAGATAAAAGTAATTTGAATAAGTTGAGAAGAAAAAAAAAATAATTATCTAGAAACCAGATAAATGATGCTTTTAAATTTTATTTTTTATTATTAATTTTAACTTAAAAAGAACTACACCGAGCAAGCACTTTATCCAAATTTCTTTATTATTTGTGAGGTGTGATTCTACAATATTCCTTCGTTCCAAACGGTCCTCCACTTGATCCTCACTCTAATACCTGATACAAAAAATACTCCGATTAGGAATGCCGGAATTAACATTCCAATGAGTAAATTAGTTCGTGTATGGGAAGGGGTATATAATCTTTTAGAGTGAATTTAGTGGGTTGATAGTGCATACTTTTCTTCTTCAACTCCCCTACATATATATAGCCATTTGGTGTAGATATTTTCTTATGTAATCTAAATTTGTCATCATTACTTGAATGTTAGGGTCCAATTTCCTACTATACCTTCAGAAGGTGACATCCTGTGCCCACTTTAGTCCTCGAAATAGGTGTCAACCGTTTCTACTGGCATCTCTTAGCCGACATGCCTATTGGTCGTCGAAAGTGCTGTTCAACATTGAGTTCTTGGCAAACCCAATGAGCCTAATCGAGTGTGGACTTTATAATCAATAGGCCTAGGCGTCTTGTTTGTTGTTTATTTAGAAAAATTACTCGACTCACACATTATCTATCTCAAAGTCACCTCTTTTGCCCTTAGGAATTAAGAATGTAAACTAATGACAACTTCTAAAACTAAGGCAAGTTCAAAAAACTCGATAAATCACTTGTGCTATATTATTCATTATTCTAAAATGATTTATTGTGTTTATGTAAGGATGTAAGAAAAAATAAAATAAAACAAAACAAAAAAAATTGACTGAACCGATTGAACCGAACTAAACCGACTATATTTGGTCTGCTTTTTAATATGAACCGATTTGTGCAGTTTTTAAAATTAATTTTTTTTGATTTTCGGTTTGGTATCAGTTTAGGCATCTTGTGCACTGAATAAAATTGAAATTGATCGAAAGTTTCGCATATTAAACATAATATATATTAAATATATAATGAAATTGATTGAGTACAAAATTCAATTGATTCACTTAATTATTTATTTATTCTTAAATATTACAGGTTTGACAATAAATATTGGCAATGTGATAAGTTATTAGTTTGCCACTCATATGTACTTGAATCAAGTTTTGCTACTACTATGTATATATAGCTATATCAGATGTTTATGTCGTTTTCAATTTTTTGTTTCAACTCTACTTGATAGACTTGTAATTTAGTCTTATGGGATGATGATTTTAAATTTTGATTTTGCTTTGGTGTCAAAACTTTAGTTTTCAGATTATATTTTGTTTCTAATTCTATTTCAATAAAAACTTAAACACTTTAATCCTTTTGTTTTTATTTTTGTGAATGATTGGATTGGATATTGAAGTAAGAAAAACGATTGAGAGTTTTAATAAAGGAGCTCTATTGAGATCTAATAGAAATGGACCTCACTGTAATGTAATGTTTTAGCCTTGGTTTTATTTTATTTTATTTTTTTTATTCCCTACCACATCATTAGAGCTCCAAAATTATAGGGACACATCATTGCTCTTGAAGTAATGTATAAATAGTTAATTCAATATTTTTATATAAATTATTTACTATATTATAAATTTAAGAAATAAATCAAATTTGAAAAATCGTAAACCAAAAATTGTACCGAGTTGAACTATTTGAATTAGTGCAGTTTGGTACAGTTTAAGTTTAGTGAAAATTTTGGTTTGTATCAATTTTCAATATCATAAAACTAACATTATCGATTTGGTGTAAAATTTTATTTAAATACTGACCGTTTTGAACCGATTACACTCCTAATTTTATGCTTGAAAAAGGAAAGCAAATTAATCAAACAAACAACATCATCATTATTATCATCACCATCAATGTATTTGTTGTCACTTTTACGTATATGTTGGTTTGATTTATGTTGTTATTGAAAAAAGATTGTCTTGTTCCCACGGTAACTTTGACAATAATTAGACCATTGTATGACAGCCAAATCATGTGGGAATAAAGCTCAATTTGTGAAGAGATAGTACATGGGGATAGGGATCACACCGTTTAGTAGAGGTGTATGCGACGTGCTTCTGACGATTTGAAAGGAAAGTTATAAATTAATTCATGGATGTCGAATTGATAAATAATTAATTGGGATTTGAGCAATTTTGGACTATTTCAATTTGTTAGTTGATTGAATAATATTCTTAAATAATTATTAAGTATTTGTATAATATATAATATTAATTTATATAATATTTTTCATATATATAACACAAACTAATTTCAAATAATATTTTTTATATATATAATTACTAATTTGTAATAAATTTCATATTTTAAATCTCACACATTCATTTTTACTTTGATATTTTATTAACGATTAAAAAAATATATATGTATTAACCATAACATAATGAAACAGTTGCGAAAACGGATTATAAATTTCAAACTTTAATTCATGATTAGCAGATAGATTAATGCAGATCGATACAATTTTAACGAGTATGACGGTATTTTTCATAATCCTACCATATAGAATAGTACAAATTTTAATATTGACAGATAAATAAATAAATAAGGTGTTGTAAAAAGTACTAGTTAACAAACCTAAAATGGTTGTACTTTTACATTCTTTATAAAAAATATATGAAAAAAATTCAATTCCAAATAAAAAAAATTTAGAAGAACAATGTGAGAAAGCTATTTTTATAAATAATTTTATTTTTATAATTTTTTTGTTTTAAAATGATGTCTTTATATGAATTTTTTATTTATATATCATCACTCAAATATATGTCATAAAGAATATATAATAACTTTAAGAAAAATATTTAAGATCCACAAAAAAAAACTTTCACAATAGTACCCACAATGATGCAGTATCACATGTGTCAATTTTTGATTTGTTACACATTCAATAATGGAGGGCCCAACTCCTTTATCACATCATTGTAGTGAATTTGTGGGTCTAAAAGTGTGGATCTCCACTAAGTATTACTCTAATTTTAAATTGGGACCTTTGGTGAAAGCCCCTTAATAAAGTTTCTGGTAAAAAGGACAAGGGTGGAAGATTTTTTGTGTGAAGGACACACGGAGAAATTTTATTTCTACACATCTAGTTACCTCAGTGCACATCATTTCTCAGTACACACTCATTATAAGTTATTGTTCTCATTCTATATACTTCATGTTCCAATTATACCTTAATTTGTATCATTGTACACACACCACCTAAACCCTCATTTTACACACCTATACCCATTATGGTCATCTTTCTCTCTCTCCAAAATAGAGAGATGATTCTTATAAATTTCGAAGATCCATCACTCAAAGTTGCAATGTCTCAAACTAACCCAATATATACCTAGCTGAAAATTTTAATAAATCAAAGCAATTAAAGAACAAAAATATATAAAAATGCAAAGGTACCTATTCAACATTGATACTGAGAATCTTCAAGTGAAAAGACAAAATCATTTGGTTCAGATAAATTCTTTGGTTTTGATTGAATTTTCTCTTAATCGATTTGAGAGATCTTAAACATTATGAAAATATTAGATGTCATTTATGTTATAAAATTTTAATACCAGGGACCCTAAAAAAAATTCCCTAAAATAAATTGGGAGTATTATTTTCACCAAAAAAAAAAAGAGCTCAACAAGGGAGTTTTGGCCAAAAAAATCCTTAAAACTAATCAATGTTCTAAACGCATTCATAGCCTCAAATTTTAGAGTACCAAATATTTTTTACTGTCAATTGGAGCAAGATATGGATCTCAGGTTAAGTTTGACATATAGTTAAAAATAAAAGTCATATATATATATATATATATATTTTAAATCTTTTGTTTTTAGTTTTTTTTTTTTAAATTATGTCAATTTTTTCTTTTACAACCGTTTTGTGTAGACAGATATAAAAAGTAAAAAATTTTGAAAAAAAATCCAAAAAGAGTTCACTAAAGTTAAAATAAATAAATAAATATCAATTTGTTTTGGCCTATCTTTATCCCTTATGGATTTTTTTTTCAAATTTTTACTTTTTTGGTCCATCGGGCCGAGTCAAACCTAAAATTGTAATTTTTTTTATTTTTGTTTTATAAAAAATTTAACTGAAAAATAAAAGAAAACAAAAAAATCCTAACAAAATCAACCCCAAACAAACACTCACTCTCTCTTGGATTCCTCACATGCCTAACATGATAATAGTTTGGGAAAATATGATTTGAGAATTTTGAGTTTGTAAGTTTTGGAATTATAATTTAAGTGTAGAAAATTTGTTTAGTGAATGAGTTTTGAAAAGAGTTTTGAATTGAATAGAAAATTTTTGATGTGGCATATGATATCTAATATAAAAACTTACAACTCATAACTAAACACACAACTCAAAATTCTATTAAAAGCTCATAAAAAAATTTAAAAAATTCAAAAAAATATTGTTTTACTAAAAATATTTAAAAAAAATTGCACTTTTCAGGTCAACTGGCCAGACGAACGTCCGAGGGACAATTGGTAGGCTAAATTTCAAAATTTAAAAGCCCGCCTGGAACGAGTTTTCAAAAGGAATGGTGGAATTAATTTTTCAAAACTCAAACAAAACATCATACTAGAATATAGGAGTAGAACTATGATTCCAAAACCCTTCCAAACACAACCTAAAAGTCTTAACTCTGTTTTAAATAAAATTTTGATTGAATCCTATTAATACCATGTTAAAAAAGTCAATTCTTTTGTTAATAAGAATTCAATGAAAATTTCTTTAGAAAAGTAAGATTAATTGAATATTTTCTTAAATAGTTTTCTAGGTAGCTACGAAACAACACCATGAAATGGAGAGTAACCCAGTCTGACAAAAACATAATGAAACCATAATAATGCATCATTAACATAAAATTAGATCACAAAACTAATATTAAAAATCAATATGTGATTCTGGTTGAAATTACAAATTTTAAGACAACAATTACATTTCACCCATCAATCTTACAAACAATTTCTTTTCTCAATTTCATTATTATTTACTGTTTGTCGATTTCTTGTTTTTTTTTTGTTAATATTTTTATTTATTTTTTACTTTTTTTTTTTTTTTTTTTGTAAAAGTGAATTTATGCTTAATTGTTTTTGGTATTTAAAAAAAGAAATAATTTTGGATAGAGTTGAATGGAAAAGAAAAATTCATACAATTGATCCTATTTAATGAAACTTAAAATTTGGTTTGATTCGGTTTGTGTTCGGTATCTAATTTGGTAACAATCACCACCACATCTATGATGATCCTAAACCATATGCTAATTTTTTTCATAAACTTTTTTTGTGTACGAAGCAGAGTTGATAAAACATGCACTAGAACCATAAATGGCCTAGACGAAATCAAAAATAGGTGACAGAATCAACAAAAGTATAACTTATAAGTTTGTGATAATTTTTGTGAGGAAAATGTTATGGTTATGCACCCTCCTACAAAATTTATAATTTTATTATAAAATTTCATAATATTAGTCACAAAATATGTAATTTGATCACAAATTAACATAATAAAAAAATTCGTAACTAAGTCACAAATTTTTACAACATCAACTATAAAATTTGAGACATTTTGTTTCGTTGATTTGTTTCAAAATTACGTATTTTATGATTAATATTATGAAATTTTGTAATAAAATTATACATTTTGTGGTTGGATACCATAGGATTTCCCTCTTGGATGTGATTTATAGAAAATGCTATGATATCCACCCTTAAAGGAGTGCATACTGTGGGGGCATATTTTTGTGAATGACAGCACGTGGCCGAGGTTTCAAGTGTCCTGGTCATGGCACCGAGGTGGTCTCGGCTAGGTCGAGGTTATACGGAGATACCGGAATCCGAGATGAACGGATAAGGGTCAAGAGTCCTACAGTGGGGGGAGGATCTCAGTCTGGAAAAGGATAAAGCTCTTAGGGAGTTTATCTTTATCTATTTGAGAGTCCAGGTTGAGCATTAAGCCAGAGTCCATTGAAGTTAGGCTTCTACAAGGATCAAGTTAGTACTAGCTATAAAAGTAAGGCACCTCCGTGAGTCTAAGATACGCTGTTTTTTGTATTCTGGCTAGTGAGTTAAGTACTGTTTATTATCTTTGAGAGATAACTGAGTGTTGACTTGATCGTCGGAGTGCCCCCAGGTAGACGAACCATCGCCGGAGTCTTATCTTTCTGTGACAGGTTGTTCGGGCAAGATCTATTCTGCCGATACTCTCTTGCTGGGTACCTGTTTGGCAGTAAGGTCAAAAATCAATACCCACAATTTGGCGTCATCTATGGGAAACGTAAGAAGAATAAATGGCCAACGACGGGCAGAAAGAAAAAATTTGAGGCGACATCCTAAATGAGAGTGGTAAAAACGCCGAGCCTAACGTAAAGGAGGACAACTGCAATGAAAAACCTCGGAATAAAAATCCCAGAGAGAAAGACATCGGCCAAGAGGGAGATGTACCGAAGAAAGCATGTCAGGGCGGGTATTACAACGAAAGCGACCTCCAGGTATGGAAAGATAGATGCCTAAGAAGGGACAGCAAGGAGGGACGGTGAGATGAAGGGAATGGCAAACAAACTGCCAGACCTACAATCAGTCGTCAATTTCATGATGCAGAACAACATCATGCAACCACCATTCCCATTGAAGGACACGCCGATTCCAGCGGCCAAGAACGATGCCTAGAAAGAGGGGCAGAAACCAATTCCCGCAGTCTCTCGGCATAACAAGGGAAGGAAACATTCGCATCGGCCTTCATGGGAGGTTGGAGGAGGAGAATCGATGAAAGGAGTCTTAGAAAACACATCGTGCCAAAGAAGCTTACACCAAAGAACATCGGCATGTTCAAGGGAAAGAGCTTTGTTTCGACACGACTAATGGAGGGAGGTCCAAGAGGACTCATAACGACACCAAGAGTAACGCACCAAAAAAACTAAAATCCATTGACAGTCGAGCTCCTTGACGAACCAAGGAGGATTTGAGGGATTACCTCCAGAGGAAGCAACAAGATGCTGAGGTAACCTCTCCAGTCAAGCCGAGAACGCCGTTTTCGGTAGAATTAGACAAGTTTGAGTCCCCGAAAAGGTTCCACATGCCGAGATTCTAGATATACGACGGTAAGTCTGATCCCAACTTCCATGTCGACTTATACTTGAACTCAATGGCACTGTACACCAAGAACGAGCCGTTGCTCTGCAAGGTGTTCCCATCATCCTTTGAGGAAATCGCATCAGATTGGTTTCACAAGTTGCCGAAAGGAACTGTGAAAAGCTGGGAAGGCCTAGCCGAGATGTTTGTGGCTAGGTTTGTTACAAACAAACTGCAGTCGTTGAGGGTAGACTCCTTGATGGCTTTAAGAATTGGCGAGGATGAAAGCTTCAAGGTTTATGCCAAGAGGTATTATGAGGTGTTTAACCGAATGCCAAGGTGCAACCAAGAGGTGGTGGTCGTGTCTTTTAAGAACGACCTGAACGATGGTTGTCTGCTTCGAAAATCACTAGCAAAGACACTGCATAAAAGTATGAAGGAACTCATGGCCAGAATCAAGAAATATGCGAAAGCGGAGGAAGACACGCCAGGGACAAAGGCGTCAAACCAAGAGAAGAGGAACGGCTCGCCGAAGCGAGGCCGAGGTAATACAAACTTTAACAGACAAGAAATGGGATTGAGGGCTGCACAGGTAGTCACCACAGTGTTCCGGATCCCGGTTTACAAAGTCCTGGAAAGAATCAAGAATCAGCCTTACTATAGAGCACCAGAGAAGATTCTTGGCGAATTTATAGGAAGAAGCCTTGGGAAGCACTATGCCTATCACAATGAGGACGGGCATCTGACTCAAGGGTGCAGAGGCCTGAAGACACATCTAGAAGACCTTATGAGACAAGGTCACTTAAAGGACCTAGTAGATGAGGCCAGAACAAGGGAAGAACAAGCAAGGCAGCCCCATGCATCGGCAGCACCACAACCGCTTACAGACGGACCTCGAGTGATCAATGTAATTCACTCAAAGGTCAATGAAAACAACGTACATGGGGAGACTCAGAGGGTGAGACACTTACAGCATGTGAATCAGGTCCAACAAAAAAGGCCTAGGGCAGACGAGTGTCAAGGACCAATGGTGTCCTCCACTGAAGCCAACCAAGACATGGTGCAGCATCCACACAACAATGCTCTGGTGATATCCTTGAAAATTGGAGAATGTCAAGTAAGGCGCATTCTAGTTGACCAGGGCAGCTCTTGTGACATCATGTATGTCAAATGTTACAAGGAGCTCGGTCTTCACCAAGATGATTTAGAACAGTCCAACAATCCAATGGTCAGGTTCAATGGAACGCCGACATGGCCCTTGGGAGCAATAAATTTGGAGGTGCAAACAGGCACCAGGAATGTGGGCACAGAGTTTACAATCATTGACACCCCCTCACATTACAACGTTATCTTAGGAAGACCATGGTTGCACGCAATGAGGGTTGTTCCCTCAACATTACACCAACTATTACGGTTCCCAACGAAACAGGGAATTGAGGAGATCAGAGGAGATCAGGTGTAGGCGAAGAATTGCTCCATGGCAGCAATGAGATCCACCTGCAGCGTACGAGAAGCAAACACAGCCGAGATTGAGGACAAGGACATGGAGGTCCTGGATGACGTCAGCAAAGAACCAACCGAGAAAAGTGAGGAAGCCCTAAAGAAGATTATAGTCCAACAAAGGGACGAAGAGTGTTTCTTCCTCCTCGGCTCAGGATTAGCCAAGGAGGAAGAAAGAGAGTTAGAAGCCTTCTTACGAACAAACATTGAGGTGTTTTCTTAGATGCCATACGAGATGTTTGGCATTGACCCGAGGTCATTTGCCATAGACTGAATGTGGACAGGTTGGCTAAACCTGTCATCAAACAAGAAAGGAGGCCAACGTTGATGCATGTTGAAGCAGTAGAAGAGGAGATGGGAAAACTGCTGGAGGCCAGAGCCATTCGAGAGGTAAACTATCCAACTTGGTTGTCAAACACAGTTGTTGTGAAGAAGAAAAATGAGAAGTGAAGGGTCTGCGTGGAATTCACTAGCCTGAATAAGGCTTATCCCAAAGACAGTTTCTCACTCCCTAAAATCGATCAATTGGTGGATGCCACTTCAGGGCATGGAAGGATGAGCTTCCTGGATACATATAGGGTATCAGATAGCAATGTACCCCCTGATGAGGAGAAGACTGCATTTATCACCCCAAAAGGGCTGTATTACTACAAAGTGATGCCCTTCAGGTTGAAAAATGCAAGAGCAACCTACCAGAGGTTGGTGACCAAGATGTTCAGACATCTAATTGGCAAAACAGTAAAAGTATACATTGATGAATGGTCGTGAAAACCAAAGAACCTGAGGATCATCTGGCCGACTTGAAGACAGTTTTCAACATCCTTAGAACATATCGGCTCTGACTCAATGCTTTGAAATGCGCATTTAGAGTTGGGTCTGGTAAGTTCTTAGGATACTTGGTTACCAGAAGGTGCATTGAGGCAAGCCCAGATCAAATCAAGGCCATCCTAGACTTGAAGAGCCCAACATCAGCAAAACAGATACAGATGTTGACTGGAAGGGCCGCAGCCTTGAATAGGGACAGCTAGAGCTACTGAGCTATCCTTAAAGGTGGTCTTTTGGGTAAGCTCTTTTTTGAATGCATCGGTGTCAATTTCTTGTAGAGTTTTTTGAGCTGTCCCTAAAGGTGGTCTTTTGGGTAAGCTCTTTTTTGATTTCTCTCAAGGCTCGATCAAACAATGGCTGTCTTTTGGGAGAGAAGTTTTAGAGAGAGAAAGCTTGAGAGAAATCAAAAAACATGAAGTGAAAAGACGGAAAAAGGGAAGTGTTTTTGTTAAAACACGAAAAGGCGGCAAAATCACAATGAATGTGTCTTGGACGACGTGTCTGTCAGGCGGCGCGCGCAGAAGCGACGCGACCTGATGGCGCGTGTCAGGTACGGATCAATGAGAAAAAGACGCGTGGCGAAAACGGTTTAGAAACTGTATGTGACAACTCATGCACAGATAGAACTCTTGGAGTTCTTGATTTAATGGAGCAAAAACCTCGGCTAGGGGGACGATCTCGGTTAAAGAACTTGAAAAACTTAGTTCTTGGTTTTTAGGGTTGGTAAAGCAAACTGCAGTCTTGGTCATATAGAGCCGACGTGTGATGTCCTCGGTAATAAAGGATAGAGTAAGTTTTAGCTGACGTGCTATGTGGACAAACGATATAGGTTCCATCACCTCAGGATATCGAGGTAATAGAATCTAAGAGGCAGTTATGGGGTCATATTTTTGTGAATGACAGCACGTGGCCAAGGTTCCACGTGTCCTGGTCATGGCGCCGAGGTTATCTGCGGAGATACCAAAATCCAAGATGAACGGATAAGGGTCAAGAGTCCTACATTGGGGGAGGATCTCAATTTGGATAAGGATAAAGTTCTTAGGCCCCGTTTGTTTTTGGGTGTAATTGATGGGAGGGGATTAGGATGGAGATGAGGTTATTTAGTGTTGTGTTTGTTTGTAGGGTTGAGAAAGGGATTAGGATCGGGGTGGGGATTAAGATGGAGGTTGGAAGGGGGATTGGGATAGAGGAGGTGAAGGTAGAGATGGAGGTAGTATCGGAAAAATAGTGAGACAATTAGAAATTTTTTTATTTTTTACATATTGGGAATTTTTTTTTAAACATTAATGTTTAATTTTTTATATTTTTTTATTCGTTTTATTATTTTATATAAAAATAATTTAACAATTTCTACACTAACAACTATCATCAAAACAAACACAATTTTACTTAATCCACTCACTATCAATCCCCTCACTAACAATCCCCTCACTATTAATCACTATTAATCTCCTCACTATGAATCCCCTTCATTCTACTTCTGAAAACAAATGAGGCCTTAGGGAGTTTATCTTTATCTATTTGAGAGTTCAGGATGAGCATTAAGCCAGAGTCCATTGAAGTTAGGTTTCTACAAGGATCAGGTTAGTGCTGGCTATAAAAGTAAGGCACCCTCGTGGGTCTAAGGTACGCTGTTTTTTGTATTCTGGCTAGTGAGTTAAGCACTGTTTATTATCTTTGAGAGATAATTGAGTACTGACTTGATCGTTGGAGTGCCTCCGAGTGGACAAACCACTGCCGGAGTCTTATCTTTCTGTGACAGGTTGTTCGGGCGAGATCTATTCTGCCGGTGCTCTCCAGCTGGGTACCTGTTTGGCAGTGAGGTCAGAAATCAACACCTACACATACTATATGCACCCTATTAGAAAATATGTAATTTTATCATAAAATTTTATAATATTAACCACAAAATGTGTAATCTCGCCATAAATAGTGTAATAAAATATCAAAACTTAGTGTAACAAAATGTCTTTTGTGATTGATATTGTAAAAATTTATGACTTGGTTATGACATTTTTTGTTATGTTAATTTATGATGAGATTATGTATTTTATAATTAATATTATGAAATTTATGATAAAATTATATATTTTGTAGTAATGGTAGTGCACACCCTAGCACAACCTTTTAAGAGAGAGAGAGAGAGCATTATCATTGCTTTTTTGAATTGAAGAAATTGTCAAATTATGAAAATTTTAGGGCTTTTGATAAATTCTATTTGGAGGTGTTTTAATTTAATAAGTTCATTAAAAAAAATTATAACTTAGTTAATTTTATATATTTATACTTTTATTTTATGATGTCTTTTTTTCTTGATTTATATTGTTTGTTTGACTATTATACCCTTATATCTATTCTTGATATGTATTACATAGAAAAATGATATACACATTTTTTTTTTATTGTTGCTACATTTATTTTGGTAGTTACCATTATTCACTTTTTTCTTTTCGATTAATTTCATTCACATTTGTGATATTGTTTCATTGTACTAGGGTTTCGAAATTCTCTATTTGATAGGGGTTAAAAACTCTAATTTATACATGGTGGTGAAATAATATTATGTTTCTCCATGCGGTGAAGTTTTGTATTTTTCCATTGTCACTTTGTGTTCGAAATTCTGTGTTCGTCTATTGTTACTCTGTATTCAAAACTCTATGTTTCTCCATTGTTGTAAGTCAAAACTCTGTTTATGTCCAGTCAATTTTGTTACAAACATATTTTTCAAATGTGGGTTTGGTTTGATTTGGATTAGTGGAATGGTGAAATTGCATAAATTGTTCATTATAGTGGTAATGATAAAGATGATGATGAAAACGAGGATATGGGTGATATTTTTTTATTTTTAGAGTGATTGAGTTTTTTTATGGAATTTCTAATTTGATTTGTCATTGTTTCTATTTTTTTGTCAATTAGTATGAATATTCACATTTCACATTATTTGAAAGTTTGAGAAATAAGTGTGGAATATAGATATAGACATACATTTTTTAAGATGTGAATGTTCACATATCATTGATTATTTGTTACTATACTTGTTGATTGAATAATCATTTTTTGTTATCATTAAACAATTGAAATAGTCATTTTTTTCTTTCAATTTTGTTTCATATTGAAGTGTGAATGTTCACATTGATATAGTTTAGTTTTTCTAAGATTAATTGTATGTTAATTGTAAATTGTGAACATTCACATTGTATTTTGGTATGAATTTTTTTTTTTTTTTAAGTTTTTTCGAAAGTTAGTTGTATTAAGTTATTTTTTTTACTATGTTTGTTTGTTGAAAAATCATTTTTGTTACCATTGAACAATCGAAATAGTCAGTTTTTAATTTTTTTTTAAATTTTATTTTATTTTTCACGTTGTAGTGTGAATGTTCACATTGGTATGAACTTTTTTTAAAAAAAAAAAATTAGTTGTATATTAATTGTAAATTGTGAACTTTCACATTATATTTTGGTATAAGTTATATTTTTTTGAAAGTTAATTGTATGTTTGTTGTTTTTGTTATTACGCTTATTAGTTGAACAATCATTTTTGTTACCATTGAACAATTGAAATAGTCAATTTTCACTTTTTCAATTTGTTTTATGTTTTCACATTGCAATGTAAATGTTTACATTGGTATGAGTTTTTTTTTTTTAAGGCTAATTGTATTCTAATTATAAATTATGAACATTCACATTATATTTTGCTATGAATTTTATTTTTTGAAAGTTAGTTGTATGTTTGTTATTTATTGTGAACATTCACATTGTACTTTAGTATGTGTTTTATTTTTTTGAAAGTTAGTTGTATGTTTGTTGTTTACTGTGAATATTGACATTGTATTTTGATTTTTATTCAGATTTTTTATTGCGTTATTTTTAAAATTTTCAAATTATAAAAATATTCAAAACTCATAATTTAAGATTTTCTACAAGGAATGTATGAATAAGGGAGAAATTTTCTCCATGGAATAAGGGAAAGATTTTTTCTTTCAAATGAGAAAGAGATTTTCTCCATAAAATGAGGGACTATTGTTATGTTTTTTTTTCAAAATAGAAACATGTGCAAAAAAATTAAAAATAATGATTTGATCATATTACATTAAACCAAAGTTAGTGGAATATTCAAAAAGAATATAGATTAGATGAAATAAAACACTTAAAAGGAAAATTTATCAAAAAATGACTCAAAATTTTACTATATACACACCTTATCATATGCACTTTTAAGTTATGTTTTTTTTTTTAAGTTATAATCAATTTTATTCTTTAGTTATGACCTTACTTTAGTTATTACTCATGAAATCTTCGATTATATTTCATGTGTTATTTTATTATGAATTTTTTTTAATTATAATTCAAAAAATATGAAATTATATCATTTTCTTCTTTAATTATAAGTTGCATATTAAGAATAAGAGGATTAGCCGTATAAGAAACGAAAAAAAATATGAGCATCAACAAAAATCTCGATCATCGAATGACTCCTCAAATGTGGATAGGCGATCGAGATTTTCGGTAATAGTAGCAGTGTCGCATGAGTTATGGTTATGGTTGAAGAGTGTGAACAGAACAAAGGAAAAAGGGGAACAGGCGAGAAAGCATGGGAACCCAGGAAATATTGAGACCCAATATATAGTCTCTCAAATACAGCACGAAACTCCTTTTGATTAGCTTCCGAGTAAGTAAGAGAGAAGACAAGCCTTAATAAATAAATCGAAAAGAGAGAAGGCAAACATTACATTTTACATTTTATATTTACAAATTGCTCAAATAATCAAACTTGGTACTTGTAATTGCACTTTGTTCCTCCAATTACGCAAAACTGTTCGCCAATCAATTGCCTCCCCCGACAATTCTTCTTCGTGGATATATATATGAATATGTTGTCTGTGTGAAGTGTTTTTTAGGTTGCAGCTCTACTCTGGGTACTTTTTTATGTGTGTTTTTCTTTTTTGACTCTTCTAATTTTTGGGACTGGACTCTTTTAGGCTGTTCAATCCGGCCTATTTTGAATTTTTTTAAATTTAACTTGATGATTTAAATCGTTCAATATGAAATCTTTTGGGAAGTTGATAAAAAATCAACTTTCAACTTTTTACCCATTTTGGATCACATCACTTCTTAGATAACTTATCCATAAGAGCATCTCCAACAGTGTACCAAATGTTTCACCAAATCTGAGTCAAAAATGGGTCATTTCCTTAATTTGATACTTCGCGCTCCAACGGTTCAACATCAAATCTGTTTCATCAAATTTGCGCTGGGCAACCGGTTGGTTGACCGGCCGGTCGACCGGCCGGTCAACCGGTAACGGCAAAAATTTTTTTTTTTTTTTTTTTTTTTTTACCGGTTTGAACCTTTTTTTTTTGAACTTTTTGAACTTTTGGTGGTCGACCGGGTGGTCAACCGGCCGGTCGACCGGGTGGTCGACCACCTAGGCAAATTTTTTTTTTTTTTTTTTTTTGACTGGTTTCAACCTTTTTGTGAACTGTCTGAACTTTCTCCGGGGCGACTGGTTGGTTAACCGGTTGGTCAACCGGATGGTCGACCCGTTCGTCTCATCCCAACGGTTAGGAACAGTGATTTGGTGAAATGCTTCGCCTGCACTCAGTTTGGTACCATTTTTGCTGAATTTTGGATTTGACATCGATTTGGTGAAAACGTTGGAGCTTAAAAAAGTGACTTTTTCACCAAATTTTAAATTTGATGCCAGGTTTGGTTCACCGTTGGAGATGGTCTAAAAGGATAAAATAAGTAAAAAAAACTAAAAAGTCAACTTTTTACCAACTTCCAAAACACCCATTAAGTATTTTATATTTATAAAAAATTATATTGATCGGATATTAATAGTCATTTGATCAGATCTTATTTGTTTAAATAATTTATTTTTAAAATAATACTTACCGTTGACACAAATTTAAACGAAACAAGTGGCTATCGATATCCTATCAATATGATTTTTTTTATAGGGACGAAATACTCAACGAATTTTACATATTAATGATTCGGACCATCGATGAGGGTTTTGTGGTGAGTCCATGAAGCCCAAAAACATGCTTCAATTCGATTTCGAATTGGAGATAAACGTGAGCTTAATGTTAGAAATCTCAAGTGAATAATTAAATATTTTACACAATATTTATATAGATGTGGATCCATGTGAGCTAGGTTATGTGAATGTTATATAGAATTTTTGATAATTTATTTAGAGTTTGTATGTGTGTTATATTAATTAGGGGCGACATCGGCCCGTTGGTCTGTCTATGCCGCCAAGCTCAATCCAATTTTTTCAAGATTTGAAAAGGTTGTTTTAACTCATAAGTCTGGGTTGGATAAATATTTATGAAATATTAATAGGCCGGATTTAGGATTTATATTTTCAATCTAGCCTGGCCTGGCCCATTATTAAATTATTTATTTATTTATAATAATTTTATTTTATTTTATTTTTTTTGGTTAGGATCTAAAATTTATTTTTATTGATTTTATTGAAACTCAAATTTGTAGTGATATGTGATTAAATTTATTTAAGAAAATTTTCAATTTGTACACAAAATCTTTCAATTTATAATGATGTTAATATATTTATTTAATAAATATAATGTGTGATTGAATTTAATTATGAAATATTTTATTTTTTTTAACACATAACCTAATGGGCGGGTTTTGAATTTATAATTATTTTTTGAAACAAATATAAAGACCTAATATTAAGACTGAACCAAACTTAAACAAACATAAAATCTCTTATTATGTAGGGTTATTTTGGAAAGATGGTTAAAAACGATCTTTTAACTTTTAACCTATTTTGAGTCAGATCATCTCTCAAATTTTTTATACATTTTAAAAAATTAAAAAATTAATTTTTAACCATCTTCTCAAAACAACCCGTAATATCGACCCAACCCAAATCGGTTAGATCCAACATTTATCCACCCTATTATTAGAGGTGATTTGAAATGTTTTAAATAAGTATATTTTTTTGACATTTTATAAAATAATATGTAAAAAAATAAAAAGAAAATATTAATTAATGTAACCTAAAAAAAATTTTAAAAATTAAAAAAAAAATATGTTATTTTGGGATGCCAAACCACCGTTGGTGTGCGTGCGCCCTTTTATCTTTTTGAAAAGGACGTGTACTACGGAGGTCCCCCACCCTGACCAATAATAATAATAAATACTTAGGCCCACAGCAAAAAAAAAAAAAAAAAAAAAAAAAAAAAAAAAAAAAAAAAAAAGTGAAATTAATTTTAAGGATATATTTGATACAACAATATTAGGTAGTTCAAAATTTTATAACTCAAATTACTAAAAGTAATTTTATTTTGACAGATTTAAGTCATTTGAGTCACAAAATTTTGAGATATCAAATATTTTCCAATTTGATAACGTTTATATTTATTATTTTTGTTTATATTTATAGAATTTTTTAAAATTATAAATAAAAAGTTGGTTTCCTTTTGTGGTGGTGTTTGGCAACTTAGTTTAAGGTTAAAATAGTTAATAAAAATAAAATAAGTTAAAATAATTAATAGGATAAAATATTATATTCAAATCATAATCATTTTATTTTTTCTCTTACAACCATCAAATCAATTATTATCTCAAACATAACTTTTTTAGCCACGCTAAAACAGTCAAAAAACCAACTAAAATAGCCAACTTTTCAAATCAACCCCCTGTTAATTTTTTTTTTTCATTTCTTCTTGTTGTTATTTCTTCTACTCATTCTGACTACCATCCACTGCTCTCCAGTCTCGATCTACATTGTTTCTATCTCAATTTTATTTATGAAAAATGCGTGAGAGCTTGAATGTCCCGAATGTCAAATTGACGTCGTTTTGGCATTCTCACCGGTAAGAGAATGACTCAAACCTGGTACGGAAAAATTATCTTACCGATAAGAGAATAAATCTTACCGCTAAGATTAAAAAAAAAAAAAAAATCCCAAAACGACGTCATTTTGGAATTTCGGGCCATTCGAACCGTTGATAATTCGAGGTACGTAGCGGAATTGTTTTTTTATTAAATATATTTATATATATAATATGTATATAATTTAATTTTTTTAATATAAGAAAACTAAAATATTAAATATTATACTTAATATTGACTTTCAATAATTTATTTATCATATTACATCTTTTAACTCTCATCAATTATAAATTAGGATAAATTAAAAATATATCCCTTGAGGTTTGCTTAAAATATAAATTACCCCCTGTAGTTTGAAAAATTACGAATACCCCCTTATTAGAATTTTTTATTTAACAGAATTAACTAAAAAAAATAAAATTCATAATTGTTCTTCTATAAAATAATAAAATTACCTAAATTATTTATTGAAACATATTTTTAATATCATTAAAAATTGTTAATTGGCTTGATAATTTAGTAATAAAATGAGCGATTTATTATGAAATTAGATATAATTTTCAAAATCACAGGGGAATGTTCGTATTTTAATCAAATTTCAGGAAGTATATTTGTAATTTACCCTATAAATTATTATCTATAATATACTATATCAATTTTATTTTTATTTTTTAAAGCAACAAAGTTAAGCCGTCCTTACCATATTCTCACCCCGTCCCAATATGATATAAAATGGGATGAAAGATAGCAAATTAGCTTAAAACCCGCCCAGTGCCATCTTTACTCATTGCTATCGGCTACCAGCACCAATGACCTCCTCCGTCAACTACTTTCGACCACCACTTCCCACAACGGCTAACCACCGGCCATTGCTACCAACCACCTCTCACTAGCAGTAATCACCACTGGCCATCACTTTTTTCTTGAAAACCCCTTTAGGCGACGAACCAATCACCATCTCTGATCATTGACAATTACTTTCGACCAATACTTTTTGTGGCAAAAAAATCACCTCTAGTCTTTGACAACTACCTCTTACCAGTGGTAACAATTTCCACCACTACCCCCCTCATGGCCAACTACCACCTCCGGCCACCATTTTTAACCGTCGACAATCACCTCTCAAACCCCTCATTTTCACTTGTTTTCAAAACAAAATTTTAAAATACTTGTGTACTACGTTTGGGGGCTTACCTTTTTAGCCAAAAAGTAAAAAAGTTACATTTTTAGCCAAAAAGCCAACAACTCATACCAAAAAGTAAAGGATTCTCTTTTCTCTCTACTTTTTGCACATCTTTTCGTAATTAGCCAAAAAGTCATCCCAAACATATAAATTTTTTTTACCTACTTTTTTAGCCAAATAGCTAAAAAGTTACTAAATTAGCTTATTCCCAAACGAGGCCTAAACATACTTTTTATTTTCATTTTTATCCAAAATAAATATGAACATGTTTTTTTATAAGCAAAAGACAGTCTATAAACGTTGTTAAACAGCAACTGAGTGTCCATAGATATTATTTAATGTGTAAAAAAAATTAAATTGATTCAATAAATATAAACTCTTCATTTTATCTCATTAGAAAAGAATAATCTATTTTAAAAGACACATTTATTGCTTATTATTATTATTATTTAAGATAAATGCTTTTCTCCAATACCATTCATTCTAAAGAGGAAAGAAACACAACCCTAATATTTTATGGTTTTGGTATTTTCACTCAAATTCGAATAAAATTGCCAAAATAACATATTGTTTTTAATTTTAAATTTCAATCTTACAGGGAATGCACTAGAGGATCAGAATTCAATAGGTTTCTATCTTAAAGTTTTTTTTTTTTTTTTTTTTTTTTTTTAGTATATATAATATTTGTTGAATACGAATTTGTGATTATGGGGTGGCGGATTTGGTTCCAATTTTTCACCCAAAATCACAAATTTTTATATTTTTCATATTTTTAATTAATTAACACAAAATTATAAATCAAATTTTTTTTTTTACGAATCACAACATCCTTTGACGCCAAGTTGCCAACCAACGGTATCCGAGGAACAACTAATAACTTCTCTCACACCAGTGTGTTCACATAGGACATCATACACACACAGACTTCCACTCGTCTATTCCATCTATACACACAAAAACAAAAACACAGACATACAGTCGGCAGCAGCACATTAATATTATCTCAGTGCTTTTGTGGGCATTGCATTCCAATTCCTTTTTCTTTCCAGATATAATAACTAACGACTGGTAAAGTATAACCCCTCACCCAACAACACCCATCATTATTACCCACCTCCTCCTCCTCACTCTCCTATCACATCACCCCAACCAAACCAAACCAAAATCCAAAGAAAAAGCCTTCACTCTCTTTCTTTCACTTTGTGTGCCTCTGCTCTGTAATAAAGTTCAGAGAGAGTGAGTGAGTGAGTGAGTGAGTGAGTGAGTGAGGGAGAGTAACCAAAAAAAACCCATATTTGTGCCTGCCTGAGATCATGGCTGAAACCCCAGAACCGGTGCCGGAGGCCGAAATAGGGTCGGAGACAAAGCGGATCGTCAACCCGAGAGCTGAAATAGACACTTCACCCCCTTTCGGGTCGGTTAAAGAGGCCGTGACTCGTTTTGGTGGCAGTGGCTCTTGGATCCCCCTTCATCTCCTCCGACTTGCTGCTGCTCATGTATGTGTATGAGTTTATGTTTATTTATTAGTATTTTTGTTTTTTTAAATATAAAAAACTGATACTGTTGTTGTTTACTATTTCAGCTTGTAATTTGTAAGATGGACTTATATTGTTATTTGGATGTTCATTTTTTAAATGAGTTTGTTATGTGAGAGATTAATCTGTAATTCTGTGTTAACTAACTACTATGGTTAACTTTGTTCTCATACTGGTTCATGAATACTTGGAATTGTAATTTTTTTGCATTTTATCTCTAGTTTGAATGCTGAAGTTAAATTTTAGAAATTGGGAATTGGTTATTATTACATGATTTTTTTTTTTTTTTTTATTTGGGTAATTAAAGAAGGAGGTGACGCAGTCTCCGCCAGACCCCAGCCCCGGCTAAGACATTGCTTGAGGCAACGTTTAAGGGCGCCACACCGAGGGGCGACAGAGAGTTGAACCCGGATTGAAAGCATTTTTGGGCTGACCCTTTCCGTTGAACCTACCCCCCAGGGGCTTACATGATCCTTTTGCAAAGAGTATAGGCATGTAAAAATTGAACTATTTTCTTACTATTTTGTTGTAGAACTAGGATTTTCTTTTTTAGGCAGTGTTTGGTTTATAGATTTGGAAAATGGATTTTGAAAAGGAAAGAGAAAAAGTGTGTGAAATTTAGGCTAAATGTAGTTATATTTCATTCATTAATAAATGTTCCCTTTAGCAATTAGCACCTTTGGTGATTCCACAATGAGTTCATATACTTCCCTTTACCACCTTCGGTGATATATGATTAGCTGTTTCATTATCTTATGCATTCTTATTAATTCTACAAGAATTATGTTGACAGACTGATAATGAAGCGATTGTTTCTTTGCATTTACATTTAATTGATAATAACTTTATGATGAGCAGCATGGTTTTGAGGAGTTTGAGTTGGACAAAGTGGAGGAACAAGCGGCAGAGTTGGAGAAGGATCTTCTTGTGAAAGAACGACAAACACTTCGTGTCTTGAAAGAACTTGAAGATGCAAAAAAACTTGTAGAAGGGTTAAAAATGAAGTTTGTGAAAGATGTGTCGGAATGCATGGCGACGCCTGAGTTAAATTCATTGCGAAGTTTGAGCCTGTGCCCTGATCAGTCTCCCGCTTTGATCTTAACAGAGTTGAATCAAACAAAATTGAACTTGAATAAAACTACCACTGATCTTTCTGCAATTCGAGCGTATGTTGAGTCTTTGAATAACAAAATGAAAAAACAGATAATTTCCCGGGAGAAGCCACCTGAGAGGGATATGCCAAATCCTGTAGGGGCATTGCCTATTGAAGAGAAGATTGATAGGGCAAGAGGGTTAGCCAATGATGCAGAAATTCAAGGTGATCCCAAGAATTCAACAAACATTTCAAGGCATCTTCAGGAATTGAACTTTGAGGCCGTGCAGTTTAAGAAAATAGCAGAAGCTGCAAAATACGAGGTTATTAAGGCAATGTCAGAGATTGAACAAACAAAGACAAGTATTAATGTGGTTGAGATGAGGCTAATTGCAGCAAGAAAAATGGAGGAGGCAGCGAGAGCTGTTGAAGCTGTTGCTTTTGCTGAAATGAAGGCTCGATCAAGCAGTGAGTGTTCATCAGAGGCAAGAAAGCCCCAGGGGGTAACTCTTTCCTTTGAAGAGTATTCTTCTCTTACCCAAAAAGCTCATATATTTGAGGAGTTGTCAAATAGGAGAGCTAGAAATGCCATGTATCATAATATTGATGAAGCAAATGTATCTGAAGTCTCGATTCTAAAGAAAGAAGTTCAACATGGTAAAAAGTCCGAAGAGGCCTTCTTTGGGGGAACACCAGAGCATAGTGAAATGAGATGCTCGGGACATAACTCTGTGTTTAAATCCCAGTCGCTTGATGGAAATGAATCCAAACCGATCAACGAAAAACCCGTCCCTGTTTTACGGTCATCGATTTCAATTGGGGATGTGTTGAGCAGGAAGTTGATTTTGCAAGATGATTTTGTTGTGGGAAGGCATGTGGAAGGCCACAATGAAAGACAACAGGTGTCTTTAAGTCAAATGCTTCGTGAACAAAGCGGGCTTATATCACGACAATCTAAAAAGGGTGTGAAAGATGGGATTGTTCACAAGCAATTCTTTTCTCAAAGGAAGAAGTTTGGATTCATTGATATATCGCTCCCCTTAAAGAAGCAAAGCAAGAAAAAGACACAGGCTTCAAATCTGAGGTGAAGTGGCTTGACAGAGGAATAGTTGTGAGTTGACATTTTCCATTTCTATTTACTCATTCGTTGTGTTGTGTTGTGTTGAGTTTGCTTGTGGTGTTGATGGCTTGAGATTTGGTTTTCAAATGTGTTTTGTTTTGTTTTGTTTTTTTTTTTTTTTTTTTTTTTTTTTAAGTGTAATGGGATTATGTGATTTACTGATTGATATATTATACTAATTCTGCAACATTAAGAAAGATGTCATGCAATTTGCACTTTACAACTACAATTCATTAAACAAAATGATGAATCATACACTTTGAAGCAAGATAATTGTAGAAACAGTGAAGCAGCATTCCTCAAATGAAAATTGATTGTATTGTTGAAATATGTGTGAAGATAGAGTCTCATATCGGATAAAAAGTAAAAAGAGATGAGTCTTAGGTTTAGTTAAAAAGCTAAAAAGTTATTAAAAAATCAAAAAGTCTATAGCATATACTAAAAAGTCAAAGATTTCTTTTTCTCTCTACTTTTTTAGCACATCTTTTCGTAAAAAATTAAAAAGTCATTCCAAACATACTAGTTATTTTTATCTCATATTTTAGCCAAAAAATAAAAAAGTTACTAAAATAGTATGTTCTCAAACGAGGCCTTAATATACTTTCGATGAGCTCTCCACTTAGAGTTAGAGGCTTAAACTTTTAAGTGAGTATGAGTTTCAAATAATGTATGTTGGGCCTTGATATGACATTTGTGGACTCAAGAGTTTCTCTCTAATGGATTGGGTTGGTATTGCTATGCGCTTGTGGGCTTCCTAATTCCATAACAACTGGTATCAGAACCAATGACAGACGATCTATGAGCAGACTCTCCTAAAGCATTGATGTTGGTGGGCTTGAGCTTGCACAAAAACTCTTGATAGAGTAAGAAAAATTCATGATAACTCTTGGTGGAGTAAAGAAAAATTCTTGGTGCACGTGGTAATGTTGGATCATGACAATGTGGTTCTCAATGGAATATTGAATCTTAATATATATTAGATGGGCTCTCCACTTAGAGGCTTAACTTTTTAAGTGCGTATGAGTCTCAAATAATGTATGTTAGGATTTGATATATGACATTTGTGAATTCTAGAGTTTCTCCCTAATGGATTAGGTTGGTATTGTTGTGCACTTGTGAACTCTCTAATTCCTTGACATGTATGAGGAAATAATGATATTATAACATGATATGAGTACATATCGAAATTATTTTTTATTCTTGTTACAAATACTATTCACCATGTTCGTTTTCAGTTTTTTGAAAATACTTTTCGAAAAATTAGACTTTCTTGTTTTTCATAATTTTTTTGTTTTTACTGAATTTTTTTAATATTTTAAGCAATTTTTTTTAATTTTTAGACAAACCTAATATAAATACACTTAAAAAATATCATTTTCGTGAATTTTTTTTTAAAAAAATTTACTAAATACCAAAAATATAATAAAAATATATAAAAATTCAATATATTTTCATATTTTTGTATATTTATTAATTTTTTAAAATATTTTTTTACAAATATTTTATTTTTTAGATACATTTAAGTAAAAGGGATTTTTTTTTTTTTAAGGTCACTCGTATTAAGATTTTATAGCATAAAGGACATCTAATATTTTCATAATGTCTACGGTCCCTCAAGTTGATCCAGAGAAAATTGGTCCAGAGAAAATTGGTCCAGAGAAAATTAGTTCAGAGAAAATTAATTTGGAGAAAATTGATCCAAAGAAAATTAGTCCAGAGAAAATTCACGTCACAGAGAAAAGAATTTCTCTGGACTTTCCAAATTTCTCTGACTTTCCTTAAACTTCCCACTATAAATTTCTCTGCCCTCCCCTTCTCCAAATTTCTCTGCCTTCCATAAACTTCCCACTCACCCAGAGAAATTTCTCTGCCTTTTCACAAAATTACATCTCCAGAAAAATTTGTAATTAATTCTCTGATTTATATATGTAGCGTTGTTGTTGGTGACAAAATCAAGAGAAAAGGAAAGGGCACATATTTCAGACCCCCAAACTGCAGTTGTGCAACAACTAAGAGAATTAAGATGAACCTATCACCCCAGGGAAGAGTTCTGATATTTTATTGAAAGCATCCATAACCTGCGACGATGACAAATAAGCAGAGTATGAAATACCGTAAAATTCCATAAAACATCACTAATGCTATGTTTGTATGTTTGTTTCAATGGAAACCAGTTTCAACCAAAAAATAAATAATCCCGGAAAACATTTTCCTACATTGTGTCCTTGAAACTAATGTACTAATTGTTGTATTAGTGGTGGCAGCGGCAGTGGGATGGAGGTGGGGCGATAGTGGTAGTGGAGCTGGTGGTGACAATGATAGTGTGGTGGCATTGGTAAGAGTTTAGTTTGGAAAATATTTTCTACCCAAATAAGCTTGTTTTCCGTCGTTGACCATGGAAAACATTTTCTATTAGACTTTTGCTTTCCATTGTACCAAAACTCAGAAAGTGCAGAAAATATTTTCCACCCAAAGAAAAAATACAGTGTAAGAGCAGAAGTAGCAAAAGCTCACACAACAGAAATAGACTATTAAAAAAAAAACTCTTTTTTTATGTTGATAAAACTTGTGAAAACCTGCTTGGAAGACTCGAGCAATTATTTCTTCCAAGTTTTGTTCCAAGCTAATTTTGCATGGCCAAAAAGAAAAAAATCGGTGATGGCCAAACATGAAATATAAACTTTGAGGCGTACATACCTCCTTGTCATTCTGATATTTTGCAATACTCAAAGGATTCTGCAAACACTACAAAAAAATGAGTGTGTAAGAGAGAGCAAAGTTAGAATCAAGCAAGTGCATCAATTAATTAGGGCATGGGCATACATCCATGATGGCTGATTGAACTCTTGGATTTTGAAATGCCATGGCGACTTCGGGATTGGCCATAATTTTTTATATAACTTCTTCAGGAGTAAGCCCAATTTGATCTGCAAAACACAAAATAAATTTAGTACTGAATTATGACAACAAGAGCAAAATCGTGAAATACAAGTAATATTTGATCTACAAAACATGAAATGTAACAATAAAATAAATTCAGTGGGATTTGTAGACTAAGAAGCATAACCATTGAAGGAATGAAATTAAACATACACACATGGTACAGGTATATGTGAGTGTGAAATCTATGAAAATATACATAATATATATAAAATCATTGTGTGTGTATATATAATTTGCAAGAAACTAATCAAGCACTCACTATGCATTGTAAAATTGGAATAAAAAAAAAAAGAAAAAAAAAAAGGGAATGGGTAACATGAATAAGAAGGATAAGATGGCTAAAGAAATGGGTCGGCCAATAACTTCCCAACTCAGAGAAATTCCCCTCCAGAGAAATTTCATTCAGAGAAATTTTGGACTTCCCAAAGAATATCTCTGGATTCAACCCAGAGAAAATTCAAATTTCTCTGGGTTCATTTTGACCAATTTTTTCTGGGTTCAAATTCAAATTCAAATTTCTTTGGGTTCATTTATAAACCAGAGAAAATTCAAATTTATCTGGATTCATTAACCAATTTTCTCTGGATCACAATATTATTTTATGAAATCATTTTGACCAATTTTCTCTGGATTCAAATTCGAATTCAAATTCAAATTTCTTTGTGTTCAAATTCAAATTCAAATTCAAATTCAAATATTGTGGATCTATTTCATTATCAAAAATAGGAGAGGGATCTTAGACCAATTTCTCTGGGTTCAAATTCAAATTCTTCCTCCAGAGAAATTCTTTGATAGCCTTCATCATCATCATCATCATCATCATCATCTTCTTTCTACATCAAATAAGTAGTTGTAATAGCACCATGAAAATATATATTCTACCAGACAACAGTGAGCGGAATCAAAGAACAATTAGCTTGCCAACAAAAGGTTCACCTCAATATTACTAGCTAGCCCATTAGCCAACAACACAAATACTCCCAAATCTTAGGTGTCGTTTGGTAACACTTACGTTTTCAGTTTTCTGTTTATATTTACAAAAATTTTAAAAACTCAAATAAAAACTTGTTTGATAAAATTTTTGATTTATAAATCAGCAGTCTCAGTTTATAAATTGGGTCAAAAAATGAAAACACAAAAAATGTGTTTCCATTTTGAGTTTTGAGTTTTTTTTTTTTTTACCACCCAACACTAGCCACCACCCGCCACTATTTTGCACCACCGTCTTCCGCCACCACCACCCCCCACCCACCTCCCACCACCACCACCTGCCACCACCACTCACCACCCGCAACTACCAGCCACCCCTCGTCGTCGCCGCCGCCACCACCACCACCACCACCACCACCACCCACCACCTACTTGCCACCCACCTACCATCCACCCGCCACCACTGACCATCAGCCACTACCATCCCCGCCACCTACTTGCCACCACCACCACTCACTTGCCACCACCATCCACCACCAGCCACCCATCAGCCACCACCCACGACCACCACCACTACCATCACTACCATCACCCACCACCCCCCATCCACCACCACCCACTCGCTACTACCTACCACCCGCCACCGTCACCCACCTACCCACCACCACCACCACCACCACCCGCCACTTACTCGCCACCACCCACCACCACCCGCCATCCGCTACCCATCGGCCACCACCACCTACCACCCGCTACCACCACCACCCACTCACTACCACCCACTAACCGCCACCCATCACCGTCACCCATCATCACCACCCACCACCTATCCACCACCACCAGCCATCCGCCACCTACCTGCCACCACCACCCGCTACCCGCCACCATCACCACCACCACCCACTCACTACCACCCACCACCTGCCACCGTCACCCACCACCACCAGCCACTTACCCGCCACCACCACTCGCCATCCGCCACCCACATGCCACCACCACTCATCACTCACCACCACTACCACCACTACCCACTCGCTATCACCCACCGCCCGCCACCGTCACCTACCACCCGCCACCGTCACCACCACCCACCTACTACCACCAGCTACCCACCACCCACTGTCACCACTTTCCACCACCGTCTTCCGCCGTCACTTGCCAGCACTTGCCATTTCTCACTCTTTTTTTATATTTTTAAAATTTTTTAAACATTTTGTCAATTATTACCAAATGCGTTTGTAGTTTATGTTTTTCTAAAAATAAACAAAAATTAAACAAAAACCAGTTTATAAAATTTTTGTAAATATAAACTGAAAACGTAAACGTTACCAAACACACCCTTAGTAATTATCGATTTAAAGGCTTAACAACTTAGCCTAGCAAAATGTAAACATAACCATACTTGGAAAACCAAAACTTTTCTAACCTGTAACTCTCTTCAAGTTCACTGATCACCTTCGCATCGCACAACGTAGATAGTATATGACTGCTATGGCTGCAATTGTTCCTGTCGACCCTCCAACCACTGGCCAGAGCTGCTTCAAACCATTCGATCCCATTTCATCGTCTCCGATGATCGAAGTTGTTGAACAATCCGAGTCGTCGATATGCTTTCGATTCTGAAAACGAGCCTATCTAACTCTACACCCTCGGCTCCTCGTGCTGCTTTGCCCATCTCTTCTCTCTAGGGTTTCAGGGAGAGAGAGAGAGAGAGTGTGTGTGCTACTCTGCAATAGAGGAGGAGAGACAAAGAGTCAAATTTCTCTGATGTATGTTTAGGACCTTAGACATCAAAAAATAATTTTGTAAATCTCTTCCATTACAAAAAGTGGGAGAGGGAGCCTAGATTAATTTTCCCTAAGTAAAATGCATCTAAGATGGTTAAAAAAAAAAAGCTTAAAATTTTAAAAATATTCATTAAAAATAAAAATAAAAATGAAAAACAAAAAACTCAATACTCAATTTTCAGAAAACTGAAACTAAATATACTGATTTCTTTCATATGTGGAATTCATGATGAGAGATATATGAAAAATAAAGGGCTTGCAAATTTTAACTATAACTAAACATTGTGCTAATTTGGCACAAAACTTAACAATGCTGAAATATAGAACAAGGTAACCGAACTTATTGGTCAGAATCATTTCACCCCACGCCTCACTTGTAGGTCAGGGTTCGAATATCCCTACCTCTATGTGGATTATTTTCCTTGTGTTTTTTTATTTTATTTGCTAATAACAGTCCTCTTCAGAGAATAAACGGGATGTCATTGTGATTTCAAAGAAATTCAGGGGTATCAACGTAATTTTCCCAAAATTTATTATTGAGTTTCCTGAACTCAAGCTTGTTTAATTTTAACAAACCGAGCTTGAGTTAAATTTTTGAGCTTCATAAACAAATGAGTCAAATTCTAAGTTTTGCAAAATTCATCTTGACTCAATTCCTTTACAACCCAACCCAAAAGGAAAGAAACTTCATATATAAACAAAGGGAAAATTTGACAATTGTGATAAACGGTCAAGACCAATAACATGTTCGTAGTTTCTTTTTTTTTTCTTTTTTTTTTTGCTTGATAGGAAGTGGAATTATTTGAATGCATCAAAAACCTGCATCATTGCTTATATATGGTCTTTGGGCAAGCAATTTGCAAGAAAAAAAAAAAAAAAAAAAAAAGAGATTTGTGGAAACCTTCTCCTCAAGGGGAATGACTTTGCATTGCTTAGGTACAATCAATCGTGCATACAACCTATAGCAAAAGAAAATAACAAACAAAGCCAGAAAATACAACAATGATTCTCACAATTCTTTTCTGAGCCAAGCAGCATTTTAATTTTGCTCAAATATCATATCTATCCACCGCTGGCCCTCACTAATTTTTCAATTGCTTTTTGGGTAATGTCATAAATTTGTCTCGTCAATTTGTATGGTGTTCTGTTACACGACACTTGCCTCGGCCAGCTTTCCCTGCTCCCGGGCAACAAGCTTCTCATAATCCTGCATAGTTCAATACAGAAGCGGTGAATTAGTGCACAAAAACCGTAACACCTCTCCTCTTTTTCTTTTTTTAATTTTCCTTTTTTATTTTGTTGTTCAACTTGTATTTATAAACATAGTCAATAAAAAAAGAGTTCACCAAATCAAGAAATATCTCATATTCAAGTATTCAAGTCCTATAAGAAAATTACCTGTACAATAGCTTGTGCACAAAGCTTTCCTGAAAGAACAGCACCTTCCATTGAAGCCAAATATTTTTGCTTTGTGTAGTCACCAGACAAATAGAACCCTTCTACAGGGGATCTTTGCAATGGACGACAAGGTTCACAGTTCGGGACAGTTTTATAAACAGACCTGAACAGAGAAATCAACTCTGTTTCATAAGAGCATCTCCAATCGTTTACCAAATTTTTCACCAAATTTCAGTTAAAAAAGACCCATTTTCTCATTTTGATACAGACTGCTCCAATGGTGGCATCAAAACAGGGGTCGACCGGCCGGTCCACCGGTAAGGCATTTTTTTTTTACCTCTTTGAACCTTTTGACATGTTTGAACCAAAATTTTTGTAAGGGAACCGGTGGACCGGTTGGTCAACTGGCTGGTCAACCCATTGGTCTCCCCGACGGTCACGCATAGTGAAATGGTGAAAGCTGTTGCCTGTTCTCACTTTGATGAATTTTTTGGTGAATTCTCAATTTGATACCGATTTGGTGCAACCGTTGGAGCACCAAACAGTGACTTTTTCACCAAAATTCAAATTTGATGTCAAGTTTGGTGAACCGTTCAAGATGGTCTAAGTAAATAAACAGAGGCCTGTTTGGTGCAACTTCTAGCAAGCTGAAAGCTGATAATAAAAAAACTGAAGCTAAAAGCTAAAAAACACAAACTATAAGGAGGACCCTAAGCTATAGCAAACAGCCCCAAAGTGCAGCCCCGCAGCATATGGTGTAGGTATCAAAAGAAATCATAAAGCCATATTGGTGTAGGTCATAAAGCCATATTGGTGTAGTCTATTTATATCTAAAGTGTAATGCAGTTTATTAAAGCAACATAGATATCCTTTATATCAGTAAGAAATCTCCTAAACTGAAAATTACAGACTACTGTATAGAATATTTTTTTGACAGCACGGGAAGCCCAGTGTAGTATGTCATTTTCGTGTGACTAGCTGCCACAATATGAACAAGAATAAACCGGCTATCTACATGTCAAGGACTTGAGAGAGAATGTTTTTACTTGCAATAACTATTACTCATAATTTGCATATATGTCCATTAAAAGTGAAGATCGTAAAGAAGTGGGGTTCTATGTCTAACCTTGGTGTTTTAACAACATGGTACTTCAATATTTTTGCTTTGCTCTGATCTGCAGAAATTTCATCAGGAAAGAGTTTTGCCAGTTCCTTCATCGTAGCATCAATAATTTCTTCATCACTACATGAGATCCATTCCTCTGCAGGTGCAAAAACCAATTCCAGCATAGAGCGATTTGGGTCGTAATATTCCTGCATCATTACAAGCAATAAATTAGATACATTTATGGGGCAAAACTAAGCAACATGGATACTTCTAAAAAAGTAACATGCCATGTCCGACACTGTGTCACACACTGACACGACAAGGCACTCGTCAAACAGTTCCTAACACTTAGAGATACATGAAACGCATTACAAGTTTAAATAAAATGAGTTGAAATCCATAGATAAAACAAAAACAATTTAAATTTATATCTATTATTTTCCTTTAGATTTTAAAAATTATTATGTTTGAGTTTGACTTCATATTCATATATATGACATGTAATATAATAAATATATAAAATTATCCCATATGTTGTGTCTTACATTTTTTTTTTTTTTTTATAATTTCTATATCAGCATGTCAATGCCGTGTCACATGTCCATGTCAGTGCTTCTTAGGGGCAAAATGAAGGCTAATGACTTCTATGTCTGCACCAGATATGCATAGATAAGAAAAATGGACAGACTAATATTGTTAATTCATGGAAACCAAAGAGGGCACAAGTACTTGACTTTACCAGCAGTATTTTGAAAATTATATTTTAAATATTGTGAAATTTTGAATATAATCCATCCCCCTGATTCTATATGTAGCGTAAAAACACAACTGTCTATTTGTACATAAGCCAATAAGCAAGTGCCCGTCATTAGCCTCATCAAATCCTAAAAAGTTCACTCCATTGCTAAATCAACAGCATAACATTAAGGTCACGATACAACTTCAAACGGCCATAATGTGATGTGGCCTTTCATATCAGTAACACATGGAAGCTATACAAAAACCATAAAGATGGGTTGTGTGCATCTAACGTGCCAACTCACATTGGCATTCTTGTGGCTGGAAGTACAAAAATCGCAGGTATTTTAAAATTTTGATTAACAACAATTACCTTACATGCCACTGACATGTCAGCATACACACTGAGAAGAGGACTTCTGCATTAAGAGAAATTAATCAATTAATATCTATTTTTTTAAAATACAAACATTAGTAAAATTGCAATAACTTATATGGAAAGTGGAAGCTGAAGAAGCACTCTGCAATACTGAACAAGTCGAGATAAAAATCACAAAATTGGACACACTGATGGTCTAATTCAGTCCCAGGGAAAAGTGGCACATCTTCAGTAATCCTTCAAACCAAAGCTTAAAAAAAAAAAAAAACATAAATGTGAGAGAGAGAGAGAGAGGGATCCTGGGAGATAATCCTCTTGACACTACATTAATATTCTTTGAGGAAAGCATCCAATCAATGGGCCAGTCTCAGTATATTAGAAGAACGTGTTTCATGAAATTCAAACAATGTTGCAGTAAAATGCACAAAACCACTCAGAATAGTAACAACAGACAATTACCAGGCACACATAACTACGAGACGCATAGGTTGTGGAAACAAAAGAAAGGTATGTCTCTTAACCAGAATTTCAATAAAAATAACAAGAAGAAATTGATATCATATGGTTGAAAATGACCTGCTAAAAAGTAGATGATCATAAGTATTCCTTAGCTTCCTGTCAAACCTGCAATTGAAGTGAACTTATGTCAGCAACGAAGGGGCTAGCATGTCAGCACATCAAGCTACGCAGCCCCAAACAACTGTGTATCATGTGAGAGGAAAATTAACCTATTTTCTTTTTTATATCTTAAATTTTCTAGGTCACACCAGTTGAACAAAGAAATCCAAGCTGTGTGTTAGAATGGACCACATATAATCCTAATTTTGCAGAGATAGGGACCATATACTTCTCAGGCACAAAAAATGCAAAATGAAAAGAATAAGTTTCTATTGCGTATTTTTCATAGCAATCAAACAGAAAGAACCGTACTAACCATATGTGAACATTTATAACAGGAACTCCAACTAATATCTCCAATTTTCTGAAGTACGGAATCTCTTTCCAGTCTTCAGGCAAAAGAAGCTTCAAGATATCAACTGGTCATAATGAAATTCATCAACAACATTAGACACTTATGGTCCATTTAGATGTATGTAGATTTCAAATCAAGGCATTTGAGGTTAAAAAAACAGGAGAGTTAACTATTATAGGTGGAGTAAAAAACTATACAAGAAGATAAAATAAGACAGAAGAGAAGTATTTTAGTAGAATCTTTGTAGCTAGAATAGCATGATTTCAAAAAACTACTTTTATATAGTTATTTCAAATTCATCATGATAAATCTATTTAATTTAATCTTGGAATTATAAATAAACTATGAAATATAAATTTGTGTTATTCTCCTTGAATGATTAATGTCAAATCCATGCATTTCAAATTCACATCTATCCAAGCAGACCCTTGGGTTACAAATATGGGGAATTATTTAGTTAATGGAGAAGAAAATGATATACCTGGAGTAGCAAAAACATAAGCATCTCCTTCAATAGCATTACCATTATTTAGTAAAAAGCTCTTTACAGTTCCATCTTTATTCAGCTCAATCTTTTTAATTCGAGAATTAAGTTGGACTTCACCACCCAGTGACTGAATATGATCAACAATTGGCTGGCAAAGTCTCTCTGGGGGGTTACCATCCAAGAATGCCATCTTCGAACCATGCTTCTCCTGTTTATAATTAAATATTTAAATTAGCTAGCGTCTATTAGATCAACCATTGTCCCAAAAAGTTTAAGTTGTTAGGAAATGGGTCTAACAATAAATATCAAGCTATCTAACACCTTCCTTCACGTGCAACCTTGTCTTGCACATAGAGATGCAAACAAGAACAAAAGTAAACAGAGAAACTTCAACCCAAGACCTTCCCGAACCTTGGGTCTAATATCATGTTAGATCACCAATTTTCCCAAAAACATAACCTGTTACGAAATCGGCCCAACTACGTATATCAAGCTATCCAACAATGTCACGTAAGAGAAACATGTTTCATGTCATTCCTATATAAAATTTGGGACATACATATCTAAAAATAACACCACCTTAAAACCTGGGTAAAAGGGAAGGGAAATTTTTTTTAAATTATTCACTTTAACTTTCTTGTAAACTGTATAACATCTAGCATTTCAACAGACAAAAACAAATAAAATTAAGATTTTGGTCTCACTTTGACTTCAACAAATCCCAGAGATCTAAGAATGACATCTCAGTTCAACATCTTAGGGCTGCATATATTAATTTTGTAATTCAAATACCATAGGTACAGCTATAGAGTTTGATAAGAATTTCCTAGTTACCAGCTGAAGTACTCTTTGTATCTTGGTTTTAAGAAAGAAGAAAAAAGAAAGAAAGAAAGAAACAAGGAAACAACAGTAGCATATACAATGAAAAATTATAAATGATCTCCCACTATGGCCATGCCTGTCTTGGTGTGTACAAGAAGAAAATGTGAGCTTTCCAGGAGAAAAGGAAAAGTGCAAGAAACTTGGTCTCAGAATAATATATTTTGTTAGAAATACTCTGTCAGAAATACTTTCAATAACTATAATACCAGTTCTATTCACATGATAGAAATGAAATATAAATCATCAGTTCGAAAAATATTTTCAAACCTGAAGAAACCGGTTCAGAGCAATCAAAATACACTGCATTGAAAGTTCATCAGGGTTTATGAAGTTTAACGCTTTTGACATGGCGATAAACACCTCAGTAGTTACTCGATCTGGTATACCCTAAAAGGATGGGGGGAAAAATAGAAAACATTAGTTACTTGCACAGTTTGTTTGAGAAGAAAAACACAGGCACAGACCCAACACACACACACACATAACTACCATACTTGCTTCCTCATCCAGTCTTTAACACTTAAACCATCTTGAGCTTCAACATAGGCCTGTCCACCTAGAATTGCTGGAATGAGTCCAATTGCAAACTTGATTTTCTCAGGCCAAGTAAGCATTTCATTGTTCTTTAATATGGCCCATATCCCTACCATAGCACATTTATAAGATATACAGTAAGATTACAGAGCAACATCAAACACCTACAAGCAAAATAAATAGAATGTTGACATACAAGCAAAACACATACAATCTGAATTTGCAAACCTTGCAAGTTAACTAACAGTCATGCTTTTGTTCTAAACTTAGGTAAATGCCAAAAAGTTCAATTTATTTCCAGGACAATTAGTATTAATGACTAAACAAATTACAGAAAATTTAACAAAGAAAGCTAATAATTATGATGAGCATCATTGGGGCAGTCAATCACCAAAAGAGAAGTTCTACGTAAAATAAGGAAATACAAAAGATACATAATAATTAGATTCAGTAGACCTAAGTATATGATATTGTAAAAATGTACGGGACATGAAACAAAATCTTACAATAATTGAGTCCACAAAATGAGACGAGTATTTTTCCAAGCCTATCAAAGCCATGTATGTAGTTAAAAAGAGGTTATCTATTTCTTCCCAACTCCATTATTGTTCATCTTAATTAGTACATAAAGCTTAATTTAACAATATGAACCATCAATCATCATCTTGAACTTGAACATAAGCTCTAGTCTATTATGTCAATATATAACTAAAGTAATTTTTTTTTTTTTTTTCTTTCCAAATAGCATCTGAACTAAGTATTTCTTTTTACTTTTAGATACAAACTGTTTATTAATGAGATAATGAAGTAAAATGAAAGAGGGAGTGTGGATCTCCTCTGAAAAAAGAAGACAAAAAACCACAAATAGAAGACCTCTAAAATCTACACCAGAAAGACCAAATGTAATGATATCCCCACAAAATTTCTACCACTAGGAATTCTGCTTCATGATCTGCTATATCCAACTAAAGAACCCCTTCAAATGGAGGCAAAATCTTGAAGTCCATGATTCAAGAACATGAATCTTCACTGTTTCCACATCCCACATTTAGGGCTGGTTTGGGGTGTTCTAAAAAAGTGCACTTTTTGTCTTTTTGGACTAAAAAAGTTGAGAAAAAAATATGGAGGTTTTGGTTAACTTTTTAGCTTTTTATGAAAAAATGTGTATTAAAATATTGTATAAAAAAATGTGTAAGAGATGATTAGTGAGAGGTGGGCCCCAGCCGTACAACCGGCTGGAGTGAATTGGCTATGGAAATTATTGCCTAATTTTTGTACAAAGCACTGGACGGTTTTGTTTGGCCTGTGGGGGTCATCACAGGTCCCATTTTAATAATCTGAACCGTTCAATGTGTGTAACTCGTCGAACACTATGTATCTATAAAAAATCACGTTAATCGGATATCGATAGCTATCTGATCAGACTTATTTATTTTTCAATCATTAATTATAACACCATCCATTTGTTGTACATAACTGATTTGATCATATAGTTATCGATATCCAATCAATGTGATTTTTTGCAAACATATAGTACTCGACGAGTTCTACACATTTAACGGTTCAGATTATCAAAACGGAATCTGTGATAGGCCCCACAGGCCGAACAGCGGTGTGTGTGCAAATCACACCCAATCCTTTCATTTAGGTGCACTGCCGCTGCACAGCAACTGGCTTGTTGTCAATTCGGTGTGTACTTGGGCAGAAAAAAATTAATTTTTTTTTTTTTTTTGGGGTGAATAGTGATATCTTTTTGGATTTTGGAGTAACTTTTTGACTTTTTGGCTTATATAGTATAAGCCAAACCAGGCCTTAGCCCAAGATATCACAGCCTCGAAGTCACCTTAAGATCATGCAAATCATGAGACTATCATTGTGTATCTTCTTCCTCTAGAAATGGAATGCACAGCAATTACATACAAAATCGCCAATTCCCCTCTGACAGTGATTTTGGAAGGAGCAGCTATCAAAGTTTAGCTGAGAAGGGTTATAGACAATGGAAAATAATATAAGGTATATGATCCCATAACCAGAACCACCACCCAATACTACGTTGCTGCCAGAACCTGAACCCAGTTTTGCTCAGAAGTTATCAGTCAAGTGGTCCTAGCATTTACCAATTTCCAATTTCATTATTCTCTTTGGAGCTCTTAGTTGTAAAAAACAAATGGCATTTAGGCAGTCAAAACGTTATAATGATGGGGATGATTTACGTACCATTTAATGGTGCAGGTAGAACTTCAGGGAAGTCAAATCGGCTGAACTCCCCTGGCTTGTTTGGCATTGCAAATATCATAGAATGCTCTTTCCACTGCAATCGATCATTTATACCAAGTTCTCCAAACAGGTTCTGCACATTTGGGTAAGCCCCAACTTCAAGCAAAGAAACAAGCAACGGATATATAATTATGTAAGCCTCAAGGAAAAGATGATTCCAGGATAGAATACAAAAATATGCAATTTAGACAAGACTGACAAGGAAGACAACAAAGCTAGTTGGTCAAAGAAAGTTTCTGCATGGAAAAACAACAGAAAATACAAGGTGTAATAGGATGTCATGACAAATATATGCAGAAAATTTATGACATGGTGTTAGAATTTCCCATCTTTACCTTCACCTACTCCACTACACACTCCACTTCACCTACCTCCACTTCACCACACACTCCACTTCACCTAACCCACTATCACCTCCACTACACCTACTACCACATTTTCTTCTATATATAGATTGTATAGGAATTGTAATTTATCAATCTTGTAAGACATCAATCAATAATAAGATCATCAGATACATTTATTCTCTCTGTATTTTTCTCTTTATACATTGATTTTTATCATGGTATCAGAGCAGGTTTAGAACTTAGTATTTTTTGCTTCCCCGGCGGGCGGCAACCTCACCTTAGCCGCCCGCCGGACCTCAACCTAGTCCGCTAAAATTCTCTACACATACCTTCACTCTTCTTCACCACCTCGGGCGAGCAAAACCCAGAATTTGAAAACCAAAAGCAGGCTGACTCATGTTTATATTCACCTTCCCAATCTGCAGACTCCTCATAGAAGCAGCGAGTTCACTCACCGAGTTCGGCGACATGACTCATGTTTATATTCACCTTCCCAATCTGCAGACTCCTCATAGAAGCAGCGAGTTCACTCACCGAGTTCGGCGACATGGGTGGCGAGACAGACTCGGCAACGAGACTGCGTACCGTCCTTACAAGGCTGAGTACGATAGTGAGCAGGGTGGAACCAGCACTCCAATACGCCGTGAGCGAACTCGCACGAGTCGCCCTTGACACACTGACCTTTGCGAAACTCGGTGCAGGCGGTGCCGGAGTAGTGAAACTTCCGGGATCTAGACAAGGTCCGAAGCTTCTTGTTAGGTTGTTCGGCATCCATGGCATCACCACCATCATTATTTCCACGGTCAAGAGATCTCTCCCTCTTACGTCCCCTTGACTGGCTACGAGCTTGGTTAATTGCAAGAGTCGAATCAAGCCCCAAAGATGATACCTGCCTTCCCATTCTCATTGATGTGAACTTCTTGTCTTTGTCAAATTTCCTTGGTACCATTGGTCTGCTATCTGCAGTGCTTTTCTTGATCCTATGCTGTTGAATAAGCAAACTTTTCTTTTTCCTTTTCTTTTTACCATTGGTCAGTTCGGTGCCATCATATCCACATCCGCACCTTTATTTGTTTCTTTATTTTTTTATTTTTATCTCTTCTTTTTTAAAACATAATCATTTCTCCCACATGCACTTTATGATCCAAACTTTTTTTTTTAATCAACCCACTTCCTCTCTCATCCATTCACGCTTTACCCACCTCACCACCCCACTTTCTTTTTATTTTATTTTATTTTATTTTAGCACACCTCAAATAAAAAAACCACCTAGGCCAATGGGGATAAAGATCAAGATGGCTTAAAAGGTAGCAGACCATGTGTATTGTGCTTTAGCTTAAAAGGTGTACTCACCGTGCGTAAGTAGTCACTTGGTATTATTTTAATTTGTTTTTTTTTTTTAAAAAAAAAAATAAAAAAAAAAAAAAAAAACCGAAGAAGAAGACGGGATGGACTGCACACCAAACTCATTTTATTCATGTCGGGGCTCACCCCGATCACCATTTTACATCAAAAAAAAAAAAAAAAAAAAAACCAAACCAAAACAACCACACCCACAGTGGGATTTTTCTTTTCCTTTCTCTATTCTACTGCAGGTCTCTTCTTCTTACTTTTATCTTGGGTGTCCCGTGCCAGTCCGGTCTCCGTGTTTCCTTGTCCACTGAGCACGTTCACTCCCCCATACTCGTCCACTGCAGCATATGGAGGACCTCCAAATCGGAACATCACGGTGGCCTTTCGCTTCAGCTCCTTGTTTTCTGCCCTTAGCACGCTTATCTCTGCTCGCGCATCCTTATACATGCATTGGAGCAGAGCCAGCTGGGAGTTTAACTGCTGCACCTCATTTGTCCTACTCTGCAGCCGGTTCGACAGGTTTGTGACCGCCGTCATGCTTTCCACACATACCTTCAAAGTATACTGATTGGCCTCCACATCCGACAGCACTGCCATTCTTTGCTCCACAGACCGCATCGGAAAGTTCAACGGAGTATACCCAGCGGTGTTTGGTTGAGGTTCCAGTGCCACCGCACCAGTTCTCTCTCTCGTTGACTCGTTGAGGTCGGGAAAGAGGGTGAGCAGTCCACGGGAAGACGAGGACGAGGCCATTTTTCTAGGCAACAGAGTGTTACAGCGTATTACAGAGTTTCTCTCTCAGCACAACAGTGTTACAGCCTTTCTCTCTCAGCAACACGAAGGATTTTTCAGAGGTTTCTCTCAGTTTTTCTCTGCCTCAGCCTCTGCCTTCGTCTTGGTTATATAGCCAAGGCAGCCACGCGCATCGCGCGCCTCTTGACGCCCGACAAACTGGCACGCCTTTTCATGGCACATCTTTTGATAAAGTGGGCACGCCTTTTGATGGCACGCCTTTTGATGGCACGCCTTTTGATGGCACGCCTTTTTTTTGACAAAATTGGGCACACCTTTTGAGGGTGCAACTCCATCAAGGGTCCGACAAGACTCTGTAAACTGTCCCGACATTGATTCCGGTTAGCTCCTTTATGGGTCCGACAAGACTCTGTAAACTGTCCCGACATTGATTCCGGTTAGCTCCTTTATGGGTCCGACAAGACTCTGTAAACTGTCCCGACATAGATTCCGGTTAGTTTCTACAAGGGTCCGACAAGACTCCGTAAACTGTCTTCATCAAGGGTCCGACAAGACTCTGTAAACTGTCCCGACATTGATTCCGGTTAGCTCCTTTATGGGTCCGACAAGACTCTGTAAACTGTCCCGACATTGATTCCGGTTAGCTCCTTTATGGGTTCGACAAGACTCTGTAAACTGTCCCGACATAGATTCCGGTTAGTTTCTACAAGGGTCCGACAAGACTCCGTAAACTGTCTTCATCAAGGGTCCGACAAGACTCTGTAAACTGTCCCGACATTGATTCCGGTTAGCTCCTTTATGGGTCCGACAAGACTCTGTAAACTGTCCCGACATTGATTCCGGTTAGCTCCTTTATGGGTTCGACAAGACTCTGTAAACTGTCCCGACATAGATTCCGGTTAGTTTCTACAAGGGTCCGACAAGACTCCGTAAACTGTCTTCTACAACGGTCCGACATGACCCCATAAACTGTCTTCTACAACGGTCCGACATGACCCCATAAACTGTCTTCTACATCGGTATGACACCACCATCCAGTGTCTTCACCAATGGTCTGACACGACTATACAGTGTCTCCTATCCTTTTTTATTTTTATGTATTTTTCTTGTTTTGTTCCTCTCTTCAAACTCAAGTTGGTTAGTTTCTACCCTCCTTGAGTTTGCGGGGGGCTGTTAGAATTTCCCATCTTTACCTTCACCTACTCCACTACACACTCCACTTCACCTACCTCCACTTCACCACATACTCCACTTCACCTAACCCACTATCACCTCCACTACACCTACTACCACATTTTCTTCTATATATAGATTGTATAGGAATTGTAATTTATCAATCTTGTAAGACATCAATCAATAATAAGATCATCAGATACATTTATTCTCTCTGTATTTTTCTCTTTATACATTGATTTTTATCACATGGAAGCATTAGGACGAGACTTTCAATAATAAATCCATCCTAGAGAAAGATGCCAAACGTGATGAAAATTAAAATCATAGACCGTGAAAATATAAATAAACTTACAAAATATATGTAAGCCAGTCTCATACCAGTCTCCATCATCATCTTTCCACGCAGCCACCTGTACGAATAAAGACTGATCTTTACCACATTACATTCCAGTTACTGTAGTTAAAATTCGAGTATGAAGCTACTTTATTATATAGTCAACCTTGTAACTTCTGGGTACAACTGAGCAAATACATATCACAATGATGTGATTCGGAATCAAATTATTGTTGCTATTTTATAATCTAGCCTATACAACTCCTCACTCAAGCCCTATAAAACGCTACCATTACTCACATACAAAAACATGCACACAAGCAAATCCAACCTTAAATTTAGGAAAAGCCTTTATTTGAAGCCCAACTTTTCTAAATGGCCAGTTAAAGATTGTAAAACAAAAAATAAATACAAACCAAAACAGAAAGCATCGAATTATCCTCCAAGAGAGTTCTGGAACCAAGATGGGCCTCTCTTCAACCGAAAAAAAAAAAAGGTTGCCATGAAGAAATGGATATCTCTGCAGGTTCATCATTCATCATCAATGGTGAATGATGATTCCATTTGCAACACGTTTTCCATAATATTTTATTGAACCAAAAGTGAGAATAGACATTTTGATGGAATGATCATTCCATTCCATCTTCATTCCAGCAAACCAAACACGACTTTAAAGTAAACAACAAATCATCTTTTCCAAACACTGAGATCAAGAAACAACAAAAGGATCCAAATTTTATATGGTGTAACAAGAACAAAAAGACAATCAAAGAACAAGACAGGCAGCCGCTATGTCTTTTCTTGATAAAAGGACAAAAATAGAGCATCTCACAAACCTTTCCACCTAAAACATCCCTTGCTTCCAATAATACAGGTTTGTGACCTGCTTCTGCCAAATATTTTGCAGTAGACAAACCAGCCAAACCTGAAAGGGTGCGAAAAATGGTAAATTGGCATCACAACAGAAGAAGACATATTTAAATAAATATTCTTCAAACAAATGTACAATATCTGATCGACTTAGCACATCAAAGCCGTCACCTCTATAAGTTAAAAACTTGAAGTTGAATGTTTGGGACAGAGACATTTATTTACATAGAACATATATTTGATGGACTAAAGTTTTAAAAGCTATTTATTATTCAAATTCCATAACCTATGTTCAGTCAAATATGAATCTCGACCTGACACAAACACAAGCTCCTACATTTATATATATATATATATATATGGTTAAAGCACAAGAGCTGAAAAGAGCTCTCCAGGATTCAAATTCAATCGCTTACATTCCAATTCTACACCCATTAGTAAAATTAAAACTAGTTTAGACCACAATAACCAACTTGAATAGGAAGTTTGTAAAACATACAAAAAGGAAGTTTTGATAAAGATAGAACAAGATTATTTTACCTGCACCAGCAATGACAACCTTCAATGGTTTATCTGGACGGCGGGAAGTACAAAAGGTTGAAGATAAGTAGGCAGCTTCCAAAAAATTGACAGTACTCTCAAGGTCTGGTCTTGGATAGTCAATGCAAACCACCTTCAAGTTAAAGAAATAACTAATTGCTGAACAAAATAAAAATAATTTTTGAAAACTAAACCATCCTATTAAATTTATAAAGCATACCTTCAAAGGGCACACGTCCTTCCTTGGTCTGGTTCCAACAGCATATGCATTAGGAATTTTGAACCTATGACCCATGGAATCACTCCCTCGAAATGATAGTGCTTTGGCTGGCCCTGAACCAAAGGAACAACCACACCCCCAAGTAGATTTTGGGTTCCAAACACTTATTCCATTGTTTTGCCCACTCACACTGACGGTGGAAACTTGTCCAAATTGAGACATTTTACTGAACCCAATATGGAACTCAGATTGTGGACAAACTTTTAGGGATGGAATTCAATAACTACAAGAATAGTGTCCCTGCCATCACAAGATGTTTAATAACGTAGACAAAATCAGCAATCAAATCTTCCATAAAAAGAGCTTTTGCCGTTACTAAGAATTTGAATAATTAGTGCTAAGAAAGTTCTTTAAGTACAACAAAACTAGCCATGTCACACCTGAATTTCTAAACCTGGCGAAATGAACTAACTGAAAGCAAACAGGTAACGGTCAGTCCAATTAAGAAAGACTAAAATGTAGGTGAGGCTTCAACAACCCAAACAGTGGGTAAAGGAATCCTTCCCTTCCCGGTTTCAAGGTCTAAAACTCATTCCTTTTTATCCTAATTTTATATCCATTTTATGGGGAAACTTCAACTTCAAAATATCATAAAGCTATGTTTGTTAAGAGTCAAAAAGATTTTTATAACAAGATTGTCCAGTCAGTGTTTCAAAAGTGAAAGGCACTGACACTCAAAGCTCTCCTACTGCCTAAACACAAGGCACACACCTCATCAAAGCAAGGTGCAAATTCTAGGGGGAAAAAAAGTAAATTTGTAATACAGACAAATTTTTAAACATATAGGCATCTCCAACCCTTACCCAAATTATGACTCAAACTAAAATTTGAGTAAAAAGCCACTAAAACCCCATCCACTCCTTCACTCAAACCTATATCAGATTGAGTTTTACTCAAATTTCAACTCAAATGAAAAGAGACCCATTTCGTTTACTAAAATTTCTATCCAAATCAAAACTTGACATATGTCCTTCTATACAAATTTTCCAAATTCTCCTTTTATTCCAAATTCTCCTTTTATTCCAACTCCTAGCATCCACACTTGACAGTTTCACTCAAATTTGAGTTTATCCATTGGAATATTTCATATCAAAGGAAGCATATTACTCAAATTTCTACTCAATTTTGAGTAAAAGTATAGGTAAGGATTGGAAATGGACTAAGCAAAATATTTATAGAATTTCAAACACCAAAAAACAGAGCATCCAACATTAAAATACTCACATTAAACAAAAAAACATAATATGAACATCCAAATATCCAAAACAACAAAAAAAAAAAACAGCAAGGCAGTAAAGTGAAGAGGAGGAAAAGCTTTGACCTGGTCTGGTAAAAGAAGCAGAAGCAGAGAGAGAAGAAGCAGAAACAGAGAGAGATAGAGAGAGAGAGTGAGAAGAAGAAGAAGAAGAAGAAGAAGCAGAGGAAGAGAGAGCAGATTCTCCGCTGTGGTTGTGGAGCATCTCCAGGGCCTTCTTTTTTGTCTTCAAATTGGGTGCTAATTTGTTAATTTACTAGTGGAGTTTTGTACCATCTGTCTATCTATCTATCTATATCCTATTCTATTTTCAGAATTTACTTTTCTTGAAAATTTTATTTTTTAATTTTTTATATTTTTTTGTTTTTTACTAAATTTGTTTAATATTTTAAATAATTTTTAAAATTTTTAAATACACTTACACTTAATATAAATATATTTAAAAAGTATAATATTTGTGAAAAAAATTTAAAAATTCACTAAGGTCTTGTTTGGAAAGACTAAATAAGTCCACACTTTTTATTTTTTTTAGATCACATCAATCAACATCTCCTCTCTACTTTTCTACACATCTTTTTATAAAAAGTTAAAAGGTACACTTATTTAGAACATCTCAAACAAAAAAAAATCAAAAATATATAAAATTTTAATATATTTTATGTATTTATTAATTTTTTAAAATATTTTACTATTTAGATACATTTAGGTAATATGTATTTAAAAAAATAAAAAAAATACTTAAAATTTTTAAATATGTACTAAAAATAAAAAATACTAAAAACAAAAATTTTAATTTTAAAAAAATTAAAAACTGATGATAAACGTACTGATGATGATGATTATTGTTATTATTTTATTGAGTAGAGATTGGACTTTGTTCAAGTGCTCTCCTCCTCACGTTAGGTGACATTCCACAAAGAGCTCAGCAAGTCTCAACATATTGAGCTTGTTTGGTTTATACCTTAAGATATAATTTTTGATAAAAAATTTTAAAATTTTATTTGATTTAAATTTTTTGATGTTCAAGTGCTCTCCGCCTCATGTTAGGTGACATTCCACAAAGAGCTCAGGAAGTTTCAAGATATTGAGCTTGTTTGGTTTATATCTTGAGACATAATTTTTGATAAAAAAATTTTAAAATTTTGTTTGGTTTAAATTTTAAAAAAAAATTAAAATTACTTTTTCTCTCTTACACATAAATTAATTATTTTTTCTCTCTTTTCTTTTCTTCTCAATTACGTTTTCTCTCACACACATCTACTCAACTACAAAACTATTTTTAAAATATGCAATCAAACAATCAAAAAAATTTCTAAGCTCTCTCTCTAAAAAATTTTTTGAAAATTTATCCCAAAACACAAACCAAACACATTTCATTAATGAATTTTTTTTTATTTAGTGCTTGTTTGGTATGTGTTAAAATAGCACATTATCTTATTTGAGTCACAATCATCTTATTTGAGTGATATCACCTCTGTACCACATCACTTCAAACTCAACCTATATTTAACTTTTTTTCGTAAAAAATTAAAAATTATACTAACGTAGCACTTCTCAAACAATCCCTTAGACAATATATATTATTAATTTTTTATCTTTATTATTTTTTTATTTATATAAATTATACATGTATTGCATATATCACGCCGCTAGTTTATATAGTAGGTGTTTAAGAAGTTATTATTTTAATTTTTAGCTATTTTAATAGATTAAAATTTTTATGTTTAGGAAAATAGTTGAATTTTTTTATAGTTAGAGATGATATTTGTGAGATAAAAAGTGAAATAATTATGAATTTGATGTGATATTTTATTTTATTAACTATTTTTTTTTTTTTTTATTTTTATTTTTTTTTTTGTAAATTTTAACCAAAAAAATCAGAAAAATAGCCTTTTGTTAAACACCCCTCTAAACGCATCATACATGAGTCGAAAACATCCAACCAAAATTAAGGTGGATTTGCAACTGCCAAACAAAATTAAGACCAATAACACGTGTCCGGAGCTACGCTGGTTTCACCGTGTCAATTGAGATCGGTAAACTTCTAAATATTTCTACAAAAAAATGTTAGAAATTTTAAAAGTTTTATAAAAAAATTTATGAAAGGTTTTATATAGACGGGAGACTTACATGAAACTTATATAATGTGAGTTACACATTTATATAAAATATTTGATAAAAATTTTGATAAAACTTTTAAAATCTCTACAATTACTCATATTTTTATATAAAAAACTTGGTGGCAGTAATTCAGGGTAAGATTATATAAAATTCTGTTCAATATGTAAAAATTGCATCGATTTGTGTCAATTTGTGTCGTTCTATTAGTTAATTGCAGATTGAAATTTAAAATTTATAATTCGTCTTTGAATCCGTTCCGCTCTGTTGTAGTTAATACATATATATTTTTAACTTCTAATGAAATATCAAAGCAAAAATGAGTGTGAGAAAGATTTAAGATGTGAAATTTGTAACAAATTTATAGTTATATATATATATATATATATAATATTATGTAAATTTGTTTGTGTTATATAAAAAATATTATGCAAATTAATATTATATATTATGCAAATACTTAATAATTGGTTAGAATATTCTTCAATCCGTCAATTCACTCAAAACTGTCCAAACTACGATTTGTCAATCGACCAATCTATCAATCCGCCATTCGTTTATAGTTTAAATCCGCCATTCGTTTATAGTTTTATTCTCAAACTGTTTGAAGCATATCGCGTACACTTCTACTCTGAGGTTCAAAATCTAGCACAACAATGTCTCAGTTAGTGGGGTTTATTTTGAGTTTTATTTTAATAATTTAAGTTTTTTATTTTATAAATTTTTTATGTATATTATTTTTAAATAATCATAACATATTTAATTTGTCGTAACATATTTAACCACGTTTATCATAACATATATTCGATAATCGTAACATATTTAATTTATCACATTTTTTTAATAGTTCAAATGAGTAAAGTGACACTTCATAATAGTTCAAGAGTGTAAAGTGATACTTTATTTAAAGGATCTCTGTGTAATTAATTCATTGTTGAAGGATAATTTTGTATAAATTAATAAAAATCATGGCATGTGACCTATAATTTCATGATTTACTTACGATTGGAGGATGGATGGGGTATATATAATACATTTTGATAATTAATGAAACTTAATTATACTTTTTTTAGTTTAAAGAGTCAAAATAATATTTAACAATAATTTTGAAGGCCGTCGGAAAAACAAATATATACATTTGAATTTTAATATGAATAGATACTGATGGACCCAAGGGTAAAATTGATAATTTAGTAATGAGTTAAGCAACCCTCCATTGAGAGAAATTCTATTTCCACACATTTAATTATCTCAATGCACTCTTCTCTCAGTACACACACTTATTAATTTGATTATTAATTAATTTTCTTAATCTACATACTAAAAGTTACAATTATACCCTTCAATAATAACTATTATACACACACCACTCATTCCTCTTTTTCCACACACTTGTTTCAGGTTTGTAGACCCATTGTAGAGCCACATGAAGACTATTCAAGACTATAATGTAAAGTGAAGTGAAGTGAAGTGAATTGAAAACAAAATCCTCAGTTGAAGACCCTATTGAACCTCCATTGAAAATATCATTGAAAACCCTCCAAAATATTGTCGAAGATGAGACATCTTTCTATTTTGTTATTACATTTATCATTTCCAGATCTTTGTGCACTTCATTGCCATAAAACCCTAGGTTTTTGTACGGAGGCCAAATATCCGACGTTATCCGTATTCCCTGCGTCCAAGCTGCGCTTCACTACGATCGACCTGAGAACACAATGAAGGTGAGCTACCTAGCAGTGTGCTGTCAAAAAACCCCTCCGACGATCAAGTTAACACACTGAGAGAGAGAGAGAGAAAAAAAAAAAGAGAGGAGACAAGGTGGTAGATGAGTTCTCATCAGAGGATGTTCCAGACCTAAGTATGGAGGCGCAACACCACTTATATAGTTTATGCACACACTTCTGTGTCCATTCCCCTCTGGACGCGTGGACCTGCTCTCTCTCATGTTTCCCCACGTGTTAGCGCCAATACAACTAAACACCACCTAATAAAACCGCCAAACGGTATTGACGCGTACAGACAGCGAAATCTCATTCCTGCAATCTCGTGGAGTCGCATAGTACTCCCCACTGAGTTACGCTTAACACGGCGCCACATGTCACCTCACGACCGTGCTACCTATTCAGTTTCCTTGATAATTCCACACCGTACTCAGTTATGACTAAGCTCCTGTTCGGTCGATCTGATCTTCAGAGACCTAAACCCGTCTAACTTAGCAGAGCGCATATCTTCACCAGGCTAGCGGTCTGAGGTTACTCTTACTTGACCGGACCAAGGTCTCGCCCAGCACGCACACAATGTCCACATGAACTTAGCTCGGCCCAACTTAGCTCTATCCAATGTTAATTTATGAATTTCCCTCTCAATTACCCCTTAATCCCGTCCACGTCAGCGTGACTGGGATTACCTTCTCCGGGCGAGGTTACTCATCTGCTCAGTCATCACCCTCAAATCATTCGCCACGCTGACTTTCTCGCTTGGCCCCACGAATTGCTCGGTCGGCGTTTCAACTTTTCAGCCTGTCTTATCAAGATTGACACAGGTCTTATCAGACACGTGTCCTCTGTCCATTGGCCTCGTACAACCAACCCAGCTGTCCAGCGCCATCTTTTCGAATTCAAATTTTTTACGGCCCTTCTCATTCAATATATGTCGATACGCCTCTTCAATCCCCTATATCCACTGTTCATCATCTTCTCCAGCGGTAATCTGTCGATCCTGAGAGCCCTAGCCCCATTTTCTGTGTTCGTCATCTCTATCAAAGCATCCGTTTTCTATCGTCGTCGCCCCTGCAACGACCTCCGTCAACTAGAACGTCGTTTACACCTTCAATTTGGTAAGTTTTTAACTATTTTTTTTTTTTTTTTTATGTTTTTCCTGTATTTTCAAACTCCAATCATCACATTCACTCACTGTGGAAGGCAAAGACACCCAAATAATAACACGAATGGAATAGGTTTAGGTTTTCGCGTTGTTTTCGACATCCCAAAGCTTATGTGCCCCTAGTTTCCCGCTGTTCGTCATCTCTTGTGATGAACAAATGCGGATTTGGGCTCGGTCGGGCTTGAAGCACCTTTTTGACCTGAAAGAATTAGTAAACCAGGCAAATTAGTTGTTTGTGGAGTTGGGACAGAAAAGCGGGGTACTCAATACTCGGGTCGTGTGACCAGGCTAATATCTAGCTTGCTTGAACGACCGAGCTCAGCAAATAGGCCGAGCTGCCAAGAGCGCTCGATGTGACCGAGCTAAAATCAGGCTCATATGCGCAACCGCGCTGCCACTTACACTTGATTTTTAACTGCAAACTCCTAGGGGTCTAGGTACACCAACATAAGGGTTCTCAAAAACTGAGCAAACATCGTTCAAAACTTTGCCAACCTAACACTACTGTGCTGAAACAAGTCAGCCTCCCATTGGGCACTACCGCTTCCCCGTTAACACGTTGAGCGCACTGGCCGCGTTTCGCGAGGAGTACAGTGTCCCTGATGATGTCACAGAAGATATTTCTCCCTCGGGCAGGCAGGATCAGTGCCCCTTCACCGTGCTATCAATTGTCAAGGGAGGTCTTCACTTCCCAGTGCAACCCTTAATCTGTGAATTCCTTAGGCGTACTAGGTTAGCACCGACTCAAGTTTCGATAAACACATACAGAATAATAAACGGGGTTGCCGAACTCAATCACCGGCTTGGCTTAAACCTAGGCCTGGCCGAAATTTTGCACCAATATACCCTCAGCCACACGACCGATGGGTTTAATTATTACTTGAAAATAAGGCCGGGCAAAGAGAAACTGGTAACCGGCGCACCGAATAAAGACATGCACGGCGATGACTTCTTCTGGTGTTAGGGAATTATGAGGCAACTGACGTGCCCGGTTGGTACATCAGTAAGAACTTTGGTTTAACATGTAAGTTGTGCTCTCTGACCGGTCAATTTACTTTCCTTTACTATTCTGTACTGATCGCTTTCTTCTTGCAGCTATTGAAGCCTTGCAAGCGAATTACTTCAATCCAAACGAGGCTGCTATCAGAGCCGTGTTGAGGTATCGTCACCGAGATTTCACAACCTTCTCGATTACGTGCCGAGCTACCGGTACTCGGCTCCCTGCAAAAGTAGGGTTACTGACTTCTTACAAGCACCATCTCCACCACCAGATCTAACATTTCTGCACGTGCCCTTAATCCGGTTAACCGAGGAGCAAGAAATGGCCAAACGGAGCCGAATTAAGAATCTCATCATCGCCACATCCACCGAGGTGCCGAGCATCCCCCCTCCTGCCCCTACTACCGGTCAAACATCTAGGACCGTGATCACCCTGGCCTCGACCTCCGCAACATAAGCGAGTAAAGAAAGTCACCGAGTTGGAAAAAGGCCTCACTTCACTGATCCAACGGCCGAGCTCGTTGCCGAGTTAAGCACCGAGCAGCTAGCAAAGGGTTCTGAGCCAACACCCCCATGGCGCCCGGAGTTGAAGCACAAGGGTAAGGATATCCCGGTCAATGCTTTGATTAAAGGAGACAAAGAGCACCCCATGGCCTATGATTTGTCAAAGGCACTGCTTCTGCTGAGCGACATAACCGGCAGTGACCATGTGCCTGACACTCGCCTAGTGAAGTCTGCGGTCAAATCTATGACCAAGATAAGAATTTGGCAAAATTTTCAAAGTGTTACCACGGTTAGTTTCTAATTTGAACTAACTTTCCTCTGCTCTCTTACAGGCCATCCAGAAACAACACCTTGTTATGGACGGGATTCACAGACTCCAGCAGAAGGTAATTGACGTCTCTAACTTGGCTAAACATCTAGACACCGAGCTGGGGCGGTCCAAGTCTTCGCTGGAGATGGCCAACGCAAATAACACCAAACTTCTTAGCCAACTTGGTATCGCCGAGTAGGAAAGAGACGCTCTCTGTGCCGAGCTGGAAACGTTAAATAAGGCTAGGCAAAATGAAGTGGATGAGGCTAACAATCTCGACTTCAATGAGGTCGAAGAGAGCTATACTAAACAGGTCAAGGCCAACAAGGACATATTCTTCAAGTCTGGCTAGAAGGCTTCCTGTGAGAAGCTTGGCCAAGGATCTGAAACCGAGGTGCTTACCGCTCCTTTCCCTGCCTTCCTACCGGTCTATATGGTGCCTTACGCGAACGACATCTTCAACTAGTTGCAAGAGGACGCCGATGATGAAGCTGAGGTTGAGGTTGAGCAAGAAGGGGGTCAGAATGAGGTCAGCCAAAAAGAGCGCGGTGAGGCGGCTGCCGTGGTTAACCTAGAGGCTGCCACAGAGGGAACCGGAGACGAATTCGCTAACCTCTCCCCCCTAGTTTAGTCATGTATTCTACATCTTTTTGTTTTAAACTTTTGTAACCGGGTTACAAGTCCCTCCTCTTGTATTTAAATTCTCAATTAATGAAAGTTTTTCCAATTTATCACTTGTATTTTGGCGATGTACATTGTGTTTCTTCCTTACAACCGTGCAACACATACCAGACAAGCACCCGTTAAATTAACCGAGCAAATCGTCACGGTCAAATAAAACTTGAACCAAACATCAACAGCCGGGCAAAATCACCTCGGCTAAAAGTTTAGAGTTGAACAATTCATCAACTTTAGTAGCCGAGCAAAATCATCTCAGCTATAATCTTAGAGTTAAAAAATTCATCAACTCCATTGGCCGAGCAAAATCAACTCGGCTAAAAGCTTAGAGTTGAACAATTTATCAACTCCAATGGTCGAGCAAAATCATCTCGACGATAATCTTAGAGTTGAATAATTCGTCAACTCTAACGGTCAAACAAAATCATCTCAGCTAAAAGCTTAGAGTTAAACAATTCATCAACTCCATTGGCTGAGCAAAATTAACTCCGCTAAAAGCTTAAAGTTGAACAATTCATCAACTCCAATGGCTGAACAAAATCATCTCAGTGATAATCTTAGAGTTGAACAATTTGTCAACTCCAACGGCCGAGCAAAATCATCTCGGCTAAAAGCTTAAAGTTGAACAATTCATCAACTCCAATGGCCGAGCAAAATCATCTCGGCTAAAACTTTAGAGTTGAACAATTCATCAACTCTTTGAGCCGAGCAAAATCACCTCGGCTGGGGGCAGTTGCCCCTTTGTTCATTGTAATCCATTAACCACAACAAATTTGAAATGTACAGTAATTCATTTCTATTACTTTCATGAATTCGCATGGTGACTGAAAGAATTACATTAGTAAATGGAGGGGAATGCTTGTCCCTTACAAAAAATTACATTCAAAGATTGAAACTAAAAATAATACAACTTCAGATTGGCCGCGTTCCATGGCCGGGTTATAGCTTTGTCATCCAAGTCTTCTAGATGGTATGCCCCTTTGCCTGCCAGACCGATTATCTTGTAAGGCCCTTCCCAGTTTGACCCTAGCTTCCCTTCGCCCGACACAAGAGTATTGCCTATCACTTTCCTTAAGACCCAATCCCCGACCTTGAACGGCATGGGGTGAACTATTTTGTTATACTTTCGGGATAGTTCTTGTTAATACGCCGCAACATGGATCAGGGCCTTTTCTTAGCGTTCTTCTACAAGGTCCAATTCTAAGGCAATGGCTTCAGCGTTTAAGTCGGGCTCAAAATTTTCACTACGAATGGTGGACATATCGATCTCCAATAGGATGACAGCCTCCATGCCATATGCCAAGGCGAAAGACGTCTCCTCGGTCGAGCGTCTTGGTGTTGTTCGATAAGCCTAGAGAACATTTGGAAGTTCCTCGGCCTACTTTCCTTTGGCTTTCTCTAACCTTTTCTTCAGCCCATCTAGAATGGTACGCAAAATTCTCTGAACAACCATCCATCAAATTGGGTGCCATTGTCAGAAATTAAAGCCTTGGGGACTCCAAACCACGTTATCATGTTCCGCTAGACAAACTTCTTTACATTATTTTCTTTAATTGTCGACAAGGGCTCGGCTTCGACCCATTTGGTGAAGTAGTTTGTCGCCGCTATAAAGAACTTGCGGTTGCCCGGCGCGGTTAGGAGTGGTCCCACTATGTCAAGCTCCCACATTGCAAAAGGCCAAGGACTTATGAGAGGAAGGAGTTCTCTGGCCGGCTGATGAATTTGGTGGGCGAACTTCTGGCACTTCTTACATTTCCTCACATATTTCTGTGCATCTGCCTGCATGCACAACCACCAGTATCCTTGCGAAATAGCGTGGTAAGCTAACGATCTTCTGCCAATATGGCTTCCACACATGCCTTCGTAGATCTCGTAAAGGAAAGCATCGACTCTGTTTGGGTGAATGCACTTGAGGTAAGGACCAGTGAATGACTTCTTATACAAAGCACCCGATGGAGAGAGCCAAAACCGCTCAGACTTCACCCGGATTCTGTGTGCCTCTTTTTTTGTCGGTCGACAGGATCCTTTCTTTAAAAAAAAAGACGATAGGGTCCATGGACCTAGTTCGGTGCAGAGAACTTCCGTCTGCTCTGAGTCTTCAATGCTGGGTCTTGGGAGGAATTCAATCAGGAGAGGGTTGGAGTTGATTTGTCGGCCATAGAAACTAAGCCGACCAACTCATCTGCCCGGCCGTTATCTTCTCGGGCAATATGTTGGACTCATATAGCTTGGAATTTCTTGATTTAATCTCGTACCAAAGTTTGGTACTTGGCCATTCTGTCATCTTTGGCTTCGTATTCCCCAGATACTTGGTTTACAATGAGTTGGGAGTCGCTGTAGACCATCAGCTCGGATGCTTGCATTTAAAGTGTGCTTTTCAGTCCGGTAAGCAACACTTCATACTCAGCCTCGTTGTTTGATGCAAGAAATCCCAACATGATGGAATGTTCAATGGTCAGTCTATCTGGGGGGATCAAGACTACTCCCAACTCAACTCCATGCCTGTTTGATGCGCCATCGACAAAAAGTTTCCACATTTCACTAATGAAAACTTCCAGCATTCAACAGGGTCCTGGGATGCTTCCAACAAGCATGCCTTTATCCCCTTGTGGCGATGCGGCGTTGGATCTAACAGGTTGTCCTGTTATTTCCAAATCCAACAGCTCATTGCCAGGCTGAAGTGGGCCTTTGAGTGATGGGTCTATAAACGAGCGTGCAACTTCCGCGTCGCCTTCAACATTCGGTTGGATAGGAGGCTGTGCAATTTTTGTCGTGCTTATCCCCTGCAGCCCAGTTGCACCAGTAAGATCCACCGGGCAAACTGGATGAATTCCAGGCGAGAGCTCCATGACGAAGTCGGCTAATGCTTGGGCCTTGATAGCAGTTTAGGGTTGAAACTTGACATCAAATTGCCCCAACTCGACTGCCCACTTCAGGATTCGACCGGAGAAATCTGTTTGCTCAAACAAGGCTTTCAAAGGGAATTCGGTCAACACAACGATCGTGTGAGCATGAAGTAGTGTGCCAATTTCCTTGAGGCCATCGTGAGTGCTATAAAGTTTCTCCAGCAGCAAGTACCTCGACTCCACTGGGAGCAAGGTTTTGCTCACGTATAAGATCGGTAGATGTTGGATGTCTTCTGCCCGAACAAGCACCGCGCTTATGGCATATTGAGAAACAACCAGATAAAGATAGAGTTCTTCGCCATGCTTCAGCATGACCAAGAGTGCAGCGGAAGATAGGTATGTCTTTAGCTCGGCTAAGGCTCTATCACATTCTTTATCCCATGAAAACTTGGACTTCAAGGCTCGGAAGAAAGGCGGCAACGATCTGATGACCGGCTTATAAATCGGTTAAGTGCGGCTGCCATCCCGGCAAAATATTGCACGTCCTTTGCCGAGTTGGGTTGCCTCAATGCTTGTATGGCCTTGATTTGGGAGGGGTCTGCCTCGATGCCATGGTTGGTGACTAGAAAACCCAAGAATTTTCCTAACCCTACGCTAAAGGCACACTTTGACGCATCTAGACGTAACTTGTGTTGTTTGAGAACGGCGAACATCTCCGCCAAGTCAGACAGTTGGTCGGCTTCACGTCTACTCTTTACAACCATGTCATCGATATATGCCTCCATTGTTCGGCTGAGTAGGAGAGCGAACATCTTCGTGACCATGGTCGCCCTGGCGTTCATTAACCCGAAGGCCATAACCTGGTAGTAGAACAACACTCTTAGTGTTATGAAATATGTAACCTCCCGATCAAGCTCATGCATAGCAATTTGATGATAACCACTGTAAGCATCCAAAAAACTGAGTCGGTTGTGCCCGGCCATCAAGTCCACCAACTGGTCGATTCTGGGTAAGTGAAAACTATACTTGGGGTAAGCTCGGTTGACCATCTTGTAGTCGATGCAGACTCGCCATTTCCCATTCTTCTTTGGTACCATGACCGTGTTGGAAACCCACCGAAGGTAGTGTACCTGCTGAATAGCCCTTGATTCAAGCAAGTTTTTAGCTTCCTCCGCTACTACTTCGGTATGATGAAGTGTGGGTCGCCTAGCTCTTTGAATGACAAGCCGAGCATCCAGATAGACATTGAGCTGGTGACAAATAAAATTTGGGTTGACGCTAGGCATGTCGTAAGGCGTCCATGCAAATACTTTGATATTTGCCATTAAGAACTCAACCATTTATATCCGTTCTTGGGCGTTCATGTTGGATCCCAATAGAAAGAACTTCTCTGGATCACTCTCATTGACCCGTACCTCCACTAAGTCTTCAATAGCCTTTTCCTCGGCCTTGGTACCCACATCATCCAGGACACTTTGGTCTTTAGGTCCTTCGATCATTTGCACGAAGCCCTTAGTAGCTTGGCTACCATTTACGACCACAAAACACTACTTTTCCATGACTTGATCACCCCAAATTTTCTCAATCATCCTCGAGGTAGAGGGAAGCCCCCTGACTTGGTGGTAGGTCGAAGTCACCGCTTGCATGGCGTGAAGCCATCCTCTACCTAAGATCAGATTGTACGTGGAGGACACCTTCAACACCCAGAACTCTACTTGCTTGACCACGAACCCGGCTTTAACTGGTATGATGATCTTTTCCATGGGCCACTCTGGTTGCGAGTTGAAACTGACCAGTGGCGAGGTCGCTAGGGCCAACTCTTTATCACTTAGCTTAAGTTGCTTGAAGGCGTCGTAATACATAATTTCGACCGAGCTGCCCTGATCGATCAGAATACGCTGAATGTCAAAGTCTCTGACGCGAAGGGTGACCACCAGCGCGTCATTGTGCGGCGTTTGAATTCGTTCAAGATCTCGGCTCGAAAAGATGAGCACATCTTTCACCTCGATTTTGCTCTTTTTAACCGCGGGCTGGACTGATAGGACTTCCCTCATATGCTCTGCTTTTTTTTATCATTCCTCAAAGCTCGCATACTTGCGTCGGCTCGATAATACCATGGATCACGTTGATCACGACTTGAAGGGGTGCTTCTAGGGCGGCCAAACCATTTGGCTCAACTGAAGTGTGGGGCGTGGCCTTGACGCCTCCATCAATATAACGGTCCAAGTGACCAATGGCCACCAACTTCTCCAAATGTTATTTCAGGGGCAGACAGTCCTCGGTACGGTGCCCTCATTCACTATGGAAGGTACAACAATGCCGCAGATTGAAGCCCCTCTTTGCGTCGCCTAACTTAGTTGGAAACCGGACATACATCTCGTCGCTAATTTCGTTAAGGATGCGGTAGATTGGGATTTTAGAAACTGTGATGATGCCTGTTCGGGCATTTAACTTTCTCTTCGCGTCTTCCGCGGTGTCACGAGGGTAATTAGCTCGGTCGTTGGGATGACATTTACCCCGATTGTTACGATCTGCACTTGTAGACGTGCCCTGAGAACTCCCCGGCTCCGCGCTGCGAGGGCGTGAAATCCGTTTTGTTCTCTAGCTACTACAAGGTCAGACTCAATGTCACGGTTCTGAATCTAATCTCACAAAGTGCAATGTGAGACCGATAAATCACCAAAGAGTCCAAATCCGGCAAATCGTTTTGGAAAACTAATTTTAATAAAGAAGTACCAAACATGGACTGCTTTACCAGATATAGAGTCGCCACCTAAATGTTTTATTTTGGAAAATTTAGGAAACCCTGACTCGTGCCTAAGGCCACGTGTCCGTCATCACCAAAGTTGCCTCAGCTCGGGAACCTGGGTACGAGAGGGGAAGGTCATGCAATGAGCACCCCCGCTCGCCCGATCAAAAGATCGGCCTTTACTAAGCATGATATTTTATTTTTGAAAACACATGTGTTCTTATTCCGGTTATTAACCTAGAATTACTATGTGATGCGCACAACATACAAGTATAGACTAAATCACCTAAGTTGGAACAAAACATTGCGTGTTCTTTTGTGAAAAATGATTTGAAGTTTTGCTACTCGTAAGTAGGCTAAATCGGGGATTTGATGAATTGTTCCAATTCAAGCAATCCAACCTTCACCCATAGGCATTCATTCAGTTAATTAACTATGCAGTTAGCCTCATGGCAAGCATGCTTTCATGGCAACATTAACACACATGCAGTATGCTAAAGCATAAACACTCACAGTGTACTCCAAGCCAAAACAAAGAACTAGTTAGAAATCATGCATGATCCTAGTTCATGTTAAGATGATTAATGCAACACATGCAAAAATACAGCTAAAATAGGCTCGGCTATTCTAGAATGGCATATGAATGCGACAATTCATTACATATATTCAACTTGGAATTGAAATACAATGCAGTTAGTATAATGCGCCGAGCCCAGTGCAGGCAATACAGATGAATGGATGCACACATGCAAGCATAAGGTATGCTAATCGAAATATGCCCTAAAACTAACCATCATAAGCGGTTAAGTAAAAGAGAGAAAGAAATGGAGGTTAGAAGACATGCATCACACACACGCACGCTTATTACAACAATTGGCCCTCTCGATGGAGGGTCCGAATAAGAAGCTAACTAGTTAATCTAAGCTAATTAAACTAATTATTACATCACAAAACTAATTAACTAATATGCTAATTAATTAAGCTATTACAACACAAATTGAATAGTTAAACGCATTAACTAATTAGGTACAAGACCAAAGCATAAACTAGCTAAGCAAATTAGCTAAGTAAAGTAGTAAATCAGAAGCCTCAGAGGGAGAAGAGTATACATGCCCGGTTGCCTCGTTCGGAAATCCGTCGCAATGCCCCAACTTGCCTCTGTTTGCAATTGTTCTCAGAACCTTGCACCAAGCTCCAGAAAGCTTTTAACTCACCTTGGGGACCTGTGGGAGGGTGGCCGACCACCTAGGGATGCTTCCAGCCACTGGCCGACCACTTTCCATTGCTGCAGACCAGAAAAAGTGGTTGCCCAGCTAGTTCTTCTGGTCGGCCGACCAGTTTTGTTGTACTTCTCCAGTTTGCTGCAACAGAGAGCAAGAAAGGGCATGACAATGTATTTGCAAGATATGTGTGCACAACCACCCTCCCTATCATTTCATAAGCTCAAGGGAGTGCGGTATTCGACCCTCGGGCCACCAATCACGCATCTCGATGCATGATGGCTGAGAAGCCAAAATTGCACAATTCAGTGTAAATAAATGCACACATAAACACATAAGCCCTAAAACTTTATCATGCTTGATCAAGAGCGTCAGCGACCGGGAATTAAGGCACGTTTCATCACTTCAAGTATGAAACGCCCTTCGTTTCCCGTGTTTGGACTAACGTCTATTCCAAACAAGATGCAACAAATAACATGGCATACTCAATGCAATGTAACAACCTAGCATACGCAATGCAAAGAACATGGCATACACAATGCAATGAACAACCTAGCATACGCAATGCAAAGAACATGGCATACACAATGCAATGAACAACATGGCATACTCAATGCGATGTAATACAAGCATGCACAATGCAAAGAAGGTGTTCAATGGACTTAAATCAAAAATGGACAGGCCTCAGTCATGCCCAAATCAGTGGCCATAATGATGAAACAAAGGCATGAAATGCAAGGTAAATGCATGCACAATGCAATGGCCTATCACCTAGGCATAAGAACACAACCCTCAAGCATGATGGAGAAGCGATAAACATGGAAGTGTGACAACACTAAAGGTTCTGAAATCAAGTGTGAAATGATGCCAAATCATTTAAACAACACAAGTAAAGCATGCAAGAAGGCCTAAGGCACAAGGCCATTAAATGGACTACACAAGGGGCATGCAATACATGGCACAAATGATTGAACCAATCAAGGACAGAGCTCAAATAGGTCTAAACAAAGACCAAAACATGCTGAGATGAGGGCTCAAGGACCTAGGCAAGATGACATACATACTAGGCCACAAACAAGGCAACAAATGCACAACCTTTAGAGGCACTCAAAGGGTGAATGAAGTGAGAACATGGCAATGCTATATGCTCTGAAATGTCATGTTAAGTGATGCTAAATCATGTACACAACACAAATGAAGCATGCTATGGTGCTCAAAACTCAAAGCTAGCATAGGCATTTGTACTACAACTATGCAAAACATGAAGTATATGGCAAAGGCAACTCAAAATAGTCCTAGAACATGTCAAAATGAGTCTAAAACATGTATGGAAGGAAGCCAAAACAAGCTAGCATGAAGGGCATAAGGCATGATGAATGCAAGGCAAATAAAGTGGATTACACTACACCTACCAAGACCAAGCATGAGATGGCTTTGCTAACAAAAATTAGAGTTATATCATGGTAAAATAATCCCAAATAAACACTGAAATGATAGCTCGCAAGCTTAGGTATGAATGCATACGCAATGACTCATGTTAAGGCATAAAGGGCAAACCCTCCAACGCATGGAAAGGGTGACAAATGCAAGTGTATGACCATGAAACATGCACTGAAATCTCATAACAAATGATGCCAAATCATTCAAAATGGGCAAGCAATGCATGCTAGTGGACTTGATACACAAAGCTAACAAGGTAGAATGCACTATAACTATACAAAGTGTGGCATGCATGACCAAAACAACACAAATTAGACATTAAACATGGTAAAACATGAACAAAATCTTCTTAGAGTTAAGCCAAAAATATGCTAGAATGACATGTTAAAGTATGATACTCATTAGGCTATTTCATGGAATTGCACTACAAGTGCATGGAGCATGTAAGGGGCTATTAAACCAAACCTTAACAGAGGTATGACATGGTAAAACAACACCAAGAACATGCTGAAATGGACTCAAAACATGCTAGAATGACATGCTACTTCATGAAGCATACAAGACTAGTTTATGAGGATTACACTACAAGTGTATTACACATGCATGAGGTGCTCAAGACAACCAAAAACAGTGGCAGCCATCTCAAAATAAACCGAAATACATGCTAAGAACAAGCTAACACAAGCTTAATAAACATGCTTAAACATGAGGCATATGAAGCAAGTATTCAAGACACAAGGAGAGGGGATGACCCTCTCCTATTTGGGACCTCAAAACCACTTTCCCACCACAGAAAATCCTCTGGATTTCAGTGGTAGAAAGGTCATGCAAAGGCTAAAACAAGAGCCAAAAGGGATGGCTCAAAACAAGGCCTAATAAGGCCTAAGAGGGGGTAGACCACCCCTAACACAAAAGTGACCTTAAGCAAACATTTTAAGGACTGAAAAACATAACTTTTTGTAGTTAAAAGTTAAGCTTAAATCAGCATGCAAATAGGTCCAAAAGCTTAAGCAAAGATAAGGAAAGGATTAGAAGCTCACCCTTGAAGAACACCTTCAAAGCTGCAACTCCAGTAGCTATTTCTGACCAAAACCAGTCCAAAAACTTCAAAAACAACTTCAAGGGACCTCAGCTCCAAGAGTATGGTGTTTGAGTGTGTGTTTGTGTGTTAAAGTGTGATAAAACTACACTTTCAAGCACAAAAATGAAGAGAAGGTGCAAGATAGATACAAAGGTGTATGTATAACTCTCAAGCAACAAAATCTGAACCTGGAGGAGAAGGGGGGAGGCTCTCCTTTATAGAGAACAAAGTGCAAGCTTGTTGGACAGGCTTAGGGTCTAAGGCCATCCCTCCATACACGTGTATGGAGGATGGTTCTGGTGCCTTCCAGCTGGTACAGCTGGATAGAAAATATCTTCAAAAAGGTGAAGAAAAGTAGTCGACCACTTGAAGTGGTTGGCCAACCACCACAAGTGGTCTCCCAAGATGAAAACTGATCGACCATGGTAGGAGAGAGTCTAAAGCATGAAAACAAAGCAGTGGTGTGGTGGCCGACCAGAAAAGATGGCCCAAAGACCAAGGAGACCAGTTGGCAGACAAGAAAATTGACTAGCAGGAAGAAAAGTGGTCTCCAAGGGGAAGAACTGGTCTCCCACCCTTGTACCACCTTCCAAACAAGGAAAACAAGGTTTGTACCAAAAACAAACCAAAACGGATGCAAGACGAAAGTTCGGGAGGCAAGGCGCTCAGCCGGAAGCCTCGAAAACTAGTCTACGGGCACCAAAAGTGGTCTCACAGGCCATAGTGCCCCTCTAGACAGAGGCAACAAGCTATGGTTCAAAAACCACGACAAACGGAGAACGTTAAGCGGTCCCGAGTCAAGGCGCGCGACCGAAGACTCCGAAAACCAGAAACTAGTCTCCCAGGGAGAAAAGTGGTCTACGACCACAAAAAGGGGGTTTACAAGACCCATCCCTCCCTCCAAGGAAGAGAAACAAGGCATGGTTCACAAACCGAGCCAAAGCACAAAGAGTTCAGAGGCCCGGAGGCAAGGCACTCGGCCAAAACCCCGAAACCTCGAAACTATCACCAAGCACTCAATTAATGACGTCTGAGTCTTAAGGTCGGTCAAAAATAGGGTGTCTACAGCACTGCGGTCTGACTCTCTTGCACGGTTACTTGGACCGTTTGCCTCTTATCTAACCGTATGAACCTTTCCAGCCACCTTTTGGTCCGTTGCCATTGGATTCGCCTTGTAACGCCCTCAAAATAATACATAAAACCCATCACTTTAGACATGCATCGATATAAAAGAAACCAACCATTTCTATTCATCAGAGTAGTTCTTACAACAGTATTACATGTTAACAATAAAAGCAAATGCCCTATGGGCTTACAGCTTTCCAAGTCAACACCTGGTTACACAAAAGAAGAGTACTAACTCTATAAAAGATAAACCCTTGGCTTGATATACATGTAATACAAATAAAACAAACAAAAAGAGTCTTCAACTCTCATCATCATCCAAGCTATGTCCTTGGAGGTGGCATACTACCTGTACCTGAAAATAATATCCCATATAGGATGAGCCAACGCCCAGTAAAAATATGCTAAACACAGTATGAGCAATAACTAAGACATTAGCAATTGATAAATGTTCAATTTCCATAAATCAATTCATAACCCATTTCCATTTCATGACCACTATGTTCATATTTCATTTCAGTTTCCATTTCTTATCAATTTCACAATTTACATCAACGGCTCAGAACCTGGCCAACCACTTATATGAGACAGTGACTCATATTAAACGTTTCCCATTTTATAATAGATAAACATACTAGTTGTATCAACATCTAAACAGATAAGCATACAAGCTGTATCCACATTTCAACAGATATGCATATTAGCTATATCAACACTTCCAAAGATAAGCATATGAGCTGTATCAACACTTCCATAGATAAGCATATAAGCTATATCAACACGTTAACTGACAAGTATATGAGCTGTATCAGTGAAGTCCATCCTCTATCTCCTCCCAAACAACATCCGGTTTAGAGGTCCATCCCCTATCTTTCCCTAAACCGTGGAGTACATCCCCTATCTTCTCCCACACACACAACGTATATACACATAGGTCATATACACAATCAATCAATACATAACGTTAATGTATTCTATCAACAGTCATACTCTATGACATATCTAATTGATTAGTTTTAGTTTGCCTAATCATCATGCATTGTCTACAACAATCAAAACTACCCTCCACCGGTAGCCCAAGCAATTATTTCTAAACATATAATAAAAGCTCCAACAGATAAAATATCAATGTTTTCAAAAGTGAGCGATTAATAAATCCAACTCCTCTATTCTACTATATAGTGAACCAATTTCATTATTCCCAACTCAATTCCATATAATCACAATTTTTCCAAATTAATTATACCAATTAATTCATACAACCAATTAGGGTTTTCTACCACATTTCCCAATATTGACCCAATGGTCTATAAATCAACAACCAATAACAATTTCGTTATTTTGAAACCCAAGATACACATTTTAGAATCAAAATAGCAAAACTCCCTTTTAACATTTTGAAACCCTAAGTCTCAAAATTTCCCAACTTTAACACTTTATCAAAACAACCAAAAATCTATGTCAAAGACCATAAGAGTGAGTAGGAATCCCTACCTCAAATGATGACACCCAACGAAGAAGATGAAGAAAACGAAAATGCTCCAAATCCCGAAATTCTTGGATCAAAAGATAGCCCTCGACGATCAACAACTTTTTTGTAAAGGCCAAAGGTGAGGAGACAACTCCTACTAGATCAATACCTAGAGAGAAGGCAAGGTTCTAGAGAGAGAGGCTCTCAAATGGTGTTTTTGGAAAAGTAAGAGAGAGAGAGAGAGAGAGAGTGTAGAAAAATGATTCAAAAATGCCTAGCTGCCCTCTGTTATACGACATTCTCGCTCGAGCGGAAAACACAATGCTCGAGCGTCAAGAACAAAAAACTAGGTCCGCTCGAGCATAAGAAGGCCCGCTCGAGCGCCAAGACACAAGGATAAAGTATATCCGCTCGAGCGCGAAAACCAGTCCGCTCGAGCGTAGATTTCCCCCTCCCAGAACTTGCACCAAAAAATGTACTACCCGCTCGAGCTCCAGAGTACCCGCTCGAGCGCGACCGCTTGAGTGTAAAGAAACCCGCTCGAGCATGAAAAACATGCTTGCAGAAGTTTCACAGAGCACCAAAATACTGGGAGTATGCAATCTCCGCTCGAGCGCAAGAAGACCCGCTCAAGCGGACCTCCTAAAAACTGGGCAACAAGGAATTGAAACCAAAGTCTAACCAACCTGTAACAACTCTACCCAATACGTCCTAAAACTCAATCAAGCGGAATTAAAGGATGACAACAAGGTATATAACCACCAACATCACGGAACCAAAGTCCGGAAAATAACAGATACAGAAAGGGAAAACCGGGATCGCTATAACCTTCCCCCCTTAAAGAATTTCGTCCTCGAAATTAAATACAAGTTTTTCAAAAACAAGATTTTCTTAATTCCCAACATTATTACAATGCGAAATTCAACAACTCGACCCATTACCGGTCATTCCATCTCTATTCAAGAGGCAATTCACCACATATCTCAATATGTATTAACAACATGCTTTCCTCGAAATTCAACATTTCTATATACATGTTTCACAATTCTATATCATAGTTCACATTGATGATATATCTCCATTTCTACAATACACTTAACATATATGGGCCCTATTTGGTAGAGCTGTTGGAAAGTGCTTATAGCTTATGCCTTAACAGCTTATAGCTTATAACTATGAACATAAGCTGATTTCTGACTTATAAATTAAGCATCTCCTGCCCCACTCAAAGAATAAGCTGATTTCTGACTTACAAAAAACTATAAGCTGCATTGTTAAGCTAAACTAAACACATCAAAATAGATTAAATTAAGCTGAAAGCTGAAATAAGCAGCTTTTAAGCTGCACCAAACAGGCACATAATGTTATAACAAACTTCCATTTCAAGGCAAGTTCTACAATACTTCCATAAACCAAAACATCCACAATGTTTTACAACTTAAGACATATATAATGCTCTTAAAGTTCAACGATATTACAAAATTACCAATGCATGGTTACACATCAACAAACAAGTCCGGATATTTATCGTGGACTTCCAACTCACGTTCCCAAGTAGCTTCCTCCACTCCATGATGTTTCCACAAAACCTTTACCAAAGGGATGGTCTTGCCACGCAGGACTTGATCCCGCCTATCCAAGACTCGAACCGGTCTCTCTTCATACGAGGCATCCTCATCTACCTCTAAGTCGGTCCAATCTAACACATGGGACGGATCCGGCTCATACTTCCGAAGCATACTCACATGAAACACGTCATGCACTCCGGACAACTACGGTGGTAAAGCTAAACGATAAGCAACCTCCCCAATCCTCTCAAGGATCTCGAAGGGACCGATAAGCCGAGGGGATAACTTCCCACTCTTCCCAAACCTCATCAAACCTCGCCTAGGTGATATTTTCAAGAAGACATGATCACCTACCTCAAACGCCAAAGGCCTCCTCCTACGGTCGGCATAACTCTTTTGGCGACTCTGGGCTGTAATAAGCCTCCTACGGATAAGCTCAACTTTCTTCGTCGTCTCCCTAACTAACTCCGGACCCAACAAAGGTGCATCACCCACCTCGGCCCAACACACTGGAGACCTACACGGTCGGCCATACAAGGCCTCAAACGGTGCCATACCGATGCTAGACTGAAAACTGTTGTTGTAGGCAAACTCCACCAAGGGCAAGTGCCTTTCCCACGTCCCACTAAAGTCAAGGACACAACCTCGAAGCATATCCTCAAGGATCTGAATAGGACGCTCGGACTGCTCGTCAGTTTGAGGATGATAAGCCGTACTAAAGGTCAACTTAGTGCCCAAGGCACTCTGCAAACTCTGCTACAACCTAGCAGTAAAACGAGGATCTCTATCTGAGACGATCATCACTGGGACCCCGTGCAATCTCACTATATCCCGAATATACAAGTCGGCGAGATGATCTATCAAATCTCTCACGCGCATAAGAATGAAGTGCGCTGACTTAGTCAACCGGTCTACAACCACCCAAATGGCATCACTACCCCGCTAAGTCCTCGGAAGACCTACAACGAAGTCTATAGTGACATGCTCCCACTTCCATTCGGCAATAGGCAAGGGTTGCAACAAACCCGCTGGCCTTTGATGCTCGGCCTTCACTTGTTGACAAGTAAGGCACTTCGATACGAAAACAGCCGCATCTCTCTTCATACCCCGCCACCAAAACTGGCGACCCAAATCCTGATACATCTTAGTGCCTCCCGGATGCACCGCAAGGTGTGAATGATGGAACTCTCGGAGTACTTCCGCTCGGCAAGACTCCGGCACAAACAAACGGTCTCAGTATCTCACACTCTGGTCGGGATACACTGACAAACCCTTCTCAACCTTTCCACTGGAGATCTTCTCTCGGAGGGATTCTACCTCAAGGTCACCTCACTGTGCCTCTAACACTCGGGTCACAAGTGTAGGCTGCGCAACAACAGAAAACAAGGCCGCAGCCTCAACAGATTCGCCCAGAAGCAAATCAAACTCGCCAAGTGCACCCAACATCTCCCATCCCCGGATGGCTATACAAGATACATCACTAATGGGTTTCCTACTAAGGGCATCGGCCACAACATTGGCCTTTCCCAGGTGATAGTGCAACTCAAAATCATAGTCCTCAATGAACTCCATCCACCTTCTCTACCTCAAATTTAAGTCTCTCTGTGTAAACAGATACTTCAAACTCTTGTGGTCCAAGAACACCTCGAACCTCTCACCATAAAGGTAGTGCCTCCAAATCTTCAAGGCGAAGATCATTGCTGCTAACTCTAGGTCGTGTGTATGGTAATTCTTCTCGTGTATTTTCAACTGACGTGAGCCATAAGCTACCACCTTCCCCTCTTGCATCAACACACAACCCAAACCCTCTCGTGAGGCATCACAATAAACCGCATAACCCAACCCTCTCTCCGGAATAATCAAAACCGGAGCGGTGGTCAATCTAACTTTCAACTCCTGGAACGCCTTTTCGCAAGTCTCACTCCACACAAACTTGACCCCTTTCCGCGTCAATCTAGTCAACGATGAAGCTAGCCTGAAGAAATCTTTCACAAATCGACGGTAATACCCAGTTAATCCCAGAAAACTGCGGATCTCAAACACACTCTTAGGCTGTGCCCAATCTTGCATTGCCTCTACCTTGGATGTATCAACAGACACCCCTTCCCTGGATACCACATGGCCTAAGAATTTGACCTCTCCTAGCCAGAACTCACACTTCCCAAACTTGGCATACAATCTATGGGCTCTAAGCAATTCAAGCACCACTCTCAAGTGTTCCTCGTGCTCCTCCTCAGAAGGCGAATAGATAAGAATGTCGTCCACGAAAACGACCACAAATTGATCTAAGAATTCCCAGAAGATCCGATTCATTAAGTCCATAAAGACTGCTGGTGCATTGGTAAGCCCGAATGGCATCACCAGGAACTCATAATGGCCATACCGCGTACGGAATGTCGTCTTAGGAATATCCTCCTCCTTGACCCTCAACTGGTGGTAACCCGATCTCAAGTCTATCTTAGAGAAACAACGGGAACCCTTCAACTGGTCAAACAAATCATCTATACGGGGCATAGGGTACTTATTCTTAACCGTAGCCCAATTCAACTTTTGATAGTCGATACATAATCTCAAGGCACCATTTTTCTTTTTAACAAAGAAATGCGGTGCTCCCCACGGTGAAACACTAGGGCGAACAAAGCCCTTATCTAGCAATTCCTGGAGCTGAATCTTCAACTCACTCAACTTGGCTGGGGCAAAACGATAAGGTGCCATAGAAATCGGCGCTGTGCCGGGCACTAAATCAATAGAGAACTCTATCTCTCGGTGAGGTGGCAAACTAACGAGATCCTCGGGAAAAACATCCAAATACTCACAAACCACCCTCGGCAATACAATCTGGGTCTCATCACACTCACCACTCATAAAGCTAGCAAGTAGACCACTAAGCTTATTCCACCCTCGCGGATCATACATCGGTGGCAACACACTACCAACCCGATCCCCCAAAAAATGGAAACACTCCCCGTTTAAGGTACAAACTGTGACCCTCTGACGGTAGCAATCAATAACAGCCCAGTAAGACGATAGCCAGTCCATACCCAAAATAACATCAAAACCCTTCATGGGCATGACCACAAAAGGAAAAGGAAGCCTATAGTCGGCGACCTCTATATCACAACCTCTACATCCGTGTTTCAAAATCAATTCACCCCCAACAGGTGATACAACACAAATAGGAGATGCTAACTGTGCCAACTCCAACTCCAACACAGATGCGAATGCAGCAGATACAAAAGAATGAAATGCACCCGTATCAATTAATACACTAGCAACCGAGTTACAAAACAGAAAGGTACCTCTCACTACTGATGGAGCCGGTACTAGGTCCTGCGCGGTAACAGCATACACGCGCCCTGTAGGCCCCTAATCCACCTGCTCACCTTTAGGAGCAAAAGACTACTGCACTGACTGGGATAACGAAGCTCTCAGATTGGCCTTCGAGGCCTGCAAAGACTGAACTGGCTGATAACTCTGCGTCTGCCTAGAACCAGACACTCCTGAAGTGGCACTCAATTGTGGGCAATACCTCTTCAGGTGCCCAGGCTGACCACACTGATAGCAAGACAAAGGCTGGCCCCTGCCCTGACTCTGGCCTGAGGTCTAGCCGAAGAAGAAGCAGCTCCCTGACCCCCTCCCTTCTGCGGGCAAACCGAAGACTTGTGACCCAGCTGGCCATACGCAAAACAAGTCAAGCCTCCCTGACTACCTCTCCCAGAGCCCGCACTCGGTACTGGAAAGGTCGATCTAGCCAAACCACCCTGAGACTGCTGAGGGCTAGAACCCCTCTGTCTCCTGCCGTCACCCTGACCATCTTGGCCCCTCTTGGAGCCTTTCTGCCCTTCATCCTCTTCCTGCATCATAATCTCCATATGAGCTGCAGCATCAACCAAACGTCTGTACTCTCGGATAAAGGACCCTCCAACTCTCAGCTTGAGTCCACGTCTCAACTTCCGTTCAAACTCAAAGCAACGGTGTTCCTCGGACGCCACAAGTTCAGGTGCGAACCTGGACAGACTAGTAAAAGTAGCCTCAAACTCGGCCACTGACAAGCCCTACTGTTTAAGCTGGCAAAACTGATCCCTCAGCTTCTCCCTTGCAGCTGAAGATAAAAACTTTCCTGGAAAGCATTCACAAACGCCTCCCATGCACCACCAACACTGCCCTTCTCGTACTTCCACCATTGACCCGCATCTCCCTTCAGTTGGAAGGATGCCAATGTCACCTTTAAAGCCTCGTCCTCGATGCTAAGCATCTCGAACGTCTTCTCCATCTGTTCCAACCACTCGTCAACCTTAAGTGGCTCCTTCGGATCCCCAACAAACTCGTCCGGATTGGATCGGAAGAATTCCCTCTTCAAGAAGGAAGGCCCTGCCTCAGCTGCGTGGGCCTGTTCCTGATTCCCAGCTCTGAGAATACCCAAAGCTCCTGCTATCTCTCGGGCCAAGGCACTCATAGCCTGCTGACCCGCTGGCTCGGCCACATTGGCCTGACTAACTCCCTCCTGGTGTACCGGAATATCATCCGGTAAAGGCATCTCCTGCTTACCACGCCTACCACGTCCTCGTCCCGACATCCTAATAATGGTAACCAAGACCATTAGCACATTCACAAATGTGCCGAAACTATAACACTCACGTCCTAATGCATGGACAACTGCAAATTCACTCCACGTAAGCACATAATCACATAAGCATTTACGAATTTCATTTATGGATAATGACAGTCCCGAGGCGTTACTAGAGTTCTGGTTAGAAACAGCATTGATTAAGTGCTTTTCCAACAAGACTCCTAGAAACCCAAGGATCCAATCAATATCCTAGAAACTACATTCCATACCCACATAGCCACATAAACATGTTATCATATAAGCACATAACACTACATCTAAGTCTCTATCAAGCGAGACAAACCCATTGTGATCCTAATCACTTCCCACGTACCCAAAGTATTCGAACCCGATACGCTCTGATATCAAGTTGTAACGCCCCCAAAATAATACATAAAACCCATCACTTTAGACATGCATCGATATAAAAGAAACCAACCATTTCTATTCATCAGAGTATTTCTTACAACAGTATTACATGTTAACAACAAAAGCAAATGCCCTATGGGCTTACAGCTTTCCAAGTCAACACCTGGTTACACAAAAAAAGAGTACTAACTCTATACAAGATAAACCCTTGGCTTGATATACATGTAATACAAATAAAACAAACAAAAAGAGTCTTCAACTCTCATCATCATCCAAGCTATGTCCTTGGAGGTGGCATACTACCTGTACCTGAAAATAATGTCCCATATAGGGTGAGCCAACGCCCAGTAAAAATATGCTAAACACAGTATGAGCAATAACTAAGACATTAGCAATTGATAAATGTTCAATTTCCATAAATCAATTCATAACCCATTTCCATTTCATGACCACTATGTTCATGTTTCATTTCAGTTTCTATTTCTTATCAATTTCACAATTTACATCAACGGCTTAGAACCTGGCCAGCCACTTATATGAGACAGTGACTCATATTAAACGTTTCCCATTTTACAATAGATAAACATACTAGTTGTATCAACATCTCAACAGATAAGCATACAAGCTGTATCTACATTTCAACAGATATGCATATTAGCTATATCAACACTTCCAAAGATAAGCATATAAGCTGTATCAACACTTCCATAGATAAATATAAGCTATATCAACACGTTAACTGACAAGCATATGAGCTGTATTAGTGGAGTCCATCCCCTATCTCCTCTCAAACAACATCCGGTTTAGAGGTCCATCCATACCTTTCCCTAAACCGTGGAGTACATCCCCTATCTCCTCCCCACACACAACGTATATACACATAGGTCATATACACAATCAATCAATACATAACGTTAATGTATTCTATCAACAGGCATACTCTATGACATATCCAATTGATTAGTTTTAGTTTGCCTAATCATCATGCATTGTCTACAACAATCAAAACTACCCTCCACTGGTAGCCCAAGCAATTATTTCTAAACAGATAATAAAAGCTCCAACAGATAAAATATCAATGTTTTCAAAAGTGAGCGATTAATAAATCCAACTCCTCTATTCTACTATATAATGAGCCAATTTCATTATTCCCAACTCAATTCCATATAATCACAATTTTCCAAAATTAATTATACCAATTAATTCATACAACCAATTAAGGTTTTCTACCCCATTTCCCAATATTGACCCAATGGTCTATAAATCAACAACCAACAACAATTTCGTTATTTTGAAACCTAAGATACACATTTTAGAATCAAAATAGCAAAACTCCCTTTTAACATTTTGAAACCCTAAGTCCCAAAATTTCCTAACTTCAACACTTTATCAAAACAACCAAAAATCTATGTCAAAGACCATAAGAGTGAGTAGGAATCCCTACCTCAAATGATGACACCCAACGAAGAAGATGAAGAAAACGAAAATGCTCCAAATCCCGAAATTCTTGGATCAAAAGATAGCCCTCGACGATCAACAACTTTTTTGTAAAGGCCAAAGGTGAGGAGACAACTCCTACTAGATCAATACCTAGAGAGAAGGCAAGGTTCTAGAGAGAGAGGCTCTCAAATGGCGTTTTTGGAAAAGTAAGAGAGAGAGAGAGAGAGAGTGTGTAGAAAAATGATTCAAAAATGCCCAGCTGCCCTCTGTTATACGACATTCCCGCTCGAGCGGAAAACACAACGCTCAAGCGTCAAGAACAAAAAACTAGGTCCGCTCGAGCGCAAGAAGGCCCGCTCGAGCGCCAAGACACAAGGATAGAGTATATCCGCTCGAGCACGAAAACCAGTCCGCTCGAGTGTAGATTTCTCCCTCCCAGAACTTACACCAAAAAATGTACTACCCGCTCGAGCTCCAGAGTACCCGCTCGAGCGCGACCGCTCGAGCGTAAAGAAACCCGCTCGAGCATGAAAAACATGCTTACAGAAGTTTCGCAGAGCACTAAAATACTGGGAGTGTGCAATCTCCGCTCGAGCGCAAGAAGACCCGCTCAAGCGGACTTTCTAAAAACTGGGCAACAAGGAATTGAAACCAAAGTCTAACCAACCTGTAACAACTCTACCAATACATCCTAAAACTCAATCAAGCGGAATTAAAGGATGACAATAAGGTATACAACCACCAACATCACGGAACCAAAGTCTGGAAAATAACAGATACAGAAAGGGAAAACCGGGATCGCTATACGCCTTCACGATGGCCGCAGTAGCATCATCCTCTACTCAGATGTGCTTGTTAATACGCTGCATCAGTAGCTCCATGGTCGCTGGTTGGTTCATGGTGAGCGAGTCCCTCAGTCTATGCCCGACTGTGAGACCGCGCTTGTATTGGGTGATTGCCAGGTTGGTCAGGCAATCAAGAATTTTGTTGAAGGTTTCCCAATATTTGGTGTTGTATGCTTTGAGAGAGTCGCCCGGTTCTATCTTGACGCTTAGAAGGTGGTCAACTTCCTTCGGTATTTTGGTGTTGGTTTTGAATCGGGTTACAAATGCCTCCGCCAACTGCTGCCACCTCTCAATACTTTCCTTCGATAGCCTCTTGAACCATTACCCAAACTTGAGGGGAAAATAAGGCACATGAGAGCGTTGTTACGCTTGTATCCAACCATAACCTACCGGAAGTGGCTCATGTGTATGTACGAATCAATTTTTTCATCGTAAAGCGTAAACTTGGGCTGGTGAAAGCCCACAAGGAGCGGTGTGGTCTCTATCTCAAAGGAGAAGGAGATGACGCTCAACCTCGCCAAGTCTCTGTCCAAAGAGACATGTACAGCTGGATGTGGTGGCGGCATTACGACCTCTTTACTTGTGCGACCTCTGTGGGATAACTGCTGCGGTGCTGGCACCCTTTCCGTCTCCCACCGGCGTGCTCATTCTTCCAAGATGTCCCTCAAGTCCTTCAAATGAGCGGAGTAGGAATATTTCGGCATCGTAGACGGACGTAAGGGACGATAGCTGTTGTCTTGTGCGCATGACTTCTCTGCTAGCGGGTCAAAGTCACCAACCCCATAACTTCTGGTGATGGAGAGGGAGGGTGTCTGCCGCTGGTGCTGATTGCCTGAGTGACGGGGTTGGGTGAACTTACTGTGGTTACCCACTCCAACAACACCCTTCCCTTTGACCTGCCGCTTCAACGCCTCCATCTCAGCCACCATCTTTTGAATGATGGTGTCTTGGGCTCTTAGCTTATGCTCTAGACGCTGAGCGTACGACTCTTTTCCCTGTCGGTGCCTATCGGGACTCTGCGAGTGGTCAGTGCTTCTCACACGCTTGTCTCGCGTATCTCTAGGGAGCCCTCTAGGAGAGGTCTCCAGGCCAGCCATGGTGAGGATGGCGAGAGGACCATCTTTTTTCCGAACGGACTCCGGAGTGAAGCCGTCGATGGCAAACAGTGGAACTTCATCATTGTTCGCCACAAAATATGATCGGAAGAGCTTGGAGGACAAGGTTTGTTTATCAGAATTTCTCACAGACGGCGCCAATTGTACCAGGGGGCCAAATATCCGACGTTATCCGGACTCCTTGCGTCCAAGTTGGGCTTCACTCCGATCGACCTGAGAACACAATGAAGGTGAGTTACCCGGTGGTGTGCTGCCGAAAAACCCCTCCGACGATCAAGTTAGCACACACACACAGAGAGAGAGAGAGAGAGAGAGAGAGAGAGAGAGAAGAGAGGAGACAAGGTGATAGGTGAGTTCTCATTAGAGGATGTTCCAGACTTGAGTATGGGGGCGCAACACCACTTATATAGTTTCTGCGCGTGCTTCTGCGTCCATTTCCCTTTGGATACGTGGACCTGCCCTCCTCTCACATTTCCCCATGTGTCAATGCCAATATAGTTAAACACCACCTAATGAAATCGCCAAACGGTATTGACGTGTACGGATAGCGAAATCTCCTTCCTGTAATCTCGCGGCACCGCATAGTACTCCCCACCGAGTTATGCTTGGCACGGCACCACGTGTCACCTCACGACCGTGCTACCTATCTGGTTTCCTTGATAATTCCACACCGTGGCTTAGCTGAGCTTTCTCAGTTATGACCGAGCTTCTGCTTGGTCGATCTGATCTTAAAAAGGCTAAACCCGTCTAACCCAGCAGAGCGCATATCTTCACCGGGCTAGCGATTTGAGGTTACTCCTACTTGACCGGACCGAGGTCTCGGCCCAACGCGCACATTATGTCCGCATGAACTTAGCTCAGCCCAATGTTAATTTATGAATTTCCCTCTCATTTTTTTTATTTATTTTTTATTCTTATGTTTTTCAGTTTGGAGATTTCAGCACTGATTTTCTGAAATTATACATTTAATTCGAAACTTAACTTCCAAATAAAAATGATTAGTTCGACAAATTTGTTCCCCAAAAAAAATTAAAAATTCAACAGTTAATGTCTGAATATAATAAAATAATTCAACAGTTGATGTCCAAATATAATGTAATAATTCGATACCAGTTGTCTGACTAAAAATTGCAAAAGGAAAAAAAAAAGAAAAAGTTCTACACGAAAAAATTAATATTTTCATCACTAATAGAGTATAAACCTAGAAATTAAAGTAATATGGGAGTTGTTATGAGATTATTGCTTTGCAAGCAATAGAGAAATATAGAGTGTGTAGCAAGCAAAGTGACAACAATGAAAAAACTAGGGTTTAGTTTTTTTTTTTTTTTTACTCAAAAGGTGTACATTAAGATTTTTTTGTTTTTGAAAAATATGTACAGAGAATATTTTCATATCATATTATGGGTGTTGGTGGATGTGCATTATGGTCATTTTAATTTAAGGTATAATTGCCATTCAAATAATATTTCATTAAGTATGTGTATTGATATAACTAGGTGCGTGGAAATAGAGTTCCCCCTCCATTGACCATTGCTCAAATTACTTTAAGCCTCATTAGTATGGGAAAATAGCACTGGCCTCTCTTGATAGGCCACAAAAGTTAACTCCATTATCATAAAATATATAATGACAAAAACTGCCTTGAGCGAAAGAGATTAGCTTGTGAGAAACAAGCTAACTGGTTTAAAGATTCAGGTTAATCAATCACTCTTGCAAACCCTCTCAATTTTTATTCTCTTTATCTTTCTCTGACTTCTCATTTATTTTAAACCCTAACTCCAACCTTCTATTCATTAACAAAGTAAAGTATCTTGTCGTTCTCACTCTCCTCAAATCCAAGAAGAACCCAAACCACTCCATTGGCGACTCCTTCCAATACCATTGGAACCACTCCATGTCGCCTTCACCAATCGTGACCTTCCAGTCTTCCAAGGCCTTTTACCACCTCCTAGCTCTCCAATGCATTCATGATCAACTCCCCAATGCTATTGTGATCACCCACTTAGTGTCATTGTGTCCAAACGCAACCTAATCTATCACCACCAATTACCACTGTCATGACCCAACCCTGGTTGCTTAGGGCTGGAATCATAACTTGCTAATTAATTCAAATTTTAACAAATTAAGTGGCGCAGGCAGAGACAGAATGAAAGTAAGAAAATAACTAAATAGATAATTAACTTCATTAATTATCCTACTACTTTAATAAAAAGAAATACATCTATTGGGCTTTTTATTATTTTATCATTTGGTGGCAGGCAATTATAAAAAAAAGAGAAAAAAAAAAAGAAGATCCACATCAAATTTCGTGTTGGTCCCTCTACACGAGGTTGCAATCCTTCTCTATATTTTATCACTTGAAAAGAGTAACAACTATAAGTATACAACAAAGTGAGAGATATTATGCCAAGAACGTAGGACTCAAAATAACCATAGATAATTATTTAAACTAAAACATTATACAAACTTAATTTTAGTAGTATATTATTTAAGTGACGGAAACTGAAATCCATAAGCTATGTAAACAAATAACCATAACCACGGTATAAAACAAAATAGAATAGAAGTCAGTAGAGTGATAATAAGAACATGGGTCAATGGATCCATAACAAACAGAATGCCACAAAGTGACCAATCAGAGACTAATGGTTATTTAAGTCCCTCAAAGCATGGGACTTCCGTAGTGGTACTTACAAAAATAAATATTTATATAATCATTGTCAAATTATTTCTAAAATTTAAACAATCATATCTATGGGTTTCAATTTAAACAAATAGGGTTCAGAAATAATTAACGTAATTGAAATATTAATATAATTTATAGAACATAGAACATGAAGTGCATAAAATAAATTATGGTAAATCAAAACATACGTAAAATATGTTATGGCGCATAAAGATATAATATAACTCACCTTAATATTGATTATTACTATTTCCCTCATATTTTTGTTGAGTTTTCGAGGTTGTTCCCTTGCTTCCCCTTTCTCTTTCCATTTCTGTTTTTTTTTTTCTTTTTTTCTTTTTCCTTTCATTTTTATCGACTTCATAGGCCCCATTATATATATATATATATATATATGTCCCTGGGTGGTGAATCACCCTGTAATTATGACCCTAAGTTGATGATTCACCCTCCTTAGTTTCCAAACAGCATAGATGGCTTATCTCTTTTCCCTTCAACAAATCTTGCACACCTTTCTTTTAATTCTATATGGCCCCAACTTTTATCATAATTAATCGTTGTTTTGATTGGCCCTAAACAATATATTAATCGCATTTTTGACACACCAATGTCCAATTAGATTACATCTTAGCGCATATAGCTATCTAATTAGATATATTATTTTATATATTTATTTTATTATTATTATTATTGTTGTTGTTGTTGTTGTTGTTATTTTTTATTCTGGTAATAACGTGGTATTAATTAAATATTTGGGGTGTCACAGCGACCCCCTAGTCTCTAATGCCATCATGACCCCCTTTTAACATCATCTTTTGAGATATTTTAGCACATTTGTCATTGTCGATCTAGGGTTTGGGGGTTGGAGATCTTCAATTTAAGGTTTGGAATCTACATCTCAATGCTAGATACAACTTTTGTGCAGTAAAAGATAGAGATGAAAAAACAGTAAAAGAGAATAGATGAAAAAACAGTAAAAGAGAATAAATGAAAGAAAGTAATTGAGGATGGGAAATAAAGAAACAGTAACAAGGGGATGTGGTAGCTAAGTATAGGAGAAATGAGAGAAAGAAGTGGTGGTGGAGGTTGAAGAGTGGGGAATGAAAGGGTAGTGGTTGAGAAGAGAGGGGTTAGCTAAGGGCAATAATGTGGCTAATGGGTAAGAGATAGAAAAATGGTAGGTGTGAATGAAGAAGGAATAAGGATGGCAACGGGGTGGGTACGGGTCAAGGGAGCTTTACCTCACCCACCCTTGTTTAGTGAATTTTATTTTATACCTAACCCTACCCTGTAAACTTGTCTTTTATCCCACCCTTGACCCTACTCGCCTAGTTTTACTTTACAACTTATATTTTTAGTATTGAATTTTAATAATGTAATTTTATAACTTTGGATAATAAATGGCTTATAACAATTGACGTTGTTTGACATTGATCTTAGTGAAATTGTAGAATAAATGAAGAGAAAAGAGGTGTATGATATCAAGAAAACAGAAAATAGAAGGAAAAAAAATCTCAAAGATAATTTTAAATCATTAAAAAAATATATGTTAAAAATTACACATTTTTACACATAATCAGGTCGGGGTAGAGCGAGATTATCCTCCCCAATAGAGGTGTTCATGGGTCGGTTTGATACTAAATTTAGAACCAACCCAATCATGATCAGTTCTGAGTTTTTGAATTCAGAACCAAACGAATCATGCACTAGAACCAATCCAACCCAACCCATTGTAGCTTGGGTTGGAACTACGGCTCCACTATATTAAAAATAAATATATAAATCAATAATAAATAAGTCTTTAATATTTAAACATAACACAAATAAAGAGCAAAATATTATTTAATGCGAACCAATACAAATTAAATCTAACTCAAGATTAAACATAATCAGTACAAATTAAATCTAGGACAAAATTCACTTTACCTGAGGTTTCGTCTTGGAGCACTTTATCCCCTTATAGTTCAAATATAGGCAAAGAACTCCTTTATAGTTTTGGGATAAAGTGCAAAAAACTAACTTTGTTAAAAGTAAGGGCAAAATCACCTAAATACCCCTATGGTATATTATTTTTCTCTCTTCTCTAATACCTATAATTTCTTATCTTAATAACATATTTAACAAATAAAATTAGAGTACCATAATTTTTTACCATAAAATTACCTTAATCTAATTTTTAATTTTTAACCCAATTTCTTATTTAATAACATTTTAAATTAAACATAAAGTTACCATGAATTAAATCATAAATTTATCTTAATCTAATTTTTATTTTTTAACCCAATTTATTATTTAATAACATTTTAAATTAAACATTTAAATATATATTAATTTAAACCATAAATTCACCTAAATAGTCTAATTTATTACCATAATCTGCTATTTAATTTTTAATCCAATTTCTCATTTAATAACATTTTAAATTAAATTAAATTAAATTACTGATGAAAGGTAACAATTAGGATTAGGGTTTGGTTAGGGTTAAGATTTAATTTAGAGAATAAGATGAATATGAGGGTATTATTGACATTTGGTTCAATTTTTAACTTTGACTAATGATTTTTGCATTGTACACTCTCAATTTGGGAGAGTATGGCACACCTTCCATTATCTTTAACGAAAAAACTAACCGTAACACTTTAGTCCAAAACCATAAGGAAGTTCTCTGCCTATATTTGAACCATAAGAGTAAAGTGCTCTAAGGTGAAATCATAAAAGGATAAAGTGAATTTTGTCCTTAAATTTATTAATACAATCAATAAAAATTAAATCAACTACGAAATCGAACTCAAGGTTCTAGTATTTTCTTCATTCATCTAATAATTCTTATATTTGGGAAATTATTAGGTGCAATTAAATTCATTGTAATAGACCAATTAAGTAAAAACATGTCAATATGAATAAAATTTTAATATATATAAATAGGTTTGGTTCTCGAGTTGATTCGGTTTAGGCGAGACGTAAACTAAGAACCAAACCAATAACCAAACCAATCTTATTGGTTTGATGATTCAACGACCAAAGAGCAAACCAATGCACTAAAAAACCAACCCAACCCAAACCAAAGAGGTCAGGTTGGTTCGATTCTTCGATTCATTTGGGTAATTTGAACATCCCTACTCCCCAATACCTAACCCAAACCCTATTAAGCCTTTTATTCTCATTTCCAAACTTGACCTTATCTTATTGAGAAACCCCAAACCCATTATATTAAGGTTGGAGAGGATCGGAGACTTGTTTGGTCAAGATATTTTGCCATCTCAAGGTGGATAAAAGGGTATTGATTGGGGGTGGGGTAAATGAAGATGGGAAAAAAGCGCTAATTTTTTCATTTTTTTAATATTAATTATCTATTTTATTGTTGAAATTGTTAAAATACATTTGATGGTAAAGTTAGTATTACATTCAAAATTTGATTATCTCATCGAATTTCATCCACTCACCTCACAATTAAGGTTTCTTTTAGAAAGTGGTTTATAAGTCAGTTTATTAACTTTTTGGCTTTTGTAGGTCACATTACTTTTCTATTTTTTACACATCTTTTCGTAAAAAGTAAAAAAGTCAGCTTACTTAGCACTTTCCAAAACAACCCTAAATAATAGATGTAGATATAAAACGATTATTCTTTCAAAGGGAGTCTGGTGTCATTTTCTTATTCCAAGTACAGTTTGGATAATTGTAAAGAGCTCGTTTGGGAAGTATGGGTTTGGGTTTTTTTGCCAAAAATAGCCACAAAAAAATAAAATAGACTTTTCAGCCCAATAAGACAAAACATCACATCCAACCCATAATCATTATATTTTTTTTTCACAAAGAGTCAAAAAAGTCAAAAAACTCTTCCCAAAGCAGGCTATTTAGCCACAGGCTAAAAAAAAATCAAAAAGTCAAAAAGCCAACCCATTTCCCAAACGAACCCAAAGAAAGGTTGTGTAATTTGTCATTTGATAAGAGTGTTGCTATTAGTATCCCATTTATTATTTTGGACCTTCAATTTCTTTAGACTCCTATTTATAAATTTTAAAACCTTTAAAATTTCTTTCCTCCTCCCAAATAATACCAAAATTATCATTATGAAAATTTTGTCCCCACTCAAATGCATACCCTACACTCCTAAAAGCCATTATCTCTCAAAATTCTAACAAAAAAAACTCTCCAAAACCCATTCTCTCTCTCACGATGGTAGAAGAAAAATGTTTCTGAAGTAAATCGACTGGGGTAAAAAATGTGTTCTCTGCGATCTTAGGTGGGTATGTCTTCCTTCAATTCTATTCATTTATTTGATCAACCATAAACCCTAAAAACAACATATATAAATACATATCTATGTGTATGTATAGTTCGAATGGAGCAAATTCGCATTTTGCTTAGTCTCAATCTCGCTCCTCCTCCATTCCATGAAGTCTCTCGCTTCTCTCTTTTTCTTAGAATGTAAAGACCTGTGTTCCTGAACAAATATTCTATGTTTGGACCTGTGTTTCCAAACAAATAACCAATATTCAAGCGTGTGTTCCCAAACTTGATAAAACGATAACTCCTGCAAATGTGAACAATTTTAACCCTTCAAAACATGTTCGAACTTTCTAAACAAATAACCAACGTTGGGGCATGTGTTCCCGAACAAATAAGCAATGTTCGAGCTTATGTTCCTGAATTTTAGTCATATGTTCAGGAGTTTAGAACCAAAAAAATGCGAACAATTTTCACCATTTTTGCCATGTTTTTCAATAAACTTACCCTTACAAGGCTAACCTCCTCCGAGCTAAGAACATCATCAAAGCTATGAACTTCCTCCAAACTATCATTATCGTACTCCTCTCGTCTCATGAAATTGTGATTGCGAGAAAAATTTTCACTCATTGTCATTACTGGAGAAGTGTGTGTAATCAAATGGTTGCCTTGTTACCGCTAGAATATCACTGTTGGAGGGTTCTTAAGCTTTTAAGGGTGGGATTTAGGAAAGATGGATGAGTGGTGATGAAGGTGGGTACTCTCATAAACCTTATCTTGTGATTTAAGGGGTGTGTGTTTAATTGTGAGATAGGGTGTCCCAAAATGATTGATGTCCTCTTTAATAATTTCATTTAAGGTTATTATTGTAATAAAAAAAATTCAAAAAATGGGAGGTCTAAAATAATAAATTAGGAAATTAAAATTAAATTAACCCGATAGTCTATTTGACAACCATTAATGGCTAGACTCAACCCTAAGGGTTCGATTGAAAATTGATTTTTTTTAGTGATTTTTAATTTTTTTATTTTATTTTATAAAAGGAAGTACAAAAAAATAAAAGAGTAATTCTACTTACACCACGAAATGAACTCTTTACACTCATTTTCTTTTTACACTTTTTCTATAAATCATTTTTTCTCATTACACTTATGTTAATACCAAAACTATCCTTATCTTTCCAAACCCAAACCCTAGCCTCCACTTCCAACCACTACTGCTGGTACCACTACCGTCGTTCCAACAGCCAACCCAATCCATCTTCACTGGTGACCACCCTTCCTAAAACCTCCAACCACGTAGCCCTCTTCTCTTCCCCATCACTTTCATCTTTTCTTCTTTTTATTCCTCTAACCACCGCAACTCTCTTATTCTTCTTTTTTCTCTAATCACTATCACGTAGCCCTTCGTCGCCACAACCATTATCTCTTCGTCGCTTTATTATCGTGACCTCACCATCGTCATGACCACCACTTTCGCAACCACACTCTAGGGTTCTTTCTCTATCTTTTTATCTCTATCTCTATCTATCTCGTTTTCACAGTGGTGGAACATGGTGGGTCGAGTTTGCAGTGGGACTGGGGTTGAGAAGCTTAATGAGAGAGGGCTTGCAAAGCATGGCTGTGTTGTGATAGAGAGACGTCGAGAGAAGAGGGAGCAAAGATTGGGTTTGGCGTCGAAGGGGTCAATGATTGGGTTTGGTATCGAGGTGGCGGAAGAATCATAGGGGTCGCCAGCAATGAGAATGAGGTCGGTGGCAACAGTGGCAATGGTGGTGGTTGACAAAGATGGTGGATGAAAAGTTGGGAGTAAGAAATTAGGGTTAGGATCTGAAAGGGTCTTTTTAATAATTTTAGATAAGGATAAAACTTATAATATATATATATATATTTTAAAATATGGGGTGTAAGGAATTGTTTTTGTTGTGCAAGTAAAATTTCCAAAATAAAAACAAAAAGTTAATTTTTTATATTGAGTTTCTAACTAAAAATTCATATTCCAAACATACATAAAATTTGCTAAATGATGTAACTTCAGCATTAAACTTTCTAGGAAAGAAATTTCATTGTTTGGGCCAAAACCCATGTTATTTCACTTTATTTCATATCAGTCCAATCCAATTCAACCCCACACCAACAGTAATTTGTGAGTTCTATATTGGAATCCCGAAAATATCCTCACGCAGTGCACGCCTTTGATGTTTTACCAGAAGGATATTTGCGCCATTTCGCTATTACAATATGTAAGGCTAAAAAAAATTAAAAAAATTACAAATCAAGTTGATTCAAATCAAACCGTACAGTTTTATTTGACTTGTTTTTTCAAGGTACAATTTGACCATGGTTTTTAAAATAAGTGAATCATATTTTATAGTTGATACTTGAGTATATGATTTATAATTATGATTCTTATTTGAAATTGAACAAAATCATTTAAATATATATTTAGGCCTCGTTTGGGAACAGGCTAATTTAGCAATTTTTTGGCTATTTGGTTAAAAAGGTAGGTAAAAAAAACTTGTATGTTTGGGATGACTTTTTGGCTAATTACGAAAAGATATGTAAAAAGTAGAGAGAAAAGAGAATCTTTGACTTTTTGGTATGTGCTGTTGGCTTTTTGGCTAATTTAATAACTTTTTGACTAATTGACTAAAATAGCCTCTTGCCAAACGAGGCCTTAATTTATTATTTATTATAGACACTTAAGCATCTTATTATTACCTCATATAAATTCATAAATTTTTAGCTCTCTTTTTGCAAGTGCACTATTGTATAATGACCGAATTAGTTTTAAATAATTATTATTTGCAAAATAATGGCATTAGTTAATGTTTGAGTATGTTATGATCTAGAAGTGGTTCAACCATTAGACCATTTAGGCATAGTTTGGGAAGTTGGTTTTGGTGGATTAGGGGCTAAAATAGCCACAAAAAATAAAATAGACTATTTTAGTCACAAAAAATAAAACATCAAATCCAACCCATAATCATTACACTCCTCTCTCACAAAAAAAGTCAAAAAAGTTAAAAAGCCAAAAAGTCATTCCCAAACCAGGCTTTTTAGCACCAGGCTAAAATAGCCAAAAAGTCAAAAAGCTAAAAAGCTAACCCACTTCCCAAACGGAAGCTTAATCTATTGCCTAAGCCTTCGTTTGGTATTGGTTTTTTTAGTTGACATTTTTGTGCTGAGACTGGATTTTTTAGCCTCGTTTACTTTGACACTTTTGAACTTTTTGACTTTTGTAAGAGAAAAAGTGTAATGATTATGGATAAAAAAATAGTATTTTGTCTTATTGGTTTATATAGTTTATTTTGTCTTTTTGTATTTTTTTAGTCACAAATCTTTAGCCAAACGACTTCTAAGATTTTTAATTTTTTTAATAAATTCTTATTGTTGAAGGTCTTAATTTTTGAAAGAGTCAATAAAATAAGGTCTTATTTTGATATTTAGGGTTTGTTTGAGATGTCCTAAATAAGTGCACTTTTTTGAATTTTTGGACTAAAAAGTTGAAGAAAAAAATATAGTTGTTTGGGTTAACTCTTTGACTTTTTATGAAAAATGTGTATTAAAAAATTGTATAAATTAATGTGTAGGAAAAAATTAAAATTTGGAGTTGTACAACCGTAATTTTTGACTTTTAGTGAATAATAATAACTTTTTAACTTTTTAAATAACTTTTTAACTTTTTGATCATATGCCAAACTTAACCTTAATCTAATATCTTACAAAATCTTGGGCCACTACTATTATGATCACATTGTGAGATGACAGTTTTTATAAAAATTGTGATTCTATATCAAATATTTTTATAATTCGATTTAATTTGATTTTTAAAATTGAACAAAATCCAACAACTCTCAACCTGGCCATATGACTCTTCGGATTTGTAGGGGATGGATCATCCTTTCTTCATTAGAGAAGTTATTATTTAGTTTTGGAGTACTATCACATAATATTTTAAGATTATTTTAATTGACAGAAGATATAAAATTCATAACTGTATATTCCTTTCGTCTCAAAATATTAGTTCTTTATTTTATTTTTTATTGTCCAAAAATATTAGTCTATTTTCAAAAATCAAGTATAAAAATAATATAAATTTCTTATTTTGCCCTTCTTTTAAATTCATTAATAACATAAAAAGTACAATTATGACATTGATATTCTCCAAACAAATGTACTATCAAAGGATAATTTTGAAAAATTAATTTTTTTAAAGTGTAATAGTTGTACTACTAAAAAAAATTAGATTCTTCAAAAAGAATTATTATTTTAAAACGGAAGGAATATTAAATAATAAAAAAATAATAAAAAAACATCATATCTTATGATTAATGAAAAACACCATCACAGAACGCTTTTGGAACCTCTCCCATTTAACGACACGTGTTCTACTAACTTTACGGTAATATTTTGGTGTCGCACTTTTATTGGTCACTACCAAGTTTTCAATTTTTGATTTACCGCGGGAAACCTTTTTTGTTTTTTTGCCTCTCTCTCATAGCCCGTCCCGCGCCAGAAAAAATGTTTGGGCGCAAAATTAGCAAATATAATACAAGCATCATTACCTAACGTGCACCGGTGTATTTGATGAAATAATTTTTATTTAAGAGGTTGTTTGGAATGACTTAAATAAATATATTTTTTATCTTTTTATAGAAAGATATATATAAAAGTAAAGAGGTGATGTGATAAAAAAAAGATAAAAAAATAAATTATTTCTCATATGCCAAACTTGGCCTTACGATTTATTTATGTGACAAAAATAATTTAATAAATTTACAAATTAATTATCAAAAATTTAGGAGTGAAATATTTTTCATTTTTATTTTTTAATTATATACAAAAAGTTGGGTCTTTCAATTTTTGTCATTACTTTTTTAGTTTTTAATGATATTTTCTCAAAATTATTTTAAAAAAAACAATGTAATATTAAATTCTAGGATACTTACGTGTAGATTTTAATAAGTGGATTTATTATCTAATAGGACATATGGAAAAAAATTTGTCATAAAAAAAGTCACTAATGGTAAATTTTAGTAACAATTTATAAAAATCATGACATGAAAAAATTATTAATTATCAATTTTTTGTGACATATATAAAAAATTGTCACAAAAAAATTACTTTTAGTGACAATTTTACCAAGACTTTACTTTTAATAAAACTTTATGAAAATTAAGTTCAATTATTAAGACCTATTGATAATTTACCATAAATTATTTTTCTGTTAGACTGGTTAACAAGGTTAAAAAAATTAAAAATTAACCAAAAAGAGTGGCTGCTTTATCAGTTCATAATAAAAGAAGCTGGCTATCGTACGCTCAAGCGTATCTTAGCATCTGACACTTTCTTTAACTAGGGAATTAAGGAATTAAAAGACATTCCATTTGCTATTGTAAAGTAGTATATATTTGTTAAAGTTGCAGAGCTTTCAAGTGTTGCTTTCAATGGCGAATCAGCCACTAACCCGCAAAAGGGTCAATGCAATTCGTCGTGCCTCTGATGGAAGCGCCTTCCACAAGTGGTATACCTTTTCTCTCCCTCTCTCTCTCTCTCTCTCCCTCTCTCTCATTCCTGATTTCTCTCATGGATTTCAACTTCGTATGTGTTTATACATATATATATATATATATATACTTACAGAAAAAATTGTTTATAATTACAGTCATTACTGTGGTGTTTTGGTGGCCATTGCTCTCTCTGATATGCACGAGTGTGAGTCCAGAAAGAATGTGAAAAGATTCAAAGGCGAAATTAGAACTCAAAATGTTAAAGATCTGAGCTTTCAAGACCAACCCAGATCACCTTTTCGCAATTTTATGTACGCTCTGTTCTTCCTAGTAGTAACGATTGTATGCATATGCATACAAACATAAATGTATAAATGCTTTTATATAGATGTATTGCGTGAAGATATACACACGTGTATCAAATTTATGCCTATACCCAGAATTTTACCAAGAATGGTAAAGAGTGGTTCAGATTGAATTGATGTATTGTGGGGTCTGCATAGAATGAATATGAACCATTGGTTGAGATTTCTGGGTATTCTGGGTACTTAGTATTGTTGCTTGCTTGTGTTATTGCTTCTATGCAGCCATGTATAAATGCGTTTACAAATATGTATATGTTTGTTGAAGGGGGGACCATGTTCTAGATTTCAACAATATTAGGTACCCATGAAAAAATATTGAGAAAAATGTTCAGAATTTGGAAGTTTACTTATATTTTGTGTCCAATCACAGTTTTAATGTTGGAAGTCCGGTGAAATTTGTGGAATTTGCAAGTTATTCTTTGTATATTTGGAGTCTGTCCATGTCTTAGTTTGGTGTACTTTCAATAGGGAAAGTTTTGTGGAGACTTGTAAGGCTAAAAATCAGATTGAAGTCGATCGAAAAGGTTTTGAGACATGGAGGACTATGTCAAAACAGGTAATAATTTTATGAGGAATTCATAAATTTCTTCACTAATTGTATACTGTACTTAATTTGTGCTTTGAATTGATTATCTCTAGGTTTTAATTGTCTTCATTAATATGGTTTTAGGAGAGGCTGCCTTATGTCCTTCAAGCTGCAAAGCTGAACTCGAGTTATGAAAAAGCTTTGCTTCAAGAGGTTGAACATATGTCATGGGTAATCCTTAATCAGAATTTAATTCATCTTGATGTTTTGACTTCAATTCATGAATTTGAATCCCATTTAAGCCTTTGTTGCAATAGTGATTGTGGACTTAAAATAGAGATATTCCCATTTGGTAAAACTTGTTTCTAGCTTTTTCTAGCTCAAGTTTTGAATACTTCTGTTATTTGACGTTTTAGATTGCTAATGTTGTTTGGTAAAATTTTTCAGATTTTCAACTTATTTGCCTTTTCATGTAAAAAAGCTAAAAATCCATTTTTTTGGGGTAAATTACACTGACACTCCCAAAAGCTTGGTCCAATTACATCTCATCCCTTAACATTCTGGAAATTACATCCCCACCCCTGTGGTTAATAGTTTCATTTCACAAATCACTTTCTTATAAAAAAGGTAACAACTCCTAATAGAAAAATAAAGGAATTTACATTGAAAAAAATAATAACAATAAAGGAAAGGAAAGGGAAAAAGAAAAAAAACAGAGTAAGTAAAGCAAAGTAAGAAAAAAGAGAATGCGTGAATTCAATGTCTTCATTCTGCTTTAATAATTACAATGATAGGGGGGGTTAGTGTAATTTTTCAAACGTCAGAGAGTGATATGTATTAAACTCAAATCTCAGGGGTATAAGTATAATTTATCCCTTTTTTTTTAATCTAGGTATGGTATGGGATTTAATTTTTAAGCATTTTACCAAACCAGGTATAGTGGCTGTAAACATAACAAAACTAGGCAGGTGTGGTGTACAAGTAATAATGTGATTGGGTGCCTATGATAAGAGACAATCATCATGTGGACATTGTAAATTTGTATTTGCTATTTCAGTGATGTGATTCATACTATTTCAAGAGTCGTTATTAACGTAAAAAGAATATGCTTGCCATAATCTTTCATACTGCATTATATACTCAATAATGCAATAAAATGTTAATTTAGTATTACTTGGATCACTCCATTTCCCTTATTTTCTAGTATACTTTTTGTTTCTTGTTTATTTTGAAACATGTATATCATTTTAGCATTTTCAAGGTAACTACGAGAAACTTCTACATTATTACTGCTATCTTCAATTTGTCATCACATTGTTTATTCATGCTCAAGTGCTGACTGTCACCTATGATTGTAATCCTTGCGATGTTAAATTCATCTAGTACTTCCTTTTTGATATTGGGTCTGCCATGCCCTGTTGTCTTCCATAGTATGATGCTTCCCAGAACTTATACTTTACAGATTCATAGTGTTGAAGTTGGCAATGCAATGGAGACTTTGCCAATTCTTCCAAATTTGAGTTTCCTAAAAAGTTGATGATCATATGCAGGTGGATGATGATGAAGCAGATTCAGCAGAGGTTGGGAAGTATGATAAGGTTTGTCCATTCCCTACGTTCACAACTCAGATTTCTATATGTTGCTTGATTGGATTATTAGCTTTTTTATTTTGGATTTAGATGCTTTCTTTTTATCTATATATGATTTTCCATCATCCCCTGTTGAGTTGATCACAGAATTACGAAGACAATGCATACTATGAAGACTCTGAAAGCTTCTGGTCTGAGAGCAATGAGAGCTTCGATGCCAATGATTGGTACTTCCCCCACTTTAAACCTTGTCCCTGCATGTTTGTGGATTTTTTTTTCTTTCTTGGAAAATAGAAATGTTATTTGGGGTTGAGGACGGCTGATGACATTTAGCCAAATGGTCTTCCATCTATTGTTTCAAGATTTTTCATGCTGCATGTTTATAGTTTTAGCACGGCTTTACTATTTTGCATGTTGATTCTCACAATTCTTGTACGCACGTAGAAGCCAATCACAGAACCGGGCACAACCCTCTCACATCATGTTCTATGATTAGTTTTTTTATGTGTTCCTGGACTTTTTCTGATTCTTATGTATAGAAAATCTCCCTTGTGACACAGGGAACTATTGCGTCCACATTTTACTGTGGTATCTCGTTGAAGATTGAAGGTTGTGGCATGGGATCTTTTGTCTCTAAAAAGATGTTTATCCCCCTTATCCCATGTATTTTCAACCATATGATTTAGTTTTTAATTTAAAGAAAATTAGATTATGTGGTTGTGAGTGATGATCAGACAACCAGTATAAACACCTTTTTTTGGACAGAAGATAGTGTCGTGGACCAATGGGGGTCATCCAACTGGCAATGGTGGAAATCCAGATGCAGACAGATTTTTTGCCATTGCCTATTCTTTCAGCAGGCAAGTCATTTTGGCTATTGTAAAGTGCCATTAGGAGTTTAGTATTCTAATTTCTAACCAGTAGTTTTTTTGTTTCGACTTTGTTGAATTCACAAGGTTTCCTGTGATATTGTTCTTCCTTTATTGTCTTTTTTGGAGATTAGTGGAGAAGCCTTGTTATTCACATGATGTGTTTTGTTAATATACTTATTTTTGGGATGTTGTCTTGTCTCCCCTATGGCGAATAATTTATGTCTCCATTCATTTTTATACGAAAGAAAAAGGGGAAGCACTGATATCTTCTAGTTGTGAATTTGGTAGACGAGCACTCTGACCAAACTTTATATATATATATATATATATGAGGTCTATATTCAAAATCTTTGTTCTTATATATCCAAAATTTATATCAAGTAGATTAACTTTTGAGTCGCCTAAGCGGGAGTGGGGAATTCGAACTTAAGATCTCTTGCTTAGCAAGAGAACCCAAGACGATTGATCCACTTGTTAATACTCTTCTAAAGTCTAATAATGAATGGCCATGTTTGTTGCAATTTTTTGGAATTTATAATTTTATTTATTTATTTTAAATTTAGGAATTTGTGTTAATTTGGTTAGGCTTCGTTTGGGAAGCCATGGTTTGGGCTTTTTTAGCTATTTTAGCCACAAAAAACAAAATAGGCTATTTTAGTCATAACAAACAAAACATCACATCCAACTCATAATCATTACATTCTTTTTTCACAAAAAAACTCAAAAAAGTCAAAAAGCCCTTCCCAAACCAAGCTTTTAAGTCCAGGTTAAAATAGTCAAAAAAGTCAAAAAGCCAAAAAGTCAACTCACTTCCCAAACGGAGGCTTAGTGTAGTAAAAGAGTAATGTTCTAGATTCTTAAAACGTCACTCGTAAATTTATTTATAATGATGTGGCAAAGGATTAGGTTTTAGTTGGTTGATTTTTATATAATTCAATTACTAACAAATTGTTTATTGAGAGTAAATTTAAGAGGTGATATTTTAAGGGGTCTTAAGCATTTTCAATTAAAAATAGCTTAAATAAGTTTTAAAAAAACAATTATTAAAGGTTGAGAGAAATAAGTCTATTTTCTACTTTTTAATTTACTTTCAATTTATAACAAAATTACACCAAACAGTGTTTCAATGGGGGAACTTTCATTATCAGGTTGTTGCATGCATGAATACTCTGGTCTCAACTACCTGTGTCAAACTTTTGGTCTTTCAATTTGTAAATTGGGTTCTGATTGTGGTCAAATTACAGCATAAGCATGAAGAATTGTACATTTTTGCATTTTTCAAAAAAGAATAATTTTAATCTAGATTTTGTTGATTTGTTCCTAGATAAAATTTGTACGCATGCATCTCTTTGTTTTCATATAGCAGATATGGTATAAGATAGAAAAAATGTATCACTAACAAATTTTCAATCATAGGTACATAATATCTGTTACATATTGAAATGATTGCCATGTATAATGAATTGTAAAACATTTCCACTTCATTGATAAAAGAAACAAGAATAATTTTAAATAAAGTTTGCTAACAGTCGATTAGATTTGTGAGATTTGAACAAAACAACAATGTTAGAGATCCTAAAAATTTTATCAAAGATTCTATCAAATGTTTTACATGGATGTGGGATTCACATGACACCCACATTGTGTGGGTCCTACACCCATATGAGACATTTGGTAAAAATTTTGATAAAAATTTTAGTAAAAATTTTGGGATCTCTAGCATTATTCTTGAACAAAATAGACAAGATAATTAAAGCCTATTTTGGAAAGTGGGTTAAAAATCACTTTCCAGTTTTTAATCCACTTTCTTTTTTCACAAAAAAATCAAAAAAAGTTAAAAAGTAACTTTTAACTATCTTTCTAAAACACCTCCAAGTTGAAAAAAATTAATTATTTTAAAATTAGAGAAAAGCTTTAGATTTTACTTATAAGTTATCAATTTTTTAGTTTTTTGCTTTAAATAAATTATGTGTTTTTTTTTTTGGCTCCAAAAATGAATTATGTTTATCATGTTGGAAATGTTGGTTTTATAGGCTTATTTTGTGCCAACTTTGAACCCAAATTTGGATGGAGCCTATATGTCTTTTAAGATGCGTCCAAAGAGGTGACGTGTTCTTTACTGCATGGCAAGTCACTCGGTAAAAACGGTTTGTCAAAACTATTTATGAGTGAATGGGAACTGATGTTGTTTTCGAGTTCGTGAAATTGACTATTAAAGAAGTAAAATGTGGGTTTCCTTGAAATGGTTATCTCATATTGGAAATATAAGAGAACTTATGTGTGTATATAAGTTCTAGGTGACAACACTTGGGTTGTGCCCCAAGGGGCACTCCAAGTTTGTTGAATGAAGGAATTATGGACAAAGTGAACCTTAGCCCAAACCACCACACAAGCCGTTGCCACCAGCTAGGCTAGGTGTGGGTTATAGGTCAGGTTGGTTCTAATATTAATTTTTTAGACAAAAATTTATTTGAATTTTTCTAGAAATTCTTAATGAAATTAAATTCTAATTATGTGCCAAAATTGAATTTAATTTTCTGTCCAAATGTTATCTTCTCCAGTCCAATTTTTTCAAACAGATTAAACTGTTCAAACAGTTTTTCAAATCTGTTGCACCTGGACAGATAGAGTTTCTACACAGAACAGATTTAAACTGCCCGAACAGATTCAATTCTGCCAACAGTTTCCAACAGATAGAAACTGCCCAGCAGTTATCTGTTTGCACCTGTTCTGTTTGAAAACAGATCTGTTCATTTGAAATTGAACCTGTTTGGACAACCTCTATTTGCCTATAAATAGCAGCCATTTCCAGCAGTCATTGGCATTCCGAAAATTCATTTTTTTGCTTTCCTTTTGCTCTCTTGCATCAAGTATTCTTCATAATATTTTAGGAAAAAATTCAGGGAGTTTAGAACACAGGTTTTGTTCGTCGAACAAATTGTTTGAAGTGCTACTACAATTTGTGAAGATTATTGTATCTTGGGAGGTATACGCCATTGGTCCGCAAGCACCGAAGCAGGGCGAATCTGTTTAAAGGATAGAGTGTCACACACTCGACTTAATCTTTTAAAGTTTTATTAGGTTCGGTAAAATAAATTATGTAAGTAATTTATTTTTATTTATTTGATTTGGTTTCAAATTATTTATTTTACACAAAAGATTGTTCCAACAATCTTAAGACAGATTCGAATTATTCTGTTTATATAGAATTTTTCGTTTGTTTCCTTTTTTCTTTATTCTTCTTACAAAAATTATTTTCTGTGGTTTTACAAAATAATATTATGGTTGAAAAAACAAATAGTAGTAATATATTGTTTGACAAATAGTAGTAATATATTGTTTGACAAATAGTAGTAATATATTGTTTATTTTCTTTGACAATTAGTAGTAATATACCGGTGTCATTAACAATTCAGAATATTTATTTGTAAAGTTGGTCAGAAATTAATTTTAGTTTTCAGAAATAATTTCTAAGTATTCATAAATTAAAATTTTATTTTTAGTATTTTAATTTTTGAAGTGTTACAAAAATATTTTTCCGTGTGGAATTAATTTGTTTACATAAAATTTAATTTTATTTTCAAATTAATTGGAAATAAAAGTTACATTTTTTATTTATTTATTTTTTTACAAAATTTAATTCAGTGGTTTTGATTTATATTTTAGTATAAAATTTTAATTCTAATTTTGTTTTATAATTTAGAATTTATGGTTGTTGAAACTGGTCAAACTAATGCTCAAACAAGTACTGATATGGTGGCTGCAATTACACCAACCCCCTCTCCTGTTGTGACTATGCCAGTTAACTATGGTGAAAAGCTAGAGAAGTTCTCAGGAACTGATTTTAAAAGATGGTAGCAGAAAATGCTATTCTATTTTACTACTCTCAACCTGGCACGTTTTCTCCGTGAGGATGCTTGTACTCTGAAAGATAATGAAACTGACCAGTAAGTGGTTATTGCGATCGATGCCTGGAAACACGTTGATTTCCTTTGTCGGAACTACATCTTGAATGGATTTGATAACACATTATATAACGTCTACAGTCCTATCAAAATGGCAAAGGAACTTTGGGAATCTTTAGAGAAAAAGTACAAAATAGAAGATACTGACTCAAAGAAATTTGTGGTTGGCAAATACCTAGATTTTGTAATGGTTGATACTAAGACTGTGATCAGTCAAGTTCAAGATCTCCAGCTCATTCTGCATGACATTCATACAGAAGGCATGTCTCTCAGTGAATCCTTTCAAGTTGCTACCTTAGTTGAAAAATTACCACAAGCCTGGAAGGAATTCAAGAATTACCTCAAACACAAGCGCAAAGAAATGTCTTTAAAGGAATTAATTGTGCGTTTGAGGATTAAATAGGACAATCGTAATTCAGAAAAACAGGTTGGTAAACATCCAATGGTGTTATGACCCGAACCCGCTCCTCTGGATTAAGGTCATAACCGGCCAGTAACCAAGGGATTACCTACAGCCTCAAACCAAATAAAACATATATCATCAGAGTTAAGGGCCCAAACGGAAGCAAACTTAAAAATTGTCCAAAGAGCTGTGCTTACATGGCATATCAAAACATCAAACATATGTATTCATTAATAACTCACACCAAAAGGAGATCAATTCAAAGTTTTATACACGCAGGATCATTTAAGTCTTATTCAGCCAAGCCAAAACTTATATACAAGAGCGATTCAACGTTTTTGCCAACAATGCAAAGTTATAACATAACAAGAGAACAAAAGGGCAAAAACGAGTCTCGTGCATGAGACGTTAAGGCTGACTCCTCGAAACTTGACTTTCCTCACACACTTCGCCAGGGCTGGGTTTGGACATCCCTTTGCTCACCTACATACACATGAATGAGTATGAGCGAAAGCCCAGTGAATAATATCAAATAAAGAAAATACATGAATGACATTCGAGATAGATTTACATATATTAGACGGCCTTGGGCGCATTTAGAATTCTATCTAGTACGTTAGGCGATTTCAAGCCTGAACATATCAAACGGCCTCTGGCCCACTTCGTTCTTAACAAACGGCCTCGAGTCCAATTCATTCATGTCCGACAGCCTTTGACCCAATCATTTGTCAAACGGCCTTCGGCCCAATCAATTGTATCCAACGGCCTTTGGCCCAATCGATCATATCCGACGGCCTTTGGCCCAATCAATCGTATCCGACGGCCTTTGGCCCAATCAATCGTATAATAAATATTTGTCCACAATTCGAGTTAACAAAGTTATAAGACTTATATAGGAATAAGAAATTGGACAAATACATACTTCAAAATATCTTTACTAAGATATTACTCACAGTGTTCTGCCGGTGGATTTGCCCTGGAGTTCGACCCTACACATTACATAACACATATGGGTTACAAGTGATTCAATATGTTTTTAATCTATACATCCCTCTTAGGCTTCTTTCTTATTCTTTTAATTTATTCATAATGTTCAATGCATGCCTAAGAGTGCTTGGAAGTAAAAGAGAACGGAAAATGAAACACAGAACACCTTTTCAAAATTTCTGAACCAGGGGTCCCCGCTAGAGCGTGAGTTCCGCTGCTCGAGCGGACCCCCATGGTCTGCAAAAGTACTAGTTGCCTTGTATTCACGCTCGAGCATGATTATCCCCGCTCGAGCGGATGATATTATTTGCAAAACTACTAGGAGCTAGCATTTCACGCACGAGCGGCCATTACCCCGCTCGAGCGGACATGCTGGATTCTGGGTTTTCCAGCAACCATTTTGAGCTTCAAACTTGTATTCAAACTAATACATCTTGCATTTTATGATCCATAACCCTCATATACATTTATTAACATGATACAAGCACCAATTCACCACATTATGAAGCTCAAATCCTATGAATCAATTACATGTATACCCAAATTATACCAAACTCATTTCCAACACATCAATTTCATGCGTTCAACACTCATACTCTTATGAATTGTACATGTATGCGAGATAACTTCCCTTCTCAATTTAAATGATGAAGAGATAATCAGAAACATATGAACTTCAATCCAAGATTCAACATGGATCATGTATTTCATGCTCAAACATACAAATTCATGGCAATTCCTCTCATGCATGCATTCTTTGACTTCAAATTCATCAATTACAAACTCAAATTCATGAATTAAGGGTTGATCACTCACCTAGGAGCTTCAATTCTTCCAATTATAGCTAATTCTTGAGCTAATCCCCTTAGTTTCTTGAATTCTCTTGCAATTCTTCAATGCTGGGCCCTCTCTCTCACTAAATCCGGCCCTCTCTCTCTCTAGAGAGCTAATCTCAGCCAAAATGAGTGAAATGAGCTCAAAATCAAATTAATGTGAGTGTAATGCCCCATTTTTATAGTCTCCCACTTAATCAAATTGATTAAGGTTAATAATAGTGCTCTAATTAATCATTCTGAATCTAATTATTTTGATCCGAATAAATTTTCAATTAAATTTTACCATAGGCTCTAAAAATTACGCTAATCACAATGGTGTAATCAATTTTAGTTTCTGTGGCCGATAGGGTCTTTAATTTAAATTCTAAAACAGAAAATCAAACAGATTTTCTTACGGTGAACAGATAGAAATTCAAAACCACATATATGCATATAAATGACACTCAAAATCATATTAAACACATAATCACAATCATAATTAAGATTAATTAGCATAATACAGACCAGGGTTATCACAATCTTCCCCCCTTTAGGAAGTTTGGTCTTCCAAATTTATTTTACCTTCGTCAGGAAACAAATATGGATAGCGTAGTCGCATTTCATCTTCTTTTTCCCATGTAGCGTTCGTTCCCCAGTGTTCTCTCCATTCCACTTTCACCATCGGGATGGACTTGCTTCTTAACTGTTTCGTTTGCCAGTTAATGATTCGTTCTGGCCATTCTGTGTATTTCACATTTTCATCAAGAGCTATTCGGTGATAATCAATTACATGGAACGGATCCCGAAGATAACCCCTCAACATCGACACATGAAAAAACATTATGGATTTGCTCGAATCCCGATGGCAAAGCAACTCTATAAGCAACTGGATCAAGTTTTTCCAAAATCTGAAACGGCCCAATGTAACGGGGCGACAATTTCCCTTTCTTACCGAACCTTACTTGGCCATTTATTGGAGTCACACGGATAAACACATGATCACTAACCTCATACTCGGGAGGTCTTCTTCGAACATCTACATAATTCTTTTGTTGGTCCTGAGCTGTTTTGAGCCTTTACTTAATAGTTTTGATCTTCTCAAAAGTGTCTTGCACAATTTCAGGCTCAAGTAGAGCCCTATCCTCGACTTCTGTCCAACAAATTGGTGATCTACACCTTCTACCATACAAAGCCTCGTATGGTGCCATACCGATGTTAGAGTGGAAGCTGTTATTGTATGTAAACTCTGCTAATGGCAAATAATCTTCCCAACTCCCTTGAAAATCCAAAGCACACATTCTGAGCATGTCTTCTAAAGTCTGTATGGTCCGTTCTGATTGTCCATCTGTTTGTGGATGGAATGTAGTACTGAATCTCAATTCTGTTCCCATTGCTCTTTGTAGGCTCTTCCATAATTTAGATACAAATTTTGGATCTCTATCCGACACAATAGATACCGAAACTCCATGTAAACGGACAATCTCATCAACATATATAGGCCTTGTTTGGTAGAGCTTATTTCCAGCTTATTTCATCTTTTAGCTTAATTTAAGCTATTTTGATGTGTTTGGTTCAGCTTAACAATACAACTTATAGCTTTTTGTAAGTCAAAAATTAACTTATTCTTTGAGTGGGGGAGGAGTAGCTTAATTTATAAGTAAAAAATCAGCTTATGTTCACAGTTATAAACTATAAGCTGTTAAGGTATAAGCTATAAGCTATAATCACTTTCCCACAGCTCTACCAAACGGGCCATAGTGGCCAGTCTATAAGCATCAAATGTAGTTTTAACAAGTAGAAAATGTGCAGATTTAGTCAGTCTATCAACTACAACCCAAATAGAGTCCATACCTCGAGGAGTTCGAGGTAGACCAACGACAAAATCCATAGTTACATGTTCCCACTTCCATTCAGGAATAGGGAGAGGTTGAAGTAGACTGGCTGATTTTTGATGATCGGCTTTAACTTGTTGACATTGAAGGCATCTGGACATATATTCTACAATTTCTTTCTTCATTTTGGGCCACCAATAACTTTGTTTCAAATCCTGATACATTTTATTATTACCCGGATGCATAACAAATACTGACTTATGGGCTTCATCAAGAATTCTTTTCTTTAGTTCCGGAATATCTGGGACGCATATTCGGTTTCAAAATCTCAACATTTCATTTTCAATGCTGAACTCTGCTTTTGGACTTGTCTCAAATTCATCAATCACTTTCTTGAGGAATTCATCATCTTTTTGTTTCTGTTTAATCTCGTCAATGATTGTTGGTTCGATTGAAATGGCAGTTATCAATCCGCCATGTTCACACAATACCACTTCAACCTCAGACTTCTCAAAATCTTGCAAGATTTCTTTCTGTTCCGTAAGCAAACAAGCTAAATTCCTCACCGATTTTCTGCTCAAGGCATCAGCAACTGTATTGGCTTTCCCGAGATGATATCGAATTTCAAGGTTATAATCCTTTATCAATTCAAGCCATCTCCTCTGTCGCATATTTATCTCTTTCTGTGTAAAGAAGTACTTCAAACTTTTATGATCTATGTAGACTTCGCATTTTGCCCCATACAAGTAATGTCGCCAGATTTTCAAAGCAAATACAATTGCGGCTAATTCTAAATCATGTGTTGGGTAGTTTCTCTCAAGTGGCCTCAGCTACCGGGAGGCGTAAGCAATTACCCTTCCATTCTGCATTAATACACAACCCAACCCTTTATAAGATGCATCACTGAAAATTACAAAGTTTTCCATACCTGATGGCAGTGTCAAAACTAGTGCGGTGGTCAATCTTATTTTTAGTTCATGAAAGGCAGTTTCCCTTTCATCATTCCATTCAAACGGTTGCGCTTTGCGTGTCAGTTGGGTAAGAGGCACATCTATTTTTGAAAAGTCTTTCACGAACCTTCTGTAGTACCCAGCTAAGCCCATGAAACTGCGGACTTCTATTACATTTGTTGGCATAGGCCAATTCACAATTGCCTCTATCTTTTATGGGTCCACTGAAATCCCCTCCTTGTTGACAACATGCCCTAAAAAGGTAACTTTATCTAATCAAAATTCACATTTCTTTAGTTTGGAAAATAATTTCTTTTCTCTAAGTATTTGCAACACAGTCCTCAGATGTTGTTCATGTTCAAGTCTATTCTTTGAGTATATCAAAATATCATCAATAAAAACCACAACAAATTCATTAAGGTAGGTCTTAAAAATTTGGTTCATTAAGTCCATAAAAGTTGCAGGAGCATTAGTCACCCCAAATGGCATAATAATAAATTCATAATGGCCATACCTTGTTCGAAACGCAGTTTTCTCAACATCCTCTGCTTACACCTTCAACTAGTGGTATCCGGACCTCAAATCAATTTTGAAAAACACTTGTGATCCCTACAACTGGTCAAACAAATCATCAATACGAGGTAAGGGATATTTATTCTTTATTGTCACCTTGTTCAGTTCTCGATAGTCAATACACAAGCGTAAGGTTTCGTCTTTCTTTTTCACAAATAACACCGGTGCACCCTATGGTGAAGTACTAGGTCGAATAAACCCTTTGTCAAACAGGTCTTGCAATTGTTCCTTCAATTCTTTAATTTCAGCAGTAGCCATTCTGTAGGGAGTTTTAGAAATAGGCTGAGTGCCTAGGACAACTTCAATAGTAAACTTTATCTCCTTGTCTACTAACTCACCTGGTAATTCATTTGGGAACACATCTAGAAACTCATTAACAATAGGGATACTGTTCAATTCAACATTATCAGATTGTTCAGATAACACACAACACAAATAACCCTGGCACCCTTTCCTGATCAATTTACATGCTTTCATTGTAGATATCAAATAAAATGGAGACACTACCCCGTTACCCACAAATACAATTTCTTCCTGTTCCGGAGGTTTAAATACAACTCGTTTCGTTACACAGTCAATGGTGGCACAATATTTAGTTAACCAATCCATGCCCAAAATTATATCCAAATGTCTAAAGTTCAAGGGTAACAAATCTACATACAGAATAGCATTTCCAATACGCATATCACATAATCGATATACCGATGCACACAACACAGATTCCCCGGATGGAGCACACACACATAGCAAATATGGCAATGATTCTAGTGGTCTACTCAGTCTAGATGCAAATGCACAAGTTACGAAAGAGTGTGTTGATCCGGAGTCAATTAACACAAAAGCATCCTGATTGCATATAGAGATAGTACCTGAGATAATGACTTCAGCATTCTGCGTATTGCCTGGAACAAGCGCAAAAACTCTCCATTGTCTCACGATATCTCCAGTGGTAGAGGATCTCCGAGTATTTTCCGGTTTTGGGATGGACGCTGTTGAGCTAGCAGCTAATTTTCCACTATTCTGATTACAATCTCTGGCCATGTGCCGTATCTTACAACATTTGAAACAAGCTCCTGACACACTATAACAAACTCCACGATGCCTTTTACTACAAATATTGCACAATGGAGATGTTTCTCGGGAAGAATTCGAAGTACTTGAAGAGCCCATATTCTATTTCTTTGAAAAAATTTTCTTCGAAAAAAAGCCTTGTCTTTTACTACCCTTCCAATCAGTTGTTGATTTGGTCTGTCTAGCTATGTTAGCTTATGATATTATGGCCCGGTGTAGCACCCCAATATAGGTTTCCAGCTTCAAGACATTCACCCTTTCCAAAATATCACTTCAAAGCCCACCTTCAAAATGCCTCGCTTTCTTGTAGTCGGTATTGATCACATGAGGTGCAAACCTGGCCAACTCAGTGAATTTGGCCTCATACTCAGCTACTGTCATGCTGTCTTGTTTAAGTTCCATGAACTCCGATACTTTCTTGTCATGGACACATTGAGGGAAGTACTTATCGTAGAAAACTTCCAGGAATTTCGTTCAACCAATGTCATTATGATTCTCACGCATCAATATCCACCATCTTCTTGCTTCATCTTCAAGCATAAAGGTGGCCAGAAGCACTTTCTGTGTCTCTGAACAAGGAAACACCTCAAACAGCTTTTCAATGCCGAGGACCCATGCTTCGACCTTTAACGGATCTAATCTCCCACGAAACTGTGGTGGTTTCATTTTCTTAAACGCTTTGGTGAGAGCTATTATCCGGTCATCATTCTGTAAATCTGGCACAGAAGGTGCCGGAGGTGGAGGTGGAGGATGTGGTTGTTGCCACTGTTGTTGTTGCCTCAATGTTTCTGCCATTTTCTGAGTCAATCTTTCCATCCTATCCATTCTGGCAGTAGAGGCCTCCTCTATCTCATCACCTCTCGTTCTCACCATTTGATTAGACTTGCATCATTCTTTATACAAAAATTTCACAAGTATGCATATACAAAGGAGCACACATATTCAAATAATTTGTAATGCAAGTAAATCATAAGCATATAGCATACAATCATTCATCTTGAAGCATTTAAGCATATTCTTGATGCTTTCAGATTCATACTTATCACATCAATGCATTCTAGATCTTTTCTAAACGCTTATTGCTCATCTGGACAAGTGTGTGAGTTATTAACTCGTGTTCTAATACCACTCTGTCATGACCCGAACCCACCCCTCTGGATTAAGGTCATAACCAGCCAGTAACCAAGGGATTACGTACGGCCTCAAACCAAATAAAACACATATCATCAGAGTTAAGGGGCCAAACGGAAGCAAACTTAAAAATTGTCCAAAGCGCTGTGCTTACATGGTATATCAAAACATCAAACATATGTATTCATTAATAACTCACACCAAAAGGAGATCAATTCAAAGTTCTATACACGCAGGATCATTCAAGTCTTATTCAGCCAAGCCAAAACTTATATACAAGAGCGATTCAACGTTTTTGCCAACAATGCAAAGTTATAACATAACAAGAGAACAAAAGGGCAAAAATGAGTCTTGTGCATGAGACGCTAAGGCTGACTCCTCGAAACTTAACTTTCCTCACACACTTCACCAGGGCTGGGCTTGGACATCTCTTTGCTCACCTACATACACATGAATGAGTATGAGCGAAAGCTTAGTGAATAATATCAAATAAAGAAAATACATGAATGGCATTCGAGATAGATTTACGTATATTAGACGGCCTTGGGCCCATTTACAATTCTATCTAGTATGTTAGGCGATTTCAAGCTTGAACATATTGTGACAACCCTCACCACTGATTACTGCTAAACTGTGACTGAACATGATAAGTAACTGATTAGACTGGAATTCTGAACTGATTGATTGAACGTATTAGTTTAAATGCATATCTATCTGTTTGACTGCTAAATGATCTGCTCATGTTTTGTGTTTTAAACTGCAAATTGAAGGCCTTATCGGCGGCCGAATCTGAAACTGATTAGTGTTTTATGCTAATTGGAATTTATGTGATTTTATGGTAGATTTAATTGAAATTTGTTTTGGTATGATTAAATTGGATTAAATAATGTTAAATTGCACTAGTGGGCTTATTTACCAAATTGCCACTTAGTGGACAATTCTAGGACCATTTAGTTGACTCTTATATGCTAGCATTAGCACCTCTTCAGCCATTTTTCAAGACCCAAAATCGTAGGAAAGAGTGAGAGAGGTGAAAACTTGGCTTCAATTGAGATTTGACTTGGAGGCTCAGAAGATTTGGAGGATAATTGCAAAAATTGAGCTTCCCTTCTTGAACTTGAAGACTTAAGGTAGAGCTTTTACCTTCTTGTTTATGAATTGAGTTGGTTCTTGCATGGTTTAGAAGAATGTTGAAGTCTAGAGCCAAGTTATGGCTTAAAATGTGGAATAGTGAGCTTGAATCATGCATACATGTTTACATTCTTGAATTTTGAGGTTGTTTTCATAGAATCCTCACATGCATGTCCATATTTGGGTTATAGTTCATGAATTCATCATGTTTTGGAAGGATTGGCTCATTTGATCTTGTATTGGAAGCTTTGATTTCAATTGAACACTTGCATGTTACATATACATTATGTTCATGAAGTTTTGTTTGGATTTGTGTTTAATTGAACTACCATTGGGCTTTGATTTTACAAATTGATCTTTGAAACATGTCATATTATGAGTTTTAAAGTGTTTTCTAGAAAATTGGCCCAAAGGAATCGAATTTGATGCTTTAAATGTTGAATTTGAGCTTGGAGGTTCAATCTGGAAATTTCAGATTTTGGACCCACGCTCGAGCGTAAGACTTCACGCTCGAGCGTACACTCTGAGTACATGCAGTCCGCTCGAGCGTGGAAAGCAATGCTCGAGCATGAAATGCATCTATGCAGTACTTTTCACATGTTTACAGTCCACTCGAGCGAGGGAATGCACGCCCGAGCGAGGACTTGTGTCTCACGCTTGAGCGGGGTCGAGCGCCCGTCGAGCTTGAATTTCATGCATCTAGTACTTTTATAGTCCGCTCGAGCGATGAAAATCACGCTCGAGCATAGCTCCTTTATCTCCATGTCTGCTCGAGCGTAGAAAGCCACGCTCGAGCGAGACCCCTGTTTTTTGAAAATTCTGAAAAGTGTTTTAAAGTGCATCTTTGCATCCTCGTTCCATCCTAGGCATTCCTAGGCCTAGTTTAAGGCATCTTAATGAGGATAATGCTATAGAACCACACCGAGTCAAGATAGAGACTGAGTTATTGTTTCCCAAACGTGTGTTCATCCTATAACTGTGTAAGGTTGGCATCCGAGGACGCTCACTAGCCTATCTGTAGCCCAGAACTCTGTGAGTAATAATGTTGTAAAGATATATTCAATTATGAATATTTTCTGAATGATCAATTGTACTGCATTTTGAAATGATATTTCTTACTGAATGAATGCTTATCCTATTTGCAAACTGTATTCGTGGCATCCATAGCAATTTACTATTACTTGTAGACACCCCATTTTTGACCGGCCTTAAGACTCATACGTCATCGATTGAGCGCTTGGTGATTGCGCATGCTGTGCTCGTTCTGAGGTTACGGAGTCTCGGCTGAGAGCCTTGCCTCCGGACTTCGGAACTCTTTTGTGCTTTGCTTCGGTTTGCGAATCAGGTTCTATTTTCTCTTTCCGAAGGGAGGGAGAGGTCTCGTAGGCCATCTCTCAGTGGCCGTAGGCTACTTTTCGTGGTCGTAGACCACTGTTCCCGTTTGGAGACCAGTTTTCGATTTTCGAAGTCGTCGGCCGTGCGCCTCGGTTAGGGACCGCTTAACTTTCTCCGTTTGCTCTGATTTTTGGCACACACCTTGTTTCCTCTCTCTAGAGGGACACTGTGGCCCGAGAGACCACCTTCGTGGTCGTACGCCACTTTCGATGCTTAATAGTCAGTTTTCGGGGCACCCGGCTGCGCGTTTTGGCCCCCGAACCCTCGTTTTGCATCCGTCTTGGTTCATTTTTGGCATGGACCCTATTTTCATTGTTTGGAAGGTGGTACAAGGGTGGGAGACCACCTTTTCTCCTTGGAGACCACCTTTCTCTTCGCCGGTTGGTTTTCTTGATAGGAAGCCGGTCTCCTTGGTTTTTGGGCCATATTTACTGGTCTCCCACCATACCACTTGCTTGCATTTCATGTAGAGACCACCCTTGGGAGGCTGCCGACCACTTGAACCTTTTGACCCTGGTCGGCCGACCAGGGCAAATGGTCGGCTGACCACTTGAACTGGTCGGCCAGCTCCCATCAGTTCTGTCTTAGTGAGTTGATTCCAGTTATGCTAACTGGGAGGCACAGACTGTATCCTCCATACACGTGTATGGATGATGTTTCCCCTTGGTTTTAAGCTTCTAAGAGAAGCTTTAATCCCTCTTGTCTATAAAGGAAGGGCTCCCCTTCCTTGTAGAGGGTTCAAAAAAAAAAAATAATAATTGGTCAAAGGCATACAAGATTTCTCCCTCTGTATCTCTACATCCAAGCTCAAAAAGTGGATGGTTCTTGCACCTTTGCATACCATCTCCCAACCTAACCCCTCCACCATCACTCTAAGCATCTTGGAGGCCATTTTCAGAGGTTGAGAGGCTGTCTTTGTGGTCCAGAGGTTGCTGGTCCTTTTGTGCTACAAGGGTAACACACTTTCTCTCTTTTAAGGCTTTATTTTGCTTCATCTTTTATCTATACTTGCAAGCATATTTGAGTTTTGGTGTAAACTGAAAAAAGTCTTATTTTGAGGCCCTTTACATGTTTGTTTGAGATCATTTTTCTGTTGGGGGTCATCTACCCCCTTGCATGCTTCATTTTACCTTGTTTTGAGCTATGCCTTAGAGCATTTGTGTTGGCCTTTGTTTGGCCTTTTAGCCACTAAAATCTAGTGGATTTTCAGTGGCTAGCATGCTGTTTTGAGTGCCAAAATCAGAGAGGGGTGACCCTCTCTCTCCTTGTTTTGTTTTTTAGCATTTTTTGCCTTACAAAGGAGCCCTTATTTGCATGCTTCCAAGCCATGTTTCAGGCCATTTTCAATGAGTTTTAGGACCTGTATAGGCTCTGTCCAGAGCTTGTTTTTCCATATTAGATGTCCATCTTTCATGTGTAGAATAACCCTCTTTATAGCACATCAAAGGGGCATCTCATTCTTGCATGCATTAATCATGTTTCAGTGGGTTTTTGGACTTTATTTGGCATGTCATACCTTTGAATTTTGCTGGTTTAGTGGCCTCTTGATTGCCTCACATGCTTGTAGTGCAAATCCTATTTACTAGCTTACATTGCATGCTATTTTGGCCTTTGATTCTAGCACTTTTTGGCCATGCCTTAAACTGATTTTGTGCATATTTTGGACTAACTTAGCTCCGTTTTTGGGCCTCATGGTCGAATGATGTTTGCTATGCATGGTTGTAGTTCAATACCCTTGCCTAGCTTTGAGTTTTGAAGGCTATTGCATGCGTATTTTGAGATGTTTCCATGTTTTGGCATCATTGTGAATCATATTTCAGAGCTTATATGTATGCCATATTCCCATGTTTTCCACTCTTTAAATGTGTTTGAGAGTTATGTATGAATATCTCATTTTTGGACCATTGCATGAGCTTCATTTCCATGCTTTGCGAGCCATCATTTTAGTCCATATTTGCTACTGTTTTGGCCTGTATAGGGACTATTTGGGGCTGGTTTGGCCATTTGAGTATTGCTTTGCATGCCTATAGTGTAATCTACTTCACTAGTTTCGGTATTTGGGCCATCTAGCATGCATTGTGGAGGTGTTTGCATGATTCGGGACCATCTTGCATGTCATTTCAGAGCTAAAAAATATGTGATTGTATGCCATATTTCATGCTTACCATGCTTTGGTGGAGTTACATTTTGTGCCTTAGGTTTGGTCCCTTGCATTTGTGCATGTTTGCATGTGTGTTGTTGCTTCATTTTCATCATGTATGGCCATTGATTTGAGTGTGGCTGAGGCCCATTCATTTTAGTTTAAGTCCATCTTGCATTATGTATGCCATATCCATGTTGTCGCATGCTTGATCGTCACATTGTGTATGCCTTGTTCATATCTTTGTGCATGTCCAGCTTTGTATGTGCATTGCGTATGCCATATAGTTCATGTGCATTGAGTATGCCGTTCTTAGTTCATGGCATTGTGTATGCTAGTTGCATGTTTGCATATCATCCCTCGCATGCTAGCATGATTAGGTTGCATTGCATTTAGGGTTGCATACTAGTCGTATTATGTATGCCATGTATATTGCATTGTGTTTGGAATAGGGTTTAGTCCAAACACGGGAAACGAGGGATGTTTCGTACTCCAAGTGACAACGTGCCTCAATTCTCGGTCATCGACACTCCGGATTACCCACGATGGAGTTTAGGCCTTGTTGTGTTTATATGTGCATTCATTTTACATTGAGTCGTGCAATCGACTCCTCGGCCATCATGCATCGAGATTCGTGATTGGTGGCACGAGGATCGAGGACTACACTCCCTGGAGCTTGTGCAATGATGGGGAGAGTGGTCATGCACACATATGTTGAAAATACTTTGCCATGCCTCTTTCTCGCTCTCTGTTGCAGCAAACCAGAAATCAGTAGCAAAACTGGTGAGCAGCCTTTTGGAGCTTTGTACAGTGTTCTGGGACTAGTTGCAAACAGAGGCAAATCGAGGCATCGCGATGGATTTCCCGACAAGGCGACTTGAGCATGCATGCATCCCTATCATTCGGAACAGAGCTGAGGCAGTCCATTTTGTTTAATTTGCATGCTAATTTCCTTACTTACTTAGTTAATTCATTAATTAATTAATGTTGTGTAATAATTAGTTTAATTAACTTAAATTAGCTAGTTTATTCTGTACTATTCATTCGGACCCTCCGAGGAGGACAATGTTGTAATAAGTGTGCGTGTGTGTGTGATGCATATTTTCTAACCCCACGTCTTTCTCCCTTTTATTTACCAGCTTATGATGGTTAGTTTAGGGCACGTTTCAATTAGCATACTTATGCTCACATGTTTGCATCTATTTATCTGTCTTGCATGCACCGGGCTCGGCACATCATACTAACTGCATTGTATTTCAATTCTGAGTTGAATATGTGTATCAGTTGTTGCATTTCATATGCCATTTTTGAATAGCCGAGCCTATCTTAGTTGCATTTTTGCATGTGTTGCATTAGGCATTTCAGCATAGTTAGGATTTATGCATGATTTCTAATTAGCTTCTTTCTTTGGCTTGGAGTACTCGGTAAGTATTTATGCTTTAGCATCCTTGCATGTGTGTGAATGACTGCCATGATAGCATGCTTACCATGAGGCTATGTGCTTATGTGATATAATTGCCTGAATGCCTGTGGGTGAAGGTTGGGTTGCTTGAATTGAAATAATTCGTCGAAACCCGTGTTCTAGCCTACTTGCGAGTAGCAAACTTTAATCCATTTTCAAAACAAACGGATATGCGATGCTTTGTTTCAACTTAGGCAATCTAGTCTATACTTGTTTTGCTGTGCGCATCACATAGTAATTCTAGGTTAATAACCGGAATAAGAGCACATATGTTTTAAAAAATAAGATATCATGCTTAGTGGTGGCCGATCTTTGATCGGGCGAGCGGGGGTGCGCATGAAATGACCTCCCCAATTGTACCCAAGTTCCCGAGCCGAGGCAACTTTGGTGATGACGGACACGTGGCCTTAGGCACGAGTCAGGGTTTCTTAATTTCCCCCAAAATAAAATATTTAGGTGGCGACTCTATATCTGGCAAAGCAATCCATGTTTGGCACTTCTTTTTAAAAATTAGTTTTTCAAAACGATTTGCCAGATTTGGACTCTTTGGTGATTTATCGATCTTGCATTGCACTTTGCGAGATTAGATTCAGAACCGTGACATTTGAGTTCGAACTGTAGTGAGCCCAATGAACAAAACGGGATTTTCCCGGGACGTTCGGGGACGTCTACAGTTTCTGGCGACTCCGCTGGGGAGTTAGAGAACTTGACTCGAACTCATAATATCTTGTTTTGATTACATTTATGTGTCTCTTTGCATTGCATTTGCATTGGTGCGCCTAGGACACCGTATTTGCCATCTGCTATTCCTGAATGGTTTACCAGAGGCTCGCTTTGAGAAGCGTGCCATAAGGCTGACCAGACGTCTAAGATATTACTCACAGTGTTCTGCCGATGGATTTGTTCTGGAGCTCAACCCTACACATTACATAACACATGTGGGTCACAACTGATTCAATCCGTTCTTAATCTATACATCCCTCTTAGGCTTCTTTCTTATTCTTTTAATTTATTCATAATGTTCAATGCATGCCTAAGAGTGCTTAGAAGTGAAAGAGAACGGAAAATGAAACACAGAACACCTTTTCAAAATTTCTGAAACAGGGGTCCCCGTTCGAGCGGACCTCCATGGTCTGCAAAAGTACTGGTTGCCTCGTATTTACGCTCGAGCACTAATTTGGACGCTCGAGCTGAGGGTCAAACATATGCCTTGTACGATCGAGCGTAATTATCCCCGCTCGAGCGGACGACAGCATCTACAAAACTGCTAGGAGCTAGCATTTCACGCTCGAGCGGCCATTACCCCGCTCGAGCGGACATACTGGATTCTGGGTTTTCCAGCAACCATTTTGAGCTTCAAACTTGTATTCAAACTAATACATCTTGCATTTTATGATCCATAACCCTCATATACATTTATTAACATGATACAAACACCAATTCACCACATTATGGAGCTCAAATCCTATGAATCAATTACATGTATACCCAAATTATACCAAACTCATTTCCAACACATCAATTTCATGCATTCAACACTCATACTCTTATGAATTGTACATGCATGCGAGATATAACTTCCATTCTCAATTTAAATGATGAAGAGATAATCAGAAGCATATGAATTTCAATCCAAGATTCAACATGGATCATGTATTTCATGCTCAAACATTCAAATTCGTGGCAATTCCTCTCATGTATGCATTCTTTGACTTCAAATTCATTAATTACAAACTCAAATTCATGAATTAAGGGTTGATCACTCACCTAGGAGCTTCAATTCTTCCAATTATAGCTAATTCTTGAGCTAATCCCCTTAGTTTCTTGAATTCTCTTACAATTCGTCAATGTTGGCCCCTCCCTCTCACTAAATTCAGCCCCCTCTCTCTCTAAAGAGCTAATCTCAGCCAAAATGAGTGAAATGAGCTTAAAATCAAATGAATGTGAGTGTAATGCCCCATTTTTATAGTCTCCCACTTAATCAAATTGATTAAGGTTAATAATAGTACTCTAATTAATCATTCTGAATCTAATTATTTTGATGCGAATAAATTTTCAATTAAATTTCACCATAGGCTCTAAAAATTACGCTAATCACAATGGCGTAATCAATTTTAGTTTCTATGGCCGATAGGGCCTTCAATTTAAATTCTAAAGCAGAAAATGAAATAGATTTTCCTACGGTGTACAGATAGAAATTCAAAACCACATATATTCATATAAATGGCACTCAAAATCATATTAAACACATAATCACAATCATAATTAAGATTAATTAGCATAATACAGACCAGAGTTATCACAAATGGAGTCAAAAACAAATGTGGTGGAACATGCTCCAAAAGCCAAGAAACGAAAATTTTCTAGAGAAAGTTCCTCACAAGGCTCTAAAGGAAGAGAAACTAAAAAGTACAAGTTCAATGGCAAATGTTACATTTGTGACAAAAAAGGACATCGGGCCAAAGATTGTCGTAACAAGCGCAAAGGCAAAGGAATATCAAACAAGAAGTTTGTTCAAGCCAATATGACCGAAGTGGACAAAATTTTCAATGGTGTTGATGACATAAATCTTTCCGCAGTTGTTTCTGAGGCAAACCTTGTCGAAAATCTTAAAGAATGGTGGGTGGACACTGGTGCTACTCGCCACATCTGTGCCGACAAAAAGATGTTCACATCTTATTCTATAGTTGACAGCGGTGAACAACTTTTTATGGGCAACTCCTCAACTTCTAAAGTTGAAGGACAATGAAAGATTATTCTGAAGATGACATCTGGAAAAGAACTCACTCTCAACAATGTGCTGCATGTACCGGACATTTGCAAGAACCTTATTTCTGGATCTTTGTTGAGTAAGAATGGGTTTAGGCTAGTTTTTGAAAGTGACAAGTTTGTACTTACCAAAAACGAGATGTATGTAAGAAAAGGTTGCATGTCTGATAGCCTTTTCAAAATGAATGTAATGACTGTTGTACCCTCTGTTAGTAATAAAATTACATCTTCTTGTTACTTGATTGAGTCTTCAAATTTATGGCATGATAGACTTGGACATGTTAATTATGGATCTTTGCGTAGATTAATTAATATGGAGTGTTTACATAAATTTGAAATTGATCCAAATCGTAAATGTGAAATTTGTGTTGAGACAAAATTAACTAAAACTCATTTTCATTCAATTGAAAGAAGTACGAAACCACTTGAATTAATTCATAGTGACATTGCGATTTTAAATCAATTCAAACTAGAGGTGGGAAAAAATATTTTATCACTTTAATAGATGACTATACTAGATATAGTTATGTTTATTTAATTCGAACCAATGATGAAGTTTTGGGAACTTTCATTCAATATAAGAATGAAGTTGAAAATCAACTTGGTAAGAAAATTAAAAAACTTAGAAGTGATAGAGGTGGTGAATATGAATAATTTTTTGGTGAATTTTGTAAAGAATATGGAAGAATTTATCAAACCACCGCTCCTTACTCACTTCAGAAAAATGGAATTGCTGAAAGGAAAAATAGGACTTTAAAGAACTGATGAATGCCATGTTAATAAGTTTTGAATTACCTCAGAACTTGTGGAGGGAAGCAATACTTTCTGCTAATTATATACTTAACAAAGTATCCCGAAAGAAAGTGAATCAAACACCTTATGAAATGTGGCATGTGAGAGTACCATCCTACAAATACTTAAAAGTGTGGGGGGTGTTTGGCTAAAGTGGCTATTCCTAGTTCTAAAAAGACTAAGATAGGTCCTAAAATTGTTGATTGCATTTTCATTGGTTATGCCAAGAATAGTAGTGTATATCGGTTTTTGATTCATAAGTCAGAACATTCCGAAATATATGTAAATACTATTATTGAATCCTAGAATGTGTCTTTCTTTGAACATGTGTTTCCAAATAAAACTGGACAAGAGACAAGTACTAACAAAAGATCTCATGATGATATTACCAATCAAGATTAAGAGCAAGAGATAAATCAAATTGATGAAGAGGAACCTAGACGTAGCAAACGTGCTAGAACCTCAAAATCTTTTGATCTAGATTTTCTAACATTTTTATTAAAAAATGAGCCTTTAACTTTTAAAGAGGCTATGTCCAGTCTTGAAGCTCCTTTATAGAAAGAGGCTGTAAACAGTGAAATTGAATCCATCCTGCAAAATTGCACTTGGGAATTGGTGGATTTACCACCAAGGTGTAAACCTCTTGGATATAAGTGGATTTTCAAAAAAAAAATGAAAGTGGATGGATTAATTGACAAATACAAGACAAGACTTGTGGTCAAAGGTTTTAGACCAAAAGAAAGTCTTGATTACTTTGACACATACTCACCGGTTACTAGAATAACATTCATTAAAATGCTAATTGCTATTGCATCGTTGTACAATCTAGAAATTCATCAAATGGATATGAAAACCGCTTTCTTAAATGGTGAGTTAGATGAAGAAATTTATATGAAACAGCCAGAAGGATTTTCTGTTCCAAGAAAAGAAAAGAAAATGTGTAAATTGATTAAATCATTATATGGTTTAAACCAAGCGCCAAAGCAATATCATGAGAAATTTGACAAAGTAATTGTAATAACCCCGACTCGTAATTAGCTACTTGTCAGTGATTAAAGATGCTAATTAAGTGGATCAAATGAATTATGGGATTAATATGTAAATTGCATGATATTTGGCCTTTTATCTGTTACTTATAGAAATATCTGTTTGGAATCCCACTTTAATATGTAAATTGAAAGCCTGATCGGCATCCGAAATCGAAATTGACTACACCAATATGTTATTTAGAATTTTTAGAACCATGTGGCAAATTTTATTAAAATTTGATTCAGTCTGATTAATTAAGTCATGTTTGGTTAGCCTAATATTCTAATTATTGTATTTTTTGTACCATAGCTTTTTATGAGCCTAATAAGCTCATTTGAACTCATTTCTCTTCATTAGTGCAAAAAATCTGAGATTTCATCCTAAAGTAAAAGAGACTCCATTTTAGAGAGAGAAAATGTTGATTTAAAGTTGAAGTTGTGGATTTTGCTAGAGTAGCTCAAGTTGGCAAGGATCTTGTGTGTCTGAAGACTTTAGGTAAGATGGCAATCTCTAGATTGTGCATCTAAGTCATTTAACATGAGATTTCTTTAAGATTATGTGTTTAATTGTGTACATTGAGCTTAGAATGAAGATGTGAGTTACAATTCATACATGCTTGCCCATGTAGGTGTTATAGCGATCCCGGTTGTCCCTTTACTGTTTTGTTGTATTCCGGACTCGGTTCCGTGATGTTGGTAGTGGTACACCTTGTTGTCATCCTTTAATTCCACTTGATTGAGTTTTAGGATGTATTGGGCAGAGTTGTTACAGGTTGGTTTGGCTTTGGTTTCAATTCTTTGTTGCCCAGATTTTAGGAGGTCCGCTTGAGCGGGTCTTCTTGCGCTCGAGCGGAGATTGCACACTCCCAGTTTTTCGTGTCCCTGCAAAACTTCTGCAGGTGTATTTTTCACGCTCGAGCAGGTTTCTTTGCGCTCGAGCGGTGGTGCTCGAGCGGGTAGTACCTTTGGGTGTAAGTTCTGGGAGAGGGAAATCTATGCTCGAGCGGACTGGTTTTCGCGCTCGAGTGGATTTACTTTATTCTTGTGTCTTGGCGCTCGAGCGGGCCTTTTTGCGCTCGGGCGGACCTAGTTTTTGTTCTTGACGCTCGAGCGTTGTGTTTTCCGCTCGAGCGGGAATGTCGTATATCAGTTGACTGTGGGGCAGTTTTAAATCACTTTTTCTCACCCTTTCTCTCTCTTACTTTTCTGAAAAGGCCATTTGAGAGCCTCTCTCTCTAAAACCTTGCCTTTTCTCTAGATATTGATCTAGCTAGGGTGTTTTCCTCACCTTTGGTCTTTACAAAAAGGTTGTTGATCGTCGAGGGCTATCTTTTGATCCGAGGAACTCGTGGTTTGGAGCAACTTCGTTTTCACTATCTTCTTCTTTGGGTCTCATCTTTGAGGTAGGGGTTCCTACTCACTCTTATGGTCTTTGACCTAGATTTTTAGTTGTTTTGATAAAGTATTGAATTTGGGAAATTTTGGAACTTAGGGTTTCAAAATGTGTTAAAGAGGGTTTTGTGATTTTGGGCTCATAATATGTATTTTGGGTTTCAAATGGTGTTATTGATGTTGGTTGTTGATATTTAGACCATTGGGTCAATATTGAGAAATGGGGTAGAAAACCCTAATTTGGTTGAATAAATTAATTGGTATAATTAATTTGGGGAAATTTGTGGACTTACGGAATTGAGTTGGAAATAATGAAATTGGCTCATTATGTTGTGAAATGATGGAGTTGGATTTATAAATCGCTCACTTTTGAAAAATATTGATATTTTTATCTGTTGAAGCTTTTATTATCTGTTTAGAAATAATTGCTTGGGCTACCGGTGGAGGGTAGTTTTGATTGTTGTAGACAATGCATGATGATTAGGCAAACTAAAACTAATCAATTGGTTATGTCATAGAGTATGACGGTTGATAGAATACATTAACGTTATGTATTGATTGATTGTGCATATGACCTTTGTGTATATACATTGTGTGTGTGGGAGGAGATAGGGGATGTACTCCACGATTTAGGGGAAGATATGGGATGAACCTCTAAACCGGATGTTGTTTGGGAGAAGATAGGGGATGGACTCCACTGATACAGCTCATATGCTTGTCAGATAATGTGTTGATACAGCTCATATGCTTGTCATTGGAAGTGTTGATACAGCTCATATGCTTGTCATTGGAAGTGTTGATATAGCTAATATGCATATCTGTTGAAATGTGGATACAGCTTGTATACTTATCTGTTGAAATGTTGATACAACTAATATGTTCATCTATTGAAAAATGGGAAATGTTTAATATGAGTCATTGTCTCATATAAAGGATTGGCCAGGTTCCGAGCCGTTGACGTGAATTGTGAAATTGATAAGAAATGGAAACTGAAATGAAATGAGACTGAGTTATGAATTGGTTTATGGAAACTGAATATTTATCAATTGCTAATGTCTTAGTTATTGCTCATACTGTGTTTAGCATATCTCTACTGGGCGTTGGCTCACCCTTTGTGGGACATTATTTTCAGGTACATGTAATATGCCACCTTCAAGGACATAGCTTGGATGTTGATGAGAGTTGAAGACTCTTCTTTTATTTATTTTGATGTATTACATGTAAATTCAAGCCAAAGGCTTAATATGTATTGAGTTAGTACTCTTCTTTTTGTAACCAAGTGTTAGCTTGGAAAGCTGTAAGCACTTAGGGCATTTGCTTTTGTTGTTAACATGTAATACAGTTGTAGAATTACTCTGATAAATAGAAATGGTTAGCTTATTTTATATCAATGCATGTCTATTGAGATGGGTTTTATCTATTATTTTGAGGGCGTTACAGGTGTTAAATCACCAAGTTAGCTATGAGTTACATCAATTGTGTTGAATTTGGAGGTTGTAATGTACTTGCATGTTAGGATTACCATGTTTAATCACATGAAATCATGTTTTGGGAAGAATTTCTTACATGCATGGAGCTTATGAGCTCAATTTGCTAACTTCATGAATTTTGGAGAAATGAGTTGTATGTTCTACATGCATAAAAGTTTTGGTTCAAATTTTGGTAAATTCATGGGTTTTGACTAAAAAGAGTTAGTGAAAATCATATATTCATGTTTATGAATAAGTTTTCCAAGTTTATGAACAAGCCACGCACGAATTTGCCATTGAATTTGCATTTGGAAACTCAAAGCACTGTTCTGGAAAACCCAGAGTTTTGAAGATCGCTCGAGCGAGGGATTTGCCGCTCAAGCGGACATTTCGTGCATCCAGTAGTTTTGCAGGCTATTACAGCCCGCTCAAGCGACCACTTGGACGCTCGAGCGAACCCTTTTGCATGTTGTTAATCCGCTCGAGCGTGAAAGTTGTAGCTCGAGCGTGGATTGTGACCAACCAGTACTTTTCCCCAAGTTTACAGGTTGCTCGAGCGAAGGAAGTCACGCTCGAGCGACCCCTTTCATTTTGCATGTCTGCTCAAGCGAGGAAGTCTACGCTCGAGCAGGGACCTTATTTTCAGAAAATTTGCTTAAGTGTTCCAACTCATGTTTTGGCATCCTCATTGCATCCTAGGCATTCCTAAGCCTTAATTAAGCCATAGTAATGAGGTTATGGATTAGAAACACACTAAGAAAAGAATGTACTAAGTTCTGAGACTGCAAATGTGTGTGTTTTAGGCATTGTGATAAAAAAGAATAAGAACCAATGTAATGAGAGCTAAGCCTTAATGGCCACTTGAGTGTGTAATGATAAGACATACTTGTGTTATGTATCTTGTGGTTGTAGGTTAAGAATCGAGGACTGATTGACCGCTTACTAGAACCACTGTGAGTAACATTTTCGTAAAGATATGTTGACATGAATTATGTCCAAATGAAATGTGATAAGCTATGATTTCTGAAATGATCTCTGTTTACGTGAACGAACATCCCAAGTTTGAAATCTATTATGGCATCCATAGATAGTCCCAAGTCATGGGGGACGGCATGAAAATGCGGGTCCATGACATACAAGTACTTACGAGATCTCGTTAGCCACTTCATTGTGGTGATATGTGTTTAATCGGTATCCGGAACCGATTACTCTAGTCGGAAGATGTTCTGTGATGTCTTCTATGGGATATACCATTATTATGTTCTGATATGAGAATGATTATGCTATGATCTGTTTTACATTTATGATATGTTCGGAATTCGTTCACTTACCCCTTTACCTTAATGTTATTCATTGGGCTTTAGCTCATTGTGTGTGTATATATATATATATATATGTGTACGGGGAGCAAATATTCCGGCAAGCTCGTACTCCTTTCTTCCGAGCTCCGTTTCTGTCTGATCACCTGCGAGCAAATAACGGTGAGCTACCCGGCGGTGTGTGGCCGGAAAAACCCTCCGACGATCAAGTTAGCACACACCTTAGGATAGAGAGAGAGAGAGGGAGGAGTATTTGAATACAAGAATTTCCTTACAAAGTGTTCGTCTCCTCCGTATGGGGGGCGCAGACCTGCTTATATACCCTCTGTGCCCCATATCTACTCCCAGTCATCCCCTGACACGTGGCTCCGCTATCCCATCTGTCAGCATAAACCTTGCTGAACATCACCTAATCTCAACTGCCTGCCTTCACAGCTGGAGCTCGGTAGCCGAGCTACTCTGTCCATTACCGTGCCATGCTTCATGTCCAAGAACTTCACTGGCTAAGCCCAAGGAGGACCGGGCTAGGCGACATCTCGGCAAAGCCTAGCCCGAGGCACCTCCTGTGGCCGGCCTTCCTGCCGGTCAAACAGTTACCTCGGCTGTCCACGCCTTTCCGGGTGCCGGTCACTCAGCTTGTCTTGCTTCGGCCATCACCCGATCGAGCAGCTCGGTCCAACCGAGCAGCTTCTTTACGGCCTGGGGCGACACACACTCGGCCCAAGTTCTGCCCGGCCCAAGTTCTGGCAGCCCATTTCTTGGCAGATAGTCAATCGTCTCGGCCCCATGCACCGTTGGGCTCTCAACCTGCTCGGCCGTTACCTCGGCCCAACTCCAGATCATAAATCACCCTCTCAATTGCCCCTTAATTCCGTCCGCGGAAGCGTGACTGGGATTACTCACTTCGACCGAGATAACATTTCTTCGGTCTCCAAGATGCCAAAGGGCGACCGGGCTAGTTACCATAACTGCAAACTTGACCGGTTGTACGCCACGGCTGACGTCCTCTTCTTCAGAAGTAGCTCGGTTGGCTCCTCGACTCTTCAACCCGTCGCTTCAGTCCTGACGTTGCCATAAATGGGGGCACGTGGCGGGCCGCCATTGGTCATCGAGCAGTCAACCCGCCGTTTTTGCCAGAATTTGAATTTGGGCGGCTTCTCGTGCTTACATATACAAGACCCCCCTTATGCCATTTCTTCCTACTGCCTGTTTTCTACCTAACGATTCAGAGCTCAAGCCATTTCCTCTCATACACGACTGCCATTCTTCGTGCTTGGAAGAACAGCTCCAGCCCTTCACAGGTAAGATCTTCAATCCCTCGAGTTGCTATTTTCTTTCATATTACACACATTAGGGTACAAAAACGTAGCTCTTAGGGCATAGGCCATAGAATCCGTCCCAAACCTCCCACTGTTCTTGGTGTTCTTCATCTTCATGAAGAACACTGAAGAACTGGGGTGAACCGGGCTCCGGTCCTCTTTTGATCCAAAAAACCAGCCTAACCGAGCAAATAACAAGTTCGTCCCAACCCCAGCAAAAACCGAGATAATAAAGGGGCTTGGTCGCTCAACCGGGCTAATATCTGGTCTGCTTGGGCGACCGGGCTCCTTAGTTAGAATAGATAACCGAGGTGGTTTGGCACTCTTAATGACCGAGCTAAAGTCCAGCTCCTCTTGCGCGACCGCGCTCATGCTTACACTTGCCATCCTTTTCCTGCAGAGTCCAAGGGAACAACTGTCATTCCTGAGGCTCTCAGGACCGAGCAGCAACCAATTACAGTGCCAAACCCCTCAGCCGTGATACTAAGCTGGCCACAAATGGGAAAATTCCGCTTCCTAGTGGATACTCCGGCTGCGCTAGCCGCTTTCAGAGAGGAGTACGGCATCCCGGCCGACGTCCATCTCGAGCTGGCAGAAGAGGAGACAACACCTTGGGGCAGACTAGACCAATGCCCCTTTACCGTGCTCTCAATTGTTGAGGGGGGCCTCCGTTTCCCGCTCAACCCACTTATAACCGAGTTCCTCCGCCGCACCGGGCTGGCACCCACACAAGTGTCCACCAATACTTATAGAATAATCAACGGCGTTCACGAATTGAACAATCGGCTAGGCATCAACTTAGGTCTAGCCGATATATTGAGGCAATACACAATGGGCCACACCGGGGACGGCCTAGCTTATTACTTGAAGATAAGGCCGGGCAAGGAAAAAATTGTAACCGGCACCCCGGATAAAGATCTTCACGACGACGATTTTTTCTGGGTGTCGGGCAATTACGAAACAGCCGAGGTGCCGGGCTGGTTTATAAACAAGGACTTCGGTTCTTCATGTAAGCCACTCAAACTTGCTCGGTCAGGCTAACTCTTTACTCTGCAACTAACCGGTTTTCCTGTTTTTTTTGCAGCAATCCAAGCCTTGCAAGCCAACTATCAATTTCCCAATGTTGAGGCAATTCAGACCGTGCTTCGGTATTCACACCGAGATTGCAACGATTTACTCGGCTACACCCCGACCTACAGGTATTCTGCTCCGCGCCGGAGTAGAGTAACTGACTTCCTGCGAGCTCCTTCGCCACCTCCAGATCCTACCCTTCCAGACGTCCCCTTGATCCGTTTGACAGAAGAACAGGAAATGGCTAAGAGAAGCCGCATAAAAAACCTTCTCACCGCAACCTCGGTCGAGATACCGAGCGTTGTCACCCGCTCCCCGGCTGGTGGTCAATCAAGTGCAGCCGTGGTAGCCCTTGCTTCTCTAGCCGCCGGGCAGTCTGGCAGAGAAGCGCGCCGGGCTGGAAAAAGACCACGGGCAGATCCCTCTGCCGAGCTTGTCGCCGAGCTGACAACTGAACATCCATCTGAAACTCCTGTTCCCGTGCCAGCCTGGCGTCCACAACTGAAGCACCGGGGACAAGACATCCCGGCGACGGCTTCGATCAAGGCTGACAAAGAACATTTGCTCGCCTTCAATCTCTCCAAAGCATTTCTTCTACCGGGCGACGTGGTCGGCAGCGACCACGTCCCTGACACTCGGCTGGTAAAATCCTCAGTGAAGTCCATGGCCAGGGTAAGTCGATGTTCCTCTGAAAATTTCACAAGTGTTTGCCCGGTTCCTTTTGCTAATCAACTTTGCTTTTTGCAGGCCATTCAAAAACAACACCTGGTTTTGGAGCGCATCCACAGACTTAGGCAAAAGGCCAACGACACAGCCAGCCAGGTCGAGAGCCTTCAAGCCGAGCTCGGCCGGGCTAAGTCTTCCCTTGAGATGGCCAACTCCGATAATAACAGACTGCTTAGCCAGCTGGATGCGGCCGAGAAAAAATGGGATGAGCTCCAGACCGAGGTGGACACTCTGAAAAAGTCGAAGAAGAAATCTTGCCGGGCTGCCAACAATGCCGGTTTTAACGAGGCCGAGCAGAGCTACAAAAAGCAAGTCTTTGCAACACAAGACATCTACTTCAAGGCCGACTGGAAGTCCGCCTGCGAACACCTCGGCCAGGGCTCTGACACCGACGTATTTGCCAACCCTCCTCCAGCTTCGCTACCGGTCTACCTCGTGCCTTATGCAAACGACGTTTTCAGCGCTTTGCAAGCTGAGGCCGAGGAAGGACTTGAAGATGGAGACGGTGAGACAGATTCTAAGGCAGAGGAGGCCGAGGTGCAAGAGCAGCCCGGCAATGCTGAGCCCGGTGCCCAAGACGCAAGTCCAACCATCAACCTTGATGCTGGCGAGGACGAGTTCACCAATCTCTCCCCCCTAGTTTAGTTTTCTTTTTTCTTTTTTGTATTTTTGCTTTCAACACTACTGATGTAACCGGGCTCTGTCCCCACCTTTTGTATTGATTTTCTTGTCAATGAAAAATTCAAATTTTGCCAAGTGTTTGCACGGTAGTCATCAATTCCATCTTCAGCAAAATATCTCGGTATAAATCATTGTTTGAACAGAACACCTCGTCAACTGGAATTCATAACTCGGTTGAAGTACTTAAGCAGAACAAAACAAATTTATAAAACGAAATAACCAGAACGGTTGGTAATAACAAAGTTGAACAAATCATCAACACTTCCAACCGGATTAGATCATCTCGGTTGGGAATCCAAAGTTGGCCGAAACACCAACTCTTCCAGCCGGAGTACATCATCTCGGTTAGGAATCCGAAGTTGGACAAAACACCAACTCTTCCAATCGGAGTACATCATCTTGGTTGGGAATCCGAAGTTGGACAAAACACCAACTCTTCGAACCGGAGTACATCATCTCGGTTGGGAATCCGAAGTTGGACAAGACACCAACTCTTCCAACCGGAGTACATCATCTCGGCTGGGAATGCGAAGTTGGACAAAACACCAACTCTTCCAACCGGAGTACATCATCTCGGTTGGGAATCCGAAGTTGGACAAGACACCAACTCTTCCAACTGGAGTACATCATCTCGGTTGGGAATGCGAAGTTGGACAAAACACCAACTCTTCCAACCGGAGTACATCATCTCGGTTGGGAATCCGAAGTTGGACAAGACACCAACTCTTCCAACCGGAGTACATCATCTCGGTCCTTAACATTAAAACAACAGTCCAAGTGCTAAAGCAAAATTACTTCTATAAATTGACAAAAAGAATTACATGCTGTGGTGCAAGCCAAAAAATTTCTTTGCACAAGAAAAGAAAGTAAAAGCTTAAAAATAATACAGTTTCAAGTTGGCCGCATTCCATGGCCGGGGTATTGCTCTTCCCTCTAAATCCTCCAAGTGGTAAGCCCCCTTGCCCGCCAGACCGGTGATCTTGTAGGGTCCTTCCCAATTTGCCCCTAGTTTGCCTTCTCCTGGCACCAGGGTGTTGCCCATAATCTTCCTCAAAACCCAATCACCAACTTTGAATGGTCTGGGGTGCACCGTCTTGTTATACTTCTTTGAGAGCTCTTGTTGGTAGGCGGCCACATGGATGAGGGCCTTCTCCCGACGCTCTTCCACTAGGTCCAGCTCCAAGGCAATAGCCTCGGCGTTCAGCTCGGGCTCAAAACTCTCACTTCTAAGGGTGGGCATTCCAACTTCCAAAGGTATGACCGCCTCCATGCCGTAAACCAAAGCAAATGGAGTTTCCCCGGTAGATCGCCGCGGGGTTGTTCGGTATGCCCAAAGGACGCTGGGCAATTCCTCAGCCCATTTTTCCTTTGCCTTCTCCAGCCGTTTCTTCAACCCATCCAGTATAGTCTTGTTCGATGCCTCGGCTTGACCATTGGACTGCGGGTAAGCCGGGGTGGAGTTGTAGAATTCTATCTTCAAATCTTCACAAAATCCTTTGAATAGGCAACCGTCAAACTGGGTGTCGTTGTCAGAGATCAAAATCTTGGGGACGCCAAACCGTGTGACCACGTTCTGCCAGACAAACCGCTTCACGTTTTTCTCTTTGATGGTTGCCAAGGGCTTAGCTTCAACCCATTTCGTGAAGTAATCTGTGGCCGCAATAAAGAATTTTCGGTTGCCCGGTGCTGTTGGCAGTGGCCCCACTATATCTAGCCCCCACATGGCGAAGGGCCAAGGACTGGTAAGGGGAAGAAGTTCCCTAGCAGGCTGATGGATCTGATGGGCGAATTTCTGGCATTTTTCGCACTTACGGACGTACTTTTGTGCGTCGGCCTGCATGCACGGCCACCAGTATCCCTGCGAAATAGCTCGGTAGGCCAAGGACCTACCCCCTATGTGGCTGCCACAAATGCCTTTGTGAATTTCGTACAAGAAGGCCTCCACACTATTCGGGTGCACGCACTTTAGATAAGAACCAGTGAAGGACTTCTTATACAACGCGCCAGATGGAGAGAGCCAAAACCACGTTGACTTCACCCAGATTTTGTGTGCTTCTTTCTTATCAGTTGGAAGAGTCCGGTCTCCTAGGAACAAGATCAAAGGGTCCATCCAGGAAGGACCTAGCGCGGCGCAAAGTACATCCGTCTGCCCGGCGTCTTCAATGCTTGGTCGCGAAAGAAAGTTAATTAACAGGGGGTTTGGAGACGCTCGATCTACCATGGAAGCGAGGCCGACCAGTTCATCAGCTCGGCTGTTTTCTTCCCGGCCAATCTGTTGGACTCTGCTGGCCTCAAACTGCTTGATATGTTCCCTGACCAGAGCTTGGTACTTCGCCATCCTGTCGTCCTTTGCTTTGTAAATCCCAGAGACTTGGTTAACCACAAGCTGGGAATCACTGTATACCAGGAGCTCGCGCGGCCTTCATTTGGATTGCGCTCTTGAGCCCGGCGACAAGTGCCTCGTACTCAGCCTCGTTGTTAGACGCTGGGAAGCCAAGCGTGATAGAATGTTCAATGGTTAGGCCGTCCAGGGAGATAAGAACGATACCTAGGCCGGCACCATGACGGTTGGACGCTCCATCAACAAAACGTTTCCACATTTCCCCCACAAAAAGCTTCCAGCAGTCGGATGGGTCCTGAGAGTTGTGAAGGGCAACGGGATCACAATTGCTCGGCTGGGCGGTTTCAAGTTCTGTGTTGACAGGTTCCAATTCAGTGCCCCTTGGTGATTCGGCACCGGACTCAGCAAGTTGTTCTGTAATGCTCAAGTCCGTAGGCGAATCATCAGGTTGCGGTGTGAAGCCGGCCGCAGGTTCTGAGCTGTGTGGATCCATTCCTACCCCCCTTGATGATTCGGCACCGGACTCAGCGAGTTGATCTGTAATGCTCAAGTCCGTAGGCGAATCATCAGGTTCTGAGTGGTGTGATTCAATTTCTTCCCCCCTTGGTGATGTGGGACCGGATAGAGTGGATGGGTTGGTAATACACAACTCCGTCATCGCATCACCGGGTGGTATAACCGTGCAAACTGAGGGTGCTTCACTGGTGCGCGCAAACTCCGCGTCGCTACTTCCACCAACTAGTTGTATCTCGGACGGTCTTGCGTGCATCTCATCATCTGCCACGGTAATATCGACCGGGCAAACCGGATGAGTGCCAGGTGAGAACTCGGTGACGAAATCTGCCAAGGTCTGGGCTTTGATAGCGGTGCGCGGCTGGAACTTCACATCAAATTGTCCCAACTCGACCGCCCACTTAAGAATTCGGCCTGAAAAGTCCGCCCGTTCAAACAAGGCCTTGAGGGGAAACTCGGTCAGTACGATGATGGTATGGGCGTGAAAATAATGCACCAACTTCCTCGAAGCCATCATCAATGCCAACGCAAGCTTTTCCAACGGCAAATATCTCGTCTCAGCCGGCAGCAAGGTCTTGCTGACATAAAAAATTGGGAAGTGCTTGATTCTTTCAGCGCGGACTAACACCGCACTGACCGCGTGCTGGGAGATGGCAAGGTAAAGGTAGAGTCCCTTTCCCGGCATTGGTGTAACCAATAGTGGCGGAGTAGACAGATATTCTTTGAGCTCGGCCAAAGCTCGGTCGCACTCTGCGTCCCACGAGAACTTTGACTTCAATGCTTGAAAGAAAGGGCGGCAGCGATCTGATGACCGGCTTATAAACCGATTAAGCGCGGCGGCCATCCCGGCCAGATGCTGCACGTCCTTAGCCAAGCTGGGCTGTTTCAACTCCTGCACGGCTCTGATCTGAGTAGGGTCTGCTTCGATGCCTCGGTTCGTGACTAGGAACCCCAAAAATTTTTCGGATCCCACGCCAAAGGCGCACTTTGACGCATTCAAGCGCAGCTTGTGTTTCTTCAAAATGGCAAACATCTCGGCTAAGTCGGACAAATGGTTTGCCTCATATCGGCTCTTTACCACCATATCATCGATGTAAGCCTCCATTGTCTGGCCAAGCAAAGGAGCAAACATTTTGGTCACCATCCTCTGAAAGGTTGCCCCGGCATTCTTCAAACCAAAAGGCATGACTTGGTAGCAGAAGAGTCCCCTTGGAGTCGTGAAAGAGGTGATCTCTCGGTTAGGCCCATGTATGGCGATCTGGTGATAGCCGCGGTACGCATCCAAGAAACTAAGCCTATTGTGTCCAGCCGTCAAGTCCACTAGCTGGTCAATGCGCGGCAAAGGGAAGCTGTCTTTGGGACAAGCTTGGTTGACTGTCTTATAGTCGACACAAACTCGCCACTTTTCATTCTTCTTAGGCACCACTACTGTGTTGGAAATCCACCGAGGATAGTGCACTTCCTGAATTGCTCGTGCCTCAAGCAGGTTCTTTACCTCCTCTGCAACTACCTCGGCGTGATGCAGCGCCGATCTCCTTGTTCGCTGGATGACTGACTTTGCTCCGGGGAAGACATTAAGGTGATGGCAGATAAAACTTGGGTCGAGGCCAGGCATGTCGTAAGGCGACCATGCGAAGACTTCGATATTCGCCATCAAAAACTCAATCATCTCGGTCCTCTCTATGGCCGTGAGACTTGAACCGAGCAAGAAGAACTTGTCCGGCTACTCTGTATCAATCCGCACCTCAACCAATTCTTCAACAGCCTTATCTTCGGCCTTGGTGCCCACATCATCCAAGACACCCTGGTCCTCCGGTCCCTCAATCATTTGAACGAATCCTTTGGCAGCCCGGCTTCCGTTGACCGCCACGAAGCACTGCTTGGACATGACCTGATCGCCCCAAATCTCCTCGATTACCCCCATAGCCGAGGGGAATCTTATCACCTGGTGGTAAGTCGATGCTACAGCTTGCATGGCGTGTAGCCATCCCCTTCCAAGGATAAGGTTGTACGTAGAAGGCACTTGTAGCACCCAAAACTCAACTTGTTTGACCACGGATCCCGCTTTGACTGGCAGGATAATCTTTCCCAAAGGCCACTCTGGTTGCGAGTTGAATCCAACCAGTGGCGAAGTTGCCGGAGCAAGGTCTGTCTCCCGGAGTTTAAGCTGCTTGAACGCATCATAGTACATGATCTCGACCGAGCTTCCCTGATCGATCAAGATCCGCTTAACATCGAAGTCCTTGACACGTAATGTTACTACTAGGGCATCGTTGTGCGGCGTCTGGATACGCTCCAGATCCCTTGAGGTGAAACTAATCACGTCTTTTTCTTCAGTCTTCCCCCTTTTGATGGCAGGCTATACCGACAAAACTTCTCTCATATGCTCTGCCTTTTTTATCATACCCCGGAGTTCGCAAACACGCTCCGGTTCCACAATGCCGTGGATGACATTAATAACTCCCTGTGGTGGTGCGTCTCGGTCATCCTGTCCCCTGGGATCGATCGGAGCCTGATTCGGCTTCACGCCGCCATCAATGTAAAGGTCGAGATGCCCGGCCGCAACCAGCTCTTCTAAGTGTTGCCTCAAAGGCAAACAATCCTCAGTCCGGTGGCCTCTCTCCCGGTGGAATGTGCAACGATACCGCGGATTGTAGCCCTTTTGTCCATCGCCCAACTTAGCAGGAAACCGGACATACTCCTCGTCTCGGATTTCACTAAGTATGCGATAGATTGGAATCTTGAAGACCGTGGTTATGCCCGTCCTCGCCCTCATCCTTCTGTTTGCGTCCGCTACGTCATCTCGGGGGTAATCATCCCGGTCATTCCGACGTCCTCTACCCCGGTTTTTACGATTCGAACCACGGTCCGATTCATCTGCTCGGTCACTTGAGCGGCTGGACTCTTGCCCAACTGCGTGCACTTTGCCTGCCGTCTTCTTATCTGTTGCGACCTGAGTGGCCTTCACGGTAGATGCTGACGCGTCATCCTCTACTCGGATATGCTCATTAATGCGCTGCATGAGCTGGCCCATGGAGGTCGGCTGGTGCATGGTAAGCGAATCCCGCAGTCTATGTCCGACCGGGAGACCGCGCTTGTATTGCGTGATTGCAAGGTTGACCGGGCAGTCCAAGATCTCGTTGAAGGTTTCCCAGTACTTTGAGTTGTATACCTTCAGTGTGTCGCTCGGTTCCATCTTGACACTTAGCAAATGATCGACTTCCTTTGGTGTCTTTGTGTTGGTTTTGAAGCGTGTAACAAACGTCTCGGCCAACTGGTGCCACCTTTGTATGCTCCCTTCCGGCAACCTCTCAAACCACTTTAAGCCCAGCTCGCCTAAACTTGACGGGAAGATTAGGCACATAAGTCTGTCATTGCGCCTATGTCCGGCCATAACCTGTCGGAAGTGGCTCACATGCATGTATGGATCGGTCTTTCCGTCGTAAAGCGTGAACTTAGGTTGGTGGAAGCCTGCCGGAAGCGGTGTTGTTTCTATATCCAGGGAAAAAGGGGTGGCACTCAGCCTAGCCAAGTCCGTATCTTCGAAGAGTGGCACTGCTTGGCGGGGTGGAGGCATTCCGACCTCCTCGCTGGCGTGAACCCCGTAGGATAGCCGCTGGAAGGCAGGTATTCTCTGAGCTTCGTGACGGCGAGCCCGCTCCTTTAAGACCGCCCGTAAATCTTCTGACTGAGCAGAGTAAGAATACCTTGGCGTCGTCTCCGGACGTGAGGGTTTGTAGGTGCTGTCTTGCGCGCTAGACTTCTCTGCACCCACGTCGGAATCACCAACCTGATAACTTCTAGTAATGGATATGGACTGTGTACGTCGCTGACTCTGACCGCCTAAACGGCGGGATGGGGTGCGCTCACTGTGGTCTCCCACTCCAACTACACCCTTCCCTTTGACATGCCGCTTGAGATCCTCCATCTCCGCCGCCATTCACCGGATGACAGCATCTTGATCTCTCAACTTACTTTCCAGTCGCCTGGTGTGTGAGTCTCTCCTCCGCCGGTGACCGTCTGGACTCCGTGAATGTCCATGACTTCTTCCGCGCTTATCCCGCGCGTCTCCTGACTGTCCTCCGGTGGGAGTCCCCAAGTCCGCCATTGGATGGATGGCGAGAGGGCCTTCTCTCCTTCGGGTGAACTCCGGGGTAGCTCCATCTATGGCAGACAACGGAAACTCATCGTTGTTCGCCATGGACAGCGATCAGATGAACCTGGAAGACAAGGTTTTGTCTGTCAAGATTCCCACAGACGGCGCCAATTGTACGGGGAGCAAATATTCCGGCAAGCCCGCACTCCTTTCTTCCGAGCTCCGTTTCTGTCCGATCACCTGCGAGCAAATAACGGTGAGCTACCCGGCGGTGTGTGGCCGGAAAAACCCTCCGACGATCAAGTTAGCACACACCTTAGGATAGAGAGAGAGAGAGAGAGAGAGAGAGAGGAGTGTTTGAATGTAAGAATTTACTTACAAAGTGTTCGTCTCCTCCGTATGGGGGGCGCAGACCTGCTTATATACCCTCTGTGCCCCATATCTACTCCCAGTCATCCCCTGACACGTGGCTCCGCTATCCTATCTGTCAGCATAAACCTTGCTGAACATCACCTAATCTCAACTGCCTGCCTTCACAGCTGGAGCTCGGTAGCCGAGCTACTCTGTCCATTACCGTGCCGTGCTTCATGTCCAAGCACTTCACTGGCTAAGCCCAAGGAGGACCGGGCTAGGCGACATCTCGGCAAAGCCTAGCTTGAGGCACCTCCTGTGGCTGGCCTTCCTGCCGGTCAAACAGTTACCTCGGCTGTCCACGCCTTTCCGGGCGCCGGTCACTCAGCTTGTCTTGTTTCGGCCATCACCCGATCGAGCAGCTCGGTCCAACCGAGCAGCTTCTTTACGGCCTAGGGCGACACACACTCGGCCCAAGTTCTGCCCGGCCCAAGTTCTGGCAGCCCATTTCTTGGCGGATAGTCAATCGTCTCGGCCCCATGCACCGTTGGGCTCTCAACCTGCTCGGCCGTTACCTCGGCCCAACTCCAGATCATAAATCACCCTCTCATATGTATACGTGAGCATTCTAGAGCCCGAGCCTGAAGGCTTTTGTCTGGATCTGTGTTCTGTTGTCAGCCAACCATTGTGCCTCACGTGGAGGTTCCCGAAGTGTCATGTGTTCAAGATCTGTTGGTTCTGTGTATATGTATAACTTGATTTAATTCCGTTGGCTGGACTTAAGTTACTACTATGTGTGTGGGTATAATATATGTATGACTTTTGGCTATTGTATATAAAGTTTTTAAATATTCTGTTTCATATAAGTCAGCACAGCTCATTGGACAATTATATTTGTGTATTTGCTTCCGCTAGCCCCTTAATCCTGTTAAGCTGTTCAGAGGCCTTCGGTAGTCCAAGGATTACTGGCCGGTTATGATGCTAAACCCATAGGGGCAGGTTTGGGTCGTGACAGTAATGATGTCAAATGGATTCAAAATTAATGAATGTGACAAATGTGTTTATATTAAAAGCACAAACAAATGCTATGTTATAGTATGTCTTTATGAGAATGATATGCTCATCATAGGTAGTAATAATGACATGATTAAAATTACGAAGAAAATGTTGAATAAACATTTTGACATGAAGGACATGAGGATTGCTGATGTAATACTTGGTATGAAAATTACCAAAACACCAGAAGGTTGTGCTTTGTCACAATCACATTACGTTGAGAAAATACTTGACAAATTTAGTAAAGATGATGATCATCTTGCTAGAACATCTGTGGATGTTAATTTGTTTCTTCCTAAGAATGTACAGGAAAGTATTTCCCAATTAGAGTATGCCCAAATTATTAGAAGCTTAATGTACTTAATGAACTGCACTCGTTTGGATATAACTTATGCAGTAAATAAATTAAGTAGATATATAAGTAATCCAGGAGTAGAACACTGGAAAGCAATTATAAGGGTTATAAGATATTTCCGATTTACTCATAACATTGAGCTAAATTATGCTAGATATCTAGCAGTACTTGAAGGATACTGTGATGCAAATTAGATATCGGACACTAGATAGTCAAAATCTACTAGTGGATATGTTTTTACTCTTTGTGGGGCGGCTGTATCTTGGAAATCTTCCAAACAGACTTGCATTGCTAAGTTTACTATGGAATTAGAATTCATAACTTTAGATAAAGCTGGGGAAGAAGCAAATGGCTTCGCCACTTCTTTGAAGATATTCTAATGTGGCCAAAACCGGTGCCTGCTATATGTATACATTGTGATAGTCAATTAGCAATAGGTAGAGCACAGAGTCATATGTATAACGATAAGTCACGACATATTCGTCATCAACATAACACCGTAAGACAACTATTCTCTAATAGAATTATTTTTATTGAATATGTGAAGTCTAAAGACAACATAGCGGATCCACTAACCAAAGGGATAACAAGAGAGTTAGTTAAGAATTCATCGAGGGGAATGAGACTTAAGCCTATTAAATAAGAGTTATTACAATGGCAACCCAACCTAGCTGATTGGAGATCCCAAGATTTAAGTTCAAAGGGACAACTGAGTTGTATATGACTCAGAAGGATCACTGGGGAGTCAAACTCCTTTTTATTTCTATGATGAAATAGTGATATCTACAACGTTTTAGGTTAAGTAATACTTTTAATGATTTTTATATCTAGATATACCTAGTGGAGTGTGGCAGGATACTCTTCATAAGTATCACCTATATGAGTGTGAACTGGGCCGGTTCTATAAGATTTGTGAAGGGCTACAATTCTCTAGAGCACTCATGAGAGATCAGGTTGTTTAGAGCCAAAATGAACACAATAGTGAGAACTAAACTGTGTCTGGTGATATACTGTGTGAGTTCTATTGTTTTGGTTTGCTCAAACGGCTAAATAGTTCGAGACATCATGTTCACTAGTTAGCTAGTAAATCTGATAGTGTCTCACAAAGGAAGGTTCAAAGTCAAAAGCTATCTATCCTTTGCAAAATATTCCCAAATTTTGCACTCTCTGTAATTAGATCATGTTGTTGCATTTTCTCTCCGTCAAATTCCATTCATGTGGGGGATTGTTAGAAAATTTGGTTTTATAGGCTTATTTTAGGCCAACTTTGAGCCCAAATTTGGATGGGGGCCCAAATGTCTTTTAAGGTTGGTCCAAAGAGATGACGTGTTCTTTGTCGCATAGCATTTTACAAGGTGAAGACGGTTCGTCAAAACCATTTATGAGTGAATGGAAACTTGACGTCGTTCTCGGGTTCGTGAAATGGACTATTAAAGAAGTAAAATGTGGGTTTACTTGAAATGAGTATCCCACATTGGAAATTTAAGAGAACTTATGTGTGTATATAAGTTCTAGGTGGCAACACTTAAGTTGGGCACCAAGGGGTATCCCAAGTTTGTAGAAGGGAGGAGTTATGGACAAAGTGAACTTTAGCCCAAACCATCACACGCGCCGCCGCCACCGTCTGTTCGGTAGGGCGTAGGTGTAGGTTATGGGTCGGGTCGGTTCTAATATTAATTTTGGACAAAAATTTATTTGAATTTTTCCAGAAATTCTTAATGAAATTAAATTCTAATTATGTGCCAAAATTAAATTTAATTTTCAGTCCAAATGTTACCTCCTCCAGTCCAATTTTTCCAAACAGATTAAACTGTTCAAACAGTTTTTCAAATCTGTTGCACTCGGACAGATACAGTTTCTGCATAGAACATATTTAAACTGCCCACAAACAGATTCAATTCTGCCAGCAGTTTCAATAGATAGAAACTGCCCACCAGTTATCTATTTGCACCTGTTCTGTTTGAAAACAAATCTGTTCATTTGAAATTAAACCTGTTCGGACAGCCTCTATTTGCCTATAAATAGCATCCATTTCCAGCAGTCTTTGGCATTCCAAAAATTCATTTTGTTGCCTTCCTTTTACTCTCTTGTATCAATTATTCTTCATAATATTTTAGGAAAAAATTCAGTGAGTTTAGAACACAGGTTTTGTTCGTCTAATAAATTGTTTGGAGTGCTACTACAATTTGTGAAGATCATTGTATCTTGGGAGATAGACGCCATTAGTCTGTAAGCACTTAAGGTGGACGAATCTGTTTTAAGAATAGAGTGTCACATATTCAACTTGATCTTTTAAAGTTTTATTTGGTTCAGTAAAATAAATTATGAAAGTGATTTATTTTTATTTATTTGATTTGGTTTCAAATTATTTATTTTACACAGAAGATTGTTCCAACATATCATAAAAACTTAAAGGTTACAACCAATTGTCGGACACATAATCTTAAAATAGAAGTCATAACTAGCCCATTTTAGCTGCATTGAACAACCCTTATAATAGAGGGTTCAAAAAAACTAAAGGAAACATCAAGTGAAATTGGTTAAATTAAAAAAAGAACAATGTTTTTTTTTCTAATTACATTCTAAAACATTCTCTCTACACCAACCATTGTGTCAGAACGACCCTCCTATGCAGTAGGGATGGATATCAATTGTGTCGAATTGGGTTCAGCTTGGGTTTAACACTAATAAGGGACTTTTTATTTGCTCAAACTTAACCCAACCCAAATATTGAAGTCTATATGACATTCTAAGCTCAGTCCTTAAAAAGTTACATTTTCAAAGTCTGTTTGTCAAGCCTACGTACACCAAAATTGTTTTAAAAATAATTTAAGCAAACTAAATTTTACTACGAGCATATGAAAATTCATCCACGCATTTTATGACACAAAAGATTAAATCAAGAATTTTGCATAAAAATATAAATTTGCCAAAATATTTGAATTACTTACTCAAGACTTATGAGCCTTTGTTTCGTAAGATGGTTCGGACTAATTTATCCAATAAAAGATAAAAATAAGTTAAAAAGTCAAAAAATAAAATGTCATGTCTAAATTATAATTATTTCACTTTTTCTCTTACAAAATTATTAAAAAAAAGTCAAAAGTTCATCCCAAACATAACTTTTTTAACCAGATTAAAATAGTTAAAAAGTCAGACTAAAAAAATTGTTCACAAACAAAGCATGAGGGCCTCGTTTGGGAACATGCTTTTTTAGTAACTTTTTGTTTTTTGGATAAAATGTGATGCAAAAAAAACTAGTATGTTTGGGATGACTTTTTGACTTTGTTTTATATGAGTTTTCTAAAAACACTTTTCAAAAAATTCTACTTTCTTATTTTTCGTATTTTTTTATTTTTACTGAATTATTTTTAATATTTTAAGCGATTTTTAAAATTTTTAGACACACCTAACATAAATACACTTAAAATGAGTAATGTTTGTGAAAAAAATCTTTAAAAAATTAACTAAATACCAAAAATATAAAAAAATTACAAAAATTCAGCATATTTTGCATATTTTTGCGTATTTATTAATTTTTTGAATTTTTTTTTTTACAAATATTTTACTTTTTAGATATATCTAAGTGAATTGCATCCAAAGAAATTAAAAAAAAAATGTTTAAAATTTTAAAAATATTCACTAAAAACAAAAAATATAAAAAAATAAAAAATTTAATTTTCAAAAAAATAAAACCAAATACACTTTTTTTTATATTTATTTTTTATTCGTGCCCTCTAGATTTTAAGGTTTGACTAGTTCTTGCTACATAATGTCAAGACTGGACAATCAACAAAAATGAGCCCACATTTTCTATTTTTGGATAGAAAAATGATTTTTCCCCACAAATTTGTCCACCCGAACAGCTCAAAACTTAGAAGAGAAAGAGAAAGAGAGAGAGAAAGAGGAAGAGAAAGAGAATAGAGAAGAGGAAATGGCAGCTGCGACAGTCCTCCACTCGCCGTCACCTCCGCCCGATCGTCGCCCGTCGTCGCCTCGTCGTAGCCTCGCCGTCGCCTCCGCCTCTACCTCGCAGCCCCTGCCTCTGCCTCCGCCCCCGCCTCTGTCTCCGTTTCCAGCCCGATTTTGTTGGCCCCTCCAGTTCTTTTTCTTTTTCTTCTTCTTCTTCTTTTTCTTCTTCCTCCTTCTGATCTTCTTCTTCTGAAAAAAAAAAAAAAATCAAAACGACGAAACGACGTCGTTTTTGAATTTGGGGGGATTCGGGGGCTCTTTTTCGAGCTACCAATCACTTCTGTTTTGGATAAGTGTTTCCCATTACCAAAAACTAGTTTGTTTGGTTTTGATTTTTTGAATTTTTTTTAAATTTTATTTTATTTTTATGTTTTTTTAAAAATTTTAATGATTTTTTTATATATTTTTAATATTTTTTTAATTTTTAGACACACTTAACATAAATACACTTACAAAGTATAATATTTGTGAAGAAAATCTTTAAAAAATTTACTAAATACCAAAAATATTTAAAAAACTGAAAATTGAATACATTTTTCATATTTTTGTTTATTTATTAATTTTTTAAAAATATTTTATTATTTAGATACATCTAAGTAAGGTGTATTTAAAAAAATAAAAAAATTACTTAAAATTTTAAAAATATTCACTAAAAAAATATAAAAAAAAAAATTAATTTTCAAAAAATTGAAAACAAGCACATTAAAAACTATCAATAATGTACAAGAGTGTAATTCTAATTTTTTAAACAGTACAATAGTCAGTGTCACATTACCACTACGTTTGGCATCCCGACAATCTTCCACCACCTGGTGCAGGCAGGCCCATGTTATCGTAGATAGTTGAATGTCACCTGCTCGTAGATAGTTGAATGTCACCTGCTCCAATACTAATTATTGGATAATGAAATAACAAAAATGTTTTAATTTTTTAATTTAATTAATTAATTATTTATTGATAAGTTCAATTTAGAAGTGTTTTAACTCAAGAAGTTCATGAATAAATTTTTTAACCCATTTAGTCCCATGTATGTATAGTTTTATTCCATAAAATCTATTTTCTTGATTTACACTATTTTCTTGGACACTTATACCCTTATATTCAATTTTGATACCTTTATAAATATTTTTTGAACGATTAGCAATTTAATGATGTAAACATTCATATTTTTAAATTCACATCGGTAGGAATGTAAAATTGGCCCGTGAGCGGCCCGAAACCCGCCCGTGAGCCAGGGCGGGCCCGGCCCGTTGACAATGTGAATATTCACATTGACATATTAACATTCACATTAATAGGAGTGTAAAATTGACCCGCGTCCTGTGGCGGTGCGAAACCCGCTCGCGACCCATGGGCGGCCCGGGGCGGACCCGGTTCGGCCCATTGACAATGTGAATATTCACATTGACATGTTAACATTCACATTGATAAAAGTATAAAATTGGCCCGCGGCCCATGAGCGACCAAAAGCCCGCTCGCGGCCCGGGGAGGGCCCGGCCCTGCCCGTTGACAATGTGAATATTCACATTGATAGGAGTGTAAAATTAGCCCGCGTCTCGTGACTGCCTGAAACCCGCCCACGGCCCGTGGGCGGCCCGGGGCGGGCCCGGTCCGGCCTGTTGACAATGTGAATATTTACATTGACATGTTAACATTCACATTGATAAGAGTATAAAATTGGCCAGCAGCGTAGGGCGGGCCCGACTCGGCCCGGTCCGTTGACAATGTGAATATTCACATTGACATGTTAACATTCACATTAATAGGAATATAAAATTGGCCCACGTCCCGTGGCGGCGCGAAACCGGCCCGCGGCCCATGGGCGGCCTGGAGCGGGCCCGGTCCGGCCCGTTGATAATATGAATATTTACATTGACATGTTAACATTCATATTGATAAGAGTATAAAATTGGCCTGCGGCCCATGGGCGCCCAAAAGCCCGCCCGCTGCCCGGGGCGGGCCCGGCTCGTTAACAATGTGAATATTCACATTGACATGTTAACATTCACATTGATAAGAGTGTAAAATTGACCCGCAGCCCGTGGGCGGCCCGAAGCCCGACCGAAGCCCAAGGCGGGCTTGGCCCGACCCGTGACAATGTAAATATTCACATTGACATGTTAACATTCACATTGATAGGAGTGTAAAATTAGCCCGCGTCCCGTGGCTGCCCGAAACCAGCCCACGGCCCGTGGGCGGCCCGGGACAGGCTCGGCCGGGCTTGTTGACAATGTGAATGTTCACATTGACATGTTAACATTCACATTGATAAGAGTGTAAAATTGACCCGTGACCCGTGGGCAGCTCGAAGCCCAACCTCGGGCCGGATGTGAATATTCACATTGACATGTTAACATTCACATTGATAGGAGTGTAAAATTGGCCCGTAGCCCGTGGGTGGCCCGAAGCCAGATTGCAGACCGAGGCGGGTTTGGCCCGACCTGTGACAATGTGAATATTCACATTGACATGTTAACATTAACATTGATAGGAGTGTAAAATTTGTCTGCTGCTCGAAGCTCGCCCGCGGCCCGGGGTAGGCCCGGACCCAAACCCGGGCCGCCCCGGGCCGCTCATGGGACGCGAGTCAATTTTACACTCTTATCAATGTGAATGTTAACATGTCAATGTGAATATTCACATTGTCAACAGGTCGGGCCGGGCTCGCCTCGGGCCGCCCACGGGCCGTGGGCGGGTTTCGGGCAGCCACGGGGCACGGGTTAATGTTATACTCTTATCAATGTGAATGTTAACATGTCAATGTGAATATTCATGTTGTCAACGGGCCGGGCCCACCCCGGCCCGGGGCCGGGCCCACCCCGGCCCGGGGCCGGGCCCACCCCGGCCCGGGGCCGGGCTTCGGGCTGCCCACGGGTCACGGGCCAATTTTACATTGTTATCAATGTTAATTTTAATATGTCAATGTGAATATTCACATTGTCAACGGGCCTAGTCGGGCCCGCCCTGGGCTGCGGGCTGGCTTCGGGCCGCCCACGGGCCACGGGCCAATTTGACACTCCTATCAATGTGAATGTTAATATGTCAATGTGAATATTCACATTGTCAACAGGCCGGGCCGGGCTCGCCCCGGGTCGCCCACGGGTTTCGAGCCGCTCATGGGACGCGAGTCAATTTTACACTCTTATCAATGTGAATGTTAACATGTCAATATGAATATTCACATTGTCAACAGGCCCGGCCGGGCTTGCCCCTGGCCACCCACGGGCCGTGGACTGGTTTCGAGCAGCCACGGGACGCGGGCTAATTTTATACTCTTATCAATGTGAATGTTAACATGTCAATGTAAATATTCACATTATCAACGGGTTGGGCCGGGCCCGCCTAGGGCAGTCCACGAGCCGCGGGCGAGTTTCGGGCTGGCCACAGGTCGCGGGATAATTTTACACTTCTATCAATGTGAATATTAATATGTCAATATGAATATTCACATTATGAACGGGCCGGCCTGGGCCCGCCCCGGGCCGCGAGTCAATTTTACACTCCTATCAATGTGAATGTTAACTTGTCAATGTGAATATTCACATTATCAACGGGCTGGGCCGGGCCTATTTTTTTGGCCTGTGGGCCGGCCTGGCCCAACTCGAATTTTTCCGGGCACCCACGAGGATCGACATGGGCCGGGCGCCTACACATTGACGATATGAACATTCACATTGACGGTGTGAACATTCACGTTAGGGGTATTTTAGTAATTATGTTACCCATAGGACTTATTGAAATGTAAGAAAATAATGTGAATTAAATGGAACATAAGTAGATGAAAAGGGTATTTTGGTCTTCTTATCTCAAATTGAACCTAATGAAATAGTCAAAAAGAATATGGATTGGATGGAATAAAGCTCTAAGAAAATGAATTTATCAAAAAAGCTCCCATTAATTTTTTTCGTGTGTGTGTAACGTTTTGTGCTGTAATAATACCATATGAACATAATTAAAATATAGAAAGTATGCTATATAATAAAACTAAAATATTAAAATATTATATTTAATATTCATTTTCACTCATTTATTTATTAATTATATCTTTTAATTCTCATTAATTATAAATTATTATCTATAATATAATATATTATATTTAATTAATTAATTAATTTATTTTTTAAAGTTACAAAACTAACATATCTATCCCCTCTCCCAATATGATATTGGGTGGGAGCGGATGACGACAAATTCGCTCTAAACCTGTCTCGTTGTCATTCTTTTTTCATAATTATCGACTATCATTATCAACAATGGCCTCATCCGTCAACCATTTTCAACCACCACATCTCTCAACCTCTAACTACCTCTTACTAGCGATAATCATCTTTGGCCACCACTTTTTATTGAAAAACACTTTGAACTACCACTGCAGGCGGCTAATTGACCATCATCTCCGACTATTGACAATTACTTTTGACAACAATTCTTGTGGCCAATAACAACTTCTAGCCATTGCCAATGGTCTCTTACCAGTGACAACCACTTTCGACCATTATCTCCTGTTGCCAACAAACCTCTTCGGCTACTATTTCCAACTGTTAACAATCACCTCTCATAATTCTTATTTTCACTTATTTTGAAAATAAAACTTTAAAATATTTATGTACCTAACATGTTTTTTATTTTCATTTTTACTAAAAAATAATAAACTACGACTTTACCAAACGACCCCGGTATACTTTTCGTGTATTTTAAGTATTTAATGATAACACCGGTTCAATTTATCCCAACTCGAAATTACACCTCTTGGGCCGGTTGGGTATTTTGGGCCTCACCGAGGGAAATAGCCCATCTGTACAATAAAAAGGGATAAGCGAAGCCCAAACCCAGGAATATTCCTCTTCTTCATCTACCAGCTTCTCTACTGCAACTTCTCTCCTAAACTATGGACTCCACTATTATCAGAACCTCCTCTACCTCTCTCCTTCCTCTCAAACCGTCGTCGTTTCATCCCCTTCGAGCTTCACTATTTCCAACAAAGCTCATATTATCGGTACTCTCTCTCTATATCCCTCTTATTCAATATTTACCTCTCTGATTTTAATTTAAATTTTTTTTTTTGGGAAATAGAGATTAAAGCGTTCGAGATATTATCAGAATCGTCGTCTAGTGATAAGGAACGCTTGTGGATCCGAAGAAAACGGGTCTGTTAATGGGTTCCCAAGCACACCCAACAAGATTTTCATCGAAGAGGTACTTTGTTCTTCTCGAGTTTTTTATTTTTAATTTTTATGTTTTGTTATGTATCCAATTTTTGATTTTCATCGATAAGCTACTTTGTCCTTCTCGAGTTTATTTTTATTTTTATTTTAAATTTTAAATTTTTATGTTATGTATCCAATTTGGGTATTTGGTTTTTGGAATTTTGGTGTCTGGGTTTAGTTTTTGGAGATTGAAGTCAGTGACTTTCATGCCTGTGAAGCTAGGGTTTTTGGGATTCAGACTCTCTTGATTTTCATGTTCTAGGGATTGATTTTGATCGATTAGAGAGTATAATTTGTATCTTTCAGGCAATTGGAGCTGAATATGGAGAAGGTTTTGAGACTTTCAGACCAGATGGACCGCTTAAAGTCGATGTGGTAAGCAAATTTTTTGATCCTTTGATGCAATATCCATGCTTACAGCATACACGTAGGGGGTTTCATTTATATATTTTTTGTTATTAACTCGACTCAACTCAGCAAAGGTTGTCCCATCTACTCGGGGTTGGCTTCAAGAACCCTGTTTTTTTGCCATTATACTGAATCAAGGGCCCTAATTTTAGTTAAACCACAAGCATATATCCTTCTTTATATGTGTGTGTGTGTGTGTGTGTGTGTGTGTGTGTGTATGTATTTGGTTATTATTTGTGCCCTCGGGCATGCTGCAATGGTTTTCAATTACTTATGGGTGTTCAATTGTACTGCGTTTAGGATTTTCTGAATGACAGACTACAAGAGGGATTTCTTAAACGAATTCGCTATGCCATGAAACCTGATGAAGCATATGGACTTATTTTCTCTTGGGACAATGTGGTGGTAAATTCTCAAACTTTGGATTTTATTTTATTTTATTTTATTTATTTATTTATTTTTTGTTGCGGTTAAAAATTCGTATGGTGCTAAAGCAAAGATGGCAATGAATTTATCATTCAAGTTGTGGTGGCATGGAGTGAAAACACTACTATTTATGAAAATAGGTATTTGCTTGACATGGGGAACACAACATTCCTCTTGCTAACTCTAGCATTGTTGCATACATTTTGTACCATCTTTACCTACATAATGTAGAGCATTATGGTTCTAAGCATTATAAATTATTGTTGTACATTGTCAAAGATAGAACAACGGTTGAAAGCATGACCAAGGTTTTCAAAGGTGCAAACAAGGCGCGCCTTGAGGTGAAGCGCAGCAAAAACATACAGATGCGTTCTTTTTTAGGTGAGACACCAGCTATGCGCATGCCTCAATCGCAGAGGCATACGCTTCTCTTGTGCTTTATGCGCTTTTCACGCATCCGATGGTGAGGCACAAGCCTTTGAGGAGTTAGATTTAAAAAATAAAAAACAGAAACAATAGAGTATTTAATGGAAACTTGCTATACATGACTTCAATTGAAATAGAAATTGCATAAGAAGAAGATATAAATACCTTGTAAGTCGATCTTCTTCAAATCAGAGTCCCAACAACTTCGAATCAGTCTTCTAATCTTCTCCAACGAACTAGGGTTTCAAGGTATGAAGTCTCTCTCTCACTTTCTCTTGAGTCGAGTCTCTCTCTCTCTCTCGTTCTATTTTCTGCATCGTCTCTCCCTCTCCCTCTCCCTCTCGGTCTCACTCTTATCTCGTTGTTTCTCTGTTTTTGTATCGTCGTTTCAAATATCTATAGAGACTGTATGTATGTATCTATCTGTTTTGTACTTATGTAGACTATTATTATTTATTATAACTTAGTTTCTTCTTCTTTATTATTAATAATATTCTATCCTTCTAAATTCTAATATTATTATTATTATTATTATTATTATTATTATTATTATTATTATAACTTACTTAAGTTATTTTTTTATTATAGTATTAATGAGAATGACAAAGCTCTTACAACACTTGAATTTATTAATTAATTTTGGTTTAATTCGTAGAATGGCTTTTATGAATTTCTTTTCTAATTCTTAATTTTTTTTATACTCTTTTTATGCTATATTTAATTAATGTTGTATTTTATAAAAATTAAAAAATTCAAAATTCAAAAGGCTTATGCCTCAAGGCTTATGCCTTGCCTCAACAAGGGTAAAATGCCTTGCCTTGCGCTTTTGCCTTTAAAAACATTGAGCATAACATGAAAATGAATCTCACATTTGAATATCCACTTTGTAAAAAAACTTAATTTGCTTCTTTCTATGAAGTCGAATCTAGAAGATATTCTTAGTTCTTTTTGCCTCCTCCATCAACATGATTCCAATTTCACAAATCCAAATTTGTCTTTTCAATCTTCAAATTAGAGGCTACACTATCTATACAGAGTCTTTGTCTTAGTCAAATGTTGTAAGTTCACATTTGGATAGTTCTTGTGATTTTCAAAATAAGTGTATAAAAAATAAAATACTCATAATGTGCATTTGTAAAACCTTAAGGTTTGCACCTCAAATATGAACACAAGTAAGAGATTCATCATGGACTAAAGAGCTCCCATATTGATTTATTTCTTCTAATCTTCATATTCTTCCAAACATGATTATAAAAAAGGAACAACCGTTATATTTTGTCATATGCTGGAAAGATAAGTTGGAGCCCTTGTGGTATTGTAGGTGTACTCCTAAAAGGAAAAAGAGGATCAGAATGAACTTGGGTTCGATTGGTAATGAAAGATCTCATTACTTTTACCACACCAATAAACAAGAGTAACGTTATTTATCACAAAAATAAAAATAAAGAAGAATAATGGTATTGTAAGTAGGAATGTCCATAGAATAGGATATGATTGTCCCCAGTATATGTACACGGTATCACTTGACAAAACAATGACAATTGGTTTGCTCTGTTGTTCGTATCGCTCGATATGTATCATGCAATTTGATATGATTCATCAATTGACTCAAACTGGTAATTGTATAGGCAGATGCTCAGAAGTGGGAAGGAATCGATGAATCAAATCAAGAATTACAAGAATTGGTCGATTCTTGAATGATAGAGTTGTCAAATTGACTCGGTAAGAGGTTGGATCATGTTGGGCCTTTTTTTGGGGTCTAAAAAAGGGTCTCTACAGAAGTATAACCCTTTGAAGATGTTTAGGGTTATTCTATTACATCCTTTCCCATTTGTTCTCCTTAGAAAAAAAAACAAAAAAAAAACAACTCCTGTTTTTCTTTTTGCAAGATTTTTGTTTACATATTCACCCAAAAAGATTTTTGTTTACATATTTGACTTCATCCACGTGTTTTTACTTGAAAAGGAATCTTTTGGAGGCGTCAAGTATGAAGTTTGAAAAAGTTTGGTGATTTGGGTATTTTGATCCCTTAGAAGTGTGTCTGAATTACTTGACTTGTAAAAATTTTATTATTGACTTACTGTTTCTTCAAATTTGGGAGTTAGTATTTCTTGGACACTTCATGGTTGATAAGAAAAAGTGAAAAGGGAAAATGAAAGATAGTGGCCCTTCATTGAAATATTGTACATGTGTTAGTGAGAATAATAAAATGCATTTGAAATGCAATTATTGCGTGGGAAGGAAGGATTATTAAGTTGGGGTAATTTGTATGAGGAATCACTTGGCACAAACTCATGACCATATTGCCCTATATAATCAAGTTACTAAAGATGTTAAGAAGCTTTTTTTAACAATATTGGGAGAAAGACACAACAATGATGTTGCTGATCTTCAATGATTTGGAAAACAAATGTGGGCCTAAAAGGAAGGGGACAATGGATACATTTGATGGATTTTGGATTTTTGTTTTCCTAATTTATAAATGTGTATTTTTTATGTATATATTGCCATATACCATAGCATAATCAATAATTTAATATTGGAAAATGCTATCCATAAATAAATTTCTTACCTAATTTTATTAATGTGGACACCATTAACTTTTGTGTCCGATGGTAAAAAATTATTGTGAGAAATCCGTTTGTGTAGCATTACTCTTTATTATAAGATCATAGATCACGACGAGGCTCGGATCCATATCTTGTTATAAGCGTGCCCTTAGTAACCTAATTCTGGTGACTTGGCAATTTAGAGAAAAAAAGGGGTCAAATTTATGGATTAGAAATGGATTGAACTTTTAACTAGTAATAAATTGCCATGTGTACTCTTTATGGTGCATAAGACACATGGTAGCCCAACTTTTCCACCTCAATACAGTTAAGCTTGTAAGAAGTCAAAATGGTTGGGGACGGAAAAGAATGCCAAAAGATGCAACCTAAACTTGCTTACGTCTAGACCGACAATAGTAGTGTGTAATATCTTTGTGTTTCAATGTTTGTTATTCTTTTAGACGTAATTCGTCTTAATATTTTTCATTCAAGGATTGATCCATAAAAGGCTAAAAGTTATTTTAAAATGGAAAATACTATACAAAGTAACAAGTGACAAATCTTATTACTTTTCTACTCACAGATGTGGCATGCAATAATAAAACTTTAGTATTTGAAATGGGACCCACTAGAATAATGTGATAGGAACAAGGTCAATTGAGTGAGAAAAGTTAGTGAGATTTGTTAGTTTGTATGACATTACTCTTCAAAAAAGGAGTAAATTATGCCAGAAGACTTTAAACTTTGCACTCCTAAACTAAATTTTCATTCAAATAAGCCCTCGAACTATCCAAATTGATTAAATTCAGACATTCTGTTACATTTCATCCACTTTTGGCAATTAAGTACTATATCTTTGGACCAACCTAAAGTATAAACTCATAAAATGAACCCTATTTATTTATTTATTTATTTGTAGTATAAAAAAGGAGTATTTGCACACCAGTTCTAATTTATGAACTTATACTTCATCAAGACTTAATTAAAAAATTTTGGACTTTCAATTCCCATTAAATTTTTAATAGTCAAAATTGCCCTTCAAATAATGATTGTTTATTATTTATGATTATATATAAAGTAACATGATGATTTGACATTTATTTTGATTTTCAAAACTTTAAAACGTCAACTTTCAAATTGAAAAAACTAAAAAACAATTATGTGCAAAAAAAAAAAAAAAACTAAATGTTTTTTTTTTGAAAAAATTGAATTATTTTTTTGTGCAAAACTAAAATTTTTTTGTCTATAAAGGAGCATGATGATAGAACATTGATGTGCAAAACTGAAAAAAAAAAATTTAAAAATGAAAAAACTGATAATGTTATTAGTTTTAAAACTGAAAAAAATGATTATCTTCTTGATTTTATTGGATAATTGAATTAAACTAATAAGTAGAAGTGCAAAAATGTTTAATCTCATGCTTTGTTTTTTTTCATCAGTTAGTGAAACAATTATCTGGAATATTACTATGCAAAATTGATAATGTTTTCAGTTTTAAAAGTTGGAAAAAAATGATAATATTATTAGTTTTACTAAATAAGAGTTATTGGTTCAAAATTTTTTAAATAGGACATGAGTTACCATAACATTTGTAAATAAGACTTTTAAGTAATTAACTTTATAAAAAAATCAATTAACAACCTTAATATATAAATAATATATAAATGTATGTATATATGCATGCTCTTTGAGTGCTCTCTCTCTCAAGTTATTTTGATAAATGACGTTGTACCACTCTTGTTCCCGTGCCAAAAAATTAGGTACTTAGGTCTTACCTGTTGGATCATGTGCTTATCATTCAAAACAATCTTTATATTTTATCTAATCATATATAATTATTATATATCTTTAATAGTTACATGTTTAGATATATTTTCTCTGTAGTTTAGAAATTATGACTGAATCTTTATGATTCGCGATTTGGAAAAAGGTAATTTTGATTCACGATTCGATTATTGATTTAGCAATTATGTTAGTATGCAATTTGTTTCAGGCAGATACTCGAGCATTGAAGTTGAAAGCTTGGAAACAACTTGCTTCTGAAGAGGGTATGTAATGTTTTTTCCCCATGTGAAATGCCTTCATCTTCTGGAAGTTTATATCTTTAAAGCTTATACCTGAAGTGATGTGTAAACTCTGAGCAACTCCAATGCTCCAAGCCAAAATAACTTTGCCGAAGGTTTTTTTTTTGGCTTGCTAAAATGCAAAAAAGCCATTTTTTGGCTATACCACTCCAATGGTGACTTGCCATTTTGGCACAGTCAAGTGTCAAATTCAACCAACTTTCAAATTTTCCAATCATTGGAGTGGTAGATGGTGTGAATTAAAGTTAATTACTAACAAAAGATGATGTGAATGGTGCTCTTATGGAGTTGTAGGTCTTGAGATGATAAATTGTGAGTAATTAAATTTTTTTAATATTATTGACTTTTTTTTAATTTGTGGATCTTTTATATTATAAAATTCTGTTCTGTGAAAGTTGTGAAAAACAATTGAGTTTTGGTAAGAAATTTGATATTGGAACAAAATGGCTTTGCCAAACTTTGAGCCAAAAGTTTGGCTTTGCCATTTTTTGGCAATTGTTTTGGCTCACCATCGGAGGAGTATTTTTGTGAGGTCTAGCCATTTTTTGGCTTTGGCAAGCCATTTGGTTCAACCATTGGAGATGCTAATACTTGGCAAAACTGCTGTCTTTCTTTTAAATTTGGTCTCTTTTAACCTTTGAAGCATGTATTCTGATGACACCCAAATACGGTATTTGTGCATCCTTGATGGACAAATAAGGCAGTGACAATCTTTGTGATGGATTGTCTTGAAACTTATTTTATTTATTCATTTTTGGGCTGTCACATGCTTACATGAATCTATGCGCAGTTTTTTTTAATGTTCCTTATCATTCATTCATCAACTACTCAACTTGCACAAACCTTTTTTGGACTAATTTTGAGTTAGCAATGCAAATTGTTTTTCAGTATACGCAGGACTATTGGTATTCCTAAGGCATAGAACTCATGTCTTTCCTACCAATGTTAGCCCACAATATCTTTGTTTCATTCTATCATTAACTCATTGGTGACAGGCCCACAACATCAGTCTAGCAACCTCATCCCTTTTTTTTTTTGAGTATTGCATTTGGTCCCAATTGATACCCCTTGCAACGTGATCTGCAAAATATATTTATTATATGCTTAGATTCATTTGTTGACGTCCCTGATAAAAAAATTGTCTACACTAGTATAATCTCATACATTATTAGTTCATAAAGATTGTGTATTTATGAAAAGGTTATATATAACCATAATGTTTTGGCTGCTTTATATATATATGTATTTTTAAATTTTGGTTATTATTGATTCTCATGCAGGAAAGGAAATTCCTGAATATGGTGATGCCCAAAGACTCTTGCTTTATGCAGGTGCTGATCATGTTCTGCATAAGGTTTGGGAATTCATGTTCATTTCAAGTTTTGGGTTCTTACTTTTTATATTTGGTTCTGCATATAATAGTTCTTGAGAGACTGAACTTGTTTATTTTTCTTTTTACATTTTATGCACTTTTTTTAGTTTGGTGTGAATGTGTTGTGCTTGCTTTCATTGCCTTTATGATGTGTTCAATTGCTGGAAAGTCTTCAAAAAATAAATGAAAACACCTAATTTATGACCTGTTTCCTGTTGGGTTATAGGGGCTATTGTTGGACAATGATTTTTATATTATGTTTCTGCAACTTTGCACCATTAAGAATGAGTATCAGTGATCTTTGCAAATTTGAGAAGTAAATCTAAGAAAGAATGCTTCAATAGAAACTTTCAGCATCTTTGGTTTGTTTGATAACAAACAACTCAAGGAGCATTATAAACTCTTTTTGAATATATTTTTAGTATTGTAGTAATGCTAATCTTGCAAGGGTGCCATATGACAGAGCTCTGAAAGATCTCGAACAACATGTCTTATTCATACTTCTCTGTATTTTTTTTTTGAAAATAAATAAATAAATCTGTGGTTATGGGGCTTCTTTTGTCTACTAAACTTACTCAAATGATCATTACATTTTTTTTTCTGGTAATGAGAAGAACTTCATTAAAAAATGATCATTACTTATGTTTGAACAAGTTTTAGGGGTGGTTTGCTGAAAAAAAAAATGCATAATTATACTAATCATGCACCCAAATTTTTAATAGGCAAAATAGAGAAGTAAGAATATGAGTAACAATAGTACTAGAATGATTTCAAACATGTCCAAGGGTCTAGTTTTCTTCTTCTTAATTTATCAAATATTGTATTCCAGTTCTTATGATCACTTTGCTAGATCCTTAAAGTTTGACTCCTGTGGCTCTTTAATTTTGTTTTTACAAGGCTGACATTTTGACACCTATGGGGCGGGGGGTTATGACTAAAGTATTTGAGTTAGTCTAGGAAATTCTTGGTGTGTGTATCGTGCATGTTGAGTTGTTTGCTAGGGCGATTTTGTACTTTTCCTTTTTGAGAAAGTAGATTCCTCATTTAATTTTGGTTCTTTCAAGGGAAATATTTAGTCTAGGAAATCCTTGGTGTCTGTATCATGCATGTTGAGTTGTTTGCTATGCCTTTTTTTCCTGTTCTTTTAAGGGAAATAATTTTCTTCACAGTTTTGTATTTATAATCTTAACTGTTAATTTACATTAAGAAAAAAGAAGAGAAAGAAGTAAGAGTAGTGTGCTTTTAGTTAGCAAATTTGGTAAGGGATGAAAATGCTGCAAAACTAATATGTGAACCTGAAGTTCTGCCATCTTTGGCTCCTAGTTACTTTCTTGTGGAGAGGATCTTCTATGATGCTACTTCATATTCTTCTCATTAAGTTCTTAATGAGAACAATGATTGTTTGTTTGTTTGCTGTCCCTTTCGCCCATTATGTCTCTGGCATGTCCAGAATTTACAGATTTTGCAGCACTGGGAGAAAGAAGAAAGTGAATTGGATAGATTGAAGTCGAGGCTTTCACAATTATATTATGAAAATCTTCTCAAAGTGAGAGCTTGTCCTGAATTATTATGTGGATGTTATGTTGATTATGTTCGCGGCTCAAATGTGACAAAAATTAATGATGATGTTCTTCTTCTTCTTCAGCTTTCAGAACCCATGGATGGACTAGAAGAATGGCTGGATGCAGTATCTACTGCTCGCATCCCTTGTGCTGTCGTTTCAAGTCTCAACCGTAGAAATATGGTTGAATCTTTGGAGCGAATGGGGCTCAAGAAGTATTTCCAGGTTGGTATTTTTCTTTTCCTTCTTGTTTTTTAGGTTTTTTAGGAGTTGTCTTCCCCTACCTCATCACATACACATGGCCAATTAAGCTTGTACTTTTTGGGTCCCCTACCATTCAAAACAATGTAATTGCAAGAATAGCAGTATCAATTGCAGTTCCTAACGCAACCTAATGTCTAACCAAATGGTTGACCCCTATGTCATGTGGACTTGAGTATGAATGTCGGGTGTGGTATGGTATGTGTGTAATTGTCAAATTCTTTTAGTTCTTATGTCCAAGGACACTGGCACACATGATGAGATATTCATATTTCTTAATACTATATTTTTTTTTTTATGAGGTAAAATGGTGTTTACAAAGTAACAAAGAACATTTTATGCACAACATGCAAGCTTTATGCATTGTTATATGGTAAACTCAATTACTAGACATGCTTGTTGGGTATATGGTCATCTAGTCATGTCAGACACATTTTTCATATCCTTGCCCAAGAGTCAAGTGTCCGACACGGTATTTCACACATTTAGAAAAGCTTGGTTGATTGGCTTCAAGTTTCTTACAAAAATACAGAAAATTTTATTTTCTCATGATAGTAGCCATCTCTTTTAAATTTTATTTAAAAAAAAATCATTTTAATCAAATGCATATTAGAAAATAAAATTTGGGTGAATTACACTAACGGTTCTTGTAGTTTAGGGTTTGTGTAACTTTAGTCATTGACTCTTTAATTGTAATATATTTGATGGGTCGTTTCACACACCAAAATTAAACATTAAATTGTACCAAATTTTTTAGAATAATGGTAGGTCCAGGTATCGATCCACAAAGACAAATGGAAAATTAAACTAATTTAATTGTTAGATTCCTAAATTAATTTTGATAAAAAGATTGAGGGATTCATAAACTAATAATAATTAAATTAAACAAAGTGATTAAACTAGCAATTATAAATAAAATCGAAATTATTGATGTTTGAGAAAAACTTGGGATAATGAGTCCATCACTAGTTACATAAATAAGGCTTCAATTTGAGATTCAATTATGTTACGGTTTGAACTAAAGAATACTTCGCAACTATCAGCTCGAAGCATTTATTAAGAAAATTAACATGTTCAATGTATAGGCACGAATCATCTAAAGTAGTATGAGTCGTTCACTATAAACTAGGGTAGCAACACAACTCGTCTCTCGTAGTATGGCTCGTCTCATACCTTGAACATGAAAGAGAAGAAAACTATTATATGGAAAGTATTCAACAATCACAGAAAGCAAAATACTCGAAGAAATAATGGAAAGTTATATTAGGAAACTTCTTGAGAACCACACAATTGTTCAAACCATTACATAAAAGAAAACCAAAAAGAAATCTATTTACATGGCTAGAGTTTCATCAAAACCATAGAAAAGATGAGCCTAGCCACTCATGGAGGAGTGGGAAGAGGTGGAAGAAGAAGAAGTCCCCATGAAAAGTTCTCCTTGAAGCTTGAGGAAAATCACCTTCTCTAAACCCTAACCTCCTTTTTCTTAGAATAATTTGCGAACCGTTTTACAGCCTTTTTTCTTCCTTTTATTCCCAGCAGAATAGATTGAAAATTTCACGCACGCAACCCTAGGTGGGCAGCCCGAGTGCCCATGTGGGCCGCTCGAGCGGTGATGGGCTGCACATACAATGAGTTGGCAGGCCGGGCTTTTTCGTTCCTCGCACGGAAAATCTGTTTTCGCGCCCTTTTTGATTGAATTTGCGTGTTATCTGCCAAATCTGTACAAGTGTACAAAACACATCATCTCCACCAAATAAACAATATTGAAAGACTAAAAATATAACTTAAGTGGCCTCAATGTGGTACCTTTCGGCTTACATCACATCCTCCAACTTATATTTTACTAGCCTTCAAACAAAACAAAAGAAATAAGAAAAATAAAATTACTCTAAGTCACTTTCGTAGGGATCACGATTGCATTTAGCATATGCAACAAGCCTTTAAACCACAAGGTTACCTCAAGTGGACGAGTATAGTCTCGTGAGGGTTTTCAGAAATGATACTCACAAACATCAACATATTCACATCTGCTCAACAACAATTAACCACACCCTTCCACCTAACAATCAACTTATGCGCCACTACAGTGTAATATTAAGAAATGATGATTCATTGAAGGCACATTGGACGAGCATGAAGGAATCTGTTGAGCCAAAATCATAATTTAGTTAATACAAAAGTAAAGTCCCCTGTACTTGTGAATGCTAGTAGACACATCATCAGTACCCTCGGTGTAAAGTGCAATCTCCATATTAGTTAACTGTCCACTATAATAGCCTAGTGTAACTCATAATAACACCGAACATATACAAAAAAAACTAAACTATTGCAACTAAGATTCTCAAATTTTTTTTTTTTGAAAGACTGTGTAATGTTCTGATCCATTAAGCTTTCTAATTAACCCATGTAACAAACATTGGGCCAATGACTCTCAAACTAGACGGTTGTAGGGCACTAGGTGTGAAGACACCCCTACGGGCATGGTTGTTAAAATCGCGATCCGGATCGTAGGATCGTACGATCCTACTTTGCCAAAACGATCCAGATCGTTGTAGGATCGATGTTATAACAGGATCGCAAGTAGGATCGTGTAGGATCGCATGGGATCGTGTAGGATCGTATAGGATCGTGTAGGATCGTATAGGATCGTAGGTAGGATCGCACGTAGGATCGTAGATTTTATGATTTTTCACCTTATTTTTAATATGCATCATTTTAATTTTAATTTTTATCTTTTTTTTTTAATAAAAAGTAGAATCTTACGATCCTCGATCCGATCCTACGATTCGATCCACCAGACCCTCTCACCGATCCTACTTAGGATCCCAATTTTAACAACCTTGCCTATGGGCTTAATAACTCAAGCTGAAAATGTTACAAATCCGAACAAGTCATTCTCCTTATTTTTCCTTAACTATGCAATGTTTAAGTCTCTTAAACTTTCTACTTAACCCATGTAATAAGCATTGGGCCAATGACTCCCAAACACCCTTACGGGCTTAATAACTCGAGTTAAAGAGGTTACGAACCCAAACAAGTCAAGTTTTTTTTTTTTGAAGAGCTTTGATTACTCATTTATTCTTTTCTGCAACCCTAGCAATTATCAATGATGTACACCAGGGTTTAGAATAGAGAGGTCACTGTTATGAAAGTATGTTCATGTGAATCAAGGCATATTCATGACAAGTGTACTAATATCACAAATACAAAAAACTCTCCTAGTGCAACATCACATGTGAGTATCTACCCAATAATCCCTTTTCATACAAGCCCACTATGTTCCCCAATTAACATATGCTCATACCACTACCATATTGGCACAAAGTGAATATCAAGTGAAGTGGTGCAGTCAAGTGTAGCAAGTACAAATATGAATTGTTTTTATAAAAATCCTCACCCCCCAACTAGAATACGACATTGTCCTCAATGTAAGCAACTGGAAAGTAGATAGTAAAATGAGAGAGAGAGGATCTTACCAGACGGCGTAGGTGCACATCCAGTGAGGCAAGGACACACCAAACACACGCACATTTTTTTTTTCTTTTCTTTTTTGTTTTTGTTTTTGTTTTTGACTGTTCAGTATAAAAGGAAAAGAAAAATAAAATAAAACAAAACAAAAAATAAATAGAGAAATAAAACGGAGATCACTGATCTGGAGCCGGTGGTGGTGGAAAATGCTGCTCAAATAGGGTATGCATCAGCGTCCGAGTCTTGAATGCCTCATCATGAACCCTAGCATCAAGCTGATCAAACCGCTGCTCGCTCGACTCCCGGTATGCGTAGAAGTTAGTTCGCTGAGATGTAACTAACTGCTGATACCCATCAAAGGCCATCAGCGAGTGATCTCGATAGGCCTGATATTCTGTTCGAAGATCAACCACAGATTGTTGAGTAGCAGTTTGATTATCCAAAAGAGCCTGATATTGTGCCCACGTCATACGAAATAGCGGTGATGCTGGGGCTGGTGTGGCGGCGAGCTCTACTGGAACATCATTAGGATTGGTCGGGGTATCGGGGAGTAGTGGAGGTGGTAGGCGAGCAGTGGTTTGGCTCCAGTGGGTTTTATGATAAAGCATTGGCGGCGGAAGCTGAATCTCATTGGGTTCAAGTGGGTATGTCCCTTGGCCTTTTATGAGTGCAGTGATGAGGTTGGCGAAAGGGAAGGCTCATGTAGAATTGCCTCGGGTGTTGCGCAACTTGACTTCATTAAGGATACAGAACATCTGGTTGGGGCAATAAATTGACACTAGCCCCTAAATCTAACAAGGCCCTATCAATGAAATGATCCCCTATAATGCTTGCAATGGTTGGGGCACCCGGGTCTTCAAGTTTAAGGGGTATGTCACTCAATAAAATGGAGCTTACTTGCTCTGTGAGTAAGACCTTTTGGGACACGTGTGTCTTAGATTTACGTTTTTGCGTACAAAGGTCTTTTAGAAATTTAGCATAGGAGGGTATTTGCTTAATCCCCTCAAATAGGGGGATGTTGATTTTTACCTGTTTAAAGACCTCCATCATCGCTTCCATGGATGTCGCCTTTTTATTAAAAAGGGACGGTGTATCAAGGCATTGGGGAAAGGGTGCTTTAGGCACATATGGTGCCTTAGGCTCATGTGAAGTGTTAGGGACTAAGTCATCCCCCTTACTCGTTTCTCCTCACCCTTGCTCTCATGGGGTGTACCACCACGGTCGCCCTTCTTAGCCTTAGTTGCATCAGACGCAACTGGCTGAGGCTCTAACTCCCTCCCCCTCCCACTTCTCAAGGTAATCACCGCTTGTACCTGCTTATGGTGCTTTTCATTCCCACCCGACCCCTCTGCCCCATATTGACCCTTAGTCTGACTAGGTAATTTTTCCTCCTCTTTGCTATTCCTGTTATTAGCCATTTGACCTAATTGGGCCTCTAGCTTGGTGATGGAGTGAGTATGAGATTGAACTACTGGTGCCAATCCCTTAAAGTTCTGAGAGAACTTCCAACACCTGAGTCTCAAAGGCAGAGTTGCCTTGAGGAACAGGCGGAGGTTGTGGTTGTCGGTAAGGTTGCAGTGGTTGGTAAGAAGATTGGTTGGCAAAATTATCAAAATTCTGTCTTGGTGGTGGAGGGTTGTAAGATGTGCCTTGTGAAGGAGGTCTCCATGAAAAGTTAGGGTGGTTCCTCTATCTTGAATTGTATGTGTTGAAATATGGGTTATTACCCGGGTTGGAGAAACCTTGAGCCACATTCACATGCTGTTGGACTAATTCCGAGAATTGTAATGCCAAAGGGCACTCACTCAAGTCATGTGTAGGGCTCGCACATATAACACATGCCTCGTGAAATTGAAGCTGATCTTACTGTGTAGAGGCATGTCCTGCAGCTAATAATTGGTCTATTTTTTGGGACAATGCCACTACTTGTTGGGCTAACTCTAGGTTTTGCCCTACCTCATAAATGCCCCCTCTTTCCAAGGCTCCAACTACTGGTTGCTGGACTTGTCGAGCTGCGGAGGGATGGTGAAGGGAATTATCACTTAAGTTCTCAAATAATTGCCATGCCTCGGTGTCATTTTTGGACATGAATGTTCCACCATAAGAAGAATCCACCATTTGGCGGTGAGGCTCAGTTAAGCCATAGTAAAAGGTCTGCATAAGTTGCCAATCAGGCACTTGGTGGTGGGAATACTGTTGGAGAAGGTCACGAAGTCTCCCATGTCTCATGAAATTGCTCGCCATTAATTTGAGCAAAATTGGTGATGATTTGCCTGAGTTGGTTGGTCTTACCAATGGGAAAGTACTTCTCCAAAAACTTATGCTGTAATTCGTCCCGAGTTGTGATTGAATTAGCAGGTAAGGAGTTCAACCAATCTTTGGCTTTGTACTTTAATGAAAATGGAAATAAACGCAACATTAGGATCTCATTGATGAAATTCTGGATCCTCACTGTAGAGCAAATTTTTAGAAATTCATTCAGATGTTTGTAAGGGTCATCATGAGCTAGTCCATGAAATGATGGAAATATTTGGATGGTGTTGGACTTAATCTCATAATGAGCAGCAGTGGTGTCGGGTAACTGGATGCATGATGGTGATGTATATGCAGTGGGTGTGAAGTAATTCTGAACGGTTGGGCCCATTTAGGCCATTCGGGTTTTCATCTCTATCGGTTCGAAGTATGGATAAGAGTATTCAAGTCTAGGAACATGGGAAGAGGCTTTAAGTTTCCTAAGAGTCCTTTCTAGTTCAAGGTCCAAATTCCACAATTCAAGGCGACAAGAATGGTGCCCGTGCATACACTACTCACACACACACACACACACACACTAAGTTCTGACTCTGTGCACTAAGTTATGAAAACAAAATACTGAAGAAGAGAATACTCACAGCAACTTAACGAAAACGTTTTACTTGTCTTGCGGGTGCTTGACGTGTAGACGTTATCCCCAATTTCCACTTGAGCTCTCTAATTTTAGTACTTTGGTGCTTTACTTGCGAGTATTTGCTTTTGTATTATTTTTTTTTAAAGCACTTTGGTGATGCGGTTTGTTTTTAAAGCTCAGTTGCGCTCTGCTTGCACTTCGGTGATGACTTTAATTGTAAACACTATGCACACTTAGCAACACTAAAATATAAAATCCTAAACTAAAAATTAAAATAAGAATGTAACTTTAAATTAACTAATTTCGCTAGAAGTCCCCCGGCAATGGTGCCAAAATTTGATGAGTCGTTTCACACACCAAAATTAAACACTAAACTGTACCCAATTCGTTAGAATAATGGTAAGTCCAGGTATCGATTCACAGGGGCAAATGGGAAATTAAATTATTTAATTGTTAAATTCCTAAATTAATTTTGATAAAAGGATTGAGGGATTCATAAACTAATAATAATTAAATTAAACAAAGTGATTAAATTAGCAATTATAAATAAAATTAGAATTATTGATATTTGGGAAAAACCTAGAGTAATGAGTCCACCACTAGTTACATAAATAAGGCTTCAATTTCAGATTCAATTATGTTACGGTTTGAACTAAAAAATACTTCGCAACTACAAACTCGAAGCATTTATCAAGAAAATTAACACGTTCAATGTATAGGCATGAACCATCTCAAGTAGTACGAGTCGTTCGCTCTAAACTAGGGTAGCAACATGACTCGTCTCTCGTAGTATGACTCGTCTCATATATTGAACATGAAAGAATAGCAAACTATTGTATGGAAAGCATTCAACAATCACAGAAAGCAGAATACTCGAAGAAATAATGAAAAGTTATATTAGGAAACTTCCTGAGAACCACACAATTGTTCAAACCATTATATAAAAGAAAACAAAAAAGAAACCTATTTACATGGCTAGGGTTTCATCAAAACCCTAAAAAAGAAGAGCTTAGCCACTCATGGAGGAGTGGGAAGAGATGGAAGAGGAAGAAGCCTCCATGAAAAGTTCTCCTTGAAGCTTGAGGAAAATCACCTTCTCTAAACCCTAGCCTCCTTTTCCTTAGAATAATTTTTGAACCCTTTTATAGCCCCTTTTCCTTCCTTTTATTCCTAGCAGAATAGACTGAAAATTTCATGCACGCAACACTAGGTGGGCCGCTCGAGCGCCCATGTGGGTTGCTCAAGCGGTGATGGGCCACACGTGTGGTGTGGCTTGGCCGCACGTGCGGTGAGGTGGCGGGCCGGGCTTTTTCGTTCCTCACGCGGAGAATTTGCTTTCTTGCCCTTTTTGATTGAATTTGCGTGTTACCTGCCAAATCTGTACAAGTGCACAAAACACATCATCTCCAAATAAATAATATTGAAAGATTAAAAATATAACTTAAGTGGCCTCAATGTGGGTACCTTTCGGCCTACATCAATATTTGACCCTCAATTTTGAATTTCGTTATAAATAAGGACAATTGAAGATACCATTATTTCATTTCAAGGGCAAAGTCATCAATTTGATAAAATATAAAATAGTTTGATAAAAATAAATGTCAAAAAATTATTTTTGAATTTTTAAAAATTATTTCTGCCCATCAAAGATAAAATTAAATAAAAACAATAAATCTTTTACATTTTTATTTTTTTTACCAAATTAATTTTTAGTATGTGTTTGGATGATGATCATATAATGGGTGACTATTTTTGTTGATGTTTTTTGATATTTATTATGTAATAGATGGTTGTATTTGTTGTTAATGAATATTTTTGGATGATTATCATATAATGGTTGGTTATTAAGTTTTTAATGTATAATCAATATGTTTAATATATGAAATATTTTTAGTTTTGAATTTTTTAATTTAATGTATTGGTTTAATAATGACAACAAAGTTGTCGCCATGTTTGACTCTTGAAAAAATAGAACCTAATTTAACGGAAATAAATATAAAAAAAATTATTTAAATTTTTTTTCCTGCCCTCCTAAAAGATAAAATTATATAAAAATGATGTGTTTTTAATTTTTTTTACCAATTTAATTTTTAATTTCTTGGAAATTTTTTCTAGAAATAGATTTTGACAAACCAAACAAAGTAGAATTTTATAATCAAGAAAGTTTTAGTATTATTCATTAAAAAAAGGCCTTTACATTTCAAACAACGTACGAGTTAAGTTACACAAAATAAGTTGTATGACGACTTTGCTTTTGAAATGGATTGTTTGCAAAGGAAATATATTTGATTGTTTTTGTTTGGAATAAGATTCAAAATTTAAGGTCAAATATATCATATCACAATTAAAAAGTCAGGAATTAAAGTGACTCAAATTTCAAACTACAAGGATTGTTAGGGTAATTCACCCATAAAATTTCCTTTCGCTTTTGGTCTCTCACTTCACATGTATCATTTTCACTTACCATCATATTTTTTACTCTAATCAAACACACCTTAGAGAGGTCTGCATGCAGATTATTGTAGCCAACTCACCCTCTTTTTGGAGTTGCAGGCAATTGTGTCGGAGGAAGATGGCATGGAGTCTATAGCTCATCGATTTCTTTCGGCAGCGATGAAGGTATTGTTAATAACATGTCATATATATACACTCTATAACAAATGTCATTAAAATTGTTATTAAAAAAAAAGAAACAAGTCCAGCCTGTAAATATTCTGACACTTGATTTCACTTGAAGGGAAACAAATCAACTTTCAACTTCATTTTAAATGTGTATATCCTTGGTTATGCTAAAAATTCTTGAAAAACGATGTTATCAAAATTACAGAGCATGCCAAAAATTGAGTTAACATTTGATTGCGCCTTTTGACCTATTTTAAGAAATTTCATGCAGTTGGACAGGAAACCATCCAAGTGTGTTGTGTTTGAGGACAACCCTAGGGGCGTCACAGCTGCTCACAACTGTACAATGATGGCTATAGCATTGATCGGTGCTCACCCAGCGTATGTATTTTAACATTTAGTTATTTGTTGTCAATGTCTGGTGAAAAGTATTTTTTCAAAATCAGATGCTATGGAAAACAAAATGGAAATTTTGATACATGTTACTCCGGTTGTTCTTCTATGGACCTAATTTTCACAGTTTGTATTCGGTGACTGATATAGAAAGTTGAAACATGCAGGTATGATCTTGGACAAGCTGATCTAGCGGTTGCCAGCTTTAATGAGCTCTCTGTGATCAACCTCCGGAGGTTATTCGCTCACAAGGGTTGCAATTTCATGGACCTGCAAAAGCAGATAATAGAGAAAACTCCAGAGAGAAGGAAGCTTACCATCGATACCATTTTCTGATGATCCAGTTCCAACCCCTTCACTCAAATATCTCCTTGTAATTAGTCAGCTGATTCTCTCTCTCTCTCTCCCCCCTCTTCTTCTTCCCTTTTTTTCTTTCTTTCTTTCTTTCTTTCTTCTTCTTCTTCTTCTTCTTCTTCTTCTTTTTTTTCAGATATATGTTCTTATCAGTTTTGCCTAATGTATGGAACTCAAAAGTAACATTAGATGAATACAAAATTGTTTAGCATGTATCAGAATGCCAATACATGTAAATTATATCGTAGCAAAAGGCATAAATTACAAATAACAATCTCTTCGCATTTTTATTTATTTATTTTTTTGTAACCGTGCTAACTCTTACGATACAACTGTAATGTTCTGGTCTTGGATTTTGGGGTGAATGAAGTGAAAGAAGTTTAGGTTATGTTTGGCCATGTTTTTGTTTTAAAAAACTCAAAATGAAAACATAATTAACAACTGTTTTTGTTTTCAGACAAAAAATGTAACAGTTTTCAAAACTGCCAATTAGTTGGGTTCAAGAGAATGTGTTTTTTCATTTTTTTAAAATGTGTTTTTAATCCCTTTCACTGGTTCCTCGGGCCGCTCTATATTTTGTTTTTGTATAATTTTTTTTAGTAAATTATGCAAATATCTTTATAATAAATTCAACATTATAAATTATTTCAATTTAAAATTATTTTCAAACCTCAAATTTATCACTATACATCCGTCCACACCGGGACATAATTTTTAAATCTCAAATTTGACTTTATACATACGTGCACACCAATATAAACACATTTAATATTTAGTTTTTTAGTCATGCAACAATATAAATTTTCGTTTATGAATTAAAATAATGTTGATTAAAATACAATGTGATCCAAATTATTTTAAAATTCAATGATTGAAAAGAGAGATGCATATGTTATATCTTATTTTTACACTTTGTATGATAAGTCTAAATTCTAAATTCTAAGTTTTTTACACTCGGATCATAAGTATAAATTCAAAATTTTGGGGATCCCAAGATCTATTCTTTTAGGACTAAAAGAATAAAATAATTTAAACAGATCATATTACCATGATTTATTTGTTCACTATCAACCTATTTGTTCAAGTATCATTTATCTGTCCATTTAATTTGTCTATTTATCTATATCACCACTACTATTGGTTGTTGCTGCCGCCCACCATTGACAACTTCTTCAGTGCCAATGGTGGTTTGAAGTTGGTCCGTTAATAACTAGTAATAGTGGGATAAAAATGAAAAAAAGATTCCTTCAAAACATTGATTTGCCTTTTTCATCTAATAATTTTATTAATCATATTCTTATCTACATAAAAAGATTAATTCTTAAAATTAATGTCACATCCTTGCGGACATTGACTTATCACCAATAAACATTATTCTTTTAAGTTGAAAAGCTTAATCCACACTTTTCTTTAAAACTCGGGTATTAAAGAGAGGGAAACTAGAGCCTTATAATTAGCACAGATGGAACAATTTCAGGCGATGTGAGACACATTCTAACACACCCTCCGGGACCACAATATATAGTAGCCGGACAAACGGCACACCAATTATAGAAACAATTAAGCTCTGATACCAAGTTGAAAAGTCCGACCCACACTTCTCCTTAAAATCCAGGTATTAAAGAGAGAAAAACTGGAGCCTTATAACTAATACAGATGGAACAACTCCAGAAAATGTGAGACAAATTCTAACAGCCAATTACACTATAACCTTCTCAATTATTAACATCATTACTACAAAAGTAAATGTCCTGTAAAGACATTAAAGAGGCCGACAATGTTACGTAACTCAAATTTTGTGGCTCAAAAGTGGCTCAAATGGCCAAAACGACGTCGTTTTGAGTACAGAACAACATAAAAATGGCCAAAACGTCGTTTTGGCCATTTGAGCCACTTTTGAGCCACAAAATTTGAATTACGAGACATTTTCCTAAAGAGACCTAGAACAATCGTTCTAGATTATATAATGGTATCCCATATAAGGGGTTTACAAATGCTATTAGCGTTTAGTAAACTTGGTCATAGAATTTGGATAGCTCCTAGGACATGATGTCCCCTCCAGAATATGTTTTTGAAATTGATTGAGCATTGAACCCACGGGTTCAACTTTTTCCTTGAGATATGGGTCGAGTCTTGGTACGGAACTCCATTAAAAAAGAGTGAATGGATTCCTCTTTTTATTTATGATAATTTGGGTGACGCTCTCTCTTCCTTCCCTATCCACAAGGACAATTGTCATAGCTCCACCAATAAACATTATTCTTTTTAGGCCAATTACACTATAATCTTCTCAATTATTAGTGAATATGATTCTACATCCTCATCTATAAACTCATAAATTTTGATTCCCTCAATCATATTTTGTATTACTTTTACCCATTCAGACCATCTTGAGAATGAGAATATTCATACGAATTTTATAATTAATCGTAATATATAATGTTATAGATCTACACATTTATATCTACAAATTCACCCATAGTGACGTGACATGAGAGTTGGACTCACCATCATTAAGTCCATAACAAATCAAAAGTTGACACATATCCTATTACATTATTGTGAGTAGAATTGTGAGTACTTTTTGAGAGTCTCAAACATTTTCATATATGAAGAGCATTGCTATTAACCCTTACCTTTCTTTTTAGAACCGCCACCCCCTTCATTCTTTTTATTTTAATTTTATTCCAACCTAAAACTTCATTTTTATCCTCATCTAATTTCCCAAACCCTGATTTCCCAAACCCTGACCCTAATTCTAATCCCATCCCCATCACCTCCGGGAGTCACCACCACCTCTGGCCGTCACCACACCTCTTTCACCACCACCTTTGACCTGTCTCCTTCTTTTTCTAATGTCTCTTCTCTACCCTTTCTCTTCAAACCCTAACTCCACAATCCACTATCATTGGCAATATGTGTGAGAGAGAGAGTGAGAGAGGGAGTTTTGGTTTGGCTTCAACGATGATGATAGAGTAGCGTAGTGGAAGAGAAGAGGTTGTGGGTTTTGGTTTGGCTTTGGGTTTGATCTCCAGAGCTAAGGGCACCTACCAATCATGAGATTTGTTGCCGTTTCTTCTTCCCCTTCTTCTTTTGAAAACCCTAGGTTTTCATTTCTTTCTCTCTTGTTCGCTCTCTCTTGCGATAGATGGGGTGGTCATGATAGTGGAGTGGGTTTGGCAGCACAGTGCTAAATGAATCCTTTTGGTTCGGTAATACATTGCTGAACATAAAGGATTTGTTCGACTGTTAGGATTTTAGGAAAAGAAAAAGAAGAAGAAGAAGAAGAAGATAAGGATGAGGATGGGAATGGGAGAATGATAGAGTTCCAAAAATGAAATGGTGATGCTAACTGGTTGGAGTTGTAGAAGTGAAGTGGGGGAAAGATGGTGCCATATGAGACTGGCACTTCGAGAGATGCCGACGCCGATGTTGGGTTGACCGGTGTTAGTGGGGATGTAATTAGGGTTAGGGTTTGGGATTAGGGGTATAGTTGATATTAAGGTGAGGGTTCAAAGGGCTTTATTTTGCTAGGTAGGGGTTCAAAGAAGTAGGGGGGCCAAAATAAAAAGGTGGGGCAAATAATAGGGGAAATTATATTTGCATACACCTAATTACCTCAGTGCATACACTTAATGAAATATTATTTTAATGACAATTATACCTTAAACTAAAATAACTATAATGAACATACACTAGCACCCATAATATTATATGAAAATATTCTTTGTACGTATATTTTAAAAACAAAAAAAATCTTAATATACATATTTTGAGTAAAAAAAAACTAAACTCTAATTTTTTCATTGTAGTTACTTTGTTTGTTACACACTTTATACTAAAACAATACTTTCATAACAACTCTCATATTGCTTTAATCTCTAGATTTATACTTTATTAATGATGAAAATGTTAATTTTTTTGTGTAAAACTTCTTTTTTTCTTTTCGCGGTTTTCAGTTTGACAACCAGTGCCGAATTATTTCATTATATTTGGATATCAACTGTCAAAAGTTTTTTTGGAACAAATTTGTCGAACTAATCACTTTTATTCGGAAGTTAAGTTTCGAATTCAATGTATAATTTTGGAAAACCAATGCCGAAATTTCCAAACCGAAAAACATAAAAAAAAATTAAATAAAAAAAATGAGAGTTTTATGGCAATGGAGTGTACAGAGATCTGAAAATAATAAATGCAATAATAAAATGGAAATATGTCTTATCTTCAACAATATTTTGAAGGGTTTTCAATGGAGGTTTAATAAGGTCTTCAATGGTCTTTACGTGGGCCTACAATGGGTCTGCAAATCTCAAAGTAGGGTCACTCAACAAGCATGTAAAAATGAGAGTTAAGTGGTTTGTGTACAATGATTATGAGTGAAGGATATAATTGTAACCTCTAATATGTGGATTGAAAAACTTAATTAATAATCAAGTTAATAAATATATGTATTGAGAGAAGATATATACTGAAATAAGGCCTCGTTTGGCAAGTGACTTTTTTAGCCAAAAAGTCAAAAAAGTTATTAAAAAAATCAAAAAGCCAACAACTTATACCAAAAAGTCAAAGATTCCATTTTCTCTCTATTTTTTTACAGATGTTTTTATAAAAAATCAAAAAATTATTCCAAACATACTAATTTTTTTACATCATATTTTATTTAAAAAGCTAAAAAATTGTTAAAAATACTTGTTCTCAAACGAGACTTTAATGTGTGTGGAAATAGAACCAAATAGCAGCCCTCTATATGAAATTATAGAAGAGATAAAAGTGAATTACAAACTAGGTCTCTCTTAGAAAAATGCTTGGGAGCACTAATTAGTGCTCCCACTAATTAGGTGGTAGTGGGTCTCGCCAGTAATGATGTGATGTTTTGGTCTTAGAATTGTATTTTTTTTATTTTTTTATTTTTTTAATGTATTAGTGCTATTAGTGGTGATATTTTTAGTGGGATGAATCATTATTGGCCTCTCTTATCTTCCTTTTATCTGTTTGTCCCTACGTCTATCTATCCCCCATTCCTTTCCCAGAAAAAGGCAACCTCCTCCGCCACATACATTTTACAAGGGAAGAGATTTGACAGATTTTTTTGGAGAGAAATGCAAGCAAATCTCAGAGTAGAAGAGCTTTAGAACCACTCCAACATGTCTTGCTTTCTCAGCTCAATCTCTTCTTCCTCTTTCATATCCGTCTCTCCCAACTCAACATTCGCTTCTGTTCCCCAAAACTCCGACAAACCCAGAATCCACTGTGCCCTTGGAGGTATTTCATTTCCCTTTCCCTCCCTTCTCGCGTGTTAATCATATATATATATATATATGTAATTTGAATCTTTAATTGAGGCAATTGTTGTAATCCTTATCTTTTTTTTTTTAATTAACTTGGGTTTTGACTGGATCTTAACTGTGCGGTTTATGTCGATAGACGATGTTGAATGAAGCATTTGTATGAGTGTTTCTGTTTACATGTATTTTGTTTGCTGCAATCGAAATCACAATGGGATTTGGGAATTAATCTGAGTGTTTTTTTTTTACATATTTGACTGTTTCCTGAAGCTACTTTCCTCTCTGTTGGTAATTCAACAGTTCATGTTTACACCTCGTTTGGATTGAGTGATTTGGAGAGAAAAGGAAGTACAATTTCTTTTGTTCCTAATCACTTGTTTGGATTACTAAACAATAGAGAAATGGAAAGAAATGGTGAGAAATTATAACCCACTTTTTGAATCTATCCAAAATTGGAGAGAGTGGGAGAGAAAAGAAGGGGGAAGATTATTAATTTTTTACGATACCAAAATTGTTCATCCACCTACAAAAGAAATAAAATATAGAAGTTTTATTTTGGTAATATAACCCTAAGAAGCATAGACACGAACACGCGGCATGACACGGACACAGGCACATTATTTTTCAAAAAATGTAGGATACGACACGTGGAGAATATGCACCAAATATATAATTTTATGTATTTATTATATGTCATATATGTGAATATATCATTCAAAAATAATAATAAATAAATAAATATAACACTTTATAAATTTACAATGTTTTTTCTTTTATTATTGTATCCTAATCCTAAATTATTTAATTTAAACTTATAATTAGTTTTACACGTGTCTAATTGATGGACACGCGTGTTTAAGTAATGGACATGAGTGTCTGAAGTGTGTCTGAATCTAAAGAACTTTTTAAAAGATATGACACGTTTTGAGGAGTGTCGGGCACGTGTTGGGAAGTGTCCAACAAGTATCGGAGTCCGACACAGATACGTCACCTTCTTGGAAGTGTCTGTGCTTCTTAAATATAACCTGTAAGAGTTTCTTTTCTTTTCTTTTATGTAGTCTATTTAAACAAGATTGGAGAAAAATCACTATCTTTTCTTTTCTATGCTAACCTAACAAATCATTTCTTTTCTTTTCTCTTATAAATATCCAAACATAGTGTTACAGTTTAACCAAAACAATATCATATTTGGGTGTGGTTTAAAAAATATGATGTCATTTTACATGAGTTTTAAACTCAAGCTATTAAATTGTGTACTTGTCTTGTTGTGGTAAAAAGCACAACACGATCATTGCAAGAAAATCATGGCAGAAGATCCGTATCCATAATATTGAATCACATTTGCTGCTTCATTATTCAAGTGTACCTATTACTGTTGTCAATCTGACCAGTATCCAAAACATGATTTTGGTAGAGGAAAGGTGAAGAAATGAATTCCAACAGAATGTGCATTTATGTGACATATGTATTGTCACAACAATAGATGTTATACTAACAATGAAATACATTCAACTAATTAGATTTAAAATGAACTGATATAACCCGGATGTCTTATTTAAATACATCATTTTCCATTACACTTGTGGGGTGACGTGTACATAATGATTACTTCAGTCTTCAGTTTTCACCAGCTATTCCTTAAATGATCATATTCTTAGGGTAAATTACATTGACCTCCCTTGAAATTTCTAGAAAATACAAGTAGCCCCACAATTTTACATTGACCTCCCTTTTAGTAAGGCTAAAGTGACCAAAACTAATACAAATAGTATGATGACACAATGATAAACATCGAAAAATATACATTTCAATGTAAAAGAGATGACAACATCAAATTTCACTCATATGACAAACGGATTATTGATGAAAAAGGGGCCAAGTGCTATGCGAATTAAAACCTTAAGGGAGCCTGTAATTATGTCAAATCTATAGGGCTTACTTTATTTTCTCCAAACCTCAGGGGAGGTCAATGCAATTTACCGTATTTCTTATGGTTTTTGATATTTTGTGGGTATGTCAGCTATTCCTTTTTATTTTTATTTCTATTTTTATAAGGCTATCCCCTTTACTATATAAGCTCAGCATTGATAAGAGTTTACTCTCATGCTTGAATATACCATCCAGGGACTGTTGCAGAACCAAAAGTAGTCAATGCAACTGAACCCATGTTGCTTAATGCTGTTCGAGGGCTGGAAGTAGAAAGACCCCCAGTTTGGCTTATGAGACAAGCAGGGAGGTACATGAAGGCAGGTTTAGTTCGTAGTTTATCAATAAAAGGAGCCATTTTTATTTTTTCTGTTTTTGCAATTCCTCTTTTGCTCATATTTGCTGTTTGTTTGTCAAATTGATTTACAGTTGTGTCCTCTTTTAGTGAAAAAACACGTTGTACGGAATATTTACTGCAGATTGTAATTTGACTTGTATTGGCCAGCTATTCATGTGAAACTGGATCGGTTGAATTTCCATTTTGTTTAGGATTTTGGATTAAAGACAACAATACATCATAATTGAAAAACCTAACATGTTTCACCAGTCGAGCCCTTGCTTAAGATAAGTGGCTTTTTTTTTTTTTTTTCCCTTAATAATTCATTGTCTTTGCTTTTCTAACTCGTAGGAGCCTTATCTTTTCCACCTAAGTGTGGACCATGCATATGTGAGAGAGAGTCAAACTCCATATACTGCAAAGAATGACAACCTTTTGTAAAGCATTTTAGAGTAAATAAAACTAAATTGATCTACTGACCTCAAGGGAGTTGATCATTGTGCATGTTTAAAAGTTGTTGCCTGGAACTTTTCTACGCATCAATTCCTTAGTCCCAAGCATTGTGTGGCATACTTGATCAGCTATTGAGAAGTTTTAATATAATTTTATTTATTTATTTATTTTTTTAATAACTTTATTTTCTTTTGCCTAAACAGAGGGTTTGCCTTACGTATGTTGTTTTGTATGGTGGTTCTTATCTTATAAAAATGCTTAAATTAACTGAAGTTAAAGGATCTCACTTTTTGAGCATTTTTCATGATAGAGTTATCAAATCATCTGTGAGAAGCATCCTTCTTTTCGTGAAAGATCAGAAAATGTTGATCTTGTAGTGGAAATTTCTCTACAGCCTTGGAAAGTTTTTAAGCCTGATGGGGTAAGATGCCTTGCTATAACTTACTATTTGAATTCGGTGTTTCGCGACTTCATATTGTAAATGTGCTTGCCAAACTTCCTTTGCATTATTGATCATAATGCTTATTCATAGAAACACCATTTCCAAAGTCTAGGGTGGTAAAGTAACCAAAATCCAAGTTCACTTGAATTTGGCCTTGTTTCTTGTGACTTTTTATGCACCTCCTTGTCACACTTATCTAATGATGGTCATATTGATCATTATGACAGGTCATATTGTTCTCGGACATTTTAACCCCTCTTGCTGGGATGAATATACCTTTTGACATTGTAAAAGGGAAGGGCCCTATTATATTCAATCCTCTGAGCACAGCTGTTGATGTTGATCAAGTGAGAGAATTCGTTCCTGAGGAGTCAGTTCCGTATGTTGGGGAAGCATTAACTATCTTGAGAAAAGAGGTATGCCTTTCTGCAATATGATTAAGACATCTGAACTTCTAAGACAAAAACATGTGGTAAATATACATTTGTTTTTGGGGTTCTTGAGGGGAAGGACTTTCAATCCATCATATCTGCACATTCATGGACCACCACTAATAGATCAAACTTTTGGGTCAACATTCTGGAGAAAACAATAGAAGTTGACCCAGTTGTGTTGGAGGAAACTTTAGTCCTGAGAAGAAATGATCTCAATCTTTCTCATGATCATCGATCTATGAACAATGTTTCTGTAGAACTCTTTTTGAAATCCCTCGCATATGACTAATTCAAAATAGTGTAGTTTAATTCCATGTTAAATTGCTTTCACAGAACATCAAAACTCGAAAGTTCTCCCCTTACGAATCATGTGCCTGGGCATACATTTATTTGGAGTACCCAAGTATCCAACTTCTTAACATTTTCTCAACATTTGCCTGAATCTCTCTTCAAGCAGGATATGGCATTGTCAGTTTATCTTGTTCTGTATATTATTTTCATAGATGGGGAATGTCACAATGTTTTAGTACTGATTGGTCCTCAGTCGACAGTAGACATTTATAATGTTCTCCCATATCTTTATTTGTCAGGTTAATAATGAAGCGGCCGTACTGGGTTTTGTTGGGGCTCCCTTCACCCTGGCATCATATGTGGTTGAAGGTGGTTCGTCAAAGCACTTCACAAAAATAAAGGGACTAGCTTTCTCTCAACCCAAGGTAATCTCATACTATCTCGCTCTAGATATCTTTTGTTTTTTTTGGGATAAATAATCTATCTCGCTCTAGATATCTTCCTGGTACTAAATCCAACAAAATATTGCATACCAATGTATATGCAACTTAAGAAATTGTCTCAGCAGGGTTGGTGTCTAGATTTTAGAGACATTCTATAGAAGCCCACACAGGCATGTTATCTAGGTCTTTTCAGTCAAATCTTATTGGTTAGGAACTAAAATTAAACTCTTTCTGCACAGTTCATCTTGGAATCCCACTTAGTGATCTTTCCAAAGCCATGTAAAGAAAAAGTAGTAAATACTGAAAGATATATTGTACCTATTCCACTGAATTTCAAGGTAACACCCTGAAGTATTTGGTGATAATGTTTTGGAGGATGCTTGATCATACCAAAGTTAATGGGTCATAAATTCATGCTACCGTATGCATGCACATAAGATTTATTGTAATCTTGAATCACTCAGAAATTCTACTTCTATATTTTTCCCTGCTTTTCATAGCTTGGTTTGCTATAGCTGATCATGGATATTTTTTGGCATTGAATGCATTGTAATGCTCATTTTTGTATGAAATACTTAGTTGGGGCACAACTGAACAAGACAGTTCGAAATCATTCTGTATTTTAGTACATCCAGATAATTTATTTTAAAGTAACTAATGCTTTTCCATCATGTCTATATCTGTATCTTTCTATGAGTTCCCTATGGTTGGTCTCCCTATTCTGGTAATCGAAGCCTGAGGGTCAGCTAACAAGGTAGGCCCTAACCAGTCATGCCAACTAAATTAAGTAAAAAGTATAACAGCTTTGTCAATAAAAGTTGTTACTTTGTATCGATTTAGATTTTTGATCTTTGTGCATGTTTCTTTCAATATCAAAGTGAAAATCTGATGTGCTTTATACTGTGTTCTGATCATGGATTTGTGTAGGAAGAAATGGGAAGAAGCTTCTAATTCATTCACTTTTCCCTCCTCAAATCCAATATCCAAACACAGCTTTAAGGAATTCCCTCTAGTGAAGGGTGTATGCATCTCACATAAATGTTTATTTATGTCTTGCATATCAAGCAAACAATGTTTGGTTTTGTCCATCTTTTGCTTAGTGACACCAAATTCCTAATAACCTTTTTATTCAACCCCGCCCCCCCCCATAGGTCCTTCATGCACTACTTCAGAAATTTGCAACTTCCATGGCAAAATACATTCAGTACCAAGCTGATAGTGGAGCTCAAGCGGTTCAGATCTTCGACTCATGGGCTACAGAGCTTAGTCCAGTTGATTTCGAGGAATTCAGTCTTCCATACTTGAAGCAAATCGTGGATTCAGTGAAGCAAACACATCCGAATCTTCCACTAATCCTCTATGCAAGTGGGTCCGGGGGGTTGCTTGAGAGGCTACCATTGACGGGCGTTGACGTGGTTAGCTTGGACTGGACGGTTGATATGGCTGAAGGACGGAGAAGGTTGGGGCCTGATGTGGCAGTTCAGGGCAATGTGGATCCAGGTGTTCTTTTTGGTTCAAAAGAGTTCATTACTAGTCGTATAAAAGATACTGTGAGAAAAGCTGGTAAAGGTAAACATATATTGAATCTTGGTCATGGCATTATAGTAGGTACACCAGAAGAGAATGTTGCTCATTTCTTTGAGGTTGCGAAAGGTATCAGATACTAAACGCAGATTTGAGACTAGTTGGATTAATGTTATGTTCGATTTTTATGCATCAGTAATTCTCTTTTTGAGCTCTTATTCAACTAGGGTTTTGGATAAAATAAAGATAATGTTGGGGATCGGGGGTCCTCAACATCTTATTTGTATGAGACTCAGCCTTGAAATCAAAACATCATCTTCACTTGATTGGCCAAAGATAGGGTCAAGCCAAAGGTTGATTCTCTAACCAGTAGGTCCCAACAAGGGCCAAGTACGTATTTTTAGCAGGGAGCTCACAGTCACTGTGTTATCGTTTTCTGCTTTCTGTTTTTCTTTTTTGAAAAACAGACAATTTGTTGGGCAAATTTTTTTGGGGTAAGTTTTATGAAAACAACTCACTTTTTAGGAAACACGGGCCGTTTGTTAACTTCTATTTACCAAAACAAAAAAAAAGGTTTTGTGTTTTTATTAAAAATAGAAACAAAAAACTTGCTTAGTGCACAAAAATATTTTAAAAATAAATAAAAACATAAATAGATAAACATGTTTGGTGAGTAGCTAGAGGTGGTGGTTCACGATGGATGGTGGATAGATGTGATGTGATTGGCGGTGGGGGGCAGCCGAAGGTAGTGGTTGGAGGGTTGTCAAAGCTTTGCTGAAAGGTGGTTGAAAGTCACAACGGTGATGGGTTACACACCAAAGTTATTGAAAAGTGATTGGAGCTCGTTAGTGGTTGGTCAAAGCTGGCCAAAGTCAATAGTGGTGGTGGTGGGTGGTCGTTAGAGGAGGTGGTGAGGGAGATGAAAAAGTGTAAAATTGTTTTGAATGCAAATGAAAACACATTTTTTATGTTTTCAAAGATTTTGAAATTTTGGAATCAATTTAAAAAATATATATATATCAAACAAGTTTTTTTTTTTTTTTTTTTTATCTCTCTCTCTCTCTCTCTCTCTAAGAAAAACTGAAAACAAAAATAGAAAACAGGAAATAAAAAAATGACTGAAAAAGGTTGATTTTGAATTTTTTGAGAATTCTTTTTGCAAAAGATGAAAACAACACAAAAATAATGGGTTCTTTTAAATTTTTTATTGTTTTTGTTTTTGAAAATATAAAAATGAAAATGAAGAAAATGTTAAACACACAACTTAAAGAGGCCCTAATTGATTCAATGACTAGATTGAACTTTAGGACTTCTTTAGTAATGAAGAGCCAAGGGACAAACGATTAGTTTAGTGCTTGATTTGTGGAATTTTTGGGAGAACATTCCTTGGACTAAAGAAATTTAAATAACTAGTTTACAAACTTTACAATCTGTCAAAGAGACCTGCGCTTTCATGCATGTATGGTTTGTCTCTATAATTTTATTTTGGGTCTTTCTTTTAGCAACAATGATAGAGACCATTAATTTTAGAGCTCTAAAAAGATCACTAATGACATGGCACTCAATAAAAAAAATAAAAAAAATACAACACCAAGATCAAAATATCAAATCATTCATGGTGAGACTTACTGCTACATCATTAGTGGGAGCACTCATTTTCCTTTTAGTGTGGCTTTCAATTGAGTGGTTGGTGGAGGTAGAGCTCTATCTGTCATGGTCCCCTCTTCTTGTTTTGAATGAGTTTGGTTTTTAGGTGAGAGGCCTACCTACCACATTTGAATTTGGGGGGAATATTTAAAAAGTGAAAAAGTAAACAATAATTTCAAACTTTTAAAAGTACAATATTTACACATAATTCTAGTGCATGAATTATTTGTATTTTCATGAGTTTAAGATTATTTTTCATATTTTGTATTTTAGATGTTTTCCCTTAAATTAGCTCCTCTCTTGGAGGTTTGGATTCAATTTTTTAAATAGATGTCTATCTCCATTATCTAACCACTCATAATTATATAAATTTATTTTATTTAAATTAAAAATTGGATTGTATGATTGCAACTGCATGGAATTGGAGACCGTTGTTGAATGATAATAATATAGAGGCAAAATGAAAGTTTCATTCTGAGCGCTCTTCATTTAATAATTTGGGTGCCTGTAGGACATGAAAATTGAAATGAGGGTTTCATATAACTAATGAGAGGGCTTTATTTATTAAAAAAGAGAAAAGTTAGGCATTATGAATTTTTTTCATGAAAATGATCATGAAAAATTTATGATCCTTGGATTATCTTGATTAGTGTGTGGTGCTTTATTCTAAGTATAATCCAATGGTCACAAAGCTTTCATGATTATTTTCATGATATCTAGCATTATTAAAAAATTATCTTCAATCTTTTTTATCAAATTAAGGGAGATATTTTTTCATCAAATTGAGATTAAATAAAAATTTAAAAAGATAAAGTAGTGGGGATATTTTTTTAAATCAAATTTGATGAAAAGAGAAATTTGAGATAATGGAAAATTTTTTAAAAAGATTTTGATGAAAATTTAATGAAAGATTTAGAATGATTCATATAGAAAGTTTTTCATTTAAATTTGAAATCAAACTTGATGAAAAAGGTAGTGAAAGGATAGAGATTCTCTTATAAGAAAGAGAATGTTTGGATAGAAACAAAGAAGGATGACAGAGAGCATCTACCCTAAGGGTGCCTCTAAATGCACCAAAAAAATTGTTAGGACACTCTACATGTGACTTATTTATTTATTTATTTTTAATTCTATAATATCCTTAAGTCAAATTGTCACCAAGGACAAAACTCTTATTCTCTATAAACTTTCATTTTTCTGTACACTCACTCACAACCACCACGTTTCTTCCTTTTAGTAATTGCCACCACCCTCACACTTGAACTCCTCTCTACCAGCTACTAGATCATTCTTTTTTAAACCCTAGATATCTCTCTCTCTCAAACTTAAACTAAGGTTGAAGTAAAGTTCACGATGACGGAAGAGGGTAGAGAGGGAAGGTTCGGGGTAGTGGAGCATGGCTAGGAGGAGGGTCGCAGGTGTAGAGCAAGATTAGATAGGGTTTGTGGTTGTGAGGGGCTACGGGGTGGTGCTCACGAGGAAGGTTGGAAGGTGGTGGTCGAATGTGGATAAGGAATGGGTACTAGCGGGGTAAGTTAAGTTGACGGGTTGGGGATGGCGAGAGAGCGGGGAAGGGGTGGTGGTTAGAGGTTAAAAAAGGGTTAGAGTGGTTATTGGTAGCGTTGGTAATAGAGACGGTAACAAATGATTGATTGAGTGATTGGTATAAATATGATAGAGTTGAAGTTATTTGAGCTGCTCAAAGGAAAAGAAATCAAATTTAAAATTAAAATGTCTATAAAAATGAATTATTTAATTAACTTTTTGAGATGAATTCAGAGGCTCTCTTAACTCACCAACCAAAATAAAGAGAAATTATAGTGGCATTACTTATCCATAGGACCCGCACCTAAAAAAGAAAGGAAAAGAGACGTTACAACACGTGATGTGAGCCCTTCAAGTACTTTGATTGTGGTCCTCCTTGTAGGTGTCTCCCATATTTTCAAGATGTTGAGTTTCGTACAAGTGGAGGATAAGCTACACCTGTTTTCAAATCCACGGCACTCTTTTCCTTCTCTCAAAACAAAGAAAAAAAAGAAGAAGAAGCAGCTTTTGACTATCCTTTCAGTTTTTAACTCACTTTCTTCTCTTATAAATGTAAATAAAAATTTATATGAAATATAAATAAAATATAATTATATTTTATATATTTCTCTTTTTATTTTTATTTTTTTTCAAATTCTCTTCCTGATCCATTATCAAAATACAACTTAAAGTTGTGTTTAAACTATAAATTTGAGTAGGAATTTAGAATGAGATTAAAAAAGGTGTGTAAATATAAGTAAAATATAATTCCATTTCATTCATATTATATATATATAGCTGGGCTTCCTTCCAATTTGTGATCGGACTGGAGGGTATTGTTAGGCTCATGAAAGCCCACCACGGCTCCCGTTTCAATAATTCGAACCGTTCAATATGTAGAACTCACTGAGTACTATATGTTTGTAAAAAATTACGTTGATCAGATATCAATAGCTATCTCATTGGATTGGATTTTTAGCAACCGTTTATTTTTTCATCGTCTATTTTTTTTAATACAAAACTGATTTGAGCACGTAGCTATCGATATTCGATCAACGTGATGTTTTACGAACATATAGTACTCGACGAGTTCTGAATATTGAACGATTCATATTATCGAAACGGGACCCATAGTGGCCCCCCACAGGCCCAACAGTATCCTCTAGTCCAATCACAGACTGCTGGGAAGCCAACTCCTATGTATATATATATATATATTTCAAATTCCTATTCAAATCCATATTCTAAATATATCATTAATATTATTTAGATATTCAAAAGGGTAAATTATAAACCCTCCGAAATTTACTTAAAATACGAATTGTTTCATGTGGTTTTAGAAATCACATTCTGTCTCTTGAAACCTTTAATTTCATAACAAATAGGTTATTTTGCTAATAAATCATTAAGTCAATTAACAGTTTTTAAAAGGGATTGGCTTCCCTTCAATCTGTAGGCCCGTAAGGGCCCACTACGGATACCGTTTTGATAATCCGAACTGTTCAATGTGTATAACTCATCGAGTACTATATGTTTGTAAAAAATCTCGTTGATCGGATATCGATAGCTATCTCATCGGATCAGATTTCTATCAGCCGTTTATTTTTTCACCGTTCATTTTTTTTAATGCAAAACTGATTTGATCATGTAGCTATCTATATCCGATCAACGTGATGTTTTACAAGCATATAGCACTGGACGTATTTTACATATTGACGATTCAGATTATCGAAATGAGACTCGTAGTGGGCCCCCACGGGCCCAACAGCACCCTCCAGTCCAATCACGGACTGGTGGGAAGCCAGCTCCTATGTGTGTGTGTGTATATATATATATATATTTCAAATTCCTATTCAAATCCATATTCTAAACATATCATTAATATTATTTAGATATTCAAAAGGGTATATTATAAAGATTCTTTGAGATTTGCTTAAAATACAAATTGTCTCATATGGTTTTAGAAATCACATTCCGTCTCTTGAAACTTTTAATTTCATAACAAATAGGTCATTTCGCTAATGTGGGAGCCGAGTTTCGACGATTGCAGAGACGGCCGAGTATATACTTGGAGGCTTATTATATGAACATCCCTATTCGGCCCCATCTTACATCATTCGAAAGCCGAATCCCCTAATCGGCTGCAGAACCAGTTGAGCGGGGAGCCGAATGGGAAGTGATTTATGATGGAGAAGCCGAGTGAACAATCACACGACGGATTAATAGTGGGCTCTATCCTGAGGACCAGGGGCATATATAAATAGAAGATGAACAACCAAAGAGAGGTATGTGAGAACTATTACGCTTAACTTAAGATACAAGTAACTAAGAGAGCATACACTGACTTAACCGTTGGAATGCTAATTCCGGCAACCCCAACCGGAGTGTTCATTCCTTTTTAGGTTACTAGTTGAGGATCTCGAGTGTCCCAGTAGATCAAAAGAGTATTTCCAAACCACTTCCCCACAATTGGCACCGTTTGTGGGAATACTCAACTACATCCATGGCGGGCGTAACAGAAGATCCTTCGATAGTCACTGACGAAACCACATAAAGAGATGACCTTACTCCAACAAACATGCTTGGACCGGAGAGTATCGCCGCAAGATGTGCCTTGAACTTCGACTCACTTGCCCAAAACTCACCATCGACTTCAGCACATGAGATAATGCAAGCGATCATGGAACAGGCGAAGCAAAATGAATAGAGGTTGGAAAACATGATCGCTGAGAATGAGCACCTCCGTCAGGATTTGGCCCTAGAAGTAGCAAAATCCAAGCAAGTTGCACGCCAAGATCCCAGACGACCTTTGAGAGAAGATAGTCGACAACCTCGAGTTTGAAGACAAGAAAATGATAGTGATTCTAACTCATTATCCCTGGAACCCAAAAGGAAGGAACGAGTTGAAACCACCAGCTCTTCCGAAGAGAGTCCATGTGCACGCCATAAGTGAAGGCGAAATGGTTCAAGCAAAGAGGACCAGCATAATCCCTTTGTGCGACGGATCACGAAGGCAGTACTACCCAAAAAGTTTAAAGCCCCATCGTTCACCCTGTACGATGGGAAATCAGACCCCATTGATCACATCCGAAATTACAAGCAAGCTATGACGTTGCATGCGGACGACGAAGCCCTCATGTGCCGAATATTTCTGACTAGTTTGGGACCGTTGGCCGTCCGATGGTATTATAAATTGGAACTGGCATCTATTAAGAGCTTCTATCAACTCCAAAAATCCTTCAGGGCAAGGTTCATCACCAATGAGGTCCAGCTGAAGTAGGCCGATTCTCTCTGAGCAATGCAAATCCAGTAAGGGGAAACATTACGGGCGTATTCGGCGCGCTATTAGGAATGCTTTAATCTTGTGGATGACGCCTGCAACGACTCCATAGCCATCACGGCCTTTAAAATGGGGTTGCATCCTGATAGTGCCCTCCGCAGTTCCTTGACTAGAAGGCCCCCCAAAACAGTCTGGTCGTTGATGAAGAAAGTCGAGGAATATTGCAAAGTTGAAGATGACGCACTGCGGGTCAAAGTCGGGCACCAGGCCATCCAGACGGCCCCATCCGAAATTATTCAGCCGATAAGTTCTGTACCATCACGGAGCCTTGAACCACGGGGCTGGGCTAAACAAGACAAGAGAAATTCGCGCCGATCAAACAACCAATGCTCCCACCGAGCTAATGAACAATTTCAAGTGGATAACAGGCGTCCAAGGTGAGCGACCAAGAAATATACGGAGCTGTCGGAGCCGATCAGCATGGTTATGACTAAAATTCAACATCTGCCATTCTTTAAGTGGCAGCCCAAGATGGTGGGACCTCCCGACACAAGGAGACGAGATAGGCGGCGCGAATATCATAAAGATCACGGTCATGACACCAACAGTTGCTATGCTTTGAAAGACCACCTTGAGGAGTTGGTACAAGACAGTCGGCTCCAGCAGCACGTCCGAAAGAACAACTCAACCAAAATAGTTGCCCTAAGGCATGATTCACCTCCGCTCGGCGTAATCCATATGATATACAACCTGCCAACTGCCCCCGCCGTACATTCAATTCAGTCTCATCCTGGCTCCCTGTAGACGTCCCCGAACGCCCCGGGGGGAACGAGTCCCCCGCTCCGTTCGATATTGGGCTCACTACAGTTCAGGACTCTAAAATTTGTCACGGTTCTAAATCTGAACTAAAGAGTCCAAATCCGGCAAATCGTTTTGAGAAAATAGATTTTTGAAAGAAGTGCCAAACATGGACTGCTTTGCCAGATACAGAGTCGCCACCTAAATGTTTTATTTTGGGGAAATTTAGGAAACCCTGACTCGTTTGCCTAAGGCCACGTGTCCGTCATCACCAAAGTTGCCTCGGCTCGGGAACTTGGGTACGATTGGGGAAGGTCACTTCGTGAGCACCCCCGCTCGCCCGATCAAAGATCGGTCTCTACTAACCATGATATCTATTTTTGAAAACATTATGCGTTCTTATTCCGGTTATTAGCCTAGATTTACTATGTGATGCGCACAGCATACAAGTATAGACTGGATCGTCTGAATTGGAACAAAACATTTCATGTTTGCTTATTTGAAAATGGTTTGATGGTGCTACCCGCAAGTAGGCTAAGACGTGGATTTGCCACCCTCAGGTGGGCTTAGAAAATATGGTTTTGCCACTATCTAGTGGGCTTAAAACACACATTTGATGAATTGTTCCAATCCAAATAACCCAACCTTCACCCACAGGCATTCAGGCAGTTATATCACATAAGCAATTAGCCTCATGGTAAGCATGCTATCATGGCATTCACTCACACGCATGCAAGGATGCTAAAGCGTAAAACTTACCGAGTACTCCAAGCCAAAACAGAAGCTAATTAGAAATCCATGCATGATCCTAAATATGCTGAAATGCCTAATGCAACACGTGCAAGAATGCAACTATAGCAGGCTCGGCTATTCTAAACATGGCATATGAAATGCTACAGCTAACATGTATTCAATTTGAAATTGAAAATACAATGCAGTTAGTATGATGCGTCGAGCCCGGTGCATGCAAAACAGATGAATGAATGCAAACATGCTATCATACTGTATGCTAATTGAAACATGCCCTAATCTAATCATCATAAGTGGATAAATAAAAGGGAGAAAGACGTGGGGTTGGAAGACATGCATCACACACACGCACACTTATTACAATTATTGCCCTCGTGCAGAGGGTCCGAATAAATAGTACAGTCCAAATGAATAAATAATACAGTCCCGAATAAATACAAAAATCCTAATTAATTTACAAATTAACCAAAGAAAGCTATAAACTGGCATGCAAGCCAGGGGCTGCCTCGACTCTAATGAATGATGTATGTTTGGGCTGCCTTGCGCGGAAATCCACTAGGATGCCCCAATTAGCCTCTGTTTTGCATTTATTCTTGGAAAGCGCGCCAAGCTCCGGAAGGTTGCTAATTCTTGATTTGCTGCAACAGAGAGCAGGAAAGGGGCATAGCAATGTATTTTCACATATGTATGCATGTCTCGATCCTCGTGCCACCAATCACGCATCTCGATGCATGATGGCCGAGGGGTCGAATTGCACAACTCAATATGAAATGAATGCACATGTGGACACAACAAGGCCTAGACTCCCTCATGGGTAATCCGGAGTGTCGGCGATTGGGAATTGAGACACGTTCCGTCACTCGGAGTACGAAACGTACCTCGTTTCCCGTGCTCGGGCTAACTCCTATCCCAAGCACGATGCAATATGCATGATATGCATGAATGCAATCCTAAGATACAACCTAACATACACAATGCTATGAAATGGCATACACGATGCACGAGATAACATGGCATACACAATGCGCTAACATACAACCTAGCATACGCAATGCTATGAAATGAAATGGCATACACAATGCATAATGGACTTACACCAACATGAGTGGACCTCAGCCACACTCACATAAGAGGCCATGAGATGAAAATGAGACACTCGAGATGCGTGCACGCATGCACGCAAACCGAGGACCGATCCTAAGGCACCAAATGCCACTCTAACAAGGCATAGCAAGGCATGGAATATGATATGCTAGCATACAAAGTTCAGCAGCAAAAGTGATGCAAAACAGCCCCGAATCATGGCAATATGGCACCTGATGCACGGAATGAGACCCGAAATGCAAAACTAGGCACATGCAATGGCCTATAGCTATAGAAAACATGCATTATTTGAACATGAAATGAAAATATAGACTCAAGACAGTCCCAAAAAAAGCATTTTTACAGTTTTAAGCAAGGCCAAAAAGTGAACAAAAATAGGGCTAAACCGATATGCAAAAATGGCCTTAAATGTGAGATAAAGAAGAAAGTCACAGCTCCTGGCCCCAAACAGATGAGAGCCCTTCAACAATGTTGAAGAGGGGCCCAAAATATGACCTTTTACAGTTTATGATCAAACCCAAAACAGTGCACAAGCATGCTCAAAATACTACGCAAAACAAGGCCAAAAAGAGAGCTATAACACAAAGTACAAAAAGGATGCCTCAAAAAGTAAAATACCCTTAATGAAACATGAAGAGGGGTCAAAATAAGGCCATTTATAGTTTGGATCAGAGCCCAAAAACAGAAAAAAAAGAGGCTAACAAATCATGCAAAAATGGAGCCAAAAGAGTGATACAAAGGCAAGTGGCCCATGGAAGCCTCAAACAGTGATGAGCCCTTCAACAATGTTGAAGAAGGACTCAAAATAGGCCACTTTACAGTTTATGACAGAGCTCAAAACAGTTTACATGTAGGCCAAAAATACTACACAAGAAATAGGCACACAAGAGGGGTAATGAAGAAAGTGGTAGCTAGGGACCTTAAACATGGAAGGACCCTAAAACAAACATGAAAAATACATCAAAACATGACTATTTTCAGTTAGGGTCAGAGCCCAAATATTCAAGCAAGTATGGCTTAGAAATGATACAAAAATAAGCTTAAAAGAGGGGAAATGTTGCTCACCCTTGAAGACCAAACTTTAGCAGCCTTTTGGCTTGAGATGCAGCACTCCTAGGCTCTGAAGAACAACCTCAAGCTGCTGGAATGGAGGATGGAAGGGTGGGGCTATGGGTTGGTGAAGAAATGAGTGTAGGACTTGAGAGGTTTGAAGCTTGGAAGTGTAGAGGGAGAGAGATACAATATGGGAGCTCAAAGGTGATTTTTCTAACCCTTAAACCAGAGCTGGGAGGCTGGTTTTATAGGCAAAAGAGGGGGAGAAAAGGGGGAAAAAATGGGGGGGGAAATGAATTCAAGTTTTCCCCCAAAAAGTTGGCCCCCCGGATACAAAATCTGGGGGGAAAAGAGATACATATTTGAAATGTACCTGCAGCAAGGAGCAAGGTCGGCTGGTTATTGAGGTTGAAGGTAGCCGGCCGGCTTTCCCCATGGCCGGCCGGCCAAGGGTCAAAAGGGTCAATCAAGATTAGTGGCCGGCCACCACAGAAAGAGAGCCTCCCATGTGTGCACAACACAACCCTGTGGTAAAAAACTGGAGAAAGTGACCAGGAGAGAGAACAACCCACTTTTAGGAGGGGTTCAAAAAGGTCACACACAATTACTGGCCGGCCACCAAATATTGGTGGCCTCCCAGATGTGTACATCATAAATATGGGGTTTAGGGTGAAAGAAAATGGCCCAAGGGTGGTCAACATTGGCTTTGAAGTGAGAAAAATCGGGCGACGGAGGGCGATGAAGGGATAAAGTTGGCTGACAGAACAATTACTGGCCTCTCATCCTTCTATGACCTTCCTAGCAATGAAACAGAGGTCCCTGCCAAAAATGAACCAAAACCGATGCAAAATGGAGGTTCGGGGGTCGCAACGCGCAGTCTGGGCCCCCGAAAACTGACTGTTGGGCACCGGGAGTGGTGTTCGACCACGAAGTCGGTTTCTCGAACCACAGTGTCCCTCAAAAGGGAGAAAACAAGATGTATGCCAAAAACCGGAGCAAACAGAGATGGTTAAGCGGTCCCGAACCGAGGCACACGGCCAATGGCTTCGAAAAATCGGGAACCGGGCTCCAAACGGGCAAAATGGCCTATGACCACGAAACGTAGCCTACGGTCACTGAGAGATGATCTACGAGATCTCTCCCTCCTTTCGGGAAGAGAAAACAGAGAAAATAGAGCCTGGTTCGCAAACCGAGGCAAGGCATGAAAGAGTCCGGAAGTCCGAAGGCAAGGCTCGCAGCCGAGACTCTGAAACCTCTGGACGAGCACGATATTCAACATCACCGAGCGTTCAATCGGTGACGTCTGAGTCTTAAATTCGGTCAAAAATGGGGTGTCTACACTCCCAAAAACAAATCACGCCAGCAAAACGGCCCTATGAAGCCCCGAGTATTACCTTCGACGATTTTGATTTGATCAGCGTAACACTCCCCCACATTGATCCATTGGTCATTGAACTACGCGTAAATCGATTCACCGTTGAACGCATTCTCATAGACCAGGGGAGTACTTCGGAAGTTATGTATTACAAGACCTTCATCAAACTCGGGTTCACTGAGTCGAACTTGTCTCCGGCTCGTTATCCGTTATTTGGCTTCAATGCTAATCTAGAATACCTGTTGGGCAAAATCACACTGCCAGTTTGAGCGGGATCCCGAACATTAGATGTGAAATTTTTGGTTGTCAAGTTGCCTTCGCCATATAATCTTATCATGTGACAAACTTGGCTGTATGCCATGCATGCTGTGCCCAGCACCTATCATCAACTGCTCCGCTTCCCGACTGAATGAGGCATTGAACAAATCCGTGGTTCCAAGAAATCGGCACAAGCATGCTATCTTCTTGCCGCGAAGACACCAAGAGAGTTGGAGGTGAACTCTATTGAGGTGCCAGATCGCGACAGCCTGGACGATATCGGACGGCTCCCAAGTGAAAAGGCCACGGAAGCCTTAGACCGAGTTGAAAATGACGGGGATCCTGATAGGTTCTTCATGGTCGGAGCCACCTTAAATAAAATTGACAGACAGCAGCTAATTAGCTTCCTGCTCGGCAACCTTGATGTATTCGCATGGTCACCGTATGAGATGCCGGGGGTAGATCCATCTGTTTCTGAGCACCGTCTGAATGTTGACCCTAAATGTAAGCTGATCATTCAGAGAAGCCGACAGTCAGCCGCAGAACACACTGCTACTGTTGTTGAAGAAGTTGACCGGTTGCTTGATGCCGGGGCAATCCGAGAAGTTACCTATCCTACATGGCTGTCGAACACTGTGGTTGTCAAGAAGAAAAATGGGACTTGGCGTGTTTGTGTGGATTTCACGGACTTAAATAAAGCTTGTCCCAAGGATTGTTTTCTTCTCCCCAGAATAGACCAACTCGTGGACGCCACGGCGCATCATTAACGTATGAGCTTCTTCGATGCCTATAGAGGCTACCATCAAATTGCCATGCATTCGGAAGACCAAGACAAAACTGCATTCCTCACCTCAAGAGGGACCTATTGCTATAAGGTAATGCCTTTTGGGCTAAAGAATGAGGGGGCAACGTACCAAAGACTAGTCACTGCCATGTTCAAGGAGCAACTCGGTTGAACTATGGAAGTGTACATTGACGATATAGTGGTCGAGTCTAAAGAAGAGCAAACTCATTTGGTCGATCTGGAAGAGATATTCGGCATTTTATGCAAGTACAAAATGAAGCTGAACGCTTCCAAGTGTGCATTTGGGATCGGATCCGGCAAATTCCTTAGCTACATTGTCAACCACCGAGGAATCGAAGCCAACCCGAGGCAAATCACAGCAATCTTGGAACTCGGCTCCCCTCGTTCGGTGAAAAAGGTTCAAAAGGTAATGGGGATGACCGCCGCACTCAACAGGTTCATCAGTCGTTCCACAGATCGCTGTCGACAATTCTTTCATACTCTAGGGCAAGGTAAGGCCTTTGAATGGACCTCCGAGTGCGAAGCCACTTTCAACTGCCTGAAGACCTACCTCCGATCAATTTCACTCTTGACAACACCTTCGGCAGGTAACCCGCTCATTTTATATCTGGCAGTTTCCGACTGGGCCGTCAGCGCCGTACTGTTAAAGGAAGAGCTTGGGGAGTAGCGGCCAGTGTATTATGTGAGCAAGGCAATGGTTGACGCCGAAACACGTTGCCTTCCATTGGAAAAACTCATCCTAGCCCTCGTCATGGCAGTAAGAAAGCTGATGCATTACTTTTAGGGGCATACCATCGGGGTACTAACGGACCACCCCCTCCGGTCGGTACTCTGTAGTGCAGAAGCATCAGGGCGCGTTTTAAAGTGGGCTCTTGAACTCGGCCAGTACGATATTCATTTTTTGCCTAGAACCTCAATCAAGGGTCAAATGCTTGCCGACTTTGTGGCCGAATTCACTGGGGTCTTGTTGGCTTCAAGTCTGATGAAATTCAATCTAAGCCGAACTGGAGAATTTATGTTGGGGACATTTGGCAGTTATACTGTGATAGATCGTCCAATCAACGCGACAGCGGGGCCGGAGTAGTGATAATGGCTCCCGACGGGGCAATAATTGAGCAGGCTGTCAAACTCGGCTTCGAAGCATCGAATAATGAGGCCGAATACGAGGCCCTGCTAACCGGCTTGCGGAATGCATATCTCCTCGGTGCTCGGCGTCTACTTATATTTTGCGATTCAAAGCTGGTGATCATTCAGCTAAAGGGGGAGTACGCGGTAAAAAACGACCGTATGGCTGCTTACATGAAAACAGCAAATTCCTTGCTGGCAAAATTTGACCATCATGAATTGAACCAAATAACCCGTGATCAGAACACACACGCAGACGCCCTGGCTTGCCTAGCCTCCGCCATTAACTCAGAAATTAAACGGACAATTGAAGTGGGTTTCATTCCTAAGTCGAGCATTGGCCCTTCAAAGGAAGTCCAGATCAATGTCATAGAGTCAGAGCCGAGTTGGATGGACTCTATTGCTGTATTCCTATCTTCCGAACAGCTCCCATCGGATAACAAAAAAGCACACAAGCTGCGAAACAAAGCCCTGCGATACTATTTGGATCCGCAAGGAAAACTTTACAAAAAATCCCTTTCTAGCCCGTACCTTGAATGCGTTCATCCGGGTAAAGTTGAGGGACTACCAACTGAAATACATGAAGGTAACTGTGGCGCCCATTCTAGCGGGCGCTCTTTGGCCCATCGTGCTGTGACACAGGGTTATTATTGGCTGACAATGAGAGCTGATGCCGAATGTTACGTGAAGAAATGTGAGCAGTGTCAGAAGTTTTCTCCCTTAACCCATCTGCCTGCTGAAGAGTTAAGCTCTATAACCAGTCCTTGGCCGTTCGCCCAATGGGGACTAGACATCGTCAAACCATTGCCTCGCGTCCCGGGTAACAAGCGATTTTTTATTGTCGCAACAGATTATTTCACAAAATAGGTGGAAACAGAGGCACTAATGCACATTCAAGATAATGATGTGAAACGTTTTGTATAGAGAAATATCATAACGCGATTCGGCATTCTAAGAGCACTTATTTCAGACAACGGCACCCAGTTTGATTGCGGTGTCTACCGGGAACTGTACAGCAAGTATGGTATTCGGTCCTATTATTCCACCCCGACTTATCCACAGAGTAATGGCCAAGCTAAAGCCTTCAACAAATCTATTTTAGACGGCATCAAGAAGAGGCTGGAGAAAGCTAAAGGCAGATGGGTCGAAGAATTGCCAAGTGTGTTATGGGCTCACCGCACTACTCCGAGGCGGTCCACTGGGGAGACACCGTTCGCTTTGTGCTTTGGAACGCAGGCAATCATCCCCTTGGAGATCGGCCTCCTAACCTTGAAATCAAAAGTTTTTGATTTGGGTCGAAACGACATGATGTTGGCCTTGGATTTGACTTTGATTGAAGAACGAAGAGACCGTGCCCTTGCATCCATGGCACGGTACCAGCAGCATCTTGTTAAGTCATATAATCAACGTGTTCGACTGCGCCGCTACACACTAGGAGAGTTGGTCCTGAAGAAAGTGCTTCCAGCTGCCAAGAATCCGGCTGACGGAAAATTGGGTCCTAATTGGGACGGCCCCTATCAGATCGACTCAATCGCGGAAGTAAGGGCATATCGGCTCAAAGACATGTCTGGGAGAAGTCTGCCACGACCTTGGAATTCCATGCATTTGCGTAAATTCTATCATTAACCCGACTTGTGGGGCATGATACTTGTTTTGAATGTTCGCTGTGTACAAGTTTCATTTTTTGCAATACAAAGTTTGTTGTTTCCTCACTGAAATTCAGCTTATTATAACAAGTCTTCTGACTAAGCCTCGGGATTCGGAGCCCCATCAGTGCATGACACTTTTGGGCCGACTAAGCCTCCGAATTCGGAGCGCCTTTCGTGGATATCACGATTAGCCAAGATAAGTCTCTGGATTCGGAGTCCCATCAGTGCATGACACTTTTGGGCCAACTAAGCCTCCAGATTTGGAGCGCCCTTCGTGGATATCACGATTGGCCAAGTCTCCGGATTCGGAACCCCATCAGTGCATGACACTTTTGGGCCAACTAAGCCTCCGGATTCGGAGCACCCTTCGTGGATCTCACGATTGGCCAAATCTCCGGATTTAGAGCCCCATCAGTGCATGACACTTTTGGGCCGACTAAGCCTCCGGATTCAGAGCGCCCTTCGTGGATATCACGATTGGCGAAGATAAGTCTCCGGATTCGGAGCCCCATCAGTGCATGACACTTTTGGGCCGACTAAGCCTCCGGATTCGGAACGCCCTTCGTGGATATCACGATTGGCCAAGATAAGTCTCCGAATTCGGAGCCCCATTAGTGCATGACACTTTTGGGCCGACTAAGCCTCCGGATTCGGAGCGCCCTTCGTGGATATCACGATTGGCCAAGATAAGTCTCCGGATTCGGAGCCTCATCAATGCATGACTCTTTTGGGCCGACTAAGCCTCCGGATTCGGAGCGCTATCAATGCATGACACTTTTGGGCCGACTAAGCCTCCAGATTTGGAGCGCCCTTCATGGATATCATGATTGGCCAAGCTAAGTCTCCGAATTCGAAGCCCCATCAGTGAGAACTTTTGGGCCGATTAATATTCCGAATTCGGAGCGCCCTTCGTGGATATCACGATTGGCCAAGATAAAGAAGCCTTCGAATTCGGAGCCCCATATGTGCAGGTCACGTTAGGGCCAAATAAAGACTCCGGATTTGGAGCGCCCTTCGTGGATATCACGACTGGCCAAGATAAATAAGCTTCCGAATTCGGAGCCCCATCCGTGCAGGTCACGTTTGGGCTGAATAAAGACTCTGGATTCGGAGCGCCCTTTGTGGATGTCATGACTGGCCCAGATAAAAGCCGTGGATTCGGCGCCCTTTTCGTAAATACTACGATTAAAAAGCACACATAGTTGACGGGCGAAAGTCGACACATGTAAACATAAATTAAAATAAATTGAAATAACGTGTTTAACTTGTACAAGCATAACAATATATACAAAAACAAATTGAAATAACAAGGAAACATAATTCAATTCTAATGAAAAATCTCATTAATTTTGATCGGTGATACATAACTCGCTTCTAATTTACTTCAGCGTAATACAATATATTCAATTTTATTCGGCATCTCCCTCGTCGTCGCTCTTTTTGGTATCAAAAGCCTTGTTCATAGGAAAAATGATCACGTTGATATAATGACAATGCCGAATCAACGCCTGCTTCCCAGAGAGCCTCTACGGCATGGAGAGCCCTAATCCACCCGTGCTTGAATCCCCGATTCTCACATCGGCATACCTCATCGGCGAGCTTTTCCGTGGTCTTCTCTATCCCGACTTTTCAGCCGTCGTGAAAGCCTTGTTCATTAGCCCTGGTCTTTGCAGACTCTAATGCAAACATGCTTGCCGTCTCTCGATCGGCAATCGCATGACTTATTAGCTGTTAAGTCACCCTTTCGCCCACGATCGGATTGGTTTGGCCAGCCGAATGTGTCTCGGCAGTTTTGGCCTTTTTCAGTTCATGCTTGGCCTTTTCTGTGCGGGCTTTCAAATTTTGAATGCGCTCATTCTGCCGCTCTATTTCCCGTCATGCGACACGTAGACGCATGCCGACTTCATAGGCGGTGTAAAGCCCTTTCACTGCTTCGTGGATGCCATCCTGAAACATTTCGAAATCCTGTCAATCGACCATTGACTGTTGGATTTCTAGTGGAAAAATCTGTCGAGCGAAGTCGACTGCCACGTTTGGGTCGTGCACAATTGAATCTGCCTCAGTCATCGGTTTATTCCCCACAAACACCACAAAACTCAACGGGCGCGGTGTCGCACCGGATTCACCTCTCGGTCATGGTCGAGGGGAGTTGCCCCATTGCTGTTTTCTTTTTGACGAGACCTACTGTGATGAGGTGGGAGCTGACTTTTTTCCCGCTCCTTCGACGACCTACTTCCCGTACGCATGGGCTCGCCACTTCGATTCACCTCCACACCCAGCTCAACTAATCTCCTCTTTTCTCCTTTACTGTTGAAGAATAGTCTATTTGACATTCACACTTGTCTAACCTTTCACAACAGACTAGTTTGAGTTATTGAGTCTAAGCACACTGATAGAACCTACGCGCACAATACTCTCACCCCATTTACTCCTTACGGGTGCAGCACACCTGAGGTAACCTCATTACTGCTGGACTTTAAAAGGCTTAGGGATCTAATCCGCCTAATATCTAAACCTGTCGCCGATCTACTTATGTGCCACAGCCACTCCATGAACTAGTAGTTTTCGGCTTTCCAGTTCACGCATTAGCTAGGGTAAGGGCAGATTCATTAATCTAATCGGCCCACTATCTAAACCTGTCGCCGATCTACTTATATGCCACAGCCACTCCATGAACTAGTAGTATTCGGCTTTCCAGTTCACGCATTGAGGCAAGGGCAGATTCGTTAATCTTAACGGCTAAAAGATTTATTAATCTAATCGGCCCACTATCTAGACCTGTCGTCAATCTACTTATGTGCCACAGCCACTCCATGAACTAGTAGTATTCGGCTTTCCAGTTCACGCATTGGCTAGGGCAAGGGCAGATTCATTAATCTAATCGACCTACCATCTAAACTTGGCACCGATCTACTTATGTGCCACAGCCACTCCATGAACTAGTAGTATTCGGCTTTCCAGTTCACGCATTGGCTGGTGCAAGGGCAGATTCATTAATCTAATCGGCCCATCATCTAAACCTGTCGCCGATCTACTTATGTGCCACAGCCACTCCATGAATTAGTAGTATTCGTCTTTCCAATTCATGCATTAACTGAGGCAATGGCAGATTCCTTAATCTCAACGGCTAAAGGCGGGCCAATTGAATCGGTTAAATCCTATGGCCTTGCGCCGAAAGGATCACGTGCCTCTATTCATATGCAAGGGTATGCTCATGGGTTTATTCGACTAATTTGAAAGTCTAATTGCGAGGATACGCCGTTATCTTTATATCAATATTTAATTTATTCATCTTTTTAATGGAATGTTTATCTATTGCGCAATAGACAGCAGTAGTCTTACCCAAAATAGTGGAAAGCAAAAATCTTCATTGATAACAACAATTGAGTACAGGCAATAATGCAAAGCAAGTGAAATTTTCATTCATAAAGTGAATATAGATAGTCATCATTTTATACATGAAGATTACCCTAAGTAAATAGAAGTCTACTAAAAAACAAAACATGTTTGCAAGAACATACATTAAAAATTCCTAACTAAACTAAAGTGACTCAAGCGGCTCAACGTCCACTTGCTCGTATGGAATCGGCATGGCCAATGTCACATCAACGGCAGCAAGGGCTTTGAGCCAGCCGTGTTTGAATCCCCGATTCTCGAATTTGGGAACTTCTTCTACATAATTTTCAAGGGTGGCGCCTTTCCTAGCCTCGAACGCTTTGGAAGCCTTGGAGTTGGCTATTTCCTTCGCCTTCCTCGACTTTTCCAATTCGGCCTCCATCTTGGCAATCACCTCTTCGGCTAACTTGAGCGAATATTCACTCGCATTTTCCCTATCCTCAGCGGCCAATCTGAGTTGGTCAGAACTCCGTGCCCTTTCCGTCTCGGCTTCAGCCCTTGCACTTTCCATCATTGCTCTCGCCGCTTCGAACTCGGCCCTGCTCCTCTCACCCTCAACTTCCGATTTCAAACGGCCAATTCTTTCAATGGCGTCATGCTGGCGGCGGCCTATTTCGGCTATCCTTCCGACTGTCTGCAAAACAGGAAGTTAAAACCAAAATAAAACCAAAGCAATATACGCAGAAAGCGAAAGTTAGGATCAAGTCACATACCAGAAAGGCCGACTAAGCGGCTAATGCTATTGCCACCAAGCCCGGCTCCGCCCGAAAGGTTGCCTTGTCTGCCGGTAATGAGACCGGATCTTTCAAGGTCGACGCTTCAGAGGAGATCGGCATATTTTTTTATCTTTGGTTGAACAACAAAAGGCGCAACCACATTCGACTCCTCTAAGCGCGGCTGTTTATCAATAGGGTTTTCCTCAGAGCCGGCCTCGCACTCGGTGGGACGTTTCTCCCCCCTCCGATCTTCTGGGCTCATCCGTTCGACTTCCTGCACCGTCTCGGCCACCCCAATTTGAGCCGTTTCTTCTATAATAATAGGCTCAAAAGATTCAGTCGGCGCAGGTTCATAACGGATGGTCTCGGCTCTTCGCCGGGCGGCCATACGTTCAGCGTTTTTCTTTCGTGCCATTTACGTGGGCATTTCCCCAGCCATGTTCTCAAGATAGGAGCCGGGAAGATCTCCCAAATCAATAAAGATATCTTCAAAGGAGATTTCCCCCCGACCTGAAGTGGAAGGAAAATCGGGTTGATTAAGGCCGGCTGATTCGAACGCCGAGTGAAGGCACTCATCGACTTCGGCTTCCAAGGCAGATTGGCTCGGTTGTTCGGCGATCTCTTCGGCTACTGGCTCTGCGGCCTGCTTCGAATCAGAAGTTTCGAAACTGATGTGCCTAAGGCTTTTGAAGCGGGGGAAGATGAGAGCCGTGAGATGTTGTTCGCCGCGTGGAATCGAAATGTTTTCCGCGGCCGAAAATGCTGTGTAAGTTGGCTTGTACCTCAGAAGTATATGGGCGGCCCTCTCTTGCTTCTGAATATTTGGACGGCTGAAAAACTGAAGTGCGGTTTTAATGTCCGCAAGAACTGCGTTGTCGGCCGAGACCATAACTTTTTAAAAATTATTGCCTGCACAAATAAACAATTATTACCTCACGAGAAGGCTGAATAGATATAAAATAGATAAACGTACGAAGCTACACAGCAACCTGGTTCACTTTTCCGTCTAGGAATAGGGTCTAGGCGATCCTCGCCTTCGCCGAATTCCCACTTGCCTAGGACAACGACCATGACATCGTCTACTTGCTTGCCAGAACTGGCAAGCAAAGTTATCAACTGATGGCCAGTGTCCTTGGCCCTGAGAAAATAACGCCCTAGCCGGCCAGAAGATTTGGCCAAAACATAACAATGCCGAATGACAGGTATGCCAACGTTGATCCTAAGACGCCGATTCAACTCTATAATCCCCATTATGATACGAAAAAAGTTTATGTTGGGTTGCAAAGGAATCAGACTCTAATGGCAAAGGACGGCCTTAAGAATGGGTGAAGGGAAAAACGGACTCTGCCCTCAGCAATAGATAGGAAAGGAAAGATGATTGTACTTTCATCATCCCTCTCCATATCAAGAGTGTTGTCTGTTATGAGTGACAGATGGACATCGTCGGGGATGGAAAAATGACGTCGAAACCCAGAGATACGATCCGTAGAAAGTAGGTCTTTCAAATGTTTGGCCATACTAGCAAGTCTAAGCAGAGTGCTACACTAAAAATAAGCAAGGAAATGGGATTCGAAAAGAAGGAGAAGAGAACTTACAAGAAGTAAAGGAGACAACGACAGACGGAAAAAAGTTGTAGAGGATGCGAAATGAAGGATGTATATCGACTCGCTGTCCAGGAGCTTCGAGTATTCAAAAAATGCATTCGAAGAGACAATAAAGTTTCAAATCACAATGAATGAGGGAAATGCACGAGGGGGCGGGAAAGTATAATAATGACCGAAAAACGTGTGCGTTCTGACATTTACGTTGGAATGAGGGTAGCCGCCGAATTTATATTTTTGACCTTTCAAATCTGAAACCAAACACGCCAACTAAACTGTTGTTAGTAGGGTGTTTGGGGGACAATTGTGGGAGCCGAGTTTCAACGACTGCAGAGAGGGTCGAGTATATACTTGGAGGCTTATTATATGAACATCCCTATTCGGCCCCATCTTGCATCATTCGAAAGCCGAATCCCCTAAACGGCCGTAGAACCAGTTGAGCGGGGAGCTGAATGAGAAGTGATTTATGATGGAAGAAGCCGAGTGAACAATCACACGACAGATTAATAGTGGGCCCTATCCTGAGGACCAGGGACGTATATAAATAGAAGAGGAACAACCACATAGAGGTATGTGAGAACTATTACGCTTAACTTAAGATACAAGTAACTAAGAGAGCATACAGTTGGAGTGCTAATTCCGGCACCCCCAACTGGAGTATTTATTTTTTTTCAAGTTACTAGCTAAGGATCTCGAGTGTCCCAGTGGATCAAAAGAGTATTTCCAAACCACTTCCCTACAGCTAATAAATCATTAAGTCAATTAACAGTTTTTAAAAAGGATTGGCTTCCCTCCAGTTCTTGGGCCCGTGGGGGCCCACCATAGATCCTGTTTCGATAATTCAAACTGTTCAATGTATAGAACTTGCTGAGTACTATATGCCTGTAAAAAAATCACATTGATCGGATATCAATAGTTATTTTATCGGATCAGATTTCTATCAATCGTTTATTTTTTCACCGTCCATTTTTTTTAATACAAAACTGATTTGATCGCGTAGTTATCGATATCCAATTAATGTGATTTTTTACAGACATATAGTACTCGACGAGTTCTACACATTGCACGGTTCAGATTATCAAAACAGGACTCGTGGTGAGCCCCAACAGGTCCAACAACATCCTCCAGTCCGATCAAGGATTTGAGAGAAGCCAGACCCTTTTTAAAAATATCAAAAATTTATTTTAATAATCATTCAAGTAATTTTATTATTGTATAAAATATCAGTAAGCGTCTTATTTTTTTTAATTAATTCTATTAAATAAAATTTTTTAATAAAAAATACACTATAAAAAATAATTCATATTTCAAATAAATTTAAAAAATATATCTGTATTTTACCCATTCAAAATGTTTATAGGGAGTCTACAAAGTTGTAAAAGCAACGTCAATGCGGGTCAAAGTAAAGTTAAACCAGAGGTGGGTGGCAGTGTGGTTAAGGCCCGGAGATTAAGCCCCAGGTCATAGGTTTAATTTCCCTCTCCTGGGCCAATTTTTTGGACGAAGCACAGTTGATTAGGAGGTTGGATCTCAAGTTGTCTAATTAATGCTTGGCGTGAGTTCAATACTCCCCCGCTGTACGAGTCCTGACTTAAGCGGAGCTTGTCTTGGGAGGTCGGGGTAAGTTCCCAAGTTATAGTCTCCTCGCTCAGAACGACTAACAGGACACTCTGGTGATCTCTGCAAGGAGCGCTGCCTTAGACCTGCGGGAGAGTAGGGAGGATTTTCCTGTTAAAAAAAAAAAAAAAAAAAGTTGTCTCGATCCTGGTCCCCATGCCCAACTGCCACATTTAGTGAACGGCTATACCATGCTTTTCTCTTTTTTTACCTCTTCATTTTTATTTATATTTATTTTAAAATTATGTTAGGGATTTCAAATATTTTATTAAATATTTTACCAAACTTCTTATATAGATATGAGACCTACATACATATGAATTTGTATGAGTCTCATCCCCATATGAGAGGTTTGGTAAAATATTTAGTAGAATATTTGGAATATATTTCTCTTTATTTTATGTCAATAACTTTCGAGTTTGGATTATCTCTGGCCTCAAATTAAATTGGATAGTTCTGTCTAGTCTATTTGACTCACTTTTGAGTTTTGTTTTGATAATTTAAATAGTGCATATTTTAAGATTTGTTAAATATATTATTCTGATAAAATATTGAGTCGATCGGATAACAGAAATTACGTGTTTGGATTATTTTGTATAAATCATTTATTTTTTCATCGTTTAATTTTTTTTAATATATAAAACTGATCTAAATATGTGATTTTTTTACAATGATGATGTACTCGACGAATCCTAAATTATAAATGGTTCGAATTATTAAAATGAGACCTAAAAATGAACCCGAGCCGAACAACACCTCTCCAATCCAATTTGAGACCCCCCCAAAATTAGGAAATTTGGTCAAAGCCCTATAATAAAATTTTATTGCATTAAAGATAAGTACAAATTTTTTTTTTGAAAAATCCAACATATACCACTATTACTAAAATATTAAATTTTAATATAATATAACTTTTGATCTAAATGTCAGTTTTTAATAAAATTAAAAATCTATTACACAAGATTTATATTGGCTATGAAATTCTTAAAATAAAAAAAAAAATTTACCCTTGAAATTGATGTAAGGAACATGTTACTCTGGCAATATTGTCTACCCAAAAAATGATATTTTGTTTTATTTTTACACAATCATGTGATTCTTTTTTAGGAGATTTATGATACAAAATAGATTAATCTCCCATTTTAACTAAATAAGGGTCTAATAGAAAGGTTTGGGCTAAATTTCCAAAGAATTTTTTTTAAATTTTTTTTTGGACATGTCCAAAGAAACTAATCCCATAACTTTTAATTTTGGACGTTAGAATCAAAGGTCAAATTTTAAAGTTTTTAAAATGCTCCAAATTTAATCATTTTTGAATCATGATTTAAAATATATATATTAGTGTCACTTAACTATCTACAATTTGTCTTTCTATTCATATTACCAACGCTGATCACCGGACTTTTCATGCCGGCGATTTTTCTATGACTATCTGACAAATTTGTCAATGATAACTAGTTTTTCTACAAGTTTCTACGCAACTTGCCGACGACGATGATATCCTATATTTTTTTATTAATATTATCACTAATTTCTTCTTTAATGTTATAATAACTTCCAAATTTACCACTAAGCTCAAGACGTCAATTGGTAAAAGCGAATTTGCTACTTATTAATATGACCATTCTACTAATGTGTTCAAAATTTGCTCATGACAAAATAATTGCTTTTTTTTTTAATTTTTAAATTATGACAATTTTTTAATATTTTTTTTGATATGTCTTGTATAGTTGAATTTAAAATGTAGAAAAAAAAATACTCAATTGAAAAACTCTAAAAAAAAATTTGAAAAAATCAAAATAAGCAAAAGAAAATTACTATTTTTGCTCTTTTTTTTGTCTTTTCTAATTTTTTTTGAAATTAAAAAATATTAATTTTTTGGTTCGTTTCGTCATGTAGAATTTAGAAACTTACAACTTTTTGAATTTTAAAAAAAACACTAAAAATAAAAATAAAAATAAACTAACAAAAAAATCACCAAATAATTAAACTCGAAACAGCTACTTAAGCGACCATAGCTACCCTAGTGATTTTGTAATCATATTTTAAGGCATGATAAGAAAAAAATCAAGAATTCGAGTTGATGGAACAGTGATAATGCTTTTACTTGTAATCCAATTTTATTAATAAACTAACATCTTATCATTTAAAAGTAAATATAAAAAAATAAAAAAATAAAAAAAAACACGTACTTGAGCAACTCACATGTACCAAATTTTCCATGCGGCCACCCACACATGGACATATACCAAATTTTCCATGAAACCAATCTACTTTTAAAATATAGCAATTCGTAGGAATATAACTCGATGTGAAAGGCATATACTTTCATCCTCTCACCTAATCTCGACTCAATTTACCAAAAAAACCCTCCCAATAATTGTCAATCTGACGTGTCATCCTTTCAGTGGACCCAAGCTCTCTAAAAAGTGCACAAGACTACGTAATCCCTATAGCACAGGATTCCTCAATCTTCATCTAATCGCACCGTTTTCTCGTATCATATAATAGACATCGACATTTGGGTCCATTGCTTCATCGTCTCTCTCTCTCTCTCTCCCTCTCCCTCTCTCCGTATTCTGATCTGTTCGAAAGCTCTCCTCTTTGCAGGTGATTCATGAAACCCATTTTGTTTTTCTGTGTGTTTGTTCCATTTATTGCCTAAATATATGTTTATATAGGGCTTTTCTTCTGTGATTCGATATCGATTTATCTTCTTTGATGTTGATACGTTCATATATATATATAGCTCTTCTCTTTGTAAATTTATTTTTTTTCGTGATAGATTTAAGATCTGTTTGATCATGGTTTGTTTTGTATGTCTAAATAATGACCATTCTACAATGTCTTGTTCGAATGAAATTGAAACAGAGTATGATTACTTTTATGTGATTTAATGCTGGTGTTCATTTGTGGGTTTTTGCAATTATGTCAAATTTTATCAATCTGATATTCTAATATGTTTTTTCTTTGTTCTGTGAATGTGAAATTGATGAAATTTGCATTTTGCAGTTCTTAATCTCAAATTTGAGTAAAAAGCTTGATTTGATAGGAACTCCTCTAATCATTTGATCAAATTTTCATGAAAATATTTTTAAGAATTCCCCTCTTACCCCAAATTTCACTTTTTATCAAATTTGATGAACAAAAAAATCTATCTCCAATGGTTCATCTTTTTATATTTTCACCAAATTTAAATTTGATGAGTTTTCAATTTAATGAAAAAAATGAGTATTTTGATTTGATGAACATTTGATGAAAGGATTGGAGATGATTTTTTAGTACTTTTTCATCAAATTTAAATTTGATGAAAGAAAATGTGAAGGATTGTCTGCTTGTGTGAATCCTGTCATTCTCATTTTTTATCTGAAAACTATGTTATATCCCCCCCCCTCCTTTTTTTTTTGGGGGGGGGCACAAATATTCCAAGTTTCAAATATTACATTTAACTTGGAATATTTGGGCACAAATATTCCCCTATGAAATTGATGAAATTTGCATTTTGCAGTTCTTTAGAGCATCTTCAATCATTCATCTTTTCTTTCATGAAATTTAAATTTGATGAAAAAGTACTCAACAATCATCTCCAATCATTTCATCAAATGTTCATCAAATCAAAATACTCATTTTTTTTTCATCAAATTGAGAATTCATCAAATCCTCCATCAGATTTAAATTTGATGAAAATTTGGGAGATGATTTTTTAATACTTTTTCATCAAAATATAAAATTGATGAAAGAAAAGATGAAGGATTGAAGATGCTTGTGTGAATCCTGTCATTCTCATTTTTTATTTTTTGGGCACAAATATTCCCATATTTGTTTGCTCCCCAACCAGGTGCATCACATTTCTATTTTTTATTTTTTTATTTTTATTATCAAACAAGGGAAATATGTTAAATTAATATTTGAAACTTGGAACCCATTATGTATAGTTTAGTTTAGTTTTTGAAAAATGTTTTGGAGTGTGTTGTTTTTCGTTTTTCCTTTTTTTTTTTTTTTTTTAGTGAATTTTGTAAATATTTTAGTTAATTAATTTAATTTTATTTTTTAGATATATCTAATCTAGATGTACCTGAAATGTAAAATATTATGAAGAAATCTAAAAGAAAAATCACTAAAGACAAAAAAAAAAAGAAAAAGAAAAAGAAAAAGAAAAAGAAAAGAAGGAAATGTGCTGATTTTTTTGTTTTTCATTTTTTTTTGGGGGGGTCTTTAGTGAAAATTTTCAGTTTTCTTCACAAATATATTACTTTTTACGTGCATCTAAAAATAAAAAGAAAAAAATTGATTAAAAAACGAAAAAAATTTAGACCAAAAAAAAAAAAGAAAAAAAGAAAAAGAAAAGGGGAAAACAAAAAACTCAAAAACTGGATTTGAATTTAAAACCTAAAATTAATTTTTAACAATTATGTAATAGGTATGTTTCGGACTTTTTGCCATGTGGGATGTCAACATGTTGTCCATTGGAACGAGATTGATGGTTCAGCCATAAAAGGTATCGTTTTTAATAATCAATGCACCTTTTCAACCACCCAGCTTGATGTTAATAATTGAACTAGTAAAAAGAAAGGAATGAATATACACTTAATATAGATAATGTAATTATGTTGTAAATTTGAATTATGAGAAGGCAAAAATATAATAATAGAGATGTGTACTGGGGGGTATTGCTGTGTTTGGCGCTTCTCATCTGTGCCATATATCCGTATATACATATCATTGATAACAACTATACTTTGCCTCCGTTTGGGAAGTGGGTTGACTTTTTGATTTTTTGGCTTTTTTGGCTATTTTAGCCTGGGCTAAAAAGCTTGGTTTGGGAAGGGCTTTTTGGCTTTTTGACTTTTTTGGTTTTTTTTGTAAGAGAAGAGTGTAATGATTATGGGTTGGATGTGATGTTTTGTTTGTTGTGGCTAATATAGCCTATTTTGTCTTTTGTGCCTATTTTGGTGTTTTGTTTTGTATGACAATTTCTCATCTGTTAGTGTTTTGTTTTTTTCCTTTTCCTGTGCATTTTGCCCTTTTGTTTCTGAAGATTTGAGGCGCTTCTGTGCTTGACTGTTGACCCCCTGCCCTCTCCATTCTAAGTGTGACTGTTGACCCCCTGCCCTCTCTATTCTAAGCATGACTGTTGATTCATTTATGTGTTTAGATTTGTCAGCACTCAGCTTATTTGCTACGGATTTCAATCCTTTTCCCTACACAGTTTCTCATTTGCAAGGAAATATTTTGACACTTTGCTTCTACATTACTTTCAGAGTTTTTCATATGATCGAAAGCCAAATACCTGGGAATGTGGAAAGATGGGCTTGAATGCTGATAATTCCTTCTCTGAAGCCTACGAAATTGTTTGTCTATTTGGCTTACCTGTATTCCTCCTCGATGAACTTGGACATGCAATTCATACCACATTCAAGCTCTGTGCCGAAATGCACAATGAAGCCAGCAGTTACAAACTTCCTGTTGTGTTGAAGCACGAGATTGGTGAAGACGGTTAAGTTCTTCACTTTACAGGACTCCTGCCCTGTAAATAACATTTATCATACTAGCAGGAGAGTATAATTTATAATTATCTCCTAGAGTTTAGTACTTTGAAATGGAAAATAAAGGGAATGTATTGATGAAAAGGTATGATTTTGGGAGATTATTAGGCCAAGGTAACTTTGCTAAGGTTTACTATGGGAGAAACCTTAAATCTGGTCAGAGTGTGGCCATCAAAGTAATTGACAAAGAGAAAGTTTTGAAGGTTGGTTTGATTGATCAGACCAAGCGAGAAATATCTATTATGGGATTGGTAAAGCACCCTAATGTGGTGCAGCTTTATGAGGTCATGGCCACCAAAACAAAGATATACTTTATCATGGAATATGCCAAAGGCGGAGAGCTCTTTCACAAGGTGGCCAAAGGAAAGCTCAAGGAAGATATTGCAAGGAAGTATTTTCAACAATTGATTTGTGCCGTTGATTTTTGTCATGGAAGAGGTGTTTACCATCGGGATTTGAAACCTGAAAATCTGTTGCTTGATGAGAATGGGACTCTAAAGGTGACGGATTTTGGCTTAAGTGCCCTTGCCGAGTCTAAGCGTCAAGATGGATTGCTCCACACGACATGTGGAACACCATCTTATGTTGCTCCTGAAGTGATTTGTAGAAAAGGGTATGATGGAGTTAAAGCAGACATATGGTCTTGTGGGGTGATCTTATTTGTTCTACTAGCGGGTTGTCTTCCGTTTCATGATTCAAACCTTATGGAGATGTATCGGAAGATAAGCAAAGCAAACTACAAATGCCCTAATTGGTTTCCATCGGACGTGCGCAGACTTTTGTGCAGAATCCTTGACCCTAACCCATACACGAGGATTTCCATTGCCAAAATCATGGAAAATCCTTGGTTCAAAAAAGGGTTAAACACCAAATCCAAAAGCATTGAATTGGAAAGTAAAGAAATCGCTCCATTGAATGCTGACGCCATTTTTAGTCCTTTTGGGAAGAGCAGTGCTGGTTCTGAGGAAAAAAGAGAGTTACCCAAACCTATAAATTTGAATGCTTTTGATATCATCTCTCTTTCAACAGGGTTTGACTTGTCTGGTTTGTTTGTTGAAAATGACCAAAAAGAAGAAGTACAATTTACATCTGCAAAGCCTGCCTCTGCTATCATATCCAGACTAGAGGAGATTGCCAGGCATCTGAAGCTGAAAGTTACGAAGAAGGATCAAGGATTTTTCAAACTTGGAGAATCAAATGAATGCATAACGGGGGCGTTGTCAATTGATATAGAAATATTTGAAATCACTCCATCTTTCCATGTGGTGGAGGTGAAAAGGTCTAGAGGTGATGCATTGGAATATCAGAAGATACTGAAACAGGATATAAGACCGGCTCTTAAGGAAATTGTTTGGGCTTGGCAAGGGGAGCAACAGCATTAGCAGCAACAATGGTTACAAGTGCAGGTAAGTGGCTGTATCATATGGTTATTGCTAATTTGTTTTGCGGTTTTGATTGTTTCAAATTGACGTATGGTCTATTTATGCATGTGTGCTAGTCGGCCTAATGTTAATGCATTATTGTTAATGGGGAAGTTCCTCGGTATCTCTCACAATCTCTTTTGTATGTTTGTTCTTTTAGTAGAAACTTGTACGTAGACATTTCTATTTATCTTTGGTTGTTATGGAGAAAACTCTACTTTTTTTTTTTTTCCTAATTTTTTTTTTTTATCTCGAGTAAATACATCACACAGACCCTTATCAGAGCCAAAAGTATTAACATAAAGAATAAAAAAAGCACCCAGACAATACTCCAGGAGAAAGTGGAACTGGAACCTGGAATGTCTTTAGGCTACATAGTAATAGGCTTATGGTATGGAAGCTGCTAGACTTCTAAATGACATATGAAATATAACAAAACCTACACAAGTTTCCATAGAAATTAAGTATTAGTTTAAGAGCTATTAACTTCTTTACTTTTATTTTTTATTTTTTATTTTTTAAAGTAGGTTCTACAAGAATTTCATTTAAATACAAAGTCTACACTATTTATGTTGCCATTGTGCTTGTTCTTTTCACACTTTAGTGAAGTATACTAAAATATCGTGCACAAGTTTTCCATTCTTCTTTAATTATTGAAATTGAAATCCACTTTGACTATATTATATTATTAATTTATTCTTACTTGCTATAAATTATAAACATCGATACAATACACATGTGCACATTAAGTATTAGTTAATTTGATAAATTCTAAAAAAGTAGGGTAGTAGTGAAATCTCACTTTTTTCTTCTTATTTAAGTAAAATATTGAAAAATTATTTATCCTATCAATTATGCTCTAATGCTATGCAAAAATTATTACAATCTCAATTTCATAATAATTCGGATATGTGACCTAGAGTATCGAAAACGTATCCAATATTTCTCAAATTAAAGAAAATTAATTTCAAGTATCAGATACGTTTAACAAATATCCGATACGTATTTGTATATATCTAAGAATTATCCGTATCTGACATGGGTACGACTCTTTTTTAGAAGTATCTGTGCTTCCTAGTAAATGACGTCGTGCAGGGAAAGGTCCAACAACTTGCTCTTGACTATAATTCTAGGTATTCAGATGATGATTAAATGATTTATTTATACTGGTAATTAAACAGTAGTTCCATTGGTGTGGAGCTATATGTCTTCTCCATGTGAGTTTAATGGTATCATTTCGGCATAATATGTGGTGGCAAGGGGCTCTGCATAAAGTTTAGTCATATGAAAGTAATCTGTTTTTCCCATTTCCTTTATTTATTTGGTTGGTTGCTTAGTTTGTTAAGGAGTTGTTTGTTTTTCTGTTTACAAACAGACAAAAACAGAAAATTTTCTACAAAAATATTTTCAAAATAAATGAAAATAAAAGTAGATAAACATGTTGGGTGAGTTGAGGAAGGTGGTGGCTGATGGTGGGGGGTGTTTGTTGGTGTTGGTGGTCACCAGTAAGTGGGCTGAGGTCAAGGAGGTGACCACCTTGTTGATTGCCGAAGAGTCTCCAGCAAGTGGCCGGAGCTTCTTGGAACATCATGTTGAATTTAGTTTAGTTTGGTATACGTATCAATTGGTTTATTTCAATTCGTGGGGATATAATTATTTTTGTTTGGTCTTATTTTTTCAACTTCTTTGTATTTTCAAGCCGTTAAATTGCAATAGAGTTTTCAAGTTCTTGTTTGTTCTTTACCTCGCCGTGAGCTCTTCCTAATTATCAAACCCTTATTTAATTCATGAATTTAGAAATAAATTTAAAAAGAAAAAAAAAAAGGTGAATTGTAAACGTAATATAAATACATTTCACTTACATTTTACATACATTTTTTCTTTTCCTTTCTCTTTTCAAAATTCTTTCTAAATTTATGATCTAAACACAATCTTAAGATATTTGAAGTCCTTTTTATTGAGATCAGAAAAGAACTATAAGATTTTTGACCCCTTAGACCTTGCACAATTCTCATGTCCAAAAGTCAAAAGATATTTACCTTATTAACTATTTTAACTTATATTATTTTTGTTAGGAAAAAGATTGGTAGCTGGAGATTTTTTGGCTCGAGTGGCCCGAACATTTTCTCTCTCTTCTCTTCATTTCCTTTCCTCTCCTCTCTGTCTCTATTCAAACACTCTCTACACTCTCATCTCTCATCCCTCTCTCTGATTTGGGTTTGATTTTTTTATTTTGATTTTTTTTCCTTCTCTGAAACAGTTTTTTTTTTCTTGCTGGGTTTGATGAATCTCTTATTTTTCTGCTTCTTTTTCAACTTCATGAATCAAACCCACTTTGTCTGTTCCAAAAAAAAAAAAAAAAAGCCCATTTGCAGAACTTTATGAACCAAAAAAAGAAAAAATCAAGCTGTGAACTCAAGTCAGAACATGAGATGCCATGTCTTCTTCACTACGAAAATCAAGGGATTCTCAGACAAAACTAAACTTGCAATGCATACATATACATATACATATACATACAATTAATGGATATATATATGTGGATTATCCAAAGTCTAGTGTGAAGATTAATAAAAAGCAGAGAGGGAGAGAGAAATTGACCATGAAGTCAAACATCCACCTAATTAATAAAGAAGATTAATCTGGAATGTGAGAAGTCTACAATTTTCAAAACCCACCAACCCACGCAATATATAAACACACTTACATACATACATACATATATATATATATATATAGACTTAAATAAAATCAAATATATATAAAATAAGTTGAAAATTCTCCAAAATTAAGCATCAAAAATCCCAAACCAAACCCTACCCACAAATCCCATTTCCCATTTCATTCCAGAAATCTTATTATTGCACAAAATTAGCAAACACAGAGAGAGAGAGAGAATAACAAGCCAAATGGTGATGGTGATCTTGAGGAAGATGAACCTGTGTGTTGATTTTGGTTATAAAGATTCCAAACGAAGAATGAGGGAGAGTGAAGCTCTATGTCTTCTTTCCAAACCAGAGAGAGAGCGAGAGAATAACAAGCCAGATGGTGATGGTGATCTTGAGGAAGATGAACCTGTGTGTTGATTTTGGTCATAAAGATTCCAAACGAAGAATGAGGGAGAGTGAAGCTCTGTCTTCTTTCCAAAGACAGAACACCAAACAACACAGAGAAAGAGAGTAAAAGAAAGGGATAAAAAAAAAAAAAAAAAAGAGGTATTAAAACGACGTTGTTTTGGTACCTCGAGCCACTCGAGCCATGCCACTTTCGAGCTACCTAGCGGGGTCGTTTTTGTTATACGTTTTATCCCCCCAAAAAAAACTCCCAAACCCAATTTGCCAAACAGGGCCACATGTAGCCCAATCTCCCTCTTTATCTGCAAATTCCAGTCTCCCAAAATTCCTTTTATTTATTGGTAAATTACAAATACATTTATGAGATTTAATTAAAATACGAATCGTTTCTTGTGATTTTGAAAATTACATTCTACCTCCTGAGATTTTTAATTTCATAACAAATTGTCCCTTTTATAAATAAATCATCAAATTAATTAATATTTTTTAATGATATTAGAAATATGTTTAACTAATAATTTAGGTAATTTTATTATTGTATAGGAGACCAATTATGAATTTTATTTTGTTAGTTAATTCTGTTAAATAAAAAATACTAACAATGAAGTATTTGTAATTTTTTAAACTATAAGAAATAATTTGTACTTTAAACAAATCTCAAGAAATGTATTTATAATTTACCCTTATTTATTAGATAGAACGCGTAATATAATATAATATATAGGTGTTTTGGGAAGTTGGTAAAAAATTAATTTTTTGATTTTTTAACTTTTTTAGTGATTTTTTTCATAAAAAGTTAGATTATTTTGAATAAAAAAATAGATTTTTTTGATTAAAAAAATTAAAAAGCCAAAAAATTGACTTTTTATTGGTGTTTCCGAAAGAGCCCATAATATTCAGCAATGCAAAAATCCGGTGGGGATTGGAAGAGACAACTGTATCAAATCGTAAGAATATATGATAGAAACGAGAGACAGATGGAAAAGTAAAGGCCATGTGTTTGTGAAATAGTTTTTAAAAATAATTTTTTTTGAAAGAGTTTATAAAGCGGGGGCTTTTCTCATATCAAATTTATTTTGTATTTTAATTTTTGAATTAGGCTTACTTTGGACGGAATTTTTAGATTAGGCTAAAGTATTATTACAAATCGCGTTTTTACTATTTGAAACTTAAAATGTGATGAATAGTGAAAGCGCTATTGAAATCACGCTTTTAATTAAGAAAGCGTGGTTGTAAATCACGCTTTTAACATAATTTTTTTTTGAATAAAACGCTATTTGAAATAGCGCTTTCACTCTGCATTCGTTTTGTGAAGAAAACGCTATTTCAAATAGTACTTTCACTGTGCATTATTTTTTCTTCAGAAAACGTTATTTGGAATCACGCTTTCACTGTTGATAAATGAAAGCGTGGATTGAAACCACGCTTTCATTGTTCATTTATTTATTTATTTTTTAATATTTTGTTTTTTTTTTCAATTTTCATTGTTTTGGTGATAATGTAATTCATAAATTTTTTTTACCTTACTAAAGCCATTGTCATGTTGAAATTTTTTTTTTCTTGTCTTTATTTTGGTTTAGAAGGTGTAATTCAAAAATTTTACATAATATGAGAAAAACCTCTTTTTTTCATATATTAATTTGTGTTACATCATATGAGAAAAGCCTTTTCTTTATATATTAATTTTACATAATATTTTTAACTAATTACCAAACATTTGAGAATTAAGCCAATTTATATATCATTTAAATTTTTATGGGAAAAGTCTCTTTTCATATACTAGTTTTACATAATATTTTTCATATATATAATTTTAAAATCATGTTCATTTAGATATTATTAAGCCAATCTTGTTCATTTACAAAACTCATGCTTTCACTGTTCGTTACAGTAAGTATGGATTGAAACCACGCTTTCACTGTTCATTTAAATTATATTTAATTTTTTTTTTTTGTAAATTTTTTTTTTCTGTTGTCATTGTTTTGGTGATAATGTAATTCATAAATTTTTTTTTGGCTTTACTGACGCCGTTCTTATGTTAAATTTTTTTTTTTCTTTTGTCTTTGTTTTGGTTTAGAAAGTGTAATTCAGAATTTTTTTTTGTCTTTACTAAAGCTGTTTTCATTTAAATTTTTTTTATTTATTGTTTTGTGTTGGTTTTGGATTAGAAGGTGATAATGTAATTAATAAATTTTTTTTGCTTTACTAAAACCGTTTTCACGTAAATTTTTTTTTTCTTTTGTCTTTGTTTTGGGTTAGAAAGTGTTATTCAAAAAATTATTTTGGCTTTACTAAAGCCGTTTTTATTTAAATATATATATTTATTCTTTTGTCTTTGTTTTGGGTTACAAGGTGAGAATGTAGTTTAGTAAAACCGTTTTATACCCGTTTTCATTAAAAAAATAAATTTTTTTCTTTCGTCTTTGTTTTATTCAGAAATTTTTTTTATATTAAAAGCGTGATTTGCAACCACGCTTTATTAATTAAAAACGTGGTTTTCAATAGCGCTTTCATTATTCATCACATTTTGGGCTCCAAACAATGAAAGCGCGATTTGTAATAACGCTTAAGCCTAGTTTGAGAATTCCGTCTAAACTAGGCCTAGTTTGAGAATTAAGATACAAAATAGGCTTAATTTGGGAAAAGCCCCTATAAAGCACTCTTTTGACATAAAAATTTTTGGAATTAAAAAATTATTTTAGTCATAGAAAAATAAAATAAATTAAAAAATTAGTAAGTTAAAATATCACATTTAAGTTATAATTATTTTATTTTTTCTCTCATAAAAGTTAAGAAAATCAAAAAACTAGGCTTTTTAGTCATTAAAATAACAAAACAAATCAAAAAACCAACCAATATCTCAAACGAACCCAAAGTTTAAAAATTTATTTGGTTATATGTTTTGAAAATAATTTTAGAGTTTTAGATGATTTAATTTTTTTTACTTTTTATTTTTTATTCTTTTACAATTAAATAGGTAAGTGTAAAAGAAAAAATGATTAATTGATGTGTAAGATGTAAAAAAAAAAAAAAAGAGAGGAAAAAAAAAAAGTGATTAATTGAGAAAAAAGTCATTTTGAATTTTCCTTGTAAAAGTTTTCAACCAAACAAAATTAATTTTCTCTCGACGGATAAACTGAACAAGGCCAAAGTCTTCGACAATATAAAGTCTCGTACAGGCATTACAAATTCCAGAGACAATAATAATAATAATCATCATTGTTCTGCTTTGGAAAATTTTATTTTCTTATTTTGGCAACTATGTTGAAAAATATTTTTTTATTTTATAATTTTTTAATTTTTTTGGATCATATAAATTCTCTATTTTTTTGTACTTTTTTTATTAAAAAAAAAAATCAAAAAATTGACTTTTAACATATTTTTCAAAATAGGCTCACACACTTAATGAAAAATATTTTTATTACAATTTTAACCTAAAAAATAATTACTAATAATATAGTATAGACATTAACACACACCCTACTTGAGATTGAAGTTTTCTTAATATTGTTGGTTACATATTTTGTACAAGTCAATTACAATTCGACGCGTGGCAAAATAAAGATAATATAGGAAGACTATTCAAGTCTTCGATCCTGATCGTACATGTGGCAATTAGTAATGGTTATTACGAGATCTGAGTAGCAGTGGATCAACAAAGAGATGTAAGGTGAAGTGGCTTCAACAGTTACTCATTTTTCAAATTTAAATTTAGGAAGGAAGCCTAACTGCAAGTAATGGCGTAATTGAGCTAATCTTGAGGCAACATGATCAGCGATTATGGAGGAGTAGTTCGACGGTTAGAAATGCAATTCGATGGTCATCCTTGAGCAGTATAAATAGCAGAGAAGGCCCCAGAAAAAGCCCCCAGACTCAGATCCAAAAAACCAGTCTTATCATACTTATTTCAGTTTTACATTTCCAGTCTTACATTTTCTGTATTTTAAATTCCTGCACTGCATTTCATTCATAGAAGTAGTTTCAAGTGGATTGTTGCTGTAAATCTCTACGAGGCTAAGTTTGAATCATTGTAAGTTTTTCATGTTAATGAAATACTTCAACTGTTCTTCATTTAATTGTTATTTTGCTTAATTCTCCTAAATCAAGCCACTAATAAAAGTCCTTTTCATTAAGGCTAAAGAACTAAAACGTAATCGTCTGATAATTGGTTGGCAATTAATTTTCTGTAAGAATTGATTGATTCTTGCTGGCACACTCGCAATTACAATACTAACCTTCGAAAGCCAAAAAGTCAACATATATTTTTGGCACGCCCAGTGGGATATAATTGAAATGGCTAGACGTAGGAGACAAGGAGAAAATGAACGCTTGGAAGAAGGCGTGGAAGGAGAGGTAGAGATACCTAATCCAGAGGATAATGTGATAACACATCCTGTGGAAACTCTCATTTTATTAGAACCTATGGTCGAACAGACCAGTACTTCAGAACAAGTACCACATGTTCATAATGTTGGACGAGACCAAGAAATTAGACCATCCACTGTCCCATCTACTCAGCCAATAAATCCATGGGGTGGCTTAATAGATGCAATGGGACTGCAATTAATGAATACAATGGAAACGTGGGCAACATCCTTTTTAGAACCACCAATTAACAAACGTAAGACACATGGAGGAAGTTTCGAATGTCCCTCAGCAAAGATTGGCAAGAGATAAACAGCCTATGCAAGTTAATGGACATTCTAATGGTCAAACTAATAATCAGAACTATGAAAGACCATCACCTCAATCTTGGTACGAACCTATTCCGAGGCCTATAGCAGGTCAAAATGCCTCAGTAATTAACAGTGAAGCCATGCAATTTGGTGGATCTGGTCCAGTGCAAGAAAATAACATAAGAATAGTTCCAAATCCCATGTTCGAAGCCATACCTGGCACAAGGGGTTTCACTAATCCCTTATTAGAATCTATACTCAGGGGGTTGGAAGGTTTTCCTACAAATGGAAGGGACACAACACCAGTTCCAGCACCTTTCACAGGTCCTTTCGCAGGACAGGCTCAAAGGGGTTACCCACACCCCCAACAGCAACCTGCACCACAGGGACAACCTGTCCCAAATATACCACCTTATGGACCAAGAGGACTACAAGCACAAGTTGGCCCACCAAATCCTGTGTTTACTCCTCCAATATTGGTTCAGCAGGCACAAAATATGGTCCCTAGGGACCAAATTGTTGACATTGTTAGAGAGATGTGTGGACCAATGGCTCGGGGGGTCCAGACTCCAGTGTACAGGAAACCGTACCCAGAATGGGTGGACCGGGTACATGAATACCCAAGAGGTTTCAGGATACCAGATTTTGCCATTTTTTATGGGAATGGAAACCAATCAACAGTGGAGCATATTGCTAGGTTTGCTACTCAATGCGGTGAATTTACTAATAATGACTATATGAAATTAAGGTTATTCCCAAATTCCCTAACTGGGGGAGCATTTGTATGGTATATTAGTCTTACACCTGGCTCTATCCAAACTTGGCAACAAATGGAAGAGGCATTTCATGCCCAATTCTTCCAATCGGAGCCAGAGGTTTCCATGGCAGACTTGGAAAGATTGAGTCAAAGGCCTGACGAGAAGGCCACTCAGTTTATTGCCAGATTTAAAAGGGCTCGAAATAAATGTAGAGTCATCTTGCCAGAGCCAGAATTCGTGAGATTGGCTCAAAATTGCTTAGAGTTTAGGCTTCGAAAAAAGTTTGACTCAACTGAATTCAGAGATTTAGTGGAACTCACTTATAAGGTGTCTAGATACGAAGCATTACTAGAGGAGGAACAAGATCGAAATAATGCATCGTACAAGACATATTATAGAGATCCTAATTATGAGATCGATGCAGCAGAGATTGTGGAGAAGGAACCTGTGATCTGTGAAGTATTAATTCATAAGGATACAACAATTGACCAGCAATTTAAAAAGAGAGACCTTCACAGGAAATACTTTTTCGATTTAACTAAGGCAGATGACATTTTTAATCATTTGCTTGCGGTCAATTTCCTTAAGTTACCAAAAGGAGTTAAAATTCCATCTCTTGATGAACTTAAAGGAAAAGTATATTGTAAATGGCATAACTCTTGGTCTCACTTGACTCAGAACTGTATTGTTTTTCGAGACAGGATCCAAGAACAAATTTGGAAAGGAAGTTTGAAATTCCCAGCCAAAGCTGAAAAGGCCATGGGGATCGACAGTAATCCATTTCCAGAAATTGGAGAGGTGGCAGCCAATGTCATTATGCCGGACTTTCGGAACCTGTCTTTGAAAGAATTGGAAGAAGTCAATGTGCAGATGCATGTGGCCAACCAGACAACTATCAAGAAAGACACTGGAAATCCACCAGCTATTGGACAAAGTTTCTCACACCAGAGGGAAGACTCTGATGAAGAAGCATTGGATGACGATTCCTTAAAGGCAGCTGTAATGCAAAGGATGTGTCCTAGGTGCAGACTAAGCTACAAGTGGTTGAAAGGACTTCCAATTGATGGGAAGCAATATTACAAGGATGTGCAGAGACGTCCTAAACCAACCAATGCTTACAATAAAAGGCCATATCCATCTGGTGTTAGGCAGCAGCCATTGAGGGTTGAACCAACAACTGAAAGAATACATTCCAAGGGCAAGAGGCCTTTACATGAGTCCAGGCCACCTAACTATTACAGAGTGGAGAACAGTCATTCTGAAAGGAGGTCAAAAAGGGGCTTAGTTTGTGGGATCAAAGTCAGAGATTGGCCCCTTAAACCAGTATCGCGCAGAACAGAAAGTGGCTACCTTCATCAAAGGCCTGAGTTAGGCCCAAAACATGAAGCTAGGGCCAAGTGGTGGCCTTCGCAACCAGTTTCGAAGATGACTTCGAAGGAGGAAAGAAGCGGTTCAACGGCAGAGTCAGTAGGTTCGTGGGTACCTGGGGTCCCAGATTGGTTTGTGATTCAGAATAAACCTAGGGAAGTGTTTACCCAAAGAGATGTAATTGAAACCCAAGGCAGGATGGTTAAGCCTCCTTTGGTGGCTCCAAACAATTAGGTGTTGCTTAAGCACCCCAAAACAAAGGAACCAGATATGGTCCCCGTAATTTCTAGATCACAAAGGAGAAAAATTCAGCGTAAGTACACTCAGTACCAGCGGGACTTGAAAGAGAATGAAGAGAGTTCTTCATTGGTACAGACAGAAGGAAAGAAGAATCCAAAGTCAGACCATACTCCAAAACCAACTCTACGAGGCAAAATGGGTTGCAGCAGAGAAAAGTTGGCCAAAGTTCACTTTGAACTAAAAGCCAGAGAAAAGTCCAGTTTAGCGGGATTGGAGAAGGTATTGATGGAGAGTGACAGCGAGACGGAGAAAGAAGTTGGCTTGGACCAAAAGAAAGAAATGGTTGAGGAAGAAATGTTCGAAGCCTTCATGGCTGAACAAACATTTTTGGTTGAAAAACCAGTCGTGACAGACCATTCGAAGGATGAAGTGCCAGAGAGCAGCATGGCGGATGCTTCTAGAGTAACTAAACAAGATGGTTAAAAGGAGAAACAGACATTGCTAGTCATCCAATTTGGCTCAGTGTCAGTGAACATGGTATACATACTACCGCATGAATTCCAAGCTGGAGATGAGAATCAAGAGGGGCAAGAAATTGACCCAATTCCAATCTCTAGCGAAGACTCACAAGTGAATATGGTGCAAGATAATTCCGGAATGGTTACTCCAATGGAAACTGAATATGAGAGTGAAGAAATGGTGAGTATTAACCTCTTATATCCTTTTGAGTATCCCTCGAATTCTATGACATAGCATGTCAAGCCTTTGTATATCAAGGCCTTCTTCGATGGGATACAATTGAACCAAGTCTTGGTGGATAATGGGGCAGCGGTGAACTTACTACCAAAATCTTCCTTGAAGAAATTAGGGAAAAGGAATCCCAAGTTAATCCCAACCAGTACAACCATTGCTGGTTTCGCTGGAGACAGACAGATGGCTCAGGGAATTCTACCCATCAATCTGAGTGTGGGAACTAGGGACTGCATGACTGTATTCTTCGTGATCGACAGTAATGCTAAGTACAATGCTTTACTTGGTAGAGATTGGATCCACACTAACAAATGTGTGCCTTCCTCTTTGCATCAGAAAATAATGATGGCCTCGGGCAATGGAGAGACAGAGGAAATTGATGCAGATCCTCAACCTTTCATAGCCTGCTCAGACTTCACAGAGGCCAAGTTGTATATTGAAGGAGTGGCACCGCTCAGTATACTAAGGAAATTTGATGGCTCAGTCGAAGTGACGGCTGATGAGGAAGTGATACACCTGAAGCACTTAGTCCAGGAGAGTGCTGATGATGAGGTTGTCGTTAAAGATGACAATGATGCCTGGTTGCAGGCAAAGAGATGAAGCACCAGAAGCCAAGTCTTTGGCTCTAATTAAGTTTTCAATATTGGATGTAAAGTCAATAGTCCAGAAAGTGCAGGAGCAAGAGAAAGAAGCCATGATAATTGGATACAAGTAGGAGCAGCAACAAGCCAGAGTTTTGGCCCTTGATAAATACTGTGCATTGGACATTAAAACAAAAGTCTAGGAAATACAGGAAGAAGAAGCCTTATGGACAGAATTTGTCTATGAGGAGGAGGGTAAAGAGGTTGAATCAAAGAACCTAGGAACAAAACACAACAAGGAGATTGCTTCAAAGCCAGAAGGAATCAAAGAAGGAGCTTCAGTAAGTTCTCAGATACAAGACCCCTTAGCAGAAATAAATTTTGGGGAAGGTTCTGTACAACAACCCATTTATATAAGTGCTTGGTTGAATGCTCTTGACAGGAACCAGTTGTTGGTTATTCTGAGGAGATATAAAGATTGTTTTGCATGGTCTTATAATAAACTACCAGGATTGGATAGGTCATTAGTGGAACATAGGCTCCCTATGAAGCCTAACTTCAAGCCATACAAGCAAAAACCAAGAAGAATGGGTCTAGAAGTGATTCGGAAAGTTAAGGAGAAAATTTTTAGACTACTCAAGGCAGGCTTTATTAGAATAGCCAGGTATGTTAAATGGCTATCTAATATTATGCCCGTAGTTAAGAAGAATGGTAAAATAAGGGTATGCATTGATTTTAGAAACTTAAATCTAGCAACTCCAAAAGATGAGTATCCTATGCCTATAGTAGATTTGTTGGTAGACAGTTCAGCAGGGCATCAAATTTTATCAATGATGGATGGGCACTCTGGTTATAACTAAATCTGCATTGCAGAGGAGGATATTCACAAAACAGCATTCAGATGTCTTGGAAATATTGGCAACTTTGAATGGGTTAAAATGCTATTTGGTCTGAAAAATGCTGGGGTTACATATCAGAGGGCTATGAACACTATTTTTCACGACCTCATTGGAGGGTATTTAGAGTGTTATATTGATGATATTGTAGTTAAATCCCAATCCATGGAGGAGCATCTGTTTCACTTAGAAGCAGCTTTCGAAAGAATAAGAAAGTTCAAGTTGAAACTCAATCCTCTTAAGTGTGCTTTTGGCGTATCATCTGGAAATTTCTTGGGCTATGTGGTACACAAGAAAAGAATACAGATTGACCAGAATAAAGCCAAAGCTATCATTGAAGCCAGACCCCTACCAAGTAAGAAGGAATTACAAAAGTTCCTTGGAAAGGTTAATTTTTTTTAAAGATTCATTTCTAACACTGTAGGGAAAATTAAAGTATTTTTTTCCTTGTTAAGGTTAAGAGATGAAGAGCAATTTGTATGGACAGCAGAGCATCAAATTGCTTTCGAAGAAATCAAAGCCTACTTGGCCAACCCTCCAGTGCTAATGCCACCAAAAGGTGATAAGCCCTTGAAGTTGTACATAGCTGCAGCAGAAGATTCACTGGGAGCTTTCTTAGCCCAAGAAAATGAAGAAGGCAAGGAGCAAGCTGTTTATTACCTTAGTAGGTTTTTAAATTCTTGTGAATGTAAATATTCAGCTGTAGAAAAGCTGTGCCTTGCATTGTATTTTGCAGCAATGAAATTAAGATATTATCTTTTGCCTATAACTGTCTTAGTAATTGCAACCACAGATTTGGTTAAGTATATGTTATCTAGACCTATGTTGAGGGGAAGAATTGGCAAATGGGCATTAGCCTTGTCAGAATTTCATTTAGAACATGTTCCCCAAAAGGCAGTGAAAGGACAAGTTTTAGCCAATTTTTTGGCAGACCGTCCATCTCAAACAGCGAGCCAAGAGGTAATGGAACTTGGTATGGCTAGTGTTGAGCCATGGAAAATGTGGTTCGATAGATCGAAAGCCAATGGCCTAACTGGAATTGGTATAGTGATTAAGTCACTACAAGGAATAGAAACCACACATGGTTTCAGAGTGGATGAAATTACTTGTTCTAATAATCAAGCTGAATATGAAACCTTAATAGTGGAATTGGAAATTCTTATTGGATTACAAGTTCATGCAGTTGACATATTTGAAGATTCTCAATTGGTGGTTAACCAAGTGAAAGAGATTTTCAAATATCAAAGTATAAGCATGTTGCCATACTATGTTGTTGCATTACATCTGCTTTCTCAATTTCAAATAGCAAATGTAACTCATGTCCCAAGATTCTTGAATAATAGAGCTAATGATGTGGCTCAGAAAGCTTCGAATTTCAAGAGGAGGGATAATACTCAAAGGGACATAAGCCAAACAACATACCAGAAATCTATACCACCCTTAAATAAAAGGAATGTGGTCCTGGAAGTTAATCATAATGACTCACAGGAACAAGATTGGAGGCATCCAATAATGCAGTACTTGGTTGGCCCATCCTCGAAGGCCAGCAGAAAAATTAAATTGCAATCTATGCAATACATCATATTTAGCAATGCTCTTTACAAAAAGGGGGGAGATGGTTTATTGCTGGAATGTTTAGGCCCAAAAGAAACATTAACAGCTATGGCTGAGGTTCATGAAGGCATCTGTGGTGCTCATCGGCCTGGTGTGAAAATGAGATGGTTGCTTCGAAGACATTCCTACTATTGGCCAACTATCCTTAAAGACTGCATAGAATATGCAAAGGGTTGCCAGGCATGTCAAAAGCATGGTACAATAAGGCATGTGCCCATAACTGACCTGCATGCAGTAGTAAAGCCTTGGCCATTTAGAAGATCGGCCATGGATATGATGGGAAAAATACACCCACCCTTTTCGAAGCATCATTGTTTCATTTTAGTGGCTATTGATTACTTCATCAAGTGGGTCGAAGCTAAACCATACAAGGCTGTAGACCAGATTGAGGTCATTGGATTCATCAAGGATTTAATCCATAGGTTTGGCATCCCACGAACTATAACTGTTGATAATGGGACTGTGTTCGATGGGAAAATGGTGAAGTATTTTGTGGCAGAGTTTGGAATTAGCTTTGTTAATTCCACCCGCTATTATGCACAAGCCAACGACCAAGTTGAATCATCCAATAAGTCTTTGAAGAAAGGAATACAAAAGGTTATGGAAGACAATCCTAGAGATTGACATAACTTATTGTTGGATGTATTGTGGGCTTATAGAACTTTCCCAAGGTCAAGCACAGGAGTTACTCCTTATGTCTTGGTGTATGGGCATGATGCTGTGTTGCCTGTGGAAATTAATGTTAAGTCTTTGAGGGTAAGATGTCAAGACCAGCTAAATCCTGAATAATACCATCAGAGTATATGCTTGGAATTAGAAGGAATAGATGAAGCCAGAATTTTGGCATTAAATAGCATTCTCTTTCAAAAGAAGAAAGCAGCCAAAAATTACAATAAGAAAGTCAAACACATTGGCTTCGATGAAGGTGATTTGGTATGGAAGACAATACTCCCGATAGGAATTAAAAGCCATAAGTTTGGTAAATGGTCACCTAACTGGGAAGGACCATATCAAATTCATAGAGTCTTGCCTTTCGGAGCATACCATTTGAGAAATTTGAATAGATACATACATCCCAAAAAAATTAATGGCAGATATTTAAAGCCTTATTTTTTAACTATTTGAGAAACACAAGGAATAGAATAAATGTCAAGCAAAAGAACACAAGAGTACTCAAATGATAAATCAGAATTTGTTTTTTATTTATTTATTATAAAGAGTTAAATACATTTTGCCACAAATTGGCCCAGAAATCATTACAATGCTTTAATTGTTCTTTTACAACAGACTTCCTATTTTTAAATGAAGAAAACAACTAGATGGCTATGGTCATTTCTTGCTTTCGATTGGCCAGCCCTTGGTTGGTGATCTACAGTTTAGTGTCAGTACGGATTAAGGCCTGGTTCACTGTAGATAGCTCCTCTTCAAGTTGAGCTTTCCTCTCCAGTAGTTGGGTTCGAAAATGGGAGACAGAGGAATGTTGTTCCTTTAGCCCGGAGACTTCAGCATGTACTGTGGAAACAAAGCTCTGGTCTCTCACTAAGTTCTTCTCTGCAGCCTTGGCAGCATGACAAATGTTGATCTAAAGTCAATAGTAGCTGCTGCCTGAGATAGATAACTTGAGACAGTTATACTGGATTGCTTAACAACTTTGCAGCACTGAAGGAAGCCATTTCTTATTATAGGCCTTTGTAAAGCCTCGAAAGGAATCCTTGAAAACAATGTCAATAACTCCAGACAGTTGTCTAAGTCCATCAGGGGTGCAGAAGGCTTACTATTGAAGGAAGAGGAGCTTTTAAGAATTGCTAACAAGGAATCAGCCAGAACTAATGGCTCAACCTCATAATTAGCTATTGGAGAGGTAGAGGACATGTCAAAGAGACTGGCTAGTCTTGCTTCGAAGATATCTACCTCATCCGAAGACATAAGGGGTGCAGAAAGAGCAGTAGTGGAAGGCACAAAGGATTGCATAGGGATAGGAGAAACGGGTGAAGCATCTTCAGTAATCTCTATGGTCCTAGCCACCAATATGTCAAGGGAAGAAGGGCTGAAAGTAGGTAAAGGTAATAAACCATGAGTTGGAGAGCTGCCAGTACCTTCTGTAGGGGAATCAGCTACCATCAGAGATGGAGCAGTAGTTGAAATTTCCTTAGGAAGAAAGGGAAGAGCAAGGCTCGAAAGAGAACTGAATTGAGGTAGATTCAAATATAAGTAAGGAAGATACGGATTTAATCCAAAGGAAAGAGATGTAGGAATGCTTGGCCTAAAGAAGGATACATTGAATGTAGGCCTAGGAAGTGGGAGTATTATCTGAATAGTCCTTACATTTTACATCTGATCAACTTTAATTGAAACTGAGGGAGTCCTTATTGGAAGAATAGGCTTAGTAGTTGTTGCTGTACAAGAAGAAATATAAAGTAATGTCAGGTTTCAATACCAAAAAATTTGATAAGAGAGAAATAGTAGAAGCATGAAAGAAATTACTTGTTTCAGAAGTGATAGCAGCAATAGGAGAGCTTCGGAGGGAATAATGCTCAGCAATACGTTGCCTTCTTGCAGTTTCCTTTTGAATTGCATCAGTAGCAGCTGCTTCATTTCTTAAGAATTACTGCTGCTGTCTCTTCTCAGCTCTCTCAAAAACAATTATGGCCTTAGAGTGCTCTCGTTCTATTGCTTTAGCAGCTGCTTCATGAGTAGGGTCTTCGACCAAATCAAAAGGAGAGACAGTCGTCTTCCTTCTCTTTTTCCTTTGTACTGGTATTTCCTGTTCCTTTTCAATTTCTTTCTCTCCAACTTGGGATTCAGATTCTTCAAAAGTGAGTTCCTCTTCCACTACTCTGACAGTCGTCTCATGAGTGGGATCTTGAACCAAGCCAGAAAAAGGGATGGTCACTCTTTTCCTCTTTTTCAAGGGTGACTCTTGCTCTTAAGTTGCTTCTTCTTCTTCTTCTTTTTCTTCTTCTTCTGTTTGAACCTCAGGTACTTCCCTTTCAGGCTCAAGTAAAAGTCTCATTTTCTTTTGTTTCCGTTTGCTTTTGAGAAGATTTAGAGCTTGGGTCTTCTGAGGAGAATCTCCCTATGAGGCACCCGCACTACCTTCACAAAAGAAGAACTTAAGATAAGGCTAAAAGCATTATAAATAAGGCAAAAGAAGAAGAGACAAGGGTATATACCTTTCTTCGAGCCGACCCGAGTAACTCTAGGAGGAGTCGAGGCAGCAGGAGCAGACTGTGTGGTAGCAGGTACAGGAACTGAAGTGGTAAGGACAGTGGAAGGAATAGCAACTCCAGCTCCTTTGGGCTTGGGCATATCCAACACCATCAGTAAGTCTTGAGGAGAAATGGCCAGATATACTTCCATATTGGACACCTACCAGTTATGGTACCTCTTCAACATGTTACCTTGAGGAAGAAAAGGGATATACTCAAAATCAATCAAGTTTTGTATAAACTTAGAAGTTGCCTCTTCTAGTCTGGACCGACGAACTTTCAAATCCCTAGTGGTGAGACTTAGATTGGTGTTACTGCAGAGAGGTATTGGGACCCCTTGTGAGAAACCAAATTGTCTAGCAAATTGAGTAGGACAGTAGGGCTCAGCAATGCATTTGTAAGCTCTGGGATTCATGGTCCCAATGAATAATTCTCTAGGGATTAAAATAGAGGCCCATATGTCTTTGTGAGCAGGTGAAGCACAGAGCCTATCACTCAGGAAATTCTTCAACCAAGATGGGCCAATGGTCATGGGTTCGAAGGGACGAAAACAGTAGGAAGGAGGAGAAGCTGGAAGTCGGTGGTAGAAAGAGAAGTAAAAAGCAAAAGTAGAAGGATAAAGGGAAGCATTGGCTAGCCTCATGCCATGAGTAGGAGGGTTTGGCTAAAAAAATTTAAGGCATTTGGATTGTAACTCAGTGAAATAAGCAAAAAGCCAAAGCTGAAGAATCCAAAATGGCCCCCCTTGATTGGCATCTAAGGGTTTCTCACAGAAAAGAGAAGAAGCTCTATATACGTGACCCAGAACGCATGGAGCTAAAGCCACCCTCTTCTGTAAAATAAGGGCTTTGGCAAGAGGGGCAAATTCAGGCATGATTCTTTGAGAAGAGGTGCAGAAAATGAATTTGTAAAGCCAATATAGTAAGAAAGAAAAGAATTCTCTATCGGTCACAGGACCCTCTCTTCTATTCTCAGCCTTGACAAAGTCACTATAGGATGAGTTAAGAGAGGGGAGGAAAAAAGGGACTGCTAGATCGGGATAATCTGGTCCAATGGAGGTTCTAATGGGAGATAATCCTAATAGATGGCAAATGTCAAGAACAGTAGGGGCCATCATCCCACTTCTGAGTTGGAAGAAATTAAAAACAGGATTCCAAAAGCATAGGGCAGTAGGAATTAAGAAGGGGTCCTCTGAGATAGTAGGCCTGGATAATCGGAGGGCATCGAGAAGGCAAAGTTCTTGAAGGTCCAGAGTCCTATCAGGGACAACCCGATCATACCATTTTTTCCATTTCGGTCTCACTGTGGGCCAGCATCGGTGGGGGCGATTCGTCTTCCAGTTCCTCCAGTCAAGGCCACCCTCATAAAGGAGACAATGGTCTTCTAGACCAGGATATAGAGCTGGAAGCTCAACAAGAATCTCCTTGAATATAGGCCTAAGCACATAGTCTTGTTGCTCATGACGACGAGGGATGAAGATGCGTTTGTCGATGGCACTTTTCTCCACAGCGTTGTACTTTTCACATTCTGCATCAATGATCCTTTTCAGGACTACAGATGGGCTCGCATGTTCTACGATTGGTACTTTCAATGAAAAAGAAGCCATTGATCAAACGCTTCCACAAAAGACGAAGTTGGGAAAGGGAGTAAAGAGAAGTGGAAGATCGGTAGAGCTAAAGGGTTTCTGTATTGAGCAAACAAGTGATTTCAGAGCACGAAATAAAAGGGTTTTAAAAGCTTCTATGTTTGGAAGATATATCGCGTGATTCGTTAAGTACTAAAAGTACCGATATGAAGAGTTTCCTTCAATATTGATACTTTTGGAGGGAAAAACAAATCCCAGACATTGAAGCCAGTTTCGAAGTATAGTATTTGGCTTTGAAACCAGATTTTGGTGCCAAAAGTCAAATAATAAACGACTTCGAAACTAAGAAGCCAGCTTCGAAGTATATTTCATACTTATGAATGTAAGAATGCTCAAGTATTCATTTACTTCGAAGGGATTAAAGACTTGTTTTAGGTTTCTCAATAAAAGTAATGTCCTTCGAAGCAAAACTTGAGATCCCTTAAGGATGGGAATTGCTGTTCGAAACATTAAAACCATTAATTGGTTTATATAGATATTTAAAGAAGATTCTCTTTCTAGACTAAAAACAGCATGGACTGTTCTTCGAAGCAAAAATAGTCAATTTAAAATGGTTGATCATACTAACCATGACCATATGTTGGTTATGATCAAAACAAGCTTTAAGGGGTAAGATTGTTAAATTCGAAGCACCAATTCTAAATGAAAATCAGCAAAAATTGTTAACTATATTCCATAAATTGGAAAGGTTCATTGTTGGTTCTTTTAGTGTTTCATTTAAAACGATCGAGTCCAAATTCGAAGGATAAGATTGTTCAATTCGAAGCCCTGAATTTGCTTTAAAGACAAATGGGGACAAGATCAAACCATACCAAACAAAGAAAAAAATCTTGGTGGTATTGAAACAAGAGCAATTACATCGAATGACCCTATTTGGGTACAAACTCAAGCTCATAAAAATTGGGAATGGAATAAATAGCAAGATCATGAAATTTAGTCCAACTATGATCATTGAATTTCTGTTCTTTCTTTATTCTATCCTCTATTTCTTCTAACATTGGCTACATGAGTTGATGTGCTATCACTTCGTAAAAGAGCTCTTCAGCCTTTATTTCGAATGTTATTTCTCTCAATCCTTGTTCCAATTCGTCTATATCCAAGTCATCCCAGTACGCAGAATCTTTATTTTTGAAACCATTAAATTCTTCAATGAAGTTCTCTGCTTCGTACTGAGCATGTACTCGAAGGGACGAGAGTTGGTCTAAAGATTGTATGGTAGCCATGGAGGTCCGATGCCAGTGGAGAAGCAATGGGAGTTGGTCTAAAAACATGTGAAGCTCTGCTTGGGCGAGGGGATTGAGGACGTGACCCTAAGTCAGAATATCACAAGCCCATCGAAGGTTCTTGAGAGGGACTTTGTCCTCAAGAACATTGAAGGGCAAGTGAGAGAAAGCCGTGAGCAGAAGTTAAACTTGCTTCCGCTCAGCTGGAGTAGGGAAAGGTGGAGGCTTGCAAGGTGGAAAGATCTTATCTGCGGAGAGGGCAAGCCTCAATCTCTCTATCCAGCAAGGATTTGGCGGAGGGGAAGGTGTGGATGCTTCTATTTCAGGAGATGGGACAAGGACAGAAGGAACAAGGGCATTAATATAATCGAGCCAGTCAGAAGAACAAATCTTCACCTTCTGGGCTAAGAATGATGGATTGTACCCTTGTGCCTCTTCTAGGCGTCGGACGGCGTGCACAATTTTTGTAGGTATGGAGGATGTATACCATGCCACAAGCAGATTCTCCTCCAAACTGCGTCGATAGTCAATGGGCACGTAGGGATAGACCACCGAGCTTCGTGCATAAGAAGGGAACTCTAAAGGGTCAGTAAATTCGACAAAGTGATGGTTGATTCGTTCCCTTAAATCACAAGCCTCAGGTTTTGACCAGCTTGTCCAGTCAGAAGCCCTAGAAGAGGAAGAAGTCGTAGCCTTGTCCCATGTAGAGGTTTGTAAAGAAGAACTTCCCATGTCCATATTTGTAACTTTCTGAATCAAAGGATTGAGAGCAGTTTGTTCGTAGTCCAAGGGTGAGTCAAAAGAAGAACTTCCCATGACCATATTTGTGAGTTTCTGAATCGAAGGATTAAGGGCAATATGTTCGAAGTCCAAGGGTTGATAATTTGCAAAGGTATCCATGACCTGAATATAGAAAGGTGGGTAAAGATGGCTAATTAATGCATGGAGATTCTTTTGAGGAAGAACAATATCATCATATGACCCTTCGTGTGCTCGATCCATGGAGGGAAAAATTGATTTGGCCATAAAAAATGTATCAGTCTGTTCGAATACTAAGGTGGTGGGGGTGTTCAAAAGATTGAAGGAGAGTTTAATACAGATGATGAATGACAGTTGCATTTTTGGGAGAATGCAAAGCCCATGCACGTTCTAAGACGTGGGAAAGAGACCTTGATCCATTAATATCACCAAGTATTGGGTATATTAGTGCGGGGGGTAATGTTGGCTACATATTTTGTACAGGCCAATTACAATTCGACGCGTGGCAAAATAAGGATAATATAGGAAGACTATTCAAGTTTTCGATCTTGATCGTACACGTGTCAATTAGTATTGGTTATTATGAGATTGAGTAGCAGTGGATCAACAAAGAGATATAAGGTGATGTGGCTTCAACAGTTACTCACATTTCAAATTCAAATTTAGGAGGGAAGCATAACTGTAAGTAATGGCGTAATGGAGCTAATCTTGAGGCAACATGATCAGCGATCATGGAGGAGTAGTTCGACGGTTAGAAATGCAGTTTGATGGTCATCATTGAGCAGTATAAATAGCAGAGAAGGCCCCAGAAAAATCCCCCAGACTCAGATCCAAAAACCAGTCTTATTATACTTATTTCAGTTTTACATTTCTAGTTTTATATTTTCTGTACTTTAAATTCCTGCACTGCACTTCATTCATAGGAGTAGTTTCAAGTAGATTGTTGCTGTAAACATCTACGAGGCTGAGTTTGAATCATTGTACGTTTTTTCATGTTAATGAAATACTTCAGCTGTTCTTCATTTAATTGTTATTTGGCTTAATTCTCCTAAATCAAGCCACCAATAAAAGTCATTTTCATTAAAGCTGAAAGAACTAAAACGCAATCGTCTGATAATTGGTTGACAATTAATTTTCTGTAAGGACTGATTAATCCTTGCTGACACGCTCGCAATTACAATACTAACATTCGAAAGTCAAAAAGCCAACAAATATACATTTAAAAAAAATAAATAATCTCATAACACATCCATTACAACACTTTGCTACACTCTATTTTTTTCTTATTCAAGCCTCGTTTGACAAGTGACTTTTTTAGTCAAAAAGTCAAAAAGTAACTAAAAAAATTAAAAAGTCAACAACTTATACCAAAAAGTCAAAGATTCTATTTTCTCTCTATTTTTTGCACATCTTTTCGTAAAAAGTCAAAAAGTCATCCCAAATATACTAATTTTTTTACATTATATTTTAGTTAAAAAACTAAAAAATTACTAAAAAAACCTGTTCCCATAATCCTCATCTTTCCCAATCCATTATCATTCTACTTCAGTTAACTTATTATTAGCTTACTTTAGTTCTCAAACTCTCTCAATTTGTTAAGGCCAAGTTTGACATCTTTAAAATAATCTATCTTTTTATCTTTTTTCCATCACATCACTTCTTTATTTTTTACACATCTTTTCGTAAAAAGACAAAAAATATATTTATTTAAATCATCCTAAACAACTCTTAAAGTCTTTTATTCCTCATTCAAACCCCACACGTATCCTCATTTTTTTGGTGTTATGGAAGATTTTTATGTTGAAAACTCAAATTTTGAGAATGATATCGTTATTTATGACAAAGCTAGAATTGAAAACATAAGTTTAGTACTTAAAATTGTCTACTTTTTTTTTTTCGCGCGCACATTTCAGTAAAGAGGGTCAAAACTATTCTTATAATTTGACAATCTACAACCAAAAAACATAAAATGTTTCAAACTTCAACTTTCAAATCAAATTAAATTTTTTAACAATCAACTTTCGAACCAAATTAAAATTTACGTTTATCAATTTCCAAATAAAACACATTCGTTTGATACTATACTTCCGAACCAATTTGTCATTATTTTTTTTGACATTGTCAACCTAATTTAAAAAACAATTGAAAATTATAAAAAATTGTAAAACTTTACACAAACTTATGAAAAGCTACGAAAATGGGTAAAATAATTTGAGCAAATCAATATATCTATTGACTTAAAAACAAACCTAGAATATAGATTGAATGGACTGCTTCAATAGGGAAGATTTAATTTAAAACAAACTGCACTTTTTCAACCTTCAACCAGGTACGAACGGCACCATATTTGATTGTGAAGTGGTTCTATTTATACTATTAGTTTATCTTTTTATATTTTTTATTTTATTACACTATTACAAAAATTGTGATTCTCATTACACCTATTATACTATCAAAATTAATCATAAATTGAAAATTCTTGAAAATCCTTTCAATTTTGTATCTTTACACTTATAGCTTTTGATAATACAATGCTAAAAAATTTGAATTACTCCAGTATCATGTTATCAGTCAAACTAGTTTTTTCCAGTCATTTGTTACCATTCGATTGGATAATTTTACTTTACTTAACAAGAAACTAGTTAAAACTCATTTGTTAAGTGTTTGTTCGGTGATACATTACTATACAAATTATATTACTCTAGTGTTATGTTGTCGAACTAAAATAAATTTGTTCAGCTACCTGTCGCTTTACATACGTTGTACATTGTTTTCATTGTTGTCACATTAAAAGCATCCATTCATTTCAATGTAATCAATATCTCTTTTGGTTGCCCCATATTCTTTAACATGTCAACTAACAAGGATGTTTCATCCTCAGATAATCTACTGAATAATGTTTGAGAGCCACAATTTGTGTGGCTCAAATGGCTCAAAACTGCCAAAACGACGTCGTTTTGGCATGTTTTGTGCTCAAAACGACGTCGTTTTGGCAGTTTTGAGCCATTTGAGCCACAAAAATTGTGGCCCTCTACCATTGCCCTAATCTACTAGCAAATAAATGCCCTTCAAGATGTTAAACAATTGGATGATTGTACTTGCATTGTTGCAATGAATAAAAGTATAATATTTCCAAGAAATAAAACAAAAAATAAAATATAAAAAATAAAATTGCAAATGCACGGTGATGAGTAACTAAACAAATTAAAAACGTTCGACCTTATGTTACCAGAAATATATCTTTTATTCGACAGTGGGTTGTCGGACATATATTTTTTGTTCAACGATGTGATTTTGGATTATTTTTTTTTGTTCGATTTTGACATGCCGAACAAAAATCGAACAACTCTCTCAAAAAACAAAATGAAAATCTACCAAATAAATTAAAAAAACTCATAATTTCACATATTTTTTTTTATGGCTTTTCATCACAGTTTCTTCATCCATTGTTTTCTTTTATGATCAAAATATTATAATTTTTACTTTTTAAAAAGAGATATGTAGTAGGGAATAAAAACTAAGAAGGAAAATGAAACAACAAGGATTGAAAAGCAGTAGAGGTGAGAAAATAATAAAATATATTTAATTTTAGTTTTTGTCTTTAAAAAAAATTTCACACATGAATAAAATTGAAAAAAAAAAAACTCATATAGAGTGTAAAGAAAGCTAGTGAGGTAAGAAAAATCATTGAGTGTGTGTACATTGTTTAGGGTATGAGTGTGTGCGCTACGTTTTGGGTGTGTGTAAGGTGTGTTTATGTGGTGTGTTTACAATTTTACATATCTGGCATAAAAGAGTGTAGAACGGGCAAAAAAAATATTTAATAAATTTTTTTGATAGGCTATATTTATAATTTTTTTTTTTTTTTTTTTTTTTTTGTAGTGTATGAATTGAAAAAGACGTGCACAGAGTGCAAATAATGTGTGGTAATAGAAGTCCCCTTCTGCTTCTGGTTTAACCTGCGCAACAAGAGAAATTGTTCAAAACTCGGATTGAAAATGCTCTGAAATCGTCTTTGAAGAAGCCAAAATCTGCAACAATGAAGCTTGCATTTGGTTTATGTGGGTGTCAAGAAGAAAACACTAGAGGGAGAGAGCTTGGAGAGGTCGACGAGGATTGCGGCGAACCCAATTACAGAAATGGGATCGAGAATTTGAGTGTGCAGATTCATCTTGAGATGCCTTTACCTACTTCATCTTTTGTTGTTTCTGTTGACGAATGGAAGACGATTCGATCGGGTGGGGCCGAGATTGGGAATTGGTAGATCAACTTGGATAGTCTCGAGTTTGTTGACCAGATCGGACACAATATTCTCTTTCTTGAACTCGAGGAGTGATCGGAGTTCGGGAGAGGAAGAGACGGACATGAGAGAGAAGAGGAGGAGGAAGTGTTTGGTTCCAAAAAAATTGAATTGGCAGCCCTGCAATCTTAGGCCAAGTTTGGCTAATCAAAATAAGTACACATAATTATTCGATCATCCTAACTGAAACTGTGTTGGTTTTTTTTTTGGAAAATTTATCCATAAGTCCTAGTTTCTGAAAAGTTGAACCATTTAGTCCTAAAAGTTTTCTTATGTTCCATTTAATCCCATTTGCACATCAATCTAATGTTTGAAACATTAATCTGATGTTCGAAATCTAATGTTCGAAACATTAATCTGATGTTCGAAATCTAATATTCGAAACATTAATCTGATGTTTGAAACATTGTAATGGGACCTTTCAGTCTATAAGAAAACTTTTAGGACTAAACAGTGTATAAGTTATTAATTTGGGATTTATTGGTGCATCAAATCATAAATCTAAAATTGACAAACTCAAAATATAACTCTATTTTTAAATCATAATTCTAAAATTCTATCGAACGCTATAAGTTTTTTTATTTTTTGTACTTTTTTGTTTTTTGTAAATTTTGTAAATATTTTATAAATTTTTTATTTTTTAAATATATCTAATCTAAATACGCTCAAAAAGTATAATATTTGTAAAAAAAAAAATTTAAAAATTATTAAATATAAAAAAATATGAAATTTAATATATTTTGTATTATTAAATTTCATATTTTATTGTATTCAATGATTTTTTTAAAATATTTGTATATAACTTTTTTATTTTTTAATTATATTAAGATTAAGTAAATATAAATAGAAATTTTGATTAAAATATTTTAAAAAATGTTAAAAATATAAAAATATGAATTGAAAACTCCAAAAATTGAAAATCTAACAGATTATTCAAATGAGACAGATAGATTCAAGAAGAGGTGGAAGTGGAGGTAGACGTGGAGAATGAAGAGAGAGGGGGAAGGTTAGGGCTGAACAAAGAATCCGTAAAATTTGTAATCTGATCCAATCCAGTCCAATCTAGTAGGTTTGGATTAGTTTTTTGAATCCGTAGTTCGGTTCCGGATTGAAAAATTAAAAATTCGTAGTTCACGGATTGGTTCCGGATTGAACCCCACGGTTCTGGATTGGAACCGATCCGAACCGTATACAAATAGTCTATATTTTTATTATACATCCTGCTGCTGCATAGTATCTTATCTTATTTCATATAAAACTTAAATCCGAACCTAAACTCGTATAGTATCTTCTTTTATTATTTTTGTTTGCTAGTTTTTAGTGTTAATTTGTAATGGTCTAAATACTTATTGTAGAACTAGTGTTCTTATGGTTATTTAAATTCTAAAATAGTATGTGCTATTACGAAAAGACATGTTGCTATTGTGAAACTAATATGGTACTATATTTATATTTTTATAAAATTAAAGTGTTATATATATTTTTTGTTATTTAGTTATGTAAATCCGTGGTCCTAAACCAATCAAATCCGTATTTAAATGGATTGGTTCGGATTAATTCCATGATTTAAACGGATTAGATTGATTTTAATTTTTTAAGAACCGTAAATAACGAATTAGTTCTAATTTTACTTCAATCTGATTTAATCCGGACCATGCTCACCTAGGGAGGGTGAGAATGGGAGTGAAATTATTCTCACTGGCTCCAATCAAATTGTGTCCTTATCAACAAATAAAGTTTTACTTAATTCTTTAGATGCCCTTTAAAATGGACTTTTGACTAATTTTTTTAAATTATTGTAATTTTTTGTAAAAATATTTCAGAAAACCCTCTCAAAAAAGAAGAATTTTTTAAAAATCCCTAATAATAGTAATTTAAAGAATAAAGAACACTAAAAAATAACATGATGCTTTAGGTCCCTAAAAGAAAAAAGCACACTTTGGTGCCGTTTGGTAACATTTACGTTTTTAGTTTTTTGTTTATATTTACAAAAATTTAAAAAATTGAAATAAAAACTTATTTGGTAAAATTTTTGATTTATAAATCAGTGGTCTCAGTTTATAAATTTGGCCAAAAAATGAAAACACAAAAAATGTGTTTCCATTTTGAGTTTTTAATTTTTTTTTTTTTACCACCCAACACTAGCCACCACCTGCCACCATTTTCCACCACCGTCTTCCGCCACCACCACCCACCCCCCACCACTACCTGCCACCACCACTCACCACCCACTTGCCACCACCACCCACCACTACCACCCACCTGTCACCCACTAGCCACAACCACCCGCCCCTCGCCACCACTACCACCACCCACCACTCACCTGCCATCCACCCACCACCCGCCACTACCATCCACTGCCCACCACCACCACCACCACCTGCCACCTACTGCCACCACCACTCACCACTCACTTGCCACCACCAGCCACCCACCACCACCACCGCAACCACCACTACCACTATCACCCACCCGCCACCCACCTACCACCACCCACCACCACCACTCACTCGCTACTACCTACCACTCGCCACCGTCACCCACCCACTCACCACCACCATCACCACCTACCCGCCATCCGCTACCCACCTGCCACTACCACCCACCACCCATCACCACCACCACCCATCACCACCACCACCACTACCACTACCACCACCTACTCGCTACCACCCACCACCCGCCACCGTCACCCACCCACCCACTCACCTCACCACCCACTCGCCACCCGCCATCTGCCACCCACCTGCCACCACCACTCGCTACCGTCGCCCACCCACCCACCACCACTACCCGCCACCACAACCTACCTGCCACCACCCGCCACCCACCTGCCACCACCACCCGCCACCACTTACTCGCTACCACCAGCCACCGTCACCCACCCCCCACCACCACCACCACCACCACCATCCACCGTCACCACTTTCCACCGCTGTCTTCCGCCTCCACTTGCCGCCACTTGCCACCACTTGCCACCACTTGCCATTTCTCACTCTTTTTTATATTTTTTAATTTTTTTAAACATTTTGTCAATTACCAAACGCGTTTGTAGTTTATGTTTTTCTAAAAATAAACAAAAAAATAAACAAAAATCAGTTTATAAAATTTTTGTAAATATAAACTGAAAGTATAAACGTTACCAAACACACCGTTTGTATTTAGATTTTGAACCAAAATAGCGAGGTTTTTTTTCCAAACTAAGCCTACCCACTAAGCTTTTTCCCAAACTATAAGTCTAGTTTGGCTGAAATTTTCAAAATAAGCTGAAGCGTGTTTATAAAACATGCTTTCAGCATGTTTCTGACCCAGACGCACAAAATGAATAAAATTGTAAAAGCGTGGTTACGAAACATGTTTTTAATTAAGAAAACGCTGTTATTATTGGTGTTTTTAGGCTTAAATAATAGCGCAACGTGAAAACGTGTCAATAAAAAACAAAATCACATCACGCACTCACACTCTTTTCTCTCTCTCTTTCTCTCTCTCTTCCTCTAACACACACACACACACACACATCACTAGCACACACTCACATCAAAAATACATAATTTTTAATATATATAAATTTTATTTTATAAAATTGAGACCACTATTAAATATATATAATAATAATTTATAATAGCAAATAATAATCAATTATATAAAATGATTATTTTTTTACTTTAATTCTTAAAAATTATTATTTTTTTTTATTTTAAGGTTTAAGATTTAGGGTTTAATTCTTATTTTATTTTATTTTATTTTTGGGTTTAGGGATAAAATTTATTTTTTTTATTTTAGGGTTTAGGGTTTAATTCTTAAAATTTATTTATTTTTATTTTAGGTTTAGGATTTAGGGTTTAGCAAACATATATAATTTTTAATATATATAAATTTTATTTTATAAAATTGAGACCAATATTAAATATATACAATAATAATTTATAATAGCAAATAATAATCAACTATATAAAATGATTACTTTTTTACTTTAATTCTTAAAATTTATTTCTTTTATTTTAAGGTTTAAGATTTAGGGTTTAATTCTTAATTTTTATTTTATTTTAGGGTTTAGGGATATTTTTTTATATTTTATTTTAGGGTTTAGGGTTTAATTCTTAAAATTTATTTATTTTTATTTTAGGGTTTAGGATTTAGGGTTTAGAATTTATAGTTTAATTCTTAATTTTTTTTTTATAAATCCTAAACCCTAAAATAAAAATAAATTAATTTAAAGAATTAAACCCTAAAATAAATAAAATTAAGAATTAAACCCTAAATCTTAAATTTTAAAATAAAAAAAATAAATTTTAAGAACTAAAGTAAAAAAGTAATCATTTTATATAATCGATTATTATTTCCTATTATAAATTATTATTATATATATTTAATACTAGTCTCAATTTTATAAAATAAAATTTATATATATTAAAAATTATATATGTTTGCTAAACCCTAAATCCTAAACCTATAATAAAAATAAATAAATTTTCAGAATTAAATCCTAAACCCTAAAATAAAAAAAAAAAAATTTTATCCCTAAACCCTAAAATAAAAAAAAATTAAGAATTAAATCCTAACTCTTAAACCTTAAAATAAAAAAATTAAAATTTAAAGTAAAAAAGTAATCATTTTATATAGTTGATTATTATTTGCTATTATCAATTATTATTATATACATTTAATAGTGGTTTTAATTTTATAAAATAAAATTTATATATATTAAAAATTATATATATTTAATGTGAGTGTGTGTGAGTGATGTGTGTGTGTGTGTGTGTGTCAAAGAAAGAGAGAGAGAGAGAGAGAAGAGTGTGAGTGCCTGATGTGATTTTGTTTTTTTTTTATTGAAAACGTGTTTTCAAATCACGTTTTCATGTTGCGCTATTGTTTATGCCTGAAAATGCCAATAGTAACAGCGTTTTCTTAATTAAAAGTGTGTTTCGTAATCACGCTTTTATAATTTTTTTCATTTTGTGCGTCTGGGTCAAAAATCTACTGAAAGCTTGTTTTCAGCTTATTTTAAGAATTTCGGCCAAATTAAAACTTAGTAGGTAGGCTTAGTTTGGGAAAAGCTCCCAAAATACCTTCTATAATCAACAAAGAAAAATGAACAATGTTGGGATTGGAAATTTTTCGACGACTGATCTTTATGAGCGACTGTGACACCATAAATGTTTAATTAATTTAATAATATTAAAAAATAATAAAATAAAATAAAGATATTCAATTTTATAGTTATATTTGTTAAAATATAATCCAATTTAAAATTAGGGACATTATTTTTATTGAAACATAATAATATAATTATTATATTATTTAGGTCAAATCAAAACATAACTATAAAATTATTAAATTATATGGGTCAAAGTGTAATTAAGCTTTTCATGAGTCATTTATTTGAGGTTAAGAAAAATGTTTAGTAATTTGAATTTATGTGATTTGAATGACTTGAATGTATCAAAATAACGTCATTTTACTCTCAAAATAACATTATTTTATGACATTCAAACTATTATAAGTATAAAAATTTGAATTACCAAATATTACAAGGGATTAATTGCCATGAGTTGTCTACTTGTGGAATAAGCTTCATCTAGAAACAAGAGCTGGCTATTGCTAAGGCAGCAACGTGAAAAGCCTAGTGAAGGCTAATTGATGAAGCCTATTGAAGCTAATTGATGAAGTCACCATTTAGAGCATCTCCAACGCTTAATTTCTTTTTTCATCAAATTTGATGAAAAAAATGACAATTTTTTCAATTTGATACGAGGCACTCCAACGGTGAGCATCAAAGCAGAATTGGGGAAGTGGTCGACCGGTTGGTCGACCGGCCGGTTGACCACTCGGTCGACCGGTTTGTGCAAATTTTTTTTTTTTTTACCTGTTTGAACCTTTTTTGACCGGTTTGAACCTAGTTATTTCAAAGGGAACCGGTTGACCGGTGTACCACTTTCAACGGTCAGTAACAGTGATTTAGTAAAATCTGTGTCTTGGTCTCAGTTTGATGTTTTGTTTGCTGAATTCTCATTTTGATATGACTTTGGTGCAACGGTTGGAGCTTGAAAAGTAGGTTTTTCATCAAAATTTGAATTTGATGCTGGGTTTGTTCACCGTTGGAGATGGTCTTAGCCACAGAAGGGGTACTGTTATGCCTCAAGACAAAGTAGTAATTGTTGGAAATGGTTATAAAATTCTGGATAAAACCAGAATTTTTTCTTAAGTTCGGTCTATTTTTTAGGTGGGCCCCGAGTGTCGATTTACTCGGGTCAAAGTGGTAACGCGTTCTATGCCGCGTTGTGATTCACGTGGTATATTTGGTTGCTTAAAACCATTACCGAGTGAATGGGAAATTGAAGCCAAAGTGTGCTCCATGGAAATGGGGTTTTGGTGGAAATTACTTAAGGTGGTAAATTGGCTTGTCCCACATTGATTTGGTGGGAAGTTTTGAAAGGGTTTATAAGGCTTAGGGTGAGATACTTGGGGTGTGCCCCAAGGGGTACCCAAGTGTTTTAGAGGGAGAGGTTATAGGCAAAATGGGCTAGACCCATTGGACCCAAAAATCACCACACATGCGCACCGCCGTCCGTCCGGTCGGGCGCAGGTGTGTGGTTGGGTTGGGCTTCTAATCTTTTTGGGCCAAAAACATTTGAATTTAATTTAATTTTTTATTAAAATAAAATCCAGAATTCAAATTAAACTGGTTTGGATTTATTGTTCATCCAAACAGGGCCCTTCCCGTTTTCAAACAGAATTAAACTATTTTGGATTTATTGCTCATCCAAACAGAACCCTTCCCGTTTTCAAACAGAATTAAACTGTTTTGGATTTATTGCCCATCCAAACAGAGCTCTTCCCGTTTCTATCTGTTTGAATAAACAGATTCAAATCTGTTTAAATTTGAATCTAACAGGTTTCATACCTGTTCAATTCAAAACCAAAAGCCACCTTTACATCTATAAATAGACTAGCCTTCCATTTGGATTTAATTCCAATTTTCGTACTCCATCCTCTGCAAATTATATTCTTCATCTTGCTGCATTTTATTTCCGAAAGAAAGAGTGTAAACACTTAGTGTGTTCGTAAGGCAAACAATTGGTAGTGCTGCTATTGTTTGTGGTAAGATCATTTCATCTTGGGAGATAGATGTCCAAATTCTGAAAGCACCGTGGAGAGGACGAATCTGTCTTAAGGACACAGTGTTAAACACTGGACTTGATCAGAAAAGTTATTCAAATAAATTAACCAAGTAAGTTGTTTAATTTTATTCTGGTTTTATTATGTTTATTTAATCAGATTTTATTTTTGTTTTTGTAACAAAATAAAATCTGTGGTTTTATTTATTTATTTATTATTTCGAGTTTGATTTTTGTAATCAAACAGATTCTCTCCTTTTTCTTTATTTCTTTAAATTCTTAGTGTTGTTGTGTACACAATAGAATTAAATCTTTTAAATACAGTGAAGATTGTCCTACAATCTTAAGACAGAATCCTTTTTGGGTATCTTCATTGTATTTAATTTTTTGTGTTTTCAAATTAATATTCTGGTTGGAAAAACAAATAGTGATTTATGCTATTTGATAGATAGTAGTAATATACTGTCTCTTTTCTTTGACAACAACTAGTAGTACGATACTGGTGTCATTAACAATTCAGAATATTATTTGGTATTACAGAAAATTCTTGTGATATTTTATTTTTCTAGTTTTAGTAACAAGGAAAATAAAATTATTTTGTTGTTATAATTTATTTTCTGGTTTTAGTAATTAGAAAATTAATTTGTATTTTAATATTTTTTGATTTTTGTAATCAGAGATTATGGCTACTACAACTGAAACTGCATCTGGCAGTGGTACTCCTATTGTTACACCTACATCGGTCCCTATTCAGAACCATGTTCATGTACCAATCAATCATGGAGAAAAACTGGAAAAATTTAACGGTACCGAGTTTAAGAGATGGCAGCAGAAGATGCTGTTTTATCTTACAACTCTTAATTTGGCCTGATTTCTCCATGAAGAGGCTCCAGCACTTAAAGAGAGTGAAAGTGATCGGCAAGTTGTTGCCGCTATAGATGCTTGGAAACATTCAGATTTCCTGTGCAGAAACTACATCCTAAATGGCCTTGACAATATGCTGTATAATGTATACAGTCCTCTGAAAACAGCAAAAGAATTGTGGGATTCTTTGGAGAAGAAATACAAGACAGAAGATGCCGGCACGAAGAAATTTGTCGTCGGTAAATTTCTGGACTTTGTTATGGTAGACTCTCAAACGGTAATATCTCAAGTTCAAAGTTTTCAAATAATTTTGCATGATATTCATTTAGAAGGTATGTCTCTTAGCGAGTCATTCCAAGTCGCTGCTTTAGTGGAAAAGTTACCACCGGCTTGGAAAGATTTCAAAAATTATTTAAAACATAAACGCAAAGAGATGACTATGGATGAATTGATTGTAAGATTAAGAATTGAAGAAGATAACCGAAAGGCTGAAAAGAGGAATGCAAAAAATCCCATTGAGTCCAAGGCTAATGTGGTTGAACAAGTTCATAAACCACATAACAAAAAGAGGAAGTTTACTGGAGATGGTCCTAAACAAGGCGATAGTAGCAAGAAGTTCAAAGGAAAATGCTATAACTGTGGCAAAACTGGACATCGAGCTTCTGACTGCCGCCGCCCTAAGAAGGATCATGGAAGTACAAGTAAGAAGACCACCAATCAGGCCAATGTAACAGAATTGGATTACATCTCTGACGGAGTGAATGACATCAACCTCTCTGCTGTGGTGTCTGAGGCTAACTTGGTTGGAAATCCCAAAGAGTGGTGGGTTGACACTGGAGCAACTCGTCACATTTGTGCGGACAAGAAGATGTTCACTACCTACAATGAGGCTGCAAATGGTGAACAACTTTTCATGGGAAATTCTTCTACTTCTACTGTGGCTGAACAAGGGAAAGTGATCTTGAAGATGACATCAGGGAAAGAATTGACCCTCAACAACGTACTGCATGTACTTGACATCCGGAAGAATTTAGTTTCTGGGTCTTTGTTAAGTAAAAATGGTTTTAGGCTTGTATTTGAATCTAATAAATTTGTATTAACAAAGAGTGGTATGTATGTTGGTAAGGGATACATGAGTGATGGTCTCTTTAAGTTGAATGTAATGACAGTTGTACCAAAAGTTGCTATGAATAAGAATAACACATCTTTTGTTTATATTCTTGAGTCAAATTTATGGCATAGTAGATTAGGACATGCGAATTTTGATGCTTTGCGTAGATTAATTGGTTTAGATCATATACCAAAGTTTGAAATTAATCCTAATCATAAATGTGAAATTTGTGTAGAAACGAAACTAACTAAGGCTTCATTTAAATCGGTTGAAAGAAAAACCGAACCTCTAGAATTAATTCATACTGATGTATGTGATTTAAAATTTATTCAAACTAGAGGTGGAAAAAAATATTTCATAACATTTATCGATGATTGCACAAGATATTGTTATGTTTATTTACTTAGAAGTAAAGATGAAGCTTTAGAAATGTTTAAACTCTACAAAACAGAAGTTGAAAATCAACTTGGTAAAACCATTAAAATGGTTAGAAGTGATAGGGGTGGTGAATATGATGCACCATTAAATGAATTTTGTGCACAACATGGCATTATTCACCAAACTACAGCCCCTTATTCTCCACAGCAAAATGGAATTGCTGAAAGGAAGAATAGAACTCTCAAAGAAATGATGAATGCCATGTTACTAAGTTCAGGCTTACCACAGAACTTGTGGGGGGAAGCAATATTGTCTGCTAATTATGTTCTTAATAGAATACCCCACAAGAAAACCAACAGCACTCCTTATGAATTGTGGAAAGGTCGACCGCCTTCCTACAAATACTTAAAAGTGTGGGGGTGTTTGGCAAAAGTTGAAGTTCCTATTCCTAAAAAGACTAAGATTGGACCAAAAACAATAGACTGTGTGTTTATTGGTTATGCTCAGAATAGTAGTGCAAATCGGTTTCTGACTTATAAATCAGAAATATCTGATATAAATGTGAACACTATTATAGAGTCAAGGAATACTGTGTTTTCTGAACTTGTCTTTCCTTACAAGAAAGGACAGGAATTAAGTTCACAGAAAAGAACTTATGATTGTACATAAAGTCAAGAGACTAATGACAATCAAACACAAGAGACTAATAATAGTCTCGACCAACAGGATTTAACTAATGATGAACCAAGACGAAGTAAGAGAGCAAAAACATCAAAATCCTTTGGTCCAAATTTTCTGACATACTTGTTAGAAAATGAACCTCAAAGCTTTAAGGCAGCAATGACAGGTCCTGAAGCACCTTTGTGGAAAGAGGCTGTTAATAATGAAATTGAATCCATTATGCAAAATCATACTTGGGAATTGGTGGATCTTCCACCAGGTTCTAAACCTCTTGGATATAAATGGATATTCTAGAGAAAAATGAAAGCAGATGGTTCAATTGACAAGTATAAAGCAAGACTTGTTGTTAAAGGTTACAGACAAAAGGAAGGTCTGGACTATTTTGACACATATTCCCCTGTGACAAGAATAACATCCATTCGCATGCTTATTTCTATAGCAACGTTGTTTAATTTAGAAATACATCAAATGGATGTTAAGACAGCTTTCTTAAACGGTGATCTAAATGAAGAGATCTATATGGAACAACCCGAAGGGTTTGTAGTATCAGAGCAAGAAAAGAAAGTTTGTCGACTTGTAAAATCTCTTTATGGATTAAAACAAGCACCTAAGCAATGGCATGAAAAATTTGATCATGCAATGTTTACTAATGGGTTTAAGATAAACGAATGTGACAAATGCGTCTATGTTAAAAACACTGACCAAGGATATGTCATAGTTTGTCTTTATGTGGATGACATGCTTATCATCGGAAGCAGTCAAAACATGATCAAATCAACTAAGCAGATGCTTAACAAAAGATTTGATATGAAAGATATGGGGGTCGCAGATGTTATATTAGGAATGAAAATTACAAAAACATCTAACGGATATGCATTATCTCAATCTCATTATATTGAGAAAATTCTTGATAAATTTATCAAGGATGATTTAAATTTAGCTAGAACACCTGTAGACATCAGTCTTTATTTATCGAAAAATAAATGTGATGCAGTGTCTCAGTTAAATTACTCCCAAATCATTGGAAGCCTAATGTACCTAATGAATTGTACTCGTCCTGATATAGCTTATGCTATCAGTAAATTGAGTAGGTACACTAGTAACCCTGGAGAAGACCATTGGAAAGCGATCATTCGGGTTCTTAGATATCTAAGATTTACTCGTGATCATGGTTTGAACTTTACTCGATATCCAGCAGTACTCGAAGGTTATTGTGATGCCAATTGGATATCGGATACTAAAGATTCAAAATCCACTAATGGATATGTCTTTACTCTAGGAGGCGCTGCTGTTTCTTGGAAGTCCACGAAACAAACTTGCATTGCACGATCCACAATGGAATCCGAGTTCATTACTTTGGACAAAGCAGGAGAAGAAACAGAATGGCTTCGTCACTTCTTAGAAGACATTCCAATGTGGCCAAAACCTGTGCCAGCTATTTGCATTCATTGTGATAGTCAATCTGCAATAGGCAGGGCACAGAATTATATGTATAATGGTAAGTCACGACATATTCGTCGTCGACATAATACCGTAAGGCAATTGTTGTCAAACGGAATAATCTCAATAGATTATATAAAATTTAAAGAGAATATTGCGGATCCGTTAACAAAAGGTTTGACAAAAGAGCTAGTGTATAGTTCATCGAAGGGGATGGGATTAAAGCCTATTACATAAGAGTCGTCATAATGGTAACCCTACTTATATGACTGGAGATCCCAAGAACTAAGTTCAAAGGGACAACTAAGTTATGTATGGCTCACCAGAAATCACCAAGGGATTAAAAATTCCCTACCCATTCCTATGGTGAGAGTGATATCTGCAACATATGTTGTATGCAGGGGTATAAGGATAAGCTTTGCTTTTAATGATTACTTATATCTTGGTTAAGGCATAAAATCAAGACGAGTATAAGGAGATACTCATAATAAGAATCACCTATATGAGTGTTGAACTGGGGCCGGTTCTATGAGAATGAAGAGGCTAAATTCTTTAGAAACACTTATGAAAACCAGGAGCGTTCAAGGCCAAAATGAACACAACAGTGAGAACCACGATGTGTTAGAAGATATTTTGTGTGAAATCTATTGTCTTGGCTTACACAAACGGCTGAACAATTCAAGGCATCGCGTCCATTGGTTAGCCAGTAAATCCGATAGGTTATCACTAGGGAAGGTTCAAGGCCGAAAACTACCTATCCTGATGCAAGATATTTTCGACTTATACTCTTTCGTTAAAGTCTGCATATTGTTACATTTCCGTTGTCATCAAATTCCATTCATGTGGGGGATTGTTGGAAATGGTTATAAAATTCTGGATAAAACTAGAATTTTTTCCTAAGTTCGGTCTATTTTTTAGATGGGCCCCGAGTGTCGATTTACTCGGGTCAAAGTGGTAACGCGTTCTATGCCGCGTTGTGATTCTCGTGGTATATTTGGTTGCTTAAAACCATTACCGAGTGAATGGGAAATTGAAGCCAAAGTGTGCTCCATGGAAATGGAGTTTTGGTGGAAATTACTTAAGGTGGTAAATTGGCTTGTCCCACATTGATTTGGTGGGAAGTTTTGAAAGGGTTTATAAGGCTTAGGGTGAGATACTTGGGGTGTGCCCCAAGGGGTACCCAAGTGTTTTAGAGGGAGAGGTTATGGGCAAAATGGGTTAGGCCCATTGGACCCAAAAATCACCACACACGCGCGAGCGCGCCGCCGCCCTTCCGGTCGGGCGGGCTGGGCTGGGCCTGGGCTTAGGCGCGGGTGCGTGGTGTGTGGTTGGGTTGGGCTTCTAATCTTTTTGGGCCAAAAATATTTGAATTTAATTTTATTTTTTATTAAAATAAAATCTAGAATTCAAATTAAACTGGTTTGGATTTATTGTTCATCGAAACAGGGCCCTTCCCGTTTTCAAACAGAATTAAACTGTTTTGGATTTATTGCTCATCCAAACAGAGCCCTTCTCGTTTTCAAACAGAATTAAACTGTTTTGGATTTATTGCTCATCCAAACAGAGCCCTTCCCGTTTCTATCTGTTTGAATAAACAGATTCAAATCTGTTTAAATTTGAATCTAACAGGTTTCATACCTGTTCAATTCAAAACCAAAAACCACCTTTACATCTATAAATAGACTAGCCTTCCATTTGGATTTAATTCCAATTTTCGTACTCCATCCTCTGCAAATTATATTCTTCATCTTGCTGCATTTTATTTCCGAAAGAAAGAGTGTAAACACTTAGTGTGTTCGTAAGGCAAACAATTGGTAGTGCTGCTATTGTTTGTGGTAAGATCATTTCATCCTGGGAGATAGATATCCAAATTCTGAAAGCACCGTGGAGAGGACGAATCTGTCTTAAGGACACAGTGTTAAACACTGGACTTGATCAGAAAAGTTATTCAAATAAATTAACCAAGTAAGTTGTTTAATTTTATTCTGGTTTTATTATGTTTATTTAATCAGATTTTATTTTTGTTTTGGTAACAAAATAAAATCTGTGGTTTTATTTATTTATTTATTATTTCGAGTTTGATTTTTGTAATCAAACAGATTCTCTCATTTTTCTTTATTTCTTTAAATTCTTATTGTTGTTGTGTACACAATAGAATTAAATCTTTTAAATACAGTGAAGATTGTCCTACAGTAATTATTGTGTCTCTTGTGGGAGGTTGTCTCGAGTATTTTGTTGATGATTTAAACAATTTATATTGTAGGGTTCGTCGAGTAAATTATCCATATAAAAAATCAAGTTGATTGGATACTTGTAGACTTGTAACCAAAGCACATTTATTTCTATAAAAATTAACGGTTAACATAATTTTTATAAATTTTTAAAAACAATTAGGACCTAATCAAAGGGTTATGTATATCTGATTAACTTGATTTTTTTTACATGAATAATATTGTTGATGAATCCTACAATATGAACAGTTCAGATCATCGAAAAATACTCAAAAAGACCTCCCACATAGGGGCAGCAGTAACTACCCTTCCTCCCTCGTGTTTAGCCTTAGGGTTCATTTGGGATGTGTGTTGACTTTTTGGCTATTTTAGCTTGGGGTTAAAAAGTCTCGTTTGGAATAAACTTTTTAGTTTTTTTGACTTTTTTGAGAGAAAAAATGAAATGATTATGGTTTGAATGTGATATTTTGTTTTATTAGATTAAAAAAACATATTTTGTCTTTTAGTGGTTATTTTAGCCAAAATATTTCATTTTTAACTTATGCCAAACAAAAGAGTAGTGAGATTATACTCACAAGTTGAACATAAGCAAAAGAGTGACAAATTGAAGACAAGAAAAAGAGGAATTGCGTCTCCTAACGGAAAATAGCACTTAGAGATCTATATTAAGGAGAATTATATTATATTTTGAGTAATTAAAAATTATTTTATTGTTTTATGTAAATTATATTTTATAAATTATGTTAACATTTTAACTATATTATTTATTTTGTTATAAACCGTATTTGTCTAAAAAGAGAAACTCATAGATATAAATGTTTATGATTTTAGAGATTCAATAATTGATAATGTATTTTGTAAATATCACTACGGAGGTCCCATGATTTAGGGGACTTAAATAACCGTTGATCCTCTGATTAGTCACTTTAGTGACCCTTTATTTGTCTTGGACCCATTGACCATTTGTTCTGTTTTGTATTATGGTTATGATTATTTTGCTTATATGATTTCTGCATTATATTTTTGTCATTTAAAAGAATTTATTTATTCGAATCAAATTATTTACTATTTAGCCTAAATAATTATCCATGATGGCTTGTATATACCATTATGTTCTTAGTATAATATTTCTCACTTTTCCATGTGTTTATAATTGTTAAACCTTTTCAGGTAATGAAACTTAGGGAGGAGTTTTTATCCCATAAAACAGGAGTAGGGCTTGGAATAAGCACCATATTTTTTTTATTTGTAATTATTGTCTGACTCTTATTAAATAAATAAAAGCTCCCATGCGCGTTATAAATAAAATAAATATTTATGTACGCTTTTTATTTTACTCTGATGCGTTATTAATTTGTTTAATTATTTTTACTCTGCTGTGTTATTAATTTGTTTAATTTAAAATTAATCCTTGGTAACTTAAGAATCGACTAGTTGTGTGGGGTTGGGTGGTGACAGCGACACACAAGCGACTTTAGGGTTTCAACATCTTCACGATCGACATTAGGGTTTCATCTTTAGCGTAGTTAGGGCTTCATCTTTAGTGTACTTAGGGTTTCATCTGCAGTGAAAATCTTTGCGATTCCTTCCTCACAAATTTCTCTAACGTATTTTCACTATTCATCCTTGAGTTTGTTCATCTTCATCTAAGTTCATCTCTGTTCGTAATTAGGGTTTCGTCCTCACCACCTCACTCTAATAAGTGTTTCCATTCCCCAACTAGTTTTTCTTTGGATCTACAGTTGATTGCATTTTATATTCAGCATTAGTGAGATTAGGGTTTCGATTTCGTAATAATAGAAGGATAAATTTCAGAAAAATGAAGGCCTTGTTTGGTTTGTGTTTTCCAAAAATTTTTGGAAAAAATTCTCTACAAATAAGTTTTCAAAAATAATCAAACCAAACAAAATTTCCCAAAAAAATTTCCCAAAACTTGTTTGGTCTACAAGTTTTCCAAACAAATCTCTCTCTCATACATATCAAATCAATCACTTTTTCTAAAACTCTCTCTCAAAATAATTTTCCAAAACATCTTTTGAAAAAAATCAAACCAAACAACTTTTCGTACTTTTTATCTCTAAAACTCATCTCCCAAACTCAAACCAAACATACCAGAAATTTCTCTGTCTTTTGAGCTTTTTCTTGAAACTTGTTATGTGCTTGTGTTTGTAATTTTTTCTGACATTGAATTTTTTCTGATGACATTAGACTTCTTTTACTTACTGTGACTTGCTTGATTTTCTCTGGCTAGTTATGTGCTTGTATTTGAAATTTTCTCTAGCATTTGAATTTTCTCTGAGCACATTAGACTCCCTTTAGTTTCTGTGGCTTGCTTGATTTTCTTTGGCTAATTGTTTGCTTGTGTGTAATTTTCTCTAGCATTTGAATTTTCTCCCACTAATTTATATGGCTTCTGTCGTTTTCTATGCCTTGTTGTGTGCATGTGTGTGAAATTTTCTCTAACATTTGAAATTTCTCTAGGAATTGAAAATTTCTATAGTTAGCTAAAAAACACTTAATACTCTTGTGTCATTTGATTTTCTCTGGAATTTACTTACTACTTTTCTTTTGAACTTCTTCTTGAAGCTAGTTGTGTGTGTGCGCGCGCCCGCGTGCGTGTGATTTTCTCTGTAATTTATCTGCCATTAAGATATCCCTTTGAGATATGGAATTTCTTTGGCTTGTTTGATTTTCACTGCCCATAACACACTCAATACTCTCTTGTGCCTGTTAATTACTGATCATAACACTTCCTATTGATATCTTTATGTTTTCATTGTCCAGAAATGACAAAAAGAAAGAGCACATCTAAGGCTGTCAGTTATGAGCTGAGATCCATATCAAAATGCAGTAGCAAAACACCAGAAATACCACAAAAAATAGAAAGTTTCTGAGGCTGCCAGTTATGAGCTAAGATCTATAGGTAGCAGCAAAACACTAGAAATACCACACACACACACAAAAAAGAAAAAGTCCAGAGAAAATTACAAATTTATTGATAAGCATGTTAAACACAAAAATTTACATAGAATTGGTAACTATTTCACAAAAACACAGAGAAAATCTTATTTGAGCATAATTCCACAAATTTCATTTAAATTACCAATCCATACATCTAATCTAGAGAAACTTATAATAACACGTCCATAGAACAAATCAAAATAGCAATTCCAATGCAAAAAAAAAAAGCATAAAGATAGAGATCGAGATCGAACTCCACTGCAAATTGAACAACAAACAACTCGAAATAACCTGCAAAAATCAAAAAACATACCAGATCAACTCCATTGTAGAAATCAACGAACAACGAACAACGAACACGACCAGAACAACGAACAACAACAACACAAACAACTCGAAATCAATTCCACTAGAACAATGTACAAAGAATTCGAAATAACCTTGAAACCTATTCGAAATCAGAAATCGGAAATCAAAATCCAATCTTCACCTAAAAATCGAAAATGAAAACCCAATCACCACCAAAACAGCAAAAAATCTAATCTTCAATTACCAAATCAAAATCAAAGTATTCATATAGGAGGGAAAATGAAGTATTTTACAATATGAAAAATGGGTAAAGGACCTTAACCATAAAATATATATATATATATATATATGTATATATATATTGTAGACCTCTTCTACTATCCACAGTTAGAGAGTGATGTTAGACCAATTTTTTTTTTCCAAAAAAATCATCTTAAAAATTGTTCCCACCAAGTAAATTGCATAAATAAATGGTTAATTATGTCCAAACTTGGCCACCGTTTAGAATTTATTTATTATATATTTATTTTATAAATTAAAGAAGCAAAAGAGAATGATGATAGAGAGGGAAGAGAAGAGAGAACCATCCACTGATGAGCAAATCAATATCCAAAGCAGACATACACGTATAAATGTTATGAATATTATCAAAGTAATTAACGAAAAAGAGGAACACACTGATACTCACCAATAAGTTGTGGCCGTCTCTATTTGTGTCACCGAAACTCAAAGTTTTGGAAGCTTAAAAACGTCATATAGAGTTTGTGCAAAAGTGAATATAAGCAATAAGGAACCAGCCAGAACTGAAATTATTGCCCATGGGCCATTAAAATACTTCCGTTTCAAAATTGCCATCCACCGATTGCAGGGTTGTCCGCAATAGATGTTCACCCTGTTGAAGATATCAGCATACCGGAAATGCATGCTCGTCCCTGAGACAGCGTCACTAATCTTGTTAAATATGTTGGAAACCTCTTCATCATCACCTAGCCAATTATCAATGATTCCAACACGAGAAAGTATTTCAACATCTTTTGGAGAGTCAATGAGGCAATCTAAAAATTTCACATAATCAGTCACATAATTGCGTTGGTTATCAGGACAATATTGTTCGTATGCAATGAGATTTCTGACGATGGACTCAGTCCTGTCTTCAACGGTTAAAGGTGGAATATACAATTTGGCTTCGTCAAACTTGATATTGAACAAGCTACCTCCGGTAACCTCAAACTTCTCTAGCTTAACTCCAGCTTCTTGAAGCTCCGTGGCATTGGGAATGAAACGCCAATTCCCGTTTCCAATAGGCGCACTCGCAGATGAAGTATTTTGGATAGGCGTACTCACAGATGAAGCACTTCCAATTGTTGTACTCACAGATGAAGTAATTCCAATTGGCGTACTCACAGATGTACTCACTGATGACTTATTTCCAACTGTCGTACTCACAGATGAAGCATTTCCAATAGGCGTGCTCACAGATGAAGCATTTGCAATCGGCGTGCTCACAGATAAAGGGAGCCATTCATTGTGTACCAACTCGAGTAAATGCCTGATATTGCCGTGTGAATTACCAGCTTTCATTTCATAGGTACCTGGTAAAAGATCATTAAAAAATTTCAAGGCAAGATAAATGAGCCTGCTATTGTTGTTTGGAGCCTCAATCAGATCAAATAATTTGCGGAGTATAGAGAACGAGTTGGTTTTCAAATAGCATCAAATCGCGCTTCAAGCTATTAACCATCCAGATTGACTTAAAAATAGGATCATCCGGATCTCTCAAGTGTTCCATATCAGACTTCTGCAACAATTCAATGATAAAGCAACCATCCAGTACCATGATTTGGATCATTTCATCTGCAGTAAGGCTCACTGGTTTAGCATAAAACAAACTCTCTTTTTGTTGTAGCGGTCTAATAGCATTGACATATCTGCTTGCATCATTCTCTCCTTTTTGTTGAAGCAGTGAATGAAAACAACGTAACTTGTGCTCCTCCATCATCTTTAGGTTTTCATTTTCACGGTGGTAAGGACCAATTGCAACAATCTCTAGGTCATAGGCCTGCTCGTTTACCTGACGTAGTGGCTTATGTATTATAAATATGCAACAGTCTGATGGCGTAGCGGAGAGACCGTTAAGCAGTGTACTAATACAAATAACAGGAGCATCTTGTGGCATGTTTACTTAAAATGTTTACTGTTCCAAACAAACCACTAAGAAGTTAGAAAATTGAATTCCCATGAACCAAAATCAAATATGAACATGTTCTAAATAAGGTGGTGGATGTCACCTACCTACCAAGTCTTGGTCAATTTTTATTTACTATTTCTTGTTTGAATCTTAATTTTACTAGTTGTTTAGAATCTTAAAAAAACATAAATTAATTTTACCCCTGCAACATCAGAATTCATTGTTAGGACTATGGGACACCAGAAATTAATCACACACAAGAACATAAGAGATTTATGTGGTTCGACAATTGCCTACGTCCACGGGAGATGTATCCACTATAGAATTATCCCGGAGGGAGATTACAGTACTCACACCTCACAACTCTCTCTATAGCACTCTCACTCTCACTCTCACTCTCACTCACAGATTATACCCTATGTGTTTGCTCTTCAGCTCTTTGTGTCACTCCCAAGGTTCTAAATATCGGCCGGTACGTGCCGTACCGGCCGGTTCGTAACGGAAAATGAGAGTGCCGAGTCGGATACTCACCGATATACCGGTGAGAACGAATTTCACGTCCGTAGCAGCCGATTCCCGACACGTATCGGCTTGTATCCGATACGTGAGCGTTCCAGTTCCGATATAGTCCGATTCGGCTGAAAAACGAGCAAAGCATATGGAAAAATAATTGAGGAAAGCAAGTCACAAGGAAAAGCAAATCACTTGGAGAAGCATCGAATCGGACCAAACCTCAAACCCAAATCAAACCCAATCGGACCAAACTCAACTCAACTCCCCAAAGTTTTCCCTCAATCGGACCAAACTTAACTCCCCAATCAAATCCAAATCCATCTCCCAGGGGCAGCGATCTTGTAAAGTGTTGCAAGGAGAAGCATCGAATCGAACCCAAACCATCACCGATTTCAAGCTTCTTCATTGAAGATTTTTCTCTCATGCTCTGTTTACATTTGTTTCGTGCTCTGTTTTTTGCTTTGGCTGAACACTTCTTCAAATGGTTTTGCTTCTGTTCGGTTTGTTTATATTATATTATGTTATATTATATTATTTTATGGTTTTGCTTCTTCAAATGGTTTTGCTTCTGTTTGGTTTGTTTATGTTATATTATGTTATTTTTTTTCTTCTTCAAATGGTTTGTTTATATTATATTATGTTATTCTTTTCTTTTCCCTATGGTTATTTTTTTATTTTTATTATGGTATGGGATGGTTTTGCTTGGTAAGTTGCGTTTGGTTTGTTTATAATTTATTTATTTATTTATTTATTTTCCTGGTTAGTTGTTTATAATGGTTTATAATTTGTTTGCTTGGTAAGTTGTGTGTTCGGTTATTTTTTTATTTATTTTATGGTATGGGATGATTTTTTTCTTGATTTTATTAAATAACCAAACCATATATAATAAAATATTAATAATACAAATAAAAAAATTTAACAGCTTTTGTTTGCTTGATGGGGGATGAGACTAGAGTCACCCTCATTATTGATTGAAAGTGCATTAAAATAGATCAAAAAAATAAATAAATAAAATAAATAAATTAATTAAGGCTAAAATAAATACATATCATTTAGTTGAAAATGAGTCAAAAGTGCCTTTATATATCAAAATTTTGATTAAAATATGATAAATTAAGGCTAAAAGAGCGAAAAAATACATAAAATTGAGTTTTAGAGGGATTGCTAATGATTTTTGAAATTTCACAGCCGCGACGCCCGATACCCAATACGTACCGGTCGATACTCCCGATACCGATACTCCGCGATTGATACCGTTACGTTACCCGATACCGCGATTTAGAACTATGGTCACTCCCATATACAACCTCTCCTCACTCATCTCAATTTATAACCAAGAGAAGAGGAGTGGGTGAAGGGACAACCATAATTGGCGAAGGTGATGCCACCCTCACTATCTTCCTTTAGTGAGTTGGTGTTGCCCCCACCACTTTCTTCAGTACATGGTGCCATTCTTTAGCACATGGTGTCACCCACACCATGTGGAGTGTGGGCTGGAAGCTAACATTCATTTGGGGGGAAAAGATGAATATTGTAGTGTGATTGTAAATTCAAATAGTAATAGAAACCCTCTGAATTATGAATGATTATGCCCTTATCTGATCGTTACAGTTGCCGATTCATGGCCGCTTGGGAGAAAAAACAACATAGTGTTTTGGATGGCAGATGATGGACAAACTTTGCAATTGACATTGATGCCACGTTTGTGGGCCTGCATTTTCAGTCAATATGCTGAGCTTGCACTGCTAGCCCCATTTGTTTGGTGGATTAGGTTGAATGATATTATTAATATAGTGAGCTTGAGTGAGTAAATTATTAGTATGATGGTACTAGGTTAGAGATATAAAATAAATTGCATTTGTTAAAACACTAGTGTAGTGATGTTAGTTGGTCGGCATTCAATCAATAAAATTATGTAAAAATTCTCATTATATGAAAGGTGACTTCGTTATTTTTGTAAAATGAGAAGCAAAATAGTCTTTCTACCTCCAATCCCATGAGATTAAATTTCAATACCATCTCTCCCATGGGATTGTTGGATAAGGAGATGTCATAGCATTCTGTTGTGATGTCCCAGTTGAGGTTTGTCTCGATTATATTTTGATGATTTGAACTGTTTATCTTATAAGGTTCGTCGAGTATATTATCCACATAAAAAATGAAGCGAATCAGATATGTGTAGCGCCATGATCGAATTATAATTGTTTAAAAAAATTATTAAAATTATGCTAATTGTTTATTTTTTATAAATATAAACGTGGTCTTATTATGGGCTACATATGTCTAATTGATTTGATTTTTATTTTATATTTTTTTTATAAATGATTTACTTGACGAACCCTATAATATAAATGGTTCAAATCATTAAAATAGATTTGAGAAACAACTTACAGACCCATAACGCAGTCTATTTCTATAAGGGACATCACCCTCCCCGGTTTAGAATTTTCAATCCCTTCTTTGAAAGAATTTCCTAAAGAGGGGTTTTATAGTCCCTTAAGACTATTAATCTATGGCAAAATTTTAAAATATCACACCTCACTATTAATCCAGTCCAACAAACAAGGCTTCAATGATTTAGCCTCATAAGTAAATATTAGGGTATAGACTCATTAAGAGTCGAATTCAACCTTTATCCCACCATATGGAGCCTTTGTTTTGTTTTGTTTTGTTTTTATCAGCAAAAAAGAGATTTTATTGATGAAAAGCAAAGTACAAGGTACAAAACAAAACATAAATAAAAAGAGGCGAGTGTAAAAGTATCACGATGGGTTAAACCATCCCAACTGAATTGACACCAAAAAACCTATCCTATCATTTGCTAGCGCCCCAAAATTAGTGAGCCACCAACCAAAACAACAGAAGGAAGACAGGCAACAAAACAAAACTACAACAATATCTCCACTACAACAATAGCGCTGCCTGGCAGTCACCATGGCAGACACCATATCATTTAGCATTCCACAGGCTAGCATAGCAATGCAGATAGTCTCCTCTACAATATTAGCACATTTTGGAATCCTTTTTTCAACAAACAAGGCTTTAATGATTTTGCCTCATAAGTAAATATTAGGATACAGACTCATTAAGAGTCAAATTCAACCTTTATGCCCACCATAGGGAGCCTTTGTTTTGTTGGAATCCCTTTCTCATTTCAAGATTGTATTGAATTATGAATTTAAGTAAAAATCTAATGAAAATTTTAGTGAGAATTGTAGAAAAATAGCATTAACACAAAATAATTGTAATGTTATGGAAGTACAAACAATTCATGCATTATCAGATTGTGCAACTAAATCTTATACTTTTATTTTTTTGCAATTATTTTGAGTTCATATAATTTTCAACAATTCTCTCAAAATTTTATAATACACATCCCATTTTGGTGATGTGTACCATACACTCCAATTATGACGTTTGCGATATTTGATTATGAGTTATTATAATATTAGTTATGGCTTATTGTGGTATTATTTATAATTCATTGTAATATTGGTTATGACTTATTATGATTATTATTTTAGTTATGATTGAAAAGATTTTTTATTATATGATATTTGGTTGTGTTTTATTATTTTTTTAATTGTGATTGAAAAAAATTTAATCATGACATTTGTGGTGCATATGATTAGAATGACTCAAAATTTAAAAGAAAAATATGAAAAAAATATAAGTTAATTTACCAAAACCCAACATAAGAATTGGTTAGTCGACCCACAGACATAATAAAAAGTAAAGATAAATTATAAATATATTTTTTAAAATTTGATTAAAATACGATTTGTTCTTGTTATTTTGGAAATTACGTCTCGACATTTGAAATTCCTAATTTTATAACAAATGACATATTTTATTAATAAATCATCAAGTCAATTAATATTTTTTTAATAATGTTAGTAATTTATTTTAATTAATAATTCATGTAATTTCATCATTGTAAATGAGAGCAGTTAAGAATTTCATTTTATCTGTTAATTCTGGTAAATAAAAAATTCTAATAGGTGGTGTTTGGAAAGAATTTTAGTTGGATTTTTTCTCATTTTTTTTCACTAAAAGACAAAAATTTTGCAAAACTAAAAAAAGCACATCCAAACAAAATATCACATCCAGTCCCATAATTATTTTACTTTTTCTTTCACAAAGATCACATCCAACCACAAAAAAATCCATCTATCTTTTCAAACAAAATTTTTTTTTTCTTCAATAAAATCTTACATTTAAAAAAACCTACAAAAAAACTTACTTTCCAAACACCATCAAAATGATATTTATAATTTTTCAAATTGTAAGATCCAATTCATAGAGTAACAATAGTAGATAGTATGATGAAACTTGAAAGTGAAAGAACAAAAAGAAAGAAATTGTAATCAGAAATATATACATGTATATCTAACAGAAATAGAAATAGATATACTTAAACAGCAAACAGTACGTAAAAATCAACTTACTTTGAGTTGGAGAGTAGAGACAGAGGAGGGCTTAGCAGATAAGATTAGCAGGTGTCCCTTAAAATCGCTTTGTTTATGATCTGTGCAGAGAGAAATAATAGGGTGGGTTTAGTTTGAGGATTTAGAAAGAGATTTGAAAAATAAAAAGAAAAAAGTGAATGAAATTAAATAAAATGTATGTATATTTTATTCATATTTTATCTATTTTTTTTCTTTTCTTTTTACTTTTCAAATCTCCCAACAAAAGATAAGGTAAAAGTCAAATGAATGAATCAATTGACTCCTTAACCTGGCCTAGCCTGGCCTTTTTGTTTGATCGGATAAGTGTTAAATTTAGTAATTACAAGCAGAGAGAATGAATTACGAACCTTCCTTCAACGAGTCGAATCTGGGGAAAAACCAGAGACGAAGAACACCCACTAGTTGACCACGACGTGAACTGAACAAGAGCAACGATAATAATACTACTAGATCGAGTCGAATCCGGGAAGAACCAGAGACGAACACCCACTAGTTGACCAAGACGTGAACTGACCAAGACGAACACTCACTAGTTGACCAATACTACTAGGACATGTTTGTTCGGCTGCCTAGGAGGGAAGAGATTAAGAATACCGTAAGATTGGGGCTGCTTTTGGGAAGTGAGTTATAATCCACTTCTCAGTTTATAATCCATTTCTCCTCTTATAAAAAAATTATTTATAAGCAATTTTTAATTAAAAAATTGATTATAATCATCTTTCTAAAATAGTCCTGAGTGAGAAGATTATTAATATGATAATATTAGATTAAAGATATAGAATAAAAAATGTTTATTTAGATATTTGTGATGTTATAGTTGGAGATGAAGGATAAAAAATATTTATTTGTGCATTAGTGTATAATATTAATTAGTTGAAATTAAATTTATTAAATTACATAAAAAGATTTTACACATATTTTTGTAAAGTAGGGTACAATATTTATTTTTGTATTTATTAAAATATTTAAATATTTGTTTCCAAATATTATGTATTTTTGGAAAAAAAATGATTAATAAATTATTTTAAAAAAATAATATTAAAAATATTTTAATCTATCTTATTTAATAAACTAACTAACTAATGCAACTTTAAAAAAAAATGATATGAAATTTCAATAATACCCTTTTTATATTCTTTTTATTTGATTGTAGGGTAATCTCCTTATTTAATTTCTAATCTCAATTCCCATAGCTTTGCTGGTCTTACCAATGGGGGATTATAAGTCAAAGATAATAGTTAGTATTCGTTTGGGAAGTGGGTTAATTTTTTGACTTTTTTGACTATTTTAATTTGGGGCTTAAAAAGCTTCATTTGGAAAGGACTTTTGGCTTTTTTGATTTTTATTTTTTAGAAAAAGAATGTAATGATTATGGGATGGATGTGATGTTTTGTCTTATTGAACTAAAATAGCCTCTTTTGTCTTATATAGCTATTTTATCCCAAATCTTTCTTCCTAAACGGAGGCTTAATTCCCTTACTTGTCTCCCAATTAAACACTCTTTAGGTGAATCTTATGAACTATTAATTCAATGGAGAAATTATTTTACAATGCAATAGAAAAAAAAAAAAATACATAAACATAAAAGAGTGCAAGTGAAACTTGTACCCCTACAATTTTTCACTTGCACCTTACCACAAAATCACCTTTACCCCTATGTATTTATATATATACATATTTTTTTTTGAATATATTACTAATAGGCTTTAATAGTTGAATTTAATTCCAATCAAGTCCTATTAAAAATAATTTTTAGTAAAATTGTCACTAAAAATAATTTTTTGTAAAGATTTTTTACATATGTCGTTAAAAATTAATAATTAGTGTATTTTTTGTCACGATTTTTATAAATTGTCGCTAAAATATATAATTAATGACTTTTATGTGACAATTCAAATCGTGAAATTAAAAACTAGCGACGTTTTTTTCTGATAATTTTTTAAACGGTTGCTAAACCTATAATTAATAACATTTTTTTTAGACAAAATTTTAGAATTGTTACTAAAAATTAAAAATAAGTGATTTTTTAAATAATATTTTATAAAAAATATTATTAATTATTATACAACCTGTTAAATAATAAATTTACCTGTTATAATTTACACTTAAATTATTATTTTTTCATTATTAAATAACTCCCCCCGTCACCCTTCCCAAAAGTCAAACAAACATGGCCCTGGTACAATGTTTGCGTGAGAAAAATTTACTTGGAAAAAAACAGGAACCTCTTTATCGATATTCCACCTTTTGTTGCTTTTTACACTTGAATTATTATTTTTTCATTATTAAATAACTCCCTCCCGTCAAATCACCCTTACCAAAAGTCAAATAAACATGGCGCTGGTACAATGTTTCCGTCAGAAAAATTTACTTGGAAAAAAACAGAAACCTCTTCATCGATATTGGGCGGACTGGATTAGCATTCCCATGACTAATAGTCCTAGGACTACGAATCCGTTGGATTATGTATCCTATCTTAACTAATAGTCAAGTTTAAAATAATTAGTCCGTACTTCAATTGTTTAACCAAATATCGGATTAATAATTTTATTGGACTATTAGTCTAATCCCAAACTCATGTCCACCCAAACAAACATGACCTTAAATTATAATCACCCTTACCAAAAGTCAAGTAGACATGGCCCTGGTACAATATTTTCGTGAAAAATTTACTTGGAAAAGACAGGAACCAACATGATCCTGTTCATCGATATTCCATCTTTTGTTGCTTTTTACACTTAAATTATTATTCTTTCATTATTAAACCCGTTTGAGAAGTGAGTTAATTTTTTAATTTTTTTAATTATTTTAATTTAGGTTAAAAAGTTAACTTTGAAAAGAATTTTTTAGTTTTTTAACTTGTTTTATGAGAGAAGAGTGTAATGATTATGGGTTAGATGTGATGTTTTGTTTGTTGTGGCTAAAATAATCTATTTTGTCTTTTGTGGCTATTTTAGCCCCAACCTTCCTTGCCAAACGGACCCTTAGAATGATCTAAATAAGTGTACTTTTTATCTTTTTTAAGAAAAGATGTACAAAAAATAAAAAAATGATATAATAAAAAAAAATAAAAAGATAAATTATTTTTGAATTACCAAACTCGACCTAAATATTTCGACAAGTGAAGATGCTCTGCAAAAACATCTTTTTCATGGATATTCCAAAGGTTGGTAAGGGTTGGACATTGGTCTATTAACCCGCCCGATCCGCTCGGTTTAATTTTAACTTTTTAAGATTTAAAGGAATTATTTTAGTTCATAGGCTCTGTTTATTTGGAGAATTAGAGAGGAGATTGTAATTAGTAGTGAAGTGAGACTTATTAATATTTTGTTTGTTTTGAGAGATAATGAAAGAATTGATAGTGAGCTTCAGATTAGGATGGACCTCCCCAAGGGGATTCAGATGGGCTTCCAAGACTTGATATTAGAAAAATAGTTCGGCGGACTAGAAATTTTTTATTTTTATTTTATTTTTTACATATCGGACATTTTTTTTGAACATTAATGTTTAATTTTTTATATTTTTTGTTAAGTAAAAATTATTATTTTATTTGTTTTATTTTTTTCTGAAATTTTTTTATTTTATTTTTATTTTATTTTAAAATTTTTTACATGTTGGACATTTTTTTTTAAACATTAATGTTTAATGTTTTTGTATTTTTTATTTGTTTTATTATTTTATATTTATTTTATATAAAAATAGTTTAACAATCCCTACACTAACAACTATCATAAAAACAAACACAATTTTACTTAATCCCCTCACTAACAATCTCCTCACTATTAATCTCCTCACTATCAATCCCCTCAATTTTACCTCTGAAAACAAACGGGGCATAGGGTTGGATTGAACTAATATTTTTAATCTGATATATTAATAAATTGGCCTTAAAATTTATATTTTCAACTTGATTTGACCCGGCCCGGCCCAGCCCGTTATTAAAATAAATAAATAATTAATTATAATATATTAAAAAATATATTTTTTGTCGGGATCTATACTTTATCTTTGTTGATTTTATTGAAACTCATTTTTGTAATAACGTCTGATTGAATTTATTGAGAAATATTTTAATTTATATACAAAATCCTTTAATTTATAATGATGTCAGTATATTTAAGAAATATAATGTGTAATTGAATTTAATTACAGAATGTTTTATTTTACTTTTTAACATATAACCCGATGAGTGAGTTTGAGATTTATAATTATTTTTTTAGTTGAACTTTAACAAATGTAGATGTTCAATATTAGAGTTGGACTTAGACTTAGATAGATACAAAATTCCTTATTATATAATACCAACCCGAATCCGACCTGACTCGAAAAATCTCCCCCCTAGTTGACAATCTTTAACTATATATCTACATCTATACCCCCATTATATAAGAGGGAGTTCATTGTACTATCGTGTTTGTTGCTCTCTTTTTTTTCTCACCCTTTTTGCCTTAGTCTTTTATTTTGTATGTGCGTCTTTTTTTTTGGACAATTTTGTAATTTTAATATATATATATATATTTAATAATTTTTGTCTCTTTTTTATAACACTTATAAATCGATTATTTAATAATAAAAAATTCACTATTGTGTTTGATTGCAATTTTAGATTATAATTTATTGCATTTTTTCAACTAATTTGAAAAAAAAAATGAGAAATATTTTTAAGTTGTAAAATATAATTTTTGAGGGTTATTTAAGACTCTTAATACATAAGGACAAAATAACTCTTTGTCTTAATTATAATTTTTGAGTAGATGTTAGATATTTGCACATAACTTGTAACCAAACGAATTTAACCTCTCTCTTTTTTCTTTTTCTTTTTTTTTAAACATAATATAAAAATTTATACAAAATAAATTTACAACTTATTTTAATTCTTTCAAACTAATAATTTAAAACGTTATACTCATAAAAAGTTAGTTTTTTTTATTTTTTATTTTTCTTATCAGCAATCATATAAACTTAATTACAAATGATACCAAATTGAGTCATTATCTATCAATAGTTTATTAATTATAAATAGGAGTATGGATCCATTAAATCACTAAAACTGTGACACATGAAATGATAATAAAATATTGTACATAAATTTGTCATATTAACATTTATTGTTATTCAAGAATAACTAATTATATCCAAATATATATATATATATATATATTAGCTGGTTTTACAAATATTTTTAGTAAAGTTATTTAATGGTAGTGTTTAGAGAGTAAAAATGTCACATATTCTAAAAAATAATATATTTGTTGAAGATACTCTTATGCCACTTCAAATTATTTTCTTTTTTTTTATTCAATTAATAGTAAAAAATAATTAAATATTTTTATTGCATCCTAATCAAACATAAAGCAATAATCTCCAATTTTTATTTAAGAGTAATGATATACAAATAGAATTCTAAAAATCACAAAAAAAAAAAAAAAAAAAACTAGAGTTTTGAACCCTGTAACAAACTAAACTCTGAATTTTTTATTTTGTTAATTTAAATAATAAATTTTTGATATGCTTTTAGTCCAAACCATTTGTCTATTTTTGTTAAGTAAAATATATAGCGACCCCGGTTTTCCCTTCATTGTTTAGTTGTATTCCAGACTTGGTTCCGTGGAGGTTGGTCATTGTCTTATTCTCATTTTTATCATTTACTCTTTATATTTGAGTCTTGGGTTGTGTTGGGCAGGTTGGGAACATGTTGATTGTGTTTAAAAACCAAAGGCTGATGCTCAGATTTTGGCCTTTACGCTCGAGCGGGGATTTTGACGCTCGAGCGAGCCCTTTTGTTTTTGCTTCTCCGCTCGAGCGGGCATTTTGACGCTCGAGCGTGATTATTTATCTCCCAGTATTTTGTTCTGTAGGTCATCGGACACTCGAGCGTCCACATTCACGCTCGAGCGGGGACCATCGACTGCAAAACTTCTGAAAGTGTGCATCCGGCGCTCGAGCGGTGCTTTTGACGCTTGAGCGTGAGTCTGTGTCTGACGCTCGAACGGGGCGTTCCACGCTCGAGCGAACTTGTTCGTATATCAGTCCGAAAAATAGCTTTTTGGATCACTTTTTCATCTCTTTTTACTTTCAAAACCCTAGATCCACTCTCTCTCTCTCTACACACACTCTCTCTCTAAGATTTCATCTATCTCTAGAGTGTTTCTACCCTAATCTCTTTGTAAGAAAGGTAGAGGGTGGTGTGGGCTTCACGTTAATCTGAAAAATCGCGGATTTGGAGCACTTTGAGTTTTCATCATCTTCTCCTTTTGGTCTCTCCATTTGTGGTAGGAATAACTACTCATGTGTTATGGTCTTTGATATAAACTTGTAGTCATTTTGATGTAATTTTGAAGTTGGGTAATTTTGGGAGTTAGGATTTCAAAATATATATAGAGGGGTTTTGTTCTTTTGACTCATACTTGTATATTTTGGGTCTTAAAATGAGATTATTGATGTTTAATGAAAATATTTGAGCCTTTGGGTCATTGTTGAGAAAATGGGAAGGAAAGCCCTAATTTGTTGTTATGAATTAATTTGTACAATTAATTTGGAAAGTTATGAAAATATGAAATTAAGTTGGAAATAATGAAATTGAGGAGTTATGAGAATGAATGGTGGAGTTGGTTAAGTTAATCACTCACCTTTGAAAAAATTGATAATTCATATGTTGATGCATTTATTACCTGTTTAGAAATAATTGCTTTGGGTTATCGGTGGAGGATAGTCTTGATTGTTGTAGATATTGTATGTTGATTAGGGAAAACTGAAACTAATCACGTCGAATATGTCACTGAATATGACGGTTGGAATAATGCATCGAATATGTGTATTGATTGATCATTGTATATGATAAATGCTTATATGCATTGTATTGTGTGGGAGAAGATAAGAGATGTACTCCACGGTTTGGGAGGAGATAGGGGATGGACTCCTAAACCAGATATTATTTGGGAGGAGGTAGGGGATGGACTCCATTGATACAGCAAATATGTGTATCTATTGTGAAGTATGAAAGTGTTCTAATATGATGTTGATACAGCAAATATGTGTATCTATTGTGAAGTATGGAAGTGTTTTGATATGAGTTGTTATCTCATTTAAAAAGGAAGTGCGTTAATATGAGTCGTAGTCTCATTAAATTGTTGGCCAGGTTCTGAGCCATGTTATGAATTGAAAATTTGATAAGTAAAGGAAAGTGGAATGAAATATGGACATATCTGTCATGGAGTTGGATTATGTTATATGTTGGTTTGTATGTATAGCGATCCTGGGTTTTCCCTTTTATGTACAATATTCTGGACTTAGGTTTCGTGGTTGAGTATTGTTACATTTGTTTCATTTCCGTCCTTTAATTCCTTATATTTGAGTTATGGGATGTTTTGGGCAGGTTTGTTACATGTTGGCTGAGTTTTGAAACCAATGGTTGCTGCCCAGAATTTTGGTTCTTCGCTCGAGCGAGGCTTTTGTCGCTCGAGCGAGCTCTTTGTTTTAGATCCTTCACTCGAGCCAGGATTCCTTCGCTCGAGCGAGAGTTGGGTGTTGTGTCTGGTGGCTCGAGCGAACGAGCTGTATGTTTTGGGTTTCTTCGCTCGAGCGAGAATTCTTTCGCTCGAGCGTGCTTCTGGGTTGCAGACCTAAAGCTTCGAATTATGCGCTCGAGCGAGGTTTCTTTGTGTCTGGTCGCTCGAGCGACCACTCCTTCGCTCAAGCGAGCCTCGAATATATCAGTTGGCAGCAACGGGATTACATTTCACTTTTTCATCTCTTTTATCTTCAAACCCTAGATCCGGCTCCCTCTCTCTCTATATACACCTTCTCTTTAGGGTTTCATCTAGTTCTTGAGTATTTCTACCCTAATCTCTTTGTAAGAAAGGTAGAGGGTTGCGTAGGCTACGTTTTAATCTGAAAATTTGTGGATTTGGAGCACTTTGGATTTTCATCATCTTCTCCATTTGGTCTCTTCATTTCGAGGTAGGGATACCCTACTCCATCTTATGAGTTTTGTCATAAACTTTGGTCATTTTGATTAGTTGGTATTGTTGGATAATTTTGGAAAAATTTAGGGTTTGATTCGTAATTTATATAAAAGGGGTTTTCAAAATGTTAAATCTCATGGGTATATGAGACCTTGGAAAATGGAATTATTGTTGTTATATTGATGAAATTGAACCTTAGGGTTGATATTGAGAGTTTGGGAAAAATGCCCTAGTTATGTGATAAATTAATTTGAATAATTAATTTGTGGGAATATGAAATTAAGTTGGAAATTATGAAATGTGAGAATTATAAAGTTGAATGGTGGAGTTGGATAAATTAATCACTCACCTATGAAAATGTTGATATTATATCTGTTTAATGCATTTATTTTCTGTTTAGAAATAACTGCTTTGGGCTATCGGTGGAGGATAGTCTTGATTGTTGTAGACACTATATGCTGATTAGGGAAAACTGAAACTAATCACATTGAATATGTCATTGAATATGACGGTTGGAATAATACATTGAATATGTGTATTGATTGATCATGTATATGACAATTGTTATATACATTGTATTGTGTGGGAGGAGATAGGGGATGTACTCCACGGTTTGGGAGGAGATATGAGATGTACTCCTAAACCGGAAAATGTTTGGGAGGAGATAGGGGATGGACTCCATTAATACAGCAAATATGTGTATTAAATTGAAGTATTGATGCAGCAAATATGTGTATCATTTGAAGTATGGAAGTTTCAATATGTGAATTGTGATTTATGGAGGTGTTTTAATATGAGTCATAGTCTCATTAAATTGTTTGGTCAGGTTCTGAGCCATGTTTATGAAATGATTTGGTTAAGTAAAGGGAAGTGGAATGTAACATGGACATGATTGTCATGGAACTGTATTGTGATATAAATTAGTTTATAAGTGTTAACCATCTATCAAATGCTATTGTTTTAGTCATTGCTTATAGTTGGTTTAGTATATTTCTACTGGGTTGTGGCTCACCCTATATGGGACATCATTTTCAAGTCCAGGTGACATGCAACCTCCAAGGACATAGCTTGGAAGGTTTTGGGAGTTGAAGACTCTTTTGGTTGTTTTGTTATTTTGGTATTACATGTAAATTCAAGCCGAGGGCTTAATGTATATGAGTTAGCACTCTCTTTTTATAACCAAGTGTTGGCTTGGAAAGTTGTAAGTCCGTAGGACATTTACTTTTGTTGTCAACATGTAATACATTTTGTAATGAATACTCTGATAAATAGAAATATGTTTTATTCTCTTAGGTCTATGCATGTCGAGAATGTTGGTTTATATGTATTTTTTTTGAGGGCGTTACATTATGAGTTAAACATTTATCAAATGCTAAAGTTTTAGTTATTGCTCATATTATGTTTAGCATATCTCTACTGGGCGTTGGCTCACCCTATATGGGACATCATTTTTAGGCACAAGTGATATGTCGCATCTAAGGATGTAGCTTGGGAGGTTGTAGAAGCCGAAGGCTTCCTTTTTGTGATTATTTTGTGTATTACATGTAAATCAAGCCAAGGACTTATTCTGTGTTTTGAGTTAGTACTCTCTTTTTGTAACCAAATGTTAGCTTGGAAAGTTGTAAGCCCGTAGGACATTTACTTTTGATGTCAACATGTAATACTTTTGTAATGAATACTCTGATAAATAGAATTATGCTTTATTCTCTTAAGTTTATGGATGTCTTGAATGTATGATTTATGGGTTTATTTTGAGGGCGTTACAAAATAAATGAAAAAAATTGTATTTTAGTCATTATATTCAACGGAAATTATATTTTAGATATTTTCTATACACTTATATTGAATTTAATGACTAAATATAAATTTTTTCGCCCGTTTTATTTAACAAAAATAGATAAATAGTTTAGATTAAAAACAAATCAAAAGTTTAAAATTTAAATTGATAAAATTAAAAATTAAAAATTTATTTTGTTATATGGTTCAAATCATAGTTTTTTTTTTTTTTTTTTTTTTGGGCGAGCGTGTGTGTTAATTTTCCCAATAGAATTTTATACAAATTTATATATAGAATAATATTACTTCTTTTGGTTACTTTATTTTCAATCACAGTACAATTTATCATTGTCTTCATAATTTCAAAATTGACATTGACACTACATTATAAATATTTTTTTCCCTGTATAAATTTTTGGTTTGTAAACATATTTTCTTTTATATAATTTTTTAAAAATAATATTGAGTAATGTTTGGTTTATTGGAATAAAAGTGAAATGTAATATAATAATTATTATGGAAATTAGAGATAAAAAAATCCACAGGTTTAACCCTTATAATAAAACAAATTTTAGATTTTTAATTTTGTTAATTTAAATCCTAATCTTTTTATTTTTTTGAATCAAAACTATCCATCTATTTTCATTAAGTAAAATTGGCTAAAATAATAGTATTTTAATCATTAAACTCAATAAAAATAGTATTTTAGATATTTTTTATGCATCTACATTGAGTTTAATAACTAAATATTATTTTTTTGATTCATTTTACTTAAAAAAAAAAATAGACATATGGTTTATATTAAAAAGAAATAAAAAAATAGAGTTTAAATTGATAAAATTAAAAATTTATATTTTATAAAATGATGTATCTATTTTGTAATAAACTAAATAGTATCTTCAGTAAAACTAAAAATATTGTAGTTGTGGAATTTAAATTTACTACAAAAATTATTATATTTGTAAAACGTAAATTTGTTACAATAGTGTCCCGTGCCTTGCACGTGTATTTATTTATTTTCTAATATATATATATATATATATGCGCTATATACAAAATGGTGTCAATATAGATTTACAAGTTTTTTTTTTTTTGGCAGGGGAACTATTTATTTATCTTTTTCTAACCAAACGTGATAAAATAAAAAAAAAATTATAATTACTAAGTCAATTTTATCTTTCTATAAATAATGTACTTAAAAAATTGGACAAACTAAACTTGGACAAAATAAACTTGTTATGGATCTCATGAGTCCCGACAATTCTTTCAAATTCATAATTCAACTCTTTTGTTAATATATGTATGTTGACATATTTAAAAAAATTATACGTGTTATACAAAAGTAAGTCCAATAAATAATGTATAATCTTTCTAAATTTGTTATATATAATCTAAGAACAAATATTAACAAAATCCTTATTGATGAACCTTCCTCATATAGGGTTGGTTTGGCATCACCTAAAAAATTTAAAAAAACAAAAAGTCACTAAAAAAGTAAAAAAATTCATACTATTTACCACTTTTTGGCGGAAAATTTGTCAATTGAGAAAAAAAAAAAAAAAAACAGTGTTGCACAAAATTGTGCAGCCACAACCTCCCAAGTCAAAAAGAAAACGTGGCACACTTGTAGCCACACATTCCTATAAAAATAAAAATAATAATAATCGAAAAGAGATAGAAATTGTGTAGCACAGTATCGCTGCTTGTGTCAGCGAGGGTAATTTCATAATTTTGCAATTTTATACAATATTTTAATACACATTTTTTCATAAAAAGTCAAAAAATTATCCCAAACACCATCTTTTTTTCTCTACTTTTTAGTCTAAAAAGTCAAAAAGTACACTCATTTAAGATATCCCAACCCTATAATTTAGCCTTGTGTATTATAACCTTGTTATTTGAATTCAATTTTTTGGGTGGGTGGGTGGGTGGGTGGGGGAACTTATCTCACACACTATGTTTAGTTAGAGGATTTAACGATAGAAGTGGAAAGGACAAGAGAAATAGAAAGAAAAGGAGAAAGAATTATTAGAATTTGAATTTCAAATTATGTCTGGTGAAGTTGGGAAATGAATAAAGAAAAGAGTCTAAGTGAACTTAAATGACAAAGAGTGAAATTATATTTCTCTCACTTTCTTTTCTCCCATGTTTTTTATTATAACCAAAAAAAAAATAGAATTGCATTTCATCTTCTTTTTTCATTTCTTTTATCAAATCCTCCAACCAAATACAAACTAAGAGTTCGGATTTATTAAAGATGAAAATCTCAGTTTCACATGTGAAGTTGATGCATTATGAGACTAATCTGTATCCATATTAATGATTTGAATTGTTCATCACATATGACAAGTTGAGAGGAAATATGCATGCAAATAATTTGATTGATTAAATATAAATAATCACAAGATCAAATCGCATATATATATATATATATATATAATAACAAATGGACAATATATTCTTAAAAACATGTAGGCCATGTAGATAAAAATGATTTACTAGTATGACAATCAATTTTGGATCAATTTGTTTTTCTTTTTTAATGGATAATTTTCTTACTTGGTTTTATAAGATAAACAATTTAGATTGCCGAAGTAAATCTAAGTTAGTATGATAATGGGTCAATTTTACCGTGAAATTTAGATTTTCAACTTTAGTAAATTCAAGCTCCTTTTTTAAATAGTCAGTCCCTCCAAATTAATAATAATAATAATAATAATAATAATAATAATAATAATAATAATAACATATCACTAATCTTCTCAGTAGACACCATTAATACACACACATAATAATTTTTAGGATTTGAAAATATTTTAGTTTACACCTTAATTTTCCATTACTAGTTTTAAGATAACACCACATGTCTGTTTGAATACACACTACAACCCACACCTAAATATCTCCATCTTCAGAACACAAAAAGATCTCCATCTTTAGAACACTAAATCTCCATCGTTGGCATTGAAAATCTCTATCATCGGCGTCGTTTCACCATTGGGTTGCCAGTGCATTGTTATCATTTCAAATCTTCATCTTTGTCATTGTTTCACCGGTGCATTGGCAGTATTGAAGATTTGTCATTCTCACCTTTGATTCACACCATTGATTCTCATCTTGATATGTTTGTCCTATATTCTTTTGATTTGGTTACCGATTTAACTTCCATAGCAATTTTTATTTTGAGTTTGACTTAACTTTGGTTGTTTGAACATAATATCATCGTATAAAAATAAATAAATAAACAAATTGAATATACTCAAAATATTTATATTGAACAAAATAAATACGTTCATACTTTATATGTTGAACAATTTCAACTTGTTCAAACTTATAATGTTGAACATATATTAAATTTTATGTTATTTGTTTTGTTATTTGTTTTTTTTTGTTTTGTAAATGTTGAATACATCTACTTTTTGTAAAAAAGGAAAAAAATACCAAAAATAAATTAAATTATTGAATTGAATTAAATTAAGTTTGAGAAATAAAATTCCTATGGAATTAAAATGTTCAATTTTTATTTATTTATTTATTTATTTATTTTTATGTATGAACATTTATAGTTTGTTCAACCTTGATAATTAGAACAAAATTGTTTTGTTCGAATAAAAGTAATTGAACATTATGTAAAAGTTCAACTTTGGTTATCCGAACACGTGACGAATAAAGTCATCTTCCCAACAATTATACAAACGAGATAGACAAAAAATCAAAAAGCTAAGTATTAAACTGACCTTTTCATTGTTGCATAGTTCAAAATCAACAATTTTAGTATCATCTATGATGTGCAAATCTTCAAAATCAATTGATTTCAATGTTCTTAAACTCTAAAGCTAATTGATTTCAACATTCATGAACCTAAATCTTTAAAATCAATTTGTTTTGGCTGTTTATGTCTATAGGTGATTGATGGTGTGTGAAGAGTGTTTTGTATTTTTATATGTAAAATCTTTAGATGAGTAGTGTCACGACCTGCTCCCCGGTCTCAAGGGTTAAGTATCGTGATGACCAGTAACTGAAATTACCTCCAGCCAATTCTTAAACAAATTAATAAACGTAAGCGGAAATAATATTTAAGTGAGGGTACCAAAATAATCATTGGAGCTTCTATTTTTATTACAAAATTTATTGACCAAAAAAACTGATATTTACATATAAAAATATCATAAAAGTGTTGTGTGTGTCTATTCCGCAACCTAACTTTCCCAAAAGCTATTTCTGAATTGCATTGTTCCCTGAAAATTGGTAAACAGTTATAAGCACATGGCAGCGTGAGAAATATTATACCAAGAGTATAAGGGACACAAAATAACCATGGATAGTTATGTAATTAAAATATTAAGATAACTTAGTCTGAACAAATAATCCTTTAAGTAGCAAAACTGAGATTATATAAATAAATAACCATAACTACGGTATCGAACAGAACAGAACAAAAGTCATAGGAGTAACAGTCAGAATAGAGGTACGGATTCAAAAGGTGGCTCGTACGAATTCTAGAGGTGGCTCCCACAACAGTGTAGCACTTAGCTCCGTACAACACTTTGTTCCTCATAGAACAGAGGTCAATGGATCCATGACAACAGAAAGTCACAAAGTGATCAAAGAGAGGCCAATGGTTATTTAAGTCCCCCAAGGCTTGGGACTCCCGTGGTGGCACTTACAAAATATAATTGTTTGTGGGAGCCGAATAAGTAGAACAGTCGGAAGATGCGTACCCCAGAAATTAGATACTGCTTGGCTTCATGTTGCGTGACTAGGACGCCGAATACGTTAGGAAAGCCGAATAGACGGAGGTCAGTGGCTCCGAATGAATAAAAAGGGAATGGGATAAAAGTAGGCTCAGGCCCCGAGGCCCAAAAAGCAAGTATAAATCCAAGAACCACAGATTTAGAAAGGTATGTAAGAATCACTTCACAAAACTTAGTAGACAAGCTATTCTGAGTGTCTGAACTAACTTGTCCGTCGGAGTGCTAATTCCGGCACCCCTGATCGGAGTGTTTGTGTCTTTTGAGGTGACTAGCTGAGGGTCACTAGCGTCTCCTAGGATCTGAAGAGTATTTCCAAAACCATTTCTCCACAACTGGCGCCATCTGTGGGAATATTCAAATACATCCATGGTAGGCGTGACTGAAGATCCTTCGATAGCCACTGATGAGACCGCACAGAGAGGTCACCTCATTCCAGCAAACTCGCTTGGACCAAAAACCATCGCAGCAAGACTTGCCTCGGACCTCTGCTCATCTCCAAACCCAATGCAAAAGACAATACAAGCGACCATGGCGCAAGCTAGGCAAACCAAACAGAGGTTGGACAATATCCTCGCTGAGAACGAACGCCTTCGTTGCAATCTAGCCTCGGAAATAGAAAAATCCAAACAAACGGTGCGGCAGGCTTCTGAGCGACCCCTGAGGGCAGATGATCGACGATCTTAGACCCGACAGCAAGAAACTGACGGCCGCCATGCTTCAACAGATCATCTTGAGGAGTTGGCAAAGGACGAATGTCTCCACCAATGCGTTCGGAGGAGTGTGGTCGAAACACCTGCCCGTCCGAAGGATGCATTTCCGCTTGACACCGTCCACATGATATACAGCCTGCCAGTAGCCCTGGCCGTGCATGCGATCCAATCACATCCAGGCCCCCAACAAAAACTTACGCCAGCAAAGCGGCCCTGAGAAACGCCAAGTATCACCTTTGACGATTCTGATTTGATCGGTGTAACACTCCCTCACATCGATCCGTTGGTTGTTGAGTTGCGCGTAAACCGGTTCATCGTCAAACGCGTTCTTATCGACCAGGGTAGTACCTCGGAGGTTATGTATTATAAAACCTTCACCAAACTCAGATTCAGCGAGTCAGACCTGACTCCATCTCCTTATCCACTATTCGGCTTCAATGCAACTCCAGAGTACCCATTGGGAAAGATCAGCTTACCCGTTCGAGCAGGTTTCAGAATGGTGGATGTGGAATTCTTGGTCGTCAAGCTACCATCGCCGTACAATCTCATCATGGGACGATTGTGGTTGCATACCTTGTAGGCCGTCCCAAGCACCTATCATCAACTGTTATGTTTCCCAACAGAACACGGCATTGAGCAAATCTGCGGATCCCAGAAATCGGTAAAAGCATGTTATCTCCTTGCTGCCAGAACGCCAAAGGACCTGCAAGTAAACTCCATTGAGGTGTCGAATCGGGAGATCTTGGACGATGTTGGGCGGTATCCAAAGGGAAGGCCACAGAAGATTTAGACCGAGTTGACATTGATGGCAGCCCAGAAAAGTTCTTCATGATCGGCGCCTCTCTGAATTAGGCCGACATGCAGTAGCCGATCTCTTTCTTGCTCAACAACCTTGACGTCTTTGCGTGGACTCTATATGAAATGTCGGGAATAGACTTGTCAGTTTCACAGCACCATCTGAATGTCGATCCGAAATGTAAGCCGATCATTCAGAAAGGCTGACAATTAGCCATGGAACACACTGCCGCCGTTGTTGAGGAGGTAGACAGACTGCTTGACGCTGGGGCAATTAGAGAAGTCACTTACCCTACGTGGCTCTCCAATACAGTGGTGGTGAAGAAGAAAAATGAGACTTGGCGACTGTGCATCGACTTCACGGATTTGAACAAAGCTTGCCCCAAAGACTGTTTTCCTCTACCTAGAATCGACCTGCTCATCGATGCGACGGCACGTCATCAACGCATGTGCTTCCTCGATGCTTATAGAGGCTACCATCAAATCGCCATGCATCCAGATGACCAGGACAAAACTGCCTTCCTCACCCCAAGAGGAACCTATTGCTACAAAGTTATGCCCTTTGGGCTGAAGAATGCAGGGGCAACCTACCAAAGATTGGTCACTGCCATGTTCAAAGAGCAACTCGGCCACACTATGGAAGTATACATCGACGATATGGTGGTCAAGTCCAAATAAGAACAGAGTCATATAGTCGATCTAGAAAAGACATTTAGCATCTTACGCAAATACAGAATGAAATTGAACGCTTCCAAGTGTGCGTTCGGAATCGGCTCTAGTAAATTTCTGGGTTAAATCGTCAATCACCGAGGAATCAAAGCCAACCTGAGGCAAGTCACATCAATCTTGGAATTCGGCTCCCCCTGTTCAGTAAAAGAAGTCCAAAAGTTGATGGGGATGGCCGTTGCACTCAACAGGTTCATTAGCCGGTCTACAGATCGCTGCCGACAATTCTTTCAAACACTACGGGAGGGTAAGGCTTTTGAATGGTCCGCCGAATGTGAATTAGCCTTTAACGGACTCAAGACCTACCTTCGCTCAGTACCTCTCTTGATAACACCCGCCGCTGGTGACCTGCTCATCTTATATCTGGCAGTTTTCGATAGGGCCGTCAGCGCCGTACTGTTAAAAGAGGAGGAGCGGGAGCAACGACCAGTGTATTATGTGAGCAAGGCAATGGTTGACGCCGAAACATGCTACCTTCTGTTGGAAAAACTCATCTTAGCCCTAGTCATGACGGCAAGAAAACTGATGCATTACTTCCAGGGACATAGCATTGGGTGCCAACAGATTATCCCCTCCGATCAGTTCTACGGAGTGCAGAAGCATCAGGACGTGTTTCAAAATGGGCTCTTGAACTCGGCCAATACGACATTCAATTTTTTGCCTAAAACTGCAATCAAGGGGCAGGTGTTGGCCGACTTTGTTACCGAATTCACTAGCAAGCTTGCCAGCCTCAAACCTGATGAAGTTCGACCAAAGGCTGAAGTTCTACCAAAGTCGAACTGGAGAATTTATGTCAGGGATATTTGGCAATTATACTGTGATGGATCATTTAACCAAAGGGGTAGTGGCGCCGGAGTTGTAATCATGTCTCCAGACGGCGCAGTAATTGAGCAGGCCGTCAAGCTTGGCTTCGAAGCATCAAATAACAAAGCCAAATACAAAGCCCTTCTAGCCGGTCTGCGGAATGCACACCTTCTCGGCGCTCGGCGTCTGCTTGTGTTTTGTGATTCAAAATTGGTAATCAATCAGCTAAAGGGGGAGTACGCGGCAAGAAACGACCGTATGGCGGCCTACATGAAAACGGCCAATTCCTTGCTGGCAAAATTTGACCATCACGAACTGAACCAAATAACACGCGACCAGAACACACACGTGGATGCCTTAGCATGCCCAGCCTCCGCCATCAATTCTGAGATCAAACGAACCATCGAAGTAGGTTTCGTCCCGGAGCCGAGTATTGGCCGTTCGGAGGAAATCCACGTTAACGTTATAGAATCCGCTCCAAGCTGGATGTACTCCATTGCTACATTCCTCTCTTCTGAACAACTCCCAGAGGACAAAAAACAAGCACACAAGCTCCGAAATAAAGCCCTGCGATACTATCTGGATCCGCAAGGAGGGCTTTAACAAAAGTCCCTCTCTGGTCCATATTTGGAATGCGTGTACTCCGACAAAGTGGAGGAGCTTCTGACAGAGATACATGAGGGCAGTTGTGGTGCCCATTCTAACGGACGCTCCCTGGCCCATTGAGCGATAACGTAGGGATACTATTGGCCGACAATGAGAGCTGACGCGGGAGAGTTATGTAAAAAAATGCGAACAGTGCCAAAAGTTCTCCTCATTAACCCATCTACCTGCTGAAGAGTTGAACTCTATCACTAGTTCCTGGCCATTTGCTCAGTGGGGACTTGATTTCGTAGGACCGTTGCCCAGGACCCCAAGGAACAAGCGATTTTTAATCGTCGTGATAGACTACTTCACAAAATGGGTCGAAGCGGAGGCTTTAACACATATACGAGATGCCAACATTAAACGCTTTGTATGGAGAAACATCATAACACGATTCGGCATTCCGAGAGCTCTCATCTTAGACAATGGCACCCAATTCAATTGTGGCGTATATCGAGAGTTATGCAGCAAATATGGCATTCGGTCTTACTTCTCGACACCGGCCTACCCCCAAAGCAATGGTCAAGCCGAAGCCTCTAACAAATCCGTCTTGGATGGCATCAAAAAGAGATTGGAAAAGGCTAAAGGCAAATAGGTCAAAGAATTGACGAGTGTATTGTGGGTTCATCGTACTACGCCGAGGAAATCCACTGGAGAAACACTATTTGCTCTATGCTTTGGAACCCAAGCAATCTTACCCCTGGAAATCGGCCTCCCAACTCTGAAATCACAAGTTTTTGATATGGGCTGAAACGACATGATGCTTGCCCTGGATCTGATTTTGATCGAAGAGCAAAGAGACCGCGCCCTGGCTTCCATGGCACGGTATCAGCAGCAGCTCGCCAAATCGTATAATCAGCGAGTTCAGTTGCGCCGATACACGCCAGGGGAGCTTGTCCTGAAGGAGGTACTTCCAGCCGACCGGAGACCGGCTGATGGAAAATTGGGTCCAAACTGGGACGACCCCTATCAGATAGAATCCATCGCAGGAACAGGGGCATATCGGCTCTCAGAGATGTCAGGAAGAAGCCTGCCACGGCCTTGGAATTCAACACATTTACGTAAATTCTATCATTGACCCGACTTGTGGGCTTGATACTTGTACATATTCCACCGTTGCAATACAAAGCTTCTCGTTTCCTCAAGCTCGCCCCCAAGCCTTTAAGGGCCGATTAAGCCTTCTAAGGCCAAAATAAGTCTTCAGATTCGGAGCCCCCATTGGTGCAGGTCACCTCAGGGCCGATTAAGTCTTCGGATTTGGAGCCCCTTTTGGTGCATGTCACCTTAGGGCCGATTAAGTCTCCGAATTCGGAGCGCCCTTCATGGATATCACGATTGGCCAAAATAAAGTCTTCAGATTCGGAGCCCCCTTTGGTGCATGTCACCTCAGGGCCGATTAAGTCTCTAGATTCGGAGTGCCCTTCATAGATATCACGATTGGCCACACTAAGTCTCCGGATTCGGAGCCCCTTTTGGTGCATGTCACCTTAGGGCCGATTAAGTCTCCGAATTTAGAGCGCCCTTCGTGGATATCACGATTGGCCAAAATAAAGTCTCCGAATTCGGAGCCCCCTTTTGGTGCATGTCACCTGAGGGCCGATTAAGCCTCCGAATTCGGAGCGCCCTTCGTGGATATCACGATTGGCCAAAATAAAGTCTCTGGATTTGGAGCCCCCTTTGGTGCAAGTTACCTCACGGCCGATTAAGTCTCTGGATTTGGAGCGCCCTTCGTAGATATCACGATTGGCCACACTAAGTCTCTGGATTCGGAGCCCCTTTTAGTGCATGACACCTTAATGTCGATTAAGACTCCGAATTTGGAGCGCCCTTCATGGATATCACAATTGGCCAAAATAAAGCCTCCGAATTCGGAGTCCCCTTTTGGTGCACGACACCGTAGTGCCGATTAAGACTTTGAATTCGGAGCGCTCTTTGTGGATATCACGATTGGCCAAAATAAAGCCTCCGAATTTGGAGCCCCCTTTGGTGCATGTGACCTTAGGGTCGATTAAGTCTCCGGATTCGGAGCCCCCTTTGGTGCATGTCACCTTAGGGCCGATTAAGCCTCCGGATTCGGAGTGCTCTTTGTAGATATCACATTTGGCTACACTAAGTCTCCGGATTCGGAGCCCCTTTTGGTGCATCGACACCTTAGTGCCGATTAAGACTCCGAATTCGGAGCGCCCTTCGTGGATATCACGATTGGCTAAAATAAGCCTCCGGATTAGGAGCCTCTTTTGGTGCACGACACCTTAGGGCCGATTAAGGCTCCGAATCCGGATTGGCCTTTTTGAGAGATGCATTCGGACCACTTCATTGGCCGAATAAATATTCACTGATATCGTTCTTAATTCAAGCCGATCAATGCTTGTTTAAACATTTACGCCACACAACACAAAACTTGCCAGTAAGTTAAAATAATACGATTAATTAAACACATGACATTTCAAGACCAAATACAAATGTTGAAAATAAAGAAATTCAATGGATATTCGGTGCGAAGTTTATTCATTCGGCACCCTCATCGTCGCTCTTCTCAATGTCAAAATCGGAATAAGTAGTGGCGATGATACAGGGGCGAGGCCGAATCAATGCCCAAGGCTTCGAGAACTTCCTCGGTGTGAAGGGCCTTGATCCAGCCGTGCTTGAATCCACGATTTTCACATCGGTAGACCTCCTCGGCAAGGTCCTGTTTGGTCTTCTCTATCTCGACCTTCAGGCCGTCCTGAAACCCCTTTTCATAACCCGAGGTCCGTTTGGTCACTGCCTTCGCAACAACCAATTTAGATTGATCGGCCGCCACCGAAGCGCTCGTCTGAACATTCTTCAGCTCCTGAAGCTCACGCTCAGCCTTTTCCGCACGAATCTCCAGACTGCGATTCCTTTCGTCCTTTTTCTCACTCTTATGACGCGCTTCCCGCAGACGCATACCGACTTCGTAAGCAGTATATAGTCCTTTTACGGCCCCATGTATGTCGTCTCGAAATACTTCGAAATCTTGACGTCTGACCATCGATTGTTGGACTTCCGGCGGGAATATCTGTCGAGCGAACTTGACTGCCACATCTACGTCTTTAATGATAGAATCTGCCTCCGTCATTGGTCTATTCCTCACAAAAATCACAAAACTCAATGGTTGTGGTGTCGCATCAGGCTCAATTTTCGGTTGCGGGCACGGAGAATTTCCCCCTTATTCCCTGTCCTTTCGGGGTGATCTGCTTCGATGACTAAGGGGCTGCTGTGTTTCTCGATCCTTGGACGTTCTTCTTCCCGTGTGCGTAGGCTCGCTACTACGACTCATTACGGTATCTGATTCAGTCAATCTTCGTCCCTCCCAAGTTGCCTGAATGGAAATAAGTAGGGCCTCTCGCATACACCCGCTCCATTTATCCTTCAAATGTTTGCAGCTCTCCCGAGGCAACGTCAGTAATCCCAAACATCAACAGTCGGATGACAATTGTCCAGCCTACGAGCTGGGCCAGCTCGCGCCTTGGCTAAGGCAAGGACAGATTTGACTTACTAATCTGGTCGGCCATGTTTTCAAGCGCAAGCGCCGATCCATGTGTGCCTCAGCCAGCCCACGAGTTACGCCCATTCGGCTCTCCAAGCTCACGCCCTAGCTAAGGTAAGGGAAGATTTACTAATCTGGTCGGTCAAGTTTTCAAGCGCAAGCGCCGATCCATCTGGGCCTCAGCCAGCCCACGAGTTACGCCCATTCGGCTTCCCAAGCTCGCGCCCTGGCTAAGGGCAGATTTACTAATCTGGTCGGCCATGTTTTCAAGCGCTAGCATCGATCCATGTGTGCCTCAGCCAGCACACGAATTACGCCCATTCGGCTTCCCAAGCTTGTGCCCTGGCTAAGGCAAGGACAGATTTACTAATCTGGTCGGCCATGTTTTCAAGCGCAAGTGCCGATCCATCTGTGCTGCCCATTCGGCTTCCCAAGCTCGCGCCCTAGCTAAGGGCAGATTTACTAATCTGGTCGGCCATGTTTTCAAGCGCAAGTGTCGATCCATCTGTGCTGCCCATTCGGCTTCCCAGGCTCGCGCCCTGGCTAAGGCAAGGGCAGATTTACTAATCTGGTCGGCCATGTTTTCAAGCGCTAGTGCCGATCCATATGTGCCTCAGCCAGCCCACGAGTTACACCCATTCAGCTTCCCAAGCTTATGCTCTGGCTAAGGCAAAGATAGATTTACTAATCTGGTCGGCCATGTTTTCAAGTGCAAGCGCCGATCCATCTGTGCCTCAGCCAGCCCACGAGTTACGCCCATTCAGCTTCCCAAGCTCGCGCCATGGCTAAGGCAAGGGCAAATTTACTAATCTCGTCGGCCATGTTTTCAAGCGCAAGTGTCGATCCATCTGTGCTGCCCATTCGGCTTCCCAAGCTCGCGCCCTGGCTAAGGCAAGGGCAGATTTACTAATCTGGTCGGCCATGTTTTCAAGCGTTAGCGCCGATCCATGTGTGCCTCAACCAGCCCACGAGTTACGCCCATTCGGCTTCCTAAGCTCGCGCCCTGGCTAAGGCAAGGGCAGATTTACTAATCTGGTCGGCCATGTTTTTAAGCACAAGCGCCGATCCATCTGTGCCTCAGCCAGCCCACGAGTTATGCCCATTCAGCTCCCCAAGCTCGCGCCCTGGCTAAGGCAAGGGCAGATTTACTAATCTGATCCGCCAAATACCTAAGCAAAGTAGCCGATCTAACCATAACCGAAAGCAATATCATTCATCAACATTTTCCTTAGCCGGTTGAGCACAACTCATAAAATTTTATATACTCAAGTTACCAAACAAAAAGCTACAAGCCTGCATAAAAATGCCTAGCAAAAAACTATGACTGTAGCAACAGATGAAAAATACTAAATTAAAAACTGTAAAAATACATTTGACATCCTAAAAACTATGTCAGTCGGTCGGATCAGCCATCGGAATCAGACTCCAATGGCTCAACATCCACTTGCTCATATGGTATTGGCATAATCAATGAAGCGTTAGCAGCAGCAAGGGCTTTGTGCCAGCCATGTTTGAATCCCCGATTTTCAAACTTGGGGACTTGGTCCACGTACTCGGCGAATCCAGCATTTTTCCCGACCTCAAATACTTTGGAAGACTCCGAGTCGGCTGCTTCCTTCGCCACCTTCATTTCAGCCAACTCAGCCTCCATTTTGGAGATCGCCTTTTGGGCCAATTTGAGCACATCTTCGCTCGCGTCCGCCTTCTTCTCGACATCCGATCTCAATTGATCCGCGCAATGAGCCCTCTCCATCTCGGCATCGGCCCTTGAGGCTTCCTTGTTCGCCCTCAAAGCTTTGACCTCGGACCTTTTCCTCTAGCCTTCAACTTCTTTGCGTAAATGACCAATCTGTTTGACGGCGTTGCCATGGTGACGACCCATATTGGCTATCCATCCGACAGTCTACAAAACAAGAATTCAAAACCATAACTTCAACAGTATTTGGATTAAATGAAGCTAAGTTTGAATATGTACCAAAAGTGCCGATTGGGCGGCTAGTGCTGTCGCATTCAGATCTGTTTCCACCCGAAAAGCCTCCTTGTCAGACGGCAACGACACGGACGTAGCCAAGTTGAATGTGACTTCTGGATCTTTAAGCGCCAAAGCGTCAGAAGAAACCGGCATGTTTTTTATCATCGGCTGAATGACAAAAGGAACGATCACATCCAATCCCTCTAATCGAGAAAGTTTGCCGCCGTGTTCTTCTGAGTCGACCTCAAACCCGACAGGGCGTTTCTTTGCCTCAACTTCTTGGCCGGCCTGCACGATCAACGTAGATTCGGCATCCCGATTTTCCGCCGTCTCCACCTCAACGTGCAAAAACTCTGATTCGCTAACAGGCAGGGAGAATTGAGATTCGGTGGCGAGTGGTACTTCAGACGGAAGAGCCTCTGCTCTTTGCCGCGTGGCCAACCTTTCCGCGTTCGCCTTCCTGGCAAGTTTTGTCAGGCTTAACCCGACTATGTCTTTGGGGTCTGCAACGGGAATATCCTCTAAGCCGTGAAAAACGCCGTCAAGTGAAAGATCTCTTCGGCCCGAAGTGGATGGAGGATCGGCTGAATTCAATATCGCGTCAGACTCAGTTTCGGACTGATCTGATTCGGTAACATTAGCTACATCCCGTTCCGAATCAGACCCTTCAAAACCAACTTGCCTCAAGTTTTTGAAGTCGGACAAAATAAGAGCGATGAGAGAATCTTCACCCTCAAGAACTAGGATATTTTCTACCGCCGAGAAGGTCATATATGTCGGCTCGTAACAAAGTAGAATGTGGGCCGCCTTGCCTTATTTCTGGAGACTTCGACGGTCGAAATATTTGAGCGCGACTTCGATACCCGAAAGCACGGCGCTGTCAGTTGAAGACAGAACTTTCTTCAAATTGCTCCTTGCACAAGCCAAGCCGTAACATTTCAAAGAAGAGGCTTTACAACAAAAATGAACAAATAATAAAAGCGAGAAGGCAATCAGCCACCTGGCTCGCCCCTCCGCCTAGGAATAGGGTCGACATGATCCTTCCCTTCGCCAAATTCCCAGTTACCCTGGACAACGACCGTAACATCATTAACTCATTTTCCAGAACTGGAAAGCATAGTAATCAGCTGATGGTCGATATCCTTGGCCCTAAGGAAGAAATGCCCGTGCCGACCAGAAGACTTAGCCAAGGCATAACAATGCCGGATGGCTGGAATGCAAGGTTAATTCTTAGGCGACGGTTGAGCACTATAACCCCCATTATGATTTTAAAGAAATTCACATTAGGTTGGGAAGGGATTAAACCCCAATGGCGAAGCACAGCCCTAAGAAACGGGTGAAGGGGGAAACGGACTCCACCCTCTGCAATTGACAAAAGAGGAAAGACAATCGTGGTTTTGTCCTCCCTCTCCACATCAAGAGTGCCATTTGTCACAAGCAACAGATGGACATCATCAGGAATAGAGAAATGGCGTTTAAAGCCAGCAATTTGATCTGACGAGAGGAGGCCTTTTAAATGTTTCGCCATACCCTATAGTTTATGAGAATGTGCCAAGGAAGGAATAAACCAGAAAGAGTCTTCGAAGCAAGGGAGGAGAGAACTTACAAAGGACAAAGAGGATATCGGAGAAGAGAGTTTCAGGGACGATTCAAAAGGCAATCCAGCGATGAGCGTCATAAAATACATACTTGAAAGGACGTCAAAATTTTAAATCACAATAAATAAACACGTATGAGGGGGCGGGAGGTCAACACGACAACCGAAAGGGGTGCGCTTAGATGTCCGCATGAGGATGAGGCCAACCGCCGAATTGTGGCTCCGACTTTTCGAAATTCAAAACCAAGCACTCTAGCCAACTGTCGTCGATGAAGTGCTTGGGGGGCAATTGTGGGAGCCGAATAAGTAGAACAGTCGGAAGATGCGTATCCCAGAAATTAGATATTGTTCGGCTTCATGTTGCGTGACTAGGATGCCGAATACGTTAGGAAAGCCGAATAGACGGAGGTTAGTGGCTCTGAATGAATAAAAGGGGAATGAGATAAAAGTAGGCTCAGGCCCCGAGGCCTAACAAGCAAGTATAAATACAAGAACCACAGATTTAGAAAGGTATGTAAGAATCATTTCACAAAACTTAGTAGACAAGCTATTCTGAGTGTCTGAACTAACTTGTCCGTCGGAGTGTTAATTCTGGCACCCCCGACCGGAGTGTTTGTGTCTTTTCAGGTGACTAGCTGAGGATCACTAGCTTCTCGTAGGATCTGAAGAGTATTTCCAAAACCACTTCTCCACATTGTTTATAAGGTTATAGTCAAATATTATTTAAAATATAAAAAAACATATCCATGGATTTTCCTTATTATATAAAATAAGGTTCATAAACTAGAAATGTTAATATAATTTATAAAACACAATTTACATAAAATAATTATGGTAAATCAAAACATATGTAAAATATATTATGGTGACTCAAGGTATAATATAATTTACCTTAAAATTAATACCTCACTATTTTTTTCTATTATCAAAGATCTTCTTAACTTTCAAACATAACTTGTATTAATATAACTAATAAAATATAACTTGTATAAAATTATGGTAAGTCAAAACATATGTAAAATATATTAAAGTAACTCAAAGTATAATATAACTCACCTTAAGATTAATACCTCACTCTTTCTTTCCACTATCAAGGATCTTTTCGACTTCCATTATTTTCTTTTTCTTTTCCTCCTTTCCTTTCCTTCCTTTCTCTCTTCTCTTTTTCGGTCCACAGATTGAGCAACTTCTCCTTATTTATAGGGAGGTGAGACCACTCATTGGCTAACACGTGGCTGATTCAAATCCTTCCCCAGATTTGTTTTAATCTCACCTGGATATGCTATTTATAACCGTAGATTATAACTTATCTTAATAAATATTTAAGATAATTACATTTTGACCCAAATTCTTAATATAACTATATAAATAAATTAATCCTTAATTAAATTATATTTTATCGTATACCCATAGAAAATTAATTATTTATTTTATTACCACACCCACTATTATTATTATTATTATTTATTTATTTATTTATTTACTTTTACTTTTATATTTATTTGTTTACTATCTGTAACTTTAATTTAGCCTAACTAGTATTATAATTCCATATTTCCGTTAATTTGGCCCCAAATAATAATCCCTAATTAATCTCATATTTGATAATCTAATGCCAAATTAGATTCTGTATTTATTATTATTTATTTAATAATATATTATCACATATAACTATAATACTAGTATAAAATTTAAGGGACAACTTAAATTTTCGAGTTGTTACAAGTATAATACACCTCCATATTGTCTTTAATGGTCTTTTCATTTGAGAATATTATTGAAATATAAATTTAATTCATTAATGGTGTGTACTGAGAGGATCAGTGGTGTATAAATAGAATTTTTCTAATAATAATAAGGGTAAATTACAAATACATCTCCTAAAATTCATTTAAAATACGAATTGCCCCTGTAGTTATAGAAATTACAAATACTCAATTGTTACAATTTTTTATTTAACGGAATTATCAGAAAAGACAAAATTTCTAACTAGTCGCTTGTACAACAATAAAATTAGGAAGTCGTTATTCCCACTTCACTTTGCTCTAAATACATTCCCTTCTTTGTCCTTTATTGTACATAGTTACATTAATATCCTTTTACATAAAATACACTCCTTGAAAAAACCAAATTTTCAAGGGTATTAATGTAACTATGTATAATAAGGACAAATAAAGAAGTGTATTTAGAGTAAAGCGGAGTGGAAATAGCAGCTCCCTCAAATTACTTAAATTATTAATTGAAATATATTTTTGATATCACTAAAAATTGTTAATTAATTTGATAATTTATTAATAAAAGGAGCCATTTGTTATGCAATTAGAAATTTGAAGGGGCGAGATGCAATTTTCAGTATCATAGGAAGCAATCCGTCTTTTAAACAAAAATCAAGGGGTGTATTTATAGGTTATTCACACTAAGACCCCCTAAACTATTGAGAAGTATCACTTTGCTCTCTAAATTATAAAAGCATACAAATGCCGCTAAATTGTAAAAACGTATAAATTGGATTGTTAATAGAAGTGGTAAAAGTGAAACAAATCAATAATTTAGGAGGTTCATTTACACATCTTTATAGTTGGGCAAATTTCACTTTACTCGCTTGTGGTTTGGTCCATGTGTAGATTGCTCTCTTATCATTTGAAAATAACCATTTGTGGACTAAAGTGCACAATCACATTGTTTGTCTAAACTAATCAAATGTGCAAGTGACGTGCTTTTGTTAGGAGTTCGTAGGGAGCTTCCATTTGCACTGCAAAAATTAAGTTAGACACCTCAATTTAATTATATTTTTCAATTACTGTTAAGTCTCTACTTAAAATGACCAAAAAAGACTTGGCATTGGCAAAAGTGTAAATAAAAGTTTTTGGACACCTATTTTCATCACTTTGTATTTCATACCCAACCTTAACCCAACTCTATTAGCTATGATTCATGATTCTTGTATTCTATTTCATATTGAAATCAACAATGGATAATAAAGAAGATGTTTCCAAACAATTTTCTATAGAGAAAGTAATTTTTAATTGTTGTTTTGTAGTTTGATTTTCTGAATTCATTTGGAATTGAGTATCCAAAGAAACTCCATATATTTGGAATTAAGTATCCGGACAAATATATTTTGTTCGGCACTGAGTATCCATATGAAACAATTGGAACCAAGTTTCTTGTGTTCGACACTGAGTATCTGAACAAATTTCATATGTTTGGAATTAAGTATCCAGACAAATATATTTTATTCGACACTAAGTATTTATATGAAACAATCGGAACTGATTTTCTTGTGTTCGACGCTGAGTATCCGAACAAACTTCAAATGTTTGAAATTAAGTATCTGAACAAACATATTTTGTTCGACACTGAGTATCCATATGAAACAACCATAATTGATCTTCTTGTGTTCGGCACTGAGTATCCATATTTTGTATCAAACTTCATATGTTTGGAATTAAGTATCCAGACAAGTATATTTTGTTCAGTACTAAGTATCCATATAAAACAATTGGACTCGATTTTCTTATGTTCGACACTAAGTATCTAAAAATTGGTAGCCACTGGTGGATGTAGAGTGGAAAGAGCTCTTCGTCTGATGCAAAGTGGGAGGAGACCGCCGATGAATGTAGAGTAGGAGGAGACTTCACTTGGAATCCCTTTTCTTTTAGATGAACCCTATTTGTCGGTTGAAATTTTCTTTTGATTTTGTTCCTCTGTTATGGGTAATGGGTGTACAAAGTAGATTTGTATAAGGTTTTAGGAGTTTTAGGATTAGGATATGTATTATTTGGGGTGTCCAAACAAATAAATAAAATTTTAAATTTATTATTGGGGTACTTAAAGTAATGGGGTGTCCAACCTAATTCGTGGGGTGCATTTAGAGCCAATTCTTTGAGACCAAAACACATTCATAAGTTTCTAAATTTACAAAACTACCATTCATTTACCTTTTCGATAGTACGGGAGTACTACCATGTGGTGCTCCATAGTAGTATGATTGATGGAGAAGGTAAAGTATTAATTATTTGTGTTAGATGATTGAGGAATATGAGAGGGCATCATAAATCATAAATAGTGAGAGAGTATGGCTACGTGATACTCTGAGACTATTGTATAATTTTCCTTTTGTCACACCCACTCCACCCTTGTACTTTCTGACTTAAACACTCCTTGTCTCATTTCAACATCACCAATTTCTATGAATCGATATAAATATATATTTACTATCATATATGAAAAATCTTAAAACCCTAGAGGTATTGATTTCTGATTATGATTCAATCTTAAAGAATGAATAATAATTTCCAATCAAACATTCATAAATCTACTTCAATTAGACATGAATTGAATTATATCTACAAATAAATAATGACAAATCAACACAACGATATAACGTGAAAAAAATCACAATTGGAGCACGTCCAATTGTGATAAAAAACCACGACCAAAGCCAAAACAATTTACTAAGAAGACAAAAGAATTATACACGAGATCCTTCAATTACCTAGTGAATGCATGCCTAAATTGAACCCAACTGGATGTGCCTTTTCCACCACTATCTTCACTTTGAAATTGCTTTGCCTAGTGTTGAATCTATAGCATCGATGTTGAATCCACGACGATGAGCTACTCCGCATTCCACCAAAGCTTCAGGCCCAAGTTTTTCGGAATCCACCGATGAACACCTCTATCTTTTTGTTAACAAGAGAACCAAAGCAACCCTTGATGTTTATCAATATGTAGTTCATTGATCAATCGATCACCTTCTATAGATCAAGGAAACTCATATATAAATTATACCCTATAATATAGAACACTTTATTTTTTACTCCTCTCTGAGAATTTGGACGGGTGCAACCCTAAATTATGCAAACGATACACTTTATACTAAACAGAGTGTCTTGGGTCTTAGACCCAACTTGTTTATGTTAAGTGGTAACTGTTACCTTATACTTACATTTTTTTTTTGGACTTTTGAAAAGTTGTGGGTTTCATTTAACCTTTTAGTTATTATAATTGGACCTTCTCGTCATTGTTTGGAGTCTTGATTGATGAGTTAACATGTTGGTTGGGTAAGATTAGAACAAAAATGCCAAATTCAAATTTTTACTCTTTTACCGTTTACTTTCTCCACATTTTGAATCTTGATGTGAGGCTAAAACCATTAGAAAGCTTATTTCTGAGACTTAAATTTAGACACAAGATTGACCATATTCCGTTTTTGAACAAAGGAGATATGCTTATTTGAAATCATCTAGCAAAAACAGTCTGGTCAAATCTCCATGAGTGAAAATTTGAATTCTACACGAGTGAATTTCGCGAGAAAGCCATTTTTTCCCTAAGTTAATCCGCAAGAGCGGTTTTAAAATCCACACGAGCAGATTTTGCGCTTCCAAACTGTAGACGCGCCCGCGGAGGGGGGGGGCTTGTGCTACTACAGTTCGGACTCGCGATTTTGTTGTCGCGGTTCTTAATCTGAACCAAAAAGTCCAAATCTGGCAAATCGTTTTGAGAAACAGATTTTTGAAAAAGTAGTGCCAAACATGGACTGCTTTGCCAGATACAGAGTCGCCACCTAAATATTTTTTAAATGGGGAAATTTAGGAAACCCTGACTCGATGCCGAAGGCCACATGTCTGTCATCACCGGAGTTGTCTCGGCTCGGGAGCTTGGGTACGATCGGGGAAGGTCAGCTATGAGCACCCCCTTTCGCCCGGTCCGAAGACCGGCCTCTACTAACCATGATATCCGATTTTGAAAACATTACATGTTCTTATTCCAATTTATTAGCCTAGAATTACTATGCTATGTGCACAGCAGACAAGTATAGACTAGATTGCCTAATTTGGAAATAAGCATTGCATATCCGTTTGTTTTGGAAAATGTTTTGGATTTGCTACTCGCAAGTAGGCTAAATTGCGGATTTCAACGTGTTTTTTCAACTCAAACAATCCAACCTTCACCCACAGGCATTCAAACAATTTAACACATAAGCACTTAGCCGCATGGCAGGCATACTGTCATGGCAACACTCACACGCATGCGGGATGCTAAAGCATAAATACTTACATCGTACTCCGTGCCAAAACAGTAAACTAGTTAGAAAACATGTATGTCCTAGTTCATGTTAAAAATGGCTAATGCATCACATGCAAAAATGCAATCTAGGCAGGCTCGGCTAACCCTAAACATGGCATGTGAGATGCGATCAACTACCACATATTCAATTTGTGAATTGAAGTACAGATGCAGTTAGTGTGATGTACCGAGCCTAATGTATGTAATACAAATGTATGGATGCACGCATGCATAGCATAAGGTATGCTAATTTTAAAGATGCCCTAATCTACCATCATGAGCAGGTAAATAAAAGGGAAGAAAGAAGTGGGGATTGGAAGACATACACTCCACTCACACACACTTATTACAGATTTTCCCTCACTCGTAGGGACCAAATAAATATTACAAATTAATTAACTACGCGAGCTAATTAAATATTACAAATTAATTAATTAATTAACAAATTAATTAATCTAGGAAAAGTAGTAAACCGCGTCGGGAGGAGAGCCAGATGCAATGCTCGCTCGGTCCTACTCGGAAATGCACCACCATGCGTAGGCTGCCTCTGTTTTCTTTCCTCTGCTCTTCTGGAGGCTGCCAAAACCCCAGGACTGCTTCCTTGGATGCTAGGAGACATCATCGGCTGCATGGAATTGCCACCGGCACAAAGTGAAGCTGTCGGCAGAGAAATGATTGTCGGTCGGCACTTTACACTGCCGGTCGGCAGAGTGTTCTTGCAGAATCTACAAATGACAGCAACAGAGGGCAAGGCAAAGCATGGCAGCACAATTCAAGGCATATATGCACCAACCATGTCCCTTATCATGGTAATGACTCAAAGGGGCATGTGCCTCGATTCTCGGACCACCAATCACACATTCCCATGCATGATGGCCCAAGTGATCAAGTATGCAACTTTGATTTCAAATGCATGCTAACCGAATCAAACCAAAGTCCTAATCCCTATCACCAAATCAGGGGGGAAGGAATGCATGTTGATGTAATGCAACCTAAGTATGTTATCATTCATGCAACATGAACAATGCAATGTACTTATGCAAAGCATACAAGCAAACATGCAAGGTAAGCATGCAAACCAAATAGAGGATGGACTTAAGCATGAATTAGGCAGCCCTAAATGGTCCTAAAACAGTGGCCAAAATGCCCAAAAAGGGAGGCTAAACACACATGCACACATACACATGTTATGGTCCAAACCTCAAGCATTAAGCAAGCAACATTCAAGCACACTTGAAAAGAGATTTCATGGACAATTAGCATTCAACATGAGCTCTAAAATCATGCTAAAACATGGTGCCAAACCAAGCAATAAATCAAGCCAAACATGCAACTAATGGCCTAAGAGCTCAAAGCAAACCAATGGAGTATTGAACTACACTTAGCAAGACCAAACATGGCATGAACTTATTGACCAAAAACAGAGTTTTAGCACATTAATACAAAGCCCAAGAATCACTTAGATGGCATCCAAATGACTCAAAAACAAAGGCATGCATAATCACCAAAACAAGGAGCATTGCTACACAAGCTTATGAGGCATTAAAGATGCATCCAAGGTAAACATATAGGCATGCAAATAGGACTGAAATGACATGGTGGATGATTCCAAAACACCAAATCAATGCAAAAATGGCGTGCTACACACTCACATACTTAAGGCCAACAAGCCAAAATACAAAGAGGCTATATGATGCATGCCAAATCCGACCCATACAACCTAGGACAGACCTAGAACATGTCAAGATAAGCACAAAATCTTCACAAATGTAAACCTAAAACATGCTAGAAACAAAGGCACACGACCTAGGACATGTTGAGGAGTCGCAAGGCATTACATGGCAACTATGCTAAGCATGCATGGAGTACCAAAACCAATTTAAAATTATGTTATATTATGGAAATATAAGCATGGAAAATAGTCTATACATGCTCAACACACACTCAAACATAGGCTCCCTTTAGAGGCCAAAACATGCCCTTTTCAAGGACAACAAGGAGAGGGGGTGGCCCTCTCCCTTTAGAGACTTCAAGGCACCATCTCCACCACTAAAATCCCTCAGGATTTCAGTGGTGAAGAGGCCCAAACACCAAAGTCCCAAAACTAGCACAAAATAGCACAAAATGAGGCCTTTCAAGGCCTAAGAGGGGTCAAACACCTCCAAACCAAAAAACACTCTTAATAAACAATAAAGAGGGCCTAAAAACAGAACTTTTTTGTATTATACACCAAGCTCAAAAACGAATTTAAGACAGGTAGAAATAAGGTGCAAAAATGGGGAATAAAGGGGTGAGATTCTTACCCTTGAAGCCTTCTTCAACAATGATGCTCCAATGGCCTTCTTTGGCTTGAATCCAACACCAAAGCTTCAAAATCAGTCCCTTAGAACCTCAGTTGCTAGACAAAGGTGAAACACTAGGTGTTTGTGTGCAATAGTAAGACACAAAACACCTAGAGCACAAAAGAGAGGGAAAGAGAGATAGGATGTGTATCTAACCCTAACCCTAGAACTCAAACCCTAACAATGGCTGTCTATGCTCTCAAAATATCTCAAGTCTCTACCCTTTTTTGCAACAAGAGAGAGCCCCTCCCTTTATGGGACTTCTTGTCTTGTAAAGCTTACAAGACAAGCTTCAAAAGAGGGAGATCCCTCCATACACTGTATGGAGGAGAGCCAAAAACAAGACAGCTGTCTTAAAATATCTGCAAAAGCAGATGCACAGTAGTCGGCCGGCCAAAAATGCCATCTTGGCCAAAAAGAGTGCCGACCGGCACTAAATAGTGCTGACCGGCAACAAAAAGTGCCGACCGGCAATAAAAAGTGCCGATGGAAGCAAAAACCAGCCGGTGGCCTCTAGCCACTGCCGGTGGTGGGTGGGGATGGTCTACAAGCCCTACCCTGCCTCTCCAAGGCAAAACACAAGTGTTTGGTGTAAAACCAGACACTAAACAGTCAAGTTCGGAGATCCTGAGGTGAGGCGCGCGAGCCAAGACCTCCGGGAACTCCAAACGAACACAAACACGGATAATCACCGAGTGTTCAAACGGTGACGTCCAAGTCTTGAGGACGGTAAAAAATGGGGTGTCTACACAAACATAAATTTTTGTGCCCTTTTCACTCAAATCAGATCCCTCTCTCTCTTTTTGACCATTTCTCATCACTCTCTCTCTCTCTCTAACTTCTCTTTTCTCTCCATTCTCTCTAAACTCTCACCAAATTTCACATTTTCTTTGACCTACAACGATTAAACGAGATTTTGATACTAGTTCTTTATACAAAAATGATGAACATCTTGAGGGCTATGTTTTTACTGGTAGAGATCAAATTCTGGCGAAGTTGTGTTTTAGAGTTTTCTCCTTTTCTCTCTTTGAGGTAGGAATTGTTTACTCTTTTCAATACCTCATTATAAACAGACATGTGGTAGTTTTTATTGCATTAAAAACTTGATTTGATGGGTATTTTTGAAAAACATGTGATGAGGGTTAGGATTTTACGATCTAGAGTTAAATCTTGTCTTTTATTGATAATTTATGAGATTGTATGTTTGAGAAAAATGTTCAAAAAGGATTAGAGTAAAAAGCCCTAATTAATTCTTTATGGGTTATGAGAAAGAGGAAAAAATTGATGATTTGATTTTATTTGAACCATATGGGGTATTGTGTGTTACAAATGTGAAAATGGATATGTAAGAAAATAAAGAAAGTGATCATGAAATTTAATTTGTGTTAATTGTTATTTATGATTTTATAATTGCTAAGTTGTAATAATTGTCAAAAAATAAAAATTTCAGAGAAATAAAAAGGGTGTTGATAAATATTGTATGTATGAAAGATTTTTGGATTGGTTATTCTCGTTTATGAGAGTTCTGATGAAAAGCCCCAAATCCTTTGGTTATTTATTTGTTTGAGAGATGGGATTAATTTGTGTTACTTATGTGTTGGAAATAAATTACTAGTTGAGTTTTGATAATTAATGAGAAAGATGTGACGATTTGTTGTGGGTATTGAGGGGTTGGAGAGAAAGGAAAATAATTTTTGGAAATCAATCAAACATTTATATACTTTTGTGAAACGAGAAGTAAGAGGAGCTGATGATTTTGTTTTTTTTCTTTAAAACTAGTGAATAATTGTATTTGTGACAAATTACTACTTGTTGAACCAAATTTGATATTTTGAATTGAATCAAAAAGATGGGATGGTAGTAATGGAAGAGACTTTAATTATGAGTTTTGGAAATAGTGTGAATTGGAAGATGAATTAATTGGAGTTGAAAGATGAAAGTTATGTAACGTATAAATGTTGATAAAATCTAAATCAAGAGGATGAAATTGAATTCATGGACTTGGTACCTATTGTTTATGAGGCTGTGTCCTTGGCCTTGGCCAATGGTAGAGGATGGTATTGACGTTATTGAATAATTTGTAAAACTTGGAATAATGAGCCAATTATTGAGTTGAATAAAAGTGCGCATTAATATGGGTTCCTCTCCCCTCCTCATTTGTGCTTGGTAAAGTTTGGCGCTTTAACGGGTTCCTCTCCCGTCTAGTTCGCACCCGGTAAAGTGTGAACGGGTTTCTCTTCCCTCTGGCTTGAGGTCCGGTAAAGTTTGGCACTTTGAAATGGCTATTCCTCAACCCTCTGGCTTGCGCCTGGTAAAGTGGGTTGTGGTGGTTATGGCTTAACGAAGTTGGGGTCCGTTATGTGTTAATTACATGTAGTGTATCTTCATACTTGTGTTGTGATGAGAAGGGATGCATTATTGGCTTTACGTGCTTGTGATTGGTAAAATATGGTAATGCGTGTTGACATGTCTATTGTTACTTATATATATATATATATATATATTTGTGAATGTTCATTTTGTACGTGTACTTAAGGCCATAATATATATGTCCTTGTAGCCGTAATGAGTTAGAATGTAGGACAAGTATATTGTTTAGATCGATCTTAGGAGATCATGGTAATGTGATGAATGGTAGATATTTCTTTAAATGCAAATGAAAAGATTTGAAAAGTAAAAACTGGTCTTTATTTCTTGTTATGTTAAAGAGGACCTTTTGGAAAATTGTATTTATGTAAGTACATTTTGAAGTATGAAATATCACATATCCTATATATCTATATATATATACGTGGAGCATTCATGATCATAGCTATCTATATGTTGCTATTGTTTAGGATTATTGGGATTCCTACTGGACATTTGTGTTCATCCCACATTACTAATCATTTTTTAGGTATGGAGTGAAGAGTCGTTCGAGACTTGAAATCTGTCAATTGTTGGCCATGAGACCTTTTAAATGTAGGCGAAATGCCAATGTAATGTAAAAGGGGTTAATCCCTTTTATATATTTCGTTATTTTGTAATTGATGACGCAATGCCTATGGGCGTATATTGTATTTGAGTATATGTACACAAGAGAGAACATTGTAATTTATTTCTTCCTAAATATCTTTGATGTTTTTTATTATTGAACTGGACTGATTTGAAGGAAAAATGTAACATTATCCGAGTAATAAAAGTTGGGGCGTTACAAGAGCCACGAAGATTGCTCGAGCTCTCACCTTACCACTCGAGTAGTGAGACTAAAGGCGGTACTCACATATAGGCCAACCGCTCGAGCGCAACATCTACTGCTCGAGTGATAAAACATGTTTCCCAGAAGTTCAGAACACAGGCAAAGATACTAAATGAACCACTTCACCGCTTGAGTGTACGAAAGACTGCTCGATCTCTGTGCTTAGTCAGCGAAGATGCAAACAAGGACTGCTCAAGTCAAGATACTAAACATCAGTACAAACTTCTTTAATCAAGTACAACACAGGTTGAAATCACATCTAAACTCTCATATCCTCATAGATACAAAAAACGAAAGCAATTACAATTGAATGATATTTTTGTCCAATGGGATTACCAATTACAAAAAACCTAACAATATATATCCACATTGGTCTCTTAGAAATCAATGAATTGGTCCTCTATTTTCGTCCTGATGCCCGATTACACCTTCTTAGAGCAAACACTTGCCATCAAACAACATAGGTTACTGGTAAGAAGAACTTTAAATTATTAGTTTGTGTTAATGATTTCAAATGGGCTAAGGTTTCCTCAATTAACAATGCACTGAACAAAAGTAATCAAACACTAATTAATGTATATGTTATATATATATATTGCTAGGTCCTTGGTGAAAGTTTTTGGCATCACGTTAAGTTGTTTAATGGTTTCACTACTTGGAAAAAGGGATTAGGTGGCATATTTTTTAATGACGTATTTTTAAACGTCATTTTTTTAATATGTAACGACGTTTTTATTTATCAAACGACACCATAGACGTTAAAAATGCCTCCAAATGCGTTGTGCTTCACGCGCTTGGTCTCCCCCTCTTTTCAAACCCTAAATTTGAATCTGAGACTCACACCCAAATCTCGAGCGCTCTCTCTCTCTCTCTCTCTCTCTCTCTTAGAGTGATTTTGAAGCTCCACCGCTTGTTCATTCTCAGAGCGAGGTAGTGAGCACCAACGAAGGTGAGCTCCATTGTCTCTCTCTCTCTCTCTCTCTCTCTTTCTCTCTCAACCCACTCTAAACCCTCATCAGAGCGATTCAGAGATTCATCTCAGTGATTTCGTCGCAGAGATTCAGAGCGATTTCATCTCAGTGATATCATCGCAGAGATTCAGAATGGTCTCCACCATTTGCACCATCATCTGCACCATCGTCTACTAAGGTGAGCTCCACCGTCTCTCTCTCTCTCTCTGAAGCTCTTCTTTCCCATCTCTCTCTCTCTCTCTCTCTGTTTCAATGATTGATGAGCTGTATGTATTGTTTTTCACTGATGAGTTGTATATGCTTTGTTTCATTGTCTTTTCTTTGTTTGGTTGTTAAGAAAACTGGGAAAAAAATATGCTCTGTTTCATCATAGAGATTCTTTTTTTTCGTTGTCTTTTCTTTGTTTTTCACTGATGAGTTATGAGTGAGTGATGGCTGTTTCTTCTTCTTCTTCTTCTTCTTCTTCTTCAGTGTTGTCATCATTGCCGCCGCCGGAGCATCCAGATTTGTATGGGAAGCGGAGGAAGCTTGCTAAGGTTCAGATATTGGAGAGAGAGAGATTACTTTTCTTGAGGTTGGCTTTTAATTCAAGTTTATTTAGTAATTAATTTTTTATTTTTATTTTATTTTATTTTATTTTTATTGGCTGTTTTGTTGTTAAATTCATGTAAATATTATTTTTACTCTTGATTGGTGTTGGATGGTGAATTGGAAATATGAGAAATTTTACCCTCAAAAACTAAAAATAATTAAAAGAAGATGAAAATAATTGAATTAGTGAGAGGGAAAAAATTGTGCTGGAAAGTGGAAACCTAATTAGAATTACGATTTGGTTGTTATATTAAAATGAAGAAATTGTCTTTGAATGAATGATATCAATTTGGGGATATTCTTGCTTGATACAATAGTCTCAAAAACCTCATCTTCAACCTGCTTCCCAGTGCTGTAAAGAGTGCGTGATTGGTCTTGCAATTGTGTTGTATAGCATGCAGTTGATCTTTTTTTCCCCCCTTCTTTGTATGCCAGACAAATTCATCGATGCAATTTAAATATCTTGATTTTGTTTTGAAAAGGTTATATTTTATCTTAAGAATTATTGATGTTCAGTTACTAAATCTAAACTTGATTGGACTTCACAATTTGGTAGGGTTGCTGATTTCGTGGTGGCAAATTCAGATCCTTTCAGAAGTCAAGAAATCTGAATTCTGAATCTTATGTATGATGTTGCATTGCTTATTGAAACTTTAGGAAAATAAAAATTCATGGAAGCAAACTGAACTAGTTGTCGTTGTCTAATTACTCTTACCTCAACTTAATTTTTATTCTTGAAACTGGCTTCTCTTCAGATAACACAACAACACATCATGACTTTTAATTCCTGGTTTTAAATTTTTATCTTTGGGACATCACATCTTGCACCTGCAGTAGGCTTATCTGTTGGTTTGCCATTATGCTGGTGATGTAAGTTTCTATTCTTTGTGTTATGATATGTATTTATTTAATAGTTCATTCAGCTCCAGAATATACACTTTTGAAACAAAAAACATTGACCAACACTTCAATTTATTTTTCAGGTCACCTATCAAACTGAATTTTTTCTGGACAAAAACAAAGATTATGTTATTGCTGAACATCGAGCACTCTTGAGTGCTTCCAAATGTCCCTTTGTGTCGGGTTTGTTTCCACTTTCATCTGAGGAGTCCTCTAAACAATCAAAGTTCTCTTCAATAGGTTCACGGTTCAAGGTCTGATGTTCTCTCTCTCTCTCTCACTCTCTCTCTCTCTTAAATTATCTACCTCTTTTGTACAATAGCTTGACTTACGAAATTCCTGTTGTACTTTTTGCAAGAACAATTGCAACAATTGCTTGAAACTCTGGGTTCAACTGAGCCTCGTTATATTCGCTGTGTGAAGCCCAATAATCTTCTTAAGCCAGCTATTTTTGAGAATAGTAATGTTCTACAACAATTGTGTTGTGGGGTAAGGAAGAGTAACTTTTACATGGTTTTGGAAACGAAGTTGGCTGCCTTCTTTTTTTGTCCCCCTCATAACTCTTGTTAATAATGCTCGACTCAGGGTATTATATAAATCTTTGTTATTATTTTTGTTCCTTGTCCTTTTTTTAGTTAATTAAAGTTTGGCAAACAATTTTCATATTTTTTGGGTTTATTTATTTATTTTTCCCCTCTCTGTTTGCTAGTGTATTTTGGTTCGATTCTTTTAGTATAATTTTATTTGATGACTTTTTATTGGTGGATGTGAACTTTGTTAAAAAAATTCTGTATTCATTTCCAATCAAGAATTGTTTTTTACTACCCACCTCAATCAACTGCCTTAGAATTATTTTTTATGGAACATTAGTTTTTGTAACCTTACTGGAACTGCATGCAGGACTGATTATTTTAAATTTTTTTATAGGACTTTCCTGCTAATTAAGTATAAACACATGAAGTTTGTTAAAATTGTGTATTTTGCTGCTTGATTACTGTTGGAACGCTAGCTTGTTGATAGTGGCCAAATTTTTTAATTGAAATTGAAATCAAGTTGAAAATTTAGTAGTACAAAATTTTCATTTTGTAATGAAACGTTTCACATCTCTCTCTCTCTCTCTCTCTCTCTCTCTCGCAGATGATACTACCTGGCAATGGATTACTCTTAAGTTAGTAACTTCCTACTATTATTGCCCAAATAGAAAAAGAAAAAAAGAAAAAAAAGAAAAACAACATAATGTGCACACAAATCCTGTAACATATTTTATAACATAATGTCAACAAAATGCTTTTGGCTAGTGTGAACACAAATCCGTTACCTTATTTTATAACATAATACCCATTGGTGGACACAAATCCTGTAACATATTTTGTAACATAATACCCATTTTACCCCCATTGTCTTTTGAGTATTTATTAATGAAGTTAATATTTTGTCCCCTTCAAAATCTATGTAATTTTACTTTGGCCCCTCTAAAATCTAAATAACTTTGCCTTGGTCCACTCTTTGTATTTTGTACACTTACTGGACATTTTTTTTCTTAGTAGTTGTGATTTGTTTTGCTAGTATGCAATGCACACTTTCGGTGATAGGAGGTAACTTATTAAGTACTGTTATACTATCTCTTTGCCAATGGATACACCCTCTCTATATATAGTGTTGGTAAGAATAATTAGTTTGTTATCCATTAACCTTGCGGTGATATATGACTAGCCAATCATGATATATGTTCATGCTAGCCTTTTTTTTTTTTACTATATTTATTCCCTCTATTTCTCCTTCTACAATGACCACCATATTTTTTTTCTATACGTCATGTAGTGGCATTTCTTGTGAAGTGCAATTTGTAGATTCTAATATTTGTTTGGTTGGGGCTATGACTGAAAAAGATGATTTCTGATTTTGTTGGTGTAGTTGTGGATTATATTTCTATATTTTTACATATAGTGAACTCTGCTTGACATGGTGGCCAAAATATTAGGAATGGAACCCTTGGATATTGTTAACAGGATATTGTTTTTACTATTATGTGTAGTTTTCTTTATGATATGGTTAATTTGTTAATGTAAATTGATTTTCACTTCCCTCAAATTGGAAGGAAAGACTGGAGGATATTGAAAGGGACCAATGTGAATATACATTGGATGATGAGGACATGAAGGTTCAAGATGTAATTCTTAAACCAGACCCATCAAAAAATGACACTATGTGGTTGAAGAAAACTCTTTCTTGTTCCTACCCAAACTTGCCTTTTAATGAGGCACTCCAAAAAGAAAATGAGAAACTTCAGTTAGAACTACAATGGTCACAAACCAATTCGGATGTGGCTGAATGTGAAGTAATTCAACATCTGCTTGATGTCACAGAGGCTGTTGCTGTAAATTCTGTATCTGAGAAGAGTTCACCCATGAGAAATTCCAAAAAGGTGGAGCAGAATTATTCGGATGTTAATAGTGAAAAGGAGCATTCATATGATGAAAGCTATACTAAGCAAAGTGAGACTCACTCAACTTCAAGGTTTGTTTTCTCTCCTTTTTTTGTTTTTGTTTTTGTTTTTGTTTTTGTTTTTGTTTTTGTTTTTGTTTGTTTGTTTTTGTTGTAGAAGAGAGTGAAATCATTCCTTAAAATGCAGTTTGTGTTGTTGTCAAATGGCCTATATTGCCTCATTAATTTGAAATTTGTGCTTATCAGAAAATAGTTAATGTGTTTACTTTGTCATGTAATTCATTGAATCATCAACAAATTTTAACTAGTAGATTGCTTGAAATCGTAACTCAGTTGCCTGATACGAGAATTTTCTGTCTAAATTCTTTTTAGAAACACTTCCTCAGTATCATCCGGACGTGATCTGCTGTCTACTAGAGGTTCAAATTGGGCTAATGAATGGCATTCAGATTTGCTCGGCTGTTGTTCTGAGCCTATTTTGTGTATGTTATATGATTATACCACATCACTTGTTATTCAACTGCATGATACCAGAACAACAACCTATTTTGTGTATATTCGTGATTGGCTTATCTAATATAATTTTAAAGTCAGTTTCATTTTCTATGTTCTATCTTTCTAGAGCAGGGAGGTAGTCTTGTGGAGTAACTTCTATTTGCCTTCCCCTTTCCTCTACATAGACTTATAATTAGGACATAGGATGTAAAGGGGATTTCTACTTATTTGTGTTTTCTTTTCCTTTTTGAGTCAATTCTTTATTGGTCTGGTACCCTTTGCAAATTACAAATAATAAGATGCAAAGATTCTTTATTGGTCGGATTCAATGTGTGTAGAGGTATTTAGTTGTGTTAGATGTGTCTTTTCAGATGAACTTTTTTAATTAGCTCATCGCTGAGGTCTTGAAAGTATATAACTTATTGATTTTTTCCTTGTGTTGATTACAGGACAACATGCTTGGGAAGTTTACGAGAACATTATGAGAGAAGCTTCTTGTTTGAGAATTCAGAGAGATTTTCGTATGCATCTTGCTATGAAAGCTTATAAAGAATTGTGCTCCTGTTGTTTCTATTCAGGCTGGCATTCGTGGAATGGTTGCACGTGATGAGCTTCGCTTCAGAAGGTAGATTGCTTTTTATGGAAAGCTTTCATTGCTGTATACTCTTAGACTACTTGATTACATGAATTGTGCATTTGCATGTATTAGTAGGAACTCCAATTTTTTTTTTTTACACTAGCTTTTGCTCAACTGAGTTCCTTAAAATTACCATATTATAGCCTTCTATAATAATGTTTTTATTTTGCAGAGCAGTTCGAAAACTGTCTCTCAGAATCTCCAAATATTTCTTGATGGGTTTAAAATTAGCACAATTTCAAAAAAAAGGATATCACGGCGTTTTTCAAAACACCACTTAAACTCTAAATTTAGCGGTCAGATTTTTTTAAAAAGATATGATGGCGTTTTAAAAACGTCGCTAAATATCATAGTAATACTGCTATGTTGGACATTTGGCGGTGTTTTTAAAAACGCCGCCTATACTAATATAATGATGTTTTTAAAATTCCAACGGCCGCGATTTCGGTGTTTGATACTAAACGTCACAAAAAGAATTAGCAACGGTTTTTGCACCTATAGTGGTGTTTTTTAAACGTCGTTAAATGCTGATTTTCCAGCAGTGTTTCTTGCACCAGGACAATTTCTGTTCAATGGTTTCAGCATTAAACTTTAATTGGGCTGAAGGTAGTGTTAGTGGAGATGGTGAGGATGTGAGGGGCTTGATTTTAGCGGGTATAAAAGTGGGTGCCAGATTGACGTTGGTTGTTGGAGTAGATAGACCATCAATGCGGCAGCAGTGATGACCCAGAGGATTTCTATTCGTTACTGAAGCTACATATGGAGGTATAAGGGGAAGAGATTTAAATATATACATGCTAGTGGTGTAGGCGTCGTGTTTTGCACAATTAGCCTTGCCCATGATAAGAAAGAAAAAAAAAGTTGAATTTTTAAAGTTGAACAAATTTCAGAAATTATGTGCAATCTAATGTTCACTTGTAGGAAAGCCAATAGTAAAGTATGGACCATTTCTTGTTAAAAAATGCTTCATGCAAGCATAGGCGTAAAAGCAAAGAAATACGAATCCATGGACGTATAAGATACCAAAATAGCAAATCAAACATGGCAAAAGTCAACACAAGTAGAAAAAGAAAAAGAAATGAATTTTTTAAACAACATAGATAGACATTCATGGACGTAGACAATATCCAAAGACCAAAGACGACAAACTTTTTGGCTGCTAACTCATGTTCAAAAGCAAAATGATAAACTGCTAGTGTAGACGTCTCCGAACGTCCCGGGAGGGAATCCCGTTTTGTTCACTGGGGCTTACTACAGTTTGGACTCAATGTCACGGTCTTGTATCTAATCTCGCAGAGTGCAATGCAAGACCGATGAATCATCAAAGAGTCCAAATCCAGCAAATCATTTTTGAAAAACTGATTTTTAGAAAGAAGTGCCAAACATGGATTGCTTTGCCAGATACAGAGTCGCCACCTAAATATTTTATTTTGGGAGAATTTAGGAAATCCTGACTCATGCCTAAGGCCACGTGTCCGTCATCACCAAATTTGCCTCGGCTTGGGAACTTGGGTACGATTGGGGAAGGTCACTATGAGCACCCCCGCTCGCCCGATCAAAGATCGGCCACTACTAAGCATGATATCGAGTTTTGAAAACATATGTGCTCTTATTCCGGTTATTAGCCTAGAATTACTATGTGATGCGCACAGCATACAAGAATAGACTGGGTCACCTGAATTAGAACAAAGCATCGCATATCTGTTTGTTGAGAAAATGGATTGAAGTTTGCTACTCACAAGTAGGCTAAAACAGGGTTTCGACGAATTATTCCAACTCAAACAACCTAACCTTCACCCACAGGCATTCAGGAAGTTATATCATATAAGCACATAGCCTCAGGGTAAGCATGCTATCATGGCAGTCACTCACACACATGTAAGGATGCTAAAGCATAAACACTTACCGAGTACTCTGAGCCAAAGAAAGAAGCTAATTAGAAATCATGCATGAATCTTAACTATGCTAAGAATGCCTAATGCAACACATGCAGAAATACAACTACAATAGACTCGACTATTCTAAGATGGCATATGAAATGTAACAATTGATACATGTATTCAACTTGTAATTGAAATACAATGTAGTTAGCATGATGCGCCGAGCCCCGTGCATGCAGTACATATGAATAAATGCAAACATGCGAACATATAGATGCTAATTGAAGCATGCTCTAAAACTAACCATCATAAGCTGGTAAATAAAAGGGAGAAAGACGTGGGGTTGGAAGACATACATCGCACACACGCACACTTATTACAACATTGCCCTCTCTCGGGGGGTCCGAATAAATAATACACAACCGAATGAATAACGAATTACAGCTAATTATTATACAACCCTAATTAATTAACAAATTAACTAAAATAAATAAGCTAGCATGCCCTCGGCTCGGTCTTGAATGATAAGGAATGCATGCATGCTCGAGCCGCCTTGTCGGAAAATCCATCGCGATGCCCCGATTTGCCTCTGTTTGCAACTGGTCCCAGAACACTGTACAAAGCTCCAGAAGGCTGCTGACCAGTTTTTGCTACTGTTTTCCGGTTTGCTGCAACAAAGAGCACGAAAGGGGCATAGCAAAGTATTTTCAACATATGTGTGTACGACCACTCTCCCCGTCATTGAATAAGCTCTAGGGAGTGTAGTCTTCGATCCTCATGCCACCAATCATGCATCTCGATGCATGATGATTGAGGGGTCGAATTGCACAACTCGATGTGAAATGAATGCAAACATAAGCAAGTAAAGCCAACAACTCAATCATGGACAGTCAAGAGTGTCGGCGGCCGAGAATCAAGGCACGTTTCATCACTTGGAATGCAAAACGTCCCTCGTTTCCCGTGTTTGGACTAAACCCTACTCCAAACACAATGCAATACATATGGCATGCATGAATGCAACTCTAACATGCAACCTAAACATAATGCCACTAAATGATGCAAACATGCAAATGATGATATGCAAACAAGCTACTACCATACACAATACTAAGAAATAATCAATGGCATATTCAATACACCTGAAAACTATATGGCATAGGCAATGCACACGTGGAGACTAATAATGAAATGATCAAGGCACACACAATGCGATGGTCAAGCATGTGACAACATGGACATGGCATACACAATGCAAGATGGATTTAAACTAAAATGAATGGGCCTTAGCCACACTCAAATCAGTGGCCAAACATGATAAAATCAGGCAACAAAACACATGCAAACATGCACAAATGCAAGGGACCAAACCTAAGGCACCAAATGCAACTCTATCAAAGCATGGTAAGGGATGAAATATGGCACACAAACACACATTTTCCAGCTCTGAAATGACATGCAAGATGGTCCCGAATCATGCAAACACGTCACACAATGTGTGCTAGATAGCCTGAATACCGAAACTAGTGAAGCGCATTACACTAGAGGTACATAAAGCAATGCACAAATGGCAAAACCAACCCCAAAAAAACCCTAGGCAGGTCCAAGATAGTGGGAAAATGGTCCAAAATGATGGCTCGAAAGGTATGAAAATGAAGCTCATGCAATGGTCCAAAAACGAGGCATACAAGCACGACTCTCAAACGCATTTAAAGAGTGGAAAACATGGGAATATGGCATACATGTAAGCTCTAAAATATGATGCATAATGGCCCCAAAACATGGAGACACTTCAACATAAGCATGCAATAGGCTCCAAAACTTAAAGCTAGGCAAGGGTATTGAACTACAACCATGCATAACAAGCATCATTCGACCATGAGGCATAAAAATAGAGCTAAGGCAGTCCAAAACATGCACAAAATTAGTTTAAACCATGGCCAAAAAGTGCTAGAATCAAAGGCCAAAATAGCATGTAATGTAAGCTAGTAAAGAGGATTTGCACTACAAGCATGTGAGGCAATCAAGAGGCCATCAAACCAGCAAAAGTCAGAGGTATGATATGACAAATAAAGCCCTAAAACCCACTTAAACATGGTCTATGCATGCAAGAATGATAGGCTCCTTTGATAGGCTATAAAGAGGGTCGTTCTACACATGTAAGATGGACACCCAAAATGGAAAAATAGGCTCTGGACAGAGCCTATACAGGTTCTAAAACCCACCAAAAATGGCCTGAAACATGGCTTGGAAGCATGCAAATAAGGGCTCCTTTGTTAGGCCAAATATGCTAGTAAACAAGACAAGGGGTGAGAGGGTCATCCCTTTCTGATTTTGGCACTCAAAACAGCATTCTAGCCACTGAAAATCCACAAGATTTCAGTGGCTAGAAGGCCAAACAAAGGTCAATGCAAAGGCCCAAAGGCATGGCTCAAAACAAAGTAAAATGAAGCATCCAAGGAAGTAGATGACCCCCAACAGAAAAATGATCTTAAACAAACATGTTAAGGACCTCAAAATAAGACTTTTTTTTAGTTTATGACAAAGCCTAAATATGTTTGCAAATATAGCTAAGATATGAAGAAAAATAAAGCTAAAAGGGGGGAAAGGCGTGTTACCCTTGTAGCTTCAGCAAAACAGCACACCTTTGGACCAAAACTCAACCTTTAACCTCTGAGAATGACCTCTAAGGAGCTTAGGTTGATGGTGGAAGTGTTAGGCTAGGATGTGTAGTGTAAAAGGGCCAAAAACTATGCACTTTTGGAGCCAAAATAGAAATATAGAGAGGGAGGTATATGTGTATGCCTTTGGGAAATTCTGAACCTCCACAAAGGAGGGAGAGGCCCTCCTTTATAGCCAAGAGGGTCCAAAGCTTCTCAAAGAAGCTAAAAAACAAGCTTGAAGATCCTCCATACACGTGTATGGAGGATTCATTCTGTGCCTTCCAGCTGGCAACAACTCATAGAGACAAGACTGAGGGAGGCAGGCCGACCAGTTCAGGTGGTCGGCCGACCACTTTCTTTGGTCGGTCGACCAGTTCAAAAGGTTCAGGCGGTCGGCCAGCCACTTTAGGTGGTCGGCCAGCCATTTCAAAAGGGTTAGGTGGTCGGCCAGCCCATTTGGTGGTCTTCCAACTGAATGCAAGCTAGTGGTGTGGTAGGAGACCAACAATTGTGGCCCAAAAATGAGGGAGACCAGTTACCTGACAAGGAAACCGGTCGATGGGGGAAAAGTGGTCTGCAAGGAGAAAAGGTGGTCTCCCACCCTTGTACCACCTTCCAAACAATGAAAACAAGGTCAATGCCAAAAATGAACCAAGATGGATGCAAAACGAGGGTTCGGGGGGTAAAACGCGCAGTCGAGTGCCCCAAAAACTGACTGTTAAGCATCGAAAGTGGCGTGTGACCACAAAGGTGGTCTCCCGGGCCACAGTGTCCCTCTAGAGAGAGGAAACAAGGTGTGTGCCAAAAACCAAAGCAAACGGAGAAAGTTAAGTGGTCTCGAACCGAGGCGCACGACTGACGGCTCTGAAAACTGGAAACTGGTCTCCAAACGGAAACAGTGGTCTATGACCACAAAAAGTAGCCTACGGCCACTGAGAGATGGTCTACGAGACCTCTCCCTCCCTTCGTGAATAGAAAATAGAACTTGGTTCGCAAACCGAGGCAAAGCACAAAAGGGTCCCGAAGTCTAGAGGCAAGGCTCTCAGCCAAGACTTCGTAACCTCAGAACGAGCACAACATGCGCAATCACCGAGCGCTCAATCGATGACGTTTGAGCTTAAGGTTGGTCAAAAATGGGGTGTCTACAGTTGCCCCTCTTTGACAGAACTCGAAAGTCATAAGTGACAGGAGTGAATGTCAAAGCCCAGAGACGACCCATTTTTGACAAGGCCGAAGACTTAGATAAACAGGTAAGATAACAAAGAAATGTGCCCGTAGGCAGGGGCAAAATGCAAGTGATAATGCAAGAAGCCGAACATAACTTATGATCATACAAAGACAGCTGTAATGAAGCAAATATACAGAATAAATGCAACGATTTTAAGCAAGAATGCAAATCACACTACATTTCATGCAGTCGAAAGTCATAAGTGACGAGAGTGAATGTCAAAGCCCAGAGATGACCCATTTTTGACAAGGCCAAAGACTTAGATAAACAGGCAAGATAACAAAGAAATGTGCCCGTAGGCAGGGGCAAAATGCAAGTGATAATGCAAGAAGCCGAACATAACTTATGATCATACAAAGACAACTGTAATGAAGCAAATATACAGAATAAATGCAACGATTTTAAGCAAGAATGCAAATCACACTACATTTCATGCAGTAAGAATGTAAGAGGATTATATAATTCTCGCTATGTCTCACGCGGAGTACATACAATATCTGTCCGGTTCGTTTAGTCGCGCCAGCTTCAAATGAACCATACATACAATATCGTGCCTGCAAAAGAGAGAAACTCAATAGGTACAATATTCTTAGGAATATGCATAACAATGCAAGTGAAAAGTGCGTAATGACGCAAGTTGAGGGATGTATAACAATGCAACCTAAGTGTGACGCATAACAATGCGAAGGGCATGCATAACAATGTAGATAAAGTGTGCATGACAATGCAGGTGGAGGAGAGAAACATAGGGATATATCCCAATGTTTCGGGAAGAAAGAGAAACATAAGGATATATCCCAGTGTTTTAAAAAGAAGGAGAAACATAGGGACGTATCCCAGTGTTTCAAAAAGAAGAAGAAACATAGGGACGTATCCTGGTGTTTCAAAAAGAAGCGTGCATAATAATGCAAGCTAAGATGAATTCCAAACATGCTGAAATCGTGTAAGGAAAGGGACACTCAAACCACGCTGAAATCATGAGAAGAGGTCGAAAACAACACGCCCAAGCGCGTACACGATGTAACCTGAGATAAATTCCAAACACACTGAAATCATGTGAGGAAAGGGACACTCAAACCACGCTGAAATCGTGAGAGGAGGTTCAAAGACAAACTGCCTAGGTTCGTACACGATGCAGCCTGGGATAAATTTCAAACACGCTGAAATCGTGTGAGGAAAGGGACACTCAAACCACGCTGAAAACGTGAGAGGAGGTCCAAAGACAAACTGCCTAGGTGCGTACACGACGCAACCTGGAATAAATTCCAAACATGTTGAAATTGTGTGAGGAAAGGGACACTCAAACCACGCTGAAAACATGAGAGGAGGTCCGAAGACAAACCGCTTAGGTGTGTACACGACGCAACCTGGGATAAATTCTAAACACGCTGAAATCGTGTGAGGAAAGGGATACTTAAACCACGCTAAAATCGTGAAAGGAGGTCCAACAACCCGCCCAGCGCGTCTACAACGCAACCTGAGATGAATTCCAAACACGCTAAAATCGCGTAAGGAATGGGACACTCAAATCACACTGAAATTGTGAGAGGAGGTCCGAAACAAACCGCCCAGCTGCGTACACAACGCAACCTGAGATAAATTCCAACCACGCTGAAATCGTGTAAGGAACGGGACACTCAAACCACATTAAAATTGTGAGAGAAGGTCTAACAACCCGCCCAGCGCGTCTACAATGTAACCTGAGATAAATTCCAAACACGCTGAAATTGCGTAAGAAACGGGACACTCAAAATACGCTAAAATCGTGAGAGGAGGTCCGAAACAAACCGCCTAGGTGCGTACACGATGCAACCTGAGATAAATTCCAAACACGCTGAAATCGTGTGAGGGAAAGAGCACTCTAACTATGTTGAAATCGTGAGAAGAGGCTCAAAAACAACCGCCCAGGTGTGTACACGACGCAACCTGAGATAAATTCCAAACACGCTGAAATTGTGTAAGGAAAAGAGCACTGTAACCACGCTGAAATCGTGAGAAGAGGCTCGAAAACAACTGCCCAGGTGCGTACACGACGCAACCTGAGATAAATTCCAAACACGCTAAAATCGTGTAAGGAAAAGAGCACTCTAACCACACTGAAATCGTGAGAAGAGGCTCGAAAACATCCGCCTAGGTGCGTACACAACGTAACCTAAGATGAATTCCAAACACGCTGAAATCGTGTGAGGAAAAGAGCACTCTAACCACGCTAAAATTGTGAGAAGAGGCTCAAAAACAAACAATCAGGAATGCATTCCACGCAACCTGAGATAGCCCCGGAGGACAATGATCCTAGACGCTGCACAGTGTGAAAGGATAAACGATACAAGATAATACAAGATGCAAATAAATGCAATAAGTGCGATGATACGATACATGTTACAACATGTTACAAGCAATGTAGTGCATGATGTTTAGGGAATGCAACAAACAAACAAAGCGGCACTTTAGAAAGCACCTCACGGAATGAGTGGCGGTAAACCGCTCTATTCTGATGGGGAATGGTCCTCAAGGAGAGCACTTCTGATTGCCATCCTGGCTCTAAAACAATCAACACAGTATTTTGTTCACTTTGAACTTACAGCTCGTATGACACACTGCTCATTCCGAACACACAGCTCATAACACGGTACTCGGTTTATTTTGAACATACAACTCATAACACAGTACTTCGTTTATTTTGAACACACAGCCCGTAACAGCACACTACTCATTCTAAACACACAGCTCATTCTGGACGGACGGGATACAATGACGGAACTTGCAGAAGTTGAAACACACTCAGATGCTCTGAATTTTCCCTCTTTTCTTTTGCTTTGTAGTCTGGAATCTATATAGCTTCAGATAGGTCCTTGCTCTACTGTTCTCATGTGACCTGGGTCGAACCCTGCAGTTTTATGAAAGAACAAATCCTTTTTTGCACAAATGTGGAGAATGGCACAATACTCTGGGCAAAAAATGATTTTTTTGAAATTAAGAGATGAGTTCTTAACCGAGTATTGAGCCTACGACTGACCACAGCCAAAACGACTCAACAACGAAAAACAAAAGGTAGAACAACCTAAACACAACTCAACAAAGGAAAAACAAGGTAAAACAACCTAAACACAACTATTAACACTCAAATGACTCAAAACAAGAATCGAAACAAACAAAAACACACAAACACAACACTTAGTTGTGTTATAAAGGCAAGAGACCTCTCGGTGCACGAGGAGCCAGTTTCTCCGGGTATTGTTTCCCACCCTTTCTCACTTGTGATTCTCACATCACTCGGCCCCCAAGCTCTGTTTTTCTGAAAAAGTCCTTTTAGTCACTTTTTCTCTCAGCGCACATCTCTTTGTTCTTCAATCTCTCATTTTTTATCCCTCCCCCGGGTGGTTGATGGATAAATAGGAAGTTGTGGGCTCTTGCCCCTGGTATTCTACCAGATTTTCATTCTTGTTCACAACAGTGAGTCTCTCCCACGGAGGGGCTGTGCTATAACTGGGTGTGTAGCAAATCTGCAGTTGACATCGGTTAACGATGCTCTGCTGGGGAGTTTGGACATGACCAGATCTGTCCAGATGAGGGAGTGGAATATCTTGCCCCATTCCAGTTCGTGCTTCGCACTTGGCTTGATACCTCGTTGCTTAGAGGATGTGAGAGCTTTTTGCCCTTTTGCGGTCAGCTTTAGTGGTGCCCTTTTCTGGCGAATACGGTGCTCCTTCTGGCAAGTAGAGTGCCCTTTTTGGCAAGTATGTTGACAATGGGGAAAAGACAGAACACCTGACTCAACTGTGCCCCTAGTTTATCATTTTGACCATTTTTTGTTTTTGACTTTCTACTAAAACAATTTTGACCAAAATGAGAGTTAGATTAACATGATTGTTCAATTTTCTGATTTAAAATCATGCAAGTTAGGCAATGAGCACTGAAAATTTTTCTTTTTTTGGGTCCAAGAAGTGGTCCAGTTTTGAAAAATGGAATACTTTTCGAGAAAATTAGTCAACCTCAGTAAAAATTCTCAAAAACTGTTTTTGCAAACAGCCACTGCTCAACGAGCACGGAACTTACTCTCGAGATACACAACTTCAGATCCGAAGGAGAATTGCCCCTTGTCTGAACGGCACTACATAGCAACGGAAAGTTCCCCTTGTTTGAATGGCACCGCAGTGCGCTGTATGGCAACGAAAAGTTGCCCCTTGTTTGAATGGCACCGCAGTGCGCTGTATGGCAATGAAAAGTTGCCCCTTGTTTGAATGGCACCTCAGCGCGCTGTATGGCAACGGAAAGTTGCCCCTTGTTTGAATAGCACTGCAGTGCGCTGTATGGCAACGGAAAGTTACTCCTTGTTTGAATAGCACTGCAGCACATTGTAACCAGTTTTCAAGGTGACGATCACAACCGAGCTCTTAGATACAGAGAAGACAACAATGATCAGAACCATCACATGGACACAGTCAAATTTGAAGTGTTTTACGGCTGGACTTCAGAATGACGTTGCCTACGTATCCCAAACATGAAAATCAAGCCTTGCATAGTTCGGGGGTTAAGGTACACTCGGGTATTAACCTCTCCTTTTGCGCTCTAACTTTTGCCAAGGCCGCCCTTCCAAGTTTTCAACCTTGCGAGCTTTGTTCTTCTTTTCTTTTCATTTCTTGTCATTTCTCTTTTTATTTTTTCCTTTTCATCTTTTCTTTTCATTTTCTTCATTTTTCTTCTTCTTTTTTTTATTTATTCTTTGCATTTTTATTTTTTAATTTTTTTTCTTGCTCTAACTTTTGCCTGGGTCGCCCTTCCGGGTTTTTGGCCCAGCGAGCCTCTCAAGGGCAAAAGTGTAGCTTTGTCCATGTTGAATGGTTTTGAGATCTCGAAGCGATCTGAATCTAGGTGAATGGCTGATTTTCGCTGATGATGTAAAAGTTCATTCGATAGGGGCTGAATTGCCCCCAATGTTGTGGATAGGAACTTGGTTGTCCTTCAGCAATACTTTCTTCTTTCCCTATTTTGGGATTTGACATTCTTGCCAGTCTTCCCTAGTTTGCAGAAAAGACTCATCTTTGACTCTTCGAGCGCATCTGACATTTTTGTCCCTAGTTCAAGGGTTGCCTTTGACCTAGCTTCGCAAGCTTCCTTTGATCACATTTGATATTCTCGCCCCTAGTTCATGGGTTGCTTCTGATCTGGCCATACAAGCCTCACATCATGATTGACCTTTGAACATTCTGAATTAAGGTTCAAAGTTTGGAAGCAAAGGGGTTGAGTTTCGAGGCTAAGAGTGATCCTAAGCTGCACAATCTCAAGAGCGATTCCATACAGGTCTTCGCATGTTCACGTAAAATATTTTTTGAAATCTTTTAAGAAAACGAGAAATCGCTTGCGCTGAAGACAGTGTAGAACCAATCTGGATCAAGCCAGGATCCTTCTTAGTGCCCACATTAACAAACATGATTTCATTCATTAAGGGCTTAGCATGCCTCTTTTTCTCTCAGTTGATCAAACTTTACAAAACCCAAGGAATTCCTTCCTCTTTGTTTTCACCGCAGTGTTCAACAAGTTTTGAAAAAGCTTAGGTCAATGCAATGATTTCAAGGCACAGAAAAGACACAGTTTCTAGTCAAATACTGCCATCTCATTCAGAACTTCTGGCACAACTGGCACAAGGCAGAAGCAAACACAAGAGTGTGAAAATCACTGCTGTTTCATTCAAAATCTGTCGGCACAACTGGCTCCAAGGCAGAAACAGACTCAAAAGAAAACGAAAAGACAAACACTAAACAAGCAAGTGATGTCCGAGGTAACACCCCGAAATCACCCGAGTTTAACAAAACAGGACGGACTCGATACAACAAGACAGACCCGACTGACTCAGCATAAAAAGACTGATTCTATACATCACAACAAGATTGACCCAATACCTAAGTCAGAAAGTAAGGTAAACAGCATTCGCAAATGCTTAAAATAGTGCGTGCCATCCCCACAACTGGAGTGAACTGAGCGCCATTCGCAGGTGGTTCATCCTCCGATCACATACTCGTACTATCCCCCAAGTTCATTGATCCAGTGCCGATAGACTTTGCAGGACGTGGTGCGACGACGACCTCATTGTCAATCAAATCTTGCACTTCGTGGCGAAGACGAAAGCAATTGTCAGTGCCATGACTGGTTTGTTGATGGAAGACACAGTACTGGGCAGCATCATGCATAACTGGAGGAGGATTCGAGAGAGGCCGAGGCTCAAGGGGTTTGAGATGGCCTTGTCCAACAAGGATTTGGAGAGCTTTGGACAAAGGCATATAGAGGGCATGGAAGACCCTTTGACCTCGGGGTTGGTACTTCAAGGTTTGTGGATTTTTGCTGGACGCACCAGCAAAGGGATTGGCAGGTGCTGATTGAGTTTGCTGATCTCTTCCGAGCACGGGATTAGAGCTGAAAGGAACATTCCTAGTACAACGGCCCTTCTCCCGACTTGCCCTTTGATTCAAACTGCCCCTAACTTGAGTGGCGAAAGTGTCATCTACAGTTTTTGCAACAACTGCGAGGACTTGCTCTTTGTTCAGTCCCTCAGCTTTCAATGCCTCAATAGCCAACAGAAGATGCTCATGGGGATCCATGCCCTTCCCTACCTTGTTCTTTCCACTCGCCTCCACTTTGCCAAGGGTTTGGTTTTCTTCAAATGCTGCCCGTTCCAAGATTAGGGAGCCTTTTGACATGAAATTCTCGGTATGTGGTATGGTTGATGACAGAGCCAATATCCCAAAGGCTAAATCTGCCACAGTTCTTTGAAGATTTTCAATCATTCTCATCAACTCGAAAGTAGTCGGTTCACGAGTTTGAGATGATTGGGGTTCAGGTGCACCCATCATGCATAAGTCCATGCTTTCCAGAATGAACACCTCAGGCTTGGGTAGATGGGTTGGGGTGATGTATATGCTGGGGTCGAAGGTGGATGGTAGTATATGGATGAGGTTGGGGTGGGGAGGTGACGAGTCAGTACTAACCCGAGGTCCTTTGGGTGGAGCTAGGGTCTCTTCGTCAGAAGATCCTGAATTTTATGACGGAGGCGGATGCAACGGTTCGTATCATGACCGTGTTGTTGATGATAGGCACAGTATTTAGCTGGGTCATATTTTGGTGGAAAAGGATTTGGAAGGGGTTAGGGTTCTAGGAGTTCTAGGTGCCCTTCTTCTCGCAGCTTTTTCAAAGCTTGAGAGAGACTCATGTAAAGAGGATTGAACTTTAAGGCTTGGGGCTGATTTGAAGTGGTGGGTTTTTGGCCATTGAGGGAAGTGGTGATAGAGTCTACTTCTGAGCATTTTGCAGCTGTGCTACCATCAGTAGTAGCATTGGAACTGCGAACAACATTCTTCTGCAAAGGCTCATCATCTTCCATAAAGATTCCTTGTCTGATGGCATCCTCGATTTGAACCCCCATTTCATGAAGGGCTGGAAAGGTAAACAGAGGTAGGACGACCATCTTTTGCAACAGCTTGCCATGTAGATTCCGAACAATCATCCTGATCTGATCTTTGTCGGAAGGCCTTGTAGTCATCATTGAGGCCTTTGCTCTCTATCTCGCCACGAACTCTAAGAAACCCTCCTTTGGTTCTTGGCGGGTGACTTTGAGATCATGAGTTATGACCTAGATCTGTGTGTTGTAGGAGTATTGAGCAATAAAGGCCTCAGCCAGCTTTTCCCAGTTCCATTTCACAGAGTCCTCCAATTTCGCATACCAGATTGCGGCCATCCCAGACATGGTTCGGCCAATGAGAGACAACTTCTGGGCTGTGGTCAGACCCATTGGCCTCAGGATATCAAAAAACAGGTGGAGGTGCACCATTGGGTCTCCAGATCCGTCGAAGCGGTCGATATGCGGCATTTTGAATCGGTCTGATCACGGCTGAATCGGTATACCCATCCTCAATGTCCGGAATGGACTTCACACCCTGAGATTTCTTGAATAACTTTTCAAGATTGCTTACTTTTAGTGCTGTGGGGTCCACCTCGAACTCAAAGGGAGAATCCGGCAGGTTGGTCTGTGCTTTGGATAGCTGGGATAGGATTGCAGGCGGAGCCGGCTCTATTAGAATGCCCGTATCTTCCTGAACATTAGCTGTCTCCCCGAGTATTGGCACTCTTGGTGGGGGAGGAGCTTGGTGTGAAGCGGATGCTCCGGTTTGCGGTTGTAGCCTGGCAATTAACTCTGCCTGTTGAGCCATGACCTTGGCCTGTTGTTTGGAAAATTCGGCTTGACGAACAGCGTCCTGCTGTATAGTTTTCATACTTTCTTGGAGTTGACGTATCATCTCCTCCATACTAACTGAAAACTGCTGATCTAACTGAACAAGTGTGTATCCCCTTTCTGAGGTGGAAATAGATATCTCAGCCCAACTGCACACAGGTGAGGTGGATAATGATCACTGATTCGAAGACTGTTGAACTGATGATCTGTGCCTGACTGGCCTTTTTACCCTGCCTCTGGCAAAGGAACACTGATTTCCCTTGAACTGAATCTCTGACCTGACAAAGTCTATCAGCATAAGTCCGATGAACCTCAGGGGATATTGGAGCCTTTTGAAGCTACGGTTCCAAGACTACCCTAGCAAAAGAGAAAACATGCAGCATCTCAACCCAATTTCACCAGAACAGATATGAGCAAAGTTGAATGACTGTGCTCTCTACCGAATTCTGCCCCAAAACTGAATCTAAAACCCGTAGATATAACTGATTCTCAAAACACTGATACCGATGCCCGCAGGCCTGATACCCAGACTTGCAAACTGATATATGCATTCATGTAGAGACACACTCTAAAAGCACATAGCAAACAAGTGAGAGCCAAAAACACCCCTATGGAGGGGTAGGGTTTCCCAGTCCTATTTTGTCAGGAGCTAGGGTTTCACTATGCACGCAGTGGCTTCAAACAACCTATAATCGGGTAAGCAACCTGTCCTAGTTCGGAATAGTCACTATGGATTCCGAATACGCACAAGGTCGAATGGTAAAAAAGGGTGCCCCAGTAAAACCCGGGTTTGTGTTCCCATCGTGGCAGAGCCCGTAACCGGTCAGCCTTATGGCACGCTTTTCAAAGCGAGCCTTCGGTAAATCGTTCAGGAATAGCAGATGGCAAGCACGGTGTCTTAGGCGCACCAATGCAAATGCAATGCAAAGAAACACATAAGTGCAAACAAAACAAGATATCATGAGTTCGAGTCAAGTTCTCTAATTTCCCAGCGGAGTCGCCAAAAACTGTAGACGTCCCCGAACGTCCCGGGAGGGAATCCTGTTTTGTTCATTGGGGCTTACTATAGTTTGGACTCAATGTCACGGTCCTGTATCTAATCTCGCAAAGTGCAATGCAAGACCGATGAATCATCGAAGAGTCCAAATCCGGCAAATCGTTTTTGAAAAATTGATTTTTAGAAAGAAGTGCCAAACATGGACTGCTTTGCCAGATACAGAGTCGCCACCTAAATATTTTATTTTGGGAGAATTTAGGAAACCCTGACTCGTGCCTAAGGCCACGTGTCTGTCATCACCAAAGTTGTCTCGGCTCGGGAACTTGGGTACGATTGGGGAAGGTCACTATGAGCAGCCCCGCTCGCCCGATCAAAGATTGGCCACTACTAAGCATGATATCAAGTTTTGAAAACATATGTGCTCTTATTCTGGTTATTAGCCTTGAATTACTATGTGATGCGCACAGCATACAAGTATAGACTGGGTCACCTGAATTGGAACAAAGCATCGCATATCCGTTTGTTGTGAAAATGGATTGAAGTTTGCTACTCACAAGTAGGCTAAAACATGGGTTTCGACGAATTATTCCAACTCAAACAACCCAACCTTCACCCATAGGCATTCAGGCAGTTATATCATATAAGCACATAGTCTCACGGTAAGCATGCTATCAAGGCAGTCACTCACACACATGTAAGGATGCTAAAGCATACCGAGTACTCCGAGCCAAAGAAAGAAGCTAATTAGAAATCATGCATGAATCCTAACTATGCTAAGAATGCTTAATGCAACTGTAGACACCCCATTTTTGACCGCCCTTAAGACTTGGGCACCACTGATGTTTTGCTTGGCGGAGAAAGGTGTGCAGGGAAAATGTTTAGTTTCTTCGGCAAGGAGAGAGGCAAATCCTTCAAAGCACTTTGTTTAGGGGTTTGGAGTTGAAGAAGAGAGGAAAGGAGAGGAGAAAACTAGTTTGGGAGAAGTTCGGCATGAATCCGGGTAGAAACGAGTCGAGCAGCCCTCGCTGAATTGGACTTATCCATCTGTACACTTGGGGTTTAGCTATGAGGCCACCACCGTTGGAAAGCTTACTTTTGGGGCTTCATTTTGCACTCAAGAATCTCCTAGATCCAAGTCCGGGTGGGGGAGATATGATCAGTTGAAGTCGGGCATCATCCCGGTTGGATCGAATCTGCGCGGCTTCACAGAAAAGGGCATAACTTTTTGCGCAGAAGAAATTTTAATGCAAGGTTTGCGCCATTGGAAAGCTAACTTCCGGGGATTCAATTTGGACACCAATAGGCCATTTTTTGACCTTACCGGCCATCCACCGGCACTATATTTATCCGACCGGCCAGTATAAATTGCAGGTCGGCAATATATTGTGCCGACCGGCACTTTATTTTGGCCGACGACCAAATTTTCTGGTGCATCCCAGCCGTGCCAGTTGGAATGCACCAGCACACTCCCCCGTGCATATATGTTGCTATTTTGAACCCTTGACCACCTTTGGACCCCTCTTTTGCACCCTTTGCTCAAGGCTTCTTGAGGAAGCCTTGACCCCTTATCTTGGCTTCCTTAAGAAGCCTACCAGCTGTCCAAGCTTCTCCAATAAGCCTTGACCTCCCCTTTAAACCCCTTTGACCCTTTGAAGCTTGTCTTAGAAGCTTAGCATTGCCTATATAAGGGGCCTCTCCTCCTCCTTTGTTGAGGTTGGATTTTTGGAACAAAAAACCAGAGATATATAGATATATCTGATATATACATACATATATCCCTTCATCTCTCACTATATCTCTCCCATTCAACCATCAAACACCCTTGTTCTTGGGCCATTTCTTCATCAACTCATAGCACAAGGCATCCTTACTCCATTGCAGCAACTTGAGGCTGTTCTTCAGAGCTTAGGAGCACCTAAACTTGGTCCAAGAGGTGCTGGTTTGCTGGTCTTCAAGGGTGAGTCCTCATCTTCCCTTTTCTAGCCTTTTCTTGCTTCATATCTAAGCCATAGTTGCTTGCATTTTTGGGCTCCGACCCAAACTTCAAATCATCATATTTTGAGGTCCTCTTCATGTTTGATTGAGGACCTCTTGCTGTTTGAGGACAGTAGCTAGCACTTCCTTCATTAGCCCTCTTTATGCCATAATTTTGCATAATATTTTTGGCTTGCGTGTGATCTGTTTTGAGGCATGTTATAAACTGTGAAGTTGCTTCTTTTGAGCCCTTATTCAACATTGAAGAAGGGCTCAACACTGTTTGGATACTCTATGTGCTACTTGCTTTGAAATCCATGTGGTAGCCCCGTTTTTGTATGCCATTTTAGCCCTATCTTTGCTTGCTGTTTGGCCATGTCATAAACTGTAAAAATGCTTATCTCAGGGCTGCCTTGCTTCTGTCTTCATGCTCCATGTCCATATTATGCATGCTTTGTATAGCTGTAAGCCATTTTATGTACCTAATGTTGCATTTCGGTTTAATTCCATGCATCGGGTGTGTTTTCGCCTGATTTCGGGGCTGTTTTTCCCCGCATTTCAGTGCTGACATTCCATTAGCATGTTTGCATATCATTTTCCATGCCATTGCATTGCGTATGCCATTGCCTCGGTTTGCGTGCCTGTGTGCACGCATTTCGAGGCACTTCATTTTTCATCCATCGGCCTCTTATGTGAGTGTGGCTGAGGCTCTCTCATGTTAGTATAAGCCCATGTTGCATTCTATATGCCATTTTAGCCATTGCATTGCATATGCCATTGCCTCGGTTTGCGTGCCCGTGTGCACGCATTTCGAGGCACTTCATTTTCATCTTATGGCTTCCTATGTGAGTGTGGCTGAGGTCCACTTGTATTGGTGTAAGCCCATCTTGCATTGTGTATGCCATGTTTCAAAGCGTTGCGTATGTTATGTTGTTAGCATTGTGTATGCCATGTAGTTGCATAGCATGCTTGTATTCCTGTTTGCATACCTAGGTTGCATTGCATCTTGCATGCATCACCTTACCTCTTGAGATGAGTATGATAGAGGTTAGGCCTCATTGTGTGTTTATTTGGTTTGCATGCATTTTGAAATTGAAGTTGCACACTTGATTCTTTGGGCCATCATGCATGGAAATGTGTGATTGGTGGTCCGAGAATTGGGGCACATCCTCCTTTGAGTCATTAACATGATAAGGAATGTGATGGGTGCATAAATTGCTTGAACTGCATTGCCATGCAAGATTTTGCCCTCTGCTGCTGTGAGTTGCAGGTTCTGCAGGAATTTATTGCCGGCCGGCAGTATTTTGTGCCGATCGGCAGTCAATCGATGGCCGGTGGATCTATTTTGTGCCGGTGACTAAATGCTACTGCCGGTGGAAATTCTGCTCAGCCGATGATATCCCCCAGTGTCCTGAGAGGCATCCCTGAGACTTTGGCAGTTTTCAGAGGAGCAGAGCAGGGAAAACAGAGGCAAACTATGCATGGCAGTGCAATTCCGAGCCAGTCCCGAGCATGTGTTGCATCTGGCCCTCGCCTCGAGGCGGTTTACCGTTTTTCTTTAGTTTAGTTAATTTGTTAATTAATTAAGCAATTTGTAATATTTAATTAGCTTGCGTAGTTAATTAATTTGTATTATTATTTTGGTCCCTCCGAGTGAGGGCGTATTTGTAATAAGTGTGCGTGCGTGTGATGTATGTCTTCCAACCCCACGTCTTTCTTCCCTTTTATTTACCTGCTTATGATGGTAGACTAGGGCATATTTAAATTAGCATACCTTATGCTATGCATGCGTGCATTCATACATTTGTCTTGCATGCACCGGGCTCGGTACATCATACAAACTACATTGTACTTTTCAATTCCAAATTGAATACATGTTACTTGTAGCATTTCATATGCCATTTTAGGGTTAGCCGAGCCTGTTTAGATTGCATCTTTGCATGTGTTGCATTAGCCATTTTTAACATGAACTAGGATCATGCATATGATTACTGACTAGTTTCTGTTTTGGCTCGGAGTACTAGGTAAGCTTTTATGCTTTAGCATATCGCATGCGTGTGAGTGTTGCCATGACAGTATGATTACCATGAGGCTAGCTGCTTATGTGATATAACTGCTTGAATGCCTGTGGATGGAGGTTGAATTACCTAAATTGGAATAATGCATTAAAACTGTGAGTTTTAAGCCCACTAAGATAGTGACAAAATCATCTTTTCTAAAAGCCCACTTGAGGGTGGCAAAATCTGCATTTTAGCCTACTTGCGAGTAGCAAACCATTTTCAAAACAAACATGAAATGTTTTGTTCCAATTTGGGCGATTTGGTCTATACTTGTTTGCTGCGCGCATAACATAGTAATTCTAGGCTAACAATTGGTTTAAGAATACATAAAGTTTTCAAAAACGGATATCACGCTTAGTAGAGGCCGGTCTTCGGACCGGGCGAAAGGGGGTGCTCATAGCTGACCTTCCCCGATCGTACCCAAGCTCCCGAGCCGAGACAACTCCGGTGATGACGGACATGTGGCCTTCGGCACCGAGTCAGGGTTTCCTAAATTCTCCCATAAAAAATATTTAGATGGCGACTCTGTATCTGGCAAAGCAGTCCATGTTTGGCACTACTTTTTCAAAAATCTGTTTCTCAAAACGATTTGCCAGATTTGGACTCTTTGGTTTAGATTTAGAACCGTGATACAAATCGAGTCCGAACTGTAGTAGCGAGGTCCCCCGCCGCGGGCGCGTCTACAGCAACACATGTAGAAATGCAACTACAATAGACTCGACTATTCTAAGATGGCATATGAAATGTAACAATTGATACATGTATTCAACTTGGAATTGAAATACAATGCAGTTAGCATGATGCGCTGAGCCCGGTGCATGCAGTACATATGAATAAATGCAAACATGCGAACATATAGATGCTAATTGAAACATGCTCTAAAACTAACCATCATAAGCTGATAAATAAAAGGGAGAAAGACGTGGGGTTGGAAGACATACATCGCACACACGCACACTTATTACAACATTGCCCTCTCTCGGGGGGTTCGAAAAAATAATACACAACCGAATGAATAACGAATTACAGCTAATTATTACACAACCCTAATTAATTGACAAATTAACTAAAATAAATAAGCTAGAATGCAAAATATATGAAATGGACTACCTCGGCTCGGTCTTGAATGATAAGGAATGCATGCATGCCTGAGCCGCCTTGTCAGAAAATCCATCGCGATGCCCCGATTTGCCTCTGTTTGCAACTGGTCCCAGAACACTGTACAAAGCTCCAGAAGGCTGTTGACTAGTTTTTGCTGCTGGTTTCCAGTTTGCTGCAATAGAGAGCAAGAAAGGGGCATGGCAAAGTATTTTTAACATATGTGTGCACGACCACTCTCCCTGTTATTGCATAAGCTCTAGGGAGTGTAGTCCTCGATCCTCGTGCCACCAATCACGCATCTCAATGCATGATGGCTGAGGGGTCGAATTGCACAACTCGATGTGAAATGAATGCAAACATAAGCAAGTAAAGCCAACAACTCAATCATGGTTAGTCAAGAGTGTTGGCGACCGAGAATCGAGGCACGTTTCGTCACTTGAAATGCGAAACATCCCTCGTTTCCTGTGTTTGAACTAAACCCTACTTCAAACACAATGCAATACACATGGCATGCATGAATGCAACTCTAACATGCAACCTAAACATAATGCCACTAAATGATGCAAACATGCAAATGATGATATGCAAACATGCTACTAGCATACACAACGCTAAGAAATAATCAATGGCATACTCAATACACCTAAAAACTATATGGCATACGTAATGCACACATGGAGACTAATAATGAAATGATCAAGGCACACACAATGTGATGGTCAAGCATGCGACAACATGGACATGGCATACAAAATGCAAGATGGACTTAAACTAAAATGAATGGGCCTCAGCCACACTCAAATCAGTGGCCAAACATGATAAAATCAGGCAATAAAACACATGTAAACATTCACAAATGCAAGGGACCAAACCTAAGGCACCAAATGCAACTCTATCAAAGCATGGAAAGGGATGAAATATGGCATACAAACACACATTTTCCAGTTCTGAAATGACATGCAAGATGGTCCCGAATCATGCAAACACGTCACACAATGCATGCTAGATGGCCCGAATACCGAAACTAGTGAAGCGCATTACACTAGAGGTACATAAAGCAATGCACAAATGGCAAAACCAACCCGAAAAAAACCCTAGGTAGGTCCAATATAGTGGGAAAATGGTCTAAAATGATTGCCCGAAAGGCACGGAAATGAAGCTCATGCAATGGTCCAAAAACGAGGCATACAAGCACGACTCTCAAATGCATTTAAAGAGTGGAAAACATGGGAATATGGCATACATGTAAGCTCTGAAATATGATGCACAATGGCTCCAAAACATGGAGACACTTCAACATAAGCATGCAATAGGCTCCAAAACTTAAAGCTAGGCAAGGGTATTGAACTACAACCATGCATAACAAGCATCATTCGACCATGAGGCATAAAAATAGAGCTAAGGCAGTCCAAAACATGCACAAAATCAGTTTAAAGCATGGCCAAAAAGTGCCAGAATCAAAGGCCAAAATAGCATGCAATGTAAGCTAGTAAAGAGGATTTGCACTACAAGCATGAGAGGCAATCAATAGGCCATCAAACCAGCAAAATTTAGAGGTATGATATGAAAAATAAAGCCCTAAAACCCACTTAAACATGGTCTATGCATGCAAGAATGATAGGCTCCTTTGATAGGCTATAAAAAGGGTTGTTCTGCACATGCAAGATGGACACCCAAAATGACAAAATAGGCTCTGGACAGAGCCTATGTAGGTTCTAAAACCCACAAAAAATGGCCTAAAACATGGCTTGGAAGCATGCAAATAAGGGCTCCTTTGTTAGGCCAAATATGCTAGTAAACAAGACAAGGGGTGAGAGGGTCATCCCTCTCTGATTTTGGCACTCAAAACAGCATTCTAGCCACTGAAAATCCACTGGATTTCAGTGGCTAGAAGGCCAAACAAAGGTCAATGCAAAGGCCCAAAGGCATGGCTCAAAACAAAGTAAAATGAAGCAAGCAAGGGGGTTCATGACCCCCAACAGAAAAATGATCTTAAACAAACATGTTAAGGACCTCAAAATAAGACTTTTTTTTTAGTTTATGACAAATCCCAAATATGCTTGCAAATATAGCTAAGATATGAAGAAAAATAAAGCTAAAAGGGGGGAAAGGTGTGTTACCCTTGTAGCTTCAGCAAAACAGCACACCTCTGGACCAAAACTCAACCTTTAACCTCTGAGAATGACCTCTAAGGAGCTTAGGTTGATGGTGGAAGTGTTAGGATAGGATGTGGAGTGTAAAAGGGCCAAAAACTATGCACTTTTGGAGCCAAAATAGAGATATAGAGAGGGAGGTATATGTGTATGCCTTAGGGAAATTCTGAACCTCCACAAAGGAGGGAGAGGCCCTCTTTTATAGCGAAGAGGGTCCAAAGCTTCTCAAAGAAGCTAAAAAACAAGCTTGAAGATCCTCCATACACGTATATGGAGGATCCATTCGGTGCCTTCCAGCTGGCAACAGCTCACAGAGACAAGACTGAGGGAGGCAGGCCGACCAGTTCAGGTGGTCGGCCGACCACTTTCCCTAGTCGGCCAACCAGTTCAAAAGGTTCAGGTGGTCGGCCAGCCATTTTAAATGGGTTAGGTGGTCGTCCAGCCCATTTGGTGGTCTCCCAACTAAATGCAAGCTAGTGGTGTGGTGGGAGGCTAGTTACCTGACAAGGAAACTGGCCGACGGGAGAAAAGTGGTCTCCAAGGAGAAAAGGTGGTCTCCCACCCTTGTACCACCTTCCAAACAATGAAAACAAAGTTCACGCCAAAAATGAACCAAGACGGATGCAAAACGAGGGTTCAGGGGGTAAAATGCGCAGCTGGGTGCCCTGAAAACTGACTGTTAAGCATCGAAAGTGGCGTGTGACCACAAAGGTGGTCTCCCGGGCCACAGTGTCCCTTTAGAGAGAGGAAACAAGGTGTGTGCCAAAAACCGGAGCAAACGGAGAAAGTTATGCGGTCCCGAACCGAGGCGCACGACCGACGGCTCTGAAAATCAGAAACTGGTCTCCAAACGGGAACAGTGGTCTATGACCACAAAAAGTAGCCTACGGCCATTGAGAGATGGTCTACAAGACCTCTCCCTCCCTTCGAGAAGAGAAAACAGAACCTAGTTCGCAAATCGAGGCAAAGCACAAAAGGGTCCCGAAGTCCGGAGCCAAGGCTCTCAGCCAAGACTCCGTAACCTCAGAACGAGCACAACATGCGCAATCACTGAGCGCTCAATTGATGACGTCTGAGTCTTAAGGTCAGTCAAAAAGGGGTGTCTACAGCTAGTCCTAAAATGACAGCTCCTAGATTCGAACCACTTTTTAAACACACAACCTGTTGACTTGAATTTCACATCATTGAATGAGATTTGGAAGGGATGTTCTAAAAGGACAAGCAAAAAAGAAGCAGCAGTATTTTTATTTAACATCTGAATTGAAAAAGAAAAATGTAAAAAATTAAAATCAATGACACCAAATAAAGAAGACATACCAATCGTTTTGATGCACTATCGAGGCCTACAGATTTTTAGAACCAGCACCTTTCAATTCCTTTGTTTCACATATATACAAATTACAAACAAAGAATGAGTCTGTTTTTTAAAATATTAAAAGTGTAAAAGAAAAGAAAATTCAGGAATGAGAATGAGGAAGAAATGTGCACTTCACGTAATAAGAGTGAAGTATTAAAAATACTAGGTTCATTAATGGTTTGTGACATTGTCATAGTATATACTTAACATAAGAATACCTGGACATCATTAATTTCAATTGGGAAATAATATTCATCTTCTTTAGGTATTTGCTTTTCTTTTTTGAGTATGGGTATCAACATAAAATAACTCTTGGGCTGCTTTTTCTTAAAAGGATTTATGCATGCCCATAATAATCATTGTTGTCTAAATATAGATGAACCTAAAATTTTTAAATTTCATGACTATTTTATTCCTACCAAGGCCTAACCGTTAGACAATAAAAATGGTGAGATAAATTTAACATTATCTTAGAATTTATAGTCATGTCAAAATCAAATTCATCCACTCTTTCATTTTCCCATGATCAAATGTGGATTTAGATATTATCCCAATCATTACAATTTTTATTTTTATTTTTTCACTTTCTTCAGGTCTATAGCATTGCAAGAGCTTAAAGAGTATCCGAGTTAAAAATATTTCATCATTTATGTTTTCTCTGAAGAAACAAATCTTTTAGATCACATAAATCAAACAAACACAGGAAACAGAGATTGAAAATATGTATCACTAAGACATACATAAAACTCAACAAAGAGAATTGGCTTTGCTCTGCTGCTGGTTTTCATTTGAATAATTGGAAGAATCTGAATCATTCCTCGTCATTTTGTCCTTTGTTAAATTCATTCTTTCTCCACTTTTTCTTCACTCTTAATGTAAGAACTCTGTTCTAACACCAAATTCTTCTTCTCCTTGTGGGTGTCCCAAACATTGACATATTAATCAAAACTTTGATCTCCGTTCAGAAGTTTAATATAGAAATTGTGAATATATTAAATAAACAAATTGTTTTATAAAATCTTTGTCTATATGATTTTGAACATTTGTATGTCGTATTCAAATCCAAATCAATCAATAGAAGAAAGTGAAATAAAAGTTGAAATTCAAACTACAAACCTTTTATATAGTTATTTCAGTCTAATTCCCACTACATCACTTTTGGAAGTTTTTCTTGAATGGAATAACCTGTTATAATCATGTAATTTGTCAAAACAAAGAAAAAATCATATATAGATACATAGTTAGTGTGTGAGTGAATATCTGACCACACTGCTAACTCAGTATTCAACTGGAGAGCACTGGCAGAATAGATGGCACCTGAGTGACCTGCAACAGAAAGAAGAGATTCCAGCGGTGGTTCGTCCACCCGGGGGCACTTTGACGATCAAGTTAGTTATCTCTCAAAGATAGATCAAGTGCCTAACTTATTCAGAATATAAATTGTGTACCTTAGACCCATTGGGGGTGCCTCTCTTTTATAGCTAACTCAATCCTAGTCCAAATAGAAGCCTAGCTTCAATGGACTTCTGCTTAGTGCTTATCTTGGACTCTCCAATAGATAAAGATAAACTCCCTAAGAGCTTTATCCTTATCCAGGCTGAGGTCCTTCCTCATTCTAGGACTCTTGTCCCTTATCCATTTATCCCGGAATCCAATATCTTCGGAGATAACCTCGGCCTAGCCGAAATCACCTCAGCATCACGACCAGTACACGTGGCACCCCGACTGACACATCAGTGTCACCTTGGCCATATGTTGGTACTCATAAAATATATTCCCACAACTGCCCCCTAGGTTCTATAACCTGGCATCCTTGAGGTGATGGAACCTATATCATCATATCGTATAGCATGTCAGCTATCTTGCTGTATCATCCCTTTACCGAGGTCATAATACATCGGCTTCATACGACTAGGTCCTGTAATCTGTCTTATCAGGGCTTTAGAACCATTAATCAGTTTTATTCAAGTTTCCCAGTCGAGATCATTCTACAAGCCGAGGTAATTCTCCATTAAACAAAGAACTCCAAGAGTTTTACCATGCGTATGAGCTGTCACGCAAAGTAAATCAACTGCTTTTGCCACGCATCTGTCCCTCACTGGTCCGTGTTCGATACGAGCCACTAAGTCACCTTGCACCTGCGTGCGCCGTCTGACAAATTCGTCGTTCTAGGTTCATCAATTCCATTTTGTCGCCTTTTCGCATTTTTGACAAAACCAGTACCCTCTCTCTTCGTCTTTTCACTTTACATTGTTATTTCTGAAGCTTTTTCTCTCTCTAGCTTTTTCTTCCAAATCCTCCACTGTTGCTTTCACAAAGCTTTCTACGACCAGCCTCACTCTTTTCTCCGGCGAGGCTTCTGCTATATTTCCTTGCTTTTGGCTACTGCTTGATCCTGACAAAAATTTATTCAGATTCATTTTTCTTGGGTAAGTCACTGTTCCCTTTTATTTCAATTTCTCGTTGCTCTTCAAAAAGCCTTGCTTCATTATTTGTTGCCATTGCTGTTTTGTTCAAGTATTTGATTTATGAATCATGTATCCGAGCACGTTTACTTTATGATTTTGCTTCTGCCCAATTTGTGTCTTGAATACGCACACACTGCTCACAAATTTGTTCACTTTTGCCACTGTTCTTAGCCTCGCACCCTTGTGCACATTTTGTCACAGTGTTCTTGATAGTTCACCACTGTTCTTGATTCTGAAAGACATTCTTGTTTTCTATTTTCTGTGTCTTTTCTAGATTCGTGCCTTTAATCTTTGTTTCCATAGATCTAGGTTTGGGATTTGTTTGTAGAACCCACAAATTTTTAGGTAAAACTGAAACGAGTTCCCCTTAGAATCCCCACAGATTCTGATCATAGTGTATTTTTAGGTTTTAGCTGAGGTCCCTAAAACCACTCCAAAACATTCCCTTTTGAAATCCAACTCCTCCAATTAAACTGACGTCATGGGTATGTGGAAGCATAGGGTAGATACCCCGACTAGGCTAGAGTACTTTAGGCAGGAGTTTTCTATCCTTGCCGACGTTCATCTGAGGTTGGCCGGAGAAAATGACTCATCATGCCCGATGAAAACCTCATGCCTTTCCCTGTTGTTGCCTTTATAGAATGTGGACTTAGGTTTCCTTTAAACACCCTTTTTTGAGAAGTTCTCCATTACTACAAATTGAACCCGATGCAGCTTGCCATTAACTTTTACCGAGTTATCAATGGTATCATAGCCTTAGCCAAACAAGAAAACGCTAGGGTGACTTTAGCCGATATCCAATATTGCTACACCATGTGTCGCCTGAAATCGAAAAAAGGCCACGTCTATCACCTCAAGTCGAGGTCTATTGAGTACAAGCTCATTGCCGACCTCCCAGACTCAAACAAGGGTGCTGGAGATGATTATTTCATCATCTCGGGCAACTGGGAGTTCCCTCTAGATGAGGACCTCCATCTCTACCCTCTCAGCCGAACAGTTTTTGTAGAGGGTAATGGTAAGAGCCATGTTTTACACAGACTTACTTTTCAAGCAGTTTTTAAAACTTATTCTTCTTGTATGTTCTAACGTCTGTGCTCTTCTTTTTTGTAGTTCTTCCCCAGCCACCAAAGGGCTTTCACAAGTCTTTTTTCCCCAGCAAGGACTTGAAAAAGCTACTGGATCTGCCAGTTCACAAGCTGAGAGCTCCCTTGCTTTTGAACTTCATCCCGACCTACAAGTCGGTACTTCCCAACGTCCCAAAGAGGAAGAAAAGCCATTCTCTTCCTTCCGTCACTACTCTTCCAGCAACTTCGTCCTCTCGGCTAGATCAAGGGTCAACCTCTGATCCAGCTGAGCAGCCATCTACCTTAGTTTCGCAACTAATCCCACCATCTCAACGGCAATCCAACGTCGAACTGTCATTTCTACCGAGATGGGTCGCAAGAAGGCAGTCGTAGAAGACCTTCTAGCCGACATCCCAGCTCGATCCCAACCTCAACCAACACCAAAGCCCAAAAGAATAAAGAAGGCTCAGCCAAAGGCAATGGTGACTCAGATGACACTGAGGACACCTTGCCAATTGCAAAATTGGCTTCGAGCAAGAAAACCCTTTCCATCCTCGAGAAGAGGCCCGCCGAGGCCGAACCATCCCAATCGACTTGGTCAAAGAGGCCGAGGTCTGAATCGACAACAACTTTGGGCTCCATGAAGTCCAACTCCCCCTGGGCCCCCTCAATCACACTGGAGGACATGCTGGTTAGAGCGGGTGATAGTGTCGATGACGTTAATGTCAGCGTTGCCCTTTCTACAGCATTGCTCCTTCTTGGAGATCTTGACCGAAACGCCAAGATGAGCCAGTATGAAAATTTTGCCTTGATGCTGCAACACTCTATTCAAGTAAGTCCCTTCACCTGGTAATTTTCTTTCTCTATTTTTCCATACTTAGAAAATTTTACTAACTTTTGTTTTGTTGATTTCCTTTTAGGCGATCCAGCACGCCCACTCCTTCTCCATACAGGCTTTTGAGAACTGGAAAGAGTTGGCCGACAAGACAATGGAGGTAACTGGTTTGCAAAAGACCCTTAAAAAGGTCGAGGCAAAAATGAAAACCTTATCCGACCAGGCTGCGGTAGCAATTAAAGCCAAAGATGTGGCCGGGGAAAAAGCGAATGCCGCTGAGGCCATCAATAAGGTTCTGGAGGCCCAGACGAAAGAGGCCGAAGAAAAGATGACCGAGGCCTAGAAAGAACTGCAGGATGCCTTGGCCACCAAAGACGCCGAGCTTTAGGCCGCCAATGAGAAGGCCTACAATGAAGGGGTGGCCGATGTCACGGCGGACTATAAGAAACAAGTGAAGCAGGCATGCAACAAGGGTTTTGGGTGCCCTGAAAAAGCTTGAAGTCCCCGAGGACTCCCCCCTCAGGAACGCCGACGTCCTAGTCCTGCCATTCCTTCCAACTCCCAGCCAATCAGAGGACGATTCTGAGTCTAAGGAGGAAGCTTTGGTAAGGAAGTCAAAGGAAGCTGCTGGGGCCAAGTCCCCTACACCAAATGAGCAAGTCCTAGACTTGACTCAAGATGAGGAGGGTGAGGAGGTTCCCAAAGATGCTACTCCTGAGAAGGTAATATTGGACACGCCTATTGTTGATAAGAGCCTTGACCAAACTCTCCAAGAAATAGATGCTGAGCTCATGACTGAAAGGGCTGCCAACATGTCTTCTCAGCAGTCTTCCGAACTCCAGACCCAACCCGCAAGTACTGCCGAAGAGTCTTAGTCTGACATCTTTCTCCTTTTTTCTGTTCTTTGTACTTTTTCCCTTTTTTTGGAACAACGTAAGCTCTTTATGTTGCCGACATTCCATCTTTGAATGTAAATACAACTTCTTCTTTTGAATGCTTGTATGTTCGTCTTCCCTTTATTGCTCTCGTATGACTCTTATACTTAGAATATTTTGCATATCTTTAACAGTGTAATCTTCTCGGGTTGAAATAGCTCGGTTTATACCCACCAACGTTTACATCGGCAAGTACATAAGTACTTTATTTTAATACAACCTTGGCCTTACCTTGTAAATTTTTTACAAATTTCAGCAAGTGTTTAGTTCAACTTCAACTTTGTAAATTTTTCCCAAATTTCAACAAGCGTTAAACATGATCTCGGTTTAACTTCAACTTGTAAATTTTTCTCAAATTTCAACAAGTGTTAAACATGATCTCGGTTTAACTTCAACTTGTAAAATTTTTCACAAATTTCAACAAGTGTTTAGTTCAACTTCAACTTGTAAATTTTTCACAAATTTCAACAAGTGTTAAATATGATCTCGATTTAACTTCAACTTGTAAATTTTTCTCAAATTTTAACAAGTGTTAAACATGATCTCAGTCTAACTTCAACTTGTAAATTTTTCATAAATTTCAACAAGTGTTTAGTTCAACTTAAACTTGTAAATTTTTCACAAATTTCAACAAGTGTTAAACATAATCTCGGTTTAACTTCAACTTGTAAATTTTTCACAAATTTCAACAAATGTTTAGTTCAACTTCAACTTGTAAATTTTTCACAAATTTCAACAAGTGTTAAACATAATCTTGGTTTAACTTCAACTTTTAAATTTTTCTCAAATTTCAACAAGTGTTAAACATGATCTCAGTTTAATTTCAACTTGTAAATTTTTCACAAATTTCAACAAGTGTCAAATATGATCTCGGTCTAACTTCAACTTGTAAATTTTTCACAAATTTCAACAAGTGTTTAGTTCAACTTCAACTTGTAAATTTTTCACAAATTTCAACAAGTGTTAAACATGATCTCGATTTAATTTCAACTTGTAAATTTTTCTCAAATTCCAACAAGCGTTAAACATGATCTCGGTTTAACTTCAACTTGTAAATTTTTCACAAATTTCAATAAGTGTTAAACATAATCTCGGTCTAACTTCAACTTGTAAATTTTTTACAAATTTCAACAAGTGTTTAGTTCAACTTCAACTTGTAAATTTTTCACAAATTTAAACAAGTATTAAACATGATCTCGGCTTAACTTCAACTTGTAAATTTTTCTCAAATTTCAACAAGTGTTAGACTCATTTTCCAACTTTCTGCCCCCAAATGTGAACAGAAATTTCACTTGGGTTCTCATTATGCATGTATCCAGAAACGTCGTCAACTATCTTATCAGTCATAAGTGTAAAAAATCAAGCTAAAACTTTATTTATTACTTCGGTAAATAACAAAGAATAATAAAGTATAATGATAAAAGAATTTCAGATTGCAAGTATTCCAGGGCCTTGGCAACTCTTTGCCTTCATTATCTTCAAGCCGATATGCCCCATTGCTCAATACCGAGATGATTTTATAGGGTCCCGCCCAATTCGGGCCAGGCTTGCCCTCTCTGGGATCCTTCTTGTTGCCGATGAATTTTCTCAAGACGAGGTCACTGACTTGAAACTCCCTTTGGTTGACCTTCTTGTTATAAGCCCTGGCAAGTTGCTACTGCTATGCTGCCATCTGAATTGCAGCTCTCTCCATTCTTTCTTCTAGCAGATCCAGATCTCGGGCTAATAATACATCATTAGTCCCATTCTCTACTCCTTGGGTTCTGATTCCCGAGATTCCGACTTCTAGAGGAATGACTGCTTCTGCGCCACAAGCCATGGCAAATAGGGATTCCGTAGACATTCTATTTTTGACCGCCCTTAAGACTTGGGCGTTACTGATGGTTTACTTGGTGTTGAAAGCTGTGCAGTGCAAAGGTTTAGTTTCTTCGGCGAGAGGAGAGTCAAATCCCAACCTTACACCTCATTTTGGACCAAAGCTATTTTGAATATTTTTTAGACCTTAAAACCCTCTCTTTTAAAATAGTTTTTGAAAAAGTTCCTACGATATTCCGACGCTTGTGTTTTGTTTAATGTTTCACTTTTCGGTAAACTGAGCAAAGGACAAAGTGGAAATGAATGAAAGAGAGATGAAATCTCTGAAAAATCTTTCAAAACACCTTGTTTAGGGGTTTGGAGTTGAAAAAAAGAAGAGAAAAGGGAAGAAACCCAGTTGGGGGAGAAAATAGGCATGAAGCGTTAAGAGAGAGTCGAGCAACTCTCGCTGAATCGGGCCTATTTATTTGCATACTTGGATTTCAGCTATAAGGCCACCACCGTTGGAAAGCTTACTTCTGGGGGTTCATTTTGTACTCAAGAATCTCCTAAAACCAAGTCCGGATGGGGGAGATATGGTTGGTTGAAGTAGGGCATCAATCCGATTGGATAGAAACTGCGCGACTTCACCAAAACAGGCATAACTTTTTGCACAGTTGGAATTTTGATGCAAGGCTGGTGCCATTGGAAAGCTAACTTCTAGGGCTTCAATTTCGACAATATCCAACCACTTTTTGGCCTTAGCATCCATTGGCCGACCACTTTCTCTTCTAGTAGACCAGAAAAAGTAGCTAGCCGACCTGTAAAAGTAGCTGGCCGACCACTTCAACTGGTCAGCCACTTTCCAGCACCTTTTTGGAGATCTTTTCTTACCAGCTGTGCCAGCTAGAAGGCACATAAAGCATCCTCCATACACGTATATTGAGGGATTGCTTAGAGCTCTTAGTGTGTTCAACAAGCTTGAGCATTGTTCTCTATAAGAGAGAACCTCCTCCCTCATGCCTTAGGTTCAACTTTTTGTGTTATAGAGTGATAGATACATCTTTATCTCTATATCTCTCTCTTTGCTTCATTTTTGTGACTTAAAGTGCCCTTTTATCACACTTTTGTACACAAACACACACTCAAACACCATACTCTTGGAGCTGAGGTCCCTTGAAGTTGTTTTTGAAGTTTTTGGACTGGTTTTGGTTCAAAAGGAGTGCTGGAGTTGCAATTTTGAAGGTGGTCTTCAAGGGTGAGAAATTAACCTCTTAAACCCTTATTCTTGCTTAAGCTTTTGAACCTGTTTGCATGCTGTTTTAGGACTAACTTCACACTGCAAAAAGTTTTTTTTTTTTTTTTGCATACTTAACATCTTTGTTTAAGGTCAGTTTTGTGTTGGGGGTTGTCTACCCCCTCTTAGGCCTTGTTTGGCCTTGCTTTTGTGCCTTCTTTTTGAGCTTTTGGGACCACCTTGTTTTGGCCCTCTCACCAATGAAACTTAGAGGAATTCCAGTGGTGGAAGTGTTGTTTTGAGGTACCAAATAGGAGAGGGCCCCTCTCCTTGTATTTTGAATACTTGCTTCATATGCCTCATGTGTGAGCATGTTTGTTAAGTTTATGTTGGCCATATCTTAGCTTGTATTTGGGCTTATTTTGCTATGGCATACCACCGTTTTTACTTGGTTTTGTCACTCCATGCATGCTTAATACACTTGTAGTGTAAATTTCATAAACTAGCTTTGTATGCTTCATGAAGTAGCATGTCATTCTAGCTTATTTTGAGTCCATCTCAGCATGTTCTTGGTGTTGTTTTTCCATGTCATACCTCTGTTAGGGTTTGGTTTGGTAGCTCTTTGCATGATCCTTGCACTTGTAGTGCAATTTCATTAACTAGCTTAATGTGCATCATATGTTTAGACCATCATTCTAGCATGTTTTGCCTTAACTTTAAGAGGCTTTTGTCCATGTTTTAACATGCTTTAGCTCTGATTTGTGTTGTTTTGGCCATGCATGACTTGCTTTGTATAGCCATGGTTCAATCTAGCTTGTTAGCTTTGTGTATCAAGCGCACTAGCATGCATTGCTTGGCCTATTTGAATGATTTGGCATCATTTATTTTGTGATTTTAGTCCATGTTTCATGGTCATACACTCACATCTTTCACTCATTCAATGCGTTGGAGGGTTTGCCCTTTATGCCTTAACATGAACCATTACGTATGCTTTCATGCCTAAGCTTGCGACCTATCATTTTAATGTGTTTTTGGGGTTATTTTGCCATGATATAACTATGATTTTTGTCGGTTAAGTCATCCCATGCTTGGTCTTGATAGGTGTAGTGTTATTCACCTTATTTGCCTTGTATGCATCATGCCTTATGCCATCCATGCTAGCTTGTTTTGGCTTCCTTCCATATATGTTTTAGACTCATTTTGACATTTTCTAGGACTGTTTTGGGTTGCCTTTGCCATATGCTTCATGCTTTGTATAGCTGTGGTGCAAGTGGCCTTGCTAGCTTTGTGTTTTGATGACTCATGCATGTTATCTTTGAGCTATTTAGATGATTTGGCATAATTTAATACCTTATTTCAGAACATGTAGCATTTCCATGTTCCCACTTCTTTCATGCTTTAAGTGCCTTTAAGTGTTGTGCATTGTTGCCTTGCTTATGGCCTAGCTTGTATGCTTGCATGTCTTGATCTTTGAGCCCTTAACTTAGCATGTTTTGGTCATTGTCTTGACCTAATTAAGCTCTGTCCATGGTTAGTTCATGCACTTGTACCATGTATTACATGCCCCTTTTGTAGTCCTCTTTGCTAGCTTCATGCTTTAAGGACCTTTGCATGCTATGCTTACTTTGTTTGAATGATTTGGTATTATTTCATACCTTATTTCAGTGCATCTATTGTTGTCACACTTCCATGTTTATCACTCCTTGAGTACTCTCAAGAGTTGTGCTCTTAGGCCTACTTGATAGGCCAAGGCATGTGCATGTTTGCCTTGCCCTTTTGGTGCTTTTGTTTCATCATTATGCCCTCTATTTTGGGCATAGCTGAGGTCTACCCATATTCGGTTTAAGTCTGTTGAGCATTGTGTATGCCATGTTACATCGCATTGTGCATGTTATGTTGTTGTTTGCATTGTGGATGCTATGTTCTTGTTCACATTGTATATGCCATAATCACATTGCATTGAGTATGCCATATTGTTCACTTGCATTGTGTATGCTAGTTGTTGTTCATATTATTGCATGCTTATGTTGTCTTGCATTGAGTATGCATGCATTAGCATTGTGCATGCCATTAGCATTGAGTATGCTAAGTTACATTGCATTGCATGTTTGCATGCTTGTCCTTTGCTTGTCCTTTGCATGTTGTTTGCATGCTTGTTTTGTTGCATTGCATGTTTGCATGCTTGAGTCGCATTGTGCATGCCATGTTTTGCTGCATTTTGTTTGGAATAGGTATTAGTCTAAACACGAGAAACGAGGGACGTTTCATACTTAAAGTGATGAAACGTGCCTCAATTCTCGGTCGCTGACGCTCTTGATCATGCATGATAGAGTTTTAGGCCTTATGTGTTTATGTGTGCATTCATTTCATATTGAATCGTGCAACTTCGCCTCTCGGCCATCATGTATCGAGATGCGCGATTGGTGGCCCGAGGGTCGAGAATCACACTCCCTTGAGCTTATGAAATGATAGAGAGGGTGGTTGTGCACACATAACTTGTAAATACATTGCCATGCCCTTTCTTGATCTCTGTTGCAGCAAATTGGAGAAATGCAGCAACAACTGGTTGGCCAGCCAGGAAAACTAGCTGGCCGACCACTTTTTCTACCCTGCAACAACAAAAAGTGGTTGGCAGGTGGTCTCCCACATCAACAACTAGTCAGCCACCCTCCTATAGGTCCCCAAGATGAGTTGGAAGCTTTCTGGAGCTTGGTGCAAGTTTCTGAGAGCAGTTGCAAACAGAGGCAAGTTGGGGCATCATGACTGATTTCCGAATGAGGCGACCGAGCATGCATGCACTCTTCTCCCTCTAAGAACCTTGTTTTATTGCTTTACTTAGCTAATTTGCTTAGCTAGTTTATGCTTTGGATTCTGTATTTAAGTAGTTAATGCATTTAGCTGCTTAATTGTTTTGTAATAGTTAGTTAACTAGGATTAGTTAATTAGCTTCGTTGTGCTGTAATAATTAGTTTAATTAGCTTAGATTAGTTAGTTAGCTTCTTATTCGGGCCCTCCGTTGAGAGGGCCAACTATTGTAATAAGCGTGCGTGTGTGTGATGCATGTCTTCCAACCCCCATTTCTTTCTCCTTTTTACTTAACCACGTATGATGGTTAGTTTTAAGGCATATTTCGATTAGCATACCTTATGCTTCACATGCGTGCATCCATTCATCTCCTTTGCATGCACCGGACTCGGCGTATCATACAAACTGCATTGTATTTCAATTCCAAATTGAATACATGTTATCAAGTTGCATTTCACATGACATCTTAGAATAGTTGAGCTTATTTTAGCTGCATTTTTACATGTGTTACATTAGCCATCTTGTCATGAACTAGGATCATGCATGATTTCTAACTAGTTCTTTGTTTTGGCTTGAAGTACACTGTGAGTGTTTACGCTTTAGCATACTGCATGTGTGTTAATGTTGCCATGAAAGCATGCTTGCCATGAGGCTAACTGCTTATTTGATATAACTGCCTGAATACCAGTGGGTGAAGGTTGGATTGCTTGAATTGGAATAATTCATCAAATCCCCGAATTAGCCTACTTGCAAGTAGCAAACTTCAAATCATTTTCAAACGAACATGCAATGTTATGTTCCAAATTAGGTGATCTAGTCTATACTTATATGCTGTGTGCATCACGTAGTAAGATTAGCTAATTAACCGGAATAAGAGCACATGTGTTTTCAAAAACAAAATATCATGCATAGTACAGGCCGATCTTTGATCGGGCGAGTGGGGGTGCTCATTGCATGACCTTCTCCTCTCATACCCAAGTTCCCGAGCCGAGGCAACTTTGGTGATGATGGACACGTGGCCTTAGGCACGAGTCAGGGTTTTCTAAATTTCTCCCAAAATAAAATATTTAAGTGGCGACTCTATATCTGGCAAAGCAGTTCATGTTTGGCACTTCTTTATAAAAATTAGATTTTCAAAACGATTTGCCAGATTTGGACTCTTTGGTAATTTATCAGTCTCACATTGCACATTGTGAGATTAGATTCAGAACCGTGACATTGAGTCCAAACTGTAGTAGCCTAAGAACAAAACAAATCCGCGTCCCATCACGCGCGGATATTGGAGAGTTCCCGAGGCGCGTCTACAGATTCCCCAATTGATCTTTTCGGCGTAGTCCGATATTCCCAGAGTACACTTGGTAGTTCATCCACCCACTTTCCCTTTGCTACTTGCAGCCTCTTTTTAATCCCATCCAAGATGACTTTGTTGGATGATTCTACTTGTCCATTGCTTTGAGGAAAACTTGGTGTGAAAAAATAATTCTTGATTTTGAACTTCGTACAGAAGCTCTTGATTAGCTTACTGTCAAACTGTGTTCCATTGTTTGTAACTAGCACTCTTGGGATCCCAAACCTAGTGATGATGTTCTTCCATATGAAGTTATTCACATTCACGTCTCGAATTTTGGCAAGGGGTTCAGCTTCTATCCACTTGGTGAAGTAATCTGTTGCTACCAGTAGGTACTTCCTTTGCCCAGTTGCTTGGGGCAGTTTTCCTATGAGATCCATGTCCCATTGGGCAAATGGCCAAGGACTGGATACTGGGTTTAGGTCTGCTACTGGTTGGTGTATCAGAGGTGCAAACCTTTGGCATTTTTCACACTTGACATAGGCTTCTGCATCTTTCTGCATGTAGGGCCACCAATACCCCTGGGTAATGGCCCTATGAGCGAGTGATCTACCCCCAGCGTGGCTTCCACATATTCCTTCATGTATTTTGTACAAAAAATCTTTAACTTGTGAAGGATGTACACACCTCAAAAGGGGTCCAGTGAAAAATCTTCTGTAGAGATGTCCCTCTGCTGTCAGACTGAATCTTGTTGATTTCATTCTGATCTTGTGTGCCTCATTATGATCATCTGGCATTTTTCCTTCTTTCAGGAATGTTATTATTGCATCCATCCACCGTAGTCCGATGTCCACACACATTGCTTCACGCTCTGTGGTCAGTGGTTCGATGTTGGGGCTCGACAAGTAGTCGACCATTATCGTCCTTGCCTTTCCAGGTTGTATTACACTAGCCAGGTTGGCCAGGGCATCGGCGTGACTGTTATCATCTCGGCCTGCTGTAGTCGGCAATTCTGAAACAAGGCCACCAACCTACCTACTTCCTTTGCGTATGACGACATACATTCATCTCGGGTTGCGAACTCGCCTGCTGTCTGGTTGACTATAAGCTAAGAGTCACAGAAGACTATTACCTCATCTGCTTCTACTACTACTGCCAGTTTCAGTCCTGTAATCAGTGCTTCATACTCTGCTTCATTGTTTGAGGCCTTGAACCCCAAATGAATGGATTGTTCTAGTATCTGTCCATCTGGAGATACCAATACTACTCCTGCCCCACTCCTTGTTGGTTTGAACTCCTATTAACAAACAGTCAAAAGGAGTCGTCGATGTAAATGCCACAGGGCTTGAGCTTTTCTTCTTTCCTTTGTTCTGTTGCCTTCAGTTGGGCTCCTTTTTGCTCGCTTGGACATTGTTCACCTCGGCTCAATGGAGCCTAATGTACGATGGCTCTTAGAGTGAATTCGGCCACAAAGTCGGCCAACACTTGGCCTTTGATTGCTGTTCTGGGTCTGTATTCCAGGTCATACTGGCCCATGGCCACTGCCCATCTGGTTATTCTTCCTGTCAAATCTCCTTGTTGCAATAGGGACTTCAAAGGATGTTCAGTTAGCACCACAATTTTATGGGCTTGAAAGTAATGGTTCAACTTCTTTGAAGCCATTACTAAGGCCAACGTTAACTTCTCCAAGGATAAATACTTGGTTTCTGCATCAGCCAGGGTTTTGCTTACATATTAAATAGTCCTTTGTTCCCATTTTTCTTCTCGGATTACATTGTGCTTACCGTATGTTCCGAAACTGCTAAGTATAGGAATAGCTCCTCTCCGGGTTCTGGATTTGAGAGAACTAGAGCTGTGGTCAGATACTTCTTCAAGTCGGCTAGGGCGACTTCGCATTCTTCTGTCCATAAAAAGTCTGTGGCCTTTTTTACTAAGCTGAAGAAGGGTTTGCATTTGTTAGAACTTCTTCTTATGAACCGATTCAGGGCTGCAGCTCTTCTAGGCAACATCTGTACTTGCTTCGCCGATGTTGGGCTTTTCAGTTCTAGGATGGCCTTGATCTGATCTAGGCTGGCCTCAATGCCCATTCTGGTTACCAAGTATCCAAAGAACTTACCAGATCCAACTCCAAATGCACATTTTGATGCATTGAGTCGGAGCCGATATGTTTTTAGGATGTCAAAGATTGCCTTTAAGTCTTCCAGATGGTCTTTAGGTTCCCTGGTCTTCACGACCATGTCATCGATGTATACCTCTGCTGTTCAGCTAATTAGGTGCTTGAACATCTTGGTTACCAATCTCTAGTAAGTTGCTCCTACATTTTTTTAACCTAAAAGGCATCGCTCTGTAGTAATACAGTCCTTTTGGGGTGATAAATGCAGTCTTCTCTTTGTCTGGGGGGCACATGGTGTAGACGTCCCCGAACGCCTCGGGAGGGAACCCCCCCGTTTTGTTCATTGGGCTCACTACAGTTCAGGACTCAATGTCACGGTCCTGTATCTAATCTCGCAGAGTGCAATGCAAGATTGATGAAATCATCAAAGAGTCCAAAATCCGGCAAATCGTTTTTGAAAACATTTTTTTTTTTTTTGTGGAAAGAAGTGCCAAATCATGGACTGCTTTGCCAGATACAGAGTCGCCACCTAAATATTTTATTTTGGGGTAATTTAGGAAACCCTGACTTGTTGCCTAAGGCCACGTGTCCGTCATCACCAAAGTTGCCTCGACTCGGGAACTTGGGTACGATTGGGGAAGGTCACGTCGTGAGAACCCCCGCTCGCCCGATTGAAGATCGGCCTCTACTAAGCATGATATCTAGTTTTGAAAACATTATTCGTTCTTATTCTGGTTATTAGCCTAAATTTACTATGTGATGCGCATAGCATACAAGTATAGACCGGATCGCCAGAATTGGAACAACACATCTCATGTTTGTTTTGAAAATGGTTTGCTACTCGCAAGTAGGCTAAAATGTGGATTTGCCACCCTCAGGTGGGCTTAGAAAACAAGATGATTTGCCACTATCCAGTGGGCTTAAAACTCACAATTGATGAATTGTTCCAATCCAAATAACCTAACCTTCATCCACTGGCATTCATGCAGGTATATCATATAAGCAAATAGCCTCATGGTAAGCTTGCTATCATGACAGTCACTCACACGCATCCAAGGATGCTAAAGCATAAAACTTACCGAGTACTCCAAGCCAAAACAAAAGCTATGTTAGAAATCCATGCATGATCCTAACTATACAGAAATACCTAATGCAACACATGCAAAAATGCAACTAGAGTAGGCTCGGCTATTCTAAGATGGCATATGATGATGCTACAGCTAGCACATATTCAATTTGGAATTTGAAATACAAATGCAGTTAGTATGATGCGCCAAGCCCGGTGCATGCAAGACAGATGAATGAATGCAAACATGCTATCATACTGTATGCTAATTGAAACATGCCCTAATCTAACCATCATAAGCTGGTAAATAAAAGGGAGAAAGACGTGGGGTTGGAAGACATACATCACACTCACGTACACTTATTACAATTGCGCCCTCGCTCGGAGGGTCTGAAAGAATAATACGGTCTGAATGAATAATACAGTCTGAATAAATACAAAACCCTAATTAATTAACAAATTAATCTAGGAAAGCAGGTAAATTGGCACGCAAATCCATAGACCGCCTTAGCTCTGTTCTAAATGATGAATGATGCGTGCTCGAGTTGCCTTGTGTAGAAATCCATTACGATACCCCGGTTTGACTCTGTTTGCAATTGTTTTCGAAATATTGCACAACGCTCCAGAAGGCCGCTGATTTCTGATTTACTGCAACAGAGAGCAACAAAGGGGCATGGCAAAGTATTTCACATATGTATGCATGACTACTCTTCAGGGAGTGTAGTCCTCGATCCTCGTGCCACCAATCACGCATATCGATGCATGATGGCTGAGGAGCCAAATTGCACGACTCAATATGAGATGAATGCACATGAAAACATAACAAGACCTAAACTCCATCATGGGTAATCCAGAGTGTCGGCGACAAGGAATGGAGACACGTTCTGTCACTCGGAGTACGAAACGTACCTCGTTTCCCGTGCTCGGGCTAACTCCTATCCCAAACACAATGCAAATGAGATGGCATACACAATGCGACTAACGTACAACCTAGCATATGCAATGCTATGAAATGGCATACACAATGCTCGATGTAACATGGCATACACAAAGCTCTAACACGCAACCTAACATACGCAATGCTATGGACCAAAATGGCATACACAATGCATGATGGACTTACACCAACATGAGTGGACCTCAGCCACACTCACATCAGTGGCCATAAGATGAAAATGAGATAACCGAAGTGCGTGCACACATGCACGCAAACCGAGGACCGAACCTAAGGCATTAAATGCCACTCTACCAAAGCATGGCAGGGATGAAGCATGGCATTCTAGCATATAATTTTCAGTACTGAAACATAATGCTAAATGGTCCCGAAACATGGAAATATGTCACCCAATGGATAGAATAAGCCCCGAAACCTAAAACTAGTCCAATGTATTGAACCACAAGTATACAAAGGAAGTGTTATTTGATCATGAAGTCTAAAGATAGAGCCAAGGCAGTCCCAAAACATGCACATTTCTAGTTTAGAGCATGGCCAAAAGATGCTCACATGATGGACAAAAATAGCATGCAACATTGGCTAGCAAGCATAGTTTACATGGCACATATATGAAGAAAATGAGAACTCATCAAACCATCCAAAAACAGTGAATAAAACATGCTAAAATACGCCCAAATAATCACTGAAATGCAGCCAATGCATGTAAAAATGAGGGGCTTCTTTGGAGGGCCTTGTAAGGGGTTGTTAAGCACATATAAGATAGACACTTAGCATGACCAAACCAACTCAGGAAATGAGTTATGACAGCCCTAAAACTCACAAAATTGGCCCTGAAATCAGTCTAGGAAACACGCAAAGAAAGGCCCCCTCAAAAGGCCTTGAAGGAAATTGTTCTACACATGCATTGTAGACATAAAATATGATCAAAAGGGCCCTGGACAGACCTAAGGCAGACCCCAAAACTCACAAAATGAGGCCCAAAAAGTGACTTCAATGCATGCAAAATAGAGTCCCTTTGGAAGGCCCAAAAGACCCCCAAACAAGACAAGGAGAGAGGGGGTCACCCCCCTCTAATTTTGGCCCTCAAAAATGCGTCAAAGCCACTAAAAATCCATTGGATTTTAGTGGCTAAGAGGCCAAACCATGGCCAATGCAAGTGCTCTAATGCATGGCCTTAATCATGAAGGAATGAAGCATGCATAGGGGGAGATGACCCCAAACAGAGAATAGACCTTAATCAAACATAAAGATGATATCAAAACAAGATTTTTTTCAGTTTAGGTCGAGGTCTAAAATGGCTCACAAATAAGGCTAATGTATCATGCAAAAACAGCCCTAAAAGAGAGATTGAACAAACAGGGAAGCAAAAGGCCTCAAAAAGCAAAGAGCCCTTCAACAAAGTTGAAGAGGGGCTCAAAAAAAGATACTTTACAGTTTATGTCAGATCTCGAACATGCTCACAAGTAAGGCTAAAATATGATGCAAAAATAGCCCTAAAAGGGAGATAAAGGGAAAGCGGCAGTAGATGGTCTCACATAGTAAAGAGCCCTTCAACAAAGTTGAAGAGGGACCCAAGAAAAGATACTTTACAGTTTGGCTCGAAGCCCAGAAATGCTCAAAAATAGGGCTAATATATCATGCAAAATAAGCCCCAAAAGAGGGATAAAGCACAAAGGGGCAGTAGAAGAGTTCAAATAGAGAAAAGTCCTGAATCAAGCATGAAGATAAGCTCAAAATAAGATTGTTTTTAGTTCAGGCCGAAGCCGAAAAATGTAAGAAAAAGGGGCTAAGATATAGAACAAAATAGTACAAAAATAGGGAGAATAGGAGCTTACCCTTGTAGCCCAACTTTCCAGCAGCCTTTGGTCCAAGGAAATGACCTTTCAACCTCTAAAAATGAATTCCAAGGGGCTGGAATGGATGATGGTGGTGTGGTGCTATGGGTTGTAGTGTAAATGGACCAAGGAAGTTAGGGTTTTGGAGCTTGGAGTAGTAGCAATGAAGGTGGGAGGTGATGAGCCTTAAGCAAAAGTGTCTAACCAGCTGAGATGAAGAGGAGGGCCTCTCTTATAGAGAAGAGAGGCCAAAGCTTCTCTTGGAAGCTTGAAAGATCCTCTATACACGTGTATGGAGGATGCACCAAATGGTCCCCAGCTGGCACAGTTAGATTACACTCAAAAGGGACAAAAGCAATAAGCAGGACGACCAGTTCAAGTGGCTGGCCGGCCACTCCCCCTGGTCGGCTGACCAGGGGTCAGAAGGTTCAGGAACAATTGCTGGTCGGCCTACCCAGAAAGGTGGCCTCCCAGATGAGTAGAACACAGCCCTGTGGAGAAAAATCAGAAAAAGTGACCCAGGAGAGAGAAAAACCAGCTTTTTAGAGGGGTTCAAAAGGGTCAAGAAGAATTACTGGTTGGCCTACCCATATTGGTGGCCTCCCAAGTGAGTAGATCATAATGGTGGTATGAAAAGCCAGAAAATGTGGCTCAAAAGTGGGAAAAGCCAACTTTCTGTCCAAAAAACTGGTTTTTCAGGGGAATAGGTGGCCGGCCACCATCCTACCACCTCCCTAACAGTGAAAATAGGGTCTCTACCAAAAATGGACCAAAACGGATGCAAAACGAAGGTTCAGGGGCCAAAACGCGCGGTTCGAGGCCCCAAAAACAGGCTGTTAGGCACTAGAAGTGGCGTATGACCACGAAGGTGGTCTCCCAGGCCACAGTGTCCCTCTAAAGGGAGGAAACAAGGTGCATGCCAAAAACCGGAGCAAAAGGAAGTAGTTAAGCGGTCTCGAACCGAGGCACACGGCCGACGGCTCCGAAAACCAAAAACTAGGCTCCAAAATAGGAAAAATGGCCTACGACCACGAAACGTAGCCTACGGCCACTGAGAGATGGTCTACGGGACCTCTTCCTCCCTTTGGGAAGAGAAAATAGAGAAAATGGGACTTGGTTCGCAAACCGAGGCAAAGCACAAAAGAGCCCTGAAGTCCGGAGGCAAGGCTCGCAGCCGAGACTTCGTAACTTCAGAACGAGCACCACATGCAGCATCACCGAGCGCTCAACTGGTGACGTCTGAGTCTTAAGGTCAGTAAAAAATGGGGTGTCTACAGTTGCCCCTCTTTGACAGAACTCGGAAGTCACACGTGATGGGAGTGAATGTCAAAGCCCAGAGACGATCCATTTTTGACGAGGCCAAAGACTTAGACAAAACAGGCAAGATAACAAAGATCTGCCCACAGGCATGCCCGCAGGCAGGGACAAAATGCAAAATGGTATGCACAAAGCCGGATATAACTCATGAACATGCAAAGCAGCAAGCTGTAGTGAAGCGCACACGCAACAGTTTTAAGCAAGAATGCAAAGCAACAACTACATTTCATGCAGTTTAAGAATGCGGAGAATTATTCAATTCTCGCCGCGTCCCACACGGAAAAGATACAATACCTGCGCGATTCGTCTGGTTGCACCAGCTTCAAATGAATCGTACATGCAATATCGTGCCTGCAAAAGAAAGAAACTTAACAAGCACAATATCATTAGCTACACAAGTTCAACACTACACCGAATGCAGACGAACAGGGTGTTGACGGGAAAGCGCATCGCAATACGAGGGACACGCGCGTAACAACGCAAGCTGAGCATGGAGGTATGACAATACCAATGAAACGTGCACAACAATGCAGGTGTATGCATGAGAATGCAAGTGATGTGCATAACAATGCAGAATAAGTGCGAATTCGAATGCGTGTTTGACGCGAGACAACGAGCAAAGAAATGCAAGTTTCGACGAGTACGATTCAATCGCGACCTCTGGTTTACCTCCCGGAAGGGTCACAGCATACTCAAAAAGGATACATCTTGCTCTTGACGAGTGATGATGAGACACGCATTGATAATTGGGGTTGGAGTTCCCGCGGAGGGATTTCGCGACAAAAAGTGCACTTTTCTTGTACTTTCTCAGGTCCTGGGGACTCCAATCGTCACCAAAATTTGTAGAGACCTTGTAGACCACCTTGGGAACACCACCGACCAGGTTTGGTCCCAGGGGGAGGTCACCGACCAGGTTGGAGTGCAAGGGGTGGTCGGCCTGCCAGAAAAGGTGGCCGGCCGACCACTTAGCCCAAATCCGGGACAGTTTGGTCTTTTTGCACTTGGATCTTTAAGTATACTTGGCCAAAGCTATTTTTGCTCACATCTTCAGATCCGAAATCATCTTCTCCCCCTTCCTAAACTACTTTCTCCCTCAGATCTGTGCTCTATACGCGTTTTCCAACGCCCCACGCCAAGTTGTTTCGCAAAAACTTTCAGTTCTCTTCACTTTGAACCGATTAAAATTTGATTTCGGAGCTTCTTTTCTCATTTTCACCACTTGAGGTAAGTTTGTTTTAATTTTTGAAAGATTTTCTCGGGAGTTGACTTTTGTTGACTTTTCATTTCCCGAGAGTTGACTTTTGTTGACTTTTTTCCAATTTTCGCTCGTTTTTCCTCTTTTTTGCAGATTTCTTGAAATGGTGGGTCAATTTCCCCACGACGGAGGTTCTCCAGGTGCCGGAGGTGAACCTGACATCGTGTCTCTGCATCCGAGGGTTCGCCGTTTCATCCCCGATAGGTACGATCCTCCGACTCATGTCCTCTCTCGGGTGATTTTTTTATCATTTTACCGACTTCGACCCTCGAGCTACTGTAGACCCGCTATTGCGGGAGCCGGAGTCCCATCTCTCTCATGAGGCACGAGAGGTATGTACTTCACTTTTTTACATTTCCTGCCTTAATTCTGCATTTTCCCTGCATATCATGCTATGTATGCTTATTGCTCATTCTGAACACATCCGCATGCCATACTTCTGCTCATTTTAGCACACAACTTGTTCTGTATACTTAGTTTATAACACAATACTCTGCCTTGAACGCATAGCTCCATCACTTGAATCTCTGAAATCTGAACACACAGCCCAAATTTAATTGTGAACACGCAGCCCAGATTTGCTGAAGGTTGAAAGCGCAGCCCAAACTTTAAATTTCTGAAATCTGAACACACAGCCCAAATTTGATTGTGAACACACAGCCCACATTTGATTGAAAGTTGAACACGCAGCCCAAACTTTAAATTTCTAAAATCTGAACACGCAGCCCAAATTTGGAGGTGAACGCGCAGCCCACATTTAACTGAAAGATGAACACGCAGCCCAAACTTTAAATTTCTGAAATCTGAACACGCAGCCCAAATTTGAAGGTGAACACGCAGCCCACATTTAACTGAAAGTTGAACACGCAGCCCAAACTTTAAATTTCTGAAATCTGAACACGCAGCCCAAATTTGAAGGTGAACACGCAGCCCACATTTAACTGAAAGTTGAACACGCAGCCCAAACTTTAAAATTTTGAAATCTGAACACGCAGCCCAAATTTAAAGGTGAACATGCAGCCCACATTTAACTGAAAGTTGAACACGCAGCCCAAATTTTATTGTGAACACGCAGCCCACATTTGATTGAAAGTTGAACACGCAGCTTAAACTTTAAATTTCTGAAATCTGAACACACAGCCCAAATTTGATGGTGAACACGCAGCCCACATGTAATTGAAAGTTGAACACGCAGCCCAAACTTTAAATTTCTGAAATCTGAACACACAGCCCAAATTTGATGGTGAACACGCAGCCTACATTTGATTAAAAGTTGAACACGCAGCCCAAACTTTAAATTTCTGAAATCTGAACATGCAGCCCAAATTTGATGGTGAACACGCAACCCACATTTAATTGAAAGTTGAACACGCAGCCCAAACTTTAAATTTTTGAAATCTGAACACGCGGCCCAAATTTGATAGTGAACACGCAGCCCACATTTAATTGAAAGTTGAACACGCAGCCCACATTGAATTGAAAGTTGAACACGCAGCCCAAACTTTAAATTTGTAAAATCTGAACACGCAGCCCAAATTTGATGGTGAACACGCAGCCCACATGTAATGGAAAGTTGAACAGCTCAAACTTTAAATTTCTAAAATCTGAACACACAGCCCAAATTTGATGGTGAACACGCAGCCCAAACTTTAAATTTCTGAAATCTGAACACACAACCCAAATTTGATGGTGAACACACAGCCCACATTTAATTGAAAGTTGAACACGCAGCCTAAACTTTAAATTTCTGAAATCTGAATACACAGCCCAAATTTGATGGTGAACACGCAGCCCACATTTACTTGAAAGTTGAACACGCAGCCCAAACTTTAAATTTCTGAAATCTAAACATGCAGCCCAAATTTGATGGTGAACACGCAGCCCACATTTAATTGAAAGTTGATTTGATTTGTACACAGCTTATTCATTTCGTTCTGAAACTGAATACTTGTGTTTATTTTGAATGCAGACATCCTCCCATGTTACATGGGGATACGGTTCTATTACTGCCAGAGACTGGTATGGGGAGCTCTTGGAGGCTGTCCGCGATTGAGTTGATCTGGCAGGATTCAGGACCTTTTGTACTGGGATATCTCGCTATCCAGCTAGCCGGACATTGATGGGAGCCCTGGTGGAGAGATGGTGGGACACCACCAACTCCTTCCATTTCTCAGCCGTCGGGGACATGACCATGACCCCATTTGACTTCGCCGTGTTGACGGGCCTTGACATGGGAGGCTGGGCGATCCCTTACGACGAGGATATGGGCGAGTGAGAGTCAGCCTGGGTTCATCTGTTGGGAGCTCGCCCATCGGTAGACCGATCTTCGGGCCGAGTCTGATATACCTGGTTTTCTGCACAGTTCAGGGGGACTGAGCCCGAGACCCCTGAGGAGATTGCACAATATACTCGCGGGTTTTTGATGTTCCTCTTCGGGACCACTCTGTTTGCTGACAGGGGAAACACCGTTGGGCTATATTTGCTAAGTGCCCTGGTAGACCTCACACAGATTAGTCAGTATGACTGGGGTGGCGCTAGCTTGGCTACCCTCTATTGCTATATGAGTACGACCTCTCGCGGACGGGGGAACATAGTCGGCGGCAATTAGAGAGCCTGGGAGGTCCCTTCTGCCCTCTTGATTCCCATTTCTGCTTTTCATTATCTGTACATTGCACACACGACATACTTTACCTTCTGTACTTATATTCTGCCTCAGCATTCTGTATTTAGATTCTACACTCAGCATTCTGTGTTCTGATGGCTTTTGCCCTGTTTTCCACAGTTATGGGTCTTCGCGTACTTTCCGACGCTAGCCCCGGCGCTCGACGTGGAGTCCCCTCTCATGACCCTTTATTTGCTCGTCTTCGAGGGCCAATATCGGTCGCGGCCCCGGGAGACTCTCCCTTACCTACGGCAGTATTTTGAAACGGTGCAGGCGACCGAGGTATGTCAGAACTCTCAATTCTTTACGTGTTGATCTTTAATTCATGCTTGCACATTTGCGATTTCTAATCGGCTCATGTATTGGCTATCTGTAGATCTTATGGTAGCCCTGGGCGCCTCTGGGTGAGGATCTCCGATTCCAGTTTGCTGGAGGATGGGCCTCCTCCCGGTATAGGATCTTATTCGAGGGGCCAGCTGGTAGGGCTTGGTTCCTGGGGGAACGATTTCTTCGTCAGACTATGGGCTTCCCTGAGCCGAGTGTCCCTTCAGCACCCCCAGACGATATGCGGCTCGCTGATAGGCTTACTCCCCAGGGTGTTATTGATGCCAGGCTGGGCACTGATGCACTACTGCATTTGGAGGACGGGGAGTACGCGACTTACCGTCACACCTACTTGATGCCTCCATTGACAGGTGTTCGTACTCCCTCGAGGAGGTCTACAGGCATGCCGTCTTCGAGTCGCACTCGAGCCAGAGACATTCCTTCGGCCAGTAGGGCTGACACATCCAGAGGCGGGGCTGGACTGGTCCCCCTAATTCCCCTGACTTATCATGATACCGGATGGCCAGGTATCCCAACTTAATTGACGGGATGGAGATACGGGGCTTCCTACCCAATTCTGCTAGAGCCTCCTATGCCAGATCATCCATACATCAGAAACCCTGACTCACCACCGGTATGTTTTACAACTTTGCTTTATCACTCAGATAGTTGGACATTCATTCATTCACTGATGATTTGCACTTGCATCTGCAGCCTACCATGGAGTATGCTGAGGGGTTACTCGGGTTAGTGGCCTCGCTCAAAGGCATGGTCTTGCGGAGAGAGGCGCAGTTGTCCATCATGGGCGTCTCGGTACTATTTAGTTTTCTTGAATTTATCATATTTCTGATGACATGCTGAATTTGAACATTTCACTGCATTGATTGACCAACTGTATGCGGAGAGCACATCTGAAATGCACCACATCCATATACTATATTTGCATACATCCACTCTATGTAGCTTTTTATCTGTACACCAAATATACATATTTTGGCTGATGTATTCAAATTGCACTCTTTCTTTTCAGATGCCTTCGATATATACCGGACCATAGGCCAGGCCATCTGGGCTTTCCGGAGGAGTTGGGCCATCTAGGCCTTCTCGAGGAGCCAGGAGAGGGGAGTCGTCTCGCGGACGAGGCGGGCGCAGAGCACGTATCATTGAGAAGGAGTCCAGTGAGGAGGAGGAGTCCGCGCATCGTCAGTCAGAGACATCTGCTGGCAGAGAGGATGACTCTGAGTCTGGCTTTGAGGACGGAGGTGATGCCGAGGAGGATTCCGAGGACAGTGGCTCCGATTCGGATAGTGGTGTTGATGGAGATGGCACAGAGGCTATTCCGCAGAAGAGGACGAAGAGGGCCTCTTACTCCTGCACTTGAGAGCATTGATGCAGTTGTTCCCTGCTTTATTTACCTTTTTACTAGTAGTTGTAGCATATTGTACATTATTAGGCAGTTTTATTTTCTGTAAAACTTGTACCCTTGTTGTAGAATGTTGTAACAAAGGAAACATGATGGAATGAAACAACTTTTGTTCAAAAAAGTGTTGTATTTTATGTTCTTGCATCACATCGCATTATTTTGCACAAAAATGAGATTGAATGGAAATCGTGCGTTGAAAATTGCCAAGTCAGGTAGTGAACCGATGTAAGAAACAAAGCAACTTAACTTACTAAGAAAGAACAGAACCTTAGCAAGTTTACAACTCGATAAGCAAGACACAACAATGTTGATTAAACTTACAACTCGATAAGCAAGACACAACAATGTTGATAAACAAAGAGTAACAACTCAATACACAAAACTCGTCGACTCGACAAAACTTAACAACTTGGTAAGCTAAACAACTAGATAAGCAAAGCAACAACTCGATAAGCAAAAGCAACAACTCAATAAGCAGGATTTAATAACAACCCGATAGACAAATGCATTTCGAACGATCTGGGTGACGGAACGCATCCGAAACAGAGGAAAACTCGCACCTTTAGTGCCCCGAATGCATGGAAATGCTTGGAACTTTCTTCTAGAGGCTAGAACAAGACTAAAGCCACCCTCCCCTTGATAGCCGACCACCTAAAGGAGCTGGCTGACTAGCTTTTTGCATTGGAGGGGAGAGGGGTGGTCGGCCTGCCAGAAAAGGTGGCCGGCCGGCCACCTAGCTTGGCAACCACCAAATTTTTTGACACGTGTCCTCCGAACAGTGCCTTATCCTCTTTAAAAACTCTAGCCTCGTGGTTCTCTCGTTTCATCTTAGTTTTGCACCAAAATGGAAGCATTTCTCACCCAAAATCTCACAGCTTGGATTGCTTCTCTAGATGGCTCAGAAAAGTTGAACTTTCAGGGTTTCGGCTTGAATTCACGTTGAGCCGTACTTCGCTGCACATTCCGTTCCTTCATGTCGCGGCTAGGTTTTGGAATCCAATAACACACGTCTTTAGCTTCGGTGGGCAAGAGACGTGTCTGACCTTCGAAGATTTTCAAGTTTGGATGGAATCCGAGCGCCATGAAGAGATTTTGTCCCAGCTTCGCTTCGGTCACGCCCTCGCTTTAGGATAGATGTGTGGGCTCACCATGCACGATGCTCGATCTCTGATCGGCAACGGGGAACTGGATATCCTTGGCTTGATTTATGGTTTCTCTGATGCCGGTAACCGCGGCGACCATCATTAGCAAGGTTTTCGGCAACACGCCCTTTGCTTGTGCATACTATCTCACTTTTTGCTTGCCCCAGGCTTTAGTGGATCTAGCATCCATCTGATTGAAGTTGCTTAAGGCTTGAAAGAAGGAAAGAGCTGCATCGCCATGACATTGGCCGAGACGCTGATGGGCTTGGATGCTTTCTATCGCCGAGAGACGACCAGATTCGCGGGGAGTCCGCTACTGCTGCAGGTAATGTTTCCCACCCTTTCTCACATATATATTGCTCACATCACTCGGCCCTCAGGCTCGATTTTTCTCATAAAACCCTTTTCTTACTTTTCTCTTATCGTACATCTCTCTATTCTTCATTCTCTCATTTTTTATCCCTCCTCAGGTATGGTTAATGGATAAATTGCAGGTTGTGGACTCTTGCCCAGCCTACTTAGCTCGCGGCTACTTCTTCCGACAACGGCTAGTCGATGCCCTTGATGAGGGATGGTGGTTCGACTGGATATGTAATTTGTCCGCAGATCACATTGCTTGGCGCTGTCCTTGGCTCAATCTCCCGGCAATGAGCTATAGCATGTCCCGGCAAACCGGGATCCAGTTGATTGGTCTGACTCACTGTGTGTTCTACTTTCCGTTCCGGTTCTGGCGCCAGTTCGGCCATGATCAGACTTGCCCGCCAGAGGGGATAGAGTATCTTACTCCATTCCCAGTTCGAGGCGCACAGCTTGCCCGGTATGCCACAACATAGAGGACTAGAGAGCTCCTGGCCCCTGCTCCCACTTTCAGTGGCACCTTGTCTGATGAGTGCTTGAATTGACTCAATGAAGAGGCACAAGAAGGGTCTACTTTGGTATCAGAGGCTTCGACCAGCTCTGGGAGGGGGTGCAGGAACACCTGACTTAGCTATGTCCCAGATTTATTGCTTTCTTAGTACTTTCAAGTTTTCTTTATGATTGTAATAAAAAGCAACTTTAATTTGTATGCAAGAGCAGGAGAACTCTGTATTGAAATCAATGAAACTGAAGGTTGTAGGTGCTGAAAATTTTTCACTTTGGTCCAAAAATGGTCTAAGTTGTAAAAAGATTAATCTTGAACCCAGTCAACTTTTATTAAAACTTTTCAAAACCATTTTCGATATAGAATCAGAACTGGACGTGCCTGAAATCTGTCACTGAGATGCACAACCCTGGATCCCAGCAACTGGAAAGTTGCCCCTAGTTTGAAGAGTACCGCGGCACCGCATAGTAACGGAAAGTTGCCCATAGTCTGAAAAGCACTGCATCAAAGATCATAATCGAACTCTTGAATGCTGAATAGACAAAGATGGCCGAGATGATCAAATGGACAAAGTTGATCGGGAAAACGTTTATGGCTGAACTTCAGGATGAAGTTGCCTACGTATCCCAAAGACGGGCATCAAGCCTTACGTAGTTCAGGCTTAGGTTCACTCAAGTATTTTCACTCTCCTTTTACGCTCTAACTTTTGCCAAGGCCGCCCTTTGCGGGTTTTCAACCTTACGAGCTCAGTTTTTATATTTTCCAATTTTGAATGCTCTAACTTTTACCAAGGTCGCCCTTCCGGGTTTTCGGCCTAGCGAGCCTCTCAGGGGTAATATTTCTTCAACTTGTCCATGTTGATCGGTTACGAGAACTCCAAGCCATCTAGGTCCATTAGAACCACAGCTCCACCTGACCAGATTGACTTGATGATGTAGGGACCAGTCTAATTGGGTCTGAACTTGCCCCTTGGGTCGTGGATGGGGCTCGGTTGTCCTTGAGCACCAAATCTCCTTCTTTTAGATTTCTGGACTTAACTTTCTTGTTAAAAGCCCTGGCAATTCTGCGCTAATATCCTTGAACATGGTATAGTGCTTTCAGTCTGCGCTCGTCAAAAAACATGAGTTCTTCAAACCTGTTCTGTTGCCAATTTGCTTCGGCTATCTGACACTCAGCCAGCACTCGCAAAGACGGAACCTCAATTTCAATAGGAAGAACGGCCTCCATCCCATAAACTAATGAATACGGGGTCGCCCCAGTAGAAGCTCTAATTGAAGTCCGGTACCCCCACAGAGCAAACGGCAGCTTGTCTGGCCAATCCCGATAGGTTTCCACCATCTTCTGCAATATGTGTTTGATATTCTTGTTAGCGGCCTCGACGGCTCCATTGGTTTGCGGCCGATATGTGGATGACTTATGAAAAGCCACGTTGTATTTCTCCAATAAGTCAATCACTTCCTTCTTGAAGTGGGAACCATTATCTAAAATGACCTCGTTTGGGACCCCATAACGACAGATGATGTTGTTTCTGATGAACTTTGCAACATGTGACGCCTTCAACACCGCATAGGATTGGGCCTCAACCCACTTCGTGAAATAATCTATTGCGACCAGGATGAACTCATGCCCGTTGGACCCTTTCGGAGTGACAGCCCCGATCACATCGATTCTCTAAACTGAAAATGGCCATGGGGAAGTCATATTGTACAACTTTGATGGCGGGATGTTCATGCGGTTTGCATGGATCTGACATTTGTGGCATCGCCGAACAAAGCTGATACAATCCTCCTCTATGGTGGACCAGTAGTAACCCTGTCTAAGGATTTTCCGTGCAAGCATTACCCCATTCATATGTGCTCCACATTCTCCTCAATGGATGGCCTCCATCAGGCATTTTGATTCTTCAGCTTCAACGCATAGCTTATGCATTCCCAAATGACCTCTCTTGTATAATTTACCTCCGCAGATGATGAATTGAACGGCCATTCTTCTGATTGCCCTTTTATCCTTGGCATTTGCCCCTGGTGGATACACCTCTTTCTCCAAGAAGTTCCAAATGTCACCTCGTCTATAGTAGCAATTGACTCATAAACTGGTTCAAATTTCTGGTCAATAATGACTGGATGCATCCGGACTCCAAACGGGATGTCTATCATGGAAGATAGAGTTGCTAAAGAATCTACGAACCTGTTGTTCTCTCTTAGTAAATGAGCAAAGTTTAACTTCTCAAATCGAGGAATCAACAAATCCAAGGCCTGATGATACATCATCATCTTTTTTTCTTTGACTTTCCAATCTCCTTTCGCTTGAGATACACCAAGATTCGAGTCCCCGATGACGTCCAACCATTTTACCCTAGTTCTAGGGTTGCCTCCAGACCAGCAATGCATGCCTCATACTCTGCTTCGTTGTTCGAGACTTTGAACCGGAGCTTGAATGCTAAAGGGATAGGGGAATTGTCGGGTGCTATCAGCAACACTCCTATTCCATACCCATACTGGTTGGACGCTCTGTCGAAATACATCGTCCAAAACTCATCGTCGATATGCAAAATGGCCTCATCCATGAATAGGTACTCAACTGCTTCACCCCCTTCCACTGGATGATCGGCTAAGAATTCTGCAACTGCTCTTCTCTTGACTGACTTGCGCGTCACATATTTTAGATCGAATTCAAAAAGCAATAACAACCAACGAGCTAGCCTACCCGTAAGTGCCGGTTTCTCGAAGAGATATTTGATGGGATCTAATCTCGAAACCAACATTACAGAGTAAGCTAACAGGTAGTGTCGCGGCTTCCTGGTAGCCCATACCAAAGCTAAGCAAGCCTTCTCCAATGGTGTGTAGCGGGTCTCACACTCCAGCATCTTCTTGCTCAGATAATAGATGGCCCTTTCCACTTTGTCCTCTGATTCTTGCGCGAGCATGCAGCCCATTGTGGTCTCAGTTATCGAAAGGTACAATATCAATGGTCTTCCCGGTTCTGGTGGTGACAACACAGGTGGGTTCTGTAAGTATTCCTTGATCTTTTCAAAAGCAGCTTGGCACCGGCCGTCCCACTAGAATTTCTTTCCTTTATTGAGGAGACCAAAAAGTGGTTCACAATTCAAGGTTAATTTTGAGATAAACCGTCTTATGAATTGCACTTTACCTAGAAAGCCTTGCACCACATTTTCAGTCCTTGGTGGTGGCATTTCTAGGATGGCCTTGATTTTGGAAGGGTTGACTTCGATACCTCTCTGTGTAATGAGAAACCCCAACATTTTCCCTACTGTGACACTGAACGTACACTTCTAAGGATTCAACCGCAATTAGAATTCTCTGATCCTTTGAAAGAACTTTTGCAAGGTGGTGTAGTGGCCCTCCCTTTCTTCGGACTTGACAATCATGTCGTCCACGTACACCTCAACCTCCTTGTGGATCATGTCATGTAATATTGTGGTCGCGGCCCGTTGATATGTAGCTCCGGCATTCTTCAACCCAAACGGCATCACTCTGTAGCAGTATGTCCCCCACGGGGTGGTGAAGGCAGTCTTTTCTCGGTCTTTAGGCGCCATCACTATCTGGTTGTAGCTTGAGAAGCCATCCATAAACGAAAGCAAAGCATGCCCGCTGTGAAGTCCACTAACTCATCAATGTGTGACAAAGAAAAGTCGTCCTTCGGACTGGCTCTGTTTAAGTCCTTGAAATCCACGCATACCCTGATCCTGCCATCCTTCTTCGGCACCGAAACAATGTTGGACAACCAAGTCGGGTATTCGGATACCAGCAAGAAGCCTGCGTCGATTTGCTAGGTGACCTCTTCCTTAATCTTAATGGCCTAGTCAGGGCGGATTCTTCTGAGTTTTTGCTTGACGGGTCGGGCCTCAGGGTCAAGAGGGATCCAGTGCTGTACAATCTCAGGATCGATCCCAGGCATGTCTTCGTAGGACCACGTGAAAACATCTTTGAAATTTTTTAATAAAGCGACTAAGCGCTCGCGTTCCTCCGAAGACAACGTGGACCTGATCTGGACCAGCCGCGGGTCCTCTTCAGTGCCGACATTCACGGTAGTGATTTCACCCATTAAGGGTTTAACAAATCTCTCCTGCTCTTGTTCAATTAAGCGTTGCAAAATCGGAGGAATTTCTTCCTCGTCGTTTTCATCAAAATTTTGAAAGTCTGAATTAATGCAATAAATCAAGGGCACAGAAAAGTACTCAGAAACCACAGCTACTTGATTCTCATTAAGCATATCCAAATCGTCCAATTCTTCGGTTACAACAGACTCAAAAGAGAAAGAAAAAGACGACCTGGACAAGACTGTGGCATCCGGGTTATCACCCCCAGGATTACCAGACTCAGACTCAGTCGAGCTGGAACCTGATTCCGACTCACAGGATTCGGTGGAATCAGATTCCGGCTCACTACCTGACCCGGTGCTGCTGGACAAAAATCCCTCTTCATACTGCCAAATGAGAGAGGGTGCGATAGATGCATCCAAAATAGTTGCTGGTAGGCCCGCAGCCGTTTCATTCCCGATCACGCATACCGAGAAGCTATCCCCCAAGCACTTCTGTTCGATCGGAGGATCTGAAAGTAGACATGCCAGCGCTACCCCCATTTCATTTTCAGCGTCCTCAGATTGCACTTCCTTATTCTGCTCAGCCTCAGCTAATGGGTCTGTCTGCTCTTCGGCAACGTCATCCCCAGGTAACTGCAGGTCAAAGAAAATCTCAACCGCCGGCACCCGCTTCCTCTCCACGTTCAGCCACGGCTTTGAGAAGCGACAAAACGGAAAGTCCTCCCCCTCCCGGACGAAGCGTCCGTTTAGGGTACCCTGAATGGGCTGGTGCATTAAGTCAAAAGGCTTCCCCGCCTTCTTCGCTCTGGCTCTCCCAGCCATCTCCTTACTCTTCCTCATCCAGTCCTCTTTGGTGGGCAGATAACCCAAGCCAAAGGTATGTGGGTTATGTGGCACCTCGGCCAATGCTGCGACGCCTCTCTGGCCGCTCTTTCCCAATCCCATCCCGGGGACATGTTGAAGCTTGTTCATGAGGTATACCGATTGAGCACTGACGTACATCCCCTCATTAACAGCTAAGATGTTCTGCACGACCCGGGCCTCAGCTAGGGTAAAATCGGATAAGAACACATCCTCCATACCGTGCTCAATTTCCAAAACTGGCGTAGATACTTCTGGCGGTGGATGGATCGATGAATTTCCCAAAACGATGGCTACTCCCTTTCCATGGGGGTATTTCACCATTTGATGCAAGGTAGAAGAAATTGCCTTCACTTGATGCAGCCACGGCCGCCCCAAGAGCAGATTGAAAGTGACATGAACCTCTAGGATGTGAAAGTCAGTTTCATGCTGCCCCGGCCCAACCTTGGCCTGAATTTTCGCTGTCCCCATGACTTCTCTGCTTGTGTTGTCGTATGCCCGAATCATCTAGGCTGTTGGCACAAAGTCTGCGGTTTTCAAGCCAATTGCATAGGCAGTCCTCACTGGACATACATTGATGGCGGACCCTGTGTCGACAAGCACCACGGGTATCCATTTATTTCTTCACTTCACGGAGATGTAGAGTGGCTTGTTATGGTCTGCACCCTCAGGTGGTAGTTCTTTGTCAGAAAAGGTCAACATCGGGGTAGCTCCTCCCGAAAAAACTAAGCCCACCAGCTGTTCAGGCGTGGTGTCTATAGAGAGCTTGGCCTTGTCCATGGCTGATAAGACAGCTTGTCGATGCACTCGCGATGCCATAAGCAGTCCCCAGATAGAGATGTCTACTTGTATCTTCTTTAACTGCTTTAGTACAGCCTCTTCTTCGACTTGCTTCTCTTTCTGTCTCTCAGCTTCCTTATCTTTTCCAGATGTCTCTGGTTGGTCTAGATGCGGGGGGTTGAAATACCGTCCGCTTTTCGTCATATGATCGACCTCACCGATATACCAGGTATCATCTGGCTGATTATTCCCCCAATCCTCATCCGTGTGGGCAAGACATAAATCATCGTCTTCCCACCACATTCCGTCGGTAGCCAACAGACACCTGTCTGGCTCCGATTCAATTGCACTCGCAGTACTCTCCGTCCACATGCTCGCAGCATTCTCTATCCTCGTGCACACAGCATTCTTAGTTCCCTCAGGGCCTTTAGCTTTCCTAATTCTCTCGGCATCCTCAAACCTTTCTCGTTCCAACTGCGTCAGTACAGCTGGTTGTTCAACAATTCCCGCATTCATAATGCCCAAGTCTCGAGCAGAATTCTTAGCACCGGCGCTCTCCGGCGATTCATTCTGACTTCCGGCCCTTCCGGCCACCGCTGATATGCTCGCCCCTGCCGGGCCCTATTCCAACTGAGCTTCATTAACAACGTCTGGCAAGTCATCAAGCCACCCAGTAGCCTCTGCCGATTCCTCATAATCAAACCAGTTGACTGCCGCGTCTCCTGGATCTTGGTCGTTGAAAAACTGGAGGTTCGCCAAGTCCTCTTCCACAACTGTCAAACCATCTGTCCCCTGCTCAAATCCATCTCCTCGGATCACACACAGCTCTGCCCTCTCTGGTAATTCACTATTAGGCTCAAATTGGCCTGCTGGCAGAATGTAATCACTCGGATCATAGGCTTCCCCGACGACACTCTCAGACTGCTCAAACCCTGATTGAACAATTCCATCTTCTTCTAAAATCTCCTTTGTTCTATCTTTGCCAGTCACCACCATTGGCTCGGGTTGGGTTCTGGAGATGTCCAACATGCACAAAGAGTTAGTGCAGTCAGAAAGGAGCCCCTCCGGCTTAGGCAGGTGGGAAGGAGTGACATATATGCTGGGATCGTAAGACATGACCCCAGTTTGGATGAAGTTGATTCTTTTGGGAGGTGGAGCTTGGTTGTGTGGTGGGAGAGGGTTTGTTGTGACATTGGGTTTTTCTGGAGGTACAATCACCTGCTTGTCAATGAGGTCTTGAATTTCATGACGCAATCTGAAAACATTGGTCAGTGTCGTGACCATGTTGTTGGTGATATGCGCCGTACTTTGCTGGGTTATGGGAAGGAGGGAGTGGATTTGGCAATGGCCTCGGTTCCAGGGGCTTTAAGTGTCCTTTCTTGATTAATACCCCTAGAGCCTTGGACAGGGGCATATACAGTGGGGTGAAGGTTCTTTGGCCTCTGGGTTGGAATCAAGTGGTTTGTGTGTTGCTTTCGGACGTGCCGGAGAAAGGTGTAGCTGCCATGGGTCTTGGAAGGGGAGGAGGAATGGTGGTGACCACGCTCACCTCCGAAGCTCTTGCAGTTGCAGCGCCACTTGGGCTTGTATTGTTATTGCGGTTAAAGGTTCTTCTGGGTTGCCCTCTATCTTGGTCAATCAGACCCTGTTTCATTGCATCTTCGATCTATACCCCCATTTCATGTAGATCTGAAAAAGTGGGAAAGGGGAGCACAATCATTTTTTGCATCAGTTTTGGCAGGAGATTGCGTACAATCATCCTGATTTGGTCTTTGTTGGTAGGCCTCAGGGTCATCATCGAAGCCTTCGCCCTCCACCGAGTTACAAAATCCGAGAAGCTCTCCTTAGGCTCCTGCCTTGTTGTTTCGAGATCTCGGGTCGTAATCTCGATTTGGGTATTGTAAGAGTATTGTGCGATAAAGGCCTCGGCCATTTCATCCCAACTCCGCTTGACATCATCCTCTAACTTCGCATACCAGATAGTGGCCACACCTAACAGGGTCAGGCCGAATAATGAAAGCTTTTGTGGTCTGGTGAGGCCCATTGGCTGTAGTATATATGAAAATAGTCGGAGATGCACCATGGGGTCCCCCGATCCGTCGAAACAATCAATTTGCGACATTTTAAACCTATTCGTCCTCGATATCCGGGATAGCCTTTACCCCTTGGAATTTCTTGAACAACTTCTCAAGCTTGCTCAATTTCAGTGCTGTATGGTCTACTTCGAACTCGAAGGGAGAGTCTGGTTGATTGACAGGCGTAGGTGCCTTAGATAGCTGGGGCAGAATTGGGGGCGGAGCTGGCCCCGTTGGTATGTCCGTATCTGTCTGGACATTTGGTGCCTCTTTGGGTGTTGGGATTCCTGGTGGGGGAGGAACTGGGCGTGAAGCAGATGCCCCAGTTTGTTGTTGTAACCTGGAAATTAACTCTGCTTGCTGGGCTATGATCTCGGCCTGTTGTTTGGCAAACTCATTTCGGCGAACAACATCCTGCTGCATGGCTCTCATGGTGTCTTGCATCTAACACATCATTTCTTCAACTCCTGTCGGTCCTGCCATACTGCCCTGATCTGTTTGAACTACTGGTAGGTCTATCTCTATAGCAACAATTGGGATCTCAATCCGACTATCCACTGAGGGGTAATCCGCTGCTCTGGCAACCTCTGCTCAGATACGCTGCGCCTTTTCAGCCTCTGTCTGATAATCGGGGGTAGAGAGTGAAACACTAGTTGTCCGTCGACCAGATCCTCAGATCGACTGAGTCGGCGACCTCTTGTCCAGAGTACTTGGGGAATATCTGCTTGGTTTGAAGCAATTGTGCTAAACTACCTAGCAAAAAGATAAATAAAGCAATGATAAGGAAATAAACGAGCAGACAAATGGACAGCATAACGGCGTAAATAAACACAACACACAGTTGGGTATAATTAACACGCAATTGATACACTGTTCTCAAAGGCCGATTATTATTCCCAAATCACTATCCCCAAAGCTGAATCTGATACCCGCAGATAACTGATTCCGAAAATACTGAACTGGTGCTCGCAGGCCCTTGATACCCAGAAACACTGAACTGGTGCCCGTAGGCCTGATGCCTAAACTTGCAAACTGATACATGTATTCGTATAGAGACGCACTCTAAAAGCACATAACAAACAAGTCAGAGCCAAAACACCCTGTAGACACCCCATTTTTGACCGTCCTCAAGACTTGGACGTCACCGTTTGAACACTCGGTGATTATCCATGTTTGTGTTCGTTTGGAGTTCCTGGAAGTCTCGGCTCGCGCGCCTTGCTTCAGGATCCTCGAACTCGACCGTTTAGTGTCTGGTTTTGCACCAAACACTTGTGTTTTGCCTTGGAAGGGCAGGGTAGGGCTTGTAGACCATCCCCACCCACCACCGGCAGTGGCTAGAGGCCACCGGCTGGTGTTTGCTGCCACCGGCAATGTATATTGCCGGCCGGCACTTTTTGTTGCCGGTCAGCACTTTTTAGTGCCGGCCGGCACTCTTTTTGGCCAAGATGGCATTTTTGGCCGGCCGATTGCTGTTCATCTGCTTTTGCAGATATTTTTAGACAGCTGTCTTGCTTTTGCATCCCTCCATACACGCGTATGGAGGGATCTCCCTCTTGTAAAGCTTGTCTTGTAAGCTTTACAAGACATATAGAGAGAGGCTCTCTCTTGTAAAAAGAGGAGAGAGACTTTAGACATTTTAGAGAAGGAAAAGCACAGAGAGAAGCTCTGGTTTTAGGGTTTGAGTTGCATACATATCCTATCTCTATATTTACTCTTGTGTGTGTTTTAGTCCATACTATTGCACACAAGCACCTAGTGTTTCACCTTCCTCTTGAAACTAGGGTTCTAAGGGCTTGTTCTTGAGTTTCTTGACTGGTTTGGAGCCAAAGGAGGCCATTGGATCATCATTTGTGAAGAAGGCTTCAAGGGTGAGAATCTAGTTCCATTTTCCCCCATTTTTGCATTGATTTTATACCTATCTTAGAGCTGTTTTTGTGCTTATTGTATAACATAAAAAAGTTCTGTTTTTAGGCCCTCTTTATTGTTTATTAAGAGTGTTTTGTTGTTTGAGGGTAGTTGACCACCCTTAGGCCTTGAAAGGCCTCATTTTGAGCCATTTTGTGTTAGCTCCGGGATTTTGGTGTTGGGGTCTCTTCACCACTGAAATCTTGAGGGATTTCAGTGGTGAAGATGATGCCTTGAAGTCCCAAGAAGGAGAGGGCCACCCCCTCTCCTTGTTGTCCTTGAAAAGGACATATTTTGGCCTCTTAAGGAAGCCTGTGCTTGAGTGTGTGTTGAGCATGTTTGGTTTGTTTTTCATGCTTATATATCCATAATATAACATGATTTTAAGTTGGTTTTGGAACTCCATGCATGCTTAGCATAGTTGCCATGTAATGCCTTATTTATGCCTTAACATGTTTTAGGTTGTTAGCCTTTGTTGGAGCATGTTTTAGGCTTGCATTTGTGAAGATTTTGTGCTTATCTTGACATGTTTTAGGTCTGTCCCTAAGTGTTTGGGTTGATTTTGGCATGCTTGATATAGCTCCTTTGTATTTGGGCTTGTTGGCCTTGAGTATGTGCATGTGTAGCATGACATCTTTGCATTATTTTAATGATTTGGGATCATCCTACATGCCATTTCAGTCCCATTTCCATGCTTGTTGGATTGCCTTGCATGTCTCTTTAATGCCTCATTAGCTTGTGTAGTAATGCTCCATGTTTTGGTGCTTATTCATGCTTTTGTTTTGAGTCATTTGAATGCCATTTAAGTGATCCTTGAGGTTTGTTTTAGCATGATTTCAGAGCTTATGTTGCATGCTTTTAGTCCATAAATGTCTCTTTCAAGTGTGCTTGAATGTTGCTTGCTTTGTGCCTAAGTGTTGGGCCTTAACATGTGTATGTGTGCATGTATGTTTAGCCTTCGTTTCGGGCATTATGGCCACTGTTTCGGGCCTTATTAGAGCTGCCTAATTCATGCATAAGTCCATCTTTCCATTCATTTGCATGCCCTTATGTTTGCTTGTATGCTTGCATAAGCTTGTCACCATGTCATGTTGCACCCTTAGTTTGTATGCTTAGGTCGCATCGCATCTTGCATGCATTCCTTGTCCCTTGACTTGGGTGATAGGGATTGGGAGTTTTGTTTGATTGGTTTGCATACATTTGAAATCAAAGTTGCATACTTGGTTCTTTGGGCCATCATGCATGGAAATGGGTGATTGGTGGTCCGAGAATCGAGGCACATGCCCCTTTGAATCATTATCATGATAAGGGACATGGTTGGTGCATATATGCCTTGAATTGTGCTGCCATGCTTTGCCTTGCCCTCTGTTGCTGTGAATTGCAGGTTCTGCAGGAATACTCTGCCGACCGGCAGTGTAATGTGCCGACCGGCAACAATTTCTCTGCCGACAGCTTCAATTTTGTGCCCATGGCCATATCACACTGCCGGTGGCAATTTCATTCAGCCGGTGGTACTCCCCAGTGTCCAGGGAGGCAACCCTGAGGTTTTGACAGCCTCCAGAGGAGTGAAGGAAGAAAAACAGAGGCAGCCTATGCATGGCGGCGCGTTTCCCGAGGCGGTTTATCTGTTTTTTTTTCTTAGCTTAATTTAATTTGTTAATTAAATTAGTTAATTTGTAATATTAATTAGCTTGCGTAGTTAATTAATTTGTAATATTTATTCGGTCCCTCCGAGTGAGGGAAAATCTGTAATAAGTGTGCGTGAGTGTGTGTATGTCTTCCAACCTCACGTCTTTCTTCCCTTTTATTTACCTGCTTATGATGGTAGATTAGGGCATGTTTAAATTCAGCATACCTTATGCTATGCATGCGTGCATTCATGCATTTTGTATTACATGCATTAGGCTCGGTACATCACGCTAACTGCATTCGTACTTCAAATCAAAAATTGAATATGTGATAATTGTGCATTTTCACATGACATGTTTAGGATAGCCGAGCCTATTCTAGCAACATTTTGTATGCGATGCATTAGACACTCAACATGGACTTGGATCATGCATGTTTGCTAACGAGTTCTTTGTTTTGGCACGGAGTACGATGTAAGTATTTCCGCTTTAGCATATCGCATGAGTGTGAATGTTGCCATGACAGCATGCTTAACATGTGGCTAGATGCTTATGTGTTATAAACTGCCTGAATGCCTGTGGGTGGAGGTTGGATTGTTTGAGTTGAAAAAACTCATTGAAATCCGCGTTTTAGCCTACTTGCGAGTAGCGAATTTCAAAGCATTTTCAAAACAAACGGATATGCAATGTTTATTCCCAAATTAGGCAATCTAGTCTATACTTGTTTGCTACGTGCATAACATAGTAATTCTAGGCTAATAAAAGGAATAAGAACACATAACGTTTTCAAAATCGGATATCATGGTTAGTAGAGGCCGGTCTTCGGACCGGGCGAAAGGGGGTGCTCATAGCTGACCTTCCCCGATCGTACCCAAACTCCCGAGCCGAGACAACTCCGGTGATGACGGACATGTGGCCTTCGGCATCGAGTCAGGGTTTCCTAAATTTCCCCATTTTAAAAATATTTAGGTGGCGACTCTGTATCTGGCAAAGCAGTCCATGTTTGGCACTACTTTTTCAAAAATCTGTTTCTCAAAACGATTTGCCAGATTTGGACTCTTTGGTTCAGATTAAGAACCGTGACACAAGTCGAGTCCGAACTGTAGTAACCCCAAATGAACAGAACGGGACTCACCCTCCCGGGGCGTTCGGGGACGTCTACAGTTTCTGGCGACTCTGTTGGGGAGTTTTAGAGAGTTTGACTCGAACTCGTGATATCCTGTTTTGACTTCATTTATGTGTTTCTTTGCATTGCATGTGCATTGGTGCGCCTAGGAACATAGTGTTTGCCATCTGCCATTCCTGAACGGTTTGCCGGAGGCTTGTCTTGTCAAGGCATGTCCATAAGGCTGACCGGCTATGGGCTCTGACAGCATGGGAACACAAACCCCGGTTTACCGGGGCACCCTTTTTGACCATTCGACCTAGTACATATTCGGATCCATAGTGACCATTCCAAGTTAGGACAGGTTGTTTACCCGATGCTAAGTTGTTTGAAACCGCTGTGTGCGTAGTGAAACCTTAGTTCCTGACGAAATAGGACAGGGAAACCCTACCCCAACATAGGGGTGATTGAGCTTTCTTTACTTGCTATGTGCTTTTAGAGTGTATCTCTACAGGAACGCATATACCAGTTTGCAAATTTGAGTATCAGGCCCGAGGGCACAAGAATCAGTATTGTTGAGAATCAGTTATCAGGAATCAGTTATCTGCGGGTATCGGGTTCAGTTTTTGGGAACAGAAATCTGGGAACAGTGATCAGCAGTAGGGTACAGTTGTTTGGCTACACCCGTGTTTGATCAGTTTGGGCTGAAATGCTGTCTGTTTTCCCCTTTCAGTCCAGAGAATTGCAGAGTTGATACAGAATAGCCAGTGTCTCCCCTTGCTGAGGCAGGATTTATGGCATCACAAAATTCAGAAGAAATTGTGGTCATGACGGCTGCATTGGAACAAGGAACCGCTCCCCAGAGTGAGGCCAGCATCAGTATGTCACACCCACCCAGATTGCCCGTTGTGCACCCGGTCTGGGCTCCCCAGTTATACCAGGCTCGTGAGCCCACCACCTTTGAATTGATGGGGATGATAGGCGATCTCCAAAGGTCTGTGGCGGACCTCGCCTATGGAATGTCGGCTTCACCGCCAGCGGCGCCGTATGCCGGGAATTTCGTGCCACAAGAACCCCCGCTGCTGGGGCAGATTGTGATAGAGCTCAGCCAGCCAGAGGTGGCTTCCAGCTACAGCCGCGACATGCCAGCATCAACCCCGACCCTTGATCAGGCTGAGACCAAAGGAAAAGATAAGGCAAAGGTAGATGCCGACCCTATTGAACAACTGCTGTGGGCAGTCGAGGCTCTGAAAGTCAGAGGGATGAACAAGCAACAAACATCTGCAATCGTGACCAAAGCTGTAGATGATGCTTTTCCCGCTCCAATCAAAGGCAGTTCAAGCCAGGTAGAAAATCGGGATGGGCCTCGTCATGCCCAGACAATTCCTATAGTTCCCAACCTTGCACCGGGAAAGGCCCAAAAAGCCAAGGCAACGCCAGCCGATCCTTTCGCCAGCGTATCTGGCAAGAATCCTCAAACTGCAAAGTACCTGCCCCGAGGGCGCAGGGTCTTTCACGACCTCCACATGCCTTTGTCTAGGGCATTGCTAATATTGGCGAAGAATGGGCATCTTAAGCCTTTGGAGCCCCGGCCACTCCCGAAGAATCTCCCCGCCACTCATGATGCCACCTTGTACTGCGAGTACCATCAACAGTCCGGTCACAGTACCGATGGATGTTCCCGCCTTCGTCATGAAGTGCAGGATTTGATTGATAACAAGGTTATCCTACCACCCACCTCAGGCAAGCCCGTCACCACTCAGTTGTTGGATTTCGAGGGCTCAGATACTGCGAATATGTGAAGTGGGCCGCCCGCGGGCAACATTTGGTGTATTTTTGAAGCGTCTGGCACGCATTTTTTGAGCATCGGTGAAACCGAGTTTTGTAAATCCTGGCTTGGATATCGAGTCAGTCTTTTGTTTTGAGTCTGTCTCTTTGTCTTGAGTCAGTCTTTTTTTGCTTAAGTGTCTGTCTTGTTGTATCGAGTCAGTTCCCGTTGTATATAATACCAGGTGATTCTGGGGTTGTTGTCCCGAACACCGTTTTGTCTTGTAATTATCTGTTTTTGTTTTGAGTCTATTTCTGTCGAGGGGCCAGTTACACCAACAGAGCCGATTGAAACAGCTGTTGATATCTCAAACTTCATGCTTGCTTTCAGCATAAGGGCCAGAAAATTTGAATGGGCTGACAGTACATCTTGCCTGCTCTCCTGCGCGTTAAGCTCATTGCATTAACCTAAATTTTCCAAAAACTTTTTGAACACTGCGGTGATGAAAACGAAGAGGAAGGAATTCCTCGGGTTTTGCAAAATTTTGATCATTTTGAGAGAAAGAGAGGCGTGCTAAGCCTTTTAATGAATGAAATCATGCTTGTCGGCGTGAGTACTGAGAAGGATCCTGGCCTGATCCAGATTGGTTCCACACTATCTTCGGCGCGAGCGATTTGTCGCTTTCTTAAAAAACTTTCAAAAACAGATGTTTTGCGCGGCCCTGCGAAGACCTGTGTGGAATCGCTCTTGAGATTGCGCAGCCTAGGATCGCTCTCAGCCTCAAGATTCAACCTATTTGTTTTCCGACTTTGAACCCGTTCAGAACGTTCAGAAAGTTCAACGGACAAACGCCATGGAGGCCCGTGTGGCCAGTTTTGAAGCAGCCCTCGAGCAAGAGGCACCAAAGCCAAATCGGAAGGAGTAGATCTCGCCGGAAGAAGCTCGTGGAGTAACCGGGGTGGATACTTCCGCAAATCATTGCAACAGCCGTTCTCCTAGACACAGAGAGGCTTCAATTTCAAAAAACCATTTGGCATGGACTTGCTACACTTTTACCCTTTGAGAGGCTCGCTGGGTCGAAAACCCGGAAGGGCGACCCAGGCAAAAGTTAGAGCAAGAGAAAAATACAAAAAAAGAAGAGCAAAAAAAGAGATGCAAAAAAGAAAAGAAAAGAAAAAGAAAATAAAAAAAAAAGAAAAGACAAAAAATGCAAAAAAGAAAAGAAAAAGAAATGAAAAAGAAATAGAAAATGAAAAGAAGCTCGCAAGGTCGAAAACCCGCATCGGGCACCTTGGCAAAAATTAGAGCCTGAAAAGTGAAGGTTAAAATACCCGAGTGGACCTTAACCGGAACTACGTGAGGCTTGATTCCCATGTTTGTGATACGTAGGCAACTTCATCAATGAAGTCCAGCCCCCAACGCTTTCATAGCGTTTCAGTCCATGCAATGGTTTCGATTTCATCCCCAAAGTCCAGTGGCCAACACCCTTCAAGGTGATTGTGTCCATATATGTGTTGTGACCGTCTTCGCCATCGCTGTGTCCAAGAGCTCGACCACCGCCAATGAAGACTGTCTGCGGATTGCTGCGGCACCATCCCAAACAAGGGGCAACTTTCCGTTGCCACAAGCCGTCGTGAGACGCCATTCAAACTAGGGGCAACTTTCCGTTGCCTCCCATCCCCCCTTCAAACCAGGGACAATTTTCCATTGCCTTCGATCCGAGGTTGCGCATCTCGAAGAGTAAGTTCCATGCCTGTTGAGCATTGACTGTTTGCAAAAATAGTTTTTGAAAATTTTTACTGAGGTTGACTATTTTCTCGAAAACTATTCCATTTTCCAAAACTGGACCAATGTCTTAGACCCAAAAAAGGAAAATTTTCAGTGCTTACAGCCTGACTCGCATGGTTTTCAAATCAAAAATCGAACAAGTACGTTAATCCGACTCTCATTTTGATCAAAACTGTTTTAGTAGAAAGCAAAAACAAAGAATGGTTAAAATGATGAACTAGGGGCACAGTCGAGCCAGGCGTTCTGTCTTTCCCCCGTCATCGATGTACTTGCCAGAAGGGCGCTCTGCCCGCCAGAAGAAATAGCTGTGAGCTAACGGCATCGGGCGTGAACCCGCAACTCCTTGTTCATTCATCAGTCACCCCGGGGAGGGATGGAAAATGAGAGAATGAAGAATAGAGAGGTGTAAGTTGAGAGAAAAGTGAGGAAAAGGGTTTCGAGAGAAAATCCGAGCTTGAGAGTTGAGTGATGTGAGCATCACAAATCAGAAAGGGTGGGAAACAATGCCTAGAGAAACTGGTCCCTCGTGATCTGAGGTCCCCTATCTTCGTTCACGCATCTGTGTGTCGTGTTTCTTTGATTTGACGCTCTCGTCTTTTGTTTTTAGTCTTTCCCGAGCATGTCTCGTTGTGTTTAGGTCGTGTACCTATATTTGAGTCCTCCCCGCTGTGTTCAGTTGTAGGCTCGACATCCCGGTCTGAAAAACCCTCATTCGATTTCAAAAATCATTTATGCTTAAGAATGCTGTGCCATTCTCTACATTTGAGCGTGTTTCGACTCCAACTGGTTCCACCTTTGAGGTCCGTCCTGTTAGATTGGGCCGTTTGTTCAGAATTTGCCGTGTGCAGAATGAACCGAATGCTGTGTTATGGACTGTATGCAGATTAATCCCTAACAGAGTAAGGGCTGTGTGTCTAAGGATCAGGCAGTGGGTTACTTGGGTTATTTTGGCTATTGGCTGTTTAAGTTATCTGATTATTACAGTGCAAGTGTTTAATTTTCAGACAACCAATCAGTTCCATTTACATTGAGGTGTAATATGATGAGATGCGATACAATGCACGAAATGCGTAAATGTAAACACTTTTTCAGATAAAAAGTCCGTTTCATTTCATTATCTTTTCAAATGTACAAGTTTTGGAAACAAAAATCTGCCTGCGGCAGTACAAGGTAATCTATCTACCAACAAAAAGAAAAGTACAAGAAAGAAGAAGATAGCAAAAATCTGCATCCATGTCGAGCACTCTGGGGGGTCGTCAGTCCGTCCTAGTCCTCTTCCTGGACGAGGGTCCAGGAGCATCATCAGCATCGTCGTCAGAGCCCGAGCTAGAACCGTCTCCGGTCTCCTCCTCTGATGACTCGGACTCCGCCTCTGCCTCCGCCTCTGACTCCTCGTCGTCGTCATCATCTGGGACTGGAGCTCGCGAGCTACTCCCGACATGAGTACGCCCTCCCCTGGTACGGGGAAATATCCGGCCCTCCTCATCTCTCCCCCGGGCAGGGATAGAAGGCCCAGCTGGAGCACCTCCTGCCATGGGAATCTGGAAAGGAGGCTGAAAAAGTGCACAAAAGTGAAATGCATCAGTATACTGTAGACAGTTTATCAGTGCAGAATGCAATATCGAGTACAGTGTGTGAATGCCGTGAGCAGTCTATCGGTGCAGAATGCAGTGTATGAGTACAGTGTATGAATGTCGTGAGCAGTTTAACAGTGCAGAATGCAGTATATGAGTACAGTATGAGAATGCCGTGAGCAGTTTATCAGTACAGAGTACAGTGCAGAATGCAGTGTATGCAGTGTGTCAGATACTGTGAGACCAGTGTATCAGGTGTTGTGCCGTGCATCAGATTATGCAAAGCAGTGTATGAATGGTTTGAGGCCAGTGTCAGAAGGACATACCGGTATGCTGTAGAGGGCTAGGAGATCAAATGTCCGCTGGAGCATCCCCATCATCGAGGCATTCATCGCCAACGACTGACGGGTGTACCCAGAAGAAGCCTGCAAAAGTATTAGATGCATCAATATTCTGTGGAATATCAAGTAAACTGAAATGAATAACTGTACAAAAATGCAGTAATACGTACCGGAGGTAAGTCGGGGACATCAATGAACTCGTGACCAACCGGTGGAGGGGCGAAGGGGATCTGATAGGTCGACCCACCCTGCCCCTGGAAAGTCAGTACAGCAGGCAGGGCAGGCCAGCCAGCTCCCCGTCCTCCCTGCACTCCACCCCTACCACGGACCCGGGCCCTCCTCGAAGATCCAGCCCCTGCTCCCGCTCCGGCCCCAGCCGCCGATGCCACAGGCTTGGCCCCCTCTGCTCGACGGCCGCTGAGGGGGCACATCAGGTACGTCCGCACGTACTCCTGATAGTCGCCGGTGCCTCGGAAGCCAGCCTCCTCCCAGCCGATGGAGTAATCATCCAGCTGCTCAGTCGTGAGCCCCTCGGTCTCCCTCATGTCTGCAGGAGGGGGAACCGGGACTATCTGCTCAGGTAACCCCAGGGTCTGGCGTAGAAAACGCTCCCCCAGGTACCAAGCCCGACAGACCGGGCCCTCAAGCAGAATCCGGAAACGCGAGGTCTCCTCCGCACCAGGGAACCGACCCCGCATCACCGCCGGCATAGGAGCCCACGGCCGCCAAGTGATCTGAAAATGACAGACAGTTTGTTATCTACTGTTATTGAAATATACAGTTAAAAAGCGAAGCTTAAATGAACTGAAAGTAAAGCATACCTCCGCAGGGGTGATGGTGTCGAAATATCGGCGAAAGAAACTGAATGTCTCCCGTGGTAGCCGGGTGCATCTCCCGTCGAAGCGACTCGAGAAGGGGACGGCCAGGGGAGTCTCCGCAACTGGCACGGGGGCGAGCCTAGGGAAGTAGGCGTAAACCCACAACTGCAAAACAGATGTCAGTATGACCATCAGATAAAGCAGAATATGCAGAATAAAACAGAAATGGCAGAGCCGTGTGTTGTGCAGTGTATTGTGTATAGTGTACAGTGTGAGCAGTGTACAGTCAGTGTAAAGCAGAATGTATGTGTGTGCCGTGTGTACAGTATACAACAAGTATAAAATGGACTACAGTGTGTGCAGTGTACAGGGTACAGAAAGTACGAGACAGAAATGAAAAAGCGGAGAAGAAATGTACCTCCTAAGCCCGCCAGTAACCTCCGAGTAGCTGGCCGCTGCCGCGCGAAGCCGAGCTCATGTATCCATAAAGGGTGGCCAGAGCAGCGCCGCCCCAGTCATAGTGCAAGAAAGTGCATCTCCGATGCTCAACCGGCCTCCGTTCTGACCGCAGGCCGTGTCTCCAGTGCGTGGCACTCGAATTCGTGCAAGGTGTATCCTTTTTGTATCCTTTTAAATTCAAAAGTTGCCCCATGTGTGTTGCACGAGTTCATCACACTACTTCGGTGCATTACATCGCACTGTCATGCGCCACACATTTGCATTGTTATGCACGTGTTACATGCGTTGCAACACGCACCCCTTTGCATTGTTGTGCACAATTCTCATGCATCATCATTGCATTTCCATTCCATGCATTGTCATGCATTCCGGAATACGGGCGTTGTTGCGCATTTAAGCCCATTTACATTCCGTGTGGCATGCGTGTCACACTTAGCATCGCACTGTTTTGTGCATTTCAAACCATCGCACTGTTTTGTGCATTTCAAACCGTCGCACTGTTTTGTGCACTTCAAATCGTCGCACTGTTTTATGCATTGTATTTCAATCGCGCTGTTTTGCGCACCGCACTGTTTTGTGCACCACACTTATATTCCATACGGTCTGGCGAGACCTTAAACACGCACGCTCTGGCGAGACCTTAAACACGTACGGTCTAGGAGACCTTAAATCCTTGAGAGGTGCGAAACCTCCGGTGCATTGATGTGCACGTTTTGTTTATTTGGCATATAAGTCCATTTGCATCAACTTACATTCCATACGGCATGCGTGCCTGTAGACAGCCCGCGGGGGACCTCGCCACAGCTCGGACTCGACTTTCGTAGTCACGGTTCTAAATCTGAACCAAAGAGTCCAAATCCGGCAAATCGTTTTGAGAAAACTGATTTTTTTGAAAGAAGTGCCAAACATGAACTGCTTTGCCAGATACAGAGTCGCCACCTAAATATTTTATTTTGGGAAATTTAGGAAACCCTGACTCGGTGCCAAAAGGCCACGTGTCCGTCATCACCAAAGTTGCCTCGGCTCGGGAACTAGGGTACGATTGGGGAAGGTCACTTCGTGAGCACCCCCGCTCGCCCGATCAAAGATCGGCCTCTACTAACCATGATATCTATTTTTGAAAACATTGTGAGTTCTTATTCCGGTTATTAGCCTAGGTTACTATGTGATGCGCACGGCATACAAGTATAGACTGAGTCGCCTGAATTGGAACAAAACATTTCATGTTCGCTTTTTTGAAAATGGTTTGCTACCCGCAGGTAGGCTTGAAACATTTGATGATTTATTCCAATTTAAGTAACCCAACCTTCATCCACAGGCATTCAGGCAGATATATCACGTAAGCAATTAGCCTCATGGTAAGCATGCTATTCATGGCATTCACTCACACGCATGCAAGGATGCTAAAGCGTAGAACTTACCGAGTACTCCAAGCCAAAATAGAAACTACATTAGAAATCATGCATGATCCTAAGTATACAGAAATGCCTAATGCAACACATGCAAAATGCAACTATAGCAGGCTCGGCTATTCCAAGATGGCATATGAAATGCTACAACTATCATGTATTCAATTTGGAATTGAGAGTACAATGCAGTTAGTATGATGCGCCGAGCCCGGTGTATGCAATACAGATGAATGATGCAAACATGCTGTCATACTGTATGCTAATTGAAATATGCCCTAATCTAACCATCATAAGTGGATAAATAAAAGGGAGAAAGACGTGGGGTTGGAAGACATACAACACACACACGCACACTTATTACAGTTGTACCCTCGCGCAGAGGGTCCGAATAAATAATACAGTCCGAATATTACAGTCCCGAATAAAAGAATATTACAGTCCAAAATATTACAAAATCCTAATTAGTTAACAAATTAACTAAGAAAATAAATAAAACTGGCATGCAAGCCAGGGACTGCCTTGCTTCTGATGGATGATGCATGTCCGGGTTGTCTTGCGCGAAAATCCACCGGAATGCCCCAATTAGCCTCTGTTTACACCTGTTCTTGAAATGCGTGCCAAGCCCCAAAAAGTTGCTGATTCTTCGTTTTGCTGCAACAGAGAGCAGGAAAGGGGCATAGCAATGTATTTGCACAGATATATGCATGTCTCGATCCTCGTGCCACCAATCACGCATACCGAGGCATGATGGCCGAGGAGTCGAAATGCACAACTCAATATAGAATGAATGCACATGAAACACAGCTAAAACCTAACTCCATCATGGATAATCCGGAGTGTCGGTGACTGGGGAATTGAGACACATTCCGTCACTTGGAGTACGAAATGTACCTCGTTTCCCGTGCCCGGGCTAACTCCTATTCCGAACACGATGCAATATGCATGATATGCATGAAATGCAACTAAGATACAATCCTAACATACACAATGCTATGAAAAAAAAAGAGATGCCTCAAAATGCGTACACACGGGCACGCAAACCGAGAAAATGACAGAATGCGATCTAAGATACAACCTAGTATGCACTATGCTATAAAAATGAGATGCCTCGAAATGCGTGCACACGGGCACGCGAACCGAGAAAATGACAGAATGCGATCTAAATGACATGGAAATGTGATATGGGCTTATACCAACATGAGAGAGCCTAAGCCACACTCACATAGGATGTCGATGGATAAAGAAGAAGTGCCTCGAAATGCGTGCACACGGGCACGCAAACCGAGGCAATGGCACACGCGATGCAAATGACATGAAAACCTGATATGGGCTTATACCGACATGAGAGAGCCTCAGCCACACTCACATAGGATGACGATGGATAAAAATGAAGTGCCTCGAAATGCGTGCACACGGGCACGCAAACCGAGGCGATGGCAGAATGCGATCTAAATGACATGGAAATGTGATATGGGCTTATACCAACATGAGAGAGCCTCAGCCACACTCACATAGGATGCCGGCGGATAAAAATGAAGTGCCTTGAAATGTGTGCACACGGGCACGCAAACCGAGGCAATGGCACACACGATGCAAATGACATGAAAACATGATATGGGCTTATACCAACATGAGAGAGCCTCAGCCACACTCACATAGGATGTTGACGGATAAAAATGAAGTGCCTCGAAATGCGTGCACACGGGCACGCAAACCGAGGCAATGGCACATGCGATACAAATGACATGAAACCATGATATGGGCTTATACCAACATGAGAGAGCCTCAGCCACACTCACATAGGATGCCGGCGGATAAAGAAGAAATGCCTCGAAATGCGTGCACACGGGCACGCGAACCGAGGCGATGGCATACGCGATGCAAATGACATGAAAACATGATATGGGCTTATACCAACATGAGAGAGCCTCAGCCACACTCACATAGGATGCCGATGGATGAAAATGAAGTGCCTCAAAATGCGTGCACACGGGCACGCAAACCGAGGCGATGCAAAAATGCGAACAATGGCATGGGAAATGATATGCAAACATGCTAATGGGATTTCAGCACTGAAAAGTGGGGGAAAGCAGCCCCGAAATGAGACGAAAGTACTCCCGAAGCATGAAATGGTCCCGAAATGCAACATTAGGCACCCGGAATGGCCTATAGCTATGCCAAACATGCACAATATGGACATGCAATGCAAAGACAGAAGCTAGACAGTCCCAGAAAAGGCATTTTCACAGTTATAAACATGGCCAAACAGCAAGCATAGGTAAGGTAAAAATGGCATGCAAGAATAGGGGCCAAGAGAGGGGTAATGAAGCAAGTGATATAAGAAAAATCCAAACTGAAAAATTTCCTTCTACAACATTGAAGAGGGACCAAAAATATGAATGTTTACAGTATATGGCAAGCCTCAAATCAATATACAAACATGCTAAAAAAACGGCACAAGATTGAGGCTCAAAAGGTGCTATAACATGAAGTATACAAAATAATCACCAAAAAGAAAAAAAATGTTAATGAAACATGAAGTATAGGCCAAAATAAGGCCACTTTCAGTTCTGTGAAAAAGCCAAAAACAGAAGCAAGGGGGGGTGCCAATTTATGCGAAAATGGGGGCCAAATAAGGGATATAACTACAAGTGGCACATGGAGGCATCAAATGGTGAGGGGCCCTTCAACAATGTTGAAGAAGGGCCCAAAATAAGCACATTCACAGATTAGATCATGCTCAAAAACAGATTACTCATGGGCCAAAAATAGCATGCAAAATTATGACATATAAGAGGATCAATGAAGCAAGTGCATCATGGAGGGCTCAAACAGGGTTGAGTCCTTAATGAAAAGTGAAAATGAGATCAAAAGAGGGCCCCTTTCAGTTAGGGCCGGAGCTTGAAACAATAAGCATATAGGGCTTACAAATGGATCAAGAAAAAGGGTCAAAGAGGAGAAATGTCACTCACCCTTGAAGACTAAAGCTTTTGTTGCTTCTTGGACCAATTTGCAGCTCCTTTAGCCTTTGAGAAGCCCTCCTTGTTGCTGGAAATGAAGTGGTGATGGTAGAGCTTGGTGGTGTAGAAGAAATGGTGATTAGGGACTTGGAAGTTTTTAAGGAAATGAGAGGGATAGAGAGGGATTTGTGTATGGAAGCTTGAAGACCAAATTTTCTAACCCCAGCATATGATATGGAATGCTGGTTATATGGACCAAAAAGGGGGTGTAAAGGTGGGGGAAAAGGAGACAAACTTTCCCCCACAAAATATCCCCCGGATAAAGATATTTTCTGGGGGATAAAGCCCTACAGCTGTAAAGTGAACAGTGTGAGGATCTCGGCCGGCCAGGTATTTTTGTTGCAGGTGGCCGGCCGGCCACATCCCCTAGCCGGCCGGCTAGGGGTCAAAAGGGTCAAGCTGATTTAGTGGCCGGCCACCAACTGATGGTGTCCTCCTATGTGTGTATAACACAACCCTATGGTTAAAAGTCTAAGAAAGTGGCTCGAGGGTGTTCAACATTAGCTCGGAAAGAGGGGTTCAAAAGGGTCAGGTGGAATTACTGGCCGGCCACCAATTTTTAGGGTCCTCTCATGTGTGTACATCACAAATATGTGGTTCAAAGTTCAAGAAAATGGGCCCAAGGTGTTCAACATTAGCCCGGAAGGAGGGGGTCAAAAGGGTCAAGTAACATTAATGGCCAGCCACCAACTTTTAGGGTCCTCCCATGTGTGTACATCACAAATATGTGGTTCAAAGTTCAAGAAAATGGACCCAAGGTGTTCAACATTAGCCCGGAAGTGTGAAAAACGGGCGTCGGAGGGCGTCGGAGGATGTATAACTGGTTGCTGCAACAATTACTGGCCTCTCATCCTTCAGTGACCTCCCCGGTGATAAAACAGAGGTACCTGCCAAAAATGAACGAAAACCGTTGCAAAACGAATGTTCGGGGGCCAAAACACGCAGTTCGAGGTCCCGAAAATGGGCTGTTAATCACCGAAAGTGGCATTCGGCCACGAAGTGGGTTTCTCAGACCCCAGTGTCCCTCAAAAGGGAGCAAATAAGGAGTATGCCAAAAAACAGAGCAAACGGAGATGGTTAAGCGGTCCCGAACCGAGGCACACGGCCAACGGTCCCGAAAAATCGGAAACCGGACTCCGAAATGGGCAAAATGGCCTGCGGCCACAAAATGTAGCCCGCGGCCACTGAGAGATGGTCTACGGGACCTCTCCCTCCCTTTAGGAAAAGAAATAGAGAAAATCGAGTCTGGTTCGCAAACCGAGACAAGGCACAGAAGAGGGTTCGGAAATCCGGAGACAAGGCTCACAGCCGCGACTCTGAAACTTCTGAACGAGCACATTATGTAAGATCACCAAGCGCTCAACTGGTGACGTCTGAGTCTTAAGGTCGGTCAAAAATGGGGTGTCTACAGTGCCTCATTCTTGCATTGTCATGCATGTTGCTAACAATATTGTACCTGTTAAGTTTGTTTTCTTTTCAGGAACAGTATTGTATGTACGGTTCATTTGAGGCTGGAGCGACCAGACGAACCGGACAGGTATTTCATGGTCTGGCGAGACCTTAAACACGCACGGTCTAGGAGACCTTAAATCCTTGGAAGGTGCAAAACCTTCGGCACATTGCGACGGTCTGGCGAGACCTTAAACACGCACGGTCCAGGAGACCCTAAATCCTCTGAAGGTGCAATTCCTTTGGTGTTTGTCGTGCCCGAACGACTTTCAGTGGTCTGGTAAAGCCACCTGCCTATGTTTGCGATGAGTTCCTAGAAGACCAACTGGGACGGTGGAAACTAGAGTTCGAACGGCTTAGGCCTAGAACGCAAAGGTTCGGGAGTTCCGAGACTAAAGTCTGGTTTAAATACCCAGGGGTTTACCCTTGGCTTGAAATCTGTATGGAAGCCCCATAGGTTGAGGCGGCATGTTTACGCCTCAGTTCTGGATACTGAACCAACCTAGTATATCACCCTGTTGGTAAGATAGGGAAAGTTGCAATCATAGTCATTGCATCATAGTGCATTGTCATGCATTTCCATTGTAGCTTGCATTCATTGCATCTTCCCCGTAGATCGCATCATACTGCATTGTCATGCATTTTGTAAATATCCATTCCATTGCATATTTGTAAATATTGCATTGTAGATTGCATGCATTCATTGCATTACCTTCCATCCATGGCTTGCGCCTTTCCAGGTTGAGCTTGGTCCGGTATGTGCCCTTACTTTTCATGTTAAAACACAGTTCTGCATGTGTATCGCACCGATTCCACGCTGATATGTTGGTTGAGGGTTGCGGCACCTTTTCTGTGTTACACATGGCTCGTATGTGTACATGCCTTTCCTAGACAAGATTTGGTTTGGCTTGCGTGCCATATCCATTGTATCCATATCCATTCCGTTGCATATTTGTAGATATTGCATTGTAGATTGCATGCATTCATTGCATCACCTTCCGCCTATGGCTTGCGCCTTTCCAAGTTGAGCTTGGTCTGGTATGTGCCCTTACTTTTCATGTTAAAACACAGTTCTGCATGTGTATCGCGCCGATTCCACGCTGATATGTTGGTTGAGGGTTGCGGCACCTTTTCTGTGTTACACATGGCCTGTATGCGTACATACCTTTCCTAGGCAAGATTTGGTTTGGCCTGCGTGCCATATCCATTGCCATCTTCCTAGCATATTCATCCATGTATTACATTGTAGTGTAATTTTTGCATCCGGCATTAGGATCGTAGTCCTTTCTCCAGCGGGTCGTTTCCCCACTTATGTCAATTCCACCCAATACTTGTTCTTGCGTCTGTCTACAATACTCATAGTTCAGTTGACCGTTCTATGGTAGACAGACTTGTTATCTCCATCAATCTATTTGACATAGGTGCGGTTTCGAACCGTTCGTGATTGGATCACGATTCAAATGCTTTGCATGTAGCTTGCATTGTTTCAATTACATTGCATCTTCATTTGCATTGTTTATACATTGTTTTGTATATATTGCATATCGTTTTGCATCCATTTTGCATTGTCATGCATGTTGCTAACGATATTGTACCTGTTAAGTTTGTTTTCTTTTCAGGCACGATATTGTATGTACGGTTCATTTGAGGTTGGTGCAACCAGACGAGCCGCACAGGTATTGTATCTCCCGAGTGAGACGTATTGAGAATTCCATAATTCTCTTACATCCTTTCTGCATTGTAGTGTAGTTTGGTATGCTAGCTTAAAACTGTCGCATGTTTGCTTCGTTACAGCTGTCTTTGCATGATCATAAGTTATGCTCGGCTTCGTGCATTGTCTTGCATTTTGCCCCTGCCTCCGGGCGCATACCTTGTTTGTCTTGCATGTTTGTCTAAGTCTTCGACCTTGTCAAAAATGGGTCGTCTCTGGGCTTTGACATTCACTCCCGTCATTGTTATGACTTTCGAGTTCTGTCAAAGAGGGGCAACTGTAGACACCCCATTTTTGACCGTCCTCAAGACTTGGACGTCACCGTTTGAACACTCGGTGATTATCCATGTTTGTGTTCGTTTGGAGTTCCCGGAAGTCTCGGCTCGCGCGCCTTGCTTCAGGATCCCCGAACTCGACCGTTTAGTGTCTGGTTTTGCACCAAACACTTGTGTTTTGCCTTGGAAGGGCAGGGTAGGGTTTGTAGACCATCCCCACCCACCACCGGCAGTGGCTAGAGGCCACCGGCTGGTGTTTGCTGCCACCGGCAATGTATATTGCCGGCCGGCACTTTTTGTTGCCGGTCAGCACTTTTTAGTGCCGGCCGGCACTCTTTTTGGCCAAGATGGCATTTTTGGCCGGCCGGTTGCTGTTCATCTGCTTTTGCAGATATTTTTAGACAGTTGTCTTGCTTTTGCATCCCTCCATACACGCGTATGGAGGGATCTCCCTCTTGTAAAGCTTGTCTTGTAAGCTTTACAAGACATATAGAGAGAGGCTCTCTCTTGTAAAAAGAGGGGAGACTTTAGACATTTTAGAGAAGGAAAAGCACAGAGAGAAGCTCTGGTTTTAGGGTTTGAGTTGCATACATATCCTATCTCTATATTTACCCTTGTGTGTGTTTTAGTCCATACTATTGCACACAAGCACCTAGTGTTTCACCTTCCTCTTGAAACTAGGGTTCTAAGGGCTTGTTCTTGAGTTTCTTGACTGGTTTGGAGCCAAAGGAGGCCATTGGAGCATCATTTGTGAAGAAGGCTTCAAGGGTGAGAATCTAGTTCCATTTTCCCCCATTTTTGCATTGATTTTATACCTATCTTAGAGCTGTTTTTGTGCTTATTGTATAACATAAAAAAGTTCTGTTTTTAGGCCCTCTTTATTGTTTATTAAGAGTGTTTTGTTGTTTGAGGGTAGTTGACCACCCTTAGGCCTTGAAAGGCCTCATTTTGAGCCATTTTGTGTTAGCTCCGGGATTTTGGTGTTGGGGTCTCTTCACCACTGAAATCTTGAGGGATTTCAGTGGTGAAGATGATGCCTTGAAGTCCCAAGAAGGAGAGGGCCACCCCCTCTCCTTGTTGTCCTTGAAAAGGACATATTTTGGCCTCTTAAGGAAGCCTATGCTTGAGTGTGTGTTGAGCATGTTTGGTTTGTTTTTCATGCTTATATATCCATAATATAACATGATTTTAAGTTGGTTTTGGAACTCCATGCATGCTTAGCATAGTTGCCATGTAATGCCTTATTTATGCCTTAACATGTTTTAGGTTGTTAGCCTTTGTTGAAGCATGTTTTAGGCTTGCATTTGTGAAGATTTTGTGCTTATCTTGACATGTTTTAGGTCTGTCCCTAAGTGTTTGGGTTGATTTTGGCATGCTTGATATAGCTCCTTTGTATTTGGGCTTGTTGGCCTTGAGTATGTGCATGTGTAGCATGACATCTTTGCATTATTTTGATGATTTGGGATCATCCTACATGCCATTTCAGTCCCATTTCCATGCTTGTTGGATTGCCTTGCATGTCTCTTTAATGCCTCATTAGCTTGTGTAGCAATGCTCCATGTTTTGGTGCTTATTCATGCTTTTGTTTTGAGTCATTTGAATGCCATTTAAGTGATCCTTGAGGTTTGTTTTAGCATGATTTCAGAGCTTATGTTGCATGCTTTTAGTCCATAAATGTCTCTTTCAAGTGTGCTTGAATGTTGCTTGCTTTGTGCCTAAGTGTTGGGCCTTAACATGTGTATGTGTGCATGTATGTTTAGCCTTCGTTTTTGGGCATTATGGCCACTGTTTCGGGCCTTATTAGAGCTGCCTAATTCATGCATAAGTCCATCTTTGAATTCATTTGCATGCCCTTATGTTTGCTTGTATGCTTGCATAAGCTTGTCACCATGTCATGTTGCACCCTTAGTTTGTATGCTTAGGTCGCATCGCATCTTGCATGCATTCCTTGTCCCTTGACTTGGGTGATAGGGATTGGGAGTTTTGTTTGATTGGTTTGCATACATTTGAAATCAAAGTTGCATACTTGGTTCTTTGGGCCATCATGCATGGAAATGCGTGATTGGTGGTCCGAGAATCGAGGCACATGCCCCTTTGAGTCATTATCATGATAAGGGACATGGTTGGTGCATATATGCCTTGAATTGTGCTGCCATGCTTTGCCTTGCCCTCTGTTGCTGTGAATTGCAGGTTCTGCAGGAATACTCTGCCGACCGGCAGTATAATGTGCCGACCGGCAACAATTTCTCTGCCGACAGCTTCAATTTTGTGCCGATGGCCATATCACACTGCCGGTGGCAATTTCATTCAGCCGGTGGTACTCCCCAGTGTCCAGGGATGCAACCCTGAGGTTTTGACAGCCTCCAGAGGAGTGAAGGAAGGAAAACAGAGGCATGAACAACAATTAAAGACACAAAATCTCTGATGTAATGGGTCAGGTCTAAATTGGAACCGTTATAATCTCCACCTTGAGAAATTTTGTCTCCGAAATTTAAATCAAACCAATAACTGTGGATTTTAATTCCATTGACCATCCACATTAGTAATAATGACAAAACAAAGTCCTCTAATACAAATCATTACAATTCAAATTCCCAAAATATTTACAATATTTACATATTACAATCATGAATAAAATCTTCAATACAAGTCTCAAATATCGACAAATAGGTCAGATACTTTTCACGGACTTCTGCTTATGCTCCCAAGTTACCACTTCAACGCTATGGTATTGCCACAATGCTTTAACAAATGGGAAAGTCTTGCCCCTCAAGACTTGATCCCTAGTATCCAACACCCGAATTGGCCTATTTTTGTATGAGGCATCCTCATCTATCTCTAACTTGGTCCAATCCAGCATGTGCAAAGGATCAAGTTCGTACTTCCAGAGCATACAGATATGAAACATATCATGTACCCTAGAAAGTTGGGACGACAAGGTTAAACGATAAGCTACCTTCCCAATTCGTTCTAGAATCTCAAAAGGCCCAATAAATCTAGGAGACAACTTCCGGCTTTTCTCGAATCTCATGAAACCTCGCATTGGTGATATTTTCAAAAACACATGATCCTGCACCTCAAAGGATAAAGGCCTTCTTCTACAGTTGGCATAGCTCTTCTAACAACTTTGAGTCGAAACCAACCTCTTACGAATAAGTGCAATCTTCTCTGTCGTTTCCCGGACTAACTCTAGACCAAACATAGGTGCATCACCTACCTTCGCCCAACACATAGGTGATCTACACGGTCGGCCATACAGGACCTCAAAATATGCCATACCAATACTCGCCTAAAAATTATTATTGTAGACAAATTTGACTAAAGGCAAGTGCCTCTCCCAGGACCCCTTAAAATTAAGTACGCAAGCCCGAAACATTTCCTCTAAACTCTAAATGGTGTGCCCGGATTGTCTGCCAGTTTGAGAATAATAGGCGGTACTAAAGGTCAACCTAGTGCCCAAGGCACCCTATAGGCTTTGCCACAACTGAGCCATAAAATAGGATCCCTATCCGAAACAATAGTCACTGGAACTCCATGAAGTCGCATTATATCTTTAGCATACAGATCGACAAGGTAGTCTACCAAGTCACTCGTGCGCATAGGTATAAAGTGTGTAGATTTTGTTAACCGATTGACTGCTACCCATACAACATCATTACCCTGTTGAGTCCTCGAAAGACTCACAACAAAATCCATCATGACATGCTCTTACTTCTACTTGGCTATAGACAAAGGTTATAATAAACTCACTAGTCGCTGATGCTCGGCCTTTACTTGTTGACAAGTAAGACACCTTAAAACAAATAACACTATATCTCTCTTCATTCCCCTCCATCAAAACTGGTGACTAAGGTCGTGATACATTTTTGTGCCTCCCAAGTGTACCACAAGGCGTGAATGGTGAAACTCCCAGAGTACATCCTCTCTATAAGATTCTAGTAGAAAAGGGTGGTCTAGATACCTCACACTTGAGTAAAAACAAACATTCAAGCCCTTCTCTACCTTCACACTAGATATCTTTCCCTAGATAGATTCCACTTTGTGATCGTCCCGTTGTGTTTTTATAACTCGGTTCACTAGAGTAGGTTGTACAACTACAGTGAACAAAATGGTTGACTCGACGGACTCGCCAAGATACAAGTCAAACTCGTTCACCACGCCCAACATCTCCCATTCTCGGATGGCGATACTAGCTACACTGTTTACAGATTTCCTACTCAAAGTGTCAGCCACTACGTTGGCCTTCCCCAGATGATAGTCTAACCCCAAATCATAAAACTACATAAACTCCATCCACCTCATTTGCCTCAAATTCAAGTCTTTTTGTGAAAACAGATATTTTAGACTCTTCTGATCGGAAAACACTTCAAATCTCTCCTTGTATAGGTAATGCCTCTAGATCGTTAAGTCAAAAATCACCTCCGCTGCCTCTAGGTTGTGAATGGAATAGTTTCTCTCATGTGTTTTCAACTGCCATGAACCATATGCTACCACATTCCCCTCTTGCATCAATGCACAACCCAAACCTTCCCGAGATGTATCACAATAAACCGAATAACCCAAACCCTTCTCTGGAATAATCAAAACTGAAGTGGTGGTGAGTCTAACCTTAAGTTCTTGAAATGACTTTTCATAAGTCTCACTCCACACAAATCTAACCCCCTTCCTTGTCTGTCTAGTCAATGGTGAGGCCAGTCTAGAGAAATCTTTCACAAAGTGTCGATAGTATTCGGATGGGCCTAAAAAAATCCGGCTTTCAAAGGTATTCTTAGGTTGTTCCCATTGTTGCATTGCGTCTATCTTAGATGAATCCACGGTCACTCCTTCCCCAGATACCACATGACCTAAGAACTTAACTTCACTGAGCTAAAATTCATACTTTCCAAAATTAGCATATAACCGATGTACTCTAAGAAACTCAAGTACAACCTATAAGTGTTCCTTGTGTTCCTCTTCAGAGGGTGAGTAGACTAAGATGTCATTGATGAAGACAACCACGAATCGATCTAAGAACTCTCGAATGACTTAATTCATCAAGTCCATAAATGAAGCTAGCTCGTTGGTCAATCCAAAAGGTATCAGTAAGAATTCGTAATGGTCATACCGCGTACGAAATGCCGTTTTCTAAATATTCACCTCATTCACCCTCAACTAGTGATATCTCGATCTCAAATAAACCTTAAAAAAATAACAAGACCCCTTTTTCTAGTCACACAAATCATCTATTCGTGGTAATGGGTACTTGTTCTTAATAGTTACTTAGTTTAACTTCCGGTAATCGATGCACAGTCGCAACGTGCCATCTTTCTTCTTAGTAAAGAGAGTCAGTGCTCCCTAAGGCGATGTACAAGGGTGAATGAAACCCTTATCTAACAAAAGGGTGAATGGGCCTTTATCTAACAAATCCTAAAATTGCACCTTTAACTCACATAGCTCGGCTGATGTGAACCTATATGGTGTCATGGAAATCGAAGCTGTATCTAGCACTAAGTCAATGGAGAACTTAATCTCCTGGTGGGGTGGCAAACTGGTAAGGACTTCAGGAAAAACATATGGGTATTCACAAACTACCCTCGACAAGTCACCTCGAATCACGCCACTCTCATTACCGAAGAAGGTTGCAAGGAGGAAATTAAGTTTACCTCGACCACATGAGTCTTACAATGGCGACAAAAATCTATCAGCTCGGTCCCCTAGAAAATAGAAACAATCACCACTCGAGGTGCACAGAGTAACTCTCCTATGGTGGCAATCTATGATGGCACGGTAAGAAGACAATCAATCCATGTCTAGGATAACATTGAAACTCGACATGTCTAATAAAACCAAATCAAAAGGGAGTTGGTGACCAACAACCTCTATCTCATAACCGCAACATCCCCAATCCAAGACAACCTTACCCCTAATTGGTGACTCTACCTTGAGTGAAGATGCTAACCGAGCCATCTATAACCCCAAAATCGATACGAATGCAGACGAAATGAAAGAATGAGATGCACTAGTATCAATCAACATGTTGGCAATAAAATTAAACAACAAAAAGTTATCTCTTACAATAGAAGGTGTTGGCAACTGATCTAATGTGGTAACAACATACACACACCCTGAAGGTCTCTGATTTACTTGCTCACCCCTCAGAGCATAGGTCTGGTACACAGATTGAGCTGAAGAGGCTCCCTAATTGGCCCTCGAGGCTTGAGCTAATTGGGTAGGCTGATGACTCTATGTTTGTCTCGAACTAGACACACCAGATATGCCACCTGACTGAGGACAAAACCTTCTCAAGTGCCTAAATTGCCCACATTGATAATAGGTAGGTGGCTGATCTCTCCCTTGGCCCTGACCCTATGAACAAGTCAAGGACGGCGTAGACTGTTGCCCTCCTCTTCTTTGTGGGCAAATTGAAAACTTGTAGCCCAACCGACCACACTTGAAACAAGTGAACCCACCTTGATTGCTTCTCCCTGAACCCAAACTTGGTACAGGAAAGGTAGATCTAAACTGTGTGGCTTGGGACTACTGTGGGGTGGAACCCCTTTGTCGTTTGTTGTCCGTAGCATCCCCTTGAACATCCTAACTCCTCTACCTAAAGCCCCTCATCCGCTCCTCCTTTGTTTGGATCACGGTCCCTAAGTGAGCAGCTGACTCCACAAGGTGGCCGTAATCCCTGATCATAGACCCAACCACCTTGAAAAGGAGCCCGGTCTTTAACTTCTTCTTAAACTCGATACAATAACATTTTTCTGTAGGTGGCAAAAACTTATCTTGGAAAGCATTGACAAAATCTTCCCAAGTCATCCCAATACGCCTTAGAGTATACTTCTACTACTAACCCACATCTTCTTTCTGTTGAAAATATGCGAAGGTTACCATTAAACCATCATCCTTGATGCCAAGCATCTCGAACGTCTTCACCATCTACTCAAGCTACTTGTCAGCCTTCAGTGAATCTTTTGGATCCCTAACAAACTCGTTCGGACTTGATCGGAAGAACTCCCTCTTCTGAAAAGATGGCCCTATTTTTGCAACATGGGCCTGGACTTGATTCTCACCACATGTAGTATGAATACATGCTATGGTGGAGTAACTCTTCTAAAGAGTGACGTCATACTCGATACATTGTATAGATCTTAGTCTAGTCACTCTTAAATGCACAAGTCACTTTCTAGTGCCTAACCTGAATTCTCTACTTGCTTGCCTTCTAAGGGCCAAATGAGATCTCACATTTGGCTAATCATAACAGGTATAACATGAAAAGTGGGTACTAACATCTATGTTTGGTCTTTAACAAGACCTCATCATGGCTGCAACCAAGGCGACATACATAATAGATAATTAAAGCCTCTCTTGGCTTCAAAAAAACTACTAGTCTTATCTTTACTCGCTCCCGAGCGCTAACGGTGATTGCTTGTGTGAGTGAGCTAATCTTACCTACTAACATCATTATCTGCTAATCATTATGCCACAAACCACAACAGCATCAACATCCCATGTAACGGCCTAAAATTATAGTGACAACCTATCTCATGATAGTCAACAGAAAACATAGACATGCAAAATATTAACCTTTCATATATATTCCTTTACCATACAAAAGATGACATATGAGACTATACATTCATAAATCCTAGATCTTGAATCTATAGCATATGCCGTGTATGAGTGAATTGAAATAAAAGGTGATATAGATAAGTTTATGCCTTAATGGATACATCTTTCCAGGACATTGCTTGGTTACAACAAAATGATCTAGTCCAAAAATAATTAAGAAGTCTGAGGCTTGTACGAAAGATAATTACAATAAAAGAAACAAAAATGAGCCTTTAGCTTCGTGATCCTTCCAAGTTAAGTCCTTGGTGAAAACATATCATCAGCACCTGAAAGTTGTTTTCTACATAGGGTGAGCTAAAGTCTAGTAAAGATACTTTAACACTATGTATGAAACTTAAGAAAGTCATAAGATGAATGCATACACATGCCATTTGCCAAACATTTCAATTTTCCATGTCAAAACAATGCAATGCCATCATTATTATATTTCAATTCATGAAAATACACTTTTATATCAGAAAACAGGGTAGTGGATACAAAACACTGGAATATCTAGGTATGTGTATGCCAGTAGGCTATACCAACACTACCAAAGCCATTTTATCGGTACAAATCGAAAGGATCGACACCTAACCGTGCGGATTTTTGGACCTTCACTAAGGACACATAGGCCACCAATATAAACCATATCCACACCCTCTAATCAAATTCACCAAGGTATATACCAATTTTATAAAAATAATACATTTTCAATAATTAAGTATGAAAGAATGCTCAATGCAAGATGTATGAGTAACGAGTTTCAATTGACCTAATCCTTATGCAATTTCTACCACAATCAAAGCTATCCTCCACCGATAGCTCAAAACATATATTTTTACTCAACAGGTAATTTTCCAATGACAGATATAATCTCATAAATTTTAAAATGGGAGTGATAATACATATTGAACTCAGTCTCATCATCAACAGATACATTTTTTCATATCCCTTCAAAACCCAACATCATTTATTCTTCTTTCATAATTTAAACATCAATGTTTTTGAAACAAAACCTCATTTATTTACAAAATCACATTTAAGGAAGGAATTTCTACTATCTTAACACAACCCAACAATTTTCACACTGTCATAACCTTACTCAAGGATTTATTTGAAAACCCCCCATTTTACATTTCAAAAATCAAACCCTAAATTTAACCCAAAATTGCCAAATCACTAATCATTTTCAAAGAGCAAATAACTAAGCTAAGAATCATAGTAAAGGTTAAAGAATCGTAACCTTAAGAGGAGAAGAGGAAGAGAGTAAGGGTAAAATTTTGACAAGGTTGAAAACAAGATCCTCTCCAATTGAAAAGAAGCTTTCGACGAGTTCCACCTCTATTTTCCAAAGAGCTATGGAGGAGAAAACAATGGGTTAGGGAGCATTTGAGGTTTTAAGCAAGAATTAGAGAGAAAAAGAGAAGAAATCAAGGTTAGAAGGGTTTTAGAGAGAGACAAGACATGAAAAAGTGATTTAAAATCCCTTTTCCGGAATTGATATAAGCACAGACCGCTCGAGTGACTGAACCACCACTTTAGCGTCAGACACAATAAGTGAGATTACTCGAGTGACAAAAACATCGCTTGAGTGCACAATGATCCCCTCCCAGAAGTTTTGCAAACTACAAAGACCACTCGAGCGCAAGAAATACTACTCGAGTGAAGATACCTTACCTTGAGAAGTTTTGTAGACCTATAAAAATACTGGGAGATCTCAAAGATTGCTCGAGCGACCAATACACTGCTTGAGCGAACAAGAAGAAAACAGGACAACAAAACCTTTGAAAACTAACTCCCAGCCTACTTCAAATATAACCAACAACTCAACTCAACTACCAGTAAGATGATAAAGGGCACGAATAACAATTAAAGACATGGAATCCTGGACCTAAGAGAACGTAATGGGTCGGGTCTAAACTAGAACTGTTATATCCCATAATCTCACAAAAAATAAGCAATTGATTGAAAAAATACAATCACAGTTATGCAATTCTAGATTCCAAACATGGGCTCTATTAGCACCTCTTGCAATAAGCGTATACAACGGAATCTATCATGTGTGCCTCACATGAAGTGGTTCATGATCACTACTACTTGCGCAACTACCTCTCTAAAGACATTTTGGTGACCAATTTGCATTTATTCAAGGTGCGCCCAACTAGCGCATTGAATCTTATAATGGGTAAAATTATACACTACCAGTAAAGCATCCTATTGTAGACAACCCATTTTGACCACCCGCAAGACTTGGATGCTTTGTTCTGCGCACTCGATGATGAAAGTTGCATTGTGCATGGTTCGAGGTTTTAGCGAAGGATCTAAAATTCAAGCTTCGAAACAATCCCAAACCTTCCATATTTACACTGTTTGTACCCCATAAATCCATTTTTAAACTCTATGCTAGCCTACACAGAGCCTAAAACAAAGGGACAAGGGAGCACATTTGGAGCCGGCCGTAACCCATTGGGAGCCGGCCATAGCCATTGGGAGCCGACCGGCACTCTTTGGCGAGAAACACTGTTCTGCACGGGAAACAGCCAGCTATCCCATTTTGAAGATATTTTCGACCTATTTCACTTTAATTCTATAAATACGAGCGTATATCTCTGTTTTGAGGGTTAAAAAAATTTAAAAGAAGCTAAGCACCCTTGAGAGCTCCTTCTTCTTGTACAAGCTATCTTTGAGATATTTTGATCATCCTTACATCATATTCATACACCATATTCAACCTTAGGGTAGCACCTTAGAGCCTTGGTTGAACCTTATGAATCATAATTCAACCTTGAGAGTGCCTATGGATTGAGCTTGGTTTGTAACAAGCACTTGTCCTCTTCAAGAGGTATAGGCTTACCACATTTTCTCTTGCTTTCATTGCTATCTTGTTCTATCTATTTCTAGTGTTTTTATATTGTTTTGATCCTATTTCAAGTGTTGAAACTTGGGTTTGAACGGTACCAAAGGGTAGAGAGAGTTAGCCCCCTCTCTTGCACTCTACTTTAGAGCTCACACCCTTGTTTTGCACTCTTTTCTTTGCTTTTCAAACTGATTTTTAGAGTTGAAAAAGGGATGGAAAACATGGTTTAAAGTCTCCAAAAGTAGAGGTGTTGGCCACCTCTCCTTGTCTTTGTTCACTATTTTAGTGTCTTCTTGTTTTTGTCTATCTCTTTTTGTGTGCTCTTTAGCATAATTTTGGACACTGTTATTCACATATTAGGGGCTATTTTAGGGTTGTCTTAATTTATTTAATTCATGTATGCTTTAAATATACAGCTTATTGTGTTGTAAGTCCTCGTATCTAGCTTGTTGTGTTATGTTACCCATGCTTTGATAGCTTTTCTTTGTTTATTCTTATATCAAGTGTCTCATTTTGAGTAAATCAATCTCACATGATCATCTTTGCAACCTCCTGTGGGCTTTCCTTTTTCTGTGCCCCCGCCTTTTAGAAAAGGGTTTGAAAAGAAGGCCTCACAGTTCGGACTCTGCCTGTGGTTCTGAATCTAGTCTCACAAGTGCAATGTAAGACTGATAAACACTAAAAAGTCCAATCCGGCAAATCACTTTGGAAAATCAGATTTTGAATCAAATAATGCCAAAGCTGGACTGCTTTGCCAGATTACAGAGTTGCCACCTAAATATTGTTTTTTAGGAAATTTAGGAAACCCTAACTCGTGCCAAAAGCCACGTGTCTGTCATCACTAAAGTTGCCTTAGCTCGGGAACTTGGGTACGAGAGGGGAAGGTCATGAAATGAGCACCCCCGCTCGCCCGATCAAAAGATCGGCCTCTACTAATCATGATATGCTGTTTTATAAACCTAATGTATTTTTATCCAGTTATTAATCTAACTTTATTATGTGACGCACACAAAAGTATAGACTAAAATCGCGAGAATTGGAACATTTCAAGACATGTTTGTTTTTGGAAATGGTTTGAATTTGCCACCCTCAAGTGAGCTAAAACGCGGATTTGCTACCAAACGTAATGGGCTTAAAACAAGATTTTGCCACTTCGCAAAGTGGGCTCAAAACATACATTTGATGAATTGTTCCTATTCAAACAACAAAGGCTTAATCCATAGGTATTCATTCAGTTTAGCATTTAAGCACATAGCCTCATGGCAAGCATGCAAAACATGGCAATATGGCAATCACACTCATGCAAGTATGCTAAAGCATAAAAACTTACAGAGTACTCCAAGCCAAAAGAAAAACTAGTTAGAAACAATGCATGATCCTAACTATACAAGATGCCTAATGCAACACATGCAATTAATAGGCTCGGCTACTAATATGGCATATGATTCAATTTGATAACATGCTTTGAAACACGTATTCAAATTAGATATTGAAATACAATGCAGTTTGAATGATGCGTCGAACCTCAGTGCATGAAAGACAAATGAATGATGCAAACATGCAAGCATAAGGTATGCTAATTAAAAATGTCCCTAATCTAACCATCGAAAGCGACTAAATAAAAGGGAGAAAGACATGGGGTTGAAAGACGTGCACACACGCACGCACACTTATTACAATATTATGCCCTCGCGAAGGAGGGTCTGAATGAATAAGCTAACTAGCTACACTAATTGAGCTAAGCTATTACAGCACAATTAATTAACTATTCTAGCTAATCAATATTTCAAACCGAATTAAGCTAATTAAAACGAATTAATTAACTAAATAGTTACATCACTTGAATTGAATAATTAGCTATGCTAACTAATTAAGGCAATTAAATGGCCTCGAGGGTGAGAGACGCATGCATGCTTGGTTGACTTCCTCCCTAAAATAAACTGCCTTGCCATCGGACACCTCTGTTTGCACTCGTTTGATCTCTGAAAATTGTGCCAACTCCTAGAATGCCTTTGCTCCAACTCAGGAACACACTGGTGCAAAATTCATTTCTAGTCGGTCGACTACCAATGGTGGCTGTCGGCTACCATTGGTGGCCAATCAGCTGCTTCTGGTGGCCGATCGGCCACTGCTTTCTTGGACTTTCCTTTTTGCTACAACAGAGAGCAAACAGAGGCAAAGTAGTGTATTCTCAAGGAGTGTATGTGTACTATTACCCTCCTTATCATTACACAAAGTCAAAAGAGTGTAATTCTTGGCTCCAAAACCACTAACCAAGCATTTTCAATGCATGATGGCCAAAGAACAAAGAAGTACAACTTCGTTGCATGCAAAAACAAGACTGAAGACCATCACCTTATCATGTGTAATCAAAGGCAGTGGAGACAAAGGAGATTGGCTCTGTTCATACTTCAATCTTCCTTGTGTTCAATATAACGTCCGATTGAACACATGCAATGTAACACAACATGCTTATCTTGCTCAAGTTTTACTTTGTCGCTTTTGTTTACTCATTTTACATTTCCAACTCATTCTTTAGTTGATTTAGTCCAAGGTGAGTGTCCTCTAATGAGTGAGGTGTCAACCAAGGGATGGCTTAAGGCAAGAGAGAGGTCATGCGTTTGGTTAGTAGAAACCCTCAAAAGAGGATTAAAACCATTAAGCACAAATCTCAATCTCAAGCTTAAACACAACCCTAAGGCTAACCAACCCTCAAAGAAAATGAAAAAGTGATGAAATGAGGGAGATTACAGATATTATATGTGCTAAAATTGCATGCAAAATGACACTATAACATGCAAGCAACTCATGCAAATCATGTTTAAAAGCCGAAAACACCAAACTAGTGAAGATCACTACACTATAGGTATGCAATACAAAGCTTCAAAGGTACAAACACTTCAAAATAGTCCTAAAACAGCCTAAGAGGAGTCCTAAAACATGTTTGAAGTAAGCTAAAAAAAAAGCTAGAATAAGAGGCCAAAACATAGCACAAGCTAAACTATCAAGCACAAGTTCACTACAAGCATATAAAGCAAGCCTCAAGTGCTTCAACCAGCCCAAAACAAAGCTCAAACATGCCAAAATAGAGCTTAAAACATGCTCAAATTAAGCTAAGTTAAGCTAGAAAATCAAGCTAACATGTGAAGTAACCTAGGCATGGAAGCAAGACACAAGGAGGGGAGGCTAACCCCTCCAATTTTGGACTTCAAAATTTGATTTTTACCACTGAAAGAACTCTGATTTTCAGTGGTCAAAAGGGCCAAAAGGTTTGATTTAAAGGTGGTGAGAAATGGCACAAAAGGATTCACAAGCCAAAAAACAAAAAAAGGAGGATCACCCCCTAACTCACCAAGACTTAAATTGCCATTTTCAAACCTCAAAAACAGAGTTTTTTGTAGTTGAAAAACCATGTCAAAATAGTACAAAAATATATTAAGACAAGTTTAAAAGGTAAGTTTTATACCTCTTGAAGCACAAGACAATTTCAGGCACAAAATTCAAGCTCAAAACCCTTTCTAAAGCTCCAAGAAGACCTCCCAGAGCCTCAGCTCCAAGGTAGTCAAGATTGATCAAGGGTCTATGTGCAAAAGTGTAGAGAAAGCCAACTACAAAGCACAAAATAAGAAGAGAGAGAGAGAGAGAGAGAGAGAGAGAGAGAGAGAATTTTGTTCAAAATTGTCTAACCTCTCAAAATGGGGGAGAGACCCCCCTATATATGGAAAAACAAGCTTTGAGCTTGTATTCATCCCTCCATACATGTATATGGAGATGCACTTCAGTGAACAACAAATGGTAAACAAATATCTAAAAAAGGAGAAAAATGGCCGTCAGCCATCACCAGTGGCCGACCGGCCACCACTGATGGCCGGTCGGCAGAAGCCATGGCCGATGGACTGTGGGGATGGCCGACAGGCCGCACTCTGCCAGATTTGAAACAACAAGCTCTTGGTCCACAACCAAGTACAAGACAAACAAGTTCAAAGGCTCAAAGGCAAGGCGCTCGGCCGAGAACTTAGGGCACTCAAAATGAACACGAGCATACAAGATCATCGAGTGTTCAATCGATGACATCCAAGTCTTGAGGACGGTCAAAAATGGGGTGTCTACACCTTCCTCTTTTATTCTTTTATTTTGTTTGAGAGTTATTTCAAACGATTGATGGTTGTTCAAAGCATGGGAAAGAGACCTATGCTCAATGGCTTAATCTCTACAGAGGTTGCTCGTCAAGGCATAGACTCTCTTTCATGCCAAGAATCACTTCTCGTTTGATATCTCCTCTCATTTAGACTTTGGACAAATTGGTTAAAGAATGGCAAGGACTATTAAAATTGACCTAACATCAATGAAACCAACATAAAGAAAATGTTTAGAGTTGGTTGGATTTGGCCGGATGTTATGCCAAGTCCAACATTCCGAGAATTGTCACTTATCAAGCCATGATACGTTGATAAGACTTGGTGCGTGTCTACCTTCCTCTTTGAGTCTTCATGATAAGAGGGAAGGGTGGTTTTTCATTGCATTTATTAAAGTTTTGTCCAAACGCGCTCGGGATCATCAAGCCATCAACATGTGCTAATTGATGGTTTCAAACGCGAATTTGTTATTCTCTTCAGTTTCTCATGACAAAGAAGAGTAGAAGGGATAAACAGGGCCTTGACAGGCTCTGTTTGCACTGTCCTCACCTTAGAACACAAAATGGATTTTGGTATGAAATTTGGATCCTGCTGGTAGTGTTTGCATCTGGCCAGATCTCATTGGGGGCCGGCCGACTTCCAATGTGTAGGAAGCAGTGACCTTTTTGGCAGAAACAGAGGGCAGTGGCTGCAGGTGAGGCAAAACAGTCTGGGGCAGACAGAGCAACTTTTTTGGGCACCGTGCATGCGATCCTTGTGCATCTTTTGTTTATCAAATGTTGTAAATTAATGTTCTCATTATTGTTGTAATTAATCATTAGTGTTGTAATTAATTATTGTTGTAGTTGTTATTATTGTTTATTTGTAATTTTATAGATAGTTGATAGTTAAAAATAATAATTGATGGTTAGTTGATACTTAGAAAGCTAGTTGATAGTTAGGTCAATCAATTCGTCCGTTTAATTGTAATAGTTAGCTTAATTTAGACACTTGGACACTTATTCAGACCCTCTTCCACGAGAGCAAATATGTAATAATGGTGTATGTTTTCCAAATCCCTTTTCTTTTTCCCTGTTATTTACCCGCTTATAATAGTAGTGTAGAGCATCATACTTACTTAGCATTCCCGTGTATGCATACACTCGTCTCGCACACATCTAGGTTCGGCTCATCATACTAACCAATGTCGCATTCAACTTTCTTAAATGAATACATGACTTATCATATGTCTTGAATTGGGTCATATACCATGCTAGTGGTCGGGCCTATCTACTTGCATGATTGTATTGTGTCGCATTAGTCATTTTGCATTAGTTAAAGGCATGCATGCTTTCTAATTGTTTTGCTTTGTTTGGTTTGCCTCGGAGTACTAGGTGAGCACTTATTTCTTTAGCATATTGCATTACGTGTGATTATCGCCATATCAAAGCATACTTTCCATGAAGCTAAGTGCTTAAATGATATACCTGTTTGAATGCCAGTGGATGAAGGCTAATTACTAAAATTGGGATAACTTGACTAATGTACATACCAACTTACTTTTTCAAGTGACGCATATTTAAAACAATTTTCAAAACAAACATGAATAGAAGTGTTTCAACTTTTGCAAATTAGTTTATACTTGCATGCAACATATAGTAATGTTAGCCTAATAATTGGAACAAGAGCATATAATGTAAATAAAAATCACATCATGATTAATAGAGGCCGATCTTTGATTGGGTGAGTGGAGTGCTCAATTCATGACCTTCCCCTCTCGTATCTAAGTTCCCGAGCCAAGACATTTTGGTGATGACAGACAAATGTCCTTTGGCATGAGTCACGGGTTTTCTAAATTTTCCAAAAATATTTAGGTGGCGACTCTGAAATTTGGCAAAGCAATCTATTTTTGGCATTTGATTCAAAATCAATTTTTCAAAAGATTTACTGGATTTGGACTCATTTGTGCTTATTTATTTCACATTGCACTTGTGAAATCAGATTCAGAACCACAGGAGTTCGAACTATAGGGATAATCATATCTGAAAGGAGCATGAAAAGCAAGCCATAGTTTCTGGTGACTCTACTGGGGACTTAGAAAACTTGACTCGAAATTCATGATGTGAAATTTTATCTATACATACATGTTATTTGCATTTACATTTGCATTGTTATTTTAAGTTATTGTGTTTTCCATCTGCTATCTTGGACGGTGTAGACACCCCATTTTTGACCAACTTTAAGACTCAAATGTCATTGATTGAGCACTCGGTGATGGTGCATGTTGTGCTCGTTCTGAGGTTTCGGAGTTTTGGCTGAGAGCCTTGCCTCCGGGCCTCAGAACTCTTTGTGCTTTGACTCGATTTGTGGACCAAGTCTTGTTTTCCCTTCCTGGAGGGAGGGAGTGGTCTTGTAGACCATCTCTCTATGGTCGTAGACTACTTTTCGTGGTCGTAGGCCACTTTTCCCATTTAGAGACTAGTTTCCGATTTTTGGAGCCATTGGCCGTGCGCCTTGTCTCGGGACCGCTTAACATTCTCTAGCTACGTTTGGCATGAGCTATTTTGGCTAAATTAGCCAATAAAGACAAAATACACTAATTTAACCAATAAGACAAAACGTCACATTCAAACCATAATCATTTTACTTTTTTTTTCACAACTATCAAATTAACTACCAAAAAAAAAAAAAAGAAGAGAAAATTTATCCAAAACATAACTATTTTAGTCATGCTAAAATAGCCAAAGTCAAAAAGTCAAGCTAATTAGCTCATCCCAAACGAGGGCTCTGTTTGGTGTGGTTTTTGAACCACACCTTGTTGCCTCTGCCTAGAGGAACACTGTGGTCTAGGAGACCACTTTTGTGGTTACATACCACTTTTGATGCTCCTCAGCTAGTTTTCAGGGCTTTTGGCCGCGTGTTTCGCCTCCCGATTTCTCGTCTTGAATCCGCTTTGGTTTGTTTTTGATACAAACCTTGTTTTCCTTGTTTGGAAGGTGGTACAAGGGTAGGAGACCAGTATTTCTCCTTGGAGACCACTTTTCCTTTTTCCAGCTGGTTTTCTTGTCAGATAACTGGCTTTCTTGGTCTTTTGACCATCTTTTCTGGTCGGCCACCACACCACCACCTAATATCTAGTGTGTTGACCTCTCCCACCTATGGCCGACCAGTTTTTACTCTGGCTGACCACCTAAAGTGGTCGGCCGACCACTTTTACTAGCAGGTCGACCACTGCTTTTTGGCACATTTTTGGAGATATTTTGGGACAGCTGGCACAACTGGAGAGCATTTGAGCCATCCTCTATGGAGGGATGGCATTCAAGCTTAGCTTCTCTAAGATGCTTTGGCTTTCCTCTTCTATAAGAGGGAGGCTCCTCCTCCCTCCTCTAGGTTCAGAAAATTGCCCTAAGAGAGTTACATATAGCTTTGTCTCTATATTGCCTTGTTTCTTCATTTTTGTGCATTAAAAGTGTAGATTTGTCTTAGTTTAACACACAAACACACACTCAAACACCATCCTTGGGTTGCTGAGGTGCTAAGGAATTGTTTTTGGTGTTCTTGGATTGGTTTAAGCTGAAAGAACTTGCTGGAGTTGCATCCTTGAAGTGGTTCTACAAGGGTGAGTTTCTAACCTTTAGATCTCCCTTTCTTGCTTAAGATTTTAGCCTATCTTGCATGCTGTTTTAAGCTTAGCCCATAACTGATAAAAGTTTGCTTTTTGCATGCTTAAAAAGCTTGTTTCAGATCACTTTTGTGTTTGGGGTTGTTTACCCCTTCTTAGGTCCTATTTGGCCTTGTTTTTGAGCCTTTTTTCTGAGCTTCGGGACCACCTTGTTTTGGCCTTCTCACCACTGAAATCTAGAGGGATTTCAGTGGTGGGGATGGTGTTTTAAGGTCCCAAGAAGGAGAGGGTCATCCCCTCTCCTTGTGTCTTCTTTACATGCCTTAATATGCCTCATGTTTGAGCATGTTTACTAAGCTTGTGTTAGCTTGTTCTTAGCTGATATTTGTGGTTATTTTGCTGAGGCACACCACTGTTTTTACTTGCTTTGGTGACTCCATGCATGGTTAGTACACTTGTAGTGTAAATCACACAAACTAACTTTGTATGCCTTATGAGGTAGCATGTCCTTATAGCATGCTTTGGGTCTATATCAGTAGGTTTTTGGTGTTGTTTTAACATGCCTTAGATCTATTTTGACTTGGTTTTGTCACCCCTTGCATGCTCCATACACTTGTAGTGTAATGCCATGAAATAGCCTGACGTGCATCATGTTGTGACATGTCCTTCTAGCATGCTTTTGGCTTAACTTCATGAAGCTTTTGTCCATGTTTTAACATGCTTTAGCTCTAATTTTGGTTTTGTGGCCATGCATGACTTGCTTTGTATAGCTATAGTTCAATCTAGCTTGTTAGCCTTGCGTGTTGAATCCAATAGCGTGCATTGCTTGGTCTATTTCAATGATTTGACATCATTCATAATGTGATTTCAGTCCATGTTTCATGGCCATGCATTCACATTTATTACTCATTCAATGCGTTGGAGGGTTGGCCCCTTTATGCCTTAACATGAACCATTGCGTATGCCTTCATGCCTTTGCTTGCGAGCCACCGTTTCAGTGCTTATTTGGGGTTATTATAACTCTAATTTTTATTGCTGAAGTCATTCCATGCTCGGTCTTAATAAGTGTAGTGTAATCCACCTTATTTGCCTTGTATGCATCATGCCTTATACCCTTCATGCTAGCATGTTTTGGCTTCCTTTCATGCATGTTTTAGACTCATTTTAACATGTACTAGGACTATCTTAGGTTGCCTTAGCCACATGCTTCATGTTTTGTATACTTGTAGTACAAGTGCTCTTGCTTGCCTCAAGCTTTAGGCACCATTGCATGCTTCATTTATGTTGTGTACATGATTTAGCATCATCTGGCATGACACTTCAGAGCTTTTAGCATTGCCATGTTCCTACTTCAATCACACTTTAAGTGCCTTTGAGTGTTGTCCATGTTTGCCTAGCTTATGCCTTAACTTGCATGTTTGCATGCCTAGGCCTTTGGGCCCTTATCTCAGCATGTTTTGGTCCATGATTTGACCTATTTAAGCTCTATCCATGCTTAGTTCATGCATTTGTGCCATGTATTGCATGCCTCCTTTGTGTTGCACTTTGCTATCTTTCATGCCTTAGGACCCTAGCATGTTTTACTTATGTTGTTTGTATGATTTGGCATCATTTCTTGCTTCATATCAGTACATTTGGTGTTGTTACACTTCCACTTTTGTCACTCATTGAGCACTCTTGAGAGTTGTGCTCTTTGGCCTCTTTGATGGCCAATGCATTGTGCATGTACGCCTTGCTTTATGTGCCTTCATTTCATCACCAATGGCCACAGATTTGGGCATGATTGGGGTCGACCCCTTTTGGTTTAAGTCCATTGAGTATACCATGTATATTGCATTAAGCATGCCGTGCTTGGTATATTACATAAGTTGCCCTTGTTGCATTGCATTGTGCATGCATTACATTATGCTTAGAACCTTATGCATGCCTTGCATTGAGTATGCCATCTAGTTCTTAGCATTTAGCATTGTGTATGCTAATTGTTACATGCTTTAGCATTGTGCATACCATTAGCCTTGTTAGGGTGTTCATATCGCATTGCATGTTTGCATGCTTGAGTCGCATTGTGTATGCCATGCTTGTTTGCATTGTGTTTGGAGTAGGTGTTAGTTCAAACATGGGAAACGAGGGACGTTTCATACTTAAAGTGATGAAACGTGCCTTAATTCCCGGTCGCCAACGCTCTTGATCATCCATGATAGAGTTTTAGGCTTTATGTGTTTACTTGTGCATTCATTTTCATATTGAATTGTGCAACTTCGCCTCTCGGCCATCACACATGAAAATGTGCGATTGGTGGCGTGAGGGTCGAGAACCTACACTCCCTTGAGTTCATGACATGATAGGGAGGGTGGTTGTGCACACATATCTTGCAAATACATTGCCATGCCCTTTCTTACTCTCTGTTGTAGCAAATTGCAGTTCAGCAGCAACAACTGGTCAGCCAGCCAGAAAAAGTAGCTAGCCGACCACTTTTCTTGGTTTTCAATAACAAAAAGTGGTTGGCAGGGGTCTGGAGAGACCAAAAGTGGTCGGCCACCGTCCCATCGGATTCCCAAGGTGGATTTTCAGCTTTCTGGAGCTTGGTGCAAGTTTTTGAGAACAAATGAAAACAGAGCCAAATCGGGGCATCGCATTGGATTTCCGACGAGGCAATCGGGCATGCATCCAGTCTTCTCCCTCTGAGAACCTTCTGTTTTATTGCTTTCCTTAGCTGCCATGCTTAGATATCTAGGTTTTGCTTTGGTTTGTACCTTTAATTAGTTAATGCGTTAGCTTTTCAATTTGTTTTGTAATAATTAGTTAACTAGGATTAGTTAATTAATTTGTTGTGTAATAATTAGTTTAATTAGCTTAGATTAGCTAGTTAGCTCTTTATTCGGTCTCTCCTCGAGGGAGCCAATTGTTGTAATAAGCGTGCGTGTGTGATGCATGTCTTCCAATTCCCATTTCTTTCTCCTTTTTACTTAACCGCTTACGATGGTTAGTTTTAGGGCACATTTCATTTAGCATACCTTATGCTTGTATGCTTGCATCCATGCATCTGTATTGCATGCACCGGGCTCGGCGCATCATACTAACTGCATTGTATTTCAATTCCAATTTGAATACATACACCAAGCTGCATTTCACATGACATCCTTAGGATAGCCGAGCCTATCTTAGATGCATTTTCGCATGTGTTGCATTAGATATTCTAACATGAACTAGGATCATGCATGATTTTTAACTAGTTCTTTGTTTTGGCTCGGAGTACACTGTGAGTGTTTACGCTTTAGCATACTGCATGTGTGTTAATGTTGCCATAAAAGCATGCTTGCCATGAGGCTATTTGCTTACATGATTAACTGCATGAATGCCTGTGGGTGAACGTTGGATTACTTGAATTGGGACAATTCACTGAAATCCGCATTTTAGCCTACTTGTGAGTAGCAAACTTCAAACCATTTTCCAAACACACGGATATACAATGCTTTGTTCCAAATTAGGCGATCTAGTTTATACTTGTTTTGCTGTGAGCATCACATAGTAATTCTAGCTAATTAACCGGAATAAGAACGCATGTGTTTTCAAAAACTTGATATCATGCTTAGTACAGGCCGATCTTTGATCGAGCGAGCGGGGGTGCTCATTAAATAACCTTCCCCAATCATACCCAAGTTCCTGAGCCGAGGCAACTTTGGTGATGACGGACACGTGGCCTTAGGCACGAGTCAAGATTTCCTAAATTCCCCCAAAATAAAATATTTAGGTGGCGACTCTATATCTGGCAAAGCAGTTCATGTTTGACACTTCTTTACAAAAATCAGTTTTCCAAAACGGTTTGCTAGATTTGGACTCTTTGGTGATTTATCAATCTCACATCGCACATTATGAGATCAGATTAAGAACCGTGACATTTGAGTCCGAACAGTAGTAAGCAAAGCCCAAGGGCGCATCTACAGTTTCTGGCAACTCTGCTGGTGATTTAGAGAACTTGAGTCGAACTCATGATATCTTGTTTTGTTTACACGTATGTGTCTCTTTGTATTACTTGTGCATTGGTGCGCCTAGGACACCGTGTTTGCTGTATGCTATTCCTAAATGGTTTGCCGGAGGCCCGCCTTCAAAAGCGTACCATAAGGCTGACCGGTTACGGGCTCTGCCACGACGGGAACACAAACCCTGATTTTTACTGAGGCACCCTTTTTGACCATTCGACCTAGTACATATTCGGAATCCATAATGACTATTCCAAACTAGACAGGTTGCTTACCCAATTATAGGTTGTTTGAAACTGCTGTGTGCGTAGTGAAGCCCTAGCTCCTGACAAAATAGGACAGGGAAACCCTACCCTAACATAGGGGTATTTTGGCTCTCATTTGCCTGTTATGTGCTGTCAGAGTGTGCCTCTACAGGTTGTGTATCAGATTGCAAGTCTAGGTATCAGGCCTGAGGGCATCAGTATTTAAGAACCAGTTATATCTGCGGGTATCAGATTCAGTTTTGGGGCAGTTATTTGGGCAACAGCGATTAGTGTTTGAGAACAATAGGCTTTAGCTCACAAATATCAGCTGTGTGTTGTGTTTATTTAAAGCCGTTATGCTGTCAATTTTTCGGGTCGTTTATTTATTTATTATGCTTTATTTATCTTTTTGCAAGGTAGTTTAGCACAATTGCATTTGCCCAAGCAGATATTCCTCGAGCACTTTGGGTTAGAGGTCGAAGACTCAATCGATCCAGGGATCTGATAGATGGACAAGCAGTGTTTCTTTCTTTACCCCCGGTTGCTAGGCGGAGGTCAAGAAGGCGCAGTGTATCAGTATAGAGGTTGTCAGATCAGTGGTTCTTGAACAATCAGGTTGAGGTCTCAGTTCCTACTACAGAGTTAGATATACCAATTGTCCAGTCCAATCCAGACAGTATGGCAGGTTTGGAAGAGATGATGCATCAGCTGTAGGAAAGTATGAAAACCATGCAGCAGGATGCTGCCCGTCAGGCAGAAGCATCTACACGTCAAGCTGAGGTAGTAACCCAACAAGCAGATTTAATTGCTAGACTACAGCAGCAAACCAAAGCATCTTCTTCGCACACACCTCCTCCCCTACCCAAAGTTCCAATACTCGGGGAGACGCCAAATGTCCAGGAAAATACGGATGTTCCGACAGGGCCGACTCCGCCCCCAGTCTTACCCCAGCTGTCTAAAACACCAACCAACCTAGTGGATTCGCTGTTTGAATTTGAGGTAGATCCAACGGCGTTAAAAGTAAGCAAGCTAGAAAAGTTTTTCAAGAAGTCTCAATGTGTGAAATCCATTCTAGATATAGAGGATGGGTATATCGACTCGGCCGTGACGCTGCCAGATCGGTATAAAATGCCACACATCGACCGCTTTGATGGGTGTGGGGATCCCATGGTGCACCTGTGGTTGTTTTTAGATATCCTTAGGCTGATGGGCTTTTCCAGATTGCAGAAGCTTTCTTTGTTTGGCTAAACCCTGTCAGGTGTAGCAGCCAGTTGGTACGTAAAATTGGAAGACTCCGTTAAGAGGAATTGGAAGGAGATGGCTGAGGCCTTCATAGCTCAATATTCCTATAATACACAGATCGAGGTCACAACTCGTGATCTTGAGACTACCAGGCAAGAACCGAATGAGAGCTTCTCTGACTCCGTAACCCGTTGGAGGGCTAAGGTCTCGATGATGACCATCAGGCCCATTGACAAGGATCAAATTTAGATGGTTGTGCGCAACCTCCAACCCAAGCTCATGCAGAAGATGATAGTTCTCCCCCTCTCCACCTTTGCAGACCTACATGAGATTAGGGTGCAGATCGAGGATACAATGAAACAAGGTCTGATTTACCCTGAAAGAGAGTATCCCAAGAGGGCATTCAACCGCAGTGCAAATGCAGGCACAAGCCGTGCTGCAGTTGGCAGATCTTCAGATGTGGAATGGTCACCACCACCCCTCCCAAAACCCTTGCAGCTACACCCTTTACAGGTATGTCCGGAAGTAGCTCACAGACAGCTAAATATGCCCCTAGAGGCCAAAGAACCTTTACCCCACTATACATGCCCCTGTCCAAAGCTTTGGGGGTTTTGATCAAGAAAGGGCACTTGAAGCCCCTAGAGCCGCGGCCATTGCCAAATACACTTCCTCTCTCTCATAACCCGGTGAAGTACTGTGCCTACCACCAACAACATGGTCACGAAACTGACCAATGTTTTCGATTACGTCATGACATTCAGGATCACGTTGACAACAGGGTGATTATGCCTCCGAAGAAACCGAATGTCACAACCAACCCTCTCCCACCACATAACCAAGCTCCACCTCCCAAACGCATTAACCTAATCCAAACTGGGGTTGTGTCATACGACCCTAGCATATATATCACCCCTTCTCACCTACTCAAGCCGGAGGTGCTCATTTTGAAAAGCACAGATTTGTGCATGATGAGCACCATCCAAACCCAACCCGAGTTGGTAGTGGTGGCCATCGAAGATAAAACAGGGACTACTTTGGGAACAGAGAAGAATGAGGATTCAGAGCCTGAGGGGTCTGTGAGATTTGAGTACAACTTGAGTGGTTATATCACACCAATGGATCAACCTAAGCCAGAGATGGAATTGCCAGTGGAGGCAGAAATCAGTGTAGTTAGGGAAGATGAACCTAATCAAGGGCTAGATGACCTAGCAGAATTGGAAGAGGATACCTTCAATTCTTCAACGAATAGGACCCGGAAGATGTGACTGTCAATTGGTTCAATCTGGAAAGATTAGCAGAAGCTACAAGATGGCTCAGCAACGAGCCCGATGCTGTTGAACAACCTCAGTTAGAGCAGGGACTGCCAGAAATGGAGACATCAATAGTGGTCAGGATGGTCGGGAATCAGGAGCAACCGCCGAAGAGCACCAGTGATAAGAATTTTGGTCGGAATCAAAACAGTTTGAGTACAGAGGATGCTGAGCAGTAGGCTGCACAAAAATAGTTTGAGCAAGAGAAGATCGAAGATCTGGAGAGAGTTAGATAGGCCAAAGCCCCTGTGGGGACTAAATGTGTTGTGAGCACAGGAACAGAATGTGCTGTGGGCACAGGAACAGTTGTAATATAACCAGATAGTTGCTTGTCGATGGCCGATGGAATGTGGTGAGAGGATGACGACCTATGTCTCGCCCATACAGACGAAAATTAGAGGAACAACCAATCGGATGGTACCTGGTATCTTGGAGAGGTGGACCACATGACCAGGAGTGGGCGGTACTTCAAGCCCTCGCACCTAGATCAACCAGAGGCATCCAGGAAGGACAGGCAGGCAGAGAAACAGAAAGAAAAGTCACTCGAGGAGGAGACTGTGTTGAAACGGCTTAAGAAGATTCAAGCAGACATCTCCATCTGGGGCCTGGTCATGGCTTCAAGAGTTCATAGACAAGCTATCCTTTTTGTAATGGACAGAGCCAAACTTTCAATCGAGACCACGCCTGAACAGCTGGTAGAGTTAGTTTTTCTGGGAGGAACTTCCCCGACGTTAACCTTTACTAATAAGGAACTACTGCCCGAGGGCGCAAACCATAATAAGCCACTCTATATTTCTGTGGAATGTAGAGACAAGTGGATACCAGTGGTTCTTGTCGACATAGGATCCGCCATTAACGTGTGCCCATCGAGGATAACATATGCAATTGAGTTGAAGCCTGCGGACTTTGCACCCACTGCCCAAGTGGTTCTGGCATATAACAACACCAGTAGAGAAGTGATGGGAACTGTGTAGGTTCAGACTAAGATTGGTCCTGGACAACACGATATTGACTTTCATGTCTTGGACATTCGCACAACCTTTAATCTACTCTTGGAGCGGCCGTGGCTGCACCAGGTAAAGGCGATCTCTTCCACCCTCCATCAAATGTTGAAATACCCCCACGGGAAGGGGGTGGCCATTGTTTTTAGAAATTCGTCAATCTATCTGCCGCCAGAGGTGTCTACGCCAGTATTGGAGATCAAACATGGCGCGGAGGATGTGTTCCTGTCAAGGTTCACCTTAGCTAAGGCCCGGGTTGTACAGAACATTATTGCTATTGATGAGGGGCTCTATGTCAGCGCACAATTAGTGTATCTCATGAACAAGTTACAGCACATCCCCAGAATAGGATTAGGGCGCAGTGGCCAGAAAGACGCTGCAACATCGACCGAAGTGCCACATAACCCACATACCTTTGGTCTAGGTTATTTGTCTACCAAGGAGGACTAGGTGAGGAAAGGAAAAGAAATGGCCAGAAGGGCCAGAGCTAAGCAGATGGGAAAGCATTTTGAGTTCATGCACCGACCAATCCAGGGTACGCTAAACGGACGCTTTGTCCGGGAGAGGGAGGACTTCCTGTTCTGCGGCTTCCCAGAGCCATGGTTGAATGCAGAGAGGCGGTGCTTGTCGGGATTTGAGATTTTCTTCGACTTACAATTATCTGAGGGTGACGTTGCCGAGGAGCAAACAGACCCAATAGCTGAGGCTAAGCAATGTAAAGAGAAGGTTTTCGAGGAAGCAGAGATTGAAATAGGGGTAGCACTGGCTTGTCTACTTTCAGATCCTCTGATCATACATGAGTGCTTGGGGAATGACCTCTCAGTGTTCATGATTGGGAATGAAACGACTGCAAACCCATCTTTAAATATCTTGGATGCGTCCATTGCACCTTCCCTCGTCTGGCAGTACAAGGAAGGATTCTTATCGAGCAACACCGGGTCAGGTAGTGAGCCGGAATCTGATTCCACCGAGTCTGTAGGGTGGGAATCAGGTTCCAGCTCGTCTGAGTCTAAGTCCGGTAATCCTGGGAGTGACAACCCGGATGCCACAGTCCTATCTAGGTCATTGTTTTCTTTTTCCTTTGAGTCTGTTGTAACAGAGGAAGTAGGCGACTTGGGAATGATTAATGACAATGATGTGGCTCTGGCCTTCGATTACTTTTTGTGCCCTTAATTTATTGCATGAATCAGGATTTTTAAAATTTTGATGAAAATGATGAGGAAGGAATTCTTTTGGTTTTGCAATATTTGCTTGATCAAGAGCAGGAGAGGTTTGTTAAACCCTTAGTTAATGAAATCACCAAAATTAATGTTGGTACTGAGAAGGACCCGCGATTAGTCCAGATTGGGTCCACGTTGTCTTCAGAGGAGTGCGAGCGCTTAATCGCTTTATTAAAAGATTTCAAAGATGTTTTCACGTGGCCCTACGAAGACATGCCTGGAATTGATCTTGAGATTGTATAGCACCGGATCCCTCTTGACCAAGAGGTCCGACCTGTCAAACAGAAGCTCAGAAGGATTCGCCCTGACTGGGCTCTCAAGATCAAAAAAGAGATCACCAAACAAATTGACACAGGGTTCCTGCTAGTATCTGAATACCCAACTTGGTTGGCCAACATAGTTCTAGTGCCGAAGAAGGACGACAGAATTTGGGTATGTGTGGACTTTAGGGATTTGAATAAAGCTAGTTCGAAGGACGACTTTCCTCTACCGTATATCGATGAGTTAGTGGACTTCACTGTAGGGCATGCGTTGCTCTCGTTCATGGATGGATTTTCTAGCTAAAATGAGATATTGATGGCACCTGAAGACTGGGAGAAGATTGCTTTTACCACCTCGTGGGGGACCTATTGTTATAGGGTAATGCCATTTGGGTTGAAGAATGCTAAAGCTACGTATCGACGGGCCGCGACCACCATATTGCACGACATGATCCACAAGGAGATTGAGGTGTACGTGGACGACATGATTGTCAAGTCCAAGGAAAGAGAGGGCCACTACATCGCCTTATAGAAGTTCTTTCAACGGATCAGCGAGTATAGGCTGCGGCTGAATCCTCAGAAGTGCACATTTGGTGTTACCGCAGGAAAAATGTTGGGGTTCTTGATTACACAGAGGGGCATTGTAGACACCCCATTTTTGACCGTCCTCAAGACTTGGACGTCACCGCGTGAACACTCGGTGATCATCCACGTTTGTGTTCGTCTTGAGTTCCCGGAGGCCTCGGCTGCACGCCTTGCCACAGAATCTCTCGACTCGACTGTTTTGTGTCTGGTTTTGCACCAAACACTTGTGTTTTTGCTTTGGAGGGCAGGGAATGGCTTGTTGGTCATCCCCACACTCCACCGGCCATGGCTTGAGGCCACCGGCTGTGTTTTGCTTCCACCGGCCAAATATTTGGCTGGCCGACACTATAGATGGCCGGCCGGCTATCTTTTTTTGGTCAATTGCATTTTTGGCTGGCCGACCACTATTCATCTGCTTTTGCAGATATTTTTGTGCTAGTTGTGATAGCTGGCACCCACTCTGCTCCCCTCCATACACGTGTATGGAGGGATTTCTCTCTTGGATGGCTTGTTTTGGAAGCCTTACAAGAGGGGATTCCTATAAGAGGGAGGCTCTTCTCCCTCCTCTAGGGTAGACAACATTTTTTAGAGAGCTTTGAGTTTTAGGGTTTGAGTGTTGTATCCATCCTATCTCTATTTCTCCCTCTCTTTAGCTCTAAGTGTGTGTTTTAGTCTTATTATTGCACAGAAACACATAGTATCACACCTTTTCTTGGTTGCTGAGGGCCAGAGGAGTGTTCTTGGAGTTCTTGGAGCTGGTTTTGAGCCAAAGAAGATGCTGGAGCTTCATTTGTGAAGAGGGTCTACAAGGGTAAGAAACTTGTCCCTTTATTCCCCATTTTTGCATTGCATTTTTACCTACCTTGCATCTGTTTTTGAGCTTTGTGTATAACATATAAAAGTTCTGATTTTTAGTGCTCTAAATAGTTTGTTAAGGGTGTTTTAAGTTTTGAGGTTGTTTGACCCCTCTTAAGGCTTGTTTAGCCCCATTTTGTGCCTTTTTTGGTGAGCTCCGGGACCATACTGTTTGGGCCTCCTCACCACTGAAATCTTGAGGGATTTCAGTGGTGAGGATGGTGCCTTGAGGTCCCAAGAAGGAGAGGGCCACCCCCTCTCCTTGTTGTCCATGAAAAGGGCTATTTTTAGCCTCTTGAGGGAGCATATAGTTTGAGTATGTATTGACCATGCCTTGACTGATTTTTAGGCTTATTATGTCATAATATAGCATTTTTGTATGTCGGTATTGGTACACCATGCTTGTCTAGTATACATACCTTGTAATGCCATGATTTGCCTCAATACGTGCATAGCATTTAGGCTACCATGCTTTTGTGTTTTGGCCAAGCTTTGTGAAACTTATATGCATATTTTGATGTGCTAAGGGACTGTTTTAAGTCGTTCGAGTCATCCATGCCTTGCTTTGTATAGCTACCATGTAATCCCTCTTGTATGCCTTAAGCTTTGGCCCTTCTAGCATGCCATCCTTGCTTTGTTTCAGTAGTTTGGAACCATTTGACATGTTATTTCAGACCTCATGATGTGCCCATATGCTTGCATTTGATCCCCCTTCAATGTGTTTAAAGGTTGTTGCCTTATGCCCCTTGTCTAGGCCTTGGAGTATGCTTGCATTTTTAGACCACTTAGATGCCATCTAAGTACATTCTTAGCTTTGTTTAGGTCTGCATTAGGCCTATTTTAAGTCCCTTTGGTCTTGTGAGGCTTGGTTGACCTAGCCTTGGTTTACCCCCCCTTGGCTTGCCTTGAGTTTTAGACCATTGTTGCATGCTTAGCTTGAAATGTTTACTTGGTTTTGCACCTTCTATAACATGATTTCAGAGCTTTCTATGCATGCCATGTATCCATGTTTATCCTCTTTTAAGTGCGCTTTGAAGTTGCTCTTTGGTGCCTAAGTGTTGGACCTTGTGTGCATGCATGCTTGTTTGTGTTTTGGCCCTCATTTCCATAGCATTTGGCTACTATTTTGGACCTAGTTTAGGGCTGTCCAATTAGTGCAAGTCCCTTCCTTGCATGCCATTCAAATTCCATTACATTATTCCATGGTTGCATGCTTTGGTTGCATGTGTTGCATGCTTAAAATCACTTGCATTGGGTATGCATCCTCTTGGTCAAGTTGTTAGCATATTTGTATGACTTGCATGTTTGCATGGTTGAATTTCACATTCCATACTTGATTAGCTTGCATGGATTGCATGCCTAGTGAGCATTGTGCATTGCATCTCCATGTTACACACTTAGGCTCACATGCTTAGGTTGCATTGTACTAGCATGCATGCTTGGCCTCTTGAATTGCTTGTGATAGAGGTTGAGTTCAATTTGTTTGTTTATGTGCATTGCATGACATTTGAAATGAAAATGCACAACTTGGTCTCTTGGGCCATCATGCATTGAAATGCGCGATTGGTGGTCCGAGAACCAAGGGCCGTATCCCTTTGAGTCACAAACATGACAAGGGATGTGTCGGTGCACACATTCGCTTGAATTGCATTGCCATGCAAAGCTTTGCCCTCTGTTGCTGTCAAACAGGTCCTGCAGGAATTTTCGGCCGATCGACTACACAGAGTGCCGACCGGCCATCTATCGGTGGCCGATGGATTCATATTTAGCCGATGACCACCAAATCACAGCCGGTGATGATCCCCTTTGGCCGGTGGCATTCCCCAGCATCCAGTGAGAGTATCCTAAGACTTTGGCAGTTTTCAGAGGAGTATAGTAGGGAAAACAGAGGTAGCTTGCGCATGGCAGTGGACTTCCGAGCAAGACCGAGCATGCATTGCATTGGGCTATTTTTCCGAGGCCGTTTATCGCTTTCTTAGATTAGTTGATTTGCTTAACTAATTTAGTTGGTCTGTAATAATTAATTAGCTAGGATAGTTGGTTTGTTATTCGGACTGTATTATTCTTTCGGACCCTCCAAACGAGGGCAATTGTGTAATAAGTGTGCGTGCGTGTGTGCATGTCTTCCAACCCCCACTTCTTTCTCCCTTTTACTTACCTGCTTTTGATGGTTAGTATTAGGACATGTTTACTTTAGCATACCTTATGCTATGCATGCGTGCATCATTCATTAGTCTTGCATGCACCAGGCTCGGCGCATCATGCTAACTGCATAAAGTATTTCAAATCTAACTTGAATACACGCTACTTGTGCATTTTCACATGTCATTTATAGACTAGCCGAGCCTACTCTAGTGACATTCTGTATGCGTTGCATTAGGCATTTAAACATGGACTTGGATCATGCATGATTGCTAACATGTTCTTGTTTTGGCTTGGAGTACTCGGTAAGTTTTTACGCTTTAGCATCCTTACATGTGTGTGAGTGAGTGCCATGACAGCATGCTTACCATGAGGCTATTTGCTTATGTGATATAAACTGCTTGAATGCCTGTGGGTGAAGGTTGGATTGTTTGAGTTGGAACAACTCGTTGAAGTCCGTGCTTTAGCCTACTTGTGAGTAGCAAATTTCAAACTGTTTTTCAACCAAATGGATATGCAATGCTTCGTTCCAATTCAGGCGATTTGGTCTATACTTGTTTGTTGTGCGCATAACGTAGTAATTCTAGGCTAATAACCGGAATAAGAACACATAAACGTTTTCAAAATCGAATATCACGGTTAGTAGAGGCCGATCTTCGGATCGGGCGAGAACGGGTGCTTATAGCTGACCTTCCCCAATTGTACCCAAGCTCCCGAGCCGAGGCAACTTTGGTGATGACGGACACGTGGCCTTAGACAACGAGTCAGGGTTTCCTAAATTTCGCAAAATAAAATATTTAGGTGGCGACTCTGTACCTGGCAAAGCAGTCCATGTTTGGCACTTCTTTTCTAAAAATCTATTTTCTCAAAATGATTTGCCGGATTTGTACTCTTTGGGTCAAATTAAGAACAATTTCTAATTTGAGAGTCTGAACTGTAGTGAGCCCAATACGAACAGAACGGGGGACTCGTCCTCCCGGGGTGTTCGGGGACGTCTACAGTTTCTGGCGACTCCGCTGGGGAGTTTTAGAGAGCTTGACTCGAACTCGTGATATCCTGTTTTGATTTCATTTATGTGTCGCTTTGCATTGCATGTGCATTGGTGCGCCTAGGACACCGTGTTTGCCATCTGCCATTTCTGAACGGTTTGCCGGAGGCTTGACTTTGTCAAAGCATGCCGTAAGGCTGACCGATTGTGGGCTCTGACAGTATGGGAACACAAACCCTGGTTTTACCGGGGCACCCTTTTCGACCATTCGACCTAGTGCATATCGAAATCCATAGTGACTATTCCAAACTAGGACAGGTTGCTTACCCGATGTTAGGTTGTTTGAAAACTGCTGCGTGCATAGTGAAACGCTAGCTCCTGACAAAATAGGACAGGGAAACCCTACCCCTCCATAGGGGTGTTTTGGCTCTCTTTACTTGCTATGTGTTTTTAGAGTGTATCTATGTAGGGGCACACACATATCCGTTCATAAGTTTGAGTATCAGACCCGAGGGCACCAGTATCAGTTTATGAGAATCAGTTATATCTGTGGGTATCCGATTTAGTATTTTGGGGGTAGTGAGTTCAGGCAAAAGTGATCAGTAGTAGAGTACAGTTATTCAGCTATACTAGCATCTGTTCTGATTGGTCCGAAATGCTGCGTGTTTTCTCTTTCAAGGTTTAGGAGAGTTGATACAGAATAGCTAGCGTTCCTCCTTGTTGAGACAAGACAGATATCTGATCCGTCAGTCACTGTTCAGTACAGCGAACTTATCATGACGCAGAATTCAGAGGAGATTGTCGTTATGACGGCCGCTTCAGACCAAGGAATCACTCTGCAAAGCGAGACCAATATCGATGTACCGCATCCACCCAGGTCGCCTGTTGCGCACCCGGTCTAGACCCCCCAGTTGTATCAGGCTCGTGAGCCCACCACATTCGAATTGATGGGAATGATAGGTGACCTCCAGAGATCCGTGGCCGATCTGGCCTATGGAATGTTGGCTTCGCCACTAGCTGCACCGTATGCCGGGAATTTCATACCACAGGAGCCCCTGCTACTGGGGCAGATTGTGATCGAGCTCAGCCAACCAGAGGCTGCCTCCAGCTACAACAACGACGTGTCAGCAACAACCGGGCTTCGCTCTGATGTAGTAACCCAAACCCTCGATCAGGCTGAGGCCAGAGGCAAGAACAAAATGAAGGCAGATGTCGATCCCATTGAACAACTGCTGCGGGCAGCCGAGGCTTTGAAAGCCGGGAGGATGAACAAGCAACAGATATCCGCAATTGTGGCAAAAACTGTGGAGGATGCTTTCCCCACTCCACCTGAGGGTAGTTCAAGTCAGTCAGAAAATCGGGATAGGCCCCGTCATGCCAGAATAGTTCCTCCTATTCCCAATCCTGCACCTGGGAAAGATCAGAAAACCAAGGCAGTGCCTGCCGACCCTTTTGCTAGTGCGTCTAGTAAGAATACTCAAACTTCAAAGTACCTGCCCCGAGGGTGCAGGATCTTTCATGCTCTCTACATGCCTTTGTCTAAGGCACTTCAGATTCTTGCCGAAAGGGGACACCTCAAACCCTCTGAACCTCGGCCTCTCCCGAAGAATCTCCCTCTCACACATGATGCTGCTTTGTACTGCGCGTACCACCAATAGACCGGTCACGCCACCGACAACTGTTTCCGCCTTCGCCATGAAGTGCAAGATCTCATCGATAATGAGGTCATTCTTCCACCTACCTCAGCGAAGTCTGTTACCACCGAGCTGTTGGACTTTGAGGATACTGCAAGTATGTGATCAGGGGTTAGACCACTTGCGGGCGGCGCTTGGTGTATTTCGGATGTGGCGTCTGGCACACACTTTTTGAGCATTTGTAAATGAAGTTCTGTAGCTTCTGGCTTGGGTTTTGAGTCAGTTCTCTGTTTTGTTTTTGAGTCTGCCTCTTTGCTTTGCGTCAGTCTTTTTGTTTTTGGGTCTGTCTTGTGGTACTGAGTTAGTCCCCTTTGTATAGAACGTCGGGTGATTCCGGGGTTGTTGCCTCGAACACCGTTTTGTTTTGTAATTATCCTTTTGCTTTTCTTTTGAGTCTATCGTGGAGCCAGTTGCAACCAGGGAATCTGAATGAAACAACTGCGGCTATCAAGTTTCCATGCTTACTACTATTCTGAATTAGTTGTGCCAGGGGATTTGAATGGAACTGCAGTACATTCCACCTGTTCTCTTGTGCCCTGAAAATCATTGCATTGACCTAAGTTTTTCAAAACTTTTTAAACACTGCGGTGAAAACAAAGAGGAAGGAATTCCTCGGGTTTTGCAAACTTTGATCAAATTGAGAGAAAGAGAGGCGTGCTAAGCCCTTAATGATTGAAATCATGCTTGTCAGCATGAGTACTGAGAAGGACCCTGGCTTGATCCAGACTGGTTCCACACTATCTTCAGCACGAGCAATTTGTCGCTTCTTTAAAAACTTTCAAAAAACAAAATATTCTGCGCGGTCTTGTGAAGACCTGTGTGGAATCACTCTTGAGATTGTGCAGCTTAGGATCGCTCTCAGCCTCAAGACTCGAGCCCTTGTTTTAAAGCCTTGAACCACAATTCGGAGTGTTCAACGATCGACCATCAAGAGAGGCCTGTGTGGCCAGATTAGAAGCAGCCCTCGAACGAGAGGCACCAAAGTCAGATCAAGAAGATCAGATCTCGTCAGAGGAAGCCTGTAAAGCTAGAACAGAAGCACCCCTCCGAACTAGGGGCAAAAATGTCTGATTTGCTCGAAGAGCCGAAGATGGGTCCCTCAGTAAGTCAATGCAACAGCCACTCTCCCGGATACGGATGGCTTCAAAACCCTAAAACCATTTGGCATGGACTTATTACACTTTTACCCTTTGAGCAGCTCGCTGGGCCGAAAACCCGGAAGGGCAACCCAGGCAAAAGTTAGAGCAAAAGGAAATATATAAAAAAGAAGAAGAAGAAGAAGAAAATATACAAAAGAGAGAAAAATACAGAAAAGAAAAAATAATAATATACAAAAGAGAGAGAAAAAAGAAAGGGAAGGAAGAAAAAAGAAAGACAAGCTCGCAAGGTCGAAAACCCGCATCGGGCGCCTTGGCAAAAGTTAGAGCCTAAAAAGTGAAGGTTAAAATACCCGAGTGTACCTTAACCGGAACTACGTAAGGCTTGATTCCCAGCTTTGGGATACGTAGGCAACTTCATACTGAAGTCCAGCCCCCAACGCTTTCATAGCGACTAAAGTCCATGCAATGGTTTTTAATCATCCTTGATTCCCATGTTTGGAATATCTAGGCAGCTTCGCCCCGAAGTCCAGCCCCCAACACCTTCAAAGCGACTGTGTCCATATATTGGTTTTGACCATCTTCGTCCTCTCTGTATCCGAGAAAGTTCGGTCGTGATTGTCACTAGTGAGGACTGTTTACAACATGCTGCGGCATCATCCAGACAAGGGGCAACTTTCCGTTGCCGTAAGTCGCTGTTCAAACCAAGGGCAACTTTCCGTTGCCGTGCAGCGTCCTTCGAATAAAGGGCAATTTTCCATTGCTTCCGAACTGAGGTTGCGCATCTCGAGGGTAAGTTCTGTGCTTGTTTAGCATCGGCCATTCGCGAAAATAGTTTTTGAAAATTTTTACTGCGGTTGACTATTTTCTCGAAAACTATTTCATTTTCCAAAACTTAGACCGTTTTGGACCCAAAAAGGAAAATTTTCAGTGCTCATGGCCTGACTTGCATAATTTTTAAATCAGAAAATTGAACAAGCATGTTAATCTAACTCTCATATTGGTCAAAATTGTTTTAGTAGAAAGTCAAAACAAAAAATGGTCAAAATGATGAATTAGGGGCCCGGTTGAGTCAGGCCTCTTGTCTTTCCCCCATCGCCAACATACTTGCCAAGAAGGGCACAACTCAAGCTGTCATTAAAGGGCTGAAAACTCTTTCAACCTCCGAGCAACGAGGTATCAAACCAAGTGCGAAGCACGAATCTGAAGGGATCAAGGTACTCCCTTCCCTTACCTGGGGCATTGACCAAGCGCCACTGGAAGAAACAGCCGTGAGCTAACCATGTTGGGCGTGAACCCACAACTTCCTATTCGTCCATTAAACACCCCGGGGAGGGATAAAAAATAAGAGAATAAAGAATAGAGGGGTATAAGTTGAGAGAAAGAGTGAGCAAAAAGGGTTTTGAGAGAAAAGCCGAGCTTGAGTGCCAGAGGGATGTGAGAATCACAAATGAGAAAAGGGTGGGAAACAATACCCAGAGAAACTGGCTTCTCGTGACCTGAGGTCCCCCAACTTCGTTAATGCGTCGGTATGTCGCGTCTTTTGTTTTGTTTACCTCAACCTTTGTTTTGAGTCTTTTCCGAGTGTGTCCTGTTGTGTTCAGGTTGTTTACCTCTTTGTCTCCGCTGTTGAGTCTTTCTCGTTGAGTTCCGTTGTAGGCTCAATACCCTGGTTTGAACAACCCTTTTTCAATTTAAAAAATTAATCGTTTTGTGCTCAGAATGTTGTGCCATTCTCCACATTTGTGCAAAAACATGATTTGGTCCTTTCATACGACTGTAGGGCCCACCCCCGATAAGTGTGAACAGGAAAACACTAGGCCTCTTTGGAGCTTCTGGGTTTCAGATCGCATCTGAGTGTGCTTCAGCTTCAGTGGATTCAACCTTCATGGTCCGTCTTGTCAGATTTGGGCTGTTTGTTCAGGATCCGCTGTGTGCAAAATGAACCAAGCGCTGTGTTATGAGCTGTATGCAGATTAATCCCCAGTAGAGTATGAGCCGAGTGTTCAGAATGTGCAGTGGTTAATGTGGTTTGTTTTTGCTGTTGGCTAGTTCATTATCTGATTATTACAATGCAAGTGTTCAATTTTCAGACAACAGATCGATTTCATTTCGTTTGAGATGTAACATGATGCAATGCGATACAATATATGAAATGTACAAATGTAACACTTTTTCAGACAAAATGTTTGTTTCATTTCATCATCTTTTTCAAATACATGGTTTTGGAAATAAAAATCTGCCTGCGGCAGTACAAGGTACTCTAGCTACCAGCAAAAGAAAAGAAAAGAAAAGAAAGCAAAAAAAGAAGCAAAAGTCTGGATCAATGACAAAAGGCCGTGGGTCTAGGGGTCCGTCCTCGTCCTCGTCCTCTTCTTGGACAAAGGCCCAGGAGCATCATCAGCGCTGTCATCGGAGTCCGAGTCCAAGCCGTTTCCGGTCTCCTCCTCCGATGACTCTGCCTCTGCCTCTGTCTCCGCCTCAGACTCGTCATCGCTTGGAACTGGCACCCGTGAGCTACTCCCGACATGGGTGCGTCCCGCCTTGGTGCGGGGGTATACTCTCTCATCTCCTTCGGTAGGAACAGAAGGTCCAGCTGGGGCACCTCCTACGGCAGGAATCTGGAAAGGAGGCTAAAAAGTATAAGAGGCAAATGCATCAATATGCTGTGAACAGTTTATCAGTGTAGAATGCGGTGTATGAGTACAGTGTGTGAATGCCGTGAGCAGTGTATCAGTGCAGAATGTGGTGTATGAGTACAGTGTGCGAATGCCGTGAGGAGTGTATCAGTGCAGAATGCAGTGTATGAGTACAGTGTGCGAATGCCGTGAGCAGTTTATCAGTGCAGAATGCAGTGTATGAGTACAGTGTGCAAATGCCATGAGCAGTTTATCAGTACAGAATGCAGTGTATGAGTATAGTGGATGAATGCCGTGAGCAGTTTATCAAGTGTTGTGTTATGCACCAGATTATGTGAAGCAGCTTATGTGTATGGTTTGAGACCGTGACCAGAAGAACATACCGGAATGCTGTAGAGGGCTAGGAGGTCGAAAGTCTGCTGTAACATCCCCATCATGGTGGCATTCAGCTCCAAGGACTGCCGGGTATACTCAGAAGAAGCTTGCAAAAGTATCAAATGCATCAGTATTCTGCGGAATATCAAATAAACTGAAATGAAATGCCAATACAAGATGCATAAAATGTAGTAATACGTACCGGACGTAAGTCATGGAAAGCGACCAACTTGTGGTCAGCCAGAGGAGGAGCAAAGGGGATCTGGTAGGTCGCCCCACCTTGTCCTCGGTATGTCATCATCGTGGGTAGTGCTGGCCAGCTAGCCCCCCGCCCTCCCTGAACTCCACTCCTGCTGCGGACCAGAGCCCTCCTCGATGCTCCTGCCCCAGCCCCCGCTCCTGCCCTAGCTACCGGCACCGCAGGTCTCTCTCTCTCAACTCTACGGCCACCGCTCAGAGGCTGCATAATATAGGTCTGGACGTACTCTCTGTAGCCGCCCTCGCCCCTAAAGCCCTCCGCGTCCCAGCTGATCGTATAATTGGCCATCTCCTGGGTGGTAAACCTCTCGGTGTCCCTCATGTGGGTAGGAGGCGGACCCGAAACTATCTGTTCTGGCAAGCCCAGGGTCTGGCGTAGGAAACGCTCACCCAAGTACCAAGCCCGACAGACCGGGCCCTCCAGCAGGATCCGAAAACATGCAGTCTTCTTTGCCCTGGCAAAACGATCTCGAATCGTCGCAAGCAATGGAGCCCAAGGCTGCCCAGTGATCTGTAAATGACATGCAGTCCGTTATCTACTGATATTGAAAATACAATGTAAAGCGAAGCTTAAATGAACCGCAAGTACAACATACCTCTGTGGGGGTAATTGTGTCAAAGTAGCGGCGGAAAACGATGAATGTCTCCCGCGGCCTCCGCACGCACCTCACGTCAAAGCGACGCGAAAATGGGACGACGAGAGGGGTCTCTACGTCTGTCACTGGGGCAAGTCTCGGAAAGTAGGCGTAGACCCACAACTGCAGAGCAAATACCAGAAGGGTTATCAGATAAAGCAGAACACAAAATAAAGCAGAAATTGCAGGACCGTGTATTGTGTAGTGTATTGAGCAGAGTGTACAGTGTGTGCAGTGTACAGTTAGTGTGAAGCAGAGTATGTGTGTACCGTGTGTACAATATACAGTCAGTATGAAACAGAGAGTACAGTGTGTGCAGTGTACAGAGTACAGAAAATGTAAAGCAGAAATGTAAAGCAGAAAAAGAAAATGTACCTCCCAAGCGCGCCAATAGCCTCCGAGCAACTGCCCACTGCCACGGGAAGTTGAGCTCATGTACCCATAAAGAGTGGCCAGAGCGGCGCCACCCCAGTCGTAGTGCAGGATCTGCCTGACATCCACCAGCGCACTAAGCAGGCAGAGAGGCACAGTGTTCACCCGGTCGGCGAAAATGGTAGTCCCAAACAGGAACATGAGAAAGCCGCGCGCGTATCTCTCCACAGCCTCCTGAGTCATCGGAGCCTCCTCAGTCAAAGCTGGCTGGACCCTAAACTGGACCTCGAACCAGGAATATCGAATGAAGCCAGGACGCGCAAGAGGCGGCACGTCGCTGAGCAGATGGATCTGAGCAGCCGTCCATTCATCCATATCAGTATCGAAGGGGATCAGATCACCCCCTACCCCGAAGCCTATGAGCATCGAGAAATCATAGGGAGTCATCGTCATGTCTCCCACGACAGAAAGGTGGAACGAGTCCGTGGTGTCCCACCACCTCTCTGCTAGAGCGGCAAGGAGAGGCCTGCTCGTCGTCAATCTGGAAAGCCCTCTGCAAAATGCGCCGAAGCCGACCTGGTCCACGATGTGGTGAACTGCGTCGGGTAGCTCTGCATACCAAGCCCGAGCGGCAATATTCCCATACCCCCGGACGGTATGGGAATCTCCCTATTTTCACGCAGACAATGGCGAAGAAACGCTAAAGTACAATTTTGAAAAGCATTCAGATTTGGTATTGAACTATAACGTGTGATGTGTCAGTGTGTTTGCATGGTTTGTTGTAGATACAGCATGTGTGCACATTTTCCAGATTCAAACAGATATCGGGTGCCGGTGTGCTCGTAGTGAACTACAGTGACTGATGTGTCAGTGTATTTGAGTGGTTCAGGGCGAGTGCAGTGTGTGTGCACGTGTTCAGATTCAAACAGATAACAGTTGCAAGTGTGGTCACGGTCGATTACGGTGTACAGTGCCTCAGTGCATTTGGGTTAAGTAGCTAAAGAGCATAATCAGTTATGGCAGCTAAGCATTCTACGTTGCGGAAAGTAACGCAGAGAGAAGAATGTTACCTCGGAAGCGCCGAAGGACAAATGAGATGTAGGCTCGCGCAAGAGAAGCTCTGGAGGCACGCCCCTCTCGAAGCTCCTGAACTGACGAAGTTCGTCGGGAGGAAGCACGCGAATCGCCGGCCGGTAGGTCGCCGGGTCGAACGGGCGGACGCTCAAGGGGAGGAGCTCGGCCCCAGGGTCCATCTCGTGATCCGGGGGAGTCCCGCCCTGTGGGATATCATCCGCCATGTCAATGGTCATGAGAAAATGGCGGGAAAAGTGAAAATCAGGCTGGAATGTGAAAGGTTAACGAAAAGTCAACCCCCAAGAGGGTGGAAAATGGCCGGAAAAGCCGAGAAGTAGAAAAGGTATAGGAATCGAGAGGAAAACGAGGGGGACAAACCCCAAAAAGTGGAAATGGCAAAGGAAGCACCGAAACAAAGAAATGTTCGGTTCAAAATGTTCGAAACGCGAAGAACTTCGCGAATCCAATGACGAAACAGGCGCAAAAACACGAGAAAAACGAGGAACGAAGGAAGAAAAATGTCCTAGAGAGAGGGAGGAAGCATTTTCGGCTAGAGAGAAATGAGAAAAATAGGGTTTGAAACCCTATTTTAAAAGACCCGAGGTGAAAAGTCAAAACTGCCCCGATTCAGGCATTTTTGGCCGGTCGGCTACATTTTTGGCTGGCCGGCCAAATATTTAGCCGGTGATGTATTTTGATGGCCGATGAACAGCCGGTGACTCCCCCTTCCGGCCGGTGAGCCTCCTATAACCTTGTTTGGGTCAGATCTGTAGTTTAGGGCCTTCATTGCTCAAGATAGTACATGAAAAGGCATTTCCGAAGCTCAATCGGCCTCCGTTTTGGCCTCGGACCGTGTCTTCTATGCGTGGCACTCGAATATGCGCGAGGAGTATCCTTTTTGTATCCTTTTGTCCCTTACAAGATGTGAAAGTTGCCTTACTTGCATTGTATTGCGGCGCTTTGTCGTGAACGCGCGCTGGTTATGCGTTATCTAGTTTGCATTGTTGCGCACATATCTTGTAAGTATCATACACATGTCAATCACACTGTCTTGTGCATTTCAAATCAATCGCACTGTCTTGTGCATTTCAAATCAATTGCATTGTTCTGTGCACTCGCGTTGTCCAACGCATCGCGCTATTTTGCGCATCTTATTGCATTTTGCATGCATTTAATCGCGCTATTTTGCGCATCACACCGTCTTGTACATACGACGGTCTAGGAGACCTTAAATCCTCGGAAGGTGCAAGACCTTTAGTGCATTGATGTGCACAGTCCATTTACATTGTCATGTATCTCAATAACCACGCGTTGCCATGCATTTAAAGTTCATGTATTATCATGCGTCCTACGCCGCGCGCTGTCACGCATTTCAAAAAAGCAACATGCATCATTCGCATTTCATCAAAAAATAGTGCATATGTCATGCATCATTGTAAATACTGCATATGTCATGCATTACATTGTAAATAATGCATATGTCATGCATCATTGTAGATAGTGCATATGTCGTGCATTTCAACGTAATATAATGCATATGTCATGCATTTCCACTGTAAATATTCCATTCCACTGCATATTTGTAAATTGTGCATCATTGTATATAATGCATATGTCATGCATTTCAACGTAATATAATGCATATGTCATGCATTTCCACTGTAAATATTCCATTCCACTACATATTTGTAAATAGTGCATTGTAGCTTGCATGCATTCACCGCATCACCCCCACCTATGGCTTGCGCCTTTCCATGTTGAGCTTGGTCTGGTATGTGCCCACACTTTTCACATAAAAGCATAGTTCTGCATGTGTACGCGCCTATTCCACGCTGGTATGTTGGTTTGAGGGTTGTGGCACCGTTTCTATGTTAGACGTGGCTTGTTTGAGTACATGCCTTTCCTAGGCAAGGTCTGGTTTCGCCCGCGCGCCTTATCCATTATAAATATTCCATTCCACTGCATATTTGTAAATAGTGCATTGTAGTTTGCATGCATTCACCGCATCACTTCCATCTAGGGCTTGCGCCTTTCCATGTTGAGCTTGGTCTGGTATGTGCCCATACTTTTTACGTCTATACACTCATAGTTCTGTATGACCGTTCTATGTTAGACGTGGTTTGTGTGTGTCCATGCCTTTCCTCGACAAGATTTGGTTTGGCTGCTTGCCATATCCATTATATATATTACATTGTAGTGTAATTTTTGCATCCAGCATTAGGATCATTGGTCTTTCTTCAGCGGGTCATTTCCCCACCTATGTCATCCCACCCAATTACATGTTCTTGTGTCCGTCTACATCACTCATAGTTCTGCATGTGTACGCGCCTATTCCACGTTGGTATGTTGGTTTGAGGGTTGCGGCACCTTTTCTATGGTAGACAGACTTGTTACCTCCATCAATCTATTTGACATTTATGTGGTTTTGAGCCGCTCATGATTTGATTATGATTCAATTGCATTGCATTTTCTTTTGCATTATTGTACATAGTTTTGTATATATTGCATATCATTTTACATTCATTTTGCATGTTATGCATGTTGCTAATGATATCATACCTGTTAAGTTTTCTTTCTCTTTCAGGCACGATATTGTATATACGGTTCATTTGAGGCTGTTGCAACCAGACGAACCGCGCAGGTATTGTATTCTCCGAGTGAGACGTATCGAGAATTACATAATTCTCTTACATCCTTTCTGCATCATAGTGAGTTTGGTATGTGCTAGCTTAAAACTGTCGCATGTTATGCTTCGTTACAGCTTTCTTTGCATGATCATAAGTTATGTTCAGCTTTGTGCATTGTCTTGCATTTTGCCCCTGCCTTCGGGCGTATATCTTCTCCGTCTTGCATGTTTGTCTAAGTCTTCGGCCTTGTCAAAAATGGGTCGTCTCTGGGCTTTGACATTCACTCCTGTCATTGTTATGACTTTCGAGTTCTGTCAAAGAGGGGCAACTGTAGACACCCCATTTTTGACCGTCCTCAAGACTTGGACGTCACCGCGTAAACACTCGGTGATCATCCATGTTTGTGTTCATCTTGAGTTCCCGAAGGCCTCGGCTGCACGCCTTGCCTCAGAATCTCTCGACTCGACTATTTTGTGTCTGGTTTTGCACCAAACACTTGTGTTTTTGCTCTGGAGGGCAGCGAATGGCTTGTTGGTCATCCCCACACTCCACCGGCCATGGCTTGAGGCCACCGGCTGTGTTTTGCTTCCACCAGCCAAATATTTGGCCGGCCGGCACTATAGATGGCCGGCCGGCTATCTGTTTTTGGTCAATTGCATTTTTGGCTGGCTGACCACTGTTCATCTGCTTTTGCAGATATTTTTGTGCCAGCTGTGATAGCTGGCACCCACTCTGCTCCCCTCCATACACGTGTATGGAGGGATTTCTCTCTTGGATGGCTTGTTTTGGAAGCCTTACAAGAGGGAATTCCTATAAGAGGGAGGCTCTTCTCCCTCCTCTAGGGTAGACAACATTTTTCAAAGAGCTTTGAGTTTTAGGGTTTGAGTGTTGTATCCATCCTATCTCTATTTCTCCCTCTCTTTAGCTCTAAGTGTGTGTTTTAGTCTTATTATTGCACACAAACACATAGTATCACACCTTTTCTTGGTTGCTGAGGGCCGGAGGAGTGTTCTTGGAGTTCTTGGAGCTGGTTTGGAGCCAAAGAAGCTGCTAGAGCTTCATTTGTGAAGAGGATCTACAAGAGTAAGAAACTTGTCCCTTTATTCCCCATTTTTGCATTGCATTTTTGCCTACCTTGCATCTGTTTTTGAGTTTTGTGTATAACATATAAAAGTTCTGATTTTTAGTGCTCTAAATAGTTTGTTAAGGGTGTTTTAAGCTTTGAGGTTGTTTGACCCCTCTTAAGGCTTGTTTAGCCCCATTTTGTGCCTTTTTTGGTGAGCTCCGGGACCATACTGTTTGGGTCTCCTCACCACTGAAATCCACCACTGAAATCTTGAGGGATTTCAGGGGTGAGGATGGTGTCTTGAGGTCCCAAGAAGGAGAGGGCCACCCCCTCTCCATGTTGTCCTTGAAAAGGGCCATTTTTAGCCTCTTGAGGGAGCATATAGTTTGAGTATGTGTTGACCATGCCTTGATTGATTTTTAGGCTTATTATGTCATAATATGGCATTGTTGTATGTTGGTTTTGGTACACCATGCTTGTCTAGCATACATACCTTGTAATGCCATGATTTGCCTCAATACGTGCATAGCATTTAGGCTACCATGCTTTTGTGTTTTGGTCAAGCTTTGTAAAGCTTATATGCATATTTTGATGTGCTAAGGGACTGTTTTAAGTCGTTCGAGTCATCCATGCCTTGCTTTGTATAGCTACCATGTAATCCCTCTTGTATGCCTTAAGCTTTGGCCCTTCTAGCATGCCATCATTGCTTTGTTTCAGTGGTTTGGAACCATTTGACATGTTATTTCAGACCTCATGATGTGCCCATATGCTTGCATTTGATCCCCCTTCAATGTGTTTAAAGGTTGTTGCCTTATGCCCCTTGTTTAGGCCTTGGAGTATGCTTGCATTTTTAGACCACTTAGATGCCATCAAAGTACATCCTTAGCTTTGTTTAGGTCTGCATTAGACCTATTTTAAGTCGCTTTGGCCTTGTGAGGCTTGGTTGACCTATTTTTAGACCATTGTTGCATGCTTAGCTTGAAATGTTTACTTGGTTTTGCACCGTCTATAACATGATTTCAGAGCTTTCTATGCATGCCATGTATCCATGTTTATCCTCTTTTAAGTGCGCTTCGAAGTTGCTCTTTGGTGCCTAAGTGTTGGACCTTGTGTGCATGCATGCTTGTATGTGTTTTGGCCCTCATTTCCATAGCATTTGGCTACTATTTTGGACCTAGTTTAGGGCTGTCCAATTAGTGCAAGTCCCTTCCTTGCATGCCATTCAATTGTCATTACATTATTCCATGCTTGCATGCTTTGGTTGCATGTGTTGCATGCTTAAAATCACTTGCATTGGGTATGCATCCTCTTGGTCAAGTTGTTAGCATATTTGTATGACTTGCATGTTTGCATGGTTGAATTGCACATTGCATACTTGATTAGCTTGCATGGATTGCATGCCTAGTGAGCATTGTGCATTGCATCTCTATGTTACACACTTAGGCTCACATGCTTAGGTTGCATTGTACTAGCATGCATGCTTGGCCTCTTGAATTGCTTGTGATAGAGGTTGAGTTCAATTTGTTTGTTTATGTGCATTGCATGACATTTGAAATGAAAATGCACAACTTGGTCTCTTGGGCCATCACGCATTGAAATGCGCGATTGGTGGTCCGAGAACCAAAGGCCATATCCCTTTGAGTCACAAACATGACAAGGGATGTGTCGGTGCACACATTCGCTTGAATTGCATTGCATGCAAAGCTTTGCCCTCTGTTGCTGTCAAACAGGTCCTGCAAGAGTTTTCGGCCGATCGACTACACAGAGTGCCGACCGGCCATCCATCGGTGGCCGATGGATTCATATTTAGCCGATGACCACCAAATCACAGCCGGTGATAATCCCCTTTGTCCGGTGGCATTCCCCAGCATCCAGTGAGAGTATCCTAAGACTTTGGCAGTTTTCAGAGGAGTATAGTAGGGAAAACAGAGGCAGCTTGCGCATGGCAGTGGACTTTCGAGCAAGACCGAGCATGCATTGCATTGGGCTATTTTCCCGAGGTCGTTTATCGCTTTCTTAGATTAGTTGATTTGCTTAACTAATTTAGTTGGTCAGTAATAATTAATTAGCTAGGATAGCTGGTTTGTTATTCGGACTGTATTATTCTTTCGGACCCTCCGAGCGAGGGCAATTGTGTAATAAGTGTGCGTGCGTGTGTGCATGTCTTCCAACCCCCACTTCTTTCTCCCTTTTACTTACCTGCTTTTGATGGTTAGTATTAGGACATGTTTACTTTAGCATACCTTATACTATGCATGCGTGCATCATTCATTAGTCTTGCATGCACCAGGCTCGGCGCATCATGCTAACTGCATAAAGTATTTCAAATCTAACTTGAATACATGCTACTTGTGCATTTTCACATGTCATTTATAGACTAGCCGAGCCTACTCTAGTGACATTCTGTATGCGTTGCATTAGGCACTTAAATATGGACTTGGATCATGCATGATTGCTAACATGTTCTTGTTTTGGCTTGGAGTACTCGGTAAGTTTTTATATTTTAGCATCCTTACATGTGTGTGAGTGACTGCCATGACAGCATGCTTACCATGAGGCTATTTGCTTATGTGATATAAACTGCTTGAATGCCTGTGGGTGAAGGTTGGATTGTTTGAGTTGGAACAACTCGTTGAAGTCCGTGCTTTAGCCTACTTGTGAGTAGCAAATTTCAAATTATTTTCAAGCAAACGGATATGTAATGCTTCGTTCCAATTCAGGCGATTTGGTTTATACTTGTTTGTTGTGCGCATAACGTAGTAATTCTAGGCTAATAACCGGAATAAGAACACATAAACATTTTCAAAATTGGATATCACGGTTAGTAGAGGCCGATCTTCGGATCGGGCGAGAGGGGGTGCTCATAGCTGACCTTTCCCAATCGTACCCAAGCTCCCGAGCCGAGGCAACTTTGGTGATGACGGACACGTGGCCTTAGGCAATGAGTCAGGGTTTCCTAAATTTCCCAAAATAAAATATTTAGGTGGCGACTCTGTACCTGGCAAAGCAGTCCATGTTTGGCACTTCTTTTCTAAAATCTATTTTCTCAAAACGATTTGCCGGATTTGGACTCTTTGGTTCAGATTAAGAACCATTTCTAATTTGAGAGTCCAAACTGTAGTGAGCCCAATACGAACGGAATGGGGGACTCGTCCTCCCGGGGCGTTCGGGGACGTCTATAGGCATCGAGGTCGACCCTTCCAAAATCAAGGCCATCTTAGAAATGCCACCACCAAGGACTGAAAAGGAGGTGCGAGGCTTTTTAGGTAAAGTGCAATTCATAAGACGGTTTATTTCTAAATTAACCTTGACTTGTGAACCACTCTTTGGTCTCCTGAAGAAAGGAACGAAGTTCCAATGGGACGGCCGATGCCAAACAGCTTTTGAGCAGATCAAACAATACTTACAGAGCCCACTTGGGTTGTCATCGCCTGAGCCAGGGAAACCATTGATTCTGTATCTTTCAGTGACTAAAACTACAATGAGCTGCATGCTTGTACAAGAGTTTGAGGACAAAGTAGAGAGAGCTATTTACTACTTGAGCAAGAAAATGTTGGAGTATGAGACCCGCTACACTCCGTTGGAGAAGGCTTGTTTGGCCTTGGTATGGGCTACCAAGAAGCTGCGGCACTACCTGTTAGCTCACTCCGTAATACTGGTTGCAAGATTAGATCCCATCAAATATCTTTTCGAGAAATCAGCGCTTACGGGTAGGCTAGCCCATTGGTTGCTTTTGCTTTCCAAATTCGATCTGAAGTATGTGACGCGCAAGTCAGTAAAAGGGAGAGCGGTAGCAGAATTCCTAGCAGATCACCCAGTTAAAGGAGATGAAGCAGTTGAGTACCTATTCCCAGATGAGGCCATCCTGCATGTCGAAAATGAAACTTGGACGATGTACTCTGATGGAGCGTCAAACCAATATGGGTATGGGATAGGGGTGTTGCTGATAGCACCTGACAATTTCCGTATACCCCTAGCATTCAAACTCCAGTTCAAAGTATCGAACAATGAAGCAGAGTAAGAGGCTTGCCGGTTTAGAAGCCGCCCTAGAACTAGGGGTAAAACGGTTGGACATCATCGGGGACTCGAACCTTGTTGTATCCCAAGCTAAAGAAGATTGGAAAGTCAAAGAAGAAAAGATGAAAATCTATCACCAAGCCTTGGACGTGCTAATTCCTCGATTTGAGAAACTGAATTTTAGCCATCTGTTAAGAGAGAAGAACAGGTTTGCAGATTCACTAGCAACTCTATCTTCCATGATAGACATCCCTTTTGGAGTCCGGATGTGTTCGATCATCATCGAACAGAAGTTTGTGCTGGCCTATGAACTGCTCACTGCCATAAATGAAGTACAAGATGAGAATCCTTGGTATTACGATGTCTGGAACTTCTTAGAAAAAGAGGTGTATCCACCAGGAGCAAATGCCAAAAATAAGAGGGCAATTCAAAGAATGGCTGCTCAGTTCATCATCTGCGGGGGTAAACTGTACAAGAGAGGTCATCTGGAAATGCATAAGCTGTGTGTTGATGCCGAAGAATCGAAGCGCCTAATGGAGGCCATCCATGGAGGAGAGTGCGGAGCGCACATGAACGAGGTGATGCTAGCCCGGAAGATCCTCAGGCAGGGTTACTACTGGTCCACCATGGAGGAGGATTGTATTGGCTTTGTTCAGCAATGCCACAAATGTTAGATCCATGCAAATCGCATGGACATTCCGCCGTCAAGGCTGTACAACATGACTTTGCCGTGGCCATTTTCGGTCTGGGGGATTGATGTGATTAGAGCTGTCACTCCAAAAGGGTCCAACGGGTATGAGTACATTTTAGTAGTGATAGACTACTTCATGAAGTCGGTTGAGGCCCAATCTTACGCGATGCTGAAGGCTTCGCATGTTGCAAAGTTCATCAGGAACAACATCATCTGCCATTATGGGGTTCCGAACGAGATCATTTCAGATAACAGCTCTCACTTCAAGAAGGAGGTGATCGACTTGTTAGACAAGTATAACGTGGGTTTCCATAAGTCATCTACATATCGGCCACAAATCAATGGAGCAGTCGAGGTCGCCAACAAGAGCATCAAGCACATATTGCAGAAGATAGTGGAAACCTACCAGGACTAGCCAGATAAGTTGCCATTTGCTCTGTGGGGCTACCGGCCTTCAATTCGAGCTTCTACTGGAGCAACTCTGCATTCCTTGGTTTATGGGATGGAGGCTATTTTGCCTATTCAAGTTGAGGTTCCGTCATTACGGGTACTGGACGAGTGTCAGATAGCTGAGGTAGATGGGCAGCAAAGTAGGTTCGAAGAACAATGCTGTTTGATGAAAGAAGGCTGAAAGCACTGTACCATGTTCAGGGTTATCAATGACGGAGTGCCAGGGCTTGCAACAAGAAGGTTAAGTCCAGGAATTTGAGGGAAGGGAATCTAGTGCTCAAAGACAACCGAGCTCCCATTCACTACCCTAGGGGCAAGTTCAGACCCAATTGGACTGGTCCTTATATCATTAAGTCTATCTGGTCGGGCGGAGCTGTTATTCTGATGGACGTAGATGGCTTAGAGTTCTCCCAACCGATCAACATGGACAAGTTGAAGAAATACTTCCCCTGAGTGGCTCGCTAGGCCGAAAACCCGAAAGGGTGAACTAGGCAAAAGTTAGAGCATGAAAAATTTGAAATTATAAAAACTGAGCTCGCAAGGTTGAAAATCTACAAAGGGCGGTCTTGGAAAAAGTTAGAGCGCAAAAGGAGAGTGTAAATACTCGAGTTAACCCAAGTCGAACTACGTAAGGCTTGATTCCCATTTTTAGGATACGTAGGTAACTTCATCCTAAAGTCCAGCCATAAAGTCTTCCCCAATCAACTTTGTCCATTTGATCATCTCGATCATCTTTGTCTATTCTGTATTCAAGAGATTGGTTGTGATCTCCAGCGCAGTGCTATACAGACTAGGGGTAACTTTCCAGTTGCCGGAATCTGGGGTTGTGCATCTTAGTGACAGATCTCAGGCATGTCCAGTTCTGATCCATATCGAAAATGGTTTTGACAAGTTTTAATAGAAGTTGATTTTGTTCAAATTAATCAGTTTACAACTTAGATCATTTTTGGACGAAACGAAAAATTTTCAGTACCCACAACCTTCAATTTCATTGATTTCAATACAGAGTTTTCCTACTCTTGAATAGAAATTGAAGTTGCTTTTTGGTTACATTCATAAAGAAAACTTGAAAGCGCTGATAAAGCAATAAATTTGGGGCATAGATAACTCAGGTGTTCCTGCGCCCCCTCCCAGAGCTGGTCGAAGCCTCTGACGCCAAAGTGGGCCCAACCTGTGCCTCTTCATTGAGCCAATCTATGCACTCGTCAAAGAGGGTGTAACTGAAAGTGAGAGCGGGGGCCAGAAGCTCTCTAGTCCTCCATGCCGTAGCATACCGAGCAAGCTGTGTGCCTTGGACCGGAAACGCAGTAGGGTACTCTATCCCCTCCTCTAGGAGAATCTGATCATGTCTGAACTGACGCTAGAACCAGAAAGGAAAATAGAACACACAGTGTGTCATGCCAATTAGCTGGATGCCGGGCTGGCAAGTCATGCTATAGCTTATCGCCGGCAGATTGAGCCAAGGGCACCGCCAAGCAATGCGGTCTGCGGACAAACTACACATCCATTCAAGCCACCATCCCTCATTAAGGGCATCGACTAGACGTCATCGGAAGAAATAGCCGTGAGCTGAGTATGCTAGGCATGAGTCCACAACCTACAATTTGTCCATCAACCACACCTGGGGAGGGATGAAAAATGAGAGATTAAAGAATAGAGATGCGTACGATGAGAGAAAAGTAAGAAAAAGGGTTTTGAGAGAAAAAACCGGCCCTGAGGGCTGAGTGATGTGAGCAATCTATGAGAGATGGGGTGGAAAACATTACCTGCAATAGTAATGGACTCCCCGCGAATGTAGTCGTCTCTTGGCGGCAAAAAGCATCCAATCCTATCAATGTCTCAGCCAATGTCATGCTAATGCAGCTCTTGCCCTCTCTTAAGCCTTGAGCAACTTCGATCAAACGAGTGCTAAACCCATCGGAGCCTGGGGCAAGCAAGAAATGAGATAACATGCACAAGCAAAGCGCATGTCACCGACAACCTTGCCAGTCATGGTCGTCGCGATCACCGGCATTAGAAAATCGATGAATCAAGCTGGGGATATCCAGTACTCCATTGCCAGTCAATGACCGAACGTCATGCAAAGTGAGCCCACACATCTATCCTAAGGCTTGGACGTGGCCAAAACGGAATTGTGGCAAAATTTCTATTACGTTCGGATTCCATCAAAACTTGGAAGCCTTTGAAAGTAGGGCATATCTCTTGCCTGCCAAAGCAAAAGACATGTGCTACCGGATTCCAAAACCTTGCCGCGACATAAAGAAAACAAACATGCAGCAGAGTGCGACTCAACGTAAATAGTGCATTTATGCCGAAGCCCCGGAAATTCAACTTTTCCGAGCCGTCCAAGGAAGCAATCCAATTTATGAGATTTTGGACAAGAAACGTCTACATTTTGGTACAAAACTGAGTGAGAATGAGAGAACCACAAAGTTGGAACCTTTATGGAGAATAAGGCACTGTTTGGAGGACAAGTGTCATAAAACTGGAGGTTCCCAGGATAAGTAGTCGGCCGACCACTTTTTCTGGTCGGCCAACTGCTTTTTTGGGTTCCAAACAGAAAAACTGGTCGGCAAGCTCTAAAAGTGGTCGGCCATGTGCAAAAAGCTGGTTTCCATCTGTTTCTTGTCTCTAGAAGGAAGTCTCTAGCTTTCCTATGTGCTGAGAGTACTAAAGGTCCAAGTTTATCTCTATTTCAGATGCATTTTTGTCAATTTGTTTGTCTCAAAATGCATTCGCTTTTCGAGTTGTTAAGTTTTTCTTATCGAGTTGTTAAGTTTTACTTATCGAATTGTTGCTCTTTGTTTATCGAGTTGCTGCTCGTTGCTTATCGAGTTGTAAACTTGCTAAGGTTTTGTTTCTTAGTGAGTTAAATTGTTTAGTTTGTTGCGTCGGTTCACTACCTGACTTGGTAATACACAGGGTTTAATCTCCATTCAAATTCATTTTTGTGCAAAATGGTGCAATGCGATGCAATGCTAAGAATACAAGTACAACACTTTTCTTGAACAAAAAGTCATTTTCATTGCATCATGGCTTCTTTTTACAACATGTTACAAAAGGGTACAAGTTTTGAAGAAAATAAAACTGCCTAAGCTATACAAAGTGCTATAGCTACATGTAAAAAAAAACATAAAGTAGGATCATCTGCATTAGTGCTAACAAGCTCAAGATCGAGAGGCCATCTTCATCCTCTTTGGCTGAGCGGCCTCTGCGCCACCACCGTCAGTATCATCATCTTAATCGGAGTCACCACCCTCGAAAACCTCCTCGGTGTTATCTCCATCCTCAGAACCCAAACCATAGTCATCATCATCCCTACCTGTAGACGTCTCTTACTGCAGATGTGCTAACTCCTCATCGCTAAACTCCTCCTCATACCTGGCAGGTGCTCGAGAAGGCCAGGATGGCCTGGCAGTACAGGTGCGACCTGAAAAGACAGTTAGGGGTACATCAACTGGAGTATGTATATCAGATGCAAGAATGATGTATAGAATGAGTGCATGCAGATATAGTATGTGAATGTGGTGTGACAGATGTGCTCTACACATGCCGTGAACCGGTATGGTGAAATGTTCAGTTTTGCATGTCATCAGAAGTATGATAAATGCAAGAAGACTGGAAAATACTAGAATACTACAGGAGTGCAGCAGTGTCTCTCTCCGTAAGACCATGCCCTCGAGCGAGGCCACCACTCTGAGCAACCCATCAGTGTACTCTTTGGGAGGCTGCAGACGCAAAGTTCAAGTCATCAGTGAATGAATGAATGTGTAAATATCTGAATGGTAAATGAAAACTGTGAAGCATACTGGTGGCGAGTCAAGGTCATTGACGTATCGGTGATTCGGTCGCAGAGGCCCTAGCAGGATCTGGTATGGTGTCCCATACTCCCAACCTGTCAGCCTGGTCGAAAGATCTGGACATCCAGCGTACTGGCAAGTAGAGGGCATCCATCCAGCCCCACCCCTCGACGTGCCGACTCCGCTGGTCGAAGGAATGTCTCTAGCTCGGGTGCGACTTGAGGAAGGCAAGTCAGCAGCCCTCCTCCTGGAGGCATAGACATCTGACAATGAAGGCATCAAGTACATATGGCGATATGTCACGTAATCCCCCTCCTCCAGGAAAAGCACCGCGTCAAGACACAACATGAGGTCCTCCATCTTTCGGGGTGTGAGATCCCCTACAGACCGCATCTTTGGTGGAGGCAATGAGGGGACGTCTTGATCAGAGTTCCCCATCGTCTGGCGCATGAAGCGCTCTCCGAGGAACCACGCTCTGCCAACCGGTCCCTCAAGCAGAACCTTGTATCGCGAAGTACCCCATGCCCCAGTGAACAGAAACCGAGGATTCCCTGGCATGGTTATCCAAGGCTGCCAGTTAACCTGCGAGTAGCAAGTGCATGAACTAATTAGATGTCATGAATATGCGAAATGAATCAAAGCTAAAAGAATAAAGAACTGAGAGCTCTGGATTACCTCTGTTGTCCGTACAGTATCGAAGAACTGCCGGAGGAAGGGCAAAGTATGCCAGGGCCTCGACCGGCACTGACCTTCAAATCTACGCGAGTAGGGGATCTCAAGGGGTGCGTTAACCTCGAGCTCAAGAGCCAGCGTCGGTAAGTATGCATAAACACACAGCTGCAAAAGGCAAGACAGTGGCCATCAGAATACAGAATGTTGAGTGCAGAATGTTATGCGCAGTATATTGAATGTACAGAGAACACAGAATGCTGAGTGTAGAATTAGAGTATAGAATATACAAAAATATAGAATGCTGAGTACGGAATGTAGAATACAAAATGTAATGTGTGTCGTGTGCAGTGTACAGAAAATGAAAAAACAGAACTGTAAATCAAAAGGGCAGAATGTACCTCCTAGGCTCGCCAGTAGCCTCCAACTATGGTTCCCCGCTCGCGGGAGGTCGCGCTCATGTAGCAATAAAGGGTAGCGAGGGCAGCGCCACCCCAATCAAAGCGCTGGACCTGTGATAGGTCCACTAGAGCACTCAATAGATAAAGCTCAACTATGTTCCCCCTGTCGGAGAACAGTGTGGTCCCGAAGAGGTACATCAAAAATCCCCAGGCATACTGATGTATGGCCTCAAAGGTCTGAGACATAGTCCTCCGGTAATGCTTGGCGAACTAGGTGTACCTGACTTTACTTGACGATCTATCGATCAGCGGATGGTCTCCGAGCAGATAGATCCAAGCGGCCTCCCACTCACCCGTGTCTGCGTCGTATGGGATCGACCAGCCTCCCACCTCAAGGCCCGTCAGCATAGAGAAGTCAAATGGGGTTATCATCATGTCCCCAGTGGCCAAAAAATGGAAGGAGTTGGTGGTGTCCCACCATCTCTCTACAAGTACGCCCAGGAGGGTCCTGCTCGTTAGATTACGTGACAATCCCGCACAGAAAGAGCCGAACCCTGCCTCGTCCACAATATGTCAGATAGTGTCTGGGAGCTCCATATGCCACTCCCTCGCGAGGATAGACCCATAACGCCTTGTGAAACAGGAAGATACCTGCATTCAGAATGAACAGATGTATTCACTTTTAGGAATAAAATGCATGAGCTGCGTGTTTAGATTCAAATGTATGAGCTGCGTGTTCAGATTCAAATGTATGAGCTGCATGCAAATAAAATGTATGAGCTGCGGTTTCAGATTGAAATGTATGGGCTGCGTGCAAATGAAAATGTATGAGCTGCGATTTCAGATTGAAATGTATGGGTTGCGTGCAAATGAAAATGTATGAGCTGCGATTTCAGATTAAAATGTATGGGTTGCGTGCAAATAAAATGTATGAGCTGCGATTTCAGATTGAAATGTATGGGTTGCATGCAAATAAAATTTTGAGCTGCGTGTTCACCAAAAAGTTTCAGTTGCATGTTCAAAATTTCAAAAGATTTGAGCTGCGTGTTCAAAATTTCAAAGATGTGAGCTGCGTGTTCACCAAAAAGTTTGAGCTGCATGTTCAAAATTTCAAAAGATGTGAGCTGCGTGTTCACCAAAAAGTTTGAGCTGCGTGTTCAAAATTTCAAAAAATGTGAGCTGTGTGTTCACCAAAAGTTTGAGCTGCGTGTTCAAAATTTCAAAAGATGTGAGCTGTGTGTTCACCAAAAAGTTTGAGCGGCGTGTTCAAAATTTAAAAAATGTGAGCTACGTGTTCACCAAAAGTTTGAGCTGCGTGTTCAAAATTTCAGAAATGTGAGCTGCGTGTTCAGCAAAAAGTTTGAGCTGCGTGTTCAAAATTTCAAAAGATGTGAGCTGCATGTTCACCAAAAGTTTGAGCTGCGTGTTCAAAATTTCAAAAATGTCAGCTGCGTGTTCACCAAAAAGTTTGAGCTGCGTGTTCAAAATTTCAAAAATGTGAGCTGCGTGTTCACCAAAAAGTTTGAGCTGCGTGTTAAAAATTTCAAAAATGTGAGCTGCGTGTTCACCAAAAAGTTTGAGCTGCGTGTTCAAAATTTCAAAAGATGTGAGCTGCGTGTTCACCAAAAGTTTGAGCTGTGTGTTCAAAATTTCAAAAGATATGAGTTGCGTGTTCACCCCAAAAAGGTTTGAGCTGCGTGTTCGAAACTTGAAAAATGTGAGCTGCATGGTCACCATAAAAATTTGAGCTGCGTGTTCAAATTTTAAAAATGTGAGCTGCGTGTTCATCATAAAAGTTTGAGCTGCGTGTTCACAATGAAAAGTATGAGCTGCGTGTTCAGAAATTCAAAAGTTTGAGCTGTGTTCAAAATGCAAAAGTGTACTGTGTTATAAGCTGTGTGCCGATCAAACAGAATGTTATGTTATGGCTGTGTGTTCAGATTGAGCAGTGTTATGAGCTATGTGCCGATCAAACAGAATGTTATGTTATGGGCCGTGTGTTCAGTAGTGCTATGAGCTGTGTGCCAACCAAACAGAATGTTGTGTTATGGGCTGTGTGTTTAGATTGAGCAGTGTTATGAGTTGTGTGCCAACCAAATAGAATGCTGTGTTATGGGCTGCGCATTCAGATTGAGCAGTGTTATGAGCTGTGTGCCCAAATACGCTTTGTGCTCAAATATGCTATGCGCCCAAATGAGCCATGTGCCAAATTAGCGGAATGCTGAGTATAAACTGTGTATGTAAATATGCAAAGAAGTACAAAAAACATCGCAGAAAAAATGTGCAAATGTAGTACGTACCTCATGCCCGTGATAAGATAGATGGGACTCCAGCTCCCGCAGCAACAGGTCTTTAGGTGCTCGCCGCGCGAAGTCCATGAAGTGATAGAAGGTGCTAGGAGGTAGAACGTGCTCCTGCGGGTTGTACTCCTCTGGGTTGAATGGCCGTATCCTCGGAGGCAACGGTATGATGTTGGGCTCATCCTCTACATATGGAAAGCCTCCGCCATATGGAATATCGTCGGCCATATGAAGAAATCTGCAAAAGATGCAAAAAACAAGCGAAATAAGCCAAAATTGCAAAAAGTCAACAAAAGTCAACGCCCGAGAAAAGGTGCCAAACTTTGAGAAAAACATATCTCAAGTGGTGAAAATAGAGAAAGAGGCTTCGAAAACAAATTCTAATCGGTGCAAATCGAAGAAAACTGAAAGTTTTCGCAAAACAACTTCACGTGGGGCGTTGGAAAACGTGTATAAAGTGCAGATCTGAGAGAGAAAAGGGTCTAGGGAGCAAGGAGAATGTATTTCGGCCTTGGAGGTGTGATACAAACTGATTTGGAGTGGTGTACTTAAAGAACTGAAGCTTAAAAGACCAAACTGCCCTAGAATTCTGAAAACTGGTTGGCCAGCCAATTTTTCTGGTCGGCCGACCACTTTGGTGAGCAGCAACTGGTCGTCCAACTTCATAACTGGTCGGCCAGCTTCCTGGGTGATCTTCAGAGCTCCATTGTTCTCCCTGTGTGTTTTGGTGGTGATTGGAGCCCCCGGTTCTCGAGAAAGTGCAAGAAAAGTACACCTTACGGCTCGAAAATGTCCCCGCAGAACTCCGATTCAAGTCTTCGATGTATGGCTCATTGTCACTTGTCTGAAGAGTGAGATGTATCCTTTTTAAGTATGTTACGACCCTCCCAAGAGGTAAATTGGAGTTTATCGTTGAATTACACTTGTTAAGGTTTACGTTTCCTCTTTCGGCATTTCCTTTCAAACATACATCTGAAGTTGCGCATTTCTTTCGCATTATCTTGCACTTTTCGCACGCGTTGTTGTGCATGTTTCACCTGCATTGTTATGCACACCACTTGTGGCTTTGTTATACACTCACTACTTGTGTTGGCACACTCGTTCCGGCTGCATTGTTTTGCATCCATACCGCATTGTTATGCGTCACACTTAGGTTGCATTGTCATGCATCCCTTGACTTGCGTTATTGCGCACTTTTCACCTGCATTGCTATGCATGTTTCTCACAATATTGTACCTGTTGAGTTTCTCTCTTTTGCAGGCACAAAATTGTATGTACGGTTCATTCGAAGCTGGCGCGACCAGACGAACCAGACAGGTATTGTATGTACTCCGCGTGAGACGTAAAGAGAATTGTATAATTCTCTTACATCCTTTTTGCATGTAGTGTAGTTTGTTTTGTATTTACCTGCTTAAAATTGTTGCATTTATTTTGCATAATTGCTTCATTACAGCTTTCTTTGCATGATCATAAGTTATGTTCAGCTTCATGCATATCACTTGCATTTTGCCCCTGCCTACGGGCACATTTCTTCGTTATCTTGCTTGTTTGTCTAAGTCTTCGGCCTCGTCAAAAATGGGTCGTCTCTAGGCTTTGACATTCACTCCCGTTATCTTATGACTTCTGAGTTCTGTCAAAGAGGGGCAACTGTAGACACCCCATTTTTGACTGACCTTAAGACTCAGACGTCATCGATTGAGAGCTCGGTGATGGTGCATGTTGTGCTCGTTCTAAGGCTTCGGAGCTTTGGCTAAGGGCCTTGCCTCTGGGCCTCGGAACTCTTTGTGTTTTGACTCGGTTTGCGGACCAAGTCTTGTTTTTCCTTCCCGGAGGGAGGGAGTGGTCTTGTAGACCATCTCTCTGTGGTTGTAGACTACTTTTCGTGGTCGTAGGCCATTTTTCCCGTTTGAAGACTAGTTTTCGATTTTTGGAGCCTTTGGCCGCGTGCCTTGTCTCGGGACCGCTTAACATTCTCCGTTTGGCGTGGTTTTTGAACCACACCTTGTTGCCTCTGCCTAGAGGAACACTGTGGTCCGGGAGACCACTTTTGTTGTTGCATACCACTTTTGATGCTCGTCAGCTAGTTTTCGAGGCTTTTGGCCACGTGTTTCGCCTTCCGATTTCTCGTCTTGCATCCGCTTTGGTTTGTTTTTGGCACAAACTTTGTTTTCCTTGTTTGGAAGGTGGTACAAGGGTGGGAGACTAGTATTTCTCCTTGGAGCCCACTTTTCATTTTTCCAGTCGATTTTCTTGTCAGATAACTGGCTTTCTTGGTCTTTTGACCATCTTTTTTGGTCGGCCACCACACCACCACCTTGCATCTAGTGTGTTGACCTCTCCCACCTATGGCTGACTAGTTTTTACTTTGGTTGACCACCTAAAGTGGTCAGCCGACCAGTTTTACTAGCAGGCTGACCATTTCAAGTGGTCGGTTGCTTTTTGGTACCTTTTTGGAGATATTTTGGGACAGTTGGCACAGTTGGAGAGCATTTGAGCCAACCTCCATACACGTGTATAGGGATGGCATTCAAGCTTAGCTTCTCTAAGAAGCTTTGGCTTTTCTCTTCTATAAGAGGGAGGCTCCTCCTCCCTCCTCTAGGTTCAGAAAATTGCCCTAAGAGAGTTACATATAGCTTTGTCTCTATATTGCCTTGTTTCTTCATTTTTGTGCATCAAAAGTGTAGATTTGTCTTAGTTTAACACACAAACACACACTCAAACACCATCCTTGGGTTGCTGAGGTGCTAAGGAGTTGTTTCTGGTGTTCTTGGACTGGTTTAAGCTGAAAGAACTTGCTGGAGTTGCAACCTTGAAGTGGTTCTACAAGGGTGAGTTTCTAACCTTTAGATCCCCCTTTCTTGCTTAAGCTTTTAGCCTATCTTGCATTCTGTTTTAAGCTTAGCCCATAACTGATAAAAGTTTGGTTTTTGCATTCTTAAAAAGCTTGTTTAAGATCACTTTTGTGTTTGGGGGTGTTTACCCCCTCTTATGTCTTGTTTGGCCTTGTTTTTGAGCCTTTTTAGTGAGCTTTGGGACCACATTTTTTGGCTTTGGATTTCAGTGGTGGGGATGGTGTTTTAAGGTCCCAAGAAGGAGAGGGTCATCCTCTCTCCTTGTGTCTTCTTTACATGCCTTAATATGCCTCATGTTTGAGCATGTTTACTAAGCTTGTGTTAGCTTGTTCTTAGCTGGTATTTGTGGTTATTTTGCTGAGGCACACCACTGTTTTTACTTGCTTTGGTGACTCCATGCATGGTTAGTACACTTGTAGTGTAAATCACACAAGCTAGCTTTGTATGCCTTATGAGGTAACATGTCCTTCTAGCATGTTTTGGGTCCATCTCAGTAGGTTTTTGGTGTTGTTTTAACATGCCTTAGATCTATTTTGACTTGGTTTTGTCACCCCTTTCATGCTCCATACACTTGTAGTGTAATGCCATGAAATAGCCTAACATGCATCATGTTGTGACATTCTAGCATGCTTTTGGCTTAACTTCATGAAGCTTTTGTCCATGTTTTAACATGCTTTAGCTCTGATTTTGGTTGTTTTGGCCATGCATGACTTGCTTTGTATAGCTATAGTTCAATCTAGCTTGTTAGCCTTGCGTATTGAATCCAATAGCATGCATTGCTTGGCCTATTTCAATGATTTGACATCATTCATAAAGTGATTTCAGTCCATGTTTCATGGCCATGCATTCACATTTATCACTCATTCAATGCGTTGGAGGGTTGGCCCCTTTATGCCTTAACATGAACCATTACGTATGCCTTCATGCCTTTGCTTGCGAGCCACCATTTCAGTGCTTATTTGGGGTTATTATAGCTCTCACGTTACTCAACACTCAGGTTTGAAGGATAGACTTTGCTTTAGCATGCATGCTTGCCATTGAATGCATGTGTGATGCATGTTTGAGTCACTAGCATGCTTTACTTGGATCATTTTAGTGGTCTGGCATCACTTGTAATGTAATTTCAGTCCATGTTTCATGCTCAAACACTTGCACTTATTATTCCTTTAATGTTTTAAAGGGTTTGTGTTTTATGCCTCATGAATGTGCCATTGTGTATGCCACCATGCTTAGGCATTTGGGATGCCATCCAAGTGGGTTTTTGGGCTTACTTTGACATGCCATAACTCTGATTTTGGTTGCTTAAGTCATGCCATGTTTGGTTGTGTTATGTGTAGTGTAACATCTCTTTTGTGGCCTTGCATGCCTCTTGTTTTGGCATTATGTTCTAGCTTGTGTTGGCTAGTTTTGAGCTCACTTTTGGTCTTGTTTAGACCTACCTTGGGACTATTTTAGGTCCCCTTGACCCTTTGGGGCTTGCTTCATGTAGCCTTGGTTTGAGTCCCTTGGCTAGTTTCAAGATTTGGGCTTTATTGCATGCCTTACCTTTGTTATTTGGTTGATTTGGCATCATCCCTAACATGATTTCAGAGCTTACCATGTTCATCATATGTCCCTATTTATCCCCTTTTAAGTGTGCTTAAAAGTCGCCCTTTTATGCCTAAGTGTTAGGTTAATTAGCATGCATGTTTGTATGTGTATTTCAGGCCTTTGTCGTATCATTTTGGCCACTGATTTGGGCCTATTTGAGAGCTACCCAATTTGGTTTAAGACCATCTCCGCATGTTGTTGCATGCTTGCCTTGCATGTTGTTGCATACTTGGCCCATTGTATGTTGTTGATGTAAGACCCCTGTCCTATATTATGTTAATGAGTCCTTATTATGAATTTGATTATGTGTCTGATATGATTTTGTATGCCAATTATGTGAATATATGTGGTTTTGAATTTCTATCTGTTCACTGTAGGAATATCTATTTGATTATCTGCTTTGGAATTTAAATTGAAGGCCTTATCGACCACAGAACTCGAAAATTGATTACACCATTGTGATTAGCGTAATTTTTAGAGCCTACGGTGAAATTTAGTTGGAAATTGATTCGGATCAGATTAAATTGATTAAATTAATGGATTAAGTGCCCAAATATCTTATATTAAAATAATGTGCTTAAGTGGGGTTGTATAGGGGGCCATGATATGTTCAATTCCCTCTTTTATTTTATCTTTGGCTGAAATAAACTCTGTAGAGAGAGACCCGAAATTAGAGGGAGAAAGGGGAGATAATTCAAGTTTGGTCTTGAAGCTTGATAATCTTGAAGCCATACTCAAGAACTTGCTATTGATTGAAAAAATTGAGCCCTTAGACAGGTAATTGATCTTGAATTCATAAGTTTGAATTCGTAAGTTTGTAAGTTCAAGGTTTATTTGTGATCAAGGGAATAATTTGAGTTGAATTTATTGAATTGGGAGTTTACATGAGCATGCATGTGCATGATTGCTATAATTTTGCATATTCATGCATGAGCCATGTTGAATAAGAGGAATTAGGCATCAAATCTCACATGCATGCATGGTTTTCATAAGTTCCATGATCATAAGCCTTATTTGTACCATTTGAACTCGAATTGGAAGCCAAAACGTACATGCATGTTTGATTCTTGAATAAATGAAGCTTATGTGAAGTTTGAAGACATGAGTTTTGTTCATACTAAAGAAATGAGAGTTGTTTGAGAACTAGATGTTGACTTTGAACAATTTGATGTAATATCCTTACACTCTCATACAATATAATGTGTTTATATGTTTTTGGGACTGAAATCATGCATTTGGAACCCTTGAACATCAAATTGAAGCTCAAGAACACTACTGGAAAAGCCTAGAAAATTTGATGTTCGCTCGAGTGGGGAAATCGCCGCTCGAGCGTGAAAAATGGGCTCAAAGCATTTTCTGCAGACATGGTGTCCGCTCGAGCAAAGAAAGTGGACACTCGAGCGGGGAGCCATGTAGAGAGGCCTTCCGCTCGAGCACTAGAGTGGACGATCAAGCGTAAATTCGACCTAACCAGTACTTTTGCAGGCCTCAAGGGTCCGCTCGAGCGGGGAAGTCCACGCTCGAGCGGGAACCCTATTTTCTGAAATTTTGAAAAGGCATTTTGAGTTCCGTTTTCCATTCTCTTTCACTTCTAAGTACTCTTAGGCATGCGTTGAGCATTGTAATTGAGTTAAAGAGATAAGAATTAGGCCTAAAGAGGAAAAATGTGAATTTAGAACGGATTGAATTGTTTGTGACCCATTGTGTTCATGAAATGTGTAGGGTCGAGCTCCAGGGCAAATCATTCAGCCGATCACTCTGAGTAATATCTTAACAAAGATATCTGAAATATGTTGTTGTCCAAATTGCTTACTTCTATGTAAGTTTTATAAGTTCATTGATTTGATTGGTGGACAATGTTTATACTAAATGATTGGGCCAGAGGCCGTTTTGGCATGAATGATTGGGTCAGAGGCCATTTTGACATGAATGAATGGGCCAGAGGCCGTTTTGACAAGAATGAATGATGGGCCAGAGGCTGTTCTGACATGAACGAATGTGCCAAAGGCCGTTTTGACAAGAATGAATGAATGGGCCAGAGGCCGTTTTGACAAGGATGAATGATAGGCGAGAGGCCGTTCTGACATGAATGAATGGGCCAGAGGCCGTTTTGACAAGAATGAACGAATGGGCCAGAGGCCGTTCTGACAAGAATGAATGGATGGGCCAGAGGCCGTTTTGACATGAATGAATGGGCCAGAGGCCGTTTTGACATAAATGAATGGGCCAAAGGCCAGTTTGACACGAACAATAGTTTGACACGAATAGCAGTTTGACACGAATAACAGTCTGACACGAATAATAGTTTGACACGACGAATAATAGTTTGACACGAATAACAATCTGACACGGATAATACTTTGTCATTTGAATGGGCCAGAGGCCAGTTTGATATGAAGGAAAGGATGGGCCAAAGGCCAGCTTGTCATTTGAATGGGCCAAAGGCCAGTTCGACGAGAGTGAAAGTACGAATGGGCCAAAGGCCAGTCTGACCTGGAAGATACTAATGAATTGGGCCCGAGGCCGTATGATGTGTTTGGAACCACAGTTACTTAACTTACATATGTCTATGTATGTATGTATGAGTAGAAATATAAATTGGGCCCAAGGCCGTTTGATGTATATTGTTCCAATGTATATTCTTTATTTGATATTATTCACTGGGCTTTCGCTCACACTCATTCATGTGCTTGTAGGTGAGCCAAGAGAGGTCTAGACCCAGCCTCAGTGAAGTCTGTATGGAACAACCAAAGTTTTGAAGAGTCAGCCCTTGCATCTCACGCACGAGACATGTCTTCGCCCTTTTGCCTTTCTGTGTATTTTGTCATGTTGGCGAGGACTTCGGTATACGTCCGTGTATAGTTTTGTTTGGCTGACATAGATTTGAATGATCCTATCGGTACAGAACCTTATGTTTTCATTGTGAGTTATTAACATATGTAGGTATGGAATGTTATGATATGCATATAAGCACGGCTCTATGGACAAAGTTTCAAAATTGCTTCCGTTTGGCCCCCGTTAACTCTATTAAAATACGTTTGGTTTGGTTTGAGGCCGTAGGTAATCTCATGATTACTGGCTGGTTATGTCCTTAACCCACGGGGGTGGGTTCGGGTCATGACAATTGCATGCTTGAGTTATATCGCATTTGGCATGCCCCTTTTGTTAAGTTGCTTTGCATGTTTGCATGTATTGTCACTTGCATGTTGTTGCATGATTGCCTATCCTTGAATGTTGTCGCATGCCTTGCATGTTTGCATTCTTGTCTAGGTTGCATTGTATTTGGCATGCTCATTACCATTAGCCTTGTATGGCATTGTCCTTAACATGCTCATGTTGCATTATTTTTACTTGCTTGTTTGCATCCCTTGCCTCTTGATCAGCCATGATAGAGTTTGGGGCCCCTTGTTTGTTTTGTGTGCATTTCATTTGATATTAAATGCACACTTGGCTTCTTTGGCCATCATGCATTGAAATGCGTGATTGATGGTTCGAGGGTCGAGAACCATACTCCCTTGAGCTCATAACATGATAGGGAGGGTGGTTGTGCAAACATTGTCTTGTAAATGCATTGTCATGCTCTGTTTGCCCTCTGCTGCAGCAAAACAGCATTTTGTAGGAATAGATGGCTGGTCGGCCATCTTCAGTACTAGTTGGTTACAAATTGTTGGTTGAGAGCCTCACATATGGTCGATGACCAGTTCTCCTTGGCCGATGGCCTTGTTTCTTGGTCGATGGACTCTTAACATGCCCACAAGGTGGTTCAGAAGTGTGACAGAAGTTGGCACAATTTTCAGAGGTACAGAGCAGTGCAAACAGAGGCAACATGACATGGTGACGGATTTCCAAGCAAAGCCGACCGAGCATGCATGCATCCCTCTTCCCGAGGCTGTTTTGCTATTTTAGTAGCTTAATTAATTTGCTTAATTAGTTAAGTGTTGTGTAATTAATTAATAGTTAATTAGTTAATTTGTATTATTCTTTGGGTCCCTCCGTTAAGAGGGCATATTTTTGTAATAAGTGTGCGTGAGTGTGTGAATGTTTTCCAACCTCACGTCTTTCTCCCTTTTACTTAACCACTTATGATGGTTAGTTTTAGGGCATATTTCATTTAGCATACCTTATGCTTGCATGTTTGCATCCATTCATCTGTATTGCATGCACTGGGCTCAGCGCATCATACTAACTGCATTGTATTTCAATTTCAAGTTGAATACGTGTAGCAAGTTGCATTTCACATGCCATTTTAGATTAGCCGAGCTTATTCTTGTTGCACTTTGCATGTGTTGTATTAGCCATTCTAACATGAACTAGGATCATGCATGATTACTAACCAGTTTCTTGTTTTGGCTCGGAGTACACTGTGAGTGTTTATGCTTTAACATCTTGCATGTGTGTGAATGTGAACATGACAGCATGCTCGCCATGAGGTTAATTGCTTATATGATATAACTGTCTGAATGCCTATAGGTGAAGGCTGGATTACTTGAATTGGAACGATTCATTGAAATCCATGTTTTAGCCTACTTGCGAGTAGCAAACTTCAAACCATTTCCAAACAAACGGATATGCGATGCTTTGTTCCAAATTAGACGATCTAGTCTATACTTGTGTGTTGTGCACATCACATAGTAATTCTAGCTAATTAACTGGAATAAGAGCGCATGTGTTTTCAAAAACCCGATATGATGTTTAGTACAGGCCGATCTTTGATCGGGCGAGCGGGGGTGCTCATAGATGACCTTCCCCAATCGTACCCAAGTTCCTGAGCTGAGGCAACTTTGGTGATGATGGACATGTGGCCTTAGGCACGAGTCAGGGTTTTCTAAATTCCCCAAAAAATAAAATATTTTGGTGGCGACTCTGTATTTGGGAAAGTAGTCTATGTTTGGCACTTCTTTCTTAGAAATCAAATTTCCAAAACGATTTGTCAAATTTGGACTCTTTGGTGATTTATCGGTCTCGCATTGCACTTTGCGGGATTAGATTCAGAACCGTGACATTTGAGTCTGAACTGTAGTAGCAAAAGCCCAAGGGCGCGTCTACAGTTTCTGGCGACTTTGCTGGGGATTTAGAGAGCTTGACTCGAACTCATGATATCTTCTTTTGATTACACTTATGTATTTCTTTGCATTGCATGTGCATTGGTGTGCCTAGGACACCGTGTTTGCCGTATGCTATGTTTGAACGGTTTGCCGGAGGCTCGCTTTGAGAAGGGTGCCATAAGGCTGACTGGTTGCGGGCTCTATCACGACGGGAACACAAACTCCAGTTTTCACCGGGGCACCCTTTTTGACCATTCGACCTAGTGCATATTCGGAATCCATAGTGACCATTCCAAGCTAGGACAGGTTGCTTACCTGATTGTAGGTTGTTTGAAATCGCTGTGTGCGTAGTGAAACCTTAGTTCCTGACGAAATAGGACAGGGAAACCCTGTCCCCAACATAGGGGTGTTTTGGCTCTCATTTACTTGCTATGTGCTTTTAAAGTGTGTCTTTACAAGGAATGCATATATCAGTTTGCAAGTCTAAGTATCAGACCTACGGGCACCAGTGTTTTGAGAATCAGTTGTATCTGTGGGTATCATATTCAATTTTGGGGCAGCTATTTGGGGAACAGTGATCAGTGGTTGAGAACAGTCCATTCAGCTTGTGTTTGCCAACTGTGTGTTGTCTTTATTTAAGCTGTTATGTTGTCCATTTTTCTGTTCATTATTTCCTTATTATGCTTTATTTATCTTTTTGCAATGTAGTTTAGCATCATTGCATCTGACCAAGTAGATATCCCCCGAGCACTCTGGGTTAGAGGTTGTAGACTTAATCGATCTAGGGATCTGATAGACGGACAAGAAGTGTTCCTTTCTTTACCCCCAGTTACCAGACGGAGGTCAAGAAGGCGCAGTGTATTGGTACAGAGGTCGTTCGATCAATGGTTTCCCCCATTAGTCAATAGTCAAGCTGAGGTCTCAGTTTTTACTACAGGAACAAATATACCGATTATTCAGCTAGATCAGCATAACATGGCAGGTCTAGAGGAGATGATGTGTCAGCTCCAGGAAAGTATGAAAACCATGCAGCAAGATGCTGCCCCTCAGGCAGAAGCATCTGCGCGTCAAGCCGAGGTAGTAACCCAACAGGCAGAGTTAATTGCCAGGCTACAACAGCAAACCGAAGCATCTACTTCACACCAAGTTCCTCCCTCACCAAGAGTTCCAATACTTCGGGAGACAGCACCCGTCCAGGATGATATGGACATTCCACCAGGGCTGTCTCCGCCCCTAATCCTACCCTAGTTATCCAAAGCATCTATCAACCTACTGGATTCCCCCTTTGAGTTCGAGGTGGACCCGACAGCGTTAAAAGTGAGCAAGCTCAAAAAGCTGTTCAAGAAATCCCAAGGCATGAAGTCTATTCTGGATATTGAGGACGGGTATACCGACTCGGCCGTGACGCTGCCGGACCGATTTAAGATGCCGCACATAGACTGTTTCGACGGGTCTGGAGATCTTATGGTGCATTTGCGGCTGTTTTCAAATATACTAAGGCCGATGGGCCTCACTGGATTACAAAAGCTTTCTCTATTTGACCGGACCCTGTCGGGTGTAGCGGCTATTCGGTATGCAAAACTGGAGTATTCTGTCAAGAGAAATTAGGAGGAGATGGCCGAGGTCTTCATAGCTCAATATTGCTACAATACACAAATCGAGATTACAACCCGTGATCTTGAGACGACTAGGCAAGAGCCGAAGGAGAGTTTCTCCGATTTTGTGACCCGTTAGAGGGCCAACGCCTCGATGATGACCATCAGGCTTGTGGACAAGGATCAAATTAGGATGGTTGTGTGCAACCTCTAGCCCAAGCTCATGCAGAAGATGATCGTTCTCCCCCTTCCCACCTTTTCAAATTTACATGAGATAGGGGTGCAGATCGAGGACGCTATGAAATAGGGTCTGATTGACCAAGATAGAGAGCAACCTAAGAGGGCATTCAACCGCAGTGCAAATGCAAGCACAAGTAGTGCTGTAGCTAGCAGATCTTCAGATGTGGGAATGGTTACCACCATCACCCCAAGAACCCTTGCAGCTACGCCATTCACTGGTGCGTCCGAAAATAGCTCGCAAACAACCAAATATTCCCCCCGAGGCCAAAGAACCTTCACTCCACTATACATGCCTTTGTCTAAGGCTCTAGGGGTTTTGATCAAAAAAGGGCAGTTGAAGCCCCTGGAGCTACGGCCACTACCAGATAAACTTCCTGCTTCTCATCACCCAACCAAGTACTACGCGTTTCACCAACAGTATGGTCATAAAATCGACCATTGCTTTCGATTGCGTCATGAGATTCAAGATCTCATTGATAACATAGTGATCGTGCCTCCGAAGAAACCCAATGTCACAACCAACCCTTTCCCACCACATAACCAAGCTCTACCCCCAAATGCATCAATTTAATCCAAACTGGGGTTGTGTCATACGACCCTAGTATATATATCACCCCTTCTCACCTACCCAAGCCGGAGGTGTTCATTCCAGACAGCACTGACTTGTGCATGCTAGACATCTCCCAAACCCAGCTTGAGATGGTGGTGGTGGTGGCTATCGAAGATAGAAGTGGGTCGATTGTGGGGGCAGATCAGATTGATGATACAGAGCCTGAGGAGTCTGCGAGCTTCATGAACAACCCGAGTGGTTACATTATATAAGCAGGCCAGACTAGGCCGAATGTGGAATTGCCAGTAGGGGCAGAGATTTGTGTAGTCCAGGAAGATGGACTTGATCAGGGGTTGGATAACCTAATAGAACTAGAGGAGGACATTGCGAATCTTGAGTTTTTCAACGAACAGGACTCAGGGGACGTGACTGTCAACTAGTTTGGTTTGGATGGTTCAGCAGAATCTACCGGGTGGCTTGACGATCGCCGGATATTGTTGAACAACCTCAGTCAGAACAGGGTCCGTCAGGGATGGGGACATCAGTTATGGCTGGCAGGGTCGAGGAACAGAGTACACCACCAGAGAGCACCGGTGTTAAGAATTTTGTTCAGAACACGAGCAGTTTGGGAACATAAGACATTAAACGGCAGGCTGTACTGAAGTAGTTTGAGCAGGAAAGGATCGCAAATTCTGAGAGAGCTAGAAAAGCCAAAGCCTTGTGGGGATAGAACATGCTGCGGGCACGGGATCGGAAGGTGTTGTGGGCACAAGAATGGTTGTAACGGAGCCGGACAGGTGTTTGTCGGCTGTCGATGGCATGTGGTGGGAAGATGATGATCTATGTCTTGCCCATATAAATGAGGACTGGGGAAATAACCAGCCGGATGATGCCTAGTACATTGGTGAAGTAGATCACATGACTAGGAGCGGGCGTTATTTCAAGCCTCCGCACTTAGATCAACCAGAGGCATCCGGAAAGGATAAAGAGGCGGAGAAGCAGAAGGAAAAGCTGCTCGAAAAGGAGGCTATACTGAAAAAGCTAAAGAAGATACAGGCAGACATCTCCATCTGGGGACTGCTTATGGCTTCGAGAGTACATAGACAGGCTATCCTTTCTGCAATGGACAAGGCCAAACTCTCGATGGACACCACACCTGAGCAGCTGGTAAGACTGGTCTTTCCGGGAGGAGCTTCCCCGACGTTGACCTTTTTCGACAAGGAACTGCCGCCTGAGGGCGCAAATCATAACAAACCACTTTACATCTTCGTGGAATGTAAAGACAAGTGGGTGTCGGTAGTTCTTGTCGATATAGGATCCGCCATTAACGTGTGCCCGTCAAGGACAACATATGCAATCGGCTTGAAGCCCGTGGACTTTGAGCCAACTACCCAGGTGATACGGGCGTATGACAATACTAGCAGAGAAGTGATGGAGATAGTGAAGATTCACACTCAGGTTGGTCAAGGACAGCATGAGATCGACTTTCATGTCTTGGACGTTCCCGCAACCTTTAATTTACTCCTAGGGCGGCCGTGGCTGTACCAGGTAAAGGCAGTCTCTTCTACTCTGCATCAGATGTTGAAATACCCCCACGGGAAATGGGTGACTATAGTTTTTGGAAATTCGTCAATTCATCCACCACCAGAGGTGTCTACACCGGTTTTGGAAATCGAGCACGGCACGGAAGATGTGTTCCTATCAGGATTTACCCTAGCCAAGGCTCGGGTCATTCAGAACATTTTGGCTATTGATGAAGGGTTGTATGTTAGCGCACAGTCAGTGTTTCTTATGAACAAGCTTTAGCACATCTCCGGGATGGAATTAGCAAAGAGTGGCCGGAAAGGCGTTGCAGTATTGGCCAAAGTGCCGCACAACCCGCATACCTTTGGTTTGGGCTATTTGCCCACCAAAGAGGATTGGGTGAGGAAAGGCAAAGATATGGTCGGAAGAGCTAGAGCCAAGCAGACCGTGAGGCATTTTGATTTAATGCATCGGTCTATTCAGGGCACCCTAAACTGACGCTTCGTCTGGGAGGGGGAAGACTTTCCATTCTATGGCTTCTTAGAGCCTTGGCTGAATGCCGAGAAGAGGCGCTTGCCGAGGTTCGAGATCTTCTTCGACTTGTAGGTATCTGGGGATGATGTTGCCGAGTAATAGGTAGACCCATCAGCTGAGGTTGAGCAGTGTGAGGAAGTGGATTCTGAGAGCACCGAGATTGAAATGGGGGTAGCATTGGCTTGTCTACTATCAAACCCTCCGATCGTATATGAGTGCTTAGGGGATAATCTTTCAGTGTTTATGATTGGAAATGAAACGACTGCGAACCTATCTTCCAGTATTTTGGATGCATCCATCGCACCCTCCCTCGTCTGGCAGCACGAGAAGGGATTCTTATCGAGCAGCATCGGGTCAAGTAGTGAGCCAAAATCTGATTCCACCGAGTCTGTAGAGTCAGAATCAGGTTCCAGCTCATCTGAGTCTGAGTTTGAGTCTGGTATTCCTGGGAGAGATAATCCGGATGCCACAGTCTTGTCTAGGTCGTCTTTTTCTTTCTCTTTTGAGTCTGTTGTAACAGAGGAATCAGACGGACTGGATGAAGTACTTAATGAGAATGATGCAGCTGTGGCCTTTGATTACTTTTCTGTACCCTTGATTTATTTCATTAATTCAGAATTTCAAAACTTCGATGAAAATGACGAGGAAGAAATTCCTCCAGTTTTGAAATATCTGTTAGAACAGGAGTAGGAGAGGTTTGTAAAACCGCTGGTTGATGAAATTGCCCAAATTAATGTTGGTACTAAGAAGGACCCACAGCTAGTCCAGATCGGGTCCACGTTGTCTTCGGAGGAGTGTGAGCGCTTAGTCGCTTTATTAAAAGATTTCAAAGATGTTTTTGTGTGGTCCTACGAAGACATGCCTGGAATCGATCCTGAGATTGTACAACACCGGATCCCTCTTAACCCAGAGGCCCGACCTGTCAAACAGAAGCTCAGAAGGATCCGCCCTGACTGGGCCATCAAGATCAAAGAAGAGGTCACCAAGAAAATTGACGCAGGAGTGTTTATGCTTTAGCATCTTGCATGTGTGTGAATGTGAACATGACAACATGCTCGCCATGAAGCTAATTGCTTATATGATATAACTACCTGAATGCCTGTGGGTGAAGGCTGGATTACTTGAATTAGAACGATTCATTGAAATCCGTGTTTTAGCCTACTTGCGAGTAGCAAACTTTAAACCATTTCCAAATAAACGGATATGCGATGCTTTGTTCCAAATTAGGCGATCTAGTCTATACTTGTGTGTTGTGCGCATCACATAGTAATTCTAGCTAATTAACTGGAAGAAGAGTGCATGTGTTTTCAAAAACCCGATATCATGTTTAATACAGGCCGATCTTTGATCGAGCGAGCAGGGGTGCTCATAGATGACCTTCCCCAATCGTACCCAAGTTCCCGAGCCGAGGCAACTTTGGTGATGATGGACACGTGGCCTTAAGCACGAGTCAAGGTTTCCTAAATTCCCCAAAAAATAAAATATTCAGGTAGCGACTCTGTATCTGACAAAGCAGTCCATGTTTGGCACTTCTTTCTTAAAAATTAGTTTTTCAAAACGATTTGCCGGATTTGGACTCTTTGGTGATTTATCAATCTCGCATGGCACTTTGCGGGATTAGATTCAAAACCGTGACATTTGAGTCCGAATTGTAGTAGCAAAACCCCAAAGAGGCGTCTACAAGATGGTCCCGATAATCAATACAATTCAGTTTCGCAAAACATAGTAGTTCACCATTATAAACATGAGACCATAACAAATAGTTTACAGTATGCTAGGTTTACACATATTTCAGAAATAATTTAATTCCATTGATACTATAATAATTTATCAGAATAGTTTAGTCTTGAAACAACAATTTAATTTTCCAACAATTCCGGGTAGGGAAACATTTATACAAATATGTAGCATGCAACTACTCACCTGAAAAAGGAACAATGTAATCCTCGAATAGAGTATAAAAGTCCAACTAGTGCCCTGAATTAAGTATGAAAACTACACGTCATTATTAATTTAAAAATACTAAAGAATAAGAACTATGTAACCCCAAACTAAAGCGCACTAACACGGCTTAACCCAACTCACTGTTAGTCTTAAATATTACCTAAGCTCATGTTCTTCAAGGTCTAAAATTACTCAAGAACATGGGGTTCAAATCAAAACTTAATTAAAAGTAACTTTAAGATAAAATAGAGTTTTAAACAAGTTTTCTCAATCTATTCGCTAACTTTGAAAATTACAAAACCCACTCCACACAGTTCAAAAAATTCCAAAACCCTCCAGATATCAACTAATATATCCTAAGTTTCAAACCTTTGGTTTTACTTGATTTGCTTATCAAAATAATTATCTACAATTAATTATATCTAAACAGGTTGTTTTTTGTAGCACTTTAAAGAAATTAATGGTTCTCTTAGTATACATGAGCAATCAACGCAAGGCCAAAAATGTAAGAAACTAGACTTGTAACCGATTCTAATAATTTGATAATTTTCTGATCTATACCCAAAGAGAATGATGCTTCTGAACTTATTGTTTTAAATTAGTTTTCTAGATAGATTTGAACTCATCAGTTTATATGGATTTTGACTCCAAAAAATTATGAGAAAATTCAGATATGCAATTCAATATGTAATTAATCTACTGTAAAAATTTCAATTCAAAATTCATTCGTTTGATATGGTTGCTTATTTTTTAAAGTTTGTAGCTATGTGCAGAATTTCATGCTCATAAATTGCACCTTCAACTTTATGTACCCGATTAATTCCTCAAACTACATGAAAAAAACCATGATATTCACAAACAGTGGTGGCCAAATATTCCTACCTAACCCACGTTTCACTCACAAGGTCCACCATTACAAGCATAAATAGTCATTGAATATAACCTATCAGATACTTGTTTTTCATACATCTACAATACCCATTACACTATTCCACACCAACTATTAACTTGATCAATCCTCCAGACACCTAATCAGTGAGCCCATTACCCTTCTTTTTTTTTTTCCGCTTCTAATCAACACACCGAAACATCTATACACAATAATCATAGATATAATATATTATAGAAGAACAATACCTTAAAGTTGTAGAACCATAAGATGCTAAAAATTTCTCTCTCTCTCTCTCTTTCACAATGACTCACGGTTGCTAAGAAACCTAAAGTGGCTGTTGTTGTGTTGTGAAAATAATAAGAGAGTTAGGTTTTTTTTTTTTTTTTTTTTGTTGTTGTTGTTGTTGTTGTTGTCGTCAATATATACATAACCAACAATCCACTTATTATTATTATTTAACATTATTACTATTATTTATTTTAATAGCAAATCTTGCCTTTAAATTAGAGATTTCTACCATAAATTTATTTTAGGTTTAAAATTAATTAAAAGATCTTCCAATAATATTTAGTTTGCACTAAAAGATTCACAAGAAAAATATTTGAGATTGTAAAATAATTATTACTTAATTATTTATTTGATTTGTATATTCGAGTTCTCACACTCAGTGTAACCATCCTTAATGTTGGAAATTGAGTTGAAGTCTTGGGATTTATTTAGTGCCTTCTCAAGTCTAGCAATCTTAATCAGGGCCAGATCAATTTCATTGAAGTCAAAGGGAAGGATTCCTATAGGTGGTTGTACCATAGGTCTATAAGCCGATGCTGATGGGAACATGTCCAAAGGATCTGGAACTGGTAGATTTTCAACTAGTGGAGGTGGGTCAGGATTTGGCTGGGCAACCGGGACTGGATGTATGGTTGACGTTGATGCCTTGGATGTGCGTCGTAGATCAGCGATAATTTCATCATGTGCAGCCATCCTTGGGTTTACAGTATCCATAGTTTTTTGGAATTTGGCCATCATGGCGGCAAATTCATCTGCGTTCTGTGTTGTATTCTGTGCCATTGCTGGTTTGGGTGAACTAGATGCTAGCGAACTAATTGACTGAGAACGGATAGCTGTTTGCGGAGTGCTTTATACCAGTGCAGCTGACTATCTGTTCCTTCTTCGTCAAATAACTGATGGAAGTGAGACTAACACGGGCTAGCCTCCAACAAGATCTTGAGCTTTGCAAAGCCTGTCAAAGCAGGTCCACACAACTTGGGGAATATTGGGTCTTTCTGAAGCTGTGATGGTAAGTTACCAAGAAAAAAGAAAGAAAGAGAAACACAATCAAAATCAGACTGCACTTCGGCCCCAATGCACTAATCATAGCACACAACTGAACTATAATCCCCACTGAACTCTGTTCTCATTTATACCACTGATATGAACCATCATGTACAGTTTCAATGTAAAAGCACATACCAGGCAAAAGAACCAAAACACCCCTATGAGGGGCTAGGGTTATCCTGTCCTAGATTTTGACATGATCTAGGTTGCAATACTTTAATCAAGTGGTTTCATAACATCCTGTATACGGGTGGTATCCTATCTTATTTTTTGGAATAGTCACTAGAGCGTACTATACGCACTAGGCCAATTGGTCCAAAAGGGTAGCTCGACAAGATTACCTAATATACCTCTCATACCTAACACCGAAAATTGAAAGGAGGATCAAACGATACAGTGGTAATCCAGATCCAAGGATTATGTTTCCAACATGGCAGAGCCCACGACCAGTTAGCCTTTTGGCAAGCTTTTGTGCAAGCCTCCAGCAAACCATCCAAGAATAGCAGATGGAAAACACAGTGACTTAAATTCACAAATGCAAATGCAAATGCAATGCAAAGAACATATAAATCTATATAAAAATTCTCATCATGAGTTTGAGTCAATTTCTCTAAAATCCCTAGCAGAGTTGCCATAAACTGTAGCTTGCTTTTCATACTCCTTTCGGAAGATGACTAGTCCTACAGTTCGGACTCCCACGGTTCTGAATCTAATCTCACAAGTGCAATGTGAAATAGATGAACGCTAAAGAGTCCAAATTCGGTAAATCTTTTGAAAATTTGATTTTGTATCAGAATGCCGAAAATGGATTGCTTTGCTAGATATAGAGTCGCCACCTAAATATTTTTTTGAGAAATTTAGGAAACCCGAGATTCATGCCAAAGGCCACTTACCCATCATCGCCAAAGTGTCTCGGCTAGGGAGCTTAGGTACAAGAAGGGAAGGTCATGAATTGAGCACCCCACTCGCCCGATCAAAGATCGACTTTTACTAATCATGATGTGATTTTTTATTTACGTTATATGCTCTTGTTCCGGTTTTTAGGTTAGCATTACTATGTATTACACACAATTATAGACTAATTTTGCAAAAGTTGGAACATTTGATTTCATGTTTGTTTTTTTGAAAATGAAAAGAGTTTGCGAATGTGCCACTTGAAAAAGTTGGCTTAAATGTACATTAATCAATATGTTCCAATTCAAGCAATTAGCCTTCATCCACATGCATTCAAACAGTTTATCACTTAAGCACTTAGCCACATGGTGAATATGTTTTGACATGGCAACATTAACAAACAATGCAATATGCTAAAGCAAATAAAAGCTCACCTAGTACTCCAAGCCAAAAAGATAAAAGAGTTAGAAAAATGCATGATCCTAATTCATGCAATATGACTAATGTCTATTGCAACATATGTGCGATATGCATTTTAAATAGGCTCGGCTACTAATATGGCATATGAATCAATCTGATAGCATGCGGTCTACGCACGTATGTAAAGAAGCGTTAAACTAACAATGCAAGTTAGAATGATGTGTCGAGCTCAATGCATGCAAGACAATGGTTGCATGGCATGAGAAATGCTGAATGAAACATGATGCCCTAAACTAATCATCATAAGCAAGTAAATAAAAGGGAGAAAGGCGTGGGGTTGGAAGACATACACATTATTACAACTGTGCCATCGCGTAGGTGGGTCCGAATCAAAGTCTGAAAGTCCAAATTAAACTAATTATTACAAAACCGAATGAATAAATAAACAAAGAATTAACAAGCTAACTACTTTATTACAACAATAATAGTAATGAGAAATAAACTAGTTATTTAAGTTAACTAGCTATAATAATTACAAATAAACAATAATGATAATTACAACACTAATAATTAACAAGACAAATTACAACAATAATTATTACGGTAAATTAGTTATAACAATACTTGGAGCATTAATCCCCCAATAATGATGCAAGCAAGGATGCGTAAGGGTTACATGCACAGTGTCCAAGAACTGCTCTGTCTGCCTCTGTTTCATCTTTAGCCACTACCCTTTGTTTCTGTAAACTCAATGCTAACCAAATATTGATGACTGGCTGACCCTCAATGAAGCCTGGCTGAGCCTAAATAAGGCCAGCTGTGCCTTAATTTTATGCAAAATCCTATTTTGTGCTTTGAAGTGAAAATAGTGTAGACATAGCTGTTCTGAACTCTGTTTGTCCCCCTCACACTCCTCTATCATGGGGAAGCCTCGAGAGAAGGTTGGAATCATTTCCAAAACCATTAATGAGCAAGTTGATTGCTTGATGATTTCGAATACAATTTGGACAAAATTCAATAAATGCAATGAACAACGACCGCTCCTCCCTCATATCATAGAGTGAACTCAATGAGGGAGGTAGAGACGCTTCAAGATTAATCATAAAGTGAACTTAGACACTTGAAGGGAGATCAAAACAACACAAAACTATAAGAACTAGATAGTAAATGATAGAAATGAAAGCAAGAGAGGGAATAACAAGCTTATACCTCTTGACAAAGGTAGCTCTTTGTCTGTGAATCAAACTAAGTCCAAACACACTCTCAAACTTGAATTGTGTGATGCTCAAGGCTCAACCAAGGGTCCTAGGCTAAGGTGTGAAGGTGTATATGGTGTATGGATATAGGTTCGAGGTGGTTGGCTTGCTCAAAGGGTTACTTGCACAAGAAGAAGGAGAAGAAATAGCTCTCAAGAAGTGTAGAGGCTTTTTAGAAATTCTTCAACCCTCAAAACAGAGATACAACTTCGTTTTTATTGAATTTGAGCAAAAATGATCATAAATATCTTCAAAAATAGACAGCTGGTAGGATCCCGCCTAAAACAGTGTTTCTCATTACTAAGGCACGGCCGACCATCAATAGCCACGACCGACCCTCAATAAGGCACAACTGGGACTCAATGTAATCCCTTGTTTTTTTGCTTTAAACTCAGCATAGGGTGATACAATGTGTAAAAATGGATTTTTGAGGTATAAACAGTGGGAATATGAAAGGTTTGGGATTTTTGTTGAGACCTCAAACCACGCACAACACCATTTTCATCATCAAGTGTACCGGGAATAGGGCTCAAGCCTTGTGGGTGGTCAAAAATGGGGTGTCTACAAGTAGTCGAACAATCGTCTGAAGGAGTTCATCAACGTATGCTACAAGTATATACAAAAGAGAGAATTTGAGCGCAGTGGAGGGTAATGAAGTATAGTGGAAAGTAATAAAGCATAGTGGAAAGAAAACAGAGAGTACAATGGGTAGAAAAAGAAAGAGGTGTGCACCTGCACAACACCTGGACCAACCACCAACCGACGGTCCCTCTTCTCGATGTGCTTGAGGTGGATTTTCTCGATCACCCTTTCCGGTCGTATGTATACGACCTCCGTCGAAATCATCGGAAGCCCAGGAATGAGAGCAGTGGTGGGAACACCTCCAGTAGCAGCAGTGACCTTAGGAAGTAAGCGGGCCTACCCCTGGTGAGCAGAGCTGTCACTTGAGTCTGTAAAAATATAATGAACTCGCCAGCCTCGTGGTACCGGTCATCGTCCTCTCCCTGTAACAGGTGATCGATTAGGGGCCTATCCTGGAGATCACGGGTCGGGAGGAGGAGGATGTGGAACATCATGATCAACCTAGCCCTGAGTCTGGCAGATGAATCACTCCCCTAAATAGTATGCCCTACCAAAAGGGCCCTCAAAGAGAATCTGCATGGTAGAGGCCTCCTATGCAGCATCATAAATCACTTTCGATGCTTGAGGGATACTCGCCCAGGGGTGTCAGTCAACCTATGAACAGAAGATGCTAGGCAAGAATCAGTTACCTGAGTTTGCACAGCTGTAGATTGTCCGAACTCCGCTCTGCGCGCGAAGGCGCGAATTGTAGTTCTAGCTACTACAGTTCGGACTCCTGTCACGGTTCTGTATCTAGTCTCACAAAGTGCAATGTAAGACTGATAAATCACCAAAGAGTCTAAATCCGGCAAATCGTTTTGGAAAATCGATTTTAATCAAGAAGTGCCAAACATGGACTGCCTTGCCAAATTACAGAGTCGCCACCTAAATGTTTTATTTTGGGAAATTTGGAAAACCCTGACTCGTGCCTAAGGCCACGTGTCCGTCATAACCAAAGTTGCCTCGGCTCGGGAACTTGAGTACTAGAGGGGAAGGTCCTGAAATGAGCATCTCTGCTCGCCCGATCAAAGGATCGGCCTCTACTAACATGATATGTTGTTTTTGAAAACACATGTGTTCTTATTCCGGTTTATTAGCTAACTTACTATGTGATGCGCACAACACACAAGTATAGACTCAATCGCTCAAGTTGGAACAAAACATCTCATGTTTGTTTATTTGAAAATGGTTTGAAAGTGCTACTCGCAAGTAGGCTAAAACGTGAATTTGCCACCAAACAAGGTGGGCTTAAAACATGATGATTTGCCACAAACAAGTGGGCTTAAAACGCACATTTTGATGAATTGTTCCAATTCAAGCAATGAAGCCTTCATCCATAGCCATTCATGTAGTTAAACACTTAAGCAGTTAGCCTCGTGGCAGAAATGCTATCATGGCAGCCACATACACACATGCAAGGATGCTAAAGCATAAACACTCACAGTGCACTTCGAGCCAAAACAGAAGCTAGTTAGTAATCATGCATGATCTTAGCTATGTCAGCAATGCCTAATGCAACACATGCAAAATGCAACTAAGTAGGCTTGGCTATCTACAATGGCATATGAGTGCAACACTTGATAACATGCTTTGAAACATGTATTCAAGTAAGTATTGAAATGCGATGCGATTTGAATGATGCACCGAGCCCGGTGCATACAAGACAGATGAATGATGCACGCATGCAAGCATAAGGATGTTGATTGAAATATGTCCTAAAACTAACCATCAAAAGCTAACAAGTAAAAGGGAGAAATAAATGGGGTTGGAAAACATACACACACTCATGCACACTTATTACATCAATACGCCCTCTCGTAGGAGGGTCCAAATAAATAAGAGCTAAACTAAGTTACTTATTACAAACCAACTAATTAACTAACTTAGCTAATTAATTATTACAAAATAGAATTGAATAACTAGCTACACTAAGCTAATTAATTACAAACCGAATTAATTAATTAAACACTTAACTAATTAATTACAAAATAATTAAGCTACTGAACCAAGCAGCAAAACAATTCAGATAAACAGCCTTGGGAAGCGAGGGGGATATGCATGCTCAGTTGGCTAAGGCCCAAAAATCCACTACCTTGCCTCTAAACGCCTCTGTTTGCACATCTTTAGACCTCTTAAAATTGTGCCAACTTCTAGGTTGATTCTGACCCATCTCAGGAACATGCTGAGGGATGATCGGCGAGAGATGGTGGCCATCGGCCAGCAATGATAGCCGATCGGCAGGCTTTGATGGCCGGTCAACTGCTCTAGTGGCCGGTCAGCCATTGATTCCCTGAATTTCCTCCTTTTGCTATAGCAGAGCACAAACAGAGGCATGGCAGTGTATTTGCAAGGAAATGTGTGTACCACCACCTTTCTTATCATATCTCAAGCTCAAAGGAGTGTGATACTCGACTCTCGGACCACTAACCAAGCATCACAATGCACAGTGGCCGAGAAGCCAAATTTGTACAAGTTGATGAATGCACAAATAGACTCGATGAGCCTCCACCCTATCATGCACAATCAAGGGTGTCGGTGACTAAGAAATGAGGTACGTTTCATCACTTCAAGTATGAAATGTCTCTCATTTCTTGTGTTTGGATTAACGTCCGATCCAAATACATGCAATGCAACACAAACATGTTATCTTGGCATGTTTTACTTTGATTCATTTTGTTTATTTTAGGTTACCGATAAGTCCTTTAACCGGTTAAGTTCAAAAGCGAGAGTCCTCTAATTTTGAAAGAGGATCTAAGCCACAAGCACGTTGAACATGGAAGAAGCCTCATGCTTTTGGTTAGTAGAAACCTTCAAGAGAAGGCTAAAACCATTAAGCATGAGAGCCTCAATTCCATGCTTAAGCCAACATTGGGCATAAGACCTCTTTCAAAGTGATACAACAAATGAAAGATGGCATGCGATGGTATACATTCCAGCACTGAAATACTATGCTAAATGACATTAAAGCATGAAAATGATGCATGCAAGACATGCTTGAAGTCAAAGCCATTGAAACTAGCAAAGAGCATAGCACTATAGGCATACAATACTAAGCCTAAATGACCGAACCAACCCTGGACAGAGGTTAAATATGCCAAAATAGTGGCTGAAATATACTAAGATCAAGGCATATAACAGAAGGAATATATGTACATTTGATGGCTCGCAAACAAGGCATGAAGACACAACTCTCAAACACATTGAAGGAGTGGAAAATGTGAGAGTGTGGCAATGACATATGCTCTAAAATTACATGCCAAGTGATCTCATATCATTCACACATCACAAATATAGCATGCTAGTGGTCTCAAAACTCAAGACTAGTGAAGCCATTTATACTATAGCCCTACAAGGCAACCCATACATGACCAAGGCCACTCAAATCAGACCTAAAGCATGCCAAAACATTATCAAAAATGTGCTGGAATGGAGCCAATACATGCTAAAATAATAGGCTACAACATCAAGCATGTTAAGCTAGTAAGCACGATTTGCACTACAAGTACAAAATGCAAGCAAGAAGTGAGCAAACCAGCCAAAATTAGAGTTAAAGCATGCCCAAAAAGTCACAAAAACATGCTGAAACTAAACCTCAAGAAGGGAGAAATACATGCTCATTTGATAGGCCAACAATACATGCTAACAAGACAAGAGGAGGGGGGACCACCCCCTTCTATTTTGAGCCTCAAAACAAGTTTTCTACCACTAAAATTCCTCTGAAATTCAGTGGTTTTAAGGCCAAAAAGAAGTTGTTAGAAAAAGCTTGAAAGATAGCTCAAAAGGCCTTACAAGCCAAGGAGCAAAAGGGAGGAAACGCCCCCTAGCCAAACAAGGCTTAGACCAACATTTCTAGGACTGAAAATTAGACCATTTTGTAGTTCAACACCACCCCAAAAAACAGCCCAAAACAATGGAAAAAGGATGGTGAAGCAATTGTGCAAAACAAGCTTAAAGGGAGAGAGATATACCTCTTGATGCATAGCAGCAAAAAAGCCACTTTCTTGGCTCAAATGACCCTTCAACAGCCCAAAAATAAGTTCCAAGGGACCTCAGCCCAATGACATGTAACTTTGATGAAGGAAGTGTATGCAAATATGTAAGGAATTCTCACTTTCAAGCCTAAAACAAGAGGAGAGAGGAGAGAATTTGCTCACAAAGCTTCTAGAGAGAGAGGATTCTAGAATGAGAAGCTCTCAAATTTTCTCTAAGCCTTCAAAATGTTCTAACCCTTTTAAAAAAATAGATATGGCATCCATATATAGCCAAAGGAAAGCTTCAGGTCGAAAATATGTGAATAGCTGGAGGTTGTGTGGAACAGCTGGAGGGAAAGGATCTTCAAATTCTAAGTTTTCTGGACATTTCTGGCCGACCTACTACTATGATGGCCGACTGGAAATTTTGCCCTGCAGGTTCAACTTCAAATGGGCATATCTCCTTCACCTAGACTCCTCTTCAGGTCATTCTTGTGTCCAAATTGAAGCCCCTGAAGTAAGATTTCCAATGGTGCAAACCTCACATCAAAATTCCAACTGTGTAAAAAGTTATTCCTCTTTTAGTGAAGACTGCTTAGTTTTGATCATAACGGATGGATGCCCAACTTCCAACAACCATATCTCCCTCATCCGAACTTGGCTTTAGGAGATTCTTGAGTGAAAAATAAAGCCCTGGAAGTGTTCTTTCCAATGATGGCGGCCTCATAGCTTAAATCCAAGTGTATAGATGGATAGGCCTGATTTAGCGAGGGCTACTCGAGTCTCTCTTAACAATTCATGCCCAACTTCTTCCTCAACTAGGTTTCTTCCCTCCACTCCTCTTTTCTTCAACACCAAACCCCTAAACAAAGTGTTTTGAAATATTTTTCAAAGATTTCATCTCTCTTTCATTCATTTCCACTTTGTTCTTGCTCAGTTTACCGAAAAGTGCAACATTTAACAAAATGCGAGTGTCAGAATATCGTAGGAACTTTTTCAAAAGTGTTTTGAAAGAGAAGATTTTAAGATCTAAAATCTTTTTAGTCCAACAATGGGGCCTGAGGTTTGAATTTGGAGTTCTCCTTGCCAAAGAAATTGAACCTTTGCATAGCATAGCCTCCATCACTAAGTAAGCAATCAGTGGCGCCCATGTCTTAAGGGCAGTCAAAAATGGAGTGTCTATAATAGGAGTATGGAAACAATAGTTTAGAATAGCAGTATGTGAATAACAGGGCAATATGGGAACAACAATGTAGAAACGAAAAAAGTAGTGAAAGTGTTACCCTATCCTCGGTAACAGTGTTGAAGAAGCAGGAAACGTAGGCAAAATCTCGGTTCACACGTAGACGTCGCTCAAATTGGGAGTTGTAGTACTGCGGTTTTGAATCTAATCTCACTAGTGTAATGTGAAATTGATAAACACCACAGAGTCCAAATTCGGCAAATCATTTAGAAAATTGATTTTGAATAAAAAAATACCAATGTTGGACTGCTTTGTCAGATACAGAGTCGCCACCTAAATATTTTATTTTTGAAAAATTTAGAAAACCCATGACACGTGCCAAAGGCCACCTGTCAAAGGCCACGTGTCCATTATCACCAAGATTGTTTCGGCTTGAGAACTTGGGTATGGGAGGGGAAGGTTATGGAATGAACAACCCCGCTCGCCCTATCAAAGATCGACCTCTACTAATCATAATATGATTTTTATCAACATTATATGCTTTTGTTACGATTTATTAGGCTAGCATTTACTATGTGATGCACATGCACAAGTATAGACTAACTTTGCTCAAATTGGAACAATTCAATTTCATGTTTGTTTTTTGAAAAGGGTTTGAATTTGCCACTTGACAAAGTAGGCTTAAATGTAGATTTATTGAATCATTCCAATTCAAGCAACAAGCCTTCATCCACAGGCATTCAAACAATTTAACAAGTACGCACTTAGCCTCATGGAAAGCATGCTAGTCATGGCAGTCACTCACACTCATGCAAGTATGCTAAAGCACTAAAAACTCACCTAGTATTCCAAGCTAAGATAAAACAAAAGAGTTAGAAAAATATGCATGATACCTAACTATACAAGATGGCTAATGCAACGCATGCAATAATGCAACTAAAATAGACTCGGCTACTTAACATGTTATTTGCAATAACATCATAGTATATGTTTAAACACGTATTCAACGAGGTAATAAATGACAATGCAAGTTTAAATGATGAACCATGCCTCGATGTATGCAAGACAAATGAATGGATGCAAACATGCGATATACTAACTGAAACGTGATGCCCCTAATCTAACCATCAAGAGCGGACAAATAAAAAGGAGAAAGACGTGGGGTTGGAAGACATACATATTATTACAACATTGATGCCCTCGCGCAAAAAGGTCCGAATGAATAAACTAGCTAAGCTAAACTGCTTAACTAATTATTATAAAACTTGAATAAATAAGCTAGCTATCTAAGCTAATTAATTATTACAAGAAGTAAATAATTAATTATGCTAAGCTAATTGATTAAATAATTACAATAATGAACTAATTTAATTAACTACTTTAAGCTAATTAAATAAGTACAATACGAAGCTAATTAGCTAACTACATTAACTAACTAATTACAAGGCAACTAATTAAACTAGTTAACTGATTAATTACAACACGAATTAATTAACTAAATAACTAATCTAAGTAAATAATTACAACACTTTAATTATCCACAACACAACTATGACTAACTAATTAATAATTAAACTAATTAACTAGTCCCGGGAACAAGGGAGGCCCAATGCATGCTTAGTTTCCACTAGAAGAACTTCCACTATTTGCTGCCGAAAGCCTCTGTTGCATAACCCTTGCACTGGTTTTCCTCTTCTAGATCAACTCTGCTCTGCTTCACAAGCATTCTGCTCAAAATTCACTGGTGGCTAGTAGGCCAGAAGTGGTGGCCGGCCGGCCACCAATAGAGGGTTACCGTCCAACACTGATGGCCTACAGGCCAGGAACAATGGCCGGTAGGCCACTAATGATGCACCAATTCTTGTTGCAACAGAGAGTAAACAGAGCAAAGAGAGGGTATTATCACAGGTTGTTTGTACTGTGTATCCCTCCTAATCATCAAAACATCTCAAATGAGTGATATACTTGGTTCAAAAACCATCAATTAAGCAATTTCATTGCATGCTGGCAAAAGAACCAAGGTGTACAAGTTTAATCAATGCATAAACAAGACTAAAAACCTTCACCCTATCATGCATGATCAAGGGCAATGGTGACCTTAGAAAATTGGTACATTTCATCACTTTGCGTATGAAATGCCCCAATTTTCCTTGTGTTCAAATTAACGTCCGATTTGAACACACCAAAAAACAACCAATTCCTAACTTGCAAAAATTTTAGTTTCCATTTTTAGTTACTCGTTTTAATTACCCTTCCATTCTTTAACCAATTAAGTCCATTGGTGAGAAGTCCTCTAAAGAGAAGGAAGTGTCAAACAAGGGGTAGTGTATGAAAAGAAAGAGGTGTCATGCTGTTGATAATGAACCCCCCAAAAGATGATTAAACAATTAAGCATGGACCTCAATCTCAAGCTTAAACAATCCCAAGGTTGAAACAACCCTCAAAGCACATAAAGAGTCAAGAAATGAGAGAGGTTGTAGAGATTAATGTGTGCTAAAATTAAGTGAGAAAAGCACTTAAAACATGCAATCAACTCAAACAAGTGGTGTCTAAAGGCCTAAAACACCAAGCTTGTGAGGACACTTACACTAGAAACATGCAAAACAAGACTCAAATGCAACAACCAGCCAAAAATAGAGGCAAGAAAGTCCAAAACAGAGGCTAAAACATACTTGAATTAAGCTACAAAAGGCTAGAAAATTAAGCTAACACATAGAGCTAACTAGGTTAGCAAACAAGACACAAAGAGGGGAGGCTAACCCCTCCAAATTTGGACTTCAAAACATGATTTTCACCACTAAAATTACTCTGAAATTCAGTGTTCAAAAGCCAAAACAAAATAGATGGTTTGAAAGTGGGAAACAAAGGTGGAAAGGCCTTGCAAACAAGGAAGAAAAAATGGTGAACCACCCTTACCTTTAAATGGCCAACAACCACCAATTTCAGCGCACAAAAAAAAAAAAATTATTGCCCAAAAACAGCCCAAAATCAGTGGGAAAAAGATAAAAAAACAAGCATGCAAAGCAAGTTAAAAAGGCAAGTGTTATACCTCTTCAAGAGAAGACTAACTCTAGGCAAAAATTCAAGTCAAAACCACCTTCTGGAGCTCCAAGAAGGCCTCAAGGAAACTCAGCTCAAAGATGAACCACTTTGGTTATGGAGGTGTAGGCAAAAGTGGGTGTGTCTAAGAAAATATGCACAAACTTGCAAGAGAGAGAGAGAGAAAAATATATAGAGAGATAGAGAGAGAGAGAGAGAGAGAGAGAGAGAGAGATAATTTTTGCTCCAAAATATCCAACCCCCAAAAGTGGGGGAGGAGACCCCCTATATATAGAAAAACATGCATTTGGCGAAGATATATCCATCCATACACGTGTATGAAGATGGAGGTAATTGTGCCAACAGTTGGCCAACTGTCAACAAAATATCTGAAAAAAGACACTGATAACCGGCAAGCCACTAATGTGGCCGGTAGGCCACTTGGATGGTCGGAAAGCACAATTGGTGGCTGGCAATTTCAAATAGTGGCTGGCTGGCCACTAGGGGTTGCAGGCTTGAAGGTTTTGGCCCAAAACAAGGCATAGAAGGGATAGGGTTTGAAGGCTCAAAGACAGGGCATTCCACCAAGGACTTTGGGTACTAAAATGAGCACATGCAGTCATAATCATCAAATGCACAAGCGATGACGTCCAAGTCTTGAGGATGGTAAAAAATGGGGTGTCTACAATACGTTAGGATTGTTTCACCCGGTTAAAAACAGTCGATGTGCCTGTTGTTCACACCACCTTGCCTCCTATCGTGTGAGATGCGTTTGGATTGTGCCACTCGGTTAAAAATAGCAGGTGCACCTGTTGTTCATACCACCCTTCCTCCTTTCGCATGAGATGCATTAGGATCTCGAGTTTCATTGATTAAAAACATTAGGTGCGTCTGGTGTTCACACCATCTTTCCTCCTTTCATGTGAGACACGTGAGATTTTTGTTTTCCTTGGTTAAAAACATTATGTCTGCCTGGTGTTCACACCATCCATGGAGCTTTTCACCCTTCCTACACGAGGCATAGTTAGGTCTGCATTTTCTTACATCTTTTCTACATGTGACGTAGTTTGGTTTGCCTTTTCTTTGTCCTTTCCACATGAGATGTGTTTGTTTATTCACTTTTTTCCATGTGAGACAGAGCTGGATTTGTGTTGCTCTAATTTACGCTTTCATTCAATGTCGCATTCTCGTTTCGATTTTAGCACTGTTTCATTGCTAGTTATTTGCATTCAAATGTTTCATTGCATGATCATTAGTTATTTTCTGCATATCATTTTGCACTTTGCCCTCCAATTCAGTCTTGGCATTTACGTCTTGATTTCTTGCCCAAGCCTTGTGGTCTTGTCAAATGGGTCGTCTATGGGATTTGACTTTCATTCACGTCACTTTATGACTTTGAGTTCTGTCAAAGAGGGGCAATTATAGACACCTCATTTTGACCGTCTACAAGACTTGGACGTTTTGTCCTGCACAATCGATGATGAAAGTTGCGTTGTGTATGGTTCAAGGTTTAAATGAAGGATCTAAAATTCAAGCTTCGAAACAATCCCAAACCTTCCATATTCATACTGTTTGTACCCCATAAATCCATTTTTGAACCCTATGCTATCCTTCACAGAGCCTGAAACAGAGGAACAAGGGAGCACATTTGGAGACGGCCAGCACTCTTTGGCAAGAAACACTATTATGGGCGGGAAACTGCCAGCTGTCCCATTTTGAAGATATTTTCGACCTATTTTGCTTTAATTCTACAAATACGAGCATATTTCTCCGTTTTGAGGGTTAGAAAAATTTAAAAGAAGCTAAGCACCCTTGAGAGCTCTTTCTTCTTATACAAACTATCTTTGAGATATTTTGATCATTCTTACATCATATTCATACACCATATTCAACCTTAGGCCAGCACCTTAGAGCCTTGGTTAAACCTTATGAATCATAATTCAACCTTGAGAGTGCCTATGGATTGAGCTTGGTTTGTAACAAGTACTTGTTCTCTTCAAGGTGTATAAGCTTTCCACATTTTCTCTTGCTTTCATTGCTGTCTTGTTCTATCTATTTCCAGTGTTTTTATATTGTTTTGATCCTATTTCAAGTGTTGAAATATGGGTTTGAATGGCTACCAATGGGTAGAGAAGGTTATCACCCTCTCTTGCACTCTACTTCATAGCTCACACCCTTGTTTTGCACTCTTCTCTTTGCTTTTCAAACTGATTTTCAGAGTTGAAAAAGGGCTGAAAAACATGGTTAAAAATCTCCAAAAGTGGAGCGGTTGGCCACCTTTCTTTGTCTTGGTTCACTAGTTTAGTGTCTTCTTGTTTTTGTCTATCATTTTTTGTGTGCTCTTTAGCATAATTTTGGCCACTATTATTCACATATTAGGGGCTGTTTTAGGGTAGTCTTTAAATATATAGCTTATTGTGTTGTAAGTCCTCGTATCTAGCTTGTTGTGTTATGTTACCCATGCTTTGATATCTTTTCTTTGTTCATTCTCATATCGAAAGTCTCATTTTGAGTAAATCAATCTTGCGTGATCATCTTGCAACCTCTCTCTTTTCTTCTTTTATTTTGTTTGAGAGTTATTTCAAATGGTTGACAGTTGTCCAAGGCATAGGAAAGAGACCTATGCTCAATGACTTAATCTCTATGGACGTTCATCGTCAAGGCATAGGCTCTCTTTCATGCCAAGAATCACTTCTTGTTTGATATCTCCTCTCATTTAGAGGACTTAATCATTACTTTGGACAAATTGGTTAAAGAATGGCAAGGACTAATAAGATTGACCTAAAATCAATGAAACCGATATAAAGAAAATGTTTAGAGTTGCTTGGATTCAACCGGACGTTGTGTCGAGTCCATTTTTCTGAGAATTGCCACTTATCAATCCATGATACGTTGATAAGACTCGGTGCGTGTCTACTTTCCTCTTTGAGTCTTCATGATAAGAGGGAAGGGTGGTTTTTCATCACATATATTAAAGTTTTGTCCAAACGCGCTCAGGATCATCAAGCCATCAACATGTGTTAATTGATGGTTTCGAATGTGAATTTATTATTCTCTTGAGTTTCTCATGACAGAGAAGAGCAAAAAGGACAAATAGGGTCTCGACAAGCTCTGTCTGCACTGTCCTCACCGCAAAACACAAAATGGATTTGGGCATGAAATTTGGAGCCGGCCAGCAATGTTTGGATCCAGCCGAATCTCATTGGGGGCCAGCCGACTTCCAATAAGTGGGAAGTAGTGACCTTTTTGGCAGAAACAGAGGGCAGTGGCTGAAGGTGAGCTAGAACAGTCTAGGGCAGACAGAGCAACTTCTGGGCACCATGCATGTGATCCTTGTGCATCTTTTGTTTATCAAATGTTGTAAATTAATGTTCTCATTATTGTTGTAGTTATTATTATTGCTTATTTGTAATTTTATAGCTAGTTGATAGTTAAAAATAATAATTGATGGTTAGTTAGTTGATAGTTAGGTCACAATTTGTCCATTTAATTGTAATAGTTAGCTTAGTTCGAACATTTGGACACTTGTTCGGACCCTCTTGCACGAGGGCAAATATGTAATACAGGTGTATGTCTTCCAAACCCATTTCTTTCCCCCTTTTGTTTACTCGCTTATAATGGTAGTGTAGAGCATCAAACTTACTTAGCATTCCCATGTATGCATATGCTCGTCTCACATGCATCTAGGTTCGGCTCATCATACTAACCAATGTCGCATTCAACTTTCTTAAATGAATACATGATTTATCACATGTCTTGAATTGGATCATACACCATGTTAGTGGTCGGGCCTATCTACTTGCATGATTGTATCGTGTCGCATTAGTCATTTTGGATTAGTTAGAAGCTTGCACGCTTTCTAATTATTTTACTTTGTTTGGCTTACCTTGGAGTACTAGGTGAGCATTAGTCATTTTGGATTAGTTAGAAGCTTGCATGCTTTCTAATTATTTTACTTTGTTTGGCTTACCTTGGAGTACTAGCACTTATTTCTTTAGCATATTGCATTGTGTGTGATTGTCGCCATATTAAGCATACTTTCCATGAGGCTAAGTGCTTAAATGATACACCTGTTTGAATGCCAGTGAATGAAGGCTAATTGCTAAAATTGGGAAAACTTGACTAACGTACATAAAAACTCATTTTTTCAAGTGACGCATATTTAAAACAATTTTCAAAACAAACATGAATCAAAGTGTTCCAACTTTTACAAATTAGTCTACACTTGCGTGCAACATATAGTAATGTTAGCCTAATAACCGGAACAAGAACATATAATGTAAATAAAAATCACATCATGATTAGTATAGGTCGATCTTTGATCGGGCGAGTGGGGTGTTCAATTCATGACATTTCCCTCATGTACCTATGTTCTTGAGCAGAGACACTTTAGTGATGACGGACTAATGGCCTTTGGCACAAGTCACGGGTTTCCTAAATTTTTTAAAAATATTTAGGTGCCGACTCTGAAATCTGGCAAAGCAGTCCATTTTTGACATTTGATTCAAAATTGATTTTTCAAAAGATTTACCAGATTTGGACTCATTTGTGTTTATCTATTTCACATTGCACTTGTGAAATCATATTCAAAACCACGGGAGTCCGAACTGTAAGGCTAATCGTATTCGAAAGGAGCAGGAAAATCAAGCCACAGTTTCTGGCGACTCTGTTGGGGACTTAGAAAACTTGACTTAAAATTCATGATGTGAAATTTTATCTACACATATATGTTCTATGCATTTGCATTGTTACTTTAAGTCACTATGTTTTCCATCTGCTATCCTGGACGGCTTGCCTAAAAAGCTTGCCAAAAGGCTGGCCGGTCATGGGCTCTACCATGTTGGAAACACAGCCCTTGGATCTGGATTACTGCTATACCGCTTGATCCTCCTTTCACTTCTCGGTGTTAAGTGTGAGAGGTATATTAGGTAATCTTGCTAAGGTACCCTCTTAGACCAATTGGCCTAGTGCAATAGTACACTCTAGTGACTATTCCAAAAATTGGACAGGATGCTACCTGTATATAGGATGTTATGAAACCACTTGATTGAAGTAGTGCATCCTAGATCATGTCAAAAATCTAGGACAGGGTAGCCTTACACCCTCATAGGGGTGTTTTGGTTCTTTTACCTGGTATGTGCTTTTTCGGTGAAATTGTACAGGATGGTTCAGTAAATGAGTATCAGTTTAAGCATAGAGTTCATTGGAGATTATAGTTCTTTAACCTGTGTTTCACCTATTGAAAATTGGGACCAAAGTGCTGTCCGGTTTTTTATTTTGTTTTTTCTTTCTTTTGCTAGGTAGTTTACCATCATAGCTTTAGAAAGACCCAATATTTCACAAGTTGTGTGGACTCACTTTGGCAGGCTTTGCAAAGCTCAAGACCTTGTTGGTGGTCAGCCCGTGTTAGTCTCACTTCCACTGGTTGTTCGACGAAGACGGAACAGACAGTTAGCAGCACTAGTACTAGGCACTCAGCAAACACCTATTCATTCAAGCAATTCACCAGCATCTAGTTCACCTAGACCAGCAATGGCACAGAACGCAGCATAGAACACAGAGGAATTCGCTACCATGATGGCAGCATTCCAGTGAACCATGGGTACTGTAAACCAAAGGATGGCTGCACATGATGAAATTATCGCCAATCTTCGACGCACATCTGGGGCATTAGCATCAACCGTACATCCAGTCCTAGCTACCCAACCAAATCCTGACCCACCCCCGCAGGTTAAAAATCTGCAAGGCCCAGATCCTCAGGATATGTTCCTACCGGCTCCGGCTTATAGGCCTCTGGCACAACCCCATACTGGAATCCTTTCCTTTGATATCAATGACATTGATCCGGCTCTAATCAAAATTGTTAGGCTTGAGAAGGCACTGAAAAAGTCCTAGGGCTTCAACTCCATTTCAGATATTGAAGACGGGTATACTGAGGCTTCGGTTAGATTATCGAAAATAATTAGATGCCCCATATCAACAGATTCGATGGGAGTGGGGATCTGATTGTGCATGTCCAGTTATTTTCAGACGTGTTGAGGCCCATGGGCTTGTCTCAGGCGTAGAAACTCTCGTTGTTTGGGAGATCCCTGTCTGATGTAGCAGTAATTTGGTACGCTAAGTTAGAGGACTCCACAAAGCGGAGTTAGGAGGAGCTATCTGAGGCATTTGTTAACCAGTATTCATATAACACTCAGATAGAGGTAACCATCAGTGAGCTGGAGGCCACTACCCAGAACCCCAAAGAATCTTTCATCGATTTTGTCACCAGGTGGAGAGCCAAGGTAGCCAGGATGACAAATAGACCTTCCAAAAGAGAGCAAATTAGGCTAGTGGTCTAGAACCTTGAGCCAGACATGTTACAGAGAATGATAGTGGCGCTATTGTCAACATTTGCTTCGCTACACAAGCTGGGGGTCCAGATTGAGAGTGCATTCAAAAAGTGCAATATCCATAGAACGAGTGAACCTATAAGAAGACCATTCTGTCAGAGTAGCAATACTAGTAATAGCACTATTTTGCGGCCTGTAGATGTCAGTACTGTTGTTACATCAGCCAAGATGGCCGATCCCTTTGCTGCCACAACCTTAGAAACCTCACAAACTATGGGTCCACCCCAGAACCGAAGAATCTTTACCCCTCTCCATATGAGCCCAGCCCGCACCCTCAAAATGCTAATGGAAAGGGGGCATCTCAAGCCCTTCGATCCTCGACCTCTCCCAGACCTATTTCCACCTAGACGTGACCCAACCCAGTATTGTCTCTTTCACCAACAACGTGGTCATCCCACAGACCTGTGCTACTGCTTATGTCATGAGATCTAGGATCTCATTGATAACAAAGTCATTGCCCCACCTAAACCAAATGTGACCACTAACCCACTTCTTATACATAACCAAGTTCCCCAGCCCAGAAACAGCAACCACATCCATACACTACCGCCCACCTTCAACCCTAGTGCATATATTACCTCATCCCACCTACCAAAACCGAAGGTGGTTATTCCAGACGGCACAGTTATATGCATGATGGACCTAACACCTGAAACCCAACCTAGGCCTGTGGCGGCAGAAACAGAGAAAGAGAAGAATGCACCGAAGACAGGGTTGTCTGATACCCGTGTCATAGAAAAAGGGGCCTCGCTTGCAGAGGAATATGACCCCAGCTTATACATTGTGGCTGTTGATCAACCAAAGCCAGTAGTCATATTGTTGGACTTCCTCAGTATTAATGCTATCAGGGAGAATGAGCTAGGGAAACATCCAAACGATTGGCTAGAACAGGGCCCAAATGACTTGGCTGACTTAAAAGAGGATCTGGCAAATCTGGGGGAGGATCTAGAGAACTTGTACTTCTTCGAAGAGAAAAATGTGGGTAGTGTGCAAATGTGATGGTGCGATCCAAGCCAGCCAAAGACAAGCAATGGGTGGTTGAGTGAAAAGGAGTTAGATAAGGAGGAACAGACAAGAGAGATCGGGAAAGAAAATGCTAAGGCTATACCTTTAACTAAAAATGAACAAGTGTTAGAACAATTCTAACAGGAAAGGATAAAAGAGATCCAAAAGAAGATGGCTTTGGAGCAAGGAAAAGTGAAGAGTTAAGTGAAGGTCGAATCAATAGCAAATGGTGTCCAGAGTGCGGGCAAGCCTAAGTAGGGGCTTAGTGACTGTACGGGAAAGCCCGAGTGGGAGCCTAGTGACAGGAAAAGAATGCTAAGGAAACTCGGGCAATACCAAAACGTAAAAATTGGGGCTTTTGTGGGAGAATAGTGATATGATGACGAGGTGCGTGGTGTCAACATGCTTAGAATAGAACTTGATGGTAACCCAGTCATGATCGCGAGGGAGTGGTGAGAAGATAATGATTTGAGTCATACATACACAGATGAAGGGTGGAAAGCTGGTATCCCTGGTGATACGTGGTATACTAACGAGATTAACAACATGACCTGGAGTGGTCGATACTTCAAACTCGCGGTATTAGATCAACCAGAGACCTCTGGAAAAGAAGGAGGCTGAGAGAGTAAAACAGAAGGATGTTGAAGAACACCTGGTCTTGAAACAGCTTAAGAAAATTTAGGCTGACATATCCATCTAGGAGCTGATAGTGGCTTCCCAGGAGCATAGGCAAGCACTACTGGAGGCAATAAATTGAACAAAACTACCCATCAACACCACCACTGACCAATTGGTGTCATTGGTTGCATCTGGGGACGTTATGCCAGTGATGTCCTTTACGGATAAAGAGTTGTCACCTGAGGGTGCCAACCATAAACGACCCTTATATATGACCCTGGAAAGCCAAAAACAGTGGATTCTGGTGGTGCTAGTAGATACCGGATCGGTGATTAAAGTATGTCCAAAGAGGACTGCATATGCCATCGGCTTGATGTCGGCCAACATTACGCCCACGACCCAAGCCATCCAGGCTTATGACAATACTAGCCGGGATGTTATGGGAATGTTCAAGAATCATATCCTAATCGGCCCGTCTGAGCACGAGGTGGAATTTCATGTCATGGACGTACACTTTCAATCTACTATTGGGAAGGTCCTGGCAACATTAGATGAGGGCGGTGTCATCGACAGTCCATCAGTTGGTAAAATACCCCTTTAAGGATAGGATTGCTACAGTATATGGCAATTCTACAATCCATCCTCCCTAAGGAACTACCTCGCCCGTGCTGGAAATCATACATGGGGAAGAAGATGTATTCCTCTCTGGCTTCTCCTTGATAGAGGCCCGGCTGGTCCAATCCATTATGGTAGAGGACGATAGGAACTACGTGAGTGCCCAATCCATTTACATGATGAACAAACAGGGGCATATTCCTCAACCAGGACTGGGCCAAAGTGGCAGGTAGGGAGGTACTATTGCTAAGGAGATGAGTCACAACCTACACTTTTGGGCTGGGATACAAACCTACCGCCGTAGATTGGCAAAGCAAAAGGGATGAATTGAGAGAAATGTTAAAAGCAAAGAGGAATAGGAGGCAGTATGAGTTAGTCCACAAACCAATACGAGGAACCTTGAACGGATACTTTGTCCGCCAAGGGGAAGATTTCCCCTTCTATGGATTTCCAGAGCCTTGGTATGATTGGAAGACGAAGACAAGATATTCGGGGTTCGAGATTTTCTTCGGACACCAATTGCCAGAATAGGAGGATGAGTAGACAGACCTGAGTCCTAATACAGATCAAGGCAGTGCCGTAAGCGTGGACCTAGAAGAAGAAAAGTTGTTGGGAAAAGCACTGTGTAGACACCCTATTTTTTACTGTCCTAAAAACTTGGATGTTCTTGCAGGTATATCCAGTGACAAGTTTGATTGCTCGTTGAGTATTCGACTTTTGCGACGGAATGCTCCAGGTTTGATCTTTCTAATCCCTATTTCCATTCGGCCTCATACTTGGAGCACGTGTTGGTCTTTTTGGCATGTTGCTTTTGGAGCACTGTCGGCCATGGTAGGGCTCTTCCGGCCATTGATAAGGCCTACCAGCTATCAATGAGCCACTGTCGGCCACCACTGATGGCCGACCGGCCACCATTGTTTTAGTAGATATTTTTGCAGATATTTTGATAGCTGTTTGCACAGATGAGTCCATCTGCACTAGATCTCTTCAAGGCTCTTTTGTATCTTCTATATATAGAAGCTATCTATATGCATGCAAAGGGTTACAAAATTTCAGAGCTAAAATTTCTCTCTCTCTCTCTCTCTCTCTCTCTCTCTCTAGAATTCTCTCTCCCTCTCTCTCTCACTATATATATATATATATATTGCTATATTGTGCTTAGAAGTGAGTTTTCTTCACATATTTGCAAAGAGACCCTTAGCCAAACACCACAACCTTGGAGCTGAGGTTCATGAAGGTTTTGTTTGGGCTCAAAAAGCTGGTTTGGCTCAGAAGTTGCTTGTTTAGCTGCTGTGCTTCAAGGGTAAGTATTTACCCCTCTTAAGCTTGTTTTTGTACATTGGTTTTGCCAGCCATGCATGCTCTTTTTGGCCTAGTTGTCAACTACAAAAACCTCTATTTTTAAGTGTTGAAAATGGTAATTTGAGACCCTTTTAGGGTTAGGGGTGTTCCCCTCTCTTTTGAGGCTTATTTGCTAAGCTTTGTGCCATCTTTTAAAGCCTTTAAAACAATTCTTTTTTGACCTTTTAACCACTAAATTCCAAAGGAATTTCAGTGGTAGAAACTTGGTTTTGAGGACCAAAATAGGAGGGGGTGGTCCCCCCCTCCTCATATCTTGTTTCCATGTGTTGATGGCTTAATAGTTGAGCATGTTTTCTACCATCTAATGGCTTGATCTCAGCATGTTTTGTGACTTTTATGACCTGCTTGAGCTCTGTTTGTGGCTGGTAGGAGCACCTCTTGTTTGCTTCTTACACTTGTAGTGTAATCATGCTTATTAGCCTAGTGCACTTGATGATTTAGCCTATTATTCTAGCATGTGTTGGCTCCACTCCAACATGTTTTTGGCCTTGCTTTGACATGATTAAACTCTGTTTTGAATGGTCTTGATCATATGAGGCTTGCTTTGTATAGCTATAGTGTAAATGACCTTGACTAGCTTTGAGTTTCAAGGTCTTAGCATGTTTTGCTTGTGATGATTACATGTCATAGCATCATTTCATACATGATTTCAGTGCATAAAACTCTGTAATACTCTCACATACTTCACATTTTCATTGCTTTTGAGGGTTGTGTATTGTGCCTTGCTTATGGGCTAACATGTGTGCATGTTCTCCTAGTCTTTTGAGCTTCTATCTCAACATGTTTAGACCATTATTTGGCATGTTTGAGGTCTATCCATAGTTGGTTTGGCCATTTGGGATTGATGTTGCATGGTTCTAGTGTAAAGCTCCTCACTAGCTTTGATGCTTAAGTCTCTTAACATGTTGTACATGAGTTGTTTGCATGTTAGAGTCTTGTTTTTCATGCCATATTAGCACTGAAATATCTGTCACCTCCCTCATTTCTTCACTTTTGATTTGCTTTGAGGGTTGGTTAGTCTTAAGTTGTGTTTGAGCTTGGGATTGAGGCTTATGCTTAAATGGCTTTAACCCTCTTTTGAGGGTTCCTGATAGTCAAAGGCATGGTTTCTCTCATGTTTTAAGCCTTCTTTTGGATTGACCTTCCTCTCATTAGAGGACTTTCACATTTGGACAAATCAATTAATAAATGGTTTGGTAATTCAAAATGTGTAAATAAGAATTGAATCAAGTAAAACATGCCAAGATAAGCATTGTTGTGTGCATTGCATTGTGTTCAATCGAACGTTATATTGAACACAAGGTGGATTGGTCCATTTCATACTCAAAGTGATGAAAATGAGCCAATTCCCTTTCTCTCATTTGCCTTTGATCATCCATGATAAGGTAGTGGTCCTAGAGTCTTGTTTGTTGTGCATTGATTGAAATTGTACCAAGTTGGATCCTTGGCCATCATGCATTAAAATGCTTGATTGATGGTTTTGGATCCAATGGTGCCTCTCCTTTGATGTTTTGAGGTGACAAGGAGTGGCACAATACAAATATACCCTTGGGAGACCCTCCATTTTCCTCTGTTTTGTGCTCTGTTGCAGTTTGGTATTGCAGCACACCAGTGGCCGACAATGCCTCACTGATGGCCGGCACTGCTTCATCCTTGGCCAGCAGTGCACATCCTTGGCCGGAAGATGGCCGATAACCACCATTCATGGCCGGCAGGCCACTGGTGCATTCCTCAGCATGGAATTGGTAAGATTCAGCAGAAAGTTCTTGGAGACACCCTGCAAACAGAGCCTCTCAAGAGCAAATCGGAAGGCTTTTCGGGGTGAGAAACCGAATGCATGCATGTTCAACTTCCCAAGGCCTCTAAGGCAGCCTAGTTTAAATATCCTGTATGATTAGTTAGTTGTTTTAATTAGCTGGTTTGTTAATTAGCTAAAGTGTTGTAATAATTAGTAAATAGTTTGCTAGTTATTCGTTCGTTTTGTAATAATTAGTCTAATTAGTTTAATTAGCTAAGCTTAGATTAGCTTAGCTTTTATTCAGACCCTTCTTCGAGAGGGGCGCAATGTTGTAATAAGTGTGCGTGTGTGTGTGCATGTCTTCCAACCCCACTTCTTTCTTCCTTTTACTTAACCGCTTTTGATGGTTAGTTTAGGGCATGTTTCGATTAGCATACCTTATGCTTGCATGCGTGCATAATTTATTTGTCTTGCATGCACCGGGCTCGGCACATCATTCAAACTGCATCGTATTTCAATACCTATTTGAATACATATATCAACTCGTTGCATTCCATACGCCATCTTAGATAGCCGAGCCTACTAGTGGCATTATTGCACGAGTTGCATTATTGCATGTTTTGCATTAGGCATCTTGTATAGTTAGGATCATGCATATTTCTAACTAGCTTTTTATTGGCTCGGAGTACATTGTAAGTGTTACGCTTTAGCATACTTGCATGAGTGTGAGTGTTGCCATGATAGCATGCTTGCCATGAGGCTATTTGCTTAAGTGATTAACTGCATGAATGTCTGTGGGTGGAGGCTTGATTGCCTGAATTGGGACAACTCGATGATTGTGAGTTTTAAGCCCGCTTTGCAAAGTGGAAAATCATGTTTTTCTAAGGCCACTTTGAGGGTGGCAAATCCGCGCTTTAGCCTTCTTGCGAGTAACACTTTCAAACCATTTTCGAAAAATAAACATGAGTTGTTTTGTTCCAATTCTCGTGATTTTAGTCTATACTTGTATGATGTGCGCATCACATAGTAAGTTAGCTAATAACCAGAATAAGAATGCATGTGTCTATAAAATAACATATCATACTTAGTAGAGGCCGATCCTTTTGATTAGGCGAGCGGGAGTGCTCATTTCAGGACCTTCCCCTCTCGTACCCAAGTTCCTGAGCCGAGGCAACTTTGGTGATGACGGACACGTGGCCTTTGGCACGAGTTAGGGTTTCCTAAATTTCCCAAAACAAAACATTTAGTTGCCGCCTCTATAATCTGGCAAAGTAGTCCATATTTGGCGCTTTTTGATTCAAAATTGATTTTCCAAAACAAATTTATAGATTTGGACTCTTTGGTGTTTATCAGTCTCGCATTATACTTTGTGAGATTAGATTCAAAACCGTGACAAGAGTCCGAATTGTAGTAAGACCAATTCGCACACGCTCTCCAAAAGGGGGGACGCGCGAAGAAAGTCGGGTGTACACACTGGCTGACCTACTGACAAGTTCTACTACTGGAGCTGAGCCCACCAACTTGGGAGATAGTTTTACTATCTCAATGATCGGGGATGAAGTAGGTTGAAAACCCGAAATGGCAGCCTTAGAAAAAGTTAGAGCGCAAGAGGAGAGAATAAATACTCAAGTGAACCCTCACCAAACTACATAAGGCCTTGTTCCCATCATTGGGATACGTAGGCAACTTCATCTCGAAGTTCAGCCATAACTATTTCCAAGTCAATTGTCATGTTCATCTTATTTGACCAGTCCATCCTTTCCATCATCTGTCGGCTTGGTTGGGTTACCTCCATTTGGCAGAAATGTGGTCAGTTGCAAGTTGAAGTAGTAATGGTGAATGCACTTGGAAGCGGTTGTAATCTTCTAATTTGGGGTTATACATCTTGAGGACTGAATGCAGGTGTGTCAGGTAATGATTATTTCCGAAAATTGTTTTGGAAAGTTTTAATGAACTGATTTTTCTCAAAATTTTACCTTTACAAATAGACCATTTTTAGACGAAAAAGGAAAATTTTCATTGCTCACAACTTTGATTACATTGATTTCAACACAAGTACATATTCCAACTTCTGATTCAATCAAAGTTGCTTTTACATCATAAAAAACTTGAATTGAAAGATCAAAGCAATAAAACTACGGGACATAACTAAGTCAGGTGACTCTGTGTCTCCTGTCGGGTGCTTGTGGAAGCTCCTACAGCTAAAGATGGCCCAACCTCTGCCTCCTCCTTGAGCCAAGCCAAGCACTCATCAGGCAAGGTGTAATTGAAGCTAAAAATAGGGGCCAGAACCTTTCTCATCCTCCAAGTAATGAGGAACCAGGGCAAGTGCGAGGCATGGACAGGAAATGAAGCCGTGTATTCCACCCCTTCGTCTGGACGAATCTGATCATGTCCAAACTAGCGTTTGAATTGGAAAGGGAAATAGAACATCCAATGTGTGAGGATAGTTAACTCTACACCTGATTTTCGGGACATACAATAACTCATTTCGATCAGATCAAGCCAGTGGCAATGTCAAGCTATGTCAGCTACAGCCCGGCTACACATCCAGTCAAGCCACAACCCTTCTGAAAGGAAATCGACTAGCCGTTGGCGAAAGAAGTAAGCTCGGGATAAGTACTCTATGCAAGGGTCTACTGCTTTTAACTTATCCATCAACCATACCTAGGAAGGGAAAAAAAATAATAATAATAAGAGAGATTAAAGAATAGAGAGGCGTATGTTGAGAGAAAAGTAAGAAAAGGGTTTCGAGAGAAAAACCGAGATTGAGTGTTGAGTGCTATGAGAATCATAAATCAGAAGGGTAGGGAAATAATACCTGGAGAAGTAACGGACTCCCTACAAACCGAATGGTCTCTCACTAATAGAAAGCGTCTAAACCCATCAGGGTCTCGGCTAGTACTAAACACATGCAACTCTTGCCCTCTTTCAAACACTGGGCCACATCGATCAACCGGATGCTGGCTTCACCAAAACTAGAGGCAAGAAGGAATTGTGCAAGTAGGCATAAACAGAGAGCATGTTGTCGATAACCTCGCCAGAGAAGGTCACTCATGTCTCCAATAGTGGAAAATTGATGAACAAAACCGCGGATGTCCAGCTCCCCATCATGTGCCAAAGACCGAGCCTCGTGCAATGTCAATCCACACATCTGACCAAGTGCCTGAGCATGGCCAAAACGGGGTTGCGGCATGATTTCTTCGTCGCACTAGGAGTCCATCAAAGCTTGAAATTCCTTGATCGTCGAACACATTTCTTGTGCTCCAAAATGAAATACATATACAATCGAGTTCCAGCATCTAGCTGCGATATGGAGGAACGGAAAACAAAGTGAGGTGTGGCTCAAAGGAAAAAGAGCATTTATGTCAAAATAGCGAAAATTTACCTTTTCTGAGCCGTCTAAAGTGGTAATCCTGTCCCGGAGCCTATTGTTGAGAAAAATCTCCATTTTGAGAGCAAAACATCCAAATTTTGTTATTTTGCCAGGAAAACAGCTTGGGATCAACTTTTATAGACTTTGGGATGAAGCAGTGCATGACAGCTGGATTGCACTGGCCAACATCATTTTTAGAGCCGGCCGGCTTTCATTGGAGTCCAATCATACCTATTAGGAGCCGGACGACTCTCAATGTCTGCCCAGATCAAAGTAGTTGCAGAGAAGGCAGGTTCTTGCCTCGGTATACCGGGGCTAGGTTTTGAGTTTTGTCTTGTTTATACCAAGTGTTGTTTAGTATGTTTAGGTTATTTTCTTCTTTTTCTCATTTTCGAGTTGTATTTTCCATTTTGTTCAATTGTAAGTTGTTATCTAATTCAAATACAATTCAAAAGCAAGCATTCATAGCTCTAAAGCCTTGTACAAGATTATCATGCAATAGTTGTGCGATTCAGTCATCACATGCTATGCAACGCAAAAGAAATCATCCAAAATTTCCTTTTTATAAATAAGATGGACCAACCCCGATCATTGTTTTACAAAAAAACAAGATTAAAAAAAAAAGCTTTCAAAAAAAAAGGAGGGGGGGTCAATTTTAGGCTAGTTTTTAAGTGCAAAGCAAAAGAAAAGAAAAGCAAAATACAAAATCAACCCATCTACTCCCTCTTCCTCCTCAGCTACGAAGGAGGTGCATCACTGTCGTCGCCGGGGCTGATAAACTGCAGGTCAACCTCATTTCCCTCATCCTCGGGGGTTGTGTATCCATCAAAATACTCCTCAGAAGGTGAGGGTTGCCTCACTCGGCCTCTCCCCTGATCAACCTATCTGCGGCCCCTCGTTGGGCCCCGTCTTTCTCTCCTCGCAGCTAGAGAAGGTCCTGCAGGTGCCACTAGTGCCAGCTCAAGCTTAAAATAGTACAGATATCAGTATGGATTAACAAGAGTATAGCCAGTATGGTGACAACAGTAAACTATTAACAGAGTATACCTCAATCCCATAAGTAGCCATAGCAGTCAATCTCCTCCTCACCATGAGGAGTAGTAGGTCAATCGTCCGAAGGAGATCATCAACATATGCTGCAGATACCTGCAAAAGAGAGAGAATTTAAGCATAGTGGAGAGTAATAAAGTAGAGTGGAAAGTAATAAAGCACAGCGGAAAGAAAATAGAAAGTACAGTAGGCAGAAAAAGAAAGAGGTGTGCACCTACTCAACACTTGGACCGACCACTAACTGGCAATCCCTTTCCCCGATGTGCTCGAGGGGGATCTGCTCAATCACCCCGTCTGGTTGCATGTAGACGACCTTCGTCAGAATTACCGGAAGCCCAGGAATGGGAGCGGTAACAGCAGCTTAGGAAGTACGCGAGCCACACCCCTGCTGGGAAGAGCCATCACCCGAGTCTATAAAAATGAAATGAAGTAGCCAACCTCGTGGAATCAGTCATCATCCGTTCCCTACATCAAGTGATCGATCAGGGGCCCGTCCTCGAGATCATCGACAATCCTCATGTCGGGAAGAGAAGGATATGGAACATCAAGATCAACCTGCCTCAAGTTTGGCGAATGAATCACTCCCCCAAATAGTATGCCCTGCTGAAAGGGCCCTCAAAGAGAATCTGTATGGTGGAGGCCTCCCATACAACAGCATAAATCACCCTCGATGCCTGAGGGATACCCTCCCAAGGGTGCCAGTCAACCTGTGAACAGAAGATGCAAGGCAAGAATCAGTTACCTGAGTTTGCACAGTAGTATGGAAACAATAGTTTGGAACGACAGTACGCGAATGACAGGGTAGTATGGGAACAACAGTGTAGAAACGATAAAAGCAATGACAATGTTACCTTATCCTCAGTGACGGTGTCAAAGAAGCGGCGAAAGTAGGTGAAGTCTCCGTCCACGAGCCGACATCACTCAAATCGGGAGTTGTAGTACCGTGAGCGAGATATTGACAACTCAATCAGCCTCACTGGGACCAAAGCAAGGAAGGTGAAATACGTATAAACCCACAGCTGCAATAATGGGACATGTGAATGAATTAGTAAAGCAAATAAGATGAACAAGAAATACAAGGTAAACTAAAAAGAAGAAGTGTGAGGTGTACCTCCTAGACTCACCAACAGCTACCAAGTAAATTCTCCTTTTGGCAGGATGCGGAGCTCATGTAGCAATACGGGGTGGCCAGACTGGTGCCACCGCAGTTATATTCCCCCATCGGTTGCAGATGCACTAGTGCCTCGAAGAGATAAAGCCCTACGGTATTTTCCAAGTTTGCAAACAGGGTAGTACCGAGGAGATACATGAGAAATCCACGAGCATACTAGGCAACCTCCTCCAGAGTAGCTAGCTGAAGATCAGAGAAGTGCTTAAAGAGCCAGCTGTATCTCACCATCCCAGGGCCGACAACGTCTGGGATCACTCGGAGGAGATGGAGCTGTATAGCTCTCCACTGCACCATGTTTGGATCAAAAGGTATCGGACCACCAACCCCGACCCGCAGGCCGGTGAGCATTGAAAATTCATACAGGGTCAGAGTCATCTCCCCGATCGCTGAAAAATAGAACGAGTCTGTGGTGTCCCACCACCTTTCCACCAAGGCCCTGTGTAGAAGTGGTCATCTGCACCAACCCCGAGCAAAAAGGTTCGAAGTCGGCTGCATCAACTAATGCACGAACCTCCGTAAGGAGCCTCTCGTACTAGTACCTGGGGCTCGAAATGGACCCATAACCTTTAATCCTCCTGGCCATCACCTGTAATATGGGGATGATGTCAATATTTGCAGTGCATTGAAAAGAATTCAAATATGTTCAAACAAAGAGAAGAAATTGCTTATCGTGGAGGCGTCGGCCGACAGGTTCTCGGTAAGCTCCCATAGCTAGATGTCCTCATCGATCCCAGGAATGAGACCCTCAAATTGTAGAATGCCGCTAAGGGGCAACATATGTGTGCGCAGCTGGTAAGTGGCCGCGTCAAATGGTCTATCGGGCAGGGGAGGCAACACAGGCTCAAGCATGTCCTCGGCCTCTATGTCCTCACCTACGATAGCACCAATACCCATGACGGGTTCGGGAATGGAAACCTCATTGCTAGCCATAGTGAGAAAAGTGGAAAAGTAAAAAAAAGTCAGTAGATGAGTGAGGTTGAGTGAAAAACCCCAAAATCCTAAACCCTAGAAGAGAAAAAATAATGAGAAAATGAAAAATAAGAGGGAGAGGGGAAAGTGTGGGTAAAGATGGGAGGATACAAGGAAAACCAAGAGAAAATCCTAAAACTCAATAGAATCAAATTTTGTTCAGTTCAAAACATAGAGGAGTGAGTGGATTTTATGAAAAAATTCGCAAGGGTTTGTGGGATTTGCGAAAATAGGGAAAGAGAGAGAGGGAGGTTTTTCGATCTTGGGTGGGTGAGAAATGAGGGTTTGATATTGTATTAAGCAAGCATGGTGCGCATTTTTACTGAATCTGCCCCTACCACCATCGCGAGCCGGTTGGCTCTATTTGAGGTCGGCCATGCTTTATTGGGAGCCGGCCAGCTCCAAGCCCAGTTTTGGTTTTTGTTTATTTCAGTGTGTTTCAGTGTTGGGTTTCAGTTTGGTTTGGAGGAAGGTGTAAGATAAAAAGGAGAGGAGTAGAAACAGAGAATGGGGAGAAGAAAAGGAGAAAAAGCAAAGAAAAAGAAAGAGAGGAAAAAGGAAATCAAAAAAAAAATGAAGAGGAAAGAGGAAAAACAAAGAAGAGAAGAAAAAGAAAGGAAAGGGGAAAAAAAAAAAACAACAACAACAACAACAGGGAAAGTGAAAAAGAGTAAAGCAAAAACAAAGAGTAGAAAAATTAAAAAGAAACAGGAGAAAAATGAAAGAGAAGAGTAAGAGGAGGGGGAAAAAAAAAAGAAAAAAAAAAAGAGAATTTGTTATTCTTTGCTGGTTTTGGTTTTGTTGCTCTATTTCATGATTTGTTTCATTATTCAGTTGTGTCGTTATTTCATAATTTGGTTCAAATTCTTACTTTGTTCCTAATTTATTTGTTTTGTTGATTTATGTTTGTTCCAAAGTTATATTCGTTCCGTTAATTTATCTCGCTATTTCCGGATTTCGTGCATCGCGGAATCTTGGTCCAAATTGCATGCTTTTCTTTTAAGGATTGTAAGTTAGGCCTATTTTCAAAAACAAAAACACAAACAAAAAAAAAATAAAAATAAATAAATAAAATTGAAAGAAATTGTTTTGCTTATCTTGCTTTTATGAAGCTTTGTTTAGTTTGTTAAAATTCACGTTCAAATCTTCGTCAAAAGTCATGTTTATACTTTGTACCTTGATTTCGTTATCTGCGCTATCTCCGTGGGCTTCAAGGCTTTGGTTTCCGAGGCCTTCCCAGGGATGAGATAATCTCGCTCTATGTTTTTTTTTTGTCTGCTTTTTTTCATTAATCCACCCTTCCTCATTTTGCATGAGACGTGTTAAGATTATTCAAACTCGGTTAAAAGCAGCAGGTGTGCCTATTGTTCACAGCACCTTGCCTCCTATCATGTGAGACGCATTAGGAATGTTTCCACTCGGTTAAAAATAGCTGGTGCACCTGTTGTTCACACCACCTTGCCTCCTATCGCGTGAGACGCGTTAGGATTGTTCCACTTAGTTAAAAACAATAAGTGCGCCTGTTGTTCACACTACATTGCCTCTTATCAAGTGAGATGCATTAGGATTGTTTCACTCGGTTAAAAACAACAAGTGCACCTGTTGTGCACACCACCCTTCCTCCTTTTGCGTGAGACGCGTTAGGATCTCGAGTTTCCTCAATTAAAAACATTAGGTGCGTCTAGTGTTCACACCATTTTTCCTCCTTTCGTGTGAGACATGTGAGGTTGTTGTTTTCCCTGGTTAAAAACATCAGGTGCGCCTGGTGTTCACACCATCCATGGAGCTTTACATCCTTCCTACGCGAGGCATAGTTAGGTCAGCATTTATTTACATCCTTTCTATGTGAGACGTAGTTTGGTTTGTGCTTTCTTTGTCCTTTCCACGTGAGGCGTGTTTGTTTATTCACTTCTTTCCATGTTAGACACAGCTGGACTTGTGTTGCTCTAATTTATGCTTTCGTTTAATGTCTCATTCTTGTTTGGATTGTAGTGTTGTTTCATTGCTAGTTATTTGCATTCAAATGTCTCATTGCATTGTTTCATTGCATGGTCATAAGCTATTTTCTGCATATCATTTTTCACTTTGCCCTCGAGTTTAGTCTTTGCATTTGCGTCTTGATTTCTTGTCTAAGCCGTGCGGTCTCGTCCAATGGGTCCTCTCTGGGCTTTGACTTTCACTCACATCAATTTATGATTTTGAGTTCTGTCAAAGAGTGGCAACTGTAGACATCCCATTTTGACCGCCGCAAGATTTGGACGCTTTGTCCTACGCATTTGATAATGAAAGTTAATGTAGACACCCCATTTTTTACCGCCCTTAAGACTTGGACGCCACTGATTGATCATACGATGATGAAAGTTGTGCTATGCAAATGTTCAATTTCTTCAACAAGAAGAGCTCTAAGTCCCAACCTTACACCCCTTTTTGGACCAAAACGGTTTTGACCGAAATCATTTTAGACCTTAAAACCCTTTTTTTCAAAATACTTTTTCCAAAAGTTTCTACGATGTTTTGAGGCTCGTATTTCGTTAAAAATTGCACTTTTTAGTAAACCGAGCGAGGACAAAGTGGAAATAAATGAAAGAGAGGTGAACTCTTTCAAAAATATTTTAAAACATCCTATGTGGAGGTTTGGAGTTGATGAAAATAGGAGGAGAGGGAAGAAACCTAGTTGGGGAAGAAGTTGGGCATAAACCGTTAAGAGAGAATCAGGCTGCCTTCACTAAATCAGGTCTATCCTTTTGTACACTTGGACTTAAGTTGTGAGGCTACCACCATTGGAAAGAGGACTTTTGGGGCTTCATTTTACACTCAAGAATCTCCCAAAGCTGAGTTCGGATGAGGGAGATATGGCTAGTTGAAGTTAGGCATCAATCCGATTAAGGCAAAACTGAGCGACCTTCACTAAAATAGGCATATCTCTTAACACACTAATAATTTTGATATGAGGCCGCTTCCATTGGAAATTAGACTTCCGGGGCTTCAATTTAGGCTCAAGAATGACCTGCAAAAGAGTCCAAATGAAGGCGATATGCTCATTTGAAGTCGGGCCTAGAAGCAGATTTTTGGTGGCCGACCGGCTACCATTGGTGGCCGACAATGCACACTTCTGGCCGGTCGGCCACTGGTGAAAAAGCTAGATATTTTGTGCCAGCTGTCCAAGGCTTGATATTTTCGACCTGTTAGGCTATTTTTCTATGTACACCTAGCCAAACCTCTTGATTTAAGGTTCAAAAAAATTCCAAAAGCTCCAATTCTTAGAATTCTCTCTCTATCTCTATCTTGCAACCTATACACCCTCTCTCTATACTTCCTAAACCAATATTGGAGCTCTTCTTGCTGAGATTCTTGTGTCCAAATTTTAGCCTTTGAGAGTGAAGGACTTGTGGTTTGTGAACAAAAATGTTATTTCACTTCAAGAGGTATAATTTTGAACACCTTTGCACTGCTTCTTTTCTGTCTTTTCTTGCTGATCTAGAAGTGTTTTTCAACTATTTTTATGGGCTGAAGCTTGTGGTTTAGGGCTATTAAAGGTTGAGGGGTTAATCACCACTCTTTGAACCTTGTTTTCTAAGCCTTTCCACTTGTGCTTCCCATCCCTTCATCAACTTTTTTCTAGCTTTTTACTACTGATTTTCAGAGCTTTTCAGAGGCTAAAAATGTTGTTTTGAGGTCCCAAAAATCGAGGGGTTAGTTACCTCTCTTTACACTTGTTTACTAGCTCAAAAGCTCCATGTTTTAGCTTATTATTTTAGCTACTTTTGTCTTCATTCCAACATGTTTTCCAATTGATTTTGGGCTATAAAAACATGTTTTTGGGCTGTTGCTTGGGTCCTAAGGCCATTAAAGGTTGAGGGGTTGATAACCCTTCTTTGTACCTTGTTTTGGAGACCTTTGCCCATCCTTGCATCATCTTTTTCAGAGCTTTTAAACACTGTTTTTCAGAGTTATTTTAGTGGCTAAAATCATCTTTTGAAGTCCAAAATTGGAGGGATTAAACTCCCCTTCTTGTGTCTTGCTTACTAGCTTAGCTTGTGTTATGTTTTAACCTATTATTCTAGCCTTCGTTAGCTTAATTCTAGCATATTTTAGGGATGTTCCAAACTTTTTTTAAGACTGTTTGTAAGTGTTTGTTGTGTTTGAGCTTTTTTTTTTGCATGCTTGTAGTGTAATGGTTCTCACAAGCTTGGTGTTTTAGGCCTTTAGACGCCACTTGTTTGAGTTGATTGCCATGTTTTAGTGCTTTTCTTACTTAATTTCAGCACTCATAACCTCTGCAATCTCCTTCTTTTCTTCACTCTTTCATTTGCTTTTGAGGGTTGTTTCAAGCTTGGGATCCTTTAAGCTTGAGATTGAGGTCATGCTTAATGGTTTAATCCTCTTCGATGGTTCATTATCAACGACCTGATCTCTCTCATGCCTTATATTATCCCTTGGTTGGCACTTCCTTCATTTTAGAGGACACTCACCAATGGACAAATTGATTAAAGCATCATTTGGTAACTAAATTGAGTAAATAAAATTGGCAAGTAAAAGTGTGCAAGATAAGCATTCTTTGTGTTGTATTGCATGTGTTCAAATCAAACGCTAATTTGAACACAAGGAAAATGGAACATTTCATACTCAAAGTGATGAAATGTGTCATTTTCCTAGGTCACCATTGTCCTTGATCATGCATGATAGGGTGGTGGTCATTTTGGTCTTATTTGTGCATTTATTGAACTTGTACAAATGTGGTCCCTTAGCCATCATGCATGGAAATTGCTTGATTGACGGTTTGAGGGCCAAGAGTTTCTCTTCTTTGAGCTTGTGTGATGATAAGAAGGGTAAACAGTACAAACAACCTGTTAGAATATATTGTTTTGCTCTATTTTGCTCTCTATTACAACAAGGAAGTTCAGCTCATCAGTGGCCGACCAACACCAATGGTAGCCGACCAGCCTCTTGTCCCTCTTGTCGGCCATCAGTGAAATTTGCACAATGTGTTGGTAAGATGAAGTAGAGGTGTTCTGGAAGTTAGCAAAATATTTAGTGATCAAATGTGCAAACAGAGGCTTGCAGAAGCAAAACAACGACTTTTCGAGTGGAACTGGGCGAGTGCATGAGCCTCCCTTGCATTTTCAAGCTTATTCAGTGTTTAAATATCTAGCTTAGATGAATGTTGTATTTGATTAGTTGTAACTAATTAAGGGTTGTAAATAATTAGTTAGTTTAACTAGTTATTTGATTTCAGTTTGTTATAATTAGTTAACTAGAATAGTTAATTAGTTTCGGTTTGTAATAATTAGTTAGCTTAATTAGCGTAGCTAGTTACTTAGCCCTTATTCATTTGGACCCTCCTCATGCGTGTGTGTATGTTTTTCAACTCCACGTCTTTTTCCCTTTTATTTAATCTCTTTTGATGGTTAGATTAGGGTCATGTTTTAATTAGCATATCGCATGCTTGCATCCATTCATTCGTATTGCATGCGCCGAGGCTCGGTGCATCATTCAAACTGCATTGCAATTTCAATATCTTCTTTGAATACGTGTTTAACCGCATGTTATCAAATCGAATTATATGCCATATTAGTAGCCAAGCCTATTAATTGCATTCTTTGCATGAGTTGCATTAGACATCTTGCATAGTTAAGATCATGTATATTTCTAACTAGTTTCTATTTTGGCTTGGAGTACTAGGTGAGTTTTACACTTTAGCATACTTGCATAAGTGTGAATGATGCCATGTTTAGCATGCTTGCCATGAGGCTATGTGCTTAAATGCTAAACTGCATGAATGTTTGTGGATGAAGGCTTATTGTTTGAATTAGAACAGTTCAACAAATGTACATTTTAAGCCCACTTTGTTGAGTGGCAAATCATGTTTTAAGCCTACTATGTTTGGTGGCAAATTCATATCTTTAAGCCCACTTAAGGTGGCAAATTCAAACTATTTTCGCAAACAAACATGAGTTGAATTGTTCCAATTCTTGCGACGTAGTCTATACTTTCTTGTGTGCGTCACATAGTAATGTTAGCTAATAACTGAAGTAAGAGCATATAATTTTTATAAAATCTCATATCATAATTAGTAGAGGCCGATCTTTGATTGGGCGAGTGGGGGTGCTCATTTCATGACCTTTTCCCTTCATACCCAAGTTCTAGAGCCGAGGCAACTTTGGTGATGACGGACACGTGGCCTTCGGCACGAGTCAGGGTTTCCTAAATTTCTCCAAAAATAAAATATTTAGGTGGTGACTCTATATCTGGCAAAGCAGTCCATTTTTGGTATTATTTGATTTAAAATCAATTTTCTAAAAGGTTTGCCGGAATTGGACTCTTTGGTGTTTATCAATTTCACATTGCACTTGTGAGACTAGATTCAGAATCGCAGGAGTCCGTACTGTGAGGCCTTTCATTTCAAACCTTCCGAAAGGAGGCATGAAAAAGGCGAGCCATAGTTGCGTTGTGTATGGTTCGAGGTTTCAACAAAGGATCTAAAATTCAAGCTTCGAGACAATCCTAAACCTTCCATACTCACACTGTTTGTACTCTAGAAATCCATTTTTGAACCCTATGTTGCCCTACACAGAGCTTAAAACAGAGGAACAGAGGAGCCGGTGCCCCATTGGGAGTCGGCCGGCACTCTTTGGCGAGAAACACTGTTCTGCGCGGGAAATAGCTAGCTGTCCCATTTTGAAGATATTTTCGACCTATTTCGCTCTAATTCTATAAATACGAGCATATATCTCTGGTTTGAGGGTTAGAAAAATTTAAAAGAAGCTAAGCACCCTTGAGATCTTCTTCTTGTATAAGCTATCTTTGAGATATTTTGATCATTCTTACATAATATCATACACCATATTCAACCTTAGAGTAGCACCTTAGAGCCTTGGTTGAACCTTACGAATCATAATTCAACTTTGAGAGTGCCTATGGATTAAGCTTGGTTTGTAACAAGCACTTGTCCTCTTCAAGAGGTATAGGCTTACCACATTTTCTCTTGCTTTCATTGCTGTCTTGTTCTATCTATTTCTAGTGTTTTTATATTGTTTTGATCCTATTTCAAGTGTTGAAACTTGGATTTGAATGGCTACACTCTACTTCATAGCTTACACCTTTGTTTTGCACTCATTTCTTTGCTTTTCAAACTAATTTTCAAAGTTGAAAAAGGGCTAGAAAACATAGTTTAAAGTCTCCAAAAGTGGAGGGGTTGGCCAGCTCTCCTTGTCTTTGTTCACTAGTTTAGTGTCTTCTTGTTTTTGTCTATCTTTTTTTGTGCTCCTTAGCATAATTTTGGCCACTGTTATTCACATATTAGGGGTTGTTTTAGGGTTGTCTTACTTTATTTAATTCATGTATGCTTTAAATATATAGCTTATTATGTTGTAAGTCCTCGTATCTAGCTTGTTATGTTATGTTACCCAGGATTTGATAGCTTTTCTTTGTTTAGTCTCATATCAAGAGTCTCATTTTGAGTAAATCAATCTCGCATGATCATCTTTGCAACCTCTCTCTTTTCTTATTTTATTTTGTTTGAGAGTAATTTCAAACAGTTGACATTTGTTCAAGGCATGGGAAAGAGACCTATGCTCAATGGCTTAATCTTTACGGAGGTTCATCGTCAAGGCATAGGCTCTCTTCCATACCAAGAATCACTACTTGTTTGATATCTCCTCTCATTTATTGGACTTAATCATCACTTTGGACAAATTGGTTAAAGAATGGCAAGGACTAATAAAATTGATCTAAAATCAATGAAACCGACATAAAGAAAATGTTTAGAGTTAGTTGGATTCGGCCAGACGTTATGCCGAGTCCATCGTTCTGAGAATTGTCACTTATTAATTTATGATACGGTGATAAGACTCGGTGCGTGTCTATTTTCCTCTTTGAGTCTTCGTGATAAGAGGGAAGGGTGGTTTTTCATCGCACTTATTAAAGTTTTGTCCAAACGCGCTCAGGATCATCAAGCCATCAACATGTGCTAGTTGATGGTTTCGAACGCGAATTTGTTATTCTCTTGAGTTTCTCATGACAGAGAAAAATAGAAGGGCCAAGCAAGGCCTTGATAGGCTCTGTCTGCACTGTCCTTATCTCAAAACACAAAATGGATTTTGGCATGAAATTTGGAGTAGGCCGGCAGTGTTTGGATCCGGCCGGATCTCATTGGGGGCCGGACGACTTCCAATATGTCGGAAGCAGTGACCTTTTTGGCAGAAACAGAGGACAGTGGCTGAAGGTGAACCAGAACAGTTTGGGGCAGACAGAGCAACTTCTGGGCACCGTGCATGCGATCCTTGTGCATCTTTTGTTTATCAAATGTTGTAAATTAATGTTCTCATTATTGTTGTAATTAATTATTGTTGTAGTTATTATTATTGTTTATTTGTAATTTTATAGCTAGTTGATAGTTAAAAATAATAATTGATGGTTAGTTGATACTTAGAAAGCTAGTTGATAGTTAGGTCAATCAATTCGTCCGTTTAATTGTAATAGTGAGTTTAACTCAGACACTTGGACAATTATTTGCACCCTCTTGCATGAGGGCAAATATGTAATAATGTTGTATGTCTTCTAAACCCCATTTTTTTCTCCCTTTCATTTACCCGCTTATAATGGTAGTGTAGAGCATCATATTTGCTTAGCACTCCCATGTGTGCATACACTCATCTCACATGCATCTAGGTTCGGCTCATCATACTAACCAATGTCACATTCAACTTTCTTAAATGAATACATGATTTATCACATGTCTTGAATTGGATCACACACCACGCTAGTAGTCGGGCCTACCTACTTACATGATTGTATTATGTTGCATTAGTCATTTTGCATTAGTTAGAGGCATGCATGCTTTCTAATTATTTTGCTTTGTTTGGCTTGTCTCGGAGTACGAGGTGAGCACTTATTTCTTTAGCATATTGCATTGCGTGTGATTGTTGTCATATCAAGCATACTTTTCATGAGGCTAAGTGCTTAAATGATATACCTGTTTGAATTCCAGTGGATGATGGCTAATTGCTAAAATTGGGATAACTTTACTAATGTACATACAAACTCGCTTTTTCAAGTGATGCGTATTTAAAACAATTTTTAAAACAAACATGAATCAAAGTGTTCCAACTTTTAATAATTAGTATATACTTGTGTGCAACATATAACAATGTTAGCCTAATAACTGAAACAAGAGCATATAATGTAAATAAAAATCACATTATGATTAGTAAAGGCTGATCTTTGATCGAGCGAGTGGCGTGCTCAATTCATGAGCTTTCCCTCTCGTACCTAAGTTCTCGAGCCGAGACACTTTGGTGATGACAGATTAATGGCCTTTGGCATGAGTCACGGGTTTTCTAAATTTTTCAAAAATATCTAGGTGGCGACTCTAAAATCTAGCAAAGTAGTCTATTTTTGACATTTGATTCAAAATCGATTTTACAAAAGATTTACCAGATTTTGACTCATTTGTGTTTATCTATTTCACATTGCACTTGTGAAATCAGATTCAGAACCACGGGAGTCCGAACTTGTAGGGCTAATCGTATCCAAAAGGAGCACAAAAAGCAAGCCACGCCTATCCATAGTCTAGTGAGCAAGGTCAGGGTCTAAACTACTCAGTTGACCATCTATAAAAGATAACACTCATTACACCGAATATGCCTACATAGCGTACTTCAAGCTCCCACAACAAAAGATTAAGGAATATAGGTTATCTGTTTCTCTGAGACAATATGATGGTTCACTCAATAGCTGAGGCTCTAGCTTTTACTGATAGGTAAGTCAATGGTTTGCAATTTCCCATCTAGAATCATTCTTAGATATTTCTTATGCAAATTATCAAAGACAAACTAAGAATTCTCCCAGAACAATCCCTAAGGATCATATATTCGAGCATATAAATTATATCACCCATATCTATCATGTCTAAACAGAGGACTACCAACCCTAGATGGCGACAACCCTATAAATTCTTCGCTTATAATGACTATGTAAGGAAAAAACTTCTTTTTGGACCATTGATCATGCTTCAGTGGTCTTCATTGATCATCATTTGCCCATCATGGCTCGATAAAATCTAAGAACCACTAATTGGATAACTGCTATAGGCCGTAAAAGATTTGTTGGAACTAGCAATCTTTTGTGCTCTTAACTTTTCCCAATAAAAGCAGAAGGTGAATCCCTACGGACCTACTTATCCAATTCTCCAATGAGAAGTTGGGTCACAATGTCCATAAAGTAAAGTTCTGAACTTAGGTCAATCATAGCCTAAGCCAAAGTAATCTCACTCCCTAGGGGAAAGTCTTCTCATACTCTACACCTTCTTCAGTGGTGTGACTTTTTGGTATCTAGCGAGCCTTATGCATTAAAAAATTATTATTCAAATCGTGTATAACTTTAGAATAGTTTCGCGTCATAGCGGAAAGCCAACCAAATCTTAGAAATGATTATTCCTCAAAGATTTCGTCTTAAAAATGCGCAATATTGATCCACTTTCTAAAAATAGGAGACTAGAGAGCCTTTGGCACTATCCTAGGCTCTTTATTATCTTGCGGAGCAATCATGAATGTTTCATTCTCAATCACCCAGTGATGACGTGGAAAATTTTCACATTCCCTACCACGCAACTAAAAAATTAGAGTATTCATGTCTAATGGAGTAATCCACTAGTGGGCACGTCATTCCCACTGTCCTTAGGACATTGGAAATTTTTTTCCATTCTTAACTAGGCTACATAAAGTATCATGCTTGGAATTCTCTATCTTCTAGAGTTCTAAAACTCTATTCACATCACCCTTGCTAAGAAAACTTTATGTGACCAAATGTACCGATACAAATGCCCTTTGCAAACAAAGTTGCACATTCACATGAGAGCAAGATGCCGCAAGCAAGTGGGCCCAAGAGAGCCTACTCAAACCATCCATGTCATCCTTTTGTCAATGTGATTATGTCCAATAAGCCACCGGTTCATAACCAATGTCATAAACTAATTCCAATGATCCTAATGTGTGAGTTTCTTGAAGACAAGTGTAAAGGTTTAGGTCCAACTAAGCAATGACTCATGACTAACTCATGTTCACTAGATTATAAAAAGATGTCATGGAGATATTAAGTGCACCTAAGTCGCAAATTTGACTAGTAAGTGCTAATCTCCTGCATCTTCAAGTCAATTTTATTCTCCATACACTTTACTACATCTAGTTGAGACATGATGATACTTCTCTTGCCATCTCCATTTCTCGCTTCATAGTTAGTTGCTCCTAATTTTATTATCCACAATGGGAGAATATGCTACTAATCTATGACTATTCCTGAAGCAACTTAAGCGCAAATCAAGTTAAAGATTCTAATTCAACACAATACTCTCATGAGCGACTCATCAAATTCATAGAATCATAACAACCAACTTGGCCTTGACCTTTTATTACTATGCTGTAACTTTTACGCTTAGTGATAAATGCTATTCAAAGACGTTAGCCTAGCTAAGGAATCACACAAAGAAACACCTCCTCATGTTTCATACTCAAGTGTGAAAACAGTAAATGTCTAGACTTAGACAAGTTGGTAGTGCTAATGGATTTTGCAGCCACGAGGCCCGAATCTTCTTACTTAATGTTAATACATTTTGCAGTTTCTAAGCGCTAATCTTTTAACTTCAAGTGACATTTCAACTCACACTATCATAGTGCATGAAATGTTGTTTTATCCACTCCCATCAGCTTGGTAGAGAGCAAAACACTACTCATACTGGCTACTCATCTTACACTTAATGACTAACTCATTTAAGCTCTCATATCTTGGTTAATGTGATTCTTGGATATTGTTTCATCCAATGATGCCACATTATTAAAAGTCAAATTACATAGTCAATCCGTGCAGCTCAATAGTTAGGATCACATCTAGATCTATTGAGGGCTTACTAATCTCACAACTCCAAACTCGACAATCAAAACTGCGCAGCATGTCACTAATCGTAGCGCAAACATTAGTTTTTATTGTACCAATCAAGGCAACATAAACCACGGCGATATTAAATCGTGTTTCCTTACTCTGGCTCAATTAAAATCTGACCTAAAGTCTCCAAGATTTTCTACTCGTCTAAAGAATAAGATTTCGTTATCACAATTGAGCATCTCTTCTAAGTCTAGGTCAACCAAATTAACTTTCATAAGCTAAGTCAATTAAAGGAGAAATTCGCATTAAGATTAATTTGATTAGCATATCACAATATAATTTTGCCGCAAAAATATAAATTAAATAGTGATAATATTACACAAGTTGCAAGATCGAAAATCCGTTATGCTCGTAATCATCTCTTGTGTCGCAAGTGACAATTATCTAAAATTTTATTTAATTCATGTGCAAAATATTAGTTTTCGGGAGTAAATCTACAAAGATTTCTCTCAACCGAACAACCTCCCACTAATTATGACATGTATAAAGTATGATAAAATATTAATTCCATATAATAGCATCTCAATGTGATTTCATAAAAGTAAAAACATGATACATTAATTTAACATGAAATTAAAATTCACCAATATAAATAAATCATGCTATTTAAAATAATAACATACTACAAATTCTAAGTATTTAAAACAACTTAACATGTTGTGTACACTATATAAATAATGCCATAACAAATTTATATAATTTCTGCAATTTTTTGAATTTTCTAGAATTACAAGTAATTAATAATTAAACAGAAAAATCAAAAATAAATATTATAGAATCTGAAAAAGTACAACAATTATACTAGTAAATATGTACATCACAATAGTCTATTGTAAAAATTTCAAGTTCAGAATCCCAATCATGCTCCTCCAAGAGCGAATTAATGTAAAAATATTGAATTATTCATTAATAAAAATTATTTTATTTTCCAAAAAATTCTGAAACTTTAACATATTGTAGAGAAATGAATTACAAGTCTAACGATATAAGCCATGCTTCAATCAAAATTATAAAGAATAATATAGAATCAATTAACTTAGTTTTTAAATTAAAAAAAAAAAGAAAAGAAAAAGAAAAAGAAGAAGAAGAAGAAGAAAAAGAAGAAGAAACAAACAGACCCTTAACAATGCCTGCATTAGCGCTTAGATTAGGCAGATGACGTCATCAGCTTGCATTAGTGATGACGTCATCGCGCCCAATTAGCTGACGTGTCTGTCACATGTGACGCCAACTGTCCATCAACGCGTTAGCACGCATTATCGCCTGCTCAACGAGTCAGCCAACGAGTCACGCTGCTTTCCGCATCAACACGCGTCAGACTGTCGCATAAGCACGTGACGCAACTCTTTGCGCATGATATACACCCACCGCCTTTTAAACTAAATTTCGGCTCAATTTTGGCACTACTAGAGGAATCCAATGGTGGTCTCGATTTTTGCGTTCGACAACTCTAAATGAGGGAGTGTCCAATACTCTCTCTTGATTAAGAGTGGTGGTTCAGATTTATGCACTTCATTTTCTCCATCAAGCCTCCCATGGCTAGGAGTGTATTTTGGCCCAGCCGGGCCCGGCCCGACCTATGTCGAGCCTTGTGGGCTCTCGCCAAAAATCGAGTCGGGCCGGGCCAGTCCACGGGCTAGAAAACTAGGCCAGGCCCAATCCCAGGCCCAGGGGTATTTGAGCTTTGGGTGGGCTAGTAGGCCGGGCCTGGGCCTAAGCTCGGACTTTAGGGGAGTCTAAACAATTTTTTTAAATTATTTCCACCAAAACTTATTATTTTCCATTAAAAATAATGGTGGGCCTCGGGTGGGCTAGGCTGGGCCTCGGACCGGGCTTTTGAGTGGGCCTTGAGTGGGCCGATGGGCGGGGCCACTGGCTGGGCCAAGGGGGTCTGGCCCACGGCCTGGGTCGGTCTTCAAAACAATGGCCCAAACCCAAGGCTTCGAGCTGGGCTTTAGTTGAGTCCAATGTACTTTCGGGTTTGGGTCAAGCTCCAGTGGACTCGGTTGGTGAGTTGGAAGTTATGTGGCATCAATGGGAAGGTCAACTCTCATCAATGGACATCAGACCAGGGCAGTTGGTGGCTGACCGAATCGGCGAATTGACAACTTCGCCGCGTCCAGAACAGCAAATTTATTTTGACTCTATTAATGGTCCTGAGTCAGGACTCCTACTTGCTTCATCGGAAGATGTTCTTAGAGCTCTCCAATGTAGTGGGCCTAGCCCACGGTTGAATTAACCTATGGGTGAGGCCCCGATCACCTCTCGGGCCTTCATCCAAGAAAGCCCAAATAGCTGGACTGAAATGGGCTCAATCAACTTTGAAGTTGGACAATCTAGTTCCATGCAGGCCTTTGGACCACAGAATTCCACTGTAGCCGATGAACTTTCTCCTCCTCTTCCTCGTGGATCTATTTTAAATGGGCCTTCATTCCGGAAACAGTTAAGGGACATGGATTCAGGCTTTGACCTGTTATATGATACAGAGCCCTTGTTTGTTCAAGCTACGGTAAGGAGCCCATTCACAGCTTGTCCGACTGAATTTCTCATGCACAGTTCGGGCATGGTCTCCGATTCCCTGTGTCCTCCTCAAAGCTTGGGATCTCTTCTTCGTAAACATATCCGTTATCGGAAGAATGCCAGGTGCCTCGCGCCATCCATCATGCAAGCCCATGCACATGCAGTTACGTGGCCAACTAGGGAGGGGTCGGCTCGGTTTCTGCCACAGCGTCGTCGACACAAGCTACGCCATCAATCGCACAATCTCCTACCTGGTATGGGTTCTGTACTGGGTTCCACCTCTCTACGTCGTCGGGGTCAGGCTTCATGTCCTTTTAATGGCTCACAGAGGGGCGATTTTATCACTACGGGCTTCCTTGCGCACGATACCATCACCTCGGAATCGGGTTACGATACTGGGGTCAATTCACTGGAAGGCCGTGGGTTCTGTTCTGAATCTCTGCAGGCATGTTCTCCATCGGATATGGCTCAGGTTCATTAGCAAACAAGCCATTTTATGGCCTTGGTTTTGGATTCTAGGTTTGGGTCGGCTCGACGGGTTTCGCAGGAGGTTGTCCCACAACAACCTCCTCGTTCGCCATGAAGCTTCTCAGCTGGAACTGCAGGGGTCTAGGTCATCCCCTGACAGTTCAAGCAGCTAGGAATTTTATCCGTAAGTATCAGCCCGACATTTGCTTCTTAATGGAGACCAAACGTACGGTTCCGCAGGTTACTCGCCTTGGGTCTTCTTTGAGTTTCAAGCATCATTGTGGAGTGGACTGTCATGGTAAATCTGGTGGTTTATGGGTTGGCTGGAATGATGACACTTTGATTGAGGTATGTGACCAGAATGCAAACTTCATTGTTCTACAGGTTCATGACACTGTGCAAGGTAATTGGTTCGTTATTTTTATGTACGGTTCTCCTTGTATTCTTGCTCAGGGCCAAGTGTGGAGCAGTATAGAAGCCAAATTTCAACAGTTTCAAAAGCCATTCATTAATATGGGGGATCTTAATCAAGTTCAGGGTTGGGCAGAAAAACTCAGTTCACATCGCAGATTCATTCCTGGCGCATCGGCTTTTAATGATTTAATTTTCCGCAACAGATTAGTAGATCTTCCTTCTCAAGGGGTGTGGTACACTTGGTATAACAATCGAAAGGAGAATGACGCAGTCTACGAGCGTCTGAATAGGGTACTGGCTTCATCTAGCTGGACAGCCATTTTCTCACAATTTTCATTAGTAGCGTTGCCTATTCAACGGTCTAACCATAGTCCATTACTCCTTGACACTAACAGATTAGAACCTCTCGGGCCGAAATGGGGCAGATTTGAGGCAGTTTGGTTAGCAGATCCGTTCACTCAAGATATTATCCAAAAACTTTGGCAGAAGCCTATTCCCGATGTGGCTTCATGTATCCAATGGCACGCCCTTGCTTTCAAACATTTGAAGAACTGGAATGCTTTGTCTTTTAGGAGTCTCCAAGGTCAAATTGACGACCTCCATGTTCGTTTAAGCCAGGTCCAGGGGTCGTTACAAAATCTGGGATTGCATTCTAATGAGCAAGAGTTGCGGTTTCAACTTGATATTCTGTTACAGCAACAGGAGCTCTATTGGGCTCAGCGATCTAAACAACATTGGCTATCTTTGGGGGATCGTAATACAAAATTTTTTCACCGAATGGCATCCTGGTGACGGAGTAGGAATCACATTGCTTTTATCCAAGATCAAGCTGGTCATGTTCTCACCCAGCCGAAGGATATCCAAAAGGCTTTTGTAGCGCATTTTATGTAACTTTTTTCATCACCAACAGATTCTCACTATGGCTCAGGTTCATTTCCCCCTCATTTTAATCTACTTAGTGTCATCAATACTCATTTGACTCCTCATCATTCTACTCTCCTGGAACAACCTTTCTCGCCTACGAAAATACATCAGGCTGTCTTTCAAATGGGAAAGTTAAAGGCTCCGGGACCGGACGGGTTTATCGCTGGCTTTTATCAAAAATATTGGTCAATTGTGGGGCCTTCGGTGACTAAGGCTGTGTTGGGGTTTCTTAATACGGGATCTTTATTTAAACCGATTAACAAAACTTTCATCTGCCTTATTCCTAAGACAAAGAGTCCCCTCACGGTTAATGATTATAGGCCTATTAGTTTATGTAATGTTCTTTATAAAATAGGCGCTAAAGTTCTTGCTACTAGACTTAGTATGGTGCTGCCAGATTTACTTGCCGACAATCAATGTGCTTTCTTGAAGGGTCGACTTATTTCTGACAATGTTTTATTGGCCCACGAAGTCATTGAACATATAAAGAAGCACAAAAAACTGGGGATATTGTCCTCTTTTGAGTTGAAGTTAGATATGAATAAAGCCTACGATCGCGTGAGTTGGGTTTTCTTGAGGTGGTTATGGATCAAATGGGGTTCTCACCTAAGTGGATTCAATTGGTCTCTCATTGTGTTTCTACTGTCCAATTTGCTGTCTTGATTAATGGCACCCCGTCGGAATTTTTTGAACCTGATGCGGGTCTGAGGCAAGGCGACCCTCTTTCGCCATATTTGTTCTTACTGGTGATGCAAGTCCTATCAGAAAGATTTGTGCACTTGGCGTCTCTTAATATTTGTCGTGGTATAGCCATTAGTCGGTAGTCGCCCTCCATTTCACATCTGCTCTTCGCTGATGATTGTTTTATATTCCTCAATTATAAGCCAGCTGAAATTTGGTGTCTCCATTGGTTTTTAAATGCTTTTTGTCACTATGCTGGGCTTCGTATTAATTTCCACAAATCGGAGCTTTACCTTAGTCCCAACTTTTCACATTCGGCTCGGGATTGGCTTGTTTCTCTTTTTGGTGTTAAAGTGGTATCCAAACCCGGAATCTATTTGGGGGCTAATTTGGGTTTCTCCGGGCGCACAAAGTCAGACATTTTTCATTCAATCATGAATAAAGTTAGTCATAAATTACAAGGATGGAAGTGTGATTTCTTAAATTTTGCAGGCCGGGGAATTTTGGTCAAACATGTCCTTCAATCCATTCCGGTATACTTAATGGCTGTCTTTTGCATGCCTAAATCTTTTCAGCATCAACTTACGTCTATTATTCGTCAGTTTTTTTGTGCCTCCTCTCGGGGTAAAGGGATATCTTGGAAAAAATGGACGTACTTATGTCTTCCAAAAGACTGGGGTGGATTGGGTTTTCGAAACCTTACGTGTTTTAACCAAGCATTGTTAGCCAAGCAAGCATGGCGGATTCTCTCCTGTCCCAATTTATTACTATCGCGCGTGTTGCTTGGTAAATATTGTCAACGACACTCCTTTCTTGATGTTCGTCAGTGTTCGTCATTTTCATGGGGGTGGAGGAGTATTTTATGGGGATGAACGCTATTGGTCTCGAGGCTTCAATGGGTTGTGGGGAATGGACAGCGTATTAACCCATTTGAGGATCAATGGATTCCGATAGTGTCAAATCCTTGTAAAGGAAGAGGTTGGAGTGCTATTTGTCCTGGTTTGCGGGTTACACACTTCATAGATCCCTTGCGTCGATCTTGGCGTCTTGAATTATTGCAACTGTTTTTCCCATCACATGTTATCTCCCATATTTTATCCATGCACATCTCTCAGGTTGACATTGACGACAAATTGGTGTGGGGGCCGACCAAGAGTGGTGAGTACTCAGTAAAATCGGGCTATCGGCAGGTGTTGACCCGACAATTTCCAGACTACTGTAGGCCTGATCTGGACTGGAACATATGGAAGTGTTTATGGCAGTTCAATCTTCCCCCCAAATGGATCTTGTTTGTGTGGAAATGTCACCATAATATTCTTCCGGTAAAAAGTGAATTAAAGAAACGGGGGCTGCCTATTGATTCACTTTGCTCTAGGTGTTGTCAGCAGGAGGAATCCCTTGAACATCTTTTCTTTGATTGCCCTATTTCACAACGGATTTGGCGGGGGTCGGTTTTGGGACTAGACTTTGGAGTGGGAAGTCCTCTGTCCTTTTTCACATGGTTCCGAGGCTGGGTGCAACAAATTCAGAACTCGAAGATTTTATTTCATTCCATTGCCTTATTGTGGGTCATTTGGCTGCAACGTAACTCTATGGAATCTCATAGAGTTGATGTGTCTATTGATCGATCGATCACGCTAGCTTCTGAGTTGTTAATGTTATTTCTTTCACACCCACACATTGTTTCCTACGAGATTTCTTACCCTAGTACTGCTTCTCAGGCCATTTGTGCTAATCAGTTTATCTTGCAGAATGCTACACTAGGTACTGTCGCTGGTCCGCACCTGCGTATTGTTGTGGCTGGCTCTTGGGTCTCTATCGGTGAGCCTACTGGTCTGGCCTGGGTTTGTTTTGATCTAGATAATCAGCGGGTCTATGAGGAAGCTATCGTCGGTCCTTCCCTATTATCTCCCCAACAAACTAAAGTAGCTGCTGTTCTCCAAGCTTTGCAGTGGGCATATCATTACGGCATCAAAACTTTGCTCCTTCAAACGGACTGCTTGGTCCTCGTCCGGCTGTTACAACACCATGATCAAGACTATGATTGGAGCCTCCACTCCATCCTCACTGATATTTTGTATTATTGTAAGTTTTTTTATCATATTGTATTCTAAAAGGTGGACCGTGAAGTGGTTCAAGATGCTCATCTTCTTGCCACTGCTGTAAGACTTTTTGTGTAATGTAATGTTATGCTGCTGTGTGTTGTTCTCAAAAAATAAATAAATAAATAAATAAATTATAAAAAAAATCTCTTCATCGGTAGGTGAAGAAATGTTGTGCAAAAGTCTTTTTTTTTTTATGGATATTTTAAAGGTGGAGAAATTTTTTTTTAAAATTTTTTTTAGTGCTGCTAATAATGCTTTACTTTTTTCTTTCTTTGGTTTAGTTTGGAATATGAGTTGATTTTTTTGTCTTTTTAATTTTTTGATTATTTTAATATGAGATTAAAAAACTTCATTTATGATGGAGTTTTTAATTATTTTGACTTTTGTAACAGAAAAAATAAAATAATTATAATTTAAATGTGACATTTTTAACCTAAAATTAAAAAATATATATTTTATCTCTTTATAATTATTTTAACCTCAACCCAGAGCAAGGATCCTCTAGAGTGATTTTTCCCTAAAGTTTCCTAGAGTGCTACATTGTGTGGTTGAGATTTACTGGCAAGTCACATCAATTTTTTTGATGTGACTTGCCAGTAAATCTCAACCACACAATGTAGCACTCTAGGAAACTTTAGGAAAATTTCACTCTAGAGGATCCTTGGTGCTCAACCCACCCTAATCCAACTTGTCAAACGAGTGCTTCACCTTCTAAAATAGCTCCCCCACCATATTTACTTTGAACCCCCACCATAAATGATTATTTGATGTTATTAATATATATATATATATATTTATAAAAAAAACAGTTATACAATGTAATAAAAAAGTGATATGATCTAAATAAGAAATGACTAACATGTCATCCGTGCTATGCACTATTTAAAATACTATTTATTAAAAATATAACAATTATATATAATTTTTTTAATATTTTGTCTGTCGTGAATAAAATTTTATATATAAATTTAAGAGTTTTGTTTCAAATGTTTCTTTACTATTATAAATAGTATAGATAGATTAAAATTATTATATTGGCAATTAATAATTAAAATTGTGCTTTCTTATAAAAAAAATGACATAGTTCTAATACTTCACTATTTTAGAATAAAAATATATGAATTTTAAAAAATTGTCATATTGATTTTTGAAAGGGAAATAATTAAAAAAAAATTAAACACTTAATGAGTAAGAAAATATTATCGTAATATGTAATTTAAAATATAAAAAAAAAAATTCAAAAATGAATTACGACTATAAAAAGATGTGATTACAATTAAAACTAATGCCATATTTATTAATAAGTATAATTTTATTTGGATATCTATTATAATTTAACATGCTTAATGAAAACAAAAATAAAAGTATTAATAATTTTGAGTTTTAAACTATGATTTTGTAGACTTGTTATATTAACTTTTGAAAGGAATATATTGAAAATTTTTTACAAAAATTGAATATTAGTCATTGAACAAATCTTATAAGATTTAAAATAAAATTTATAATAGGAAGAAATTAATGATATTCTAACATATGCATTTTAATAATTTTTGTCACAACCCCATTCCGCCCCTAGTAGAATAGTGCCGTGATGGCCAGTAATCCGAGATTACCTAAGGCCAGCTTTCAAAATTCACACACAATCAGAGTATTACATATGGGACTAACATGTGCGGAAGCAATATATACAAATCTAATTCGTCCATAAGAGCTGTGCATAAGTTAAATGGAATGTCATACATCTTTACATAGCTTTTAAATACAATGAAATACAGCTAAGAAGCATGATCTTCAAGATGCTGCAAAAGTGCGAAATCCAAAACAAGTGGCAAGTACATCTAGGCGTCACCGCCGTCCCTCTCGTCACCTCCATATATATAGAGAGGGGTGAGCTTGGATACTCAGTGAATGGTATAAATAATAAAGGGGTTTACATGAATGATATCCGAAATCTTTATCAAATCAAGGCACATCACATCTTGTACAAAATCCAAGGGCAAATCAAGTTTACCTAACAAATCTTTCAAGTCTCATCAATTAAAGTTTTTCAAGGCTTTCAAGTTCCAAGGGATGATATTTCCAAAGATTGTGCTACAAATGCTTACAGTCCCCTAGCATGTACGGACTTTTCAAGATTGTGCTACAAATGCTTATAGTCCCCTAGCACGTACAGACTTTTCAAGATTGTGCTACAAATGCTTATAGTCCCCTAGCACGTACGGACTTTTCAAGATTGTGCTACAAATGCTTATAGTCCCCTAGCACGTACGGACTTTTTAAAGATTGTGCTACAAATTCTTATAGTCCCCTAGCACGTACGGACTTTTCAAGATTGTGCTACAAATGCTTATAGTCCCCTAGCACGTACGGACTTTTTAAAGATTGTGCTACAAATTCTTATAGTCCCCTATCACGTACGGACTTTTCAAGATTGTCAAAACCAAAGCTAATACTTGAAACACAAGATAGGGATAGTTATTTATGCCTAACAAATACTTTTTCAAAACAAGCAAGGCAAAACTTTATCAAAACTTAATAACATAACTTTATTAAAAATACCACTCACATAGTTCTTCAAACGTCAGGGTTAAGGCAAGTCCAAGTCCTACAAACATACGGCAAAGTCTGTTGGATGCACTCTCAAACAAGTTTCACATGCATGCAAATGACCTCGGCATTCTTCGAAAACTAATTCAAATCAAAACAAAACACAGTTTCGTATCTCGGGAAAAACATGCTGGGCAACTACCAGGTCTAGGCCGAGGTCCCACACCTCCTTGCCGAGGTGTTGCCTCGATGGCCACATTCTAGGAAATGAAGTCCGAAAAAATCTGGGTTTCCCTCTCTTGAAGAACATGTCGAACATGAAGAACATGAACATGAGGAAGATGAATGCAAAGATCATAATTTGCTATTACAAAATCTGAGACTTCGTGCTATGAATTCAAAAACATGGACCTGGGTACCCATATTCAAGGATCTTGTGAGAACAAACACAAAACATGAATCTTAATGCAAACTTTCGGATCAAACAAGACTTTTTCTTCAAGAACACATGAAAACTATTTTCTCTTTCTAAAACCAACTTTAAATCAATGCATGACGTGCAGAACAGGTTCGACCATACAATGCAGCTAGATGATCAATGAGAGCAACAAGAGTAAATCAAGAATCTAACCTCAATACACGAATCTAACGGTTTGATCTCTAGGAATCAAGCTCGAAAGCCCACTCTCTCACTCTAAAATTTCTTCTTCTTCCTAGAGCTTCTCTCTCTCTACAAGGCAAAGATACAACACAAAAAAATGTATATTTCTGGGTCTGACGGCTGACTTAACCCTCTGCAGGGGCACGTGGCAGCGGCTGGTTGGTTCTCCTCAAAAAGGTGACTGAGTGAAAAGACAAGGCTATGACAAAGTGTATCTAACAAGTTACCCGGCAAGAACACTCCGATAAGTAACGACATCGGCTAACATCAAGACTCGGCAAGCAAGGGGCAAGGACCTCGGCTAGAAAGGACAACACTTGACTAAATTGTGCCACAACTTGGCCTAGATGTGCCACACCTCGGTCTAGGTCGTACCAATCCAGGAACAAGATCACTTAAGTGCAAGGGTAACATCTCGGTCTTGGTGATGAACACCTCGGCCTAGATAATGAAATCTCGGCTAATATGCCATGGCGAAGGTGGAGGTCAAACAAAGTGGTTCCACGGAAATTCCAGACTAAAGAGGACCTCGGCTAAACTCACACCAAGCAGGGTACAAAACATGTAAGAAACACTTAAGCAAAACAAATCAAGGTTTACAAAGATGCAACATATCAAGACAAGATCATGTAATATATGCAAGCATGACTAGGGGAGAGTGAGGGTCATTACATCCTACCCTCCTTAAAGAAGTTTGGTCCCCAAACTTAATTTACCTTGCTTCTACAAATAATCCCGGATGACGGATTTTCATTTCTTCTTCTATTTCCCACGTAGCATCCTTGCCGTAGTGCTCTTTCCATTCAATTTTCACCATTGGTATAGATTTGTTCCTCAACTGTTCCACTTGTCTGTCAATAATTTTCATCGGCTTCTCCTCATAGCACAAATCGTCATTAACCACAATCCCAGTATAATCAATTACATGCAGTGGATCCCGAATATACTTCCTCAACATCGAAATGTGGAACACATTGTGGACTTGACTTAATTCTGGTGGTAAAGCAAGTCTATAGGTAGCTCGATTAACTTTCTCAAGTATTTCAAACAGCCTAATGTAACAGGGTGCTAATTTACCCTTCTTCCCAAATCTTGAAACTCCTTTCATTGGCGAGATCTTCAAGAATACATGATCCCCAACTTCAAACTCTAGCTTCATTCTTCTCTGGTCGGCGTAACTCTTTTGTCGACTCTGAGCGGTTCTGATTCTCTGTTGGATAACCTTGATCTTTTCGGTTGTCCTTTGAACTAGATCGGGGCCGATCAAAGCTTTATCTCCTACCTCGGTCCAACATATCGGCGATGTGCACTTTCTTTCATACAAGGCTTCATACGGCGCCATGCCAATGCTAGCTTGATAACTGTTGTTGTAAGCGAATTCTACTAATAGCAAGTGCACTTCCCAGCTTCCCTTGAAGTCCAATACACATAGTCTAAGCATATCTTCAAGTGTCTGAATTGTTCTCTTTGTTTGGCCATCGGTCTGGGGATGAAAAGTCGTACTAAACCTCAATGCGGTCCCCAAAGCCCTTTGTAAACTCTGCCAAAATCTAGAAACAAACTTTGGATCTCGGTCTGACACAATGGACATCGGCACACGATGAAGTCTAATAATCTCATTCATATACAACACAGCAAGTCGATCAGCATTGAACGAAGTCTTGACAGGCAAGAAGTGTGCTGACTTAGTTAATCTGTCAATTATAACCCATATTGAATCCATCCCTTTCTATTTCTTCGGCAAACCAATCACAAAGTCTATGGAGATGTGTCCCCATTTCCACTCAGGAATCGGCAAAGGTTGAAGAAGTCCTGCTGGCCTCTGATGTTCTGCTTTCACTTGTTGACAATACAAACACTAAGACACGAACTCAGCTATCTCTCTTTTCATATTTGGCCACCAAAAAGTCTGTTTTACGTCTTGATACATCTTGGTATTCCCTGGATGAACTGCAAATCTGGATCTATGAGAGTCTTGCAAAATCTTTACTTTCAACTCTGGGATGTCGACCACGCACAATCTTCCTTCAAACTTAAGCACTCCATTCTCAAAGGTGTAACCTGACCTCGGCCTGGTGATAATCTCGTCGGCTACCTTCTTCAGGAATTCATCCTCCATTTGCCTTGCCTTTACTTCCCCAGTAGTAGTCGACTCCACTGAAATCATGGCTAGACATGCCAAACTTCCCACTGACTTCCTACTCAATGCGTCAGCTACCGAGTTTGCTTTACCTGGGTGATACTAGATTTGCATGTCGTACTCCTTCAATAATTCAAGCCATCTTCTCTGCCTCAAATTTAGTTCCTTTTGAGTGAACAAGTACTTCAGACTCTTGTGATCTATAAAAACTTGGCAAGAGGCTCCATACAAGTAGTGACGCCAAATCTTCAAAGCAAACACCACGGCTGCAAGCTCTAGGTCATGGGTAGGATAGTTCCTTTGATGGGGTTTCAATTGACGAGATGCATATGCTATGACCTTGCCCCCTTGCATTAATACACAATCCAAACCCCTATGTGAAGCATCGTTGTAAATCTAAAATTCCTCATTACTTGATGGAAGTACAAGAACTGGTGCCGTAACTAACCTCGTCTTCAACTCTTAGAAGGCTGATTCTCTATCATCGGTCCATTCATATGCTGTTCCCTTCTTAGTTAGTTATGTTAATGGTACTGCAATCCTTGAGAAGTCCTTCACAAACTTTCTTTAATAACCTGCCAAGCCCAAAAAACTACGAACCTCGGACACGTTGGTCGGCGTCGGCCAATTCACAATTGCTTCAATCTTACTTGGATCAACAAAGATTCCTTCTTCATTAATCACATGGCCCAAAAATGAAATGCTGGAAAGCCAAAATTCACACTTGCTAAGCTTGGCATATAATTTCCTATATCTTAGGATCTGTAAGGCTAGTCTCAAATGCTGCTCATACTCATCACCACTTTTGGAATAGATCAGTATGTCGTCGATGAAAACAACCACGGACTCGTCTAGGTACAGCTTAAAAACTCTATTCATCAAGTCCATAAATGTTGCAGGAGCATTTGTCACTCCAAAAGGGATTACCAAAAATTCGTAGTGGCCATACCTTGTCCGAAAAGCAGTCTTCTCAATATCCTCGGCTTTAACTTTCAGCTGATGGTAGCCTGACCTAAGGTCAATCTCGGAAAAGACTCGTGCTCCTTGTAGTTGATCAAGCAAATCATCAATCCTAGGCAATGGGTACTTATTCTTAATGGTTACCTTATTAAGTTCTCTGTAATCGATGCAAAGGCGAAGTGTGACATCCTTCTTCTTAACAAATAGAACGGGTGCTCCCCATGGTGAAGTGCTCAGCCTAATGAATCCCTTATCCAACAATTCTTGTAATTGCAGTTTTAATTCCTTTAGTTCAGTTGGGGCCATTCTATAGGGTGTTTTGGAGATGGGTTGCGTTCCCGACATGATGTCCACAGTAAACTCTATTTCTCTATCGACCAAGTGGCCAGGCAACTCATTTGGAAAGACGTCGGGGAATTCTCTAACCACGGGGATGTCGGCTAACTCAACATTTCCATTCAAATTAGTTAATATACTACACAGATATCCTTGGCACCCCTTTTGGATCAACTTATAGGCTTTCATGAATGAGATCAAGTAAGGTGGGGATACTATTATTTTACCCTGGAAAATAACCTCGGCTTGGTTTGGGGGTCTCAGTGTGACACTCTTAGAAACGCAATTTATGGATTCATGATTTGCTATTAACCAATCCATTCCCAAAATGACATCAAAGTGAGCTATGTCCAACGGCATCAAATCAACTAATAGTTCTACATCCTCAATCACAACAACACACACCCTATAAATGGATGCAACAATCATAGTTCTCCCAGATGGAGTAGACACATATAACACATAGTCAAGGGGTTCTTGTTCTTTATTTAACTTCTCGGCAAACTTAGCAGATACAAATGAATGTGTAGAACCCGAATCAATTAATATGTATGCATCTCGAGAGCAAATTGGGAGTATACCTGACACTACTGTCTCAGCATTCTGAGTGTCTCCTGGTGCCAATGCAAAAACTCTGCCCTGTCTCGACTATGCCCTCCCGATGTTATTTCTCTGTGCATAGCCCGAGGTACTCCCATTCTTCTTACCATCATCAATCCTTGCCTTCAGACAGTCTTTCACACGATGACCCATTTCACCACATTCAAAACACCTCCCGACGCCCAAAGGCAAACTCCGGAATGCGACTTCCCACAGCTTGCACACATTGGCCTAGTATTACCTTCTTGGTTCGAGTTGCTGGAGCTGTCCACATTCGTTTTCTTCTTGGTGTTAAACGGAGCTCGGCGATTGTCATAGCTCTGCCTCTTCTTTTGATTTTCTCCTGAGTTCTGATATTAGTTCAGGTTAGCCTCTGCTAGGATGGCCTTGTCTAACACTCCGGCGTAGGTCAGCATATTGAGCATGTTAACTCGATCCTGAATTGGTCCACGCAGTCCACTTTCGAACTTCCTGGCCTTCCTGTATTCATCATCGACCATGTGAGGCGCATATCTCGCCAACTCGGTAAAAGTACAGTCATATTCTACCACTGTTTTGTTGCCTTGTGTCAGAGTTTGAAACTCTATGGTCTTACGGTCTCAAACACTAAGGGGAAAATGCTTGTTGTAAAACAACTCCAAAAATCTGACCCAAGTCAGACCTGGGTTGCTTTCTCGGGTCATCATCTATCATCTTCGTGCATCGTCATCTAATGTGAATGTTGCCAATGACACCTTCTCGGCATCGGTACTGGGAAAGATCTCGAACGGCTTCTTCATTTCCAAGACCCACGCTTCGGCTTTCATCGGTTCAATACCCCTAGAGAACCTCAGCGGTTTCATCTTTTTGAACTCTCTGATCAAGGCTATGGTGCCGTCCCCATATAAAGCTTGCTGTGGAGGCACTTACGGCACTGGAGGAGGTAGAGATGGAACTACAAGTCGGCCATTTGTCTACTCGGCCTGGGTAGAAATAGTACTAGCGTCTTGTGGCCGAGTTTGCCTCAACTCACGGACCAAACCTTTGACCAGTCCCTCTAATCTGTCCAATCTGTCTTCGGGATGATCTTGGCCAACTGGTGGCCTACCCCTTCTCATGATGCTAAGAGTATGCAAAATGTGACTTAAAACAAAACGATCAAATAGACATGTATGCAAGTAACAGACAGTCAAGCCGAGATGGTGCACACCTTGTCAAATAGCAAGCAATATGATGCGATCGTAACATTTTTCTAAGGGAAATCCTATGCTCTTTAGGACTCAAGTGTGTGAATAACGTACTATAGGAAACTTGTGCTCTGATACCAATCTGTCACGACCGCATTCCGCCCCTAGTAGAATAGTGCCGTGATGGCCAGTCATCCAAGATTACCGAAGGCCAGCTTTCAAAATTCACACACAATCAGAGTATTACATATGAGGCTAACATGTGCGGAAGCAATATATACAAATCTAATTAGTCCATAAGAGCTGTGCATAAGTTAAATGGAATGGCATACATCCTTACATAGCTTTTATACAACAAAAATGAAGTACAAAAATACATCTTGACCAAAAGGCTTCTCAGCCATCAAATACAAAATACAATGAAATACAGCTAAGAAGCATGATCTTCAAGATGCTGCAAAAGTGCGAAATCCAAAACAAGTGGCAAGTACATCTAGGCGTCACCGCCGTCCTGCTCGTCACCTATATATATATAAAGAGGGGTGAGCTTGAATACTCAGTGAATGGTATAAATAATAAAGGGGTTTACATGAATGATATCCAAAATCTTTATCAAATCAAGGCACATCACATCTTATACAAAATCCAAGGGCAAATCAAGTTTACCTAACAAATCTTTCAAGTCTCATCAATTAAAGTCTTTCAAGGCTTTCAAGTTCCAAGGGATGACATTTCCAAAGATTGTGCTACAAATGCTTATAGTCCCCTAGCACCTACGGACTTTTCAAGATTGTGCTACAAATGCTTATAGTCCCCTAGCACGTACGGACTTTTCAAGATTGTGCTATAAATGCTTATAGTCCCCTAACATGTACGGACTTTTCAAGATTGTGCTACAAATGCTTATAGTCCCCTAGCACGTATGGACTTTTTAAAGATTGTGCTACAAATGCTTATAGTCCCCTAGCACGTACGGACTTTTCAAGATTGTCAAAACCAAAGCTAATACTTGATACACAAGATAGGGATAGTCATTCATGCTTAACAAATACTTTTCCAAAACAAGCAAGGCAAAACTTTTTCAAAACTTAATAACATAACTTTATTAAAAATACCACTCACATAGTTCTTCAAACGTCGGGGTTAAGGCAAGTCCAAGTCCTACAAACACATGGCAAAGTCTGTTGGATGCACTCTCAAACAAGTTCACATGCATGCAAATGACCTCGACATTCTTCGAAAACTAATTCAAATCAAAACAAAACACAGTTTCTTATCTCGGGAAAAACATGCTGGGCAACTACCAGGTCTAGGCCGAGGTCCCACACCTCCTTGCCGAGGTGTTGCCTCGACGGCCACATTCAAGGAAATGATGTCGGAAAAAATCTGGGTTTCCCTCTCTTGAAGAACATGTCGAACATGAAGAACATGAACATGAGGAAGATGAATGCAAAGATCATAATTTGCTATTACAAAATCTGAGACTTCATGCTATGAATTAAAAAACATGGACCTGGGTACCCATATTCAAGGATCTTGTGAGAACAAACACAAAACATGAATCTTAATGCAAACTTTCGGATCAAACAAGACTTTTTCTTCAAGAACACATGAAAACCATTTTCTCTTTCTAAAACCAACTTTAAATCAATGCATGACGTGCAGAACAGGTTCGATCGTGTAATGTAGCTAGATGATCAATGAGAGCAACAAGAGTAAATCAAGAATCTAACCTCAATACACGAATCTGACGGTTTGATCTCTAGGAATCAAGCTTGAAAGCTCACTCTCTCACTCTAAAGCTTCTTCTTCTTCCTAGAGCTTCTCTCTCTCTACAAGGCAAAGATACAACACAAAAAAATGTATATTTCTGGGTCTGACAGCTGACTTAACCCTCTGCAGGGGCACGTGGCAGCGGCTGGTTGGTTCTCCTCAAAAAGGTGAATAAGTGAAAAGACAAGGCTATGACAAAGTGTATCTAACAAGCTACCCGACAAGAACACTCCGACAAGTAACGACATCAGCTAACATCAAGACTCGGCGAGCAAGGGGCAAGGACCTCGGCTAGAAAGGACAACACTTGACTAAACTGTGCCACACCTTGGCCTAGATGTGCCACACCTCGGTCTAGGTCGTACCAATCTAGGAACAAGATCACTTAAGTGCAAGGGTAACATCTCGGCCTTGGTGATGAACACCTCGGCCTAGATAATGAAATCTCGGCCAATATGCCATGGCGAAGGTGGAGGTTAAACAAAGTGGTTCCACGGAAATTCCAGACTAAAGAGGACCTCGGCTAAACTCACACCAAGCAGGGTACAAAACATGCAAGAAACACTTAAGCAAAACAAATCAAGGTTTGCAAAGATGCAACATATCAAGACAAGATCATGTAATATATGCAAGCTTGACTACGGTAGAGTGAGGGTCGTTACAATTTTAACTTTTGAAAAAAAAAAGATTAGGACTTTCAACATCAATTATCGTTCAACATTTCTATTTATATAATAATATAAATAAGAATAGGTATGTAGACACCCCATTTTAACCGGCCTAAGACTTGGGCACTTTTATTTGATTACCTGATGATGACGATCAGAATGTGTTTTTCACAGAATTCTCAGTAAGGGAGATGGAATTTGAGCTTTAATTCCAACATTCACACATTTTTGGCCAAATTATTTTTCATCCAAAATTCACCATTCTCCACTCACCATCCACTTTCATAATTATAACTCACCATCCTCACTCGCCATATACTTTCATAATCACATCACACCATCTCCACTCACCACCCACTTTCATAATTACACTCCGCCATCCCCTCTCACTATCTACTTTCACAATCATACCACACCATCCCCACTCATTATCCATTTTTATAATTACACCACACCATTCCCACTCATCATCTACTTTCATGATTACACCCCACCATCCGCGCTCACCATCTACTCTCATAAATCACATCTCACCATCTCCACTCACCATCCACTTTCATAATTATAACCCACCATCCCCACTCACCATCTACTTTCATAATCACACCCCACCATCCCCATTCACCACCCACTTTCATAATTACACGCCACCATCCCCACTCACCATCTACTTTCATAATTATACCCCATCATCCCCACTCACCATCTACTTTCATGATTACACCCCACCATCTCCACCCACCATCTACTTTCATAATCATATCCCATCATCTCCACTCACCATCTTTCATAATTACATCCCACCATCTCAACTCATCATCCATTTTCCTAAATCACACACCACCATCACCATTCATCATTCATCATTCACCTCCATTAAACATTGTCCTCCATTAGCTCCATTATCTTCCCTAAATGCCCCACTTTGTCTTCCACTTTGTCCTTCACTTTGTCTACCACCATTGCCCACTTGCATTGGCTATACAATAAGAGCTCTAGTCTTGAATTTGGAGATAAAAATTTTAAGAAGAGAGGGGGGAGAGAGAGAATGCTAAAATTGTGTTAGAATTTGAGAGAAAAGAAAGTTTTAAAAACAAGAGAGTTGTCTTGCCAAATTAGTGAAGTTACATACCCTCTTACAACTTATCTTCCCTTGTCAAACCCACTCAAAACCTTAATCAAGGAAAGAGTATTCTTACTAAAAAAAGAGTGATCATAAATTTGTTCAAAACCGTCATTCTAAGCTCAAATTCCAAGCTCTTGAATTAAGGATTAAGATCATAATTTACAACCTTTAGGGTGATCAAGAGGAAGTTTGAAAATCAAGAAGTTCAATATTTTCTTTGGAAGGTGAATTTTTCATTCTTTCTTATATATATATATATTTGGAATGCATGTTCTATCTTATATTTGTTTTCTTGTGCTATGTTCATATTAGTTTTGTTGTACTCTTGCATGTTCTATCTTATATTTGTTTTCTTATTTTAGTTTCATATTAGTTTTGTTGTAATTTTGCACTTTCTATTTTATATTTATTTTCTTGTTTTAATCTAACCGTTAGCAGTTAGTTGAGCCACCAACATATTTCTTATTTATTCCTTTTTTTGGTTTTGCAACATGACAGGTTTTGCTAGGCCTAGTTGGCCTACCGTTTAACTTCTTTTGGACAAGACATCATTGTCTTCCAATGTTGACCAACTTCTTATGGTTTCCAAAGCACATGAAACTTTTTCTTTTGTTTATTTTATTTTGAGTGTTTTGTAAGGTTTTTATTTTGCTGTAATGTTCTCCTTATCTCTCTCTAATTTGGTTTGTAATTATTTTTTCAAGTGTTGTAATAATTTCTCGCCCCGCTTCTTTCTATCTTGTTCTTTTACTTGCTTTCTTTACTTGTGAATATGCATCATATTTTGTTTTTTATTATATCCATGCTTTGCATCCATATTTCATGTATATTAATTATATGTGCTACCTCATGTTTTTTAGATGATTCACATGCCATATCTTAGAAGCCGAATCTTTACTTGCATCTGTTCAGTGAATTGCATTAGGATTTTGTATATAAGATCATGCATGTTTTACTAACTTTGTTTTGTAGCTATTCGCGGGACGTTGGTAAATATATAAGTTTTTATGCTTTGGCATCTCACTTGTGAGTGTTTTTCTTAATTATGTTTAAGCATCCTACAATGTGGTTATTTGCTTACTTAATATAACTGTATGAATGTCAGTAATTAAGGATTAAGATCATAATTCACAACCTTGAAGGTGATTAAGAGAGAGTTTAAAAATCAAGAAGATCAATATTTCTTTGGAAGGTGAATTTTCAATTCTTTCATTTTTGTTTTGTTTTTGTGTGTGTGTGTGTGTGTGTGTGTGTGTGTGTGTGCATGTTTTATCTTATATTTGTTTTCTTGTGTTATTTTCATATTAGTTTTGTTTTACTCTTGTATGTTCTATCTTATATTTGTTTTCTTATTTTAGTTTCATATTAGTTTTGTTGTAATTTTGCACTTTCTATTTTATATTTATTTTCTTGTTTTAATCTAACCAGTAGTGGTTAGTTAAGCCACCAACATATTTCTTATTTGTTCCTTTTTTTGGTTTTGCAACATGACAGGTTTTGCTAGGCCTAGGTGGCCGGCCGATTAGTTTCTTTTGGACAAGATGGCATTGTCTTCCAATGTTGACCAACTTCTGATGGTTTCCAAGGCACATGAAACTTTTTCTTTTGTTTATTTTATTTGAGTGTTTTGTGAGGTTTTTATTTTGCTATAATATTCTCCTTATCTCTCTCTAATTTGGTTTGTAATTATTTTTTCAAGTATTGTAATAATTTTCCGCCCCGCTTCTTTCTATCCTGTTCTTTTACTTGCTTTTTTATTTGTGAATATGCATCATATTTTGTTTTTTTATTATATCCATGCTTTGCATCCATGTTTCATGCATCTTGATTCGGCTAAGTTTGTATTTTGTGGATTTAATCAATTCCTATGTAATTATATGTGCTACCTCATGTTCTTGAGTTGATTCACATGTCATAACTTAGAAGCCAAATCTTTACTTGCATCTCTTGAGTGAATTGCATTAGGATTTTGTATATAAGATCATGCATATTTTACTAACTTTCACTACTAGAAATATGATCTTTTGCGTCTATATTTTTACAATTGATTGTTTAACCGTCGCAAAAAAGTACTTTTTATATCCAAATCTCGTTCTAATTAACACCCAGTCGTTTTCTTTAAAATAAAATAAAAAAAAAATCATCCATATCGTGTATAACTTGCCCTATCCCCAAATTATGTATGCATCACTCTTATTTCCCAAATCGGTATGAACTCTCTCTCTCTCTCAAAATCTCACTCTCCACTCTCTCTCGCTCTACTCTCTCTTTCAACTCACCACTCTCAATTTTATTGTTCATTTGAAGATGTCGGTCAACTGTTGATGAATATTTGAAGATTTTGATCGATTGTTGATGAAGATTTGAAGATTTCAATCTGCTGTTAATGAAGATTTCGATTGATTCATGATTGGTAAGTCTAATTTTTATGTATGAATCTAACTCTGTCTCTATAATCCCTATATCTTTTACTCAGCTCCCAAATTCTCTTCCCGCTTTTCGCGAAGATCAACATCAGTTCAGAGGAAATGGATTTTGAAATCAACATGAATTTTTTCCAATTCAATTTATTTTTTTCAATGCGGTGCAAACTCTGATTTGGAAACAGGTTTCTGATTTGAAGATTCATGTTATTTTTTTAATTATTAAGTCTCGATTTTCTTTGGCTTTTAAACTTGATCTGAATATTTCTCTGGATTGTTTGCTAAATTTCGTGTAGTTTTTGAACCTCTTACAATCCACTCATTTGTGGACATCGCTATTCTCAGTCTTTCTTTTCCTGATCTCTGAGTTGTTCCATTTGATTTATTCTTCACTTCTCTTCTGTCTTTGTGTGTTTGATTGCTGAGAATTGATTAAATTAAGCTAGATAGTGCTTTTTTGTGTTTTCTATATGTTTTATTGTACTAGTAATGATTTGAATTAGACTTGATTTTGATTCTGTTAAGCTGGACCCTCTTGATTTTGGAATTTATTTATTTGCTTCAGATGTCAGGCATTTTTAGGAGGATCCATGGTTTGTTTTGGAAAAATTAGTTTGAGGATTGTGAAAGTGAAATTTACTTGATTAGCAGTTTTTAGTTCATATTCCACCCAAATATGGTTGAGTCTGCAAAATCATAAGTTCACAAGTAAATATTGTACTTCTTATATACCATTTTGATGGAGGCATTCTTGGCAAAATATCTTTGACATGTATTTAAGAAGCTAAACACACCTTATTTTTCATATCATGTTGATCATTTTTGCAATAACATCCATTTAATTCTTTCTCCAGCTGCAAACATCATAATGTTATAATTCTTTTTTCTTTTTTCTCCTGCTATAATGGACTCATTATGCATATTGGATGTGTGTATGGACTGTTTAGCAGATACTTCCTAAACCTTTACACTAAAATGTTATTGTATCATATTGTGTGTTGCTTCTGAATGAATCATGTAAGCTGCTAATATAGAGAATTTTGCAAAGCAGAGACTAATATGGTAAAATTAAAATACAATTTTTATAGAAACTCAACTTTTTTTGGTCTCAAAATTGGACATGGCTTCTGGTACACACCCCCTTTGGGTGTACCATATGCAATTTTTGTTATGACCTTTGTGTGTTTGATTATGAATTACTGTGTTGTTAGTTATGACACATTGTCATATTAGTTATGGCATTGTTTGGATTATGATCTAAGAGTTGTTTGTTTATATCTCATGTGATAAAAAAATTGTTTTAGTTATGACTTTCATAGTATTGAGTTATGCCAGTTGTGATAACCAAACTCACAATTAGCATTACCCATATATGTAAATAATGATAGAACTTTTCTTCCATCTCCATATTACTCTACTGATAGAAGCCACTTAATTATATAGTATACTAGTAGTTGGGTTTGTTTTGGATTCATCAGAATTGGATAAATTCGGTGCATTCATTTCTGGGATTTGTGTGGATCCTAGAAGAATTTTTTTTAATAGGCAAAAATTAAAAGAAAGAATTTGGGGATTTGGTAGTAGAATTTATCCTATTTTTGTGTCTATAGTTGTTTCTTGTACAATTAGTTAGCTGTTTTCTTAGCAACCAAACAAAGCCCGAATGCCTTTCTTAGGATGTCTTTAACAAAAAAGAAGAAGAAAAAAGAACAACATTGTATATTTTTGGGTTGGCTTCAAACAAAGCTTGAATGCCTTTCTTATGATGTTTTTAACAAAAAATAAAAAAATTGTGTATTATTATGACTATGGGGTCAACTTCAAAAGTGGATTATCGATTTTTTTTTTTTATATAATTATTTGCCATCCCTAATTTTAGATTTTGCATGTTGTTATGTTGTGGATTGGCTTCTAAATATGTTCTTAAGGTGATTCATAATATGTACGGAAAATATCAGAGTGAAGCTTTTAATTAAGCTAACTCTGAAGATTTTGATTTCAATTTCGTATAATGCATCGCAAAGGTAAAATCGCTACATGGGTTCTATTATGAAGTCATTCTTCAAGAAGCATCTAACTTTTTTCAATGGTCTATTGATTTTTGTTTTTCTTAGAACGTCTATGGCAATTGGTGATGTTATACTCACTCTTGCTATATCAGGTAGCTGATATTGATAGTGCAGTGCTTTCTTCTTTCTCATTTTAAACCTTGTTATCAATAATGGATATAAAATTCTTAATTCAATCATTCAATTCAGTCAATCACCAAAAAAGATAAACAAATAAATAAATCTCTAGCCTAGTGGTTGGCCGGATTTTAACAAAGGATTTCAATTTGAGTTATATAATTGTTTATTAACTAACATAAAAATCATATGCATTGTTTAGCAAATAATATGTCCAAACCTGTACTTTGATGAACACTACTACTTAATAATTTGAGTTATATAATTATTTGTTTATTTATTTAATTTCAATTTACTCTTTGACATGGACCAACTGAATTTGTGACAAGGGTAAGCATATTCATGACGTAACAAAAATTATGGGGGTAAAGTAAAGAATCTTAACCAAAGATTGTGTTACTAGAATTATTTTTTAGTGTGCAAGAGTGAAAATGACTATTCCATGCCTAAAAGTTGTGTTTTATATCAGTTCTATGATGGATATTTTTCTCTCTTTTCCTCCTGAATTCTAAATGATGAAACACAATGGATATGTGAAGGCTTTTTCAATTCTATTTACAAGGGCTTCTCTATTTGTTCTATTTTTAGAAAAGTTGTATTTTCAGGATTATAGTTCCATAATTTTAAGAGATTTGCATGTTTCTTTTTTTGTAGTTCGTTCAGCAGTTTCACGTGTTAAACTTAAATTTATAGGATTGTTATCATGCAATGATTTTTGAGTGGGTCTACAAACATTTGAAAACTGTGAAGAGCAATAGTAAAGTAAGTTCCTTTGCTTATATATAGCTTCTCAAATATGTTGTATTTTGGAATATCATATTTGTGCTTCCTATTTAGTTTCCTTTTTTTTTTCCTTTTCTTCCAGTAGATATGTTAATTTGATAAAATCTAAAAAAGTAGCGTACAATTTTTATCTTGATATTTTCTTCTTCGGTAAGAAATAAGAAAATATTGAAAGACTATTCTTGCATTTATCTTAGCAATTATACTCTAGTAGTAGACAGGAACTAGATTTTCGAAACACACTGTAGCATTATCTTCTTTTCCATCAAATTAAATAGAATTGCTAGTTTACTAATGTTTCCTTAATTATCTTCTAAACATTAGTGCTTTCACATGATATTCTGGATCTCAATTTATGTCTTGGTTGTTGAGCACTTAGAAAGGATGAACTTCTTTAGGGCTATTTTTGGAAGTCTTGTCCTAGCTGATTTAACATCATTCCCTATAGAATCCTTGTCTAATCCCATCTTTGGGTAAGACCTGCCGAGGTATTGTAAGATGACTGCAAGTGATATTAGGAACATTGGGTAATTTCTATTCTTATGTTTTAGATAGTATTTTATATTTCTTTGTGAAGATTAGTGATCTTGTATTGGGACATCATGTAGTCATCTAATGTAGAGTTTAGAAGTTGCAACTATTTTGTATGTTTTGGATTATTACTTTTTTTTCTTCTAACAGTTCAAAACTTAATTTGATTGTTGAAGGCAATATCGAGTTTTAATACTTTTGGTTGGGTATATTTTGTCCAATCTGAGCTGAAAATTCGGAAATAAGGTCTTAAGGGAGGAAAGATCTTAGGTGCGGAGTCTGGCTATTCCCTCAAAGTTGACATTTTGGTGTTCAGCGGCCCTTGAAGGCTTTTGGTGGTGGAGTATCTTATACCCATTTCAAACTAATGTATATTCTGCAAGGTAAGTTGCTAGATGGTGGGTGATTCTCAATTCATTCTCTATTGTGCTCACCTTTCAAGATATTTTTAGTTTTCATTCACATATTGATTGGGTTTCAACCCTTCACATTTGGGGAAGTTCACTTTTTCTGGCAGTTTGTGGCTTCAGAGTAGGAAGAGAAACAAGTTTTTGGTGAATATTTTCAAATTTTGTATGTTGTTCCATGTAAAGTTGTATTGAATATGGACATGATGATATTAACCTCTTGTTTTCCTGAGAATTATTTTAACTATGGCCCCCCAATTGGTATGAAGCGCTTTAAGAATAGCTCTGTGACTACCCAAAGGAAATTGGGTTAATGGCTTTTGCCTTAAAGCTTTCGCTACTTAAGCACTTTAAGAATAACACCGCTGACTTTGAGACTGTTAGGGATATCAAAGAGAACCTTTGCTACTTAAGGTGAAGAAATAACATTATAGTTTGGTATGGCTTTTTGGGATTTGTTTCATTACAATTTATTAGATCTGTTTTCTTGCAGTTATGATTACAAAAGGGAATATCAATTGGGACTTGAGACTACCATCCTTGTTAAGAATTATATTGTAAGTTTATTCTCTTATCTATCTGTGTAATTATATAGAACCTTCCAGGAATTGTTCAACATTGTATGTTGTTTGACGAGTTTCATACATCTCTATTTGCCTATTTTTGATTATAGTACGTAGTTGTTCTGAAAATTTCAATTCTTGAAGGTCAAATTTGAATTCTACTAACAGTCTATGTCAATATATAAAGTTTCCATTAGGAAAGACTATCAGATGTTGCCTAATCAGCTTGGTATGCTCTAATAAAAAATCTTTTTTAATTGATGGTTGATCATTATGATGATAGCTGCTTCTTTTCTTTTATTTTCTTTTTTCTTCTTTTTTTGTTGAATTAGAAAGGAAGTTATATTGAAGTAAAAAAAAAAAAAAAAAGAAAAAAAAAAAGAAAAAAAAAAGGTTCACACAAAGAACTATTTTACAATAAGAAAAGAACCTAATATGTCAGATAATAAAAGAGGATACAAACTTAACAATAAAATTAGCTTCTCTATGGACAAATACGCCCTGGAAATTACTCGTTAGTTGTAGGCACTTGTTCAAACAAAATTTGGTTTGTTTAGTTATTGGCTGTCCGCTTGGAAAGTTGTGTAGTATTTTCCATGAATTAGAATTCAATAATTAACCACTGGGTGTTAGCTTGAATAGTCCAAATTTCAGCTATATTGTTACTTGTACCAATGGGACATTCGAAAGCTTAAATGCAGCGACAATTTGATTTTTTCTGTGATATTTCTGTAAGATGATTAAATGATTAACTCTTTTCAAACTAGTATTGATTCTAAGAACAATTTTGAACCTCTTTCTACCCCTATTGGAAAAGGTTTTGGCATCCAAGTTAGTCAACTGATATATTAATGTATATTTTTGCAAGTAGTGTTGTGGGAGTAGTTGATATGATTAAGTGGGTGATATTGAGAGCTAAATTCAGTTTTTTTTTTTTTTTTTTTTTTTTTTTTTTTTTTTTTTTTTTGAGTACTTGAATCTATTAGTATTTTGTATAAATACTTTTAAGGATGGTTGATGGATATTTGTTTTGCGTGTATAGAAGTTTATATTTTGTATGCACATTTTTTTTTTTTGAAGAAAGATAATTTTGTTGAGTGAAGTGATGGAAAATAATACATGTGCATTAGAATTTTTGCAAATATCACTTTACATTTATTGTATATAGTATTTGAATATATATATATATATATATGAGAATATAGGTTGTTAAAACATTGTAGGTAATTTATTTATTTATTTATTTATTGCGACGATAACAAGATGGTCGCTAATAGATTATAGGTATTTTCTAAATTTTTTTACGACGGCAAAACATTAGTCACCATTAGTAAATCAGAGGGTCGCAAATAGTTTGCGACTGCTATTTTGCGGCCACAAAAAATATTTGCCACCCCCACTTTCGCGACCCCTATTTGCCGTCGCATGGGCCGTCACAAAAGGTCTTTTGCGACTATTTTTTTATTATTTGCGACGGCTTGTAGCGGTCACAAAAAGTACTTTTTTTGGTAGTGTTTGTTTTGTAGCTGTTCGATAGACGTCGGTAAATATGTAAGTTTTTATGCTTTAACATCCCACTTGTGTGTGTTTTTCTTAATTATGATTAAGTATCCTACCATGTGGCTATTTGCTTACTTGATATAACTGTATGAATGTCAGTGGATGGAGGTTGTGTCGCTTAATTTGGAATGATGTTGATTTTTCATGTTTGTAAATTCAATTTATTTGGATTGTACATCTGCAAAACTCTTTCAAAATACATGAAATCAAATTGCTTCAAAATGAATGGCATAGTCTATACTTGTATACTTCACATAGTAAATTTTAGGATTTATTAAATAATCAGAACATGAACATATAAAGAAAATAAAATTCATATCATGGTTTAGTATAGGCCGATCTTTTGATCGGGTGAGCGGAGGTGCTCAATAATAACATTTCCCACTTATACCTAAGGTTCCAAGCCAAGCATCTTTGGTGACGACAAACAGTGGCTTTGGCACGAGTCACGGGTTTTCTAATTTTTCTAAAACAATAGGTGGCGACTCTAAGATCTGGTGATGCAGTCCATTTCTGACAAAGGTTTTGTTGTAAAATGGATTTTTTTTTTCTTTTTTTTAAGAGTTTCCAAAATTGGACTCTCGTCTATGTTTCACATTGCACTTGTGAGACTAGATCAAAGAAATTGAGGGTCCGAACTGTTTAATGCGCACGGGTACCCCTGGGCATGTTACAATTTCTGGCAACTCTGCTGGAGATTTTTATGAAACCTTGACTCGAACTCCATGATATGACTTTTATTTTCAATTATATGTTTATTGCATTGCATGCATTGGTGCCCTTAAAGTCCTTGTGTTACCCAGATACAGGTGGGAGCACACACACTTTTTGTGACACTACACCTATTTCTACGTTACTTTGGAGGCCTTATGTTATAACCTTTTGAGTTCTGTCAAAAAGGTAGCTCTGCTATCTAAGCTCTACTATCTAAGGTTCTCAGGCTTCGAAGAGAGGCTGTATTGACTTTTCTGATTTCCTGTGATCTTCATTGATTGTGACCCAAAGGACCTTTGGTAATGTCACATTGACTTCAACCCCTAGAGTAGAGCCAACCTTGTGCATATAATGAGCTATAGTACCTTCCAAAATTAGGATAGGATGCTCTCCCATTTGTAGGATGTATGATACCGCTTGTTTGAATATTGAAACCCTAGATCATTTCAAAGCTAGGACAGGATAACCCTAGCCCCCATAAGGGTGTTTGTCCTTTTTTCTACTATGTGCAATGTATGGGATCTGGGGTACTCAAATTCTGAACAGTGGTTCAAGCATGTCAGTTTGTGGGGTTTAGTTTTTTTCAATAGAGGGCATACAACGATCAATTATGCGAATTGGACCAAAGTGCTACCATAGTTCCAATTGGAAGTTCCGTTTTGTTTTTGTTAAGTTATTACAACACCATTACTTCAAAAAAGTCCGATATCCCACAAAGTCTCCCAGTGTAAATAAATAGAACTTGTGGGATATCCGACCATTTTTGTGATTAGGGAGCGACCACCTATTGATTGCATGGGCTTTATTTTGAATGTTATGGATGGCCCACACTTTGACTAACAATTTGAGAATGGTTTTATTCTGAGTTTTGAATTGAGAATTGAGTCTAAGTTTGATTCCATCAAGTTCGTAGTGTTGGGATCAGACTCGAGTCATTCAAGTGAGTCGGAGTCTGTTGATTTCAAGAGTGCTAACCTAGACATTTCTATCCTGTCTAGGTCTTCTTTGTCATTTCCTTTTGAGTCTGTTGTCATCGCTGAGTCGTAGTTTCTTTTCAATAAAAGTGCCATAGATTTTGCCTACTTCTCTGTGCCTTTAATTCATTGCATTAACCAAAAATTACAAAAAAAATTTCCAAAACTCTAATAAAAATGAAGATGAAGAAATTCCTCAGGATTTGTAAATTTTGATAGATTGAAAGGAAAAGAGGTGCGCTAAGCCATTGATGAATGAGATCATTTTTGTTAATGTGGGTACTGAGAAGGATCCTGGCTTGGTCTAGATTGATTCCATATTGTCTTCATAAGAGCAAGAGATATTTGTCACTTTGTTAAAAGATTTTAAAAAATATTTTTGCATGGTCCTATGAAGACATGCTTGGAATTGATCTTGAGATTATATAGCACAAGATCCCTCTCGACTTGAGGTTCGACCTCCTTAGCTTTCAAACCTTGATTCAGAATGTTCAGTATTCCACCAAATTGTAAGGCTTGCATAGTCGGAATGGAGGCATCCCTTAAACTAGGGGTAATAAGGTCGGATGTGATTCAGATTGAAAGCAGCCCTTGAACTAGGGGCAATAAGGTTGGATGTGATCGAAGATTTAAAATTGGATCATTTCTCAAGCTAATGGAGACCAAAAAAGAAGTCAAATCCCAAAATCTAAGAGAAGGAGATTTATTGCTAAAGGACAATCAAGTTCCTATCTGCCACACTAGAGACAAATTCAAACCCAATTGAATGGGTCCCTACATCATTAAGACTATCTGGTAAGGAGGAACAACCATTCTCATGGATTTAGATGACTTAGAGATCTCACAGCCAATCAACATGGACAAACTACAAGGTACTACCCTTTGAGAGGCTCGCTGGGCCGAAAACCTAGAAGGGCGACCCACGCAAAAGTTCGAGCAAAAAAAAAAAAAAAAAAAAAAAAAAAAAAGTGAAAAAATGAAAAAACTCGCAAGGTTGAAAACCTAGAAGGGTGGCTTTGGCAAAAGTTAGAGCACAAAAGGAAAGTCAAAATACTCGAGTGAGCCTTACCCGTGAACTAAGTAAGGCCTGATTCCTATCTTTGGGATACGTAGGTAGCTTCATCCTGAAGTTTGGCCCTAACCATTTTCAACTTGCTTGTCTCGTCCATGTTTGATTGGTGTATCCTTATTCAACTCGGCTATCCAATCCATGTTCAATTAGTTCATCTCCGTTCAATTCGGTTGTCCTATTCCAATTCAGTTGTAAGACAGATCCTGCCCCAAGTTATCTAATTTTAGTTTGTGCATCTTAAGGGTTGATCCCGTATTGGTTGGGTAATTGCCATTTGCAATAACAGTTTTTGAGGTTTTTTTTAATAAAGTCGACTAATTTTCTCAAAAATTATTCCATTTTTGCAAAATCAGACCATTCTTGGACTCAAAAAAAAGGAAAAATTTCAATGCTTACAGCTTAGCTTACATGATTTTAAAACAGAGAGTGGAACAAGCATGTTAATCTAACTCTCATATTGGTCAAAATCTTTTTAGTAAAAAAAAAAAAAAACTCAAAGCAATGAATTAGGGGCATAGTCGAGTCAGGAATTTTGTTTTCTCCCCGCACTATCGAGTCCCATGTTCATATTTTAGCTGGCCGACTGACCATTTAGTCGGCCATCCAGATTTTAGTTGACTCGAGGTGTGTTTCCTGTTTGTGTCAGTCGGCCAATCACCCAATCTGCCAGTAGGTCAATTTATGAACCTAGAATGGGAAAATTGCAGAATTTGTGTAAAGCTCAATGGTTTGTCTTTTAGAGTTTTGTTTTGAGTCTATTTCATTCTAGTGAGTGTAAATAGGTTTGTTTGGATTGTTTTTGCTCTGTTTTTCTTCCATTAAATCATTCTTTGATTTATGATCAGTTGAGGGCTCAATGTCCAATTCAAAATTCATTCAGACTCGATCATTCTCAAATTCAAAATTCAATAAAATATATTCAAACTCAATGCAAAGCCATTCACGCCATGATGTGCAAACAACAAAATTTCTTTTATTTAATTCCAAGATGAACCCCCTCCCCCCCCCTCCCCCCGATTACAACATTACAGAAAGAGGAAGAAATTTTGAAACAAAAGAGAGAAAATTTTGAAGAATTGGTGCTCCTTCCTAAGCCCTCAAAAAAAAAAAAAAAAAAAAAAGCCAAAAAAAAAAAAAAAGCCAAAAAAAAAAATAAAAAATAAAAATACGAAGAGAGGGGTATTTTCTTAGTTTTTTAGCAGTGGCCTGGCAACAAAGATTACAACTGGTTTCATTTGCACACAGCTTCGTCACTCAACTCTACCATCAGCTGTCTCACTTCATCTTCACTCCTTCGAGGCTCTTGAAGACTCTACTTCAGCCTTGGCAGAGCTTCCAAAAGAAATTACTCCCCGCTGGCCATCAAATGCGAAGTATGAGGAAACTTTGAATCGGGCCATAGTTGTCGCTTATCGTTTCAACGCTTTGTTTTGCCTTTTCAAGTTTCCAATCTCTTCTCGAGCATTTTTATACATACATTGAAGTAGGGAGAGTTGCGCCGATAGTTGATGCACTTCAAACGTCCTGTTCTGCAGTCGACGGGGACAAGTTCGAGACCGCAGTTACGGTCTCCACACATGACCTCGGCGTATACGAGTTAGCCTTGATGTCAGATTGTGCTGCCATTATTTGCTCAACTGACATCACTGGAATGTTGAGAATAGGAGAAGTTGGACGGGTGCACGATTGAGGTTCAAGGGAGTCAAAATCGGTTATCTCTATCATAGACTCGTTGAGGTCTGGAAAGAGAGTGAGAGAACCGCGAGAAGAGGCCATGACAGAGGAAAGTGATGCAAAAGAAAGGGGTTGCAAAGTGGTAGTAGAGAGAGATCGTATTTTTTTTTTTTTTTTGCTCTGCCTCTCTTACAAACCTTGGTTTAAGAAGAGCACGAGAAAGGAGAAGAAGATAAGGGGGTGAAGGTGCCGAGGCAATTGTTGAAAAAATTGGGGAGGGTCTAGCTCTGTCAGTTAGTTGATGCAAAAGTCAAAGCCTCGTGTCAGTTGCAACATTCGAAGGGAGAGAGAGACAAAAACAAGAGAGGAGACACACACACACACACACACATATATATGTATATCTTTGTATGTATATATATCTACTTGTATACAGAGAACGAGGAAGGAGAAGAAGATAAGGGGGTGAAGATGCCGAGGCGATCAATGTGACTCACGGTAGTTGGCAGTCCGGCTAACGCAAAAGTTGAAGCCTCGTATCAGGCGCGACATTCGAAGGGAGAGAGAGACAAAAACAAGAGAGACGGGAGAGTTGCATGCATATATGTATACATATTGTATGCCTATGTATTGTATATATATTTGTTTAAATATTTTGTCACAAGAGTGGCTTGGTTTGGTGGTTTGGTTCAACAGTTAAGGACTAGGAGGCTAAGCTTGAGATTAGGGGTTCGAACCCTTGTATAAATGCATTTGTGTATCTCCCTTATTTTTACGTTTTTTGCGTACGCTAACATCAGCAAAAAGAGTATTCCTTCTCGGTAATAAAATATTCCCCGAATGTGTATATGTATACTGTATGTACGTATCTGCATGTTTTTGTCTATATATGAATATGTGTATACCGTATATGTCTGTGTATATGTTTTTGTTCATATATATGTGTGTGTGCATGTGTGTGTATCTCCATATGTGTTTATAGTTTGCCTGTGTATGGCTGTATACGTATTTGTATTATGTATATGGTATGTATATGTATACAATATTTGGTATTTATACAAAAAAAAAAAAAAGAATTTTGAAAACAGAAGAAAAAAAAATCATTCTACTATACCTTCTTCCACTCGTGTGAGACACGTTTGGACTTCGAATTTACAATTCCTCCTTTCGCATGAAACGCGTTAGGATTTCAAGTTTACTCGGTTAAAACCTTCCCCCTCTCCGTATGAAATACAATTAGGTACGCCCGTTGGTTACATCATCTTTCCTCCTTTTGCGTGAAATGTGTTAGGATTGCAAGTCTACTCGATTAAAACCTTCCCCCTCACCGTATGAAATATGGTTAGGTATGCCTGTTGGTTACACCACCTTTGCTTCTTTCATGTGAAACGTGTTAGGATTAGATGTTTTTCTGGTTAAAACCTTTCCCCTCTCCGTATGAGATATGGTTAGGTATGCCTGTTAGTTACACCACATTTGTTCCTTTCACGTGAAACATGTTACGATTTGAAGTTTACCTAGTTAAAACCTTCCCCTTTTCTGTATGAGAAACGGTTAGGTATTCTTGTTGGTTTTACCACATTTTCACTTTTCACGTGAAACATGTTAGGATTTGATGTTTACCTAGTTAAAACTTTCCCCCTTTCCGTATAAGATATGGTTAGGTATGCTTGTTGGTTACACCATATTTTCACCTTTCACATGAAACGTGTTAGGATTTGATATTTACCAAGTTAAAACCTGCCCTCTTTCCGTATCAGATACAGTTAGGTATGCTTGTTGGTTACACGACATTTTTCACCTTTCACGTGAAACGTGTTAGGATTTGCGTTCACCTAGTTAAAACCATCCCCCTTTCTGTATGAGATACAGTTAGGTATGCTTGTTGGTTACACCATATTTTCACTTTTTACGTGGAACGTGTTAGGATTTGATGTTTACTCGGTTAAAACCTTTCCTCTCTCTGTATGAAATATGGTTAGGTAGGCCTATTGGTTACGCCACCTTTGCTCCTTCCACATAAAACATGTTAGGAATTAATGTTTACCCGGTTAAAACCTTCCTCCTTTTTGTATGAGATACGGTTAGGTACGTCTATTGGTTATACCACATTTCCTCATCTCGCATGAAACGTGTTCGGATTTTAGATTACTTGGTCGAAAACCTTCCCCCTCTCCGTATGAAATACGGTTAGGTACACTTGTTGGTTACACCACCTTTGCTGATTTCACGTGAAACATGTTAAGATTTAATGTTTACCCTGTTAAAACCTTCCTCCTTTCTGTATGAGATATAGTTAGGTAAGTCTGTTAGTTACACAACATTTCCTCATCTCGCGTGAAACATGTTTAGATTTTAGATTACCTGATTAAAACCTTCCTCCTCTCCGTATGAAATACGATTAGGTACACTTATTGGTTACACCACCTTTGCTCTTTTCACGTGAAACCTGTTAGGATTTGATGTTTACCCAGTTAAAACCTTTCCCATTTTTGCATGAGATATGGTTAGGTACGTCTGTTGGTTATACCACGTTTCCTCATCTCACGTGAAACGCGTTCAGACTTCAGATTACTCGGTTAAAGCCTTCTACCTTTACCATATGAGATACGGTTAGGTACGTCTGTTAGTTACACCACTATACCTCCTCCCGTGTGAAACGCTTTTGGATTTCGAGCTCATTATTTTCTCTTCTTGTGTGAAACGCATTTGGATCTCAAGTTCACTATTTCTCCCCTCACGTCAGACATGCTTGGATTTTGAGTTCACCTTTCTTCTATCAATTGAGTTGTGGCACATTTGTATGCGTTGCACTCTCTCTATTTGTGTTGTGGCACATTTATATGCGTTACACCCTCTATTATGCTGTATATCATTTGCACAAGGCTTGTCTCATATGTTACTATCTTCATATCTTTATCATGAATTTTCAAAACAACCAGCTACAAGAAGTGTGTAAGTCCAACTTCCAAGTGGCATTTTGAGCATATCATTTGCATTTTGCTCCTGAACTATGTTTGCTTGATTTCTAGTAATAGGAAACGCATGCAACCTTAGGTTCAACCACTTGCATTGCATCTTGTTTGTTTGCCCAAGTCTTATGGCCTTGTCAAAAGGGTTGTCTTTAGGCTTTGACATTCACTCGCATCATGAAATGACTTCGAGCTCTGTCAAAGAGGAGCAACTGTAGACACCCCATTTTGACCAATCCTAAGACTTGGGCGCCTTCTTTTGATTACCCGATGATGACAATCAGAATGTGTTTCTCACAGAATCCTCAGTAAGAGAGATGGAATTTGAGCTTTAATCCCAAGATTCACACATTTTTGGCCAAATTATTTTTCATCCAAAATTCACCAATCTCAACTCACCATCTACTTTCATAATTATAACCCACCATCCCCACTCACCATTTATTTTCATAATCACATCCCACCATCTCCACTCATCACTCACTTTCATAATTACACGACACCATCCCCACTCACAATCTACTTTTATAATCATACCCCACCATCCCCACTCATTATCCATTTTCATAATTACACCCCACCATCCCTACTCACCATCCACTTTCATTATTACACTCCACCATCCCCACTCACCATCTATTTTCATAATCACATACCACCATCTCCACTCACCATCCACTTTTATAATTATAACCCACCATCCCCACTCACCATCTACTTTTCAAAATCACATCCCACCATCTCCACTCACCACCCACTTTCATAATTAAACCCCACCATCCTCCCTCACCATCTACTTTCATAACCATATCCCACCATCTCCACTCATTATCCATTTTCATAATTACATCCACCATCCCCACTCACCAGCTATTTTCGTGATTACAACCCACCATCCCCATCCACCATCTACTTTCATAATCACATCCCATCATCTGCATTCACCATCTTTCATAATTATATCCCACCATCTCAACTCATTATCCATTTTCCTAAATCACACACCACTATCACCATTCATCATTCACCTCCATTATACATCGTCCCCCATTAGCTCCATTATCTTCCCTAAATGCCGCATTTTGTCTTCCACTTTGTCCTCCATTTTGTCTTCCACCATTGCCCACTTGCATTGGCTATATAATGAGAGCTCTAGTCTTGAATTTGGAGATAAAAATTTTAAGAAGAGAGGGGTAGACAGAGAATGCTAAAATTGTCTTAGAATTTGAGAGAAAATAAAGTCTTAAAAACAAAAGAGTTGTCTTGCCAAACTAGTGAAGTTACATAGCCTCTTACATCTTATCTTCCCTTGTCAAAACTGCTCAAAACCTTAATCAAAGAGAGAGTATTCTTACCAAAAAAAGAGTGATCATACACTTGTTCAAAACCGTCATTCTAAGCTTAAATTCCAAGCTCTTAAATTAAGGATTAAGATCATAATTCATAGCTTTGAGGGTGATCAAGAGGTTCAACATTTCTTTGGAAGATGAATTTTTAATTCTTTCATCTTCTTCTTCTTCTTCTTCTTCTGCTTCTTCTTTTTTGTGTGTGTGTGTGTGTGTGTGTGTGTGTGCATGTTCTATCTTATATTTGTTTTCTTGTGTTATTTTCATATTAGTTTTATTGTACTCTTGCATGTTCTATCTTATATTTTTTTCTTATTTTAGTTTCATATTAGTTTTGTTGTAATCTTGCATGTTCTATCTTATATTTGTTTTCTTATTTTAGTTTCATATTAGTTTTGTTGTAATTTTGCACTTTCTATTTTATATTTATTTTCTTATATTAATCTAACCGGTAGTGGTTAGTTGAGCCACTTACATATTTCTTGTTTGTCCCTATTCTTGGTTTTGCAACAAGACAGGTTTTGCTAGGCCTAGTTGGCCGGCTGGTTAGCTTCTTTTGGACAAGACGGTATTGTCTTCCGATGTTGACAACTTCTGATGGTTTTCAAGGCGTATGAAACTTTTTTTTTTTTATTTTTATTTTATTTTGAGTGTTTTACGGGGTTTTTATTTTGTTGTAATATTCTCCTCATCCCTCTCTAATTTAGTTTGTAATTATTTTTTCAAGTGTTGTAGTAATTTCCTGCCTCGCTTCTTTCTATCCCCTTTTTTTTACTTTCTTTTTTTGTTTGTCAATATGCATCATATTTGTTTTTTTATTATATCCATGCTTTGTATCCATGTTTCATGCATCTTGATTCGGCTAAGTTTGCATTTTGTGGATTTAATGAATTCCTATGTGATTATGTGCGCTACCTCATGTTCTTGAGATGATTCACATGTCATATCTTAGAAGCCGAATCTTTACTTGCATCTCTTGAGTGAATTGCATTAGGATTTTGTATATAAGATTATGCATGTTTTACTAACTTTGTTTTGTAGTTGTTCGTGGGACATCAGTAAATATGTAAGTTTTTATGCTTTAGCATCCCACTTGTGTGTGTTTTTCTTAATTATGTTTAAGCATCCTACCATGTGCCTGTTTGCTTACTTGATATAACTGTATGAATGTCAGTGGATGGAGGTTGTATCGCTTAATTTGGAATGATGTTGATTTTTCATGTTTGCAAATTCAATTTATTTGGGTTGTACATCTTCAAAACTCTTTCAAAATACATGAAATCAAATTGTTCCAAAATGAATGGCATAGCCTATACTTGTATGCTTCACATAGTAAATTTTAGGATTTATTTAATAATCAGAACATGAACGTATAAAGAAAATAAAATTCATATCATGGTTTAGTATAGGCCGATCCTTTTATCGGGTGAGCGGGGGTACTCAATAATAACCTTTCCCACTCATACCTAAAGTTTTGAGCCAAGCATCTTTGATGACGGTGAACAGTGGCCTTGGTACGAGTCATGGGTTTCCTAATTTTCCCAAGACATTAGGTGGCGACTCTAAGCTTTGGTGATGCAGTCCATTTCTGGCAAATGTTTTGCAGTAAAATGGATTTTTTTTTATATATATATATAAAAGTTGCCAAAACTGGACTCTTATCTATGTTTCACATTGCACTCATGAGGCTAGATCAAAGAAATCGAGGGTCCGAACTATTTAACGTGCACGGGTACCCCCAGGCATGTTACAAGGTAATAGATAGATTAAAATTAATTATAAATATAGTTATATCTAAAAGAATATGGCTTTGTATAGTTATATTTTAAATTGCAAAATTTATTTTTTAACTTCCTATATAAAAAGAGTCAAAATTTTAAATTACATATTATTTTTTCTAAAAACATATGAACTCATAGTGAAATAAAGAGAGAAGTACCATAAAGGAAGAGAGGAGTTGCACATATTAAAGATAAATAATTAAATAATTGACTAACACATTTAATAATTTTGAAAAAATAAATTAAAAAAAATATTTTCTTTTTTTATAGCTTTGAAAAACTATTATATTCCTGTGAAGTAATGCTCTGCATCAATTGTCAATTAACACATATCGTAATATCAAAAAATATTAAAAATAATTTTTTTTTTAAAAAAAAGTAATGATATACAAATATAAAATCAATACAAAAACATATTAATAATGATTTTGTTTATATTTTGATCTATCATTTTATAATGAGTGACATGTTTTATTATACAAATGACCCTATGACACCATTTTATTATAAAAATTGCAGTAAAACAATATTAACCAACAAAAAATAGTTATAAACAAAAAACAGATAATGGTTGGTAGAGAAGAGGGGGAAATGACACACAAAATATGAAATACAAAAATAAAAAAATGGTCATAGATAAAAAAAGAAGAAGAAAAAATGGTGCACCTAAATGATGAAAGAGTTTGTTTAAAGAATACAGTAGACTAAATACAAACTAATCTCTAAATTGTCTCATAAAGAAAGTTAAAAAATAATGAGTTTCATCGTTCCATGAATGTAATATCTTGGATAAGAGAAAGAATTGGTTAGATAAATAGTATACAAGAATAGTTTTTTTCATCTTTCTTGTTCTAAATTATAAATCATGCAATTATTATAAAAAATAATAAATTATGAGATTTTTAAAACACACACACACACACACACATATACATATAGTACTGATATGCTTAAATTTATTTGGAAATAAAATTGTGTTTAATTATGGAATAGAGAGAGAATCTAGATATAAGGTTTAATTTTTATTTTATATTAGGCTTAATTTTAGGTTTATATAGATCAGATTAGTTGTGAAAGATATTAATAGTATGTATTTTACGGGAGGTGAGAGAGTTTCTTTTTAATTATATTTATTTTAGGAGAGAAAAGATTTTATGAGATTTATATTCTTTTTAAATAAAAGCTTATTTTGAGAGGGAGAAGGAGGTTGAAAATTGTATGCTTTTTTTTTTTTTTGGTATTGACCTGCAATATATTTGCATTAAATAATTTTGAAGGTTAAAATTATAAAAATTAGCAATTTTAGGTTGTTATGGATTTTTATTTTATTTATTTTTTTAAATCTATAGTTACTTTGTTAGCCAATAGTAATATTTTAAAATATTTTTAAAATTACAAAAATTAGCAATTGTGGATTTACGTTCTTTTCAATTTATAACGTTTTTTTAATATATATATATATATATATAATTACTTTGTTATGAGATGAGATTTGTGTTTTTTTTTTATATTTTATTTTAATGTATAATTACTTTGTTATGGGATGAGATTTATATTCTTTTTAAATAAAAGATTATTTTGAAAATGAGAGAGAGGTGAGAATTGTGTGTTTTTGTTTTTTGGTATTGACTGACAATATATTTGCATTAAATGATTTTGAAGGTTAATATTTATTTCCTTGGAATAGGCAACAGATGTTTTAATTTTTTTAAAATAAAATTTAACAATTAAAAAAATTAGATTTAAGATTTTGAAACACTTAGAGTCTCTAAGATGAAAAGTTACTTTGGTATAATATATACTATAGATAGATTTTGAGATTTAGGAAATAGATAAATACTATGGAAGAGATTTTAGGAACTTGTGATTCAATTTTTTTTTTTTTTTTTTAAATCTATAGTTACTTTGGTAGCCAATAGTATTATTTTTTAAATATTTTTAAAATTACAAAAACTAGCAATTTTAGGTTGTTATGTTATTTTTTTATTTTTTATTTTTTATTTTTTTATAATTTTAAATCTATAGTTTCTTTGTTAGCCAATAGTACTATTTTTAAATATTTTTAAAATTACAAAATTTAGCAATTGTAGTTTTACGTTCTTTTTAATCTATAATGATTTTTTTTAAAAAAAATATATAATTACTTTGTTATGAGATGAGATTTTTTTTTTTTAAATGTATAATGTTTTTTTTTTTTAATGTATAATTACTTTGTTATGAGATAAGATTTAGGACAGAGAGAAATATTAGGAGAGATTTTAGAATCCTATAAGTCAAAATTTTAGGTTTTTTTTTCTTTCTTTAATCTATAATTACCTTGTTAGCCAATAGAATTATTTTTATATAATTTTAAAATCACAAAAATTAGCAATTGTGGAATAAGATTTTAGAGCTCTCGCAAGGTCTCTTATTAGAAATCTCCTTTTTCTTATATAATATATAGATAGATAAATAGATGGATAGATAGGTGGACGTGATTTAAATAAGATAAAAAAAAATAATTTAAAGTAGATCACCCAACTCCTAATTTTCAAAATATCCTTCCTACTTTGTACCCCACCTCCATTTTTTTATTTTTTATTTTTTTGATCAGCAAAGAAAATCTTTATTGATGAAGAAAACATACATTACATATGAGTTTACATCAATAAAAATGAAAAGGAAAAAAGAAAAAGGAGAACAAATCATAATGTTGGTAAGAAACCAATACTAGCTTAAACCAACACTTGATGCCACCCAAAAACTAGTTTTACAATTGGTTATAACCCACAAGAGCACTCTGACTTCAAATCCTTCACACTTGCCACACTTTTGCCAATAGAAGAGTTTTACACAATCTTGCTTCCAACACTTGATACTTAAAGCCAAACCAACAATCCTACAATCCTACCAATGACCTACAGACATAATTTCTTGATTCTACCTTTCTTAACAGGCCTACCCCTCGTTGTTGGTTCTTTCTTTATCCTTTAGCTCTAGCTCAATAATCTTGTTGAGAACAACATCTTCTTCCCCATTGAAATTGATGCCAAGAGATTTCCCCAGTTGTAAAGTGGCCTACCCCACCTCCATCTTACCAGCCCTTTCTTCGGCACATCACCATGAAAATCCTAAGTGATTCGTAATTAGATCAAGATTAAAATATTCCAAATCCCAAAAAATCCAAAACACACAATCTAAATCAACAAGCACTTACGAGAGTGATTTAGATTGTTTGTTTTTCAGAATAAATAATAAATTGACACAAACGATTTTTACGTGGAAAAAAACCACAATTGGACACCTCCAATTGTGATTAAAAAACCACGAGCGAAATGCCACTAATCAATCCACTACTGAAGTAAGAAAGATTACAAAGATAACATACAAATTACCCAACACAGTCAATTTGTCTTCGAATCTTCTGTAACTCTTTCTTCACGACTTTGTCTCGGAACTGATCAATCTTGAAGTTGATTCCACAACCTCACTTGTCGAATTAACGACTATGTATAGAATCAAACGCCTTTTGAAACTATACGCTTGAATCTTCGGAATCCACCGAAGAGAACTCTCTCTTGAATTTAAAGTAACCAACTCCTTGATGTATGTATTTTTGATCATGAGTGAAGAACTCTTCTCAAAAACATCAAGGAAAAACTCATCAAAACTTCAGAAGAACACTTCAAACAAAACCCTAGGACTCTTGAATAAGATCTAGGAAAAGTAATCCTAAAACAGACCCAACAAGCGAATTTATAGAATCTGAGATCACGCGGTCCGCTCGAGCGTGGGAATTCCCGCTCGAGCGGAGACTACAAAATTCTGTGATTCATATAGGCTTCACGCTCGAGCGCTGAATCACACCATCCAGTACTTTTTCAGGCGACTGCAGAGATGCTGAGAGCTTCAAATCCCCGCTCGAGCGTCACTTTCCCCGCTCGAGCGGGAAGACCAAAATTTGAAAAACTGGAAAACTGAAACCTTTAACAACCTTGGTTTTGATCCATGGATTTTGACAACACAGGGTCCTAACAATCTCCCCCTTTGTCAAATCCCGGACAAAACCATTCGAAAACAGTTATCCTAACAAAATCACAAAAGAACGCAAACAATATTCCAAACTAGTCTAAAAACAATGTTCCAACATAAAACCCAAAAAAGAAACAACACCACCAACAACGATCCAACAGTCACAACCAAATCTGAAATCCATGATTGTGAACAACTATCCTGAAAGAAAACAACCACACACAAGCCAACCAAAAATATGTGGAACTGGATTTGATGGATGAAATAAGAAATAACCAATAACAGGTCTATATAAAAAACATCCAAAACAAAAAGATAATCCAACTGTACCAAAGAAGGATAAGCAACTGTACCAATATCAACTGTACCAAAATAAAACATCACCAACTGTACCAAAATCCAAAACATCACCAAAAACACTCCCCCTTTTTGTCCGGGAGGGAACAAAAGAAAGAGAAACAAAACAAAAGAGCAAAGAGCAAAGATCACGAAGCCGGAGGTGGAGACTGCATCTGAAGCAAGGTCAAGATCTGAGCCAACTGGGATGAAGAGTGAGCTACAGAATCCTCAATCCGCTGGGAAGAAGCCTTCAAGGCACTGAAACGAGCATCGGTAGTGGTCTCAAGATCTGTGAGTCTGGCCTCAAATATATCCATCCGCGCCTCAAGATGGTCAAACCGGGAACCAACAGAGCGCTCGAGGAACTGAAGCTGACCACGAACTGTGCGAACTGGAGGGTGCTGCTCCCCCTCACCAAGATCTCCACCAGCAGCAGCATCAAACTCGGCCTCCTCTGCCATGGTCGCAGCAGCACTGGGACCTGCACCAGATCTAGCCGAACCAGAAGGAATCCCCCTAATGTGAGACTGACTCTGGGAGACAGTCTTTTTAGTAAACGGATGGGAAGGAGAAGCAAATTCATCCTCATCAAAGGCAGGGACCTTCAATTTTGCTAAAAGTCGGTTAATGAGACAGCCATAGGGTAAGCCAAGATTACTACGCTCAAAAGGAGCAACCATCTTTTGAATGATAAGAGTGGCAAGATCAATGGGACGGTTTTGGGCTATACACTGAAGAACAAAGCCTTGATCCTGGTTAATCTCAGAGCAGTGGGTGGTAACTATGATATTGGCACATACAATTAAGTTGAGTAACCTAAATTGTGGAAGAAGTTCATTCTGTTTGATCAAGGAACCAGAAGGCCAAGAACGAGGACAACCACAAAGAAACTGAGCAACCTCATCAAAATCACACGTAGGACGCACTGGAAAAGGGTAAAAAATAGGAAATCTCTCACGAAACCCTAAAATCTCGCAGATAAGGTCAGTGGTAACAGTGATTTCCTTAGATCTAACCCAAGTCTTAAACGATGGTCCAATGTCATCAATACCATCCATATTGCAATAAAATTCCCGTACCCAAGTAAGATTTTGTGACCCAGAGAACAAAAGTACCTGATCCCCACCCAAAGAATCAAAGAAAGATCGGATAGAAATGGACTCAAAGGTGGAGGGTTGTACATTTCGTTCAAGATGGATGGAGCGGGAGGAGTAGGACTCGCGGTATAACTTGGCTTTTTCAGCCGATGGGAAGCGATCAGTGTTATATGTAGGGCCAGAGGCTGTAGACTTACGTCATTTAAAGGTGGACATGACTAAACAAGACCAACAAACCCCAACCCTATACAACCAAAAACCAACAAGGACAAGAGGCAACATGAAACAACAGAAACATTAGTAACACGGTGATATAGCAACATGATGCAATAAAAGAAATCTAGAATGCAAAAAGCATGGTGAGGGACTTATGCCAAAAAAAATCAAGTAATCATAAGATAATAGAGGTAGACTAAAATCCCCAACTTCAACACCTATCAAAAACTAGCAAAGAACCCAAAATACGAACCCTAGATGCAAGACATGGACAGTACAGCATTAAGAACTAATCAAAAGTAACAATGAAGGACCTTCAACAAGATGCATAAAGGCACAACAGACCAATCGACATACAGTAAAACAACTTCAGAAACAAAACAAATATGAATATAGCAATGAACAGAGATCTGACACAAGCAAAGGAGAAAGAGAGAAGAGACAAACCTGAGTTGCAGAAACACACGAAAACCCCAACGAAACACCACGGAAGAGCAGACGACAGGAGGCGCAAGGAACAACCCTAGGAGAGAGAGAGCACTGTGGAAAAATGAACCGAAAGGACGAATGAGGGAAATTTATACAAAACCAGTCCGCTCGAGCGTGAGTTTGAACGCTCGAGCGTGAGGCAAACCACGAAGAGACCAGCTCGAGCGTGAACACGTACGCTCGAGCCCCAAAACACCCCTCTCAGAACTGTAAGGCAGAGAGCAAACTACTGCAAGGCTCAAAACTACGCTCGAGCGTAAACAGTGCCGCTCGAGCGGAGAATTTTTTTTTTTTTTTTTTAAATAAAAACAAAAATACTCAATAACAAGAGGTGAGACCTGAAACAAAAGTAGATGAGCACATTCAACCAGAATTGAATACTAAGATGCGATAATCTGCAGTTCATGAAATCTGGAAACTTGCAGTTGTTTAAAAGAAATGACACTGAACATCATGAGCAAAGCAGATAAAATATAATCAGTGATCATAAGCCACATGAGAATGTACAACTCAAAAGCCAACATGAGAGCTCACAAAATAAAGTGTGTGTGTGCAAGCCAAGAGAGTCCACTGAGCTAGAGTTAATCCTCGTAGTGATCGGATGGCTGGACCTCCACCAAGAGTAACTCAACAATACAGAGAAAAGTCAAACCACTAGGAATCACGGGGTATTTGTTGAGTAAAAGCGGAGGCTCCCCCTCAATCAATGAAGCCCTTTATATATATATATATATATTTTATTTATTTATTTTATTTTCTTGTAGGCACTCACTGGTGGCATTCACTCTCAAGAGTATGGAAACCAAACCAGAGAAGAATGAAATCATTAAGGATGGCCTGGTTGGTGCCTCTGAGGTAACCTTTTCCTAATGCCCGGACTTCAAAGAACTGAGGGAGAAACCGTGGAAGTGAATACAGATGGTAGATGGTTAAGAGACTCAACATCACCCATGATATACTAGTATCGGTCAATTCCACTGTAAAAGTACAAGAAACACTGGTAGTGGTCCATAGAGAACTTTGATCACTTGTGCGGAAACCCCTGCAGCAATTTTTCTCAAGGATGTGTACAGAATGAGATCATGAGATTAATGAGCATGGGCATTCAACATGAGCTATGAACAATGAACAATGAGATCATGTAAGCAACATGAGTAGTGTACATAAAAAATTGAATGCAAGAAAAACAGATATCAATGACAATGAGATTATAGCATCCAAGCACACATAAGGCAAAACACTTACACCTACTCAAGGAACAAGTAACACTCTAGTGATCAAGCAGGACTCCCAAGGTCTTTCTAAGGAACTCAAACCGAAGAAGATCAAGGGATTTTGTAAAAATATCAGCTCTTTGATGCTCAGTAGGAACATGCTCAAGAACAACAAGGCCTTCTTCCACTAACTCTCGAATAAAATGATGACGAATGTCAATGTGTTTGGTGCGAGAGTGTTGGACAGGATTTTTTGAAATGTTTATGGCACTTGTGTTATCACAAAAAAGAGTGAGAGTGTTTTGTTCAATCCCATAATCATGAAGCATTTGCTTCATCCACAGCATTTGAGCACAACTACTCCCTGCAGCAATGTACTCAGCCTCAGCAGTCGAAAGAGAGATGGCATTCTACTTTTTACTATGCCAGGAAACCAAATTATTCCCAAGGTAAAAACACCCCCCGGATGTACTCTTCCTATCATCAGCACACCCTTCCCAGTCGGCATCAGAAAAACCAGTAATTTCAGCTGTAGTATCAGTGGAAAACCAAACCCCATACCCCAAAGTCCCATTAACATATTTAATGATGCGTTTGACAGCAAGAAGATGAGACTCTTTAGGACTAGCTTGGTAACGGGCACAAACACCTACACTGAAAGCAATATCAGGACGACTGGCTGTGAGGTACAAAAGACTCCATGTCATACTTCTATAAAGGGTAGGATCAACATCAATACCAGAGGAATCTTTGGAGAGGTGAAGACTGGTGCTCATGGGAGTGCGTGCATGTTTGGCAGACTCAAGACCAAACTTAGACACAAGATTTTTGGCATACTTAGACTGGGAAACAAACATACCTGAAGGAGACTGTTTAATTTGAAGACCCAAAAAATAAGACAATTCTCCCATCATGCTCATCTCAAACTCATGTGTCATGCAATCCGAAAAATATTTCACAAGATGTTCAGCAGTGGATCCAAACACAATATCATCAACATAAATCTGAGCAACAAGAATATGAGACTTAGTATGTTTCACAAATAAGGTCTTATCCACACTACCCCTTTGAAAGGCATTATCAAGAAGAAATGTAGTAAGTCTATCATACCAAGCTCGAGGAGCTTGTTTCAATCCATACAAAGCCTTGTCTAACTTGTAGACATGATTAGGACATTTAGGGTCCTCAAACCCTTTTGGTTGCTCAACATATGCCTCTTCTTTCAAGTACCCATTCAGAAAGGCACTTTTCACATCCATTTGAAATAATTTAAAGCCAAGAAAACATGCAACACCAAGCAAGATACGAATAGATTCGAGACGTGCAACTGGGGCAAACGTCTCATCATAGTCAACACCCTCTACTTGTGTGTAGCCTTGAGCAACCAACCTAGCTTTATTCCTAACAACAGTACCATTCTCATCAGATTTATTTTTAAAGATCCACTTGGTACTTATCACATTCATGTCTCTAGGTCTGGGAACTAGAGTCCAAACTTTGTTACGTGCAAATTGACCTAATTCTTCATGCATAGCATTGACCCAACTATCATCTAGCAAGGCCTCTTTAAAATTCTTAGGTTCAATTAATGAAACATAACACATATGTGATACCTCATCCCGAATCTGTCTTCGGGTTTTCATTCAATCTGAGACACTACCAATCACCTGTTGAACTGGATGATTCAGTTTCACCCTTGCTGATGGTTTAAGCTCAAGACTTGCGGTGACAGAAGCAACAGGAGTGATGTCCCTAGGAGCACTCTTTGGACTTGACCTTACCTGTGAGGATGGTGCTGCAACCATTTCTTGTGATTGGTCCGCACCTTCTTCTTGATTTTGTGATTCCGTATCCAAGATTGGAGACTCATCATTATCATCCTCATTTGTTGCTGGAGTAGGTGCACCTGTGTCATCTATAACCACATTGATAGATTCCATTAAAGATGAAGTTCGCAGGTTATAGACTCTAAACGCCCTACTAGTGGTTGAATACCCTAGAAAAATACCTTCATCACTTCGGGAGTCAAATTTGCCCAAAGGCTCTCTATCTTTGAAGATGTAACACTTACTCCCAAAAGTTTTGAAGCATTTTACATTAGGTTTCAAACCCTTCCACAATTCATATGGAGTTTGTAAAGTGCCGGGCCTTAAATACACGAGATTTATGACATAAACAGCAGTATTTAAGGCTTTAGCCCAAAACTTAGGAGGAAGTTTCTTACTAAGGAGCATGACCCTAGCCATTTCTTGGACAACCCTATTCTTCCTCTCAACAGCTCCATTTTGTTGTGGAGTAATAGGAGCAGAAAATTCATGCTTGATTCCATGCATATCACAAAAATCCGAAAACGAAGTATTTTCAAACTCACGACCATGATCAGCTCGGATTCTTATGATACGCCCAATGGAAACACCCTGTTCATTTTGGATTTTAAAGACTAAGGCCTGGAAGGCATCAAATGTATCAGATTTTTCCCTTAAAAAATTTACCCACGAAAATCGAGTAAAATCATCAACAGTTAAAAAAATGTATCTTTTACCTCCGATGCTTTCAGTGCGAGTAGGACCCATTAAATCCATGTGAACCAATTCAAGAGGACATTTGGTTGTAAAGCTCTTCACCTTTTTATGATGGGCACGGGTTTGCTTTCCAAGTTGACATGGTCCACACACATGGCTCAAATTCTTACCTAGTTTAGGTACTCCCCTTACAAGCTCTTTGTTGGCTATCTTAGTTAGGTCTTTGAAATTCATGTGACCTAATCTTTGATGCCACAGGTCGATGTTACTAATGATGGCAGAGTGACAAGTGAGATCATTAGTTGTAACAATTCCATAGCAGTTATCAGATGTGCGAACCCCATGCAAGACAGTATTTCCCTTTTTATCCAAAATTTCACATTTGTTTTTGAAAACAATACTTCATGATGGGAATCACACATTTGACTAATGCTCAAAAGATTTGCTTTAAGACCATCAACAAGAAGAACATTATCAAGCTTGGGAAGACCAGCAACACTTATAGAGCCCTTACCAATGACTCCAGAAGTGCCGCCATCTCCAAAGGTAACAATTCCTCCTTCATATTTTTCAAGGGAGGTGAAGTAGGATTTGTTACCGGACATATGATGAGAACACCCACTATCAAGATACCACATGTGTGAATCATGTGCTTTTAGAGCAGTGTGAACAACTAAACAAGTCAAATCATCTTTTCTCACCCAAATTTTTTTAGTCTTGGTATTCCGCCTAGACATGTAAGGTTGTCTCCTAGCCCAAAAAGTATTTGAATTTCTACCCTTTTGAGACACCTTACCAAACAATTCATAGCAATAAGGACGAATGTGGCCATACCTACCACAGTGATGACAAATAAAAACCGGTTTTACCTCCTTTTTGTTGATCTTACCAGCTTTAGGTAGATGAAGAGTGAGATCAGCCTGGTCTACCTTCAATTTTCCCTTTGCTTGAGTCTTCTTGTCATGTGAAGTAGAGGCCTGTCCCTTGTGAGCTGTTGCACCATAGCCTAACCCGCTTTTGTCACAACCCATTTGTTGAGACCCGAGGATGTCTTCTAAAGATTTGGAACCTTTGTTCCACATGGCAATAGTGGCTCTAGCAACACGGAGCTCTTCATCTTTTTGACAAACTATCTCTTCCAATATAGCTTGTGACAGCTCAAGACTTGCAAGCTTTTCTTCATATGTGGAATATACCTTCAGAAGTTCATTCCTTTCAGTTTCACAGGATAGTAGCTTTCCACATAAGTCTTGCCTGTCACTCGAGATCTTGACGATATTCTGCTTTGCTGCTACAAGTTCTCCTTTCAGCCTGACATTCTCACTCTCACATGTTTTGAGCTTGAGAGAGAGTTTGTCGTTGGTTTTGGATAAATTCAGAGATTTCTCGTATAGCTTTTCGTAAGCTTGTTGTAGTTCATCGCCATTGATCTCATCATTGTCATCAGATGTTTCATCATCATCTTTTTGCTCTTCATTCTCCTTTGCCTCCTCCAATCTAGCAACTAAGACTGAAAAGTTGCTGGATGGTGGTAAATGTGAATTTCCTCTTTCATGGAATTGGCTCAAAATTTCCCATGCCTCTTTAGCCTTTGTGCAACGAACAACCCGTTGCTGTTCTTCAGCAGAAATTGCTCTAAGAATAGTGATAAGGGCTCTCTGATTGCTCGGATTGTCAGCACTTTCTGTATCTTCTTCAATGGCCTGCCAGCCTTCTGGATCAAAGGCTCTCAGAAAAGCCCTCATTCTGATCTTCCAAAATAGGTAGTTACTCCCGTCAAAGGTGGGAGCAAGATGCAAGTTCTGACCACGAGCTAACTCTGCTGGCTTTGGAGGAGGTTGTGTGAAAGTGGACCAAAATGCCATGAAAGCACTATCCCCGTCTTCTTCTGATTCAGGTTCTTCGGGTTCTTGCTCTGACCCGCTTTCATCATCCCATGTCACAGTGTAGACTTTCTTTCGATTCTTTCTCGAAGGGCATTCAAGGGCCATATGACCATACCCTTGACATTCATAGCACTTGACTCCTTGCCCCTTTACAATCTTCTTTTCAGTTTTTGGAGCAAGTTTTGGTGGAAAAGTTTTGGGTTTTTCATTACTCTTGTCTTTTGAAATAGGGTCTCTGAAATTAGGCTTCTTTTTTCTCAAAATTTTTTTAAATTGTTTAGTCAACATAGCCGTCATCTCAGACTCTAAATCAAATTCAGTCTCCGGAGTTTTTGCAGACTCATGAGCACTAGTGAAAGCCACACTTTCCTTTTGTTTTTTCTTTGAAATCTGGTGGGCTTCATAAGTCTGTAAGTTTCCAACCAATTGATCAAGCTTGAGGGTATCAACATTCTGAGCCTCCTCAATGGCTGTCACTTTTGATTGGAACCTCTCGGGTAAGGACCTCAAAATTTTTCCAACAACTTTAGCTTCCGGGATTTTTTCCCCGAGTGTGAAACAGGAATTCACGATATCACTAAGTTTAGCATAGAATTCATCAAACGTCTCATCATCGCGCATAAAAAGGGTTTCAAAAGCAGAGGTGAGACGTTGAAGTTTTGACCTTTTGACAGAAGTAGTACCTTCGTGAATCGTTTCCAAAATGTCCCAAGCCTCTTTTGCTACCTCACACGTGCAGATATGTCGAAACTCTTCAGGTGTGACGGAGCAAAACAGGGAATTGAGAGCCTTACTGTTCCAACTCGAGTTTTGGTAATCAATTGTGTCCCATTTATCAAGGGGTTTAGGAATATCAACACCATCAATGATGACGGTAGGTTCACTCCACCCATAGATTACGCTGTGCCAAACTTTCTCATCGATGGATTTTAAAAACGCTCTCATACGAGCTTTCCAATAAGAATAGTTTGTACCATCGAGTAAAGGAGGTCTATGGGTCGCGTTACCTTCACGAATAGAATCCATATCACTAGTCACGCAAAATCACAGTCCTATATTTTTTTTTTAAAAAAAAAAGAGTGACCCGCTCTGATACCAATTGAAAATCCAAAGTGATTCGTGATTAGATCAAGATTAAAATATTCCAAATCCCAAAAAATCCAAAACACACAATCTAAATCAACAAGCACTTACGAGAGTGATTTAGATTGTTTGTTTTTCAGAATAAATAATAAATTGACACAAACGATTTTTACATGAAAAAAAACCACAATTGGACACCTCCAACTGTGATTAAAAAACCACGGGCGAAACGCCACTAATCAATCCACTACTGAAGTAAGAAAGATTACAAAGATAACATACAAATTACCCAACACAGTCAATTTGTCTTCGAATCTTCTGTAACTCTTTCTTTACGACTTCGTCTCGGAACTGATCAATCTTGAAGTTGATTCCACAACCTCACTTGTCGAATTAACGACTACGTATAGAATCAAACGCCTTTTGAAACTATACGCTTGAATCTTCGGAATCCACCGAAGAGAACTCTCTCTTGAATTTAAAGTAACCAACTCCTTGATGTATGTATTTTAGATCATGAGTGAAGAACTCTTCTCAAAAACATCAAGGAAAAACTCATCAAAACTTCAGAAGAACACTTCAAACAAAACCCTAGGACTCTTGAATAAGATCTAGGAAAAGTAATCCTAAAACAGACCCAACAAGCGAATTTATAGAATCTGAGATCGCGCGGTCCGCTCGAGCGTGGGAATTCCCGCTCGAGCGGAGACTACAAAATTCTGTGATTCATATAGGCTTCACGCTCGAGCGGTAGTTTCCATGCTCGAGCGCCGAATCACACCATCCAGTACATTTTCAGGCGACTGCAGAGATGCTAAGAGCTTCAAATCCCCGCTCGAGCGTCACTTTCCCCGCTCGAGCGGGAAGACCAAAATTTGAAAAACTGGAAAACTGAAACCTTTAACAACCTTGGTTTTGATCCATGGATTTTGACAACACAGGGTCCTAACACACCATTTTTGGCAGCCTCACTTCTTCAACCTTTTTCACAGATCTATCAACCCTCTCCCTCTGCATACTCGCTCTCTTTGTCTTCTTCAACCTCTCTCTCTCCCTCCACTTCTGCAATCCTGCCACCCCTACGGTGCTACAACATGTAGTACCCACCTTCATGATCCACTCTCACAATCCAGATCAAGACAAAGAGAGATCAACAACTAGAGGGATAAAGATAAAGAAATCGAAGTCATAGCTCCTAGTTTGGAAAAACCAATGTCAAACAAATAGTGGTAGTTCAGATATTGACCATCGAACAAATGACAGTAGCTTGGATGTAAACCACCGAACAAATGGTGGCGGTTTGGTTGTACACCGCCGAACCAGGTCTGAAATGATTGCAAGGAAGACATCATAAGGCTTGAGTTGTGTGAGGGAGGATAGTGACGTGGTTACGCTGTGAAAGAAACAACGACGATGACATGATTGTGCTATAAAAGGAACGATGGAGGCAAGATTAGGTTATGAGAGGGATGGTGGCAGCAGAGTTGCACTATGTGAAAGGTAGCGGTAGCAAGGATTAGGCTATGAAAGTAGGTAAAGGTGAGGATAGATCATCCGTGTTGTGAATGGTGAATAAAGGTGTATCGGAGCTAGTGGCTGGTGGTGGATCGCTTAGGAGGGCGAAGGTGAGGTTGAGGGTGAGAGGGTGAGGGTGATGGTGGGGATAGGGGTGGGGGTAGAGTTGAAGGTAGGGTGAGGAGGTTTGAGCGGTTGGAGATGATAAGAATAAAATTATAATTTTGTATTAGATTAAAATTGTAATAATATATATATATATATATCTATATAATAAGATAGGAGGGTTTTTGAAAATGTATAAAATGTATTAGAGATACATTTAATTTCAAAGGCTCAGATCAACTCTAATAAACATCAATGGTTCAAATCAATAGATTTCCTGCCCAAACAATTCCCCCACCTTTCCACCTACCCACGTCTCCTCCCCACCTTCCCTCTTTATCTCTCTCTCCCTCTCTGTTCTTCTTCTGGATCAGTTGAAATCTGATCTAGGTTGAAGAAGAAAAAGCAAGAAAGAACAATCGTAGGGGAGAGCAAGAGAGAAGAAACAACGAAATCGTAGAGGAGATCAATATCAGAGTTGGCTAGGGTTTCCGATTGAGCAAAAGAGAAGAAGCAATTGTCAAACTCACCGAGTTGGCTCCTCGGTTCCCTACCACCAACTTCACTACCACTACTACATCGACACCGCCGTCTTCTTCTCCTCCCTCGTCATCTCCTCTTTCTCTCTCTGCTTTGAACCCCCATGGGAGCTCTCTGTTACCCCTCTCTCTCTCTCTATATATATATATATATAGATATATATATGCTTCAAGCTTTTTATTTTTAATTTTAGTTGGATAAATTGTTGTTTGTTGGTGGAAGGTTATCAAAGAGACAACTGATTTTTTAAATTGTAGTTCCTCACATTTTAAATTGTAGCCAATTCAAAGGTTATCAAAGAGATAGCTTTTCTTGGTTAGTAAATCTTTCTCTTTCTCTCTTTATATGGATGTGTCTGTTAATATTTTTGTGATATATCATAGTTTCTTGGGTGGAAGCCACATTGATGAACTTTGATAACTCCTTTTGGCCCTAAACAAAAATTGACATTGTAACTGTGTACTAAAATATGCTTCAAGTTTTTTATTTTTAATTTTAGTTGGATAAATTGTTGTTTGTTGGTGGAAGGCTATCAAAGAGATAGCTGATTTTTTAGATTGCAGCTCCTCATTGTGAAGCTGAAGATATCCATGTTATAGCCAATTCAAAGGTTATCAAACAAATAGCTTTTTTCTTGGTTTGTAAATCTTTCTCTTTCTCTCTTTAAATAGAAATTGACGTTGTAACTGTGTACTGAAATGTATATATTGAAATTTCTGACTGTAGGGGCGAAGTTTCAAGATCAAAAAATGTACCCATGTGTGCTCCCTACCACAGTTAGAGGGACTCTGTGTACTGAAATTTCTTTCATGAGTTGGCATATCTAAGTTTATACTTCAAAGAAATGTACCCATGTGTGCTCCCTCACTCTAAAACTCATTAATGTACTGATGGTTGCTGATTTTTTTTTTCAAGTGCTAAACTTTTTCTGTGTTTTCGTTCTCTTCTCATTCTTATTTTATTATTTTTTTTATAACTTTGTTTTCAACTCCATGAGCAGTTAACTTTGTTTGCTGCAGCATTGTCATCTAATTGTGATGATATAATAGATTTTACTTGCAAGAGTGATTGTGTTTTTCATGTTAAAAAATTGTCACTCACAATGGAGGGTTGAAACAGTGATTGTATTTTATTTTATTTTTTGATCAGAGTGATTGTATTTTATTTTATTTTTTGATCAGAGTGATTATGATTAATTGCTATTTACTGTTTGTTGATGAGAACCTTATATAATGGTCTTTCTAGCATGATTATTAGTAGCTGATTGGTGTGCTTGGTTTAGTGTGTAGTATTTTCTTTTTATTCTTTTTTTTTTTTGGGGGGGGGGGGGTCCCTAGCAAGAGTGCTTGGTTTGTTTTTCTATATGCTGATAGAAATTATTTTTGTGCTTTTTTGGCACTCATATTTGCGAGTTGTGATGTCACATTTGTTTGGTTACTTATTGGCAGCTGTAAAGAAGTAACCTCACTGTAAAGAGATGGATGCTTCCCTTCCCTTGCATTGTAAAAGGGAAAGGTGAGAGAAATGGATAAAAAATTTAGCTTATATTTCATTGACATTTCCCTTACCTTTTTTCGATTTTTTTTTTCTTCTTCAAATTCCTATCCAAATCCATGATCTGTACTCTCATTTGGAACATATGATTTTGTTTTTATTATTTTATAGGTGTAACCTATGTTATTTGATTTTGTTTTTGTTTTTGACGATTATTTGAGCTTTGATAGAGTTGTTCTGTGGCAATTCACTTCCCCTCTTTCAAATTCATTTTTTTTTTTTTTATATAAAAATGTTTTAGTTGAACTGAAGGTGTTTAATGTTATGGTGATTACAAAATTTATCATTACTTCTTATTTTTAAATTTTTTTGGACCTTTTATGTTATGGTGATGATGACTTAAATGCGTTTTTTAAAAAAAAAATTGGATACAAAAGACATAGAGCAATCCAAGTATTGGTTTCTATTGTGGGTTAATACTCCTTATATCATAGTGGTATTTTTATATAATTTTCATTTTGTTATTCATATTTAGGGGCTTCTCTAAATTTCATCAATTTACATACAAGTTTAATTGTACTAATGCATTGTTCACAAGTTGTTTGACAAAATAAGTATGAGAGATTTTTTTTTTTCTTTTCAATCTTTGAGATATATTATTTTTGAGTTTTAGCTTAAGTTCAAATGGAACCAACCACTGGAATAGAACAGCAGGGATTCATTAACTAAGGAAAAACAACAGTGGTGCTATAGGGAATGCTAGCTTTAAATCTCCTCTTACAAAGGTACAATTTCTCCTAATTGGTTTTTACATGAGTATTTGCTCATAAAAAAAAAATAAAAAAAAATTGTATGTTGTTTTTGTGTTTGTGAATGGAGCAGAGTTGAAATGTTATAGTAACAACAGTGGATAGTGGAAGGAGAGCCCTGCAATAAATTTCTAGGCTTGAATGAGGAGAAGAGCTTTATTGGTTTTTATGTAAGTGGGATTACCTTAAAAGTTAGTTTCTCGAACTCGGCTCACAAGGTAACGTGAACTGGTTTGTATCTCTCTATCTGGTTGTTTGACTATGCCAAAACCCAGTCCAGTGTTTTTTTCCTGGTTTCATTCAGATTTTAGTTTTTTTTTTCCCCGATTTTCCCTACTCTGTTTTCGACCCAAAATAATCTGTTGCCGTGTTTGCAATTTTTTTTATTTTGTATTCAAAGTTTGATTTTTTTTAAATGGAAAAGTATTTGTAAATGGAAAGTAATTTTTTTTCCAAACTTAGAATCTGTTTTGTTCTCTCATTTTTGGGTGTTTGGGTTGATTTCATGCATCCTTTCTTTCCAGGTCAGTTTTTTTTGGGTTTTTGTTTCACTCATCTATGTTTTTATTTTTGTTGATTGATTGTTTTAATTGATAGGAACGTTCCAATATCCAGGTTAGTTTTTTTTGTTTAATTTTTAAATGGAAAAATATTTGTAAATGAAAAAGCATTAAACTTAAAATCTGTTGGGTGTTTGTTCCATTGGGTTGTTTTTTTTTTACGATTTCCCTGCTCTATTATTTTATTTTTGTGTTCAAAGTTTGATTTTTTAAAATGGAAAAGTATTTGTAATGGAAAAGTATTTTTTTAAATGGAAAACTTAGAATCTGTTGGCTTCAAATTCTAATGGAAACTTAGTATATGTACAGAAAAGCATTCAAACTTAGAATTTGTTGGGTGTTTGTAACATTGGGTTGTTTTTTTTTTTTTTTTTGACGATTTCCTTGCACTGTTTTTATTATTATTATTTTTTATTCAAAGTTTGATTTTTTTAAATGGAAAAGTATTTGTAATGGAAAAGTATTGATTGCTAATGAAACTTCCAATTTGTTGGGTTCAGATTGTAATGGAAACTTAGTATATGTATATGTATATGTATTTTAATATCAAATGGGTTTTATTCTGTAATGTGTCCATTCATATTTTTTTAGAATCTGTTGGGTTCAGATTGTAATGGAAATAACCTGTTTGTTTTTCAGAATCTGTTGGGTTCATATTTTTTTTAGAATCTGTTGGTTTCAGTCTTTTTCCCCTTTCAGTGTTGTTGTCTCTCCCCTTCTCTCTCTGTCGGGCTGTGACTGATATAAAGAAACAGGTTATTTTAGGGTTTTGTTTACGGGTCATTTATGTTTTTTTTTTATTAAATCAATCTAATATATATTAGTTCACTAGAAACTCCCACAACTTTTGAGTTTGTGATTTTTTTATTTTAGATAAGAGGGTTTGGTCAAAACCTCCCACTTGAGGGCATTGTAAAAATTATATATGATAACATTGTATTTTCCAGTGAAGCAGTGTTGATGTGATAAAATTGTCACTTGGCTGGTTCGGTCTTTTATTAAATACAATGATCATTGTGATTTTTTTCCCAGTTAAATTTTTTGGCATTGTAAAAATTAACTCAACTAACTGGTTGGGGGCTGAGAGTAGGTTTTTACTGATCCCATAAGCCTGAAATATTGAATATCCCATCTCACAAATTTTAGAAGATAATAAGCCTGAAGATATGCAGGTAAGGATGTCTAAAACCTACCTTTTTTTCCTTCGCATCTTTTCATTTTTGTGAGGTTCCCATTGAAGTTTTTCTTTGTTTACATTCTTTGCAGCCCATCCCCATCCCTAACAGGTAAATCCCTCTAATTCTAACTAATTAAATTATTTATTCCCTCAAGTTTTTTTATTGGCTGTTGTAAACTCCCACAGCTTCTGAGTTCGCGAAACTCCCACAATTGTTTGAGTTTGTAATTTTGTTTTCTCTAGATAACATTGTATTTTCCATAATGTAATCAAATCCAATTTTTTTACTTTCACTGGAAACTCCCATAGCTTCTGAGTTTATGAAATTTTGTAAGTTTGTGAAACTCCCACAATATTTTTAGTTTGTCAATTTTTTTTTTTCAGATAACGTTGTATTTTCCAGTGATACAGGGTTTGGTCAAAACCTCCCATTAGAGGGCATTGTAAAAATTATATCCGATTACATTGCATTTTCCAATGATGCAGTGTTGATGTGATAAAATTGTCGCTTGGCTAGTTCTGTTTTTTATTATAGAATGATCATTGTAATTTTTTTTTCCCAGTTAAATTTAAGGTACCTAATTGTCTTATTAATATAATAACCCACATTCTGTTGGACCCTTTTTATGAGCTTGCATTTATCGATTCAACAATCTTACAGGGTCATCCAAGAGCAATATAAGTATATCTTGATTTGACCTGAAAACAAATTTATTCCAATACAAATTTTGCTGCATGACACCTGTCTAATATAAGTTTGTTGTGTTGAAAAATGCTAATATGTGAATATTCTCTCTTAGCTGTTTTGTACCCATAGGACTACCGACTAATTGGGAAACGTTATGGCATGATTCCCAAATTGGTGTGGTTTATCAATTCAATAGACAGATATCTGAATGTCTTATTGGTCCCTGAAGGGTAGAGTTTAGAGAAGATAGTGAGGAAGTGGGATTAACAGAAGCTAAGCTTTAATCTGCTCCAAATTCATGCAAAGCTAATGCTTTATGGCTTCTTTTAGAACTATAATATGCTCCTTGGTTCTTCTTTGATTTATCTCTCCCTGTTCTGTCACTAGGATACCTTTAAAAAACATTGTATTTTCCAGTGATACAGGGTTTGGTCAAAACCTCCCACATGAGGGCATTGTAAAAATGATATTTGATCATTGTAATTTTTTTTCCCAGTTAAATTCTTCAGTTTCAGTTCCTTTTTTTTCTTTATGTATCTGTTTGCTAACCACATGCTTCCTTTCATTGCGGTTTGAAATTATTTAGCTGAAATTGCTCGCTCCTCTTTCTTTGTTGACTTCATTGTCTTTACCAGTTACCAAACATAAAATTCCGACTTTGGAGCATGAACTGAACTTATTCTCACCAAGGTAATCTCCTTATCCTCATCTTTCTGCTCTGTTTTGTTACCCACAAAAGGTGCAAAAAACAAAAACATTTGAACAACTCTTCTGGGTTTAGGTTTACCTACCATTAAAATAGCAATTTGTTAGAAACCTTTTTTTTTTCTTCAAGTCACTACCTGACTCTTAGTGGTTTGTTTGGTTGCTCAGAAAATGGTACAAAAATAAAGGAATCTAATTCTGAATAATCTGAACTACTAACCCCAAATGTTGACAAAACTTTAGCCTTATGAAACACCAAAGCACCACAATTGTGTTTTCCATAATGCAATTTCACAATTTCTATGCAATTTCAATATTAATTTCTTTATTATTTGTTTTATACTTACTTATCTGAATTAATAATTTTAATCTCATTAAAGATTTATCTGTAACAAACGCACGCTCAATAATCTCATCTCATGCCCTGTAAAACCCAAAAACATTGCAAAGACGTTAAAGACGTTGCTTGCACGATCTCTTGAACAAACAAACAATGGAAAATAAAATTGAACAAGCAATTGAACAGACTCAAAATCAAGATGGTACAAAGAATGCATACTAAAGTAGGAGCACCATAATCTTCATTCAAATATAACAATTTTTATAAATTCTACCATCATAACATAAATTACTCAAACCCAGATGAATTCACACACATATGTATCGACACATTAAAAAAATACTTTCAATTGTTTAGTAAAAGTAAATCAAATCCGCCTACCTTAAATTTTTTTTTTTTTAACTTGGAATGGACGCATTTGGTGGAGAAAACGAAAACTGAAAGAAAACGCATTACCTTAAATTCTATAGTGACTTATTAATGCTTTTTAATTAATTATTGAAGTGATTACCAATTTCAATTGTGTTTTTAATTGAATTATAAGATAGGCGATAAATTTATTTTATTCCCTTCCTGCAATTCAAAACAGTAGGTATGGTTTAACCAATGTGTTTTTTTAGTTTTTCCCAGTACGTATAGTTTGTTTCATTGTATTTTCAATTGTATTTTTCATTGTTTGTTTGTTCAATTGTATTTTTTCCATTTTTTATTATGAACTTGGGGTTGTTTGTTCTATTGTTTTTGGGAATGTTCCATTGTATTTTCAATGTGTTGGGTTAGTTTTACTTGATAGTTGGTATAAATTGCTGAGGAAACGGTTTTTGTTTTTGTTTTTTGTTTTTTTGGCATTAATTTATGTTTGGACTTTCTAAATAATAAATGGTTAACGGATTTTAATTTCATCTCTATAAAATTGAAGTCAGTTGGGAAAGAGAACAATTCAAATTTGGACAATTGTTGTGCTCCGATTTTAATACTCTTTATGTTGCTAGGACTAATTTTAATTTTATCATTTTAATGTGATTGTTAAAATACATCATTAATGGGTTTAAAATTATATAACCAAATACAAGTTCTTTAAAAAAAAAATATTTTAATATATTTTTATAACTGCATTTTGATCTTAATATTATTTACACCGTGCCTTTAGGCACGAGCATACGCTGGTCTATATAATAAGGGAGAAGAGTTTTTGAAAATGTCTAATTTGTCTTAGAGATACATTTTGATCCAATGGTCTATATCATCCCTGGATATATATAAATGGCTCAGATCTATGTAGTTCCCGCCCAAATATTTCTCTCCCTTAGCCTTCTACCTACCCATGTCTCCTCCCTATTCCCTCTTTATCTCTCTCTCTCTCTGTTCTCACCAACTCTTCTCCCCCTTCCCTCTTTATCTTTCTCTCCCTCTCTGTTCTTCTTCTTTCCTACCCTCCCTCTTCCGCTGCTCTCCAGTCTTCTGCCTCTCGAACTCGGCTTTATCTCTCCCGACGCTGCTCGCAAGGTAAGATTTCTACCTCTCTCTTCTCTCTCTGTTTGTGTTTGCCTCTCCAGTCCTCGAACTCGCATTTTTCTCGCTTCATAATTCTCTCTGTCGGGCTGTGAATAGGTTATTTTATGGTTTTGTTTTAGGGCTATTTTCTGTTATTTTAGGGCTATTTTCCATTGTTTATTTTGGGTTTGTAATCCTAACATTCAAGCTGTGAACATGTTATTTTCGATTGTTGTTTTAATTGTTGTTTTGATTTTGAAATTAGAAATTACGAAGATATGTTTTTCGGATGATTTATTGTTTAGTAATGTTTATTGTTTATTGTGTTTTGATTGCATTGATTAGATACGATTACACCATTTTTGGAAATCCATTGAGACAGATGGGATTAATCTTGGTTTATGCTTATAAGGTGTTTGATGAATTATCTCTTCACATAACTATGTAACAACCTTTAACTACTACTTTTTTCGTGAACCGTATAGTTATAGGTAAATGAGGTTTGTTGTTTACATATAATTTTATATGTTAGGGCTTACCCAATTTGATGTGTTGGTTTGATGCTGTTGGGGAGCAATCATGTGTGTATTGTTTAAATGTGTTTTCAAATGTAATTGGGTTGTTCTGTTGCATTTCTGCCGTGGATTTGTGTTTTCCTTCTTGCCTTCCATTTCTGATGGGTTCGATCTACAGTTTGGTGTGAAGTTTTCAGAACCACTATCCAAATTTTTGATTTTTTTCCCCCTGAAAAGCAGAGAGATGACTGAGATCCATTCTTTTCTTTTCTTTTCCTTTCCCACCGAAATCATCTGACCTGTCCTAGGTTTTTCCGTGTTGATCTGCTTCTTGGGTTTTAGATCTCTTATATACGTAAAGAGTATATCATTTGCAGGATGTCTGAAATGATTATCTGTGTTGTTTTCGACATTATTGTTTTGGTCCCTTCTATTAGGGTTTTGCGTGGGTTTTTCTATATATATGTTTTCCCTCCCTTTTTCTTGCCCCAGAATTTTTTCGACTCTTTCATTATATTGTGGGATGAGATTTAGGACTGTAGATAACAGATTTTGAGAATTCTGTTAGTCTGAAATTTTTGTTTCCCTTCATGAGCTGAATCACACAAAGGTGTAATTTTTCCTTGAATGTGTCATCAATTATCATCATGGTTTATTGTTATGGTTATCACTTTAGCTGATAAGTGATGTTTGTTTTTTAAACATTTGGTGTTGATTTGCTTTTTCTATTTGGTTAGATCATGCGGATCTGATGGGACCATGTCTTTTTGCAAACATAGCCATTTGAATTAATGAAAAGTGTGACGATTTTCCAGTTATGTTTCTCCAAATCTATTTATGTTTTGTTTGATTGTTGCCAAAACAAAAGAAAAGATTAACCTTTTGACTTTTTGTGATTAGAACGACCATTGAAGCTTACAACTGTTTCAAAGTGTATCTCGGCAAGTAGCAATTGGACTTATGGACCTGTTGTACAATTTTCGTTTTTTTTTTTAAAATTTAAACATAGCCTTTTTATTTATTTTTTTATTTTTTTATTTACTGTGATAGAGTATACACTTACTTTTCCCTTTTTTGTTTTGACTTGAATGTAAGCGCTTTGAACCATATATGTGTGTGTATATATATATATTTTGTGGTTTATGAAATTGCATTATTATTCTTTTGTTTGTTATGAATAAATAGAGTAACTTATTATACTCAATTCAATAAAGCCTTTCCATGAATACTGTCTTGCCATTTTACTTAGTCTATTATCCTAATATACCATTCTACCATGTCTTTTCTCATTATTGTGACCCCAGTTAATTTTAATCTTCCCCTTTCCCTAGCATTACCCTCACTGGTAATCTTTGTTTTGTCTACAGGCTGAAGCAAAATTTGGCTATCTTTTGGAGGCTTTAGACATGGGTGCTCCTCCACATGGTATGAATTGCTAGCATATATCTAACATAACAACAAATTACTATCATTTTGGGATAATGTATTCACTGTTATGCATAATCTGAACCTGTATTGGTTAGGTTGAATCATCGCTCTGCACTATTGATGAACACAACGATTTTTAATGCTAGGATGTCCAACTACCGCTCATCTGTCTATATTTCTGAGTTCTCTTGAACATTATTTGGACCATGGCCTCAGGCCAACAGATAGTTATCTGATATTGGAATCGTCTAGACTGGAATTAAGATTGCTCATCTGCTCATCTGTCTTTTTTTTTACTTTCTATTTTTCTCTCTCTCTGTAATTGGTTTATAATTAAGCTTTAGCAAGAGAGAAGTGTAATATGAAGAGTCTGAGACTTAAGCTTAGGAAAGTGAAATGAGTGTGGTAACTAACTAATATTGTAATATTACTAAGACTTAAGTGTAATATGTTCATGAGTTTGCTAATCGTACATTTTACTTAACTAACTGATACATTTTTCCTACTAAACGTTGGGCTTTGATATACTTGAATTTTGCACAATGGGGGTGAGCGACAGTGTATGATTTTTCTTTCCATGCCTTTTCTTTTTAAACATTAGAGATGGTTTGTTAATATTGCAATCACGGAGATTATATTCTTTTCTAATTTTAGCCTAAGTTCAAATGAGACCAACCTCTTCAATTAGAACAAGAAAGATTGATAACTTTAAGAATAATAGTGTGATGCTATAAGAAAGGAACAATTTTCTCCAAAATTATTTTGTGAATAAATTTTCCATGTACTAGGAGAAGATTAAACTCAATATAATTTTCTCCATGCCTTTAGACACAAGCATACACTAGAAAATGTTGGTTTTCAAATCCACTTCAAATGTTGGTTTTCAAACCCACTAGAAAGTGGGTTTAATTTTTTTTTTTTTTTTTTCAAATCCACTCTTTTTGGAAAATGTTTGTAGAAAATGTTGGTTTTTTTTGGTGGATAAATTTAAACTCAAAATTTAAATGGAGTTTAAATTGAGTTCTGTTAAAAAAATGGTGAATTTAAATTTGTATGAAAATTGAGTTAAATTGAGTTCATGAGTTATGTTTATGTAGAAAATGATTTTGTGTGTGTGTGTGTGTAGATAAATTTGAACTCAAAATTTAAATTAGGTTTAAATTGGGTTATCTTTAAAAAATGATCATAAAAGTGAATTTTGAGAAAGAGAAGAAATAATGGGAGTGGTGTGATTTATTCAAAAATTGAAAAGAAGAGTTTTTTTATTAATAGAATTTTGACTTCGAATTCTTATAATAAATTATATTTTTCAATTTTTACTTTAATTTTATTGGGGTGTATTTATGTTTGGGTACTTTTACAAAATTCATTTCAAAGTCAATAAATTTGATAAATTACATTTTAAATCAACACTTTTAAATTTAATTATATTTTAATGTTATAATTAATTTAGACACGGATATACTTTAAACCTCCAAATCAACCCTGGGGACTTGCTTGGTTAGAATTTATTACCAGATAAATCAGTAGTTTGAAGGTGGTAGAATCTATTGATAGAAGTTGAACTTTTTGAGCACTTTCAAGTTGTTGTAAGCTTTAAAGACTGGAAATTGGGTCATCAAAACGAAGACCATATGGGCGGAATGTGATTGGTTGGACGGAAAAAGCAAGCAGAAAAAGCGATAGAGAGTGAAGTCTAAAATAATAAATAAAAAAAAAGAAAGAGCTTTGGGTGACCCACCATCAACCAGGAAGAGGTTAGAAAATTCCACAACTTTTAAGAAATCAAAATATTGTATTTATTATTATTTTTATTTTTAAAATCTTAATTTATTTAGCTTTTATTGTTTGTTGGACAAACTACTAAATTGAAATTCTTAAACAACATAATAATTATTTATTTGGTAGTATTATATATATCAATGGGTATAAATAGTAGAATAATTATTTGTTTGCCGGCAATGGGAGTATTTCGGTGCTTCTCTGTGAGCTGCATCACCGGAGTTGGGGTTATTTCGTTGTTATTTTATTTGAGTTTTATAAAACTTATGGTGCAAGTAAAATTGTTACAATTTTTTAAAAAGAATAGTATTTCTTTATATTTTTTCAATATTTTTGTCAAAAAAATTACGGACTTCATAATAAATTTTAATATGATACGTATGAATTACAACTGTATTTTTATCACAAAATTATTTATACCGTGCCTTCAGGCACGGGCATACGCTAGTATATATATATGAAAGATGTGGGTGGTTCAAAGGAAAAATGGTTGCAATTAGCAGCATTCTTTTTCTTTGGGTGATATTACATTCTTTTTCTTTGGATGGTGCTACATTCCTCAAATTTGGCCTAAGGATCCTCTGTCCTCAAATAATTTTGTCTTCCTGTCCTAAATCACTCACAATCATTCGATATGTCTTGGGATTCTTACATATTAAGATTCTCATATGATCCAATAATTGTGAGTGATTTAGGAGAGAGAGACAAAGTTATTTGAGGACAAAGAATCCTAGCTGCCGAATTTGTGTTCGTGATTGTGTCCCTTAATGACTAGGCAAATTAATGTAGTGTGTGACGTGCTGCTGATGTGGCATAAATTATAATAATTTTTAAATAATAATTGTAATTAAGGGGGTGTTTGGGAAGTCAAAAATTGACTTTTTTAAAAAAAATTAAAATTCACAAAAAAAGACAAAATATGTTAAAATAGTTAATAAAATAAAATGTTACATCAAATCCGTAATTATTTTATTTTTTTGTCTCACAAACATCACATCTAACTACAAAAAAACTAACTATCTTCACAAACACAAATGTTTTAACCTACTAAAATAGTCAAAAACTAAAATAGTCTACTAAAATAGTCAACTTCCCAAACGAGACCCAAAATTTGATAAAATTAGTGAAAAGTCAATTTTAAAGGTGTAAGGCATTAGGTCTCATGAGTATTTATTTTTTTTAGAAGTACATTCTTTGTGAAATATTGTGGTGAGAAGTATATTTTGTTATTTTAGAGGGTATTTTGTTCTCAGTTTTACCTTTTACCTTATTTATTAAAATATTTTTTATCTGCTTAATTCTTTTGAACCTATTTGTCAAATTTGTATCTATTTGTTGAAATTATTTGTTCAAAAATCTATTTGTTGAAGTTCCTATACGTTGAAATTATCTTATCTATTCAAAAAATCATCTGTTTGTTGAAATTTCTATCAATTAAAATGATTTGTTTAAAAAATCTATCTGTTGAAAATCTAGGCTGAAATCGAAATATTTGTTCAATTTTTTACAACATCTATTCAACATTTGTGCATGTCTCATATGTTCAAATTTTCTCTGAACAAAAGTGGATATTACAACATCTCTCTGTATCATTTTCTCAAACATATTCGAAGAGGCATGATTTATAACAACAATCAAACCCAAACCACTTAACCAATTTCAAAACACAGAGGGATATAGATAAATTCCAAAGTTACACAGAGAAATATATATATATATATATATAGAGAGAGAGAGAGAGAGAGAAATAAGAGTTAAGGTTTGATAATTCAATAATATAGGTAATGATTCAAAGAAACTATACGTTTCTCTCTCTCTCTCTATATATATATATATATCATATTATATATGCTTTGCTTTTATGGCATTGAACTGGCTAAGGTATGGGTTTGACCTAACAATGAGAACAAAGTATTATTTCTCCATATGTATATGGCATCATTGGTGCCTTTGCTACGTTATTCACTGGGGTTCAAGATCAATAGTGGACATTTGGGTTCTTGTTCAGATTCCTCTACTTTATCCTCATCATCGGCTTCGAGTTCTTCGTCTTTGTCGAGTTGTTAGTTATTTATTAATTGACTGGGCTTTAGTTGGAGCTAGAATCTCTGCAATTTTGTTGGTAAAATTATTGCCTCTTCCTCCATCTATGGTGTTTGGGTTCATAATTTGGACACAAAAGATGATTTCTTTCTTCTCAGATCTACAACTCATCTTCCGAGTTCTTTCTTCTCAAATCTACTGAATAGAGGCCAAGAATAGATTGTTGGAAAAACACTGGCCACAAGGTCATGGATCTGAGAGGGCGTTGTTTCAGAGGCAAATGACGTCTCGGGCGACATGACAAATGAGGAGAAGAGCAACGGAGCTTTGGTTCGACAAGCTTGAGAAAAAAGAGAAGGAAAAAGAAGGAATATGGAGAGAGAGAGGGTTTGGAGAAATGGGGTTGAGGGGAGAGAGACAATATGATATATATGTATATGGGTAATTTGGTCATTTTGTTGAAATATGTCTTTATGGACATAGTAATTTAGCGTCTGGACCTTTAGACTCAAAAAAATCAAATTCGAATTTATGGACCGAGTGCCTTTAAAATTTTAAATAGTAATTATTTATAAAATTATGTACTTTCGTAAGTACTTTCACAAAAACATATAAGTTAACACAAATTTCTCGTAAGTGATCTTATAAAAGTTTTGAGGAAAGAAAAATCACGTAAGTTTTTACGAAATGATGTAAGTGGTCTCACAAAAATGCATAAGTGACACAAATTTGAGTAAGTCATCCCATAATATTTCAAACAACACAAAATCCCATATGTTTACACAAATTTACGTAATTAGTACTTTCACAAAAACGCGTAACTTAACACAAATTTCTCGTTAGTGATCTCATAAAAGTTTTAAGGAACACAAAATCACGTAAGTTTTCACGAAATGACATAAGCGATCTCACAAAAAAGTGCAAGTAACACAAATTTGACTAAGTCTCCCCATAAAAATTTTGAATAGCACAAAATCACATAAGTTTTCACAAACTCACATAAGTATTCTCACAAAAGCGCGCAAGTCAACACAAATCTCTCGTAAATGATCTCATAAAAATTTTAGGAACACAAAATCACATAAGTGGGTCTCACAAAAATGTGTAAGTAACACAAATTCGAATAAGTCATCTCATAAAATTTTGAACAACACAAAATGACATAAGTTTTCACAAATTCATATAAGTGCTCTCACAAAAATGAGTAAGTTAACACAAATTTCTCTTAAGTTATCTCATACAAGTTTGGAGTAACACAAAATCACGTAAGCTTAACTCACTTAAGTGATCTTACAGAAGCACATAAATAAGACAAATTCAATTGAGTTATTGGTCAATTTATCCATTCAATTGTACAATCAATTTGCGGTAGCCAATGCTTCCAATCAGTTTACAAAACTAATGGATTGGCCAATTGAATGGTTGCGGCCAAGCCATTCGATTAATTGACAAATATAGTGGAGTGATCGATTATAGACACCCCATTTTGACAGGCCCTCCGATCAATTGACAAATATATTGGAGTGACCAATTGTAGACACTCCATTTTGACCGGTCCTAAGACTTGGGTACTTTCTTTTGATTATCCGATGACGAAAATAAGAATGTGTTTTTCACAATATCTTTAGTAAAAAAGATGAAATTTGAGCTTTCATCCTAACCCCAACCTGTTTTGGCTAAGGGTTTAAGACCTGTCAAGCACCGGAGCAAAGCTGGATGGAACCGGAGCAAAACAACCAACTTTCTCTCTAGCTGGTTGACCACCTAGAGACAGTTTCTACCAGATTTTTGTTGGTTCGGGTAGGGCAATTCCCAACTCCATTTTCTGACCCATTGCCTAGTGGTTAATCCATTGAACGTAATGCTTCATATTTGTCTTTCATTAACTCCATTTGTGTTCTATTTGCTCAATTATCTTCTTTAATGCTTCATTCTCGACTTCCACCATATCTCCACTTGCATTGCCTATATAAACACATTAGATTGTTGAGAGGATGAAGAGGATAAATTGATCCTAGTGGTTGATTCATTGAAGGCAATGATCTATATTTGTTTGCTATTAGCTCCATTTGTGCTCCATTTGCTTCATTATCTTCCTTAATGCTCTATTCTTGTCTTCCACCATTTCTTCACTTGCACTGCCTATATAAACACATCAGATTGTTGAGAGGAGGAAGAGGATAGATTGATTAGAGAAGGCTAGAGATAGAGAAAGAAAAAGTCTAAACTTTGAATTTAAGAGTTGGTCAAAATTGAATGTTAGTTGTGAACTTCCATTTTCTCTAGTTATACACCATATCTCATCTTCTATTACAAAAGTTATCCAAGGAATGTTATTGTAGTCAAATTCTAGAGCTTTGACAAAAAAGAGAGTGATTGTTGTTGAAAGAGAGAAAATTAAGGAGTTCAACAATTTGCCCCCACATATAGTGTTATACAATTCAAGTCATCATTCTAGAGCTTTGACAAAAAAGAGAGTGATTGTTGTTGAAAGAGAGAAAATTAAGGAGTTCAACAATTTGCCCCCACATATAGTGTTATACAATTCAAGTCATCATTCTAGCTCAAATTCCAAGCATTTGAATTGAGGATTGAGAACATACTTCACAACCTTGAGGGTTTCTTTTATATGATAAATCTTAAAATCTACCATGTGAAGCATACAATTATAGACTATGCCATTTAATTTCAAACAACGTGATTTCATGCTTTTTGAAAAAGTTTTGAATATGTACAACTCAAAGAAATTAAGTTTACAAACATGAAAATCACCATCCACTACAAGAAATTATCTTTTTAGGGACAAATTTATTTCGTCCTGAAAAATGTAATATTTGTTGGGAAAAACTTTCGCCATCTAATTTTGTCTGTTGTGAAGTTTGTCTAAATGGTCCGTCCGGAAAAGTCAAAAATTGAATTTTACAGACAAAATTTTGCATTTGTCACTATAAATAGATTTTTAGAGACAAAAATATGTGGTTGCAAAAAGTTTTGATTTTGAGACAATCAAAATTTGTTTTTAAAAGTCTATTACAACCTATGACAAACAGAGTATTTATAGAGACAAAAAATTTAGTTTTTGAGACAACCCAAATTAGTTTATAAAAGTTTTAGTTTTTGAGACAAGTGAAATTATGTCTAAAAGTTTTAATTTTCCAGACAACTAAAAGTGGTATGCAAAAGTTATAATGTTTTTTCAAACAACTAAAATTGGTCTCTAAAAATTTGATAATATACTTTCTTTTTTTTTTTTTTTTTTTTTGATTTTGTAACAACTACTAGTTTGAACAAAAACTCACATTCCTTACTTGATTTTTCAGCAACCAAACGGAAAAATATTAAACATATTACTAGACCATGTGTTTATCTCCAAATTAAAATTCAATAACACCAAAAAAAAAAAACAAAAAAAAAACAAAAACAAACAAACAAACAAACACCATGCTCATCGCATTCAAAAGAGGCTTAATCAAAAGATATTTCAATGATAAGCAAATACTATGCTCTAATTCATTAATATGCAATATTTGATTGTATATCATAAACTGATAGAGATTTCAAAAGTATCATTTCCAATTTATAAGGCTAGTGCCATAAGCATTGTTTGTAGCATTCAACTATTCAATGAATAGATTGTAAATTATAAATATATCTACCTACAAAATAGAACAACTCATCCATCACATCTTCTTCTCAAGGGCTTCACTGAAATGTCATTCAAAATCTCGCAAAGAGCTCCCAAGCCTTCAAAGTGCACATTTAAATTTCAATCTGCCACATCATGACCACAACATTAGCAAGACAATAAGACAAAGTACAGGAAATATAACCTGAAAATTCACATATGTACTAAGCTAAACCACATTAAAAACTTCATTTTTCATTTTTGAACACATCCCTTCTATATCTATAATCTACTCCAAGTTCATGTACTCATTCCATATACAACAATCATAATTCACATCCATTAACCAAAACATTAAATCATTATATCTCTGTGCAATTGTGCCTATTTTGGTATGACCAAGAAATGAACTACAAATACACCATAAACGCACAACAAATAAAACCTAAAAAAAGAAAAGAAGAAAGAATCACCTAAAGCTTTTAGGGTGATTTTGTTTTCATGACCCAGCCACATTTATCTAACAAATTAACTAAATTTGAGGTCCCTATCATCTCTCTTATTTCCATTTCAAACAACATAATTCACAAGCCTTATTGATAATTCATAAGCTTTTAGCCTTATTTCCATTTCAAACAACATAATTCAACATAATTCATAAGCTTTTAGACCAAACTTTTTTCATTCAGGGGAAGCTATGTGTTGTGTCTAAGTTAAAGCATTATTGACACTTTGGACTACAATTATTGATGCTAAGTTATGAATTCATGCTCAACAAAATGGATAAAACAACTCATGAAAATAGTATAGAAACCCACAAAGGAAACGAATGTAGATCTCAAAAGATGACTTACTAAGAAGAAGAATCAGTAGAGGGTCCTCTTCGACTAATTTACTGCATCAAGAAGTTGACTTTGGCATTGTATTTTGTTCGATCGGACTCTAAGATTTGAATTCTTTCCACCAGCTCCTCATTGATTCTTTGTTGCTCTTTAGCCTCCCTTGTAGTAGTCTCATTATCCCTCTCAAGTTGGGTACTGGTATGTTTTCTAGATAATGTTGTACTTGGTTTTTGACCACGCCCAAAGCCTCGTATGTAGCCAACTTTTTGACCAAATACCTCAATAGAAGTTGCTCATTAGATAGTGGGCCAGATCCGTCTTTAATACTCCTGCACCTTTTCAAGTTTGTACTACAATATTCATTAGTTAAGATAAAACTAAGTATCCATCCACATTTTATTAAGGATATATGGAATGAAGGTACATAAAGATTGATGTCTTACATATCTAATCTCAGCATCAGCATGCACCCATGCGTCTTTTTCTCACTAAAATGAGTCTTTTTGTACAACTCAACAAGTCTAAGTTCCACTCCAGTGGCATGTTTTCGTTGTGACATTTATAGCACACATTAAACCTCAATATAGATTACGTTGTTCAATTACAATTGCAAAACATAAATTATATATTCTATAATTAATACCTCATCATATTGCACTTTTCTGAAGGCCTTCGAGCCAACAATGTGGTGGACTTTCAACTTCTCCCGATTCAACTTGTTCTTGCCATATCTCATCACCTATTATTAAATGCATAAGTCAAAGTACAAGGTAAGAGGAATTCCCAAGCATATCCAGATTATCACAAGGTAAGAAAGGTTTCTTCCTAGAACTTTTGCCGACCAAACCAACTTCTGAGAATAGAACATCTTTGCTCGGGCGAGGACTCCTTCGCTCTAGCGAGCAAGACAAAACAACTAGGAAATTTACAGCTCAATTAAACAATGTTTGGCCTTGGAAATTTACAAAACTAAGGGTCCTAACATCTTCCGTAATGTTCCATTCTTATCTTCCACCTATATAAGAAGAGCTCAAGTCTTGAATTTCGGGAGATGAATTTGAGAGAAGAAGTATAGAGAGAATGATGAGTTAGAGAGAAGAAGATTAGAGTTTGAGAAACAAAAGAAAAGAAAACTTTGAAAAAGAGAGAATTGTCTTGCCAAAATAGTGAAGTTGTCTTAAGCTCCATATATCTCATCTTCCATTGCAAAACACCACTCAAGAAATTCATTGAAACCAAGTCCTAAAGCTTTGTTCAAAGAGTGTAATCCTTGCCAAGTTCATGAAACTTAAAGATTGATAATTTCTAATAGACATACTTGTCCAAAGACACTGCGGGGGCCGAATATCGGGAGACGTAAAGAGGCCGAATAGTTGGACCTGGAGAGTCAAAATTCATATATCACATTCGGCCCTGGCTTATACACAAATCCAGAGGTACCCTATTCGGCCAAATAACCAGTTGAGTAAGGGGCCGAGTGAAGGGCGACTTGCAACAAAAGGAGCCGAGTAAATAGATATATGATGAATTAAAGGTGGGCCTAGCCCTGAAGCCCAAGAAAGAAAAGATATAAATAGAAGAACATCATCCAGAGAGAGGTATGTGAGAATTAGTATACTTTAATTAAGATACAAGCAATCATGAGAGTATATGCTGACTTATCCGTCGGAGTGCTAATTCCGGCACCCCCGACCGGAGTGTTTATTCCTTTTCAGGTTGTTGGCTGAGGATCTCGAGTGTCCCAGTGGATCAAAAAAGTATTTCCAAAACCACTTCCCCACTATTAGCGCTGTCTGTGGGAATACTTAAATACATCTATGGCGGGTGTAGCCAAAGACCCTTCGATAGTCACTGACGAGGCCACACAGAGAGACGACCTCACTCCAACAAACATGCTTGGACCGGAGACTATCACCATAAGACGTGCCTTGAACTTCGACTCACTTGCCCAGAACTCGTCTTCGACCTCAGCACATGAGACAATGCAAGCAATCATGGAACAGGCGAAGCAAAATGAACTGAGGCTAGAAAACATGATTGCTGAGAACGAGCGCCTCCGTCAGGACTTGGCCTTGGAAGTAGCAAAACCCAATCAAGCTACACGCCAAGATCCAGGACGACCTCTGAGAGCGGGTGGTCGAAGACCTCAAGTTTGGAAGCAATATAGTGACAGCGACTCTGACTCATTATCCCTAGAGCCCAAAAAGAAAAGATGACTTGAAACTACCAGTTCCTCTGAAGAGAGTCCACGTGTAAGGCATAAGCGAAGACTAAATGGTTCGGACAAAGAAGACCAGCATGATCCCTTCGTGCGACGGATTGCAAAGGCAGCGCTACCAAAGAAGTTCAAAGCCTCGTCGTTCACCTTGTACGACGGGAAATCGGACCCCACTGATCATATCCATCATTATAAGCAAGCCATGACGCTGCATGCAAACGACGAGGCTCTCATGTGCAGAATATTTTCTAGCAGTTTGGGGCCATTAGCCGTTATATGGTATTATAAGTTGGAGCCGGCATCGATTAAGAGTTTCCATCAACTATAGAAATCCTTCAGGGCAAGATTTATCACCACTGAGGTCCAGTCGAAGAAAGCCGACTCTCTCTGGGCAATGCAGATCCAGCCGGGAGAAACCTTACAAGCGTATTCGGCGCAATATTGGGAATGCTTTAATCTTGTCCATGATGCTTGCAACGATTCCATGGCCATTACCGCCTTTAAAATGGGTTTGCATCCTGATAGTGCTCTCCACAGTTCCTTGACTAGAAGACCCCCCAAAATAGTATGGTTGTTGATGAAAAAAGTTTAGGAATACTGCAAAGTGGAAGATGACGCCTTGTGGGTTAAAGCCGGAAACATAGCCAATATGACGGCCCCTTTTGAAATTGCTTAGTTGTTAAATTCTGTACCACCTCAGAGCCCTGAACCACGACACCAAGCTAAACAAGACAAGAGATGGGATTCTCGTCGATCAAGCGACCAATGCTCCCACCGTGCAAATGAACAACTGCAAGTCAATAGCAGGCACACAAGGCGCGCAGACAAGAAATATACGGAGTTGTCAGAGCTGATCAGCGCGGTTATGTCCAAAGTCCAACACCTTCTGTTCTTTAAATGGCCGTCCAAAATGGTGGGACCTCTCGACACAAGAAGACGGGATAGGCGGTGTGAGTATCACAAGGATCATGGCCATGATACTGAGAGTTGTTATGCGTTGAAGGATCACTTGGAGGAATTGGTACAAGATGGTCGGCTACAACAGTACGTCCAAAAAGGCGACTCAACTAAAGCAATAGCCTTACGACAGGATTCACCTCCACTCGGCGTGATCCACATGATATACAACCTGCCAATGTCATCTACGGTGCATACGATTCAGTCGAATCTTGACCCTCAAAATCAACTCACTCCGGCTAAACGGCCCCATGAAGTTGCGAGCATTGCTTTCGATGATTCAGATTTGGCCGGAGTGACACTTCCCCACATCGATCCCTTGGTAATCGAGTTACGCGTAAACCAATTCACCGTTGAGCACGTACTCATTGATCTGGGGAGCACATCGGAAGTTATGTATTCCAAGACATTCACCGAACTCAGCTTCTCCGAATCGGATCTTTCTCAAGCTCTTTATCCATTATTCGGCTTCAACGCTAATCCAGAATACCCATTGGGGAAAATCACACTACCCGTTCGAGCGGGCTCCTGAACAGTGGAAGTGGAATTCTTGGTCGTCATGCTACCATCGCCGTATAATCTCATCATGGGGCGAACTTGGTTGCATACTATGCAGGCCGTGCCAAGCACCTATCATCAGCTGCTACGTTTCCCGACAGAATGCAGCATTGAGCAAATCCGTGGCTCCCAGAAATCGGCACAAGCATGTTATCTCCTTGCTAGAAAGACGCCAAAAGAGCTGCAAGTGAATTCTATTGAGGTGCAGGATCGAGAGAGCCTCGACGATGTTGGGCGGCTCCCAAGTGAAAAGGCTACGGAAGCCCTAGATCGAGTTGAAATTGACAGAAACCCAGATAGGTTCTTTATGGTCGGCGCCTCCCTGAATCATGCCAACAGGCAGTAGCTAATTTCCTTCCTGCTCGGCAACCTTGATGTATTTGCGTGGACTCTATATGAGATGCCGGGTGTAGATCCGTCTGTTTCGCAGCATTGTTTAAATGTTGACCCTAAATGCAAGCCGATTATTCAGAAAAGCCGGCGGTCAGTCGCAGAGCACACTGCCGCCGCTGTTGAAGAGGTTGACCGGTTGCTTGACGCTGGGGCAATCAGGGAAGTGACCTACCCTACATGGCTCTCGAATACTATGGTTGTGAAGAAGAAAAATGGAACTTGGCGAGTCTGCGTTGATTTCACGGACTTAAACAAAGCCTGCCCCAAGGATTGTTTTTCCCTCCCCAGGATAGACTAACTTGTAGATGCGATGGCACGCCATCAACGTATGAGCTTCCTCGATGCTTACAGAGGCTACCATTAAATTGCCATGCATCCGGAGGACCAAGACAAAACTGCATTCCTCACCCCAAGAGAAACCTATTGCTATAAGGTTATGCCTTTTGGGCTGAAGAATGTAGGGGCAACTTACCAAAGACTAGTCACTGCCATGTTCAAGGAGCAACTCGGCCACACTATGGAAGTATACATTGACGATATGGTGGTCAAGTCCAAAGAAGAGCAAACTCATCTAGTCGATCTGGAAGAGACATTCGGCATTTTATGCAAATACAAAATGAAGCTGAACGCTTCCAAATGTGCGTTTGGGATTGGCTCTGGAAAATTCTTGGGTTACATTGTCAATCACCGAGGAATCGAAGCCAACTCGAGGCAAATCACAGCAATCTTGGAGCTCGGCTCCCCTCGTTCAGTGAAAGAGGTTCAAAAGTTGATGGGGATGGCCGCCATACTCAACAGGTTCATCAGTCGGTCCGCAGATCACTGCCGATAATTCTTTTATACTCTACGGCAAGGCAAGGCTTTTGAATGGACCTCTGAGTACAAAGCCGCTTTCAACGGCCTCAAGACCTACCTTCGATCAGTTCCACTCTTGACAACACCTTCGACAAACGACCCGCTCATTTTGTATATGGCAGTTTCCGACCGGGTCGTCAGTGCCGTACTGGTAAAGGAAGAGTTAGGGAAGCAGCGACCAGTGTATTATGTGAGCAAGGCAATGGTTGACGTCGAAACACGCTACCTTCCGTTGGAAAAACTCATTCTGGCCCTCGTCATGGTAGCAAGAAAGTTGATGCATTACTTTCAGTGGCATACCATCGGGGTACTACCAGACCACCCCCTCCGGTTGGTACTCTGTAGTGCAGAAGCATCAGGGCACATTTCAAAGTGGGATTTTGAACTTGGCCAGTACGATATTCAGTTTCTGCCTAGAACCTCAATCAAGGGACAGGTGCTTGCCGACTTTGTGGCCGAATTCGCTAGGGGTCTTGCCGACTTCAAGCCTGATGAAATTCAACCTAAGCCGAACTAGAGAATTTATGTTGAGACATTTGGCAGTTGTACTATGATGGATTGTCCAATCAATGAGGCAACGGGGTCGGAGTAGTGATAATGGCTCCCGACGGGGCAATAATTGAGCAGGCTGTCAAACTCGGCTTCGAAGCATCAAATAACGAGGCCGAATACAAGGCCCTACTAACTAGCTTGTGGAATGCACATCTCCTAGGTGCTCAACATCTGCTTATATTTTGCGATTCAAAATTGGTGATCAATCAGCTAAAGGGGGAGTACGCAGCAAAAAACGACCGTATGGCCGCTTACATAAAAACGACAAATTCCTTGCTGGCAAAATTTGACCATCATGAATTGAACCAAATAACCCGTGACCAGAACACACATGCAGATGCCCTGGCCTGCCTAGCCTCTGCCATTAACTCAGAGATTAAACAGACCATTGAAGTTGGTTTCATCCCAGAGCCGAGCATTGGCCCTTCTGAGGAAGTTCAGGTCAATGTCATAGAGTCAGGACCGAGTTAGATGGACTCCATTGCTGCATTCCTGTCTTCTAAACAGCTCCTAGTGGACAAGGAAGAAGCGCACAAGCTGCGAAACAAAGCCCTGCGATACTACTTGGATCCGCAAGGAAAGCTTTATAAAAAATCCATTTCTGGTCCATACCTAGAATACGTTCATCCGGACAAAGTCGAACCGCTTCTGATCGAAATACATGAAGGCAGTTGTGGCGCCTCTGGCGGGCGCTCTTTGGCTCATCGAGCTGCGACACAAGGGTATTACTGGCCAACAATGAGAGCCGTTGCCGAATGTTACGTGAAAAAGTGTGAATAGTGCCAGAAGTTCTCTCCTTTGACCCACTTGCCTGCTGAAGAGTTAAGCTCTATAACTAGTCCTTGGCCGTTCGCCCAATGAGGACTTGACATTGTCGGACCACTACCTCATGCCTCGGGTAACAAGTGATTTTTGATTGTCGCGACTGATTATTTCACAAAATGGGTAGAAGCGGAAGCACTAACGCACATCTGAGATACCGACGTGAAGCATTTTGTATGGAAAAATATCATAACACGATTCGGCATTCCAAGGGCACTTATTTCAGACAACGGCACCCAGTTTGATTGCGGTGTCTACAGGGAACTGTGCAGCAAGTATGGTATTCAGCCCTACTATTCCTCCCCGGCTTATCCATAGAGTAACGGCCAAGCTGAAGCCTCCAACAAATCTATTTTAGACGGCATCAAGAAGAGGCTACAGAAAGCCAAAGGAAGATGGGTCGAAGAGTTGCCAAGTGTATTATGAGCTCATCTTACTACTCCGAGGCAGTCCACTGGGGAGACGCCGTTTGCTCTGTGCTTTGGAACGCAGGCAATCATCCCCTTGGAGATTGGCCTCCCAACTTGAAATCAACAGTTTTTGATTTGGGCCAAAACGACATGATGTTGGCCTTGGATTTGATTCTAATTGAAGAACAGAGAGACCGCGCCCTTGCATCCATGGCATGGTACCAGCAGCAACTTGCTAAGTCATATAATCAGCGTGTTCAACTGCACTGCTACACACTAGGAGAGTTGGTCCTGAAGAAAGTGGTTCCCAAGTCTCCGGATTCGGAGTCCCATTGGTGCATGCCACCTTTGGGCCGATTAAGTCTCCGGATTCGGAGCCCCATTGGTACATGACACCTTTGGGCCGACTAAGCCTCTGGATTCGGAGCGCCCTTCGTGGATATCACGATTGGCCATGCCAAGTCTCTAGATTTGGAGCCCCATTGGTGCATGACACCTTTGGGCTGATTAAGCCTCCGGATTCAGAGCGTCCTTCGTGAATATCACGATTGGCCAAGATATAAGCCTTTGGATTCGGAGCCCTATTGATGCATGACACCTTTGGGCTGATTATGCCTCCAGATTCAGAGCGCCCTTCATGGATATCACAATTGACGAAGTCTCCGAATTCGGAGCCCCATTGGTGCATGACACCTTTGGGTCGATTATGTCTCCGGATTCGGAGCCCCATTGGTGCATGACACCTTTGGGCCGATTAAGCCTCCGGATTCGGAGCGCCCATCATGGATATTACGATTGGCCAAGCCAAGTCTCCAGATTCGGAGCAACATTGGTGCATCACACCTTTGGGCCGATTAAGTCTCCGGATTTGGAGCCCCATTGATGCATGACACCTTTGGGCCGAATAAGCCTCCGGATTCGAAGCCTCATTTGTGCATGACACTTATGGGTCGAATAAGACTATGAATTCGGAACCCCATTCGCGCATGACACTTATTGGCTAAATAAGACTCCGGATTTGGAGCGCCCTTCATGACGCAAATTAAAGCATACAAACACTCAAAATGAAATGCTTAATTAAGTTGAGCTAGCAAAAACCGTATAAACAAATTAAAACATGCAAACATTCAAAATGAGATACTTAAGTATGCAAACATTCAAAATGAAACGCAAACATTTAAAACAAAGTATTTTATTAAGTTGACCAATAGATACATAGCTGACGCCCAATTTGTGTTGGAGCATTTACAATATATTTAATTTTATTCGGCATCACCCTCGTCATCGCTTTTCTTAATTTCGAAAGTGCCAAAAGGAAAGTGATGACGTTGGTATAATGGCGACGCCGATTCAACTCTGACTCCTTGGAGTGCCTTTGCGACTTGGAGAGCCTTAATCCACCCATACCTAAAGCCCCGATTCTCGCATCAGCATACCTTTTTTGCGAATTTCTCCTTGGTCTTCTCTATCCCGACTTTTCGGCCGTTGTGGAAGCCTTTTTCATAACCCATAGACCTTGCAGTCTCTACTACAAACATGCTTGCCATATTTCTATCGGCAATCGCATGACTTATCAGCCGTTGGGTCACTCTTTCCTCCACCACCGGGTTAGATTGACCCGCCGCACGCGGCTCGGTAGTTTGGGCCTTTCTCAGCTCACGCTCAGCCTTCTTTGCACGAGCCTCAAAGGTTCGAATTCATTCGTCCTTCTTCTCTATCTCCCGTCGTGCGACACACAGACGCATGCCGACTTCATAGGTGGTATACAGCCCTTTCATTGCCCCATGGATCCCCTCTCAAAACACTTCAAAATTCTGTCGACCAACCATCGATTGCTGGACTTCCGGTGGAAAAATCTGTCGAGTGAACTTGACTGCTACACCTGGGTCGTTAACAATAGAATCCACCTTTGCCATCGGTTTATTCCCCACAAAATCGCAAAACTCAATGGCCGCGACATCGCATCGGACTCATTTCTTGGTCACGGTCGAGGGGAGCTGCCCCATTGCTATTTTTGCCTTTCGGGGTGATTTGCTTCGACGACTTGGGGGCTGACATTTTTTCCGTTCCCTGGATGTCCTACTTCCCGTGTGTGTGGGCTCACTGCTGCGATTCGTTTTAGTATCAAGCTCAGCCAATGTCCGCCCTTCTCCTCTGTTGTTAAAAAACAGTCTATTTGACATTCGCACTTATCTAACCTTCCGCAACAAATTGGTTTAAATTGAGTCTGAACATAATAAGTGAAATTACGGGCGCGAAGAACCCACTTCATTTATTCCTAACACGTGCAACGCCCCTGAGGCGATCTCATTAATGCTAAACTCCAAAAGGATGCTGATCGACGTGCGCCGTAGCCACTCCACGAACTAATGATATTCAGCTTTCGGAGTTCATACATTGGCTAGGGCAAGGGCAGATTTATTAATCTGATCGGCCAAATATCTAGGCCCGATGCCGATCGATTTGTGCCGCATCCACTCCATGAACGAATGATATTCAGCTTTCGGAGTTCATAAATTGGCTGGGCAAGGGCAGATTTATTAATCTGATCGGCCAAATATCTAAGCCCGATGCCGATCGATTTGTGTCGCAGCCACTCCATGAACTAATGATAATTGGATTTCGGAGTTCATGCATTGGTTGGGGCAAGGGCAGATTTGTTAATCTAATTGGCCAAATATCTAAGCCCGATGTCGATCGATTTATGCCGCAGCCACTTCATGAACTAATGATATTCAGCTTTCGGAGTTCATACATTGGCTGGGGCAAGGGTAGATTTGTTAATCTGATCGGCCAAATATCTAAGCCTGATGCCGATCGATTTTTGCCGCAGCCACTCCATGAACTAATGATATTCGGCTTTCGGAGTTCATACATTGGCTGGGACAAGGGCAGATTTATTAATCTGATCAGCCAAATATCTAAGCCCGATGTCGATCGATTTATGCCACAGCCACTCCATGAACTAATGATATTCGGCTTTCGGAGTTCATACATTGGCTGGGACAAGGGCAGATTTATTAATCTGATCGGCTATTCGATGAGGATAAATTACTAAATTACCTAGTTATCTAATCAGCAAGTGTACACAAATGTTTTATCTAAAGTAGCAAAAAGTAATACCATTCATCAATAGCAAAATCAAGCACAAATAATGGCAAAGTGCAAAGGAAATTTTCGTTAGTAAATTGGGCACAAACTGTAGCCATTTTACATGTGAAAACTACTAAACAAAAAGCTACAAGTTCGCATGGAAATGCCTAGCAAAAACTTAAAAACTGTAGTCATTTTACACATAAAAACTACTAAACGAAAAACTGCAACAATACATTGAAAATCCTTAAACAAAAACAACTAAAATGCCGCCCTAATCAATCCTCGGAGTTAGACTCCAGCAGCTCAATGTCCACTTGCTCGTATGGAATTGGCATAGCCAATTTCACATCATCAGCAGTAAGGGCTTTGAGCCAGCCGTGTTTGAACCCCCGATTTTCAAATTTGGGGACTTCTTCCACATAACTTGTGAGGGCAGCACTTTGCCCAGCCTCGTACGCCTTGGAAGCCTCGGAGTCGGCTACTTCCTTCGCCTTCTTCGATTCTTCCAAGTCAGCCTCCAGTTTGGCAATCGCCTCTCGGGCTAACTTGAGCGCATTTTCGCTCGCATTCGCCTTCTCCTTGGCAGCCAATCTGAGCTGGTCCGAATTTCTTGCCCTTTCCATCTCGGCCTTGGCCCTTGCACCTTCCATCTTCATCCTCACTGCTTCAAACTCGGCCTTACTCCTTTGACCCTCAACTTTTGATTATAAACGGCCAATTCGTTCGATAGCGTCATGCTGGCGACGACCTATCTCAGTTATCATTCCGACTGTCTGCAAAACAGGAAATTAAAACCAAAACAATATATGCATAAAAGGGAAACACAAGATCAAGGAATGTACTAGAAGAGCCGATTGAGCGGCTAACGCAATTGCCAAAAGATCCGGCTCTGCCCGGAACACCTCTTTTTTAGTCGGCAATGAGACCGACGCAGCCATACTCAACGCCACGGCTGGATCTTTCATAGCCGATGCGTCAGAGGAGATCAGCATGTTTTTTATCTTTGGTTAAATGACAAAGGGGACAACTACATCTGACTCCTCTAAACGTGCCCGTTTGTCAGCCTGGTTTTCTTCAGAGCCGGCCTCGAACTCGGCAGGGCGTTTCTCTGCCCTTCGCTTAGCCTCCTGATCCACCTGCACAACCATCTCCGACTCGGTATTTTGGGTTTGAGCCATCTCCTCCTTGATAACAGGCAGGGAGGGCTTAATATTGGTGATGGGTGGCACTTCCAATCAAATGGCCTCTGCTCTTCTCCGCACAGTCATTCTATCGGTGTTTTTCTGTTTGGCGAGTTTTGTGAGGGGCAACACAGCCATGTTTTTGGGGTACGCACCGGGAAGGTCTTCTAACCTAATAAAAATGTCATCGAAGGGAAGGTCCCCTCAGCTTGAAGTGGACAGAAGTTTGGCTGAATTGAGGCCGGCTTCTTCAAAGGCCAACTTCAAAGCCTCCTCTAATTCGGCTTCGGACTGGCTTGACTCTTCAACGACCCTAGCTACCTCCACCTGCTCCGAGTTGGATCCTCCCAAACCAACTTGCCGCACGTTTTTGAAGTTGGTTAAAACAAGAGCCGTAAGAAACTCTTTGCCCCTCGGAATTGGGATGTTTTCTGCCGCCGAGAACGTTGTATACGTCGGCTCGTATCGAAGAAGAATGTGGGCCGCCCTCCCTTGTTTCTAAAGGCTTGGACAGCCGAAGTATTTGAGCACGACTTCAATTTTTGTAAGAACAGTGTCGTCGGTTGAAATCAAAACTTTCTTCAAATCGTTCCCTACACAAGCAAAACTATGAGACCGCAAAAATGAAGCCTTGCAAATATAAGAAAAATGAAAGCAAGGAGCTATATGGCCACCTGGTTTGCCCCTCTATCTAGGAATAGGATCTAGGCAGTTCTCGCCTTTGTCAAATTCCTAGTTGCCTCGAACAACGACCATGACATCATCGACTCGTTTGCCAGAGCTGGAAAGCATAGTCACTAATTGATGGTGGGTGTCCTTGGCCTTAAGGAAATAGCGTCCATGCCGGCCAGAAGAATTGGCCAAGGCATAACAGTGCCGAATAGTAGGTATGCCGAGGTTAATCCTAAGGCGATGGTTTAACTCTATAATCCCCATTACGATTCTAAAAAAGTTGACATTGGGTTGGGAAGGGATTAGACCCCAATGGTGAAGGATAGCCCTAAGGAGTGGATGAAGTGGGAAACGGACTCCGCCCTCTACAATTGATAAGAGAGGGAAGACGATTGCGCTTTCATTAGCCCTCTCCATATCAAGAGTGCTGTCTATCACAAGTGATAGATGGACGTCATCAGGGATAGAAAAATGGCGTCGAAAGCTGGAGACTCGATCCGCAGAGAGGTGGTCTTTCAAATGCTTTGCCATTTTCGTCAGCCTATAGGAATATGCTAAACTAAAAACAAACCAGGAAAAGGGGATTCAAAGCAGAGAGGAAGAGAACTTACAAGAGACAGAGAGGACAATGAAGGATAAAAGAAAGTTGCAAAGGTGCGTTGGAAGGCAGTCCAAAAACTTCAAGCATCCAACAATGTCTATGTATTTGAAAAGACGACAAAATTTTAAATCACAATAAATGGAAGCGTACAAAGGGGCGGGAAGTTAAAATGATGACCGAAAGACGTGTGCTCTGACATCTGCGTTGGAATAAGGTTAACTGCCAAATTTCGGCTCTGACTTTTTGAGTTCGAAACCAAACACACCAGCGAACTGTCATTAGTGGAGTGTTTGAGGGGCAATTGTGGGAGAGCCAAATATCGGGAGACGTAAAGAGGCTGAATAATTGGACCTGGAGAGTCAAAATTCATATGTCGCATTCGGCCCCGTTTTATACACAAATCCAGAGGTACCCTATTCGGCCAAATAACCAGTTGAGTAAGGGGCCGAGTGAAGGGTGGCTTGTAACAAAAGGAGCCGAGTAAATAGATATACGACGAATTAAAGGTGGGCCCAGCCCTGAAGCCCTAGAAAGAAAAGATATAAATAGAAGAACATCATCCAGAGAGAGGTATGTGAGAATTAGTACACTTAACTTAAGATACAAGCAATCAAGAGAGTATAGACTGACTTATCCGTCGGAGTGCTAATTCCGGCACTCCTGACCGGAGTGTTTATTCCTTTTCAGGTTGTTAGCTGAGGATCTCGAGCGTCCTAGTGGATCAAAAGAGTATTTCCAAAACCACTTCCCTACAGACACCATTCTAGCTCAAATTCCAACCTTTTGAATGAGGATTGTGAACACAATTCATAACCTTGAGGGTCATCAAAAGGAAGTTTGGAAATCAAGAAGTTCATTCTTTCTTTGGAAGGTGAATTTTCAATTTCTTTCATTTTCTTGTATTTTCTATCTTATATTTGTTTTCTTTCTTTAATTTCATATTAGTTTTGTTGTAATCTAATCGGAGGTGGTTAGTTATGCCACCTACATATTCCTTGTTTGTTCTTTCTCAGTGTTGCAACAAGACAGGTTTTGCTAGGCCTAGTTGGTCGGTTGGCTAATTATTTGGCCAACCAACTAACTTCTGATGGACAAAACAAAGTAGTCTTCCAGTGTTGCGCATACTAGTTTCCAGTGATCCTCAAGACTTGTATCTTTTATTTTATTTTCACTTGAGAGTTTTCTGAGATTTTTATTTTATTGTAATATTTTCTTCCTCTCCTCCTTTATTTGGATATGTAATTATTCAAGTGTTGTAATAATTTCCCGCCCCGCTTCTTTCTATCTCATTTTTTTAATTGCTTTCTTTATTTGTACATAAACATCATATTTTGTCTTTTCATCATGTCCATGCTTTGCATCCACGTTTCACATCTATGCTTCATGCATCTTGATTCGACTAAGTTTGCATTTATGGGTTTAATCAATTCTTATGTGATTATGTTTAGCATCCTACTATGAGTCTACTTGCTTATTCGATATAACTCTATGAATGCCGATGTGATGTTTGGGTTATCACTTCTAAAATCACCAAACTTAGACTTGATAGAATAACTCAAGCCTAATCCCAACTCTATAGACTTGGTGGAAACAAACTTAGACTCAACATGCAATTTAGAACTCAAAATAAAACTATTCTTAATAGTTAAAGTGCAGGAAATCAACCGCGTTCAAAATAAAGCTCGTGCAATCAATAGGTGGGGTCATTCCCTGATCACAGAAATGGTTTGTTATCCTACAAGTTCTAGGGATTCACACTGGTAAACTTTGCGGAGTATTAGATTTTTCTAAAGTTATGGTGCTACGACAACCTAGCAAAAAGAAAACAAAAAACAAGACTCCCCAATCAAAATTCCTACAGCACTTCGGCTCAATTTGCATAACTGATCATTGTCTGCCCCATCGAAAAACTAAACTCAATCTCACAAACTGATATGCCTGAACCACTAATCTAAATTTAAGAACCTCTATATAGATCACATACATAGCACGTAACAGGAAGAGAACAAACACCCCTATGGGGGGGGGGTAGGGTTACCCTATCTTAGCTTTGAAATGATCTAGAGTTTCACTATTCAAACAAGCGGCATCATACATCCTAAAAATGGGAGAGCATCCTGTCCTAAGTTGAGAAGGTGCTATAGCTCACTATATATACAAGGTCAGCTCTATTCTTAGGGATTAAAGTTAAGGTGACATCACTAAAGAGCCATTTGGTTAATAACCAGTTAAGATCCTAGCAAGTCGGAAGAGTCAATATAGCCTCTATTTTAAGTCCAATAACCTTAGATAGTGGAATTACCTTTTTGACATATCTTAAAAGGTATTAACACAAGGTCTCAATAGTAACGCAGAGATGATATAGTGTCACAAAAAGTTTTCCTGTGCTCCCACTAGGATTTGGGCAACATAGGGACTTCAAATGCACCAATGCATGAAATGCAATGAACATATAATTGAAAATAAAACTCATATCATGGAGTTCGAGTTACGGTTTCTTAATACCCCTAGCAGAGTTGCCAAAAATTGTAACATCGCCCGGGGGTGCATGTCCATTTCATGAGTGAATTGCATTAGGATTTTGTATATAAGATCATGCATGTTGCTGTAGACACCCCATTTTTGACCATCCTCAAGACTTGGACGTCACCACTCGAACACTCGGTGATTACTAATGTTTGTGTTTCGTTTTGAGTTCCTGGAGGTCTCGGCAACGCGCCTTGCCTCGGGATCTCTCAACTCGACTATTCTGTATTTGGTTTTGCACCAAACAGTTGTGTTTTTTGATTCTGAGGGTAGAAAGTAGCTTATTAGCTACCCCTGGCACCCACCGGCCTTGGTTTCAGGCCACCGACCATGTTTTGAGGCTACCGGCCATTGGTGAATTATACCACTGGCCGGTCGGCACTCAATATGGCCGGCTGGCCATCTATTTGGCCGATGACCTCCTTTTCTGGCCGATAGCACCTTTTTACCTTTTTTAGGCATGGTGCATGCCAGTTGTGCCAGCTGCAATGCACCAAACCTGCCCCGGGGCATACATATGGCTGTTTTGCCCTTTTTGCACCCTTTTGGTCAAAACTTCTTGAGGAAGCTTGACCCTTTGTCAAAGCTTTCTCAAAAAGCTTGCTAGCTGTCCTAGCTTCCTCAGGAAGCCTTGCCCCCTTTGCCCCCTTTTTTGTTTAGCTTCTTTGAGAAGCTTCAAAGCTTTCCCTTGTCTATATAGAGAGCCCCCCTCCTCCATTGTTAGGGGTTGAGCAAAAAAAAACCAGAGCTATACACATATATATCTGATATATATCATCCTCTTTCTCTCTATATCTCTCTCTCTCTCTCTCTTCATTTTGTGTGTGTTTGAGGGCCTAAAGTGTGTGTTTGTTCTTAGTTTTGCACTAAAACACACTACTACACCACACTTCGAATTTGAGAGGCTTTGAGGGTTTGTTCTTGAGGTTTTGGACTAGTTTTGATCAAAAGAAGAAGGCTGCACTTGCTGTTCATCAAGGGTTCTTCAAGGGTAACTCTTTTACTTTAGATTCCCCAATCTTGCACTAGACTTTTGCCTATCTTGCTCATTGTTTTAGACTTCGTGTATAACTGAAAAAAGTCTTGTATTTGCATGTTTTAAGATATTTCATTAAGGTTGTTTTGCTGTTGGGGGTCGATCTCCCCCTCTTAGGCCTTGTTTGGCCCTTTTGGTGCTCTCCTTGCTAAGCTTTGGTTACCCTTGAGTATTAGCCTTCTCACCACTGAAATCTAGTGGATTTTTAGTGGCAAAGAAGAGGTTTTGAGGTCTTGCATAGGGGAGGGACACCCCTCTCCCTTTATCTCTCTTTTGCCCTCATTTTTGGCTCATAAGGGTAGCATGTATGCTTGGTTGTATTTGGCCCCATTTCAGAAGTTTTTGGATGTTATTTGATCACTTATTGCCTCTATTTTCGGTCAGATTTGTGGTCCCTTAGATACATAGTATACTTGCCTTGCATTTCTCCATTTTGCCTAGAAGTAAGCCATGCATTTAGGCCATGATTCTTGCATGCTCTAGCTTAACTCCATGAAGGTATTAGCATTACTTTTCCATGCTCAAGGACTGTTGGGGGCTGTTTTAGTCATATTTGCCATGTTTAGGGTAGCCCTTTGTATTTTGGCTTGTGAGCCTTGAGTGTGTGAGTCACTAGAATGCTTTAGTTGGGTTGTTTCAATAATTTGGAGTCATTTCACATGTCATTTCAGTCCCCAAACCATGCTTGTATGCCTGCATTCATCACCTCTTTCATGCTTTGAAGATGCGTCCTTTTATGCCTTGAAATGAGCATTATGCATGCCTAAGTGTTTAAGCCTTTGGGGCTGCCATATCAGAGGGTTTTAGGATTTATTTCAATGCATCTAAGCTCTGTTTTTGGTTGTATAGCTCATGCCATGTTGGCTTGGGGTAGTGGTAGTAGAATACCCCTTGGATATGCCTTAATCTTAGGCCTATTGGTGTGTATGCTTACATGAGTATTTGTTCATCATTTAAGGCATCTTTTGTCACTGTTTTGGGGTGGGCTGAGGTTTGCCCCTTTGCATTGCATTATTCATGTTGCATCTTTGAGCCAAATTTGTATACATGCATAGCATTTCGCTTGGTTCGGGGTGTCAAACAAAGCGTGAGAGTTGAGAAGTGTTCATACTCAAAGTGATGAAACACGTCTCAACCCTCGGTTGCCAATACCCTTGACCTCAACATGATAGGGCATTGGTACTCATTTGTTTTGATTGCAAGCATTTACATTAAGTCGCAAACTTGGCCTCTTAGGCCATCATGCATCGAGATGCACAATTGATGGCCCGAGGGTCGAGGGCCACATTCCCTTGAGTCCATAACATGATTGGGAGAGTGGCCATGCTCACATTTGCTTGAAAATCCCATGCCATACATTGCTTGCCCTCTGCTGCTGTCAACTGCAGGATTCTGCAGGAAGCGATGGCCGGCCGGCCACAAACAGTGCCAACCGACCATCGATGGCTGGCCGGTGGTACAACATTTAGCCGATAAGCCCATCCCCATGGCTGGTGTTACTTTGAATTAGCCGGTGACATTCCAGGGTGATCAAAAATCAGTTCAGAGGTGCCCCAAGAATTTTCACAATCTTCAGAGGATCAAGGCAGTGTAAACAGAGGCAACAGTGCTATGGCAACAAGTTTCCGGGCGAGACGAGTCAAGCATGCATCATTCACGCATCCCGTGGTGGGGCTATGGCCACCTTCTTTCTGCATTTAATTTGTTAATTATTTAGAAATTCTATAATAATTAATTTAGTATTATTTATTCGGACTGTAATATTTATTCGGACCCTCCGAACGAGGGCAATTGTGTAATAAGCGTGCGTGAGTGTGTGTATGTATCCCAACCCCACGTCTTTCTTCTCTTTTATTTACTAGCTTTCGATGGTTAGTCTATGGCATGCTTCAATTAGCATATAGTATGATAGCATGTTTGCATCCATTCATTCGTCTTATATGCACCGGGCTCGGTACATCATACTAACTGCACTTGTATTTCAATTCCAAGTTGAATACCTGTTAGTTGCAGTATTTCACATGCCATCTTTAGGATAACTGAGCCTATTGTAGTTGCATTTTGCATGTGTTGCATTAGCCATCTTAACATGAACTAGGATCATGCACATGATTACTAACTAGCTTCTGTTCTGGTTTGGAGTACTCGGTAAGCATTTATGCTTTAGCATACCGCATGCGTGTAAGTGTTTCCATAATAGCATGATTACCATGAGGCTAGCTACTTATGTGATATAACTGCTTGAATGCCTGTGGATGGAGGTCGAATTAACTAAATTGGGATAACGCATTAAAACTGTGAGTTTTAAGCCCACTAGATAGTGACAAAATTATCTTTTCTAAAGCCCACCTGAGGGTGGCGAAATCTACATTTTTAGCCTACTTGCGAGTAGCAAACCATTTTCAAAACAAGCATGAAATGTTTTGTTTCAATTTAGGCGATTTGGTCTATACTTGTTTGCTGTGCGCATAACATAGTAATTCTAGGCTAATAACTGGAATAAGAACACATAACGTTTTCAAAATCGGATATCATGGTTAGTAGAGGCCGATCTTCGGATCGGGCGAGAGGGGGTGCTCATAGCTGACCTTCCCCAATCGTGCCCAAGTTCCCGAGCCGAGGAAACTTTGGTGATGACGGACATGTGGCCTTTGGCACTGAGTCAGGGTTTCCTAAATTTCCCGAAATAAAATATTTAGGTGGCGACTCTGTATCTGGCAAAGCAGTCCATGTTTGGCACTTCTTTCAAAATCTGTTTTTCTCAAAACAATTTGCCGGATTTGGACTTTTTGGTTCAGATTAAGAACCGTGACACAAATTGAGTCCGAACTGTAGCGAGGCCCAAGGGCGCGTCTACAGTTGCTAACTTTGTTTTGTAGATGTTCGCAGGACGTTGTAACAAGCCCCGCGGGGGACCGCTACAGTTCAGACTCGATTTGTGTCACGGTTCTTAATCTGAACCAAAGAGTCCAAATCTGGCAAATCGTTTGAGAAAACAGATTTTTTTGAGAAGTAGTGCCAAACATGGACTGCTTTGCTAGATACAGAGTCGCCACCTAAATATTTTTAAAAATGGGGAAATTTAGGAAACCCTGACTCGGTGCCGAAGGCCACATGTCCGTCATCACCGGAGTTGTCTCGGCTCGGGAGCTTAGGTACGATCGGGGAAGGTCAGCTATGAGCACCGCCTTTCGCCCGGTCCGAAGATCGGCCTCTACTAATCATGATATTCGATTTTGAAAACGTTATGTGTTCTTATTCCATTTATTAGTCTAGAATTACTATGTTATGCGCGCAGCAAACAAGTATAGACTAGATTGCCTAATTTGGAAATAAGCATTGCATATCCGTTTGTTTTGAAAAATGTTTTGGATTTGCTACTCGCAAGTAGGCTAAAACACGGATTTCAATGAGTTCTTCCAACTCAAACAATCCAACCTTCACCCACAGGCATTCAAGCAATTTATCACATAAGCATTTAGCCGCATGGCAATCATACTGTCATGGCAATACTCACACGCATGTGGGATGCTAAAGCGTAAATACTTACATCGTACTCCGTGCCAAAACAAAGAACTCGTTAGCAAACATGCATGATCCAAGTCCATGTTAAGTGCCTAATGCATCGCATACGAAATGTTACTAGAATAGGCTCGGCTATCCTAAACATGGCATGTGAGAATGCGCAACTATCACATATTCAATTTTTGAATTGAAGTACAAATGCAGTTAGCGTGATGTACCAAGCCTAATGCATGTAATACAAATGCATGGATGCACGCATGCATAGCATGAGGTATGCTAAATTAAACGTGCCCTAATCTACCATCATAAGCAGGTAAATAAAAGGGAGGAAAGAAGTGGGGATTGGGAGACATACACACTACCCACCCACACTTATTACAGATTTGCCCTCACTCGGAGGGACCAAATAAATATTACAAATTAATTAACTACGCAAGCTAATTAAATATTACAAATTAATTAATTTAATTAACAAATTAAATTAAGCTAAGAAAACAGCTAAACCGCCTCGGGAAACGCGCCGCCATGCATAGGCTGCCTCTGTTTTCCTTCCTTCGCTCCTCTGGAGGCTGTCAAAACCTCAGGACTGCATCCTTAGACACTGAGGAGTGCCACCGGCTGAGTGAAATTACCACCGGCAACGGTGTGTGGCCACCGGCACAAAATAAAGCTGTCGGCAGAGAAAAGATTGCCAGTCGGCACCTTACACTGCCGGTCGGCAGAATGTTCCTGCAGAATCTGCAAATGACAGCAACAGAGGGCAAGGTAAAGCATGGCAGCACAATTCAAAGCATGTATGCATCAACCATGTCCCTTATCATGATAATGACTCAAAGGGGCATGTGCCTCGATTCTCGGACCACCAATCACGCATTTCCATGCATGATGACCCAAAGAACCAAGTATGCAACTTTGATTTCAAATGCAATGCAAACCAATCAAACCAAACAAGGCCCAATTCCTATCATCAAGTCAAGGAACAAGGCATGCATGCAAGATGCAATGCAACCTAAGCATACAAGCTAAGGATGCAACATGGCATGGCAACTAACTTATGTAAGCATACAAGCATACATATGGCAATGCAAATAGATGGAGAGATGGACTTAAACATGAATTAGGCAACTCTAAAAAGGCCTAAAACAGTAGCCATAGTGCCCAAAGATGAAGGCTAAACACACATGCACACATACACATGTTAAGACCCAACACTTAGGCATTGAGCAAGCAACATTCAAGCACACTTGACAAGAGATTTCATGGGAAATTATCATGCAATCATGAGCTCCAAAAATCATGCTATAAAATGGTGCCAAACCAAGCAATGAATCAAGCCAAGCATGCAACAAATAGGCTAAGTGTTCAAAGCAAATCAAAGGAGCATTGAACTACACTTAACAAGACCAAACATGGCATGAAAGGAAGGACCAAAATCAGAGGTTTAGCATGTTAAAACAAAGCTAAAGGACTACTTAGATGGCATCTAAGTGACTCAAAATTCATAGGCATGCACAAGTGCCAAAACAAGGAGCATGCAACACATACTTTCAAAGCATCAAAGAGGCATGCAAGGCAATCAAGCAAGCATGAAAATGGGACTGAAATAGCATGTAGGGTGGTCCCAAATCACCAAATCAATGCAAAGATGCCATGCTATACATTCATATGCTCAAGGCCAACAAGCCTAAATACAAAGGGGCTATACCAAGCATGCTAAATTCGACCCAAACAACCTAGGACAGACCTAGAACATGGCAAAACATGCACAAAATCTTCGCAAGTCTAAGCCTGAAACATGCTCCAACAAAGGCTAACAACCTAGGACATGTTAAGGCATAACAAGGCATTACAAGGCAACTATGCTAAGCATGCATGGAGTACCAAAACCAATTTAAAATCATGTTATATTATGGATATATAAGCATGAAAAACAGCCTAAACATGCTCAACACACACTCAAGCATGAGGCTCTCTCAAGAGGCCAAAATATGCCCTTTTCAAGGACAACAAGGAGAGGGGGTGGCCCTCTCCTTCTTGGGACTTCAAGGCATCACCTTCACCACTGAAATCCCTCAAGATTTCAGTGGTGAAGAGACCCCAACACCAAAATCCCGGAGCTAGTACAAAATGGCTCAAAATGAGGCCTTTCAAGGCCTAAGAGGGGTCAACTACCCTCAAACCAAGGAACACTCTCAATAAACAATAAAGAGGGCCTAAAAAAAGAACTTTTTTGTATTATATACCAAGCTCAAAAACGAATTTAAGGCAGGTAAAAATAAGGTGCAAAAATGGGGTAAAAAGGGGGAAAATTCTTACCCTTGAAGCCTTCTTCAACAATGGTGCTCCAATGGCCCTCTTTTGCTTGAATCCAACACCAAAACCTCAAGATCAGTCCCTTAGAACCTCAGCCCCAAGAGGAAGGTGAAACACTATGTGCATGTGTGCAATAGTATGGACTAAAACACACACAAGAGTACAAAAGAGAGGGAAAGAGAGAGATAAGGTGTAACAAACCCTAACCCTAGAACTCAAACCCTAACAATGGCTGTCTAAGCTCTCAAAATATCCTAAAATGTCTAACCTCCCAAGCCAAGAGACAACCCTCTCTCTATATGGCACTTCTTGTCTTGTAAAGCTTACAAGAGAAGCTTCATAAGAGGGAGATCCCTCCATACACGTGTATGGAGGGGAGCAAAAGCAAGACAGCTGTCTTAAAATATCTGCAAAAGCAGATGCACAGTAATCGGCCGGCCAAAAATGCCATCTTGGCCAAAAAGAGTGCTGGCCAGCACTAAAAAGTGCTGACCGGCAACAAATAGTGCCGGCCGGCAATAAACATTGCCGGTGGCAGCAAAAACCAGCCGGTGACCTCTAGCCACTGCCGGTGGTGGGTGGGGATGGTCTACAAGCCCTACCCTGCCCTTCCAAGGCAAAACACAAGTGTTTGGTGCAAAACCAGACACTAAATGGTCGAGTTCGGAGATCCTGAGACAAGGCGCGCGAGCCGAGACCTCCGGGAACTCCAAACGAACACAAACATGGATAATCACCGAGTGTTCAAACAGTGACGTCCAAGTCTTGAGGACGGTTAAAAATGGGGTGTCTACAGTTGCCCCTCTTTGACAGAACTCGGAAGTCATAACAATGACGGGAGTGAATGTCAAAGCCCAGAGACGACCCATTTTTGACAAGGCCGAAGACTTAGACAAACATGCAAGACAATCAAGATATGCGCCCGAAGGCAGGGGCAAAATGCAAGACAATGCACGAAGCCGAGCATAACTTATGATCATGCAAAGAAAACTGTAATGAAGCATACATGCGACAATTTTAAGCTAGCATACATCAAACTACACTACAATGCAGAAAGTATGTAAGAGAATTATGCAATTCTCCATACGTCTCACTCGGGAGATACAATACCTGTGCGGCTCGTCTGGTTGCACCAACCTCAAATGAACCGTACATACAATATCGTGCCTGAAAAGAAAACAAACTTAACAGGTACAATATTGTTAGCAACATGCATGACAATGCAAGATGGATGCAAAACGGATGCAAAACGATATGCAATATATACAAAACAATGTATAAACAATGCAAATGAAGATGTAATGTAATTGAAACAATGCAAGCTATGTGCAAAGCAATTGAATCGTGATCCAATCACGAGTGGTTCGAAACCACACCTATGTCAAATAGATTGATGGAGGTAACAGGTCTGTCTACCATAGAACGGTCAACTGAACTATGAGTATTGTAGACAGACGCAAGAACAAGTATTGGGTGGAATTGACATAAGTGGGGGAGCGACCCGCTGGAGAAAGGACTACGATCCTAATGCCGGATGCAAAAATTACACTACAATGTAATATGTATGGATATGCTAGGAACATGGCAATGGATATGGCACGCGGGCCAAACCAAATCTTGCCTAGGAAAGGTATGTACGCATACAGGCCATGTGTAACACAGAAAAGGTGCCGCAACCCTCAACCAACATATCAGCGTAGAATCGGCGCGATACACATGCAGAACTGTGTTTTAACATGAAAAGTAAGGGCACATACCGGACCAAGCTCAACTTGGAAGGGCGCAGGCCATAGGCGGAAGGCGATGCAATGAATGCATGCAATCTACAATGCGATATCTACAAATATGCAATGGAGTGGATATGGATACAATGGATATGGCACGCAAGCCAAACCAAATCTTGCCTAGGAAAGGCATGTACACATACGAGCCATGTGTAACATAGAAAAGGTGCCGCAACCCTCAACCAACATATCAGGGTGGAATCGGCGCGATACACATGCAGAACTGTGTTTTAACATGAAAAGTAAGGGCACATACCAGACCAAGCTCAACCTGGAAAGGCGCAAGACATAGGCGGAAGGCGATGCAGTGAATGCATGCAATCTACAATGCAATAGCTACAAATATGCAATGGGATGGATGTTTACAAAAATGCATGACAATGCAGTGCGATGCGACTACTGGGAAAAATGCAATGGATGCATGCAAGCTACAATGGAAATGCATGACAATGCACTATGATTGTTTTTTTTGGGTTTTTTTTTTTTGCAAAGGATGCATGTTGCATGGAATGCGCGACGACACGCGGCTTAAGATGACGCAACTTATCAAAAGTCGTTCGGGCACGACAAACACCGAGGGACTTGCACCTTCAGAGGATTTTGGGTCTCCTAGACTGTGCGCATTTAAGGTCTCGCCAGACCATGCGTGTTTAAGGTCTCGCCAGACCGTTGTATTACAGGACGGTGTGATGCGCAAAATAGCACGAATGGAATGCGACGCACAATGCAATAAGATGCGCAAAACCGTGAAATGCGTTAGACAACGCGAGTGCACAAGACAGTGCGATTGAAATGCGATGCACAAAACAGTGCGCCGGTTTGAAATGCACAAAACAGTGCGCCGATTTGAAATGCACAAAACAGTGTGCCGGTTTGAAATGCACAAAACAGTGCGATGATTTGAAATGCACAAAACAGTGCGACTATTTGAAATGCACAAAACAGTGCGACGATTTGAAATGCACAAAGCAGTGCGATGGTTTGAAATGCACAAAACAGTGCGACTGATATGCGATACACATGGGGCAACTTTTGGACCTTGTAAAAGTCAAAAGGATACAAAAAGGATACACCTTGCATGAATTGGAGTGCCACGCACAGCAGACACAACCCGAGGTCAAAACGGGGGCCGGTTGAGCATCGAAAATGCACTTTCTTGCACCTTCTTGAGCTATGAAGACCAAAAACTCCTCATATGGCCTAAACAAGGCTGTGGGAACATCACCGGCCGGGAGGGGAGGCCACCGGCTGTCCACCGGCTGCAAAACAAGTCCATCGGCACAAAAAAGTGCTGGCCGGCACAAAATATTGCCGACCGGCAAACAGTTGCTGAATCGGGACAGTTTCGACTTTTCACCCTGGGCATTATAAAATAGGGTTTCAAACCCTATTTCCTCACTTCCCCACCGCCGAAAACTCTTGCCCTCTCTCTCTAGAGCGTTTTCCTCTCATTTTTCGCCCGTTTCTTCGCGTTCTACGCCCGTTTCGTCGTCGGATTCGCGATTTTCTTCGCGTTTCGGACATTTTCCACCGATCACATTTTCGTTTCGGTGCCTCGTTTGGCGTTCTTGCCTTTTCGGGGTTTGTTCCCCTTGTTTTCCTCTCCATTCCTATGCCTTTTCACATTCCGACCTTTCCGGCCATTTCTGACCCTCTCGGGAGTTGACTTTTCGGTTGACTCTTCGCATTCCGGCCCGATTTTCCTTCCTCCGGCCATTTTCTCATCACTTTCGATATGGCGGACGACATCCCACGTGGCGGGACTCCCCCGGTCCACGAGATGGATCCCGGGGTTGAGCTCCTACCACTGAGCGAGCGCTCGTTCGACCCGGCGACCTACCGACCGGCGATCCATGTTTTGCCCCCCGACGGCCTGCGTCAGTTTCGGAGCTTCGAGAGGCACGTGACGCCTGAGCTGCTACTGCGTGAGCCTACCTCCCACCTTTCATTCGACACTTCCGAGGTAACTCTCTTTCTTCTGCTTTACTTTCCGTAATGTAGGATACAAACTGTCATAGCTAGTTGTATTCTTTAACTGCTGAAAACTGATATGCTATAGACCGTAGTTGACTGTAAACATACATACAACTGATATCTGCTTGAGACTGACACATGCACACAGACTGCACTAGCCCCGAATCACTCAAACATACTGCACTCACTGTAGTTCACGGCATACACACTAGCATCCAGTATTTGTCTGAGCCCGTTAAACTTGCACACATGCTATATCTGTTCTGAAACATCCAAACATGCTGACACATCACACGTATTTCACTGTAAGCACACCGGCACCCGGTATTTGTCTGAATCTGTTAAACTTGCACACATGCTTCATCTGCTTTTTCAAAACTGCATTTTGAATGTTGTCTTGCAATTGTTATTTTCTGTTTGCAGGAGGGTTCCCATACCATTCGCAGGTATGGGAATACTGGTGCTCGGGAGTGGTATGATGAGCTCCTTGGCGCAGTCCGACGCATCGTGGATCGAGCGGGTTTCGGCGCCTTCTGCCGAGGACTCTCTAGGCTCTCCACTTGCAGGCCTCTCCTTGCCGCTCTGGCGGAGAGATGGTGGGACACCACCGATTCTTTTCACTTCTCTGCTGCAGGGGATATGACGATGACCCCTTATGACTTCTCGATGCTCACAGGCATCGGGGTAGGGGGTGATCCGATCCCTTTTGACATCGCGATGGATGAGTGGACCGCCGCTCAGGTCCATCTACTGGGGGAGGCTCCACCACTAGCTCGTCCAGGTTTTGTGCGGTACTCCTGGTTCGAGGTACAGTTTCGGGTCCAGCCTGTGTTGGAGGAGGAGGTGCAGATGACCCAGGAGGACGTGGAGAGGTATGCTCGAGGCTTCCTCATGTTCCTGTTCGGGACTACCATTTTCGCCGACCGGGCGAACACCGTGCCTCTCTGTCTTCTCAGTGCACTGATGGATGTCCGGGACATTTTGCACTATGACTGGGGCGGCGCCGCTCTGTCCACCCTTTATGGATATATGAGCTCGGCTTCTCGCGGCAGCGGCCAGCTACTTGGAGGCTACTGGCGGGCTTGGGAGGTACACTTCTTCTCCGCTTTTTCATTTCTGTCTCGTACTTTCTGTACTCTGTACACTGCACACACTGTAGTCTGCTTTACACTTGCTGTATACTGTACACACGGCACACACATACATTCTGCTTCACACTGACTGCACACTGCTCACACTGTACACTGCACACAATACACTGCACAACACACGGCTCTGCCATTTCTGCTTTATTCTGCATTCTGCTTCAACTGATGATTGTACTGACATCTGTTTTGCAGTTGTGGGTTTACGCCTACTTCCCTAGGCTCGCTCCTGTGCCAGTTGTGGAGACTCCTCTAGCCGTCCCGTTTTCGAGTCGCTTCGACGGGAGATGCACCCGGCGACCACGGGAGACATTCGGCTTCTTCCGCCGATACTTTGACACCATCACCCCTGCGGAGGTATGTTTTACTTATAGTTCTTTTAAGCTTCGCTTTTCCACTGTATTTTTCAAAAATAGTAGATAACAAACTGTATGGCACTTTCAGATCACTTGGCGGCCGTGGGCTCCCTTGCTGGCGGCGATGCGGGATCGGTTTGCTGGAGCGGAGGAGACCCCGCGTTTTCGGATCTTGCTTGAGGGCCCGGTCTGTCGGGCTTGGTACCTGGGGGAGCGTTTTCTACGCCAGACCCTGGGGTTACCTGAGCAGATAGTCCCGGTTCACCCTCCTGCGGATATGAGGGAGACCGAGGGGCTCACCAGTGAGCAGATGGACGACTACACCATTGGCTGGGAGGAGGCCGGCTTCCGAGGTACCGGCGACTATGGGGAGTATGTGCGGACATACCTGATGCGACCCCTGAGCGGCCGTCGAGCAGAGGGGGCCAGGCCTGTGGCATCAGCAGCTGGGGCCGGAGCGGGAGTTGGAGTAGGGGCTACGAGGAGAGCCCGGGTCCGTGGCAGGGGCGGAGTGCAGGGAGGACGGGGAGCTGGCTGGCCTGCCCTGCCCGCTGTACTGACTTTCCAGGGGCAGGGTGGGTCGACCTATCAGATCCCCTTCGCCCCTCCACCGGCTGGTCACGAGTTCATCGACGTCCCCGACTTACCACCGGTATGTATCACTGCATTTCGTACAGTCATTTCATTTTCAGTTTATTTGATATTCCACAGAATATTGATGCATCTGATACTTTTGCAGGCTTCTTCTGGGTACACCCGTCAGTCGTTGGCGATGAATGCCTCGATGATGGGGATGCTCCAGCGGACATTTGACCTCCTAGCCCTCTACAGCATACCGGTATGTCCTTCTGACACTGGCCTCAAGCCATTCATACACTGCTTCACATAATCTGATGCACGGCACAACACCTGATACACTGATCTCACTGTACCTGATTCACTGCATACACTGCATTCTGCACCGTATTCTGCGATGATAAACTGCTCACGGCATTCTCATACTGTACTCATACACTGCATTCTGCATCGTTAAACTGTTCACGGCATTCAATACACTGTACTCGGCATTGCATTCTGCACTGATAGACTGCTCACGGTATTCTCACACTGTACTCATACACTGTATTCTGCACTGATAAACTATCCACAGTATACTGATGCATTTCCCTTTTGTGTACTTTTTCAGCCTCCTTTCCAGATTCCCATGGCAGGAGGTGCTCCAGCTGGGCCTTCTGTCCCTGCCCGGGGGAGAGATGAGGAGGGCCGGATATTTCCCCGTACCAGGGGAGGGCGTACTCATGTCGGGAGTAGCTCGCGGGCTCCAGTCCCGGACGATGATGATGACGAGGAGTCAGAGGCGGAGGTAGAGGCGGAGTCAGAGTCATCAGAGGAGGAGACTGGAGGAGGCACTAGCTCGGACTCTGACGACGATGCTGATGATGCTCCTGGACCCTCGTCCAGGAAGAGGACTAGGACAGACTGATGGCCCCCGAAGTGCTCGACACCGATTTTTGCTCATTTTTCTCTTTCTTTGTACTTTTCCCTTTTGGTAGGTAGTTAGATTACCTTGTACTGCCGTAGGCAGATTTTGTTTTCTTCAAAACTTGTACATTTGAGAAGATTATGAAATGAACAAATTTTTGCTTGAAAAGTGTTACATTTGCATATCTCATGTATTGCATCGCATTCCATCATGTTACACCTCAATGTAAATGAAATTGATTGGTTGTTTGAAAATTGAACACTTGCACTGCAATAATCAGATAACTAAACAGCCAACAGCAAAATAACCTAAGCAACCCACTGCCTGATTCTTGGACACACAGCCCTTACTCTGTTGGGGATTAATCTGCATACAGCCCATAACACAGCATTCAATTCATTCTGCACACGGCACATCCTGAACAAACAGCCCAATCTGACAAGACGGAGCTCAAAGATGGAACCGGTTGGAGTCGAAACACGTTCAAATGTAGAGAATGGCACAGCATTCCGAGTGTAAATGATTTTTGAAATCGAATGAGGGTTTTTCAAACCGGGATATCGAGCCTACAACTGAACACAGCGGGGAGGACTCAAATAAAAAGGTACACGACCTAACACAACGAGACACGCTCGGAAAAGACCTAAAACAAAGGTTGAGATACACAAAACCAAAGACACGACATACAGACGCGCTGACGAAGACGGGGGACCTCAGATCACGAGGAGCCAGTTTAATCTGGGTATTGTTTCCCACCCTTTCTGATTTGTGATTCTCACATCACTCGGCTCTCAAGCTCGGATTTTCTCTCAAAACCCTTTTCCTTACTTTTCTCTCAACTTGCACCTCTCTATTCTTCATTCTCTCATTTTTCATCCCTCCCCGGGGTGATTGATGGATAAATAGAAAGGTGTGGGTTCATGCTCAACACCGTTAGCTCACAGCTGCTTCTTCTGACGGGTAGAGCGCCCTTCTGGCAAGTACATCGACAACGGGAGAAAGACAGAACGCCTGGCTCAACTGTGCCCCTAGTTCATCATTTTAACCATTCTTTGTTTTTGCTTTCTACTAAAACAATTTTGATCAAAATGAGAGTCGGATTAACGTACTTGTTCGATTTCTTGATTTGAAAAGCATGCAAATCAGGCAGCATGCACTGAAAATTTTTCTTTTTTGGGTCCAAGACAATGGTCCAGTTTTGGAAAATGAAATAGTTTTCAAGAAAATAGTCAACCTCAGTAAAAATTTTCAAAAACTATTTTTGCAAACAGTCAATGTTCGACAAGCATGGAACTTACTCCTCGAGATGCGCAACCTCGGATCAGAGGCAATGGAAAATTGCCCCTGGTTTGAAGGGGGGTGGGAGGCAACGAAAAGTTGCCCCTAGTTTGAATGGCGGCTCATAGCGGCTCGTGGCAACGGAAAGTTGCCCCTTGTTTGGGATGGTGCCGCAGCAGTCCACAGACAGTCTCCATTGGCGGTGGTCGAGCTCTTGGACACAGCGATGACGAAGACGGTCACAACAAATATATGGACACAGTCGCCTTTGGAGGGCGTCGGCGGCTGGACTTTGGGATGAAATCGAAACCATTGCATGGACTGAGACGCTATGAAAGCGTTGGGGGCTGGACTTCATGATGAAGTTGCCTACGTATCCCAAACATGGGAATCAAGCCTTACGTAGTTCCGGTTAAGGTACACTCGGGTATTTTAACCTTCACTTTTGTTAGGCTCTCACTTTTGCCAAGGCGCCCAATGCGGGTTTTCGACCTTGCGAGCTTCTTTTCATTTTCTTCTTCTCTTTTTTTTTCAATTCTTTCTTTTTCATTTCTTTTCTTTTCTTCTTTTGTATTTTTCTTTTCCTTTTTTCTTTTTTTTTTGTATTTTTTGCTTTTTTGTGTTTTTCTCTTGCTCTAACTTTTGTCTGGGTCGCCCTTTCGGGTTTTCGGCCCAGCGAGCCTCTCAAGGGTAAAAGTGTAGCAAGTCCATGCCAAATGGTTCCTGAAATTGAAGCCCCTCTGTGTCTAAGGGAACGGCTGTTGCAATGATTTGCAGGAGAACCCATCCCGGTTACTCCACGAGCTTCTTCCGGCGAGATCTACTCCTTCCGATTCGGCTTTGGTGCCTCTTGCTCGAGGGCTGTTTCAAAACTGGCCACACGGGCCTTTCATGGCGTTTGTCCGTTGAACTTTCTGAACATTCTGAACGGGTTCAAAGTCGGAAAACAAACGGGTTGGATCTTGAGGCTGAGAGCGATCCTAGGCTGGACGATCTCAAGAGCGATTCCACACAGGTCTTCGCAGGGCCGCGTAAAAACATTCGTTTTTGAAAGTTTTTAAGAAAGCGACAAATCGCTCGCGCCGAAGATAGTGTGGAACCAATCTGGATCAGGCCAGGATCCTTCCCAGTACTCACGCCGACAAGCATGATTTCAATCATTAAAAGGCTTAGCACGCCGCTCTTTCTCTCAAAACGATCAAAATTTTGCAAAACCCGAGGAATTCCTTCCTCTTCGTTTTCATCACCGCAGTGTTCAAAAGGTTTGTTTTTTGAAAAACTTAGGTTAATGCAATGAGTTTGGCGTGCAGGAGAGCAGGCGAGATGTACTGTCAGCCCAATCAAGTTCTCTGGCACTTATGCTGAAAGCAAGCATGAAGTTGAGATAGCAACAGCTGTTTTACTCGGATTTGTTGGTGCAACTGGCCCCTTGGCAGAAACAGACTCAAAACCAAAACAGATAATTACAAAACAAAACGGTGTTCGAGGCAACAACCCCAGAATCACCTGGTATTATATACAAAGGGGACTGACTCGATACAACAAGACAGACCCTTAAGCAAAAAGACTGACTCAAGACAAAGAGACAGACTCAAAACAAAAGACTGACTCGATATCCAAGCCAGGATTTACAAAACTCGGTTTCACCGATGCTCAAAAATGCGTGCCAGACGCTACATCCAAAATATATCAAATGTCGCCCGCAGGCGGTTCACTTTACATACTCGCAGTATCTGAGCCCTCGAAATCCAACAACTGGGTGGTGACGGGCTTGCCTGAGGTGGGTGGAAGGATAACCTTATTGTCGATCAAATCTTGTACTTCATGACGAAGGCGGGAACAACCATCGGTACTGTGACCGGACTGTTGGTGGTACGCGCAGTACAAGGTAACATCATGCGTGGTGGGGAGATTCTTCGGGAGTGGCCGAGGCTCCAAAGGCTTAAGATGCCCATTCTTCGCCAATATTAGCAATGCCCTAGACAAAGGCATGTGGAGGTCGTGAAAGACCCTGCGCCCTCGGGGCAGGTACTTTGAAGTTTGAGGACTCTTGCTAGACACGCTAGCGAAAGGGTCGGCTGGCGCTGTCTTGGCTTTTTGACCCTTTGCCGGTGCAGGGTTGGGAACTACAGGAATTGTCTGGGCATGACAGGGCCCATCCCGATTTTCTACCTGGCTTGAACTGCCTTTGATTGGAGTGGGGAAAGCATCATCCACAGCCTTGATCACGATCGCAAATGCTTGTTGCTTGTTCATCCCTCTGACTTTCAGAGCTTCGACTGCCCACAGCAGTTGTTCAATAGGATCGGCATCTACCTTTGCCTTGTCTTTTCCTCTAGCCTCAGCCGGATCAAGGGTCTGGGTCGGTGCTGGCATGTCGCGGCTGTAGCTGGAAGCCACCTCTGGCTGGCTGAGTTCTATCACAATCCGCCCCAGTAGCGGGGGCTCTTGTGGTACGAAATTCCCGGCATACGGCGCCGCTGGCGGTGCAGCCGACATTCCATAGGCCAGATCGGCCACGGACCTCTGGAGGTCACCTATCATTCCCATCAATTCAAAGGTGGTGGGCTCACGAGCCTGATATAACTGGGGAGCCCAGACCGGGTGCACAATGGGCGACCTGGGTGGGTGTGACATACTGATGCTGGCTTCACTCTGCGGAGCGGTTCCCTGCTCCAATGCAGCCGTCATAACCACAACTTCTTCTGAATTTTGTGCCGCCATAAATCCTGCCTCGGCAAGGGGAGACACTGGCTATTTTGTATCAACTCTGCAACTCTCTGAACTGAAAGGGAAAAACAGACAGAATTTCAGCCCAAACTGCTCAAACACGGGTGTAGCCAAACGACTGTACCCTACTGCTGATCACTGTTCCCAGAAATCACTGTTCCCGAAAACTGAACCCTGATACCCGCGGATAACTGATTCTTGACAACTGATTCTCAACAATACTGATTCTGGTGCCCTCGGGTTTGATGCTCAAACTTGCAAACTGACATGTACTTTCCCTGTAGAAATACATTCTAGAAGCACATAGCAAGTAAAGAGAACCAAAACATCCCTATGTTGGGGTAGGGTTTCCCTGTCCTATTTCGTCAGGAGCTAGGGTTTCACTACGCACACAGCGGTTCTCAAACAACCTAACATCGGGTAAGCAACCTGTCCTAACTTGGAATGGTCACTATGGATCGGAATATGCACTAGGTCGAATGGTCAAAAGGGGTGCCCCAGTAAACCGGGGTTTGTGTTCCCATACTGTCAGAGCCCATAGTCGGTCAGCCTTATGGACATGTCTTGACAAGACAAGCCTCCGGCAAACCGTTCAGGAATGGCAGATGGCAAACACTGTGTTCCTAGGCGCACCAATGCACATGCAATGCAAAGAAACACATAAGTGAAATCAAAATAGGATATCACGAGTTCGAGTCAAGCTCTCTAAAATCCCCAGCAGAGTCGCCAGAAACTGTAACAAGCCCCGCGGGGGACCGCTACAGTTCGGACTCGATTTGTGTCACGGTTCTTAATCTGAACCAAAGAGTCCAAATCTGGCAAATCGTTTGAGAAAACAGATTTTTTTGAGAAGTAGTGCCAAACATGGACTGCTTTGCCAGATACAGAGTCGCCACCTAAATATTTTTAAAAATGGGGAAATTTAGGAAACCCTGACTCGGTGCCGAAGGCCACATGTCCGTCATCACCGGAGTTGTCTCGGCTCGGGAGCTTAGGTACGATCGGGGAAGGTCAGCTATGAGCACCCCCTTTCGCCCGGTCCGAAGACCGGCCTCTACTAATCATGATATCCGATTTTGAAAACGTTATGTGTTCTTATTCCATTTATTAGCCTAGAATTACTATGTTATGCGCGCAGCAAACAAGTATAGACTAGATTGCCTAATTTGGAAATAAGCATTGCATATCCATTTGTTTTGAAAAATGTTTTGGATTTGCTACTCGCAAGTAGGCTAAAACACGGATTTCAATGAGTTCTTCCAACTCAAACAATCCAACCTTCACCCACAGGCATTCAAGCAATTTATCACATAAGCATTTAGCCGCATGGCAAGCATACTGTCATGGCAATACTCACACGCATGTGGGATGCTAAAGCGTAAATACTTACATCGTACTCCGTGCCAAAACAAAGAACTCGTTAGCAAACATGCATGATCCAAGTCCATGTTAAGTGCCTAATGCATCGCATACGAAATGTTACTAGAATAGGCTCGGCTATCCTAAACATGGCATGTGAGAATGCGCAACTATCACATATTCAATTTTTGAATTGAAGTACAAATGCAGTTAGCGTGATGTACCGAGCCTAATGCATGTAATACAAATGCATGGATGCACGCATGCATAGCATGAGGTATGCTAAATTAAACGTGCCCTAATCTACCATCATAAGCAGGTAAATAAAAGGGAGGAAAGAAGTGGGTATTGGGAGACATACACACTACCCACCCACACTTATTACAGATTTGCCCTCACTCGGAGGGACCAAATAAATATTACAAATTAATTAACTACGCAAGCTAATTAAATATTACAAATTAATTAATTTAATTAACAAATTAAATTAAGCTAAGAAAACAGCTAAACCGCCTCGGGAAACGCGCCGCCATGCATAGGCTGCCTCTGTTTTCCTTCCTTCGCTCCTCTGGAGGCTGTCAAAACCTCAGGACTGCATCCTTAGACACTGAGGAGTGCCACCGGCTGAGTGAAATTACCACCGGCAACGGTGTGTGGCCACCGGCACAAAATAAAGCTGTCGGCAGAGAAAAGATTGCCAGCCGGCACCTTACACTGCCGGTCGGCAGAATGTTCCTGCAGAATCTGCAAATGACAGCAACAGAGGGCAAGGTAAAGCATGGCAGCACAATTCAAGGCATGTATGCATCAACCATGTCCCTTATCATGATAATGACTCAAAGGGGCATGTGCCTCGATTCTCGGACCACCAATCACGCATTTCCATGCATGATGGCCCAAAGAACCAAGTATGCAACTTTGATTTCAAATGCAATGCAAACCAATCAAACCAAACAAGGCCCAATTCCTATCATCAAGTCAAGGAACAAGGCATGCATGCAAGATGCAATGCAACCTAAGCATACAAGCTAAGGATGCAACATGGCATGGCAACTAACTTATGTAAGCATACAAGCATACATATGGCAATGCAAATAGATGGAGAGATGGACTTAAACATGAATTAGGCAACTCTAAAAAGGCCTAAAACAGTAGCCATAGTGCCTAAAGATGAAGGCTAAACACACATGCACACATACACATGTTAAGACCCAACACTTAGGCATTGAGCAAGCAACATTCAAGCACACTTGACAAGAGATTTCATGGGCAATTATCATGCAATCATGAGCTCCAAAAATCATGCTATAAAATGGTGCCAAACCAAGCAATGAATCAAGCCAAGCATGCAACAAATAGGCTAAGTGTTCAAAGCAAATCAAAGGAGCATTGAACTACACTTAACAAGACCAAACATGGCATGAAAGGAAGGACCAAAATCAGAGGTTTAGCATGTTAAAACAAAGCTAAAGGACTACTTATATGGCATCTAAGTGACTCATAATTCATAGGCATGCACAAGTGCCAAAACAAGGAGCATGCAACACATACTTTCAAAGCATCAAAGAGGCATGCAAGGCAATCAAGCAAGCATGAAAATGGGACTGAAATAGCATGTAGGGTGGTCCCAAATCACCAAATCAATGCAAAGATGCCATGCTATACATTCATATGCTCAAGGCCAACAAGCCTAAATACAAAGGGGCTATACCAAGCATGCTAAATTCGACCCAAACAACCTAGGACAGACCTAGAACATGGCAAAACATGCACAAAATCTTCACAAGTCTAAGCCTGAAACATGCTCCAACAAAGGCTAACAACCTAGGACATGTTAAGGCATAACAAGGCATTACAAGGCAACTATGCTAAGCATGCATGGAGTACCAAAACCAATTTAAAATCATGTTATATTATGGATATATAAGCATGAAAAACAGCCTAAACATGCTCAACACACACTCAAGCATGAGGCTCTCTCAAGAGGCCAAAATATGCCCTTTTCAAGGACAACAAGGAGAGGGGGTGGCCCTCTCCTTCTTGGGACTTCAAGGCATCACCTTCACCACTGAAATCCCTCAAGATTTCAGTGGTGAAGAGACCCCAACACCAAAATCCCGGAGCTAGTACAAAATGGCTCAAAATGAGGCCTTTCAAGGCCTAAGAGGGGTCAACTACCCTCAAACCAAGAAACACTCTTAATAAACAATAAAGAGGGCCTAAAAACAGAACTTTTTTGTATTATATAACAAGCTCAAAAACGAATTTAAGGCAGGTAAAAATAAGGTGCAAAAATGGGGTAAAAAGGGGGAAAATTCTTACCCTTGAAGCCTTCTTCAACAATGGTGCTCCAATGGCCCTCTTTTGCTTGAATCCAACACCAAAACCTCAAGATCAGTCCCTTAGAACCTCAGCCCCAAGAGGAAGGTGAAACACTATGTGCTTGTGTGCAATAGTATGGACTAAAACACACACAAGAGTACAAAAGAGAGGGAAAGAGAGAGATAAGGTGTAACAAACCCTAACCCTAGAACTCAAACCCTAACAATGGCTGTCTAAGCTCTCAAAATATCCTAAAATGTCTAACCTCCCAAGCCAAGAGACAACCCTCTCTCTATATGGCACTTCTTGTCTTGTAAAGCTTACAAGAGAAGCTTCATAAGAGGGAGATCCTTCCATACACGTGTATGGAGGGGAGCAAAAGCAAGACAGCTGTCTTAAAATATCTGCAAAAGCAGATGCACAGTAATCGGCCGGCCAAAAATGCCATCTTGGCCAAAAAGAGTGCTGGCCGGCACTAAAAAGTGCCGGCCGGCAACAAATATTGCCGGCCGGCAATAAACATTGCCGGTGGCAGCAAAAACCAGCAGGTGACCTCTAGCCACTGCCGGTGGTGGGTGGGGATGGTCTACAAGCCCTACCCTGCCCTTCCAAGGCAAAACACAAGTGTTTGGTGCAAAACCAGACACTAAACGGTCGAGTTCGGAGATCCTGAGACAAGGCGCGCGAGCCGAGACCTCCGGGAACTCCAAACGAACACAAACATGGATAATCACCGAGTGTTCAAACAGTGACGTCCAAGTCTTGAGGACGGTCAAAAATGGGGTGTCTACAGACGTTGATAAATATGTAAATTTTTATGCTTTAGCATCCAACTTTATATGTTTTTCTTACTATGTTTAGCATCCTACCATGAGGCTGCATGCTTACTTGATATAACTATATAAATGCCAGTAGATGGAGGTTGTGTCGCTTAATTTGAAATGATCACTACAACAAGTTAAAGTTTTAGAGACAAATTTTTAGAGACAAAAATAATTTGTCTGTAAAAATTATACTTTTAAGGACAAAATGAAAGAATTTAAAAAAAAATATATAATCATATTACTACATTTTAAAGACAAACCTATTTGGTTGCAAAAAGGTTAGTAACTTTTTACCAACAACTTTAATTGGTTCCCAATAAACTAACTCATACATTATTTTATTTTATTTTCATTGTTTTAAGCTTCAATAGTTGGGATGGGATTTCATTTCATTCTCTACACCCCACCACTATCTCTCTCTCAATCGATCGACCAATCGATCCCACAATCTTAATCAATCGTATCGATCGTATCTTAGCTTGATTCTTTGAAGCTGAAAGATTTGGAATATACTTGAATCGCCATTGAAGAGACATAGGTCAATTTTGAGGTAAAATATTCGTATCCATAAGCTCACAGGAACACATTCTACAATGTTCTTAACTATGTTTCTATTATTGTTATGATTTTACTCTGTCAAATTCCTTACAAACTATTCATCTCTCTCTTTCTGGGTGTTTTGTTTTGTGTTTTTCTCTTGTGATTGTGGCTATTGAGTTGGATCTTGTTCCATTCTCTAGCATTTGATCTCCTTCCCAATTTTACTTGAATATTTAGAATGTTTAAGTAATTGATATTTGTTTCATTCAATAGATCTACTGAATCTTAGGATATTAATATGATTAGATTTTAAAGTAATATCTTGCTATACCACAATTTTTTTTTTTTTTTTGGGTTAATCTGTGGTACAACGCTTAAAAGACTATTAGGATCAATTCATTACTAAAACTACTTCATTAATGTATGCATATAAGTTGTTTGATGAAATACTTATATGAGTTGTCCTTTTGGAGCTAGTTACTATATGGTCTCTGAAAGATCATATTAGGTCATTTGGCACTGGTCATGGCTATTTTCCTAATCCTTTTGACGGGTATAAGATGCATGGTGATGATATACATTCCTTCTTTGTTTAATATGTGTGAACTGAAACTGTGATTATGATTCCACTTTGATGAACCTTGTTAGTATTGTTTGTGTGTTCATGAAAGACAACATTTTGTGCAATGAGCATTACAAAATTTTATGAATTGGAGTGCAGTATATGCACAACATTGTGGCATTTTAGGACTCGAAGGTATAACTTAGCTAATTTGAGAAGACTATGTGACATTGCAGATAAGATGGTTATAAAAAAAATGAAATTATAAAACACATTAAGGTCAGTTTTCTTTATTTTTTATTGTTATCTTTAGTGAACTTCATTAAAATTTGGTGTATTTTTTTTTTAATTTTTATTTTTAAGACATTCTAATCTAGAAGGATCTAAAATTAAAAAATATCAAAAGAAATTTAAAAATTCATAAATAAAAAGAAATTGAAAAAAAAAAAGTGACTACTTCCCAAACAGCCACAACAATTAGATACTATTAGCTATTGGCATGGATATCTTAAGTTTGTTTGCCAAAATGAAGGAAGATTTTGATCCTATTAATTACATGAATGAAAATGAAAATCTCTATTTAAAACAGAGGTTTTTTTAAGCAATTCTCACCTTTTCTTTTCCCTTTATGATTCAAACACAACCTAAGAGACTAGTTAGTACAAAAGTAATAAAAAAAAAAAAAAATTAATGGTGAAATTTTTGGGAAATGTAGTTATGCACTTCCCTTATCCTAAGAAAAGTTGTGAATTTTTGCGGTCTTAGTAACGAACAATTGTGTAGTTTAATTTGTATTGGTTGTATTAATAGATTTAATTGGTATTGGTTATGTTTAAGCTTGAGTTGGATTTAATTTGCATTGGCTTGCATTAAACAATATTCTACGTTGTTTGTGTTATGTTTAAATGTTAATGACTTATTTATTTTAATTATTTATTATTGATTGACATCCAGTTATTGCATCATATTTCCTATTTTTAGTATATCCTATTTTTTAAGCTTTTAAGCATGTTATGTTCTTTATCTCCTCCTAGTTCAGTACTTTTGCTACTTTTTTTTTTTTCTCTTTCTTCTTTATTTCTTTTACACCATGGATAGGAGTTGGATGCAACTTCATAATAGATGGTCACCTCAATACATTGATGGGGTGAGGGAATTTATCATGTTTGTTTGTGATCATATGAAACCGGGGGTGGATAAGATTTAGTGTCCATGTTACAAATGCAACAACTATATTCAAAAGTATAATGCTCCAAAATAATTACAATAACCCATCCACAATATCAATAAATGACAACAACGATAAAGTAATTATCTTCCATTACATCCATTTGAGTTTACAAAAAGGAAACATATGTGGTATACATTCATAATGTCTAGCCTTGAATCTATAAAATATGTTGTGAACTAAAGAAAAGAGCGGAAATTAAACAAATAAGAAATGCCCTAAAGGCCTATAACTTTCCAAGATAGTTCTTGGTTACAACAAAATGAATACAACAAAATGAATACATTTAAAGCCCAATACATTGGGCCAATACATTTAAAGCCCTTGGCTATACAAAATGAATACAACAAAAAGAAGCTCTTGCTCTAAATCCTCCCAAGCTAATGCCTTGGTGGAGGCAAACCATCAACACCTGAAATGTTTTTCCCTCATAGGGTGAGCCAAAGCCCAGTAGAAATAATCCAATACAGTATATGAATCTTAACAAAACTATAAGGTGAATGCTTACGCAATACTCGTGGCAAAACATTTTTATATCTCGTTTCAAAACTATGCAATGCCAAGTTAATATCTTGATTCATAAATCATTTCCATTACAATAGAAAATAGGGCAGTGAATCACACTTTGGAATTTCAAAACAAATACAACCTTTTCTGGAAATTTCGTCTGGAGGAAACCGTAAACTGGGACCCATGTAAATGTACGCTATATAAGCACTACTATTCCCATTTCACAAAAATTTCATCTGCGGGATCGGCACCCATGTATACGCCCGGTTTTCAGGACTTTCATCTTGGACACTCAGGCCATTTTAGTTCAACATTCCAGTTCATATTTTCTATATTCACCTTTTTTTCTCAAAACAATAAACATCTTCAATGTATAAGTGTGAAATAATGTTCAATGCAAATGAATGAGAAAATAGTTTCAATTCTCCTAATTCACATGTAATTTCTACAATAATCTTAGTTATCATCCACCGATAGCCCAAAACAGATTCTTCTAAACAGATAATTTATATTCCATAAAGATAAACTTTTCAAATCTGAAGAAGTGAGTGATAGTACATATCAAACTCTACCATCCTCATCAATACCAATCCAATTTCATAGTTTCAACATCAATTTCACTTATTGATAGAAAATAAATATTTGAGACTTTTAGGCCAAAACTTTTTCTCCTTCCAAAACACATTCCGCGTATCTAAACCAATAATTTCATCACAACTCAACCTCATCTCCACTCACACATCCACTTCCACTTCCAATACATTTAATTAAAAACCCTTCTTTTTATTTTAAACCCAAACCCTAGGTTTGTCCAAATTCTTCCAAAATCATGAGATTGTTTTATAAAGACAAATAGCTAAGTTGAAAATCATAAAAGAATGTAGAGAATCCCTACCTCGAACTTAGAAGATGAGAAGAGGAGTGAAGCGACTCAACCACGCCAAAACCCAACTTTGTTCAGATCAAAATGAAGCTCTAGGTGAGCTCTACTTTTTTAACAAAGGGAGTGGGGTGAAGAAATCACTAGATCTAGGTGTACTTGTAGAGAGAATGTGAGTTTTAGAGAGAAAGGGTCTCAACTTAGGGTTTTGAAATGTTTTAGAGAGAGAGAGAGAGATAAAAAAAAAGTGATACACAATGGCCTGCTTACGAACTAATATACGCGCAATTCGCTTGAGCGCGAGATGTGTCGCTCAAGCGACTAGACACAATAAGTTGTTTCGCTCGAGTGCAAGAAATGTCACTCGAGTGTAGAATATAAACTCCCAGTAGTTTTACAGGCAGAGGTCATCGCTCGAGTACAAGAAGCTTTGCTCGAGTGAAAAATACAAACTCCTAGTAGTTTTATAAACCTGCAAAAGTGTTGGAGGTTCACAAAGACCGCTCAAGCAAAGGGACAAAATCTAGGTAACAAAAGTTTGAAAAACAAGTTACCAACCTGTTCCAAATGTAACCAACACAACCAATAGCCAAACTCAAAGAAGTATAAAGGGAAACAAGACATGAATAACTATAAAAGACAACAAAACCCGGATTAAAACATACAATGGGTCGGGTCTGAACCAAAAATGCTATAAAAAGACCATAGAGGAAGTTGAAATTCATTTGTATGCATATGGAGTGGTCACGAGTTACACTAAGTGGGTGTATCATGGGGAAGGCTTTGAGTTAAATGATAATGATGACTCACAAAATGAAAATGACAAATATCTCAACGATGTGACAGAGAAGTCAAATAACCCCAATACTGAGGTGCGAGAAGTTATTCATGACATACAAAGTGGAACAACCACATTTGGTTATGTGGGAGAAGCATCTAGTAGTCGTAATCCTGACTCACCTGGTAGTTGTGGTGGAGAAACAAATAAATTTTCACTATTAATGAGGGATATCGAGCAAGATTTGTATCTAGATTGCAAACGATTCTTCAAACTATCATTCATGGTTAAGTTGCTTCATCTAAAGATATTTAATAGACAGAGCAACAAATCACTCACGATGTTGCTGGAATTGTCAAAGGAGACACTTCCAATTGGTGAAAAGCTTCCATGCTCTTAAAATGAGGCTAAACAAATAATTCGAGATTTAGGCCTCGACTATCAAAAAATACATGTACGCAAGAACGATTGCGTACTTTTTTGGAATGAGTATAAAAATGAAGATGAGTGTCCTACTTGCAAAGTGCCAAGATACAAAGTTCGTACAGGTAAAGGTAAAGGTAAAAAGATCCCTGACAAGGTCCTGTGATACTTTCCTTTAAAACCAAGGCTACAAAGGCTATTAATATCGAGGAAGATGACTACTGATATGAAGTGGAACAAGGATAAACATGTAGAGAAGAAAAATGTATTGCGTCATCCGACTCTAAAGCGTGGAAAAACTTTAACAAAAAGCATGAGTCATTCGCCAAAGATCCTCGTAACATTAGGCTCGAACTAGCTAGCGACGGTTTTAACCCGTTTGGAAACATGAGTAACTCATCGAGCATATGGCCAATTTTCCTTGTCCCATACAATTTACCACCATGGAAATGTATGAAGGATCCATTTTTTATGATGCCTTTGCTTATTCCTAGGCGTTGGGCTCCCGGATTTGACAATGATGTGTTTTTACGGCCATTGATAGATGAGTTAAAGGAGTTATGGAAGGTAGGGGTAGAGACATATGATGCATCAAATGGCCAAAATTTTCAATTTCATGCTGCATTGTTATGGACCATCAATGATTTCCCTGAGTATGGTAACCTATCTGATTGGAGCACAAAAGGAAAATTGTCTTGTCCTTCATTTAATGAGAATGCATCTCACCAATACTTGCATCATTGAAAGAAAACTTATTATATGGGACATCGTTATTTTTTCCCTCATAACCATGTTTTACGAAAAAGCTAGGCATTCAATGGTAAGCCAGAGCTTAGGTCAAAACCCAAGTTGTTGTTTGGGGAGGAGGTTTTGGGACAATTGGAGCATATTGACTTAACAGTATTTGGGAAGATAGATGAACAAGGGAAGAAGCGAAAATGTTCTCCTCAATATTTAAATTGGACAAGAAGGATCATCTTCTTTGAGCTACCTTATTGGAAAACCCTCAAAGTTCGTCACAACCTCGATGTTATGCACATTGAAAAGAATGTATGCGATAGTGATTTGGGGTGACCTGATGTATAATCCTGCTTGTCATTGAATATTGATCCTGATCAAGTTACATATAGCAGCTAATTTCTGCAATTTATATTTGTTTCGATTATAGTGGTCCTTGATTTGTCCATACTCACAACACAAATGATGGATTTATAATTTTCTAGCATAAAAGTGATGTGACTAAAATTAATAGATTATTCAGAGCAGGGTGCATATAAATCTATTATACTTCATTAAAATGGCATAACTTTTTCCCCTTGTTTATTTATTTATTTAAATGCAATTTAGGAAGTTAATTTAGAAGCGATCACATTTATGGGTTCTCTGTGATGGTTTTATTCCTACTGCAGTGGATTAACAAGTCTAGACACCTTCTTCACCTCCTAATCATATAAAATCCTTCTAAATGCCAAATTACAATTCTCTAAGCATAGATAGCTTGGCTCGAGTGACGACACTTAAAGAAAACATATGTATTTGGTTCCTTGCTCGAGCGAGAGAGTCTTCGATCGAGCGAGCTTCGCAGTCCCTATTTTCTATAAATACTTGTTTAAGTTTGATTTAGGGTGACGTTTTCCAGATCTTCTTTAAGGGTTTTAGGGTTTTCTTTTGTGGATATTTTTCTAGTTTTCCTTTATGTTTGATTGAGTATCGAACTCATGTTCTTATAAGCACACATCAAGGAGTTTGATTGATCTTCTTTGAGAGTATTCTTCTTCGGTGGAATTCGAAGATTCAAGCACAGAGTAATTGAAGGAGTTGATGCTATGTGCAGTCGTTGGTTCGACATTGGATGTTGTGGATTCAACATCAATCTAATCAATTCCGAGATGAAAGTTGTGGTGAAAGATATACATAAAATTTGAAGACAAATTAGAAGCATTTGGGTAATTTGTGTTTGGTATCTTTGTAATCTTTCTTTCTTTAGTAGTGGATTGATTTGTGGCATTTCGCCTGTGGTTTTTTTATCACAATTGGAGGTGCTCCAATTGGGGTTTTCCATGTAAAAATCGTTTGTGTCGATTTATTGTTTTGAAAACAACAATCTAAATCACATTCGTATGTGCTTGATGATTTAGATTGGTAAGTTTTGCTGTTTGGGAATTGCTACAATTAGTTCTTGATCTAATCACGAATCACTTAGGTTTTTCAATTTGGTATCAGAGTGGGTCATTTTTTGTTTTTATAAAAACTATAGGAGTGTGATTTTGTGTGATTGGTGATATGGATTCAATTCACGAAGCCAACTCGACCCATAAACCTTTGTTACTTGATAGTACAAACTATTCTTATTGGAAAGCTCGTATGAGAGCGTTTTAAAAATCTATCGATGAGAAAATTTGGCACTGTGTGATCTATGGGTGAAGTGAACCTATTGTCACCATTGATAGTGTTGATATTCCCAAACCCCTTGATAAATGGGATGCATTCGACTATCAAAACTCGAGTTGGAATAGTAAGGCTCTCAATTCCCTTTTTTACTCCGTCACGCCTGAAGAGTTTCGTTGTATTTGCATGTGTGAGGTAGCAAAAGAGGCTTGGGACATTCTTGAAATGATTCACGAGGGTACTACTTCTGTTAAAAGGTCAAAACTTCAACGTCTCACCTCTACCTTTTAAACTCTTTTTATGTGTGATGATGAGACGTTTGATGATTTTTTTGCTAAACTTAGTGACATCGTGAATTCCTGTTTCACACTTGGTGAAAAAATCCCTGAAGCTAAGGTTGTTGGAAAAATTTTGAGGCCTTTACCCGAGAGGTTCCAATCAAAAGTGACAGCTATTGAGGAGGCTCAGAATGTTGATACCCTCAAGCTTGATCAGTTGGTTGGAAACTTGCAGACTTATGAAGCTTACCAAATTTCTAAGAAAAAACAAAAAGATAATGTGGCTTTCACTAGTGCTCATGAGACTGTAAAAACTCCTGAGACTGAGTTTGATCTAGAGTCCGAGATGATGGCTATGTTTACTAAATAGTTCAAAAAGTTTTTAAAGCAAAAGAAGACTAATTTCAGGGACCCTATTTCAAAAGATAAGAGTAATGAAAACCCCCAAACTTTTCTACCAAAACTTGCTCCAAAAACTGAGAAGAAGATTGTGAATGGGCAAGGGGTCAAGTGTTATGAATGTCAAGGGTTTGGACATATTGCTCTTGAATGTCCATTGAAAAAGAATCAGAAGAAAGTCTATACAGTGACTTGGGATGATGAAAGCAGGTCAGACCAAGAACCCGAAGAAACCGAATCCGATGAAGACAAAGATAGTGCTTTCATGGCATTCTGGTCCACTTTCACTCAACCTCCTGTAAAGCTAGTGGAATTTGCTCGTGGTCATAATCTGCACAGTGCTCCTACCTTTGATGGGAGTAATTACTTGTTGTAGAAGATTAGAATGAGGACGTTTCTGAGAGCTAACAACCCTGAGGGCTGGCAAGCTATTGAAGAGGATATTGAGAGCACTGACAATCTGAGCAATCAAAGAGTTCTGTCTACCATTTGTAAAGCAATTTTTGATGAAGAACGGAAACGGATTGCCCACTGCACAAAGGCCAGAGCTACATGGGACATTCTGAGTCAATTTCATGAAAAAGGAGAGTCATCGTCACCACTATCTATCATTTTTCTTGCATTAATTGCTCGATTGGATGAGATCCAGGAGAAAGAGGACCAAAAAGAAGATGATGAAACATCATAAGACAATGATGAGATTGATGGTGATGATCTACGACAAGCTTATGAAAAACTTTATGCTGAATCTCTGAATTTGTCCAAGATCGATGACAAACTCACTCGCAAGCTCAAAGCATGTGAAAATGGGAATGTCAAGCTAAAAGGAGAAATTGTAACAGCCAAGCAGAATGTCATCAAGTTCTCTAATGACAGGCAAGACCTATGTGGGAAACTTCTATCTTGTGAGACCGAAAGGAATGAACTTCTGAAAATATATGCTACATATGAAGAGAAGATTGAAAGTCTTGAGATGTCACAAGCTACATTGGAAGAGATGGTTGGTCAAAAAGATGAAGAACTCAGAGAGGCAAGAGCCACAATTGCCATGTGAAACAAAGGTTCCAAGTCATTAGAGGACATCCTTGGGTCTCAACAAATGGGTTGTGACAAAAGTGGGCTAGGCTATGGTAATGTGACAGCTCACAAGGGACAGGCCTCTACGTCACATGACCTGAAGACTCAAGCAAAGAGAAAGTTCAAGGTGCACTAGGGTGATCCCTCTCTTCGTTTGCCTAATGGGGGTAAGATCAACAAAAGGGAGGTAAAACCTATTTTTATTTGTCATCATTGTGGTAGGTATGGCCACATTCATCGTTATTGCTTTGAGTTGTTTGGTAAGGTCTCTCAAAAGGGTAAAAATTCTAATACTTTTGGGTTAGGAGATAACCTTACATGTCTAGGCGGAACACCAAGATTCATGAGGGTGTTCATATTGCTAAGACATTTACCAAGACCGCCAGTCCTGATTTTGTCAAGACCAAAAAGATATGGGTGAGAAAGGTTGACTTGACTTGTTTTGTTGTTCACATTGCTCTAAAAGCACGTGACTCACACATGTGGTACCTTGATAATGGGTGCTGTCGTCACATGTTCGGTGACAAATCCTACTTAACCTCCCTTGAAAAATATTAAGGAGGAATTGTTACCTTTAGAGATTGTGGTACTTCTAGAGTCATTGGTAAGGGCTCTATAAGTGTGGCTGGTCTTCACAAGCTCGAAAATGCATTACTTGTTGATGGCCTTAAAGCAAATCTTTTGAGCATCAGTCAAATGTGTGATTCCCACCATGAAGCATTATTTTCAAAAAATAAATGTGAAATTTTAGATAAAAACGGAAATACAGTCATGCATGGGGTTCGCACATCTAATAACTGCTATGGGATTGTTACCGCTAATGATCTCACTTGCCACTCAGCCATCAAAGATTATGTCATATAAATTTGTGGCATCAAAGATTATGTCATATAAATTTCAAAGACCTAACTAAGATAGCTAACAAAGAGCTTGTGAGAGGAGTGCCTAAACTAGGTAAGAATCTGAACCATGTGTGTGGACCATGTCAACTTGGGAAGCAAACTGGTGCCCTTCATAAAAAGGTGAACAACTTTACAACCAAACGTCCTCTTGAATTGGTTCATATGGATCTTATGGGACCCACTCACACTGAAAGTATTGGAGATAAAAGATACATTTTTTTAACTGTTGATGATTTTACTCGTTTTTCATGGTAAATTTTTTAAGAGAAAAATCTGATACATTTGATGCTTTCTAGTCCTTAGTCCTTAAAATCTAAAATGAACAGGGTGTTTCTATTGGGCATGTCATAAGAATCCGAACCGATCATGGTCGTGAGTTTGAAAATAGTTCGTTCTCAGATTTTTGTGATAAGCATGGAATTCAGCATGAATTTTCTACACCGATTACTCCACAAAAAAATGGAGTTGTTGAGAGGAAGAATAGGGTTATTCAAGAGATGGCTAGGGTCATGCTCCTTAGTAAAAAGGTTCCTCCAAAGTTTTGGGCTGAAGCTTTAAATACTATTGTTTATGTAATAAATCGTGTGTATTTAAGGCCTGACACTTTACAAACTCCATATGAATTGTGGAAGGGATTGAAACCTAATGTATAATACTTCAAAACTTTTGGGAGTAAATGTTACATTTTCAAAGATAGAGAGCCTTTGGGCAAATTTGACTCCAGAAGTGATGAAGGTATTTTTCTAGGGTATTCAACCACTAGTAGAGCTTTTCGTGTCTATAACCTGCGAACTTTATCTTTGATGGAATTGATCAATATGGTTATAGATGACACAGGTTTTCTTACTTTAGCAATAAATGAGGAAGAAAATGTGAGTCTCCAATCTTGGATACGGAACCACAAAGTCAACAAGAAACTGAGGTCCAAGCACAAGAAGTTAAGGCAGCACCAACTTCTCAGGTAAGTCAGAGTCCAAAGAGTGCACAAAGAGACACCACTTCTAATGCTTCTGTCACCACAAGTCCAGAGTTCAAACCATCAGTAAGGGTGAAACTGAATCATCCAGCTCAATAGGTGATTGGAAGTGTCTCAGATCGAATAAAAACCTGAAGAAAAATTCGGAATGAGGTATCTCATATGTGTTATGGTTCATTAATTGAACCTAAGAATATAAAAGAGGCCTCACTAGATGATAGTTGGGTCAATGCTATGCATGAAGAATTAGGTCAATTTGAACGTAACATGTTTGGACTCTTGTTCCCAGACCTAGAGACATGAATGTGATAGGTACCAAGTGGATCTTTAAGAATAAATCTGATGAGAATGGTACTGTGGTTAGAAATAAAGCTAGGTTGGTTGTTCAAGGCTATACACAAGTAGAGGGTATTGATTATGATGAGACGTTTGCCCCAATTGCACGTCTCAAATCTATTCGTATTTTACTTGGTGTTGCATGCTTTCTTTGTTTCAAACTATTTCAAATGGACGTAAAAAATGCCTTTCTGAATGGGTACTTAAAAGAAGAGACTTATGTTAAGCAACCAAAAGGGTTTGAGGACCCTTAATGTCCAAACCATGTCTACAAGTTAGACAAGGCTTTGTATGGGTTGAAACAAGCCCCTCGGGCGTGGTATGATAAACTTACTACCTTCCTTCTTGATAATAATTTTCAAAGGGGTAGTGTGGACAAGACTTTATTTGTGAAACATACTAAGTCTCATATACTTGTTGCACGGATTTATGTTGATGATATTGTGTTTGGATCCACTGCTGATCATCCAGTTAAATACTTTTCGAATTGTATGACACACGAGTTTGAGATGAGCATGATGTGAGAGTTGTCTTATTTCTTAGGTCTTCAAATTAAACAGTCTTCTTCGGGTATGTTTGTTTCCCAGACTAAGTATACCAAAAACCTTGTGTTAAAGTTTGGTCTTGAGTTGGCCAAACATGCATGCACTCCCAGGAGCACCTGTCTTCACCTTTCCAAAGATTCTTCTAGTACTCATGTTGATCCTACCCTTTATAGGAGTATGATAGGGAGTCTCTTGTACCTCACAGCCAGTCGTCTTGACATTGCATTTAGTGTAGGTGTTTGTGCCCCTTACCAAGCCTGTCCTAAAGAGTCTCATATTCTTACAGTCAAACGCATCATTAAATATGTTAATGGGACATTGGGTTATGGGATTAGTTCTTGACCGACACTACAGCTGGAATCACTGGTTTTTCTGATGCCGACTGGGCAGGGGTGTGATGATAATCGTAAGAGCACATCTAGGGGGTGTTTTTACCTTGGGAATAATCTGGTTGCCTGGCATAGCAAAAAGTAAAATGCCATCTCTCTTTCGACCGCTGAGGTTGAGTACGTTGCTGTAGGGAGTTGTTGTGCACAAATGTTGTGGATGAAGCAAATGCTTTATGATTGTGGAATAAAACAGAACACTCTCACCCTTTTCTGTGATAACACAAGTGCCATTAACATTTCTAAAAATCCTGTCCAATACTCTTGCACCAAACACATTGACATTCGTCATCATTTTATCCGAGAGTTAGTGGAAGAAGGCCTTGTTGTTCTTGAACAAGTACTCACTGAGCATCAAAAAGTTGATATTTTCACAAAACCCCTTGATCTTCTTAGATTTGAGTTCCTTAGAAAGACCTTGGGTGTCGTGCTCAGTTACTACGGTGTTACCTGTTACTTGAGGGGGTGTGAGTGATTGCTTTTATGTGTACTTCGGTGCTATAATCTTATTCTCATTGATTCTTGTCATTCATGTTTTTAGACTCATATGAACACCTCTCACGCTGCTTGTCAGATTTCATTTTTCTTTGTTTATAGCTCATTCTGAATGCCCATGCTCATTGACTTCATGATCTCATTTTGTACACATTCTTGAGATAAACTGTTGTAGGAGTTTCTGCACAAGTGATCAAAGTTCTCTATGGACCACTAATAGTGTTTATTATACATTTTCCAAGGAATTGACCTATACTGGCATATCATGGGTGATGTTGAGTCTCTTAATCATCTTCTATCATTTATCACTTTCGCAGTCCCTTCCTCAGTTCATTGAAGTCCGGGCATTAAGAAAAGGCTACCTCAGAGGCACCAACTAGGCCATCCTTACTGTTTTCACACTTCTCTGGTTCAGTCTCCATACTCTTGAGCATGCATGCCACCAGTGAGTGCCCAAAAGAAAGAAAAGTAAAATATATATATATATATATATAAAGAAAAAAAAAAGGGACTCATTGATTGAGGGGGGAGCCTCTGCATTTACTCAACAAATACCCCTTGATTCCTAGTGGTTTGACTTTTCTCTGTGATGTTTAGTTACTTTTGTCAGAGGTCCAACCATCAGATCACTACGAGGATTAACTCTAGCTTTGTGGCCTCTCAAGGATTGCATGCACGCACATTCATTATGTGAGCTCTCATGTTTGTTGTTGAGTTGTGCATACCCATGTTGCTTATGCTTATTGATCAATTATTTTTTCCTCATGAGTTTGTGGTTCATAATGTCAACATTTGTGAGTTTACGAGCTTCATGGTTTGTAGATTATCAAATCATAGTGTCACATACTTGCATTTGTGCTCACTTCCTTTTGTTTTAGGTCCGACTTGGTAGTGTGAGTTGGTTTTAACTGCTTAGAAAGGTGTTTTTAAATGTTTTTGTTTTTTTCTTTTCGCTCGAGTGAGGGAGTTTGTGCTCGAACGAGCTTTCTTTCAACCCAGTATTTTTTTGCAGATGGAACAGATTCTGGAAGCATGTCTTTTTGGCTCGAGCGACCTTGTGCGCATAAATGACTTAGCTCGAGCGAGAGAGCCTTCACTCGAGTGACCTGTCGTGGTTTAAATACTATCATTGTGTCCTTTCACTTCATTTTTCCTCATTTTTACTTGTTTTATCTCTCACCTAAGGTTTTTTGTTCCTATCTACGGCTGTTTCTCCCTCGATTTTCACTCATTTTTGGAGGCATCTCTTCAATCCATCTTGCAGCTTCCTCGACTGGTAAGTTTTTCTTTTTCTTTTTCGTTCTCCTTCTATTTTTGAGTGTTTGCTCTGCTTCGTCTATGAGTGTCTAGGGCTCTTCATTGTTGGTTTCGTTTCTTGCATTGTGGCTTACTGTCTTTCTATTGATTTTTGGTTTAATAGTTCGATACATCATTGCTAGGGTTTTGCTAGAGTTCATTGTGAGGTTTTTGTTCTTAGGGTTTTAATTTCTTCTTACCCTGTTTTTGACATGAATTTTAATTGCTACTTTGTGATGTTCTCAGTGATTGTTGGTTCCTTTAATCTCATGTCCATATATCTCTCTTACTGTTACATTTGGGTGTTATTGGGACTTAACCTAGCTCTACTTTTCAAATCATTATTATACTGTTTTGGTTTTGAACATTTTGATGTTTTTAACCCTGTTGGACTAATGATTTTTGATGTGTTCTTATATTTTTTTTTAGGGGGTTCTAATGGGCTTTGGTTGTTCCTTGATTTTGTCATGGTGGGTTGTGGTTTTGTGGTTACTTTCTCCTTTTTGGTCAGTCATGGCTGAGTCTTCTAGACACCGTAAATCCACGGTGTCTCATCCCGATTTCAATACTGACAAATTTCAATCCAAGGAAAAATCCAACCTATTTAGGGATATCTATGCTTCTAGGAAAGTTCACTTAGAACGCAATGTCCATCCTAATGCTTTTGAGTCTATCCCCATCCGTTCTTTGTTTGATACTTTAGGAGGTAATCAAGTCTTGCTTTTCTCTGGGCCTCAAAATCTTAGCTTGGTCCGCAAATTTTATTGTAATATGCACTCCATTTGCAAGGAAATAGCTCCTTTTTTTCAAACCTGGGTTAGGAACAAAGCTTTGGTCATAAATGGCGAAGTGATTAGGCAGTTTCTTGGTCCTCCAGAAGTCCAAAATTGTCATTATCCTTTCATTACCCATAGTGGTGTTGATTTTGATCGAGTGGCCATTGAACTTTGTGGCACCCTTCATTCAGCAAAATGAGCTTCTTTCTCACTTTCGTCTCCTTAATATCATAGTTTGTGCCAACATCCATGTTACTACTCATTCATCTCACATTACCCAAGATCAAGGTTATGTGTTGTATTGCATTGATCACTGACTTCCTATTGACCTACCTGCGATGATTGTAGCCAAAATGATTATGGTTTTTGAGGGTCACAAATCCTTGGGTCTTCCTTATGGGTGTTTTCTCACTAGGTTTCTCACTTATCTTGGTGTTCCCATATTTGAGGATGATGAGTTTGCTTCTCCCATTAAACCTATCACCAAGTTGACCATGTCCTAGAGTCAAGCTCACATTAGGGGGGGTTCATCGGGAGTCGGGGTGTCTAATGCAGGTGATGATCCCTTAGTCGAGGAGGCTGAGATTGATGCAGCCACTACCGGTGGACCTGAGATGCGTCCTTGTTCATTTCGTGGCCAACTGTAGTAGTTCGAGCAGTCTCTCACTTAGTGCCTTGATCAGCTCGATGCCCGGCTTGATACCCTTGATTACCGCCTTGATCAGCAAACCACCCTGATGACTCAGATTCTGTCTTTGTTACAGATGCTGCCACCGCCTCCACTAGATTCACAATTTTGTTTACTTTTGGACAGTTTTTTTTAGCCTGTATATTCTGTTTCTTTTGTCTCTCTTGGACAAAAAGGGGGAGTGTTTTTGGGATGGGATATATATTTTGATTGCATGATGGTTGGGGTATATGGGATGGTTGTTGACTTTGCATCTATCTATGGGATAGTTTTTGAATAACTTGCATGCATGATGATATAAGTTTTGATTCGTTATAGTTTTGATTCGTTACGTCTTCATATGTTTTTTTTTTGTTGATTTTGAATAACTACTCACTCTATTCCTCTGGTGTTGTTTTTCTATTTTTGCAAATATTTGGACAAGGTTGTTTAGTTTGTTGTGTTGGTGGTCTTGAGTTGGCTGGTTGTTTTTGTTAGCGCGTGTGTTTTTCTAGGAAACAGTGTTAGAATGTTTTGTCTGGGAATTGACAAAGGAGGAGATTGTTAGGGTCCTTAGTTTTGTCAATTTCCAAGGCCAAACATTGTTTTATTGAGTTGTAAATTTCCTAGTTATTTTGTCTTGCTCGCTCAAGCAAAGGAGTCCTTGCTCGAGTGAAGATGTTCTACTCCCAAAGTTGGCTTGGTCTGCAAAAGTTCTGGGAAGAATGTTTGTACGCTCGAGCATAAATAGCTTGGCTTGAGTGACGACACTTAAAGAAAACACGCGTATTTGGTTCCTCGCTTGAACGAGAGAGTCTTCGCTCGAGCAAGCTTCGTAGTCCCTATTTCTATAAATACTTGTTTAAGTTTGATTTAGGGTGACGTTTTTTAGATCTTCTTTAAGGGTTTTAGGGTTTTCTTTGTGGAATTTTTTTCTGGTTTTCCTTCATATTTGATTGAGTATTGAACTCATGTTCTTGTAAGAACACATCAAGGAGTTTGATTGATCTTCTTTGAGAGTATTCTTCTTCGGTGGAATCCGAAGATTCAAGCACAGAGTAATCAAAGGAGTTTGATGCTGTGTGCAGTCGTTGGTTCGACATTAGATGTTGTGGATTCAACATCAATCTAATCAATTCTGCGACGAAGGTGGTGGTGAAAGATATACAGAAGATTTGAAGACAAATTAGAAGCGTTTGGGTAATTTGTGTTTGGTATCTTTGTAATCTTTCTTTCTTCAGTAGTGGATTGAATTGTGGCGTTTCGCCCATGGTTTTTTTATCACAATTAGAACACCTCCAATTGTGGCTTTTCCACATAAAAATCGTTTGTGTCGATTTATTATTTCAAAAACAACAATCTAAATCACATTCGTATGTGCTTGATGATTTAGATTGGTAAGTTTTGCTATTTGGGAATTGATACAATTAGTTCTTGATCTAATCACGAATCATTTAGGTTTGGAGCAAATGGAGCACAAATGGAGCTAATGGATCAACCACTAGGCAATGAAGGCTGAGTATACATGCATTCAATGCATGAATGGGTCAGAAAAATGGGGTTGTGAAGGCCCCTACCCAAACCAACAAAAAAATAGCCTTTGTTGTCTCTAGGTGGTCGACTGGGCGGCCGACTGCCCAGAGAGAAAAATGCCAGTTTGCTTTGGTTCAGTCCAGCTTCGTTTCAATTGTCTAACAGGGCTTAAAGACTTGACCAAAGCAAGCTCAAGGTTGGGGACAGAGCTCAAATTCTATTTTTTTTTTATTGAGAATTTTATGAAAAAAAAATTCGTATTTTCATCATCAGGTAATTAAAAGAAAGCGCCTAAGTCTTAGGGCCGGTCAAAATGGGGTGTCTGTAGTTTCCCCTCTTTGATAGATTTCGAAGTCATTTCATGACGTGAGTGAATGTCAAAGCCCGAAGATCACCCGTTTGACAAGGTCATAAGACTTAGGCAAACAAGCAAGATGCAAATACAATTGGTTGAACCCGAGGGTTGTGTATGTATCCTTTTGGAAGAAATAAAACCAGTGTAGTTCAGTGGCAAGATGCAAATGACATGCTCGAAATAGAATTAAAAGTTGGGCTTACACGCTTCATAAACCCGATTTATTTATTTATTTATTTTTATTTTTTGAACATTCATGATTATGCAATGTAACACAATCGAATGATGAGTGTAGACACCCCATTTTTGACCGTCCTTAAGACTTGGACGTCGTCGTTTGTGCACACGATGATTGTGATTGTATGTGTTCGTTTTGAGTGCTCGAAGTTCTCGGCAGAGTGCCCTGCTTTTGAGCCCCGAAACTGTGTCCATTTTGTGCCTTGTTTTGGACCAAAACCTTAGTGTTTCAAACCCAAAACTTTAGTGCTTCAAGCCTGCAACCCCTGGTGGCCAGCCGGCCACCCTTGTGCCTTGCTGGCCATCATTGGTGGCGTGCCAGCCACCAGTGACCTTTTTTGCAGATATTTTCTTAACAACTGTTCCAGTTGTTAGCACAATGGGCTTGATCACTATACACTTGTATGGACTGATTTAACTCAGCTGAAAGCTTGTTTTCTGTAAATATGGGACCTTCTCCCCCATTTTTAGAAGTTATAAATTTTGGAGCAAAATTCTCTATCTCTCTCTCTAGATTTCTCTTTCTCTCTTGCAATTTTGTATACATTTGCTCACAAATCCTATACTTTTGCATACACTTCCTTGACCAAAGTTGCTTCTCCTTGGGCTAAGGTTACTTGAGACCCTCCTTGAGCTTTAGAAGGTAGTTGTGGCTTGCTTTGTTGCTTAATTTGTGCCTTGGCTTCAGGAGGTATAACACTTGCTTTGTTAGCTTGTTTTAGATATTTGCTTTGCCATCTTCTTCTACTATTTTGGGGCCGATTTTGAACTGTAAAAAACTCTGTTTTTGTGGCCTAAAGGTGGTGGTTTGAGGCCATTTTCAGTTATGGGGTGGTTCACCCTTCTTACTTCTTTGTTTGTAAAGCTTTTGTACCTTTGTTCACCATTTTCAAACCAAATTTTTTGGACCTTTTTCCCACTGAATTTTAGAGGTTTTTCAGTGGCAAAAAGCTCATTTTGAAGTCCAAATTTGGAGGGGTTAGCCTTCCCTCCTTGTGTCTTGTTTTCATGCCTAGTTAGCTCCATATGTTAGCATGTTTTTCTAGCGTGACTTAGCTCAAGTCCAGCATGTTTTAGCCTCTGAAATAGCCTACTTTAGATCTATTTTGGGCTGGTTAGTTCATTTGACTCTTGTTTTGCATGGTTGTAGTGTAATAGTCCTCACAAGTTGGTGTTTTAGGGTCTTTGACACCTCTTGTTTGAGTTGATAGCATCTTTTGGTGTTGTCTTTCACTCCATTTCAACACTATAAACTATGTAACCTCCCTCTTTGCTTCACGTTTTCATTTACTTTTGAGGGTTATTTCAAGCTTGGGATCCTTTAAACTTGAGATTGAGGTCATGCTTAATGGTTTAATCCTCTTTAAGGGTTCATTATCAACGGCATGATCTCTCTCTTGCCTTACATTATCCCTTGGTCGACACTTCTTTCATCTTAGAGGACACTCACCAATGGACAAATTGATTAAAGAATGATTTGGTAACTAAAATGTGTAAACAAAATTGGCAAGTAAAAGTGGCAAGATAATCATTTGTTTGTGTTGCATTGCATGTATTCAAATCGGAATTTGAACACAAAGAAAATGGGACATTTCATACTCAAAAGTGATGAAATGTGCCACTTTCCTAGGTTTCCGTTGCCCTTGATCATGCATGATAGGGTGATGGCATTTGAGTCTTTTTTTGCATTCATTGAACTTGTACAAATTGGTCCATTAGCCATCATGCATGGAAATTGCTTGATTGATGGTTTGAGGGCCAAATGTATCACTCCTTTGAGCTTGTGTTGATGATAAGAGGTGATACATGGTACAAACAGCCTATTAGATCACCCCTTTCTTGCTCTGTTATGTCCTCTATTACAGCAAGGAAGGACCTGGCTTCAGTGGCCAGCAGGCCACCTCCAATGGCCGGCAACCCCTCAGTGTTAGCCAACAAACCCTCAACTGTGGCCAGCCAGCCACCAGTGAAAAATTCAGTATTGTGCTTCTGAAGAAGAGCAGTGTTGATCTGGAGAAGGAAAACAGTGTAAGTGTTATGCAATAGAGGCTTTTAGTGGCAGACAGTGGATGTTCTTTGGATGAAAAATTGAGAATGCATGCATCTCTCGTTTCCCGAGGCCATTTAGTTAATTTGCTTAGTTAATTAGTTGGAGTTAATTCATGCAAATGTTATAACTATTTAAGTAGATTAGTTAATTAGTTCATGTTGTGTAACTAATTAATTAAATAGCTTAGCCTAATTGATTAATTAGTTAAGTGTGTTGTAATAATTAGTTAAGTAGTGTAGCTTAGCTGGTTTCATTCGAACCCTCCTTCGCAAGGGTGTAATGTTGTAATAAGTGTGCGTGCGTACGTGTATGTCTTCCAACCCCACATCTTTCTCTCTTTTATTTACCCTCTTTTGATGGTTAGATTAGGGACATGTTTCAATTAGCATACCTTATGCTTACATCCATTCATTTGTATTGCATGCACTGAGGCTCGGCGCATCATGCAAACTGCATCGCCATTTCAATATCTTCTTTGAAAATGTGTTTAATCGGATGTTATTGCTTCATATGCCATATTAGTAGCCGAGCCTATTAATTGCATATTGCATGTGTTGCATTAGACATCTTGTATAGTTAGGAATCACGTATATTTTTCTTACTCATATTTTCTTTGTTTGGAGTGCTAGGTGAGTTTTTAACGCTTTAGCATATTTGCATGATTGTGGATGTTGCCATGTCTGGCATGCTTGCCATAAGGCTAAATGCTTACTTGCTAAACTACATGAATACTTGTGGATGAAGACTTGTTGTTTGAATTGGAACGATTCAACAAATGTAAGTCTTAAACCCACTTTGTTGAGTGGCAAATCAATCTTAAGCCCACTATGTTTGGTGGCAACAAACTTTAAGCCCACTTGAGGTGACAAATTCAAACCATTTTCGCAAACAAACATGAGTTGAATTGTTCCAACTTGAGCAAACTAGTCTATACTTGCTTGTGAGCATCACATAGTAATACTAGTTTAATAACCGAAACAAGAGCACATAATGTTTATAAAAAATCATATCATGATTAGTAGAGGCCAATCTTTGATCGGACGAGCGAGGGTGCTCAATTCATGACCTTCCCCTCTCGTACCTATGTTCCCGAGCCGAGGCAACTTTGGTGATGACGGACACGTGGCCTTTGGCATGAGTCACTGGTTTCCTAAATTTTCCTAAAATAAAATATTTAGGTGGTGACTCTGTATTTGGCAAAAAGCAATCCAATTTTGGCATTTTTGATTCAAAATCAGTTTTCCAAAACGATTTGTCGGATTTAGACTCTTTGGTGTTTTATCAGCTTCACATTACACTTGTGAAATTAGATTCAGAACCATGGGAGTTCGAATTGTAGGGCTTATTTTCGTCTTTCAAAAGGGGGTACGAGAAAACTGAGCTACAATGATAAAGATATAGAGGTGGCAATATGAGAGGCAAGTCTTTTGCAAATGATATGATGCATAACAAAGGGACAATCCTAACACACTTACATGAGAGGAGAAAAGAAAGTTTTAATCAACAAGGGAGACCTAAACCATACCTCAATATGAAATTGGGGATTGATTTTAACTAGGTAAAGGAGAAATGGATCTTAACCAACAAGCGAGATCTAGACCGCATCTCAGTGCGAAATAGGGGATTGGTTTCAACAGGGTAAAGGGAAAAAGGGTCTTAACCAACAAGCGAGACCTAGACCATATCTTAATACGAAATAGGGGATAGGTTTCAACCGGGTAAAGGAGAATTCCTAACTTGACTATGCCCCTAGTTTATTGCTTTGACTTTTTTTTTTTTTTTTTTGGTAAAAAGATATTGATCGACGTGAGAGTTAAATTAGCATGCTTGTTTCACTCTTTGTTTTAAAATCATGTAAGTCAAGTTGTGAGCACTGAAAATTCTCCCTTTTTGGTCCAAAGAATGTTCTAGTTTTGCAAAAATGGAATAATTTTTGAAAAAATTAGTCGACTTCACTAAAAATCATCAAAATCTATTTTCGTAAATAGCCACCACCCCACCAACATGGAATCAACCCTTGAGATGCACAAACTCAAATTAGATAACCCGAGTAAGATATACTGCATTACCACTGAATTTGTCTTACAACTGAACCTTCCATGAAGAAGAGATAGGATAATCGACCTAAATGAAGATAACCTAATCGATCATAGATAGGATAGCCAAGTTGAATAAGGATAAACCAATCAAACAGGGACGAGACAAGCAAGTTGAAAATGGTTGGGGCCGAACATCAAGATGATGTTGCCTACGTATCCCAAAGATAGGAATCAGGCCTTACATAGTTCACGGGGTGAGGCTCACTTGGATATTTTCCCTCACCTTTTGTACTTTAACTTTTGCCAAAGCTGTCTTTTTGGGTTTTTGATCTTGCAAGTTTTTTTTTAATTTTTCATTTTCTATTCTTTTAAAAAATTTTTTGCTCTAACTTTTGTTTGGGTTGCCCTTTTAGATTTTCGTCCCAACGAGCCTCTCAAGGATAGTACTTTTTTTAGCATGTCCTGTTGATTTATTTGTGAGAATTTCAAGCCATCTAAGTCCATGAGAATGACCGCTCTTCCTGAGCAAATAGTCTTGACGATGATGTAGGGATCCATCCAATTGGGTATGAATTTGCCCCTAGGGTTATGGATAGGAACCCAATTGTCCTTCAGCAATAAATCTTCTTTTCTCAAATTCTGGGATTTGACTTTCTTTCTGGTCTCCATTGGCTTGAGAAACAATCCAGTTTGAAACTTCAATCACATCAGACCTTATTGCCCATAGTACAAGGGCTACTTTCAATCCAGCTATGCAAGCCTTACATTTTGGTTGATCATTGAACATTGTGAATCAAGATTTGAAAGTTAGGGGGTGTCCCAAGGTCAAGAGGGATCCTATGTTGTACAATCTCAAGATCAGTTCCAAGTATGTCTTTCTAAGACCATGCAATCTTAGTCGTCTTCTTCTTTCTCTTTTTAAGGACGGTCTGTGAGAGATAGGCAGAGTAGAAAACCAAACTACAAAAAACACTCTCTACTATTACTCTGCAAATTCTCTGTTTAGCATTACTCTCCACTAGCATGGCCTCTTCCTGCTGTACTCTTTCTCTTTCCCAGACCTTAATGACTCATCTATAGAGATTGCTGACACTAACTCCTTTGAGCCTCGAACTATGCTGGTTTGATCCCTTGCAAAAAGGATACATAGGCAACCCTCGGGTTCAACCAATTGTATTTGCATCTTGTTTGTTTGCCCAAGTCTTATGGCTTTGTGAAAAGGGTCGTTTTTGGACTTGGACATTCACTCACGTCATGAAATGACTTCGAGCACTGTCAAAGGCGGGCAACTGTAGACACCTCATTTTGACAGCCCTATGACTTGGGCATTTTCTTTTGATTACGTGATGATAAAAATAAAAATGTATTTTTTCACAAAATCTTCAATAAAAAAGATGGAATTTGTGTTTTCTTCCTAACCCTAAACCAGTTTTGGCCAAGTGTTTAAGACACATCAGGCACTAGAGCAAAGCTGGACTGAACTAGTGCAAAATGGCGAACTTTCTCTCTAGCCAGTCGACCACCCGATTGTCCAGCCGGTCGACCACCTAGAGACAATTTCCACCAAATTTTTGTTGGTTTGGGTGGGGCACTTCACAACTCCATTTTTTGGACCCATTCATGCATTGAATGTATCTAACATGCCCCGGGGGGAGGGGGTACCCTTGCGTGTTAAATAGTTTGGACCCTCGATTTCTTCGATCTAGTCTCACGGGTGCAATTTGAAACATAGATGAGAGTCAGATTTGGCAACTTTTATAGAAAAACCATTTTATTGCAAAACCATTGCCATAAATGGACTGCATCACTAGATCTTGGAGTGCCACCTAATATTTTGAAAAAATTAGGAAACCTGTGACTCATGCCAAGGTCACTGTTCGTTGTTAAAAAGGATGCTTGGCTTGGAATCTTAGGTATAAGAGGGGAAGGTCATTAATTGAGCATGCTCACTCACCTGATCAAAAGATCGTCCTTTGCTAAACCATGATAAGAGTTTTATTTCCTTTATATGTTCATGTTGTAATTATTTAATAAATCCTAAAATTTACTATGTGAAGCATACAAGTATAGGCTATGCCATTCAATTTGGAATAACATGATTTCATGTATTTTGAAAGAGTTTTAAAGATGTGCAACTTAAAGTAATTGAGTTTACATAAATGAAAATCAACATCATTCTAAATTAAGCGACACAACCTCCATCCACAAGCATTCATTAAGTTATATCAAGTAAGTAAGTAGCCTTATGGTAGGATAATAAACATAGTAAAGAAAACATATACAAGCGGGATGCTAAAACATAAAAAACTTACAAATTTATCGACGTCCTATGAACAGTTACAAAACAAAGTTAGCAAAACATGCATGATCTTATATACAAAATCCTAATGCAATTCACTCATGAAATGCAACTAAAGATTCGACTTCTAATATATGACATGTGAATCATCTCAAGAATATGAGGTAACGTACATAATCACACAAGAATTGATTAAATCCATAGATGCAAACTTAGAAGACACATGAAACATGGATGCAAAGCACGTATATGATGAAAAGAAAAATATGATGCGTATGTAGAAATAAGTAAAGCAAGTAAAGAACGTGATAGAAAGAAACGGGACGGGGAATTATTACAACACTTTGCATAAATAATTATAAACCGAATGAGAGAGAGAGAGAGAAAGAAAATATTACAACAAAATAAAAAATCTTGCAAAAATCTCAAATAAAATAAAACAAAAGAAGTAGGTCTTGAGGATCCCCAAAAACTAGTATGCTCAATGTTGGAAGACTACTTTGTTCTATCCATCGAAAGTTAGACAGCCACCCAAATAGTTAATGGGCTGGCCAACTGTAGACACCGCATTTTTGACCGACCTCAAGACTCAGACATCACCGATTGAGCGCTCGGTGACGTTGCATATCGTGCTCGTTCAGAAGTTTCAGAGTCGCGGCCGTGAGCCCTGCCTCCGGACTTCCGAACCCTCTTCTGTGCCTTGCCTCGGTTTGCGAACCAGACTCGGTTTTCTCTATTTCTTTTCCTGAGGGGAGGAAGAGGTCCTGTAGACCGTCTCTCAGTGGCCGCGGGCTACATTTTGTGGTTGTAGGCCATTTTGCCCATTTCGGAGCCCGGTTTCCGGTTTTTCGGGACCGTTGGCCGTGTGCCTCGGTTCGGGACCGCCTAACCATCTTCGTTTGTTCTGATTTTTGGTATACTTCCTTTTTACTCCCTTTTGAGGGACACTGGGGTCTGAGAAACCCACTTCGTGGCCGAATGCCACTTTCGGTGCTTAACAGCCCATTTTCGGGACCCCGAACTGCGTGTTTTGGTCCTCGAACATTCGTTTTGCATCGGTTTCCGTTCATTTTTGTCAGGTACCTCTGTTTCATCGCCAGGAATGCCGTAGAAGGGTGGGAGGCCAGCAATTGTTTCAGCAACCAGTTATATATCCTCCGGCGCCCTCTGACGCCCGTTTTTCTCACTTCCGAGCCAATGTTGAACAACCTTGGGCCATTTTCTTGAACTTTTAACCACATATTTGTGATATACACACATGGGAGGACCCTAAAAGTTGGTGGTTGGCCACTAATGTTGCTTGACCCTTTTGAACCCCTCCTTCCGAGCCAATGTTGAACAACCTTGGGCCATTTTCTTGAACTTGTAACCGCATATTTGTGATGTACACACATGGGAGGACCCTAAAAGTTGGTGGTCGGCCACTAATGTTGATTGAACCTTTTGAACCCCTCCTAAAAGTGGCCTATTCTCTCTCCTGTTTTACAGTTTTCAATTTTGAACCACAGGGTTGTGATGAGGGGACCTGGGAGGCCACCAATATCATATGGTCGGCCACTAATTCAACTTGACCTTTTTGACCCTTGGCCGGCCGGCCATAGGGGGTGGCCGGCCGGCCACCTGCTGCTCCAGAAAGTGGCCGGCCATGATCCTCTGGTTGTGTGCATTACAGCTATGCACTTTTTTCCCCCAAAATATCTGTATCCGGGGGAAATATCTTTTGGGAAAAGGAACTTGGTCCTTTTTCCCACTCTTTCCCTCCCTTTGCTCCCTCCTTTTTGTCCTTATAACCAGCTGCAAGCATTGGGATTAGGGGTTGGAACAAAATTGCTTTGAAGCTTTACATGCAACTCTCCCTCTATCTCTCTTATTTTCTCAAAAGATCCAAGTGCTACACCTCATTTCTTCATCATCATCAAGCTCTACCACCACCCCTCCATTCTAGTAGCAAGGGGAGGAATTCCAGCAGCTTAAAGTCATCAAAGTTGGTCCAAGAAGCAACAAAACCATTGGTCTTCAAGGGTAAGTCCATTCTCAACTTTTCTAGCTCATTTTTGCAACATTTCTTAGCCATATATGCTTATTGTTTTGAGCTCCGGCCCTAACTGAAAGTGGCCTTCTTTTGAGCTCTTTTTCACTTTTTCTTAAGGGCTCAACCCTGTTTGAGCCCCCCATCTTGCACTTGCTTCAATATCCTCCTTGAATGCCGTTTTCTTGCATGCTTTGGCAGCCTATCATGCTTCTGTTTTTGGTCTTTTTACAGGCCTAGAAGTAGTCTTATTTTGACCTTATTAACATGTTTAATTAAGGGTCTTTGGCCGTTTGTGGAATATTTTGTAGACTTTGTGTTATAGCCACTTTTGAGCCTCATTTTGCATTGCATTTCTAGCATGTTTGTATACTGTTTTGGGGTTTTTACAGTTCTGTAAATATGCTTATTTTTGGTCCCCCTTCAATGTTTTAGAAGGGAATTTTTCAGTTTGGGCTGTGCATATACCACTTGCCTCTTTGGCCGCCTTTTGGCCCATTTTCTTGCATAAGAGCTTAGCCATATCTATGTTTGTTTTTAGGGTTTTTACAGTTCTGTAAAGTGGCTTATTTTTGGCCCCTCTTCAATGTTGTTGAAGGGCCCTAGCCTATTTGGGGTCAGCAGCTGTAAGTTGCTTCATAACCTCATAATTTGGGCCATTTTTGCATGCAAGTTTTGCCCTATCTTTGTTTGCTGTTTGGCCATATTTTATACTGGTAAAATGCTTATTTTGGGGCTGCCTTGCTTCTGTCTTTTCATTCCATGTACCAATTATGCATGCTTTGTATAGCTGTAGTTCATTCTATGCGCTTGATTTTGCATTTCGGGAGAGATTCCATGCATCGGGTGTGTTTTCGCCTCATTTCGGGGCTGTTTTCCCCACATTTCATTGCTGAAAATCCATTAGCATGTTTGCATATCATATTTTTATGTCATTTGCATTGCGTATGCCATTGCCTCGGTTTGCGTGCCCGTGTGCACGCATTTCGAGGCACTTCATTTTCATCCACCGGCCTCTTATGTGAGTGTGGCTGAGGCTCTCTCATGTTAGTGTAAGTCCATGTTGCATTCTATATGCCATTTTAGTCATATTGCATTGCGTATACCACGGCCTCGGTTTGCGTACCCGTGTGCACGCATTTCGAGGCACTTCATTTTCATCCACCGGCCTCTTATGTGAGTGTGGCTGAGGCTCTCTCATGTTAGTGTAAGTCCATGTTGCATTCTATATGCCATTTTAGTCATATTGCATTGCGTATGCCATTGCCTCGGTTTGCGTGCCCGTGTGCACGCATTTCGAGGCACTTCATTTTCATCCACCGGCCTCTTATGTGAGTGTGGCTGAGGCTCTCTCATGTTAGTGTAAGTCCATGTTGCATTCTATATGCCATTTTAGTCATATTACATTGCGTATGCCATTGCCTCGGTTTGCGTGCCCGTGTGCACGCATTTCGAGGCACTTCATTTTCGTCCACCGGCCTCTTATGTGAGTGTGGCTGAGGCTCTCTCATGTTAGTGTAAGTCCATGTTGCATTCTATATGCCATTTTAGTCATATTGCATTGCGTATGCCATTGCCTCGGTTTGCGTGCCCGTGTGCACGCGTTTCGAGGCACTTCATTTTCATCCATCGGCCTCTTATGTGAGTGTGGCTGAGGCTCTCTCATGTTAGTGTAAGCCCATATCATATTTCCATGTCATTTGCATTGCATATGTCATTTTCTCGGTTTGCGTGCCCGTGTGCACGCATTTCGAGGCATCTCATTTTCATAGATGTGAACATGCTAGGCTGTATCTTAGTTGCATTCATGCATGTCATGCATATTGCATCGTGTTCGGAATAGGAGTTAGCTCGGGCACGGGAAACGAGGTACGTTTCGTACTCCGAGTGACGGAACGTGTCTCAATTCCCCAGTCACCGACACTCCGGATCATCCATGATGGAGTTCGGTCTTGTTGTGTTTTCATGTGCATTCATTCTATATTGAGTTGTGCAATTCGACTCCTCGGCCATCATGCATCGATATGCGTGATTGGTGGCACGAGGATCGAGGCATGCATATATTTGTGAAAATACATTGCTATGCCCCTTTCCTGCTCTCTGTTGCGGCAAAATGAAGAATCAGCAACTTTTCGGGACTTGGCACGCGTTTCAAGAATAACTGCTAAATAGAGGCTAATTGGGGCATCCCGGTGGATTTCCGCGGAAGACAACCCGGACATGCATCATCCATCAGAAGTAAGGCAGTCCCTGGCTTGCATGCCAGTTTTATTTATGTTCTTAATTAATTCGTTAATTAACTAGGAATTTGTATATTATTCGGACTGTAATATTTGGACTGTAATATTCTTTTATTCGGGACTGTATATTTATTTGGACCCTCTGCGCGAGGGCACAACTGTAATAAGTGTGCGTGTGTGTGTTGTATGTCTTCCAACCCCACGTCTTTCCCCCTTTTATTTATCCGCTTATGGTGGTTAGATTAGGGCATATTTCAATTAGCATACAGTATGATAGCATGTTTGCATTCATTCATCTGTTTTGCATGCACCGGGCTCGGCGCATCATACTAACTGCATTGTACTTTCAATTCCAAATTGAATACATGTTAGTTGTAGCATTTCATATGCCATGTTTAGAATAGCCGAGCCTGCTATAGTTGCATTTTTGCATGTGTTGCATTAGGCATTTTTGTATACTTAGGATCATGCATGATTTCTAATGTAGTTTTTATTTTGGCTTGGAGTACTCGGTAAGTTCTATGCTTTAGCATCCTTGCATGCGTGTGAGTGACTGCCATGAATAGCATGCTTGCCATGAAGCTAATTGCTTATGTGATATAACTGCCTGAGTGCCTGTGGGTGAAGGTTGGATTATTTGAATTGGAATAATTCATCAAATGTGTGTTTTAAGCCCACTAGATAGTGGCAAAATCATGTTTTCTAAGCCCACCCGAGGGTGGCAAATCCACGTCTTAGCCTACCTGCGGGTAGCATCATCAAACCATTTTCAAATAAACTAACATGAAATGTTTTGTTCCAATTCAGATGATCCAGTCTATACTTATATGCTGTGTGCATCACATAGTAACCTAGGCTAATAACCGGAATAAGGACATACAAAGTTTTCAAAAATAGATATCATGGTTAGTAGATGCCGATCTTTGATCGGGCGAGCGGGGGTGCTCACGAAGTGACCTTCCCCAATTGTACCCAAGTTCCCGAGCCGAGGCAACTTTGGTGATGACGGACACGTGGCCTTTGGCACCGAGTCAGGGTTTCCTAAATTTCCCATTAAAAAAACATTTAGGTGGCGACTCTGTATCTGGCAAAGCAGTCCATGTTTGGCACTTCTTTCAAAAATCTGTTTTCTCAAAACGATTTGCCGGATTTGGACTCTTTGGTTCAGACTTAGAACTGTGACAAATTTGAGAGTCCTGAGCTGTAGTGACCCCCAAAATGAACAGAACGGGAGCTCGTTCCTCCCAGGGCGTTCGGGGACGTCTACAGTTTCTGGCGACTCTGCTGGGGATTTAGAGAACTTGACTCGGACTCATGATATATGTTTTTGACTACACTTGTGTGTTTCTTTGCATTGCATTTGCATTGGTGCGCCTAGGACACCGTGTTTGCCATCTGCTATTCCTGAACGGTTTGCCGGAGGCTTGTCTTGTCAAGGCATGACCATAAGGCTGACCGGTTGTGAGCTCTGCCAGTATGGGAACACAAACCCCGGTTTTACCGGGGCACCCTCTTTGACCATTCGACCTAGTGCATATTCGGATCAGTAGTGACCATTCCAAACTAGGACAGGTTGCTTACCCGTTTATAGATTGTTTGAAGCCGCTGCGTGCGTAGTGAAACCCTAGCTCCTGACAAAATAGGACAGGGAAACCCTACCCCAACATAGGGGTGTTTTGGCTCTCACTTGTCTGCTATGTGCTTTTAGAGTGCGTCTCTACAGGAATGCATGTATCAGTTTGCAAGTCTGGGCATCAGGCCTGCGGGCATTACTATCAGTATTTGGGAGTCAGCTTTACCTGTGGGTATCAGACTCGGATTTGGGGCAGAATTTTGGGACAGAATTCAGTAGAGGGCACACTCATTCAACTATGCTCGTATCTGTTCAGATGGAATCAGGCTGAGGTGCTATCTGTTTTCTCTTTTGCTAGGTAGTCTTGGAACTATAGCTTCAGAAGGCTCCGATATCCCTCAAGGCTCATCGAACTTGTGCTGATAGACTTTGTCAGGTCAGAGATTCAGTTCAAGGGTAATCAGTGTTCCTTTACCAGAGGTAGGGTAAAAAGGGCTAGTCGAGCACAAATCACCGGTTCAGCAGTTACCAGATCAGCGGCCCTTATCCACCCCACCAGTGAACAGTCAGGCTGAGGTCTCAGTTTCTACTGCAGGGATAGATACCAACCAGTCAGATGGATCAGCAGAACACGTTAGGGATGGAGGCAATGATGCGCCAGATGCAAGAAAGTATGAAACTCATGCAGCAGGATGCTGCTCGTCAGGAGGAATTTGCCAAACAGCAGGCTGCGATCATGGCTCAGCAGGCCGAGCTCATCGCCAAGCTGCAACAGCAAAGCGGCGCGTCCGCTTCACAACAAGTTCCTCCCCCAGCAGGAGCTCCAGCGCCTGGGGAGACGCCAAACGTCCAGGATGATACGGACATTCCAGGCGGGCCGACTCCGCCCCCAATTTTACCTCAACTATCCAAAACACCTACCAATCTACCGGACTCTCCCTTTGAGTTCGAGGTTGACCCCACAGCGTTGAAGTTGAGCAAGCTTGAAAAGTTGTTCAAAAAATCCCAGGGGGTAAAGTCCATCCCGGGCATTGAGGACGGGTACACCGACGCAGCTGTAACTCTGCCGGACAGGTTCAAGATGCCTCATATCGACCGTTTTGATGGGTCAGGAGATCCCATGGTCCACTTGAGCTTGTTTTCAGATGTTTTGCGCCCGATGGGCTTGACAAGATTACAGAAGCTCTCCCTTTTCGGCAGGACCTTGTCGGGTATTGCAGTCACCTGGTATGCCAAATTAGAGGATTCAGTGAAACAAAGCTGGGAGGAGATGGCCGAGGCCTTCGTCGCACAATATTCATACAATACCCAAATCGAGGTTACGACCCGTGATCTTGAGACGATGAGGCAGGAGCCGAAGGAAAGCTTCTCAGAGTTCGTAGCCCGCCGGAGGGCCAAGGCTTCAATGATGACCCTTAGACCCACTGACAAAGATCAAATTCGGATGGTTGTGCGCAATCTCCAGCCCAAGCTAATGCAGAAAATGATCGTGATCCCCTTCCCTACCTTTCCAGACTTGCATGAGATGGGAGTGCAGATTGAGGATGCTATGAAGCAGGGCCTTTTTGACCAGGAGAAGGAGCAGCCCAGGAGGGCGTTTTCCCGCAGTTCGAATGCGACCACCAGTGGTGATGCAGCTGCAAGATCTCCTGATGTGGGCATGGTTACTACTACCATATCAAAAACAGTTACCCCATTCACCGGTGCATCCGGAAGTAGCCCACAAGGAACCAAGTACCCACCTCGGGTCAAGAGGGTTTTCACTCCACTTCATATGCCTTTGTCAAAGGCCCTAGAGGTCTTAACCCGAAAAAGACATCTGAAACCATTGGAACAACGGCCCTTACCCGATCCTATCCCTGCAAAGCATGATCAGACTAAATACTGCACCTACCATCAACAAACCGGTCATGACACTGACAGTTGCTTTCGTCTGCGCCATGATGTACAAGATCTGTTTGACAACGGGGTCATCCACGCACCAGGTCCTGCAAAGCCTATCGGCACTTGATCAGTGAATTTGGGGGATAATGTGATGTGATTGGGGGGATGAACCACCTGCGGGCAGCGCTCAGTTTGCTCCAGATATGGTGGATGGCAGGCACTGTTTTGAGCATTTGCGAATGCCAGTTTCTGACTCGGGTATTGGGTCAGTCTTGTTGTTTTGTTTTGAGTCTGTCTTTTTTTGTTTTGAGTCAGTCTCCTTTTGTTTTGGGTCTGTCTTGTTGTATCGAGTCAGTCCTGTTGTATAGGAGTCGGGTGATCCCGGGGGGTGTTACCTCGGGCATCACCATTTTGTTTTGTGTTTGTCTTTTCGTTTTGTTTTGAGTCTATTTCTGCCAGGGAGCCAGTTGTATCAACAGATTTTGAATGAAACAACAGTGATTTCCACACTCTCATATTTGCTTCTGCCATGTGCTAGTTGTGCCGGGATTTGAATGAAATGGCAGTACTTTTCACCTACTCTTCTGCACCCCAGAATCATTGCATTGACCTAAGTTTTTCAAAACATTTTGAACACTGCGGTGAAAACGAAGAGGAAGGAGTTCCTTGGGATTTGCAAAACTTTGATCATTTGAGAGAAAGAGAGGCATGCTAAGCCCTTAATGATTGAGATCATGTTTGTTAATGTGAGTATTGAGAAGGACCCTAGCTTGATCCAGATTGGTTCTACACTGTCTTCGGCACGAGCGATTTGTCGCTTTCTTAAAAAATTTCAAAAAATATTTTGCGCGGTCATGCGAAGACTTGTGTGGGATCGCTCTTGAGATTGTGCAGCTTAGGATCGCTCTCAGCCTCGAGATTTGACCCCTCACTTTCAAACCTTGAACCTGAGTTCAGAACGTTCAACAGTCAACCACAACGTGAGGCCTGTGTGGCCATTTTGAAGCAGCCCTTGAACGAGAGGCACCAAAGTCAGATCAAGAAGATCAGATCAAAGGAAGCTTGTAAAGCTAGATCAGAAGCCCCCCCTCAAACTAGGGGCGAAAATGTCCGATGTGCTCGAAGAGCCGAAGATGGATCCTTCTGCAAATCGATACAACAGCCACTCTCTTGGATACAGATGGCTTCGAGGTCCTAAAACCATTTGGCATGGACTTGTCACACTTTTACCCTTTGAGAGGCTCGCTGGGCCGAAAACCCGGAAGGGCGGTCCAGGCAAAAGTTAGAGCATGAAAAGAAGAAAAAAAGAACAAAAGAACAAAAAGAAAGATGCAAAGAAAAGAGCAAAAAAAAAAGAAAATCAAAAAAAAGAAATGAAAAAGAATGAAAAGATACAAAAATTGAAAAAAGAAGAACAAACCCCGCAAGGTCGAAAACCCGCAACGGGCGCCTTAGCAAAAGTTAGAGCCTAAAAAGGAGAGGTTAATACCCGAGTGTACCTTGACCCCGAACTACGTAAGGCTTGATTCCCATCTTTGGGATACGTAGGCAACTTCATTTTGAAGTCCAGCCGTAAAACACTTCAAATTCGATCGTGTCCATGCGATGGTTTTGGTCATCTTTGCCTTCTCTGTATCCGAGAGTCGGGTTGTGTTCGTCGCTCTGAGGACTGCCTACAATGCGCCGCGGTGCCATCCAAACAAGGGGCAACTTTCCGTTGCCATTCGAAGCGCTGCGGTGCCATCCAAACAAGGGGCAACTTTCCGTTGCCATTCGAAGCGCTGTGGTGCCATCCAAACAAGGGGCAACTTTCCGTTGCCATTCAGTGCGCCGTGGCGCCGTTCAAACAAGGGGCAACTTTTCGTTGCCATTCAATGCGCCACGGTGCCGTTCAAACAAGGGGCAACTTTCCGTTGCCACGCAGTTCCCCTCAAGCAAGGGGCAATTTTCCTTTGAATCCGAGGTTGTGCATCTCGAGAGTAGGTTCCGTGCTCGTTGAGCAGTGGTCATTTGCAAAAATAGTTTTTGAAAATTTTTACTGAGGTTGACTAATCTTCTCGAAAAGTACTCCATTTTTCAAAACTGGACCATTTCTTGGACCCCAAAAAAGGGAAAATTTTCAGTGCTCACAGCCTAACTTGCATGATTTTAAATTAGAAAATTGAACAAGCATACTAATCTAACTCTCATTTTGGTCAAATTTTTTTTTAGGAGAAAACTAAAACAAAAAATGGTCAAAATGATGAACTAGGGGCACAGTTGAGTCAGGCTTCCTGTCTTTTCCATTGTCAACATACTTGCCAAGAAGGGCATTCTACCTGCCAGAAGAGGGCACAACTGAAGTTAACAACAAAGGGCTGAAAGCTCTCTCATCCTCCAAGCAACGAGGTATCAAGCTAAGTGCGAAGCACGAACTGGAATGGGACAAGACATTCCACTCCCTTATCTGGATAGATCTGATCATAACCCCTCTGTGGGAGAAACTCACTGTTGTGAACAAGAAGAAGAATCTGGCGGAATGCTAGGGGCACGAGCCCACAATTTTCCATTCATCCATCAACCACCCAGGGGAGGGATGAAAAATGAGAGATTGAAGAATAGAGAGATGTGCGATGAGAGAAAAAGTGAGAAAAGGGCTTTTTTAGAAAAATAGAGCTTGAGGGCCGAGTGATGTGAGGATCACAAATGAGAAAGGGTGGGAAACACTACCTGGTGAAACAGGCTCCCTGTGCACGTCTGAGTGTCGTGTCTTTTTGTTTTATCTCGATTCTTGTTTTGAGTCGTTTCGAGTGTCACTCGATGTGTCTAGGTTGTGTGCCTTTTATTTCCTTGTTGAGGTGTCTTGCTGTGTTCAGTCGTAGGCTCGATACCCGGTCAAAAGCTCATTTATCAATTCAAAAATAAAATCGTTTTACGCTCCGAGTGCCGTGCCGTTCTCCACATCTGTGCAAAACAAGATTCGTCCTTTCATAAAACCGCAGGGTTCAACCCAGGTCATGCGAGAACAGTAGAACTAGGACCTATTTGAAGCTATATGGGTTCCAGACTACAAAGCAAAAGCAAAAGGGGAAATGTCGAGCATCTGAGTTTGTTTCAACTTCAGTAAGTTCCAAGACTACATTCCGTGTGTACCCTTTCAAGTCTTGCCAAAGCTCCGAAGTATGAGTGTGCCTCTACCTCAAGCTCAAGATCAAGTCTGCTTCAAGCCAAGATGGCAATCAGAAGTGCTCTCCTTGAGGACCGTTTCATGCCAGGGACATCTTGACCGTGTTTGCAATGAGTTCCTATGAGACCAGCTACGACGGTGGAAACTAGAGTTCGAATGGCTGATGCCTAGAACACAAAGGTTTGGGATTTCCGAGACTAAAGTCTGGTTTAAATACCCAGAGGCGTGTCCTCGGCTTGAAATCTATATGGAAGCCCCATAGGTTGAGATAGCGTGTATGCACCTCAATTCTGGATACTGAACCAACCTAGTCTGTCACCCCGTTGGAGAATAGGGAAAGTTGTGAATATGATCAGGAAGAAAGGCAACGTCCAAAGTGTTCTACATGAAGAACCCTTGTCAGTATTTCAGAGCCTTGGTACTGTAAGTTGAAGGTAAGTGTTCGAAGAGCACAGGGGAAGATCCCTATCGGAGCAGAGCGGTTCACCGCCACTCACCTCATGAGGTGCTTTCTAAAACGCTGTTTTGTCTATTTATTGCTTTTCTTAAGCATCATGTATTGTATTGTATTGCATTGTACCTATCAAGTTTCTTTCTCATTCATACACGATATTGTATGTACGGTTCATTCAAAAAAAAAAAGTTCTATTTAAGATCATTCATTTAGTGTATCAATCACACTTCACACTTAACTTCATTTCTTTAGTGTATCAATCACACCTTATTCACCATTTAGTGTATCAATCACACTTCATTCGTTTAGTATATCAATCATACTCTGTTCACTAAGTGCATCTATCACACTTCGTGTTCACCCTTAGTATATCAATCATACTTTGCTCACATTGTGCATCTATCACACTTTGTGTTCACTTCCAGTATATCAATCATACTTTGCTCACATTGTGCATCTATCACACTTTGTGTTCGCTTTTAGTATATCCATCATACTTGTTCACTAAGTGCATCTATCACACTTTGTGTTCACTTTTAGTGTATCAATCACTCGCTCTGTTCACATAGTGCATCTATCATACTTTGTGTTCGCCTTTAGTGTATCAATCACACTTTGATTCACTAAGTGCATCTATCACACTTTGTGTTCACCTTTAGTGTGTATCCATCACACTTTGCTCACTTCACCCTTTGTATATCAATTACACTTTGCTCAAATAGTGTATCTATCACACACTCGCTTTGCTCACTTAGTGCATCTATCACACTTTGTGTTCACCTTTTTGTGTATCAATCACATGTTCTCTTTGTGTATCTATCACACATGCACACTGTATTTACAGTGAGAATTCCATAATTTTCTTACATCCTTTCTGCACGAGGTGTAGTTTGGCTCGAGTTTACTTGCTTGCCTAGCATTCGCTTAAAATGTTGCATTTATTCCGCATAATTGCTTCATTACAGCTCTCTTTGCATGATCATGAGTGATAACCGGCTTCGCGTAGCGTACAAGTCCAATTATCAAAACCGGCTTCGCATACCGTATAAGTCCAATCTTCAAAATTTTCCTGCATATCGCTTTGCATTTTGCCCCCTTTGCCTGCGGGCATGCCTGCGGGCACATCTTTGTTTATCTTGTACGTTTGTCTAAGTCTTCGGCCTTGTCAAAAATGGGTCGTCTCTGGGCTTTGACATTCACTCCCGTCACTTGTGACTTCCGAGTTCTGTCAAAGAGGGGCAACTGTAGACACCCCGTTTTTGACCGACCTTAAGACTCAGACATCACCGATTGAGCGCTCGGTGAATTGCATATCGTGCTCGTTCAGAAGTTTCAAAGTCGTGGCCGTGAGCCCTGCCTCCGGACTTTCGAACCCTCTTCTGTGCCTTGCCTCGGTTTGCGAACCAGACTCGGCTTTCTCAGTTTCTTTTCCTGAGGGGATGAAGAGGTCCTGTAGACCGTCTCTCAGTGGCCGCGGGCTACATTTTGTGGTTGTAGGCCATTTTGCCCATTTCGGAGCCCGGTTTCTAGTTTTTCGGGACCGTTGGCCGTGTGCCTCGGTTCGGGACCGCCTAACCATCTCCGTTTGTTCTGATTTTTGGCATACTTCCTTTTTACTCCCTTTTGAGGGACACTGGGGTCTGAGAAACCCACTTCGTGGCCGAATGCCACTTTCGGTGCTTAACAGCCCATTTTCGGGACCCCGAACTGCGTGTTTTGGTCCTCGAACATTCGTTTTGCATCGGTTTCCGTTCATTTTTGGCAGGTACCTCTGTTTCATCGCCAGGAAGGCCGTAGAAGGGTGGGAGGCCAGCAATTGCTTCAGCAACCAGTTATATATCCTCCGGCGCCCTCCGACGCCCGTTTTTCTCACTTCCGAGCCAATGTTGAACAACCTTGGGCCATTTTCTTGAATTTTTAACCACATATTTGTGATGTACACACATGGGAGGACCCTAAAAGTTGGTGGTCGGCCACTAATATTGCTTGACCCTTTTGAACCCCTCCTTCCGAGCCAATGTTGAACAACCTTGGGTCATTTTCTTGAACTTGTAACCACATATTTGTGATGTACACACATGGGAGGACCCTAAAAGTTGGTGGTCGGCCACTAATGTTGATTGACCCTTTTGAACCCCTCCTAAAAGTGGCCTATTCTCTCTCCTGTTTTACAGTTTTCAATTTTGAACCACAGGGTTGTGATGAGGGGACCTGGGAGGCCACCAATATCATATGGTCGGCCACTAGGTCAACTTGACCTTTTTGACGTTTGGCCGGCCGACCATAGGGGGTGGCCGGCCATGATCCTCAGGTTGTGTGCATTACAGCTATGCACTTTTTTCCCCCAAAATATCTGTATCCGGGGGAAATATCTTTTGGGAAAAGGAACTTGGTCCTTTTTCCCACTCTTTCCCTCCCTTTGCTCCCTCCTTTTTGTCCTTATAACCAGCTGCAAGCATTGGGATTAGGGGTTGGAACAAAATTGCTTTGAAGCTTTACATGCAGCTCTCCCTCTATCTCTCTTATTTTCTCAAAAGATCCAAGTGCTACACCTCATTTCTTCATCATCATCAAACTCTACCACCACCCCTCCATTCCAGCAGCAAGGGGAGGAATTCCAGCAGCTTAAAGTCATCAAAGTTGGTCCAAGAAGCAACAAAAGCATTGGTCTTCAAGGGTAAGTCCATTTTCCCTCTTTTCTAGCTCATTTTTGCACCATTTCTTAGCCATATATGCTTGTTGTTTTGAGCTTCGGCCCTAACTGAAAGTGGCCTTCTTTTGAGCTCTTTTTCACTTTTTCTTAAGGGCTCAACCCTGTTTGAGCCCCCCATCTTGCACTTGCTTCAATATCCTCCTTGAATGCCGTTTTCTTGCATGCTTTGGCAGCCTATCATGCTTCTGTTTTTGGTCTTTTTACAGGGCTAGAAGTAGTCCTATTTTGACCTTATTAACATGTTTCATTAAGGGTCTTTGGCCGTTTGTGAAATATTTTGTAGACTTTGTGTTATAGCCACTTTTGAGCCTCATTTTACATTGCATTTCTAGCATGTTTGTATATTGTTTTGGGGTTTTTACAGTTCTGTAAATATGCTTATTTTTGGTCCCCCTTCAATGTTGTAGAAGGGAATTTTTCAGTTTGGGCTGTGCATATACCACTTGCCTCTTTGGCCACCTTTTGGCCCATTTTCTTGCATAAGAGCATAGCCATATCTATGTTTGTTTTTAGGGTTTTTACAGTTCTGTAAAGTGGCTTATTTTTGGCCTCTCTTCAATGTTGTTGAAGGGCCCTAGCCTGTTTGGGGTCAGCAGCTGTAAGTTGCTTCATAACCTCATAATTAGGGCCATTTTTGCATGCTAGTTTTGCCCTATCTTTGTTTGCTGTTTGGCCATATTTTATACTGGTAAAATGCTTATTTTGGGGCTTCCTTGCTTCTTTCTTTTCATTCCATGTACCGATTATGCATGCTTTGTATAGCTGTAGTTCATTCTATGCGCCTAATTTTGCATTTCGGGAGAGATTCCATGCATCGGGTGTGTTTTTGCCTCATTTCAGGGATGTTTTCCCCACATTTCATTGCTGAAAATCCATTAGCATGTTTGCATATCATATTTTTATGTCATTTGCATTGCGTATGCCATTGCCTTGGTTTGCGTGCCCGTGTGCACGCATTTCGAGGCGCTTCATTTTCATCCACCGGCATCCTATGTGAGTGTGGCTGAGGCTCTCTCATGTTAGTGTAAGCCCATATCATATTTTTATGTCATTTGCATTGCGTATGCCATTGCCTCGGTTTGCGTGCCCGTGTGCACGCATTTCGAGGCACTTCATTTTCATCCACCGGCCTCTTATGTGAGTGTGGCTGAGGCTCTCTCATGTTAGTGTAAGTCCATGTTGCATTCTATACGCCATTTTAGTCATATTGCATTGCGTATGCCATTGCCTCGGTTTGCGTGCCCGTGTGCACGCATTTCGAGGCACTTCATTTTCATCCACCGGCCTCTTATGTGAGTGTGGCTGAGGCTCTCTCATGTTAGTGTAAGTCCATGTTGCATTCTATATGCCATTTTAGTCATATTGCATTGCGTATGCCATTGCCTCGGTTTGCGTGCCCGTGTGCACGCATTTCGAGGCACTTCATTTTCGTCCACCGGCCTCTTATGTGAGTGTGGCTGAGGCTGTCTCATGTTAGTGTAAGTCCATGTTGCATTCTATATGCCATTTTAGTCATATTGCATTGCGTATGCCATTGCCTCGGTTTGCGTGCCCGTGTGCACGCGTTTCGAGGCACTTCATTTTCATCCATCGGCCTCTTATGTGAGTGTGGCTGAGGCTCTCTCATGTTAGTGTAAGCCCATATCATATTTTCATGTCATTTGCATTGCATATGTCATTTTCTCGGTTTGCGTGCCCGTGTGCACGCATTTCGAGGCATCTCATTTTCATAGCATTGAGCATGCTAGGCTGTATCTTAGTTGCATTCATGCATGCTAGGCTGTATCGTGTTCGGAATAGGAGTTAGCCCGGGCACGGGAAATGAGGTACGTTTCGTAGTCCGAGTGACGGAACGTGTCTCAATTCCCCAGTCACCGACACTCCGGATCATCCATGATGGAGTTCGGTCTTGTTGTGTTTTCATGTGCATTCATTCTATATTGAGTTGTGCAATTCGACTCCTCGGCCATCATGCATCGATATGCGTGATTGGTGGCACGAGGATCGAGACATGCATATATTTGTGAAAATACATTGCTATGCCCCTTTCCTGCTCTCTGTTGCAGCAAAATGAAGAATCAGCAACTTTTCGGGACTTGGCACGTGTTTCAAGAATAACTGCTAAACAGAGGCTAATTGGGGCATCCCGGTGGATTTCCGCGGAAGACAACCCGGACATGCATCATCCATCAGAAGCAAGGCAGTCCCTGGCTTGCATGCCAGTTTTATTTATGTTCTTAATTAATTCGTTAATTAACTAGAAATTTGTATATTATTCGGATTGTAATATTTGGACTGTAATATTCTTTTATTCGGGACTGTATATTTATTTGGACCCTCTGCGCGAGGGCACAACTGTAATAAGTGTGCGTGTGTGTGTTGTATGTCTTCCAACCCCACGTCTTTCTCCCTTTTATTTATCCGCTTATGGTGGTTAGATTAGGGCATATTTCAATTAGCATACAGTATGATAGCATGTTTGCATTCATTCATCTGTTTTGCATGCACCGGGCTCGGCGCATCATACTAACTGCATTGTACTTTCAATTCCAAATTGAATACATGTTAGTTGTAGCATTTCATATGCCATGTCTAGAATAGCCGAGCCTGCTATAGTTACATTTTTGCATGTGTTGCATTAGGCATTTTTGTATACTTAGGATCATGCATGATTTCTAATGTAGTTTCTATTTTGGCTTGGAGTACTCGGTAAGTTCTATGCTTTAGCATCCTTGCATGCGTGTGAGTGACTGCCATGAATAGCATGCTTGCCATGAGGCTAATTGCTTATGTGATATAACTGCCTGAGTGCCTGTGGGTGAAGGTTGGATTATTTGAATTGGAATAATTCATCAAATGTGTGTTTTAAGCCCACTAAATAGTGGCAAAATCATGTTTTCTAAGCCCACCCGAGGGTGGCAAATCCACGTCTTAACCTACCGGCGGGTAGCATCATCAAACCATTTTCAAATAAACTAACATGAAATGTTTTGTTCCAATTCAGACGATCCAGTCTATACTTATATGCTGTGTGCATCACATAGTAACCTAGGCTAATAACCGGAATAAGGACATACAAAGTTTTCAAAAATAGATATCATGGTTAGTAGATGCCGATCTTTGATCGGGCGAGCGGGGGTGCTCACGAAGTGACCTTCCCCAATCGTACCCAAGTTCCCAAGCCGAGGCAACTTTGGTGATGACGGACACGTGGCCTTTGGCACCGAGTCAGGGTTTCCTAAATTTCCCATTAAAAAAACATTTAGGTGGCGACTCTGTATCTGGCAAAGCAGTCCATGTTTGGCACTTCTTTCAAAAATCTGTTTTCTCAAAACGATTTGCCGGATTTGGACTCTTTGGTTCAGACTTAGAACTGTGACAAATTTGAGAGTCCTGAGCTGTAGTGACCCCCAAAATGAACAGAACGGGAGCTCGTTCCTCCCGGGGCGTTCGGGGACGTCTACACCAACTAGGCCTAGTAAAACTTGTTTTGTTACAACACCAAGAAAAGAACAAACAGAGAATACGTAGGTGGCTTAACTAATCACTTCTAGCTAGATTACAGTAGACATCCCATTTTGACTGGCCTTAAGACTTAGGCGCTTTCTTTTGATTCCCCGATTATGAAAATGAGAATGTGTTTTTCACAAAATTCTCAATAAAAAAGATGAAATTTGAGCTTTGTTTCCAACCTTAAGCCTACTTTGGCCAAGTGTTTAAGCCTCGTCGGACAACCGAAGTGAAGTTGGACTAAACCAAAGCAAACTGGCATTTTTCTCTTTGGGCAGTCAACTGCCTGGTCGTTCGGCCGGTCTACCGGCCAGTTGTAGACCGCCCCAGAACTCCGCTCTCCGCACGCGAGGGCGCGAATCGCTTTGTTCTTAGCTACTACAGTTTGGACTCATGTCACGGTTCTGAATCTAATCTCACAAAGTGCAATGTGAGACCGATAAATCACCAAAGAGCCCAAATTCAACAAATCGTTTTGGAAAATCAATTTTAATAAAGAAGTGCCAAACATGGACTGCTTTGCCAGATACAGAGTTGCCACCTAAATGTTTTGTTTTTGGGAAATTTAGGAAACCCTGACTCGTGTCATCGGCGACGTGTCTGTCATCACCAAAGTTGCCTCGGTTCGGGAACTTGGATACGAGAGGGGAAGGTCATACAATGAGCACCCCCGCTCGCCCGATCAAAGATCGGCCTTTACTAACATGATATTTTGTTTTTGAAAACACATGTGTTCTTATTCCGATTATTAACCTGGAATTACTATGTGATGCGCACAGCATACAAGTATAGACTAGATCGCCTAAGTTCGAACAAAACATTGCATGTTCATTTGTGAAAATGATTTGAAGTTTGCTACTCGCAAGTAGGCTAAGTCGTAGATTTTGCCACCCTCAAGTGGGCTTAGGAAAACATGATTTTGCCACTTTAAATGGGCTTAAAATGCGCATTTTAATGAATTGTTCCAATTCAAGCAATCCAACCTTCACCCATAGGCATTCAACGAGTTAATCACTTAAGCAGTTAGTCTCATGGCAAGCATACTAACATGGCAACATACACATCTCATGCAGTATCCTAAAGCGTAAACACTTACAGTGTACGCCGAGCCAAAACAGAGAACCAGTTAGAAATCATGCATGATCCTAGTTCATGTTAAGATGGCTAATGCAACAGATGCAAAATACAACTAATAGGCTCGGCTATTCTAAGATGTCATGTGAATGCAACTGGATAACATGTATTCAAATTGGAATTGAAATACAATGCAGTTAGTATGATGCGCCGAACCCGGTGCATGTAAAAACAGAAAAATGATGCACGCATGCGAAACATAAGGATGCTAATCGAAATATGCCCTAAAACTAATCATCGTACGTGGTTAAGTAAAAGGGAGAAAGAAATGGAGGTTGGAAGACATGCATCACACATACGCACGCTTATTACAACAGTTGTGCCCTCTCGACGGAGGGTCCGAATGAGTATGCTAAGCTAGCTACACTAAGCTATTCTAACTAATCTAATAATCTAATTAGACTAATTATTATGTAATCAAATTGAATAACTAGCTAACACTAAGCTAATTATTACAACACGTTAACTAATTAACAAATTAGCTAGTTTAATTACAAATCAACTAATTAACTAACTTAGCTAATTAATTATTACACAACCGAATTGAAACGAATAGCTATATCAAGCTAGTTAAATATTACACAACAAATCAAATGACTAATCATGCAAACTAATCAACAGTAGTGAAATGGCCTCGCGGGCGAGAAAGAGATGCATGCTCGGTCGGCTTCGCTCGGAAATCCACCACCCTGCCCCATGTTGCCTCTGTTTGCACTGTTTTAGATTTCTGAAAACTGTGCCAACCTCCAAGACACTTCTGATACACCTTATGCTGAGCGGTCATCGGCCAAGAGGAGTGGCCATCGGCTAGAGGAAATGATCATCGGCCAATTTTCAAGGCTATCGGCCAATTTTGATAGCCGATCGACATACTAGATAGTCGATTGGCCACTTCTTCCTGCAAACTTCTCCTTTTGTTGCAACAGAGCACTAACAGAGGCATAGCAGTGCATGTGCAAGAAAATGTGTGTGCAACCACACTCCTTATCATGTTTAAAGCTCAAAGAAGTGTAGTGTTTGACTCTCGAGCTATCAATCACGCATCTCAATGCATGATGGCCAAAGAGGCCGAGTTGCAGAAATCAATGGCAAATGAATGCACAAAAACACAAAATGCCTTGACCTCTATCATGCTTGATCAAGAGGATCAGGGAACGAGAATTGAGGCATGTTTCATCACTTTAAGTACGAAACGTCCCTCGTTCCTCGTGTTTGGATTGACACTCTATCCAAACACAAGGTAAAGCAACTAGAATGCTAAACAAAATGCCAACAAAAACATAGCATACACAATGCAATGTAACGTGGCATACACAATGCAATGTAAGATGGCATACATAATGCAAACAACAACATGGCAGACTCAATGCAATGTAACATGATCAACCCATCAATGCTAATGGCATGCATACAGAATGCAATGCAACGTAAACATGCAAACAACATGTAAACAAACATGCTCAATGGACTTAAACCAACAATGGATAGACCTCAATCATGCCCAAATCAGTAGCCATAATACTAAGAAATAAAGGCATGAAATGCAAGGCAATGCATGCACACCAATTGGCTCACCAAAAGCTTGCTGAAGTGGAGCCTAAATCATGCTAGAATGATAGCCAAAAGCATGATGCATGTTAGGCTATTGAACGAAATTGCATTACAAGTGCAAGGAGCATGCAAGAGGCTGTAGACACCCCATTTCTGACCGTCCTCAAGACTTGGACGTCACCATTTGAACACTCGGTGATCATCCACATTCGTGTTCATTTTGAATTCTCGTAGGTCTCGGCTACGCGCCTTGCCTTAGGATCACTCGACTTGCTTGTTTTGTGTTTGGTTTTGCACCAAACACTTGTTGTTTTGCTTCTGAGGACAGGGAATGGCTTGTTGGTCATCTCCACACCTCACCAGCCATGGCATGAGGCCACCGGCCTAGTTTTCTTGCTACTGGCCAAATATTTTGGTCGGTCAGCATTTTTTTTGATCGGCCGGCCATTTTCGTTGGTCAATTGGCCATATTTTCCAGCCGACCACTGTTCATCTACTTTTGGTAGATATTTTATGCCAACTGAGATAGTTGGCATCCACTTCTCCCCCTTTATACACGTGTATGAAAAGATTGGCCTCTTGTTTGGCTTCTCTTGAAAGCCTTAGAAATTGGATTTTTATAAGAGGGGAGGCCCTCCTCCCTTCTCAGAGGTTCTAGAATTTAGGGTTAGAGTTCATATATCCCTCTCTCTCTATATCTCTTCCTCTATATATTTGTGTGTGCATTTGTGACCAAAAGGGTGTTTTGTTCACATTTTTGCACTAAGGCACCTAGTGGTACACCATCCTTGAGGTACAGAGGTCTCAAGAGGTTGTTTTTGAAGTTCTTGGGCTAGTTTTGACCTAAGGAAGCTGCTGGAGGGGTGTTCTTGAAGAAGGTCTTCAAGGGTAAGAACCTTACCCCTTTATTCCCTATTTTTGCACAAGCTTTTGACCTATCTTGCATCTGTTTTTAAGCTTAGTGTATAACTAATAAGATTTCTATTTTTACCTGCTTTTGATATTTGTTGAAGGCCTCTTTGAGGTTTGGGGTTGTTTTCCCCCTCTAAGGCCTTGTTAGGCCTTGTTTTAGGCCATCTACTTTGGCCCTTGCTTTAGTCTTTGCAAGACCTCTCTACCATTGAAATCCAGAGGATTTTTAGTGGTGGAGAGGTAGTTTTGGTGTCCTAAATGGGAGAGGGCCATCCCCTCTCCATGTTGCCTTTAATGCTTGCACAAATGGCTTGTGTTGTAGCTTGTATGCCTAGCCTGCTTTAGCTTCATTTCAGCCAGTATTTATGCTTATTTTGTCATGATATAGCACTATTTTAAGTTGGCTTAGACACACCATGCATGCTTTGCATACTTGTCATGTAATGCCATGAAATTGCCTTAACATGCATCATGATGTACCATGACTTTGTAGCATTATTTTGGCTTAGCTTTGTGAAGCTTTTATGCATGTTTTGGTATTCTTAAGGTCTAATTTTAGTTGTTTGGGTCATCCATAACTTGCTTTGTATAGCTACCATGCAACCTAGCTTGTAGGTTGTGAGTATTGGATCCTCTAGCATGCTTTACTAGCATTATTTCAGTGACTATGAGTCACTTACCATGTCATTTCAGTCCATATGGCATGCTTGTTTACTCACAATTGATACTTCTTTAATGTCTTAAAGAGTTTGTGTTTCATGCTCCATGTTTGTGCCATTGTGTGTGCCATCATGTGTAGGCATTTGGGATGCCATCTAAGTGTGTCTTTGGCCATGTTATGGTCTGCCTTGGGACTGTTTTGAGTCCCTTTGGCCCTTTGAGGCTTGGTTGGCATGGTCATGGCTTAAGCCCTTTGGCTAGCCTTGAGCCTTGGACCTTGTTGCATGCTTTGCTTGATTTGTTTAATTGGTTTGGCACCTTTTCTAACATGATTTCAAAGCTTACAATATATGCCATTTGTCCATGTTTGTTCCCTTTAAGTGTGCTTAAAAGTTGCCTCTTTATGCTTAAGTATTGGACCATGTATGCATGCATATTTGTATGTACATTTGCCTCTATTTCCTTGGCATATTGGCCACTGTTTTGGACCTAGTAGAGAGCTGTCCATCTTGGTGTAAGTCCATCCTTTGCATGTTGTTGCATGCTCGCTTTGCGTGTTGTTGCATGCTCGGCCTATCGCATGTTGTTGCATGCTTGAATCACTTTGCATTTGGCATGCATTTTCTTTGTTAAGTTGCTTTACATGTTTCCATGCTAAGTCCCCTTCACATGTTGTTGTATGTTTGTCATTAGCATTGTTGTTACATGCCTCGCATGCTTGTTTGCTTAGGTTGTGTGCCTAGTATACATTGCTTGTTTGCATGTTCATGTTGCATACTTAGCTTACATGTTTAGGATGCATAACATTGTGCATATCATGCATGCCTTGCCTCTTGATCAAGCATGATAGAGGTTGGGTCCTTTATGTGTTTTGTGTGCATTCCATTTGACATTGAAATTGCACATTTTGGCCTCTTGGACCATCATGCATTGAAATGCGTGATTGGTGGCCCAAAGGTCGAGAGCCAAACTCCCTTGAGTTCATGACATGATAGGGACGCTGGTTGTGTAAACATTGCTTTGAAATGCATTGCCATGTCTTGTCTGTCCTCTACTGCTGTCAAACAGGGTTCTGCAGGAAGATATGGCTGGCCAACAACTTTCAGTGCCGGCTGACTATCAAAACCCAGCCGGTGGCATAATTTTTGGTCGATGACCAGTTCTCCATGGCCGGTGGTTTTTCCCCTTGGTCGGTGACCTCCCACAGTGCTAAGGGAGTAGTCCAGAAGCAACCTTGAGACTTGTGCAGTCCTCAGAGGTGCAGAGTAGTGTAAACATAGGCAGCTTGTGCATGGTGGTGGATTCCCGAGCAGAGCCGAGCACGCATGCATTGGACCCTCTTCCCGAGGCTGTTTTACTGCTTTATTAGCTTAGTTAATTTGCTTAACTAGTTAAGTGGTCTGTAACTATTTAATTAGCTTGTTAGTTAGTTAAATTTGTATTATTCGTTTGGTCCCTCCGAGAGAGGGCAAATGGTGTAATAAGCGTGCTTGTGTATGATGCATGTCTTTCAACTCCTACTTCTTTTTCCCTTTTATTTAACCGCTTATGATGGTTAGTTCTAGGGCACGTTTCAATTAGCATCCTTATGCTATGCATGCGTGCATCCATTCATCTGTATTGCATGCATCGGGCTCAGCGCATCATACTAACCGCACAAGTATTTCAATTCCAATTTGAATACATGCATCGAGTTGTTGCATTTCACATGCCATCCTTAGATTAGTCGAGCCTATTCTAGTGACATTTTGTATGAGATGCATTAGCCATTTTAACATGGACTTGGATCATACATTGATTGCTAACATGTTCTTTATTTTGGCTCGAAGTACACTGTGAGTGTTTATGCTTCAGCATATTGCATGTATGTGAGTGTTAACATGAAAGCATGCTTTCCATGAGGCTAATTGCTTAGTTGATTTACTACCTGAATGCCTGTGGGTGAAGGTTGGGTTGCTTGAATTGGAATAATTCGTCGAAACCCGTGTTTTAGCCTACTTGCGAGTAGCAAATCTCAAACCATTTTCCAAACAAAACGGATATGCGATGCTTTGTTCCAAATTAGGCGATCTAGTCTATACTTGTGTGTTATGCGCATCACACAGTAAGTTCTAGCTAATTAACTAGAATAAGAACACATATGTTTTCAAAACAAAATATCATGCTTAGTACAGGCCGATCTTCGGATCGGGCGAGCAGGAGTGCTCATAGCTGACCTTCCCCAATCGTACCCAAGTTCCCGAGCCGAGGCAACTTTGGTGATAACGAACATGTGGCCTTTGGCAACGAGTCAGGGTTTCCTAAATTTTTCAAAAATAAAATATTTAGGTGGCGACTCTGTATCTAGCAAAGTAGTCCATGTTTGGCACTTCTTTCTTAAAAATCTATTTTCCAAAACGATTTGCCAGATTTGGACTCTTTGGTGATTTATCAATCTCACATCGCACATTGTGAGATCAGATTAAGAACCGCGATTATTTGAGTCCGAACTGTAGCATGAGGCCCACGAGTGCGTCTACAGTTTCGGGCGACTCTGTTGGGGATTTGGAGAACTTGACTCAAACTCATGATATCTTGTTTTGACTGCACTTATGTGTTTCTTTGCATTGCATTTGCATCAGTGCGCTTAGGACACCGTGTTTGTCATCTGCTATTCCTGAATGGTTTGTCAGAGGCTCGCTTTGAGAAGCGTGCCATAAGGCTGACTGGTTACGGGCTCTGCCACGATGGGAACACAACCCCAGTTGTTACTGGGGCACCCTTTTTGGCTATTCTACCTAGTGCATATTCGGAAACCATAGTGACCATTCCAAAGCTAGGACAAGTTGCTCACCCGATGATAGGTTGTTTGAAATTGCTGCGTGTGTAGTAAAACCCTAGCCCTTGACAATAGGACAGGGAAACCCTACCCCAACATAGGGGTGTATTGGCTTTCATTTTCTTGTTATATGTGCTTTTAGAGTTAACCTCTACAAGGAACGCACATATCCGTTTGCCAGACTGGGCATTAGGCCTGCGGGCATCACTGTCAGTGTTTTGAGAATCAGTAGTATCTGCAGGTATCAGATTCAGTTTTGGGGAACAGTGATCAGTGATCAAATACAGTTGTTCAGTTGTGCTTACGATTGTTTGGGTAAAATTGGGCAGAGACGCTGCCTGTTTTCTCTTTCAGGAAGAGGGGGGTTTCAGAGATCTGAGTTCAGAATAGCCAGTGTTCTCCTTTGCTGAAGCAAGGCCGATATCTGATCAGTGATGTCACCAGTCACATCACCTCCGTTCAGTTCAGCGGATTTATGATGTCACAAAATTCAGAGGAAGTTGTGGTTATGGCAGCTGCACTAAATCAAGGGATCATCTTACAGGGTGAGACCAATGTTGAGATATCACACCCGCCCAGGTCGCCTACTGCGCGTCCGATCTGGGAACCCCAGATGTTTCAAGCTCGTGAACCTACCACGTTTGAGTTAATGGGAATAATTGGTGACCTCCAGAGATCTGTGGCTGATCTAGCCTATGGGATGTCGGCTCCACCACCAGCCACATCATGCGCCGGGAACTTCATGCCGCAGGAGTCCCCGCTACTGGGGCGAATTTTAATTGAGCTTAGCCAGCCTGAAGTTGTCTCGAACTCCTGCAATGACGTATCAACGACAACGGGGCTTCGCACTGAAGCAACAACCCAAACCTCCCACCAAGTTTAGGCTAGTGGAAAGAACAAGATGAAGGCAGATGCAGATCCCTATGCGTAACTTCAGCAAGCTGTTGAGGCTTTGAAAGTCGGGGGGTTGAATAAGCAACAAATACTCGCAGTTTTGGCTAAGACTGTGGATTCCATCTTCCCCACTCAAACCGAGAGTAGTTCAAGCTAGAGGGAAAATCAGGATAAGGACCGTCACACTGGAACTGTTCCTGCCAATCCTAACCCTACACCTGGGAAAGATCAGAGAGCCAAGGCAGCACCTGCTGATCCTTTTGCTAGTACGCCCAGTAAAAATCCACAGACTTTGAAATACCTGCCACGTAGGCGCAGGGTCTTTCGTGCCCTTTACATGCCTTTGTCCAAGGCTCTTCGAATCCTCACGAAAAAAGGTCATCTCAAACCTCTTGAGCCTCGGCCTCTCCCTGCTCATCTTCTACCAGGTCATGATGCTACCCAGCACTGTGCGTACCATCAACAGGCTGATCACACCACCGACAATTGCTTTCGTCTTCGCCACGAAGTGCAAGACTTGATCGATAACGAGGTCATCCTCCCACCCAGCTCAGCAAAGTATGTCACCATTGAGTTTCTGGATGTCAAAGATAATGCAAGCATGTGATCAGGAGTTGGCCCACCTATGGGCGGTGCTCGATTTATTTCAGATATGGCGTGTGGTGCGCACTATTTTGAGCGTCTGCGAATGCTAACTTTTGTAGTTTCTGACTCGGGTGTTGAGTTAGTTCTGTGGTTTTATTTTGAGTCTGTCTCTTTGTTTTGAGTCAGTCTTTTTGATTAAGGGTCTGTCTTGATTGTATCAAGTTAGTCCTGTTGTATAGAAGCTGGGTGATTCCGGGGTTGTTGCTTCGGATATCACTATTTTGTTTTGTATTCGTTCTTTCTTTTGAGTCTGTTTCTGTTTTGAAGCCAGTTACACCAGGAGATCTAAATGAAACAGCAGTAAGTTTCACATCTCATGTTTGCTTCTGCCTTGAGCCTGTTGTACCAGGAGGTTTGAATGGAACAACGGTGCTCGTCACCTGCTCTTCTGTGCCTTGAAATTGTTGTATTGACCTAAGTTTTTCAAAACCTTTTCAAACTTTGTGATGAAAACGAAGGGGAAGGAATTTCTCAGGATTTGCAAAATTTGATCAAATTGAGAGAAAGAGAGGCATGCTAAGCCCTTAATGATTGAGATCATGCTTGTTGGTGTGAGTACTAAGAAGGATGCTGGCTTGACCTAGATTGGTTCTACACTGTTTTTAGCGCGAGCGATTTGTCACTTTCTTAAAAAATTTCAAAAAATGTTTTGCGCGGTCCTACGAAGACCTATGTGGAATCGCTCTTGAGATTGTGCAGCCTAAGATCGCTCTCAGCCTCGAGACTCAACCCCTTTGCTTCCAAATCTTGAACCTTAATTCAGAATGTTCAACGGTCAACCACAAGTAAGGCCCGTGTGGTCAGATCAGAAGCAGCCCATGAACTAGGGGCGAAAATATCAGATGTGATCAAAGGAAGCTTGCAAAGCTAGATCAGAGGCACCCCTGGAACTAGGGGCAGAAAAATGTCAGATGTGCTCGTAGAGCGAAAGATGAGTCATTCCTACAAACCAATGAAGACTGGCAAGAGTGCCAAATCCCAAAAGGGAGGAAAGAATAAGGTATTGCTGAAGAACAACTGAGTTCCTATCCACAACACTAAGGGGCAAATTCAGCCCCCTATTGGATGGACTCCTGCATCGCCAACGAACAACAGCCATTCTCCTAGATTCAGATGACTTCAGGATCTCAAAACCATTTGACATGGACAAAGCTACACTTTTACCCTTAAGAGGCTCGCTGGGCCGAAAACCCAGAAGGGCGACCCAGGCAAAAGTTAGAGCAAAGAAAAGAACAAGAAAAAAGAAAAAAGGAGAAAAAATGCAAAGATAAAAAAAAATAAAAATGACAAAAGAAGAAAAGAAAAGAAAAAAAAGAAAAAGATAAGAAATGAAAAAAAGAAAAGAAAAACATAGCTCGCAAGGTTGAAAACCTGGAAGGGCGGCCTTGGCAAAAGTTAGAGCGCAAAAGGAGAGGTTAAATACCCGAGTGTCCCTTACCGGAACTATGTAAGGCTTGATTCCCATGTTTGGGATACGTAGGCAACTTCATCCTGATGTCCAACCACAAACACTTCTAAATCGACTGTGTCCATGTGATGGCTTTGATCATCTTTATCATTCCTATATCCAAGAGTTCAGTTGTGACCATCGCTATGAGGATTGATTACAATGCACTGTGGTGCCATTCAAACAAGGGGCAACTTTCCATTGCCATTCAATGCACTGTGGTGCCATTTAAACAAGGGGCAACTTTCGTTGCCATTCAATGCGCTGCAGTGCCATTCAAACAAGGGGTAACTTTCTGTTGCCATGTAATGTCCTTCAGACAAGGGGTAGTTTTCCTTCCGATTTGAGGTTGTGCATCTCAAGAGTAAGTTTTGTGTTCGTTGAGCAGTGGTTGTTTTCCAAAATGGTTTTTGAGAATTTTTACTGAGGTTGACTGATTCTCTTGAAAATTATCCCATTTTTCCAAAACTGGACCATTTCTTGGACCCAACAAAGGAAAATTTTCAGTGCTCATAGCCTAATTTGCATGATTTCAAATCAGAAAATTGAACAAGCATGTTAATCTAACTCTTATTTTGGTCAAAATTGTTTTAGTAGAAAGCCAAAAACAAGAAATGGTCAAAATGATGAACTAGGAGCACAGTTGAGTCAGGTGTTCTGTCTTTTCTCTTTTATCAACGCACTTGCCAGAAAGGGCACCCCACTTGCCGGAAAGGGCACCGTATTCGCCAGAAAAGGGCACCACTGAAGCTGACCGCAAAACGGCAAAAAGCTCTCATATCCTCCAAGCAACGAGGTATCAAGCCAAGTGTGAAGCACGGACTAGAATGGATCAAGATATTCCACTTCCTCATCTGGACAGATTTGATCACGTCCAAACTCCCCAGCAAAGTTTTATCAACCGATGTCAACTGCAAATTTGTTGCACACCCCATCTTAGTGCAACCCCTCTGTGGGAGGAACTTACTGGCTGTGAGCGGAAGAAAGAGAATCTAGCAGCATGCTAGGGGCAAGAGCCCGTAATTTCTTGTTTATCTATCAACCACCCAGGGGAGGGATAAAAAATGAGAGATTGAAGAATAGAGAGATGTGTGCTGAGAGAAAAAGTGAGGAAAAGGGCTTTTTTAGAAAAACAGAGCTTGAGGGCCGAGTGATGTGAGGATCACAAATGAGAAGGGGTGGGAAACAATACCCGGAAAAACAGGCTCCCTGTGCATGTCTGAGTGTCGTGTCTTTTTGTTTTATCTCGATTCTTGTTTTCAGTCGTCTTGAGTGTTACTTGATGTGTTAGGTTGTTTACCTTTTGTTTTTCGTTGTTGAGGCGTAGTGCGCAGTGTTCAGTCGTAGGCTCAATATCCAGTTAAGAACTCATCTCTCAATTTCAAAAATAAAATTGTTTTGTGCTTCGAGTGCTGTGCCATTGTCCACATTTGTGCAAAACAAGATTCTTTCTTTCATAAACTGCAAGGGTTTAACCTAGGTCATGAGAGAACAGTAGAACAAGGACCCATTTGAAGCTATGTAGGTTCCAGGCTGCAAAGCAAGAGAAAAGAGGTAAAATTTGGAGCATCTTAGCATGTTTCAACTTTAGCAAATTCCCAAACTGCATTCCAGGTGCATCTTGTCAGGTCTCGCCTTTCTCTGGCGTATGAGTGTATCTTGACCCCAAGCTTAAGCCTGCTTCAAGTCTGAATGGCAGTCCAAGTAGCACATGTGGTTTTAACATGCAGATGTTATCTCTTGCCAATATAAACAGGGTGTACCCTTTTCGAGCTGAGTGTGTTACATAGCCCTTTGAGAGATAAATCAGAGGCACCAGAGTACATGTTTGATGCCCCTCTATTTCATAGAATGTGCACTTTTATATACACTTATGTTGCATGCGTGCCACGCGTCGTTATGATTCATTCATAGAATATGCTTACTTTCGATTCTGCATAGAATATGCTTTGCTTTCAATATTGCATAGAATATGCTTTCCATGTTGCATAGAAAATGCCCCCTTACTTGCACAAAAGATGTATTTTATCGCACTTCTTTTGTGCACCTTCCTTGCACTTTCTGGTGCATTGTATCTCTCTCGCACTGTCTTATGCTTTTTCACATTTCATAGCATTCGCACTGTCTTGTGCACTCGCGTTGTCTAACGCATCGCGCTGTCTAGCACATCGCACTATCTTGTGCATTCGCACTGTCTTGTGCACTCGCATTGTCTAACGCATTACGTTGTCTAGCGCATCACACTATCTTGTGCATTCGCACTGTCTTGTGCACTCGCGCTGTCTAGCGCATCGCACTATCTTGTGCATTCGCATTGTCTTGTGCACTCGCGTTGTCTAACGCATCGCACTGTCTAGCGCATCGCACTATCTTGTGCATTCGCACTGTCTTGTGCACTCGTGTTGTCTAACGCATCGCTCTGTCTAGCGCATCGCACTATCTTGTGCATTCGCACTGTCTTGTGCACTCACGCTGTCTAGTGCATCGCACTATCTTGTGCATTCGCCCTATCTTGTGCACTCGCATTGTCTAACGCATCGCGTTGTCTAGCGCATCGCACTATCTTGTGCATTCGCACTGTCTTGTGCACTTGCGTTGTCTAACGCATCGCGCTCTCTTGCGCATCGCACTGTTTTGTGCACCTTACATTGTATTGCATCATTCGCGCTATTTTGCGCACATCAATCGCACTGTTTTGTGTATTGCATTTCAATCGCGCTATTTTGCGTACCTCAATCGCACTGTTTTGTGCACCTTACTTGCATCGTGCATGCATATTATCGCGCTATTTTGCGCATCGCGCTATCTTGCGCACCTCATATGCACTTGTTAGTGCATTGCATTTTTATTCGCGTTGTTTTGCGCATCGCACTGTTTTGTGCATTACATTATTTTATTTGCGCTATCTTGCGCATCCCACCTGCACTTGCATCGCATTGTATTACATCCATGTTATCCTGCGCAGTCTACCTGCACTTGTTAGTGCATTGCGTTGTTACGCACTTTAACCTGCATTGTCGTACACTTCAATTACACGCATTGTCATGCATCTTTCATCTACATTTCAGTTCATGCATTGTCACGCATTGTCATTCATGCATTGTCATGCGTGCCTTATTTCACATTGTCATGCATCTCCATATCGCGCATTGTCATGCATTCCCTTATCACACATTGTTATGCATTACATGCATTGTCATACGCTTCAATTACATGCATTGCCATGCATTTCAATTACACGCATTGTCATGCATTTCAATTACATACATTGTCGCGCATTTTAGTTCGTGCACTGTCATGCGTGTCTCACTTTGCATTGTCATGCATTTTCTTGCCTTGCATTGTCATACATTTCTCTCATCGTGCATTGTTATGCACACCACATTTGCATTGTCATGCATTTCCTTATCATGCATTGTCATGTATCACCTTACCTTGCATTGTTATGCATTTCAGTACATACATTGTCATGCATTCCTTTAGCATGCCTTGCCATGCATTTCCTTATCATGCATTGTCACGCATCTCCTTACTTTGCATTGTCATGCATTTCAATTACATGCATTGTCATGCATTCCAGGATATGCATTCTCATGCATTTTCCTACCTCGCATTGTCATACACGTTTCATTTGCATTGTTCCCACTATACACATTGCATGCATTTCTGCGCGTGCTTTACTTACATGTGTTCATACCTTGCTTGCTTTACACATTGCATGCGTTTCCGCGTACGCTTTACTTATATGTGTTTATGCATCCTTCCATCCACCCGCGTTGTTTCGCATTCTTAGGTTGCATTGTCTTGCATCCTTCCGCACACACATTGCATGTGTTGTCACGTTATGCTTTACTTATATGTGTTCAAGTTCCTACACACATTGCATGCGTTGTCGCGTCGTGCTTTGCTTATATGTGTCCAAGTTTCTTTATTTTCACACATTGCATACGTTGTCGCGTTATGCTTTACTTATATGTGTTCAAGTTCCTTCACTTTTACACATTGTACATGTTGTCACATGTGCTTTACTTACATGTGTATACTCTTCCTCACCTTTTCCCCACACATTGTACACATTATCACGTGTACTTTACTTATATGTGTTTGTGCCTTCATAGTGTAGACACCCCATTTTTGACCATCCTCAAGACTTGGACGTCACCGCTTGGAACACTCGGTGATTATCCATGTTTGTGTTCGTTTGGAGTTCCCGGAGGTCTCGGCTCGCGTGCCCTGCCTCAGGATCTCCAAACTCAATCGTTTAGTGTCTGGTTTTGCACCAAACACTTGCATCTTGCCTTTGAGAGGCAGGGTAGGGCCTGTAGACCATCCCCACCCATCACCGACAGTGGCTAGAGGCCACCGGCTGGTTTTTGCTGCCACCGGCAATGTATATTGCCGGCCGGCACTATTTGTTGCCGGTCAGCACTATTTAGTGCCGGCCGGCACTCTTTTTGGCCAAGATGGCATTTTTGGCCGGCCGATTACTGTGCATCTGCTTTTGCATATATTTTAAGACAGCTGTCTTGCCTTTTGCTCCCCTCCATACACTATGGAGGGATCTCCCTCTTATGAAGCTTGTCTTGTAAGCTTTACAAGACAAGAAGTGTCATATAGAGAGAAGGTGGTCTCTTGGCTTGAGAAGGGGAGAGACTTTAGACATTTTAGAGAGGGAAAAGCACAGAGAGAAGCTCTGGTTTTAGGGTTTGAGTTGCATACATATCCTATCTCTATATTTACTCTTGTGTGTGTTTTAGTCCATACTATTGCACACAAGCACCTAGTGTTTCACCTTCCTCTTGAAACAAGGGTTCTAAGGGCTTGTTCTTGAGTTTCTGGACTGGTTTGGAGCCAAAGGAGGCCATTGGAGCATCATTTGTGAAGAAGGCTTCAAGGGTGAGAATCTAGTTCCATTTTCCCCCATTTTTGCATTGATTTTATACCTATCTTAGAGCTGTTTTTGTGCTTATTGTATAACATAAAAAAGTTCTTTTTTTAGGCCCTCTTTATTGTTTATTAAGAGTGTTTTGTTGTTTGAGGGTAGTTGACCACCCTTAGGCCTTGAAAGGCCTCATTTTGAGCCATTTTGTGTTAGCTCCGGGATTTTGGTGTTGGGGTCTCTTCACCACTGAAATCTTGAGGGATTTCAGTGGTGAAGATGATGCCTTGACGTCCCAAGAAGGAGAGGGCCACCCCCTCTCCTTGTTGTCCTTGAAAAGGACATATTTTGGCCTCTTAAGGAAGCCTATGCTTGAGTGTGTGTTGAGCATGTTTGGTTTGTTTTTCATGCTTATATATCCATAATATAACATGATTTTAAGTTGGTTTTGGAACTCCATGCATGCTTAGCATAGTTGCCATGTAATGCCTTATTTATGCCTTAACATGTTTTAGGTTGTTAGCCTTTGTTGGAGCATGTTTTAGGCTTGCATTTGTGAAGATTTTGTGCTTATCTTGACATGTTTTAGGTCTGTCCCGTAGTGTTTGGGTTGATTTTGGCATGCTTGATATAGCTCCTTTGTATTTGGGCTTGTTGGCCTTGAGTATGTGCATGTGTAGCATGACATCTTTGCATTATTTTGATGATTTGGGATCATCCTACATGCCATTTCCGTCCCATTTCCATGCTTGTTGGATTGCCTTGCATGTCTCTTTAATGCCTCATTAGCTTGTGTAGCAATGCTCCATGTTTTGGTGCTTATTCATGCTTTTGTTTTGAGTCATTTGAATGCCATTTAAGTGATCCTTGAGGTTTGTTTTAGCATGATTTCAGAGCTTATGTTGCATGCTTTTAGTCCATAAATGTCTCTTTCAAGTGTGCTTGAATGTTGCTTGCTTTGTGCCTAAGTGTTGGGCCTTAACATGTGTATGTGTGCATCTATGTTTAGCCTTCGTTTTTGGGCATTATGGCCACTGTTTCGGGCCTTATTAGAGCTGCCTAATTCATGCATAAGTCCATCTTTGCATTCATTTGCATGCCCTTATGTTTGTTTGTATGCTTGCATAAGCTTGTCACCATGTCATGTTGCACCCTTAGTTTGTATGCTTAGGTTGCATCGCATCTTGCATGCATTCCTTGTCCCTTGACTTGGGTGATAGGGATTGGGAGTTTTGTTTGATTGGTTTGCATACATTTGAAATCAAAGTTGCATACTTGGTTCTTTGGGCCATCATGCGTGGAAATGTGTGATTGGTGGTCCGAGAATCGAGGCACATGCCCCTTTGAGTCATTATCATGATAAGGGACATGGTTGGTGCATATATACCTTGAATTGTGCTGCCATGCTTTGCCTTGCCCTCTGTTGCTGTGAATTGCAGGTTCTGCAGGAATACTCTGCCGACCGGCAGTGTAATGTGCCGACCGGCAACAATTTCTCTGCCGACAGCTTCAATTTTGTGCCGATGGCCATATCACACTGCCGGTGGCAATTTCATTCAACCGGTGGTACTCCCCAGTGTCCAGGGATGCAACCCTGAGGTTTTGACAGCCTCCAGAGGAGTGAAGGAAGGAAAACAGAGGCAGCCTATGCATGGCGGCGCGTTTCCCGAGGCGGTTTATCTATTTTTTTTTCTTAGCTTAATTTAATTTGTTAATTAAATTAGTTAATTTGTAATATTAATTAGCTTGCGTAGTTAATTAATTTGTAATATTTATTCGGTCCCTCCGAGTGAGGGAAAATCTGTAATAAGTGTGCGTGAGTGTGTGTATGTCTTCCAACCTCACGTCTTTCTTCCCTTTTATTTACCTGCTTATGATGGTAGATTAGGGCATGTTTAAATTCAGCATACCTTATGCTATGCATGCGTGCATTCATGCATTTTGTATTACATGCATTAGGCTCGGTACATCACGCTAACTGTATTCGTACTTCAAATCAAAAATTGAATATGTGATAATTGTGCATTTTCACATGACATGTTTAGGATAGCCGAGCCTATTCTAGCAACATTTTGTATGCGATGCATTAGACACTCAACATGGACTTGGATCATGCATGTTTGCTAACGAGTTCTTTGTTTTGGCACGGCGTACGATGTAAGAATTTCCGCTTTAGCATATCGCATGAGTGTGAATGTTGCCATGACAGCATGCTTAACATGTGGCTAGATGCTTATGTGTTATAAACTGCTTGAATGCCTGTGGGTGGAGGTTGGATTGTTTGAGTTGGAAAAACTCATTGAAATCCGTGTTTTAGCCTACTTGCGAGTAGCGAATTTCAAAGCATTTTCAAAACAAACGGATATGCAGTGTTTATTCCCAAATTAGGCAATCTAGTCTATACTTGTTTGCTGCGCGCATAACATAGTAATTCTAGGCTAATAAAAGGAATAAGAACACATAACGTTTTCAAAATCGGATATCATGGTTAGTAGAGGCCGGTCTTCGGACCGGGCGAAAGGGGGTGCTCATAGCTGACCTTCCCCGATCGTACCCAAACTCCCGAGCCGAGACAACTCCGGTGATGACGGACATGTGGCCTTCGGCACCGAGTCAGGGTTTCCTAAATTTCCCCATTTTAAAAATATTTAGGTGGCGACTCTGTATCTGGCAAAGCAGTCCATGTTTGGCACTACTTTTTCAAAAATCTGTTTCTCAAAACGATTTGCCAGATTTGGACTCTTTGGTTCAGATTAAGAACCGTGACACAAGTCGAGTCCGAACTGTAGTAACCTCAAATGAACAGAACGGGACTCACCCTCCCGGGGCGTTCGGGGACGTCTACAGTTTCTGGCGACTCTGCTGGGGAGTTTTAGAGAGTTTGACTCAAACTCGTGATATCCTGTTTTGACTTCATTTATGTGTTTCTTTGCATTGCATGTGTATTGGTGCGCCTAGGAACACAGTGTTTGCCATCTGGCATTCCTGAACGGTTTGCCGGAGGCTTGTCTTGTCAAGGCATGTCCATAAGGCTGACCGGCTATGGGCTCTGACAGCATGGGAACACAAACCCCGGTTTACCGGGGCACCCTTTTTGACCATTCGACCTAGTACATATTCGGATCCATAGTGACCATTCCAAGTTAGGACAGGTTGCTTACCCGATGCTAAGTTGTTTGAAACCGCTGTGTGCGTAGTGAAACCCTAGTTCCTGACGAAATAGGACAGGGAAACCCTACCCCAACATAGGGGTGATTGAGCTTTCTTTACTTGCTATGTGCTTTTAGAGTGTATCTGTACAGGAACGCATATACCAGTTTGCGAATTTGAGTATCAGGCCCGAGGGCACAAGAATCAATATTGTTGAGAATCAGTTATCAGGAATCAGTTATCTGCGGGTATCAGGTTCAGTTTTTGGGAACAGAAATCTGGGAACAGTGATCAGCAGTAGGGTACAGTTGTTTGGCTACACCCGTGTTTGATCAGTTTGGGCTGAAATGCTGTCTGTTTTCCCCTTTCAGTCCAGAGAGTTGCAGAGTTGATACAGAATAGCCAGTGTCTCCCCTTGCTGAGGCAGGATTTATGGCAGCACAAAATTCAGAAGAAATTGTGGTCATGACGGCTGCATTGGAACAAGGAACCGCTCCGCAGAGTGAGGCCAGCATCAGTATGTCACACCCACCCAGATTGCCCGTTGTGCACCCGGTCTGGGCTCCCCAGTTATACCAGGCTCGTGAGCCCACCACCTTTGAATTGATGGGGATGATAGGCGATCTCCAAAGGTCTGTGGCAGACCTCGCCTATGGAATGTCGGCTTCACAGCCAGCGGCGCCGTATGCCGGGAATTTCGTGCCACAAGAACCCCTGCTGCTGGGGCGGATTGTGATAGAGCTCAGCTAGCCAGAGATGGCTTCCAGCTACAGCCGCGACATGCCAGCATCAACCCCGACCCTTGATCAGGCTGAGGCCAAAGGAAAAGATAAGGCAAAGGTAGATGCCGACCCTATTGAACAACTGCTGTGGGCAGTCGAGGCTCTGAAAGTCAGAGGGATGAACAAGCAACAAACATCTGCAATCGTGACCAAAGCTGTAGATGATGCTTTTCCCGCTCCAATCAAAGGCAGTTCAAGCCAGGTAGAAAATCGGGATGGCCCCCGTCATGCCCAGACAATTCCTGTCGTTCCCAACCCTGCACCGGGAAAGGTCCAAAAAGCCAAGGCAGCGCCAGCCGACCCTTTCACCAGCGCATCTGGCAAGAATCCTCAAACCTCAAAGTACCTGCCCCGAGGGCGCAGGGTCTTTCACGACCTCCACATGCCTTTGTCTAGGGCATTACTAATATTGGCGAAGAATGGGCATCTTAAACCTTTGGAGCCTCGGCCACTCCCGAAGAATCTCCCCGCCACTCACGATGCCACCTTGTACTGCGCGTACCATCAACAGTCCGGTCACAGTACCGATGGATGTTCCCGCCTTCGTCATGAAGTGCAGGATTTGATTGATAACAAGGTTATCCTACCACCCACCTCAGCTAAGTCCGTTACCACTCAGTTGTTGGATTTCGAGGGCTCAGATACTGCGAGTATGTGAAGTGGACCGCCCGCGGGCAACATTTGGTGTATTTTTGAAGCGTCTGGCACGCATTTTTTTGAGCATCGGTGAAACTGAGTTTTGTAAATCCTGGCTTGGATATCGAGTCAGTCTTTTGTTTTGAGTCTGTCTCTTTGTCTTGAGTCAGTCTTTTTTTTTGCTTAAGGATCTGTCTTGTTGTATCGAGTCAGTTCCCGTTGTATATAATACCAGGTGATTCTGGGGTTGTTGTCCCGAACACCGTTTTGTCTTGTAATTATCTGTTTTTGTTTTGAGTCTGTTTCTGCCGAGGGGCCAGTTACACCAACAGAGCCGATTGAAACAGCTGTTGATATCTCAAACTTCATGCTTGCTTTCAGCATAAGGGCCAGAGAATTTGAATGGGCTAACAGTACATCTCGCCTGCTCTCCTGCGCGTTAAGCTCATTGCATTAACCTAAATTTTCCAAAAACTTTTTGAACACTACGGTGATGAAAACGAAGAGGAAGGAATTCCTCGGGTTTTGCAAAACTTTGATCATTTTGAGAAAAAGAGAAGCGTGCTAAGCCTTTTTATGAATGAAATCATGCTTGTCGGCGTGAGTACTGAGAAGGATCCTGGCTTGATCCAGATTGGTTCCACACTATCTTCGGCGCGAGCGATTTGTCGCTTTCTTAAAAAACTTTCAAAAACAGATGTTTTGCGCGGCCCTGCGAAGACCTGTGTGGAATCGCTCTTGAGATTGCGCAGCCTAGGATCGCTCTCAGCCTCAAGATTCAACCAATTTGTTTTCCGACTTTGAACCCGTTTAGAACGTTCAGAAAGTTCAACGGACAAACGCCATGGAGGCCCGTGTGGCCAGTTTTGAAGCAGCCCTCGAGCAAGAGGCACCAAAGCCGAATCGGAAGGAGTAGATCTCTCCGGAAGAAGCTCGTGGAGTAACCAGGGTGGATACTTCCGCAAATCATTGCAACAGCCGTTCTCCTAGACACAGAGAGGCTTCAATTTCAAAAAACCATTTGGCATGGACTTGTTACACTTTTACCCTTTGAGAGGCTCGCTGGGTCGAAAACCCGAAAGGGCGACCCAGGCAAAAGTTAGAGCAAGAGAAAAATACAAAAAAAGAAGAGCAAAAAAAAAGATGCAAAAAAGAAAAGAAAAGAAAAAGAAAATAAAAAAAAAAGAAAAGACAAAAAATGCAAAAAAGAAAAGAAAAAGAAATGAAAAAGAAATAGAAAATGAAAAGAAGCTCGCAAGGTCGAAAACCCGCATCGGGCACCTTGGCAAAAATTAGAGCCTGAAAAGTGAAGGTTAAAATACCCGAGTGTACCTTAACCGGAACTACGTGAGGCTTGATTCCCATGTTTGGGATAAATAGGCAACTTCATCAATGAAGTCCAGCCCCCAACGCTTTCATAGCGTTTTAGTCCATGCAATGGTTTCGATTTCATCCCCAAAGTCTAGTGGCCAACACCCTTCAAGGTGATTGTGTCCATATATGTGTTGTGACCGTCTTCGCCATCGCTGTGTCCAAGAGCTCGACCACCGCCAATGAAGACTGTCTGCGGATTGCTGCGGCACCATCCCAAACAAGGGGCAACTTTCCGTTGTCACAAGCTGTCGTGAGACGCCATTCAAACTAGGGGCAACTTTCCGTTGCCTCCCATCCCCCCTTCAAACCAGAGACAATTTTCCATTGCCTTCGATCCGAGGTTGCGCATCTCGAAGAGTAAGTTCCATGCCTGTTGAGCATTGACTGTTTGCAAAAATAGTTTTTGAAAATTTTTACTGAGGTTGACTATTTTCTCGAAAACTATTCCATTTTCCAAAACTGGACCATTGTCTTGGACCCAAAAAAGGAAAATTTTCAGTGCTTACAGCCTGACTCGCATGGTTTTCAAATCAAAAATTGAACAAGTACGTTAATCCGACTCTCATTTTGATCAAAACTGTTTTAGTAGAAAGCAAAAACAAAGAATGGTTAAAATGATGAACTAGGGGCACAGTCGAGCCAGGCGTTCTGTCTTTCCCCCGTCATCGACGTACTTGCCAGAAGGGCGCTCTGCCCGCCAGAAGAAATAGCTGTGAGCTAACAGCATCGGGCGTGAACCCGCAACTCCCTGTTCATTCATCAGTCACCCCGGGGAGGGATGGAAAATGAGAGAATGAAGAATAGAGAGGTGTAAGTTGAGAGAAAAGTGAGGAAAAGGGTTTCGAGAGAAAATCCGAGCTTGAGAGTTGAGTGATGTGAGAATCACAAATCAGAAAGGATGGGAAACAATGCCTAGAGAAACTGGTCCCTCGTGATCTGAGGTCCCCCATCTTCGTTCACGCGTCTGTGTGTCGTGTTTCTTTGATTTGACGCTCTCGTCTTTTGTTTTTAGTCTTTCCCGAGCATGTCTCGTTGTGTTTAGGTCGTGTACCTATATTTGAGTCCTCCCCGCTGTGTTCAGTTGTAGGTTCGACATCCCGGTCTAAAAAACCCTCATTCGATTTCAAAAATCATTTATGCTTAAGAATGCTGTGCCATTCTCTACATTTGAGCGTGTTTCGACTCCAACTGGTTCCACCTTTGAGGTCCGTCCTGTTAGATTGGGCCGTTTGTTCAGAATTTGCCGTGTGCAGAATGAACCGAATGTTGTGTTATGGACTGTATGCAGATTAATCCCTAACAGAGTAAGGGCTATGTGTCTAAGGATCAGGCAGTGGGTTGCTTGGGTTATTTTGGCTATTGGCTGTTTAAGTTATCTGATTATTACAGTGCAAGTGTTTAATTTTCAGACAACCAATCAGTTCCATTTACATTGAGGTGTAATATGATGAGATGCGATACAATGCATGAAATGCGTAAATGTAAACACTTTTTCAGATAAAAAGTCCGTTTCATTTCATTATCTTTTCAAATGTACAAGTTTTGGAAACAAAAATCTGCCTGCGGCAGTACAAGGTAATCTATCTACCAACAAAAAGAAAAGTACAAGAAAGAAGAAGATAGCAAAAATCTGCATCCATGTCGAGCACTCCGGGGGGCCGTCAGTCCGTCCTAGTCCTCTTCCTGGACGAGGGTCCAGGAGCATCATCAGCATCGTCGTCAGAGCCCGAGCTAGAACCGTCTCCGGTCTCCTCCTCTGATGACTCGGACTCCGCCTCTGCCTCCGCCTCTGACTCCTCGTCGTCGTCATCATCCGGGACTGGAGCTCGCGAGCTACTCCCGACATGAGTACGCCCTTCCCTGGTACGGGGAAATATCCGGCCCTCTTCATCTCTCCCCCGGGCAGGGATAGAAGGCCCAGCTGGAGCACCTCCTGCCATGAGAATCTGGAAAGGAGGTTGAAAAAGTGCACAAAAGTGAAATGCATCAGTATACTGTAGACAGTTTATCAGTGCAGAATGCAATATCGAGTACAGTGTACGAATGCTGTGAGCAGTCTATCGGTGCAGAATGCAGTGTATGAGTACAGTGTATGAATGCCGTGAGCAGTTTAACAGTACAGAATGCAGTATATGAGTACAGTATGAGAATGCCGTGAGCAGTTTATCAGTACAGAGTACAGTGCAGAATGCAGTGTATGCAGTGTGTCAGATACTGTGAGACCAGTGTATCAGGTGTTGTGCCGTGCATCAGATTATGCAAAGCAGTGTATGAATGGTTTGAGGCCAGTGTCAGAAGGACATACCGGTATGCTGTAGAGGGCTAGGAGATCAAATGTCCGCTGGAGCATCCCCATCATCGAGGCATTCATCGCCAACGACTGACGGGTGTACCCAGAAGAAGCCTGCAAAAGTATTAGATGCATCAATATTCTGTGGAATATCAAGTAAACTGAAATGAATAACTGTACAAAAATACAGTAATACGTACCGGAGGTAAGTCGGGGACATCAATGAACTCGTGACCAACCGGTGGAGGGGCGAAGGGGATCTGACAGGTCGACCCACCCTGCCCCTGGAAAGTCAGTACAGCAGCAGGGCAGGCCAGCCAGCTCCCCGTCCTCCCTGCACTCCACCCCTACCACGGACCCGAGGCTTCCTCGAAGATCCAGCCCCTGCTCCCGCTCCGGCCCCAGCTGCCGATGCCACAGGCCTGGCCCCCTCTGCTCGACGGCCGCTCAGGGGGCGCATCAGGTACGTCCGCACGTACTCCTGATAGTCGCCGGTGCCTCGGAAGCCGGCCTCCTCCCAGCTGATGGAGTAATCATCCAGCTGCTCAGTCGTGAGCCCCTCGGTCTCCCTCATGTCTGCAGGAGGGGGAACCGGGACTATCTGCTCAGGTAACCCCAGGGTCTGGCGTAGAAAACGCTCCCCCAGGTGCCAAGCCCGACAGACCGGGCCCTCAAGCAGAATCCGGAAACGCGAGGTCTCCTCCGCACCAGGGAACCGACCCCGCATCGCCGCCGGCATAGGAGCCCACGGCCGCCAAGTGATCTGAAAATGACAGACAGTTTGTTATCTACTGTTATTGAAATATACAGTTAAAAAGCGAAGCTTAAATGAACTGAAAGTAAAGCATACCTCCGCGGGGGTGATGGTGTCGAAATATCGGCGGAAGAAACTGAATGTCTCCCGTGGTCGCCGGGTGCATCTCCCGTCGAAGCGACTCGAGAAGGGGACGACCAGGGGAGTCTCCGTAACTGGCACGGGGGCGAGCCTAGGGAAGTAGGCGTAAACCCACAACTGCGAAACAGATGTCAGTATGACCATCAGATAAAGCAGAATATGCAGAATAAAACAGAAATGGCAGAACCGTGTGTTGTGCAGTGTATTGCGTATAGTGTACAGTGTGAACAGTGTACAGTCAGTGTAAAGCAGAATGTATGTGTGTGCCGTGTGTACAGTATACAGTAAGTATAAAACAGACTACAGTGTGTGCAGTGTACAGAGTACAGAAAGTACGAGACAGAAATGAAAAAGCGGAGAAGAAATGTACCTCCCAAGCCCGCCAGTAACCTCCGAGTAGCTGGCCGCTGCCGCGCGAAGCCGAGCTCATGTATCCATAAAGGGTGGCCAGAGCAGCGCCGCCCCAGTCATAGTGCAAGATGTCCCAGACGTCCACCAGTGCGCTGAGAAGACAGAGAGGCACGGTGTTCACCCGGTCGGCGAAGATGGTAGTCCCGAACAGGAACATGAGGAAGCCGCGAGCATACCTCTCCACGTCCTCCGGTGTCATCTGAGCCACCTCCTCCAACACGGGCTGGACCCAAAACTGCATCTCGAACCAGGAGTATCGAACGAAGCCTGGACGAGCTAGGGGTGGCGCCTCCCCCAGTAGATGGACCTGAGCTGCGGTCCACTCATCCATCGCAATGTCGAAAGGGATCGGATCACCCCCCATCCCGATGCCTGTGAGCATCGAGAAATCATAAGGGGTCATCGTCATGTCCCCTGCTGCAGAGAAATGAAAAGAATCGGTGGTGTCCCACCACCTCTCCGCCAGAGTGGCCAGGAGAGGTCTGCATGTGGACAATCTGGAGAGCCCTTGGCAGAAGGTGCCGAAGCCCGCCCGGTCCACGATGCATCGGACTGCGTCAGGGAGCTCCTCATACCACTCCCGTGCACCAGTATTCCCATACCGCGAATGGTATGGGAACCCTCCTGCAAACAGAAAATAACAATTGCGAGACAACATTCAAAATGCAGTTTTGAAAGAACAGATATAGCATGTATGCAAGTTTGACGAGTTTCAGGCAAATACCGGGTGCCGGTGTGCTTGCAGTGAAATACGTGTGCTGTGTCAGCATGTTTGAGTGTTTCAGAACAGATATAGCATTGTGTGCAAATTCAACAGATTCAGACAAATACTGGGTGCCAGTGTGTGTGCAGTAGAATACAGTGAGTGCAGTGTGTTTGAATGATTCAGGGTCAGTGCAGTGTGTGTGCATGTGTCAGTCTCAAGCAGATATCAGTTGTATGTATGTTTACAGTCAACTACAGTCTACGGTATATCAGATTCAAGCAGTTAAAGAATACAACTAACTATGACAGTTTTGTATCCTACATTGCGGAAAGTAAAGCAGAAGACAGAGAGTTACCTCGGAAGTGCCGAATAAAAGGTGGGAGGTAGGCTCACGCAGTAGTAGCTCAGGCGCCACGTACCTCTCGAAGCTCCGGAACTGACGCAGGCCGTCAGGGGGCAGAACATGGATCGCCGGTCGGTAGGTCGCCGGGTCGAACGGGCGCTCGCCCAACGGTAGGAGCTCGACCCCGGGATCCATCTCGTGGTCTGGGGGAGTCCCGCCACGTGGAATGTTGTCCGCCATTTAGAAAATGGTGTGAAAATGGCCGGAAAAAGGAAAATCGGGTCGGAATACGAAGAGTCAACCGAAAAGTCAACTCCCGAGAGGGTCGGAAATGGCCGGGAAGGCCGGAATGTGAAAAGGCACAGGAATGAAGAGGAGAACGAGGGGAACAAACCCCGAAAAGGCGAGAACACCAAACGAGGCGCCGAAACGAAAATGTGATCGGTGGAAAATGTCCGAAACGCGAAGAGAATCGCGAATCCGACGACGAAACGAGCGTGGAACACGAAGAAACGGGCGAAAAATGAGAGAGAAACACTCTAGAGAGAGAGAGTAAAGGATTTCGGCGGTGGAGAAGTGAAGAAATAGGGCTTGAAGCCCTATTTTAAAACACCCAAGGTGAAAAGTCAAAACTGCCCCGCATCAGCAACTGTTTGCCGGTCGGCAATGTTTTGTGCCGGCCGGCACTTTTTTGTGCCGATGAACTTATTTTGATGCCGACGGCCAGCCGGTGGCCTCCCCTTTCGGCCGGTGGGGTTCCCACAGCCTTGTTTAGGCCATTTGAGTTGTTTTTGGTCTTCATAGCTCAAGAAAGTGCAAGAAAGTGCATCTCCGATGCTCAACCGGCCTCCGTTCTGACCGCAGGCCGTGTCTCCAGTGCGTGGCACTCGAATTCGTGCAAGGTGTATCCTTTTTGTATCCTTTTAAATTCAAAAGTTGCCCCATGTGTGTTGCACGAGTTCATCACACTACTTCGGTACATTACATCGCACTGTCATGCGCTACACATTTGCATTGTTATGCACGTGTTACATGCGTTGCAACACGCACCCCTTTGCATTGTCGTGCACATTTCTCATGCATCATCATTGCATTTCCATTCCATGCATTGTCATGCATTCCGGAATACGGGCGTTGTTGTGCATTTCAAACCATCGCACTGTTTTGTGCATTTCAAACCGTCGCACTGTTTTGTGCACTTCAAATCGTCGCACTGTTTTGTGCATTGTATTTCAATCGCGCTGTTTTGCGCACCGCACTATTTTGTGCACCACACTTACATTCCATACGGTCTGGCGAGACCTTAAACACGCACGGTCTGGCGAGACCTTAAACACGTACGGTCTAGGAGACCTTAAATCCTTGAGAGGTGCGAAACCTCCGGTGCATTGATGTGCACGTTTTGTTTATTTGGCATATAAGTCCATTTGCATCAACTTACATTCCATACGGCATGCGTGCCTCATTCTTGCATTGTCATGCATGTTGCTAACAATATTGTACCTGTTAAGTTTGTTTTCTTTTCAGGAACAGTATTGTATGTACGGTTCATTTGAGGCTGGAGCGACCAGACGAACCGGACAGGTATTTCATGGTCTGGCGAGACCTTAAACACGCACGGTCTAGGAGACCTTAAATCCTTGGAAGGTGCAAAACCTTCGGCACATTGCGACGGTCTGGCGAGACCTTAAACACGCACGGTCCAGGAGACCCTAAATCCTCTGAAGGTGCAATTCCTTTGGTGTTTGTCGTGCCCGAACGACTTTCGGTGGTCTGGTAAAGCCACCTGCCTATGTTTGCGATGAGTTCCTAGAAGACCAACTGGGACGGTGGAAACTAGAGTTCGAACGGCTTACGCCTAGAACGCAAAGGTTCGGGAGTTCCGAGACTAAAGTCTGGTTTAAATACCTAGGGGTTTACCCTCGGCTTGAAATCTGTATGGAAGCCCCATAGGTTGAGGCGGCATGTCTACGCCTCAGTTCTGGATACTGAACCAACCTAGTATATCACCCTGTTGGTAAGATAGGGAAAGTTGCAATCATAGTCATTGCATCATAGTGCATTGTCATGCATTTCCATTGTAGCTTGCATTCATTGCATCTTCCCCGTAGATCGCATCATACTGCATTGTCATGCATTTTGTAAATACCCATTCCATTGCATATTTGTAAATGTTGCATTGTAGATTGCATGCATTCATTGCATCACCTTCCATCCATGGCTTGCGCCTTTCCAGGTTGAGCTTGGTCCGGTATGTGCCCTTACTTTTCATGTTAAAACACAGTTCTGCATGTGTATCGCGCCGATTCCACGCTGATATGTTGGTTGAGGGTTGCGGCACCTTTTCTGTGTTACACATGGCTCGTATGTGTACATGCCTTTCCTAGGCAAGATTTGGTTTGGCTTGCGTGCCATATCCATTGTATCCATATCCATTCCGTTGCATATTTGTAGATATTGCATTGTAGATTGCATGCATTCATTGCATCACCTTCCGCCTATGGCTTGCGCCTTTCCAAGTTGAGCTTGGTCTGGTATGTGCCCTTACTTTTCATGTTAAAACACAGTTCTGCATGTGTATCGCGCCGATTCCACGCTGATATGTTGGTTGAGGGTTGCGGCACCTTTTCTGTGTTACACATGGCCTGTATGCGTACATACCTTTCCTAGGCAAGATTTGGTTTGGCCTGCGTGCCATATCCATTGCCATCTTCCTAGCATATCCATACATATTACATTGTAGTGTAGTTTTTTGCATCCGGCATTAGGATCGTAGTCCTTTCTCTAGCGGGTCGTTTCCCCACTTATGTCAATTCCACCCAATACTTGTTCCTGCGTCTATCTACAATACTCATAGTTCAGTTGACCGTTCTATGGTAAACAGACTTGTTATCTCCATCAATCTATTTGACATAGGTGCGGTTTCGAACCGTTCGTGATTGGATCACGATTCAAATGCTTTGCATGTAGCTTGCATTGTTTCAATTACATTGCATCTTCATTTGCATTGTTTATACATTGTTTTGTATATATTGCATATCGTTTTGCATCCATTTTGCATTGTCATGCATGTTGCTAACGATATTGTACCTGTTAAGTTTGTTTTCTTTTCAGGCACGATATTGTATGTACGGTTCATTTGAGGTTGGTGCAACCAGACGAGCCGCACAGGTATTGTATCTCCCGAGTGAGACGTATTGAGAATTCCATAATTCTCTTACATCCTTTCTGCATTGTAGTGTAGTTTGGTATGCTAGCTTAAAACTGTCGCATGTTTGCTTCGTTACAGCTTTCTTTGCATGATCATAAGTTATGCTCGGCTTCGTGCATTGTCTTGCATTTTGCCCCTGCCTCCGGGCGCATACCTTGTTTGTCTTGCATGTTTGTCTAAGTCTTCGGCCTTGTCAAAAATGGGTCGTCTCTGGGCTTTGACATTCACTCCCGTCATTGTTATGACTTTCGAGTTCTGTCAAAGAGGGGCAACTGTAGACACCCCATTTTTGACCGTCCTCAAGACTTGGACGTCACCGCTTGGAACACTCGGTGATTATCCATATTTGTGTTCGTTTGGAGTTCCCGGAGGTCTCGGCTCGCGTGCCCTGCCTCAGGATCTCCAAACTCAACCGTTTAGTGTCTGGTTTTGCACCAAACACTTGCATCTTGCCTTTGAGAGGCAGGGTAGGGCTTGTAGACCATCCCCACCCATCACCGGCAGTGGCTAGAGGCCACCGGCTAGTTTTTGCTGCCACCGGCAATGTATATTGCCGGCCGGCACTATTTGTTGCCGGTCAGCACTATTTAGTGCCGGCCGGCACTCTTTTTGGCCAAGATGGCATTTTTGGCCGGCCGATTACTGTGCATCTGCTTTTGCAGATATTTTAAGACAATTGTCTTGCCTTTTGCTCCCCTCCATACACGTGTATGGAGGGATCTCCCTCTTATGAAGCTTGTCTTGTAAGCTTTACAAGACAAGAAGTGTCATATAGAGAGAAGGTGGTCTCTTGGCTTGAGAAGGGGAGAGACTTTAGACATTTTAGAGAGGGAAAAGCACAGAGAGAAGCTCTGGTTTTAGGATTTGAGTTGCATACATATGCTATCTCTATATTTACTCTTGTGTGTGTTTTAGTCCAAACTATTGCACACAAGCACCTAGTGTTTCACCTTCCTCTTGAAACTAGGGTTCTAAGGGCTTGTTCTTGAGTTTCTTAACTGGTTTGGAGCCAAAGGAGGCCATTGGAGCATCATTTGTGAAGAAGGCTTCAAGGGTGAGAATCTAGTTCCATTTTCCCCCATTTTTGCATTGATTTTATACCTATCTTAGAGCTGTTTTTGTGCTTATTGTATAACATAAAAAAGTTCTTTTTTTAGGCCCTCTTTATTGTTTATTAAGAGTGTTTTGTTGTTTGAGGGTAGTTGACCACCCTTAGGCCTTGAAAGGCCTCATTTTGAGCCATTTTGTGTTAGCTCCGGGATTTTGGTGTTGGGGTCTCTTCACCACTGAAATCTTGAGGGATTTCAGTGGTGAAGATGATGCCTTGACGTCCCAAGAAGGAGAGGGCCACCCCCTCTCCTTGTTGTCCTTGAAAAGGACATATTTTGGCCTCTTAAGGAAGCCTATGCTTGAGTGTGTGTTGAGCATGTTTGGTTTGTTTTTCATGCTTATATATCCATAATATAACATGATTTTAAGTTGGTTTTGGAACTCCATGCATGCTTAGCATAGTTGCCATGTAATGCCTTATTTATGCCTTAACATGTTTTAGGTTGTTAGCCTTTGTTGGAGCATGTTTTAGGCTTGCATTTGTGAAGATTTTGTGCTTATCTTGACATGTTTTAGGTCTGTCCCGTAGTGTTTGGGTTGATTTTGGCATGCTTGATATAGCTCCTTTGTATTTGGGCTTGTTGGCCTTGAGTATGTGCATGTGTAGCATGACATCTTTGCATTATTTTGATGATTTGGGATCATCCTACATGCCATTTCCGTCCCATTTCCATGCTTGTTGGATTGCCTTGCATGTCTCTTTAATGCCTCATTAGCTTGTGTAGCAATGCTCCATGTTTTGGTGCTTATTCATGCTTTTGTTTTGAGTCATTTGAATGCCATTTAAGTGATCCTTGAGGTTTGTTTTAGCATGATTTCAGAGCTTATGTTGCATGCTTTTAGTCCATAAATGTCTCTTTCAAGTGTGCTTGAATGTTGCTTGCTTTGTGCCTAAGTGTTGGGCCTTAACATGTGTATGTGTGCATGTATGTTTAGCCTTCGTTTTTGGGCATTATGGCCACTGTTTCAGGCCTTATTAGAGCTGCCTAATTCATGCATAAGTCCATCTTTGCATTCATTTGCATGCCCTTATGTTTGTTTGTATGCTTGCATAAGCTTGTCACCATGTCATGTTGCACCCTTAGTTTGTATGCTTAGGTTGCATCGCATCTTGCATGCATTCCTTGTCCCTTGACTTGGGTGATAGGGATTGGGAGTTTTGTTTGATTGGTTTGCATACATTTGAAATCAAAGTTGCATACTTGGTTCTTTGGGCCATCATGCGTGGAAATGCGTGATTGGTGGTCCGAGAATCGAGGCACATGCCCCTTTGAGTCATTATCATGATAAGGGACATGGTTGGTGCATATATACCTTGAATTGTGCTGCCATGCTTTGCCTTGCCCTCTGTTGCTGTGAATTGCAGGTTCTGCAGGAATACTCTGCCGACCGGCAGTGTAATGTGCCGACCGGCAACAATTTCTCTGCCGACAGCTTCAATTTTGTGCCGATGGCCATATCACACTGCCGGTGGCAATTTCATTCAGCCGGTGGTACTCCCCAGTGTCCAGGGATGCAACCCTGAGGTTTTGACAGCCTCCAGAGGAGTGAAGGAAGGAAAATAGAGGCAGCCTATGCATGGCGGCGTGTTTAACGAGGCGGTTTATCTGTTTTTTTTCTTAGCTTAATTTAATTTGTTAATTAAATTAGTTAATTTGTAATATTAATTAGCTTGCGTAGTTAATTAATTTGTAATATTTATTCGGTCCCTCCGAGTGAGGGAAAATCTGTAATAAGTGTGCGTGAGTGTGTGTATGTCTTCCAACCTCACGTCTTTCTTCCCTTTTATTTACCTGCTTATGATGGTAGATTAGGGCATGTTTAAATTCAACATACCTTATGCTATGCATGCGTGCATTCATGCATTTTGTATTACATGTATTAGGCTCGGTACATCACACTAACTGCATTCGTACTTCAAATCAAAAATTGAATATGTGATAATTGTGCATTTTCACATGACATGTTTAGGATAGCCGAGCCTATTCTAGCAACATTTTGTATGCGATGCATTAGACACTCAACATGGACTTGGATCATGCATGTTTGCTAACGAGTTCTTTGTTTTGGCACGGAGTACGATGTAAGTATTTCTGCTTTAGCATATCGCATGAGTGTGAATGTTGCCATGACAGCATGCTTAACATGTGGCTAGATGCTTATGTGTTATAAACTGCTTGAATGCCTGTGGGTGGAGGTTGGATTGTTTGAGTTGGAAAAACTCATTGAAATCCGTGTTTTAGCCTACTTGCGAGTAGCGAATTTCAAAGCATTTTCAAAACAAACGGATATGCAATGTTTATTCCCAAATTAGGCAATCTAGTCTATACTTGTTTGCTGCGCGCATAACATAGTAATTCTAGGCTAATAAAAGGAATAAGAACACATAACGTTTTCAAAATCGGATATCATGGTTAGTAGAGGCCGGTCTTCGGACCGGGCGAAAGGGGGTGCTCATAGCTGACCTTCCCCGATCGTACCCAAACTCCCGAGCCGAGACAACTCCGGTGATGACGGACATGTGGCCTTCGGCACCGAGTCAGGGTTTCCTAAATTTCCCCATTTTAAAAATATTTAGGTGGCGACTCTGTATCTGGCAAAGCAGTCCATGTTTGGCACTACTTTTTCAAAAATCTGTTTCTCAAAACGATTTGCCAGATTTGGACTCTTTGGTTCAGATTAAGAACCGTGACACAAGTCGAGTCCGAACTGTAGTAACCCCAAATGAACAGAACGGGACTCACCCTCCCGGGGCGTTCGGGGACGTCTACACATAGCATTGTTATGCTTGTTTCAAATCGCATTGTTATGCACACACTCGGGTTGCGTTGTTATGCACCCCTTTCACTCGCATTGTCATGCACCCTCTCACTCGCGTTGTTACGCACTTTTCACTTGCATTGCTATGCATGTATCTAACGATATTGTACCTGTTAAGTTTTCTTTCACTTTCAGGCATGATATTGTATGTACGGTTCATTTGAAGCTGGCAAGACCAGACAAAGCGCACAGGTGTTGTACTCTCCACGTCAAACGTAGCGAGAATTACATAATTCTCTTACATCCTTTCCGTATTGTAATGTAGTTTGGTGTACGTTAGCTTAAAACTGTTGCATTTATTGTATGTATTTGATTCGTTACAGCTCTCCTTGCATGATCATAAGTTATGCTCGACTTTGTGCATTATTCTTGCATTTTGCCTCTGCCTTCAGGTGCATACCTTTGTCTATAGCTTGTATGCTTTGTCTAAGTCTTCGGCCTCATAAAAAATGGGCCATTTTTGGGCTTTGACACTCACTCCTGTCATTGTTATGACTTTCGAGTTCTGTCAAAGAAAGGTAACTGTAGACACCCTATTTTTGACTGTCCTCAAGACTTGGACGTCACCGTTTGAACACTCGGTGATCATCCATGTTCGTGTTTGTTTTGAGTTCTCGGAGGTCTCGGCTACGCGCCTTGCCTTAGTATCTCTCGACTTGCTTGTTTTGTGTTTGGTTTTGCACCAAACACTTGTTGTTTTGCTTCTGAGGGCAAGGAATGGCTTGTTGGTCATCCCCACACCTCACCGGCCATGGCTTGAGGCCACCGGCCTAGTTTTCTTGCTACTGGCCAAATATTTTTGTCAGTCAGCTTTTCTTTTGGTTGGCCGGCCATTTTTGTTGGTCAATCGGCCATATTTTCCAGCCGACCACTATTCATCTACTTTTGGCAGATATTTTATGCCAGTTGTGATAGTTGGCATCCACTTTCCCCCCCTCCATACATGTGTATGGAGGGATTGGCCTATTGTTTGGCTTCTCTTGGAAACCTTAGAAATTGGATTTCTACAAGAGGGGAGGCCCTCCTCCCTTCTCAGAGGTTCTGGAATTTAGGGTTAGTGTTCATATATCCCTCTCTCTCCATATCTTTTCCTCTATATATTTGTGTGTGTATTTGTGACCAAAAGGGTGTTTTGTTCACATTTTTGCACTAAGACACATAGTGGTACACCATCCTTGAGGTACAGAGGTCTCAAGAGGTTGTTTTTGAAGTTCTTAGGCTTGTTTTGACCTAAGGAAGCTGCTGGAGGGGTGTTCTTGAAGAAGGTCTTCAAGGGTAAGAACCTTACCCCTTTATTCTCCATTTTTGCACAAGCTTTTGACCTATCTTGCATCTGTCTTTAAGCTTAGTGTATAACTAATAAAAGTTCTGCTTTTACCTACTTTTGATATTTGTTGAAGGCCTCTTTGAGGTTTGGGGTTGTTTCCCCCCTCTAAGGCCTTGTTAGGCCTTGTTTTAGGCCATCTACTTTGACCGTTGCTTTATTCTTTGCAAGACCTCTCTACCAATGAAATCTAGAGGATTTTCAGTGGTGGAGAGATAGTTTTGGTGCCCTAAATGGGAGAGGGTCATCCCCTCTCCATGTTGCCTTTGATGCTTGCACAAATGGCTTGTGTTGTAGCTTGTATGCCTAGCTTGCTTTAACTTCATTTCAGCCGGTATTTGTGCTTATTTTGTCATAATATAACACTGTTTTAAGTTGGTTTAGACACACCATGCATGCTTTTCATACTTGTCTTGTAATGCCATGAAATTGCCTTAACATGCATCATGATGTACCATGACTCTCTAGCATGATTTTAGCTTAGCTTTGTGAAGCTTTTATGTATGTTTTGGTATGCTTAAGGTCTGATTTTAGTTGTTTGGATCATCCATGACTTGCTTTGTATAGCTACCATGCAACCTAGCTTGTAGGCTTTGAGCATTGGACCTCTAGCACGCTTTACTAGCATTATTTCAGTGACTTGGAGTCACTTGCCATGTCATTTCAGTCCATATGGCATCCTTGTTTACTCACAATTGATGCTTCTTTAATGTCTTATAGAGTTTGTGTTTCATGCTCCGTGTTTGTGCCATTGTGTATGCCATCATGTGTAGGCATTAGGGATGCCATCTAAGTGTGTCTTTGGCCTTGTTATGGTCTGCCATGGGATTGTTTTGAGTCCCTTTGGCCCTTTGAGGATTGGTTGGCGTGGTCATGGCTTAAGCCCTTTGGCTAGCCTTGAGCCGTGGACCTTGTTGCATGCTTTGCTTGATTTCTTTAGTTGGTTTGGCACCTTTTCTAACATGATTTCAGAGCTTACAATATATGCCATTTGTCCATGTTTATTCCTTTTAAGTGTGTGTAGACACCCCATTTTTGACCGACCTTAAGACTCAGACATCACCGATTGAGCGCTCGGTGACGTTGCATAATGTGCTCGTTCAGAAGTTTCAGAGTTGCGGCCGTGAGCCCTGCCTCCGGACTTCCGAACCCTCTTTTGTGCTTTGCCTCGGTTTGCGAACCAGGCTCGGTTTTCTTTGTTTCTTTTCCTAAGGGGAGGGAGAGGTCCCGTAGACCATCTCTCAGTGGCCGTGGGCTACATTTTGTGGCCGCAGGCCATTTTGCCCATTTCGGAGTCCGGTTTCCGGTTTTTCGGGACCGTTGGCCGTGTGCCTCGGTTCGGGACCGCTTAACCATCTCCGTTTGCTCTAAATTTTGGCATACATCTTATTTGCTCCCTTTTGAGGGACACTGGGGTCTGAGAAACCCACTTCGAGGTCGAATACCATTTTCGGTGTTTAACGAGCAGTTTCCGGGACCCCGAACTGCGTGTTTTGGCCCCCGAACATTCGTTTTGCATCGGTTTTCGTTCATTTTTGGCAGATGCCTCTGTTTTATCACCGGGGAGGTCACTGAAGGGTGAGAGGCCAGTAATTGTTGCAGCAACCAGTTATACATCCTCCGACGCCCTCCGGCGCCCGTTTTTCACACTTCCGGGCTAATGTTGAACACCTTGGGCCCACATTCTTGAACTTTGAACCACATATTTGTGATGTACACACATGGGAGGACCCTAAAAAATAGTGGCCGGCCATTAATGTTACTTGACCCTTTTGACCCCCTCCTTCCGGGCTAATGTTGAACACCTTGGGCCCACATTCTTGAACTTTGAACCACATATTTGTGATGTATACACATGGGAGGACCCTAAAAAGTGGTGGCCGGCCATCAATGTTGCTTGACCCTTTTGAACCCCTCTTTCCAGGCTAGTGTTGAACCCCTTGGGCCCACATTCTTGAACTTTGAACCACAGGGTTGTGTTGTACACACATAGGAGGACACCATCAGTTGGTGGCCGGCCAGAAAATCTGTTTGACCCTTTTGACCCCTAGCCGGCCGGCTAGGGGGTGTGGCCGGCCGGCCACCTGCAGCAAAAGTACCTGGCCGGCCGAGATCCTTGCACTGTGCACTTTACAGCTGTGGAGCTTTATCTCCCAGAAAAGATCTTTATCCGGGGGATATTTTGTGGGGGAAAGTTGCTCTCCTTTTTCCCCCACCTTTACACCCCCTTCTTGGCCTTTATAACAAGCAAGCTATATCACATTCAAGGGTTAGAAAACTTCACCTTCAAGCTTCCATACACAACTCCATCTCTATACCTCTCATTTCCTTGAAAATCTCTAAGTCCCTAAGCACCATTTCTTCTACACCACCAAGCTCTACCATTACCACTTCATTTCCAGCAACAAGGAAGGTTTCTCAAAGGCAAAAGGAGCTGCAAATTGATCCAAGAAGCAACAAAAGCTTTAGTCTTCAAGGGTGAGTAACATCTCTCCTCTTTGACCCTTTTTCTTGATCTATTTTTAAGCCCTACATGCTTTTTGTTTCAAGCTCCGGCCCTAACTGAAAGTGGCCCTCTTTTGAGCTCATCTTCACTTTTCATTAAGGGCTCAACCCTGTTTGAGCCCTCCATGATGCACTTGCTTCATTGATCCTCTTATATGTCATAATCTTGCATGCTATTTTTGGCCCATGAGTAATCTGTTTTTGAGCATGATGTAATCTGTGAATGTGCTTATTTTGGGCCCTTCTTCAACATTGTTGAGGGCCCTTCTTCAACATTGTTGAGGGCCCTTCACCATTTGGTGCCTCCATGTGTCACTTGTAGTTATATCCCTTATTTGGCCCCATTTTTGCATAAATTGGCAGCCCTCTTTGCTTCTGTTTTTGGACCTTGGTCCGAACTGAAAGTGGCCTTGTTTTGGCCTATACTTCATGTTTCATTAACATTTTTTTTCTGTTTGGTGATTATTTTGTATACTTCATGTTATAGCACCTTTTGAGCCTCAATCTTGTGCCTTTTTTTAGCATGTTTGTACATTGATTCGAGGCTTGCCATATACTGTAAACATTCATATTTTTGGTCCCTCTTCAATGTTGTAGAAGGAAATTTTTCAGTTTGGATTTTTCTTATATCACTTGCTTCATTACCCCTCATTTGGCACCTATTCTTGCATGCCATTTTTACCCTACCTATGCCTGCTGTTTGGCAATGTTTATAACTGTGAAAGTGCCTTTTTTGGGACTGCCTAGCTTCTGTCTTTGCATTGCATGTCCATATTGTGCATGTTTGGCATAGCTATAGGCCATTTCGGGTGCGTAATGTTGCATTTCGGGACAATTCCTTGCATTTGGTGTCATTTCGCCTCATTTCGGGACTGTTTTCCCCCATATTTTACTGCTGAAATTCCATTAGAATGATTGCTATCCATTTCATGTCATTTCATCACATTCTGCCATTGCCTCGGTTTGCGTGCCCGTGTGCACGCATTTCGAGGCACTTCATTTTTATCCGCCGGCATCCTATGTGAGTGTGGCTGAGGCTCACTCATGTTGGTATAAGCCCATATCATGTTTCCATGTCATTTCATCGCATTCTGCCATTGCCTCGGTTTGCGTGCCCGTGTGCACGCATTTCAAGGCACTTCATTTTTCTCCGCCGACATCCTATGTGAGTGTGGCTGAGGCTCACTCATGTTGGTATAAGCCCATATCATGTTTCCATGTCATTTCATCACATTCTGCCATTGTCTCGGTTTGCGTGCCCGTGTGCACGCATTTCGAGGCACTTTATTTTTATCCGCCGGCATCCTATGTGAGTGTGGCTGAGGCTCACTCATGTTGGTATAAGCCCATATCATGTTTCCATGTCATTTCATCACATTCTGCCATTGCCTCGGTTTGCGTGCCCGTGTGCACGCATTTCGAGGCACTTCATTTTTATCCGCCGGCATCCTATGTAAGTGTGGCTGAGGCTCACTCATGTTGGTATAAGCCCATATCATGTTTCCATGTCATTTCATCGCATTCTGCCATTGCCTCGGTTTGCGTGCCCGTGTGCACGCATTTCGAGGCACTTCATTTTTATCCGCCGGCATCCTATGTGAGTGTGGCTGAGGCTCACTCATGTTGGTATAAGCCCATATCACATTTTCATGTCATTTGCATTGCGTATGCCATTGTCTCGGTTTGCGTGCCTGTGTGCACGCATTTCGAGGCACTTTATTTTCATCAACCGGCTTCTTATGTGAGTGTGGCTGAGGCTCACTCATGTTGGTATAAGCCCATATTACATTTTCCATGTCACTTGCATTGCATATACCGTCGCCTCGGTTCGCGCGCCCGTGTGCACGCATTTCGAGGCATCTCATTCTCACAGCATTGTGCATACTAGGTTGTATCTTAGATTGCATTCTGTCATTTTCTCAGTTTGCGCGCCCGTGTGCACGCATTTCGAGGCATCTCATTCTCACAGCATTGTGCATACTAGGTTGTATCTTAGATTGCATTCTGTCATTTTCTCGGTTCGCGCGCCCGTGTGCACGCATTTCGAGGCATCCCATTTTCATAGCATTATGTATGTTAGGATTGTATCTTAGTTGCATTTCATGCATGTCATGCATATTGCATCATGTTCGGGATAAGAGTTAGCCCGGGCACGGGAAACGAGGTACATTTCGTACTCCGAGTGACGGAATGTGTCTCAATTCCCCAGTCACCGACACTCCGGATTATCCATGATGGAGTTAGGTTTTAGCTGTATTTTCATGTGCATTCATCCTATATTGAGTTGTGCATTTCGACTCCTCGGCCATCATGCCTCGGTATGCGTGATTGGTGGCACGAGGATCGAGACATGCATATATCTGTGCAAATACATTGCTATGCCCCTTTCCTGCTCTCTGTTGCAGCAAAACGAAGAATCAGCAACCTTTTGGGGCTTGGCACGCATTTCAAGAACAGATGTAAACAGAGGCTAATTGGGGCATTCCGGTGGATTTTCGCGCAAGACAACCCGGACATGCATCATCCATCAGAAGCAAGGCAGTCCCTGGCTTGCATGCCAGTTTTATTTTATTTTCTTAGTTAATTTGTTAATTAATTAGAATTTTGTAACATTTTGGACTGTAATATTCTTTTATTCGGGACTGTAATATTTGGACTGTATTATTTATTCGGACCCTCTGCGTGAGGACACAACTATAATAAGTGTGCGTGTGTGTGTTGTATGTCTTCCAACCCCACGTCTTTCTCCCTTTTATTTACCCGCTTATGATGGTTAGATTAGGGCATATTTCATTTAGCATACAGTATGACAGCATGTTTGCATCATTCATCTGTTTTGCATGCACCGGGCTCGGCGCATCATACTAACTGCATTGTGTTTTCAATTCCAAATTGAATACATGATAGTTGTAGCATTTCATATGCCATCTTAGAATAGCCGAGCCTGCTATAGTTGCATTCTGCATGTGTTGCATTAGGCATTTTTGTATACTTAGGATCATGCATGATTTCTAATGTAGTTTCTATTTTGGCTTGGAGTACTCGGTAAGTTTTATGCTTTAGCATCCTTGCATGCGTGTGAGTGACTGCCATGAATAGCATGCTTACCATGAGGCTATGTGCTTACATGATATAACTGCCTGAATGCCTGTGGGTGAAGGGTGGGTTATTTGAATTGGAATAAATCATCAACTGTTTGTTTTAAGCCCACTAGATAGTGGCAACACCATCTTTTTCAAAACCCACCCGAGGGTGGCAAAATCTGCATTTTAAGCCTACCTGCGGGTAGCAAACCATTTTCAAAAGCAAAAACAAAATGTTTTGTTCCAATTCAGGCGATCTAGTCTATACTTGTATGCTGTGCGCATCACATAGTAACCTAGGCTAATAACCGGTTTAAGAACATACAATGTTTTCAAAAATAGATATCATGGCTAGTAGAGGCCGGTCTATGACCGGGCGAGCGGGGGTGCTCACGAAGTGACCTTCCCCAATCGTACCCAAGTTCCCGAGCCGAGGCAACTTTGGTGATGACGGACACGTGGCCTTTTGGCACCGAGTCAGGGTTTCCTAAATTTCCCAAAATAAAATATTTAGGTGGCGACTCTGTATCTGGCAAAGCAGTCCATGTTTGGCACTTCTTTCAAAAATCAGTTTTCTCAAAACGATTTGCCGGATTTGGACTCTTTGGTTCAGACTTAGAACCGTGACAATTTTAGAGTCCTGAGCTATAGTGACCCCAAATGAACAGAACGGGACTCATCCTCCCGGGGCGTTCGGGGACGTCTACAGTTTCTGGCGACTCTGCTGGGGATTTAGAGAACTTGACTCGAACTCATGATATTTGTTTTTGACTACACTTGTGTGTTTCTTTGCATTGCATTTGCATTGTTGCGCCTAGGACACCGTGTTTGCCATCTGCTATTCCTGAACGGTTTGCCGGAGGCTTGTCTTGTCAAGGCATGACCATAAGGCTGACCGGTTGTGGGCTCTGCCAGTATGGGAACACAAACCCCGGTTTTACCGGGGCACCCTCTTTGACCATTCGACCTAATGCATATTCGGATCCATAGTGACCATTCCAAACTAGGACAGGTTGCTTACCCGATATAGGTTGTTTGAAACCGCTGTGTGCGTAATGAAACCCTAGCTCCTGACAAAATAGGACAGGGAAACCCTACCCCTTCATAGGGGTGTTTTGGCTCTCACTTATCTGTTATGTGCTTTAGAGTGCGTCTCTACAGGAATGCATGTATCAGTGTATGCGTCTGGGCGTCAGGCCTGTGGGCACCAGTTTGTGAGTTTGGGCATCAGGCCTGCGGGCATTACTATCAGTATTTGGGAGTCAGCTTTACCTGTGGGTATCAGACTCAGATGTTGAGGCCAAATTTTGGGCAGAATTCAGTAGAGGGCACACTCATTCAACTATGCTCGTATCTGTTCAGGTGAAGTCAGGCTGAGGTGCTGTCTGTTTTCTCTTTTGCTAGGTAGTCTTGGAACTATCGCTTCAGAAGGCTCTGATATTCCCCGAGGTTCATCGAACTTGTGCTGATAGACTTTGTCAGGTCAGAGATTCAGTTCAAGGGTAATCAGTGTTCTTTCGCTGAGGCAAAGTAAAGAAAAGCCGGTTAGGGCTCATATGTTCATCTAATCCGTCAGTCGCCAGTCACATCACCTTTGTTCAGACTCAGCAGACTGTGATGGCACAGGGTTCGGAAGAGTTTGCGGCCGTGACAGCAGCGCTAAATCAGGGAACTGCCATGCAAGCTGAGACCAGTATTGAAACGCAGCGCCCATCTGGGGCATCTGCCTTACATCCAGCTTTGGGACCCCAGCCGAACTTTGACCCAATTCCGCCAGTTGAAGATTTGCAGTGTCTGAATCCTCAAGAAGAGTTGGCTCAAGCTCAGGTGCTCAGACCCCTGGTGCAGCCTAATGAGAGAACTCAACCCTTTCATGTTGATGAGTTCAATCTGACTGCAGTGAAAATTGCAAACCTTGAGAAGCAATTCAAAAAGGCACAGGGCCTTAACTCCATTCCTAGCATTGAGGATGGGCACACCGAGGCTTCCATCCGGCTCCCAGACAGATTCAAAATGCCATATATCGACCGTTTCGACGGGTCTGGAGATCCAATGGTACATATCCGACTTTTCTTAGATGTCCTGAAGCCGATGGGTCTGACAAAGCCACAGAAACTCTCTCTGTATGGAAGAACCCTGTCGGGTGTAGCAGCTACTTGGTATACCAAATTGGAGGATACAGTGAAGCAAAACTGGGAAGAACTGGCTGCGGCCTTTGTCGATCAGTATTCCTACAATGCCCAAGTTGAAATGACCATCCAAGAGCTTGAAGCAACTCGCCAGAACCCAACAAAGCCTTTTGTGGAATTCATTGCAATGTGGAGAGCAAAAGCAGCACAAATGACGGATCGTCGCCCTTCTGCGAGGGATCAAGTGCAGATGATGGTCCGAAACCTCGAGCATGACATGTTGCAAAAGTTGATAGCCGCTCCACTATTCACTTTCAAAAATTTGCATGAACTGGGGGTTCAAGTCGAGAATGCGTTCAACAGCGGGATCATTCCCAGGACAAGGGAACTGACAAGGAAGGTGATTTCAGGGAGTACCAACGCTGGTAGTAGCGCTATTCCCAAACCCACCGAAATCAATACAGTCGCCACAGCCGACCCTTTTGCCAAACCAAGCCTACAAACAGCTGGCCCAGCCCGAGCTCAGGGTAGAACTTTCACCCCCCTCTATATGAGCCTGACTCGCACACTGAAAGCCTTGATGGAAAAAGGGCATCTCAAACCCCTCGATCCTCAACCTCTTCCCAACCCACTCCCAGCCAGACATAACCCCGCCAAGTACTGTATGTACCATCAGCAGCGCGGTTATGGCACCGACCGTTGCTACCGCCTTCGTCATGAGGTCCAAAATCTCATTGACAACCGGACGATAGCTCCACCTTCAGACCCCAATGACCAAACATCTCCTGCCTACCTCAATCACATCCACATACTGCCATCCACCTTTGACCCCAGCATATACATCATCCCGGCCCATCTACCCAAGCCTGAGGTGTTTATCCCAGAAAGCATGGACTTATGCATGATGGGTGCACCTGAACCTCAATCATCTCAAGCCCGTGAGCCCACTACTTCTGAGCTGAAAAGAATGATCGAAGATCTTCAAAGGACTGTGACAGATCTGGCCTCCGGGGCATTGGCTCCGTCGTCGACCACACCACATATCAGGAACTTCATGTCAAAAGGCTCCCCGATGTTGGGACGGGCTGCATTTGAAGAAAGCCAATCCCTTGGCGGAGTGGAGGTGAGTGGGAGGAACAAGATAGGGGCGGACATGGATCCCAATGAACGTCTTCTGTTGGCTGTTGAGGCCTTGAAAGCCGAGGGACTGAACAAAGAGCAAGTCCTCGCAGTTGTTGCAAAAGCTGTGGATGACACTTTCGCTGTTCAAATTGGGGGCAGTCTGAATCAAAGAGAACATCGGGAGAAGGGCTGTCATACCAGAGACGATCCTGCTATCTCTAATCCTCCACTCGGAAGAGATCGGCAAACCAGGCCAACACCTGCCAATCCCCCTGCTTGTGCGTCCAGCAAAAATCCACAAACCTTGAAATACCAACCCCGAGGTCGGAGGGTCTTCCATGCCCTCTATATGCCTTTGTCCAAAGCTCTCCAAATCCTTGTTGGACAAGGCCATCTCAAACCCCTTGAGCCTCGGCTTCTCCCAAACCCTCTTCCGGCTACACATGATACTACTCAGTACTGCGCGTACCATCAACAAAATGGCCATACTACCAACGCCTGCTTCCGTCTTCGCCATGAAGTACAGGATCTATTTGACAATGGGGTCATCCCCGCACCAGGTCCTGGAAAGTCTATCGGCACTTGATCAGTGAACTTGTAGGGAATAATGTGATGTGATTGGAGGGATGAACCACCTGCGGGCAGCGCTCAGTTTACTCCAGATATGGTGTATGGCATGCACTGTTTTGAGCATTTGCGAATGCTAGCTTTTGTGCTTTCTGACTTGGGTATTGAGTCAGTCTTGTTGTTTTGTTTTGAGTCAGTCTCTTTTTATTTTGGATCTGTCTTGTTGTATCGAGTCAGTCCTGTTGTACAGGAGTCGGGTGATTCCGGGGGGTGTTACCTCGGGCGTCACCATTTTGTTTTGTGTTTGTCTTTTCGTTTTGTTTTGAGTCTATTTCTGCCAGGGAGCCAGTTGTACCAACAGATTTGAATGAAACAGCAGTGGTTTTTCATGCTTTGTGCTTGCTTCTGCTTTGTGCCAATTGTGCCAGAAAGTTTGAATGAAACGGCAGTACTTTTCGCCTACTCTTATGCACCCCAAAATCATTGGATTGACCTAAGTTTTTCAAAACTTTTCGAACACCGCGGTGAAAACAAAGAGGAAGGAATTCCTCAGGATTTGCAAAAATTTGATCAATTGAGAGAAAGAGAGGCGTGCTAAGCCCTTAATGATTGGGATCATGCTTGTTAGCGTGAGTACTGGGAAGGATCCTAGCTTGATCCAGATTGGTTCTACACTATCTTCAGCGCGAGCGATTTGTCGCTTTCTTAAAAATTTTCAAAAACAAAATGTTTTGCGCGGTCCTACGAAGACTAGTGTGGAATCGCTCTTGAGATTGTGCAGCTTAGGATCGCTCTCAGTCTCGAGACTCGAGCCCTTGCTTTCAAACCTTGGGCCCATTCAGAACGTTCAACGGTCAACTACAATGTGAGGCCTGTGTGGCCAGATTCAAAGCAGCCCTCGAACAAGAGGCAAGGAAGTCGGGTCAAGAAGATCAGGTCTCATCAAAAGAAGTTTACGAAGCTAGAACAGCAGCCATTCTCCTAGATTCAGATGACTTCGGGATCTCAAAACCATTTGACATGGATTTGTTATACTTTTACCCCTTGAGAGGCTCGCTGGGCCGAAAACCCGGAAGGGCGACCCAGGCAAAAGTTAGAGCAAGAAAAAGAACAAAAAGAACAAAAAAAGAAGAAGAAAAGAAAGATGCAAAGAAAAGAGCAAAAAAAAAAAAAAAAAGAAAATCAAAAAAAAAGGAAATGAAAAAGAATGAAAAGATACAAAAATTGAAAAAAAGAAGAGCAAAGCTCGCAAGGTCGAAAACCCGCAACGGGCGCCTTGGCAAAAATTAGAGCCTAAAAAGGAGAGGTTAATACCCAAGTGTACCTTAACCCCGAACTACGTGAGGCTTGATTCCCATCTTTGGGATACGTAGGCAACTTCATTCTGAAGTCCAGCCGTAAAACACTTCAAATTCGATTGTGTCCATGTAATTGTTTTGATCATCTTTGCCTTCTCTGTATCCGAGAGTCGGGTTGTGTTCGTCACTCTGACGACTGCCTACAGTGTGCCGCGGCGCCATTTAAACAAGGGGCAACTTTCCGTTCCCATTCAATGCGCTGCGGTGCTATCCAAACAAGGGGCAACTTTCCGTTGCCATTCAATGCGCCGCGGTGTCGTTCAAACAAGGGGCGACTTTCCGTTGCCATGCAGTTCCCCTCAAGCAAGGGGCAATCTTCCTTCGAATCCGAAGTTGTGCATCTCGAGAGTAGGTTCTGTGCTCGTTGGGCAGTGGTCGTTTGCAAAAATAGTTTTTGAGAATTTTTACTGAGGTTGACTAACCCTTTCGAAAAGTATTCAATTTTCAAAACTGGACCATTTCTTGGACCCAAGAGAGGAAAATTTTCAGTGCTCACAGCCTAACTTGCATGATTTTAAATCAGAAAATTAAACAAGCATGTTAATCTAACTTTCATGTTGGTCAAAATTTTTCAGGAGAAAACTAAAACAAAAATGGTCGAAATGATGAACTAGGGGCACAGTTGAGTCAGGCTTCCTGTCTTTCCCATTGTCAACATACTTGCCAAGAAGGGCACTCTACCTGCCAGAAAAGGGCACAACTAAGGGCAGAAAACTCTCACATCCTCCAAGCAACGAGGTATCGAGCAAAGTGCGAAGCACGAACTAGAATGGGGCAAGATATTCCACTCCATCATCTGGACAGATCTTACCACGTCCAAACTCCCCAACAAAGCATCATCAACTGATGTTAGTTGCAGATTTGCTACACACCCAGTTGTAGCGCAACCTTTCCATGGGAGGAATTCACTAGCTGTGAGCGGAAGAAAGAGAATCTAGCAGAATGCTAGGGGCACGAGCCCACAGTTTGCTGTTCGTCCATCAACCACCCAGGGGAGGGATGAAAAATGAGAGAATGAAGAATAGAGAGATGTGCGATGAGAGGAAAAGTGAGAAGAGGGCTTTTTCAGAAAAACAGAGCTTGAGGGCCAAGTGATGTGAGAACCACAAATAAGAAAGGGTGGGAAACACTACCCGGTGAAACAGGCTCCCCGTGCACGTCTGAGTGTCGTGTCTTTTTGTTTTTATCTCGATTCTTGTTGTGAGTCGCTTCGAGTGTTATTCGATGTGTTTAGGTTGTTTACCTTTTGTTTTCTGTTGCTGAGTCTCTTTCGCTATGTTCAGTCGTAGGCTCGATACACGGTCAAAAGCTCATTTACCAATTCCAAAATAAAATCGTTTTGCGCTCAGAGTGCCGTGCCGTTCTCCACATCTGTGCAAAACAAGATTCATCCTTTCATAAAACTGCAGGGTTCAACCCAGGTTATGTCAGAACAGCAAGACCAGGACCTATCTAAAGCTATATAAGTTCCGGACTGCAAAGCAAAAGAAAATAGGGAAAATTTTGAGCATCTGAGTGTGTTTCACCTTCAGAAACTTCTGAGATTGCATTCCATATGTACCTCTTCAGGCCTTGCCAGTGCCCTGAAGAATGAGTGTGCCTCTACTCCGAGCTTAAGCATGCTTCAAGTCAGAACGGCAATTAAAGCAGCAGCAGCAGATGTTATCTCTCGCCAATATGAACAGGGTGTGCCCCTTTTGAGTTGAGTGTGTTGCAAAGTCCTCTAAGAGGTAAATCAGAGGCACCAGAGTACATATTTGATACTCCTCAACTACATAGAATATGAATTTTCATATACACTATTGTTGCATGTGTGCCACACATCGTTATGATTCATGCATAGAATATGCTTGCTCTCGATTCTGCATAGAATTTGCTTTCAATATTGCATAGAATATGCTCCTGTTTCTTGCATAGAAAATGCTCGTATCTTTTGCATAGAAAATGCACTCTTCCATACTTGCATAGAAAATGCACCTCATTTGCATAGAACATGCATTCACTCGCACTATTTTGTGCATTTCAAATCAATCGCGCTGTTTAGCGCATCGCACTGTCTAGTGCATTTCAAATCAATCACGCTATTTAGCGTATCGCACAGTTTAGTGCATTTCAATCGCCCTGTTTAGCGTATCGCACTGTCTAGTGCATTTCAAATCAATCGCGCTGTTTAGCGTATCGCACTGTTTAGTGCATTTCAATCGCGCTGTTTAGTGTATCGCACTGTCTAGTGCATTTCAATCGCGCTGTTTAGCGTATCGCACTGTTTAGTGCATTTCAATCGCGCTGTTTAGCGTATCGCACTGTCTAGTGCATTTCAAATCAATCGCGCTGTTTAGCGCATCGCACTGTCTAGTGCATTTCAAATCAATCGCGCTGTTTAGCGTATCGCACTGTTTAGTGCATTTCAATCGCGCTGTTTAGCGCATCGCACTGTCTAGTGCATTTCGAATCAATCGCACTGTTTAGTGCATTTCAATCGCGCTGTTTAGCGTATCGCACTGTCCTGTGCATTTCAAATCACTCGGGCTTTCTTGCGCATTGCACTGTTTTGTGCACCTTACTTGCATTTTGCATGCATTCCATCGCGCTATCTTGCGCATCTCACCTGTACTTGTTAGTGCATTGTATCGCGCTATCTTGCGCACCTTATTTGTATCGCACTGTTTTGTGCATTCACCTTGCTCGTACTGTTTTGTACACCTTTAGCATCGCACTATTTTGTGCATCTGTTTAGCACTGTTTTGTGCATTCACTCTGCATCGCACTGTCTTGTGCACTCCCCGGTCTAGGAGACCTTAAATCCTCCAGTCTGCGGAGACCTTAAATCCTACGTCTTTATTCGCACTATCTTGTGCACTCCTGGTCTAGGAGACCTTAAATCCTCTAAAGGTGTAATTCCTTTGGTGTTTGTCGTGCCCGAACGACTTCCGGTGGTCCGGTATAGCCACCTGCCTGTGTTTGCAGTGAGTTCCTAGGAGACCAACTACGACGGTGGAAACTAGAGTTCGAATGGCTCATGCCTAGAACACAAAGGTTCGGGATTTCCGTGACTAAAGTGTGGTTTAAATACCCAGAGGCGTGTCCTTGGCTTGAAATCTGTATGGAAGCCCCATAGGTTGAGATAGCGTGTATGCACCTCAATTCTGGATACTGAACCAACCTAGTCTGTCACCCCATTGGAGAATAGGGAAAGCCGCGACCATGGTCAGGGAGAAAAGTAGTACCTGTGTTTCAACCAAGAAGAAGCGAAAGATCCCCAGCAGCATGAGGTAAGTCATTGCCAATTGCCCCTGTAAGGTGCCTTTACCTCTTAGCCATTACATTGCATTTTAGCCACTACATTACAGTGCATTGCATGAATCCTCAACTTTCAAAACCGGCTTCGCGTGGCGTATAAGTCCAATCTTCAAAATATTTCTGCATATCATTTGCATTTTGCCCATGCCTGCGGGCACATCTCTGTTTATCTTGTACGTTTGTCTAAGTCTTCGGCCTTGTCAAAAATGGGTCGTCTCTGGGCTTTGACATTCACTCCCGTCACTTGTGACTTCCGAGTTCTGTCAAAGAGGGGCAACTGTAGACACCCCATTTTGACCGACCTTAAGACTCAGACATCACCGATTGAGCGCTCGGTGACGTTGCATAATGTGCTCGTTCAGAAGTTTCAGAGTTGCGGCCGTGAGCCCTGCCTCCGGACTTCCGAACCCTCTTTTGTGCTTTGCCTCGGTTTGCGAACCAGGCTCGGTTTTCTTTGTTTCTTTTCCTAAGGGGAGGGAGAGGTCCCGTAGACCATCTCTCAGTGGCCGTGGGCTACATTTTGTGGCGCAAGCCATTTTGCCCATTTCGGAGTCCGGTTTCCGGTTTTTCGGGACCGTTGGCCGTGTGCCTCGGTTCGGGACCGCTTAACCATCTCCGTTTGCTCTAAATTTTGGCATATATCTTATTTGCTCCCTTTTGAGGGACACTGGGGTCTGAGAAACCCACTTCGAGGTCGAATACCATTTTCGGTGTTTAACGGGCAGTTTCCGGGACCCCGAACTGCGTGTTTTGGCCCCCGAACATTCGTTTTGCATCGGTTTTCGTTCATTTTTGGCAGATGCCTCTGTTTTATCACCGGGGAGGTCACTGAAGGGTGAGAGGCCAGTAATTGTTGCAGCAACCAGTTATAAATCCTCTGACGCCCTCCGGCGCCCGTTTTTCACACTTCCGGGCTAATGTTGAACACCTTGGGCCCACATTCTTGAACTTTGAACCACATATTTGTGATGTACACACATGGGAGGACCCTAAAAAATAGTGGCCGGCCATTAATGTTACTTGACCCTTTTGACCCCCTCCTTCCGGGCTAATGTTGAACACCTTGGGCCCACATTCTTGAACTTTGAACCACATATTTGTGATGTATACACATGGGAGGACCCTAAAAAGTGGTGGCCGGCCATCAATGTTGCTTGACCCTTTTGAACCCCTCTTTCCAGGCTAGTGTTGAACCCCTTGGGCCCACATTCTTGAACTTTGAACCACAGGGTTGTGTTGTACACACATAGGAGGACACCATCAGTTGGTGGCCGGCCAGAAAATCTGTTTGACCCTGTTGACCCCTAGCCGGCCGGCTAGGGGGTGTGGCCGGCCGGCCACCTACAGCAAAAGTACCTGGCCGGCCGAGATCCTTGCACTGTGCACTTTACAGCTGTGGAGCTTTATCTCCCAGAAAAGATCTTTATCCGGGGGATATTTTGTGGGGGAAAGTTGCTCTCCTTTTTCCCCCACCTTTACACCCCCTTCTTGGCCTTTATAACAAGCAAGCTATATCACATTCAAGGGTTAGAAAACTTCACCTTCAAGCTTCCATACACAACTCCATCTCTATACCTCTCATTTCCTTGAAAATCTCTAAGTCCCTAAGCACCATTTCTTCTACACCACCAAGCTCTACCATTACCACTTCATTTCCAGCAACAAGGAAGGTTTCTCAAAGGCAAAAGGAGCTGCAAATTGATCCAAGAAGCAACAAAAGCTTTAGTCTTCAAGGGTGAGTAACATCTCTCCTCTTTGACCCTTTTTCTTGATCTATTTTTAAGCCCTACATGCTTTTTGTTTCAAGCTCCGGCCCTAACTGAAAGTGGCCCTCTTTTGAGCTCATCTTCACTTTTCATTAAGGGCTCAACCCTGTTTGAGCCCTCCATGATGCACTTGCTTCATTGATCCTCTTATATGTCATAATCTTGCATGCTATTTTTGGCCCATGAGTAATCTGTTTTTGAGCATGATGTAATCTGTGAATGTGCTTATTTTGGGCCCTTCTTCAACATTGTTGAGGGCCCTTCTTCAACATTGTTGAGGGCCCTTCACCATTTGGTGCCTCCATGTGTCACTTGTAGTTATATCCCTTATTTGGCCCCATTTTTGCATAAATTGGCAGCCCTCTTTGCTTCTGTTTTTGGACCTTGGTCCGAACTGAAAGTGGCCTTGTTTTGGCCTATACTTCATGTTTCATTAACATTTTTTTTCTGTTTGGTGATTATTTTGTATACTTCATGTTATAGCACCTTTTGAGCCTCAATCTTGTGCCTTTTTTTAGCATGTTTGTACATTGATTCGAGGCTTGCCATATACTGTAAACATTCATATTTTTGGTCCCTCTTCAATGTTGTAGAAGGAAATTTTTCAGTTTGGATTTTTCTTATATCACTTGCTTCATTACCCCTCATTTGGCACCTATTCTTGCATGCCATTTTTACCCTACCTATGCCTGCTGTTTGGCAATGTTTATAACTGTGAAAGTGCCTTTTTTGGGACTGCCTAGCTTCTGTCTTTGCATTGCATGTCCATATTGTGCATGTTTGGCATAGCTATAGGCCATTTCGGGTGCGTAATGTTGCATTTCGGGACAATTCCTTGCATTTGGTGTCATTTCGCCTCATTTCGGGACTGTTTTCCCCCATATTTTACTGCTGAAATTCCATTAGAATGATTGCTATCCATTTCATGTCATTTCATCACATTCTGCCATTGCCTCGGTTTGCGTGCCCGTGTGCACGCATTTCGAGGCACTTCATTTTTATCCGCCGGCATCCTATGTGAGTGTGGCTGAGGCTCACTCATGTTGGTATAAGCCCATATCATGTTTCCATGTCATTTCATCGCATTCTGCCATTGCCTCGGTTTGCGTGCCCGTGTGCACGCATTTCAAGGCACTTCATTTTTATCCGCCGACATCCTATGTGAGTGTGGCTGAGGCTCATTCATGTTGGTATAAGCCCATATCATGTTTCCATGTCATTTCATCACATTCTGCCATTGCCTCGGTTTGCGTGCCCGTGTGCACGCATTTCGAGGCACTTTATTTTTATCCGCCGGCATCCTATGTGAGTGTGGCTGAGGCTCACTCATGTTGGTATAAGCCCATATCATGTTTCCATGTCATTTCATCACATTCTGCCATTGCCTCGGTTTGCGTGCCCGTGTGCACGCATTTCGAGGCACTTCATTTTTATCCGCCGGCATCCTATGTGAGTGTGCCTGAGGCTCACTCATGTTGGTATAAGCCCATATCATGTTTCCATGTCATTTCATCGCATTCTGCCATTGCCTCGGTTTGCGTGCCCGTGTGCACGCATTTCGAGGCACTTCATTTTTATCCGCCGGCATCCTATGTGAGTGTGGCTGAGGCTCACTCATGTTGGTATAAGCCCATATCAAATTTTCATGTCATTTGCATTGCGTATGCCATTGCCTCGGTTTGCGTGCCCGTGTGCACGCATTTCGAGGCACTTTATTTTCATCAACCGGCTTCTTATGTGAGTGTGGCTGAGGCTCACTCATGTTGGTATAAGCCCATATTACATTTTCCATGTCACTTGCATTGCATATACCGTCGCCTCGGTTCGCGCGCCCGTGTGCACGCATTTCGAGGCATCTCATTCTCACAGCATTGTGCATACTAGGTTGTATCTTAGATTGCATTCTGTCATTTTCTCGGTTCGCGCGCCCGTGTGCACGCATTTCGAGGCATCTCATTCTCACAGCATTGTGCATACTAGGTTGTATCTTAGATTGCATTCTGTCATTTTCTCGGTTCGCGCGCCCGTGTGCACGCATTTCGAGGCATCCCATTTTCATAGCGTTATGTATGTTAGGATTGTATCTTAGTTGCATTTCATGCATGTCATGCATATTGCATCATGTTCGGGATAAGAGTTAGCCCGGGCACGGGAAACGAGGTACATTTCGTACTCCGAGTGACGGAATGTGTCTCAATTCCCCAGTCACCGACACTCCGGATTATCCATGATGGAGTTAGGTTTTAGCTGTATTTTCATGTGCATTCATCCTATATTGAGTTGTACATTTCGACTCCTCGGCCATCATGCCTCGGTATGCGTGATTGGTGGCACGAGGATCGAGACATGCATATATCTGTGCAAATACATTGCTATGCCCCTTTCCTGCTCTCTGTTGCAGCAAAACGAAGAATCAGCAACCTTTTGGGGCTTGGCACGCATTTCAAGAACAGATGTAAACAGAGGCTAATTGGGGCATTCCGGTGGATTTCCGCGCAAGACAACCCGGACATGCATCATCCATCAGAAGCAAGGCAGTCCCTGGCTTGCATGCCAGTTTTATTTTATTTTCTTAGTTAATTTGTTAATTAATTAGAATTTTGTAACATTTTGGACTGTAATATTCTTTTATTCGGGACTGTAATATTTGGACTGTATTATTTTTTTCGGACCCTCTGCGTGAGGACACAACTGTAATAAGTGTGCGTGTGTGTGTTGTATGTCTTCCAACCCCACGTCTTTCTCCCTTTTATTTACCCGCTTATGATGGTTAGATTAGGGCATATTTCATTTAGCATACAGTATGACAGCATGTTTGCATCATTCATCTGTTTTGCATGCACCGGGCTCGGCGCATCATACTAACTGCATTGTGTTTTCAATTCCAAATTGAATACATGATAGTTGTAGCATTTCATTTGCCATCTTAGAATAGCCGAGCCTGCTATAGTTGCATTCTGCATGTGTTGCATTAGGCATTTTTGTATACTTAGGATCATGCATGATTTCTAATGTAGTTTCTATTTTGGCTTGGAGTACTCGGTAAGTTTTATGCTTTAGCATCCTTGCATGCGTGTGAGTGACTGCCATGAATAGCATGCTTACCATGAGGCTATGTGCTTACATGATATAACTGCCTGAATGCCTGTGGGTGAAGGGTGGGTTATTTGAATTGGAATAAATCATCAACTGTTTGTTTTAAGCCCACTAGATAGTGGCAACACCATCTTTTTCAAAGCTCACCCGAGGGTGGCAAAATCTGCATTTTAAGCCTACCTGCGGGTAGCAAACCATTTTCAAAAGCAAAAACAAAATGTTTTGTTCCAATTCAGGCGATCCAGTCTATACTTGTATGCTGTGCGCATCACATAGTAACCTAGGCTAATAACCGGTTTAAGAACATACAATGTTTTCAAAAATAGATATCATGGCTAGTAGAGGCCGGTCTATGACCGGGCGAGCGGGGGTGCTCACGAAGTGACCTTCCCCAATCGTACCCAAGTTCCCGAGCCGAGGCAACTTTGGTGATGACGGACACGTGGCCTTTTGGCACCGAGTCAGGGTTTCCTAAATTTCCCAAAATAAAATATTTAGGTGGCGACTCTGTATCTGGCAAAGCAGTCCATGTTTGGTACTTCTTTCAAAATTCAGTTTCCTCAAAACGATTTGCCGGATTTGGACTCTTTGGTTCAGACTTAGAACTGTGACAATTTTAGAGTCCTGAGCTGTAGTGACCCCAAATGAACAGAACGGGACTCATCCTCCCGGGGCGTTCGGGGACGTCTACAGTGTGCTTAAAAGTTGCCTCTTTATGCTTAAGTATTGGACCATGTATGCATGCATGTTTGTATGTACATTTGCCTTCATTTCCTTGGCATATTGGCCACTGTTTTGGACCTAGTAGAGAGCTGTCCATCTTGGTGTAAGTCCATCCTTTGCATGTTGTTGCATGCTCGCTGTGCGTGTTGTTGCATGCTCAGCCTATCGCATGTTGTTGCATGCTTGAATCACTTTGCATTTGGCATGCATTTTCTTTGTTAAGTTGCTTTACATGTTTCCATGCTAAGTCCCCTTCACATGTTGTTGCATGTTTGTCATTAGCAATGTTGTTACATGCCTCGCATGCTTGTTTGCTTAGGTTGTGTGCCTAGTATACATTGCTTGTTTGCATGTTCATGTTGCATACTTAGCTTACATGTTTAGGATGCATAGCATTGTGCATATCATGCATGCCTTGCCTCTTGATCAAGCATGATAGAGGTTGGGTCCTTTATGTGTTTTGTGTGCATTCCATTTGACATTGAAATTGCATATTTTGGCCTCTTGGACCATCATGCATTGAAATGCGTGATTGGTGGCCCGAAGGTCGAGAGCCAAACTCCCTTGAGTTCATGAGATGATAGGGAGGTTGGTTGTGCAAACATTGCTTTGAAATGCATTGCCATGTCTTGTTTGTCCTCTGCTGCTGTCAAACAGGGTTCTGCTGGAAGATATGGCCAGCCGGCAACTTTTAGTGCCGGTCGACTATCAAAACCCAGCCGGTGGCATAATTTTTGGTTGATGACCAGTTCTCCATGGCCGGTGGTGTTTCCCTTTGGTCGGTGACCTCCCACAGTGCTAAGGAAGTAGTCCAGAAGCAACCTTGAGACTTGTGCAGTCCTCAGAGGTGCAGAGTAGTGTAAACAGAGGCAGCTTGTGCATGGTGGTGGATTCCCGAGCGGAGCCGAGCACGCATGCATTGGACCCTCTTCCCGAGGCTGTTTTACCGCTTTATTAGCTTAGTTAATTTGCTTAACTAGTTAAGCGGTCTGTAACTATTTAATTAGCTTGTTAGTTAGTTAAATTTGTATTATTCTTTTGGTCCCTCCGAGAGAGGGCGAATAGCGTAATAAGCGTGCGTGTGTGTGATGCATGTCGTCCAACCCCCACTTCTTTCTCCTTTTTATTTAATCGCTTATGATGGTTAGTTCTAGGGCACATTTCAATTAGCATCCTTATGCTATGCATGCGTGCATCCATTCATCTGTATTGCATACATCAGGCTCAGCGCATCATACTAACCGCACAAGTATTTCAATTCCAATTTGAATACGTGCATCGAGTTGTTGCATTTCACATGTCATCCTTAGATTAGCCGAGTCTATTCTAGTGACATTTTGTATGAGATGCACTAGCTATTTTAACATGGACTTGGATCATACATTGATTGCTAACATGTTCTTTATTTTGGCTCGGAGTACAATGTGAGTGTTTATGCTTTAGAATATTGCATGTATGTGAGTGTTAACATGAAATCATGCTTGCCATGAGGCTAATTGCTTAGTTGATTTACTGCCTGAATGCCTGTGGGTGAAGGTTGGGTTGCTTGAATTGAAATAATTCGTCGAAACCCGTATTTTAGCCTACTTGTGAGTAGCAAACCTCAAACTATTTTCCAAACAAAACGGATATGCGATGCTTTGTTCCAAATTAGGCGATCTAGTCTATACTTGTGTGTTGTGCGCATCACATAGTAAGTTCTAGCTAATTAACTAGAATAAGAACACATATGTTTTCAAAATAAAATATCATGCTTAGTACAGGCCGATCTTCGGATCGGGCGAGCGGGGGTGCTCATAACTGACCTTCCCCAATCGTACCCAAGTTCCCGAGCCGAGGCAACTTTGGTGATGACGAACATGTGGCCTTTGGCAACGAGTCAGGGTTTCCTAAATTTTCCAAAAATAAAACATTTACGTGGCGATTCTGTATCCAGCAAAACAGTCCATGTTTGGCACTTCTTTCTTAAAAATTTGTTTTCCAAAACGAATTGCCAGATTTGGACTCTTTGGTGATTTATCAATCTCACATCGTACATTGTGAGATCATATTAAGAACCGTGACTATTTGAGTCCGAACTGTAGCATGAGGTCCTTGGGCGCGTCTGTAGAGTTTATCAAACCAACCGAAAACAAAGTTATGGCTTGCTAAATAATGACCAAATACATGCTGAAATGTAACCAAAACATGCTAGACAAACATGCTACTTTGATGAGCCATCTATACAAGCATGCAAGACATAAGGAGAGAGGATGACCCTTTCCTATTGAAGACTTCAAAACACACTTTCCACCACTGAAATTCCTCTAGAATTCAGTGGTTGAAAGGTCATGCACAGACAAAAACAAGAGCCTAAAGTGATGGCTCCGAACAAGGCCAAACAAGGCCCCAAAGGGGGTAGACCACCCCGAACACCAACAAGACCTCAAACAATCATTTCAAACATATGAAAATGAAGCTTTTTACAATTAAGAGTTAAGCCAAAATAAGCATGCAAATAAAGCTAAGTAAGCAATGAACACAAAACTTAAAAGAGGGTTAGTGACTCACCCTTGTAGAACAACTTCAAAGAGGTAATTCCAGCAACTTTCTGAGTTAAAAACCAAACTTTGAGTTCAAACAAAACCCTCAAGTACCTCATCAACAAGAGTATGGTGTTTCACTAGGTGCTTTAGTGCAAAAGTGTGAAGAAATTACAATTTTGAACACAAACAAGTGCAAATATAGAGAGTGACGAAATATAGAGAGATAGTGATATATATCTTGTACATCAATTTTTCAGAACCTCTGGAAAGGGAGAGGGGCCTCCCTTCTTCTAGAAAAAAAGAAGTCCCAAGCTTGTTTAGCAAGCTTGGAGCTTGTTAAAATCCATCCATACACGTGTATGGAGGATACACCAAGTGACCAATAGCTGGCACCAGCTGGAAGAAAAATATCTGCAAAAGCAGAAAAAGGGGTCTCAGCCAAAAAAATGGCTAATCGACCAAAAAGAGTGCCGACCGGTCAACCCTGATGGCCGATGAAGAGAAAACATGGCCGATAAGCACAAGGCTTGGCTGGTGGGTTGTTGGGATGGCCAACAAGCCACCCTCTTCCCTGAGAAGTAAAACCATAAGTCTTTGGTCCACAACCAAGCACAAAACAGACAAGTTGAGAGATCTTAAGGCGAGACGGCAGCCAAGACCTTCGGGAACTCAAAACGAACACGAGCATAGATGATCATCGAGTGTTCAAACGATGGCGTCCAAGTCTTGGGTACGGTCAAAAATGGGTTGTCTACAATTGCCCCTTTTTGATAGAACTCGAAATTCATAAGATGACGGGAGTAAATGTCAAAGCCCAGAGACGACCCATTTTTGACGAGGCCGAAGACTTAGGCAAGCATACAAGATAACAAAGAGATGCGCCCGTAGGTAGGGACAAGATGCAAATGACATGCACAATGCCGAACATAACTTATTATCATGCAAAGAGAGCAGTGATGAAGTATTCATGCAAAATAAATACAACAGTTTAAGCAAGTGAGATAAGAAACAACGAACTCATACATTTCAACAGAAAGGATGTAAGAAAAATATGAAATTCTCACTGCATTTCACGCGGAGAAAGCTAGAAGCGACTATCGAGAATACTCGGAGTCTCAAACACAACATCTCTCAGCGTATCACACGCGGGAGAAGGAAGAACAACACTTCTCAGGGTATCACACCCAAGTAAAGGAAAGGTACACCTCTTAGCGTATCACACACGAGAGAGGAAAAGGGTAACACTTCTCAGCGTATCACACGTAAGAGAAGGAAAGGTACACTGCTCAGCGTATCACATGAGAGAGAGGAAAAGGGCAACACTTCTCAGCGTCTCTCACGCAAGAGAAGGAAAGAGACACCTCTCAGTGTACCACACACGAGAGAGGAAAAGGGCAACACTTCTTAGCGTATCACACGCAGGAGAAGGAAAGGAAGCAACACTTCTCAGCATATCACACGCAAGAGAAGGAAAGGAAGCAACACTTCTTCGCGTATCACACGTAGGAGAAGGAAAGAAAGCAACATTTCTCGGCATATCACACGCAAGAGAAGGAAAGAAAGCAACACTTCTCAGCGTATCACACGCAGAAGAAGGAAAGAAAGCATCTCTTAGCGTATCACACGCAAGGGAGGAAATGGAAGCATCTCTCAGCGTATCACACGCAAGAGAGGAAAACAGCAACAATGTTAGCACTGAGGAGTTGGATAAACATCGGAGTGAGTCTAAATGTTTCTAACAAGGGTACAGCGAGAACACCGAGCACACCTGGGTATTCCTAACTGAAACAAAATGAACTCAAATGACAAGAAAGGTCTTACCTAGAATTCCTCTGAACAAACCATACACACAATACCGTCTGGTTACACCAACCTCAACCTCAAATGACATTTACTCCCGTACATACAATATCGTGCCTGCATAAGAAAGAAACTCAACAGGTACAATATAGTAGCAACACATGTTCAACGTCACATCAAGATACAATTGTAATATGAAATAAACGCGTGCATACACATTGCAAGCAAAAAGATGCGTAGCAACGCAAATGAAAAGTACATAACAATGCACGTAAAAAGTGCATAACAATGCAACAAGTGGTGATGTATACTCCATGGAATATTATGGTGCATATTCTATGCAAGAGGGAGAAATGCATATTCTATGCAAAACAACAACAAAGATTCATGTTCAATGCAACGTGCATGCCCCATGTAATGTAATTGTGGATACATATCCGACACAACATGCATATGTTAGGCGAGTGTGATGATGCATATTCTAAGCGACAACACAACACGCATGTTCCATGCCATGACATAGAGATGCCATATTCAGTGTAAGCATGGTAAAGGCATGTTATCCACAATATTGAGATACAACATCAAAACGAGATGAGGCATGCTCGATGTAAGAGTGAAAAGGCGTAAAACAAATGTGCACCTTGCAAACATGACAAAACACTGTAATGTAACATATACAAAGCAATTTTCGAATCTTGCAATATACAAAAGGATACGAAAAAGGATAAACCTCACGCGTATCAAGTGCCACACACGGAAGACACGGTTCGAGGTCAGCACGGAGACCGCTTAAGCTTCGAAAGTATATTTTCTTGCACTTTCTTGAGAGATGAGGGTACCAAACAACAGAACTACCCCAAACAAGGGCATTAAAGGTCCATCGGCCACAAGGGGGGCCCATCGACCATCCATCGGCCATCAAAAGAGCTTATCGGCCAACAATTTAGCCGATCGGCCAATAATGGCAGATTCGGGGCAATTTTGTCCATTTGCCTCGGGTCTTTAAGTAGAGGGTTCCACACCCTATTTCCTCACTTCTTCCTAGCCGAAATTCATTCTCCTCCCTCTCTAGGTTGTTTTCCATCCTTTGATCCGAGCTTTTCCCCCATTTTCAAGCTTTCCATAATGTTCGATTCGCGAAACCCTTGTTGTTTTACACACTTTGAACTGATCGAAAGTGATTTCAGAGCCACATTCTTGATTTCCATCACTTGTTGTTTGTTTCCCCTGAGTTTACCTTGATTTTTATGCCCTCTTCCGAGCCTTGTCATTTTCCTTCATTTTTCACCCCTTGGGGTTGACTTTTGGTTGACTTTTGACATTTTTGCTCATTTTCCATACCCCCGACCATTTTTTCACTATTCGCGAGATGGCGGATGACATTCCACAAGGTGGGGCTTCATCAGGGATGGAGATGGATCCCAAGGTCGAGCTCTTACCTCTCAGCATTCGACGTTTCGACCCGGCGATGTACCAGCCCGAGGTACATGTATTGCCTCCCGACAGTATTCGCCAGTTCAGAAGCTTCGCGCGAGGTGCGCCATTAGAGCTCTTGCTACGCGAGCCGGAGTTACACTTTTCCTATGGCACCACTGAGGTATACTCTTCCCCTCTACTTTCTGTAATGTAGGTCATATGCATCGGATAGCCAATACTACCCTTTATCTGATTAACCCAAACACACTTGTACATCGTATGCCTAGTTCATCTTGAGCACATTTATACATGATATCTGTGTTAACTCGAACATTTGCACACACACTACATTTTTATCAATTCTGAACACACGTATACACTGTATTTCTGACATTGCGTCGCATCTATTTGTCTTTGAACACAGGGAGATTCCCATGCCTTTCAGGGGTATGGGAATACCATTGCACGTGACTGGTACATTGAGCTACCCGACAAGGTCCGCCACATCATTGATCAGGCCGGTTTTGTCACATTCTGCATAGGACTCTCGCGCCTCACTGCGAATAGGCCCCTTCTAGGCGCGCTAGTGGAGAGATGGTGGGACACCACCGATTCCTTCCACCTTTCTGCTGTAGGGGAGATGACGATGACTCCCTTTGACTTCTCCATGCTCACTGGCATCAGAGTAGGGGGTGATTCGATCCCCTTTGACACTGATATGGGCGAGTGGGATGCTGCCTAGATCTTCTTACTCGGCGTTCGCCCACCTCTCTCCCGACCGGGGTTCGTGAGATATTCATGGTTCGAGGACCAGTTCAAGATACAGATACCGACGACCTGAGAGAAGGTCGAGCACTACGCCTGGGGGTTCTTCATGTTCATGCTGGGTACCACTCTCTTCGCCAACCAGGCGAACACCATTGGCCTCTATCTGTTGAGCGCGTTGGTGGATGTGACCCGGATCTGGCACTATGACTGGGGTATGACTGGGGTGGCGCAGGCCTAGCCACATTGTACAGGTACATGAGTTCCTCATCTCGCCGCAGTGGACACCTGCTAGGAGGCTACTGGCGAGCCTGGGAGGTACACCTTTCCCTACAGCTTTATAGTTCTACTTTACACTATCTATACACCATACACACTGCATACACACAATCTGCTTTACATTGGCTGTACACCACACCTACTGCACAATACACTGTACACCCTTCTCTGATTTTTTGCTTTATCTGCATACCGCTTCACTAATAAACATGCTCATTATTACCCTGTTACATTCTATAGTTGTGGATGTATGCCTACTTTTCGAGGCTTGCTCCAGAGCCAGAGGTGGAGATGCCCCTCGTTGTTCCCTATTCTCACAGATATGATCTGAGGTGCGAGCGCAGACCACGAGAGTCTTTCTTATTCTTCCGCAGATATTTTGACACCATAGCCGCAACAGAGGTATTTCAAAGCTTACAGTTCATTTGAGTTTTACTTTACATTGTATTTTCGATAGTAGATAACAAACTGTATATTTTGTCATTTACAGATCACCTGGCAGCCCCGGGCAGTGCTGCCAGATGCAGTGAGAGACCAGTGCATGGGTGCTCGGGAGACTGCCCGGTTTCGGGTTTTGCTGGAGGGTCCAGTCTGTCGGGCGTGGTACTTGGGAGAGCGTTTCCTATGTCAGACCGTTGGTTTACCTGAGTAGATAGTCCCAAGGCCATTTCTCACCTATAAGAGGCATACAGAGAGGTACACCCCACAGGATATGATCGATTTCACGATAGGTTGAGATGCTGACTTTTTTAGAGATGATGACGACTACACCGACTTCATCCAGACTTATCTCATGCGACCTCTGACCAGCGCTCACCGAGCTAAGAGAGAGAGACCTACAGCCCCAATAGGAGGAGCGGGAGCATCGAGGGCGACTCAAGCCCATAGCAGGAGGGGTTCCCGGAGGGGACAGAGGGCAGAGTGGCCAGAGCTGGCCACCACTATGACATGACAAGGACAGGGTGGAGAGACTTATCAAATACCCATCGCTCGTCCTCTGGCTGATCATGAGCTCGTCGGAGTTCACAGCTCGACCCCGGTATGTGCTATATTTTTCATTCTGTATAGTCATTTCATTTCAGTTGATATCCCACAGAATACAAATTACTTCAACACTTTTGCAGGCTTCCATCGAGTACACTGGGCAGGCTCTGGAGTTGTCAGCCTCAGTGATGGGGATGCTGCAGAGGAGCATAGACGTGCTGAGTATTTATGGTATCCCGGTAAGTTCTTTCAACCTCGGTCCCAAAACCTTGCATAATCTATTCCATACTGATCTGATGCATCACATTATCAATTCGACATTTGATACACTGCACTGATGTACCACTCACGGCACTGACATACTGTATCTCATATACTGCTCATAGCATTTAAAAAAAACTGCAATTATACACTGCTTACGACACTGACACACTGTAATCATATACTGCATTTGATACCAGACTTAGCTTCGCATAGCATAACTGATGTATCTGCCAACTGTTCTTTTCAGGCCCCATTCTAGATACCAGCCACAGCGGGCACCTCGGTGGGACCATCAGTACCTCCCAGAGCAGCAGAGGGGGGCCAGACGAGGGATGTCGATACACAGCTGAGGCAGACATAGGCGTACTGATTCTGGGAGTAGTTCACGGGCGCCTATCCCAGATGATGACGAGTCTAATGCGGTGGCAGAGTCGTCTCAGGATGAGGCTGGAGATGGCTTAGGTTCAGACTCAAGCAGTGGAGCTGATAGCGGCGATCCTGGACCTTCGTCCAGGAAGAGGACGAGGAGAGACTCCGGTACTTGAGGTGATCGGCACCGATCCAGATGCTACTCTTTTTTTGCTTTATTTTTCTTTTTACTTGTAGTTTATGCACATTGTACTACGTCAGGCATATTTTATGTTCTTCAAAACTATGTACTTTTGCAAAAGAAAACATGATGGAATGAAACAGCTCTTTTCTTGAAAAAGTGTTACATTTGTACATTCTAAGCATCGCATCGCATCACATAACAATGTAAATGAGATTGAACTTTGTGGTGAAAACTAAACACTCGAATTGCATTGATCAGGTAGTGAACCAACTGACAACAACAACTTGATAAACAAAACAAAGAACTTGACATGCTAACCAAATGTAAATACAACTCGATAAGCAAGACAAGGACTAAAAAACACAAAACACAACTCGATAAACAAAAGTACAACAACTTGATAAACAAATTGAAGTAACACAGGCGTGACTTCGCAAAATCATCACCGAAAGGCATTTGAAGTGGAACAAGTCACAAGTTCTCAACATCTTCAACACATAGACAGGTCAGAGAACAAGAGGAGAGGCCAACGGCCAGTGTAGAAGGTCATCGACCAAGGGAAATAACCATCGGCCAACATTACTAGCCGATCGGCTAAAAAGATGGTCGGTTGGCACCCTTTTTGGCTGATCGGCCAAAAATGGCAAGAACCTCCAGAATGCTGCCACCTGTCTTCCACTCAACACCTTATCTTCTACAAAAGCCCCAACTTCGTAGTTTCTCCATTTTAGCTCAGTTTTTGCACCAAATAGAAGCATTTCTTGTCCAAAATCTCACAAATTGGATTGCCAACTTGGATGGCTCGGAAAAGCTAAATTTTTGGGACTTTGGAATAAATGCACTATTCACGCTGAGCCGCACCCCGCTGCATTTTCCGTTCCTTCATGCCGCGGCAAGGTATTGGCATCCGATTACCCATGTTTTTAGCTTTAGCGGACAAGAAATGTGTCCCACTTTTGAAGACTTCCAAGCTTTGATGGAGTCCGAACACGAGGAAGAGATTTTGCCACAATTCTGATTCGGCCACATCCAAGCCTTAGGACGAATGTGCGGGCTTACTATGCATGACGCTCGGTCTTTGATCCGCGACGGGGAGTTGGACATCCCCAGCTTGGTTCATTGGTTTTCTGATGCCGGTGACAGCGACGATTATCACTGGTAGGGTTTTCGGTGACATGTTCTTTGCTTGTGCATGCTGTCTCATTTCTTGCTTGCCTCAGGCTCCGGGGGGTCTTGCGTCCGGTTGATTAAGGTTGCCCAGGGTTTGAAAGAGGGCAAGAGCTACATTGCCATGACACTGGCTGAGACATTGAAGGGTTTGGATGCTTTCCATCGCCGAGAGACGACTAGATTCGCGGGGAGTCCACTACTGCTACAGGTAGTGGTTCCCACCCTATCTCACATATATTTCTCACATCACTCGGCCCTTAGGCTCAGTTTTTCTCTCAAAACCCTTTTCCTCACTTTTCTCTCCACGTACACCTCTCTATTCTTTAATCTCTCATTTTTCATCCCTCTCCAGATATGGTTGATGGATAAGTTGAAGGTTGTGGACTCATGCCCAGCATATTCAGCCCGTGGTTACTTCTTCCGACAATGTCTAGTCGATGCCCCTGATGAAGGATGGTGGTGCGAATAGATGTGCAGTTTGTCCGCAGATCGCATTGCTTGGCGCTACCCCTGGCTCTATCTGCCAGCGATGTGTTTTATCATGTCTCGCCAGCCCGGGATTCAGTTGATCGGCTTGACACACTGTGTCTTTTACTTCTTATTCTGATTCTGGCACCAGCTCGAACATGATCAGACCTGTCTGGAAGAAGGGATAAAGTACCTTGCTGCATTTCTAGTCCGAGGTGCACAGCTTGCTCGGTATGCCACAGCATGGAGGACAAGAGAGCTTTTGGCCGCCGCTCTCATTTTGAGTTACACCCTCTCTGAAGAGTGCATAGCTTGGTTCTATGAAGAGGCACAGGTTGGGCTTACTTTGGTATCAGAGGCTTCGACCAGCTCTGGGAGGGAACACAGGAACACCTGACTATGCCCCGAATTTATTTGCTTTAATCAGTACTTTCAAGTTTTCTTTATGAATGTAATAAAAAGCAACTTTAATATTTATTCAAGAGTAGGAGAAATCTGTATTGAAATCAATGTAATTGAAGGTTGTGGGTACTAAAAATTTGCCGTTTGGTCCAAAAATGGTCTAAGTCGTAAAAAGATTAATTTGAGCAAAATCAACTTTTATTAAAACTTTTCAAAACCATTTGCGATATGGATCTCAACTGGATATGCCCAAGATTTATCACTGAGATGTACAACGCCGGATTCCAGCAACTAGGAAGTTGTCCCTAGTCTGAATAGCACTGCACTAGAGACCACAACCGAGCTCTTGAATGCAGAATAGACGAAGATGACTAACATGATCACACAGACAAAGTCAATTTGGAAGTGTTTATGGCTGGACTTCAGAATGAAGTTGCCTACGTATCCCAAAGATGGAAATCAAACCTTACGTAGTTCAGCTCAGGTTCACTTGTGTATTAATACTCTCCTTTTATGCTCGAACTTTTGCCAAGGCTGCCCTTTCTGGGTTTTCAACCTTGCAAGCTCAGTTTTTATTATTTCAAATTTTTCATGCTCTAACGTTTGCCTAGGTCGCCCTTTCAGGTTTTCGGCCTAGCAAGCCACTCAGGGATAGTATTTTTTCAACTTGTCCATGTTGATCGGCTGGGAGAACTCTAGGCCATCTAGGTCCATCAGAACGACAGCTCTGCCCGACCAGATAGACTTGATGATGTAAGAGCCAGTCCAATTGGGTCTGAACTTGCCCCTAGGGTCGTGGATGGGAGCTCGGTTGTCTTTGAGCACTAGATCTCCCTCTTTCAAATTCCTGGACTTAACTTTCTTGTTGAAAGCCCTGGCAATTCTTCGTTGATAACCCTAAACGTGATACAGTGCTTTTAGCCTTCTTGCATCAAAGAGCATGAGTTCTTCGAATCTGCTTTGCTACCAATCTGCCTCAACTATCTGACACTCAACCAATACTCATAATGACGGAACCTCAACTTCGATAGGCAGAACAACCTCCATCCCATAGACCAAGGAATACAGAGTTACTCCAGTAGAAGTTCGAATTGAAGTCCGGTGGCCCCAAAGAGCAAATGGAAGCTTATCTGGCTAGTCCCTGTAGGTTTCCACCATCTTCTGCAGAATGTGCTTGATGTTCTTGTTGGCAGCCTCAACTGCTCCGTTGGTCTGCAGCCGATACATGGATGACTTATGAAAAGCCACGCTGTACTTCTCCAACAAGTCGATCACCTCCTTCTTGAAGTGGGAACCATTATTCGAAATAATCTTGTTCGGGACTTCGTAGCGACAGATGATGTTGTTTCTGATGAACTTAGCAACGTGTGATGCCTTCAACACCGCATAAGACTAGGCCTCAACCCATTTTGTGAAGTAGTCTATCGCTACCAGAATGTACTCATGCCCGTTGGACCCCTTCGGAGTGACAGCCCCGATTACATCAATCCCCCAGACTGAAAATGGCCATGGCGAAGTCATGTTGTACAGCTTCAACGGCGGAATGTTCATGTGATTAGCATGGATCTGACATTTGTGGCATCGCCGAACAAAGTCAATACAATCCTGCTCCATGGTGTACCAATAATAACCCTATCTAGGGATCTTTTGGGCTAGCATTACCCCGTTCATGTGCACTCCGCACTCTCCTCCATGGATGGTCTCCATCAGGCACTTGGAATCTTCAGTATCAACACACAGTTTATGCATCTCGAGATGGCCTCTCTTGTACAGTTTACCTCCGTAGACAATGAACTGAGTAGCCATTCTTCAAATTGCCCTCTTATCTTTGGCATTTGCCTTTGGTGGATACGCTTCCTTTTCCAAGAAGTTCCAAACATCGTAATACCAGGGATTCTCATATTGTACTTCATTTATGGTAGCAATCAACTCGTAGGCCGACACAAATTTCTATTTAATGATGATCAGACGCATCCGGACTCCGAAAGAAATGTCTATCATAGAAGATAGAGTTGCTAATGAATCTGCAAATCTGTTGTTCTCTCTTAACAGATGAGTGAAATTCAGTTTTTCAAACCGAGGAATCAACACGTCCAAGGTCTGGTGGTAGATTCTCATCTTTTCTTCTTTGACTTTCCAATCTCCTTTAGCTTGAGTTACAACAAGGTTCGAGTCCCTGATGACATCCAACCGTTTTGCCCTTAGTTCTAGGGTGGCTTCTAGTCCAGCAATACATACCTCGTACTTTGCTTCATTGTTTGATACTTTGAAATGGAGTTTGAATACTAGAGGTATGCAGGAATTGTCGGGTGCTATCAATAACACCCCTATCCCATACCCTATAGACACCCCATTTTTTACCGTCCTTAAGACTTGGACGTCATCGTTTGAACACTTGATGATTACCCTTGTTTGTGTTCGTCTTGAGTTCTCGGAGGTTTCGGCTACACGCCTTACCTTGAGACCTCTCGACTTGTTTGTTCTGTGTTTGGTTTTGCATCAAACAATTGTTGTTTTGCTTCTGAGGGTGGGAAATAGCTTGTAGGCCATCCCCACACCTCACCGGCCATGGCTTGAACCTTTTGAATCTTTGTTCTAGCTTCTCCAAGACGCTTGAACCCTTTTGTCTAGCTTCTCCAAGAAGCTTGAACCCTTTGCTCCAAGCTTCTAAGAGAAGCTTGAACCCTTTTCTAGCTTCCCCAAGAAGCTTGAACCCTTTTGTCTAGCTTGTCCAAGAAGCTTTGACCTTTTGTCTAGCTTCTCGAAGAAGCTTGGCCTTCTTGGCCTTTTTGCTCCAAGCTTCTAAGAGAAGCTTGGCCCCTTTGCTCCAAGCTTCTAAGAGAAGCTTGAACCCTTGTCTAGCTTCTCCAAGAAGCTTGGCCCCTTTGTCTTAGCTTCCCTTAGAAGCTTACCCCCTTTGACCCTTTTGCCTTAGCTTCTCCAAGAAGCTTAGGCCTTTTGCCTTGCTCTATAAATAGAGGGCCTCTCCTCCCATTTCAAGGGTTAGAAAAATCTGATATATAGGATATATATATCACTCCGTCTCTATATCTCCCTCTCTCTCTCTACATTTGTGTGGGTTAGAGGGTTCAAAAGGGTCTAGTTCTTGCACATTTACACTACAACTCTTGGCCTAACACCTCCATCATCAACCTAAGAAGCTTGGAGGCCATTTTCAGAGGCTAAGGAACTATTTTTTGGACCAAGAGGCTGCTGTCCCCTTTTGGCTACAAAGGTAATCCCTTTTTCCTCTTTATTCCCCGTTTTTACACACACTTTTAGCCTATCTTTCTTGCTGTTTTGAGCTTTGTGTATAACATAAAAAAGTTCTTTTTTTTTTTGTGTTTAAGATACTTCATTAAGGTCACTTTTCTGTTTGGGGTCGTTTACCCCCTCTTAGGCCTTGTTTGGCCCCATTTTGTGCTATTTTTGATGAGCTTCGGGACCACCTTGTTTGGGCCTCCTCACCACTGAAATCTTAAGGGATTTTAGTGGTGAGGATGGTGGTTTAAGGTCCTAAGAAGGAGAGGGCCATCCCCTCTCCTTGTTGTCTTCAAAAAGTGCCATTTTAGCCTCATGTGTGAGCACCATTTTCAAGTTCATGTTGGCCATCTCTTAAGTGTTATTTGTGCTTATTTTTCCATGATATAGAACTTTTTTTACTTGGTTTAGACACACCATGCTTTCCTTGCATACTTGTCTTGTAATGCCATGAATTGCCTTAACATATGCCTAGCATTTAGACCACTATTCTTACTTGTTTTGGCCTAGCTTTGTGAAGCTTTTATGCTTGTTTTAGCATGCTTAAGGTCTGTTTTTGCTTGCTTAGGCCATCCATGGCTTGCTTTGTATTGCTACCATGTAACCCCCCCTTTGGCTTGCCTTGAGTTTTAGATCATTGTTACAAGCTTAGCTTGTCTTGTTTACTTGGTTTTGCACCTTCTATAATATGATTTCAGAGCTTTCTATGCATGCCATGTATCCATATTTATCCTCTCTTAAGTGTGCTTAAAAGTTGCTCTTTGGTGCCTAAGTGTTGGACCTTGTGTGCATGCATGCATGTATGTGTTTTGGCCGTCATTTCCATGGCATTTGGCCACTGATTTGGGCCTATTTGAGAGCTGCCCATTTCAGTTTAAGACCATTCCCACATGTCGTTGCATCTTCATCCATCTTGCATGCTCGTTAGTTTGCATAACTCGCATGCTTGTATGTTTACATTTCTTGTTCACATGCTCATATTGCATGCTTAGCTTCCATGCCTAGGTTGCATAACATTAAGCATGCATCTCTTTCCTCTTGAATTGATTATGATGGAGGTTGGGGCCCATTGTTTGTTTGTTTTCCGCATTTCATTCCATATTGAAATTGCACACTTTGACTCTTTGGGCCATCACGCATTGAAATGCGCGATTGGTGGTCCGAGAATCGAGCACCATACCCCTTTGAGTCACAAACATGATAAGGGATGTGGTGGTGCACACATTTTCTTGAAATGCATTACCATACCATGTTTTGCCCTCGGCTACTGTCAAAACAGGTTCTGCAGGAAGCCTTTGCCGGCCGGCCATCTATACTGCCGACCGGACATCCATTGTTGGCCGATGGCTTTACAGATGGTCGATAACCATCCGGACATGGCCGGTGGTGTTCCGTCTTAGCCGATGGTGTTCCACAGTGTCCATAGAGTGCTCCCTGGGACTTGTGCAGTCTTCAAAGAAGCAGAACAGTCAAAGCAGAGGCAGCTTGTGCATGGTAGTGACTTCCGAGCGGAATCGAGCATGCATCGCATCGGACCCTCTTCCCGAGGCTGTTTACTGCTTAACTTAGCTTAGTTAATTTGCTTAATTAATTAGGTGGACTGTAATATTTAATTAGCTTGTAGGTTAATTAAATTGTATTATTCTTTTGGTCCTTTCGAGCGAGGGCGAATTTGTAAAAAGCGTGCGTGTGTGTGATGCATGTCTTCCAACCCCACGTCTTTCTCTCTTTTATTTACCAGCTTATGATGGTTAGATTAGGGCATGTTTCAATTAGCATACTTGTGCTCGCATGTTTGCATCATTCATCTGTATTGCATGCACCGGGCTCGGCGCATCATACTAACTGCATTGTATTTCAATTCCAAGTTGAATACGTGATAGCTGTAGCATCATCATATGTCATCTTAGATTAGCCGAGCCTATTCTAGTTGCATTCTATATGTGTTCCATTAGCCATCTCAACATGAACTAGGATCATGCATTTGATTACTAACTAGTTTCTGTTTTGGCTTGGAGTACTAGGTAAGCTCTAATGATTTAGCATCTTGCATGCGTGTGAGTGTTGCTATATTAGCATGCTTACCATGAGGCTATATGATATGTGACATTACTGCTTAAGTGCCTGTGGGTGGAGGTCGAATTACCTAAATTGGAATAATGCATTAAAACTGTGAGTTTTAAGCCCACTAGATAGTGGCAAAACCATCTTTTCTAAAGCCCACTTGAGGGTGGCAAAACCTGCATTTTAGCCTACTTACTAGTAGCAAACCATTTTCAAAACAAACATGCAATATTTTGTTCTAATTTAGGTGATTTGATCTATACTTGTTTGCTGTGCGCATAGCATAGTAATTCTAGGCTAATAACCGGAATAAGAGCATATAATGTTTTCAAAACAAGATATCATGGTTAGTAGAGGCTGATCTTCGATCGGGCGAGCGGGGGTGCTCATAGCTGACCTTCCCCAATCGTACGCAAGTTCTCGAGCCGAGGCAACTTTGGTGATGACAGACACGTGGCCTTTGGCACCGAGTCAGGGTTTCCTAAATTCCCCCAAAATAAAATATTTAGGTGGCGACTCTGTATCTGGCAAAGCAGTCCATGTTTGGCACTCCTTTTCTAAAAATCTATTTTTCTCAAAATGATTTGCCGGATTTGGACTCTTTGGTTCAGATTAAGAACCGTGACAATTTGAGAGTGCGAACTGTAGTGAGCCCAAACGAACAGAACGGTACTCATCCTCCCGGAGCGTTCGGGGACGTCTACAGTTTCTGGCGACTCTGCTGGGGATTTAGAGAGCTTGACTCGAACTCATGATATGTTGTTTTGATTTCATTTATGTGTCTCTTTGCATTACATGTACATTGGTGCGCCTAGGACACCGTGTTTGCCATCTGCCATTCCTGAATGGTTTGCCGGAGGCTTGTCTTGTCAAGGCATGACCATAAGGCTGACCGGTTATGGGCTCTGACAATATGGGAACACAAACCCCGGCGACCCTTTTTGACCATTCGACCTAGTGCATATCGAAATCCATAGTGACTATTCCAAACTAGGACAGGTTGCTTACCCGATGTTAGGTTGTTTGAAACCGTTGCGTGCATAGTGAAACCCTAGCTCTTGGCAAAATAGGACAGGAAAACCCTACCCCAACATAGGGGTGTTTTGGCTCTGATTTGCTTGCTATGTGCTTTTTGGAGTTGGCCTCTACAGGAACGCAAAACAGTTTGCAAGTCTGAGTAATAGGCCTGTGGGCATCACTATCAGTATTTGGGAATCAGTTTTACCTGAGGGCATTAGTTTAAAGGTAGTATTTTGGGCAGAATTCTGTAGGGGGGGCACAGTCATTTAGCTTTGCTCATATGGGTTATGGTGAAATCAGGCTGAGATGCTCTCTGTTTTCCCTTTTGCTAGGTAGTCCTGGAACCATAGCTTCAGAAGGCTCCAATATCCCCTGAGGTTCATTGGATTTGTACTGATAGACCTTGTTAGGTCATAGACTCAGTTCAAGGGTAATCAGGGCCAGAGAAGGCTAGTCAGGCACATACCACCAGTACAACAGCTACCAGATCAGTGATCTTTGAGCAGTCGAGCTGAGATTTCCGAGCCTACTGCCGACATAGATATATCGGTTGCTCAGTTAGATTAGAACAATATGTCGGGTATGGAAGAGATGGTGTGCCAACTCTAGGATAGTATGAAAGCCATGCAGCAAGACGCTGTCCGTCAAGCAGAATTCGCCAAGCAACAGGCTGTGGTCATAGCCCAACAGGCAGAGACAATTGCCAGGTTAGAGCAGCAAACTGGAGTATCTACATCACACCAGGCTCCTCCCCCACCAAGAGTTCCAGCACTCGGGGAGACAGCTAATGTCCAGGAAGATAAGGACATTCTGACAGGGCCAGCTCCGCCCCCGGTTCTACCCTAGCTATCTAAAACACCCACCGACCTACCAGACCCCCCCTTTGATGTCGAGATGGACCCCACAGCATTGAAAGTGAGCAAGCTTGAGAAATTGTTCAAGAAGTCTCAGAGGGCCCACTCCATTCTTAACATTGAAGATGGGTATACAGACTCGGCCGTGACGCTGCCGGACAGATTTAAGATGCCGCACATTGACCGCTTTGATGGATCTGGGGATCCCATGGTACATTTATGGCTGTTTTCGGACATACTAAGGCCGATGGGCCTCACCAGATTACAGAAGCTATCATTGTTTGGTCGGACCCTGTCTGGGATAGCCACAATCTGGTATGCAAAATTAGAGAACTCTGTGAAATAGAATTGGGAAGAGATGGCTGAGGCCTTTAGTGATCAATACTCCTACAATGCACAGATTGAGGTCACAACTCGTGATCTTGAAGTCACCCGCCAAGAGCCAAAGGAGAGCTTATCAGAATTCATGGCCCGTTGGAGGGCCAAAGCCTCAATGATGACCATTAGGCCAACGGATAAGGATCAAATACGGATGGTTGTGCGCAACCTCCAGCCCAAACTCATGCAAAAAATGATCGTGCTCCCCTTTCCTACCTTTTCAGATTTGCATGAGATGGGAGTGCAGATCGAGGACGCTATGAAGCAGGGCCTTATTGACCAAGAGAAGGAGCAGCCTAGGAGGGCATTTTCCCGCAATTCAAGTGCGACCACCAGCGGTGATGCAACTGCAAGATCTTCAGACGTGGGCATGGTTGCCACCACCACACCAAGTGCAGCCACCCCCTTTGTTGGTGCATCCACTTCAAACCCCCGAACTTCGGACTATCTACCCCGAGGCAAGAGGGTTTTCACCCCACTCTTTATGCCTTTGTCTAAAGCTCTAGGGGTCCTACTCAGGAAAGGACATCTGAAACTGTTAGAACAATGGCCTCTACCCGATCCTCTCTCTGCAAAGCATGACCCGACTAAGTACTGTGTTTTTCATCAACAAACCGGTCATGACACTGACAGTTGTGTCCGTCTCCGGCACGAGATACAAAATCTGATTGAGAATGAGGTCATCGTCGCACCAAGCTCTACAAAGTCTATCGGCACTTGATCAGTGAACTTGTAGGGGATAATGTGACTTTGTGATCGGGGGATGAACCACCTGCGGGCGGCGTTCAGTTTATTCCAAGATGTGGCGTTTGGCACACACTGTTTTGAGCATTTGCGAATGTTAGTTTTGTACTTTCTGACTTGGGTATTGGGTTAGCCTTGTAATTCTGTATTAAGTTAGTCTTTTCATACTGAGTTAGTCGGGTCTGTCTTGTTGTATGGAGTCAGCCTTGTTTTGTTAGAGCCGGGTGATTTTGAGGGTGTTACCCCGGACATCACTTGCTTGTTTTATGTTTGTCTTTTTGCTTTGTTTTGAGTCTGTTTCTACCTTAGAGTCAGTTACACCAACAAATCTGAATGGAACAACGGTGATTTTCACACTCTTGTGTTTGCTTCTGCCATGTACCAGTTGTGCCAAAAATTCTAAATGAGATGGCAGTATTTGACTAGAAGCTGTGTCTTTTCTGTGCCTTGAAATCATTACATTGACCTGAGTTTTTCAAAACTTCTTTGAACATTGTGATGAAAACGAAGAGGAAGGAATTCCTCGGGATTTGTAAAAATTTGATCAATTGAGAGATAGAAAGGCAAGCTAAGCCCTTAACAAATGAAATCATGTTTGTTAACGAGAGTACTGAGAAGGATCCTGGCTTGATCCAAATTGGTCCCACACCGTCTTCAGCGCGAGCGATTAGTCGCTTTCTTAAAAGATTTCAAAAAATGTTTTGCGCGGTCCTGCGAAGACCTGTCTGGAATCGCCCTTGAGATTGTGCAGCTTAGGATCGCTCTCAGCCTCGAAACTCGACCCCTCATTTTCAAACCTTGGACTAGAACTCAGAAAGTTCAAAGGTCAACTACAATGTGAGGCCTGTGTGGCCAGATTCAAAGCAGCCCTCGAACAAGAGGCAAGAAAGTCAAATCAAGAAGATTAGATGTCATCAAAAGAAACTTGCAAAGCTAGATCAGAAGCACCCCTGGAACTAAGGGCAAAGAATTTCAAATGTGCTCGAAGTGCCGAAGATAGATCGTTCCACAAATCAAAGGAGGTTGGCAAGAATGCCAAATCCCAGAAGGGAGGAAAGAAGACAGTTTCTGCTGAAGAACAACTGAGTTCCTATCCGCAACACTAGGGACAAATTCAGCCCCCCATTGGATGGACTCCTGCATCGTCAGCGAACAGCAACCATTCTCCCGGATTCAGAAAACTTCGGGATCTCAAAACCATTTGACATGGACAAAGCTACACTTTTACCCTTGAGAGGCTCGCTGGGCCGAAAACCCGGAAAGGCGACCCAGGCAAAAGTTAGAGTAGGAAAAAGAAGAAAAAGAACAAAAGGGAAAGATGCAAAAAAAATGAAGAGAATACAAAAAAAAAATGATGAAAAAAAAAGCATTCAAAAAATTATGAAAAGAAATAAAAAAAAAAAAAAGAAGAAAAGAAAGGAAAAAGAATTGAAGAACATAGCTCATAAGGTTGAAAACCCGGAAGGGTGGCCTTGGCAAAAGTTAGAGCGCAAAAGGAGAGGTTAATACCCGAGTGTACCTTAAACCCAAACTACGTAAGGCTTGATTCCCATGTTTGGGATACGTAGGCAACTTCATTCTGAAGTCTAGCCGTCAAACACTTCAAGTGACTATGTCCATATATTGGTTTTGACCATCTTCGTCTTCTCTATATCCGAGAGTTCGGCTGCGATCATCACTAATGAGGACTGTTTACGATATGCTGCGGCACTATCTAGACAAGGGACAACTTTCCGTTGCCATGAGTCGCCATTCAAACCAGGGGCAACTTTCCGTTGTCGTGCAATGCCATCCAGACAAGGGGCAATTTTCCATTACCTCCGATCCGAGATTGCGCCTTTCAAGAGTAAGTTCTGCGCTCGTTGAGCATAGACCGCTTGCAAAAATGGTTTTTGAAATTTTTTTACTGAGGTTGACTATTTCCTCAAAAATTATTCTATTTTCCAAAACTGGACCATTTTCTTGGACCCAAAAAGGAAAATTTTCAGTGCTCATAACCTGACTTGCATGATTTCAAATCAAAAATCGAACAAGCATGTTAATCTAACTCTCATTTTGGTCAAAGTTGTTTTAGTAGAAAGCCAAAAACAAAAAATGGTCAAAATGATGAACTAGGGGCACAGTTGAGTCAGGCTTCCTGTCTTTCCCCCGTCGTCAGCATACCTGCCAGAAAAGGGCACCACTGAAGCTAACTGCAAAAAGGAAGAAAGCTCTCACATCCTCCAAGCAACGAGGTATCAAGCCAAGTGCGAAGCACGAACCCGAATGGGACAAGATATTCCACTCCCTTATCTGGACAGATCTGATCACGTCCAAACTCCCCAGCAGAGCATCGTCAACCGATGTTAGCTACAGATTTGCTACACGCCCAGTTGTAGCGCAGCCCTTCTGTGGAAAAAGCTCACTGTTGTGAACAAGAATGATAATCTGGTAGAATACCAGAGGCAAGAGCCAACAATTTCCAACTTATCCATCAACCACCCAGGGGAGGGATTGAAAATGAGAGATTGAAGAATAGAGAGATGTGCGTTGAGAAAAAAAGTGAGAAAAGGGCTTTTTCAGAAAAACAGAGCCTGAGGGCTGAGTGATGTGAGAACCACAAATGAGAAAAAAGGTGGGAAATAATACCCAAAAAAAAAAAACTGGCTCCTCGTGTACTGAGAGGTCTCTCGTCTTTGTAACACGTCTGTGTGTCGTGTCTTTTGTTTTGTTTGTCTCGATTCTTGTTTTGAGTCGTCCCGAGCATGACTCGATGTGTTTTGGTTGTTTACCTTTTGTTTTCCATTGTTGAGTCGTAGTGCGCTGTGTTCAGTCTTAGGTTCAATACCCGATCCAGAACTCATTTCTCAATTTCAATCAAATCGTTTTGTGCTCGGAGTGCTGTGCCATTCTCCACATTTTTGCAAAATAAGAATTTGTTCTTCTTAAAATCGCAGGGTTCAACCCAGGTCATGCAAGAACAGTAAAACAAGGACCTATTTGAAGATATATGGGTTCCAGACTACAAAGCAAAAGAAAAGAGGAAAAACCGAAGCATCTGAGTGTGTTTCACCTTCAGCAAATTTCGTGATTGTACTCTGGATGTACCTCTTCAGGCCTTGTCAGTGCTCCGAATAATGAGTGTGCCTCTACTCCAAGCTTAAGCCTGCTTCAAGTCAGAATGGCAATTAAAGCAGCAGCGGATGCTATCTCTCGCCAATATAAACAGGGTGTACCCTTTTCAAGCGGAGTGTGTTATAAACCCCTCCGAGAGGTAAATTGTAGGTCGCGTTTGGATTTGGTCTTGTTAAGGCTTGTATTTTCTTATTCGGCATTTTGTTTCAAATACACTTTTGAAGTTGCACAGTCATTGCATCGTTATGCACACCATTTCTCGCATTGTTACGCACACCATTCGTTGCATTGTTATGCACATCTATCTAGCATTATTATGCACCGTTACACCTGCATTGTTATGCACATTATATTTGCATTGTCATGCACCTCTTCACTTGCATTGTTATGCATGCTTCTAGTTGCATTGTTATGCACACTTCACTTGCATTGTTACACGCATTCCACTCGCTTTATTATGCACCCTTTCGATTGCATTGTTTTGCACTCTCATTTGTTTCTAAACACCGGGATACGTCCCTATGTGTCTCATTCTTTTCGAAACACTGGGATACGTCCCTATGTTTCTATACCTTTCTGAAACACCGGGATACGTCCCTATATTTTTTCTTCATTCTGAAACACCGGGATACGTCCCTATGTTTCGTTTCCCTTCTTTCTGAAGCACTGGGATACGTCCCTATATTTCTCCTTCTTTTCGAAACACCGGGATATGTCCCTATGTTTTATATACCTTTCTAAAACACCAGGATACATCCCTATGTTTTTTCTTCATTTTGAAACACCGGGATACGTCCCTATGTTTCTCTTCTTTCCGAAACACTGGGATATGTCCCTATGTTTCTCCTTCCTTCCGAAACACCGGGATACGTCCCTATGTTTCTTCTTCTTTTCCGAAACACTGGGATACGTCTCTATATTTCTTCTTCATTCCGAAACATAGAACATTGGGATACGTCCCTATGTTTCTTCTCCTTTTCAAAACACCCGGGATATGTCCCTATGTTTCTCTTTCATTTCGAAACACCGGGATACGTCCCTATGCTTCTCTACCACTCTGAAACACTGGGACACGTCCTTATGTTTCTTCTTCATTTCGAAACACAGGGATACGTCCCTACGTTTCTCCTTCTTTTCGAAACACCGAGATATGTCCCTATGTTTCTCTTTCATTTCGAAACACCGGGATACGTCCCTATGTTTCTCATTCCTTCCGAAACACTGGGATACGTCCCTATGTTTCTTCTTCGTTTTGAAACACTGGGATATGTCCCTATGTTTCTCCCCCTGTGGTTAAGAGCATTTGGAATACGTTCCAGTGCTTGAACCACTCTGAAACACCGGGATACGTCCCTATGTTTCTTTCTCTTTCCGAAACATCGGGATACGTCCCTATGTTTCTCTACCTCTCTGAAACACCGGGATATGTCCCTATGTTTCTCCCTCTTTGGTTAAGAGCATTTGGAATACGTTCCAGTACTTGAACCACTCTAAAACACCAGGATACGTCCCTATGTTTCTCATTCCTTCCGAAACACTGGGATACGTCCCTATGTTTCTCCTTCGTTTCGAAACACCGGGATATGTCCCTATGTTTCTCCCTCTGTGGTTAAGAGCATTTGGAATACGTTCCAGTGCTTGAACCACTCTGAAACACCAGGATACATCCCTATGTTTCTTTCTCCTTCTGAAATACTGGGATACGTCCCTATGTTCCTCATTCCTTTTCAAAACATCGAGATACGTCGCTATGTTTCTTCCCCTTTGGTTTAGAGTATTTGGAATACGTTCCAATGCTTATACCTTTTTGAAACACCGGGATACGTCCCTATGTTTCTCCTTCATTCTGAAACACAGGGATACGTCCCTATGTTTCTCTACCTCTCTGAAACACCGGGATATATCCCTATGTTTCTCCCTCTGTGGTTAAGAGCATTTGGAATACGTTCCAGTGCTTGAACCACTCTGAAACACCGGGATATGTCCCTATGTTTCTTTCTCTTTCTGAAACACCGGGATACGTCCCTATGTTTCTCATTCCTTTCCGAAACACCAGGACACGTTCCTATGTTTCTTCTTCTTTTCCGAAACACTGGGATACGTCCCTACGTTTCTCCCTCTCTGAAACACCAGGATACGTCCCTATGTTTCTCCCTCTTTGGTTAGGAGCATTTGGAATACGTTCCGGTGCTTGAACTACTCAGAAACACTGGGATACGTCCCTATGTTTCTCCCTCTTTGGATAAGAGCATTTGGAATACGTTCCAATGCTTATACCTTTCCGAAACACCAGGATACGTCCCTATGTTTCTTGCATGATCATAAGTGATGCTCGACTTTATGCATTGTCTTGCATTTTGCCCCTGCCTTCGGGCGCATATCTTGTCTGCTGCTTGTATGCTTTGTCTAAGTCTTCGGCCTTGTCAAAAATGGGTCATATCTGGGCTTTGACATTCACTCCCATCATTGTTATGACTTTCGAGTTCTATCAAAGAGGGGCAACTGTAGACACCCCATTTTTGACCGTCCTTAAGACTTGGACGTCATTGTTTGAACACTCGATGATTACCCTTGTTTGCGTTCGTCTTGAGTTCTCGGAGGTTTCGGCTACGCGCCTTACCTCGAGACCTCTCGACTTGTTTGTTTTGTGTTTGGTTTTGCATCAAACACTTGTTGTTTTGCTTGTGAGGGTGGGAAATAGATTGTAGGCCATCCCCACACCTCACCGGCCATGGCTTCAGGCCACCGCCCTTGTTCCCTTGCCACCGGCCAATGGTGATGGCCGGTCGGCTCTATTGATGGTCGGTCGGCATTGTGTTTGGTTGGCCAGCCACTGATTTTGGTCAATCGGCCACTTTTTTTGGCCGAGACCTTTTCTTGAGGGGATTTGAACCTTTTGAACCCTTGGTTTTAGCTTCTTGAGGAAGCTTGAACCTTTTGAACCCTCGGTTCTAGCTTCTTGAGGAAGCTTGAACCTTTTGAACCCTTGGTTTTAGCTTCTTGAGAAAGCTTGAACCTTTTCAATCTTTGCTCTAGCTTCTCCAAGAAGCTTGAACCCTTTTGTCTAGCTTCTCCAAGAAGCTTGAACCCTTTGCTCCAAGCTTCTAAGAGAAGCTTGAACCCTTTTGTCTAGATTCTCCAAGAAGCTTTGACCTTTTGTCTAGCTTCTCTAAGAAGCTTGGCCTTCTTGGCCTTTTTGCTCCAAGCTTCTAAGAGAAGCTTGGCCCCTTTGCTCCAAGCTTCTAAGAGAAGCTTGAACCCTTGTCTAGCTTCTCCAAGAAGCTTGGCCCCTTTGTCTTAGTTTCCCTTAGAAGCTTGCCCCCTTTGACCCTTTTGCCTTAGCTTCTCCAAGAAGCTTAGGCCTTTTGCCTCGCTCTATCAATAGAGGGCCTCTCCTCCCATTTCAAGGGTTAGAAAAATCTAATATATGGGATATATATCACTCCCTCTCTATATCTCCCTCTCTCTCTACATTTGTGTGGGTTAGAGGGTTCAAAAGGGTCTAGTTCTTGCACATTTACACTACAACTCTTGGCCTAACACCTCCATCATCAACCTAAGGAGCTTGGAGGCCATTTTCAGAGGCTAACGAACTGTTTTTTGGACCAAGAGGCTGCTGTCCCCTTTTGGCTACAAAGGTAACCCCTTTTTCCTCTCTATTTCCCGTTTTTGCACACACTTTTAGCCTATCTTGCTTGCTGTTTTGAGTTTTGTGTATAACATAAAAAAGTTCTTTTTTTTTTTTTTGTGTTTAAGATACTTCATTAAGGTCACTTTTGTGTTTGGGGTCGTTTACCCTCTCTTAGGCCTTGTTTGGCCCCATTTTGTGCTATTTTTGGTAAGCTTCGGGACCACCTCGTTTGGGCCTCCTCACCACTGAAATCTTGAGGGATTTCAGTGGTGAGGATGGTGGTTTAAGGTCCTAAGAAGGTGAGGGCCATCCCCTCTCCTTGTTGTCTTCAAAAAGTGCCATTTTAGCCTCATGTGTGAGCACCATTTTCAAGTTCATGTTGGCCATGTCTTAAGTGTTATCTGTGCTTATTTTGCCATGATATAGCACTATTTTTACTTGGTTTAGACACACCGTGCTTGCCTTGCATACTTGTCTTGTAATGTCATGAATTGCTTAACATATAACTAGCATTTAGACCACTATTCTTACTTGTTTTGGCCTAGCTTTGTGAAGCTTTTATGCTTGTTTTAGCCTGCTTAAGGTATGTTTTGGTTGCTTAGGCCATCCATCGCTTGCTTTGTATAGCTACCATGTAACCCCCCCTTTGGCTTGCCTTGAGTTTTAGACCATTGTTGCATGCTTAGCTTGTCTTGTTTACTTGGTTTTGCACCTTCTATAATATGATTTTAGAGCTTTCTATGCATGCCATGTATCCATATTTATCCTCTGTTAAGTGTGCTTAAAAGTTGCTCTTTGGTGCCTAAGTGTTGGACCTTGTGTGTATGCATGCTTGTATGTGTTTTGGCCCTCATTTCCATGGCATTTGGCCACTGATTTGGGCCTGTTTGAGAGCTGCCCATTTCGGTTTAAGACCATTCCCACATGTCGTTGCATGTTCATCCATCTTGCATGCTCGTTAGTTTACATAACTCGCATGCTTGTATGTTTACATTGCTTGTTCACGTGCTCATATTGCATGCTTAGCTTCCATGCCTAGGTTGCATAACATTAAGCATGCATCTCTTGCCTCTTGAATTGATTATGATGGAGGTTGGGGCCCATTGTTTGTTTGTTTTGTGCATTTCATTCCATATTGAAATTGCACACTTTGACTCTTTGGGCCATCACGTATTGAAATGCATGATTGGTGGTCCGAGAATCGAGCACCATACCTCTTTGAGTTACAAACATGATAAGGGATGTGGTGGTGCACACATTTGCTTGAAATGCATTGCCATACCATGTTTTGCCCTCTGCTGCTGTCAAAACAGGTTCTGCAGGAAGCTTTGGCCTGCCGGCCATCTATACTGCCGACCGGACATCCATTGTTGGCCGATGGCTTTACAGATGGTCGATAACCATCCGGACATGGCCGGTGGTGTTCCGTCTTGGCCGATGGTGTTCCACAGTGTCCATAGAGTGCTCCCTGGGACTTGTGCAGTCTTCAGAGAAGCAGAACAGTCAAAGTAGAGGCAGCTTGTGCATGGCAGTGACTTCCGAGCAGAATCGAGCATGCATCGCATCGGACCCTCTTCCCGAGGCTGCTTATTGCTTAACTTAGCTTAGTTAATTTGCTTAATTAATTAGGTGGACTGTAATATTTAATTAGCTTGTAGGTTAATTAAATTGTATTATTCTTTTGATCCCTCCGAGCGGGGGCGAATTTGTAATAAGCGTGCGTGTGTGTGATGCATGTCTTCCAACCCCTCGTGTTTCTCCCTTTTATTTACCAGCTTATGATGGTTAGATTAGGGCATGTTTCAATTAGCATACTTGTGCTCTCATGTTTGCATCATTCATCTGTATTGCATGCACCGAGCTCGGCACATCATACTAACTACATTGTATTTCAATTTCAAGTTGAATACGTGATAGCTGTAGCATCATCATATGTCATCTTAGATTAGCCGAGCCTATTCTAGTTGCATTCTGTATGTGTTGCATTAGCCATCTCAACATGAACTAGGATCATGCATTTGATTACTAACTAGTTTTTGTTTTGGCTTGGAGTACTAGGTAAGCTCTTATGCTTTAGCATCTTGCATGCATGTGAGTGTTGCCATATTAGCATGCTTACCATGAGGCTATATGCTTATGTGACATAACTGCTTGGGTGCTTGTGGGTGGAGGTCGAATTACCTAAATTGGAATAATGCATTAAAACTGTGAGTTTTAAGCCCACTAGATAGTGGCAAAACCATCTTTCTAAAGCCCACTTGAGGGTTGCAAAACCTGCATTTTAGCCTACTTACGAGTAGCAAACCATTTTCAAAACAAACATGCAATGTTTTGTTCCAATTTAGGCGATTTGATCTATACTTGTTTACTGTGCGCATAACATAGTAATTCTAGGCTAATAACCGGAATAAGAGCATATAATGTTTTCAAAACAAGATATCATGGTTAGTAGAGGCCGATCTTCGATCGGGCGAGCGGGGGTGCTCATAGTTGACCTTCCCTAATCGTACCCAAGTTTCCGAGCCGAGGCAACTTTGGTGATGACGGACACGTGGCCTTTGGCACCGAGTCCGGGTTTCCTAAATTTCCCCAAAATAAAATATTTAGGTGGTGACTCTGTATCTGGCAAAGCAGTCCATGTTTGGCACTTCTTTTCTAAAAATCTATTTTTCTCAAAACGATTTGCCGGATTTGGACTCTTTGGTTCAGATTAAGAACCGTGACAATTCGAGAGTGCGAACTGTAGTGAGCCCAAACGAACAGAATGGGACTTGTCCTCCCGGGGCGTTCGGCGACGTCTACATACCCGTATTGGTTTGACGCTCCGTCAAAGTACATCGTCCAGGTCTCTTCTTCGACATGTAGAATGGCCTCGTTTAGGAACAGATACTCAACTGCTTCATCCCCTTCACTGGGTGATCAGCTAAGAACTCCTCCAACGCTCTCCCTTTTACTAACTTGCACGTTATGTACTTCAAATCAAATTCGGAAAGTAGAAGCAACCAACGGGCTAGCCTACCCGTAAGTACCAGTTTCTTGAAGAGATATTTGATGGGATCTAATCTCGAAACTAGTATTACAGAGTGAGCTAATAGGTAGTGCAGCAGCTTCTTGGTAGCCCATACCAAGGCCAGACAAGTCTTCTCCAGCAGAGTGTAGCAGGTCTCGTAATCTAGCATTTTATTGCTCAGGTAGTAGATAGCCCTCTCCACTTTGTCCTTAGATTCCTGTGCAATCATTCAGCCCATTGTAGTTTTAGTCACTGAAAAGTACAGAATGAACGGTTTTCCCGGCTCAGGCGGTGACAACACAGGTGGGTTCTGTAAATATTGCTTGATCTGTTGAAAAGCAACTTGGCATCGGCCGTCCCATTGGAATTTCTTTCCTTTCTTCAGGGGACCAAAGAGTGGTTCACAAGTCAAGGTTAATTTTGCAATAAACCGTCTTATGAATTGCACTTTACCCAGAAAGCCTCGCACCTCCTTTTCAGTCCTCGGTGGTGGCATTTCTAAGATGGCCTTGATTTTAGAAGGATCGACCTCGATACATCTCTGTGTGATCAAAAACCCTAGCATTTTCCCTGATGTAACACCAAATGTACATTTCTGAGGATTCAACCGCAACCGATACTCTCTGATCCGTTGGAAGAATTTTTGCAAGGCGGTGTAGTGGCCCTCTCTTTCCTTGGAGTTGACAATCATGCCATCCACGTACACCTAAACCTCTTCATGGATCATGTAGTGCAAAATTGTGGTCGTAGCCCGTTGATACATAGCCCCAGCATTCTTCAGCCCAAACGACATCACCCTATAACAATAGGTCCCCCACAGGGTGGTAAAAGCAGTCTTCTCCTTGTCTTCGGGTGCCATCAAAATCTGATTGTAGCCTGAAAACCCATCCATGAATGAGAGCAGTGCATGCCCCGCAGTAAAGTCCACTAATTCGTCGATATGCAGCAGAGGAAAGTTGTCCTTCGGACTGGCTTTGTTCAAATCCCTAAAGTCCACACATACCCGAATTCTGATGTCCTTCTTCTGCACCAGAACTATATTGGCCAACCATGTTGGGTGTTCAGATACCAGCAGGAACCCTGCGTCAATTTGCTTGGTGACCTCTTCTTTGATCTTGAGAGCCCAGTCTAGGCGGATCCTTCTGAGCTTCTGCTTAACAGGTCGGGCCTCTAGGTCAAGAGGGATCTGGTGCTGTACAGTCTCAGGATCGATTCTAGGCATGTCTTCGTAGGACCACACAAAAACATCTTTGAAATCTTTTAACAAAGCGACTAAGCGCTCACGTTCCTTCGATCTAACGTGGACCCGATCTGGACCAACCGTAGGTCCTTCTCAATACCTACATTAATTGTGGTGATTTCATCAACCAAGGGTTTAAGAAATCTCTCCTGTTATTGATCAAGCAAATATTTCAAAACCGAAGGAATTTCTTCCTCGTCGTTTTCATCGAAATTTTGAAAGTCTTGATTAATGCAATAAATCAAGGGCACAGAAAAGTACCCGAAGGCCACAGCCGCATAATTCTCATTAATCACTTCCAAATCTCCTGATTCCTCTGTTACAACAGACTCAAAGGAAAAAGAAAAAGACGAACTAGACAGGACTGTGGCATATGAGTTGTCACCCCCAAGAATACCGAACTCAGACTCAGATGAGCTAGAACCTGATTCTGACTCCACAGACTCAGTGGGATCAGATTTCGGCTCACTAATTGACCCGGTGTTACTAGATAAGAAGCCCTCCTTGTATTTCCAAACGAGGGAGGGTGCAATGGATGCATCCAGAATGTTTGAAGATGGGCTCACAGCCGTTTCATTCCCGATCATAGACATCGAGAAGTTATCCCCAAGCACTTCTGTACGATCGGAGCATCTAAGAGTAGACAAGCCAGTGCTACCTACATTTTAATCTCTGAGCTCTCGAAATTCTCCTCTTTGCATTGCTCAGCCTCAGCTGGTGGGTCTGTCTGCTCCTCGGCAACATCATCCCCAGAAAATTACAAGTCAAAGAAGATCTCGAACCCCAGGAAGCGCCGCCTCTCTGCATTTAGCCATGGCTCTGGGAAGCCGTAGAATGGAAAGCCTTCCCCTTCCCGAACGAAGCGTCCATTCAGGGTGCCATGGATAGGCCGATGTACCAACTCATAAGGCTTCCCCACTTGCTTGGCTTTGGCTCTTCCGGCCATCTCTTTGCCTTTCCTGACCTAATCCTTTTTGGTAGACAGATAACCTAGGCCAAAGGTATATGGGTTATGCGGCACTTTGGCCGATGCTATAATGCCTTTCTAACCACTTTTCCCTAATCCCATCCCGAGGATGTGCTGGAGCTTGTTCATGAGGTACACAGACTGCGCACTGACATAGAGCCCCTCATCAACAGCTAGAATGTTCTGTACAACCCGGGCCTCGGCTAGGGTAAATCCCGACAGGAACACATCCTCCGCGCCATGCTCAGTATCCAAAACTGGTGTAGAATCCTCTGGCGGCAGATAGATTGAAGAATTCCCAAAGACTATAGCCACCCCCTTCCCATGGGGTATTTTAACATTTGGTGCAGGGTGGAAGAGACCGCCTTCACTTGATACAGCCACGGCCGGCCCAGGAGTAGATTGAAGGTTGCGGGAATGTCCAAGACATGAATGTCAATATCCTGCTATCCTGGACCAACCTGAGTCTGAATTTGTATAGTCCCCATCACTTCTTTGCTAGTATTGTCATATGCCCTTATTACCTAGGCAGTAGGCACAAAGTTTGTGAGCTTCAACCCGATTGCATATGCCGTCCTCAACAGACACACGTTGATAGCAGATCTTGTGTCGACAAGGACCACTGGTATCCATTTACTTCTACACTCGACAGAGATGTAGAGCGGTTTGTTATGATTTGCGCCCTCAGGCGGCAGTTCCTTGTCAGTGAAGGTCAACATCGGGGAAGCTCCTCCCAGAAAAACCAACCCTACCAATTGCTCAGGAGTTGTCTTAATTGAAAGTTTGGCTTTGTCCATAGCAGAAAGGACAGCCTGTCAGTAAACTCTTGAGGCCATCAGTAGTCCCCAGATGGAGATGTCTGCTTGGATTTTCTTTAGCGTTTTAACACAGCCTCCTCCTCGAGCAGCTTTTCTTTCTGCCTCTCTGCCTCTTTGTCCTTTTCGGACGCCTCTGGTTGATCCAAGTGCGGGGGTTTCAAATACCGCCCTCTCCTAGTCATCTGGTCAACCTCCCCCACATACCAGGTATCATCCGACTGGCTTTGCCCCCAGTCTTCATCGGTGTGGGCAAGACATAAGTCGTCGTCTTCCCACCACATGCCACCGGCAACCAACAGACACCTGTCCGGTTCCATTACAACTACTTCTGTGTACACAGCACGTTCTGTCCCCGCAAGGGCTTTGGCCTTTCTAGCCCTTTCCAGATCTTCGTTCTTTTCCTGCTCAAACTACTTTAGTACAGCCTGCTGTTCAGCATCTTCTGTATTCAAATTGTCCGGATCCCAAGCAAAATTCTTAACACCGGTGCTCTCCGGCAGTGCATCCTGATTCCCGGCCATTCCGGCCACCGTTGATATCCCAGCTCCTGATTGCCCCTGCTCTAGGTGAGTCTGCTCAACGATATTTGGCTCGTCACTGAGCCACCTAGTAGCTTCTGCTAACCTTTCCAGATCAAACCAGTTGACAGTCACGTCCTCTGAGTCCTATTCATTGAAGAACTGAAGGTTGGCAATGTCCTCTTCCAGCTCAGCTAGGTCATCTAGCCCCTGATTAGGTCTATCCTCTTGGACTACACAGATCTCTACCCCAACTGGCAGTTCTACCCTCGACCTAGCCTCGCCTGCTGATGTGATGTAACCGCTCGGGTTGTACATAAAGCTCGCAGACCCCTCAATCTTTGAATTCGCATTCTCATCTACCTCTACAGTCGACCCCATTCTATCTTCGATAGTCACCAGCACTGGTCCTGGTTGGGTTTAGGAGATGTCCAACATGCACAAGTTCGTGCTGTCCGAAATGAACACCTCTGGCTTGGGTAGGTGGGAAGCTGTGATATATATGCTCGGATCATATGGAATGACCGAGGTTTGGATCAGATTGATGCGTTTGGGAGGTGGAGCTTGGTTATGTGGTGGGAGTGGATTGGTGGTGACATTCGGCTTCTTCGGAGGCACGATCACCCTGTTGTCAATGAGATCTTGAATCTCATGACACAATCTATAGCACTGGTCGGTGTCATGACCATGCTATTGGTGAAAGGCACAGTACTTCGCCGGGTTATGGGTTTGTGGGAGATTACTTGGTGAGGGCTACGGCTCTAGGGGCTTCAAGTGCCCTTTCTTGATCAAAACCCCCAAAGCTTTGGACAAAGACATATATAGCAGGGTAAAGGTTCTCTGGCCTCGCGGTGGGAATTTGGCTGTTTGCGAGCTACTTCCAAATGCACCGGTGAATGGTGTAGCTGTGAGGGTTTTTGGGGTTGTGGTGGTGACCATTTCCACATCTAAAGTTCTGGCAGCTACAACACTACTTGTGCCTACATTCGTACTGCAGTTGAATGCCCTCTTGGGCTGCTCTCTTCCATGCTCAATGAGACCCTATTTCATAGCGTCCTCGATTTGCACCCCAATCTCATGTAGATCCGCAAAGGTGGAAAGGGGGAGGGTGATCATCTTTTGCATGAGCTTGGGCTGGAGGTTGTGCACAACCATCTGTATCTGATCTTTGTCAACTGGCCTGATGGCCATCATCGAGGCCTTGGACATCCACCGGGTCACAAAATCGGAGAAGCTCTTCTTTGGCTCTTGCCTGGTTGTCTCAAGATCACGAGTTGTGACCTCGATCTGCGTATTTTAGAAGTATTGAGCTACAAAGGCCTCAGCCATATCCTCCCAACTCCTCTTAATAGAGGCCTCCAGCTTTGCGTACCAAATACCTGCTACACCCGATAGGGTTTGGCCAAACAGGAAAAGCTCTACAATCTAGAGAGACCGATCGGCCTTAGGATGTCCGAAAACAAACACAAGTGTACCATAGGATCCCCAGACCTGTCGAAACGGTCTATGTGCGGCATTTTAAACTAGTCTGGCAGAGTCACGGCCGAGTCGGTGTATCCATCCTCTATGTCTGGAATAAAATTGACCCCTGGGCCCATTTGAACAGCTTCTCCAGCTTACTCATTTTCAGAGCGGTTGGGTCTATCTCAGATTTAAACGGTGTATCTGTTGAGAAAGCCGGTGTCTTCAAAATCTGCGGTAGCACTGGTGGTGGAATTGGCCCTGTCGGGACGTCCGTATCTTCCTGGACATTTGCTGTATCCTCGAGTATCGGAACTTTAGGTGGGGGAGGAGGTGGGTGCGAAGCAGATGGTCCGGCTTGCTGTGGTTGTTGCTGCTGATGAAGTTTGGCAATAAGCTTTGCCTGTTGGGCCATAACCTTAGCCTGGCGTGCGATAAATTCTGCTTTGCGGGCAGCATCCTGCTACATGGCTTACATACTTTCCTGGAGCTGACGCATCATCTCTTCCATACCTGCCATAGGGTACTAGTCTATCTGAACAACCGATATATCTGTCCTTGTAGTAGAAACTGAGACCTCAGCCTGATTGTTCACTGGTGGGAAGGACTACTAATCTGGTAACTGCTGTACTGATACACTGCGCCTTACTGACGTCCGTCTGGCAACCGGGGGTAAAGAAAGGAACACTGCTTGTCTGTCTATCAGATCCACAGATCGATTAAGTCTTCAACCTCTAACCCAGACTGCTCGGGGAATATCTGCCTGGTCGAAAGCAATTGTGCTAAACTACCTTGCAAAAAGATAAATAAAGCATAATAAGGAAACAAATAACCAGAAAAATGAACAACATAATGTAGATACCCCATTTTTGACCGTCCTCAAGACTTGGACGTCACCGTTTGAACACTCGGTGATCATCCATGTTTGTGTTCGTTTGGAGTTCCCGGAGGTCTCGGCTCGCGCGCCTTGTCTCAGGATCTCCAAACTCGACCGTTTAGTGTCTGGTTTTGCACCAAACACTTGTGTTTTACCTTGGAAGGGCAGGGTAGGGCTTGTAGACCATCCCCACCCATCACCGGCAATGGCTAAAGGCCACCGGCTGGTTTTTGCTGCCACCGGCAATATATATTGCCGGCCAGCACTGTTTGTTGCCGGTCAGCACTTTTTAGTGCCGGCCGGCACTCCTTTTGGCCAAGATGGCATTTTTGGCCGGCCGGTTACTGTGCAGTTGCTTTTTGAGATATTTTTAGGCAGCTGTATTGCAGTGACTTTCCCTCCATACACGTGTATGGAGGGATGGCCCTCTAGTTTGGCTTAACTTGTAAGTTTTGCAAGTTTGGTTGCATATATAGAGAGAGGCTCTCTGTTGTTGCTAAGGTTAGAGACTTAGGATATTTTGAGAGCAAAAAACAGCCATTGTTAAGCTCTGGTTTTAGGGTTTGAGTTAGATACACTCCCTATATCTCTTTCCCTCTCTTTTGTGCACTAGGTGTTTTGTGTCTTACTATTGCACACAAACACCTAGTGTTTCACCTTCCTCTTGGAACTGAGGTTCTAAGGGACTGATTTTGAAGTTTTGGCATTGGATTCAAGCTAAAGGAGGCCTTTGGAGCACCATTTGTGAAGGGGTCTTCAAGGGTGAGAACCTCTGATTTTGGTCCTTTCTTTCATGCCATGTTTGGTCTTACTAAGTGTAGTTCAATGCCCCATTGGCTTGCTTCGAACACTTGGACTATTTGTTGCATGTTTGGCTTGATTTTGTTGCTTGGTTTGGCACCATCCTAACATGCATTTTTAGAGCTCATGTTGCATGCTAATTAGTCCATGATTCCCCCTTTCAAGTATGCTTGAGAGTTGTTCAATTTATGCCTAAGTGTTGGCCTTTCAACATATGCATGTGTGCATGTGTATTTGGTCCCTCATTGTAGCACTTCGGCTATTGTTTTAGGCCTATTTAGAGCTGCCTAATTCATGCATAAGTCCATCTTTCCATTTATTTGCATTGCCATATGTATGCTTGTATGCTTGCATAAGCTTGCCCCCATGCCATGTTGCATCCTTAGCTTGTATGCTTAGGTTGCATTGCATTTTGCATGCATTCCTTGTCCCTTGATTTGGTGATAGGGATTAGGACTTTGGTTTGATTTGGTTTGCATGCATTTGAAATCAAAGTTGCATACTTGGTTCTTTGGGCCATCATGCATGGAAATGCGTGATTGGTGGTCCGAGAATCGAGGCACATGCCCCTTTGAGTCATTATCATGACAAGGGACATGGTTGGTGCATATATGCCTTGAATTGTGCTGCCATGCTTTGTCGTGCCCTCTGCTGCTGTGAGTTGCAGGTTCTGCAGGAATTTATTGCCGGCCGGCAGTATTTAGTGCCGACCGGCAGTCAATCGATGGCCGGTGGATCTATTTTGTGCCGGTGACTAAATGCTACTGCCGGTGGAAATTCTGCTTAGCCGATGATATTCCCCAGTGTCCTGAGAGGCATTCCTGAGGTTTTGACAGCCTCCAGAAGAGTGAAGGAGGGAAAACAGAGGCAGCCTATGCATGGCGGCGCGTTTCCCGAGGCAATTTTCCTGTTTTATTTAATTTATTTAATTTGTTAATTAAATTAATTAATTTGTAATATTAATTAGCTTGCGTAGTTAATTAATTTGTAATATTTATTTGGTCCCTCCGAGCGAGGGCAAATCTGTAATAAGCGTGCGTGAGTGTGTGTATGTCTTCCAACCTCACGTCTTTCTTCCCTTTTATTTACCTGCTTACGATGGTTAGTATTAGGGCATGTTTAATTTAGCATACCTTATGCTATGCACGCGTGCATCCATACATTTGTATTACATACATTAGGCTCGGTACATCATGCTAACTGCATTTGTACTTCAAATTCTAAACTGAATATGTGATAGTTGCGCATTCTCACATGCCATGTTTAGGATAGCCGAGCCTATTCCAGTAACATTTTGTATGCGATGCATTAGGCACTTAACATGGACTTAGATCACACATGTTTGCTAACTAGTTTACTGTTTTGGCACGGAGTACGATGTAAGTATTTATGCTTTAGCATCCCGCATGCGTGTGAATGTTGCCATGACAGTATGCTTGCTATGCGACTAAATGCTTATATGATAAACTGTTTGAATGCTTGTGGGTGAAGGTTGGATTGTTTGAGTTGGAAAAACTCGTTGAAATCCGTGTTTTAGCCTACTTGTGAGTAGCAAATTCCAAAGCATTTTCAAAGCAAACGGATATGCAATGTTTCTTTCCAAATTAGGCAATCTAGTCTATACTTGTTTGCTATGCGCATAACATAGTAATTCTAGGCTAATAAATGGAATAAGAACACGTAATGTTTTCAAAATCGGATATCATGGTTAGCAGAGGCCGGTCTTCGGACCGGGTGAAAGGGGGTGCTCATAGCTGACCTTCCCCGATCGTACCCAAGCTCCCGAGCCGAGACAACTCCGGTGATGACGGACATGTGGCCTTCGGCACCGAGTCAGGGTTTCCTAAATTTCCCCATTTTAAAAATATTTAGGTGGCGACTCTGTATCTGGCAAAGCAGTCCATGTTTGGCACTACTTTTTCAAAAATCTGTTTCTCAAAACGATTTGCCAGATTTGGACTCTTTGGTTCAGATTAGGAACCGTGACACAAATCGAGAGTCCGAGCTGTAGCTAGGTCCCCCTCGCGGGCTTGTTACAGTTTCTGGCGACTCTGCTGGGGATTTTTAGAGAGTTTGACTCGAACTCGTGATATCCTGTTTTGACTTCATTTATGTGTTTCTTTGCATTGCATGTGCATTGGTGCGCCTAGGAACACAGTGTTTGCCATCTGCCATTCCTGAACGGTTTGCCGGAGGCTTGTCTTGTCAAGGCATGTCCATAAGGCTGACCGGCTATGGGCTCTGACAGCATGGGAACACAAACCCCGGTTTACCGGGGCACCCTTTTTGACCATTCGACCTAGTTCATATTCGGATCCATAGTGACCATTCCAAACTAGGACAGGTTGCTTACCCGATATTAGGTTGTTTGAAAACCGCTGTGTGCATAGTGAAACCCTAGCTCCTGACAAAATAGGACAGGGAAACCCTACCCCAACATAGGGGTGTTTTGTTCTCTTTACTTGCCATGTGCTTCTAGAATGTATTTCTACAGGAACGCACATATCAGTTTGCAAGTTTGAGTACCAGACCTGAGAATACCAGTATCAGTATCAGTTATGGGAATCAGTTATCCGCGGGTATCAGATTCAGTATTTTGGGAACAGAAATTTGGGAACAGTGATTAGCAGTAGGGTACAGTTGTTTGGCTACGCCCGTATTCGATCAGTTTGGACTGAAATGCTGCCTGTTTTTCCTTTCAGTTCAGAGAGTGGCAGAGTTGATACAGAATAGCCAGTGTCTCCCCTTGCTGAAGCAGGATTTATGGCGGCACAAAATTCAGAAGAAGTTGTGGTTATGACGGCTGCATTAGAGCAGGGGACCGCTCCGCAGAGTGAGGCCAGCATCAGTATGTCACACCCGCCCAGGTCGCCCGTTGTGCACCCGGTTTGGGCTCCCCAGTTATATCAGGCTCGTGAGCCCACCACCTTTGAATTGATGGGAATGATAGGGGACCTCCAGAGGTCTGTGGCCGATCTAGCCTATGGAATGTCGGCTTCACCGCCAGCGGCGCCATATGCCGGGAATTTCATACCACAGGAGCCCCCGCTACTGGGGCGGATTGTGATAGAGCTCAGCCAGCCAGAGGTGGCTTCCAGCTACAGTCGCGACATGCCGGCACCGACCCAGACCCTTGATCAGGCTGAGGCCAGAGGAAAAGACAAGGCAAAGGTGGATGCCGATCCTATCGAACAACTGCTGTGGGCAGTCGAGGCTTTGAAAGTCAGAGGGATGAACAAGCAACAAACATCTGCGATCGTGACCAAAGCTGTGGATGATGCTTACCCCACTCCGATCAAAAGCAGTTCAAGCCAGGTAGAAAATCGGGATAGGCCCCGTCATGCCCAGACAATTCCTGTAGTTCCCAACCCTGCACCGGGAAAGGGTCAAAAAGCCAAGGCAGCGCCAGCCGACCCTTTCGCTAGCGCATCTAGCAAGAATCCTCAAACTTCAAAGTACCTGCCCCGAGGGCGCAGGGTCTTTCACGACCTCCACATGCCTTTGTCTAGGGCATTGCTAATATTGGCGAAGAATGGGCATCTTAAACCTTTGGAGCCTCGGCCACTCACGAAGAATCTCCCCGCCACTCATGATGCTACCTTGTACTGCGCGTACCACCAACAGTCCGGTCACAGTACCGATGGATGTTCCCGCCTTCGTCATGAAGTGCAGGATTTGATTGATAACAAGGTTATCCTACCACCCACCTCAGCCAAGCCCGTTACCACCCAGTTGTTGGATTTCGAGGGCTCAGATACTGCGAGTATGTAAAGTGAACCGCCTGCGGGCAACACTTGGTATGTTTTTGGTATAGCGTCTGGCACGCGTTTTTGAGCATCGGTGAAACTGAGTTTTGTAAATCCTGGCTTGGATATCGAGTCAGTCTTTTGTTTTGAGTCTGTCTCTTTGTCTTGAGTCAGTCTTTTTGCTTAAGGGTCTGTCTTGTTGTATCGAGTCAGTCCCCGTTGTATATAATACCAGGTGATTCAGGGGTTGTTGCCTCGAACACCGTCTTGTTTTGTAATTATCTGTTTTTGTTTTGAGTCTGTTTCTGCCGAGGGGCCAGTTGCACCAACAGATCCGGATGAAACAGCTGTTGCTATCTCAACTTCATGCTTGCTTTCAGCATAAGTGCCAGAAAATTTGATTGGGCTGATAGTACATCTCGCCTGCTCTCCTATGTGCCAAACTCATTGCATTAACCTTAGTTTTTCAAAAAAAAAAAACTTTTGAACACTGCGGTGATGAAAACGAAGAGGAAGGAATTCCTCGGGTTTTGCAAAATTTTGATCGTTTTGAGAGAAAGAGCGGCGTGCTAAACCTTTTAATGATGAAACCATGCTTGTTGGCGTGAGTACTGAGAAGGATCCTGGCCTGATCCAGATTGGTTCCACACTATCTTCGGCGCGAGCGATTTGTCGCTTTCTTAAAAACTTTCAAAAACAAATGTTTTACGCGGCCCTGCGAAGACCTGTGCGGAATCGCTCTTGAGATTGCGCAGCCTAGGATCGCTCTCAACCTCAAGATTCGACCTGTTGTCTTGAACCTCGAACTCATTCGGAACATTCAACAGTCAACTGTCAGAAAAGGCCCGTGTGGCCAGTTTTGAAGCAGCCCTCGACCAAGAGGCGCAAAAATTGAATCAAGAGGAGTAGATCTCACCAGAAGAAGCTCGTGGAGTAACCGGGATGGATTCTTCCGCAAGTCATTGCAACAGCCGTTCTCCTAGATACAGAGAGGCTTCAATTTTAAAAACCATTTGGCATGGCCTTGCTACACTTTTACCCTTTGAGAGGCTCGCTGGGTCGAAAACCCGGAAGGGCGACCCAGGCAAAAGTTAGAGCAAGAGAAAAATACAAAAAGGAAAAACACAAAAAAGAAAAGAAAAGAAAAAGAAAAATACAAAAGAAGAAAAGAAAAGAAAAAAAAAAGAAAGAAATGAACAAAAGAGAATAAAAAGAAGCTCGCAAGGTCGAAAACCCGCATTGGGCGCCTTGGCAAAAGTGAGAGCCTAAAAAGTGAAGGTTAAAATACCCGAGTGGACCTTAACCGGAACTACGTAAGGCTTGATTCCCATGTTTGGGATACGTAGGCAACTTCATCATGAAGTCTAGCCCCCAACGCTTTCATAGCGTCTCAGTCCATGCAATGGTTTCAACTTCATCCCAAAGTCTAGTCGCCAATGCTTCCAAGGCGACTGTGTCCATATATTTGTTGTGACCGTCTTCGCCGTCTCTGTGTCCAAGAGCTCGACCACCGCCAACGAATACTATCTGCGGACTGCTGCGGCACCATCCAAACAAGGGGGCAACTTTCCGTTGGCGTGAGCTGTCGAAAGGCGCCATTCAAACTAGGGGCAACTTTCCGTTGCCTCCCACCCCCTTCAAACCAGGGGCAATTTTCATTGCCTCCAATCCGAGGTTGCGCATCTCAAAGAGTAAGTTCCATGCTCGTTGAGCATTGACTGTTTGCAAAATAGTTTTTGAAAATTTTTACTGAGGTTGACTATTTTCTCGAAAACTATTCCATTTTCCAAAATCGGACCATTGTCTTGGACCCAAAAAGGAAAATTTTCAGTGCTTACTGCCTGACTTGCACGGTTTTCAAATCAAAAATCGAACAAGTACGTTAATCCAACTCTCATTTTGATTAAAACTGTTTTAGTAGAAAGCAAAAACAAAAATGGTTAAAATGATGAACTAGGGGCACAGTTGAGTCAGGCGTTCTGTCTTTCCCCCGTCATCGACGTACTTGCCAGAAGGGCGCTCTACCCGCCAGAAGAAATAGCCGTGAGCTAACGGCATTGGGCATGAACCTGCAACTTCCTGTTCATTCATCAATCACCCCGGGGAGGGATGAAAAATGAGAGAATGAAGAATAGAGAGGTGTAAGTTGAGAGAAAAGTGAAGAAAAGGTTTTTGAGAGAAAATCCGAGCTTGAGAGTCGAGTGATGTGAGAATCACAAATCAGACAGGGTGGGAAACAATACCCAGTTTGAACTGGCTCCTCGTGGTCCGAGGTCCCCCATCTTCGTTTACGCGTCTGTGTGTCGTGTCTCTTTGATTTGACGGTCTCGTCTTTTGTTTTTAGTCTTTCCCGAGCGTGTCTCGTTGTGTTTAGGTCATGCACCTATATTTGAGTCCTCCCCGCTGTGTTCAGTTGTAGGCTCGATACCCCGGTTTGAAAAACCCTCATTCGATTTCAAAAATCACTTACACTCGGAATGCTGTGCCATTCTCTACATTTGAGCATGTTTCAACCCTAGCTAGTTTCACCGCTGTAGGCCGTCTTGTCAGATTGGGCTGTTTTGTTTAGAATTTGCTGTGTGCAGGATGAACCGAATGCTGTCCTAAGGGCTGTATACAGATTAATCCCCAGTAGAGCAAGGGCTGTGTGTCCAGAATCAGGCAGTGGGCTGCTTGGGTTATTTCGCTATTGGCTGTTTAAGTTATCTGATTATTGCAGTGCAAGTGTTCAATTTTCAGACAGCTAATCAATTTCATTTACATTGAGGTGTAACATGATGAGATGCAATGCAATACATGAGATATGTGAATGTAACACTTTTTAAGCAAAAATCTGTTCATTTAACTATCTTTTCAAATGTACAAGTTTTGGAAACAAAAATCTGCCTGCGGCAGTACAAGGTAATCTATCTACCAACAAAAAGAAAAGTACAAGAAAGAAGAAAGATAACAAAAATCCGCATCTCTGTCGAGCACTCCAAGGGCTGTCAGTCCGTCCTGGTCCTCTTCCTAGACGAGGGTCCAGGAGCATCATCAGCATCGTCGTCAGAGCCCGAGCTAGAACCGTCTCCGGTCTCCTCCTCCGATGACTCGGACTCCGCCTCTGAATCCTCGTCGTCATCATCATCCGGGACTGGGGCTCGCGAGTTACTCCCGACGTGAGTACGCCCTCCCCTGGTACGGGGAAATATCCTGCCCTCCTCATCTCTCCCCCCAGCAGGAACAGAAGGTCCCGCTGGAGCACCTCCCGCCATGGGAATCTGGAAAGGAGGCTGAAAAGTACATAAAAAGGGAAATGCATCAGTATACTGTGAACAGTTTATCGGTGCAGAATGCAGTGTGTGAATGCCGTGAGCAGTTTATCAGTGCAGAATGCAGTGTATGAGTACCGTGTGTGAATGCCGTGAGCAGTTTAACAGTGCAGAATGCAGTGTATGCAGTGTTCAGATACTGTGAGATCAGTGTATCATGTGTTGTGCCGTGCGTCAGATTATGTAAAGCAGTGTATGAATGGTTTGAGGCCAGTGTCAGAAGAACATACCGGAATGTTGTAGAGGGCTAGGAGATCAAATGTCCGTTGGAGCATCCCCATCATCGAGGCATTCATCGCCAACGACTGACGGGTGTACCCAGAAGAAGCCTGCAAAAATATCAGATGCATTAGTATTCTGTGGAATATCAAGTAAACTGAAATGAAATGACTGTACGAAGTCCAGTGATACGTACCGGTGGTAAGTCGGGGACGTCGATGAACTCGTGACCAGCCGGTGGAGGGGCGAAGGGGATCTGATAGGTCGCCCCACCCTGCCCCTGGAAAGTCAGTACAGCGGGCAGGGCAGGCCAGCCAACTCCCCGTCCTCCCTGCACTCCGCCCCTGCCACGGACCCGGGCCCTCCTCGAAGATCCAGCCCCTGCTCCCGCTCCGGCCCCAGCCGCCGATGCCACAGGCCTGGCCCCCTCTGCTCGACGGCCGCTCAAAGGTCGCATCAGGTACGTCTGCACGTACTCCTGATAGTCGCCGGTACCTCTGAAGCCGGCCTCCTCCTAGCCGATGGTGTAGTCGTCCACCTGCTCGCGGGTGAGCCTCTCGGTCTCCCTCATACCCACAGGAGGGTGAACCGGGACTATCTGCTCAGGTAATCCCAGGGTCTGGCGTAAAAAATGTTCCCCCAGGTACCAAGCCCGACAGACCGGGCCGTCAAGCAAGATCCGGAAACGCGAGGTCTCCTCCGCACCAGGGAACCGACCCTGCATCGCCGCCGGCAAGGAAGCCCATGGCCGCCAAGTGATCTGAAAGTGACAGACAGTTTGTTATCTACTGTTTTGGAAATGTGCAGTGGAAAAGCGAAGCTTAAATGAACTGCAAGTAAAACATACCTCGGCCGGGGTAATGGTATCGAAATATCGGCGGAAAAAGCCGAAAGTCTCTCGTGGTCGCCGGGTGCACCTCCCGCCAAAGCGCTGTGAGAATGGGACGGCCGGAGGAGGCTCTGTAACTGGTACGGGTGCGAGCCTAGGAAAGTAGGCATAAACCCACAACTGCAAAACAGATGTCAGTATGACCATCAGATAAAGTAGAATGTACAGAATAAAGCAGAAAAGGCAGAGCCGTGTGTTGTGCAGTGTATTGTTTACAGTGTACAGTGTGAGCAGTGTACAGTCAGTGTAAAGCAGAATGTATGTGTGTGCCGGGTGTACAGTATACAGCAAGAATAGAGCAGACTACAGTGTGTGCAGTGTACAGAGTACAGAAAGTACGAGACAGAAATGAAAAAAGCGGAGAAGAAGTGTACCTCCCAAGCCCGCCAGTAGCCTCCGAGTAGCTGGCCGCTGCCGCGAGAAGCCAAGCTCATGTACCTGTAGAGAGTGGACAGAGCGGCGCCGCCCCAATCATAGTGCAGAATGTCCCGGACGTCCACCAGTGCGCTGAGAAGACAGAGAGGCACGGTGTTCGCCCGGTCGGCGAAGATCGTCGTCCCAAACAAGAACATGAGGAAGCCGCGAGCATACCTCTCCACGTCCTCCTGGGTCATCTGCGCCTCCTCCTCCAACACAGGCTGGACTCGAAACTGGACCTCGAACCAGGAGTATCGGACGAAACCTGGACGAGCGAGAGGTGGTGCCTCCCCCAACAGATAAACCTGAGCGGCGGTCCACTCATCCATCGCGATGTCGAAGGGGATCGGATCACCCCCTACCCCGATGCCTGTGAGCATCGAGAAGTCATAAGGGGTCATCGTCATGTCCCCTGCTGCAGAAAAATGGAAAGAATCGGTGGTGTCCCACCATCTCTCCGCTAGAGCAGCAAGGAGAGGTCTGCATGTGGCGAGCCGGGAGAGTCCTCGGCAGACGGTGCCGAAACCCGCTCGATCCACGATGCGTTGGACTGCGTCGGGGAGCTCATCATACCACTCCCGAGCACCAGTATTCCCATACCCACGAATGGTATGGGAACCCTCCTGTAAACAGAAAATAACAATTGCAAGACAACATTCAAAATGCAGTTTTGAAAGAACAGATATAGCATGCATGCAAGTTTGTCAGATTCAGGCAAATACCGGGTGCCGGTGTGCTTACAGTGAAATACGTGTGATGTGTCAGCGTGTTTGGGTGTTTCAGAGCAGATATAGCATATGTGCAAGTTTGACAGATTCAGACAAATACTGGGTGCCAGTGTGTATGCAGTGGAATACAGTGAGCGCAGTGTGTTTGAGTGATTCAGGGCTAGTGCAGTGTGTGTGCATGTGTCAGTCTCAAGCAGATATCAGTTGTATGTATGTTTACAGTCAACTACAGTCTACGGTATATCAGATTCAAGCAGTTAAAGAATACAACTAACTATGACAGTTTTGTATCCTACATTGCAGAAAGTAAAGCAGAAGAAAGAGAGTTACCTCGGAAGTGCCGAATGAAAGGTGGGAAGTAGGCTCGCGTAGTAGTAGCTCAGGCGCCGCGTACCTCTTGAAGCTCCGGAACTGACGCAGGCCGTCGGGGGGCAGAACATGGATCGCCGGTCGGTAGGTCGCCGGGTCGAACGGGCGCTCACCCAATGGTAGGAGCTCGACCCCGGGATCCATCTCGTGGTCCGGGGGAGTCCCGCCACGTGGAATGTCGTCCGCCATATCAAAAATGATGAGAAAATGGCTGGGAAAAGGAAAACCGGGCCGGAATACGAAGAGTCAACTGAAAAGTCAACTCCCAAGAGGGTCAGAAATGGCCGGGAAGGCCGGAATGTGAAAAGGCACAGGAATGAAGAGGAAAGTGAGGGGAACAAACCCCGAAAAGGCGAGAACGCCAAACGAGGCACCAAAACGAAAATGTGATCGGTTGAAAATGTCCGAAACGCGAAGAAAATCGCGAATCCGACGACGAAACGGGCGTAGAACGCGAAGAAACGGGCGAAAAATGAGAGAGAAACACTGTAGAGAGAGAGAGCAAGAGATTTCGGCGGTGGGGAAGTGAGGAATAGGGCTTGAAGCCCTATTTTATAACACCCGAAGTGAAAAGTCGAAACTGCCCCGAATCAGCAACTGTTTGCCGGTCGGCAATGTTTTGTGCCGGCCGGCACTTTTTTGTGCCGATGGAGTTATTTTGCAGCCGGTGGACAGCCGATGGCCTCCCCTTCCAGCCGGTGGTGTTCCCACAAACTTGTTTAGGCCATATGAGAAGTTTTTGGTCTTCATAGCTCAAGAAAGTGCAAGAAAGTGCATCCTCGACGCTCAACCGGCCTCCGTTTTGACCTCGGGTCGTGTCTGCTGTGCGTGGCACTCCAATTCATACAAGGTGTATCCTTTTCGTATCCTTTTGACTTTTTACAAGATCCAAAAGTTGCCCCATGTGCATCGCAAACCGTCGCACTGTTTTGTGCATTCCGAACCGTCGCACTGTTTTGTGCATTTCAAACCGTCGCACTGTTTTGTGCATTTCGAACCATCGCGCTGTTTTGCATTCCGTTGCGCGGTTTTGCGCATATCATTTCTTTACTTGCATAGACCGCATGCTAATTACATTACCTGCGTAGACCGCATGTTTGTAATCATTCTTTACTTGCGTAGACCGCATGTTTCTTAATTTCATTACCTGCGTAGACCACATGTTTTGATTGCGTAGACCGCATGTTTCTTAACTTCTTTACCTGCGTAGACCGCATGTTTTGATTGCGTAGACCGCATGTTTTGATTGCGTAGACCGCATCTTTATTGATTGCTTGCGTAGACCGCATGTTTTGCTTGCGTAGACCGTATCTTTGTTGTTTTCATTACCTGCGTAAACCGCATGTTTTGATTGCGTAGACCGCATGCTTTGATCGCGTAGACCGCATCGTTGTTCAATTTCATTACTTGCGTAGACCGCATGTTTTGCTTGCGTAGACCGCATCTTTCTTAATTTCATTACTTGCGTAGACCGCATGTTTTGATTGCGTAGACCGCATGTTTTGCTTGCGTAGACCGCATCTTTGTTGTTTTCATTACCTGCGTAGACCGCATGTTTTGCTTGCGTAGAGCGCATGTTTCTTAACTTCTTTACCTGCGTAGACCGCATGTTTTGATTGCGTAGACCGCATGTTTCTTAATTTCATTACTTGCATAGACCGCATGTTTTGATTGCATAGACCGCATCTTTATTGATTGCTTGCGTAGACCGCATGTTTTGCTTGCGTAGACCGCATCTTTGTTGTTTTCATTACCTGCGTAGACCGCATGTTTTGATTGCGTAGACCGCATGCTTTGATCGCGTAGACCGCATCGTTGTTCAATTTCATTACTTGCGTAGACCGCATGTTTTGCTTGCGTAGACCGCATCTTTCTTAATTTCATTACTTGCGTAGACCGCATGTTTTGATTGCGTAGACCGCATGTTTTGCTTGCGTAGACCGTATCTTTGTTGTTTTCATTACCTACGTAGACCGCATGTTTTGATTGCGTAGACCGCATGCTTTGATCGCGTAGACCGCATCATTGTTCAATTTCATTACTTGCGTAGACCGCATGTTTTGCTTGCGTAGACCGCATCATTGTTCAATTTCATTACTTGCGTAGACCGCATGTTTCGCTTGCGTAGACCGCATCTTTCAATTTCATTACTTGCGTAGACCGCATGTTTTGATTGCGTAGACCGCATCATATTTAATTTCAATACCTGCGTAGACCGCATGTTTTGATTGCGTAGACCGCATCTTTGTTGATTTCATTACCTGCGTAGACCGCATGCTCATGATCAATTTCGTTGCCTGCGTAGACCGCATGCCCCACTTACATGTTTGTATCTTCACAGCATTGTTATGCTCCCCACTTGCTTTGCGTTCTCACGCATTTCGAGTACACTACTATGCATGTTGCTAACAATATTGTACCTGTATAGTTTGTTTTCTTTGCAGGCACAATATTGTATGTACGGTTCATTTGAAGCTGGTGCAACCAGACGAACCGGACAGGTATTCGACGGTCTAGGAGACCTTAAATCCTTGGAAGGTGTAAGACCTTTAGTGTTCGCATTGTCATGCGTCTCGAAAGCCGCGTGTTGTCGCGCATTTCATATGACATGCATTTTATACATCATTTGCATTTCAAAAACAAAAAAAAAAAGCAAAAAAAACATGCATTCATTGCATCACCGTCCATCTATGGCTTGCGCCTTTCCAGGTTGAGCTTGGTCTGGTATGTGCCCTTATTTTTCATGTTAAAACACAGTTCTGCATGTGTATCGCGCCAATTCCACGCTGATATGTTGGTTGAGGGTTGCGGCACCTTTTCTGTGTTATACATGGCCTGTATGTGTACATGCCTTTCCTAGGCAAGATTTGGTTTGGCCTGCGTGCCATATCCATTGCCATCTTCCTAGCATATCCATATATATTACATTGTAGTGTAATTTTTGCATCCGGCATTAGGATCGTAGTCCTTTCTCCAGCGGGTCGTTTCCCCACTTATGTTAATTCCACCCAATACTTGTTCTTGCGTCTGTCTACAATGCTCATAGTTCAGTTGACCGTTCTATGGTAGACAGACTTGTTATCACCATCAATCTATTTGACATAGGTTTAGTTTCGAACCGCTCGTGATTGGATCATGATTCAATTGCTTTGCATGTAGCTTGCATTGTTTCAATTACATTGCATCTTCATTTGCATTGTTTATACATTGTTTTGTATATATTGCATATCATTTTGCATTGTCATGCATGTTGCTAACAATGTTGTACCTGTTAAGTTTGTCCTCTTTTCAGGCACGATATTGTATGTACGGTTCATTTAAAGCTGGTGCAACCAGACGAGCCGCACAGGTATTGTACCTCCCGAGTGAGACGTATTGAGAATTACATAATCCTCTTACATCCTTTCTGCATTGTAGTGTAGCTTGGTGTATGCTAGCTTAAAACTGTCGCATGTTTGCTTCGTTACAGCTTTCTTTGCATGATCATAAGTTATGCTCGGCTCTGCGCATTGTCTTGCATTTCGCCCCTGCCTTCGGGCGCATATCTTGTTTGTCTTGCATGTTTGTCTGAGTCTTCGGCCTTGTCAAAAATGGGTCGTCTCTAGGCTTTGACATTCACTCTCGTCATTGTTATGACTTTCGAGTTCTGTCAAAGAGGGGCAACTGTAGACACCCCATTTTTGACCGTCCTCAAGACTTGGACATCACCGTTTGAACACTCGGTGATCATCCATGTTTGTGTTCGTTTGGAGTTCCCGGAGGTCTCGGCTCGCGCGCCTTGTCTCAGGATCTCCGAACTCGACCGTTTAGTGTCTGGTTTTGCACCAAACACTTGTGTTTTGCCTTGGAAGGGCAGGGTAGGGCTTGTAGACCATCCCCACCCATCACCGGCAGTGGCTAAAGGCCACCGGCTGGTTTTTGCTGCCACCGGCAATATATATTGCCGGTCGGCACTGTTTGTTGCCGGTCAGCACTTTTTAGTGCCGGCCGGCACTCCTTTTGGCCAAGATGGCATTTTTGGCCGGCCGGTTACTGTGTAGTTGCTTTTTGAGATATTTTTAGGCAGCTGTATTGCAGTGACTTTCCCTCCATACACGTGTATGGAGGGATGGCCCTCTAGTTTGGCTTAACTTGTAAGTTTTGCAAGTTTGGTTGCATATATAGAGAGAGGCTCTCTCTTGTTGCTAAGGTTAGAGACTTAGGATATTTTGAGAGCAAAAAACAACCATTGTTAAGCTCTGGTTTTAGGGTTTGAGTTAGATACACTCCCTATATCTCTTTCCCTCTCTTTTGTGCACTAGGTGTTTTGTGTCTTACTATTGCACACAAACACCTAGTGTTTCACCTTCCTCTTGGAACTGAGGTTCTAAGGGACTGATTTTGAAGTTTTGGCATTGGATTCAAGCTAAAGGAGGCCTTTGGAGCACCATTTGTGAAGGGGTCTTCAAGGGTGAGAACCTAGTCTCCTTTTTCCCCATTTTTGCATTGATTTTCTACCTATCTTAGAGCTGTTTTTGTGCTTATTGTATAACATAAAAAAGTTCTGTTTTTAAGCCCTCTTTATTGTTTATTAAGAGTGTTTTGTTGTTTGAGGGTGGTTGTCCCCCCTTAGGCCTTGAAAGGCCTCATTTTGGGTCATTTTGTGCTAGCTCCGGGATTTTGGTGTTGGGGTCTCTTCACCACTAAAATCTTGAGGGATTTCAGTGGTGAAGGTGATGCCTTGAAGTCCCAAGAAGGAGAGGGCCACCCCCTCTCCTTGTTGTCCTTGAAAAGGGCATATTTTGGCCTCTTGAGAGAGCATTATGCTTGAGTGTGTGTTGAGCATGTTTGGGCTGTTTTTCATGCTTATATATCCATAATATAACATGATTTTAAATTGGTTTTGGTACTCCATGCATGCTTAGCGTAGTTGCCTTGTAATGCCTTGTTATGCCTTAACATGTCTTAGGTTGTTAGCCTTTGTTGGAGCATGTTTTAGGCTTAGTCTTGTGAAGATTATGTGCATATTTTGCCATGTTTTAGGTCTGTCCATAAGTGTTTGGGTTGATTTTGGCATGCTTGATATAGCTCCTTTGTATTTGGGCTTGTTGGCCTTGAGTATGTGCACGTGTAGCATGACATCTTTGCATCGATTTGGTGATTTGGGGTCACTTTATATGTTATTTCAGTCCCATTTCCATGCTTGTTTGATTGCCTTGCATGCATCTTTAATGCCTCTTAAGCTTGTGTAGCAATGCTCCATGTTTTGGTGTTTATGCATGCCTTTGATTTTGAGTCACTTAGATGCCATCTAAGTAGTCCTTTAGCTTTGTTTTAACATACTAAACCTCTGATTTTGGTCCTTCCTTTCATGCCATGTTTGGTCTTACTAATTGTAGTTCAATGCCCCATTGGCTTGCTTCGAACACTTGGACTATTTGTTGCATGTTTGGCTTGATTTTGTTGCCTGGTTTGGCACCATCCTAACATGCATTTTTAGAGCTCATGTTGCATGCTAATTAGTCCATGATTCCCCCTTTCAAGTATGCTTGAGAGTTGTTCAATTTATGCCTAAGTGTTGGCCTTTCAACATATGTATGTGTGCATGTGTATTTGGTCCCTCATTGTAGCACTTTGGCTATTGTTTTAGGCCTATTTAGAGCTGCCTAATTCATGCATAAGTCCATCTTTCCATTTATTTGCATTGCCATATGTATGCTTGTATGCTTGCATAAGCTTGCCCCCATGCCATGTTGCATCCTTAGCTTGTATGCTTAGGTTGCATTGCATTTTGCATGCATTCCTTGTCCCTTGATTTGGTGATAGGGATTAGGACTTTGGTTTGATTTGGTTTGCATGCATTTGAAATCAAAGTTGCATACTTGGTTCTTTGGGCCATCATGCATGGAAATGCGTGATTGGTGGTCCGAGAATCGAGGCACATGCCCCTTTGAGTCATTATCATGATAAGGGACATGGTTGGTGCATATATGCCATGAATTGTGCTGCCATGCTTTGTCGTGCCCTCTGCTGCTGTGAGTTGCAGGTTCTGCAGGAATTTATTGCCGGCCGGCAGTATTTAGTGCCGACCGGCAGTCAATCGATGGCCGGTGGATCTATTTTGTGCCGGTGACTAAATGCTACTGCCGGTGGAAATTCTGCTTAGCCGATGATATTCCCCAGTGTCCTGAGAGGCATTCCTGAGGTTTTGACAGCCTCCAGAGGAGTGAAGGAGGGAAAACAGAGGCAGCCTATGCATGGCAGCGCGTTTCCCGAGGCAATTTTCCTGTTTTATTTAATTTATTTAATTTGTTAATTAAATTAATTAATTTGTAATATTTATTTGGTCCCTCCGAGCGAGGGCAAATCTGTAATAAGCGTGCGTGAGTGTGTGTATGTCTTCCAACCTCACGTCTTTCTTCCCTTTTATTTACCTGCTTACGATGGTTAGTATTAGGGCACGTTTAATTTAGCATACCTTATGCTATGCACGCGTGCATCCATACATTTGTATTACATACATTAGGCTCGGTACATCATGCTAACTGCATTTGTACTTCAAATTCTAAACTGAATATGTGATAGTTGCGCATTCTCACATGCCATGTTTAGGATAGCCGAGCCTATTCCAGTAACATTTTGTATGCAATGCATTAGGCACTTAACATGGACTTAGATCACACATGTTTGCTAACTAGTTTACTGTTTTGGCACGGAGTACGATGTAAGTATTTATGCTTTAGCATCCCGCATGCGTGTGAATGTTGCCATGACAGTATGCTTGCTATGCGGCTAAATGCTTATATGATAAACTGTTTGAATGCCTGTGGGTGAAGGTTGGATTGTTTGAGTTGGAAAAACTCGTTGAAATCCGTGTTTTAGCCTACTTGTGTGTAGCAAATTCCAAAGCATTTTCAAAGCAAACGGATATGCAATGTTTCTTTCCAAATTAGGCAATCTAGTCTATACTTGTTTGCTGTGCGCATAACATAGTAATTCTAGGCTAATAAATGGAATAAGAACACGTAATGTTTTCAAAATCGGATATCATGGTTAGTAGAGGCCGGTCTTCGGACCGGGCGAAAGGGGGTGCTCATAGCTGACCTTCCCCGATCGTACCCAAGCTCCCGAGCCGAGACAACTCCGGTGATGACGGACATGTGGCCTTCGGCACCGAGTCAGGGTTTCCTAAATTTCCCCATTTTAAAATTATTTAGGTGGCGACTCTGTATATGGCAAAGCAGTCCATGTTTGGCACTACTTTTTCAAAAATCTGTTTCTCAAAACGATTTGCCAGATTTGGACTCTTTGGTTCAGATTAAGAACCGTGACACAAATCGAGAGTCCGAGTTGTAGCTAGGTCCCCCTCGCGGGCTTGTTACACATAACGACATAAATAAACACAACACACAGTTGGCATTTGTAAGCTAAACACACTGTTCTCAAACATTGATCACTATTCCCAAATCACTGCCCCAGATCTGATACCCTCAGGTAATACTGATTCTCTCAAATACTGATGCTCGCAGACCTGATACTCGAACTTGCAAACTGATACATGCATTCCTGTAGAGGCACACTCTAAAAGCACATAATCAAGCAAGTAAGAGCCAAAAACACCCCTATGGAGGGGGAGGTCTTCCCTGTCCTATCTTGTTAGGAGCTGGGGTTTCACTACGCACACAGTGGTTTCAAACAACCTATAATCGGGCCAGCAACCTGTCCTAGTTTGGAATAGTCACTATCGATTCCGATATGCACTAGGTCGAATCGTCAAAAGGGGGGCCTCAATAACAACCGTGGTTTGTGTTCCCATCGTGGCAGAGCCCATAATCGGTCAACCTTATGGCACGCAGCCTCCGACAAACCATTCAGGAATAGGAGATAGCAAACACAGTGTCCTAGGCGCAGCAATGCAAATGCAATGCAAAGAGACACATAAGTGTAAACAAAACAAGATATCATGATGTTCGAGTCAAGTTCTCTAAATCCCCAGCAGAGTCGCCAGAAACTGTAGACCGCCCCGGAACTCTGCTCTCCGCGTGCAAGGGCGTGAATCATTTTGTTCTTAGCTCCTACAGTTCAGACTCGTGTGACGGTTCTGAATCTAATCTCACAAAGTGCAATGTGTGATCGATAAATCACCAAAGAGTCCAAATCCGGCAAATCATTTTGGAAAATCGATTTTAATAAAGAAGTGCCAAACATGGACTGCTTTGCCAGATACAGAATCGCCACCTAAATGTTTTATTTTTGGAAAATTTAGGAAACCCTGACTCGTGCTGAAGGCCACGTGTCCGTCATCACCAAAGTTGCCTCTGCTCAGAAACTTAGGTACGAGAGGGGAAGGTCATGCAATGAGCACCCCCGCTTGCTCGATCAAAGATCAGCCTTTTCTAACATGATATATTGTTTTTGAAAACACATTGTAGACACCCCATTTTGATCGGCCCTAAGACTTGGGCACTTTCTTTTAACCACCCGCTAATAAAAATTAGAATATGTCATTTTATGTGTGTATACACATTTTTAGGTTTTTTTTTTTATATAAAATAATAAAAAAACAAACAAAAAAATGAAAAATGAAAAAGAAAATAAAGAAAAGAAAAGAAAAAGAGAGGGTCAGATGAGGATAATGGGTTTTGGGATGGAAAAGGATTTTGTTTTTGCTGGATTCAAAGGGGAACAGAGTGGACATTGTGATTGAAAAGTGGTGGAGGAAATTGAAAAAAGAGGAGGGTAGGTGAGAGTGGGTGGAGAGGAGACAGCTAACAAACACATTATCTCTGCCTCTTCAAAATAATTGAGGTCTCTGGGCACCAAGAGTGTAAATTTTTTATGATTGTTGGCATGGTGGGTGAAAAACAATTAAAAAATCTCTCTCTTTATGTTTTCCGACTTGTTTTGAAGCAAACAGGGAGAAGGGGAGGACAACACATGCAAAAAGGCTCTCTCTCTCTGGGTCTCTCTGAGCTTTCTCCCAGGCACTACCTCCCTCTCCCTCTCAAAATTATTTTCTGACTAAGCTAGAGCTTCTTGATACAAGAAAATGGTGAAAGTAAAACTGGGTGTGGGCTGAAACCACTCCATCCAACTCTCTTTCTCTCTCTTCCATTCTCGCACCAATTCTTCACACCATTCACACAACACACACAAGGCACAACACACAATGGCACACCACACACAGAGCAACACAACCCAGACACACATGCACACACGGAAGACCCATGCACACAGGCACACACCTAGCATAACCACCACACAGCACCATGCCCACACCGCACACACTGCCACTCTCTCCCACACACACACGGCACATACAACACAAACAACACAAACCCAGTAACCACACACTCATCACCCACACACTTCATACACCACACCACACTACCCATGTGCACAGCATACACTCTCACCACACCGCCACTGCCATCCCAACACACACCATACAACACACCCAGCCACCCATATACCTCTCTCCCTCCCTCATGGCAGGCACACCCAGCTCACGGACAACACAGACAGACACGACACAGCACAACACTCGCACTCAGATGCACACGGGATGACACACACAGCATACTCACACACATGCACAAGGCCAACGGCTCTCTCTCCCTCCAGGTTACATCTCTCTCTCTCTCTCTTTCTCTCTCTCTACAATGGATATAGACACACAGAGAAATAGAGTGAGTTAACAGATTCACACATGCACCACACTTTCTTTTCTCTTGGTCTCATCATCATCATCATCATCATCACAGAGCTGAATTCAAGGATGAGCAAAGTGTCCGTGGGCCACCTCATGTGATTAAGCCAAGGTTCATATTTTATTGGGCTGGTTGAACAATCCAGCACTTGGAGAAAAATCATGGTTATTGGGCCGTAAAGTTATGGGATTTTGGTGCTGTAGAATAATAACCCATGTGGATATCATTCACGCTGGGTTGGTGCATTTTTGATTGGCTGGTGGTTTGGTCTTGAAGAGGTCGGGCCGGCTTGACAGTGGGCCGTTTTGTTTGAGCATTGATGGGGCCTCCATTGAAGATGAGTTTACATGGGCTGAGGCGTGAAGACAAATAGTTTGTTTTGCTAATTAATGATTTTTTATTTTTATTTTTATTATTTTTATTTTGAGTGTTTGTGAGGATTTAATTTTATTCCTCTCTCTCATTTGGATTTGTAATATTTAAAGGATTGTAATAATTCCCTATCCCGTTTCTTTCTATCCCATTCTTTAATCGCTTTCCCTAGTTGTACATATGTATATATCTGACATGCCATGCATATCCATACTTTACATTTATGTCTCATGCATTAAGATTCGGCTACATTTACATGTGTGGATTTAATCAATTCTTCTGTGATTCTATGCGCTACCTCATGTTATTGAGATGATTCACATGCCATATTTTAGAAGCCGAATCTTTAGTGCATCACATGAGTGAATTGCATTAGGATTTTGTATATAAGATCATGCATATTTTACTAACTTTGTTTTGTAGTTGTTCGAGGGACGCCGGTCGATTTGTGAGTTTTTATGCTTTAGCATCTCATTTGTGTGTGATTTTCTTATTATGTTTAGCATCCTACCATGTGGCTATTTGCTTAAGTGATAAACTGTATGAATGCCTGTGGATGAAGGCTTGTTGTTTGAATTGGAATAATTCAATAAATGTACGTTTTAAGCCCACTTTGTAGTGGCAAATTCACAAACTTTAAGCCCACTTTGTCAAGTGGCAAATTCAAACCCTTTTCGAAAAACAAACATAAAATTGAATTGTTCTAATTTGAGCAAACTAGTCTATACTTGTATGCTTCACATAGTAAATTTTAGGATTTATTCAGTAATCAGAACATGAACATATAAAGAAAATAAAAAGTCATATCATGGTTTAGTAGAGGCCGATCTTTTGATCGGGTGAGCGGGGGTGCTCATTATTGACCTTCCCCTCTCATACCTAAGGTTCCGAGCCAAGCATCTTTGGTTACGACGAACAGTGGCCTTGGCACCGAGTCATGGGTTTCCTAATTTCCCAAAATATTAGGTGGCGACTCTGACATCTGATGACGCAGTCCATTTTTGACAAAATTGCAATAAAATGGATTTTCAATAAAAGTTTTCAAATCTGGACTCTCGTCTACGTTTCACATTACACTCGTGAAACTAGATCAAAGAGATCTCGGGGGTCCGAACTGTTTAACGCGCGCGGGTACCCCCCGGGCATGTTACAGTTTCTGGCGACTCTGACATCTGATGACGCAGTCCATTTTTGACAAAATTGCAATAAAATGGATTTTCAATAAAAGTTTTCAAATCTGGACTCTCGTCTACGTTTCACATTACACTCGTGAAACTAGATCAAAGAGATCTCGGGGGTCCGAACTGTTTAACGCGCGCGGGTACCCCCCGGGCATGTTACAGTTTCTGGCGACTCCACTGGGGATTTTATGAAACCTTGACTCGAACTCCATGATATGACCTTTATTTTCAATTATATGTTCATTGCATTGCATTCATTGGTGCACTTCAAGTCCTTGTGTTGCCCAGATACTGGTGGGAGCACAGGTAAGCTTTTTGTGACACTACACCTATTTTACGATACTTTAGAGGCCTTGTGTTGTAACCTTTTGAGATTTGTCAAAAGGGTAGCTTTGCTATGTAGCCCTGCTATCTAGCTTTGCTATCTAAGGTTCTCAGACTCTGAAGAGAGGCTATTTGACTCTTCTGATTTCCTGGGATCTTTATTGGTTATGACCCAAAGGACTCTTTGGTAACGTCACCTTGGCTTCAACCCGTAAAATAGAGCCAACCTTGTACATATAGTGAGCTATAGTACCTTTCAAATTAGGACAAGATGCTAAGATGGCTAATGCAACACATGCAAAATGCAACTAATAGGCTCGGCTATTCTAAGATGTCATGTGAATGCAACTGGATAACATGTATTCAAATCGGAATTGAAATGCAATGCAGTTAGTATGATACGTTGTGCCCGGTGCATGCAAAATAGATGAATGATGCATGCATATGAAGTATAAGGATGCTAATCGAAATATGCCCTAAAACTAACCATCGTAAACGGTTAAGTAAAAGGGAGAAAAAAATAGAGGTTGGAAGACATGCATCACACACACGCATGCTTATTACACCAGTTGTGCCCTCTCGACGGAGGGTCCAAATGAGTATGCTAAGCTAGCTACGCTAAGCTATTCTAACTAATCTAATAATCTAATTAGACTAATTATTACGTAATCAAATCGAATAACTAGCTAACACTAAGCTAATTATTACAACACGTTAACTAATTAACAAATTAGCTAGTTTAATTACAAATCAACTAATTAACTAACTTAGCTAATTAATTATTACACAACCGAATTGAAACGAATAGCTATACTAAGCTAGTTAAATATTACACAACAAATCAAATGAATAATCATGCAAACTAATCAACAGTAGTGAAATGGCATCGCGGGCGAGGAAGAGATGCATGCTCGGCCGGCTTTGCTCGGAAATCCACCACCATGCCTCATGTTGCCTCTGTTTGCACTGTTTTAGACTTTTGAAAACTATGCCAACCTCGAAGATACTTCTGATACACCTTATGGACATGCTGAGAGGTCATCAGCCAAGAGGAGTGGCCATCGGCCAGAGAAAATGATCATCGGCCAATTTTCAAGGCTATCGGCCAATTTAGCTGATTGGCACACTAGATAGCCAATTGGCCACTTCTTCCTACAAACTTCTCCTTTTGCTGCAACAGAGCACTAACAGAGGCATGGCAGTGTATTTGCATGAAAATATGTATGCAACCACACTCCATATCATGTTCAAAGCTCAAAGGAGTGTAGTGCTCGACTCTCGAGCCATCAATCACGCATCTCAATGCATGATGGCCAAAGAGGCCAAGTTGCACAAATCAATGGCAAATGAATGCACAAAAACACAAAAATGCCTTGACCTCTATCATGCTTGATCAAGAGGTTCGGCGACCGAGAATTGAGGCACGTTTCATCACTTTAAGTATGAAACGTCCCTCGTTCCTCGTGTTTGGATTGACACTCTATCCAAACACAAGGTAAAGTAACTAGCATGCTAAACAAAATGCCAACAAAAACATAGCATACACAATGCAATGTAACGTGGCATACACAATGCAATGTAACAACATGACATACTCAATGCAATATAACATGATCAACCCATCAATGCTAATGGCATGCATACATAATGCAATGCAACATAAACATGCAAACAACATGCAAACAAACATGCAAACAAACATGCTCAATGGACTTAAACCAACAATAGATAGACCTCAATCATGCCCAAATTAGTAGCCATAATGCTAAGAAATAAAGGCATGAAATGCAAGGCAATGCATGCACGCCAATTGGCTCACTAATTAAGCCTAAGAGCACAACTCTCAAGAGTGCTCAAGGAGTGACAAATCTGGAAGCGTAATAGCACTATATGCACTAAAATTATTTATGAAATGATGTCAAATCATTCAAACAACACAAGTATAGCATACTAGAGTCCTTTAGGCATAAGGCTAGCAAAGAGAACCATACAAGGGACATGCAATACATGGCATAAATGCAAGAACCAAACATGGACAGAGCTTAATTAGGTCTAAACAAAGACCAAAACCTACTAAGATGGGGGCTCAAAGGCCTAAGTATGCATGCATGCACACTTGGCCACAAACAAGGCAACAATGCACAACACCTAGAGGCACTCAAAAGGTGAAAGAAGTGAGAATATGGCAATGCTATATGCTCTGAAATGTCATGTTAAATGATGCCAAATCATGTACATGATACAAATGAAGCATGCTATGGTGCTCAAAGCTAACAAGGCCAATTGCACTACAGCTATGCAATCCATGAAGCATATGGCAAATATAACCCAAAATAGTCCTAGAGCATGTCAAAATGATACTAAAACATGCATGGAAGGAAGCCAAAATAAGCTAGCATGATGAGTATGAAGCATGAAATATGCAAGGCCAAAAGGGAGGATTGCACTACACCTACTAAGACCAAGCATGAGATGGCTTCGCCAACAAAAATCAGAGTTATATCATGGCAAAATAACCCCAAAAAAGCACTGAACTGATAGCTCGCAAGCTTAGGCATGAAGGCATACACAATGGCTCATATTTAAGGCATAAAGCATGAACCTTCCAAAGCATGGAAAGAGTGACAAATGCAAGTGTATGACCACACTACATGTACTAAAATCACATATCATATGATGCCAAATCATGAAAATAGTCCAAGCAATGCATGCTAATGGACTCAATACACAAAGCTAACAAGCTAGAATGCACTATGGCTATACAAAGCAAGTCGTGCATGACCAAAACAACATGAAACAGAGCTAGAGCATGGTAAAACATGAACAAAAGCTTGCTAAAGTGGAGCCTAAATCATGCTAGAATGATGGCTAAAGGCATGATGCATGCTAGGCTATTGAACGGAATTGCACTACAAGTGCAAGGAGCATGCAAGAGGCTATCAAACCAACTGAAAACAGAGTTATGGCATGCTAAATAATAACCAAATACATGCTGAAATGTAACCAAAACATGCTAGACAAACATGCTACTTTGATGAGCCATCTATACAAGCATGCAAGACATAAAGAGAGGGGATGACCCTCTCCTATTGAAGACCTCAAAACACACTTTCCACCACTGAAATTCCTCTGGAATTCAGTGGTAGAAAGGTCATGCAAAGACAAAAACAAGAGCCTAAAGTGATGGCTCAAAACAAGGCCAAACAAGGCCCCAAAGGGGGTAGACCACCCCCAACACCAACAAGATCTTAAACAATCATTTCAAACATATGAAATTGAATCTTTTTACTGTTAAGAGTTAAGCCAAAATAAGTATGCAAATAAGGCTAAGTAAGCAATTAACACCAAGCTTAAAAGAGGGTTAGTGACTCACCCTTGTAGAACAACTTCAAAGAGGCAATTCCAGCAACTTTCTGAGCTAAAAACCAAACTTTGAGTTCAAGCAAAACCCTTAAGTACCTCAGCAACAAGAGTATGGTGTTTCACTAGGTGCTTTAGTGCAAAAGTGTGAAGAAATTACACTTTTGAGCACAAATAAGTGCAAATATAGAGAGATAGGAAATATAGAGAGATAGTGATATATGTCTTGCATATCAATTTTTCAGAACCTTTGGAAAGGGAGAGGGGCCTCCCTTCTTATAGACAAAAAGAAGTCCCAAGCTTGTTTAGCAAGCTTGGAGCTTGTTAAAATCCATCCATACACGTGTATGGAGGATACACCAAGTGACCAACAGCTAGCACCAGCTGGAAGAAACATATCTGCAAAAGTAGATAAAGGGGTCTCGGCCAAAAAAATAGCCGATCGACCAAAAACAGTGCCGACCGGTCAACACTGATGGCCGATGAAGAGAAAGCATGGCCGATAAGCACAAGGCTTGGCCGATGGGTTGTTGGGATGGCCAACAAGCCACCCTCTTCCCTCAGAAGCAAAACCACAAGTCCTTGGTCCACAACCAAGCACAAAACAGACAAGTTGAGAGATCTTAAGGCAAGGCGCACTGTGAAGCCCCTGAAATATGTATTCACTTTAAAGACCCTAATGTTTGAATTATTTTCTTAAAGCCCCTCGGTTACTTGAATTATTTCAGATCTTGCCGGTTAGCATTTTATTTTATATTTTTTTTAGCAAAACAGGAATTTTTCTAGCCAGATTAGGTTCCCTAACCTAATTTAATTTAATTGTACATGAGTAAGGTTCCAACACATGTATTTAAGTCCAAGCCCTCACTCTTTATTTAAATTCAAAATTTACCCCAAAGACTAGTACTTGTACCTTTGTACCATGAGTACCATCAATCAATATATATATATATATATGTATACACCTTGAGGAGTGTGTCCTATAGCCTAAAATTGATAAAAAAAAAAAAAATAGCCCCTTCACCCTTCCCTAGGGCCGGCCATTCTAGGAGGAAGTGAGGGTACAATTTTCTAAGTCTATCATCATGAAAATCTAGAAACTCACAAACCTAGTGCCCTAGACCTAGGATGCTAATTCCAAAACTAGTTTCATTACAACTAAATGTTGCCTAAACCTATGAGTAAGCCTCCCAAATCATCCCTATTCCTTTAAAACTTCAAACAAATCCTAACCTTTCCATCCATTTCCAACTAATGGACTTTTAGGACATTTTACATCAAAAATTGTCTATTTATACCAACACCCCCCTAGCTTGGCAAGCACAAATAACACACTCACACACATTTTCGGCTAGAGAGAGGGAGGAGAGCAAGAGAGAGAAGTCTAGAGAAGAAGAGAGAGGAAGAAGAGAGCCTTCTTGTGCAAAGCTTAGTAGGTAAGCCACAAACACAAGCTTCTCTTTCATTTTCCTTTTTTCAATACATGTTTCTAAGGGTTGTAAATGATGTTTTTCGATCTGTTATTAATGAGTTCTTAAGTTAAAAATGCTAAGGGTTGAGTATTGATTCCATCTCTCTTGTATTTTCCCCATTTTGGCACAAAACCATCTTTTTTTTTTTATACCAATCTCTCAACTTTCCAAGGGCACTCTTTCAAGAAAATTTTTTGAGTTAAATATATTTTAGTTAGCATGTTTTCTTCATAACAGAAACGAAAAATTTCCCTTGGTGGAAACCTTTTCACATAAAACTTCTTGTTTTGGGCATGGTATCTTAGAATCTGTTTTTCGCAGCCCACTTCCAAAAATTTTAGAAAAATGTATAAAATTATTCTCGACCTCTATTTTATGTCAAAATCTTCCTTGAGGACTTATCTTTCAACTAAAATTGGTTTCATCGAAAAATATTAAGCGGTTTGCAAGAAAATCAAATTTTCGTAACGGTCGATAGATCTAGACAGAATCTGGACAACGCTGGAATGTTTTCTAAATAACTTGAAATCTAGAAAAGCAATCCCATTTTCGAAATATGTTCTAGAAACTAGATCAAATTCTCTACGAGCCATAGGAAGGCCGAGTCCGGTGAAAGATCTAAAATAGTCCTTTCATTTTAATCTTTATGCGATACTAAATCTGGAAATTGTGTTATGTGTGGATGTTTTATACCCTCGAGTTCATGAGATTGTGTAGACGTCCCCGAACGCCCCGGGGGGGTGAGTCCCGTTCTGTTCATTTGGGGTTACTACAGTTCGGACTCGACTTGTGTCACGGTTCTTAATCTGAACCAAAGAATCCAAATCTGGCAAATCGTTTTGAGAAACAGATTTTTGAAAAAGTAGTGCCAAACATGGACTGCTTTGCCAGATACAGAGTCGCCACCTAAATATTTTTAAAATGGGGAAATTTAGGAAACCCTGACTCGGTGCCGAAGGCCACATGTCCGTCATCACCGGAGTTGTCTCGGCTCGGGAGTTTGGGTACGATCGGGGAAGGTCAGCTATGAGCACCCCCTTTCGCCCGGTCCGAAGACCGGCCTCTACTAACCATGATATCCGATTTTGAAAACGTTATGTGTTCTTATTCCTTTTATTAGCCTAGAATTACTATGTTATGCACACAGCAAACAAGTATAGACTAGATTGCCTAATTTGGGAATAAACATTGCATATCCGTTTGTTTTGAAAATGCTTTGAAATTCGCTACTCGCAAGTAGGCTAAAACACGGATTTCAATGAGTTTTTCCAACTCAAACAATCCAACCTCCACCCACAGGCATTCAAGCAGTTTATAACACATAAGCATCTAGCCACATGTTAAGCATGCTGTCATGGCAACATTCACACTCATGCGATATGCTAAAGCGGAAATACTTACATCGTACTCCGTGCCAAAACAAAGAACTCGTTAGCAAACATGCATGATCCAAGTCCATGTTGAGTGTCTAATGCATCGCATACAAAATGTTGCTAGAATAGGCTCGGCTATCCTAAACATGTCATGTGAAAATGCACAATTATCACATATTCAATTTTTGATTTGAAGTACGAATGCAGTTAGCGTGATGTACCGAGCCTAATGCATGTAATACAAAATGCATGAATGCACGCATGCATAGCATAAGGTATGCTGAATTTAAACATGCCCTAATCTACCATCATAAGCAGGTAAATAAAAGGGAAGAAAGACGTGAGGTTGGAAGACATACACACACTCACGCACACTTATTATAGATTTTCCCTCACTCGGAGGGACCGAATAAATATTACAAATTAATTAACTACGCAAGCTAATTAATATTACAAATTAACTAATTTAATTAACAAATTAAATTAAGCTAAGAAAAAAAAAACAGATAAACCGCCTCGGGAAACGCGCCGCCATGCATAGGCTGCCTCTGTTTTCCTTCCTTCACTCCTCTGGAGGCTGTCAAAACCTCAGGGTTGCATCCCTGGACACTGGGGAGTACCACCGGCTGAATGAAATTGCCACCGGCAGTGTGATATGGCCATCGGCACAAAATTGAAGCTGTCGGCAGAGAAATTGTTGCCGGTCGGCACATTATACTGCCGGTCGGCAGAGTATTCCTGCAGAACCTGCAATTCACAGCAACAGAGGGCAAGGCAAAGCATGGCAGCACAATTCAAGGCATATATGCACCAACCATGTCCCTTATCATGATAATGACTCAAAGGGGCATGTGCCTCGATTCTCGGACCACCAATCACGCATTTCCATGCATGATGGCCCAAAGAACCAAGTATGCAACTTTGATTTCAAATGTATGCAAACCAATCAAACAAAACTCCCAATCCCTATCACCCAAGTCAAGGGACAAGGAATGCATGCAAGATGCGATGCGACCTAAGCATACAAACTAAGGGTGCAACATGACATGGTGACAAGCTTATGCAAGCATACAAGCAAACATAAGGGCATGCAAATGAATGCAAAGATGGACTTATGCATGAATTAGGCAGCTCTAATAAGGCCCGAAACAGTGGCCATAATGCCCAAAAACGAAGGCTAAACATACATGCACACATACACGTGTTAAGGCCCAACACTTAGGCACAAAGCAAGCAACATTCAAGCACACTTGAAAGAGACATTTATGGACTAAAAGCATGCAACAGAAGCTCTGAAATCATGCTAAAACAAACCTCAAGGATCACTTAAATGGCATTCAAATGACTCAAAACAAAAGCATGAATAAGCACCAAAACATGGAGCATTGCTACACAAGCTAATGAGGCATTAAAGAGACATGCAAGGCAATCCAACAAGCATGGAAATGGGACTGAAATGGCATGTAGGATGATCCCAAATCATCAAAATAATGCAAAGATGTCATGCTACACATGCACATACTCAAGGCCAACAAGCCCAAATACAAAGGAGCTATATCAAGCATGCCAAAATCAACCCAAACACTTAGGGACAGACCTAAAACATGTCAAGATAAGCACAAGATCTTCACAAATGCAAGCCTAAAACATGCTCCAACAAAGGCTAACAACCTAAAACATGTTAAGGCATAAATAAGGCATTACATGGCAACTATGCTAAGCATGCATGGAGTTCCAAAACCAACTTAAAATCATGTTATATTATGGATATATAAGCATGAAAAACAAACCAAACATGCTCAACACACACTCAAGCATAGGCTTCCTTAAGAGGCCAAAATATGTCCTTTTCAAGGACAACAAGGAGAGGGGGTGGCCCTCTCCTTCTTGGGACTTCAAGGCATCATCTTCACCACTGAAATCCCTCAAGATTTCAGTGGTGAAGAGACCCCAACACCAAAATCCCGGAGCTAACACAAAATGGCTCAAAATGAGGCCTTTCAAGGCCTAAGGGTGGTCAACTACCCTCAAACAACAAAACACTCTTAATAAACAATAAAGAGAGCCTAAAAACAGAACTTTTTTATGTTATACAATAAGCACAAAAACAGCTCTAAGATAGGTATAAAATCAATGCAAAAATGGGGGAAAATGGAACTAGATTCTCACCCTTGAAGCCTTCTTCACAAATGATGCTCCAATGGCCTCCTTTGGCTCCAAACCAGTCAAGAAACTCAAGAACAAGCCCTTAGAACCCTAGTTTCAAGAGGAAGGTGAAACACTAGGTGCTTGTGTGCAATCGTATGGACTAAAACACACACAAGAGTAAATATAGAGATAGGATATGTATGCAACTCAAACCCTAAAACCAGAGCTTCTCTCTGTGCTTTTCCCTCTCTAAAATGTCTAAAGTCACTCCCCTCTCAAGCCAAGAGACCACCTTCTCTCTATATGACACTTCTTGTCTTGTAAAGCTTACAAGACAAGCTTCATAAGAGGGAGATCCCTCCATACACGTGTATGGAGGGGAGCAAAAGGCAAGACAGCTGTCTAAAAATATCTCAAAAAGCAACTGCACAGTAATCGGCCGGCCAAAAATGCCATCTTGGCCAAAAATAGTGCCGACCAACACTAAAAAGTGCTGACCGGCAACAAATAGTGCCGACCGGCAAACTACATTGCCGGTGGCAGCAAACACCAGCCGGTGGCCTCTAGCCACTGCCGGTGATGGGTGGGGATGGTCCACAAGCCCTACCCTGCCTCTCAAAGGCAAGACACAAGTGTTTGGTGCAAAACCAGACACTAAACGGTCGAGTTTGGAGATCCTGAGGCAAGGCACGCGAGCCGAGGCCTCCGGGAACTCCAAACGAACACAAACATGGAAGATCACCGTGTGTTCAAACGGTGACGTCCAAGTCTTGAGGACGGTCAAAAATGGGGTGTCTACAGTTGCCCCTCTTTGACAGAACTCGAAAGTCATAACAATGACGGGAGTGAATGTCAAAGCCCAGAGACGACCCATTTTTGACAAGGCCGAAGACTTAGACAAACATGCAAGACAAACAAGATATGCGCCCGAAGGCGGGGGCAAAATGCAAGACAATGCACAGAGCCGAGCATAACCTATGATCATGCAAAGAAAGCTGTAACGAAGCAAACATGCGACAGTTTTAAGCTAGCTTACCAAACTACACTTCAATGCAGAAAGGATGTAAGAGAATTATGGAATTCTCAATACGTCTCACTCGGAGATACAATACCTGTGCGGCTCGTCTGGTTACACCAGCCTCAAATGAACCGTACATACAATATCGTGCCTGAAAAGAAAACAAACTTAACAGGTACAATATCGTTAGCAACATGCATGACAATGCAAAATGGATGCAAAACGATATGCAATATATACAAAACAATGTATAAACAATGCAAATGAAGATGCAATGTAATTGAAACAATGCAAGCTACATGCAAAGCATTTGAATCGTGATCCAATCACGAACGGTTCGAAACCGCACCTATGTCAAATAGATTGATGGAGATAACAAGTCTGTCTACCATAGAACGGTCAACTGAACTATGAGTATTGTAGACAGACGCAAGAACAAGTATTGGGTGGAATTGACATAAGTGGGGAAACGACCTGCTGGAGAAAGGACTATGATCCTAATGCCGGATGCAAAAATTACACTACAATGTAATACATGGATGAATATGCTAGGAAGATGGCAATGGATATGGCACGCAGGCCAAACCAAATCTTGCCTGGGAAAGGTATGTACGCATACAGGCCATGTGTAACACAGAAAAGGTGCCGCAACCCTCAACCAACATATCAGCGTGGAATCGGCGCGATACACATGCAGAACTGTGTTTTAACATGAAAAGTAAGGGCACATACCAGACCAAGCTCAACTTGGAAAGGCGCAAGCCATAGGCGGAAGGTGATGCAATGAATGCATGCAATCTACAATGCAATATCTACAAATATGCAACGGAATGGATATGGATACAATGGATATGGCACGCAAGCCAAACCAAATCTTGCCTAGGAAAGGCATGTACACATACGAGCCATGTGTAACACAGAAAAGGTGCCGCAACCCTCAACCAACATATCAGCGTGGAATCGGCGCGATACACATGCAGAACTGTGTTTTAACATGAAAAGTAAGGGCACATACCGGACCAAGCTCAACCTGGAAAGGCGCAAGCCATGGATGGAAGGTGATGCAATGAATGCATGTAATCTACAATGCAATATTTACAAATATGCAATGGAATGGATATTTACAAAATGCATGACAATGCAGTATGATGCGATCTATGGGGAAGATGCAATGAATGCAAGCTACAATGGAAATGCATGACAATGCACTATGATGCAATGACTATGATTGCAACTTTCCCTATCTTACCAACAGGGTGATATACTAGGTTGGTTCAGTATCCAGAACTGAGGCGTAGACATGCCGCCTCAACCTATGGGGCTTCCATACAGATTTCAAGCCGAGGGTAAACCCCTGGGTATTTAAACCAGACTTTAGTCTCGGAACTCCCGAACCTTTGCGTTCTAGGCGTAAGCCGTTCGAACTCTAGTTTCCACCGTCCCAGTTGGTCTTCTAGGAACTCATCGCAAACATAGGCAGGTGGCTTTACCAGACCACCGAAAGTCGTTCGGGCACGACAAACACCAAAGGAATTGCACCTTCAGAGGATTTAGGGTCTCCTGGACCGTGCGTGTTTAAGGTCTCGCCAGACCGTCGCAATGTGCCGAAGGTTTTGCACCTTCCAAGGATTTAAGGTCTCCTAAAAGAAAACAAACTTAACAGGTACAATATTGTTAGCAACATGCATGACAATGCAAGAATGAGGCACGCATGCCGTATGGAATGTAAGTTGATGCAAATGGACTTATATGCCAAATAAACAAAACGTGCACATCAATGCACCGGAGGTTTCGCACCTCTCAAGGATTTAAGGTCTCCTAGACCGTACGTGTTTAAGGTCTCGCCAGACCGTGCGTGTTTAAGGTCTCGCCAGACCGTGCGCAAAATGTAAGTGTGGTGCACAAAACAGTGCGGTGCGCAAAACAGCGCGATTGAAATACAATGCACAAAACAGTGCGACGATTTGAAGTGCACAAAACAGTGCGACGGTTTGAGATGCACAAAACAGTGCGATGGTTTGAAATGCACAAAACAGTGCAATGCTAAGTGTGACACGCATGCCACACGGAATGTAAATGGGCTTAAATGCGCAACAACACCCGTATTCCGGAATGCATGACAATGCATGGAATGGAAATGCAATGATGATGCATGAGAAATGTGCACGACAATGCAAAGGGGTGCGTGTTGCAACGCATGTAACACGTGCATAACAATGCAAATGTGTGGCGCATGACAGTGCGATGTAATGCACCGAAGTAGTGTGATGAACTCGTGCAACACACATGGGGCAACTTTTGAATTTAAAAGGATACAAAAAGGATACACCTTGCACGAATTCGAGTGCCACGCACTGGAGACACGGCCTGCGGTCAGAACGGAGGCCGGTTGAGCATCGGAGATGCACTTTCTTGCACTATGACTGGGGCGGCGCTGCTCTGGCCACCCTTTATGGATACATGAGCTCGGCTTCGCGCGGCAACGGCCAGCTACTCGGAGGTTACTGCCGGGCTTGGGAGGTACATTTCTTCTCCGCTTTTTCATTTCTGTCTCGTACTTTCTGTACTCTGTACACTGCACACACTGTAGTCTGTTTTATACTTGCTGTATACTGTACACACGGCACACACATACATTCTGCTTTACACTGACTGTACACTGCTCACACTGTACACTGCACACACACGGCTCTGCCATTTCTGCTTTATCTGACGGTCATACTGACATCTGTTTTGCAGTTGTGGGTTTACGCCTATTTTCCTAGGCTTGCCCCCGTGCCAGTTGCGGAGACTCCCCTGGCCGTCCCCTTCTCGAGTCGCTTCGACGGGAGATGCACCCGGCGACCACGGGAGACATTCAGTTTCTTCCGCCGATATTTCGACACCATCACCCCCGCAGAGGTATGCTTTACTTTCAGTTCATTTAAGCTTCGCTTTTCAACTGTATATTTCAATAACAGTAGATAACAAACTGTCTGTCATTTTCAAATCACATGGCGGCCGTGGGCTCCTATGCTGGCGGCGATGCGGGGTCGGTTCCCTGGTGCGGAGGAGACCTCGCGTTTTCGGATTCTGCTTGAGGGCCCGGTCTGTCGGGCTTGGTACCTGGGGGAGCGTTTTCTACGCCAGACCCTGGGGTTACCTGAGCAGATAGTCCCGGTTCCCCCTCCTGCAGACATGAGGGAGACCGAGGGGCTTACCACTGAGCAGCTGGATGATTACTCCATTGGTTGGGAGGAGGCCGGCTTCCGAGGCACTGGAGACTATCAGGAGTACGTGCGAACGTACCTGATGCGCCCCCTGAGCTGCCGTCGAGCAGAGGGGGCCAGGCCTGTGGCATCGGCGGCTGGAGCCGGAGCGGGAGCGGGGGCTGGATCTTCGAGGAGGGCCCGGGTCCGTGGTAGGGGTGGAGTGCAGGGAGGACGGGGAGCTGGCTGGCCTGGCCTGCCTGCTGTACTGACTTTCCAGGGGCAGGGTGGGTCGACCTATCAGATCCCCTTCGCCCCTCCACCGGCTAGTCACGAGTTCATTGATGTCCCCGACTTACCTCCGGTACGTATTACTGCATTTTTGTACAGTTATTCATCTCAGTTTACTTGATATTCCACAGAATATTGATGCATCTGATACTTTTGCAGGCTTCTTCTGGGTACACCCGTCAGTCGTTGGCGATGAATGACTCGATGATGGGGATGCTCCAGCGGACATTTGATCTCCTAGCCCTCTACAGCATACCGGTATGTCCTTCTGACACTGGCCTCAAACCACTCATACACTGCTTTGCATAATCTGATGCACGGCACAACACCTGATACACTGGTCTCACAGTATCTGACACACTGCATACACTGCATTCTGCACTGTACTCTGTACTGATAAACTGCTCACGGCATTCTCATACTGTACTCATATACTGCATTCTGCACTGTTAAACTGCTCACGGCATTCACACACTGTACTCATACACTGCATTCTGCACCGATAGACTGCTCACGGCATTCATACACTGTACTCGATATTGCATTCTGCACTGATAAACTGTCTACAGTATACTGATGCATTTCACTTTTGTGCACTTTTTCAGCCTCCTTTCCAGATTCCCATGGCAGGAGGTGCTCCAGCTGGGCCTTCTATCCCTGCCCGGGGGAGAGATGAGGAGGGCCGAATATTTCCCCGTACCAGGGGAGGGCGTACTCATGTCGGGAGTAGCTCGCGAGCTCCAGTCCCGGATGATGACGACGACGAGGAGTCAGAGGCGGAGGCAGAGGCGGAGTCCGAGTCATCAGAGGAGGAGACCGGAGACGGTTCTAGCTCGGGCTCTGATGACAATGCTGATGATGCTCCTGGACCCTCGTCCAGGAAGAGGACCAGGACGGACTGACAGCCCTTGGAGTGCTCGACAGAGATGCGGATTTTTGTTATCTTCTTCTTTCTTGTACTTTTCTTTTTGTTGGTAGATAGATTACCTTGTACTGCCGCAGGCAGATTTTTGTTTCCAAAACTTGTACATTTGAAAAGATAATGAAATGAAACGGACTTTTTATCTGAAAAAGTGTTTACATTTACACATTTCATGCATTGTATCGCATCTCATCATATTACACCTCAATGTAAATGGAACTGATTGGTTGTCTGAAAATTAAACACTTGCACTGTAATAATCAGATAACTTAAACAGCCAACAGCCAAAATAACCCAAGCAATCCACTGCCTGATCCTTAGACACACAGCCCTTACTCTGTTAGGGATTAATCTGCATACAGTCCATAACACAGCATTCGGTTCATTCTGCACACGGCAAATTCTGAACAAACGGCCCAATCTAACAGGATGGACCTCAAAGGTGGAACCAGTTGGAGTCGGAACACGCTCAAATGTAGAGAATGGCACAGCATTCTTAAGCATAAATGATTTTTGAAATCGAATGAGGGTTTTTCAGACCGGGATGTCGAGCCTACAACTGAACACAGCGGGGAGGACTCAAATATAGGTACACGACCTAAACACAACGAGACACGCTCGGAAAAGACTAAAAACAAAAGACGAGAGCGTCAAATCAATGAAACACGACACACAGACGCGTGAACGAAGATGGGGGACCTCATATCAAGAGGGACTAGTTTCTCTAGGCATTGTTTCCCACCCTTTCTGATTTGTGATTCTCACATCACTCAACTCTCAAGCTCGGATTTTCTCTCGAAACCCTTTTCCTCACTTTTCTCTCAACTTACACCTCTCTATTCTTCATTCTCTCATTTTCCATCCCTCCCCGGGGTGACTGATGAATGAACAGGGAGTTGCGGGTTCACGTCCGATGCCGCTAGCTCGCAGCTATTTCTTCCGGCGGGTAGAGCGCCCTTCTGGCAAGTATGTCGATGACGGGGGAAAGACAGAACGCCTGATTCAACTGTGCCCCTAGTTCATCATTTTAACCATTCTTTGTTTTTGCTTTCTACTAAAACAGTTTTGATCAAAATGAGAGTCGGATTAACGTACTTGTTCGATTTTTGATTTGAAAACCATGCGAGTCAGGCTGTAAGCATTGAAAATTTTCCTTTTTTGGGTCCAAGACAATGGTCCAGTTTTGGAAAATGGAATAGTTTTCGAGAAAATAGTCAACCTCAGTAAAAAATTTCAAAAACTATTTTTGCATACAGTCAATGCTCAACAGGCATGGAACTTACTCTTCGAGATGCGCAACCTCGGATCGAAGGCAATGGAAAATTGTCCCTGGTTTGAAGGGGGGATGGGAGGCAACGGAAAGTTGCCCCTAGTTTGAATGGCGTCTCACGACGGCTTGTGGCAACGGAAAGTTGCCCCTTGTTTGGGATGGTGCCGCAGCAATCCGCAGACAGTCTTCATTGGTGGTGGTCGAGCTCTTGGACACAGCGATGGCGAAGATGGTCACAACACATATATGGACACAATCACCTTGAAGGGTGTTGGCCACTGGACTTTGGGGATGAAATCGAAACCATTGCATGGACTGAAACGCTATGAAAGCGTTGGGGGCTGGACTTCATTGATGAAATTGCCTACGTATCCCAAACATGGGAATCAAGCCTCACGTAGTTCCGGTTAAGGTCCACTCGGGTATTTTAACCTTCACTTTTCAGGCTCTAATTTTTGCCAAGGTGCCCGATGCGGGTTTTCGACCTTGCGAGCTTCTTTTCATTTTCTATTTCTTTTTCATTTCTTTTTCTTTTCTTTTTTGCATTTTTTGTCTTTTCTTTTTTTTTATTTTCTTTTTCTTTTCTTTTCTTTTTTGCATCTTTTTTTTGCTCTTCTTTTTTTGTATTTTTCTCTTGCTCTAACTTTTGCCTGGGTCGCCCTTCCGGGTTTTCGACCCAGCGAGCCTCTCAAAGGGTAAAAGTGTAGCAAGTCCATGCCAAATGGTTTTTTGAAATTGAAGCCTCTCTGTGTCTAGGAGAACGGCTGTTGCAATGATTTGCGGAAGTATCCACCCCGGTTACTCCACGAGCTTCTTCCGGCGAGATCTACTCCTTCCGATTCGGCTTTGGTGCCTCTTGCTCGAGGGCTGCTTCAAAACTGGCCACACGGGCCTCCATGGCGTTTGTCCGTTGAACTTTCTGAACGTTCTGAATGGGTTCAAAGTTGGAAAACAAATAGGTTGAATCTTGAGGCTGAGAGCGATGTTAGGCTGCGCAATCTCAAGAGCGATTCCACACAGGTCTTTGCAGGGCCGCGTAAAACATTTGTTTTTGAAAGTTTTTAAGAAAGCGACAAATCGCTCGCGCCGAAGATAGTGTGGAACCAATCTGAATCAAGCCAGGATCCTTCTCAGTACTCACGCCGACAAGCATGATTTCATTCATAAAAAGGCTTAGTACGCTTCTCTTTTTCTCAAAATGATCAAAATTTTGCAAAACCCGAGGAATTCCTTACTCTTCGTTTTCATCACCGCAGTGTTCAAAAAGTTTTTGGAAAATTTAGGTTAATGCAATGAGCTTAACGCGCAGGAGAGCAGGCGAGATGTACTGTCAGCCCATTCAAATTCTCTGGCCCTTATGCTGAAAGCAAGCATGAAGTTTGAGATATCAACAGCTGTTTCAATCGGCTCTGTTGGTGTAACTGGCCCCTCGGCAGAAACAGACTCAAAACAAAAACAGATAATTACAAGACAAAACGGTGTTCGGGACAACAACCCCAGAATCACCTGGTATTATATACAACGGGAACTGACTCGATACAACAAGACAGACCCTTAAGCAAAAAAAAAGACTGACTCAAGACAAAGAGACAGACTCAAAACAAAAGACTGACTCGATATCCAAGCCAGGATTTACAAAACTCGGTTTCACCGATGCTCAAAAAAATGCGTGCCAGATGCTTCAAAAATACACCAAATGTTGCCCGCGGGCGGTCCACTTCATATACTCGCAGTATCTGAGCCCTCGAAATCCAACAACTGAGTGGTAACGGACTTAGCTGAGGTGGGTGGTAGGATAACCTTGTTATCAATCAAATCCTGCACTTCATGACGAAGGCGGGAACATCCATCAGTACTGTGACCGGACTGTTGATGGTACGCGCAGTACAAGGTAGCATCATGAGTGGCGGGGAGATTCTTCGGGAGTGGCCGAGGCTCCAAAGGTTTAAGATGCCCATTCTTCGCCAATATTAGCAATGCCCCAGACAAAGGCATGTGGAGGTCGTGAAAGACCCTGCGCCCTCGGGGCAGGTACTTTGAGGTTTGAGGATTCTTGCCAGATGCGCTGGCGAAAGGATCGGCTGGCGTTGCCTTGGCTTTTTGGGCCTTTCCCGGTGCAGGGTTGGGAACTATAGGAATTGTTTGGGCATGACGAGGCCCATCCCGATTTTCTACCTGGCTTGAACTGCCTTTGATTGGAGCGGGAAAAGCATCATCTACAGCTTTGGTCACGATTACAGATGTTTGTTGCTTGTTCATCCCTCTGACTTTCAAAGCCTCAACTGCCCACAATAGTTGTTCAATAGGGTCGGCATCTACCTTTGCCTTATCTTTTCCTTTGGCCTCAGCCTGATCAAGGGTCGGGGTTGATGCTGGCATGTCGCGGCTGTAGCTGGAAGCCACCTCTGGCTGGCTGAGCTCTATCACAATCCGCCCCAACAGCGGGGGTTCTTGTGGCACAAAATTCCCGGCATATGGTGCCGCTGGCAGTGAAGCCGACATTCCATAGGCGAGGTCCGCCACAGACCTTTGGAGATCGCCTATCATCCCCATCAATTCAAAGGTGGTGGGCTCACGAGCCTGGTATAACTGGGGAGCCCAGACCGGGTGCACAACGGGCAATCTGGGTGGGTGTGACATACTGATGCTGGCCTCACTCTGCGGAGCGGTTCCTTGTTCCAATGCAGCCGTCATGACCACAATTTCTTCTGAATTTTGTGCTGCCATAAATCCTGCCTCAGCAAGGGGAGACACTGGCTATTCTGTATCAACTCTGCAACTCTCTGGACTGAAAGAGGAAAACAGACAGCATTTCAGCCCAAACTGATCAAACACGGGTGTAGCCAAACAACTGTACCCTACTGCTGATCACTGTTCCCAGATTTCTGTTCCCAAAAACTGAACCCGATACCCGCAGATAACTGATTCCTGATAACTGATTCTCAACAATACTGATTCTTGTGCCCTTGGGCCTGATACTCAAATTCGCAAACTGGTATATGCGTTCCTGTAGAGATACACTCTAAAAGCACATAGCAAGTAAAGAAAGCTCAATCACCCCTATGTTGGGGTAGGGTTTCCCTGTCCTATTTTGTCAGGAACTAGGGTTTCACTACGCACACAGCGGTTTCAAACAACTTAGCATCGGGTAAGCAACCTGTCCTAACTTGGAATGGTCACTATGGATCCGAATATGTACTAGGTCGAATGGTCAAAAAGGGTGCCCCGGTAAACCGGGGTTTGTGTTCCCATGCTGTCAGAGCCCATAGCCGGTCAGCCTTATGGACATGCCTTGACAAGACAAGCCTCCGGCAAACCGTTCAGGAATGGCAGATGGCAAACACTGTGTTCCTAGGCGCACCAATGCACATGCAATGCAAAGAAACACATAAATGAAGTCAAAACAGGATATCACGAGTTCGAGTCAAACTCTCTAAAACTCCCCAGCAGAGTCGCCAGAAACTGTAGACGTCCCCGAACGCCCCGGGAGGGTGAGTCCCGTTCTGTTCATTTGGGGTTACTACAGTTCGGACTCGACTTACGTCACGGTTCTTAATCTGAACCAAAGAGTCCAAATCTGGCAAATCGTTTTGAGAAACAGATTTTTGAAAAAGTAGTGCCAAACATGGACTGCTTTGCCAGATACAGAGTCGCCACCTAAATATTTTTAAAATGGGGAAATTTAGGAAACCCTGACTCGGTGCCGAAGGCCACATGTCCGTCATCACTGGAGTTGTCTCGGCTCGGGAGTTTGGGTACGATCGGGGAAGGTCAGCTATGAGCACCCCCTTTCGCCCGGTCCGAAGACCGGCCTCTACTAACCATGATATCCGATTTTGAAAACGTTATGTGTTCTTATTCCTTTTATTAGCCTAGAATTACTATGTTATGCACGCAGCAAACAAGTATAGACTAGATTGCCTAATTTGGGAATAAACATTGCATATCCGTTTGTTTTGAAAATGCTTTGAAATTCGCTACTCGCAAGTAGGCTAAAACACGGATTTCAATGAGTTTTTCCAACTCAAACAATCCAACCTCCACCCACAGGCATTCAAGCAGTTTATAACACATAAGCATCTAGCCACATGTTAAGCATGCTGTCATGGCAACATTCACACTCATGCGATATGCTAAAGCGGAAATACTTACATCGTACTCCGTGCCAAAACAAAGAACTCGTTAGCAAACATGCATGATCCAAGTCCATGTTGAGTGTCTAATGCATCGCATACAAAATGTTGCTAGAATAGGCTCGGCTATCCTAAACATGTCATGTGAAAATGCACAATTATCACATATTCAATTTTTGATTTGAAGTACGAATGCAGTTAGCGTGATGTACCGAGCCTAATGCATGTAATACAAAATGCATGAATGCACGCATGCATAGCATAAGGTATGCTGAATTTAAACATGCCCTAATCTACCATCATAAGCAGGTAAATAAAAGGGAAGAAAAACGTGAGGTTGGAAGACATACACACACTCACGCACACTTATTACAGATTTTCCCTCACTCGGAGGGACCGAATAAATATTACAAATTAATTAACTACGCAAGCTAATTAATATTACAAATTAACTAATTTAATTAACAAATTAAATTAAGCTAAGAAAAAAAAATAGATAAATCGCCTCGGGAAACGCGCCGCCATGCATAGGCTGCCTCTGTTTCCTTCCTTCACTCCTCTGGAGGCTGTCAAAACCTCAGGGTTGCATCCCTGGACACTGGGGAGTACCACCGGCTGAATGAAATTGCCACCGGCAGTGTGATATGGCCATCGGCACAAAATTGAAGCTGTCGGCAGAGAAATTGTTGCCGGTCGGCACATTATACTGCCGGTCGGCAGAGTATTCCTGCAGAACCTGCAATTCACAGCAACAGAGGGCAAGGCAAAGCATGGCAGCACAATTCAAGGCATATATGCACCAACCATGTCCCTTATCATGATAATGACTCAAAGGGGCATGTGCCTCGATTCTCGGACCACCAATCACGCATTTCCATGCATGATGGCCCAAAGAACCAAGTATGCAACTTTGATTTCAAATGTATGCAAACCAATCAAACAAAACTCCCAATCCCTATCACCCAAGTCAAGGGACAAGGAATGCATGCAAGATGCGATGCGACCTAAGCATACAAACTAAGGGTGCAACATGACATGGTGACAAGCTTATGCAAGCATACAAGCAAACATAAGGGCATGCAAATGAATGCAAAGATGGACTTATGCATGAATTAGGTACCTCTAATAAGGCCCGAAACAATGGCCATAATGCCCAAAAACGAAGGCTAAACATACATGCACACATACACATGTTAAGGCCCAACACTTAGGCACAAAGCAAGCAACATTCAAGCACACTTGAAAGAGACATTTATGGACTAAAAGCATGCAACATAAGCTCTGAAATCATGCTAAAACAAACCTCAAGGATCACTTAAATGGCATTCAAATGACTCAAAACAAAAGCATGAATAAGCACCAAAACATGGAGCATTGCTACACAAGCTAATGAGGCATTAAAGAGACATGCAAGGCAATCCAACAAGCATGGAAATGGGACTGAAATGGCATGTAGGATGATCCCAAATCATCAAAATAATGCAAAGATGTCATGCTACACATGCACATACTCAAGGCCAACAAGCCCAAATACAAAGGAGCTATATCAAGCATGCCAAAATCAACCCAAACACTTAGGGACAGACCTAAAACATGTCAAGATAAGCACAAGATCTTCACAAATGCAAGCCTAAAACATGCTCCAACAAAGGCTAACAACCTAAAACATGTTAAGGCATAAATAAGGCATTACATGGCAACTATGCTAAGCATGCATGGAGTTCCAAAACCAACTTGAAATCATGTTATATTATGGATATATAAGCATGAAAAACAAACCAAACATGCTCAACACACACTCAAGCATAGGCTTCCTTAAGAGGCCAAAATATGTCCTTTTCAAGGACAACAAGGAGAGGGGGTGGCCCTCTCCTTCTTGGGACTTCAAGGCATCATCTTCACCACTGAAATCCCTCAAGATTTCAGTGGTGAAGAGACCCCAACACCAAAATCCCGGAGCTAACACAAAATGGCTCAAAATGAGGCCTTTCAAGGCCTAAGGGTGGTCAACTACCCTCAAACAACAAAACACTCTTAATAAACAATAAAGAGGGCCTAAAAACAGAACTTTTTTATGTTATACAATAAGCACAAAAACAGCTCTAAGATAGGTATAAAATCAATGCAAAAATGGGGGAAAATGGAACTAGATTCTCACCCTTGAAGCCTTCTTCACAAATGATGCTCCAATGGCCTCCTTTGGCTCCAAACCAGTCAAGAAACTCAAGAACAAGCCCTTAGAACCCTAGTTTCAAGAGGAAGGTGAAACACTAGGTGCTTGTGTGCAATCGTATGGACTAAAACACACACAAGAGTAAATATAGAGATAGGATATGTATGCAACTCAAACCCTAAAACCAGAGCTTCTCTCTGTGCTTTTCCCTCTCTAAAATGTCTAAAGTCTCTCCCCTCTCAAGCCAAGAGACCACCTTCTCTCTATATGACACTTCTTGTCTTGTAAAGCTTACAAGACAAGCTTCATAAGAGGGAGATCCCTCCATACACGTGTTTGGAGGGGAGCAAAAGGCAAGACAGCTGTCTAAAAATATCTCAAAAAGCAACTGCACAGTAATCGGCCGGCCAAAAATGCCATCTTGGCCAAAAATAGTGCCGACCGGCACTAAAAAGTGCTGACCGGTAACAAATAGTGCCGACCGGCAAACTACATTGCCGGTGGCAGCAAACACCAGCCGGTGGCCTCTAGCCACTGCCGGTGATGGGTGGGGATGGTCCACAAGCCCTACCCTGCCTCTCAAAGGCAAGACACAAGTGTTTGGTGCAAAACCAGACACTAAACGGTCGAGTTCGGAGATCCTGAGGCAAGGCACGCGAGCCGAGGCCTCCGGGAACTCCAAACGAACACAAACATGGAAGATCACCGTGTGTTCAAACGGTGACGTCCAAGTCTTGAGGACGGTCAAAAATGGGGTGTCTACAGATTGCTTATTAGCTTATGATCATATCTTGGCATGATATTATATGTGTTGTGGTTATGTTATTTACCTTTCTCATCTTAAGAATGCATGCTAATATGGATATTATTGTCTTAGAAGTTGGACTAACCTTGATTTAAAACATTTAATTCAACAGGAAACCTAATAGGGAGGGTATTGGGTTTTTGAACACTTGAGTAATTGTAGACACCCCATTTTTGACCGTCTGCAAGACTTTGACGTCATCGTTTGAACACTCGATGATCATCCATGCTCGTGTCTGTTCTGAGTTCTCGAAGGTCTCGGCTACGCGCCTTGCCTCAAGATCTCTCAACTTGTCTGTTTTGTGCTTGGTTATGGACCAAACACTTGTGTGTTTGCTTCTGAGGAAAGAGGGTGGCTTTTTGGCCATCCCTACACCCCACCAACCGAGGCTTGAAGCCATCGGCCCCCTTTTCTTCCCATCGGCCAAGAGTGTTGGCCGATCGGCACTATATTTAGTCGGCCGGCCATTATGTTGGTCGATCAGCCATTTTTGCCGGCCGAACCCTGTTCATCTACTTTATGCAGATATTTTGTGCCAGCTGGCAGAGCTAGCACCCACAATTAACCGCCTCCATACACGTGTATAAAGGGATTTTCCTCTTGTTTAGCTTCTTTTGGAAGCTTTAAAATTTGATCCTCTATAAAGAGGGAGCTCCTCCTCCCTCCTAAAAGGTTCAAAAAATTTGTTCTTGAGAGGATAGATATAGTGTTGTATTTATTCTTCTTGTTTTATCTTTGTTTTGTGTCCAAAAGGGTGTTTTGTTCTTACTATTGTACAGAAACAGACACTAGAACACCATCCTTGGTTGCTGAGGTACTAGAAAATCTGCTGGAGCTTTGTTCTTGAAGAGGTTCTACAAGGGTGGGCTTCTTACCTTTAGATATCCCTTTCTTGCTTATACTTTTAGCCTAGCTTGCATCTATTTTTAAGATTAACTTATAACTGATAAAAGTTCTGTTTTTAAGTGCTTAAAATAGTTGTTTAAGATCACTTTGGTGTTTGGGGTTGTTTACCCCCTCTTAGGCCTTGTTTGGCCTCATTTTTGTGCCCTTTTTGTGAGCTCTGAGACCGCCTTGTATTGGCCTTCTGGATTTCAGTAGTGGGGATGGTGTTTTGAGATCCTAAGAAAGAGAGGGTCATTCCCTCTCCTTGTTGTTTTCAATACTTGTCATATTTGCCTCATATGCGAGCACCTATGTTAAGTCCATGTTGGCCATGTCTTAGATGGTATTTGGTGTTATTTTGCCATGATTTACCTTCATCCAAAGTTGGTTTAGTGGTCTCTTGCATGCACCATATACTTGTCTTGTAATCCCTTGATGTGCCTTAACATGCATCATGTTGTAACATGTCTTTCTAGCATGATTTTGGCTCAACTTCCAAAAGATTTTATCCATGTTTTGGTATGCTTGAGGTCTGATTTTGGTTGTCTTGGCCATCCATGACTTGCTTTGTATAGCTACCATACAATCTAGCTTGCAGGCTTCGAGTGTTGAATCCTCTAGCATGCTCTACTTGGATCATTTAAGTGGTTTGGCATCACTTATAATGTTATTTCAGTCCATATAGGATGTTTGAATACTTGCACTTATCGCTCATTTGATGCTTTAAAGGGTTTGTGTTTTGTGCCTCATAAATGTGTCATTGCATATGCCACCATGTTTAGGCCTTTGGTGTGCCATCTGAGCGGTTTTTGGGGCTCATTTTGACATGCCATGACTTTATTTTTGGTTTCTTAAATCATGCCATGTTTGGTTGTATTAGGTGTAGTGTAACAACTCTTTGGTGGCCTTGCATGCCTTGTGATTTTCCCCCTTTGTCTTAGCTTGTTTTGGCTTTGGTCATTACATGTTTTAGGCTTACTTTGCCATGCTTTATGACTATTTTGAGTCATGTTTGCCATATCCCTTTTGTTTTGTGTAGCTTTGGTTTAAGTCCCTTCACTAGCCTTAAGCTTTAAGCCTCCTTGCATGCTACACTTGTTCGGTTTAGTTGATTTGGCATCACTCCTAGCCTCATTTCAGAGCATGTAATGTTGCTACATTTGCATGCTTTTCATTCCTTTTAAGTGTTCTCAAAAGTTGCCCCTTGATGCTTGAGTGTTAGGCCAATTACCATGCATGTTTGCATGTGATTTTGTCCCTTATCCCTTAGCATTTTTTGCCACTGATTTGGACCTATTCGAGAGTCATCCATTTTGGTTTAAGACCATCCCCGCATGTTGTTGCATGCTTGCCTTGTATGTTGTCGCATGCTTGCCTTGTTGCATATTTGGTAAATTGTATGTTGTAGCATGCTAGTTTAATTGTGCCTTGTTGTGTACTTAGTCCATGACATGTTGTTGCATACTTAAGTTGTAATGCATTTGGCATGCATTCTCTTTTTTTTTTTAATTTGCTTAACACACGTTGTTACATGTTTGCCTCACATGTTGTTATATGCTTGAATGTTGTTACATGTCTTGCATATTTGCACGCTTAAGTCGCATTTTACATGCTTGTTAAGTTACATGCTTGTTTGCATGCTTGTCTTTGCATATTGTTATATGCTAATTGCCTTGTATAGCATAGTTTCTTGCATGCTCATGTTGCATTAGTTTGCTTGCATGCTTAGGTTATATAGCATTGTGTATGCATCTCTTGCCTCTTGATCAACCATGATAGAGGTTGGGGACCTCTTTATGTGTTTTGTGTGCATTTCATTTGATATCAAAGTTGCACACTTGGCTTCTTTGACCATCATGCATTGAAATGCGTGATTGATGGTCCGAGAGTCGAGGACTATACTCCCTTGAGCTCATGACATGATAGGGAGAGTGGTCGTGCAAACATTGTATTGTAAATACATTGCTATGCTCTATTTGTCCTCTGCTGTAGCAAAACAGCATTCTGCAGGAATAGATGGTCGACCGACCATGTTTAGTGCCGATCGGCTAAGTATGTTTGGCCGAGAGCCTTATCATTGGTCTATGGAACCATTCCCTTGGTCGATGGCCCTATCTCTCGGCCGATGGACTCTCAGTCTGTCCCCAAGGTGGTTAAGAGGTGTCACAGAAGTTGGCATGGTTTTCAGAGGTGCAGAGCAGTGCAAACAGAGGCAACATGTGGCATGGCAACGGATTTTTGAGCGAAACCAACCGAGCATGAATTTGTCCCTCTTCTCGAGGCCACTTTACTATTTTTGTAGCTTAATTAATTTGCTTAATTAGTTAAGTGTCGTGTAATTAATTAATTAGCTTGTTAGTCAGTTAATTAGTTAATTTGTATTATTCTTTTGGTCTCTCCTTCATGAGAGCCAATTGTTGTAATAAGCGTGCGTGTGTGTGATGCATGTCTTCCAAACCTCCATTTCTTTCTCCCTTTTATTTAACCACTTACGATGGTTAGATTTAGGGAATATTTCAGTTAGCACCCTTATGCTATGCATGTTTGCATCATTCATCTGTATTGTATGCACCGGGCTCGGCGTATCGTACTAGCTGCATCGTATTTCAATTCCAACTTGAATACATGTATCAATTGTTACATCTCATATGCCATCTTAGAATAGCCAAGCCTATTTCTAGTTGCATTTTGCATGTGTTGCATTAGCCATCTTAACATAGCTAGGATCATGCATTGATTTCTAACTAGCTATTGTTTTGGCTTGGAGTACTAGGTAAGCTTTTATGCTTTAGCATCTTGCATGAGTGCAAGTATTGTCATGATAGCATGCTTGCCATGCGGCTAATTGCTTATGTGACTTAAACTGGCTGAATGCCTGTGGATGAAAGTTGGATTACATGAATTGGAATAATTCATTGAAATCCGTGTTTTAGCCTACTTGCGAGTAGCAAACTTCAAACCATTTCCAAACAAACGGATATGCGATGCTTTGTTCCGAATTAGGCGATCTAGTCTGTACTTGTGTGTTGTGCACATCACATAATAATTCTAGCTAATTAACCAGAATAAGAACACATATGTTTTCAAAACAAAATATCATGCTTAGTACAGGCCGATCTTTGGATCGGGCGAGCGGGGGTGCTCATAGATGACCTTTCCTAATCGTACCCAAGTTCCCGAGCCGAGGCAACTTTGGTAATGACGGACATGTGGCCTTAGGCAACGAGTCAGGGTTTCCTAAATTTCCCAAAAAAAAAATATTTAGGTGGCGACTCTGTATCTTGCAAAGCAGTCCATGTTTGGCACTTCTTTCTTAAAAATCTGTTTTCCAAAAATGATTTGCCGGATTTGGACTCTTTGGTGATTTATTAGTCTTGCATTGCACTTTGTGAGATCAGATTAAGAACCGTGACAAATGAGTCCGAACTGTGGTAGCATAAGCCCCGAGGGCGCGTCCACAGTAATGAAAAGATGAGAATATGTGATAAATGGTTTGTTGGGATAGGTTCCCTATTTGGAAGTTAAAGTCTTACGCAAGTGGTTTTCGGGACCCTTGAACGGAGCAGTTCTATTCAGACCCTAGGTGGTTTGGTGTAAGGAGGGATTCGGGCAAGGCCCTATTTTACCGTCTCTTTTAAGGCCCTGCGATTGGCGCTACACAGTACATAACCGTTAAGCATCCGGTGTTAGTTCTGTAACAAAGTAGCAAAAGAGGGGGCATACCGAATAATCCGCGTCTGATTCTTGTGGTTGGGAGGACGAAATCTCTTTGGGGGATTTCTAGTTACTAACATCTAACTTAACCCTTTATTTATTCATTTGAGTATCATACTTTACTACTTGATGTTATAATTGTAATTACGTATTGGACTGGGAAAAAGGGATGGGGTGCGTGTGTTTACTGGGCATTCAAAGCTCACGGCGTATCATGCCAGGTGACGAAGAGGAACTCATAGCTACAGACGACAAGCTTGAAACCTTCGAAGACTTTTGGCTATCCTAGAAAAATTAGAAGTTTCTTTTTGGTTATTTTGTAAAGACTCATGTGAGGACTTAAGCTTTCTTTTGGGACGTAATGTAATGGGACTAGCATTTGAATTAAGTATATTGTGGTTGTTATGTATTTATATTCTATGTATAAACCATATCGTTTCTTATGAGACCTTGTGTCAATTCCTTTTAAGATCTGTCAAAAAGGTAGTGTGTTGCCTAAGAAAGCTGGACTTAGAAGGGAGGCTATTTTGACTCATCCGGTGATCTGGGATCTTACTTGGTTATTGACCATAGGACTCATTAGTGACTCTCCCTTGACTGCAACCAATAGTGTAGAATCGGGGCGTCACACGCACAGCCGAGACCTTCGGGAACTCAAAATGAACACGAGCATAGATGATCATCGAGTGTTCAAATGATAATGTCCAAGTCTTGAGAACGGTCAAAAATGGGGTGTCTACACCAGTCAACCACCTAGAGACAGTAAAGACCATTTTTTTGTTGGTTCGAGTGGGGCACTTCATAACCCCGTTTTCTAACACATTCATACATTTAATGCATATATATTTAGCCTCCATTGCCTAGTGGTTGATCCATTGAAAGGTAATGCTCCATTAGCCCCATTTGTGCTCCATTTACTCCATTATTTTTCTTAATGCTCTATTCTTGTCTTCAATAATTTCTTCACTTGCATTGCCTATATAAGGAGAGCTCAAGGTTTGAATTTTGGGAGATGAATTTGAGAAAAGAGGTGCAGAGAGCATGATGAGTTTGAGAGGGGAAGATTAGAGATTGAGAAAGAAAAGAAGATTTTGAAAAAGAGATAGTTGTCTTGCCAAAATAGTGAAGTTGTCTTACCCTCCATATATCTCATTGTCCATTGCAAAACACTACTCTAGAAATTCATTGAAACCAAGTTCTAAAGCTTTGATCAAAAAGAGTAATCCTTGCCAAGTTCAAGAAACTTAAAGAGTGATCATTTTCTATAAACATACTTGTCCAAAGACACCATTTTAGCCCAAATTCCAAGCTTTTGAATTGAGAATTGAGAGCATAATTCACAACCATGAGGGTGATCAAAATGAAGTTTGGAAATCAAGAAGTTCATTCTTTCTTTGGAAGGTGAATTTTCAATTTCTTTCATTTTTTTTGTATTTTCAATCTTATATTTATTTTTTTTCCTTTAATTTCATATTAGTTTTGCTGTAATCTAATTAGAAGTGGTTGGTTGAGCCACCTACATATTCCTTGTTTGTTCTTTTCTTGGTGTTGCAACAAGACAAGTTTTGCTAGGCTTAGTTGGCCGGCCGACTAATTATTTGGCCGGTCAGCTAACTTCCGATGGACGGAACAAAGTAGTCTTCTAGTGTTGAGTGTACTAGCTTCTAGCGATCCTCAAGACATGCATCTTCAATTTTCTTTTCATTTGAGAGTTTTGTGAGGTTTTTATTTTGTTGTAATAGTTTCTTCCTCTCCTCCGTTATTTAGATATGTAATTATTCAAGTTTTGTAATAATTTCCCGCCCCGCTTTTTTTTAATCCCATTCTTTTACTTTCTTTCTTTATTTATACATAAACATCATATTTTGTCTTTTCATCATATCTATGCTTTGCATCTATGTTTCATGTATCTTGATTCAGCTAAGTTTGCATTTATAGATTTAATCAATTCTTATGTGTACCTCATGTTCTTGAGATAATTCACATGTCATATATTAGAAGCCGAATGTTTAGTTGCATTTCATAGTGAATTGCATTAAGATTTTGTATATAAGATCATGCATACTTTACTAACTTTGTTTTGTAGCTGTTCACGGGACTTCGATAAATATGTAAGTTTTTATGCTTTAGCATCTTACTTGTGTGTAATTTTCTTACTATGTTTAATATCCTACTATGAGGCTACTTGCTTATTTGATATAACTCCATTAATGTCGATGGATGGAGGTTGTGTTGCTTCATTTGGAATGATGTTGGTTATCATGTTTGTAACTCAATTTCTTTTAGTTGTACATCTTCAAAAATCTTTCAAAATACATGAAATCAAGTTGTTCTAAAATGAATGACATATTCTATACTCATATGCTTCATATAGTAATTTTTAAATAATTGGAAAATGGACATATAAAGTCAATAAATTCATATCATGGTTTAGCAGAGGCTGATCTTTGATCGGGTGAGCGGGGGTGCTCAATTAATGACCTTCCCCTCTCATACCTAAGGTTCTGAGCCAAGCATTCTTGGTTACGATGAATAGTGGCCTTGGCACAAGTCACGAGTTTCCTAATGTTTCCAAAATATTAGGTGGTGACTCTAAAATCTGGTGATGTATTCCACTTATGGCAAAAGGTTTTGTAATAAACTTGAATTTTCTATAAAAGTTGCCAAATCTGGTTTTTAATCTATGTTTCACATTGCACTCGTGAGAATAGATCAAAGAAATCAAGGGTCCGAACTGTTTAACGCGCACAGGTTCCCCTGGGCGATGTTACAATTTTGGCGACTCTCGCATGAGACACATTTGGATTTCGAGTTCAATATTCCTCCTTTCGCGTGAGATGTGTTTGGATCTCAAGTTCACTTTTCCTCCATTCACGTGAGACGCGTTTAGATCTCAAGTTCACCTTTCCTTTTTCATTAGTTGTGCGGTATGTACACATGTGTGTGATGCACCCCCTCTATCATTTGTGTTGTGGCACATTTCTATGTGATTCACCCTCTATTATGCTTCATGTCATTTGCACGAGGCTTGTCTCTCATGTTGCCACCTTTATATCATCATTCCATTGCATTGCATTGCATAATCATGAATGTTCAAATCAAACAATAGGCTACGCGAAACATGTAAGTCCAACTTTCAATTACATTTTGAGCAAATCATTTGCATCTTGCCCCTGAACTACAATGGTTTGATTCCTTGCAAAGGGATACGTAGGCAACCCTCGGGTTCAACCAACTATTTGTATCCTGTTTGTTTGCCCAAGTCTTATGGCCTTGTCAAAAGGGTCGTCTTCGGGCTTTGACATTCACTCATGTCATAAAATGACTTCGAGCTTGGTCCAAGAGAGGCAATTGTCGACACCCCATTTTGAACTGCCCTAAGACCTGGGCGATTCCTTTTGATTACCCGATGATGAAAATAAGAATGCATTTTTCACAAAATCATCAGTAAAATAGATGCAATTTGAGCTTTCTTCCAAGTCATGTTATTGTAGTCAAATTCTAGAGTTTTGATAAAAAAAAGAGTGATTGTTGTTGAAAGAGAGAAAATCAAAGAGTTCAACAATTTTTCCCCCATATATAGTGTTATATAATTGAAGTCACCATTCTAGCTCAAATTCCAAACTTTTGAATTGAGGATTGAGAACATACTGCACAACCTTGAGGGTGAACAAAAGGAAGTTCAACAATCAAGAAGTTCATTCTTTCTTTAGAAGGTGAATTTTCAATTTCTCTCATTTTTCTTGTATTATCTTTCTTATGTTAATTTTCTTGCTTCAATTTCATATTATAAACTTGTTACAATCTAACTAGAAGTGGTTAATTGAGCCACCTACATATTCTCTATTTGTTCTTTTCTTGGTGTTGCAACAAAACAGGTTTTGCTAGGCCTACATGGCTGGCCAACTAATTATTTGGCTAGCCAGGTAACTTCCGATGGACGAAACAAATTAGTCTTCCGTCGTTGAGCATACTAGTTTCTGGCGATCCCGAGACCTACATCTTCTGTTTTATTTTCATTTCAGAGTTTTGTGAGGTTTCTATTTTGTTGTAATATTTTTTCCTCTCTCTCTCTTTCTCTCTCACATTCAGTTTGTAATTATTTATTCAAAGTGTTGTAATAATTCCCTACCCTGTTTCTTTCTATCTCGTTCTTTAATTGCTTTCCTTATTCGTACATACACATCATATTTTGCTTTTTGTCCTATCCATGCTTTTCATCCATATTTCATGCATCTTGATTCGGCTAAGTTTGCATTTATAGATTTAATCAATTCTTATATGATTATGTGCACTACCTTATGTTCTTGAGATGATTCACATGTCATATATTAGAAGCCGAATCTTTAGTTGCATTTCATGAGTGAATTGCGTTAAGACTTTGTACATAAGATTAAGCATCTTTTGTTAACTTTGTTTTGTAACTATTTGTGAGACGTCGATAAATATATAAGTTTTTATGCTTTAGCATCCTGCTTGTGTATGTTTTCCTTACTATGTTTAGCATCCTACCATGAGGCTACTTGCTTACTTGATATAATTGTATGAATGCTAGTAGATTGAGGTTGTGTCGCTTAATTTGGAATGATGTTGATTTTCATGTTTATAAACTCAATTTCTTTGAGTTGTACATCTTTAAAACTTTTTCAAAACACAAGAAATCATGTTGTTCCAAATTAAATGACATAGTTTATACTTGTATGCTTCACATAGTAAATTTAAGATATATTAAATAATCGAAACATGAACATATAAAGAAAATAAAACTCATGTCATTATTTATTAGAGGTCGATCTTTTGATCGGGTGAGCAAGGGTGCGCAATTAATGACCTTCCCCTCTCATACCTAAGGTTCCGAGTCAAGCATCATTGGTTATGACGAATAGTGGTCTTGGTACGAGTCACGAGTTTTCTAATTTTTTTTAAATATTAGGTGGTGACTCCAAGATCTAGTGATGCAGTCCATTTCTAGCAATGGTTTTGCAATAAAATGGAATTTTTTTATTTTTTATTTTATTTTTATTTTTTTATAAAAGTTGCCAAATCTAGACTCTCATCTATGTTTCACATTGCACTCGCGAAACTAGATCAAAGAAATTGAGAGCCTAAACTATTTAATGCGCACAGGTAACCCGGGCATGTTACACCAATTCTTTCAATTTATTCACCAATCAATTCCTTTGTTAAATTTTAAATGTGTAATCAATTGTAAACTCCATTGATTTTGGCCAAATCATCCAATAAATTGACAAATCAATTGGTGGTGGCCAATCAAATGGTCATTTGATTGGTGATTATTGGAATGACCCATTCTTCCAATCGATTCACCAATCAATTTATTTATTTATTTTTATTTTTTATTTTTTTGTGAAGTTAGATATGCAATCAATTGGAAAATCAATTGGTGGTGGTCAAACCATCCAATCAATTGGGGAATCTATTAGTGATGGCCAAACCATTTAGTCTATTGCACATTCAATTAGAGTGGTCAATTATTCTAGTTGATTGGCTAATCAATTCTTTTGCATCGTGTTGGACCATCATCAACAAATATTCAAGTTGGAGACATCAACCATTGCTTAAAACAACAAGGACACATCTATCAATGTCGGTGTATGGTGATGTCTGTACAATATGATGGATGGGTTGGTGATTGGATGGAAAAGAGGCATATAACCACTTGGAAATATGAAAGAACTATGAGTTAAGGAGAAAGATGTTGCTAGTGGCTTCATTGTCGAGGAACAAATGATTATCACTATATTTTTAGGTGAAATTTAACAATTAACATCATAACCACATCTAATTAGACATTTCACTTCATACATAGTCTATCCATGTTATCTAATTAAACATGTGGCATGATTAACGATTTGAATATCATCAAATTGACCTTTCCATCTAATGGCCACGTAGTGCAACCATGTCAACACCATTATTCTCATAATTTACAGTTTTTATATCAGTATATTTGTTGAAGGGTTTAATTGTATCATTTTATAGTTTAGATAGTAAAGTGATACTTCATAATAGTTTCAGAGGGGGAAGGGTAAATTGGTACTCCATGCTAGTTTCAGTGGAAAGAAGTAAATTGATACTTCTTGATAGCTTTAGCAAGGTCAAATAATATAGGGGATGTAGGACATTTTCATATAGCAGAAGAGAGGCCTACAATGATGTAGAATTGCAGAAGAATCACGAGTTCAATGAGAGAAAAGTATGTTTTGAACCCTTTGGCAATTGCCTCTACAAATTTTAATTTTTCCATCGACAAAATAGATAGAAGGAGACAAAAAGAGAAAGGTAGCAAAAAATAAATAAAAATAAAGGCTCGTGATAGTTAGATGAGTGTTAGTAGATCTAAAATCTCATTATTGCAACAATGTTGATGGATAATCATGAGATAGAGTTTGTATGGCGTTGGATTGTCATCGGGAAATGTTCAACTTAGAGATACTGGGTGTTGCTTAGAAATTATCTAGTAGGTGTAGCCAGTTTCTCATGCTCCTCGGAGGGTTTAGTCTCATCAGATACGATAGCCCTACAGTTCGGACTCCCACGGTTTTGAATCTAGTTTTACAAGTACAATGTGAAACAGAAAAACACAAATGAGAGTCCAAATCTCGCAAATCGTTGAAAAATCTATTTACAATCAGAAATGCCAAAAATGGACTGCATTGCCAGATTTTAGAGTCGCCACCCTAAATATTTTTGAAAAATTTAGGAAACCCGTGACTTATGCCAAAGGCCACTTGTACGTCATAACCAAAGTGTCTCGGCTCAAGAACTTAGATATGAGAGGGAACGGTCATGAATTGAGCACCCCACTCACCTAATCAAAGATCGACCTCTACTAATCATGATGTGATTTTTATGTACAGTATATGTTCATATTCTGATTATTATGCTAACTTACTGTGTGAGCTACACACAAGAATAGACTGCATCACCCACTTTAGAATGCTTTGATTTCATGTTTATTTGAAAAAGATTTTTGAATATGTGTGTAGGCACCCTATTTTTGACCGTCCTCAAGACTCGGGCATCATCACTTGTGCACTCAATGATGATGATTGCATGTGTTCATTTTGAGTGCTCGAAGTCCTTGGTGGAGTTCCCTATCTTTGAGCCTTGAAACCTTATCTGCTTTGTGCCTTGTTTTGGACCAAAACCTTATTGTCTCTTGCCTGGAACTTTTGGTGACCTGTTGGCCACCACCATAGGCTGTCAGCCATGGATAATGGTTGTTGGCCAGTGGTGTGGTCGGTCAGCTACTAGTGGTGGCCAACGGCCACCAATGTCTTTTTTCAGATATTTGTTGATAGCTGTGCCAGTTGCTAGCACATTGAGCTACATCTGCCTACACGTGTATGGCAGGATGTTCCTAAGCTCAAGGAGTGTTTTTCTATAAATATGGGGGTTCCTCTCCCATTTTGAGGGGTTACCAGTTTTTGAACAAAATTCTCCCCCCCCTCTCTCTCTCTCTCTCTCTCTCTCTCTCTCTCTCTCTCTCTCTTACAATTTTGTGCTTTATAGCTGGTTTTCTCTACACTTCTACATACACTACCTTGATCAAAGTTACTTCTCTCTGAGCTGAGGTTCTTTGAGACTTGTTTTGAGCTCTAGCAAGTGGTTTTAGCTTGGATTTGTGCCTAGAGTTGCTCTTTGCTTCAAGAGGTAGTTTACTTGCTTTGTTCTCTTGTTTAGTATACCTGTTTTCTCATCTATTTCAATTGTTTTTGGCCTGGTTTTGAACCATAAGAAGCTCTGTTTTTGTGAATTAAAAGTGGTGGTTTGAGTCCTTTTTTCAGTTAGGGGTGGTTCACCCTTCTTGCTTGCTAGCTTGCTAAGCTTTTGTGCCTTTATTCATCACTTTCAAATCACTTTTTTTGGGCCTTTTAATCACTGAATTTCAGAGGTTTTTCAGTGGTAAAAAACTCATTTTGGAGTCCAAAATTGGAGGGGTTAGCCTCCATTCCTCATGTCTTGTTTGCATGCCTAGTTAGCTTCATATGTTAGCATGTTTTTCTAGCCTAAATTAGCTTGAGTCTAGCATGTTTTACACTCTATTTTAACCTGTTTTAGCTCTATTTTGGGCTGGTTAGTTTGTTTGAGTCTTGTTTTGCATAGTTATAGTGTTAATTCCTTCACTAGTTAAGTGTTTTAAGGCTTTAACCATCATTGGTGTGAGTTGATTGCATGTTTTTAGTGCCTTTTATAACTCAATTTCAACACATACAATCTCTGTAATCTCTCTCATTTCTTCACTGTTTCATTTGTTTTGAGGGTTGTTTCAACCTTAGGGTTGTTTAAGCTTGAGGTTGAGGCTAATGCTTAATGGTTTAATCCTCATTTGAGGGTTCATTACCAATGGCATGAAATTTCTCTCATGCCTTAAACCACCCCTTGGTTGACACTTCTTTCACTTTAGAAGACACTCATCAATGGACAAATTGATTAATGAATGGTTTGGTAATTAAAATGAGTAAACAAAATTGGCAAGTAAAAGTGTGCAAGATAAGCATTCTTTGTGTTGCATTGCATGTGTTCAAATCGGACGTTAATTTGAACACAAGGAAAATGGAACATTTCATACTCAAAGTGATGAAATATGTCATTTCCTAGGCCACCATTGCCCTTGATCATGCATGATGGGGTGGTGGTCATTTTGGTCTTGTTTGTGCATTTATTAAACTTGTACAAACTTGGTCCCTTAGCCATCATACATGAAAATTGCTTGATTGATGGTTTGAGGGCCAAGAGTTTCTCTCTTTTGAGCTTGTATGATGATAAGGAGGTTAAACAGTATAAATAACTTGTGAGAATACATTGTTTTGCTCTCTATTGCAGTATGAAAGTATGAACCAATAGTGGCCAACCGGCTACCAATGGTAGCCGACTAGCCCCTTGTGTCTCTTGTCGGCCATCAGTGATTTTTGCACAATATGATGGTAAGGTGAAGCAGAGGTGTTCTGGAAGTTGGTGGAATTTTCAGTAATCAAATGTGCAAATAGAGGCTTGCAGCAGCAAGGTAATGGCTTTTTGGGTAAAGGATCCAGCATGCATGCATCGCTCACTTCCCAGGGCTAAGTAATTGATTACCTTGTTTACTTGCAGTTGACTTGTAATCCATTAATTAGCTAAGTAGTTAATTAGATGTGATGTAATTATTTAATTAGTTAGCTAGAATAGTTAATTAGTTTTCGGTTTGTAATAATTAGTTAGCTTAATTAGCGTAGCTAGTTGGTTAGCTTAATCATTCGGACCCTCCTTCACGAGGGCGTAATATTGTGATAAGTGTGCATGTGTGTGCATGTCTTCCAACCCCACGTCTTTCTCCCTTTTATTTAATCGCTTTTGATGGTTAGATTAGGGACATGCTTCGATTAGCATATCGCATGCTTGCATCAATTCATTTGTTTTGCATGCACCGAGACTCGGCGCATCATTATAACTGTATTGCCGTTTCAATAATTCTTTGAATACGTGTTTAATCACATGTTGTTCAAATCGATTCTTATGCCATATTAGTAGCCGAGCCTATTAATTGCATATTGCATGTGTTGCATTAGACACTTAACATAGTTAGGATCATGCATCTTTCTAACTAGTTTTGGTTTTGGCTTGGAGTACTTGGTGAGTTTTACACTTTAGCATACTCGCATGAGTGTGATTGCCATGTTGCCATCTTTAGTATGCTTGCCATGAGGCTATGTGCTTAAATGCTAAACTGTATGAATGCCTGTGGATGAAGGCTTTTTGTTTGAATTGGAACAGTTCAACGAATGTGCGTTTTAAGCCCACTTTGTTGAGTGGAAAGTCCACATCTTTAAGCCCACTGGAGGTGGCCAATTCAAATCATTTTTCGCAATCAAACATGGGTTCAATTGTTCCAAATTGAGCAAACTAGTCTATACTTGCTTGTGAGCATCACATAGTAAAGCTAGCTTAATAATTGAAATAAGAACACATAATGTTTATAAAATATCATATCATGGTTAGTAGTGGCCGATCTTTGATCGGGCGAGCAGAGGGTGCTCATTTCATGACCTTCCCCTCTCGTACTTAAGTTCCAGAGTCGAGGCAACTTTGGTGATGGCAGACACGTGGCCATTGGCACGAGTCAAGATTTCCTAAATTTTCCCAAAAGGTTTTGGCAAAATATTTAGGTGGCAACTCTGTATCTAGTAAAGCAGTCCAAGTTTGGCATTATTTGATTTCAAATTAATTTTCCAAAAGGTTTGCCGGATTTGGATTCTTTGATGTTTATTAGTTTCACATTGCACTTGTGAGACTAGATTTAGAACCGCGAGAGTCCGAACTATGACGCCTTCTTTTCAAACCTTTTCGAAAGGTGGGTCACGGAAAAAGGCGAGTCCATAATGTGCTCTGCTTGAAAAAGCAAGCTCATATGTACATTAATCAAAATCATCCCAACTTAAGCGAAATAGCCTTCATCCATCGGCATTCAAAGAGATATTTCAAATGAGCACTTAGCCTCATGGTAGTATGCTTGATATGGCAACACAAACACACATGCGATATGCTAAAGTAAAAAATGCTCACCTAGTACTCAATCGAGGCAAGCCAGAGAGAAGAAAATAATTAGAAAAATGCATGTTCTACTATGCAAGTGATTAATGCAACACATACAAAATCATTACAACAAAAAACATTTTTGGCAACACTACAAAATTCGTTGCCAAAAGGCAGAAATCGTTGGCAAAGAGCTTTGTTGACCCATATAGCTTTGTCGGTAACCCGTTGCCAAAAGTATGCCCGGAAAAGTTTTTACCAACAAAAAATTCATTGCATCGCCAAAAGTATGTCTTTAGCGACAAACATCTTCATGGGAAAAAGCCTTTAACCATCGTCGCCAATTTACCATTGCGTTGGCAAAAGTGGTTCAAATAAGATGATTATGTGTCACTTTTGCCGACTCAAGTTTTCGTCGGTAAAAATGATACTTTTGGTGACAACTTGATTGTGTCGGCAAAACATCTAATTGTTTTATAAAAAAAAATTAATTTGGTATTTGGGATAGCAAAAATTACCATCACAAATAACAAATTACTTTCCAATAAAAAAATTATTAAATAATATCCACACTTTAATTCATTGACATCTAAATATATATAAATAAATTATATTTATGATAACAACAATAGCCCACATGTTCTTACAATCCAAAATTTAAGTTTATGTACAACAACACCTAAAGTTAAACCAAGCGCAAAATAAATAAAATCAAGTCAATTCCAATCGGAATGATGTGTTTAATGCAACTATAGCATCACCAATGACAATATGCAAATGTATGTGAACAAGCCTCTTCTCATTTCCAATTAGCACTGAGCAAGGTCATAATCTCCATCTTTAACAACCTACATTCAAGAAAGAAATTTGATTCACTTTTGAATTCCACATAATTTAATCCATTCAAACCAATTAAACAAAAACAATTTTGATCTTTGATTTAATAGAGACGGGAAGAGAACCACTCCCCACTCTTTTCTTTATTATTATTGTTATGAAGACTTTCAATGAACATTCCAGTAATGACATACATGATGGCTACCTCCCTTTTTTCTTGTTTGCTTTTGAAAATGTAATTCAAAGGCATGCATTAGAAATAATAAAAAAAAAAAAAAAAAAAAAAAAAGAAGAAGAAAACAAAACAAAAAAAACAAAAACAAAAAGAGGAAAACAAAAAAAAAAACCAAATAAAATAAAATAAAAATAAAGGACAAAACAAAGTTGTGAGCCTCAAAGACATACATTCCACATAAATTGAAGACATTCAAATCTATTAAAGACAAACAAATTTCATCTTCAATTTAATACAGTTATTTATAGCAAGCAACTCTTCTCTTTGTAATAGAGACCCTAATAGGCAAAGTTCAACTTTATGATAACATCCAAGAACACAATCAAACAAAACATAGCTCAGGAGACCACCAGGAGCATAAATGGCTGAAACAACATTGACCCATATTTAAACAAAACAAAATGATCAAAAAAAATTCACAACTCCAAAAAGATTATATTATTATATATCAACGAATAACACATACCAAATCTCTTAGAATGACCATGATGTTTCTGTACAATAATATCACGCTCTCTATACTCCATAGCCTCATTATCCTCATGCCATTGCAGCAACTTGAAAAGTATTAGGAGCATTATAAGCACGGGGATCTACGGATGGATCAGTGCGAACAAAAATATGATGAGTATCCAAGTTAGCAACTGTTCTCAAACTTCTAAAGAACACCAAATATGGGGTTGAAGCCATAATAGCAATCAAAAGGGTAATGATGTGTGGATCTAAGTTAACTAAAACTCATAATTTGTTCTGCACCCCATATTCAATGTCCAAAAAGTAAAGCTGCAAGTAGGATAGTTTATTCCTAAGGATAAGGTTGAATGATAAAAAAGATAGGCTTCACCTTGAACAAAAAAAGGTGTAGATTCCCCTATTCCTTCATTCTAAATTTTTATCAGTAGTAACATCTGATGAAGTGAAAGCAAAGGAGCTATTGTAGGCATGAATGTGTGAATTTTGAAAGTAAAGAAGTTCTTATAGGCACGAATGTGTTATAGTACCACATTGTTTTCCTAACTTTAATGCTAGGGGCATCTGTTTCCTTATTGTTTTGTCCACAAAAATAAATAAAAAAATAAAACACATCAAGAAATGAGCAGCCTTTTAATGTTAAGGGAGCATCCTCTCTCTCTCTCTCTGTCTCTCTCTCTCTCTCAGGGCCTCTTAGATTACACATTTCAGATGTGGAGATAGTCCCTCCATTGTTGTTTCAATTCAACACAACAAAACCAATCTATAATTGGGTTTGCAGCTTTGTGAAGACTTTTGGGTGTAAATCAACATAATTGGGCATGAGAAAATGCCGAGTCTAGTAGGTGGATACCTCATTTTTAAATTGAGGCTCTTCAGCAAAAATAAGAGTAGATAATATATTTTCTTGTAGGAATTTTATCGAATAGGTTGCATACATCCATCAGTTAGCTAATTTACTTTGGACAATGGACCTACAAAAATATAAACTTATCTCATTCTGCAACCTTGGTCAACAAACATCCTTGAATAATTTACTTCGGACAGTGGACCTACAAAAATAGAGAGGAATTGTGGAAAGAAAAGAATAAATGTAATAAATTTAGCCTCTTAGTAACATAAATTCAAGCAACCAACAGGGCAAAAAAAAAAAAAAAAAGAGACCAAGTTCTGAACCTCCAATCTATGACCACTATATTGTTTAGAAGAAACTAATTAACAGATTGCCTGAGACCCCTAGAGTTCTTGTAGCAACTACATAAATTTATGGAATTGGTTGCTATTTCTGAATCTCAAAAAAGAGAGAAAATTCTGGGAACAACTATCCCACATTGGAGGTATGGAAACACCCGTTTATTAAGCATACAGAGAAGAAAATTGAAAAATAAAAATAAAATCACGTATAACCCTTCAATACCTAGGGATCAAAAACAAAGGAATTACCTTGAATGGAGAAGATACTAAAGCCCCAAGGAAGATAGATAACAAATCTTCTCCCATAAAACTTAAATTGTAAATTTTTCATAAAAACTCTTCCATTTTGTCCAACCAAATAAGTAGAGAACAAAATTCCAAAGTACTCAAGTCTTCTTATCAGATTCAAATCCCGTATAATCAATCACAAAATCTACCCAACCAAATTAGATTTTGTTTTACAGCATATGGTAAATGATATGCCCACAATTTTGGGCAAATTAAAATTTTATTTTATTTTATTTATTTATCTATAACTTGCAACAACAAACCATTTTAAATTCCATAATATTAAATAAATTATATAGAAATTCAGCATTGTCCTAATTTCATCATTTCCCTAATTTAGCAGCAAATTTAATAACATTGCCCTAATTTGAATAACATCTCACCCCAAGCAACTATCAGGTAATCAATGTAAACGACTTATATTCATCTTTGGATGACATTACTAGTGTATAATCGATTATATAAAGCATCGAAGTTCTATATATATGATTTGTGTGTATGTGTGTATGTAAACAGAGATAGAGAGAGCAAGAAAGGGAAATCAAAAGGGAGATAGTGAGAAGGAGACAAAGAAATCGAGAGGGGGAGAGAAAGAGGGAGAGACGCAAAATAGAGGACATACTTGAGAGACAAACCCATGATGCTCCAGCAACCGGGGGTACCCTTGCGGTGATGCTCTAGCAACCCTTGCAATGATGGCGATGGAGACAAAGCCACAGAGAAGAGGGCAGAGGCATAAGTGAGATGATTTGAGAGGCGTGAGTGAGAAAGGGACGGTAATCGACTTGCATTGTAGAGGCAGATCACAAATAATAATAATAATAATAAAATACAAAAAAAAAAATTATACAAGAAATATTAAAACTAATCTGAGAAGTATAAAAATCAAAAATATATTTTTAAAATTATTTATGACCTCCTAAAAGATAAAATTATACAAAAATAATAAGTATGCTTTTATTTTTTCACCAATTATTTTTTTTTATAGTTTTTTAGAAAAAAAAATTTTGAAACAAGTTTTTGAAAATAAAACCAAACATATTAAAATTGATAATCTAACCACATTCTTCGGAAAAGTTTAGATTATCTCAAATTAACCATCTCAACTTAAGAGTGTGTTTGGGCTTGATGGGTTCATTTTGTGATCTGATTCGATGATCACTTTAATTTTACAAATTCAATAACTAGAATATTTAAAACTCTTTGAAAAGTTATAATAAAAACACAAATCACTAAATCACCTCATTTCAGCAAAACTTTTATCGACGACTAGTGTTATTGTCACTAAATGTTTAACTCTTTGCCCACGCCAACTTGTCATCACCAAAAGTAAGTACACTACCAGCGACACTTATTGTATTGCTAAAAAACAAGCCTCGTAGCTAAATTTTTTGAAATTTTGGAGCCGACAAATAATTTTGATGCCTAGTGAATGTTTATTTTTTATTTTTTATTTTTTATTTTTTTTAGCGACGGTAGTAAATTGCGCCGGTAAAGGTCTACTTTTACCAACGAAATTGATCATTGTGTTGCCAAAAATATAGTTTTGGCTATGAAAATTGACGTCGTCGCCAAAAGTAGTCACCAAAAATGCAATTTCTTGTAGTGAAAGCAACTACTTGGTTCGGTTTATTTAACATGTCATACGGATCAACTCAAATCTTGTGGCAACATATGTATTTAAGTAAGTAGGAAATGACAACAGTGTTAGAATGATGAACCGAACCCAATGCATTCAAAAATGGATACAACACATGGAAATAATATGAAACGAAAAATATGATGCTACTACAATAAGCATATAAATAAAAGGGAGAAAGAAATGGGGGTTGGAAGATATACAATTATTACAAGTGTTACAAATTTTCCCTCGCACAAGAGGGTCTGAATGAATGTCCTAATTAAACTAATTATTTACAAACACCAAATGAATTAACTAAGTTAACTAGCTATTACAAATCCGAATGAAAGTAAAGCAACTAATCAATTACACATACCAATATTAGAGCTATTAATTTAAAGGACTTGAACGGGACGCGAGAAGCCACACACACAACCAAGAACATCCTCCCAAAAACCTCTCTGTTTGCTGCCAGAATCTACTCTGTTTGCAGTCAAAAAAATTATTCTGTTTTGGCTTTAGATTCTGCTCTGTTCTGCTTTAACCATCATTAAAAATTATGTAATGATTCAAGACACAATAGGGTCAATATAATGTCTGATTGAACCTAACCCAATTTTATTACCTTTTTTTTACCTCTTTTTACTCCAATTTTATTAGCCTATTTTTACATTACCTTTCCATTTTCTTATCTTTTCTTCCTTTTTGTCTGAAAGTGATGAATACGTCCACTAAGTCTAAAAGCAATAAAGAGTAGTAGGCATTGACTTAACCTGAGAAATGAGCTTTTCGAGCTCTTTTCTATTAGGGAAATTACAAAGGAGGAATCAAACTTATTTACGAGCGATAATGAATTCAGAGTCAAACCCGAAAAGGGCGATAATGACCCTAAATCCAAACGCAATAACACGCTATAATAAAAACCTTCCTTTATGATTTCCAAGGGTCTAAACTATTAGTTAGTCCCTTAGAAGTAACACACCGATAATAAAAAGAGGTATCGAACAAGAGGTTGTGCTTAGTATAAGAGAGATGTAATGCCCTGATAATGAACCTCCAAAGAGATTAAACTATTTAGCATGAAATGTCTCTTTCTTATGCTTTGAACAACAATATTTTGTTAAATACAACTCTTTATCAAAATAAACAAAGAAATGAGGAAGATTGCAAAGTGCTAATGGAAAGTGGGTGATTACAATGGTATGAACATGTATGAAAGTTACAAAAAGTGCAAGAAAAGACTATCAACTCAAATGGATTGGAAGCTATGGCCTATACACCAATCCATGAGGACTTACAACAACACAAGGATAATATTCAAAGCATAAATTAAATAAACACTTAAAACAGCCCCTAAATAGTACAAAACAGTGCTAAAAATGATTTTCAAAAGGGTAGAAAACTTGAACAAAAATAGGAGGAAACATGCCTAGTAAGCAAGCCAAAGAAAGATGGCTAGCCCCTCCACCTTTGGAACTTCAAATCACATATTTTCAACCTTTGAAAATAGCCCAAAACAGTGTATAAACAAAGTAAAAAGAATGGAAAAGAGTAGTATAAACAAAGGAGAAGATAGACAAAACTTATATCTCTTGAAGAGAAGATGCTCTTGGTTAAGCAAACCTGATTCAAAGCACTCTAAAGTCTCTGAAAGTAGGCTCAAAATCTCAGTAGGAAGCTTCAAGTTTGAGCTCCAAAGGTGTATCTATCTTGAATCTATAATTGAGAGGGTAGAGAAGATGGCTTCGATTTCATTAAGCTCTTGGATAGATTTTTTTCAACACCAAAATCGAAGGGCAGGCCTTCTATTCATAGAATTTCACCTTCTTACGTCGGAAACAGCTGTATAGGGACAATTGGTGCAAAGCATGAACATGGGAACAATTGTCAGCTTTAAAATATCTGTTATCGCTAAACATGGCCGACCGGCCATAGAGAGGGATGACCGTCCAATCAAATTTGGCCTGTTGGTCAACTGTTGGCCTGTAATTGTTTGGTTGGTTAGGCTAAATGAAAAGTGGTTTTGATCGAAAAAAGGGTGTAAGGTTTACACCTGAAGGGTTTTGAAGCTCAAAAGCGAGTTCCTCTTGTTGAAGATTCGAACGATTGCTTAGTGTAACATTTCATCATCGAGTAGTCGGAACAAAGCGCCCAAGTCTTAAGGGCATTCAAAATGGGGTGTCTATAGTTTTCCCTTTTTGACAGAGCTCGAGGTTATGAAATGGCGTGAGCGAATGTCAAAGCCGAAAGATGACCCATTTGACAAGGGCGTAAAACTTGGGCAATCAATCACAATATAAATGCAATTGGTTAAACTTGAAAGTTGCCTACATATCCCTTTACGAGGAATCAAACTGGCGTAGTTCAGAGGCAAAATGCAAATGATATGCACAAACAGTGCACTTGAAAGCAGGACTTACAATTATTTTGAAAATCCATGATCATGCAAGATAATGCAATGTGCAATAAACACGATGAAAACATATGAATGAAACAAGTCTCAAGCTTAAATCAATAATAAATCCGACCGTGCCTCACGCAGAAAGGAGTATGTAAACAACAATTCCAAACACGTTTCACGTGAAAAGAAGAAAAATGGTGCAACCAACAGGCGTATCTCACCATATTTCATATGGAGAGAGGAAATGTTTTAACCGAGAGGAAGCAACATCCTAATGCGTTTCACGCGAAAGGACGGAATGGTGGTGTAACCAACAGGTTTATCTTACCGTATTTCATACGAGGAGAGGGAAGGTTTTAACCAAGGGAAACAAGGGTGGTGTAACTAGTAGGCGTATCTCACCGTATTTCATATGGGGAGAGGGAAGGTTTTAACCAGGGAAAGAACAACATCCTAACATGTTTCACGTGAAAAGACAGAAGGCTAGTGTAACCAACAGACGAATCTCACTATATTTCATACGGAGAGAGGAAAGGTTTTAACGGGGTGAAATATGTGAGGCCAAACTAAATTTCACGCAGAGAGAAGGTGAGACAAAAGATACAAGCCAAACTACACTTCTCGCAGAAAGGGGAAGGGTTACAAGCCAAATCACACTCTTGTGAAAAGGGTGGATACAAAAAGCATGATGCACATGGATGCAACATAATTGCTATAATTAATGCGGAATATGATGCAATGCATGCTCCATGCAACTTAACATGTAACATAATTAAAAAGATAAACAAAAGTGGTGGTTTTGAAAATACCTCATAAAGATCTCTGACTGACAGCTCGGAGTCTTCAAATGCTTAGAAAATGACACAACTTGCTCAAGCTTAAGATCAGGGCACTTTCCCACTTCGGGGAAATGACGAGACTCGAGACGATGCATCCGGAATACAATCTCAAAATTTTTGGAAGCCGAAACAAACCCAAATTCTTCAATTTTCCAGTTTAGGAGGAACACAAGTCCCTCCATGCACATAATATATAGGATCTTAGCAAAAAATCACATATGGACCAATCGGCCGGCCAATAGATGGGTCGGCCGACTGATTGATTGTACGGTCGACCACCCGTGCCAGTGTTGGAGGCAATTTGGGGTTTTTGGCTCATGGCTTATTTAAACATGGTTTTGGCTCATTTTTCCACACACACCCAAGCTAAAATCACCTCCCTCTCTCTCTAGGTGTTCTCTCTCTCTCTCTCTCTAGTTTTTCACTCTACTCACTTTACCCAATGACCCACGCAAACTTTTTTTGTAAAACCCATTTGGCCCTTTATGTTTTGAACCGATTGGATTTTGATTTGGTTGAGTTTTTTGGCTTCTCATTGTTTTTGGCTCATCGTTACGGGTTTTATTTTCCCGAGTTTCGACTTTTGCCTATATTTTTCTCTCTTATAGGGTTTGATTTTGGGATTTTTCATCTATTTCCCTCATTTTCCTTATTGTCTCTCACCACCCACCACTTTCTCCATAGCAGACAATATTTCACATGATGGTGCCCCTTCCGAGGTGCTAGTGCTTCCACCTGCTGCGGGTGTCGAGAAGCTGATGATTAAGAAGGTTGATGGAGCGGTAGAGGACATTGCAGCCACTATTGTTGTGGAGGAGATTTACTCTCCAGAGCCTGAGCCCAAGCTACCGCAGTTGATGGTGAGGCCTTTTGACCCTATTGTAGACATCCCATTTTTGACCGACCACAATACTTAGACGTCATCGTTTGTGCACTCGATGATTGTGCTTGTTTGTGCTCGTTTTGAGTTCTCAAAGTTCTTGGCGGAACAACCCTTTTTGTTTTGTGCTTGTTTTTGGGCCAAACCTTGGTGCCTCTTGCTTGGAGGGGGAAAGGGCCTTGTCGGCCACTTGAGTAGTCGGTCGGCTAGGTGAGGTGGCTGGCCGGCCACCTAAAGTGGCCGACAGCTATTTTTCTCTTTTTTTAGATATTTTCTTAGCCAATTGTGCCAGCTGTTGTTCACTGAATGTCATCTCCATATACGTGTATGGAGGGATGAATGCAAGCCCTTGGCTTGATTTTCTATATAATGGGGGGTCTCTCCTCCATTTGAGAGGTTAGATAATTTGTGAGCAAATTTCTCCGTCTCTCTCTAGAATTCTCTCTCTTTCTCCATATTTTGTGCCTTAAGATTAGAATTCTCTACACTTTTGCACTAAGACCCTTAACCAAACATCTTCATCTTGGAGCTGAGATTCTTTGAGGCTTAGTTTGAGTTTCTAAGGGTGGTTTAAGCTTAGAATTGTGATTGATTTTGTGCTGTGCTTCAAGAGGTAAAGACTTGCCTTGTAGGCTTTGTTTTAGTCAATTGAATTGCCATCTTTTTACACTATTTTTGGCCTGGTTTTCAACTATAAAAAACTCTGATTTTTGTTCCTTAACATGTTGGTTTGAGGTCATTTTGTGCAAAGGGGTAGCCCACCATTCTTGTTGTCTAAATGTGAAGCTTCTTGCATCATCCTTTAGCATATTCAAACCAAACCTTTTGACCCTTTCAACCACTGAAATTTAGAGTTATTTTAGTGGTAAAAAGTATGTTTTGAAGTCCAAAAATTGAGGGGGTAGCCTCCCCACCTTGTGTCTCACTTGCATGCCTAGTTAGTATCCCATGGTAACATGTTTTTGTGGCTTAACCTAGCTTAATTCAGGCATGTTTTAGGCTCTGATTTGGCATGATTTAGCTCTATTTTGGGCTACTTTGATCATATGAACCATGTTTGGCATAGTTGAAGTGCAAATGGCTTCACTAGTTTGGCATTCTAGGCCTCCCAAGATGTTTTGCTTGAGATGACTGCATGTTGTAGTGTCATTTAACATGTAATTTCAGTGTATATAGCTCTGTCACATGCTCATTTGTTTCACTCTTTCATTGCTTTTGTGAGTTGTGCTTTGAGTCTTGTTTGCAAGCTCACATGTGAGCATGTTTTTCTAGCATGTTGTACCTCAATCTCAACAAGTTTTAGCCACTGTTTTGGCATGTTTTAACTCTGTTTTGAGTTGGTTTGATCATAAGTGACTTACTTTGTATGCTTGTAGTGCAATTGTGCTTGATAGCCTAGTTTGTGCTATGTGTTAGCCTTTCGTTCTAGCTATTCTTGGCTTGCTTCAAGCATGTTTTAGGATTTATTTTAGGCTGTCTTAGGACTGTTTTAAAGTGTTTGAACCATTTGAGCTTTGTATTGCATGGCTATAGAGTAATTGGCTTCACTAGTTTGGTGATGTAAGGCCTTGGATACTACTTGCATATGTTGGTTGCATGCTTTAGTGTCATTTTGCATGTCATTTCAGCACTGAAATATCTATAACCTCCCTCTATTCTTCACTCTTTACTTTGTTTTCAAAGTGGCTTTGAGCCTCTTATTGGCTTGAGTGTGGAATTGAGACCCTCATGCCCAATGGTTTAATTTCTTCGGGAGTTCATTACCAACAGCATGAGGTCTCTTTCATGCTCAAGGTGCTTGATGTTTAAGCCCTCTTTCCATTAGAGGACAATCAATTTGGACTTAATCGATTAAAGGACTAATCGGTAATCTAAAATGAGTAAACAAAATGAACAAAGTAAAACTCGAGGAAGATAAGCATCGTTGTGTTGCATTGCATGTGTTCGGATCGGACATTAATCTGAACACAAGAAATGTGGGCCGTTTCATACTCAAAGTGATAAAACGAGTCACTTTTCTTGGTTGCCGTTACCCTTGATCACGCATGATAGGGTGGTGGTCCTTTGAGTCTTATTTGTGCATTCATTAAGCTTGTACAAGCTTTACTCTTTGGCCATCATGCATTGAAAATGCTTGATTGGTGGCTTGAGAGCCAAGTGCTACACTCCTTTGAGCTTGAGAAATGATAAGGAGGGTGGTTGTACACGTATCCCTTGAAAAATGCATTGTTTTGCCTCTGTGGCTCTCTATTGCAGCAAAAATAGAAGTCTGAAAAAAGAGGTGGCCGACCGGCACTTGAGGTAGCCGACTGGCCACTTAAACTAGTCGACCGGCAAGTTAAGGTCGCCGACAGCCACCCTTTGTGGCTGACCAACCACCAGTCAATTTGTGCACAAAAAGTGTTCTTGTGTTGGAGCAGAGGCAATCTGGAAGTTGGTACAATGTTCAGAGATCAAATGAGTGCAAACAGAGGCAGTAGATGGCAAGTCGATGGATTTTCGAGAGGAAGCCAACCAAGCATGCATGTCTTCCTCACCCGGGAGGCCACTTAATTGCTTTGTTAGCTAGTTGTGGCTAATTAATACAAGTGTTGTAATTAGTTAGTTTAATCCGTTTTGTAATATTTAGATTGCTTAGTATAGTTAATTTATTTCAATTGTTGTAATTAGTTAACTAGAATAGTTAATTACTTTCGTTTTGTAATAATTAGCTTAATTAGCGTAGCTAGTTAGCTTATTCATTCAGACCCTCTTTCGCGAGGGCATAATGTTGTAATAAGTGTGTGCGCGTGTGTGCATGTCTTCCAACCCCACGCCTTTCTCTCTTTTATTTATCTGCTCTTGATGGTTAGATTAGGGATCATTTTCAATTAGCATACCTTATGCTTGCATGTTTGCATCATTCATTTGTTTTGCATGCACCGAGGCTCGGTGCATCATTCAAACTGCATTGTTGTTTCAATACTTCTTTGAATTCGTGTTTCAAAGCATGTTATCAAATTGTATCATATGCCATATTAGTAGCCGAGCCTATTAATTTCATTGTTGCATTAGGCATCTTATATAGTTAGGATCATGCATTCTTTCTGACTTGTTTTTTTGTTTTAGCTTGGAGTACTCGGTGAGTTTTACGCTTTAGCATGCTTGCATGAGTGTGATTTCCATAATGCCATGTTTCGCATGCTTGCCATGAGGCAATGTGCTTATTTACTAAACTGCATGAATGCCTGTGGATGAAGGCCTTGTTGTTTGAATTGGGACGATTCAACCAATGTATGTTTTAAGCCCACTTTGCGAAGTGGCAAATCATGTTTTAAAGCCCATCATGTTTGATGGCAAATCCGCACTATAGCCTGCCTGAGGGTGGCAATTTCAAACCATTTCAAAAGCAAGCATGAGTTGAATTTGTTCCAATTCTCGCGACTTAGTCTGTACTTGCTTGTGCGCGTCACGTAGTAAAGTTAGCTAAATAACTGGATAAGAACACATGAGGTTTATAAACCAACATATCATGATAGTAAAGGCCGATCTTTGATCGGAAGAGCAGGGGTGCTCATTTAAGGACCTTCCCCTCTCGTACCCAAGTTCCCGAGCCGAGGCAACTTTGGTGATGACGGACACGTGGCATTTGGCATGAGTCCGGGTTTCCTAAATTTTCCAAAAATAAAATATTTAGGTCGCGACTCTATAATCTGGCAAAATAGTCCAGTTTTGGCATTATTTGATTCAAAGTCAATTTTCCAAAAATGATTTGCCGGATTGGATTCATTAGTGTTTATCAATTTCACATTGCACTTTGTGAGACTAGATTCAAAACCGTGATAGGAGTCCAAACTGTAGGACCAATTCGAGCTCTTCGAAATGGGGCACGAAGAAGTCGAGCCTACACCTACCACCTATCATCCACGCACGCATGAGATGGCTTCCAGAGGCATGCGGCGATTTGAGGACTTTGCTAGGGGTATGCCCGAGGAGTTCCTCTTGCGAGAGCGCACCTGTCAACTTTCTCACAATGCTTCTGAGGTAAGAAGTTTTGCCCTTTTTTATGCACTTTGCTTGCTTTGATATTTCATTTACAGTCTTTCATTTGCCATATACTTAACAATCTTCTTTAAACACATGGTGACGCTCTTTCCTAGAGGGGCTATGGGGCATTGACTGTGAGGGACTGGTACCAGAAGCTCCCCACTCGAGTCCGAGAGCTAGTGCATGAGGCAGGCTTCGACTTATTCTGCTCAGGGCTCGCACAACTACAGGCCAGTTGAGCCTTGCTTGGTGCTTCAGTGGAGAGGTGGTGGGACACCACCAACTCTTTCCACTTCTCCTCCACTAAGAAGATGACGATGACCCTCTATGACTTCTCTATGATCACGGGGCTATAAGTGGAGGGTGATCTGATCCCTTTCAATATTGACATGGGCTAGTGGAAGGCAGCTTGGATCTATCTACTCGGAGCACGCCCACCCTAGGATAAGTTAGTCATGGTTAGATATAGCTGGTTCTAGGCCAGAGACTTAGGAGCAGGTCGAGCAGTACACCAGGGGTTTCTTGATCTATCTCCTCGGTACCACCTTATTTGTGAATAGGTGAAATATCATAGTTTTGTATCTACTCAATGCTTTGGTGGTGTTGCCCCGGGTGCAGTTCTACGACTGGGGTGGTGTTGGCCTCGCCACTCTTTACGGCTACATGAGCTCCGGTTCCTACAAAAAGGGGAACAAGGTCAGAGACTACTAGAGAGCCTGGGAGGTACACACTGCACTTTTTATTCGTTTCTGTTTGTACATTATGATTTCTTTTTTGCACTTTCTATCTTTATTTTTGTGTCTACCTATTAACTCACAAACTGATTTTTTCTTGTAGCTCTGGGTCTATGCCTACTTTCTCGCTCTCGCTTCAATTCCACGACATGAAGTGGAGGTAGCTATGCCCCACTCCAGATGATACGACGGCGAGTGCCAACCTCGGTGCCGCAATGTTACCATATTCGCCTATTACTGGTGTTTCTTTGATACGGTGACAGCGCGTAAGGTAATCTGAAACTCATAATCATTTTTGCTCCATTTTTTACTACTTTGAATCTATCCCATGCTCTAGCAGCTAACAATAACTGACAACTATAAATTCTCTTTTTGTAGGTGACATAACAACCATGGGTGGCAATGTCGGCATCGACAAGAGATGATTACGCCGGGTCTTGGGATACTTTCAGGCTGCGGATTTCGCTAGAGGGTCCTTTCTGTAGGACTTGGAATTTAGGGGAAAGGTTCATGCGTCAAAACCTGGGCCTACTTGCCCCCATTGTTCCTGCTTTCCCCTTGCATCGATGAGGACAGCCGATGGTCTACTTGGTCGAGGTCATCATTCAGTTCATGGCGGGGTAGGACGCCGATCTCTGCGGGGTCGGAGATTATTCCGAGTTCATCTAGACCCACCTCATGCCACCTCTAATAGGAGCTCACGCGAAGGGTGCTGCAAATGCACTCGCTGGTAGAGGTGTTGTTCCAGCGATTGAGCGTCATGTTGGAGAGGCTGCCCCGGCTATACATATAGCTAGTCTGTCTATGATACCAGCCACGATCACATACTGGCGGCAGAGTAGGGCGGCACACTAGATTCTGATTAACTACCCAAAGAAGTGGGAGTATGTCAAGGACCTTAACGTGTAACAGGTATGTGCTTTGTCTTACAGTTTGTATTTTATATTTCCTTTTTTGTATACTGATTCCCAAACTCACTTCTAGGTGCTGGTGGAGTACGTAGATGGCCTCCTTCAGTTCGTTGACTCCTTGGTCTAGATGGTTCAGAGGAGGGAGGGACTACTTGCTCTCCATGGTCATCAGGTATTCTACTTTTGTCACTCATCTGACTGCTCTAATTCTCTTTTTTCCTTACTCATATTGATTATGCACTGAAACTATTCTGATTTTCTATACTCATGCTAATTCTGCACTGATATTGTTCTGGTACTTTGTCTCTTGCTTTCAACCTCCACCTGTACTTGCGGCACCAGTGGCACATCCTCCAACTACGCAGAGGAGAGGTGGACGGGCTCCTATACCCGGCAGGGGCAAGAGTAGAGGTCAGGGCAAAGGTAGAGGTGCCCGGAGTCAAAGCAGAGAGTCTCAGGCGTATAAGACTTCCCCATTCTCAGAGCCGACTTTTAAGCGAAGATAATGCTGAGACCAGCAACACTGAGGGGACTGTGAGCGGGCACTCCGGGTCTGGGAGCGAGGAGGATGATGCTAGTTCTGGGTCAGAGAGTGGAGAGGATGATGCCAGCTCTGAGTCCCACTCCTCGGATGACAGCGGTGTTGATGGCAATAGTGCTCCTGAGTTCCACTCCTTTGATGACAATGGTGCTGATGGTAACAATGCCCCTAAGTCCTCTTTTTGAAAGAGGACTAAGAGGGCCTCTCGACGCACCTAATACGACTGACACCGATTTTTGCACTCTTTTTCACTCTTTTATTATGTTTTGTAGTTTAAAACTATGTATAGCTTCATATAGGACTTTATTTTTTGTCTTAAACACTTGTATTTTTTCTTTTGTAAAACTATGATCGGGGTTGAACCTTGTAGTTTTATAAAAGAAGTTTTATTTTTTGTATAGTATCTTGAGAATGGCAGCATACTTGCATAAAATTGATGATTGTATTTGAATTTCAAACTAAGAATGATCACACTCGAATGAGTTCTTAACCGGAAATTGAGTCTTCAATCGACCAAAATGCAAAATAGAACTCAATAAAGGAAAAACAAAGCAAAACAACCTAAACACAACTATTCACACTTGCTAGAACAAAAGACTCAAAACAAGACTCAAAAGCAAAAAGGGCGAACATAACACTGCTGCCCAGCTGTGTAGACACCCCATTTTAAACAGCCCAAAGACTTGGATGCTTTCTGTTGATTACCTGATGATGACAATCAGAACGTGTTCCCCAACAGTCCTCAACAAGAAAAATGGGATTTGAGCATTAATCGCAACCTTCATACATTTCTGGCCAAACTATTTTAGACCTTAAAACCCTTTTTTCAAAATATTTTTCCAAATGTTTCTACAATGTTTAGAGGCTCCCATTTCAATTAAAATATTGCACTTTTTAGTAAACTAAGTAAGGACAAAGTAGAAATAAATGGAAGGGAGGTGAACTCTTTAAAAAAAATATTTAAAAACATCTTCTTTATAGGTTTGGATATGTTTGGATAGGTTTGGATTTGAAGGAAACATGAGGGCATGGAAGAAAAACGGTTTAGGGAAAAGACGAGCATCAAATTGTTAAGGAAATGAACAGCCTTCACTAAATTAAGCATATCTCTTTGTACACTTGGATTTTAATGTGAGGCCACCACCATTAGAAAGGAGACTTCAAGGGCTTCAATTTAGACTCAAGAATCACTTAAAACCAAGTCCAGATAAGGGAGATATGCCCATTTGAAGTTGGGCTTAAGAGCAGATTTGGTTGACCTGGCCTGATGGAAATGAACAACCTTCACTAAATTAGGCATATCTCTTTGTACACTTGGAATTTAGATGTGAGACCACCACCATTGGAAATTAGACTTCTGGGGCTTCAATTAAGATGCAAGAACCACCCAAAACCAAGTCCATATAAGGGAGATATGCCCATTTGAAGTTAGGCTTAATAGCAGATTTTTTTGACTCGGCCCAAAACAACAGCAGCCCCGTTTTTCCTGGTTTTGGTTTCGTTGGGACACCATATTTACCTATTTTCTTATCCATTCAAGTGCACCCACTCATCCTCCATTATCTCCACTCACTCCCCATTGTCAAAAAGAGGTTTTGTTTACATCCACAAAGGAGTATCCCATGCAACCAACTTGAAAATTTGCCCTCCTATCACATTCTTGTCTCCCACCTTGTCTCCCACCTTCTTTTTGACCTTCACACTCCCTCATTGCCTATATAGAATGATCATATTGTAAGAGAGATAGAGGGCCACGAAATTGAAGAGAAAAGGGTAAAAAAGAGAGAAAAATTGAGTTTTTGAGCAAAAAATACTACTATCTTTCATATACACCCATACCTTCCATAGCTACTAAAATTCCTCATTTCCATACACCAAAACCACTATAGAAATTCTGACATAGCCAAAGATCAATTGCCTTGATCATAAGGCAGAGTGTTTAGTAATTGAAAGTGAGAAAAACTAAAGTGTTAGCCACTTTCCATACTATAAACTCCATAAACTCCATAATTTCAAATTGAGGATTTGAGATCACACTTCCTACACTTGAGGCTGATCAAGAGGGAGTTTGTGAACTAACGAGTTCATGCTTTTCTTGGAAGGTGAATTTCACAAACTTTTCATTTTCTTGCATTTGTTACTTATTTTGCTCTTTTGCTTTGATTTCTTTACTCTTTTTCTTTGATTTCTGATTATATTATATATTGTTGCAATCTAATTGAAAGTGGTGTGTTGAGATTCCCATATATATTATTTTTAGTTCTGTTTTTGTTGTGAAAATCTAAGAAAACAGAATTTGGCCGAGCCTACCGGGCTACCTGGCCCGTTAGTTGGTTGGGTTGCCATCTAAAAGTACACCATCGCACCCGCGACCTTCATAACCGTGCCCACGACCTCTAGGCAAAATCGGGCAGCCTTTTGACATTGAGAAGATCAACCTCTGATGGTCTTTGAGGCGCTTGAAGCTGCTATTTTCTTATGTTTATTTTATTTTGAGTGTTTGTGAAGATTTTTATATTGTGTTGTAATATTTATTCATCTCCCTTGAATTTGTAATATTTAAAGTGTTATAATAATTCGCCATCTGTATATATCTTACATGCCATCCATGCTTTTATATACATGATTCATGCCTAGATCCGGCTAAATTTGCATCTTTGTGCTTTAATTGATTATTACATGATTTTGTGTGCTGTCGCATGTTTTGCAATGTTTCACATGTCATGTTTTAGAAGCCGGATCTTTAGAAACGATCTTGTGTATGTATTGCATTAGGAGTTTGTATATAGGATTATGCATATTTTACTAACTATAGCTGTTCGCGGGACGTCGATAAATATGTAAGTTGTTATGCTTTAGAATTCCACTTGTACATAATTTGTTTTTAATATGTTTAGCATCTTACCATGTCCCTATTTGCTTATGTGATATAATTGTATGAATGCCAGTGGACGGAGGTTGTGTCGCTTAATTTGTAATGATATTGATTTTCATGTTTGTAAACTCAATTTATTTGGATTGTATATCTTCAAAACTCTTTCAAAACTACATGAAATCAAGTTGTTCCAAAGTGGGTGACATAGTCTATACTTGCATGCTTCACATAGTAATTTTTAGGATTTATTAAATAATCAGAATATGAACATATAAAGTAAATAAAATTCATATAATGGTTTAGTAAAGGCCGATCTTTTGATTAGGTGAGTGGGAGTGCTCAATTAATGACCTTCCCCTCTCATACCTAAGGTTCCAAATCAAGACAACTTTGGTTATGACGAACAGTGGCCTCGGCACGAGTCATGGGTTTCTTAATTTTTCAAAAATATTAGGTGACGACTCTGAGCTCTGATGACGTAGTCCATTTCTAGCAAAGATTTTGCAATAATATGGATTTTCTAAAAGTTGCCAAATCTAGACTCTCGTCTATATTTCACATTGCACTCGTGAGACTAGATCAAAGAAATCAAGGGTCCGAACTGTTTAACGAGCGCGAGTACCCCCCAGGCATGTTACAGTTTCTGGCAACTCCGTTGGGGATTTTATGAAACCTTGACTTGAATTCCATGATATGACTTTTATTTTCAATTATATGTTTATTGCATTGCATGCATTGGTGCACTTAAAGTTCCTGTGTTGCCCAGATATTGGTGGGAGAACAGGCACACTTTTTGTGACACTACACCTATGTCAACGTTACTTTGGAGGCCTGTGTTATAATCTTTTGAGATCTGAAGGTTCTCAGACTCTGAAGAGGCTATATTGACTCTTTTGATTTCCTAAGATCTTCATTGGTTATGACCAAAAGAACTCTTTGTTAGCGTCACCTTGACTTCAACCCCTACAGTAGAGCCAACCTTGTGCATATAATAAGCTATAGTACCTTCCGAAGTTAGGACAAAATGCTCTCCTATTTCTAGGATGTATGATGTCGCTTGTTTGAATAATGAACCGTAGATCATTTCAAAAGCTAGGACAGGGTACCTCTACTGCCCATAGGGGTGTTTCTTCTCTTTCCTGCTATGTGTTATGTGCAATGTATTGGATCTATATAGGGGTTCTTGAATTCGAATGAGTGGTTCAGACATTTCAGTTTGTGAGGTTGAGTTTAGTTTTTCGATGATGTATCTAGTGGTAAGTTGTGCGAATTGGGCCAAAGCATTGTCGTAGTTCTGATTGGAAGTTCTATTTTTGCTAAGTTGTTGTAGCACCATTACTTCAGAAAATTCCGAAATCCCACAAAATCTACCAGTGTAAATAAATAGAACTTGTGGGATATCTGACCATTTCTGTGATTCGGGAGTGACCACCTGTTGATTGCACGGACTTTAGTTTGAGTGTTGTTGATGGCCCACATTTTGACTAGCAATTTGAGAATGGTTTTATTCTAAGTTCTGAATTGAGTACTGAGTCTAAGTTTGATTCCACCAAGTTTGTAGAGTTGGAATCAGGCTCGAGTCATTCTAGTGACTTAGAGTCTATTGATTTCGGGAGTGCTAACCTAGACATTTTTGTCTTGTCTAGGTCTTCTTTGTCATTTTCTTTTGAATCTGTTGTCATCGCTGAGTCGTAGTTTCTTTTCAATAAAAGTGCCATAGATTCAGCCTACTTCTCTGTGCCTTTAATTCATTGAATTGACCAAAAATTACAAAACTTTTTTCCAAAACTCCAATAAAAATGAAGAGGAAGAAATTTCTCGGGATTTGTAAATTTTGATCGATTGAGAGGAAGAGAGGTGTGCTAAGCCCTTGATGAATGAGATCATTTCTATTAATGTGGGTACTGAGAAGGATCCTAGCTTGGTCTAGATTGGTTATATATTGTCTTTGTAGGAGGACGAACAATTAGTCACTTTGTTAAAAGATTTCAAAAAATATTTTTGCGTGGTCCTATGAAGACATGCCTAGAATTGATCTTGAAATTGTACAGCATAGGATCTCTCTCGACTTGATGTCCAACCTCCTTAGCTTTCAAACCTTGATTGAGAATGTTCAGCAATCAACCAAAGTATAAGGCTTGCATAGCCGGAATGGAGGCAGCCCTTGAACTAGAGGGCAATATGGTCGGATGTGATTCAGACTGGAAGTAGCCCTTGAATTAGGGGCAATAAGGTCGAATGTTACAAAGATTCAAACTGGATCGTTTCTCTAGCTAATGAAGACCGAAAAAGAAGTCCAATCTCGGAATATGAGACAATTAGTTTTATTACTGAAGGACAATCAAGTTTCTATCCACTACACTAGGGGCAAATTCAGACCCAATTAGCCTAGTCCTTACATCATCATGTCTATCTGGTCAAGTGCAGGAGTCATTCTTATAGATTTAGATGGCCTAGAGATCTCATAACCAATCAACATGGACAAATTAAAACGAAAATACCACCCTTGAGAGGCTCGCTGTGCTGAAAACCCAGAAGGGTGACCTAGGCAAAAGTTAGAGCAGAAAAACAAAAATAAAAAAATAAAAAATAAAACAAAAAATAGAAAATAAAAAAATGAAAAAAATAAAAAAATAAAAATAAATAAATAAAAAGAAAATAAAAATAAATGAAAAAGCTCGCAAGGTTGAAAACTCGAAAAGGCGGCCTTGGCAAAAGTTGGAGTACAAAAGGAGAGTGTTAATACCCGAGTGAACCTTAGCTAGAACTATGTAAGGCCTAATTCCTATCTTTAGGATACGTAGGCGCTTCATCCTAAAGTTCGGCCATAGCCATTTTCAACTCACTCATCCCGTCCATATTGTTTCATGTATCTTTAGTCGACTTGGTTGCCTTATCCATGTTTGCATGGCTCATCTATGTTCTGCTCTGTTCAGTTCAGTTCAATTCAACTTGGCTTCGTTCGGTTTGGTTTACTTTGGTTCGCCTAGTTCTGCTCGACTTCGTTCGATTCAGATCGATTTGGTTCAGTTATCACCATTGCTACAACAGAACCAATCAGGATTATCTAGCATGGGACTATGCACCCTAATGGTTGATTCCATGTTGATCGGGTAGTGGTCATTTGCGAAAATAGGCTTTAATTATTTTGAATGAAGCTGACTAATTTTTCTCGAAATTTATTCCATTTTTTGAAAAGCCAGACCATTCTTTGGACTTAAAAAAGGGAAAAAAATTTCAGTGCTCACAACTTGACTTACATGATTTCAAAATAGAAAATGGAATAAGTATGCTAATCTAACTCTTATGTTGATCAAAACATTTTTACAAAAAATCAAGAGAAAAAAATCGAGGCAATGAACTAGGGGCATAGTCGAGTCAGAGATTCTGTCTTCTCCTCACTCGAGTTAACTATTCACCGCCAGAAGTTATTATTCATCTAGCGGTGTTCAATTCCAGGTGTGTTGGTTCATGTTTCAGTTGGTACGACAACTCTTTAGCCAGTTCGTCGGCCAACTTTTTGACTGACACAACAACTCTTTGGCCAACTCATTAGTTCGTCGGCCAACTTTTTGGTCAGCCCACCAGTTTCAATTTCAACCCATCATGACAAACTGTAGAATTGCTTAGGCTCAATGGTTGTGTTTTAGAGTCACATTTTTAAGTTCCTTTCATACCAGTCAGTGTAATAAGTGTGTTTGGATTGTTTTGCATCATTTTTCTTTCATTAAATCATTCTTTGATTCTGGTCAGTATGGAATCAGTGTCCAATTTAGAGTTCAAAATTCAATCATTCTCAAATTCAATCAAACAAATTGTTTTCAAGCACAAAGTGATATGTCAGTCACGCTATTGATGTGCAAAAATGAAACTTATTTTGTTAAAGTCAGGGGATGAAATCCCCAATTACATAGACACACAAAAAAAGGAAAAAGAAAGAGAGAGAGAGAGAGAGAGAGAGAGAGAGAGAGAGAGAGAGAGAGAGTTAAAGTTATGGGTGCCCACTCCAAAACAAAAAAAAAAAAAAAAAAAGAGAGAGAGAGTAGTATTTTCTCAGTTTTCTAGCAGCAACCCGGCGGCGAAGATTGTAACCGGCTTCATTTGTACACAGCTTCATTGCTTGACTTTACCATCAGCTGCCTCGCTTCATCTTTACTCCTCCAAAGCTCTTGCAGACTCTGCCTTGGCCTTGGTAGAGCTTCCAAAGGAGATTATTCCTTGCCGACCATCAAATTGGTTATGCGAAGGAACTTCGAATCGGGCCATGGAGGTGGCTTGTCGTTTCAGTTCTTTGTTCTGCTTTTTCAGTGCACTAATTTCTACTCGAGAGTCCTTATACATACGTTGGAGCAGAGAGAGTTGTGCAGTTAACTGATGTACATCAAACGTCCTATTCTGTAGTCGACAAGACAAGTTGGAGACCGCAGTCACGGTCTCCACCCATGACCTCAACGTATACGAGGTAGCTTCGATGTCAAACTGTGCTGCCATTATTTGCTCAACTGACATCGCTGGAAAACTAAAAATAGGGAGAGGAGGCGGAGCACACGGTTGAGGTTCACGAGAGTTGGAATCAGTCATCTCTATCGTGGACTCGTTAATGTCTAGAAAAAGAGAGAAAGAACCATGGGAAGAGGCCATGTCAGAAAAGAGTGATGCAAAAGAAAGGGGTTGCAGAGTGGTGGCAGAGAAAGTTTGTAGCCTTTTGCCCTGCCTTTCTCACATGCCTCGGCTTAAGAAGAGAATGAGGAAGAAAAATAAGACAAGATGGGAGAGAAGGCTCGAGACATCATTGAAGATAGAGGCAGCATGTCGGTCAGGCGCCGCGGTTGTTGAAATCGCGCGCTAGACATAACGCTCGAAGAAGATGAAGGAAGAAAGAGTGAGACAAAAACAAAGGAGGCAGGAAAGATATAGATATTTATATGTACTGTGTTTGTATACATATATCTTGTATATATATTATTTGTATATAAATTTTGTCAAAAGAATTGGTTTGGCTCAGCGGTGAGGGATTGGTCGAATGAGCCCGAGATTAGGGGTTCGAACCCTCATAGCAGCAGAGTTGTATTTTTGTTTTATTTTTGTGTGGTGACACTAGTGTGACACACCGCTAATGTTATAAATGGAATATCCTCGATAGTAACGGAATATTCCTTGAATGTACATATTGTCTATATGTGTGTGTGTGTGTGTGTGTGTGTGTCTCTGTATATGTATATAGTTTGTCTGAGTATGTCTGTATACGTATTTGTATTATTTGTATGGTATGTATACGTATATGGTATTTGCAATTTATACAAAAAAAAGGGAATTTTAAAAAAGAAAAAAAAAATCATTCTACTATACCTTCTTCCACTCACGTGAGACGTCTTTGGACTTCAAATTTACCTTTTCTCTTTTCGTGTGAAACTCGTTAGGATTTCAAGTTTATTCGGTTAAAACCTTCCCCATCTCCATATGAGATATGGTTAGGTACGCCTGTTGGTTACACCACCTTTGTTCCTTTCACTGAAATGTGTTAAGATTTGGCGTTTACCAAGTTTAAGCCTCCCCCCTCTCCGTATGAGATACGGTTAGGTACGCTTGTTGGTTACACCACCTTTGCTCCTTTCACATGAAACATGTTAGGATGTGACGTTTACCTGGTTAAAATCTTTCCCCTTCCGTATGAAATACGGTTAGGAACGTCTATTGGTTATAGCACATTTTCTCCTCTTGCCTAAGACGCGTTTGGATTTGTTCACTATTTCTCCTCTCGCGTGAGATGCATTTGGATTTGTTTACTATTCCTACTGTCGCGTGAAACATGTTTGGATTTTGATTCCACCTTTTCTCCTCTCGCATGAGACGCATTTGGATTTGTTCACCATTTTTTCTACTTTCGCGTGAGACGCGTTAGGTCATTGATTTACTCGGTTAAAAACATCAGGTGCGCCTGATGTTTCACACCATCCTTCCTTTTTTCGCGTGAGACACATTCAATTATTGCTTCACTCGATTAAAAACAGTAGGTGCACCTGATGTTTACATGATCTTTCCTCATTTTCGCGTAAGACGTGTTCGGTTGTTGCTTCACTCAGTTAAAAACATCTGGCGCACCTGATGTTTACATGATTTTTCCTCCTTTAGCATGAGACGCATTAGGTTGTTGATTTACTCGATTAAAAACATTAGGTGCGCCGGGTGTCCACACCATCTTTTCTCCTTTCGCGTAAGACGCGTTAGGTTGTTGATTTACTCAGTTAAAAACATCAGTTGCGCCTGAGACATGTTATGTTCTTGATTTACTCGGTTAAAACCATCAGGTGTGCCTAGTGTTCACACCATTTTTCCTCCTCTCGCATGAGACGTGTTTGAATTTCAAGTTCATCATTTGTGTTGTGGTACATTTGTATACGACGCACCTCCTTTTTTTATTTGTGTGGTATGCACATTTATATGCGATGCACCCCCTTCTTTCATTTGTGCAGTATGCACCTTTGTATGTGATGCACCCTCTTCTTTCATTTATACGGTATGCACATTTGTATGCAATGCACCCCTTTCTTTGATTTGTGCGGTATTCACATTTGTATGCGATGCACTTCCCTCTTTCATTTGTGTGGTATGCACATTTATATGTGATGCACCCCCTTCTTTCATTTGTACGGTATGCACATTTGAATGCGATGCATTCCCTTCTTTCATTTGTACGGTATGTACATTTTTATGTGATGCACCCCCTTCTTTCATTTGTACGGTATGCACATTTGTATGCGATGCACCCCCTTCTTTCGTTTGTGCGGTATGCACATTATATGTGATTCACCCCCTTCTTTCATTTGTGCGGTATGCACATTTGTATGCGATGCACCCCCTTCTTTCATTTGTGCGGTATGCACATTTGTATGCAATGCACCCTCTTTTATTTCATATTATTTGCATGAGGCTTGCCTCACTATGTATTACATCTTGCATTGTACACATCATGCATTTCCAAAATAAAAGAAGGAAAAAAAAGAAAAAAAAGAAAAGAAAAATGGAAATGGCTTTCACTTGCATTAGCATATCATTTGCATAGTTATATGTTGTATCACTTGGCTACAATCTATTCACATCACCATTTGACATAATTTATTCTGGCTCCCATTTTTTGGGTTGTAAAAACCACTCATTTGTACTGGCTCTTTTTCGGGATGACAAAACTATCCCTTCCTCAAGTTGGCCGTCCAAACCATTATTGGTTAATACCTCCATTTTCTTGGGTTGTTGGTTAAGTCTATCCCTTGGTTAATACCTTCCTTGTTCTAGGACCATTCATCGATTATATTTTCATTCTCTTACGTGGATGTATTCGAGTTGTATCCCTTGTTATGCTTCATGTTACTTGTTGCATTGCATTAGTGATGCACTTTTTCAAAAAAAAAAAAAAAAAAGACAAAAAAAAAGAGAGTTCAATTTTCAGTTGCGTATCATTTGCATTTTGCCCATGAACTACGCTGGTTAGATTCCTTGCAATGGGATACGTAGGTAACCTTCAGGTTCAACCAACTGCATTTGCATCTTGTTTGTTTGCCCAAGTCTTACGGCCTTGTCAAAAGGGTTGCCTTCGGGTTTTGATAATCACTCACGTCATGAAAGGACTTCGAGCTCTGTCAAAGAGTGGCAACTGTAGACACCTCATTTTAACCAGTCCTAAGACTTAGGAGCTTTCTGTTGATTACCCGATGATGACAATCAGAATGTGTTGCCTAGCAGTCCTCAACAAGAAAAATAGAATTTGAGCTTTAATCACAACCTTCATACATTTTTGGCCAAACTATGTTAGACCTTAAAATCCTCTTTTCAAAATATTTTTTCAAATGTTTCTATGACGTTCTGAGGCTCCCATTTCAATTAAAATATTGCACTTTTCATTAAACTGAGTAAGGACAAAGTAGAAATAAATGGAAGGAAGGTGAACTCTTTAAAAAAATATTTAAAAACATCTTCTTTATAGGTTTGGATATGTTTGCATAGGTTTGGATTTGAAGGAAACAGCAGGGGATGGAAGACAACTGGTTTAGGGAAAGGATGAGCATCAAATTATTAAGAAAGAAATGAACAGCCTTCACTAAATTAAGCATATCTCTTTGTACACTTGGATTTTAATGTGAGGCCACCACCATTGGAAATAAGAGTTCAGCGGCTTCAATTTAGGCTCAACAATAACTAAGAACCAAGTCCAAATAAGGGAGATATGCCCATTTGAAGTTGGGCTTAAGAGCAGATTTTGTTGACCTGGCCCGAGGGAAATGAACAACCTTCACTAAATTAGGTATATCTCTTCGTACACTTGGAATTTAGATGTGAGGCCTCTACCATTGGAAATTAGACTTCTGGGGCTTCAATTAGACCCAAGAAACACCTAAGACCAAGTTCAAATAAGAGAGATATGTCTATTTGAAGTTGGGCTTAAGAGCAGATTTTATTGACCTGGTCTGAGAGAAATGAACAGCCTTCACTAAATTAGGCATATCTCTTTGTACACTTGGAATTTAGATGTGAGACCACCACCATTGGAAATTAGACTTCTGGGGCTTCAATTAAGATGTAAGAACCACCCAAAACCAAGTCCATAAAAGGGAGATATGCCCATTTGAAGTTGGGCTTAATAGCATATTTTGTTGACTCGGTCCAAAACAGCGGCAGCCCTGTTTTTCTTGGATTTGGTTCGGTTGGGACACCCTATTTACCTATTTTCTGATCCATTCAAGTGCACCCACTCATCGTGCATTATATTCACTCATCCTCCATTATCAACAAGAGGTTTTGTTTGCATCCATAAAGGAGTATCCCATGCAACCAACTTGAAAATTTGCCCTTCTATCACATTCTTGTCTCCCACCATGTTTCCACCTTCTTTTTGACCTCCATTCTCCCTCATTGCCTATATAGAATGATCATATTGTAAGAGAGAGAGAGAGAGAGAGAGAGAGAGAGAGAGAGAGAAAAGAATGAGAAAAGGGTGAATGAAGAAGGAAAAAATGAGTTTTTGAGCAAAAAATACTTATATCTTCCATATGCACCCCATACCTTCCATAGCTAATGAAATTCCTCATTTCCATACACCAAAACCACTCCAAAAATTCTGATATAGCCCAATATCAATTGCCTTGATCATAAGGAAGAGTGTTTAGTAATTGAAAGTGAGAAAAACTAGAGAGTTAGCCATTTTCCATACCATAAACTCCATAATTTCGAATTGAGGATTTGAGAACACATTTCCCCCACTTGAGGGTGATCAAGAGGGAGTTTGTGAACTAACCAGTTCATCATTTTCTTAGAAGGTGAATTTCACAAACTTTTCATTTTCTTGCATTTCTTACTTATTTTGCTCTTTTGCTTTGATTTCTTTACTCTTTTGCTTTGATTTCTTATTATATTATATATTGTTGTAATCTAATTAAAAGTTGTGAGTTGAGACTCTCATATTGTAGACCGTCCCGAACTCCGTTCCGTGCGTGAGGGCGGGAATCGTAGGTCTTAGCTACTACAGTTTGAACTTCTATCATGGTTTTGAATCTAATCTTACAAAGTGCAACGTAAGACTGATAAATCATCAAAGAGTCCAAATTCGGCAAATTGTTTTGGAAAATCGATTTTAATCAAAAAGCACCAAACATGGACTGCTTTGCTAGATTTCAAAGTTGCGACCTAAATGTTTTATTTTGGAGAAATTTAGGAAACCATGACTCGTGCCTAAGGCCATGTGTTCGTCATTACCAAAGTTGCCTCAGCTCGGGAACTTGGGTACGAGAGGGGAAGGTCCTGAAATGAGCAACCCCGCTCGCTCGATCAAAGGATTAGCCTCTACTAAACATGATATGTTGTTTTTGAAAGCACATGTGTTCTTATTTTGGTTATTAATTTAGAATTACTATGTGATGCACACAATATACAAGTATAGACTAAATCACTCGATTTGGAGCAAAACATCTCATGTTTGTTTTCGAAAATGGTTTGGAGTTGCTACTCGCAAGTAGGCTAAGACGCGGATTTTGCCACCCTCAAGTGGACTTTAAAAAACACGATTTGCCACTTCAAGTGGGCTTAAAACTCGCATTTCGATGAATTGCTCCAATTCAAGCAATGAAGCCTTCATCCACAGGCATTTATGCATTTAAACACATAAGTACACAGCCTCATGGCAAACATGCTATCATGGCAGTCACTTACACACATGCAAGGATGCTAAAGCATAAACACTTACAGTGTACTCCGAGCCAAAACAGAAAACTAGTTAGAAAACAATGCGTGCTTCTAACTATGTTAACAATGCCTAATGCAACAAATGCAATAAATGCAGCTAAAAGACTCGGCTATTCTAAGATGACATATGAATGCAACACTCAATAACATGCTTTGAAATATGTATTCAAGTAAGTATTGAAATTCAATGCAGTTTGTATGATGCACCGAGCCCGGTGCATGCAAGATAGATGAATGATGCACGCATGCAAACATAAGTATGTTAATTGAAAATGACCCTCAAACTAACCATCAAAAGCGGTTAAGTAAAAGGGAGAAAGAAATGGGGATTGGAAGACATGCATCACACACATGCACACTTATTACAACAGTTGTGCCCTCTCGACGGAGGGTCCGAATGAATCAACTAACTAGCTACGCAAAGCTAATTAATTACAAACTGAAACTAATGAACTATTCGTAGTTAACTAATTATTACAAAACAAATCAAATAACTAATTTACACGAACTAATCATAAGTAATGAAATGGTCTCGCAGGCAAGGAAAAGATGCATGCTCGGTCGCTTCGCTCGAAAATCCACTGCCGTGCCTCTAATGCCTCTGTTTGCACACTTCTGTATTTCTGAAAATTGTGCCAACTTCCAAGATGCTTCTGATCTACCTTATGACCATGCTGAGGGGTGGTCGGCCAAGATGAATGGCCATTGGCCAGAGTTTATGGCTATCAGCCAATTTCGATAGCTGATCAGCAGCCTTTGATGGCCGGTCGGCCACTGATTCCTGCAATTTCTCCTTTTGCTGCAACAGAGCACTAATAGAGGCATGGTAGTGTATTTACAAGAAAATGTGTGTGAAACCACACTCCTTATCATGTCTAAAGCTCAAAGGAGTGTAGTTCTTGGCTCTCGAGCCATCGATCACACATCTCGATGCATGATGGCCTAAGAGGCCGAGTTTCATAAATCAATGTTAATGAATGCACACAAATAACACATGAGACTCGATGAACCTCCACCTTATCATACATGATCAAAGGTGTCGGTGACCTAAGGAATGAGGCGTGTTTCATCACTTTGAGTATGAAACGTCCCTCGTTCCTCATGTTTGGATTGACGTCCAACCCAAACAATATGCAACACATAACAGGCTGACAACATGAACATGGCAAGGGCTTTGTAATGTAATACTTAATGGACCAAACCAACCTCAAACAAGCCTCATGCATGCCAAGACAATGGTAAAAACATGCTGAAAATGAAATCCAAAAGCAAATACAAGCATGCATACACATTGGTTCACAAACAAGGTATGAGGACAATAACTCTCAAACATATTCAAGGAGTGGAAAATGTGAGAGTGTGACAATGAAATAGGCTCTGAATTCATGTAAGGAATGATGCCAAACCATGCACATAACACAAGCATAGCATGCTAGGAGGCTCAGAGCTTAAGGCTAGCAAAGGGACTTGCACCATGGCCATATCAATCAAGCCCCAAAGAGCCAAGATGACTCAAAACAGTCCCTAGGCAGGTCAAAACAATACTAGAAACATGCTAAAACATAGTCAACATATGCTACAATTAGAGGCATGAAGTATGGAGCATACAAGGCCAATGAGTGGGATTACACTACACCTACCAAAACCAAACATGAGATGACCCACCAGCCAAAAACAGAGTTATGGCATGGCAAAATAAGACCAAATACACACTGAAATGGTAGCCCAAAAGCCTAGACAGGATGGCATACATATTGGCACATGTTTTAGGCGTAAAGCACAAACCCTCCAGAGCATTGAAAAAGTGAAAGCCGAGAGAGTGTGACCACACTACACACATTGAAATCACATATCAAATGATGCTAAATCTTGCAAATAGCCCAAGCAATGCATGCTAATGACTTGGAAACTCAAAGCTAGTGGGCAAGATTGCACTACGACTATACAAAGCAAGGCATGCATAACCAAAACAACTTCAAATAGAGCTTAAGCATTGCAAAACATGAGCAAAGGCTTCCTGGAGTGGAGCCAAAAGCATGCTAGAATGATGGTCCAAAGCATGATACATGTTAAGGCAAGTGAAGAGGATTGCACTACAAGTGCAAGGAGCATGCAAGAGGGTATCAAACCAACCCTAGACAGAGCTATAACATGCTAAAATAATGGCTAAGACATGCTAAGATGGAGCCAAAACAAGCTAAAAAGGCATGCTGCTTTGCAAAGCTACAAGTACAGGAAGCATGAAAGAGGTGACCAAGACAGCCAAAAATAGAGTCATGACAGGTCTAGAGGGTCACAAAAAAGTGCTCAAACAAAGCCTCAAGAAGATAGAACTACATGCTCTTTTGGTGAGCCACCAACACAAGTAAACAAGAGGAGAGGAAAGGGGACAACCCCCTCCTATTTGGGACCTCAAAACCACTTTCCCACCACTGAAATTCCTCTGGATTTCAGTGGTGAAGAGGCCAAACAAAGGTGATCCCGAAGGTCTAAAAGGATGGCATAAAGCAAGGCCAAATAAGGGAAAAAAATGGGGGGTAGATGTAGACGCGCCCGCGAGGGGCCCTCGCCACAGCTCGGACTTGATTTGTGTCGCGGTTCAAAGAGTCCAAATCTGGCAAATCGTTTGAGAAAACAGATTTTTGAAAGAAGTGCCAAACATGGACTGCTTTGCCAGATACAGAGTCGCCACCTAAATAGTTTTTATGGGGGAATTTAGGAAACCCTGACTCGGTGCCGAAGGCCACATGTCCGTCATCATCAGAGTTGCCTCGGCTCGGGAGCTAGGGTACGATTGGGGAAGGTCAGCTATGAGCACCCCCTCTCGCCCGATCCGAAGATCGGCCTCTACTAACCGTGATATCCGTTTTTGAAAACGTTATGTGTTCTTAATCCAGTTATTAGCCTAGAATTACTATGTTATGCGCGCAGCAAACAAGTATAGACTAGATTGCCTAATTTGGAAATAAGCATTGCATATCCGTTTGTCTTGAAAAAAAAACATTTTGGATTTTGCTACTCGCAAGTAGGCTAAAATACGGATTTCAACGAGTTTTTCCAACTCAGACAATCCAACCTTCACCCACGGGCATTCAAACAGTTTATAACACATAAGCATCTAGCCACATGGTAAATATACTGTTATGATAGCATTCACACACATGCGATATGCTAAAGCATGAAAATACTTACATCGTACTCCACGCCGAAACAATAAACTAGTTAGCCAACATGCATGGTCCTAGTTCATGTCAAATTGCCTAATGCAACACATACAGGATGTACTTAGAATAGGCTCAGCTAATCTAAGCATGACATATGAAAGGCAGTCAATTGATGCACGTATTCAAATTGGAATTGAAGTACGAATGCGGTTAGCATGATGTACCGAGCTCGGTGCATACAAGACAAATGTATGGATGCACGCATGCATAGCATGAGGTATGCTAATTTAAACATGTCCTATTACTAACCATCAAAGCAGGTAAGTAAAAGGGAAGAAAGAAGTGGGGATTGGAAGACATGCACACACACGCACCCACACTTATTACAGATTTGCCCTCGCTCGGAGGGACCAAATAAATATTACAAATTGAATAATGATTTAACTACCCTAGCTAATTAATTATTACAAATTTCTTAATCAGTTAACAAACTAATTTGAACTAGGAAAAGTAGTAAACCGCCTCGGGAGGAGAGCCAGATGCAGCGCATGCTCGGGTCCTGCTCGGAAGTGCACGGCCATGCATAGTCTGCCTCTGTTTTCCCTGCTCTGCCTCTCTGAAGACTGTCAAAGCCTCAAGGATGCTTCTCTGGATATCGGGAATCACCACCGGCTGAGTAGAATTACCACCGGCAGTGAATTGTGGTAACCGGCACAAAATGGATCCATCGGCTGATGATTTAATGCCGGTCGGCAATGTATAATGCCGGTCGGCAAAGAATGCCTGCAGAATCTACAACTCACAACAGCAGAGGACAGAACTTGCATGGCAATACAATTCAAGCAATGTATGCACCGATCATGCCCCCTATCATGTTTGTGACTCAAAAGGGCATGCGTCTCGATTCTCGGACCGCCAATCACGTATTTCCATGCATGATGGCCCAAAGAATCAAGTGTGCAACTTTCATGTCAAATGAAATGCAAACCAAACAAACGAACCAAGGCCCAATTCCCATCACCGAGTCAAGGAACAAGGCATGCATGCAAGATGTAATGCAACCTAGGCATGCAAGCTAAGGATGCAACATGGCATGGCAAGGTACTTATGCAAGCATACAAGCAAACATGAGGCAATGCAAACTAATGAAAAGGTGGACTTAGACATGATTTAGGCAACTCCAAATAGGCCTAAAACAGCGGCCAAAAACCAAGGAATTGGGATCAAACATACATACACACATGCAAATAAGTTGGACCAACACTTAGGCATCAAATATGCAACTCTAAGGCACACTTGAAAGAGGCATAACATGGACCAATGGCATGCAAGGTAAGCATTGAAAATCATGTTGCAAAAGGTGCTAAGCCAATTAAACAAGACAAACAAGGCATGCAAACAAAGCCAAAAACCCAAGGCAAGCCAAGAGACTTAAACCAAGACTTAAACCAAGACTAAATCAACCAAACCTTACAAGGCTAAGAGGACTTAAAATAGGTTTAGTGCAGACCTAAACAACACCCAAGGGACACCTAGATGGCATCTAAATGGCTCAAAATCAAAAGCATGCACAATGACCAAAACATGGAGCATGCAAGTCAAGCTTCCAAATCTTCAAAGGGGTGTCCAAAGCAAGCATACAAGCATACTATAAGGTCTGAAATTATGCTATAAATGATGCCAAATCATTAGAATAAAGCAAGTAGTGCTTGTTACAAACTCAAACACTTAAGGCCAATAAGCCAAAATACAAAGGGGATATACAATGCGTGCCAAAGCCGACCCAAACAACTATGGACAGACCTCTAGCATGGCAAAATAAGCGTACAAGCTTCACAAAACTAGGCATAAAACATGCTTGAACGATGGTTTACAACCTAAGGCATGTTAAGGCAATAAAGTGGCATTACAAGGTAGGTATGCTAAGCATGGATGGTGTACCAAAACCAACAATAAACAAAGGTATATTATGACATATTAAGCATAAAAAATAGCCAAGGCATGGTCAACATGATGCTTAGCTAGGTGCTCCCTCAAGAGGCCAAAAATGGTCCATTTCAAGGACAATGAGGAGAGGGGGTGGCCCTCTCCTTCTTGGGACCTCAAGGCACCATCCTCACCTCTGAAATCCCTCAAGATTTCAGTGGTGAGGAGGCCCAAACACCAAGGTCTCGGAGCTTACACAAAATGGCACAAAATGGAGCCTTACAAGGCTTAGGAGGGGCCAAACAACCTCAAACAACAAAACACCCTAAATAAACTATTTAGAGGGTCTAAAAACAAAACTTTTTTATGTTATACACTAAGCACAAAAACAGTTCTAAGATAGGTTAAAATGCAATGCAAAAATGGGGAATATAAAGGCAAGTTTCTTACCCTTGAAGACCCTCTTCAACAATGGTGGACCAGCTGCTCCTCCAAGCTTAAAACCACCCAAGAATCTCAAGAACAACCTCTTAGAACCTCAGTAGCTAAGGGAAGGTGAACCACTATGTGTTTGTGTGCAATAGTAAGACACAAATGCACCTAGACACACACAAGAGAGGGAAGGAGAGGTAGAATGTGTATCGAACCCTAACCCTAAAACCAGAGCTCTCCTCTGTGTTTTCTATGTCTAAAATGTCTAACCTAGAGCCAAGAGGGGAGGGCTCCTCTTATAGAAGTCCCCCTTTGCCAAGCTTTCCAAACAAGCTTCTTAGTGGGAAATCCCTCCATACACGTGTATGGAGGGAAGCAGAGTCGATGCCAGCTATCACAGCTGGCACAAAATATCTACATAAAGTAGATGAACAGTAGTCGGCTACTCAAAATTGTCATTTTGACAAAAAGGAGTGCCGACCGGCAACAAATAATGCCGATCGGCAATATACATTGCCGATGGCAATAAAACACCAGCCGGTGGCCTCTGGCCATGGCCGGTGATGTGTGGGGATGTCTCATAAGGTATTCCCTGCCCCTCCAAGGCAAAACACAAGTGTTTGGTGCAAAACCAGACACTAAACAGTCGAGTTCGGAGATCCTGAGGCAAGGCGCGTAACCGAAACCTCCGGGAACTCCAAACGAACACAAACATGGATGATCACCGGGTGTTCAAACGGTGACGTCCAAGTCTTGAGGACGGTCAAAAATGGGGTGTCTACAGTAGACCACCCCCAACACCAAAGAGGCCTTAAATAAATACTTTTAATACTTAAAAATGAAGCTTTTTACAGTTGAAAGTTAAGCCAAAAGAAGCATGCAAATAGGCCCAAATAAGCTATGAGAACAAAGCTTTAAAGAGGTAAGAGACTCACCCTTGAAGAACCTCTTTAGAATAACAACTTCAGAGGAAAAGACCAAACTTAAACCACTCAAATGCAACCTCCAAGAACCTCAGCTCAGTAGTGAAGGTGTTTCACTAGGTGCTTTAGTGCAAAAGTGTGAGGAAAAGACACTTTTGAGCACAAACAAGTGCAAATAAAGAAAGAGAGGAAGAAATATAAAGAGAGATATATGTTTTGTATCTCAAATTTTCAGAACCTCTGGAAAGGGAGAGGGACCTCCCCTTTTATAGAAATCCAAGTCTCAAGCTTGTTGAACAAGCTAGAGGCTTGGTTCAATCCCTCTATACACGTGTATAGAGGATGAGTACTGTGCTCACCAGCTATCACAGCTGGCAAGAAAATATCTACAAAAGCAAATAAAAAGGTCTCGGCCAAAAAGGGTGCCGACCGGCCATCAAAGATGTCGACCGGCCACCACTGATGGCCGATGGAAAGAGGGAATGGCCGATTGGCATAAGGCCTGGCCGATAGGTTGTAGGGCTGGCCAACAAACCACCCTCTTCCCTCATAAACAAAACCACAAGTTCTTGGTCCACAACCAAGCACAAAACAGACAAGTTGAGAGGCTCCAAGGCAAGGCGCGCAGCCGGACCCTCAGGAACTCAAAATGAACACGAGCATGGATGATCATCGAGTGTTCAAACGATGACATCCAAGTCTTGAGGATGGTCAAAAATAGGGTGTCTACAGTTGCCCCTCTTTGACAGAACTCGAAAGTCATAAGATGATGGGAGTGAATGCCAAAGCCTAGAGACGACCCATTTTTGAACAAGGCCGAAGACTTGAACATACAAAATAACAATAAGCAGGGGCCAGATGCAAATGACGTGCACGATGCGGAACATAACTTATGATTATGCAAAGAGGGTTGTAATGAAGCACTCATGAAAAATAAATACAACATTTTAAGCAAGCGAATAAGAAACAACAGTCTCACACGTTTCAACAGAAAGGACGTAAGAAAATTATACAATTCTCACTGCATCTCACGCGAAGAAGGCTAAAAGCGACTACCGAGAATACCCGGAGTCTCAAACGAAACACCTCCTAGCATACCAAGCGCAAAAGGAGAAAGGCATCCAAACGCATATCAAATGCAAGAGGAGAAGGGTACGTCCAAACACATGTTAAATGCGAGTGGAGAAGGGTAGCAGTCAAACTGAACCGGAACTTCTCTTGAATGAACCGTACATACAATACCGTCTGGTTGCACCAGCCTCAAATGAACCGTACATACAATATCGTGCCTGCACAAAAGAGAGATTTTTACATGTACAATATAATAGAAACACATGAACAACGGTATATCAAGATACAACTTCAATACAAGATAAGAGCGTGCATATATGATGCCAATGGAAAGGTGCATAACAATGCACAGGAGATGTGCATAACAGTGCAACTAGAACAAGCATAACAATGCGAGTGAAAAGGGGCATAACAATGCGAGTGAAATGGTGCATAACAATGCAACTGGGACGTGCATAACAATGCAAGTGAGGAGTGCATAACAATGCGACTGAGACGTTTATAACAATACAAGTGGAACTGTGCATAACAATGTAACTAGGACGCGCATAACAATGCAACTGGAGTGTGCGTGACAACGCAAGTAAGGAGGTGCATAACAATGAAACTAAAGTGCGCAAGACAATGCAAATAACGTGCATAACAATGCAAGTAAGGTGTGCATAACAATGCAGGTAACGTGCATAACAACGCAAGTAAAGTGTGCATAACAATGAAAATAATGTGCGTGACAACGCAAGTAAAGTGTGCACAGTAATGCAAATAACGTGCGTGACAACGCAAGTAAGGTGTGCAAAACAATGCAAATAACGTATGTGACAACGCAAGTAAAGTGGTGCGTAACAATGCAAATAACATGCGTGACAATGCAAGTAAAGTGGTGCATAACAATGCAAATAACGTGCGTGACAACGCAAATAAAGTGTGCATGATAATGCAAATAACATGCTTGACAATGCAAATAATGTGCATGAGAAAGCAAGTAAAATGTGCATGACAGTGCAAATAACATGCGTGACAATGCAAGTAAAGTGTGCATAACAATGCAAATAACGTGCGTGACAATGCAAGTAAAGTGTGCATGACAATGCAAATAACATGCTTGACAACGCAAGTAAGGTGTGCATGACAATGCAACGAGTGTACGTGACAATGCAACAAGTGTGCGTGACAACGCAAGTAAGGTGTGCATGACAATTCAAGTAACGTTAAATGTATGCTCCATGCAATATTATGATGCATACTCTATCCAAGAGGGAGAAATGCATATTCTATGCGAAACAACAAAAATGCATGTTCAACGTGACATGCATGCTCTATGCAATGTAATTCTGGATACATATCCAATATAGCATGCATATGCTATGCAAACGTGACAATGCATATTCCAGGCGACGATGCAAAATGCATGTTCCATGAAACGACATAGAGATGCACATATTCAATGTAAGCATGGTAAAGGCATGTTCTCTGCAATGTTTAGATACAACATCAAAACGAGATAAGGCATGCTCAATGTAAGAGTGAAAAGGCGTATAAGAAATGCGGACCTTGCAAACATGACAAGAACACTATAATGCAACATATTCAAAAGCAATTTTCGAATCTTGCAATAGACAAAAGGATACAAAAAATGGATACACCTTATGCGTATCGAGTACCGTGCACGGAAGACACGGTTTGAGGTCACCACAGTGGCCGCTTACGCTTCAAAAGTGTATTTTCTTGCACTTTCTTGACAGATGAGGGTGCAAATCAACAGAAATACCCCAAACAAGGGCATTGCAGGTCCATCAACCACAAGGGGGAGCCATCGGCCACCCATCGGCCATCAAACAAGCTTATCGGCCAACAATTTGGCCAATCGGCCAAAAGTGGCGGATTCGGGGTAGTTTTGTCCATTTGCCTTGGGTCTTTAAGTATAGGGTTTCAAAACCTATTCTTTCACTTCCTCTTTGCCGAAATCCTTTCTCCTCTCTCTCTAGATGATTTTCCTCCCTTCGATCCGAGCTTCACACAAGTTTTCAAACCTCCCGCGACTTTCGATTCGCAAAACCCTCGTTGTTTCAAACACTTTGAATCGATTGGAAAGTGTATCCGGTGCCTCATTCTTGATTTCCATCACTTAGGGTATGTTTCCCTCGAGTTATCCTTGATCTTCGTGCCTTCTTCCGCACTTCGACGTTTTCTTCCATTTTTCACCCCTCGGAGTTGACTTTCGGTTAACTTTTGGCATTCTTGCCCATTTTCCATACCTTCGACCATTTTCTCACTCTTCTCGACATGGCGGATAACATTCCACAGGGTAGGGCTCCTTCAAGGATGGAGATGGATCCCAAGTTCGAGCTCTTGCCACTTAGTGTTCGGTCTTTCGACCCGACGATGTACCAGCCCGAGGTACATGTGTTGCCTCTCGACACTATTCGCCAGTTCAGGAGCTTCGTGCGAGGCGCTCCGGAGGTCCTCCTACTACGCGAGTCGGAGTCGCGCTTATTCTTTAGCGCCGCTGAGGTATACTCTTCCCCTCTACTTTCTGCAATATAGGTCATGTATCTTGGATAGCCAATACTGCTCTTCAACTGATTATTCCCAAACACACTTGTACACTGCATACGTAGTTCATTCTGAGCACATTCATACACTGTGTTCCTGACAATTTGACCTCATACATTCACAGTATTTCTACCAATGCTGAACACATGCATACACTGTATTCCTAACACTGCTTCGCATTTATTTGTCTTGAACACAGGGAGATTCCCATGCCTTCCGGGGTTATGGGAACATCATTGCTCGAGATTGGTACATGGAGCTACGTGATGAGGTTCGCCACATCGTGCATGGGACCGGTTTTGGCATATTCTGCATGGGACTCTCGCGCCTCACTGCGAGTCGGCCTCATCTAGGCGCGCTAGTAGAGAGGTGGTGGGATACCACCGGTTCCTTCCACCTTTCTACAGTAAGGGAGATGACGATGACTCCCTTCAACTTCTCCATGCTCACCAACATCGGAGTAGGGGGTGATCCGATCCCCTTCAACACTAATTTGGGCGAGTAGGATGTCGCTCAGATCTTTCTGCTGGGGAATCGCCCACCTCTTTCCCGACCAGGATTCGTGAGATATTCATGGTTCGAGGACCAGTTCAGGATACAGACACCGACGACTTGGGAGGAGGTCGAGCACTACGCTCGGGGGTTCCTCATGTTCTTGTTGGACACCACTCTCTTTGCTGACCAGGCGAACACCATCGGCCTCTACCTCTTGAGCACACTGGTAGACGTGACTCGCATCCGGCGCTATAAATGGGGTGGCACTGGCCTAGCCACACTGTATGGATATATGAGTTCCTCATCTCACCGGAGTGGACACTTGCTAGGAGACTATTGGCGAGCCTGGGAGGTACACCTTTCCTTTCTGCTTTACAATTTTTCTTTACACTATCTGTACACCACACACACTGTATACACGCAATTTGCTTTACATTGGCTATACACTGCACACACTGCACAATACACTACACACCATTTTTTGATTTTTGCTTTATTTGTATATTGCTTTACTAATAAACATACTCATTATTACCCTTTTACATTCTATAGTTGTGGGTATATGTCTACTTCCCGAGGCTTGCTCCAGAGCCGGAGGTAGAGATGCCCCCCGTTGTTCCATATTCTCATAGGTATGATGAGAGATGCGAGCAGAGGCCACCAGAGTCTTTCTTGGTCTTCCACAGATATTTTGACACTGTAGCCGCAGTAGAGGTATTTCAAACCTTACAGTTCATCTGAGTTTTGCTTTATATTGCACTTTCAATAGCAAATAACAACCTGTATATCCTGTCATTTGCAGATCACTTGGCAGCCCTGGGCAGTGTTGCCTGACGCAATTAGAGACTAGTACATGGGCGCTCGGGAGACTACCCGATTCTGAGTTTGGCTTAATGGTCTGGTCTGCCGGGCATGGTACTTGGGAGAGCGATTCTTACGACAGAGGCTCGGCTTACCCGAGCCAGTGGTTCCGATGCCGCCTCCTTCGCACATCAAGCATACAGCGATGTACACCCCTTAGGAGATGACCGATTTCACGATCGGTTGGGATGCCGACTTTTTCAGAGATGATGGCGACTACACCGTCTTCATCCAGACTCATCTCATGCGGCCTCTGGCCAGTGCTCGCCGAGGTGAGAGAGAGAGGCCTGTAGCCATAGTAGGAGGAGTAGGAGCATTGAGGGCGACTCAAGCCCATGGCAGGAGGGGTTCCTGGAGGGAACAGAGGGCGGAGTGGCCAGTCCTGCCCACTACCATGACCTGCTAAGGACGGGCTGTGGAGACTTATCAGATACCCATCGCTCCTCCTCCGGCTGATCATGAGCTCGTCAAAGTTCGAGGCTCGACCCCAGTATATGCTAGACTTTTCATTCTATTCATTCATTTCATTTCAGTTGATATCCCACAGATTACTGATTACCTCAACACTTTTGCAGGCTTCAATCGAGTACACCAGGTAGGCTCTGGAGCTGTCAGCTTCGGTGATGGGGATACTGTAGAGGAGCATGGACCTGCTCAGTATTTATGGTATTCTGGTAAGTTCTTTCAACCTCCGTTCTAAAACCCTCTATAATCTGCTCCATACTGTATTTGACACACCATACTCATATACCACTCACGGCACCGATACATTGCATCTCATATACTGGCCACGACCCTCATACACTGCAATCATTCACCGCTCATGGCATTCATACACTGCTCATAGCATTTATACACTGTAATCATATACTGCGTTTGATACCATACTCAGCTTCGCATAGCATAACTAATGCATTTGCCAAATTGTTCTTTTCAGGCCCTATTCCAGATACCAGCTATAACGGGCGCTTCAACGGGACCTTCAGTGCCTCCTCGAGTAGCTAGAGGAGCGGGACGAGGGACTCCAACACATAGCCGGAGCAAAGCTAGATGTACTCAGACCGGTGGTAGTTCACGAGCGCCTGCCCCAGATGATGATGAGTCTGACGAGGACGCATTAACTCCATAGTCAGAGTCATCTCAAGCTGGAGATGAGGCTGGAGACGGCTCGGGTTGAGACTCTGGCAGCAGAGCTGATGGCGGTGGTTCCGGGCCTTCGTCAAGGAAGAGGGCGAGGAGAGATTCCCGCTCTTGAGGCGACTGGCGCCGATTTCAGATGCTTTGTTTTTTGCTTTATTTATTTTTTTTGCTAGTAGTTTTGCACATTGTATTGCCTCAGGCAGGTTTTATTTTCTTCTAAACTTTGTACTCTTGCAAAAGAAAACATGATGGAATGAAAAATAGCTTTTTTATTGAATAAGTGTTATTTTTACATTCTAAGCATCGCATCGCATTGCATCGCATCGCATTGCACAACATGTAAATGAGATTGAACTTTGTTTGAAAATTGCACACTCGGATTGCATTGCCTTAATCAGGTAGTGAACCAACTGACAACTGAAAGAACAAAACGACTCGATAAGCAAAACAGGACTTGACACGCTAATCAAATGTAAATACAACTCAATAAGCAAACAAGAACTTAACAATCAACGCAGAATACAACTCGATAAACAAAAATACAATAACTTGACAAACAAATTGAAGTAACACAGGCAAGACTTTGCAAAATCATCACTGAAAGGCATTGAAAGTGGAACAAGTCACAAGTTCTCAACACCTCCAACACATGGACAGCTTCAGAGGACAAAGGAAGGGCCATCGGCCAGAGCCGAAGGCCATCGGCCACAAGAAATGACCATTGCCCACCAATACTAGCCGATCGGCTAAAAAGATGGTCGGTCGGCCATCATTACTGGCTGATCGGCCAAAAATGGCAAGAACCTCCAGAATGCTTCCACCTATCTTCCACTCAACACCTTATCTTCTACAAAAGCCCTAGCTTCGTAGTTTCTCCATTTCAACTCAGTTTTTGCACCAAATAGAGGCATTTCTTGTGCAAAATCTCGCAAATTGGATTGCTAACTTGGATCGGTCGGAAAAGATGAATTTTTGAGGCTTCGGAATAAATGCACTATTCACACTAAGCCGTACCCCGCTGCGTTTCCCATTCCTCCATGCTACGACAAGGTGTTGGAATCTGGTAACTCATGTTTCTAGCTTTGGCGGACAAGAGATGTGTCCCACTTTCGAAGACTTCCAGGTTTTGATGGAATTCGAGCGCGATGAAGAAATCTTGCCCCAATTCCGCTTCGGCCACATCCAAGCCTTAGCACGGAGTGCGGGCTCTCTTTGCATGACGCACGGTCTTTGCTCTGCAACAGGGAGTTAGACATCCCCAGCTTGATTCATCGATTTTCTGATGCCGGTGACCGCAGCGATCTCCACCGGCAGGGTTTTCGGTGACATGCGCTTTTCTTGTGCATGTTATCTCATTTCTTGCTTGCCCCAGGCTCCGGAGGATCTAGCGTCTGTTTGATTGAGGTTGCCCAGGGGTTAAAAGAGGGCAGGAGCTGTATCGCCATGATACTAGCTAAGGCATTGATGGGTTTGGATGCCTTCCATAGTCGAGAGACGACTAGGTTCGCGGGGAGTCCACTACTGCTGCAGGTAATGTTTCCCACCCTATCTCACATATATTTCTCACATCACTCGGCCCTCAGGCTCGGCTTTTCTCTCAAAACCCTTTTCTCACTTTTCTCTCCACGTACATCTCTCTATTCTTTAATCTCTCATTTTTCATCCCTCCTCAGATATGGTTGATGGATAAGTTGAAGGTTGTGGACTCATGCCCAGCATATTCAACTAGCGGCTATTTCTTTCGGCGACATCTAGTCGATGCCCCTGATGAGGGATGGTGGTGCGAATGGATGTGCAGTCCGTCTGCTACCAACATTGCTTGGCGCTGCCCCTAGCTCAATCTGTTGGCGATGAGTTATAGCATGTCTCTCCAACCCTGGATTCAGTTGATCGGCCTGACACACTGTGTCTTTTACTTCTCATTTCAAATCTGGCGACAATTTGGGCATGATTAGACTTTCCCGAAAGAGGGGATAGAATACCCCACCGCATTTCCAATCCGAGACACACAGCTAGCTTGGTATGCCACAGTATGGAGGACGAGAGAGCTTCTTGCCCCCACTCCCACTTTCAGTTGCACCCTCTCTGATGAGTGCATAGCTTGGCTTGACAAAGAGGCGTAGGTTGGGCCTATTTTGGCATCAGAGGCTTCCACAAGCTCTGGAAGGGGGCGCAGGAACACTTGACTTATCCATGCCTTGAATTTTTTGCTTTATCAGTACTTTCAAGTTTTATTTATGAATGTAATAAAAAGCAACTTCAATTTGTATTAAAGAGTAGGACAACTCTGTGCTGAAATCAATGTAATTGAATGTTGTAGGTACTGAAAATTTTTCGTTTGGTCCAAAAATCGCCTAAGTCGTAAAAAGATAATTTTGTAAAATCAACTTTTATTAAAACTTTTCAAAACCATTTTCGATATGGATCACAATTGGACATGCCCGAGATCTATCACCGAGATGTACAACCCCAGATCCAAGCAACTGAAAAGTTGCCCCTAGTCTGAATAGCACTGCACTGGAGATCACAACTGAGCTCTTGAATATAGAATAGACAAAGATGACCAACATGATCACACAGAAAAAGTTAATTTGGAAGTGTTTATGGCTGAACTTCAGAATGAAGTTGCCTACGTATCCCAAAGATGGGAATCAAGCCTTACGTAGTTCGGCTCAGGTTTACTCGTGTATTAACACTCTCTTTTTATGTTCTAACTTTGGCCAAGGTCGGCCTTTTTGGGTTTTAGTTTTTATAATTTCAAATTTTTCATGCTCTAACTTTTGCCTAGGTCGCCCTTTCGGGTTTTCGGCCTAGTGAGCCACTCAGGGAAATTATTTCTTCAACTTGTCCATGTTGATCGACTGGGAGAACTCTAGGCCATCTAGGTCCATTAGAACAACAGCTCCACCCGACCAGATAGACTTGATGATGTAAGGGCCAGTCCAATTGGGTTTGAACTTGCACCTAGGGTCGTGGATGTGAGCTCGGTTGTCTTTGAGCACTAGATCCCCTTCTTTCAAATTCCTAGACTTAACCTTCTTGTTGAAAGCCCTGACAATTCTTCGATGATAACCCTGGACGTGATACAGTGCTTTCAGCCTTCTTTTATCAAAGTGCAAGAGTTCTTCAAACCTACTTTGTTGCCAATCTGCCTCAGCTATTTGATACTCAGCCAATACCTGTAAAGACAAAACCTCAACTTTGATAGGCAGCGCAGCCTCCATCCCATAAACCAAGGAATATGGAGTTGCCCTAGTAGAAGTTCGAATTGAAGTCCGGTAGCCCCAAAGAGCAAATGACAGCTTATCTGGCCAGTCCCTGTAGGTTTCCACCATCTTCTGCAGAATATGCTTGATGTTCTTGTTGGTGGCCTCAACTGCTCCGTTGGTTTGCAGCCGATATGTAGATGACTTATGAAAAGCCACGTTGTACTTCTCCAACAAGTCGATCACCTCCTTCTTGAAGTGGGAACCATTATCTGAAATAATCTCATTCGGGACCCCATAGCGACAGATGATGTTATTTCTGATGAACTTAGCGACATGCGATGCCTTCAACACCGCGTAAGATTGGGCCTCAACCCACTTCGTGAAGTAGTCTATCGCAACCAGAATGTACTCATGCCCGTTGGACCCCTTTGGAGTGACAGCCCCAATCACATCAATCGCCTAGACTGAAAAAGGCCATGGCGAAGTCATGTTGTACAGCTTCGACAGCGGAATGTTCATGCGGTTTGCATGGATATGATATTTGTGGCATTGCTGGGCAAAGCCAATACAATCCTCCTCCATGGTAGACCAGTAATAACCCTATCTGAGGATCTTTCGGGCTAGCATCACCCCGCTTATGTGCGCTCCGCACTCTCCTCCATAGATGGCCTCCATTAGGCGCTTGGACTCTTCAGCATCAACACACAGCTTATGCATCCCGATATGATCCCTCTTGTACAATTTACCCTCACAGACGATGAACTGAGTAGCCATTCTTCGAATTGCCCTCTTATCTTTAGCATTTGCCCCTGGTGGATATGCGTCCTTCTCCTAGAAGTTCTAGATGTCATAATACCAGGGATTCTCATCTTGTACCTCATCTATGGCAGCAATCAGCTTGTAGGCCGACACAAATTTCTGTTCAATGATGATCGGACGTATCCGGACTCCGAAAGGAATGTCTATCATAGAAGATAGAGTTGCTAATGAATCCGCAAACCTGTTGTTCTCTCTTAACAGATGAGCGAAGTTCAGTTTCTCAAACCGATGAATCAGAACATCCAAGTCTGGTGGTAGATTCTCATCTTTTCTTCTTTAACTTTCCAATCTCCTTTAGCTTTAGATACAACAAGGTTTGAGTCCCCGATGACATCCAACCATTTTGCCCCTAGTTCCAGGGTGACTTCTAGTCCAACAATACATGCCTCATATTCTGCCTCATTGTTCGACACTTTAAACCAGAGTTTGAATGCTAAGGGTAAGCGGGAATTGTCGGGTGCTATCAGTAACACCCTTATCCCATACCCATATTAGTTTGACGCTCCGTCAAAGTACATCGTCCAAGCCTCTTCTTCGACATGCAGAATGGCCTCGTCTGGGAACAAATATTCAACTGCTTCATCCCCTTCAACTGGGTGATCGGCTAGGAACTACGCTACTGCTCTCCCTTTCACTGACTTGCGCGTCATATACTTCAGATCAAATTCAGAAAGTAGAAGCAACCAACGGGCTAGCCTACCCGTAAGTGTCGGTTTCTCGAAAAGATATTTGATGGGATCTAATCTCGAAACCAATATTACAGAGTGAGCTAACAAGTAGTGCCTTAGCTTCCTGGTAGCCCATACCATGGCCAAACAAGCCTTCTCCAGCGAAGTGTAGCGGGTCTCGTAATCCAGCATTTTCTTGCTCAGGTAGTAGATAGCTTTCTCCACTTTATCCTCAGACTCCTCTGCAAGCATGCAGCCCAATGTAGTTTCAGTCACTGAAAGGTACAAAATCAACGGTTTTCCCTGCTCAGGCAGTGACAACACAGGTGGGTTCTGTAAAGATTGCTTGATTTGCTCGAAAGCAACTTGGCATCGGTCGTTCCATTGGAACTTCTTTCCTTTCTTCAGGAGACCTAATAATGGTTCACAAGTCAAGGTTAATTTTGTAATAAATCGTCTTATGAATTGCACTTTACCCAGAAAAGCCTCGCACTTCCTTTTCAATCCTTGGTGGTGGCATTTCTAAGATGGCCTTGATTTTGGAAGGGTCGACCTCGATACCTTTCTGTGTGATGAAGAACCCCAATATTTTCCCTGCTGTAACACCAAATGTACATTTCTGAGGATTCAACCGCAACCGATACTCTCTGATCCATTGAAAGAATTTCTGCAAGGCGGTGTAGTGACCCGCTCTTTCCTTGGACTTGACAATCATGTCGTCCATGTACACGTCAACCTCTTTATGGATCATATCATGCAATATTGTGGTTACGGCCCATTGATACGTAGCTCTAGCATTCTTCAGTCTAAACGACATCACCCTATAACAATAGGTTCCCCACGGGGTAGTGAAAGCAGTCTTCTCCCGGTCTTCGGGAGCCATCAAAATCTGATTGTAGCCTGAAAACTATCCATGAATGAGAGTAGCGCATGCCCAGCAGTGAAGTCCACTAATTTGTCGATATACGGCAGAGGAAAGTCGTCCTTCGGATTGGCTTTTATTCAAATCCCTGAAGTCCACACATACCCGAATTCTGCCATCATTCTTCGACACTGGAACTATATTGGTGAACCAAGTAAGGTATTCAGATACCAGCAGGAACCCTGCGTCAATCTGCTAGGTGACCTCTTCTTTGATCTTCAAAGCCCAGTCTGGGCGGATCCTTCAGAGCTTCTACTTAACAGGTCGGGCCTCTGGGTCAAGAGGGATGAGGTGCTGTACAATCTCAAGATCAATTCCAGGCATGTCTTCGTAGGACCACGCAAAAACATCTTTGAAATCTTTTAATAAAGCGACTAAGCGCTCGCGCTCCTCCGAAGACAATGTGGACTCGATCTAGACCTGCCGCGGGTCCTTCTCCGTACTAACATTAATTGTGGTGATTTCATCAACCAAGGGTTTTACAAACCTCTCCTGTTCTTAATCAAGAAAATATTACAAAACTGGAGGAATTTCTTCCTCATCGTTTTCATCAAAATTTTGAAAATCCTGATTAATGTAATAAATTAAATGCACAGAAAAGTACTCAGAAGCCACAGCCGTACCATTCTTATTAATAACATCTAGTCTGCCTGATTCCCCTATTACAACAGACTCAAAGGAAAAAGAAAGAGATGACCTGGACAGGACAATGGCATCTAGGTTATCACCCCCAAGAATACCGGACTCAGACGCAGATGAGCTGGAACCTGATTCCAACTCCATAAACTCAGTGGAATCAGATTCCGGCTCTCTACCTGATCCAGTGCTGCTCAATAAAAAGCCCTCCTCGTATTGCCAGACAAGAGAGGGTGCGATGGATGCATCTAGAATGTTTGAAGATGGGCCCACAGTCACATCATTCCCGATAATGGAAACTGAGAAGTTATCCCCCAAGCACTCTTGTACGATTTGAGGATCTGAGAGTAGGCAAGCCAGTGCTACCCCCATTTCAATCTCTGTGCTCTCAGAATCCTCCTCCTTGCACTGCTCAGCCTCAGCTGGTGGGTCTGTCTACTCTTCAGCAACATCATCCCCGGACAATTACAAGTCAAAGAAAATCTCAAAACCCGGCAAGCGCCACTTCTTTGCATTTAGCCATGGCTCTGGGAAGCCGCAGAACAGGAAGTCTTCCCCCTCCCAGACAAAGCGTACGTTTAGGGTCCCCTGAATAGGTCGGTGCATCAACTCATAATGCTTCCCGGCCTGCTTGGCTCTGGCTCTTCCGGTTATCTCTTTTTCTTTCCTTGCCCAATCTTCATTGGTAGGCAGATAACCTAAGCCAAAGGTATATGGGTTATATGGCACTTCAGACGATGCTACAACGCCTTTCCGGCCACTTCGCCCTAATCCCATCCCGGGGATGTGCTGGAGCTTGTTCATAAGGTAGACAGACTGTGCGCTGACGTGTAGCCCCTCATCAATAACTAGGATATTCTGTACAACCCGGGCCTCAGCTAGAGTAAATCCTGACAAAAACACATCCTCCGCGCCATGCTCAATCTCCAGAACTGGTGTAGAAACCTTTGGCGGTGGATGTATTGAAGAATTCCCAAAGACGATGGCCACCCCTTTCTCGTGGGGGTATTTCAGCATTTGGTGTATGGTGGAAGAGACAGCCTTCACCTGGTGTAGCCACGGCCGGCCCAGGAGTAGATTGAAGGTTGCAGGAACATCCAAGACATGAAAGTCAATATCCTGTTGCCCTGGACTAACCTGAGTCCGAATCTGTACAGTCCTCATCACCTCTCGGCTGGTATTATCGTAGGTTCGTATCACCTGGCAGTAGGCACAAAATTCGCGGGCTTTAACCCAATAGCATATGTCAATCTTGATGGGCACATGTTGATAGCAGATCTTGTGTTAACAAGGACCATCGGTATCTATTTCTCTCTACACTCGACAGAGATGTAGAGCGGTTTATTATGATCTGAGCCCTCAGGTGGCAGTTCCTTATTGGTGAAGGTCAAGGTCGGGAAAGCTCCTCCCGAGAAAACCAACCCTACCAACTGCTTAGGAGTGGTATCGATTGAAAGTTTAGCCCTGTCCATTGCAGAAAGGACAACTTGTCTGTGGACTCTTGAGGCCATAAGAAGTCCCAAGATGGAGATGTCTGCTTGGATTTTCTTAAGCTATTTTAGTACAGCCTCCTCCTCGAGCAGTTTTTCTTTCTACCTCTCCGCTTCTTTGTCCTTCCCGGACGCCTCTAGTTGATCCAAGTGTGGGGGCTTGAAGTACCACCCACTTCTGGTCATATGGTCAACCTCCTCCACATACCAGGTGTCATCCAGTTAGTTCTGCCCCCAATCTTCATCCGTGTGGGCAAGACGTAAGTCGTCGTCTTCTCACCACATCCCGTCAGCAACTGACAGGCAGCTGTCCGGTTCCATTATAACTGTTCTTGTGCTCACAGCACCTTCCGTCCCCGCAGGGGCTTTGGCCTTCCTAGCCCTCTCAAGATCTTAGATCTTTTCTTGCTCAAACTGCTTCAGTGCAGCCTGTTGTTTAATATCTTCTGTGCTCAAACTGCTTGCATCCTGAGCAAAATTCTTAACATCGGTGTTCTCCAGTGATCCCTGTTGATTCTTGGTTATTCCGGCCACTGTTGATGTCCTCGTTTCTGACGGTGTCTGTTCTGGCTGAGATTCTTCAACCACATCCGACTAGTCGCTGAGTCACCCAGTATTTTCTGCCGATCTATCCAAGTCAAACCAGTTAATGTTCACATCTCCTGAGTCCGGCTCTTCAAAGAACTACAGATTTGTAATGTCCTCTTCCAGCTCTGCTAGGTCATTTAGCCCATGATTAGGTCGATCCTCCCAAACCACATTGATCTCTACCTCAACTGGCAACTCTATCCTTAGCCTAGCCTGGTCTGTTGGTCTGATATAACTGATCGGGTTGTATGCAAAGCTCGCAGACCCCTCAGGCTCTGAATCATCATTCCCATCTGCCCCCAAAGTCATCCCAGTTCTGTCTTCAACAGTCACCACCACCAGTTTGGGTTGGGTTTCGAAGGTGCTCAACATGCACAAATCTGTGCTGTCCGGGACAAAGACCTCAGGCTTGGGTAGGTGGGATGGTGTGATATATATGCTACGGTCGTGTGACACAACCCCAGTTTGGATCAGGTTGATGCGTTTAGGTGGTAGAGCTTGGTTATGTGGTGGGAGAGGGTTGGTTATGACATTTGGTTTTTCTGGAGGTGCGATCACCATATTGTCAACAAGATCCTGGATCTCATGACGTAGTTTATAGCACTGGTTGGTGTCATGACCATGCTGTTGGTGAAAGGCATAATATTTGGCTGGGTTATGGGAAGTAGGAAGTTTGTCTGGTAATGGCCGCAGCTCTAGGGGCTTTAAATGCCCTTTCCTAATCAGAATTCCTAGAGCTTTGGACAGGGGCATGTATAGTGGAGTGAAGGTTCTCTTGCCTCAGGGTTGATATCTAGCAATTTGTGAGCTGGTACCGGATGCACCAGTGAATGGTGTGGCTGTAAGTGTTTTTGGAGTGGTGGTGGTGACCATGCCCACATTTGAAGTTCTGGCAACTGCAGCATTACTCGTGCCTACATTTGTACTGCGGGTAAATGCCCTCTTAGGCTGTTCTCTCTAGTGGTCAATCAGACACTGCTTCATGGCGTCCTCAATCTGTACCCTAATCTCGTGTAAATCTGCAAAGGTGGAAAGGGGTAGGACGATCATCTTTTGCATCAGCTTGGATTGGAGGTTGCACACAACCATCCGTATCTGATCCTTGTCGACTGGCCTGATGGTCATCATAGAAGCTTTAGCCCTCCAACGGGTTACAAAGTTAGAGAAGCTTTCTTTCGGCTCTTGTCTCGTTGTCTCGAGATCACGAGTTCTGATCTCGATCTGCGTGTCGTATGAATACTAGACAAGGAAGGCCTCAGCCATCTTGTTCCAACTTCTCTTAACAGAGTCTTCCAACTTCGCATACCAGATTGCCACGATACCCGACAGGGTCCGACCGAAGAGGGAAAGCTTTTGCAATCTAGAGAGGCCCATTGGCCTTAGGATATCTGAGAACAACCGCTGGTGTACCATGGGATCCCAAAAAACTGTCAAATCGGTCTATATGCGGCATCTCGAATCGGTCTGGCAAAGTGACCGCTGAATTGGTGTATCCATCCTCTATGTCCGGTATGGAATTAACGCCTTGAGCCATTTTGAACAGCTTTTCTAACTTGCTCACTTTCAGCACTGTTGGATCCACCTCAAATTCAAATGGTGTATCCACTAGATTGGTAGGTGCTTTGGACAGTTAAGGTAGGATGGGAGGTGGAATTGGCCCTGTTGGGACATCCATATTTTCTTGGACGTTTGTAGTCTCCCCGAGTGTCGGAACTCTAGGTGAGGGTGGAGGCAGATGCGTAGCAGATGCTCCGACTTGTTGTGGTTGTTGCTGTTGCTGAAGCCTGGCAATCAGTTCTGTTTGTTGAGCCACAACCTTTGCCTGGCATGTGGCAAACTCTGCTTGGCGGGCAACATCCCGCTGTATGGCTTGCATAGTTTATTGGAGCTGCCGCATTATGTCCTCCATATTTTCCATAAGGTGCTGGTCTAACTAAACAACGGGAGTATCTCTTTCTGTGGTAGAAACTGAAACCTCAGCCTGACTACTCACTACCAGGGTAGATAAGGACCACTGATCCGGTAACTACTGCACTGATGAACTGCGCCTAACCGACCTCCGTCTAGTAATCGGGGGTAATAAAAGGAACACTGGTTATCCGTCTATCAGATCCTTGGATCGATGAAGTCTTCGACCTCTAATCCAAAGTGCTTGGGAAATATCTACCTGGTCAAAAGCAATTGTGCTAAAGTACCTTGCAAAATGATAAATAGAGCATAATAAGGAAACAAACAACTAGAAAAATGGACAACATAATGGCTTAAATAAAGACAACACACAGTTGGCATTTGTAAGTTGAATACACTGTTCTCAACACTGATTGTTGTTCCCAAATCAGTGCCCCAAATCTGAAACCCTCATGTAAAACTGATTCTCCAAATACTGATGTCCTCAGACTTGATACCCAGACTTGCAAACTGATACGTGCATTCCTATAGAGGCACATTCTAAAAGCACATAGCAAGCAAGTGTGAGCAAAAACACCCCTATGGAGGGGTAGGGTTTCCCTGTCCTATCTTGTCAGGAGCTAGGGTTTCACTAAGCACACAGCGGTTTCAAACAATCTACAATCGGATAAGCAACCTGTCCTAGTTTGGAATAGTCACTATGGTTTCTGATATGCACTAGGTTGAATGGTCAAAAAAGGTGCCTCGGTAACAATCGAGGTTTGTGTTTCCATCGTGGCAGAGCCCGTAACTGGTCAGCCTTATGGCACGCAGCCTCCGGCAAACACGGTGTCTTAGGCGCACCAATGCGTATGCAATGCAAAGAGACACATAAGTGTAAACAAAACAACATATCATGATGTTCAAGTCAAGTTCTCTAAATCCCCAGCAGAGTCGCCAGAAACTGTAGACTGCCCCGAACTCCGCTCCGCGCAGTAGGGTGCGAATCGTAGGTCTTAGCTACTACAGTTCAGACTCTTATCACGGTTCTGAATCTAATCTCAAAAAGTGCAATGTAAGACTGATAAATCACTAAAGTGTCCAAATCTGGCAAATCATTATGGAAAATCGATTTTAATCAAAAAGTGCCAAACATCGACTGCTTTGCCAGATTTCAGAGTCGCCACCTAAATGTTTTATTTTAGAAAAATTTAGGAAACCTTGACTTGTGCCTAAGGCCAAGTGTCCATCATCAGCAAAGTTGCCTCGGTTCGGGAACATGGGTACGAGAGGGGAAGGTCCTGAAATAAGCACCCCCACTTGCCTGATCAAAGGATCGGCCTCTACTAAACATGATATGTTGTTTTGAAAACAAATGTGTTCTTATTCCGGTTATTAATCTAGAATTACTATGTGATGCGCACAACATACAAGTATAGACTGAATCACTCGATTTGGAATAAAACATCTCATGTTTGTTTTCAAAAAAGGTTCGGAGTTGCTACCCACAAGTAGGCTAAGACGCGAATTTTGCCATCCTCAAGTGGACTTTAGAAAACATGATTTGCCACTTCAAGTGGGCATAAAACTCGCATTTCAATAAATTGTTCCAATTCAAGCAATGAAGCCTTCATCCACAAGCATTCATGCATTTTAACACATAAGCACATAGCCTCATGGCAAACATGCTATCATGGTAGTCACTTACACACATGCAAGGATGCTAAAGCATAAACACTTACAGTGTACTCCGAGCTAAAACAGAAAACTAGTTAGAAAACAATGCATGCTCCTAACTATGTCAACAATGCCTAATGCAACACATGCAATAAATGCAGCTAAAAGGCTCGGCTATTCTAAGATGGCATATGAATGCAACACTCGATAACATGCTTTGAAACACATATTCAAGTAAGTATTGAAATTCAATACAGCTTGTATGATGTGCCGAGCCCGGTGCATGCAAGACAGATGAATGACGCACGCATGCTAACATAATTACATTAATTTAAAATGACCCTAAAACTAACCATCAAAAGCGGTTAAGTAAAAGGGAGAAAGAAATGGGGATTGGAAGACATGCATCACACATACGCACAATTATTACAACAGTTGTGCCCTCTCGACGGAGGGTCCGAATGAATCAACTAACTAGCTACGCTAAGCTAATTAATTACAAACCGAAACTAATTAACTATTCCTAGTTAACTAATTATTACAAAACAAATCAAATGACTAATTTATATGAACTAATCATAAGTAATGAAATGGCCTCGCGGGCAAGGAAAAGATGCATGCTCGGTCGGCTTCACTCGAAAATCCACTACCGTGCCTCTAATGCCTCTGTTTGCACACTTCTATATTTTTGAAAATTGTGCCAACTTCCAAGAAGCTTCTGATCCACCTTATGACCATGCTGAGGGGTGGTCAGCCAAGATGAATGGCCATTGGCCAGAGTTTATGGCTATCGGCCAATTTTGATAACCGATCGGCAGCCTTTGATGGCCGGTCAGCAACTTTGATGGTCGGTCGGCCACTAATTCCTGCAATTTCTCCTTTTGCTGCAACAGAGCACTAACAGAGGCATGGTAGTGTATTTATAAGAAAATGTGTGTACAACCACACTCCTTATCATGTCTAAAGCTCAAAGGAGTGTAGTGCTCGGCTCTCGAGCCATCAATCATGCATCTCGATGCATGATGGCCTAAGAGGCCGAGTTTCAGAAATCAATGTTAATGAATGCACACAAATAACACATGAGACTCGATGAACCTCCACCTTATCATACATGATCAAAGGTGTCAATGACCTAAGGAATGAGACGCGTTTCATCACTTTGAGTATGAAATGTCCCTCGTTCTTCGTGTTTGGATTGACGTCCAACCCAAACAACATGCAACACACAACATGCTAACAACATGAACATGGCAAGGGCTATGTAATGCAATACTCAATGGACCAAACCAACCTCAAACAAGCCTCATGCATGCCAAGACAATGGTCAACACATGCTGAAAATGAAATCCAAAAGCAAATACAAGCATGCATACACATTAGTTCACAAACAAGGCATGAGGACAAGAACTCTCAAACATAGTGAAGGAGTGGAAAATGTGAGAGTGTGGCAATGAAATAGGCTCTGAAATCATGTAAGGAATGATGCCAAATCATGCACATAACACAAGCATAGCATGCTAGGAGGCTCAAAGCTTAAGGCTAGCAAAGGGACTTGCACCATGGCCATATCAATCAAGCCTCAAAGAGGCAAGATGACTCAAGATAGTCCCAAGGAAGGTCAAAAAAATGCTAGAAACATGCTAAAACATAGTCAACATATGCTAGAATTAAAGGCATGAAGCATGGAGCATACAAGGCCAACGAGTAGGATTACACTACACCTACCAAAACCAAACATGAGATGACTCCACTAGCCAAAAACAGAGTTATGGCATGGCAAAATAAGACCAAATACACACTGAAATGGTAGCCCAAAAGCCTAGGCAAGATGGCATACATATTGGCACATGCTTAAGGCATAAAGCACAAACCCACCAAAGCATTGAAAGAGTGAAAGATGAGAGAGTGTGACCACACTACACACACTGAAATCACATACCAAATGATGCTAAATCGTGCAAATAGCCCATGCAATGCATGCTAATGACTTGGAAACTCAAAGCTAGTGAGCGAGATTGCACTACGGCTATACAAAGCAAGGCATGCATGACCAAAACAACTTCAAATAGAGCATAAGCATGGCAAAACATGAGCGAAAGCATCCTGGAGTGAAGCCAAAAGCATGCTAGAATGATGGTCTAAAGCATGATGCATGTTAAGGCAAGTGAAGAGGATTGCACTACAAGTGCAAGAAGCATGCAAGACGCTACCAAACCAACCCTAGACAGAGCTATAACATGCTAAAATAATGGCTAAGACATGCTAAGATGGAGCCAAAACAAGCTAGAAAGGCATGCTACTTTGCAAAGCTACAAGTAGGATTAAACTACAAGTATAAGAAGCATGGAAGAGGTGACCAAGATAGCCAAAAACAGAGTCATGGCAGGTCTAGAGGGTCACAAAAAAGTGCTCAAACAAAGCCTCAAGAAGATAGAACTACATGCTCTTTTGGTGAGCCACCAACACAAGTAAACAAGAGAAGAGGAGGGGGGACAACCCCTTCTTATTTGGGACCTCAAAACCACTTTCCCACCACTGAAATTCCTCTGGATTTTAGTGGTAATGAGGCCAAACAAAGGTGATCCCAAAGGCCTAAAAGGATGGCACAAAATAAAGCCAAATAAGGCACAAAAAGAGGGGGGGGGGGTACACCACCCCCAACGCCAAAGAGGCCTTAAACAAATACTTTTAATACTTCAAAATGAAGCTTTTTACAGTTGAAAGTTAAGCCAAAAGAAGCATGCGAATAGGGCCAAATAAGCTATGAGAGCAACGCTTTGAGGAGCTAAGAGACTCACCCCTGAAGAACCTCTTTAGAAAAGTAGTTTCAGAGGAAAAAACCAAACTTAAACCACTCAAACGCAACCTCCAAGAACCTCAGCTTAGTAATGAATGTGTTTCACTCGGTGCTTTAGTGCAAAAGTGTGAAGAAAAGACACTTTTGAGCACAAACAAGTGCAAATAAAGAGAAAGAGAAAGAAATATAGAGAGAGATATATAATTTGTATCTCAAATTTCTAGAACCTCTGGAAAGGGAGAGGGTCCTCCCCTCTTATAGAAATCCAAGTCTCAAGCTTGTTGAACAAGCTAGAGGCTTGGTTCAATCCCTCCATACACATGGAGGATGAGTTATGTGCTCACCAGCTGTCACAGCTGGCAAGAAGATATCTGCAAAAGCAAATAAGAAGGTCTCAGCCAGAAAGGGTGCCGACCGGCCATCAAATGTGCCAACCGGCCACCACTGATGGCCAATGGAAAGAAAGAATGCCCAATAGGCATAAGGCCTGGCCGATGGGTTGTAGGGCTGGCCAGCAACCCACCCTCTTCCCTTAGAAACAAAACCACAAGTTCTAGGTCCACATCCAAACACAAAACAGACAAGTTGAGAGGCTCCAAGGCAAGGTGCGCAGCCGAGACCTTCAGGAACTCAAAATGAGTGCAAGCATGGATGATCATCAAGTGTTTAAATGATGACGTCCAAGTCTTGAGGATGGTCAAAAATGGGTGTCTACAGTTGCCTCTCTTTGACAGAACTCGAAAGTCATAAGGTGACGGGAGTGAATGTCAAAGCCTAGAGACAACCCATTTTTGACAAGGCCGAAGACTTAGACAAACATACAAGATAACAATAAGATGTGCCCATAGGCAGGGGCCAGATGCAAATGACATGCACGATGCAGAACATAACTTATGATTATGCAAAGAGGGATGTGATGAAGCATTCATGCAAAATAAATACCACATTTTAAGCAAGCGAATAAGAAACAACAGTCTCACACATTCCAACAGAAAGGATATAAGAAAATTATACAATTCTCACTGCATTTCACGCGGAGAAGGCTAAAAGCGACTACCTAGAATACCCAGAGTCTCAAACGAAACACCTCCTAGCATACAAAATGCAAAAGGAGAAAGGCATCCAAATGCGTGTCAAACGCAAGAGGAGAAGGGTATGTCCAAACGCATGTCAAATGCGAGTGGAGAAGGGTAGCAGTCAAACTGAACCAGAACTTCTCTTGAATGAACCATACATACAATACCGTCTGGTTGCACCAGCCTCAAATGAACTGTACATACAATATCGTGCCTGCACAAAAGAGAGATTTTGACAAGTATAATATAATAAGAACACATGATCAATGCTATATCAAGATACAACTTCAATACAAGATAAGAGCGTGCATATATGATGCCAATAGAAAGGTACATAATAATGCATAGGAGATGTGCATAACAATGCAACTAGAACAAGCATAACAATGAGAGTGAAAAGGTGCATAACAATGCGACTGGGACGTGCATAACAATGCAAGTGAGGAGTGCATAACAATGCGACTGAGACGTTTATAACAATACAAGTGGAACCGTGCATAACAATGAAACCAAAGAGGGCAAAACAATGCAAATAAGGTGTGCATAACAATGCAAGTAAGGTGTGCATAACAATGCAAGTAACGTGCGTGACAACGCAAGTAAAGTGTGCATAACAATGCAAATAACGTGCGTGACAACGCAAGTGTGCACAATAATCCAAATAACATGCATGACAACACAAGTAAGGTGTGCATAACAATGCAAATAATGTGTGTGACAATGCAAGTAAAGTGGTTCATAACAATGCAAATAACGTGGGTGACAACACAAGTAAAGTGTGCATGACAACGCAAATAACGTGCGTGACGACACAAGTAAAGTGTGCATCACAATACAAATAACGTGCATGACAAAGCAAGTAAAGTGTGCATGAGAATGCAAATAATGTGCATGACAATGCAAGTAAAGTGTGCATAACAATGCAAACAACGTGCGTGACAATACAAGTCAAGTGTGCATGATAATGCAAATAACGTGCGTGACAACGCAAGTAAGGTGTGCATGACAATGCAACGAGTGTGCGTGATAACGCAAGTAAGGTGTGCATGACAATGCAACGAGTGTGCGGGACAACGCAAGTAAGGTGTGCATGACAACGCAAGTAACGTTAAATGTATGCTCCATGCAATATTATGATGCATATTTTATGCAAGAGGGACAAATGCATATTCTATGCGAAACAACAAAAATGCATGTTCAATGTGACATGCACGCTCTATGCAATGTAATCGTGGATACATATCCAATACAACATGCATATGCTATGCAAGCGTGACGATGCATATTCCAAGCGACGACGCAAAACACATCTTCCATGCAACGACATAGAGATGCACATAATCAATGTAAGTGTGGTAAAGGCATGTTCTCTGCAATGTTGAGATAAAACCTCAAAACGAGATAAGGCATGCTCAATGTAAGAGTGAAAAGGCGTATAACAAATGCGCACCTTGCAAACATGACAAAAACACTGTAATGCAACATATTCAAAAGCAATATTTGAATCTTGTAATATACAAAAGGATACAAAAAAAGGATACACCTTGCGCATATCGAGTGTCGTGCACGGAAGACACGGTTCGAGGTCACCATGGTGGTCGCTTAAGCTTCAAAAGTGAATTTTCTTGCACTTTCTTGAGAGATGAGGGTAACGTAAATACCCCAAACAAGGGCATTGCAGGTCCATCGACCACAAGGGGGAGCCATCAGCCATGCATCAGCCATCAAACAAGCTTATTGGCCAACAATTTGGCCGATCAGCCAAAAGTGGCAGATTCGGGGCAGTTTTCTCCATTTGCCTCAGGTCTTTAAGTATAGGGTTTCAAACCCTATTCTTTCACTTCCTCTTTGCCGAAATCCTTTCTCCTCTCTCTCTAGATCATTTTCCTCCCTTCGATCTGAGCTTTACCCAAGTTTTCAAACCTCCCGCGACTGTCGATTCGCAAAACCCTCGTTGTTTTGAACATTTTGAACCGATTGGAAAGTGTATCCCGTGCCTCATTCTTGATTTCCATCGCTTGGGGCTTGTTTCTCCCGAGTTATCCTTGATCTTCGCTCCTTCTTCCGCACTTTGACCTTTTCTTTCATTTTTCACCCCTCGGAGTTGACTTTTTGTTGACTTCTGGCATTCTTGCCTATTTTCCATACCTTCAACCATTTTCTCACTCTTCTCGAGATGACAGATGATATTCCACAGGATGGGGCTCCTCCACGGATGGAGATGGATCCCGAGTTTGAGCTCTTGCCGCTCAATGTTCGGCCTTTCGACCCGGCGATGTACCAGCTCGAGGTACATGTGTTGCCTCCCGACAGTATTTGCTAGTTCAAAAGCTTCGCGCGAGGCGCTACGGAGAACCTCCTGCTACGCGAGCCGGAGTCACACTTATCATTTGGTGCCGCTGAGGTATACTCTTCTCCTCTACTTTCTGCAATGTAGGTCATGTATCTTGGATAGCCAATATATCTCTTCAATTGATTATCCCCAATCACACTTGTACACCGCATGCGTAGTTCATTCTGAACACATGCATACACTGTATTCCTAACACTGCTTTGCATCAATTTGTCTTGAACACAGGGAGATTCCCATGCCTTCCGAGGTTATGGGAACATCGTTGCTCGAGATTGGTACATGGAGCTACCCGATGAGGTTCGTCACAACGTTCATGGGGCCGGTTTTGGCATATTCTACATGGGACTCTCGCGCCTCACTGCGAGTCGGCCACTTCTAGGTGCTAGTGAAGAGGTGGTGGGACACCACCGATTCCTTCCACCTTTCTACAGCAGGGGAGATGACGATGACTCCCTTCAACTTCTCCCTGCTCACCGGCATCAGAGTAGGGGGTGATCCAATCCCCTTCAACACTGATTTGGGCGAGTGGGATGCCACTCAGATCTTTCTGCTGGGCGAGTGGGATGCCGCTAAGATCTTTCAGCCTAGCGAGCCACTCAGGTAAAGTATTTCTTTAACTTGTCCATGTTGATCGGCTGGGAGAACTCTAGGTCATCTAGGTCCATTAGAACGACAGCTCCACCCGACCAGATAGACTTGATGATGTAAGGGCCAGTCCAATTGGGTCTGAACTTGCCCCTAGGGTCGTGGATGGGAGCTCGGTTGTCTTTGAGCACTAGATCCCCCTCTTTCAAATTCCTGGACTTAACCTTCTTGTTGAAAGCCCTAGCAATTCTTCATTGATAACCCTGGATGTGATACAGTGCTTTCAGCCTTCTTTCATCAAAGAGCATGAGTTTTTCGAACCTGCTTTGCGGCCAATCTGCCTTAGCTATCTGACACTCAGCCAATACCCGCAAAGATAGAACCTCAACTTCGATAGGCAGAGCAGCCCCCATTCCATAAACCAAGGAATATGGAGTTGCCCTAGTAGAAGTTCGAATTGAAGTCCGGTAGCCCCAAAGAGCAAATGACAGCTTATCTAGCTAGTCCCTGTAGGTTTCCACCATCTTCTGCAGAATGTGCTTGATGTTCTTGTTGGCAGCCTCAACTGCTCCGTTTGTTTGTGACCGATATGCAAATGACTTATGAAAAGCCACGTTGTACTTCTCCAACAAGTCGATCACCTCCTTCTTGAAGTGGGAACCATTATCTGAAATAATCTCATTCAGGAACCCGTAGCGACAAATAATGTTGTTTCTGATAAACTTAGCTATAGATGCGCCCGAACGCGACGAGCTCTACGCGTGGGTTGGGCACGAAAATCCATTTTGCTCATTGGACTACTACAGTTCAAACTCAATGTCACGGTTCTCAACCTGATCTCGCAAAGTGCAATGCAAGATCGATAAATCACCAAAGAGTCCAAATCCGGCAAATCGTTTTGGAAAACCGATTTTTGTAAAGAAATGCCAAACATGGACTACTTTGCCAGATACAGAGTCGCCACCTAAATGTTTTGCTTTGGGGAAAATTTAGGAAACCTTGACTCGTGCCTAAGGCCACGTGTTCGTCATCACCAAAGTTGCCTCGGCTCGGGAAGTTGGGTACAAGAAGGGAAGGCCATGCAATGGGCACCCCCGCTCGCCCGATCAAAGATCGACCTGTACTAAGGATGATATCTTGTTTTTGATAACGCATGTGCTCTTATTCCCGTTAATTAGCTAATCTTACTACGTGATGCGCACAACATACAAGTATAGACTAGATCGCCTAATTTGAAACAAAACATTGCATATCCATTTGTTTAAAAATAGATTGAAGTTTGCTACTCGCAAGTAGGCTAAATTTGGGATTCAATGAATTGACCCAATTCAAATAATCCAACCTTCACCCACAGGCATTCAGGCAGTTATATTATTCAAGCAGTTAGCCTTATGGCAAGCATGCTAACATGGCAACACTTACACTCATGCAAGATGCTAAAGCATAAAAGCTTACCTAGTACTCCGAGCTAAAACAATAGCTAGTTAGTAATCAATGTACAATCCTAGCTATGTTAAGATGGCTAATGCAACACATGCAAAATGCAACTAAAAATAGGCTCGGCTATTCTAAAATGGCATGTGAATGCTACACTTGATACGTGTATTCAAATTGGAATTGAAATACAATGCAGTTAGTATGATGCGCCGAGCCCAGTGCATGCAATACAGATGAATGGATGCAAACATGCATAGCATAAGGATGCTAATTGAAACATGCCCTAAAACTAACCATCAAAAGCGGTTAAGTAAAAGTGAGAAAGAAATGGGGGTTGGAAGACATGCATACACACACGCACCCTTATTACAAGATATACCCTCTTGACGGAGGGTCCGAATGAATGAGAGCTAAGCTACGCTAAGCTAATTTAAACTAATTATTACAAACCAACTAATTAACTAACTAACAAGCTAATTAATTATTACACAACCAACTTGAAGAATTAGCAATCTACTTACTATTTATTACAACACTTAATTAATTAACAAATTAACTAATTAAATTACAAACTCAAGCTAACTAACAAGTAAGCATTAAACTAAGCTGTACCAGCTTTGCTCAAAGAAGTAAAAGATGCATGCTTGGTTTCTGCCCCGAAAAGCCCTCCGGTTTGCTCTTAAGAGGCTCTGTTTGCAGGGTGTCTTCCAGTGCTTGCTGCTGAACCTTACCAAAACAGTGCTGGGGAATGCACCAGTGGCCTGTCGGCCATGAATGGTTGCTGCCGACCCTCCTGCCGGCCAAGGATGCATTCTACCGGCCAACAATGAGAGGGTGTCGGCCACCAGTGTACTGTGACACCAAGCTGTAACAAAGCACAAAACAGAGGAAAGGGAGGGCCTCCCAAGGATATGTATGCACTATGCCACCCCATATCACCTCAAAACATCAAGGGATAGGCATAATCGGATCCAAGACCATCAATCACGCATCTCGATGCATGATGGCCAAAGATCCAACTTGTGCAATTTCACTGCAAAATGAATGCACAAAATAAACATAGAAAGCCTAAAACTCTATCATGCATCATCAAAAGCGTCGACGACCGAGAATCGAGGCACGTTTTATCACTTGAAGTATGAAACGTCCCTCGTTTCTCGTGCTTAGATTAACACTTAACCCAAACAAATGCAAACAAATAACATGGCGTGCATGCAATGTGACTTAAGCATGCAAACATGCAACTACATGGCATACTCAATGCTATGAACTACATGGCATGCATATTGCGATGTAAGGTAAGCATACTCAATGCTCAATGGCATGCATATTCAATGCGAAGCAACTTAAGATTCTAAATATAATGTAGTGCATGCATGCACAATGCAATGAAACAAGGGCAGCTTATCAATGCTATGGACATGCATACTCAATGCAAAGTGAACGTACCGAATGAACTTAAACCGAAAGGGGTAGACCTCAGTCATGCCCAAATTAGTGGCCATTGGTGATAAAATTAAGGAACATGAAGCATATACAAGCATGCATATGCAATGGCCCATCAAAGAGGCCTAAGAGCAAAATTCTCAAGAGTGCTCAAAGAGTGACAAATGCAGAAGTGTAACAACATTGAGTACACTGAAATCGAGTAAGAAATGATGCGAAATCATTCAAACAAAGCAAGCATGGCATGCAAAGGTCCTTAAGCATTAAAGCTAACAAAGAGGACTACAAAGGGGGCATGCAATACATGGCACAAATGCTTGAAACAACCATGGACAGAGCTGAAATAGGTCAAGACAAAGACCATAACATGCTAAGATGGAGGCTCAAATACCTAGGCAAGATGGCATATATGCTAGGCCATAAGTAAGGCAACAATGCACAACACTTAAAGGCATTCAAAGTATGAAAGAAGTGGAAACATAGCAATGCTATGAACTCTGAAATAGAGCATTAAATGATGCCAAATCATCTAAATAGCTCAAAGATAGCATGCATGAGTCAACAAAACACAAAGTTAGTAAGGCGAATTGCACTACAGCTATACAAAGCATGAAGGATATGGCAAAGGCAACCCAAAACAGTCCTAGAACATGTCAAAATGATACTAAAACATACATGGAAGGGAGCCAAAGCAAGCTAGCATGAAGGGCATAGGGCATGATGCATACAAGGCAAATAAGGTGGATTACACTACACCTATTAAGACCAAGCATGGGATGACTTAACCAATAGAAATCAGAGTTATATCATGGCAAAATAACCCCTAATAAATACTAAAATGATAGCTCGCAAGCTTAGGCATGAAGGCATACACAATGATCCACTCTCAAGGCATAAAACACCAAACCTCCAAAACATCAAAAGGGTGACAAATGCAAGTGTATGGATACACTACATGGACTGAAATCATATATGAAATGATGCCAAATCATGAGAATAGTCTAAGCAATGTATGCTAATGACTTGGACACTCAAAGCTAACAAGCTAGAATGCACTATGGCTATACAAAGCAATGCATGCATGGCCAAAACAACCAAAATCAGAGCTAGAGCATGCTAAAACATGGACAAAAGCTTCTTGAAGTTAAGCCAAAAGCATGCTAGAATGACATGTCAAAGCATGATGCATGTTATGCTATTTCATGAAATTGCACTGCAAGTGCATGGAGCATGCAAGGGTCAACCAAACCCACCAAAAACAGAGTCATGATATGGAAAAACATCACCAAAAAATGCTGAAATGGAAAGAAAACAAGCTAGAATAACATGCTCAAACATGAGACACACAAAGCTAGTCTGTAAGATTTACACTACAAGTGTATTGTACATGCAAGGGATGACCAAACCAAACAAAAATAGTGGTAAGCCTCAGCAAAATAACCACAAATACATCCTAAGATATGGCCAACATAAACTTAACAAACACGCTCACGCATGAGGCATCCAAAGCAAGTAAACAAGACGCAAGGAGTGGGGATGACCCTCTCCTATTTAAGACTCCAAAACCACCTTTCCACCACTGAAAATCCTCTGGATTTCAGTGGTAGAAAGGCCATGCAAAGGTTGCAACAAGAGCCCAATGGGATGGCTCAAAACAAGGCCTAACAAGGGGGTATATCACCCTAAACTAAAAAGTGACCTTAAACAAAAAATTTTAGCATGCAAAAACATAACTTTTTCCAGTGGAAAGCTAAGCTTAAAACAGCATGCAAGAAGGGCTAAAAGCTTAAGCAAGAATGGGGGTTTTAAGGGATAGAAACTCACCCTTGAAGACCTTCTTTAAAACTGTAGCTCCAGCCAGCTTTTCAAGCTCAAATCAACCCAAGAACACCAAGAACAACTTTAAGAAGCCTTAGCAACACAAGCAAGGTGTTTGAGTGTGTGTTTGTGTGTTAAACTAAGACAAAACTACACTTTTGAAGCACAAAACAAGAACAAAGGGAGATATAGATACAAAGCTATATCTATCACTCTTAGCCAATTTTTCTGAACCTTTGAAATGAAGGAGGAGCCTCTCTTTATATAGAAGAAGGGCAATACAAAGCTTGTTCAACAAGCTTAAAAAGGGCTTCATCCCTCCATACACTGTATGGAGGAGGGATGAGTGGAAACCAGCTGGCTCAAAACATCTGGCGTGAAATCTACTGAGACAAGGTGTTCTATCGGCCATCAATAGTGGCCAACAGTGCCTCGTTGATGATCAGCAAACTTCATCAATAGTAGGCAAGGAAAAATGTAAGGCTGGCTGGTTCAAAAGGCGGTCAGCAGTGCCTCACAAGAAGCATGCAGAAAGGGCCAACACATGGTCCAAAAATGGGCCAGAAAGGATACAGGATTTGGAAAACTTATACCTGTGACGTTCCACCGTGAAAGATAAGTGCCCGACGAGCAATCGTACTTGTGGCCGGATGTACCTGCAAGCACAACCAAATCTTGAGGACGGTCAAAAATGGGGTGTCTACAGTTGTCCCTTTTTTACAGAACTTGAAAGTTATAAAGTGACGGGAGTGAATGTCAAAGCCCGAAAACGACCCATTTTTGACAAGGTCGAACACTCAGGCAAACATTGAATATAACCATGTAGAAATGCGCCTACAGGCTGGGGCAAAATGCAAATGACATGCACCATGCAAGGGCATAACTTATGATTATGCAAAGAAAACTGTAATGAAGCATTTATGCAAAATAAATACAACAGTTTAAGCGAATGAAATATGAAGGAATGCTACAGCAAACTCGTAACCACGAGCCAAACTACATCTCATGCAGAAATGATGTAAGAAAATTATACAATTCTTGCTACGTCTCAAGCAGAGTACAATACCGTGTGGTTCGTATGGTCGTGCCAGCTCCAAATGAACCATACATATAATATCGTGCCTGCAAAATAAAGAAACTCAACAGGTACAATATCGTTAGAAACATGCATAGCAATGTAAGTGAAAAGTGCGTGACAACGCAAGTGAAGGGGTGCGTGAATGCAACCTAAGCGTGCACATAACAATGTGAAAAGGGGTGCAAGACAATGCAACCTATGGGTGCGAGACAACGCGGGTGGAAGGGTGCAAGACAATGCAACCTAAGTATGCGAGACAACGCGGGTGGAAGGGTGCAAGACAATGCAACCTAAGTGTGTGAGACAACGCGGGTGGAAGAGTGCAAGACAATGCAACCTAAAGGTGTGAGACAACGCGGGTGGAAGGGTGCAAGACAATGCAACCTAAGTGTGCGAGACAACGCGGGTGGAAGGGTGCAAGACAATACAACCTAAGTGTGGCACGTAACAATGCGATGAAAACAAGCATAACAATGCAAGTGAAGTGTACATAACAATGCAATGCACTAGCAAGTGCAGGTGAGATGCGCAAGATAGCGCGAATGATACTATGCAAGCCACAAAATAGTGAGATATGCTAAACAACGCGAGTGAAATGCAATGCACTAACAAATGCAGGTAAGGTGCACAAAATAGCGCGAACAATGCACTAACAAGTGCAGGTAAGGTGCGCAAGATAGCGCGATGCGCAAAATAGCGTGAATGAAATTGAATGCACAAAACAGTGCGAATAGGGTGCTCAAGATAGCGCGATGCACAAAATAGCGCGAATGAAATGCAATGCACAAAACAGTGTGAATAAGGTGCGCAAGATAGCGTGAATGAAATGCAATGCACAAAATAGTGCGAATGAGGTGCACAAGATAGCGAGATCAATGCACTAACAGGTGCAGGAAAGGTGCGCAAAATAGCACGAGCAATGCACTAATAGGTGCAGGTAAGGTGCGCAAAATAACGTGAATGAAATGCAGTGCACAAAATAGTGCGAATGGGGTGTGCAAGATAACACGATGCGCAAAATAGAGCGAATGAAATGTAATGCACAAAATAGTGCAAATGGGGTGCGCAAGATAGCGCGATACGCAAGATAGCGCGATGCGCAAAATAGCGCGATCAATGCACTAACAGGTGGAAAGGTGCGCAAAATAGCGCGATGCGCAAAACAGTGCGAATGAGGAGCAAAATAGCGTGAATGAAATGCAACGCACAAAACAGTGCGAATGAGGTGCGTAAGATAGCGCAATGCGCAAAATAGCACAAATGAAATGATATTAGAGCAGATGCAAAGGGGCAACAAACTCTAACCATGCTGGAATCATGAGAAGAGGATAAAATAAACAATCAGGCATGTACACAATGCAACCTGAGATAAATTCCAAACACGCTAAAATTGTGTAAGGAAAGGGACACTTAAACCACACTGAAATCCTAAGAGGAGGTCCAAAAACAAACAATCAGGAGCGTGCACGACACAACCTGAGATAAATTCCAAACATGCTAAAATCGTGTGAGGAAAGGGACAAAGGGAGAAACGTAGGAACATATCCCTGTGTTTCAGAAAGAATGAGAAACATAAGGACGTATCCCGGTGTTTCAGAATGGCTCAAGCATTGGAACGTATTCCAAATGCTCTCAACCAAAAAGGGAGAAACATAGGGACGTATCCTGGTGTTTTGGAAAGAAGGAGAAACATAAGGACGTATCTCGGTGTTTCAGAAAGAAAGAGAAACATAGGAACGTATCCCCATGTTTCGAAAAGAAAGAGAAACATAGGGACGTATCCCTATCTTTCGAAAAGAATAGAAACATAGGGACATATCCCCGTGTTTCGGAAAGAAGAGAAACATAGGGACATATCCCTGTGTTTTGAAAGAAGAGAAACATAGGGGCGTATCCCCGTGTTTCAAAAAGAAGGAGCGTGCATAGCAATGCAACAACTGAAAAGACACACCTCTCAGCATATCACACGCAAGAGAAGAAAGGTAAACTTCTCAGCATATCACATGCGAGAGAGGAAAGGTAAACTTCTCAACGTATCACCCGTGAGAGAAGAAAGGGAAAAGCTCTCACCGTAGCACACGCAAGAGAGGAAAGGGAAAACCTCTCAGCGTAGGACACGCAAGAGAGAAAAGGAAAAACCTCTCAGAATAAACAGTACATACAATACCGTGCATGAAGGAGAAAGAAACTCGATAGGTACAATACAATACAATGCATGATGTTTAAGGAATGCAATAAACAGACAAAGCGGCGCTTTAGAAAGCACCTCATGAGGTGAGTGGCAGTGAACTGCTCTACTCTGACGGGGATCTTCCCTCGTGTTCTTCGAACTCTTACCTTCAACTCACAGTACAAAGGTCTTGAAATGTTGACAAGTAGCAACATCTGCTGGGGAAACCACGGATGCTACTTTCCTTCCTGATCATATTCACAACTTTCCCTATTCTTCAACGGGGTGATAGACTACGTTGGTTTAGTATCCAGAACCGAGGCACATATCCACTACCTCAACCAATGGGGCTTCCATACAGATTTCAAGCCGGGGATTCACCCCTGGGTATTCAAACCAGACTTTAGTCTCGGAAATTCCAAACCTTTGTGTTCTAGGCAACAGCCATTCGAACTCTAGTTTCCATCATCACAGTTGATCTCCTAGGAACTCATCGCAAACACAACCAAGATGCCCCTGACAGGGATTGATACTCAAGGATAGCACTTCTGATCACCATTCTGGTATCGAAGCAGACTTGATCTTGAGCTTGAGGTAGAGGCACACCCATACTTCGGAGCATTGATAAGGCCTGAAGAGGTATATCTGGAGTACAATTATGGAATTTGCTGAAGGTGAAACACACTCAAATGCTCCAAATTTTCCTCTTTTCTTTTGCTTTGCAGTCTGGAACCTATATAGCTTCAGAAAGGTCCTTGTTTTATTGTTCTGACATGAACTGGGTCAAACCCTGCAGTTTTATGAAAGCACAAATCCTGTTTTGCGCAAATATGGAGAATGGCACAGCACTCTAAGCACAAAAAAATTTTATTTTTGAAATTGAGAGATGAGTTCTCGACCGGGTATTGAGCCTACGACTGAACACAACACACCACAACTCAACAAAGGAAAACAAAGGTAAACAACCTAAACGCATCTATTGACAGTCGAAACGACTCAAAACAAGAATCGAGACAAACAAAAACAACAAACACGGCACACACACCACTCGAATTTGTTTCAATGGCAAGAGACCTCTCAGTTCGCGAGGAGCCAGTTTCTTCGGGTATTGTTTCCCACCCTTCCTTATTTGTGATTCTCATATCACTCGGCCCTCAGGCTCTGTTTTTCTGAAAAAGCCCTTTTCCTCACAGCGCGCATCTCTCTATTCTTCAATTTCTCATTTTTTGATCCCTCCCCTAGATGGTTGATGGATAAACAAGAAATTACGGGCTCTTGCCCCTAGCATTCTGCTAGATTCTTCTTCTTCTGCTCACAGCAGTGAACTTTTCCACAAAGGGGCTGTGATAGGATGTGCAGCATATCCATAACTGATAGCGGTTGACGGCGCCCTTGGCCGGTATGGATGTGATCAGACCTATCTAGATGAAGGAGTGAAATATCCTGATCCATTCCATTTCATGCTTTGCACTTGTCTTGATACCTCGCTGTTTGGAGGATGTTAAAAGCTTTCAGTCCTTTGCTACTAACTTTAATCGTGCCTTTTTCTGGCAAGTACGGTGCCCTTTCTGGCGAATATGGTGCCCTTTCTGGCAAGTATGTTAACAATGGGGAAAAGACAGAACACCTGACTCAACTGTGCCCCTAGTTTATCATTTTGACCATTTTTTGTTTTTGCTTCTGCTAAAACAATTTTAACCAAAATGAGAGTTAGATTAACATGCTTGTTCAATTTTCTGATTTAAAATCATGCAAGTTAGGTTATGAACACTGAAAATTTTCCTTTTTTGGGTCTAAGAAATGGTCCAGTTTTAGAAAAATGAAATAATTTTTGAGAGAATTAGTCAACCTCATTAAAAATTCTCAAAAACTATTTTTGCAAAAGACCACTGCTCGACCAACGCATAATTTACTCTTGAGATGCACAACCTCGGACCCAAAACAATGGAAAATTGCCCCTTATTTGAATAGCACCGCAGCACACTGAATGGCAACAAAAAGTTGCCCGTTGTTTGAATAGTACCGCAGCACTGCACGGCAACGGAAAGTTATCCCTAGTCTGAATAGCGCCGCAGCACATCGCAACCAGTCCTCACAGTGACAATTACCACTGAACTCTCGGATACAAAGAAGACAAAGATGATCAGAACCATTACATGGACATAGTCAATTTGGAAGTGTTTATGGCTACGTATCCCAAACATGAAAATCAAGCCTTACGTAGTTCGGGGTTATGGTACACTCGGGTATTTAACCTCTCCTTTTGCGCTCTAACTTTTGCCAAGGCCGCCCTTCTAGGTTTTCAACCTTGCGAGCTATGTTCTTCTTTTCTTTTAAATTCTTTTCATTCTTTATTTCTTTTCATTTTCTTCTTTTCCGTTTTTTCTTTATTTTTCTACTTTTCATTTCTTTTTCATTTTCTTTATTTTTTTATTTTTGTTCTTTTCTTTGCTCTAACTTTTGCCTGGGTTGCCCTTCCGAGTTTTCGGCCCAGCGAGCCTCTCAAGGGTAAAAGTGTAGCTTTGTCCATGTCAAATGGTTTTAGGATCTCGAAGCCATCTGAATCTAGGAAAGTGGCTGCTATTCGCTGATGATGTAGAAGTCCATCCAATGGGGGCTGAATTTTGCCCCTAGTGTTGTGGATAGGAACTCAGTTGTCCTTTAGCAATACTTTCTTCTTTCCTCTCTTCTGGGATTTGGCATTCTTGCCGATCTTCATTAACTTGAGAAATGTTCCAATTTTTGACTCTTCGAGCACATCTGACATTTTTACCCGTAGCTCAAGGGCTATTTCTGATCCAACTTTGCAAGCTTCCTTTGATCACATCTGATCTTCTTGCCCCTAGTTCATGGGCTGCTTCAAATCTGGCCATACAGGCCTCACATTGGTTGATCATTGAACATTTTGAAACCAAGTTCATGGTTTGAAAGAAAAAGGGGTCGAATTTCGAGACTGAGAACGATCCTAGGCTGCACAATCTCAAGAGCGATTCCACACAGGTCTTCGCAGAACCACGCAAAACATTTTTTGAAATCTTTTAAGAAAACGACTAGTCGCTCGCGCGGAAGACAATGCGGAACCTATTTGGATCAAGCCAGGATCCTTCTCAGTACTCACATTAACAAACATGATTAAATTCATTAAGGGCTTAGCGTGCCTCTCTTTCTCTCAATTGATCAAATTTTTGCAAATCCCGAGGAATTCCTTCCTCTTTGTTTTCATCACAGTGTTTGAAAAGTTTTGAAAAACTTAGGTCAATGCAATGACTTCAAGGCACAGAAAAATAGGTGAAAAGCGCTGCCCTCTCATTCAAACTTCTGGCACAACTGGCGCAAGGCAGAAACAAACACAAGAGTGTGAAAATTACTACTGTTTCATTCAGATCAGTTGGCACAACTGGCTCCAAGGTAAAAACAGACTCAAAAGAAAACAAAAAGACAAACACAAAACAAAATAGTGATGTCTGAGGTAACACCCCCGAAATCACCCGACTCCAACAGGACTGGCCCAATACAACAAGGCAGACCCCACTGACATAGTATAAAAAGACTGACTATATACAAGCTAACAAAACTGACTGAATACCCAAGTCAGAAAGTACAAAAACTAGCATTCGCAAATGCTCAAAATAGTGCGTGCCATACGCTACATCTGATGTAAACTGAGCGCCGCCTACAGGTGGTTCGTCCCCTGATTACATCACATTATCCTCTAGGTTCACTGATCCAGTGATGATAGACTTTGCTGAGCTTAGTGGGAAGACGACCCCGTTGTCAAACAAATCCTATACTTCGTGGCGAAAACGGAAGCAATTGTCGGTGTTATGACCAGTTTGTTGATGGTACGCACAGTGCTGGGTAGCGTCATGACTAGATGGAAGACGACTAGGGAGAGACCAAGGCTCGAGGGGTTTGAGATGCCCTTTTTCAGTAAGGATTTGAAGAGCCTTGGACAAAAGCATATAGAAGGCATGGAAGACCTTGCGACCTCGGGGTAAATACTTCGAGGTTTGTGGATTTTTGCTAGATGCACTAGCAATGGGGTCAGTAGGTGCTAGCTAGGTCTGCTAATCTTTCCCGGGTGTAGAATTAGGGTTGGGAGGAATAGTTCTGGTACGACGACCCTTCTCCCGATTTCTCCCTTGGCTCGAACTACCCTTGTTCTGAGTAACGAAAGTGTCATCCACAGTTTTTGTAGCAACTGCGAGCACTTGTTGTTTGTTCAGTCCCCCGGCTTTCAAACCCTCAACCGCCTGCAGAAGTTGTTCATTGGGATCAGTGTCCGCCTTCACCTTGTTCTTACCACTTGCCTAAACTTGGTCGAAGGTTTGGGTTGCTACATCAGTGTGAAGTCCTGATGTTGTCAACATGTCATTGCCGGAACTTGGGATGGTTTCTGGTTGACTGAGTTCAATTATAATTCGCCTCAATAGTGGAGGTTCTTGCGGCATGAAGTTCCCGACATGTGATATGATCGATGGCGGAACCGACATTCCGAAGGCTAGATCAACCACAGACCTCTGAAGATCACCGATCATTCCTATCATCTCAAAAGTGATGGGCTCACGGGTTTGGAATAATCGGGGTTCCCAGATTGGATGTGCAGCAGGTGACCTGGGCAGGTGTTGCATTTCAACATCGGTCTCACCCTGCATGGCTATTCCCTGGTTTAATGCCGCTGTCATGACCACAATTTCTTTGGAACTCTGCGTCATCATGATTCTGCTGAATTGAACAGAGGTGATGTGACTGGTGACTAACAGATCAGATGAATCAACGAGCCTTGATTGGCTTTTCTCTACCTTGCCTTAGTGAAGGAAAACACTGGCTACTCTAAACTGAATCACTGACCAAACAAAGTGTATCAACAGAGGTTCAATGCACCCGGGGGATATCGGAGCCTTCTGAAGCTATAGTTCCGCGACTACCTTGCAAAAGAATAAAACAGACAGCATCTCAACCCGACTTCACCAGAATAGATATAAATAAAGCTGGATGACTGTGCTCTCTACTGACTTCTGCCCAAAATTCTACCTGTAAACTGATACCCTCAGGTAAAACTAATTCCCAAATACTAATGCCCTCAGGCCTGATACCCAGACTTGCGAACTGATACATGCATTCCTGTAGAGCCACACTCTAAAAGCACACAGCAAACAAGTGAGAGCCAAAACACCCTTATGTTATGGTAGGGTTACCCTATCCTATTTTGTCAAGAGCTAGGCTTTCACTATGCACGCAGCGGTTTCAAACAGCCTGCAATCGGGTAAGCAACCTGTCCTAGTTTGGAATAGTAACTATGGATTCTGATGTACACTAGGTTGAATGGTCAAAAAGGGTGCCCCGGTAAGAATCGAGGTTTGTGTTCCTGTCGTGGCAGAGCCTGCAACCGATCAGCCTTATGGCATGTTTCTCAAAGCGAGCCTCTGGCAAACCATTCAGGAATAGCATACGGCAAACACAGTGTCCTAGGCGCACCAATGCACATGCAATGCAAAGAAACACATAAGTGTAAATCAAGATATCATGAGTTCGACTCAAGTTCTCTAAATCCCCAGCAGAGTCGCCAGAAACTGTAGACGCGCCCGAACGTCACGAGCTCCGCGCACGGGTTGGGCGTGAAAATCCATTTTGTTCATTGGACTACAACATTTCAGACTCAATGTCACGATTCTGAATCTAATCTCGCAAAGTGCAATGCAAGACCGACAAATCACCAAAGAGTCCAAATGCGGCAAATCATTTTGGAAAACTGATTTTTATAAAGAAGTGCCAAACATGGACTGCTTTGCCAGATATAGAGTCGCCACCTAAATGTTTTGTTTGAGGTGAAATTTAGGAAACCTTCACTTGTGCCTAAGGCCAGGTGTTCATCATTTCCAAAGTTGCCTCGGCTCGGGAACTTGGGTACGAGAGGGGAAGGTCATGCAATGAGCACCCCCGCTCGCCCAATCAACGATCGGCCTATACTAAGCATGATATCTTGTTTTTGAAAACTCATGTGCTCTTATTCCGGTTACTTAGATAATCTTGCTACGTGATGCGCACAACATACAAGTATAGACTAGATCACCTAATTTGGAACAAAACATTGCCTATCCGTTTGTTTAAAAATAGTTTGAAGTTTGGTACTCGCAAGTAAGCTAAATTAGGGATTGAATGAATTGTTCCAATTCAAATAATCCAACCTTCACCCACAGGCATTCAAGCAGTTATATTATTTAAGTAGTTAGCCTCATGGCAAACATGCTAACAAGGCAACACTTACACTCATGCAAGATGCTAAAGCATAAAAGCTTACCTAGTACCCCAAGCCAAAACAATAGCTAGTTAGTAATCAATGCATGATCCTAGCTATGTTAAGATGGCTAATGTAACACATGCAAAATGCAACTAGAAATAGGCTCGGCTATTCTAAAATGGCATGTGAATGCTACACTCGATACATGTATTCAAATTGGAATTGAAATACAATGCAGTTAGTATGATGCGCCGAGCCCGGTGCATGCAATACAGATGAATGGATGCAAACATGCATAGCATAAGGATGCTAATTGAAACATGCCCTAAAACTAACCATCAAAAGTGGTTAAGTAAAAGGGAGAAAGAAATGGGGGTTGGAAGACATGCACACACACACGCACCCTTATTACAACATATACCCTCTCGACGGAGGGTCCGAATGAATGATAGCTAAGCTACGCTAAGCTAATTTAAACTAATTATTACAAACCAACTAATTAACTAACTAACAAGCTAATTAATTATTACACAACCAAATTGAAGAATTAGCAATCTACTTACTAATTATTACAACACTTCATTAATTAACAAATTAACTAATTAAATTACAAACTGACGCTAACTAACAAGTAAGCATTAAACTAAGCTGTACCAGCTTTGCTCGAAGAAGTAGAAGATGCATGCTCGGTTTTCGCACCGAAAAGCACTTCGGTTTGCTCCCAAGAGGCTCTGTTTACAGGGTGTCTTCCAGTGCTTGCTGCTGAAACTTACCAAAACAGTGCTGGGGAGTGCACCAGTGGCCTACCGGCCATGAATGGTTGCAGCCGACCCTCCTGCCGGCTGAGGATGCATTCTGCCGGCAAAGAATGAAATGGTACCGGCCAACAATGAGAGGGTGCCGGCCACTGGTGTGCTGTGACACCAAGCTGCAACTGAGCATGAAACAGAGGAAAATGAGGGTCTCCCAAGGATATGTACGCACTATGCCACCCCATATCACCTCGAAACATCAAAGGAGAGGCATAATCGGATCCAACACTATCAATCACGCATCTCAATGCATGATGGCCAAAGATCCAACTTGTGCAATTTCAATGTAAAATGAATGCACAAAATAAACATATAAAACCTAAAACTCTATCATGCATCATCAGGAGCGTTGGCGACCGAGAATCGAGGCACGTTTCATCACTTGAAGTATGAACTGTCCCTCATTTCTTGTGCTTGGATTAACACTTAACCCAAACAAATGCAAGCAAATAACATAGTGTGCATGCAATGTGACTTAAGCATGCAAACATGTAACTACATGTCATACTCAATGCTATGAACTACATGGCATGCATATTGCGATGTAAGGTAAGCATACTCAATGCTCAATGGCATGCATATTCAATGCGAAGCAACTTAAGATTCTAAATATAATGTAGTGCATGTATGCACAATGCAATTAAACAAGGGCAACTTATCAATGCTATGGACATGCATACTCAACACAAAGCAAAATAAGCATACAAGCAACATGCAAGTGAACGAACTGAATGGACTTAAACCAAAAGGGGTAGACCTCAGTCATGCCCAAATCAATGGCCATTGGTGATAAAATTAAGGCACATGAAGCATATACAAGCATGCATATGCAGTGGCCCATCAAAGAGTCCTAAGAGCACAACTCTCAAGAGTGCTCAAAGAGTGACAAATGCGGAAGTGTAACAACACTAAGTGCACTGAAATCGAGTAAGAAACGATGCCAAATCATTCAAACAAAGCAAGCATGGCATGCAAAGGTCCTTAAGCATTAAAGCTAACAAAGAGGACTATAAAGGGGGCATGCAATACATGGCACAAATGCATGAAACAACCATGGACAGAGCTGAAATAGGTCAAGACAAAGACCATAACATGCTAAGATGGAGGCTCAAATACCTAGGCAAGATGGCAGATATGCTAGGCCATAAGTAAGGCAACAATGCACAACACTTAAAGGCATTCAAGGCATGAAAGAAGTGGGGACATAGCAATGCTATAAGCTCTGAAATAGAGTATTAAATGATGCCAAATCATCTAAATAGCTCAAAGATAGCATGCATGAGTCAACAAAACACAAAGCTAGTAAGGCCAATTGCACTACAGCTATACAAAGCATGAAGGATAAACAAATGCAACCCAAAACAGTCCTAGAACATGTCAAAATGATACTAAAACATGCATGGAAGGCAGCCAAAGCAAGCTAGCATGAAGGGCATAAGGCATGATGCATACAAGGCAAATAAGGTGGATTACACTACACCAATTAAGACCAAGCATGTGATGACTTAACCAATAAAAATCAGAGTTATATCATGGCAACATAACCCCCAAATAAGCACTGAAATGATAACTCGCAAGCTTAGACATGAAGGCATACACAATGATCCACTCTCAAGGCATAAAACACCAAACCTCCAAAACATCAAAAGGGTGACAAATGCAAGTGTATGGCTACACTACATGGACTTAAATCATATATGAAATGATGCCAAATCATGAGAATAGTCTAAGCAATGTATGCTAATGACTTGGACACTCAAAGTTAACAAGCTAGAATGCACTATGGCTATACAAAGCAATGCATGCATGGCCAAAACAACCAAAATCAGAGCTAGAGTATGCTAAAACATGGACAAAAGCTTCTTGAATTTAAGCCAAAAGCATTCTAGAATGACATGTCAAAGCATGATGCATGTTATGCTATTTCATGGAATTGCAATACAAGTGCATGGAGCACTCACGGGCCAACCAAACCCACCCAAAACAGAGTCATGACATGGCAAAACATCACCAAAAAATGCTGAAATGGAAAGAAAACAAGCTAGAATAACATGCTCAAACATGAGACACACAAAGCTAGTCTGTAAGTTTTACACTACAAGTGTATTGTACATGCAAGGGATGACCAAACCAAACAAAAATAGTGGTAAGCCTCAGAAAAATAACCACAAATACATCCTAAGATATGGCCAACATAAACTTAACAAACACACTCACGCATGAGGCATCCAAAGCAAGTAAACAAGACGCAAGGAGAGGGGATGACCCTCTCCTATTTAAGACTCCAAAACCACCTTTCCACCACTAAAAATCCTCTGGATTTTAGTGGTAGAAAGGTCATGCAAAGGTTGCAACAAGAGCCTAAGGGGATCGCTCAAAACAAGGCCTAACAAGGCCTAAGAGGGGGGTATATCACCCTAAACTAAAAAGTGACCTTAAACAAACTTTTTAAAAATGCAAAAATAGAACTTTTTCCAGTAGAAAGCTAAGCTTAAAATAGCATGAAAGAAGGGCTAAAAGTTTAAGCAAGAATGGGGATTTTAAGAGATAGAAACTCACCCTTGAAGACCTTCTTTAAAACTACCGCTCCAGCAAGCTTTTCAAGCTCAAATCAACCCAAGAACACCAAGAACAACTTCAAGAAGCCTCAGCAACACAAGCAAGGTGTTTGAGTGTGTGTTTGCATGTTAAACTAAGACAAAACTACACTTTTGAAGCACAAAACAGGAACAAAGAGAGATATAGATACAAAGTTATATCTATTACTCTCAGCCAATTTTTTTGAACCTCTGAAATGAAGGAGGAGCCTCTCCTTATATAGAAGAAGGGCAATGCAAAGCTTGTTCAACAAGCTTAAAAAGGGCTTCATCCCTCCATACACGTGTATGGAGGAGGGATGAGTGGAAACCAGCTGGCTCAAAAGATCTGGCGTGAAATCTGCTGAGACAAGGTGTTCTGCCGGCCATCAGTAGTGGCCGGCAGTGCCTCATTGATGGCCGGCAGGCATCATCAGTAGCAGGCAAGGGAAAATGCAAGGCCAACAGGGTCAAAAGGTGGTCGGCAGTCCCTCACAAGGAGCATGCAGAAAGGGCCAACACATGGTCCAAAAATGGGACAGAAGGATACAGGGTTTGAAAAACTCATACCTGTGACGTTTTGCCGCCGAAGTCGAGTGCCCAACGAGCAATTGTACTTGTGGCAGGATGAACCTGCGAGCACCACCCAGTCTTGAGAACGGTCAAAAATGGGGTGTCTGCATTAGCGACATGCGATGGCTTCAACACCACGTAAGATTGGGCCTCAACCCACTTCGTGAAGTAGTCTATCACGACCAGAATGTACTCATGCCCGTTGGACCCCTTTGGAGTGACAACCCTAATCGCATCAATCCCCCAGACTGAAAATGGCCATGGCGAAGTCATGTTGTACAGCTTCGACAGCGGAATGTTCATGCGGTTTGCATGGATCTGACATTTGTGGCATTGCCGGACAAAGCCAATACAATCCTCATCTATGGTAGACCAGTAATAACCCTGTCTAAGGATCTTCCGGGCTAGCATTACCCTGCGCATGTGGGCTCTACACTCTTCTCCATGGATGGCCTCCATCAGGCACTTGGACTCTTCAGCATCAACACACAGCTTATGCATCCCAAGATGACCCCTCTTTTACAGTTTACCCCCACAGACGATGAACTGAGCAGCCATTCTTCGAATTGCCCTCTTATCTTTGGCATTTGACCCTGGTGGATACGCCTTCTTCTCCAAGAAGTTCCAAATGTCGTAATACTAGTAATTCTCATCTTGTACCTCATCTATGGCAGCAATCAGCTCATAGGCCGGCACGAATTTTTGTTCAATGATGATCGGACGCATCCGGACTTCGAAAGGAATGTCTATCATAGAAGATAGAGTAGCTAATGAATCCGCAAACCTATTGTTTTCTCTTAACAGATGAGTGAAGTTCAGTTTCTCAAACCGAGGAATCAGAACATCCAAGGTCTGCTAGTAGATTCCTATCTTTTCTTCTTTAACTTTCCAATCTCCTTTAGCTTCAGATATAACAAGGTTCGAGTCCCCGATGACATCCAACCATTTTGCCCTTAGTTCCAGGGCAGCTTCAAGTCCAGCAATACATGCCTCATATTTTGCCTCATTGTTCGACACTTTCAACTGGAGTTTGAATGCTAAGGGTAAGCGGGAATTGTCGGGTGCTATCAGCAACACCCCTATCCCATACCCATATTGATTTGACGCTCTGTCAAAGTACATCGTCCAAGTCTCTTCTTTGACACGCAGAATGGCCTCGTCTGGGAATAGATATTCAACTGCTTCATTCCCTTCAACTGGGTGAACGGCTAGGAACTCCGCTACCGCTCTCCTTTTCACTGACTTGTGCGTCATGTACTTCAGATCAAATTTGGAAATTAGAAGCAACCAACGGGCTAGCCTACCCATAAGTGCTGATTTCTCGAAAAGATATTTGATGGGACCTAATCTCGAAACCAATATTACCGAGTGTAGACACCCCATTTTTGACCGTCCTCAAGACTTGGACGTCACCGTCTAAACACTCGGTGATTATCCATGTTTGTGTTCGTTTGGAGTTCCCGGAGGTCTCGGCTCGCGCGCCTCATCTCAGGATCCCCAAACTTGACCGTTTTGTGTCTGGTTTTGCACCAAACACTTGTGTTTTGCCTTGGAGAGGCAGGGTAGGGCTTGTAGACCATCCCCACCCACCACCGGTAGTGGCTAGAGGCCACCGGCTGGTTTTTGTCTCCATCGGCACTGTAGTTTGCCGATCGGCATAGTATTTTGCTGGTCGGCACTTTTTAGTGCCGGCCGGCACTCTTTTTGGCCAAGATGGCATTTTTGGCCGGCCGACTACTGTGCATCTGCTTTTGCAGATATTTTAAGACAGCTGTCTTGCTTTTGGCTCCCCTCCATACACGTGTATGGAGGGATCTCTCTCTTGGAAGCTTGTCTTGTAAGCTTTACAAGACAAAAAGCTTCTATATAGAGAGAGGCTTGTCTCTTGGCTAGAGAGGTTAGACACTTGAGATATTTTGAGAGCTTAGACAGCCATTGTTAGGGTTTGAGTTCTAGGGTTAGGGTTAGATATACATCCTATCTCTCTTTCCCTCTCTTTTGTGCTCTTGTGTGTGTTTTAGTCCATACTATTGCACACAAGCACCTAGTGTTTCACCTTCCTCTTGGAACTGAGGTTCTAAGGGACTGATTTTGAAGTTTTGGTGTTGGATTCAAGCCAAGGAAGGCCATTGGAGCATCATTGTTGAAGAAGGCTTCAAGGGTAAGAATCTCACCCCTTTTTACCCCATTTTTGCATTGTATTTCTACCTATCTTAAATTTGTTTTTGAGCTTAGTGTATAATACAAAAAAGTTCTGTTTTTTTATCCTCTTGATTGTTTGTTAAGAGTGTTTTGTGGTTTGGGTAAGTTTGAACACCCTTAGGCCTTGAAAGGCCTCATTTTGTGCCCTTTTGTGTGAACTCCGGGATTTTGGTGTTGGGGTCTCTTCACCACTGAAATCTTGAGGGATTTTAGTGGTGAAGGTGATGCCTTGAAGTCCCAAGAAGGAGAGGGCCACCCCCTCTCCTTGTTGTCCTTGAAAAGGGCATGTTTTGGCCTCTTGAGGGAGCACCATGTTAGAGGGTGTATTGACCATGACTTGGCTGCTTTTTATGCTTAATATGTCATGCTATGCTTCTGTTTTTACTTGGTTTTGGTACTCCATGCATGCTTAGCATAGTTGCCATGTAATGCCTTGTTATGCCTTAACATGTCTTAGGTTGTGTGCCTTTGTTTCTAGAATGTTTTAGGCTTACATTTGTGAACATTTTGTGCTTATCTTGACATGTTTTAGGTCTGTCCATAAGTGTTTGGGTTGATTTTGGCATGCTTGGTATAGCTCCTTTGTATTTGGGCTTGTTGGCCTTGAGCATATGAATGTATAGCATGGCATCTTTGCATTGTTTTGGTGATTTGGGACCACCCTACATGCTATTTCAGTCCCATTTTCATGCTTGCTTGATTGCCTTGTATGCCTCTTTGATGCTTTGGAAGCATGTGTTGCATGCTCCATGTTTTGGTGATTATGCATGCCTTTGTTTTTGAGTCATTTGGATGCCATCTAAGTGATCCCTAGGCCTTGTATTAATGTCCTAAAACTCTGTTTTTGGTTAATGAGTTCATGCCATGTTTGGTCTTGCTAAGTGTAGTTCAATACTCCATTGGTTTGTTTCGAGCACTTAGGCCATTTGTTGCATGCTTGGCTTGATTTATTGCTTGGTTTGGTACCATGTTTTAGCATGATTTTAGAGCTCATGTTGCATGCTACTTGTCCATGAAATCCCTTTGCAAGTGTGCTTGAATGTTGCTTGCTTAAAGCTTGAGGTTTGGACCATAACATGTGTATGTGTGCATATGTGTTTGGCCTCTATTTTTGGGCATTTTGGCTACTGTTTTGGGCCTTATTAGAGTTGCCCAAGTCTTGTATAAGTCCATCTTTGCATCCATTTGCATGCCCCTATGTTTGCTCGCATGCTTGCATAAGCTTGTTGCCATGCCATGTTGCACCCTTAGCTTGCATGCCTAGGTTGCATTGCATTTTGCATGCATGCCTTGTTCCTTGACTTAGTGATAGGAATTGGGCCTTGTTTGGTTTGATTGGTTTGCATTTCATTTGATATGAAAGTTGCATACTTGGTTCCTTGGGCCATCATGCATGGAAATGCGTGATTGGTGGTCCGAGAATCGAGGCACATGCCCCTTTGAGTCATTATCATGATAAGGGACATGGTTGGTGCATACATGCCTTGAATTGTGCTGCCATGCTTTGCCTTGCCCTCTGTTGCTGTCATTTGCAGATTCTGCAGGAACACTCTGCCGACCGGCAGTGTAAGGTGCCGACCGGCAATCATTTCTCTGCCGACATATTCACTCTGTGCCGGTGGCCACACCACACTGCCGGTGGAAATTCCAGGCAGCCGGTGATGTTCCTCCATGTCCAGAGAAGCAGTCCTGAGGTTTTGACAACCTCCAGAGGAGTGAAGGAGGGAAAACAGAGGCAACCTATGCATGGCGGCGCGTTTCCCGAGGCGATTTTCCTGTTTTCTTAGTTTTAGTTGATTTGCTTAGTTGATTAGGCAATTTGTAATATTTAATTAGCTTGCGTAGTTAATTAATTTGTAATATTTATTCGGTCCCTCCGAGTGAGGGCAAATCTGTAATAAGTGTGTGTGGGTGGTGTGTATGTCTTCCAATCCCCACTTCTTTCTTTCCTTTTATTTACCTGCTTATGATGGTAGATTAGGGCACGTTTAATTTAGCATACCTTATGCTATGCATGCGTGCATCCATGCATTTGTATTGCATGCATTAGGCTCGGTACATCACGCTAACTGCATTTGTACTTCAATTCAAAAATTGAATATGTGATAGTTGATCACATTTCATATGCCATGCTTAGGTTAGCCGAGCCTATCTAATTGCATCCTGTATGTGTTGCATTAGGCAATTTAACAAGAACTAGGACACGCATGTTTGCTAACTAGTTTATTGTTTTGGCACGGAGTACGATGTAAGTATTTTCGCTTTAGCATCTCGCATGCGTGTGAATGTTAACATGACAGTATGCTTGCCATGCGGCTAAATGCTTATGTGAGATAAACTGTTTGAATGCCTGTGGGTGAAGGTTGGATTGTTTGAGTTGGAAAAACTCATTGAAATCCGTGTTTTAGCCTACTTGCGAGTAGCAAATTCCAAAGCATTTTCAAAACAAACGGATATGCAATGTTTCTTTCCAAATTAGGCAATCTAGTCTATACTTGTTTGCTGCGCGCATAACATAGTAATTCTAGGCTAATAAACGGAATAAGAACACATAACGTTTTCAAAATCGGATATCATGGTTAGTAGAGGCCGGTCTTCGGACGGGGCGAAAGGGGGTGCTCATAGCTGACCTTCCCCGATCGTACCCAAGCTCCCGAGCCGAGACAACTCCGGTGATGACGGACATGTGGCCTTCGGCACCGAGTCAAGGTTTCCTAAATTTCCCCACTTTAAAATATTTAGGTGGCGACTCTGTATCTGGCAAAGCAGTCCATGTTTGGCACTACTTTTTCAAAAATCTGTTTCTCAAAACGATTTGCCAGATTTGGACTCTTTGGTTCAGATTAAGAACCGCGACAACAAAAACCGCGAGTCCGAACTGTAGTAGTAGCGAGCCCCCCCCCTTCCGCGGGCGCGTCTACATCGAGTGAGCTAACAGGTAGTGCCTCAGCTTCCTAGTAGCCCATTCCAAGGCCAAACAAGCCTTCTCCAGCGGAGTGTAGTGGGTCTCGTAATCCAGCATTTTTTTGCTCAGGTAGTAGATAGCTTTCTCTACTTTGTCCTCAGACTCCTATCCAAGCATACAGCCCATTGTAGTTTCAGTTGCTGAAAGGTACAGAATTAACGGTTTCCCCAGCTCTTGCAGTGACAACACAGGTGGGTTCTGTAAATATTGCTTGATCTGCTCGAAAGTAACTTGGCATTGGTCATCCCATTGGAACATCTTTCCTTTCTTCAAGAGACAGAACAGTGGTTCACAAGTCAAGGTTAATTTTGCTATAAACCGTCTTATGAATTGCACTTTACCCAGAAAGCCTCGCACCTCCTTTTCAGTCCTTGGTAGTGGCATTTCTAACATGGCCTTGATTTTGGAAGAGTCGACCTCGATACCTCTCTGTGTGATCAAGAACCCCAGCATTTTCCCTGCTGTAACACCAAATGTATATTTCTGAGGATTCAACCGTAACCAATACTCTCTGATCCATTGGAATAATTTTTGCAAGGCGGTGTAGTGGCCCTCTCTTTCCTTAGACTTGACAATCATGTCATCTACGTACACCTCAACCTCTTTATGGATCATATCATGCAATATTGTGGTCGCGGCCCGTTGATACGTAACTCCAGCATTCTTCAGCCCAAACGGCATCACCCTATAACAATAGATTACCCACGAGGTAGTGAAAGCAGTCTTCTCCCAGTCTTCAAGTGCCATCAAAATCTGATTGTAACCTGAAAACTATCCATGAATGAGAGCAGTGCATGCCCAGTAGTGAAGTCCACTAATTCGTCGATATGCGGCAGAGAAAAGTCATCCTTCGGATTGGCTTTACTCAAATTCCTGAATTCCACACATACCCGAATTCTGCCGTCCTTCTTTGGCACTGGAACTATATTGGCGAACCAAGTAGGGTATTCACATACCAACAGGAACCCTGCGTCAATCTGCTTGGTGACCTCTTCTTTGATCTTCAGAGCCCAGTCCGAGCGGATTCTTCAGAGCTTCTGCTTAATAGGTCGGGCCTCTGGGTCAAGAGGGATCCGATGCTATACAATCTCAGGATCAATTCCAGGTATGTCTTCGTAGGACCAAGCGAAAACATCTTTGAAATCATTTAATAAAGCGACTAAGCGCTCGTGCTTCTCCGAACACAACGTGGACCCGATCTGGACCAACCACGGGTCCTTCTCAGTACCAACATTAATTATGATGATTTCATCAACTAAGGGTTTTACAAACCTCTCCTGCTCTTGATCAAGAAAATATTACAAAACTGGAGGAATTTCTTCCTCGTCGTTTTCATCAAAATTTTGAAAATCCAGATTAATGCAATAAATTAAAGGCACAGAAAAGTACTCGGAAGCCACCGCCGTACCATTCTCATTAATAACATCCAGCCTGCCTGATTCCTCTATTACAACAGACTCAAAGGAAAAAGAAAAAGATGACTTGGACAGGGCAGTGGCATCCTGGTTATCACCCCCAAGAATACCGGACTCAGACTCAGACTCAGATGAGCTGGAACCTGATTCCGACTCCAGAGATTCAGTGGAATCAGATTCTGGCCCACTACTTGACCCGGTGCTACTCGATAAAAAGCCCTCCTCATATTGCAAGACGAGGGAGGGTGCGATGGATGCATCCAAAACGTTTGAAGATGGGCCCACAGCCGCTTCATTCCCGATCATGGAAAGTGAGAAGTTATCCCCTAAGCACTCTTGTACGATCTGAGGATCTGAGAGTAGACAAGCCAGTGCTACCCCCATTTTAATCTCTGTGCTCTCGGAATCCCCCTCCTTGCACTGCTCAGCCTTAGCTGGTGGGTCTGTTTGCTCATTGGCAACATCATCCCCGAACAATTGCCAGTCAAAGAAAATCTCAAACCCCGACAAGCGCCGCTTCTCTACATTTAGCATGGCTCTGGGAAGCCGCAGGATGGGAAGTCTTTCCCCTCCGGGACAAAGCGTCCATTCAAGGTCCGTTGGATAGGTCGGTGCATCAACTCATAATGCTTCCCAGTCTGCTTGGCTCTGGCTCTTCCGGCCATCTCTTTTCCTTTCCACACCCAATTTTCTTTGGTAGGCAGATAACCTAAGCCAAAGGTATATGGGCTATGCGGCACTTCGGCCGATGCTGCAATGCCTTTCTGGCCACTTCGCCCTAATCCCATCACGGGGATGTGCTGGAGCTTGTTCATAAGGTAGACAGACTGTGCACTGACATATAGCCCCTCATCAACAGCTAAGATATTCTGTACAACTCGGGCCATAGCTAGGGTAAATCCTGACAAAAACACATCCTCTGTGCCATGCTCAATCTCTAGAACTAGTGTAGAAATCTCTGGCGGCGGATGTATTGAAGAATTCCCAAAGACGATGGCCATCTCCTTCTCGTGGGGGTATTTCAGTATTTGGTGCAGGGTGGACGAGACATCCTTCACCTGGTGTAGCCACGGTAGGCCCAGGAGTAGATTTAAGGTTGTAGGAACATCCAAGACATGAAAGTCAATATCCTGTTGCCCTGGACCAACCTGAGTCCGAACCTGTACAGTACCCATCACCTCTCGGCTGGTATTATCATAAGCCCGTATCACCTGGGCAGTAGGCACAAAATTCGCGGGCTTTAACCCAATAGCATATGCCATTCTCGACGGGCTCACGTTGATAGCAGATCCTGTGTCAACAAGGACCACTGGTATCCATTTCTCTCTACACTCGACAGAGATGTAGAGCAGTTTGTTATGATCTGAGCCCTCAGGCGACAGTTCCTTATTGGTAAAGGTCAAGGTCAGGGAAGCTCCTCCTGGGAAAACCAACCCTACCAACTGCTCAAGAGTGGTATCGATTGAAAGTTTAGTCCTGTCCATTGCAGAAAGGACAGCTTGTCTTTGGACTCTTGAGGCCATAAGCAATCCTTAGATGGAGATGTCTGCTTGGATTTTCTTAAGCTGTTTTAGCACAGCCTCCTCCTCAAGTAGTTTTTCATTCTGTTCCTCTGCTTCTTTATCCTTTTCGAACGCCTCTGGTTGATCCAAGTGTGGGCGCTTGAAGTACTGTCCACTTCTAGTCATATGGTCAATCTCCTCCACATACCATGTGTCATCCGGTTGGTTCTGCCCCCAATCTTCATCCGTGCGGGCAAGACGTAAGTCGTCGTCTTCCCACCACATCCCGTCGACAACCGACAGGCAACTGTCCAATTCTGTTATAACTGTTCTTTTGCTCACAGCACCTTCCGTCCCCGCAGGGGCTTTGACCTTCCTAGCCCTCTCAAGATCTTCGATCTTTTCCTGCTCAAACTGCTTTAGTGCAGCCTGTTGTTCAGTATCTTCTATGCTCAAATTGCCCGGATCCTAAGCAAAATTCTTAACACCAGTGCTCTCTGGCGATCCCTGTTGATTCTCGATTATTCTGGCCACTGCTAATGTCCCCGTTTCTGATGATGTCTGTTCTGGCTGAGATTCTTCAACAACATTCGGCCAGTCGCTGAACCACCCAGTATTTTCTGCCGATCCATTCAAGTCAAACCAATTGATGTTCACATCCCCTGAGTCCTGCTCTTCAAAGAACTGCAAATTTGCAATGTCCTCTTCCAGCTCTACTAGGTCATCTAGCCCCTGATTAGGTACATCCTCCGGAACCACACTGATATCTGCCCCAACTAGCAACTCTATCCTCGGCTTAACATGGTCTGTTGATGTGATATAACCGCTCGGGTTGTACGCAAAGGTCACAGACCCCTCAAGCTCTGAATCATCACTCCCATCTGCCCCTAAAGTCATCCCGGTTCTATCTTCGACATTCACCACCACCAGTTCGGGTTAGGTTTGGGAGGTGCTCAATATGCATAAATTTGTGCTGTCCGGGAGGGACACCTCAAGCTTGGGTAGGTGGCAGTGTCACGACCCGAACCCGCCCCTATGGGTTAAGGCCATAACCGGCCAGTAATCACGAGATTACCTACGGCCTCAAACCAAATAAGACAAGACTCATCAGAGTAAAAGGGGCCAAACGGAAGCAAATTTAAAAATTTGTCCATAGAGCCGTGCTTATATGCACACCATAACATTCTGTATGTACATAAGTTAATAACTCACAACAGAAAGTGTAATGACATAAGATTCTATACAGACAGGATCATCCAAACTAAGTCAACCCATGAAAACTATATACAGACGTAATCAAAACTTCGCCAACCTGACAAAATATAAATACATAACAAAAGGGCGAAGACAGGTCTCGTACGTGAGACACGAGGGCTGACTCTCCAAAACCTTTGTTGCTCCTCACAGACTTCACTAGGGCTGGGTTTGGACTTCTCTTGGCTAACCTACAAACACATGAATGAGCGTGAGCAAAAGCCCAGTGAATAATATCAAATCAAATGCAGAAGTTATATAACAATGTAGAACAACATGTTCCAAATGGCCTTGGGCCCAATTTACATTTTAACTAGTATATACATGCATAGACACATGTGAGTTAAGCAACTAAGGTTCCAAACACATCATACGGCCTCAGGCCCAATTCACTCGTTTCATTGTCAAACTATTACTCGTGTCAAACTGGCCTGCAGCCTTTTCAAACTTTCATATCAAACTGGCCCTTAGGCCTATTTCCACTTTCGTGTCAAAACGGCCTCTGGCCCATTCATTCATGTCTTGTCAAAACGACCTTCGATCCATTCATTTATGTCAAAACGACCTTCGGTCTATTCATTTGTGCCAAAACGACCTTCGGTCCATTCATTTGTGTGAAAACGGCCTTCGGCCCAATCATTCATGTCAAAACGGCCTTCGGCCCATTTGCTTACGTCAAAACGGCCTTCGGCCCATACATTCGTGTCAAAACGGCCTTCGGCCCACTCATTCATTTCAAAACGACCTTAGGTCCATTCATTCATTTCAAAACGACCTTTGGTCCATTTATGTTTATCAAAACGACCTTTGGTCCATTTATGTTTATCGAAACGACCTTTGGTCCATTTATGTTTATCGAAACGACCTTTGGTCCATTTATGTTTATTCCTGTCAGACTTTTGTCCACAATCTCAATTAGCAACTCATAAAGCTTATAAGGGAATAATAATTGGACATTCACAATCATTCAAATATCAATATTACTCACAGTGATCGGCTTGTGGATTTGCCCTGGAGCTTGACCCTACACATTTCATGAACACAAAAGGGTCACTAACAGTTCAATCCGTTCTTTGATTGACATATTCCTCTTTAGGCTTTATTCTTATCAATTTAACTCATTCACAATGCTTAACATATGCCTAAGAGTGCTTACAAGTGAAAGAGAACGGGAAACAAAACACAGAACGAGCATACAAAATTTCAAAGAACAGGGTCCCCGCTCGAGCGTCAACTTACTCGCTCGAGCGGACCCTTAAGGCCTGCAAAAGTACTGTTTGCATGAAAAATATGCTCGAGCGTGGAGTAGAGAGCTCGAGCAGAAGGCCTGTCTACAAAACTCCCCGCTCGAGAGTGAGATATCCCGCTCGAGCAGAAATCCAACTCTGCAAAAAGTGCTGGGAGCACAATTTTCCCGCTCGAGCGGCACTTAACCCGCTCGAGCGGACATCAAAAATCTGGGTTTTCCAGATTGAGTTCTTAAGCTCCAATTCGATTTTCAACCAACAAATCATGCATGTTATGGCTCAATTCTCAAATATAATTATACTAACATGATGTAAACCTTAAATCACAACCCAATGAAGCTTAATTCACTAATAATTCAAATGTATGCCCCAAAATATGTCAAATTCATCACCAACATGCTCAAATTCAAACATTCAAGACTTACTCTCCCATAATTTGTACGTGCATGTGGGAGTTGCTCACCATTCTCAACTCATTTGGTGAAGAGGTGGTCAAAACATGAGTTTCCTTTAACATTTCACATTGATTATACGTATTTGTGCTCAAACATGCAATTTAAGACAATTTCTTACATGCATGCACAATTTAGCCTTCAATTCAACAAAACCAATTCAATTTCATCATACTCAATTAAATTCATGTTCTTTATTCTTATTGAACTCTGAATTTACAAAATTACTGACCAAAGAGCTTTAATCTTCATAACTATGGTTAATTCTTGAGCTAGCCTTCAAGACTCCAAAGCTTCAAGAGCAAACTTAGATGATTTCCCCCTTTCTCTCTCAATTTCGGGTCTCTCACTCTCTCTAGAGAGTTTAATCGGGCAAAGCCACATAAGGGAAGGAATTGAGGGTGTAATGCCCTTTTACATCAAACCCCACTATTCCAAAATAATAATAATAAACAATTGGGCACTAAATTATCAATTTAATCAACTTAATCTGACCCGAATCAATTTCTAATTAAATTTCACCGTAGGCTCTAAAAATTATGCCAATCACAAAGGCGTATTCAATTTTGGGTTCTGTGGCCGATAGGGCCCTCAATTTAATTCCCAAAGTAGATTATTCAACAGATATTCCTACGGTGAACAGATAGAACTTCAAAACTACATATTTTCATATAATGGAACACAAAATCATATCAAAATACATAATCACATCATGTTAAGGACCAATTAACATATTACGGAACAGGGGTATTATAGGCAGGGTGTGATATATATGCTAGGGTCATATGACACAACCCTAGTTTGGATCAGGTTGATGCGTTTAAGTGGTGGAGCTTGGTTATGTAGTGGGAGAGGGTTGGTTGTGACATTTGGTTTTTCTGGAGGTGCGATCACCCTATTATCAACGAGATCCTGGATCTCATGATGTAGTCTATAGCATTGGTCGGTGTCGTGACCATGCTGTTGGTGAAAGGCACAGTATTTGGCTGGGTTATGGGAAGTAGGAAGTTTGTCTGGTAATGGCCGCGGCTCTAGGGGCTTCAAATGCCCTTTCCTGATCAGAACCCCCAGAACTTTGTACAGGGGCATGTATAGTGGAGTGAAGGTTCTCTAGCCTCGGGGTGGATATCTAGTTGTTTTTGAGCTGGTACCGGACGCACCGGTGAATGGTGTGGCTATAAGTGTTTTTGGAATGGTGGTGGTGACCATGCCCACATCTTAAGTTCTGGCAGCTGCAGCATTACTCATCCCTGCATTCGTACTGTGGGTAAATGCCCTCTTAGGCTGCTCTCTCTCATGGTCAATCAAACCCTGCTTCATGGCATCCTCAATCTGTACCCCAATCTCGTGTAAATTTGCAAAGGTGGGAAGGGATAGGACGATCATCTTTTGCATCATCTTGGGTTGGAGGTTGCGCACAACCATCCATATCTGATCCTTGTCGACTGGCCTAATGGTCATCATAGAAGCTTTGGCCCTCCAACGGGTTACAAAGTCGGAGAAGCTTTCTTTCGGCTCCTGCCTCGTTGTCTCGAGATCACGAGTTGTGATCTCGATCTACGTGTTGTATGAATACTGGGCAACGAAGGCCTCAGCCATCTCGTCCCAACTTCTCTTGACAGAGTCTTCCAACTTCGCGTACCAGATGGCTGTGATACCCGACAGGGTCCGGACAAAAAGGGAAAGCTTTTGCAATCTGAAGAGGCCCATTGGCCTTAGGATATCTAAGAACAACTGCAGGTGTACCATGGGATCCCCAAAACCGTCAAGTTAGTCTATATGCGGCATCTCGAACCGGTCCGGCAAAGTGACCGCTGAATCGGTGTACCCATCCTCTATGTCCGGTACGGAATTAACGCCTTGAGCCTTTTTGAACAGCTTTTCTAACTTGCTCCCTTTCAGCGCTGTTAGATCCACCTCAAATTCAAACGGTGCATCCACTAGATTGTTGGGTGCTTTGGACAACTGAAGTAGGATTGGAGGTGGAATTGGCCCCGTTGGGACATCCGTGTTTTCCTGGATGTTTGTAGTCCCCCCGAGTGTTGGAACTCTTGGTGAGGATGGAGGTGGATGCGAAGCAGATGCTCTGACTTGCTGTGGTTATTGCTGTTGCTGAAGTCTGGCAATCAGTTTTGTTTGTTGAGCCACAACCTCTACCTGACGTGTGGCAAACTCTGCTTGGCGGGCAACATCCTGCTGCATGGCTTGCATAGTTTCTTGGAGCTGATGCATCATGTCCTCCATATTTGCCATAAGGTGCTGATCTAACTGAACAACGGGAGTATCTCTTTCTGCGGTAGAAATTGAAACCTCAGCTTGACTACTCACTAGTGGAGTGGATAAGGACCACTGATCCGGTAACCGCTGTACTGATGAACTGCGCCTAACCGACCTCCGTCTAGTAACCGGGGGTAATGAAAGGAACAATGGTTGTCCGTCTATCAGATCCTCGGATTGATGAAGTCTTCGACCTCTAATCCAAAGTGCTTGGGGAATATCTGCCTGGTCAGAAGTAATTGTGCTAAACTACCTTGCAAAAAGATAAATAAAGCATAATAAGGAAACAAACAACCAGAAAAATGGACAACATAATGGCTTAAATAAAGACAACACGCAGTTTGCATTTGTAAGCTGAATACACTATTCTCAACACTGATTGTTGTTCCCAAATTAGTGCCCCAAATCTGATACCCTCATGTAAAACTGATTCTCCAAATACTGATGTCCTCAGACTTGATATCCAGACTTACAAACTGATACATGCATTCCTATAGAGGCACACTCTAAAGCACATAGCAAACAAGTGTGAGCCAAAACACCCCTATGGAGGGGTAGGGTTTCCCTATCCTATCTTGTCAGGGGCTAGGATTTCACTACGCACACAACGGTTTGAAACAACCTACAATCGGGTAAGCAACCTATCCTAGTTTGGAATAGTCACTATAGATTCCGATATGCACTAGGTTGAATGGTCAAAAAGGGTGCCTCAGTAACAACTGAGGTTTGTGTTCCCATTGTGGCAGAGCCCGTAACCGGTCAGCCTTATGGCACATAGCCTCCGGCAAACCTGGTGTTTTAGGTGCACCAATGCAAATACAATGCAAAGAGACACATAAGTGTAGACAAAACAACATATCATGATTTTCGAGTCAAGTTCTCTAAATCCCCGGTAGAGTCACCAGAAACTGTAGACCGCCCCAAACTCCACTCTGCGCGCGAGGGCGCAAATCGTAGGTCTTAGCTACTACAGTTCAGACTCCTGTCACGGTTCTGAATCTAATCTCACAAAGTGCAATATAAGACTAATAAATCACCAAACAGTTCAAATCCAGCAAATCGTTTTGGAAAATCGATTTTAATCAAAAAACGCCAAACATGGACTACTTTGCCAGATTTCAGAGTCGCTGCCTAAGTGTTTTATTTTGGAAAAATTTAGGAAACCTTGACTCGTGCCTAAGGCCACTTGTCCGTCATCACCAAAGTTGCCTCAGCTCGGGAACTTGGGTACGAGAGGAGATGGTCCTAAAATGAGCACCCCTGCTCGCTCGATCAAAGGATCGGCCTCTACTAAACATGATATGTTGTTTTTGAAAACACATGTGTTCTTATTCCAGTTATTAATCTAGAATTACTATGTGATGCGCACCACATACAAGTATAGACTAAATCACTCGATTTGGAACAAAACATCTCATGTTTGTTTTCGAAAATGGTTTGGAGTTGCTACTCGCAAGTAGGCTAGGATGCGGATTTTTTCACCTTCAAGTGGGCTTTAGAAAACATGATTTGCCACTTCAAGTAGGCTTAAAACTCACATTTCGATGAATTGTTCCAATTCAAGCAATGAAGCCTTCATCCATAGGCATTCATGCATTTAAACACATAAGCACATAGCCTCGTGGCAAGCATGCTATCATGGTAGTCACTTACGCACATACAAGGATGCCAAAGCATAAATGCTTACAGTGTACTCCGAGCCAAAACAAAAAACTAGTTAGAAAACAATGCATTCTCCTAACTATGTCAAAAATGCTTAATGCAACACATGCAATAAATGCAGCTAAAAGGCTCGACTATTCTAAGATGCATATGAATGCAACACTCGATAACATGCTTTGAAACACGTATTCAAGTAAGTATTAAAATTCAATGCAGTTTGTATGATGCGCTGAGCCCGGTGCATGCAAGATAGATGAATGATGCACGCATGCAAACATAAGTATGTTAATTGAAAATGACGCTAAAACTAACCATCTAAAGCGGTTAAGTAAAAGGGAGAAAGAAATGGGGATTGGAAGACATGCATCACACACACGCACACTTATTACAACAGTTGTGCCCTCTTGTCGAAGGGTCCGAATGAATCAACTAACTAGCTACGCTAAGCTAATTAATTACAAATCGAAACTAATTAACTATTCATGGTTAACTAATTATTACAAAACAAATCAAATGACTAATTTACACGAACTAATCATAAGTAATGAAATGGCCTCGCGGGCAAGGGAAAGATGCATGCTCAGTTGGCTTCACTCGGAAATCCACTATCGTGCCTCTAATGCCTCTGTTTGCACACTTCTGTATTTCTGAAAATTGTGCCAACTTCCAAGATGCTTCTGATCCACCTTATGACCTTGCTGAGAGGTGGTTGGCCAAGAGGAATGGCCATCGGCCAGAGTTTATGGCTATCGGCCCATTTTGATAGCTAATCGACAACCTATGATGGCCGGTTGGCCACTGATTCCTGCAATTTCTCCTTTTGCTACAACAAAGCACTAACAAAGGCATGGCAGTGCATTTACAAGAAAATGTGTATTCAACCACACTCCTTATCATGTCTAAAGCTCAAAGGAGTGTAACGCTCGGCTCTCGAGCCATCAATCACGCATCTCGATGCATGTTGGCCTAAGAGGCCGAGTTGCACAAATCAATGTTAATGAATGCACACAAATAACACATGAGACTCGATGAACCTTCACCTTATCATACATGATCAAAGGTGTCAGCGACCTAAGGAATGAGGCGTGTTTCATCACTTTGAGTATGAAACGTCCCTCGTTCCTCGTGTTTGGATTGACGTCCAACCCAAACAAAATGCAACACACAACATGCTAACAACATGAACATAGCAAGGGCTATGTAATGCAATACTCAATGGACCAAACCAACCTCAAACAAGCCTCATACATGCCAAGACAATGGTCAAAACATGCTGAAAATGAAATCCAAAAGCAAATACAAGCATGCATACACATTAGTTCACAAACAAGGCACGAGGACAACAACTCTCAAACATATTGAAGAAGTGGAAAATGTGAGAGTGTGGCAATGAAATAGGCTCTGAAATCATGTAAGGAATGATGCCAAATCATGCATATAACACAAGCATAGCATGCTAGGAGGCTTAAAGCTTAAGGCTAGCAAAGGGACTTGCACCCTGGCCATATCAATCAAGCCCCAAAGAGCCAAGATGACTCAAAACAGTCCCATGGAAGGTAAAAACAATGCTACAAACATGCTAAAACATAGTCAACATATGCTAGAATTAAAGGCATGAAGCATGGAGCATACAAGGCCAATAAGTGGGATTACACTACACCTACCAAAACCAAACATGAGATGACTCCACCAGCCAAAAACAGAGTTATGGCATGGCAAAATAAGACCAATACACACTGAAATGGTAGCCCAAAAGCCTATACAAGATGGCATATATGTTGGCACATGTTTAAGGCATAAAGCACAAACCCTCCAAAGCATTGCAAGAGTGAAAGATGAGAGAGTGTGACCATACAACACACATTGAAATCACATACCAAGATGCTAAATCGTGCAAATAGACCAACCAATGCGTGCTAATGACTTGAAAACTCAAAGCTAATGAGCAGGATTGCACTACGGCTATACAAAGCAAGGCATGCATGACCAAAACAACTTGAAATAGAGCTTAAGAATGGCAAAACATGAGCAAAACCTTCCTAGAGTGGAGCCAAAAGCATGCTAGAATGATGGTCCAAAGCATGATGCATGTTAAGGCAAGTGAAGAGGATTGCACTACAAGTGCAAGGAGCACGCAAGAGGCTATCAAACCAACCATGGAAAAAGCTATAACATGTTGAAATAATTCCTAAGACATGCTAAGATGGAGCCAAAACAAGCTAGAAAGGCATGCTACTTTGCAAAGCTACAAGTAGGATTAAACTACAAGTATAAGAAGCATGCATGAGCTGATCAAGATAGCTAAAAACAGAGTCATGTCAGGTCTAGGGGTTCACAAAAAAGTGCTCAAACAAAGCCTCAAGAAGATAGAACTACATGCTCTTTTGGTGAGCCACCTATACAAGTAAACAAGAGAAGAGGAGGGGGGACAAGCCGCTCCTATTTGGGACCTCAAAACCACTTTCCCACCACTGAAATTTCTCTGGATTTCTATGGTCAAGAGGCCAAACAATGGTGATCCCGAAGGCCTAAAAGGATGGCACAAAACAAGGCCAAATAAGGCACAAAATAAGGGGGTAGACCACCCCCAACACCAAAGAGGCCTTAAACAAACACTTTTAATACTTAAAAATGAAGCTTTCTACAGTTGAAAGTTAAGCCAAAAGAAGCATGCAAATAGGGCCAAATAAGTTATGACAACAAAGCTTTAAAGAGGTAAGAGACTCACCCTTGAAGAACCTCTTTAGAACAGCAACTTCAGAGGAAAAAACCAAACATAAACCACTCAAATGCACTCCAAGAACCTCAGCTCAGTAGTGAAGGTGTTTCACTAGGTGCTTTAGTGCAAAAGTGTGAAGAAAAGACACTTTTGAGCACAAACAAGTGCAAATAGAGAGAGAGAGAGAGAGAGAGAGAGAGAGAGAGAGACAGAGAGAGAGAGAAATATAGAGAGAGATATATGTTTCGTATCTCAAATTTTCAGAACCTCTGGAAAGGGAGAGGGACCTCCCCTCTTATAGAAATCCAAGTCTCAAGCTTGTTGAACAAGCTAGAGGCTTGGTTTAATCCCTCCATACACGTGTATGGAGGATGAGTTATGTGCTCACCAGCTGTCACAGCTGGCAAGAAGGTAGCTGCAAAAGCAAATAAGAAGGTCTTGGCTAAAAAGGGTGCCGACCGGCCGTCAAAGGTGCCGACCGGCCATCATTGATGGCCGATGGGTTGTAGGCCTGGCCAGCAAGCCACCATCTTCCCTCAGAAATAAAACCACAAGTTCTTGTTCCATAACCAAGCACAAACCAAACAAGTTGAGAGGCTCAAAGGCAAGGCGCACAGTCGACACCTTTAGGAACTCAAAACGAACACGAGCATGGATGATCATCGAGTGTTCAAATGATGACGTCCAAGTCTTGAGGACGGTCAAAAATGGGGTGTCTACACATATATATTGTTTTAGTTCTGTTTTTGTTGTTGAAATCTAAGAAAACAGAATTAGGTTGAGCCCACTGGGCTACCCAGCCCGTTAGTTGGTTGAGTAGCCACCTAAAAGTATACCATCGCGCCCGCGACCTTCATCACCATGCCTGCGACCTCTAGGAAAAATCAAGCAGCCTTTCAGCATTAAGAAGATCAACCTCCGATGGTCTTTGAGGTGCTTGAAGCTGCTGTTTTCTTATGTTTATTTCATTTTGAGTGTTTGTGAGGATTTTTATACTGTGTTGTAATATTTATTCATCTTCCTTCAATTTTTAATATTTAAAGTGTTGTAATAATTCTCCATCCCCACTTCTTATCTATCCCATTCTTTAATCACTTTCCATAACCATGCTTATGTATATATCTTACATGCCATCCATGCTTTTATATACATGATTCATGCCTAGATTCGGCTACTTATTACATGATTTTGTGTGCTATCGCATGTTTTGCAATGTTTCACATGTCATGTTTTAGAAGCCGGATCTTTAGAAGTGTTCTTGTGTATGTATTGCATTAGGAGTTTGTATTTAGGATTATGCATATTTTACTAACTATAGCTATTCGCGGGACGTCGATAAATGTGTAAGTTGTTATGCTTTAGCATTCCACTTGTACATAATTTGTTCTTATTATGTTTAGCATCTTACCATGTAGCTATTTGCTTCTGTGATATAATTGTATGAATGCCAGTGGATGGCGGTTGTGTCGCTTAATTTGTAATGATATTGATTTTCATGTTTGTAAACTGAATTTATTTAGATTGTACATCTTCAAAACTCTTTCAAAACTACATGAAATCAAGTTGTTCCAAAGTGGGTGACATAGTCTATACTTGCATGCTTCACATAGTAATTTTTAGGATTTATTAAATAATCGGAATATGAACATATAAAGTAAATAAAATTCATATAATGGTTTAGTAAAGGCTGATTTTTTGATTGGGTGAGCGAGAGTGCTCAATTAATGACCTTCCTCTCCCATACCTAAGGTTCCGAATCGAGACAACTTTGGTTATGACGAACAGTGGCCTTGGAACGAGTCATGGGTTTCCTAATTTTCCAAAAATATTAGGTGACAACTCTTAGCTCTGATGACGTAGTCCATTTCTAGCAAAAGATTTTGCAATAAAATGGATTTTCTAGAAGTTGCCAAATCTGGACTCTCATCTATGTTTCATATTGCACTTGTGAGAATAGATCAAAGAAATCAAGGATCTGAACTATTTAACGCGAGCCGGTAGCTCCCCCCCTTCCGGGCATGTTACAAGCTGCCTCACCAGCATACTTGGTTGGCCGACCAATAGAATGGATGATCAATTGAAAAAGATGGCCGACCGGCCAAGACTTGCGACTGGACAGCTGGCAACAACTATCAACCACTCACATAACCTTATCTTCTATAAAGGTCTTCTCTTGCTCCTACTTCTACAGAATACCATCTTTTTGCTAGTTTTTTCTGTAAATGGAATTTTTTCTTGTTGAGAGGCTCAAGGATTGGATGGCCACTTTGGATGACACGGAAAAGGTAAATTTTAGCAGTTTCAGCATAAATGCTTTTTTTTCCCCTTTTGAGTTGCACTTCCCTTTGTTTTCCATTTCTCCATGCTGCTACCACTGTTGGGACCCGGTTACTGATCTATTTCGCTTCGGATCACGAGAAATGTGTCCTACTCTCAAATAGTTTCAAGCATTAATGGAGTCTCACCGAGATGAGAAGATTATGCCTCAACCCTGTTTTGGCCATGCACGGGCTCTTAAAAAAATGTGTGGGCTTACTTTATACGAGGCTTAGTCCTTGGCTTGTGATGAAGAGTTGGATATACCTGGCTTGATTCATCAGTTTTTCAGCATTGGAGACAAAAGTGACCTTCTATGGCCAGGTTATCGTCAACAGGCCCTCTGCTTATGTTTACTTACACACTTCTTACTTGGCCCTAGTTGTAGCAGAGCTAGCATTAGGTTGATCAAAGTGGCCCAACGCCTCAATGAGGGTCAGAGTTGCATAGGTTTGGCATTGGCCAAAACTTTGATAGGTTTGGATGCTTTCCATCGGTGGGAGACTTCTTGGATTATGGGGAGTCCATTACTTCTCTAGGTATTGTTTCCCAACCTCTCTTATTTATGATTTATCACATCACTTGGGCACTCACTCTCTATTTTCTATCAAAGCCCTTTCCTTACTTTTCTCTCAACGCACGCCTCTCTATTTTTTAATCTCTCTTCTTTTTATCCCTTTTCAGGTGTGGATGATGGATAAACTGAAGGTCGTGGATCCTTGCCCTGAGTATTCGGCCACATCCTACTTCTTTTGCCCACGGCAAGTGGACTTTCCCATAGAGGGATTATGGTGCGACTGGATGTGCAGCTGATCTACGGCTGACATCGTTTGGCGTTGCCCTTGGCTTAATTAACTGAGATGAGCTACAGCATGTCTCACCAGCTGGGTATACCATTGATTGGCCTCACACACTGCATGTTCTACTTCCCATTCTGGTTCAGACGCTAGTTTTGGCACAATCAAACCCATCCAGATAAGGGGGTGGAATACCCTGCTCCATTTCTAGTTCGTGCTTCGCACTTGGCTCAATACCTCGTTGCTTGGAGGATGACAGAGCTTTTTGGCACCTACTGCTAGTTTCAGTTATGCCCTTTCTAGCAAGTGCTTGGCTTGGCTCGAGGACGAGACACCGGTTGGGCCATCCTTGGTTGCAGAGACTGCCAAGAGCGCGAGCGGGAAGCAAAGGATGATCACCTAACTTATCTGTGTCCCTAGTTTATTGCTTTAACTTTTATTTTCAAGTTTTTATGATGTAAAAGAAACTTTGATTTAATTAGAGAGTTGAAGGATGTGCTTGTGTTGAAATCATGTAATTAAAGTTGTGGGTATTGAAAATTTATGCTTTTTGTTCCAAAGAATGGTTTGTGTTGCAAAAAGTACAACTTTGAGAAAATCAACTTCATTAAAATTTTCAAAACAATTTTCGCAAACGGTCATTACTTGACACACATGGAATCAATCATCAGAACATATAGCCTTGTAGACGCGCCCCGTGGGCCCCATGCTACAGTTCAGACTCATATGTCACGGTTCTTAATCTGATCTCGCAAAGTGCAATGCAAGATTGATAAATCACCAAAGAGTCCAAATCCAGCAAATCGTTTTGAAAAACTGATTTGTTTTTAAGAAAGAAGTACTAGACATGGACTGCTTTTCTAGATACAGAGTCGCCACCTAAATATTTTTTTTTGGGAAAATATAGGAAACCCTGACTCGTGCCTAAGGCCACGTGTCCGTCATCACCAAAGTTGCCTCAGCTCGGGAACTTGGGTACGATTGGTGAAGGTCAGCTATGAGCACCCCCGCTCGCCCGATCAAAGATCGACCACTACTAAACATGATATCTTGTTTTTGAAAACACATGTGCTTTTATTCCGGTTTATTAGCCTAGAATTACTATGTGATGCATACAACATACAAGTATAGACTAGATTGCCTAATTCGGAACAATGCATCGCATATTCATTTGCTTTGAAAATGGATTGAAATTTGCTACTCACAAGTAGGCTAAAACACGGGTTTCGAAGAATTATTCCGATTCAAGCAACCCAACCTCACCCACAGGCATTCAGGCAGTTAATCAACTTAGCAGATAGCCTCATGGTAAGCATGCTGTCATGGCAACACTTACACACATACAAGAATGCGAAAGCGTAAATGCTTACCTAGTACTCTAAGCCAAAACAGAAACTAGTTAGTAATCAAATGCATGATCCTAGTTCATGTTAAGAAGGCTAATGCAACACATGCAAAATGCAACTAGAAATAGGCTCGGCTATTCTAAGATGTCATGTGAAATGCAACTTGATACATGTATTCAAATTGAAATTGAAATATATTGCAGTTAGCATGATGCGCCGAGCCCGGTGCATGCAAGACAAATTGAATGGATGCAAACATGCGATCATGAGTATGCTAATCAAAACATGACCTAGAACTAACCATCAAAGCAGGTAAGTATAAGGGAGAAAGACGTGAGGCTGGAAGATATGCATCACACATACGCACACTTATTACAATATTGCCCTCTCTCGGAGGGTCCAAAAGAATAATACAACTTAACTAACTAACAAGCTAATTAATTATTTACATAACCACGTAACTAATTAAACAAATTAATTAAGCTACTGAAAGTAGTAAAACAGCTTCGGGGAGAGGGGTGCATGCATGCACGCTCGGCTTCGCTCAAAAATCCAACGCCATACTCATGCTGCCTCTGTTTGCATTGTTTTATGCCTCTGAAAATTGCACAAGCCCCAAGGTTGGTTTTGAAACACTCCCTCAACATTGTGGGATGTCACCGGCCAATAGAAATGGTCACCGGCCATGGAAAAGTGGTCATTGACCACAAATGAATCTCTCGGCCAAATATGGATAGCCGGCCGGCACTGAAGATGGCCAACCGGCGGTCTCTTCCAGCAGAATCTTATTTGGTAGCAGCAGAGGAAAGACAAAGCATGGCAAAGCATTTACAATGCAATATATGCACAAACACCCTCCTTATCATGTTATGAACTCAAAGGAGTGTGGTCCGCGACCCTCGGGCCATCGATCATGCGTTTCGATGCATGATGGCCAAAGAGGCCAAATGTGCAATTTCAATGTCGAATAAAATGCACACAAGACAAATAAGAGGCCTCCAACCTCCATCATGTTTGATTCAAGAGGCAAGAGATGCATGCATGCAAGCAAGACTAATACAACATGATCATGTTAAGGCGACAAGCATGCCAAATGCAATGCAACCTAGACAAGCATGCAATAATATGTGACAACATGTCAAGCATATGACAAAATGCAAGCTAACAAGCATGCAAAATGCAACTTAAGCATGCAAGCATGCAAGATGCAACATGGACAACATGTTAAGCAACCAAAACAAAAGGAAGAATGCATGCCAAATGCATCACAACTTAAGCATGCAACAACATGCCATGGGCCAAGTGTACAACAAGGTACATTTGAACTAACATGCTACAACATGTCAATAAGCTTATGACCTAAAAAATGCAACCATACATGGCATGCAACAAAAGGCAAAATGGAGCAAGCATGCGACAACATGCAAGACATGCATGTAATAACATGCAAAGATGGTCTTAAACCAATATGGACAGCACTCAAATAGGTCCAAATCAGCGGCCAAAATGCTATGAAATGAAGGACAAAAGTACATACAAACAAGCATGCTAAATGGTCCAACACTTAAGCATCGAAGGCCAACTTTTAAGCACACTTAAAAGGAGGCAAACATGGACAAATCACATACATTGCAAACTCTGAAATCATGTTAGGAATGGTGCCAAACCAACTAAAGCAAGAGAGCAAAGCATGCAAGGAGGTCCAAGGCTTAAGGTTAGCCAAAGGCCTCAAACCATGGCCACACAAAACAAAGAGCATATGGCAAGCTTCACCCAAAATAGTCCTAAGCCATGTCAAGATGTACTTAAAACATGCAATGAACAAAGCCAAAACAAGCTAAATCAAAGGGGCAAAAATCATGAGGCACGCAAGGCAACCGAAGAGGTGTTACACTATGCCTAAGACAACCAAAAATGGCATGAATTAAGCAACCAAAATTAGAGATATGACATGCTAAAATGAGTCCGAAAACCCACTTAGATGTGATCCTAAATACCCAAGCATATTGGCATACGCAATGACACATCCATGAGGCATACAACACTAACTCTTTAAAGCATTAAAGGAGCTATAAATGCAATCATACAAGCATACCATATGGATTGAAATTACATTAGAAGTGATGCTAAACCACTGAAATGATTCAAATAAAGTATGCTAGCAACTTGAACACTTAAAGCATACAAGCTAGGATTGCATGGTGGCTATACAAAACAATGCAAGCATGACCAAAACAATTAAAAATAGAGCTTAAGCATGCTACAACAAGCTTAAAAGCTTCAAGGAGTTGAGCCAAAATCATGCTAAAAACACATGTTACAACATGATGCATGTTAAGGCTAAAACATGGGATTACAAGACAAGTGTATGAAGCATACATGGCATGTCTAAACCAACTTGAAATAGAGGTATAACATGGCAAAACAAAGCCTAATACCTACTGAAATGAAGCTAAAGCAAACTCGGCATACAAGCTACAACACAAGCCATTTGTGCAAGCATCAAAGACAACAAGGAGCGGGGATGACCCTCTGCTATTTAGGACACCAAAACCACCTCTCCACCACTAAAAATCCTCTGGATTTCAGTGGTAGAGAGGTCATGCAAAGCTAAGAACAACTGCCAAAAGGTACGGCCTAAAACAAGGCCTAACAAGGCCTTGGAGGGGGGAGACAACCCCAAACCTCAAAGTGACCTTAAGCAAAGTTCTAAAGCACACAAAATCAAAACTTTTATTAGTTATAGTCAAAGCTTAAAACAATAAGCAAGATAGGCTAAAATCTTGTGCAAAAATGGAAAAACTAAAGCAAGAACACTCACCCTTGTAGACCTTTTTCAAGAACAATGGTCCAGCAGGTTTTTTGAGTTCAAAGCAACCCAAGAACACCAAAATCAACCTCCAAGGACCTCAACTCCAAGAGGATGGTGTAATACTATGTGTTTGTGAGCAAAAGTATGAACAAAACAACCTTATACACATAAAAATATGTAAAGAGAGGGAGATATAGAGATAGATAGATACAACTATTTCTAACTCTAATTTCAAACCTCTGGAACCCTTGTGGAGGGAGGAGAAGCTCCTTCCTTTTAGAATTCCTATCTTGCAAAGCTTTCAAAACAAGCTAAGCAAGAGACAAATCCCTCCATACACGTGTATGGAGGGGGATAAATGTGGATGCCAGCTGTGATAGCTAGCATAAAATATCTGCCAAAAGCATATGGAAGGGGGTCGACCAGCCAAAATGGCCAATTGACCAACAAAGGTGGCCGACCGACCACAAAAGATGCCGACCGGCCACAACCTTTGGCCGATGGCAAGGAAACAAGGCTGGTGGCATCATGCCATGGCCAGTGAGGTGTGGGGATGGCCAACAAGCCATTCCCTGCCCTCGGAAGCAAAAAAACACAAGTGTTTGGTCCATAACCAAGCACAAAACAAACACGTTGAGAGATCTTAAGGCAAAGCGCGCGACCGAGACCTCTGGGAACTCAAAACGAACACAAGCATGGATGATCACTGAGTGTTCAAACGGTGATGTCCGAGTCTTGAGGACGGTCAAAAATGGGGTGTCTACAGTTGCCTCTCTTTGACAGAACTCAAAAGTCATAACAATTACAGGAGTGAATGTCAAAGCCCAGAGACGACCCGTTTTTGACATGGCTGAAGACTTAGACAAAGCATACAAGCTACAGACAAAGGTACGCGCCCGAAGGTAGGGACAAAATGCAAGAACAATGCACAAAGCTGAGCATAACTTATGATCATGCAAAGAAAGCTGTAATGAAGCAAAACATGCAGCAGTTTTAAGCTAGTATAAACCAAACTACATTATAATGTAGAGAGGATGTAAGAGAATTATTCAATTCTCGCTACTTCTTACGCGGAGAATACATTACCTGTTCGGCTCGTCTAGTCATTCCAGCTTCAAATGAACTGTACATACAATATCGTGCCTGAAAGAGAAAGAAAACTTAACAGGTACAACATTGTTAGCAACATGCATAACAATGCAATCTAAAGATGCGAGACAACGCAAATGACGGGGTGCATAACAATGCAAGCGACGTGCGAGACAACGCAGGTAAAGGGATGCGAGACAACGCAAGGAGGGCATACGCGACAACGCAAGCCGAATAGGACACATAACAATGCGATTTGAAACAAGCATAACAATGCTAGGTAGGCACGAACACATGTGAGTAAAGCATACGCGACAATGCATACAATGTGTGTAACAGACACTTGAACACATGTGAGTAAAGCAATACGTGACAACGCATGTAATGTGTATAATAAGGAACTTGAACATATATAAGTAAAGCAATACGCGACAACGCATGCAATGTGTATAAAAAGGAACTTGAACACATATAAGTAAAGCAATACTCGTCAACGCATGCAATGTGTATAATGAGGAACTTGAACACATATAAGTAAAGCAATACGCGACAACGCATGCAATGTGTATAATGAGGAACTTGAACACATATAAGTAAAGCAATACGCGACAACGCATGCAATGTGTATAAACAGAAACTTGAACACATATAAGTAAAGCAATACGTGACAGCGCATGCAATGTGTATAAAAAGGAACTTGAACACATATGAGTAAAGCAATACGTGACAACGCATGCAATATGTAAAGCAAGCAAGGTATGAACACATATAAGTAAAGTACACGCGAAAACGCATACAATGTGTAACCACTTGGGGGGATGCATAAACACATATAAGTAAAGCACACACAGAAACGCATGCAATGTGTAAAGCAAGAAAGGTATGAACACATATAAGTAAAGTATACGCGAAAACGCGTACACTGTGTAACCACCTGAAAATACATATACACATGTAAGTAAGGCATGCGGGGTTAACGCAGGCAATGTGTATAGCAGAAATGAACACATGTAAGTAAAGCATACGCGTTAACGCAAGCAATGTGTAATCTCCTGTAAGATGCATAAACACATTTAAGTAAAGCACACGCAGAAACGCATGCAATGTGTAAAGCAAGCAAGGTATGAACACATGTAAGTAAAGTACACGCAAAAACACATACAATGTGTAACTACCTGGGAATACATATACACATGTAAGTAAAGCATGTGGGATTAACGCAGGCAATGTGTATAGCAGGAATGAATACATGCAAGTAAAGCATGTGCGTTAACGCAAGCAATGTGTAATCTCCTGTAAGATGCATAAAAACATATAAGTAAAGCACACGCAGAAACGTATGCAATGTGTAAAGCAAGCAAGGTATGAACACATATAAGTAAAGTACATGCAAAAACGCATACAATGTGTAACCACCTGGGAATACATATACACATGTAAGTAAAGCATGCGGGATTAACACAGGCAATGTGTATAGCAGGAATGAACACATGTAAGTAAAGCATGTGTGTTAACGCAAGCAATGTGTAATCTCCTGTAAGATGCATAAACACATATAAGTAAAGCACACGCAGAAACGCATGCAATGTGTAAAGCAAGCAAGGTATGAACACATGTAAGTAAGTACACATGAAAATGCATACAATGTGTAACCACCTGGGAATACATGTACACATGTAAGTAAAGCATGTGAGATTAATGCAGGCAATGTGTATAGCAGGAATGAACACATGTAAGTAAAGCATGCGCGTTAACGCAAGCAATGTGTAATCTCCTGTAAGATGCATAAACACATATAAGTAAAGCACACGCAGAAACACATGCAATGTGTAAAGCAAGCAAGGTACGAACACATGTAAGTAAAGTACACGTGAAAACGCATACAATGTGTAACCACCTGGGAATACATATACACATGTAAGTAAAGCATGCGGGATTAACGCAGGCAATGTGTATAGCAAAGGATAATGTAAGATTAGGAAATGCATGACAATGCAAGAGAGACATGCATGACGATGCATGTATGACAATGCAAATAAAACGTGCATGACAATGCAGGATAGGGAAAATGCATGACAATGCATAGTAAGGAAATGCATGACAATGCGAATGAAACGTGCATGACAATGCAAGATAAGGAAATGCATGACAATGCAAGATAAGGAAATGCATGACAATGCAAATGAAACGTGCATGACAGTGCATGATAAGGAAATATATGACAATGCATGTGAGGTGCGCATGACAATGTGTGATAACGAAAATGCATGACAATGCATGTGAGGAAAATGCATAACAATGCATTGTGAGGTGCGCATGACAATGCGAGATAAAGAATGTGCATAACAATGCACGTGAGGTAATGCATGACAATGCAACTAAAAGAATGTGCATGACAATGCAAGAGCAAAATGACGTATAACCAACGCACGCTCATTATAAGCACGACAAAACGTTGTAAAGCAAATTCCGAATCTCGCAAGAGACAAAAAAAGATACAAAAAAAAAGGATACACCTCATACGTATCAAGTGTCGCACATAGAAGACATGGCTCGAGGTCAACACAGAGGCCGGTTAAGCTTCAAAAAGGCACTTTCTTGCACTGTGTTGAGCAAAGAAGGTCCCAAACCACATCAATGACCCAAACAAGGGTGTAGGAGGTTCACCGGCCACCGAAAAAGACCACCAGCCATCCATCGGTCACAAAATAATATCATCGGCCAACTATTTGGCCGACCGGCTAACAATATAGCCGACCGGCCAAAAATTGCTGTATTGGGGCAGTTTTGTACTTTCAGCCACGGGTCTTTAAATATAGGGCTTTAAGCCCTTATGTTCTCACTTGCCCAAGCTCGAAAACTGTCCTCCCTTCTCTCTAAGTTATTTTCTCACCTTCGATCCGAGTTCTTCTTGCATTCTAGACACTTTTTCGTCGTTCGATTCGCGAAACCCTCCTCATTTCGCATGTTTTGAACCGAACAAATCTCATTTTCGGTGTACTTTTCTTGATTTCTACCACTTGGGGTTTGTTTCCCCCGAGTTTACCTCGATCTTTGTGCCTCTTTTGGACTCTGACCTTTCTGCCCATTTTTCACCCTTTCGGGGTTGACTTTTGGGTTGACCTTTCACATTCTTGACCGGTTTTCACACCTTCGGCCATTTTCACACTATTCTTGAGATGGCGGACGACATACCACAGGGTGGGGCTTCCCCAGAGATGGACGTGGATCCCGAGGTCATGCTCCTACCTTTTCGCATCCGACTGTTCGATCCAGCGACTTACCGGCCATCGATACATGTGTTGCTGCCCGACGACATCCGCCAATTTAGCAGCATCACGAGGGGTGTGCTACCGGAGCTTCTATTGAGCGAGCCAGAGTCACACCTGTCCTTCGGCGCTTCTGAGGTACACTCTTCTTCTGTTTCATTTCTCGCGATGTAGAACATATAACTGCAATAGTCAAACCTATTCTTTAACTGCTTGAACCAGACACGCTGGTACACTGCATGTTGTAGTTCACTGCGAGCACACCCGCACCCGATATCTATTTGAATCTGAACACGTGTACACCCGCTACATTTTCACTAAACCACTCAAACACACTAATACATCATATGCTAGAGTTCACTGCGAGCACACCCGCACCCGATATCTATTTGAATCTGAACACGTGTACACCCGCTACATTTTCACTGAACCACTCAAACACACTAATACATCATCTGCTAGAGTTCACTGCGAGCACACCCGCACCCGATATCTGTCTAAATCTGAACACGTGCACATACACAGCATTTTCACTGATTCTGAGCGCATTCAACACTGTATTTATAACACTGCTTCGCAACCGTTTACTTTGACCACAGGGAGATTTCTATGCCTTCCGGGGGTATTGGAATACCGTCGCTCGTAGATGGTACATGGAGCTACCTGACGGGGTTAGTCGCATCGTTGACTAGGCCGACTTCGGGACCTTTTGCATGGGACTCTCATGCCTTACTGCTAGCAGGCCTCTTCTTCCTGTATTGGTGGAAAGGTGGTGGGACACCACAGACTCCTTCCACCTTTCTGCCACTGGGGAGATGATGATGACTCCCTTCGATTTCTCCATGCTCATAGGCATCAAAGTGGGGGTGATCCGATCCCCTTTGATACAGACATGGACAAGTGGGACGCCGCTCAGCTTTACCTTCTCGGCACCCAGCTGCCTCTCGCTCGAGCAGGGTTCTACAATACTCGTGGTTCGAGGCTCATTTTTGGATCCAGGCGCCTACCACTCGGGAGGAGGAGGAGTAGTATGCCCGGGGTTTCATCATGTTCTTACTGGGGACTACGCTCTTCGCCAATCGAGCGAACACCGTCGCCCTCTACTTGTTGAGCACACTGGTGGATGTGACATAGATCCGCCGCTATGACTGGGGTGGCACAAGCTTGGCCACTCTCTACAGCTATATAAGTTCGTCCTCCCGCCTCAGCGGACAGTTGCTCGGAGGCTACTAGCGAGCTTGGGAGGTACAAATTCCCTTTTCTGATCTTTTCAGTTCTATTTCACATTATCTGTACACTGCACACACTGCACACTCTGTGCAATACACTGCACATACCGCTTTCTACTTTATCTGCATACTACTTTATCTGTATACTGCTTTATCTGATAAGCATTCTCATATCTGTTCTGTTACACTGTACAGTTGTGGGTGTATACCTACTTCCCGAGGCTTGCCCCAGTGCCAGACGAGGAGATTTCCCTTGGTGTCCCGTTCTTTCATCGCTTCGACGTGAGATGTGAGCGGAGGCCACAGGAGTCCTTCATATTCTTTCACCGTTACTTTGATACCATCACCGCAGCCGAGGTATGTCAAACATTACAGTTCATTTAAGCTTCGTTTTACATTGCTCTTTCAATATCAGTAGGTAACAAACTGTATTGTATTTACAAATTATCTGGCAGCCTTGGGCCCCATTGCCTAACGCAGTTTGGGACTGATATGCTGGTGCCCGAGAGACGGCCCGATTCAGAGTTTTGCTAGAGGGCCCCATCTGTCGTGCCTGGTACTTGGGCGAGTGCTTCTTGCGGCAGACCCTCGGCTTGCCAGAGCAGGTAGTTCCAGTACCTCCCCCTATGATCATGAGGTAGACAGAGATTTACACTCTGGAGGAGATGATAGACTACACGATCGACTGGGACTCCGAGCCTTTCAGGGACGAGGGTGACTACGCCGAGTACATTCGGGCTTATCTTATGGCACCTCTAGCCGGTCCTCGCCAAGCTGAGAGGGAGAGGCCTGCAGCGCCAGCGGTCGAGGTAGGAGCACGAAGGGCGGCTCGAGCTCGTGATAGGAGCGGATCTCGGAGAGAGCAGAGAGGCGAGTGGCCAGCACTGCCTACGATGATGACTTGCCGAGGACAGGGTGGGAAGACTTACCAGATCCCCATTGCTCCCCCTCCGACTGATCACGAGCTAGTCGGATTCTACGGCTTACCTCCGGTATCTACTACTGCATTTTGCATCCTGTAAAATCATTTCATTTCATTTCTCTTGATGTTCCGCAGAATACTGATGCTTCTAACACTCTTGCAGGCCTCTGTCGAGTACACGCACCAGTCTTTGGAGTTGACTGCCTCCGTGATGGGGAGCTATAGCAGAGTCTCGACCTGCTGGCTATATACAGTATCCCGGTAAGTTCTTTCAACCATAATCTCAAACCTTTCATAATCTGATGCATCGCATTATCAACACAGCAGTTGATACCCAGCCCTCACGGCATTGATACACTGTAACCCACAGACTGCTTACAGCATTCATACACCGCGCTTCGTCACTGCATTCTGTACTGATATACTGCTCATAGCACTCATACACTGTATTCACACACTGTATTCTGTACTGATACACTGCTCATAACACTCATACACTATATTCACACACTGTATTCTGTACTGATACACTGCTCATAGCACTCATACACTGTACTCGCATGCTGTATTCTGTTTTGTCTGCAACTGATGCACTTGCATTGGTCCTTTTCAGGTCCCGTTCCAGATGTCGGCTATAGGGGGTGCTCCAGCAGGACCATCTGCACCTACCCGAGGAGGAGGGAGAGTAGGGCGAGGGACCGCAGTACACCATCGAACCAAGGCGGGGCACGCTCATGTTGGGAGCAGCTCACGGGCATTGATTCCGGACGATGATGAGTCCGAGACAGAGGCAGAGGCAGAGTCATCGGAGGATGAGACTAGAGATGATTCGGGCTTGAGCTCAGATGGTGGAGCCAGGAACGATGCTCCTGGACCTTTGTCCAGGAAGAGGACGAGGACAGACTCTCATGCCTGAGACCATTTGGCATTGATCTAGACTTTTGCTGCTTTTCTTCTCTTCCTGGCTTTCTTTAGACATTTTTGTTGCTTTTTCCTTTTTATTTTTCCTTTCTTCTTGTTGGTAGCTTGAGCACATTGTACTGCCGCAGGCAGGTTTTATTTTCATCAATGCTATTTACTTGAAAAGATGATGGAATGAAACAAGCCTTTCGCCAAAAAAAAGTGTTGCATTTGTACATCGGATCGCATTGCATTGCATCATCTTACGTAACAATGTAATTGATCTGGAAATTGAACATGCATGTATCACCAGGTCAGGTAGACCAATGTAACAAATAAAACAAATCAACTCAATAAGCAACAATAAGACCTTAACAAGTTTACAACTCGATAAGCAAAGAGCGACAACTCAATAAAAAAAATTGCGACAACTTGGTAATGAAATGAGCAACAACTCGATAAGCAAATGAGCAACAACTCGATAAGAAAATTGAAGTAACGCAGGTGTGACTTTTGTGAAATCAACACCGGAAGTCACTTGAAGCTAATCACAAGTTCCCAATATGTTCAATACATAGACTGCTCATTTTGAACATACAGCTTGCAACACAATACTCTGTTCATACGGCTTATGCAGGACACTACTGATTCTGAACACACAGCCCATTTTGAACATTGCTCATTCTGAACTCACAGCCCATAACACAGCATTTTATTCATTTTGAACACACAGGATGCAAAGACAGCGTTTGTAGAAGTCAAAACAACCTCAGATGCTCCGGATCCTTCCTCTTTTCTTTTGCATCGCAGTTTAGAACCCATAGCTTCAGACAGGTCCTCGTTCCACTGTTCTTACGTGACCTGGGTTAAACCCTGTGGTTTTATGAAAGAACGAATTCTATTTTGCACAAATGTAAAGAATGGCACAGCACCCTGAGCACAAAACAAATTATTTTGAAATAAGAAATGAGTTTTTGACCGGGTATTGAGCCTACAACTCAACGCAGCGAAAACGACTCAATCAAAAAACAAAGGGTAACAACCTAAACACATCGAGTAACACCTGAAACGACTCAAAACAAGAATCGAGAAAGACAAAACAAAACAAAACACAAGACTCAAATGTGCACGGGGAGCCTGTTTCTCCGAGTATTGTTTTCCACCCTTTCTCATTTGTGATTCTCACATCATTCGGCCCTCAGGCTCTGTTTTTTTTCGAAAAAGCCCTTTCCTCACTTTTTCTCTCAACACACATCTCTCTATTCTTCAATCTCTTTTATTTTTTATCCCTCCCCTGGGTGGTTGATGGATAAATGAGAAGTTGCGGGTTCTCTTCCCTAGTATTCCGCTAGATTCTTCTTCAACTCACAACAGTGAACTTTCCCACAGAGGGGTTGCGCTACAATTGGGTTTGTAGCAAATCTGCAGCTGACATCGGTTAACAATGCTCTGCTGGGGAGTTTGGACGTGATCAGATCTACCTAGATGAGGGAGCGGAATATCTAGATACATTCCAGTTTGTGCTTCGCACTCGATTTGATACCTCGCTGCTTAGAGGATGTGAGAGCTTTCTGCCCTTTGCTGTTTGCTTTAGTTGTGTCCTTTTCTGGCAGGTAGAGTGCCCTTCTTGGCAAGTAGAGTGCCCTTTCTAGCAGCTATGCTGACAATGGGGAAAAGACAGAACACCTGACTCAACTGTGCTCCTAGTTCATCATTTTGACCATTTTCTGTTTTGGCTTTCTACTAAAACAATTTTGACCATTTTTTGTTTTGGCTTTCTACTAAAACAATTTTGACCAATATGAGAGTTAGATTAACATGTTTGTTTAATTTTCTGATTTGAAATCATGAAAGTTAGGTTATGAGCACTGAAAAATTTCCCTTTTTGGGTCCAAGGAATGGTCCAGTTTTGGAAAAATGGAACAAATTTTTGAGAAAATTAGTCAACCTCATTAAAAATTCTAAAAAAAACTATTTTTGGAAATGGTCACCGCTCGACGAGCACAGAACCTACCCTTGAGATGCACAACCTCATATCCAAAATAATGGAAAATTGCCCCTTGTTTGAGGAGAGTTGCATGGCAACGGAAAGTTACCCCTTGTTTGGATGGCGTCGTGGGGCATTGGCGACGGAAAGTTGCCCCTTGTCTGGATGGACCACAGCATACCGTAATCAGTCCTCAGAGTGACGATCACAACAGAAACTCTCGGATACAAAGAAGGCGAGGATGATCAGAACCATTACATGGACATAGTCAATTTTGAAGTGTTTATGGCTGGACTTTAGAATGAAGTTGCCTACGTATCCCAAAAATGGGAATCAAGCCTTACATAGTTCGGGTTAAGGTACACTTGGGTATTAACCTCTCCTTTTACGCTCTAACTTTTGCCAAGGCCGCCCTTCCGAGTTTTCAACCTTGCGAGCTATGTTTTTCTTTTCTTTTCAATTCTTTTTTTTTTTTCATTTCTTTTCAGAATTTTTTTTGATTTCTTTGCATTTTTCTCTTTTTTTCTTATTTTTCTCTAACTTTTGCCTGGGTCGCCCTTCCGGGTTTTCGGCCTAGCGAGCCTCTCAAAGGGTAAAAGTGTAACAAGTCCATGTCAAATGATTTTAGGGTCTCGAAGCCATCTGAATCCGGGAGAGTGGCTATTGTTCACTGATGGTGTAGGAGTCCTTCAGAAATACTTTCTTCTTTCCTCCCTTCTGAGATTTAGCATTCTTGCTGATCCTCAATGGTTTGCAGAATGATCCATCTTCGGCTCTTCGAGCACGTCTGATATTTTTTTCCCCTAGTTCGAGGGACGCTTTTGATCTAACTTTGCAAGCTTCTTTTGACGACATCTGATCTTCTTGATCTGGCTTTGGTGCCTCTTGTTCGAGGGCTGCTTCGAATCTGGCCACACAGGCCTCACATTGTGGTTGATTGTTGGACATTCTGAACCCAAGTTCAAGGTTTTGAGAGCACAGGCGTTGAATCTCAAGGCTGAGAGCAATCCTAGGCTACATAATCTCAAGAGCGACTCCACACAAGCCTTCGCGGGACTGCGCAAAACATTTTTTTTGAAAACTTTTAAGAAAGCGACGAATCGCTCGCGCTGAAGACAAGGTAGAACCAATTTGGATGAAGCCAGGGTCCTTCTCGGTACTCACACTAACAAGCATGATTTTATTCATTAAGGGCTTAGTATGCCTTTCTAACTCTCAATTAATCAAATTTTTACAAATCTCGAGGAATTTCTTCCTCTTTGTTTTCATCACAATGTTCAAAAGGTTTTGAAAAAATTAGGTCAATACAATGAGTTCAAAGCACAAAAAAGTAGGCAAAAAGCACTGCCGTTTCATTCTAAACTTGCTGGCACAACAGGCTCAAAGTAGTAATAGGCACAAAAACATGACAACCACAGCTGTTTAGTTTAGATTTCCTGGTTACAACTGGCTCCACAGCAGAGACAGACTCAAAAGAGGCAAAAAGACAAATACAAAATAAAAGAGTGATGTCTGAGGTAACACCCCCGGAATCACCTGACTCCTACAAAATAGGACTGAATCGATACAACAAAACAGACCCGACTGACTCAGTATGAAAAGGCTGACTCAATACAAAACAACAAGGCTGACCCAGTACCCAAGTCAGAAAGTACAAAAACCAGCATTCGCAAATGCTCAAAATAGTGTGTGCCAAACACCACATCTGAAATAAACCGAGCGTCGCCCGCAGGCGGTCCAACCCCTGATCACATACTTGCATTATCCTCGAAGTTCACTAACCCAGGGATGACAGACTTCGCTGAGCTTGGCGGGAGGATGACTTCATTGTTGATCAAATCTTGCACTTCGTGGGAAAGATGAAAGCAGTTGTCGGTGCTGTGACCGGTTTATTGATGGTACACACAGTACTGGGTAGCATCATGTGAGAGAGGGAGGTTACTTGGGAGAGGCCGAGGCTCGAGGGGTTTAAGATGCCCCTTTTCAGCCAGGATTTGAAGTGCCATAGACAAAGGCATGTAGAGGGCATGAAAGACCCTGCGAGCTCGGGGCAGGTACTTCGAGGTTTGCTGACTTTTGCCGGACGCACTAGCAAAAGGATCTGCAGACGCTGCCTTGACTCCCTGATCTTTCCCAAGCATAGGGTTAGGATCGGAAGGAACAATTTTGGTACGACGATACCTGTTCCGATTTTCTGCCTAGCTTGAACTGTCCTCGGTCAGAGTGGGGAAAATATCATTCACGGTTTTAGCCACAACTGTGAGTACTTGCTGCTTATTCAACCCTCTGGCTTTCAAAGCCTCGACTGCCCGCAAAAGTTGTTCAACGGGATCAGCATCTTTTCCCACTTTGTTCTTACCTCTAGCCTTAGCTTGATCAAGGGTTTGGGTTGCTATATCAGAGCGGAACCCGGTTGTTGTTGACACGTCATTACTATAGCTTGGGACAGCCTCAGGTTGGCTGAGCTCGATTACAATTAGCCCCAATAGCAGGGGCTCCTGTGGTATAAAATTCCCGGCATACGATGTGGTTGGTGGCGAAGCCGACATTCCATAGGTGAGATCAGCCACAGACCTCAGGAGGTCGCCAATCATTCTTATCAACTCAAACGTGGTGGGCTCACGAGCTTGAAACAATTGGGGTGTCCAAATTGGGTGCGCAACAGGCGACCTAGGCGGATGTGGTACTTCAACGTTGGTCTCATCCTGCAAGATGATTCCTTGGTCTAATGCGGCTGCCATAACCATAATTTCCTCTGAATTTTGCGTCATCATAAGTCTGCTGAACTGAACGGAGGTGACGCAACCGGTGACTGATGAATCAAATGTCTGCCTTGCCTCAGTGGAGGAGAACACTAATCTCTGGACCCAAGTCTCTGAACTGAAAGAGAAAACTAGCAACATTTCAGCCCAACTTTATCAGAACAGACACAGGCATAGCTGAACAGTTGTACTCTACTACTGATCACTGTTCCACAAAATCACTGCCCCAAAAATTGAATCTGATACCCGCAGATATAACCGATTCCCCAAAACACTGATACTGATGCCCGCAGGCCTGATACTCAGACTTGTGGACTGATACATGCATTCCCCTGTAGAGGCCAATTCTAAAGCACATAACAAACAAGTGAGAGCCAAAACACCCCTATGTTGGAGTAGGGTTTCCCTGTCCTATATTGTTAGGAGCTAGGGTTCCACTACGCACACAGTGGTTTCAAAAACCTACAATCAAGTGAGCAACTTGTCCTAGCTTGGAATGGTCACTATGGATTCCGAATATGCACTACGTCGAATGGTCAAAAAGGGTGCCCCGGCAACAACAGGAGTTTGTGTTCCCATCGTAGCAGAGCTCGTAACCGGTCAGCCTTATGGCACGCTTAACAAAGCAAGCCTCCGACAAATCGTTCAGGAATAGCAGAAGGAAAACACGGTGTCCTAAGCACACCAATGCACATGCAATGCAAAAAAACACATAAGTGTAGTAAAAACAAGACATCATGAGTTCGAGTCAAGTTCTCTAAATCCCCAGCAAAGTCGTTAGAAACTGTAGACGCGCCCCGTGGACCCCATGCTACAGTTCAGACTCATATGTCACGGTTCTTAATCTGATCTCGCAAAGTGCAACGTAAGATTGATAAATCACCAAAGAGTCTAAATCCGGCAAATCATTTTGGAAAATTGATTTTTTTTTTAGAAAGAAGTGCCAGACATTGACTGCTTTTCCAGATACAGAGTCGCCACCTAAATATTTTATTTTGGGAGAATTTAGGAATCCCTGACTCGTGCCTAAGGCCACGTGTCCGTCATCACCAAAGTTGCCTCGGCTCGGGAACTTGGGTGCAATTGGGGAAGGTCGGCTATGAGCACCCCCACTCGCCCGATCAAAGATCGGCCACTACTAAACATGATATCTTGTTTTTGAAAACACATGTGCTCTTATTTTGGTTTATTAGCCTAGAATTACTATGTGATGCGCATAGCATACAAGTATAGACTAGATTGCCTAATTTGGAATAATGCATCGTATATCCATTTGTTTCAAAAATGGATTGAAATTTGCTACTCGCAAGTAGGCTAAGACACGGCTTTCGACGAATTATTCCAATTCAAGCAACCCAACCTTCACCCACAGGCATTCAAGCAGTTAATCAACTAAGCAGATAGCCTCATGGTAAGCATGCTATCATGGAAACACTCACACACATGCAAGGATGCTAAAGCGTAAATGCTCACCTAGTACTCCAAGCCAAAACAAAAACTAGTTAGTAATCAAATGCATGATCCAAGTTCATGTTAAGAAGACTAATTCAATACATGTAAAATGCAACTAGAAATAGGCTCGGCTATTCTAAGATGTCATGTGAAATGCAACTTGATACATGTATTCAAATTGGAATTGAAATACAATACAGCTAGCATGATGTGCCGAGCCCGGTGCATGCAAGACAGATTGAATGGATGCAAACATGCGATCATAAGTATGCTAATCAAAACATGACCTAGAACTAACCATCAAAGCAGGTAAGTAAAAGGGAGAAAGACGTGGGGTTGGAAGACATGCATCACACACACGCACATTATTACAACATTGCCCTCTCTCGGAGGGTCCAAAAGAATAATACAAATTAACTAACTAACAAGCTAATTAATTATTTACATAACCACTTAACTAATTAAAAAAATTAATTAAGCTACTGAAAGCAGTAAAACAGCCTCGGGAAGAGGGGTGCATGCATGCACGCTTGGCTTCGCTCGGAAATCCAACGCCATACTCATGCTGCCTCTGTTTGCATTGTTTTATGCCTCCGAAAATTGCACAAGTCTCAAGGTTGGTTCTGGAACACTCCCTGAACACTGTGGGATGTCACCGGCCAAGTGAAATGGTCACCGGCCATGGAAAAGTGGTCATCGACCACAAATGAATCTCTCGTCCAAATATGGATAGCCGGCCGGCACTGAAGATGGCCAACCGGCCATCTCTTGCTGTAGAATCCTGTTTGGCAGCAGCAGAGGACAGACAGAGCATGGCAAAGCATTTACAATGCAATATATGCACAACCACCCTCCTTATCATGTTATGAACTCAAAGGAGTGTGGTCCTCGACTCTCGGGCCATCGATCACGCGTTTCGATGCATGATGGCCAAAGAGGCCAAGTGTGCAATTTCAATGCCGAATGAAATGCACACAAGACAAATAAGAGGCCTCCAACCTCCATCATGTTTGATTCAAGAGGCAAGAGATGCATGCATGCAAGCAAAACTAATGCAACATGATCGTGTTACGGCGACAAGCATGCCGAATACAATGCAACCTAGACAACCATGCAATAATATGTGACAACATGTCAAGCATATGACAAGATGCAAGCTAATAAGCATGCAAAATGCAACTTAAGCATGCAAGCATGCAAGATGCAACATAGACAACATGTTAAGCAACCAAAACAAAAGGAAGAATGCATGCCAAATGCATCACAACTTAAGCATGCAACAACATGCCATGGGCCAAGTATACAACAAGGTACATTTGAACTAACATGCTACAACATGTCAATAAGCTTATGACCTAAAAAATGCAACCATACATGGCATGCAACAAAAGGCAAAATGGAGCAAGCATGCGACAACATGCAAGACATGCATGCAACAACATGCGAGGATGGTCTTAAACCAATATGGACAGCTCTCAAATAGGTCCAAATCAGCGGCCAAAATGCTATGAAATGAAGGACAAAAGTACATACAAACAAGCATGGTAAATGGTCCAACACTTAAGCATCGAAGGGCAACTTTTAAGCACACTTAAAAGGAGGCAAACATGGATAAATGACATACATTGCAAACTCTGAAATCATGTTAGGAATGGTGCCAAACCAACTAAACCAAGTGAGCAAAGCATGCAAGGAGGTTCAAGGCTTAAGGTTAGCCCAAGGCCTCAAACCATGGCCACACAAAACAAAGAGTATATGGCAAGCACGACCCAAAATAGTCCTAAGCCATGTCAAGATGTACTTAAAGCATGCAATGAACAAAGCCAAAACAAGCTAAATCAAAGGGGCAAAAATCATGAGGCACGCAAGGTAACTGAAGAGGTGTTACACTATGCCTAAGACAACCAAATATGGCATGAATTAAGCAACCAAAATTAGAGCTATGACATGCTAAAATGAGTCCGAAAACCCACTTACATGTCATCCCAAATACCCAAGCATATTGGCATACACAATGATACATCCATGAGGCATACAACACTAACTCTTTAAAGCATTAAAGGAGCTATAAATGCAAGCATACAAGCATACCATATGGATTGAAATGACATTAGAAGTGATGCTAAACCACTAAAATGATTCAAAGAGAGTATGCTAGCAACTTGAACACTTAAAGCATACAAGCTAGGATTGCATGGTGGCTATACAAAACAATGCAAGCATGACCAAAACAATTAAAAACAGAGCTTAAGAATGCTACAATAAGCTTAAACGCTTCAAGGAGTTGAGCCAAAATCATGCTAAAAACACATGTTACAACATGATGCATGTTAAGGCTAAAACATGGGATTAAAAGACAAGTGTATGAAGCATACATGGCATGTCTAAGGCAACTTGAAACAAAGGTGTAACATGGAAAAACAAAGCCTAATACCTACTGAAATGAAGCTAAAGCAAGCTAGGCATACAAGCTACAACACAAGCCATTTGTGCAAGCATCAAAGACAACAAGGAGAGGGGATGACCCTCTCCTATTTAGGACACCAAAACCACCTCTCCACCATGTGGACGTCCCCGAACGCCCCGGGAGGATTAAGTCCCGTTCTGTTCATTTGGGGTCACTACAGCTCGGGCTCTCAAATTGTCACGGTTCTTAATCTGAACCAAAGAGTCCAAATCCGGCAAATCGTTTTGAAAAACAGATTTTTGAAAAGAAGTGTCAAACATGGACTGCTTTTCCAGATACGGAGTCGCCACCTAAATATTTTTTATGGGGGAATTTAGGAAACCCTGACTCGGTGCCGAAGGCCACACGTCCGTCATCACCGGAGTTGTCTCGGCTCGGGAGCTTGGGTACGATCGGGGAAGGTCAGCTATGAGCACCCCCTTTCGCCCGGTCCGAAGACCGGCCTCTACTAACCATGATATCCGATTTTGAAAACATTACGTGTTCTTATTCCATTTATTAGCCTAGAATTACTATGTTATGCGCACAGCAAACAAGTATAGACTAGATTGCCTAATTTGGAAAGAAACATTGCATATCCGTTTGCTTTGAAAATGCTTTGGATTTGCTACTCGCAAATAGGCTAAAACACGGATTTCAATGAGTTCTTCCAACTCAAACAATCCAACCTTCACCCACAGGCATCCAAGCAGTTTATAACACATAAGCATCTAGCCACATGTTAAGCATGCTGACATGGCAACATTCACACTCATGCGATATGCTAAAGCGGAAATACTTACATCGTACTCCGTGCCAAAACAAAGAACTCGTTAGCAAACATGCATGATCCAAGTCCATGTTAAGTGCCTAATGCATCGCATACAAAGTGTTGCTAGAATAGGCTCGGCTATCCTAAACATGGCATGTGAGAAATGCACAACTATCACATATTCAGTTTAGAATTTGAAGTACAAATGCAGTTAACATGATGTACCGAGCCTAATGTATGCAATACAAATGCATGAATGCACGCATGCTTGGCATAAGGTATGCTAAATTTTAAACGTGCCCTAATCTACCATCGTAAGCAGGTAAATAAAAGGGAAGAAAGAAGTGGGGATTGGAAGACATGCACACCACCCACGCACACTTATTACAGATTCGCCCTCGCTCGGAGGGACCAAATAAATATTACAAATTAATTAACTACGCAAGCTAATTAAATATTACAAATTAATTAATTTAATTAACAAATTAAATTAAGCTAAGAAAATAGATAAACCGCCTCGGGAAACGCGCCGCGATGCATAGGCTGTCTCTGTTTTCCTTCCTTCACTCCTCTGGAGGCTGTCAAAACCTCAGGACTGCGTCCTTGGGCACTGGGGAGTACCATCGGCTGAGTGGAATTACCACCGGCAGTGGTATGTGGCCATCGGCACAAAATGAAGCTATCGGCAGAGAAAAGATTGCCGGCCGGCACCTTACACTGCCGGTCGGCAAAGAAAGCCTGCAGAACCTGCAACTCACAGCAACAGAGGGCAAGACAAAGCATGGCAGCACAATTCAAGGCATGTATGCAACAATCATGTCCCTTATCATGATAATGACTCAAAGGGGCATGTGCCTCGATTCTCGGACCACCAATCACGCATTTCCATGCATGATGGCCCAAAGAACCAAGTATGCAACTTTGATTTCAAATGCAATGCAAACCAATCAAACCAAACAAGGCCCAATTCCTATCATCAAGTCGAGGAACAAGGCATGCATGCAAGATGCAATGCAACCTAGGCATACAAGCTAAGGATGCAACATGGCATGGCAACAAACTTATGCAAGCATACAAGCATACATATGGCAATGCAAATGGGTGCAAAGATGGACTTAAACATGAATTAGGCAACTCTAAAATAGGCCTAAAATAGTAGCCATAATGCCCAAAGATGAAGGCTAAACACACATGCACGCACACACATGTTAAGACCCAACACTTAGGCACAAAGCAAGCAACATTCAAGCACACTTGAAAGAGGCATTCATGGACTAAAAGCATGCAACATAAGCTCTGAAATCATGCTAAAACATGGTGCCAAACCAAGCAATAAAATCAATCCAAACATGCAACAAATAGTGCAAATGTTCAAAGCAAATCAAAGGAGCATTGAACTACACTTAGCAAGACCAAACATGGCATGAACTCATTGACCAAAAACAGAGGTTTGGGACACTAATACAAGGCCTAAGGACCACTTAGATGACGTCTAAATGACTCAAATTTACAGGCATGCACAAGTGCCAACACAAGGAGCATGCAACACATACTTTCAAAGCATTAAAGAGGCATGCAAGGCAGTCACATAAGCATGAAAATGGGACTGAAATGACATGTGGGGGGACCCCAAATCACCAAATCGATGCAAAGATGCCATGCTATACATTCATATGCTCAAGGCCAACAAGCCCAAATACAAAGGAGCTATATCAAGCATGCCAAAATCAACCCAAACACTTTAGGACAGACCTAGAACATGGCAAAATAAGCACATAATCTTCACAAGACTAAGCCTAAAACATGCTCCAACAAAGGCTAACAACCTAAGACATGTTAAGGCATAACAAGGCATTACAAGGCAACTATGCTAAGCATGCATGGAGTACCAAAACCAACTTGAAATCATGTTATATTATGGATATATAAGCATGAAAAACAGCCTAAATATGCTCAACACACACTCAAGCATAATGCTCTCTCAAGAGGCCAAAACATGCCCTTTTCAAGGACAACAAGGAGAGGGGGTGGCCCTCTCCTTCTTGGGACTTCAAGGCATCATCTTCACCACTGAAATCCCTCAAGATTTCAGTGGTGAAGAGACCCCAACACCAAAATCCCGGAGCTAGCACAAAATGGCCCAAAATGAGGCCTTTCAAGGCCTAAGGGTGGTCAACTACCCTCAAACAACAAAACACTCTTAATAAACAATAAGGAGGGCCTAAAAAAAGAACTTTTTTATGTTATACAATAAGCACAAAAACAGCTCTAAGACAGGTAGAAAATCAATGCAAAAATGGGGAAAAATGAGACTAGGTTCTCACCGTTGTAGACCTCTTCACAAATGGTGCTCCAATGGCCTCCTTTGGCTTGAATCCAATGCCAAAACCTCAAAATCAGTCCCTTAGAACCTCAAGAGCCAAGGGAAGGTGAAACACTAGGTGTTTGTGTGCAATAGTAAGACACAAAACACCTAGTGCACAAATGAGAGGGAAAGAGAGATAGAAAATGTATGTAACTCAAACCCTAGAACCAGAGCTCAACAATGGCTGTCTAAGCTCTCAAAAAAATCCTAGGTCTCTCTTTTTTTGCTCCAAGAGAGAGCCTCTCTCTATATGTCTTGTAAAGCTTACAAGACAAGCTTTACAAGAGGGAGATCCCTCCATACACGTGTATGGAGGGATGCAAAAGCAAGACAGCTGTCTAAAAAAATCTGCAAAAGCAGATGAACAGCAATCGGCCGGCCAAAAATGCCATCTTGGCCAAAAAGAGTGCCGGCCGGCACTAAAAAGTGCTGACCGGCAACAAATAGTGCCGGCCGGCAATAAACATTGCCGGTGGCAGCAAACACCAGCCGGTGGCCTCTAGCCACTGCCGGTGGTGGGTGGGGATGGTCTATAAGCCCCCACCCTGCCTCTCAAGGGCAAGATGCAAGTGTTAGGTGCAAAACCAGACACTGAACGGTCGAGTTCGGGGATCCTGAGGCAAGGCGCGCGAGCCGAGACCTCCGGGAACTCCAAACGAACACAAACATTGATAATCACCGAGTGTTCAAACGGTGACGTCCAAGTCTTGAGGACGATCAAAAATGGGGTGTCCACAGTTGCCCCTCTTTGACAGAACTCGAAAGTCATAACAATGATGGGAGTGAATGTCAAAGCCCAGAGACGACCCATTTTTGACAAGGCCGAAGACTTAGACAAACATGCAAGACAATCAAAGTATGCGCCCGAAGGCAGGGGCAAAATGCAAGACAATGCATAGAGCCGAGCATGACTTACGATCATGCAAATAAAGCTGTAACGAAGCATACGTGCGACAGTTTTAAGCTAGCATACACCAAACTACACTACAATGCAGAAAGGATGTAAGAGAATTATGGAATTCTCGATACGTCTCACTCGGAGGATATAATACCTGTGCGGCTCGTCTGGTTGCACCAACCTCAAATGAACCGTACATACAATATCGTGCCTGAAAAGAAAACAAACTTAACAGGTACAATATTGTTAGCAACATGCATGACAATGCAAGAATAGTGGCGTACTCGAAATGCGTGACAGCGCAAAGCAAGTGGGGAGCATAACAATGCTGTGAAGATACAAACATGTAAGTGGGGCATGCGGTCTACGCAGGCAACGAAATCGATCATAAGCATGCGGTCTACGCAGGTAATGAAAACAACAAAGATGCGGTCTACGCAATCAAAACATGCGGTCTACGCAGGTATTGAAATTAAATATGATGCAGTCTACGCAATCAAAACATGCGGTCTACGCAGGTAATGAAATTGATAAATCATGCGGTCTACGCAATCAAAACATGCGGTCTACGCAGGTAATGAAATTGAACAATGATGCGGTCTACGCAATCAAAACATGCGGTCTACGCAGGTAATGAAATTGATAAATCATGCGGTCTACGCAAGCAAAACATGCGGTCTACGCAGGTAATGAAATTGAACAATGATGCGGTCTACGTAATCAAAACATGCGGTCTACGCAGGTAATGAAATTGATAAATCATGCGGTCTACACAAGCAAAACATGTGGTCTACGCAGGTAATGAAATTGATAAATCATGCGGTCTACGCAATCAAAACATGCGGTCTGTGCAGGAAATGAAATTGATAAATCATGCGGTCTACGCAAGCAAAACATGCGGTCTACGCAGGTAATGAAATTAAGAAGCATGCGGTCTACGCAATCAAAACATGCGATCTATGCAGGAAATGAAATTGATAAATCATGCGGTCTACGCAAGCAAAACATGTGGTCTACGCAGGCAATGAAATTAAGAAGCATGCGGTCTACGCAATCAAAACATGCGGTCTACCCAAGTAAAGAAGTTAAGAAACATGCGGTCTACGCAAGCAAAACATGCGGTCTACGCATGTAATGAAAATAATAATGCGGTCTACGCAATCAAAACATGCGGTCTACGCAGGTAATGAAAATAATAATGCGGTCTACGCAATCAAAACATGCGGTCTACGCAGGTAATGAAATCAACAAAGATGCGGTCTACGCAATCAAAACATGCGGTCTACGCAAGTAAAGAATGATTACAAACATGCGGTCTACGCAGGTAATGTAATTAGCATGCGGTCTACGCAAGTAAAGAAATGAACATGCGGTCTACGCAAGTAAAGAAATGAACATGCGGTCTACGCAAGTAAAGAATGATTACAAACATGCGGTCTACGCAAGTAAAGAAATGATATGCGCAAAACCGCGCAACGGAATGCAAATGCACAAAACAACGTGACGGTTTGAAATGCACAAAACAGTGCGACGATTTGAAATGCACAAAACAGTGCGCAGGTTTGAAATGCACAAAACAGTGCGCTGATTTGAAATGCACAAAACAGTGCGATGGTTTGAAATGCACAAAACAGTGCGACGATATGCGATACACATGGGGCAACTTTTGGACCCTTGTAAAAGTCAAAAAGGATACGAAAAGGATACACCTTGCATGAATTGGAGTGCCACGCACAGCAGACACGACCCGAGGTCAAAACGGAGGTCGGTTGAGCATCGGAAATGCACTTTCTTGCACCTTCTTGAGCTATGAAGACCAAAAACTCCTCATATGGCCTAACAAGGCTGTGGGAACCCCACCGGCCGAAAGGGGAGGCCACCGGCTGGCCGCCGGCATCAAAATAAGTCCATCGGCACAAAAAAGTGCCGGCCGGCACAAAACATTGCCGACCGGCAAACAGTTGCTGGTTCGGGGCAGTTTCGGCTTTTCACCTTGGGTGTTTTAAAATAGGGTTTTAAACCCTATTTTCTCATTCCTCCTCCACCGAAATCTCTTGCCCTCTCTCTCTAAAGTGTTTCTCTCTCATTTTTCGCCCGTTTCTTCGCGTTCTACGCCCGTTTCGTCGTCGGATTCGCGATTTTCTTCGCGTTTCGGACATTTTCAACCGATCACATTTTCGTTTCGGTGCCTTGTTTGGCGTTCCCGCCTTTTCGGGATTTGTTCCCCTCGTTTTCCTCTTCATTCCTGTGCCTTTTCACATTCCGGCCTTTCCGGCCATTCCCGACCCTCTCGAGAGTCGACTTTTCGGTTGACTCTTCGTATTCCGGCCCGGTTTTCCTTCCTCCGGCCATTCTCTCATCATTTCTGATATGGCGGACGACATTCCACATGGCGGGACTCCCCCGGGCCACGAGATGGACCCCGGGGTCGAGCTCCTACCACTGAGCGAGCGCCCGTTCGACCCGGCAACCTACCAGCCGGCGATCCATGTTCTGCCCCCCGACGGCCTGCGTCAGTTCCGGAGCTTCGAGAGGCATGTGGCGCCTGAGCTACTACTGCGTGAGCCTACCTCCCACCTTTCATTCGGCACTTCCGAGGTAACTCTCTTTCTTCTGCTTTACTTTCCGCAATGTAGGATACAAAACTGTCATAGTTAGTTTTATTCTTTAACTGCTGAAAACTGATATGCTGTAGACTGTAGTTGACTGTAAACATACATACAACTGATATCTGCTTGAGACTGACACATGCACACACACTGCACTGACCCTGAATCATTCAAGCACACTGCACTCACTGTATTCTACTGCATACACACTGGCACCCAGTATTTGTCTGAATCTGTCAAACCTGCATGCATGCTATATCTGTTCTGAAACACCCAAACACGCTGACACATCACACGTATTTCACTGTAAGCACACCGGCACCCGGTATTTTCCTGAATCTGACAACCTTGCGTACATGCTATATCTGTTCTTCCAAAACTGCATCTTGAATGTTGTCTTGCCACCGTTATTTTCTGCTTACAAGAGGGTTCCCACACCATTCGCGGGTATGGGAATACTGGTGCACGGGAGTGGTATGATGAGCTCCCCGACGCAGTCCGACGCATCGTGGATCGAGCGGGTTTCGGCGCCTTCTGCCGAGGACTCTCCAGGCTCTCCACATGCAGACCTCTCCTTGCTATTCTGGCGGAGAGATGGTGGGACACCACCGATTCTTTTCACTTCTCTGCTGCAGGGGATATGACGATGACCCCTCATGATTTGTCGATGCTCACAGGCATCGGGGTGGGGGGTGATCCGATCCCTTTTGACATCGCGATGGATGAGTGGACCGCAGCTCAGGTCCATCTACTGGGGGAGGCGCCACCCCTAGCTCGCCCAGGTTTCATTCGATACTCTTGGTTCGAGGTCCAGTTTCGAGTCCAGCCCGTATTGGAGGAGGAGGCGGAGATGACCCAGGAGGACGTGGAGAGGTATGCTCGCGGCTTCCTCATGTTCCTGTTCGGGACTACCATCTTCACCGACTGGGCGAACACCGTGCCTCTCTGTCTTCTCAGCGCACTGGTGGACGTTCGGGACATTCTGCACTATGACTGGGGCAGCGCTGCTCTGGCCACCCTCTACGGGTACATGAGCTTGGCTTCTCGTGGCAGCGGCCAGCTACTCGGAGGCTACTGGCGGGCTTGGGAGGTACACTTCTTCTCCGCTTTTTTCATTTCTGTCTCGTACTTTCTATACTCTATACACTGCACACACTGTAGTCAGTTTTACACTTGCTGTATACTGTACACCCGGCACACACATACATTCTGCTTTACACTGACTGTACACTGCGCACACTGTACACTGCACACAATACACTGCACAACACACGGCTCTGCCATTTCTGCTTTATTCTGCGTTCTGCTTCAACTGATAAATGCACTGGTATTTATCTTGCAGTTGTGGGTTTACGCCTACTTCCCTAGGCTCGCTCCTGTGCCAGTTGCAGAGACTCCCCTGGCCGTCCCCTTCTCTAGTCATTTCGACAGGAGATGCACTCGGCGACCACGGGAGACATTCGGCTTCTTCCGCCGATATTTCGACACCATCACCCCCGCGGAGGTATGCTTTACTTTCAGTTCATTTAAGCTTCGCTTTCCAACTGTATATTTCAATAACAGTAGATAACAAACTGTCTGTCATTTTCAGATCACTTGGCGGCCGTGGGCTCCTATGCCGGCGGCGATGCGGGGTCGGTTCCCTGGTGCGGAGGAGACCTCGCGTTTTCGGATTTTGCTTGAGGGCCCGGTCTGTCGGGCTTGGTACCTGGGGGAGCGTTTTCTACGCCAGACCCTAGGGTTACCTGAGCAGATAGTCCCGGTTCCCCCTCCTGCAGATATGAGGGAGACCGAGGGGCTCACGACTGAGCAGCTGGATGATTACTCCAGCGGCTGGGAGGAGGCCAGCTTCAGAGGTACCGGCGACTATCAGGAGTACGTGCGGACGTACCTGATGCGACCTTTGAGCGGCCGTCGAGCAGAGGGGGCCAGGCCTGTGGCATCGGCGGCTGGGGCCGGAGCGGGAGCAGGAGCTGGATCTTCGAGGAGGGCCCGGGTCCGTGGCAGGGGCGGAGCTCAGGGAGGACAGGGAGTTGGCTGGCCAGCCCTGCCCGCTGTACTGACTTTCCAGGGGCAGGGTGGGGCGACCTATTAGATCCCCTTCGCCCCTCCACCGGCTGGTCACGAGTTCATCGACGTCCCCGACTTACCTCCGGTATGTATTACTGCATTTTGTACAGTTATTCATTTCAGTTTACTTGATATTCCACAGAATATTGATGCATCTGATACTTTTGCAGGCTTCTTCTGGGTACACCCGTCAGTCGTTGGCGATGAATGCCTCGATGATAGGGATGCTCCAGCGGACATTTGATCTCCTAGCCCTCTACAGCATACCGGTATGTCCTTCTAACACTGGCCTCAAACCATTCATACACTGCTTTACATAATCTGACGCACGGCACAACACCCGATACACTGATCTCACAGCATCTGAAATACTGCATACACTGCATTATGCACTGTTAAACTGCCCACGGCATTCATACACTGTACTCATACACTGCATTCTGCACTGATAGACTGCTCACGGCATTCATACTCTGTACTCACACACTGCATTCTGCACTGATAAACTGCTCACGGCATTCCTACACTGTACTCTGCATTGCATTCTGCACTGATAAACTGTCTACAGTATACTGATGCATTTTTCTTTTGTGTACCTTTCAGCCTCCTTTCCAGATTCCCATGGCAGGAGGTGCTCCAGCCGGACCTTCTGTCCCTGCTCGGGGGAGAGATGAGCAGGGCAGGATATTTCCCCGCACCAGGGGAGGGCGTACTCACGTCGGGAGCAGCTCGCGAGCTCCAGTCCCGGATGATGACGATGATGACGAGGAGTCAGAGGCGGAGGCAGAGGCGGAGTCCGAGTCATCGAAGGAGGAGACCGGAGACGGTTCTAGCTCGGGCTCTGACGACGATGCTGATGATGCTCCTAGACCCTCGTCCAGGAAGAGGACCAGGACGGACTGACAGCCCTTGGAGTGCTCGACACAGATGCAGATTTTTGTTATCTTTCTTCTTTCTTGTACTTTTCTTTTTGTTGGTAGATAGATTACCTTGTACCGCCGCAGGCAGGTTTTTGTTTCCAAAACTTGCATATTTGAAAAGATAGTGAAATGAACAGATTTTTGCTTAAAAAGTGTTACATTCACATATCTCATGTATTGCATTGCATCTCATTATGTTACACCTCAATGTAAATGAAATTGATTGGTTGTCTGAAAATTGAACACTTGCACTGCAATAATCAGATAATTAAACAGCCCACAGCAAAATAACCCAAGCAACCCACTGCCTGATTCTGGACACACAGCCCTTGTTCTACTGGAGATTAATCTGCATACAGCCCAAAACACAGCATTCGGTTCATTTTGCACTCAGCAGACTTTAAACAAAACAGCCCACTCTGACAAGACGGCCTTCAAAGGTGAAACTAGCTAGGGTTGAAACATGCTCGAATGTAGAGAATGGCACAGCATTCCGAGTGTGAATGATTTTTTTGAAATCAAATGAGGGTTTTTCAAACCGGGGTATCGAGCCTACAACCGAACACAGCGGGGAGGACTCAAACAAAGAGGTACACGACCTAAACACAACGAGACACGCTCGGAAAAGGCCTAAACCAAAGGTTGAGATAAACAAAACCAAAGACACGACATACAGACGCGTAAACGAAGATGGGGGACCTCGGATCACGAGAAGCCAGTTCAATCTGGGTATTGTTTCCCGTCCTCTTCTCATTTGTGATTCTCACGTCACTCGGCTCTCGAGCTCGGATTTTCTCTCAAAACCCTTTTCCTCACTTTTCTCTCAACTTACACCTCTCTATTCTTCATTCTCTCATTTTTTATCCCTTCCCGGGGTGATTGATGGATAAATAGAAAGGTGTGGGTTCATGCTCAAAACCGTTAGCTCATAGCTGTTTCTTCTGGTGGGTAGAGTGCCCTCCTGGCAAGTACGTCGATGACGGGGGAAAGACAGAACGCCTGGCTCAACTGTGCCCCTAGTTCATCATTTTAACCATTCTTTGTTTTTGCTTTCTACTAAAACAGTTTTGATCAAAATGAGAGTCGGATTAACGTACTTGTTCGATCTTTGATTTGAAAATCGTGCAAGTCAAGCTGTAAGCACTGAAAATTTTCTTTTTGGGTCCAAGACAATGGTCCGATTTTGGAAAATGGAATAGTTTTCGAGAAAATAGTCAACCTCAGTAAAAATTTTCAAAAACTATTTTTGCAAACAACTGATGCTCGACAAGCATGGAGCTTACTCTTCGAGATGCGTAACCTCGGATCGGAGGCAATGGAAAATTGTCCCTGGTTTGAAGGGGGTGGGAGGCAACGGAAAGTTGCCCCTAGTTTGAGTGGCGGCTCACGGCGGCTCGCGGCAACGGAAAGTTGCCCCTTGTTTGGATGGTGCCGCAGCAGTCTGCAAACAGCCTTCATTGGCGGTGGTCGAACTCTCGGACATAGCGATGACGAAGACGATCACAACACATATATGGACACAGTCGCCTTGGAAGCATTGGCGACTAGACTCTGGGATGAAATCAAAACCATTGCATGGACTGAGACGCTATGAAAGCGTTGGGGGCTGGACTTCATGATGAAGTTGCCTACGTATCCCAAACATGGGAATCAAGCCTCACGTAGTTCCGGTTAAGGTACACTCGGGTATTTTAACCTTCACTTTGTTTGGCTCTCACTTTTGCCAAGGCGCCCAATGCGGGTTTTCAACCTTGCGAGCTTCTTTTCATTTTCTTTCTTTTTTCTTTTTTTTCTTTTTATTTCTTTTCTTTTGTATTTTTATTTTTCTTTTCTCTTCTTTTTTGTATTTTTTTTCTTTGCTTTTCTCTTTTTTTTTTATTTTCTGTATTTTTCTCTTGCTCTAACTTTTGCCTGGACCGCCCTTCCGGGTTTTCGGCCTAGCGAGCCTCTCGAAGGGTAAAAGTGTAACAAGTCCATGCCAAATGGTTTTTTGAAATTGAAGCCTCTCTGTGTCTAGGAGAACGGCTGTTGCAATGATTTGTGGAAGTATCCATCCCGGTTATTCCCCAAGCTTCTTCCGGCGAGATTTACTCCTCTTGATTCAATTTATGCGCCTCTTGGTCGAGGGCTGCTTCAAAACTGGCCACACGGGCCTTTTCTGACGGTTGACTGTTGAATGTTCCGAATGAGTTCGAGGTTCAAGACAACAGGTCGAATCTTGAGGCTGAGAGCGATCCTAGGCTGCGCAATCTCAAGAGCGATTCTACACAGGTCTTTGCAGGGCCGCGTAAAACATTTGTTTTTGAAAGTTTTTAAGAAAGCGACAAATCGCTCGCGCCGAAGATAGTGTGGAACCAATCTGGATCAGGCCAGGATCCTTCTCAGTACTCACGCTGACAAGCATGGTTTCATTCATAAAAAGGCTTAGCACGCCTTTCTTTCTCTCAAAATGATCAAAATTTTGCAAAACCCGAGGAATTCCTTCCTCTTCGTTTTCATCACCGCAATGTTCAAAAGTTTTTTTTTTTTTTGAAAAACTTAGGTTAATGCAATGAGTTTGGCACATAGGAGAGCAGGCGAGATGTACTGTCAGCCCAATCAAATTCTCTGGCACTTATGCTGAAAGCAAGCATGCAGTTGAGATAGCAACAGCTGTTTCATTGGGATCTGTTGGTGCAACTGGCCCCTCAGCAGAAACAGACTCAAAACAAAAACAGATAATTACAAAACAAAACGGTGTTCGGGACAACAACCCCAGAATCACCTAGTATTATATACAACGGGGACTGACTCGATACAACAAGACAGACCTTTAAGCAAAAAAGACTGACTCAAGACAAAGAGACTGACTCAAAACAAAAGACTGACTCGATACCCAAGCCAGGATTTACAAAACTCGGTTTCACCGACGCTCAAAAATGCGTGCCAGACGCTTCATCCAAAACAAACCAAATGTCACCCGCAGGCGGTTCACTCTACATACTCGCAATATCTGAGCCCTCGAAATCCAACAACTGAGTGGTGACGGGCTTGCCTGAAGTGGGTGGTAGGATAACCTTGTTATCAATCAAATCCTGCACTTCATGACGAAGGCGGGAACATCCATCGGTACTGTGACCGGACTGTTGATGGTACGCGCAGTACAAGGTAGCGTCATGAGTGGCGGGGAGATTCTTCGGGAGTGGCCGGGGCTCCAAAGGCTTAAGATGTCCATTCTTCGCCAATATTAGCAATGCCCTAGACAAAGGCATGTGGAGGTCGTAAAAGACCCTGCGCCCTCGGGGCAGGTACTTTGAGGATTCTTGCCAGATGCGCTGGCGAAGGGGTCGGCTGGCGCTGCCTTGGCTCTTTGACCTTTTCCCGGTGCAGGGTTGGGAACAACAGGAATTGTCAGGGCATGACGGGGCCCATCCCGATTTTCTACCTGGCTTGAACTGCCTTTGATTGGAGTGGGGAAAGCATCATCCACAGCTTTGATCACGATTGCGGATGTTTGTTGCTTGTTCATCCCTCTAACTTTCAGAGCCTCGACTGCCCACAGCAGTTGCTCAATAGGATCGGCGTCTACCTTTGCCTTGTCTTTTCCTCTGGCCTCAGCCTGGTCAAGGGTCTGGGTCGGTGCTGGTATGTCGCGGCTGTAGCTGGAAGCCACCTCTGGTTGGCTGAGCTCTATCACAATCCGCCCCAGTAGCGGGGGCTCCTGTGGTACGAAATTCCCGGCATACGGCGCCGCTGGCGGTGAAACTGACATCCCATAGGCCAGATCGGCCACGAACCTCTGGAGGTCTCCTATCATTCCCATCAATTCAAAGGTGGTGGGCTCACGAGCTTGGTATAACTGGGGAGCCCAAACCGGGTGCACAACGGGCGACCTGGGTGGGTGTGACATACTGATGCTGGCCTCACTCTGCGGAGTGGTCCCCTGCTCCAATGCAGCCGTCATAACCACAATTTCTTCTGAATTTTGTGCTGCCATAAATCCTGCCTCAGCAAGGGGAGACACTGGCTATTCTGTATCAACTCTGCAACTCTCTGGACTGAAAGGGAAAAACAGACAGCATTTCAACCCAAACTGATCAAACACGGGCGTAGCCAAACAACTGTACCCTACTGCCGATCACTGCTCCCAGATTTCTATTCCCAAAATACTGAATCTGATACCCGCGGATAACTGATTCCTGATAGCTGATTCTCAACAATACTGATTCCGGTGCCCTTGGGCCCGATACTCAAACTCGCAAACCGGTATATGCGTTCCTGTAGAGATACACTCTAAAAGCACATAGCAAGTAAGTGAGAGCCAAAACACCCCTATGTTGGGGTAGGGTTTCCCTGTCCTATTTTGTCAGGAGCTAGGGTTTCACTATGCACACAGCGGTTTTCAAACAACCTAACATCGGGTAAGCAACCTGTCCTAACTGGGAATGGTCACTATGGATCCGAATATGCACTAGGTTGAATGGTTAAAAAGGGTGCCTCGGTAAAAATCGGGGTTTGTGTTCCCATGCTGTCAGAGCCCATAGCCGGTTAGCCTTATGGACATGCCTTGACAAGACAAGCCTCCGGCAAACCGTTCAGGAATGGCAGATGGCAAACACTGTGTTCCTAGGCGCACCAATGCACATGCAATCCAAAGAAACACATAAGCGAAATCAAAACAGGATATCATGAGTTCGAGTCAAGCTCTCTAAAAATCCCCAGCAGAGTCGCCAGAAACTGTGGACGTCCCCGAACGCCCCGGGAGGATTAAGTCCCGTTCTGTTCATTTGGGGTCACTACAGCTCGGACTCTCAAATTGTCACGGTTCTTAATCTGAACCAAAGAGTCCAAATCCGGCAAATCGTTTTGAAAAACAGATTTTTTAAAAGAAGTGCCAAACATGGACTGCTTTGCCAGATACAGAGTCGCCACCTAAATATTTTTTATGGGGGAATTTAGGAAACCCTGACTCGGTGCCGAAGGCCACACGTCCGTCATCACCGGAGTTGTCTCGGCTCGGGAGCTTGGGTACGATCGGGGAAGGTCAGCTATGAGCACCGCCTTTCGCCCGGTCCGAAGACCGGCCTCTACTAACCATGATATCCGATTTTGAAAACATTACGTGTTCTTATTCCATTTATTAGCCTAGAATTACTATGTTATGCGCACAGCAAACAAGTATAGACTAGATTGCCTAATTTGGAAAGAAACATTGCATATCCGTTTTCTTTGAAAATGCTTTGGATTTGCTACTCGCAAATAGGCTAAAACACGGATTTCAATGAGTTCTTCCAACTCAAACAATCCAACCTTCACCCACAGGCATCCAAGCAGTTTATAACACATAAGCATCTAGCCACATGTTAAGCATGCTGACATGGCAACATTCACACTCATGCGATATGCTAAAGCAGAAATACTTACATCGTACTCCGTGCCAAAACAAAGAACTCGTTAGCAAACATGCATGATCCAAGTCCATGTTAAGTGCCTAATGCATCGCATACAAAGTGTTGCTAGAATAGGCTCGGCTATCCTAAACATGGCATGTGAGAAATGCACAACTATCACATATTCAGTTTAGAATTTGAAGTACAAATGCAGTTAACATGATGTACCGAGCCTAATGTATGCAATACAAAAGCATGAATGCACGCATGTTTGGCATAACGTATGCTAAATTTTACACGTGCCCTAATCTACCATCGTAAGCAGGTAAATAAAAGGGAAGAAAGAAGTGGGGATTGCAAGACATACACACCACCCACGCACACTTATTACAGATTCGCCCTCACTCGGAGGGACCAAATAAATATTACAAATTAATTAACTACGCAAGCTAATTAAATATTACAAATTAATTAATTTAATTAACAAATTAAATTAAGCTAAGAAAACAGATAAACTGCCTCGGGAAACGCGCCGCGATGCATAGGCTGTCTCTGTTTTCCTTCTTTCACTCCTCTGGAGGCTGTCAAAACCTCAGGACTGCGTCCTTGGGCGCTGGGGAGTACCATCGGCTGAGTGGAATTACCACCGGCAGTGGTATGTTGCCATCGGCACAAAATGAAGCTATCGGCAGAGAAAAGATTGCCGGCCGGCACCTTACACTGCCGGTCGGCAAAGAAAGCCTGCAGAACCTGCAACTCACAGCAACAGAGGGCAAGACAAAGCATGGCAGCACAATTCAAGGCATGTATGCAACAATCATGTCCCTTATCATGATAATGACTCAAAGGGGCATGTGCCTCGATTCTCGGACCACCAATCACGCATTTCCATGCATGATGGCCCAAAGAACCAAGTATGCAACTTTGATTTCAAATGCAATGCAAACCAATCAAACCAAACAAGGCCCAATTCCTATCATCAAGTCGAGGAACAAGGCATGCATGCAAGATGCAATGCAACCTAGGCATACAAGCTAAGGATGCAACATGGCATGGCAACAAACTTATGCAAGCATACAAGCATACATATGGCAATGCGAATGGGTGCAAAGATGGACTTAAACATGAATTAGGCAACTCTAAAATAGGCCTAAAACAGTAGCCATAATGCCCAAAGATGAAGGCTAAACACACATGCACGCACACACATGTTAAGACCCAACACTTAGGCACAAAGCAAGCAACATTCAAGCACACTTGAAAGAGGCATTCATGGACTAAAAGCATGCAACATAAGCTCTGAAATCATGCTAAAACATGGTGCCAAACCAAGCAATAAAATCAAGCCAAACATGCAACAAATAGTCCAAATGTTCAAAGCAAATCAAAGGAGCATTGAACTACACTTAGCAAGACCAAACATGGCATGAACTCATTGACCAAAAATAGAGGTTTGGGACACTAATACAAGGCCTAAGGACCACTTAGATGACGTCTAAATGACTCAAATTTAGAGGCATGCACAAGTGCCAACACAAGGAGCATGCAACACATACTTTCAAAGCATTAAAGAGGCATGCAAGGCAGTCACATAAGCATGAAAATGGGACTGAAATGACATGTGGGGGGACCCCAAATCACCAAATCGATACAAAGATGCCATGCTATACATTCATATGCTCAAGGCCAACAAGCCCAAATACAAAGGAGCTATATCAAGCATGCCAAAATCAACCCAAACACTTTAGGACAGACCTAGAACATGGAAAAATAAGCACATAATCTTCACAAGACTAAGCCTAAAACATGCTCCAACAAAGGCTAACAACCTAAGACATGTTAAGGCATAACAAGGCATTACAAGGCAACTATGCAAAGCATGCATGGAGTACCAAAACCAACTTGAAATCATGTTATATTATGGATATATAAGCATGAAAAATAGCCTAAATATGCTCAACACACACTCAAGCATAATGCTCTCCCAAGAGGCCAAAACATGCCCTTTTCAAGGACAACAAGGAGAGGGGGTGGCCCTCTCCTTCTTGGGACTTCAAGGCATCATCTTCACCACTGAAATCCCTCAAGATTTCAGTGGTGAAGAGACCCCAACACCAAAATCCCGGAGCTAGCACAAAATGGCCCAAAATGAGGCCTTTCAAGGCCTAAGGGTGGTCAACTACCCTCAAACAACAAAACGCTCTTAATAAAAAATAAAGAGGGCCTAAAAACAGAACTTTTTTATGTTATATAATAAGCACAAAAACAGCTCTAAGATAGGTTGAAAATCAATGCAAAAATGGGGAAAAATGAGACTAGCTTCTCACCGTTGTAGACCTCTTCACAAATGGTGCTCCAATGGCCTCCTTTGGCTTGAATCCAATGCCAAAACCTCAAAATCAGTCCCTTAGAACCTCAAGAGCCAAGGGAAGGTGAAACACTAGGTGTTTGTGTGCAATAGTAAGACATAAAACACCTAGTGCACAAATGAGAGGGAAAGAGAGATAGAAAATGTATATAACTCAAACCCTTGAACCAGAGCTCAACAATGGCTGTCTAAGCTCTCAAAAAAATCCTAAGTCTCTCTTTTTTTGCTCCAAGAGAGAACCTCTCTCTATATGTCTTGTAAAGCTTACAAGACAAGCTTTACAAGAGGGAGATCCCTCCATACACGTGTATGGAGGGATGCAAAAGCAAGACAGCTGTCTAAAAAAATCTACAAAAGCAGATGAACAGTAATCGGCCGGCCAAAAATGCCATCTTGGCCAAAAAGAGTGTCGGCCGGCACTAAAAAGTGCTGACCGGCAACAAATAGTGCCGGCCGGCAATAAACATTGCCGGTGGCAGCAAACACCAGCCGGTGGCCTCTAGCCACTGCCGATGGTGGGTGGGGATGGTCTACAAGCCCCCACCCTGCCTCTCAAGGGCAAGATGCAAGTGTTTGGTGCAAAACCAGACACTGAACGGTCGAGTTCGGGGATCCTGAGGCAAGGCGCGCGAGCCGAGACCTCCGGGAACTCCAAACGAACACAAACATGGATAATCACCGAGTGTTCAAACGGTGACGTCCAAGTCTTGAGGACGGTCAAAAATGGGGTGTCTACACACCAATGAAAATCCTCTGGATTTCAGTGGTAGAGAGGTCATCCAAAGCTAAGAATAACGGCCAAAAGGTACGGCCTAAAACAAGGCCTAACAAAGCCTTGGAGGGGGGAGACAACCCCAAACCTCAAAGTGACCTTAGGCAAAGTTCTAAAGCACACAAAATCAAAAATTTTATTAGTTATAGTCAAAGCTTAAAACAATAAGCAAGATAGGCTAAAATCTTGTGCAAAAGTGGGAAAACTAAAGCAAGAACACTCACCCTTGTAGACCTTCTTCAAGAACAATGGTCCAGTAGGTTTTTTTGAGTTGAAAGCAACCCAAGAACACCCAAATCAACCTCCAAGGACCTTAGCTCGAAGAGGATGGTGTAATACTAGGTGTTTGTGTGCAAAAGTATGAACAAAACAACCTTATACACACAAATATGTAAAGAGAGGAAGATATAGAGATAGATAGATACAACTATTTCTAACCCTAATTTCACTTGAGGAGGGAGGAAAAGCTCCCTCTTTATAGAATTCCTATCTTGCAAAGCTTCCAAAACAAGCTAAGCAAGGGACAAATCCCTCCATACACGTGTATGGAGACGGGTAAATGTAGATGCCAGCTGTGACAGTTGGCATAAAATATCTGCCAAAAGCAGATGGAAGGGGGTCGACCAGCCAAAATGGCCAATTGACCAACAAAGGTGGCCGACCGACTACAAAAGGTGCCGACCGGCCACAACCTTTGGCCGATGGCAAGGAAATAAGGCTGGTGGCATCATGCCATGGCCGGTGAGGTGTGGGGATGGCCAACAAGCCATTCCCTTCCCTCGGAAGCAAAAGACACAAGTGTTTGGTCCATAACCAAGAACAAAACAAACACGTTGAGAGATCTTGGGGCAAGACGTGCGACCGAGACCTCTGGGAACTCAAAACGAACACAAGCATGGATGATCACCAAGTGTTCAAACGGTGACGTCCAAGTCTTCAGGACGGTCAAAAATGGGGTGTCTACAAGCCTCGAATCAAAAGATCATAGCTGCCCACAACTGTATTCAACATCACTGCTCTGTCTTGCAACTGGCCCTTTTGCCAAATGAAGGTAACACAACCAAGCTAACAGATGAAGGAGAAAGATGAACCGATCAAACAACTAGACCAGATAGTTAAGTTAAAAATAGTTATAGCCGGACATTGAGATGAAGTTGCCTACGTGTCCTAAAGATGGGAATCAGGCCTTACGTAGTTCAGTTCGGGTTCATTCAAGTATTAACTCTCTCCTTTTGCTCTTTAACTTTTGCCAAAGTTGCCCTTTTAGGTTTTCAACCTTGCAAGCTCTATTTTTCTTTATTTCTAATTTTTCATGCTCTAACTTTTACCTAGGTCGCCCTTTCGGGTTTTCGGCCTAGCGAGCCTCTTAAGGATAGTATTTCTTCAAGTTGTCCTTGTTGATCGGGTGTGAGAACTCCAAGCCATCCAAATCTATGAAGATGATCGCTCCCCCCAACTAGATAGATTTGATGATGTAAGGACTAGTCCAATTGGGTCTGAACTTGCCTCTAGGGTCATGGATGGGAGCTCGGTTGTCTTCGGGCACCATATCTCCTTCTTCAAGGTTTCTAGACTTGACTTTCTTGTTGAAGGCCCTAGCAATTCTACACTGATATCCCTGTATGTGATACAATGCCTTCAGCCTTCTTTCATTAAACAACATCAATTCTTCAAATATGTTATGCTGCCAAATCGCCTCTACTATCTGACATTCGGCTATGATTTTTAGTGACAGTACTTCAATCTCAATGGGCAAAATAGTTTCCATCCCGTATACTAGAGAGTAGGGGGTTGCCCCTATAAACATTAGAATCGACGTTCTATAACCCCAAAGCACAAAAGGCAGTTTATCTAGCCAATCTTTGTAGGTTTCCATCATCTTTTGCAGGATGTTCTTGACATTCTTATTTACGACTTCAACGGCTCTGTTGGTTTGTGGTCTGTATGTTGATGACTTGTGAAAAGTCATGTTGTATTTCTTAAGCAAATCTACCACTTCCTTTTTGAAGTGTGAGCAATTGTCCAAGATGATCTCATTTGGCACCCCATACCTGCAGATGATGTTATTCCTGATGAACTTGGCCACATGTGACACTTTCAATATGGAATAGGTCTACGCTTCCGCCCATTTGGTAAAATAGTCAATCGTCATCAAGATGAACTCATGTCCATTTGAACCCTTTGGCGAGAAATGATGTCAATCCCCAGACTGAGAAAGGCCATGGTGAAGCCATGTTGTAGAGCTTTGACGGCGGGATATTCATGTGATTGGCATGGATTTGACATTTGTGGCATCGTCGAACAAAGTTGATACAATCCTCCTCCATGGTTAACCAATAATAGCCCTGCCTTAGGATCTTTCTAGCTAGCATCACAACATTCATCTACCCTCCACACTCTTCTCCATGGATGGCCTCAATGAGACATTTTGACTCTTCTTCTCCAATGCGAAGCTTGTGCATTCCCAAATGCCATCTCTTGTACAACTTATTTCTGCAGATGATGAACTGGATGGTTAGACACCGTATTCCCCATTAATCCTTAGCATTTGCCCCTGTGGGTACGCGTCATTCTCTAAAAAGTTCCCAATGTCGTAATACCAGGGGTTCTTATCTTGAGCTTCGTCTATTGCGGCTATTGTCTCGTAAGCGGGTGCATATTTCTGTTCAATGACAATTAGATGCATCTTAACCCCGAGAGGTATGTCTACCATGGAAGATAGAGTTGCCAGTGCATCAACAAACCGATTGTTCTCTCTTAGCAGATTTGTAAATGTCAGTTTTTCAAACCTTAGAATTAGAATGTTCAAGGTCTGATGATAAACTTACATTTTCTCTCCCTGGACCTTCTAATCTTCGTTGGCTTGAGAAACAACTAGGTTTGAATCTCCGATGATGTCCAACCTTATTGCGCCTAGTTCTAAGGCAACTTCCAATCCAGCGATATACGCCTCGTATTTTGCTTCATTGTTGGACACTTTGAACCAGAGTTTGAAAGGCAAGGTGTGGACACCCCATTTTTGACTGACATTAAGACTCAGACATCATCGATTGAGCGCTCGGTGATTGCACATGTTGTGCTCGTTCTGAGGTTACGGAGTCTCGATTGAGAGCCTTGCCTCCAGACTTCAGGACTCTTTTATGCTTTGCCTCGATTTGCGAACTAGGTTCTGCTTTCTCTTCCTGAAGGGAGGGAGAGGTCTCGTAGACCATCTCTCAGTGGCCGTAGGCTACTTTTCATGATCGTAGACCACTATTCCTGTTTGGAGATCAGTTTTCGACTTTCAGAGCCGTCGGTCGTGCGCCTCAGTTCGGGACCACTTAACTTTCTCCGTTTGCTTTGATTTTCGGCACACACCTTGTTTCCTCTCTCTGGAGGGACACTGTGGCCTGGGAGACTACCTTCATGGTCACACACCACTTTCGATGCTTAACAGTCAGTTTTTGGGGCACCCGGCTGCCCGTTTTGGCCCTCGAACCCTCGTTTTGCATCCGTCTTGGTTCATTTTTGGCATGGACCCTATTTTCATTGTTTGGAAGGTGGTACAAGGGTGGGAGACCACCTTTTCTCCTTGGAGACCACTTTTCCCCTGCCAACCGGTATCCTTGACAGGTAGTTGGTTTCCCTCGCTTTTGGGCCATAATTCTTGGTCTTCCACCATACCACTAGCTTGCATTGAGTAAGGAGACCACCCTAGGAGGCTGCCGACCAACTTTTGAGACTTGACCCTTTTGAACCTGGTCGGCCTACCATGGCAAGTGGTCGGCCAACCCCTTGAACTGGTTGCCCTTCCTCTTCCTGTCTTGTCCCTGTGAGTTATTGCCAGCTGTGCCAGCTGGAAGGCACAGAATTGATCCTTCATGTATGTGTATGGAGGATCTTCAAGCTTGTTTTTAATTTCTTTCAGAAGCTTTGGACCCTCTTGGCTATAAAGGAAGGCCTTCCCTTCCTTGTAGAAGGTTCAGAATTTTTGGTCTAAGGCATATATACCTCTCCCTCTATATCTCTACATTCAAGATCAAAAAGGGCCTTGTTCTTGCACCATTGCATATTAACCCTTAGCCTAACACCTCCAACACCGACCTAAGCTTATTGGAGGTCATTTGCAAAGGTTAAAGGCTGAGTTTTTGGTCCAGAGGTTGCTGGCCTTGCTGAGCTACAAGGGTAACACACTAGTTCCCTCTTTTTAGCATTGTTTTGATCCTTGTTTTAGCTATACTTGCAAGCATATTTGGGCTTTATCATAAACTAAAAAAGGTCTTATTTTGAGGTCCTTAACATGTTTGTTTAAGACCATTTTTCTGTTGGGGGTCATCTACCCCCTTTGCATGCTTCATTTCATCTTATTTTGAGCCATGCCTTAGGGCCTTTGCATTGACCTTTGTTTGGTCTCTTAGCCACTGAAATCTAGTGGATTTTCAGTGGTTAGCATATTGTTTTGAGCACCAAAATCAGAGAGGGGTGACCCTCTCACCCCTTGTCTTGTTTACTAGCATATTTAGCCTAACAAAGGAGCCCTTATTTGCATACTTCCAAGCCATGTTTCAGGCCATTTTTGGTGGGTTTTAGGACCTTCATAGGCTCTGTTCAGAGCCCATTTTTTCATTTTGGGTGTCCATCTTGCATGTGTAGAACAACCCTCTTTATAGCCTATCAAAGGAGCCTATCATTCTTGCATGCATAGACCATGTTTCAGTGGGTTTTTGGGATTTATTTGGCATGTCATACCTCTGAATTTTGCTGGTTTGATGGCCTCTTGGTTGCCTCACATGCTTATAGTGCAAATCCTCTTTACTAGCTTACATTGCATGCTATTTTGGCCTTTGATTCTAGCACTTTTTGGCCATGCCTTAAACTGATTTTGTGCATGTTTTGGACTGCCTTAGCTCTTTTTTTTGCCTCATGGTCAAATGATGCTTGCTATGCATGGTTATAGTTCAATACCCTTGCCTAGCTTTGAGTTTTAGAGCCTATTGCATGCTTATGTTGAAGTGTTTCCATGTTTTGGGGCCATTGTGCATCATATTTTAGAGCTTACATATATGCCATATTCACATGTTTTCCACTTTTTAAATGCGTTTGAGAGTCGTGCTTGTATGCCTCGTTTTTGGACCATTGCATGAGCTTCATTTTCGTGCCTTTCGAGCCATCATTTTAGACCATTTTCCCACTATCTTGGACCTGCCTAGGGTCTATTTGGGGTTTGTTTTTCCATTTGTGCATTGCTTTATGTACCTCTAGTGTAATGGGCTTCACTAGTTTCGGTATTCGGGCCATCTAGTATGCATTGTGTGACGTGTTTGCATGATTCGGGACCATCTTGCATGTCATTTCAGAGCTGGAAAATGTGTGTTTGTATGCCATATTTCATCCCTTGCCACGCATTGATAGAGTTGCATTTGATGCCTTAGGTTTGGTCCCTTGCATTTATGCATGTTTGCATCTGTTTTGTTGCCTAATTTCATCATGTTTGGCCACTTATTTGAGTGTGGCTAAGGCCCATTCATTTTAGTTTAAGTCCATCTTGCATTGTACATGCCATTTACTCCATGTTGTTGCATGATTGGCCATTGTATTGTGTATGCCTTGATCATTTCATTGTTAGTCTCCATGTGTGCATTGCGTATGCCATATAGTTTTCATGTGCATTGAGTATGCCTTCTTAGTTCATAGCATTCTGTATGCTAGTTGCATGTTTGCATCATTTAGTGGCATTATGTTTAGGTTACATGTTAGAGTTGCATTCATGCATGCCATGTGTATTGCATTGTGTTTGGAGTAGGGTTTAGTCCAAACATGGGAAATGAGGGACATTTCATACTCTAAGTGACGAAACGTGCCTCGATTCTCGGTCACCGACACTCCGGATTATCCATGATGGAGTTTAGGCCTTATTGTGTACATTTGTGCATCCATTTCACATTGAGTCATGCAATTCGACTCCTCGGCCATCATACATCGAGATGCATGATTTGTGGCACGAGGATCGAGGACCACACTCCCTAGAGCTTATGCAAGGATGGAGAGAGTGGTCGTGCACACGTATGTTGAAAATACTTTGCCATGCCCCTTTCTTGCTCTCTGTTGCAACAAACCGGAAACCAGCAACAAAAACTGGTGAGTAGTATCCCTACAGCATGGTGGAGTTTCAGCCTTCTGGAGTTTTGAACAGTGTTCTGGGATCAGTTGCAAACAGAGGCAAATTGAGGTATCGCGATGGATTTTCCGGCAAGGCGACTCGAGCAAGCATGCATTCCTTGTCATTCAAGACTGAGCCGAGGCAGTCCATTTCATATGTTTTGCATGCTAGCTTATTTATTTTAGTTAATTTGTTAATTAATTAGGGTTGTGTAATAATTAGCTATAATTTGTTATTCATTCGGTTGTGTATTATTTATTCGGACCCTCCGAGGGAGGGCAATGTTGTAATAAGTGTGCGTGTGTGTGATGTATGTCTTCCAACCCCACGTCTTTCTCCCTTTTATTTAACAGCTTCTGATGGTTAGTTTTAGGGCATGTTTCAATTAGCATCTATATGTTTGCATGTTTGCATTCATTCATCTGTATTGCATGCACCGGGCTCTGCACTTAGCTGAGCCTATTGTAGTTGCATTTCTGCATGTGTTGCATTAGGCATTCTTAGCATAGTTCAGATTCATGCATGATTTCTAATTAGCTTCTTTCCTTGGCTCGGAATACTCGGTAAGTGTTTATGCTTTAGCATCCTTGCATGTGTGTGAGTGACTGCCATGATAGCATGCTTACCATGAGGTCATGTGCTTATGTGATATACCTGCATGAATGCCTGTGGGTGAAGGTTGGGTTGCTTGAGTTGGAATAATTCGTCGAAACCCGTGTTTTAGCCTACTTGCGAGTAGCAAACTTCAATCCATTTTCAAAACAAACATGCGATGTTTTGTTCCAACTTAGGCAATCCAGTCTATACTTGTATGCTGTGCGCATCACATAGTAATTCTAGGCTAATAAATTGGAATAAGAGCACATAATGTTTTCAAAACTCGATATCATGGTTAGTAGAGGCCAGTCTTTGATCGGGGGAGCGGGGGTGCTCACGAAGTGACCTTCCCCAATCGTACCCAAGTTCCCGAGCTGAGGCAACTTTGGTGATGACAGACACGTGGCCTTAGGCACGAGTCAGGGTTTTCTAAATTCCCTGAAAATAAAATATTTAGATGGTGACTCTGTATCTGGCAAAGCAGTCCATGTTTGGCACTTCTTTCTAAAAAATCTATTTTTCAAAATGATTTGCCGGATTTGGACTCTTTGGTGGTTTATCGGTCTCACATTGCACTTTGCGAGATTAGATTCAGAACCGTGACTTTTGAGTCCGAACTGTAGTAAGCCCAATGAACAAAACGGGATTCCCTCCCGGGACGTCTACAGTTTCTGGCGACTCCACTGGGGAGTTAGAGAACTTGACTCAAACTCATGATATCTTGTTTTGATTACACTTATTTGTTTCTTTGCATTGCATTTGCATTGGTGCGCCTAGGACACCGTGTTTGCCATCTGCTATTCCTGAATGGTTTGTCAGAGGCCCGCTTTGAGAAGCGTGCCATAAGACTGACCGATTGCAGGCTCTGCCACGATGGGAACACAAATCTCGTTTTTACTGGGGCACCCTTTTTGACCATTCGACCTAGTGCATATCGGAATCCATAGTGACTATCCCCAACTAGGACAGGTTGCTTACCCGATTATAGATTGTTTGAAACCGCTACGTGCGTAGTAAAACCCTAGCTCATGACAAAATAGGACAGGGAAATCTTACCCCAACAGAGGGGTGTTTTGGCTCTCACTTGTTTGCTATGTGCTTTTAGAGTGCGTCTCTACAGGAATGCATGTATCAGTTTACAAGTTTGGGTATCAGGCCTGCGGGCACTAGTTCTGTATTTTGGGAATCAGTTATCTGCGGGTATCAGATTCAGTTTTGGGGGCCTTGATTTGGGAACAGTGATCAGTGTTTCAGAACAGTCTATTCAACTTATCAACTGTGTGTTGTGATGCCCAACTATGTGTTGTTTGTTTATTTACGCTGTTATGTTGTCCGTTTGTCTGGTTGTTTATTTCCTTATTATTGCTTTATTTATCTTTTTGCTAGGTAGTTTAGCACAATTACTTCAAACCAAGCAAATATTTCCCAAGCATTCTGGGTTAGAGGTCGCTGACTCAATCGATCTGAGGATCAGGTCGACAGACTACCAGTGTTTTATTCCTTATGCCTGGTTATCAGACGGAGGTCGAGAAAATATAGGGTACCAAGATTGCCAGATCAGTGGTCTTTGAACAGTCGGGTTGAGATTTTTGAGTCCACTGCAGAGGAAGATAAGCCGGCAGTTCAGTCGGACCAGGGCAGTATGGCAAGAATGGAAGAGATGGTACGCCAGCTCCAGGAGATCATGAAAGCCATGCAGGAGGACGCTGTTCGTCAAGCAGAATTTGTCAAACAGCAAGCCGTTGTCATGGCCAAATAGGCAAAGCTAAATACCCGGCTACAGCAACAAACCAGAGCATCAGCTTCACACCAAGCTCCTCTCCCACCAAGAGTCCCACTAGCCGGGGTGACACCAAATGTCCAAAATATCCAGGAGGATACAGACATCCCAACAGGGCCGGCTCCACTCCCCATTCTACCTCAACTATCCAGGGCACCTACGCCTATCAATCAACCAGACTCTCCCTTTGAGTTTGAGGTGAACCCTACAGCGTTGAAGTTGAGCAAGCTCGAAAAGTTGTTCAAGAAATCCCAAGGGGTAAGGTCCATCCCAAACATTGAGGACGGGTATACCGATGCGGTTGTGACGCTGCCAGATCGGTTCAAGATGCCACAAATCGACGGCTTTGACGGGTCTAGGGATCCCATGGTGCATCTACGTTTGTTTTTGGACATACTAAGGCCGATGTGCCTCACCAGACTATAGAAGCTTTCATTGTTTGGCCGGAGCCTGCTGGGTGTGGCGGCCATCTGGTACGCAAATTGAAAGACGAGGTCAAGCAGAACTGGGATGAGATGGCCGAGGCTTTCATTGCACAGTACTCCTATAACACGCAAATTGAGATTACAACCTGTGATCTCGAGACAACAAGGCAGGAGCCTAAGGAGGGTTTCTCTGAATTCGTAACCTGCTGGAGGGCCAAGGCCACAATGATGACCATATGGCCGACGGATAAGGATCAAATATGGATGGTTGTGCGCAACCTCCAACCCAAACTGATGCAGAAAATGATCGTGCTGCCCTTTCCTACCTTTTCAGATCTACATGAAATGGGAGTACAGATCGAGGATACCTTGAAGCAGGGCTTGATTGACAATGACAAAGAGCAACCTAGGAGAACCTTCAACCGAAACAACAATGCAAGTACAAGCAGTGCTGCAACTGCTAAAGCTTCGGAAGTAAGCATGGCACCACCACCCCTCCAAGAACCCTGGCAGCTACACCATTCTTCGGTGCATCTGGAAGTAACACACAAACAACCAAATACCAACCTCAAGGCCAAAGAACCTTCACTCCATTATATATGCCCCTGTCCAAAGCTCTGGGGGTATTAATCAGGAAAGGGCACTTGACGCCCCTGGAGCCAAGGCCATTGCCAAATCCATTTCCTCCCTCCCATAACCCAGCCAAATACTACGCATATCACCAACAACATGGTCATGACGCCAACCAATGTTTTAGATTGCGTCACGAGATTCAGGATCTCGTTGACAACATGGTGATTGTACCTCCAGAAAAACCCAATGTCACAACCAGGCCCCACCTCCCAAACGTATCAACTTTATCTAGATTGGGGTCGTGTCTTACGATCCTAGCATCTATATCAATCCTTCTCACCTACCTAAGCTGGAGGTGTTCATTCCCGACAACACTGACTTGTATATGTTGGATATCTCCCGAACCCAACCTGAACCAATGGTGGTGACTGTCGAAGACAGAACGGGGATGACTTCGGAGGAGAATGGGATTGTTGAGTCAGAGTCTAAGGAAGTTGTGAGCTTTGTTCAGGAAGGATACAATCCGAGTGGCTACATCACGTCAGTAGGTCAGATCAGGCCAGATGTGAAATTACCGGTGAGGACTGAAATTTGTGTACTATGGGGGGATGGACTTGATCAGAGAATAGATAACTTAGCAGTTCTGGAATGGGACATTGTTGACCTTCAGATTTTCAACGAACAAGATTAGGGAGACACGACAGTCAACTGGTTTGATTTTGAGGAGTCGGCAGAAGTTACGGGGTGGCTTGACGACCAACCAGATATTGTTAAAGAATCTCAGCTGGAAAAAGGCATGTCAGGGGCAAGGACATCAGTTGTGGCCAGAAGGGTCGGGGATCAGAATACATCGCCGGAGAGTGTCGGTGCCAAGAATTTCACTCGGGATCTGGGCATTTTGAATAGAAGAGATGTTGAACAACAAACTGCATTGACGCAACTAGAATGGGAAGGAATTGAAGACTCTGAAAGAGCCAGAAAAGCCAAGGCCCCTGTGGGGACTGAAAGTGCTGTGTGCACAAGAACAGAGGGTGCTGTGAACACATAGACAAAAGGTACCGTGAGTACAAGGACAGTGGTAACGGAGCCGGACAGGTGTCTGTTGGCTGCTTATGGAATGTGGTGAGAGGACGATGATCTATGTCTTGTCCACACGGATAAGGACTGGGAAAGCAATCAACCGGATGATACTTGGTACATTGGTGAAGTTGACCATATGACTAGGAGTGGGCAGTATTTTAAGCCCCCATACCTAGATTAGCCAGAGGCGTCCGGGAAGGACAACGAGGTAGAGAAACAGAAAGAGAAGCAACTCGAAGATGAGGCCGTTCTAAAACAATTGAAAAAGATACAAGCAGACATCTCCATCTGGGGACTGCTTATGGTTTCTTGAGTACATAGACAGGTCGTCCTTTCAGCCATGGACAAGGCCAAACTCTCAATAGACACCACGCCAGAGCAGCTAGTTAGATTGGTTTTTTTGGGAGGAGGTTCCCTAATGTTGACCTTTTCTGACAAAGAGCTACCGCCTGAGGGTGCAAATCACAACAAACCTCTCTACCTCTCTGTGGAATGTAGAGGCAAATGGGTACCGGTGGTTCTTGTCGACACAGGATTCGCCATTAATGTGTGCCCGTCTAGGACTTCATATGCAATCAGGTTGAAGCCCGCGGACTTCGTGCCAACAGCCCAGGTGATTCGGGCGTATGATAACACAAGCAGGGAGGTGATGGGGACTGTCAAAATTTAGACCCGGGTTGGTCCAGGACAACACGAGATCGATTTCCATGTCTTGGACGTTCTTGCAACCTTTAACCTACTTTTAGGGCGACCGTGGTTGCACTAGGTAAAGGCAATTTCTTCCGCCTTGCACCAGATGTTAAAATACCCTCACGGGAAGGGGGTAGCTATAGTTTTTGGAAATTCATCAATCCATCCGCCACCAGAGGTGTCTACACCAGTCTTGGAAATTGAGCACAACACGGAGGATGTGTTCTTATCGGGGTTTACTCTGGCTAAGGCTCGAGTCGTGCAAAATATCTTAGCTGTTGATAAGGGGGTGTATGTCAGAGCACAATCAATATACCTCATGAACAAGCTTTAACACATCCCTGGGATGGGATTAGGGAAGTGTGGCCGGAAGGGCATTGTAGTATCGGCCGAAGTGTCGCACAACCCACATACCTTTGGCTTGGGTTATCTACCCACCAAAGAGAATTGGGTGAGGAAAGGTAAGGAGATGGCTGGGAGTGGCAGAGTGAAGAAGGCAAGGAAGCCATATGAATTAATGCACCGACCCATTTAGGGTACCCTAAATGGACGCTTCGTCTGGAAGGGGGAGGATTTTCCATTCTGCGGCTTCCCAGAGCCATGGTTGAATGTGGAGAGGAAGCGCGTGCCAGGTTTTAAGATCTTCTTCGACCTGCAGTTCTCCGAGTATGATGTTGCCGAGGAGTAGACAGACCCATCAGCTGAGGTTGAGCAGTGTAAAAATGTGGATTCCGAGAGCGCTGAAATTGAAATGGGGGTAGCACTGTCTTGTCTACTTTCAGATCCTCCGATCGTACAGAAGTGCTTGGGGGATAACTTCTCGGTGTCCATGATTGGGAATGAAACGGCTGCGAGCCTACCTACAAGTATTTTGGATGCATCCATCGCACCCTCTCTCATCTGGCAGTACGATGAGGGATTTTTGTTAAGCAGCACCGGGTCAAGTAGTGAGCTGGAATCTGATTCCACCGAGTCTGTGGAGTCGAAATCAAGTTCTAGCTCGTCTGAGTCCGATATTCCTGGAGGTGATAACCCGAATGCCACAGTCCTTTCTAGGTCGTCTTTTTCTTTCTCTTTTGAGTCTGTTGTAACAGAAGAATCGGACGATTTGGAAATGCTTAATAAGAATGGAATGGATGTTTCTGAGTACTTTTTTGTGCCCTTGATTTATTGTATTAATCAAGACTTTTAAAATTTTGATGAAAACGACGGGGAAAAAATTCCTCCGATTTTGCAACGCTTAATTGATCAAGAGCAGGAAAGATTTGTTAAACCTTTAATTGATGAAATCACTATTGTTAATGTTGGTACTGAGGAGGACCCGCGGCTGGTCTAGATCGGGTCCACGTTGTCTTCGGAGGAACGTGAGCGCTTAGTCGCTTTATTAAAAGATTTCAAAGATGTTTTCGCGTGGTCCTACGAAGACATGCCTGGAATAAATCCTGAGATTGTACAGCACCGGATCCCTCTTGACCCAGAGGCCCGACCCGTTAAATAGAAACTCAGAAGGATCCGCCCGGACTGGGCCCTCAAGATCAAAGAAGAGGTCACCAAGCAAATTGACGCAGGGTTCCTGCTGGTATCCGAATACCCAACTTGGTTGGCCAACATTGTTCCGGTACCGAAGAAGGATGGCAGGATCCGGGTATGCGTATATTTCAGGGATTTGAATAGAGCCAGTCCAAAGGTTGACTTTCCCTTGCCGCATATTGATGAGTTAGTGGACTTGACAGCGAGGCATGCTTTGCTTTCGTTCACGGATGGATTCTCGGGCTATAATCAGATAGTGATGGCACCTGAACACCGGGAGAAGACTGCTTTCACCACCCCATGGGGGACTTACTGTTACAGGGTGATGCCATTTGGGTTGAAGAACGCTGGAGCTACATATCAACGGGCCGCGACCACAATATTGCACGACATGATCCACAAAGAGGTTGAGGTGTATGTAGACGACATGATTGTCAAGTCCAAAGAAAGAGAGGGCCACTACACTGCCTTGCAAAAGTTCTTCCAAAGGATCAAAGAATTTTGGTTGCGGCTGAATCCTCAGAAGTGTACGTTCGGTGTTACGGCAGGGAAAATGCTGGGGTTTCTAATTACACAGAGAGGTATCGAAGTTGACCCTTCCAAAATCAAGGCCATCTTACAAATGCCACCACCAAGGATTAAAATGGAAGTGCGAGGCTTTCTGGGTAAAGTGCAATTCATAAGACGGTTTATCTCAAAATTAACCTTGACTTGTGAACCACTTTTTGGTCTCCTAAAGAAAGGAAAGAAGTTCCAATGGGACGGCCGATGCCAAGCTGCTTTTGAACAGATCAAGGAATATTTACAGAACCTACCCGTGTTGTCACCACCCGAGCCAAGGAAACCTTTGATTTTGTATCTTTCAGTAACTGAGACTACAATGGACTACATGCTCGCACAAGAGTCTGAGGACACGGTGGGGAGGGCTATCTACTATCAGAGCAAGAAGATATTGGATTACGAGACCCACTACACTCCACTCGAGAAGGCTTGTTTAGCCTTGGTATGGGCTACCTAGAAGCTGTGGCACTACCTGTTAGCTCACTCTGTAATGTTGGTTTCGAGATTAGATCCCGTCAAATATCTCTTCGAGAAACCGGCACTTACGGGTAGGCCAGCTCGTTGGTTGCTGTTACTTTCCGAATTTGATCTGAAATATATGACACACAAGTCAGTCAAGGAAAGAGCGGTAGCGGAGTTCTTAGCCGATCATCCAGTGGAAGGAGGTGAAGCAGTTGAGTACTTATTCCCAGATGAGGCCATTTTGCATAACGAAGACGAAACTTGGATGATATACTTTGACGGAGCGTCAAACCAATATGGGTATGGGGTAGGAGTGTTGCTAATAGCACCTGGCAATTCTCTTATCCTTCTAGCCTTCAAACTCTAGTTCAAAGTCTCGAATAATGAAGTAGAATATGAAGCATGCATTGCTGGTTTAGAAACAGCCCTGGAACTAGGGGCAAAATGGTTGGATGTCATCGGGGACTTGAACCTTGTTGTATCTCAAGCGAATGGAGATTGGAAAGTCAAAGAAGAAAAGATGATAATGTATCACCAGACCTTGGACTTGTTAATTCTTCGGTTTGAGAAACTAAACTTTGCTCATCTATTAAGAGAGAATAACAGGTTCGCAAATTCATTAGCAACTCTATCTTCCATGATAGACATCCCTTTCGGAGTCTGGATGCGTGCGATCATCATTGACCAGAAATTTATGCCAGTCTACAAGTTGATTGCTGCTATAGATGAGGTTCAAGATGAGAACCCCTGGTACTACAATGTCTGGAACTTCTTGGAAAAAGAGGCGTATCCATCGGGGACAAATGCCAAGGATAAAAGGGTAATCAGAAGAATGGTCGTTCAGTTCGTCATCTGCGGGGGTAAATTGTACAAGAGAGGTCATCTAGGAATGCATAAGCTGTGTGTTGAGGCTGAAGAGTCGAAGCGCCTAATGGAGGCCATCCATGGAGGAGAATGCGGAGCACATGTGAACAGGGTGACGCTAGCCCGGAAAATCCTCAGACAGGGTTACTACTGGTCCACCATGGAGGAGAATTGTATCGGCTTTGTTTGGCGATGCCACAAATGTCAGATCCATGCAAATCGCATGAACATCCCGCCATCAAAGCTGTATAATATGACTTTGCCATGGCCATTTTCAGTTTGGGGAATTGATGTGATCGGGGCTGTCACTCCAAAAGGGTCCAATGGACATGAGTTCATTTTGGTCACGACAGACTATTTCACAAAGTGGGTTGAGGCCCAATCTTATGTGGTGCTGAAGGCTTCACATGCTGCGAAGTTCATCAGGAACAACATCATTTGTCGTTATGGGGTCCCGAACGTGATTATCTCAGATAATGATTCCCACTTCAAGAAGGAAGTGATTGACTTGTTGAAAAAATACAACGTGGCTTTTCACAAGTCATCTACATATCGGCCGCAGACCAATGGAGCAGTCGAGGCCACCAATAAGAACATCAAGTGTATTTTACAGAAGATGGTAGAAACCTACCGGGACTGGCCAGATAAGCTGCCATTTGCTCTGTGGGGTTACCGTACTTCAATTAAAGCATCTACTGGAATGACTCTATATTCATTGGTTTATGGGATGGAGGCCATTCTACCTATCGAAATCGAGGTTCCGTCATTACGAGTGCTGGCTAAGTGTTAGATAGCTGAAGCAGATTGGCAGCAGAGCAGATTTGAGGAACTCATGCTCTTTGATGAAAGAAGACTGAGAGCACTGTACCATGTTCAAGGTTATCAGCACAGAATTGCCAGGGCTTTTAACAAGAAAGTTAAGTCCAGGAATTTGAAGGAAGGAGATTTGGTACTCAAAGACAACCGAGCTTCCATCTAGGACCCTAGGGCAAGTTCAAACCCAATTGGACTGGTCCCTACATCATTAAGTCTATTTGGTCAGGTGGAGCTATCGTTCTGATGAACCTAGACGGCCTAGAGTTCTCATAGCCGATCAGCATGGACAAATTGAAGAAACATTAGCCCTGAGAGGCTCGCTCGGCCGAAAGCCCGAAAGGGTGACCTAGGCAAAAGTTAGAGCATAGAAAATTCAAAATTATAAAAACTGAGCTCGCAAGGTTGAAAACCCGCAAAGGGCGGCCTTGGCAAAAGTTAGAGCATAAAAGGTGAGGGTTAATACACGAGTGAACCTGAGTCGAACTACATAAGGCTTGATTCCCATCTTTGGGATATGTAGGCAACTTCATCCTGAAGTCCAGCCATAAACTTTTCCCCGATCAACTTTGTCCATTTGATCATCTCGGTCATCTTTGTCTATTCAGCATTCAAGAGTTTCGGTTGTTATCTTTGGTGCAGTGCTATTCAGACTAGGGGAAACTTTCCAATTGCTGGGTTCTGGGGTTGTGCATCTCAGTGACAGATCTCAGGCGTGTCCAGTTCTGATCCAAATTGAAAATGGTTTTGAAAAGTTTTAACAAAAGTTGATTTTGCTCAAATTAATCTTTTTACAGCTTAGACCATTTTTGCACCAAAGCGAAAAAATTTTAGTACCCACAACCTTCAATTTTATTGATTTCAATACAGAGTTCTCCTGCTCTTGCATACAAATTGAAGTTGCTTTTCATTACATTCATAAAGAAAACTTGAAAGTTCTGATTAAAGCAAATAAATCAGGGGCATAGTCAGGTGTTTCCGCGTCCCCTCCCAGAGCTGGTCGAAGCCTCTGATGCCAAGCTGGGCCTAATTTGTGCCTCTTCGTTGAGCCAATCTATGCACTCATCAGACAAAGTGCAACTGAAAGTAGGAGCGGGGGCCAGAAGCTCTTTCGTCCTCCATGCCCTGGCATACCGAGCTAACTGTGCGCCTCGGACCGAAAACGCAGCTGGATACTCTATCCCTTCTGCCGGGCAAATCTGATCATGGCCGGAAAGGAAAGTAGAACACACAGTGTGTCAGGCCGATCAACTGAATCTCGGGCTGGCGAGACATACTGTAACTCATTGCCGGTAGATTGAGCCAAGGACAGCGCCAAGCAATGCGATTTGTGGACAAATTGCACATCCAATCGAACCACCATCCCTCATCCAGGGCATTGACTAGATGACGTCGAAAGAAGTAGTCGCAAGCTGAGTATGCTGGGCAAGGGTCCACAACCTGCAACTTATCCATCAACCACACCTGGGGAGATGAAAAATGAGAGATTAAAGAATAGAGAGATGTACGATGAGAGAAAAGTGAGAAACGGGCTTTGTGAGAAAAATCGAGCTTGAGTGCTAAGTGATGTGAGCAATATATATGTGAAGTAGGGTAGGAAATATTACCTACAGCAGTAGTGGACTCACCGCAAATCTGGTCATCTCTCGGCGATGAAAAGCATCTAAGCCCATCAATGTCTCGGCCAATGACATGGCGATGCAACTTTTTCCCTCCCTTAAGCCTTGGGCAACCTCGATCAACCGGACACTAGATCTTCCGGAGCCTAAGGCAAGCAAGACATGAGATAGCATGCACAAGCAAAGGGCATGTCGCTGAAAGCCCTGCCAATGATGGTCACCACGGTCACCGGAATCAGAAAAACGTTGAATCAAGCTGAGAACGTCCAATTCTCCGTTGCAAATCAGAGACCGAGCGTCGTGCATAGTGAGCCCACACATTCGTCTTAAGGCTTGAGCATGGCCGAAGTGAAGTTGAGGCAAGATCTCCTTGTTGCGCTCGGATTCCATGAAAGCTTGGAAATCTTCGAAGGTAGGACACATCTCTTGCCCGCCAAAGCTAAAGACATGTGTTACCGGATTCCAAAACCTCGCCGCGGCATGGAGAAAGGGAAGATGCAGCGGAGTGCGGCTCAACGTGAATAGTGCATTCAAGCCGAAGCCTCAGAAATTTAACTTTTTCAAGCCATCTAAAGTTGCGATCCAAGTTACGAGATTTTCGATAAGGAATGCCTCCATTTTGATGCAAAACTAAGATGAAATGAAAGAACCACGAAGCTAAAACTTTTATAGAGGATAAGGCACTATTTGGGGACACGTGTCAAAAATCTGGTGGTCGCCAAACCAGGTGGTCGGCCGACCACTTTTTCTGGTAGGCCGACCACTCCTTTGGTCTCCAAGGAAAATAGCTAGTCAGCCAGCCCCTTCTGGTGGTCGGCCATGGAGAAAAGTTGCTCTTTGGTCTATTCCTAGTTTCTGGAAGAGAGATCCTAGCTTTTCCATGCGTTGGGAGTGTTGAAGGTCCGAGTTTACCTCTGTTTCGGATGCGTGCCGTCACTCCAATTGTCCGAGATGCATTTGCTTATCAAGTTGTTGTTCTTTGTTTATCGAGTTGTTGTTTGGTTTTGCTTATTGAGTTGTTAAAGTTTTGTTTATCAAGTTTGCTTATCGAGTCATCGAGTTTTGTGCATCAAGTTGTTAGTCTTTGTTTAATCAACATTGTTGGATTTGCTTATTGAGTTGTAAACTTGCTAAGCTTTTGTTGTTTCTTAGTGAGTTAAGATGTTTAGTTTGTTGCATCAGTTCACTAACTGACTTGGCAAGTTTCGATGCTCAATTTTCATTCAATCTCATTTTTGTGTAAAATGATGCGATGCGATGCTAAGAACATAAAATACAACACTTTTCTAAAAAGTTGTTTCATTCCATCATGCTTCCTTTGTTACAACATTTTACAACAAGGGTACAAGTTTTACAGAAAATAAAACTACCTAATAATGTACAATGTGCTACAACTACTAGTAAAACAAGAACATCTGCATCGGTGCTATCAAGCGCAACACTGAGAGGCCCTCTTCATCCTCTTCGGATGAGAAGTCTCTGCAATACCTGCGCCAGCACCATCGTCTGAATTAGAGCTGTCGTCCTCGGGATCCTTCCCGTCATCACCTCCACTCTCAGAACTAGAACCGGAGCCCTCCTCTCTATCTGCGGATGTCTCTAACTGAGGATGCGTAGACTCTTCCTCACTGGACTCCTCGTCATCTATGATGGGTGCTTTACTCCTACCTCGTCTGAGAGACGAGTCCCCTCTCCCAGCTCCTCGAGAAAGCCTAGATGGCTCGGCCTGTAGTGGTGGCATCTAAAAAGGACAATTTGAGTACATTAGCCAACATGTATATCAGATGCAGAGACAAGAATGCTACATAGAGTGGGTGTATGCAGATACAATGTATGAATATAGTTTGTGTCAGATGTGCTTTACGCATACAGTCAAGCAATGCAGTGAAATGGTTAAATACAGCATGTCATCAGAAGTATGATAAATGCGAGAAAATTGAAAAATACCGTAACACCGGTGATGAACAGCTGTGTCTTTCTCCGCAAGACCATGCCCTCAAGTGAGGCCACCAATCCGAGCAGATCATCAGAATACTCCCTGGGAGGCTGTAGATACAAGCTCAAGTCATCAATGAATAAATGAATGCATAAGTATCTGAGCGATAAATGAAAAGCAGTGGAACATACCGGTGGTGAGTCAGGATCATTGATATATCGGTGTTCGGGCATAAGAGGCTCTATTGGAATCAGGTAAGATGACCCGTATCTCCATCCAGTCAACTCGGTCAGAAGATCTGGCCAGCCGGTATGCTAATAAGTTAGGGGAATCGGGGGAAGCTGTCTAGCCCCACTCCTCGATGTGCCGACCCTGCTAGACGAAGGAACTTCTGCAGCCCGGGCTCGAGCTGACGATGGTGCACCAGCAGCCCTCCTAGTAAGAGTACAGGCACCCATCAATGGGGGCATCAAGTACGTTTGGCGGTAAGTCGCATACTCCCCCTCCTCTATATGTAGAGTTGTATTGGTACCCAACATAGTGACATCGACCTCCTCGGGAGTGAGTCTCTTGACCGACCGCATGTCATCTAGAGGTGCTGAAGGGACACTCTGCTTAGGGACGCCCATCGTCTGGCGCATGAAGCGATCTCCCAGAAACCAGGCCCTGCCAACTGGCCCCTCAAACAAAGTCCTATACTGAGAAGAAGCCCATGCCCTCGGGAACTGCAAACGGATATCTCCTCCCAAAGGTCCCCAGGGCCGCCAAGCAATCTGAGGATAACAAGTGCATGAGCCAATCAGATGTCATAAATATGCGAGATGAATCAAAGCTGAAAATGTGAAGAACTGAGAGTTCTGAAGTACCTCGATCGCCCGCACCGTGTCAAAAAACTATCGCAAGAAGGGCAGAGTCTCTCGAGCCCTCGCACGGCATCGACCCTCAAACACATGAGAGTAAGGGATCGTAAGACGCACCTCCACCTCGAACTCTGGGGCTAGCGTCAAAAAATACGCATAAACCCATAGCTGTGGAAAACAGGGCAGCAGCCATCAGAATATAGAATATACAGAAAATACAGAGTGCTGAGTGCAGAATGTAGAATACGGAATGTAAAGTGTGCCGTGTGCAGTATACAGGTAATAAAGAGCAGAAATGTAAATCAAGAGGGCAGAAGGTACCTCCCAGGCTCTCCAGTAGCCGCCAACTATGTTCCCCTGTCCGTGGGAGGTCATACTCATATAGCAGTAGAGGGTAGCGAGGCCGGCGCCACCCCAGCCATACTGACTGACCTGTGATAGGTCCACCAAAGCACTGAGTAGGTACAGTCCAACTGTGTTCCCCCTGTCAAAGAACAAAGTGGTCCTAAGGAGGAACATCAAAAAACCTCGAGCGTACTGCTCTATCTCCTCAAGAGTCTCGGGCATACTCCCCCTATACTGCACAGGGAACCAAGTGTACCTAACTCTGCCCGATGATCGGTTAATCAGTGGGTGAGCTCCCAACAGATAGATACAGGCAGCCTCCCACTGGTCCATATCCTCGTCGCAGGGGACCTGTCGGCCGGCCACATCAAGGCCAGTCAGCATCGCAAAGTCGAACGGGGTCATCGTCATATCCCTGGTAGCTGAGAAGTGGAAAGAGTTGGTGGTGTCCCACCATCTCTCCATGAGTGCCCCCATCAAGGTCCTGCCCAAATCTTGCCCCGTTCACCATGTGACGAACGGTCTCTGGGAGCTCTCCGTACCACTCCCTAACGATAATCGAGCCATAACCTCGCGTAGAATGAGAGGGTACCTACATTCAAAATGAACAGATGTATTCAGTTTCAGAATGAAATGTATAAGCTGAGTGCAAATACAACGAATGAGCTGTGAGTTCAAAAGTGAAATGTAAGAATTGTGTGTTCAATATGCGCTGCGTGCAAATGAAAACTGTGGGCTGTGTGTTCACCTCAAGTGTTTGGGCTGCGTGTTCAGATTTTAGAAAAATGTGGGCTGTGTGTTCACCTCAAGAGTTTGGGCTGCGTGTTCAGATTTCAAAAACTGTGGGCTGTGTGTTCACCTCAAGTGTTTGGGCTGCGTGTTCAGATTTCAAAAAATGTGGCCTGTGCGTTCACCTCAAGAGTTTGGGCTGCGTGTTCAACTTTCAAAAATAGTGGGCTGTGTGTTCACCTCAAGAGTTTGAGCTGCGTGTACAGATTTCAAAAACTGTGGGCTATGTGTTCACCTCAAGTGTTTGGGCTGCGTGTTCAGATTTCAGAAAAATGTGGGTTGTGTGTTCACCTCAAGAGTTTGGGCTGCGTGTTCAGATTTCAAAAACTATGGGTTGTGTGTTTACCTCCAGTGTTTGGGCTACATGTTCAGATTTCAAAAAATGTGGGCTGTGTGTTCACCTCAAGAGTTTGGGTTGCATGTTCAGATTTCAAAAACTGTGGGCTGTGTGTTCACCTCAAGGGTTTGAGCTGCATGTTCAGATTTCAAAAAATGTGGGCTGTGTGTTCACCTCAAGAGTTTGGGCTGCGTGTTCAGATTTCAAAAAAAAACTGTGGGCTGTGTGTTCACCTCAAGAGTTTGGGCTGTGTGTTCAGATTTCAAAAAAATGTGGGTTGTGTGTTCATAATCAAAAGTTCGGGCTATGTGTTCAACTTTCAAAAACTGTGGGCTACATGTTCACGATAAAAAGTATGAGTTGCGTGTTCAGAAATTTTAGTGATTGAGCTGTGTGTTCAAAATGCAAACAGAATGCTATGTTATAGACGAAGTGTTCAGAACAAGCTGTGTGCCCACTCAACAGAATTTTGTGCTGTGAGATATGTGCTAAAATAAGCATACATAGTGAAAGTATGAAATGTGCATGAAATGCAGAATACATTGCAGAGAATGTAAAAGTGAAGTGCGTACCTCTCGTGCCTGATGAGAGAGATGAGTCTCTGGCTCCCGCAGCAACAGATCTACAGGCGCTTGGTCATCAAAGTCAGTGAAATGGTAGAAAGTGGCCTGAAGAAGGATGTGCTCCTGAGGATGTGCTCCTGAGGATGGTACCTCTCAGGATCAAACAGCCGAACTCTCGAGGGCAAGGACATGATGTCAGGCTCACCCTCGGCACCTGGAGGTCCTCTACCATGAGGAAGATGACCTGCCATTTGAAGAAATTTGCAAAAGGAGCAAAAATGAGCAAAACGAGCCAACATTGGAAAAAGTCAACAAAAGTCAACTCCCGAGAAAATGTTCCAAATGTTGAGACAAGCTTACCCCAAGTGGTGAAAATGAAGAAAGAGGCTCCGAAATCAAATTTTAATCGGTCCAAAGTGAAGAAAACTGAAAGATTTCGCGAAACAACTTTGCGTGGGGTGTTGGAAAGTGCGTATAAAGAGCAGATCTGAGAGAGAAAATGGTCTAGGAAGGAAGGAGAACTGATTTCAGCCTTCAGGGTATGAGGAATAGTGATTGGGACATGTGGATTTAAAGAAACAAGTCTAAAAAGACAAAACTGTCCCGAATTTGGACAGGTGGCCGCCCAAACACCTTTCCTGGTAGGCCGACCACCCCCTTGCACAAAGCCTGGTCGGTGGCCTCCCTAGGTGATCGGTGGCCCTCCTGGGTGATCTCCAATGTCTCTTTGAGCTCCCTACAAATTTTGGTGGTGATTGGAGTCCTCGACACTTAAGAAAGTACAAGTAAAGTGCACTTTTTGACGTGAAATCCCTCTGCGGGAACTTCAAATCCAATATTCAACACATGGCTCGTCATAACTCGCCAAGAGCAAGGTGTATCCTTTTTGAGTACGTTGTAACCCCTCCTAGAGTTAAATCGGAGGTCGCGTTTGAGTTGCCCTCGTTGAGGCTTGCATTTCTTTGCTCAATGTTTTGTTTCAAACATGCTTTTGAAGTCGCACTTATCCTGCATTGTTATGCACATCACTTGCATTATTATGCACATCGCCTGCATTGTTGTGCACGTTTCACTGGGATTATCATGCCCCCATACTTAACTTGTGCTGTCACGCGTATTTCTCTTGCATTGCGATGCACTTTTCCATCGGCACCATGTCTATCCTCATTCGATATAATGTTGAACATATGTTGCTAACTATGTTGTGCCTATTAAGTTTTTTTCTTTTGCAGGAACGATATTGTATGTACAGTTCATTCGAGGCTGGTGCGACCAGACGATATTGTAGGTACGGTTCATTTGAAGCTGGTGCGACCAGACGAACCGGGCAAGTATTGTATCTTCTCCGTGTGAGACGTAGCGAGAATTGAATAATTCTCCGTATTCTTAAGCTGCATGAAATGAGTTTTGCTTTGCATTCTTGCTTAAAACTGTTGCATTTATTGTGAGTATTTGCTTCATTACAGCTTTTTGTTTTGCATAATCATGAGTTACGTTCAGCTTTGTACATATCATTTTGCATTTTGCCCCCCTGCCTGCGGGCACATCTCTTTTATCTCGCATGTTTGTCTAAGTCTTCGACCTTGTCAAAAATGGGTCGTCTCTGGACTTTGACATTCACTCCCGTCACGTATGACTTTCGAGTTTTGTCAAAGAGGGACAACTGTAGACACCCCATTTTTGACCGACCTTAAGACTCAGACATCATGGATTGAGCGCTTGGTGATTGTGCATGTTGTGCTCGTTCTGAGGTTACGGAGTCTCAGCTTAGAGCCTTGCCTCCAGACTTCAGGACACTTTTGTGCTTTGCCTCGGTTTGCGAACCAGGTTCTGCTTTATCGTCCCAAAGGGAGGGAGAGGTCTCGTAGACCATCTCTCAGTGGCCATAGGCTACTTTTCGTGATCGTAGACCATTGTTCCCATTTGGAGACCAGTTTCCGATTTTCGGAGCCGTCGGTTGTGCGCCTCGGTTCGAGAACGCTTAACTTTCTCCATTTGCTCTGATTTTTGGCACACACCTTGTTTCCTCTCTCTAGAGGGACACTATGGCCCGAGAGACCACCTTCGTGGTCGCATGCCACTTTCGATGCTTAACAGTCAGTTTCGGGGCACCCGGCTACGCGTTTTGGCCCCCGAACCCTCGTTTCGCATCCGTCTTGGTTCATTTTTGGCATGGACCCTATTTTCATTATTTGGAAGGTTGTACAATGGTGGGAGACCCCATTTTCTCCTTGGAGACCACTTTTTCATCGCCAGCCAGTTTCCTTGACAGGTAGTTATTCTACCCCACTTTTGGGCCATAATTGCTAGTCTCCCACCATACCACTAGCTTGCATTGAGTGAGGAGACCACCCTAGGAGGCTGCCGACCAACTTTTGGGACTTGACCCTATTGAACCGGGTCGGCCGACCAAGGCAAGTGGTCGGTCGGCCCCCTGAACTGGTCGGCCTGCCTCCTCCTGTCTTGTCCCTGTGAGTCGTTGCCAGCTATGCCAGCTAGAAGGCACAGAATTGATCCTCCATACACGTGTATAGAGGATCTTCAAGCTTGTTTTTAGCTTCTTTGAGAAGCTTTGGACCCTCTTGGCTATAAAGGAAGGCCTTCCCTTCCTTGTAGAAGGTTCAGAATTTTTGGTCTATGGCATGTATACCTCTCCCTCTATATCTCTACATTCAAGATCAAAAAGGGCCTTGTTCTTGCACCATTGCATATCAACCCTTAGCCTAACACCTCCAACACCAACCTAAGCTTCTTGGAGGTCATTTGCAGAGGTTAAAGGCTGAGTTTTTGGTCTAGAGGTTGCTGGCCTAGCTGAGCTACAAGAGTAACACACTAGTTCCCTCTTTTTAGCATTGTTTTGATCCTTGTTTTAGCTATACTTGCAAGCATATTTGGGCTTTGTCATAAACTGAAAAAAGTCTTATTTTGAGGTCCTTACCATGTTTGTTTAAGACCATTTTTCTGTTGGGGGTCATCTAACCCCTTTGCATGCTTCATTTCATCTTATTTTGAGCCATGCCTTAGGGCCTTTGCATTGACCTTTGTTTGGTCTCTTAGCCACTAAAATCCAGTGGATTTTCAGTGGTTATCATGTTGTTTTGAGCACCAAAATTAGAGAGGGGTGACCCTCTCACCCCTTGTCTTGTTTACTAGCATATTTGGCCTAACAAATGAGCTCTTATTTGCATGCTTCCAAGCCATGTTTCAGGCCATTTTTGGTGGGTTTTAGGACCTACATAGGCTCTGTCCAGAGCCCATTTTTCCATTTTGGGTGTCCATCTTGCATGTGTAAAACAACCCTCTTATAGCCTATCAAAGGAGCCTATCATTCTTGCATGCATAGACCATGTTTCAATGGGTTTTTGGGCTTTATTTGGCATGTCATACCTCTGAATTTTTCTGGTTTGATGGCCTCTTAATTGCCTCACATGCTTGTAGTGCAAATCATGTTTGCTAGCTTACATTGCATGCTATTTTGGCCTTTGATTCTAGTATTTTTTTACCATGCCTTAAACTGATTTTGTGCATGTTTTGGACTGCCTTAGCTTTTTTTTTTTTTCCTCATGGTCAAATGATGCTTGCTATGCATGGTTATAGTTCAATACCCTTGCCTAGCTTTGAGTTTTAGAGCCTATTGCATGCTTATGTTGAAGTGTTTCCATGTTTTGGGGCCATTGTGCATCATATTTCAGAGCTTACATGTATGCCATATTCACATGTTTTTCACTTTTTAAATGCGTTTGAGAGTCGTGCTTGTATACCTCGTTTTTGGACCATTGCATGAGCTTCATTTTCGTGCCTTTCGAGTCATCATTTTAGACCATTTTCCTACTGTCTTGGACCTATCTAGGATCTGTTTAGGGTTGGTTTTTCCATTTGTGCATTGCTTTATGTACCTCTAGTGTAATGCGCTTCACTAGTTTCGGTATTCGGGCCATCTAGTATGCATTGTGTGACGTGTTTGCATGATTCGGGACCATCTTGCATGTCATTTCAGAGCTGGAAAATGTGTGTTTGTATGCCATATTTCATCCCTTGCCATGCTTTGATAGAGTTGCATTTGGTGCCTTAGGTTTGGTCCCTTACATTTGTGCATGTTTACATGTGTTTTGTTGCCTAATTTCATCATGTTTGGCCACTAATTTGAGCGTGGTTGAGGCCCATTCATTTTAGTTTAAGTCCATCTTGCATTGTACATGCCATTTAGTCCATGTTGTTGCATGATTGGCCATTGCATTGTGTATGCCTTGATCATTTCATTGTCAGTGTCCGTGTGTGCATTGTGTATGCCATATAGTTTTCATGTGCATTGAGAATGCCATTCTTAGTTCATAGCATTGTGTATGCTAGTTGCATGTTTGCATCATTTAGTGGCATTATGTTTATGTTTCTTGTTAGAGTTGCATTCATGCATACCATGTGTATTGTATTGTGTTTGGAGTAGGGTTTAGTCCAAACACAGGAAACGAGGGGTGTTTCGTACTCCAAGTGACGAAACGTGCCTCGATTCTCGGTTGCCGACACTCCGGATTACCCATGATGGAGTTTAGACCTTATTGTGTTCATTTGTGCATCCATTTCACATTAAGGCATGCAATTTGACTCCTCGGCCATCATGCATCGAGATGCATGATTAGTGGCACGAGGATCGAGGACCACACTACCTAGAGCTTATGCAAGGATGGGGAGAGTGGTCACGCACACATATGTTGAAAATACTTTGCCATGCCCCTTTCTTGCTCTCTGTTGCAGCAAATCGAAAACCAGCAGCAAAAACTGGTCAGTAGTATCCCCACAGCATAGTGGAGTTTCAGCCTTCTGGAGTATTGAACAGTGTTCTCGGATCAGTTGCAAACAGAGGCAAATCGGGGCATCGCGATGGATTTTTCGGCAAGGTGACTCGAGCATGCATGCATTCCTTATCATTCAAGACCAAGCCGAGGCAATCCATTTCATATATTTTGCGTGCTAGCTTATTTATTTTAGTTAATTTGTTAATTAATTAGGGTTGTGTAATAATTAGTTGTAATTTGTTATTCATTCGGTTGTGTATTATTTATTCGGACCCTCCGACAGAGGGCAATGTTGTAATAAGTGTGCGTGTGTGTGATGTATGTCTTCCAACTCCAGGTCTTTCTCCTTTTTATTTACCAGCTTATGATGATTAGTTTTAGGGTATGTTTCAATTAGCATCTATATGTTCGCATGTTTGCATTCATTCATCTGTATTGCATGCACCAGGCTCAGCGCATCATGCTAACTGCATTGTATTTCAATTCCAAGTTGAATGCATGTATCAATTGTTGCATTTCATATGCTATCTTAGAATAGCCGAGCCTATTGTAGTTGCATTTATGCATGTGTTGCATTAGACATTCTTTGCATAGTTAGGATTCATGCATGATTTCTAATTAGCTTCTTTCTTTGGCTCGGAGCACTCGGTAAGTGTTTATGCTTTGGCATCCTTTCATGTGTGAGAGTGACTGCCATGATAGCATGCTTACCATGAGGTTATGTGCTTATGTGATATATGTGCCCGAGTGCCTGTGGGTGATGGTTGGGTTGCTTGAGTTGGAATAATTCGTCGAAACCCATGTTTTAGCCTACTTGTGAGTAGCAAACTTCAATCCATTTTCAAAACAAACATGCGATATTTTGTTCCAACTTAGGCAATCCAGTCTGTACTTGTATGCTGTGCGCATCACATAGTAATTCTAGGCTAATAAACCAGAATAAGAGCACATAATGTTTTCAAAACTCGATATCATGGTTAGTAAATGTCGATCTTTGATCGGGCGAGTAGGGGTGCTCACGAAGTGACCTTCCCTAATCATACCCAAGTTCCCGAGCCGAGACAACTTTGGTGATGACAAACATGTGGCCTTAGGCACGAGTCAGGATTTCCTAAATTCCCCCAAAATAAAATATTTAGGTGGCGACTCTGTGTCTAGCAAAGCAGTCCATATTTGGCACTTCTTTCTAAAAAATCTGTTTTTCAAAACAGTTTGCCGGATTTGGACTCTTTGGTGATTTATCAATCTCGCATTGCACTTTGCGGGATTAGATTCAGAACTATGACATTTGAGTCCGAACTATAGTAAGCCCAATGAACAAAACGGGATTCCCTCCCGGGACGTTCGGTGACGTCTACATAGGGGTATATTGAAACCATTGGGTGCTATAAGCAACACGCTTATCCTATAACCGTATTGGTTAGCGGCACCATGAAAGTACATTGTCTAGGTCTCCTCTTCCACCTGCAGATCTAGAAACATATACTCTACTATTTCATCTCCTTTCACTAGGCGATCTGCCGAAAATTCTGCTACTGTTCTCCCTTTGACTGACTTACATATGACATACTTGAGGTCAAACTCGAAGAGAAGAAGCAACCAATGAGCTAGCCTACTCGTAAGTGCTGGTTTCTCAAAGAGATATTTAATGGGATCTAATCTCGAAACCAGAATTACGAAATAGGCTAACAGGTAGTGTCTCAACTTCTTAGTGGCCCAAACCAAAGCTAAGCATGCCTTCTTCAGAGGAGTGTATTGGGTCTCGTAATCCAACATCTTCTTGCTCAAGTAGAAAATGACCTTTTCCACCTTAGCTACTGATTCTTGCGCTAGCATGCACCCCATAGTTGACTCTATCACCAATAGATACATGATCAATGGGTTCTCCAGCTCTGATGGCAACAATACAGGAAAATTTTGAAGGTATTGCTTGACTTGTTCGAAAGCATACTAACGTCGATCATCCCATCGGAACTTCTTCTTCTTTTTCAAGAGACCAAATAGTAGTTCACAAGTCAAGGTTAATTTTAAGATAAACCGTCTTATGAATTGCACTTTACCTAGAAAGCCACACACCTCCTTTTCAGTCCTTAGTGGTGACATTTCTAAGATTGCCTTGATCTTGGATAGATCTACTTCAATTCCCCTTTGAGTAATAAAAAATCCCACCATTTTTCCTGTAGTCACCCAAAAAGTGCATTTTTATGGATTTAACCTCAGCTTGTACTCCCTGAGCCGTTCGAAGAATTTTTCCAGTGCGATGTAGTGGCCTTCTCGTTCTTTGGATTTTACAATCATGTCATCCATATGCACCTCGACTTCCTTATGGATCTTGTCGTGCAAGATTGTGGTTGCAGCTCTCTAATATATTGCCCCGACGTTCTTTAACCCGAATGGCATAACCCTGTAGCAGTAGGTACCCCATGGCATGGTGAATGCAGTCTTCTCTCTATCTTCAAGTGCTTTCAAGATCTGGTTATACCCCAAAAACCCATCCATGAATGATAGCAACGCGTAGCTGGCAGTGAAGTCTATGAATTTGTCAATGTGTGGCAATGGAAAGTCATCATTCGGATTACCGTTATTCAGAACCCGGAAGTTGACGTAAATCCTGATTCTAACATCCTTCTTCAGAACTGAAACAATGTTGGCCAACCAAGTCGGATATTCAGATACCATCAGGAATCCTGCATTGATCTGCTTGGCGACTTTCTCTTTAATCTTCAGTGCCCAACTTGGATGGATTCTGTAGAGCATCTATTTAACTGATCGGGCCTCGGGGTCAAGAGGGATCCAGCGCTGCACAATCTCATGATCGATTCTAGGCATATGTTCAAAGAACCAAGCAAAAACATCTTTGAAATCTTTTAATGAAGCGATTAAACGCTCGTATTTCTCTGAAAACAACATGGACCCTGTCATGACCCGAACCCGCTCCCATGGGTTAAGGACATAACCGGCCAGCAATCATGAGATTACCTACAGCCTTAAACCAAATCAGACATGTTTTAACAGAGTTAAGGGGGCCAAACGAAGGCAAATTTCAAACTCTTGTCCATAGAGCTGTGCTTACATGGCACATCCTAACATTTCACAAACATACATTAATAACTCACATCAAGGAAAGTTTACATATAAGCTTTACACAACAGGATCATTCAAGTCATGGTCAGCCAATCAAAACTATATATAATCGTAATCCAAAGTTCCTGCCAACATGACAAAATATAACAAAACAGTAAAAGGGCGAAAACAAGTCTCATGTGTGAGACGTATGGGCTAACTTTTCAAAACCTTGACTGTTTCACACAAACTTCACTGAGGCTGGATTTGGACCTCCATTGGCTCACCTATAGACACATGAATGAGCATGAGCGAAAGCCCAGTGAATAATATCAAATAAAGAAGATACACGAACAGTATTTAGAACAACACACATCAGACGGCCTCGGGACCAATTCATATTGTATCTAATATATATATGTATGTACAGGTCAAGTGACTACGGTTCCAAACACCTCATACGGCCTTGGGCCCAATTCATTCATATTCGATGGCCTTTGGCCCAATCACTTCTGTCCAACGGCCTTTGGCCCAATCATTCGTGTCAGACAGCCTTTGGCCCATTCATTCTTTCATTCATGTCAAACAGCCTTTGGCCCATTCATTCATGTCATATGGCCTTCGGCCCATTCATTCTTTCATTCATGTCAGACGGCCTTTGGCCCATTCATTCATGTCATATGGCCTTCGGTCCATTCATTCTTTCATTCATGTCAGACGGCCTTCGGGCCATTCATTCATGTCATACGGCCTTCGGCCCATTCATTCTTTCATTCATGTCAGACGGCCTTTGGCCCATTCATTCTTTCATTCATGTCAGACGGCCTTTGGCCCAACCATATGGCATACCAAACATTTTTCCACAATTCAAATTTACAGACTTATAGAGAAATAAGAAATTGGACAAATAACATATTTAAAAATATCTTTACTAAAATATTACTCACAGTGTTTTGCTGGTGGATTCACCCTTGAGCTCGACCCTACACATTACATAACACATATGGGTGACAAACGATTCAATCCGTTCTTAATTCACACATCCCTCTTAGGCCTCTTTATTATTCTTTTAATTCATTCATAATGCTCAATGCATGCCTAAGAGTGGTTAAAAGTGAAAGAGAACGGAAAATGAAACACAGAACACTTTTACAAAATTTCTAAAACAGGGCTCCCCGCTCGAGCGTGGACTTTCCCGCTCGAACGGACCCATTAGGTCTGCAAAAGTTCTGGTTGCCTCATTTTTATGCTCGATCGTGAATTCGGACGCTCGAGCAGAAAGTCACTATACATAGTTCCCCGTTCGAGCATGAACTTCCCCGCTCGAGCAGACATCAATGCCTGCAAAAATATTCTGGGAGATCGCATTTTACGCTCGAGCAGCCTTTTCCCCGCTCGAGCGAAGTTCATGAAATTTGGGTTTTCCAGAACTGTTCTTGAGGCCCAAATTTGACCTCCAAGGGTCCAAAACTCATGATTTTGGTTCAAACATGCAAATACCTTATACCACATGAGAATATAAGAGTGTGACACCAATTTGTTCAAAATCATCATCTAATTCTCAAATAAAATTCTCATTTCTTTGGTATGATCAAACCCATGCATTCAAACTTCATAATAATGCTCATAACCATGAAAATCAACAAAATTATGCTTGCATGTATGCTTTAAAACTCATATTCTCATATTTAACTTGATACATGCTTGATTTATGCCAAATCATAGTAATTCTATACGTGCATGTGCATATTAACTTCAAATTCATCAATTATAACACAATTCTTGTTCTTGATCATCATTCAACTTTGAATTCACAAAGTTACAAATTGAGATCCATGAATTTAGTCACCTAGAGGCTCAAATCTTCCAAATTATGGTTAATTCTAGAGTGAAGCTTTAAGATCACCAAGTTCCTTAGTCAAATCTCTATCTTGAGCTCCCCCTCTCTCTAAATTCAGCCATTCTCTCTCTCTAGGGTATAATTTTCAGATGTTGAGCTCTAAACAACAAAATGAGAGTGTAAATTGGCCCTATATATAAGCTCCTCTAATCACATTGTTTTAATACTAATTAATTGAGCACTAACTCATCAATATAGTCTATTTAATTTGATCCAAATCAATTTTCAATTAAATTTCACCGTAGGCTCTAAAAATTACGCCAATCGCAATGGCGCAGTCAATTTCGGTTTCTGTGGCTGATAAAGCCTTCAATTTTCAGTTTATAACAGTAAGTTGAACAGATATTCCTACGGTGAACAGATAGAAATTCAAAACCACATATATTCATATAAATGGCACTCAAAATCATATCAAACAGATAATCACAATCACAATTAAGATTAATTAGCATAATACAGAGGAGGGTTATCACAGTCTTCCCTCCTTTAGGAAGTTTGGTCCTCCAAACTTATTTTACCTTCGTCGGGAAACAAATGCGAATAGTAGAGTCGCATCTCATCCTCTTTTTCCCACGTGGCATCCGTCCCATAGTGTTCTTTCCATTCCACTTTCACCATTGGGATGGACTTGCTTCTCAATTGTTTCACTTGCCGATCAACAATTTGTTCCAGCCATTCGGCATACTCCATATTTTCATCAAGAGCTACCCGGTGATAATTAATCACATGAAATGGGTCTCGAAGATAACCCCTCAACATCGACACATGAAACACATTATGGATTTGCTAGAATCCCGGTGGCAAAGCGACTCGGTAAGCAACTAGACCAAGCCTTTCCAGAATTTGAAACAGCCCAATGTAACAGGGTGACAATTTACCCTTCTTTCCAAACCTCACTTGGCCCTTCATCAGAGTCACACGGATGAACACATGGTCACCAGCCTCATACTCAAGAGGTTTTCTTCGAACATCTGCATAACTCTTTTGTCGGTCCTGAGCTGTTTTGAGCCTTTGCTGGATAGTTCTAATTTTCTCGAAAGTGTCTTGCACAATTTCAGGCCCAAGTAAAGCTCTATCCCCGACTTCTGTCCAAAAAATTGGTGATCTACACGTTCTACCATACAAAGCCTCGTATGGTGCCATACCGATGCTGGAGTGGAAGCTGTTGTTGTATGCAAACTCTACTAGCGGCAAATAATCTTCCCAACACCCTTGAAAATCCAAAGCACACATTCTCAGCATATCTTCTAACGTCTGTATGGTCCATTCTAATTGCCCATCTATCTGTGGATAGAATGCAGTACTAAACCTCAGCTCTGTCCCCATAGCTTTTTACAAACTCTTCCACTATCTAGATACAAATTTCAGATCTCTATTCGACACAATAGATACCAGAACTCCGTGTAAACGGACAATCTCATCAACATATATAGTAGCCAGTCTGTAAGTATCAAATGTAGTTCTAACAGGTAGAAAATATGCAGATTTAGTCAGTCTATCAACTACAACCCAAATAGAATCCATAACTCGAGGAGTCTGAGGTAGACCAACAACAAAATCCATAGTCACATGCTCCCACTTCCATTCAGGAATAGGGAGAGGTTGAAGTAGATTGCCTGGTTTCAGATGTTCAGCTTTAACTTGCTGACATTGAAGGCACTTGGACACATATTCTGTAATTTCTTTCTTCATTTTAGGCGGCCAATAGCTTTGTTTCAAATCCCGATACATTTTGTTATTACCCGGATGCATAGCAAATACTAACTTGTGAGCTTCATCTAGAACTCTTTTCGTTAGTTTCGGAATATCTGGGGCACACAATCGGTTCCAAAATCTCAACACTCTGCCTACAACGCTGAATTCTGCTTTCGGACTTGTCTCAAATTCATCAATCACTTTTTTGAGGAATTTATCCTCTTTTTGTTTCTGTTTAATCTCATCAATGATTGTCAGTTCGGCCGAAATAGCAGCTATCAATCCGCCCTGTTCACATAATACCACTTCAATTTCAGACTTCTCAAAAGCTTGCAAGATCCCTTTCTGTTCAGTAAACAAACAAGCCATACTCCCCATTGATTTTCTACTCAAGGCATCAGCAACTGTATTAACTTTCCCGGGGTGGTACTAAATCTCAAGATCATATAGTCTTTTATCAGTTCAAGCCATCTCCTCTATCGCATGTTTAACTCTTTCTACGTAAAAAAGTATCTCAGACTTTTGTGATCTGTGTAGACTTCACACTTTGCCCCATACAAATAATGCCGTCGGATTTTCAAAGCAAACACAACTGCAGCCAATTCTAAATCATGCGTTGGGTAGCTTTTCTCATGTGGTCTCAATTGTCGAGAGGCATAAGCAATTACTCGCCCATTCTGCATTAACACACAACTCAAACCTTTATAGGATGCATCATTGAAAATCACAAAATTTTCGATACCTGATAGTAGTGTCAAAACTGGTGCAGTGGTCAATCTTGTTTTCAGTTCATGAAAGGCAGATTCCATTCAAATGGTTGCCCTTTGCGTGTCAGTTGGGTAAGAGGTACAGCTATTTTTGAGAAATCCTTCACAAATCTCCTGTAGTACCCAACTAAGCCCATGAAGCTGTGGACTTCTGTTATATTTGTCGGTGTAGGCCAATTCACAACTGCCTCTATTTTCTGTGGGTCAACTGAAATTTCTTCTGTGTTGATCACATGCCCTAAAAAGATAACTTCATCTAACCAAAATTCAAATTTCTTTAGTTTAGCAAATAATTTCTTTTCTCTAAGTGTTTGTAGGACAGTTCTCAAATGATGTTCATGTTCAAGTCTATTCTTGGAGTATATCAAAATGACATCAATAAAAACCACAACGAATTCATCAAGGTACGTTCTAAAAATTCGGTTCATTAAGTCCATAAATGTTGTCGGAGCATTACTTACCCCAAATGCCATAACAAGAAATTCATAATGGCCATACCTTATTTGAAACGTGGTTTTCTCAACATCTTCTGCTTTCACTTTCAACTAGTGGTACCCAGATCTCAAATCAATTTTGGAAAATACTTGTGATCCCTGCAACTGGTCAAATAGGTCATCAATACGTAGAAGGGGATATTTATTCTTTATTATTACCTTGTTCAATTCTTGATAGTCGATACACAAACACAAGGTTCCATCTTTCTTTTTCACAAACAACACTGGTGCACCCCATGGTGAAGTGCTAGGTTGGATAAACCCTTTGTCAAGCAGGTTTTGCAATTGTTCTTTCAGTTCTTTCATTTCAGTAGCAGCCATTCTGTAGGGAGTCTTAGAGATGGACTGGGTGCCTGGCATAATTTCAATAGTAAACTCTATCTCCCTGTCCACCAATTCCCCTGGTAATTCATTTGGAAACACATCTAGAAATTCTCTAACAATAGGGATACTGTTCAATTCAACATTCACAGATTGTTCAAATAGCACACAACACAAATAACCCTGGCACCCTTTCCTGATTAATTTGAATGCCTTCATTGCAAATATTAAGTAAGGTGGAGGCACTACCCCATTAACCATAAACACTATTTCTTTATGTTCTGGTGGTTTAAATACAACCCGTTTTGTCACACAATGAATGGTGGCACAATATTTGGTTAACCAATCCATGCCCAAAATTACATCGAAATGTCTAAAGTTCAAGGGTAACAAATCTACATATAGGATAGCATCCTCAATACGCATGTCACAAAATCAGTATAGATTCACACAATACAAATTCCCTAGATACAACAAATACACGTAGCAGATATGGCAATAATTCTAGAGGTCTACTCAGCCTAGATGCAAATGCACATGTTATGAAAGAGTATGTTGATCTGGAGTCAATTAACACAAAAGCATCCTGATTACATATAGAAATAGCACCTGAGACAATTGGGTTAGCATTCCGTGTATCGCCTGGAACAAGCGTAAAAACTCTCCCTTGTCTCACGGTATCTCCGGTGGTAGTAGATCTCATAGTATTTCCCGGCTTCAGGATTGATGCAGTTGAGCTAGCTGTTAGCTTTCCACTATTTTGATTACAATCTCTGGCCATATGCCCTTGTTTTCCACATTTAAAACAAACTCCTGACACACGGTAACAAACCCCAAGATGCCCTTTACTACAAATATTACACATTGAGGATGTATCTCGAGAAGAATTAGAAGTACTCGAGGAGCCTGTATTTTGTTTCTTTGAAAATTCTTCTTCGAAAAAAAGCCCTGTCTTTTGCTACTCTTCCAGTCTGTTGTTGACTTAGCTTGTCTGGCTATGTTAGCTTCTGACATTATGGCCCTATCTAGCACTCCAATATAGGTTTCCAACTTCAAGACATTCACCATTTCTAAAATGTCGCTTTGAAGCCCACCTTCAAAATGCCTCGCTTTCTTGCAATTAGTATCGATCACATGTAGTGCAAACCTGGCCAATTCAGTGAATTTGGCCTCATACTCAGCCATTGTCATGCTATCTTGTTTAAGTTCCATGAACTCTGATACTTTCATGTCACGAACACACTGAGGGCAGTACTTATCATAGAAAATTTCCAAAAATTTCGTCCAATTAACATCTTTATGGTTTTCACGCATTAACATCCACCATCTCCTCGCTTCATCTTCTAGCATAAAGGTGGCTAGAAGTACTTTCTGTGTCTCCAAACAAGAAAACACTTCAAATAGCTTTTCGATGCCGAGGACCCATGCTTCGGCTTTCAACGGATCTAATCCACCATGGAACTGTGGCGGTTTCATTTTCTTAAACTCTTTGGTGAGAGTTATTATTCTGTCATCATTCTGTAAGTCTGGCACAGGTGGTGCCGGAGAAGGAGGTGAAGGATGTGGTTACTGCAACTATTGTTGTTGCCTCAATGTTTCGACCATTTCCTGGATCAATCTTTCCATTATATCCATTATGGCAGTAGAGGACTCCTCTATTTCATCACCTCTTGTTCTCACCATTTGATTAAACTTGAATTATACTTTATACAAAAGATTCACAGGTATACATATACTAAAGAGCATACATATTCAGATAATTTGCAATGCAAGCAAATCGCAAACTTATAACACATAATCGTTCGCATTAAAACATTTAAGCGTATTCTCGATGTTTTCAGATTCATACTTATCACATGAATGCATCCTAGATCTTTTCTAGACGCTTATTGCTCATTTGGACAAGTGTGTGAGTTATTAACTCGTGCTCCGATACCACTCTGTCATGACCAGAACCCACCCCCATGGGTTAAGGACATAACCAACCAGCAATCATGAGATTACCTACGGCCTTAAACCAAATTAGACATGTTTTAACAGAGTTAAGGGGGCCAAACGGAAGCAAATTTCAAACTCTTGTCCATAGATCTGTGCTTACATGGCACATCCTAACATTTCACAAACATACATTAATAACAAACATCAAGGAAAGTTTACATATAAGCTTTACACAACAGGATCATTCAAGTCATGGTCAGCCAATCAAAACTATATACAATCGTAATCCAAAGTTCTCGCCAACATGACAAAATATAACAAAACAACAAAAGGGCGAAAACAAGTCTCGTGCGTGAGACGTATGGGCTGACACTTCAAAACCTTGACCGTTTCACACAAACTTCATTGAGGTTGGATTTGGACCTCCCTTGGCTCTCCTACAGATACATGAATGAGCGTGAGCGAAAGCCCAATGAATAATATCAAATAAAGAAGATACACGAACAATATTTAGAACAATACACAGCAGACGGCCTCGAGCGCAATTCATATTATATCTAATATATATATATATAAATGTACAGCTCAAGTGACTACGGTTCCAAACACCTCATACGGCCTCGGGCCCAATTCATTCATATCCAATGGCCTTTGGCCCAATCATTCATGTCAGACGGCCTTTGGACCATTCATTCTTTCATTCATGTCAGACGGCCTTTGGCCCATTTATTCATGTCATACGGCCTTCGGCCCATTTATTCTTTCATTCATGTCAGACGGCCTTTGGCCCAACCATATGGCATAGGAAACATTTTTTCACAATTCAAATTTACTGACTTATAGAGAAATAAGCAATTGGACAAATAACATATTTCAAAATATCTTTACTAAGATATTACTCACAGTGTTCTGCCGATGGATTCACCCTTGAGCTCGACCCTACACATTACATAACACATATGGGTCACAAACGATTCAATCCGTTTTTAATTCATACATCCCTCTGAGGCCTCTTTCTTATTCTTTTAATTCATTCATAATGCTCAATGCATGCCTAAGAGTGGTTAGAAGTGAAAGAGAACGGAAAATGAAACACAGAACACTTTTACAAAATTTCTAAAACAGGGCTCCCCGCTCAAGCGTGGACTTTCCCGCTCGAGCGGACCCATTAGGTCTGCAAAAGTACTGGTTACCTCATTTTTATGCTCGATCGTGAATTCGGACGCTCGAGTAGAAAGTCACTATACATAGTTCCCCGCTAGAGCATGAACTTTCCCGCTCGAGCAGACATCAATGCCTGCAAAAATAATCTGGGAGATCGCATTTTACGCTCGGGCGGCCTTTCCCCTGCTCGAGCGAAGTTCATGAAATTTGGGTTTTCTAGAACTGTTCTTGAGGCTCAAATTCGACCTCCAAGGGTCCAAAACTCATGATTTTGTTTCAAAACATGCAAATACATTATACCACGTGAGAATATAAGAGTATGACACCACTTTGTTCAAAATCATCGTCTAATTCTCAAATAAAATTCTCAGTTATTTGGTATGATCAAACCCATGCATTCAAACTTCATCCAAAATTCATATTCCTACCAATTCAACATGCATGTTAGTCTTTGACCCCAATTCCATTTCAAATAGCACCAATAATGCTCATAACCATGAAAATCAACAAAATTATGCTTGCATGTATGCTTTAATACTCATATTCCCATATTTAACTTGATACATGCTTGATTATGCCAAATCATGATAATTCTATACATGCATGTGCATATTAACTTCAAATTCATCAATATAACACAATTCTTGTTCTTGATCATCATTCAACTTTGAATTCACAAAGTTACAAACTAAGATCCATGAATTTACTCACCTAGAGGCTCAAATCTTCCAAATTATGGTTAATTCTTGAGTGAAGCTTTAAGATCACCAAGTTTCTTAGTCAAATCTCTATCTTGAGCTCCCTCTCTCTCTAAATTCGGCCCCTCTCTCTCTCTCTAGGGTATAGTTTTTAGATGTTGAGCTGTAAACAACAAAATGAGAGTGTAAATTGGCCATTTATATAAGCTCCTCTAATCACATTGTTTTAATACTAATTAATTGAGCACTAACTCATCAATATAATCTCTTTAATTTAATCCAAATCAATTTTCAATTAAATTTCACTGTAGGCTCTAAAAATTATGCCAATCACAATGGCGCAGTCAATTTCAGTTTCTGTGGCCGATAAGGCCTTTAATTTTCAGTTTATAACAGTAAGTTGAACAGATATTCGTACGGTGAACAGATAGAAATTCAAAATCACATATATTCATATAAATGGCACTCAAAATCATATCAAACACATAATCACAATCACAATTAAGATTAATTAGTATAATACGGAGCAGGGTTATCACAGACCCGATCTGGACTAAGTGGGAATCCTTTTCAGCACCCACATTAATTGCAATGATTTCATCTATGCAGGGCTTAGCACTCCTCTTCTCCTCTTGGTCAATCAAGTTTTTCAAAGCCCGAGGAATTCTTCCTTTTCGTTTTCATTAAAATTTTGAAAATCTTGGTCAATGCAATAAATCAATGGCATAGAGAACTAAACAGAATCTGCAGCATTCTCATTCAGAAGTTATGGCTCCTCGGTTACAATAAACTCAAAAGAAAATCCAAAAGAAAATCGAGATAGGACCTTAGCATCTAGGTTACCACCCCTGGAAGTGCGAGACTTCGGCTCACCAGACTGACTCGAATCTGATTCCAACCCAACAAACTCAGTGAAATCAGACTCGGGCTCATTATCCGATTCAGAACTAGCAATAAAGCCCTTCTCCAACTGCCAAGTGAGGTGTAACGCCCTCGACGCATCCAGAGTGTAACTGGTTAAGTCCACAACGAGTTCTTCTCCGATCATAGAAACAATAAAGGTATCCCCCAAGTTCTTCGTACTAGTCTCTGGATCTGTCAAGAGATCAGCCAATGCTACCCTTACTCCAACCTCACTATTGTCTGAATCATTATCTTTATTTTGGCCAGCATTGACACTTGGATCAACCTCCTTTTCCTCACTGTCTTAAAGCTGGTGGTCGAAAAGATTTCAAATCCAAGGAAACATTTTTTTGTTAAGGAATTGACCCAAGGCTCAGGAAAGCCGCAGAAGGGGAAATCCTCTCCTCTAACAAAGCGCCCATTCAACGTTCCCTAGATTGACCTGTGAACCAGCTAGTAGTGCTTCCTGACTCTTTTGGCCTTAGCCTTTTCTCTCATTTCTTCTCTCTTCATTCTCCAGTCTTCTTTGGTGGGCACATATCTCAACTTAAAGGCATATGGGTTGTGTGGCACATTAGCTAGCACCATAAGACCTTTTCTCATGTTTCTTCTGAGCTATATCCCTGGAATATGCTGTAATTTGTTCATGAAATAAATGGATTGAGCACTGACATACATGCCTTCATCCTCGGCTAAGATTGTCTGTACCACCTAGGCTTCCGCTAAAGTGAATCTTGAAAGAAATACATCCTCATCACCATGATTGATTTCTAGCAAAGGTAGTTACCTCTAGCGGTGGATAAATAGATGAATTCCTAAAGACGATTACCACTCCTCCCTCATGAGGGTATTTTAGCATTTGGTGCAGGGTGGAGGACATAGCCTTCATGTAATGCAACCAGGGCCTCCTTAGAAGTAGGTTAAAGGTAGCTGGCACATTGAGCACATGGAACTCAATCTCATGCTCGAAAGAACCCACTTGGACCTGCACTTTCACCGTCTCCATAACTTCTCTACTCGTATTGTCGTATGACTGGATCACTTGGGTTATGGGGATGAAATCTACCGGCTTCAGGCATATCACATAGGCAGTGCAAGAAGGACAGACGTTGATAGCAGAGCCAATGTCCACTAAAACCACTGGAACCCATTTTTCTTTGCACTCAACCGGTATGTACAATGGCTTGTTGTGAGCTGATCCTTCGGCTAGCAACTCTTTATCGGAGAAGGTGAGCATAGGCTTGGTGCTACCTAGAAAGATCAGGCCGACGAGTTGTTCTGGCGTAGTATCGATGGATAACTTAACCTTATCCATCGCCAACAAAACTTCCTATCGATGTACTCACGAAGCCATAAGGAGACCCCAAATAGAAATGTCAGCCTAGATCTTTTTAAGTTATTTCAGGACTAGCTCCTCCTCCAGCTTCTTGTCCTTTTCTTTCTCAACCTCCTGGTCTTTTCCCGAGGGTTCACCCTGATCCAAATATGGAGGTTTGAAATACCATCCACTCCTGGTAAGGTGGTTTATTTTGCTTCGCATACCAAGTACTATTTGGAATATGATCTCCCCAGTCTTCATCTGTATGGACAAGATACAAGTCGCTATCTTCCTACTACTTACCTTCAACCGCCGACAAACAATTGTCTAGCTCAACTTGACCACTCCCAAAAGAAAAGTATCCCTCTCAAGGCGACATGATGTTGTGGCCTTTCAGCTATCTTCAATCTTCTCCCATTCAAATTGCCCCAATACTGCTTCCTGTTCAGTGTCTGCAATTTCAACAACCCCGATTCTTAGGTTTATTTTTTTTGTACGATTGCTCTCTAGCACTTTCCCTTTCTCTTTGGCTTCTCTAGCTACCACAGCTACCACAACTTTCTTTTCCTCTAGTTTAACGTCAATTTCCTCTTTTTTTGTCAAATTCATCACTCAGCCATCCTGTGTTGTTAGTCAACAGACTCAAAACAAACCAACTGATCTTCATATTGCCATGGTCCTATTCTTTGATGAATTGGATGTTGTCCAAATCTTCCTCAAGATCCGCAAGATCATCTAACCCCTGGCTTTGGCCGTCTTCCCTAACCATATTAATATCAACTGAGGTCGACAGTAGTACCTCAGGCCTAGTTTGAGTAATGAGAACAATGCAGTGGCTCGGGTCATAATTCTCCTCAGCTAATTCCCTGGGAATTACTAGAGCTAGACTTGCACTTCCTTCTGAGGTCAAAACCTCCTCTTCTTTGGATGTTGTCACCACAGACTTGTGAGGCTCAAGTTGTGGATTGAATTAGTTCATCATGCACAAGTCTGTACCCTCAGGGATGAACAACACCAGCTTTGGTAGATGGAAGGGGGTGATATAGATGTTCGAGTCAAAGGTGGGTGGTAGTGTATGGATGAGGTGGATATTTTTGGGTGGAAGGACTTGGTTATGGACAGGGAGGGGGTTGATGGTCACATTTGGCTTTTGGGGTGGAGCAATGGCTTTGTTGTTGATGAGATCTTCAATCTCATGACATAAGAGGAAGCACCGGTCTGTTTCATGTTGCGCTGTTAATGGAAAGTACAGTATTTGGTGGGATCGTGCTTAGGTGGAAGAGGGTCTGGAAGTGGTTGAGGTTCCAGGGGTTTCAGATGCCTTTTTTTTTATTAACACATGCATGGCTCGAGATAGAGTCATATAGAGCTGGGTGAAAGTCTTACCCAGAGGTCAGGTAGGGTTGGAAGTTTGTAGGCCAAAGGGGTCGGCGGTTTTGGTAGTGGTGACAACACTCACCTCTGAAGGCCTCGCAACTGTGCTACCCTTGGTAGCATTAGAACTGCGAATAAAAGGCATGTTGTGGACTCGCCTTTTTCTCGTGCCCTCGCCTTACGGAAAAGGTTTGAAAAGAAGGCCTCACAGTTCGAACTCTACTTGCGGTTCTGAATCTAGCCTCGTGAGTGCAATGTGAAACTGATAAACACCAAAGAGTCCAAATCTAGCAAACCTTTTTTGGAAAATCGATTTTAAGTCAAATAATGCCAAAATTGGACTACTTTGCTAGATACAGAGTCACCACCTAAATATTTTATTTTGGGAAAATTTAGGAAACCCTAACTCGTGCCAAAGGCCATGCGTCCGTCATCACCAAAGTTGCCTTGGCTCGGAAACTTAGGTACGAGAGGGGAAGGTCTTGAAATGAGCAACCCTGCTCGCCCGATCAAAGATCAGCCTCTATTAATCATGTTATGTTCTTTTATAAACATTATGCATTCTTATTCCAGTTATTAGCTAACTTTACTATGTGACGCACACAAGGAAGTATAGACTAGAATCGCAAGAATTTGAACAACTCAACTCATGTTCATTTTTGAAAATGGTTTGAATTTGCCACCCTCAAGTGGGCTTAAAGATACGGATTTGCCACCTCAAGTGGGCTTAAAACATGATTTTACCACTTCGCAAAGTGGGCTTAAAACATACATTCATTGAATCGTCCCAATTCAAACAACAAGCCTTCATTCACAAGCATTCATACAGTTTAGCATTTAAGCACATAGCCTCATGGCAAGCATGCGAAACATGGCAACATGGCAATCACACTCATGCAAGTATGCTAAAGTGTAAAACTCACCGAGTACTCCAAGCCAAAACAAAAACTAGTTAGAAAGATGCATGATTCTAACTATACAAGATGCCTAATGCAACACATGCAATATGAAATTAATAGGCTCGGCTACTAATATGGCATTTGCAACACTTTGATAGCATGGTTTGAAACACATATTCAAAGAAGTATTGAATTTGACAATGCAATTTGAATGATGCGCCGAGCCTCAGTGCATGCAAGACAAATTAATGGATGCAAACATGCGAGCATAAGGTATGCTAATTGAAAATGTCCCTAATCTAACCATCAAAAGCGACTAAATAAAAGGGAGAACGACATGGGCTTGGAAGACATACACACACGCACGCACACTTATTACAACATTAAGCCATCGTGAAGGAGGGTTTGAATGGATAAGCTAAGCTAATCTAAGCTAATCTAATTATTACAACAATTGAAATTAATTAACTAACTTATTCTAAGCTAAATATTACAAAATGAATTAAAGAATTAGTTACAATAACTAATTAAGTACAACATTTGAATTAACTATCTATTCTAAGCCAACTAGAGCAATTAAATGGCCTCGAGGGTGAGGGACGCATGCATACCCGGTTGCTCCACCTGAAAATGCCACCGCCTTGCCATTGCAGCCTCTGTTTGCACATTTTTGAACACCAACAGTGTTGTCATCTTCTAGAACACTTATGATCCCCTTCAGGAGCACACAAAGCAACTTTCATCATTGATGGCCGGTCGGCTACCAATGGTGGCCGTCGACAGCCATTGGTGGCCGGTCACCTTCCCCTTCCATGAACTTCTTTTTTTGCTACAACAGAGAGCAAACAGAGGAAAAGCAGTGTATTCTCAAGGAGTGTATGTACTGCTACCCTCCTTATCATCACACAAGCTCAAAGGAGTGTAGCCATTGGCCCTCAAACCATCAACCAAGCATTTTCCATGCATGATGGCTGAGGAACCAAGCATGTAGAAGCTTAATGAATGCAAAACAAGACTCAACAAGACCACCACCCTATCATGCATGATCAGGGGTGATGGTGACCAAGGAAAGTGGCACATTTCATCACTTTGAGTATGAAATGTCCCATTTTCCTTGTGTTTGAATTAACGTCTGTTTCGAAGACATGCAATACAACACATAGGATGCTTATCTTGCCTCTTTTACTTGTTCATTTTTGTTTACTCATTTTAGATTACCGATACATTCTTTAATTGATTAAGTCCAAAAGTGAGTGTCTTCTAAAACGAAAGAAGTGTCAACCAAGGGATAATTTAAGGCAACAGAGAGTTCATGTCATTGATAAATGAACCCTCAAAGAGGATTAAACCATTAAGCAATGAACTCAATCTCAAGCTTAAAGGATCCCAAACTTGAAACAACTCTCAAAGGCAAATGAAAGAGTGAAACAAATGAGCATGTGACAGAACTGTATATGCTAAAATTACATGTAAAATAACACTAAAACATGCAATCAACTCAAGCAAATCATGTTTAAAGGCCTAAAACACTGAACTAGTGAAGCCATTTGCACTACAACTATGCAAAACAAGACTCATATGACCAAAACAACCCAAAATAGAGCTAAAATAGTCCAAATCAGAGGCACAAACATGCTAGAAATAAGCTAAGTTAAGCTAGAGAAACATGCTACCATGTGAAGCTAACTAGGCATACAAATAAGACACAAGGAGGGGAGGCTAACCCCTCCAATTTTGGACAACAAAAAATGCTTTCCACCACTGAAAAACCTCTGAAAATCAGTGGTTAAAAGGCCAAAAAAAGTTGATTTGAAAGTGTTGAAAGATGGCAAAAGAGCTTAACAAACACAGAGACAAGAAGGGTGCACCACCACCTAACTCAAAATAGCCTCAAACCACCATTTTTAGGTCATAAAAATAGAGGTTTTTACAGTTGAAAACTAGGCCAAAAATAGTTTGAAAAGATGGCAAACAAGTGTTCAAAGCAAGCTAGCAAAGCAAGTAATATACCTCTTGGAGCCAAAGCACAAAATAGGCACAAATTAGGCACCAAATCAAGCCAAGACCACATTCTAGAGCTCAAAGAGGGTCTCAAGTAACCTCAGCCCAAAGATGAACCACTTTGGTTAAGGGTTGATAGGTTAAAGTTTGAGTATGCAAACTTCTAAGCACAAAAACTCAAGAGAGAGAAAAGTCTAGAGAGAAAGAAATTTACAGAGAGAAGATTTTAGAGAGAGAGGCTCCCAAAATTTTTTCAACCTTGCAATATGAGAGATATGGTCTCTATATATAGAAAAAAGAGAGTCTTGTTTGAAAATATCAACAAAACAAACAGCTAAAGCTTGTGGGAGATAGCTGGAGGCAAATATCTGTAAAATTTGAGCTTTTGGACACTTGTGGCTGACCGGCCATCATTAGTGGCTGACGGCCACTATTGGTGGCCGGTTGGATACTTCTGGTGGCCGGTCGACTACCATTGGTGGTCAACAACATGCACTTTTGGCCGATAGATGGCCGACAAGCTTCATTGGTGGCCGACAAGCAAAAATTGGTTTCTGGTCCCGACTTCAAATAGGCGTATCGCCTTCATCTGGACTCCTGTGTAGGTCATTCTTGAGTCTAAATTAAAGCCCAGGAAGTCTTATTTACAATGGTGGCAGCCTCACATCAAATTTCAAGTGTGCAAAAAGATATATCTCTTTTAGTAAAGACTGCTCAGTTTCTGTCCTAACCAAATTGATGCCTAACTTCAACCAGCCATATCTCCCCTATCTGGACTCGGCTTTAGGAGATTCTTGGGTGCAAAATGAAGCCCTGGAAGTCCATTTTCCAACAGTGGTGGCCTCATAGCTGAAATCCAAGAGTACAAAAGGATAGGTCTGATTTAGCGAGGGCTACTCGACTCTCTCTCTTAACGGTTCATGCCCAACTTCTTCCCCAACTAGGTTTCTTCCCTCTCCTCCAATTTTCTTCAACTCTAACCAAGATGTTTTAAAGATTTTTTTTCAAAGAGTTCACCTCTCTTTTATGCATTTCCACTTTGTCCTTGCTCGGTTTACAAAAAAACGCAATATTTAACGAAATGCGAGCATTGGAACATCGTAGAAACTTTTTTTCAAAATATTTTGAAAGAGAGGGTTTTAAGGTCTAAAATCTTTTTGGTCAAAAGGCTTTGGTCCAAAAAGGGGGTGTGAGGTTGGGATTTGACGCTCTCCTTGCTAAAGAAAATGAACATTTTCACTGCACAACTTTTATTACCAGGTAAGCAATCAGTGGCACCCAAGTCTTAAAGGTGGTTAAAAATATAGTGTCTACACCTATTTCTACGATGTTTTGAGACTTCCATTTCAATTAAAATATTGCAATTTTAATTAAACCGGGTAAGGATAAAGTGGAAATAAATGGAAGGGAGGTGAACTCTTAAAAAATATCTAAAAACATATTATTTATAGGTTTTTAGTTGAAGGAAATAGGAGGGGATGGAAGAAAACTGGTTTAGGAAAAGGATGAGTATTAAATCATTAAGAAAGAAATGAATGGGCTTCACTAAATTAGGCATATCTCTTTGTACACTGAGAATTTAGATGTGAGGTCACCAACATTGGAAAGTAGACTTTTGGGGCTTCAATTTAGACTCAAGAATCACCTAAAACCAAATCCGGATAAGGGAGATATGCCTATTTGAAGTTGGGCTTAAGTGCAGATTTTATTGACCCGGCCCAAGACAACAACAAACCCATTTCTTTTTTTTTCTTTTTTTTTTGTCTTGGTTCCGTTGGGGCACCCCATTGACCCATTTTTTGATATATTCATCACTAAATGCATATATACTCAGCCTCCATTATCTAGTGCTTGATCCATTGGAGATAAGGCTCCACTTTTGTTTTCCATTAGCTCCATTAGCTCCATTATTTTCCTTTATGCTCTATCTTGTCTTCCACCATTTCTCCACTTACTTAGCCTATATGTATACATTATATTGTTGAGAGGAGTAGGAGGATAGATTAAGGAGAGAACATTTGAGCTAGAGAAAAGAGTGAAAAAAAGAGAGAAAAGTTGAGTTTTTTAGCTAAAACACTTCTATCTTCCATATACATCTCATACCTTCCATACAAATTGAAATTTCATTTTTTTTACAACAAAAACTCCTCCAAAAATTTTGAAGTACTTGAATTTCAGTAGCTTTGATCAAGAGGAAGAGTGGGTGTTGGTGAAAGTGAACAAAAACAAGAGAGATAATCACTTTTCACCACATACACCTCCAAGCCATCATTCTAGCAAGAATTCCAAGCTTTCAAATTGAGGATTGAGAACATAATTCATACACTTGAGGGTGATAAAAAGGAAGTTTGGAAATCATGAAGTTCATCTTTTCTTGAAAATGTGAATTTTCAATTTAATTCATTTTCTTTCATTTCTTACTTATTTTGTTCTTTTGCTTTTATTTCTTGTTATATTATATATTGTTGTAATTTAATTGAAAATGGTGAGTTGAGACTCCCATATATATATTGATTTTAGTTCTGTTGTAAGTATGAGAAAGAGACCTTCCATGCTTAATGATTTAATCTCTTCAGAGGTTCATTACCAAGGCATTACATCTCTCTCATGCCAAGAACAAACTTCTTGTTTGACGCTTCTCTTCATTAGTGGATGTAATTATCACTTTTGGACAAAATGATTAAAGAAATAAAAAGGGATAATAAAATTGGACTAAACAAGGCACAAAATAATAAAATCGAATTGGCTTCAATCAAACGTCATATTGAACCCATTGCATTTCTTAGTTATTTTACTCTTTTGCTTTGATTTCTTGTTATATTATATATATATATTTTTTGTAATTGAATCCAAACTGGTTGGTTAAGCCACCATATATCCCTTGTTTGTTTTGTTTTGGATTTATTGTGAATTAAGTTTGCTAGGCATTGTTCACCGACTGGCTAGGCTGGCCGACTAATTTCTCTGAACTGAACACAACAATCTTCCGGGGTTGAGCAGAATATTTTCCGGCAATCCCCAAAGCACATGAAATTTCTTTATTTTATTTATATTTTGAGAGTTTGTGAGGATTTTTATATTGTGTTGTAATATTTATTCATCTCCCTAGGATTTGTAATATTTAAAGTGTTGTAATAATTTCCCGCCCCGCTTCTTTCTATCCCATTCTTTTACTTGCTTTCCTTATTTGTACATAAATATCATATTTATTTTTCGTCATATTCATGCTTTGCATCCATGTTTCATGCATTAAGATTCGACTAAATTTGCATTTGTGGATTTAATCAATTCTTATGTGATTATATGCGCTACTTTATATTCTTGAGATTGTTCACTTGCCATGTTTTAGAAGCCAAATCTTTGGTTGCATCTCATGTGTGAATTGCATTAGGATTTGTATATAAGGTCATGCATATTTTACTAACTTTTTTTTGTATCTTGTTCGTGGGACGTCAAACATGTAAGTTTTTAAGCTTTAGCATCTCGCTTGTGTGTGTTTTTCTTACTATGTTTAGCATCTTACCATGAGGCTATTTGCTTATGTGATATAACTCTATGAATGTCAGTGGATGGAGGTTGTGTCATTTTATTTGGAATGATGCTGTTTTTCATGATTGTAGACTCAATTTCTTTGAGTTATACATTTTCAAAATGCATGACATCAAATTATTCCAAAATAAATGGCATAATCTATACTTGTATACTTCACATAGTAATTTTTAGGATCTATTAAATAATCGGAATATGAACATATAAAGTAAATAAAAATCATATCATGGTTTGTAAAGGCCAATCTTTTGATCGAGCGAGCGGGGGTGCTCAATTAATGACCTTTCCCCTTCATACCTAAGGTTCCGAGCCAGGCATTCTCAGTTACGACGAACAGTGGCCTTGGCACCAGTCACGAGTTTTCTAATTTTTCCAAAATAAATATTAGGTAGCAACTCTGAGATCTAATGACACAGTCCATTTCTAGCCAATGTTTTTGCAATGGATTTTCTAAAAGTTGCCAAATGTGGACTCTCGTCTACGTTTCACATTGCACTCATGAGACTAGATCAAAGAGACTGAGGGTCCGAACTGTTTAACGGGCATGGGTACCAGCTGGGCATGTTACAGGCGTCTTCAATTTTAACCCCCATTTCATGAAGCTCTTTAACGATAAACAATGGGAGTGTAAGTGGCCAAAAGAACTTTCTGCATCTCAGAGCAGGGAAACACTAATAATTTCTCCATCTCCAACAACCATGTCTCAGCTTTGAGTGGTTCAATACCACCAAGAAAAGTTAATGGTTTCATCTTCATGAACTTTTGTGTCAGGTTGATCATATCATTGTTATTTGGCTAATGTTGTGCTGGTGGAGGTGGTGGAGGCAAAGGTTGTTGCCTCTATTGTTGTATCAATACGTCAGTCAGGGCTACGAGCATTTGTTCCATCCGGCTCATTCGAGCCTCAGAAGATTCACTTGTGTCATTTCCTCTTACATTCTCCATGTTGCTATAGGTAAACAAAGCAATAATAAACATAGGCTAATAATTCTTTTCACTATGTTTAGATCATCCAATCACGGTCCATTCATTTCTATTTCATGTATTCAGGGTCAGATTCAATTTCCACATTTACAGACATTAATATGCAGATGAAATGTCCCTAAGTCTTTTCTAGTACATCCTATAGTTCGCATGGACTCGTGTGTGCGATATAACACGTGCTCTGATACCACTCTGTCAGGACCCAAACCTGCCCCTCTAGGTTTAGCATCGTAACTAGCCAGTAATCCTAGGATTACCAAAGGCCTCTGAGACAAATTAACATAATATTAGGAGCTAGCGGAAGCAAATAGAAAATATACAATGTCCATTGAGCTGTGCAGACTTATATGAGACAGAAAAATTTTAAACTTTTTATATACATATATACACATCATCCTTACGTCATCATATATATGCAAACTAGACAAAAAGGGACTTAGGCCAATTTACAAAATAAACAAGGACTTGTTTAACCAAACAAGAAAACAAAACTTAAACTTTAATCACATAGCCATAACGACTTGACATATCTGGAACCTCCATGAGAGGCACATAGCTTGGCTGACAAAAACAGATTCTAGGCAAACACCTCTAAACTTGGTCACACACCTGATCACCTATATACATTAATAATACAGTGAGCTAGAGCCCAGTGAATAATAACAAAGTAAAGGGTTTTAATGAATGTTGTCCATAACAGTTACAGGAAACAGAATTCAGTAATTAACAGAAATAGATTCATAATCATGTTTAGAAACCAGAGTTCATAATAGAAACTGATTCAAAATCATACTCATAATCAGAATTTGCAGTTAATCATACGTGGTACATCTATTAGCACTAGCAAAAACAGTTGACCCATAAAGGGACGGCCATAAAGGCATACAGTTGACCCATAAAGGGACGGCCATAAAGGCATACAATTGACTTACGTGCACATAGACAGTACAATTGGCTCATGAGACGTACAATTGGCCCATAAAGGGACGTATACAGAAGGATCCATAACAATTGGCTCATGAGATATACAGTTGGCCTATAATTGGGACGTAACAGAATAGATAATAGATGTCATCTGAAGCTAATGATGCTACAAGTACATTTCAAAATTTTGGACAGTCATTCATTCATATAGAAAATAATATTTCAGAAAACTGATCATTTCATATCATCAGAAAATAATTAAAGTCAAACATAACTTTACAGAGTTATTACTCACAACTAACAGATGGCTCCAAGGTTACAGATAGTACGGCAGATAAGATGTCTTATGGCGCGTGACCTAAACAGTTATAGAATAAACGTTTATTGAATTACATATCCAGAAACATTAACTTAATTCATTCTTATCTTGGCGTGTTTTTATTTTTTTTCCTCATTATGGCGTCTTAATCTTGTCCTAGGAATGCCTAGGATGGAATGAGGATGCCAAAAATGCATTTGAAAACATTTAGTCAAAATGCTGAAAACAGGGGTCCCCGCTCGAGTGGAACTTCCTTCGCTCGAGCGAACATGCAAAATGTGAGTGGTTGCTCCAGCGTGACTTCCGTCGCTTCCGGATTTGGTCTTTCTCTAAGGGTCGGGTGGTCACCATCGATGCTTTAGCCCTCCACCTAGTCACGAACTCTAAGAAACCCTCATTTAACTCTTGATGCGTTGCCTCAAGATCACAAGTTGTGACCTCGACCTGCATATTGTAGAAGTATTGAGCAATGAAAGATTCGTTCAATTCCTCCCAGCTTTGTTTCACAGAGTCCTCCAATTTAGCATACCAGAAGGAAGCTATACTTGACATGGTTCAGCCAAAGAGCAACAACTCCTGAAGTCTAGTCATATCCATTAGTCGTAGGATATTCAAAAATAGATGTAGATATACCATCGGATCCCAGCGCCATTGAAGCGATCAATATGCAACATTTTGAACCACTCCAGTAAAATAACTACAGATTCAGTATACCCATCCTCTATATCCAAAATGGAGTTAACCCCCTGTGCTTTCTTAAATAGTTTTTCAAGTTTGTTGACCTTAAGCATGGTTAGGTCAACCCTGAATTCAAAAGGTGCCTCAGTCTGGTAAACTGGGGCTCTAGACGTCTGTACTGGAATTGGATATGCCTGGACGGAAAAAACCAAAAACACCCTCGACTAGTGGATCCTGAGCTGTAACAACATTGGCAGTAGTGCCGGGTATAGGGATAGCCACATTAGATGTATGTGAAGGAGAAGCCACAGCTAACTGCTGTTGTTGTTGTTGCTGTTGCAACCTAGTGATGACCTCGGCTTAACAGGCGATGTCGTACTGGAGTGAGTCGACTGACTGTTGTAGACGGATTAGTAATTCCTCCAAATTTGATGAGGGATATTGTGCCATTACAAGAGTAGGTGACTGTGCATGAGGTGGACTATGTATAGGTGAGCTAAGTGGTGATTGTTGAAATAACTGAATTGGTAAACTTCATCTAACCCTTCTTCGCCTTGCAACTGGTGATAGTAAGGCAAACACTAGCTATCCTCGAATAAGATCTCTAACCTTACAAAGTCTTCTGACATGGGTCCAGAGTACTTGGGGGATATCAGAAATTTTGAAGCTATGGTTTTAGACTACCTAGCAAAAGAAATAAAGAAAAAACAAATAAAATCAGAAATCGGATAGCACCTCAACAACAATTCTATCAAAACAGACGTGATCATAGCTATAGGACAGTACTCCCCCTTGAATTTTGTTCCACAAACTGATATCAACTATGCCACTGATATGAAGCATTCCTGTGCAATTTCAATGTGAAGAACATACCAGGTAAAGAGAGCCAAATCACCCCTATGAAAGGGGTAAGGTTACCATGTCTTAGATTTGACATGATCTAGGGTTTCACTACTTCAAGCAAGTAATTTCACAAAATCCTGCATATGGGTGAGCATCGTGTCCTATGTTAGAACAATCACTATGGCTTTACTATATACAGCTAGGCCAATGGGTCAAAAGGGGTACCTTGGCAAGATTACCTAATATACCACTCACACCTAACACTGAGAAGTGAAAGGAGGATCAAGCGGTACAATGATAATCCAGATCCAAGGGTTATATTTCTAACATGGCAGAGCTCATGACCGGCCAGCTTTTTGGCAAGCTTTTTAGGCAAGCCTCCGGTAAGCCATCCAAGAATAGTAGATGGAAAACAAGGTGACTTAGAGCACCGATGCAAATGCACTGTAAAGAACATATATCAGTAAATATAATGCCATATCGTGAAGTCCAAGTCAAGTTCTCTAATGTCCCCAGTAGAGTCGTCAGAAACTGTAGCCGATTTCTTGTGCTCTTCGGAGGGTTTTAGCCTCCTCAGATACAAAAGCCCTACAGTTCGGACTCCCATGGTTTTGAATCTGGCTTCACAAGTGCAATGTGAAACAGAAAAACAGAAATGGGAGTCCAAATTCGACAAATCTTTGGAAAATCTATCTATAATAAAAAAATGCCAAAAATGGACTGCATTGCTAGATTTTAAAGTCGCCACCTAAATATTTTTGGAAAATTTAGGAAACTTGTGACTGATGCCAAAGGACACTTGTCCGTCATAACCAAAGTGTCTCGGCTTGGGAACTCAGGTATGAGAGGAGAAGGTCATGAATTGAGCACCCCATTCACCGGATCAAAGATCGACCTCTACTAATCATGATGTGATTTTTATATGCAGTATATGTTCATATTCTGATTATTATGTTATTTACTATGTGAGGCGCACACAAGTATAAACTATGTCACCCACTTTGGAATGCTTTGATTTCATGTTTATTTAAAAAAAGAGTTTTAAATGTGTACTACTTGAAAAAGTAAGCTCATATATACATTAATCAAAATCATCCCAACTTAAGTGAAATAACCTTCATTCACCAGCATTCAAAGAGATATTTCAAATAGGCAGTTTGCCTCATAGAAGTATGCTTGATATGGCAACACAAACACACATGTGATATGCTAAAGCAAAAAATGCTCACCTAGTACTCAACTGAGGCAAGCCAAAGAGATGAAAATAATTAGAAAAATGCATGCTCCACTATACAAGTAACTAGTGCAACACATACAAAATGCAACTGCTAGGTTCAGTTTATTTAACATGTCATACAGATCAATTCAAAGCATGCAACAATGCACGTATTCAAGTAAGTAGGAAATGAGAACAATGTTAGAATGATGAATCGAACCCAATGCATGCAAAAATGGATATAACACTTAGCAATGATATGAAACAAAAATTATGATGCTACCATGATAAGCATATAAATAAAAGGAAGAAAGAAATGGGAGTTAGAAGACATACAAATATTACAAGTGTTATAAATTTTCCCTCGCACAAGAGGGTCTGAATGAATATCCTAATTAAACTAATTATTTACACACACCAAATGAATTAACTAAGTTAACTAGCTATTACAAATCCGAATGAAAGTAAAGCAACTAAATAATTACACATACTAATATTAGAACTATTAATTTAAAGGACTTGAATTGGAAACGAGGAGCCGCCCACACACAACCGAGAACATCCTCCCGAAAACTTCTCTGTTTGCTGCGAGAATCTGCTCTGTTTACAGTCACAAAAATTATTCTGGTTTGGCCTCAGATTTTACTGTAAAAATGCCAATGCCTGTACAAAATAGGTTACCGGCCAGCCACTACTTCTAGAGGATACCCTGTTGCCACAGCAAAAATAGAGTTTCCAAGAGATGTTTATCCTCTCTACCCTTCCATATCATGAAGATCAAGGAAGGAGTAGAGTCGTTTCACAAATCATTAATTGTCGCAAATTTGTTTTATGATGATCTTAGAAACAATAGGACAAGAGCTCAATAAATTAAACAAGTGGTAGACAATACCTCCTAACTAACATGGAGTTACCTCAAGGGAAGGGGTAGACATTGCTTCATGAACCATTAAACATCACTAAAAAGTATGTAATGATTCAAGACACAATAGGTTCAATATAACGATCGATTGAACCTAACCCAATTTTATTACCTTTTTTTTTACCTCTTTTTACTCCAATTTTATTATCCCTTTTTACATTACCTTTCCATTTTTTTTTTATCTTTTCTTCCTTTTTGTCCGAAAGTGATGAATACGTCCACTAAGTCCAAAAGCAATAGAGAATAGAAAGCATTGACTTAACTCGACAAATGAGCTTTTCTAGCCTTTTTCTATGGGGGAAATTACAAAGGAAGAATCAAACTCATTTACGAGTGATAATGAATTCGGAGTCAAAGCCAAAAAGGGTGATAATGAGCCTAAATCTAAACCTAATAACAAGCTATAATGAAACCTTCCTTTATGATTTCCAAGGGTCTAAACTAGAAAGTTAATCCCTTAGAAGTAATGCACTGGCGATAAAGAGAGGTATCGAACAAGAGATTGTGCTTAGTACAAGAGAGATGTAATGCCCTAGTAATGAACCTTCGAGGAGATTAAACCACTTAGCATAAAAGGTCTCTTTCTTATGCTTTGAAGAACAATCTTTTATTAAATACAACTCTTTATCAAAATAAACAAAGAAATGAGGGAGATTGTAGAGTGCTAATGGAAAGTGGGTGATTACAATGGTATGAACATGTATGAAAGCTATAAAAAAATAAAAAATAAACAGTGCAAGAAAAGGCTATCAACTCAAATGGATTGGAAGCTATGGCATATACCCCAATCCATGAGGACTTACAACAACACAAGGATAATATTCAAAGCATAAATTAAATAAATACTTCAAACAACCCCTTGTAGACACCCCATTTTTGACCGACCTTAACACTCAGACGTCATCGATTGAGCGCTAGGTGATGGTGCATGTTGTGCTCGTTCTGAAGTTTCGGAGTTCTCGGCTGAGAGCCTTGCCTCCGGGCCTCGAAACTTTTTGTGCTTTGACTCGGTTTGCGGACCAGGTCTTGTTTCTCTTCCCGAAGGAAGGGAGAGGTCTTGTAGACCATCTCTTAGTGGTCATAGACTACTTTTCATGGTCGTAGGCCACTGTTCCCGTTCGGAGACTAGCTTCCGATTTTTTGGAGTCGTCGGCCGTGCGCTTCAATTCAGGACCGCTTAACATTCTCCGTTGGGCACGATTTTTGAGGCACACCTTGTTTCCTCCGTCTAGAGGGACACTGTGGTCCGGGAGACCACTTTTGTGGCCGTACACCACTTTTGGTGCTCAACAGCCAGTTTTCGGGGCACCCGGCCGTGCGCTTTGCCCCCCGAACTCTCGTTTTGCATCCGTGTTGGTTCATTTTTGGCATGAACCTTGTTTTCCTTGTTTAGGAGGTGGTACAAGGGTGGGAGACCACCTTTTCTCCTTGGAGACTACTTTCTCCCCGCTAGCCAATTTTCTTGTCGGGAAGCCGGTTTTCTTGGTCTTTGGGCCACATTTACTGGTCTCTCACCACACCACTAGCCTATTTTCAAAGTGAAGACCACCAAATGGAGCCATCGACCAATTTTTGTGTGGGAGACAACTTGCCCTGGTTGGCCGACTAGGGGAAGTGGTCAGCCGACCACCTTAACTGGTCGGCCAACTTTCTCTTGTTTTGCCTGACTGATTGGATACCAGCTGTGCCAGCTGGAAGGCACAGACTGTATCCTCCATACACATGTATGGAGGATTTGCACCCTTGCTTTAGCTTCTTGAGAAAGCTTGAACCCTTGTTCTAGCTTCTTGAGGAAGCTTGAACCCTTGCTCTAGCTTCTTGAGGAAGCTTGAACTTTTGCTCCTCTATAAGAGAGGGCCTCCCTCTCCTTATACCAGGTTCCAAGAAATTTGTCTAAGGTAAAATATATATCTCCCTCTATATCTCTCTATTTTGGCTCATAGTCTGCATGGTTCTTGACTCTTTGCACCACACCTCATAGCCTAACACCTCCACCATTGTTACTGAGTTCTTGAAAGGTCTTGAGAGGTCTCAAAAGCTAGTTTTTGGTGCATAGAATCTGCTAGTTTTTGCTGAGCTTCAAGGGTAATTACTTTTCCCTCTTTTAAGCATTGTTTTGATCCTTCTCTTAGCCACATTTGCATGCTTATTTGAGATTTTTTGTCAACTAAAAGAAGCTTCATATTTAAGTGTTTTTCATGTTTGTTTAAGGGTCATCTACCCTCTTGCATGCTCCATTTAGCCTTGTTTTGTGCTATGCCATAAGGCATTTGAGCTAGTCTTAGTTTGGCATTCCTACCACTGAAATCCAGTGGATTTTCAATAGTGAGAATGTGGCTTTGAGGGCCAAAAACCAGAGAAGGGTGTCCCTCTCTCTTGTTGTCTTGTTTACTAGCATTTTTGGCCTACCAAAGGAGCATATGTTTATACCATTTGGAGGCTTAGTTCAGACACTTTTTGCTGGCTTCTAGAACCTTCCTAGGCTCTGACCATGGCTGGTTTGGTCGCCTTTTTCTTGCTTCTTGCATGTGTAGAGTAATCCCCTTTATGGCTTATCAAAGGAGCATGTCATTCTTGCATGTATTGGTCATGTTTCAGTGGATTTTTGGTCATTCTTTGGCATATCATAGCTCTGTCTTTTGCTGGTTTAGTGGCCTCTTGAATGCTTCGCATGCTTGTAGTGTAAACCATGCTCACTAGCTTACATTGCATGTTGTTTTGGCCATTGATTCTAGCATATTTTGGCCATACTTCAAACTGATTTTGTTCATAGTTTGGGCTGCGTTAGCTCTATTTTGAGGCCTCTTAGTCGAATGATGCTTGCCATGCATGCTTGTAGTGTAATACCCTTACCTAACTTCGAGTTTTGAAGCCTCTTGCATGCTTAACTTGAGTTGTTTTCATGTCTTGGCATCATTGAACATGTTATTTTAGAGCTTATACTTGTGCCATATTCCCATGTTTTCCGCTCTTTAAATGCGTTTGAGAGTTGTGCTTGTATACCTCATTTTTGGGCTATTGCATGAGTTTCATTTTTGTGCATGGCAAGCCATCATTTTAGTCCATTTTGCCACTGTTTAGGGTTGGTTTGGTCATTTGGGCATCGCTTTGCATACCTCTAGTGTAATGCACTTCACTAGTTTCGATAATTGTGCCATCCAACATGCATCGGGTGAGTTGTTTGCATAATTCGAGACCATCTTATATGTCATTTCAGAGCTGGAACATGTGTCATTATATGCCATATTTCATCCTTGTCATGCTTTGGTGGAGTTGCACTTTGTTCCTAAGGTTTTGTCCCTCGCATATGTGCATGTTTGCATGTACCTTGTTGCCTCATTTTCATCATATTGGCCACTGATTTGGGTGTGGCTGAGGCCCATCCATCTTGGTTTAAGTCCATCTTGCATTGTGTATGCCCTATAGTCCATGTTATCGCATGTTTGATTATTGCATTGCGTATGCCTCGTTCATAACATCGCGTATGTTAGTGCATTGTGTATGCATGCCATATAACCCATGTGCATTGAGTATGCCATTGATTAGTTCATAGCATTGTGTATGCCATTTGCATGCTTGCATGTCATTCCGTGCATCTTCGCATCACTTAGTTGCATTGCATTTAGATCACATGCTAGAGTTGCATTTGTCTATACATTGTTTGTTGCATTGTGTTTGGAGTAAGGTTTAGTCCAAACACGGGAAATGAGGGACGTTTCGTACTCAAAGTGACAAAACGTGCCTTGATTCTTGGTCACCGACACTCTTGACCATCCATGATAGAGTTGTTGGCATTAGGTGTTTACATGTGCATTCATTTCATATTGAGTCGTGCAATTCGACTCCTCGGCCATCATGCATCGGGATGCGTGATTGATGGCACGAGGATCAAAGACTACACTCCCTAGAGCTTATGCAATGATGGGGCGAGTGGTCATGCACACATATGTTGAAAATACCTTGCCTTCTCTCTCTCTTGCCTTTGTTGCAGAAAAACCAGAAACCAGGGGCAAAAACTGGTGTAACAGCGCCCGCGTGGGCCTCGCGCTACAGTTCAGACTCGATTTGTGTCACGGTTCTTAATCTGAACCAAAGAGTCCAAATCTGGCAAATCGTTTTGAGAAACAGATTTTTGAAAAAGTAGTGCCAAACATGGACTGCTTTGCCAGATACAGAGTCGCCACCTAAATATTTTAAAATGGGGGAATTTAGGAAACCCTGACTCGGTGCCGAAGGCCACATGTCCGTCATCACCGGAGTTGTCTCGGCTCGGGAGCTTGGGTACGATCGGGGAAGGTCAGCTATGAGCACCCCCTTTCGCCCGGTCCGAAGACCGGCCTCTACTAACCGTGATAGCCGTTTTTGAAAACTTTATGTGTTCTTAAACTAATTGTTAGCCTAGAATTACTATGTTATGCGCGCAGCAAACAAGTATAGACCAAATCGCCCAAATTGGAACAAAACATTTCATGTTTGTTTTGAAAATGGTTTGCTACTCGCAAGTAGGCTAAAATGCAGATTTTGCCACCCTCAAGTGGGCTTTTAGAAAAGATGATTTTGCCACTATCTAGTGGGCTTAAAACTCACAGCTTTAATGCATTATTCCAATTTAGGTAATTCAACCTCCATCCACAGGCATTTAAGCAGTTATATCACATAAGCAGCTAGCCTCATGGTGATCATGCTATCATGGCAACATTCACACGCATGCGATATGCTAAAGCATAAAAGCTTACCTAGTACTCCGTGCCAAAACAGTAAACTAGTTAGCAAAAATGTGCGTGTCCTAGTTCATGTTAAATTGCCTAATGCAACACATACAGGATGCAATTTAGATAGGCTCGGTTATCCTAAAGATGGCATGTGAAATGCTGCAACTAACAAGTACTCAACTTGGAATTGAAACGTACAATGTAGTTTGTATGATGTACCGAGCCCGGTGCATGTCAACAAATGCATGAATGCACGCATGCATAGCATAAGGTATGTTAAAATAAATGTGCCCTAATCTACCATCATAAGCAGGTAAATAAAAGGGAGAAAGAAGTGGGGGTTGGAAGACATGCACACACACACCCACACTTATTACAGATGTTCCCTCACTCGGAGGGACCGAATAAATATTACAAATTAATTAACTACGCAAGCTAATTAAATATTACAAATTAATTAACAAATTAATTATTCTAAGAAAACAGTAAACCGCCTCGGGAAGCGCGCTGCCATGCGTAGGTTGCCTCTGTTTTCTTTCCTGTGCTCCTCTGGAGGCTGCCAAAATTTCAGGACTGCTTCCTTGGATGCTGGGAGACACCACCGGCTGGGTGAAATTGCCACCGGCACTGAGATGTTGCCACCGGCACAAAATTGAAGCTGTCGGCAGAGAAAAGATTGCCGGCCGGCACCTTACACTGCCGGTCGGCAGAGTATTCCTGCAGAACCTGCAACCCACAGCAACAGAGGACAAGGCAAAGCATGGAAGCACATTTCAAGGCATATATGCACCAACCATGTCTCTTATCATTGTAATGACTCGAAGGGACATGTGCCTCGGTTCTCGGACCACCAATCACGCATTTCCATGCATGATGGCCCAAAGAACCAAGTATGCAACTTTGATTTCAAATGCATGCAAACCAAATAAACACACAAGGAGGCCTAACCTCTATCATACTCATCTCAAGAGGCAAGGTGATGCATGCAAGATGCAATGCAACTTAGGCATACGAGCTAAGGATGCAACATGCCGATACAAGCAAACATGCAAGATGAGCATGCAAATAAGCAAAGGATGGTCTTAAACATGAATTAGGCAGCTCTAGTTAGGCCCAAAACAGTGGCCATAATATGAAAATGAAGTGCCTCGAAACGCGTGCACACGGGCACGCAAACCGAGGCAATGGCATATGCAATGCAATGGATAAAACGGCATATAGAATGCAACATGGACTTATACTAACATGAGAGAGCCTCAGCCACACTCACATAAGAGGCCGATGGATGAAAATGAAGTGCCTCGAAATGCGTGCACACGGGCACGCAAACCGAGGCAATGACATATGCAATGCAATGGCATGGAAAATGATATGCAAATATGCCAATGGGATTTCAGCCCCGAAATGAGGCGAAAACAGCCCCGAAATGAGGCGAAAACACACCCGATGCATGGAATAGTCCCGAAACATGGACTTTTGGCACCCGAAATGGCTTACAGCTATACAAAGCATGCATAATATGGACATGGAACATGAAGACAGAAGCAAGACAGCTCTGAGATAAGCATTTTTACAGTTCATGACATGGCCAAACAGCAAGCAAAAATGGGGCTAAAATGGCATACAAAAACGGCCCTAATCATGAGATTATGAAGCAACTCACAGCTGCTGTCCCCAAACATGTTAGGGCCCTTCAACAACATTGAAGAGGGGCCCAAAATATGCACATTTACAGTTCATGGCAGCCCCGAAAACAGTATGCAAATATATTAGAAATGCAATGCAAAAATGAGGCTCAAAAGTGGCTATATCATGAGGTATACAAAACATTCACAAAACAAGAAAATACCCTTAATAAAACATGTTCAGGAGGTCAAAATAAAGCCACTTTTAGTTCGGACCAAGGTCCAAAAACAGCAACATCAGGGGCTGCCAAGACATACAAAAATGGGGCCAAAAAGAGGATATAAAGGGAAGTACAACATGGAAGTCCCAAACAGTGTTGAGCCCTTCTTCAATGTTGAAGAGGGGCTCAAAATAAGCCTATTTTCAGTTTACATCAGGCTCTAAAACAGATCATACACAGGCCAAAAAATACATGCAAGATTATGGCATAAAAGGAGGATATTGAAGCAAGTGCAAGCTACTGTCCTCAAACAGCAAGAGGTCCTCAATCAAACATGAAGAGGACCTCAAAATATGATGGTTTGAAGTTTGGGTCGGAGCCCAAAGATGCAAGAAACTATGGCTTATGTATTGATCAAGAAAAGGCTAGAAAAGAGAAAAAAAGGAGCTCACCCTTGTAGACCAAGTCTTGACAGCCTCTTGGCTTGAGTTACAGCACTCCTAGCTCTGAAAATCAGCCTCAAGCTTCTGGAATGGATGATGGAAGCCTTGTGCTATGAGTTGGTGTGTAAATGGCCAAGGATAATGGACTTTTTTGAGCTTGGAAGAGGAGGGTTGAATGTATAGATATAGGTTTGTATGTATAATGGTGCCTCAGCTGGTTTTTCCTCTAACCTAGCATAAGGAAGAAGAGGGCTTCCTTTATAGAGCCAAAACCAAGTGCAAAGCTTCTTGAGGAAGCTAACAAGAGTGCATATCCTCCATACACGTGTATGGAGGATCCTGTCTGTGCCCTCCAGCTGGCACAGCTGGCATACACTCTATCTGTAGAATGCTCCGGAAGGTCGTCGGCTAGCAAAATATGCCGGTCGGCTACTTTAAATTGCCGGTCGGCACAATAAATGGCCGGTCGGCACAATAAATTGCCGGTCGGCACAAACATAGTGCCGATGGGTGGCCGGTGAGGTCAAAAAAGTGCCGGTGGATGTCTAGATTGAAGCCCCGGAAGTTAGCTTTCCAATGGCGCAAACCTTGCATTAAAATTCCTTCTGTGCAAAAAGTTATAACCTTTTCCGTGAAGCCGCGCAGATTCGATCCAACCGGGATGATGCCCGACTTCAACTGATCATATCTCCCCCACCCGGACTTGGCTCTAGGAGATTCTTGAGTGCAAAATGAAGCCCCGGAAGTAAGCTTTCCGACGGTGGTGGCCCCATAGCTAAAATCCGAGCGTACAGACAGATAAGCTCGGTTCAGCGAGGGCTGCTCGACTTGCTTCTACCCGGATTCATGCCGAACTTCTCCCAAATTAGTTTTCTCCTCTCCTTTCTTCTCTTCTTCAACTCCAAACTCCTAAACAAAGTGTTTTGAAGGATTTGCCTCTTTTTTTGCCAAAGAAACTGAACATTTCCCCTGCACACCTGTCTCCACCAAGTAAACCATCAGTAACGCCCAAGTCTTAAGGGCGGTCAAAAATGGGGTGTCTACAGTTGCCCCTCTTTGACAGAACTCGAAAGTCATAACAATGACGGGAGTGAATGTCAAAGCCCAGAGACGACCCATTTTTGACAAGGCCGAAGACTTGGACAAACAAACAAAATACTGATAAATAAATGGTTGTGCCCACAGGCTGCCTACGTATCCCTTTGCAAGGAATCAAACCAGCGTAGTTCAGGGGCAGGATGCAAATGATATGCAGGAAGACTTTGATAATTGGACTTATACGCCACGCGAAGCCGGTTTGAACATTGGACTTATATGCTACGCAAAGTCGGTTTGTAATTGGACTTATACGCTTTCGCGAAGCCGGTTTGATAAAACAATGCAAGTGGAATGTGCGTGACAACGCAAGTGAAGAGGTGTGCATGACAATGCAACCTAAGATGAATTCCAAACGCACTGAAATTGTGTGGGGAAATGGGACAGGGAGAAACATAGGGACATATCCCGGTGTTTCGGAATGGTGTGAGCATTGGAACGTATTCCGAACGCTTTTAACTGAAGAGGGAGAAACATAGGGACGTATCCCAAGGATTAGGGACGTATCCCAAAGGTTAGGGACGTATCCCAAGGATTAGGGACGTATCCCAAGGATTAGGGACGTATCCCAAAGGTTAGGGACGTATCCCAAAGATGTGGGACGTATCCCAAGGATTAGGGACGTATCCCAAAGATTAGGGACGTATCCCAAAGATGAGGGACGTATCCCAAAGATTAGGGACGTATCCCAAAGATTAGGGACGTATCCCAAAGGTTAGGGACGTATCCCAAAGATGAGGGACGTATCCCAAAGGTGAGGGACGTATCCCAAGGATTAGGGACGTATCCCAAGGATTAGGGACGTATCCCAAAGATGAGGGACGTATCCCAAAGGTTAGGGACGTATCCCAAAGGTTAGGGACGTATCCCAAAGATGAGGGACGTATCCCAAAGGTGAGGGACGTATCCCAAGGATTAGGGACGTATCCCAAAGATGAGGGACGTATCCCAAAGGTTAGGGACGTATCCCAAGGATTAGGGACGTATCCCAAAGATTTAGACAAAGGAGAAGAAACATAGGGACGTATCCTGGTGTTTCAGAAAAGGAGAAAGAAACGTAGGCACGTATCCCGGTGTTTCGGAAAAGGAAGAGAAACATAAGGACGTATCCCAGTGTCTCGGAAAAGGGAGAGAAACATAAGGACGTATCCCAGTGTCTCGGAAAATGAGGAGTGAAACGTATGGACGTATCCCGGTGTTTCGGAAAGAGAGAGAAACGTAGGGACGTATCCCGGTGTTTCGGAAAGAGAGAGAAACGTAAGGACGTATCCCGGTGTTTCGGAATGGAAGAAGAAACATAGGGACGTATCCCGGTGTTTCGGAAAGAAGGAGAAACATAGGGACGTATCCCGGTGTTTCGAAAAAGGAGAAGAAACATAGGGACGTATCCCGGTGCTTCGGAAAGGTAAGAGAAACATAGGGACGTATCCCGGAGTTTCGGAAAAAAGAGAAAGAAACATAGGGACGTATCCCGGAGTTTCCGAATGAGAAGGCAAAGCATAAGGACGTATCCCAGTGTTTCCGAAAGAGAGAGAAACGTAAGGACGTATCCTAGTGTTTCAGAAAAGGAGGAGAAACATAGGGACGTATCCCGGTGTTTCGGAAAGAGAGAGAAACGTAGGGACGTATCCCGGTGTTTCGGAAAGAGAGAGAAACGTAGGGACGTATCCCGGTGTTTCCGAATAAGAGAGCGTGCATAACAACGCAAGTGGAAAGTGCGCGACAACGCAAGTGAAAAGGTGCATGACAATGCAAATGTAATGAGCATGACAATGCTGGATAGATGTGCAAAATCAATGCAATGAATGAGCATAACAATGCTAGTGAAGTGGGTGCATAACAATGTAATTGGAACGTGCATAACCTTGAAGCAGGATTGATCTTGCGCCTGAGGTAGAGGTACACTCATATCTCGGAGCATTGACAAGGCCCTGAAGAGGTACGTCCGGAGTACAATCACGGAATTTTCTGAAGTTGACACAAACTCAGATACTTCGATTTTCGCTCTTTTGCTTTTGCTTTGCAGTCTGGAACTATCATATCTTCAGATAGGTCCTGGTTTCACCATTCACACTTATCGGGGGTGGACCCTGCAGTTTTCGAAAGAACAAATTTCCTTTTTTGCACAAATGTGGAGAATGGCACAGCACTCTGAGCACACAACAAATCATTTTTTGAAATTGAGAAAATGAGTTCTCGACCAAGTATTGGGCCTACGACTGAACACAGCGAGAAAGACTCAACAACGGAAAACAAAAGGTAAACAACCTAAACACGTCGAGACACGCTCGGAACGACTCAAAGCAAGAATCGAGACAAACAAAACAAAAGACACGACACACAGACGTGCACAGGGAGCCTGTTTCACCGGGTATTATTCCCACCCTTTCTTGTTTGTGATTCTCACATCGCTCGGCCCTCAGGCTCTGTTTTTCTGAAAAAGCCCTTTTCTCACTTTTTCTCTCAACGCACATCTCTCTATTCTTTAATCTCTCATTTTTCATCCCTCCCCTGGGTGGTTGATGGATAAGTTGGAAATTGTGGGCTCTTACCCCTGGTACTCTACCAGCTTTTGATTCTTGTTCACAACAGTGAATTCCTCCCACAGAGGGGTTGTGCTACAACTGGGTGTGTAGCAAATTTGCAGCTAACATCGGTTGATGATGCCCTGCTGGGGAGTTTGGACGTGGTTAGATCTGTCCAGATGAGGGAGTGGAACATCTCGATCCGTTCCCGTCCGTGCTTCGCACTTGGCTTGATACCTCATTGCGTGGAGGATGTGAGAGCCTTCTGCCCTTTTGCGGTCAGCTTCAGATGTGCCTTTTTCTGGCAGGTAGAGTGCCCTTTTGGCAGATGCATTGACAACAGGGAAAAGACAGGAAGCCTGACTCAACTGTGCCCCTAGTTCATTATTTTGACCATTTTTTGTTTTGGTTTTCTACTAAAACAATTTTGACCAACATGAGAGTTAGATTAACATACTTGTTCGATTTTTGATTTGAAATCATGCAAGTCAGGCTATGAGCACTGAAAATTTTCCTATTTTGGGTCCAAGAAATGGTCCAGTTTTTGGAAAAGATGGAACAATTTTCGAGAAAAGTAGTCAGCTTCAGTAAAAATTCTCAAAAATTATTTTTGCAAACGGCCGATGCTTAACAAGCACGGAACCCACTCTTGAGATGCACAACCTCGGATTTGGAGGAAAATTGCCCCCTTACTCGAAGAGAGCTGCATGGCAACGGAAAGTTGCCCCTTGTTTGGACGGCACCGCAGCGCATTTAATGGCAACGGAAAGTTGCCCCTTGTCTGAATGGCACCGTAGTGTATTGTAATCAGTCCTCAGAGCGACGATTGCAACCGAACTCCCGGATACAGAAAAGGCAAAGATGACTAGAACCATCACATGGACACAGTTAAATTTGAAGTGTTTCAGGGCTGGACTTCAGAATGAAGTTGCCTACGTATCCCAAACATGGGAATCAAGCCTTACGTAGTTCGGGGTTAAGGTACACTCGGGTATTTAACCTCTCCTTTTTAGGCTCTAACTTTTGCCAAGGCGCCCGATGCGGGTTTTCGACCTTGCGAGCTTTGTTTTTCTTTTCTTTTCGATTCTTTTCATTTCTTTTCTTTTCTTTTCTTTCTTTTTTGTTCTTTTCTTTCTCTTTTTTTTTCTTTTTTCTTCTTTTTTCTTTTTTTGTTCTTTTTCTTCTTTTTCTTGCTCTAACTTTTGCCTGGGTCGCCCTTCCGGGTTTTCGGCCCAGCGAGCCTCTCAAGGGTAAAAGTGTAGCTTGGTCCATGCCAAATGGTTATAGGGTTTCGAAGCCATCCGTATCCAGGAGAGTGGCTGTTGATTTGCAAGAGGACTCATCTTCGGCTCTTCGAGCACGTCTGACATCTTTGCCCTTAGTTTGAAGGGTACTTCTGTTTTAGCTTTGCAAGCTTCTTCTGATCTTCTGATCTGACTTTCTTGCCTCTTGTCCAAGGGCTGCTTCGAATCTGGCCACACAGGCCTCATATGGCGGTTGACCATTGAACATTCTGAACTCAGGTTCAAGGTTTGAAAGTGAGGGGTCGAATCTCGAGGCTGAGAGCGATCCTAAGCTGCACAATCTCAAGAGCGATTCCACACAGGTCTTCGCAGGACTGCGCAAAACATTTTGTTTTTGAAATTTTTTAAGAAAGCGACAAATCGCTCGTGCTGAAGACAGTGTAGAACCAATCTGGATCAAGCCAGGGTCCTTCTCAGTACTCACATTAACAAGCATGATCTCAATCATTAAGGGCTTAGCATGCCTCTCTTTCTCTCAAATGATCAAAATTTTGCAAATCCCGAGGAATTCCTTCCTCTTCGTTTTCGCCGCAGTGTTCAAAAAAAGTTTTGAAAAAAAACTTAGGTCGATATAATGATTTCAAGGCACAGAAAAGGCAGGCGAAGAGCACTGTCATTCCATTCAATACTTCCGGCACAACTGGCACACGGCAGAAGCAAACACAAGAGTGTGAAAATCACTGCTGTTCATTCAAATCTGTTGGCACAACTGGCTCCCTGGCAGAAACAGACTCAAAAGGACAAACACAAAGCAAACTAGTGATATCCGAAGTAACACCCCCGGAATCACCCGACTTTAACAAAACAGGACTGACTCGACACAACAAGACAGACCCGACTGACTCAGCATGAAAAGACTGACCCAATACAAAACGACAAGACTGACCCAATACCCAAGTCAGAAAGTACAAAACTAACATTCACAAATGCTCAAAACAGTGCGTGCCATACACCATATCTGGAGTAAACTGAGTGCCGCCCGCAGGTGGTCCAACCTCTGATCACATCACATTATCCCCCCACAAGTTCACTGATCAAGTGTCGATAGACTTCGCAGGACCTGGTGCGGGGATGACCCCGTTGTCAATCAAATTTTGTATCTCGTGGTGGAGACGGACGCAACTGTCGGTGTCATGACCGGTTTGTTGATGGAAAGCACAGTACTTAGTCGGGTCATGTTTTGGAGGGAGAGGATCGGGTAAAGGCCGTTGCTCTAACGGTTTCAGATGTCCTTTCCTGAGTAGGACCCCCAGGGCTTTAGACAAAGACATATAGAGTGGGGTGAAAACCCTCTTGCCTCGGGGCAGATAGTCTGAAGTTCGGGGGTTTGAAGTGGATGCACCAACAAAGGGGGTGGCTGCTCTTGGTGTGGTGGTGGTGACCATGCCCACTTCAGATGATCTTGCAGCTGCGTCACCGCTGGTGGTCACATTCGAACTACGGGAAAATGCCCTCCTGGGCTGCTCCTTATCCTGGTCAAACAAACCTTGCCTCATTGCATCTTCGATTTGTACCCCCATATCGTGTAAATCTGAGAAAGTGGGAAAGGGGATTACAATCATTCTCTGCATTAGCTTAGGCTGGAGATTGCGTACAATCATCCGTATTTGATCCTTATCTGTTGGCCTAATGGTCATCATTGAGGCCTTGGCCCTCCAGCGGGCCACGAATTCTGAGAAGCTCTCCTTAGGCTCCTGCCTCGTCGTCTCAAGATCACGGGTCGTAATCTCGATTTGGGTATTGTATGAATATTGTGCGACGAAGGCCTCAGCCATCTCATCCCAACTTCTCTTGACGTCATCCTCCAATTTGGCATACCATGCGGCCGCTACACCCGACAGGGTCCGGCCAAACAAAGACAGCTTCTGCAATCTAGTGAGGCCCATTGGTCTTAGGACGTCTGAAAATAGTCGCAGGTGTACCATGGGATCCTCAGATCCGTCAAAACGATCGATTTGTGGCATCTTAAACCGATCTGGCAGCGTCACAGCTGCGTCGATGTATCCGTCTCCAATGTCCGGAATGGACTTCGCACCTTGAGATTTTTTGAACAGCTTTTCAAGCTTGTGCATTTTTAATGCCACGGGCTCCACCTCGGGCTCGAAGGGAGAATCTGATTGGTTGATAGGAGTGGGTGCCTTGGAGAGTTGAGGCAGAATCGGGGGTGGAGCTGGCCCGACTGGAATGTCCGTATCATCCTGGACATGGGTTGCCTCTCCGAGTGTGGGAACTCTTGGTGGGAGAGGAGCCTGGTGCGAAGCAGATACTCCAGTTTGCTGCTCCAATCTGGCAATTGTCTCTGCCTGTTGGGCTATGACCACAGCCTGTTGCTTGGCGAATTCTGCTTGACGGACAGTGTCTTGCTGCATGGCTTTCATACTATCCTGGAGTTGGCGCACCATCTCTTCCAGACTCGACATACTGTTCTAATCTAACTGAGCAACCGGTATATCTGTGTCGGCAATAGGCTCGGAAATCTCAGCGCGACTGCTCAAAGATCACTGATCTGGTAGCTGTTGTACTGGTGGTCTGTGCCTGACTAGCCTTCTCTGGCCCTGATTACCCTTGAACTGAGTCTCTGACCTGACAAAGTCTATCAGCACAAGTCCGATGAACCTCGGGAGATATCGGAGCCTTCTGAAGCTATGGTTCCAGGCCTACCTTGCAAAAGGGAAAACAGAGAGCATCTCAGCCTAATTTCACTGGAACAGATTTGAGCATACTAGGATGAATGTACCCAATACTGATCACTGTTTCCCAAATATCTGCCTGTAAACTGATACCCTCAGGTAAAACTGATTCCCCAAATACTGAACTGGTGCCCGCAGGCCTGATACCCAGACTTGCAAACTGGTATATGCGTTCCTGTAGAGATACACTCTAAAAGCACATAGCAAGTAAGAGAGAGCCAAAACACCCCTATGTTGGGGTAGGGTTTCCCTGTCCTATTTTGTCAGGAGCTAGGGTTTCACTACGCACGCAGCGGTTTCAAACAACTTAGCATCGGGTAAGCAACCTGTCCTAATTTGGAATGGTCACTATGGATCCGAAAATGTACTAGGTCGAGTGGTCAAAAAGGGTGCCCCGGTAAAACCGGGGTTTGTGTTCCCATACTGTCAGAGCCCATAGCCGGTCAGCCTTATGGTCATGCCTTGACAAGACAAGCCTCCGGCAAACCGTTCAGGAATGGCAGATGGCAAACACGGTGTTCCTAGGCGCACCAATGCACATGCAATGCAAAGAAACACATAAGTGAAATCAAAACAGGATATCACGAGTTCGAATCAAGCTCTCTAAATACTCCCCAGCAGAGTCGCCAGAAACTGTAACAGCGCCCGCGTGGGCCTCGCGCTACAGTTCAGACTCGATTTGTGTCACGGTTCTTAATCTGAACCAAAGAGTCCAAATCTGGCAAATCGTTTTGAGAAACAGATTTTTGAAAAAGTAGTGCCAAACATGGACTGCTTTGCCAGATACAGAGTCGCCACCTAAATATTTTAAAATGGGGGAATTTAGGAAACCCTGACTCGGTGCCGAAGGCCACATGTCCGTCATCACCGGAGTTGTCTCGGCTCGGGAGCTTGGGTACGATCGGGGAAGGTCAGCTATGAGCACCCCCTTTCGCCCGGTCCGAAGACCGGCCTCTACTAACCGTGATAGCCGTTTTTGAAAACTTTATGTGTTCTTAAACCAATTGTTAGCCTAGAATTACTATGTTATGCACGCAGCAAACAAGTATAGACCAAATCGCCCAAATTGGAACAAAACATTTCATGTTTGTTTTGAAAATGGTTTGCTACTCGCAAGTAGGCTAAAATGCAGATTTTGCCACCCTCAAGTGGGCTTTTAGAAAAGATGATTTTGCCACTATCTAGTGGGCTTAAAACTCACAGCTTTAATGCATTATTCCAATTTAGGTAATTCAACCTCCATCCACAGGCATTTAAGCAGTTATATCACATAAGCAGCTAGCCTCATGGTGATCATGCTATCATGGCAACATTCACACGCATGCGATATGCTAAAGCATAAAAGCTTACCTAGTACTCCGTGCCAAAACAGTAAACTAGTTAGCAAAAATGTGCGTGTCCTAGTTCATGTTAAATTGCCTAATGCAACACATACAGGATGCAATTTAGATAGGCTCGGTTATCCTAAAGATGGCATGTGAAATGCTGCAACTAACAAGTACTCAACTTGGAATTGAAACGTACAATGTAGTTTGTATGATGTACCGAGCCCGGTGCATGTCAACAAATGCATGAATGCACGCATGCATAGCATAAGGTATGTTAAAATAAATGTGCCCTAATCTACCATCATAAGCAGGTAAATAAAAGGGAGAAAGAAGTGGGGGTTGGAAGACATGCACACACACACCCACACTTATTACAGATGTTCCCTCACTCGGAGGGACCGAATAAATATTACAAATTAATTAACTACGCAAGCTAATTAAATATTACAAATTAATTAACAAATTAATTATTCTAAGAAAACAGTAAACCGCCTCGGGAAGCGCGCCGCCATGCGTAGGTTGCCTCTGTTTTCTTTCCTGTGCTCCTCTGGAGGCTGCCAAAATTTCAGGACTGCTTCCTTGGATGCTGGGAGACACCACCGGCTGGGTGAAATTGCCACCGGCACTGAGATGTTGCCACCGGCACAAAATTGAAGCTGTCGGCAGAGAAAAGATTGCCGGCCGGCACCTTACACTGCCGGTCGGCAGAGTATTCCTGCAGAACCTGCAACCCACAGCAACAGAGGACAAGGCAAAGCATGGAAGCACATTTCAAGGCATATATGCACCAACCATGTCTCTTATCGTTGTAATGACTCGAAGGGACATGTGCCTCGGTTCTCGGACCACCAATCACGCATTTCCATGCATGATGGCCCAAAGAACCAAGTATGCAACTTTGATTTCAAATGCATGCAAACCAAATAAACACACAAGGAGGCCTAACCTCTATCATACTCATCTCAAGAGGCAAGGTGATGCATGCAAGATGCAATGCAACTTAGGCATACGAGCTAAGGATGCAACATGCCGATACAAGCAAACATGCAAGATGAGCATGCAAATAAGCAAAGGATGGTCTTAAACATGAATTAGGCAGCTCTAGTTAGGCCCAAAACAGTGGCCATAATATGAAAATGAAGTGCCTCGAAACGCGTGCACACGGGCACGCAAACCGAGGCAATGGCATATGCAATGCAATGGATAAAACGGCATATAGAATGCAACATGGACTTATACTAACATGAGAGAGCCTCAGCCACACTCACATAAGAGGCCGATGGATGAAAATGAAGTGCCTCGAAATGCGTGCACACGGGCACGCAAACCGAGGCAATGACATATGCAATGCAATGGCATGGAAAATGATATGCAAATATGCCAATGGGATTTCAGCCCCGAAATGAGGCGAAAACAGCCCCGAAATGAGGCGAAAACACACCCGATGCATGGAATAGTCCCGAAACATGGACTTTTGGCACCCGAAATGGCTTACAGCTATACAAAGCATGCATAATATGGACATGGAACATGAAGACAGAAGCAAGACAGCTCTGAGATAAGCATTTTTACAGTTCATGACATGGCCAAACAGCAAGCAAAAATGGGGCTAAAATGGCATACAAAAACGGCCCTAATCATGAGATTATGAAGCAACTCACAGCTTCTGTCCCCAAACATGTTAGGGCCCTTCAACAACATTGAAGAGGGGCCCAAAATATGCACATTTACAGTTCATGGCAGCCCCGAAAACAGTATGCAAATATATTAGAAATGCAATGCAAAAATGAGGCTCAAAAGTGGCTATATCATGAGGTATACAAAACATTCACAAAACAAGAAAATACCCTTAATAAAACATGTTCAGGAGGTCAAAATAAAGCCACTTTTAGTTCGGACCAAGGTCCAAAAACAGCAACATCAGGGGCTGCCAAGACATACAAAAATGGGGCCAAAAAGAGGATATAAAGGGAAGTACAACATGGAAGTCCCAAACAGTGTTGAGCCCTTCTTCAATGTTGAAGAGGGGCTCAAAATAAGCCTATTTTCAGTTTACATCAGGCTCTAAAACAGATCATACACAGGCCAAAAAATACATGCAAGATTATGGCATAAAAGGAGGATATTGAAGCAAGTGCAAGCTACTGTCCTCAAACAGCAAGAGGTCCTCAATCAAACATGAAGAGGACCTCAAAATATGATGGTTTGAAGTTTGGGTCGGAGCCCAAAGATGCAAGAAACTATGGATTATGTATTGATCAAGAAAAGGCTAGAAAAGAGAAAAAAAGGAGCTCACCCTTGTAGACCAAGTCTTGACAGCCTCTTGGCTTGAGTTACAGCACTCCTAGCTCTGAAAATCAGCCTCAAGCTTCTGGAATGGATGATGGAAGCCTTGTGCTATGAGTTGGTGTGTAAATGGCCAAGGATAATGGACTTTTTTGAGCTTGGAAGAGGAGGGTTGAATGTATAGATATAGGTTTGTATGTATAATGGTGCCTCAGCTGGTTTTTCCTCTAACCTAGCATAAGGAAGAAGAGGGCTTCCTTTATAGAGCCAAAACCAAGTGCAAAGCTTCTTGAGGAAGCTAACAAGAGTGCATATCCTCCATACACGTGTATGGAGGATCCTGTCTGTGCCCTCCAGCTGGCACAGCTGGCATACACTCTATCTGTAGAATGCTCCGGAAGGTCGTCGGCTAGCAAAATATGCCGGTCGGCTACTTTAAATTGCCGGTCGGCACAATAAATGGCCGGTCGGCACAATAAATTGCCGGTCGGCACAAACATAGTGCCGATGGGTGGCCGGTGAGGTCAAAAAAGTTCCGGTGGATGTCCAGATTGAAGCCCCGGAAGTTAGCTTTCCAATGGCGCAAACCTTGCATTAAAATTCCTTCTGTGCAAAAAGTTATACCCTTTTCCGTGAAGCCGCGCAGATTCGATCCAACCGGGATGATGCCCGACTTCAACTGATCATATCTCCCCCACCCGGACTTGGCTCTAGGAGATTCTTGAGTGCAAAATGAAGCCCCGGAAGTAAGCTTTCCGACGGTGGTGGCCCCATAGCTAAACTCCAAGCGTACAGACAGATAAGCCCGGTTCAGCGAGGGCTGCTCGACTTGCTTCTACCCGGATTCATGCCGAACTTCTCCCAAATTAGTTTTCTCCTCTCCTTTCCTCTCTTCTTCAACTCCAAACTCCTAAACAAAGTGTTTTGAAGGATTTGCCTCTTTTTTTGCCAAAGAAACTGAACATTTCCCCTGCACACCTGTCTCCACCAAGTAAACCATCAGTAACGCCCAAGTCTTAAGGGCGGTCAAAAATGGGGTGTCTACAACTGGTCGGCCGACCAGCTTTTCTGGCAGGCCGACCACCCTTTTGGGTTTCTCTCACAAAAGGTGGTTGGTAGGTGGTCTTCAAGGCCATGAGTTGGTCGGCAGCCGTCCCATGGGTTCCCAGGGTGTAGTTTCAGCCTTCTGGACCTTTGTTCAAGTTTCTGAGATCAATTGCAAACAAAGGCGAATTGCAAACAAAGGCGAGTTGAGGCATCGCGATGGATTTCCCGACAAGACGACTCGAGCATGCATGCATCCTTTATCATTCGGAACAAAGCTGAGGCAATCCATTTCATGTAGCTTGCATGCTAATTTATTTGCTTCCTTAGTTTAATTTGTTAATTAATTAATGTTGTGTAATATTTAGCTGTAATTCGTTATTCATTTCGGTTATGTAATAACTAGTTTAATTAGCTTAGATTAGTTAGTTGGTTCAGTATTATTCATTCGAACCCTCCGCGAGAGGGCGAACTTTGTAATAAGCGTGCGTGTGTGTGATACATGTCTTCCAACCCCACGTCTTTCTCCCTGTTATTTACCAACTTATGATGGTTAGTTTTAGGACATGTTTTAATTAGCATCTATATGTTCGCATTCTTGAATTCATTCATCTGTATTGCATGCACCGGGCTCGGTGCATCATGCTAACTGCATTGTATTTCAATTCCAAGTTGAATACATGTATCAATTGTTGCATTTCATATGCCATTTTAAAATAGCCGAGCATATTATAGTTGCATTTTTGCATGTGTTGCATTAGGCATTCTTAGCATAGTTAGGATTCATGCATGCTCTCTAATTAGCTTTTGTCTTTGGCTCGGAGTACTCGGTAAGTGTTTATGCTTTAGCATCCTTGCATGCGTGTGAGTGACTGCCATGATAGCGTGCTTGACATGAGGCTAACCACTTATGTGATATAACTGCCTGAATGCCTGTGGGTGAAGGTTGGGTTGCCTGAGTTGGAATAATTTGTCGAAACCCGTGTTTTAGCCTACTTGCGAGTAGCAAACTTCCATCTATTTTCAAAACAAATAGATATGCGATGCATTATTCCAACTTCGGTAATCCAGTCTATACTTGTTTGTTCTGCGTATCACATAGTAATTCTAGTCTAATAAATCGAAATAAGAGCACATGTGTTTTCAAAATCTCGATGTCATGCTTAGTAGTGGCTGATGTTCGATCGGGAGAGCGGGGGTGCTCATGAAATGACCTTCCCCAATCGTACCCAAGTTCCCGAGCTGAAGCAACTTTGGTGATGACAGACATGTGGCCTTAGGCACGAGTCAGGGTTTCCTAAATTCCCCCTAAACAAAATATTTAGATGGCGACTCTATATCTGGCAAAGCAGTCCATGTTTGGCACTTCTTTCTAAAAATCTGTTTTTCAAAACGATTTGTCGGATTTAGACTATTTGGTAATTTATCGGTCTCGTATTGCACTTTGCGGGATTAGATTCAAAACCGTGACATTTGAGTCTGAACTGTAGTAAGCCCAATGAACAAAACGGGATTTCTCCCGAGACGTTTGGGGACGTCTACAGTTTCTGGCGACTCTGCTGGGGAGTTAGAGAACTTGACTAGAACTCATGATATCTTGTTTTGATTACACTTATGTGTTTCTTTGCATTGCATTTGCATTGGTGTGCCTAGGACACCGTGTTTGCCATCTGCTATTCCTGAACAGTTTGTCAGAGGCTCACTTTGAGAAGCGTGCCATAAGGCTGACCGGTTACGGGCTCTGCCACGATGGGAACATAAACCCCAGTTTTTACCGGGGCACCCTTTTTGACCTTCGACCTAGTGCATATCGGAATCCATAGTAACCATTCCAAACTAGGACAGGTTGCTTACCCGATTGTAGGTTGTTTGAAACCTCTGCGTGCGTAGTGAAACCCTAGCTCCTGACAAAATACGAAAGGGAAACCCTACCCCAACATAGGAGTGTTTCGGGCTCTCACTTGCTTGCTATGTGCTTTTAGAGTGCGTCTCTACAGGAATGCATGTATCAGTTTGCAAGTCTGAGTATCAGGCCTGAGGGCACCAATATTTGGGAATCAGTTTTACCTGAGGGTATCAGTTTACAGGCAGAATTTGGGGCAGAATTCAGTAGAGAGCACATTCATTCAGCTTTGCTCATATCTGTTTTGGTGAAATTAGGCTAAGATGCTGTCTATTTTCTTCTTTTGTAAGGTAGTCTCGGAACCATAGCTTCAGAAGGCTCCAATATCCCCCGGGTACATTGGATTCATGTTGATAGACTTTGTCAGGTCAGAGATTCAGCTCAGAGTGACTAGTGTTTCCTTCGCCAGTGGTAAGGCAAAAAAAGGCCAATCAGGCACAGATCACCTGTTCAACAGTACCCAGTTCAGCGGTCATTATCCACCTCACCTGTGCGCAGTTGGGCTGAGATATTTGTTTCTACCTCAAAAAGGGGATACACAACAGTTCAGTTAGATCAGGGCAGTATGGCAGAAATAGAGGAAATGATGCGTCAACTCCAAGAAAGTATGAAAGCCATGCAGCAAGACGCTGTTCGTCAAGCTGAATTTTCCAAACAACAGGCCGAGGTCATGGCTCAATAGGCAGAGCTAATCGCCAGGTTACAGCAGCAGACTGGAGCATTTGCTTCACACCAGGCTCCTCCCCCACCAAGAGTTCCTATACTTGAGGAGATGGCAAATGTCCAGGAGGATACAGACATCCCAACGAGGCCACCTCTGCCCCCGATTCTACCTCAACTATCCAAGGCACCCACGCCTATCAATCTATCGGATTCTCCCTTCGAGTTCGAGGTGGACCCCACGACATTAAAAGTGAGCAAGCTTGAAAAGCTGTTCAAGAAATCTGAAGGTGTGAAGTCCATTCCGGACATTGAGAATGGGTATACCGATGCGGCCGTAACTTTGCCGGACTGGTTTAAGATGCCACATATCGACCGCTTTGATGGATCTGGGGATCCCATGGTGCATTTGCAGCTATTTTCGGACATACTAAGGCCGATGGGCCTCACCAGATTATAGAAGCTTTCTTTGTTCGGCCGGACCCTGTCGGGTGTAGTGGCCATTTGGTATGCAAAATTGGAAGATTCCGTTAAGAGGAACTGCGAGGAGATGGCCGAGGCCTTTGTAGCTCAATACTCCTACAATACACAGATCGAGATCATAACTCGTGATTTTGAGACGACTAAACAGGAGCCAAATGAGAGCTTTTCTGACTTCGTAACCCGCTGGAGGGCCAAGGCCTCGATGATGACCATCAGGCCGACTGACAAAGATCAAATACGGATGGTTGTGCGCAACCTCCAGCCCAAGCTTATGCAGAAAATGATCGTCCTCCCTCTCTCCACTTTTACAGATCTACATGAGATTGGGGTACAAATCGAGGATGCTATGAAGTAGGGCCTTATTGACCAGGAGAAGGAGCAGCCCAGGAGGGCGTTTTTTCGCAGTTCGAATGCGACCACTAGTGGTGATGTAGCTGCAAGATCTTCTGAAGTGGGCATGGTCACCACCATCGTATCAAAAACAACTACCCCATTCATCGGTGCGTCCGGAAGTAGGTCACAAAAAACCAAATATCCACCTCAAGTCAAGAGGGTTTTTACCCCACTTTATATGCCTTTGTCAAAGGCTCTAGAGGCCTTACACCGGAAAGGATATCTAAAACCGTTGGAACAACAGCCTCTACCCGATCTTATCCCTTCAAAGCATGGCCAGACTAAATACTATGCCTACCATCAACAAACAGGTCATGACACCGACAGCTGCTTTCGTCTTCGCTATGATGTACAAGATCTGTTTGACAACAAGCTCATCGCCGCACCAGCTCAGCAAAGTCTATCGCCACTGGATCAGTGAACTTGGGGGATAGTACAAATATGTGATCAGGGGATGAACCACCTATGGGCGGCACTCAGTTTACTTCAGATGTGGCATGTGGCATATGGCACGCACTGTTTTGAGCATTTGTGAATGTTGGTTTTTGTACTTTCTTACTCGGGTATTCAGTCAGTTTGTTATATCGTTTAGAGTATGTCCCGTTGTATAGAGTCAGTCTTTTCATACTGAGTCTGTCGGGTTTGTCTTGTTGTGTCGAGTCAGTCCTGTTTTGTTAAAGTCGGGTGATCCCGGGGGCGTTACCTCAGATATCACTATTTTGTTTTGTGTTTGTCTTTTCACTTTCTTTTGAGTTTGTTTCTGCTAGGGAGCCAGTTACACCAGAAGATCTAATTGAAATAGCTGTGGTTTTCATGTTTTTGTGCTTGTTTCTGCTTTGAGCCTGTTATGCCAGCAAACTTGAATGAAACGGCAGTGCATTCCACCTGTTTCTGTGCTTTGAAATCATTATATTGACCTGAGTTTTTTTTCAAAACCTTTTTGAACATTATGATGAAAACAAAGAGGAAGGAATTCCTCACGATTTGCAAAAAAAAAAATCAATTGAGAGAAAGAGAGGCATGCTAAGCCTTTAATGATTGAGATCATGTTTGTTAATGTGAGTACTAAGAAGGATCCTAGCTTGATTCAGATTGGTTCTGTATTGTCTTCGACGCGAGCAATTAATCGCTTCCTTAAAAGATTTCAAAAAATGTTTTGCGTGGTTCTACGAGGACCTGTGTGGAATCGCTCTTGAGATTGTGCAGCTTAGGATCGTTCTCAGCCTCGAGATTCAACCCCTTTGCTTCCAAACCTTGAACCTTAATTCAGAATGTTCAACAGTCAACCACAATGTAAGGCCAGTGTGGCCAGATCAAAAACAGCCCATGAACTAGGGCGAGAATATCAGATGTGATCAAAGGAAGCTGCGAAGCTAGATCAAAAGCAGCCCTTGAACTAAGGGCAAAAATGTCAGATGCACTCGAAGGGTCAAAGATGAGTCTTTTCTACAAACCAAGGAACACTGACAAGAATGCCAAATCCTAGAAGGGGAAAAGAAGAAAGTATTGCTGAAGGACAACCAAGTTCCTATCCACAACACTAGGGGCAAATTCACCCTCCATTGGATGGACTTTTACATCATCAGCGAACAGCAGCCATTCTCTTGGATTTAGATGGCTCCGAGATCTCAAACCATTCAACATGGACAAAGCTAAACTTTTACCCTTGAGAGGCTCGCTGGGCCGAAAACCCAAAAGGGCGACCCAGGCACAAGTTAGAGCAAGAAAAAGAACAAAAAGAACAAAAAAAAAAAGAGAAAGAAAAAAGCAAAGAATGAAAAAAAGAAAAAGAAGAAAAATGAAGAAAATAAAAAGAAAAGATGAAAAAGAAAAAAGTAGAAAAAAAAATGAAAAGAATTGAAAATAAAAGAAGAACATAGCTCGCAAGGTTGAAAACCCGGAAGGGTGACCTTGGAAAAAGTTAGAGCGCAAAAGGAGAGATTAATACCCGAGTGTACCTTAATCCCGAACTACGTAAGGCTTGATTCCTATCTTTAGGATACGTAGGCAACTTCATTCTGAAGTCCAGTTGTAAAACACTTCAAATTCGACTGTGTCCATGTACTGGTTCTGGTCATCTTTGTCTTCTCTGTATTCGAGAATTCGTTTGTAATTGTCACTGTGAGGACTGGTTGCGATGTGATGCGGTGCTATTCAGACTAGGGGCAACTTTCCGTTGCCATACAGTGTGCTTCGGTGCTATTCAAACAAGGGGCAACTTTCTGTTGTCATGCAGTGTCCTTCAGACAATGGGCAATTTTCCATTGTTTTTGGATCTGAGGTTGTGCATCTCAAGAGTCAATTCCACGTTGGTCAAGCAGTGGCCATTTGCAAAAATAGTTTTTGGGAATTTTTAATGAAGTTGACTAATTCTCTCAAAAATTATTCCATTTTTCTAAAACTGGACCATTTCTTGGACCCAAAAAAAGAAAATTTTCAGTGCTCATAACCTAACTTGCATGATTTTAAATCAGAAAATCGAACAAGCATGTTAATCTAACTCTCTTGTTGGTCAAAATTGTTTTAGCAGAACGTCAAAAACAAAAAATGGTCAAAATAATGAACTAGGGGCACAATTAAGTCAGGTGTTCTGTCTTTTCCCCATTGTCGACATACTTGCCAGAAAGGGCACCGCATCTGCCAGAAAAGGGCACAACAGAAACTAACAGCAAAATGCCGAAAGTTCTCTCGCCCTCCAAGTAGCGAGGTATCAAGCTAAGTGCGATGCACGAACTGGAACGGAGCAGGGTGTTCCATTCCCTCTTCTGGACAGATCTAATCACGTCCAAACTCTCCAGTAGAGCATCGTCAACCAATGTCAATTGCAGATCTGTTGCACATCCAGCCGTACCACAACCCCTCTGTGGGGGAAAATTCACTGTTGTGAGCAGAAGAAAGAGAATCTAGCATAATGCTAGGGGTAAGAGCCCACAACTTCTTGTTTATCCATCCATCAACCACCCAGGGAAGGGATAAAAAATGAGAGATTGAAGAATAGAGAGATGTGCGCTGAGAGAAAAAGTGAGGAAAAGGGCTTTTTCAGAAAAAAAACAGAGCCTGAGGGCCGAGTGATGTGAGAATCACAAAAGAGAAAGGGTGGGAAACAGTACCCAAAGAAACAGGCTCCCTGTGCATGTCTGAGTATCGTGTCGTTTGTTTTATCTCGATTCTTGTTTTGAGTCGTTTCGAGTGTTACTCGATGTGTTTCGGTTGTTTACCTTTTGTTTTTCATTGTCGAGTCATAGTGCGCTGTGTTCAGTCATAGGCTCAATACCCTGGTCAAGAACTCGTCTCTCAATTTCAAAAATAAAATCGTTTTGCGCATCCACCTCCACTCGGTGTAATCCATATGATATACAGTTTGCCGACGGCATCCGCGTTGCATACAATCCATTCGCATCCTAACTCCCAAAAGAAAATCACACCAGCGAAACGGCCCCATGCAGCTGCGAGTATTACTTTTGATGATTTTGATTTGGTCGGCGTAATGCTCCCCCATACTGATCCCTTAGTCATCGAATTGCGCGTAAACCGATTCACCGTTGAACGTGTTCTCATTGACTAGGGAAGTACTTCGGAAGTAATGTACTACAAGACCTTTGTTAAACTTGGCTTCACTGAGTCAGACCTCTCTCCAGCTGATTATCCGTTATTCGGCTTCAACGCTAATCCGGAATATCCTTTGGGAAAAATCACACTACTAGTTTGGGCGGGCTCCCGATCAGTGGATGTAGAATTTTTGGTTGTTAAGCTTCCTTCGCCGTATAATCTCATCATGGGTCGAACTTGGTTGCATACCATGCAGGCCGTGCCGAGCACCTATCATCAACTACTTCGCTTTCCGACTGAACGCGACATCGAGCAAATTCGAGGTTCCCAAAAATCGGCGCAGGCATGCTATCTTCTTGCTGCAAAGACACCAAGAGAGCTGGAGGTGAATTGAATTGAGGTGCCGGATCGGGAGAGCCTCGACGACGTTGGGCGGCTCCCAAGTGAAAAGGTAACCGGAGCCCTAGATCAGGTTGAAATTGATAGGAGTCTTGACAAGTTCTTCATGGTCGGCGCTTCCCTGAATAAAGTCAATAGGCATGAGCTAATTTCCTTCTTACTCAGCAACCATGATGTATTTGCATGGTCACCATATGAGATGCCGGGGGTGGATCCGTCTGTGTCCCAGCACTGCCTAAACGTTGATCCCAAATGTAAGCCAATTATTCAGAAAAGTCGATGGTCAGCCGCGGAACACACTGTTACTGTTATTGAAGAAGTTAATCGGTTGCTTGATGCTGGGGCAATCCGTAAAGTGACCTATCCTACCTGACTGTCAAATACTGTGGTTATGAAGAAGAAAAATGGAACTTGGCATGTTTGTGTGGATTTCACGGACTTAAACAAAGCTTGTCCCAAGGATTGCTTTCCCCTCTCCAGAATAGACCAACTCATAGATACAACGGCACATCATCAACGTATGAGCTTCCTGGATGGCTACAGGGGCTACCATCAAATTGCCATGCATCTGGAGGACCAAGAAAAAACTGCATTCCTCACCCCAAGAGGAACCTATTGCTATAAGGTCATACCTTTCGGGCTGAAGAATGCGGGGGCCACCGACCAAACACTAGTCACTGCCATGTTCAAAGAGCAACTCGGTCGTATTATGGAAGTGTACATCGACGATATGGTGGTGAAGTCCAAAGGAGGGCAAACTCATCTAGCGGATCTGGAAGAGACATTCGGCATTCTTCGCAAATACAAAATGAAGTTGAACGCTTCCAAATGTGCATTTGGCATTGGATCTGGAAAATTCCTTGGCCACATTGTTAACCATCGCGGAATCGAAGCCAACCCGAGGAAAATCATAGCAAGTCTAGAACTCGGCTCTCCTCGGTAGGTCAAAGAGGTTCAAAAGCTGATGGGAATGGCCGTCACACTCAACAGGTTCATCAGTCGTTCCACAGATCGTTGCCGACAATTGTTTTATACCGTTCGGCAAGGTAAAGCTTTTGAATGGACTCCCGAGTGCGAAGCCTCTTTGGACGGTTTGAAGACTTACCTCCGATTAGTTCCACTCTTGACAACACCTTCGGCAGGTGATCCACTAATTTTATATCTAGCAATTTTCAACCGGGCCGTCAGGGTAGTACTATTAAAGGAAGAACTAGGGGAGCAACCACCAGTTTATTATGTGAGCAAAGCAATGGTAGATGCCGAAACACGTTACCTTCCATTGGAAAAACTCGTCCTTGCTCTCGTCATGGTAGCAAGAAAACTGATGCATTACTTTCAGGGGCATATCATTGGGTTACTGACGGACTACCCCCTCCGGTCAGTGCTCAGTAGTGCAGAAGCATCAGGGCACATTTCAAAATGGGCTCTTGAACTCGGCCAGTATGATATCCAATTTCTACCTAGAACCTCAATCAAGGGGCAAGTGCTCGTCAACTTTGTGGCCGAATTCACTGGATGTCTCGCCGGCTTTAAATCTGATCAAATTCAACCTAAGCCGAACTGGAGAATTTACGTTGGGGACATTTGGCAGTTAGATTGTGACGAGTCATCTAACCAACGTGGCAATGGGGTGGGCGTAGTGATCATGGTTCCCGACAGGGCAATAATCAAGTAGGCTGTCAAACTGGGTTTCGAAGCATCGAACAATGAGGTCGAATATGAAGCATTGTTAACCGGCTTATGAAATGCACTTATTCTTGGTGCTCAGCATCTACTTATCTTCTGTGACTCAAAACTAGTCATCAACTAGTTGAAGGGGGAATACGCAGCCAAAAATGACCGCATGGCAGCTTACATGAAAATGGCGAATTCTTTGTTGGCAAAATTCAACCATCATGAATTGAATCAAATAACCCGGGATCAGAACACGCATGCAGATGCCCTGGCTTGCCTAGCCTCTGCTATCAACTCAAAAATTAAGCGGACAATTAAAGTAGGGTTTGTCCCAAAGCCGAGCATTGCCTCTTCAGAACCAGTTCAGGTCAACATTATCGAACCAGGTCCGAGTTGGATAGACCCTATTGCCTCATTCCATTCTTCAGAACAGCTCCCGATGGATAAGAAAGAAGCACACAAACTCTGAAACAAAGCCCTCCGATACTATTTGGATCCGCAAGGGAAGCTCTACAAAAAATCTCTCTCCAGGCCGTACTTAAAGTGTGTTCACCCAGATAAAGTCGACGAACTTTTGTTTAAAATACATGAAGGCAGTTATGGTGGCCATTCAAGCAGACGTTCTCTAGCCCACCGCATCGTATCACATGGGTACTATTGGCCGACCATGCGAACTAACGCCGAGTGTTATGTCAAGAAATGTGGTCAATGCTAGAAGTTCTCCCATTTGAATCACCTGCCAACTGAGGAGTTAAGTTCACTCAATAGGGCCTTGATATTGTTGGACCGTTACCACGGGCCCCGAGCAACAGGCGATTCCTAATTGTTGCGACGGATTATTTCACAAAATGGGTCGAAGCAGAGGCACTAACACATATTCGAGATTCTGACGTAAAGCGTTTTGTATGGAAAAACATCATAACAAGATTCAACATACCACGAGCACTTGTTTCTGACAATGGTAACCAGTTTGATTATGGTGTGTATTGAGAATTGTGCGACACTTATGGTATCCAACCCTACTTTTCCGCGCCGGCTTACCCCCAAAGCAATGGTCAAGCAGAAGCCACCAACAAGGTTATTTTGGGTGGCATCAAGAAGAGGCTAGAGAAAACCAAAGGCAGATGGGTCGAAGAGTTGCCCAGTGTGTTGTGCGCTCATTGCACTACTCCTAGGCGATCCATTAGGAAAACACCATTTGCTATATATTGCGGAACTCAGGCAATCATCCCCCTGGAGATCGGCCTCCCAACCTTGAAATCGAAAGTTTTTGATATGGGCCGAAATGACATAATGTTGGCCTTGGATTTGACTCTGATTAAAGAATGTTGAGACCGTGCCCTTACGTCCATGGCTTGGTACCAGCAACAGCTTGCTAAGTCGTATAATCAACGTGTTCAACTGCATCGCTATACACCAGGAGAATTAGTCCTCAAGAAAGTACTTCTCGCTACCAGGAATACGGATGACGAAAAATTGGGTCCTAATTGGGATGGCCCCTATCAGATTAATTCAATCGCAGGAATAAGGGCATATCGGCTCAAAGACATGGATAGGAGAAGCTTGCCGCGCCCGTGGAATTCCACACATTTGCGCAAATTTTATCATTAACTTGTATGGCACGACAGCCTGTTTTGATTTTACGTCATGTATATCCTTCTTTTTTTCAATAAAATGTCCTCTTGCCTAGTGAATTCTGATTGTTTGATAAAGCCTCCGAATTCGGAGTGCCCTTCGTGAATGACACGATTGGCTAACATAAAAAGTTTCTGAATTCAAAGCGTCCTTCATGGAGATCACGATTGGCCAACACAAAAAGTCTCTGAATTCGGAGCGCCTTTATGAATGACACGTTCGGGCTGAATAAAGCCTCTAAATTCAGAGCGCCCTTCGTGAATGATGATTGGCCAACACAAAAAATCTCCATTCGGAGCGCCCTTCGTGAATGACATGATTGGCCAACACAAAAAGTCTCTGAATTCATAACGCCCGTCGTGAATGACACCTTTGGACCGAAGAAAGCCCCAAATTCGAAGCGCCCTTCATGAATGACACGTTCAGGCCGAAGAAAGCCTTCGAATGCAAAGTGACCTTCGTAAAGATCACGATTGGCCAACACAAAAAGTCTCTGAATTCAGAGCACCCTTCGTGAATGACAGGTTCAGGCCGAAGAAAGCCTTCGAATTCGGACTGCCCTTCGTGAATGACACGTTCGGGCCTAATAAAGCCTTTGAGTTCAGAGTGCCCTTTGTGAATGACATGATTGGCCAACACAAAAAGTCTCCAAATTCGGAGTGCCCTTCGTGAATGAAATGTTCGCGCTGAATAAAGCCTCTGAATTCAGAGCGTCCTTCGCGAATGACATGATTGGCCAACACAAAAAGCCTCCTAATTTGGAGCGCCCTTCGTGAATGAGACGTTCGAGTCGAATAAACCCTCCGAATTCGGAGCACCCTTCGTGCAAAACACGGTCGGCATGAGCAAGCATCCACATTCGGAGCTCCTTTCATGAATACTGTGATTGATAAGCGCCAACGCAATTGACTAAAAATTGAAGATGATCATGGCTTAATTTATAAACATTAACTAAAATAACTTGCAAACATTTTAAATAATATGTTTCATTAAATTGATCGTGAATACATAGTCCGCATCCAATTTGCGTTAAAAAGTTACAATGTGTTCAGTTTTATTCGGTACCACCTTCGTCATCACTCTTCCCTACTTCGAAAGTCACGAAGGGAAAGTTGTGACCCTGATATAACGGCAATGCTGAATCAACGCCTACTGCACAGAGAGCCTTGATCCACCCGTGCTTGAATCCACGATTCTTGCATCGACAGACCTCCTCGGCGAGTTATTCCTTAGTCTTCTGTATCCCAATTTTTCTGCCGTCATGGAAGCCTTGTTCATAGGCCCTGGTCTTTGCAACCTCTCTCGCAAACATGCTTGCCATTTGTCAATGGGCAATCGCATGGCTTATAAGCCATTGTGTCACCCTTTCCTTCACGATCGGGTTAGATTGGCCTACCGACAACGTCTCGGCAGTGTCGACTGTTCATAATTCACGTTCAGCTTTCTCCGCGCGAGCATTTGAGTTTTGAATGCATTCATCTTTTTGCTCTATCTCCTGCCGCGTGGAACGTAGGCGCATGCCGATTTTATAGGTGGTGTATAACCCTTTCATCGCTCCATGAACGCCCTTCCGAAACACTTCAAAATCAGGTTGACCGATCATCGATTGCTGAACTTTTGGCAGAAAAATATGTCGTGCAAATTCAACTGCCACGTGTGGATCTCAGATGGTCAAATCTACCTCTGTCATCGGTTTGTTCCGGATAAAGACTGAAAAACTCATCGGGCGTGGTGGCCCACTGGCCTCACTTTGCGAATGAGGGGAGTTCCCCTACTGCCGCTTCTCTTTCCTAGGTGACCTGCTTCGATGACATGGAGAGTGACGCCTCTCGCGCTCCCTAGACGTCCTACTTCCCATTCTTGAAGGTTTGCCACCTCGATTCATCATTGAATCCAGCTCAACCAGTGTCCTATCTTCCCCTCTACTGTTGAAGAATAGTCTATTTGACATTCACACTGTTCTAACCACATTCGACGCACTGGGTTGAGTTAAGTTTGGACACACTAATGGAATCTACGTGCACGAAGCTACCACCCCTATTATTACTCATGGGTGCACCGCTTCTAAAGCGACCTCTTCAAAGTTTCGCGCCATGAACTACCGATATTCGGCGGTCACGTTCACTAATCCGCTGGGGCAAGGGCAGATTGATTGATCTATTTGGCCTAGAGTCAGTAATTTGTGCCGAATCTACCCCAACCGATTCAGGAACTACCAATATTCGGCAAGCACGTTCATTAATCCGTTGGGGCAAAGACAGATTGACTGATCTATTCAACCTAGAATCAATAATTTGTGCCAAAACAACAATCTGCCCCAACCAATTCATGAACTACCAATATTCGGCGGCCATGTTCACCAATCCGCTGGGGTAAGGGCAGATTGATTGATCTATTTGGCCTAGAATCAGTAATTCGTGCAAGGGCTGATTAATTGATCTATTCGGCCTAGAATCAGTAATTTATGCAAGGGCAGATTGATTGATCTATTCGGCCTAACCTCAGTCCTTTAATTGACTAATTTGGCCTACTTGTAAAACCACGCATCCATTTGCCCGCCGATTTATCTTATTAAATTGTTTATCTTATTAAATTGTTCCAACAATCCCATTCTGTGTTTACGCATGTAACAAACAGAAAAACAAAGGAAATTTTCATTAATAAATTAAGTACAAATGTAGTCATTTTACACATGAAAATTACCTTACATTTAACTTCTAACCTAAGTAAATAAACAAAAATAAACAAAGATCTACAAAAACTATACGCGGAAGTTCTTAACAAACATCAAGTTATCACCCTAATCAATCTTCAGGGTCAAACTCGAGCGGCTCAACGTCCACTTGCTCGTATGGAATTGGCTGAGCCAATGTCACATTAGCGGCAGTGGGGACTTTGAGCCAGCCGTGTTTGTGTAGACATCCCATTTTTGACCATCCTCAAGACTTGGACATCACCGCTTGAACACTCGGTGATCATCCATGTTTGCGTTCGTTTGAAGTTCCCGGAGGTCTCGGCTCGCGCGCCTTGCCTCCGGATCTCCGAACTCAACCATTTAGTGTCTGGTTTCACACCAAACACTTGTGTTTTGCCTTAGAGGGGCAGGGAATGCCTTGTGAGGCATCCCCATACACCACCGGCAGTGGCTAGAGGCCACCGGCTAGTTTTTGCTGCCACCGGCAATGTATATTGCCGGCCGGCACTATTTGTTGCCGGTCAGCACTATTTAGTGCCGGTCGGCACTCTTTTTTGCCAAGATGGCCCTTTTGGCCGGCCGACTACTGTGCATCTGCTTTTGCAGATATTTTAAGACAGCTGTCTTGCTTTTGGCTCCCCTCCATACACGTGTATGGAGGGATCTCCCTCTTATGAAGCTTGTCTTGTAAGCTTTACAAGACAAGAAGTTCTATAAAGAGAGGGGCTCTCTCTTGTTGCAAGGGTTAGACATTTGAGATATTTTAGAGAGCTTAGACAGCCATTTTTAGGGTTTGAGTTCTAGGGTTAGGGTTTGATACACATTATCTCTCTCTTTTTCCCTCTTGTGTGTGTTAAAGTGTGTTTGTGTCTTACTATTGCACACAAACGCATAGTGTTTCACCTTCCTTTGGCTCCTGAGATTCTAAGGGGCTGATTTTGGTGTTTGGTGTTGGATTCAAGCCAAGGAGGGCCATTGGAGCATCATTGTTGAAGAGGTCTTCAAGGGTGAGAATCTTACCCCTTTTTACCCCAATCTTGCATTGTATTTTTACCTGTCTTAAATTCATTTTTGAGCTTGGTGTATAATACAAAAAAGTTCTATTTTTAGACCCTCTTGATTGTTTATTAAGGGTGTTTTGTGGTTTGAGGGTATTTGACCCCTCTTAGGCCTTGAAAGGCCCCATTTTGTGCTATTTTGACCAAGTTTCGAGACTTTGGTGCTTGGGCCTCTTCACCACTGAAATCTTGAGGGATTTCAGTGGTGGAGATGGTGCCTTGAAGTCTCCAAAAGGAGAGGGCCACCCCCTCTCCTTGTTGTCCTTAAAATGGATCATTTTTGGCCTCTTGAGAGAGCACCTAGCTAGGCTTCATGTTGACCATGCCTTAGTTGTTTTTTTGTGCTTAATATGTCATATTATGCCTCTGTTTTTTGTTGGTTTTGGTACACCATGCATGCTTAGCATACCTACCATGTAATGCCTTGTTGTTGCCTTGATATGCCTTAGGTTGTTAGCCTTAGTTCTAGCATGTTTTAGGCTTAGTCTTGTGAAGCCTTTGTGCATATTTTGCCATGTGTTAGGTCTGTCCATGGTTGTTTGGGTCAGATTTGGCATGCATCATATAGCCCCTTTGCATTTTGGCTTGTTGGCCTTAAGCATGTGAATGTATAGCATGACATTTTTGTATTGATTTGGTAATTTGGAACCATCTACCATGTCATTTCAGTCCCATTTGCATGCCTATATGTTTACCTTGGACGCATCTTTAATGCTTTGGAAGCTTGTGTAGTATGCTCCATGTTTTGGCACTTGTGCATGCCTTTGAATTTGAGCCATTTAGATGCCATCTAAGTGGTCTTTTGGGCTTTATTTTATGTGCTAAAATTCTATTTTTAGTCATTTAGTTCATGCCATGTTTGGTCTTGCTAAGTGTAGTTCAATGCTCCATTGGTTTACTTTGAGCACTTGAGTCATTTGTTGCATGCTTAGCTTGATTTGTTGCTTGGTTCGGCACCATGTTTTAACATGATTTTTAATGCTTATGTTGCATGCTATATGTCCATGATTACCTTCTTTCAAATGTGTTTGAGAGTCGTCCAATTTGTGCCTAAGTGTTGACCTTAACATGTGCATGCGTGTATGTGTATTTTGGTCCTTTATTTTGGTCATTTTGGCCGCTGTTTTGGGCCCATCTAGAGCTGCCCAAATCGTGCATAAGTCCATCTTTTCATCCATTGGTATTGCCACATGTATGCTTGTATGCTTGCATAAGTGCCTTGCCATGCCATGTTGCATCCTTAGCTTGCATGCTTAGGTTACCTTGCATCTTCCATGCATGCCTTGTTCCTTGACTTGGTGATAGAAATTGGGCCTTGATTTGTGTGTTTGGTTTGCATTTCATTTGACATGAAAGTTGCATACTTGATCACTTGGGCCATTATGCATGGAAATGCGTGATTGGTGGTCCGAGAATCGAGACACATGCCCCTTTGAGTCACAAACATGATAAGGGACATGAATGGTGCATATATGCTTTGAATTGTGCTGCCATGCTTTGCCTCGCCCTCTGTTGCTGTCAATTGCAGATTCTGCAAGAACACTTTGCCGACCGGCAGTGTCAAGTGCCGACCGGCAATCCCTTCTCTGCCGACAGCTTCATTTTGTGCCGATGGCCATAACACACTGCCGGTGACAGTTCCATTCAGCTGGTGGCACTCCTCAATGTCCAAGGAACCAGTTCTGAGATTTTGGCAGCCTCCAGAGGAGTAAAGGAAGGAAAACAGAGGCAGCCTATGCATGGCGGTGCGTTTCCGAGTAGGCCCGAGCACGCGCTGCGTCTGGCCCTCCTCCCGGGGCGGTTTACTGCTTTTCTTAGCTTATTTAATTTGTTAATTAATTAGGCAATTTGTAATATTAATTAGCTTGCGTAGTTAATTAATTTGTAATATTTATTTGGTCCCTCCAAGTGAGGGCAAATCTGTAATAAGTGTGGATGAGTGGCATGTATGTCTTCCAATCCCCACTTCTTTCTTCCCTTTTACTTACCTGCTTTGATGGTTAGTATTACGGCACGCGTAATTTAGCATACCTTATGCTATGCATGCGTGCATTCATGCATTTGTATTGCATGCATTAGGCTCGGTACATCACGCTAACTGCATTTGTACTTCAAATTCCAAATTGAATACGTGCATCAAATTGATCGCATTTTCACATGCCACGATTAGACTAGCCGAGCCTATTCTAATTGCATCCTGTATGTGTTGCATTAGACAATTGACATGAACTAGGACATGCATGTTTGCTAACTAGTTTATTGTTTTGGCACGGAGTACAATGTAAGTATTTTAGCTTTAGCATCCCGCATGTGTGTGAGTGTTGCCATGACAGTATGTTTACCATGTGGCTAGATGCTTACGTGATATTACTGTTTGAATGCCCGTGGGTGAAGGTTGGACTGTTTGAGTTGGAAAACTCATTGAAATCCGTGTTTTAGCCTACTTGCGAGTAGCAAATTCCAAAACATTTTTTTTAAGATAAACGGATATGCAATGCTTATTTCCAAATTAGGCAATCTAGTCTATACTTGTTTACTGTGCGCATAACATAGTAATTCTAGGCTAATAAATGGAATAAGAACACATAACGTTTTCAAAATCGGATATCATGGTTAGTAGAGGCCGGTCTTTGAACCGGGCGAAAGGGGGTGCTCATAGCTGACCTTCCCCAATCGTACCCTAGCTCCCGAGCCGAGACAACTCCAGTGATGACGGACATGTGGCCTTCGGCACCGAGTCAGGGTTTCCTAAATTTTCCCATTTTAAAATATTTAGGTGGCGACTCTGTATCTGGCAAAGCAGTCCATGTTTGGCACTTCTTTTCAAAAAAATCTGTTTCTCAAAACGATTTGCCAGATTTGGACTCTTTGGTTCAAGATTAAGAATCGTGACAACAAAATCGAGTCCGAACTGTAGCGAAGGCCCCCTACGCGGGCGCGTCTACAGTTTGAAACCCCGATTCTCGTAGTTGGGCACTTCTTTCGCATAGTCGTCCAAGGTGGCGTCCTTCCCAGCTTGGAACGCTTTCAAAATTTTAGAGTTGGCTATTTCCTTCGCCTTCTTTGACTCTTCCAAATCGGCTTCCAGTTTGGCAATCACTTCCTGGGCTAACTTGAGGGCGTCTTTGCTCGCGTTAGCCCCCTTTTTGGCAGCCAACCTGAGCTGGCTGAAACTTTTTACCTTTGTTGACTCGGCGTCGGCCCTTGCACTTTCCACTACAACTTTCGCCGCCTCGTACTCGGCTCTTTGAGAGGCCTTCGTGGCCTTGCTCTTCTCACTTTCAATTTCTGCTTTCAGAAGGCCAATCTGTTCAATAGCATCATGTTGCCAGCAGCCGATCTCAGCTACTTTTCCCGCCGTCTGCAAAACAAGGGATTAGAATAAAAATAAAAATAAAAATATAGGCGAAAAACGACAGATAAGGATCAAATCATATACCAATATGGCCGCCTGAGCGGCTAATGTTATTGCCAGCAAATTTGGCTCCGCTCGAAAAGTCGCCCTGTCAGCCGGTAGAGAAATTGAAGAAGCCATGCTCAATGCCATGACCGGATCTCTCAGAACCAATGAATCAGAAGAAATCGGCATGTTTTTTACCCTTGGTTAAACAACGAATGGCACAACCAAGTCTGACTCCTCTATGTGTGGCTGTTTATCAGTAGGGTTTTCCTTAGGGCCGACTTCGCTCTCAGCAGGACGCTTCTCCCCTCTGTGCTTGGCCTCTTGACTCGACCGTTCGACTATCAGCTCCATCTTAGCTGTCTCTATTTGAGTTGTTTCCTCCACGATGATAGGAGAAGAAGACTTAGTCACGACAACAGGTTCAGAACGGACAGTTTCGGCCCTCCTCCGGGCAGCCATCCGTTCGGCATTTTTCCTTCTTGCCAACTGTGTAAGTGATTCCCCAGCCATTTTCTTGGGAAACGAGACAGAAGATCCCTAAATCAGTAAAAATGTCTTCAAATGAGATGTCCCCTCGACCTGAAGTGGATGGAGGGTTGGATGAATTAAGGCTGGCTTCTTCAAAAGCCAAGTTTAGAGCCTCGTCAACTTCTTCGGCTTCCAAAATGGACTGACTCGGCTGCTCAATGACTTCCTTGGCTACTGGTTCTTTGGCCTACTCTGAATAAGAAGCTTCCAAACCAATCTACCTAAGGCTTTTGAAGCAGGAGAAGATAAGGGCCATGAGTTACTGTTCGCCTCGTGGAATCGGAATGTTGTCCCGGGCCGAAAATGTTATGTAAGTGGGCTCATACCTCAAAAATATATGGGCCGCCCTCGTTTGCTTCTGGAGGTTTGGACGGCCAAAGAACTTGAGTGCGGTTTTGATTTCCGTGAGCACAGCGTCGTCGGCCAAAACCAGAACTTTATTCAAATCATTGCCTGCACAAATAAAATGATATGTATATGGAAAGAAAGCTGAGTAAATATAAAGTAGATAAACATAAGGAACTATACAGCCACTCGGTTCGCCTTTCTGTCTAGGTACAAGATATAGGCGATCTTCGCCTTCGCCGAATTCCCAGTTACCTCGAACAATGACCATCACATCATCAATTCACTTGCCCGAGCTGGCAAGCATAGTCACCAACTGATGGTCGGTGTCCTTGGCCCTAAGAAAATAACGCCCCTGCCAACCAGAAGATTTGGCCAAGGCATAACAATGTTGAATAATAGGTATGCCAAGATTGATCCTAACACGTCGGTTCAACTCTATAATCCCCATTATGATTCAGAAAAAATTTACATTAGGTTGAGAAGGGATTAGACCCCAATGGCGAAGGACGGCCCTAAGAAATAGGTGAAGGGGGAAACAGACTCTGCCCTCAGCAATTGATAGGAGAGGAAAGATGATTGTACTTTCATCAGTCCTCTCCATATCCAAGGTGTTGCCTGCCACGAGTGACAGATGGACATCGTCGGGGATGGAAAAATGGCGTCGAAAACCAGAAATTCGATTCACAGAAAGGAGGCCTTTCAAATGTTTTTACATCCTAGCTAGTCTAAGGAGTATGCTAAACTAAAAACAAGCAAGGAAATGGGATTCAAAATGAAGGAGAAGAGAACTTACAAGAAGCAAATGAGACAATGAGAAACGGACGGAAGTTGCAGAGGTCGCGAAATGGAGAAGGTATACTAAAAGGCAGACCAAAAGCTTTGAGTATTCAAAAAACATACATTCTAAGGGACAACATAGTTTCAAATCGCATTAAATGAAGAAAGCGAACGAAGGGGCAGAAAGATGTAATGATGCCTAAAACGCGTGTGTACTGACATACGTTGGAATGAGGCTAACCGCTGCTTTTTCTTTGACTTTTCAAGTTCGAAAACAAACACGTCGTTCGAAACCAAACATGTCATCTAACTGGTGTTAATAGGATGTTTGAGGGGCAATTGTGGGCGCCGAATAATGTTGATGGACATACGAGAAAACCGAATAACAGGTCTGAGCATAATCACGATAAATATTGTATTCGGCTCCGTCCTAGATGATCCTAAAGCCGAATAATCTAATTGGCCGTAAAACCAGTTGAACAAAGGCCAAATAAATAAACGTGAAATAGATTAAAAATGGGCCCGACCCTAGGGCCCAAAAGAATATATAAATAGAGGAACAACGGCCAAAGGAAGGTATGTGAGAACAAATAAGCTTAACTTGAAATACAAGCAACTAAGAGAGTATACACTGACTTATCCGTCGGAGTGCTAATTTCGGCACCCCCGACCGAAGCTTTCATTCCTTTTCAAGTGACTAGTTGAGGATCAAGAGCGTCCTGCAAGTTCTAGAGAGTATTTCCAAACCACATCACCACACTTGCCTTTTAAACTTGTCTTGCATAATTTAATTGCTATCCTTTTGTACTATTTTGACCTAGTTTTTCAACTGTAAAAAACTATATTTTTGAGGTTTAAAAATGGTGTTTTAAGTCTTGGTGAGTTAGGGGGTGGTCCGCTTCTTTTGCTCTTTGGCTTGTGAAGCCTCTTGTGCCATTTCTTGCTATCTTTAAATCAAACTTTTTGGCCCTTTTAACCACTGAAAATCAGAGTTATTTCAGTGGTAAAAATCAAATTTTGAAGTCCAAAATAGGAGGGGTTAGCCTCCTCTCCTTGTGTCTAACTTCCATGCCTAGGTTACTTCACATGTTAACTTGATTTTCTAGTTTAACTTAGCTTAATTCAAGCATGTTTTAGTCTCTATTTAGGCATGTTTGAGCTCTATTTTGGGCTTCTTGAAGCACTTGAGGCTTGCTTTATATGCTTGTAGTGCAAATGGCTTCACTAGTTTAGTGTTTTAAGCCATCAAATGTGATTTGCTTGAGATGACTACATGTTGTAGTGCCTTTTTACATGTAATTTCAATGTATATAGCTCTGTCACATGCTCATTTGTTTCACTCTTTCATTGCTTTTTAGAGTTGCTCTTGAGTTTTGTTTGCAAGCCAACATATGAGCATGTTTTTCTAACATTTTATGCTTAATCTCAGCATGATTTTGTCACTATTTTGACTGGTCTTAGCTCTATTTTGAGCTGGTTTGGCCCTTTTAGGCTTGTATTGTATGGTTGTAATGCAACCTCTTTCACTAGCTTAATGTGTTAGGCTTTTAAACAGGATTTGCATGAGTTGCTTACATGTTATAGTGTCATTTTGCATGTCATTTCAGCACTGAAATATCTGCAACCTCCCTTATTTCATCATGTTTTTCATTTTCTTTGAGGGTTGGTTAGCCTTAGGGTTGTGTTCAAGCTTGAGATTGAGCTTTGTGCTTAATGGTTTTAATCCTCTTTTGAGGGTTTCTACTAACCAAAGGCATGATCTCTCTCTTGCCTTAAATCCTCCCTTGGTTGGCATCTCACTCATTAGGGAACACTCACCTTGGACTAAATCAACTAAAGAATGAGTTGGTAAGCTAAACAAAAATGAATAAGTAAAAGAGGCAAGATAAAGCATCTTCCATGTTGCATTGCATGTGTTCAATCGGACGTTATATTGAACACAAGGAAGGTTGGAGTATTTCATACTCAAAGTGATGAAATGAGCCAATCTCCTTGGTCTACATTGCCTTTGATCACACATGATAAGGTGATGGTCTTGAGTCTTGTTTTTGCATACAATGAAGTTGTATTTCTTGGTTCTTTGGCCATCATGCATTGAGAATGCTTGGTTGGTGGTTTTGAAGCCAAGAATTACACTCCTTTGACTTTGTGTAATGATAAGGAGGGTAATAGTACACATTTATTCCATGAGAATACACTGCTTTGCCTCTGTTTGCTCTCTGTTGCAGTAAAAAGGGAAGTTTAGGAAAGCAGCAGCCAACCGGCCACCAGAAGTCACCGACAGCCACCATTGGTAGCCGACCGGCCAGAAATGAATTTTGCACTAGTGTGTTCCTGAGTTGGAGCAGAGGCATTCTGGGAGTTCGTACAATTGTCAGAGATCTAACGAGTGCAAACAGAGGCATCCGATGGCAAGGCGGTGGATTTTTGGGAGGAAGCCAACAGAGCATGCATGTGTCCCTCGCCCTCGAGGCCATTTAATTGCTTTAAATTAGTTAGTGTAACTAGTTATTCAATTCTGATTTGTTGGAATGAATTAGCTCGGAATAAGTTAGTTAATTAGTTTTGGTTTGTAATAGCTTAGCTTAATTAGTGTAGCTAGTTAGCTTATTCATTCAAACCCTTCTTCGCAAGAGCACAATGTTGTAATAAGTGTGCGTGCGTGTGTGCGTGTCTTCTAACCCCACGTCTTTCTCCCTTTTATTTTATCCTCTTTGGATGGTTAGATTAGGGATCATTTTCAATTAGCATACCTTATGCTTGCATGTTTGCATCATTCATTTGTCTTGTATGCACCGAGGCTCGGCGCATCATTCAAACTGCATTATCAATTCATGACTTCTTTGAATACGTGTTTCAAAGCATGCTATCAAAGTGTTACAAATCAAATGCCATATTAGTAGCCGAGACTATTAATTTCATATCGCATGTGTTGCATTAGGCACCTTATATAGTTAGGATCAAGCATCTTTCTAACTAGTTTTTGTTTTGGCTTGGAGTACTCGGCAAGTTTTATGCTTTAGCATACTTGCATGAGTGTGATTGGCATATTGCCATGTTTTGCATGCTTGCCATGAGGCTATGTGCTTACTTGCTAAACTGCATGAATGTCTGTAGATGAAGACTTTATTGTTTTAATTGGAATAATTCAATGAATGTATGTTTTAAAGTGCACTTTGTGAAGTGGCGAAATCATGTTTTAAGCCCATCTTGCTTGATTTCAAATCCGCGTTTTAGCCCACTTGAGGGTGGCAAATTCAAACTATTTTTCGAAAACAAAACATGACTTGAAATGCTTCAATTCTTGCAATTTAGTCTATACTTGCTTGTGTGCGTCACATAGGAAAGTTAGATTAATAACCAGACAAGAACACATGAGGTTTATAAAACAACATATCATGATTAGTAGAGGCCGATCTTTAATCGGGCAAGCGGGGGTGCTCATTTCAGGACCTTCCCCTTTCGTACCCAAGCTCCCGAGCCGAGGCAAACTTGGTGATGACGGACACGTCGCCTTTAGCACGAGTCAGGGTTTCCTAAATTTTTCTGAAAATAAAATATTTAGGTGGCGACTCTGTAATCTGGCAAAGTAGTCTAATTTTGACATTATTTGATTTAAAATCTGATTTTCCAAAACGATTTGCCGGATTAGACTTTTTAGTGATTGTCAGTTTCACATTGCACTTGTGAGACTAGATTCAGACCCGTCACAGGAGTCCGAACTGTAGGACCAATTTGAGCTTTCGAAAAGGGGGCGAGAAAAAGTCGAGCTACAGTTTCTGCCGACTCTGCTGGGGACTTAGAGAACTTGACTCAAACTCATGATATGTTATTTTATCTACGCTTATGTGTTTCTTTGCATTACATTTGCGTTGGTGCGCCTAAGTCACAGTGTTTTCCATCTGCTATTCCTGAGCGGTTTGTCGGAGGCTTGCTTGGAAAAGATTGCCAAAAGGCTGACCGGTTGCGGGCTCTGCCATGATGGGAACACAACTCTTGGATCTGGACTACTGTTGTACCGTTTGATCCTCCATTCACTTCTCGGTGTTAGGTGTGAGAGGTGTTGTCATGACTCGAACCCGCCCCTATGGGTTAAGGACATAACTGGCTAGTAATCATAAGATTACCTACGGCCTCAGACCAAATAAAGCGTATTTCAACAGAGTAAAGGGGCCAAAACGAAAGCAAATTTAAAACTTTGTCCATGGGGCTGTGCTTACATGGTATAGCAAAATCATTTCAAAAGTATTTCATAATAACTCACACATACCCATATGGTTAATCTATATCCAAGAACTTTCAGTCGTACAGTCAGCCAAACAAAACATATATACAAAGGTAATTCAACGTTTTCACCCACATGGCAAAGATATAACAAAAGAACAAATGGGTAAAAAGAAAGTCTCGTGCGTGAGACGTAAGGGCTGACTCCTCAAAACTTTGACTGTTTCACACATACTTTACTGGGGCTGGATTTGGACATCTCTTGGCTCACCTACAGACACATGAATGAGAGTGAACGAAAACCCAGTGAATAATATCAAACAAAGAAGATACATGAACGGAATTTAAAACAAAAAAGATCAGACGACCTTGGGCCCAATTCATATTTCTATCTAGTATATCAAGTGACTACAGATCCAAATGTATCAAATGGCCTCGGGCCCAATTCATTCATATCTGACGGCCTTTGGCCCAATCATTCATGTCCAACGGCCTTTGGCCCAATCGTTCATATCCGATGGCCTTTGTCCCAATCATTCATGTCCGACGGCCTGTAGCCCAATCATTCATGTCCGACGGCCTCTAGCCCAATCATTCATATCCGGCGGCCTTTTGGCCCAATCATTTGGCATAATGAATATTTGTCCATAATTCAAATTAACAGACTTATGAAATCCAAATAAGAGTAAGCAATTAGACAAATAGCATATTTCAAAATGTCTTTACTAAGATATTACTCACTGTGTTCTGCCGATGGATTCGTCCTTGTGCTCGACCCTACATAATACAAAACACATATCGGGTCACAAATGATTCAATCCACTTGTAACAACCCTCATACTGTTTACTGATTAATGACTGATTGATTACCGATAATCACCGATTACTGTTAAACGGAACTGATAATGACTGATAACTGACTGACCGAAATTGAAACTGAATTGAATGAATACATCTGTTTGAATTGCATTTTATCTGTTGACTGTTTGTTTGATCTGTTCGTGTTTTATGTTTAAACTATTAATTGAAGGCCTTATCGGCGGCCGAACCGGAAATGGGTTAGTGTATTATGATCGTCATATTTAATATGATTTTATGGTATAATTATCTGAAAACTGATTAGGTATGATTAAATTAGATTAAATATTGATCAATTGCAGAGTTGGCCTTATTTACCGAACTACCCCTAGTGGACCACTATCTCACACACACACTTGAGCCTTTGCATACATCGAATCAAATATTTGCTCAGCCCAACTCCTTGTTCTTGCCGACCTAGAGGGAGAGAGGGAGAGAATTGTATTGTGCTTGAGGGTTTGGCTTGGAACTTGGTAGAATCTTGAAGAATTGAAGTGTAGATTGCTAAATTGAGCTCCTAGTCTTCTAATTCAAGACCTAAGGTAGAGTAATTACCCTCTTGTTTATGAATTGAGCTTGTTCTTGCATGATTCATGTCAAATTGAGGAGCTAAGTCTTGTTTTAGTTCATACATGTTGAAATAGAACATAATTCATGCATGCATGTTTGAATTGTTGGATTTTGAGTTGAATTCATGGCAAATTGTCACATGCATGTCCATCATTTTGTAATGGTCCATGTTTTCATCTTGTTTGTGAATCAATTGGCTCACTAGAGCATGTTTTGAAGCTTGAAAGTTATTTAAAGATCATGCATGTCATGTTTGAAGATTGTTCTTGAAAATGATTTGAAATTGAGTTTGAATTAAACACCCTTGGGCTTTGATTTCTCAAAATTGAGCTTTGAACCATGTTATACTATGTGTTTATAAATGTTTTCCAGAAAATGGGCCCAAGAGGATTGGTTTTGATGCATTTGAGTGTGAGTTGGAGCTTGGAGGTGCAACCTGGAATTTCCAGATTTTGCACTTACGCTCGAGCGGGGAAAGTGGCGCTCGAGCGTGGAATCCGAGCATCCAGCATCTCTCTGCACTGTTTTGCTGTCCGCTCGAGCGGAGGATTGGGCGCTCGAGCGGAGTCATGTCTCGCGCTCGAGCGGGCGTCGAGCGGAGATTTCACCCATCCAGTACTTTTACAGTACGCTCGAGCGGGAAACTTTACGCTCGAGCGTGTACCTTTGTTGCATTACCGCTCGAGCGGGGAAACCTGAGCTCGAACGGAACTCTGTTTTTCTGAAAATGCTTTTAAATATGCATCTTTGCATCCTCAGCTCATTCTAGGCATTCTTAGGCCTAGTTGTAGACATCTTATTTGAGGATATAGATGTAGAACACACCGAGGCATTAGGGGTTAAGTTATTATCTTTCCCAGCTGTGTAGCTTAGTGTGTTCAATCTGTTAACTGTATAGGGTTGGCGACCGGGGAGGCACGCTCTAGCATACTGTAGCCCGAACTCTGTGAGTAACGAATGTGTAAAGATATGTTCACAAATGATTATTTTCTGAACAACTGAACTGTACTGTTTTCTGAACTGATTACTGTTAACTAAATGAATGTGTGTCCTATATTCTGAACTCTATTGTGGCATCCTTGGCACCTACTGCTTACTGTTACTGTGACAGAATTCTCTGTCGGTTCCCTCGTGGAACCACTACTGTTTACTGACTGATGGCCATCATTACTGTTCGGTCTTTTAAGACCTACTGTTACTGTTATGCTAATGGATGTACCACATATGACTGTTTACTGTACTGAGCAACTGAAATACTGATTGAAATGAACTGTTTTCATTACTGTAAGGACATTCATTCTAAACCCCTTTACACTTTATGTTATTCACTGGGCTTTAGCTCACTGCTCATATATATATGTAGGTGTACAGGCACCGGATCGAAGCTAGAGGCGTCAGGGTTACTCCGGTTTTGTCAAGCCAGCCTTTGTGCCTCACTGCGAGGTTCCGAGCCTAACGTGTTAGGGCTTAGGGGTGTTTTACAATTCCCCCTTCTGTACTGTTTCACCGTTTTGTATAGACTGAATGTTTACCGTACTGTTATCTAGGGTTGAGTCCCTAGTCTGAATGATTGTAAATATTGTGCATACCGTTCTGTACTGTTTACGTATGAATGTATGAAAAATCTTTTCATATAGACTATCGCAGCTCATTGGGCATTGTTTATTTACTGTTTTGGCTTCCGCCAGGCCCTGTACTCTGTTTTACTGTATTACTGTCCTGCAGGCCTTCGGTAATCTCGGATTACTGGCCGGTTACGGTGCTAAACCCATAGGGCCGGGTTTGGGTCGTGACACCACTCTTAACTCATACATTCCTCTTAGGCCTCTTTCTTATCTTCTTAGTCCATTTACAATGCTCAATGTATGCCTAAGAGTGCTTAGGAGTGAAAAAGAACAGAAACAAAACGTACAATTAGCTATACAAAATTTCTAAAATAGGACTCCCCGCTCGAGCGCGGTTTCTGCCGCTTGAGCGGATCCCTTGGGTCTGCAAAAGTACTGGTTGCCTCATTTTTACACTCGAGCGTGATTTAGGACGCTTGAGCTGAGAGTCAAAACATGTGATTGATGCTCGAGCGTGACTCTCCCTGCTCGAGCGGATATCAATGTCTGCAAAAGTTCTGAGAGCTAGCATTTCGCGCTCAAGTGGCCCTTCCCCTACTCGAGCGGATATGCCAAATTCTAGAATTTTCAAAATTGTTGTTGAAGTTCAAACTTGGCATTCAAAGGCCCAAAACTCTTGTTTTTGATTCAAAAATGTGGAAACGCATATATCATGAGGACACAAGCAATATGAGGCCAATTCTTCAAAATCATGGTCCATTCACAAAATCATCTTGAATTTTCTTTATAAGTTTCAAAACCATGCATTCAACTTCATACAAGTCCAATTTTTCATCAATCATACATGCATATTAACTTTTGACTCCAATCTTGTTTCAAATGGTATAAATGATTCTTATAATCATGTAACTCATGAGAATTATGCATGCATGTGAGATTTGGTGCCCAATTCATCATGTTCAACATGCTCCATGCTTGAATGTGTAAAATCATGGCAATTCTATACATGCATGTGCATAAACTTCAAATTCACAAAATTCAACACAATTCACATTCTTGATTACAATCTAACTTGAATTCACAAAGTCACAAACTCAAACTCATGAATTTCATGCTCAATTACTCACCTAAAGGCTCAAATCTTTCAATTCCTAGCTAGCTCTTGAGTCTAGCTTCCAAACCTTGAATTCCCTTGCAAACAATCTACAAGGATGCCTTGTCTCCCTCTCTAAACCGGCCCCCCACTCTCTCTCTCTAGAATATAAAATCTGATTTGAGCTCAAAAGAATGAGCTTAAGTGTAATACGGCCCCTTATATATGAACCTTCTTAATCAAATTTGATTAGGATTAACTAATGGTGCTTAATTCAATCAGTTTAAACTAATTAATTCATTTTGAATCAGTTTCCAATTAAATTTCACCATAGGCACTAAAATTATGCTAATCACAATGGCGTAATCAATTTCAGTTTATGACGCCTCTAAAGCCTTCAATTAAAATCTTAAAGCAGAAAATCAAATGGATTTTCCTACGGTGAACAGATAGAAATACAAAAACACATATAATCACTTAATTGTCACTCAAGACCAAATTAAACACAAAATCACAATCATAATTAAAATAAATTAGCATAATATGGAGTAGGGTTATCACAAGTATATTAGGTAGTCTTGTTGAGGTGCCTTTTTTGATCAATTGGCCTAGTTGCATATCGGAAGCCATAGAGACTGTTCCAAACTAGGACAGGTTGCTCACCCGAATACAGGATTGTATGAAACCGCTTGTTTGCGTAGTGAACCCCTAACTCCTGACGAGATTAGGGTAGGGTAACCCAACCCCATCATAGGGGTGTTTTGGCTCTCACTTGCTTGATACGTGCTTTTAGAGTGTAGCTCTGTGGGAATGTATGTATCAGTTGCAAGTCTGGGTATAAGTTTAAGGGTATCAGTTTTGAGGTAGAAATTTGGGACAGAAATCAGTGTTTGAGTAAAGTCGTCCAGCTTAAGATTTCAACTGTGTTTTCTTTGTTTGAGCCAAGGTACTGTGCGTTTTCTAATTTTTGTCTCTTTTGCTTTCTTTTTCTTTTTGTAAGGTAGTGTTTCACAATTGCTTCAGACGAGGCAGTTACCCCCCAAGCACTCTGGACTCGTGTAAGGTGACTCTACCGATCAGGGGATCTTATCGGAGAACAACCAGTTTTTGCTTCGCTACCCCCGGTTACAAGACGGAGGAAAATCCAGCATAACTCATCGGTTCGGAAGTTACCTTCATTAGCGAAGCCCAGTTGTCTGCTTCAACTTCAGAAAGGGAATAGACACCAGTTCAGATAGAATAGCATCCTGTAGTCAACATGGAGGGCATGCTCCGCCAACTTCAGCAAACCATCGAGGCAATGCAGTTAGACGCTGCTCACAAAACGAAAGTCACCGCCCGCCAAGCAAAAATTGCAACCCAGCAAGCCGAGTTGATTGCTAGGCTATAGCAACAACCACAACAAGCAGTAGCTTCTGCTTCACAACCACCCCCAGTCAGGGTTCCAATACCCGGGGTTACTACGGATGTCCAGGAAAATGCGGACATTCCGATAGAGCCAGTCCTACCCCAGATTTGCAAAGCACTGGTCTACCCAACAGAGGCACCCTTTGAGTTTAAGGTTGACCCTACTACTCTAAAAGTGAGCAAGCTCGCGAAGCATTTTAAACAAGCTTAAGGTGTCAATTCGATCCTGGATATAGAGGACGGCAATACAGATTTGGCAGTGACATTGCCGGATATATTTAAAATGCCACATATAGACCGCTTTGATGGCTCAGGTGATCCCATGGTCCACTTACGACTATTTTCAAATATTTTGTGCTCGATAACCCTAACTAGACTGCAGAAGTTATCCCTCTTTGGTAAGACCTTGTCAGGTATCGCGGCCATTTGGTATGCTAACTTGAGGATTCTATGAAAAGGAGCTGGGAAGAGATGGCCGAGGCCTTTATTGCTCAATACTCCTATGACACCCAAATCGAGGTCACAACTCATGATCTCGAGGCAACTCGTCAAGAGCCGAAGGAGGGCTTCTCCGATTTCATCACTCGGTAGAGGGCCAAGGCTTCAATAATGACCACCTAGCCAGCTGAAAAGGACCAGATCAAGATGGTCGTCCGCAATATGCAACCAAGGCTGCTACAAAAGAGGATAGTCTTACCTCTACCTATATTTGCTGACCTTCATGAGATAGGGGTGCAGATAGAGGATGCGATGAAACAGGGTCTGATAGACCATGAGAAAGAGAAGCCCAAGAGGGCTTTTACACACAATTCTAATGCGACTACGAGTAGTAATGCAGCTGCAAGGATCTTTGATGTTGGTATGGTCACCACCACACTGAAAACTACCAATTCCTTTGTCGGTACATCCGAAACTACCTCACAACCTACAAAACACCAACCCTAAGGCCACAGGGTTTTCACCCCACTCTACATGTCTCTATTTGCGGCCTTGAGGTCCTAATAAAAAAAGGGCAACTAAAGCCCTTAGAGACGCGTCCATTGCCTAATCCCCTCCCTCCTACACACAACCCAGCCAAATACTGCGCCTTCCACCAACAACATGGTCATAATACTGACCTATGCTTTAGACTCTGTTATGAGATTCAGGATCTCATTGACAACAAAGTGATAGCGCCTCCTCAAAAGCCTAACGTCACTACAAAGCCGGGGTTACTACGGATGTCCAGGAAAATGCGGACATTCCGATAGAGCCAGTCCTAGGGGATACGTCTCCTTTTCCAAGAAGTTCCAAATATCGTAATACCAGGGGTTGTCGTCTTGGGCCTCATCTATGGCAGAAATTGACTCGTATGCTGGCGCAAACTTCTGATCAATGATGACTGGACGCATCCGGACTCCCGACGGGATGTCTATCATGGAAGATAGAGTTGCTAGTGAATCTGCGAACCTGTTGTTCTCTTTTACGAGGTGGGTGAAATTTAGTTTCTCGAACCGAGGAATTAACAAATCCAGGGTTTGGTGGTAAATTATCATCCTTTCCTCCTTGACCTTCCAGTCCCCTTTTGCTTGAGACACAACATGATTCGCGTCCCCAATGACGTCCAGCCGTCTTACCCCTAGCTCTAGGGCTGCTTCCAGACCAGCAATACACGCCTCATACTCTGCCTCATTGTTCGAGACTCTGAACTGGAGCTTGAATGCTAAAGGGATACGGGAATCGTCAGGCGCTATCAGCAACACCCCTATCCCATACTCATACTGGTTTGACGCTCCGTCAAAGTACATCGTCCAAGTTTCATCTTCGATGTGCAGAATGGCTTCATCTGGGAATAGGTACTCAACCGCTTCATCCCCCTCAACCGGGTGATCGGCAAGGAACTCCGCTACCGCTCTTCCTTTCACCGACTTGCGTGTTACATACTTCAAGTCAAATTCGGAAAGCAATAGCAACCAACGAGCTAGCCTACCCGTAAGTGCTGGTTTCTCGAAAAGATATTTGATGGGATCCAAACGTGAAACCAACATTACAGAGTGAGCTAACAGGTAGTGCCGCAGCTTCCTGGTAGCCCATACCAAGGCCAAACAAGCCTTCTCCAGTGGTGTATAGCGGGTCTCGTAATCCAGCATCTTCTTGCTCAGATAGTAGATAGCCCTTTCCACTTTGTCTTCTAACTCCTGTGCGAGCATGCAGCCCATGGTGGTCTCAGTTACCGAAAGATACAATATCAATGGTCTCCCCGGTTCTGGCGGTGATAATACAGGCGGGTTCTGTAAATACTCTTTGATCTGCTCAAAAGCTGCTTGACATCGGCCGTCCCATTGGAATTTCTTTCCTTTCTTCAGGAGACCAAAAAGTGGTTCACAAGTCAAGATTAATTTAGAGATAAACCGTCTTTTGAATTGCACTTTACCTAGAAAGCCTTGCACCTCCTTTTCAGTCCTTGGTGGTGGCATTTCTAAGATGGCCTTGATTTTGGAAGGGTCGACCTCGATGCCCCTTTGCGTTATCAGAAACCCTAGCATCTTCCCTGCTGTAACACCAAAAGTACACTTCTGGGGATTCAGCCGCAGCCGAAATTCTCTGATCCTTTGAAAAAACTTTTGTAAGGCGGTGTAGTGGCCCTCTCTTTCTTTGGACTTGACAATCATGTCGTCCACATACACTTCGACCTCTTTATGGATCATATCATGCAATATTGTAGTTGTTGCCCGTTGATAGGTAGCTCCCGCGTTTTTCAGCCCAAATGGCATCACTCGATAACAATATGCACCCCACGGGGTAGTGAATGCAGTCTTCTCCCGGTCTTCGGGGGCCATTACTATCTGATTATAGCCTGAGAAACCATCCATAAACGAAAGCAAGGCGTGTCCTGCCGTGAAATCTATCAGTTCATCAATGTGCGGCAAGGGAAAGTCGTCCTTCGGACTGGCCCTGTTCAAATCTCTGAAGTCTACACAGACCCGAATTCTGTCGTCTTTCTTCGGCACCGGAACAATGTTGGCCAGCCAAGTCGGATACTCAGACACCAACAGGAAGCCTGCATCAATCTGCTTGGTGACCTCTTCCTTGATCTTAATGGCCCAATCAGGGCGGATCCTTCTAAGCTTGTGTTTGACAGGTCGGGCCTCGGGATCAAGAGGGATCCGGTGCTGTACAATCTCAGGATCGATTCCAGGCATGTCTTCGTAGGACCACGCGAAAACATCTTTGAAATCTTTTAACAAAGCGACTAAGCGCTCGCGTTCCTCAGAAGACAACGTGGACCCGATCTGGACCAGCCGCGGGTCCTTCTCAGTACCAACATTCACAGTAGTGATTTCATCCATTAAAGGTTTAACAAATCTTTCCTGCTCTTGATCAATTAACCGTTACAAAACCGGAGGAATTTCTTCCTCGTCGTTTTCATCAAAATTTTGAAAATCCTGATTTAAGCAATAAATCAAAGGCACAGAAAAATACTCCGAAACCACATCCATGTCGTTCTCATTAAATACTTCCGAGCCGTCGGATTCCTCTGTTACAACAGACTCAAAAGAAAATGAAAAAGACGACCTAGACAGGACTGTGGCACCCGGGTTATCACCCCCGGGAATACCGGACTCAGACTCAGTTGAGCTGGAATCTGATTCCGACGTACAAGATTCGGTAGAATCAGATTCCGGCTCACTACCTGACCCGGTGCTGCTTGATAGAAAGCCTTCTTCATATTGCCAGATGAGAGAAGGTGCGATGGATGCATCCAAAATAGCTGATGGTAGGCCCGCAGCCGCTTCATTCCCAATCACACATACCGAGGAGCTATCCCCCAAGCAACTCTGTTCGATCAGAGGATCTGAAAGCAGACACGCCAGCGCTGTCCCCATTTCATTTTCGGCGTCCTCAGACTGCACTTCCTTACTTTGCCCAGCCTCAGCCGATAAATTTGCCTGCCCTTCGGCGGTGTCATCCTCAGGTAACTGTAAATCAAAGAAAATCTCAAATCCCGGTACGCGCTTCTTCTCCGCGTTGAGCCACGGCTCTGGGAAGCCACAGAACGGAAAGTCCTCCCCCTCCCGGACGAAACGTCCGTTCAAGGTCCCCCGAATGGGCTGGTGCATTAAGTCAAAGGGCTTTCCCATCTGTTTCGCCCTGGCCCTTCCGACCATTTCCTTTCCTTTCCTTATCCAATCCTCTTTGGTGGGTAGGTAGCCCAAACCAAAGGTATGGGGGTTATGTGGCACTTTGGTCGATGCTGCGGCACCTTTCCTACCGCTCTTGCCTAATCCCATCCCGGGGATGTGCTGGAGTTTGTTCATGAGATAGACTGCTTGGGCACTGACATACACCCCTTCGTTAGCTGCCATGATGTTCTGTACGACCCGAGCCTCGGCCAAGGTAAAACCTGATATGAACACATCTTCTATACCGTGCTCAATTTCTAGAACAGGCGTAGATACCTCTGGTGGTGGATGAATTGATGAGTTTCCAAAAACAATGGCTACTCCCTTCCCATAGGGGTATTTCACCACTTGATGTAAGGTAGAGGAGACCGCCTTTACCTGATGCAGCCACGGCCGTCCCAAAAGCAAGTTGAACGTTGCAGGAACCTCCAAGACATGGAAATCTATCTTGTGCTGTCCTGGCCCAACCTTTGTTTGAATCTTAACTGTCCCCATTACTTACCGGCTTGTGTTGTCATACGCCCGAATTACCTGGGCCGTTGGCACAAAATCCGCGACTTTCAAACCAATCGCATAAGCTGTCCTTGCCGGGAAAACGTTGATGGCGGACCCCCTGTCAACAAGCACCACGGGTATCCATTTATCTCTGCATTCGACAGAGATGTAGAGTGGCTTGTTATGGTTCGCACCCTCAGGTGGCAGTTCTTTGTCAGAAAAACTCAATGCCGGGGAACTTCCTCCCGAAAAGACTAAGCCCACCAGCTGCTCGGGCGTGGTGTCTATGGAAAGTTTGGCTTTGTCCATGGCTGAAAGGACAGCCTGCCTATGTACTCGAGAAGCCATAAGCAGTCCCCAGATGGAGATGTCTGCTTGTATCTTTTTCAATTGTCTCAATACGGCCTCGTCTTCGAGTTGCTTCTCCTTTTGTTTCTCTGCTTCATTATCTTTCCCAGACGCCTCCGGTTGATCTAGGTGTGGAGGTTTGAAATACCGTCCACTCCTAGTCATGTGATCGACTTCGCCGATATACCAGGTATCATCTGGTTGGTTACCTTTCCAATCCTCGTCCGTGTGGGCAAGACACAAATCGTCGTCTTCCCACCACATACCATCTGCAGCTGACAAGCATCTATCTGGTTCTGGCACAACTGTCCTGATACTTGCAGTACCTCTTATCCCTATGTTCGCAGCATTCTTCATTTCCGTACTTGTGGCGGTTTTGACCCCCACGTGGCCTTTTGCTTTCCTGATCCTCTCAGAATCCTCGAATCTCTCTCGTTCTGACTGTGTCAATGCAGTAGATTGCTCACTGATCCCTATACTCAAAATGCTCCATTCCCGAGCGAAACTCTCGACACCGGCGCTCTCCGGCGATGTATTCTGCTCTTCGACACTCCCGGCCGTTGTTGACATTCCTGCCCCTGTCGGGCCTTGTTTTGACTGGAACTCCCCTATTACATCTGGCTGATCGTCTAACCATCCCGTGGCCTCTGCTGATTCTTCATTATCGTACCAGTTGGTGGCTGAATATTCTAAATCTTGGTTATCGCAAAATTGGAACTTGGCGAAATCCTCTTCCATGGCTGCCAAATCATCCGTCTCCTGTCTTGGACTATTCCCTCGGATTACACACAGCTCTCCCCCAACTGGAAATTCGACATTTGGTCTATTCTGGCCCACTGGTGAAATGTAGTCACTCGGACTGTAAGCATTCCCAACATCATTCTCAGGCTCCACGGACCCTGGTTTGACAACCTCTTTCTAGTTCTCGATGGTCACCACCACTGGCTTGGGTTGGGTTATGGAGACGTCCATCATGCACAAATCGGTGCAATCAGGGAGGAAAACTTTAGGTTTAGGTAGGTAGGAGGGTGTGATGTAGATACTAGGATCGTAGGATGCGACCCCAGTGTAGATGAAGTTGATTCTTTTGGGTGGTGGAACTTGGTTATGTGTGGGGAGAGGATTTGTGGTAACATTGGGTTTCTCAGGGGGTAAAATCACCCCATTATCAATGAGATCTTGAATTTCATGACGTAAACGAAAGCATAGGTCAGTGTCATGACCGTGCTGCTGGTGGAACGCACAATACTTGGCCGGATTGTGGGTGGCAGGCAGTCTTTCAGGTAAGGGCCGCGGCTCTAGGGGCTTCAGATGCCCTTTTCTGATCAAAACCCCCAAAGCTTTGGACAGGGGCATATAAAGTGGAGCGAAAGTTCTGGTGTTTCTGGGAGGGTATTTGGCTGTTTGTGAGTTGCTTCCGGACACACCGGAGAATGGCGTGGCTGTCGTATTTCTTGGGGAAGGGTTAGTGGTGACCATACTCACTTCGGAGGTCCTGGCAGTCGTAGCGCCACTCGGGCCTGCATTAGTACTACGATTGAAATTTCTGCGGGGTTGCTCCCGGTCATTGTCAATCCACCCTTGTCTTAGGGCGTCTTCGATCTGCACCCCCATTTCATGCAGATCAGCAAAGGTAGGAAAGGGGACTACAATCATCTTTTGCATTAGCCTCGGCTGGAGATTGCGCACAATCATCCGAATCTGGTCTTTGTCCGTGGGTCTTAAGGTCATCATCTAAGCCTTAGCTCGCCATCTGGTTACAAATTCTGAGAAACTCTCCTTGGGTTCTTGTCTCGTTGTCTCGAGATCTCGGGTCGTGATCTCGATTTGTGTGTTATATGAGTATTACAGGATGAAGGCCTCAGCCATCTCGTCCCAACTTCTCTTGACGTCATCCTCGAACTTGGCGTACCACGCGGACGCTACACCCGACAGGGTACGGCCAAATAAAGACAGCTTCTGTAATCTGGTGAGGCCCATTGGCCTTAGGACGTCTGAAAACAGTCGCAGGTGTACCATGGGATCCTCAGATCCGTCAAAACGATCAATTTGGGGCATCTTAAACCGATCTGGCAGCGTCACAGCTGTGTCGATGTATCCATCTCCAATGTCCGGAATGGACTTCGCACCTTGAGATTTCTTGAACAGCTTTTCAAGCTTGTGCATTTTTAACGTCATGGGGTCTACCTCAGACTCAAAGGGAGAATCCGATACATTAATGGGAGTGGGTGCCTTGGATTGTTGAGGTGGAATCGGGGGTGGAGCCGGCCCCGTTGGGATGTCTGTATCTTCTTGGACATTCCGGGCGTTTGGTGTCTCTTCGGGTATTGGAACCCTTAATGGAGGAGGGATTTGCTGCGAAGGTGATGCCCCAGTTTGCTGTTGCAATCTCCCAATTAAATCCGCTTGCTCACTCATAACTGTAGCCTGTTGCCTGGCAAATTCTGCCTGTCGGGCAGCATCTTGCTGCATCATTTTCATGCTTTCCTGAAGTTGGCGCACCATCTCCTCTAAGCTAGCCATACTGTTCTGCTCTGGTTGAATTGCTGGTATGCGTTCCCTCTCTGTGGGTGAAACGGGATCCTGATCCCTACTATACACAGGTGGGGTAGACGAAGCCCTCTGTACTAATTGTTGAACCAGTGTCCTCTGCCTAGTTGCTTTCCGTTTAGTAACCGGGGGTAGAGAATGGTACACTGGTTGTCCTTCTATCAGATCCTCAGATCGATGGAGCCGGCGACCTCTGATCCAGAGTGCTTGGGGAATGTCTACTGGGTTGGACGCAATGATGCTAAACTACCTAGCAAAAAGATAAATAAAGCAATAAATAAACCAACAACCGGACAGCACAACAGCATAAAATAAACATATAATACACAGTTGGTTTATTCAATACAAAGTCGGTGAGCCGAACACACTGTTCCTCGATACTGATCACTGTTCTCAAAATCTCTATTCGCAATACTGAACCTTGATACCCGCAGATAACTGATTCTCTTAAAACTGATACTGATGCCCTCAGGCCTGATGCCCAGACTTACAAACTGGTGTGTTCATTTCCTCTGCAGAAATACATTCTAAAAGCACATAGCAAGCAAAGAGAGCCAAAACACCCCTACATTGGGGTAGGGTTTCCCTGTCCTATTTTGTCAGGAGCTAGGGTTTCACTACGCACACAGCGGTTCTCAAACAACCTAATATCGGGTAAGCAGCCTGTCCTAATTTGGAATGGTCACTACGGATCCGAATATGCACTAGGTCGAATGGTCAAAAAGGGTGCCCCGGTAAACCGGGGTTTGTGTTCCCATGCTGTCAGAGCCCATAGCCGGTCAGCCTTATGGACATGCCTTGACAAGACAAGCCTCCGGCGAACCGTTCAGGAATGGCAGATGGCAAACATTGTGTTCCTAGGCGCACCAATGCACATGCAATGCAAAGAAACACATAAATGAGATCAAAACAGGATATCACGAGTTCGAGTCAAGCGCTCTAAATTCCCCAGCAGAGTCGCCAGAAACTGTAGACGTCCCCGAACGCCCCGGGAGGGTGAGTCCCGTTCTGTTCATTTGGGGTTACTACAGTTCGGACTCGATTTGTGTCACGGTTCTTAATCTGAACCAAAGAGTCCAAATCCGGCAAATCGTTTTGAGAAACAGATTTTTTGAAAAGAAGTGCCAAACATGGACTGCTTTGCCAGATGCAGAGTCGCCACCTAAATATTTTATTTTGGGAGAATTTAGGAAACCCTGACTCGGTGCCGAAGGCCACATGTCCGTCATCACCGGAGTTGTCTCGGCTCGGGAGCTAGGGTACGATTGGGGAAGGTCAGCTATGAGCACCCCCTCTCGCCCGATCCGAAGATCGGCCTCTACTAACCATGATATCCGTTTTTGAAAACGTTATGTGTTCTTATTCCAGTTATTAGCCTAGAATTACTATGTTATGCGCACAGCAAACAAGTATAGACCAAATCGCCTAAATTGGAACGAAACATAGTATGTTTGTTTTGAAAATGGTTTGCTACTCGCAAGTAGGCTAAAATGCAGGTTTTACCACCCTCAAGTGGGTTTTTGGAAAAGATGATTTTGCCACTACCTAGTGGGCTTAGAAATTCATAGTTTTAATGCATTATCCCAATTTAAACAATTTGACCTCCACCCACAGGCATTCAAGCAGTTTATCTCATGTAAGCACTTAGCCGCATGGTAAGCATACTGTCATGGCAACACTCACACACATGCGAGATGCTAAAGCATAACTACTTACATTGTACTCCGTGCCAAAACAGTAAACTAGTTAACAAATATGCATGTCCTAGTTCATGTTTAAAATGACTAATGCATCGCATGCGAAAATGTAATTAGAGTAGGCTCGGTTAACCTAAATATGGCATATGAGATGCAACCAATCGATTCACGTATTCAATTTGGAATTTGAGATACGAATGCAGTTAGCATGATGTACCGAGCCTAATGCGTGTAATACAAATGCATGAATGCACGCATGCGTAGCATAAGGTATGCTAATTTCAAAAAATGCCCTAATCTACCATCATAAGCAGGTAAATAAAAGGGAAGAAAGAAATGGGGATTGGAAGACATACACACACTCACCCACACTTATTACATGTTTACCCTCACTCAGAGGGTCCAAATGAATATTACAGTCCCAAATAATAAACAAATAAAATTATTACAAAAATTTCTAATTTAATTTAAAGGAAATGTGGCGAAGGAAAGAAAAGGGATGGCCGCAGCCTCTGCCTCGGGATGCGCGAATGATGCGTGCTCGAATCCGTCTCGTCCGGAAAACCCGTACTGTACTCCTGCCGCCTCTGTTTGTACTGCCTTGTCTTTCTGAAAATTGCCAAAGTACTGGGGCAAGTTCCTTGCATCCTGCAGAGCACCACCGGCCGGACAGAATTACCACCGGCACTTCACAGTTCCCATCGGCATTTTATTAGATTCATCGGCACTCCAGAGATTGCCGGTCGGCACAAAATTCTGCCGGTCGGCAGAAATTTCCTGCAGAAGACAGTTCGACAGCAAACAGAGAACAGACAGTGCATGGTATGGGATTTTCAGGCACATGTAAGCATGGTCATACTTCCTATCATGTTTTGAACTCAAGGAGGCATTATGCAAAACACAACAAGCATTATGCAACCGACATGACAAATGTATAATGCCAAACATACAAGGTACAAACATGATGCAAACATGGACCAATTTGACCATGGGATTGATATGCCACAAGGCTTAATGGAACAACCATGCAACAAACATGGAGCAAGCATGCAAGAGGGCCTAAAGCGATAAAAGTGCAGACCTTTATTCGCCTCAAAACAGCACCAAAAATGCTCAAAATGATGGATAAACAACTCATGTTAACAAGCAAACTTATGGTCCCAAAGTTAAGGCACAAAAGGAGATAACTTACCCTCACCAACATGACCTCTCATGGCATGATCAAAATGAGTAAAAACAGAATTTTGTATGCAAAAATAGGACCCCAAAACCTCCTAATATGGCAGCTAAAGTATCCCCCATGAAACAAATGCGCTAAGGCTCATTCCTAGGCATAAGAGGACACATCCTCAAGGCATGAAAGAGGCCATGCATGCACACATACAAGCATGATTCTTGGACTAAAATGTGGTCCTTAGATGATGTTAAATCATGAGGGCAATCACAAACATACATACTAGAGGCCAACATGCTCAAAGCTTTTAAGCCAAAATACAAAGCAACCTTAACACACATATCAAGCATGACTAAATGGATAACCAACAAGCCTTAAGCATGGAAAAACAACACTAGAAACTTCATGTAACTAAGCCAACTTACACAAAGATCATGGCCTAATCATGAGATGTATTTCTAAGCAAAATGGAGCAATACAAAGCAAGTATTACAAGCATACAAGGAGGCCCAAATCCGACCAAAAACAGAGGTTATATATGACCTAAAATGCCTAAAAAAATTCTGAAATGAGGCCAAGAAACATCAAGCACACATGCTATCCTTTTGAGCCCAAAAAGAAAGGAAACAAAACCATAAAGGGAGAGGGGTGTCCCTCCCCTATGCAAGACTTCAAACCATCCTTTTTTGACACTAAAATACACTGATTTTCAGTGGTCAAAAGACCAAAACACTGAAGTGAACAAAACCTTATGAAAGGAGCACCAAAATGGATCAAACAAGGCTTAGAAGGGGGAGTTTGCACTCAAACCACAAAATGACCTTAATGAAAGTGTTAAAGCAGGAAAATACAAGCCCTTTTTATGTTATACACAAGAGCTAAAACAGCAAGCAAGATAGGTAGAAAACCATTGCAAGTTTGGGGAATAAAAAGAAAGATGCTCACCCTTGAAGAACCCTTGAAGAACAAATGGTCTAGCCCTCTTCTTTTGATCAAAACCAGTCCAAAAACTCAAGAAACAACCTCCCAAGTCCCTCAATCTCGGAGTAAGGTGTGATGGTGTGTGTAATGGTGCAAAAGTAAGGTAAAAAACACCTTTTGAGCTAAGGAACACACACAAAAAGGGATAGAGAGGGAGGTATAGAGATAATATGTATCTATATCTCTAAGGGCTGGTTTTTGCTTCTAACTTTCTAACCTAGAACCAAGAGGAAAGCCCCTCTCTTATAGGACTCCCTCTTGCAAAGCTTATACAACAAGCTTGGCTAGAGGGAAATCCCTCCATACACGTGTATGGAGGGGGGAGGAGTTGGTGCCAGCTATCACAGCTGGCACAAAATATCTCCATAAAGTGGAGGAACAGTGGTCGGCTGCCCAAAAATGCTATTTCGGCAAAAAACAGTGCCGACCGGCAACATATTATGCCGACCGGCAATAAAGTGTGCCGACCGGCAAACAAAAGTGCCGATGGAAGAAAAAGACCATCCGGTGGCCTCCAGCCACTGCCGGTGGTGTGTGGGGATGCCTCATAAGGCATTCCCTGCCCTTTCAAGGCAAAACACAAGTGTTCGGTGCAAAACCAGACACTAAACGGTCAAGTTCGGAGATCCTGAGGCAGGGCACGCGAGCCGAGACCTCCGGGAACTCTGAACGAACACGATCATGGATGATCACCGAGTGTTCAAACGGTGACGTCCAAGTCTTGAGGACGGTCAAAAATGGGGTGTCTACAACACACGCACACTTATTACAACATTGCGCCCTCGTGAAGGAGGGTCCAAATGAATAAGCTAAGCTAAGCTAATTATTACAAAATAACTAATTAACTATTCTAGTTAACTAATTATTACAACACAATTGAATAACTAGCTATGCTAAGCCAATTAAAATATTACAAAACAGATTAAATTAGTTAATTGCAACACTTGTATTAATCAGCTACAACTAGCTAATAAGGCAATAAGGTGGCCTCACGGGTGAGGGAGATATGCATGCTCGGTTGGCTTCCTCCCGAAAATCCGTCGCCTTGCCGTCGACTGCCTCTATTTGCATTTGTTTGATCTTTGAACATCGAACCAACTTCCAGATTGCTTCTGCCCCAACACAGGAACACTTTTGCTAAAAAATGAACTGGTGACCGGTTGGCCACAAAAGGTGGCTGTCGGCCACCCTAACTGGTCGGTCAGCTACTTCAAGTGGCTGGTCAGCCACCCCTTTTCTAGACTTCTGTTTTTGCTGCAACAGAGAGCAACAGAGGCAAAGTAATGCATTTTTCAAGAAATGTGTGTACTGCCACCCTCCTTATCATTTCTCAAGCTCAAAGGAGTATGGCACTTGGCTCTCATGCCACCAATCAAGCATTTTCAGGCATGATGGCCAAAGAGTCAAGCTTGTACAAGCTTAATGAATGCACAAATAAGACTCGAAGGACCACCACCCTATCATGCATGATCAAGGGTGACGGCGACCAAGAAACGTGACACGTTTCATCACTTTGAGTATGAAATGTCCCACATTTCTTGTGTTTGGATTAACATCCAATCCAAACACATGCAATGCAATACAACGTGCTTATCTTGCTCAAGTTTTACTTGTCATGTTTTGTTTACACATTTTACATTACCGATTAGTCCTTTAACCGATTAAGTCCAAAGTGAGAGTTCTCTAATTGGAAAGAGGGACTAAGCCACATGTGCCTTGAGCATGAAAGAGGCCTCATGATGTTGGTTAGTAGAAACCCTCAAGGGAGGATTAAAACCATTAGGCATGAGAGCCTCAATTTCACACTTAAGCCAACAAGGGGCTTAAGGCCACTTTCAAAGAAAAGTAAAAGGTGAAGAATAGAAGGAGGTTGCAGACTTTTTAGTACTGAAATGGCATGCAAAAAGACACTAAATCATGCAAGGAACTCATGCACAACATGCTAAGAGCCTAAAAGCATCAAACTAGTGAAGATCACAACACTATAAGCATGCAACACAAAGCTCAACTGACCAAATTAGCTCTGGACAGAGTTAAAACACGCCAAAACAGTGGCTAAAACATGCTGAGAAGCATAAAAGGCTAGAAAAACATGCTCGCATATTAGCTCACAAATAAGACTCAAAGCACAACTCTCAAAAGCAATGAAAGAGTGAAATAAGTGAGAGTGTGACAGAGCTATATACACTGAAATCACATGTTAAATGATGCTAAAACATGCAATCATCTCAAGCAAAACATGTTAGAGGCCTTAAAACACTAAGCTAGTGAAGGCATTTGTACTACAACCATGCAAGACTAGGCTCATATGACCAAGACCACCCAAAACAGAGTTAAATCATGCCAAATTAGTAGCCAAAACATACTGAGATTAAGTCACAAAAAGGTAGAAAAATATGCTCACATGTTAAGCTATGTACACTTGCAAACAAGACGCACGAAGGAGAGGCCACCCCCTCCTATTTTGGACTTCAAAACATACTTTTTACCACTGAAATTCCCTTAGAATTCAGTGGTTAAAAGAGCCCAAAAATTTGTTTCAAAGAGCTTTGAAAGACGGCACAAAAGACTTCACAAGCCAAAGAGCAAAAAGAGGAGACAACCCCCTAACTCAAGAAGACTTAAACCACCATTTTGAAACCTTGAAAAAGAGAGTTTTTTATGGTTTAAAAACTAGGTCAAAATAGTGCAAAAAGATAGCCAAGCAATCAAATGAAACAAAGCTTAAATGAGGTAAGCCTTATACCTTTGAAGCACAGCAATAAATAGCCACAATTTTGAGCCAAAACCAGCCTTAAGAGCTCAAGCTAAGCCTCAAAGAACCTCTGCTCCAAGATGAAGATGTTTGGTCAATGGTCTTAGTGTAAATGTGTAGAGAATTCTCACTTTAAAGCACAAAATAGGGAGAGAGAGAGAGAGGATTCTAGAGAGAGAGAGAGAGGAAATTTGCTCACAAAATTTTCTAACCCCTCAAATGGGGGAGAGACCCCCTATTATATAGAAATGCAAACCAAAGGCTTGTATTCATCCCTCCATACACGTATATAGAGATGGCATTCAGTGATCAACAGCTGGCACAGCTGGCAAAGAAAATATCTAAAAAAGAGAAAAATTGCTGTCGGCCACCTCCCCTAGCTGACCGACCACTTCAAGTGGCCGACAAGGGGGAAAAGTGGCCGATAAGGCACTTCCCCCCTCCAGGTAAGAAGCACGAAGGTTTGGTTTAAAAAACAAGCACAAAACAAAGAGAGTTTAGAGGCCCAGAGACAAGGCGTTCCACCGAGAACTTCAGGAACTCAAAATGAGCACAAACAAGCACAATCATCGAGTGTACAAATGATGACGTCTAAGTCTTGAGGTCAGTCAAAAATGGGGTGTCTACACCCCCATACCTTTGGTCTAGGTTACACCCCTACCAGAAAGGATTGGGTAAGAAAAGCAAGAGAAATGGCAGGAAGAGCCAAGGCAAGGCAAAGTGGAAAGCACTATGAGCTGGTGCACAGACCTATTCAAGGAACCCGGAACGACCGTTTTGTCCGGGAATGGGGAGGATTTCCCATTTTGTCATTTTCCTGAGCCTTAGTTGAACTCTGAGAAGCAACGTTTGCCCAGCTTTGAGATCTTCTTCAACCTATAGTTGCAGGGGAATGAAGTTGTAGAAGAACAGACTGATCTACCAGCTGAGGCTGAACAAAGTACAGAGGATGAGTCTAATGGCAGTGAGCTTGAGATAGGAGCAGTGTTGGATTGTCTTATTTCAGATCCTCAGATCGAACCGAAGAGCTTGGCGGATGACTTCTCCGTTTCTGTGATCGGAGATCAATCGGCTATGGACCCTTCTATCAGTATTGTGGATGCATCTATCACACCCTCCCTTGTTTGGTAGTTCGAGAAGGGCTTTTTGTCTAGCAGTTCTGAGTCAGGTAGTGAATCGAAATCTGATTCCACAGAGTTTGTGGAGTCGGAATCATATTCCAGTTCTTTTGAGTCAGAGTTCGGTATTCCTAGGATTGATAACCCGAATGTTGTTGTTTTGTCCAGGTCGTCTTTTTCCTTTTCTTTTGAGTCAGTTGTAACCAAGGAATTAGACGAGCTGGAAGCTTTGAATGAGAATGGTACCACTGCTGTTTCTGAGTACTTTTCCGTGCCACTTGTCTATTGCATTGATCTTGACTTTCAAAATTTTGACAAAAACGATGAGGAAAGAATTCCTCTAGTTTTAAAATATTTGATTGATCGAGAGAATGAGAGGTTTGTAAAATCCCTAGTTGATGAAATCGTTGCAATTAATGTGGGTACTAAGAAGGATCTGCGTCTGGTCCAGATCGGGTCCACGTTGTCTTTGGAGGAACGCGAGCGCTTAGTCGTTTTATTAAAAGATTTCAAAGATGTTTTTGCGTGGTCCTACAAAGACATGTCTAGAATCGATCCTGAGATTGTACAGCACCGGATCCCTCTTGACCCTGAGGCCCAACCCGTCAAACAAAAGCTTTGGAGAATACGCCCGGATTGGGCATTGAAAATCAAGGAAGAAGTCACCAAGCAGATTGATGCAGGGTTTTTGCTAGTATCTGAGTATCCTACTTGGTTGGCCAACATTGTTCTAGTGCCGAAGAAAGATGGCAAAATTCGGGTGTGTGTAGATTTCAGAGATTTGAACAAAGCCAGTCCGAAGGACGACTTGTCTCTACTGCACATCGACGAATTGGTGGACTTCACCGCAAGCCATGCGTTACTATCCTTTATGGATGGGTTTTCGGGGTACAACCAGATCTTGATGGCATCTAAAGATAGGGAGAAGACTGTTTTCACCACACCGTGGGGAACCTACTTCTATAGAGTGATACCGTTCAGTCTGAAAAATGCTGGGGCTACTTATCAATGGGCTGCAACCACGATCTTGCATGATATGATCCACAAAGAGGTTGAGGTGCATGTGGACGACATGATTGTCAAGTCCAATCCAACAGATCAGAGAGTATCGGTTGAGGCTGAACCCACAGAAATGCACTTTTGGATTCACAGCAGGGAAAATGCTGGGGCTCTTGATTACACAGAGGGTCATTGAGGTCGATCCTTCCAAAATCAAGGCCATCCTAGAAATGCCATCACCAAGGACTAAAAATGAGGTGCGAGACTTTCTGGGTAAAGTGTAATTCATAAGACGGTTTATTATAAAATTAACCTTGACTTGTGAACCACTATTTGGTCTCCTGAAAAAAGGAAATAAATTCCAATGGGATGACCGATGCCAGGTTGCTTTTGAGCAGATCAAGCAGTATCTACAAAACCCACCCGTGTTGTCACCGCTAGAGCCGGGGAAGCCGTTGATTTTGTACCTGTCAGTAATCGATACGACAATGGGCTACATTGTTGCGCAGTAATCTAAGGATAAGGTAGAGAAAGCCATTTATTACCTGAGCAAGAAGATGCTGAAATATGAGACTCGTTACACCTCGCTAGAGAAGGCTTGCATGGCGTTGGTATGGGCTACCAAGAAGTTGAGGCACTATCTGTTAGCTCACTTCGTAATTCTGGTTTCGAGATTAGATCCCATCAAATATCTCTTCGAGAAACCAGTGCTTACGGGTAAGCTAGCCCGTTGGCTGCTTCTTAACTCCGAATTTGATTTGAAGTATATGACTCATAAGTCTGTGAAAGGGAAGAGTGGTAGCAGAGTTCCTACCCGATCACCCAGTGGAGGGGGATGAAGCAATAGAGTATCTGTTCCTAGATGAGGCCATTCAGTAGGTCAAGGAAGAGATTTGGACCATGTACTTTGATGGAGCATCTAATCAGTACGGTTATAAGATAGGGGTGTTGCTGATAGCACCCAACAATTCCCATATACCTTTTGCTTTCAAACTCCGGTTCAAGGTATCAAACAACGAAGCGGAATACGAGGCATGTATCGCTGGCTTGGAAGCCCCCTTGGAACTAAGGGAAAAACGGTTGGATGTCATTAGGGACTCGAACCTAGTTGTGTCTCAAGCAAAAGGAGACTGGAAGGTTAAGGAAAAAAGGATGAAAATCTATCACCAAACCCTGGACATTCTGATTCCCAAGTTTGAGAAGCTAACCTTCACGCATCTGTTAAGAGAGAACAATAGGTTTGTTAATGCTTTATCAACTCTATCTTCTATGATAGACATCCCTTTGAGTGTCCAGATGCGTCCGATTATTATTGAACAGAGCTATGTGCCGGCTTACGAGCTAATTGCCGCAATAGATGAAGTACAAGATCAAAACCCCTGGTATCATGTGTAGACCCGACTTTCTTCGCACGCCACCCTTTCAGAGAAGGCGCGAATTGGTCTCCTACAGTTCGGACTCCTGTCACGGTTCTGAATCTAATTTTACAAAGTGCAATGTGAAACTGATAAACACCAAAGAGTCCCATCTGGCAAATCATTTTGGAAAATCAGATTTTGAATCAAATAATGCCAAAACTGGACTACTTTGCCAGATTACAGAGTCGCCACCTAAATATTTTATTTTTGAAAAATTTAGGAAACCCTGACTCGTGCCAAAGGCCACGTGTCTGTCATCACCAAAGTTGTCTCAGCTCGGGAACTTGGGTACGAGAGGGAAGGTCCTAAAATGAGCACCCCCGCTTGCCCTATCAAAGATCGGCCTCTACTAAGCATGATATGTTGTTTTAGATACACATGTGTTCTTATTCCAGTTATTAGCTAGCTTACTATGTGATGCGCACATCATACAAGTATAGACTAAACTCGCAAGAATTGAAACAAATCAACTCACGTTTGTTTTTTGAAAATGGTTTGAAAATGCCACTCAAAAGTGGTCTAAAGTGTGGATTTGCCACCCTCAAGGTAGGCTTAAAACATGATGATTTGTCACTTCGCAAAGTGGGCTTAAAACTCACACTAATCGAATTGTTTCAATTCAAGTAATAAAGCCTTCATCCACAGACATTCAAACAGTTTAAGCATTTAAGGAAATAGCCTCATGGCAAGCATGTTGTCATGGCAACACTCACACTCATGCAAGTATGCTGAAGTGTAAGACTTACAGTGTACTCCAAGCCAAAACAAAAGCTAGTTAGAAAATCATGCATGATCCTAACTATACAAGATGCCTAATGCAACACATGTAATAATGCAAACTAAATAGGCTCAGCTATCTAAGATGGCATATGAATGCAACAATTTGATACATGTATTCAAAGAAGTATTGAAATACAATGCAGTTTGAATGATGCGCCGAGCCTGATGCATGCAAGACAAATAAATGATGCAATCATGCAAGCATAAGGTATGCTAATCAAAACATACCCTAATCTAACCATCGAAAGTGGTTAAGTAAAAAGGAGAAAGACATGGAGTTGGAAGACATGCACACACACACACACACTTATTACAACATTGCACCCTCGCGAAGGAGGGTCCGAATAAATAGTTAGCTAATCTAATCTATGCTAAGCTAATCAACTAATCTAATTAAACTAATTAGACTAATTATTACAAAACCAAATAAGGAAATAGCTAAACTAAGCTACTTAACTATTATAACACTTAATCAATTAGCAACAAATTAATTAAATTACAAAACCATGCTAACTAACAAGTACAGCATTAAACTACAAACTACATTGCCTCAGCTCTGCTTTGGAAAGTTGAACATGCATGCATTCGGTTTCTTGTCTCGAAAAGCCTTCTGGTTTGCTCTTGAGAGGCTCTGTTTGTAGGGTGTCTCCAAGAACTCTCTGTTGAACCTTACCAAATCAATGCTGAGGAATGCACCAGTGGCCTACCGGCCACGATGGCTTGCTGTCGACCACCTGCCGGCCAAATATGTGAACTGCTGGCCAAGGATAAAGTAGTGCCGGCCATCTGTGAGGCACTGTCGGCCACTGGTGTGCTGCATCTCCATTCTGCAATAGAGCTCAAACAAGAGGAAAATGGAGGATTTCCCAAGGGTATGTTTGTACTATGCCCCTCCTTATCATCTTAAAACACCAAAGGAGTTGCACTATCGGATCCAAAACCATCAATCAAGGACTTTCAACGTATGATGACCAAAGATCCAACTTGTACTCATTCAATAAATGCAAGACAAATAGTACTCTAGGACCACTCCCTTATCATGGATGATCAAAAGGCAATGGAGACAAAGTGGATTGGCTCACTTTCATCACTTTGAGTATGAAATGGACCAATCCACCTTGTGTTCAATATAACATCCGATTGAACACAATGCAATGCAAATACAGCATGTTTGTCTTGGCATGTTTTACTTGATTCAATTCTTGTTTACACATTTTAATTTACCAAACAATTCTTTAATTGATTTGTCCAATGTGAAAGTCATTTAATGAGAGAGAGGTCAATCAAAAGATGACTTAAGACATAAGAAAAACCATGCCTTTGACTAGTAGAAACCCTTAAGAGATGGTTAAAGCCATTTAAGCATAAGCCTCAATCTCAAGCTTAAACATAACTTTAAGACTAACCAGGCCTCAAAACAAATAGAAAAATGAAGAAATGAGGGAGGTGGCAGAATTTCAGTGCTGAAATGGCATGAAACACAAGACTATAACATGCAAACAACTCATGTACAACATGTTAGAGACTTAAGCATTAAAACTAGTGAAGAGCTTTACACTAGAACCATGCAACATCAAGCTCAAATGGCCAAACCAGCTCTAGACAGACCTCAAAAATGCCAAACAGAGGCTAAAATGTGCTGAGATGGTAGCATGAAAAGCAAGAAAATCTTGTTCATGTATTAGCTCACAAATAAGGCATAAAACACAACTCTCAAAAGTAATGAAAGAGTGGAATATGTGAGAGTGTGACAGAGTTATAAGCACTGAAATCACATGCTAAATGATGCCAAAACATGCAATCATCACATACACAACATGTTAGAGGCCTTAAAACACTAAGCTAGTAGGGGCCTTTGCACTACAACCATGCATAACAAGTCTCACATGACCAAGGCCACTCAAAATAGAGTTAAAGCATGCTACATCAGTGGTAAAAACATGCTGGAATCAAACTAACACAAGCTAGGATGATAGGCTAAATCATCAAGTATGCTAGGCTAGTAAGCATGATTGCACTACAAGTACAAAAAGCATGCAACAAGTGACCCAACCAACCAAAAACAGAGTTAAAGCATGTCAAAACAAAGCCAAAAAACATGCTTGAACTAAGCTACAAAAGAGTAGAAAAGCATGCTCAACTATTAGGCCATCTACACATGCAACCAAGATACAAGGAGGGGAGGCCACCCCCTCCTATTTTGGACCTCAAAACTAAGTTTCTACCACTAAAAAACCTCTGAGTTTCAGTGGTAGAAAGGCCAAACAAAGGGTGTTCAAAAGCTTAGAAAGATGGCCCAAAAGGCTTTACAAGCCAAAGAGCCAAGGGAGGAAACCACCCCCCTAACCACACAAGGCTTAAACCAACATTTTAAGACCTTAAAAACAGAACTTTTTAGAGGCTAGAACCAACTTTAAAGTAGCATACAAAGGTGGCCAAGCAATGACCTAAAACAAAGCTTAAAAGAGGGGAAATCCTTACCCTTGAAGCACAGCAACAAATCAGCAAGAGTCCCAAGCTAAAACCACTCTAAGAAACTCAAACAAGGCCTCCAAGAACCTCAGCCCTAATGTGAAGGTGTTTGGCTAAGGGTGCTAATGCAAATGTGTAGAGAAAACTCACTTTCAAGCACAAAATATAGAGAGAGAGGATTCTAGGGAGAGAGAGGAAGAAATCTTACTCAGCAAAATTTTCTAACCCTTTTCATGCATATAGATGAGTTCTATATATAGAAGATACAAAGGTCCCTTGTAAAGATCCAATCATCCACATGCAAGCAGATGAGCTCATCTGTGCAAACAACTGTCAAAATATCTACAAAAATATCTACTGATGCATTGGTGGCCGGCTGGCTATCAGTGGTGGCCAGTAAGGCCTCATTGATGGCCGACAAGCCAATGCCCATGGCCGGTAGCCCTCAATGATGTCAAGAACATCACTTTGCAATGACCAACACATGGTCCAAATATGAGACAGAATGGAAATAGGGTTCGGAAAGATCAAACCTGGAGCGTTCCGTCACGGAATTCAATAGACGACCCATTTTTGACAAGGCCGAAGACTTAGACAAACATTCAGCATAACAATACAAAGATGCGGCCGCAGGCTGGGGAAAAATGCAAATGACATGCATGATGCAATAGCATAACTTATGATTATGCAAAGAAAACTATAATGAAACATTCGAACGCAAGTACTATGTGCAAGGTAAATGCAACATTTTAAGCAAACGAATAAGGTACAACAATCTCATACATGAGAAGAAGTAAACAAATAAACACGCCATGCGTGAGAATCACAAATCAAACCGTATCTTATGCAGAAATGATGTAAGAAAATTATGCAATCTTAACTGCGCCTCACGTAGGAAAGGCCAAAAGCGACTGTCAAGCGTACCCAAAGTCTCAAACAAAACACATCCTAGTGCATCACACGCGAGTGGAGAAAAGGAAGCGGTGTAAACACCGGAAGGTGGTATAAACATTGGAACACGTCCCAATGTTTCTAACCCAGAACAAGATACAAACATTGGGCACACGACCCAATGTGTCTAACCAAAAACAATGCATAAACATCGGGCGCACAACCCAATGTGTCTAACCAAGAACAAGGTGGTATAAGCATCGGACACACGTCCCAAACACTTCTAACCAGAGCAAGGTATAAGCGTCTGGCACACAACCCAAAACGCTTCTAACCAGAGCAAGGTATAAACATCGTGCGTACCCGAGTGTTTCTAACCAAAGACAAGGTATAAGTGTCGGGCACACGGCCCAAACGCTTCTAACCAGAGCAAGGTATAAACATCGGGCGTACCTGAGTGTTTCTAACCAAGGGAGCATAGACATCGGGCACACGACCCAATGTCTCCAACTAGAATAGGGTGGTATAGACATCGGGCACACGACCCAATGTCTCTAACCAGCAAGATGATATAAGCATCAGGCACACAGTCCAAACCCTTCTAACCAAAGTCAAGAGGTAGAAGCATCGGGCACACAGTCCAAACACTTCTAACTGAAGCAAGGAATAGACATCAGGTGCACAACCCAATGTCTCAAATTGACAGGGTGTCAGTGTAAACATCGGGCGTACCCAAATGTTTCTAACCAACAAGGAGTGGTGTAAACACCGGGTGTACCCGAGTGTTTCTAACCAAAACAAAGAGTGGTGTAAACACCGGGCGCACCCGAGTGTTTCTAACCAAAACAAGAAGTTCAAAGGATAGGAATGATCTTACCTGAAGTCCCTCTGAATGAACCGTACATACAATATCATCTGGTTGTATCATCTTTGAATGAACCGCACATACAATATCGTGTCGGCATAAGAAAGAGACTTTGATAAGCACAATATAATAGGAATGCATGTTCTATGCGAGACGAATGATTGTAACACAATGTTAAGGCATGCTCTATGCACAACATGCAAGAAACGAAATAGAAGCATATTCTATGCTAAATAATCAATGACGCATACTCAACGCAACATAACAACAATGCATGGTCTATGCAAACATGATAATGCATGTTCTATACAACAATTCAAAATGCATATTCTATGCAACGATAAAAGCAATGCATATTTTATACAACGACAAAAGCGAGCGTGCCAAAGACGACTTAAAGGCAACTTCCGATTTACCTCTCGGAGGAGTTGCAATATGTTAAAAAGGATACACCTTGTTTGTGTTGATGAGCGATGACCATCGAGCATCGGAAAGACATTGTGAGTCAAACCCTAAGCATACTTTGCAATTCTCAGAATCCAAGGACACAAATCAAAGGAAAAGAGGCATAGGAAGCCTTTGGAAGCATGCCGGCCATCAAGGGAGGCTGCCGGCCGACCATCAATGCAACACTGCCAGCCATCGATGTGCCACTCCAGGCCATCGATGGCAGATTTCGGCAATTTGGTCTTTTGACCCACTGGTCTTTAAGTAGAGGCAAAGCCATTTCATTTCCTCATAACCTCTTGCATGAAATTGACCTCCCTTGCTCTCTAGGTGCTCTTTCTCTCTAGATCCGCGCATCTTATGTGTTTTCCAGCACCCTAAAAACATTTTCTTCGTAAAAACCCTCTTGTTCTCTTCGCTTTCAACCGATCAGAATTTGGTTTCGACGCCTCCTTCGTCATTTCCCCTATTCTAGGTTGATTCCCCTCAAGTTTCTCCCAAGTTTCATACACTCTCCCGGATTTTGACCTTCTTTGACTTTTCCTCTCTCCTGGGGTTTTACTTTTTTAAAGTTTCACCATTTTCTTCATTTTTGCTCATTTTGTTCCTCTTGCACCCGTTTCAAATGGCTGATGATGTCCCACATGACAGGGCCCTCCCCGCACTTCCTCCAATAGAGTTCGAGGTAGACTTTGCGGCTGAGCCCGAGGCCGAGCCTGAGCCTTTACCACTAAGCATACGCCCCTTTGATCTGGTGAGGTATCATCCTAAGACCCATATAGTACCTACCGCGGGAGGCATCAAAACCTTCACGGAATTCGTTGAGGATGCACCAGACGACCTTCTATTGAGAAAGCCACGATCTCATTTGTCGGCTATCGCTGTAGAGGTGCAAACACTGTTTTCTACAGCCTTACCTTTAACTGTTGGCATTTCTTGCACTGTTTCAATCTGACTGCATAGACTGCATTGATCTGACTGTATCTCATACACTACTGCTTTACATTCAACTGTACTTTTATTACATGGTCTGATTGCATCTCATACATTACCACAGGATGGGTCTCGCTCCTTTAGAGGTTACAGCACGATGACAGTTCGGGACTAGTACGGCGAGCTCCCAGCCAGGGTCTGCGACATTATCGACGAGATAGGCTTTGGTTTGTTTTGCTCTAGCCTGACACGAATTGTAGCGAGCCACCCTCTCTTAGGGGTTTAGTGGAGAGGTGGTGGGACACCACCAACTCCTTCCACTTCTTCACCACGGGAGAGATGACAATGACTCCTTATGACTTTACCATGATCACTAGCTTAGGCATAGGGGGTGATCTGATCCCTCTCGACCCTGATATGGGAGAGTGGAAGGTAGCCTGGACCGCACTGCTTGGGGCACACCCACCGACAGGGGGTCTAAGCCCAAGACATTCGAGGAGGCAGAGCAGTATGCGAGGGGCTTCCTCATGTTCTTTTTCAGTACCACCTTGTTTTTGAACAGGTGGAACACCATGGGCCTATACTTTCTGAGGGCATTGGTAGTACTCCAGAGAGTTCAGTTTTATGACTGGTGCGGAGCCGACCTCACCACTCTGTATGGATACATGAGCTCGACTTCTCGCATGAGTAGGACCTTACTCAGCAGCTACTGGCGGGCTTGGGAGGTACACTGCTTAGATCCCCATTTTGTCTTCACATTTTCTGCTTAGCATTTCTCGCTTTGCATTTGTTCAACATATGTACTTTCTGCTCTGCATTTTCTGCATCTGCTCATGCACTGCATGCTTTTTGCTTTGCTTTTACTGTATCTGCTCAGACATTTTATTGATCACATTTTCCCTATAACTGTAGGTGTACGCATACTTCTCGGCTCTTGCTCCAGAGCTTATAAAGGAGATTCCTGTGACAGTCTCGTTTTCTCGGGTATACGATGGCCAGCTCTGCCATAAGACTCGGGAGAACTTCATATTTTTTTGCCAGTACTTTGACACATTTACGGCGCACGAGGTAACCCGAAACAAAATCATCTCACTTTTCAATCAACTTGATACACCCATTAACCAATTGACAGCAACTAATCATCTGTTCATTTTCTTATTCTCAGATCACATGGCAGCCGTGGGGTGCGATACCATCAGGGCTTCAAGCTCAGTATGACACAGCCAGGGTCATCGCTCGCTATCATATTCTCCTCGAGGGCCCAATCTACCGTGCTTGGTTCTTGAGCGAGCGTTTCACACGCCAGACTTTAGGATTGCTTGCCCCGTTTGTACCGACGGCACCTCCAGTATCGATGAGAGAGACACACAGACTTTCTGCTGAGGAGGTGATCCAGTTTATGGTAGGACTGGAGACGGATTACTTCTGTGCAAAGGGCGACTATGCAACCTTCATCCAGACTCATTTGATGTCGCCTCTGATCGGCGTTCGCGGAGGTGAGAGAGCGAGAGCTCCAGCTACGAGAGGCAGAGGGGCCAGAACGACTAGGTCTCGTGGCAAGAGAGATTCCGGGGAGAGGTAGAGAGTGGGATGGCCAGAGCTGCCTACTACACTGACTTGCTGGGGACGTTCTGGAGAGACCTATCAGATTCCCATAGAGCCCGCACCTGCTGGTCACAAGCTTGTCAGAGTTTGAGGCCCGATCTCGGTATGTCCCATACTTTACCTTTTACACATTCAATTCATCTCGATTATGCTTTGTAGACCATTGATCATTTCAACACATTTACAAGCATCCATAGAGTACACTAGGCAGGCTCTCCAGCTAGCGGCTTCTCTTATAGGGATGGTTCAAACGAGCATGAACTTGCTCAGCCTTTACAGGATTTCGGTAAGTTTCTTCAGTTTGTACTTCATGCCATGAAAGCCTCTGCCACTGCATTAGCATTTCAACTGCTCCACACTACACTGATCTGATTCATCACATCAACACACTACACAGATACACTGTACACATACACTGCATCGATACACGACATCTGATATACACAAAAACTAACATATTTTGACAAACTGCCCTTTTCAGATCCCTTTCCAAACCCCAACTCCACCGGATGCCCCAGCAGGAGCCATAGCAGGACCTTCAGTTCCTCTCCCGACAGCAGAGAGGAGAGGGACATAGACTCAAACACACAGCTGAGGTAGAGCTAGGGGCACTTGTAGTGAGAGTGGCCCTTTAGAGCCCATTTTGGGTAATGATGATGACGAGACGAGCGAGAAGGATGAGGAGGCAGCGAGTCCACAATCAGAGTTATCTGAGGGCGGAGATGACGACGTTGGCTCAAATTCTACCAGTAGCGAGGCTGGAGAGGCTGAGGAGGGTTCCAGTTCAAGCTCTAATCCAACTTCAGACAATGGTGCCGATGGTGATAATGCTCTAGAGTCCACTCCGCCGAGGAAGAGGACGAAGAGGGCCTCTCGAGCTTGAGATAGTTGGCACTAGTTTAGATGCTTTTTGCTTTGTTTTCTTTTTGCTAGTAGTGTAGCAGATTGTATAGCCTTAGGCAATTTTATTTTCTTAAAACTTGTACTCTTTTGCAAAAAGAAACCAGGATTGGAATGAAAATTTAGTTTTTGGTTTAAAAAGTGTTGCATTCTGCTTTCGAAGCATCGCATGACATCGCACAGCATGAAAATGAGATTGATCTTTGTTTGAAAACTGCACATTCAAATTGCATTGTCTTAATCAGGAAGTGAACCAACTAACAACTTGATAAACAAAAATACAACTCGATAAGCAACAAACACACAACTCGATAAGCAAATTGGAACAACTCGATAAACAACATGCATACAACTCGATAAGCAACAAAATACAACTTAATAAACAAGACTAGATGATTACAACTTAAACAAACATGCTCAAGCTCGAAAAGAACCAAAACAAGACCCCGAAAGGTGCCGATAACAGAATACAACTACTGAAAGCAACTAGATCTTTACACAAGAAATCAATGAGTATGAAGGCAGGCTGCCGGCCATCAATGTGCCCTAGTCGACCATTGATGAGCCCCTGCCGGCCATCAATGAGCCACTGCCGACCATCGATGAGCAGCACCTCCGAAATGTTGACACCTGTCCTCCACTCACTACCTTTTTCTTCTACAAAGGTTCCAACTTCATGGTTTCTTCATTTCAGCTCCATTTTTGCCCCAAATGGAACCATTCTTCGACGAAAAACTCTTAAATTGGATTGCGACTTTAGATGGCTCGGAAAGTTAAATTTCTGAGGTTTCAAGCTAAACGCACTATCCGCGCTGAGCCATACTCCGCTGTGTTTTCTGTTCCTCCATGCCGCGGCTAGATGTTGGAACCCAGTTACGCACATTTTTAGCTTTGGCGGACAAAAGTTGTGCCCTGCAATTGAAGAATTTCAAGCTTTAACGGAGTCTCGGCGTGACGAGAAAATCTTGTCCCAGTCTCGTTTTGGCCACATTCAAGCTTTGGGAAGGATGTGCGGGCTCACTCTTCATGATGCTTGATCTTTAGTTCACAACGGGAAGCTGGACATTCCAAGCTTGATTTATCAATTTTCTGACGCCAGCGACCGCGGCGACCACTTTTGGCAAAGTTTTCGGCAACATGCCCTCTGCTTGTGTATGTTGGCCCATTTTGTGCTTACCCCTGGCTTTGGAGGGTCTAGCATTCACTTGATTGAAGTTACCCAAGGCCTGAAAGAGGGTAAAAGCTGCATCGAATTGACACTAGTCGAAACTTTGATAGGCTTGGATGCTTTCCACCGCCAGCAAACAACCAAGTTTGTAGGGAGTCCACTACTGCTGCAAGTAATGTTTCCTACCCTTCTCACATGTCTTTCTCACATCACTCAGCCCTCAGGCTCTATTTTTCTCTCAAAACCCTTTTCTCACTTTTTCCCTCTACGTACACCTCTCTATTCTTTAATCTCTCTTATTATTTTTTTTCATCCCTCCCCATGTATGGCTGATAGAGAAGTTGAAGGTAGTGGACGCTTGCCCAGCATACTCAACACGTGGCTATTTCTTCCTTGCATGGCTAGTTGACTTCCCAAATGAGGGATGGTGGTGCCACTGGATGTGCAACAGATCTACTGTTGACATTGTCTAGCATTGTCCCTGGTTTGATTTGCCTAAGATGAGCTACAGCATGTCCCGGCAGCCTAGCATTCAGTTGGTTGGCTTGACGCATTGTGTCTTCTACTTTCCATTCTGATTCAGGCATCAGTTCGGGCATGACCAGACTTGCTCGGAAGAGGGGATAGAGTACCCAGCTTCATTTCCAATTCGAGGCACACAGCTAGCTCGATATTCCACAGCATGGAGAACAAGAGAACTTCTAGCCCCCGCTCCTACTTTCAGTTGTGCCCTTTCTAGCGAATGCATAGCTTGGCTTGAAGATGAGGCACAAACCAGGCCTATTTTAGCATCTGAGGCTTCCACAAGCTCTGGGAGGGGGCGTAGGAACACCTGACTATGCCCCAAGTTTATTGCGTTAATCTGTACTTTCAAGTTTTTTTTTTTTTTTGAATGTAATAAAAATCAACTTCAATTTGTATCAAGAGTCAGAGAACTCTGTATTGAAATCAAAGAAATTGAAGGTTGTGGGTACTAAAAATTTTCTGTTTGGTCCAAAAATGGTTTAAGTTGTAAAAAGATTAATTTGAACAAAATCAACTTTATTAAAACTTTCCAAAACCATTTTCGATATGGATCACAACTGGACACGTCCGAAATTCGTCGTTGAGATGTATAACCCCAAATCAACAACTGGAAAGTTGTCCCTTGTCTGAATAGCACTGCCTTGGAGATCACAACCGAACTTTTGAATGCAGAAAAGACAAACACGACTAGAACAATCACATGGACACAGTTGATTGGGAAGTGTTTATGGCTGGAATTCAGAATGAAGTTGCCTACATATCCCAAAGATGGCAATCAAGCCTTACATAATTCAGTTCAAATTCACTCGGGTTTTAACACTCTCCTTTTGCGCTCCAACTTTTGCCAAGGCCGCCCTTTCTTGGTTTTCAACCTTGCGAGCTCAGTTTTTCTTATTTCAAATTTTTTGCGCTCTAATTTTTGCCTAGGTCGCCCTTTCAGGTTTTCAGCCAAGTGAGCCACTCAGAGATAATATTTCTATAACTTGTCCATGTTGATCGGTTAGGAGAATTCAAGGCTATCTAAGTCCATAAGAATGACAGCTCCACCCGACCAGATAGACTTGATGATATAGGGACTAGTCCAATTAGGTCTGAACTTTTCCTAGGGTCGTGGATGGGAGCTTGGTTGTCTTTGAGCACCAAATCCCCTTCTATCAAATTCCTGGACTTAACTTTCTTATTGAAAGCCTTGGAAATTCTGCATTGATAACCCCGGACGTGATACAGTGCTTTCAGCCTTCTTTTGTCGAACAGCATGAGTTCTTCGAACCTACTTTGCTGCCAATCTGCCTCAGCTATTTGGCACTCAGCCATTACCTGCAATGATGGAACCTCAACTTCGATCGGCAGAACAGCCTCCATTCCATAAACCAAGGAATACGGAGTTGCCCCAGTAAAAGTTTGAATTGATGTTCTGTAGCCCCAAAGAGCAAATGGCGGCTTATCTAGCCAGTCCCTGTAGGTTTCCACCATCTTCTATAGAATGTGCTTGATGTTTTTGTTGGCAGCCTCAACAGCTCCGTTGGTTTGTGGCCAATATGTGGATGACTTATGAAAAGCCACATTGTATTTCTCCAACAAGTCGATCACCTCCTTCTTGAAGTGAGAACCATTATCTGAAATAATCTCATTTGGGACTCCATAGTGACAGATAATATTGTTCCTTATGAACTTAGCTACATGTGACACCTTTAGCACTGCGTAGGATTGGGCCGCGACCCACTTTGTAAAGTAGTCTATCGCCACCAGGATATACTCATGCCTGTTCGACCCCTTCGGAGTAACTGCCCCAATAACATCAATCCCCTAAACTAAAAATGACCATGGTGAAGTCATGTTATACAGCTTCAACAGTGGAATGTTCATGCGATTTGCATGAATTTGGCATTTGTGGCATCGCCGATCAAAACCAATACAATCCTCCTCTATGGTTGACCAGTAGTAACCCTATCTGAGAATTTTCTGAGCTAGCATTACCCCGCTCATGTGCGCTCCGCACTCTCCTCCATAGATGGCCACCATCAGGCGCTTTGATTCTTCAGCATCAACACATAGTTTATGCATCCCAAGATGACCCTGTTTGTACAGTTTACCCCCGCAGATAATGAACTGAGTAGTCATTCTTTTTATTGCCCTCTTATCTTTGGCATTTGCCCCTGTGGATAAGCCTTCTTTTCCAATTCCAGATATCATGGTACCAAGGGTTTTGATCTTGTACTTCATCTATGGCAGCAATCAGCTCGTAGGTCGGTACATACCTCTGTTCAATGTTGATTGGACGCATCTGGACTCCCAAAGGGATGTCTATCATAGAAGATAGAGTTGATAAAGCATCTGCGAACCTGTTGCTCTCTCTTAATAGATGGGTGAAGGTTAACTTCTCAAACCTGGGAATTAGGACGTCCAGGGTTTGGTGATAGATTTTCATCCTTTCTTCCTTAACCTTCCAGTCTCCTTTCGCCTAAGACACAACCAGGTTTGAGTCCCCAATGACGTCCAACCTTTTTGCCCCTAGTTTCAGGGCAGTTTCCAAGCCAGTGATACATGCCTCATACTCTGCCTCATTGTTCGATACTTTGAATCGGAGTTTGAAAGCTAAGGGTGTGTTTGGTAACGTTTACGTTTTCAGTTTATATTTACAAAAATTTTATAAACTGATTTTTGTTTATTTTTTGTTTATTTTTAGAAAAACATAAACTACAAACGCATTTGGTAATTGACAAAATGTTTTAAAAAATTTAAAAATATAAAAAAGAGTGAGAAATGGCAAGTGGTGGCAAGTGGCGGCGAAAGACGGTGGTGGAAAGTGGTGACGGTGGGTGGTGGGTGGGTGGTGGTGGTGATGGGTGGGTGGATGGGTGGGTGGGTGACGGTGGCGGGTGGTGGTGGTGGTGGTGATGGTGGGGGGGTGACGGTGGTGGGTGGTGGGTGGTGGGTGGTAGCTAATGGGTGGTGGTAGTGGTGGTCGTGGTGGTCGTAGTGGCGGGTGGTGGGTGGTGGTGGCAGGTGGGTAGCGGATAGCGGGTGGTCGTGGGTGGTGGCGAGTGGTCGTGGTGGGTGGATGGGTGGCAGTGGCGAGTGGGTGGTGGGTGGTGGGTGGTAGCGAGTGGATGGTGTTGGGTGGTAGCGAGTGGGTGGTGCTGGGTGGTGGTGGCAGGTGGGTGGCGGATGGCGGATGGCGGGTGGTGATGGTGGGTGGGTGGGTGACGGTAGCGGGTGGTGGGTGATAGCGAGCGGGTGGTGGTGGTAGTGGTGGCGGGTGGTGGTGGTGGTGGCAGGTGGGTGGCGAATGGCGGGTGGTAGGTGGTAGCGAGTAGGTGGTGGTGGTGGTGGTGGTGGGTGGTGGTGGTAGGTGGGTGGTGGGTGATGGTGGTGGTGGTGGTGGGTGGTGACGGGTGGAGGATGGTGGTAGCAGGTGGGTGGTAAGTGGTAGTGGCAAGTAAGTGGCGAGTGGTGGTGGCGGGCAGTGGATGGTAGTGGCGGGTGGTGGCGGTTGGATGGCGGATGAGTGGTGGATAGTGGTGGTGGTGGCGGCGGTGGCGGCGGTAGCGAGGGATGGGTGGTGGTGGCGAGTGGGTGGCAGGTGGGTGGTGGGTGGTGGTGGTGGTGGTGGTGGCGGGTGGTGGGTGGTGGTGGCGGCGGAAGACGGTGGTGGAAAATGGTGGCGGGTGGTGACTAGTGTTGGGTGGTAAACAAAAAAAACTCAAAACGGAAACATATTTTTTGTGTTTTCATTTTTTAGCCAAATTTATAAACTGAGACCACTTATTTATAAATCAAAAATTTTACCAAACAAGTTTTTATTTGAGTTTTTAAAATTTTTGTAACTATAAACAGCAAACTGAAAACGTAAGTGTTACCAAACAACACCTAAGAGTATGTGGGAATTGTCGGGTGCTATCAGTAACACCCCTATCCCATACCCATACTAGTTAGACGCTCCGTCAAATTACATAGTCCAGACCTCTTCTTCAAGCTGTAGAATGGCCTCGTTCAAGAACAGATACTCCACTGCTTCATCCCCCTCTACTGGGTGATCGGCTAGGAACTCCGCTACCGTCCTCCCTTTCACAGACGTGCACGTCATGTACTTTAGATCAAATTCAGAGGGAAAAAACAACCAACGGGCTAGCCTACCAGTAAGTGCTGGTTTCTCGAAGAGATATTTGATGGGATCTAATCTCAAAACCAGTATTACAGAGTGAGCTAACAGGTAGTGCCTCAGCTTCCTGGTAGCCCATACCAAGGCCAAACAAGCCTTCTCTAGCGGAGTGTAACGGGTCTCATATTCCAACATTTTCTTGCTCAAGTAGTAGATAACCTTGTCCACTTTATCCTCAGATTTTTGCGCAAGAATGCAGCCCATTGTCATGTCGGTTACTGATAGATACAAAATCAACAGTTTCCCCAGCTCTGGCGGTGACAACACAGGTGGCTTCTGTAGATACTACTTGATCTGCTCGAAAGCAACTTAGCATCGGTCATCCCACTGGAATTTTTTTCCTTTCTTCAGGAGACCAAATAGTGGTTCACAAGTCAAGGTTAATTTTGCAATAAACCGTCTTATGAATTGCACTTTACCCAGAAAGCCTCGCACCTCTTTTTTAGTCCTTGGTGGTGGCATTTCTAGGATGGCCTTGATCTTGGAAGGATCGACTTCGATGCCCCTTTGTGTAATCAAGAACCCTAGCATTTTTCCTGCTGTAACACGAAAAGTACATTTATGAGGATTCAGTCGCAACCGATATTCTTTAATCTGTTGGAAAAATTTCTTCAAGGTAGTGTAGTGGCCTTCCCTTTCCTTGGACTTGACAATCATGTCGTCTACATACACCTCAACCTCTTTGTGGATCATATCGTGCAAAATCATGGTTGCAGCCCGTTGATAAATAGCCCCAGCATTCTTCAAACCGAATGGCATCACCCTATAGCAGTAAGTTCCCCACGGGGTAGTGAAAGCAGTCTTCTCCCTGTCTTCAGGTGCCATCAGAATCTGGTTATAGCCCGAAAATCCATCCATAAACAAGAGCAACACATGCCCAGCAGTGAAATCCACCAATTCGTCGATATGCAACAGAGGAAAGTCATCATTTGGACTGGCTTTGTTCAGATCTCTGAAGTCCACACATACCCGAATTCTGCTATCTTTCTTCAACATTGGAACTATGTTGGCCAACCAAGTAGGATACTCAGATACTAACAGGAACCCTGCATCAATCTACTTGGTGACCTATTCCTTCATTTTCAGAGCCCAGTCCGGGCAGATCCTTCGAAGCTTCTGCTTAACAGGTCGGGCCTCAGGTTCAAGAGGGATCCGGTGCTGTACAATCTCAGGATAGATTCTAGGCACGTCTTCGTAGGACCACACGAAAAAATCTTTGAAATCTTTTAATAAAGCGACTAAGCGCTCGCGTTCCTCCGAAGACAACGTGGACCCGATCTGGACCAACCGCAGATCCTTCTCAGTACCAATGTTAATTGAAGTGATTTCATCAACCAAAGGTTTTACAAACCTCTTTTGCTCTTGATTAATCAAATGTTTCAAAATTGGAGGAATTTTTTCCTCAACGTTTTCATCAAAGTTTTGAAAGTCCTGATTCATGCAATAAACTAAAGGCACGAAAAAGTACACAGAAGCCACAATAGTACCATTCTCATTAATAACTTCCAGTTCGTTTGATTCTTCAGTTACAACCAACTCAAAAGAAAATGAAAAAGACGACCCAGACAAGACAACAGCATCCGGGTTATCAACCCCAGGAATACCAGACTCTGACTTAAAAGAACTAGAATTTGATTCCGACTCCACAGACTCTGTGAAATTAGATTTTGTTTTCCTACCTGACCCAGAACTGCTTGACAAAAAGCCTTCCTCATACTACCAAACTAGAGAGGGTGCGATGGACGCGTCCAGAATGCCAGAAGAAAGGCCCACAGCCGTTTGATCCCCAATTATGGAAACAGAGAAATCATCCCCCAAGCACTCTGATGTGATCTAAGGATCTGAAAGGAGACAAGCCAGCGCTGCTCCTAGCTCAAGTTCTGTGCCCTCAGACTCATCCTTTTTGCACTGCTCAGCCTCAGCTGGTGGGTCAGTCTGTTCTTCCGCAACTTCATCCCCTGGCACCTGAAGGTCGAAAAAGATTTCGAAGCCGGGCAAGCACCGGTTCTCTGAATTCAACCATCGCTCCGAAAAACTGCAAAACGGGAAATTTTCCCCCTCCCAGACAAAGCGTCCGTTCAGGGTTCTTCGAATAGATCTGTGCACCAACTCGTAGTGCTTTCCAACTTGCTTAGCCTTGGCTCTTCTAGCCATTTCCCTTCCTTTCTTTGCCCAATCCTCTTTGGTAGGCGAGTAACCTAAACCAAAGGTATAAGGGTTGTGTGGCACTTCGGCCAATGCAGCGACGCCCTGCTGGCCACTTTGTCCCAATCCCATTCCAGGCATGTGTTGAAGCTTGTTCATGAGGTAAACAGATTGCACACTGACATACAGCCCCTCATCAACATCTAGTATATTTTGTACTACCCAAGCCTCAACCAAGGTGAATCCTGACAAAAAGACATCCTCCACGCCGTGTTCAATTTCCAAGACCGGTGTAGAAACCTCTGGCGGCGGATGTATTGAAGAGTTCCTAAAAACAATTGCTACCCCCTTCCTGTGGGGGTACTTAAGCATCTGATGTAAAGTAGAAGAGATAGCCCTCACCTGGTGCAGCCACGGCAACCCAAGGAGTAAATTGAAGGTGGCTGGAACATCCAAGACATGGAACTCAATGTCCTGCTGCACCGGGCTGACCTGAGTTTTGATCCATACTATCCCCATCACTTCTCGACTGGTGTTATCATAGCCTCGAATCACCTGGGTCATTGGTACGAAATCTACGGGCTTCAACCCGATAACATACGCCATTCATGATGGACATACATTGATTGCAGATCCCATATCAACCAGGACAACCAGTATCCATTTTTTCTTACACTCCACAGAGATGTATGACGGCTTGTTATAATCAGAGCCCTCAGGCGGTAATTCTTTGTCTGTGAAGGTTAAAGTCGGTGAAGCTCCACCTGGGAACACCAGTCCCACCAACTGCTCGGGTATTGTATTAATAGAATGTTCGTTGCAGATAGGGCGGTTTGTTTATGAACCCTTGAGGCCATGAGCAGTCCCTAGATGGAGATGTCTACTTGAATTTTCTTCAGCTACTTCAGTACAGCTTCCTCCTCTAACAGTTTGTCTTTCTGTTTCTTTACTTCTTTGTCTTTCCCGGACACTTCCAGCTGGTCCAAGTGCGGGGGCTTGAAATACCGCCCACTTCGGGTCATGTGGTCCACTTCTTCGATGTACCAAGTGTCGTCTGGTTGATTCTGACCCCAATCCTCATCTGTATGGGCAAGACGCAAATCATTGTCTTCCCACCACATCTGCTCGGCAACCAACAGACAATTGTCCGGCTCCACTATAGCTAGTCCCGTGTTCTCAACACATTCTGTCCCCACAGGACCCTTGGCTTTTCTAGCCCTATCATCATTCTCAATCCTCTCTTGTTCAAACCACTTCAGCGCGACTTCTTGTTCGGTGTCGGCTGTACACAAACTGCCCAAGTCCCGAGCAAAATTCTCGGCACCAGTGCTCTCCGGTGACTCTCCCTTGTTCTCAACCATTTCGGCCATTGTTAACACTTCTGTTTCTGACAGTTCCTGTCTTGGTAGAGATCCCTCGTCAATATCAGGCTCGTTACTGAGCCACCCTGTATTGCCTGTTGGTTTGTTCACATCAAACCACCTAATCTGTACATTTCCCAGGTCCTGCTCATCAAAAAACTGCAAGTTGCTGATATCCTCCTCCAGCTTGGCCAAATCATCTAGCACTTGACTCGGCCCGTCCTCCCGGACGACATTTACCTCCATTCCAATTGGCAAATCCACCACTGGCTTACCCTGGCTCACTGGCACGATGTAGCAGCAAAGGTTGTATGCTTCCTCAGTTATTCTCACAGCGCCCTCAGGCATGCCTTCTACCACAGCCATCACCACGGGTTTAGGTTGGGGTAAAGACGTGTTCATCATGCACAAGTCTGTGCTTTCGAGGATGAACAACATCGGCTTAGGCAGGTAGGAGGAAGTGATGTATATGCTGGGGTCGTATGGAACGGCCATGGTTTGGATCAGGTTCACTTGCCTAGAAGGTGGAGGGGGGTTGTTATATGGTGGGAGAGGGTTAGTGGTGATATTTGGCTTCTCGGGAGGCACAATCACCTTGTTGTCAATGAGATCCTGGATCTCATGACGGAGTCTGAAGCAGAGGTCGGTGTCGTGACCGTGCTACTGATGAAAGGCGCAATACTTGGTCGGGTTATGTGTTAGAGGGAGGGGATTTGGCAGTGGGCATGGTTACAGGGGCTTCAGATGCCCCTTTCTGATTAGAACCCCCAGGGCTTTGGATAAAGACATGTAAAGTGGGGTGAAGGTCCTCTGGCCCCTAGGTGGGTATTTTGCAGGTTGTATGGTGGCTCCAGATGTGTCAGTGAACGGTGTGGTTGTTTTTGGCATGGTGGTGACCATGCCGACGTCAGAAGTCCTTACAGCTGCATTGCTACTTGTAGCTGCATTCAAACCTCGTGTAAACGCCCTCTTGGGCTGCTCCTTTTCCTGGTCAATCAGACCTTGCTTCATAGCATCTTCTATCTGTACCCCTATCTTATGCAAATCAGCGAAGGTGGGGAAGGGTAAGACAATCATCTTCTGCATCAGCTTGGGTTACAAGTTGCGAACAACCATTCTTATCTGATCCTTTTTGGGTGGCCAAGTTGTCATCATGGAGGCCTTGGCCCTCCATCGAGTGACAAAGTTAGAAAAGCCTTCTTTTGGCTCCTGCCGGGTTGCCTCGAGATTACGAGTCGTGACTTCGATTTGGGTGTTATAAGCATATTAGGCAATGAAGGCCTCTGCCAACTCCTCCCAGCTCCTTTTCACTGAATCCTCCAATTTGGCATACCAAATGGCCGCTGTCACGCCCCAAACCCGCCCCTAGAAGTTTGGGCATGACCACTTCAAAAACGGACACTTAACCTGTTGTATATAACATATGGGGCCTGAGTGGAAGCATAAATTTTATATAATAACATGCAAGGAAAGAGCTACATCCATTGAGCGACCACTATCATGCCAGGATCTCAAATAGACAGATAATAATAGTTACATACACATATACAACCCCGCCCGTGTTTGGGCGTATAATAAAAAAAAAACATTAGAAGTTACAACATATTATAGACAATCAGAATTTAAGCCAAAACTTCACCAAACGGGTAGGCTTCACCCAAATGCTTGGATACACAGAGGCTAACAAGGAAGACGAGCATTAAAAGTTGAGGCTGACCTCCAAATGCAAGACCTACGGAATCAGACAAAATACATAGTGAGATAACCTCAGTGAATAATAGTATGTGAATAACTCAATGTTCAACTTGAATCATAATGCAAATCAGAGTTTATATAATATAAAAGACAAGTAGTTAATCTGATCCCGTACTAATGTCAGAACGGTCTTGTTGGTTCACAAATTCACAGACTGGCCCTTGGCCTGGTGGGTTCACATATTCACAATTAGCCTTTGGCTTTATAGATTCATAATTGAGATTCATAATTTCACAACTTGGCCCTTGGCCCTTTAAATTCATAGTTTCACACGTTGGCCCTCGGCCTCATAGATTCATATTTTCACAAGTTGGTCCTCGGCCTCATAAGTTCACAAATTCACAAGTTGGGCCTCGGCCTCATAAGTTCATAGATTCACAAGTCGGCCTTTTGCCTCATAAGTTCATAGATTCACAAGTCGGCCCTTGGCCTCACAAGTTCATAGATTCACAAGTCGGCCTTTTGCCTCATAAGTTCATAGATTCACAAGTCGGCCCCTGGCCTCATAAGTTCATAGATTCACAAGTCGGCCCTTGGCCTCACAAGTTCATAAATTCACAAGTCGGCCTTTTGCCTCATAAGTTCATAGATTCACAAGTCGGCCCTTGCCCTCACAAGTTCATAAATTCACAAGTCGGCCCTTGGCCTCACAAGTTCATAGAGAAGCACATAGTTCCTTCTAATTATTCACATGAGGTAACATAGTTATGTTACGTTCAGCAGAGTGCTAATAGCAACTACTACCAGATTGAACTTCATAATGCAGTCACATCCCATTTGTTTGTCATGAATTACTACCTCTAGTTCACAGATAACAGAATGTTATTACATATTAAACGAGTCCAGAGATACGCAGATACCATAATCCCGTAATACACTTAAATTCCCCTTGTTCGTTATAAATCCATACAACTGACTTACAGATAACAGTGTGTTAGTATCCATTATCAATAATAAACAGAACGTAGTACCCAGTAATGCTCTTAGATTTTCCCATGGTTTCTCATAAGGTGACATAATTGTCCCACAATAATAGAACAACACTACTAACAATAAACAGAAGGTAAATGCTCCATTACATTAATAAGAGTGGAGCCATTCACATCATAACGCGGGTCACATAATCATGTTATTGACATTCAATTCTTTCTCCGGATTGAGTCATTCAGAGGTTCATCTGATATTTAACATAATTTCATAATGGTTATTAACGTACAAAACAACCCGTAGTCCTATCCAATTATTCGTTTTGATGATCCACTCTAGGTAGATATCTGTATCATGTCAGTGTGTGCCAAATCCTTCAATGTTTACATAAGTTCACACTAATTCTCGTTCCACATACATGTTAACTTAATTGACCACGAAGAACAAGATGTTAATAAGAATCATTATTAACGGTAAATAATGTGCATTAGAGTACTATTACTCACAGTGCTATAACAGAGTGCTCGTCCTTCTCAGGTTATGCCCTCAAAAATTTCGGAATTGCATTCGGTAGAAAGTGGTGATCTCCTCTTATTCTCCATCCTTGATGCAATATTCATGGTTAATTTGTTGAGAAAAATGGAGGAAATCAAGGTTTTGGGAGCTAGGGTTTCGGACATGGAAGAGGGAAGAAGAAGAGAGGAAAAGAAAATCTAAGAAATGACTCAAAAATCACGTTTTTGAGCTGCTGCCCGCATATCGCCGCACGTGCGCCGCATTTCCCGCACGTGCGGTTCTGCTTCCAACACAGATATGAAAACTTCAAACAGGCGTAACTCTCTCATCCGGACTCCGTTTTAGGTCATTCTTGTGCCCAAATTGAAGCCCCGAAAATAAGCTTTCCAATGGTTCTAACCTCAGATCCAAATTCCAAGTGTGGAACAAGAAAAGGGCAAAAGAGTGACGGTTGGTCGTAAACGAATTATTCAAATTAAAGTTTTTGATCCAATCTTACTTTACCATCATATTACCACCACAATCAATAGCCCAAAATAAAATAGGAAGGTTCCAAATACACTAATAAAAATGCCACAGATATAAATCACTTTTCACAGAAAGCAAGTAAATGCACAGAATAACAGTTCGAAAATATACTAGAAACAGATATGAGGGTCGGGTTATTACAGCCGCAATACCCAACAGGGTCCGACCGAAGAGAGATAGTTTCTGGAGTCTAGTTAAGCCCATCGGGCGCAGAATATCCGAGAACAGCCACAAGTGAACCATAGGATCGCCCGAGCCGTCAAAGCGATCTATGTGAGTCATTTTGAACCTATCCGGCAATGTCACTGCCGAATCTGTGTAGCCATCCTCTATGTCTAGGATCAAGTTAACTCCTTGAGCTCACTTGAACAGCTTTTCAAGCTTGCTTACTTTCAAAGTAGTAGGATCGGACTCAAATTCGAATGACGTGTCTGTTGAGTTGACCGGTGCTTTAGAAATCTGAGGTGAGACTGGCCCTGTTGGAACGTCTGTATTCTTCTAGACGTTGGCTGTATCCCCAGTTGTTGGAACCCTAGGTGGGGGTGGGGGTGGATGCGAAGCAGATGCTCCGACTTGTTGTGGTTGCTACTGTTGTTGAAGCCTAGCAATTAGTTCTGCCTGTTGGGCTACAACCTCTGTCTGACAAGGGGTAACTTTCGCTTGGCGAGCAGTATCTTGCTACATAGCCTCCACGGTCTATTGGAGTTGACACATCATTTCTTCCATACTGTCTGTAAAGTGCTAATCTGTCTGAACAGGTGTATATTCTCTCTCTAAGGTAGAAACAGAAATCTCAGCCCAACTATGCACGGGTGGGGTAGAAATGACCGCTGAATTAGTAACTGTTGTACTGGTACTCTATGCCTGACTGCCCTCCTTCTTATAATCGGGGGTAATGAAGCAAACACTGGTTGTCCATCAATAAGATCCTCAGATCTGTGAAGCCTTCTACCTCTGGTCCAGAGTGCTCGGAGGGTATCTGCCTCGTCGGAAGCAATTGTGAAACACTACCTTGCAAAAAGAAAAATAAAGCAAAAAAGAAACAACACTCAGAAAACAGACAGCATCTCGGCTTAGATAAAGACAACACACAGTTGATAATCATAAGTTGGACAATCTGTACTCAAACATTGATTTCTGCCCCAAAACCGATACCCTCAAACACTGATGCCCTCAAACTGATACCCAGACTTGCAACTGATGCATACATTCCTGTAAAGACACACCCTAACAGCACATATCAAGAGAGTGAGAGCCAAAACACCCCTATAGTGGGGTAGGGTCTCCCTATCCTATTTTTGTCAGGAACTAGGGATTCACTATGCATGCATGCGGTTCCAAACAATCCTAGATTTGGGGGAGCAACCTGTCCTAGTTTGGAACAGTCTCTAAGGCTTCCGATATATAACTAGGCCAAATGGTCAAAAAGGGTGCCCCAGCAAGACCACCTAATATACCTCTCGCACCTAACACCAAGAAGTGAAAGGTGGATCAAATGGTACGGCGTTGATCCAGATCCAAGGTTTGTGTTCCCATCGTGGCAGAGCCCACAACCAGTCAGCCTTATGGCACCCTTTTCCAAGCAAGCCTCCGGCAAACCGTTCAGGAATAGCAGATGGCAAACACTGTGACTTAGGCAACCAATGCAAATGCAATGCAAAGAAACAAATAAATGTAGATAAAATAACATATCATGAGTTCGAGTCCAGTTCTCTAAATCCCCAACAGAGTTGCTAGAAACTGTAGACCCAACTTTCTTCGCGCACCCCCCTTTCGGAGAAGACGCAAATTGGTCTCCAACAGTTTGGACTCCTGCCATGGTTCTGAATCTAATTTCACAAAGTGCATTGTGAAACTGATAAACACCAAAGAGTCCAATTCGGCAAATCATTTTGGAAAATCAGATTTTGAATCAAATAATGCCAAAATTGGACTACTTTGCCAGATTACAGAGTCGCCACCTAAATATTTTATTTTTGAAAAATTTAGGAAACCCTGACTCGTGCCAAAGGCCACGTGTCTGTCATCACCAAAGTTGTCTCCGCTCGGGAACTTGGGTACGAGAGGGAAGGTCCTAAAATGAGCACCCCGCTTGCCCTATCAAAGATTGGCCTCTACTAAGCATTATACATTGTTTCATAAACACATGTGTTGTTATTCCAATTATTAGCTAACTTACTATGTGATGCACACAGCATACAAGTATAGATTAAAATCGCAAGAATTGGAACAAATCAACTCATGTTTGTTTTTTGAAAATGGTTTGAAAATGCCACTCGCAAGTGGGCTAAAGTGCGGATTTGCCACCCTCAACGTAGGTTTAAAACATGATGATTTGCCACTTCGTAAAGTGGGCTTAAAACTCACATTAATCGAATTGTTCCAATTCAAGTAATAAAACCTTCATCCACAGGCATTCAAACAGTTTAAGCATTTAAGCAAATAGCCTCATTGCAAGCATGCTGTCATGGCAACACTCACACTCATGCAAGTATGCTAAAGCGTAAAACTTACAGTGTACTCCGAGCCAAAACAAAAGCTAGTTAGAAAATCATGTATGATCCTAACCATACAAGATGCCTAATGCAACACATGCAATAATGCAAACTAAATAGGCCCGGCTATCTAAGATGGCATATGAATGCAACAATTTGATACATGTATTCAAAGAAGTATTGAAATACAATGCAGTTTGAATGATGCGTCGAGCCTGATGCATGCAAGACAAATAAATGATGCAATCATGCAAGCATAAGGTATGCTAATCAAAACATACCCTAATCTAACCATCGAAAGTGGTTAAGTAAAATGAAGAAAGACATGGAGTTGGAAGACATGCACACACACGCACACTTATTACAACATTGCGCCCTCGCGAAGGAGGGTCCGAATAAATAGTTAGCTAATCTAATCTATGCTAAGCTAATCAACTAATCTAATTAAACTAATTAGACTAATTATTACAAAACCAAATAAAGAAATAGCTAAACTAAGCTACTTAATTATTACAACACGTAATCAATTAGCAACTAATTAATTAAACTACAAAACCATGCTAACTAACAACTAAAGCATTAAACTACAAACTACATTGCCTCAGCTCTGCTTTGGAAAGTTGAACATGCATGCATTCGGTTTCTCACCCCGAAAAGCCTTCCGGTTTGCTCTTGAGAGGCTTTGTTTGCAGGGTGTGTCCAAGAACTCTCTATTGAACCTTGCTAAATCAATGCTGAGGACTGCACCAATGGCCTGCCAACCATGATGGCTTGCTGCCAGCCACCTACCGGCCAAATATGTGAACTGTCTGCCAAGGATAAAGCAGTGCCGGCCATCAGTGAGGCACTGCCAGTGTCACGACCCAAACCCGCCCCCGTGGGTTAAGGACATAACCGGCCAGTAATCATGAGATTACCTGCGGCCTCAAACCCAACCAATCGTATTTTAACCGAGTTAATGGGGGCCAAACAGAAGCAATTTAAAATTTTGTCCATAGAGCTATGCTTATATGCACGTCACAACATTCCCAACACAAATATGTTAACAACTCACAACAGAAACATAGTGACAAAAGGTTCTGTACAAACAGGATCATTAGACTAAGCCACCCTGTCAAAATTGTACACAACAGATACAGAGTCCTCGCCAACTTGACAAGATATAAATACCAAACAAAAGGGCAAAGACGAGTCTCACACGTGAGACGTAGGGGCTGACTCTCAAAAAAACTTGGTTGTTCCATACTGGCTTCACTGGGGCTGGATCTGGACCTCTCTTAGCTCACCTACAAACACATGAATGAGTGTGAGCGAAAGCCCAGTGAATAATATCAAATAAGAAGATACAACAATGTATAGAACAACATATTCCGAATGGCCTTAGGCCCAATCCATATTTCTATTTAATATATATATATATATACAATTTAAGTCAAGTGACGGTGGTTCCAAATATACTGGCCTTTGGCCCATCCATCTTTCCATAACAACTGGCCCTTGGCCCATTCAGACTTTCATTCATGTCAAAACGGCCTCTGGCCCATTCATTCATGTCAAAACGGCCTTTGGCCCATTCACTTTATTATTCAGATCGAACTGTTATTCATGTCAAACTATTACTTATATCAAACTATCATTCATGTCAAACTATTATTTATGTCATACTATCATTCGTGTCAAACTATTATTTATGTCAAACTATCATTCGTGTCAAACTGGCCTTCGGCCCACTCAAGTGACAGACTGGCCTTTGGCCCATTCAGACTTTCATTCATGACAGAACGGCCTCTAGCCCATTCACTCATGTCAAAACGACCTTCGGTCCATTCATTTATGCCAAAACGACCTTCGGTCCATTCATTTGTGTCAAAACAACCTTCGGCCCAATCATTCATGTCAAAACGGCCTTTGGCCCAATCATTTATGTCAAAACGGCCTTCGGCCCATTCGTTTCTATCAAAATGACCGTCGGTCCATTCATTTCTGTCAAAACGACCTTCGGTCCATTCGCTTACGTCAAAACGGCCTTCGGCCCATACATTCGTGTCAAAAAGGCCTTCGGCCCACTCATTCATTTCAAAACGACCTTAGGTCCATTTATTTATATCAAAATGACCTTAGGTCCATTTATTCATATCGAAACGACCTTTGGTCCATTTATGTTTATCGAAACGACCTTTGGTCCATTTATGTTTTTGAAACGACCTTTGGTCCACAATCCCAATTAGCAACTCATAAAGCTTATAAGCGAATAATAATTGGACATTCACAATCATTCAAATATTGATATTACTCACAGTGATCGGCTTGTGGATTTGCCCTGGAGCTTGACCCTACACGTTTCATGAACACAAAAGGGTCACTAACAGTTCAATCTGTTCTTTGATTCACATATTCCTCTTTAGGCTTTATTCTTATTTCATTAACTCATTTACAATGCTTAACATATGCCTAAGAGTGCTTACAAGTGAAAGAGAATGGAAAACAAAACACAGAACGAGCATACAAAATTTCAAAGAACAAGGTCCCCGCTCGAGCGTCAACTTTCCCGCTCGAGCGGACCCTTAAGGCCTGCAAAAGTACTGGTTGCATGAAAAATACGCTCGAGCGTGGAATAGAGAGCTCGAGCGGAAGGCCTGTCTACAAAAACTCCCCGCTCGAGCGTGAAATATCCCGCTCGAGCGGACATCCAATTCTGCAAAAAAGTGCTGGGAGCACGATTTTCCCGCTCGAGCGGCAATCACCCCGCTCGAGCGGACATAAAAAAAATCTGGGTTTTCCAGATTGAGTTCTTGAGCTCCCTTCAACATTCAAACCATCATTTCATGCTTTTAATGGCTCCAATTTCACATATACTTGTACTAACATGGTATAAACACCAAAACACATCTTCACGGAGCTCAATTTCAAGGATTTAACACATGCATGGCTCAAATTGACACCAAACTCAATTGTAGCATACACCTTCATGCATTCAAAGCTCTTATCTTCATAGATTGTACATGCATGTGATGTCTAGCTCCCATTCTCAACTTAGATGATACCAATGGTGATTATACATGAGCTTCAACTACAAATTTACATGGACCATACCCCTTTGAGCTCAAACATGCAACATTCAAAGCAATTACACACACATTGTGTTCAAATATGGAAATTCATAACAATTTCCTACATGCATGTGTTCTAAGACTTCAAATTTAACAAAACCAACTGAATTCATGTTCTTTAACATTTTTCAACTTTGAACTCACAAATTACAAGCAAGAGTCCATGAATTCACTTACCTAAGAGCTTCAACACTCAAGCTCTAGCCAAATCTTGAGCTAGATCTTCAAAAGATTCAAGTCTTGAACCAAAATTGTACAACTCTCCCCTTTTTCCTTCTATAGCCGACCCTCCCCTCTCTTGTCTTTGAGTTGAAATCAGCCCAATTGAATGGAAAAAGGGGATTGAGTATAGAATGCCCATTTAAAATAAGTCCCACTAGCCAAAAAATATAAATATCAAATAATTGGGCACTAAACCATTAATTAAATCATTTTAATCTGACTCGAATCAATTTTCAATTAAATTCCACCGTAGGCTCTAAAAATTATGCCAACCACAAAGGCGTAGTCAATTTTGGGTTCTGTGACCGATAGGGCCCTCAATTTAATTCCCAAAGCAGATTATTCAACAGATATTCCTTCGGTGAACATATAGAACTTCAAAATCACATATTTTCACATAATGGAACACAAAATCATATCAAAACACATAATCACATCATATTAAGGACCAATTAACATATTATGGAACAGGGGTATTACAGCCAGCCACTAGTGTCCTGCATCACCATTTTGCAACAGTGCTCAAACCAAAGGAAAATAGAGGGTCTCCCAAGGGTATGTGTGTACTATGCCCCTCCTTATCATCTTAAAACATCAAAGGAGTTGCACTATGGGATCCAAAACCATCAATTAAGTACTTTCCACGCATGATGGCCAACGATCCAACTTGTACTCATTCAATAAATGCAAGACAAACAAGACTCTAAGACCATTACCTTATCATGGATGATCAAAGGCAATGGAGACAAACGGGATTGGCTCACTTTCATCACTTTGAGTATGAAATGGACCAATCCACCTTGTGTTCAATATAACGTCCAATTGAACACAATGCAATTCAAATACAACATGTTTATCTTGGCATGTTTTACTTGATTCAATTCTTGTTTACACATTTTAAGTTACCAAACCATTCTTTAATTGATTTGTCCAATGTGAAAGTCGTCTGATGAGAGAGAGGTCAATCAAAAGATGACTTAAGACATGAGAGAAACCATGCCTTTGACTAGTAGAAACCCTCAAGAGATGGTTAAAGCCATTTAAGCATAAGCCTCAATCTCAAGCTTAAACACAACTTTAAGACTAACCAGGCCTCAAAACAAATAAAAAAATGAAGAAATGAGGGAGGTGGCAGAATTTCAGTGCTGAAATGGCATGAAACACAAGACTATAACATGCAAACAACTCATGTACAACATGTTAGAGACTTAAGCATTAAAACTAGTGAAGAGCTTTACACTAGAACCATGCAACATCAAGCTCAAATGGCCAAACCAGCTCTAGACAGACCTCAAACATGCCAAAACAGAGGCTAAAATGTGCTGAGATGGTAGCATGAAAAGCAAGAAAACCATGTTCATGTATTAGCTCACAAACAAGGCATAAAACACAATTCTCAAAAGTAATGAAAGAATGGAATATGTGAGAGTGTGATAGAGTTATAAGCACTGAAATCACATGCTAAATGATGCCAAACAATGCAATCATCACATACACAACATGTTAGAGGCCTTAAAACACTAAGCTAGTATGGGCCTTTGCACTACAACCATGCATAACAAGTCTCACATGACCAAGGCCACTCAAAATAGAGTTAAAGCATGCTACATCAGTGGTAAAAACATGCTGGAATCAAACTAACACAAGCTAGGATGATAGGCTAAATCATCGAGTATGCTAGGCTAGTAAGCATGATTGTACTACAAGTACAAAAAGCATGCAACAAGTGACCTAACCAGCCAAAAACAGAGTTAAAGCATGTCAAAACAAAGCCAAAAACATGCTTGAACTAAGCTACAAAAAAGTAGAAAAGCATGCTCAACTATTAGGCCATCTACACATGCAACCAAGATACAAGGAGGGGAGGCCACCCCCTCCTATTTTGGACCTCAAAACTAAGTTTCTACCACTAAAAAACCTCTGAGTTTCAGTGGTAGAAAGGCCAAACAAAGGGTGTTCAAAAGCTTAGAAAGATGGCCCAAAAGGCTTTACAAGCCAAAGAGCCAAGGGAGGAAACCACCCCCCTAACCACACAAGGCTTAAACCAACATTTTAAGACCTTAAAAATAGAACTTTTTAGAGGCTAGAACCAGTTTTAAAGTAGCATACAAAGGTGGCCACGCAATGAACTAAAACAAAGCTTAAAAGAGGGGAAATCCTTACCCTTGAAGCACAGCAACAAATTAGCAAGAGTTCCAAGATAAAACCACTCTAAGAAGATCAAAGAAGGCCTCCAAGAACCTCAGCCCCAAGGTGAAGATGTTTGGCTAAGAGTGCTAGTGCAAATGTGTAGAGAAAGCTCACTTTCAAGCACAAAATATAAAGAGAGAGGATTCTAGAGAGAGAGGGGGAGAAATCTTGCTTAGCCAAATTTTCTAACCCTTTGCATGCATATAGATGAGTTCTATATATAGAAGATACAAAGGTCTCTTGTAAAGATCCAACCATCCACATGCAGGTAGATGGGCTCATCTGTGCAAACAGCTGTCAAAATATCTAAAAAAATATCTATTGATGCATTGGTGGCTGGCCGGCCGGCTATCAGTGGTGGCCGGCAGGGCCTATCAATGGCTGACAGGCCAAAGCCCATGGCCGGCAGCCCTCAATGATGGCCGGTAGGCCATCAATAGCATCACTCCGCAATGACCAACACACGGTCCAAGTATGAGACAGAATGGAAACATGGTTTGGAAAGATCAAACCTGGGGCATTCTGTCGCGGAATTCGAGTGCTCGACGAGCGATCAAACTTGTCACTGGATGTACCTACAAGGACATCCAAGTCTTGAGGACAGTCAAAAATGGGGTGTCTACATCATGACATCTGGAACTTCTTGGTAAAGGAGATTTATCTACTAGGGGCAAATGCCAAAGTTAAAAGGGCAGTACGACAAATGGCTGCTCAGTTTATCATCTACGGGGGTAAATTGTACAAACGAGGCCATCTAGGAATGCACAAGCTGTGTGTCGATGTAGAAGAATTGAAGCACTTAATGGAGGCCATCCACAGAGGAGAGTGCGGATCGTACATGAGTGAAGTAATGCTAGCTCAGAAGATTCTCAGATAGGGTTGCTACTGGTCAACCATAGAGGAGGATTCTATTGGTTTTCTTCGGCGATGCCACAAATGCCAAATTCATGCAAATCGCATGAACATCCCACCGTCAATGTTGTACAACATGACTTCATCCTGGCCATTTTCAGTCTGGGAAATTGATGTTATTGGAGCAGTTACTCTGAAGGGGTCAAATCAGGATGAGTACATCCTGGCGGCTATAGACTATTTTACAAAGTGGGTTGAGGCCCAATCCTATGCGGTGCTGAAAATGTCACACGTAGCCAAGTTCATCAGAAATAACATCATTTGTCGTTATGGGGTCCCGAATGCGATCATTTTAGACAATAGTCCCCACTTTAAGAAAGAAATGATCAACTTGTTGGAAAAATACAACGTGGCTTTTCATAAGTCATCCACATACCAGCCGCAAACCAACGGAGCTGTTGAGGCCGCCAACAAGAACATCAAGCATATTCTACAGAAGATGGGGAAACCTACAGGGACTGGCCAGACAAGTTGTCATTTGCTCTTTGGGGCTACAGGACTTCAATTCGAGCATCTACTAGGGCAACTCCGTATTCTCGGGTTTATGGAATGGAAGCAGTTCTGCTGATTGAAGTTGAAGTTTCGTCGCTACGAGTTATGGCTAAGTGCTAGATAGTATAAGCGGATTAGCAACAGAGTATGTTCGAGGAACTAATGTTGTTCGACGAGAGAAGGCTAAAAGCACTGTACCACATCCAAGGTTATCAACGTATAAATGCCAAGGCTTTTAACAAGAAAGTTAAGTCTATGAATCTGAAATATGGGGATTTGGTGCTCAAAGACAACCGAGCTCCCATCCATGACCCTAGGTGTCATGACCCGAACTCGCCCCTTGGGTTAAGGACATAATTGGCCAGTAATCAAGGGATTACCTACAGCCTCAATCAAAACAAGACATAACTCCTCAGAGTAAAGGGGCCAAACGGAAGCAATTTCAAACTTTTGTCCATAGAGTCGTGCTTACATGGCACAACATAACAATCCATATATATACATGTTAATAACTCACATCAAAATATGTAGTAACACAAAGTTCTATACATGCAGGATCATTTAAGTCTAAGTCAGTCAAACCCAAAGTCTATGTACAAAAGTGATCTAACGTTTTCGCCAATATCACAAACCACATCAAACGAACAAAATAGGCGAAGACAAGTCTCGTGCGTGAGATGTTTGGGCTGACTCTTCAAAATCTTGACTGTTTCACACAAACTTCACTAAGGCTAGGTTTGGACCTCCCTTGGCTCACCTACAGACACATGAATGAGCATGAGCGAAAGCCCAGTGAATAATATCAAGTAAAGAAGATACACGAACAGTACTTAGAACAATATGCATCAGACGGCCTTGGACCCAATTCATATTTCTATCTAGTATATATATATAAAAATAGGTCAAGTGACTACGGTTTCAAAACACATCAAACGGCCTTGGGCCCAATTCATTCATATCCGACGGCCTTTGGCCTAATCATTCTTGTCCGACGGCCTTTGGCCCAATCGTTCTTGTCCGACAGCCTTTGGCCCAATCATTCGTGTCAATGGCCGTTGGTCCATTCATTCATGTCAGACAGCCTTTGGCCCATTCATTCATGTCATACGGCCTCTGACCCATTCATTCTTTCATACGGCTTCCGACCCATTCATTCTTTCATGGCCTCCGACCCATTCATTCTTTCATACGGCCTTCGGCCCATTCATTCATGTCATACGGCCTTCGGCCCATTCATTCATGGCATAGAACCTTTGTCCCATTCATTCATTCATTCATGTCAAATGGCCTTTGGCCCAACCATATGGCATACCAAACCATAATTCGAATTAACAAACTTATAAGACTGATAGAGAAATAAGCAATTGGAAAAATAACATACTTCAAAATATCTTCATTAAGATATTACTCATAGTGTTCTGCCGGTGGATTCACCCTTGTGCTCGACCTTACACATTACATAACATATATGGGTCACAAACGATTCAATCCGTTCTTAATTCATACATCTCTCTTAGGCCTCTTTCTTATTCTTTTAATGCATTCATAATGCTCAATGCATGCCTAAGAATACTAAGAAGTGAAAGAGAACGGAAAATGAAATACAGAACACCTTTACAAATTTTCTGAAATAGGGCTCCCCGCTCGAGTGTAGGTTCCCCTGCTCGAGCGGACCCTCATGGTCTGCAAAAGTACTAGTTACCTCATTTTTACGCTCAAGCGTGAATTCGGACGCTCGAGCTAAAGGTCACACTACATGGCTCCCCGCTCGAGCGTGAATCTCCCGCTCGAGCGAACATCTATGTTGCAAAAAGTTTTGGGAGTTCGTATTTCACGCTCGAGCGGCGCTTTCCCCGCTCGAGCAGACATGCCAAATTCTGGGTTTTCCAGAACTGTTCTTGGAGTTTAATTTTATTGTTCAAAGGTTCCAAACTCATGATTTCAGTTCAAAAACATGTAAACACGTTATATTCCATGAGAATATAAGAGTATGACACCAAATTGTTCAAAATCATCATCTAATTCTCAAATAACCCTCATTTCTTTTGTATGATCAAAACCCATACATTCAAACTTCATACCAAATCCATATCTCTATCAATTTCATCATGCATGTTAGTCTTGACTTCCAACTCTATTTCAAATCTTACAAGTAACACTTATTATTATGAAACCCATGGAAATTATGCATGCATGTGAAGATTGGTGCCCAATTCTCCTTGTTCAACATTATTCATGCTAGCTCATGCAATTTCATGGCAATTCATGGTGATTCATAGTAATTTCATGCATGCATGTGCATTCTAACTTCATATTCAACTCAATCTTTGCCATGAGCTACCATACCACTTGAATTCACAAAATTACATACTCAATTCACAATTAAGGGTTGATTACTCACCTAGGAGCATCAATCCTCACAATTGAAGTTAATTCTTGAGCCTAGCTTTCCAATCTCACAAACCTTAAGCCAAAATACACAATTCTCCCCCTTTCTCTCTCTAGAGCTAGCCTTTCTCTCTCACTAAAGTATAAACTCAGATTTTGAACTCAAAACAAGTGAGTGTAAGTGCAAGTTGGCCTATTTATAGGCTCCCTTAATCAAATCACTTAAAATTAAGTAATGGTGATTTAATTAGTCATTCTGAATCTAATTATTTTGATCCAAATCAATTTTCAATTAAATTTCACCGTAGGCTCTAAAAATTATGCCAATCACAATGGCGTAGTCAATTTCGGTTTCGGTGGCCGATAGGGCCTCAATTTAAATTCCAAAGCAGAAAGTCAAACAGATTTTCTTACGGTAAACAGATAGAAATTCAAAACCACATATATTCATGTAAATGGTACTCAAAATCATATCAAACACATAATCATATTCATAATAAGGATCAATTAGCATAATACGGAACAGGGTTATCACAGTCTTCCCCCCTTTAGGAAGTTTCGTCCTCTAAACTTATTTTACCTTCGTCGGGAAACAAATGTGGATAGCGTAGTCGCATTTCATCCTCTTTTTCACATGTGGCATCTGTCCCATAGTGTTCTTTCCATTCCACTTTCACCATTGGGATGGACTTGCTTCTCAATTGTTTCACTTGCCGGTTAATGATTCATTCCGGCCATTCGGCATACTCCATATTTTCATCAAGAGCTACCGAGTGATAATCAATCGCATGAAACGGTTCTCGAAGATAACCCCTTAACATTGACACATGAAACACATTATGGATTTGCTCAAATCCCGATGGCAAAGCAACTCTATAAGCAACTGGACTAAGCCTTTCTAGAATTTGGAACGGCCCAATGTAATGGGGTGACAACTTACCCTTCTTTCCAAACCTGACATGGCCTTTCATCGGAGTCACACGAATGAACACATGGTCACCAACCTCATACTCAAGAGGTCTTCTTCGAACATCTGCATAATTCATTTGTCGGTCCTGAGCTGTTTTGAGCCTCTATTGGATTACCTTAATCTTCTCAGAAGTGTCTTGCACAATTTCAAGCCCAAGTAAAGCTCTATCCCCGACTTTTGTCCAACAAATTGGTGATCTACACTTTCTACCATACAAAGCCTCATATGGTGCCATACCGATGCTGGAGTGGAAGCAGTTATTGTATGCAAACTCTGCCAGTGTCAAATAATCTTCCCAACTCCCTTGAAAATCTAAAGCACACATTTTGAGCATATCTTCTAATGTCTGTATAGTCCGTTCTGATTGCCCATCTGTCTATGGATGGAATGCGGTACTAAACCTCAGTTCTGTCCCCATACCTTTCTGTAAACTCTTCCATAATCTGGATACAAATTTCAGATCTCTATCTGAGACAATGGATACCGGGACTCCATGTAAACGGACAATCTCATCAGCATATATAGTAGCCAATCTATAAGCATCAAATGTAGTTCTGACAGGTAGGAAATGTGAAGATTTAGTCAGTCTATCAACTACAACCCAGATAGAATTCATACCTCGAGGAGTCCAAGGTAGACCAACAACAAAATCCATAGTCACATGCTCCCACTTCTATTCAGGAATAGGGAGAGGTTGAAGCAGACCACCTAGTTTAAGCAGACCACCTGGTTTCTGATGTTCAGCTTTTACTTGCTGACACTTAAGGCATTTGGACACATACTCTGCAATTTCTTTCTTCATTTTAGGCCACCAATAGCTTTGCTTCAAATCCCGATACATTTTATTGTTACCCGGATGTGTAGCAAACACAGATTTATGGGCTTCATCTAGAACTCTCTTCTTTAATTCTGGTATATCTGGGACACACATTCGGTTTCAGAACCTTAACACTTCAGTTTCAACACTAAACTCTGCTTTTGGACTTGTCTCAAATTTATCAATTATTTTCTTGAGGAATTCATCCTCTTTTTGTTTCTGTTTAATCTCATCAATGATTGCCGATTCAGTTGAGATAGCGGCTATCAATCCGCCATGTTCACACAATACCACTTCAATTTCAGACTTCCCAAAATCTTGCAAGATCACTTTTTGTTCAGTAAGCAAACAAGCTATACTTCCCGTTGATTTTCTACTTAAGGCATCAACAACTGTATTAGCTTTCCCAGGGTGATACTGAATCTCAAGATCATAGTATTTTATTAGTTCAAGCCACCTCCTCTGTCGCATGTTTAGCTCTTTCTGTGTAAAGAAGTACCTCAGACTTTTGTGGTCCGTGTAGACTTCACATTTCACTCCATACAAGTAATGCCGCTAGCAAACACAACTGCGGCCAGTTCTAAGTCATGTGTTGGGTAGTTTTTCTCATGTGGCCTCAACTATCAGGAGGCATAAGCAATAACCTTTTCATTCTGCATTAATACACAGCCCAAACCTTTATAAGATGCATCACTGAAAATCACAAAATTTTTCGTATCTGATGGTAGTGTCAATACTGGTGCTGTGGTCAATCTTGTTTTTAGTTCATGAAAGGCTGATTCTCTTTCGTCATTTCATTCAAATGGTTGTCCCTTGCATGTCAGTTGGGTAAGAGGTACAACTATTTTCGAAAAGTCTTTCACAAACCTCCTATAGTACCCAGCTAAGCCCATGAAACTGCGCACCTCTGTTACATTTGTCAGTGTAGGCCAATTCACAATCGCCTCTATTTTCTACGGGTCCACTGATATTCCCTCCTTGTTGATCACATGCCCTAAAAAGATTACTTCATCCAACCAAAATTCACATTTCTTTAGTTTAGCAAATAACTTCTTTTCTCCAAGTATCTGTAACACAGTTCTCAGATGTTGTTCATGTTCAAGTATATTCTTGGAGTATATCAAAATGTCATCAATAAAAACCACAACAAATTCATCCAGGTAGGTTTTAAAAATTCGGTTCATCAAGTCCATAAACGCTGCCGGAGCATTAGTTACCCCAAATGGCATAACAAGAAATTCATAATGACCATACCTTGTTTGAAACGCGATTTTCTCAACATCTTCTGCTTTCACTTTCAACTGATGATACCCAGATCTCAAATCAATTTTGGAAAACACTTGTGATCCCTACAACTAGTCAAACAGGTCATCAATACGAGGTAGGAGATATTTATTCTTTATTGTTACCTTGTTCAATTCTCGATAGTCGATACACAAACGCAAGGTTCCACCTTTCTTTTTCACAAACAACACTGTTGCACCCCATGGTGAAGTGCTAGGTCGGATAAACCCTTTGTCAAGCTGGTCTTGCAACTCTTCTTTCAGTTCCTTTATTTCAGCAGTAGCTATTCTGTAAGGAGTTTTAGAAATAGGCTGGGTGCCTGGCATAATCTCAATCATAAACTCTATCTCCCTGTCCACCAATTCCCCTGGTAATTCATTTGGAAACACATCTAGAAATTCTATAACAATAGGGATATTGTTCAATTCAACATTCATAGGTTGTTCAGATAGCACACAACACAAATAACCTTGGCACCCTTTCCTGATTAATTTGCATGCCTTCATTGCAAATATTAAGTAAGGTGGAGGCATTACCCCATCACCCACAAACACAATTTCTTTATGTTCTGGTGGTTTAAACACAACCCGTTTTGTCACACAATCAATGGTGGCACAATACTTAGTTAACCAATCCATGCCCAAAATTACATCGTAATGTCTAAAGTTCAAGGGTAACAAATCTACATATAGAATAGCATCCTCAATACACATGTCACAAAATCGATATATAGATTCACACAATACAGATTCCCCCGATGGAGCAGATACACATAGCAGATATGGCAATAATTCTAGAGGTCTACTTAGTCTAGATGCAAATGCACATGTTACGAAAGAGTGTGTTGATCAGGAGTCAATTAACACAAAAGCATCCTGATTACATATAGAAATAGTACCTGAGACAACTGCGTTAGCATTCCGTGGATCGCCTGGAACAAGCGCGAAAACTCTCCCTTGCCTCACGGTATCTCCAGTGGTAGTTGATCTCATAGTATTTCCCGATTTTGGGATCGGTGCAGTGGAACTAGCAGCTATCTTCCCACTGTTCTGATTACATTCTCTGGCCATGTGTCCTATTTTTCCACATTTAAAACAAGCTCCTGACACAAGGTAACAGACCCCACGATACCTTTTACTACAAATATTACACATTGGGGATGTATCTTGGGAAGAATTAGAAGTACTCGAGGAGCCCGTATTTTGCTTCTTCAAAAATTTCTTCTTCGACAAGAAACCTTGTCTTTTACTACCTTTCCAGTCTGTCGTTGGTTTAGCTTCCCTGGCTATGTTAGCTTCTAATATTATGGCCTGGCCTAACACCTCAATATCGGTCTCCAGTTTGAGAACATTTACCTTTTCTAGAATATCATCCCGGAGTCCCCCTTCAAAATCCCTTGCCTTCTTATAGTCGGTGTCAATCACATGTGGTGCAAACCTAGCCAATTCAGTGAACTTGGCTTCATACTCAGCTACAGTCATGTTGTTTTGTTTGAGTTCCATGAATTCCGACACCTTCCTATCACGGGCACACTGTGAAAAGTACTTGTCATAGAAAATTTCCAAGAACCGTGCCCAACCAACACCTTTATTGTTTTCACGCATTAGCATCCACCACCTTCTAGCCTCATCTTCAAGAGTAAAGGTGGCTAGGAGCGCTTTCTATGTCTTCGAATAAAGGAACACTTCAAATAGCTTTTCGATGTCGAGGACCCATGCTTCGGCTTTCAACGGATCTAATCTACCATGGAACTATGGTGGTTTCATTTTCTTAAACTCTTTGGTGACAGCAATTATTCGATCATCATTCTGTACGTCCGGCATGGGTGGTGCCGGAGATGGAGGTGGAGGTGGAGGTGGAGGTGGAGGTGGAGGTAGAGGATGTGGTTGCCACCACTGTTGTTGTTGCCTCAACGTTTTTACCATTTCCTGAATCAATTTTTCCATTCTATCCATTATGACAGTAGAGGATTCCTCTATCTCATCACCTCTTGTTCTCACCATCTGATTAGACTTGCATTATTCTTTATACAAAATTTTCACAAGTATACATATAACAAAGAGCATACATATTCACATAATTCGCAATGCAAGTAAATCACAAACATATAGCACGTCATCATTTATCTCAAAGCATTTAAGCACATTCTTGACGCGTTCAGATTTATACTTATCACATGAATGCATCCTAGATCTTTTCTAGATGCTTATTGCTCTTTTGGACAAGTGTGTGAGTTATTAACTCATGCTCTAATACCACTCTGTCATGACCCGAACCCGCCCCTATGGGTTAAGGACATAACCGGCCAGTAATCAAGGGATTACTTACGATCGCAAACTAAACAAGACATAACTCCTCAGAGTAAAGGGGCCAAACAGAAGCAATTTTAAACTTTTGTCCATAGAGTCGTGCTTACATGGCACAACAAAACAATCCATATATATACATGTTAATAACTCACATCAAAATATGTAGTAACACAAAGTTCTGTACACACAGGATCATTTAAGTCTAAGTCAGTCAAACCCAAAGTTTATGTACAAAAGTGATCCAACGTTTTCGCCAATATCACAAACCACATCAAAAGAACAAAAGAGGCGAAGACAAGTCTCATGCGTGAGACGTTTGGGCGGACTCTTCAAAACCTTGACTGTTTCACACAAACTTCACTGAGGCTGGGTTTGGACCTCCCTTGGCTCACCTATAGACACATGAATGAGCGTGAGCGAAAACCCTGTGAATAATATCAAGTAAAGAAGATACACGAATGGTACTTAGAACAATATGCATCAGACGGCCTTAGGCCCAATTCATATTTCTATCTAGTATATATATATAAATATAGGTCAAGTGACTACGGTTTCAAAACACATCAAACGGCCTCGGGCCCAATTCATTCATATTCGACGGCCTTTGGCCCAATCGTTCTTGTTCGACAGCCTTTGGCCCAATCATTCGCGTCAACGGCCTTTGGCCCATTCATTCATGTTAGACAGCCTTTGGCCCATTCATTCATGTCATACGGCCTTCGGCCCATTCTTTCATTCATACGTTCTTTGGCCCATTCCTTCATTCATTCATGTCAACCGGCCTTTGGCCCAACCATATGGCATAGCAAACATTTGGCCATAATTCGAATTAACAAACTTATAAGACTGATAGGGAAATAAGCAATTAGACAAATAACATACTTCAAAATATCTTCATTAAGATATTATTCACAGTGTTTTGCCGGTGGATTCGCCCTTGAGCTTGACCCTACACATTACGTCACACATATGGGTCACAAACGATTCAATCCGTTCTTAATTCATACATCCCTCTTAGGCCTCTTTGTTATTCTCGAGAAAGTGCAAGGAAGGCTCACTTTTAAGCTCCAAGTGTCTCTACAGAAGCCCCGAACTGTGTCTTCTGTGCATGGCTCATCATCATTCAACATGGATGAGGTGTATCCTTCCTTAAAAGTACTATAACTCTTCCGAGAGGTAAATCGGAAGTTGCGATTGAGGAATCTTTGTTAAACACGCTTTTGTCATTGCATAGAATATGCATGTTGCTTTGAATATCCATTGTTGATTATGTTGCATAGAATATGCATGTTGCATTGAAATTGCATTGTTGAGTATGTTGCATAGAATATGCATTGTTGTTATGTTGCATGAAATATGCATTTTGTATTGTTGCATAGAACATGCATCCCCATTTTTGCATAGAATATGCATGTTGCATTGAATATGCATTGTTGATTATGTTGCATTGAATAAGTATGTCGCATTGAATATGCATTGTTGATTATGTTGCATTGAATAAGTATGTCGCATTGAATATACATTGTTGTTATTTTGAATGGTACATGCTCTCATGTTTGTATAGGATATGCATGTTGCGTTATATTACTTTGTACATGCCCTTACATTTGCATAGAAAATGTTTGTACCTATTGCATCGACCATGTGTTCGCTACTATAGCATAGAATATGCATTACTTTGTCTATTGCATAGAACATGCTCTCGCTCAAGCCGCATAGAATATGCTTTTGTTTTGTTCCTTGCATGTTCTGCATGAAACATGCCTCTAACATTGTGTCATGGTTATTCGTCTTGCATAGAACATACATTTTTATTACATTGTACCTGTTAAGTTTCTTTCTTATGTAGGCACGATATTGTATGTACGATTCATTCAAAACTGGTGCAACCAGACGATATTGTATGTACGGTTCATTCAGAGGAACTCCAGGTAAGATCATTCTTGTCCCTTGAACTCCCCTTGTTGGTTAGAAACATTCAAGTATGCCCGATGTTTACACCACACCCTTGCTTTGGTTAGAAACATTTGGGTACGCCCAGTGTTTACACCACACCTTTGTTGGTTAGAAACACTCGGGTACGCCCGATGTTTACACCACACCCTTGTTGGTTAGAAACATTAGGACGTGTTCCGATGTTTATACCACCCCTCTTTGGTTAGAAGTATTTGGACATGTTCCTGATGCTTATACCACACCTTGTTGGTTAGAAACATTGGGACGTGCTCTGATGTTTATACCACCCCTCTTTAGTTAGAAGTATTTGGACGTGTTCCTAATGCTTATACCACACCTTGTTGGTTAGAAACATTGGGACGCGCTCCGATGTTTATACCACCCCTCTGATTAGAAGTATTTGGACGTGTTCCTGATGCTTATACCTTACCTTGTTGGTTAGAAACATTGGGACGTGCTCTGATGTTTATACCACCCCTCTTTGGTTAGAAGTATTTGGACGTGTTCCTAATGCTTATACCACACCTTCTTGGTTAGAAATATTGGGACTTGCCCCGATGTTTATACCACCCCTCTAGTTAAAAGTATTTGGACGTGTTCCTGATGCTTATACCACACCTTGTTGGTTAGAAACACTCGAGTACACCCGGTGTTTACACCACATCTTGTTGGTTAGAAACATTGGGATGTGCTCCAATGTTTATACCACCCTCTTTGGTTAGAAACATTGGGACGTGTTCCTGATGCTTATACCACACCTTGTTGGTTAGAAACATTGGGACGTGTTTCGATGTTTATACCACCCCTCTTTGGTTAGAAGTATTTGGACGTGTTCCTGATGCTTATACCACCCTATTTTGGTTAGAAACATTGGGACGTGCTCTGATGTTTATACCACTCCCTCCAGTTAGAAGCATTTGGAATGTGTTTCGAAGCTTATAATACCCTATTTTGGTTAGAAACATTGGGACGTGTTCCGATGTTTATACCACCTCCCGGGTGTTTACACCACTCCGTTTCTCCTCTCGCGTGTGACGCGTTAGGATGTTTTTGGTTAGAAACATTCGGGTACACTCGGTGTTTACATCATGCTCTTTTCCTCTCGCGTGTGGCGTGTCAGGACACTTTGGTTAAATGCATTCAGACGGGTTCCGAAGCTTATATCGCTCTTTGTTTTGGTTACAAGTGTTTGGACGTGTTTCATTTGTTATCACTGTTCTCTTTGGTTTTGAATATTAGGGTGTGTCTCTAGATTCACACCATTTCTTTGCTCGCGTGTGCCACGCATTGGAATCTTGTTTGCCGCTTCGGGTGCACCCCATGTTTGTGTTGTTCTTTGCCTTTTCTGCGTGATGCATAGTTGAGATTGCATAATTTTCTTACATCCTTTCTGCATGAAATGTGGTTTGGTTCGTAATTCCCCTACGTAACATGTTTGCTTACTTACTTTCATGTATGAGATTGTTGTAGCATTTCTTCGCATAGCATTTGCATCTAGATGTTTCATTACAGCTTCGTTGCATGATCATAAGTTATGTTCAGCATCATACATATCATTTGCATCTTGCCTCAGAACTACACTGGTTTGATTCCTTGCAAAGGGATACGTAGGCAGCCTGCGAGTGCAACCGTTCTTTGTTTTGCTTACTTGTTTGTCCAAGTCTTCGGCCTTGTCAAAAATGGGTCATCTCTAGACTTTGACATTCACGCCCGTCATTTCATGACTTTCGAGTTCTGTCAAACAGGGGCAACTGTAGACACTCCATTTTTGACCTTCCTCAAGACTTAGACATTATCATTTGAACACTCGATGATCTTGTATGCTCGTGTTCATTTTGAGTGCCCGAAGATCTCGGTCGAGTGCCTTGCCTTTGAGCCTCTCATCTTGTCTGTTTTGTGCTTAGTTGTGGACCAAGAACTTGTTTCAAATCTGGAGGAGAGGGTGGTCTATCGGCCATCCCCACAGTCCATCGGCCATGGCTTGTGCCTGTCGGCCATCAGTGGTGGCCGGTCGGCCATATTGATGGCCGATCGGCCACTGGTGATGTCCGACAACCATTTTTCTCATTTTTCAGATATTTGTTTGTCGGTTGTGCCAGTTGTTGCTCACTGGTGCTCATCTCCATACACGTGCATGGAGGGATGAATACAAGCTCTAAGCTTGTTTTTTTATATATAGGGCGGTCTCTCCCCCCATTTTAGAGGGTTAGACAATTTTGAACAAAATTCTCCCTCTCTCTCTAGAACTCTTTCTCTCTTCTTATTTTGTGCTTTGTATGGGCTTTCTTTACATTTTTGCATATAGACCCTTGATCAATCTTGCTTACCTTAGAGCTGAGGTTCTAGGAGGTCTTCTTTGAGCTTTAGAGAGGGTTTTGAGCTGGAATTTGGGCCTAAAATTGACTTGTCCTTCAAGAGGTATAAGGCTTGCCTTTTAAACTTGTCTTGCATAATTTAATTGCTATCCTTTTGTACTGTTTTGACCTGGTTTTTCAACTATAAAAAAAAACTCTATTTTTTGAGGTTTAAAAATGGTAGTTTAAGTCTTGGTGAGTTAGGGTGTGGTCCTCCTCTCTTTGGCTTGTGAAGCCACTTGTGCCATTTCTTGCTATCTTTAAATCAATTTTTTTGGCCCTTTTAACCACTGAAAATCAGAGTTATTTCAGTGGTAAAAATCAAATTTTGAAGTCCAAAATAAGAGGGGTTAGCCTCCCCTCCTTATGTCTTCCTTCCATGCCTAGGTTGCTTCACATGTTAGCTTGATTTTCTAGCTTAACTTAGCTTAATTTGAGCATGTTTTAGTCTCTGTTTTGGCATGTTTGAGCTCTGTTTTGGGCTTCTTAAAGCACTTGAGGCTTGCTTTATATGCTTGTAGTGCAAATGGCTTCACTAGTTTAGTGTTTTAAGCCGTCAAATGTGATTTGCTTGAGATGATTGCATGTTGTAGTGTCTTTTTACATGTAATTTCAATGTATATAGCTCTGTCACATGCTCATTTGTTTCACTCTTTCATTGCTTTTTAGAGTTGCTCTTGAGTTTTGTTTGCATGCTGACATGTGAGTATGTTTTTCTAGCATTTTGTGCCTTAATCTCAGCATGATTTTGTCACTATTTTGACTGGTCTTTGCTCTATTTTCAGCTGGTTTGGCCCTTTGAGGCTTGTATTGTGTGGTTGTAGTGCAACCTCTTTCACTAGCTTAATGTGTTCGGCTTGTAAACATGATTTGCATGAGTTACTTACATGTTATAGTATCATTTTGCATGTCCTTTCAACATTGAAATATCTGCAACCTCCCTCATTTCATCACATTTTTCATTTGCTTTAAGGGTTGGTTAGCCTTAGGGTTGTGTTTAAGCTTGAGATTGAGCTTTGTGCTTAATGGTTTTAATCCTCTTTTGAGGGTTTCTACAAACCAAAGGCATGATCTCTCTCTTGCCTTAAATCCTCCCTTGGTTGACACCTCACTCATTAGAGGACACTCACCTTGGACTAAATCAACTAAAGAATGAGTTGGTAAGCTAAAATGAGTAAACAAAAATGAATAAGTAAAAGAGGCAAGATAAAGCATCTTCCATGTTGCATTGCATGTGTTCAATTGGACGTTATACTGAACACAAGGAAGATTGGAGCATTTCATACTCAAAGTGATGAAATGAGCCAATCTCCTTAGTCTCCATTGCCTTTGATTACACATGATAAGGTGATGGTCTTGAGTCTTGTTTTTGCATACAATGAAATTGTATCTCTTGGTTCTTTGGCCATCATGCATTGAGAATGCTTGGTTGGTGGTTTTGGAGCCAAGAATTACACTCCGTTGACTTTGTGTAATGATAAGGAGGGTAATAGTACACATATATTCCTTGAGAATACACTGCTTTGCCTCTGTTTGCTCTCTGTTGCAGCAAAAAGGGGAGTTCCGGAAAGCAGTGGCCGGCCGGCCACCAGAAGCAGTCGACCGACCACCAATGGTAGCTGACAACCACCATTGGTAACCGACCGGCCAGAAATGAATTTTGCACCAGTGTGTTCCTGAGTTGGAGTAGAGACATTCTGGGAGTTGGTACAATTTTCAAAGATCTAACGAGTGCAAACAGAGGCATCCGATGGCAAGGCGATGGATTTTCAGGAGGAAGCCAATCGAGCATGCATGCGTCCCTCGCCCTCGAGGCCATTTAATTGCTTTAAATTAGTTAGTGCAACTAGTTATTCAATTCTGATTTGTTGTAATTAATTAGCTTAGAATAAGTTAGTTAATTAGTTTTGGTTTGTAATAACTTAGCTTAATTAGCGTAGCTAATTAGCTTATTCATTCGGACCCTACTTCGTGATGGCACAACGTTGTAATAAGTGTACGTGCGTGTATGCATGTCTTCCAACCCCACATCTTTCTCCTTTTTATTTTATCCACTTTTGATGGTTAGATTAGGGATCATTTTCAATTAGCATAACTCATGCATGCATGTTTGCATCATTTATTTGTCTTGCATGCACCGAGGCTTGGCGTATCATTCAAACTGCATTGTCAATTCAATACTTCTTTGAATACGTGTTTCAAAGCATGCTATCAAAGTGTTGCAAATCAAATGTCATATTAGTAGCCAAGCCTATTAATTTCATATCGCATGTGTGGCATTGGGCATCTTGTATAGTTAGGATCATGCATCTGTCTAACTAGTTTTTGTTTTGGCTTGGAGTATTCGGTAAGTTTTATGCTTTAGCATACTTGCATGAGTGTGATTGCCATATTACTATGTTTCGCATGCTTTCTATGAGGCTATATGATTACTTGCTAAACTGCATGAATTCCTGTGGATGAAGGCTTTATTGTTTGAATTGGAACAATTCAACGAATGTATGTTTTAAAGCCCACTTTGCGAAGTGGCAAAATCATGTTTTAAGCCCATCTTGTTTGATGGCTGGTGGCAAATTCAAACCATTTTTCGAAAACATGACTTGAAATGTTCCAATTCTTGCGATTTAGTCTATACTTGCTTGTATGCATCACATAGTAAAGTTAGATTAATAACCGGACAAGAACACATGAGATTTATAAAACAACATATCATGATTAGTAGAGGCCGTTCTTTGATTGGGCGAGTAGGGGTGCTCATTTCAAGACCTTCCCCTCTCGTACCCAAGTTCCCGAGACGAGGCAACTTTGGTGATGACGGACACGTGGCCTTTGGCACAAGTCAGGGTTTCCTAAATTTCTTCAAAAACAAAATATTTCGGTGGCGACTCTATAATCTGGAAAAGCAGTCCAATTTTGGCATTATTTGATTTAAAATCTAATTTTTCAAAACAATTTGCCAGATTGAACTCTTTGGTGATTGTCAGTTTCACATTGCACTTGTGAGACTAGATTCAGAACCGTGATAGGAGTCTGAACTGTAGGACCAATTCGAGCTTCCAAAAAGGGGGCGAGAAAAAGTCGAGCTACAGTATCTATAATTGAGAGGGTAGAGAAGATGGCTTGGATTTCACTAAGCTCTTTGAATGAATTTTTTCAACCCTAAATCCTGAGGGCAAGCCTTCTATTTATAGAATTTTTCCTTCTCACATCCGAAATAGTTGTATAGGGACAGCTAGTGCAAGGCATGGGCATGGGGACAACTGGCAACTGTAAAATATCTGTTGTCACTAAACATGGCTGGCCGGCCATAGGAAGGGATGGCTAACCAATCAAATTTGGCCTATCGGCCATCTGTTGGCCTGCAGTTGTTTGCGTTGCCAGGCTAAATGAAAAATGGTTTTGATGAAAAAAAAAAAAAAAAAAAAAAGGTGTCAAGTTTAGGCTTGAAGGGTTTTTGAAGCTCAAAAGTGAATTCCTCCTGCTGAAGATTCGTGCGATTGCTCAATTTAATGCTTCATCATCGAGTACTCAGAACAAAGTGTCCAAGTCCTAAGGGCAGTCAAAATGAGATGTCTACAATAGGTCAGTAAGACCATGTGTTCATGTACCCGACTAATGAAATACTATAATTTAGTCTAATTGATTTCAAATTGTTAATCACAATTTACTAATTACCCAAGTGTTAGTGATGTTTAATTAAAAATTGTCTTGAATGTAATAAGCATTAATTTTTAAATATAAACTACTAAGACATAGTAGTCGTTATTTTTAAAGATAATTATTGAATTTAAAAAAAAATAATTTGTTAAATTAATGTTAGTTATCAAATATTAATATAATTAATTGATAAATTATTATTTATTTGTGACAATAAAAAATAATATACCTTTTTTTAAAAAACAAAAATTGAAAAACTAATACTATGTTTGATTTAGAATTGCAAAAATTATTTTTGAATTTTCAATACATTTTTATTTGTTTTAAATGAATTTTATAAATATTTTAATTAAAAATTTAAAATTTAAAGTTAAGTTAATCTAGATATAATTAAAGAGTACAATATTTGTAAAAAAATCTATAAATAAAAAAAATAAAAAAATACATGATTTTCTTTTTATATTTTTATATTTGGTGTATTTTTATTTTTTTAATAAAATTTATAATTTTAAATGTATCTATATTTTGTACCTTTTTTTCTCTCAAATTGAATCACAAAACTCCAATAAAATAAAAATTATAAACAATAAATAATAATTAAAAAAATGTTAATTTATAAAGCGTAACCTATTTTTTACATCTACATAAATTAGGAGCATATTTTTCTCAAAATTTTACCTTAATTTGAAATTCCCTCACAAAATTTGGGACACCCTAAAATTTTTCCCTAAAGTGTTATGTTTTTCAGTAAATCACTTAGTTTTTATGAATATAATTGTTAAAACCCTATTGATTGAAACAATTAGGGATTTGTGTTAGTTTGAGAATTTCAGTTGTTCATTATATGCTATTATTTTAGCTTCCAATTACAACATAGAGTGAGTGAAGTCTTGTTTTTTTTGTTTGGGAAATTTTTTAAAAGGGGGTTAGCATCATGGTTAAGTGATACCTCCTCCTATTTACCATTGATTATACCAATCCTTCTGAGGAAGTTAGTGGTTTTAACCCTGCCTCTCCATGCTAACCACCTGTAGACACCGCATTTTTGACTGTCCTCAAGACTTGGATGTCATCACTTGTGCATTTGATGATTTTGTTTGTTTGTGTTCGTTTTTAGTGCTTGAGGCCCTCGGTGGAGCGCCTTGTCTTTGAGCCTTTAGACTTTGTCCTTTCTGTGCCTTGTTTTGGATCAAAACTAGGTGCCTAGAACTTGTGGTGACCTGTCAGCCACCACCAGAGGCTGTTGGCCATGGCTTGTGCTTGTCAGCCATTGGTGTCGCCGGTCGGCCACCAGTCTCTTTTTCCATATATTTTAGATATTTGTTGATAGTTGTGTCAGCTGTTAGCATATTGAGCTACATCTCCCTACATGTGTATGGTGGGATGTTTCTAAGCTCAAGGCATGCTTTTCTACAAATAGGGGGTTTCCTCCCCCATTTTTGAAGGTTAGAAAATTCATAGCAAAAATCTCTCTCCCTCTCTCTCTAGATTTCTCTCTCTATCTCTCTTACAATTTTGTGCCTAAGTGCTTATTTTCTCTACACTTTTGCATACACATCCTAAATCAAATCCTCTTACCTTTGAGCTTAGGCTACTTGGGGTCTTCTTGGAGCTCTTGAAGGTGGTTTTAACTTGGTTTTGTGCCTGGAATTGCCCTTTCCTTCAAGAGTTAGTTTACTTGGCTTGTTTACTTTGTTTTGCAAGCTTGTTTTACCATCTTTTCTTAATGTTTTGGGGCTGGTTTTGAACTAAGAAAAGTTCTATTTTTGTGGCTTAAAAGTGGTGGTTTGACCCCTTTTTTAGTTAGGGAGTGGTTTACCATTCTTGCTTGTTAGTTTGTAAAGTTTTTGTGCCTTTATTCATCACTTTCAAATCAAATTTTTTGGGCCTTTTCACCACTGAATTTCAAAGGTTTTTCAGTGGCAAAAAACTTATTTTGAGGTCCAAATTTGGAGGGCTTAGCCTCCCTTCCTTGTGTCTTGTTTGCATGCCTAGTTAGCTTAGCATGTTTTTCTAGCTTAACTTAGCTCAAGTCCAGCATGTTTTAGCCTCTAAAATAACTTGTTTTAGCTCTGTTTTGGACTGGTTAGTTTGTTTGAGTCTTGTTTTACATAGTTGTACTGTAACCCCTTTCACTAGCTTGGTGTTTTAAGGCTTTAACCATCATTGGTTTGAGTTGATTGCATGTTTTAGTGTTTTTTCTACTTCATTTCAGCACTTAATCAATCTCTGCAATCCCCCTCAATTCTTCACTTTTGATTTTCTTTGAAAGTGGTTTCAAACCATTTGTTTGCCTAAGTGTGAAATGGAGGTGCTACATCTAATGGTTTAATTCCTTAGGGGGTTCATTACCAACAGTGTAATGCCTCTTTCATGCCCAAAGAAACTTGTGGTTTGAGCCCTCTTTCCATTAAAGGACTTCTCACCAATGGACTTAATGGATTAATGAATTATTCGGTAATTAAAATGAGTAAACAAAATTGGCAAGTAAAAGAGGCAAGATAAGCATCTCTTTGTGTTGCATTGCATATGTTCAAATCGGATATTAATTTGAACACAAGGTAAATGGAACATTTCATACTCAAAAGTGATGAAATGTGCCATTTTCCTAGGTCTCCATTGCCCTTGATCATGCATGATAGGGTGATGGTTTCTTTGGTCTCATTTTGCATTTATTGAACTTGCACAATTGGTTTCACAAGCCATCATGCAACGAAATTGCTTGATTAGTGATTTTGTGAACCAAATCTTGTCCCTCCTTTGATTTCCCCATGAAAAGGAGAGGCAAAGTATGCAAATAACCCTTGAGAAATACACTATTTTGCTCTATTTTGCTCTCTGTTGCAGTAAAGAAGTTCAAACCAGCAGTAGCAGACAGGCCACCATTGGTAGCCGATCGGCCCCCCTGTCGGCCACTAATGAAATTTGCACAATGTTTTGATAAGATGGAGCAGAGGTGTTCTGGAAGTGGACAGCTTTGTTGGTGTTCATATGTGCAAACAGAGGCTTTCAGCAGCAAAGTAGTGGCTTTTCGAGTGAAAAATCGAGCATGCATGCATCCCTCATTTCCCGAGGATTAGCTAATTAGTTTAATTAGCATTAGATCAAGTATGTGTTGTAAATAATTAGTTGTAGCTATTTAAGAGTTGTAAATAATTAGTTAGTTTAACTAGTTATTCGATTTCGGTTTGTAAAAATTAGTTAAGTAGAATAGTTGATTAATTCGTTTTGTAATAATTAATTAGCTTAATTAGCGTAGCTAGTTAGCGCTTAAACATTCAAACCCTCCTTCGCGAGGGCGTAATGTTGTAATAAGTGTGCGTGCATGTGTGTATGTTTTCTAACCCTACGTCTTTCTCCCTTTTATTTAATCGCTTTTGATAGTTAGATTAGTTTGATTAGCATTAGATCAAGCATGTGTTGTAAATAATTAGTTGTAGCTATTTAAGAGTTGTAAATAATTAGTTAGTTTAACTAGTTATTCGATTTCGGCTTGTAAAAATTAATTAAGTAGAATAGTTGATTAATTCATTTTGTAATAATTAATTAGCTTAATTAACGTAGCTAGTTAGCGCTTATACATTCAGACCCTCCTTCGTGAGGGCGTAATATTGTAATATGTGTGCATGCGTGTGTGTATGTTTTCCAACCCCACATCTTTCTCCCTTTTATTTAATCGCTTTTGATGGTTAGATTAGGGTCATGTTTCAATTAGCATACCTTATGCTTGCATCCATTCATCTTGTCTTGTATGCACCGAGGCTCAGCGCATCATTCAAATTGCATTGTCATTACATACTTTTTTGAATACGTGTTTAATCGCATGTTGTTCAAATTGATCAATATGCCATATTAATAGCCGAGCCTATTAATTGCATTCTTTGCATGTGTTGCATTAGGCATCTTGTATAGTTAGGATCATGCATCTTTCTAACTAGTTTCTGTTTTGGCTTGGAGTACTCGGTGAGTTTTTATGCTTTAACATACTCCCATAAGTGTGAATGTTGCCATGATTAGAATGATTGCCATGAGGCTATGTGCTTAAATACTAAACTACTTGAATGCTTGTGGATGAAGGCTTGTTGTTTGAATTGGAACGATTCCACAAATGTAAGTTTTAAGCCCACTTTGTTGAGTGGCAAATCATGTTTTAAGCCTACTATGTTTGGTGGCAAATCCGCAATCTTTTAAGCCCACTTGAGGTGGCAAATTCAAACCATTTTCACAAACAAACATGAGTTGAATTGTTCAAACTTGAGCAAACTAGCCTATACTTGCTTGTGCGCATCAAATAGTCAAGCTAGCTTAAATAACCGGAACAAGAACACATAATATTTATAAAATATCATATAATGATTAGTAGAGGCCGTTCTTTGATCGGGCAAGCGGGGGTGCTCAATTCAGGACCTTCCCTTCTCGTACCCGAGTTCCCGAGCCGAGGCAACTTTGGTGATGATGGACACGTGGCCTTTGACACGAGTCAGGGTTTCCTAAATTTTTCCAAAATAAAATATTTAGGTGGAGACTCTGTATCTGATAAAGTAGTCCAATTTTCAAAAAGATTTTCCAGATTTGGACTCTTTGGTGTTCATCAGTTTCACATTGCACTTGTGAGACTAGATTCATAGCCGCGGGAGTCCGAACTGTGAGGCCTTCATTTCAAACCTTCCGAGAGGGAGCGCAAAAAAAGACAAGTCCACAGTTTCTGGCGACTCCGCTGGAGATTTAGAGAACTTGACTCGAACTCATGATATGACTTTTTATCTACATTTATGTGTTTCTTTGCATTTGCATCAGTGCACTTAAGTCACAGTGTTTACCATCTACTATTCCTGAATGGTTTGTCGAAAGCTTGCTTGGAAAAGCTTGCCAAAAGGCTGACTGGTTGCGGGCTCTGCCACAATGGGAACACAACCCTTGGATCTAGACTACCGCTGTACCGTTTGATCCTCCTTTCACTTCTCGGTGTTAGGTGTTAGAGGTATATTAGGTAGTCTTACTGAGGTACCCTTTTGACCAATCGACCTAGTTGCATATCGGAAGCCATAGAGACTATTCCAAACTAGGACAGGATGCTTACCCGAATGTAAGAATTGTATGAAACTGTTTGCAATGCGTAGTGAATTCCTAGCTCCTGACGAAATTAGGACAGGGTAACCCTACCCCATCATAGGGGTGTTTTGGCTCTCACTTGCTTGATATGTGCTCTTAGAGTAAAGCTCTGCAAGAATGTGTGTATCAGTTGCAAGTCTGGGTATCAGTTTTGAGACAAAAATCAATGTTTAGTATAATTCTCCAGCTTATGGTTGCAACTATGCGTTGTTTGTGTCTGAGCCGAGGTGCTGTGCGGTTTCTGATTTTTGTTTCTTTTTGCTTTATTTTCTTTTTGCAAGGTAGTTTTTCATCATTACTTCAGACGATTCTATTACCCCCCAAGCACTCTGGACCCGAGTGAAAAGGAATTGTAGATCTGGAGATCTAGTCAGGGGACAGCCAGTGTTTGTTTCACTCCCACAGGTTACCAGACAGATGAGGATTAGGCAGAATTCACCAATCCAGCAGTCACCTTTTGCTTCGCCTGTGCCCAGTCAAGCCCAGTCTTCTACTTCTACTCTAGAAAGAGGGTATTTGCCAGTTCCGGTAGCCCAACATCCTCCAGTCAGCATGGAAGATTTGCTTCGTCAGCTCTAGCAAACCATTGAGACTATACGGCTAGATGCTGCCCGCCAAGCTGAGACCACAGCCCGCATAGCCAAGGTCGTAGCTCGCCAGGCAGAAGTGATAGAAAGGCTTCAGCAACAGCAACCACAACCAGCAGTAGCCTCAGCATCCCATCCAACCCCAGCAGGAATTCTGGCACTCGGGGTCACAATTAATGTCCAGAAAAATATGAGCACTCAGGCAGATCCCATCCCACCTCAGACCTCCAAGGCACCAGTTTACCAAATAGAGGCATCGTTTGAATTCGAGGTTGACCCCACTACACTGAAGATCAACAAGCTAGAAAAGCTTTTCAAACGAGCTCAGGACGTGAATTCAATCCCTGATATTGAGGATGGATACACAGATTCCATAGTAACTCTGCCGGACAGATTCAAAATGTCGCATATAGATCGGTTTGATGGTGCTGGGGATCCCATGGTCCATCTACGGTTATTCTCTGACATCCTACGACCAATGGGTCTCACTAGACTTCAGAAGCTATTACTTTTTGGCCAGACCCTGTCGAGTATAGCGGCCATTTGGTATGCCAAGCTTGAAGACGCTGTGAAGAGAAATTGGGAGGAAATAGTCGAGGCCTTCATCGCACAATACTTCTACAATACTCAGATCGAGGTCACTAGTTGTGATCTCAAAGCGACCAATCAGGAGTCGAAGGAGGGTTTCTCAGATTTTGTAACCTAGTGGAGGCTAAGGCCTCTATGATGACTATCCGGCCATCTGAAAAGGACCAAATCAGAATGGTATTTAGTAACTTACAAAGAAGATTATTACAGAAGATAATAGTCTCGCCTTTGTTTACATTTGCTGAGCTCCATGAAATAGGAGTTCAAATTGAGGATGCGATGAAGTAGGGTCTGATAGACCATGAGAAGGAACAGCCCAAAAGGTCCTTTACACGCAGCTCTAATGCAGCCATGACTGATGGCACCTCCACACGGCCTTTGGATGTGAGCATGGTCACCACCACACCCAAAACTACTAACCCGTTCCCTAACACCTCCAATACAACCTCACAAACCTCAAGCCATCAGGCCTGAGGCCAGAGGGTCTTCACCCCGCTTTACATGTCCTTATCCAAAGTCCTAGAGGTCCTAATCAAAAAGGAACACCTTAAGCCATTAGAACAACGCCCACTGCCTGATCCTCTCCCTCCGAAACACAACCCGGCCAAATACTGTGCTTTTCACCAACAACATGGTTATGATACTGATCAGTGCTTCAGATTGTGTCATGAGATTCAAGATCTCATTGACAATAAGGTGATAGCACCTCCTGAAAACCCAACGTCACTACAAATCCTCTCCACCACATAACCAAGCCCCTCTACCCTGGAAAATAAACCTCATCCACACACTAGCCATCCCCTTATGACCCCACTATATACATCACCCCTTCCCATCTACCAAAGTCAGCATTGTTTATCCCTGAGAGCACAAACTTGTGCATGATGAGAACGTCTTCACTTTAACCCGAACTAGTGGTGGTGAAAGCGGAAGATAAGGTGAGGTCAGCCTTGGTAGAAAATGCCAGTCCGTTGCCCAAGGGCTTTGAGGACTTATCTGATGGGATGTACAACCAGAGCTACTATGTTGTGCCAATCAATCAAGCTAAACCAGATGTGGTGCTGCCAACTGGGATGGAGGTCAGTGTAGTCCAAGAAAATGGCCCCAATCAGGGATTAGATGATCTAGCCAACCTAGAGGAGGATATAGACAATTTGCAGTTCTTTGATAAGCAAGATCAAGGAGACGTGCAATTGATTGGTATGATCTGAACGGGTCAATAGACAATTCTGGGTGGCTAAGTGATGAACTCGATATAAATGAGGGAATTGAATCGAAGCTTGGAGAACAGAAAGCGAGAACCGCAGCAATGGCCACAACGGTCGATAGGAAGGGTAAACTACCGAACAGCACTGGTAAATAACAAGTGGCTTAGGAACTGGGCATTGTTAGCACTGCACATACAGAACAAGAAGCCACGCTGGAGCAGTTTGGGCAAGAAATGAGTGAAAGTGATCAAAAAGCTGGAATAGCTTAACGCACAGTGGGGAATGTTTCTGCTGAGAAAACACTTAAACTAGAATCGGACAATTACTTGTCGGTTGCCAGAGGTATGTGGTAGGAAGATGATGATCTGCATCTTATCCACGCTGATGAGGATTGGGATTAAGGCCTTCCCGATAATACCTGGTATGTGAAGGAAGTCGACCACATGACAAGAAGTGGCCGATATTTCAAACCATCGCATCTAGACCAACCCGAGGCATCAAGGAAGGACAAAGAGGTAGAGAAACAAAAAAAAAAAAAAAAAAAAAAAAAAAAAAGTAGTTAGAGGAAGAGATTGTGCTAAAATAGTTGAAGAAGATTCAAGCTGACATATCAATCTAGGGGCAGCTTATGGCTTCGCGAGTGCACAGACAGGCTATATTGTCAGCGATGGATAAAGCGAAGTTGTCCATCGAACCACCCTGGAACAACTGGTGGGGTTAGTTTTACCGGGAAGCGCTGCACCAACTTTGACCTTTTTCGACAAGGAATTACCGCCAGAAGGCTCTGCACATAACAAGCCTCTATACATATCCGTAGAGTGCCGGGAAGAGTGGGTGCCAGTCGTATTAGTTGACATCGGGTTAGCAATCAACGTCTGTCCATGCCGCACGGCTTATGCTATGGGCCTGAAACTGGCTGATTTTTTACCTACATGCCAGGTGATCCGGGTGTATGACAATACAAGCAGAGAGGTGATAGGAACAGTGCAGATCAGAGTGCAGGTTGGACCTGCTCAATAGGATATTAACTTTCACGTCCTGGATGTTCCAGCCACTTTCTACCTGCTACTTGAGCTACCCTGGCTACACCAAGTAAGAGTTGTCTCTTCCACCCTCCACCAAATGCTAAAGTACCCCCATGGAAAATGGGTGGCCATAGTCTTCAGGAATTCATCTATACATCCTCCGCAAGAGGTCATTACGCCTGTGTTGGAAATTGTGCATGGCGAAGAGGATGTCTTCCTTTCGGGGTTTACCTTGGCTGAGGCCCGGGTAATGCAGAATATCTTGGCTGTTGATGAGAGCCTATATGTCAGTGCCCAATCTATATATCTCATGAATAAGCTCCAACACATGCCCAAAATAGGGCTAGAAAAGAGTGGCCGGAAGGGCCTCACTACATTGGCTGATGTGCCACATAACCCACATGCCTTTGGTCTGGCCTATAAGCCCACCAAAGAGGATTGGGTAAGGAAAGGGAAAGAAATGGCCGGAAAGGCTAGAGCTAAGCAGACCAGGAAACGCTATGAACTTGTGCACATACCTATCTGGAGAACCCTAAATGGTCATTTTGTTCGGAAGGGAGAAGACTTCCCATTCTGTGGTTTCCCCGAACCTTGGTTCAACTTTAAGAAGCAACGGGTTCCCGGCTTTGAGATTTTTTTTGACTTGCAACTGCAAGAGAGTGATACAGAAGAACAAACTGAACCAACTGCTGAGGCTGCAAAGAGCACATAAAGTGATTCCAGCAGTAATGAGTTTGATATATGAGCAACACTGGCATGTCTCCTTTCGGATCCTCAGATCAACCTAGAGAGCTTAGGAGATGACCTAACCGTTTCCATGATCGGAGACCAACCAGGTGTGAACTCTTCTAGTGGTACTCTGGATGCATCTGACACACCATCTCTCATTTGGCAACTGGATGAGGGCTTCCTGTCTAGTAGTTCTGAGTCAGGTAATGAACCAGAATTTGATTCCATAGAGTCTATGGAGTTGGAATCAGATTTCGGTTCGTCTAAGTCTGAGTCCAATATTCCTAGGGTTGATAACCCGGATACCGAGGTTTTGTCCAAGTCGTCTTTTTTCTTTTTCTTTGAGTCGGTTGTAACCAAGGAACTGGATGAGCTGGATCTTTTGAATGAGCATGCCACTATAAATTTTGAGTACTTCTCTGTGCCTCTTGTTTATTGCATTGATCATGATTTTCAAAATTTTGATGAAAACGACGAGGAAGGAATTCTTCTGGTTTTGAAACATTTGATTAAGCGAGAGGGGGAGAGGTTTGTAAAACCCCTCATTGATGAAATCATTCCAATTAATGTGGGTACTGAGAAGGATCCACGCCTGGTCTAGATCGAGTTCACATTGTCTTCGGAGAAGCGCGAGCCCTTAGTCGCTTTATTAAAAGATTTCAAAGATATTTTCGCGTGGTCCTACAAAGACATGCCTAGAATCGATCCTAAGATTGTACAGCATCGGATCCCTCTTGACCCCGAGGCTCGACCCATCAAACAGAAACGGTGGAGAATACACCCGGATTAGGCTTTGAAGATTAAGGAGGGGGTCACCAAGCAGATAGACGCAGGGTTCTTGCTAGTATCTGAGTATCTGACTTGGTTGGCCAACATTGTTCCGGTGATGAAGAAAGATGGCAGAATTCGGGTGTGTATGGATTTTAGAGATCTAAACAGAGCTAGTCCAAAGGACGACTTTCCTCTACTGCACATCGATGAATTAGTGGACTTCACCGCAGGCCATGCATTGCTCTCCTTCATGGATGGATTTTCTGGGTATAACCAAATACTGATGGCACCCAAAGACAGAGAGAAAACTGCTTTCACCACGCCATGGGGAACCTACTGCTACAGGGTGATGTCGTTTGGGTTGAAGAATGTTGGGGCTACCTATCAACGGGTTGCAACCACAATTCTGCATGATATGATCCACAAAGAGGTCGAAGTATACATGGACGACATGATTATCAAGTCCAAGAAAAGAGAGGGCCACTACACCGCCTTAAAGAAATTCTTCCAACGGATCAGAGAATACAGATTGAGGTTGAATCCACAGAAGTGTACTTTTGGTGTGATAGCAGGGAAAATGCTGGGTTTCTTGATCACACAGGGGCGCATCAAGATAGATCCTTCAAAAATCAAGGCCATCCTAGAAATGCCACCACCAAGGACTGAAAAGGAGTTGCGAGGCTTTCTGAGTAAAGTGCAATTCATAAGACGGTTTATTTCAAAATTAACCTTGACTTGTGAACCACTATTTGGCCTTCTGAAGAAAAGAAAGAAATTTTGATGGAACGACCGATGTCAATTCGCTTTCAAGCAGATCAAGCAGTACCTTCAGAACCCACCTGTGTTGTCACCGCCAGAGCTGTGGAAGCCGTTAATTCGGTATCTGTCAGTAACAGACACAACGATGGGATGCATGCTTGCTCAAGAAACTAAGGATAGAGTGGAGAAAGCCATCTCTTTCTTGAGTAAGAAGATGCTGGATTATAAGGCCCATTACACCCCGCTGGAGAAGGCTTGCTTAGCCTTGGTATGGACTACCAGGAAGTTAAGGTACTACTTGTTAGCTCACTCCGTAATTCTAGTTTCGAGATTAGATCCCATCAAATATCTCTTTGAGAAACCAGCGCTTACAGGTTGGCTAACCCGTTGGTTGCTTCTCCTCTCCGAATTTGATTTGAAGTATGTTACTCCTAAGTCTGTTAAAGGGAGAGCAGTAGCAGAGTTCCTAGCAGATCACCCAATGGAAATGGATGAAGTAGTAGAATACCTGTTCCTAGATAAGGCTATTCTGCAAGTCGAGGAAGAGATTTGGACAATGTACTTTGATGGAGCATCTAACCAGTACGGTTATGGGATAAGGGTGTTGCTGATAGCACCTAACAATTCCCACATACCCTTAGCCTTCAAACTCCGGTTCAAAGTATCCAACAACGAAGTAGAATACGAGGCATGTATCACTTGTTTGGAAGCCGCCCTAAAACTAGGGGCAAAAAGGTTGGATGTCATTGGGGACTCGAACCTGGTTGTGTCTCAAGCAAAAGGAGATTGGAAGGTCAAAGAAGAAAAACTAAAGATCTATCACCAGACCTTGGACATTCTACTTCCTAGGCTTGAAATGCTGACCTTCACGCATCTACTAAGAGAGAACAACAGGTTTGCTAACACTTTATCAACTCTATCTTCCATGAAAGACATCCCTTTTGGAGTCCGAATGCGTCCAATCGTTATTGAACATAGATATACGCCGGCCTATGAGTCTATCGCCACAATAGATGAAGTGCATGATCAAAACCCCTGGGTATTATAATATCTGGAACTTCCTGAAAAAGTAGATTTATCCACCAAGGGCAAATGCCAAAGATAAAAGGGCAATATGGCGGATGGCCGTTCAATTTATCATCTGCGGGGGTAAGTTGTAAAAGAGCGGCCATCTGGGAATGCACAAGCTGTGTGTTGACGCAGAAGAGTCAAAGCGCCTAATGGAGGCCATCCATGGGACAGAGTGTGGAGTGCACATGAACGGAGTAATGTTAGCCCGGAAGATTCCCAAGCAAGGTAACTACTGGTCTACCCTAGAGGAGGATTGTATTGGTTTTGTCCGACGATGCCGCAAATGCCAAATTCTTGCCAATCGCATGAATATCCCGTCGTCGAAGCTGTACAACATGACTTCACCATAGCCTTTCTCAGCCTGAGAAATTGACGTCATCGGTGATGTTACACCGAAAGGGTCAAGTGGACATTAGTACATTCTGGTGGCGATTGATTACTTCACAAAGTGGGTGGAAGCTCAGTCTTATGCAGTGTTGAAGGCAACGCATGTGGTTAAGTTCATCCGAAATAATATCATTTGCCGTTATGAAGTCCTGAACGAGAGCATTTCAGATAAGGGCTCCCATTTCAAAAAAGAAGTGATTGACTTGTTGGAGAAATACAACGTGACTTTTCATAAGTCATCCACATACTAGCCACAAACCAACGGAGCTGTTGAGGCCGCCAACAAGAACATCAAGCACATTTTGCAGAAAATGGTTGAGATTTACAGGGACTAGCTAGACAAATTCCATTTGCACTCTGGGGTTATAGGACTTCAATTCGGACGTTTACTGGGGCAACACCGTACTCTCTTATTTATGGGATGGAAGCTGTTCTGCAGATCGAAATAGAATTTTCGTCGCTGCGGGTTATGGCTGAGTGTCAGATAGCAGAGGCAGATTAGCAGCAGAGCAGGTTCGAGGAACTAACGTTGTTCGATGAGGGAAGGCTGAAACCACTGTACCATGTTCAAGGTTATCAACGTAGGATTGCTAGGGCTTTTAACAAGAAGGTTAAGTCCCGGAATCTCAAAGAAGGGGATTTGGTGTTGAAGGACAACCGAGCTCCCATCCACGGCCCTAGGGGCAAGTTCAGACCCAATTGGACTGGTCCTTACATCATCAAAACCATTTGGTCAGGTGGAGCTGTTATTCTTATGGACCTGGATGGCCTAGAATTTTCCCAACCAATCAACATGGACAAGTTAAAGAAATATTATCCCCAAGAGGCTCACTAGGCCGAAAACCCAAAAGGGCGACCTAGGTCCAACATGCTTCTCCTTCTTATTTTTTTAATTATCTAAATTTGGTTATATATTTTTGTAGCTAATTTTGTTTACTAATTTAATTATCTTATGATTTGTGAATAAGAGTGTCATGATACATAGAAGGTGTGGTTAGTCAATGACATGAGATGGTGTGGATGGTTTTAATTAGGGTGATATTATATTGGGAGTGCCTTGTGCGTGGGTGGTTTTGGTTTTTATTGTGTACGTTTTGGACTTCTTTGGCTAAACCACCACCCCACCATTTTAAAGCATAATAGATAGGAGTTTGCATTATCACAAATTCATAGTGGCATGAAACGAAAGCATTCTATGTTGAGAAATCATTCGTGGATTTCATGTTCATTTAGTTAGTATTCGATGCCAAAAAAAGAAAATAACATGTTTGACAATATTTCTTGATTTGGATTTTTGACAAAGAGAATAATGCTTCACATTATCGTTATTTTTTTGTTTTCTTTATACCTCAAGGCCCTTTGGAAAACATTTAATAATTAGTTTGTAATGGTGCCATTAATCGAACTAGACCACTTTTCAAAAAATTCTTATTGCAATAAAATATACAATAAATAAAATATCCCAACAGTCATATTAGTATAATTGTTATTGGTATGGTTTTATAAGGCCCCATGTCTCATTTCCCTATTTTTCTTTCACAATTCAATCACAAACAAAGCCCCTCTGTCATATTAGTGTAATTGTAGCTTCCATAAATGTGTTCCTTCAATTTCTATGGTTTTTCCATGTAATGCTAAGTTACACTGTTTCTTGGCCCCCAAGATTTGCTGGTCTAAGCCAATTTTTTGTTACTTTTCTAGCATTAAGTTGAGTTGTTTTGGGAGCTTCTATTTGCACACACTATTTACTCTCTTTTCACACTCTTAATGAATATTTTTTTTATTATATTTTTATCCTAAAATGAAACTACCAAAATACCCCTCTCTTCTTCAATCAAAACCCTAACCCTCAACCAAAAACCTAACCCTAACCGTAACCATCAACCACCACCATCCTCCATGGTCGCTACCTCTCTTTTCCTCCATCACTGCCATTACCTCTTCCCCCACCATTGCAACTCCCTTTTATCTGCGAACCCATTCCCTTCTCGTCGTCTCTTCCCTCAATTCATTTTTTTTCCAGCACCGTTCATTAAACCAAGGTTGAAAATAACACATTGGTTCGACCATCAACATCTAAACAAAACACATTGGTTCAACCTTCAACATCCGAACACATTGGTTCGACAGTGTACTTCAGAACAAATGTGTTTGGTTCAAAACTATACTTTTGAGCCTTACATTTTAGTACGATACTATACTTCTAAATGAAACAAAAAAAAAAAAAAACCAGTGACGAATTTGAGCTGGAAGTCCTTCAATGGAAGTTTACACTGGAATTTCAAAATCTGAAAGACAATTTCAATGGAGGTTCAAATTTGGTGTGACTGCAATGGAGGTTGGAGCTGCAATCAATGGTACTTATTAATTTTTATTATCATGTAAATTTGGTGTGACTGCAATGGCATGAGCTGCAATGGAGGTCGTGAATCGACTGCAATGAGCTTTCTCTCTCTCATGTGTGGAAGGGGTGTAGATTGAGAGTATTGGAAAGTTGTCTGTGTATGCTTTAGATATGGGGGTATAATTAGACTAAGTGTGTATAATGAGCAATTTTTTTTTTTTTTAGGTGTGTGAACTAAGAAGGATGTGTACAGAGAGGAATAGGTGTGTGCAAATAGAAGATCCCAGTTATTTTGGAGCGATTTTGTCATGTTTCCATTGGAGCAGGACTTTAGTTGCAATAAATCAGTTGAATAAGTCTTTACTTGACATAGGATAATTTAAATTTCATATTCATGTTTATTAGATTTTTGTTAGGTTGTTCCTATTTTGTTGGGTTGTTCCTAGTTTAGTGTGTGGGTTTGTTCCTATTTTAGTGTGATATTGACTGCTAAACTTTAGCAGAGTGGTTCACTTTATTCCTATTTATTGTACTAATCAAAGTTTGAAATATCATCCAGAATTATAAGAAATTAATTAAATCAAATAGCAAATTGTGTGTATTTAAAATAAATAAAAAAAAAACGACTGGAAATAAAATTCTACAATCAATTTCATAATGTAAACTTTAGTTCCCAAAACCCAAAAAGGAATTATTTCTGAAAACAAAAGAAGGAAAGAAATTTCTTATTCGAGTATAAAACTAGAACAAGAACACATATTGAATTAATAATGAATTAATTTAAATAAAACAAAACTTATAGATTATTGTTGTATAGAAATGCAGAAAGAAAAGACAGCTGAGGCTTTGTTGGACACACTTTCCTTAAGATTGTTACATCCTCGCTACGATGCTCGAGAACAGATGATGCTGACCTCCCTAGATGTAATGACTATATCCCATAATTACAGCACTACAATTTGGATCTGGCAAACAAACTGAGTTGTATCTCTCTCTCTTATAGAAAATATAAGAGCAGTATGCAGAAGAGTAATACAGAGAAAATGAAGGAAAATGAATGAGAGAACTGGTTGGAGAAGGTTTGAATTTATAGGCAATAAGGTGACTGTTCAGATGGATTTGGAAGCCCTCCAAATAGGTGCAAACCTAAAAACCGTTGGAGTGAAAAGAGGTGACCAGAGAAGGAAGTGATGCCATTGTTTAGGTTTGAATTTTGAAATTTGGGGCAAATGTTTGAATTTTTTCCCATTAGGAATTCAAATTTTCCATAAGAATTATGGAAAAAATAATAATAATAAAAATAAATAAATAATTCAAACAAATTTTGTCCAAAAATTAAAGCTAGGATTAAAATAGACCCGACCCACAACCCGCACCCGTGCACAGCACAGCTCGGCTCGGCTCGGCAGACCGGTTGGACGGACGGTAACAGTGGCACGCATGCGCGTGTGTGGTGGTTTTGGGCGAAGCCCACTTTGTCCGTAACTCCCTTCCTTACAAAACTTGGGGTGTCCTCTGGTGCCCAACCCAAATATGTCCACCTAGAGCTTATATACTCATACTAGCTCTCTTAAAGTTTCAATGTGGGACAACCAATTTAAGGAAACCTACATTGAACTCTTTAACTTCCCATTTCACAAACCCAAAAATAACGTCAACTTCTCATTCACTGATAAATGGTTTTGACGAATCGTCTTCCCCGTGTGACTTGCCTTGCGGCAAGGAACACGTCACCTCTTTGGACCCACCCCAAAAGACGCATAGACCCCACTCAAATTTGGGCTCAAAAGTGGCCTAAAATAAGCCTATGAAAACAATAATTTCCAACAATCCCTCACATGAATGGAGTTGAAGGAAACGGATATGCAACAATGTGCAAACAATATGAGAAAGTACATTAATGAGATACCCTACTTCGGGATAAGTAGCTTTTGGCTTTGAACCTCCCCTAATGAAAACCTATCGGACTTACTAGTTGTCCAGTGGACATGATGCCTTGAACTATTCATCTGTTAGTGTAAGCTAATACAATAGATTACACATAGAATATTTCCAAGCACAGTTATATTCTACGGTTGTGTTCATTTTGGCCCTGAGCAATACTAGGTTCAATGAGTGCTCTAGAGAATTTAGCCTTTTAATTCTCATAAATCTGGCCCAGTTCACACTCACATAGGTAATTCTCATTAAGAATGTCCTGCCACACTCCACTTGGATAACCAAGATATAAGAATTATTAAAAGCAAAGCTTATCCTGACTACACTGCAAGGATCACTATTCTTGTCATAGAAAATGGGTAAGAGAGAGAACCTCTCTAGTGATCGGGAAATCTCCATAATTCGGTTGTCCTATTGAACCTAGTTCTTGGGATCTCCAGTCTTCTAGGTTGCGTTGCCATGATGGCAATTCTTAGTTAATAGGCTTTAATCTCATTCCCCTCGATAAACTAAACACTTGCTCTCTAGCTAGCCCTTTCATTAATAGATCCGCGATATTATCTTTAGACCTTATATAGTCAATGGTAATTATACCATTTTAGAGCAACTGCCTAACGGTATTATGTCGTCAACAAATGTGTCGAGACTTGCAGTTATACATAGGATTTTGTGCCCATACTATTGCTACTCACTGTCACAGTGTATGCATATAGCTGACACGGGCTTTGGCCACATTGGATTATCTTCTAGGAAATTTCGAAGCCATTCTGCTTCTTTTCTTGTTTTATCTAAAGCTCTAAGTTTAGATTCCATTATGGACCTTGCAATGCAAGTCTGCTTGGAGGACTTCCAAGAGATTGATGCGCCTCCCAAAGTAAAGACGTATCCACTAGTGGACTTTGAGTCATTGATATCCGATATCCAATTCGTATCACTATACCCTTCAAATACTACTGGATATGTTTTATAATGCAATCAATAATTTTGGGTATGTCTTAGATATCTAAGCACCCTTAAGATGTCTAATGATCCTTCCCTGGGTTGCTTATGTATCTACTTAATTTGTTGATTGCAAAGGCCATGTCAGGCCATGTGTAGTTCATTAAGTACATCAAGCTTTCAATGATTTGAGAGTATTCTACTTGTGATATGCTTTCTCCTACATTCTTTAATAAATGAACATTAGCATCTGTAGGTGTCTTAGTAGGACGATTGTCATGCTTTCCAATTTTCCCAGAATTTTCTCAACATAGTGAGACTGAGATAAGGCATACCCATCAAATGTTTTAGAAATTTTCATTCCAAGTATGACATCTGTTATTCCCATATCTTTCATGTTGAACCTTTTGTTTAACAGTTTCTTGGTAGTCTTTATCATTATGATATTGCTACTAATGATGAGTAGATCATCTACATAGAGAAATGATGACATAACATTCGTTGGTATTCTTGCCGTAGACACATTTGTCACACTCATTTATTCTAAACCCATCCAAAATAATAGCATGATCAAATTTCTCATTCCATTGTTTCGGTGCTTGCTTTAATCCATATAAGGATTTGACAATCTGCAAACCTTCTTCTCTTGGCCAGGAACTTTGAATCCCTCGGGTTATTCCATGTAAATTTCTTCATTTAAATCTCCATGTAGAAATGCGACCTTAACTTCCATCTGATGTATTTCAAGATTATACAATGCTGCCATAGCAATCAACATGCGAATGGATGTTATTCTTGTTACAGGGGAATAGGTGTCAAAGTAGTCAAGACCTTCCTTTTGTTTATACCCTTCCTTTTGTTTATACCCTTTAATTACGAGGCGAGTGTAGACCACCTGGAACTTCCTCTCCGCACGCGAGGGCGTGAATTGTTGTTCTTAGCTACTACAATTCGAACTCCTATTACGGTTCTGAATCTAATCTCACAAAGTGCAATGTAAGACTGATAAATCATCAAAGAGTCCAAATCTAGCAAATCATTTTGGAAAATCGATTTTAATCAAAAAGCGCCAAACATGGACTGCTTTGCCAGATTTCAGAGTCGCCGCCTAAATATTTTGTTTTTGGAAAATTTAGGAAACCCTGACTTGTGCCTAAGGCCACGTGTCCGTCATCACCAAAGTTGCTTGGACTCGGGAACTTGGGTACAAGGGGGGAAGGTCATGAAATGAGCATCCCCGCTCGCCCGATATGTTGTTTTTGAAAACACATGTGTTCGTATTCTGATTATTAGCTAGCTTACTATGTGATGCACACAGCATACAAGTATAGACTAGATTGCTCGATTTGGAACAAAACATCTCATGTTTGTTTTCGAAAATGGTTTGAAAGTGCTACTCGCAAGTAGGCTAAGACACAGGTTTTGTCACCGTCAAGTGGGCTTAAAACATGATGATTTGCCACTTCAAGTGGGCTTAAAACTCGCATTTTGATAAGTTATTCCAATTCAGACAATAAAGCCTTCATCCACAAGCATTCATGCAGTTATAGTAGTTAAGCAAATAGCCTCATGGCGACCATACTAACATGGAAACATACACATCTAATGCAGGGATGCTAAAGCATAAACATTCACAGTGTACTGCGAGCCAAAAAAGAAGCTAGTTAGTAATCAATGCATGATTCTAGCTATGTTAAGAATGCCTAATGCAACACATGCAAAATGCAACTAAGATAGGCTCGACTATTCTAAGATGTCATGTGAATGCAACTTGATAACACATATTCAAAGCAAGCATAAGGATGCTAATTGAAACATGCCCTAAAACTAACCATCAAAAGCTGGTAAATAAAAGGGAGAAAGAAATGGGGTTAGAAGACATGCATCACACACACGCACACTTATTACAAAATTGTGCCCTCTCGACGAAGGGTCCGAATAATAAGTTAACTAGCTAATCTAAGCTAATTAAACTAATTATTACAAGCCACAACTAATTAACTAATCCTAGTTAACTAATTAGGTACAAAACCAAAGCATTAGCTAGCTAAGCAAAGCAGCTAATTGAAGTAGTAAAGATAGGTCCCCCGGGGAAGAAGTGCATGCATGCTCAGTCGCCTCGTTCGGAAATCCATCGTTATGCCCCAACTTGCCTCTATTTGCAATTGTTCTTAGGACACTACACAAAGCTCCAGATAGCTTCTACTCCATCATGGGAACCTCTAGGAAGGTTGCCGACCACTTATTAGTGTTGTAGACCACCTGTAGACCACTTACATTTGCTGCAGACCAGAAAAAGTGGTCGGCCAACTACTTTTTCTAGTCTGCCAACCAGAAAATTCTGCACAACTCCATTTTGCTGCAACAGAGAACAAGAAGGGGCACAACAATGTATTTGTAAGGTATGTGTGCATAACCACCCTCCCTATCATTTCTTAAGCTCAAGGGAGTGCAATTCTTGACTCTCTGGCCACCAACCAAGCATCGCAATGCACGATAGCCGAGAAGCCAATTTGCACAATTCAATTTCAATGAATGCACAAATAACACATAAAAGCCTTCGCCTCTATCATGATTGATCAAAAGGGTCGGCGACCGAGAAATGAGGCACATTTCATCACTTCAAGTATGAAACGTCCCTCGTTTCTCGCGTTTGGACTAACACCCTATCCAAACACAATGCAATGCAACATGATTAACCTATCAATGCTAATGGCATGCAAACACAATGCAATGCAATATAAGCATGCAAACAATAATGCAATGCAACAACATGCAAACAAGATGCAATGTAACAACATGTAAATAACCTACTATTCTACCAATGCTAGGATGGCATACACTAGATTCTATCATGCAAACAATGCATGCATGGCATATTTGGAGACTAAAACATCAAAGCAAGTAAAGACCACCATACAAGGGGCATGCAATGCAATGCAATGCTCAATGGACTTAAACCGAATACGGACAGACCTAAATCATGCCAAAACAGTGGCCAAAATGCTATGAAAGGATGGTATGAAATACAAGATAATGCATGCTCATGCATTGGCCCTTCAACTAGGTATAAGAGCATAGCTCTCAAACATGATTAAGAAGTGACCAACATGGAAGTGTGACAACACTATATGCACTGAAATATCATGTGAAATGATGCCAAATCACTCAAACAACACAAGCATAGCATGCTAGAAGGCCTATGGCTCAAGGCTATCAAAAGGGATTACACGAGAGGCATGCAATACATGGCACAAATGGATGAACCAAACTCAAACAGCGCTCAAATAGGTCAAAACAAAGACCAAAACATGCTGAGATAGGAGCTCAAAAGTCTAGGCATGCATGCATACACATTGGCCCACAAACAAGGCAACAATGCACAACTCCTAAAAGCACTCAAAAAGTGAAAGAAGTGAGAACATGGCAATGCTAAATGCTCTGAAATATCATGTTAAATGATGCCAAATCATGCACATGTCACAAATAAAGCATGCTAGGAGGCTCAAAACTCAAGGCTAGCAAAGCCAATTGCACTACAGCTATGCAATACATGAACCATATGGCCAAGGCAACCCAAAATAGTCCTAGAGCATGCCAAAATGATGTTAAAACATGCATGGAGCAAAGCCAAAACAAGCTATCATGAAGGGCAAAACATTAAGTAGCCTAGGCCAATGAGCATGATTACACTACACCTACCAAAACCAAGCATGAGATTCCTTTACCAACAAAAATCAGAGTTGTATTATGGCAAAATAACACCCAAAACACATTGATATGGCAGCCCAAAAGCCTAGGCAAGATGGCATACATAAAGGCTCATACTTAAGGCATAAAGCACCAACCCTCCAAAGCATTCAAAGAGTGAAAGATGTGAGTGTATTGCCACACTACATGTACTAAAATCACATATAAAATGATGTCAAATCATGCAAATAGCCCAAGCAATGGATGCTAATGAGAGCTAGAATGCACTATGGCTATACAAAGCAAGGCATGCATGATCAAAACAACATAAAAAAGAGCTCAAGCATGGTAAAACATGAGTAAAAACTTCTTAGAGTTGAGCCAAAACATGCTAGAATGATAGTCCAAAAGCATGATGCATGTTAGGCTAGTGAATGGAAATGCACTACAAGTGCAAGGAGCATGCAAGAGGCTATCAAACCAACCTAAAACAAAGTTAAGGCATGCTAAAATAACACCAAAAACTTGCTGAGATAGGACCACAATATGCTAGAAAGATGAGCTATCAACACAAGCATGTAAGGCTAGTTTGCAAGGACTACACTACAAGTGTATAGAGCATGCAAGGATGGCCTAAACTAAGCCAAAATAGAGGTATGCCATACTGAAATTAGGTCAAAAATAGGTTGAGATGGAGCCAACATATGCTAGATAAACATGCTCAAACATGAGGCCAACAAGGCAAGCAACCGAGATACAAGGAGAGGGGATGACCTCCTCCTATTTGGGACCTCAAAACACACTTTCCACCACTGAAATTCCTCTGAGTTTCAGTGGTGAGAAGGCCAAAAGGAGGTGGTCCTAATAGCTTTAAAGGATAGCACAAAACAAGGCCAAATAAGGCCAAACAAGGCACAAGAGAGGGTATACCACCCCCAACACCAACAAAGCCTTAAACAAAAATTTCAAGCACTTGAAATCATAACTTTTTGTAGTTGAGAGTTAAGCCAAAATAAGCATGCAAAGGGGGCCAAAAGCTTAATCAAAAACCAAGCTTTAAGGGGTTAGTTTCTTACCCTTGTAGAACAACTTCAAGGAAGCAATTCCAGCAACCTTTTCGGATCAAAAGCAGTCCAAAAACTCCAAAACCAGCTTCAAGGTGTCTCAGCTCCAAAGCAAAGGTGTTTCACTATGTGTTTGTGTGCGAAAGTGTGAAGAAATGGCACTTTTAAGCACAAATACGAGAGGAAGGAAGAAATATAGAGATAGAAGTGTATGTATAGCTCCAAGCCAAAAATCTCAACCTGAGACAAGAGAGAGGAGGCTCTTTTTTATAGAAAACCAAGCACCAAGCTTGTTGAACAAGTTTGGAGCTACGTGTATGGAGGATGTTTTCTGTGCCCAACAGCTGGCACAGCTGGCATGGAAAATATCTATAGAAAGTGCAGGAAAGCTGCCGACCAATTGAAGTGGTCGGCCAGCTACTTTTTCTGGTCTACAAGAAGAGAAAGTGGTTGGAAACCGGCTAGCAAGGCCAAAAAGTGGCTGGCAAGTGTCCAAATTGAAGCCCCAGAAGTAAGCTTTCCAATGGTGGCAGCCTTGTATCAAAATTCCAACTGTGCAAAAAGTTATGCCTGTTTTGGTGAAGCCGCGCAGTTTTGATCCTACCCGGATTTATGCTGAACTTCTCCTCAACTAGTTTTCTTCTCTCCTCTCTCGTTTTCTTTAACTCCAATTCCATAAACAAGATGTTTTGAAAGATTTTCAAAGATTTCATCTCTCTGTCATTCAATTCCACTTTGTCCTCACTCAGTTTACCGAAAAGCACAACATTTAACAAAATGCGAGCGTCGGAACATCATAGAATCATTTTTTTTAAATATTTTGAAAGAGAGGGTTTTAAGGTCCAAAAACCATTCAAAATGGGGTGTAAGGTTGGGATTTGACTCTGTCCTTTCCAAAGAAACCGAACCTTTGCACTGTACAACTTTCAACACCAAGTAAACCATCAGTAACGCCCAAGTCTTAAGGGCGGTCAAAAATGGGGTGTCTACAGCGAGCCTCATATTTATCAATTGACCCATCCGTTTTAATTTTCCTTTTGAAAATCCACTTGTATCCAAGTGGTTTGCACCTTGGAGGAAGATCAACCAATTCCCAAGTATGGTTTTGTAGAAGGACTTAACTTCACCATTTATAGCCTATTTCCATAATGGTGCTTCAGGACCTGACATTGCTTCCTTAAAGTTTTAAGGCTCATTTTCTAACAAAAAAGTTAGAAAATCTAGACGAAAAGACTTAGATGTCCTTAGTCTTTTTCCACATCTAGGCTCATTTTCTTGTTAGTCTTTGCCACTTTCCATGGTGTTAGTAAAAGTTTGTTTATTAGAACTTGGCTCTTCCAATTCAGATGACGCAACTTGTTCAGCTATTATCTCTGTATCTATAGAGATTTGATTTTCTTCATCCTTTTTCCAAGGAAAAATATGTTCGAAAAATTATGCATTTCTTGACTCGATAATAGTATTTGTGGTATATCGAAAATACTGGATTTAACTACCAAAAATCGATATGCACTACTATTATTGGCATAGCCAATAAATACACAATCAATGGTTCTTGGTCCAATTTTAGTCTTTTTAGGACTAGGGACCGCAACCTTTGCCAAGCACTCCCACACTTTTAAGTAATTATAAGAAGGTCAATACCTTTCCATAATTCATAAGGTGTTTGGTTAGTTTTCTTGTGGGGTATCCTATTTAGGATATAATTTGTTGATAAAATAGCCTTCCCCCACAAGTTCTCGGGTAAACCCAAACTTATCAACATGGCATTCATCATCTCTTTAAGAGTGCGATTTTTCCTTTCAGCCACACCGTTTGATTAAGGAGAATAAGGTGCAATGGTTTGTTGAATAACACCAAGTTCTAAGCAAAACTCATCAAATGCTGTATCATATTCACCACCTCTATCACTTCTTATAACCTTAATCTTTTTTCCAAGTTGATTTTAAACTTCTACCTTATATTGCTTAAAAGCTTCTAAGGCATCATCTTTACTTCGCAATAAGTATATATAGGAATATCTAGTGCAATCATCAATAAAAGTTATATAGTACTTTTTACCACCTCTAGTTTGCACAAATTTTAAATCACCAATGTCGGTGTGAATTAAAGCTAGTAGCTTAGTATTTCTTTCAATTTTATTAAATGATACTCTAGTCATTTTAGCTCCAACACATACTTCACATTTACAATTAGGGTCAAGATTAAATTTACATGAACATCCTAGATTAATAAATCTATGCAAAGAACCATAATTTACATGTCCTAATCTACCATGCCATAAATGAAAAGAATTAACAATATAAGCAAAAGATGTGTTCTTATTATTAGAAGTAATAGTTGGTAACCGTTAACACATTGATCTTAACAAGCCCATCAGTCATAAACCCACGGCCTACATACATTCCAGCCTTAATAAGTACAACTTTTTCAGATTCAAATACTAGTCTAAACCCAATCTTAATCAACAATGACCCAGAAATTAAATTTTTGCTAACTTCCGGAACATGGAGTACATTGTTAGTGAGTTCTTTCACTAAGGTCATCTTTAGCACTATCTTTCCTTGTCCTTCTACAGTTGATGTAGAGGAGTTTTCATGAACAATTGTTCACCATTTTTCACCACTTTGTAGGTTGTGAACATTTTCTTATTGGCGGAAATGTGGCGGGTTTCTCCAGTATCCACCCATCATTCTTTAGGGTTGCCCACCAAGTTAGCCTCAGAGACTACTGCAGAAAGGTTAATGTCTGCCAATCCCTTAGAAATATTGTAACCCTCAGTTATGTTGGCTTGTGCCAGTTTCTTGCTAGAACTTACTCCATCTTTGCAGCTTCGACAATACTTTGCTCGATGTCCATCACCACCACACATATAGCACTTACCTTTGAATTTTTGTTGTTACCACCTTTGAAGCCTTGCTTGGACCCTTTGCCATCATGCTTTCTCTTTTTGTTGTTGTTGAACCACGAACTCTATCCTTGTTCCACAACATTTGCCTTAGCCAGCATGACTTGGTTCCCAGACTTCTTCTCGGATTTCCAGTTGTCCTCTTCAATCCTCAGTCACATGATAAGTTCTTCCAACTTCATTTCCTTGCGTTTGTGTTTAAGGTAATTTTTGAAGTCTTTCCATGCTAGCGGAAGTTTCTCAATAATAGTAGCAACTTGAAATGATTCACTCAAAATCATTCCTTCAGAAATGATGTCATGTATGATCAACTGAATTTCTTGAACTTGGCCAACCATCATTTTGGAATCTAACATTTTAAAATCCAGAAAATGTCCGATAATAAATTTTTTTGCACTGGCATCTTCAGTTTTGTACTTCAATTCAAGAGATTCCCAAAGTTCTTTAGCCGTCTTCTTTGCACAATATATATTGTATAAAGAATTATCAAGTCCATTTAGTATGTAATTTCAACACAAAAAGTCATCTTGCTTCCAAGCATCTATTGTAGCAACAAGTTGACGATCAGCGTCCTCTCCCTCTGTCTATTTTGGGCCCCTCCTCACGAATGTACTAGGCCAAATTCAAAGTTGTAAGATAAAATATCATTTTTTGCTGCCATCTCTTAAACTCTATTCCATTGAATTTTTCTAGTTTCTCTCCATGGTTTCTTGGCACCGTAGGAGTCACTGGTGGTAGTACCGAGACTGTAACGCTCCAAATTTCTAGCCCAAATGATAATACAACAATCATGGCTCTTTCAAGGAATACCGAATATAAATCTCCAAACTTACATTACATGATACAATAGTTCTTCATGCAACAATACATTAATCCAACAAGAAGTAAACAAACATATAAATACCCTGGCTTGAGCTTGGTTACACAAAACGGTTATTCAAACCCACACACATACAGCCTTTGGCTTACATATAGAGTCACAACAAAATGAGAGTCTCGTACTCTCAACACACATTTCCTCGCCTTTAGTTAGGCGGCATCACCACATCTTTTCCTACACAAAAATCTCGTAGGGTGAGCATAAAGCCCAGTAGAAAATCCTTAACAAAGTAATACATTTTATACAAGTCTCAAGAGATGAAATGCACATCCCATACTATGCCTCTTGTTGAAGATAAATCATATTTTCATCTTTTGAAAAACATCATGTAATTTCAATTCTTCAAAACATAAATATTTATTTCAAGGGCAATAAATACGACTCTGGTAATCCCTAGGTCGGTGGCTGCAAGTAGACTATATAAGTACTACCAAATTGTCATTTTTACCGATGTTAACCAGAAGGCTCGACACCTATCCGCGCGGGTTTTCGGTCTTTCACCCCGGACTCTCAGGCCAACTTATTCAATATCATCTACACCACCTATCAAGTCTTACCAACGTATTTACCCCAAAACCATTCCATGAAAACTTGTTTCTCAACATTCTTTTCTCAATGCAAGTTTTCAAATCAACTTTCAAAGTTTAATGTAATCAAATGAATTGATATGTCAATTTCACAAGATGAATATAAATACTTTTATTCCAATTCATTATTCAAGGAATAACACAATTCCCTCTTCTCAAATATCCTCAACAATTAGTTATTTCAAGACTATTTCAACGTTTTGAACAATAATTTCCAAAATGAACAACAATTCTCATATTCCCTGAAATTTATCATTTATATAAATATAAATAAGAAATTTTTCAAACATCCATTTATTTTGATATACAAAAGAAATATAATAATATCATTCATGAATTTTCAGTCTCCTTAAAAAAAAATCCCCAAAATTCTAGGTTTTCTAGGCAAAACTAGACAACTCAAATCTTTTGAAAGAAAACTTTTCAAAATCATCTTTTCTTTAATCAACGAAAATCAAAACCCATAAGATCATTTTAAAAGAACAAGAGACAAACCCACTTTTAAAATTGCTCAACTTCTTGAATCAACAATCAATTTTCAAAGCTATCGAAAGATAATTTCGAAAATCATATAGATCTTGCAAATATATATATATATATATATATAACTCTAAGAAAAACTCTACTTTAAGTTTTGAAGAAGAAATGAGATGAAACTCCCAAAATCAACAGTATCAAAACTCGATCTTCACCGCACACAACGAAGCTCTCGAGAAGTTAACCAACTTTGATGAAGAACCTATGGCAGAACTCTAATGGATCTTGAGAAATCAAGGTTTTGATCCAATTTGACGTAGGGAAATGTAGAGAGAAGGGAGAGAAAAGGGTTTTTAGAGAGAGATATACAAAAGTGATCAAAAATATCAGATTCACGAACTAATATAACATGGTTTGCTCGAGCGTCAAATACACTTCCCAGTACTTTTGTAGACAAGTTAAACTTCTGAAACTAAACATTCTCCGCTCGAGCACATAAACGGCCGCTCGAGCGGACAAGCAACTTCTAATGCAGTTTACATTTTTACTTCAGGGGCGCAGCCCCTCGACCCCGCTAGGGCACTACCCTTGGACGTGCCAAGGGGCATTGCTCCCTCGACCCCTATGAGTTGACCGGGAAGCTCGATCCCCGACCTGCCCAGTCAAAGTGGCAAAACATGAAAGAAGGGTCGAAACCGGGATCGCTACAACCTTCTCCCCTTAAAGAATTGTGTCCCTGAAATTTCAAATCAAACTACCCAAATGAAGGGGTTTCTAGCGATCAAAACCATGCTATTTCATTTTCAAATCACAATACTAACTCTCAACCAAATTCCACTATTTCCACCATGGTTATCTCATTAACAACAACCTCCCAAATTCGCATAAACATGAAATTTTCCAAAAAGTAATGGCAACTGTAAACAACCTTATGCTTAAAACAACAACGCACATATCAACATGTGGTTAACAACTTTAAATACGTTTCCCTCAACACTAGGAAATATTACAAAGAAAAGCAACTTAAGCATTTTCAAATAAATTCAAATATTTGGAGTGGACTTCCGCCTCCCGTTCCCTTGTCGCTTCTTCAACTCCATGGTGTCTCCACAACACCTTTACCAATGATATAGTTTTGCCCTGTAGCACTTGCTCCCGGGTATCTAATATTTGAATCGGTCGTTCCTCATCTACCTCCAAATCAGCCCAATCAAGCACATGAAAAGGGTCAGGTTCATACTTCCTAACCATAGCTACATGAAATACGTCGTGAACTCTGAAAAGTTGTGGCGGTAAAGCTAACCGGTATGCCACTTCCCCAATTCACTCTAAGATCTCAGAAGGCCCAATGAACCTTGGAGATAATTTACCACTCTTACCAAACCTCATCAAACCCGCCTTGGTGAGATTTTTAGAAACACATGGTCACCAACTTCAAAAGATAAAGGTCGTTTCCTCTTATCAGCATAACTCTTTTGTCAGCTTTGGGTCGTAGCTAACCTCTACCGAATGAGAACAACTTTTTCGGTGGTCTCTCTAACAATTTTCAGACCCAGTAACGGTGCATCACCTATTTCAGCCCAACAAACCGTTCATTTACAAGGTCGACCATACAAGGCCTCAAATGGTGCCATCCCCGACCTGCCCAGTCGAAGTGGCAAAACATGAAAGAAGGGTCAAAACTGGGATCACTACAAAGACTATTAGGGTCAAGGTCGGAATAGTCTCAGCCCTATTCGTTGCCATTTTTCTAAAAAGTCACAATTTTAAAAACTAAATAAATATACAAAGCAAAACAAATCATAACGATCTTAAACTGCAAGAAATTAATTAAATTAAATAACAAACTTTGTGTATTTAAAATTAAAAACACGACTAGAAATAAAATTCTAAAATCAATTTCAGAATGTAAACTTTATTTCCCAAAACCCATAAAGGAATTATTTCTGAAAATGAAAGAAGGAAAGAAATTTCTTGTTCAAGTATAAAACTAGAACAAGAACACCCACTAAATTAATACTGAATTAATTTAAATAAAATAAAACTTATAGATTATTGCTGTATAGAAATACATAAATGAAAGACATCTGAGGCCTGTGTTGGACACACTTTCCTTAAGATCGTTACGTCCTCGCTACGGTGCTCAAGAACAGGTGACACCAACCTTCCAAGATGTAACAACTATATTCCAAAATTGTAGCACTACAATCTGGGTCTAGCGAACAGACTGAGTTGTATCTCTCTCTTATAGAAAATATAAGAACAGTATGCAGAAGAGTAATATAAAGAAAATGAAGGAAAAATAAATGAGAGAATTGGTTGGCGAAGGTCTGAATTTATAGGCAATAAGGTGACTGTTCGAACGGGTTTGGAAGCCCTCCGAACAGGTGCAAACCTGAAAACCATTAGAGTGAAGAGAGGTGACCGGAGAAGGAAAGGATGCCACTCTTCAGGTTTGAATTTTGAAATTTGATGTAAATGTTTGAATTTTTTCCAGTTAGGAATTCAAGTTTTCCTCAAGAACTGTGGGAAAAAATAATAATAATAATAATTCAAACAAATTTTGTCCAAAAATTAAAGCTATGACCCGATCCATAACCTGCACCCGAGTTCGGCTCGGCTGGTCGAACGGATGGCGGCGGCGCGCGCAAGCATGTGGTGATTTTAAGCCAAGCCCACTTTGTCCATAATTCCCCTCCTTACAAAACTTGGGGTGTCCCTTGGGACCCAACCCAAGTATGTCCACCTAGAGCTTATATACTCATAGTAGCTCTCTTAAAGTTTCAATGTGGGACAACCAATTTAAGGAAACTCACGTTTGACTCTTCAACTTCCTATTTCATGAACCCAAAAATGATGTCAACTTCCCATTCACTCATAAATGGTTTTAACGAATCATTTTCACCGTGTGACTTGCCACGCGACAAGGAACACATCACCTCTTTAGATCCACCCCAAAAGACGTGTGGGCCCCACTCAAATTTGGACTCAAAGGTGGCCCAAAAGAAGCCTATGAAAACCATAATTTCCAACACTTTGTGTGATATTAGAGGAATGGGTTTCCCCTAAAGCAAGCCCATTTTTAATTTTCCTATTCCTAACTCTCTTCCAACAACTTTGTTTTTCTTTGTTTTCCCTTCTTAGCAAGAATAGGTAAACATAAGAACAAGAATACCTGCTCTGCTGCAACTATACGTAATAGATTTGGAATGAATTCCTTGTTAAGTATTAAAAACCTATGTCACATGGACTCGGGTACGAGTATCAGGTGTGGATGTCTAAATTGCGTACGACTGTCAGACACATCCCACACCCTTACCCATGTCATATTCGGTGGACACGGGTATTAGGTGCGGGTGTCTAAATTGGATATGAGTGTCAGACGTATATCCCACTCTTACCCATGTCATATTTAATGGACATGGGTATTATGGGGGAAACAGAAGAGTCCATGTAACACAATTAAAAACCACATTGAAACAATTCCCTTTACATAGAAAATGTTATTTTTTAAGAGACTTTTATTATTTATTATGCCTTCCAACATCATAATATATATACTTTCTATTGATTTACTTTTTTCAATTTTGGGTAATTGAATAGGTATCCCATGGGAAGAAGAACGAACATTCAAACAAAGGTGACTCAAGTGTATGTCAAAAGCAAATATTTGTATGAAAACAAAAAGTGGGAGTGTGTTGTTGCCCTTGCAAAGAGTTCCAAAGTCAACCCTAAGCATAATTAAATTCCCCTGATTCATTGATAGATATTATTCATTTTATATTTTTAAAATTTTCCTTGCAATGATTTACTTGTGTTACTAAATGTGCTTTGTGCATGTCAATGTATGTGTTTCTCCATCCATACTTCTTGTTTTTTTAGCATTTGGATCTTCTAGCTGTGCAATTACTATGTTTTTTTTCTTGTATGTATGAATTTTGATAAGACCTTTTTTTTTTTTTTCCCAACTGCTGTTAGGCTAGATTTGCCGCAGATGATGCTCCAAGGCTGTGTTCGCTTAGCATTGCAGGTCGACCCCATCACACTGGATGATATGTAGAAGATCTCTCATCACACCTCCAATGAGCTTCAAGTTGCCCAAGACGGCAAAGTATGATGAGTCTAGGCCATCAATTGTGCAGAGAAAGTGCCATCATTGACGACATTGAATGTTGAAGAAAGTAGTTATTTTTATTTTTGGGAGAAATGCAGTTTTGCAACCATCCATTCTAACTTCTTTTTCCCCTATACTTGTTAATTGTTATTTCTCAATTTAGGTTTTAATAATTCTGTGCATATGATGATATTTAGTGTCTTACTATTTTGACAATTGATTAACTTGTGAATGTGTGATAATGTGTGCCCTATGGGTCCTCAAGAATTAGTTGTAATGTGTGGCTCATGAGGTTCTAATTTTAGGTGACAAATGTTACCATCCAACCAAGATTTGGTTTTAACATTGACAATTGATTGACAAATGTGAGTTGGAATGATAAATTGTACATAATTACGTAATTGACTATTAACACCAATGCATGCCATATATTAATATGGCAAGTAGGGGAAATTTTTGATTTAAAAATTGATTAGACTTTAAAAAAAAAAAAAGAATGCTAAATGGATTTAGTATTTTTTCGTTGTAAGCATATTGATTGGTGCATAATTGGCTTGAAGAATTGAAATGAATCAATTGCACATTTGATTGGTAAGGATTCATTGTTGGGGAATTTCAAAATGGTTTTCAAAATTTATAGTTTAATTTTTGGGTGTTTTAAAAACCTTCCATGTTTTCTTTGGAAAGCATGAAAAAAGTTTGGGGACTTTGTCCCACATTGGAAAGAGAGTAAAACATGGAGCACTTAATAAAGTGCTACATGGAATATTCTTTTGAATATGGAATTATGGGATGAAAGCTAGTGTGCATGTACCCACATCGCAAGGATAGTGTTTCGCACCGTCCTCACCGCGCGTGTGGCGTAGGCAGTGTGGCGTTTGATGGTGCACTTTGCACGGATGCATCGGCGCCATGAGGGTGCTTTCCTATTTCCATTGGACAAGTTGGAGCGATGACATGGCATAGGTGACATGGAATACAGTCAGCTCCACGTGGCAATGACATGTCGTCCGTTGCTGATGAGTCAATCAATCGATCAAACGGTTATGTGTCTAACGGGAGCGGGTTGATCATAGCCGTTGATTGGAGATCCGCGCAATCGTACGAATGAGATGGCACCCGATCGTGATTAGGTATGATTAGTCAAGGCATCTATTCGGTGTCAGAATGATCCGCACCATAAATCATCGATCCAACGATCAGATCTGATTGGATGTGATCAAGGGACATGACCATTCAATCAGATCCATCAAGGCCTATAAATAGGCTATGAAATCAGCCATTTCATTCCATCCAAAATCCTAAAAAGCATTCCTACAATTCTCTCTCTCTCTCTCTCTCTCTCTCTCTCTCTCTCTCTCTCTCTCTCTCTCTTGATTTTGAATTTTTGATCAAAAGTTTCTTAAGCAAATTTATGGTTTTCTTATTGATAATCAAGTTCTACAGATTTGATTATCAGTGTCTTGGTTTCTTGATTAGATCAAGAGTGTTCTGATCTACTGTCGTAAGTGCAGACGCCGATAGACTAGATCTTTAGATCAGGCTTCATTGTATCTTGGAGGCAAATTTGTTGTAACCCTCTGCACACCTTTTGGTGGGTATAAATATTGTCTTTAGGAAAACGACTGAGTAACACGACTTGAAGCACAAAATTTTTTGTTCAACATAGACAAGCTCATCGACAAGTTTTAAAGTACCGAAGACCACCAATTAAAGAATTTAAGACGATTTGTTCCAACAATCTAAAGACAATATTTGGATATGGCGATGTCTATTCAGAAAATGACTCAAGATTTCATGAAGCTAGACCATTTTGATGGAGGAAATTTTCAATGTTGGCAAAAGAAGATGCACTTTTTGCTCACCACTCTCAAACTGGTCTATGTGCCAACTACCACCCATCCAACGAAGCAAGAAAACGAGACTATGAAGCAAACCCGTGCCAGAACCAAATGGGAGAATGACGACTACATTTGTCGAGGACACATTCTGAATGCGCTGTCAGACTCTTTATTCGATGTGTATCAACATCTGGAAACAGCAAAGCAACTCTGGGACTTATTACAGTCAAAGTACCTCACCAAGGATGCCACCAGTAAGAAATTTCTTGTTAGTAATTTTATACTTTTTACAATGATTGATACAAAGCCCATTATGGAACAATTCCATGAGATCCAACATATTCTGAGTCAATTTCAACAAAAGAATATGAACTTGGATGAATCTATTGTAGTTTCATCTATAATAGAGAAACTACCATCTTCTTGGAAAGATTTTAAGAAAACTCAGAAACACAAAAAGGAAGATCTTACTTTAAAGGAATTGGCTCAACACCTCTGAGTTGAGGAAGAGTCAAGGTTACTTGAAAGTAAAGATAAACAATTGGCTCAAACGTCCAAGATCTATATGGTAGATGATGGTAAGAGGTACAACAAAAAGAAACATAAGCATGAACCCCAACCCAAGAAAAATACTAAGAAGCCGAAAGGTGCTTGCTGGCACTATGGCAACCCAGGGTAGTTCAGAAATAAATGTTGGTCATACAAGAAGAAGCCAGAAGCATCAAATGCCAAGAACAAGTTCGTGGTTGTTGTATCCGAGTTGAACATGCTCGAAGATGCTGGTGACTGGTGGATTGACTCAGGAGCAACAAGGCATGTCTGCAACAACAAGAGCCGTTTCACTACTTATGAACAAGTGAGTGATGGAACAATTCTCTACATGGGCCACCCTTCAACTGCTGTTATCAAAGGCAAAAGGACGGTGGATCTAGAGTTTACATCTGGAAAAGTCCTAAGTCTTAATGATGTTTATCATGTACCTGATGTCAGGAAAAACCTTGTATGTGGAAGCCTGCTTAATAAGCATGGTTTCAAGTTAGTATTTGAGTCGGACAAATTTGTCATGTCTAAGGGTGGGATTTTTGTTGGGAAGGGCTACATATATCAAGGAATGTTCAAACTTAACATTATCAATATTACATTTGTTTCTGCTTATATTGTTGATTCTCTTTCTTTATGGCATGCTCGTTTAGGTCATGTTAATACTAGGAAATGCATGATATGGTTAATTTAGATTTAATTCCTAAGTATGATATTGATATGTTTGAAAAATGAAAATTTTGTGTAGAATCTAAAATTACTCGCATTACATTTCCTAAAGTAGATAAAACCACATCTCTGCTTGAACTTGTGCATAGTGATGTATGTGACATGCATAGTACCCCCACTGGAGGTGGTAAGAAATATTTTGTAACATTTATTGATGATTTTTCTAAGTACTGTCATATCTATCTTTTGCATTCAAAAGATGAGGTGCTTGATAAATTCAAGATTTTTAAGACAAAAGTAGAAAATCAATGTAACGTCAAAATAAAGAGACTTAGGTCTGATAGAGGTGGTGAATACGATTTTCCAGAATATTGTGAAAAAGTTGGTATTATTCATGAGAAGCCTGCACCCTACACACCACAACAAAATGGAGTAGCTGAAAGAAGGAATAGAATATTAACAGAAATGATTAATGCTATGCTTTCTTATTCCAGTTTAAGTTCTGGTTTTTGGGGTAAAGCCTTGCTGACTGTCTGTCACATACTCGATAGAATTCCTCTCAAGGGAAGAAATGTTACTCCTTATGAACTTTAGAAAAATAAGAAACCTAATCTTGGTTACTTGAAAACATGGGGCTGTAGAGCAATAGTCAGATTGCCTGAACCTAAAAGGAAGAAATTAGGTGAAAAAGGAATTGAATGCATATTCCTTGGCTATGCTATACATAGCAAAGCATATAGGTTTCTGGTAGTAGATCCCAATGGTTCAATGGAAACAAATACCATCATTGAATCATGTGATGCGGTATTTTAAGAGAATCATTTCACAACCATTCCAAGGTTGGATTCTAATCAAGAAAATGAATCAACTCCTTTGATGTCTATAGAGGAAAGTGAACGACACGAACCTATTGAGCCTAAATAACCTAATGAGCCTATTGAGCTATGGAGAAGCAAGAAGGCTAGGACTGAGAAGTCATTTGGCCCTAATTTCATTGTTTACCTTGTAGAAGGAACTAGAAAAGCATATTGTAAGCAAACAATGATTTCTTTGAATATGGATTCAGATCCATTAACCTTTAAGGAAGCTATGAAGTCTCAAGATGTTGCTTTCTGGAAAGAAGTAATAAACGATGAGATGGATTCTATCATAGGTAACAATACTTGGATACTTGCTGATTTGCCACCTGGATCCAAACCCATTGGTTGTAAATGGATTTTCAAAAGGAAAATGAAAGTTGATGGCACAATTGACAAGTTCAAAGCAAGATTAATTGCTAAGGGTTTTACTCAAAATGAGGGTATTGATTATTTTGATACATATGCTCCAGTGGCTAGAATCGCCACCATTCGAGTGTTGATTGCCTTAGCCTCAATCTATAAGCTTAAAATCCATCAAATGCACGTTAAGACCACTTTCCTAAATGGAGAGTTAGATGAGGAAATCTACATGCAACAACCGGAAGGATTTGGTGTACAGGGTCAAGAGCACAAAGTGTGTAAACTCGTGAAGTCACTATATGGACTGAAGCAAGCTCCAAAATAGTGGCATGAGAAATTTAACAAAGTAACAGTGCCAAATGGTTTTAGGATTCAGGAATCTAATAAGTGTGTATACAGTAAGTTTATTGGAAATAGAGGTGTAGTCATATGTCTATATGTAGATGACATGCTTATTTTTGGTACTGACAATGATGTCATTGAAAGTACTAAAAGTTTTTTCTCGTCTAGCTTTAGTATGAAAGACATGGGCTTGGTTGATGTAATTTTGGGTATTAAGATCAAACGAGAGGACAATAATTTGATTCTAATCCAGTCGCACTATTTTGAGAAAATTCTTAAGAAATTTAATCAATATAATTGTACACCCATGTCTACACCTTTTGACTCTAATTGGAAATTGTATCCTAATACTGGAAGAGATGTTGATCAGCTAGAATACTCAAGAGTAATAGGTAGCCTGATGTATGCCGTGACTTGCGCTAGACCTGATATTGCTTTTGCAGTGGAAAAACTTAGTAGATACACTAGTAATCCCAGTAGTGTGCATTGGCATGCTGTTAACCAAGTACTTAGATACTTGAGGAAAAACAATAGACTATGGAATAGTCTATAATGGCTATCCAGCAGTGCTAGAAGGATTCACAGATACTAGTTGGATAATTGACCGTGAAGATCACTCGTTCACGAGTGGTTGGATTTTTACTCTTGGAGGAGGAGCTATCTCCTGGGGTTCTAAGAAGCAAACATGCATAACAGACTCAACCATGGCGTCAGAGTTTGTAGCATTCGTTTCTTGTAACAAAGAGGCAGAGTGGCTAAGGAATCTCTTGTTAGAGATTAAGATATGGCCAAAACCTATGCCACCAATATCTTTGCATTGTGATAGTGAAGCAACTCTATCACGGGCCTATAGCCATGTCTATAATGGAAAGTCCAGACATATAGGACTGAGACATAGCTGTGTCAAACTATTAATCACAGAAGGTGTGATTACCATTAGTTATGTAAAGTTAAGTGAAAACTTGGCTGACCCCTTAACAAAGGGACTTGCAAGGGATTTGGTTTGGAAAACATCCAAGGGGATGGGTCTCAAGCCCACTTAACATAATCACTCCTAGTGGAAACTCAACTCAACACTTGAAGAAATATCAAGTCTTGAGTTCAATGAGCCCAAGTACACTATATGTTGTGATTGCAAGCACTTAGTTTTATTTCATTTTCATTCCAAGGTTGAAGTGCTTGGTACCTGTAATGTGAAAAGAAGAGGATGAGTTAGCAAACTCTTAATAAGCTTACAAATGGGTTGTCAGGGTACTGTAAATTACAGGGGTACTCTTCGTAAGCTTACCTGTATGAGTGTAGGAGGTAGGGATGGCAATTTGAACCCGACCCGACAGGGACCCGATCCCCCGATCCTGAATTGTGCAGTTTTTCCCTGAAATATACTCCCGACAGGGCGGGGATGGTATTTAAAAATAAATCCCCGATGATATTCAGGCCGGGGACGGTGATACATTTTTTAGCCCCGGCCTGCCCCCGACCCCGGCCCCGGCCCCGGCCCTGCCCCCCGCCCCGTTTAGGCCCCGATTTATATATATATATATATATATGTGTGTGTGAGTTTATGGTTAGGTGACCCATTCTCACACACAAAGCAAACAGCATGTTTAGCCCTCAATGGTTAGGTGACCCATTCTCACACACAAAGCAAACAGCATGTTTAGCCCTCAATTTATATATATATATATATATATGTGTTTCTGGTTTGGTGACTCACTGTCACACACAAAACAAACAGCCACTCCTCTTTCTATCGCCTGCCTCTCGCTCTCTATCACCTCCCTCTCTCTCTCTCACACTCACATACGACCACCGCTCCTCCCTCACCGCCACTCCTCTCTCTTGGCGTCAGCGGAGCTCACACACGACTGTCGCTCTTCCCTCACCGTCGTTCCTCTCTCGCATCGGCGTTGGCTCCTCCATGTGTTTATCTTCAAATCTGGAAATGATGAAGTTGAAGATGAAGATGTCGGCTCCTTCATGTGTTTATCTTCAGATCTGAAAATGATGAAGATAAAAATGAAGATGTCGGCTCTTCCATGTGCTTATCTTCAGATCTGAAAATGATGAAAATGAAGATGAAGATATTGTGGTGTTTATGTTGTCGTTGATGAAGGTTTTTTTCTTTTGTTCTTGATGATAATGTTGTTGTTGTTGATGATGTTGATGGTGTTCTTGTTCATGAATGGTTATATTTTTTGAAGCTAGTTTTTTTTTTTTTTAGGAAATGTTCGGGGTCAGGGAAACCAGATCCCCGTTAGGGGGCGAGAGTGGGGGTGATCATAGGTTCCTCATTGGGGATCGAGGATGGAGATAGGGGGAATTCGACCATCGGGGATCGGGGACGGGAAGGGTGATCCCCGGCCCCGTCCCGCCCCGCCCCGTTGCCATTCCTAGTAGGAGGTGGTGCCGCTTCCTATGAGTCTAAGGGCTTGACTCTAGAGTGCTCATGAAACAGAATATAGACACAAGGCCAATCCATGTGTCGGCTTGTTTGAATACTTGAGGTAACCTATACTGTGTGTGAGACATGTCCGGTTAGTCGTATAAGATGGCTAGTTCAAAGACAAGTCTACTATGCCATCTTGACTAACTTTGAGATGTCTTCACTAAGTGAATGATTCAAATCCTAAGATATCTTCACCTATGCATAAGGCTGCCAAGTGAATCAAGAGTCATCATCTGGTATTTTGAAAATGGTAGAGGAATGTTGGGGAATTTTCAAAATGATTTTCAAAATTTATAGTTTAATTTTTGGGTATTTAAAAACCTTCCATGTTTTCTTTAGAAAGCATGAAATAAGCATAGGGACTTTGTCTGACATTGGAAAGAGAGCAAAACATGAAGCACTTAATAAAGTGCTACATGCAATATTCTTTTGAATATGAAATTATGGGATGAAAGCAAGTGTGCATGCACCCACACCGCAAGGATGGCGCTTCGCACCATCCGCACGCGCACATGCACGCGCATGGCATGGGCAGTGTGGTATTTGATGGCACACTTTGCACTTAGCACGGATGCATCAGCGCCATGAGGGCGCTTTCCTATTTGCATAGGACAAGTTGGAGCGATAACGTGGATCCAACGTGGCATGGGTGACGTAGAATACAGTCAGCTCCACGTGGCAATGACGTGTCGTCCGTTGGCGATGAGTCAATCAACCAATCAAACGATTGTGTGTCCAATGTAGAGTAGGTTGATCATAGTCATTGTGATAGTACGAATGAGATGGCACCCGATCGTGATTAGGTATGATTAGTCAAGGCATCTATTCGGTGTCAGAATGATCTGCACCATAGTTCGTCGATCCAATGGTCAGATCTTATCGGATGCGATCAAGGGACATGACCATTCGATCGGATCCATCACGGCTTACAAATAGGCTATGAAATCAGCCATTTCATTCCATCCAAAATCTTGAAAAGCATTCTTTCAATTCTCTCTCTTTCTCCCTCTTGGTTTTGAATTTTCGATCAAGAGTTTCTTAAGTAAATTTCTGGTTTTCTTATTCATAATCAAGTTCTGCAGATTTGATTATCAGTGTCTTGGTTTCTTGATTATATCAAGAGTGTTTTGATCTATTGTCATTAGTGCAGATGCTGATAAACTAGATCTTTAGATCAGGCTTCATTGTATCTTGGAAGCAAATTTGTTGTAACCCTCTGCACACCTTTTGGTGGGTACAAATATTGTCTTTAGGAAAGCGACTAAGTAACGCGACTTGAAGCACAAAATTTTCTGTTCAACATAGACAAGATCATCGCCAAGTTTTAAGGTGCCGAAGACCACCAATTGATGAATTCAAGATGATTTGTTCCAACATTCATATTTTAGACTTGGTGTTTTGTGCGCGTAGAAGTGATTGCATATTCACCCAAAAATATAAAAGTGATTGCATAATCAATTGGCCAAAAGACAATTTAGATTAGAACTTGTAACTTGTATGCATAATCAATTGCTAAATTGATTAATGTAGGAGCAACTACATAATCAATTGGTGAAAAGACAATTTAGATTAGGACTTCTAGCTTGTATGCATAATTGATTGTTAAATTGATTAGTCAATGCTAAAGAGTGGTATGTAATGTTCGCATTCTTGCCTTACTCTAATACAATCTCAATCAGTTTTGAAAACATATTACCCAACATCAAAACACAGTATCATACTTGATTTGTAAGGATATTGGATATGGCATAACACAAAATACATTAGCAAAATAAGATTTACCAAAACGCTTGTGGTCAATAAATAATAGTTAAAAACTCATTTTCATCCAACTACAAATATTGTTATAGATTATTTCAATCTTTAACTTTAGATCGTGTCCTTCGTAATTTTGATTTCAACATGCATATTGTGATTTTGTCTTCACTGTAAGGATTATACCAAGGCCAAAATTTGCATTATTCCATTTCACAAATAAGATGGTCTCCCCTTGCTTATCTTCTTACACTCTTATGTTTTCTTTTACACAACTGAAACATTTCCACTTCCAAACCTCAGGTGAAACTTCCCCATTTAAATCAGAGCATACATATATAACTTGAATTGGCAATGACTTAGCCATTTGCAGGCAGAAACTCCACCCTAACTTTCCAAAAAAAGCTTGTACACACACAAACACAAACATGTAGACAACTACCTTCCCACCAAAAAAAAAAGAAAAAAAAAAGGACACACATAGAGTTACAAAATCAGATATGGTAAATTATATTTCCAATCATAGGATAAAAACAATAGGAATATGGACAAGTTATCTTGTGACAGCACCATATCATGATTTAATTCATTATTCAAATTAGTTTGCTTCATGGCAAGATTGATTATAGTTGAGGCTTTGAGTCTAAATATGGTTTTAAGAAAATCCTTTGGTGAAAGCATATTCATTTGTAACTAAGAAGTTACAAGTTTCTTTTTCTATTTTGTTAACTTTCTTAAGCTTAACAAGTCTGCAGCCCAATATCATTTCTTTAGAATGCATGACTCTTTCTGATGCAAAAGGTGAGTCCCAACCTCAACTAAAGTTTTGATCTTAATGAATCAATTCCCAAAACCTTGACTCCTAAATAGCTATACATGTAATGTAACTATCATTCAAGAGCCACTACTTCCTTAGAAAATTTATTTGTAAGAGACATCCCTCATTCATAACTTTTCATTTTGTTGGAAACCCATCAAAACCATTTCATAAAAACCCATCTGTATAGTTGGACAAAACAAGTCACAGAATCATTACATAGAAAGAGACCCGTTTCATGTCATACAAATCCATTTCAAAACCATTTCACATAAATCAAAACCATTTCACAAGAGTCGTCATGCCTATTATTTGATTTTAAAAAAAGGCCATGTTAGTACCTTCAATATATCAAAATAAAATTTTTTTTTTTTTTAAAAAAAAAAAAAAGGCCACTATACACAAATGCACTACAAAACAAAAGGTTAAAACACATCTTGCCATACATGTCCCTATCTATGAATTCTTGAAACTTGATTTTCTCATGAGTCACATAATTGGTGTTTTGTTTTGGTTTAAAACCGGCAATGTTCATAGTATGTCACAATTAAAGAATGTTGACAAAAAAGATTTAGCAATTGCCAAAACTTTCAATAAAATAACTAGAAACTTATCTTTGAAACCATAGACCTTTAACTCCAACTTGTTGCTAAAAAGAGATGTTGAAGACTTTAATTTTGCCACACTGTCCTACAAAAAATAAATAAATAAATAAAAAGGTCACTCTCATGTTTCGACCATAAGCTAAAAGGGTAGAAATTTAAAAAGTAGGAGATTTGAAGACCAAGTCACAACAGAATGCCTAGTATTGGTTATTATTGAAGCACCAAAAGTGTCAAGTGTAGCCATTTGTAGAATAGAAGTGTACATAATTCCCCAAGTAGCATTACATGTGCTTTCTCTTAGAAACTATACTTCTACTCATTAGTACCTTCAATGAAACATTAGTCTCAACAGTTGAACACTTTATTTAGCATTTAGTTTCAACATTTCCACTATTTGAATAGAGTTTCCTATGTTTTAACTTCAACTCCATCAATTATACATCAACATCAACACTCAAAGAAGCTATTTGTTTCTAAACACAAGTTGCAGCAGTTAAATGTTACTAATTACAGCTTTTAAAATAGAATTTCAACTTTCAAAATTCAGTGTCATAAGTGGTACTTACAACAGCTAAAACATAATTTTAACAACAAAAACTTAGTATTTCAGCACTTACAAACAACACTTCAACAACCTAAATCAATAATTGTAGTTTTTAAATACTTCAGCAACCAAATTAGATATTTTATTGTGAAGTCTACAAAAAAAAATACAAAAATCAATAGTATAATCTCTCGTACCATGCTATCAACTAAAATGAAACAAATAAATTACCACATCGGCCAATGCCCTGCTATCAATTAAAAGCAAACAAACAAAATAAAAGAGAAGAAAAGAGAGATCATAGAAAGTCAATGTGCATAGAGCATAAGAAATTTTCAATACTTAAATGACTATTTGATCCCTTAACAGAAAAATACAACAAAGAAATAACAAAGAAAAGACAAGGAAAAAAGACTTCGATTAAAGAGAGAAAAACGGATTCCCATATGCATACAGTAACTTCCGGCCCCTATTTATGACCAACGAAGTGAGAGATGAAAGAGTGAGAGGCTGAGGGTAAAGGGTGTGTTGGTTAACCGGTTACTCCGGTTGCCTATTTTTCACCATTAAACAATTGAATGGTTAAGATCTAATTAAGTAATCCAAGGGTTTCAAATTAAGATGCATGTGAACACTACCCTATCATTTATCATGCTAAACAAACAAGGAAAAGAAAAATAAAAAAATTTAATTTTTCAAATTTCCACTACTTTAATTCTAAAGTTTCACACTAATCTTTCATGGTTATTGTAGACACCCTATTTTGACTGGCCTTAAGCCTTGAGCGCTTTCGTCTAAACACCCGATGATGAAAATTGGAATGTGCTATCGTACGAATCACTCATTAGAAAGGCGGAATTTGAGCTTTAAATACCTGTTTTGGCCAAATTTTTTTACATCCGTCCAAAATTATTTTGCAAAATACTTCTTGCGTGCAATTCCAAACATCTTTACATTGTTCTAAGGCTTGAAACTTCAAGTGTTGCACCTTTTTCAGTAAATAGAGTAACGGACAAAGTGGAAATGGGTGGAATGGATGATAATTCTTTGGAAAAACCCTACTTTCCCTCCAAAATAGTCTGGCCATACAAAATTTAGTCTGGCCAGCTAAATTGGCAGTCGACCACCTAAATGATGATAAATAGTGTACGGTTAGATGAAAAATGTCGGCTGTTTTGTCCGGGAGCAGGGCAATATTGGGAGAATTGGCTTCCATGCATATGGGACTTGCCACCTGTCAATTTTTTAGATATTTCTCCATCTAAATTTCATACATATCAGTCTCCACTACATTGTTGAATTGGCTCTTCAAAAAAGAGGAGATTTGCTTTTACAAAAGCAAGGGTCAAGTTATCTTCTCTCTCTCTCTCTCTCTCTCTCTCTCTCTCTCTCTCTCTCTCTCACCTCTGATACATTGTCTTCCACTCTCTCCACTAAGGGGAGCCTTCTTCACTGATTTTTCTATAAAAAGGACCATTACAGCTAAAAGGAGAAGGAGAGGTCTAAAAGCTTTTATTAGAGAAAGAGATTATTTTGTCAAAATTAAGAGAAAATAGAAAGTGTGCTATAAACCTCCTTCTTCTCAACTTCTTCATTGATATATCAATCTTCACTGCAAATGCGATATCCCGGGTCTTGGGCTTGAATAGTATTGTGTAGTAAAGTAGTATGCTTTTCTTTCGGTGTTTGGTTTACTGTATTGGGTCATTGAGATTTCCTTTTTACTCCTACTTTACCTTTCTTAACTTTTCTAGATTGAAAATTTTGAGTTTTGAGAATTGGAACTTGTTTTGGATTGCAAAATCTAAACTCTAGTTTCTAGGTAAAACCACTCATGCAGAACTGGGAGCAGCCCGAGAGGATCTTCGCAGAGTCTCCTTGGTTTTCTGGGCAGAAAACCACTCAAGCGGATTTTGGTGATTTTTCTAGGCAGCTATCTAAAGTAATCCACTTATGGGGCAAAAATTTTAGCTCGTGTGGATTGGAAATTCTGCTCGTGTGGAATTGAAACTGCTCAGGCAGATTTTGGCGTATCTGTCTCGAAATTCTTGATCTTTTCCTCAAAATTGGTGCCAAAAAGTGTTTTTGCACAGATTTTCTCTTCTCTCTCTCTCTCTCTGTATGCATCTATTCTCTCCATTCTCTCTAAAAACACACCCAAATTCAACTTCCATCTAAGATTTAACTCAAATCTTCAAGAGTTTGAGGGGGCTTTTTACACCAAATTGAAGAAGGGCGACGAGGGCTACAGTTGTAACCGATTGGATTGTGTTTTCGTCAATTTTGATTTCTAGGGTTTTCTTCCTCCTCATCTCCCAAGCTTGAAGTGGGGATAATCTCTGAGTTATATATATATATATATATTTGCAAGATTATGCTTGTTTGGAGCATTTATTACATGTTTGAGTTATGATTTTGGGTTATTGAACCATAGATGATGTTAGAAGATGATTTCACCTACTTTTCCCAAAACTTTTGAGAATATGACTTATGTTCTAAGGTGTGGGTGTTTTTTTAAAAATCTTTTCAAAAATTAAACAAAAATCTTATTTTGGTGGAAACCCTAGAATTTGGGGATTTGGGGAAAAAGTTGAGATACTGTGAAATTAATGCTTGATAAATTGTTATGTGAAGAAATGATGGAGAATTTCCTATGGTTTCATGAAGGAAATGAGAATAGTCAATTTTAAAACTTATCATTGGTTTGTCTTGGAAAACCGAGTTTAGAAAATGATGTTTAACATGTAAAGAATACTTGAATATTAATATTGTTATATTGTCTCTAGGAAAAATATATTATGATTTTATATTGATAAGAGATGTGAAATTTGATCACAATGGAGGATTGCATGGATGAATTGAGAAATTTCAAAATTTTGAAATTTCAAGACATTGATATAAAAATCTATTGCATTGGCACTTGATTTCATTATCATCACCTTTCGATTTGGCATTGTTGAGTGTAAACACCGCATTTTTGACCTCCCTTAAGACTTGGGCTCCTCAGGTTGACACTCAATGATGAAATGTTACGTTGTACAACCGCTCAAGTTCTTCAGCAAAAGGTTTCGATTTTTGAGCTTTTGATCCTAACCTTACACCCTATTTTGACCAAAACTATTTTAGACCTTAAAACCCCCTTTTTCACAATATTTTTTCAAATGTTTCTACAATGTTCCAAGGCTTGCATTTCGTTTAAAATATTACACTTTTTAGTAAACAAAGTAAGGACAAAGTGGAAATAAATGGAAAGGAGGTGAACTCTTTGAAAAACATTTAAAAATATCTTATTTATAGGTTTGGAGTTGAAGGAAATATGAGGGGATGGAAGAAAACTAGTTTAGGAAAAGGTTGAGCATCAAACCATTAGGAAAGAAATGAGCAACCTTCACTAAATTAGGCATGTCTCTTTGTACAATTAGAATTTAGATGTGAGACCACCACCATTGAAAATTAGACTTCTAGGGCTTCAATTTAGACTCAAGAATCACATAAAATTGAGTCCAGATGAGGGAGGTTTGCCCGTTTGAAATCGGGCTTGAAAACAGATTTTGTTTGCAAGTAGTAGAATAGCCGATCGGCCAGTTGATGAGAAATTCGGCCATTTCAAGTGGCCGAATGGCCATGTGTCCCGGCATGCCAATTTCAATGGCCAACCGTCCCCCTACATGGCCGACCAGCCAGGTTTCTCGGCTGGCAGATATTTTGTTGCTAGCTATCTCCCTATGTGCATGCACTACACCAGCTGGCTCAATATAGATATCTCTAACTAAGACACTTGTTTTTCTATATATACTTGACCATCCCTCTCGATTTTAGGTAGAAAAAATTACCAAATCTCAAATTCTTGAAAAGCTTTCTCTCTCTCTCTCTCTCTCTCTCTCTATCTATCTTACAACCTATATACACCTTATATAGCGACCTCGGTCTTTTTCCATTTGATTATTGTATCCGGACTTGGGTTCCGTTTATTCTGTCATTGTATATTTGTTGTTGTCGTCCTTTATTTTCTCATTTGAAGTTATAGGATGTGTTGGGCAGGTTTGTTTCAGGTTGGTTGGGTTCGTAAACCAAGTGTTGCTGTCCAGTTTTTGGGTTGGTCGCTCGAGCCAGGATTTGGTCGCTCGAGCGAGGTCTGTTTTTGTGTCTTCTGGCTCGATCCAGATTTGCTTCGCTCGAGTGAGCGACTGCGTCTGGTATAGACCTGAGGGCAGTGCTTATTCGCTCGAGCGAGATTTTCTTCGCTCGAGCGAGCGAGGTGTATGTTTTCGAGTTCCTTGCTCGAGCGAGAATTCTGTCGCTCGAGCGTGCTCCAGGGTTGCAGACCTGAAGCATTGTATTCTTGGCTCGAGCTAGCTTTTCTTCGCTCGAGCGAGGTTTTCGTGTGTCTGGTCGCTCGAGCGACCAAGTCTTCGCTCGAGCGAGCCTGTCAGGTTTAAATAGGCAGCAGCGTGTTTCAGATCAGTTTTTCATACACTTTCAGATTCCAAAACCCTTGTTACGAGTTCTCTCTCCCTCTACACACCTTCTCTCTTAGGATTGATCTACTTAGAGTGAGTTTCTACTTTAGATCCTTTATTAAAAAGATAGAGTGAGTCGAAGGCTTCCATTTAATCTGAACATTTAGTGATTTGGAGCACATTGGAATTTGGGTATTCATCTCTGTCTTCTCCATTCGGGTTGTTTTCTTCGAGGTAGGGATTTCCTACTCCATCTTATAAGTTTTTTTCTAAGTTTTAGTATTTTGATATGTTGGGGGTACTTTGGTAATTTTGGGAAAAACCCTAGTTGTATTAATTAATTAATTTGTATAATTAATTTAAGGGAATTAGGGAATTTGGTTAAATTCATGAAATTGGGGAATTTATTGATTAAATGGTGTAGTTGGATAATTTAAATCACTCGCCTATGGAATTGTTGATATATTTATTTCCAAGTCTAGAAATAACTGTTTTGGGCTATCGGTGGAGGATAGTCGTGATTGTTGTAGACACTGCATGTGGATTAGGGATAACTGAAACTAATCATTGATTAAGTCATCAATTTTGATTGTTGAATTAATACAGACATTATGTGTATTGATTGTGTTGTATATGTTATGTGTTTACATACATTGTTTTGTGTGGGAGGAGATAGGGGATGTACTCCACGGTTTAGGGGAAGATAGGGGATGGACCTCTAAACCGGATTTTGTTTGGGAGGAGATAGGGGATGGACTCCATTAGCATCACTTTTATGTGTGCTTATTTATACTGAAGTGTTTTTATTGATACAGCACTAAAATGTGTATCAAACTGAAAGTATGAAGTGTTTTGATTTGAGCCTGAGTCTCAATTGTTTGTTGACATTGGAAGAATGTGAATATGATATATATATAGTTCATTGTTGTAAGTTTGGCCAGGTTCTGAGCCATATTGATAATGTTGGAAAGTAAAACGTGTCTTAGACATTAGTGTCATGAGACTGTATGATGATGTAATTGATTATCTTGGTTAACCATCTATTAAATGCTAATGCTTTATTCAATGCTTATATTTGGTTTAGTATATTTCTACTGGGCTGTGGCTCACCCTTTATGGGAACATCATTTTCAGGTCCAGGTGATAAGCTACCACCCAGGACTTAGCTTGGAAGGATTTGGATTTTGAAGACTATCTTTAGTTATTTGTTTTTATTTGATAAACATTCAAGCCTAGGGCTTTATTTGTATTTGAGTTAGAACTTATATTTTTTAGTCCAAGTGTTGACTTGGAAAGATGTAAGCCCATAGGGCATTTAATTTGATATTACGTGTAATGTTTTCATTTAGTAATACTCTGATGAATGAGATAATGAATTGGTTTCTTTTAATAATGCATGCCAATGATATATATATAATGGGCTTATTTTGAGGGCGTGACAACTTATATATACTCCCTAAACCAAATATTTGAGGCTCCTTGCTAAGGTTCTTCAGCTAAGGCTCCTATACTCCCTAAACCAAATATTTGAGGCTCCTTGAAATTCTAATATGATTTTGTGTGCTAATTGTGTGAATATATGTGGTTTTGAATTTCTATCTGTTCACCGTAGGAATATCTGTTTGATTATCTACTTTGGAATTTAAATTGAAGGCCTTATCGGCCACAGAAACCAAAATTGATTGCTCCATTGTGATTGGCATAATTTTTAGAGCCTACGGTGAAGTTTAATTAAAAAATTGATTCGGACCAGATTAAATGGATTAAATTGATGAATTAGTGCCCAATTATTTATTATTTTTAAATTGGTTTAGTGGGACTTTTATAAAAAGGGCAATACACACTCAACACCTCTCTTGGTTTCATCTTTTGGCTGATTTAGCCCTCTAGAGGAAGAGAGAACCGGACTAGAGAGAGAGAGAGTGTGTAGGAGAATCAAAATTTGGTCTTGAAGGCTTGGAAGTTTGAAGCTACACCCAAGAATTGATCTTAGTTTGGGAGATTAAAGCTCTTAGGTGAGTAATCAACCCTTAATTTATGGGTTTGAGTTGTAATTTTGTGAATTAAAGATTAAATAGTGATCAAGAACATGGAATGAGTTGGTTTTGATGAATTTGAAGTCTATATATGCATGCATGTAGAGAATTCCTATGAAATTACATAATCTAGCATGTAATATGTGAATTTTGAAAGATTGTGAGTTGAATCATACATGCAAGCATGTTTTTGATGAGTTCCATGAGAATGAACACCATTTGCATCATTTGAAAGAGAAATGAAGTCAAAATTAGCATGCATGTTTGAATATTAAAGATGTGGAGCTTATGTGAGGTTTGAATGCATGAGCCTTGATTATACAAAGGAATGTTGATTAATTTGAAGAAATGGACCATGATTTTGAGCAATTGACCTCATCTTGCTTGTATACTCATGTTATATAATGTATTTGCATGTTTTGGAACCAAAAACATGAGTTTTGAACCTTGGAAGGTCGGGTTTGAACTCAAGAACAAATTCTAGAAAACCCAGAATTCATGGTGTCCGCTCAAGCGGGGAAACCGCCGCTTGAGCGTGAAATGCGAGCTCCCAGAATATTTTGCAAACATGATATCCGCTCGAGCAGAGAAGTCCACGCTTGAGCGGGGAGCTATGTAAGATGGACTTCCGCTCGAGTATCCAAGTTCCACGTTCGAGCATAAAAATGACATAACCAGTACTTTTGCAGACCTCATGGGTCCGCTCGAGCGGGTAAGTTCACGCTCGAGCGGGGACCCTGTTTCTGAAAATTGTGTGATCGTTCTGTGTTTCGTTTTCTGTTCTCTTTCACTTGCAAGCACTCTTAGGCATGCATTAAGCATTGTAATTGAGTTAAAGAGATAAGAATGAAGCCTAAAGAGGAATATGTGAATTAAAGAACAGATTAAATCGTTTGTGACCCATATGTGTTATATGATGTGTGGGGTCAAGCTCCAGGGCAAATCCGCGAGCCGATCACTGTGAGTAATATCTGATATCTGAAATATGTTGTTGTCTAAATTGCTTACTTCTATGTAATTTTTATAAGTTCATTGATTCGTTTGGTGGACAATGGTTGTTATACTAAATGAATGGGCCAGAGGCCATTTTGATAAGAATGAATAAATGGGCCGAAGGCCGTTTTGACAAGAATAAATGATTGGGCTGAAGGCCGATTGGCATAAATGATTGGGCCGAAGGCTGATTGACATGAATGATTGGGCCGAAGGCCAAGTGACACAAATGGTTGGGCCAAAGGCTGCTTTGACACAAATAAAAGTTTGACATGCATGAATGGGCCAGAGGCTAGTTTGACATGCATGAATGGGCCAAAGGCCAGTTTGACACGCATGAATGGGCCAGAGGCCAGTTTGACATGCATGAATGGGCCAGAGGCCAGTTTGACATGCATGAATGGGCCAGAGGCTAGACTGACATGAATGAAAGTTTGAAAAGCCTAAAGGCCAGTTTGATATGAAAGTTTGAAAGGCCTAAAGGCCAGTTTGATATGGCAGTTTGAAAAGGCCAAAGGCTAGTTTGACACGGATAACAGTTTGACACTAATGAATTGGGCCCAAGGCCGTATGATGTGTTTGGAACCGCAGTTACTTAACTTACATATGTCTATGTATGTATGTATTAGTAGAAATATAAATTAGGCCCAAGGCCGTTTAATGTATATTGTTCCAATGTATATTCTTTATTTGATATTATTCACTAGGCTTTCGCTTACGCTCATTCATGTGTTTGTAGGTGAGCCAAGAGAAGTCCAAACCCAGCCCCAGTGAAGTCTGTATGGAACAACTAAGGTTTTGAAGAGTCAGCCCTTGCGTCTCACGCACGAGACACGTCTTCTCCCTTTTGCCATTGTATGTTATTTTGTCATGTTGGCGAGGACTTTGGTGTACGTCTGTATATAGCTTTGTTTTTGCCGACTTAGATTGAAATGATCCTGTCTATATAGAACTTTATGTTACTATACTTTCTGTTGTGAGTTATTAACATATGTATGTATGGAATGTTATGATGTGCATATAAGCACGGCTCTATAGACAAAGTTTCAAATTTGCTTCCGTTTGGCCTCTTTACTCTGATGAGTTTTGTCTTATTTGGTTTGAGGCCGTAGGTAATCTCGTGATTACTGGCCGGCTATGGCCTTAACCCATAGGGGCGGGTTCGGGTCGTGACACTTGTTCTCTAAGATTTTATCCATGTGTTTCCCATTTCTTTCTCAACTTTTGGCTACTGATTTTCAGATTTTTTTAGAGGCTAAATATGTGGTTTTGAAGTCCCAAAAATAGAGGGCTAGCCACCCCTCCTTAGGCTTGCTTACTAGCTTATTTCTCTCTTCTTTTGGCTCACTTTTTCTAGCTTTTTCATACTAATTCCATAACTATTTTTGTGAGTTTTAGGACTGTTTTGGTGTGTTTACTTCATTCATGTTTTGTATAGTGTGCTTGTAATGTTGTAGTCCTCATATGTTTGGTGGTTTAGGCCTTAGACACCAACCTATTTGAGTTGATAGCTTTTATTTTATGGTTTTCATACATGTGTTCACACTTGCAATAACATCTCTGCACTCTTTCTCCTTTCTTGGTTTTATTTGTTTGAGAGTTGTTACAAACGAGTGTTGTTTAAGGCATGCGACAGAGACCCTTCCATGCTTAATGGTTTAATCTCTTCAGAGGTTCATTACCAAGGCATTACATCTCTCTCATGTCAAGAACAACCTCTTGTTTGACGCTTCTCTTATTGTAGTTGACATAACTCTCATTTTTGGACTAAAATAATTAAAGAATGGAAAGGTAATTAAAAGGGGTTAATAATATTGGACTAAAGAAACAAGAGAATAAAATCAAGTCAAGTTCAATTGGACATTAATTGAACCTATTGCGTCTCGAGTCATTGTATACTCATTAGTGATGTTAATGATTCTAGAAGCGATGTCTACCACTTTCCTAGAGAGGTAACTCCATGATAGGGAGGAGGTTTTGTTAGTCTTTTATTTCCATTTATTGGGACTTTGTTCCATCGATTCATAGATCATCACACAACGAGTTTGCGTCAATTGATGGTTTGTGAATTGAGTCTAACCCTCCCTTGATCTGTTTCATGATAGAGAGAGGCAAAGAGGACAAACATCCCCTGGACACACTCTGTTTGTGCTCTATTTCCTTTCTGTTGCAGTAAGGCAGACCCCCAAAACAGTGGTCGGCCGGGCACCTGTCCATCCGGCTGACCACTTTTCAAGGCCGATCAGCCACTTTATTTTATGCAGACAGTACCCTTTTCATGGCAGAACAGAGCAGAGGCTTGAGCTAAAACAAATTATTTTCTGACTGCAAAACAAAATAGTTTTCAGGCAGATATTCCCGTTCATGCATGCGCGCTTCTCTACTTCCCATGACTCATGGAATCAACAATGATTAGTAGATTTGTTTGAAGTTTGTAATAGTTAGTTCATTAATTAGTTAAATTCCTTTGAATTTGTAATAGCTCGTTAAATAGTTAAGTAATTCGGTGTTGTAATAATTAGCTAAATTAGGACATTCATCTAGATCCTCTCGTCTAGCGGCAAGCTTGTAATATTGTGTATGTCTTCCAACCCCCATTTCCTTCTCCATTTTACTTACTTGCTTATGATGGTTGCATGTTGCATTCATGTTTTGGTTTCATCTCATTACCATGTATAAAGTTTCCATTTTTGCATGCATTGGGTTCAATTCATCATTCTAGCCATATTGTCATTTCTTACTTACTTGAATACATGCACTAAACGCATGCCTTCAGTTGAGCCATGTGTCATGTTAAGAAACCGAACCTATTAGTTGCATTTTGTATGTGTTGCATTAGTCACTTGCATATTAGAGCATGCATTTTTTCTAATTATTTCATTTCCTAGCTTGCCTCGGAGTACTAAGTGAGCATTTCTTACTTTAGCATATTGCATGTAAGTTAGTGTTGCCATGTAACGCCCCAACTTCTGGGCCGTTAATAAATCAATTTAACCTCAAATATAAAATTCTAACTAATTAATAACCTCAAAAATACAAATTGGCTCCAAAATAATTACACAAATGTCTATAATTTATAACTTATACAAATCTCCAAAAATAATATATAGTGGTGGACCCAAAAATCTCTAACTCAATAATTCTTTAAATGCTTCAACTCCAATCGCCACTAGATTTGCTCCACACCTGAAAAATAAATTAATTCAGGAAGTATACAATACAACAGGAATAATAAGGCTCGGACAGAAAATAAATCAATAGAGATCCAACAATTACACAACCGATTAGATTCGATAATTAAGCAATTTACCAAATTGCACAAACAAGTCAACTCGACATATGATAATTTATCCAGAACCAAATACCCGATCCTACTCGGTACATGACCAGTGGCCGGCCTCACCCACCTCACCCAAGCACAACCGCTTATCCGGGCTATTGGTCCAAGCTATTGGCAAGGTCTACTCGATCCATGTACGGAGCATTTCCATGTCATTTAGCCAGACAAATCAACACTGACTACACAGAACAACTTAATGAAATTTATCAAATGACAAGAGTAATCAAATGAATCAACAGTGATTAGTTTCATAGAATTTACCAAAGGATCAGAATAATCAAGAAGAGTACAAATTTACGGTAATTAAAATAAACTCTTTGCAAAGAGATATAGAGAAACATATTGTATACCACCCGAATTACCTCAAATCAATCTCCTGCGTCGCCAACACTCGAATCTCGATATTTCTCCATGGATCTCCAAAGTCTAAGGCATAAGGTATGTAAGGTTTCACAAAATCTACAACTCTCCTCCTTTATGAAAATGCTTACTCTCACTTTAAACATTTTTAATCTAAACTCTAAATCTATATAACAAATGGAGAGATATATTGGAAGAACCATAGAAAGAAGTTGAGATGTGAGCTAAATTTATAGGCAAGGATGCTTGGGACAAAAGAAAAGAAAGACTTGGGGCCAAAGAAAGGAACTTTACTTGGTGGGCAAGAAAGGGATTTACTTGGAGAACAAGAAAAGAAACTTCCTTGGAAACAAAGTAACTTAGAGAGAAAGGAAGATTAAAGAAATTAAAAATAAAAGATTACTTGGTAAGCAAGGAAATGATGAAAAAATAATAAAATAAAATTTACTTGGTGCCCAAGAATAATCAAAAAATATTAGAAAACAAAGGAGATGAATAATAATGAGGTGGAGAGAAAAAGAGATAAAATAAATAGAGAAAAATAAGTTAGATTCTCATCTAAGAATCTCACCACCAAACTTCCACCAATACCTCTCACTAAAATATTAATACCTCAAAAATACGGGGTTTCACATGCCATGTCAAGTATGTTTACCATAAGGCTAAGTGTTTATCTGATATACCTGTTTGAATGCCTATGGATGGAGTTTAGTTCGCTTAAGTTGAGATAATTTGATTAAATGTACATTGAGATCACCTTTTCAAGTGATACATTCAAAACACTTTTCGAAACAAACATGAAATCAAAGTGTTCCAACTTTTGTGAATTAGTCTATACTTACGTGTATCACATAGTAAAATATAGCACAAAAATCGAAACAAGAGCATATAATGTGCATTAAAAGCACATTATGATTAGTAAAGGTCGTTTGATCAGTTGAGTGGGGTGCTCAATTCATGACCTTTCCCTCTTATACCTAAGTTCCCGAGCTGAGACATTTTGGTGATGACAGACTAATGGCTTTCAGCATGAGTCACGGGTTTCCTAAATTTTCTAAAAATATTTAGGTGGTGACTTTGAAATCTGGCAATGCAGTCCATTTTTAGTATCTTTGATTCAAAATCGATTTTCTAAAATAATTTGTTGAATTTGGACTCTCTTCTGTTTGTTCGTTTCACAATGCATCTGTGAAACCAAATTCAGAACCACGGGAGTCCGAACTGTAGGGCTATCGTATCCAAGGAGACTAAACCCCTCCGAGGAGCATGAAAAGCAAGCTACATTGAGATATTTAAATGAAATGTTATTATTGCATTGGACATTTGCATCGTCATTCCATTTTATCATTGATGCAATTGATTTTGAATATTACAATGGAAAAGGTATTGTTTTGAGAAAGGAAATTATTTGGTGTTGTTTTGGGGGTAAATACATTGGTAACTCCAGATAAGGGGTGTAGTTGGTATTGGTTAAGTTGGCCTGAGTGTCTATGGTGACGCACAGAGGAGGTACCACATGCCTTCCAGTTAGCTACCGGTAAAGTGGGGATTGGTAGTGCTTGTTATGCCTACCTGGAGACACCAACCTAGGGATTACCTAAATCGTATTCACCGCCCCTTTGAACTACATTGAAATTATTAAATTGTTAAATTCTCAAAATTGTATTGTGCATAAAAGTTTCAAAGGATAGGGATATATGTTTTTGAACATGGCATGGCATATGCATTCATCCCTTGAAATTGTACAAAAAGTATATACTTTGTGAAGATTTTCTTACTGAGCTTTGTGCTAGCCCTATAGGATTTTGTGCAGGAAAAGATGTGGTAATCCCACCAAGTTAGAGGTGTAGAATATGTTTTGAGAGCACAAGGCTCTTTTCTTTGTTGTAATTATCTTTGACAAGCCAAGGGCTTTATATTTATGGATTCGAAACCACTTTTGTGTAATCGGGCTTAAGCCTCGAAATTTGTGGCCCTTAAGGACATTTATTTGTACTTGACTTATTGTGCCACATGCTATAGATTCATATACTAGGGATGTTGAATGTATAATCACATGTGGAACATTCTTTTGCAAATCTCTTGATGTTTAATGAATACAAATGTTGGAGATTTGAGGATGATATCAATATTGAGACTTACTTCCGTTTACATTAAACAATGGAAGTTGATGAATCTTTATTGTGTTATTTTTTTTTTTTTTTTTGGGCGTGACAACTTGGTATCAGAGCTACCGGGTTTGAATACTTCGGGCTTGCGGGAAGTGGTTTTCTATAATGGGTTTGTTTCTCTTAATTAGGAGATGTTCCGTGTTTTAGGTTTTATGTGATAACATGTTTATATGACTAGATGGGTATGAGATTGAACTGTTGGGATGTGGTTTGCGCCTATGAATTCCCTTGAGGTCTTATTAGAAGGGTACTTGATCAATACTCATTCTACTAAGAATTCTTGCTATTTCGTGTGTAACGCCCTCAAAATAAACCCATTATATATATATCATTGACATGCATTATTTAATGAAAACATTTTATTAATTCATTCATCAGAGTATTACTAAGTAAAGCATTACATGTAACATCAGACAAATTGCCCAACAGGCTTACATCTTTCCAAGCCAACACTTGGACACAAAAATATGAGTTCTAACTCATTACAAGGAAAGCCCTAGGCTTGAATGTTTACATGTATGAATAACTAAAAACAATCAACTAAAGATAATCTTCTTGAAAATCCAGAAGCCCAAACCCTCCCAAGCTAAGTCCTTGGAGGTAACTTATCACCTGAACCTGAAAATGATGTTCCCATAAAGGGTGAGCCACAGCCCAGCAGAGATATACTAAACCAAATATAAGCATTGAATAAAGCAATAGTATACAATAATTGGTTAACCAAGATAATCAGTTATATCTCTATACAGTTTCATGATATTAATGTCCAAGATACGTTTTACTTTTCAACATTATCAATATGACTCAGGACCTGGCCAAACTTACAACAGTGAACCATATATATATATATATCAAATTCACATTCTTCCAATACCAACAAACAAATGAGACTCAGGCTCAAATCAAAACACTTCATACTTCCAGTTTGATACACATTTTAGTGCTGTATCAATAAAATACTTCAATATAGTTAAGCACACATAAAAGTGATGCTAATGGAGTCCATCCCCTATCTCCTCCCAAAACAAAATCCGGTTTAGAGGTCCATCCCCTATCTTCCCCTAAACCGTGGAGTACATCCCCTATCTCCTCCCACACAAAACAATGTATGCAAACACATAACATACACAACACACAATCAATACACATAATGTCTGTATTAATTCAACAGTCAAGATTGATGACTTAATCAATGATTAGTTTCAGTTATCCCTAATCCACATGCAGAGTCTACAACAAGCACGACTATCCTCCACCGATAGCCCAAAACAGTTATTTCTAGACTTGAAAATAAATATACCAACAATTCAATAGACGAGTGATTTAAATTAATCATCTACGCCATTTAATCAATAAATTCCCCATTTCCATGAATTAAATATACATATTAATTTATTAATTCAACTAGGGTTTTTCCCAAAATTATCAAAGTAACCCCAACATATCGATATACCAAAACTTAGAACAAAACCTATAAAATGGAGTAGGAAATCCCTACCTCGAAGAAATAACCCCAAAAGAGAAGATGGAGATGAATGCCCAAACTCCAACTGCTCCAAACTACCAACAATTCAGATTAAATGGAAGCCCTCGACCCACTCTATCTTTTTAATGAAGGATCTAGGGTAGAAACACACCCTAAGTGGATCAAATCTAAGAGTGAAGGTGAATAGGGAGAAAGAGAAGTCGAACCTAGGGTTTAGAACCAAAAAGAATAAGAAAAGACTGATCAAAATCCGCTGCTGCAAATATATACTGGACAGGCTCGCTCGAGCGAAGACTTGGTCGCTCGAGCTACCAGACACAGAGAAACTACGCTCGAGCCAAGGAAGCCTTGCTCGAGCCAACAACTCAAAAGCTCGCTCGAGCGAAAGAAAGCTCGATCGAGCGAAGAACTCAAACCCTCAGGTCTGCAACAAGACACACGCTCGAGCGAAGGAACTATTGCTCGAGCGAAGAATGAACTAACTCGCTCGAGCGAAGAAAATCTCGCTCGAGCCAAGAATGCAAAGCTACAGGTCCTAACCAGACGCAAACTCTCGCTCGAGCTACCAAACCCTGGCTCGAGCGAATAATCAAAAACAACAGCTCGCTCGAGCTACAAACTCCTCGCTCGAGCGAAGATCTAAAATTCTGGACAGCAACACTTGATTCCTAAACCCAACCAACCTGAAACAAACCTGCCCAACACATCCTATAACTCCAAATGAGAAAATAAGGGACAACAACAACCATCATACACTGACAGGACCTACGGAACCTATGTCCGGACACAATAGTCAAATGGGAAAAGACCGGGGTCGCTATATCGTGGGACAAATCTCATCATAAAGGAGTAATCCACATGTGTTTATGTGATTACGTACTTATAAGGGGTAACTCAAAATGAAAAATCATGCATGCATGTACATAATTCAACTCAACTCTTCCAATTCATAGTAATTCTAGCCTCCATTATGCAATTACATGGAAATGAACTTAAGAAGTAGATGAATTCAACTTCTATATGTTTTATCTACAAAGATTAAGGGAGAATTTCATACTTAAAGTGTGGATTCAAGTATATTCTAGCTTAATTCTTCAAATCTCCTCACAATCTCCTTCAAATTATCATTTCTCTCTCTAAAGTGTTGAGTTCACTCTCCCTTTTCTCTAGAATTCTCAGCCCATATGTTGTAAATATGAGTTCAAAACATAATTAAGGCCTTATATATGGTTTAATTAGCTTAGGTTAATTAAGCCTAGTTAGGGCTAATTAATCCCACTTAGTTTTGATTAATTCTAATTATTTTGATCCGAATCAAATTTCAATTAAAGTTGTCATACAATTCTAAATATTCTAATTGGCCTATTTGGTCAGTCAATTTCAGTTTCTAAAGTTGTTGAGGCTTTCAATTTGTGTCTCTAAGTTGGCAATTCTAATAGGTATTCCACAATATTAAATAGATATTCACAATTTAAGCATACAATTAAGCAATTAAACTCACACAAATAATATATTAAAAATACTATACGGGTTGGGGTTGTCACACTCTCTTTCTCTCATTTCTTCTTAGATCTCACATCTCTCTGCTCACATCTCTGCAGATTTATCTATGTTCTCACATCTCTAAAGATCTGGCCGACAGATTATTTGGATTGTTTGGATTGTTGTATCCAAATTGTTAAACCTCAAATCTCTTTTTTTATCGTACCTCAGATCATTGTTTGGTTGTATATATATTGTTGAAAATATGACATTTAAGACCTCATGTGATGCAGATATGTATTTTCATCTGTATATTTAACTATAAATCTATATGTATGTATATCTACGTATGTATTTTCATCGTTAAAGATCTAGAGCTACAAGGATCCAATGCTTTGACAATCCACTGTGTAGATTTTCCACTGTTTTGATGATGATGATGATGATGATGATGAAACAGATTGCAATAGATTAAACAAAAAAAATTATACAGGTCTATTTATATATGATTTTTTTGTTGATCTAGGTCAATACAAGACAACAAAAGGAAAGAAATTTTAAATAAGAGAATAGGAAACTTGAACATATTTCCTAGATCTAGATTTGTGATTTTTTTTTTTTTTTTAGTTCTTGTTGTAGCAAATAGATTGAGTTGTTGAACATATTTTTCAAATGTAGATCTATTGAAATTATTATTATTATTATTTTGTAGTTCTTGTTGTTTGTTGTTGTTGAGTTTGAATTTTATTTGTATATCTATAGCCTTTCTGATTTAGACCCAACTCATTTGATGTTTTAAATCCGAGTTTCATTGTCTCATATTGTTGTTCATATTTTGTTTTCCTTTATCTCTCTTTGAGTTCAGCTTTTGGGATATGTTGGTCATATTTGGAATAGGTTGGTAGCTTGTTTTTTAAGTTGTTGTTGCCCAAAATTTTGTTCCTACGCTCGAGCGGTTTTTATGAACTCTTAGTACTTTACAGGTCTGCAAAAGTACTGGGAAGTGGTATTCTACGCTCGACCGAAGCTTTTTGCGCTCGAGCAGTGTAGGATCAAGTGGCCCTTATTGCGGACGGGCATTGGCCTTCTATCTGTAAAACTATTGAGAGTTTGTATTTCACGCTCGAGTGACAACTTCTTGCGCTCGAGTGGTCACATCTTTGTGTCTGTATGCTAGCATCACCTTTTGTGCTCAAACGGTCTGTGCGTGTATCAGTCCTTAAAAGTCACTTTTTACATCACTTGTTCATCCTTCTCTCTTTCTAAAACATTTCAAAACCCTAAGTTGACACACTTTCTCTCTAAAACTCACCTTCTTTCTACAAATACACCTAGATCCATCGAGTTCTTCGCCCGTGTCCCTTTGTTAAAAAAGTAGAGCGCGTCGCAAGCTTCCTTTTGATCCGAACGAAGTTGGGTTTCGGCATCCTTGGAGTATCTTCATTATCTCTCTTGTCTCCTAAGCTTGAGGTAGGGATATCTCCACTCTTTTTATGAGTTTTAACTTTGTTATTTGTTGTTTTTAAATAATGCTGAGATTTATAGAAGATTTGGAACAATCTAGGGTTTGGGTAAAGAAAATCAAAATAGGGGTTTTTGTTATTGATTCTTGAAAATGATTATGATGTTGGAAATAATGTTAAGTTGGGTAGAAATGGTTGATTTTGATACTTTGGGGTTGATTTTGGAAGAAAAATAATTAATGTCTCAAATATTGGTTTTGTATAAATGATGAAATTGATGTTGGAATTGCGAAATTGGATTGGTATTGATGAGGATGGTAGAGTTGGATATGCATTATCACTCACCTTTTGAAATTTGGAAAGTTTATCTTTATAGAATATAAACTATCTGTTTAGAAATATCTGTTTTGGGCTATCGATGGAGGATAGCTATGATTGTTGTAGAAATTGCATGAGAATTAGGGAAAATTGAAAATGTTTTTCTCATTCATTTACATCGTTTATCATTTCATATTCATACATTGCAAATGTATATTGTTTTAAGAAAATGGGTGAATTTGGAAAAGAGTTATTGTTACATCAAATAAGTTGGCTTGTGTGTCCAGGGTAAAAGTCCTGAAAACTGCGCGTATACATGGGTGTTGATCCCACGGACAAAATTTCCGTGAAATGGGCAATAGTAGTGCTTGTATAGCCTACACTTACATGGGTTCTGGTTTACGGTTTCCTCCAGACGAAATTTTCGGGAAAGGTTGTATTGTTTTGGGATTTCTAAAGTGTGATTCACTATTCTATTTTCTATTGTAAAGAAAATGATTTATGAATCATGATATTTATTTGACATTGCATGGCTTTTGAAAGGAGATAAAATGTTTTGGCACAAGCATTGCACATGCATTCACTTTATCGCTTTGTTAAAATTCATATACTGTGTTAGATTATCTCCATTAGGCATTGGCTCACTCTATGTGGGAAAAACATTTCAGGTGCTGATGATATGCTTCCGCCAAGGCAATAGCTTGGGAGGACTTGGAGCAAAGGCTTCATTTTTGTTAATAGTTGTATATGTTTTGTACAAGCTAAGGGCCTTTAACTGTATTGGATTTAAATTCCACTTTTGATGTGACCAAGTACTATCTTGGAAATTTGTAAGTCTTTAGGGCATTTATTTATCTGTTTTATTCTCATATCTTAACTCTCGCTGTAACATATGCAATAGATTCATGGATAGGCTTATGAATGTATAACCACGTATGTTACTCTTTTGTAACTCACTTGGAATCAATGAAAGATATCTTATGTTGGTGTAGTCATTTAATATATAATGGATGGTATATTACCTATTATTTTGGGACGTTACAATATCTATGACTGTGTGTATGTATGATATAGATCTAGAAAAAAAATTGATGTTGATGAAGATGATTGCAACGGATAAACAAAAAAGTTGACATAGAATTTCAACCTATAGAAAAAAATGAACAGATAGATAGAATTTAGGAGGAAAATTAAACAAATAGTCAAAAAATTTAAATAGATAGATAGAATTTAAGGGAAAAAATTGAACAAATAAATAGAATTAAAGAAAATAATTAAACAAATAGATAGAATTTAGGAGAAAATTTGAACAAATAGTTAAAAAAATTTAACCGATACATACAAATTTGAACAGATAAACAAAAAAATTTGAACAAATAGATATAAATTTGAACAGATAGTCAACTAAAAATCAAATAAATAAAATAAAAATAAAAATAAAAAGTCAAGGGATAAAATTAGAAACAAAAAGTCTTGTAGAATTTCTCACCAAACTGTTTCACAAAGAATGGACTCATTACCAATAAAAAAAATCACTGGACCTAATATCTTACACCCTTCTTAGATTGGATTTATCACCAATTTTCTCTTTATTCTTTATCCTTATTCTGTTATTATTTAATTCATTGATGGAGAGGTTGTAGGTGTATGTATTTCGTATATATATATATACTGTTAAGAAATCTGAAATGCTAAATTCATGTGTAAAGAATTGGTGTAATTCTTAGTTCAAAAATCAAAAACTCTACACAAAACCACAAACTTTAGAAATTTAGAAACCATATTAAACGAATGAATTTTAAGCTAAGATTTTTATAGTAAGTTAATTACATATTGAGTTTCATACTAGAATTTTCTTATAATTTTTTAGAGTCAAAATTGTTATAAACCGATGCGTTCAAATCTGTCCAGAAAACTAGTATAAAATAGTAACTTCGGAAGTATTGTTCACTTTAGGTACAAATCAAAATAATTATCAAATCAGTGTCATTAAAACCAGTTACTAGTTTCTTAAATTTTTGGCCTTGCATTGATTGCTCTTGTTTATTAAAAGAACCGTCAATTTCTTTAAAGTGCTGCAGAAAACGACTTGTTTGGATATAATTTATTGTAACTAATTCTTTTGATAAGAAAATCGAGCAAAGCCAATTGCGTTTGAAACTTGGAATATAGTGGTTGATATCTAGCAGGTTTTGGAATTTTTCGAACGGCGTTGAGTGAGTTTTTAATTTTCAAAGTTAGCTATCAATTCGCAAAACCTGTCAAAAATTCTATTTTATCTCAAAATCACATTTAATTAAGTTTTGATCTGAACCCATGTCTTGGGTAATTTGGGACCTTAAAGAACATCAACTTAGGTATTATTTAAGAGTAATGGTGAGTTAGGTTGAGCTATGTTAGTGCGTTTTAGCTTGGGATTATTGAGTTTATTATTCTTTTTAGTATTTTTAAATTAGTAGTGACGTATAGTTTTCATATTTGGTTCAGAACACTAATTGAACTTTTATTCTATATTCAAGGATTATACTATTCCATTTTCAGGCGAGTAGTTGCATGATACATATTTTTGTAAATGTTCCGTTACCCTGAACTATCGGTTAAGTTATTATGATATTATTGAAACTGAGCTATTTCTAAAACTCACTACAACATATAAGAGTTTTAGAGACCAAATGCTTTGGTCTCTAAAAGTGAAAATTTTGTTGCAAAAGATATTTAGGGACCAATTTCCATCGTCATGAGGATAGTAGCTAAAAGGTCGTCTTGAAAAGTCAAAAACAAGGCATTTAGCGACAAAATTTTGAAAATGTTACTAATAAATAGACTTTTAGGGACAAAATAATTTGGTCTCAAAATAGTTTATTTTTTAGACAAAAAATTTGGTCTCAAAAAGATAATAATTCATCACTAATGTCTAATTTTTTGTTGCTAAAAATATAATAATGACACCTTTCACAACAAAGTCATTTGGTCCCTAAAAATAATTTTGTCTCTAAATTTTGGTCTCTAAATCCTTAATTTTTTGTAGTGCATGTGTAAACTTGACATATTGTAAACTATTTGTTATGGTCTCATATTTATAATGGTGAATTACCACGTTTTCCAAAATTGAATGGTATTGATTATTGGGACAATCTATACATAAAAATCCATGGAATTTATTCCACTGTATGTGGTGACTCTGGTCACTAGGGAACAGATCCGGGTTAGGTTGTGATGACTCTAGTGCTCAACAATTGTAAGGAAAAGACCCGGTCTAGGCTAGGTAACCTTAAATCGAATCATCCTAGAGAAAAGGCCTAGGTTGCCACCCCAAGGATGACTCATGGTGCAATAGTGGATCCAACGAGCTTATTGCCTTGAGAACCTTGTGGCGTGTTACTTGTTAATCATGGTACCCAAATTATTGATGATCATGTTGTAATATGTTTTAAGTGGAGAATGTCATTTGTTATGTTCTTGAGAGACATGAGTATTTTTAACTGTTGAACTGTGGAACCTTCTTTTTGAAACAGATTGTCTTTATTAAAACTGTATGTCAATCTAGTTTCCGTGATATATATCTTATTTGGGAATTGAACCATGTTTTCAAAACTATATTACTATCCATTCTTCTACTCATTGAGCTATCAACTGACTTAGTTATTTATCATTTTCAAGTGATAAAATGACTTAGAGTGGACTCATGACTTAGCGGGGACTCAATTGCATAGACCTCTAGGACATCCATTTTATTTTATTTTTATTTTTAGATTGTTATGCCAATTTTGTGCATGCCTTTTTATTGAGATTCATTTAGGATTATTTTGTTATGTGAGTTGTTTATGTGCCATTGGTTTAGATGGCATTGATTAGGGTTGGTTTTGTCGTTTATACTTGTAACATGTCACTGGATTGGGTGTTGATTTATTTATTTCTAGACTATTAATACATTTATTCTATGTGATTACGGATTCGTATTTAGGCTTAAGTGTGACTTGGGCTAAGGCCCTGTGGGCCATGACCGATCATGCCCAAATTTGGGGTGTGACAATTTTAACTACCTAAATGCTTGTTTTACTACTTTAAATGGTCGGTTTTAACCACTTATATATCTATCGTGATTTATTCGAGTAGTTGGTTGAACCATCTACATTTTTGTTGTAATTCATTGGAAATGGTCGGTTGAACCACCTAATTCAAATCAAATATGGACATGTATAGGGGGTTGTGGTCCTTCCATATTCCTTTTTTTATTAGCACCTTATGTCGTCAATGCGTATCTACGTCTTCCTCGAACATCCTTGTGATTGGAAGGTGCAGAAAGGATGAGCATCCTTTGGAAATGTCTTGTTTCCTCTGTTTTGGTTTTGTTGCACAAAACAAGAATTTCCAGATATTTGGGTTGGCCGACCAAATTATGGCCAACAAGTTTTTCATACGGCCGGCTAAATGGTGATCCTGTCAGAAATTGGTGGCCAGCCAAATGAGTTTAAGGCCGGCCGAATGAGTTTTTCTAAGCAAAATAGAGCAGTCTTCCTGCAACGAATATAGTAATTTCTGGGGGATGATTTTTGAGGCGTTTGCAGATTCTGTCATTTAGTTTGTGCAGTTCGTTAGATTTATTTTGTGTTGTAACCCCACGTCATTTATTCGGCTTTTTAATTATTAAGTGCTGTAATAATTCTCCACCGCTACTTTTTTCTATCTCTTTCATTTACTCACTTTATATATCTGTAAATAAGCATTATGTTTTATTTTTCATCGTGTCCATGCTTTACATCAATATTTCATGCATTTAGATTCATCTCATTTGCATTTGTGGGCCTAACAAATTCGTACGTGATTTTGTGCGCTACCTCATGCCTTGAGATGATTCACGTGTCATGTATTAGTAGCCGAATCTTTACTTGCATTCTTGTGTATGTATCATATTAGAATCTTGCATTTAGGATCATGTATATTTCTCTAAACTTTGTTTTGCAGTTTTCTACGAAACGCCAATAAATACTAGGTGAGTGTTTATACTTTAGTATCTCGCTTGTATATGATTTTCTTACTCAGTTTAAGTATCATACCATACGGCTACTTACTTAACTGATATATCTCTATTAGTGCCAGTGGATAGAGATTGTGTCGCTCAATTTGGAATAGTGTTGATCTCTTATGTTTGTGGGCTCAATTTCATTGTGCATTGCACATATCTCAAAATTGTTTCAAAATGTATGAAATCAAATTGTTCCAAAATAAATGACATAGTTTATACTTAATTACTTCACATACTAATTTTTAGTATTATTAAATAATCAGATCATGAGCATATATTATTTATAAAACTCACATCATGGTTTAGTAGAGGCCGATCTTTTGACTGAGTAAGCGGGGGTGCTCAATTAATGACCTTCCCCCCCTCATACCTGAGGTCTCGAACTGAGACATCTTTGATTATGACGAACAGTGACCTTGGCATGAGTCACGATTTTTTTAGTTTTTTCAGGTGGCGACTATGAGATTTGGTGATGTAGTTCATTTCTGGCAAATGTTGTAATAAAATGAGTTTTCTATAAAAGTCATCGAATCTGAACTCTCATTTATGTTTCACATTTTACTCTTGAGGCTAGATTGAAGAGATCGACGGTCTGAACTGTCGAGCGCACTCAGGTACCCCCAGACATGCGACAATTGCTAGGAAAGCCTCCATGCTTAGAGGGAAGACGGTAATTCATAGATTCTCTTAGAATCAATATTTGAAAAAAGGATGTGAAAATTCATTTTATTAAACATGAACTTCATGTGGATTAAAAATTATAATTAACATTATAGAACAGCAGAAATTCATTTTATTAAACACAAGCTTCATGTCGACTGTTTTTTAGCTAAAATTAAAGTCATATACTTCAATTATTTTTGGCTTTTCACACCAGTTTTGGTGGTTGGAGTTTCCTTCCTGTTATCTTCTCAACTGCACATGCTTTAACAAGGATACCAGTGAAGTTCAAGCAATATTTTATTAGCATTTTTGGAAGTATTTATGTTGTATGTGAACTAACAAAACTGGCTTTTTACGGCTTCACATCAACAACGTACAGTAAATGTAAACCGTGGTTTCTTATTTTTACGGCTTGCTTTTTTTGCATGCCGTAATAATTTTCCAACCACGATGTGTCTATTGTGTATGTCATGAATGCTAATAACAATGTTTTTTTTACGACTTGCAATGTTAGCCGTAAATAATAAAACTTTCTATGACGTGCATATGACATGTCGTTAATACATCAAGTATACACAACACACGTACACCAGCTGTTAAAAATATTGAACATTTCACGGCGCACAAAAAGTCAACCGTTAAAAATTACACTTTTCACGATGCACAAAAAGTCAACCGTTGAAAATATTACACTTTCCACGACACGTGATTGCTATTGTGAAAAGTATGATTGAAAAAAAAAATGCCAAAATGAAAATTTCGACCCCCGAACCCCAAAATTATTTTTTAAAAAAAAGCCCCAACACCAAAACAAAAATTAAAAAAAGAAAATTCAAAATACATTTAACTCTTTGGCTACTTCTAATCAAAAGGAAAGTACGAGGCTAGGGTTCATCACAAGGTACATAAGAGAGAGAGAGGAAGAGAGAGACAGAGACAGAGAAGGAGAGAGAGGGAGAAGGAGATGGAGTGCGTTCAATACTGTTGGAGGTAAAGTGTTTCTTACAATCACCGTCTTCAGAGGCCTCTCTTTCATCACCCCAAACCAACATAACCTCAAAAAGCCCTCCGCCTGCGACGTCGACATCGTCACCAGCAAGAAGCTTCTAGTCTTCGAAGTCGTCTCCTTTAGCTTCTTCCTCTTCTCCTCCCTAGTCGCTGAGGGCCTCAAGCTCGCCATCAATCTCTTGAACATCAAGGATGTCGATGATGCATTTTGGGTCAATCAGTGGTCTTATGTTGTTTTCTGGAAGATCGGTTGCCAAAACCCTAAGTATGTTTTTCACTCAATATTTTTGTTTCCTCATCTACTTTGTAAATATGAATCTATTTTATTGCTGAGAAAATGGAGGGAAAAAAATATATTTTGATCTCTAACCCTTTAGTTTATGTTTTATTACCTCTGCTTGGTTGCTAAGAATATGAAAAAGAAAGAAAAGAGGGGAGTCAATGAAATTATCTGTCTTGATTTTGCTATTATTTTTGTCCATTTGCTTGCATTCTAATCTTTTCATTTTAGGTTTTGGGCATACTTACTGTTTGATTACCGGGAAAGTGGAGGGAAAGGGGAAAAGAAAAAAAAAATAGAAAAAAAAAAAGTAATTATAGTTTACCAAAACACTGAACTATCCAGAACTAGGCATATATCTTGGTTGTATTAGGTTCATCTAACCTAATATTTTCTCTTTAACCAAACAGGGGCTATAGATCACAATTATAGATTTTGTTAATATAATTGGTCTTATTTTGGGTTGGGGTTTCTAAGATATGATTTGACATGTTGTGGCTTTATTGGGTATTGCTATCTGTTTTTGTTTTGTAATTTGAATTCCTTTATTTCCTACTTTTAAAGTGTTATGTCTGTTTGGTTCTGCTTTGTCTTGCAGAATCATAGTGAAAAAAGTAGATTTGTCTTAGTTTGTCCAAACTCTTTCATGATCTATGCATATATCTAGTGACTTTGAATTGGCCTTTCCTCTAGTATTCTATGTCTTGATTTTCTTGTTTCTTTCTGTAAATGTTTGTCAAGATCTAGTATTAGGTAATTATTTGGTTTTTATTTTCTTAACAAACTCTAAAATATTGTGCCATGTGGACACTTTTTGTAAATTAAAGGTTTAGATGCTCGGGCGGAGAGTGTTTTTATGGTTACTTGAATGCATCACTGTTGTCAGATTGAATGGTAATGAAAAAGGCTTATTAAGTTGTATGTTTGTTTATTTTTTTTGGTAGGTATGTGGGTATGAAGATTATCAAAGGGAGAATGAAACAAGAATGCTTTCAAGCCATTAACTTGTGTTTGAATACATGGAACATGACCTCTCCGGCCTCGCCGCAGTCCAGGGTGTCAAGTTCACTGAACCACAAGTGTGATTCTCTCTAACCCATCATTTCTCAGTAATTTTACTCTGTTCTAGATGACAGGGTTGAATTATAGTTGAATTTTAGGTTGGAAGTGCTTTTACTTTGCTTTTCAATATAAAAGTTGAAGTAATTTTTGCTTTCAAAAGCAATGTAAGTACTTTTTATTTATTTATATTTTTGGGGATACTTGTTCGGAACATGTAACACGGACACGGAACATGACACGGACATTCAGACACGAAATTTTTCAAAAAATAGGGGACACGACACGCTGGGGACATGTTTAATATATATAATTTTATTTATTTATTATATGTCTAAAATAAAAATAAAATCATTAATTCTTATACAATCACAATAATAATAAAAAAATTAACATAATTTTTAAATTTTTAAATAAAAAATGAGTTTTTTTAAAATAAAAATAATTTATTTTATGAATTTTAAGTTTAACAAAAAAAATAAGTATAGAAAAAAGAAAAAAAAAAGAGGGAGAGAAACATTGAAAAAAAAATTAAAAGAGAAAATAGAGGAGAGAGAGAGTGAAGTCAAAAAGGTAGAGACAGACAGAGTCAGAAAAGGGAGAGACGAAAGGGAGAAGGAGAGGAAGAAAATGAGGAGAAGAAGAAGAAGACCAAAGAAGATGGAGACAGAGAAGACGAAGAGAAGATGGAGAAGAAGAGAAGAAGCAGAATACCTCAGCTTCTTAGATTGATCTGAAACAGGTTAAGCCTCTCCCTCGATCTCTTTCTCTGTCGATCTCTCTCTCTCTTGTTCCCTGTCTCCGTCGATCTCCTTCTCCCTTTCTCTGTCTCCTCTCCAACAGTTAGGGCTTTTCGATCCACCTTAGGCGTGTCCGAAAAGTGTCCCGCTGTGTCCATGGCGTGTCAGACTGAAAGATTTCAAAAAAAAAAAGACACGCTAGAGAGTGTCAGACAGGTGTCTACTGTGTGTCCCACGTGTGTCCAACACTCGTACGCAGGGCCTGGGGATGTGTCAGTGCTTTATAGTTCAAAACTTACAAATAATTTTTTTGATGTTTGAAATAATATTTTGGTGGTTGATTAATACTTCTATATATATATATATATATATATTTGTGAAACTTGTTTGTAATGTTTTTTTAGATTATGCAAAGCAGGTAAAATAGAACCTGTTGAGAAAAAAAAAAAAAAAAAAAAAAAAAAAAAAAAAAAAACATATTTGCTAGATTGTACAAAATTGGTCAAATAGAACCTGTTGAATTTAAAAATAAAAATAAAAATAAAGATAAAAAATGCATATTTTACGGCAGACATAATAAGTCGTCGTATTACATATTTTACGGTGAGCAATCAGCGTTATTATTTGTCTCACCAATTAACGGCATGCAAAAGTAGTTGTAGAAAAAATGACGACGCACAAAATCTGCTATTAAATAGTTTTTAACGATGTACTATAGCATGTCATAAAAAAAGTAATAACGATGCACAAAATCTGCCGTTAAATACTTTTTAACGACATACTATAGCATGTCATAGAAAAAGTAATAACGATGCACAAAATCTGCCGTTAAATAATTTTTAACGACGTACGAAACATATCGCTGAAAGTAAATGACTTTTCATAACTGGTCATAATATGACGCGCACTGCACGTCGTTGAAGGATTTTTACGGCGTGCATTACGCGCTGTTAAAATCCTTTTTTTGTTGTAGTGACGTTTGGAAAAAAAAATTAAAACCTAACAAATAAAAGATTTACTTGAGATGGCTATTTAATTCAACTAGAATAAGAGTGAAAATAGGAGAGAGTAGCAGAAGGAGAGGGAGAGGGAGAGAGAGAGTGAAAATAGGGAGAGCAAGCTATTGGAGATGAGTCAACTGGTTGCTCTGGTTTCCAATTTTTCAAAATTAAAAAATTCAATGGTCAAGATGTATTTGCATAATCCAAAAGCAGATAATGAAATTACATACATATTGGTTCCTTTCTGTTTTTTTGAGCCGAACCAAGGAAAATAGCTTTGACAATTGTTACAGCTAGCAATGGTGATAAATGAAAAAATGGGAATGAGTATATAAAATACAAGTCTAACAAAACACAATAGAACAATGAAAACAAATTACGTCCATAGCCAATTGCTCTTTCTCTAATAGGATGGTCCACATCAGTCCATAGCCAATTGCTCTTTCTCTAATAGGATGGTCCACATCAGTCCCCGCAGAGAGAACTTGCACAAATGAGAAGCCTGCCAAGCACGTAAAACACAATATGGTGCAAAACTTGGTGAAACAAGCTATGCGAAAAGACATCAAAAGCATGCAAATCGGCTATATAGTGACTAGCAGTGAAGATATGCTTGTCAACTACAATCAAATCATTCATATATGTGCTTCTTATTGAATTGCTACAGTGACCAAATTTGTTGATTAATTCTAGATTAATTTGCCAGAGTTGAGGCGGTGCATTTTTTTATTCACCCAAATGACAGGTGATGGATGAAGCAACTCCCTTCCCTGATTTGTTATTTCAAAAGAATTGATCTCAGTGAAAAAATCAATTAAAGAAAGAGTTAATAATATTATGTTCACCAACTTATCAGGTGGATGAACAAAACTGGAGTCTGAAGTTCAATTACTTACTACGAGGACTACTAGTTAAGCAAGAATGAAGTACAAATTGCAAACTTGCCAGTATATGAAAGACAATAACCTGTGGATTCCATTACCTCACTAATACTGGAACCAGGAGCAGTTGTTGTGTTACTCCAGGAATCTGCTCTGGTTCCACAGTAACATATATCTTCTGATACTCTTTCTTACAATATCCACATTTTGCTGAATCTTGTACCCAATACTCTCCACACCTTAGATCTAAGAGGGGACAGCTGCATTCACATATATTGATTGCATCTCCTCTGATCGGTTCAAAACATAATCTACAAACTGCTCTCGCTTCAAGTATCTTTTTAACACCAAAATTGCCATTCTCTAATTTGCAAGAAACCAAAATTAAATAGAAACAAATTAAAAGCATGATTATTACAAGAATACTCAATATAAGCAATTAAGTTATTTTATTATGGTTCCTTTATTATAACTCAAAAATGAGCAGCGGACTAAACAAGTCAGTTTTGGACTATTATTCAAGTGGTTATAAATAGGGCACTTAGGTGCCAAGAGCAACTCCCCCAGTGTAAGACAAAATGCCTACTCTTGTCCAACTATTGTCCAACTAGTTTAGCTAATTTGTGTTAGTTCCGCCTCTATTTGATTAACTACAGAAGCCTTTTAAGAAAATAATTGCATTTCCCGAATAATGAACTGGGTCAATTATCAATCGTGCAGTGCAGTGTTATTAATTCCGCGCCTAGACGTGCTCCTAGGCCCAAAGCTCATCAAGGCATAGTTAGTGTGCTTCCAAAACATCTTAGGTTAGGCGATATAAAATATACTCCATAAAGGCGCATGAAGAGTGCACTTTAGGTCTAGGCTCAAGGTGCACGACTCGTGCTTCTTTTAAAATGTTTATTACAATTACAACACTAGATTACACTTAATCTTTTTTTTTTATTTTTAACATGCGATTATAGGAGATTAATCCCCTAAACATACATTCCAATCCAATACTATTTGAGACCTAATTATACAAAAACGTTGGTTGAATAGAGCTTTCTCTTCAACTGAATCAGTGTGTTTGATTTGAGTTTTTTGAATTAAGTTTTTTGAAAACTCAGTTTTTTGGTTTTCATGTTTTTTTGTTTTTAGTGAATTTTTTTAAAATTTTAAACATTTTTTTTACTTTTTTAGATGCACCTTATTTAGATGTATCTAAAAAGTAAAAAAATTGTGAAAAAATATTTTAAAAATTTAATAAATACATAAAAATATAAAAAATGTACTGAATTCTCATATTTTTTTTTTGTATTTTTGGTATTTAGTGAATTTTTAAAAGATTTTTTTCACAAATTTTTTACTTTTTAGGTATATTTATGTTAGGTATGTCTAAAAAGTTAAAAAAAAAAAATTACTTAAAATATTTAAAAAATTCAGTAAAAACAAAAAAACACGGAAAACAAGAAAGTAGAATTTTCTGAAAAGTGTTTTTGAAAAAACACAACAAAGCAAAGTGAGGTTATTCTTTTTATTTAACTCCTTAATCTCCTTCTCCATCACCTTTCTAGTTTCATATGTTTATGATTTATGAGTTAGATGTTTGTGTTTTTGTGCACTTTGAATTATTTATCTATAATTAAATATTGTTATTTGTTGGTATTTATGTATGAAAATATCTAATATTTCATTTTTACTTATGTTAAACCATGAATCATTTATTTATATTAAATTATCTATTTTTTATCGTCGACGTGAGCCTCACTTCGATGAAGCCTACGGCCCCCAGCTTGTGCTTTGTGCTTTGTGCTTTGAGCCTAGGCCTCAGGGAAAACTTGGTGCTTCAGTTCACCTATCACCTTTAATAACACTGGTGTAATAAATACATGTCATATAATCACTATAACCCACACTGATGATATGAAGTAATAACAATATTACAATTTCTAAATACATGTCATGTAATCTATAGCGACCCCAGTCTTTTTCCATTCGGTTGTTGTATTCGGACTTATGTTCCGTAGATCTTGTCGTTATATAATTGTTGTTATTGTCCTTTAATTTCTTGTTTTTAAGTTATAGGATGTGTTGGGCAGGTTGGTTGGGTTTGGAAACCAAGTGTTACTGTCCAGATTTTTGGACCTTCGCTCGAGCCAAGGTTTGTTCGCTCGAGCGAGATTTGGGTTTTGTGTCTAGTGGCTCAAGCCATGGTTTCTTCGCTCAAGTGAGCGATTGCGTCTAGTGTAGACCTGAGAGCTGTGTTTCTTCGCTCGAGCGAGAATTCTGTAGCTCGAGCGAGCTTCTCGGTTGCAAACCTGAAGCATCGAGTTTTTGGCTCGAGCGAGATCTTCTTCGATCGAGCGAGGGTTTCTTGTGTCTGGTCGCTCGAGCGACCATGTCTTCGCTCGAGCGAGCCTATCCAGTTTATATAAGCAGCAGCGGGTTTTGATCAGTCTTTTTCATCTTCTTTTTGATTCCAAACCCTAGGTCCGACTTTTCTCTCTCCCTACTCACCTTCTCTCTTAGGTTTGATCTACTTAGAGTGTATTACTACCCTAGATCCTTTGTTAAAAAGATAGTGTGAGTCGAGGGCTCCGTTTTAATCTGAACTTTTCGCGATTTGGAGCACTTTGGATTTTGGGTGGTCATCCCCATCTTCTCTATTTAAGTTGTTTTCTTCGAGGTAGGGATTTCCTACTCCATCTTATAAGTTTTGTTCTAAGTTTTGGTATTTCGATATGTTGGGGGTATTTTGGAAATTTTGGGGAAAACCCTAGTTGTTTTAATAAATTAATTTGTATAATTAATTTAAGGGGGAATTGAGGAATTTATTAATTTAATGGTGTAGTTGGATAATTTAAATCACTCGCCTATTGAATTGTTAATATATTTATTTCCAGTCTAGAAATAACTGTTTTGGGCTATCGGTGGAGGATAGTCGTGATTGTTGTAAACATTGCATGTGGATTAGGGATAACTGAAACTAATCACATTGGTTAAGTCATTAATTTTGACTATTGAATTAATATAGAAAATACATGTATTGATTGAGCATTGCATTTGCATATTGTGTGGGAGGAGATAGGGGATGTACTCCACGGTTTAGGGGAAGATAGGGGATGGACCTCTAAACCAGATTTTATTTGGGAGGAGATAGGGGATGGACTCCATTAGCATCACTATTATGTGTGCTTATTGATATTGAAGTGTTTTTACATGTTATTGATACAGCACTAAAATGTGTATCAAACGGGAAGTATGAAGTGTTTTGATGTGAGCCTGAGTCTCATTTGTTTGGTTGATATTGGAAGTAATGTGAATATGATATATATAGTTCACTGTGGTAAGTTTGGCCAGGTTCTGAGCCATATCGGTAATAATGAAAAGTGAAACGTGTCATTGACATTAGTGTCATAAGACTGTATAATGATGTAATTGATTATCTTGGTTAACCATTTATTGAATGCTATTGCTTTATTCAATGCTTATATTTGGTTTAGTACATTTCTACTAGGCTGTGGCTCACCCTATATGGGAACATCATTTCAGGTTCAGGTGATAAGCTACCTCCAAGGACTTAGCTTGGAAGGATTTGGATTTTGAAGACTATCTTTAGTTATTTGTTTTTATTTGATACATGTAAACATTCAAGCCTAGGGCTTTATTTGTATTTGAGTTAGAACTCATATTTTTGTGTCCAAGTGTTGGCTTGGAAAGATGTAAGCCCGTAGGGCATTTAGTTTGGTGTTACATGTAATGTTTTATTTAGTAATACTCTGATGAATGAGATAATGAATTGTTTTCTTTTAATATTGCATGTCATTGATATATATATATATATATATAATGGGTTTATTTTGAGGGCGTTACATAATCACTATAACCCACACTGATGATATGAAGTAATCGCAATTTTATAATTTCTAATAAATCTAAACTAATTAACTATTTTTGAAAAAGTTAATGATCATGATTTATGTGTCAAAATTTTTAGTATGGAATCCAATTGAATAAAAAGCTTTCAAAACAAGTTGCATATTTTTTATAACCATGATTTCATCACAGTCGCTTTAATGGAACAAATGGAAGAATGTTAATTCCATGTTTAGTTGAGGCCCACTAGCCTTTATTATTTTAGGAAATTGTTTTAACCCCTTTGAAGATGACTCTCACACCCCTAAAGTGATCCTGACCCTCCATGTATATGTGGAACCCACTCATGTATGTGCGGGGTTCACATCACAAGTGGTTCAGATTTGTGGGGGTTTGTGGGGGTCTTGTAGGGTGGAGGTTTCAATCATTGCTCATTATTTTAACATGTTTTCTATTATTTTGAATTCCACAATTACATAAACTACTTTTTTTAAGATAAAATTCAAAATTACAATTTTAAATATGGAATAACTAGTATTACCCCCATGCTATATATGGTATCACACAAGTAATTAAAAAATAATGTTAATATTAAATAATAATTAAAAATTAAAAATATTTTAAAATGAAGAGAAGAAAGAGATTTATAATCAAATAAATTTTAATTATTTTTGTGACAATTACAATTAAGGTCTTTTTTTTTTCTTTCTTTCTTTTGTGGTCTTGTCATCAATGGTGTGTTTTATGTAGTAAATATAAAAATGTGTTATAATATAATTAGAAAAAAATTAAGACAAAAAATATAATAAATCATAAAAATTGTACCTACGGTAAAACATAAATAAATTATGCCATTGAAATTTTGTAATTATACTTCATCTTATATTAAAGTTCATCGGATCATATAACAAATCACATTTGCCAATTAATTTTTAGGAAAATTTATCCATAAATTCTATATGAGAGAATGTTTATCCATTTAGTCTTAAGAGTTTTCTTATGAACTAATTAGTCCTTTTTGTTTTGAAAAGTTATATTTATTTGATTTGATGCTATTTGAGTTTAAGTAAATGCTCTTTTGTGATTTATTTTTCCAATCTTTTTGATTTGTTTTTGGGATGGAAATGGAAAAGGTGAGGTGTGAAATATTCTTTTTTAGGGATTTGGGACTGAAGTATTGATTGTCGAACGTGAAAATCTATATTTTTGTTAGTATGGTTTTCTGGTGTTATATTGAAGTGTTACATTAGAATATTACATTTGGAAAAAGTACACTAGAGAATTTTCGTGTGTTACATTTATTGGAGTATTACATTTGGGAAAAATACAATAAGGAATTTTTTTAGAATGTTACACTGTTGTGTTTTAGAAAAGTATATTAAGAAGTTTTTTAGTGTATTACTAAGGAGTTTTTTAGTGTATTACATTGGAGTATTACGTTTGGAAAAAAATATATTAAGAAGTTTTTGTGTGTTACATTAATTGGAGTGTTACATATGAAAAAAGTACACTAAGAAATTTTTTAGTGTGTTACATTAGAGTGTTACGTCTGGAAAACGTATACTACGAAATTTTTGTGTATTATATCGATTGGAGTGTTACGTTTGGGAAAAGCACACTATGGGATTTTTTTTGATAATTTACATTGTCACGTTTGAGAAAAGTACAGTAATTAGTTTTTTAGTGTGTTACATTGGAGTGTTACTTTTTTGAGTATTACGTTTTTTGAGTGTTACATTGAAGTGTTACGTTTAGAAAAATACACTAAGGAGCTTTTTTGAAGTTTACTATAGCGATCCCGTGTTTACCCTTGTTGAACAGTGATCCGGACATGTGTCTGTGGATGTTGGTAGTTGCTTATTATCTTGTTTGCATCCTCTTTACTTTGTATTTTGAGTTATAGGATGTGTTGGGCAGGTTTGTTACAGGTTGGTCGTGTTTTGGAGCCAAGTGTTGCTGCCCAGAATTTTGGGTCTTCGCTCGAGCCAGGAGTTTGTCGCTCGAGCGAGCGTTGAGTCTGTGTCTGGACCTGAGAGTGGTGTTTCTCGGCTCGAGCGAGCTTTTCTTGGCTCGAGCGGTCTGGTTTGTTCTTCGCTCGAGCGAGAGGTCTGTCGCTCGAGCGTGCTTGTGGTTGCAGACCTGAGGGTTCGAGTTGTTGGCTCGAGCGAGAATTCCTTCGCTCGAGCGCACTTTTGAGTTCCTTGGCTCGAGCGAGAGTTTCTGTGTCTGGTCGCTCGAGCGACCAAGTCTTCGCTCGAGCGAGCGTGTTTTATATCAGCGGACAGTAGCGTTTTAAACATCACTTTTTCACTTTCTTTTTGATCCAAACCCTAAATCCGAGACCTTCTCTCTCTACACTTACATTCTCTCTAAGAATTGATCTCTCTAGAGTGTGAATCTAGCCTAGGGCCTTTGTTAAAAAGATAGAGGGCATTGAGAGCTTTGTTTTAATCTGAAAAAGTTTGGATTTGGAGCACGTTGGTCTTCGAGTCTTCATCTCCTTTTTGGCTCAAACTTCGAGGTAGGGATATCCTACTCCTCTCTATGGATCTTGTCTTTAAATTTTGGTATTTTGAGATGTTGGGGTTGGTTTGGTAATTTTGTGAAAGTTAGGGGCTTTTGTGCAATTTTACAAAAGTTGGGGTTTTATTTATAATAAACCTGAATGCATGTTTGGCATAGAGAATTGGAATAAATGTTGAATCATTGATGAAAATGGGACCTTAGGGTTGAAATGTTAATTATGGGAATTGACCTAATTACATTGTTTAATTAATTGGGATAATTAATTGAGAGGAATGAAATGTTGATTTAATATCCATTTGTGCATTTATTTTCTGTTTAGAAATATCTGCTTTGGGCTATCGGTGGAGGATAGTCGTGATTGTTGTAGACAATGCATGATGATTAGGCAAACTAAAACTAATCAATGGAATGTGTCATGGAACTTGACGGTTGAAAGATTACATTAACTGTATGTATTGAGTGATTGTATATAGAACCAATGTGTTTGTATACGTTATGTGTAGAGGAGGAGATGGGGGATGTACTCCGCGGTTTAGGGGAAGATGGGGGATGTACCTCTAAACCGGATAGTGTTGGGAGAAGATAGGGGATGAACTCCGGAGATAGAGCTCATATGCTTATCTTGGTGAAGTGTGGATATAGCTCATATGCTTGTCTGTGGATACTGTTGTTATACATATCTGTTGTAGAATGTGGATATAGCTTATTTGCTTATCTGAGAATGTGGATATTGTTGTTATACATATCTGTGAGAATGTGGGTAGTGCTTATATGCCTATCCGTTGAAAAAGGGCAAATGAAAGGAAACTTGGACTCAAAAGTCGTATGACATAAATGTGTGATTTATGTGAATGTATCAGTGTTAGCCATCTATCAATTGCTAATCTTTTAGTCATTGTTCATGGTTGGTTTAGTGTATTTCTACTGGGCTGTGGCTCACCCTATATGGGAATATCATTTTCAGGTACAGGAAGCATGCCACCTCCAAGGACATAGCTTGGGAGGCTAGAGGCGGACATAGTTTTGTGTTGTTTTACTTTTGATGTATTACATGTAAATTCAAGCCAAGGGCTTAATGTGTATGAGTTAGTACTCTTTTTGTTGTAACCAAGTGTTAACTTGGAAAGCTGTAAGCCCTTAGGGCATTTGCTTTTGTTGTTAATATGTAATACTTATGTAATAGAATTCTGATGAAATGATAGAATGTGGGACTTTTGAATATCAATGCATGTCTTATTTAAGGGGTTTAATGCTATTATTTTGAGGGCGTTACAACTTGGTATCAGAGCGTACCGGGTTCGAATACTTTGGGTACGTGGGAAGTGAGTAGGATCACAATGGGTTTGTCTCGCTTGATAGAGACTTTGATGTAGTATCATATGTTATGGGCTTGCTTGATAACATGCTTATGTGACTATGTGGGTATGGGATTTAATTTCTAGGATGTTGATTGGATCCTTGGATTTCTGGGAGTCTTGTTGGAAAGGCACTTGATCAATGCTGTTTCTAACCGGAACTCTGGTAACGCCTCGGGACTATCATTATCCGGAAATGAAATTCGTAAGTGCTTATGTGTTTATGTGCTTATGTGGAGTGAATTACAGTTGTCCATGCATTAGGACGTGAGTGTTTAGTTTCGGCACATTTGTGAATGTGCTAATGTTCTGTGTTACCTTTATTAGGATGTCAGGACGAGGAAGAGGTGCTAGGCGTGGTAGACCTGCGAGGCAGGAAGCACCGTTACAGGGTGAGATTCCGGCAGTGCAGGAGGGAGTTGGTCAGGCCAATGTGGCCGAGCCAGTGGGTCAGCAGGCTATGGGTGCCTTGGCCAGAGAGATAGCAGGAGCTTTGGGTATTCTTAGAGCTGGAAATCAGGCCGCTGAGGCAGGGCCTTCCTTCTTGAAGAGGGAGTTCTTCCGGTCTAATCCGGATGAGTTTATCGGGGATCCAAAAGAGCCACTGAAGGCTGATGAGTGGCTAGAGCAAATGAGTAAGACGTTCGAAATGCTTGGCATCGAGGACGGAGCACTGAAAGTGACCTTGGCATCCTTCCAACTGAAGGGAGATGCGGGTCAGTGGTGGAAGTACGAGAAGGCTCGTGTTGGTGGTACTTGGGAGGCGTTTATAAATGCTTTTCAGGAGAGGTTTTTGTCTGCAGCAGCTAGGGAGAAGCTGAGGGATCAGTTCAGCCGGCTTAATCAGCAGGGCTTGTCAGTGGCCGAGTTTGAGGCTACCTTTACTAGTTTGTCCAGGTTTGCACCTGAATTGGTGGCGTCTGAGGAACGCCGTTGCTATGAGTTTGAGCGGAAGCTGAGGCGGGGCCTCAAGTTGAGGGTTGGTGGGTCTTACATTCGAGAGTATAGACACCTAGTAGATGCAGCTGCTCATATGGAGATTATGATGCAGGAGGAGGATGAGGGGCAGAGAGGCTCCAAGAGGAGCCAAGATAGCCAGGGTGATGGCAGGAGGCAGAGGGGTTCTAACCCTCAGCAGTTGCAGGGTGGTGTTGCTAGATCGACTTTCCCAGTGCCGAGTGCAGGCTCCGGGAGAGGTGGTCAGGGGGAGTTTGTTTGTTACAAGTGTGGCCAGCTGGGTCACAAGGTTTCTGTTTGCCCGTTGAAGGGTGGGGGTCAGAAAGCTACTTCTTCTTCAGCTAGACCGCAGAGTCAGAGTTTGGGCAGGAGGCAGCCCTTGTCTTGTTATCAGTGTGGACAGCCTGGGCACCTGAAGAGGTTTTGCCCGCAGTTGAGTGCCACTTCGGGAGCGTCTGGTTCTAGGCAGACGCAGGGTTTTCAGCCAGCTCAGTCTGTGCAGGCCTCGAGGGCCAATCCGGGAGCTTCGTCATCCCAGTCTGTGCAGCAGTCTTTTGCTCCGAGAGGTGAGCAGGTAGACCAGGGGCCTACGGGGCACGTGTATGCTGTTACCGCGCCGGATTTAGTACCGGCTCCATCAGTAGTGAGAGGTACTTTTCTGTTTTGCAACTCGGTTGCTAATGTGTTGATAGACACGGGTGCATCTCATTCCTTTGTATCTGCTGCATTTGCATCTGTTTTGGAATTGGAGTTAGCACAGTTGGCATCTCCTATTTGTGTGGTATCGCCTTTGGGTGGTGAGTTGATCCTGAAACAGGGTGTTAGAGGATGTGATATAGAAGTCGACGACTATAGGCTTGCTTTTCCGTTTGTTGTCATACCCATGAAGGGTTTTGATGTTATTTTGGGTATGGACTGGTTATCATCATACCGGGCTGTTATTGATTGCTACCGCCAGAGGGTCACGTTATGTACCTTGAGCGGGGAGTGGTTCCATTTCTTGGGAGACCGGGTTGGTAGTGTTTTGCCACCGGGGTATGATTCGCGAAAGCGAAGTGAGCTTAGTAGTCTACTTGCCAGCTTTGAGAGTGGCGAGAGTGGTGAGAGTGGTGAGACCCAGCTTGTATTGCCGAGGGTGGTTTGTGAGTATTCGGATGTCTTTCCCGAAGATCTTGTTAGTTTGCCACCTCATCGAGAGATAGAGTTTTCTATTGATTTAGTGCCCGGCACGGCGCCGATTTCTATGGCACCTTACCGTTTTGCTCCAGCAGAGTTGGTTGAGTTGAAAGTTCAGCTCCAGGAATTGCTAGATAAGGGCTTTGTTCGCCCTAGTGTTTCGCCGTGGGGAGCACCGGCCCTCTTTGTTAAAAAGAAAGATGGGGCCTTGAGATTGTGTATTGACTACCGGAAGTTGAATCGGGCTACGGTTAAGAATAAGTACCCTATGCCCCGTATAGATGATTTGTTTGACCAGTTGAAGGGTTCCCGTTGTTTCTCTAAGATAGACTTGAGATCGGGTTACCACCAGTTGAGGGTCATGGAGGAAGACATTCCTAAGACGGCATTCCGTACGCGGTATGGCCATTACGAGTTTTTGGTGATGCCATTCGGGCTTACCAATGCACCGGCAGTCTTTATGGACTTGATGAACCGGATTTTCCGGGAGTTCTTAGACCGATTTGTGGTCGTCTTCGTGGACGACATCCTTATCTATTCACCTTCAGAGGAGGAGCACGAGGAACACTTGAGAGTGGTGCTTGAGTTGCTTAGAGCCCATAGGCTGTATGCCAAGTTTGGGAAGTGTGAGTTCTGGCTGAGGGAAGTCAAATTCTTAGGCCACGTGGTATCCGGGGAAGGGGTGTCTGTTGATACATCCAAGGTTGAGGCAGTGCAAGATTGGGCACAGCCTAAGAGTGTGTTTGAGATCCGTAGTTTTCTGGGATTAGCTGGGTATTACCGTCGGTTTGTGAAAGATTTCTCCAGGTTAGCGTCACCGTTGACTAGATTGACTCAGAAGGGAGTCAAGTTTGTGTGGAGTGAGACTTGTGAAAAGTCGTTCCAAGAGCTGAAAGTTAGATTGACCACCGCTCCGGTGTTGATTATTCCGAAGAGAGGGTTGGGTTATGCAGTTTATTGTGATGCCTCACGAGAGGGCTTGGGTTGTGTGTTGATGCAAGAAGGGAAAGTGGTAGCTTATGGCTCACGTCAGTTGAAAATACACGAGAAGAATTACCCCACACACGACCTAGAGTTAGCGGCTGTGATCTTTGCCTTGAAAATCTGGAGGCACTACCTTTATGGTGAGAGGTTCGAGGTATTCTCGGACCACAAGAGTTTGAAGTATCTGTTTACACAGAAAGACTTGAATTTGAGGCAGAGGAGGTGGATGGAGTTCATCGAGGATTACGATTTTGAGTTGCATTATCATCCGGGAAAGGCCAATGTTGTGGCCGATGCCCTTAGTAGGAAATCCATCAGTGATGTAGCTTGTATAGCCATCCGGGAATGGGAGATGTTGGGAGCACTTGGTGAGTTTGATTTGCTATTGGGCGAATCTGTTGAGGCTGCGGCCTTATTTTCTGTTGTTGCGCAGCCTACACTTGTGACTAGAGTGTTAGAGGCACAGAGAGGTGACCTTGAGGTAGAATCCCTCCGAGAGAAGATCTCCAGTGGGAAAATTGAGAAGGGTTTGACGGTGTATCCCGACCTGAGTGTGAGATACCGAGACCGTTTGTTTGTACCGGAGTCTTGCCGAGAGGAAGTACTCCGAGAGTTTCATCATTCGCGCCTTGCAGTGCATCCGGGAGGTACTAAGATGCATCAGGATTTGGGTCGCCAGTTTTGGTGGCAGGGTATGAAGAAAGATGTGGCTGTTTTCGTATCAAAGTGCCTTACTTGCCAGCAAGTGAAGGCCGAGCATCAGAGGCCAGCGGGTTTGTTGCAACCCTTGCCTATTGCCGAGTGGAAGTGGGAGCATGTCACTATGGACTTCGTTGTAGGTCTTCCGAGGACTCAGCGGGGTAGTGATACTATTTGGGTGGTTGTAGACCGGTTGACTAAGTCGGCACACTTTATTCCTATGCGCGTGAGAGATTCGGTAGATCATCTTGCCGACTTGTATGTTCGGGACGTAGTGAGATTGCACGGGGTTCCAGTGACGATCATCTCAGATAGAGATCCTCGTTTTACTGCTAGGTTGTGGCAGAGTTTGCAGAGTGCCTTGGGTACTAAGTTGACCTTTAGTACGGCTTATCATCCTCAGACTGACGGGCAGTCCGAGCGTACTATTCAGATCCTCGAGGATATGCTTCGGGGTTGTGTCCTGGACTTCAGTGGGACGTGGGAGAGGCACTTGCCCTTGGTAGAGTTTGCCTACAACAACAGTTTTCAGTCTAGCATCGGTATGGCACCGTTTGAGGCCTTGTATGGCCGACCGTGTAGGTCTCCAGTTTGTTGGGCCGAGGTGGGTGATGCACCTTTGTTGGGTCCGGAGTTGGTTAGGGAGACGACGGAAAAAGTTGAGCTTATCCGTAGGAGGCTTGTTACAGCCCAGAGTCGACAAAAGAGTTATGCTGACCGTAGGAGGAGACCTTTGGCGTTTGAGGTAGGTGATCATGTCTTTCTGAAGATATCACCTAGGCGAGGTCTGATGAGGTTTGGGAAGAGTGGGAAGTTATCCCCTCGGTTTATTGGTCCTTTTGAGATCCTTGAGAGGATTGGTGAGGTTGCTTATCGGTTAGCCTTACCGCCGCAGTTGTCCGGAGTACATAATGTGTTTCATGTGAGTATGCTTCGGAAGTATGAGCCAGATCCATCACATGTGTTGGATTGGACCGATTTAGAGGTTGATGAGGATGCCTCGTATGAGGAGAGACCGGTTCGGGTCTTGGATAGGCGGGATCAGGTCCTGCGTGGCAAGACCATTCCTTTGGTGAAAGTCTTGTGGAAACATCACGGAGTGGAGGAAGCCACTTGGGAACGTGAGTTGGAAGTCCGAGAGAAATATCCGGACTTGTTTGTTGATATGTGAACTTGTATTTAAATTTTGCATTTTAATGAACTTAAGAGCTTTTATATATGTCTTAAGTTGTGAAACATTGAAAATGTTTTGGTTTGTTGGAAGTATGTTTTGGGAACTTGCCTCATATGGAAGTTAAATGTAACATTATATATGTTGATTATATTGTTGAAATTGGAAAGTTAATGCATGATGCTAATGCATGTTAAAAGTACATATGTTGTTTACAGATTGTGAAATGCCTCCTGTTAAAGGGATGGGATGACCGGTAATGGGTCGGATTGTTGAATGTTAAGGTGTAACATTGTTTAAAAGGGAGAAAAACTTGTTTTGAAAACTTGTGCTTAATTTCGGGGACGAAATTCTTTAAGGGGGGGAGGTTATAGCGATCCCGGGTTTACCCTTGTTGAACAGTGATCCGGACATGTGTCTGTGGATGTTGGTAGTTGTTTATTATCTTGTTTGCATCCTCTTTACTTTGTATTTTGAGTTATAGGATGTGTTGGGCAGGTTTGTTACAGGTTGGTCGTGTTTTGGAGCCAAGTGTTGCTGCCCAGAATTTTGGGTCTTCGCTCGAGCCAGGAGTTTGTCGCTCGAGCGAGCGTTGAGTCTGTGTCTGGACCTGAGAGTGGTGTTTCTCGGCTCGAGCGAGCTTTTCTTGGCTCGAGCGGTCTGGTTTGTTCTTCGCTCGAGCGAGAGGTCTGTCGCTCGAGCATGCTTGTGGTTGCAGACCTGAGGGTTCGAGTTGTTGGCTCGAGCGAGAATTCCTTCGCTCGAGCGCACTTTTGAGTTCCTTGGCTCGAGCGAGAGTTTTTGTGTCTGGTCGCTCGAGCGACCAAGTTTTCGCTTGAGCGAGCGTGTTTTATATCAGCGGACAGTAGCGTTTTAAACATCACTTTTTCACTTTCTTTTTGATCCAAACCCTAAATCCGAGACCTTCTCTCTCTACACTTACATTCTCTCTAAGAATTGATCTCTCTAGAGTGTGAATCTAGCCTAGGGCCTTTGTTAAAAAGATAGAGGGCATTGAGAGCTTTGTTTTAATCTGAAAAAGTTTGGATTTGGAGCACGTTGGTCTTCGAGTCTTCATCTCCTTTTTGGCTCAAACTTCGAGGTAGGGATATCTTACTCCTCTCTATGGATCTTGTCTTTAAATTTTGGTATTTTGAGATGTTGGGGTTGGTTTGGTAATTTTGTGAAAGTTAGGGGCTTTTGTGCAATTTTACAAAAGTTGGGGTTTTATTTATAATAAACCTGAATGCATGTTTGGCATAGAGAATTGGAATAAATGTTGAATCATTGATGAAAATGGGACCTTAGGGTTGAAATGTTAATTATGGGAATTGACCTAATTACATTGTTTAATTAATTGGGATAATTAATTGAGAGGAATGAAATGTTGATTTAATATCCATTTGTGCATTTATTTTCTGTTTAGAAATATCTGCTTTGGGCTATCGGTGGAGGATAGTCGTGATTGTTGTAGACAATGCATGATGATTAGGCAAACTAAAACTAATCAATGGAATGTGTCATGGAAGTTGACGGTTGAAAGATTACATTAACTGTATGTATTGAGTGATTGTATATAGAACCAATGTGTTTGTATACGTTATGTGTAGAGGAGGAGATGGGGGATGTACTCCGCGGTTTAGGGGAAGATGGGGGATGTACCTCTAAACCGGATAGTGTTGGGAGAAGATAGGGGATGAACTCCGGAGATAGAGCTCATATGCTTATCTTGGTGAAGTGTGGATATAGCTCATATGCTTGTCTGTGGATACTGTTGTTATACATATCTGTTGTAGAATGTGGATATAGCTTATTTGCTTATCTGAGAATGTGGATATTGTTGTTATACATATCTGTGAGAATGTGGGTAGTGCTTATATGCCTATCCGTTGAAAAAGGGCAAATGAAAGGAAACTTGGACTCAAAAGTCGTATGACATAAATGTGTGATTTATGTGAATGTATCAGTGTTAGCCATCTATCAATTGCTAATCTTTTAGTCATTGTTCATGGTTGGTTTAGTGTATTTCTACTGGGCTGTGGCTCACCCTATATGGGAATATCATTTTCAGGTACAGGAAGCATGCCACCTCCAAGGACATAGCTTGGGAGGCTAGAGGCAGACATAGTTTTGTGTTGTTTTACTTTTGATGTATTACATGTAAATTCAAGCCAAGGGCTTAATGTGTATGAGTTAGTACTCTTTTTGTTGTAACCAAGTGTTAACTTGGAAAGCTGTAAGCCCTTAGGGCATTTGCTTTTGTTGTTAACATGTAATACTTATGTAATAGAATTCTAATGAAATGATAGAATGTGGGACTTTTGAATATCAATGCATGTCTTATTTAAGGGGTTTAATGCTATTATTTTGAGGGCGTTACATTTACATTTAATAATTTAACATTATGAGAAAATTCGCATTTGTCCCTCAACACATAACACACGCGCATATATACTTGGCTCTTTATGTAATTCACACTAGAATGGGACATTTGGGTCCATAAGAAAAAAGATAGGACTAAACAATTTATACGTTTACTATTGCGGATTTATTGGTGTTTCACCCTAAGTTTTAACTTTTACCTTTCTTGTAAAACTCGATAAAAAGGATTAATAAAATAGAAAAGAGAACAAAGGGAATAGTCTCTTTCTCTGTCACTCCTCAAATTAATCTTCCCCTTATTAAGCATAATTGTAAGTTCTCCCCTCAAATAGGTCAATTACAATAAAATTAACTATTGAAAATAAAAATTAACGTTCAAATTTGGAATAGGTCAATCTAGCATTTAATCTAATCCAAAGCCATTCTTTTGGTCTGACTTCACCATTAAGACCAATGCTTTCATAATTTTAAAATATATATATATATATATAAAAAAATTTCATATTAAAAAAAATAAATTAAACTATTTACCAATGTCAACTTATCTCTCGAAACAACTTTTCTTGGTCTAGACCTAACAAACCGATTATCATTGTTTGAATTATATGCCACTAATAAAATTAATTTATTAAACAAATAAACAAAATATATTTGTATATAAAATAATTTTGAGTTAGCCCCTAAACTTAATTTTTTTGGCTCATTTTCTAATTGAACCATTTCAGTGCTTAAAGCCTAACCTATTTCTTTAGATAATATGACTTGTTTGTCAGTGCCGACATAGTTAGGATTGTTTAGTTTTGCTTTAAAACTTCGTGCACTCATTCTTCCTTTATTAATGTTTGTCTCAATAATCTTTGTATATTGATTTTCATCAATAAAGTTTTTTTTTTTTTTTTAATGATAAAAAAAGTGATCTAACTTACTGATAAGAACTCAAGCTTGATTTTTTTGGGGACCAAACTATTTAGACTGTATAGGTTATTCAACCACAGTTACCATTAGAGGATGAAGTCTATTATGATTTATCTTAAGAATAGTTGGTAATCTACCTAAAATTTATATATATATATATATATATATTTGTATTTGTTCAATTATGTATAACTCGCTCTTCAAATAATATTTTTTTTTATACAGATTTTTAAAAAGAGTAATATTATGTGACCATATTTTGATATCAGATTTTAGTACCATATATTGTTAACACATTACATGACACTAATCACATTATTTGATAAGAGTCACATGACATACAGGTATTGTCTTTAAAGTGTCACATCAGATACTATCAAATATGATCATCATAGCATTACTAAATTTCATATTTTATTCTTTTAATATTCCAAAATTTTAAATTTTAAATGAAATGGGGCCTAATAATGAATAAGATTCTGTTTTGGGTTTTCCATTTAAAAGATTTTTAAAATTTCAAATTAGATATATGGCTAGATGTGCCAATAGTTTTAGGCTAAATATATTTCTTAAGTTTTAAAAAAATTATAAAAAAATTTAAAAAAAGAATTAAATGTAAACTTTGAACCAAACAAATAAAAATTTGCTCAATAACATTTGAAAATTAACGTTGATAGGTCATGATCAATATGTATTGCATGGATCCATCTTTTACTATTATCGTAAAAAAACAGAAGCTGTATTTCATTGTTACTGATTTAAAATTATGAAGTAGTGTTCTATTGTTATTATCATTTAAATTTTTGATTTATTTTTCATATCAATATTATTTAAAAAAAATATATCATACATTTAGAAATTTGAAACTTGATATTTACACCATCTAAAAAAAGTGATAATTACAAAATTTAAAATATGTTATCATAATGATTGAAGTGTCAATAATTATAATTAAAGTGAAATGATCAATGATTTTATGACACGTGTATTTTTATGTTTTATTAATTTAAAATTATAAAAAAAAATTTATTAGAAGTTTTAAATTCATTGACCCAACATTTTTAACTATATAATAGTATAGATAGAAGTATAAATATATATATATATATATATAGATTTCATACTATAACCATTGAAACTAAAATTAGCTTTTTAAGTGACCTTTTGGCTTTTTTAAAAGATAAAAAAGGGAGCTGCTATTCACACTCTACTTTACTCTAAATACACCCCCTTCCTTGCTCTAACTACATTAATACTCTTGGAGTTTTGGTTTTTTCAGGGAGTGTATTTTGTGTGAAAGTGTATTAATATAAATATATATAATAAAGGACAAAAAAAGGTTGTATTTGGAGTAAACGGGAGCGGGAATAGTGGCTCCTTAAAAAATTAATGTATTTAGGAATGATTTTTTTAATTGTATGGGAAAATGCGAATAAGTGATGTCGTATTTTTATTTTTTTACTTAAATCATTTATTCTCCTTCCAAAGATGTAAGCAATTACGCACTCACTCACAAAAATTGTTTCGTCTTTTCCATCTAGTACAAAGATTTCCTAAGCTTTTTTTTTTTTTTTTTGGTATATGCCCAACACATTTTAGCACCCTTTAGTTTCTTGACTTTTTAATCAAAAAGATAACATCCCAAACATGGCACGAGTTATACGATTTTTATTTATTTATTTATTTATCTATTTATTTATTTACTGGTTTATTTTCTTCTATTAATGTTTTTTCCTAAGTATTATATAACAAATAGATATATAATAATTCAATTGATAAAAATAAAATAAATGAATTTTCTAAAATTACAAAAAATTATACTTTCGATCAAGTATAATATAACGATTCTAGTTTAAATCCGACCCGTTTATTGTTTTGGATTCGGGATTCCTTGTCTTCATTGTTGTTCATGTCCTTGTTCATCTCATTCCTTGTTGAATTGGATTGTTTGAGTACTGCGGTTGCATTTGAAACAGGTTGAGCGTCCGTTTTTCAAAGAAGTTTTTGCCCAAAATTTGCTTGTTCGCTCGAGCGAAGATTCTGGCGCTCGAGCAATCTTTTACAGTCTACAAAACTACTAAGAATTTGATATCCGTGCTCGAGCGACACTTCTTGAGTTCGAGCGAACTTTTACAAGTTTGAACTACTAGAAGGGGTGTCTAGTGTGCTCGAGCGACCATTCTTGCGCTCGAGCGGTGTCTTCGTTTGTGTCTGGTCGCTCGAGCAACCATTCCTGCGCTTGAGTGATCTACACGTATATCAATCCGTAAAAGTCACTTTTTGGATCACTTTTTCGTTTCTCTCTAAAACTTTCAAAAACCTAGATCTACCCCCTCTCTCTCTAAAACACACCTTTAAACCTCAAATACACCCTCACTCCTGATCTCTACACCTTTGTCCTTTAGAAAAAAGATAGAGTTCGTCAAGAGCTTCTTTCTAATCGGAGCAAAGTTCATTTTCAGCTCCTTCCAACTTCAACCCTTACTCTCTCTTGTCTTCTAATCTTAATTAAGGTAGGGATTTTCTTTATAGTGTGCATGTTGTTTAGCTTCGTTATATGTTATTTTGTTAGTTATGGGTTTTCAAAAAGTTAGATTTGGATATATATTTATTAATGCACAAATTTGGGGAAAAATACTTGTTTTCAGTTATGGTTTCAGATTGGTAACCTAGTGGTTGTGTTATGTATTTTTGAAGAAAACATTTGGTTTAATGGGTTTTCAAAGGTTAATAAAAAAACTAGGGTTTTGGATGCTTTTATGGAAAAAGATGGAATTAGAATGGATGTGGAATTTTAGTTGAAATGAGGTTTGGTTGGAAAATGTTTCGAATAATTGAAAAATACCAAGTATTATTTACTCTTTTGAAATGGTGATTTTGTTGGAGACCATATGCGAGGTTTCGGAAAATTGCATATTTTCGTTGAGATTCACAAGACTTGTGAAGAGTGTGAATGTTGTTTTGGAAATCATGAGATTTTGTATAAATCATTGGGATTCCGACTTGGTTATGATTTTGGAATATTATTGTTGTTGTTGTCTTTTAATTAGAGATAATTGTTTTTTTGGCAATCGATAGAGGGTTGTATTGATAGTTGTAGAAACTGCATAGGAATTAGGGAAGGGAAATATTTACAAATCATACATTGCATTGTGCATATCATGGATTTGTAATTGGAGATTTCAATGTTTCGGAAAATATATGGTTGTTTTGAGATGCATGTATTGTATTACAGAAAGGGTAAATAAAATGGTAAAGCTATGAGGTCGTGTTAAAGCAGAATTAAGTTGGCTTATGTGTCCTTGGTGTAAGACATAAAACCCGCACGGTAGGTATCAAGCCTTCCGGCTAATACCAATAAAAATGGCATAGTGACTTTTATAGTTACTATTATGAACACTAGCCCAAGGAATTTATTCATTTTATTTACCTCTTGATTGTTTTGAAAGAATATTGTTGATTTGGAAAGGTGTTTTGAAAATCTCACTTTACATTGTTTCAAAGAGGGAAAATGCATGTTTCACCATGACACCTCACGCGCATCCATCTTATGACATTGTTACACTTCATACATGTCATTAAGTTTATTGCTACTGGGCTTTATGCTCACCCTACGAGGGAAACCACTTTCAGGTGAACCGGTGTGCCTCCGCCAAGGTGATGACTTGGGAGGATCTTGTTGCTTGAGGCTCGGATTTATTGTTTTCCTTGGTTATCTATTGTAATTTAAGCCACGGGCTTCTTTGTGTTGAGTTGTGACTCATTTGTTGTAACCGGGCAAGGCCTTAGAAATTTGTAGCTTTTCAGGCATTAACTTGAAATAATTTCATTTTATATTTTACAGATAAGATTCATGTTGTACAACAAAAAGAATATACTGAGGCATGTGTTGGAAACAATGTTATATATTCATATTGTTGTTGTGATCTGCATGTTAGTGATATTGTACAGGAGTAGAATATCTTCTTTTTTTTTTGGGGGGGGGGGGGGGGGGTGTTACATATAATTACATTATCTTGGAAATTCGTAATTATAATTCATCCTACCACTGTTTTTTGGTCTCTCTTTCTCTTTCCCACTCATCCTCTATAGCATTCTGAAGATTTTCTTCATTGCTCGAGCGATGGATTGGTTGCTCAAGCGGTCTGGCATGCCATCCAATACTTTAGCAGGTCTATAATTCTAGTTATTGCTGAAGTTTGCTTGAGCGCAAGATTGGTCGCTCGAGCGGTCCGCCTTGTTCGGTCTAAACTTCTGGGAGTTCGAGTTCTTTGCTCAAGCAACGGTTTCTCGAGCGGTCTGTTTGAAGTTAGCATCTTTAAAAAAGCATCTTGGTTCACTGTTCTCCATTTTTCTCGAACGGTTTCTCTCTCTTCTTCTCTTCTACCATTTTTGTGGGTTTCAAGCATTCTAGCTTTGTTTTCATCTATTTCTACTCACTTTCTACCATAGTTCTATAGATCAAAACATAGAGGGTCACGAGAGTTTCATTTTTATCTGAGCTGATCGTGCTTTTGTTGCTGTGGATTTTTCGGCTTTCTCCTTATTGCTTCAAGAGGTAGGGATTTCTTTGTTCATTTTCAATACTTTGTCTATAGATAGACGTGGTAGATTTATTGCATAAAAATCATATCTATTAGGAATTTCTTTGAAAATCATGAAGGGGATCTAGGGTTTGAATGTGTGGAGTTGAAATTGTTAAATTGATTGTTGTTTGGGTTAATTGGGGAGTAGTTTAACAAGTTTATGTAGAGAGGGAGAGAGAGAGAGAGAGAGGCCCTAATTTAATATTTTGACTTAGTGAATCAAAAAGGGATAACATTGAATAATATTTGTATTTTGTTAATATGGATTATGTGATTGTGTTAACAACAAAACGGGAGAATTAACCATAGTATTGAAATTATTTTGGATTAATCATGACAGATTGAGTTGGACTATGGCTTTGATATCCATGGATTAGTTTTGTTAAATGAAGAGAATGGATCCTAGAGAAAGATTGGTGTATGGTGATTTGAAAAATGAAAGAATTGAGTTTTAAAAAGAGAAAGAGGTCATAACACTTTGTAAAATTAGAAATGAACTTCAGGTTGGATTGTGAATATTTTATTTTATTATTGTTCTTGTTGGACTTAAAGTCTCATTTGAATTGAATTATTTTATCACAAGTATAAAGTACACGTGTTTAGAGGTTTTTGTCCTTGGTTATCGGTGGAGGATGACATTTTTGTTGAATAGATTATATGTATGTATTTCACTGGTATTATTTGTACGCTTGACCTGTTGTGATGGTCGGCAATGTATACTTCGCTGAGAATCTGAGCTACCATACCTTCAGCTAGCGGCTGGAGAATTGATTACGCTGAGAACCAGAGGTACCATTAGTTTCCAACGAGTGTCTAGTAGATTGGCATTTCATTATGGAAAGTTATATCCTTGGCTTGCCGTGCTTAAGGCAGGTAGAGCATAGTTTTGTTAATCATATTTGTCTCAGTGTGTCTATGCGTATAATGCGTTATGATGGTTATGTTTCAGGAAGACCAGGTTGTCTTATATGTTGAGTAGCTAGTTGTTTGGTGTTTGTTGTTTTCATCTTTGTGTTAGATGTTTACGTGTACATATAAGCGTATCAAATTAATTGTTGAAAGAATCTCTTTAACTTGGGCTTAAGGTCGGAAAATATAATGAACGTGTTGGAATCGGACATAGGTTACGTATTGAGTTGTAAGTAATACGAGGAAATCGAATTTTGTGGTTATATTTCGAAAGCAAACGGTTGTTATATGATATATATATATATATTTAGAAAACGAGAAGGAAATGTGAACCATCTATATTATTGAACAAATTGAATGATTTTTGGAAAAAGTACATATGTAAATATACTTCGGTACAAATCGTCACATTATTCATACAGTATGAGTTTGAGCATTCATGATCATAGCTGTCTGTAAGTTGTTATTCTTTAGGATCGTGTTGGGATCCCTACTAGACTTTATGTTTATCTCACGTTGCTAATCTTTTTTCAGGTGAATGTCGAGAAGTGGTTCAAGATTGAGGATTTTCTTTATCTATTGACCATGGGGCCTTTTATTTGTTGGCGAAACGCCATTATTGTAAAAAGTATAGAACTCCTTCTCTATTACGTAATGATGTAAGCCTGTGGACAATTTATTTAATTATGTCACGTGTTGCATCCATTGTGTATTCGAATGAGAGAACTTTCTTTTATTTGTTCTTGTAAATGTATAGAGCTTTCATTCATTATCTCTGAAATTGTATTATAATAATGGTTTTGCTAAGGTTATCCGTGAAATAAAAGTGGAGCATTACAACTTGGTATCAGAGCGAGCCGGGTTTGAATACTTTGGGCTCGTGGGGAGTGGTTTTTACTGCAACGGGTTTGCTATGCTTAGTGAAGATGTTTGCATGTGGTTAGGATAAGTTTTAGGACTTTATGTGCTGCATTTATGTGAGCATGGCGTCAAATTTCCTGGATAGTGCTTGTAACAGGTGAGCTTACTTTGAGGTCTTATTGGAAATACGCCTGATCAATGTGGTTTCTGATAAGAATTCCTTAAGTGTTCCGGGGTGAGTAGTTATCTGGTGGACTTGATTCGATTATGTGATTAAGTGTTTAATTGTTTATATGTAATAAAATTGTGTTTGGGGGCTAAGTGTGTCTTGTAGCCTAGTGAGGGTGAATGCGTGCCTCGGGAAAGGCTATTGTGTTGTGCACTAAGTTTGGTTTTTCTTTTTTTTTTTCCTTGTCTACACAAAGGAATAGAGGACGAATTGGAAATATGAGTGCCAGTAGAGGCACATCAATTCCTTTAGCACCTACCATTGCTGCATCGCCTATCGGCGAGGAAATTGCACGCGAGATTGTGAGAGTAGTGGAAGATGCTCTAGCTCGCAACGAGGGTGACAAACGGACGTACCCTCAAACTTACTAAGGAGTTTCTTTGCTCCAATCCACCGGAGTTTTTGGGGGAGACAAAGACGCTGGAGGGAAAAAATTGATTGGAATAGATTACCAAGACTCTTGACATGCTCAAAGTCGAAGATGAAGGGTTGAGGATCTCTTTACTTTTCAATTGAAGGGAGACACAGGTTATTGGTGAAAGTATGCTAAGGATATTGGTGAAAGTATGCTAATTGTGGATGATTATGTGTTATGAGTAACACTTTGTTTTCGAGAAATGTTTGCAAAACTTTTGATTTTCACATGGAAAGCGCATTTTGAAAATGGGCAGCACAAATTTGAGCATCTTTTGAGAAATATTTTATGTACAAGAAAATGATTTTAAAGAGTTAAGAAATCAATAAAAAAAAAATTATAAAGTTATGTTGTTATTTGTTTTACTTGAGATGATGGATGTTGTGTAACGACTTAACGCTACCTTAAATTGCTATTGGTGGATTAAGCACTGGATTAGATTATGTTACATTGTTATTAGGGGTTTGTTGTGCCGGGCGTGGTCCCTTGGTAGTGTTTTATTATAAGTTATTTTTTTCTTCTGTTCACGTTAACCGAGATCTCCGTGGTGAGTTTTCCTTCATGTTCGAGTGTTGAGCACTCGGGGGTGTTGGGCATGTGAAGTGGTTGTCACGTGGGTGATGTTTTTGGTATACGTGTGGTTGTTGTTTTTGTTCTTGTCTCATAGGCCCAATGAGTTGTGTGGGTCGAGAAGTCATCCATGATCTTTTCTTGAGTTTCATTGTTCAGGAGCCTTTGGGGCCCCAAAATGTTGAATCAAGGATCCAGGAATTTATCCCAAGTGTGGATCCAACTTAAAGTTCGTGGTTATGCTTCCGGTCGTGATTGAGTTGCCTTTGCTTCGACCTTATCTTTAATTTTGGCGACAAAATTTCCTAAGATGGGGAGGTTGTAGCATTCTGAAAATTTTCTTCATCGCTCGAGCGATGGATTGATAGTTCAAGCGGTCTGGCGTGTCATCCAGTACTTTTGCAACTCTGTGATTCTAGTTGTTGCTAAAGTTCGCTCGAGCGCAAGATTGTTCACTCGAGTGGTCTACCTTGTTTGGTCTGAACTTCTGGGAGTTCACGTTGTTTGCTCGAGCGACAATTTCACCGCTTAAGTGATCTGTTCAAAGTCAGCATCTTTAAAAAGGCACCTTGGTCCTCTTTTCTCTATTCTTTTCTCTCTTCTCTTCTTCTCTTTCACCATTTTATGGGTTTCAAGCTTTCTAGCTTGGTTTTCATTTATTTCTACTCACTTTCTACCCATAGTTCTATAGATCAAAACATAGAGGGTCGCAAGAGCTTCATTTTAATCTGAGCGGATCGTGTTTTCGTCGCCATGGATTTTTCAACTTTCTCCTCGTCACTTCAAGAGGTAGGGATTTCTTTGTTCCTTTTCAATACTTCGTCTATAGATAGACATATGGTAGATTTATTTCATAAAAATCATATCCATCATGGATTTCTTTGAAAATCATGAAAAGCAATCTAGGGTTTGAATGTGTGAAGTTAAAATTGCTAAATTGATTGTTGTTTGGATTAATTGGAAAGTAGTTTAACATGTTCATGTAGCGAAAGATAAAATGCCCCAATTTAATATTTTGACTTAGTGAATCAAAAATGGGTAAAATTGAACAATATTTGTATTTTGTTAATATGGATTGTGTGATTGTGCTAACAACAAAAAGGGAGAATTAGCCATGGTATTGAAATTATTTCAGATTAATCATGATAGATTGAGTTGGATTATGGCTTTGATATCCATGGATTAGTTTTGTGAAATGAAGAGAATGGATCTTAAAGAAAGATTGGAGTATGGTGATCTGAAAAATGAGAGAACTAATTTTTGAAAAGAGAAAGAGATCATAACACTTTATAACATTAGAAATGAGCTTGAGATTAGATTATGAATATTTTATTTTATTATTGTTGATGTTGGACTTGAAGTCTCATGTGAATTGAATTTTTCTATCATGGGTATTAAGTACATGAGTTTAGAGGTTGTCTTTGATCATCGGTGCAGTATAACACTTTTGTTGAATAGATTATGTGTATGTATTTCACTGGTATTATTTGTACTCATGACCTGTTGTGATGGTTAGCAATGTATACTGCATTAAGAATCAGAGATACCATTACCTTCCAGCTAGCGCTTGGTGAATTGGTTGCGTTGAGAACCAGAGGTACTAATACCTTCCAGCTAGCGCTTGGAGAACTTGGCAGAGGTACCATTACCTTCCAATGAGTGTCTGGTAAATTGGCATTTCGTTGTGGAAAGTTATATCCTTGGTCTACCGTGTTTAAGGCAGATAGAGCAAAGTTTTGTTAATCATATTTGTCTCAGCGTATCTATGTATATAATGCGTTATAATGGTTATGTTTCAGGAAGGTCGGGTTCTCTTATATGTTGAGTAGATAGTTTTTGGGTTATAATGGTTATGTTTCAGGAAGGTCGGGTTCTCTTATATGTTGAGTAGATAGTTTTTGGGTGTTTGTTGTTTTCATCTTCTTGTTAGATATTTATGTGTAGATATAAGCATATCAAATTAATTGTTGAAAGTATCTCTTTAACTTGGGCTTAAGGCCGGAAAATGTGATGAACATGTTGGAATGGGACATAGGTTACGTATTGAGTTGTAAGTAATATGAGGAAATCAGATTTTGTGGTTATATTTCAAAAGCAAACGGTTGTTATACGATATATATTTTTTTGGAAAATGAGAAGGAAATGTAAACCGTCTGGATTATTGAACGAATTGAATGATTTTTGGGAAAAGTACTTATGTAAATATATTTTGGTACAAATCGTCACCTTATTTATATAGTATGAGTTTGAGCATTCATGATCATAGCTATCTGTAAGTTGTTATTGTTTAGGATCGTGTTAGGATCCCTATTGGATTTTATGTTCATCCCACATTATTAATTTTTTTTCAGGTGAATGTTGAGAAGTGGTTCAAGATCGAGGATCTTCTTTTATCTGTTGGCCATGGGGCCTTTTGTTTGTTGGTGGAACGTCATTGTTGTGAGAAGGGTAGAACACCTTCTCTTTTATGTAATGATGTAAGCCGACAGACAATTTATTTATGTCACATGTTGCATGCATTTTGTATTAGAATGAGTTGGCGTTGTATGTATTTTGAAGGGAGTACAAAGGCTTAATGAATGCTAATTGTTGAAGCTCCGGAGCTATCTTTTGTTTTGGGACAGAAGTCCATTTTTGTGTATTCAAGGACGATCCTTGAAAAGGTGTATATAGCGATCCCGGTCTTTCTCCTTTTGGTTGTTGTATCCGGACTTAGGTTCCCTGGATTCTCTCAATGTATAATTGTGGTTGTCATCCTTTATTTTCTCTTTTTGAGTTATCGGATGTGTTGGGCAGGTTTGTTTTAGATTGGTTGGGTTTGGAAACCAGGTGTTACTGTCCAGAATTTGGATTGGTCGCTCGAGCGAGAGTTTGGTCGCTCGAGCGAGGGTTGAGTTTTGTGTCTGGTGGCTCGAGCCAGGGTTTCTTCGCTCGAGCGAGCGTTTGCGTCTAGTATAGACCTGAGAGCAGTGTTTCTTAGCTCGAGCGAGCGTTTCTTCGATCGAGCGAGGCTTTCCTGTGTTTGGTCGCTCGAGCGACCAAGTCTTCGCTCGAGCGAGCCTGTCCAGTTTAAATAGGTAGCAGCGGGTTTTGATCAGTCTTTTCATCCTCTTCTAGTTTCCAAACCCTAGGTCCGACTTCTCTCTCTCTAATCTCATCTTCTTTCTAGGTTTTCATCTACTTCTAGTGTGAATCCATCTTAAGTTCTTTGTAAGTAAGATAGAGGGCGGCTTGGGCTTCATTCTAATCTGAAAAATAGTGGATTTGGAGCACTTGGATTTCGGGTCATCATCTCTTTTGAGTTCTCTTTTGAGGTAGGGATTCTCCTTGTTTCTTTTCAATACTTCATCTATAGATAGACATGTGGTAGTTTTTGTATTGCATAAAAATTGTATCATGTTGGATTTGTGAAAATCATGGGACTGAACCTTGGGTTGGTTGTTGAATTTGGGTTTATTATCGTTAGTTGTGGTTATTGTTGTTTGTTGATGTTAATTGGGCCTTTTTGGTCAATATTGAGAAAGAGGAAGAAAAGACCCTAATTTATTGTTTATGACTTAATGTGCATAATTAGTTTGAAATGGCTTTGAAAAGAATGTAGTGAATTTAAATGAAGTATGGCTTTTGTCCATTGTGAATGATTTTTGTGAAAACAAAGGAAGTGGAATTCATTTTGTGAAATGGGAAAGGTATTTTGAAACAAGTATAAGAGAATTGGAATGTTGTATCTTGAGTGTTGAACACACTTGTGTGGGGTATAGCTTTAACTACCATGTTCATGTTGTTGCTGAGTTTTTGTTAGAATTTACCTACACCTACCACCACCTACTACCACACCTACTACACCTACCACCAATTTACCCTCACCTACTCCTCACCTACTACCCAAACCCTCTCCTATATAATGAGCTACTCTGATTTGTAATATAACATATCAATAAATCAATCATCAATACATCAATCAATAATATACATCAATATATTTTTACATGGTATCAGAGCAAGGTTAAGAAGTTAGTAATTCTACTTCACCGGCGGGCGGCAGCCTCGCCTTGACCGCCCGCCGGACCTCTACACATGCCCAAACCATCCCTATCCACACATCTCTCTGTTTACCCCTGTTCTCTCTCTTTCTCGCTGCAAACCATGCTTCTTACCGCTGCTTCTGCTTTCTCTCTCTTGAACACTCATGGCGACAATCCGTAGCCTCACCATATCGCGTCGCTGTCCTTCAGCCTCCTCGCGTCACCGCCTTCAGTGGCCGTCTTCCATCTCAGATTTGTCAACCAAGAAGTGTGTGGTATGCGACTCGCAAGATATGAGTCCCATGACTGAACAAGCAGCCCATGAGTTGATCTCAAAGGTTCCTGAGTGGAACTTGGTCAATGAAGGTGGTAGACTGAAGTTAAGTCGGTCATGGAAAGTCAAGACCTTCTTGAAAGGTTTGGAGTTCTTTCAGGCCATTGCTTATGTTGCTGAAGCAGAAGCATTTGTTGCAGGCCATCATCCAGATCTTCATCTTGTTGGATGGAACAATGTCAAAATTGATTTATGGACACATGCTGTTGGTGGACTTACAGAAAATGATTTCTTACTTGCTGCTAAGATTGACGGGCTTCGCGTGCAACATCTTCTGGGTAGAAATGCTACCTACTGACTAGTGGACATAGATATTGGTGATGCTGAGTCCACGGCTAGCCCTTCCACTCCAAATCACATTGACCATTCCCCTAACATATCACCATTCTGAAGTGAATAATGCTGATGGGCCCTACCACTAGCCAAAGCAAATTATAATCCTGATTTCTCTCTTCTTTCCACCGAATTCCACTCATTTTGCTTTCTTATCATGACATCCACTATAAGCTTTTATTTATTTTATTTTATTTTATTTATTTTTTGTTTTTCTATTTCTTTATTTCTTTATTTTTTTTTTTCTCTTCCTTCCTTTACCACCACTCCCCATGTGCCCACGCTGCTCAGCTTCTCCCACCTATTTTTTTTTTTTTTTCTTTTTCATTACACTCATGTTTCCCACTCCACTTTCCTCTTTTCGTTTCTTTTTATTTTTCTATTCTCTACTGATTTGAATATCACCTTTCTTTTTTTTTCTTTTTTTTTCTTTTTTTATTCCTTTACAATTAACACAACACAAAAAAAAAAAAAAAAAAACCGACGAACACGACTTGCACACCAACCTTCTTTTATTCTTGTCGGGGCTCACCCCGTTCACCGTTTTACAAAAAAAAAAAAAAAAAAAAAAAACACCAACAGAACAACCACATCCACCGGCAGGATTTTCTTCTCTACTCTACTGCAGGTCTCTTCTTCTTGCCTCCGTCCTGAGCGGCCCTTGACGGTGCTGCCTCCGTATTTCCCACTCCACTGGGCACGTTCACTCCCTGCTCCTCCACTGCAGCATATGGAGGCCCTCCAAATCGGAACATCACGGTGGCCTTCCGCTTCAGCTCCTTGTTTTCTGCCCTTAGCACGCTTATCTCTGCTCGCGCATCCTTATACATGCGTTGGAGCAGAGCCAGCTGGGAGGTTAACTGCTGCACCTCATTTGTCCTACTCTGCAGCCGGTTCGACAAGTTTGTGACCGCCGTCATGCTTTCCACGCATGCCTTCAAAGTATACTGGTTGGCCTCCACATCCGACAGCACTGCCATTCTTTGCTCCACAGACCGCATCGGAAAGTTCAACGGAGTAAACTCCGGGGCGTTTGGTTGAGTTTCCAGTGCCACCGCACCAGTTATTTCTCTTGTTGACTCGTTGAGGTCGGGAAAGAGGGTGAGCAGTCCACGGGAAGACGAGGACGAGGCCATTTTCTGGGCAACAGCGTGTTACAGAATATCTCTCGCAACAGAGTGTTACAGACTCTCTCTCTCAGCACACCAAAGAGTTTTTTCAGACTCTTTCTCTCAGCACAACGAAGTGTTTTTTCAGAGGTTTTTCGCAGCTTTTCTCTGCCTCAGCCTCAGCCTCCGTCTTATAGCCGAGGCAGCCACGCGTATCGCGCGCCTCTTCCCACCAGCCGACAAACGGGCGCGCCAACCAAGGCACTCACGTGCTTCGCCATGATGAATCCGGCACGCTTTTTGATGAATTAGGCTCGCCTTTTGATGGCACGCCTTTTTATGGATTGGGCACGCCTTTTGAAAGATTGGGCACACCTTTTGAGGGTGCGACTTTTTAAGGGTCCGACAAGACTCTGTAAACTGTCCCGACATTGATTCCGGTTAGCTCCTTCATGGGTCCGACAAGACTCTGTAAACTGTCCCGACATAGATTCCGGTTAGTTTCTACAAGGGTCCGACAAGACTCTGTAAACTGTCCCGACATTGATTCCGGTTAGTTTTTACAAGGGTCCGACAAGACTCTGTAAACTGTCCCGACATAGATTCCGGTTAGTTTCTACAAGGGTCCGACAAGACTCTGTAAACTGTCCCGACATTGATTCCGGTTAGTTTCTACAAGGGTCCGACAAGACTCTGTAAACTGTCCCGACATAGATTCCGGTTAGTTTCTATAAGGGTTTTCTATAAGGGTCCAGCAAACGGTCCGACATGACCCCGTAAACTGTCCTTCTACAACGGTCCGACATGACCCCGTAAACTGTCCTGCTACACCGGTCCGACATGACCCCATAAACTGTCTTCTACATCGGTCTGACACCGCCATCCAGTGTCCTCTACACCGTTATGACACCACCATCCAGTGTCCTCTACATGGTTATAACACCACCATACAGTGTCCTCTACAACGTTATGACACCACCATCCAGTGTCCTCTACCACGTTATGGCACCACATTTCAGTGTCTTCACCAACGGTCTGACACGACCATACAGTGTCTCCTATCTTTATTTTATTTTTTATGTATTTTCTTGTTTTGTTCCTCTCTCCAAACTCAAGTTGGTTAGTTTCTATCCTCCTTGAGTTTGCGGAGGGCTGTTAGAATTTACCTACACCTACCACCACCTACTACCACACCTACTACACCTACCACCAATTTACCCTCACCTACTCCTCACCTACTACCCAAACCCTCTCCTATATAATGAGCTACTCTGATTTGTAATATAACATATCAATAAATCAATCATCAATACATCAATCAATAATATACATCAATATATTTTTACAGTTTTGTACTCTCATGTTAGTTGGGTCTGTTAATAGATGTATAATATGCATGCATCTGGAGATTTTGGTCATCGGTGGAGGATGATAAGGTTGTGTTGAATTGTTGTGTATGTATTACACCATTGTTGATTGAACATCATATGTAATGAAATGCTGAATTACATTATATTTGTATACCGGTTGGGGAGAAGAGAGGGGTTGTACTCCAGTGTGTGTGAGAAGATAGGGGATGGACTCCACACACTTATGTGTTCAGCGCTTATAATCAGAGGTATCATACCCTTCCAGCTAGCGCCTGGAGAACTGACGCGCTGATAATCTAAGGTACCATACCCTTCCAGCTAGCGCCTGGTAAACTGGTAGATTGTTGTGAGAAGTGTATCTTTGGCTTACTACGCATATAGCTAGTAGTGCATTGTTGTTTTGTTATTGTTTCAGTGTATCTGGAAACATTGTGGATTGTATTTGTTACAGTGTTGGAGGGACGAGTTGACTCATTGATTGATTTTATGTATGTAGTTGAGTTGTTATCTTTTTTTATAGAGGTGTGTATGGATAATTATGATATAATTGGAATTGCATTGAAATGCCAAATATGTTTTGAAAAGGCACATCTGTTGTATGTGTGGCAAATGGAAGAGTAATGGGCTTAGTGAATCTATTTTTCTAAATAGTTGTTAATGTTATAAAAGATTGGGAACGGGGGTTAATGAAAGGAAAAAGGAAGGATAAATCGTTTATAGCGGTGAATTAAATGATTGTTTTCAAGAAAAGTTCATATATATATTCATATATATATTTTGTATAAACTGTCACATTATTATTCTAGTATGAGAATGGGTGTTCATGATCATAGCTATCTGTAATGTTGTTATTGTTAAGGAGCATGTTGAGTTCCCTACTGGACTATATGTTCATCCCACGTTGTTGAATCTTTTTCAGGTGTTTAGCAGGGTGTGCTACAAGATTTGGATCTTCTTATTTGTTGGCCACGGGGCCTCTGTTATGTTGGCGGAATGCCATTGTTGTAAAGGGTTACACCCTTCTTCTTGTACTTTTAATGATGTAAGCCCAAGGGCAATTTATTAAGTTAGTTCATGTAATATTTACTTTGCATACGAATGAGAGTATTGTTAATCACTTCTACGGATTGAATGTATGAGTTTATTTCCGCATGTTATCTCTAAAATTGAATTAAGTTAAAGAATTTGGAAATGACTCCGAGTAATAAAAAGTGGGGCGTGACAACTTGGTATCAGAGCGAGCCGGGTTTGAATACTTTGGGCTCGTGGGAAATGGTTTTTACCACAGTGGGTTTACTACGTATTGTGAGGACGTTGCATATAGATATCATGAAAGTTAGGATTTATGTGTTGCATTTATGTGAGCATGGGATTCAGTCTCCTGGATAGTATTCATAGCCGGTGAACTTGCTTTGAGGTCCTTTTGGAAACACGCCTGATCAACGTGGTTTCTGATAGGAATTCCTTGAGAGTTCCGGGATGAGTGGTTATCTTTGTGGACTTGATTCGATTATGTGTTTACATGTTTAGCTGATAATATGCAGTAGAGATGTAAATTTTGAGACTAAGTGTGTCTTGTGACTTAACAGTAGTGGAGTGTGCCTCGGAGAAGGCTATAGTGTTTTGCGCTAAGTGTAATTTACTTTGTGCTTTATAGGATGTCTACACGAGGGAGTAGAGGACGGTTGAGTAGTAGGAACGCCGGGAGAGGCATAGCAGTTCCTTTAGTATCCGCCGTTGCAGCATCGGCTGTCGGCGAGGATGTCGCACGTGAGATTGCGAGAGCAGTGCAAGATGCCCTAGTTCGCACTGAGGGCGGCAACGGGCATGCTCTCAAACTTACTAAGGAGTTTTTCCGTTCCGGCCCACTAGAGTTTGTGGGGGAGGCTAAACCGTTGGAGGCAGAGAGTTGGTTTGAACAGATTACCAAGACTCTTGATATGCTCAGAGTCGAAGATGATGAGTTAAGGGTTTCTTTGGCGACTTTTCAGTTGAAGGGCGATGCGAGTTATTGGTGGAAGTATGCTAGGAATATTGTGGGTAGCACGTGGGTTGCTTTTACCGAGGCCTTTCTGGCCAAGTATTTCCCTCCTTCTGCTCGGGAAAGGTTGAGGGATCAGTTTTTGGAGTTGCGTCAGGATGATACTCCTATGGCGCAGTTTGAGATGCGGTTTGCTAGCTTGTCGAGGTTTGCTCCAGAGTTGGTGGCAACAGAGGAGCGTCGTTGTTTTGAGTTTGAAAGGCGGTTGTGTTTCGATATTCGGGAAAAGGTAGCTGGATCCTTGTGGAAGGATTACTATAATCTAGTCGAGGCAGCGGCCCATGTGGAGGCCATGGTTGCAAGTGATGATAGGGTTGAGGAAGAGATCATCTCGGTAAGTTCTACGGTTTCTAAGCACTCTAGGCTCAGTAAGGGGTGGAGGCGGAAACATGCTCTGTCTGGGGCTGGTTCCTTTTCTTCACCAGGGGTTTCGGACCTTTCTGTTGGGGGTTTTGGGGAGGTTCAGGTTCCAGACCAGCCTCTGAGCAGAGGGTCTAGTGGTTGTTTTGTTTGCGGTCAGCTGAGCCATGGTAGACGTTTTTGTCCTTTGCGCGTAAATTCTACGAGTGTTTCAAAATCTAGTTAGACTCAGTCGTACCCGTCCGGTCGAGGGCGGTATCGGTACCAGAAACGGTCAGGCCAGGCTTCGGGAGCCTCGCGAGGGGCGACTTATTAGTTAGCCCTACAGTGTTACCCTGAAGAGGGACTTTTTGTATGATGGCCGGTGAGGTATCATGTTTATTGATTTTGTTGTTAACTGGTGTACTGTTGGATGCTGAGGCACTATGTTTATGTATTGCATATGTATGCATAGTATTGTTTGTTTAATCCTCGTGTATTGGGGAGTATGTATGGAATTTCGAACCCTCTAGTATTTATATTGAGAAGTTGTTGATGGGATCAATGATCCTAGTATTGTTGCTTGCTTGGTACTGTATATTGAGTTAGTCTTGTGACGGCCTGTGGGTCTTGTTCACTTTTAGAGTTTATTTGTTGAGAATGGGAATCTGTGAGTGGATGTGATTGATGAGATGGTTTAGAGAATTGTGTGGTATTGGCAAGGTTATGTGGGATTTGTGTCTCAAGTTAGAAGGAATGGTACTTGTATGTTGGTTCATGTTTTGGGCCTTGCTATTCAGTGAGTCCATAGTGACCCCATCGGTTGTGTAGGGGTAGTGTTTGTATTGTGATTGGTTATCAATTATTGGGTATGGTTTGAGTGGCACATCATTGTGTGGATTACTGAGTGTGGAGTTTATTGAGTTGATTAGTCAGCTCGTTGGTATCGGGTTTTGGGTTGACATTGGTCACCATGAGGTTAGCCTCGTTTGTTGTGAACTTTGTGTGTTGATTAGGGGAAAACTGAAATTAATCATCCGGTTAAGTCATTGAATATGACGGTTATTATAATACAGCAATTATGTGTATTGAATTATCATTGTGAAAGATTGGATTTTTTTTTTATATACATTATGTGTATGTATATTGTTTGGGAGGAGATAGGGGATGGACTCCGATGATACAACACCAAAATGTGTATCTATTGAAAGATTGGTATAGCTTATATGATTATTTATTGTGAAGTGAAAAATGTTTTAAATGAGTTACTATTTCATTTAATTGTTTGGCCAGGTTCTGAGCCGGGTGTATGTTATTTAATTGGGTAAGTAAAAAGAGGCGGAATAGAATTGCAAAACCATGAATTTCTTATGCCTTATGTGTTGATAGTATTGTTGTTATTTCTATTAACTACCATTATAGAAATGTTATGTTCTGTGTTGGTTGTGGCATCACTGTGTGCGTGATGGTTGTTGATAGTGTTATTTTGGAAAGAATTGAAAAAAAAAATTTCTAGTGTTTGGGCTATTTAAGGGCGTTGTTGAGAAATTGATTTAATTCAAGGGTTTTGAGGAATTCCAAATGAATCTTTTGGCAAATAAACTGTGGATGATTATGTGTTTTGGATAACACCGTGGTTGAAAAAAAAAAATTATATATATATATATTTACAAAACTATTGAGTTTCGCATGGAAAATGAAAGATTTATTTTGGAATGTCTACATTGTGAAATGTCTCTTGAACAAGAAAGTGTTTTCCTATAATTTGCTCAAAAGATTTGCTTTGGTCGTATGGTTGAGAATTATGTTGTTGAATAGTGACTTAGCTTGTTGTGCTAGTCAGTTGTTGGTCATTGTTTCGGGAAAGGTTTGGGTTGTTGAGGTTTTCGTACCTAAGTGTTGTCATTTGGAATGTTTCCCTTGGTTAGTCTTTTCTTTGGCAAGAGTGGATTAAAGGTTTGTTGTGAGATTAATTTCTTCCTTTGGGATTCGGGTGTTGGTGTTGTGTGATTAGTTGGCTTTGTGTTTTGGCGTACCCTTAATTTCGGGGACGAAATTCTTTAAGGGGGGGAGGTTATAGCGATCCCGGTCTTTCTCCTTTTGGTTGTTGTATCCGGACTTAGGTTCCCTGGATTCTCTCAATGTATAATTGTGGTTGTCATCCTTTATTTTCTCTTTTTGAGTTATCGGATGTGTTGGGCAGGTTTGTTTTAGATTGGTTGGGTTTGGAAACCAGGTGTTACTGTCCAGAATTTGGATTGGTCGCTCGAGCGAGGGTTGAGTTTTGTGTCTGGTGGCTCGAGCCAGGGTTTCTTCGCTCGAGCGAGCGTTTGCGTCTAGTATAGACCTGAGAGCAGTGTTTCTTAGCTCGAGCGAGTGTTTCTTCGATCGAGCAAGGCTTTCCTGTGTCTGGTCGCTCGAGCGACCAAGTCTTCGCTCGAGCGAGCCTGTCCAGTTTAAATAGATAGCAGCGGGTTTTGATCAGTCTTTTCATCCTCTTCTAGTTTCCAAACCCTAGGTCCGACTTCTCTCTCTCTAAACTCATCTTCTTTCTAGGTTTTCATCTACTTCTAGTGTGAATCCATCTTAAGTTCTTTGTAAGTAAGATAGAGGGCGGCTTGGGCTTCATTCTAATCTGAAAAATAGTGGATTTGGAGCACTTGGATTTCGGGTCATCATCTCTTTTTGAGTTCTCTTTTGAGGTAGGGATTCTCCTTGTTTCTTTTCAATACTTCATCTATAGATAGACATGTGGTAGTTTTTGTATTGCATAAAAATTGTATCATGTTGGATTTGTGAAAATCATGGGACTGAACCTTGGGTTGGTTGTTGAATTTGGGTTTATTATCGTTAGTTGTGGTTATTGTTGTTTGTTGATGTTAATTGGGCCTTTTTGGTCAATATTGAGAACGAGGAAGGAAAGACCCTAATTTATTGTTTATGACTTAATGTGCATAATTAGTTTGAAATGGCTTTGAAAAGAATGTAGTGAATTTAAATGAAGTATGGCTTTTGTCCATTGTGAATGATTTTTGTGAAAACAAAGGAAGTGGAATTCATTTTGTGAAATGGGAAAGGTATTTTGAAACAAGTATAAGAGAATTGGAATGTTGTATCTTGAGTGTTGAACACACTTGTGTGGGGTATAGCTTTAACTACCATGTTCATGTTGTTGCTGAGTTTTGTACTCTCATGTTAGTTGGGTCTGTTAATAGATGTATAATATGCATGCATCTGGAGATTTTGGTCATCGGTGGAGGATGATAAGGTTGTGTTGAATTGTTGTGTATGTATTACACCATTGTTGATTAAACATCATATGTAATGAAATGCTGAATTACATTATATTTGTATACCGATTGGGGAGAAGAGAGGGGTTGTACTCCAGTGTGTGTGAGAAGATAGGGGATGGACTCCACACACTTATGTGTTCAGCGCTTATAATCAGAGGTATCATACCCTTCCAGCTAGCGCCTGGAGAACTGACGCGCTGATAATCTAAGGTACCATACCCTTCCAGTTAGCGCCTGGTAAACTGGTAGATTGTTGTGAGAAGTGTATCTTTGGCTTACTACGCATATAGCTAGTAGTGCATTGTTGTTTTGTTATTGTTTCAGTATATCTGGAAACATTGTGGATTGTATTTGTTACAGTGTTGGAGGGACGAGTTGACTCATTGATTGATTTTATGTATGTAGTTGAGTTGTTATCTTTTTTTATAGAGGTGTGTATGGATAATTATGATATAATTGGAATTGCATTGAAATGCCAAATATGTTTTGAAAAGGCACATCTGTTGTATGTGTGGCAAATGGAAGAGTAATAGGCTTAGTGAATCTATTTTTCTAAATAGTTGTTAATGTTATAAAAGATTGGGAACGGGGGTTAATGAAAGGAAAAAGGAATGATAAATCGCTTATAGCGGTGAATTAAATGATTGTTTTCAAGAAAAGTTCATATATATATTCATATATATATTTTGTATAAACTGTCACATTATTATTCTAGTATGAGAATGGGTGTTCATGATCATAGCTATCTGTAATGTTGTTATTGTTAAGGAGCATGTTGAGTTCCCTACTACTATATGTTCATCCCACGTTGTTGAATCTTTTTCAGGTGTTTAGCAGGGTGTGCTACAAGATTTGGATCTTCTTATTTGTTGGCCACGGGGCCTCTGTTATGTTGGCGGAATGCCATTGTTGTAAAGGGTTACACCCTTCTTCTTGTACTTTTAATGATGTAAGCCCAAGGGCAATTTATTAAGTTAGTTCATGTAATATTTACTTTGTATACGAATGAGAGTATTGTTAATCACTTCTACGGATTGAATGTATGAGTTTATTTCCGCATGTTATCTCTAAAATTGAATTAAGTTAAAGAATTTGGTAATGACTCCGAGTAATAAAAAGTGGGGCGTGACAGTGTACGCCTTTAGGGCATTATACTTTTATATTTCTATTGCTCTTGAACTATTGTTAGTATTTTGCGAATGTAAACAAGTGAATAGTTCAATGAGAAAGAGATTATTTTGAATTATGGAAATGTATTCTCTAATAGTTTTCACTGTATCAAATTGAAAATATTTATGATTTAAAATTATAAAATGATGGATATATTTAGGGGTGTTACAGTAAACATACATCATTACTAATTTTTTGTTTCATAATAAAATGTACATATTTATGCATATTTAATGCCTTTGAAAAAATAGATTAAATATAATATTTTTTTAAAGTGTTGTAATTATGTCACAAAATATTAAAATAAAATCTAAAAAATATTAATTATGTCACAAAAAATTATTAATAATGGTTTGGTTGGATTTTGATCTATTATTTTATAATAAAGAATCCAATGACATGTTTTTTTATTATACAACTGACACTATCACGTCATTTTGGGGTAAATTTTGCATAAAAATTCTAGTGAAATAATATTTTTCAACAACAAATGGTTATAAGCAAAAAACAAATGACGGTCAGTAGAGAGTAGAGAGAAATGATACACAAAATATGAAATGCAATAACAAAAAAGGGTCAAAAGTAATAAATAAAAAAGAAAAAGAAAAAAAATGGTTTACTTAAAAGATGGAGTTTCTTTAACGAATGCAAGAGACTAAATATAAACTGACATTCAATTGTCTCATAGACATAGAGAAAAAATAATGATTTGCATTATTGCATGAATGTAATGTTTGTAGGATACATGATAGTATTTTGTGGTATAATATGTATCATTTTTTGATTTGTTATACACCTAATGATGTCGACTCCAATTCTATTATCATATCATTTTTGGTGAATTTATGAATCTTTAACATTTCTTCTGAATTTTTTTTTAAAAAAAAAAACTATGGTGTGTAACTTTTCTCAACAGATAAATATAAAATAAATATTAAGATAATTTTCCAATCTAAAAAAACTATTAAGATAAGTCACTGAACTAATAAAGAAGCAGCAAAAAATACATACCTATACGAATGACTAATTTTATTAATACATAAATCATACTCGTATAACAAATGATCAATTTTATTCATAATAAATCATTAAATAAATTAACAATTTTTAATGATATGAAAAATATTTTTCAACTAACCATTTTATTAATAAATAAATCATTAAGGCAATTAATAATTTTTCATGATATGAGAAATATTTTTCAATAAAAAACTTTGATAATTTATTATTGCATAGGAGAATAGTTTTTTTTCCTTGGGTATTGTGTTACATTAAAATTTATAGGATCAATTCATATTTTAAACAAACTTTATGGGTGTATCTGTAATTTGTCTAAAAAGAAAAGATTTATGACTCATAATTGACCAAGAATATTTGCATAATTATGAGAAAAACATATTTCATAATTGACCAAGAATATTTGCGTAATTACGGAAAAACTTATTACATAATTGACCGAGAATATTTGCATAATTACAAAAAAAAAAAAAAAAAAAAAAAAAAAAAAAAAAAACTTTTATTTAACATATAAGTCACCATTAATAAATTACTTAAAATGAAATGGTAAAATAGAGGGAGGAAAAAGAGAAAAAAGAAAAAAAGAGGAGCTTCTTATACATATATACATATATATATAGATATTAGTAACCAACCTATGTTATATACGGAAATAATTTTTTATTTTAAATATTTTTAAAATATAAAATAGTGAAATTAGTCTTGCAGATTCTTTGAATAAGAAAACGGTGGGCCCCATCTCTAGGCATGATAATGACGTGAGAAGGGGCCTCGTCAGGTAGTTATTATTTTCTTCTTCTTCTTCTTTGATTTACTTATTTATTTATTTTAAAAAATAAATAAATAAAAAAGGAGGAGCTTCTTATACATATATACATATATATATATAGATATTAGTAACCAACCTATGTTATATATGGAAATAATTTTTTATTTTAAATATTTTTAAAAAATAAAATAGTGAAATTAGTCTTTCAGATTCTTTGAATAAGAAAATGGTGGGCCCCATCTCTAGGCACGATAATGACGTGAGAAGGGGCCTCGTCAGGTAGTCAATTTTTTACCAACTTCTCAAATCACTTTTTAAAAAGTTAAAAAATTTGATAAAAAGTCAAAAGCTAAATTTTTATCAACTTTCCAAATCACCTAACCAACCATGGCATTGTAAAAGACCATCATCATATTTCCATCTACTTTTTTACTCTATTTTTTCATCTTGCATATCAACCATCTTGTTGACAAATCACTGAATATAAAAAGTATATCTAAAAAAATGGACTTGTATATCATTTTTCTGATATAAATTCTATCATTTTGCATCTAAGAGTAAATGAATAATAACAATAATAAATTGAGAATTTAAAATTAAATGTCGATTACATAATTGGAAATTTCAAATCAGTTAGATAATAATAATAATAAAAAATAATATGTCATTTTTTTTAGGGCAAGTATGTCTTCAATTTGATGTATGTCCTTTTTATGTGTGAAACTTGCATCTAAATTTTTTTTATAGTACACTTTCTTCTAAGAAAATGATATGCAAGCTCATTTTCTAAATTCACTTTTAAAATTCAAAGATGTGTAAATGAAATGATTGACTGATAATTAGATAATATATGATAGAGATAGAGAGTAGTCTTACATATTCTAATAGACTGTTACAATTGGGTCTAATTTTTGGACCTAAGTAATACAACCAAGACATTTACTAATAAATCTTATATCCATAACTTATGGACTATTTAGTCCTGTAAATATTCTTGTGATCCTATAAGTCCTTTTCTATGTAAAATGACACAATTACCACAAGATTTTAAATATTAGGTGATAACAATATGTTCGTAGTTTTTGCCATTTAATGAATGATACATTTGAAAAAAAAATTAATAAGGTATTAGTAAACATACTACGGTGATGTGGGTAATCTTACATTAAAATCTCTCAAATATAACACTGTAGATAAATATTAATTCTTGTCGTTTAATTGAATAACACATTTAGAAAAAGTTCAATAAGATATTACTATACATACTACGGTAATATGAGTAATCTCACATCAAAATCTCTCAAATTTCACATCAAAATCTCCCCAGTGGAGCAATTTCACATTAGAATCGAATGACACATTTAAAAAAAAGTTTCAAAAGATATACGGTAATATGAGTAATCTAACATTAAAATCAAATGCAAATACTAAGGATAATCATATAATAACAATAATTCCAAACATATAAGATTGTGAATAATAAACAAAGGTATAAAATAGGACTTACGTAGCTAAAAAAAAAAATCATTTAACTTTTCAATACATATGTTTTTGAAACAAGACTTTTGAGTAAATTTCTCTCTTTTAATCTGTCCCACTAATTCACAGTTCTCCCGAATATTAAAGAGCGACATGTGTGTATGTTCCGTCATGTGGATCCCACTGTCTATTAGTAAACAAATTTCATTTAGTACGCAAGTAAGAGTTGTCCCATTCTTAGTAAAACTAAAGATCTTGGGCCAAAATTCTACAAATAAATTGCATCTTTTGAGAAATCTACGCTAAAAGATTCTAATGTCTTAAGTCCTTTACTTATATTTCTTATTGTGAAAAAGACTTCAACATTTTTACCCATTTCTTCTACAACATTCTCATATTTTTTCTCTTTCTCTCTCTCTCTATTCTCTCTCTCTCTCTCTCTCTCTCTCTCTCTCACGCTTGCACACACACATACATAATATCTAGCCATTGAAGACTTGACAACATCATCTCCACTATCTCTATTGCATGTCGCCAGCATTCATCATCTCCACTATTCGCCACCATCTCAAATCTATCACTGGTAACTACCATCTTCACCGTCAACCTCCAACATCTTAGATCCAATACAAACGAATTCAAATTTGAGAACGACAATCTTAGAACTAAAACCTTAGATTTGAGATTGAAAATATTAAATTTGTCAGAAGAAGATTGCTAGGATTGTCCATTCACTCTTAGTAGGAAACAATAAAATTTTACTGTTCACCATAGTAAACTTTTAATCTGTTCAGATTATTCATTCAATGTTTTGATAATTTTTCATTTAATATTTCTACTAATAATGGTAAAATTATAGTGAGTATTGTGGTCAGTGATGGTAATGTTAAAAATTTACTATTTAAATATTAAATTCATACAATAAAATTTTACTATCATATTAGACTAAAGTCTTACTATCTACATAATAGTAAATTTCGAAGAAAAAAGTTGTTATTTGCTAAGTGGTGGTTGTGATGGTGCTTGTTCTCGTCATCATAAAAAAATGGTCATTGAAGATTCACTTTAGAAAGTGCTCGTTAGGAGGTTATTGGTGACCGACCATTAGAAAACAATCGCTAGAGGTAATTGATGACTGTTGGAGGTCATGTTTCGTTATGTCTATTAAACTATTGGAATGGAATAAGTTTTTATTTTTTATTTTTCTTTTTAAGACACTAGTAACAAACAAGTTAAAAATTTACAAAGATCGTAAGTGTTAACATTTGTGGAAGTGATGATGTGAGACGTGGTAGTAGTGGCGGCGGTGGCAATGGCAGCATCGATGGTGGCAATAGCAGTTATAGTAATATAGTAGTTGTGGTAGTGGTAGATCGTTGTACATTTGTGGTGGTTGTAGTTATGGCGGCGGCGGCGGTGGTGGTAGTAGTGGTGTGGTTTTTGTGAAGATGGTAGTAATGGTGGTAAGGTAGTGGTTGTAGCGATGGAGACAGTGGTAATGATGGGAGTAGTAGTAGAGTAGTGGTTCTAACGATGGTGGTGGTGATGGTTTTGTAGTTGTAGAGATCGTGGTAATGGTTGTTGTGGTAGTAGTGGCAACGGCAGTAGTAAGATTGTAGTATAGTGGTGTAGTGGTTGTGGTGGTGGTTGTAGCGGTGGTGGTAATAAGGTTGTAGTTGTTATGGTGGCAGCGTTGGTGATATTGTGGTAACAATGGTGATGTGGTGGTTGTAGTTATGGCAATGGTAGTTGTGGTGATGATAGTGATGATGGTAGCATTGGCGGTGGTAGTAATCGTGGTGGTGGTGGCAGGATAGTGGAAATGGTGGTAGCAAAAGGGAATTGTGGTAGTAGCTAAATGGTAATATTTTACGGTGATTCTATAATGGAATAAAATTCCTTAGGCTTGAGAAAGGAATGGGCATTTCCACATTGGAATGACCATCCCACACTTCTACCAAACAAGTGAAAGGCAATGCAAAGCTAGAATTGACATTTCATTCCAACCCATCACATCGTACCAAACGTGCAGTGTTGAAAAAATGTATTGAAATGTGTAAACGTGTTTTGAGCTATGTGAAAAGTATATTGAGATTATAAATAATAAAAAAAAAAAGAGACAAATTTAAATTAATAAACTTTAACTTAGAGTTTATAATATATGGGGATGTCAATAAGAAGAAGAAGGTACACTTAATAAATTGGGAGACATACTCAGTAAGTAAAAAAATCAAGGGCTTAGTCTTTCGAAAAACCATCAAGTTTAATGAATCGCTTCTTTGCAAGTGGTGGTGGAGATTTGCAACCGAAGACAATGCACTTTAGAGAAGGGTTATTTATGCAAAAATTAATATGGATCAATCTACTTGGTTACCATGTTTATCTGGATGGGAAACTTGCTCTGTTATTTGGAGAAACACTGTTTCATTGGACAGAATTAACTCTTGGGTCTTCAATCAATTCATGGCCTACACTTGTCTCAAACTTGGTGATGGAGTTAGATTAAAGTTTTGGAAAGATTTATGGCTTACAAATTCTCCTCTATTCAATGTTTATCCAAGACTTTACTCTCTTGTTGTGGATAAAGACTCTTGCATTCGACACTACTCCAGAACATCTAACTCCAACCAACTTGTATAGACCATTGAATATAGGAGAAACTGAAGAACATGAGAGGGAGAACTTTATTTTGCTCTGATTCATCGTCTGCAACAGTTTGTACATCTCTGAGAAAGATTTAAGGATTCATTGGTCTGAAAGCATCCTTCTTCACACTCTTTTACAGTCAAAGCACTTTATATGGCCTTTGAAGAGTTTTTAAATCTTTCGCCATTTTCTATTTTGAAGCTATTGAAATCAATCGCACCGCTAAAGATTAAAGCTTTTGGATGGTTGGCATGGTGGAATAGAGTTGCAACATCGGACTTCCTCTTCAATCGACGCATTCTAAAAACCTCTATCCCTTGTGCTTTTTGTGGTCTTGAGATGAAATCAACTAACCACCTGTTGCTTCTCTATCAAACCTCTTGGAAGGTATGGATAGATTGTATTAAATGGTAGGGCTTAAGTTGGGTTTGGCCAAGATCTGTGCATGATCTTGTATCATGGTGGTATGGGCATAGTTTTAAGCATTTGGCAAAAACAATCTGGGAAGCACTGCCATTAACAATTTTATGGATTCTTTGGTTAGCAAGAAATTATAGTGTTCTCACAAAAAGAACCTAATTGGAAATAATTAATAGAGTCGATGAAAGTAAAAGCAGCCACTTGGGTTAAATACTCGTACAATATCAATGAGTTCTCAATGAACGATTTCATCTTTTCTCTCGAAGGAATTACGAAACAATTCTGGAAATATAGGGTTCGCTCGAGCACAGAAGTTGGCGCTTGAGCGGTCTTTTGAGGCATCCAGTATCTTGCTATACAAACTTGAGATTCTAGGAGCTTGCGTTTTACACTTGAGCGCTGGACTTTTTTCTCAAGCGATCTTCGCTCTCACAGCACTAGAGTGCAAAAATGAGCCCTCGAGCAATTTATTCAGGATCAGCACCCTAAAATCTACTTTTTGCCTCAAATCTATCACTTTTCTTACTCTCTTTTCTCTCACTCTTCCATTTTCCAACTTAAAATCTACTTTTTGCCTTGTCAATATTCTTGGGTTTCCATAAGGCTTAGAGCCTTTTTGCCGTCTTAGCACAGCTCTAATGTTACTTGATCCCCCAAAGCATGGGTGAACAGGAACTCCTTGGATCAAGAATGGAGCGTCATCCTCACCATAATTTTCTGCAAGCCCAAATATCCCTAGGTCTGATCCATCATAAAACATGTGGTTATTGTCAAATATTTACAGATCACCACCTTCCATGGTGTTAAATCTAAGACCAATATCTTTTCCTGTCTTTTGGATTCCATCTATCACAATGGCTTTGGCTCTTTCTATCACAATGGCTTTGGCTCTTTCTATCAAAATGCCATATTTACAAATCACCACCTTCCATTTTTCTATCACTACCATCACACCTTTATCTTTCTCAGCATATTTCAGCATCCCCTTTTGAATTAAATCCTGCACACAATTCTGAAATATGACACAGTTGTTAGTGGAATGCCTAAAAGAATTGTGCCATTTACAGTACTCTTTTCCAACTCTATCTCTCTTTAGGAATACTGTGGCCAGGAGTTAAAAATTTGTTGGCCAACAACTCATCAACCAAGGCATCTACCTGTGCTAAGTCAAATGAATATTGTCGACTAGATGCAGCCACATTCCTTTTTGTTGGTTATGTTGACGGCATATCCATAGGTTTTTCAACCTTGTTCAAAGTCTCATAAACCATAGGTTTTTTTGCCAATAACTTGTGCTACATTAATGTCTATATCAAAGTCAAACCCAACTTCTTGATAATAAGTACCCAGCGAGGTTGCTTTTCTTTGTTGTTCTTCCCTAAGGATTGACTCATAACTAGTTGCCCTAGAAGACAACTCATACATGTCTCTAAACATCATTCCCTCAATTTTCTTCCTTAGTTCAAAATCTAAACCATTTTGCGCCAATCTTATGACCTTTGGAATATATGCATAACATCTGTTTTTTGCCCTCTTAAACCTGTCTATACATTGTTCTGTAGTTCCCCCTTGCTTTTGCTTAAATTTCGACATGTCCACTAGAGTACCTTCAATTGAGCTTGAAATTGACTCTCCATCTCTGGCAATTTGATGAACCAAGTGAATGTAGTCTTAGACAACGAATTAGGGAATAATTTCATTTTGAAAAGGTCATTTTGCCCTACTTCTCCACATTGTAGAACAAATCTCCCTATGTGCTCAATGGTGGATTGCCTCTCCTCTCTTGTGAATAAAGGAAATTTAGGCACTTTAAATTCCTTGAGAGAAGTTGTTATCCACATCAAGGGGATATGGACTCCTACATATGGGTCTGTCTGGCCTCCTCAAGCCTGGGCCATACATTTCTTGAATTAAATTCATTATTTGTTGTCTATTATTCATCTGAGGATCTGAGTATTATTGCTATTGTACCCCTCCTTGAACTTCTGGTTGGAAGTAAAGAAGATGAAGACCAAGCCCTCTAGGTCTTGGGTTCATCATGTTGGGTTCATAGTATGGTTGCTGCATGGCATGGTCTTACATATTCTGAGGCCTCACTTGATTGAATGACCTATTCCTCTGGTCTACCATATCATGATAACCTGCTGCAGGCCTATCAAATGCATGATTATCATATATTTGTGGCCTTGGTTGCCCCCAGGACTTAGTCCCACATCAATTGGGTTATAATTGAACACTAGGTTTGTAGGATATTCCCTCATTCTTGTGTATTCAAACACAAGATTTACAATCATTCCCTCCTCGTATCTTTCTTAAGGTGTGGGAGGTCTATAAAATGACACATGTTCATTTACAGTTGTATGTTTTTGAGGAGTCACAGGGGTTATAAAAGGACCACATTGTACTTTGCTTACCTAAGTCTCCTCTACAACTCCCCTTCACTGGCTAGGCTTGATATTAGCCTTCTCAAACAAGGCCAGCAAGTCATCTACCATCATCTGGTTCCCATGTGCAAACATGGAGCCAATTGCTTGCTGAGTGTATAGTAGAAGAGCCATTCTTAGATCAACTGGAGGACAATTTGACTGGCTAGTTATGGCCACATTGTGGCCATTTCCTTGGCTTGCTTCTTGTCCAGCCACTGAATGGCCATCATCTGAGTTGTCTCTTACTCCTTCGAGCCCACCATCGAGTTCTTCTCCATCCACAACCCTTTTGTCAAGGTCTTCAAAGACTTCATGTTGTTTCTTCTTAGCCATTACTTCCAAATTAGATAGGTCCCACTGGACGTGCCAAAATATATTATCAAAATTTTGGTTTGGGTCAAATCGACAGAAAAGACCTGACAGGGAAGCTAGTCTTCACAAACAGCAACTCAATCAAGCAATATGGTTGATGTTCTATGCCTTGACAGTTTTAAGGATTTCTTTGGAGGTTGCAATGTGAAGAAACAAGTGCAAATAAACTGAAACTCAATTGAAGAACAAGTAAACTCGCCACTTAATTGTAAGAATTAAATTACAAGTTTAAAAAGCATAGCAATTGATAGAGCCAAACTCAGTTGCAAGGACTAAAATACAAATAGGCTACTCCTAAGTGCAAAAACTACTCCTAATTAAGTTATGATACTCCTAATTTCACATGAGTAGTGAATTTGATTGAAAGTCCTCTTTCCTTTAAATTCCTAGCTTTTATATGGCCTCCAATGGCTAGGCTGTGCTGCCACGCATCCATTTGCTAGGCTCCTATAACTGTCCATGAACTGCAACTGCCGTAACTGCGTTTGCACTCTCTTCTCCTGCAACTACCATGCGCCACTCCCCCATTCCTCTTTCTTAGGCCACTAACTCCACTTCATTCTTGGTCCTTCTCTGCACGTGCTCATTGCTCTATCGACAACGGATTCTAAGTTTTGATGCCAACAAGGTGTCCACAAGCTTGCCGTTTCAGGAGTCGACGAAAGTGGAGAGGGAAAGGTTTTGGGTGCCCATCGCCCCACCGTTTTTAGAGTCGGCAAATGTGAGAATATTTTATGTATATAAATCTATATATGTATGTATGGTTTTACGGCTCTTTCTTAGGACGTCATAACATATTTACTACCCCATGCTTGTAGACGAGATTTTCGATTGAAGGCATGCATTGAACACTTTTGGCATTAAAAGAGAAAATATGAATTTTATCATAACAAGTGCATGGCATGATCATATGCATCTCAATTATTTATATAACTTATTAAATTTATTTCCTATTGGGTACTACCCAAGCTAACCACCTTTCAGGAAATGATGTTGATGCGCCACCTCAATGATTGGCCTACGGAAAGATTTTGGGCAAGGGCACAGAAGCTCTCTTATAATGTTTTATGTTTAAGCCTAGGGCTATTTTTGTATGGAAATTTAGAACTCCATTGTTGTGTATTCAAGGACACTCCTAGAGAAGATGTTTGTCTTTTTGGCTCTTTCTTTACATTACCTCCTGTTTTTTGAACTATTTTTATTTTGTAGATAAATATAAACAAGCAATGATGTAATCACTGGAATAGTTCAATGGGGAAGAGATAGTCTTGGAATTTATTATATTATTATTATTAATTTACTTCTCTCTCACACACACATTTCTATATTGGGTAAACCTAAGTGAACATGATTTATGAGGCATTTTTCCCGGGACGTTACAATTTGGTATCATAGCTAACCGTGTTTGAATACCTGGAGCTCGTGGGATGTGGCTTATGCCACAATGGGTTATCATGTTGGTATGGGACATTAGTACTTTATATGTTTATGTGCTTGTGTGACTGTGGGTATGAGGTCGAGTTTCTAAGATACGATTTGCGTCCATCACACTTATCGAAGTCGCTATGGAAAGGCACTTGATCAATGCTTTTTTCACTTGGAAGTCCTTGAGTGTCGTGGAATGAGTCGGTATCTTAGGAGAATGATTTGTATGTGCTCTATGTGTTTATGTGCTTATGTGGGTAGTTTTATGTTTAATGAATATATGGTTAGGGCTGTGACTATTCGATTGTGATGCATGGGTTGGCATGGGTGTATGAATTGTGAGTTAATTCCATTCTCTCTTACTCTTATATAGGATGTCTGGACGTAGCAAAGGCAGTGGTAGACCTCGTCGGGGTGTTTGGGGTATTCCGGCCCAACAAGATCTTCCTTCCGAAGAAGAGGTAGGACAAAACAATGTGGCCGCTCCTTCGGCCCAAGATGCAATGGCGGTACTAGCCCTAGAAATGGTTAGGGCTCTTCGATAGTCCATGGACATACTCTGAGCCGAGCAAGCAGCAAGGACAATAGAGGAAGAAACTCAAACCTCCTTTGTGAAGAAAGAATTCTTTCACTCCAACCCTACTGAGTTTAGTGGTGGACCCGATCCCATGAAAGATAATGAATGATTAGAGCAAATTGTTAAGTCCTTTGAGATCTTGGACATCCGTGTTGGAGAGCTCTGAGTAGCATGGGTGGCTTATCAACTAAAAGGAGGGGCTAGGCAGTGGTGGAAATCTGTTAAGCTTAGGGTCGAGCACACTTGGGAGGCATTCACCCATGCCTTCTAGGAGAAGTTCTTGCCTCCCACAGCTAGGGAGAGGTTGATGAAACAGTTCGAGGATCTTAGACAACTAGATACACCGGTGGCAGAATGTGAGGCCATTTTCACTAGTTTGGCACGCTTTGCACCCGAGCTCTTGGCGACCTAGGAGCGCCGACGCTTGGTGTTTGAGAAGAGATTAAGCCCCAAGATCTTGATAAAGGTGATGGGCAATATGTTCAGAGAGTATGATAGGCTAGTTGAGGCAGCGGCTCATGTAGAGATCATGTTAGAAGTTGAGGAATCTAGGCTAAAACATAAGAGGTCGGGTTATGCTGAATCTCACGGTGACATGGGATCCTCTAAGAAGTCCAGGGGCTCTTGTTCTTCTTCATCCTTCCAGTCCTTGCCCCAACAGACCAAGTCTTCGAGGTCTATTTCTATGAAGAGTTTGGGGAATACGGTTCCTAGTCGTATTACTTGTTTCAGGTATGGCCAACAGGGTCATAAGGCATCGGAGTGTAAACAGAATCTCAACCACCAGCAGTCGGCTCATTCTCAGAGCCAATCCCATGGGAGGGGCCAGGCAAAATGGAGTTAACTCAAATGAATATGATAAGAAGTACAAAGTTGTCAAAGGAAGTTAAGTATGCACATAATCATCCAAAAGAACTTATCATCAGTGATCCACACCAAGGTATAATGACTTGTTCTTCTCTTCATAATATATGTAATAATCTTGCGTTTTTATCACAAATTGAGCCAAAATCTTTGGAAGAAGCTAAAAATAATGAGCTGGTTTCCAACCATGCAAGAGGAACTCAATCAGTTTGAAAGAAATAAGGTTTGGACCTTAGTACCTAAACTTGATCATCATCCTGTAATTAGAACAAAATGGATGAATATGGTATTGTTGTTAGAAATAAGGCTCTTTTATTGGCTGAAGTTTATAATCAAGAGGAATATATTGTTTCTATGAAGAGTTTGGGGAATACGGTTCCTAGTCGTATTACTTGTTTCAGGTATGGCCAACAGGGTCATAAGGCATCGGAGTGTAAACAGAATCTCAACCACCAGCAGTCGGCTCGTTCTCAGAGCCAATCCCATGGGAGGGGCCAGGCAAAATGGAGTTAACTCAAATGAATATGATAAGAAGTACAAAGTTGTCAAAGGAAGTTAAGTATGCACATAATCATCCAAAAGAACTTATCATCAGTGATCCACACCAAGGTATAATGACTTGTTCTTCTCTTCATAATATATGTAATAATCTTGCGTTTTTATCACAAATTGAGCCAAAATCTTTGGAAGAAGCTAAAAATAATGAGCTGGTTTCCAACCATGCAAGAGGAACTCAATCAGTTTGAAAGAAATAAGGTTTGGACCTTAGTACCTAAACTTGATCATCATCCTGTAATTAGAACAAAATGGATGAATATGGTATTGTTGTTAGAAATAAGGCTCTTTTATTGGCTGAAGTTTATAATCAAGAAGAATATATTGATTTTGATAAAACTTTTTCTCATGTGGCCAGATTAGAATTTTATTTGCATTTGCATGTTTTAAGAATTTTAAACTTTATCAAATGGATGTGAAAAATGCATTTTTGAATGGTTAAATTTTTGAAAAAAAATATATATGTGTATATGTTAACGAACCACCTAATTTTCAAAATCATGAGTTTCCAAATCATGTTTTCAAACTTACTAAAGCTTGATATTGTTTAAAACAAGCACCAAGAGCTTGGTATGAAAGGCTAAACAAATTTTTGACGGAAAATGATTTTCAAGAGGCAAAAGTGAAACTACTTTTTTAATAAAAACAAAAGGTCATGATATGCTTGTCAAGCAAATATATGTTGATGATATAATATTTGGTGCTACTAATGAGAATTTGTGCTAGGATTTTGCAAATTACATGCAAGGAGAATTTGAGATAAGCATGATGGGTAAACTCAATTATCTGACTTCAAATAAAACAATGAAAGGAGAGATATTCATCAATCAGTCAAAGTAGATCCATGATCTGGTAAAAAGGTTTGGCATGGATAATGCAAAGCCAATGGGAACTTCAATGATTCCTCCCATCAAACTTGACAATGTTGAAAAGGGTAAGACTTTTTTAATACAAATGTATGATTGGCTCTCTACTTTATTTAACTACTAGAAGGCCTGATATAATGTTCAGTGTATGCTTATGTGCTATATTTCAGTCCGCACCAAAAGAATCTCACTATATTGCTATCAAAAGGATTTATAAATATTTGTTAGGTACACAATCATTAGGGTTATGGTATCCTACAGAAACTTCTTTTAATTTAATTAGTTACTCTGATGCTGATTTTGTTGGTAATAAAGTTGGTAGAAAAAGCACTAGTGATAAATGTCAGTTTCATGGACACTCACTTGTCTCTAGGTTTAGTAAAAAACAAAATTTAGGCTCTGTTTGGAAGGATTTTCAAATCTTGATTCTACCCCTACATTGGAACATCATGTTTGGATAGAGTTTTGGAATTAGTTTTCCACAACAAACACAAAACTCTGCAAAAAACTCTGTAAAGCGCGATTTTCGAAATTTTTTTTTTTAAAATTTGGCCTAATCGGTTGTCCGGCCGGTTGACCGGAGGAGTGCAATTTTTTTTTTTTTTTTTTTTGCAATTGATATGTTAATTTTTATATATTCAAAAAAAACATTTTCCAAATTTAAAAAAAAAATTTATGTGCTTTAATAGAATTTGAGTTGTATGTTTGGTTATGAGTTGTAAGTTTTTGTATCGAATATCAAATATCACATCAAAAATTCCTCACTCAATTCTAAACTCTTTTCAAAACTATTTTCAAAACTCTTTCAACGAACAAATTTTTCACACTCAAATCATAATTCCAAAACTCACAAAATCAAAATACAACCCATACTCTCAAATCATAGTTAGAAAGCTCTACCAAACGCAACCTTAGTTACTCTATCTAATGTTCAAGTTCAATATCTTCTTGTTGGAAGTTGTTGTGCGCAAATTATTTGGATGAAACAACAATTAGAAGACTTTAGGCCTCGCTTGGGAACAGACTAATTTAGTAACTTTTTGGCTATTTGACTAAAATATGAGCTAAAAAAAACTGATATGTTTGGAATGACTTTTTGACTTTTTATGAAAAGATGTGCAAAAAGTAGAGAGAAAAGAGAATCTTTGACTTTTTAATATGGGTTGTTGGCTTTTTGGGTTTTTTTTAGTGACTTTTTGACTAAATCACTTACCAAACGAGGCCTTAGTATGTATTTCGATCATGTTCCTATTAAATATGATAATACAAGTGCTATCAATTTGACTACGAATCATATTCAACATTCAAGAACCAAACATATTGAATTTAGACATCACTTTATAAGAGATTATGTTCATGAAGGTGACATTGTTCTTGATTTTGTGAACACTAATAATCGATTGGTAGATATCTTTACAAAACAATTTACGAGGATAGATTTTATGATATAAGAAGAGAACTTGGCATGTCAAATCCTCCTTAGTACTGATTTATGTGATTTATTTTATGTTGAGCACTAACAAATTTTTTTATAAGGATTGAAAGCTTCACTTTTTATTGATGACAAAAAGTGGAGAAATATAGAGACTGAAGTACAAATTCAAGGGAAGTATTTTTAATTTTGCACTATTCTTCTATTCTTAATTGCCTATCTTTATATTTTAGAATTTAATCATCAATGTTTGTTATCATCATAAAGGGGAGATTGTTAACTCCAAGGTTTTTGAAAGACTATATAATTGATTTTGATGATAACAAAGCATAGCTAATTGTTATTCAATACTGTATTAGGAATAGTGGTTGAGCTGCATTTTGCTTTGGTATTGTTATTCACCAGGTTTGATTGCTCTGGATCTGCTCTTGGACTGCAGGGCAACTCTGTTTTTGGTCTTTCTTGCTTTGGCTTTTGTTGGTTTCTCACCAACTTAGGGTGCTAACAAATAACAGAGTGTGCATTTTGGTATCAAAATAGTTGGAATGATTTTGCTCACCACACTCGCTATCCTTTCTTGATGGTATGGTATATGTATCTTGTATTATGTTATTCATCAATAATCTCTTTTTTTGCCAATAAAAAAAATAAAAAATAAAAAAAAGTGGGGTTGGAGGCTAATTGGGGTGGTAGAAGTCACAAGGTAGGTGGGTGAGAACTAGAAAATGGGTCTTATGTGTATTTAACCAACGCTTGGGGGGAGGGGGGGAGTTGTGTTTGACATATCAGAGACTGATTTGAGGAGTAACTTAGGAATAGAGATCACTGCTCGCTTTTTGGTCCTCTCCATTTTATTCTCTAATTTAATTTTGATTGATTGAGTTTTAGAGCAAAAAATCAAAATTGATAAATTAACACAATGATTTACAATATCATGGATGACCTTTGATATAGCGAAAACTAAAATTATGAAACATTTTGGACATGTATAAAGTTTAGTTTTATAATTTATTATATTTTTCTTTAATTTATGTGACTGTTATTATATGTATTTGTTAATTAAAACTCAAAACAAAACCAAAAAAAAAGTGATTTTAATTTACATTTATATGTTTTAATAGTTTTGTTATTATTGTATTCGAAATATGTTTTTATTATTTATTTAAAGCTGTGTATAACAAAAATTTCATGTTAGTATAATTTATCACAAAAGTAATTGTTCAAATTTTAAAGAAACATTAATTTGCATAACAATAAAAATATTCCGTCAAACTATTCATACATACCTATTGATTATTTTTCACTGCCACCTTTCCTTCAACTTATTATCATTGTCTCTCTGTCATCTCCGCTTTATCAACATCACTGCACAGCCAACATTTTGATCAAGATATCTGCTGGAAATGTGTGTTAATGCATATAATAAGATAGTGATAGTGGTGTTGGTGGTAGATAGTGGCATGTATAGAATATGATAGTGGTGTTGGTGGTAGAATAGAATATGATAGTGGTGTTGGTGGTAGATAGTGGCATGTATAGAATATGATAGTGGTGTTGGTGGTAGATAGTGGCATGTATATAATATGATAGTGGTAGATAGTGGTAATATATAATATGTAAGTGGCATATAATGGGTTATAATGATGTTTGTAATATCTCCTATATAAGGAGTGTCATTTGGTCTTGTAAAATAAGAAGTTTTGAATATAACAGAAATATATTCCTTCTTCCTCATATTTTCGGAGTTCTTCTTCCTCATATTTTCTAAGTTGGTATCAGAGCTACAAAAAACACAGCAGCCCTAAAACCGTCATAGCCATGTCGGAAGTCACGTCCGAAACCACTTCAAGCCCTGCCGCTGCCATTCCGGTGAAAACGTCCAACTCTCACTCTGTCCAAATCTCCACCATCCGCCTAAATGGTGATAATTTTCTCCGATGGTCACAATCTGTCCGGATGTATATCCGTGGGCAAGGAAAGATCGGTTACATCACTGGTGACAAGAAGGCTCCTGCTGTTAATGATCCGCTGTTCGACAGTTGGGACGCTGAAAACTCCATGGTTATGACATGGTTGGTCAATTCCATGGAGGAGGATATAAGCTCTAATTACATGTGCTATCCTACTGCACAAGAATTGTGGGATAATGTTAGTCAGATGTATTCTGACCTAGGAAATCAATCTCAAGTTTTCGAATTAACTTTGAAGTTGGGAGAGATTCGTCAAGGAGATGATTCCGTCACCAAATATTTCAATTCGTTGAAAAGGTTGTGGCAGGATCTTGACATCTTCAACACATACGAATGGAAATCGGTTGACGACTGCAACCACCACAAGAAAACTGTGGAAGACAGCCGTATTTACAAGTTTCTTGCCGGCCTCAACATTGAGTTTGATGAAGTGCGAGGAAGAATTATTGGCAGACCTCCTCTCCCATCCATTGGCGAAGTATTTGCCGAAGTCAGAAGGGAAGAAAGCCGAAGGAGCGTCATGCTTAAGAAAAAAGGTACTGGTGAATCAATTGAAATTTCTGCTTTAATTAGCGATGCTGCGGCCAACAAGGCTGCAAATTACCAGCGCAGGTTTGATGATAAGCCACGGGTCTGGTGTGATTTTTGCAACAAGCCTCGCCATACACGCGAAACGTGTTGGAAGATCCATGGCAAACCTGTCAACTGGAAAAGCAGCAAACAAGGAGAGAAGAATCGTGGCTTTCCTACCGCTAATGAAGCCGATTCAGGTCCCTTCAACAAAGAGCAGATTGATCAACTCTTAAAGCTGATAAAATCCAACTCCTCATCCGGTACTCCTAGTGTTTTGTTGGCACAAACAGGTAGAAATCCTAAAGCCTTCTCTTGCCTAAACTTCTCTCCGTGGATCATAGATTCCGGTGCCTCCGATCACATGACTAGTTTTTCCCATTTATTTAGTACCTATTTCCCTTGTTCTGGTCATGACAAAATTAGAATAGCCGATGGTAGTTTTTCACCTATTGCAGGAAAAGGATTTATTAAACTAACTGAGAAAATTAATCTCAATGCTGTTCTTCACGTCCCCAACTTAGCCTGTAATCTTTTGTCTGTCAGTAAACTATCTAAGGATTCTAATTGTCGTGTTACATTTTTTGAATCCCATTGTGAATTTCAGGACCAGAACTCGGGGATGATGATTGGGCGTGCTAGGATGCTTGAAGGTCTTTACTACTTTGATGAAGTACCTGTTAGTAATAAAAAAGCTCAGAGCTTTAATAGTACTAGTTCAATCTCTGTTCGAGAAAAAATAATGTTATGGCACTATAGGCTAGGACATCCTAGTTTTCTTTATCTGAAACATTTATTTCCAGAATTATTTCAAGGGATTGATTGTTCTTCTTTTCATTGTGAAAGTTGCATTTTTGCAAAATTTCATCGCTCTACTTATTTGCCAAAACCTTACCAGGCTTCCAAACCTTTTTATTTGATTCATAGTGATGTTTGGGGCCCTTCTAAAATCACTACTCTTTCTGGTAAAAGATGGTTTGTTACATTTATTGATGATCATACCCGCTTATGTTGGATTTATTTGATGAATAAAAAATCTGACGTGAAAAATTTATTCACAAATTTTTACAATATGATTGAAAACCAATTTCAAACCAAAATTGGTATTTTACATTCTGATAATGGAACAGAATATTTCAATGAGCAGTTGGGTGAGTTTTTGGAAAAAAAATGGGATTTTTCATCAATCTACATGTCAGGATACCCCTCAACAAAATGGCATTGCAGAACGAAAAAATAAACATCTACTTGAAGTAGCACGTGCTATAATGTTTTACATGCATGTTCCTAAATATTTATGGGGTGAAGCAATTTTAACAGCCTCTTATTTGATAAACAGGATGCCTACAAAGGTGTTAACATACAAAACACCTTTCGATTGTCTCAAAACTTTTTTTCCTGACACGAGGTTGTTTTCTGATTTACCCGCCAAAGTTTTTGGATGTACTGCCTATGTTCATGTTCCTAGTCAATTTCGTTCAAAACTTGACCCCCGTGCTATAAAATGTGTTTTTTTGGGTTATTCCTCAAACAAAAAGGGGTATAAGTGTTTCGATCCTCAAACCAAGAAATTTCATGTGAGTATGGATGTGTCATTTGTGGAAACAAAATCCTATTTCCCCAACACTTCTCTTCAGGGGGAGACAAGTGGAGTAGAAGACCGTTTTTGGGATATTTCTATCCCGCTCCCCAATGTCATTTATCCTACACAAAAACCACATCTGTCTGATAATGATCACTTAGGAGAACCAAGTTCTATGGTGCCTAGTCAAGAAGATTCTTGTTTAGGGGGAGAAGTACTACAAAATGATCTAAATCCTGAGCTTCAGGTTTATACTAGGAAGCGATTTCATCTGAGGAATAATGACCCGAATGTCTATCCTAATGACCCGAATGTCCACCCGAGTTCTGGCATCGAAATTTTAGATAATCCTATTCCTTCTATTTCCGACCTTGATGTTCCTATAGCAATTAGGAAAGGTGTCCGAAATTGCATTAAACATCCTATTGCAAATTACCTCTCCTATCAAAGACTGTCTAAAAACCATAGAGCTTTCACATCTAGGATTTCACACTTGTTTGTTCCAAGGAATATACAGGAAGCATTGGATGATCCGAATTGGAAATTAGCAGTCATGGAGGAGATGAATGCTTTAAGGAGAAGTGGTACTTGGGAGATAGTTGATCTACCCAAAGACAAGAAAACAGTTGGGTGTAAATGGGTGTTTACGATAAAATGTAACGCAGATGGAAGCATTGAGAGATACAAGGCGAGACTGGTGGCTAAAGGCTTCACTCAAACTTATGGGATCGACTATCAGGAGACGTTTGCTCCTGTTGCTAAAATAAATTCCATCAGAGTACTGTTATCTCTTGCAGTAAATTCAGATTGGCCTCTACATCAACTTGACATTAAAAATGCATTTCTCAATGGTGATCTTGAAGAGGAGGTGTTCATGAGCCTACCGCCGGGATTTGAGCAGAGACTTGGAAGCGACAGAGTATGCAGATTGAACAAGTCATTATACGGACTCAAACAATCACCAAGAGCGTGGTTTGAACGGTTTGGGAAGGCAGTTATCAGTTGTGGCTTCTCGCAGAGTCAAGCAGATCACACAATATTTTATAAACATTCAAAAAACAGTAAAATTGCAATTTTGATTGTTTATGTTGATGACATCATTTTAACTGGTAATGATGAAGCAGAGTTAGCAGCCCTCAAAGAGAAACTCGCAAAAGAATTTCACATTAAGGATCTGGGAGCTCTCAAGTATTTCCTCGGAATGGAATTTGCAAGATCCAAGGAAGGTATATTCGTTAATCAGAGAAAATATGTTCTTGATCTCCTTGGAGAAACAGTTATGCTTGGTTGTAAGATGGTGGAGACTCCGATCGAGCCTAACTTGAAGTTACAAGCTGCTAAGGCTGAAGAAGTCAAAGAGAGGGAACAATATCAACGACTTGTCGGGAAATTGATTTACTTGTCTCATACGCGGCCTGATATTGCCTTTGCAGTCAGCATGGTAAGTCAGTTCATGCACTCACCAGGGGCAGAGCACTTTGAGGCCGTTTATAAGATCTTAAGATATTTGAAAGGAACTCCAGGGAGAGGCTTATTGTTCAAGAAACATGGACATCTTCAAGTTAAAGTATACACAGATGCAGACTGGGCAGGAAGTGTTACAGACAGGAGATCAACATCCGAATACTGCTCCTTTGTAGGTGGGAACCTAGTTACATGGCGGAGTAAAAAACAGAATGTGGTAGCTAGAAGTAGTGCAGAAGCAGAGTTCAGAGCTGTTGCCCATGGAATCTGTGAAGTAATGTGGATTAAAAGAATTCTTGAAGAATTAAAGCTTGCTCACCCGACACCTATGAAGGTCTATTGTGACAACAAAGCAGCTATATCTATAGCTCATAATCCAGTTCTACATGATCGCACAAAACATATAGAAGTGGATAAACATTTCATCAAGGAGAAAATCAATGCTGGCATAATCTGTATGACCTACCTTCCAACAGGTGAACAATTAGCTGATGTGCTAACGAAGGGACTACACAAGAAGCAATTTGATAAGCTGACTAGCAAGCTGGCTATGGAAGATATCTTCAAACCAGCTTGAGGGGGAGTGCTGGAAATGTGTGTTAATGCATATAATAAGATAGTGATAGTGGTGTTGGTGGTAGATAGTGGCATGTATAGAATATGATAGTGGTGTTGGTGGTAGATAGTGGCATGTATAGAATATGATAGTGGTGTTGGTGGTAGATAGTGGCATGTATATAATATGATAGTGGTAGATAGTGGTAATATATAATATGTAAGTGGCATATAATGGGTTATAATGATGTTTGTAATATCTCCTATATAAGGAGTGTCATTTGGTCTTGTAAAATAAGAAGTTTTGAATATAACAGAAATATATTCCTTCTTCCTCATATTTTCGGAGTTCTTCTTCCTCATATTTTCTAAGTTAACATGAAATGTTTCATTTTTTTCTACATGTAGATCTACATCAATATTAAGCAAAAATGACATTTTATCCAAAAGGCTCTTGAAGTTTTTTTTTTTTTTTTTTTTTAAAAAAAAATCTGTTTTTAAAATTAATAAGTACACATGGCACAAATTTATTGTCCCATCTAGCCACAACTAATTTAAAATAATTTATATAAAAAGTCCAAAATGAATTTGTCCCTATATTTAATTTGAGAATTCAAAATCTTTAATGCTGGGTTTGGTTGAGGGATTTGAGGAGGAATTTGGAAAGGGAAATGAAAAAAGTAGGTGAAATGTGAAAAAAATATACCTATATTTCACATAGTTTCACACACCTTTTCCCTTTCCCTTTTCAAATCCTTCCCCAAATCCCCCAACCAAACACAACATAAATGAAAAGGGTAATACCGAATTTCAGTCATATTAATAATTGTAGAAGGGTGTCATATATAAAGTTTTTCTTAATCCATTTTCCTAAAGTTTTGGATTTTTAAAACGTATAAATATATATTACTTTTTTCGTACATTTCTTACATTTTATGATTAATATGACAATTTTTTCTTTTCAGATTGTCAAAAACAGTAATTTTTTGAACTTTTATGTAATAAGTTAGATATGTATTGTCTAAAAACAGAGATGACAAATGTTACAAAATTATCATTCTTTATCATTTATTTTGTATTGCAAAACTAAAATTTCTCATTAATGCACATTGTTATTTTTAGTAATGCTTTTATATATATATATATATATATATTATTTTTAACAACAAATATTTATATATCATAACCTTCCAAAAATGTTTACATACAAAAAATAATGTTAATTTAAAATAAAAATAATAATAAGTACTTCAAATGTTTAAAACTCTTCTCCAATATTATTTTGGCATGGTTTGGCAAGTCGGTTTGGATGGATTTGGGGCTATTTTAACCAAAAAGACAAAATAAACAATTTTAATCGCAACAAACAAAACATCACATTCAACTCATAATTATTACGTTCTTTTCTCACAAAAAAAAAAAAAAAACCAAAAAGTCAAAAAAATATTTCCCAAACCAAGCTTTTTAACTCAGGCTAAAATAGCAAAAAAAAAAAAAAATCAAAAAATCAACCCACTTCTTTAGGTTGTTGCTTGGCAAGTTTAGATAGTGCATTATTGTGAATATTCTAAATTTTGCCCACTTATAATTTATTTATTTATTGAATAGCTTTAGATCATAATATTACCAAGATATTTTTAAGAAATCTAAATTAAAATTTTACAATATAAGCATAAAATTTTACAATATAAGCATAAAATTTTACAGAAGAAATCAAATTTGTTCCAAATATTTTCATCTCAAGGTCATTCTTGAAAAAAAATAATAATTTTGGGGCACAGTTATAACATAATTTCTTTTATTTTTGAAAAATAATTCTTGATAATTTCATGTTATATAGAAGGTTTGGTATGGTGAATGATTTGATCATTTTTTTCATAAAGATTGATATTCATTATATAAATGCATAAACTTGGGCTTGATCGAACTTTTTAAGTTGAATTAATGAGAATTGAAATAAACTGATCTTGGAATATATAACAAAGATCTACGAAACTTAATTTAGTTTAGTAATAAATTTTTATAAAGATGAGAAATCTAAAACGGGAAAAAGTTTAAAGTTTATAAATCAGGAAAAAGTTTATAAAGATGAGAAATCTAAAAACCTGAGCAGGAGAAGAAGAAGAAGAAGAATCGTCACATACTTCAGCAGTACCTTTCAGAGACTTATCTTCCATTTTCTTTCATTTTTGTAGTCAAAGATGCCGAGAAGAAGACTGATGAGAGAGGCCTCTGAGCAAAACTTGGGATGTATATGCTCTTGCTGCTATGCAAGGTGAAACAATAATTAATGAAGATTTTTTTTCTTTTTCTTTTTTATTTATTTATTTATTTTCTATACGAAGTATGAAGTTTCTCACAAGTTTGGCCCGAGGATACATTACTCATTTCTTCTGTTTGGTAGAGCTGTGAGAAAGTACTTGTAACTTATGTCTAAACAGTTTATAACTTATAACTTATATCTAAACAATTTATAACTTATAACTTTCAGTTTAAATTGATTTCCAGCTTATTCTTAAAGCATTTCCTGCCACACTCAAAGAATAAGTTGATTTCTGACTTCCACAAAGCTATAAGCTATAAGCTATAAGCTAAACTAAACACATCAAAATAGCTTAAATTAAGTTGAAAGCTGAAATAAGCTGTAAATAATTTCTGCCAAACAGGCACATTGACTCCTTAAAAATCTATTTTTTATTTTTTATTTTTTTGCTTGGAACCTTAAAAAATATAAAGTGATTTGACATCCCTTATATAATTTATCTTTTTATCTTTTTATTTTTTTTATCACATTATTTTTTTATTTTTTTATACATTCTTTTATTAAAAGATAAAAAATACATTTATTTATATCATTCCACGTAACAATGGTCCTGTTTGGTACAGCTTATTTCAGCTTTCAGCTTAATTTAAGCTATTTTGATGTGTTTGGTTTAACTTATAGCTTATAACTTATAGCTTTGTGGAAGTCAGAAAACAGCTTATTCTTTGAGTGGGGCAGGAGATACTTTAAGAATAAGCTGGAAATCAGCTTAAGCTGAAAGTTATAAGTTATAAACTGTTTAGGCATAAGTTATAAGCACTTCCACACAGCTCTACCAAACAGGGCCAATACCAATTTGAGTGAAAAGTTTGGCTAATGAAAGGGAACTTATATTAATCAGTCCGTGGCCGGGGCCCACAGCTCACCAACTGAACTCCCCCAGTTGAATTCAAATGACAAGACTCTTATATGAGGAAGGTTCCTACATAATTAAATCAAGATTTCGTTAACACATCACTAATTTAAAAAATGAGTCTATAATAAAAATGATTTTGTTAACACATCACTAAAAATGATTTTGTTAACACATCACTAATTTAAAAAATGAGTCCATAATAAAAATAAGTTTGTATATTATTATTGCTTTATATGCACACATTAATATAAGGATTTAATTTTGAATTTGAAGAACTATTAGGATTTGTAGAGTTTATTACGGATTTTATTTTAATTATTTTAATTATTTATTTTGTAAGAGTCCTCTACATATTATTCACAAAAAGAAAAATTAAGTTCATATAATATTTGTAATATTTTTTTTTATTTGATAGCGTTTGACTCTAAAATTATAAATAGTCTAATTATAAAATTAATAGTTTAAAGGATAAATTACAATAAAACTCCTTAAATTATAACCCAGTTGCATTTTACTCCCTGAATTTTAAAATTACAGTTAATCACTTTGAAATGTTATCTTATTGTAGTTAACTTTCTCTGTTAGGATTCTGTTAAGAATTTACACAAAATCAAATTAGTGCATGACACATTTATTAAATTTTTAAGTCAATAATACTCTGTGATCATGTTTACAGTTTGACATTAAAATAAGAAAGATAAAGTACAAATGAATCACTAGATAAGAGTATTATTATCTTAGAATCCTAATGAAAAATATTAAATATAACACATTAATAATTTAAGATAATTAATTTTTAATTTTAAAATTCAAAAGGACAATGTGCAAATAAGGCAAAGTTTTAGTTTAAATTACTGAAACTAAACCAAACACGTTATACGCTCCGAAGGACCCGGACAGTGGTCTCAAATCCACAAACAACCGAAAAAAGAAAAATGCTTGTAAATTTTATTTACACCGTTCTCCTTTGTATATAGAGCATGTGAAAGATTCTCAACTTTAGAATATCCATGAAAAATACTCTTTTGCAGAGCATCTTCTTCACCTACCGGAAAGCAAGCAACAACAGATGGAATATCGATGAAAAGATTCCTTTCTTGTTTTTTTTTTTTTTTTCCAAGAAGGAAGTTTCTGCTAAATTTTTCTGATGAAGTTTGGCTAATCAAAGGAAAGTTTATTACATTTAGATCTCGTTGGAAACAGGTTAATTTAGTAATTTTTTAGTTATTTGACTACAATATGAGTTAAAAAATTAGTATGGTTGGGGTGACTTTTTAACTTTTTATGTAAAGGATGTGCAAAAAGTAGAGAGAAAAGAAAATGTTTGACTTTTTTGTATGAATTATTGATTTTTTGACTTTTTTAGTAACTCTTTAACTTTTTGACTAAATGGGCTGGTTCCCAAACGAGGCCTTAAGTCTTTGGTCGGTAGGGGTGAGCAGCAAATATATCGATCCACCAAAACCGACCGAACCGAACCGATCCGCCGCATTTTGGACGGATGCGTAATGACAAGCGGACGGTTGCGGATTGATTTTCTCAAATCCGCCAATTTGGCGGACGGATGACGGATTTGAGATTTTTTGGCCGCAACCGAACCGCCAAACCACTAAATCGCGAGCACCCCTAGTAATTTATAAGACTTTGTATTTTTAATTTGTTTAAATATTATATTTGTGTTTTCAATTGAAAAAGAGTTTAAATATTCTGTTGAAAAAAAGTTTTCAACTTGAATATATTTTTTGAATTGAAAAAAATAAACGTATTATTCATATATATTTTTTAGTTTTTAAATGTAACTCTAAAAATAATAAATAGAAAATATGATATATGCTGGTTGGTTTTTGTTTTCAAAAACATATGTAGATGTAACAATACAGAGACATTCAATCTCTACTACTGCTCTGTTCATGGTTTTGGTGATTTGAATTGTTATTATATTTTAAGAATCACAGATTGTAATACTTTATGGAGATGAATCATACTGTGATTATAATATGTGGATGAGGCATGCAGTGATCATGATATTCTAAAGTTTCAAACTTTTTTTCTTTGGATAAGGCATACAGTGATTGTAATATTTTTTTAAGTCATTGACTGTAATACTTTCTTTTTCTTTTTTTTCTTTTTTCGTTTGAGGAAGTGCACAAGTTGAATTATGTTGAAAATTTATAAAATTTTAAACCGCCAAACCGATTCGCATCCATCCGCCAAACCGCCAATCCGCTCAATCCACATCCGCCGGATTGGCGGACGGATGCGGATTGATTTTCTTCAATCCGCTAATCTGGCGGACGGATGGCGGATTGGAGGTTCCGTGGCCGCAACCGACCCGCGCCCACCCCTATTGGTCGGGACTCGTAGCTCACTTAGGGTGCATTTGTTTGGACAGACTGGATAAAGGGGATTGTAATCCATCGGACTATTAGTCCTGGGATATATTGTCCCGGGACTATTTGGTTAGACTAAATTTGTATCCTATGTTTGTTTAGTCATAAGATTAGATGTTTGGATTTGACTATTTTTAGTTTTCCAATGTTTGTTTGAGATATTATGGATAAGGATAAATACTCAAATGACTATTTTATCCTTTTTAATTATTTACTAAGTAATAGAATATTAAATATAGCTTTAATATTTTAATTATTTTAGCTAGATTAAATAAAAACTTATTTTATTTTATTTTTTGCACACTATTTTAATTATTTTAATTTATTATTTTCAATTAAATTAAATTTATAATTTATAATTTATATTTTTTATTTAATATATAATTTTAAATTAAAGACAATAAAAAAATAATTTTATTTAATATATAAATTAAATTTTCACCAACACAAAAAAAAATTAATTTATAAGGCCATAATTTATAATTTATTATTTTTAAATAAATTTAATTTATAATTTATATTTTTTATTTAATATATAATTTTAAATTAACAACACTAAAAAAATAATTTAATTTAATATGTAAATTTAATTTTTTAACAACACTAAAAAAAAATTAATTTATAAGGCCATAATTTATAATTTATTATTTTTAATTAAATTAATGTATAATTTAATTTTTTTATTTAATATATAATTTTAAATTAACAACGTTAAAAAAATAATTTATAAATGTTCAAAAGACTATTTTATCATTTTCTAATTGTTTGCTAAGTAATAGCATGAAGAGTAAAATGGACATTTCACAAAATAATCTCATGGGATACCAATTCCATGGTTTTTATCCCACCTCCCCCCATGGGATAGGATAGTCCCATATTTGTAGGACTAATAGTCCGGTTAGTAATCCTTGGACTATCGAAGGCCTCTGAACAGATTAACAAGATTAAGGGGCTAACGGAAGTAAATATATAGATATAATTGTCAAATGAGTTATGCTGACTTATATGAACAGAATATTTAAAACATTATATAAGTATGCAATAGTCATTCATATATTATACCCACACACATTAAAGTATCTTAAGTACAACCAACAAAACTACCAAGTCTTATATGTACAGAAACAACGGAACTTAAATACAAGACTCTTCAGGAACCTCCACGTGAGGCACAATGGTTGACTGACAACAGAACACAGATCCGAACAAAAACTTTCAGGCTCGAACTCCAGAATGCCCACCTACATATATATATATACACACAGTGAGGTAAAGTCCAGTGAATAACATTAAGGTAAAAGAGTTAGTGAACGAAATCCGAATATATCATAAGCAGAAAACAGACCAGAGCATAATCATTCTCATATCAAAACATAATAATGGTACATCTCATAGAACACATCACAGAACGTCTTCCGACTAGAGTAATCGGTTCCGGATACCGATTAAATACATATCACCACAATAAAGTGACTAACGAGATCTCGTAATTACTTGTATGTCATGGATCCGCATTTTCAGGCCGTCTCCCCATGACTTGGGACTATCTATGGATGCCATAATAGATTTCAAACATGGAATATTCGTTCACTAAAACAGATATCATTTCAAAAAGCAGAACTTATCATATTTTGAAATTACAAAATTTAAGGAAATAATATTGGTAATGATTAAAAGATATAAAAATTAACTTAATTTATATAAATTAAATTTTCAACTAATCACAAAATAATATATGTATTTTAAGTGATATCAAATTATAAAACTATGAGAAAATTAGAATGAAACTTCTAACCTCAAACAGAGTGTAACGTTTTTGCTTATGTTATATACTAATTTGGGTCTCATTTAAAAAATTAGTTATTTTAGTTAATTTTTTTTATTATTTTAATCTGACTAAAATAGTTATGCTTGAACAAATAATTATTTTTTAATTAATTTAATAATTATAAAAAATATAAAATAATAATAAATCGATTATGATATTTTATTTTATTAATTATTTTAACCTATCTCTCAGCTGTCTTAAAGTGAAAATTTCTCAACCTTGGGAATATCGATAAAAAAAAAAAAAAAAAAATGTTTGGGAGCACTAATTAGTGCTTCCACTAATTAGGTGGCAGTGGATCCTGCCATTAATGATATGATGTTTTGATCTTGGAGTTGTATTTTTTTTTTTTTTACTTTTTTAATACATTAGTGCTATTAGTGGTGATGTTTTTAGTGGGATGAATCATTGTTGTATTAAAAAATGACTTGGACTCTAGTGGGCGACTCCCACGCTCACCACTATTTTTGTTTGATTAATTCCAAATTTTTATTTTATTTTATTTTTTTCTATCTTAAGATTGGTTTAAAATATTTTAAATAAATATATTTTTTTACTTTTTATAAAAAAATAAAAAAATATTAATTAATGTAATCTAAAAAAATAAAAAAAATAGAGGCCTCGTTTGGGAAGTGACTATTTTAGTAGGTTATTTTAGTTTTTGGCTATTTTAAGTAGGCTAAAATTTTTGTGTTTGAGAAGATGATTGGATTTTTTTGTGGTTGGATGTGATGTTTGTGAGAGAAAAAGTGAAATGATTATGGGTTTGATGCGATATTTTGTCTTATTAGCTATTTTAGCCTATTTTGTCTTTTTGTGATTTTTAGCCTAATTTGACTATTTTTTTTTTTCCCAAACACCCCAGAGTAAAATAGTGTACTCCAAACAAAGCCTCGATCTCACAACCCCCACTCTCACAGCCCCCACAAGGGGGGGTTCCAGAATTGTTGTTTAATATTTTAACTACGACATGTATTTTATCTCTTAACTATGACATGTATTTTAATATTTTATTAATTTAAAATTATAAAAATTTAGATAAAAGTTTTAAATTTATTAACCTAATAATATTTTTACATATATAATATACATAGAAATATAAATATAGGTATAGATTTCATTGAAACTAAGGCTTCGTTTGGAAACAAATTATTTTAGTAATTTTTTAATTTTTTTGACTAAAATATGAAATAAAAAAAATTAATATATTTGAGATAACTTTTAATTTTTTATAAAAAGATGTGCAAAAAATAAAAAATAATTTTATTTTTTTTATTTTTTAATATAAATTATAGATTTTTTGATTTTTTTAATAATTTTTTGACTTTTATGTTAAAACAGTTATTTACCAAACGAGACTTAAGATAATATTTTAAACTAAATAGGGATAGTTTGGTCATTTGATTATGATTTGACATCATAAACAAATATTAATCAAAAAATTCAAAAGCCACTTTTTACCAATTTCTCAAATAATTTGTCTAAAAAAATCAAAAACTTGATTAAAAGTTAAAAAATCACTTTTTACCATCTTCCTAAAATAAGCCAAATAATGTCAGCGTTTCGGCAAGAGAGTGAGCTACACGTGAGCTCTCGAGCGTGGAACAGCTGTACGCTTTCCCGCCCACTCTAACCTGGTATTTGATTTGTTTTCTTCGAGACGGGTTTTAAATTCTGTGGGCTGGTTTTGAAACCTGATATTTGATTTGTCTTCTTCGAGACGGGTTTTAAATTCTGTGGGCTGGTTTTGAAACCTGGTTTTGATTAAAATGTAGTATAGTGTTTGGAAGGGTGTGGTGCAGCTGGCACTCGTGTGAAATTGGTTCAGCTCGTGGTGTACATGTGATTTACGTATTGCAGTAGGCTATCTTTTATATATTTTTTATATACATTTGCCGAGTGGTGTGTTAGCCCACAGTGTGATTGTATAAGTGGACCATTATTACTATCAAATGGTCTTTGTTGAGGAATTGGTGGGAGTTTAAAGCATGGGCTGTTGGCCCCACTTGGTAAGGTTTTTTGATTTATTAGTGGCCCATTTTGGACTTAATTTTTATTATCAAATGGGCTCACTATCTCCTTTGTTATTGGGCTGTTATTGGGTTCATTTGAAAAATTCTTTTGTTTAGCCTTTTGCAACGGATCATTTATAGTTGATTATTTTATGATGGTTGATTGTGTGATCCTCGTGTGACTCAATATGAGGGTGGTTTTTTTGTCAAGAGTGATTGGGGAGTCACTGCTATGGAAATAGTGGTTCATTTGCTAGCCGAGTTAGAGACTAGGAGATGAGCGGGACGATAGCTACCAGTTTTCTAGTTGCTTCTTGTCTTCATGTGACCCATCCTAATTGATCATATTGCCACGCCTGACATGGAGTGGAGGGCACACTGCCGTAGGGTTTGAGGCTTGTGATCTATCAAGGAAGAAACTGGGGGATGTGATGATTGCTCTCATGATTTTGTTAGCTATGTATTGGTTTGTTGCTGTGGGTCTATTGTTTTTCACTACAACTCCCAAGTACGTAGCTTATGGTTCCTGATTGTGCTAACTTCATGTGACTTTGTTGGGATTTCTCGTGGGGTAGATTTTTTCCTCCGTCACGGCTTTAGTTAAGTGGCTTAAATGTCACGATTGTATGTTATATGCTCAGTTAAATTAATATATATATATATATATAATTAAAATAAAGTGAAAGAAACTATTTTTTGTTTTGGTTGGGTTAAGAATATGAAAAAAATGAATTAAATAATCGTAAAAAAATTCATTTTTGTTTAATTAATTTTATTTTGTTTTTCCCGTAATTATTATCCAAAAGTAGCATGAATATTATTTAAAAAATTTAATGTCAAGTTTCTTATGCAATTATATTAAACATATGTAAATAAAATATAGGGCGAATTACACTATTAGTCCTTATAATTTAGGACTGGTGTCACTTTGATCGCTGACTTTTCAATTGTAATATATTTATTTTTAAATTTTGAATCTTGTTCTAAACAACAATCAAAGATATTTTATTTGCAACGATCTATTTCAAGGGCAAAGTTATCATATAACTTATTTTGGGTTGGTTAACTTGTATATTGTTTGAAATGTAATGACTTTTTTTTTAGTGAATAATGCTATAACTTTCTTGGTTATATAGTTCTGTTTGGTTTGATTTTTAAAATGTATTTTCAAATTTTTTTTAAGAAACTAAAAATTAAATTGGTGAAAAAAAATAAAAACACATCATTTTTATAAAATTTTTTAAAATAATTTTTTTAATTTGTTTTCATTAAATTAGTTTTTATTTTTTCAAAACTCAAACATGACGACAACTTTAATGTCATTATTAAACCAATCCATTAAATCAAAAAATTCAGAACTAAAAATATTTCATATATTAAATATAGCGATTACACATTAAAAGCTTAATAACCATCAATTATATGATAACCATTCAAAAATATTTGCTAACAATAAATACAATCATCTATTACATGATAACAATCCAAAAACATCAACAAAAACAGCTACTAATTAAAAATTAATTTGTTAAAAAAAAATATTTAAAAGATTTATCATTTTTATATAATTTTATCTCTGGTGGATAGAAATAATTTTTAAAAATTAAAAAATAATTTTTTGACATTTATTTTTACGAAGCTAGTTTATATATTATCAAATTAACAACTTTACAATAGTGTTTTCAATTGTCTTTATTTGGATCAAGATTCAAAATTCAGAGTCAAATGTTTCACAATTGAAAAGTTAGAGACTAAAGTAATACAAGTCCCAAATTACAGAAACCGTTAATATAATTCATCCTAAAATATATGACTTAAAATAGTTATTGTTTTCACTTATTTTTCAAATAAAGTTTTATTTATGCACAATTGATTGAAAATACAAAATATATAAATTTTTAGGTAGATGACAAAATTACCATTTTGATAAATTATAAATACACATAATTTTCTAATGTTAACTGTAAATTAAATGATTCAATCCGTCTAAGACTGGTCTAAGTAGTTCAACTCAAAGATATTAACGTCAAATTAGAGATTTTATATATTTATATCCATGGGATAGACATTGGTTAACAAAATGATTTATGTTAAGAATATTTCTATATACGTTTAGGCAATATTTATATATTTATATTTTTGGTCATCTTCTTTCCCTGGATTCGACTCGGTGACTCCCTTCCAGGCACTTTCCTCGTATATGAAGGTTCGTTCGTAATTCATTCTCTCACTCTTCTTTGCTTCCAATTACTAAATTTCAAACTCCTCCAATCAAACAAAAAGGCGAGGTTAAGGAGTCAATTGATTCATTCATTCTACTTTTATTATTTCTATGCAGAGATCACAATCGATTTTAAGGACACCTTGTAATCTATCTGGTAAGCCCTCCTCTATCTCTACTCTCCAACTCAACTTAATTGATTTGTACATACTGTTTTCTGTTTAAGTATCGATTTCTATTTCTATTTCTATTTCTATTAAATATAAATTATATAATATAAGCAAATAAGTTGTGAGATCGTTCTTGATGAAAACCTCAATCAATTTTTCTCAAATTTATAAATTTTTATGATGTAAAAATATATGTGTCATCACATTATTGGTTCTCATCAATTTTCTTTTTCATTTTTTATTTTTAATATTATGGAAATACCTTTCATATTTTGTCCGTTAATTAAAAAATCTTTGAAATTTTCATCAATATGGAAACTTTCTATTTTTTAAATTGATGATGAAATCTCAATATATGAATCTAAAAAAATTGTCAAAAAATAAAATATGGACCAAAATTTATTATTGTTGTAACTAATGTTACACGAATTTTAAATCTCCATCACACTTTATTTTTTTAAAAAAAATTTCAACTACTTTTTTGAGCTCCCTAATTTTTTTATTTTTTATTTTTTTGTGCCAATTTTCTTATTAACCACTTTTGATATTATTATTCAAAACTTGGATATCAATTTTCTAAAAATGCCATTTGAAAATTATAAAGTTTTCAGAAAATAAAATATGTGGACTACATGCCTTCTGATTGTTCTGATTGGGATCGTACATCACACAAATTTTGAATATACTTTATACACTTTATTTTTTAATAATTTTTCTAATTTCTTTTTCTAAGATCTTTAATTTTTTTCCATACTTATTAGACCACATGAATATTGTTATTCAACACTTATATATCACACATTACAAAAATGTTTACAAAAATTAAAAATAAAATAAAAATGAAATTGAAATATAAAAAACATAAAATGCTATATATTATATGCTCAGTTAAATTAATATATATATATATATATATAATTAGAATAAAGTGAAAGAAACTATTTTTTGTTTTGGTTGGGTTAAGAATATGAAAAGAAATGAATTAAATAATTGTAAAAAAATTCATTTTTGTTTAATTAATTTTATTTTGTTTTTCCCGTAATTATTATCCAAAAGTAGCATGAATATTATTTAAAAAATTTAATGTCAAGTTTCTAATGCAATTATATTAAATATATGTAAATAAAATATAGGGCGAATTACACTATTAGTCCTTATAATTTAGAACTGATGTCACTTTGATTCTTGACTTTTCAATTGTAATACATTTGACCTTGAATTTTGAATCTTGTTCTAAACAACAATCAAACATATTTCATTTGCAAACGATCTATTTCAAAGGCAAAGTTATCATATAACTTATTTTGGGTTGGTTAACTTGTATATTGTTTGAAATGTAATGACTTTTTAATGCTGTAACTTTCTTGGTTATATAGTTCTATTTGGTATGGTTTTTAAAATGTATTTTCAAATTTTTAGAAACTAAAAATTAAATTGGTGAAAAAAATAAAAAAATATCATTTTTATATAATTTTTTTAATTTGTTTTCATTAAATTAGTTTCTATTTTTTCAAAACTCGAACATGACAACTTTAATGTCATTATTAAACCAATCTATTAAATCAAAAAATTCAGAACTAAAAATATTTTATATATTAAACATAACGATTACACATGAAAAGTTTAATAACCATCAATTACATGATAACCATTTAAAAATATTTGCTAACAATAAATACAATCATGTTAAAAAATTATAACCATTTTCGATAATCTTTAAACATAATATTCAATCTTCTAAAAATTAGAAATATAATATCCAACAAAAGATATAAATCAAAATATTCAATCTTTTATCACTTTCTATTATCTTTTGACCACGTTTGGTCATTTTGTATTGAAGATTTTTGAATCTCTGTGGGTATGCTCACAAAAAAAGCACTTAATAGTTGGAGTAGAAAAATAGGTAAAGCCCATGAAACCCATGCCTTGTGACTCAAAAAAGCCCTCGCTTCAGTGCCTAAGCTGCGCCTTTGCGTATTGTGCCTCACCTTGACTTGTTCGAAGCGTAAGGTTGCGCCTCATTGCAAGCCTTTTAAAACAGTGGCTAGCACAAATGTTGTTCTATTCAGTTTGTGACCAACTAAAGTTACGTCTAACCTTGAGTTTATATTTTAAGAAAATTGCGTATTAGTGGGGCAAACTAAAATTTGTTTCTCTATATTTGAATCGCTTTGGATGCAAGTCCGATGCCAGCAAAGATTTGCATCAAATATAAAATGGACTTGCACCAAATATAAGACAAACTTTCACCCCATAAAATTAGGATTTTTTTTAATCCGTTTTCTAATTGATTTGAGATTCTCTCATATTTTTAATAATTGACCAATTTTAACCTTGCACTACATGTCTAACCATTCTATAAATTACACAAATCTCTTCCCAGATAAACTATTCAGTGATATCATTTACAAGAGGTTAGCTTAGTTAACAAGGATAATGATCATAATATATGATTGGTACAGATTCTAACAAAGTTTAGTTAGAGGTTGATTGTAGGGTTGAAAATTGTAAGGGTAATTGGGGAATGAGCAATAAAAAAGTGTGGTTGGAGAAGGAAATTAGAAACGAGAGTTGAAAGTGAATAACAAGAGGAGCGAAATGATTTAGAGGTGAATTTTATTATGCAATTTTAAATTGTAAATTTTAATTTTTATGTCCTTTGAGAAAATCTAATGTCAAAGTATATATATTTAACTTTTATGCTAAATGTAATTTTTATATTTCATACAATTTTTTTGCTCTAAAATGTTACTAATCTATTAGTTAATATTTAAAATAAAATATTATTGATAACACAATTGAAACACGACTTTAGGGGTTGTTTGGGATGTTCTAAATAAGTGCACTTTTTGACTTTTTATGAAATATGGGTTGAGTATGGGTTAGGTTTGAAATGATGTGATAGAGAGATGATGTGACTTAAATAAGAATGATGTGACTTAAATAGGATAGTGACTTTTTAGTTTTTTGGCTTTTTTAGAGGATGACAAACAAGACTTAAGAAAATATCTTATTCATATAATTTAAACTACTTTTTACTTTAAATTCTAAAATTATTACTTTAATTTTTAAGATAAAATTTTAATTATTTATTTAAGACCGTGTTTACCGCTAGTATATTTATATGTATGTATGCATGTATGTATGTATGTTTAAGTTCTTCTGAATCAAATCTGTACTTTTTATCTGTCCTCCCTAATTGAGAAACAATTATTACTTTGGCATCAAACTTGTAAATAAAGTGTTATTGACAAAGGGCTATTTTGGGAAGTTGGCTAAAAGTCACTTTTTTTGGTTTGTAGCAAAAGCCAAAAGTTGGCTTTTTTATCTTTTTTTTCATTTGGGAAGTTGGTTTTTAGCCAACAGTGAAATTACAATTTTACCCTCATGGGTCAAAATGTGTTACATAGGTGAAGTCGTAAATATTTTAAATAAATGGGAGTAATTTGGTTATTTTATTATGATTTGACATCATAAACAAACATTAATTAAAAAAGTCAAAAGTCACTTTTTACCAACTTCCCAAATCATTTGTCTAAAAAAGCCAAAAGCTTGATTAAAAGTCAAAAAGTCACTTTTTACCATCTTCCCAAAATAAGCCAAAGATTCCTAATTCATTCACTTATTCCATCAAAGAAAGTGTTACCGGTCTACTCATTCTACTATTGTTTCTGGTGATTTCGGACTCCTTAGACAATTATCGACATTCTTTGTATCTTGTGAGTTTTCCATTATTTATTCCACTTGATACGCACATACATACAATTTTGTATTTTAGTATTTCCATGCTTGTAAATTCTATGTATACGTAGTCCGTGGCAGTTATCTCTATATTGTTATGGTATATATATAATCAATACCAAACTCTAGGACTTGAGCAAACAACGAATCTAGAACTATGAAGTAAAAGAATAGAAAATCAAACTCACAAAAGCAACATAAGAGATTTACGTGGTTCACCCAAATTGCAGGCTACGCCCACGGGGTCGCTTTGAATTTACCAAGAGTCTCTCACACTAAATCTCACAAACACTCTCTCTATAATGATCTATCTCTCATCTTCACTATTGTGTATTTCTCTCTAAGATCACAAAACTAATGAATCATAAATATAGAGGTATATGGGTGTATTTATAGGCTAACCTCAAACCCAATCCTAAATTAATAAGGAAATCAAAACCTAAATGAGCAAGGAAAACCTTAACTAATAAAGAAATAGTTGAGAGTTCAAATCTAACCAAATACTAATTTTCTTATTTCGTTTCCTAATTTGATTAGGTTTAGTCTTGTTTCAGGATCCATCAATAGCCTATGTTTCACGGACTCGGCAGAAGTGTCGGACACAGATACGTGTCTAAGAGTCGGATTCTCCATTTTCTTTGATTTTAGGATATGGGGACACCGATAAAAAGTTGGACACGAGTACGAGGATACATTTATTTATATATATATTTTAAAAACATATGAAGGAAATTCCATATTTAACATGTAAAAATAAATAACGAACAGTTGATTCAGGGATGGTAGTCCCACATAATAATAGATAGGAAAGAACTTCTATCTGTTGGTATATCCATAATAATACTAAAAAAATATATATAATAAAATTAAATAGAAATGACAAAACAATTATTTTATTATTATTAAAGAATGAAGTACAGAATAAATTACAGAATTAAAAATACAGGATTGATTGAAATCTGGATATTACAACTTGAAGAACAGGAATATTAGACAAACCAAATTCTGAAATAAAATAATTAATAGAGACGGAAAAGAAGGCAAACCGAAGCTTGTGGTGGCCACAGTTTCCTTAAAATAGATTTATTGCCTCATCAATGGGTGCTGGAAATATGCCGGAGTCTTATCTCCCAAAGTATGACGGTAGAAACCAGTTAGAGCAGAAGCATCTTTTGAATAACTTCGGCGAACTTGACAGTGACAACACTCTTTCTCTAACAAGAACCAAAGAAATGGCTAGCAAACAGAAGATAGGAAATTTTTTTCTTTGGTGTAAAAATCATCTCCAACTTCATTATCTGAAAACGCCATCTCATTTTTCATCTCAAAAATCTCTCCAAAGAAATCCTACTAAGTTGAAGGGAAAAGGCTTTATACAAGTAGGGGAGTCCCTAGCCATGGCCATGAAGGCTGCCATCATGAGGGCCATCAAATGCCATTAACTCTAACCATTAGGGTTAGACTTACAAAGGTTAGAAACTCATGACCACTAATATGATCATCAACTCTGTCATTAAAAGATCAGAGTTTACAAAAGTCTCAAACTCCCATGTGTTTAATATATGCAAATAAATATGTATATAATGGTGTTTGAATAATTCAAACATATGGGTCGCAAAACAGATACGGATGTTGGGTCACAATCCGATCCAAGCCTAATTTAAAACAAATGCACAAGCTAAGCTCAACACAGCACAACTCAGCCCAAGCTGAAGACTAGGTCTAAATCTAAGTCAAAGACCAAACCTAGCACATGCACAAGCACAAGCCTAGGCCTAGTCCAAACTAAGACTAAGTCCAAATTTAAGCCCAATTTTATTGATTCCCACTTTATGAGACAATTCTCATTCACTGCCTAATGGTTTCGGCTCATCATTTTTGTATTGTAATCTTCTTACTTAAGATAATACAACCCCAATTAGACCCACCTCAATTGATGGTTGGGTCTCACTTTAATTTCGAATTAAAATTGTCGAAAAATCATTATTTTCTAACAATCCCTCACAAGAATAAAATTGGCCGAATAAAGAAAAATAGACAACGTTTAACAACAAAGACTTGGAGAGAGCACACAGATTAACCCTGCATTAGAAAAGGTATCTGTAGGCCTTGAACCCTTCGTAGTGAAAGTCTCATCGAATTTACTGATTGACCAGTGAACGTGATGTTTTGAGCTGTTTTGTCGTTTGTGTAAACCAAGACAATAGACCTCACACAGGAGTTACTTCAATCATCGTTTTGTTGTCACTGTTGTGTCTTGTTTGGCCCTGTAACACTTGCCTGGTTCGTTGAGTGTTTTTAAATAATTCGGCTTTGTTAATTTTTAAAGAAGCGGCCCCACTTCGCAATCATATAGGTGACCTACATAAGGTATCTCGCTATACCATGGCTGACTATTCACATCAAACAGGTCATTAAAAGCATCAGCTTAATCTTCCACCCCACAGGGTATCACTGTATAATGAAATGGCAAGAGGATTTACTTCTTCAGTGACTCAACTGTTACACGCAATTAGGTTGTCCCTTTGAACCTAGATCTTGGAATCTCTAGTCAACTAGGTTGGGTTTTCCATTATGGTAACTCTTGATTAAGGCCTTAACCCCATTCCTTTTGATTACTTTTCTACTAACTTTTGATTTAACCCTTTGTTTAACGGATCTACAATGTTGTCTTGAGACTTTACATAGTCTATAGGACAACTTCATTAGAGAGTAGTTGACGTATGAAATTATGTTTACGACGGATATATCTAGACTTTTCATTATACATATTACTCTGTATCCGTCCAATCACCGATGGGCTATTACAATGAATACAGATAGCGAGCACTTGTTTCAGCCAACGTGGAATATCTTCAATGAATTGGCACAGCCATTCAGCTTTTTTTGTTGCTTTATCCAAAGTAATAAACTCAGATTCCATCGTTGATCTTGATAAACACGTCTGCTTGGAAGATTTCCAAGACACAACTGGCTCTCCAAAGGTAAACACATAACCACTAGTGAATTTAGAGTCCTTTATGTCAGATATTCAATTCGTGTCACTATAACCTTCTAGCACTGCTGGGTATTTGGTGTAATGCAGCCCATAATCTCGGGTGTAGCATAAATAACCCAACACTCGCATAATGCCCTTCCAATGAGTAGCATTAGGATTACTCGTATATCTAAGCCTGTTAATTGAGTAGGCTATATCTGGCCTTATATAGCTCATCAGATACATCAAACTTTCAGTGACACTGGAATATTTTAGTTTGAGAGATATTCTCACCATTATTCTTGGCCAAACGTAGACTCAAAGTCTACCAGTGTCCTTGACACACTTGTATTTGATTTACCAATTTTTTCAATACCCATAATCACATTTGCAAGGCTCATATCTTTCATGCCAAATTTAGAGTTTAACAACTTCTTGGTAGTTCTAATCATTTCATCATTACTACCAACAATGAGTATGTCATCAATGACATAACCTCTGTCAGTATTTTTGACATATACACATTTTTCACTCATTGATTCTAAACCCACTTGACAACATAGCATTACCAAACTTCTCATGCCATAACGTAGGGACTTGCTTCAAACCATACAATGATTTAACAAGCTTACAGACTTTCTCATGTTACCTTGGAGCTAAAAACCCCTCGGGTTGCTCCATATAGATTTCTTCATCTAAGTTTCCATTTAAGAAAGTTGTCTTTACATCCATTTTGATGCATCTCCGGACTTCGCACAATTGTGATCAGACTCACCATAATTGGTGATCACATATCAAAGTAATCCAAGCCTTCTTTTTGCCAGTATCCTTTGATAATAAGCTTGTCTCATCAGCTATCATTCACTTGCATCCCAGGTCTTCCTACCTATGCAAGATAAAATTAAATTAATAACTTTTTTCTAGGGAACTTGCAACTTCAAAGATGCTTTTAGCCTGACTAGCCACCATATAAGTTTAAAAAGATTAGACAGAAAAACTTTAAAGTCATAGCCTTTTAACATCTTCTTGGCTCATCTCTTTTCTCGTAAAAACCGCTTCCTCAATTCCATGATGGTAGTCCTGTGTAAATCTAAATTTCGGTTTTTCTAAATTTCACAAGAAACCGATATGCACTAATATATTGTGCATAACTGTTGAACACAAATTCAACGGATTTTAGGCCTATCCTAATCCTTTTGGGTTTAGGTATGGTTACATTTTGCATGACACCTCCATGTTTGTAGAATTTAAACGAAGGTTTTCGGCTTTTCCAAAAATTCATACAGGGTCTTTATATAATACCTTATATCACAATGATTATGAGACTATCAAAATCATATCTCCGAAAAATATTTGCAGACCGTCATTAACCAAATTAGGTCTTTTCAGAATTCAAGGCACTAAACCCTATTTGGTCCAACCTGTCACTCTAAAGTCAATAGCCTTACTATTAGGAAACACAGATCCAGTGTTCAATAATTTACTATTTGGAACTTCATGACATGGCCAGTAGTCTTATCACTAGGAATTACTAATTTTTCAGCATGTGGTCAGTAGGCTTTTCACTACTAGGAATCACATCTTGACATGTGATCAGTAGTCACTCCACTATTAGGAATCACAACGTCATGACATAGGATCAGTAGATTCTTTCATTATTAGAAATCATGTCTTAACATGTGATTAGTAATCTGTTCACTACTAGGAACAACAATCTCATAACTGTATAGCCAGTGATCTAACACCTCTTAGGAATCATGTCTTGCACTTATTAGCAGCCACAAATTAAAGAATATATTCGGAATTATAAAAATTCAGAAAATATATTCACCCACCCCAACGGGTTGTCTCATCTTTGCATTTAAACAGAGTCATATAGCAATCACACGTGCTAATTGACACAAGGATAACATATTAATTGCCTCGGATTAATAACTAAAAATTAGTCACCTTAGACAACGTAACTGCCTTTTTGACAGAACTTTACATTGTTAATTCAGAAATATTATCATGCAATTTTATGATCTCATCTAATCACACTTGATCGTTCTTGATATTCCTTTAAGAATCTCGCAAGGCATAAGGTTGTTAGGTGGAACATCTTTTGTTGTCATCTCTTGAAGCCATTTCTAAAAACTACAACAGAATTTCAACTATTCTATTTCTCCAGGAACCAAATTAATACTAGGAAATCTCAAAAACTGAAATTTAATTGAAACTAATCTCCCCACTAACTTCAGAATCAAACAAGATCAAGAAAGTTTACAGGAAGACTAGAGGGGTACAACGGTTCCACTTAAAACCCAGTTAACTTCAGACAAAACCTTCAAGAGCTTGACTCATTGTCAATGGGAAACAAATTCAAAATTAAGTTTCTAGGGGATAAATCAGGTTAAAAAAACAATTCCAAGCAAAAAAAAATTTACTACCAGAAATACACCACTCATAAAAGTTAATCGGTACTCCCATAACTGAGCCCATTATTTTTGAATAAAAATCAAAAATATTTTAGCTAATGCTAAAATTTGGTTTCTTCTCCCAAAACCAAAGTACTTCGGAAATAATCAAATTATAACCAAAGACTTTCTCAAAACTTCATCAAATCCCAAAGGTTTGCAACCCATGAAAAACCAAATTTGCCTCAGTTGCCATTTCTGAATACAAATCATAAATACCTTTTTAGCCAAAGCTAAAATTTGGTTTCTTTATAGAAAACTAAAACACTTTGGGAATAATAAAATTAATCCCAAAGACTTTTTCAACAAATCCGAAGGTTTATAATTTTTTTTCTCCCTTTTTTTTTCCCCTTCACTATGGTAAACTTTCACAAATTATTAATTAAAACTACTACAAATTGAAATGCAACTATTACAATTGTAAATTGTCCAAACATGCAAGATTTGAGTTCACGGGATGATTTGTTTAGCCAACACTATACTTCTCCACCTATAATGCTTATCTTTGTATAAAATACATTACAAAACTCTATCCTCGTTCTTGCTAAATCTCAATACTCACTGTTTATATACACACTTAGATACAAGACGAGTTAATGAACTAGTAAAGTGAATATTACAAAAATAATTTCAGCTATAGCTCTCATTGCTTAATTCAAACGGCTATAAATGCATTGTAGCTACAAGAATGTCATGAGTTGCATGGCTATGAATCAAATATACATATGGAAATATTATGGTCATAATGTTGGCATTCCAACCATCCAACTTAAATAATAGATTTAAACTTCCATGAATATAAAAATATTTTGGAGTAATTTCCTTGATTACACGTCAAACATGAAATGACTCAAAAAATAAATAGAATGAATAAGAGTTAATGTCATTACAATGCCAAGTTATAGCACCATGCGATAATGCAACATAATCATAAGCAAGCACAGTAATAAGACTATTATACTAGAAAAACCAAAACTGTTTTACTAAATTTTCTTCCAAAACAAACTTGTTTGGATATTTTATACCATCGGAAACCTGCCCGACTAGACGAATATTTGAAGTTTTCAAAATGAAAAATCTAGCTCTTTGATTTTTCCAGAATTTAATTAATCAAAAATAATGAAATTTACAAACAAACAAATTAATACGTGGATTGAATCCGAAATAATTCTCCACAACAAAGCGAATAATTAAGTTCACAAGTATGTCCAAAAATCCGAAGGTCTAGTATTTGTACAATCCATGCTTAGGTAATCCTGTTCAAAACAAAAATTAGTAGTCCCAATTTATTTGTTTTGTTTTGTTTATTTGTATCCTCCTTTCATGCTTAGGTAAACCTGTAGAAAAAGTTAGCTACAAAACAAATAACAAACAAATCAAATAAATTAGAAATAATCTTAAGAAATAAGATTCTTATTTTATTTTATCAACTATTAAAACCTCATGTACTAATAACCAAATAACTCATGCAATAACAACTAAATAACATAAAATATATTGCATGAATAAATTACTAGAAATAAATAACTCAAATCCAATAACTCTAGGCAATTAAATTAATTTTAGTTCCAAGAGTCACTAGAATAAAACTATAATAAAAACTAAATTGTTTTATTAAAAATTATTTATAAAAATCAGTTTTAAGATTGTTGGTATTTTTCCATAATAATGCTAGAAAAATATATAAAATAAAATTAAATAAAAATGACAACAAATTTTCTTTATTATTAAAGAATGAAATACAAAATAAATTACCAAACTAAAGATATAGGAATGATTGAAATCTGAATATTACAACTTGAAGAACAGGATTATTAGGAAAAAACAATTCTGAATTAAAATAATTAATAGAGACGGCAAAGAAAGTAAATCGAAGCTTGTGGTAGCCACAATTTCCTTAAAACAGATTTGCCGCTTCACCATGGGTGCTGAAGGTATGTCGGCGTCTCTCTTCTAGGATGCGATGGTCGAAACCAGCTATAGTAGAAGTACCTTCTGAATAGCTTCGGCGAACTTGACAATAGCAACATTCTCCAACAAGAATCAAAGAAAGGGCTAGCAAAAAGAAGATAGGAAAATTTTTCTTTGGTTTAAAAAATTTCTCCAACTTTATTCTATCAAACCGCGATATCATTTTCCATATCAATAATCTCTCCAAAAACATCCTACTAAGGTGAAGGGAAAAGGCCTTTATTTATACAAGTAGGGGAGTCCCTAGCCGTAAAGGCTATCATCATGAGGGCCATCAAATGTCATTAACCAAGGCCATCAACTTTAGTCATTAGGGCTAAAGTTACAAAGGTTAAAAACTCATGGCTGCTAATATGGTCATCAGCTCCATCATCAAACGACGAGAGTTTACAAAAGTCTAAAACTCCTATGTGCTTAATATATACAAATAAATATGTATATAATGATGTTCGAATAATTCAAACAGATGGGTCGCAATATGGATGTTGGGTCACAACCCGATCTAATCCCAATCTAAAACACATGTTCAAGCTAATCCCAACACAGCACAGCCAATCCAAGCTCAAGACTAGGTCCAAATCCAAGTCTAAGACCAAACCCAATACCTACGCAAGTACAAGCACAAGCAAAAGCCTAGACTCAGTCCAAACCAAGACTAAGTTCAAATCTAAGCCCAACTTTATTGATGCCTACTTTATGAGACAATTCTCATTAACAACCTATGGTTTCGGCTGCTCATTTTTATATTGTAATCATTTTACTTAAGAAAATACAGCTCCACTCGGACTCACCTCAATCGGCAATTGGGTCCCACTTTAATTTCGAATTAAAGTTGCCGAAAAATCATTATTTTCCAACACTATCCATATTGACAAGAACCAATAGATCATAGAACGTAAATTGCCTGATGAGTTTGTTTTTAAATGGAATGTTCATTATGATGATAAGTAGTCAATTAGGAGCCGGATAAGCAAGTGCGAAAATAAAAGCTTGTATAAATACGAAAATTGAAACTCATTATCTTGCGCTATTTGTTGAGGAACTAACAAAAAATAAGCTGAGTTATTTCTCTTTCCAAGCCAGAGGGTTCTTGATGTAGAATGTTTGGTCATATAGTTTCTGGAACTCATGGACAAACGAGACAAAGGCAAAAGGCACTAGTAATAATTAATAGTAATAAAACCTGCAATAAAAATCTAATGGATCGAGACTTGGATGATGGATTGTCTTATAAAATCTCGTGAGAATGCCAACAAATTTACTCATTCAGGTATCTTGTTCTAGTTGGAAGATGAAGATTTAGATTATTTGTGAGATGTCACCAACAAAGTGACAAGCATCTTGAATATGGCTTTTACGGCCCTGTTTGGTATCATTTTTAATTTTTTGTTTTTTGTTTTCATTTTTGGAGAGCATATAAATGGTGTTTACTGAACTATATCTAAAAATGTTATAGGGGGGGAAAAAAAAAATCTAAAAACAATCCATATCTTTGGAAATACAAAATTTAAAGTTTTTGAATTTTCAACTTTTTTTGTGCAAAAATGAAAATGATAGGTATTTTTTGAAAATTTTCATTATTTTTGTTTCAGAATAGGCTCTAATTGTTTCCAATACTTAAAGAATGAATAAATCACTTAGGTTGGTTTTTTAAGGCAAAGTTTCACATGCTGAATGTTGAATCAAAGGATCTAAGTTTCGATTATCAACCAAAGTCATTATAGTTTGAGAATGATGAAAGAATGTTGTTATCCAAAGTTAAAAGACTTTTCCACCTAACTAATGGAAAATAAAAAATTTAGAGACCCTCGGGATATTGATTCGCGATTATGTTTTAATTTTAAATAGTAAATACCAAATTCCAATCAAACAATCAATAACAAATCGGCTTAATGATTTAAATGATAAAAACCAAGGGCAAAAGCCACAAAACAATCCACTAAGAAGACAGAAAGGCATTACACACGATTACCTTTTTGACTATTTGATGTTTTAGTGACTTTTTGATGTTTTATGAAAATACGTGTAGAAAAAGTAGGGAGGAGGAGTTGACTTTGTGTAATAACTTTTTCACTATTTTGTTAAGTTGCCAAACCAGCAGTGTCTATGAAAGTGATATCCCCGATTAAATGGTCGTTAAGGTTTTTGCCCATTTAAATTTTAGGCTACCTATAAAGTTGATCTATGAATGAAAAATAAGTATTTCTTGATTAATAGGAATCTAATAGTTTTGAAGAAAAGTAAGACAATGCTTTCTACCCTTCTGAATTCAACTGTTACTGGTTCAGTCTATTATTACACTACAATATTTGTCTTTTCTCCAAATGAATTCTGATGCAGGGGAAAGAACATTTCTAGAGGTAAAATTATTGTATGTTCTATAATATTCTAAATTGGTAATTGTCGAACAAGAAAATAGAGTATAAAAATTGACCAGGACTTGGTGGGTGACATCGACTACCTTAAATAGGTGGCATATTTGATTTTGGCACATTGGAATTCATTTTTATAACAACTTAGTGTTTTGTTTGGAACAGGGTACTAGATTGCTTCTTAAGTAAATGGCGTGGAGTGGTGGAAAAGATTTTGTTTCGATGAATATTTATGAAATGCTTGAACGTTTCTCCCATCCACCAACGGAGTTTTGTATATTTAGATTACATGAAGAACTACGTCAGTTAAACGACAAGGCCTATGACCCAGAGATTATTTCAATAGGTCCTTACCACCGTGGTAAACAAAACCTACAGATGATGGAGCGGCACAAGTTATGCTATTTTCATTCACTTCTTCAAGCAAAAAATCAGAGTCCAAAAGAATATGTCGATGCTATTGGAGAACTAGAACAAAAAGCACGTCAATTTTATGCTGAACCTATAAGCCTTGATTCAGATGAAATGATCACAATGATGGTACTGGACGGCTGCTTTATCATTGAATTGTTGCGGAAGTTTGATATGGAATTCTTGAGAGATGAGAATGATCCTATTTTTAAAATGGACTGGATTTTTAATAGGTTGCAGCGCGATTTAATGTTATTTGAAAACCAAATTCCGTTCTTTATACTGTGCAAGTTATTTGATATGATCGAGGCACCAGGCAACCATAAGAGGCTCATTTATTTGGCCTTGAGATTTTTTAGTGATCTCTTACCAGGTACCGGTAAAAGGGAAGATGGAAAAGAGTCACACAGTAAGATCAGTCATTTACTCAGGTTGATACACAGTAACTGGCGCCTGTCATTTGCATGGTTGGAGCCTGTTGAAGATGCCTCGAATAAAAAAGGAAAAGGGAACTGGCGATTTATTCCTAATACAAGAGAGCTCCAAGAAGCTGGAGTTAAGATAGAGAAGTTTGAGGTTACAGGAGGTAGCTTGTTTGATGTCAAGTTCAAAAGTGGGGTAATGCAGATTCCACCTTTAACTATTGAAGGCAGGACAGAGTCATTCTTCAGAAACCTGATTGCATACGAGCAATATAGTCCTGATAACCAACTCAGTTATGTCACTGATTATGTGAAATTTTTAGATTGCCTCATTGACTGTCCAAAGGATGTCAAAATACTTTCTCGTTGTGGTATCATCGATAATTGGTTAGGTGATGACGAAGCGGTTTCCAACTTATTTAACAAGATTAGTGACACGGTCTCGGGGACAAGCACGCATTTCCAGTATGTTGATATCTTCAACAGGGTGAACATCTATTGCAGCCAGCCCTGGAATCTGTACAGGGCAACTCTGAACCGGAATTATTTTAATAACCTGTGGGGAATGATTGCAATTATGGCTGCTTTGGCATTACTTCTACTCACTTTGACACAAACTGTATTTACGGTTTTTCGTTGGAAATTGTAATTGTCGGAGCGACAAAATAGATGGTCACAACTTATTGGTGAGAGTATCAGTGTGCTCTTCCTTATCATCTTTAAACTCTCCGTTTGTAATTACTTTGACAATATTCATACATATATGTATATGTGTATGTTTGCTTTGGATATTAATTTGCTCTTCAGTGAATTGTTCTCTTCTCCTCTCTTCCCTTTTTGTTATTCATTCTCTTCTGTTTTGTGTCTGCTTTATATATTGATTTGCTCCGGTGGATGTTTCTTTTTCTTTTTTTTTTTTTTTCTTTTTTCATTCTCGTCTGTTGCTTTAGTATGTAGACTAAATAAATATAGAAAAATCCATCCCTAATGACATGGAATAGACCATGTGAAGGGGCCCTCACTTTCTATCACTCTCTATTCTTTCTCTTACTTTATTACAGGTCAAAATAGGGATAATGTATTAGATGTAGAACCCCTTATTTATGACACAGTTAACCTATTCATTTATGTAATTTACTACTTTGGCAACAACTTTTACGCCTTTACAATCCTAATATTTTGGTTATTATGCTAAGTGATGTTAAAGTGTTGTTTGTTATGAGGTGAAGAAGCTTAGGTTATGTACTTGTTATATTGTTTGTGAACATTTTGGTATTTTTAACAGATAGGTACAAATAGGCTGGGTGAATTTCAACAGATTGAGGCAAATAGACTCGGTGAATTTTAACCGATAGAAAAAAGTAGGTTTGGTGAATTTCGACAGATAGATACAAAATTTGAACAAATAAGTTCAAAAAATTTAACAGATAAAATAAAGTTTAGAACAGATAGGTTAAAATAAAAATTTCAGTGGTAAATGTCCTTTTGACCAACAAATGTTTTTATGGCCCTAATAGTTTTGCCCTTATCCTTAATGACGTACCAGGTGGAAATATAGATTTATCACCATTTTTTTTTTACTTTACTTTACTTTACTTTATTTTTTATTTTTTTAGATGTACACAACCTAGATGCACTTAAAAATAAAATATTTGTGAATAAATAAATAAATAAATAAATAAATACATAAAAATACAAAATATACTGAAGTTTTGTAAAAAAAATTTTTTGGTTGTATTTAGTGAATGTTTTAAAGAATGTTTTCACAAATATTATACTTTATTTATATTATATGCATCTAAAATCTAAAAAGTAAAAACATTACTTAAATATTAAAAAAAATATGAACCCTCCCAAACAGAAAAGGGTTTATTATACTTTCTACCTCCAAATGATCATTAAAGTATCTCCCTAATCTCTAAACTATTGATTGAGTCTAGTAAGTTACTAAAGCATATATATCAAAATCTATTTAATTCATAAATTATCGATTGAATCTGTTAAGTATCTAGACTATTTTAATTCAAACACATTTACTTCCTGAAATGATTAAGCAAATAAAATACATGTCCATAATTATTATAAATTAGTAAAATACCCTACATAGTTAGTATTTTGTTTAAAAAAAAGCTTAAATTTATTTATCTTTAAAAAGTGTTTTATTTCACTTTGTGTTTAAATTAATATTAAATGCTGATTTATCAGTCTTACCAATAAAATTATATGAGTATTAGATATATTAAAGAAGTAAAATTAGATAATTTAAATAATAAGATTTTGCTACAAATAATAATAATAAATAATATATTAATTAAATTATAAAAAAAAAACTTAGTGAAAAATTTAAAGACAATCAATTAGGTTTGAATTAAATATTTTAGCCATTTAATAGAATCAATTGATAATTTACAGACTAAATAGACTTTTATTTATATACTTTAGCACTTAAAACTCAATGTATCAAGTGATAATTAATTAAACCTGTATGATAACCACAATTGATATCACTTAAAAACTTAAGTGTCTCTTAAAATGTAGGTCAAAACTTGTGAAAATTTTAAGTTACTTAATTCTAACTGAATCTATAAATATTAAAAATAAATACCGATATACACTATTAGAAGCTCACCACCACCACCACCACCGCCGCCTTCATCACCATTGTCATTGTTGTCACAAGTACCACTATAATTTTACTACCACTACCGCTACCACCACTACCGCTACCACCACTACTACTGTCATAACCTAAACCCGCCCCTAGAGATTTGGATCATAATCGGCCAGTAATCATGAGATTAACTATGGCCTCAGACAAAAATCAAGTCATATTTAACTATATGGGGCTAGAAGCGAAAGGAAAAGAAAAAGATTTGTCTAATGAGCTTGTGCATAAATGGTATGAACAACAACATTTTTGTACATTAATAACTCACACCCATATATATACAAACAGATCTCACATGTCCAAGATCATATATATATCATAACCATACAAAAACCAAAACTTATATACAGATGCGGTCAAACGTGACCAACAAGAGAAAACAAAAGATCAAAAACAAAAGCCTTGTTTATGAGGCGTTCCATAGTTGACTCCACAAAATCTCGGTAATCCTTCACAGGCTCACTAAGGTTGGGCATCCCGCTGTTCAACTACATACATATAAATACGTAGTGAGCTAACGCCCAATGAATAACATAAGATTAAAGGGGTTATGTGAATAAGTTCAATGTTTAAGTAAAATCATACTCATCGTAATAATTTCGTGTCATAACGAAACGACCTTGGGTCCAACAAATAGCAGAACGACCTCAGGTCCAACGTATAACAGATGTACAGAATAGAACAAATCATATCTTAACAGAATGATCTCGGGTCCAATCATTAACAATTGTATAATGACCATTTGGTTAACTCATAGCAGATATTTAGACTTATCAGATATTTGGAACGACCTTGGGTCCATCTTGTCAAATATACAGAACAACCTTGGGTTCATTTCAGATATACAGAACAACCTTGGGTCCATTATACACATTTGTGTCACATCAATCACATTTATAGATATCATGTTGGTCGGACAGATAGAAACTTATTCACATTTGCAAAATCATAAGTTCGAAAAACTTACCACATTAGGATATTCAGAAAATAGAGTAAATAAGAAAATATCTTTACTAAGATGTTACTTATAGTGTTCGAAGTGTTGTCATGCCTCCGTGATCCAACCTATATTACACACAACAGATAACACTCATTTGAACATTTGACCAATTCGAATCATTCTTGCTTTACTTAATTCTTTTCACTCAATTTCTTACATATTAGGTCATTCATGAGGCCTAATTCATGTCTAAGAATGTTTAGAAATGAATGAGAATGCATACGTGATCAACATCTGTCTTTCAAAATATGTTGAAACAAAGCACTTTGTTTGACTGTAACATTGGTTGCTTGAACGGACCACATGGTCTGCAAAAGTACTGGATGGTCTAAATCTAGGTTTGAGCAAGACTGGATGTTTGCTCAATCCAAGGTTCAAAATAAAAGGCAGTCGCTCAAGCGGTGATTTGGTCACTCGAGCCAACTGCAAATGTCTACAAAAACACTGGATGCATGAAATGTGCACTAGAGTGACAACCTGTTCACTCGAGCGATGAGGCCAAATTCTGGAATTTCCAGAACATAGGTTGAACTTCAAATCATGTGTTTAAAGTGCAAAAGCTTGCATGTTGGGATCAAACCTTTGAAAATACATGGAAATACATATATATGAACTTAATTTGAAACTATGAGCTTAAAAGTATCATGAATTGCCAAATTTGCAACCAAACTTCCATGCATGTATAAAATTGTTTCCAAAGAGCTTTAAAAAACATGTAATTGAGTTCTAAAACAACATGGTTCATGGATGCATGTAGAATTGAACTTCTAAAATCAACATAGGTAATAGAACTCATGATCAAAATGGTGATTCTACATATGTATGAAATAACTTTAGATTCTTTATCTTAAGCTCATTTCTTGCATTTAACCTTTATGAATTCACATATTGATGACTTCAATTCACAAATTAAGGTGTAAACACCTATTTAGAATCTTCAAGAACACTAATCCTAGCAAGAACTTGAGTTGCCTTCCTCAATTCTTCAAGCCTTTAGCCAAAACTCCAAGTTCTCTTGCCCCTCTCCCTCTCTCTCTCTCTCTCTCTCTCTAACTTGCTCTCATTCTCTCTCTAGAATGTAAATTTCAAAATTTTTGAGCTCAAGAATGAACTAATCTCATCACTTAACATATATATATACATGATTAACTTAATTCACTAATTAGGGATTAAGCTAGTTAATTAGATTTTAAGGCTTAATTAAATATAACTTAACTTAATTGATTTTATCTAAATAATTTAATCCGAATCAAATTTTAATCAAACTTTCCATTAGGCTCTAAAAATTATGCCAATCACAATAAACTAACCAATTTTGGTTTCTGATGCCTTTAAGGCCTTCAATTTCAGATTATAATAGAAGTCATAACAGATGTTCCTATAGCTAACAAATACAAATTCGAAAATCTTATGAAGCACATAATTAGCATTCAAAATTAATGATTAAAAGAATAATAAGTAACAGGGTTGTTACAATCTTCCCTCCTTTAAGAAGTTTGGTTCTCCAAACTTGCGTTACCTTGTCTCGAGAATAACTCAGGATACCTTTGCCTCATATCATCTTCTTTCTCCCAGGTTGCCCTTGTGCCATAATGCTCTTTTCATTCTACTTTTGCCATAGGAATTTATCTATTTCTTAACTGTTTCACTTGTCAGTCAAGGATTTGGATCGGTTTCTTTTCATATTCCATATTCTCATTGAGAGCTATCCAGTGATAATCAATAACATGGAACGAATCTCAGAGGTCGTCTCTCAACATCAATACGTGAAATACATTATGCATTTGTTCTATCCTCGGTGGTAGAGCAATTTGGTAAGCAACTTACCAAGCATTTCCAAAATTTGAATCGGCCTAATGTATCGAGGTGATAATTTGTCTTTCTTGCCAAACCTTGATTGACCTTTCATCGGAATCACATGAATGAACACACGATCACCAACTTCACACTCAAGAGCCCTTCTTCTATGATCCGCATAACTCTTTTGTCAGCTTTGTGTAGTTTTGAGCCATTGTTGAATAACTTTAATCTTTTCAGTGGTTGCTTGCATAATCTCGGGACCAAGCAAAACCCCATCTCCAACTTCCGTCTAACAAATTAGAGATCTACATATTCTGCCATACAAAGCTTCATATGGTGCCATGCCAATACTAGAGTGGAAACTGTTGTTGTACGCAAATTCCGCCAATGGTAAGTAGGTTTCCAACTTTCTTGAAAATCTAAAGAACACATTTGGAGAATATCCTCTAAAGTCTGAATAGTTCTCTCTGATTACCTATCGGTTTGCTGATGGAAAGCAGTATTAAATCTCAACTCTGTTTCCATCACTCTTTGAAGCCTTTTCCAGAATCTAGGCACAAATTTTGAATCTCTATCTGAAACAATGGATACCGATACTCCACGTAAACGACAATATCATCAATGTAAATTGTAGCCAATCTATAAGCATCATAACTAGTTCTTACAGGTAGAAAAATGTGCTGATTTAGTTAACCTATCCACAATAACCCAGATAGAGTTCATACCTCTCGGTGTCCGAGTTAAACCAATAACGAAGTCCATGGTTATGTGCTCCTACTTTCATTCCGGAATGGGGAGAGATTGAAGTAGCCTTGCTGATTTTTAATGTTTGGCTTTCACTTGTTGACATTGAAAGCATTTAGATACATACTCTGCAATTTCCTTTTTCTTATTAGGCCACCAAAAACTTTGTTTCAAGTTCCGATACATTTTATTGTTGCATAGATGCATTGCAAACTTTGTGAGCTTTTTCCAAGATTCTCTTTTTCAAATAAAAAACATTCAGAACGCACAATCTCTCTTAAAACTAACGCTTCATTCTCAACATTGAACTCCGGTTTCGAATTCAATTAAAATTCATCAATCATTTTCTTAAGGAACTCATCTCCTCTTTGCTTCTGTTTAATCTCATCAATGATTGCCAATTGAGTTGAAATGGCAGCTATCATTCCGCCTTGCCGGTGAAACACCACTTCAATCTCGAATCTCTCTAAGTCTTTCAATAACTCCCTTTGTTCAGTGATCAAACATGGCAAATTCCCCATTGACTTTCTACTCAAAGTATTGGCTATAATGTTAGCTTTACCCAGATGATATTGAATCTGGAGATCATAGTCTTTAATCAACTCTAACCATCTCATCTGACGCATATTCAACTCCTTTTGGGTTAAGAAGTACTTAAAACTCTCGTGGTCAGTATAGATTTCGCACTATGCTTCATACAGATAGTTGCCCCAAATCTTCAAAGCAAACACAATTGCGGCCAATTCTAAGTCATGAGCTAGATAGTTCTTTTCATGAGGTTTTAGTTATCGAGATACATAGGCTATCACTTTACGATTCTGCATCAAAACACAACCTAGACCCTTATAAGAAGCATCACGATATATAACAAAATTCTCTTTACCTGAGAGTAGGGTTAAAACTGGTGTTATAGCCAGCCTTGTTTTTAGTTCATGAAATGCGAACTTTATTTCATCAGTCCATTCAAACGGTTGTCCCTTTTGAGTAAGTTGGGTAAGTGGTATAACTATCTTTAAAAAATCTTTTACAAACCTCTTTTAATACCCAGCTAATCTTATGAAGTTTCGGACTTCCGTCACATTTGTTGGTGTAGGCCAATTCACAATCGCCTCAATTGTTTGCTGGTGTACTGAAATTCCATCCTTGTTGATCACATGCCCTAAAAACATAACTTCATCCAAAAAAAATTCACATTTCTTCAATTTAGCATATAATTTTTTCTTCCTAAGTGTCTGCAAAACTGTCCTCAAATGTTGTTCGCGTTCTTCTCTACTTTTTGAGTAAATCAATATATCATCAATGAATACCACAACAAATTCATCAAGATAGGATTTAAATATGCGGTTCACAAGGTCCATAAAAGTTGCAGGTGCATTAGTTACTCCAAATGGCATAACTAAAAACTCGTAGTGACCATACCCTGTTCGGAAAACAGTTTTTTCGACATCTTCAACTTTCACTTTCAATTGGTGATACCCAAATCTCAAATCAATCTTTGAAAATACTTGTGAACCCTGCAACTGGTCAAACAAGTCATCAATACAGGGTAGAAGTTATTTATTCTTGATTGTTGCCGTGTTCAACTCTCAGTAATCAATACATAAACGTAAGGTTCCATCATTCTTTTTCACAAACAAAACTGGCGCACCCCAAGGTGAAGTACTTGATAAAACCTTTTTTTCAAGCAGATCCTGCAACTGTTCTTTCAATTCTTTCATTTTAACAGTTGACAGTCTATATGGAGTCTTTAAGATGGGTTGAGTACCCGACATGACTTCAATAGTAAACTCAATTTCCCAGTCAACTAATTCCCCTAGCAATTCCTCTAGAAACACATCTGGAAATTCTCTAACAATAGGAATATCTTCTAACAGAATATTCATAGACTAATCAGTTAAAATACTACACAGGTAACCTTAACATCCTTTCTTAAGTAGTTTGCATGCTTTCATTGCCAAAATCAAGTAAGGTGGAGGTACTACACCAGTACCCACGAATGCAAATTCATCATGTCTTGGAGGTCTAAACAAAACCCGTTTTGTCACACAATCAATAGTAGCACAATATTTAGATAACTAGTCCATCCCCAAAATCACATCAAAATGTCTAGTGTCTAGAAATAAAAAATCTACAAATAATGTAGCATTTCCAACACGTATTTCACAAAACGATATATAGATGAACACAAAATAGATTCTTCGGATGGAGCAGATACACACAACAGATATGACAATGATTCTATCGGTCTATTCAGTCTAGATGCAAATGCAGCAGATACGAAGGAATGTGTCGAACCAGAATCAATTAGCACATAAGTATCTGGTTGCAAATAGAAAGGGTACCTAAGACAATGACATCAGTATTTTGTGTATCACCTGGGACGAGTGTAAAAACTCTCCCTTGCCTTAGTGTATCTCTTGTAGCAACAGGCCTTGCAATGTTTCCTAGCATTAGGACAGACCCAGTTGAACTACCAGCTGGTCTTCCACTTCTATACTCAGTTTGGGGACAATCTCTGACCATATGTCCGGTCTTGCTGTATCTAAAGCACACTCCAAAAGTAAAGTGCATAATCTCTTGTCAAATTAGAGGCTCTAGATGTTCCCAAATTTTGCTTTTTCGAAGATGATGATCCTTTATTTGAATAAGAACCATGCCTCTTTCCTCTCCATTCAAATGGTCGGTTATGGGATACCAAATTTGCCTCATACATTAAAGCCCTATCTCAAACATCCACGCACTTTGGTAATTTTAGAACATTTATTTTCTCTAAAATTGCATTCCAAAGTCCACTCTCAAACTTTCTCGCCTTTTTATAATCGGTATCGACCATGTGTGGTGCAAATTTGGCCAACTTTGTAAACTTTGCTTCATACTCGGTTGCTGTCATATTACCTTGCTTGAGTTCCTCAAACTCAGACACTTTCGATCACGGACGCACTACGGAAAATATTTCTCATAGAAAATTTCAAGAAATCGTGCCCAATCAATCCTCTTATTGTCTTCTTCTTTTAGCATCCACCTTCTTCTTGCCTCATCCTCTAGAGTGAATGCAACCAACTGAACCTTTTGTGCCTCGGTACCTCAAATAATTTCTCGTTTCCAAGGACCCAAGCTACAACTTTTAATGGGTGTACTCCCCCATGGAACAACAGTGGTTTCATCTTCTTAAATTCTTTGGTAAAGACAATTGTGCGGTCATTAGCTTGATGATCTTGCATAGACAGTATTGTCGTTGGCGGAGGTGGTTGTTGCTGTTGTTGCCTTAATGCTTCAGACATATCATGGATCATTCTTTCCATTCTGTCTAGTCAGGCAGTACTCGACTCTTCTATTTCATTAGCCATTGTTCTCACGATTATCTATATAAACTTGCATTATAATAAACACAGGAATTGCACATATACAAATAGGCATAATAGTTCATATTTCACATATTCACATGTTCTCAATGCACACAAACATATACCCATCAGATGAATGCACTTTAAGTCCTTTTTAGACACCTTATTGCTCATTTGTACAAGTGTGTAAGTTATTAACTCGTGCTTTGATACCAATCTGTCATGACCTAGGCCCGCCCCTAGAGGTTTGGATCATAACCGGTCAGTAATCATGAGATTACCTATAGCCTCAGACAGAAGTCAAATCATATTTAATTATATGGGGCTAGAAGTGAAAACAAAAGTAAAAGATTTGTTCAATGAGCTTGTGCATAAATGGCATGAACAAAAACATTTTGTACATTAATAACTCACGCCTATATATATACAAAAAGATCTCACATGTCCAAGATCATAAATATATCATAACCATACAAAAACCAAAACTTATCTATAGATGTGGTCAAACATGACCAATAAGAGAAAACAAAAGATCAAAAACAAAAGCCTCATTTGTGAGGCGTTTCGTAGCTGACTCCACAAAATCTCGGTAATCCTTTCACAGGCTCACTAAGGCTGGACATCTCGCCGTTCAGCTACATACATATAAATACACAGTGAGCTAACGCCCAGTGAATAACATCAGATTAAAGGGGTTATGTGAATGAGTTCAATGTTTAAGTAAAATCATACTCATCCTAATAATTTTGTGTCATTACAAAAAGACCTTGGGTCCAACAAATAGCAGAACGACCTCGAGTCCAACGTATAATAGATGTACAGAATAGAACAAATCCTATCTTAATAGAACAACCTCAGGTCTAATTATTTATAACTGCATAATGAGCATTTGATCAGCATATGATCTTTGGACTTATCAGATATTCAGAATGACCTTGGGTCCATCTGTAGACACCCTATTTTTGACCGTCCTTAAGACTTGGGAACTTTATTTTGAACACCCGATGATGAAACGTTATGCTATGCAATCGTTCAAACCATCAGCAAAAGAATTCAGTTTCGAGCTTCAAACACCTAAAACCTTGCACCCCATTTTCACCAAAAACTTTTTTGTCTAGCCAGACCACTTAGAGAATAGCAGGCCAATAGATGGCCTGCATGCCACTTTCTTGGGCCAGCCGTGCAGAAGATATTTTTGTAGCAGTAGGCTGCTCCCATGCATGAGATTTTGGCCACCTGTCATTTTTGAAGATTTTTTCAACCAAAACGTTTCAAATCTATAAATATAGTCCTTCCCCTCAGGTTTTGGGGGTTGAACAAAATTTTCCTACGAGCTTAGAAGCTTGTCCAAAACACTTCTCTATCCTCTTGAATATAGATACACTATAGCTACACCATTGAAGCTCAAACTTGAAGCTTTTTGTTGAAGTTGGAACCTTATTTTAGATACTTGAGGTTGTTTGGAATCAAGTTTGTTAACTAAGAACTTACCTCTCTTTTCAAGAGATATAACTTTGCATCTTCTTCTTTACTTCTCTTTCATTCTCTTCCTCTCTTTTTCTTGTTTTACACACTGTTTTTGAGTTGTTTGGAGGGGCTGAAATATGTGATTAAAAGTTACAAAAAGTGGAGCGGTTAGCCACCCTTCCTTAGGCTTGATTACTATAGCTTATTCCTTATTTTTTTTTCTTGCTTTCTCTTAGTTTTTACACTATTTTTTTTTTTGGGTGTTTGTGGGTTGTTTAATGTTTAACTTATGCTTTGAATATTATAACTGTATTATTGCAAGTCCTCATGGATTTGGTGTGTTTAGGACATAGCCGCCAATCCATTTGAGTTGTTAGATTTTCTTTTATTTTTCTAGCTTTCCTTATGTATATTGGAACCTTGGGTTGTGGGAGGGTTAAAACTTTAGCCACCTCTCTACAAGTTTGATTAACTAGCTATAAATTTCTAGCTATCTTGATGCTAGGTAGTACCTTCCGCGTCAAAAGTGTTGAAAACTCTCTTCTCGATCATTTTTGAAACATGGAAATGGATGTTTCATCCTTATTCCATAGGTAAAAAGAAGAGTTTACAACAATTTTTGAGTGATTACCCCCTATTATTATTATTATTATTATTATTATTATTATTATTATTTTATCTAAGATGCTTCTATGATCATCACATACTATCTTGTGATGTTTGATGGTCCATGAAGCGTGCCCATCTCTTCTTTGAAGTAACTTCATGATAGGAAATAGGTTGTTTTCCGTTATGTTTAGTAAAGCTTTTTCCTATCACTTCTAAGATCATGATGCAACAACTTTGTAGTAGTTGATGATTTGAGGAGCAAATCTACCCTTCCCTTGAATACCTGCATGATAGGCGAGGGCAGAAGGGAGAAATATCCTTTGGAAATCCTCTGTCTTGCTCTGTCTCAGGTCTGTTGCAATAGGTTTTTCTCTAAAAACAATGGCCGACTGGCCATTCTTCTGTATGGCCGACTAGTTAATCAGGCTGGTGAACCAACTTTTTGTACGGTAGTGTTGGTTTTTTTTAGCAAAACAAAAAAGATCCTGAGGCCAAAACAGAACTATTTTCTGGCTGCAAACAGGGCAGTTTCTGGCAGCAAGTAGAGAGGTTTTTCCGAAGGATATTCTTGCTCATGAGCACGTGATTCCTCAACTCTCTTTCAATTCCTTTTGTAAATAATTAGTTCATTCATTCGGGTTTGTAATAATTAGTTAATTAGGACATTCGGACCCTCTTATAAGAGGGCAAATTTGTAACACTTGATGTATGTCTTCCAACCTTTATTTCTTTCTCCCTTTTATTTATATGCTTACCGTGGTTATACAAAACATCATGTTTTTGTTTCATATCATTTCCATGCCTTGTATCCATTTTTGTATGTATTAAGATTCGGCTCATCATACTTTATGTCATTATCATTTCCTACTTGATTATGTACGCAACCTCATGCTTTGAGTTGATTTACATGTCACGTTAGTAGCTGAATCTAGTAGTAGCATTTTTGTATGCGTTGCATTAGCCATTTTGCATATTAGGATCATCTATTTTTTTCCTTCTAAACTATCTTCTTTTCTTTGGCTTGCCACAGTGGAGTAATAGGTGAGCATTTTTGCTTTAGCATATCATATGCGTGTTTGTGTTACCATGTTGAGCACACTACCATGATGCTACCTGCTTACTTGAAATATCTCTATGAATGCCTGTGGATAGAGGCTATTTTGCTTAAATTGGAATGACGTTGATTTTTGTACATATGAGCTCATTTCTTCATAGAGTTGCACATATTCTAATCTCTTTCAAAAAGCATGAAATCAAAGCATTCCAAAGTAAGTGACGTGGTCTATACTTGTTTGCCTCACATAGTAATGTTAGCATATTAAATAATCAAAATATGAGCATATAATGTTTATAAAATTCATATAATGATTTAGTAGAGGCCGATCTTTGATCGGGTGAGGGGGTGAACAATTCATGACCTTCCCCTCTCATATCTAAGTTCTCAAATCGAGATACTTTGGTTGTGATAGACAAGTGGCCTTTGGCACGAGTCACAAGTTTTCTAATTATCCCAAAAATATTAGGCGGTGACTCTGAAATCTGGCAATGTAGTCCATTTTTGGCAACTCTGGTGATTAATGGATTTTTCTACGATTTTCCGGGTTTGGATTCTCATTCACTTTTTCCTGTTTCACATTACACTTGTGAAACCAGATTCAGAACTACATGAGTCCGAATGGGAGGGCAATCATACCCAAGGAGACCAAACCCCTCCGATGAGTACGAAAAACTAGCTACGCCATCTTGTCAAATATACAGAAAGACCTTGGGTCCATTTTAGATATACAGAACGACCTTGGGTGCATTATACACATTTGTGTCACATCAATCACATTTACAGATATCATGTTGGTCAGACAGATAAAAACTCATTCACACTTGCAAAATCATAAGTTCGAAAAACTTACCACATGGATATTCAGAAAGTAGAGTAAATAAGAAAATATCCTTACTAAGATATTACTCACAGTGTTGAAGTATTGTCATGCTTCCATCATCTAAACTACATTACATACAACTCATAACAAACATTGGAACATTTGACCAATTCAAATAATTCTTTCTTTACTTAATTATTTTTACTCCATTTCTTACTTATCAGGTCATTCATGAGGCCTAATTCATGTCTAAGAATGCTCAGAAAGGAATGAGAATGCACATGTGATTAGAATGTGTCTTTCAAAATATGTTGAAACAGAGCACTTTGCTCGAGTGCAACATTGGTCACTCGAGCGGACCATATGTTCTGCAAAAGTACTGGATGGTCCGAATCTAGAGCTAGATTTGATGTTCGCTCGAGCCAAGGTTCAAAATAAAAGGCAGTCGCTCGAGCGGTGACTTGGTCACTTGAGCTAACTGCAAATGTCTGCAAAAATACTAGATCCATGAAATGTGCACTAGAGCAACGACTTGTTCACTCGAGCGATGAGGCCCAATTCTAGAATTTCCAAAAAATAGTTTGAACTTCAAATCATGTGTTTAAAGTGCAAAAGTTTGCATGTTGGGATCAAACTTTTGAAAATACGTAGAAATACAAATGTATGAACTTAATTTGAAACCATGAGCTTAAAAGTATCATGAATTGCCAAATTTGAAACGAAACTTCTATGCATGTGTAAAATTGTTTCCAAACTCTTTTCCAAAGCTTCAAAAGCATGCAATTGAGTTCTAAAACAACATGATTCATGGATGCATGTAGAATTCAACTTCTAAAATTAACATAGGTAATAAAACGCATGATCAAAATGGTGATTCTACACTCTTATGTGGATGCATGTATAAATTAACTTTAGATTCTTCATCGTAAGCTCATTTCTTGCATTTAATTATGTAACCTTTATGAATTCATATATTGATGACTTCAATTCACAAATTAAGGTGTAAACACCTATCTAGAATCTTCAAGAACACAAATCCTAGCAAGAACTTGAGTTGTCTTCATTAATTCTTCAAGCCTCTAGCCAAAACTCCAAGTTATCTTGCCCTCTCTCTCTCTCTCTCTCTCTCTCTCTAACTTGCTCTCACTCTCTCTCTAGAATGTAAATTTTAGAATTTTTGAGCTAAAGAATGAACTAATCTCATCACTTAACATATATATATATACATGATTAACTTAATTTACTAATTAGCGATTAAACTACTTAATTAGAGTTTAAGACTTAATTAAATATAACTATACTTAATTGATTTTATCTAAGTAATTTAATCTGAATCAAATTTTAATCAAACTTCCCATTAAGCTCTAAAAATTATGCCAATCACAGTAAACCAACAAATTTCGATTTTTGACTCCTTTAAGGCCTTCAATTTCAGATTATAACAGAAATCACAATAGATGTTCCTATGACTAACAGATATGAATCCAAAAATCATATACAACACTTAATTAGCATTCAAAATTAAAGATTAAGAGTACAATATGTAACGGGATTGTTACAACTACTACCACCATCACCATCACTCGCAATAAAAACAAGTGAAGGGTAGCATTTACTCTTGTTTATCATTTCTCACCTACTTAACTATGCAAACATGTAAATTGATTTCTAATTTTTATCTTTTTTTTTCACCAAACCCCTCCATCAAAACGGAGTGTAAATGGGTGTTCGTCTCTGATGTAGTAGGAGTAGGGACACGCCATTTTCGTCATCTTCTTCCTCGCATTGGTGCTTCCCTTCCTGGCACTTTCTCAATATCCAAGGAAGGTTCCTAATAGTGCATTCTCTGCTGCTGCCTGCAATTACTAAATTTCTCACTTGTCCGATCAAACAAAAGCCCAAGTTTAGGAGTCAAATTGTTCATTCATTCTACTTCTATTATTTTTGCAAAGATCACAAACAATTTTAAAGGACACCTTCTAATCTATCTGACTGCTGTTAAATATCTAGTTCTATTAAATCAAATATATTTATATACATGTTTACTAATATATTATCCGTGTTATGCATGAAATTTTGTGATTTAAAATGAGTCATTGGTATAAAATTTGTAACTGGTCCTTCTTATTAAATGATTTTATATACGATTATCTTATATGCTGATTTTCAAAATTGTCAACCATCTCTTTCAAAGAGGAGCATGATACTATTTCTTTGATAACTCTTGTCAAGTTTCTACACTTCACCAACCATCACCTCTCTAATTTTCATCTCCTTTTTTTGATCACACATTACAGGAATTATAGGTTTTGACGACGTTTCTTTAATGGCATTTCATGAAACGCCACATTTTATACTATTTAACGGCGTTTTTTAACTGTATTTTTTGTTCAATATTAAAACGGCACCGTTTACCTATTTGAAGGCATTGAAAAACGCCTTCGAATGTCCTCTCTCTGGTGAGCTGGTAAATACAATCGTTCACTCATTAGGCGGATGCTCTAATCTTTTACTCACTCATCAGTCAATCGTTCTCTCTCTCTCTCTAAACAGATGCCCTAATCTCTTCCAGCAGAAATCAACGGATCGGTTTCGATTTTGATTTCGAAGTTCTCTTATTTTGAATCCTTACACCTTCTCTGATTTCGATTTCATCTGAATGTTTGATTTTGATTTTGATTTCGACGCTCCACCGCCACCACCATTTGCACCGACGAGGTAGGTGAGTTCTCTCTCTCTCTCTCTCTCTCTCTCTCGCAACCCTCTCTAAACGCTTATTATTCACAGAGATTCAGATCGGTCTTAGTGATTTCACCTCAGAGCGATTTCGATTTCGAAGATCCAAAACACCATCTGCACCATCGTCTACTAAGGTGAGCTCCATCGTCTCTCTGTCTCTCTCAGAAACTCTTCATTTCGAAGCCTATTTTAGTGTTGTAATGGAAACATCTCTCTCAATTCATTATTATGTTCTTCAATAAAGCCTTATAAAGACTTTGGATGTGGAAGAACTTGTATTGAAAAGAGAAAACAGTGATTCAAAAACACTTGAGCTACATACAAACAACAATAAAAAAGAACATGCAATCCAATAAAACACTTGAGCTAGATAGAGTCATTTTCATGGTTTCAAAAGAACAGATCAATCTGTTTCAGCCAAAAAAATTCCAAATAGATTTTTAAAATGCTGACAACATTACATTCATCCTATGAAATTTTTTAGTCTAGTCGTATACAAAGAGATCACATCACAATTGTGATCACAATTAGGTTGCATGGATTTTCATTATCTTTCGGTCAAGGTTTTGCACCCACTGTATGTCCATTAAACGGCCTCTCTTTCCAGAACCCTAAATATTGCAGGACTAACTTTTCGATCCATACAGCAAGAAGATCCAAGTAGCAGTCCAACCTTACAAGTTATTGACTCAACACTTGAATTGGAAATCGAAACTAAATCACTTTCACTCTGCCCCAGACCTGTCATGCAACTATCATAAACCAAGCTTAAAAGTAAGGCTGGACATAGGATTACCTGAACTACCCAACCCGTTCAATCCGAAACGATTCGCATATAAATAGACGGTTTCGCAAACACAATGTGGCCGGATATGATTTGAAATATGACATGATTGTGGGTTGCGGATTTAACCCGCATCTGCAAGAATTCGTTCGCACTTAGACCTTTTTTTAAAAAAAAATTGAGACCGTTGTTATTTTATTATTGCATTTTGGATGCGTATAAAAGTTAATGAAAAATTACTTTTATGTAAGCTTAGGATTTTGAATTATTTTACTTTAATTATATTGTTGGGTAGTAGATCATGAATGAGATTGATAATCTAGTTTAGGATTTTGAAAGATGTTAAAAGTTTAGGATTTTGAATGAGTTGTTTGTGTTAGGAATTGATTTTGTTGTGTTTTTAATTTTATAAGTTTTAATTCATTAATTATTTGGAATTTTTTCAAAAGAACATACAATCCACATTTTTCTTTTCTATATGCACATTCCAAGTTGCGAAGTGGTTCAATGTACATTGTCATGATTGGTTAATCAATATTTTTGCCATTTTAGTGCATCATGTATTCAGCATACTTAATAAGAGATAATTTTTAATTGCATGGAAGGACTTCAAAATTCTCTCTGGATCAGCAGATGACTTCTTTTATTGCACAGAAATTTAAAGGCCATTGATTGTGTTAAATTATAGTTTAAATTGACTTTTAATGGGCATTAAACATTTTTGGTAGGCCACACCTTTACTTCTGACAGTGGCAGTTATTGAGGTCCATGATATTGCATTCACAGTGGGTTCTCTTTGTCCCTGTCCATGTTAGGTGTATACATTCAAAGAGCTTGAGGATTTTGTAGTTAGTATTTTAGTGATAATTTGATGCCCATTTTCAGGTTGACTCTATACCAGCAGTTTTTGGTGTCACTTGAGACCCTTTCGTAGTTTTCACTTCTAATTTCTTTGCCATCTTTGGTAACTCTTGGTCTTCATTCTTTCGATATATGTTAGTTTGTGGTTAATGTTAAAACATGATTTTTGGATTTTGGAAATGTTATTTTGTGGGTAATGGTGATTGGATATTAATTGAATGAGATACTGAATTAATGCTTCATTTGTTATTTGAATGGAGTTATTATTTTATATGTTAGTTTTATTACAGGTATTTGAATAGGAGTTAATATTTTATAAGTTAGTTTTATTACAGGCATTTTTTAAATTCAATCAAATAAAATTAGCACAATTTCAAAAAAAAAAAAAAAAAAGGGAGAGGGATATGACGGCGTTTCTACAAACGCCTCCTAAACCCTGAATACTAACGGTCATATTTTTTAAAACAGATACAACGGCATTTTCAAAACGTCGCTAAATATTGTTGGTGACGTCAGCGTGCGTATAGTAGGACATTTAGCGGCGTTTTTTAAAATGCCTCCTATACTAATATCACGACGTTTTTGAAACGTCACAAAATTACAGCGACGGCCGCATCTTCGACGCTTGGTACTAAACGCCACAAAAAGAATTGGCGGCATTTCCAATTTCCAGCGATGACATCAACTTTTATTTAAAGCACCTTTGCTACATGACCACCCCTACTTTTAACTTCCCTTCTTTACATTCCCCCAATTCAACCTCTACCCCTACCCACAACCTCTCTTCTCTAATCTCACATTGCCTCCATCCTTCATTCCGTTGTTTGACCATTAAAATTCTAGTTAACCACTAATTGAGAATAAATTAGTTGGGCTGGCATAGATTCTCAAATAAATTCGAATTCAACTCATGTAAAACAATAAATAATTTTGTATGCGTTCAATAAATACTAATAAATAAAAAATAACAAAAAAGCCTCTTAATTTTCAGAATTTTCGTAGTGCTTTTTATGATTATTGTTCTTTTCTTCATCTATAAAATCATAATGACGAAACTAGTTGTTGGGCATATCAGATTAAAATCCTACATGTGAGAACAATAAATTTCCTTTCTCGATTGAAATCAATTTCTAGACCGCATGACTATAGTACATGTAGGTATGAGAAAATAAAAGGAAAAGAAAAACACATTCACATTAAATAATTAAAGTTTGAAAAATGCATTCACAAAAAAATAATTAAATTCCACTGGATTGCCACTTAATGTGCACACCAAAAAATTTGATTTCGTCTTTGACAACAAAAAATATCAAAATAATAACACAATCAATTCACAAAAAATGAATGAAAATTCATTGGATCTTTATTGCCTGTAACTATATTTATTCTAATGATCATGATCAATCAACACTAAATTGATAGAACAAAATACAAATAAATTAATTTCATAATTTAATTAAGCAATCATGGGAAGTGAATTATTGGTGGTGGCTATTGTAATGGGTTGAGGAATGTCTTGCCAATAGTTTATTTTTTAATTGTTGTTGCATGAGTTTTTTCATGAGTTTAGTGCGCTCTTGCTGTTAGATATGCCTATTCTAATACTCCAGTTTTGATCTTGTAACATTTTATGTATTAATAAAATATTCTTGTTTGCTGATAAAAATAAAATAAAATATAATTAAAATTTTAACTATAATTTGTGGTCAAATTTGTGTGATGCATGCGGATGACGACAAACATCTTATAAAAATATTGGTTGGGATGTATAATATAAAAATAAAAAAAGATTTTAGATTATAAGTTATATAATTTTTTTTTGATTTGTAAAAACTAGAAATTATAACATCAATGATGTGAAAAAATTAGAAAAACCATGGATAAACGTAATAAGAAGGTAGAAAAATCTAATTGTGAGATGAAGTTTATGAAACAAATTTTGAAGAATTATTTTATTAGATAAATTTCACTTTACCACTTGTGATTTGGGTCATGTGCGGTTTACCTTCTAAAGTTTCGAAATAACCATGTAACCCCTACATAGTTTGTGGACTAAAACGCACCGTTAATTTTTCTGTCAAAGATGATAGAATGTGAGAGCCACACGCCCTGGAGAGAGTAGGTCAATTTTAAAGACGAAAATATCCTCTCTATATCTTCAAATTTACAAAAAAATATCATTTTCCTCATTTTCTATTGTTTTTCTCTCTACACCTTTCTTCCTCAACCATTAGCATATCCTCTCTCCAATCCTTATTCTTTTACTCCTCTTCCCTTCCTTTGCACAGCTCTGTCTGATTAGTTCGCAAATTCCTAATAATAATTAATTTCTTCATCACTACCATACCAACAGTAAATCCTTCACTAGTTATATATATACATATACATGTATACATTAAAATGTATAACTTTGTATATAGATGTTGGAGATCCGTGATCCTGTCCAAGACATTCCAGAAATCATACCAAGCAGAAAAACACACACTGTAGACACCCCATTTTTTATGGCCCTTATGACTTGGACGTCATCGCTTGCACACCCAATAATGAGTGGATATGCTTGTCAAGTGCTCGAAGTCCTCAGTAGAATGCCACAGCTTTGAACCTTTTAAACCCTACACCCTTGTTGCCTTGTTTTTGGACCAAAACCTTAGTTTTTCAAGCCTACAACCTCTGGTGGCCTGCCGGCCACCCCTATTGGCTACCGGCCATCAGTGTCTTTTGTAGATATTTTGTGACAGTTGTGCCAGCTGTTTTCACAGATGCTTTCATCGATTCCCACGTGTATAGCTGGATGCTTCTGAGGGAAATTCATGTTTTCTATATGTTAGGTCCCTTAGACTTGTCAATCCCACGAACAAACTTGAGTTGTTGAGTTGTAAATTTCCTTTCTGTTTTGTATTGCTCGCTCAAGCGAAGGAGTCCTCGTTCGACCGAAGGCTGCGTCTGATAAAACCTGAGAGTGATGAATGTATGCTCGAGTGCACGTAGCGTGGCTCGAGCAAAGCCACCTATGGAAAACACGCGAGATAAGTTCCTCGCTCAAACGTGAGTCTTCGCTCGAGCAAGCTTCGTAGTCCTAGATTTCTATAAGTATCTGTTTTAATCCTAAACTAGGATTAGGTTTTTTGGAGATCTACTTGAAGGTTTTCTAAGGTTTTCTTTTAGAGGTTTTTGCTAGTTTTCCTTGATATTTTTGAGTGAGTTCTAAACCTATGATTTGAGATACATACATCAAGGAGTTTGTTTCTTCATATTCAAGAGTGTTCTTTTTCGGTGGAATCCAGAGATTCCAACGTGGAGCATCAAAGGAGTTTGATACTGTGCGTGGTCATTGATTTGACAATAGAAGTTATGGATTCAACTTCATACTAATCAATTCTGAGACGAAGGTTGTGGTGAAAAAGTTACAGAAGGTTTGAAGACAAATTGGATGCGTTTGGTAATTTGTTTGTTATCTTTGTAATCTTTCTTTCTTCAGTAGTGGATTGATTAGTGGCGTTTCGCCCGTGGTTTTTTTTATCACAATTGAAGGTGCTTCAATTGTGGTTTTTCCACGTAAAAATCGTTCGTGTCGATTTATTATTTTTTGAAAACAACAATCTAAACCACTTTCGTAAGTGATTGATGATTTAGATTGTGTGTTTTGAATAATTGAGAATTGGTGTAATTAAATCTTGATATAATCATGAATCACTTAGGATTTTCACTATATATAGGGGACCTCCCTCTCATATTTGGAGGCTAGAAAAACTTTGGAGTAAAATTTTTCCTCTCTCTCTACAATTCTCTCTCTCTCTCTCTCTCTCTCTCTCTCTCTCTCTCTCTCTCTCTTACAAATTTCTTAACCTTTGCCTATACACTCTTAACCAAACCTCTCCATCTTTGAGCTGAGGTATCTTTGAGCCTTGTTTGATCTCTTGAGGGTGTTGTTTTCCTTGTTTTATTGCTTGGAAGTGATTTCCTCTTCAAGAGGTATAAGGTTTTATCTCTTTACTTGCTTTATTTACTCTTTTTCCTGTTATTTTCCAATTGTTTTTGGGCTATAAAACCTCTATATTTTTGGGCTAAAACTTGGGTTTTAAGGCCAATAAAGGTTGAGGGATGGTTCACCCTTCTTTACACCTTGCTTTCAAAGCCTTTACCCTTATGTTTCCCACCCTTACACTATCTTTTTTGAGCTTTTAAACATTGATTTTCAGAGTTATTTCAGTGGCTAAAATCATGTTTTGAAGTCCAAAATTGGAGGGGTTAGCCTTCCCTCTTTGTGTTTTACTTACTAGCTTAGCAACCTTCATGTTTTAGCTTCTTGTTCTAGTCTTTTTTTGTCTTAATTCCAGCATGTTTTAGGACTTATTTAAGACTGTTTTAGCACTATTTTTGGTTGATAGTTGCATTTGAGCCTTGTTTTGCATGCTTATAGTGTAATTGTCCTTATGAGTTTGGTGTTTTAGGTCTTAGACACTATCTTATTTGAGTTGATTGCATTTATTTATGGCTTTTGATACTTGTGATCACTCTTAATCACCTCTGCAACCTCCTTCATTTCTTGGCTTTTGCTTTGCTTTGAAAGTGGTTTTAAACTCCTTGTTTGTTTAAGCATGAGATTGAGATGTCATGCTTAATGGTTTAATCCCTTTGGGGGTTCATTACCAACGGTATGATGTCTCTTTTATGCCTAAAACAACTCTTGTTTTAAGCCCTCTTCCCATTATAGAACTTAAACTCACCATTGGACTCAATGAATTAAAGGATGGTTGGTAATTAAAATGGGACTAAAATGGTGCAAGATAATAATTTGGTTTTGTGTTCAATTGGACGTTAATTGAACAAATTGGAAGCTTGAGGCATTTCATACTCATTAGTGATGAAATGGTTCAAATTTCCAAGGTCACTACTTCCCTTGATCAATTCATGAAAAGGAGGAGGTTTGAGTCTTGTTTTGTTACATTTATTGAACTTGCACATTTTGGTTCATAAGCCAACATGCAATGAAATTTCTTGAGTTGGTGGTTTGTGGACCAAGTTATGTCCCTCATTTGAGCTATTTAATGATAAGGAGGGGTGAGTTGTGCAGACAACCCTTGAGAATACCCTGTGCATGCTCTGTTTGTTCTCTGTTGCAGCAAGATGAACCTTGCAGTAGTGGTCGGCAGGCCTTCACTCCTGGCCGGCTAGCCATCTCTGTAAAATCTAGCAGTGTGTTTTTTAGAGTAGAGCAGAGCTATTCTGGAGGTGGACAAAAGTGTAAGTGTTCTACCGTGCAACAGAGACCTTCTGGAAGCAAAACAGTGGCTTTTCGGATGGAAACCAAGCACGTGCATGAGCATTCCTCGCATATCGAGCCTGTTTAGTTTGAATCCTTAGCTTAGATATTTGTTGTAATTAATTAGTTGTAGGTGGTTAATTTTGTAAAGTGATGTAATTATTTTAATTAGCTAGAATAGTTAACTAGTTTGGTTTGTAATAATTAGTTAAGCAGTTTAGCTTAATTAGTTCATTTGGTTTGTAATAGTTAATTAATTAGCTTAGTTTTAGCTAGTTAGTTAGTTAGTTCATTCAGACTCTTCTTTGCGAGGGCACAATGTTGTAATAATGTGTATATCTTCTAACCCCACGTCTTTCTCCCTTTTATTTACTAGCTTATGATAGTTAGTTTAGGGACATCATGTTTAATTTAGCATATCTCATGTTTGCATCCACCTGTATTGCATGCACTGAGGCTCGGTTCATCATTCTAACTTGCATTGTTAGTAAACGCTTTTTTGAATACGTGCTCAGACCGCATGCTATCAAATTGATTCATATGCCATATTAGTAGCCGAGCCTAGTAATTGCATATTGCATGTGTTGCATTAGTCATATTGTATAGTTAGGAATCATGCATTTTTTTTTTCTAACTTATTTCTCTTTTTTGGCTTGGAGCACTAGGTGAGCCTTTACTCGCTTTAGCATATCGCATGCGTGTGATTGTTGCCATATCAAAGCATGCTTGCCATGAGGCTAATTGCATAAGTGTTAAGCTATTTGAATGCCTATGGATGAATGCCTATGGATAAATGCGAGTTGCTTGAATTGGACTAATTTGAGTAATGTTTATATGCAATCACTTTTTCAGGTGGTACATATTCGAAACAATTTTGTAAACAAACATGAATCAAAGTGCTCCAATTCTTGCAACTTAGTCTATACTTGTGTGTGTGCGCATCACATAGTAATGCTAGATTAATAATCGGAACAAGAACATATAATGTAAATAAAACTCATATCATGATTAGTAGAGGCCGATCTTTGATCGGGCGAGCGGGGACAATCTTGGTGATGACGAATATTGAGGTGGCGACTCTGTATCTGGAAAAGTACTCCATTTTTGACATTTTTGATTCAAAATCAATTTTCCAACAGATTTGTCGAATTTGAACTTTTTAGTGTTTATCTATTTCACATTGCACTTATGAGATCAGATTCAGAACTGCGGGAGTCCGAATTGTAGGGCTAGTCGTCTTCGAAAGGAGCATGAAAAGTCGAGCTACAGTTACTGGTGACTCTGCTAGGGGTTTAGAGAACTTGACTCGAATTTCATGATATGAAATTTTATTTACACTTATATGTTTCTTTGCATTGCATTTGCATTGGTGCACCTAAGTCACTGTGTTTGCCATCTGCTATTTCTGGACGGTTTATCGGAGGCTTGCCTGAAAGTTTGCCAAAAAGCTAACCGGTCACGGGCTCTGCCATGATAGGAGCACAACCCTTAGATCTGGACTACCGCTGTACCGTTTGATCCTCCTTTCACTTCTCGGTGTTATGTGTGAGAGATATATTAGCTAGTCTTGCTGAGGTACCCTTCTGACCATTCAGCCTAGTTGCATATCGAAAAGCCATAGAGACTGTTTCAAACTAGGACATAATGCTTACCTGAATACAAGATTACGTGCTTTGTTTGAATAGTGAACCCTAGTTTCTAGGACAGGGTAACCCTACCCCCTCATAGGGGTGTTTTGGCTCTCACTTAACTGGTATGTGTGTTACAATGAAACTGTATAGGGATGTGCCTATTTGTTGCAAGTTTGGTATTCGTTTTGGGGGCAAAATTCAGTGTTGAGTGTAGTCCTACAGCTTTGATTACATCTGTGTTGGTAACATCATTAGCTGAGGTGCTGTGCAGTTTCTGATTACTGTTTTCTTTTTGCTTTCTTTCTTTTTGCTAGGTAGTTTAACACCATAGCTTCAGAAAGTTCAGATATCCCCCAAGTGCTCTAGACCCAAGTCAGAAGGCTTTACAAAGCCAGAGATCTTGTGAGGGGACCACACGTGTTTACTTCACTCCCACCGATTACAAGACGGAGGAGAATCAGTCAGAGTTCACCGGTCCAATTCTTACAGCAGTCACCTCTCAATTCACCTGCATTCAGTCAGGCTCAGGGACAGTCTTCTACTTCTAGTCCAGTACGAGATCACTCGCCTATTCTGATGGCACAGTATTTCCCAGTCAGTATGGAGGAATTGATACATCACCTTCAGCAAACAGTTGAAACCCTATAGCAAGACGCTGCTCGTCAGGCTGAGGTAATAAACAGGCTGTAACAACAACAACCACAGCTAGCAGTTGCTTCTGCATCCCATGCACCTCCTACGGGTATCCCAGCACTCGGAGCCACTGCCCATATTACTAATGTCCAAGAGAATCAGGGCAATCCGGCAGAGCTAATCCCAGCACAAGCCTCTAAAGCACTTATGTATCAAACCGAGGCTCTGTTTGAGTTTGAGGTGGACCCAACTGTGCTCAAAGTTAATAAGCTGGTGACGTTATTCAAGAGAGCACAAGGTGTTAACTTCATCCCCGACATAGAAGACGGGTATACTGACTCTGCCGTGACGTTGCCAGATCGGTTCAAAATGCCGCATATTGATCGATTCGATGGCTCCGGAGATCCTATGGTTTATCTACGACTATTTTTGAACATTGTTGACACCCCATTTTTTACATCCCTTATGACTTGGACGTCCTCATATGCACACCCGATGATGAGTCTTTTTGCTTGTCAAGTGCTCGAAATCCTTAACGGAATGCCACAGCTTTGAGCCTTTCAAACCCTCCACTCTTGTTGCCATAGTTTTGGACCAAGCCTTGGTTCTTCAAGCCTGCAGCCTTTGGTGGCCTACCGACCACCCTTTTTGGGCTGCCGGCCATCACTTTTTGGTTGTCGGCCACTAATGTGGCCTACCAGCCACCAGTCTCTTTTGCAGATATTTTGTGACAGTTGTGCCAGCTGTTTGCACAGATGCATGCATCTCCCCTCACGTGTAGGGCTGGATGTTTTTGAGGGAAGCTCATGGTTTTCTATATATAGGAGACCTCCCTTCATGTTTCAAAGGTTAGAAAATTTTAGAACAAAAATTTTCCTCTCTATAGTAAATTCCTACACATTTGCTTACAAATCTTCAACCTTTGCCTATACACCCTTAACCAAATCTCTTCATCTTTGAGCTAAGGTATTCTTGAGCCTTGTTGGAGCTCGAGAGGGTGTGTTTGCTTGGTTTTGTTGCTTGGAATTGGTTTTCCTCTTCAAAGGTATAAAGCTTTGATGATTTGCTTGCTTTGTCTACTATTATTCTTGATATTTTCCAACGGTTTTTGGGCTATAAAAACTCTGTGTTTTTGGGCTGAAGCTTGGGTTTTAAGGCTAACAAAGGCTTGGGGGTGGTTCACCCTTCTTTGTGCCTTATTTTTAAAGCCTTTTCCCTTGTGTTTCCCAACTTTGCATCATCTTTTTCTGTGCTTTTAAACAAGGATTTTCAAAGTCATTTTAGTGGCCAAAATCATGTTTTGAAGTTCAAATTTGGAAGGGTTAGGCTCCCCTCCTTGTGTCTTGCTTACTAGTCTAGAATGCTCCATATTTTAGCCTATTAATCTAGCTAATTTTTAGTTCAATTCCAGCATATTTTAGGACTGTATTTAACCTGTTTCAGGAGTATTTTTGGTTGATAGTTGCATTTGGGCTTTGTTTTGCATATTTATAGTGTAATTGTCCTCATGAGCTTGGTGTTCTAGGTCTTAGACACCATCTTGTTTGAGTTGATAGCATTTATTTATGCTTTTCTCACTTATTTTTAGCATGAATCACCTCTGCAACCTCTCTCATTTCTTGGATTTTGTTTTTCTTTGAAAGTGGTTCAAACAACTTGTTTGTTTAAAGCATGAGATTGAGATGTCATGCTTAATGGTTTAATCCCTTTGGGGTTCATTACCAACAATATGATGTCTCTTTCATGCCTAAAACAACACTTGGTTTGAGCCTTCTTTCCATTTAGAGGACTTAAACTCACCATTGGACTTAATGAATTAAAGGATGGTTGGTAATTTAAAATGGAGTAATTAAAACTTGAGGCTAAAAATGGTGAAAGATAATAAATTGGTTGTGTTCAATTGGACGTTAATTGAACACGTGGAAGCTTGAAGCATTTCATACTCATTAGTGATGAAATGATTCAAGTTCCCATGGTCACCACTTCCCTTGATCTTTTATGAAAGGGAAATGGTTAGAGTCTTATTTCATTGCATTTATTGAACTTGCACACTTTGGTTCATGAGCCATCATGCAATGAAATTGCTTGAATTGATGGTTTATGAACCAACTTGCCACTCTTTTGATTTGTTCATGAAAAGGAGGGTTGAGTTGTGCAAACAAACCCTTGAAAATACCCTGTGCATGATCTGTTTGTTTTCTATTGTAGCAAGATGAACTGGGCAATAGTGGCCGGCAGGCCACCTTTGATGGCTGGCCGGCTATCACTGGTGGCCGGCAGCCCTCACCAGTGGCCGGCTAGCCATTGATGCAAAAGTCAGCAGTGTGTTCTTTAAGCAGAGTAGAGCCATTCTAAAAGTGGGCGGCAGTGTATGTGTTCTATTGTGCAACAGAGGCTCTCTGGAAGCAAAACAATGGCTTTTCGGGTGAAAACCAAGCATGTGCATAAGTATTCTTCCCGTACCGAGCATGTTTAAGTTTAAATATTTAGCTTAGATATTTGTTGTTGTAATTAATTAGTTGTAGCTAATTAATTTTGTAAAGTATTGTAATTAATTAGTTAGTTAACTAGAATAGTTAACTTATTTGTTGTAATAATTAGGTAAGTAGTTTAGCTAGTTATTCATTTTGTTTTTGTTTTGTAATAGTTAATTAATTAGCTTAGCTTTAGCTAGTTAGTTAATTACTTTATTTGGATTCTCCTTCGTGAGGGTACAATGTTGTAGTAACGTGTATGTCTTCTAACTCCACGTCTTTCTCCCTTTTATTTACCTGCTTATGATAGTTAGATTAGGGACTTCATATTTTGATTAGCATATTTTATGTTTGCATCCATTCGTATTGCATGCACTGACGCTCGGTTCATCATTCTAACTACATCGTTAGTTTAATACTTTGTTGCATACGTGCTTAGATCGCATGCTATTTAATTGTTTCATATGCCATGTTAAGTAGCCAAGCCTATTTAGATTACATATCGTATGTGTTGCATTAGTTATATCGCATAGTTAGGAATCATGCATTTTTTCTAACTCTTTTGGTTATTTTGGCTTGGAGTGCGAGGTGAGCCTTTACTCGTTTTAGCATATCGCATGTGTGTGATTGTTGCCATGTTTAGCATACTTGCTATGAGGCTAATTGCTTAAATGCTATAATTGCTTGAATGCCTGTGGATGAAGGCTTATTGCTTGAATTGGAATAATTTGAGTAATGTTTATATGCAATCACTTTTTTTAGTGGTACATATTTCGAAATAATTTTCAAAGCAAACATGACTCGAAGCGTTCCAATTCTTGCAAGTTAGTCTATACTTGTGTGTGCGCATCACATAGTAATGCTAGCTTAATAAACCGAAACAAGAGCATATAATGTAGATAAGATTCATATCATGATTAGTAGAGGCCGATCTTTGATCGGGTGAGTGGGGGTGCTCAATTCATTCATGACCTTCCCTTCTCATACCTAAGTTCCCGAGCCGAGACAATCTTGGTGATGATGAACACGTGGCCTTTGGCACGAGTCATGGGTTTCCTAAATTTTTCAAAAACTAAAAATATTTAGGTGGCAACTCTGTATCTGGCAAAGCAGTCCATTTTTGACAATTTGATTCAAAATCGATTTTTCAAAAGATTTGCCAGATTTGGACTTTTTTGTGATTATGTATTTCACATTGCACTTGTGGAATTAGATTCAGAATCGTGGGAGTCCGAACTATAGGGCTTTTTCGACTTCTGAAAGGGGTGTGAAAAAATCAAGCTACAGACATCTTGCGGTTGATGGGCCTGACCAGGTTGCAGAAGCTCTCTCTTTTTGGCCGTACCATGTCTAGTATAGTAGCCATTTAGTATGTGAAGTTAGAGGATTCTGTTAAGCAGAATTGGGAGAAAATGTCTGAGGCCTTTATTGCTCAGTACTCGTATAACACACAAATCGAGGTCACAACTCGTGAGCTTGAGGCAACGTGCCAAGAGCCGAAGAAGGGCTTTTTAGAATTTGTGACAAGGTGGAGGGCTAAAGCTTCAATGATGACCACAAGGCCTTTCGAGAAAGATCAGATAAGGATAGTGGTCCGCAATTTGCACAAGAAGGTATTATAGAAAATGATCGTCCTATCTCTATTTACATTCACCGAGCTTCATGAGATTGGGGTTCAGATTAAAGAAGCCATGAAACAGGGGCTAATTATTAATAAGAAAAAGCAGGCGAAAAGACCTTTTGTGCGCAGTTCCAATGCTGCCACTAGTGGTAGCATAGCTGCGAGGTCGTTAGATGCGAGCGTTGTCACCACCATAACCAAGACCGCCAATCCCTTTGCTAACACAGCTCCACAAACTTCAGCCAACTCTGCCCGATCCCAGAGGACCTTTATCTAACTCTACATGACCCTATCTCAAGCCATGAAGGTGCTGGTCAAAAAAGGGCACCTCAAACCATTAGAGCCTCGCCTATTGCCTGATCCTCTCCCACCCAAACATAACCCAGCAAAATGCTGTGCGTTTCACCAATAGCATGGTCATGATACAGACCAATGCTTCTGACTGCGTCATGAGATTCAAGACCTCATCGACAACAAGGTGATCACACCACCCTAGAAACCAAATGTAACTACAAACCCTCTCCCGGCCCACAATCAAGTTCCCCCACCTCAAAATCTAAACCTAATTGATACACTGGCTATCCCCTATGACCCCAGCGTATATATTACCCCTTTCCACTTACTAAGACCAAAGTTGTTCATTCCTGAAAGCACAAATTTATGCATGATGGACATGTCCACACTTTAACCTAAGCTTGTGGTGGTGATAGTTACAGTAGAAGGGAGGCTGGCCTTAGAGGAAAGTATGAGTCTGTTGCCGGAGAGCTCTGAGGACTTGCCTAACGGGGTGTACAATCCGAGCCACTACATTGTGCCAATTGATCAAGTCAAGCCAGAATTGGTGTTGCCAACTGTAGTGGAGGTTAATGTGGTTAGGGAAGATGGCCCGAGCCAAGGGTTGGATGATTTGGCAAAACTAGAGAATGACTTAGACAACCTGTAGTTCTTTGATGAACAAGATCAAGGGCATGTGCAGATTGACTGGTTCAATTTGAATGGATCAACAGACAACTCTGGATGGCTAAGTGAAGAGCCGGACAAGGAGGAATGAACTGAAATAAAACCGAAGGAAAAGGAAGCAGAAATTTTTGTAGTGGCAAGAAGGGCCGATGAAAAAGGAAAACTGCCGGAGAACACCAGCGTGGAAAATTCAGCTCAGGAATAGGGCGCTGTGAGCACTGCAGACATAGAACAGGAAGTTGTACTGAAGTAGTTTGAACAAGAAAAGGTTGAAGACAACTAGAAAGCTATAATGGCCCAACACCCTGGGGGGGATACTTGTGATGTGAAAGTGATCCAAATAGAGCCGGACAACTGTTTGTCTGCTGGTGGAGGTGTATGGTAGGATGATGACGATCTGTATCTGGTCCACACTGATGAAGATTGGGGTGAGTGCTTTCCAGACAACACATGGTACGCTGAAAAAATAGATCACATGACAAGAAATGGGCGGTATTTTAAGCCATCGCACTTAGATCAAGCTGAGGCATCTGGGAAGGATAGAGAGGTTGAGAAACAAAAAGATAAGCAGCTAGAAGATGAGGCAGTACTAAAGCAACTTAAGAAAATCCAAGCTAGTATCTTAATTTGGGGTCTTCTCATGGCCTCCCGGGTACATCGACAGGCAGTGCTATCAGCAATGGATAAGGCTAAATTGTCCATTGACACTACCCTAAAACAGCTTGTGAGATTGGTCTTCCTAGGTGGTGCTGGGCCAATCCTAACCTTTTCACACAAAGAACAACCATCGGAAGGCTCAGCTCACAACAAACCCTTGTACATATCTGTTGAGTGCAAAGAAAAATGGGTACCGGTGTTGTTGATAGACACCGGTTCAGTTATCAATGTCTGTCCGTCTCGTACAGTTTATGCAATCAGCCTTAGACCAGCAGACTTTGTGCCCACGGCCCAAGTAATTCGGATATATGATAATATGAATAGGGAGGTCATGGGCACAGTGCAAATCAGAGTCCAGGTGTCCTGGATGTACCGGCCACCTTTAACTTACTGTTAGGGCGACCCTGGCTGCATCATGTGAAAGTTGTCTCCTCCAACCTCAACCAAATACTGAAGTACCCTCATAGGAAAGGAGTGGCGATTGTTTTCAGGAATTCATCCATCCATCCCCTGCTAGAGGTAACTACACTAGTGTTGGAAATCACCCACGGCGAGGAGGATATATTCCTCTCAGGATTCACTCTGGCTAAGGCCCGTGTAGTGCAGACCATTTTGGTCGCAGATGTGGGCATGCATGTTAGCGGCCAGTTTGTTTATTTCATGAATAAACTGCAGCATGTGCCAGGAATGGGACTTCGAAGAAGTGGTTGAAAAGGTGTCATAGCATTGACAAATGTACCGCATAATCCACATGCCTTTGGTCTGGGTTATGTTCCCACCAAAGAGGATTGGATCAGGAAAAGAGAAGAAATGATAGGTAGAGCTAGAGCCAAGAAAGCCAGGAAACACTATGAGCTCATTCACAGGCCAATCCAGGGGACGCTGAATGGCCGCTTTGTTCAGAGGGAGAACATTTCCCTTTTTGTGGATTACCCGAGCCCTGGATGAATTCCAAGAGGTAGCATGTCCCTGGGTTCGAAATCTTCTTTGACCTACAGCTGCAAGATAGTGATGCCGAGGAAAAGGCTAAATCAAGTGCTGAAGTTGAATAGAGCATGAAAAGTGACTTAGACAACAGCGAGTTTGGAGTAGGGGCAACACTGGCATATCTCCTTACAGATCCTGCAGCCGACTCAGAGAACTTGGGGGATAACCTTACCATCTCCATGATTGGGAAACGACCAGGTGTCAACCCAACCAGTAGCATTTTGGATGCATCAGAGGCACCATCTCTTATCTGGCAGCTGGAGGAAGGCTATCTGTCTAGTTCTGAGTTGGGTAATGAGCTAGAATCTGATTCCATTGAGTCTGTGGAGTCGAAATCAGATTCCGGTTGTTCTGAGTCTGAGTCTGGTATTCCTAGTGGTGGTAACCCAGATGCCAAGGTATTGTCTAGGTTTTATTTTTCTTTTGCTTTTGAGTCCGTTGTAATCGATGATCTGGATCTTATGAATGAGAATGCTACCAATTTTGAGTATTTCTCTGTGCCGTTGGTTTATTGTATTGACCAACGTTTTCAGAATTTTAATGAAACGAACAGAAAGGAATTCCTCTGGTTTTGAAAAACTTGATTTATCGAGCGGAAGAGAGGTTTGCTAAACCCTGTGCTGATGAAATCATTGCTATTAATGTGGGTACTAAGAAGGATCCGCGTCTGGTCCAGATCAGGTCCACGTTGTCTTCAGAGGAGCACTAGTGCTTAATCGCTTTATTAAAAGATTTCAAAGATGTTTTTGCGTGGTCCTACGAAGACATGCTTGGAATCGATCCTGAGATTGTACAACATCGGATCCCTTTTAACCCTAAGGCCCGACTCGTCAAGCAGAAGTTACGTAGAATCTGCCCGGATTGGGCATTGAAAATCAAGGAAGAGGTCACCAAGAAGATCGAGGTAGGTTTCTTCTTAGTATCTGAATATCTGACTTGGTTGGCCAACATCATCCCAGTGCTGAAAAAGGATGGTAGAATCTAGGTGTGTGTAGACTTCCGGGATTTGAACATAGTCAGTCCAAAGAACGACTTTCCTTTACCGTACATTGATGAGTTAGTGGATTTCACTGCGGGTCATGCATTGCTATCCTTTATGGATGGGCTTTCCAAGTACAACCAGATTCTGATGGCACCCGAAGACAGAGAGAATACCTCATTTACTACACTGTGGGGTACCTAATGCTACCGGGTTATGCCGTTTAGGTTGAAGAATGTTAGGGCTACCAATCAGAGGGCTGCAACCACTATTCTGCATGACATGATCCACAAAGAGGTCGAGGTGTACGTGGATGACATGATTGTCAAGTCCAAAGAAAAAGAGGGCCACTACACCACCTTGGAGAAATTCTTTCAACGGATCAGAGAATACAGGTTGAGGTTGAACCCGCAAAAATACACTTTCGGCGTAACAGTAGGAAAAATGCTGGGCTTTTTTATCACACAGAGGGGCATTGAAGTAAATCCTTCCAAAATCAAGGCCATCCTAGAAATGCCACCACCGAGGACCGAAGAGGAGTTGCGAGGGTTTTTGGGTAAAATGCAATTCATAAGACGGTTTATTTCTAAATTAACGTTTACTTGTGAACCACTTTTTTGTCTCTTGAAGAAAGGGAAGAAAATCTGATGGGATGATCGATATCAATTTGCCTTTGAGCAGGTTAAGAAGTACCTCCAGAATTCACTTGTGTTGTCACCGCCAGAGTCAGGAAAACCTTTGATTCTATACCTGTCAGTAACAAACATGACCATGGGATGCATGCTTACTCAGGATTTAGAATATAGGGTGGAGAAAGCCATCTACTACTTGAGTAAGAAAATGCTGGATTATGAGACCCCCTATACTCCGTCGGAGAAAGCTTGCCTAGCCTTGGTATGGCTACCAAAAAGTTGAGGCACTATTTGTTAGCTCACTCTGTAATCTTGGTTTCGAGATTAGATCCCATCATATATCTCTTTAAGAAACCAGCGCTTACAGGTAGACTAGCTCGTTGGTTGTTTTTTTTCTCTGAATTTGATCTCAAATATGTCACATGCAAGTCTGTCAAGGGAAGAGTTGTAGCGGAGTTCGTGGCAAACCACCTAGCAGAAGGGGATGAGACAGTGGAATACTTGTTCCCAGGTGAAGCCATTCTGCAAGTTGAGGAGGAGACTTGGATGATGTACTTTGATGGAGCGTCCAATCAGTATGGTTATGGGATAGATGTGTTGCTGATAGCACTCGACAACTCCTATATACCTTTAGCCTTCAAACTCCGATTCAAGGTATCCAATAATGAAGCAGAATATGAAGCATGTATCGCTGCTTTAGAAGTTGCCCTGGAACTAGGGGCAAAAGATTGGAGGTTATCGGGGACTCGAACTTAGTTGTTTCTCAAGCAAATGGAGACTGGAAAGTCAAAGAAGAAAATATGAAGGTTTATCACCAGACCCTGGACGTTCTAATTCCTAGGTTTGAAAAACTGACTTTCACTCATCTACTAAGAGAGAACAATAGGTTCACTGATGCTTTAGCAACTCTATCTTCTATGGTAGACATCCCACTTGGAGTCCGGATGCGTCCAATTATCATTGAGCAAAAATACACACCGGCTTATGATACTATCGCCGCAATAGATGAAGTGCAAGACAAAAACCTTTAGTACTACGATATTTGGAACTTCTTAGAAATGGAGATTTATCCACCAGGGGCAAATACCAAGGACAAAAGGGGAATACGGTGAATGGCCGTCCAATTTATCATCTACGGAGGTAAACTGTATAAAAGGGGTCATCTGGGAATGCACAAGTTGTGTGTCGAAGAGAAGGAATCAAAGCACCTGATGGAGGCCATCCATGGAGGAGAGTGTAGAGCACACATGAACAGAGTGATGCTAGCCCGAAAGATTCTTAGGAAAGGTTACTACTGGTTCACCATGGAGGAGAATTGTATTGGTTTTGTTCGACGATGCTACAAGTGCCAAATTCATGCCAATCGCATGAATATCCCACCATCAAAATTGTATAACATGACTTCATAAATGGCCTTTCTTAGTTTGGGGAATCAACGTTATCAATGCAGTCATACCAAAAGGGTCGAATGGGATTGAATATATCTTGGTGGCGATTGATTACTTTACAAAGTGGGTGGAAGCTTTGTCCTATGCAGTGTTAAAAGCATCACATGTGGCCAAGTTCATCAGAAATAATATCATTTGCCGGTACAGAGTCCCAAACGAGATCATATCAGATAACGGCTCCTACTTCAAGAAAGAGGTGATAGACTTGTTGGAGAAATACAATGTGGTTTTTCATAAGTCATCTACATACAGGCTACCAACAAGAACATCTTGTAGAATATGGTTAAGACCTACAAGGACTGGCCAGATAGATTGTCATTCGCACTCTGGGGCAATAGAACTTCAATCCAGATGTCTATAAGGGCAACTCCTTATTCTCTCATCTACAGAATGGAAACTATTTTGCCAATCGAAATAGAAGTCCCATCACTACGAGTTATGGCTGAGTGTCAGATAGCAGAGGCAGACTGGCAACAGAGCAGGTTTAAGGAGTTGATGGTGTTTGATGAGTGAAGGTTGAAAGCATTGTATCATGTTCAGGGCTGCTAGTGTAGAATTGCTAGGGCTTTTAACGAGAAAGTTAAGTCCTGGAATCTCAAAGAGGGGAATATGGTGCTGAAAGACAACCGAGCTCCCATTCATGACCCTAGGGGCAAGTTCAGACCCAATTGGATTGGTCCTTACATCATCAAAGCTATCTGGTCGGGTGGAGCTGTTATTCTCATGGACTTAGATGGCCAGGAATTTTCACAATCGATTAATATGGACAAGTTAAAGAAATACTATCCTTGAGATGCTTACTAGGCCAAAAACCTAAAAAGGCGACTTAGGCAAAAGTTAGAGCAAGAAAATTAGAAATAAAGAAAAAACTGAGCTCACAAGGTTGAAAACCCTAAAGAGCAACTTCGGCAAAAGTTAGAGCGCAAAAGGAGAGAGTTAATACTCGAGTGAACCTAAACCGAACTACGTAAGGCCTGATTCCCATCTTTGGGATACGTAGGCAACTTCATCATGAAGTTCGGCTGTATTCACCTCCAACTCAACTGTCCTGTCCATGTGTCTGATCAGGTCATCTCTGTTTGTTCTTTACCTGAGAGTTTGGTTGTGATCTTTACTCTGAGAAAATAGCTTGTTACAATGCAGAGCAGTGGTGTTCAATCAAGGGCATTTCTAATCTTTTGATTCAGGGTTGTACACCTCGAGGATTGATTCCGTGCGTGTCAAGTGGTGATCCTTTTCGAAAATGGTTTTGAAAAGTTTTAATAAAAGTTGATTTTGTTCAAAATTTACCTTTTATAACTTAGACCATTTTTGGACCAAAAAGAAAATTTTAAGTGCTCATAACTTTAATTTCATTGATTTCAATATAAAGTTCTCCAACTCTTTAATACAAATCAAAGTTGATTTTATTACATCGAAAAAACTTGAAAAGAAAGGTCAAAGTAATAATCTAGGGGCATAGGTGAGTCAGGTGCTCATGCGTCCTTTGCTCGTGCTTGTAGAAGCTTCTGAAGCCAAAGTGGGCCCGGTTTGTGCCTCGTCCTCGAGCCAAGCTAAACACTCACCAGAAAGGGCATAACTGAAACTAAAGGCAGGTGCCAGAAGCTCTCTCATCCTCCAAGCAGTGAGGTACCTAGCCAAGTATGAACCACAGATGGGGAATGAAACCAGATACTCTACCCCCTCCTTTGGGCAGGTTTGATCATGCTCAAACTGACGTCTGCACTAGAAAAGGAAATAGAACACACAGTGCGTGAGGCCAATCAATTGTATGCCAGGCTGCCAGGCCATGCTGTAACTCAACTTGGTCAGATTAAGCTAAGGGCAATGCCAAACTATGTCGGCAGCTGACTTGTTGCACATCCAGTTGCATCATCATCCTTCATTCGGGAAATCTACTAGTCAATGGTGGAAAAAATAACCCCGAGCTGAGTATTCAAGGCAAGAGTCCACTACCTTCAACTTATCTATAAGCCACACTTGGGAAGGTATGAAGGAAAATAGAGATTAAAGAATAGAGAGATGTATGTTGAGACAAAAGTGAGAAAAGGGCTTTAAGAGAAAAATAGAGCATGAGTGTCGAGTGATGTGAGAAACACATATGAGAAAGGGTGGGAAACAATACCTGAAGAAGTAGTGGACTCCACGCAAATCTGGTAGTCTTTTGCCGATGAAAGGCATCTAAGCCTATCAAGGTCTCGGCCAGCACCAAACCAATGCAACTCTTGCCTTCTTTTAAACCTTGAGCCACTTCGATCAACCGAATGCTGGACCTACCGAAACTAGGGGCAAGAAGGAAATGTTCAAGCATACATAAGCAGAGAGCATGTTGCCGAAAACCCCGTCAGAGAAGGTCGCCTCAGTCACCGATGTCAAAAAATCGATGAACCAAGCTAGTTATGTCCAACTCTCCGTTGTGGGCCATAGATCGAGCCTCGTGCAGAGTAAGTCCACACATCCGTCCCAAAGTTTGGGCATGGCCAAAACGAGGATGAGGTATGATTTCCTCATCACGCCAGAATTCCATTAATGCCTGAAATTTTTCAATTGTTGGGCATATTTCTTGTCCCCCGAAGTGAAAGACATGTGTAATTGGGTCCCAGCATCGAGCCGCGGCATGGAGGAACGGAAAACAAAGTGGAGTTCGGCTCCATGAAAAAAGTGCATTTATGTCGAAACCCCATAAATTTACCTTTTTTGTACCATCCAAAGCAACTATCCAATCTGAGATCTTTTCAGCAAAAAATGGCTCCATTTGTGGAAGAAATTGTAGCTAAAATGAAGTTCTGGAGAAGAAATCACGAAGCTGAACCCCTTGTAAAAGATAAGACTGTGAATGAAAGCCAACTATCAACAATCTGGAGGTTCCTCATACTGGTGGCCGGCAGGCCACCTCCTCTAGCTGGCAATCTCTCTTTCTAGTCTGCCATCTATCTATGTGCTGGGCAGTGCTGGAAGCTTGTGTTTTGTCTTGATCTTTGTGTGTTTTAAAGTCTTATTTTGAGTCTTTTTGGTTTTAGCAAGTTTTTCCATTTGTATTTGAGTTGTTTTTATTTTGTTTATCGAGTTGATTTTATTTTGTTTATCGAGTTGTATTTTGTATTTTATATTTTGGTTATTGGTCGACTCATCACCCAATTAAGAACATTGTTTCAATCAAGCGTTCTTGGCCAATTCAATTCCATTTTCATTCCATGCAAATATGGTGCTCATGATGCAAAAATGATTACACTTTTCATAAAAAACTGCAAGTTTTATTTCGATCATGGTTTTTACAAAAGAGGCGTACAAGTTTTAAAGCAAAAATAAAACCTATTTGAAACTATACATGTGTTAGTGATACCAAACAAAAAGAAACTAAGCAAAAGTTAAAAAAAAAAAAAAAAAAAAAAATTTGCGCCAGTGGCCTTAGGCTCGAAAGGCCCTCTTTGTCCTCTTCCTTAGAAGGGAAGACTCGGGGGCACTGTCTCCATCGGCACCACTGTTTGAAGTAGTCTCAGAACCTGAGCTGGTATCATCTCCGCTCTTTGCCTCTGACCTTGAGCCAGCGGCATTAGCTCCTCTCTTGGACCCCGAGCCAATATCATCAGCTCAGCTCTCGGATGACTTAGAATGTCGACTCACTGCCTCCTCGGAGTCACTTGTCTCAGCATCATCGTCGCTCAAGATGGGCTCTAGAAGACTACTCTGGCCTTGGGTGCCCCTATCTCTGCCTCAACCGCGGCTCATATCTCAGCCATAAGCTGGGGTTTGTTTTTGTCTCCTCCCCGCTGCCGGAGGAGGTACTGCCGATGTTGGTGCTGATGTCGCCGCTGGTGCCATCGGTATAAATGGAATCTAAAAAAGAACAATTGTCAACATATCAGTTACAATGTGTGTATAAATACAGGCATGGTGTGCAGAATGAGTGTCATGCAGAAATCAGGTACAATATGAGTACAATGTGTGAGTACAGTGTGCTAATGCAGTGTATCAGTGCAGTTTTGGAAAAAACCATAGTGGAAGTGCAAGTGTATCAATGGAAATATGATAGCATGAAGCGCAAACTGAAAGAACTTACCTGGATACCGTGGAGACCAAGTAGCATCTCCCTCCTCTGTACTATACCCATCAAGGAAGCCACCAGCTCGACAAGTCTCCCCGTATACTCTATAGACGCCTGCAAATGCATTTTGGATCATTAGTGTTCGCAATAAACATATTGGAAATGAAATGTGGGTGTGCAAATGATAAAGTGTGATCCATACCTAGGACGAGCCTCAAACTCCCACAAGCTCGTGCCCTACCTCTACCGGCTCAATCGGGATCTGATAAGCGGTCCTGGTAGGCCGCCAGCATGTGAGTGCAGTGGGAAGCTCCGGCCAATGGATAATCTGCTCCATAAGGGGAGCCCCTCTAGCATGGGCCCTAGTCGCCCGAGTCGCCTCGCCTGTTGCAGGAGCCCTTGTCTCCTCGCCAGCATGAGCCCCTGTCAGAGGAGGCATGAGGTGGGTTTGGATGAAGGTCATGTAATTGTCCTCTCCTCTGAAGAAATCAACATCCAAGCCCACCATGAACTAAATGACTGCATCAACAGATAGGTTGTCTGCTGTCCTCATAGACTTTGGAGGTGGCATCAGAACAACTGGATCTGGCAAGCCCACGGTCTGGCGAATGAATTTCTCGCTCAAGAACCAGGCCCGACAGACTAGGCCTTCCAACAGAATCCAAAATCAGGATGTGCCCCAGGCTCTCGCATACTAGTCCCGCACCCCGGCTGGCATCATGGCCCAGGGCTGTTGTAGCCTGACTTTCTAAGCTCCTTTCGAAAGGCGAATAGCCCTACAGTTCAGACTCTACTTGTGGTTCTGAATCTGATTTTATAAGTGCAATGTGAAATAGTGAAAACATGAAAAGAGTCAATCTAACAATTTTATTTTGGAAAATTGATTTTGAATCAAAAATGCCAAAAATGGATTACTTTGTCAGATTCCAAAGTTGCAACCTAAATATTTTTGAAAAATTTAGGAAACCCGAGACTCGTGCCAAAGGCCATTAGCCCGTCATCACCAAAGTTGTTTCGGCTCGAGAACTTAGGTATGAGAAGGGAAGGTCATGAATTGAGCACCCTACTCGCCCGATCAAAGATTGGCCTCTACTAATCATGATGTGATTTTTATCTATCTATATTATATGCTCTTATTCTGATTATTAAATTAATACACACAAGTATAGACTAATTTTGTAAAAGTTGGAATATTTGATTTCATGTTTTATTTGAAAATTGGTTATGAATTTGCCATTTGAGAAAGTTGGCAAAAATGGACTTGTAATCGAATTATCCCAACTCAAGCAACTGGCCTTCATCTACAGGCATTCAAATAGGTATATCACTTAAGCAATTAGTCCCGTGGAAGTATGCTTTGCTTGGTAACACAAACATTCAATACAAGATGCTAAAGCTCAAAATTGCACACCTAGTACTCCGAGCCAAAACAAAGCAAAATAATTAGAAATATGCATGCTCCTAATTAATGCAATATGACTAAATGCAACGCACACATTATGTATTTTATAGGCTCGACTATGAGCATGTCATATGATTCCATTCAAGACATGCGATAAAGCATGTTTTCAAGCAATGAATTGAAGTATTTGATATCGAGTTAACATGATGAGCCGAACCTTGGATGCATGTAAGACAAGTGGATGCAAAACATGAAATATGCTAATGAAGCGTGATGTTCTACACTAACCATCATAAGCACGTAAATAAAAGGGAGAAAGATGAGGGGTTGGAAGACATACAACTTATTACAACATTTGCCCTCATGCAAGAGGGTGCGAATCAAGGTCCGACAGTTCGAATTAACTACTTATCACAAATCCAAATGAATTAGTAAGCTAAATTAACTAATTATTACAAATTCAAATTAATCTAAGTAATGATTACGACATATTACTATCAAAGCATTAAATCAAAGGGACGGGAAGCGAGGAGCTGCATGTATACGAATAAGAATATCCTCCTGAAAACTCTTTGTTTACTGTCAGTTTCTGTTTTGTTTTGTAGTAAAAAAAGAAAAAAAAGAAGGAAAAATCTGTTTTCACCCTAGCCTTTTTTTTGTTCTGCCATGAGAATAGCACTGCCTGTAAAAAGTGGAGTGGCTAGCCGGATAGAAGGGTGGCTGGCCGGCCACTGATTTTTGGTACTCCCTGCTACCACAGAAAAGAAACAAAGCATAAACAGAGTGTTTCTAGGGGATGTTTATCTTGTCTGCTCCACCCTATCATGAAACAAATCAAGGGAGGAGTAGAATCGATCCACAAATCATCAATGGTCGCAAGGTTATTGCGTGATGATCCATGGCTCGATGGGACAAAGGCTTAATGAATGAAAAGAAAACACCAACAAGACCTCCTCCCTATCACAGAGTTCCTCAAGAGAAGTGGTAAACATTGACTCTTGAACCATTATCATCACTAAGAGTATGTAATGATTCAAGACTCAACGGGTTCAATTAACGTCCAATTGAATCCATCTTGATTTTATTATCTTGTGTTACCTCTTTTAACCCATTTATTAGCCTTTTTAATTACCTTTCCATTCTTTAATCATTTTAGTTCAAAAATGAGAATTATGTCCACTAAAATAAGAGAAGCCTCAAACGAAGAGTTGTTCTTGGCATGAGAGAGGTAATGCCCTGGTAATGAACCTCTGAAGAGATTAAAGCATTTAGCATGGAAGGTCTCTTTCTCATGCTTAAAAAAAACATATATGGCACTTCAATTCATCACTTTCAATTAGATTACAACAATATACAATATAACAATAAATCAAAGCAAAAGAGCAAAATTAGTGAGAAATAAAAGAAAATGAAAGGTTTGTGAAAGTCACCATCCAAGGAAAGGATGAACTCCTTAGTTCACAAACTCTCTCTTGATCACCCTCAAGTGTAGGAAGTGTGTTCTCAAATCCTCAATTCGAAAGTTTATGGTATGGAAAGTGGCTAACTCTCGAGTTTTTCTCACTTTCAATCACTAAACACTCTTCCTTATGATCAAGGCAATTGATCTTTGGCTGTATCAAAATTTTTGGAGTGGTTTTGGTGTATGGAAATGAGGAATTTAGTAACTATGGAAGCTTGGAAGTGTTTTGGCTCAAGGTTGAAATGTAGACAATTTTTCCTCTTTTGCTCTCTTTTCTCTCTAACTCCCTTGAATGATTTTTTTTCTCTTTCATTCCCTCCTCTTCCTCCTCAATATATGATCTAAATGTATAAGCCATGTAGGAATAAACAATTCAAGGAATGGGGGACAAGGTGGAAGACAAAGGTGATGGGCATGACAAGGATGACAATGATGATCAAGACTTTGTTGCTTTTGATTTATCCATTATGACAAGGCCAAAGCCTCTTTTGATAATGAAGAGTGAGTAGAGATAATGGAAGATGAGTGGGTGCATTTGAATGGATCAGAAAAGAGGTAAATGGGGTGTCCCAACCGAACCAAAACCAAGAAGAATGGGACTACTATTGTTTTGAGCCGAGTCAACAAAATCTGCTATTAAACCTAACTTCAAAAGGGCATATCTCCCTTATCCGGACTTGGTTTTAGGTGATTCATGGGTCCAAATTGAAGCCCCAGAAGTCTACTTTCCAATGGTGGTGGCCTCATATTTTAATTCCAAGTTTACAAAGAGATATGCCTAATTTAGTGAAGGCTGTTCATTTCCAGGTCAACAAAATCTGCTCTTAAGCCCAACTTCAAATGGGCATATCTCTCTTATCCGAACTTGGTTTTAGGTGGTTCTTGGGTCTAAATTGAAACCCCGTAAGTCTACTTTCCAATGGTGGTGGTCTCGCATTTAAATTCCAAGTGTACAAAGAGATATGCCTAATTTATTAAAGGCTATTCATTTCCTTCTTAATGATTTGATGCTCATTCTTTTCCTAAACTAGTTTTCTTTCTTCCCCTTCAATTTCCTTCAAATCCAAACCTATAAAGAATATGTTTTTAAATATTTTTTCAAAGAGTTCACCTCTCTTCCATTTATTTCCACTTTGTCCTTACTCAGTTTACTGAAAGGTATAATATTTTAAATGAAATGGGAATCTTGAAACATCGTGGAAACATTTTAAAAAAATATTTTGAAATTAAGGTCTAAAATAGTTTGGCCAAAAATGTGTGAAGGTTGGGAATAAAGTTCAAATTTCATCTCTCTTACTGAGAATTCTGTAAGAAACACATTTTAATTGTCATCATTGGGTAATCAAAAGAAAGCGCTCAAGTCTTAGGGCTGGTCAAAATAAGGTGTCTACAGGTGCCCCTCTTTGACAGAGCTCTAAGTCATTTCATGATGTGAGTGAATGTCAAAACCCGAAGATGACCCTTTTGACAAGGCCGTAAGATTTGGGCAAACAAACAAGATGCAATGCATGTGGTTGAACCTAAAGGTTGCCTACTGTGACAACCTGACTCTGTGTTATGCTAATTAATCTTAACCATGCTCATAATTATGAGCATGATATGATTTTGAATGTTAATTGTATAATTATATGCGTTTGTGAAATTCTATATGTTCACCATAGGAAGATCTGTTTGATTTTCTATTATAAAATTTAAGTTAAGGGCCGTAGAGGCGTCAGAAACCAAAATTAATTGTACCATCGTAATTAGAAAATTTTTTAGTGCCTGTGATAAAATTTAGTTAGAAATTGATTCGGATCAGAATAATTAGATTAAATTATAAGTGAGTCTTTGATTAAATTATCTTATGTATGATTAGGAGACTTAATTCAAGATTTGTGTTATAAGCTAATCACCACTATATATATATAGAGACATGAGATGAAACTCATCTTCTTTGAGCTCAAATCAGCGAAGAAGAATATAGAGAGAGTGAGAGACGATTAGAGAGAGAGAGAGAGAACACAAAATTGAAGACCTAGACTCAAAGCTTGAAGAATTGAAGGAGAATTGGAAAATTGAGCTAGAATACACTTAGATTCAAGCTACATGTATGATTGTCAACCTTGATTCTTGTAATAAGAATATGTAGAAGTTGAATTCACCTAATTCTTGAGTTCATTTGAATGTAATTGTACAAACAAAGTATAAATCTCTTTGAAATGGAAAAATTGAGTTGAATTGTGTACATGCATACATGAATCACCAAGTTGAGCTTAAATTTCATGGAATTATTCTCACGCATGAAGTTATATTTGACAATTTTGGTGATGTTTCATAGTCTTACTACTTTTCATCTCATGTATGAGAGTTTTGGGAAGATTTGAAAAGAAAAAGTGCAATTCGTCTCATGCATAGTGTAGACGTCCCCGAACGTCCTGGGGGAAATCCCCGTTTTGTTCATGTGGGCTTACTACAGTTCAGGACTCAATGTCACAGTTCTTAATCTGATCCCGCAATGTGCAATGTGAGACTGATAAATTACCAAAGAGTCTAAATTTGGCTAATCATTTTGAAAAACTAATTTTTAGAAAGAAGTGCCAAACATGGACTATTTTGCTAGATACAGAGTCGCCACCTAAATATTTTATTTTGGGGGAATTTAAGAAACCCTGACTCATTGCCTAAGGCCACCTATCCGTCATCACCAAAGTTGCCTCGGCTCGGAAAGTTGGGTACGATTGGGGAAGGTCAACTATGAGCACCCCCGCTCGCCCGATCAAAGATCGACCTCTACTAAACATGATATCTTGTTTTGAAAACATATGTGTTCTTATTTCAGTTAATTAGCTAATCTTACTACGTGATGCGCACAACAAACAAGTATAGACTAGATCGCCTAATTTGGAACAAAGCATCGCATATCCGTTTGTTTGGAAATGGTTTGAAGTTTGCTACTCGCAAGTAGGCTAAAACACAGATTTTAATGAATTATTCCAATTCAAGTAATCCAACCTTCACCCACGGGCATTCAAGCAATTATGTCACATAAGCAATTAGCCTCATGGTAAGCATGCTATCATGTTAACACTCACACGCATGCTAAATGCTAAAGCATAAACACTTACAGTGTACTCTGAGCCAAAACAATAGCTAGTTAGTAATCAAATGCGTGATCCTAGCTCATGTTAAGATGGCTAATGCAACGTATACAAAATGCAGCTAGAATAGGCTCGGCTAATCTAAGAATGGCATGTAAAATGCAACAACTCGATGCATGTATTCAAGTTTGAATTGAAATACTATGCGGTTAGCGTGATGCGCCGAGCCCGGTGCATGCAATACAAATGAATGATGCAAACATGCGAGCATAAGGATGCTAATTGAAACATGACCTAAAACTAACCATTGAAAGTAGGTAAGTAAAGGGAGAAAGACGTGGGGTTGGAAGATATGCATCACACACACGCACACTTATTACAACATTGCCCTCTCTCGGAGGGTCTAAAAGAATAATACAAATTAACTAACTAACAAGCTAATTAATTATTTACATAACCAGTTAACTAATTAAACAAATTAATTAAGCTACTGAAAGCAGTATAACAGCCTCAGGGAGAGGGGTGCATGCATGCACGCTCGGCTTTGCTCAGAAATCCAACGCCATGCCATAGTTGCCTCTATTTACACTGTTCTGCACCTCTGAAAACTACACAAGTCCTAAGGATGCCTCAGAATCACTCCCTGATCACTGTGGGATGTCACCGGCCGAGAGGAATGGTCACCGGCCATGAAAAAGTGGTCATCGACTAGTTGTGAGGCTCTCGGCCAACAATTCATGGCCGGTCGGCACTAAATGTGGTCGGTCGACCATCTCTTCCTGCAGAACCCTGTTTTGCTGCAGCAGAGGGCAGACAAGGCATGGCAATGTATTTTCAAAGCAATGTGTGCACAACCACCCTCCCTATCATGTTTAAGACTCAAGAGAGTATGGTATTCGACCCTCGGGCCACCAATCACGCATTTCAATGCATGATGGCCCAAGATGCCAAGTTGCGCAATTTCAATATCAAATGAAATGCACACAAACACATAAAGGGTCTCTCTAATCTCTATCATTTTTTATGAAGAGGGATGGGATGCATGCACAATGCTATGCAACCTAAGCATGCAAGCTAAGCATACAATATGAGCATGTGAACAAGCATGCAAACATGCAAGTATGTAACAAGTATGCAAGCTAACAAGCATGCAAGATGCAATTTAAACATGCAAACATGCAAGACATGTAACAACATGTTAAGCAACTTAATCAAAGATGCATGCCAAATGCAATATCACTTAAACATGCAACAATATGTTCATAGTCCTATCATCTAGACATACAAACATACATAGCATGCAACAACATGCAAAGGGGCCAAGTATGCGACAACATGCAAGGCAAGCATGTAACAACATACAAAGGATGGCCTTAAACCAATATGGGCAGCTCTCAAATAGGCCCAAATCAGCGGCCAATATGCTAAGGGATAAGGGACAAAGTCACATACAAACATGCATGTATAATGGTCCAACACTTAAGCATTAAGGGGCAACTTTTAAGCATATTTAAAAGGAAAGAAAAGCATGCAAATGTGACAACAATTCATGCTCTGAAATGGTGCTAAGAGTGATGCCAAATTACATGAATAAGCCAAGCATGCAAGATTAAGGCTTAAAGCTTAAAACTAGGCAAGGGACTTGAACCAAAGCTACACAAAACAAAGAGCATATGGCAAGTATGACCCAAAATAGTCCTAAATCATGGCAAAGTAAGCCTAAAACATGCAATGACCAAAGCCAAAACAAGCTGGAACAAAGGGGCAAGGCATAAGGCATACAAGGCCATAAAAGAGGCATTACACTACACCTAATACAACCAAACATGGCACAATTTAGGCAACCAAAAACATAGATATGACATGCTAAAATGAGCCCCAAAACCCACTTAGATGGCATCCCAAATGCCTAGACATGATGGCATACACAATGACACATCCATGAGGCATACAACCCTAACTCTTTAAAGCATTAAAGGAGTTATAAATGCAAGCATACAAGCATAACATATGGACTGAAATAGCATAACTAATGGTGCCAAACCACTGAAATGATGCAAATAGAGCATGGTAGAGGAGCCAACACTCAAAGCATACAAGCAAGATTACATGGTAGCTATACAAAGCAAGTCATAGACGACCAAAACAACCAAAATCAGAGCTTTAGCATGTTAAAACAAAGCTAGAAGCTTCATGAGATTGAGCCAAAATCATGCTAAAAACACATGTTACAACATGATGCATGTTAAGGCTAACACATGAGATAACAAGACAAGTGTATGAAGCATACATGGCATGTCTAAACCAACTTGAAATAGAGGTATAACATGGAAAAATAAAGCCTAATACCTACCGAAATGAAGCTAAAGCAAGCTAGGCACACATGCTACAACACAAGCCATTCATGCAAGCATTAAAGACAACATGGTGAGGGGATGACCCTCTCCCATTTGGGACCTCAAAACCACCTCTCCACCACTGAAAATCCTCTAGATTTCAGTGGTAGAGAGGTCATGCAAAGACCAAAACAATGGCCAAAAGGTATGGCCTAAAACAAGGCCTAACAAGGCCTTAGATGGGGGAGACAACCCAAACCTCAAAATAACCTTAAACAAAGTTCTAAAACACATAAAATCAGAACTTTTATCAGTTATAGTCGAAGCTTAAAAATAGATGCAAGATAGGTTAAAAGCTTGTGCAAAAATAGGGAATATAAGGAAGGATGCTCACCCTTGTAGACCACCTTCAAGAACAAGGCTCCAGCACCTTTCTTTGGTCAAAACCAGTCAAAGAACCCTAACAACAACCTTCTAAGGCCTCAACAACCCAAGGATGGTGTAATACTAGGTGTTTATGTGCAAAAATAAGGCAAAAACTCATTTTAGGTCACAAAATGGGATCAAATAAGGGAATATAGATACAAAGTTGTATCTCACTCTCTAACCCTAATTCTCTAAACCTCTGGAACCCTTGAGGAGGGAGGAGAAGCTCCCTCTTTATAGAATTCCAATCTCAAAGCTTGTTGAAGAAGCTTAGCAGGAGAAGCAAATCCCTCCAGACACGTGTATGGAGGGGGTGCAAAGTGGATGACAGCTGGCATAAAATATCTGCCAAAAGCAGATGGAAAGGGGTCGACCAGCCAAAATGGCCAATTGACCAACAAAGGTGGCCAACCGACCACAAAAGGTGCCGACCGGCCACAACCTTTGGCCGATGGCTAGAAGAGGGGGTCGGTGGCTTCAAGCCTTGGCCGGTGGGTTGAGAGAATGGCAAACAAGCCACTCTCTACCCTCCAAAGCAAAAACCAACAAGTGTTTGGTCCAACCAAGCACAAAACAGTCAAGTTAAGAGATCCTGAGGCAAGGTGCGTAGCCGAGACCTCCGAGAACTCAAAACAAACACGAATATGGATGATCACCTGGTGTTCAAATGGTGACGTCCAAGTCTTGAGGACGGTCAAAAATGGGGTGTCTACACATAGTTTCAACCTTGTGACTTAAGCTTGAATTTGGGACAATGGTTCATGATTTTGAGTAATTGGTTTTAATTATCCATATTCTCATGTCCTATAATGGTTTTCCATGTTTTGACATCAACTTGCAAGCTTTAGACCCTTGAACATCAAGTTTGGACTTCAAACAAAATTCTAGAAAACCCAAAATTCGGCTTGTCCGCTCGAGTGAGAAAAGCCTTACTTGAGCGCGAAATTGTAGCTCCCAGAAGTTTTCCAGAAATAACATGGTGGCTCGAGCAGACGAATCTGCGCTCGAGCGTACCCTGCCTTGCGTGACTTCTCGCTCGAGCATAAATTTCAAGCAACCAGAAGTTTTGCAGACCAAAAGGGGTCTACTCGAGCGACCAAAGCTGCGCTCGAGCGGAGGACCCTGTTTCAGAAATTTTGTAAAGGCATTTTATATGTTTATTTTTTTTTTTTCCGTTTTCTTTCACTTCTAAGCACTCTTAGGCATGCATTAGACATTTTAAATGAATTAAAGAGCATGAAACAAGCCTAAGAACATTATACAACTTAAAGAACAGAATGAATTGAATTATGACCCAATGTGTTATGAATTATGTAGAGTCAAGCGCAAGGGCGAATCAAGCACCGGATCACTGTGAGTAATATCTTAGTAAATATATTTTTGTATATGCATTATTTCCTACATGTTGTCTACGTGGTAATTTCTAAACTTATGAATTCGCACTATGAATGAGTATTATATTCACCCGTTCGTGAAAGAATCTGTAAAATGAATGTTGTGAAAATGGAAAATGGGCCTAAAGCCGTTTGGTATATTTGACAAGGACATAGATGGGGCCTAAGGTCGTTTGGAATGTTTAACAAGATAGACTAAAAGTCATCTTATACATGAATTGGGCCGCAGGCCGTTTGTATGATAATTGATTGGACCAAAGGTCGTTTTGAGTATATATATGGATGTGACACATAGCTATGAATATGAGAATATTGGACCCAAGGTTGTTTAGTTTTATGACATGAAGGACCGATGGTTATTGATACATGGATCCATTAGACCTGAAATTGGTCTATGAATGAGTATTGGACCCGAGGTCGTTTTGTATAGATGGACCCAAGAAAATAATTGCATTTCCCGAATAATGAACTAAGTTAATTATCAATCGGGCAGTGCAGTGTTATTAATTCTTCGCCTAGACGTGCTCCTAGGCCCAAAGCTCATCAAGGCATAGTTAGTGTGCTTCCAAAACATCTTAGGTTAGGGGATATAAAATATACACCATAAAGGCACATAAAGAGTGCACTTTAGGTCTAGACTCAAGCTGCACGACTCGTGCTTCTTTTAAAATATTTATTGCAATTACAACACTAGATTACACTTAATCTTTTTTTTTTTTAACATGCGAATATAGGAGATTAATCCCCTAAACATACATTGCAATCCAATACTATTTGAGACCTAATTATACAAAAACGTTGGTTGAATAGAGCTTTCTATTAAACTAGACTAACAATTATTGTTATTCTTTTTATTTAACTCCTTAGTCTCCTTTTCCTTCTCCTTCTCCATCTCCTTTCTAGTTTCATATGTTTATGATTTATGAGTTAGATGTTTGTGTTTTTGTGCACTTTGAATTATTATCTATAATAAAATATTGTTATTTGTTGGTATTTATGTATGAAAATATCTAATATTTCATTTTACTTATGTTAAACCATGAATTGTTTGCTTATATTAAATTATCCATTTTTTATCGTCGACGTGAGCCTCACTTTGATGAAGCCTACACCCTCGGCTTGTGCTTTGTGCTTTGAGTCTAGGCCTCAGGGAAAACTTGGTGCTTCAGTTCACCTATCACCTTTAATAACACTAGTGTAACAAATACATGTCATATAATCACTATAACCCACACTGATGATATGAAGTAGTTGCAATATTACAATTTCTAATAAATCTGAACTAATTAACTATTTTTGAAAAAGTTAGTGATCATGATTCATGTGTCAAAATTTTTAGTATGGAATCCAATTGAGTAAAAAGCTTTCAAAACAAATTGCACATTTTTTATAACCATGATTTCATCATAGTCGCTTTAATGGAACAAATGGAAGAATGTTAATTCCATGTTTAGTTGAGGCCCACTAGCCTTTATTATTTTAGGAAATTGTTTTAACCTCCTTTGAAGATGACTCTCACACCCCTAAAGTGATCCTGACCCTCCATGTATATATGGAACCCACTCATGTATGTGTGGGGCCCACTCATGTATGTGTGGGGTTCACATCATGAGTAATTCAGATTGTGGGGGTCTTGTGGGGTGGAGGTCTCAATCATTGCTCATTATTTTAACATGTTTTCTATTATTTTGGATTCCACAATTACATAAACTAATTTTTTTAAGATAAAATTCAAAATTACAATTTTAAATATGGAATAACTAGTATTACCCCCATGCCATATATGGTATCACACAAGTAATTAAAAAATAATGTTAAAATTAAATAATAATTAAAAATTAAAAATATTTTAAAATGAAGAGAAGAAAGAGATTTATAATCAAATAAATTTTAATTATTTTCGTGACAATTACAATTAAGGTTTTTTTTTTTTTTTTTTTTTTTGTGGTCTTCTCATCAATGGTGTGTTTTATGTATTAAATATAAAAATATGTGTTATAATATAATTAGCAAAAAATAAAGACAAAAAAAATAATAAATCATAAAAATTGTACCTACGGTAAAACATAAATAAATTACGCCATTGAAATTTTGTAATGGTAACGCCCTCAAAATAATAACATTAAAACCCATCATCATAGACATGCATTGGTATAAAAGATAAATATTCTTTTATTCATTAGAGTAGTTCCTTACAAAAGTATTACATGTTAATCGACAAAAGCAAATGCCCTACAGGCTTATAGCTTTCCAAGTTAACACTTGGTTACAAAAGAAGAGTTCTAACTCAATACATATAAAGCCCTTGGCTTGAATTTACATGTAATACACCAAAAGAATATAAACAAAACAATCCGCCTGCCTCTAGCCTCCCAAGCTATGTCCTTGGAGGTGGCATGCTACCTGTACCTGAAAATGATGTCCCATAAAGGGTGAGCCAACGTCCAGTAGAGATATGCTAAACACAGTATGAGCAATAACTAAGACATTGGCAATTGATAAATGTTCAATTTCCATAAACCAATTCAAATCCATTTCCATTTCATGACCATATGTTCATGTTTCTTTTCAGTTTCCATTTCTTATCAATTTCACATTTTTCATCAACGGCTCAGAACCTGGCCAACCACTTATATGAGACAATGACTCATATTAAACATCTCCCATTTATACAACAGATAAACATACTAATTGTATCAACATCTCAACAGATAAGCATACAAGCTATATCCACATTTCAACAGATATGCATATTAGCTATATCAACACTTCCAATGACAAGCATATGAGCTGTATCAACACATTTTCTGACAAGCGTATGAGCTGTATCAGTGGAGTCCATCCCCTATCTCCTCCCAAACAACATTCGGTTTAGAGGTCCATCCCCTATCTTCCCCTAAACCGTGGAGTACATCCCCTATCTCCTCCCACACACACAATGCATATCTACACAAAGGTCATATACACAATCAATCAATACATAACGTTAATGTATTCTGTCAACCGTCATACTCTATGACATATCCACTTGATTAGTTTTAGTTTGCCTAATCATCATGCATTGTCTACAACAATCAAAACTACCCTCCACCGGTAGTCCAAGCAATTATTTCTAAACAGATAATAAAAACTCCAACAGATAAAATATCAATGTTTTCAGAGTGAGCGATTAGCAAATCTAACTCTATTATTCAACCATATAATGACGTAGCTCCATTATTTCCAGCTCAATTCCATATAACTACAATTTTCCCAAATTAATTATACCAATTAATTTATTCAACAACTTGGGGTTTTCTACCCCATTTCCCAATATTGACCCAATGGCCTATATATCAACAACCAACAACAAAATCATTATTTTGAAACTCGAAATACATATTTTTGAATCAAAATAACAAAAGCCCCTTTTCAACATTTTCAAACCCTAACTTTTCAAAATCAACCATTTAACAAAATTCCCAAATATCTAGGTCAAAACCCATAGTTGTGAGTAAGAATCCCTACCTCAAATTTAGAAGGGGAAGAAGGAAGAAAAACCCAAAAGTCAACGGAAGAGAAACCAAGCTTTGCTCCGATCAAAATGAAGCCCTCGACAAGCTCTACACTTTATCTCAAAGGAGCAAGATGAGTAGAGGTCTTCAACCAAGTAGATCTAAGGATCTTTGAGTAAAAAGTGCCTTTTTGAGAGAGAGAGAGAAGGTGTTTCACGGTTTAGAGAGAGGAAATGGAAGAAAAAGTGAAAGAAAAGGTCAAGTGAGGGCCTTTATATAGTACTAGGTCAAAATAGATATAAGCCCCAAAGTCAACTCAAAATATCTAGTCAAAATATCCCCAAAAAGTAGGTCCAAACCGTGAGAAAAATCTGGTAAAAAGTCGTAGGTGTCGACCCCTACAACAGTGGTGTTGACACCAAAGAGGAAAAAGGATCTGGGAAAGCTTTGACAGCACTGCCGGTGTCGACACCATCCCAGACTGGTGTCTACCCTATCTTCCAGTAACCAACACACGGACAGAAGAGGGTCGACACCATCCCAGACTGGTGTCTACCCTATGTTCCAGCAACCAATACACAGACAGAAGAGGGTCGACACCATCCCAGACTGGTGTCTACCCTATCTTCCAGCAACCAACACACGGACAGAAGAGGGTCAACACCATCCCAGACTGGTGTCTACCCTATGTTCCAGCAACCAATACACAGACAGAAGAGGGTCGACACCATCCCAGACTGGTGTCTACCCTATGTTCCAGCAACACCTCCAGAACTTCTTCAACAGGTAAGGGTCGACCCTAGGAAGGCTGGTGTCGAACCTAGAATGGAATTTCTAAGTTTCCAAGGAACTTTTGACAAGAATAAGTGCGAACAACCAAACCCAACAAGTTTAAATCAATTTGTACACCTCCAAAACTGAGATACAACAACACCAAAGATTCTCAAAATAAAATAAAGGGTTCAAATACATTTACCAAAAGCTTTAAAGGGCTCAAGTGCTACAACCTCCCCACCTTAGGAAATTTCATCCCCGAAATTTTAAAGCAAGTATTTAAAGTCACAATTAAACCAATCCCAACAATAATAATCAACATATGCAACATTAATATTATGCTTGCATTTCCACGATACATTAACATACGCAATGTTAAAACAAACTTCCATTAGCCAAAACATTCACAATGTTTTACAATTTAAGACATATACAATGCTCTTAAAGTTCAACAATATTACAGAATTTCATTACAAAATTACACATCAATAAACTTGTCCGGATACTTCTCACGAACTTCCAACTCACGTTCCCAAGTGGCTTCCTCCACTCCGTGATGTTTCCACAAAACCTTTACCAAGGGAATGGTCTTACCTCGCAAGACTTGATCCCGCCTATCCAAGACCCGCACCGGTCTCTCCTCATATGAGGCATCCTCATCTACCTCCAAGTCGGTCCAATCTAACACATGGGAAGGATCTGGCTCGTACTTCCGAAGCATACTAACATGAAACACGTCACGAACTCCGGACAACTGCGGTGGCAAAGCCAAACGATAAGCAACTTCTCCAATCCTCTCAAAGATCTCAAAGGGACCGATAAACCGAGGGGATAACTTCCCATTCTTCCCAAACCTCATCAAACCTCGCCTAGGTGATATTTTCAAGAAAACATGATCACCTATCTCAAACGCCAAAGGCCTCCTCCTACGGTCAGCATAACTCTTTTGGCGGCTCTGGGCTGTAACAAGCCTCCTACGGATAAGCTCAACTTTCTCCGTCGTCTCCCTAACCAACTCCGGACCCAACAAAGGTGCATCACCCACCTCAGCCCAACAGACTGGAGACCGACACGGTCGGCCATACAAGGCCTCAAACGGTGCCATACCGATACTCGACTGAAAACTGTTGTTGTAGGCAAACTCCACCAAGGGCAAGTGCCTCTCCCACGTCCCACTAAAGTCAAGGACACAACCTCGAAGCATATCCTCAAGGATCTAAATAGTACGCTCGGACTGCCCGTCAGTCTGAGGATGATAAGCCGTACTAAAGGTCAACTTACTGCCCAAGGCACCCTGCAAACTTTGCCACAATCTAGTAGTAAAACGAGGATCTCTATCTGAGACGATCGTCACTGGGACCCCGTGCAATCTCACTATGTCCCGAATATACAAATCGGCGAGATGGTCTACCGAATCTCTCATGCGCATAGGGATAAAGTGCGCCGACTTAGTCAACCGGTCTACAACCACCCAAATAGCATCACTACCCCGCTGAGTCCTCGGAAGGCCTACAACGAAGTCCATAGTAACATGCTCCCACTTTCACTCGGCAATAGGCAAAGGTTGTAACAAACCCGCTGGCCTCTGATGCTCGGCCTTCACTTGCTGACAAGTAAGGCACTTTGATACGAAGGCAGCCACATCCCTCTTCATACCCTGCCACCAAAACTGGCGACCCAAATCCCGATACATCTTAGTGCCTCCCAGATGTACTGCAAGGCGTGAATGATGGAACTCTCGGAGTACTTCCTCTCGGCACGACTCCGGCACAAACAAACGGTCTCGGTATCTCACACTCAGGTCGGGATACACCGTCAAACCCTTCTCAACCCTTCCACTGGAGATCTTCTGTCGGAGGGATTCTACTTCAAGGTCACCTCTCTGTGCCTCTAACACTCGAGTCACAAGTGTAGGTTGTGCAACAACAGAAAATAAGGCCGCAGCCTCAACAGATTCACCCAGAAGCAAATCAAACTCACCAAGTGCCCCCAACATCTCCCACTCCCGAATGGCTATACAAGCTACATCACTAATGGATTTCCTACTAAGGGCGTCGGTCACAACATTGGCCTTCCGGGGTGATAGTGCAACTCGAAATCATAGTCCTCGATGAACTCCATCCACCTTCTCTGCCTCAAATTCAAGTCCCTCTGTGCAAACAGGTACTTCAAACTTTTATGATCCGAGAACACCTCAAACCTCTCATCATAAAGGTAATGCCTCCAAATCTTTAAGGCAAAAATCACGGCTGCTAGCTCTAAGTCATGTGTAGGGTAATTCTTCTCGTGTATTTTCAACTGACGTGAGCCATAAGCCACCACTTTCCCCTTTGCATCAACACACAACCCAAACCCAACAATTGGTAACCAATCACAATACGAACACTACCCCTATACAACTGATGGGGTCACCACGGACTCACTAACTAGCAAGACTCAAAACACGAACCAACATACAGGTACCATTTCCACTAACCCGAGATACAAATCTCACATTCCCTCGAACATTCTCACATAACCTTGTCAATACCACGCCACTCTCGCAACCATCACATCTAACTATCACATCAAATCTCCACATCTTACTCGCCACCCATCCCGAGAGTACCCTCCAGAGGCCCAGCCTCCGTGCTAAACCACTAGTCAAAACTACCGCTAGGCAACCACCATGAACCGACCCCGACACTGTCTCATGTCGCCGACTAGGCTTTCAAAGACTCACCATCCTAACTATCCAGAGGAGTAAAAGTCCTCGCCTTCTTCGTCATTAACCCACATCTTCATCCGCAAACACCATGTTAATTACATACTATATCTAGTATTAATCTCACACTTCACATCCTCTCGAGGAGTTCCCGCGATAGTAGACTAACATCACTTTCACACGCGTAAAATCAATTAGACAACACTAGTGAAATTTCGAATATCGGTAAGTATAACTGTTCTCGCCTCTTTGTACTTCTGATTAAGATACGCATCCCTCAGTGATCCTTCTAAATTTGAAAACACGGCTCAACGGCCCTCACTTTTCCCAAACCAAAACACACGCATAAGAATGCATTATTACCAAAAATTTTATGGTTTTACAGCAATTCATCACATCAATAAAACTTTAAAGCTACATAATGCTCCAATCCACCCACTCCAGGGAAATTAACAAACCAAGCATATATGTATATATATATATATAGATAGACAAGCAGTTTAGATGTTTCAACAATCCCAAGACACATTGGTTACACACTAGAACCCAATGGCCACAAAACGATAATTCACCAGTCACAAAATGGATTAGTCAAAACAAAACCAACCCCTCGGTATTACCACTACTGCCGTCCCTTGCTGGACCGTCAAAAATTGGTCATCCTCGAACATAAGATGACCTACGAGCTTACAGGCCACAGACAAGAACTACTGACGTGCCCCCCTCTGTCCACACCTGGAACAACTACAAACTTCCCCAACTGGGGTTTGGGAACTCGACTCTACTGAGGCCCTCACAATCTGGCTTGCTAGTCCCCCAAAACGATATTGGTCCCGTCCAGTTGGATAAGGCTGGACCCGACTCGGTTGCAAAACACCCAAAGAAGTCCTTGGCTGGGTACAGGAACGTTTAAAATGACCTTGCTGCTTACACACCCAGCAAGCAAGTGGATCCCGAATAAGCGACTGGTGCAAAGTCTGGGCTGGTGGGGATCCCAACAACTGCCTCCCCACAGTGCGTTCGGTCGGCCCAAAATTTGGCTGACCAAAAGATTCTGGTGGTGCTACTACTGGTCGAACTGTCAAACCAGCCCCCTTCCTCTGTGGGCAAACCGAAACCTTGTGGCCCAGCAGACCACATCTGAAACAAATGACGCCCCTCTGTTTACTTTCTCCCGAACCCAAATCCGACACTGGAAGGGTAGTTCTAGCCCGACCTCCCTGCTGCGAGTTTAAACCCCTCTGCCTCTTAAAAGGTCTACTAACACCCTGAGTCACAGGAGTCGTCGAGATGGCTTCCTCTCCGCCCTGTCCCATTGCTAGCACCGCGGCCACTGCATGGGCGGCTGCCTCAACAAGCACACTATATCTTTTATGCCAAAACCCCGCTATCCTTACACGGATGTCGTCACGCAGCTTACTCTCAAACTCGAAACAACGCAAGTCCTCTGTCTCCACCAATTCTGGAGCAATCCTCGACAGGTTAGTAAACCATCTTTCAAACCGCACCAAAGGTGTAGTACCTTGGTGTAACCCCACAAACTGTTTCCGCAACTCTTCCCGAGTGGAAGGAGGGAAATCGCAACTCCCTCGCCTAGGCATCCTAGTAAAAGTAACAGAGACACGTTAGCACACTCATACATGTGCCGAAGCTAAACACTCACGTCCTAATACATAGACAATTGTAATTCACTCCACGCAAGCATATAAACACGTAAGCATTTACGAATTTCATTTCCGGATAATGATAGTCCCGAGACGTTACTAGAGTTCCGGTCAGAAACAGCATTGATCAAGTGCCTTTCCAACAGGACTCCCAGAAACCCAAGGATCCAATCAACATCCAAGAAACTACATCCCATACCCAAATAATCACATAAACATGTTATCACATAAGTACATAACATTACGTCCAAGTCTCTAACAAGCGAGACAAACCTATTGTGATACTAATCACTTTCCACGTACCCAAAGTATTCGAACTCGGTACGCTCTGATACCACGTTGTAACACCCTCAAAATAATAGCATTAAAACCCATCATCATAGACATGCATTGGTATAAAAGATAAATATTCTTCTATTCATCAGAGTAGTTCCTTACAAAAGTATTACATGTTAATCGACAAAAGCAAATGCCCTACGGGCTTACAGCTTTCCAAGCTAACACTTGGTTACAAAAGACGAGTACTAACTCAATACATATAAAGCCCTTGGCTTGAATTTACATGTAATACACCAAAAGGATATAAACAAAACAATCCGCCTACCTCTAGCCTCCCAAGCTATGTCCTTGGAGGTGGCATGCTACCTGTACCTGAAAATGATGTCCCATAAAGGGTGAGCCAACGCCCAGTAGAGATATGCTAAACATAGTATGAGCAATAACTAAGACATTGGCAATTGATAAATGTTCAATTTCCATAAACCAATTCAAATCCATTTCCATTTCATGACCATATGTTCATGTTTCTTTTCAGTTTCCATTTCTTATCAATTTCACATTTTTCATCAATGGCTCAGAACCTGGCCAACCACTTATATGAGACAATGACTCATATTAAACATCTCCCATTTATACAACAGATAAACATACTAATTGTATCAACATCTCAACAGATAAGCATACAAGCTATATCCACATTTTAACAGATATGCATATTAGCTATATCAACACTTCCAATGACAAGCATATGAGCTGTATCAACACATTTTTTGACAAGCGTATGAGCTGTATCAGTGGAGTCCATCCCCTATCTCCTCCCAAACAACATCCGGTTTAGAGGTCCATCCCCTATCTTCCTCTAAACCGTGGAGTACATCCCCTATCTCCTCTCACACACACAATGCATATCTACGCAAAGGTCATATACACAATCAATCAATACATAACGTTAATGTATTCTGTCAACCATCATACTCTATGACATATCCAATTGATTAGTTTTAGTTTGCCTAATCATCATGCATTGTCTACAACAATCAAAACTACCCTCCACCGGTAGCCCAAGCAATTATTTCTAAACAGATAATAAAAGCTCCAACAGATAAAATATCAATGTTTTCAAAGTGAACGATTAGCAAATCTAACTCTACTATTCAACCATACAATGACGTAACTCCATTATTTCCAACTCAATTCCATATAACTACAATTTTCCCAAATTAATTATACCAATTAATTTATTCAACAACTTGGGGTTTTCTACCCCATTTCCCAATATTGACCCAATGGCCTATATATCAACAACCAACAACAAAATCATTATTTTGAAACTCGAAATACATATTTTTGAATCAAAATAACAAAAGCCCCTTTTCAACATTTTCAAACCCTAACTTTCCAAAATCAACCATTTAACAAAATTCCCAAATATCTAGGTCAAAACCCATAGTTGTGAGTAAGAATCCCTACCTCAAATTTAGAAGGGGAAGAAGGAAGAAAAACCCAAAAGTCAACGGAAGAGAAACCAAGCTTTGCTCCGATCAAAATGAAGCCCTCGACAAGCTCTACACTTTATCTCAAAGGAGCAAGATGAGTAGAGGTCTTCAACCAAGTAGATCTAAGGATCTTTGAGTAAAAAGTGCCTTTTTGAGAGAGAGAGAAGGTGTTTCACGGTTTAGAGAGAGGAAATGGAAGAAAAAGTGAAAGAAAAGGTCAAGTGAGGGCCTTTATATAGTACTAGGTCAAAATAGATATAAGCCCCAAAGTCAACTCAAAATATCTAGTCAAAATATCCCCAAAAAGTAGGTCCAAACCGTGAGAAAAATCTGGTAAAAAGTCGTAGGTGTCGACCCCTACAACAGTGGTGTTGACACCAAAGAGGAAAAAGGATCTGGGAAAGCTTTGACAGCACTGCCGGTGTCGACACCATCCCAGACTGGTGTCTACCCTATCTTCCAGTAACCAACACACGGACAGAAGAGGGTCGACACCATCCCAGACTGGTGTCTACCCTATGTTCCAGCAACCAATACACAGACAGAAGAGGGTCGACACCATCCCAGACTGGTGTCTACCCTATCTTCCAGCAACCAACACACGGACAGAAGAGGGTCAACACCATCCCAGACTGGTGTCTACCCTATGTTCCAGCAACCAATACACAGACAGAAGAGGGTCGACACCATCCCAGATTGGTGTCTACCCTATGTTCCAGCAACACCTCCAGAACTTCTTCAACAGGTAAGGGTCGACCCTAGGAAGGCTGGTGTCGAACCTAGAATGGAATTTCTAAGTTTCCAAGGAACTTTTGACAAGAATAAGTGCGAACAACCAAACCCAACAAGTTTAAATCAATTTGTACACCTCCAAAACTGAGATACAACAACACCAAAGATTCCCAAAATAAAATAAAGGGTTCAAATACATTTACCAAAAGCTTTAAAGGGCTCAAGTGCTACAGTAATTATACTTCATCTTATATTAAAGTTCATCCGATTATATAACAAATCACATGTGCCAAATAATTTTTAGGAAAATTTATCCATAAATTATATATGGGACAATGTTGATCGATTTAGTCTTAAGAGTTTCCTTATGAACTAATTAGTCAATTTTGTTTTGAAAAGTTATATTTATTTAATTTGGTGCTATTTGAGTTTAAGTGAATGCTCTTTTGGGATTTATATTTCCAATCTTTTTGATTTGTTTTGGGGATGGAAATGGAAAGGTGAGGTGTGAAATATTCTTTTTTAGGGATTTGTGACTAAAGTATTGATTGTCGAACATGAAAATTTATATTTTTGTTAGTATGGTTTTCTTGTGTTACATTGAAGTGTTACATTAGAGTATTACGTTTGGAAAAAGCACACTAGAGAATTTTCGTGTGTTACATTTATTGGAGTATTACATTTGGGAAAAATACAATAAGAAATTTTTTTAGAATGTTACATTGTTGCGTTTCAGAAAAGTATATTAAGGAGTTTTTTAGTGTATTACATTGGAGTATTACATTTGGAAAAAGTTATACTAAGGAGTTTTTGTGTGTTACATTGATTGGAGTATTACATATGAGAAAAGTACACTAAGAAATTTTTTAGTGTGTTACATTACAGTGTTACGTTTGGAAAACGTACACTACAAAATTTTTGTGTATTATATCGATTAGAGTGTTACGTTTGGGAAAAGCACATACAGAATTTTTTTGGGAATTTACATTGTCACGTTTGAGAAAAGTACAGTAATGAGTTTTTTAGTGTGTTACATTGGAGTATTACTTTTTTGAGTATTACGTTTTTGGAGTGTTACATTGAAGTGGGACGTTTAGAAAAAATACACTAAGGAGCATTTTTGAAGTTTACATTTTGTAATTTAACATTATGAGAAAATTCACATTTGTCCCTCAACACATAACACACACGCATTTATACTTGGCTCTTTATGTAATTCACACTAGAATGGGACAATTGGGTCTATAAGAAAAAAAGATCGAACTAAACAGTTCATAAGTTTACTATTGCGGATTTATTGGTGTTTCACCCTAATTTTTAACTTTTACCTTTCTTGTGAAACTCGATAAATTGGATTAATAAAATAGAAAAGAGAACAATGGGAATAGTCTCTTTTTCTGTCGCTCCTCAAACTAATCTTCCTCTTATTAAGCATAATTATAAGTTCTCCCCTCAAATAGTTCAATTACAATAAAATTAACTATTGAAAATAAAAATTAAAGTTCAAACTTGGAATAGGTCAATCTAGCATTTAATCTAATCCAAAGCCATTCTTTTGGTCTGACTTCACCATTAAGACCAATGTTTTCATAATTTTAAATATATATATATATATATTAAAAATTTTCATATGAAAAAGAATAAATTAAACTATTTACCAATGTCAACTTATCTCTCGAAACAACTTTTCTTGGTCTAGACCTAACAAACCAATTATCATTGTTTGAATTATATGCCACTAATAAAATTAATTTATTAAACAAATAAATAAAATACATTTGTATATAAAATAATTTTGAGTTAGCCCCCAAACTTAATTTTTTTGGCTTATTTTCTAATTGAACCATTTTAGTGTTTAAAGCCTAACCTATTACTTTAGATAATATGACTTGTTTTTCAGTGCCGACATAGTTAGGATTGTTTAGTTTTTCTTTAAAACTTTGTGCACTCATTCTTCCTTTATTAATATTTGTCTCAATACTCTTTGTATATTGATTTTCATTGATAAAGATATTTTTTTTTTTTAATGATAAAATAAGTGATCTAACTTATTGATAAGAACCTCAAGCTTGATTTTTTTTGGGACCAAACTATTTAGACTGTATAGGTTATTAGAGGATGAAGTCTATTATGATTGATCTTTGGTAATCTACCTAAAATTCATATATATATATATATATATATATATATTTGTATTTATTAAATTATGTATAACTCGCACTTCAAATAGTATTTTTTTTTATATAGATTTTTAAAAAGAGTAATATTATGTGACCATATTTTGATATCAGATTTTAGTACCGTATATTGTTAACACATTACATGACGCTAATCACATTATTTGACAGGCGTCACATGACACATATAGGTATTGTCTTTAAAGTGTCACATCAGATACTATCAAATATGGTCATCATAGCATTACTAAATTTCATATTTTATTCCTTTAATATTCCAAAATTTTTAATTTCAAATGAAATGGGGCTTAATAATGAATAAGATTCTGTTTTGGGTTTTCCATTTAAAAGGTTTTTAAAATTTCAAATTAGATATATGGCTAGATGTGCCAATAGTTTTATGCTAAATATATTTCTTAAGTTTTAAAAAAAATTATAAAAGAATTTAAAAAAAGAATTAAATGTAAACTTTGAACCAAACAAAAAAAAATTTGCTTAATAAAATTTGAAAATTAACGTTAATAGGTCATGATCAATATGTATTGCATGGATCCATCTTTTACTATTATCGTAAAAAAAAAGAAGTTGTATTTCATTGTTACCGATTTAAAATTATGAAGTAGTGTTCTATTGTTATTATCATTTAAATGTTTGATTTATTTTTCATATCAATATTATAAAAAAAAATATCATACATTTAGGAATTTGAAAGCTGATAATTACACCATCTAAAAAAAGTGATAATTATAGAATTTAAAATATGTTATCATAATGATTAAAGTGTCAATAATTATAATTAAAGTGAAATGATCAATGATTTTATGACATGTGTATTTTTATGTTTTATTAATTTAAAATTATAAAAAAAATTATTAGAAGTTTTAAATTCATTGACCCAACATTTTGACCTATATAATAGTATAGATAGAAGTATAAATATAAATATAGATTTCATACTATAACCATTGAACCTAAAATAGTAATAATGTCATTGCATTTTTGAAATCACAAAATTTAATGAAATAATATTGACAATGATTAAAAGGATATAAAAATTAACGTAATTTATGTAAATTACATTTTGGACTAATCACAAAATGACAGGTGTATTTTAAGTGATATAAAATTTTTAAAAAAATTAGATTGAGATTTTCAGGCTCAAAGAGGACACAACGTATTTGCTTACATTATACTAGTTGTATACCCATGCTATCCATATCATAAAACATATATTTATTAAGAATAAATTTTTCTTGGGATTGCCTTTGGAAGCCAAAATGTAATTTTAAATTAATAAATGCTAGAAAATCATATCCATGTGAATATTGTGTAGAAAATTTAATAATTTTTTTGAGGTCCCTAATATTAATCTTTTAGATTTTACACATAAAAATGACTTACACTAAGGTGGTGTTTGATAATCTACTTCAACACTTAAAACTTAATATATTAAGTGATAATCAATTAAGCCCGTTTGTTAACTATAATTGACATTAAGAATAAAATATATATATATATAGACATACACTATTATAAACTCACTACCACCGCCACTGCCGCCACTACTACTACCATCACCTTCATCATCACCAATGCCATTGTTATCATAAGTACCACTATCATTTCATTACCTACCATATCATCACCACTGCCATTACTACCACCACTATAACAACCATTACAACTTCACTTGCACAATTATGGTCACTGTTGTCACAACCACCACGATCATTCCACTATTGTCGCCCCCCTCTTTTTTTATTTCTACAATATTACCCTTTTACTATCACCACAATCATTATCTATTAATCTCTACCACTATTAACATTGGCGCCATATCTAACATCGTTGTTGCCTCCTCCATCACTGCCAACTCACAATCACAATATAAAAATTGTAAGATATACAATTTTAATAAAAATTTAAAATTTGATCTTATACATATCAAAGAATTTGTTTTAGTTCAGCACGTAATTTCTTATTGAACAACTTTTCAACCTAAAAAATTCATCATTAAGTTTTCAATACTTAATTTTTCAATTTTCAGTTTTTAATTTTATCAAATACCACCTAAGGAAATAAATATATAGTTCTTTTTTAGATTGGAAAGTTATTGTTCAAAAATGGTTAACTATTATACATATTTTTAAATTGCATATAATAATAAAGTACAATTACTCAATGCTTATTTTATCATTAAAAACTCTCATCTAGGCTTGATATTTTGTTGGACCAAACTGATTGAACTAGACAAACAACACAAGCTCTCGACATATGGAGAATATGTATTCTATTAATATTGTTTTGATTTTTAGCTTATAAAATTTAAATATCTATTTCTTTTTTTCATTTTCAAAAGTACTACAATTTAATAAAATTTGAAAAATGTTATTATATTGATAAAAGAATCAACAAAATAAATGTCAAATTTATAAATAAAATAAAATAAAATTGTATGGTAAATTTTTGAAAACTAAGATGGGTAGGTATATGTATTGCATGTTTTGACATAATGTTTGCCATTATAGTAAACAAGTAAAATTTGTTGAAATTTATTTTCCATATCAATGTCATAAAAGGAGAATAATTATTGAATTTGAAAGGTAGTAATTAACAAAATTTGATATATATTACTGTAATAATGAAAGATCTAATAACTATAATTAAAATGAGAGGGCCAGTGATTTCATGACCCATGTAATTTTATATTTTTTCAATTTAAAAATCTAAAAGAATTAGGTTAGGAATTTTGAGTTCATAAACCTAAGAACGTTTTTACTTATATTATATAATAACTAGTATATAACCTGTGCAATGCACAGGATTAAACAATGACTGATAAATTTATTTTAAATTAATTAAAAGAATTTAAAAAACAAGATTAAGTAAGTTTTAACCCTTTTCTTAACAAATAAGAGCGTTTAAAATTAGCTTTTTAAGTACTTTTTGGCTTTTTTAAAAGATAAAAAAAAGGAAGCCGCTATTCACACTCTACTTTACTCTAAATACACCCCCTTCCTTGCTCTAACTACATTAATACTCTTGGAGTTTTGGTTTCTTCAAGGAGTGTATTTTGTGTGAAAGTGTAATAATATAAATATGTATAATAAAGGACAAAAAAAGGTTGTATTTGGAGTAAACTGGAGCGGGAACAGTGGCTCCCTAAAAAATTAATGTATTTAGGAATGAGATTTTTTAATTGTATGGAAAAATACGAATAAGTGATGTCGTATTTTTATTTTTTTACTTAAATCTTTTATTCTCCTTCCAAAGATGTAAACAATTATGTACTCACTCACAAAAATTGTTTCGTCTTTTCAAACTAGTACAAAGATTTCCTAACCTTTTTTTTTTTGTATATGCCAAACACATTTTAGCACTCTTTAGTTTCTTGACTTTTTAATCAAAAAGATAACATCCCAAACATGGCATGAGTTATACGATATTTATTTATTTATTTATTTACCTATTTATTTTTTTCTATTAATGTTTTGTCCTAAATATTATATAACAAATAGATATATAATAATTCAATTGATAAAAATAAAATAAATGAATTTTCTAAAATTACAAAAAATTATACTTTCGGTTAAGTATAATATAACGATTCTGGTTTAAACCCGACCCGCTTATTGTTTTGGATTCGGGATTCCTTGTCTTCATTGTTGTTCATGTCCTTGTTCACCTCATTCCTTGTTGAATTGGATTGTTTAAGTATTGCGGTTGCATTTGAAACAGGTAGGGAGTTCATTTTTCAAAGAAGTCTTTGCCCAGAATTTTGCTTGTTCACTCGAGCTATCTTTTATAGTCTACAAAACTACTAAGAATTTGATATTTGTGCTCGAGCGACACTTATTGAGCTAGAGCGAACTTTTACAAGTTTGAACTACTAGGAGGGGTGTCTTGTGCGCTTGAGCGACCATTCTTGCGCTCAAGTGGTGTCTTCGTTTGTGTCTGGTCGCTCAAGTGGTGTCTTCGTTTTTGTCTGGTCGCTCAAGCGACCATTCTTGTGCTTGAGCGGTTTATGCGTATATCAGTTCGTAAAAGTCACTTTTTGGATCACTTTTTCATTTCTCTCTCTCTCTCTCTCTAAAACTTTCAAAAACCTAGATCTACCCCCTCTCTCTCTAAAACTCACCTTTAAACCTCAAATACACCCTCACTCTTGATCTCTACACCTTTGTCCTTTGGAGAAAAGATAGAGTTCATCGAGAGCTTCTTTCTAATCAGAGCAAAGTTCATTTTCAGCTCCTTCCAACTTCAACCCTTGCTCTCTCTTGTCTTCTAATCTTAAGGTTGGGATTTTCTTAATGGTGTGCATGTTGTTTAGCTTTGTTATATGTTATTTTTGTTAGTTATGGGTTTTCAAAAAGTTAGATTTGGATATATATTTATTAATGCACAAATTTGGGAAAAAATACTTATTTTCAGTTATGGTTTGGGATTGGTAACCTAGTGGTTGTTGTGTTATGTATTTTTGAAGAAAACATTTGGTTTAGTGGGTTTTCAAAGGTTAATAAAAAAAAAACTAGGGTTTTGGATGCTTTTATGGAAAAAGATGGAATTAGAATGGTTGTGGGATTTTAGTTGAAATGAGGTTTGGTTGGAAAATGTTTCGAATAATTGAAAAATACCAAGTATTATTTACTCTTTTGAAATGGTGATTTTGTTGGAGACCATATGAGAGGTTTTGGGAAAATTGCATATTTTCATTGAGATTCACAAGACTTGTGAAGAGTGTGAATGCTGTTTTGGAAATCATGAGATTTTGTATAAATCATTGGGTTTCCGACTTGGTTATGATTTTGGAATATTATTGTTGTTGCTGTCATTTAATTAGAGATAATTGTTTTTTTGGCAACCGATAGAGGGTTGTATTGATAGTTGTAGAAACTGCATAGGAATTAGGGAAGGGAAATATTTACAAATCATACATTGCATTGTGCATATCATGGATTTGTAACTGGAGATTTCAATGTTTCGGAAAATGTATGGTTGTTTTGAGATGCATGTATTGTATTACAGAAAGGGTAAATAAAATGGTAAAGCTATGAGGTCGTGTTAAAGCAGAATTAAGTTGGCTTATGTGTCCTTGGTGTAAGACATAAAACCCGCATGGTGGGTATCGAGCCTTCCGGCTAATACCAATAAAAATGGCATAGTGACTTTCATAGTTACTATTATGAACACTAGCCGAGGGGATTTATTCATTTTATTTACCTTGATTGTTTTGAAAGAATATTGTTGATTTGGAAAGGTGTTTTGAAAATCTCACTTTACATTGTTTCAAAGAGGGAAAATACATGTTTCACCATGACACATCACGTGCATTCATCTTATGACATTGTTAAACTTCATACATGTCATTATGTTTATTGCTACTAGGCTTTATGCTCACCCTACGAGGGAAACCACTTTCAAGTGAACCGGTGTGCCTCCGCTAAGGTGATGACTTAGGAGGATCTTGGAGCTTGAGGCTCGAATTTATTGTTTTCCTTGGTTATATATTGTAATTTAAGCCACGGGCTTCTTTGGATTGAGTTGTGACTCATTTGCTATAATCGGGCAAGGCCATAGAAATTTGTAGCTTTTCAGGCATTAACTTGAAATAATTTGGTTTTATATTTTACAGATAAGATTCATGTTGTACAACAAAAGAATATACTGAGGCATGTGTTGGAAACAATGTTGTATATTCATATTGTTGTTGTGATCCGTATGTTAGTGATATTGTACGGGAGTAGAATATCTTTTTTTTGCGGGGGGGGGGGGCGTTACATATAATTACATGATCTTTGAAATTCGTAATTATAATTCATCCTACCACAATTTTTTGGTCTATCTTTCTCTTTCCCACTCATCTTTTGTAGCATTCCGAAGATTTTCTTCATTGCTCGAGAGATGGATTGGTCGCTTGAGTGGTCTGGCATGCTATCCAATACTTTAGCAGGTCTGTAATTCTAGTTGTTGCTGAAGTTTGCTTAAGCATAACATTGGTCGCTCGAGCAGTTTGCCTTGTTTGGTCTGAACTTCTGGGAGTTCGAGTTCTTCGCTCAAGCAACGGTTTCTCGAGCAGTCTGTTTGAAGTTAGCATCTTTAAAAAGGCATCTTGGTCCACTGTTCTCCATTCTTTTCTCTCTCTTCTTCTCTTCTACCATTTTTGTGGGTTTCAAGCATTCTAGCTTTGTTTTCATCTATTTCTACTCACTTTCTACCCATAGTTCTATAGATCAAAACGTAGAGGGTTGCAAGAGTTTCATTTTAATCTGAGCTGATCGTGTTTTTGTTGCTGTGGATTTTTTGGCTTTCTGCTTATTGCTTCAAGAGGTAGGGATTTCTTTGTTCATTTCCAATACTTCGTCTATAGATACACATGTGGTAGATTTATTGCATAAAAATCATATCTATTATGGATTTCTTTGAAAATCATGAAAGGGATCTAGGGTTTGAATGTGTGGAGTTGAAATTGTTAAATTGGTTGTTGTTTGGGTTAATTGGGGAGTTGTTTAACATGTTTATGTAGAGAGAGAGAGAGAGAGAGGCCCTAATTTAATATTTGACTTAGTGAATCAAAAAAGGGTAACATTGAATAATATTTGTATTTTGTTAATATGGATTGTGTTAACAACAAAAAGGGAGAATTAACCATGGTATTGAAATTATTTTGGATTAATTATAATAGATTGAGTTAGACTATGGCTTTGATATCCATGGATTAGTTTTGTGAAATGAAAAGAATAGATCCTAGAGAAAGATTGGAGTATGGTGATTTGAAAAATGAAAGAATTGATTTTTGAAAAGAGAAAGAGGTCATAACACTTTGTAAAATTAGAAATGAACTTTAGGTTGGATTGTGAATATTTTATTTTATTATTGTTGTTGTTGGACTTAAAGTCTCATGTGAATTGAATTATTTTATCACAGGTATTAAGTGCACATGTTTAGAGGTTTTTGTCCTTGGTTATCGGTGGAGGATGACACTTTTGTTGAATAGATTATATGTACGTATTTCACTGGTATTATTTGTACGCTTGACTTGTTATGATGGTTGGCAATGTATACTTCGCTGAGAATCTGAGCTACCATTACCTTTCAGCTAGCGCCTGGAGAATTGATTATGCTGAGAACCAGAGGCACCAGTACCTTCCAGCTAGTGCATGGAGAACTTGGCAGAGGTACCATTACCTTCCAACGAGTGTGTAGTAGATTGGCATTTCATTATGGAAAGTTATATCCTTGGCTTGCCGTGCTTAAGGCAGGTAGAGTAGAGTTTTGTTAATCATATTTGTCTCAGTATGTCTGTGTGTATAATGCATTATGATGGTTATGTTTCAGGAAGACCGGGTTGTCTTATATGTTGAGTAGATAGTTGTTTGGTGTTTGGTGTTTTCATCTTCGTGTTAGATGTTTATGTGTACATATAAGCGTATCAAATTAATTGTTGAAAGTATCTCTTTAACTTGGGCTTAAGGTCGAAAAATGTAATGAACGTGTTGGAATCGAAAGTAGGCTATGTATTGAGTTGTAAATAATATGAGGAAATCAAATTTTGTGGTTATATTTTGAAAGCAAACGGTTGTTATATGATATATATATATATATATATTTGGAAAACGAGAAGGAAATATGAACCGTCTGTATTATTGAACAAATTGAATGATTTTTGGGAAAAGTACTTATGTAAATATTCTTTGGTACAAATCGTCACATTATTTATATAGTATGAGTTTGAGCATTCATGATCATGGCTATCTGTAAGTTGTTATTGTTTAGGATCCTGTTGGGATCCCTACTAGACTTTTTGTTTATCCGACGTTGCTAATCTTTTTTCAGGTGAATGTCGAGAAGTGGTTCAAGATTGAGGATTTTCTTTATCTGTTGACCATGGGGCCTTTTATTTGTTGGCAAAATGCCATTGTTGTAAAAAGTATACAACTCCTTCTCTATTATGTAATGATGTAAGCCTGTGGACAATTTATTTAATTATGTCACATGTTGCATCCATTGTGTATTCGAATGAGAGAACTTTCTTTTATTTATTCTTGTAAATGTATAGAGCTTTCATTCGTTATCTCTGAAATTGTATTATAATAATGGTTTTGGTAAGGTTATCCGTGAAATAAAAGTGGAGCATTACAACTTGGTATTAGAGTAAGTCAGGTTTGAATATTCTGGGCTTGTGGGGAGCGGTTTTTACTACAACTTGTTTTCTATGCTTAGTGAAGATGTTTGCATGTGGTTAGGATAAGTTTTAGGGCTTTATTTGAGCATGGGGTCAAATTTCCTAGATAATGCTTGTAACCAATGAACTTACTTTGAGGTCTTATTGGAAACACGCCTAATCAATGTGGTTTCTGATAGGAATTCCTTGAGAGTTCCAGGGCAAGTAGTTATCTAGTGGACTTGATTCGATTATGTGATTAAGTGTTTAATTGTTTATATGTAATAAAATTGTGTGTTTGGGGGCTAAGTGTGTCTTGTAGCCTAGTGAGGGTGAATGTGTGCCTCGGGAAAGGCTATTGTGTTATGCACTAAGTTTGGTTTTTCTTTTTTTTTTTGTTTTTTTTTTGTTTTTTTTTTTTGTTTTTTGGTGTTCTATATGATGTCTACACAAGGGAAGAGAGGACGAATTGGAAATATGAGTGTCGGTAGAGGCATATCTATTCCTTTAGCACCTACCATTGTTGCATCGCCTATCGACAAGTAAGTTACATAAGAGATTTTGAGAGCAGTGCAAGATGCTCTAGCTCGCAACGAGGGTGACAACGGGCGTACCCTCAAACTTACTAAGGAGTTTCTTTGCTCCAATCCACCAGAGTTTTTGGAGGAGACAAAGCCACTGGAGGCAAAAAATTGGTTGGAACAGATTACCAAGACTCTTGATATGCTCAAAGTTGAAGATGAAGGGTTGAGGATCTCTTTACTTTTCAATTGAAGGGAGACATAGGTTATTGGTGAAAGTATGCTCAGGATATTGTAGGTAACACGTGGATTGCTTTTATCGAGGCCTTCTTGGCCAAATATTTTCCTCATTCCGCTCGGGAAAGGTTGAGGGAACAGTTCGTTGAGTTACGCTAGGATGCTACTCCTTTGGCACAGTTTGAGATGAGGTTTACTAGTTTGTCGAGGTTTGCTTCAGAGTTGGTGGCAACGGTCATTGCTATGAGTTTGAGAGGCAAGTTATGTGATGATATCCAAGAGAAGGTAGTGGGATCTTGGTGGAAGAATTATTATGCTCTAGTTGAGGTGCGCAACCCATGTAGATGCCATGGTTATGTGTGTTGGTCAGGATAGGGAGAAGGCCACTTCCGCAACTCCTACGGTTCATAAGCACATTAGGCTCAATAAGAGGTAGAGGCAAGCACATGTTCAACCTCAAGCACAATCCTTTCGGACTCGTCTGTTGGGAGGCCTAGTGAGGTTCAAACTTTAAGCCACTCTCAGAGTAGGGGGTCTACTACTTATTTTGATTGTGGTCAACTAGGCCATGTTAAGCGTTTCTACCTTTTGTATGTCAATTCTTCGGGTATTTCAAAACCTAGTCGAACTCAATCTCTTCAGTCTATACGAGGGCAGTATCGATATCAGACCCAAGCAGGCCAGGCTTCGAAAGCTTCACAAGGGTTAACCTTTTTGCCAGCACAGTAGTATTACCCTTGAGAGGGGACTTTGTATTTGAGGCCGGTAATATAATATTTGAACTTTTTTTTGTTGACCGGTGTACTATTGGATGTTGAGACACCATGATTGTGTGTTGTATATGTATATATATTGTTGTTTGTCTATCCTCATGTATTAGGGGCAAACAGTAAATCTTGAACTCTCTTTTGTATAGATGTAATAAGAAGTCGTTAATGGGATTGATGATCCTAGTGTTGTTGTATACCCGATGTTAATTTATGAGATGATTATGAGATGGCCTATGAGCCTTGTTTTGTTTGGAAATGGTTTGTTGAGAATGAGAAATCTGTGGGTTATTGTGATTGCTGTGGTGGTATCGTAAGGGTCGACTTATAAGGCTTTGAATGTGTTGAGTCTAAGGGAATGTGAGACTTTAGAGGTTTGTGAAATTGGTGAATGTTATGTGAGAATGTCTAAGGGAGTGTGAAATTTGTACCTCGGGGTAGTGAGAATCATACTAGTGTGTGTCGTTTAGTATTTTGGGTTTTGATGGTTAGCGAGTTCGTTGTGATCTTATCAATCATAGGTAAGGATGGTGTTCGTGTCATGGTTGGTTATGAGTTGGTATTTGTTGTGGGTGAAATGGTTCATGGTATTATCAGATATTGGGGGACGTTTATGAGTCGGAGGAGAAATTTCATGGATAGATACTAGAAGTATTTCTTGGGATGATGAATGGTTTGTGTTCTCAGGTAACGAGTGTAGCATTGGTAAGGCTTGTCTTGTATGACCAGGACCGTGTGATCGCCGTTGACCCTATCAGTCTTGTGTTTGAGATGTAAGAATGCGTTTGTCATATAAGCCTATGAGTGGTGATTTCTTTGGGAACAACGGTGGTGTGATCTATTTTAAGGAATCCGATGAGATTCTAAAATGTGTGGAACAGTGTGTGGAGCCCATCTCAGAGTAAACGGGGCAGAATAAAATGCAGATGTTTGAGTGCCGAGGGTAGAGTTTCTTGAGTAGTTAGTCAGTTGGTTAATATCAAAGTTGGGTGACAAATAGTCGCTTTAGAATGGTATGGTTTAGTTCGGTTTGGAACTGGTGGTTTGGATGAGTAGTATTCAAAGTTGATTGACTCATAGTTATCTCGAAAATTGTTTCAGTTCAGGTAAATTAGGTGGTGCTTGAGGGCGTTGAACCTAGCTTGTGTGTGTAAGTTATTGGTGTGAATTTGTGGAATCCCTCGAGTTGGGATGACGTGTTAGAATCTAGATTGTTGCAAGCACACTTGTGCCAAGGTATATCAATGATTATCGATGTTAATGTGCATGATGGTTTGGAACTTTCAACTGTTGGGAAGTCGTATGTGCTGTATTATCTCTTGTAACACCTTGATTGTTTTTATTCATTGAATTATAGAAATGTAGTAAATGTGTTGTGATATCACCGATTGTGTGATGGAAGTTGTTAGGTGATGGTTGGAATTCCCCGGAAGTTTGTTGAGAAAATGAAGTTCGTTGAGAAAATGAATTTGGAAAGTGATTATTGGTTTTTGTAACCTCTCACAGCATTTTATTTCAACTGAAAACCTTGGGGTTAAAATTTTACGGCTTTTTTTGGGGAAAATGTTCGCAAAACAATTGATTTTACTCGAAGTTTATGATGCAAATCTTTTGATTGAAAGACGATGTGAGTTTGGGCAGAATTTGAGAAAATGTATAAGTGGGAAAAGAGTTTTTGTTTTTTTTAATATAACATGAAAATTCTCGTTTTAACAAGGTTGTGACTATTTTCTTACCTCGTGTGGATGATGATCTATGTTAGTAATGATAATGGTTATATCAAAATGAAATTGTGAGATTTTGAATTTCCTTGTCCCTTTTTGTGTTGATAGCACAGTTATTGTTTCTGTTAATTATTAAAATAGAAATGTTATGATTGGTCTTGGTTGTGGCATCACTATATGAGTGATGGGTGATGTGGGGTTACGGTAGAGACTCATAGTGGAATGGAATTGGAAAATGCATTTCTCTGCGTGTTATGCCTTGGAATGGCTTGTTAAATAGAAATGTAATGGTTGTAATTTAGATATTAATGAGAAAATTCCGATGAGTAGCTCCTTGTAACTAATTGTTGATGATTATGTGTTATGAGTAACACCTTGTTTTCGAGAAATGTTTGCAAAACTTTTGATTTTCACATGGAAAGCGCATTTTGAAAATGGGCGGTACAAATTTGAGCATTGTTTGAGAAATATTTTATGTACAAGAGAATGATATTAAAGAGTTAAGAAATCAAGAAAAAAAAATTATAAAGTTATGTTGTTATTTTTTTTACTTGAGATGATGGATGTTGTGTAACGACTTAACTCTACCTTAAATTGCTATTGGTGGATTAAGCACTGGATTAGATTATGTTACATTGTTATTAGGGGTTTGTTGTGCCGGGCGTGGTCCCTTGGTAGTGTTTTATTATAAGCTACTTTTTTTTTCTTCTGTTCACGTTAACCGAGATCTCCGTGGTGAGTTTTCCTTCATGTTCAAGTGTTAAGCACTTAGGGGTGTTGGGCGTGTGAGGTGGTTGTCACGTCGGTGATGTTTTTGGTATATGTGTGGTTGTTGTTTTTGTTCTTGTCTCATAGGCCCAATGAGTTGTGTGGGTCGAGGAGTCATCCATGATCTTTTCTTGAGTTTCATTGTTCGGGTGCCTTTGGGGCCCTGAAATGTTGAATCGAGGATCCAGGAATTTATCCCAAGTGTGGATCCAACTTAAAGTTTGTGGTTATGCTTTCGGTTGTGATTGCGTTGCCTTTGTTTCGACCTTATCTTTAATTTTAGGGACAAAATTTCCTAAGGCGGGGAGGTTGTAGCATTCTGAAGATTTTCTTCATCGCTCGAGCGATGGATTGATCGTTCGAGTGGTCTGGTGTGTCATCCAGTACTTTTACAACTCTGTGATTCTAGTTGTTGTTGAAGTTCGCTTGAGCACAAGATTGTTCACTCGAGTGGTCTACCTTGTTTGGTCTGAACTTCTAGGAGTTCACGTTGTTTGCTCGAGCGACGGTTTCACCGCTTGAGTGACGGTTTCACCGCTTGAGCGGTCTGTTCGAAGTCAGCATCTTTAAAAAGGCACCTTGGTCCACTTTTCTCTGTTCTTTTCCCTCTTCTCTTCTTCTCTTCCACCATTTTATGGGTTTCAAGCTTTCTAGCTTAGTTTTCATCTATTTCTACTTACTTTCTACCCACAGTTCCATAGATCAAAACATAGAGGGTCACGAGAGCTTCATTTTAATCTGAGCGAATCGTGTTTTTGTCACCGTGGATTTTTCAGCTTTCTCCTCATCACTTCAAGAGGTAGGAATTTCTTTGTTCCTTTTCAATACTTTGTCTATAGATAGACATGTGGTAGATTTATTGCATAAAAATCATATCCATTATGGATTTCTTTGAAAATCATGAAAAGCGATCTAGGGTTTGAATGTGTGAAGTTGAAATTGCTAAATTGATTGTTGTTTGGATTAATTGGAGAGTAGTTTAACATGTTCATGTAGAGAGAGAGAGAGAGAGAGAGAGAGAGAGAGAGAGAGAGAAAATGCCCCAATTTAATATTTTGACTTAGTGAATCAAAAATGGGTAAAATTGAATAATATTTGTATTTTGTTAATATGGATTGTGTGATTGTGCTAACAACAAAAAGGGAGAATTAACATGGTATTGAAATTATTTTAGATTAATCATGATAGATTGAGTTGGATTATGGCTTTGATATCCATGGATTAGTTTTGTGAAATAAAGAGAATGGATCTTGAAGAAAGATTGGAGTATGGTGATCGGAAAAATGAGAGAACTGATTTTTGAAAAGAGAAAGAGATCATAACACTCTGTAAAATTAGAAATGAACTTGAGATTAGGGTATGAATATTTTATTTTATTATTGTTGATGTTGGACTTGAAGTCTCATGTGAATTGAATTTTTTTTATTATGGGTATTAAGTACATGAGTTTAGAGGTTTTGTCTTTGGTCATTGGTGGAGGATAACACTTTTGTTGAATAGATTATGTGTATGTATTTCACTGGTATTATTTGTACTCATGACCTATTGTGATGGTTAGCAATGTATACTGCACTAAGAATCAAAGATACCGTTACCTTCCAGCTAGCACTTAGTGAATTGGTTGCGTTGAGAACCAGAGGTACTAATACCTTCCAGCTAGCGCCTGGAGAACTTGGCAGAGGTACCATTACCTTCCAATGGGTGTCTGGTAAATTGGCATTTCATTGTGGAAAGTTATATCCTTGGCCTACCGTGTTTAAGGCACGTAGAGCAGAGTTTTGTTAATCATATTTGTCTCAGTGTATCTATGTATATAATGTGTTATGATGGTTATGTTTTAGGAAGGTCGGGTTGTCTTATATGTTGAGTAGATAGTTGTTGGGTGTTTGTTGTTTTCATCTTCTTGTTAGATGTTTATGTGTACATATAAGCGTATCAAATTAATTATTGAAAGTATCTCTTTAACTTGGGCTTAAGGCCGGAAAATGTGATGAACATGTTGGAATGGGACGTAGGTTACGTATTAAGTTGTAAGTAATATAAGGAAATCGGATTTTGTGGTTATATTTCGAAAGCAAACGGTTGTTATATGATATATATATTTTTGGAAAACGAGAAGGAAATGTGAACCGTCTGTATTATTGAAGGAATTGAATGATTTTTGGGAAAAGTACTTATGTAAATATATTTTGGTACAAATCGTCACATTATTTATATAGTAGAATAATGACTTGGACCCCCTTTTTTCCCCACCCCCTTGACCCCCTCTTCACTTGATTGGCTACTTTTTCTTTCTTTCTTTTTTTTTATCCCTTCTCCTCCAATCACCACCTGCCACGTATCTGTGGGGGTGGTGGGGGTGGTGATTGGAGGGGGTCTCAATCATCACCCTATATAGTATGAGTTTGAGCATTCATGATCATAGCTATCTGTAAGTTGTTATTGTTTAGGATCGTGTTGGGATCCCTACTGGATTTTATGTTCATCCCACATTGCTAATCCTTTTTCAGGTGAATGTTGAGAAGTGGTTCAAGATCGAGGATCTTCTTTATCTATTGGCCATGGGGCCTTTTATTTGTTAGTGGAACGTCATTGTTGTAAGAAGGGTAGAACCCCTTCTCTTTTATGTAATGATGTAAGCCGGCAGGCACTTTATTTAATTATGTCACATGTTGCATCCATTGTGTATTATAATGAGAGAACTTTCTTTTATTTATTCTTGTAAATGTATAGAACTTTCATTTGTTTTCTCTGAAATTGAATTATAATAATGGTTTTGGTAAGGTTATCTGTGAAATAAAAGTGGGGCGTTAGAGCATCCTTATCAGACCACCTAAATTTTACCCTAAAATATTATTAAAAAATTCATTCCCTATTTTAGGAATTACTTTTTCATCTACATCCCCCAACATACTCCCTATTATTTCTATATTCTATTAAAATAATATTTTTAATTACTTTTATATTTAAATATTTTTTTAACAATAAAATAATAAAAACTAATGAGCACAACAACATAGCAGGAAGTAGCAACAAATGAAAGCAAAGGGGCGGTCATCTGAGTGGTCGACCGGCCGGACGACTGGGCACTCGACCAATCAAACTAATTTTAGACATTTTCCTTCTTTAGCTCTAGGACTCTCACGAAACATCTGGAAGGATGTCCGTGGGGGCGTCTGGGGGGATATCCTTTATGCCTATAAAATAACAATTTATCAGATATAAGGGAGCTATAGTGACTCCATATTTGTAGGGAGTCATTGTAGCAATACTTATATTTGGGGTGTTGGACAGGGGAACTACTGGGGATATATTTTGATAGAAAAACTCTTTATTTTGAGCAAGGTGGTAATATAAGGGAAAAGATGGGAATGCTCTTACGTCCTCTATCTCTCTTTATTTTTAAGGCGATGTGGTAAAAAAAAATTGAAATGAAATATTTAAAGTTTTATATTTCTTTCGATAAGTATATTAGGAAAAATATTCTCGTATTAGTAACATTTGGTTTCTCAATTGATTGAGTGTGATAAATTTAAATTGACCGTAAAGTGTAAGGGTATTTTAAAAATTTTATGAGATGATCAAGCTACCTAGGCCATGTTAGATTTATGTCAATCAACACAAATTGAAGAGTCACTCACCCAATTTATTTATGTAATTAATTTAAAAATTGGTAAATTTAACATCCTAGTTTGTAGGTTCGCTCAAGCAGTGAAGTTACCGCTCGAGTGATGATTTGGGGTTCCCAGTATTTCTTTTTCAAACTGAGTGTAGAGTGAGACCGCTCAAGCGGTTATTTGGTCACTCGAGTGAATGTGTGGCCTCCAACACTTTCACTTCAGATCTGTAAAATTTTTGGGAGTCCGCGTTCACTGCTTGAGCGATGGAAAATTTGCTCGAGCGGTTTGTTAGGGACCACCAACTTAAAAGTCAATTTTTACCCTTTCTTTTCTCACTTTTTCATACTCTCTCTCTCTCTCAAACACCCATTTCCGAAACTCTAACCCTAAAATATTTGATTCTCTCAAGTTTTACCAAGGATCTCCTCAAAACCCACCATTAAAAGTGAAGAGTTAGTGAAGATCAAGCTTTTCACCAAATGGATCTCATTTTTGTCAAGTTTCTAGTTGGGTTCTCATCTCTTCATTTTCACTCTCGAAGTAGAGATACTTTTAACTTTATATATCTATGATTTGAGATATATGTTGTATTTTTCTAGATATAATGACGTATGAGATGATTTGGTGAATTAAAGTGGGTTTGATAAACAAAGAGGGGTTTATACATCATGTTTTGGAAAAATCATTGAATATTCTTGTTGATTATCATTATTGATGATAAAAGTTGACTCTTGAGTACAAAAAATGGGAAAAGCCCCAATTTTTCTAAAACCCTAATTTTTAAATTTGATTTCACAATGGGGTTTGGCTCAATTGACCCTCAAATCTTGAAATTGGATGTATGGACATGACAATGGTGTTGAGACATGGAGTTTTGAATTTTTTTGAATCTATGTATTGAGATTATGGGGATTGTAAGGTTGGAAAAACTCTTTAATTGTTAATATTATTTTGTGTTGTTGTAAATTGAACAAACCTTAGGGAAATGGGATTTGGAAACTCATACATCATGTGCATCATACTTTTCTCTTGTGATATTAAATTTGTGAATGTATGGAAAATCTCGAAAGTGGGTAAATAGCGTATAAGTCTAGATAGTTGAGTCATGTTTAGGTAATAGGATATGTTGTATTTGGTACCCACACGAGGAGTTAAGATGCCCAATTGCCCTGTCTTGAGCATATGTTCAGGCAAATGTGGGAAAAAGGTTTTTGGGTGTCCACGAGCTAGCCGTTTTTAGAGTTGGCAAATGTGGAAAAACATGGTTTTTGGTGTCTACGAAGCTGCAGTTTGAAGAGTCGACAAATGTGAAAGGGAAAGGTTTTGGGTGCCCCACGCCTCACCATTTTTAGAGTTGACAAATATGGAACTATTTTATATATATCTGTGTGTCTATATGTGTGTGTGTGTGTGTGTATGATTTTGCGGCTCTTTTTTGGGACATCATAGCGTATTTTTTTGATTAGCAAAAGGAAACAACTTCATTGATATCAACAAATAGATTACATCAATAAAGCAAGGGCAAAGAGCAACGAGCATCATAGTGCTACCCTTCATCCTAACTAGGTTGGCACCAAAAAAAACACCCTATCATTTGATAGCTCTTGCCAATAGGTTGGCGAGAGACCAACACCACAAAAGAAAACAAAACAAATAGGACACAAAGACCAACCTACAACACACCTACAACTCCTCTAGTTACAACCCATATGATCAGCAAGACCATCAAGTACAACACTCTCCCTTCCAAGACTAGTCTGATACAGAAACCAATAGAAAACAATAGCCAATCAAGCACTCCAACAATGCACAACTCAGTAGCATCAGGACTTAGACATATATCTGATTTGTTGCAAGTTACAGATGAAATCCTGGATTGAATATGTGCACCCCTTTGATTGAGCTTTAACCCATATTGCGATTCTTACCATGATCAATTCATAAAACTCTTCCAAATGAATCTGCTTCCCACTAAAGATCACTTCATTTATGAGCTTCCATAATGACCACATAATTGCCATCAGAATTTCTTTCCAGATTTTATTCTCAAGTTTGCTCCATTTATAAACCCTCCACAAGTGTAACAACCTTTTAACACTATCAGGTAACACCCATTGCAGCTCCTACTAATTCATTAAGCATAACCAAACTTGCCAGACAGAAGGACACCAGAGTAACACACGATTCATTGATTCTATGTCATTCCTACATAGCACCCAATTTATTGAAACACTTTGGCTCAGCAGTAGTCTTCAATCTCCCCTTCCAAGCCAGCCAAGCAAGGAATTTAACTTTTGGTGGAGACGCATTATTCCAAAGTAGACTAGTGACTACCACAGAATTACTATACACATACATATTGTAAAGGGAAGAGACCCTAAACTAACTTAATGAACATGCCAACCACTTCAAGTAGTTATCTTTATTTGCAACCCCTAACTCCACCTGATTCAGACAGGTGATTAATCTTGCCAATTCCTCAGTCTCCCAAGCAAATAAAGATCTTCTAAAATTCATACTCTAGCACCCTGATATCCTTCTTCTCTCCATCATCATGCTCAAGAATATCTCTTTCTCAGTTGATAAACTATACAGCCTAGGGAAGTTAAACTTGATGCAATGGTTCCCAAACCAATGATCCTTCCCAAAGTGAGTTCTAATCCCATTCCCCACAACCAACTGTGAATTTTCCAAAAAAAAAAAAGACTCAATAGATGAGGATTAGATTAACCAATACTTAAGATCCTACCGCATAATTTTGAGTCATAGCCACCAAAACTTGAAAAATGAAGCCAACGCCCACCATTGAATTGGTATTTGCTACAAAGGACTATTTTCCATAGGGTACTATCTTCAACACCAAATCTCCACCATCATTTTGCTAACAAGCAATCATTCACATTCCCAAATCTTTTGATTCCCAACCCTCATTGATCTTTGCTTTTGGTAATCTCACCCCACCTGACAAGGTGGATCTTCCTTTTCAAATCAGACCCTCCCCATAGAAAAGCTGCTTGCATGCTATCAATTGCCTTGGCCACATATTGAAGAATTTTGAAGATAGATAAATAATACAAAGGAAGGCTAGACAACATAGACTTGATGAGAGTTAGTCTACCTCCAAAGGATAGCAATTTCTATTTCCAAGATGCTAACTTGGCCATTACCTTATCAATGACTAGTTTCCAAGTTTTTTTTAATCTGGAGCAGGCACCTAATGGTAGCCCAAGATAAGACAAAGATAGCCTCTGGTTTCTGCAATTCAGTCTAGATGCACTCTCCTCCACCACTTGCTCAGGCACTCCCACTCCATACACATAACTCTTGTGGAAATTGATCTTCCAGCTTGAAACTAATTGGAAGCATCTCAAAATCCTTTTGATTGTTAAAATCTCCTCTCATCTACCTCATAAAAGATTATTGTATCATCCGCAAATTGGGGATGAGATACAGTTGTTTTTTATTCACCTTGGCCTAACACAACCCCTTTTATAAGCCTTCTTGAGCTTGCCCTTTGCAGTAACATATTTAGACCCTCAGCTGCAAGATTAAAGAGGAATGGTGACATTGGATCTCCCTGCCTGAGGCCTTTTTGTGGAATGAACTCGGGAGATGGAGACCCATTTGTAAGTATTGAAATTCTAGATAAAGTCAACCACTCCTTAATCCATTTTCTCCACTAGGCCCCAAACCCAAACCCATTCATCATGGACAATAGACACTCCCACCTTACAGAGTCATAGGCTTTTTCGAAGTCTAGTTTTAGAATGAGGCCCCTTTTTTCCACTCCTCTTCTACCAATCAACCACTTCATTAGCTATTAAAACCCCATCCAATATATTCCTGCCCCCAAGGAAAGCTTATTGTGCCTCCCCAATCACTCTAGATACCACTTGCTTCATTCTATTGGTGAGAACTTTAGCTAAAATTTTGTCCAAGGACCCAATAAGGCTGATTGGTCTATAATCAAATATATTAACTAGCCCATCAATTTTGGGAATGAGAGTGATGAAGGAGCTATTTACACCACTTGCCAACTTTCCATTCTCATGAAACTCATTAAAGAATTGAATGATATCAGCCTAAAGAACCTTCCAACATTTTTGAAAACACACCAAATTAAAACCATCTGGACTGGGGGCCTTGTTACCATCACAACTCTTGACAGCAGCCCATATCTTCTCTTCAGTAAATCTGGCTACAAGACTTTCAGCTAGCCAATCAATTCGAATAGATTTCAATTGGCCAAGCAACTTTGGCCTGTGCCTCTAATCTTCTAAGAACACTTTTTTGAAGTGTGTGAAAACTTCATACTTCACCCCCTGTGGTTCCTCAATCAGCTCCCCTCCCACTGATATCGAGTTAGGTAGATTTCTATTCTGCCTACTAGAAGCCATAATAAGAAAGAACCTCGTATTTTTATCCCCTTTCATACTCCAGTCCATTCTAGATTTTTTGAGCCACATCCATTCTTGTTTTTTGTTCAGTGACCATACTTCTTTTATGAGCTCTTCTTCTTTCTACATCTGCTTTGGACAAATCCCTAGATTCAGCCAACAAGTCTAGATTGTGTAATTCTTCTTCAGCAACCTTGATAGAGTGTGTGACATTTCCAAATACCTCGGTTTTCCATTTCTTTAGATTCAGTCTGAGATTTCTAAGCATCACTTAAATGACATACCTAGCCCAACCTGGCACTACTGTTTCTAACCAGGATTTCTTTCTAACTGACATAAATTGGAGGTGCAAAATTCAAGCATTAATGAACCGAAAGGGTTTTGGTCCCCAATCCTTACCATTCTCCGTCAAGAGAAAAGGGCTATGATCAGATACCCCTCTTGGAAGACCCTAAAGTTTAAAATTATATCTTTCCAACCACTTTGTCGAGAGTAGAATTCTCTCAATTCTGCTCCAACTAGCCCTTGCACTTGAGTTACTCCATGTAAATTGTCTACCTTGCACTAGTAAATCAAATAATTCTAGACCCTCTATAAAATCATTAAAATCCCTCATCCTTCTGTCTCTTCTTGTGCATCCTTTCTTTCACCCAAATTTCTAACCTCATTGAAGTCCCCCTCCCCCCTATGCACCAAGGATCCCCAAACTGTGTTTTTAGACTAGCTAGCACATACCATGCATGATTTGTTCTAGCTACTTCATTAGGTGCATAAACATTAATCAAGACACAATTAAAGTCTAGATGGATCATACCTGATAGCCGAACGAAATTTCTTGTGCTACAACACTGTGAGAGTGTAAACACACTAAACTTCCCCTCACACACACACACAAAATTCCTCCAAACAAGCGTTCAGCATCAATCGACATGTACTCCATAACGTCAAATGGCCATAATGATTTCACTATATCAGTTGACATTCCTGCATTTTTTTGCAAGAACAAAAAATCAAATGTTCTTTCTTTGAGAAGATTTCTAATCTTCTTTCTCTTTTCAGATCTCCCTAGACCCCTAACATTCCATGACAAGAGCTTCATTAACACAATGGGTAGACTCCTAAATCTCCTAGCAGTGTTGTTCAGATACGAACACCAATATTCCCCGTGCCTCTTTCTTTGCATCCTCCACTTTCTTTAATTCTCTTAGCGGTGTTGTTCAGACATGTCATAGCGTATTTACACCCCATGGTTATGGATAAGACTTTGTATGGACATCATGCATTTAACATCATGGTTTTAGAAAGAAGAGACATGGATTTTCCTATCACTCACATGGCATGATCATATGCATCTCCATTATTTATATGTCTTGTTAATAGTATTTCCTACTAGGCAATAGCTCACCCCAAAACTAATAACATATAGAAAATGATGGTGTGATTCTGCCAAAGTGAGTTGGTGTTGTATGTATTTTGAAGGGAGCACAAAGGATTAATGAATGCTAATTGTTGAAGCTCCGGAGCAATCCTTTGTTTTGGGACAGAAGTCCATTTTTGTGTATTCAAGGACGATCCTTGAAAAGGTGTACACCTTTAAGGCATTATACTTTTATATTTCTCTTGCTCTTGAACTATTGTTAGTATTTTGCGAATGTAAACAAAATAATGATGTAATCACTTGGAATAGTTCAATGAGAAAGAGATTATTTTGAATTATGGAAATGTATTCTCTAATAGTTTTCACTGTATCGAATTGAAAATATTTATGATTTAAAATTATAAAATGATGGATATATTTGGGGGTGTTACAGTAAACATACATCATTACTAATTTTTTGTTTCATAATAAAATGTACATATTTATGCATATTTAATACCTTTGAAAAAATAGATTAAATATAATATTTTTTTAAAGTGTTGTAATTATGTCACAAAATATTGAAATAAAATCTAAAAAAAGAGTAGTGATATACAAGCATAAAATCAAAACAAAAAATTATTAATAATGGTTTGGTTGGATTTTGATCTATTATTTTATAATAAAGAGTCCAATGGCATGTTTTTTTATTACAACTGACACTATCACGTCATTTTGGGGTAAATTTTGCATAAAATTTCTAGTGAAATAATATTTTTTAACAACAAATGGTTATAAGCAAAAAACAAATGATGGTCAGTAGAGAGTAGAGAGAGAAATGATACACAAAATATGAAATGCAAAAACAAAAAAGGGTCAAAAGTAATGAATAAAAAAGAAAAAGAAAAAGAAAAAAAATGGTGTACTTAAAAGATGAAGGAGTTTCTTTAAAGAATGCAAGAGGCTAAATATAAACTGACATTCAATTGCCTCATAAAGATAGAGAAAAAATAATGAGCTGCATTATTGCATGAATGTAATATTTGTAGGATGAGGAATGCGTGAATGACTTGGAGAACGTGTAATGTATAACAGTTAAGGTTTTGGGGTAAGAGAAAGAATTGATCAGAGAAAGAGTGCATAAGGATCTTCTTCCTCTTTCATTTTCTAAATCATAGATTATGGAATCATTATAGAAAATGGTAAATTATGAAAAAAAAAAATATTTTTAAATTATTTTTTAAACTTAAAAATTTGCAAATTTAGTATGAGATGTTGGAGGTCCAAATCAATCAAAACAATTTAATTATAAGGAAACAACAAAATCAAAATTTTCAAATTAATTATAGGGAAACAAAATCAACAAAATAAAAAACTTTAAACATATTTGAATTGATTTTTGATTAATTTATGTCAATTTACGCACCATAAATTGGGTATGTCAATTTACGCACTCTCCAATTGAAGATCATTAGCAAATCATAAAACGAAATTTCGATATCTTAAACATACATCCAACTTTGTGTTATTGCTTCAGCCTACTTCTACTACTCATCTTTAGGCATTTCGAATGTTGATTGGGCTGCTTGTGTGGATGATCGGTGGTCCACGAGTGGTTATGAAATTTTCATCGACTCCAATTTGATCTCTTGGGCCTCTCGCAAGCAATGAACTACGGCTCAATCACCTATTGAATCCGAGTACAAAGCCTTAGTCGGTGCTACTGTTGAAATCTCTTGGCTTCAATCCTTATTGTTTGAACTTGGTGTTACCTTGCACACACCTTCGATTTTGTGGTGCGACAATCTTGGATATGCCTAGCTATCAGCTAAACTGGTCTTCCATGCACGCATTAAACACGTTGAAATTGACTTGTATTTTGTTCAGGAAAAGTTTGCTCGGTGGGACCTCCAAATCTAGTTCATCTCTTCTCGAGATGAGATCGCCGATGTTCTCAACGAAGGCTTACCTTCTTAGTCCTTCTAGTTCTTTTGCAACAAGCTGCAAATTCGCTCCTAGGAATCTTTAGCTTGAAGGGGCCTATTGATCAATATGTAGAGAGATTTAAAGGGTGGCACTATTTGCACTTCAAAAGATTGGTTAGACACCCCAACTTTATAAAAAATAAAAAATAATAAAAAAATTATTACTATTATATCCCTTTTTAAAATGATCAAAAAAATAGATACTAAAAAAAGTAAAAATCATTCTATTTTGGACACCGCATGGCATAACCATTCCCAAATTTCTATTATTTTTTCTCTTACTCTCTTACTTTCTTCACTTTTCATTTTCATACTCAACCCTATTTCCCTTAAATTTATCATTTTTGCATTCTATTTTATATTGAAGTCAACAATGAACAATGCAAAAGACATTTCAAGCTCTTTTCGATAGAGAAAGTATGTTTCCCATTCATCTTCTTCATTTTTGTTTGATAATTTTACAAAATTTGTTCAAAAATTTAGTACCGAAGAAATTACATTTATTTGGAAACTTGTTTCTAAACAAATTTTACATTTTTGATGATATGTTTCTGAATTATTTGACATTGTTCAATAGTTTTTATATTCGAACAAAATGTCTATATTCAACTCTGTGTTTTTGTGCAAAAATAAATAAATAAACAAATAATCATAGCAGAATATCTTTACTACTACCAAAAATACCATAGTTTCTCAATAAAGCACAAATGATGAGTAGACTGTTTGTTTAGTTTCCTATAGTCATCCTATTAGATTGTCAATGGCAAAACTACTTTGTGTTACAACATATTTCTATGATAAGAGTTTATGATTGAAAGAAAACTTCAAATTTCAGAGAGAGTTTATGGGATTCATTGATTTAGAGAAACAATGGAATGAACAGAGAAAAGAAATATAGAGTTCGGTGTTGAAAACTTGTGATTTCTCTGAATGATGACTCTGCCGTGAGAAGTTGGGTCTGTTGTTCTTCTTTGCCATTAGAGGTCGGTTTTGGGTGGATTGGGAGCCTATTTGCTTATGGGGTGTCCCAAGCATGTTTCTAGGGTTTTATATAATAGATATTATTTGGAGTTTTCAAAATAATAGAGTAAATTTCAAATTTTAGATTGGAGCGTCCAAAATATTGAAGTGTCCAACCAATCTTTTACGCACAAATGGAGCCACTAAGATTTGAAATACATAGTAAAGATGGTCAAAATGAATATGCAAAGCTATGTCAAACACCCGTTTGGTTGTGGATCAGACCTTTTTATGGTCTTGCGAAGTACGAACAAGCTTGGCCCACCCATCCAGAGACCTAAAGCAAAAACTCAAAGGTTAAATACCAACTAGTCCCGCTAAGTAGACTTAAATACCTATAAGTTCTATTGACTTTTGAGTGCACCATACCAATAAGTCCTACAATACCTATATTGCCCTCATTAAGTTCTTATCTATAATTCTTTTATCTTGTCTTTTTTTTTTTTTTTTTTTAGCTTCTGTCTTTATCTCTACGTCTCTCTATCTTCAAAGAGCCTCACACCACCATTATTTCTAGCCACTACCATTTCCATCGTTGTCGATCACCGTCATCCATTGGCTACCACTGTTATCATCATCTACTTGCTACCACTATCGTTGTGGCTCATTGGCTACTGCCACAGTCTATACTCTACTATCGCGGATCCACCAACATCATTTACGAACCATATCTACTATCACCGATCTACATTCTATCGTCGATGATCTAAACTCTTGTAACAACCCCAACCTATGATTAACGTTAATCCATAATTTAATATGCCTAATAAGTTATTAAGACCAGATTTTGAATTAATTGCATATGTGTTGCATAATTTGTGATTTTATCTGTTCATCATAGGCACATCTGTTTGAATTTCTATATTGTTCTGTAAATCGAAGGCCTTATCGGCATCCAATCATGAAATTGGCTTGATATATGTGCTATTTGGGATTTTTAGAACATTATGGTAGGCTCAATTGAAATTCGATTCGGAACGATTAAATTAGATTAATTTAATACCCATTTGATTAGTTTTAATAAACCAACATTAATGAAGCCTATGTAAGGTACCTATTGTCTCCACTTATCTTTCTTTCCTTCATTCAACACATTCTTGAGCCTATACACACACTTAACCGTGAGAGTGAGGGAAGGTGAAGAGATTGGAGTCAATTTGAAGCCAAGCTAGCAAGAATTAGAGGACTTTAGGAGAATTTAAGAGTTACAACTTCAACACAACTCATGCCTCTAAGTAAGAATTTCATCCTTAAACCTTGAAATCTAGACTATAATGCATGAACTCAAGAGAATTATGTTAATTTATGCAAAATTTGAGTTAGAACTTGGGAATTGTAAGTCATTCCATGCAGGCATGTCCATATCATGAAGTTTTGAAGTTCTTTTCATGAGAAATCTCACATGTATGTTCATATTTTGGTTGTAATCTAAGAATTCACCATGTTTTTGAGCTGAATATTTCATTTGGTTATGTTTTGGGAAGCTATGAACTCAAATTATGCATGCATATTATATTTATAGCATGTTTCTACACTTCAAGTTGAATTTTGCTCAATTAGCAAGCCATTGGGCCGTGATTTCTTGAAATGATCCTTAATTCATGTTGTTTTGAGAGTTTCCATGTATTTTCTTAAGTTTTGACCCAGAAAAATCTAGTTTTGGTGCTTAAAGATTAAGTTTTGAACTTGGAGATCAAATTTGGAAATTCCAAAATTTGCATCGACGCTCGGGCGTAGACGTTCACACTCGGGCGTAGACGTTCATGCTCGAGCAACCACTTTCAGTGCGTGCACTTCCATTCGAGCGACCAGAAGTACGCTCGAGAGTGAAATGCAAGCCCTCAGAAGTTCTTGTGTTTTGCAGCACGCTCGAGTGACAACAGTCACGCTCAAGCGAAGATCTAAGTCTCACGCTCGAGCGAGGATCAAGCGTCCGTCGAGCATAAAAATCAAATAACTAGTACTTTTTCAAAGTTTGCAGGCCGCTCGAGCGAGAAAAGTTGCACTCGAGCGAACCCTCACATTTTTCATGTCCGTTCGAGTGAGGAATCCATGCTCGAGCGTAGACCTTGTTTTCAGCAAGTTTCAGAAAATGTTTTCAAGTGCAATTTGCATCCTCATTTTATCCTAGGCATTCCTAGGCTAAGATTAAGACACCATAATGAGGATAAAGGGTAGAAACACACTAGGAACAAATGAAATAAGTTGTGTATAATCCAAACGTGTGTTTCAATGTATGTATCTGTCATGCTGTCTAGCTCATATGCCACAAGGAAACTGAATTGCCTGCTCAGTTTGTTTACTTGGAGCATCTATTATCAGTGAGTAATAACTTAATAAAGTTTTGCTCAAGTTAAATTTTTTTTAGTATATGAAATAAGATCTATTAAATGGAATGTCATGTTTTATACTATGAATGATTGTCCAACAATAACAAGCATTTATGAAATTATGCTATGATTCAAGTATGTTACAAGTGACATTATTCTATAATTCAAGTATGTTACAAGTTCCCTGTGATAACCCTGATTCGTATTATGCTAATTAATCTTAATTATGATTGTGGATATGTGTTTGATATGATTTTGAGTGCCATTTATATGAATATATGTGGTTATGAATTTCTATCTGTTCACCGTAGGAAAATCTGTTTGATTATCCGCTTTAGAATTTAAATTGAAGGCCTTATCGGCTACAGAAACTGAAATTGACTATGGCATTGTGATTGGTGTAATTTTTAGAGCCTACGGTGAAATTTAATTAGAAATTGATTCGGATCGAAATAATTAGATTAAATTGATTAATTTCAATTTAGTTAATTGGCCTTAATTAAATTGATTAGCCAAGTGTGTATATAAGGGCCTTATTACACTCAATTCTATCTCTTGAATTCATTTTGGCTGAGATTACATCCTAGAGAGAGAGAATGAACCGATTGTAGAGAGAGATGGAGCTCAAATTGGAGATTGAACTAAGCGCTTGGGAATTTGAAAGGCTACGCTTAACAGCTAGCTAGAATTGTGAAGATTGGAGCTCCTAGGTGAGTATTTGAGTATGAATTCATGGGTTTAAGTTTGTAATAATGTGAATTCAAGTTATATTGTAATCAAGAAAGTGAATTGTGTTGAATTGGGTGAGTTTGAAATTAAAATGCACATGCATGCATAGAATTGCCATGAATTGCTAAGATTTTGCATAATCAAGCATGAGGCATGTTGAACATGATGAATTGGGCACCGAATCATACATGCATGTATATTCCTAATGGGTTCCATGTTTTTGAACATCATTTGTGCCATTTAAAGGGGAATCGGAGTCAATAATTGTCATGCATGAATGATCCATGGAGATATGGAATTTGTATGAAGTTAAATACACGGGTTTTGAAAATTATGAAGTGAATTCAAGATAATTTATGAAGTGGGCCATGATTTTGGTTAATTGGTTCCAAATTACTCATGTTCTTGTGTTTTATGATGTCTCTCCATGTTTTTGCATCAAAAATATGAGTTTTGGGCCTTTGAATATTGAGTTTGAACTTGAAGAACAATTTTGGAAATTCCAGAATTTGGCGTGTCCGCTCGAGCAGGGAAAGCACCGCTCGAGCGTGGAATGTGAGTTCCCAAAACTTTTGTGGACTTTGATTCTCGCTCAAGCGAGGAGAGTCACGCTCGAGTGTCAATCGTATATGTTTGACCCTTAGCTTGAGCGTCCAAATTAGCGCTTGAGCATGAATATGAAGTAACCAGTACTTTTGCAAACCAAAGGGGTCCGCTCAAGCGAGGAAACCTGCGCTCGAGTGGGGAGCCCTGTTTCAGAAACTTTGTAAAGATGTTTTATGTTTCATTTTCCGTTCTCTTTCATTTCTAAGGGCTCTTAGGCATATATTAAGCATTGTAAATGAGTTAAAAGGATAAGAAAGAAGCCTAAGAGGGATGCATGACTTAAGAACAGATTGAATTGTTTGTAACCCATTATGTTTATAAAATGTGTAGGGTCAAGCACAAGGGCAAATCATCCAACGGATCACTGTAAGTAATATCTTAGTAAAGATATTTTCAAGTATGTTACTTTCCAAATGCTACTTCTATATAAGCTCTATGGATTTGTTGATTTGAGATATGAATGAGTATTCTATACGCCTAATTTGTATAAGGCCGTCGGACATGAATGATTGGGCTAAAGGCCGTCGGATATGAATGATTGGGCCAAAGCCTGTCGGACATGAATGATTGGGCCAAAGGCCGTCGGACATGAATGCAAAGATGGGCTAAAGGCTATTTGAATATGTCATTTGATACGTTGGAATACCGTGATGGGCCAAAGGCCGTTTGAATGAAAAGGATCATGATCATGAACATGAAATACGCATGGATATGAATATAAAGAGAATGGGTCCGAGACTGTTTGATACGCCTGATATGTTTGAATTGGGCCTAAGGTCGTTTGATGTGTTCGAATTGGACCAAAGGCCGTTTTGAATAAGAGAGTTGGTTGGACCAAAGGTCGTTTCGTGTAGATGGACCCGAGGTCGTATTGCTTTATATAAGAATTGGACTTGAGGTCATTTTGCATATGGACATGATGTGTTGGACCTAAGGTCGTTTTGCTTTGTTGAGATTTGTAAATCTGGCGTGAATGAGAATAGTGGTTCAAATGTGTATATTATAAGTATGATTCATTTATGAACGAATCTCATTCATTAACCTCTTTATTTTGATATTATTTACTGTGCGTTAGCTCACTCTCATTTATATGTATGTAGGTGAGCAAAAGGACGTCCAACCCCAGCCTTAGTGGAATTTAAGAAAGGAACCCGAGTTTGTGAAGTCAGCCCAGGTGCCTCACGCAAGAGGCCTTGTTTATAATTTCTTGTATTCCTTTTGCTATCTCTGTTGGTCATAATAGACCGTTTATGTCTATAAGCTATTGGTTTAGTTGACTATGTGTTTGAATGATCTTGGGTATACAAGATGTTAACTAATGATATGTGGTGTGGGTTATTATCAAATATATGTGAAATGTTTTGATATGCCATGTAAACATAGCTCATTGGACAAAATTTTTAAGTTTGCTTCCGCATCTGGCCCCATATTATTAATTATTAATTGATATCAGGTTTGAGGCCGTAGGCGATCTCATGATTACTGGTCGGTTATGACCTTAATCTATAGGGGAGGGTTTGGGTCATGACATTCCCATTACTGGAGGCTCCTTATGGAACTGAGAACCTATTTGTACTCGGCTGGAGGTTCCTAAGTGGAACTGACAAGTTTACAAGTTCCCAGTCCGGAGGTTTCTTTATAGAACTGACAAGTTATCCTTGCCTGACCAGAGGTTCTTCTATAGAATTGACAAGCATGATTTATGATACTCTGTTTATGATCTGGTAGCGCTAACGGATGTACTATGCAAGACTAAGCATGAACTCTAATTTATATATATATATATATGCGCAGAATGAGAATACGAACGTAAACTTTGATTTCAGAAATAGTTATGGAACATCATTCATTTACCTTTTTACTCTGTTATTATTCACTGGGCTACCGCTCACTAGTTATTTATTATGTATGTAGGTGAGCAAGCTCGTAATCAGGCTTAAGATGACGCTTGATGCATTTTTGTGTTTGTCAACCACCTTTTGCGCCTCACGAGGAGGTTCCAGATCAAGTCATGTTTTGTGGTATGTTAATATGAATGTATAAGACTGTTCCTTTGCTCTATGAATAAGTTTTTCTTTTATGTGTACATGAAGTGGCGTGTAAATACTGTACCTATGACGTCACTCGTATGTTTATAAAGTTTAAGATTTTCAGTTCCATGCCTGTCTGCACAGCTCGATGGAGTATGTATATTTCTTTATGTAATTATTTCCGCAGCCCCTAATTTCAAGTCAAGTCTTTAAGAGGCCTTCGGTAATCTAAGGATTACTGGCCGGTTACGACACTAAACCTATAGGGACGGGTTTAGTTTGTGACAACTCTATATTTTGATCTCTACTTTACCTTCTAGATCTACATTGATCTAGCTATTTTAATGGTGAAATCGACTTCAAATGACTCCAAGTAATAGTGTTTTCTAGATCTCACCCCTTCTTTCTTATCACTGTCTCTTTTCTCAAAGGAAATTTGCTTCAAATTTATTGATCAGTGATAAATTTATCAATCTATCTTGTTTTGTATGTACATGTATGAGGGGTATGTCTTGTGAGCAAGTTATTGTTAGTGTGAATGATTGAATGAATTAGATTTGGTGTTTGTAATTTTTTTTATTTTTTGTATACAAATCACTTAGTGATAAATTTACCACTAACATCGAACATGTCAGTCATAAATTTATCATTGAATGTGTTTTTTTGATTATTTTGTTGATCTTATATTGATCTATGGCGGTAAAAACTAATGTAAACTATTTTTTGGTAAAGACATTATTTTTCCTCCTCATCTCTCTCCCTCATTCTCCTCTCTCTCTCTCTCTCTCTCTCTCTCTCTCAAGGTGGTGGCAGTAGCGATGTAGTGGAGATGAACATTTGTTTTTGTTGGAAAATGGAAATAATAATGTCTTCAAAATTCACGAGAGATTGGAGGTGGTTGCTGGTAGTAGGAGATAATGGCTATAGGTGGTCGCTGGTAACCCGAGGTAATTGCTGGTAGTGGGGTCATGATAGTGGTGTTATGGTTGATGTGTTATATGATATAAGGCAGGGGTATTTTGGAGATATTGATAGTTAAAAAAAGTTATAGGACTTGTAGATAACTCCGGTCAAAAGGATCGGCCCCGTGAGTGTCTCAAAAGTCAATTGGAGGCCTTTTTTTTTAATATTATTTAAATTTAAATTTAAATTTAAATCATTGCAATTTTTTACTGTAGCTAATTGTGTAAAACTCATTTTTCACTTTAATTTTTATGATTAAAAAAATTGAGTTATTTAAAACCTTTATGAAGGCTATGAAAATGAAAAGAAATAAAAAGTGTAAATTATCCAATAAATAGAATTTATAAGTTCAAAGAAGGCAATGATATATATATATATATATATAATCATGTGAAAATTGAGGACTAAACTTGTAGAATTTATTCTAAATTTATGAATGCATTTTTCAAAGCAGAGTTTATTAAATTAACAAATTGGATGCTTTCAAAATATATGGAATTTTTTTTTATGTGGACTTCCAATATATGTAGAACAGGGTTCTCTTTAGAACTTTTTATCATTCAACTATTATCCAATAGCTAATCTAAAGGCCCAGATAATGGTTGGATAAGAAAGTATTAGAGAGGATTCGAATCCAATATATATATGACATGTATTATATTCATGGGTGGCCCCTTTTATTATTGTTTTCTAATTTTGTGGAGGGCTTTTCCAAAATCAAATATTTTGAAAAAAAAAAAGATGGATAAATAATACAGAACGAAGAGAGTATATGTACATATTTTTTAACGGTTCAGTTCGGTTCTAAACCAAAACCAGCCATGTGAGGTTTTGCTTTAAGAACAAGCATGTGTTAAAATCTTTTAATAAAAATAAACTATTGTTTAATTATTTTTTGTTACAAATTTAATGTGGTTTAACTATTTTAATTATAATATTTATACTCAATATTATTACAAGAATAAAAATACTTTATTACATTGGTTACAAGTTTTATATGAAAATCAATATGACATTTATACTAAATGAATTGGTGGTTGTTTTATATACACTGAATTACACATCATGGAACCGGAAAAAATATTTATAAAAAAAAAATTGTATTTTTAAATATTTTATCCTGACATCACATGAAAGGCACAAGTTATTATTACAATATGCTTAAGTTTTGTATTTTGATAATTTTTTTAAAATTTCAACTATTATTTTATGAAATTAAATAGAATAAATCATTTGATACATGATAGTATTATGTAGTATGATATGTATCATTTTTTGATTTGTTATACACCCAATGACGTCGACTCTAATTCTATTACCATATCATTTTGGATGAATTTATGAATCTTTAACATTTCTTCCGAATTTAAAAAAAAAATATGATGTGTAGCTTTTCTCAATAGATAAATATAAAATAAATATTAAGATAACTTTCCAATCTAAAAAGAACTATTAAGATAAGTCACTATACTAATAAAGAAGTAGAAGAAAATACATACATATACAAATGACTAATTTTATTAATACATAAATCATACTTGTATAACAAATGATCAATTTTATTCATAAATAAATCATTAAGTAAATTAACAATTTTTAATGATATGAACAATATTTTTCAACAAACCATTTTATTAATAAATAAATCATTAAGTCAATTAATAATTTTTCATGATATAAGAAATATTTTTCAATAAAAAATTTTGATAATTTATTATTGCATAGGAGAATATTTTTTTTCTTGGATATTGTGTTAAATTAGAATTTATAGGACCAATTCATATTTTAAACAAACTTTATAGGTGCATTTGTAATTTGCTTAAAAAGAAAAGATTTACATTTCATAATTGACTAAGAATATTTGCGTAATTATGAGAAAAATATATTTCATAATTGATCAAGAATATTTGCATACTTACTGTAACGCCCTCAAAATAAACCCATTATATGTATATCAGCAACATGCATTATTTAAAGAAAACAATTTATTAATTCATTCATCAGAGTATTACTAAATAAAAACATTACATGTAACTTCAAATTAGATGCCCTAGGGGCTTACATCTTTCCAAGCCAACACTTGGACACAAAATAGGAGTTCTAACTCAAATACAAATAAAGCCCTAGACTTGATTATTAATCAAATTAAAACAAACAACTAAAGATAGTCTTCAAAATCCAAATCCTTCAAAGCTAAGTCCAGGGAGGTAGCTTATCACCTGGACCTGAAAATGATGTTCCCATAAAGGATGAGCCACAGCCCAGTAGAAATATACTAAATCAAATATAAGCATTGAATAAAGCATTAGTATTTAATAGATGGTTAACCAAGATAATCAATAACATCATTATACAGTCTCATGACACTAATGTCTAAAACACGTTTTACTTTCCAACATTATCAATATGGCTCAAACCCTGGCCAAACTTACAACAGTGAACTATATATATATCATATTCACATTCTTCCAATGTCAACAAACAATTGAGACTCAGGCTCAAATCAAAGCACTTCATACTTCTAGTTTGATACACATTTTAGTGCTGTATCAATAAAACACTTCGATATAAATAAGCACACATAAAAGTGATGCTAATGGAGTCCATCCCCTATCTCCTCCCAAACAAAATCCGGTTTAGAGGTCCATCCCCTATCTTCCCCTAAACCGTGGAGTACATCCCCTATCTCCTCCCACACAAAACAATGTATGCAAACACATAACATATACAACACACAATCAATACACATAATGTCTGGACTAATTCAGCAGTCAAAATTGATGACTTAATCAATGATTAGTTTCAGTTATCCCTAATCCACATGCAGTGTCTACAACAAGCACGACTATCCTCCACCGATAGCCCAAAACAGTTATTTCTAGACTTGGAAATAAATATACCAACAATTCAATAGGCGAGTGATTTACATTATCCAACTACACCATTTAATCAATAAATTTCTCAATTTCATGAATTTAACCAAATTCCCAAATTCCCTTAAATTAATTATACAAATTAATTAATTAATACAACTAGGGTTTTTTTCCCAAAATTATCAAAGTAACCCCAACATATCAATATACCAAAACTTAGAACAAAACTTATGGAATGGAGTAGGAAATCCCTACCTCGAAGAAATAGCCCCAAAAGAGAAGATGGAGATGAAGACCCAAACTCCAAAGTGCCCCAAACTACCAACAATTCAGATTAAAACGAAGCCCTCGACTCACACACTTTTTAATGAAGGATCTAGGGTAGAAACACACCCTAAGTGGATCAAATCTAAGAGAGAAGGTGAACAGGGTGAGAGAGAAGTCGGACCTTAGGGTTTGGAATCTAAAAAGAGGATGAAAACTGATTAAAAACCCGCTGCTGTCTAATTAAACTGGACAGGCTCGCTCGAGCGAAGACTTGGTCGCTCGAGCGACCAGACACAAGAAATCCTCGCTCGAGCAAAGAAAAGCTCGCTCGAGCCAAGAATGCAATGCTACAGGTCCATACTGGACACAAACGCTCGCTCGAGCTAAGAAAATCTGGCTCGAGCCACCAAACACAAAATACAACCCTCGCTCGAGCGACCAAGTACTCGCTCGAGCGACCAACCAAAAAAACTGGACAGCAACACTTGGTTTCCGAACCCAACCAACCTGAAACAAACCTGCCCAACACATCCTATAACTCCAAATAAGAAAATAAAGAATGACAATAACAATTATACAATGACAGAATCTACGGAACCTAAGTCCGGATACAATAATCAAATGGGAAAAGACCGGGGTTGCTATACTTACAAAAAAACCTATTGCATAATTGACCGTGAATATTTGTATAATTACAAAAAAAAAAAAAACTTTTATTTAACATATAAACCACCATTAATAAATTACTTAAGATGGAAAGGTCAAATAGAGGGGAAAAAAAAAAAAAAAGACGACCTATAAAAAAGAAGGAGCTTCTTATATATATGTATATATATATTGTTATATACGGAAATAATTTTTTATTTTAAATATAAATGTTTTTTAAAAATAAAATAGTGAAATTAGTCTTGCCGATACTTTGAATCAGAAAACAGTGGCCCCCATCTGTAGGCACGATAATGACCTGAGAAGGGGCCTCATCAGGTAGTTATTATCTTCTTCTTCTCTTATTTATTTATTTTGTATTCAAACAGGTAGCTATTATCAGGTGATTCTTGGAGGGAGTATAATTATGTAAAAGATAAATCTCATTCTCTTTACGTTGTGTTTGGTTAGAAGTTTTAAAAAGAGATAAAAAATATATATATAAAAGTATATAAAATATAAATATATTTTATTTATATTTTACTTATCTTTTTCCGTTTTATTTTTTAAATCACTCAACCAAATACTTCTCTCAACTCTAACTTTTTTGTTGGCTTCTATTATCAAACTTTGACTGAACAACACTCATGGTGCACTTTTGTTGGCAAGTCATTGTTTATGGATTATCCAAATAGACACATTTAGCTATGCAACAGTGACTGCTGTGCACCCCCCCATAACAGCCATTCCAAATTCATAAAATTCAATTTCTCTATGAGAATTCTATTTTTATTTTTAGATTCAAAGTTTTGTATCCATAGATTCAGAATTATTTTTTGCCTATTGAAATGATTTCTAATTTTCGTGTATATTCTGTTTCTAACAAGTCCTATAAATATTGAGAAAAACAGATAGGCAAATAGCATAAAACTCAGCCATGTTTCAACATTTTGAATGTAGTGACTAAGGAACAAGAAATTTTGGTTGTGCTTAAGGAGCAACATGATGAGTAATTAAGGAATTGAAATATTGCATTGGGAGTGAAACATCAGATGCTATATATGTGTAAGGGTAAAATGCACTTTGTACAAATTTCATTTTGATCCCTACATATCAAATTATAGTAGCCAAGCCATGCACTTCTAGTCAAGTGTTTATGTCTTCCTTATGTTACTCCATTGTATAATTTCTTAACAAAATCAAATTATGTGACAAGCACATGACTATGAAATGAGAGTAAAAGAAAAAAATCATTTCTATTTTCCACCGATACACACTTTGTCTCACATGTTAAGCATGTGAGAGTTATATATATATATATATATATGTTCATATACTAAAAATAAAGATAAAGAGGTAAGAAAATATAGTTTTTGAAATAGCAAATTCGAAAAAATTGAAAAGGAATAAATAGAAGACTATTGTGAAAAACAAAATTTCGTGATTCCAATTTCTGTAAAACCCTAGTTTATTTCCTTAATCATTCACAATTTGCATTTTGTTTTAGCTGAGTACAATCATAATTTGATGTAAATTTTGGAATGAAATCTTTATAAAGGAAAATCGAGGTGCTTTTTCTCTTTTGCCCTTATTTCATAGTCATATGTTTGTCACATGACTAGATTCTGTTAAAAACTTCAACAATGGAGTAACAGGAGAGAGATTGACACTTGACTAAAAGTGCAATGGGTTGACTGTCACAATTTAATGTGTAGAGATCAAAATAATGTTTGGTGCACAGATAGGATATGTACCTCGAGGATTTGTTTGAGATGTAGAAGCTGTAGTAGGTCTTATTATTAACATATTTCCAGACACAGATCCGTGCCCATATGTATCCTTGTTTCGGACAATACCAAAAAAGAGAGGAAAAAATTTAGCATTACTTTTTACATTATTAGTTTGTTGCCATCACAATTTGATTTAGTTTCTTGCAAGCTACTTCTAAGGTAATGCTGCAAAACATAGTGGGTTCACAAATTCGTTCAATTGATGAATGAGCAGCAGGAAAAATAAATAAATAAACTTTATTCACCAAAGTTCATAAACCAAGTAGAAAGCAATGGGACTTACATTAGGCACACCCATTTCATCAAATGTCGTCCTTTTAAACTTGTATCGGGGACTAGATGAATTTCAATTAATTGAATCCAAAGTTCAATTAATTGAATCCGTCGTTTAATCAGCAATTTTCAGCTATATTTCATCTGTTGACGGTGTCCATCCTCCTCTAGCAATCTTTGAACAAAAGGGTACTCGTGCTAAACTAAGCTATCTGGGCCTTCTAATGCTTCTTCATTTAACGGTTTCGGCACATGGAGATTAACCTGCATGCAAGACGCATTCAAAGGTCATTTGGAGATAAATATCATGGCATTGTAAAAGACCATCATCATATTTCCATCTACTTTTTTACTCTATTTTTTAATCTATACATACCAATCATCTTCTTGACACATCACTGAATTTATAAAGTATGTTTAAAAGTGGACTTGTATATCATTTTCTTAATATAAATTCTATCATTTTGCATCTAAGAGTAAATGAATAATAACAATAATAAATAGAGAATTTAAAATTAAATGTCGATTACATAATTGGAAATTTCAAATCAGTTAGATAATAAAAAAATAAATAATAAGTCATTTTTTTTAGGGCAAGTATGTCTTCTATTTGATGTATGTCTTTTTTTATGTGTGAAACTTGCATCTAAATTTTTTTTATGGTACACTTTCTTTTAAGCAAATGATATACAAGTTCATTTTCTAAATTCACTTTTTAGAATCAAATATCTGTAAATGAAATGATTGATTGATAATTAGAGAAGATATGATAGAGATAGAGAGCAGTCTTATATATTCTAATAAACTGTCACAATTGGGTCTAATTTTTGGACCTAAGTAATACCACCAAGACATTTACTAATAAATCTTATATCCATAACTTATGGACTATTTCCTATAAATATTCTTATGATCACTTAAGTCCTTTTCTATGTAAAATGACACAATTACCACAAAATTTCAAATATTAGGTGGTAACCATCTGTTCGTAGTGTTTGCCATTTAATGAATCATACATTTGAAAAAAAATTAATAAGGTATTAGTAAACATACTATGGTGATATGGGTAATCTCACATCAAAATCTCTCAAATATGACGTGTTGATAAATATTAATTCTTGTCGTTTAATTGAATAACATTTAGAAAAAGTTTAATAAGATATTAATATACATACTATGGTAATATGAGTAATCTCACACCATAATCACTCAAACTTCACATCAAAATTTCCCCAATATGGAGCAATTTCACATTAGAATTGAATGACACATTTAAAAAAAAAGTTTCAAAAGATATACGGTAATATGAGTAATCTCACATTAAAATCAAATGTAAATACTATGGATAATCATATAACAACAGTAATTCCAAACATATAAGATTATGAATAATAAATAAGGGTATAAAGGATCTGATAAAATAACTTCCTAAGTAAATAGGACTTATGTAGCTTTAAAAAAAAATCATATAAATTTTTGATACATATGCTTTTGAAACAAGACTTTTGAGTAAATTTCTCTCTTTTAATCTGTCCCACTAATACACAATTCACCCAAATATTAAAGCGAGACTTGTGTGTATGTTCCATCTTGTGGATCCCACTATCTGTTAGTATAGCGATCCCGGTCTTTTCCCATTTGATTATTGTGTCCGGACTTAGGTTCCGTAGATTCTATCATTGTATAATTGTTGTTGTCATTCTTTATTTTCTTATTTGGAGTTATAGGATGTGTTGGGCAGGTTTGTTTCAGGTTGGTTTGGTTCGGAAACCAACAGTTGCTGTCCAATTTTTGGGTTGGTCGCTCGAGCGAGTACTTGGTCGCTCGAGCGAGGGTTGTTTTTGTGTTTGGTGGCTCGAGCCAGATTTTCTTAGCTCGAGCGAGCGTTTGCGTCTGGTTTGGACCTGTAGCATTGCATTCTTGGCTCGAGCGAGATTTTCTTTGCTCGAGCGAGTATTTCTTGTGTCTGGTCGCTCGAGCGACCAATTCTTCGCTCGAGCGAGCCTGTCCAGTTTATATACGCAGCAGCGGGTTTTGATCAGTCTTTTTCATCTTCTTTTTTATTCCAAACCCTAGGTCCGACTTTTCTCTCTCCCTACTCACCTTCTCTCTTAGATTTGATCCACTTAGGGTGTGTTTCTACCCTAGACCCTTCATTAAAAAGATAGAGTGAGTCGAGGGCTTCCATTTAATCTGAACATTTGGCGATTTGGAGCACTTTGGTATTTGGGTATTCATCTCTGTCTTCTCCATTTGGGTTGTTTTCTTCGAGGTAGGGATTTCCTACTCCACTTTATAAGTTTTGTTCTAAGTTTTGGTATTTTGATAAGTTGGGGTTACTTTGATAATTTTGGGAAAACCCTAGTTGTTTAAATTAATTAATTTGAATAATTAATTTAAGGGGATTAGGGAATTTGGTTAAATTCATGAAATTGGGAAATTTATTGCTTAAATGGTGTAGTTGGATAATGTAAATCACTCGCCCATTGAATTGTTGATATATTTATTTCCAGTCTAAGAAATAACTGTTTTGGGCTATCGGTGGAGGATAGTCGTGATTGTTGTAGACATTGCATGTGGATTAGGAATAACTGAAACTAATCACATTGGTTAAGTCATTAATTTTGATTATTGTATTGATACAGAAAATACGTGTATTGATTGAGCATTGCATTTGCATACATTGTTTTGTGTGGGAGGAGATAGGGGATGTACTCCACGGTTTAGGGGAAGATAGGGGATGGACCTCTAAACCGGATTTTGTTTGGGAGGAGATAGGGGATGGACTCCATTAGCATCACTTTTATGTGTGCTTATTTATATATAAGTGTTTTTATTGATACAGCATTAAAATGTGTATCAATCTGGAAGTATGAAGTGTTTTGATTTGAGCTTGAGTCTCATTTGTTTGTTGATATTGGAAGGATGTGATTATGATATATATAATTCACTATTGTAAGTTTGGCCAGGTTCTGAGCCATGTTGATAAAGTTGGAAAGTAAAACGTGTCTTAGACAATAGTGTCATGAGACTGTAAAATGGAGTAATTGATTATCTTGGTTAACCATCTGTTGAATGCTATTGCTTTATTCATTGCTTATATGTGGTTTAGTATATTTTTACTGGGCTGTGGCTCACCCTATATGGGAACATCATTTTCAGGTTCAGGTGATAAGCTACCTCCAAGGACTTAGCTTGGAAGGGACTTGGATTTTGAAGACTATCTTTAGTTAATTGTCTTTATTTAGTAGTACATGTAAACATCCAAGCCTAGGGCTTTTCTTGTATTGAGTTAGAACTCATCTTTTTGTATCCAAGTGTTGGCTTGGAAAGATGTAAGCCTATAGGGCATTTTATTCGATGTTACATGTAATGCTTTTATTTAGTAATACTCTGGTGAATGAATTAATAAATTGTTTTCTTTAAATAATGCATGTCAATGATAGATATATAATGGGTTTATTTTGAGGGCGTTACAGTTAGTAAACAAATTTCATTTAGTGATCAAGTAAGACTTGTCCCATTCTTAGTAAAACTAAAGATTTTGAACCAAAAATTCTACAAATAAATTACATCTTCTAAGAAATTTACGCTAAAAGATTTTAATGTCTTAAGTCCTTTACTTATATTTCTTATTGCGAAAAAGACTTCTTCAACATTTTACCCCTTTCTTCTACAATATTCTCATTTTTTTTCTCTTTCTTTTCTCTTTCCTTTTCTTTATTCTCTCTCTCTCTCTCTCTCTCTCTCTCTCTCTCTCTCTTATACGCGCGCGCATACACACATAATATCTAGCCATTGAAGACAGCACAACATCATCTCCACCATCTGTATTGTATGTCGCTAGCATTCATCGTTTCCACTATTCGCCAGCACCTCAAATCTATCATTGCTAACTACCATCCTTACCATCAACCTCCAGCATCTTAGATTCGATATTGACGAATTCAAATTTGGGAACAATGATCTTAGATCGAAAACCTTAGATTTGAGATTGAGAATATCAAATTTGTCAGAAGAAGACTGCTAGAGTTGTCCATTCTCTCTCAATAGCAAACAATAAAATTTTAATGTTTACTATAGTAAACTTTTAATCTGTTGACATTATTCATTCAATGTTTTGATAAATTTTTCATTTAATATTTCTAGTAATAATTGTAAAATTATAGTAAGTATTGTGGTTAATGATGGTAATGTTGAAAATTTACTGTTTAATATTAAATTCATACAATAAAATTTTACTATCATATTAGACTAAAGTTTTACTGCCTACATAATAGTAAATTTGGAAGAAAAAAATCGTTATTTGCTAAATGGTGGTTGTGATGGTGCTAGTTCTCGTCGTCATCAAAAAATGATCATTCAAGATTCACGACAGAAAGTGTTAGTTAGAAAGTTGTTGGTGACCGACGATTAGAAAACAATCGCTAGTGGCAATTGATGACTGGAGGTCATGTTTCATTATGCCTATTAAACTATTGGAATGGAATAAGTTTTTATTTTTTTATTTTTCTTTTTAAGAGGCTAGTAACAAACAAGTTAAAAATTTACAAAGATCATGAGTGTTAATATTTGTGGCAGTGATGGTATGAGTCGTGGTAGTAGTGATGGTGGTGGTGGTAGCAGCATCGATGGTAGTGATAGCAGTTATAGTAAAATAATAGTTGTGGTAGTGGTAGATCGATGTGCATTTGTGGTGGTGGTAGTTATGGCGGCGGCGGTGGTGGTAGTGGTATGGTTTTTATGAAGATGGTAGTAATGGTGGTAAAGTAGTGGCTGTAGTGACAGAGGTAGTGATAATGGTGGGAGTAGTGGTTGTAGAGTAGTGGTTCTAACGATGGTGGTGGTGGTGGTTTTGTAGTTGTAGAGATCGTTGTAGTGGTTGTTGCGGTAGTGGTAGTAGTGGTGTAGTGGTTGTGGAGGTAGTGGTAGTGGTAGTGGTTGTAGCAGTGGTGGTAATAAGGTTATAGTTGTTCTGGCGACAGTGTTGGTGATGTTGTGGTAATGGTGGTGATGTGGTGGTTGTAGTTGTGGAAATGGTAGTTGTGGTGATGATAATGATGATGGTAGCATTAGCGGTGGTAGTGGTGATGGTAGGATGGTGGAAAGGGTGGTAGCAGAAGGGAATGGTGGTAATCACTAAATGGTAATATTTTATGTTGATTCTATGATGGAATTGAATTCCTTAGGCTTGAGAAAGGAATGGGTGTTTCTACATTTTGTTGAAATATTCATCCCATTGGAATGACTATCCCACACTTAGATAAGTCCTACCAAACAAGTGAAATGTAATGCAAAGCTAGAATTGACATTTCATTCCAGTCCATCACATCATACCAAACGTGTAGTGTTGAAAAAATGTATTGAAATGTGTAAACGTGTTTTGAGATATGTGAAAAGTATATTGAGACTATAAATAAATAAATAAGACAAATTTAAATTAATAAACTTTAAATTGAGTTTATAATGTATGGGGATGTCAATAAGAAGAAGAAGGTACACTTATTAAATTGGGAGACATATCAATAAGTAAAAAAATCAAGGGCTTAGGCTTTCGGAAAACCATCAAGTTTAATGAATCGCTTCTTTGCAAATGGTGGTGGAGATTTGCAACCGAAGACAATGCACTTTAGAGAAGGGTTATTTGTGCAAAAATTAATATGGATCAATCTACTTGGTTACCATGTTTATCTGGATGGGGAACTTGCTCTGTTATTTGGAGAAACACTGTTTCATTGGACAGAATTAACTCTTGGGTTTTCAATCAATTCATGGCCTACACTTGTCTCAAACTTGGTGTTGGAGTTAGATTAAAGTTCTGGAAAGATGTATGGCTTACAAATTCTCATTTACCCAATGTTTATCGAAGACTTTACTCTCTTGTTGTAGATAAAGACTCCTATATTTGACACTACTCCAGAACAACATCTAACTCCAACCAACTTGTATAGACCATTGAATATAGGAGAAACTTAAGAACCTGAGAGGGAGAACTTCATTTTGATCTAATTCATTGTCTGCAACAGTCTGTTCATCCCAGAGATAGATTTAAGGATTCATTGTTCTGGAAGCATCCTTCTTCATACTCTTTTATAGTCAAAGCACTTTATATGGCCTTTGAAGAGTCTTTAAATCTTTCGCTATTTTTTATTTTGAAGCTATGGCAGTCAATCGCACCACTAAAGATTAAAGCTTTTGGATGGTTGGCATGGTGGAATAGAGTTGTAACATCGGACCTCCTCTTCAATCGACGCATTCTAAAAACCTCTATCCCTACTTTTTGTGGTCTTGAGATGAAATCAACTAACTACCTATTGCTTCTCTGTCAATCCTCTTGGAAGGTATGGACTGGTTGTATTAAATGGTAGGGCTTAAGTTGGGTTTGGCCAAGATCTGTGCATGATCTCTTATCATGGTGGTATGGGCATAGTTTTAAGCATTTGGTAAAAACAATCTACGAAGCACTACCATTAACAATTTTGCGGCTTCTTTGGTTAGCAAGAAATGATATATTGTTCCCAAAAAAAGAACCTAATTGGAAATAATTAATGGAATTGATGAAAGTAAAAACAACCACTTGGGTAAAATACTCGTACAATATCAATGAGTACTCGGTGAACGATTTCATCTTTTCTCTCGAAGGAATTATGTAACAATTCTGGAAATACAGGGTTCACTCGAGCACAAAAGTTAGCGCTTGAGCAGTCTTTTGAGGCATCCATTATCTTGCTCTACAAACATAAGATTCTGGGAGCTTGCGTTTTGCTCTCATATTTGAGGTAGGGGTACTTCTAATTTAGTATATCTATAATTTGAGATGTATATGTGGTAATTTCTTAGTTATATTGATAAATTCACTCGAGCAATACTTCTTGTGCTCGAGCGGTCTTTTGCAGTTCTGAACTTCTTGAAGGGGGTCATTGTTCGCTCGAGCAATTGTGTATGTTGTTATTCTTGCGCTCGAGCGATCTGTGCATATATCAGTTCGAGATAATACTATTTTCAGTCACTTTTTCACCTCTCTCTCTCATTCTCTAAACATTTCAAAACCCTAGATCTTCACTCACTCTCTCTAGTTCTTGTACTCTATCTCCTAATACTCTCAATTCGTTGATTTCTTCACCCTAGTCCTTTAGAGAAAAAGGTAGAGCACATCGAGGGCTTCGCTTTAATCGGAGTATTTATTGTTTTCGGCTTCGCCAAAGTTTGAATCTTATTCTCTCTTGTCTTTTACTTGGAGGTAAGGATTTTTTTCACTCTTTTATATGATTTTTAGCTTAGTTATTTGCTCTTTGAAAAGGGTTAATGATTTAGGGATTTTTAGGAAAACCTAGGGTTTGAGTTTGAAATCAAAAGAGAAGTTTTTCAAATGGGTTCTTGAAAATGGTTGTGGGGATATGGGTATGAATGAGTTATGTTAAAATGATGGATAATTTTTCTTAAAATTGATTTTGTAAGAAAATGGGATTTTGCCCTAAATTTTGGATATTTGGAATTGTGAAGGGAAATGAAAAATGATGTTGGATTTTGTACAATTGGAACAATGTTTATGTTGATGATAATGATAGAGTTGGATATGTAATATTACTCCCATTGTAAATGATGAAATTATATCTCTTGGTCAAAAACTATTTGTTAAATAAAAATATTTATTTTGGGCTATCGGTGGAGAATAGTCTTGATTATTGTAGACATTACATGAGGATTAAGTTAAATTGAAACTAATTTTTCATACATCGTGCACTGAGCATCATCTCTTAATAAACATTGTAAATGTATTGGTTTTGAGAAAAAGGGGTAAATACTTTGGTGAATCTGGTTAAGGGGTGTGGTTGTGGTTATGATGCTGGCCTATGTTTCCTTGGTGAAAGTCCAGAAACTTGTGCGGTTAAGTACTAATCCTTCTGGTTAGTACCAGTAAAATGGCTTTGGTAATGCTTGTATAGCCTACTTGCAACACATACCTAGAGATTCCCAATGTTTTGTATCCACTGCCCTATTTTCTGTATAAAAAGATTATTTTTCATGAATTCATTTATAATCTGACATTACATTATTTTGAGATGGAAAACAAGAAATGTTTGACAAATGGCATGCGTGTGCATTCACCTTATAATTTCTAATATTCATATGCTGTGTTGGAGTAGCTCTATTGGGTTTTGACTCACCCTATGTGGGAAACAACTTTCAGGTGCTGATGATATGCACCAAGGACGTAACTTGGAAGGACTTGGAGCTTAAGACTTCATTTTTGTTTTATTGATGTAATTATTTTTGTTTAAGCCTCAAGCTTTGCTTGTATTGGGTTTAAACTCATTTTGTTGTAATCAAGCATTGACTTGAAAAGTTATAGCCATTGGGGAATATAATTATTTGGTTTTACTTTTACTTTAAATCATGTATCCATGTGATATGCTATAGATTCAGAATCTAGGATTTATGAATATATATCACATATGTCATCTTCTGTAATGATCAAAGATATAACGAATAGATGATATGATATTGTTGAACAATTGTAGTAATGTTATGAGATAGGTTAATGCTATTTAGTTTGGGGTGTTACAACTTGGTGTCAAAGCCTCCGGGTTTGAATACTTTGGGATCGTGGTATATGGTTTTAACCGCAATGGGTTCTTTTGTTAGATGATATTAGAAATAGACATGGTACACTATATGATAACATGCTTATGTGACTAAATGAGTATGAGATTTAATTTCTTAGATATTGATTGGGTCTATGAGTTTCTAGAAGTTCTGTTAGAAGAGCCCTTGATCACTACTATTTCTAGCTGGAACTCTGGAAATGTTGTAGGGCAGTCACTATCTAGAAAGGAAGTTGTTGTGATTAGGTGCTTATGTGAAGTGAATTAATTGTTGTCCACAGTATTAGGACGTGAGTGAATTAGCTTCGGCACATTTGTAAATGTGCTTATTGTGTTACCTTTATTAGGATGTCAAGACGTGGACGTGGTGGTGGTAAGTATGGTAAGCCTAGGCGGCATGAGGTGCTTTTACCGGATAATATTTTGGCACAGGAGGAGGGAGTTGGTTAGGCCAACGTGGCTGAGCCAATTGGTCAATAAGCCGTGGGCGCTTTGGCTCGGGAAATGGCTAGTGCTTTGTAGGAATCCATAAATATTCTCAAGGCTGAGAATCAAGTCCAGGCCCATGTTGCTGAGACAGGGCCGTCTTTTCTGAAAAGGAATTCCTTCCGTTCGAGTTTTTAGGAGATCCGAATGAGCCACTGAAGGCAGATGAGTGGCTAGAGCAGATGGTGAAGACGTTCGAGATGCTTGGCATCGAGGACGATGGTTTGAGAGTGATCTTGGCATCTTTCCAACTAAAGGGAGATATGGGTCAATGGTGGAAGTATGCAAGAGGGCGCATTAGGGTGACTTGGGAGGCCTTTGTCAATGCCTTCCAAGACAAGTTCTTAACTTCTATTTCTAGGAAGAAGTTGAGGGATCAATTCTTGAAGCTCAAGCAACTGAACACGCCTATAGCAGAGCTTGAGGCAGCCTTTACTAATCTCTCTAGATTTGCACTAGAACTTGTGGCGACGGAGGAACGCCATTGTATCAAGTTCGAGAAAAGGCTAAGGATCGGGCTTCTTTTCAAGGTGGTTGAGTCTATGATTAAGGATTACGGTTATCTTGTGGAGGCAGCGGCTTACCTAGAGACCATGATTTAGGCGAAAGAGGGAAAGATAAGGGGCTCCAAGCAGAGGAGTCAAGAGGTTCAAGGGGAGACTCGGGACAACAAGAGGCAGAGGGGTTACACCCCAAAGCAATCCCAGACAGCACAGTTCAGATCCATTTTTCATGTACTGAGTTCTGGTGCAGAGAGAGGTAGTCAAGGTGTGATCACTTGCTTTAAGTGTGGTAAGCTGGGCCACAAGTCTTCAGTTTGCACGCAAAGAGGAAAAGGGCAACAGTCTACACCGTCTATGGCTCGTTCACAGAACTAGAGTTAGGGGAATGGGCAACTGCTTACCTTTTATCAGTGTGAACAGTCGGGCACTTGAGGAGGTTTTTCCCTCAAGAAGTGGCACATCTGGTGTGTTCGGTTCGAGGCAAATACAAAGCCATCATATAACGTTTCTAGTTTAGATGTTTTGGATCCAGGTTTTATTGTCATATATAGTTATCCATGTCTTGTTTCCCCTTATATCTATTTGAGTTTGGCTTTTGGGATGTGTTGATTGCGTTTAGAATAGGTTGGTAGCTTGTTTTTCAAACTTTTGTTGCCTAGATTTTTGTTCCTTCGCTCGAGCGAAGCTTCTTGCCCTCGAGCGATCTTTGTGAACCTCCAGTACTTTTGCAGGTCTGTGAAACTACTGGGGGTTTGTATTCTTTGCACGAGCAAAGCTTCTTACGCTTGAGATATGGTCTTCTATCTGTAAAACTACTGGAAGTTTGTATTATGCACTCGAGCGGTAAAACTAATTGTGTCTGGTCCCTCGAGCAACACATCTTACGCTCGAGCGAATTGTGCGTATATCAGTTCGTGAAATCACTTTTCTGAGTCACTTTTTCACCTCTCTCTCTCTCTCTCTCTCTCTCTCTCTCTCTCTCTTTAAATATTTAAAACCCTAGGTCTAGACACACTCTCTCTAAAATGTATCTTCTCTCTACAAAAACACCAAGATCTAGTGATTTCTTCACCCTGTTCCCTTTGTTAAAATGATAGAACGCTCTGTGGGCTCTTTTTTCATCTGAACAAAAGTGGATTTTGGCTTCTTTGAGATTCTCCACTCTCTCTATAGCGGCCCTGGTTTTGACCGTCTCTTGTGGTGTTCCAGACTCGGGTTTGTATGGTTTGGTTGGTGGTTCATGTCTTACTTCCCTTGTCTCCCCTTAATGTTGGTTATTAGGTTGTAGTTGTGTGTTTGGAATAGGTTGGTTGCTTGTTTTTCCAAGCCTTTGTTGCCCAAAATTTGGCTCTTGTGCTCGAGCGGGCTTCTGAGAATTTGGCTCTTCCGCTCGAACGGGCATTCGGGTGCTCGAGCGAGGACTATGTCTGCAAAAATACTAGGAGAGCGTATTTCACGCTCGAGCGCAGGGTTTCACGCTCGAGTAAGAGTCTGTGTCTTACGCTTGAGCAGAACTTTCCACGCTCGAGCGGACCACGTTATAATAGATCGTGAAAGTGAAATTTCAGATCACTTTTCTGCTTTCTCTCTCTCTCTCTAAAAGTTTCCAAATCCAGATCTAGAGTCTGTCTCTCTAAAAACTCACATTCTCTCTTTGATTTCTCTAAATCCATTGGGATTTTGGCCATAGTTCCTTCATCAAAGTTGTGTAACTTCTCGAGGGTTTCGTTGTGTGCGGTGGAGATTGAGTTTCATAGTCGTTGATTTTGGAGGTTTCAACTCATTTCTTCTTCTACACTTGAGGTAGGGATTTTCTACACTCTAATATGGATTTTAGCTTAGTAATTTGCTATTGTGTATAGATAATGAGATTTGGTTGTGGTTTGGACGAATCTAAGTTTTGGGTGTCTTATGTAAAGAGGGATTTTTTATGAAACTGGTATACATGGGTTTGAGGTTTGAATACAAAGTTGTATTGCACCAAAATAGTTGTTTTTGGGGTTTGGGTTGATATTTGGTAAAAAGGGAAATTTTTCCCTAATTTGATTAAATCATTATTTTGCATAAATAATGGGGATTAACATTTAAAATGTGAAATTGGAAGGTTGTGGTTATAATGGGTGATATTGGATATGTATTATCTTCTAATATTGAACATCTCTTTAGAAATAATTGTATTGGACTATCGGTGGAGGATAGATATGATTATTGTAGAAATTACATGAGAATTAGGCGATTTAATGCTAATCCATTGTTGATGACATTGAATATGACTATGCATATAACGACATTGTATACGTATGATTATTGGAAGGAGAAAGGGGATGTACTCCAAGTGTGATTATGTTTATAAAATACATTGCATATATATGTATTTGTTTGGGAGGAGAAAGGGGATGTACTCCATGTGTATTTATGCTTATAAATATATAGCATATTTATATTTGTTTGGGAGGAGAAAGGCGATAGACTCCATTTAAAGCAAGTTGGCCGAAGTGTTCAGGGTGAAAGACCCGAAAACTTATATATAAATAGGTGCCGGTTCCCGTGGACAAAATATCCGCAAAATGGTATATTTGAGAAAAATATAAATGGGTGTAAAATGGCAAGTTTGAAGTGTTTATATGTGTTTTTCCAAATTGGAAAAACATTAAATTGTAGTCTCATGTTGGTTGTTGAAAGATAATGAATTTAACTCATGAATTGAGCATCATATATGAATTGGAAATGAATTGATGGAAAATGGAATAAGATTGGCCTTAGTGGCATATGGATATCCAGGCCTTGTGGTTGTTTCCATAATCTGTATTGTTTATGTACATGGTATATATACCTTTGCTAAACCACGTAAATTGTGTTAGATTATCTCTACTGGGCTGTTAGCTCATCCTATACGAGAATATCATTTTCAGGTACAGGCGAGATGTTTCCTCCAAGGCAATAGCATGGATGGACTTTCGGGAAGCAAAAAGCTTATTATTTATACTTTATGTGTGTATGTTTGTTATTTGTAAAGCCAAGGGCTTAAGTTGTAATGAACGAGACTCAATTTGTGTAACCAAGCAATGACTTAGAAAGATGTAAGCCTATATGACATTTAACTGGTTGTTAAATAGTAAACTCTGATGAATGAAAGTACTGTATTTCTATTATATTCTTCCGTATGATAAATAGGTTTATTGTATTATTTTGGGGGCGTCATACTCTCCTTGGTCTTCTAGCTTCGAGGTTGAGATTTTCCACATTCTAGTATAGGTTTTGCTTTTGCTATTTCAAAAGATTATAGTGGTATGGGGGTTTTTGGCAAAAACCTAGGGTTTGAAATCAAAATGTAAAACAGCGGTTTTCAAATGGTTTCTTGAAAAAGGTTAAGATTATGAATTTGGAGTTGATATATGTTGAAATGAGATATTTCTTGCATTGAAATGGATTTTCAAAGAGAAATGAGGTTTTGCCCTAAAATGTAAATGTTGAGATTGTAAAGAGAACATGGAATTGATATTAGGAATTGTGAAATTAAGTTGATAATAATGATAAGGGTAGAGTTAGATATGTATTATCACTCCCATTTGAGGAAAAGTGATCTTTAATAGAAATTTATTTAACTGTTAGAGATATTTATTTTAGGTTATCGGTGGATGATAGCTATGATTGTTGTAAAAATTGCATGAGGATTAGGTGAATTAAAACTAAATTCTCATCCATTTTGTATTGAGCATTGTCGCATACTGATTAATACATTGAAAATGTATATGATTTTGAGAAAAATGTGTAACAACCCTGATCCATAATTAATTACTAATCTGTAATTAAGGATGTTAATTAAGGGATTAAAATAAATCATGTGTTTATTGTGTATTTTAAATGCTATTTGGCTTTCAATCTATTACTCGTAGAAATATCTGTCTAGAATTCTACTTCGAACTAAAAATTGAAAGCCTTATTGGCATCCGAAATCGGAATCGGTTAAATTAATATGTTATTTGGAATTTTTAGAGTCATATGCCAAATTTAATTAAAAATTGATTCAGTTCAATTAATTATGTTGTATTTAAGTGGTTTAATATTCTAATTATTGTTGTAAGCCACTATAGCTATATATATTGAATCTTAAGCTCACTTGAACCCATTCTTGAGCCTTCTTTATTGCAAAAATCTGAGATCATATTCTAGGGAGAGGGTGAACTCCATCTTAGAGAGAGAAAGCATAGAGATTCAAGAAGAAGTTGGAGGTTTTGCTAGGTTTCATCAATAAAGTACAAGAATCTAGCTAATTCAAGGCTTTTGGTGGACATCCAATCCATAATTCTTGAAGATTATATGAATTAGAGTTGGAATCATGAATTATATGAGATCATTTGTATGTATTTTGATAATTAAAAGCAAGAAAGTGAAGGAATTCTACATGCATGTAAAGTTATGTTGAATTTTGTCATAATGAGTTTGTATTCTAGCATCTATGTTAAAGTTGTGAGTTAGTTTGTACATGCATGTCTCATTCAACATGTTTAATCCTTAAATACATGTTTTGGAAGGTAGTTTCTTACATGCATGGAGCCTTGAGCTCAAATTTGTTGAGCCATGAAGTTTGAAAAGAGATCATGTATATGCTAGCACAATTCTACATTGTTGAGTTCCATTTTTCACAAATTCTTACATGCAAGTGCATATCTTTCCTATGTCTAGAGAGCTCACTGTGATTTTACATGTAAACACTTTATTTGTTCATGTTTTGGAAGTTTAGAATTCCAAATTAATACATGCATGTTTTATACATAAAGTTTCAAGTTAATTTGAACAATTGGCTTGCTTTTGGGCCTTGATTTTGTTGATTTTACGAAATAATCTTTAATTCATGATGTTTTCTAAGTTTACAAGTGTTTTCTCAAGTTTTGGCCCAAAAGAATGAGTTTTGATGCATTGGAATTGAGTTTTAGAGCGTAGAGAGCAATCTAGAAATTCCAGAATTCACACTCTTTGCTTGAGCAGTGACAATTGCGCTCGAGCACAGAATGCAAGCTCCCAGAAGTTTTGCAAACATGAGCACTCCGCTCGAGCGACACAATCTATGCTCGAGTGACTATCCTTAATTTTGAACCTTGGCTCAAACAAAGGAAGTTGAGCTCGAGCGTAAAATGAATGCTCTCAGAACTTTTACAGACCAAGGGGTCCACTCGAGTGACCAAAGTTGCGCTCGAGTGAACTGCCTTGTTTCAGAAATTTTGATAAGTGTTTCAAAGTGTATTTTGGCATCCTCATTACATCCTAAGCATTCCTAAGCCTTAATTAAGCCATAATAATGAAGATATGAGTTAAAAACACACTAAGAAAGAAACGTACTAAGTTAAGAGATTACAAAGAGTGTGTTTCAATGTATACGAGTGTGTGATAAGAAAGAATAAGAAGTTAATGTAAAGAAAGATAAGCTGTGATGGCCTTATAAATGTGTAATGATATGACGTGTTTTGTGCTATGTACATTTTGATTGTAGGCCAAGAATTGGAGACAGATCAACTGTTTTTGGAAGTCCACTATGAGTAACGTTATTGTAAAGATATGTTCATATGAATTATGTTCCAAATGTGTTTTGATAAGTTAAGATTTTTGAAATGATATTTGTTTACGTGAACGAATGTCCTATGTTTGAAATCTATTATGGCATCCATAGATAGTTCCAAGTCATGGGGGACAGCATGTTAATGCGAGTCCATGACATATATGTGATTACGAGATCTCATTAGCCACTTGTCAAAGTGGTGATGTGTTTAATTGGTATCTAGAACCGATTACTCTAGTCAGATGACGATGTGATATGTTCTATTAGATGTAACATTATTATATTCAGATATGAGAATGGATTCTGGTATGATATGTTTTATGGATATGATATGTTCGAAATTCGTTCACTAACCTCTTTACCTTAGTGTTATTCACAGGGTTTTAACTCACTGTGTGTATATATATGTATAGGTGAGCATTATAGAGATCAGGCTTGAAGACTTTTGCTTGGATCTGTGTTCTGTTGTTAGCGAACCATTGTGCCTCACATGGAGATTCCTGAAGAGTCGCGTGTTATAAGCTTCAGTTGTTTCTATATATGAGATTTTGTTTGTTTTTGTTGGTTGTACTTAAGATGCTACAATTAGATGTGTGAGAATAATGTGTGAATGACTTTTGGATATGTGTATAAAGTGTTAAGTATTATTCTGTTTCATATAAGTCTGCACAGCTCATTAGACGATTACATTTATGTGTTTGCTTCTGCTAACCCCTTATTTTGTGATTCTATTTCAGAGGCGCAGGTAATCTTAGGATTACTGGCCGATTACGATGCTAAACCTATAGGAGCGGGTTTGGGTCATGAAAAAATGGGTGAAGTTGGGAACAAGGTGTGTACCACCAAAGCTAAGTTGGTTTGTGTGTCTTGGATGAAAATCCTGAAAACCACGCTTATACATGAATGCCAATCCAGCGGACGAAATATCCGTAAAATAGCAACAGTAGTGCTTACAGAGACTATATTTATATGGGTCCCGTTTAACGGATTCCCGCGGATGAAATATCCTTGAAAGGTTATACTTGTTTAATATTCCCAAAGTTGTACTTCACTACCCTATTTACTACTGTAAAAGAAATGATTTGATGAATTGTGATATAAACTTGGCATGGCATGATTTTGAAAGGAAATGTAAAATGTTTTGGCATGGGTATTGCAGATGCATTCACCTTATGACTTTATCAAGGTTTATACATTATGTTATAGTATTTCTACTGGGTTTTGGCTCACCCTATGTAGAAAAACCATTTTCAGGTGCTGGTGATATGCCTCCACCAAAGGCTTAGTTTGGGAAAACTGTGGAGCTGGAGGCTCATCGTTGTTATTTTGTATTTAAATTTTGTACAAGCCTAAGGTTTTTTCTGTATTGAGCTTAAGACTCACTTTTGATGCACCCAAGCATTGACTTGGAAAGATGTAAGCTATTAGGGCACATGGTTATCTGCTCAGCTTTCCTTTTTTTTCACTATCTTATAACACTTGTTGTAAATTCAGAATGTACTGTTTATGAATGCATATCGCATGTGTCACTTTTTGTATGTCAAACTCTGAATAATGAAAGCTTATCATTTCATTTATGTTGCTATTTATTAGTTGTTATGAGATGGGTATATTGTGTTTATTTCGTGGCGTTACAACTTGGTATCAAAGCGTACCGGGTTTGAATACTTTGGGTATGTGGGAAGTGGTTATTACCACAATGGGTTTGTCTCGCTTGATAGAGATATTTGTGTACATGGTATGCTTATGTGATAACATACTTATGTGGTTATATAAGTATAGGATTTAGCTCCTAAGATATTGATTGGGTCTACAAGTTTCTAGAAGTCCTATTAGAATGGCACTTGATCACTGCTATTTCTAATTAGAACTCTAGCAATGTCACAGGACGCTCATTATCTAAAAAGGAAATTCATATGTGTTTAAGTGACTACGTGCTTACATAGAGTGAATTATTGTTGTCCACCGCATTAGGACGTGAGTGAGTTAGCTTTGGCACATTTGTAAATGTGCTAATCTCTTTTGTTACCTTCATTAGGATGTTAAGACGTAGACGTGGTGGTGGTAGGCATGAAGTGTCTTTACTGTATGAGATTCCGGCGCAAGAGGAAGAGGATGGTCAGGCCAATATGGCTGAACCAGTTAGTTAACAAGCCATGGCCGCTTTGGCCTGTGAGATGGTCGGAGCTTTACTGGAATCTATGGACATTCTCAACACTGAGAATCAAGTCCAAGCCTAAGTTCCTAAAGTAGGGTCGTCCTTCTTGAAGAGGGAGTTCTTCTGGTCCAATTTGGACGATATTTTAGGTTATCCTAAGGAGCCACTGAAGGCGGATGAGTGGTTAGAACAGATGGTGAAGATGTTTGAGATGCTTGGCATTGAAGACGATGGTTTGAGAGTGACTCTGGCATCCTTCCAGCTAAAGGGAGATGTGGGTCAATGGTGGAAGTATGCGCGTGGGTGCATTGGAGTAACTTGGGAGGCTTTTGCCGATGCCTTCCAGGACAAGTTCTTACCTCCCACTATTAGGGAGAAATTGAAAGACCAATTTTTTAAGCTCAAGCAGTTGAACACACCAGTGGCCAAGTTTGAGGCCATATTTACTAGTTTGTCGAGGTTCGCACTAGAACTCGTAGCAACTGAGGAGCGCTGTTGTATAGAGTTCGAGAAGAGATTGAGGACCGAGCTCATGTTCAAAGTGACCGGGTTAATGATTATAGATTATGGACGCCTTATGGAGGCGATGACTCATCTTAAGACCGTAATGCAAATAGAGGAGGAGCGAATGAGGGGCTTCAAGATGAGTTAGGATGTTTAGGGGGACAGTAAGAGGCATAGGGGTTCTATTCCATAGTAGTTCCAGAGAGCACAGCCTAGGTCCACTTTTCCAGTATCGAGTTTGGGTTCTGGAAGAGATGGTTAGAGAGATTTCACTTGCTTTAAGTGTGGCCAGTTGGGCCACAAGTCTCCAGCTTGCCCGCAAAAGGGAGGAGGGCAGCGGTCTGCATCGTCTTCGGCTTGTTTTTAGAGCCAGGGTCAGGAGAGAGGGCAACCACCTATCTGTTATCAGTGTAGGCAATCAGGGCATATGAAAAGGTTTTGCCCACAAATAAGTGGCATACCAGGTGCGTCTGGTTTGAGACAGACACAGAGTCACCAAACTGTACAGTCAGTTCATGGCTCAAAGGCCAATCAGGGAGCCTTTTCGGCTTAGTCAGTGCATCAGACTTATGCTCTGAGGGGGGAGCAGGTGGAACATAGGCCTACAGGGCATACGTATACTGTTACCATGCCAGGCTTAGTGCCAACGCCTTCAATTGTGAGAGGTACTTTCTTGTTATGAAATTCTATTGCCAACGTGTTGATTGATACGGGTGCATTCCATTCTTTTATTTCCTCTGCATTTGCATCGTCATTGGGGTTAGAATTGGCTTGGTTAGCATCTCTACTCAGTGCAGAGTCATCTATTGGTGGTGAGATTGTCTTGGAACAGGGGTGTCAGGATTGTGAGATAGAGGTTGTCGGTCATCGACTTTCTTTTGCAGTTGTGTTGATTGACATGTCGAGTTTTGATGCTATATTGGGTATGGACTGGTTACTATCGTATCGAGCGATCATAGATTGTTACCGTTAGAGGGTTACTGTATGTACCTTGAGTGGTGACTGTTCTTATTTCATAGGAGACAAAACCAATAGAGTTTTATTTCTAGTACGTAATCCGCGAGGTTAGAGTGAGCTTAGTTGCCTTCTTGAGTAAAGAGTGTGATGAAGTCCGAGTCGAATTGCCAAGGGTAGTTTGTGAATACACTGGACATTTTTCCTAAGGATCTCACTAGTTTACCACCTCACCATGAGATTGAGTGCTCTATTGATTTAGTGTTTGACACAGCACCGATCTCTATGGCACTGTATAGATTTCCACCCATTGAGTTGAGTAAGTTAAAGATTCAACTCCAAGAATTGCTAAATAAGGGTTTCATTCTCCCTAGTACTTCACCTTAGGGAGCACCGGCTCTCTTTGCCAAGAAGAAAGATAGTGCATTACGACTTTGTATAGATTACCAGAAGTTGAACCGTGTAACTATTAATAACAAGTACCTAATGCCTCATATAGATGACTTATTTGATCAGTTGAAAGGGTCTTGTTGTTTTTCTAAGATAGACCTGAGATCAGGTTATCACCAGGTGAGGGTAAGGGAGGAAGATATCCAGAAGACGACATTCTATACGCGGTATGGCCATTATGAGTTCTTAGTGATGCCTTTTGGGCTAACCAATGCACCCGCCGTGTTTATGGATTTGATGAATCGGATCTTTCGTGAGTTCTTAGACCGTTTTGTAGTGGTCTTTGTTGACGACATCCTGATTTACTTAGCCTTCAAGGAGGAACACAAGAAACACCTGCGAGTTGTGCTTGAGTTTCTTAGAGCCCACAAACTATATGCTAAGTTTGGGAAGTGTGAATTCTAGTTGAGAGAAGTAAAATTCTTAGGCCATGTAGTATTTGAGGGAGGAGTGATTGTAGATTCATCCAAGATATAAGCAGTACAAGATTGGGAACAACCTAAGAATGCTTTTGAGATCTGTAGTTTCTTAGGATCGACCGGGTATTGCCGTCGGTTTGTGAAGGATTTCTCTAGGTTAGCCTCACCGTTGACTAGACTATCGAGGAAAACAATCAAATTTGTGTGGAGTGAGACTTGTGAGAAGTCATTTCAAGAGTTTAAGGTTAGACTTACCATTGCTCTAGTGTTAATTATTCCGGAGAGGGGTTTGGGCTATTCGGTGTATTGTGATGCTTCACGAGAAGGTTTGGGTTGTGTTTTGATGCAAGAGAGAAAGGTAATAGCCTATGGCTCACATCAATTAAAAACACACGAGAGAAACTATCCTACCCACGATTTAGAATTAGCAACTATGATCTTTGCCTTGAAGATTTGGAGGCATTACCGTTATGGTGATAAGTTTGAGGCGTTTTCTGATCACAAGAGTCTGAAGTATCTATTTTCACAGAAAGATCTGAATTTAAAGCAGATGAGGTGGATGGAGTTTATGGACGACTATGATTTTGAGTTGCACTATTGTCCGGGAAAGGCCAATATAGTGGTCGACGCCTTGAGTAGGAAATCCATTAGCAGTATAGATTGTATTGCCATCCGAGAATGGAAAATATTGGGTGTTATTGGTGAGTTTGACTTGTGTCTTGGCGAGTCCGTGGAATCGGCAGCTTTGTTTTTGGTAATTGCACAACCTACACTTGTGAGCCGAGTTATAGAAGCGTAGAAGGGTGACCTTGAAGTAGATACCCTTAAGGAGAAAATCTCGAGTGGAAAAATAGAGAAGGTTTTGAACATGTATTCTAACTCGAGTATTAGATACCTTGACCGTCTTTTCGTGTCGGAGTCTTGCCGAGAGGAAGTACTTTGAGAGCTTCACCATTCCTACCTTGAGGTGCATCTGGGGGGCACAAAGATGTATCACGACCTTAGCCGCTAGTTTTGGTAGAAGGGAATGAAGAGAGATGTAGCCATGTTTGTGTCAAAGTGCCTTACTTGTCAACAAGTGAAGGTCAAGCATCAGAGGCCAGTGGGTTTGTTGCAACCCTTGCCCATAGCCGAGTGGAAGTGGGAATATATCATGATGGATTTTGCTGTGGGTCTTCCGAGGACTCAACGGGGTAATGATGCCATTTGAGTAGTGGTTGGCCGATTGACCAAGTCAACACACTTTGTACCTATGCGCACGAGTGACTCGGTAGATTATTTAGCCGACCTTTATATTAGGGACATAATTTGACTTCATGGGGTCCCTATGACTATCGTTTCAGATAAAGATCCGTGTTTTACATCTCGGTTATGGTAGAGCCTACAGAAAGCCTTGGGTACTAAGTTGACTTTTAGTACCGCCTATCATCCTAACACTGACAGACAGTCCGAGCGTACTATTCAAATCCTTTAGGATATGCTTCAAGGTTATGTCCTTGACTTTAAAGGGTCGTGGGAGAGGCACTTGCCCAACAATAGCTTGCAGTCGAGCATTGGCATGACACCATTTAAGGCCTTGTATAGTCGACCCTTTAGATCTCTTGTGTGTTGGGCAGAGGTGGGTGATGCACCAATGTTGGGTCAAGAGTTAGTCCAGGAAACGACGGAGAAAATTACACTTATCCGTAAGAGGTTGGTTATAGCTCAGAGTCGTAAGAAGATAGGAGGAGACTGTTATCCTTCGGGTGGGAGATCACGTCTTCTTAAAGATATCACCTAGACAAAGTTTGATGAGATTTGGAAAGATCGGAAAATTGTCTCCTAGGTGTATTGGGCCTTTTGAGATCCTAGAGCGGATTGGGGAGGTAGCTTATCGCTTGGCCTTGCTGCCACAACTTTCCAGGGTTCATGACATGTTCCATATTTGTATGCTTCAGAAGTATGAGCCGAATCCTTCACACATGTTCGATTGGACTGAGTTAGAGGTTGACGGGGATGCCTCATATGAAGAGAGACTAGTTAGAGTTTTAGATACTCGAGACCATGTCTTGCGGCGCAAGACGATTCCATTGGTAAAAGTGTTGTGGCGATACCACGGGATTAAGCAGGCCACTTGGAAGCGTGAAGCAGACGTCCATGAGAGATATCCAGATTTATTTATTGATATTTGAACATGTATTAGAAACTTTGTTATGATTAGTGAGACATAAAAACATTTTATATGTTTTGAAAATATGAATTGTATATTCAGTATTGAAAATTTGTTTATCATGTTGATGAGAATGGATGACCGGTGAGTGGGTCATAATGTTGGGTTTGAATTACTGTCATTGTGATAATCAGTTTAAGCTTGATTTTAAATGTTTGGATTAAATTTTGGAAACGAAATTCCTTAAGGGAGGGAGGTTATAGCATTTCTAGTTTGGACCCGACCCATTTGATGTTTTGGATCTAGGCTTTGTTGTCATATATAGTTATCCATGTCTTGTTTTCCCTTATATCTCTTTGAGTTTGGCTTTTGGGATGTGTTCATTGCATTTAGAATAGGTTGGTAGCTTGTTTTTCAAACTTTTGTTGCCCAGATTTTTCTTCCTTTGCTCGAGCGGTCTTTGTGAACCTCCAATACTTTTGCAGGTCTGTAAAACTATTGGGAGTTTGTATTCTTTGCTCGAGCAAAGATTCTTACTCTTGAGCAATGGTCTTCTATCTGTAAAACTACTGGGAGTTTGTATTCTGCGCTCGAGCGGTAAGACTTATTGTGTTTGGTTGCACAAGCGACACATCTTGCGCTCGAGCGAACTGTGTGTATATTAGTTCATAAAATCACTTTTTTGAGTCATTTTTTCACCTCTCTCTCTCTCTCTCTCTCTCTCTAAACATTTCAAAACCCTAGATTTAGACACTCTCTCTAAAACTTATCTTCTCTCTACAAAAACACCAAGATCTAGTGATTTCTTTACCCTACTCCCTTTGTTAAAACGGTAGAACACTCTGTGGGCTCTTTTTTCATCTGAACAAAAGTGGATTTTGGCTTCTTTGAGGTTTCTCCACTCTCTCCTTGGTCTTCTAGCTTCAAGGTAGGGATTATCCACATTCTAGTATGGGTTTTGCCTTTGCTATTTGCTACTTTGAAGGATTATAGTGGTTTGGGGGGGTTTTGGCAAAAACCTAGGGTTTAAAATCAAAATGTAAAAGAGCGGTTTTCAAATGGTATCTTGAAAAATGTCGTGATTATGAATTTGGGGTTGATATATGTTGAAACGAGATATTTCTTGCATTGAAATAGATTTTCAAAGAGAAAGGGGTTTTGCCCTAAAATGTAAATATTGAGATTGTAAAGAGAACATGGAATTGATATTAGAAATTGTGAAATTGAATTGATAATGATGATGATGGTAGATTTGGATATGTATTATCACTCCCATTTGAGATTTTGTAAAAGTATATCTTTAATGGAAATTAATTTAACTGTTAGAGATATTTGTTTTGGGCTATCGGTGGAGGATAGTTATGATTGTTGTAGAAATTGCATGAGAATTAGGTGAGCTAAAACTAAATTCTCATCCATTTTGTATTGAGCATTGTTGCATACTGATTAATACATTGAAAATGTATATGATTTTGAGAAAAATGGGTGAAATTGGGAAGAAAGTGTGTAACACCAAAGTTAAGTTGGCCTGTGTGTCTAGGGTGAAAGTCCCGAAAACTACGCGTATACATGGGTGTCGATCCCACGGACAAAATATCCATAAAATGGCAATAGTAATACTTGCATAGACTACGTTTACATGGGTCCCGTTTGACGGATTCCTGCGAATGAAATATCCGTAAAAGGTTGTAATTGTTTGAGATTCTCAAAGTTGTACTTCACTACCCTATTTACTATTGTAAAAGAGATGATTTGATGAATTGTGATATAAACTTGGCATGGCATGGGTTTTTAACGGAAATGTAAAACATTTTGGCATGGGCATTGCATATGCATTCGGCTTATGGCTTTGTCAAGATTTATACATTGTGTTGCAGTATTTCTACTAAGCTTTGGCTCACCCTATGTGAGAAAACCATTTTCAGGTGCTGGTGATATGCCTCCACGAAGGACTTTGCTTGGGAGGACTGTGGAGCCGAAGGCTCATCGTTGTTATTTTGTATTTAAATTTCGTACAAGCCTAGGGCTTTATCTGTATTGAGCTTAAGGCTCACTTTTGATGTACCAAAGCATTGACTTGGAAAGATGTAAGCTAGTAGGACACATAGTTATTTGCTTAGCTTTCCTTTCTTTTCACTATCTTGTAACACATGTTGTAGATTCAGGATGTATTGTTTATGAATGTATATCGCATGTGTCACTTTTTGTATGTCAAACTCTGATTAATGAAAGCTTATCATTTCATTTATGTTGTAATTTATTAGTTGTTATAAGATGGGTATATTGTGTTTATTTTGGGGCATTACACATCAGCTTACCCAATCAGCACAGGCCTCAAGGACCACTCAAGGAGCCTCTTCGGCTCAACCAGTTTATTAGTCCTATGCTCCGAAGGGTGAGCAGGTGCATCAGAGACCTATGGGGCGTGTGTATCTGTTACCACGCTGGATTAGTTGCCAGTACCCTCTGTTATGATATTTAAGTTTTTGTTGTTCAATTTTATTACCAATGTATTGATTGATATTTGTGCATTTTATTCCTTCATTTCGTCTGGATTCGCATCAGTTTTGGGGTTAGAAGTGACTTAGTTAGTGTCTCTGCTCAGGGTAGAGTCTCTAGTTAGAGGTAAGCTTGACTTCGACCAGGGATGTCGTGGTTGTGAGATAGAGGTTGTCGAGCGCCAACTTCTTTTTACATTTGTATTGTTAAACATGTCAAGTTTCGACGTCATTTTATGCATGGATTGGTTGTCTTCGTACCATGTTGTTATAGATTGTTACCGTCAGAGAGTTACAGTGTGCACCTCGAGTGGTGATTGTTTTTAATTTTTGGGGAACCGAGCTGATAGAGTTTTATCGCCAGTTTATGACCCTCATGGTAGGGGCAAGCTTAGTTGTCTTCTTGCAATTCTTTTGGGTAGTGAGAGTGATGAGGTTCGAGTTGAATTGTTGAGGGTAGTTTGTGAATACCCGAATGTTTTCGCCAAAGATCTTACTAGCTTCCCACCCCTACAGGGAGATTGAGTTCTTCATTGACTTAGTGCCTGGTACAACACTGATTTCCATGGCACTATATAGATTTGCACTTGCCGATTTGTATGAGTTGAAGATTCAACTCCAAGAGCCGTTAGATGAAGGCTTCATTCGCCCTAGTACATCGCCTTGGGGAGTACTGACTCTCTCTACTAAGAAGAATGATGGCACTTTGTGACTGTGTATTGATTACCGGAAGCTAAATCGGGTAACTATTAAGAATAAGTACCTATTACGTAGTATAGATGATTTGTTTGACCAGTGAAAGGGGTCGTGTTGCTTTCCTAAGATTGACTTGAGATCGAGTTATTACCAGTTGGGGAGAAGGAGGAGGATATTTAGAAAACGACATTCCGTATGCGGTATGGCCACTATGAGTTCTTAGTGATGCCTTTTGGGCTAACCAATGCACCGGTTTCATTCATGGATCTGATGAATTGAATCTTCTATGTGTTCTTAGATCGTTTTGTGGTTGTCTTTGTTGACGACATCTTGATCTACTCACCCTCCGAGAAGGAACATGAGGAGCACTTGTGGGTTGTACTTGAGTTACTTAGAGCACACTGTCTATATGTTAAGTGTAGGAAGTGCGAGTTCTGGTTAAAAGAAGTTAAGTTCTTAGGCCATGTGGTATCTGGTGAAGGGATAATGGTAGACTCTTCTAAGATAGAGGCAATACAAGATTGGGAATAACCTAAGAATGCCTTCAAAATCCAGAGTTTCTTGGGCTTAGCTAGGTATTATCGACGTTTTGTGAAGGACTTCTCTAGATTAACCTCGCTATTTACTAGATTGATGAGGAAGGGAGTGAAGTTTGTGTGGTGTGAGACTTGTGAAAAGTAGTTCCAAGAGCTTAAGGTTAGACTCACCACTACTCTAGTATTGATTATTCCGGATAGGGGTTTGGGTTATTCAGTTTGTTGTGATGCATTACAAGAAGGTTTGGGTTATATGTTGATGCAAGAGGGGAAGGTGGTAGCATACAGTTCGCGGCAGTTGAAAACACATGAGAGAAATTATCCGACTCATAACTCAGAGTTAGCAGTAATGATTTTTGCCTTAAAAATCTGAAGGCATTATTTTTATGGTGAGAGATTCGAGGTATTTTCCAATCACAAGAGTTTAAAGTATCTGTTTTCACAGAAAGATTTGAATTTGAGACATGGGAGGTGGATAAAGTTTATGGAGGATTATGATTTCAAGTTACAATATCATCCGAGGAAGGCCAATGTAGTGGTCGATGCCTTGAGTAGGAAATCTGTAAGTAGTGTAGCTAGTATTGCCATCCGAGAATGGGAGATGTTGGGTGATATTAGCAAGGTTGACTTGCATCTTGGCAACTTTGTTGAGTCGGCCGTTTTGTTCACTGTAGTTGCACAACCTACATTAGTGAGCCGAGCTATAAAAGCATAGCAGGGTGATCATGAGGTAGGGGCTATCCGAGGGAAGATATCTAGTGGGAAGGTAGAAAAAGGCTTGAACGTGCATTCTGATTCGAGTGTAAGGTATTTGGACCGTCTTTTTGTGCCAGAAACTTGTAGAGAGGAGGTACTCTGAGATTTCCACCATTCATGCCTTACGGTACACCTAGGAGGCACAAAGATGTACCACGAGCTTAACCGCTAGTTTTCTTGGAGAGGGATGAAAAGAGACATAGCCTTATTTGTTTCGAGGTGCTTTACTTCTCAAGAAGTGAAGGTCGAACATCAGCGACCAGCGGGTTTGTTACAACCCTTACCTATAGCCGAGTGGAAGTGGGAGCATGTCACGATGAATTTTGTTATGGGTCATCCGAGAACTCAATAAGGTAATGATGCCGTGTGGGTGATAGTCGACCGGTTAACTAAGTCAGCACACTTTGTACCTATGCGCACGAGTGACTCAGTAGATTATCTTGCTGACCATTATGTTAGGGACATAGTTCAACTTTATAGGGTCCTTGTGACTATTTTTTCGAACAAAGATCCACGTTTTACGGCTCAATTATGGAAGAGCCTATAGAATGCCTTGGGCACCAAATTGACGTTTAGCACCGCCTATCATCTTCAGACTAATAGGCAATCCGAGCGAACCATTCAGATCTTAGAGGACATGCTTCGGGATTGTGTTTTGGATTTTAAGGGGTCGTGGGAGAAGCATTTGCCTTTAGTGGAGTTTGCCTATAATAACAATTTTCAAGCGAGTATTCGTTTGAGGCCTTGAATGGCCGACCATGTAGATCTCCAGTGTGTTGGGCCGAGGTTAGTAACGCACCTATGTTAGGTCCTGAACTAGTCCAGGAAACGACTAAGAAGGTCGCGCTTATCCGTAAGAGTCCGGCTATAGCGATTCCGGGTTTTACCCCTTGTTGTACAGTGATCCGGACTTGGTTCCGCGGATGTTAGCAGTTGTTTATATCTTGTTTACATCCTTTCGTATTTTGTGTTTGAGTTATAGGATATGTTGGGCGTGTTCTGGACAGGTAGGTTGAGTTTTGCTCTCAAGTGTAGTTGCCCAGGTTTTTGGTGTTACGCTCGAGCAGATCATTCTGCGCTCGAGCAGATTTTGGTTTTTGGTTGTCCGCTCGAGTGGGCCTTCTTGCGCTTGAGCGGGATTTACACACACCCAGTATCTCGTGTCCCTGTAAAACTTCTGCAGGTGTGTTTTTCACGCTCGAGCGAGTTTCCTTACGCTTGAGCAGGTATCTTGGCGCTCGAGCGGGTAGTGCTTTGTCTGTGAAAGTTCTAGGAGGGGGGAATCTACGCTCTAGCGGACTGGCTTTCGCGCTCGAGCCGATGTATTTTATTCTTGTGTCTTGGAACTCGAGCGGGCCTTCTTGCGCTCGAGCAGATTTTTGTGCTTTACGCTCGAGCGTTTTATTCTCCGCCCGAGCGGGAGCGTCGTATATCAGTGGGCAGCTGGGCATTTTTTAATCACTTTTTACACTTCCTCTCTCTCTCTCTTACTTTCCCAAAATCGATTTTGAGAGCTCCTCTCTCTAGAATCTCCCTTCTCTCTAGGGTTTGATCTAGGTAGAGTGTCCTACTACCTTGTTGTCTTTGCAAAAGGTGTGTTGATCGTCGAGGGTTACATTTTGATCTGAAAAGTTTGGATTTTAGAGCACTTTGAATTTCTTCTTCTTCTCCGTTTGAGCTCTAACTTCGAGGTAGGGATATCCTACTCCTCCTTATGAGCTTTGTCTTTAAATTTTAGCATTTTGATATGTTGGGGATTGTTGGGTAATTTTGAGAAAGTTTGGGTCTTTGTGTAATTTTACAAAAGATGGGGTTTTATTTATATAAGCCTATAAGCATGTTTAGCATGGAGAAATGAGATAAATGTTGGGTTATTGATATAAATGGGACCTTAGGGTTGTTTTGTTAATTATGGGAAATGCCCTAATTACATTGATGAATTAATTTGTGAAATAAATTTTGAGAAATGAGAAGTTGAATTGAGAATGTTAAAATTAGGAACGTATGGGATTAAAGGGTGTAATAGGATCATTTATCACTCACCTAGTTGAAATGTTGATATTTTATCCATTTGGTGCATTTATTTTCTATTTAGAAATAACTACTTTGGGCTATCGGTGGAAGATAGTCTTAATTGTTGTAGACAATGCATGATGATTAGGCAAACTAAAACTAATCGATTGAGTATGCTATCGAGTATAGCGGTTGGAATAATACATTAACTTTATGTATTGATTGATTATGTATATGATCTATGTTTATATACGTTGTGTGTGGGAGGAGATAGAGGATGTACTCCACGGTTTAGGGAAAGATAGGGGATGGACCTCTAAACCGGATTTTGTGTGACATTGATACAGCACTACAATGTGTATCAAGTGTGGATTATGGAAGTGTTTGAATTGATTTGATATAGCACTAAAATGTATATCGTTATCAATTGTGAAGTATAGAAGTATTTCTATGTTATATTGATACAGTATCAAAATGTGTATCCTTCATGAAGTATGGAAGTGGTTTATGTGTTATTGATACAGCACCAAAATGTGTATCCATCATGAATTTCAAAAGTGTTTTAAAGATGGGTCATAGTCTCATTAAGTTATTTGGCTAGGTTCTAAGCCTTTTTCTCAAACTCAAAGTTGAAAAGAAGTGGGAAATGAAATGTAACATGGACTTGAATGTCATGAAACTGTGATGTGTTATAAGTGGGAATATAAGTATGGACCATCTATCGAATGCTGTTATTTTAGTCATTGTTTATAGTTGGTTTGGTATATTTCTACTAGGCTGTGGCTCACCCTATATGGGACATCATTTTCAGGTACAGGTAGCATGCCACCTCCAAGGACATAGCTTGGGAGGTTGGAGTCAGTCAGACTTTTTGGTTGTTTTGCTTTCCTTTGATGTATTGCATGTAAATTCAAGCCAAGGGCTTAATATGTATATGAGTTAGTACTCACTTCTTGTAACCAAGTGTTGGTTTGGAAAGTTGTAAGCCCATAGGGCGTTTACTTTTGTTGTCAACATGTAATACTTTTGTAAGAACTACTCTGATAAATAGAAAGATGTTTATTTCTCTTATATTGTGCATGTCAAGAATGATGGGTTTTATGTAATTTTTTGAGGGCGTTACAACTTGATATCAGAGCTTACCGGGTTCGAATACTTTGGGTACGTGAGAAATGATTAGTATCACAATGGGTTTGTATCGCTTGTTAGAGACTTATGTGTGACATTATGTGTTTATTTGATAACATGTTTATGTGACTACTTGGGTATGGGATTTAGTTTCTAGGATGTTGATTGGATCCTTGGGTTTCTGTGAGTCTTGTTGGAAAAGCACTTGATCAATGCTGTTTCTAACTAGAACTCTTGTAACGCCTCGGGACTATCATTATCCGGAAATGAAATTCGTAAGTTCTTATGTGTTTATGTGCTTACGTGGAGTGAATTACAGTCGTCCATGTATTAGGACGCGAGTGTTTTGTTTTGGCACACTTATGAATGTGCTAATGTTCTTCGTTACCTTCATTAGGATGTCAGGATGAGGAAGAGGTGGTAGACGTGGCAGACGTGATAGGTAGGAGATGCCTTTACCAGATGATATTTCGGCACAACAGGAAGGGGTTGGCCAGGCCAATGTGGCCAAGCCAGCAGGTCAGGAGGCTATGGGCGCTTTAGCCCGAGGGATAGCCGATGCTTTGAGGGAGTCTATGGGTATTCTCAGAGCAGAGAATCCAGTTCAGGCTCCAGTGCAAGCCCAGGTTGTTGAGGCAGGGCCTTCCTTTTTGAAGAGGGAGTTCTTCCGGTCTAACCCGGACGAGTTTATTGGGGATCCAAAGGAGCCACTTAAGGCTGACGAGTGGTTGAAGCAGTTGAGTAAGACGTTCGAGATGCTTGGCATCGAGGACGGGGCGTTGAAAGTGACCTTGGCATCATTCCAGCTTAAAGGGGGTGCGGGTCAGTGGTGGAAATACATGAGGGGTCGTATTGCTGGCACATGGGAGGCATTTGTGGAGGCTTTTTAGGAGAAATACTTATCTCCAGCAGTCAGGAAGAAGCTAAGAGACCAGTTCTGCCAGCTTTTACAGTTGAGTTCTTCAGTGACCGAGTATGAGGCTGCTTTTACTAGCTTGTCCAGGTTCGCACCTGAACTTGTGGTGTCCGAGGAACGCCGCTGCATCGAGTTTGAGAAGAGGTTGAGGTGTGGCCTCAAGATGAGAGTTGGGGGTTCCATAATCCGAGACTATGGGCGCTTGGTTGGTGCTGAAGCCCATATGAAGATCATGATGCAGGAGGAGGAGGGACAGAGAGGCTCCAAGAGGAGCCGGGATGGTCAAGGGAATGGCAGGAGACAGAGAGGTGTTAACCCTCAGCAGTCTCAGGGTGGTGTCGCTAGATCGACCTTTCCAGTGCCGAGTGTAGGCTCGGGAAGAGGCAATTAAGGAGATTTCACCTGTTACAAGCGTGGTCAGTTGGGCCACAAGGCCTCTGTTTTCCCACAGAAGGGAGGAGGTCAGAAAGCTGCTTCATCTTCAGCTAGACCGCAGAGCCAATGCCAGGACAGGGGCCAGCCCTTGTCTTGTTATCATTGTGGTCAGCCTGGGCACCTGAAGAGGTTTTGCCCATAGTTGAGTGCCACTTCGGGCGCATCTGGTTCTAGGCAGATGCAGGGTTTTTAGCCAGCTCAGTCTGTGCAGGCTTGGAGGGCCAATCCGGGAGCTTTGTCGTCCCAGTCTGTGCAGCAGTCGTATGCTCCGAGGGGTGAGCAGGTGGATCAGGGGCCTACTGGGCACGTATATGCTGTTACCGTGCAGGATCTTGTACCTACTTCATCAGTTGTGAGAGGTACCTTCTTGTTTTGTAACTCGGTTGCTAGTGTATTGATTGATACGGGTGCATCTCATTCTTTTGTATCTGCTGCATTTGCATCTGTTTTGGGATTGGAGTTGGCACAGTTAACATCTTCTTTTTGTGTAGTGTCACCTATTGGGGGTGAGTTGATTTTGAAACAAAGATGTAGGGGTTGTGATATAGAAGTCGCCGATCGCTGGCTTCCGTTTCCTGTTGTAGTTATGCCCATGACGGGTTTTGATGTTATTTTGGGTATGGGCTGGCTATCGTCATACTGGGCTGTTATCGATTGCTACCGCCAGAGGATTACAGTATGTACCTTGAGCGGGGAGTGTTTCCATTTCTTGGGAGATCGGGTTGGTAGTGTGTTGCCACCGATGTATGATCCGCGAGGGCGGAGTGTGCTTAGTGGTCTACTTGCTAGCTTTTTGAGCAATGAATGTGGTGAGACCCAGACTGTGTTGCCGAGAGTGGTTTGTGAGTACTCGGACGTCTTTCTCGAGGATCTCGTTAGTTTGCCACCTCATCAAGAGATCGAGTTCTTTATTGATTTAGTACCCGGCACGGCGCCGATTTCTATGGCACCTTATTATTTTGCCCTAGCCGAGTTAAGTGAGTTAAAGATTCAGCTCCAAGAATTGCTAGCTAAGGGCTTTATTCGCCCTAGTGTTTCGCCGTGGAGAGCACTGACCCTCTTTGCTAAAAAGAAAGATGGTGCCTTGAGACTTTGTATAGATTACCGGAAGTTGAATCGGGCTACGGTTAAGAATAAGTACCCTATGCCCCGTATAGATGATCTGTTTGACCAGTTGAAGAGGTCCCGTTGTTTCTCTAAGATAGACTTGAGATCGGGTTACCACCAGTTGAGGGTTAGGGAGGAGGATATTTCGAAGACGGCATTCCGTACGCGGTATGGCCACTATGAGTTTCTGGTGATGCCGTTTGGGCTCACCAATGCACCGGCAGTCTTTATGGACTGGATGAACCAGATCTTCCGGGAATTCTTAGATCGTTTTATGGTCGTTTTCATGGACGACATTCTTATCTATTCACCTTCAGAGGAGGAGCACGAGGAACACTTGAGAGTGGTGTTTGAGTTACTTAGAGCCCATAGGCTGTATGTCAAGTTTGGAAAGTGTGAGTTTTGGCTAGGGAAAGTCAAGTTCTTAGGCCATGTGGTTTTTCGGAAAGACGTGTCTGTTGATACATCCAAGATTGAGGCAGTGCAAGATTGGGCACAGCCTAAGAGCGTGTTTGAGATCCGTAGTTTTTTGGGATTAGCTGGGTATTACCACCGGTTTGTGAAGGATTTCTCCAGGCTAGCTTCGCCGTTAACTAGATTGATGCGAGGTCAAGTTTGTATGGAGTGAGACTTGTGAAAAGTCGTTCCAAGAGCTGAAAGTTAGATTGACCACTGCTCCGGTCTTGATTATTCCGGAGAGAGAGTTGGGTTATGCGGTTTATTGTGATGCCTCACGAGAGGGTTTGGGTTGTGTTTTGATGCACGAGGGGAAAGTGGTAGCTTATGGCTCACGTCAGTTGAGAATACACGAGAGGAATTACCCTACACACGACCTAGAGTTAGCAGCAGTGATATTTGCCTCGAAGATTTGGAGGCACTACCTTTATGGTGAGAGGTTTAAGGTATTCTCAGACCATAAGAGTTTGAAGTACCTGTTTACATAGAGGGACTTGAATTTGAGACAAAGAAGGTGGATGGAGTTCATTGAGGACTACGACTTTGAGTTGCACTATCACCTGAGAAAGGCCAATGTAGTGGCCGATGCCCTTAGCAGGAAATCCATTAGTGATATAGCTTGTATAGCCATCCGGGAGTGGGAGATGTTGGGTGCACTTGGCGAGTTTGATTTGCTTTTGAGCGAATCCGTTGAGGCTGCGGCCTTATTTTCTGTTGTTGCGCAGCCTACACTCGTGACTCGGGTGTTAGAGGCACAGAGAGGTGACCTTAAGGTAGAGTCCTTCCGAGAGAAGATCTCTAGTGAGAAAGTTGAGAAGGGTTTGACTGTGTATCCCGACCAGAGTGTGAGGTATCGAGACCGTTTGCTTATGCCGGAGACTTGCCGAGAGGAAGTACTCCGAGAGTTTCACCATTCATGCCTTGCGGTGCATCCAGGAGGCACTAAGATGTATCGGGATTTGGGTCGCCAGTTTTGGCGGCGGGGTATGAAGAAGGATGTGGCAGCTTTCGTGTCTAAGTGCTTTACTTGTCAGCAAGTGAAGGCCGAACATCAGAGGCCAGCGGGTTTGTTACAACCCTTGCCTATTGCCGAGTGGAAGTGGGTGCATGTCACTATGGACTTCGTTGTAGGTCTTCCAAGGACTCAGTGAGGTAGTGATGCTATTTGGGTGGTTGTAGACCGGTTGACTAAGTCGGCACACTTTATTCCTATGCGCGTGAGAGATTCGGTAGATCATCTTGCCGACTTGTATATTCGGGACATAGTGAGGTTGCACGAGGTCCTAGTGACGATCATCTCAGATAGAGAACCTCGTTTTACTGCTAGGTTGTGGCAGAGTTTGTAGAGTGCCTTGGGCACTAAGTTGACCTTTAACACAGCTTATCATCCTCAGACTGATGGGCAATCCGAGCGTACTATTCAGATCCTTGAGGATATGCTTCGGGGTTGTGTTCTTGACTTTAGTGGGTCGTGGGCGAGGCACTTGCCCTTGGTGGAGTTTGCCTACAATAACAGTTTCCAGTCTAGTATCGGTATGGCACCGTTTAAGGCCTTGTATGGTCGACCGTATAGGTCTCCAGTTTGTTGGGCCGTGGTGGGTGATGCACCTTTGTTGGGCCCGAAGTTGGTGAGAGAAACGACGAAGAAAGTCGAGCTTATCCGTAGGAGGCTTGTCACAGCCCAAAGTCTTAAAAGAGTTATGCCGACCGTAGGAGGAGGCCTTTAGCTTTTGAGACGAGTGATCATATCTTTCTGAAAATATCACCTAGGCGAGGTTTAATGAGGTTTGGGAAGAGTGGAAAGTTATCCCCTCAGTTTATCGGTCCCTTTGAGATCCTTGAGAGGATTGGGGAGGTTGCTTATCGTTTGGCTTTACCGCCGTAGCTGTCCGAAGTGCATGACGTGTTTCATGTGAGTATGCTCCGGAAGTATGAGCCGGATCCATCGCATGTATTGGATTGGACCGACTTAGAGGTAGATGAGGATGCCACGTATGAGGAGAGACCGGTTCGAGTCTTGGATAGGCGGGATCAAGTCTTGCGAGGCAAGACCATTCCCTCTGTAAAGGTTGGGTGGAAGCATCACGAAGTGGAGGAAGCCACTTGGGAACGTGAGGCGAATGTCCGTGAGAATTATCCAGACTTGTTTGTTGATGTATAATCATGTATTGAGATTTTGTAATATTGTTGAACTTTAAGAGCATTATATATGGCTTAAGTTGTAAAACATGATATATGTTTTGGTTTATGGAATTGTGTTTTAGAACTTGCCTTAAAATGGAAGTTTAATGTAAACATTGCATATGTTAAATGTATTGTAGAAATCAGAATATATCATGAATATTGAATATGATATAGAATTGTGGAGTGTGGTATTGAAATTTGTGAAATTTCAGGGAATGCATATCTATAATGCATGTTGTGGAAAATGTTGTGAAATGTCTCCTGACAAGAGATGGAATGACCGAGAAGGGTCGAGTTATTGAATGTTGAATGTAACATTGTTTAAAATGGAGAAAAACTTGTTCTTTTGAAAACTTGCATTTAATTCCGGGGACGAAATTCTTTAAGGGGGGAGGTTATAGCGATTCCAGGTTTTACCCCTTGTTGTACAATGATCCGGACTTGGTTTCGTGGATGTTAGCAGTTGTTTATATCTTGTTTACATCCTTTCGTACTTTGTGTTTGAGTTATAGGATGTGTTGGGCGTGTTCTGGACAGGTAGGTTGAGTTTTGCTCTCAAGTGTAGTTGCCCAGGTTTTTGGTGTTATGCTCGAGCGGATCATTTTGCGCTCGAGCGGATCATTCTGCGCTCGAGCGGATTTTGGTTTTTGGTTATCCGCTCGAGCGGGCCTTCTTGCGCTTGAGCAGGATTTACACACACCCAGTATCTCGTGTCCCTGCAAAACTTCTGCAGGTGTGTTTTTCACGCTTGAGCGAGTTTCCTTACGCTCGAGCGGGTATCTTGGCGCTCGAGCGGGTAGTGCTTTGTCTGTGAAAGTTCTAGGAGGGGGGAATCTATGCTCTAGCGGACTGGCTTTCGCTCTCGAGCGGATGTATTTTATTCTTGTGTCTTGGAACTCGAGCGGGCCTTCTTGCGCTCGAGCATATCCAGATTTTTGTGCTTTACGCTCGAGCGTTTTATTCTCCGTCCGAGCGGGAGCGTCGTATATCAGTGGGCAGCTGGGCATTTTTTAATCACTTTTTACACTTCCTCTCTCTCTCTCTTACTTTCCCAAAATCGATTTTGAGAGCTCCTCTCTCTAGAATCTCCCTTCTCTCTAGGGTTTGATCTAGGTAGAGTGTCCCACTACCTTGTTGTCTTTACAAAAGGTGTGTTGATCGTCGAGGGTTACATTTTGATCTGAAAAGTTTGGATTTTGGAGCACTTTGAATTTCTTCTTCTTCTCCGTTTGAGCTCTAACTTCGAGGTAGGGATATCCTACTCCTCCTTATGAGCTTTGTCTTTAAATTTTAGTATTTTGATATGTTGGGGATTGTTGGGTAATTTTGAGAAAGTTTGGGTCTTTGTGTAATTTTACAAAAGATGGGGTTTTATTTATATAAGCCTATATGCATGTTTAGTATGGAGAAATGAGATAAATGTTGGGTTATTGATAGAAATGGGACCTTAGGGTTGTTTTGTTAATTATGGAAAATGCCCTAATTACATTGATGAATTAATTTGTGAAATTAATTTTGAGAAATGAGAAGTTGAATTGAGAATGTTGAAATTAGGAACGTATGGGATTAAAGGGTGTAGTAGGATCATTTATCACTCACCTAGTTGAAATGTTAATATTTTATCCATTTGGTGCATTTATTTTCTATTTAGAAATAACTGCTTTGGGCTATCGGTGGAGGATAGTCTTGATTGTTGTAGACAATGCATGATGATTAGGCAAACTAAAACTAATCGATTGAGTATGCTATCGAGTATAGCGGTTGGAATAATACATTAACTTTATCTATTGATTGATTATGTATATGATCTATGTTTATGTACGTTGTGTGTGGGAGGAGATAGAGGATGTACTCCACGGTTTAGGGAAAGATAGGAGATGGACCTCTAAACTGGATTTTGTGTGACATTAATACAGCACTACAATGTGTATCAAGTGTGGATTATGGAAGTGTTTGAATTGATTTGATATAGCACTAAAATGTATATCATTATCAATTGTGAAGTATAGAAGTATTTCTATGTTATATTGATACAGTATCAAAATATGTATCCTTCATGAAGTATGGAAGTGGTTTATGTGTTATTGATACAACACCAAAATGTGTATCTATCATGAATTTCAAAAGTGTTTTAAAGATGGGTCATAATCTCATTAAGTTATTTGGCTAGGTTCTAAGCCTTTTTCTCAAACTCAAAGTTGAAAAGAAGTGGGAAATGAAATGTAACATGGACTTGAATGTCATGAAACTGTGATGTGTTATAAGTGGGAATATAAGTATGGACCATCTATCGAATGCTGTTATTTTAGTCATTGTTTATAGTTGGCTTGGTATATTTCTACTAGGCTGTGGCTCACCCTATATGGGACATCATTTTCAGGTACAGGTAGCATGCCACCTCCAAGGACATAGCTTGGGAGGCTGGAGGTAGTCAGACTTTTTGGTTATTTTGCTTTCCTTTGATATAATGCATGTAAATTCAGGCCAAGGGCTTAATATGTATATGAGTTAGTACTCACTTCTTGTAACCAAGTGTTGGTTTGGAAAGTTATAAGCCCATAGGGCGTTTACTTTTGTTGTCAACATGTAATACTTTTGTAAGAACTACTCTAATAAATAGAAAGATGTTTATTTCTCTTATATTGTGCATGTCAAGAATGATGGGTTTTATGTATTTTTTTGAGGGCGTTACACTGGCTTCGGTTCAAAGTCGCCAAAAGAACTATGCTAACCGTAGGAAGAGACCGTTGTCTTTTAAGATAAGAGATCACGTGTTTTTAAAGATATTACCGAGACGGGGTTTGATGAGATTTGAAAAGTGCGGGAAGTTGTCTCCTAGATATTGGGCCTTTTGAGATTCTAGAGCCGATTGGGGAGGGAGCTTATCATTGGGCTTTATCGTTTCAACTTTCTAGGGTTTATGACAAGTTCCATATCTGTATGCTCTGGAAGTACGAGTCTGATCCTTCACACATATCGGATTAGACCGAGTTAGATATGGATGAGGATGTCTCGTATGAGGAGAGACCAGTACGGGTTTTAAACTCTCAGGACCAAGTCTTGCGAGGCAAGACTATTCCATTGGTTAAGGTGTTATGGAGACACCATGGGATTAAGAAAGTGACTTGGAAGCGTGATGCAGAAGTCCGTGAGAAGTATCCTGACCTATTTGTTGATATTTGAGATTTATGTTGAAAACCTTGTAAATGTTGTAATATATAAACAATGTATATGTTTTGGGGAAATTGAACTATAATAGTTGGTGTTGAGAAACTCAGTGTCTTCTTGTTGCAAGTGTGGATGATACGTGATTTGTTTTATTTTCAATTATTGTTAGTTGGTTTTAAATTTTGGGGACAAAATTCCCTAAGGGGAAAGATTATAACGATTCTGGTATAGACCAACCCATTTCTTATTTTTTGATCCGAGAACCCATGTAGTCAGTTGTTATCCATCTATTTTCCATCTTGTTGCTTGTTGAGTTTGGCTATTGGGAGTTTTTGGTTGTGTTTGAAACGAGTTGAAAGTTAGTTTTTTAAGGAGTTGTTGCCCACAATTTTGCTTATTCGCTCGATCTACCATTCCTATGCTCGATGGGTCTTTCACAGTCTATAAAACTACTAGGAATTTGATATCTTCGCTCAAGCGGTATTTTTTGGCTCAAGCGGTCTTTTGCAGGTTTGAACTTCTAGGAAGGGGTCCTTGTTTGCTCAAGTGGTGGTTTTGGTCACTCGAGCGATGTCACTTATTGTGTCTGTTGCTTGAGCGACCATTTTTGACCTCGAGCAGTCTGTGCGTATACTATTTTCAATCACTTTTTCACCTCTCTCTCTCTCTCGCTCTTTAAACATTTTAAAACTCTAGATCTCCACACACACACACACTCTCTCTCTCTCTCTAGTTCTTGTACTCTAGCTCCTAATATTCTCAATCCATTCATTTCTTCACACTAGTCTTTTGGAGAAAAAGGTAGAGCACGTCAAGGACTTTGCTTTAATCGGAGTATTTATTGTTTTCAGCTCTGCCAAAGTTCAACTCTTATTTTCTCTATCTTCTACTTAGAGGTAGGGATTTCTTTCACTCTTTTATATGATTTTTAACATAGTTATTTGCTCTTTGAAAAGGGTCAATAATTTTGAGATTTTTGAAAAAACCTAGAGTTTTGAGTTTGAAATCAAAAGAGGGGCTTTCCAAATTGGTTCTTGCAAATAGTTGTGGGGATATGGTTATGGATGAGTTATATTAAAATGATGGAAAATTTTTCTTAAAATTGATTTTTTAAGAAAATGAGGTTTTGCCCTAAATTTTGGATATTTGGAATTGTGAATGAAAATGAAAATGATGTTGGGTTTTGTGAAGTTGGAACAATGTTTATGTTGATGATAATGGTGGAGTTAGATATATAATATCACTCCCATTGTAAATGATGATATTATATCTCTTGATTGAAAACTATATGTTGAATAGAAATATCTATTTTGGGCTATTAGTGGAGGATAATCTTGATTGTTGTAGACATTGCAAGAGAATTAGGTTAAATTGAAACTAATTTCTCATACATTGTGCATTGAGCCTCATCTCTTAATAAACATTGTAAATGTATTGGTTTTAAGAAAAATGGGTGAATACGTTGGTAACCCTAGTTAGGGGGTATGGTTGTGGTTATGATGTTGGTCTTTGTGTCCTTGGCCGCGCAATTAGGTGTCGATCTTTCCAGTTAGTACCAGTAAAATGACTTTGGTAATACTTGTATAGCCTACTGGCAGACATGTACCTGGAGATTCCCAATGTTTTGTATCTATTGACCTGTTTTCTGTATAAAAGGATTATTTTTCATGAATTAATTTATAATTTGGCATTGCATTATTTTGATATGGAAAACGAGAAATGTTTGACAAATGTCATGCATGTGTATTCACCTTATAATTTTGCTAAGATTCATATGTTGTGTTAGAGTATCTTTACTGGGTTTTAGCTCACCCTATGTCGAAAACAACTTTCAAGTGCTAATGATATGCCTCCACTAAGGACGTAGCTTGGGAGGACTTGGAGCTTAAGGTTTCATTTTTGGTTTATTTAATTACTTTTGTTTAAGTTTCGGGCTTTACTTGTATTGAGTTTAAACTCATTTTGTTGTGACCAAGTATCGGCTTGGAAAGTTGTAGCCATTAGAGCATATATTTATTTGGTTTTGCTTTTACTTTAAATCATGTATCCATGTCATATGCTAGAGATTCAAGATCTAGGATTTATTAATGTATATCGCATATGCCATCTTTTGTAATGATCAAAGATATAACGAATAGATGATATGATAATGTTGATCAATTGTAGCAATGTTATGAGATGGGTTAATGCTATTTAGTTTGGGGCGTTACATGTGAGAAATGTTTTTGAGTGTCCACTAGCCCTACCGTATCGAGTCAATAAATGTGGAAAAACAAGTGATTTTAGGTGTCCACTAGCCTTGCCATGTTATGAGCTGACAAATGTGGAAAGGATGTGTGTTTTAAATGCACATCGCCCTGCCATATTGTGAGCCGACAAATGTGGGAGTATTTTCATGATATGTAAAAGTCTATATATGTGTGTGTGTGTGTGTGTGTGTGTGTGTGTGTGTGTGTTTTACTCAGGATTTCATTGTTTATTTACTGCCCACTATCGATGTTGAGATTTTGGCATGACAGTCGTGCATTGTACATTTTTTCTTTAAAAAGGGAAAACAAGGATTTTGTCATGGCTTGTGTATAGCATGATCATATCCAATTCAAACATTTATGTACTCTATTAAACGTATACTGGGCAACTTTGCTCATCCCTATCATGGGACTTGGTGATGTGCATCCAACTAAGTGAAGGATGGTGGAGATTTTTGGATGGAACACAACTCATTAGATGTTATTTGTATTCATGCTACTGAGCTTTTGGTGTTTTGGGATTGAATTCCACTTTTTTGTGTAATCAAGACACTTGTCTTGAAGTTTGTATGCCATTAGGGCAATTTACCTTAAATTCTCTAACTCTTTGAACTATGAATGTTTGATTAACTGTAATTGAGGGGAACGAAGTGTAATATTTTGTATCGGTTCAAAGGGAAATAGAAATATTATGATCGTTTGAACAAGTGTCACTTATCTATTATCTTTATTTGGGTTTTGCATAATGGAATTGGTTGAGTAATTAAGAAACTTGAATTAGGACTTGACCATAAAATATAGAGGCATGACAAATTAAGTCCATACAAATAAAATCGTCATTATTCAGCCGTTTTTTGTTGTGCTTTGATGCAATTTTGTTTTGATGTATTTTTGTTAGGATCTCGCAAACTTTTTTCGATAGTCTTGGCATGCACATGATTGGGCATAATCATTAGGTGTGCAAGCTATGATAAACTCTACTGGACTGCTTCACCGTACTATTACGCCTTCCTTATAATAAAATGTCTTTTTTCACTAATTAAAAAAAAAAAAAAGATAGTTTTGAATTAAATATGTATAAAATTTCATCTTAAACTTACCTTTTAAAAAATTTCAAATTTTATATGATTCTAATACAATTATAATTTTATTTTTGAATTTCTATGTAAATATTTATAAAATTTTAAATTAAATGAGTAGATGAATCAATTGTTTTGTCACGTGTGTATTTCTTAATTTTTAAAAATTATAAAATTAAAAATTTTAGATTAGTATTTTTGTAACAGTTTGTTTTGGGTGACTGCTCGAGCGGTCAATTGGTCGCTCGAGCGTAGATGCAAAACTCCCAGTATCTTGCCTGTTTGCAGGCAAGAGCGCTTAAGCGATGAAGTGGTCGCTTGAGTGTAGAATTTGGGCTCCCCGTATTTTCACTATAACTCTACAAAACTTCTGAAGCCTTGCATTTACCGCTCGAGCGATGGAAAGTTCGCTCAAGCAATTTGGTTGGGACAAGATACTTAAAAGTCGATTAAACACTTTTCTCTTTCACTTTTTCCAACTCTTCTCTCTCTCTCTCTCTCTCTATCACCCATTTCCTAACCCTAACCCTAAAAACACTTGATTTCCTCAAGTTTTACTAAAGGTTCATGTAAAATCTTCCAAGAAAAGTGAAGAGCAAGTTTCATTCAAGATTCTCACTGATTGGATCGTGCTTCTATCAAATTTCTTGTTGGGTTTTCAACTCTTAGTTACCATTTCAAGGTAGGGGTACTTTTAACTTGTTATATTCTTGATTTGAGATCTATATGTGATAATTTCTGCGTTATAATAATGTATGAGATATAATTTGTTAAATAAAGTGGGTTTGTTAAACCAATGGGGGGCTTGTGCCTAAGGATTTTGAGAAAGATTGTAAATGTTCTTGTGGATTTTGATGTTGATAATGAATATTGACTTTCTATATGCAGATGAGGGGAAAGTCCCAAATTTTATGAAACTCTAGTTTTCAAATTGAATTAATAAAGGGGATTTTGTTCAATTGACCCTTGAATTGTGAAATTGAATGCATTGAGTTTACTTGGGCATTGAGATATGGACTTTTTATAACTTGTGCATGTAAATCCTTGAGATTGGGAGACGATGAAATTGTGAAATTGTGAAATTGAAGAATTTATTATGTGATAAATATTATTATCAATATTGTTGTGGATTGTATCTGTTACTCGCGCGAAGAGTCAAGATACCTAATTGCCCTGTCTTGTGTATATTGTCAGAAGAATGTGGGAAAGGTTTTTGGGTGTCCATGAGCCTACTATTTACAGAGTCGGCGAATGTGGAAAACTTGATTTTTGGTGTCCACAAGCCCGCCGTTTTAGAAGTCGGTGAAAGTGGAGAGGGAAAGGTTTTGGGTGCCCATCGCCCCGCCGTTTTTAGAGTCAACAAATGTGAGAATATTTTCTGTATATAAATCTATATATATATATATATATGTGGTTTTGGGGCTCTTGCTTGGGATTTCATAGCATATTTACCACACTATACTTGTAGCCGAGATTTTGGATTGAAGGCATGCATTGAACACCTTTGGCATTAAAAGATAAAATATGGATTTTATCCTAACAAGTGCATGGCATGATCATATGCATGTCAATTATTTATATAACTTGTTAAATGTATTTCCTACTGGGCACTAGCTCACCCCAAACTAACCACCTTTCAGGAAACAATGTTGATGTGCCACCTCAATGATTGGCTTAGGGAAAGATTTTGGACGGGGGCATGGAAGCTCTCTTATGTTGTTTTATGTTTAAGCCTCGAGCTATTTTTGTTGGGAAATTTAGAATTCCATTTTTGTGTATTCAAGAACACTCCGTGAGAAGATGTTTGCCTTTGTGGCTCTTTCTTTACATTACCTCCTATTTTTTGAACTATTTTTATTTTGTCGATAAATGTAAACAAACAATGATGTACTCACTGGAATAGTTCAATGGGGAACGGGTAGTCTTGGAATTTATTTTTTTACTATTATTTTTAATTTACTCCTCTGTCTCTTTCACATTTCTATATTGGGTAAACCCAAGTGAACATGATTTATGAAGGCATTTTTCCCGGGACATTACAATTTGGTATCAAAGCTAACCAGATTTGAATACCTAGAGCTCGTAGGATGTGGCTTATGCCACAATGGGTTATCATGTTGGGATGAGATGTTAGTACTTTGTATGTTCATGTGCTTATGTGACTATGTGGGTTTGGGGTCAAGTTTGTAAGATACGATTTGCGTCCATCACACTTATCGAAGTCCCTGTGGAAAGGCACTTCATCAATGCTTTTTCCACTTCTAAATCCTTGAGTGTCGTGGAACGAGTCAGTATCTTAGGAGAATAATCTGTATGTGTTTATGTGGGTTGTTTTATGTTTAATGAATATAGGGGTAGGGTTATGACTATTCGAGTGTGATGCGTGGGTTGAAATGTGGGTGCATGAATTGTGAGTTAATGTCATTCTTCTTTATTCTTATATAGGATGCTTGGACGTGGCAGAGATCGTGGTAGACCTCACTAGGGTGGTCGAGGTATTCCAGCCCAACAAGATCTTCCTCCCAAGAAAAAGGGGAAGGACAAAACAATATGGCCGCTCCTCCGGCCCAAGATGCTATGGTGGCACTAGCCTCGAGAAATGGCTGGGGCTCTTCGAGAGTCCATGGACATACTCTGAGCCGAGCAAGCGACAAGGACAATAGAGGGAGAAACTTGAACCTCATTCTTGAAGAAAGAATTCTTTCGCTTCAACCCTGTGGAGTTTGGTGGTGAGCCTGAGCCCGATCCCATGAATGGCTAGAGCAAATCATTAAGTCCTTTCAGATCTTGGACATCCGTGACGGAGAGCTCCGAGTAGTATTGGCAGCTTATCAACTAAAAGGGGAGGGTGGCCAGTGGTGGAAATCTATTAAGCTTAGGGTCGAGCACACTTGAGAGGCATTCACCCATGCCTTTTAGGAGAAGTTCTTGCTTCCCATGGCTAGGAAGAAGTTAAGGAGATAGTTCAAAGAGCTTAGACAACTAGATACATCGGTGGCAAAATTTGAGGCCACTTTCACTAGTTTAGCACACTTTGCACCCGAGCTCATGGCTACTGAGGAGCGTCAATGCTTGGAGTTTGAGAAGAGATTGAGGCCCAAGATCTTGAGGAAGGTGAGGGACAATATGTTCAGAGAGTGTGATAGGCTAGTTGAGGCCAACTCATGTAGAGATCATGTCAGAAGCTGAGGAACCCAGGCTAAAACATAAAAGGGCGGGTTATGCAAAATCTTGGAATGACATGGATCCTCTAAGAAGTCCAAGGGCTCTTCTTTTTCTTCTTCCTTCTAGTCCTTGCCCCAACAAACCAAGTCTTCGGGGTCTATTTCTATGAAGAGTTTGGGGAATACGAGTCCTTGTTGTATTATTTGTTTCAGGTGTGGCCAACATGGTCAAAAGGCATTGGATTGTAAGCAAAATCTCAACCACCAGCAGTCAGCTCGTTCTTAGAGCCAATTCCAGGAAAGAGGCTAGTTGTCCGCATGTTATCATTGTGAGCAGTCGAGGCATATTAAGAGTTCTTGCCCATAGTTAGTCGGGACGGGAAGTGCTTCAGGGTCCTGACAATCTGGAGGTTATCAGGCAGGCCAAGGTGAGAGATAGAATTATCAACTGGTTCAATTGCGGTAGGCATCTAGGGCAGTGCAAGAGGCCACATCTGCATAGTTAGTGCAACCGATCTACATTCCAATGAGTGATCGGAGCGAACAGAGGCCATAAGAGCGAGTTTATGTTGTCACTACTTCTAAGCAATCTTCTGGACCATCGTTGATGAGAAGTACATATCTTATCTATAATACTTGGGCCAATGTATTAATAGATACCAGAGCATCTGACTCATTCATAGCATCTACATTTGCATCCACGTTGGGCTTAAAAATCGAATAACTAGAGTCTTCACTTATGGTAGAGTCACCAATTGGGGGTCATATTGTCTTGAATCGGGGATGTCGTGGGTGCGTGATTGAAGTCGTTGATCGCCAACTTCCTTTCAATCTTGTGTTATTAGATATGTCGGGTTTTAACATCATCATTTGTATGGACTGGTTGTCTTCTTATCGTGCCATCATAGATTACTACCGTAGAAGAGTTACTATGTCTATAGTAGGTGGGGATTGTTTTTATTTTATGGGAGATAGGACTGATGGTGGGTTGCCGCCATTGTATGACTCACGAAGTCGAGGCAAACTTAGTTTTCTTCTTGCAACCATTGTGGATGATGGAAGTAGTATGATTCGAAGGGTATTTCCTAGAGTGGTAATGTTGGTAAAAGTCCTTCACCTATTATTGAAAATGTCTTGCTTATTGATCAATTGAAACATAATCTATTGAGCATCAGCAAATTATGAGATAGAGAAAATAAAGTTATCTTTGAGCATACTCATTGCATCATAGAAAATATAAAGGGTAATAAAATATTGTTTATTGGTCATAGACATGAGAATGTTTACACTATTATCCCAATGATATATGATCTTGTGATGTTAAATGTTTATTTGTTATGAATGACGCTAGTTGGCTATGGCATAGACGTCTTGCACATGCTAGTATGGATTTGATTTCAAAGCTTTCGAAAAAAAGATTTAGTAATTGGACTTCCAAATAAAGAGTTTGAAAAGGATAAATTATGTGATGCATGTCAATACCTCTTTTAAATGAATAAAAAAATATATTGTTTCTGTATGTCGACCATTACAATTTTTAATATAGATTTGTTTAGACCTAGAACTATCAACCTTGGAGGTAAATATGCTCTTGTCATTGTTGATGATTTTTTTTTTTTTTTTATCTGTAAGGAAAAAGATAAAGCTTACATCAATAAAGAAGTTGAATGCACAAGCATCATAGCAAAGCAAAATAATCCCAATTAGATTGGCACCATTTAGTGAGTCCAATCATCTAGTAGCATACAACAAGTTGATAAGACACCAACCAAACACAAGAGCAACACTAGAACAACAACAGCCTTAATAAAAAAATAAAAATAAATAAAAAAATAAAAAAATAAAAAGAAGAAGAAGAAGCACATACACCACCTCGAAACCCTTACGCTATTCCAAAGCACAAACCAACTCAACAGCTACAACAAACCCATAAATAACCGAAGCTAATTAGCCACACATCAGTCATTGTTTATGATTATATAAGATTTACACGGGTTATATTTCTTGCTCTTAAAAAAGATGCAATTCATGCTTTTACAAAGTTTTGTAAAAGTTCAAAATGAAAAGGATTTCTCATCTCATCTATTAGAAGTGACTATGGTAGAAAATTTGGCAATAATAAGTTTGAAAAGTTTTGTGATAAACATGGAATAGATCGTAATTTGTTAGCACCAAGAACACTTCAACAAAATGGCATGGTAGAAAGAAAAATAGAACATTGGAAGAGGTGGCTAAACCATGTTGTGTGAGAAAAATCTACCTAGATATTTTTTGGTTGAAGCTATTAATACTGCATGACATGTTATGAATCATGCTATGATTAGACCTATACTTAAGAAAACACCTTATGAACTTTAGAAAGGGAGAAATCCCAAGATTAATTATTTTCATGTAATTGATCGCATATGTTATGTGTTAAATAACAATAAAGATAACCTTGGTAAATTTGATGTGAAATTTGATGAAACAATCTTTCTTGGTTATTCTAATTCTAGTAAGGCATATAAAGTATTTAATAAAAGAACTTTTGTGGTAGAAAAATCTATACATGTTGCATTTGATGTGTCTGACCAATTTCTTCCAAGAATATGGTTAGTGATGATAATGCATAAGATGAGCAAGCTCAGTAAGGGGGTGGGGTCTAAGCGGATAGAATAGCTCAAAGTTGTGGGTTTCAAAACGCGAAGGTAAGCGTCGGTTTCAAAATATACTCTATCCCTATATAGTAAATAAGGAAAATCGAGAAAATTGCAGTGGAGATAGTTTAATAACGAAATGGAGTTAACTCAAATGAGTATGATAAGCAGAACTCTACAAAGTTGTCAAAGGAAGTTAAGTATGCACATAATCATCCAAAAGAACTTATCATCGGTGATCCACACTAAGGTCTAATGACTCGTTCTTCTCTTCATAATATATGTAATAATCTTGCATTTTTTTTATCACAAATCGAGCCAAAATCTTTGGAAGAAGCTAAAAATAATGAGGTGGTTTCTAGCCATGCAAGAGGAACTCAATCAATTTGAAGGAAATAAGGTTTGGACCTTAGTACCTAAACTTGATCGTCATCTTGTAATTAGAACAAAACGGGTTTTCAAAAACAAAATTGATGAATATGGTATTGTTGTTAGAAATAAGGCTCGTTTAGTAACCGAAGTTTATAAGCAAGAGGAATGTATTGATTTTGATAGAACTTTTTCTCATGTGGCCAGATTAGAATTCTATTTGCATTTGCATGTTTTAAAAATTTTAAACTTTATCAAATGGATGTGAAAAAAGCATTTCTGAATGGTTACATTTCGGGGGAAAAAATGTATATGTTAAAGAACCACCTAATTTTCAAAATCATGAGTTTCCAAATCATGTTTTCAAACTTACTAAAGCTTGATATTGTTTAAAACAAGTACCAAGAGCTTGGCATGAAAGGCTAAACAAATTGTTGATGTAAAAAGATTCTCAAGAGGCAAAAGTGAAACTACTTTTTTTATAAAAACAAATGGTCATGATATGCTTGTCAAGCAAATATATGTTGATGATATAATATTTGGTGCTACTAGTGAGAATTTGTGTTAGGATTTTGCAAATTACATGCAAGGAGAATTTGAGAATAGCATGATGGGTAAACTCAATTATTTCCTTGGATTTCAAATAAAACAATCAAAGCAAGAGATATTCATCAATCAGTCGAAGTACATCCATGGTCTGGTAAAAAGGTTTGGCATAGATAAAGCAAAGCCAATGGGAACTCCAATGATTCCTCCCATCAAACTTGACAATGATGAACAATGTAAGACTTTTGATGAAAAGAAATAAAGATGTATGATTGGCTCTCTACTTTATTTAACTACTAGAAGACCTAATATAATGTTTAGTATATGCTTATGCGCTAGATTTCAGTCCGCACCAAAAGAATCTCACTATATTGCTATCAAAAGGATTTTTAAATATTTGTTAGGTACACAATCATTAGGGTTATGGTATCCCAGAGAAACTTCTTTTGATTTAATTAGTTACTCTGATGTTGATTTTGTTGGTAATAAAGTTGATAGAAAAAGCACTAGTGGTAAATGTTAATTTCTTGGACACTCACTTGTCTCTAGGTTTAGTAAGAAACAAAATTTTGTTACTCTATCTAATGTTCAAGTTGAATATCTTGTTGTTGGAAGTTGTTGTGTGCAAATTATTTGGATGAAACAACAGTTAGAAGACTTTGGTATGTATTTCGATCATGTTCCTATTAAATGTGATAATACAAGTACTATCAATTTGACTAAGAATCATATTCAACATTCAAGAACCAAACATATTGAAATTAGATATCACTTTATAGGAGATTATGTTCATAAAGGTGATATTGTTCTTGATTTTGTGAGCACTAATAATCAATTGGTAGATATATTTACAAAACCACTTATTGAGGATAAATTTTATGATATAAGAGGAGAACTTGGCATGTCAAATCCTCCTTAGTACTGATTTATTTTATGTTGAGCACTAACAAATTTTTATATAAGGATTGAAAGCTTCATTCTTCATTGAAGAGAAAAAGTGGAGAAATATTGAGGCTGAAGTACAAATTCAAGGGAAGTATTTTTGATTTTGCACTATTCTTCTATTCTTAATTGCCTATCTTTATACTTTAGAATTTAATCATCAATGTTGTCATAATAAAAAAGGGGAGATTGTTAACTCCAAATTTTTTGAAAGATTATATAATTGATTTTGATGATAACAAATCATAGCTAATTATTATTCAATACTGTATTAGGAATGGTGGTTGAGCTGCATTTTGTTTTGGTATTGTTATTCACCAGGTTTGATTGCATGGTAGCGTGCATTTTGGTGTCAATATAGTTTCGATAATTTTGCTCACCGCTCTCGCTATCCTTTATTGATGGTGTGGTATTTGTATCTTTTTTTTTATGTTATTCTTCAATGAAGTCTTTTTTTTTTTGCCGATCAAAAAAAAAAAAAAAAAAATGAGGTTGGAGGCTAATTGGGTTGGTAGAAGTTACAAGGTAGGTGGGTGAGGTGTGAGAAGATTTTGAAGTTGTGTTTGACATATGAGAGACTGATTTGAGGAGTAACATAGGTATAGAGATCACTGCTCGCTTTTTTGTCCCGACAATGCTACGTAGCTCAAATTTTGTGGCTCAAAAGTGGCTCAAATGGCCAAAACGACGTCGTTTTGAGTCCATAACAACATAAAAATGGCCAAAACGGCGTCGTTTTGGCCATTTGAGCCACTTTTGAGCCACAAAATTTGAGCTACGAGACATTTTCCTTTTTGTCCTCTCCATTTTATTCTCTAATTTAATATTGATTTAAACCAATTTTGATTGATTGAGTTCTAAAAAAATCAAAATTGATAAATTAACACAAATGATTTACAATGTCATTGGATGACCTTTGATATGGCGCAAACTAAAATTATGAAACATTTTGGACATGTATAAAGTTTAGTTTTATAATTTATCATATTTTTCTTTAATTTATGTGACTGTTATTTTATGTATTTGTTAATTAAAACTCAAAACAAACAAAAAAAAATGCGATTTTAATTTACATTTGTGTATTTTAATAGTTTTGTTACCATTGTATTCGAAATTTTTTTTATCGCAAAAGTAATTGTTCAAATCAAAAAAATATTAATTTGCATAACAATAAAAATATTCCGTCAAACTATTCATACATACCTATTGATTATTTTTCACTGGCACCTTTCCTTCAATTTATTATCATTGTCTCTCTGTCATCTCCGCTTTATCAACATCACTCACAGCCAACTTTTTGATCAAGATATTTAACATGAAATGTTTCATTTTTTTCTACATGTATATATCTACATCAACATCAAGCAAAAATGACAATTTTTTGTTTTCAGATTTTGTCAAAAATAGCAGTTTTTTGAACTTTTATGTAATAAATTAGATATGTATTGTCTAAAAACAGAGATGACAAATGTTACAAAATTATCATTTCTTTATCATTTATTTTGTATTGCAAAACTAAAATTTTCTCATTAATCCACATTGTTATTTTTAGTAATGCTTATATATATATATATATATTATTTTTTAACAACAAATAGTTATATATCATACCCTTCCAAAAATGTTTACATACAAAAAAAAATGTTAATTTTAAATAAAAATAATAATAAGTACTTCAAATATTTAAAACTCTTGTCCAATATTATTTTATGTTGTTGCTTAGCAAGTTTAGATACTGCATTATTGTGAATATTCTAAATTTTGCGCACTTATAATTTATTTATTTTTTGAATAGCTTTAGATCATAATATTTCCAAGATATTTATATGAAATCTAAATTAAAATTTTACAATATAAGCATAAAATTTTACAAAAGAAATCAAATTTGTTCCAAATATTTTCATCTCAAAATCATTCCAGAAAAAATAAATAAATAAATAAATAAATTGGGCACAATTATAACATAATTTCTTTTGTTTTTGAAAAATAATGCTTGATAATTTCATGTTATATAGAGGGTTTGGTATGGTGAATGATTTGATCATTTTTTTTCATAAAGATTGATTTTCATTATATAAATGCATAAACCTGGGCTTGATCAAACTTTTAAGTTGAATCAATGAGAATTGAAATAAATTGATCTTAGAAAATATAACAAAGATCTAAGAAACTTAATTTAGTAATAAATTTTTAATTAAATCAAACAAAATGCCTAACTGTTGTTTAATTTTAATTTGCATTATTTTTCTTAGAAATAATTTTTTTAGTTTTAAATTGGTTGAGTGCTAGTCTAACAAAGCCAAACTTCTTATAAAAGGCCACACACACACACACACACACACACACACACACACACACATATATCTATACAAACCAAATTTCTTATAATGCCATTCATCAGAAAGAAGTTTATAAAGACGAGAAATCTAAAAACCTGAGAAGAAGAAGAAGAAGAAGAAGAAGAAGAAGAAGAAGAAGAAGAAGAAGAAGAAGAAGAAGAAGAAGCGTCACAGACTTCTGTAGTGACTTTCAGAGACTTATCTTCCATTTTCTTTCATTTTTAGTCCAAGATGCTGAGAAGAAGACTGATGAGAGAGACCTCTGAGCAAAACTTGGGATGTATACAGTGGCGGAGCTAAAAAATTAAATCAGATGGGGCACTTATTAATTACATGTTAAAAATTTTTATAAAAATTTTTCACATAAATTTTTATCATTGACTTCAAGAAAGATAAAAAATAATAATGTTATTTGTAATTAGTATATCATAGATAATATTAAAAAAAGTCATAGATATAAAATTTTAAAATAAATTATATAATGATAAAGTAATTTTTTATACAAAATATGCGTAAAAATTTAATATAAAAGTAATACCACATCATCATTAACATGTGATATCACTAACCAATAATAAAAAAATATATGGAGGATAAGCGCTACATGTCAAATGTAACTAACAATTCAATAAACTCTATATTTTCATTTGAGATTAATTATATTTACATGTCAATAATGATAGACATTACCATTATATTGAAATTTTCATAGATAATAAGATCGTAGTCACTTTAATTTCAATCTAAACAACTATTATTGTTCTCATAATTTTAAAAATGTCATTTAAATTTAAAATAATATTTTTATAAATTTTTTTATTTAAAATATTTGTTTCTATGTTTTAAAAAAAATAATAAAATAAATCCAAATCCAGGGGCACATGACCCCCAGACGCTTGGTAGGTCCGGCCCCGGATGTATATGTGCTCTTGCTGCTTGCAAGGTGAAACAATAATGAAGATTTTTTTCTTTTGTCTTTTTAATTAATTTATTTTTTTTCTATATGAAGTACGAAGTTTTCTCACAAGTTTGGCCCAAGGATACATTGGCTCTGTTTGGTACAATCATGAAAAAGTGATTATAATTTATGATCTAATAGTTTATAATTTATAATTATGAACATAAATTGATTTTTGACTTATAAATTAAGTTTTTCCTCTCCTACTTAAAGAATAAGTTAATTTTTGACTTACAAAAAGTTATAAACTGTATTATTAAGCTGAACCAAATACATTAAAATAACTTAAATTAAATTAAAATTTAAAATAAGATAAAAATAAACCTTACCAAACATGGCTATTACTCATTGACTCCTTAAAAATTTTATTTTTTATTTTTCATTTTTCATTTTTTTTATGTTTTTGCTTGGAACCTTAAAAAATTTATTAAGATATCAATTTGTGTGAGAAGTTTGGGTAATGAAAGGGAACTTATACTATTCAGTCCGTGGCCGGGGCCCACAGCTCACCTACGGGGCTCCCCCAGTTGAATTCAAATGACAAGACTTATACGAGGAAGGTTCCCACATAAAGGATTTTGCTAACATATCACTAATTTAAAAAAAAAAAATGATCCGGACCTCCTTCTCTCACTCCTTTTGATCCCCTTTCTTTTTAATTGGTTAATTTTTTATTTCTTTTTTTTTTCTTCTCCTCCGATCGTCACCCGCCACGTACGTGTGGGGTGGTGGGGTAGTGATTGGAGGGGATCCCAATCACATTAAAAATGAGTCTATAATAAAAATAAATTTATATATTATTATTTCTTTATATAAACATATTAATATAAGGATTTAATTTTGAGTTTGAGAGAACTATTAGAGTTTGTACAACTTATCACAGGTTTTGTTTTAATTATTTAAATCGTTTATTTTATAGAAATCCTCTATATATTATTCACAAAAAGAAAAATTATGTCGATATAATAATTCTAATATTTTTTATTTTATTTCATAGCGTTTGACTCTAAAATTATAAATAGTCTAATTACAAAATAAATAGTTTAAAGGATAAATTACAATAAAACTCCTTAAATTATAACCCATTGGCATTTTACTCCCTAAACTTCAAAATTACAGTTAATCACTTCAAAGTGTTATCTTATTGTAGTTAACTTTCTCTGTTAGGATTCTGTTAAGAATTTACACAAAATTAAATCATGTATAAAGTGCATGACACATTTATTAAATTTTTAAGTCAATAATACTCCTATCTAGTGATCTTGTTTACAGTTTGATATTAAAATAAGGAAGATAAAGTACAAACGAATCACTAGATAAGAATATTATTATCTTACAATAATCAGTAACAAGTATTATTATTTTCAAAAATTAATATGTGTGTGATTCTATTTAAATTCTTAACAGAATCCTAGTGAAAAATATTAAATATAACAAGTTAATAATATAAGATAATTAACTGTTTAATTTTAAAATTCAAAAGGACAATATGTAAATAAGGCCAAGTTTAAGAAGTTTATTTAGTTAAATTACTGAAACCAAACCAAACACGTTATACGCCCCGAAGGACCCGGACAGTGGTCTCAAATCCATAAACAACCAAAAAAAAGAAAAATGCTTGTAAATTACGTTCACACCGGTCTCCTTTGTATATTCAGTCCGTGGCCGGGGCCCAATCCAAAACAATTCTTTTGGTCTGACTTTACCATTAAGACCAATGGTTTCATAATTTTAAAATTAATATATATTTTAAAAAATCTCATAGTAAAAAGAATAAATTAAATTATTTACCAATATCAACTTATCTCCCCAAACAACTTTTCTTTGTCTAGACCTAACAAAACAATTCTCATTATTGAATTATATGCCACTATTAAAATTAAATCTATTAAACAAATAAATAAAATATATTTGTGTATAAAATAATTTTGAGTTAGCTCCCAAACTTATGTTTTGGCTCATTTTCTAATTGAACAATTTTAATATTTAAAGCCTAACCTATTAGTGTAAATGACATGACTTGTTTTTCAATGCCAACTTAGGCCTTGTTTGGAAAGACTAAATAAGTCCACACTTTTTATCTTTTTATCTTTTTTGAGTCACATCAATCAACATCTCCTCTTTACTTTTTTACATATCCTTTTATAAAAAGTAAAAAACTATACTTATTTAGAACATTCCAAACATACTCTTAGTTAAAATTGTTTAGTTTTGCTTTGAAACTTTGTGCACTCATCCTTTGATATTTGTCTCGGAACTATTTGTATATAGATTTTCATCGATAAAATTTTTTTTTTTTTGGGCTAATAAAAAAGACCTAACTCATTTGGCAACTCAACTTTTAAACCTAAAAAGCTAAAAAGTCATTAAAAAAACTAAAACGTTAACAACTTATACTAAAAAGCCAAAGATTTCTTTTTTCTCTCTATTTTTTGCATATCTTTTCGTAAAAAGTCAAAAAAAAATCCTAAACATACTAATTTTTTTTTACCTCATATTTTACTCAAAAGTCAAAAAGTTACTAAAATAGTATGTTCTCAAACAAGTTATTGATAAGAACTTGAGTCTAGGCTTGATTTTTTTTTAGAACCAAACTGTTTAGACTGCATAGACCATTTGACTACAGTTACCATTACACGATGAAATCTATTATGATTTATCTAAAGAATAGTTTGGTAATCTACCTAAATTTCTTATATTTGTATTTTAATAAATTATGTATAACTCAAACTTCAAGTAATATTTTTTATATAGATTTTTAAAATGAGTAATATTATGTCAACATATTTTGATATCAAATTTTAGTACTATGCATTGTAACACATTACATTACACTAATCGCGTTTTTTAATAGACGTTACATGACACATTTAATTATTATTTTTAAAGCATTACATCAGACATGATCAAATATGGTCACCATAACATTACTAAATTTCATATATATATATATATAGTTATATTCTAAATTTTCAAATTTCAAACTTCAAATGAGTTGGTGTTTAATAATGAATAAGATTCTATTTTGGATATTTCGTTCAGAAGATTTTCAAATTGGATATATGGCTAGATGTGCCAATAGTTTTATGCTAAATATATTTCTTAACTTTAAAAAAAAAAAATTATAGAAGAATTTAAAAAAAAGAATTAAATATAAACTTTGAACTAAACAAATAAAATTTGAAAATTAACGCCGATAGGTCATGATCAATGTGTATTGCATGGATTCATCTTTTATTATTATCGTAAAAAAAATAAATAAATAAATAAATAAAAAGGAAGAAGAAGAAGAAGTAGTATTTCATTTTATTAATTTAAAATTATGAAGTAGAGTTCAATTGTTATTTTTATTAAAAAAATTTATTTATTTTCCATAATAATATTATAAAAGAATGATACATTTAGGAATGGGCCAGGCTTGTTTCTAGTTTGAGATCGGACTAGAGTGTGCTGTTGGGCTCATGGGGCCCATCACGAGTCTTATTTCGATAATCCGAACCGTTAATGTGTAGGGCTCGTCGAGTTCCTTATCTCTTTGAAAAATCACGTTGATTGGATATTGATAGCTACTTGATTGTATCAGATTTCTTTCAAAGATAAATAAAATTTTCAAAATAGTTTATTGACAAAAATTTGATCTTATCAAGTAACTATCGATATTCGATTAACGTATTTTTTTAAAAGAATAAAGCACTTGACGAAGTTTATACATTGAGCGATTCGTATTATTGAAATAAAACTCGTAGTGGACACCATAGACCCAACAATGCCGGCTAATCCACTTTATAGACATAAGACAAGCCTCTCTTTAGGAATTTGAAAGGTGATAATTACACTATCTAAAAAAAAAAGTAATAATTACACAATTTAAAATATATTATCATCATAATTAAAATGTCAATAATTATAATTAAAGTGAAATAATCAATGATTTTATGACACATGTATTTTAATATTTTATTAATTTAAAATTATAAAAATTTAGATTATAAGTTTTAAATTCATTGACCCAATAATATTTTTACCTATATAAATAGTACACATAGAAATATAAATATAGATATAGATTTCACTGAAACTAAAATAGTAATAATCTCATTGGATATTTTGAAATTACAAAATTTAAGGAAATAATATTGGTAATGATTGAAAGATATAAAAATTAACTTAATTTATATAAATTAAATTTTGAGCTAATCGCAAAATAATATATGTATTTTAAGTGATATAAAATTATAAAACTATGAGAAAATTAGAATGAAACTTCCAACCTCAAAGAGAGTGTAACGTTTTTGCTTATGTTATATAATAATTTTTTTTTTGAAACAACCAAAAGGAAATTTTATTGATAATGATCAAGCAGAAATGCATTGACAATTATCAATAAAAAGGGAGGTGCAAAGAGCATCATAACAAGACAACTCGCTCCCAACTAGGTTGGCACCGAGAAGCATGTCCATTCATTTGCTAGCACCACTCGAAGTTGGTAAGACACCAACCTAAATAGCACAAAATACATCAACAGATGAACTCCTACAAAAAAATCTGTAGCACAACACACACCTAATAAATAGCACACCAACCTAAACAGCACAAAATACACCAACAGATGAACTCCTACAAAAAAAATCTATAGCACAAAAAGATCTATATTAGTCGCCTAGTACAGATTTACTCCCCAAACAGCATCTGATTTGCCTCAAATTTGTCAGGAACTCCTGGATAGTGAAGTGAAAGCCCTTAAATCTTTGGTTCAACCACAATGCAACTCTAATCTTAATCAAATCACACAAGTCCTCCATTTAAGGTGCAGCAGCCTAAAAAATACACTCATTTCAAAGCTTCTACGGAGACCAAAAGACAGCTGAGGAAATGACTTTCCAAAGCAATTTTTCTTTCCTGCTAAGTTTATCACCTTCCCACCAATGAAGTACAGCTTCCATAGATCCTGGTAAAGCCCCTTGCACCTCCCACCAATTCAACATTACAACCCAAACCCTCCATGCAAAGTGATAGTGCAACAGCACATGGAAGATAGATTCACTCACAGCTTTACAGAAAACACAAAGGGCTGGTGAATTAGCTTTAAGCACTCCAATTTTTTGAAGAAAGTCTACTGTCTTTACTTTGTTTTCTATGCTAACCAGCAGAAAAATTAAACCTTTTGAGATGCAAATTTGTTCCAATCTAACTTGCTAGTAATAAGAGAGGGACCAAGGGAGACAACTTCACTTCTATAGATAGAAGAGACAAAAAACATACCAGAACCTGCAGCCAACCAGACTGGTTTGTCCTCCAGATTATCACATAAATCTGAGACATACATCAAAAGCATCTTGAGTCTACTAACTTCCTTCTCTTCCCACTCGTTCAACCTTCTTCCAAAAAGAAAACTCCAGTCCCTTGAAGCAACCCTCCTATCATACATTAATCGCAAAGTTTCCTCCTTCTCCATCACTAATCTATAAAGAATAGGGAATTCATCTTTCAAGCAATAATTGGAGCACCATTTGTCCTTCCAAAAGTTAATTCTTTTCCCATCTCCTACCTTAATAAGAAAATTGTTGTGATAGAACAACATCAGATTATATCTCCTCTCCGCTATGGAGATGATTCCTTTCCACACACCAGAATACCTGCTACTTGAAATAGAAAAGGGACACCAACTTTTAACATCCAGTTTATACTTGCTACAAATGATCTTTCTCCACAAAGCATCTTTCTCTTTGGCAAATCTTTACCACCATTTAATAACATACAATTATTTATCAGCCTTACTCTTTTGATGCCTAAGCCCTCTTGTTTCACACTCTTCGCTAGCTCATTCCATTTAGCTAGGTAGATTGGTTTTCTAGACACAGACCCATCCCAAAGAAAGGCAGCTTGCAGCTTCTCAAATTCTCTTGCTACTCCTTCTGCCATTTTAAATAGAGATGGATAATGCATAGGCAAGGCAGAAGTTACAAACCTTAATAGAGTGAGCCTTCTTAAAAATGATAGCAGCTTCATTTTCCAACTTGCTAGTCTGTTTTTGACTTTATCAAGGACTAAATTCCAAGTTGCCTTCTCATTTGGATTAGCCTCCAAAGGCAAACCCAAATACTTCAAAGGAAATGCCTTAGATTTACAATGCAGCTTTGAGGCAAAACTGGATAAGGATTCTTCAGGAACATTAATTCCGCACACCTGGCTCTTATGATAATTTATTTTCAGCCCTGAAATTAATTCAAAGCACTTTAAAACCCTCTTAATATTGTGTACCTCCATCTCCTCAGCTTCACAGAATAATACGGAGTCATCTGCAAATTGTAAATGTGATAACAACACCCCACTAGAACCAACCTTCATTCCTTTAATCAGGCCCATCTACTGTGCTCTTGACATAAGAATATTAAGACCCTCAACTGCTACATTAAACAGAAAATGGGACAGGGGGTCACCTTGTCTTAGACCCTTTTGTGGGCAAAATTCCTCAGTTGGTGAACCATTAACCAACACAAAGAGTTTTGCAGTGGTAACACATTCTTTTCTCCAACTTATCCATTTTGCTCCAAACCCAAAATTCAAGAGCATAGATGATAAAAAGCATCGATTAACAGAATCAAAAGCCTTTTCAAAATCAAGCTTGATAATCACTTCTATCTTTTTGGTTTTTTTCCAACCATCAACTACCTCATTTGCAATTAGCACACCATCCAGTATGTTTCTTCCATCTATGAAGGTTGATTGAATATAATTGATGATATAAGGAAGCACTCCTTTTAGTCTACTTGAAAAAACTTTTGCAAGAACTTTATATACAGATCCAACTAGGCTAACAGGTCTATAGTCTCCAAGCCCCACTAGATTTTCAACCTTTGGTATTAGTGAAATAAAAGAGCTATTAATTCTCATCACCAACCTTCTATTCCTATGGAATTCTTTAAAAAACTTCAGTAAATCATCTTTCATCAATGACCAAAATTTTTGAAAATAAGCCAAGTTAAAGCCATCTTGCCCTAAGGCCTTGTTGCCATCACAATCCTTCACAGTAACCCTAATTTCTTCCTCTAAAAATTCTGTTTCTACCCTGTCAAAATCAGGACAATCTTGAACTGATTTAAGTTGGCCACCTAGCTTCGGTCTAACTCTCCAATCCTCTATGTACTGCTTTCTAAAGTGGTCAAAGACTTCTTTCTTAACCTGAGCAAGATCTTCCAACATAGCAGTCCTAACAGATATGGAAGAGATCACATTTCTATTTTGCCTATCCTTGGCTATCACATGAAAAAGTCTAGTATTTCTATCATCTTTCAAGTTCTAATTGAGTCTTGATTTTTGCAACCACAACCATTCAACCATTTTGCTTAACCTCTACACCTAATCTCTGTCTATTCTACTTCTAGCTTTTTCTACTTCATTCAAATCTTTGGATTCAACAAATAAATCTAGAAGATGCAGTTCCTTTTCAGTTTCCTTTTAACTTCACATTCACACTACCAAGTACCTTTTATGCCATTTTGTTTACCTCTAACTTCAGTATTTTTAGTTTCTTCAGTAGGACAAAGCCAGCCCATTCTACAACTTCTGCCTCTTTCCAGGTCTTTTCCACAAAAGCTGGAAAGCATGGGTGTAAACTCCAAGCATTGATGATTCTAAAAGGTTTAGGACCCCAGTCTCTTTCATCATCCATTAGCAACAGAGGACAATGATCAGATATGAGCCTTGGAATACCCCATAGCTTTAAATTAAATACCTCCAACCATTTGGGATCCACTAATACCCTATCTAACCTACTCCACTTATCCCCTGCTATTGAGTTACACCAAGTATATTTTTTACGAAGTAATGGTATATCACTTACTTCACATTGCTCAATAAATTCATTGAACTCTCTCATGCCTTTATCTCTTCTAAAGCAGCCCTTCCTTTCACTTATACTTTTTATCTCATTAAAATTTCCACATAAACACCATGGATTAAGAAATTCCCTTTTTAGCTTTAATAAGCAATCCCACAGTTTGCCCCTATTTCCCATCTCATTAGGTGCATATATATTAAGAATTACATAGTCAAAAGAATTAAAAAGAGTACTAGAGAGTCGGATGAATCTTATATTGCAATAGCGGTCCTTAAGTTGAAAAACCTCTGGATCCCATATGCAAAAAAGGCCCCCAGCTAGGCCTTCAGAGTCACAGCTGTATATTCTATTTTGTTTCTAGCCCACATTGCTCTCACTTCCTTTTCAACTACTACAGATTTTTTAGTTTCCTGAAATAGTGCTGCATCCACATTTCTTTTCTTCAGAATATTCCTTATTTTTCCCCTCTTTTCCTGTCTACCAGTTCCTTTAATATTCAAAGATAGCATTTTCATAGGAACATAACATACCTAATAAACTCTTTCAATGGATACAGATTAGTCTACTGCATCTTACCCCTATCTATCCTACCTACATCTTTAACTTCAAGCTCCACAATCTTTTTGAGAACCTCATTCTCCTTTCCAATCATGTCCACACCCAGCAATTTTCCCATCTGCAAACATGCTTGTGCCTCATCCAATATTTGCTGACCTCTAACCCCTCCATTATCAGTTAAAGGTAATAGTGAAGCTTCAACAACAGATGCTCTAGACAGAGATCTTTTGGGGGCTGATTTGCTTGTTGATGCACCCTTCAGTCTGAATCTCTTTTTTAGACCTAAGAATCCCTTTTTTGGCCGAATGTAGCTGATCTTCTTTTTACCTTTTGCTTGTGTCTTACCTTTGCTTTTCAAGGCTACAGACTTGGAATTTTGATTAACATCCTGCGTTTGAGAAACACTGGACTCTCTAATAACAGGCCCAACATCCATTGCTATTTCATTTATATGAGCACCATATAATAAAGGCCCACTTGGAACTTCATTTAGCCCACTTAACTCATAATTCAACTTATTGTGGCCCAGAGCCACTTCCAAACTTAGCCCAATCCTATTTAGACTTGAACCACTCAAACTTCTCATAAAACCATTCGTGTGAACTTGCTCATCATGACCCTGAGCAGTAGCCTTTGAGCCATTAAATGTTTTGCTAACAGCCACCATTGTTTTGCATGCTTCTGTCTTGAGCTCTTTACCCACCATGCAGCATGACTCTGCCACTACCGTATCACTCTTCCAATGTGACCCTTTGTCCATCTCTGCTACACTTACAACCCCATGCGGCTTCTCTCCTCTGGCCTCAATCTTGTATTGCGCAAACCCCAGGGTTGACTCACCTCCTATGTGCTGAGTTGACTCATCAAATTGGTTCTGAGATGGCTCAACAGTTCTGTTAGAGTCATCTTTCTCCTCAGTACTTCTGGCCTCATTAGAGTTGTGATCTTCCTCCTCATCTTGATGTTTCGTACCTCTACAGCACTGTTTGATGTTTTTTGCTACTACTACTTGATCTTCCAAGACTCTCATTGGGTAAGAAAACTGTTTGGTCTCAAATGGATGACCTTATTAATAGGTTCCATGCATTTGGTTATTATCCTAAGCTTACCACAATCGAAAGACTGAGGAATACATTCTTCTCCTTCAATAACTTCTCCCTATAAACTACCATTCTTAATTAAATTGGACCTTCTCCATAAATGTAATGGAATGCCATAGCAGGTAATCCAAACTAGCCTTTCCTGTTTGAGAAAAAGCTCTGGCTGCCATTGGATGATGTGTTCACATCAATCTTCGATAATATCTTTTATGGCCTTCATTTTTGTCTCACTTTCCTCCTTGGTCTTAAATGATAACACCACATCTCTTCCTTTTCCTTTCTTGACTTCAATCCCCTCTATTTCTCTTTCTTCAAGTTCAATCTTCAGACTGATATTAACATATCTGACTTTTAAGCGAACTACTACACTATTATAAAGCCACCCATTACCATACACCTCCGCCTTGATTGTAACAGAGTCACAACTTACTTCCTTAGTGCCTTTTACTACTTCCGCAAATGACTTTTTACTCGTGAAAGGATTTAGGCCTCTCCTTACCTCTACTCTGTGTTTTGATTATTTTGGTGGTTGAAAATGAGTCTGCCCATCCTCTCTGTTTCTTTCAAACTTAGCAAATTTCACTACTAACTTTTTATCATCTACCCATAGACCATGCGCTTTTTGCACTACCACCTTGCTGCTGCTTTACAATTATATCTTACAAGTCCAAATCTTGTGTTGGTGATTCTTCTTCTCTGTTGCGGTATGAAGACATCTTTTACAACTCCAAACTTCCCGAAAAGATTAAATAGGCCTTTGGGATCCAATGGGCAAGGTAGATTATCCACAAAAACTGTAAAGACTACCAAATTGTCCATGTTCCTCCCCGCTTCTGGTTTTCCTCTATGCTTCAACACCAGAATCCAGCCTCCTCGTTGTCCTTCGTTTTCCATGCATACTAGTTCTATATAATTCATATATTTTATTATTTACCAATTTCATTGCACTTAAACTAATCCCAGTTACACAGTCAGTGTGATCAATATGAATTTTACACATCTTACGTAAAATCTAAATATTCATTGTATATGTCTTCAATAAATAAATTTTGAACACATGAATGACATCTAACAATAGAAAATCAAGATAAGAATTTACTGACACTTTTGGTTGTTTGACATACACTCGAGAAGTTTAAAGGTGAGAGGTTTACTAGCACCCCTTCTTAAGTACTCTCTCCATCTTCGAGATGCTGTTGCAACTCTTCATGCACTCTGTTTTAAGGAATGTGGTGAAGGTCTCATTAGAAAAGTTAGTTTTTTTAGTTAATTTTTTTTTATTATTTTAGTGTGGCAAAAATAGTTGTGTTTGAACAAATAATTATTTTTTAAATTAATTTAATAATTATAAAAAAATGAAATAATAATAAATCGACTATGACTTATCTTATTAATTATTTTTGGACGAATTACGCTGACGGTCCCTATAATTTGAGACTTGTATCACTTTGGTCCCTGACATTTCAATTGTGACACATTTGACCCTGAATTTTGAATCTTGTTCCAAATAAGAACAATTGGAGATATCATTGCTTAATTTCAAGGATAAAATCATCAATTTGGTAAAATATAAATTAATTTGACAAAAATAAATATCAAAAAAATATTTTTAAATTTCTAAAAATTATTTGTACCTACTATAGATAAAATTATGTAAAATTGATAAATCTTTTAAACATTTATTTATTTTTCTAAATTAATTTTTATTATGTGTTTCTATGATGATCATGTAATGGGTCGTTGTCTTTATTTTTATTAAAGTAGTTTCTATTTTTTCAAAAGTCAAATATGGCGACAACTTTGATAGCATTATTAAACTAGTCCATTAAATCAAAAAAATCTAAAACTAAAAATATTTCATATATTAAATATATCAATTACACATTAAAATCCCAACATCCACCCATTACATGATTATCATCCAAAAACATAATAAAAATTATTTTGGTAATAAATAAATAAATATCTAAAAGATTTATTAATTTTATATAATTTTTTCTTTGATGGGTAGAAATAATTTTAAAAAATTTAAAAATATTTTTTTGACATTTATTTTTGTCAAATTAGTTTATATTTTATTAAATTGATGATTTTACGTTTAAAATTAAATAATGGTATCCTCAATTATCCTTATTTAAAATAAGATTTAAAATTTAAAATCAAATATATCTTAATTAAAAAGTCAAAGATCAAAATGATACAAGTCTTAAATTATAAGAACTGTCTGTATAATTTGCCAATTAATTTAACATATCTCTTAACTATTTTAAATTGAAAATTTCTCAACCTTGGGAATATGGATGAAAAAGATTCTTTTGCACAGCATCTTCTCCTAGAGATTCGTTTTTTTTTTTCTTAATATTTATTTTACACAGAGTGGGTGACGAGGGCCCATAATAGTGGGGGTGCGTGGTGCTAGGAGTGGGTACACGGCGTTTTGGTCATCTTCTTCCCCTGGATTCGACTCGGTGACTCCCTTCCAGGCACTTTCCTCGTTTGTGAAGGAAGGTTCGTAATTCATTCTCTCACTCTCTCTTTGCTTCCGATTATTAAATTTCAAACTCCTCCGGTCAAACAAAAAGGCGAGGTTAAGGAGTCAATTGATTCATTCATTCTACTTTTATTATTTCTGTGCAGAGATCACAATCGATTTTAAGGACACCTTGTAATCTATCTGGTAAGCCCTCCTCTATCTCTACTCTCCAACTCAACTTAATTGATTTGTACATAATGTTTTCTGTTTAAGTATGGATTTCTATTTCTATTTCTATCTCTATTAAATATAAATTATATAATATCTATATAATAAAGCAGAACGGATTTTGAAAATATGTTAGACACAATTGTCCTACTAGGACATTTCAAGGGTCATGATTCATTTTTATATTCACATAGATGGCTCAGATCACCCCCTTAATTTTATATCAATCCTAAATATATATCTTCCCGCCCAAACATTAAGCCTCCTCCTTGCCCACGTCTCCCCCACCCTTCTATCTTTATCTCTGCACTCCAGCCAAATCACGTCTCCCCTCCATCCCTCTTTATCTCTCTCTCTCTCTCTCCCTCCCTATTCTTCTTCTTCCCGAAACTGCTCTCCTTCAACCACAGATTCGGTTCCGTCTCCATCCCTATATGATTACATGTTAGTTATTATCCTAAAGCACACCTTGGATCCTCTGTTTCTCAACCGCTCAGGTATGTCCACGTCTCCCCTCCATCCCTCTTTATCTCTCTCTCTCGCTCCCTGTTCTTCTTCTTACCGAAACTGCTTTGATGAACTCTGTTGAGTGGTTTAGCATTTTAGAAACATAAAATGCTAATCAAAAACTTATGTTGCTTGCGCAATCAAATGTAAATACATTAATATTGAACTGTATATTCAATATCTATAAGGAAGAGAGAGAGATCTCAACAAACTACTGACTTTTTGTTTTTTTTGTTGGGGCCTCATACTCTGTTCTCATCAGGTAAATCAATTACGGCTTTTCGTTTTTCTTTTTCCGATCTACAGTTTCTTATGTCATCCAACTCGATGTTCAGATTTGTCACTCAATGCCTTTTTCAATGTTTTCAAACTAATTCCTTTTGTTGCACAACAGGTGTTTGACAAAATTACTAAATGAAGGTTTCTTTTTGTTCTCAGCAATCACTTTCCTTTTACTCCAGAAATTGTAAGTTCAGTTCTAATTTTCACAAACTTTGTGGCTGTTTTTTCCTAATTTAATGCTAATATTTGAATCTGTGTATGTCCGCATTTGTGTAGTAGTTTATATTATTTGGGGGAATATAAGAATATGGTACTGCTCTTCTGCTTAAATTTTTGGAACTCATCTCATTTGTTACTTATCATAGGTGATTGGGACTACTGATATTGTGGAGAAGGGAACTGAGAATGTTGTTTTCAGGACCTGCCATGAAGAAAGAAATCGGGTAGTATTTCAAATGGGCACTTCTGATGCTGTGAGGGCTCTTGCTGCTGCTCAGATAGTGTATGTTTCTTTTTCATTATTCTTTTTCTGATTGTAATGAAGGTTGGATGCTGTAACAAGAATGAACACCAATGCTTCTAAATTTGGTATTTAAACATTTTTGTTGTGTCCTCCTGACTAGCTTTTGTTGATTGTTTCTTCTTTGATATGTTCAGGCTTGGTGCCTTTACTAGATTGTCAATTTTTTTGGGTCCTTTCTACTATGTAATTCTGCTTACCAAGAGTTCTTAAGATGATAATTTTACAATTGTAAATGTTGTTTTGTTGGCCTTTAGAACGAAATTATAGTACTTATTTGTCAGAAGGAATGGGGTGAGACAGTACATCCAAGTATTTTTTGTGTCCTTTACTTTCAAGGTTACTTGACAACATTCATGCAGGGGGGTGCACCACACAACATGAGATTCCAAGACTGACTTCTTTTGACTAAACCAAGTTCGACATCTTCTTGGAGTCAGGTTGTGTTGGGAGTACATTTTTCTCATGTCAGGTTGTTTGTAGGCAAGTTAAATTATTATTATTTTTTCTAAATTTTTCTCACGTAGTTTCAAGTTTATAATTTGCAAAGAACTATTACAATGTGATTTGCAGCAGTAGCACCAGTAGGTGTACATTGCTTGGTATTTAAATTAATTTTTTTAGATTGCAGAGCACTGGTTGGTGTGTATTTCAATTTTAATTTTCTTAGATTGCAGAGCAATAGCTGGTGTGCATTGGTTGGTATTTAATTTTAATTTGTTTTTTTTTTTGAATTGCAAAATATTGGCTGGTGTGCATTGTTTGGTGTAATTTTTTTTGAATTATAGAGTGTTAACAAATGTACAATACCTTGGTTTGTATGTTTTGTTTTGTCTTTACAATTTTTTATTAACTTGCATAGCAAGGGTGCTTTTATTTTTAATGTTTGCATTGATATGAAGTTTATATTTTAGAGTCATAAAGTTTTTTTAATAAAAATGAAATGTTTATGATTGCGTTACTTTCCGTACTTTAAATAGTTGATTGGGAAATATTTATTTTCAAAATATACAACCAAAAATATTTTCAAGTTTTTTTAATAAAAAACTTTTCAAAACTAACCAGACCTTGATTCATATTTTGACTTTAAATTTTTAGCAACAAATGAGATAAATTATTTTTTAACCCAATAATTTTATATTTAATTACATTTTGATCTCATCATTATTTGCACCGTGCCTTTAGGCACGGGCATGCACTAGTAAGCAAATAAGTTGTGAGATCGTTCTTGATGAAAACCTCAATCAATTTTTCTCAAATTTATAAATTTTTATAATGTAAAAATATGTGTCATCACATTATTGGTTCTCCTCAATTTTCCTTTTCATTTTTTAATGTTATGCTGTGTTTGGTTGAGAGGTTTGAGGAGAGATTTAGAAAGGGAAATGAAAAAGGTAGGTAAAATATAAATAAAATATGTATATATTTCACATAGTTTCACACATATTTTTCTTTTTCCTTTCCAAATCCCTCCCCGAATCCCCCAACCAAACACACCATTAATAATCAATATGGAAATACCTTTCATATTTTGTCCATTAATTAAAAAATCTTTGAAATTTTCATCAATATGGAAACTTTCTATTTTTTAAATTGATGATGAAATCTCAATATATTTTTCTCAAATTTTTGAATTTTTACTATTCATTTGTTGATTACTTTTTTATTACGAAATAAAAAATATGAATCTAAAAAAGTTGTCAAAAAATAAAAATGGACCAAAATTTATTATTGTTGAAACTCATGTTACACGAATTTTAAATCTCCATCACACTTTATTTTTTTTAAAAAAATTTTTAACTACTTTTTTGAGCCCCCTAATTTTTTTTTTCCAATTTTCTTATTAACCACTTTTGATATTATTATCCAAAACTTGTAAATCAATTTTCTAAAAATGCCATTAAAAAATTATTAAATTTTCAGAAAATAAAATATGTGAACTAGATGCATTCTGATTGTGATCGTACATCACACAAATTTTGAATATACTCCATACACTTTATTTTTTAATAATTTTTCTAATTACTTTTTCTAAGATCCTTAATTTTTTTTCCATACTTATTAGACCACATGAATATTGTTATTCAACACTTACATATCACGCATTCCAAAAATGTTTACAAAAATTAAAATAAAATAAAAATGAAATTGAAATATAAAAAACATAAAATGCTATATGTTATATGCTTAGTTAAATTAATATATATATATATATAATTAAAATAAAGTGAAAGAAACTATTTTTTGTTTTGGTTGGATTAAGAATATGAAAAAAATGAATTAAGTAATTGTAAAAAAATTCATTTTTGTTTAATTAATTTTATTTTGTTTTTCTCGTAATTATTTTCCAAAAGTAGCATGAATATTATTTAAAAAATTTAATGTCAATTTTCTTATGCAATTATATTAAATGTATGTAAATAAAATATAGGGCGAATTACACTATTTATAGCGACCCTGGTCTTTTCCCATTTAATTATTGTATCCGGACTGTTCCGTAGATTTTGTCATTGTATATGGTTGTTGTTGTTATTCTTTTTTTTCTCTTTTGGAATTATAGGATGTGTTGGGCAGGTTTGTTTCAGGTTGGTTGGGTTTAGAAACCAAGAGTTGCTGTCCAGGTTTTTGGTTCTTCGCTCGAGCGAGGAGTTGTTCGCTCGAGCGAGAGGTAGTGTTTGATTTGGACCTGTAGCTGTGCATTCTTGGCTCGAGCGAGCTTTTCTTCGCTCGAGCGAGTTAGTTCATCCTTCGCTCGAGCTATAGTTACTTCGCTCGAGCGTGTGTCTGGGTTCAGACCTGAGGGTTTGAGTTCTTCGCTCGACCGAGCTTTCTTTCGCTCGAGCGAGCATTTGAGTTGTTGGCTCGAGCAAGGCTTCCTTGGCTCGAGCGTAGTTTCTCTGTGTCTGGTCGCTCGAGCGACCAAGTCTTCGCTTGAGCGAGCCTGTCCAGTTTATATACACAGCAGCGGGATTTGATCAGTCTTTTTCATATTCTTTTGATTCAAAACCCCAGGTTCGACTTCTCTCTCTCCCTACTCACCTTCTTTCTTAGATTTGATCCACTTAGGGTGTGTTTCTACCCTAGATCCTTCATTAAAAAGATAGTGTGAGGCAAGGGCTACCATTTAATCTGATCATTTGACGATTTGGAACACTTTGGTATTTTGGGCATTCATCTCTTTCTTCACCTTTTTGGGTTGTTTTCTTTGAGGTAGGGATTTCCTACTCCATTTTATAGGTTTTGCTCTAAGTTTTGGTATTTTGATGTGTTGGGTTACTTTGGTAATTTTTGGGAAAACCCCAGTTATTGTAATAAATTAATTTATATAATCAATTCAGGGAAAATTGGGGAATTTAGTTGAATTCATGGAATTAATGAATTTATTGATTAAATGGTGTAGTTGGTTAGTTTAATCACTCACCTATAAAAATGTTGGAATTATGTTAGTTGATACATTTATTTCCTGTTTAGAAATAACTGTTTTGGGCTATCGGTGGAGGATAGTCGTGATTGTTGTAGACATTGCATGTGGATTAGGAATAACTGAAACTAATCACATTGGTTAAGTCATTAGCTTTGACTATTGCATTGATACAGAAAATACGTGTATTGATTGAGCATTGCATTTGCATACATTGTTTTGTGTGGGAGGAGATAGGGGATGTACTCCACGGTTTAGGGGAAGATAGGGGATGGACCTCTAAACCGGATTTTGTTTGGGAGGAGATAGGGGATGGACTCCATTAGCATCACTTTTATGTGTGCTTATTATATTGAAGTGTTTTTATTGATACAGCACTAAAATGTGTATCAATCTGGAAGTATGAAGTGTTGTGAATTGAGCTTGAGTCTCATTTGTTTGTTGATATTGGAAGGATGTGAATATGGTATATGTAATTCACTGTTGTAGGTTGGCCAGGTTCTGAGCCATGTTGATAAAATTGGAGAGTAAATTGTATCTTAGACAATAGTGTCATGAGACTGTAAAATGAAGTGGTTGATTATCTTGGTTAACCATCTGTCAAATACTATTGCTTTATTCATTGCTTATATGTGGTTTAGTATATTTCTACTGGGCTGTGGCTCACCCTTTATGGGAACATCATTTTCAGGTTCAGGTGATAAGCAACCTCCCAGGACTTAGTTTGGAAGGATGCGGATTTTGAAGACTTGTCTTTAGTTGTTTATTTTAAATAAGGTTACATGTAAACATTCAAGCCAAGGGCTTAACTTGTAAATGGGTTAATACTCAATCCTTTGTGTCCAAGTGATAGCTTGGAAAGATGTAAGCCCTTAGGGCATTTATTTTAATGTTCCATGTAATGACTTTTAATAAAAGTACTCTGATGAATAATTCAAAAGATTCGTTTTCTTTTAATAATGCATGTTAATGTTATGTACATTATGGGTTTAATTTGAGGGCGTGACAACTTGGTATCAGAGCGTACCGGGTTTGAATACTTTGGGTACGTGGGAAGTGATTAGTATCACATTGGGTTCGTCTCGTTTGATAGAGACTTAGTGTAATGTTATATGCTTATGTGATAACATGTTTATGTGATTATGTGGGTATGGAATGTAGTTTCTAGGATGTTGATTGGACCCTTGAGTTTCTTGTAGTCTTGTTGGAAAGGCACTTGATCACTGCTGCTTCCAACCGGAACTATAGTAACGCATTGGGACTATCATTATCCGGGAATGAAATTCGTAGGTGCTTATGTGATTATGTGCTTACGTGGAATGAATTATTGTTGTCCAATGCATTAGGACGCGAGTGTTTAGTTTCGGCACATTTATTAATGTGCTAATGTCTTTGTTTCCTTTATTAGGATGTCAGGACGAGGACGAGGACGCGGTAGGCGTGGTAGGCCGGGTAGGCAGGAGGTGCCTGTGCCAGAGGAGATTCCGGCAGTTCAGGAGGGAGTTGGCCAGGCCAATGTGGCTGAGCCAGTAGGCCAGCAGGCTATGGGCGCTCTAGCCCGAGAGATAGCAGGGGCATTCAGGGAGTCAGTAGGCATTCTCAGAGCTGAGAATCAAGCTCAGGTTGTTGCTGCAGATGCAGGACCTTCCTTTCTGAAGAGGGAGTTCTTCCGGTCTAATCCGGATGAATTTGTGGGTGATCCTAAAGAGCCGCTTAAGGCAGATGAGTGGCTCGAACAGACAACGAAGACGTTTGAGATGCTTGGCATCGAAGACGAGGGGTTGAAAGTGACCTTGGCATCTTTTCAGTTGAAGGGAGATGCGGGTCAGTGGTGGAAGTTCACTAAGGGGCGTATAGGAGGTACATGGGAGGCTTTTGTGAATGCATTCCAGGAGAAGTTTTTATCTCCGGCAGTCAGGGAGAAGCTGCGAGACCAGTTTTGTCAGCTTAAGCAGGCGAGTTCTTCAGTGGCCGAATTTGAGGCTGCATTTACTAGTTTGTCCAGGTTTGCACCTGAGTTGGTGGCGTCTGAGGAACGCCGTTGTATTGAGTTTGAGAAGAAGTTGAGGCGTGGCCTCAAGCTGAGAGTTGGGGGAACTATGATTCGAGATTATGGGCGTATGGTTGATGCTGCAGCCCATATGGAGATCATGATGCAGGAGGAGGAGGAAGGGCAGAAGGGCTCCAAGAGGAGTCAGGATGGTCAGAGTGATGGTAGGAGACAGAAGGGTTTTAATCCCCAGCAGTCTCAGGGTAGCTATTCTAGATCGACTTTTCCTGTACCGAGTGCTAGTTCGGGGAAAGGCAGTCAGGGAGACATTACCTGCTTTAAGTGTGGCCAGCTAGGCCACAAGTCTCCAGTTTGTCCTCAGAGGGGAGGAGTTCAGAGAGCAGCATCATCTTCGGCTCGATCTCAGAGCCAGAGTCAGGGTAGAGGCCAGCCACTCTCGTGTTATCAGTGTGGTCAGCCAGGGCATATGAAGAGGTATTGCCCGCAGTTGGGTGGCACACCTGGTGCATCCGGTATGAGGCCGATTCAGGGTCAGCAGCCAGCTCCGTCAGGTCAGGCCTCGAGGGCCAATCAGGGGGCTTCATCGTCCCAGTCAGTACAGCAATCTTATGCTCCTAGGGTTGAGCAGGTTGATCAGAGGTCGTCTGGGCGAGTGTATGCTGTTACCGCACAGGATCTTGTGCCAGCACCATCAGTTGTGAGAGGTACCTTCTTGTTTTGCAACTCGGTTGCTAATGTTTTGATTGATACGGGTGCATCTCATTCCTTTGTGTCTGCTGCATTTGCATCTGTTTTGGAGTTGGAGTTAGCACAGTTAGCATCTCCTATTTGTGTAATGTCACCTCTTGGGGGTGAATTGATTTTGAAACAAGGTGTTAGGGGTTGTGATATAGAGGTTGATTATCATAGAATCCCATTTTCCTTTGTAGTTATGCCTATGAGGGGTTTCGATGTTATTTTGGGTATGGACTGGTTATCGTCATACCGGGCAGTTATTGATTGCTACCGCCAGAGGGTCACTTGTTGTACCGTGAGCGGAGAGTATTTTCATTTTCTGGGGGACCGGGTTGGTGATGTGTTGCCACCGGGGTACATTCCGCGAGGACAGAGTGAGCTTAGTAGTCTACTTGCTAACTTTTTGATTAGTGAGGATGATGAGACTCAGATTGTGTTGCCAAGGGTGGTTTGTGAGTACTCGGATGTCTTTCCCGAGGATCTTGTTGGTTTGCCACCGCATCGGGAGATTGAGTTCTCTATTGACCTAGTGCCCGGCACGGCGCCGATTTCCATGGCACCTTATCGTTTTGCCCCAGCCGAGCTAGTTGAGTTGAAGACTCAGCTCCAGGAGTTGCTAGACAAGGGTTTTATTCGTCCTAGTGTTTCGCCGTGGGGAGCACCAGCTCTCTTCGTTAAAAAGAAAGGTGGTGCTTTGAGACTTTGTATAGATTACCGGAAGTTGAATCGGGCTACGGTCAAGAATAAGTACCCTATGCCCCGTATAGATGACCTGTTTGACCAGTTGAAAGGTTCCCGTTGTTTCTCTAAGATAGATTTGAGATCGGGTTACCACCAGTTGAGGGTCAGGGAAGAGGATATTCCGAAGACGGCATTCCGTACGCGGTATGGCCATTATGAGTTTTTGGTGATGCCATTCGGGCTCACCAATGCACCGGCAGTTTTTATGGATTTGATGAACCGGATCTTCCGGGAATTCTTGGATCGGTTTGTAGTCGTTTTTGTGGACGACATCCTTATTTATTCACCTTCTGAGGAGAAACACAAGGAACACTTGAGAGTGGTGCTTGAGTTACTTAGAGCCCATAAGCTTTATGCTAAGTTTGTGAAGTGTGAGTTCTGGCTAGAAGAGGTCAAGTTTTTAGGCCATGTTGTTTCTGGGGAAGGAGTGTCTGTTGATACATCCAAGGTAGAGGCAGTGCAGGATTGGGCACAGCCTAAGAACGTTTTTGAGATCCGTAGTTTTCTGGGATTAGCTGGTTATTACCGTCGGTTTGTAAAAGATTTCTCCAGATTAGCTTCGCCTTTGACTAGGTTGACTCGGAAGGGAGTCAAATTTGTATGGAGTGAGACTTGTGAAAAGTCGTTCCAGGAGTTGAAAGTTAGACTGACCACCGCTCCGGTCTTGATTATTCCAGAGAGAGGGTTGGGTTATGCAGTCTATTGTGACGCCTCACGAGAGGGTCTGGGTTGTGTGTTAATGCAAGAAGGGAAAGTAGTTGCCTATGGCTCACGTCAGTTGAAAATTCACGAGCAGAATTACCCTACGCATGATCTAGAGTTAGCAGCTGTGATATTTGCCTTGAAGATTTGGAGGCATTATCTTTATGGTGAGAGATTTGAGGTATTCTCGGATCATAAGAGTCTGAAATATTTGTTTACACAGAAAGACTTAAACTTGAGGCAGAGGAGGTGGATGGAATTTATAGAGGATTATGATTTTGAGTTGCATTATCATCCGGGAAAGGCCAATGTGGTGGCCGATGCCCTTAGCAGGAAACCTATTGGTGATATGGCTGGTATAGCCATCCGAGAATGGGAGATGTTGGGTGCACTTGGGGAGTTTGACTTACTTCTGGGCGAATCCGTAGTGGCTGCGGCCTTATTTTCTGTTGTTGCACAGCCCACACTTGTGACTCGAGTGTTAGAGGCTCAGAGAGGTGACCTTGAGGTAGAATCTCTCCGTGAGAAGATTTCCGGTGGGAAGGTAGAGAAGGGTTTGACGGTGTATTCCGACCAGAGTGTGAGATACCGAGACCGTCCGTTTGTGCCGAAGTCTTGCCGAGAGGAAGTACTCCGAGAGTTCCACCATTCACGCCTTGCGGTGCATCCGGGAGGCACTAAGATGTATCGGGATTTGGGTCGCCAGTTCTGGTGGCGGGGTATGAAGAGAGATGTGGCAGCTTTCGTATCTAAGTGCCTTACTTGTCAGCAAGTGAAGGCCGAACATCAGAGGCCAGCGGGTTTATTGCAACCCTTGCCTATTGCCGAGTGGAAGTGGGAGCATGTCACTATGGACTTCGTTGTGGGTCTTCCAAGGGCTCAGCGGGGTAGTGATGCTATTTGGGTAGTTGTGGACCGGTTGACTAAGTCGGCGCATTTTATTCCTATGCGTGTTAGAGATTCGGTAGATCATCTTGCTGACTTGTATATTCGGGACATAGTGAGATTGCATGGGGTCCCAGTGACGATCGTCTCAGATAGAGATCCTCGTTTTACTGCCAGGTTGTGGCAGAGTTTGCAGAGTGCCTTAGGCACTAAGTTGACCTTTAGCACGGCTTATCATCCTCAGACTGACGGACAGTCCGAGCGTACTATTCAAATCCTTGAGGATATGCTTCGGGGTTGTGTTCTAGACTTTAGTGGATCGTGGGAGAGGCACTTGCCGTTGGTGGAGTTTGCCTACAATAACAGTTTCCAATCTAGTATCGGTATGGCACCATTTGAGGCCTTGTATGGCCGACCGTGTAGATCTCCTGTTTGTTGGGCTGAGGTGGGTGATGCACCTCTGTTGGGTCCGGAGTTGGTGAGGGAAACGACGGAGAAAGTTGAGCTTATCCGTAAGAGGCTTGTTACAGCACAGAGTCGTCAGAAATCGTATGCCGACCGTAGGAGGAGAGCTTTGGTGTTTGAGGTGAGTGATCATGTCTTTCTGAAGATATCACCTAGACGAGGTTTGATGAGGTTTGGGAAGAGTGGGAAGTTGTCCCCTCGGTTTATTGGTCCGTTTGAGATCCTTGAGAGGATTGGCGAGGCTGCTTATCGTTTAGCCTTGCCGCCGCAGTTGTCCGGAGTACATGACGTGTTTCATGTGAGTATGCTTCGGAAGTATGAGCCGGATCCATCACATGTGTTGGATTGGACCGATTTAGTGGTTGATGTGGATATTTCGTATGAGGAGAGACCGGTTCGGGTATTGGATAGGCGGGATCAAGTTTTGCGAGGCAAAACCATCCCTTTGGTCAAAGTTTTGTGGAAACACCACGGAGTGGAGGAAGCCACTTGGGAACGTGAATTGGAAGTCCGCGAGAAATATCCGGACATGTTTGTTGATTTGTAATCTTACAACTAGATTCTGTTATATTGTTGAACTTAAGAGCTTTACATATGTCTTAAGTTGTAAAACATTGAGTATGTTATGGTAATTGATTGTATCTTGAAACTTGTTTCATTATAGAAGATTAGTGTAACATTGTATATGTTGGTTACATTGTTGGATGTGTTATCTATATCATGCAATTGAATATGATATGGAAATTGTTAACATTGAAGGGAATAATGCATAATAGTGGTGCAGGTTGAAATATATATTATCTTATATATATTGTGGGATACCTCTTGATAAAAGGATGAAGTGACCAGTATTGGGTCAAGTTGTTTATTATGGTTATATTATATCATTGGGAAATTGAAAAAAATCTGTTTTCAAAAATTCATGCTTAATTTCGGGGACGAAATTCTTTGAAGGGGGGGAGGTTATAGCGACCCTGGTCTTTTCCCATTTAATTATTGTATCCGGACTGTTCCGTAGATTTTGTCATTGTATATGGTTGTTGTTGTTATTCTTTTTTTTCTCTTTTGGAATTATAGGATGTGTTGGGCAGGTTTGTTTCAGGTTGGTTGGGTTTAGAAACCAAGAGTTGCTGTCCAGGTTTTTGGTTCTTCGCTCGAGCGAGGAGTTGTTCGCTCGAGCGAGAGGTAGTGTTTGATTTGGACCTGTAGCTGTGCATTCTTGGCTCGAGCGAGCTTTTCTTCGCTCGAGCGAGTTAGTTCATCCTTCGCTCGAGCTATAGTTACTTCGCTCGAGCGTGTGTCTGGGTTCAGACCTGAGGGTTTGAGTTCTTCGCTCGACCGAGCTTTCTTTCGCTCGAGCGAGCATTTGAGTTGTTGGCTCGAGCAAGGCTTCCTTGGCTCGAGCGTAGTTTCTCTGTGTCTGGTCGCTCGAGCGACCAAGTCTTCGCTCGAGCGAGCCTGTCCAGTTTATATACACAGCAGCGGGATTTGATCAGTCTTTTTCATATTCTTTTGATTCAAAACCCCAGGTTCGACTTCTCTCTCTCCCTACTCACCTTCTTTCTTAGATTTGATCCACTTAGGGTGTGTTTCTACCCTAGATCCTTCATTAAAAAGATAGTGTGAGGCAAGGGCTACCATTTAATCTGATCATTTGACGATTTGGAACACTTTGGTATTTTGGGCATTCATCTCTTTCTTCACCTTTTTGGGTTGTTTTCTTTGAGGTAGGGATTTCCTACTCCATTTTATAGGTTTTGCTCTAAGTTTTGGTATTTTGATGTGTTGGGTTACTTTGGTAATTTTTGGGAAAACCCCAGTTATTGTAATAAATTAATTTATATAATCAATTCAGGGAAAATTGGGGAATTTAGTTGAATTCATGGAATTAATGAATTTATTGATTAAATGGTGTAGTTGGTTAGTTTAATCACTCACCTATAAAAATGTTGGAATTATGTTAGTTGATACATTTATTTCCTGTTTAGAAATAACTGTTTTGGGCTATCGGTGGAGGATAGTCGTGATTGTTGTAGACATTGCATGTGGATTAGGAATAACTGAAACTAATCACATTGGTTAAGTCATTAGCTTTGACTATTGCATTGATACAGAAAATACGTGTATTGATTGAGCATTGCATTTGCATACATTGTTTTGTGTGGGAGGAGATAGGGGATGTACTCCACGGTTTAGGGGAAGATAGGGGATGGACCTCTAAACCGGATTTTGTTTGGGAGGAGATAGGGGATGGACTCCATTAGCATCACTTTTATGTGTGCTTATTATATTGAAGTGTTTTTATTGATACAGCACTAAAATGTGTATCAATCTGGAAGTATGAAGTGTTGTGAATTGAGCTTGAGTCTCATTTGTTTGTTGATATTGGAAGGATGTGAATATGGTATATGTAATTCACTGTTGTAGGTTGGCCAGGTTCTGAGCCATGTTGATAAAATTGGAGAGTAAATTGTATCTTAGACAATAGTGTCATGAGACTGTAAAATGAAGTGGTTGATTATCTTGGTTAACCATCTGTCAAATACTATTGCTTTATTCATTGCTTATATGTGGTTTAGTATATTTCTACTGGGCTGTGGCTCACCCTTTATGGGAACATCATTTTCAGGTTCAGGTGATAAGCAACCTCCCAGGACTTAGTTTGGAAGGATGCGGATTTTGAAGACTTGTCTTTAGTTGTTTATTTTAAATAAGGTTACATGTAAACATTCAAGCCAAGGGCTTAACTTGTAAATGGGTTAATACTCAATCCTTTGTGTCCAAGTGATAGCTTGGAAAGATGTAAGCCCTTAGGGCATTTATTTTAATGTTCCATGTAATGACTTTTAATAAAAGTACTCTGATGAATAATTCAAAAGATTCGTTTTCTTTTAATAATGCATGTTAATGTTATGTACATTATGGGTTTAATTTGAGGGCGTGACACTATTAGTCATTATAATTTAGGGCTAGTATCACTTTAATCCTGACTTTTCAATTGTAATACACTTGACCTTGAATTTTAAATTTTGTTCTAAATAACAATCAAAGATATTTCATTTACAAACAATCTATTTTAAGGGCAAAGTTATCATCTAACTTATTTTGTGTCGGTTAACTTGTATATTGTTTGAAATGTAATGGCTTTTTTTTTAGTGAATAATGCTTTAACTTTCTTGGTTATAAAGTTCTGTTTGGTTTGGTTTTTAAAATGTATTTTCAATTTTTTTTCTAAGAAACTAAAAATTAATTGGTGAAAAAAAATTAAAAACACATCATGTTTATATAATTTTTTATCTTTTGGGAGGGTAAAAATAATTTTTTAAAATAATTTGTTTAATTTGTTTTCGTTAAATCAGTTTCTATTTTTTCAAAACTCAAACAGGGCGACAATTTTAATGTCATTATTAAACCAATCCATTAAATCAAAAAATTCAGAACTAAAAATATTTTATATATTAAATATAGCGATTACACATTAAAAGCTTAATAACTATCAATTACATGATAACTATTCAAAAATGTTTGCTAATAATAAATCCAAAACCATCAACAAAAACAGCTACTCATTAAAAATTAATTTGTTAAAAAAATAAAAATTTAAAAGATTTATTATTTTTATATAATTTTATTTTGGTGGATAGAAATAATTTTTAAAAATTAAAAAATAATTTTTTGACATTTATTTTTATGAAACTAGTTTATCTTTGATCAAATTGACAACTTTACAATGGTGTTGTCAATTGTTTTTATTTGGACCGAGATTTAAAATTTAGAGTCCAATGTTTCATAATTGAAAAGTTAGGAACCAAAGTGATATAAGTCCCAAACTACAAGGACCGTTAACATAATTCACCCTAAAATATATGACTCAAAATAGTTATTGTTTTCACTTATTTTTCAAATAAAGTTTTATTTATGCACAATTGATTGAAAATACAAAAATATATAAATTTTTAAGTAGATGACAAAATTACCATTTAGGTAAATTATAAATACACATAATTTTCTAATGCTAACTGTAAATTGAACGGTTGAATCGGTCTCAGATGTGTCTAAGTAGTTCAACCCAAAGATATTAAGGTCAAATTAGAGATTTTATCTATTTATATCCATGGGATAGACATTGGTTAACAAAATGATTTATGTTAAAAATATTTCTATATACGTGTAAGGCAATATTTATATATTTATATTTTTAGTTATGTATATAGATTGATTTCTCTTCTTTTATTTATTTATTTATTTTTATTATTCATAATTATAGTTAGAATATTTAAATTAATTAATTTTCAAACTAAAAGTAAAATGTTGGTTTATAGTACTGGATTGAACAAAGAAAATAGCATTAGATGGAATTGGGCAAAGACAGGTTAGCCCCAGTGTTTTAAATGGCTCTAGGTGCATTGAGGCGATAAGGTCTCTTATAGCCTAAGCGCAAGGCAAGGCGAGGCGAGGCGAGATGCGCGCGCCTCATCGAAGCAAAGTGCAGGTAGTAACAGAAAAACAAAATTATAAAAATGACAAACTTTTCAACATAACAAATATATATATAGAATTTCAAAAATTATAACCATTTCCGATAATCTTTAAACATAACATGCAATCTTCTAAAAACTAGAAATATAATATTCAACAAAAGACATAAAGCATAATATTCAATCTTTTATCACTTTCTACTATCTTTTGACCACGTTTGGTCATTTTCTATAAAGCACGGGTACTTTAAAAATATTGCCATACAAGTATCGGGTACTTCCCGGGTGCGAGTACGCGTATCGGTACGGCTGTATGCATACCAAGTACGCCAAAAACGCACCGGGTACGTTTTATACGGTTAGTATATTGACGGGAACGCCATGGGTATGCTATGGGTACATTTTGAGTACTCTGGGATAAAAATGAGATTTCTTATAAATTAAAGGGTACTGGAGCAATTTTTTATGTCTACTTTAATGAATTATAAAAATTTGGGGTTCTTTTATAATAAATAAAACATAAAACCAAATAACAACACTGCTAAATACCCCAGTGGGGGTCGCACCCCAGTGAGGTGGCGCGCCCCCACTGGCTGGCAGCCCAAAAAAAAAAAAAAAAAACAATTTTTTTCGCTCAATTACGGGCCTCCACCTCACTGGGGGTCGACCCCAGTGGGGGTATAAGGCATTTTTCAACCAAATAAATTTAGGTTCTTTACTCTCTCTATCATTCGATCATTTCAGCTGCTTCCATATCTCATTCCGAAATACTCCCAAGGCTGAAGAACTTTCGAAGGTGCTAGGGTTCCATGTCTATTCGATCATCTCCTTCCACAAATACTCCCAAGAGAGTCTGAAGAACACTTCGAAGGTGCGATTGAAAGGTTTAATCGAAGGTGCTGCTGATTGATTCTCTCATTCGAAGGTGCGACTGAAGAGGTAAGTTCATCTTCGATTCTTTCCCCTTTTCTTCTTCGATTCTTTATCCTCTTTCTTTCATTTTTTTTTTTTTCAGATTTTTGTGCTGTTTCTTCGCCTCTTTGGTTTTCTCTTTCTTTGATCCTTCATCTTCTTCTTCATTTTTCTTGAACTCTCTCTCTTTTTTTTTTCTTTTTTTTTTTCTGATATATGTCCAGATTTTTGAACTAAAATCTGTCCAGATTTGTTGAACTAAGATCTGTCCTTATTTATTATTATTTTTTTTCCTGATATATGTCCAGATTTTTGAACTAAAATCTGTCCAGATTTGTTGAACTAAGATCTGTCCCTATTATTTATTTTTTCTGATAAATGTCCAGATTTTTGAACTAAAATCTGTCCAGATTTGTTGAACTAAGATCTGTCCTTATTTTTTTAATTTTTTTTTCTGATATATGTCATATATATATATATGCAATATGATATTGGTTGTAAAGCTTGATGACAAATTAAAATCCCTTGGCACCTTAAATTCTCTTTCGTAGCAGTTTATTTTGAGGGGGAGGGATGGGGGTTTTGTAACTGAAAAACAGAGCATTAATTTATGATGCTTAACCATTGGTTTTGAGTTAAGTTAAGTTATCTGTCTGTTTCCACATTGGTTGATTTCCTTGCAATGCTTGATGTTGTGGGTGGATATGATTGGTTATTGTTTCATTGTCTTTCATGAACTAAAATTGAGAGATACTTTGTAGTTCTCTTTTTAGTTTTGATATTTAATTTTAATTTGTAGGTTGGATCCTTTAACCATAATTATAAAAAAAAATATCAGTGTACCGCAGCCGTACCCGTATCATACTTTTTTGGGATTTTTCCGTATCGGCGTACCCGCACTCGTACTCGTACCGTACTCATACCCGCACCCGTGCTTCCTAGGTCGTTTTATATTGAAAATTTTTGAATCTTTGTGGGTATGCTCACAAAAAAGCACTTAATAGTTGGAGTAGAAAAATAGGTAAAGCCCATAAAGCCTGTGAAGCCCATGCCTTGCGACTCGAAAAAGCCCTCGCTTCAGTGCCTAAGTTGCACCTTGCATATCGTGCCTCACCTCGACTTGTTCGAAGCGCAAGGCTGCGCTTCATTGCGAGCCTTTTAAAACAGTGGTTAGCACAAATGTTGTTCTATTTAGTTTGTGACCAACTAAAGTTATGTCTAACCTTGAGTTTATATTTTAAGAAAATTGTGTATTAGTTAAAAAAAATTTCTCTATATTTGAATCGCTTTGGATGCAAGTATGACGCTAGCAAAGACTTGCATCAAATACAAAAAATGACTTGCACCAAATATTAGACAAACTTTCGCCCCCATAAAATTAGGATTTTTTTTTTATCTGTTTTCTAATTGATTTGAGATTTTCTCTCATATTTTTAATAATCAACCAAATTTTAACCTTGCACTACATGTCTAACCATTCTATACTTTTATAAATTACACAAATCTCTTCCCAAGATAAACTATTCAGTGATATCATTTACAGGAGGTTAGCTTAGTTAACAAGGATAAAGATCATAATATATGATTGGTATAGATTCTGACAAAGTATAGTTTGAGGTTGATTGTAGGGTTGAAAATTGTAGGGGTAATTGGGGAATGAGCAATAAAAAAGTGTTGTTGGAGAAGGAAATTAGAAATGAGAGTTGAAAGTGAATAACAAGAGGAGTGAAATAATTTAGACGTGAATTTTATTATGCAATTGTAAATTTTAATTTTTATGTCCTTTGAGAAAATCTAATGTAAAAGTATATATATTTATCTTTTATGCTAAATGTAATTTTTATATTTCATTCAATTTTTTTGCTCTAAAATGCTACTAATCTATTGGTTAATATTTAAAATAAAATATTATTGATAACACAATTGAAACACGACTTTAGTGTAATTTAAATGAAAATAACTTATTCATATAATTTAAACTATTTTTTACTTTTAATTCTAAAATTATTACTTTAATTTTTAAAATAAAATTTTAATTATTTGTTTAAGACCGTGCATATCATGGGTTTACCGCTAGTATATTTATATGTATGTATGTAAGTATGTATGTATGTTTAAGTTCTTCTGACTCAAATCTGTACTTTTTATCTGTCTTCCCTAATTGAGAAACAATTATTACTTTGGCATCAAACTTGTAAAGAAAGTGTTATCGACAAAGATTCCTAATTCATTCACTTCTTCTATCAAAGAAAGTGTTACTAGTCTACTCATTCTACTATTGTTTCTGGTGATTTCGGACTCCTTAGACAATTAGCGGCATTCTTTGTGTCTTGTGAGTTTTCCATTATTTATTCCACTTGATACGCACATACAATTTTGTATTTTAGTATTTCCATGCTTGTAAATTCTATGTATATGTAGTCCGTGGCAGTTATCTCTATATTGTTGTGATATATATATAATCAATACCAAACTCTAGGACTTGAGCAAACAACGAATCTAGAACTATGAACTAAAAGAATAGAAAATCAAACTCACTAAAGCAACATAAGAGATTTACGTGGTTCACCCAAATTGCAGGCTACGCCCATGGGGTCGCTTTGAATTTACCAAGAGTCTCTCACACTAAATCTCACAAACACTCTCTCTATAATGATCTATCTCTAATCTTCACTATTGTGTATTTCTCTCTAAGATCACAAAACTAATGAATCATAAATATAGAGGTACATGGGTGTATTCATAGGATAACCTCAAACTCAATCCTAAATTAATAAGGAAATCAAAACCTAAATGAACAAGGAAAGCCTTAACTAATAAAGAAATAGTTGAGAGTCCAAATCTAACCAAATTCTAATTTTCTTATTTCGTTTCGTAATTTGATTAGGTTTAGTCTTGTTTCAGGATCCATCAACAACCTATGTTTCACGAACTTGGCAGAAGTGTCGGACACAGATACGTGTCTAAGAGTCGGATTCTCCATTTTCTTTCATTTTAGGATATGGAGACACCGATAAAAAGTTGGATACGAGTATGGGAATACATTTATTTATATATATTTTAAAAATATATGAAGGAAATTCCATATTTAATATGTAAAAAAAAATAAAGAACAGTTGATTTAGGGATGGTAGTCCCACATAATAACAGATAGGAAAGAACTTCTATCTGTTGGTATTTCCATAATAATACTAAAAAAATATATAAAATAAAATTAAACAGAAATGACAAAATAATTATTTTATTATTATTAAAGAATGAAATACAGAATAAACTACAGAACTAAAAATACAGGAATGATTGAAATTTGGATATTACAACCCGAAGAAGAGGAATGTTAGAAAAAACAAATTGTAAAATAAAATAATTAACAGAGACGGAAAAGAAGGCAAACCGAAGCTTGTGGTAGCCACAGTTTCCTTAAAACAGATTTATTGCCTCATTGATGGGTGCTGGAAATAAGCCGGCGTCTGCCTTCCAAAATATGACGGTAGAAACCAGTTAAAGTAGAAGCACCTTTTGAATAGTTTCGGTGAACTTGACAATAACATCACTTTTTCTCTAACAAGAACCAAAGAAAGGGTTAGCAAAAAGAATATAGGAAATTTTTTCGTTGGTGTAAAAACCATTTCCAACTTTCTTATCTGAAAACACCACCTCATTTTTCATCTAAAAAATCTCTCCAAAAAAATTCTACTAAGTTGAAGGGAAAAGGCTTTATACAAATGGGGGAGTCCCTAGCCATGGCCATGAAGGCTATCATCATGAGGGCCATCAAATGCCATTAACCAAGGCCATCAACTCTAGCCATTAGGGCTAGACCTACAAAGGTTAAACTCATGGCCACTAATATGATGATCAACTCCGTCATTAAAAGATCAGAGTTTACAAAAGTCTCAAATTCTCATGTGCTTAATATATGCAAATAAATATGTATATAATGATGTTTGAATAATTCAAACATATGGGTCACAAAACAGATACGGATGTTGGGTCACAATCCAATCCAAGCCCAATTTAAAACAAATGCACAAGCTAAGCTCAATACAACACAGCTCAGCCCAAGCTCAAAACTAGGTCTAAATCCAAGTCTAAGACCAAACCCAGTACATGCACATGCACAAGCACAAGCACAAGCACAAGCACAAGCCTAGGCCCAATCCAAACTAAGACTAAGTCCAAATCTAAACCTAATTTTATTGATACCCGCTTTATGAGACAATTCTCATTCACAATCTAATGGTTTCGGCTCATTATTTTTGTATTGTAATACAATCCCATTTGGACCCACCTCAACCGATGGTTGGGTCCTACTTTAATTTCGAATTGAAGTTGCCGAAAAATCATTATTTTCCAACAATTCTCCACATGATTAAAATTGGCCGAATAAAGAAAAATAGACTACGTTTAACAACAAAGACTCGGAGAAAGCACACAGATTAACTCTGCATTAGAAAAGGTATCTGTAGGCCTTGAACCCTTCATAGTGAAAGTCTATCGGAATTACTGACTAACCAGTGAACATGATGTTTTGAGCTGTTTTGCCGTTTGTGTAAACCAAGACAATGGACCTCACACAGGAGTTACTTCAACCATCGTTCGGTTGTCACTGTTGTGTCTTGTTTGGCCCTGTAACACTTGCCTGGTTCAATGAGTGTTTTTAAATAATTTGGCTTTGTCAATTCTTAAAGAAGCGGCTCTACTTCACAATCATATAGGTGACCTGCATAAGGTATCTTGCTATACCACGATTGACTATTCACGTCAAATAGGTCATTAAAAGCATTAGCTTAATCTTCCACCCCACAGGGTATCATTGTATAAAGAAATGGCAAGAGGATTTACTTTTTTACTGACTCAACTGTTTTATACAATTACGTTGTCCCGTTGAACCTAGATCTTGAAATCTCCAGTCAATTAAGTTAGGTTTTCCATTAGGGTAACACTCGTTAAAGCCCTTAACCTCATTCCTTTTGACGACTTGTCTACTAACTTTCGATTTAACCCTTTGGTTAACGGATCTACAATGTTGTCTTTCAACTTTACATAGTCTATAGAGACAACTTCATTAGAGAGTGGTTGACGTATGGAATTATGTTTACGACGGATATATCTAGACTTTCCATTATACATATTACTCTGTGTTCGTCCAATCACCGATAGGCTATCACAATGAATACATATAACAAGCACAGGTTTCAACCAACGTGGAATATCTTCAATGAATTGGCGCAGCCATTTAGCATTTTTTGTTGTTTTATCCAAAGTAATAAACTCAGATTCCATCGTTGATCTTAACATACATGTCTGCTTGGAAGATTTCCAAGACACAGCTGGCTCTCCAAGGGTAAACACATAACCACTAGTGAATTTAGAGTCCTTTATATCAGATATCCAATTCGCGTCACTATAACCTTCTAGTATTGCTGCGTATTTGGTGTAATGCAGCCTATAATCCCGGGTGTAGCATAAATAACCCAATATTTGCATAATGCCCTTCCAATGAGTAGCATTAGGATAACTCGTATATCTACTAAGCCTGCTAATTGAATAGGCTATATCCGGCCTTATACAACTCATCAGATACATCAAACTTTCAGGGACCCTAGAATATTCTAGCTGAGAGATGCTCTAACCATTATTCTTGGCCAAATGTAGACTCAAGTCTACCAATGTCCTTGACACACTTGTATTTGATTTACCAATTTTCCCAAGTATCTTATCAACATAATAAGACTGAGAAAGTACAATACCACAAGATGTTCTGGTAATCTCAATACCCCTAATCACATCTGCAAGGCTCATATCTTTCATGCCAAACTTAGAGTTTAACTTCTTGGTAGTTCTAATCATTTCATCATTACTACCAACAATGAGTGTGTCATCAATGACATAACATCTGTTAGTGTCTTTGATATATACACATTTTTCACGCGTTGATTCTAAACTCACTTGACAATATAGCGTTACCAAACTTCTCATGCCATTGCGTAGGGGCTTGCTTCAAACTATACAATGATTTAACAAGCTCACAGACTTTCTCACGTTTCCCTGGAGCTGAAAATCCCTTGGGTTGCTTCATATGGATTTCTTCATCTAAGTTTCCATTTAAGAAAGCTGTCTTTACATCCATTTTGATGCATCTCCAAACTCCTCACAATTGTGATCAGACTCCCCATAATTGGTGATTACATATCAAAGTAATCGAAGCCTTCTCTTTGCCAGTATCCTTTGATAATAAGCCTGTCTCTTCAGCTATCATTCACTTGCATCTCAGGCTTACTACCTATGCACGATAAAGTTAAATTAATAATTTTGTTTAGAGAACTTACAACTTCAAATAAGCTTTAGCCTCACTAGCCACCATATAGGTTTAAGAAGATTAGACAGAAAAACTTTAAAGTCCTAGCCTTTTTAACATCTTTTTGGCTCATCTCTTTTCTCATGAAAATCGCTTCCTCAATTCCATGATGGTATTCCTGTGTAAATCTAAATTTCACAAGAAACCGATATGCACTATTATATTGTGCATAACCGTTGAATACAAAGTCAACGGATTTTAGGCCTATCCTAATCCTCTTGGGTTTAGATATGGCTACATTTTGCAAGACACCTCGGTATTTGTAGAATTTAAATGAAGGTTTTTGGCTTTTCCAAAAATTCATCCAGGGTCTTTATATAATATCTTATTTCACAATGATTATGACTCTCAAAATCATATCTCAGAAAAATATTCGTAGACTGTCATCAACCAAATTAGGTTTTTTTCGAATTCAAGGTACTAAACCTATTTGGTCCAACATGTTACTCTGAAGCCAATAGCCTTACTATTAGGAAACAAAGATCCAGTGTTCAATAATCTACTATTCAGAACTTCATAACATGGCCAGTAGTCTTATCACTAGGAATTACTAATTTCTTAGCATGTGGTCAGTAGGTTTTTACTACTAGGAATCACAATATCTTGACATGTGATCAGTAGTTATTCCACTATTAGGAATCACAACGTCTTGACATAGGATCAGTAGATTTTTTCATTATTAGGAATCATGTCTTAACATGTGATAAGTAATCTGCTCACTACTAGGAACCACAATCTCATAATTGCATAGCCAGTGATCTAACATCTCTTAGGAACCACCAATTTTCTATCTCTGTGATAAGTGATCTTTGCACTTATTAGGCGCCACAAATTTAAGAATATATTCAGAATTATAAAAATTCAGAAAATATATTCACTCACCCCAACAGGTTGTCTCATCTGTACTTTTAAACAGTCATATAGCAATCACACGTGCTAATTGACACAAGGATAACATACTAATTGTCTCCGATTAATAACTAAAAATCAGCCACCTTAGACAGCGTAACTGCCTTTTTGACAGAACTTTACATTTGTTAATTCAGAAATATTATCATGCAATTTTATGATCTCATCTAATCACACTTGATCTTTCTTGATATTCCTTTTAAGAACCTTGCAAGGCTTAAGGTTGTTAGGTGGAGCATCTTTTGTTGTCATCTCTTGAAGCCATTTGTAAAAACTACAATAGAATTTCAACTATTCTATTTCTCCAGAAACCAAATTAATACTAGGAAATTCTCAAAAATTGAAATTTAATTAAAAACTAATCTCCCCACTAACTTCATAATTAAATAAGGTCAAGAAAGTTTACAGGAAGACTGGAGGGGTCACACCGGTTCCACTTAAAACCTAGTTAACTTTAGACAAAACCTTCAAGAGCTTGACTCATTGTCAATGGGAAACAAATTCAAAATTAAGTTTCCAAGGGATAAATCAGGTTTAAAAAAACGATTCCAAGCAAATAAAATTTACTACCAGAAATATACCACTTATAAAAGTTAATCGGTACTCCCATAACTGAGCCCATTATTTTTGAATAAAAATCAAAAATATTTTAGCTAATGCTAAAATTTGGTTTCTTCTCCCAAAACCAAAGTACTTCGGAAATAATCAAATTATAACCAAAGACTTTCTCAAAACTCAGTTTTCTAACACTTAGGGAATAAATAAATTTGCCCCAGTTGCCATTTCTGAATACAAATCATAAATATCTTTTTAGCCAAAGCTAAAATTTGGTTTCTTTATAGAAAACCAAAACACTTTGGGAATAATAAAATTAATCCCAAAGACTCTTTCAACAAACCCGAAGGTTTATAATTTTTTTCCTTCTCCCCCTCCCCCTCATTATGGTAAACTATCACAAATTATAAATTAAAACTACTACAAATTGAAATGCAACTATTACAATTGCAAATTGTCCAAACATGCAAGTTTGGAGTTCACGGAATGATCTGTTTAGCCAAAACTATACTTTTCCACTTGTAATGCTTATCTTTGTATAAAATACATTACAAAACTCTATCATCGTTCTTGCTAAATCTCCATTTACTGTTTATATACACACTTAGATACAAGACGAGTTAATGAACCAGTAAAGTGGATATTACAAAAATAATTTCAGCTATAACTCACATTGCTTAATTCAAACGGCAATAAATGCATTGCAGTTACAAAAATGTCACGAGTTGCATGGCTATGAATCAAATATACATATGGAAATATTATGGTTATAATGTAGGCATTCCAACCATCCAACTATGAGCAAATATATTAAATAATAGATTTAAACTTCCATGAATATAAAAATATTTTGGAGAAATTTCCTTGACTACAAGTCAAACATGAAATGATTCAAAAAATAAATAGAATGAATAAGAGTTAATGTCATTACAATGCCAGGTTATAGCACCATGCGATAATGCAACATAATCATAAGCAAGCACAGTAATAAGACTATTATACTAGAAAGACCAAAACTGTTTCACTAAATTTTCTTCCAAAACAAACCTGTTTGGCAATATTTTATACCATCGGAAACCTCGACTAAACGAATATCCGAAGTTTTCAAAACACAAAATCTAGCTCTTTGATTTTTCTAGAATTTAATTAATCAAAAATAACGAAATTTACAAACAAACAAATTAATACATAGATTGAATCTGAAATAATTCTCCACAACAAAGCGAATAATGAAGTTCACAAGTATGTCCAAAAATCCGAAGGTCCAATATTTGTACAATCCATGCTTAGGTAATCCTATTCAAAACAAAAATTAGCAGTCCCAATTTATTTGTTTTGTTTTGTTTATTTGAATTCTTCTTTCATGCTTAGGTAAACCTGTAGACAAAGTTAGCTACAAAACAAATAACAAACAAATCAAATAAATTATAAATAATCTTAAGAAATAAAATTCTTATTTTATTTTATCAACTATTAAAAACTCGTGTACTAATAACCAAATAACTGATGCAATAACAACTGAATAACATAAAATATATTGCATGAATAAATTACTGGAAATAAACAACTTAAATCCAATAACTCTAGGCAATTAAATTAATTTTAATTCCAAGAGTCACTAGAATAAAACTGTAATAAAAACTAAATTGTTTTATTAAAAATTATTTATAAAAATCAGTTTGAAGATTGTTGGTATTTTTCCATAATAATACTAGAAAAATATATAAAATAAAATTAAATAAAAATGACAAAACAATTTTTCTTTATTATTAAAGAATGAAATACAACATAAATTACAGAACTAAAGATACAGGAATGATTGAAATCCGAATATTTCTACTTGAAGAACAGGATTATTAGACAAAAACAATTTTGAAATAAAATAATTAATAGATGGCAAAGAAAGTAAACCCAAGCTTGTTGTAGCCACAATTTCCTTAAAACAAATTTGCCGCCTCACCGATGGGTGTTGGAGGTATGCCGACGTCTGTCTCTCAAGATGCGATGGTCGAAACCATCTAGCGTAGAAGTACTTTCTAAGTAGCTTTGGGAAACTTGACAATGGCAACACTCTCTCTCTAACAAGAATCAAAGAAAGGGCTAGCAAAAAGAAGATAGGAAAAATTTTCTTTGGTTTAAAAACCATCTCCAACGTTATTATATCAAACCACCATGTCATTTTCCATATCAAAATTCTCTCCAAAAAATCCTACTAAGGTGAAGGACAAAGAACTCTATTTATACAAGTAGGGGAGTCCCTAGTCATGAAGGCTATCATCATGAGGGCAATCAAATGTCATTAACTAAGGCCATCAACTCTAGCCATTAGGGCTAAAGTTACAAAGGTTAAAAATTCATGGCCGCTAATATGGTCATCAACTCCATCATCAAAAGAGTTTACAAAAGTCTAAAACTCTTATGTGCTTAATATATACAAATAAATATGTATATAATGATATTTGAATAATTCAAATAGATGGTTCGCAAAATGGATATGGATGTTGGGTTACAACCCGATCTAATCCCAATCTAAAACACATGTACAAGCTAAGCCCAACACAGCACAGTTTAGTCCAAGCTTAAGACTAGGTCCAAGTCTAAGTCTTAGACCAAACCCAGTACAAGCACAAGCACAAGCTGAAGCCTAGGCTCAGTCCAAACCAAGACTAAGTTCAAATCTAAGCCTAACTTTATTGATGCCCACTTTATGAGATAATTCTCATTCACAACCTAGGGTTCGGCTCATCATTTTTGTATTGTAATCTTTTTACTTAAGAAAATACAACTCCACTCGGACTCAGCTCAATCAGCAGTTAGGTTCCACTTTAATTTCGAATTAAAGTTGCCGAAAAATCATTATTTTCCAACACTATCCATATTGACAAGAACCAATAGATCATAGAACGTAAATTGTCTGATAAGTTTGTTTTTAAATGGAATGTTCATTATGATGATAAGTAGTCAATTAGGAGCCGGATAAGCAAGTCCGAAAATAAAAGCTTCTATAAATACGAAAATTGAAACTCATTATCTTGCACTATTTGTTGAGGAACTAACAAAAATAAGCTAAGTTATTTCTCCTCCCAAGCCATAGGGTTCTTGATGTAGAATGTTTGGTCATAGAGTTTCTGGAACTCATGGACAAACGAGACAAAGGCAAAAGGCACTAGTAATAATTAATAATAATAAAATCTGCAATAAAAATGGATCAAGACATGACGGATTGTCTTATAAAATCCTGTGAGAATGCCAACAAATTTACTCATTCAGGTATCTTGTTCTAGTTGGAAGATGAAGATTTAGATTATTTGTGAGATTTCACCAACAAAGTGACAAGCATCTTGAATATGGCTTTTAAGGGCCTATTTGGTATCATTTTTGTTTTTGTTTTTTATTTTCGTTTTTGGAGAACATATAAAATGTGTTTATTGAACTATTTCTAAAAATGGTTTAGGAAAAAAAAAAAAATCTAAAAACAATCCGTATCTTTGGAAATACAAAATTTAAAGTTGTTTTTGAATTTTCAACTTTTTTTGTGCAAAAGTGAAAATGATAGGTGTTTTTTTGAAATTTTCATTATTTTTGTTTCAAAATAGGCTCTAATTGTTTCCAATACTTAAAGGATTAATAAATCACTTAGGTTGGTTTTTGAAGGCAAAGTTTCACATGCTGAATGTTGAATCAAAGAATCTAAGTTTCGATTATCAACCAAAGTCATTATAGTTTGATAATGATGAAAGAATGTTGTTATCCAAAGTTAAAAGACTTTTCCACCTAACTAATGGAAAATAAAAAATTTAGAAACAAACAGTAAATATCAATCCCAATCAAACAATCAATAACAAATCGGCATAATGATTTGACGTGGAAAAAATCACAATTGGAGCACCTCTAATTGTGATAAAACTATGGGCCAAAGCCACAAAATAATCTACTAAGAAGACAAAAAGGAATTACACACGTGTATTCTTAATTACCTAGCGAATCTACGCCCGAATTAAACCAAACCGGATGTGCCTCTTCCACCATCGTCTTCACCTCAGAATTGCTTTGCCCAATGTTAAATCTACAACTCCGATGTCGAATCCATGACGATGAGTCACTCTGGAATCCACCAAAGTTTCAGGCTCATGTTACTCGGAATCCACCGAAGAACCTCTCTTTTGTGGATGAAATAATAAAAACAAACCCCTTGATGATGTCAATATGATGCTCGTAGATCCATCGATCACTCTCAAATCATCAAAGAAACCAATGTATAAACACCCTCCAATATAGAAAATATTGATAACTCTGCTCTTTCAAAATTTGGATGGGGTTAAAACCTAAAAATAGTAAACGGCATACTTTATAGTAAACAGAGTCGCAAAGACCGCTCGAGCACTCACTTTATTGCTCGAGCAGTGAGTGATGTGAGTAAAAGGCAGTGCAAACATATACACCAACCACTTGAGCGCAACATTCACCGCTTGAGTGGTAAAATTTACTTCCCAAAAGTTCTGAATGCAGGTTGAAATACTGAAAACTCCACCTAACCGCTCGAGTGCACAAATGACTGCTCGAGTGGTTAAACAACTTTGACTTCTTTTTGGTTTCGGAGGCATTGCACAAACAAGAAATGCTCAAGATACGGACTGAGAGCACAAACTTCTCTACACAGGCACAATTCGAGTTGGATTTACATCTAAACGCTCATAACCTTATTGAAACAAAAGAGCAAATAATATTACAACTAAAAGGACTTTTGTCAAACGGGATTGCCAATTACAAAAACCTATCAGAAAACATGACAAATTATGGAACCAATTGATTAAAAGCTTTTTTCTGTTTGATTTTTCGTTCATAATAATATTCCCCCATTAATGGCATGAAGGTAAGTGCCATTTGCCCCTTGCCTTACGGTTCTGATTTCAAGTTACAAGTATCAGTCTCTCCACAAAAAAATAAAAATAAAAAAGAAAATGAAAAAAAGATTGTCTACCCATTTCCTTCTAATACTATTCCATGATGGCTAATGACATTTATAGGAAATGAGTCTCTTTCTAGTGTTTTTGTTACTTTTTCTCATTTGTCCAAGGCCTAGGATGGTTTGGGCATTGGCTTTTTTAGTGACCTTTTGATGTTTTATGAAAATACGTGTAGAAAAAGTAGAGAGAAGGGGTTGGCTTTGTGTAATAACTTTTTGACTTTTTGACTATTTTGTTAAGTTGCCAAACCACCAGTGTCTATGAAAGTGATATACCTGATTAAATGGTCGTTAAGGTGTTTGCCCATTTAAATTTTAGGCGAGCTATAAAGTTGTTCTATGAATGAAAAATAAGTATTTCTTGATTAATAGGAATCTAATAGTTTTGAAGAAAAGTAAGACAATGCTTTCTACCCTTATGAATTCAACTTTTACTGGTTCAATCTATTATTACACTACAATATTTGTCTTTTCTCCAAATGAATTCTGATGCAGGGGAAAGAACGTTTCTAGAGGTAAAATTATTGTATGTTCTATAATATTCTAAATTGGTAATTGTCGAACAAGCAAATAGAGTATCAAAATTGACCAGGACTTGGTGGGTGACATCGACTACCTTAAGTAGGTAGCATATTTGATTTTGGCACATTGGAATTCATTTTTATAACAACTTAATGTTTTGTTTGGAACAGGGTACTAGATTGCTTCTTAAGTAAACATGGCATGGAGTGGTGGAAAAGATTTTGTTTTGATGAATATTTATGACATGCTTGAAGGTTTCTCCCATCCACCAACGGAGTTTTGTATATTTAGATTACATGAAGAACTACGTCAGTTAAACGACAAGGCCTATGACCCAGAGATTATTTCAATAGGTCCTTACCACTGTGGTAAACAAAACCTACAGATGATGGAGCGGCACAAGTTACGCTATTTTCATTCACTTCTTCAAGAAAAAAATCAGAGTCCAAAAAAATATGTCGATGCTATTGGAGAACTAGAACAAAAAGCACGACAATTTTATGCTGAACCTATAAGCCTTGATTCAGATGAAATGATCACAATGATGGTACTGGACGGCTGCTTTATCATTGAATTGTTGCGGAAGTTTGATATGGAATTCTTGAGAGATGAGAATGATCCTATTTTTAAAATGGACTGGATTTTTAATAGGTTGCAGCGCGATTTAATGTTATTTGAAAACCAAATTCCGTTCTCTATACTGTGCGAGCTATTTGATATGATCGAGGCACCAAACAACCATAAGAGGCTCATTTATTTGGCCTTGAGGTTTTTTAGTGATCTTTTACCAGGTACCGGTAAAAGGGAAGATGGAAAAGAGTCACACAGTAAGAGCAGTCATTTACTCGGGTTGATACACAGTAACTGGCGCCCCTCATTTGCAGGGTTGGAGCCTGTTGAAGATGCCTCGAATAAAAAAGGAAAAGGGAACTGGTGATTCATTCCTAATACAAGAGAGCTCCAAGAAGCTGGAGTTAAGATAGAGAAGTATGAGGTTACAGGAGGTAGCTTGTTTGATATCGAGTTCAAAAGTGGGGTAATGCAGATTCCACCTTTAACCATTGAAGGCAGGACAGAGTCATTCTTCAGAAACCTCATTGCATACAAGCAATATAGTCCTGACAGCCAAACTCAGTTATGTCACTGATTATGTGAAATTTTTAGATTGCCTCATTGACTCTCCAAAGGATGTCAAAATACTTTCTCGTTGTGGTATCATTGATAATTGGTTAGGTGGTGATGAAGCGGTTTCCAACTTATTTAACAAGATTAGTGACACGGTCTCGGGGACAAGCACGCATTTCCAGTATGTTGATATCTTCAACAGGGTGAACATCCATTGCAGCCAGCCCTGGAATCTGTACAGGGCAACTCTGAACCGGAATTATTTTAATAACCCGTGGGCAATGATTGCAATTATGGCTGCTTTGGTATTACTTCTACTCACTTTGACACAAACTGTATTTACGGTTTTTCGCTGGAAATTGTAATTGTTGGAGCGACAAAATAGATGGTCACAACTTACTGGTGAGAGTATCAGTGTGCTCTTCTTTATCGTCTTTAAACGCTCCGTTTGTAATTACTTTGACAATATTCATACATATATGTATAACACGTGTATGTTTGCTCTGGATATTGATTTGCTCTTGAGTGAATTGTTCTCGTCTCCTCTCTTCCCTTTTTGTTATTCATTCTTTTCTGTTTTGTGTCTGCTTTATATATTGATTTGCTCCGGTGGATGTCTCTCTTTTTCTTTTTTCTTTCTTTTTTTTTTTTTTTTTAGTTTTCATTCTCATCTGTTGCTTTAATATGTAAAATAAATAAATATAGAAAAAAAATGCTTGGGACCTCTAATTGAACATTTTCAATTTATCTCTAATGACATGGAATGGACCATGTGAAGGGCCCCTGCACTCTCTTTATCTCTCTCTATTCTTTTTCTTAGAGGTCAAAATAGGGATAACCTATTAGAGGATGTAGCATCACTCATTTATGACACAGTTAACCCATTCATTTATGTAATTTACTATTTTGGCAACAACTTTTACGTCTTTACAATCCTAATATTTTGGTTATTATGCTAAGTGACGTTAAAGTCTTGTTTGTTATGAGGTGAAGAAGCATAGGTTATGTACTTGCTATATTGGTTGTGAACATTTTGGTATTTTTAGTAGGTAGGGACAAATAGGCTAGGTGAATTTCAACAGATACTTGGTGAATTTCAACATATAAAAAAAAAATAGGTTTAGTGAATTTCAACCGGCAGATACAAAATTTGAACAAATAAGTTTAAAAAATTTATCAGATAAAAACACTTTTTGAACAGATGGATTAAAATAAAAATTTTGGTGGTAAATGTCCTTTTGACCAACAAATGTTTTTATGGCCCTAATAGTTTCACCCTTATCCTTGAAGACTTACCGGGGTGGGAATATTGATATATCACCATTTTTTTTTTAGTATACTATTTATTTCTATTTTTTTTAAGATGCACGCAACCTAGTTGCACTTAAGAATAAAATATTTGTGAAAAATATATATATAAAAAATAAAATAAATACATAAAAATACAAAATATACTGAAGTTTTGTAATTTTTTTTTTTTTGTATTTAGTGAATGTTTTAAAGAATTTTTTCACAAATATTATACTTTATTTATAGGGTAAATTACAAACACACCCCCTGAGGTCTACTTAAAATATGAATTGCCCTTATAGTTTGAAAATTTACAAATGCCTCCATGTCAAAATTTTTTATTTAACAGAATTAATTGAAAATGTGAAATTGCTAACTATTCACCTATATAATAATAAAATTATCTGAATTATTAATTGAAATAAAATTTTAACATTATTAAAAACTGTTAATTAACTGGATGATTTATTAACAAAAGGATATATTTGTTATGAAATTAGAAATCTTAGGGGGCATAATATAATTTTTAGAACCACAGGGGATAATTTGTAATTTAAATAAATCTCAGGGGGTGTGTTTGTAATTTACCCTTATTTTTTTTTTTTTAATTTTATATTATATGCATTTAAATCTAAAAAGTAAAAACATTGCTTAAATAATTAAAAAAATATGAAACCACCCCAAAAGAAAAGGGTTTATTATACTTTCTACCTCCAAATTATCATTAAATTATCTAGTTAATCTCTAAACTATCGATTGAATCTGTTAAGTTACTAAATCATATAAATCAAAATTTATTTAATTCATAAATAATCGATTGAATCTATTAAGTATCTAAACTATTTTAATTCAAACACACTCCCTGAAATGATTAAGCAAATAAAATATATCTCCATAATTATTATAAATTAGTAAAATACCCTACATAGTTAATATTTTATTTCAAAAAAAAAAACCTAAAATTTTATTTTATCTTTAAAAAGTGTTTTATTTCGCTCTGCGATTAAATTACTATTAGATGCTGGTTTATCTGTCTTGCCAATAAAATTATACGAGTATTAGATATATTGAAGAAATAAAATTAGATAATTTAAATAATAAGATTTTGCTACATATAATAATAAAAAATAATATATTAATTAAATTATAAAAAAAGTTAGTGAAAAATTTAAACACAATCAATTAGGTTTGAATTAAATATTTTAGATAGTTACTAGATTCAGTTGAGAGTTTGATTTATATACTTTAGAAACTTAATAGATTCAATTAATAGTTTAAAGATAATTTAGCACTTAAAACTGAATGTATTAAGTGATAATTAATTAAACCCATTTGATAACCATAATTGATATCACTTAAAAACTTAAGTGCCTCTTAAAATGTGGGTTAAAACTTGTGAAAATTTTAAGTTACTTAATTCTAACTGAATCTATAAATATTAAACACAAATATCAATATACACCATTAGAAGCTCACCACCACCACCACCACCACCACCACCATCGGTGCCACCACCACCGATGCCACCACCACTGCCTTATTTATCATTGTCATTGTCATTGTCGTCACAAGTACCACTATAATTTTATTGCCACTACCGCTACCACCACTACTACTATCACGACCCAAACCTAACCCTAGAGGTTTGGATCATAATCGGCTAGTAATCATGAGATTAACTATGGCCTCAGACAAAAATCAAATCATATTTAATTTTATGGGGCTAGATATGGAAGCAAAAGTAAAAGATTTGGCCAATGAGCTTGTGCATAAATGGCATGAACAAAAACATTTGTACATTAATAACTCACACCCATATATATACAACAAGATTTCACATGTCCAAGATCATACATATATCATAACCATACAAAAACCAAAACTTATATACAGATGTAGTCAAACATGACCAATAAGAGAAAATAAAAGATCAAAAACAAAAGCCTCGTTTGTAAGGCGTTCCGTAGCTGACTTCACAAAATCTTAGTAATCCTTTCACAGGCTCACTAAGGTTGGGCATCCTGCTGTTCACCTACATTCATATAAATACGCAGCGAGCTAACATTCAGTGAATAATATAAGATTAAAGGGGTTATGTGAATAAGTTCAATGTTTAAGTAAAATCATACTCATCATAATAATTTCATGTCATAACAAAACGACCTTGGGTCCAACAGATAGCAGAACGACCTCGGGCCCAACGTATAACAGATGTACAGAACAAAACAAATCATATCTGAACAGAATGACCTTGGGTCCCAATCATTTACAATTGCATAATGACCATTTGGTCAACTCATTGCAGATATTCAGACTTATCAGATATTCGGAACGACCTTTGGTCTATCTTGTCAAATATATGGAACAACCTTAGGTCCATTATACACATATGTGTCACATCAATCACATTTACAGATATCATATTGGTCGGACAGATAGAAACTCATTCACACTTTCAAAATCGTAAGTTCGAAGAACTTACCACATTAGGATATTCAGAAAATAGAGTAAATAAGAAAATAGCTATACTAAGATATTATTACTCACAGTGTTCTTAGTGTTGTCACGCCTCCGTGATCCAACCTACATTACATACAACACATAACACACATTGGAACATTTGGCCAATTCAAATCATTCTTGTTTTACTTAATTCTTTTCACTCAATTTCTTACTTGTTAGGTCATTCATGAGGCCTAATTCATGTCTAAGAATGCTCAGAAAAGAATGAGAATGCACATGTGATCAGAATGTGTCTTTCAAAATATGTTGAAATAGAGCACTTCGCTCGAGTGCAACATTGGTCGCTCGAGCGGACCACATGGTCTACAAAAGTATTGGATGGTCTAAATCTAGCTCGAGCTACGCTAGATGTTCGCTCGAGCCAATGTTCAAAATAAAAGGCGGTCACTCGAGCCAACTACAAATGTCTACGAAAATACTGGATGCATGAAATATGCGCTAGAGCGACAACTTGTTCACTCGAGCGATGAGGCCAAATTTTGGAATTTCTAGAACACAGTTTGAACTTCAAATCATGTGTTTAAAGTGTAAAAGCTTGCATGTTGGGATCAAACCTTTGAAAATACATGGATATATATATATATATATATGAACTTAATTTAAACAATGAGCTTAAAAGTATCATGAATTGCCAAATTTGCAACCACACTTCCATGCATGTATAAAATTGTTTCCAAAGAGCTTGAAAAACATGTAATTGAGTTCTAAAACAACATGATTCATGGATGCATGTAGAATTGAACTTCTAAAATCAACATAGGTAATATAACTCATGATCAAAATGGTGATTCTACACTCTTATTTGTATGTATATATGAATTAACTTTAGATTCTTAATCTTAATCTCATTTCTTGCATTTAATTATGTAACCTTTATGAATTTACATATTGATGACTTCAATTCACAAATTAAGGTGTAAACACCTATCTAGAAACTTCAAGAACACTAATCTTTGCAAGAACTTGAGTTGTCTTCCTTAATTCTTCAAGCCTCTAGCCAAAACTCCCAAGTTCTCTTGCCTTTGTCTCTTTAACTTGCTCTCACTCTCTCTGTAGAATGTAAATTTCAAAATTTTTGAGCTCAAGAATGAACTAATCTCATCACTTAACATATATATATATACATGATTAACTTAATTCACTAATTAGGGATTAAGCTAGTTAATTAGAGTTTAAGGCTTAATTAAATATAACTTCACTTAATTGATTTTATATAAATAATTTAATCCGAATCAAATTTTAATCAAACTTTTCATTAGGCACTAAAAATTATGCCAATCACAATAAACTAACCAATTTCAGTTTCTGACGCCTTTAAGGCCTTCAATTTCAGATTATAACAGAAGTCACAATAGATGTTCCTACAGCTAACAGATATGAATCCAAAAATCATATGAAACACATAATTAGCATTCAAAATTAATGATTAAGAGAATAATACGTAATGGGGTTGTTACAATCTTCCCTCCTTTAAGAAGTTTGGTCCACCAAACTTGCATTACCTCGTGTCGGGAATAACTCAAGATACCTTTGCCTTATTTAATCTTCTTTCTCCCAAGTTGCCTCTATGCCATAATGCTCTTTTCATTCTACTTTTACTATAGGAATTTATCTATTTCTCAACTGTTCCACTTGCTGGTCAAGGATTTGGATCGGTTTCTCTTCATATTCCATATTCTCATGAAGAGCTATCCAGTGATAATCAATAACATGGAACAGATCTCGGAGGTAGCCTCTCAACATCAATACGTGAAATACATTATGCATTTATTCCATCCCCGGCGGTAGATCAATTCGGTATGTAACTAGACCAAGCATTTCCAGAATTTGAATTGGCCTAATGTATCGAGGTGATAATTTGCCTTTCTTGCCAAACCTTGATTGATCCTTCATTGGAATCACACGAATGAATACATGATCAGCGATTTCATACTCAAGAGTCCTTCTTCTATGATCCGCGTAACTCTTTTGTCGGCTTTGTGGAGTTTTGAGCCTTTGTTGAATGACTTTAATCTTTTCAGTGGTTGCTTGCATAATCTCGGGACCACGCAAAACCTTGTCCCCAACTTCCGTCTAACAAATCAGAGATCTACATTTTTTGCCATACAAAGCTTCATATGGTGTCATGCTACTAGTAGAATTGAAACTGTTGTTGTACATAAATTCCGCCATTGGTAAGTAGATTTCCTAACTCCCCTGAAAATCTAAAGCACACATTTAGAGCATATCCTCTAAAGTCTGAATAGTTATCTCTGATTGCCTATTGGTTTCCTGATGGAAAGAAGTACTAAATGTTAACTTTGTTCCCATCGTACTAAATCTTAACTCTGTTCCCATCGCTCTTTGATGACTCTTCCAGAATCTAGACACAAGTTTTGAATCTCTATTCGAAACAATGAATATCGGTACTCCATGTAAACAAACAATTTCATCAATGTAAATTGTAGCCAATCGATAAGCATTATAACTAGTCCTTGTAGATAGAAAATGTGTAGATTTAGTTAACCTATCCATAATAACCCTGATAGATTTCATACCTCTCAGTGTCCGAGGAAAACCAACAACGAAGTCCATGGTTATGTACTCCCACTTCCATTCTGGAATAAAGAGAGGTTAAAGTAGCCCTACTGATTTTTGATGTTTGGCTTTGACTTGTTGACATTGAAGGCATTTACATACATACTTTGCAATTTCTTTTTTCATATTAGGCCACCAAAAACTTTGTTTCAAATTCTGATACATTTTATTGTTGCCAGGATGCATTGCAAACTTTGACCAGTGAGCCTCTTCCCAGGTTCTCTTCTTCAAATCAAAAACATTTAGAATGCACAATCTTCCTTGAAACTAACACTTCATTCTCAACACTGAACCCCAGCTTCGAATTCGATTAAAATTCATCAATCATTTTCTTGAGGAACTTATCCTCTCTTTGCTTCTGTTTAATCTCATTAATGATTGCCGGTTGAGTTGAAATGGAGACTATCATTCCTCCTTGTTTGTGAAACACCACTTTAATCTCAAATCTCTCTAAGTATTTCAGTAACTTCCTCTATTTAGTGATCAAACATGCCAAATTCCCTATTGACTTTCTACTCAAAGCATTGGCTATGATCTTAGCTTTATTCGGTTGCTATTGAATCTAGAGATCATAGTTTTTAATAAACTCTAACCATCTCCTCTGACGCATATTCAACTCCTTTTATGTAAAGAAGTACTTCAAACTCTTGTGGTCAGTATAGATTTCACACTTTGCTCCATAGAGATAGTGGCCCCAAATCTTCAAAGCAAACACAACTGCTACCAAATCTAAGTCATGAGCCGGATAGTTCTTTTCATGAGGTTTCAGTTGTTAAGATGCATAGGCTATCACTTTACCATTTTGCATCAAAACACAACCTAGACCCTTGTAAAAAGTATCACTATATATTACAAAATTCTCCGTACCTGAGGGTAAGGTTAAAACTGGTGTCGTAGTCAGCCTTGTTTTCAGTTCATGAAATACGGACTCTATTTCATCAGTCCATTCAAACTGTTGTCCTTTTTGAGTAAGTTGGGTAAGTGGTACAACTATCTTTAAAAAATCTTTTACAAACCTTTTGTAATACCCAGCTAATCTCATGAAGTTTCGGACTTCCGTCACATTTGTCAATGTAGGCCAATTCACAATCATCTCAATCTTTTGCTGGTCTACTGAAATTCCATCCTTATTGATCACATGCCCTAAAAACACAATTTCATCCAACCAAAATTTACATTTCTTCAATTTAGCATATTATTTTTTCTCCCTAAGTGTTTACAAAACCGTTCTCAAATGTTGCTCGTGTTATTCTCTACTTTTTGAGTAAATCAATATATCATCAATGAATACGACAACAAATTCATCAAGATAGGATTTAAATATTTGGTTCACAAGGTCCATAAAAGTTGCGGGTGCATTAGTCACTCCAAATGGCATAACTAAAAACTCATAGTGACCATACCTTCTTCGGAATGCAGTTTTCTCGACATCTTTAGCTTTCACTTTCACTTGGTGCTACTTGAATCTTAAATCAATCTTCGAAAATACTTGTGAACCCTGCAACTGGTCAAACAAGTTTTCAATATAGGGTATAGGGTTTTTATTCTTGATCGTTGCCTTGTTCAACTCTCGATAATCAATACATAAACATAAGGTTCCATCATCTTTTTCGCAAACAAACTGGCACACCCTAAGGAGAAGTATTTGGTCGGATAAAACCTTTGTCAAGCAGATCCTGCAACTGTTCTTTCAGTTCTTTCATTTCAACAGTTGACATTCTATATGGAGTCTTTGAGATGGGTTGAGTACCCGGCATGACTTCAATAGTAATCTCAATTTCCCTGTCAACTAATTCCCCTAGCAATTCCTCTTGAAACACATTTAGAAATTCTCTAACAATAGGAATATCTTCTAACTGAATATTCATAGGCTAATTAGTTAAAATACTACATAGATAACCCTAACATCCCTTCTTAAGTAGTTTGCATGCTTTCATTGCCGAAATCAAGTAAGGTAGAGGTACTATGCCATTACCCACAAATACAAATTCATCATGTCCCGGAAGTCTAAATAAAACCCGTTTTGTTACACAATCAATAGTAGCATAATATTTAGATAACTAATCCATCCCCAAAATCACATCAAAATGTCTAATGTGAAGAAATAAAAAATCTACAAATAATGTAGCATTTCCAACACGTATTTCACAAGAATGATATACAGATGAACACAAAATAGATTCTCCGAATGGGATAGATACACACAACAGATATCACAATGATTTCATGGGTCTATTCAGTCTAGATGCAAATGTAGCAGATACGAAGGAATGTGTCGAACCCAAATCAATTAGCACATAAGTATCTTGGTTACAAATAGAAATTGTACCTGAGACAATGACTTTGGTATTTAGTGTATCACTTGGGACGAGTGCAAAAACTCTCCCTTGCCTTAGTGTGTCTCTCGTAGCAACGGGTCCTGTAGTGTTTCCTAGCATTGGGATAGACCTAGTTGAACTACCAGCTGGTCTTCCACTTCTATATTCAGTTTGGGGACAATATCTGACCATATGTCTGATCTTGTCACATCTGAAGCACGCCCCAGAAGTACAGTAACAAACTCCCCGGTGTTTCTTTCCACTCTCATTATAGGTTGGTGCAGAATCTCTTATCAAATTGGAGGCACTAGATGTTCCCAGAATTTGCTTCTTCGAAGATGATGATCCTTTATTTGAATAAGAACCATGCCTCTTTCCTCTCTATTCAAATGGTCGATTATGGGATGCCAAATTTGCCTCAGACATTAATGCCCTATCTAGAACATCCATGTACTTTGGTAATTTTAGAACATTTACTTTCTCTAAAATTGTATTCCGAAGTCCACTCTTAAACTTTCTCGCATTTTTATAATCGGTATTCACCATGTGTGGTGCAAATCTAGCCAACTCTATAAACTTTGCTTTATACTCGGTTGCTTTCATATTACCTTGCTTGAGTCCCTCAAACTCGAACACTTTTCGATCACAAACGCACTACGAAAAATATTTCTCATAGAAAATTTCAAGAAATCGAGCCCAATCAATCCCCTTATTGTCTTCTTGGATTAGCATCCACCATCTTCTTGCCTTATCCTCTAGAGTGAATAAACCTTTGGTGCCCTGGTACACGAAAATACCTCAAATAATTTCTTGATTCTAAGGACTCAAGCTTCAGCTTTTAATGGGTCTACTCCCCTATGGAACAACGGTGGTTTTATCTTCTTAAATTCTTAACTAAAGGCAATTGTACAGTCATTAGCTAGCTGATCTTGCACAGATGGTACTGGCATTGGCAGAGGTAGGGGTGGTTGTTGTTGTTGTTGCCTTAATACTTCAGACATATCGTGGATCATTCTTTCCATTTTGTCTAGTCGGGCGGTACTCGATTCTTCTATCTAATCAGCCATTGTTCTCACGATTGTCTATATAAACTTGCATTATGATAAACACAGGAATTGCACATATACACATAGGCACAATAGTTCATATTTTATATATTCACACATTCTCAATGCACACAAATAGATACCTATAAGATGAAAGCACTTTAAGTCTTTTTGAGACACCTTATTGCTCATTTGGACAAGTGCGTGAGTTATTAACTCGTACTCTGATACCAATCTGTCATGACCCGAATCCGCCACTAGAGGTTTGGATCATAATCGGCTAGTAATCATGAGATTACCTATGGTCTCAGACATAAATCAAATCATATTAAATTATATATGGCTAGAAGCAGAAGCCAAAGTAGAAGATTTGTCCAATGAGCTTGCGCATAAATGGCATGAACAAAAACATTTTGTACATTAATAACTCATACCCATATATATACAAAAAGATTTCACATGTCCAAGATCATACATATATCATAACCATACAAAAACCAAAACTTATATATAGATGTGGTCAAATGTGACCAATAAGAGAAAACAAAAGATCAAACAAAAGCCTTGTTTATGAGGCGTTCTGTAGCTGACTCCACAAAATATCGGTAATCCTTTCACAGGCTCGCTAAGGCTGGGCATCTCGTTATTCACCTATATACATATAAATACGCAACGAGCTAACGCCTAGTGAATAACATCATATTAAAGGGGTTATGTGAATGAGTTCAATGTTTAAGTAAAATCATACTCATCGTAATAATTTCCTGTCATAACGGAATGACCTTAGGTCCAACAGATAGCAGAACGACCTCGGGTCCAATGTATAACAAATGTACAAAATAGAACAAATCATATCTAAACAGAACGATCTCGGGTCCAATCATTTACAGCTGTATAATGACCATTTGGTCAGCTCATGATATTTAAACTTATCAGATATTCGGAACGACCTTGGGTCTATCTGTAGACACCCCATTTTTGACCGTCCTTAAGACTTGGGCGCTTCATTCTGAACACCCTATGATGAAACGTTACACTGTGCAATTGTTCAAACCTTCAGCAAAAGAATTTAGTTTCGAGCTTCAAACACCTAAAAGTTGCACCCCATTTTCACCAAAAACCTTTTTGTCTAGCAAGACCACTCAGAGAGTAGCATGCCAACAGATGGCTAGCATGCCACTTTCTTGGCCCGGCCGTACATCATCTTGGTTACTCGGTCATGTTCAGTGAGTAGCAGACCAACAGATGGCTAGCATGCCACTTTCTTGGGCTGGCCGTACATCATTTTGGTGGCTCAGCCATGTTCAGCACAGAAGATATTTCTGCAGTAGCAGGCTGCTCCCATGCATGAGATTTTGCCACTTGTCCTTTTTGAAGATATTTTTGACCAAAACGTTCCAAAATTTGTAAATATAGTCCTTCCCCTCAAGTTTTGGGGGTTGAACAAAATTTTCCTAAGAGCTTAGAAGCTTGTCCAAAACACTTCTCCATCCTCTTGAATATAGATACACTACAGATACACTATTAAAGCTCAAACTTGAAGCTTTTTGCTAAAGTTGGGAACCTTATTTAAGATACACGAGGTTGTTTGGAATCAAGTTTGTTAACTAAGAACTTACCTTTCTTTTCAAGAGGTACAACTTTGCATCTTCTTCTTTACTTCTCTTTCACTCCCTTCCTCTTTTTTTTCTTGTTTTACACATTTTTTGAGTTGTTTTGAGGGACTGAAATATGTGATTAAAAGTTACAAAAAGTGGAGAAGTTAGCCACCCTTTCTTTGGCTTGATTACTATAGTATATTCCTTATTTTTTCCTTGCTTTCTCTTAGTTTTAACACTATTTTTTTGGGTGGTTATGGGCTGTTTAATGTTTAACTTATGCTTTGAATATTATAACTGTATTGTTGTAAGTCCTCATGGATTTGGTGTGTTTAGGACGTAGCCTCCAATCCATTTGAGTAGATAGCTTTTCTTTTATTTTCTAGCTTTCCTTATGTATATTGGAACCTTGTGGTTGTGGGAGGGTTAAAACTTTAGCCGTCTCTCCACAAGTTTGATTAACTAGCTATAAATTTCTAGCTTTCCTTATGTATATTGAAACCTTGTGGTTGTGGGAGGGTTAAAACTTTAGCCACCTTTTCACAAGTTTGATTAACTAGCTATAAATTTCTTGCTTTCTTGAAGCTAGTTAGTAGCTTCTGCGTCAAAAGTGTTGAAAACTCTCTTCTCGATCATTTTTGAAACATGGAAATGGATGTTTCATCCTTATTCCATGGGTAAGAAAAAGAGTTTACGAAAATTTTTGAGTGATTACCCCTCCTTTTTTTTTTATTTTTTTTATTTTTTATTTTTATTTTTGCCTAAGATGCTTCTATGATCATCACATACTATCTTGTGATGTTTGATGGTCTGTGAAGCATGTCCATCTCTTTTTTGAAGTAACTTCGTGATAGGAAAGAGGTTGTTTTCCATTGTGTTAGTAAAGGTTTTTTCCTTATCACTTCTAAGATCATCATGCAACAACTTTGCGGTAGTTGATGATTTGAGGAGCGAATCTGCACCTCCCTTGAATACCTGCATGATAGGAGAGGGTAGAAGGAAGAAATATCCTTTGGAAATACTCTGTCTTGCTCTGTCTCAGGTCTGTTAAAGCAGGTTTTTCTCCAAAAATAGTGGCCAGCCGACCATTCTTCTATATGGCCAACCAGTTAATTAGGCTGGCCGACTAACTTTTTGTACTGCAGTGTTGTTGTTGTTGTTGTTGTTGTTTTTTTTTTTTTTTTTTTTTTTTTTTTTTTTTTTTTATAGCAAAACAGAGCAGATCATGAGGCCAAAACAGAACTATTTTTTGGCTGCAAACAGGGTAGTTTCTGGCAGCAAGCAGAGAGGTTTTTTCGGAGGATATTCTTGCTCGTGAGCACGCGATTCCTCAACTCACTTTTGATTCCTTTTGTAAATAATTAGTTCATTCATTCGGGTATGTAATAATTAGTTAATTAGGACATTTGTTGTAAGAGGGAAAATTTGTAACACTTGATGTTTGTCTCTCAACCTCCATTTCTTTCTTCCTTTTGTTTATATGCTTACTGTGGGTGTACAAAACATCATGTTTTCGTTTCATATTATTTCCATGCCTTGTATCCATTTTGCATGCATTAAGATTTGGCTCATCATACTTGATGTCGTTATCATTTCTTGCTTGATTGTGTGCTCAGCCTCATGCTTTGAGTTGATTCACATGTCACGTTAGTAGCTGAATCTAGTAGTTACATTTTTGTATGCGTTGCATTAGCCATTTTGCATATTAGGATCATGTATTTTTTTTTTTCTAAACTATCTTCCTTTCTTTTTCTTGCCACAAGGGAGTACTAGGTGAGCATTTTTGTTTTAGCATATCATAAGTGTGTTTGTGTTACCATGTTGAGCATACTACCATGAGGCTACTTGCTTAGTTGAAATATCTCTATGAATGCCTGTGGATGGAGGCTATTTTGCTTAAATTGGAATGACTTTGATTATTGTACATATGAGCTCATTTTTTCATAAAGTAGCACATATTCTAAACTCTTTCAAAAAGCATGAAATCAAAGTATTCCAAAGTGACGTGGTCTATACTTGTTTGCCACACATAGTAATGTTAGCATATTAAATAATCTGAATAGTGTAGACACCTCATTTTTGACAGCCCGTAAGGTTCGAGCGCTTTGCCCGGTACACTGGATGATGAAAGTGGTGCTGTGCGTGGTTTAAGGTCTCAACGAAGGGGCTATGTTTAAGCTCCGAAACAATTCCAAATCTTCCATATTCCCATTGTTTGTACCCCAGAAATCTATTTTTACACATTGTGCCACCCTATACTGAGCTTGAAACAGAGAGACAGGGTATTATATTGAGGCTCGGCCGTGCCCCATTGGGAGCCGGTCGTGTCTATTTATGGCCGGCCATGCCTGGGTAGCGAGAAACACTATTTTGGGCAGGAGCCTGCCAACTGTCTAGTTTTGAAGATATTTATGACCTCTTTTGCTCAGATTCTATAAAAATAAAGTTGTATCTCTGTTTTGAGGGTTGAACAATTTCAAAAGAACATATACACCTTTTTGAGAGCTCTTTCTTCTTGTGCAAGCAACCTTTGAGCAAGCTTACCACCTTTAACCATACACCATATACACCTTCACACCTTAGCCTTGGAACTTTGGCTGAGCGTTAAGCATCATAATTCACGCTTGAGAGTGCCCTTGGACCTAGTTTGATTCACAACAAAGAGCTCACCTTATTTGAGAGGTATAAGCTTACTACCACTTCTCTTGCTCTCTTTGCTATCTCTTGCTATCTATTTCTTCTTTTTTATATATTGTCTTGAGCCTATTTCAAGTGTCTAAGCTTGGGTTTGGATAGCTACCAAAGGATAGAGAGAGTTAACACTCTTTATTGTACCTTCACCTATAGCTCAAACCCTTGTTTTACACCCTTTTCTTTGTTTTCCAAATTGATTTTCAAAGTTTAAAAGAGGCTAAAAATCATGCTTTGAGGTTTCAAAGGTGAAGGGGATAGCCACCCCTCCTTGTTCTTGCTTACTAACCTTATTTTCTTTGTTTGTTGTTTTGCTTTTTATTCTTTGTTTGTTGTTTTGCTTTTTAGGCTCTTTTCATGCACTTTGAGTAGATAGCTTTTTAGGACTAATGAATTTGGCTTAAACTAAACCAACCAATATAAAGAACAAGGGTTATATTGCTTGGGCTCGACCGAACGTTATGCCGAGTCTATTGTGACAAGAGTCGTCACACGTCAATTCATGGTGTTTTGATGACTCGTGAAGCGTGTTTACTCCCCCCCTCCCTTTTGAGCTCACTCCATGATAAGGAGGAAGGGTGGTTGTTATTCATTGCATTCGTTGAATTTTGTCCAAATTGTAGCCGAAATCATCAAGCAAGCAAATTGCTCATTGATGGTTTTGGAAACGACTCCATCCTTCTCTTGAGGCTTTCCATGACAGAGACGGGTAAGAGGGACAAACAGAGCTCAGAAAATTCTGTTTGCACTTTTTTCACCTCAGAACACAAAAATAGAGTTTTGCATGAAATTAGGGCATGGTCGGCCCTATTTGGGCCCAGCCGGGCTTCATTGGGGGCCGGCCGACCATTAATGTTTGGTAAGGCAGTGTGTTTTGCCGAAGCAGAGGGCAATGATTGAAGGTGAAATAGGACAAATTCCAAGGAAGGCAGATAGAGTTATTTTTGAAACTGCTACGTGCATGCCATCCTTGTGCTTCCATTGTAAATTGAAAATTAATGATCTCAATATTGTTGTAATTATTATCGTTGTAATTACTATTGTTGTAGCAATGATTTGTTAGATAGTTAGTTTATTTTGTTGTATAAATTAGCTACTTAGTTAATTATAGCTTAGCTAGTTAGTTATTTATTCACTCATTTGGCTTTGTAATAGTTAGTTTAATTCGGACTCTCGGACATTGATCCGCACCCTCTTGCATGAGGGCAAATATGTAACAACGTATATGTTTTCCAACCCCATTTATTTCTCCTTTTTACTTATTCGCTTCTGATGGTTAGTGTAAAACATCATTTTTCAAATTAGCATTTTTCATGCTTTGCATCCATTGTCTTGCATGCATCCAAGGTTCGGCTCATCATACTAACCAAATGTCAATTTTAAATTCATTGCTCGAATACATGATTTATCATGTCGTGAATGGAATCATATTCCATGCTCATAGTCGAGCCGATTAAAATTACATAACGTGTGTGTTACATTAGTCATATTGGATTAGTTAAGAGCATGCATGTTTTCTAATTATTTTGCTTTGTTTGGCTTTCCTTGGAGTACTAGGTGAGTGTTTATTGTTTTAGCATATTGCATTGCGTGTTCATGTTGCCATGTCAAGCATGCTTTCAACGAGGCTAGTTGCTTAAGTGATACAACTGTTTGAATGCCGGTGGATGAAGGCTAATTGCTGAAATTGGGATAAATTGACTAATGAATATACAAACTCACTTTTTCAAGTGACGCGTATTCAAAACAATCTTCAAAACAAACATGAAATCAAAATGTTCAAACTTTTGCAAATTAATCTATATTTATGTGCAACATATAGTAAGTTAGCTAAATAATTAGAATAATCGGAACAAGAGCATATAATGTAAATAAAAATCACCCCACGATTATTAGAGGTCGATCTTTGATCGAGCAAGTGGGGTGCTCAATTCATGACTTTCCCCTCTCGTACCTAAGTTCTTGAGTTGAGACACTTTGGTAATGACGAACTAATGGCCTTTGGCACGAGTCACGAGTTTCCTAAATTTTTCAAAAATATTTAGGTGGCGACTCTGAAAGTTGGCAAAGCAATCCACTTTGGGCATTTGATTCAAACATTGATTTCCAAAAGAATTGTTGAATTTGGACTTTTTTTTTGTGTTTTCACTGTTTCAGATTGCACTTGTGAAATTAGATTCAGAACCACGGGAGTCTGAACTGTAGGGCTAATCGTATCTGAAAGAAGCACAAAAAAGCAAGCTACAAATAGGAGCATATAATAATTATAAAATTCATATCATGATTTAGTAGAGGCCGATCTTTGATCCGGTGAGGGGGGTGCTCAATTCATAACCTTCCCCTCTCATACCTAAGTTCCCGAACTAAAACACTTTGGTTATGATGGACAAGTGGCCTTTGGCATGAGTCACGGGTTTCCTAATTCTCCCAAACATATTAGGTGGCAACTCTGAAATCTAGTAATGCAGTCTATTTTTGGCATCTCTGGTGATTAATGGATTTTTCTAAGATTTGTTGGGTTTGGACTCTCATTCATTTTTTCTTGTTTCGCATTGCACTTGTTAAACTAGATTCAAAGCCACGGGAGTTTGAACTGTAGGGCAATCGTAGCTGAGGAGACTAAACCCTCTGAGGAGCGCAAAAATCCAGCTACAATTTCTGGCGACTCTACTGGGGACATTAGAGAACTTGACTTGAACTTCATGTTGTGAACTTTTATCTACATATAAATGTTCTTTGCATTGTATTTACATGGTGCTCATAAGTCACTATGTTTACCATCTGATATCCAGGACGGCTTGGTGTAGACGCGCCCGCGTGGGGCCCTCGCCACAGCTCGGACTCGATTTGTGTCGCGGTTCTTAATCTGAACCGAAGAGTCCAAATCCGGCAAATCGTTTGAGAAAACAGATTTTTGAAAAAGAAGTGCCAAACATGGACTGCTTTTGCCAGATACAGAGTCGCCACCTAAATATTTTTTTATGGGGGAATTTAGGAAACCCTGACTCGGTGCTAAAGGCCACATGTCCGTCATCACCAGAGTTGCCTCGGCTCGGGAGCTAGGGTACGATCGGGAAAGGTCAGCTATGAGCACCCCCTCTCGCCCGATCCGAAGATCGGCCTCTACTAACCGTGATATCCGATTTTGAAAACGTTATGTGTTCTTATTCCGGTTATTAGCCTAGAATTACTATGTTATGCGCACAGCAGACAAGTATAGACTAGATTGCCTAATTTGGAAACAAGCATTGCATATCCGTTTGTTTTGAAAGGCGCTTTGAAATTTTGTACTCGCAAGTAGGCTAAAACACGAATTTCAACGAGTTTTTCCAACTCAAACAATCCAACCTTCACCCACAGGCATTCAAACAGTTTATCTCATATAAGCACTTAGCCACATGGCAAGCATACTATCATGGCCGCATTCACACGCATGCAATATGCTAAAGCGAAAATACTTACATCGTACTCCGTGCCAAAACAATAAACTAGTTAGCAAACACGCATGCCCTAATTCATGTTAAAATGACTAATGCAACACAAGCAAAATGTGTTTAGGATAGGCTCGGCTAATCTATGATGACATGTGAAATGCTACAACTAACATGTATTCAATTTGGAAATTGAAATACAGATGCAGTTAGAATGATGCGCCGAGCCCGGTGCATACAAATGAATGAATGCACGCATGCATTGCATGAGGTATGCTAATTTAAACGGGCCCTAATACTAACCATCAAAGTGGGTAAATGAAAGGGAAGAAAGAAGTGGGGATTGGAAGACATACACACCACTCACACACACTTATTACAGATTTGCCCTCACTTGGAGGGACCGAATAAATATTACAGTCCGAATGATAAGCAAATAAATTATTACAGAATTTCTAATTTACTTAACAGAATGAGTGCAAAGAAAAGAAAGGTGGCCACAGCCCCCCGCCTCGGGATGTGCGAATGATGCATGCTCGAACCCGTCTCGCCGGGAAAGCCCGCACCATACCATTGCTACCTCTATTTTCACTGTCTTGCTTCTCTGAAAAAAAACGCCAAAGTCCTGGGACAGTTTCCTTGAATTCTACAGAATACCACCGGCTGGGGGAAATTCCCACCGGCCCTGTATAACTCCCATCGGCTTCTGTTTGAGTTATCGGCCATTCACAAATGGCCGGTCGGCACTGGATGCTGCCGATCGGCAGAAGCTTCCTGCAGAAGACAGTTTTGACAGCAACAGAGGACAGACAGCATATGGCATGGGATTTCAGGCAAATGTAAGCATGGTCATGTTCCCCATCATCTGTTGAACTCAGGGGAGCATGGCCCTCGATTCCCGAGCCATCAATTGTGCATGATAGCCCAAGAGATCAAGCTTGCCATTTGATGCAAAAATGCATGCAACACACAAATGAGGACCAAGGCCTTACCACGTCGAAGTCAAAGGCCCCGGTGACCGAGAGTTAAGGCGCGTTGCATCACTTACAGTATGAACGCTCCTTAACCTTCGCACTTGGTTTGACACCCCAAACCAAGCGATGCAACGCATGTTATGCAAACATGGCTCAAAATGCAACATGATATTGAGATGCAAGGCATGCCAAATGCCATGCAACTACTATGGCAAGTCATGCAATGCTATGCATGCAAGATGCGAATGCAATGCAAACATGGACAATCCAAGCAATGGGGTCGCCATGTTCCAACACCTAATGAAGCAACCATGCAACAATCATGAGGCAAACATGCAATGGTGGCTTGAAATGGTAAAGGGGCAGGCCTTAATTCACCTTAAAACAGTGGCCAAACGTGCCCAAAATGATGGACCAACACTCATGCCGACATGCAAGTCCATGGGCCTAAGGTTAAGGCACAAAGAGGGGCACTTTACCTCCAACAATATGACCATTCATGGCATGAATTAGACAAGTCAAAACAGAAACTTAGCATGCAAAATGGACTCTGAACCTACTGATATGGCAGCTCAAATGGTTCCAAAGGGATGCATGCACCAAAGCTCATTTCTAGGCATAAAAGGGCACACCCCCAAAGCATGAAAGAGGTCATATATGCAAGCATGCAAGCATGATTTATGGGCTGAAATGTGACCCTAAATGATGGCAAATCGTGAGGATGGCCTAAGCTATGCATGTTGGAGGTCAATATACTTAAAGCTTACAAGCCAAAACACAAAGAGAGGGTACCAAATAAGGCAAGCATGACTGAAATAGATGGCCAATAGACCTTGAACATGGTAAAACAATGCCAACACCTTCATGGAACTAAGCCAATACATGCAAGAATCATGGCCTAAACACTAGGTGCATTTCTAGGCCAAATAGAGGAATGTAAAGCAAGTATGTTAAGCATGCAAAAGGGCACAAATCTGACCAAAAACAGAGATTACATATGACCTAAAAACAACCAAAAACCTCTGAAAAAGGAGCAAAACCAATCAAGCATGCATGTCACCCTTTTTAGCCAAAATGCAAGGAAATAAGACAATGAAGGGAGAGGGGTGTCCCTCCCCTATGCAAGACTTCAAACCACCTTCCTCACCACTGAAAATCCACTGGTTTTCAGTGGTGAGAAGACCAAAACACTTAAGCAAACAAGGCCTTACCAAAGAGGCAACAAAAGGCCAAATAAGGCCTAAGAGGGTGAGTTTGAACTCAAACCACAAAAGACCCTTAATGAAAGTTCTTAAGCATGAAAATATAAGCCTTTTTTATGTTATACACAAAAACTAAATCAGCAAGCAAGATAGGTAAAAAACTAGTGCAAGTTTGGGGAATCTAAAGCAAAGTAGTTACCCTTGAAGATCCTTTGAAGAACAGTTGGTCCAGCCCTCTTCTTTTGATCAAAATCAGTCCAAAGACTCAAGAATCAATCCCCCAAGCCTCTCAAACTCGGCGCAAGGTGTAATGGTGTGTGTATTAGTGCAAAAATGAGGTAAAAATGCACTTTTGGGCTACCAAACACACACTAAGGGAGGAGAGAGAGGGAAATATAGAGAGATGATATATCTATATGTATGAGCTCTGGCTTTCCTTCAGACTTGCCAACCTAGAACAAGGAGAAGACCTCCCTTCTTATAGAAATCCTTCTTGTAAAGCTTACTCAACAAGCTTGCTTAGAGGGAAATCCCTCCATATACGTGTATGGAGGGGAACAGAGTGGGTGCCAACTATCACAGCTGGCACCAAAATATCTACAAAAGTAGATGCACAGTAATCGGCTGCTCAAAAAAGTCATTTTGCCAAAATTCAGTGCCGACCGGCAATAAAAAGTGCCGATCGGCAGAACATATTGCCGATGGAAACAAAATACCGGCCGGTGCCCTCTGGCCATGGCCGGTGATGTGTGGGGATGTCTCACAAGGCATTCCCTGCCCCTCCAAGGCAAAACACAAGTGTTTGGTGCAAAACCAGACACTAAACAGTCGAGTTGAGAGATCCTGAGGCAAGGCCCGGAAGCCGAGACCTCCGAGAACTCAAGACGAACACGAACATGGATGATCACCGAGTGTTCCAACGGTGACGTCCAAGTCTTGAGGACGGTCAAAAATGGGGTGTCTACACTTGGATCTAGGTTACTGTCGTACCGTTTGATCCTCCTTTCATTTTTCGGTGTTAGGTTTGAGAGGTATATTAGGTAATCTTACCAAGGTACCCTTTTGACCAATTGACCTAGTGCATATAGTAAGCTCTAGTGTCTTTTCCAAAGTAAGACAGGATGCTCTCCCATTTTTAGGATGTTGTGATACTGTTTGTTTGAATAGTAAAGCTGTAGATCACTCCAAAAACTAGAACAGGAAAACCCTAAATAGGGGTGTTTTGAATGCTTTTGCGCAAAAATATGAAATCTTTGAAAATGTGTGATGCAATCCTTGGAGAGTCTTAATCTTGAGGGGATTCCTTTCAAAACATAAGGGTCATATCAGAATCAAAATTTGGGTCAAAATCCAGGTGTTTGTGTTTGATATGGTAGGAAAAAAATTAGGATTTGGGGATTGTATCTGAGTGGTTAAATTTTCAGCAAGACCAGAACCAACGCCAAAAATTGTATCTTGCTTTGTTTTGACCGGCATACTCGGTACCCTGATCTGATGGGGCATTTGTTTTTTGCTAGGCCAAAAGAGTTTGATCCTACATTTTTGGTGGGTCGCCAAGAAGAAGCAGTACATAATTCAGAAAAGGCCCAGGCCAATCCAACTCAGAAGAGCTTAACCCATCACAGTCCATCTAATCCCAGAAAAACCACTCAGCAACGGTCCAGTCTATCCAATCCCAAAGATCTAAGGCCCAAGTCAGTCAAATCCATCTATCTAATTTAGATACGTCAAGCATAACTGGTTCAAAATCCTGATTAGTCATCTCTTAGGTTACACCCATCCATTTTTCCAATTGCCAACTCAGCATACCCGTGATGGCACAGAGTCCAGAAGAAGTTGTGGCCATGATGACGACCTTTCAAAAAGCCATGGATATAATGAACAATAGAATCGCTACTCAGGAGGAGACCATCACTCAATTACACCACTTATCTAGGGCATCTACTATCCATCTGATCTGGGGCCCCCAGCTGAACTTTGACCCACCTCCGCCAACTAAAGATTTACAGGGTCTAGATCCTCGACAAGGGTTGGCTGACGCTCGAGTTTTCAGATCCCTGGTGCAACCTAATGAGGGAGTTTTTTCCCTTGATATTAATGATCTTGACTCGGCTTTGGTAAAAATTGCCAAACTTGAGAAGTAGTTTAAAAGAGCACAGTGGATCAACTCTATTCCACACATTGAGGATGGGTACACAGAGATTGCCATAAGTCTTCTAGACAGATTCCAAATGCACACATTGACCGTTTCGATGGGTTTGGAGATCCTATGGTACATATCTGGCTTTTCTCGAACGTCCTGAAATCGATGGGTTTGACTAGGCCTCAAAAACTCTCTTTGTATGGAAGAACCTTGTCAGGTATAGCAACCACTTGGAACGCCAAGTTAAAGGATAAAGTGAATCAGAACTAGGAAAACTTGGCTGAGGCATTTGTCAATCAACATTCTTACAACACACAAATTGAAATGACAACCCGAGAGCTTGAAGTAACCCACCAGAATCCTAAAGAACCTTTTGTGAAATTTGTTACAAGGTGGAGAGCAAAGGGAACACAAATGATAGATCGACCTTTCGAGAAGGATCAAGTTCAGATAGTGGTACAGAACCTTGAGCCTGATATGTTACAAAAGTTAATAGTTGCTCCACTATTCACTTTCAAAGATTTGCATGAATTGGGGATACAGATTGAGAGTGCATTTATCAAATGGATTATTCCTAGAATGAGAGAACCGATAAGGAGGGTGTTTCTTAAGAGCACTAATACTAGCAGTAGCACTATTCCTAAAACCACTAAAATCAATACTGTCGCCACCAATACCAAAATAACTGACCCCTTTGCTAATACCAGCCCATAAACAATCGGCTTTACCTGAGCTCAAGGCAGAACCTCCGCCCCCTTCTATATGAGCCTAACTCGTGCACTAAAAGTCCTAATGGAAAGCGGGCATCCCAAATACTGTGCATACCATCAGTAGTGCGGTCATGACACTAATCGCTGCTACCGCCTTTGTCATGAGGTTCAGAATCTCATTGACAACCAGACGATAACTCCACCTCAAGAACCCAATGCTGCCACTAACATATTTCCCATCCATGATTGAGTATCTCATTCTCACCTTAACCTCATCCATACACTATCTTCTACTTTCGACCCCAGTATATATATCACTCCATCCCATCTGCCCAGACCAGAGTTTTTCATTTTTGAAAACGCAGATTTGTGCATGATGGATACACCCAATCTAGATCGGATACACCAAGAGTGCCAAATGGATGAACCCACTACTGCTGAGATGTTGAGAACGATTGAAGACCTTCAAGGAACGATGGCAGATTTAAACTTTGGGGTTTTGTAGCTCGACTTCTTCGCGCCCCCTTTCGGAGAGCTCAAATTGGTCCCACAATTCGGACTCCTATCACGGTTCTGAATCTAATCTCATAAAGTGCAATGTGAGACTGATAAACACCAAAGAGTCCAATCTGAAAAATCATTTTGGAAAATTGATTTTAGATCAAATAATGCCAAAACTGGACTGCTTTGCCAGATTATAGAGTCGCCATCTAAATATTTTATTTTTGAAAAATTTAGGAAACCTATAGCGATCCCGGGTTTACCCTTGTTGAACAGTGATCCGGACATGTGTCCGTGGATGTTGGTAGTTGTTTATTATCTTGTTTGCATCCTTTTTACTTCATATTTGAGTTATAGGATGTGTTGGGCAGGTTTGTTTCAGGTTGGTTGTGTTTGGGAGCCTAGTGTTGCTGCCCAGATTTTTGGACCTTCGCTCGAGCGAGGAGTTGGTCGCTCAAGCGAGAGTTGAGTTCGTGTCTGGTGGGTCGAGCCAGAGTGGCTTCGCTCGAGCGAGCGCTTGCACCTGGTTCTGGACCTGAGAGTTGTATTTCTTGGCTCGAGCAAGCTTTTCTTGGCTCGAGCGGTCTGGTTTGTTCTTCGCTCGAGCGAGGAGTTGGTCGCTCGAGCGTGCTTCTGGTTGCAGACCTGAGGGTTTGTGTTGCTGGCTCGAGCGAGCATTCTTTCGCTCGAGCGCACTTTTGAGTTTTTGGCTCGAGCGAGAGCTTCTTGGCTCGAGCGAGAGTTTTCTGTGTCTGGTCGCTCGAGCGACCAAGTCTTCGCTCGAGCGAGCGTGTTTTATATCAGCGGACAGTAGCGTTTTTGAACATCACTTTTTCACTCCCTTTTTCTTTTAAACCCTAGATCCGAGACCCTCTCTCTCTAAACTTACACTCTCTCTAAGAATTGATCTCCCTAGAGTGTGAATCTAGCCTAGGGCCTTTGCTAAAAAGATAGAGGGCGTTGAGAGCTTTGATTTAATCTGAAAAAGTCTGGTTTTGGAGCACATTGATCTTCGAGTCTTCATCTCCTTTTTGGCTCAAACTTCGAGGTAGGGATATCCTACTCCTCTCTATGGATTTTGTCTTTAAATTTTGGTATTTTGAGATGTTGGGCTTGGTTTGGTAATTTTGTGAAAGTTTGGGGCTTTTGTGTAATTTTACAAAAGTTGGGGTTTTATTCATAATAAACCTAGACGCATGTTTAGCATAGAGAAATGGAATAAATGTTGAATCATTGATGAAAATGGGACCTAAGGGTTGAAATGGTAATTATGGATAATGACCTAATTACATTGTTTGATTAATTGGGATAATTAATTGTGAGAAATGAGGAAATGAAATGTTGATTGAATATCCATTGTGCATTTATTTTCTGTTCAGAAATAACTGCTTTGGGCTATCGGTGGAGGATAGTCGTGATTGTTGTAGACAATGCATGATGATTAGGCAAACTGAAACTAATCAATGCAATGTGTCATGGAATTTGACGGTTAATAGAATACATTAACTGTATGTATTGAGTGAATGTATATAGAACCAATGTGTTTGTATACATTATGTGTAGAGGAGGAGATGGGGGATGTACTCCGCGGTTTAGGGGAAGATGGGGGATGTACCTCTAAACCGGATAGTGTTGGGAGAAGATAGGGGATGAACTCCGTAGATACAGCTCATATGCTTGTCTAGAAAAGTGAAGATAGAGCTTATATGCTTATCTTTGTGAAGTGTGGATATAGCTTATATGCTTATCTGTGAATGTGGGATATAGTTTTTATACATATCTGTTGAAATGATGATAGAGCTGACATGCTTATCTGTTGAAAAAGGGAAAATGAAAAGTAATTTGGACTCATAAGTCGTATGACATAAATATGTGATTTATGTGATTGTATCAGTGTTGGCCATCTATCAATTGCTAATCTTTTAGTCATTGTTCATGGTTGGTTTAGTATATTTCTACTGGGCTGTGGCTCACCCTATATGGGAATATCATTTTCAGGTACAGGAAACATGCCACCTCCAAGGACATTGCTTGGGAGGCTAGAGGCGGACATACTTTTGTCGTTTTACTTTTTGATGTAAATTCAAGCCAAGGGCTTAATGTGTATGAGTTAGTACTCTTTTTGTTGTAACCAAGTGTTAACTTGGAAAGCTGTAAGCCCGTAGGGCATTTTGCTTTTGTCGTTAACATGTAATACTTATGTAATGAAACTCTGAGAAATGAAAGAAAGTGGAACTTTTGAATATCAATGCATATCTTATCTGATGGGTTGAATGTTATTATTTTGAGGGCGTTACAAAACCCTGACTCGTGCCAAAGGCCACGTGTCCGTCATCACCAAAGTTGCCTCGGCTTGGGAACTTGGGTACGAGAGGGGAAGGTCCTAAAATGAGCACCCTCGCTCGCCCGATCAAAGATCGGCCTCTACCATCATGATATGTTGTTTTATAAATCTCATGCGTTCTTATTCCGGTTATTAGCTAACTTTATTATGTGACGCACACAAGTAAGTATAGACTATATCGCAAGAATTGGAACGAATTCAACTCGTGTTTGCTTTCGAAAATGGTTTGAATTTGTCACCCTCAAGTGGGCTAAAACACGGATTTTCCATCAAACTTGATAGGCTTTAAAACATGATTTGCCACTTCGCAAAGTGGGCTTACAACACACATTTGTTGAATTGTTCCAATTCAAGTAACAAAGCCTCCATCCATAGGCATTCATGCAGCTTAGCATTTAAGCACATAGCCTCATGGCAAGCATGCAAAACATGGTATTATGGCAAATACACTTATGCATTATGCTAAAGCGTAAAACTTATAGTGCACTCCAAGTCAAAAACAAAAGCTAGTTAGAAAACAATGCATGATTCCTAACTTATACAAGATGCCTAATGCAACATATGTAAAATGAAATTAAATAGGCTCAGCTATCTAATATGGCATATGATACAATTTGATAACATGCTTTGAAACACGTATTCACATAAGTGTATTGAAATACAATGCAGTTTGAATGATGCACTGAGCCTTGGTGCATGCAAGACAAATGAATGATGCAAACATGCAAGCATAAGGTATGCTAATTGAAAATGTCCCTAAACTAACTATCGAAAGCGATTAAATAAAAGGGAGAAAGACGTGGGGTTGGAAGACATGCACACACACACGCACACTTATTACAACATTGCGCCCTCTCGAAGGCGGATCCGAATAAATAAGCTAAGCTACATTAAGCTAAGCTAATTATTACAAAACAAAACTAATTAACTATTCTAGTTAACTAATTATTACAACTCAATTGAATAACTAGCTATGCTAAGCTAATTAAAACATTACAAACCAAATTAAATAATTAGCTATACTAATTAATTAAAGCAATAAAGTAGCCTCGTGGGTGAGGGAGACATGCATGCTCGGTTGGCTTCCTCCAGAAAATCCATCACCTTGCCTTCGGCTACCTCTATTTGTATTCGTTTTGATTTCTGAACATCGTACCAACTTTCAGATTGCGTTTGCTCCAACACAGGAACCCTTTTACACAAAAATGAACCGGTGGCCTGTCGGCCACAAAAGGTGGCTATCGACCACCCTAACTGGCCGGTCGGCTAGTTTAGGTGGCCGGTCGGCTACCTCAAGTGGTCGGTTGGCCACCTGCTTTTCCAAAATGCTGTTTTTGCTGCAACAAAGAACAACAGAGGCAAAACAAGGCATTTTGCAGGAAATGTGTGTACTGCCACCCTCCTTATCATTTCTCAAGCTCAAAGGAGTGTGGCGCTTGGCTCTCAAGCCACCAATCAAGCATCTCAATGCATGATGGCCAGAGAACTAAGCTTGTACAAGCTTAATGAATGCACATATAAGACTCGAAGGACCACCACCCTATCATGCATGATCAAGGGTGACGGCGACCAAGAAATGTGACACGTTTCATCACTTTGAGTATGAAACGCCCACATTTCTTGTGCTTGGATTAACGTCCGATCCAAACAGATGCATTGCAACACAAATGCTTATCTTGTTCATGTTTTACTTGATTCATTTTATTTACACATTTTAAATTATCGATTAATCCTTTAATCGATTAAGTCCAAATTGATTGTCCTTTAATGAGAGAGGGGCCAACCAAATAATGATTTAAGACATGAGAGAGATCATGCCTTTGGCTAGGAGGAACCCTCAAAAGAGGGTTAAATCCATTGAGCACAAGCTCTATCTTAAGCTTAAACACAATCATAAGGTTAACCAACCCTCAAAACAAATGGAAAAATGAAGAAATGAGGGAGGTTGTAGACTTTTTATGCTGAAATGGCATGCAAAAGACACTAAATCATGCAAGATCATGGAAGCAACACATGCATAACATGTTAATAGCCAAAAGCATTAAACTAATAAAAAAGCATTACACTAGAGGCATGCAATATCAAACTCAAATGACCAAATCAGCTCAAAACAGAGCTAAATCACGTCAAAATAGTGGCTAAAATATGCTGAAATTTAAGCACAAAAGGCTATGAAAACATGCTTGCATGTTGACTCGCAAACAAGACACAAAGTACAACTCTCCAAGGCAATGAAAGAGTGAAACACATGCGCACCTGACAGAGGTTATGGTGCTGAAATTACATGCAAAAAGAGACTATAACATGTAAATAACTCATACACTTCATGCTCAAGGCCTCAAAGCAATGGACTAGTGAAGATCGTTACACTATAGCCATGCAAACCAAGCCTCAAAGGACTTAACCAACCCAAAATAGATTTAAAGTATGTCAAAATAATAGCTAAAATGTGCTGGAGTCAAGCTAACATAAGCTAATAGGCTAACTCATTAGGCATGCTAGACTAGTAAGCATAATTGCATTACAAGTGCAAGAAACAAGCAAGAAGTGTTCCAACCAACCAAAAACAGAGTTGAAGCATGTCAAAACAGAGCCAAAAACATTCTTGAGCTAAGCTACCAAAAGGTAGAAAAGCATGCTCACATGTTAAGCCATCTACACTTGCAAACAAGAGATAAGAAGGGGAGGCCACCCCCTCTTGTTTTGCACCTCAAAACCAAGTTTTTGCCACTGAAATTCCCCTGGAATTCAATGGTTTAAAGGGCCAAAAATGTTGTTTCAAAAGGCTTTCAAAGATAGCACAAAAGGTTTCACAAGCCAAAGAGCAAAAAGGGAGACAACCCCTCTAACTCAACAAGACTCAAACCATCATTTGTAAACTTAAAAACAGAGTTTTTTTAGAGGTTAAAACCAGCCTCAAAGTAGCATGCAAAGGTGGCCAAACAAGTAACTAAAGTAAAGCTTGAAAATGGGTAAGCTTATACCTTTGAAGCACAACAACAAACAACAGAAATTCTGAGCTAAAACCACTCTTAGAAGCTCAAACAAGGCCTCCAAGAACTTCAGCTCCAAGGTGAAGGTGTTTGGCTAAGGGTCTTAGTGCAAATGTGTAAAGAAATCTCACTTTCAAGCACAATATAGGGAGAGAGAGAGAGGATTCTAGAGAGAGAGAGAGGGGAAATTTTGCTCACAAAATTTTGTAACCCTCAAAATGGGGGAGAGACCTCCCCTTATATAGGAATACAAGCCAAAGGCTTGCTTCCATCCCTTCATATATGTGTATGGATGATGCATTCAGTGAACAACAGCTGGCACAGCTAGCTAAGAAAATATTTGAAAAAAGAGAAAAATGGTCGTCGGCCACTCTAGGTGGCAGACCGGCCACCTCCTCTAGCCAACCGGCCACTTTAAGTGGTCGACAAGGGAGAAAAGTGGCTGATAAGGCCTTTCCTCCCTCCAAGAAAAGGGCACCAAAGTTGGTCCAAAAATAAGCACAAAGCAAAGGGGTTTTAGAGGCCCAGAGACAAGACATTCCGTCGAGAACTTCGAGCACTCAAAACGAGAACAAACATGCACAATCATTGGGTGCACAAACGATGACGTCTAAGTCTTGAGGTCGGTCAAAAATGGGGTGTCTACTGGTTTTAACCTCGTCATTTACCACACCTCATGCTGGGAATTTTGTACCAAAGAATTCTTCAATCTTGGGACAAGCTAAAGATAGAATGAGCCAACCCAAAATCAAAACTAAGATGGAGACTGGTGGTGATAATAGAAGCGTAGCCCAACTAGACACAATATTCAAAGACATCTCGAGCCTAGGAGATACCATGTCAAAAGCAAATAGGCCTTGCCCAGATATAGCCGTCCGACTCTTTGACAGGGCTGAAACAAGTAGCAAGAATGAGTCTGGGGTAACTATTGACCCTTGTGCACATCTCCGATGGGTTGTCGAAGCTTTGAAGAGCAAAGGCCTGAATAAATGACAAGTCCTTTCAATTGTTGAAAGGGTTGTGGATGAAACTTTCGCCACTTAACACACCAATGCTCAAGTAGGAGTTAATGAGAAAAGCCAGGTTGTGGGTATTTTGAATCACAGGTTGGCAAACAAGGAAAGGTCAAAAAATAAGGAGAGATGTTTTACTAGTAACACCCATCCTGATTCTAATCCCAAGCTTATGAATACCCAGCGAGCACTAGCCAACCTATTTGCCAATGTTTCTAAACCAAGTGCTTCCTACTCTTAAAAATGAACGTTCGCCCATCTCCATATGAGCCTAACCAGCACCTTGAAGGAATTGATGGAGAAAGGGTATCTCAAACTCCCCAATCATCAACTTCTCTCTAACCCTCTCCCACCTAGACACAACCGTACCTAATATTTCACATTCCATCAGTAGTACAGTCATCATACTGACCGTTGTTTTTGCCTTCGCCACAAAATTCAAGACTTGATTGACAATAAGGTCATCACCCCACTTGAAAATCCCAAAGTTGTCAATAAACCTCTCCCTGATTGTAATAGATTGCCACTCCATAATATAAATCCCATCCATGGCTTGCCAACAACCAACCTTGACCCTAGCCAATATGGTCAAGGAGATGCGTAGGGACTACCAGGATAATTGTGAGGCTCAATCTGTGAGACCAAATTTGAAAGTTTGAAATCAATCCTACTATGTGTGGATGTTAGTATTGTTGAATTAAAGCCAGGTTTGGACCCTCCCATGGGCTACTTGAAGTTTTTTTTCTTGAATTCTGCTGATGGACTTGGAGAGTAAAAACCCTTTTTGTCTCAAGGATGCTGATTTTGTTTTGAATTGTGTCCTCTAAATAGTTGAGTTGTGTATCGAGTTTAGAGTTTTATTTTTGTTGTCTTTTCTTGCATCGTTGCGTCAGTTGAGTCTTTTCTTGCATCATGGCATCAGTTGAGTCTTTTCAATTGAGCGTCGTTGCATCAGTTGAGTCTCTTCCTTTGAGTGTCTCTCGTGTACCCTTAGGTCTTCGTTATTTCAATAAGAAAGCGGGAGTCAAGTTTTTGATCATTTTATTGTGCCTACAGTAATGCATGTGTGACCTTTTTAAAATAGAAAATCTTCAAATTTGTTTTTTGAATGAGATTTTGTTAATAAGCTTGAGTGTTGAGAAGGATCTCCCAGATGGTTTGAGTGGAATTTTATTTATCGTCGCAAAGGCCTTCATGATTTTAAAATTTTAATCTGTTTCTTTTTACAAAACTTGCAAAGATGGATTCAGAATTGTGCGTGGTATTCTATGCTGTCCTAGGGATTCTCTTTACCTTTAGGCGATCATTTTGGCAAGCACAAGACGACATTTAGACCTTGCAAGTATAGAATTTCTCCCCCTGGTGTTTTCATTACGTCAAACAAAAATGGATAAAAGAAACCAAAAAGAAAAAGAAAAGAAAAGAGGGGAAAATAGAAAAGGAAAAAAGAAACCAAAAAGAAAGGAAAAAGAAAAGAAAAAAGGAACAAAGGAAAAAAGAAAAGAGAAAAGAAGTCAACCATCAAGCCAGGGGTATCCATTGGAATGAAATCTAATCAATTGTGAAGAAAGGAACTTTTTCTTGAATTTGGGGAAGCCAATGCGAGGAGGTATCACATTGCGAGAAGAACCAACTTTGAAAATGGGGCAAAAGAAAGAAAGAAGACATGCATAAGAGAATGGAGAACCACACTGAAATTAAGGTGAAGCCGGTTTTAGTGTTAGGGCAGGGATGACTATTTCAAATTCATTGCAAATGTTGTAATGTTATCCTTGAGAGGTTTGCTAGACTGAAAACTCGAAAGGGTGACCTAGGCAAAAGTTAGAGCATAAAATGATAAATCAAACAAACAGAGTTTGCAAGGTTGAAAACTCGAACAGGCAACTTTGGCAAAAGTTAGAGCGCAAAAGGAAAGTGTCAACACTCGAGTGAACCTCAACCATGAACTACGTTGACTTGATTCCCATTCTTGGGATACGTAGGTAACTTCATCCTGAAGTTTGGTCTCAACCATATCCATCTCATCCATCTCAACCCAATAACCTTGCCCAATTTACGTCGTCTGCTTCGAATCAATCCATGAGCTACACCGATTGCTGTGCATATCATACTTGTGTTGGGTAAAGAAGAACTAGTTCAAATCAACAAGTGGAGAAATTTTCAATACTTGAACTTATCAGTAGAATCTCTAACTTGAGCAAAAAAAGGAATCGAAACTCGTGTTTTGCGAATTTGAGTTCTAAAGGGAGCATAAGTAATATTAGGGGCACTATGAATGATCAGTCACCTTGAGTCTTTTTCTACTTTTGGGTCAATTGTGAGTTCTGTTGTGTCGTGCCTAGTGTTTGTCTCGGTTTGCACTCTACATCAAGTCACCCTGGCATGTCTGTCGCTTAAAGTTCAATAGAGTGGCATGGTCAAAATTCCATACATGAATGTTCGCTCCAAACTCAAAAACAAGTCCATGTGTGGAATTCATAAACAAGCTGAGAGTGCCCGTATAAGGGGCATCATGTTCATGTTCATTGCAAAGTTTATGAGGAATCCTTTATTACTTTGGAGGGAATTTGAGTAAGTTCTCAACATGCTGGGACAGAAGAGAAGCATAAGTCTGATTGGTTGGCAACTGTTCCAAGATCTGATCATCCCCATCATACGTGCTTGCATAATGTTAAAAGAGGTGGACAGTGACTAGACACTTGAGGCAATTTTCAGTACATCTAATCGGGTCATCAACTGAACAAGGGACATGAACCCAACCTTTCTCGCAGTCCGCTCAAGCCATTTGTCTAGCACTTTCTCCTCGGTTAGGGTAGCTCACGCCCATGATGATTTTGATATGATTCAGCTTTCGAAAGTTGTCTTTGATTATTTCAAAACTCTCTTGGGGTTGCCCTATTCCCTTTGATTAATACATGTGCTTCGGATTATGCATGATTGGTTGCTCTTGCACTTGACTTTGTTATGTACTTGTAACAACAGAGAGTTTCGTCGAGTTGCCTCTCTTGGTGTTTCTTAGTTACATTTTAATAAGTTGTGGCAAGTTTCCTTACACTCATTTCATAAGGTACATGATACACTACTCTACGTACTGCTCATTTCACTCTACATACTATACATCACATGATGCACTGTCTTGTGCACCCACATCGCACTATCTTGTGCACTTGCATCGCACTGTCTTGTGTACTCACATCGCATTGTCTTGTGCACCTGTATCACACTGTCTTGTGCACCCTGCATCGCACTATCTTGTATATTCACCTGTATCGCATTGTTTTGTGTACCTACATCGCGCTATCTTGTGCACCTGCATCGCACTGTCTTATGCACCTTGTATCGCACTGTCTTGTGCACCTACACTGCACTGTCTTGTGCATCAACATCGCATTGTCTTGTGCATTCACCTACATCGCACTATCTTATGCATTCACCTACATCGCACTATCTTGTGCACCTGCATCATACTATCTTATGCATTTATCTGTATTGCACTGTCTTGTGTACCTATATCACACTATCTTGTGCACCCTGCATTGTGCTATCTTGTGCACTCACTCACACTATCTTGTGCACATCCACCCATGTATTGCCCTCTCCGTGTCTCTATCATCATCATATTGCATAGTGTTGCATATCATCATTTGCACAGCCACTTTTCAAACTTTCCAGCAACTTGGTATGCGTAAGTCTAATTTCAAATCCATATCAAACCCCGGAACAAAATGGCTCTAAACATAGAGTTCCAAAAATCTGTTTGCCCCTTTAATGTTCGAAGAGCTTTAATCCCCAGCTTGGGTCTAGGAGACCTTAAATCCTCTAAAGGTGCAATTCCTTTGGTGTTTGTCGTGCCCGAACAACTTCAGGTGGTCTAGTATAGCCACCTGCTTATGTTTGTAGTGGGTTCCTAAGAGATCTATTGAGACGTGAAAACTAGAATTCGAGTGGCCGAGGCCTAGAATGCAAATTTTTGGAATTTCTGAGACTAAAGTTTGGTTTAAATACCTAGAGGTGTGGAGATTATTTCAAAACATCCTCAGCTTGAAATCTGTATGGAAGCCCCATAGGTTGAGGTAGCATGTAGGCACCTCAATTCTGGATACTGAACCAACCTAGCCTATCACCCTGTTGGAGAATAGGGAAATTTGCAAATATAGCTAAGGAGAAAAGTAGTACCCCTGGTTTTCACGTGAAGATTACACATTTATTGAGCGTTTGAGCTCCTTGAGATTGTTTTCTCTATTTAGAAGCGCAAGATGAAGGACGAAGTCTTAAAACAAAAAACAGAGGTGGATCCCCGACAGAATAGGATGAGTCATCGCCAATTACCCCTGTAAGGTGCCTCTATCGCATTGCATATAGCATCTAGCACATGCATTCACATCGCTATCCATTACATCCATTATATCATACCATCTCATTGCCTACATCCTTTCCATGTTTAGCTTAGTTTGGTATATGCTCATACATTTCCTAGATTAACGCATGGTTTTGTGATAATGTGTATGCACCTATTCTGCAAGCATTGTGGTTTAAGGGTATCGGCACATTTTTCTGTGTTAGACATGGTTTGTTTTGTGTCCATGTCTTTTCTAGGTGAGATGTGGTTCGACCTGCGCCCCCTATCCATTTTATCCATTGCATCGTACTTTGCCTTGCTGTATTCATCCTTTTCATGTAAACACGTTTAGGATCATTATCATCCCATTGCATTGTTATTTCCTAATAGATCATTACCCAGTAGATCATTCTTCACCTATATTATACCACCTAATCACTTGTACTCCTTCTACGAAAGACATAGTTTTGCATGTGCTCGCACCCCTTTGATGTTAAAACACGACTCTGCTGTGTGTAAGCACCCATTTTGCGTTGAGGCCAGTATCGAGGGTATAGACGCTTAGCCTATGTTAGGTGTCATTTGGCTTATGCCCACTTCTTTTCTATATAAAACGTAGTTTGATTTGCATTCACATACCTTTATGATATTTGTGTGGTAGGCACTGCTCGTGGTTTGATTATTTCATTACATTGTGTATTATTTGCATCCTGTCCCTAAACTATGCTGGTTTGATTCCTTACAAAGGGATACGTAGGCAACCCTCATGTTCAACCAACTACATCTGCAATTTGTTTGCCTGCCTAAGTCTTACAACCACGTCAAATAGGTCGTCCTCAGGCTTTAACATTCACTTACGTCATTTCATGACAATCCGATCTCTGTCAAAGAGGGGCAATTGTATACACCCCATTTTTGACCGTCCTTAAGACTTAAGTGCTTCATTCTGAACACCTAATGATAAAATGTTATGCTATGCAATCGTTCAAACCTTCAACAAAAGAATTTAGTTTCGAGCTTCAAACAGCTAAAACCTTGCACCCTATTTTCACTAAAAACTTTTTTTTAGCTTGACCACTCAGAGAGCAGCAGGCCAACAGATGGCTGGCATGCCACTTTCTTTGGCCGACTGTACATCATCTTGGTCGGCCGGCCATGTTCAGCGCAGAAGATATTTCTATAGCAGTAGGCTACTTCCATGCACGAGATTTTCGCCACCTGTCCTTTTTGAAGATATTTTTGACCAAAACGTTTCAAAATCTATAAATACAGCCCCTCCCCTAAAGTTTTGAGGGTGGAACAAAATTTTCCTAAGAGCTTGTCCAAAACACTTCACTACCCTCTTAGATATAGATACACCATTGAAGCTCAAACTTGAAGCTTTTTGCTGAAGTTGGGAACATTATTTCAGATACTTGCGGTTGTTTGGAATCAAGTTTGTCAACTAAGAACTTACCTCTCTTTTCAAGAGGTACAACTTTGCATCTTCTTCTTTACTTCTCTTTCACTCTCTTTCTTTCTTTTTATTGTTTTACACAATGTTTTTGAGTTATTTTGAGGGGCTAAAGAATGTGATTAAAAGTTATAAAAAGTGGAGGGGTTAGCCACCATTCCTTAGGCTTGATTACTATAGCTTATTCCTTATTATTTTTTTCTTGCTTTCTCTTAGTTTTAGTGTTATTTTTTTTTCTTTTTTTTTTTTGTGTGGTGCTTATGGGATGTTTAATGTTTAACTTATGCTTTGAATATTATAACTGTATTGTTGCAAGTCCTCATGGATTTGGTGTGTTTAGGACGTAGTCGCCAATCCATTTGAGTTGATAGCTTTTCATTTATTTTTCTAACTTTCCTTATGTATATTGGAACCTTGTGGCTGTGGGAGGGTTCAAACTTTGGCCGCCTCTCCACAAGTTTGAGTAACTAGCTATAAATTTCTAGCTTTCCTTATGTATATTGGAACCATGTGGTTGTGGGAGGGTTAAAACTTTAGCCACCTCTCCACAAGTTTGATTAACTAGCTATAAATTTCTTGCTTTCTTGAAGCTAGGTAGTAGCTTCCGCGTCAAAAGTGTTGAAAGCTCTCTTCTCGATCATTTTTGAAACATAGAAATGGATGTTTCATCCTTATTCCATGGGTAAGAAGAAGAATTTACAACAAATTTTGAGTGATTACCCCTCTTTATTTATTTTATGTTATGTTATGTTATTTATTTTTTTGTCTAAGACGCTTCTATGATCATCACATACTATCTTGTGATGTTTGATGGTCCATAAAGCATGTCCATCTTTTCTTTGAAGTAACTTCATGATAGGAAAGAGGTTGTTTTTCATTGTGTTTAGTAAAGTTTTTTTTCCCATCACTTCTAAGATCATCATGCAACAACTTTGTAGTAGTTGATGATTCGAGGAGCGAATCTGCCCCTCCCTTGAACACCTACATGATAGGGGAGGGCAAAAGGGAGAAATATCCTTTGGAAATCCTCTGTCTTGCTTTGTCTCAGGTCTGTTGCAGTAGGTTTTTCTCCAAAAATAGTGGCCGGCCGGCCATTCTTCTGTACACCCAACAAGTTAATCAGGCCGGCCAACTAACTTTTTGTATGGTAGAGTTGGTTTTTATTTATTTATTTATTTTTTAGCAAAATAGAGTTGATCTTGAGGCCAAAACAGAATTGTTTTCTGGCTGCAAATAGGGCAGTTTCTAGCAATAAGTAGAGACGTTTTTCTGAAGGATAGTCTTGCTTGTGAGCAATCGATTCCTCGACTCTCTTTCAATTCCTTTTGTAAATAATTAGTTAATTCATTTGGGTTTGTAATAATTAGTTAATTAGGACATTTGTACCCTCTTGTAAGAGGGCAAATTTGTAACACTTGATGTATGTCATTTCTTTCTCCCTTTTGTTTATATGCTTGTTGTGGTTGTACAAAACATCATGTTTTTGTTTCATATCATTTCTATGCCTTGTATCCATTTTTGTATGCATTAAGATTCAGATCATCATACTTGATGTCATTATCATTTCCTAGTTGATTATATGGGCAACCTCATGCTTTAAGTTGATTCACATGTCATGTTAGTAGCTGAATCTAGTAGTTACATTTTTGTATGCGTTGCATTAGCCATTTTGCATATTAGGATCATGCTTTTTTTTTCTTCTAAACTATCTTCTTTTCTTTGGCTTGCCACAGTGGAATCCTAGGTGAGCATTTTTGCTTTAGCATATCATATGTGTGTTTGTGTTACCATGTTGAGCATACTACCATGAGGCTACTTGCTTAGTTGAAATATCTCCATGAATGCTTGTGGATGGAGGCTATTTTGCTTAAATTGGAATGACTTTGATTATTGTACATATGAGCTCATTTTTTCATAGAGTTGCACATATTCTAAACTCTTTAAAAAAGTATGAAATTAAAGCATTCCAAAGTAAGTGATGTGGTCTATTCTTGTTTGCGTCACATAGTAATGTTAGCATATTAAATAATCAGGATAGGAGCATATAGTATTTATAAAATTCACATCATGATTTAGTAGAGGCCTATCTTTGATCGGGTAAGGGGGGTGCTCAATTCATGACCTTCCCCTCTCATATTTAAGTTCCCGAATCGAGACACTTTGGTTATGACGGACAAGTGGCCTTTGGCACAAGTCATGGGTTTTTTAATTATCCCAAAATATTAGGTGGTGACTCTGAAATCTGGCAATGCAGTCCATTTTTGGCATCTCTGGTGATTAATGGATTTTTCTAAGATTTGTCAGGTCTGGACTCTCATTTGTTTTTTTCCTATTTCACATTGCACTTGTGAAACCAGATTCAGAACTACGGGAGTCCGAACTGTAGGGCAATCGTATCCGAGGAGACTAAACCTCTTCGAGGAGAGAAAAAACCCAGGTACACCATCTTGTCAAATATACAAAACGACCTTGAGTCCATTTCAGATATACAGAACGACCTTGGATCCATTATACACATTTGTGTAACATCAATCACATTTACAGATAACATGTAGGTTGGACAGATAAAAACTCTTTCACACTTGCAAATTCATAAGTTTGAAAAACTCACCACATGGATATTCAGAAAATAGAGTAAATAAGAAAATATCTTTACTAAGATATTACTCACAGTGTTGAAGTATTGTCATGCCTCCATGATCCAACCTACATTACACATAACTCATAACACACATTGGAACATTTGACCAATTCAAATAATTCTTTCTTTACTTAATTCTTTTTACTCTATTTCTTACTTATTAGGTCATTCATGAGGCCCAATTCATGTCTAAGAATGCTAAAAAAGGAATGAGAATGCACACATGATCAGAATGTGTCTTTCAAAATATGTTAAAATAGAGCACTTTGCTCAAGCGCAACATTGGTCGCTTAAGCGGACCACATGGTCTGTAAAAGTATTGGATGGTCTAAATCTAGGCTCGAGCTAGATTGGATGTTTGCTCGAGCCAAGGTTCGCTCGAGTGGTGACTTGGTCGCTCAAGGCAACTGCAAATGTCTGCAAAAATATTAGATGCATGAAATGTGCGCTAGATCGACAACTTGTTCGCTCAAGCGATGAGGCCAAATTCTAGAATTTCCAAAAAATAGTTTGAACTTCAAATCAAGTGTTTAAAGTGCAAAAGCTTGCATGTTGGGATCAAAATGGAAATACATATGTATGAACTTAATTTGAAACCATGAGCTTAAAAGTATCATGAATTGCCAAATTTGAAACCAAACTTCTATGCATGTATAAAATTATTTCCAAACTCTTTTTCAAAGCTTCAAAAACGTGCAATTGAGTTACAAAACAACATGATTCATGGATGCATGTAGAATTCAATTTCTAAAATTAACATAGGTAATAAAACTCATGATCAAAATGGTGATTCTACACTCTTATGTGCATGCATGTATAAATTAACTTTAGATTCTTCATCTTAAGCTCATTTCTTGCATTTAACTATGTAACCTTTATGAATTCACATATTGATGACTTCAATTCACAAATTAACGTGTAAACACCTATCTAGAATCTTCAAGAACACTAATCCTAGCAAGAACTTGAGTTGTCTTCCTTAATTCTTCAAGTCTCTAGCCAAAACTCCAAGTTCTCTTGCCCCCCCCCCCCTCTCTCTCTCTCTCTCTCTCTCTCTCTCTCTCTAACTTGCTCTCACTCTCTTTAGAATGTAAATTTCAGAATTTTTGAGCTCAAGAATGAACTAATCTTGTCACTTAACATATATATATACACATGATTAACTTAATTCACTAATTAGGGATTAAGATAGTTAATTAGAGTTTAAGGCTTAATTAAATATAACTTTACTTAATTGATTTTATCTAAATAATTTGATATGAATCAAATTTTGATCAAACTCCCCGTTAAGTTCTAAAAATTATGCCAATCACAATAAACTAACCAACTTTGGTTTATGACGCCTTTGAGGCCTTCAATTTCAAATTATAATAGAAATCACAACAAATGTTCCTACGACTAACACATATGAATCCAAAAATCATATGAAACACATAATTAGCATTCAAAATTAAACATTAAGAGTATAATACGTAACAAGGTTGTTACAACTACTACCACCATCACCATCACTCGCAATATAAAAACAAGTGAAGGGTAGCATTGATCAGAATAAGAAACCCCTTCACTTGTTTGGCTAGTGATTCAACTCTTGTTTATCATTTCTCACCTACTTAACTATCCAAACATGCGAATTGATTTCTAATTTTTATCATTTTTTTTTCACCAAACCCCTCCATCAAGACGGAGTGTAAATGGGTGTTCGTCTCTGATGTAGTAGGAGTAGGGACACGGCATTTTCGTCATCTTCTTCCCTGTGTTGGTGCTTCCCTTCCTGGCACTTTCTAAACATCCAAGGAAGCTTCCTAATAATGCATTCTCTGCTGCTGCTTGCAATTACTAAATTTCTCACTTGTTCGATCAAACAAAGCCCCAGGTTTAGGAGTCAAATTGTTCATTCATTCTACTTTTATTTGCAGAGATCACAAATGATTTTAAGGGACACCTTCTAATCTATCTAACTGCTATTAAATATCTAGTTCCATTAAATTAAATATATTTATATACATGTTTACTAATATATTATCCGTGTTATGCACGAAATTTTGTGATTTAAAATGAGTCATTGGTATAAAATTTGAAACTTGTCCTCCTTATTAAATGGTTTTATATACAACTATCTTATACGTTGATTTTCAGACTTGTCAACTAGCTCTTTCAAAGAGGAGCACGATACTATTTCTCTGATAACTCTTGTCAAGTTTCTACACTTCACCAACCATCACCTCTCTAATTTTCATCTCTTTTTTTTGATCACATCAACTTTTATTAAAAGCACCTTTGCTACATGACCGCCCCTACTTTTAACTTCCATTCTTTACATTCCCCCAATTCGACCTCTACCCCTACCCACAACCTCTCTTCTCTAATCTCACATTGCCTCCACCCTTTATTCCGTTGTTTGACCATTAAAATTTTGGTTAACCACTAATTGAGAATAAATTAGTGATTCTCAAATAAATTCGAACTCAACTCGTATAAAATAATAAATAATTTTGTATGCGTTCTATATATAAATACTAATAAATAAAAAATAACAAAAAAGCCTTTTAATTTTCGGAATTTTCGTAGTGCTTTTTATGATTATTGTTCTTTTCTTTATCTATAAAATCATAACTATAAAATCATAATGACGAAACTAGTTGTTGAGCATATCAGATTAAAATCCTACATGTGAGAACAATAAATTTCCTTTCTCGATTTAAATCAATTTCTGGACTGCATGACTATAGTACATGCAGGTATGAGAAAATAAAAGGAAAAGAAAAACACATTCACATTAAATAATTAAAGTTTGAAAAATGCATTCGCAAAAAAATAATTAAATTCCACTGGATTGCCACTTAATGTGCACACCAAAAAATTTGATTTCATTTCTGACAACAAAAAAATATCAAAATAATAGCACAATCAATTCACAAAAAATAAATGAAAATTCATTGGATCTTCATTGCTTGTAAATATATCTATTCTAATAATCATGATCAATCAACACTAAATTGAAAAACAAAATACAAACAAATTAATTTCATAATTTAATTAAGCAATCATGGGAAGTGAAAATGGGTTGAGGAATGTCTTATTTTTTTAATTTATGTTATTGTGTTGTAAGATTGATTTCTTGCCAATAGTTTCTTTTTTAATTGTTATTACACGAGTTTTTTCATGGGTTTAGTGCGCTGTTGCTGTTAGGTATGCTTATTCTAATACTCCTGTTTTTGATCTTGTAACATTTTATGTATTAATAAAATATTCTTGTTCGCCGATAAAAGTAAAATAAAATATAATTAAATTTTTAACTGTAACTTGTGGTCAAATTTGTGTGATGGATGCGGATGACCACAAACATAATATAAAATATATTGGTTAGGATGTATAATATAAAAAATAAAAAAAGATTTTAGATTATAAGTTATATAATTTTTTTGATTAGTAAAAACTGGAAATTGTAAAATTAATGATGTGAAAAAATTAGAAATGCCATAGATAAACATAAAACGAAAGAAGAAACATCTAATTGTGAGATGAAGTTTATGAAACAAATTTTGAAGAACTGTTTTATTAGATAAATTTCACTTTACTGCTTGTGATTTGGGTCATGTGTGGTTTACCTTCTAAAGTTTAGAAATAATCACGTAACCCCTACGTAGTTTGTGGACTAAAACACATTGTTAATTTTTTTGTCAAAGATGATAGAATGTGAGAGCCACACGCCCTGAAGAGAGTAGGTCAATTTTAAAGACGAAAATATCCTCTCTATATCTTCAAATTTACAAAAAATGTCATTTCCCTAATTTTCTATTGTTTTTCTCTCTACACCTTTCTTCCTTAACCATTAGCACACCCTCGCCCCAATCCTTATTCTTCTACCCCTCTTCCCTTCCTTTGCACAGTTCTGTTTCATTAGTTCGCAAATTCCTAATAATAATTAATTTCTTCATCACTACCATACCAACAGTAAACCCTTCACTAGTTATATATATACATATACATGTATACATTTAAGTGTATAATTTTGTATATAGATGTTGGGGATCCGTGATCCTGTCCAAGACCTTCTAGAAATCGTACCAAACAGAAAAAAAAAAACACACATACACACACACACACACACCTAAGGAGACACTAGGTTTAACGTGGTTCGGCCTCAATGCCTACGTCCACGGGAAAGCAACTAGAGATTCACTATAAATGGAGATTACAAAGAGATTCACACAACAGAGGAGGAGACCACTCTCACTTAACTCCCATTGAGCTCTCCTCTCTCATGCAGAGGGACTCTCTGTCTTACTCTTTACATTTTCCCACTCACGGTTTTCCAACTTACTCATTGAGCTCATCCCTCAGCTTCTCTATTTATACACCAAGGAAGGAAGAAGGCTAGCTTTCCTCCGCAAATCACTCCATGATTTGTAGTGCCAAATCTATCTACCCACGCGCGCCGAATGCAGTGCTATCTTCCTTGACTTTTTACTTCGCATGCGTCGTTCCACCTCCGCATGCACCGCTCCTCACATGGAGCTAAATGGATCACTCTTCACATGGAGTGTTATCCAACAAATCACCCCTTCAATCCATATAAGGTGATCCACAACACATACTGCTGATATTCTTGTCACTCTCAAAATCAAGCATAGTCTGCATCTTCTCACTAAGACGCTTGCATCCCTTGAAGTTAGAGATAATAGATCGGAGAAAATACAGAGATGTAAGAGGAGGAGGGAGCCTCTGCTCCTGTCTTTCAGAGATCTCTTTCACGCTTCCCTGTCATTGATGCCTTCACATACTATGCTTAAGCTTGCATAACCAAGATATCTGGTACCCTCTGATTGGATGCCTTGCACCCCCTGCCTAGGATACCCTTGACTATCATGTATCACTTTGCACGACCAATCATTACAGCAACAGAAAACTCACCGTTTGTCCCATCAATGTCTTTATTTTTCTTTGCTCGGAGCTTTCCTCTGAACTATCAGCCTTTGCCCTCTGTACTTCTGAACAACCTCCTAGTGTTCTTATACGCTAGTTGTCTGTGCCTTTGCAATCCTTGATCTACGTTCAGTAGATTGATGGTTAATAGTAGCTCCATCTATCAAAGTATCGTCAGTTATGCAATTTCTTGCATAGTGCTCACACCTATGACTTCTGGTCTCCCTGCATCAAGCTTGCCTTAGAGATCCGCATCAACTCTATCCTCCGCTGCCATAGAACTAAAGAAACCACCATAGAGAGAAAAAAAAAAGGCTTGCCATTCCTTGGCGTGCACTTTTGTGTCTTATCCATCTCAATTTTTTTGTCTGGAAGTTCTTGTGAACTTTCAACAACCCCCTACTACACACCCTACCTATGCCTTCTCTGCACTATACATCTACACCTAGCACGACACTCTTGCATACCCATCTATGCTCTTGTACCTCTATGCTCGCGCTCAGTATGCTCTTCTGCAACTATTATTTTATTCGTCCACATACCACCAGTACCTACTCATATATTGTAGCTTCAATTACCACATCATTTCCCTGAGCCTGTACTGGTTGCCAATCATCTTTCATGTCGATGAGTGGAGTTATGATTGAACTAGATCTTCCGTTCAATTCTGGAGATAAGCATCTCTATTATCATCTAATTGCCCCTGACCAATCCTGATCTCCCTCGATCCACCACTTGATCAAGCCTATCTCCTCTAGTCTTAAATGATCTATCTTGATTTGTATCTAGTTATCTAATCTGGTCAGAATCTGCCCATTCTAACCTTCTCAGTGAATCCGCAGCGTTTCATAAATCTGGTAACCTTCCTTTGGCTATTGAAGATGACAACCTTTTATGTTTTGGCAATCTTCAAAAAAATGTTTAGAATTTCACCATTATGACCTTGCGATTTCGTCCAGAACAGTCTATTTAGCTAGAATCACCCTTCGTTGCACTTTCGGGGGTCTCACTAAAAAATATCCTTGAAAGTTGGGCCACACCACAATTTTTAAAAAATCTAGGCCTTCATTGCAATTTTCCAAAATTCTAGGAATATTTTATTAATAGAGGGAATATTTTGTTTGCTGGCATCACCTCGCGTCAACTGCCTTCTGCCTGCGTCAACGTTGACACCACCACTGTGTCACGCTAACGTTATCAACCATGGACTCCTCCTAGGTTGGATCTGGGCTGGGTTAGACCGGCCTACCTGCTTTGTCGCTGACGTCATCCACTACGTCAACGTTGCATCATCCTCCATTAAAAAAAAATTAATTTTTAAGGATACAGCTTAGGGGTTTTGAACCACTGACCAAGTAGTACCACAGTGCCTTATCCAATCTGCCAGATCCACACCATGTGTTACACTTTCCTTAACTAATATTTAAACACTGCGGCTTTGCTGAACATTGGTTTTCTTCAACCTCTTGCTGCTCGTGTGGCACGTGTTCGAGAGTAGTTCTCACTCACCATTTTCAGAAAGTGCGCTAGATCCACTCAGTCTCTACTTGGGCTCGTTTTTCTAGGTCTGGATTCCTCTCGTCGGGACCTTCCTCTTGGTATACTCAAACCTCGATTTCGAGCAACTTGATTTCTGGGCCATTCGAGAAAAAAAACTCTATTTTTCCTTACCTCGCACTGATACCACTTGTTGGGGATCCATGATCCCACCCAAGACCTTCTAAAAATCATACAAAGTAGAAAAACACACACACACACCCCCAAGAAGACACCATATTTAACGTGGTTCGGCCCCAATGCCTACGTCCACGGGAGAGTAATCGGAGATTCACTATAAATGGAGATTACAAAGAGATTTACACAACGGAAGAGGAGACCACTCTCACTAAACTCCTCATCTCACACAAAATGAGCTTTCCTCTCTCACAAAGGTAGCTCTCATCTCTCACTCTCCACATTTTCCCACTCACAGTTTTCTAACTCACTCACTGAGCTCACTCACCAGCTTCTCTATTTATACACCAAGGAAGGAAGATGGATGGCTCTCCTCCGCAAACCACTCCATGATTAGTAGTGCCAAATCCATCTACCTGCGTGCGCTGAATTCAGTGCCTTCTTCCTTAACTCTCTGCCCCGCTCCTCACATGGAGCTGAATAGATCACCTCTCACATGGGTTGATATCCAACAATAGATATATAAATGTATATATTTGGAGTTTCAATTCTGATGATTCTTTCCATTAAAATTGAATACAAAAATGATTTTTATTAAATTACATAAAAAAATACAATAAGATTTTCATTTAAATTGATAGTGGTGCTCGGGTTGAATACATAAGTGATAATTGTATTCTTTGTGGTTAGAAGTAGAGTGGGAATACACTCTTATAGAAAGTAGGTAAAAAAGTCTCCCCCCATTCAACCTTCATTGTTGTGTCCTATTTTGGCTTTTCCGATGACTGCCATCAGTGACCACCCTTACAATTCTCTCTCCTTCCCTCAAACCACCAGCCATTAATCATTTCACTACCCACATGCATCGCACCTCCACAACCCCTTCCTACGTATGCCATCCTTGAACCCTCCCTTCTACCTCCAAGGCAACCTAGTTAACCCCTTTAAGCAACCATGGGTGGCTGTTCAAGGTGAGAGATGCAGCGACGGTGATGGTTAAGGATGGAAGAGGAGATGATGGTAACGGTCAGGGTGGGAAATGAGGCTATGACAATGGTCTGGGATGTGAGAAGAGATGATGATGATGGCGACAGTTAGGGATGAAAGATGAGTAACGACGATGGTCTGGAAGGGAGGAAAAATAGGTGGCTGGTCAAGGTGAGAGAAAATGGATGGTTGGGTAGAGGCTTAGAAATTAGTGATGAAAATGAGGGTAGAAAGAAAGAAGATGAGGGTCGAAATTAGTATGCATTTTAGTCCATAGTCATTTTCAAATATTAGGAGGGTAAACCACACATGGTTTACCACAGGGGGACAAAGTAAAATTTGCCCTATTTTGTTTTTAGACCAATTATAATTTGATCTGAATTCACAAAATTGGACGATTATGAAATTGAATTTATAAATTTTATAATACTGTTATGATATAAATTTCAACTTTTCAATATATAGATTTTATTTTTTTATTTTATTTTATTTTTTTATTTTTATTTTTTTTACAAATAAGTTGATAATCATTAGTTACAAAAAATATAAATGTATATGATTAAAACCTCAAAGATTTAGTAATAAAAGAAATCACCAAATAAAAAAATGCTTACACCATATCTAAAAACGACTTCTAATCAACTCTAAGAACAACAAAGATAGCTGAGTACATGTGTGTGTATATATAGATAGATTTACATGGTTCAATATATAACAGCATTCGCCACTACCCAATACTTACACATTCATAAATTAATACTACTCTTCAATCTATAGCTACTTCAAACTTAGATTATTAGTATAAAGAGAGACTACCCTTTTTACACACTTAGATTTGGAGAGAGTTGGTTGGTCACAGGAAAGAAATTGAAGATGGGGTATGCTTAAATTGGACTAGGTTGTTTAGGGTTTTTAAAGATTTAGGTCTTTTATCATTTTTATTTTCTTTGGAAAGGAGGTTGGAAATATTGGAAGAAATCAACACTTGCCATATTAAGTGGGATATTTTGAACTTTGAAATTCAAACGTATAGATAATTAAAGGTTTTTTTTTTTATTATTTATTATTTAAGTAATGTTTCATCCACCGATAAAAAAGAGCTCGAGCTCTGCTCGAATGAGGTGGCAATCCCCATGTGAATTCTTAGCTCATGCGAGTGACAGAAAACTCCATGCAAACGCACATCTTTTTCTCCTCTATCCTCTCACCCTCCTCTCTTCTACCCACATCCCTCGACCCTCTTCCCTGGCGAGATAATTCTGCCACGTCCAAGGCCAACCCCATTGGCGATTTCCCTCCCCAACCTCTTTCCTCCAACGGCGATCTCTTCCCAGTCGTCCTTCGCTGCCCTCTCTCCCCTCTTCTCTCTGGTCACCTCTCGCGCGTCACCCTTTGCTACATTGTGACCCAGCCATGCCGTCTCCCCTACTCGTCCATCGCCTTTCGCTATTGCCCTCTCCAGCTGTCACCCAACCCAATCATGAACCAAATCTGAAGATTTCCAAATTTGGAATAAATGTTGGAGGGGGGAGAGAGAGACCGCGATGAGAGAGTCGAGGAGAGAGAGAGAGAGAGATTTGTTTACCTGAGAGTCGCCAGACAGAGCTGAACCTAGTGAGATAGATGGGTTTTGTGAGATCTAAAACAGGAGGGCGGAGGAGAGGAGAGGAGAGGTGATGCGGTTGGTTCGTCGATGGTAGTTGTCGGTGGTGATCGTCGTTTGTCATTTTCCCTTTGAAAGAGAGAGAAGCCGCCGCTGTGTTTTGGTTTTGTTGTGCGTGAGTTTCGCGCACAGATGTAGCAATTAAGGCGCAATTGGCAGCACACTTTGCCATCTCATACGGGTGATTCAGGTGGTGTATTTTGTGTAGATGTAGCACACCTCTTTTTATTTTTATTATAATATAGGAATTAATCAATAGATTTTTTTTTTAATTCTTTAAAAAGTTAAAAAAAAGTAACAAATTTACTTTGAAGATTTAGAAATCTCACAACCGTTGTGGTTGGAAATTTTTTTTGCTTAATATATACTCCACAATTCTTGGAGGTTAAAAATCTTCTTTTTAAATGTTTTTTTTTTTATATTATATTAAAATTTAATATTTTAATAATAATTATATGTGTTGAACTTTTAAAGGAATTAAATATCTTTTTTTTATTATATTATATTATATTAAAGTTTAATATTTTGATAATAATTATATGTGATGAATTTTTCAAGAAATTTTTTTTATGCTTATTCTTAATGTATTCAAGTGTTATTATGAGGGATAATAATCATATGTGTTGGGACTTTTCAAGGAATTCATATGTGTTGGATTTCAAAGAATTTTTTTTTATACTTGTTCTTAATGCATTAAAGTGTTATTATGTTGGTAAAACTTAGGAGTTGGGAGAAGTTAATAAATGTTAAGATTTTTTTTTTTTAAAATCAAAAAATCAAAAAATTTAGATTGAGAGATTGGAGCTCCCACAAAGTTTGGGATTAAAAATTCCCTTTTACTTAATATATAGTATAGACTAGTAGTGACCCGTGTTATGCGCGAGACTCTATAAATTTAAAAAAAAAAATCATTATAATTATCTTAAAATAATTTAATATTTTATCTTGCAATACATATGAAATTTATAAGTTTACTTTTATGTTTATTAAAACTTTATTTTGATAATTTGTATTAAAAAAGTTAAACCAGATTAAATGAAATTAACTGAGTTATGACATACCTCTTCTTGTTACGAAAATATACAAATTTAAAAGTTATAATTAAAACAAATATATAATTTTATTATTCAATATGAAGTGAAGTGATATTTAACAATTATGATGTTTCTATTATTAATCTAGTAATTTAACTTACATTTATTTTGATTTCAATTTCATAACTAAAAATAAATTACGAATATAATACACACATGGATTTCTAGTCTTTATGAATAAGAATGTTTTAAAATATTTTCAAACTTTCTTCATTTTCTTTTAATTTTTTTTTTATAATTTGATTTTAAATTTGAATAAAAATTTTGATTTGATATGAATTATTTTAACTTTTTCATTAAATTTTTATCAATTTTTAAAAGAACTTTCATTCTTATCCAATTTTTTTCTTTTTACCAATTTTCATGGAAAAAACAATAATTTTAAACGTTTCATCTTTTTAAATTTTTATCAAATTATAATTTGATAAAAAATATATATTAAGGGTTGAAGATTCTCTTAATTGGAATTATAGTGAAATGACATTTTGAAATAATCAAAGTTTGAGTGTGTGGTTGGTTGAAATGTATAAGTTAATTAATTCTCTTCTCATATTTGTATAAAAACTGACGTTTATGATTACATCATTATAAGTTGGATTATGAAAAAAAATTGGGGATGTCAAACATTTTTCATTTGTTACATATTAAAAAATGAAAAAAAAGAAAAAGAAAAAGAAAAATGTGTAGCTTTTGATATGTGATCATCCGTTTTGTTTTATGGACATAAACAATTTGATGTTTCAATTTAAAAAATTAAAAAGTAAAAAAAAAAATAGATTGAATTTTTTAACGATAAAAGAAACCATCTAACTCTTCTATATACTATTATGCTTATATATAACTATAGTTGTAACAAATTAACTATAATATATATGAAAAGTTATATTAAGCTTTCATTTTCAATTAATTAAATTATAATTAACAAACTAACAAATAGCAGTAATGGTCTAATGGGATAGAAAGAGAATAAAAATAAAAAATACAATGAAATTTAAATATTTTAAATTTACCTAGTTACACAAAAAATCTAATGTTATAGTAAAATCTTTAATTTTCAATAAATTTCACATTTTTTTTATAAAATAAAATGAGAGAAAACATAAAAAATTTGATACCCATTTTTTTACTTCAATTTTATGGTCTTCACTGAAGAAAACAAAATTCGATCAAAATCTGCGGCATGGAACAGACATAGATACTTCGATTGCAACCATAATCACCAATAATTCTTTTTTACTATGCAAATCTGTAAACAAACACATGAACTTCACTACTGATGAAAATGCCACGAGGAGGAATTCTATGGCCATAAGGTCTGAGAACCATCTTGTGCTCGTCAATCATGATTGCTGAAGTGTGAAGAGAATTCCCAAAACAGTGTAAAACACAGCATATGATTCCGAATCTATCCTCGCAAGTTTGCAAAGAAAAAAGCTGTTTGAAATTTTAGAATGACCATGAAGAACCTTACGACAACAATTCAGAATTCATTCGAACGTTTTGGGGGATCCTTCTCAATACTCAAGCTTATTAGTGAAATCTTAGTCTCATTAGCACATGGGACAATTTACACCTTTCCCTTGCTAAACTAAAATTTTCAAAGCTTTTCTTGTTTTCATTAGGTCACACATGGATTACTGTAGGCATAATCGAATGATAAAAACTCGACACTTTTTAACTTTACTAAAAGACAAAGAACAAAGCGTATGTAAAAGTAACTCAAAAGAAAGAAAAAGCCTCAACCAACACAAAAACTCAAGAAAGACAAATAAAACAAGACTCTAAACTTGACACACAACTCAACCATCCACAAGATACCACTCCATCATCCCAACACACAAAGGGTTTTCATCTTTGAAGTCCATCGGCAGAATTCATGACAAATTTCAAATAGCCCTTTGATGGGTCCAAACTCACCCCTATCACTCATACCCAATAGTAGGCTTGATTTTAGATGTTCTGGTCAAGTCACACCATTAACCTGGAAGCCCCTATAGTTCTCCTTGACCGAGACAAATTCCCTCTAAAATTTCTCACACCATGCCCCTAGTGCAAAAGGTCATTTCCTAGTTCTTTTAACAATTGCCCCTAGTTGATCTTGAGACTCATCATTCCAACCATCATTACTGGCAATAGTTAAGGAAGCCTTCCACTTCATTTCAATACCATTATGGTCGAGCTCATCAAGATTGAGTAAGCCTTCCAACTCTTCAAAGCATGGTTCATTTTGTTCTTCTTTCTCAAACTTTTTGATGAGTGTAGCTAGTTCTTCGCACTCTTCGGAGGGGTTTAGTCTCATCGGATGCAATTCCCTACAGTTCGAACTCCCGTGGTTGTGAATCTAGCTTCACAAGTGCAATTTGAAAACAGAAAAACGAATGAGAGTCCAGATCCGACAAATCTAGAAAAATCCATTAATCACCAGAGATACCAAAGATGGACTGCATTACCAAATTTCAGAGTCGCCACCTAATATTTTTAGGAGAATTAAGAAACCCGTGACTCATGCCAAAGGCCACCTGTCCATCATAACCAAAGTTGTCTCGATTCGTGAACTTAGGTATGAGAGGTGAAGGTCACGAATTGAACACCCCACTCATCAAATCAAAGATTGGCCTTTATTAAATCATGATGTGAATCTTATAGACATTATATGCTCATGTTCTGATTTATTAATATGCTAACATTACTATATGAAGCGAACAAGTATAGACCACGCCACTTACTTTGGAATGCTTTGATCTTATGTGATTTTGAAAGAGTTTAGAATATGTGCAAATCAATGAAAAAAATAAACTCATATGTACAACAATCAAAGTCCTTCCAATTTAAGCAAAATAGCCTTCATCCACAGGCATTTATAGAGATATTCGAAGTAAACAAGTAGAGTCATGGTAGTATGCTCAACATGGTAACACAAATACACATATAATATACTAAAGCAAAAATGCACACCTAGTACTCAACCGTGGCAAGCCAAAGAAAAAAAGATAGTTAGAAAAAATGCATGATCCTAATATGCAAAATAGCTAATGCAACGCATACAAAAACACAACTACTAGATTCAGCTAATAACATGACACGTGAATTGACTCAAAGCATGAGGTAGCACGCATAATCAAGTAGGAAATGATAATAGCAACAAAGTGATGAGCCGATCCTTAATGCATGCAAAAATGGATACGAAGCATAGGAATGACAAAGGAAAACATGATGCTTTATACAACCACGATAAGTGTGTAAATAAAAGAGAGAAAGAAATGGAGATTGGAATACATACATCAAGTGTTACAAATTTTTCCTCTTACAAGAGGGTCCGAATGTCCTAATTAGCTAATTATTAAAAACACAAATGAATGAACTAATTATTACAAATACGAATCTCAAAGCGACTAATCTAAAGGAATTGAATAAAAAGCGGAGAATTACGTGGACACAAAGAAGAACATCCTCTGGAAACTTCTCTGTTTGTTGCCAAAAATTGCTTTATTTGCAGTCAAAAAACAATTCTGTTTTGGCCTCAAGATCTGCTCTATTTTGCTGAACAATTGCCATTATCGTATAAAGGCATTGGCCGGCTGGCCTAATGAACTGGTCGGCCGTACAAGAGAATGGTCAGTTGGCCGACCACTATTTCTAGAGAAAAACCTGCTATAACAGAACTGGAATAGAGCAAAAATAGAGGGTTTCCAAAGGATATTCATCCTTCCTGCTCCCTCATATCATGAAGATGTTTAAGGAGAGAATAAGTTTGCTTCACAAATCATTAAACATCCCAAGGATATTTAGATGATGATTAATGAAGCAACGGAACGAAATATTTAATGAATACAAAACTAAGGCTAATTAAGAAGAAGTATTCAAAGAGATGGTTGAAACCTACTATATCTCATGGAAAATAAGAGTAAGTGAGTACTCAAATTTGGAGAGAATACGTTTAGCGAAAGGCATTTTTGAAATGAAAGCTTGTAAACAAGAGATTACATCATTGAAGAAAGGAATTAGAGACTCCTCTTCCTGCTCATAAAACATGGATTGACATCCATTTTCATGCTTCAAAATGGAACTAGGAGAGAGTTTCTTATATTTTCGATGAAAGAGCTCTCATATTGCTTCAAAGAAAAATCAAAACGAGACTAAGTAAATGAATGAAAGCTATAAAGAGTTGTTGTATACTCATCTTCCTACTCACGGAATATGAATGAGACATCCATTTCTATGCTTCAAAGATGGAACTAGAAGAGAGCTTACAACAACTTTGAAGAAGAGAGATAGATTCAAGAATTAAGCTAGCTATTTAAATACAGTCCATATTCACACAAAAACTAACTAAAACAGTGCTGAAATTAATCTAATTATTTGAAGAAGAAGAGAAAAAGAATGGAGAAAACAAAGAGACAATAACTAATGGATAAGCCTGTGGAATGGTGGCTAACCCTTCCACCTTCAACAAGGTTTAATTCAAAATTTTAAGCCTAAAGTAACTCTGAAAATCAGTATTATAATAGAGAATGAAGAACAAAAGAGCGAAAGAAAAGGTAATGAAAAGTGTTCAAAGATCAACCTCTTGAAAAGAGGAAGAGCTTCTTGATTCACAAACTCTGATCCAAACACCCTTAGGTATCTGAAATAAGGCTCACAACTTCAGTAAGAAGCTTCAAGTTTGAGCTTCACTGATGTATTTATAGTGTATCTATATTTAAGAGGGTGGAGAGCTCTTAGAAAAGTTTTATAACTAAGTTTTCTAACCCTAAACTCTTAGGGGAGGTGCTCTATTTACAGAATTTCGGCATCTCACGTCAAAATATCTTCTGCGCTGAACATGGTCGGCCGGCCAAGAGGATGTATGACCAGCCCAAATAATGTGGCATGCCGATCAACCTTTGGTCTTGCTACACTTTGAGTGGTCAGGCTAGAAAAACATGTTGCGGTCCAAATGGGGTGCAAGGTTTGGGTTTGAAGCTTGAAACCGAATCTTTTGCTGAAGATTCAAAGAATTGCACAGCGTAATGTTTCATCATTGAGTATTCGGAATGAAGTACCCAAGTCTTAAGGACGGTCAAAATTGGGCGTCTATAGTTGCCCCTCTTTGACAGAGCTCGGATCGTCATGAAATCACGTGAGTGAATGTCAAAGCCCGAAGACGAACCATTTGACGTGGCCATAAGACTTGGGTAAACAAATAAAATGTAGATGCAGTTGGTTGAACCCGAGGATTGCCTACATATCCCTTTGCAAGGAATCAAACCAGCATAGTTCAGGGATATGATACAAATAATACATAATGCAATGCAACAATTGAAACCACAAATGAGCATACCACCTGAAAATCATGAAGATGAGAGGGGGCAATCCCAAACTACATATTGCGTAGGTAAAAAATATAAGCTGAATCACACTCGGGTAATAAGGGTGAAATTGCAAACCAAACTATACATCACATAGAATGGGGAACATACTCTAATCATGTTGCAATCGTAAGAGGAGAAAGAACAAATTCTAAACACGCTGAAATTGTGTGAGGAAGGACATACTCTAACCATGCTAGAACCGTGAGGAGATGCAAAAAAAATTCCAAACACACTGAAATCATGTGAGCAAGGACACACTCTAACTACGTTGGAATCGTGAGAAGAGGAAGAACAAATTCCAAACATGCCGAAATCATGAGATGAGAAAGAATAAATTCCAAACACACTGAAATCGTGTGAGGGATGACACACTCTAACCATACTGAAATCATGAAAAAAGGGAGAACAAATTCCAAACAAGCTGAAATTGTGTGAGGAAGGACATACTCTAACCATGCTGGAATCGTAAGGAGAGGAAAAACAATTTCCAAACAAGCTGAAATCATGAGAGAAGGAAAAAATTCTAAACATGCTGAAATCGTGTGAGGGATGACAAACTCTAACCATGCTGGAATCGTGAGAAGAGGAAGAAAAAATTCCAAACACGCTAAAATCGTGTGAGTAAAGACACACTCTAACCACGCTGGAATCGTGAGAAGAGGAAGAACAAATTCCAAACACGCTGAAATCGTGAAAGGATGAAGAACAAATTCCAAACATGCTGCAATTGTATGAGGAATGACACATTCTAACCATGTTGGAATCGTGAGAAGAAATGTTATAGCCAAAGAAAAATTGAAGTGATGTGAATGGGTTGTAACCGCGCATGACAAATATAATAGACAGTGCAAGTGTGATGGTGTATGCAAAGCACGAAAGGCCAATGATCCTTAATGCGTTTCAATATAAAAGGGATAGATGATACAAGATAACGCCTAAAGCAAATGGGTGCAATAGATGATGTGGTACGTGTGACAAGCAATGTAGCATGTGATGATGTTTAGGCAATGCAGTAGAATAAACAAACAAAGCAGTGCCTTAGAAGGCACCTGGGGCGAGTTGCAACGAACTACCTTACTCTGACGGGGATCTCTCTTTTCTCTTTTTTTCCAAACTTCTACTTTCAACTCATGGTTCAAAGGTCCTCAACTGCTAAAATGGATGAAATCTGCATGTGGAAGCTATGGCTGTCGCTTTTCTTCCTAATCGTATTTACAACTTTCCCTATTCTCCAATGAGGTGACAGCCTAGGTTGATTTAATATCCAGAATTAAGGCTCATACATGCTATCTCAACCTATGGGGCTGCCATACAGATTTCAAGCTGAGGATACACCCTTCGGTATTCAAACTAGACTTTAGTCTCGAAAATTCCAAACCTTTATGTTCTAGGCATTGCCATTCAAACTCTAGTTTCCACCGTCTCAATTGGTCTTCTATGAACTCATTCCAAACACAACTAAGATGCCTCTGGTGGGGAATGGTTTTCAGGGAGAGCACTTTTGATCACCATTCTGACTTAAAGCAAGCTTAAGCTCGGGGTCGAGGTATATTCATACTCTAGAGAAATAGCGAGGCCTGAGAAAGTGCATTCGGAATGCAATCTCAGAATTTTCGAAACTTGAAACAAACTCAGATACTCCACTTTTCCCTTTTCTCTTTTTGCTTTTGCTCTGTAGTCCGGAACCTATTTGCTTCAGATAGGTCCTTGTTCCGTTGTTTCGAAAATTTCTTTTCTTTTTGTGCTGATCAGGGCCTCACCTTGAATTGAATAAAAGAAATTTCATTTTTTCACATCATAATGTGAATGGCTTTGCATTTGAGTTTGAAAATATTTTATTGAATTTGAATTTGAGAATGATTGGATTTAATGAATTCTGAATTGGATGCTAAGCCTTCAACGGACTAGAAACCCAAAATACAATTGAATGGCAAGAAGAACACATCCCAAACGCACCTATTTGCGTTTGCCGAAATAAAATGGACACAAAACAAACAACACCGGTCAATCACCCAACTAAAGGACATCGCCAGAGACAATTACTGTACATTTTGCGACGAGTGCGTTGATAATGGGGAAAAGACAAAAAAACCTGACTCGACTGTGCCCCTAGTTCATTATTTTGACAATATTTTTTTGTTTTTAACTTTCTGCTAAAACAATTTTGACCAACATGAGAGTTAGATTGACATGCTTGTTCCATTCTCTGTTTGAAAATCGTGTATGTCAAGTTGTAAGAACTGAAATTTTTTCTTTTTCGGGTCCAAGAAATGGTCCGACTTTCAAAAAATGGAATAATTTTTGAGAAAATTAGTTAACTTCACTAAAAATCCTCAAAAAATATTTTTGCAAATGGCCACTACCCGACTAACATGGGATCAACCCTTGAGATACACAAACTGAAATTAGATAACCCAAGCAGAATCTGCCTTACAACTGAATGTCTTAACAGAATAGGACAACCGAATTGAACGAGGATGAGTTGATTGGACATAGATAGGATAGCCGAGTTGAAGAAGGATAAGCCAATCAACATGGATGAAACAAGCAAGTTACTGGTTGGGGTCGAACCTCAGGATGAAGTTGCCTATGTATCCTAAAGATAAGAATCATGTCTTGCATAGTTCCAGTTAAGGTGCACTCGGGTATTAACTCTCTCCTTTTACGCTTTAACTTTTGCCAAAGCTGCCCTTCCACATTTTCGACCTTGCAAGCTTTTTATTTTTTTTCTTTCTCTATTCATTTTTCTTTGTTCTTTTTTTTCTTGCTCTAACTTTTGCCTGGGTCACCCTTCTGGGTTTTTGGTTAGCGAGCCTCTCAAGTATAGAGAATTTTAACTTGTCCATGTTGATTAGTTGTGAGATCTTTAAGCCATCTAAATCCATGAGAAGAGTTGCTCTTCCTGACCAAATAGTCTTGATGATGTAAGGGCCCATCCAATTGGGTCTGAATTTACGCCTAGAATCGTGGGTAGGAACTCGATTGTCCTTCAGCAATAAATTTTATCCTCCCAAATTTTGGGATTTGACTTTCTTGTCGGTCTCCATTGGCTTGAGAAATGACCCAATTTTGAATCTTCGATCACATCTGACCTTTTTTGCCCTTAGTTCAAGGGTTACTTCTAATCCAGCTATGTAAGCTTCCTTCGATCACATCCGACCTTATTGCCCCTAGCTCAAGAGTAGATTCCAATCCGACTATGCAAGCCTCATACTTTGGTTGATCGTTGAACATTCTGAATCAAGGTTTGAAAGCTAAGGGGTTGGGTCTTGAGGTCAAGAGAGATCCTATGCTGTAAAATCTCAAGATCAATTCCAAGCATGTCTTCGTAGGGTCACGCAAAAATATTTGTGAAATTGTTAAATAAAGTGACTAGTCGTTCGCGCTCTTTTGAAGACAATGTAGAACCAATCTAGACCAAGCCAGGATCCTTCTCAGTACCCACATTAACAGACATGATCGCATCCAGTAAGGGTTCAGCACACCTCTTTTCCTCTTAGTCGATCAAATTTTGTGAATCCCAAGAAATTCCTTCCTTTTTGTTTTCACCATAGTTTGGGAAATAGATTTGAAAAACTTCAGTCAATGCAATGATTTAAAGGCACAGAGAAGTAGGTAAAAATTGTTGTAGTTTCATTTAAAACTTCTAGCTCAATGATAGAAATAGACTCAAAAGAAATAGTGAAAAGACAAACACAAACAAGATAATGATGTCAAAGTTAACACCCCCTGACTCAACACCCAATCCAAAAAGTAAAATAAAAACATTTTCAAATTGCTAAAATCAGTGTGTGCTATCTACCGCGTCTAGAGTAAAATGCATGCATTCAGTAAGGGGTTCATCCACGACAAAAGTGTAATCCACAGTCTTTGCAACAATTGTAAGCACTTGTTGCTTGTTCAATCCTTTGATCTTTAAAGTCTCAATAGCCCACCGAAGATGTGCATAGGGATCAATACTTGCCCGGACCATGTTCTTGCCACTTGACTTAACTTTGCCAGGGGATTGGCTGGCTATATCGGGGCAAGGTCCATTCATTGTTGACATGTTATCACCCAGACTTGAGATAGCTTCAGGTTGGCCTTTTACAATTGTAGCTCACCCCAAGATAGGGGAGCTTTTTGACGTGAAATGATTAGCATGTGATGTGGTCAATGATGGAGCCAAGATGTCATGACCCGAACCCGTCCCTATGGATTAAGGTCATAACCGGTCAGTAATCAAGGGATTACCTGCAGCCTCAAACCAATTAAAATGTATTCCATCAGAGTTAAGGGGCCAAACGGAAGCAAATTCAAAAATTTTGTCTATAGAGCCGTGCTTACATGGCACATCAAATAACATATTTCTGCATTCGTTAATGACTCACACCAGAAGGGAAATCAACTTAAAATGTTATACACCCACAAGATCATTCAAGTCTTAGTCAGCCTAACCAAAACTTATACATAAAGGTAATCCAACAATTTCGCCAACATAATGAGATTATAACAAAAGATCAAAAGAGGCGAAAGTAAGTCCCATGCGTGAGACGTTTGGGCTGACTCTCCAAAACTTGACCTTTCTCACAGACTTCACCGGGGCTAGGTTTAGACATCTCTTTGCTCACCTACATACACATGAATGAGTGTGAGCGAAAACCCAGTGAATAATATTAAATAAAGAAGGTACATATATGAGATTCACATATATCGAATGGCCTTGGGCCCATATAGAATTCTATTTAGGTCTTGTTTGGGAACATGCTAATTTAGTAACTTTTTGGCTATTTGGCTAAAATATGAGCTAAAAAAAAACTAGTATGTTTGGGATGACTTTTTGACTTTTTACGAAAAGATGTGCAAAAAGTAGAGTGAAAATAGAATCTTTGACTTTTTGGTATGGGTTGTTGGCTTTTTGGCTAATTTAGTAACTTTTTAGCTTTTTAGCTAAAAAAGAGGGTTCCCAAACGAGGCCTTAGTACATTATTTTGGTACATTAGTGTAGACCGCCTGAACTCCGCTCTGCACACGAGGGCGTGAATTGTGTTCATAGTTACTACAGTTCGGACTCCTATCGCGGTTCTGAATCTAATCTCACACAGTGCAATGTAAGACTGATAAATCACCAAAGAGTCCAAATCCGGAAAATCGTTTTGGAAAATCGATTTTAATCAAGAAGTGCCAAACATTGACTGCTTTGCCAGATTTCAGAGTCGCCACCTAAATATTTTGTTTTGGGAAATTTAGGAAACCCTGACTCATGCCTAAGGCCATGTGTCCGTCATCACCAAAATTGCCTCGGCTCGGGAACTTGGCTACGAGGGGGGGAGGTCATGAAATGAGCACTCCCCCTCGCCTAATCAAAGGATCGGCCTCTACTAACATGATATGTTATTTTTGAAAACACATGTGTTCTTATTCTGATTATTTAGCTAACTTACTACGTGATGTGCACAACATACAAGTATAGACTAGATTGCCTAAATTGGAACAAAACAATTCAATGTTTGTTTTTGAAAATGGTTTGAATTTGCCACCCTCAAGTGGGCTTAGAAATGCGGATTTGCCACCCTCAAGTGGGCTTAAAACAAGATGATTTGCCACAACCAAGTAGGCTTAAAATGCACATTTGATTAATTGTTCCAATTCAAGTAATAAAGCCTTCATCCATAGGCATTCATACAGTTAATATCAAATAAGCACATAGCCTTATGGCAAGCATGCTGTCATGGCAACACTCACACATGGCAACACTCACACTCATGCAAGGATGCTAAAGCATAAACACTTATAGTGTTCTCTGAGCCAAAACAGAAGCTAGTTAGTAATCAATGCATGATCCTAGCTATGTTAAGATGCCTAATGCAACACATACAAAATGCAACTAAATAGGCTCAGCTATTCTAAGATGGCATATGAATGCAACACTTGGTAACATGCTTTGAAACACGTATTCAAGTAAATGTATTGAAATACAATGCAGTTTGAATGATGCGCCGAGCCCGGTGCATGCAATACGAATGAATGATGCACGCATGCAAAGAATAAGTATGCTAATTGAAACATGCCCTAAAACTAACCATCAAATGCTGATAAATAAAAGGGAGAAAGACGTGGGGTTGGAAGACATGCATCACACACACACACACTTATTACAAAATTTGCCCTCTCGACGGAGGGTCCGAATAAACAAGCTAAGCTAATCTAAGCTAAGCTACTTATTACAAACCAACTAATTAACTAACTCTAGCTAATTAAATATTACAAACCGAATTGAATCAACTAACTATTCTAAGTTAATTAAGTACAAACCAAATTAACTAATTAAACACTTAACTAATTAATTACAAAGTAACTAAGCTAATGAACTAGTTTAGCTAAGCAATTTAAACAAATGGCCTCGGGAAATGAGGGGGATATGCATGCTCGGTCGGCTTCGCTCAGAAATCCACTACCGTGCCTCAATATGCCTCTGTTTACCCAATTTTGTACTTTTGAAAATTATGCCAACTTCTAGAATGCTTCTGACCCACCTTAGGAACATGCTGAGGGATTGTCGACCAAGAGAGATAGCCATCGGCCAAAGTTGATGGCCATCGGCCACTTTTGATAACCGATCGGCAGCCTTGGTGGTCGGTCGGCAGCTTTGATGGCTGGTCGGCCACTGTTTCCTCCAATTTCTCATTTTGCTGCAACAGAGCACAAACAATGGCATGACAGTGTATTTGCAAGGAAATGTGTGTGCAACCACACTCCTTATCATGTCTCAAGCTTAAAGGAGTGTAGTGCTCGACTCTCAAGCCACAAATCACGCATCTCGATGCATGGTAGCCAAAGAGTCAAGCTTACACAATGTCGATGAATGCACAAATAACACATAGGACTCGAGAGGCCTCCACCCTATCATGTATAATCAAGGGGGGACGACGATAAAGAAATGAGGCGCGTTTCATCATTTCAAGTATGAAACGCCCCTCGTTTCTCGTGTTTGGATCAACATCCAATCCAAACACAATGCAATGTAACAAACATGCAAACAACATGCTAATCTTGACATGTTAAGGTGGTATGCACAAGACTCTAACATTCAAACACTCAAGCACAACATACTAGAACACTTGGGCATTAAACACTAGTGAAGGATACAACACTAGGACCATGCAACATAATGCTCAATGGACTAAACCAACACCAAACAGACCTCATGCATGCCAAAACAGTGGCCAAAGTGATCTGAAATGATAGCATGGATGGCAAGAGAATGATGCTCATGCATTGGCTCACAAACAAGGCATAAAGATGCAACTCTCAAGAGCACCTAAAGAGTGAAAAACATGGAAGTGTGGCAATACTATATGCTCTGAAATAACATGCCAAATGACGCCAAAACATGCAAATACCTCAAGTCAAGCATGCAAGATACCTCAAAACTCAAAGCTATTCAAGGCTATTGCACTACAAGCATGCGTAACAAGCATCATACGACCAAGAAGCCTCAAAATAGAGCTAAAGCATGTTAAAACATGAGTAAAAAACTTGCTGAAGAGGAGCCAAAACATGCTAGAATAATGGGCCAAAACACCAAGCATACTAGTCTAGTGAGCAAGGTTTACACTACAAGTGTAAGAAGCATGCAAGAGCTGGCTCTACCAACCAAAAATAGAGTTATGGCATGTTAAAATAGAGACTAAGCCAACACATGCTAGAATAACAAACTAACTCATTAGGCATGTAAGGCTAGCAAAGAGGATTTACACTACACATGTAAGGAGCATGCAACAAGTGATCAAACCAACTAAAAATAGATTTATAACATGTTAAAAAAGTCACAAAAACATGCTCAAACTAAGCCTCAAGAAGGGAGAAATACATGCTCCTTTGATGGGCCATCAACACAAGCAAACAAGAGAAGAGGAGGGGGACAACCCCCACCCATTTGGTGCCTCAAAACACACTTTCCACCACTAAAAATCCACTGGATTTCAGTGGCTAAAAGGCCAAACAAAAATGATCTCAAAGGTCCTAAGAGATGGTACAAAGCAAAGTAAAAGAAACCACCAAAGGGGGTAGACCACCCCTGACACAAACAAAGCCTTAAACAACCATTTTGAGCACTTCAAAACAAGAATTTTTCCAATTGAAAGTAAGGCCTAAAAGAGCATGCAAGAATGGCCAAACAAGCAATTAAAATAAAGCTTTGAAGAGGATACAGGCCTCACCCTTGAAGCACAGCAAAACCAGTAGCTTTTCTGAGCCAAAACCAACTTTAGGATGCCCAAACAAGTCCTATGGAATCTCAGCTCCAAGGCCAAGAGGTTTAGCTAAGGAGTGGTAGGCAAAATGTGTGAAGAACACTCATTTTCAAGCAATATATATATATATATATAGAGAGAGAGAGAGAGTTCTAGATAGAGATATTTTTTTGCCTCTAAAATTTCTTAACCTACAATGAGGGAGACAACTCCCCTTATATAGAACAAAGTAAGCCAAAGCTTCCTTGAGAAGCTAGAAGCTTGTTTCCATCCCTGCATACACGTGTATGGAGGATGGCTTCGGTGTCCCACAGCTGGCACAACTGGCACACAAAATATCTTAAAAAGCAGAAAAAGGTCTTTCGGCCAACACAAGTGGCCGACCGGCCATTAAGAGGGCCGACCGGCCATTAGTGTAGCCGACCGGCCACTACTGATGGCCAATGGACACAAGCCCTGGCCAATGGGTTGTATGGCTGGCCGACAAGCTACCCTCTTCCCCCCAGAAGCAAAGACACAAGCCCTGGGTCCACAACCAAGCACAAAATAGACAAGTTAAGAGGTTCCAAGGCAAGGCGCAAGGCCGAGACCTTTAGAAACTCAAACCGAGCACGAACATGGATAATCATCGAGTATTCAAACGATGACGTCCAAGTCTTGAGGACGGTCAAAAATAGGGTGTCTATAATTAGGCGATTCAAGCCCGAACGTATCAAACGGCCTTTGGCCCACTTCTTTCATTAACAAACAGCCTCGAGCCCAATTCATTCATGTATATCAAACGACCTTTGGCCCATTCATTCATTCATTCATGTCAAACGGCCTTCGGCCCATTTATTCATTCATGTCAAACGGCCTTCAGCCTAATCATTCATGTCAAACGGCCTTAGGCCCAATCGTTCATGTCAAACGGCCTTCGGCCTGACCATTCATGTCAAACGGCCTTTGGCCTAATCGTTCAAGTCAAACGGCCTTCGGCCTAATCATTAATGTCAAACGGCCTTTGGCCTAATCATTCATGTCAAACGGCATTCAGCCCGATCATTCATGTCAAACGGCCTTTGGCCCAATCATTCATGTCAAATGACCTTCGGCCCAACCATATGGCATAACAAATGTTTGTCCACAATTCGATTTAACAAGCTTATAAGACTTATATGGATATAAGCAATTGGACAAATAACATACTTCAAATATCTTTATTAAGATATTACTCACAGTGATCTGCCGATGGATTTGCCCTCGTGCTTGACCCTACACATTTCATGAACATAATGGGTCATAAAAGAGTCAATCCGTTCTTAATTCATAGATCCCTCTTAGGCTTCCTTTTTTTATCCTTTTAACTCATTTATGATGCTCAATACATGCCTAAGAGTGCTTAGAGATGAAAGAGAACGGAAAATGAAACATAAAACCACATTTCAAAATTTTTGAAAAATGGCTTCTCGCTCGAGTGTGGCTTCTACTGCTCGAGCTGACCCCATAGTCTGCAAAAGTACTGGTTGCCTCATTTTTACGCTCAAGCGTGAATTCGGACGCTCAAGCTGAAAGTCACACTACATGGCTCCCCGCTCGAGCATGAATGTCCCCGCTCGAGCGGACATCAATGTCTGCAAAAATTATGGGAGCTCGCATTTCACGCTCGAGTGGCGCTTTCCCTGCTCGAGCGGACATGCCAAATTCTGGGTTTTCTAGAATTGTTCTTCAAGTTTAAACTTAAGGTCCAAGGTTCAAACTCAAGTTTTTTGGACATAAAAACATATAAACACATTACATAATGTGAGGACACAACCAATATGAAGCCAATTGTTCAAAATCATAATCAAACTCTCAAATAAATCAACATTTCCCTTGTACGGTTAAAACCCATGCATTCAAACTTCATATAATCTTGATATTTCCCTTAATCGAACATGCATGTCAATTTTGACTCCAATTCTAGTGCAAATAACACTTATAATTATGAAACTCATGAAGATTATACATGCATGTGAGATTTGGTGCCCCATTCTCCTTCTTTAACATGATTCATGCTCAACTATGCAAATTCATAGCAATTCTATGCATATATGTACATATAAGCTTTCAATTCTTTAATTTCATCTCAATTGATGTTCTTGATCACCCAACTAGCTTGAATACACAAATTTACAAACTTATACTCATGAATTCATACTCAAGTACTTACCTAGAAGCTCTAATCACCCAAATTATGGTTAATTCTTAAGTTGATCTTCAAGATCTTCAAGCTTCTTGATTAATTCTTCAACTTGAGCCTCCTCTCTCTTTCTAACCAACCCACACACTCTCTCTCTAGAGTGTAATCTCAGCAAAAATGAATTCAAAGAGAGGAATTGTGTGTATAGAGGCCTATTTATAGGCTCTCTTAGTCAAAGTGATTAGAATCAAATAATGGAGCTTAATTAATCGTTCTGAATCTAATTATTTTGATCCGAACAAACTTTCAATTAAATTTCACCTAGGCTCTAAAAATTACGCTAATCACAATGGCGTAATCGATTTTAGATTCTGTGGCCAATAGGGCCTTTAATTTAAATTCTAGAGTAGGGAATCAAACAGATTTTCCTACGGTGAACAGATAGAAATTCAAAACCACATATATTCACATAAATGGCACTCTAAATCATATCAAACACATAATCACATTCATAATAGAGATCAATTAGCATAATACGGGACATGGTTATCACAGTCTTCCCTCCTTTAGGTAGTTTGGTCCTCCAAACTTATTTTACCTTCGTCGGGAAACAAATGTGAATAGTGTAGTCGCATTTCTTCTTCTTTTTCCCATGTGGCATCCATCCCATAGTGTTCCTTCCATTCCTCTTTCACCATCGGGATGGACTTGCTTCTCAATTGTTTCACTTGCTGGTCAATAATTCACTCCAGCCATTTCGCGTATTCCACATTTTCATCAAGAGCTATCCGGTGGTAATCAATCACATGAAGTGGATCTCAGAGATAACCCCTTAACATTGACACATGAAACACATTATGGATTTGCTCAAATCCCGGTGGCAAAGCAACTCTATAAGTAATTGGACCAAGCCTTTCCAGAATTTGAAATGGCTCAATGTAACGGGGCGACAACTTTCCCTTCTTTCCGAACCTGACTTGGCCTTTCATTGGAGTCACATGAATAAACACGTGATCACCAACCTCATACTCAAAAGATCTTCTTCGAACATTTGCATAACTCTTTTGTCGGTCTTGCGCTGTTTTGAGCCTCTGTTGGATAATTTTAATCTTCTCAGAAGTGTCTTGCACAATTTCAAGCCCAAGCAAAGTCCTATCCCCGATTTTTGTCTAACAAATTGGTGATCTACACCTTCTACCATACAAAGCCTCGTATGGTGCCATACCGATGCTGGAGTGGTAGCTGTTATTGTATGCAAACTCTGCTAGTGGCAAATAATCTTCCCAACTCTCTTGAAAATCTAAAGCACACATTTTCAGCATATCTTCTAACGTCTGTATGGTCCGTTCTGATTGCCCATCTGTCTGTGGATGGAATACAGTACTAAACCTCAATTCTGTCCCCATAGGTTTCTACAAACTTTTCCACAATCTAGGTACAAATTTCAAATCTCTATTCGACATAATAGATACCGGAACTCTGTGTAAACGGACGATCTCATCAACATATATAGTAGTCAGTTTATAAGCATCAAATGTAGTTCTAACAAGTAGAAAATGTGCAGATTTAGTCAGTCTATCAACTACAATCCAAATGGAATCCATACCTCGAGGAGTTCGGGGTAGACCAACGACAAAGTCCATAGTCACATGTTCCCATTTCCATTCTGGAATAGGGAGAGGTTGAAGTAGACCGCCTGATTTTTGATGTTCATCCTTAACTTGCTGGCATTAAAGGCATTGAGACACATATTCTGTAATTTCTTCCTTCATTTTAGGCCACCAATAACTTTGTTTCAAATTCCGATACATTTTGTTATTTCTTGGATGCATAGCAAATACTGACTTATGAGCTTCATCAAAAACTCTTCTCTTTAAGTCGGGAATGTTCGGAATACACAATCTATCTTGGAATTTCAACACCCCATTTATCACACTATATCCCGATCTCGGATTCGTTTCAAATTCATCAACTATCTTTTTAAGGAACTCATCATTCTCCTGTTTCTGTTTAATCTCCTCAATGATTGCTGGTTCGATTGAGATAGCGGCTATCAATCCGTCCTGCTCATATAATACCACTTCAATCTTAGACTTCTCAAAATCCCGCAAGATTTCTTTTTGTTCAGTAAGCAAACAAGCCAAATTCCCCATTGATTTTCTGTTCAAGGCATCAGCAACTGTATTGGCTTTCTCGGGGTGATACTGGATTTCAAGATCATAACCTTTTATCAATTCAAGCCATCTCCTCTGCCACATATTTAGCTCTTTCTATGTAAAGAAGTACTTCAGACTTTTGTGGTCCTTGTAGACTTCACATTTCGCCCCGTACAAGTAATGTCGCTAGATTTTCAAAGCAAACACAACTGCAGATAACTCTAAATCATGTGTTGGGTAGTTCTTCTCATGTGGTCTCAACTGCCGGGAGGTATAAGCAATAAACTTTCCATTCTGCATCAATACATAACCTAAACCTTTATAAGATGCATCACTAAAAATTACAAAATTTTCCATACCGTGGCCAATGTCAATACCGGTGCAGTAGTCAATCTCATTTTTAGCTCATGAAAGGCAGATTCTCTTTCGTCATTCCATTCAAATGGTTGTCCCTTGCATGTCAGTTGGGTAAGAGGCACAACTATTTTTCAAAAATCTTTCACAAATCTCCTATAGTATACAGCTAAACCCATGAAACTATGAACTTCTGTTACATTAGTCGGCGTGGGCCAATTTACAATTGCCTCTATCTTCTGCGGGTCCACTGAAATTCCTTCCTTATTGATAACATGCCCTAAAAAGATAACTTCATCCAACCAAAATTCACACTTCTTTAGTTTGGAAAATAATTTCTTTTCTCTAAGTGTTTGCAAGATAGTCCTCAGATGTTGTTCATATTAAAGTTTATTCCTTGAGTATATCAAAATGTCATCAATAAAAACTACAACAAATTCATCAAGGTAGGTCTTAAAAATTCAGTTCATTAGGTCCATAAACGCTGCAGGAGCATTAGTGTAGACACCCCATTTTTGACCGTCCTCAAGACTTGGATGTCACTGTTTGAACACTAGGTGATCATCCATGTTCGTGTTCGTCTTGAGTTCTCAGAGGTTTCGGCCGCGCGCCTTGCCTCAAGACCTCTCGACTTGTTTGTTTTGTGCTTGGTTGTACACCAAACACTTGTGTTTTTGCTTCTGAGGGCAAGGAATGGCTTGTTGGCCATCCCCACACCTCACCGACCTTGGCTTGAGGCCACCGGCTCTGTTTTCTTGCTACCGGCCAAATATTTTGGTCGGTCGGTAATGTTTTTTGTCGGCCAGCCATTTTTGTTGGTTAATCGGCCATATTTTTCAGCTAACCCCTTTCCATCTGCTTTTGACAGATATTTTATGCCAGCTGTCACAGCTAGCATCTACAATAAACCCTTTCCATACACGTATGGAGGGATTTGCTCCCTTATGTTAGCTTCTCCAAGAAGCTTAGGAATTGGATTCCTATAAGAGGAGGCCCTCTCCTCCCTTTCTAGAGGTTGAACAATCTGATATATATGATATATATCACTCTCTCTCTATATCTCCCTCTCTCTCTTGATTTGTGTGTGTAAAAGTGTTCCAAAGGGGTTTTTGTTCTTAGTTTTGCACTAAGACACCAAGTGTTACACCATATTTCGGTTACTGAGGTCTTGAAGGGTTGATTTCAGAGTTTTTGAGTTAGTTTTGATCAAAAGGAGGTGCTGGATTTGGTGTTCTTGAAGTGTTCTTCAAGGGTGAGAACTACCTCTTTTATTTCCCATTTTGCCTTAAGCTTTTAACCTATCTTGCATGCTTTTTTGAGCTTAGTGTATAACTGATAAAAGTTTTGTATTTTCATGCTTAAGATGTTTGGTTAAGGTTGCTTTTGGGTTGGGGGTTGTTTACACCCTCTTAGGCCTTGTTTGGCCTTTTTTTGAGCCTTTCTCTTAGGGCTTTGGAACCCCTTTATTTCGATCTACTCACCACTGAAATCCAGAGGATTTTCAGTGGTGGAGAAGTGATTTTGAAGTCATGTATAGGGGAGGGACACCCCTCTTCCTTTGTATTTCATTTGCTTGTGTTTAAGGCTTATAAAGGTAACATGCTTGCTTAGCTTTATTTGGCTTCATTTCAGTGGATATTTGGTGTTAGTTTAGCATGTTATACCTCTGTTTCATGTTGGTTCAATGGCCTATTGCATGCATCATGCGCTTGCTTTGTAATCCCCTCTATTGTCATAATATGTATCATGCATTTAGACCATCATGCATGCATGTTTTAGCTTGACTTCATGAAGCTTTTAGCTATGTTGTGACATGCTTAAGTTCTATTTTTGTTCTGTTGGGTCATGCTTGCCATGCTTTGTGTAGCCACTTTGCATTTTAGCTTTTTAGCTTTGGGTGTGTGAGTCATGAGCATGCTTTATTTGGGCTATTTCAGCGATTTGGAATCCCTTATCATGCCATTTCAGGCCATGTTCCATGCTTGTATGCTTGCATTTACCATCCTTTCAATACTTTGAAGAGTTGTTGTTCTATGCTTTGAAAAGGGGTCATTGTGCATGCCTCTTTGTTCAAGTCTTTGGGCTTCCATATTAGTGGGTTTTGGGACTCATTTTGGCATGTTATAGCTCTGTTTTTCATTGCCTAACCCATGCCATGTTTGGTTGAGATAGTTGTAGTGGAATACTCTCTTTGTAGTCTTGAATGCCCTTGTTTTGGTGCCTATTTCTTAGCATGTTTTGGTCATGTTCCATACATGTCCTAGCCTTATTTTGGTCTACCCTAGGACTGATTTAAGTCATTTTGGTTCTTTGAAGCTTGGTTGGTATGACCATAGCTTGACCCCCTTTTGTTAGCCTCAAGTTTTGGCCTTTATTGCATGCTTTACTGACATGGCTTGGTTGATTTGGCATCATCCTTTACACATTTTCAGAGCTTAGCATGCATGTCATTTGTCTACATTAGTCTCTTTTTAAATATGTTTAAAAGTCCCCATTTCCATGCTTAAGTGATAGGCTAGTTAGCATGAATGTTTGCTTTGCATTTTGGTGCCTTCATTCATCACTTTTGGCCACTGTTTTTGGGTATAGCTGAGGTCTCCCATTTCGGTTTAAACCCACCTTTGCATATAGTCGCATATTTGGCATGTTGCATCTTATTACATTACTTGCATGATTCGCATTCCATCATGTTTATATACTTAGTGTATTACATGATGATTAGCTAGTTGCATTACATAACCTTGCTATATACTTGGCATGTTCATGTTACATTAGCATTAGCTTGCATGCTTAGGTAGCATTGGGTTACATTGAGTTAACATGCTCATATTGCATTGCCTTAGTTACATGCCCTGCATTGTATATGGCATACATACATTGCATTATATTTGGTTTGGGGTGTCAAACTAAACATGAGGAATGAGGGACGTTCGTACTTGAAATGACAAAACGTATCTCAATCCTCAGTCGCCGTCACTCTTGATCCAACATGATTGAGTGTGTGGCATCCATTTGTTTTGTGCATCCATTTTACATTGATCTGCACACTTGGCTCCTTTGGCCATCATACGTTGAAATGCGTGATTGATGGCCCGAGGGTCGAGAGCCATACTCCCTTGAGTTCATAGCATGATAGGGAAGGTGGCCGTGCATACATTTGGCTTGCAAATTCCACGCCATGCACTGTCTGTCCTCTGTTGCAGCAAAACCAGTATTCTGCAAGAAAAAATGGCCGGTCGGCAACTTTCAGTGCCGGTCGACTATCAATATCCAGCCGGTGGTCCCATTTTTGGTCGGTGACAATATTTCCATGGCCGGTGGTGTTTTCTCTCAGCCGGTGGCATCCCAAAGTGTTCAGGGAGTGGTTCAGAAGCAACCTTAGGGTTTTCACAACTATCAGAGGTGTAGAATAATGCAAACAGAGGCAACAGAGGCATTACAACGGGTTTCCGAGCAAGGCAAATCAAGCATGCATCATCCAATCATTCCGAGGCAGAGCCGCGGCGGCCTTTTGAATTTCATACTTAGTTTATTTTGTAATTAATTCATTAATTAATTAAGGGACTATAATAATTAATTAGATAGAGTAGTTAATTATCTATTGGGTTTGTATTATTCTTTCAGACCCTCCGTTGAGAGGGCGAATTTGTAATAAGTGTGCGTGCGTGTGTGAATGTCTTCCAACCCCACGTCTTTCTCTCTTTTATTTATGAGCTTTTGATGGTTAGTTTAGGGCATGTTTCAATTAACATACTTATGCTCGCATGTTTGCATCATTCATCTGTATTGCATGCTCCGGGCTCGGCGCATCATGCTAATTGCATAGCATTTCAATTCCAACTTGAATACGTGTATCGAGTTGCCACATTTCACATGCCATTCTTAGAATAGCTGAGCCTATTTTAGTTGCATTTTGCATGTGTTGCATTAGCCATCTTAACATGAACTAGGATCATGCATGATTCCTAACTAGTTTCTTGTTTTGGCTCGGAGTACTAGGTAAGCTTTTATGCTTTAGCATCTTGCATGAGTGTGAGTGTTGTCATGATAGCATGCTTGCCATGAGGCTATGTGCTTATGTGATATAACTGCCTGAATGCCTGTGGGTGAAGGTTGGGTTGCTTGAATTAAAATAATTCGTCGAAACCCGTGTTTTAGCCTACTTGAGAGTAGCAAACTTCAAACCATTTTCAAAACAAACGGATATGCGATGCTTTGTTCCAACTTGGGCAATCCAGTCTATACTTGTATGCTGTGCGTATCACATAGTAATTCTAGGCTAATAACCGGAATAAGAATGCATAATGTTTTCAAAACTCGATATCATGCTTAGTAGTGGCCGATCTTTGATCGGGTGAGCGGGGGTGCTCATGAAATGACCTTTCCCAATCGTACCCAAGTTCCCGAGCCGAGGTAACTTTGGTGATGACGGACATGTGACCTTAGGCACGAGTCAGGGTTTTCTAAATTTTCCCAAAATAAAATATTTAGGTGGCGACTCTGTATCTGGCAAAGCAGTCCATGTTTGGCACGTCTTTCTAAAAATCAGTTTTTCAAAACAATTTGCCGGATTTGGACTCTTTGATGATTCATCGGTCTTGCATTACACTTCGCGAGATTAGATACAGGACCGTGACATTGAGTCCAAACTGTAGTAAGCCCCAATGAACAAAACGGGATTCCCTCCTGGGACGTTGGGGGACGTCCACAATTAGTTACCCCAAATGGCATAACAAGAAATTCATAGTGACCATACCTCGTTCTGAATGTTGTTTTCTCAACATCTTCTGCGTTTACTTTCAATTGGTGGTATCCTGATCTCAAATCAATTTTGGAGAACACCTGTGATCCCTGCAACTGGTCAAATAAGTCATCAATACGTGGTAAGGGATATTTATTCTTTATTGTTACCTTGTTCAATTCTCGATAGTCAATACGCAGGCGCAAGGTTCCATCCTTTTTTTTTTCACAAATAACACCGGTGCACCCCATAGTGAAGTACTAGGTCGGATAAACCCTTTGTCAAGTAGGTCTTGCAATTGTTCTTTCAGTTCTTTCATTTCAGTGGTAGCCATTTTGTAGGGAGTTTTAGAAATAGGCTGAGTGCCTAGCACAACTTCAATAGTAAATTCTATCTCACTATCCACTAATTCCTTTGGCAATTCATTTGGAAACACATCTGGAAATTCGCTAACAATGGGGATACTTTTCAATTCAACATTCAAAGATTGTTCAGATAACACATAACACAAGTAACCCTGGCACCCCTTCCTGATCAATTTACATGCTTTCATTGTAGATATTAAGTAAGGTGGAGGCACTAACCCATTACCCACAAACACAATTTCTTCTTGTTCTGTAGGTTTAAATACAACTCGTTTTGTCACACAATCGATAGTGGCACAATATTTAGTTAGCCAATCCATGCCCAAAATTACATCGAAATGTCTAAAGTTCAAGGGCAACAAATCTACATATAGAATAGCATTCCCAACACACATGTCACAAAATCGATACACAGATGCACATAACATAGATTCCCCAGATGGAACACACACACATAGAAAATATGGTAATGGTTCTAGGGGTCTACTCAGTCTAGATGGAAATGCACAAGTTACAAAAGAGTGTGTTGATCCAGAATCAATTAACACAAAAGCATCCTGATTGCATATAGAGATAGTACCTGAGACAATGGCTTCAGCATTCCGTGTATCGCCCAGAACAAGCGCAAAAACTCTCCCTTAGCTCACGATATCTCCAGCGGTAGTAGATCTCATAGTATTTCTCGGTTTTGGGATGGATGTTGTTGAGCTAACAACTAATTTTCCACTGTTCTGGTTACAATCTCTAGCCATGTGCCCTTGTTTACCACATTTAAAATAGGCTCCTGACACATGGTAACAAACTCCACGATGCCTTTTACTACAAATATTGCACATAGGAGATGTATCTCGAGAAGAATTCGAAGTACTTGAGGAGCTCAAAGTTTGCTTCTTTGAAAATTTCTTCTTCGAAAAGAAGCCTTGTCTTGTGCTACCTTTCCAGTCAGTTGTTGGTTTAGTTTGTCTAGCTATGTTAGCTTCTGATATTATGGCCCGCTCAATATAAGTCTCTAGTTTGAGAACATTCACCTTTTCTAAGATGTCATCCCGGAGTCCCCCTTCAAAATGTCTCGCCTTCTTGTAGTCGGTGTCAACCACATGTGGTGCAAACCTAGCCAATTTAGTGAACTTGGCTTCATACTCAGCTACAGTCATGTTGTTCTGTTTAAGTTCCATGAACTCCGACATCTTCCTATCACGGACACACTGTGGAAAGTACTTATCATAGAAAATTTCCAAGAACCGTGTCCAACCAACACCCTTATTGTTTTCACACATTAGCATCCACCACCTTCTTGCCTCATCTTCAAGAGTAAAAGTGGCTAGAAGCACTTTATGTGTCTTTGAACAGGAAAACACTTCAAATAGCTTTTCAATGTCGAAAACCCATGCTTCGACTTTTAACTGATCCAATCCCCCATGAAACTGCGACGGTTTCATTTTCTTAAACTCTTTGGTGAGAGCTATTATTCGATCATCATTCTGATTATCTTGCACAGGTGGTACTGGAGGAGGAGGCGGAGGGTGTGGTTGTTGCCATTGCTGTTGTTGCATCAATGTTTCTGTCATTTCCTGAATTAATCTTTCCATTCTTTCCATTCTGGCAGTAGAAGACTCCTCTATTTCATCACCTCTTGTTCTTACCATCTGATTAGACTTACATTATTCTTTATACAAAAGATTCACAAGTATGCATATACTAAAGGGCACATATATTCAAACAATTCGAAATGCAAGCAAATCACAACTTATAGCACATAACCATTCACTTTGAAACATTTAAGCATATTCTTGATGCTTTCGAATTCATACTTATCACATGAATGCATCCTAGATCTTTCCTAGACACATATTGCTCATTTGGACAAGTGTGTAAGTTATTAACTCATGCTCTGATACCACTCTATCATGACCTGAACCCGCCCCTATGGATTAAGGTCATAACCAGCCAATAATCAAGGGATTACCTGCGGCCTCAAACCAATTAAAGCGTATTCCATCAGAGTTAAGGGGCCAAACGGAAGCAAATTCAAAAATTTTGTTCATAGAGCCGTGCTTACATGGCACATCAATAACACATATCTGCATTCGTTAATGACTCACAGCAAAAGGGAAATCAACTTAAAATGTTATACACCCACAAGATCATTCAAGTCTTAGTCAACCTAACCAAAACTTATATACAAAGGTAATTCAACAATTTCGCCAACATAATGAGATTATAACAAAAGATCAAAAGAGGCGAAAGTAAGTCTCATGCGTGAGACGTTTGGGCTAACTCTCCAAAACTTGACCTTTCTCAGAGACTTCACCGGCGCTGTGTTTGGACATCTCTTTGCTCACCTACATATACATGAATAAGTGTGAGCGAAAGCCTAGTGAATAATATCAAATAAGGAAGGTACACATATGAGATTCACATATATCGAACTGCCTTGGGCTCATATAGAATTCTATTCGGTGCATTATTTTGGTACATTAGGCGATTCAAGCCCGAACATATCAAACGGCCTTTGGCCCACTTCATTCTTTAACAAACAGCCTCGAGCCCAATTCATTCATGTATATCAAACGACTTTTGGCCCAAACAATTGTATCCAACGGCCTTTGGCCCATTCATTCATTCATTCATTTATTCATTCAGTCATGTCAAACGGCCTTCGGCCCATTTATTCATTCATGTCAAACAGCCTTTGACCCAATCGTTCATGTCAAACGGCCTTTGGCCCAATTGTTCATGTCAAACGGTCTTTGGCCCAATCGTTCATGTCAAACGGCCTTCGACCCGATCGTTCATGTCAAACGGCCTTCGACCCGATCGTTCATGTCAAACGGCCTTTGGCCAATCATTCATGTCAAATGGCCTTCGGCCCGATCATTCATGTCAAATGGCCTTCGGCCCGATCATTCATGTCAAACGAACTTTGGTCTGATCATTCATGTCAAACGACCTTCGACCCAACCATATGGCATAACAAATGTTTGTCCACAATTCGATTTAACAAACTTATAAGACTTATATGGAAATAAGCAATTGGACAAATAACATACTTCAAATATCTTTATTAAGATATTACTCACAGTGATTTGCCGATGGATTTGCCCTCGTGCTTGACCCTACACATTTCATGAACATAATGGGTCATAAACGAGTCAATCCGTTCTTAATTCATACATCCCTCTTAGGCTTCCTTTTTTTTTTTTTTCATCTTTTTAACTCATTTATGATGCTCAATACATGCCTAAGAGTTCTTAGAGATGAAAGAGAACGGAAAATTAAACATAAAACCACTTTTCAAAATTTCTGGAAAATGGCTTCCCGCTCGAGCGTGGCTTCTACTGCGCGAACGGACCCCATGGTCTGCAAAAGTACTAGTTGCCTCATTTTTACGCGCGAGCATGAATTCGGACGCTCGAGCTGAAAGTCACACTACATGGCTCCCCGCTCGAGCATTAAGGTCCTCGTTCGAGCGGGCATCAATGTCTGCAAAAATTCTGGGAGCTCGCATTTTATGCTCGAGCGGCGGTTTCCCCGCTCGAGCGGACATGCCCAATTCTGGGTTTTTCAAAATTGTTCTTCAAGTTTAAACTCAAGGTCCAAGGTTCAAACTCAAGTTTTTTGGACATAAAAACATATAAACATGTTACATAATGTGAGGACACAACCAATATGAAGCCAATTGTTCAAAACCATAATCAAACTCTCAAATTAATCAACATTTCCCTTGTACGGTTGAAACCCATGCATTCAAACTTCATATAATCTTCATATTTCCCTTAATCAAACATGCATATCAATTTTGACTCCAATTCTAGTGCAAATAACACTTGTAATTATGAAACTCATGGAGATTATACATGCATGTGAGATTTGGTGCCCCATTCTCCTTGTTTAACACGATTCATGCTCAACTATGCAAATTCATAGCAATTCTATGCATGCATGTACATATAAGCTTTCAATTCTTCAATTTCATCTCAATTGATGTTGTTGATCACCCAACTAGCTTGAATACACAAATTTACAAACTTATACTCATGAATTCATACTCAAGTAGTTAACTAGAAGCTCTAATCACCCAAATTATGGTTAATTCTTGAGTTGATCTTCAAGATCTTCAAGCTTCTTAATTAATTCTTCAACTTGAACCTCCTCTCTCTCTCTCTAATTGACCTACACACTCTCTCTCTAGAGTGTAATCTCAGCAAAAATGAATTCAAAGAGAGGAATTGTGTGTATAGAGGCCTATTTATAGGCTCTCTTAGTCAAAGTGATTAGAATTAAATAATGGAGCTTAATTAATCGTTCTGAATCTAATTATTTTGATCCGAACAAACTTTCAATTAAATTTCACTGTAGGCTCTAAAAATTACAGTAATCACAATGGCGTAATCGATTTCGGATTCTATGGCCGATAGGGCCTTCAATTTAAATTCTAGAGTAGCGAATCAAATAGATTTTCCTACGGTGAACAGATAGAAATTCAAAACCACATATATTCACATAAATGGCACTCTAAATCATATCAAACACATAATCACTTTCATAATAGAGACTAATTAGCATAATACGGGACAGGGTTATCACACAAGATCCCAAAGGCTAAATCTGCCACAGTTCTCGGAAAATCTTCAGTCATGCTCAACAGCTCAGAAGCAGTGGGTTTGGCCATTGGAGCCCGCGGTGTATTTGAACCGATTTGGTCTTGATGAATTGGTTAGAATAGGCTCTTTGGAGCAGGTTGGACTGGAATTGGGCTATTTGGAGTTCAAGTTTTTGGGTTTGAGATGATCAGAGTTCAAGTGCATCCATTATACATAAATCCGTGCTTTCTATAATGAACACCTTACTGTTAGGTAAATGGGTTAGGGCGATGTATATGCTGGTGTTGTTGGTGGATGGCAGTGTATGGATTAGGTTGAGGTGTGGAGGTAATAGGTTAGTGGTGGCATGAGGTCTTTTTTGGTGGAGCCACGATCTCTTCGTCGATAAGATCCTGAATCTTATGACGGAGGTGGATGCAACGGTTTGTATTATGACCATGTTGTTGATGATAGGCACAGTATTTAGTCAGGTCATGTCTTAGTGGAAAAGGACTTGGGAGGGGTCAGGGTTCTAGAAGCTCTGGGTGCCCTCTCTCTAGCAGAATTTTCAAGGCTTGAGAGAGATCCATGTAAAAATGATGGAAATTTCGAGCTTAGGGCCAAGTTGAAGTGGTTGGTTTTAGGCTATTATCAGCAAAAAGGTTTTTGATGGGAGTGGTGATAGTGTTTACTTTTGAGCATTTTGCAGTTGTGCTACCACTGGTAGTAGCATTGGAACTGCAAACAACATTCTTCCTCATATGCTCATTATCTTCCACAATGATCCTTGTCTGATGGCATCCTCGATTTGAACCCCAATTTCATGGAGGTCTTTAAAATTGAATAGTGGGAGGACTATCATTTTATGCAATAGCCTTCCATGCAGATTTCTCACAGCTATACGAACTTGCTCTTTCTCTAGAGGCCTGTTTGCCATCATAGCCGTCTTTGCCCTCTATCTAGTAACAAACTCTGAAAAGGCCACCTTTGGTTCCTAACGTGTTCCCTTAAGATCACAAGTTGTGACCTCGATTTGCGTGTTGTAGGAACACTGGGAGACAAAAGATTCGGCCAACTGTTCCCAACTCTATTTTACAAAGTCCTCTAGTTTAGCATACCAGATGGCAACTGTACCGAACATAGTCCTTACAAACAACAACTTTTAGATTCTGGTCAAACCCATCAGTTTCATAATATCAGAAAAAAGACACAAATGTACGATCGGATCTCTAGAACCATCAAAACAGTTAATATGAGGCATCTTGAACTGCTCTGGTAGAGTAACAGTGGACTCAGTGTACCCGTCTTTGATATGTGGAATAGAACTAACTCCCTGTGCCTTCTTGAACAACTTTTCAAGTTTATTGACTTTGAGTAGGGTAAGGTCCAACTCGACCTCGAAAGGTGCCTCTGATGAACTAGAGCTTTAAAAATCTGGGTCGGAATTAGATCTACCTAGACTAGAAGAATAAGAACACCTTCAGCTGATAGATCCTGGGCCGTAGGATTGGCAGTAGTGCCTTGCATAGGAGTAGCAGTGTCAAGTGTATGAGAAACAGAAGCCATAGCTGGCTGCTGTTGTTGTTGTTGCAACCTATTGGTGATCTCGGTTTGTCAGGCCATATCATGTTGGAGTGAATCTACTAATTGCTAAAGACAGATCAATAAATCCCCTAAATTTGTCAGAGGCTAAGCCATTACAAGAGTAGATGATTGTGCCCAGGATGAACTGAACAAAGGTGATCTAACTGGTGAATGTCGAAACAGTGGAACCAATGAACCCTGTCTAGTCCTTCTTTGTCTTGCCACCGGCAAAAGTGAAGCACACACTAGCTATCCCTAAACTAAATCTTCGACCTTACAAAGTCTACCAACACGAGTCCAGAGTACCTAGAGGATATCAGAACCTTCTGAAGCTATGGTTTTAGGACTACCTAGCAAAAGAAACAAAAAAACAGATAGCACCTCAACCCAATTTTCAACATATATGATCATAGCTAAATGACTGTGCTCCCTTGAATTCTACCCTATAAACTAATATAACTGAACCATTAATCTAAATTCAAGAACCCCTATATAGATTCAATGCATAGCATGTAGCAGGCAAAGAGAGCAAAAACACCCCTATGAGGGGTAGGTTTACCCTGTCCTAGCTTTGTAACGATCTAGAGCTTCACTATTTCAAACAAGCATATCACAACATCTTGAATATAGGAGAGCCTCCTGTCCTATTTTGGAAAAGTCACTAGAGCTTACTACATGCACTAGGCCAATTGGTCAAAAGGATACCCTAGCAAGATTACCTACTATACCTCTTATACCTGACACCGAAAAGTGAAAGGAGGATCAAGCGGTACTGCGTAATCAGATCCATGGGTTATGTTCCCAATGTGACATTGGCTATGTTCGGCCAGCCTTTTAGCAAGCTTTTGGCAGGCCTCCGGCAAGTCCTCCAGGATATCATACGGTAAACACGATGACTTAAGAGCACCATGCCAATGCAATGCAAAAAACATATATATGTAAATAAAAGTTCACATCATGAAGTTCATGTCAAGTTCTCTAAATCCCCAGCACAATTGCCACAAATTGTAGCTAGTTTTTCACACTCCTCAGAGGGGTTTAGTCTCCTTGGATTTAATTCCTTACAGCTTGGACTCCCGTGGTTTTGAATCTGGCTTCATAAATGCAATGTGAAAATAGAAAAATGAATGAGAGTCCAAATCCGGCAAATCTAGAAAAATCCATTAATCACCTGAGATGCCAAAAATGGACTGCATTGCCAAATTTCAGAGTCGCCACCTAATATTTTTAGGAGAATTAGGAAACCTGTGACTCGTGCCAAAGGCCATTTGTCTGTCATAACCAAAGTTGTCTCAATTCAGGAACTTAGGCATGAGAGGGGAATGTTATGAATTGAACACCCTACTCACCCGATCAAAGATCGGCCTCTACTAAATCATGATGTGAATCTTATAGACATTATATGCTCATGTTTTGATATATTAATATGCTAACATTACTATGTGAAGCTAACAAGTACAGACCACGAAACTTACTTTGGAATGCTTTGATCTTATGTGATTTTGAAAGAGTTTAGAATATGTACAACTCAATGAAAAAATAAGCTCATATGTACAGCAATCAAAGTTCTTCCAATTTAAGCAAAATAGCTTTCATCCACAGGCATTCATAGAGATATTCCAAGTAAGCAAGTAGCCTCATGGTAGTATGCTCAACATGGCAACACAAACACACATATAATATGCTAAAGCAAAAATGCTCACCTAGTACTCGGCCGTGGTAAGCCAAAGAAAAGTAGATAGTTAGAAAAAAAAAAATGCATTATCCTAATATGCAAAATGCCTAATGCAACGCATAAAAAATGCAACTACAACATTCGGCTAATAACATGACACGTGAATTTACTCAAAGCATGAGGTAGCGCACATAATCAAGTAGGAAATGATAACAGCATCAAAGTGATAAGCTGATCCTTAATGCATGCAAAAATGGATACGAAGCATAGAAATGATGAAGAAAAACATGATGCTTTATACAAACATGGTAAACGTGTAAATAAAATAAAGAAAGAAAAGGAGGTTAGAAGACATACATCTAGTGTTACAAATTTTCCCTCTTACGAGAGGGTCCAAATGTCCTAATTAACTAATTATTGCAAACACAAATGAATGAACTAATTATTACAAATATGAATCTCAAAGCCACTAATCTAAAGGAATTGAATGAAAATCGGAAAATTACGTGCACACAAGCAAGAACATCCTCCGGAAACCTTTCTGTTTGCTGCCAGACATTGATATCCATTTCCATGCTTCAAAATGGAACTAGGAGAGAGTTTCTAATATTTTCAATGAAAGGGCTCTCATATGGCTTCAAAGCAAAATCAAAACGAGACTACGTAAATGAATGAAAGCTATAAAGAGTTGTTGTATGCTCATCTTCCTACTCATGGAATATAGATAAGACATCCATTTCCATGCTTCAAAGATAGAACTAGAAGAGAGCATACAACAACTTTGAAGAAGAGAGATAGATTCAAGAATTAAGCTATCTATTTAAATACAGTCCATATTCACACAAAAACTAACTAAAACAATGCTGAAATCAATCTAAATAGGTGAAGGAGAAGAGAAAAAGCATGGAGTAAACAAAGAGATCATAACTAATGGATAAGCCTATGGAAGGGTGACTAACCCTTCCAAATTCAACAAGGTTTAAATCACATTTTAATGCCTAAAGTAACTCTGAAAATTAGTATTATAACAAAGAATGAAGAACAAAAGAGTGAAGGAAAAGGTTATGAAAAGTGTTCAAAGATTAACCTCTTAAAAAGAGGAAGAGCTTCTTGATTCACAAACTCCAATCCAAACACCCACAAGTATCTGAAATAAGGCTCAAAACTTCAACAATAAGCTTCAAGTTTGAGCTTCAATGGTGTATCTATAGTGTATCTATATTTAAGAGGGTGAAGAGCTTTTGGAATAGTTTTCTAACACTGAACTCTGAGGGGAGGTGCTCTATTTATAGAATTTCGACGTCTCACATCGGGAATATCTTCAAAGGAGAGCAGCTAGCTAAATTCTGTGCATGGGAGCAGCCTGTGGTGCAAAAATATCTTTTGTGCTGAACATGGCCAACCAGCCAAGAGGATGTACAGCCGGCCCAAATAATGTGGCCTGCCGGTCAACTTTTTGTCTTGCTGCTCTTTAAGTGATCAAACCAGAGGAATAGGTTTTGGTCCAAAGGGGATTCAAGGTTTGGGTTTGAAGCTCGAAACCAAATTCTTTTGCTGAAGATTCGAAGAATTACACAGCGTAATGTCTTATCATCGAGTGTTTAGAATGAAACACCCAAGTCTTAAGAACGATCAAATGGGGTGTCTACAATGGGTAGAGATCTGAAGGCTTAGGAATAAATATAATAGGTTTGGGCTCATTGGTTGTCGGGCATAATGTATTGGCTCGGGTCGAGGTTGATTGTTTGGCAAGACAATGATGAAATTTATATTGTGGGGTGGTAATTTATTGTGGTTAGGGAAAAGATTGTTGACAACCTCAGGATTTTTAGGTAGGGTGATAACCTTGTTGTCAATTAAGTCTTGAATTTCATGGCGGAGGTGAAAGCAATGGTCAGTATCATGGTTATGTTGTTGATGGAAGACACAGTACTAGGTGGGGTCATATCTAGTTGAGAGTGGATATGTGAGCGGCTTTGGTTCAAGAGGTTTGAGATGGCCTTCCTCTATGAGGATTTGAAAAGCTTTGGACCGGGCCATGTAAAGGGGATTGAAGGTGCGGCTTTGGTAGCGACGAGCACCAGTCCTAGAAGTATTGGCAAAGGGGTTGACGGGTGTTGACTAGGTACTCATGGAAAGGACTCCTATAGGTTTGGGATTTGAGTTAGGATGAGTATTTCTAGTAAAGTATCGCTCTCCATGGTTCAGCCTTCCATTGTTTGTTGGCCCTTGATTCAAAGTGTCCTCAGCCTAGCTTCTCTCACTGAATTCACTTGCAATACCCCTTACATGGGCATTCGTGTATTAAGTAGCAAAAGTTTCATCCACAACCTTCTCAACAACTGTAAGGATTTACTGCTTGTTTAGGCCATTGAACTTCAGAGTGACAATAACCCATTAGAGATGTGCACAAGGAACAATACTTGTCCCAGACTCATTTTTACTACTTGTTTCAGCCTTGTCAATGAATTGAATGGCTATATTTGAGCAAAGCCCATTTGCTTTTGTCATGGTATCAACTAAGCTTGAGATGTCTTTGAACAATGTGTCCAATTGGGCCACCCTCCTACTATTACCATCAGCCTTTATCATAATTTTGACTTTGGGTTGGCCCACTCCATTTTTAGCTTGCCCCAAGCTTGGAGAGCTCTTTGATGTGAAATTCCCAACATGGGATGTGGTCGATGTCTAGGCCAAAACCCCCAAAGGTTAAATCTGCCACAGTTCTATGACGGTCTTTGATCATTCTCAACATCTTAGAAGTAGTGGGTTCAACCATTAGTAAGCTTGGTGTATCTAAACTCGATTGGTCTAGATGGATTGACAGAGCTAGGCTTTTTTGAGTTGACTGGACTTGAATTGAACTGAATTGGGCTTTTCCCATATGGTTTTTTTTTTTTTTTTTTTTTTTTTTTTTTGGAGGGGATCAGATGGACTGGAGTGTTTTCGGAGATGGCTTTTTCAGGATTGAATGGACTGGACATTTTCAGAGATGGCTTTTTTGGGACTGAATGGACCTGAGTGTTTTTTACTTGGATAGGTCAGATTATGTGAAACAAGATTTTTTGAGTTGGATTAGACTAGGTTTTTTCTTAGCTGAGTATGGCTTCTCCTGGGTGATCCACCAAAGTATGTAAGACCAAGTTCTCTTAACCTCAGTGAATCCTAGTATCAAAACAAATATCTCATCAAATCATGGTACTGGACATGTTGGCCTGAACACAACAAGACACAATTTTTTGGCTTCCTAGTTTTGATCTTGCTGTAAATTCACGCATTCAGTTACAATTTCCAAATTCTGATCCTCCATCAAACATGGCCGCCTAGATTCTGACCCAAATTTTGATTCTAATATGATCCTAAGTTTTGAAAGAAATCCCCTTAAAATTAAGATCCTCCAAAGATTAGGTGCCTTTTTTTTTCACAAGATTTCACATTCGCACATAAGCAAGCATTCCAAACACCCCTAGAAGTTAGGATTTTCATGTCATAGCTTTGGAATGATCTAGGGTTTTACTATTTAAATAGGTAGTATCGTAACATCCTGAAAATGGAGGAGCACCATGTCCTAAGTTAGAAAGGTGTTATAGCTCGGTATATGCACTAGGTAGGATTGGTCAAAAAGGGTACCCCAGCAAGACACCTATATATACCTATCCTACCCAACACCTATAAGTGAAGAAAGGATCAAGTGGCATGTTAGCAATTTAGATCCGAGGCTTGTATTCCTACCACGACAGAGCCCATGTCTGACAAGCCGTCTAAGGTATCAGATGGAAAATACAGTGACCTAAGTATACCATGCATGTAAATGAAATGAACATATTAATGAAGATAAATCTCATATCATGAAGTTTGAGTCAAGTTCTCTGAGATTCCTAGAAAAGTTGCCAAAAAATTGTAGGCTTTTTTGGGGGGTACCCGAGTGCGCCTAATAGTTCAGACTCTTAATCCCCTGATCTAGTCTCATAAGTGCAATGTGAAATGTAAATGAGAGTCCAAATCCGACAACTTTTATAGAAAATCCATTTTATTACAAAACCTTGCCAAAATGGACCACATCACCAGATCTTAGAAGCGCCACCTAATCTTTTGGGAAAGCTAAGAAGCGCGTGACTCGTGCCAAAGGCCACCGTCCATCATAACCAAAGTGTCTCGGTTCGAGAACTTAGGTATGAAGGGGGACGGTCATGGATTGAGTACCCCCACTCACCTGATCAAAAGATCAGCCTCTACTAAGTCATGATATGAGTTTTATAACCACCATATGCTCATGTTCCGGTTATTTTAATAATGCTAACAATACTATGTAAAGCAAATGAGTATAGATTGTGTCACTTATCTTGGCCATGCTTTGATTTCATGCATTTTTGAAAGACTGCTTTGAATAAATGTACAACTTGAACAAAATTGAGCCCACATGCATAGCAATCAATATCATTCCAACCCAAGCAGCACAACCTTCATTCACCAGCATTCAAGGTGATATTGCAGATAAGCAAGTAGTCACATGGTATGATGTCACACATAGTAAAAATAACATACACAACCGGGATTCTAAAACGAGAAATTCTCACTTAGCATTCATCCATGGTATGCCAAAAATAATATGCTATAGAGATATGCATGATCCTATATACAAATAGCTAATGCAATACATACACAAAATACAACTAAAGATTCGACTACTAATACGTGATATGTAAATCATCTCAAGGCATAAGGTAGCACACAGAATCATGTTTCAAATGATAAATCTCACAAATATAGATGACCAAAACCCATATGCATGAAAAGTGGATGCAAGGCAGAGATATGATAAACAAAACATCATGTTTAACAACAAACATGGAAAGCATAGAAATAAAAGGAATAGAAAGACGTGAGGTTGGAAGTTTTTATAAAAATGAATGAATTTAAGATGTGTAGTTGAAAATTATTTCAATAATGAATAAATTGAAAGACGTGGGGTTGGAAGTTATTACAACAATGATTGATTCAGCCAAATTAAGCTAAATCTAACAAATCATAAGAGAGCAGAAAACAAAATTATAAGCAACAATCTCAAAACCCTAGGAGATCACCCTGCAGAAATTGCCTTGTTCTACTTTGCTCTGCCTGGAAAAGGTCAACCGGCCGGATGAAAGATTTGCTAGCTAGATTGTTTTCCTGGCTGGCTGGATAAAAGATCCAAGGGAACTCTGTTTTGTGTAGTAGAACAAAATAGAACAATAACACATCTTCCAAAAGGTGCTCATCATTTCTACCTCTTTCTCTCATAGAGACAATCAAAGAAGAGGTAGATGGTCTCAATCCTCACTCAACAATACAAGAAGCTATATACAATAGGATATTTAGAGCAATTTATCAAATAAAGCAGAGATTGAGGTTGGAAGAAATCCAGCACAAGAAATAAATGGAAACCTATATTTATCTCTTTGTAGATAAAGGTAAATTAATACCCAAATGCTTACTATCAACTGCAGAGAGTAGATTGCCACCATTTCTTGGTAGAAGCTTCGCTTTGAAAGTAAGAGACTCATCAAATGTGATTGAAGACTCCTCTTCCAACTTATGGAATAAGGATGTGGCAACCCTTTCCATGCTCGTGATAGATTGAGAAGAGGGTTTACAACACTTTTGACCTAAAAACTCTTATTTTACTTCTAAGAAAATATCAATAACAATGAAAGCCAACAACCTTCTCAACACCAAACCTCAAGAATCATCCAACTAGCTCCATGCAACAATCACAACTACTCATTACAGTGAGTATGGATTGAAGCACATGAACCAACATGCTTGGATGATAAGAAAGTGTATGGAAATTGAAGAAATTACACTACAAAATCAAACTTGTGGACGGGTGGCTACTATCTAACTCCCTCCACATCCACAAGGTTCCAATCACATAAGTACAACACAGCAATTGTGAAGTATGAAGGTTGATAATGAAAAAAGAGGGAGAGAAGATAAAAAATGGTCAAAATTTTACCTATTGAAGAGAAATTGAACTTCTTGGTTGTCAAACTCCTTTCTAGAACACTTAATGCCCTTTAGTATAACTTAGAATCCTCAACAAGGACCTCCAAGCCCAGGCTTCAAGGGTGTTTGGGTGGCATGTGAGAAAAGTGGAAGTTGAAGATGGCTCAAGAAAGTAGGAGTGTTTTGCTCCCCAACAAGTCTCTTAGTTCTTTTAAAATTTTCCAACCCTTTAATATGAACCAGAGACGTGTATTTATAGGCTTTTTGGGATAAAAATATCTAAGATATTTGTGTAAAAGTTGTAGAAAAAGCTGAATTTCCAGAAAATGTCTTGTACCCAGACAATTTAGCAGGCCGTATCATTATTAATTCGGCCGACCACATTTTTCATTCGGCCACAAGTAGTTATAGGGCCAGTGAGAAAAATGTACCGTTGGATCAATAGTGTGAGGCTAGCATAACTTGAAGGAAAAGTAGGTATTTTCAAAGTATTCCACCATTCCATTCACTTCCACTCTATCCTTTGCTCGGTCCACTAAAAAAACAACGTTTAGAGTTTGAAAACGCAAGCTTCGAAACATTGTACAAATGTTTGGAACCACACAACCAAACTATTTGGAAAAAAAAGGTTTTGAGAAGGTCAAAAATGGTTGGCAAAAACAAGTATAGGTTGGGATAGTTGGGATAGTTGGGATTAAATCTTACATTTTGGCTTTCCTATTGAGGAATTCAAAAGACTACACATTGTGACTTTCATCATCGGGTGCTCAGAATAAAGCACCCAAGTCTTAAGGCCGGTTAAAATGGGGTGTCTACACAAGCGCCTTTCGGCTTCTTAGTAGTTTTCTTGGGTTGGGGTTCGCGTTTATGCTTCTCTTTGTTGAACTTCTTGGCATCGTCCACCATGTGGATCTTGAAAGTCTAAGCCATTTGGTTATCTTTACTTTCAAGAAGCCTTGACTCTTCCTCAACTCAGAGGTGTTGAGCCAATTCCTCTAAAGTAAAATCTTTCTTTTTGTGTTTTAGGGTTTTCTTAAAATCCTTCAAAGAAGACGATAGTTTCTCTATTATAGATGACACTATAATAGATTCATCTATGTTCATATTCTTTTGTCAAAACTGACTCAGAAAATGCTAGATCTCATGGAATTGTTCCATAATGGCTTTGTATCAATCATAGTAAAATGCATAAAATTACTAATAAGAAATTTCTTACTAATTGCATCGTCAGTGAGGTACTTTGACTACAATATGTCCCAGAGTTGCTTTGTCGTTTTCATATGTTTATACACATCGAACATGGAGTCTGATAGCATATTCAGAATGTGTCCTCTACAGATGTAGTTGTCATTCTTTCATTTGGTTCTAGCACCGGTTTGCTGCATCGTCTCGTCTTCTTGCTTTGCCGGGTAAAGGGTAGTCAACACATAGACCATTTCAAGAGTGGTGAGTAGGAAGCGCTTCTTCTTTTGCCAACATCGAAAATTTCCTCCATCAAAAGGTCAAGCTTCATGAAATCTTGAGTCATTTTTTGAATAAACATTGCTATATCAAGATATTATCTTTAGATTGTTGGAGAAAATCTACTTTAACTCTTCACTTGGTGGTCTTTGGGTCTTCAAAAATTGGCAATCACTCTATCTATGTAACCAAAAAAATATTTTCTTCAAGTTTGTGTTATTAACCCACTAAAAGGTGTGCTGGGAATTACAGCAAATTCGCCTCCAGAATATAATGAAGCCTGATCTAAGGATCAATTTTACCAACGTTTGCACTGACGATAGTAGATCAGAATACTCTTGATATAATTAAGAAAACCAAGACATTAATAATCAAATCTGTAGGAAATGATTATTAGGAAGGAAAGTAAAAACTTACTTAAAAAACTCTTGATTGAAAACTTTAAATCAAGAGGGAGAGAATTGTAAGAATGCTTTCTAGATTTTTTGGATGAATGAAATGGCTAATTTCGCAACCTATTTATAGCCCTTGATGCAACTAATCGAATGGGCATGTCCCTTGACCAAACCCAATGAGATTTGATTGTTGGATCGACGATCTACGATGTGGATCAATCACACACCGAATAAATGCCTTGACTGGTCACACTTAATCACGATCGAGTGCCATCTCATTTATATGATCATGCGCTTCTCCAATCAATGGCTAAGATCAAACTACTCCAGATCAGACATGCAACTGTTCGATCGGTTAGTTGACTCATCGCCAACGCACATCATATCACTGTCACGCGATGTTGACGTCACTCATGCCATGTGGCGATCCACGTCGTCGCTCCAACTTGTCTGATGTACAAAATGCACCATTAAACACCACACAGCCCATTGCCCACATCACGCACATACGTGTGTGCATGTGAGGATAGTGAGAAGCAGTGTGCGAGCATGCACACTAACATCCATTCCACAATTCCATATTCAAAGGAATATTCCATGTAGCACTTTATTAAGTATTCCATGTTTTTCTCTCTTTCCTGTGAGATCCTTAACTTTTATAAATCCTAGTAAGGCCTTTACTTTTGAATTATTATAATAAAAGCTCTTGGTTCCTCGTTTTCTTGCAAATTTAACCCTAGAACCGAAAACGCATTGCGAATGACCTTTTATAAACCCTAATTGATCTTGGTAGCTTAGCAGTGATTTCTAACACTCTAATATTAATTAATTAACTCTCTAATTATAGATTAATTTCTCAAAACCCTTTTTTTTTTTTATCGTTTTCATTCGGTTATGTGTCTTTTAATTTAAAGAGAGATAATTCGAACCAAATTATTTTTCCTAACACTATTTTAATTAATACTATACTTGAAATGGATATTCTAATCAACCCCAAGCGCTCACATTTTATTTTAATTTCATTTTGACCCCAAATCATTCTTTATACATATAAAAGTACAACCCATTATTTTAATCTTTTTCCACCAAAATATCTACAATATATACATGTAATTTGTACACCCAAAAAAATGATAAAACCCCAATCAAGGGATGCTTGTGGCCGGCCACCTCCCTTAAGGAGATCTGAGTGTACTTTTTGAAACAAATTTGCAAGAATCTAGGAAGAAAAATTGACCAAGTACCATAAATCAAGGGATGTGTTTGTAACTCTAATTCTATCCTAGACAAATATATAACTAGATCATGTTTAACACTTAATTAGGCCTCCTAATCACCCCTCATTCCATTACACTTTAACTAAATACAAAATTTTCCCATTCCATAAGAACCAAGGGTATTTAGGACCTGTCACCACATTTTTACTATAAATAAGACCACCCTCTTTGCATATTCTCCACATTCAAACACACTCACACACCACACGACATAGAAGGGGAGAGAGAGAGAGAGTGAAGAGATAGTGTAAACTTGGAGGAGGAGGGAAGAAAAAGAGAGCAAACTTTGTCTATGTCTTAGTAATCTAGCAAATAAGTAAGCCACAATACAACACAAAATATTATTTTCTTTTCTTTTCTTTTCCAAATACATGATATTAGATGTTTAAAATATTGTTTTCAAATGTGTATGAATATTGTTCTTGTGTTTGAGTAAAAGAAGTTGAGCTTTGATTTCTTCTTTGCATGTATTCTTTCCTTGTTAGAACAAAGACACCTATTTCTACCTATATCTTACATTGTTTTTTCAAATGCACACCTTCAAACTAAAAAATTTGAGTTATTAATATATTATTTGACATGTTTTCATCATAAGAGAAGTGGAAAATTACCCATGGTTGCCTCATTTTCTATTGCTCTTTCTATTTCAAGTTTTGTGCATATATGACCGATATTTTCAGCCCACTTTCAAAAATGAAAAAAAAAAATCCATTGACCTAATTTTTATATCAAACCCTTCCTTTAAATGTTAAATTTCAATAAAATTTGGTTTTGTTAAAAGAGAGTGAGCAGGTTGAGAGAAAATTTGATTTTCGTAACAGCCAATAGGAAAGCTATCTCACTTCTGAAAAATGATCTGGAAATTAGATAAAATTCTCTACAAACCTAGGAAGGCTGAGTTCGGAAAAAGTCTGAAATTGTCTCTTAGCTTGTGATCTTTGAAGTACAGTGAATTTGCAAATTTATTTTTTTGTTAACGATTCATGTTCTTTATTTCTTGAATGTGCTTTTTTTTCACTTGTTTGAGCCTTAGTATGATATTTACATATGTTTGTGAGTATATTTCTTTACAATGGTGCTTTGATGATGCTCATACTTGTATATAAATTATTGTCTCAATAGCTTGTTCTGACCTTAACTTGAAACACCTAACTCAACAAGAAACTTTATTGGGGTGGTAAATGGGTTTTTGATCACTTGAGCAACTTCATGAGATAATACTTGTGTTACATTTGAATTGGTTGGCTGGACATGTTCCCTATTGAAAGTAAAGTCTTGCGCAAGTGGTTATTTCAGTACCCTTGAATGGATCGGTTGTATTTGAACCCTAGGTGGTTTCAGTATGATAAGGTTAGAGGAGATTGTGGGTAGGGATGTAAAATTGGTCGGGCTCGGCCTGGCCTGACCACTCGGGCCCGAGTCTAGGCTCGGCCCAGGCCACTATAGGGCCATGCTAGCTCCTATCAAAATTCAAGCAGGCCCACGAGCCAAAAAATTAGACCCAAGCCCACTCAAAATAAAGCCACAGGCCAGGCTTGGGCTTGGACCGCGAGACAGTCCTGGTGGGCCTTTTTTTTTTTTTGGGCGAAAACTAATCGACATATTATATATATATATATATATATAGGTTATTTATAAGGGATAAAAAAATAAAAGAAATTTTGTACTATAGTATTTTAGTTAAAATTAACAAGATGTTTGGTTATATTTCATGTGATGGTATTTGGTAATAGTTATGTATGACTTATGTTTTTTTAGTTATGACTAACAAAGTATGAAGTTATAAAATTTCTTTGTTTTGTTATGACATTACTTTAGTTATTATGTTTCATGAAAGTTATTTGATATCGCTCATGTGGTGTTTAGTTATGACTTATTTTTTTTAGTTATGACTAAGTATCAAGTTATGTCCTTTTGCACTTTAGTTATGACTAATTTTCTTTTTAAGTTATGACATTATTTTAGTAATGATTAATGAGATATTTGGTTATTAGATTATGTTTTATAGTTATGACTCAAAAAGTATGAAGTTATCCTATTTACTTATTTAATCTTTCCCAAAAGAAAAGAAATGAAATGTATAATTTTATATATATCAAAATGAAACGAAATTTTACAATCATTAAATTAAATAGATAACATTTAATGAATAATTATATTAAAATGAAATAAAATATTACAAAAATTTATATCATTACATCAAATAGATTTAAATTATTGATGATGGTAGAGAAATTGCATCACTATAGGTCAAGTACATTCCAACTAGGTTGGCACCTACAAGCCTACTAGCCTACCAATCATTTGCATTATACTCCACCTCAATAATCTAATAAAAACATTACAAAATTAAATAGTGAAAAAAAAATTGTTGATCAATTATCGAGGAAGCTGGACAATTCACTTGGGAAGCCCAATGATATATCATTTAAATCACCTTGAATTCTATCATTTTTACTACAATCTTGTCTTCTTGTAAATGCATGTATATGATCTCTCGATATCATAAATGCCTCAACCATTTCGAGTGAAAGTCTATTGCGGTAATCACTCTGTTAGGTTTTTGTTCTTGGCAATCCCGTTTGACAAAACTCCTTTCAGTTGTAATTTTGTGCAACTTTTATTTCAGCGAGGCTATGAATTTTTAGATGCGGATCCAACCAAAATTGTGCCTTGCACAAATGTTTCAGAAGTTAGTTCTTTCATGTTTGCCACTTTGCTGACTATGTCGGGGATCGAGCTGCCTGGTCAGCTTGAGGAGGCCCAAGAGGTAGCGCCCTCGAAGCAAAAGGCTAAATTGTAGTCGAAGTTGTTTTTCCGCTCGAGCCGCCATTCTTGCGCTCGAGTGGAGATCTCAACCTTTCAGAAGTTTCACTTGCCTGCAAAAGTACTGGGAGTTATTTTTTTCCGCTCGACCGTTGATCCGCTCGAGCGGTCATTCTTGTGGATTATATCAAAAGGTTTGTTTGTTTTATTTATTAAGTACAAAAGAGAGAGTTGTTTTTAGGTGAAATTTGGGAAATTTGGGCCTGAAGCTTTGATGGATTCTGGAGTGGCTCATTGTGGTGGATTTGATATCGGCGTTGTGGATTCAACGCTGTACAAGTCAATTCCGAGGTGAAGACGAGGCTGTAAGAGGCACATAGGGATCGGTTTGATTCGAGTATGGATTCGCTAGGTAATTGAGAGTACACTTGTGTAATTCCTTTATGTCTTCTTAGCGGATTATTTTGTGACTTCTGCTCGTGATTTTTTTTATCACAATTAGAGGCACTCCAATTGTGATTTTTCCACATAAAATCGTTGTGTCGATTTGTCTTGATTGTTTGATTGAGATTGTTATTTACTGCATAAAATTGATATATAATCACAAATCAATATAGAGGATTTTTAGATTCTTCAATCAATACCCGTCCACCTGTACTAAAAGCTATTTCAGAAGCCAATGTAGAAATAGGAACGGTTAGTATATCACGGGTCATCTATAAAAGCACATGCCATATAGTTTCATTTTGTTTCCACCAATCCAAAATATCAAAATCATCTTCATCATCCACACGTGGGTTATCCACATAACATTGTAATTCATAATTACATACAGTTGCATTTTGAGATATTCTTCTAGTTTTAATTGCTGAAAAAATATTTAATCTTCGACCTCGAGATGAGGCCGGTGTAGTGTGTGTAGGTCTATTTGCAAGTATGACATCCTTATACTCTTCAAATAATTTTTTACATGTTTGCATAATAGGGTCAAATTGTTTTTCATCAGCGAAAATAAGTTTTAAAAATTCTTGTAAGCCTATGTCTTTACACCTATGATCAACTACAATGGTTAAACCTAAAAGATGAGGCAATGGATCAAAATATTTATCAATTTTTTTTTTTCATTGCAGTAATAATGACGATATAATATTTATTACTCAAATATTTTGTGAAACTTTCATTATTTATGCTAACATATGTAAAATAAATGGTAAGTTATATATATATAAGAAAATAATTTTGTTGCAGTATGAAAAACTTTTAGAAAATCTTTATATAAGTTTATATGGCACCAATTATCTTTTGTGGGAATCAATACTCCTCCTATTGCTGTTGTTACAAAAAATAAACCTATTGCTTTTGTTTATTTACAAACTCTCTTTAACATATTATATAGCGATCCCGGTTTCCCTTTTCTTTACTTGTTATATACAGACTTAGGTTCGTGGAGCTGGTTGTTGAGAGTATGTTGTTTGCACCCTTTAATCCTTATTTTGAGTCTTGGGTTGTGTTGGGAAGATTTGGAGTAGGTTGGTTGAGCTTAGGAACCAAGTCTAGTTGCCCAGATTTTGGCTTGTCCGCTCGAGCGGGGGTTTGGACGCTCGAGTGGGGAATACACCCATCCAGTATGTCCTGTGTAATGTTGGCCGCTCGAGGGGGGGATTGGACGCTCGAGCGGGAAGTCGTGAGTGACGCTCGAGCGGGGAGTTGGGAGCTCGAGCGGGGACCTGTCTGCAAAAACTTCTGGGAGTGTGCATTCGCCGCTCGAGCGGGAGTTTGGCCGCTCGAGCAGGAGTCTGTGAGTGGCGCTCGAGCGGGGGTTTCCACGCTCGAGCGGGGCGACTGGTATAAAAATCCGAGATCCGACTTTCTGGATCATTTTTCATCTCCTTTTTGATTTTAAAACCCTAGAACCGTCTTCTCCCTCTCCCTACACACCTTCTCTCTTAGGTTTGATCTACTTAGAGTGTATTTCTACCCTAAGTCCTTTGTTAAAAAGATAGAGTGGGTCGAGGGCTTCCGTTTAATCTGAACAATCTTGGGTTTGGAGCACTTTGGTTTTTGTCATCTTCTCCATTCGAGTTCTTTTCTTCAAGGTAGGGATTTCCTACTCCATCTTATAAGTTTTGTTCTAAGTTTTGGTATTTTGATATGTTGGGAATGCTTTGGTAATTTTGGGAAAAACCCTAGTTGTAATAATGAATTAATTTGTATAATTAATTTCAGGAAATTGGGGAATTTGGTTAAATTCATGAAATTGAGGAATTCATTGATTAAATGGTGTAGTTGTATAATTTAAATCACTCACCTATTGAATTGTTGATGTATTCATTTCCAGTCTAGAAATAACTGTTTTGGGCTATCGGTGGAGGATAGTCGTGTTTGTTGTAGACATTATATGTGGATTAGGGAAAATTGAAACTAATCAAATTGTTTAAGTCATAAATTTAGACTATTGAATTAATGCAGAATATACATGTATTGATTGAGCATTGCATATGCATATTGTTTGGGAGGAGATAGGGGATGTACTCCACGGTTTAGGGGAAGATAGGGGATGGACCTCTAAACCGGATTTATTGTTTGGGAGGAGATAGGGGATGGACTCCATTAGCATCACTTTTATGTGTGCTTATTATATTGAAGTGTTTTACATGTTATTGATACAGCACTAAAATGTGTATCAAACGGGAAGTATGAAGTGTTTTGATATGAGCCTGAGTCTCATTTGTTTGTTGATATTGGAAGAATGTGAATTTGATATATATATAGTACACTGTTGTAAGTTTGGCCAAGTTCTGAGCCATATTGAATTAATATATTGGAAAGTAAAACGTGTCTTAGACATTAATGTCATGAAACAGTATTAAGTTATAATTGATTATCGTGGTTAACCATCTATTGAATGCTATAGCTTTATTCGATGCTTATATTTGGTTTAGTACTTTTCTACTGGGCTGTGGCTCACCCTTTATGGGAACATCATTTTCAGGTTCAGGTGATAAGCTACCTCCAAGGACTTAGCTTGGAAGAATTCAATTTTTTTTGGATTTTGAAGACTTGTCTTTAGTTATTTGTTTTTATTTGAGATTACATGTAAACATTCAAGCCAAGGGCTTAACTTGTAAATGAGTTAGTACTCATTCTTTAGTGTCCAAGTGTTAGCTTGGAAAGATGTAAGCCCTTAGGGCATTTATTTTGATGTTACATGTGATGTCTTTCAATAAAAGTACTCTGATGAATAATTCAAATGATTCGTTTTCTTTTATTAATGCATGTTAATGTTATGTATATTATGGGTTTAATTTGAGGGCGTTACATATTATACGTTGGAATTCCACCTCGTGCCTACATCTAAAATTAATTTTTTAAATTGCATGCCTTCTCATTGACAAATTTTCCAATATTCTGAAATTCGATTAGGAGAAGACATAATAGTGAGAACCGCATGTTTTATTACCCATGCAGAAGTGTCATATACTTGCATAACTTCTTTAACAATCAAATTTAAAATATGAACATAACAACGAATATGAAATAAATCACTATCAACAAGTAATTGTAAAGTTAATTTCAAATGCACTATAGTTTGATTGTAATATGATACATTATCTAAACTAATGGTAAATGTTTTATTTTACAAAGCTCACTTATATAATACATTCCTTATTGCTACCCCAAGTGAATGACTATTGCATGGAAGTTCAACTAATCTAAATGAAATCATTCTTTTATTTAATTTTTAATCATTATCAATATAATAAGCAGTGATTCATTGATATTCTAAACCATTATTTGACCACAGAACAGATATTAAATAAACTCTTCTATTTTTAAATCTTTAAAAATGTTAAATAATTCAATTTTAATATCCTCAAATTTCTTGAAAATCCTATTTCTGGTATTAATTCTTGAAAAACCTTGATATTGAGGTGCGAAACCTCCGTGAATCATTTCTAAAAAATCAGGACATTTGCAGTAAAAAGTTACTCTTTTTTAATAATATAATTAACTACAGAATCTTTTGCACATACAGGATCATATGAAAATGTTTTGTAAATTTCCAGTTGATGAAGCCTCTAAGCATTTGAATAACAATTTAAATAAAATAATATATATTAACTAATAATTAGTTAAAATAAATAGAAAATAATAAATATGAATAACACGAAGTAATATATGTCAACAAACAATTAATGTGAAACAATGAGTAACTAATAAATATTAATTGAAATAGTTAATGTTACTGACTGGCGCATGCGATACAAAAATTAAGTTCTTCTGGTAAAAGCTTCTTGCAAAATTGCAATTGCCAATTAGGAATGACACTTGAAAATTAAATGAGAGAGTTGAGAGTTGAGAGTTGAGAGTTGAGAGAGAATGAGAGTTTGAGAGAGAGATTTGGTTGTGATTGTGTTTGTGAGATATAAAATGTGAGAGGAGTGGTATCTATACGAGTTGGGGTCGAAATAGAAATTAAAAAAAATTGGTCGTTTTTGGCAATGGTCAAATGACCTTTTCAAAAAAAAAAAAAAAAAATTAACCTTTGCTGCTACTACATAGGTTAACGTTGGGGCCAGGTGATATAGGACAAGATTTTAAGAATTTTTAAAATCTTGTCCTACATAATATATCAAAAATATTAAAACTAAAAATATAAAAATTCTTAAAATTTTGAACTACATCACCAGGTCGAGCCAACCATTAGGGGAAAATTTTTCAGGCTTAATGGACCGGGCCTCAAAATAGACGGCCTAGGGCCAGGCCTAAGGTCTTGAGCCAAGCTGTAATATCATGCTTGTTTACTTGAATATCATGCTTCATTACCTGTAATAATTGTAATTGTGTATTGGATTGGGAAAAATGGACGGGGTGTGTATGTGTTTAGTGGGTATTCCAAACTCATGGCGTTTAATACCAGGTATTGAGAACTATTAACCGGTTAAAGGCGAAGCTGAAGCATTTGAGGACGTATGGTTACCCTAGAAGAATTAGATACTAGTGTTGTTCAGTCCCTTTTGTAACCATGTTTGGGATTGTAAGTGTTAAAACTCTCGATGTAATTAAGACATATATCTTGTAATTATTATTTTGCTTATATATGTATATATATTTTTTGTAACCTATCATTATATTTCGTCAACTCATGTAGACCTTGTGTTAATATCTTATTAAGATCTATCAAAAGGGTAACTTTGCTATCTAAGGAGCTTGGACTTACAATGGAGGTTATTTTGACTCTTCTTATCTTTCTTGAAATCTTACTTGGTTATTGACCAAAAGACTCATTAGTGACATTTCCTTCACTCATAACCTTAGCAAAACCTTATATTTATTTATTAATATATTTTTTGGTGTTCCTGATTTTTAGGGTGTCACATTTTTAATATGGGACAAGGTCCCTAAGTTTATTTCAAGCTTTCCAAAAGAAAATAAGGAAGGTCCTAAAAATACCAAAAAACTAAACTACTATTTTTTAAAGTTCCCCAACAATTCTTACTTTCTTCTAAAACTCATATCCAATCATATGAATTGAATCGAATTGTGAATTTTAATATCCCAACAACCATGGATATAACAATTGTAAGGATGTGAGATATATGTCTGACACCCGGAACATGCCACAGATCACAACACCAATCTCTGTGAAGAAGTTCTTGAATTTGCCTCCCTAACCCAGCCTGTGGATGTACATCATTCAAGTTAAGATAGAGGCTCACCCCTTCTGATGAATCAGATTCCACCAAGATGAAATGATAACCTTCAACCCATGCTAGATGTAACCCCAAGTTGGGTGCCCACAGCTCCACCGCAAGACAGTGGGTCATGCCAATGCAGCATTGAAACCCCACCCTCCACTCGCCATTTGAAGCTCGATTTAATCCCCCAGCTGCCGGTGTACCGAAGGGAGCAATCAATGCTCCATCCACATTCAATTTAACCCAATCACAATGAGAAGAGATCCATTCAGCAATACTACGACGCAGCCCTTCCCTTTGCAACACCCTTTCCATCCATTAAACTAACTTTACTGGTAGTGTTTTGGAGAGTTCGTAAAACGAGATACAAAGATAACTGCACATGACTACATATAAATAGAAGGAGAAATTATATTGGTAATCCGTGTATTTTATTTATTGTGTCATTTTGGTTCTTACATTTTTAATTGACTCAATTTTAACCCTTAATTTTAGATTTTATATCAATTTGATCCAATTGATAATGTGATTAGTATTTTTGATGAAAAATTATCACTGAATTGGTTGAGATTAACCCACTAAGTTGAGTAAATTCATAATTTTGGCCTTAAAAATATTACAAATACTATTAAAAAAACTGGTAAGAGCTGTAATCAATTTGACCTAATTGAAATAAAGTCATAAATTCAAGATTAAAATCAAGTCAATTAAATTTATACAAACCAAAATGACACAAGAACTAAAATATAGAAACTACCATTATAATTTGTCCTAAATAGAATTAGGCTACAAATTACAAGCATTGAAAACTAAAATACGTTTACCCTAAAATTGAGGATGTAGACAACCCCCCAAAACTCCCACCACCCAAATTACAATGAAATTGGATCCCAACTATGATTGATTTGTGTATCTAGTACTTATTATAGACCCATACTACCCAATGATTAGATACCCACACCGTTTGTGCAAATGAAGTGAATAAATTAGGAATCTTGCTTCTATGTGAGTAGAATGGTAACCTTGTCTTTGATGGAAGAAGTGAATGAATTAGGAATCTTGCTTCTATACGAGGAAAGATAAGTAGTAGCAATTTAACATTCTTAATTTATTAAAATGATGAAAAAGTTAAAGTTTACAAGTTTGATACCAAAGTAATACTTGTTTCTTGAAAAAGTTAAAGTTTACAAGTTTGATATATTCTAATTTTTTAATTTTTTGATTTAAAAAAAAAAAAACCTCAGCATTTATTAATTTCTCCCAACCTCCATGCCTTTGGGAGATTTGGTCAAAAACCCTCATAATTAAACTTTAATGCATTAAAGACCAGTATAAACAAAATTCCTTAAAAATTCCAACACATATGATTATTATCAAAATATTGAACTTTAATATAATATCTATATCTATCTATACTATATATTAAGCAAAAGGGGGTTTTTAACCCCAAGCCTTGTGAGAGCTCCAATCTCCCAATCTAAATTTCCTGGTTTTTTGATTTAAAAATAAATAAAATCTTAGCATTTATTACCTTATCCCAACTCCCAAGTCTTACCCTCATAATAACACTTTAATGCATTAAGAACAAGTATAAAAAAATTCTTTGAAATCCAACACATATGAATTCCTTAAAAATTCCCAGCACATATGATTATTATCCCTCATAATAACACTTTAATGCATTAAGAACAAGCATAAAAAAAAATTTCTTGAAAAGTCCAACACATATGATTATTATCAAAATATTAAACTTTAATATAATATAATAAAAAAAGACATTTAATTCCTTGAAAAGTCTAACACATATGATTGTTATCAAAATATTAAACTTTAATATAATATAAAAAAGGAAAAAAAGAAGACATTTAAAAAAGAAATATTTAAAAATCACAATTCACATATATAGAAACCCCAAGCCTTGTGAGAGCTCCAATCTCTCAATCTAAATTTCCTGATTTTTTGATTTAAAAATAAATAAAATCTTAGCATTTATTACCTTATCCCAACTCCCAAGTCTTACCCTCATAATAACACTTTAATGCATTAAGAACAAGTATAAAAAAATTCTTTGAAATCCAACACATATGAATTCCTTGAAAATTCCCAACACATATGATTATTATCCCTCATAATAACACTTTAATGCATTAAGAACAAGCATAAAAAAAAGTTTCTTGAAAAGTCCAACACATATGATTATTATCAAAATATTAAACTTTAATACAATATAATAAAAAAAGACATTTAATTCCTTGAAAAGTCTAACACATATGATTGTTATCAAAATATTAAACTTTAATAAAATATAAAAAAGGAAAAAAAGAAGACATTTAAAAAAAATATATTTAAAAATCACAATTCACATATATAGATAATTGTAAACACAATAAAATAGGAGGTCATTCATGTCTAGACGTTTTTTTTATAAGATCTCATCCATTATAATAAGATAGTACTTTATTTCTCTCATCTTATAATATCTATCTATCTATCTACACTATATATTAAGCAAAAGGGAGTTTTTAACCCCAAGGCCTGTGGGAGTTTCAATATCCCAATCTAAATTTTTTATTTAAAAAAAAAAAACTCAGCATTTATTGATTTGGTAAAAATCTCCTTATCAGCATTTATTAACTTTTTTCAATCCACATGTCTTTCCACATGCCTGCATTTATTGATTTGGTGTTGATTTGGTAAAAATCTCCTTATCAGCATTTATTAACTTTTTTCAATCTACATGTCTTTCCACATGCCTGCATTTATTGATTTGGTCAAAATCTTTTGATTAGCATTTAAAATCCCCTCATACAAATAATTATAGATATAATCTGTGTATAGTAACTGTAGTACCTTTTTCAATTTCTCTCATACACTATGGTTAGTGATAAGATTGTTAAATTATTTTTATAAAAAATCTTTAAAAACATAGTTTATATAGTAAAAAAAATCTAAAACAAATATAAATATCTATAATTATCCCGTGCACAGCACGGGTGATAGACTAGTTTATACTACATATTAAGCAAAATGGGGTTTTTAACCCCCAAGGCCTGTGAGAGCTCCAATATGCCAATCCTAATTTTTTGATTTTTTGATTTTTTTTTTTAAAAAAAAAAACAAACCTCCATCCATCATTTAATTTGAGCCTTTTTGAAAACCTAAACCCTATTTTGAAAATCTAAACCCTACTAACTTCGATATTCAAATCTTAATTTTTAATTTTTTTTTCCAATTAAAAAAAAAAAAAAAACTCCACTCATCATTTAATTTGAGTCTTTTCAAAAACTAAACCCTACTTTGAAAATCCCTCTCCTATATATATCTCCTTCTTGCCTCACTATCTTCCATCCTATTACAAGCATCACTACTACTACTATCTCTTCTGTTTCAAATTCAATCTCCATAGAGAAACATTCTCTCTCCCTCTCTATCTCTCTGATCTACAATGGCCCAATTGAGCTCATTCAAGGCTTTGACGATTTTCTTGGTCATCGCTATCTTCTCTGTTATTGGATCCTCACAAGACTTCGAAATGGCTCTAGCACCGTCACCGTCAATGGACGCTGGATTTGCTTACTCATTGCCTATATCTGCAGCTATCGTCTTCTCTTCGATTATTTTGTCTCTTCTCGCGCTCATGAAGCACTAGATCTCCGATTCTTAAAACAAACATACATATATATGTGGAGTTATTTGGGATTATTTGTTGGAGTGTGATGAAGGATTTTTTATTCTTTTTTTTAGTTAGTTCCAGAGAGGAATGATATGAGAGTGATTATGTAAATGTTTAAGTTGAAAACATTATGAGAGTGATTATGTCCATGTTTATGTACATGTTTATGTTAATCACAGATTTGTTTTATATTTATTGGTTCATATGTAATATACATATATGGTTTGATTTTTTGGTAGAGCATTTGTATATTTCTGTTATCATTTTTTACGCCGTAGCAGCTTCTTTGTCCGTACCTCATTTTTTGGTTATTAATTTATAAAAAATATTATGCACCCACCCTTATCAATCTATAATTTATTCTGAATATGTATTTTTATATTAGGGAGTTTATGAATAAAATGAATTTAAATTGTCAATATCTTTTTCTAAATAAATTCTAAGTTTACAAATCTAAATTTGTAATAATGTTGTTAATTTACTGAGTCACGTTGTCAAAAATCAATTTCGAACGGTATATCTAATTTAAATAATAAGATTTTCTATTTTTTTAATTAAAAATAGAAAAGATAATTTTTTAAATACATTGTTTAGAATGAGCAACATGGAAATGAAAATAGAGAACAAATTTTTATTTATTAATCTATGATTTTCTAATAGGTTTCCTTTTTATTTTTCATGTTTTTGTCTGTCTCCAATTTTTTAATAATTAAATTACGGTAAACCCCCTGAATACTATTGAAATCACACTGCACCCCTTTTATCTTTTCAAATGTAAGTGATTATCACTGTTAAATGTAATGATTAAATTACTAAAATACCTTTATTTAGTTAGTTCATTTTCTACTTAATTTAGCAGAGAATTTAATATAAACAAATGGAGAAAAGGTAAGAAATTAAAAAGATATATTAACATGAAAAAATAAAAAAAGATAAGTCATACTATTAACCAAATCTCTCCATCTAAAAAGAGTGTAATGCTATATAAATTTTTTATTTATATATAATTTTCATACATAACAATTTGATTTATTATAAACTTTTCACTAGAAAACAAAATATCATATAATAATGATATTTCCATATTATTTTTATCAATTTTTTTTATTAATTTTATATATATTTAAAATTTTCCAACTAAAAAAATTGTAAACACAACGAAGCACAAAAGACGAGGCGGTGCTGCACTGGAAGTTCCAACGTGTGAATGAAGAACCATGGTTTAATCCAAGTCTCAAGGAGTGCAAATGAAGCATCGTGGTTTAATCAAAGTCTCAAGGTGTGAATAAATTTAATTTTAAATGGGTAAATTATAAATACATTTTTTTTATATTTGATTAAAATATATATAGCGATCCCGGGTTTACCCTTATTGTACAGTGATCCGGACATGTGTCCGTGGAGGTTGGTAGTTGATTATTATCTCGTTTACATCCTTTTTACTTTGTAGTTGAGTTATGGGATGTGTTGGGCATGTTTGTTACAGGTTGGTTGAGTTTAGAAACCAAAACTAGTTGCCCAGATTTTGACCTGTCCGCTCGAGCGGGGGTTTTGGCGCTCGAGCGGGAATTGCACCCATCCAGTATTTCCTGTGCAGTGTTGGACGCTCGAGCGTGGGATTGGCCGCTCGAGCGGGGTTGTGTGAGTGCCGCTCGAGCGGGGAGTTGAAAGCTCGAGCGGAGACCTGGTTCTGTAAAAGTTCTGGGAGTGTGCATCCGCCGATCGAGCGGGATGGTTGACGCTCGAGCGGGAGTCTGTGAGTGAAGCTCGAGCGGGGTGTTTGACGCTCGAGCGGGGCGACTGGGTTTAAGTTCCGAGTTTTGACTTTTCAAATCACTTTTTCACTTTCTCACTTTCTCTTCTCTCCCCTACTTTTCCAAAAACACCATTGTTGAGCCTCTCACTCTAGAACTCTACCTTCTCTCTAGGTTTTGATCTAGTAGGAGTGATTTGCTCACCTTTGGCCTTTACAAAAAGTTGTTGATCGTCGAGGGCTACATTTTAATCTGAAAATTTCGAGTTTTGGAGCACGTTGGGTTTTGTCATCTTCTCTCTTGGGACTCCGGATTTGAGGTAGGGATATCCCACTCCTCTCTATGGATTTTGTCTTTAAATTTTAGTATTTTGAGATGTTGGGGTTGGTTTGGTAATTTTGTGAAAGTTTGGGGCTTTTGTGTTATTTTGCAAAAGTTGGGGTTTTATTTGTAATAAACCTAGATGCATGTTTGGCATAGAGAAATGGAACAAATGTTGAATCATTGATGAAAATGGGACCTAAGGGTCGTAATGTTAATTATGGAAATGACCTAATTACATTGTTTGATTAATTGGGATAATTAATTGTGAGAAATGAGGAAATGAAATGAAATTGTTGAGATTGAGAATGTATGGGGTTAAAGGGTGTAGTTGAATTAATTATCACTCACCGAAATGTAATGTTGATTGAATATCCATTGTGCATTTATTTTCTGTTTAGAGATAACTGCTTTGGGCTATCGGTGGAGGATAGTCGTGATTGTTGTAGACAATGCATGATGATTAGGCAAACGAAAACTAATCAATAGAATGTGTCATGGAATTTGACGGTTGATAGAATACATTAACTGTATATATTGGGTGATTGCATATAGAACCAATGTGTTTGTATACGTTATGTGTAGAGGAGGAGATGGGGGATGTACTCCGCGGTTTAGGGGAAGATGGGGGATGTACCTCTAAACCGGATAGTATTGGGAGAAGATAGGGGATGAACTCCGTAGATACAGCTCATATGCTTGTCTAGAGAAGTGAAGATAGAGCTCATATGCTTATCTTTGTGAAGTATAGATACAGCTTATATGCTTGTCTGTGAATGTGGGATATAGTTGTTATATATATCTGTTGAGAATGTGGATATAGCTTATATGCTTATCTGTGAATGTGGGATATAATTTTTATACATATCTGTTGAGATGATGATAGAGCTAATATGCTTACATGTGAAAAAGGGAAAATGAAAGGTAACTTGGACTCATAAGTCGTATGACATAAAATGTGATTTATGTGGATGTATCAGTGTTGGCCATCTATCAATTGCTAATCTTTTAGTCATTGTTCATGGTTGGTTTAGTGTATTTCTACTGGGTTGTGGCTCACCCTATATGGGAACATCATTTTCAGGTACAGGTAGCATGCCACTTCCAAGGACATAGCTTGGGAGGCTAGATGCGAGCTGATTTTTGCTGTTTAGTTTCTTTTTGATGTATTACATGTATATTCAAGCCAAGGGCTTAATGTGTAGATGAGTTAGCATCCTTTTGTTGTAACCAAGTGTTAACTTGGAAAGCTGTAAGCCCGTAGGGCATTTTGCTTTTGTTGTTAACATGTAATACTATAGTAATGAAACTTTGATTAATAGAAGAATGTGGTTATTTTGCTTGTCAAGGAATGTCTCAATTGAGGGTTTAATGTTATTATTTTGAGGGCGTTACAACTTGGTATCAGAGCGTACCGGGTTCGAGTACTTTGGGTATGTGGGAAGTGATTAGGATCACAATGGGTTTGTCTCGCTTGATAGAGACTTAGATGTAGTGTCATATGCTATGTGCTTAATTGATAACATGCTTATGTGACTATGTGGATATGGGATTTAGTTTCTAGGATGTTGATTGGATCCTTGGGTTTCTGTGAGTCTTGTTGGAAAGGCACTTGATCAATGCTGTTTCTAACCGGAACTCTAGTAACGCCTCGGGACTATCATTATCCGGAAATGAAATTCGTAAGTGCTTATGTGTTTATGTGCTTACATGGAGTGAATTACAGTTGTCCATGCATTAGGACGTGAGTGTTTAGTTTCGGCACATTTGTGAATGTGCTAACGTTCTGTATTACCTTTATTAGGATGTCAGGACGAGGAAGAGGTGCTAGGCGTGGTAGGCCTGCGAGGCAGGAAGTACCATTACCGGAGGAGGTTCCGACAGTGCAGGAGGGAGTTGGCCAGGCCAATGTGGCCGAGCCAGCGGGTCAACAGGCTATGGGTGCCTTGGCCAGAGAGATAGCAGGAGCTTTGGGTATTCTTAGAGCTGGGAATCAGGCAGCTGAGGCAGGGCCTTCTTTCTTGAAGAGGGAGTTTTTTCGGTCTAATCCGGATGAGTTTATCGGGGATCCGAAGGAGCCACTAAAGGCAAATGAGTGGCTAGAGCAAATGAGTAAGACGTTCGAGATGCTTGGCATCAAGGACGGAGCACTGAAAGTGACCTTGGCATCCTTCCAGCTGAAGGGAGATGCGGGTCAATGGTGGAAGTACAAGAAGGCTCGTGTTGGGGGTACATGGGAGGCGTTTGTCAATGCTTTTCAGGAGAGGTTTTTGTCTGCAGCAACTAGGGAGAAGCTGAGGGATCAGTTTAGCCAGCTTAAACAACAGGGCTTGTCAGTGGCCGAGTTTGAGGCTACTTTTACCAGTCTGTCCAGGTTTGCACCTGAACTGGTGGCGTCTGAGGAACGCCGTTGCTATGAGTTTGAGCAGAAGTTGAGGCGAGGCCTCAAGTTGAGAGTTGGTGGGTCTTACATCCGAGAGTATAGACACCTGGTAGATGCTGCTGCTCATATGGAAATTATGATGCAGGAAGAGGAGGAATAGCAGAAGGGCTCCAAGAGGAGCCAGGATGGTCAGGGTGATGGCAGGAGACAGAGGGGTTATAACCCTCAGCAGCCTCAGGGTGTAGTTTCTAGATCGACCTTTCCAGTGCCGAGTGCAGGCTCGGGGAGAGGCAATCAGGGGGAGTTTGCTTGTTACAAGTGTGGCCAGCTGGGTCACAAGGTTTCAGTTTGCCCGCAGAAGGGTGGGGGTCAGAGAGCTGCTTCTTCTTCAGCTAGACCGCAGAGTCAGAGTTTGGGCAGGGGGCAACCCTTGTCTTGTTATCAATGTGGACAGCCTGGGCACCTGAAGAGGTTTTGCCCGCAGTTGAGTGCCACTTCGGGAGCGTCTGGTTCCAGGCAGACGCAGAGTTTTCAGCCAGCTCAGTCTATGCAGGCCTCGAGGGCCAACCAGGGGGCTTCGTCATCCCAGTCAGTACAGCAGTCGTATGCTCCTAGAGGTGAGCAGGGGGATCAGGGGCCCACAGGGCGCGTGTATGCTGTTATCGCGCAGGATTTGGTACCGGCTCCGTCGGTAGTGAGAGGTACTTTTCTGTTTTGCAACTCGGTTGCTAGTGTGTTGATTGACACGGGTGCATCTCATTCTTTTGTATCTGCTGCATTTGCATCTGTTTTGGAGTTGAAGTTAGCACAGTTAGCATCTCCTATTTGTGTGGTATCGCCTTTGGGTGGTGAGTTGATCTTGAAACAAGGTGTTAGAGGTTGTGATATAGAGGTCGCCGACCATAGGCTTCCTTTTCCGTTTGTTGTCATGCCCATGAAGGGTTTTGATGTTATTTTGGGTATGGACTGGCTATCGTCATACCGGGCTGTTATCGATTGCTACCGCCAGAGGGTCACGTTATGTACCTTGAGCGGGGAGTGGTTCCATTTCTTGGGAGACCGGGTTGGTTTTGTTTTGCCACCGGGGTATGATTCGCGAGGGCGAAGTGAGCTTAGTGGTCTACTTGCTAGCTTTGAGAGTGGTGAGTGTGATGAAACCCAGGTTGTTTTGCCGAGGGTAGTTTGTGAGTACTCGGACGTCTTTCCCGAGGATCTCGTTAGTTTGCCACCTCATAAGGAGATCGAGTTCTCCATTGATTTAGTGCCCGGCACGGCGCCGATTTCTATGGCACCTTATCGTTTTGCTCCAGCAGAGTTGGTTGAGTTGAAAGTTCAGCTCCAGGAATTGCTAGATAAGGGTTTTGTTCGCCCTAGTGTTTCGCCGTGGGGAGCACCGGCCCTCTTTGCTAAGAAGAAAGATGGTGCCTTGAGATTGTGTATTGACTACCGGAAGTTGAATCGGGCTACGGTTAAGAATAAGTACCCTATGCCCCGTATAGATGATTTGTTTGACCAGTTGAAGGGTTCCCGTTGTTTCTCTAAGATAGACTTGAGATCGGGTTACCACCAGTTGAGGGTCAGGGAGGAGGATATTCCTAAGACGGCATTCCGTACGCGGTATGGCCATTATGAGTTTCTAGTGATGCCATTTGGGCTTACCAATGCACCGGCAGTCTTTATGGACTTGATGAACCGGATCTTCCGGGAATTCTTGGATCGATTCGTAGTCGTTTTCGTGGACGACATTCTTATCTATTCACCTTCGGAGGAAGAGCACGATGAGCACTTGAGAGTGGTGCTTGAGTTGCTTAGAGCCCATAGGCTGTATGCCAAGTTTGGGAAATGTGAGTTCTGGCTAGGAGAAGTCAAATTCCTAGGCCACGTGGTATTCGGGGAAGGGGTGTCTGTTGATACATCTAAGGTAGAGGCAGTGCAAGATTGGGCACAGCCTAAGAGTGTGTTTGAGATCCGCAGTTTTCTAGGATTAGCTGGGTATTACCGCCGATTTGTGAAAGATTTCTCCAAGTTAGCGTCACCATTGACTAGACTGACTCGGAAGGGAGTCAAGTTTGTGTGGAGTGAGACTTGTGAAAAGTCGTTCCAAGAGCTGAAAGTTAGATTGACCACCGCTCCGGTTCTGATTATTCCGGAGAGAGGGTTGGGTTATGCGGTTTATTGTGATGCCTCACGAGAGGGTTTGGGTTGTGTGTTGATGCAAGAGGGGAAAGTGGTAGCTTATGGCTCACGTCAGTTGAAAATACACGAGAAGAATTACCCTACACACGACCTAGAGTTAGCGGTTGTGATCTTTGCCTTGAAAGTCTGGAGGCACTACCTTTATGGTGAGAAGTTCGAGGTGTTCTCGGACCACAAGAGTTTAAAGTATCTGTTTACACAGAGAGACTTGAATTTGAGACAGAGGAGATGGATGGAGTTCATTGAGGATCATGATTTTGAGTTACACTATCACCCGGGAAAGGCCAATGTTGTGGCCGATGCCCTTAGTAGGAAATCCATTAGCGATGTAGCTTGTATAGCCATTCGGGAATGGGAGATGTTGGGAGCACTTGGCGAGTTTGATTTGCTACTGGGCGAATCTGTTGAGGCTGCGGCCTTGTTTTCAGTTGTTGCACAGCCTACACTTGTGACTAGGGTGTTAGAGGCACAGAGAGGTGACCTTGAGGTAGAGTCCTTCCGAGAGAAGATCTCCAGTGGGAAAGTGAAGAAGGGTTTGACGGTGTATCCCGACCTGAGTGTGAGATACCAAGACCGTTTGTTTGTACTGGAGTCTTGCCGAGAGGAAGTACTCCGAGAGTTTCACCATTTACGTCTTGCGGTGCATTCGGGAGGCACTAAGATGTATCGGGATTTGGGTCGCCAGTTTTGGTGGCGGGGTATGAAGAGAGATGTGGCTGTTTTCGTATCGAAGTGCCTTACTTGCCAGCAAGTGAAGGCCGAGCATCAGAGGCCAACGGGTTTGTTGCAACCCTTGCTTATTGTCGGGTGGAAGTGGGAGCATGTCACTATGGACATCGTTGTAGGTCTTCCGAGGACTCAGCGGGGTAGTGATGCTATTTGGGTGGTTGTAGACCGGTTGACTAAGTCGGCGCATTTCATTCCTATGCGCGTGAGAGATTCGGTAGATCATCTTGCCGACTTGTATATTCGGGACATAGTGAGATTGCACGGGGTCCCAGTGACGATCGTCTCAGATAGAGACCCTCGCTTTACTGCTAGGTTGTGGCAGAGTTTGCAGAGTGCCCTGGGCACTAAGTTGACCTTTAGTACGGCTTATCACCCTCAGACTGACGGGCAGTCCGAGCGTACTATTCAGATCCTCGAGGATATGCTTCGGGGTTGTGTCCTGGACTTCAGTGGGACGTGGGAGAGGCACTTACCTTTGGTAGAGTTTGCCTACAACAACAGTTTTCAGTCTAGCATCGGTATGGCACCGTTTGAGGCCTTGTATGGCCGACCGTGTAGGTCTCCAGTTTGTTGGGCCGAGGTGGGTGATGCACCTTTGTTGGGTCCGGAGTTGGTTAGGGAGACGACGGAGAAAGTTGAACTTATCCGTAGAAGGCTTGTTACAGCCCAGAGTCGTCAGAAATCTTATGCCGACCGTAGGAGGAGGCTTTTGGCGTTTGAGGTAGGTGATCATGTCTTCCTGAAGATATCACCTAGACGAGGTTTGATGAGATTTGGAAAGAGTGGGAAGTTATCCCCTCGGTTTATTGGTCCTTTTGAGATCCTTGAGAGAGTTGGCGAGGTTGCTTATCGGTTAGCTTTACCGCTGCAGTTGTCCGGAGTTCATGACGTGTTTCATGTGAGTATGCTTTGGAAGTATGAGCCAGATCCATCACATGTGTTGGATTGGACCAATTTAGAGGTAGATGAGGATGCCTCGTATGAGGAGAGACCGGTTCGGGTCTTGGATAGGCGGGATCAGGTCCTGCGTGGCAAGACCATTCCTTTCGTGAAAGTCTTGTGGAAACATCACGGAGTAGAGGAAGCCACTTGGGAACGTGAGTTGGAAGTCCGTGAGAAATATCCGGACTTGTTTGTTGATGTGTAATCTTGTATTTAAATTTTGAACTATTATTGAACTTAAGAACTTTTATATATGTCTTAAGTTGTGAAACATTAAAAATGTTTGGGTTTATTGGAAGTATGTTTTGAAACTTGCCTCGTATGGAAGTTGAATTTAATATTATATATGTTGAATACATTGTTAAAATTGGAAAGGAAATGTGTAATGTTGATGCATGTTGAAAGTACATATGTTGTTTACATATTGTGAAATGCCTCTTGTTAAAGGGATGGGATGGCCGGTAATGGGTCGAATTGTTGAATGTTAAAATGTAACATTGTTTAAAATGGAGGAAAACCTGTTTTGAAAACTTATGTTTAATTTCGGGGACGAAATTCTTTAAAGGGGGGAGGTTATAGCGATCCCGGGTTTACCCTTGTTGTACAGTGATCCGGACATGTGTCCGTGGAGGTTGGTAGTTGATTATTATCTCGTTTACATCCTTTTTACTTTGTAGTTGAGTTATGGGATGTGTTGGGCAGGTTTGTTACAGGTTGGTTGAGTTTAGAAACCAAAACTAGTTGCCCAGATTTTGACCTGTCCGCTCGAGCGGGGGTTTTGGCGCTCGAGCGGGAATTGCACCCATCCAGTATTTCCTGTGCAGTGTTGGACGCTCGAGCGGGGTTGTGTGAGTGCCGCTCGAGCGGGGAGTTGGAAGCTCGAGCGGAGACCTGGTTCTGTAAAAGTTCTAGGAGTGTGCATCCGCCGCTCGAGCGGGATGGTTGACGCTCGAGCGGGAGTCTGTGAGTGAAGCTCGAGCGGGGTGTTTGACGCTCGAGTGGGGCGACTGGGTTTAAGTTCCGAGTTTTGACTTTTCAAATCACTTTTTCACTTTCTCTTCTCTCCCCTACTTTTCCAAAAACACCATTGTTGAGCCTCTCACTCTGGAACTCTACCTTCTCTCTAGGTTTTGATCTAGTAGGAGTGATTTGCTCACCTTTGGCCTTTACAAAAAAGTTGTTGATCGTCGAGGGCTACATTTTAATCTTAAAATTTTGGGTTTTGGAGCACGTTGGGTTTTGTCATCTTCTCTCTTGGGACTCCGGATTTGAGGTAGGGATATCCCACGCCTCTCTATGGATTTTGTCTTTAAATTTTAGTATTTTGAGATGTTGGGGTTGGTTTGGTAATTTTGTGAAAGTTTGGGGCTTTTGTGTTATTTTGCAAAAGTTGGGGTTTTATTTGTAATAAACCTAGATGCATGTTTGGCATAGAGAAATGGAACAAATGTTGAATCATTGATGAAAATGGGACCTAAGGGTCGTAATGTTAATTATGGAAATGACCTAATTACATTGTTTGATTAATTGGGATAATTAATTGTGAGAAATGAGGAAATGAAATGAAATTGTTGAGATTGAGAATGTATGGGGTTAAAGGGTGTAGTTGAATTAACTATCACTCACCGAAATATAATGTTGATTGAATATCCATTGTGCATTTATTTTCTGTTTAGAGATAACTGCTTTGGGCTATCGGTGGAGGATAGTCGTGATTGCATACGTTATGTGTAGAGGAGGAGATGGGGGATGTACTCCGCGGTTTAGGGGAAGATGGGGGATGTACCTCTAAACCGGATAGTATTGGGAGAAGATAGGGGATGAACTCCGTAGATACAGCTCATATGCTTGTCTAGAGAAGTGAAGATAGAGCTCATATGCTTATCTTTGTGAAGTATAGATACAGCTTATATGCTTGTCTGTGAATGTGGGATATAGTTGTTATATATATCTGTTGAGAATGTGGATAGCTTATATACTTATCTGTGAATGTGGGATATAGTTTTTATACATATCTGTTGAGATGATGATAGAGCTAATATGCTTATATGTGAAAAAGGGAAAATGAAAGGTAACTTGGACTCATAAGTCGTATGACATAAAATGTGATTTATGTGGATGTATCAGTGTTGGCCATCTATCAATTGCTAATCTTTTAGTCATTGTTCATGGTTGGTTTAGTGTATTTCTACTGGGCTGTGGCTCACCCTATATGGGAACATCATTTTCAGGTACAGGTAGCATGCCACCTCCAAGGACATAGCTTGGGAGGCTAGATGCGAGCTGATTTTTGCTGTTTAGTTTCTTTTTGATGTATTACATGTATATTCAAGCCAAGGGCTTAATGTGTAGATGAGTTAGCATCCTTTTGTTGTAACCAAGTGTTAACTTGGAAAGCTGTAAGCCCGTAGGGCATTTTGCTTTTGTTGTTAACATGTACTACTATTGTAATGAAACTCTGATTAATAGAAGAATGTGGTTATTTTGCTTGTCAAGGAATGTCTCAATTGAGGGTTTAATGTTATTATTTTGAGAGCGTTACAATATAAATCGCCTCGCATAGTTTTAAAAATTATATTTCACTCCAGAAGTTTTTAATTTTATAACAAATCACCCATTTTATTATTATATTATCAAGCTCATTAACAATTTTTAATGATATTAAAAATATGTTTTAATTCATAATTTAAGTAATTTTATTATTGTATAGGTGAGTAATTACGATTTTTTTTAAAAATTAATTCTGTTAAATAAAAAATTATAACAAAAAAATATTTATAATTTTATAAATTATAAACGACAATTTATATTTTAAATAAATATTCTGAAATATATTTATAATTTTCGAGCTTTCGAGCTCCAAAACATTAATCTTAAATTTAAGTCTAAAATTTCCAATGGAGCCTTTAGCTTTTCCAACGAAGCCTTGAAGACAAAAGGGGCATATTAGCTCACTATGGAGAGACCCAACGCCTCCATAGCTTTATTGTGCTGTGGTTATTTAAATAGAGGCAAATGCTAACAATTCAATAGTTTAGAATATATCTATCTATCTATCTATCTATACTATATATTAAATAAAATGGGGTTTTTAACCTCAAGCGTTGTGGGAGTTCCAATCTCCCAATCTAAATTTCCTGATTTTTTTATTTTTTTTTAAAAAAAACATTAGCATTTATTAACTTCTCCTAACCCCCAAGTCTTACCCTCATATAACACTTTAATGTATTAAGAACAAACATAAAAAAAAATTATTTGAAATCTAACACATATGAATTCCTTGAAAAGTCCCAACACATATGATTATTATCCCTTATAATAACACTTTAATGCATTAAGAACAAGCATAAAAAAAATTTCTTGAAAAGTTCAATACATATGATTATTATCAAAATATTAAACTTTAATATAATATAATAAAAAAAAACATTTAATTTCTTGAAAAATCCAACACATATGATTATTATCAAAATATTAAAATTTAATATAATATAAAAAAGGAAAAAAAGAAGACATTTAAAAAAAAAGACATTTAAAAATCGTAATTCACATATTATGATTTTTTTTAAAATTAATTCTGTTAAATAAAAAATTATAACAAAAAAATATTTATAATTTTATAAATTATAAACGGCAATTTATATTTTAAATAAATATTCTGAAATGTATTTATAATTTTCGAGCTTTCGAGCTCCAAAACATTAATCTTAAATTTAAGTCTGAAATTTCCAATGGAGTCTTTAGCTTTTCCAACGAAGCCTTGAAGACAGAAGGGGCATATTAGCTCACTATGGAGAGACCCAACACCTCCATAGCTTTATTGTGCTATGGTTATTTAAAAAGAGGCAAATGCTAACAATTCAATAGTTTAGAATATATCTATCTATCTATCTATCTATCTATACTATATATTAAATAAAAAGGAGTTTTTAATCCCAAGCGTTGTGGGAGTTCCAACCTCCCAGTCTAAATTTCCTGATTTTTTTATTTAAAAAAAAAACATTAGCATTTATTAACTTCTTCTAACCCCCAAGTCTTACCCTCATAATAACACTTTAATGTATTAAGAACAAACATAAAAAAAATTATTTGAAATCCAACACATATGAATTCCTTGAAAAGTCCCAATACATATGATTATTATCCCTTATAATAATACTTTAATGCATTAAGAACAAGCATAAAAAAATTTTCTTGGAAAGTCTAACACATGATTATTATCAAAATATTAAACTTTAATATAATATAATAAAAAAAGAAGACATTTAATTTCTTGAAAAATCCAACACATATGATTATTATCAAAATATTAAAATTTAATATAATATAAAAAAGGAAAAAAAGAAGACATTTAAAAATCGCAATTTACATATATAGATAATTGTAAATATATTAAGGAAAATGGGGTTTCTAAACCCCAAGCCTTATGGGAGCTCCAATCTCTCAATCTTAATTTTCTAAATTTTTGATTAAAAAAAAATCAGCATTTATTGATTTGGTCAAAATCTCCTGATTAGCATTTATTAACTTTTTCCAATCCACATGCTTGCATTTATTAATTTGGTCAAAATCTCTCATTAGCATTTAAAATCCCTTCACACAAATAATTATAGATACAGCTTGTGCATAGTTACTGTAATAGCCCTTTTAATTTCTTCTGTACATTATGGTTAGTGATAAGATTATTAAATTTTTTTTATAGAAAAATCTTTAAAAACATAATTTATATATTAAAAAAAATTTAAACAAATATAAATATCTATAATTATCCCGTGCATAGCACAGGTGATAGGCTAGTCTATTATATAAGGAAAAGGGGAGTTTCTAATCTACAAGCTTTGTGGGAGCTCTAATATCCTAATCCTAATTTTCTAATTTTTTGATTTTAAAAAAAAACCCTCAGCATTTATTGATTTCTCCCAACCCACAAACCTTTTTGACTTCTCTCAGCTCTCATAATTACTGCAACACCATTTTCAATTTCTCCTATACACTATTTATTTAGTTATGGATATGAATTGAGTTATGGATTTCAAAAAGATATAACATCATCAAAATTTGAATTATGATTTAGTAATATAATTATCTATTTTTTATGTATATCTATCAAAATTTTAAAGGAAAAAAAGGGTTTTTAATCCACAAATCCTGTGGGAGCTCCAATATCCTAATTGCAATTTTCTAATTTTTTGATTTAAAAAAAAAAAAAACTCAACATTTTTTAATTTCTCCCAACCTCCATGCCTTTTGGGAGATTTGGTCAAAAACCCTCATAATTAAACTTTAATGCATTAAAGACCAGCATAAACAAAATTCCTTGAAAATTCCAACACATATGATTATTATCAAAATATTGAACTTTAATATAATATCTATATCTATCTATCTATCTATCTATCTATCTATCTATTATATAAGGAAAAAAGAGTTTCTAATCTACAAGTTTTGTGAAAACTCTAATATTCTAATCCTAATTTTCTAATTTTTTGATTAAAAAAAAAACTCTCAGCATTTATTGACTTCTCTCAACCCACAAACCTTTTTGACTTCTCTCATATTTACTGCAGCACCATTTTCAATTTCTCCTATACACTATTTATTTAGTTATGGATCTCAAAAAGATATAACATCTAAATTTGAATTATGATTTAGTAATATAATTATTTATTTTTTTGATGTATATCTATCAAAATTTTAAATCACTTAATAGGACAAATTAATCAATTTTCTAAAATTATTGATTTTTTAATTTATAAAATAGATTAAAAAAATTATTGATTTATTTATTTATTTAATAACAAAAATATTTCATAATCTCTCCATCCTAATTTCTCTCACCGATTTCCCAAAAAAAATATTAAAACTTGCCTTCCATCTCTCTTCCCCAAAAAATCAGATAATATTTTTCATGAAAGTTGTAGATATCTATCTATATCTTATATATTATATTAGAACATTAAAAAAAAAATTAGATATACAAACAAATAAAATTAATAAATTTGATTTTTATTTATTCAGTTAAAATCTTTCTTTTGCATCTCAATATCCAATTTTAAATTTTAAAAATCTTTAAAGTTTATCTGAACAAATCTAATTTAAAATTGTCTCTCACCATTATACTTTAAATCAATAAAACCCACATGTCTATCACATATCTAACTCACATCATAACTTACCTAAATAATAATAATTAAAAACAAATAGAAACCGCAGATAAATTAAATTAAAAAAAAAAGGATACCCACAATTCCATCTTAAATAAATTCAAGAAAAAAAAAAACCCCAAATAGAAACCACACAAAAATTTAAAAAGATAAGAATTTAGATATGGATCTAAAAAAAATAATGACAATATCTAAATTTGAATTATGATTTAGTAATGTAATTATCTATTTTTCTGATGTATATATATCAAAATTTTAAATCACTTAATGAGACAAATGAATCAATTTTCAAGTCTTATTTAAAGAATAATCTGTTTAGTCATCCCAATTCCTAAACTTCGCAGGCACTGGTAACGGAGCTAACAAATTAGGTTAGATGAGGTTTAAGTTGTTGGAGATAACATTCTCGCACTCTATAAATTTATTTATTTTTTAATTTTATTTTTTTCCTGTGTGATTCTCTTTCCCTACTGTTGGTTTGGTTTTCGGTTTCGGTTTCAGTTTTAGTGAGGTTTATGTGTTTATTTACAGGTTTGCATGGTAGAGAAAAATTGTTTGTGATTATGGTTGTAATCGAAGTATCTACGTCCGTTCCATGCCAAGGATTTGATCGGATTTTGTTTTCTTCAGTGAAGACCATAAAATTGAAGTAAAAAAAATGGTATCAAACTCTTTATGTTTTGTCATTTTATTTTATAAAAAATGTGAAAATTTGTTGAGAATTCAATATTTTACTATAACATTAGATTTTTATATAATTAAGTAAATTTAAAACTTTTAAATATCATTGTGTTCTTTATTTTTATTCTTTTTCTATCCCATTAAACCATTATTACTATTTGTTAGTTTGTTAATTATAATTCAATTAATTGAAAATGAGATCTTAATATAACTTTTCATAAATATTATAGTTAATTTGTTACAACTATAGTTGCATATAATAGCATAATATATAGGATAATCTCTAAATATAATTTCTATTTTTTTATGTGATTAAAATAGTCCATCTTAATAGTTTGTAGAAGAGTTAGATGGTTTCTTTTATCTCTAAAAAAATCCAATCTATTTTTTTTTCTTTTTAATTTTTTAAGTTGAAAGTCTATCTTAATAGTATATAGAAGAGTTAGATGGTTTCTTTTATCTCTAAAAAACCCAATCTATTTTTTTTTTTTTTTTTTACTTTTTAACTTTTTAAATAGAAACATCAATTGTTTATATCCATAAAACAAAACTAATAAACACATATCAAAAAGCTACACTTTTTTTTTCCTTTTTTTAATATGTAGGATATTTATAAATGGAAAATGTTTGACACTTCAAAATTTTTTCCATAATCCAACTTATAATGATGTTGTCATAAGTGTCAATTTTTATATAAATATGAGAAGAGAATTAATTAAATTATACATTTCAACCAACCACATACTCAAACTTTGACTATGTCAAAATGTTATCTATCTATCTATCTATCTATATATATATATATATATATATATCTATACTATATATTAAGCAAAAGGGGGTTTTTAACCCCAACCCATGTGGGAGCTCCAATCTCCCAATCTAAATTTCTTGATTTTTTGATTTTAAAAAAAAATCTTAGCATTTATTAACTTCTCTCAACTCCCAAGTCTTACCCTCATAATAACATTTTAATACATTAAGAACAAGCATAAATTTTTTTTTTTTTGAAATCCAACACATGAATTTCTTGAAAAGTCCCAACACATATGATTATTATCCCTCGTAATAACACTTTAATGCATTAAGAACAAGCATAAAAAAAAATTCTTAAAAAGTCCAATACATATGATTATTATCAAAATATTAAACTTTAATATAATACAAAAAAAGGAAAAAAAAGAAGGCATTAAAAAAAAAAGACATTTAAAAATCGCAAGCTCCAATCTCTTAATCTAAATTTCTTAATTTTTTGATTTAAAAAAAAAAAAAAACTTAGCATTTATTAACTTCTCCCAACCCCCAAGTCTTACCCTCATAATAACACTTTAATGCATTAAGAACAAGCATAAAAAAAATTTCTTGAAAAGTCCAACACATATAATTATTATCAAAATATTAAACTTTCATATAATATAATAAAAAAAAAGACATTTAATTTCTTGAAAAGTCTAACACATATGATTATTATCAACATATAATATAATATAAAAAAGAAAAAAAAGAAGGCATTTCGAAAAAAATATTTAAAAATCGCAATTCACATATATAGATAACTAGCCTATCACCCGTGCTATGCATGGGATAATTATACATATTTATATTTGTTTTAGTTTTTTTTAATATATAAATTATGTTTTTTAAGATTTTTTATAAAAATAATTTAACGATCTTATCACTAACCATAGTATATGGGAGAAGTTGAAAAGGGTGCTGCAGTAACTATACCCGGATTGTATCTATAATTATTTGTATGAGATTTTAAATGCTAATCAGGGGATTTTATCAATAAATGCAGGTATGTGGAAAGACATGTGGATTGCAAAAAAATAATAAATGCTGATCAAGGGATTTCGACCAATTCAATAAATGCTGAGTTTTTTTTTTTAATAAAAAATTTAGAAAATTCAGATTGGGATATTGAAGCTCCCACAGGCCTTAGGGGTTAAAAATTTCCTTTTGCTTAATATATAGTATAGATATAGATGGATTGTAAACACAATTCGTGCATAGCACGGGTGATATGTTAGTATTATATAAGGAAAATGGGGTTTCTAACCCACAGGCTTTGTGAATCTTAATTTTCTAATTTTTTGATTTTTTAAAAAAAAAACCCTCAGCATTTATTGACAAATCCACAAGACTTTTTGACTTCTCTCATACTTATTTCTGCCATACACTATGGTTAGTGATGGGATTATTAAATTATTTTTATAAAAAATCTAAAAAAAATAATTTTGTATATTAAAAAAATATTTAAAACAAGTATAAATTCTTATTAAATCTATCTATCTATCTATCTATCTATCTATATTTATACTATATATTAAGCAAAAAGGGGTTTTAACCTCAAAGCCTGTTGGAGTTTCAATATCCTAATCTGAATTTTCTAAAATTCTTATTATAAAAAAAAAACTCAGCATTTATTGATTTGGTCAAAATCCCCTGATCAACATTTATTAACATTTTTCAATCCACATGTCTTTCCACATGCTTGCATTTATTGATTTGGTCAAAATTCCCTGATCAGCATTTAAAATCCCCTCATACAAATAATTATAGATACAATCCGTGTATAGATACTACAGTACTCTTTTCAACTTCTCTCATACACTATGGTTAGTGATAAAATTGTTAAATTATTTTTATAAAAAATCTTAAAAAACATAATTTATATATTAAAAAAATTTAAAACAAATATAAATATTTATAATTATCCCGTAAATAGCACAGGTGATAGACTAGTATCTATACTATATATTAAGTAAAAGGGAGCTTTTAACCCTCAAGGCCTGTAGGAGCTTCAACATGTCAATCCTAATTTTCTAAGTTTTTGTTTTTTTTTTTTTAAAAAAAAATTAACCTCAGCATTTATTAACTTTTCTCAACCTATATGACTTTTTGACTTCTCTCATAATTACTGCAATACCTTTTCCAAAACAAATAATTTGTATATTAAAAAAAATTTAAAACAAATATAAATATCTATATCTATATCTATATCTATCTATTTATTTATATCTATCTCTAACCCATAAGTTTTGTGGGAGTTTCAATATCTGAACCTTCATTTCTTAATTTTTTTGATATTCTTTGGAAAAAAAAAACTTAGCACTTATTAAATTCCTCCAAACCTTTTTAACTTCTCCAATACACACACTCTTTTTAACTTTTCACATACCTATTGCAAACAGTGAGTCTCCTTTTTATTTTCTCCTTCTTGACTTCTCACTTCTACACTTTCAACTTCAGTGACCACGTATGCAAATAGTACGTCTTCTTTTTGTTTTCTCCTTCTTGACTTTTCCTTTTCCTTTTCCTTTTGCTTTTGTTTACTGTTTTAATATTGTAGTTAGATAGCGCATAAAAATATTTGTGATTTGCCTAGGTGAATAAAAAATTATAATTTAATTTTTTAATATGATTGAAGTTAAATAAATATAAACCCGCACAAAGAGAAAAATGTGATTATAATTAGTTGAATGATTCTTTTTTTTTTTTAATGTGATTGTAGTTAGTTTAATAGTTCTTTTTTTTCATTTATTTATTTTATTGTGAAAAATGTGATGTGACTGTACTTTGTTCAATGACTCTTTTTTTTAATATGATTGTTGTATATTTATCTATTTATCTATATCTATATCTATCTATACTATATTTAAGTAAAAGGGGATTTTTAACCCCAAGGTCTGTGGGAGCTTCAATATCCCAATATGAATTTTCTAAATTTCTTATTAAAAAAAAAAACTCAGCATTTATTGATTTGGTCAAAATCCCCTGATTAGCATTTATTAACTTGTTTCAATCCACATGTCTTTCCACATGCCTGCATTTATTGATTTGGTCAAAATCCCCTGATCAGCATTTAAAATCCCCTCATACAAATAATTATAGATACAATCCGTGTATAGTTACTGTAGTACCCTTTTCAGCTTCTTCCATACACTATAGTTAGTGATAAGATTGCTAAATTATTTTTATAAAAAATCTTAAGAAACATAATTTATATATTAAAAAAATCTAAAACAAATATAAACATCTATAATTATCCTATGCATAGCACGAGTGATAGGCTAGTCTATACTATATATTAAGCAAAAGGGAGTTTCTAACCCCCCAGGCTTGTGGGAGCTCCAATATGTCAATCCTAATTTTCTAATTTTTTGTTTTTAAAAAAAAAAATTAACCTCAGCATTTATTAACTTTTCTCAACCCACAAGACTTTTTGACTTCTCTCATAATTACTACAGCACATTTTCCAAAATAAATAATTTGTATATTAAAAAAAATTAAAACAAATATAAATATCTATATCTATCTATTTATTTATATCTATCTCTAATCCATAAGTGTTGTGGGAGTTCCAATATCTGAACCTTAATTTCTTAATTTTTTTTGATTTTTTTTGAAAAAAAAAACTTAACACTTATTAAATTCTTCCAAGTCTTTTAACTTCTCCAATACACACACTCTTTTTAATTTTTCACATACCTATTGCAAACAGTGAGTCTCTTTTTTGTTTTCTCATTCTTGACTTCTCACTTCTACACTTTCAATTTCAGTAACCACGTATGCAAACAGTAAGTCTTCTTTTTGTTTTCTCCTTCTTGACTTTTCCTTTTTCTTTTGCTTACTGTTTTAATATTGTAGTTAGATAGCGCACAAAAATATTTGTGATTTGTCTAGCGAATAAAAAATTATAATTTAATTTTTTAATATGATTGAAGTTAGATAAATATAAACCCGCACAAAGAGAAAAATGTAATTATAATTACTTGAATGATTCTTTTTTTTTTTTAATGTGATTGTAGTTAGTTTAATTGTTCTTTTTTTTCATTTATTTATTTTATTATGGGAAAAATGTGATGTGATTGTAGTTTGTTCAATGACTCTTTTTTTTAATATGATTGTTATAGTTAGTTCAATGGTTTTTTTAATGTTATTTAATCTTTTTATTTACTATTTTAAATTTATTTTTAATATGATTGAAGTGAAATAAACATAAACACTCACAAAGAAAAAAAATGTGATTGTAATGTGATGTGATTGTAGTTTGTTCAATGACTTTTTTTTTAATATGATTGTTGTAGTTAGTTCAATGATTTTTTTTTTAATGTTATTTAATCTTTTTATTTACTATTTTAAATTTGTTTTTAATATGATTGAAGCTAGATAAACATAAACACTCATAAAGAAAAAAATGTGATTGTAGTTAGTTCAATGGTTTTTTTTTTTAATGTGATTGTAGTTAATCAATGGTTCCTTTTTTCATTTATTTATTTATTTTTATTATGGAAAAAATATGATGTGATTGTAGTTTGTTCAATGACTCTTTTTTTTTAATGTGATTTAATCTTTTATTTACTGTTTTAATGGTTTTTCTTTACAATTATTTATGAAAAAAATATGATTGTAGTTAGATAGCATAAAAGTATTTGTGATTTTATTTTATTTTTTTTGTGATTTGATTTTTAAAGTACCAATTATTGATAACGATTAGATTGTATTTTGAAAAAAAAAATGTAATTGATTTTTTTAACTTACTGTGTTTTTTGAAAAAAAATTATTGTGTTTTTTTAACTATCAATTCACTTAATTTGTGATTTGATTTTTAACTCAATGTGTTTTTTGAAAAACAAAATGAATTGTACTCATTAGAGTCACATAATGTACCAATTATTGATGATGCTTAGATTGTATTTTGACCAAAAAAAATTATAATTGATCTTTTTAACTCACTATGTTTTTTGAAAAATAAATTATTATGTTTTTTAATTATCAATTGACTTAATTTGTGATTGATTTTTTTAATTATTGATGATGATTAGATAGCATTAAAAAATTGTGATTTGTATGATTGAAGTTATCTCCTTTTGTTTATAATTTTATTTTTTAATATGATTGAAATTAGATAAACATAAACACTCATAAAAAAAAATGTGATTGTAGTTTGTTTAATGGTTCTAAATAATCTTTTTTTATTTACTATTTTAATGGTTATTTTTTTCAATTATTTCTTTTATTATGAGAAAAATGTCATTGTAGTTAGATAGCATTAAAAAAATTGTGATTTGTATAATTAAAGTTATCTCCTTTTGTTTATAATTTGATTTTTTTAATATGATTGAAGTTAACTCACAAAAAGAAAAATGTGATTGTACTTTGTTCAACGGCTCTAAATAATTTATCTATACTATATATTAAGCAAAAGAGGGTTTTTAACCCTCCCCCCCAAGGCCTGTGGGAGTTTCAATATCTCAATCTAAATTTTCTAAATTTTTTATTTTTTATTTAAAAAAAAACTCAGCATTTATTGATTTGGTCAAAATCTCCTGATCAGCATTTAAATTCCCCTCATACAAATAATTATAAATACAATCCGTGTATAGTTACTACAGTACCATTTTTAACTTTTCCCATACACTATGGTTAGTGATAAGATTGTTAAATTATTTTTATAAAAAATCTTAAAAAACATAATTTATATATTCAAAAAAATCTAAAACAAATATAAATATCTATAATTATCTCATGCATAGTACGAGTGATAGGCTAGTCTATCTATACTATATATTAAACAAAAGGGGGTTTTTAACCCTAAGTCTTGTGGGAGCTCCAATCTCCCAATCTAAATTTCCTGATTTTTTGATTTTAAAAAAAAAAAAAAACCTTAACATTTATTACCTGCTCCCAACCCCCAAGTCTTACCCTCATAATAACACTTTAATGCATTAAAAACAAGTATAAAAAAAATTCTTTGAAATCCAACACATATGAATTCCTTGAAAAGTCCCAACACATATGATTATTATCAAAATATTAATGCATTAAGAACAAGTATAAAAAAATTTCTTGAAAAATCTAACACATATGATTATTATCAAAATATTAAATTTTAATATAATATAATAAAAAAAAGAAGACATTTAATTCCTTGAAAAGTTCAACACATATGATTATTATCAAAATATTAAACTTTAATATAATATAAAAAAGGAAAAAAAGAAGACATTTAAATAAAAAAAAGAAAAAAAAAAGACATTTAAAAATCCTAATTCACATATATAGTTAATTGTAAATATGTTAAGGAAAATGGGGTTTTTAAACCCCAAGTCTTGTGGGAGCTCCAATCTCTCAATCTTAATTTTCTAAATTTTTGATTTAAAAAAAAAAAACTCAACATTTATTGATTTGGTCAAAATCTCATGATCATCATTTATTAACTTTTTCTAATCCATATGCCTACATTTATTGATTTGGTAAAAATCCTTGCTTAGCATTTAAAATCCCCTTATACAAATAATTATAGATACAGCCCGTGCATAGTTACTGCAGTAATTTTTTAATTTCTCCTGTACACTATGGTTAGTAATAAGATTGTTAAATTATTTTTATAAAAAATCTTAAAAAAACATAATTTATATATTAAAAAAATTAAAACACATATAAATATCTATAATTATCCCGTGCATAGCACGTGTGATAGGCTATCTATACAATATATTAAGCAAAATGGGGTTTTTAACCCCAAGGCCTATGGGAGCTTCAATATCCCAATCTGAATTTTCTAATTTTTTTTATTTTTTATTTAAAAAAAAAAACTCAGCATTTGTATAGATATTGTATAGATAGCCTTGGGGTTAAAAATAAAAAAATTTTAAAATTTTTTTTTTTTATTTAGAAAAAAAAATTTCTAAATAAAAATTTTTATTTAGCAATATCTAAAAATTTTTAAAAAAAAATTATAAAATTCTGAGTTTTTTTTTAGAAAAATTTTTATTTAGAAATAAATGTAGGCATATGGATTAAAATCCCCTTATACAAATAATTATAGATACAGCCTGTGCATAGTTATTGCAGTAACCTTTTTAATTTCTCCTGTACACTATGGTTAGTGATAAGATTGTTAAATCATTTTTATAAAAAATCTTAAAAAAACATAATTTATATATTAAAAAAAATTAAAACACATATAAATATCTATAATTATCCCGTGTATAGCATGTGTGATAGGCTATCTATCTATACTATATATTAAGCAAAAGGGGATTTTTAACCCCAAGCTATGTGGGAACTCCAATCTCCCAATCTAAATTTCCTGATTTTTTGATTTTTTCTAAAAAAAAAATCTCAGCATTTAATAACTTCTCCCAACTCCCAAGTCTTACCCTCATAATAACACTTTAATGCATTAAGAACAAGCATAAAAAAAATTCTTTAAAATCCAACACATATGAATTCCTTGAAAAATCCCAACACATATGATTATTATCCCTCATAATAACACTTTAATGCATTAAAACCAAGTATAAAAAAAATTCTTGAAAAGTCCAACACATATGATCATTATCAAAATATTAAATTTTAATATAATATAATAAAAAAAAGACATTTAATTCCTTAAAAAGTCCAACACATATGATTATTATCAAAATATTAAATTTTAATATAATATAATAAAAAAAAGACATTTAATTCCTTAAAAAGTCCAACACATATGATTATTATTAAAATATTAAACTTTAATTTAATATAAAAAAAGGAGAAAAAGAAGACATTTAAAAAAAAAAAAAAAAGCATTTGAAAATCACAATTCACATATATAGATAATTGTAAACACAATCCGTGCATATATAGATAGTTAGTTCAATGGTTCTTTTTTTTCAATTATTTTTTTTTATTATGAGAAAAATGTGAGGTGATTGTAGTTTGTTCAATGGTTCTTTTTTTTTAATGTGATTTAATCGTTTTATTTACTGTTTTAATGGTTCTTCTTTACAATTTTTTTTTTATTATGAAAAAAATATGATTGTAGTTAGATAGCATAAAAATATTTGTGATTTGTATGATTGAAGTTATCTCCTTTTTGTGATTTGTATTTGGTCTAGTCAAAAAAAAATTATAATTTGATTTTTTTTTTATATGATTGAAGTTAGATAAACATAAACACTCACAAAGAAAAAAATGTGATTGTAGTTAGTTCAATAGTTTTTTTTTTTTTTTTTAATGTGATTGTAATAAGTTTAATGGTTTTTTTTTTGTTTTCATTTATTTTTTTTATTATGGGAAAAATATGATTTGATTGTAGTTTGTTCAACGATTTTTTTTTAATGTGATTGTATTGTAATTTGTTTAATTTTTTTTTTTTGAGAGTTCAATTGATAGTTAAAGTACCAAAAAAAATATTTAAATACCGTTGAACAGTCACAGTGATTGTAATTGTAATTGATTTTTTTCTCACAAAAAAAATATGAACGGTCACAGTGAGTTTAATGGTTCTTTGATGACTTCAAGCTAACTAATTTTGATGTTCAAATCTCTGCAAAGCTCGGTTGATTGGTTCTTGGAAATACTGAAGTGACATAAAGATAGCTTCCTGTTTACCAAAAGATCATTATTGTTAACACATGTTGATAGACAATTCTTCATGCAATGAAAAATTGATAAGTGAGATCAACAATAGTGCACCTCTGTTCGAAATGTTCTACTCCCTTGATTTGGACAAGTGTTCAAGTATGAATCAAATATCTCTTGCGCATTTTTCCCCCTGCTAAACAAAAGTAACACATGATTTAAAATGTGAGTTTTTAATTTATTTTTTTTTGGGGTGATAAATGTGAGTTTTTAATCTTTTAATTTTTGGTTTTCTTTACCTCTTTTTTTTTTTTTTTTTCTTTTCTTCTTTCTTTTTCGGCATTCTGATTTATTGGCTCATCTAGCAAGTTTAAGTCATCACTTTAATAAAGCAACTTTAAAGATGCCTTTAAGTATGACTTTAAAGTTGACAAGCAAAATCAAAATCGTAAGATGATTCGGAGGAGAGAGAGAGAGTTCACAACTAAAATGTAATTACAATTAACAGTGTAACAATTATTGATGATGATTAGATTATATTGTTTTAAAAAAAATTGTAATTGATTTTTTTGTGATGTGATTGTATTTTTAACTACCAATTGATTTAATTTGTGATTGAGTTTTAATTCATTGTATTTTTAACTACCGATTGTATATTAAAAAATATCTAAAATAAATATAAATTCTTATTAAAAAATAACAAGTTGTAATTGCAAAAAATAAAAAATAAAAAATTACACTATAAAAAATAATTTGTATATTAAAAAAATATCTAAAGCAAATATAAATTTTTATTAAAAAATAACAAGTTACAATTTTGAAAAAAAAAAGAGAAAAAAAATTACACTGTAATTAGGAAATTACACACCCTTTTCAAGCCTTCCATTGTAATTTTATTAAAAAATTACACTGTTACAAAAAAGTTGAATATCATTATGATCATATTATTTGTCGTCACTGCATACATTTTGATACTGATATTATAACGAGGTAATTTTCTTTAAGTAAATAATTGATACGTGATAATTCAAACTTAACAAGTGTGTTAATTTTTTATTAGGTACAATATTTCCTTTTAACAATTTTTTTTTTGTTTGTTTTTTGATTAGATATAATGTTAACATTGTAGTCAAAGACAGTACTGGTTCAATAAAATTTACTGTTCAAGATAAATGGATAGAGTTTATCTTGCGATGTCAACCCTCATATTTGAGGAATATGATATCAAAGGTAGGAAATTATAAAATTTATTATAAATAACTTATTCTTACCTTTTCAAACAAAATGTTATAATTGCAAATTTTTATACGATAATGGAGTTAGAATGATTAAAGATTATATTGCGTCATGCTAAAACTGTGCTTATGCATTTATTATACCTGTACCAATAATGCTACGTCAACTAGATTGTACATCGTGCATGAATTTTGTTTTAAATATAGATTAGTCTGAAAATTGTCTATACCTTCTACAAGGTAAAAAATATATATAATATGTAAGTATAATATTTTTACTTTATAATATTTTATAAGAACATAATATATGTGTTGTTTATCAATTATAATATTAACTATTATGTTGATAATGCATGAATGTTGATAGAAGACCTTAATTATAATATATCTTATTTATTTAGTGAATTTCGAACAAATATAATAAATTTTCATTTTCATTACTTCAATTATAAAACATCAATATTTTCTTTCAAAATTACGTATATTTTATACTAATAATTTAAAAATATGTTTTATATAATCATAAATAATTTTTAAAATCTAATCCCGTGCATAGCACGGGTAATATGCTAGTACTATATATTAAGCAAAATGGGGTTTTTAACCCCAAGGCCTGTGGGAGCTCCAATCTCCTAATCCTAATTTTCTAATTTTTTGATTTAAAAAAAAAAACCTCAGCATTTATTAACTTCTCCTAACCCAACCTCAGCATTTATTGACATCTCCCAACCCACAATCCCTTTTGACTTCTCTCATAATTATTGCAACACCCTTTTCAGTTTCTCTCATATACTATGGTTACACACAAAAATAAAAATAAAAAGATAAGAATTTAGCTATAAATCTCAAAAAGATATAACATTTAAATTTGAATTATGATTTAATAATATAATTATGTATTTTTTTTATGTATATCTATCAAAATTTTAAATCACTTAATGGGAAAAATTAATCAATTTTTCAAAATTATTGATTTTTAATTTACAAAATAGATTAAAAAAACTATTGACTGATTTATTTATTTAATAACAAAAATATTTCATAATCTATAGCGATCCCGGTTTCCCCTTTTCTTTAACTATTGTACCCGGACTTAGGTTCCGTGGAGTTGGTCGTTGTATATGTCTTGTTTACATCCTTTACTCCTTGCATTCGAGTCTTGGGTTGTGTTGGGCGAGTTTGAAACAGGTTGGTTGAACTTGGGAACCAAGTGTAGTTGCCCAGATTTTGGCCTTCATGCTCGAGCGGGGATTTTGACGCTCGAGCGGGCCCTTCGTTGTTGTCTGTCCGCTTGAGCGGGGTTTTCGACGCTCGAGCGTAGTTTTCCATCTTCCAGTATCTCCTCTGCAGTGTTGTGCGCTCGAGCGGGAGTTTTGACGCTCGAGCGGGATGTTGTGTGTGACGCTCGAGCGGAGACCTGGTTCTGTAAAAGTTCTGGGAGTGTGTATCCGCTGCTTGAGCTGGATTGTTGACGCTCGAGCGGGAGTCTGTGAGTGACGCTCGAGCGGGGGTTTGGACGCTCGAGCGGGGAGACTTTTATATAAACCCGAGATCCGACTTTTGGATCACTTTTTCAAGATCTTTTCTCTTTCTTACTTTTCCAAAAAGCCATCTTCAGAGCTTCTCACTCTAAAGCCGGCCCTTCTCTCTTAGATTTGATCTAGTAGGAGTTGTTTGCTCACTTTTGGTCTTTACGAAAGTTGTGTTGATCGTCGAGGGCTACGTTTTAATCTGAAAATTTTGGAGTTTGAAGCATTTTGGTTTTGGTCTTCATCTCCATTGGAGCTCAAACTTTGAGGCAGGGATATCCTACTCCTCTCTACGGATTTTGTCTTTGAATTTTAGTATTTTGAGATGTTGGGGTTGGTTTGGTAATTTTGTGAAAGTTTGGGGCTTTTGTGTTATTTTACAAAAGTTGGGGTTTTATTTATAATAAACCTAGATGCATGTTTGGCATAGAGAAATGGAATAAATGTTGAATCATTGATGAAAATGGGACCTAAGGGTTGTAATGTTAATTATGGAAAATGACCTAATTACATTGTTTGATTAATTGGGATAATTAATTGTGAGAAATGAGGAAATGAAATGGAGTTGTTGAGATTGAGAATGCATAGGGTTAAAGGGTGTAGTTGAATTATTTATCACTCACCGAATTGAAATGTTGATTGAATATCCATTTGTGCATTTATTTTCTGTTTAGAAATAACTGCTTTGGGCTATCGGTGGAGGATAGTCGTGATTGTTGTAGACAATGCATGATGATTAGGCAAATGAAAACTAATCAATGGAATGTGTCATGGAATTTGACGGTTGATAGAATACATTAACTGTATGTATTGAGTGATTGTATATAGAACCAATGTGTTTGTATACGTTATGTGTAGAGGAGGAGATGGGGGATGTACTCCGCGGTTTAGGGGAAGATGGGGTATGTACCTCTAAACCGGATAGTATTGGGAGAAGATAGGGGATGAACTCCGTAGATACAGCTCATATGCTTGTCTAGAGAAGTGAAGATAGAGCTCATATGCTTATCTTTGTGAAGTGTGGATACAGCTTATATGCTTATCTGTGAATGTGGGATATAGTTGTTATATATATCTGTTGAGAATGTGGATATAGCTTATATGCTTATCTGTGAATGTGGGATATAGTTTTTATACATATCTGTTGAGATGATGATAGAGCTAATATGCTTATCTGTTGAAAAAGGGAAAATGAAAAGTAACTTGGACTCATAAGTCGTATGACATAAAATGTGATTTATGTGCATGTATCAGTGTTGGCCATCTATCAATTGCTAATCTTTTAGTCATTGTTCATGGTTGGTTTAGTGTATTTCTACTGGGCTGTGGCTCACCCTATATGGGAATATCATTTTCAGGTACAGGTAGCATGCCACCTCCAAGATCATAGCTTGGGAGGCTAGAGGCGGGCAGATTTTGTTGTTTAACTCCCTTTTTGATATATATTACATGTATATTCAAGCCGAGGGCTTAGTGTGTAGATGAGTTAGCACTCTTTTGTTGTAACCAAGTGTTAACTTGGAAAGCTGTAAGCCCGTAGGGCATTTTGCTTTTGTTGTTAACATGTAATATTTTTGTAATGGAACTCTGATAAATAGAAGAATGTGGATATTTCGCATGTCAATGAATGTTTTATTGGATGGGTTTAATGTTATTATTTCGAGGGCGTTACAACTTGGTATCAGAGCGTACCGGGTTCGAATACTTTAGGTACGTGGGAAGTGATTAGTATCACAATGGGTTTGTCTCGCTTGGTAGAGACTTCAGAATAGTGTTGCATGCTATGTGTTTAATTGATAACATGCTTATGTGACTATGTGGGTATGGGATTTAGTTTCTAGGATGTTGATTGGATCCTTGGGTTTCTGTGAGTCTTGTTGGAAAGGCACTTGATCAATGCTGTTTCTAACTAGAACTCTAGTAACGCCTCGAGACTATCATTATCCGGAAATGAAATTCGTAAGTGCTTATGTGTTTACGTGCTTACGTGGAGTGAATTACAGTTGTCCATGTATTAGGACGTGAGTGTTTAGTTTCAGCACATTTATGAATGTGCTAACATTCTGTATTACCTTTATTAGGATGTCAGGACGAGGAAGAGGTGCTAGGCGTGGTAGGCCTGCGAGGCAGGAAGTACCTCTACCGGAAGATATTCCGGCAGTGCAGGAGAGAGTTGGTCAGGCCAACGTGGCCGAGCCAGCGGGTCAGCAGGCTATGGGCGCCTTGGCCCGAGAGATAGCAGGGGCTTTGGGTATTCTCAGAGCAGGAAATCAGGCAGCTGAGGCAGGGCCTTCTTTCTTAAAGAGGGAGTTCTTCCGGTCTAACCCGGATGAGTTTATTGGTGATCCAAAGGAGCTGCTGAAGGCTGATGAGTGGTTAGAGCAAATGAGTAAGACGTTCGAGATGCTTGGCATCAAGGACGGAGCACTGAAAGTGACCTTGGCATCCTTCCAGCTGAAGGGAGATGCGGGTCAATGGTGGAAGTACGAGAAGGCTCGTGTTGGGGGTACATGGGAGGCGTTTGTAAATGCTTTCCAGGAGAGGTTTTTGTTTGCAGCAGCTAGGGAGAAGCTGAGGGATCAGTTTAGCCGGCTTAAACAGCAGGGCTTGTCAGTGGCCGAGTTTGAGGCTACTTTTACCAGTCTGTCCAGGTTTGCACCTGAACTGGTGGCATCTGAGGAACGCCGTTACTATGAGTTTGAGCGGAAGTTGAGGCGGGGCCTCAAGTTGAGAGTTGGTGGGTCTTACATCCGAGAGTATAGACACCTGGTAGATGCTGCTGCTCATATGGAAATTATGATGCAGGAAGAGGAGGAAGAGCAGAGGGGCTCCAAGAGAAGCCAGGATGGTCAGGGTGATGGCAGGAGACAGAGGGGTTATAACCCTCAGCAGCCTCAGGGTGCAGTTTCTAGATCGACCTTTCCAGTGCCGAGTGCAAGCTCGGGGAGAGGCAATCAAGGAGAGTTTTCTTGTTACAAGTGTGGCCAGCTGGGTCACAAGGTTTCAGTTTGCCCGCAGAAGGGTGGGGGTCAGAGAGCTGCCTCTTCTTCAGCTAGACCGCAGGGTCAGGGTTTGGGCAGGGGGCAGCCCTTGTCTTGTTATCAGTGTGGACGGCCCGGGCACCTGAAGAGGTTTTGCCCACAGTTGAGTGCCACTTCAGGAGCGTCTGGATTTAGACAAACGCAGGGATTTCAGCCAGCTCAGTCTGTACAGGCCTCGAGAGCCAATCCGAGGGCTTCGTCGTTCCAGTCAGTGCAGCAGTCGTATGCTCCTAGAGGTGAGCAGGTAGATCAGGGGCCTACAGGGCGCGTGTATGCTATTACCGTGCAGGATTTAGTACCGGCTCCGTCGGTAGTGAGAAGTACTTTTCTGTTTTGCAACTCGGTTGCTAGTGTGTTGATTGACACGGGTGCATCTCATTCTTTTGTATCTGCTGCATTTGCATCTGTTTTGGAATTGGAGTTAGCACAGTTAGCATCTCCTATTTGTGTAGTGTCACCTCTTGGGGGTGAACTGATCTTAAAACAAGGTGTTAGAGGTTGTGATATAGAGGTCGCCGACCATAGGTTTCCTTTTCCGTTTGTTGTCATGCCCATGAAGGGCTTTGATGTTATTTTGGGTATGGACTGGTTATCGTCATATCGGGCTGTTGTCGATTGCTACCGCCAGAGGGTCACGTTATGTACCTTGAGCGGGGAGTGGTTCCATTTCTTGGGAGACCGGGTTGGTAGTGTTTTGCCACCGGGGTATGATTCGCGAGGGCGAAGTGAGCTTAGTGGTCTACTTGCTAGCTTTGAGAGTGGTGAGGGTGATGAAACCCAGGTTGTATTGCCGAGGGTGGTTTGTGAATATTCGGATGTTTTTCCCGAAAACCTTGTTAGTTTGCCACCTCACCGAGAGATAGAGTTCTCTATTGATCTAGTGCCCGGCACGGCGCCGATTTCTATGGCACCTTACCGTTTTGCTCCAACAGAGTTGATTGAGTTGAAAGTTCAGCTCCAGGAATTGCTAGATAAGGGTTTTGTTCGCCCTAGTGTTTCACCGTGGGGAGCACCGGCCCTCTTTGCTAAAAAGAAAGATGGTGCCTTGAGATTGTGTATAGATTACCGGAAGTTGAATCGGGCTACGGTCAAAAATAAGTACCCTATGCCCCGTATAGATGACTTGTTTGACCAGTTGAAGGGTTCCCGTTGTTTCTCTAAGATAAACTTGAGATCGGGTTACCACCAGTTGAGGGTCAGGGAGGAGGATATTCCTAAGACGGCATTCCGTACGCGGTATGGCCATTATGAGTTTCTGGTGATGCCATGTAACGCCCTCAAAATAATAACATAAAACTCATCAATATAGACATACATTGGTAATAAAGATAAACATTTTTCTATTCATCAGAGTAGTTCCTTTACAAAAATATTACATGTTAATCAACAAAAGTAAATGCCCTACGGGCTTACAGCTTTCCAAGTTAACACTTGGTTACAACAAAAGAGTACTAACTCGTTTACAGATTAAGCCCTTGGCTTGAATTTACATGTAATACATCATCAAAAAGACAACAAAAGTATGACCGCCTCTAGCCTCCCAAGCTACGTCCTTGGAGGTGGCATGCTACCTGTACCAAAAAATGATGTTCCCATATAGGGTGAGCCACAGCCCAGTAGAAATACACTAAACCAAATATGAACAATGACTAAAAGGTTAGCAGTTGATAGATGGCCAACACTGATACATTCTCTTATTACACTTTACAGTTTCATGACATACAAGTCCATGTTACAATTCATTTTCCAGTTCCTTCCAATTCTCAATTTACAACCATGGCTCAGAACCTAGCCAACAACTCATATGGGACAGTAACTCATATCAAACACTTCCCATTTCATAACAGATAAGCATACTAGCTATATCACACAACAACGGATAAGCATACAAGCTATATCATCACTTCCACAGATATGCATATGAGCACTATCACACTTCCAATGACAAGCATATGAGCTCTGTCAACACATTAATAGATAAGCATATGAGCTCTATCTATGGAGTCCATCCCCTATCTCCTCCCAACACATCCGGTTTACACATCATCACACAACACATAAATTTAACGTGTTCTTTCAATCATCATACTCAATGACTCATTCTAGTGATTAGTTTCCGTTTGCCTAATCATCATGCATTGTCTACAACAATCACGACTATCCTCCACCGATAGCCCAAAGCAGTTATTTCTATACAGAAAATAAATGCAACAATGGATATATAATCAACATTTCAACTAGGTGAGTGATAAATAATCCAACTACACCCTTTAACCCCATGCATTCCCAATCTCAACAATTCCATTTCATTTCCTCAGTTCTCACAATTAATTATCCCAATTAATCAAACAATGTAATTAGGTCATTTCCCATAATTAACATTTCAACCCTTAGGTCCCATTTTCATCAATGATTCAACATTTATTCCATTTCTCTATGCCAAACATGTATCTAGGTTTATTATAAATAAAACCCTAACTTTTGTAAAATAACACAAAAGCCCCAAACTTTCACAAAATTACCCAACCAACCCCAACATCTCAAAATACTAAAATTTAAAGACAAAATCCATAGAGAGGAGTAGGATATCCCTACCTCAAATCCGGAGCCCCAAGGGAGAAGATGAAAAAACCCAACGTGCTCCAAATCCTGAAATTTTCAGATTAAAATGTAGCCCTCGACGATCAACAACTTTTTTTGTAAAGGCCAAAGATGAGCGAATCACTCCTACTAGATCAAATCTAAGAGAGAAGGGCCGGTTTTAGAGTGAGAAGCTCTGAAAATGGCTTTTTGGAAAAGTAAGAGAGAGAAAAGATCTTGAAAAAGTGATCCAAAAGTCGGATCTCGGACTTATATAAAAGTCTCCCCGCTCGAGCGTCCAAACCCCCGCTCGAGCGTCACTCACAGACTCCCGCTCGAGCGTCAACAATCCCGCTCGAGCGGCGGATACACACTCCCAGAACTTTTACAGAACCAGGTCTCCGCTCGAGCGTCAACCCTCCCCGCTCGAGCATAACACACAACAACCCGCTCGAGCGTCAAAACTCCCGCTCGAGCGTACAACTCTGCAGAGGAAATACTGGAAGATGGAAAACTACGCTCGAGCGTCTAAAACCCCGCTCGAGCGGACAGACAACAACGAAGGGCCCGCTCGAGCGTAAAAATACCCGCTCGAGCGTGAAGGCCAAAATCTGGGCAACTACTCTTGGTTCCCAAGTTCAACTAACCTGTAACAAACCTGCCCAACACATTCTATAACTCAATACAAAGTAAGAAAGGATGTAAACAAGATAATGATCACTACCAACATCCACGGACACATGTCCGGATCACTATACAACAAGGGTAGGTCCGGGATCGCTATAACCTCCCCCCCTTAAAGAATTTCATCCCCGAAATTAAACACAAGTTTTTCAAAAACAGGTTTTCTCCAATTTTAACAATGTTACATTTTAACATTCAAAAACTCGACCCATTACCGGTCATCCCATCTCTTTAACAAGAGACCTTTCACAATATGTAAACAACATATGTACTTTCAACATGCATCAACATTATGCATTTCCTTTCCAATTTCAACAATATATTTCAACATATATATAATGTTACATTCAACTTCCATATGAGGCAAGTTCCAAAACATGTTTTCAATAAATCAATACATTTTCAACGTTTCACAACTTAAGACATATACAAAAGCTCTTAAGTTCAACAATAGTCCAAAATGTAAATACAAGATTACATATCAACAAACAAGTCCGGATATTTCTCTCGGACTTCCAACTCACGTTCCCAAGTGGCTTCCTCCACTCCGTGATGTTTCCACAAGACTTTCACCAAAGGAATGGTCTTGCCACGTAGGACCTGATCCCGCCTATCCAAGACCCGAACCGGTCTCTCCTCATACGAGGCATCCTCATCTACCTCTAAATCGGTCCAATCCAATACATGTGATGGATCTGGCTCATACTTCCGAAGCATACTCACATGAAACACGTCATGAACCCCGGACAACTGTGGCGGTAGAGCTAACCGATAAGCAACCTCGCCAATCCTCTCAAGGATCTCAAAAGGACCAATAAACCGAGGGGATAACTTCCCACTCTTCCCAAACCTCATCAAGCCTCGCCTAGGTGATATCTTCAAAAAGACATGATCACCCACCTCAAACGCCAAAGGCCTCCTCCTACGGTCGGCATAAGATTTCTGACGACTCTGGGCTGTAACAAGCCTCCTACGGATAAGCTCAACTTTCTCCGTCGTCTCCCTAACCAACTCCGGACCCAACAAAGGTGCATCGCCCACCTCGGCCCAACAAACTGGAGACCTACAAGGTCGGCCATACAAGGCCTCAAACGGTGCCATACCGATACTAGACTGAAAGCTGTTGTTGTAGGCAAACTCCACCAATGGCAAGTGCCTCTCCCACGTGCCACTGAAGTCTAGGACACACCCTCGAAGCATATCCTCAAGGATCTGAATAGTACGCTCGGACTGCCCGTCAGTCTGCGAATGATAAGCCGTACTAAAGGTCAACTTAGTGCCCAAGGCACTCTGCAAACTCTGTCACAACCTAGCAGTAAAACGAGGATCTCTATCTGAGACGATCGTCACTGGGACCCCGTGCAATCTCACTATGTCCCGAATATACAAGTCGGCAAGATGATCTACCGAATCTCTCACGCGCATAGGAATGGAATGCGCCGACTTAGTCAACCGGTCTACAACCACCCAAATAGCATCACTACCCCGCTGAGTCCTCGGAAGACCTACAACGAAGTCCATAGTGACATGCTCCCACTTCCACTCGGCAATAGGCAAGGGTTGCAACAAACCCGCTGGCCTCTGATGCTCGGCCTTCACTTGCTGGAAAGTAAGGCACCTTGATACGAAAACGGCCACATCTCTCTTCATACCCTGCCACCAAAACCGGCGACCCAAATCCCGATACATCTTAGTGCCTCCCGGATGCACCGCAAGGCGCGAATGATGAAACTCTCGGCGTACTTCCTCTCGGCAAGACTCCGGCACAAACAAACGGTCTCCGTATCTCACACTCAAGTTGGGATACACTGTCAAACCCTTCTCAACCTTCCCACCTGAGATCTTCTCTCGGAGGGATTCTACCTCAAGGTCACCTCTCTGTGCCTCTAACACTCTAGTCACCAGTGTAGGCTGCGCGACAACGGAAAACAAGGCCGCAACCTCAACAAATTCGCCCAGTAGCAAATCAAACTCGCCAAGTGCACCCAACATCTCCCATTCCCGGATGGCTATACAAGCTACATCACTAATGGATTTCCTACTAAGGGCATCGGCCACAACATTGGCCTTTCCCGGGTGATAGTGCAACTCAAAGTTGTAATCCTCAATGAACTCCATCCATCTCCTCTGCCTCAAATTCAAGTCTCTCTGTGTAAACAGATACTTCAAACCCTTGTGGTCCGAGAACACCTCGAACTTCTCACCATAAAGGTAGTGCCTCCAAATCTTCAAGGCAAAGATCACAGTTGCTAACTCTAGGTCGTGTGTGGGGTAATTCTTCTCGTGAATTTTCAACTGACGTGAGCCGTAAGCTACCACTTTCCCCTCTTGCATCAACACACAACCCAAACCCTCTCGTGAGGCATCACAATAAACCGCATAACCCAGCCCTCTCTCCGGAATAATCAAAACTGGAGCGGTGGTCAATCTAACCTTCAACTCTTGGAATGACTTTTCACAAGTCTCACTCCACACAAATTTGACTCCCTTCCGAGTCAATCTAGTCAATGGTGACGCTAACCTGGAGAAATCTTTCACAAACCGGCGTTAATACCCAGCTAATCCTAGAAAACTGCGGATCTCAAACATACTCTTAGGCTGTGCCCAATCTTGCACTGCCTCAACCTTGGATGCATCAACAGACACCCCTTCCCCGGATACCACGTGGCCTAAGAATTTGACTTACCTCAGCCAGAACTCACACTTCCCAAACTTGGCATACAGCCTATGGGCTCTAAGCAACTCAAGCACTACTCTCAAGTGTGCCTCGTGCTCCTCCTCTGAAGGTGAATAAATCAGGATGTCGTCCACAAAAACGACTACAAGTTGATCCAAGAATTCCCGGAAGATCCGGTTCATCAAGTCCATAAAGACTGCCGGTGCGTTGGTAAGCTCGAATGGCATCACCAGAAACTCATAATGGCCATACCGCGTACGGAATGCCGTCTTAGGAATATCCTCCTCCCTAACCCTCAACTGGTGGTAACCCGATCTCAAGTCTATCTTAGAGAAACAGCGGGAACCCTTCAACTGGTCAAACAGATCATCTATACGGGGCATAGGGTACTTATTCTTCACCGTAGCCCGATTCAACTTCCGGTAGTCTATACACAATCTCAAGGCACCATCTTTCTTTTTAGCAAAGAGGGCCGGTGCTCCCCAAGGTGAAACACTAGGGCGAACAAAACCTTTATCTAGCAATTCCTGGAGCTGAACTTTCAACTCAACCAACTCTGCTGGAGCAAAACGATAAGGTGCCATAGAGATCGGCGCCGTGTCGGGTACTAAATCAATAGAGAACTCTATCTCTCGATGAGGTGGCAAATTAACAAGGTCCTCGGGAAAGACATCCGAATACTCACAAACCACCCTCGGCAACACAAGCTGGGTCTCACCACACTCACCACTCTCAAAGCTAGCAAGTAGACCACTAAGCTCACTTCGCCCTCACGAATCATACCCCGGTGGCAAAACACTACCAACCCGGTCTCCCAAGAAATGGAACCACTCCCCGCTCAAGGTACATAACGTGACCCTCTGGCGGTAGCAATCGATAACAGCCCGGTATGACGATAGCCAGTCCATACCCAAAATAACATCAAAGCCCTTCATGGGCATGACAACAAACGGAAAAGGAAGCCTATAGTCGGCGACCTCTATATCACAACCTCTAACACCTTGTTTTAAGATCAACTCACCACCAATAGGTGATACCACACAAATAGGAGATGCTAACTGGGCTAACTCCAATTCCAAAACAGATGCAAATGCAGCAGATACAAAAGAATGAGATGCACTCGTGTCAATCAACACACTAGCAACCGAGTTGCAAAACAGAAAAGTACCTCTCACTACTGATGGAGCCGGTACTAAATCCTGCGCGGTAACAGCATACACGCGCCCTGTAGGCCCCTGATCCACCTGCTCACCCCTCGGAGCATACGACTGCTGTACTGATTGGGACGACGAAGCTCCCGGATTGGCCCTCGAGGCCTGCACAGACTGAGCTGGCTGAAATCCCTGCATCTGCCTAGAACCAGACGCTCCCGATGTGGCACTCAACTGTGGGCAATACCTCTTCAGGTGCCCAGGCTGACCACACTGATAACAAGACAAAGGCTGGCCCCTGCCCTGACTCTGGCCCTGAGGTCTAGATGAAGAAGAAGCAGCTCGCTGACCCCCTCCCTTCTGCGGGCAAACCGAAGACTTGTGACCCAGCTGGCCACACGCAAAACAAGTCAAGCCTCCCTGACTGCCTCTTCCAGAGCCCGCACTCAGCACTGGAAAGGTCGATCTAGCCAAACCGCCCTGAGACTGCTGAGGGTTAGAACCCCTATGTCTCCTGCCATCACCCTGACCATCTTGGCTCCTCTTGGAGCCTCTCTGCCCCTCATCCTCCTCTTGCATCATGAGCTCCATATGAGCTGCAGCATCCACCAAGTGCCTATACTCTCGGATGTAAGACCCACCAACCCTCAACTTGAGGCCCCGCCTCAACTTCCGCTCAAACTCATAGCAACGGCGTTCTTCGGACGCCACCAACTCAGGTGCAAACCTGGACAAACTAGTGAATGTGGCCTCAAACTCTACCACGGACATACCCTGCTGATTAAGCCGGCTAAACTGATCCCTCAGCTTCTCCCTAGCAACTGCGGACAAAAACCTCTCCTGGAAAGCATTCACAAACGCCTCCCATGTTCCACCAACACGAGCCTTCTCGTACTTCCACCATTGACCCGCATCTCCCTTCAGCTGGAAGGATGCCAAGGTCACTTTCAACGCACCGTCCTCGATGCCAAGCATCTCGAACGTCTTACTCATCTGCTCTAACCACTCGTCAGCCTTCAGTGGCTCCTTTGGATCCCCAATAAACTCCTCCGGGTTAGACCGGAAAAACTCCCTCTTCAAGAAAGAAGGCCCTACCTCAGCTGCCTGATTCCCAGCCCTGAGAACACCCAAAGCCCCTGCTATCTCTCGTGCTAAGGCACTCATAGCCTGTTGACCCGCTGGCTCGGCCACATTGGCCTGGCCAACTCCCTCCTGCACTGCCGGAATATCATCCGGTAAGGGTACTTCCTGCCTCGCAGGCCTACCACGCCTAGCACCTCTTCCTCGTCCTGACATCCTAATAAAGGTAATACAGAACGTTAGCACATTCACAATGTGCCAAAACTAAACACTCACGTCCTAATGCATGGACAACAGTAATTCATTCCACGTAAGCACATAAACACATAAGCACCTACGAATTTCATTTCCGGATAATGATGGTCCCGAGGCGTTACTAGAGTTCCGGTTAGAAACAGCATTGATCAAGTGCCTTTCCAACAAGACTCACAGAAACCCAAGGATCCGGTCAACATCCTAGAAACTACATTCCATACCCACATAGTCACATAAGCATGTTATCAATTAAGCACATAGCATATGGCGCTACATCTAAGTCTCTATCAAGCGAGACAAACCCATTGTGATCCTAATCACTTCCCACGTACCCAAAGTATTCGAACCCGGTACGCTCTGATACCAAGTTGTAACGCCCTCAAAATAATAACATAAAACCCATCAATATAGACATACATTGGTAATAAAGATAAACATTTTTCTATTCATCAGAGTAGTTCCTTTACAAAAATATTACATGTTAATCAACAAAAGTAAATGCCCTACGGGCTTACAGCTTTCCAAGTTAACACTTGGTTACAACAAAAGAGTACTAACTCGTTTACAGATTAAGCACTTGGCTTGAATTTACATGTAACACATCATCAAAAAGACAACAAAAGTGTGACCGCCTCTAGCCTCCCAAGCTACGTCCTTGGAGGTGGCATGCTACCTGTACCTGAAAATGATGTTCCCATATAGGGTGAGCCACAGCCCAGTAGAAATACACTAAACCAAATATGAACAATGACTACAAGGTTAGCAGTTGATAGATGGCCAACACTGATACATTCTCTTATTACACTTTACAGTTTCATGACATACAAGTCCATGTTACAATTCATTTTCCAGTTCCTTCCAATTCTCAATTTACAACCATGGCTCAGAACCTGGCCAACAACTCATATGAGACAGTAACTCATATCAAACACTTCCCATTTCATAACAGATATGCATACTAGCTATATCACACAACAACAGATAAGCATACAAGCTATATCATCACTTCCACAGATATGCATATGAGCACTATCACACTTCCAATGACAAGCATATGAGCTCTGTCAACACATTAATAGATAAGCATATGAGCTCTATCTATGGAGTCCATCCCCTATCTCCTCCCAACACATCCGGTTTAGAGGTTCATCCCCTATCTTCCCCTAAACCGTGGAGTACATCCCCTATCTCCTCTAACACAACACAATGCATATAAACAACAATTATACACATCATCACACAACACATAAATTTAATGTGTTCTTTCAATCATCATACTCAATGACTCATTCCAGTGATTAGTTTCCGTTTGCCTAATCATCATGCATTGTCTACAACAATCACGATTATCCTCCACCGATAGCCCAAAGTAGTTATTTCTATACAGAAAATAAATGCAACAATGGATATATAATCAACATTTCAACTAGGTGAGTGATAAATAATCCAACTACACCCTTTAACCCCATGCATTCCCAATCTCAACAATTCCATTTCATTTCCTCAGTTCTCACAATTAATTATCCCAATTAATCAAACAATGTAATTAGGTCATTTCCCATAATTAACATTTCAACCCTTATGTCCCATTTTCATCAATGATTCAACATTTATTCCATTTCTCTATGCCAAACATGCATCTAGGTTTATTATAAATAAAACCCTAACTTTTGTAAAATAACACAAAAGCCCCAAACTTTCACAAAATTACCCAACCAACCCCAACATCTCAAAATACTAAAATTTAAAGACAAAATCCATAGAGAGGAGTAGGATATCCCTACCTCAAATCCGGAGCCCCAAGGGAGAAGATGAAAAAACCCAACGTGCTCCAAATCCCGAAATTTTCAGATTAAAATGTAGCCCTCGACGATCAACAACTTTTTTTGTAAAGGCCAAAGATGAGCGAATCACTCCTACTAGATCAAATCTAAGAGAGAAGGGCCGGTTTTAGAGTGAAAAGCTCTGAAAATGGATTTTTGGAAAAGTAAGAGAGAGAAAAGATCTTGAAAAAGTGATCCAAAAGTCGGATCTCGGACTTATATAAAAGTCTCCCCGCTCGAGCGTCCAAACCCCCGCTCGAGCGTCACTCACAGACTCCCGCTCGAGCGTCAACAATCCCGCTCGAGCGGCGGATACACACTCCCAGAACTTTTACAGAACCAGGTCTCCGCTCGAGCGTCAACCCTCCCCGCTCGAGCGTAACACACAACAACCCGCTCGAGCGTCAAAACTCCCGCTCGAGCGTACAACTCTGCAGAGGAAATACTGAAAGATGGAAAACTACGCTCGAGCGTCTAAAACCCCGCTCGAGCGGACAGACAACAACGAAGGGCCCGCTCGAGCGTGAAGGCCAAAATCTGGGCAACTACTCTTGGTTCCCAAGTTCAACTAACCTGTAACAAACCTGCCCAACACATCCTATAACTCAATACAAAGTAAGAAAGGATGTAAACAAGATAATGATCACTACCAACATCCACGGACACATGTCCGGATCACTATACAACAAGGGTAAGTCCGGGATCGCTATAACGCCATTTGGGCTTACCAATGCACCGGCAGTCTTTATGGACTTGATGAACTGGATTTTTCGGGAATTCTTGGATCGATTCGTAGTCATTTTCGTGGACGACATCCTTATCTATTCGCCTTCAGAGGAGGAGCACGAGGAACACTTGAGAGTGGTGCTTGAGTTGCTTAGAGCCCATAGGCTGTATGCCAAGTTTGGGAAGTGTGAGTTCTGGCTAGGAGAAGTCAAGTTCTTAGGCCATGTGGTTTCCGGGGAAGGGGTGTCTGTTGATGCATCCAAAGTTGAGGCAGTGCAAGATTGGGCACAACCTAAGAGTGTGTTTGAGATTCGCAGTTTTCTGGGATTAGCTGGGTATTACCGTCGGTTTGTGAAAGATTTCTCCAGGTTGGCGTCGCCGTTGACTAGATTGACGCGGAAAAGGGTCAAGTTTGTGTGGAGTGAGACTTGTGAAAAGTCGTTCCAAGAGCTGAAAGTTAGATTGACCACCGCTCTGGTGTTAATTATCCCGGAGAGAGGGTTGGGTTATGCGGTTTATTGTGATGCCTCACGAGAGGGTTTGGGTTGTGTGTTGATGCAAGAGGGGAAAGTGGTGGCCTATGGCTCACGTCAGTTGAAAATACACGAGAAGAATTACCCTACACATGACTTAGAGTTAGCAGCAGTGATCTTTGCCTTGAAAATTTGGAGGCACTACTTTTATGGTGAGAGGTTCGAGGTGTTCTCGGACCACAAGAGTTTGAAGTATCTGTTTACACAGAGGGACTTGAATTTGAGGCAGAGAAGGTGGATGGAGTTCATTGAGGATTATGACTTTGAGTTGCACTATCACCCGGGAAAGGCCAATGTTGTGATCGATGCCCTTAGTAGGAAATCCATTGGTGATGTAGCTTGTATAGCCATCCGGGAATGGGAGATGTTGGGAGCACTTGGCGAGTTTGATTTGCTACTGGGCGAATCTGTTGAGGCTGCGGCCTTGTTTTCCGTTGTCGCACAGCCTACACTTATGACTAGGGTGTTAGAGGCATAGAGAGGTGACCTTGAGGTAGAATCCCTCCGAGAGAAGATCTCAGGTGGGAAGGTTGAAAAGGGTTTGACGGTGTATCCTGACCTGTGTGTGAGATACGGAGACCGTTTGTTTATGCCGGAGTCTTGCCGAGAGGAAGTACTCCGAGAGTTTCACCATTCACGTCTTGCGGTGCATCCGGGAGGCACTAAGATGTATCGAGATTTGGGTCGCCAGTTTTGGTAGCAGGGTATGAAGAGAGATGTGGCTGTTTTCGTATCGAGGTGCCTTACTTGCCAGCAAGTGAAGGCCGAGCATCAGAGGCCAGCGGGTTTGTTGCAACCCTTGCCTATTGCCGAGTGGAAGTGGGAGCATGTCACTATGGACTTCGTTGTAGGTCTTCCGAGAACTCAGCAGGGTAGTGATGCTATTTGGGTGGTTGTAGACCGGTTGACTAAGTCGGCACACTTTATTCCTATGCGCGTGAGAGATTCGGTAGATCATCTTGCCGACTTGTATATTCGGGACATAGTGAGATTGCACGGGGTCCCAGTGACGATCGTCTCAGATAGAGATCCTCGTTTTACTGCTAGGTTGTGGCAGAGTTTGCAGAGTGCCTTGGGCACTAAGTTGACCTTTAGTACGGCTTATCATCCGCAGACTGACGGGCAGTCCGAGCGTACTATTCAGATCCTTGAGGATATGCTTCAGGGTTGTGTCCTTGACTTTAGTGGGACGTGGGAGAAGCACTTGCCATTGGTCGAGTTTGCCTACAACAACAGCTTTCAGTCTAGTATCGGTATGGCACCGTTTGAGGCCTTGTATGGCCGACCTTGTAGGTCTCCAGTTTGTTGGGCCGAGGTGGGTGATGCACCTTTGTTGGGTCCGGAGTTGGTTAAGGAGACGACAGAGAAGGTTGAGCTTATCCGTAGGAGGCTTGTTACAGCCCAGAGTCGCCAAAAGAGTTATGCCGACCGTAGGAGGAGGCCTTTGGCGTTTGAGGTAGGTGATCATGTCTTTTTGAAGATATCACCTAGGCGAGGCTTGATGAGGTTTGGGAAGAGTGGGAAGTTATTCCCTCGGTTTATTGGTCCTTTTGAGATCCTTGAGAGGATTGGCGAGGTTGCTTATCGGTTAGCTTTACCGCCACAGTTGTCCGGAGTTCATGACGTGTTTCATGTGAGTATGCTTCGGAAGTATGAGCCAGATCCATCACATGTATTGGATTGGACCGATTTAGAGGTAGATGAGAACGCCTCGTATGAGGAGAGACCGGTTCAGGTCTTGGATAGGCGGGATCAGGTCCTGCGTGGCAAGACCATTCCTTTGGTGAAAGTCTTGTGGAAACATCACGGAGTGGAGGAAGCCACTTGGGAACGTGAGTTGGAAGTCCGTGAGAAATATCCGGACTTGTTTGCTAATGTGTAATCTTGTATTTAGATTTTGAACTATTGTTGAACTTAAGAGCTTTTATATATGTCTGAAGTTGTGAAACATTGAAAATGTTTTGGTTTATTGGAAGAATGTTTTGGAACTTGCCTCATATGGAAGTTGAATGTAACATTATATATGTTGAATATATTGTTGAAATTGGAAAGGAAATGCGTAATGTTGATGCATGTTGAAAGTACATATGTTGTTTACATATTGTGAAATGCCTCTTGTTAAAGGGATGGGATGACCGGTAATGGGTCGAAATGTTTAATATTGGGTTGAAATGTTGTTAGAAATGGAGAAAACCTGTTTTTGAAAAACTTGTGTTTAATTTCGGGGACGAAATTCTTTAAGAGGGGGAGGTTATAGCGATCCCGGTTTCCCCTTTTCTTTAACTATTGTACCCGGACTTAGGTTCTGTGGAGTTGGTCGTTGTATATGTCTTGTTTACATCCTTTACTCCTTGCATTTGAGTCTTGGGTTGTGTTGGGCGAGTTTGAAACAGGTTGGTTGAACTTGGGAACCAAGTGTAGTTGCCCAGATTTTGGCCTTCACGCTCAAGCGGGGATTTTGACGCTCGAGCGGGCCCTTCGTTGTTGTCTGTCCGCTCGAGCGGGGTTTTCGACGCTCGAGCGTAGTTTTCCATCTTCCAGTATCTCCTCTGCAGTGTTGTGCGCTCGAGCGGGAGTTTTGACGTTCGAGCGAGATGTTGTGTGTGACGCTCGAGCAGGGAGGGTTGACGCTCGAGCGGAGACCTGGTTCTGTAAAAGTTCTGGGAGTGTGTATCCGCCGCTCAAGCTGGATTGTTGACGCTCGAGCGGGAGTCTGTGAGTGACGCTCGAGCGGGGGTTTGGACGCTCGAGCGGGGAGACTTTTATATAAACCCGAGATCCGACTTTTGGATCACTTTTTCAAGATCTTTTCTCTCTCTTACTTTTCCAAAAAGCCATCTTCAGAGCTTCTCACTCTAAAACCGGCCCTTCTCTCTTAGATTTGATCTAGTATGAGTTGTTTGCTCACTTTTGGTCTTTACGAAAGTTGTGTTGATCATCGAGGGCTACGTTTTAATCTGAAAATTTTGGAGTTTGAAGCATTTTGGTTTTGGTCTTCATCTCCATTGGAGCTCAAACTTTGAGGTAGGGATATCCTACTCCTCTCTATGGATTTTGTCTTTGAATTTTAGTATTTTGAGATGTTGGGGTTGGTTTGGTAATTTTGTGAAAGTTTGGGGCTTTTGTGTTATTTTACAAAAGTTGGGGTTTTATTTATAATAAACCTAGATGCATGTTTGGCATAGAGAAATGGAATAAATGTTGAATCATTGATGAAAATGGGACCTAAGGGTTGTAATGTTAATTATGGAAAATGACCTAATTACATTGTTTGATTAATTGGGATAATTAATTGTGAGAAACGAGGAAATGAAATGGAGTTGTTGAGATTGAGAATGCATAGGGTTAAAGGGTGTAGTTGAATTATTTATCACTCACCGAATTGAAATGTTGATTGAATATCCATTTGTGCATTTATTTTCTGTTTAGAAATAACTGCTTTGGGCTATCGGTGGAGGATAGTCGTGATTGTTGTAGACAATGCATGATGATTAGGCAAATGAAAACTAATCAATGGAATGTGTCATGGAATTTGACGGTTGATAGAATACATTAACTGTATGTATTGAGTGATTGTATATAGAACCAATGTGTTTGTATACGTTATGTGTAGAGGAGGAGATGGGGGATGTACTCCGCGGTTTAGGGGAAGATGGGGTATGTACCTCTAAACCGGATAGTATTGGGAGAAGATAGGGGATGAACTCCGTAGATACAGCTCATATGCTTGTCCAGAGAAGTGAAGATAGAGCTCATATGCTTATCTTTGTGAAGTGTGGATACAGCTTATATGCTTATCTGTGAATGTGGGATATAGTTGTTATATATATCTGTTGAGAATGTGGATATAGCTTATATGCTTATCTGTGAATGTGGGATATAGTTTTTATACATATCTGTTGAGATGATGATAGAGCTAATATGCTTATCTGTTGAAAAAGGGAAAATGAAAAGTAACTTGGACTCATAAGTCGTATGACATAAAATGTGATTTATGTGCATGTATCAGTGTTGGCCATCTATCAATTGCTAATCTTTTAGTCATTGTTCATGGTTGGTTTAGTGTATTTCTACTGGGCTGTGGCTCACCCTATATGGGAATATCATTTTCAGGTACAGGTAGCATGCCACCTCCAAGATCATAGCTTGAGAGGCTAGAGGCGGGCAGATTTTGTTGTTTAACTCCCTTTTTGATATATATTACATGTATATTCAAGCCGAGGGCTTAGTGTGTAGATGAGTTAGCACTCTTTTGTTGTAACCAAGTGTTAACTTAGAAAGCTGTAAGCCCGTAGGGCATTTTGCTTTTGTTGTTAACATGTAATATTTTTGTAATGGAACTCTGATAAATAGAAGAATGTGGATATTTCGCATGTCAATGAATGTTTTATTGGATGGGTTTAATGTTATTATTTTGAGGGCATTACATAATCTCTCCCTCCTAATCTCTCTCACAAATTTTTTTAAAAAAAATATTAAAACTTGCATTATTTTTCTCTTCTCCAAAAAATCAGATAATATTTTTTATTAAAGTTGTAGATATCTACCTATATTTTATATATTATATTATAACATAACAAAAAAACTAAAAAACTAATTTTTTTTTATAAAGTTTATCTAAATAAACTTTAAATCAATAAAACTCACATGCTATCACATATCTAACTCACATCATAACTTACCTAAATAATAATAATTAAAAACAAATGAAAACCACAGATAAATTAAATTTAAAAAAAAAAAAAAAAAGATACCCACAACTCCATCTTAAATACAATGAAAAAAAAAATACCTGAATAGAAACCACACAAAAATAAAAATAAAAATAAAAAGATCTATCTATCTATCTATCTATCTATACTATATATTTAGCAAAAGGGGGTTTTTAACCCCAAGGCTTGTGGGAGCTCCAATCTCCTAATCTTAATTTCCTAATTTTTTGATTTAAAAAAAAACCTCAGCATTTATTAACTTCTCCAAACCCAACCTTAGCATTTATTAACTTCTCCTAACCCAACCTCAGCATTTATTGACTTCTCCAAACCCACAATCTCTTTTGACTTTTCTCATAATTATTGCAACACCCTCTTCAATTTCTCCCATACACTATGGTTACACACAAAAATAAATAAAAAAAAAATATAAGAATTTAGCTATAAATCTCAAAAAGATATAACATCTAAATTTAAATTATGATTTAATAATATAATTATGTATATCTATCAAAATTTTAAATCACTTAATCAGACAAATTAATCAATTTTTCAAAATTATTGATTTTTAATTTACAAAATAGATTAAAAAAAACTATTGACTGATTTATTTATTTAATAACAAAAATATTTCATAATCTCTCTCTCCTAATCTCTCTCACAAATTTTCAAAAAAAAATATTAAAACTTGCATTCATTTTATCTTCCCAAAAAAATTAGATAATATTTTTTATTAAAGTTGTAGATATCTACCTATATTTTATATATTATATTATAACATAACAAAAAATACTATAAAACTAAAAAAAAAAATCTTTGAAGTTTATCTAAATAAACTTTAAATCAATAAAACTCACATGTCTATCACATATCTAACTCACATCATAACTTACCTAAATAATAATAATTAAAAACAAATGGAAACCACAGATAAATTAAATTTTAAAACAAAGATGCCCACAACTCCATCTTAAATAAATTGAAAAAAAAAATACCCGAATAAAACCACACAAAAATTAAAATAAAAATAAAAAGATATATCTATCTATCTATCTATCTATCTATCTATATCTATCTATTTATACTTATATACTATATATTAAGCAAAAAGAGATTTTTAATCCCAAGCCTTGTGAGAGCTCTAATCTCTTAATCTAAATTTCCTAATTTTTTAATTTAAAAAAAAAAAACCTTAACATTTATTAATTTCTCCCAACCCCAAGTCTTACCCTCATAATAACACTTTAATGCATTAAGAACAAGCATAAAAAAAATTCTTTGAAATCCAACACATGAATTCTTTGAAAAGTCCAAACACATATGATTATTATTCCTCATAATAACACTTTAATGCATTAAGAACAAGCATAAAAAAAATTCTTAAAAAGTCCAACACGTATGATTATTATCAAAATATTAAACTTTCATATAATATAATTAAAAAAACATTTAATTCCTTGGAAAATATAACACATATCTATATCTATACTCTATATCAAGCAAAAGGGGGTTTTAATCCCAAGCCTTGTGAGAGCTCCAATCTCTCAATCTAAATTTCCTGATTTTTTGATTTAAAAAAAAAAAAAACCTTAGCATTTATTAACTTCTCACAACCCTCAAGTCTTACCCTTATAATAACGCTTTAATGTATTAAGATCAAGCATAAAAAAAATTCTTTGAAATTCAACACATATGAATTCCTTGAAAAGTCCCAACACATATGATTATTATCTCTCATAATAACACTTTAATGCATTAAGAACAAGTATAAAAAAAATTCTTAAAAAGTCCAACACATATGATTATTATCAAAATATTAAACTTTAATATAATATAATAAAAAAAAAAGACATTTAATTCCTTAAAAAGTCTAACACATATGATTATTATCAAAATATTAAACTTTAATATAATATAAAAAATGAAAAAAAAAAGGCATTTAGATATATGATAAAATTATGTGTTATGATATGTATGATCTTTTGATTTGTTATACAACCAATAATGTCGGCTCCAATTTTATTATCATATCATTTTGGGTGAATTTATGAGTTTTAAATATTTCTTCCGAATTCATAAAAAAAAAAAAAAAATTACAATGTGTAGTTGTTTTCAACAGATAAATATAAAACAAATATTAAGATAATTCTCTCATCTTAAAAAAATACTAAGATAATTCACTGAACTACTGAAGAAACAGAAGAAAATCTATACTATATATTAAGCAAAAGGGGGTTTTTAACCCCAAGGCTTGTGGGAGCTCCAATCTCCTAATCCTAATTTTCTAATTTTTTCATTTAAAAAAAAAACTCAGGATTTATTAACTTCTCCCAACCCAACCTCGGCATTTATTGACTTCTCCAAACCCACAATCTCTTTTTACTTTTCTCATAATTATTGCAACACCCTCTTCAATTTCTCCCATACACTATGGTTACACACAAAAATAAATAAAAAAATATAAGAATTTGGCTATAAATCTCAAAAAGATATAACATCTAAATTTAAATTATGATTTAATAATATAATTATGTATATCTATCAAAATTTTAAATCACTTAATCAGACAAATTAATCAATTTTTCAAAATTATTGATTTTTAATTTACAAAATAGATTAAAAAAAACTATTGACTGATTTATTTATTTAATAACAAAAATATTTCATAATCTCTCCCTCTTAATCTCTCTCACAAATTTTCAAAAAAAAAATATTAAAACTTGCATTCATTTTATCTTCCCAAAAAAATCAGATAATATTTTTTATTAAAGTTGTAGATATCTACCTATATTTTATATATTATATTTTAATCCTAAGGCCTGTGAGAGCTCCAATCTCCTAATCCTAATTTTCTAATTTTTTGATTTAAAAAAAAAATCTCAGCATTTATTAACTTCTCCCAACTCAACTTCAGCATTTATTGACTTCTCCCAACCTACAATCCCTTTTGACTTAGCAAAAGGGGGTTTTTAACCCCAAGCCTTGTGGGAGCTTCAATATGCCAATCCTAATTTCCTGATTTTTTGATTAAAAAAAAAACCTTAGCATTTATTGATATGGTCAAAATCTCCTAATTAGCATTTATCAACTTTTTTCAATCGACATGTCTTTCCACATACCTACATTTATTGATTTGGTCAAAATCCTTTAATCAGCATTTAAATCCCCTCATACAAATAACTATAGATACAATCCATACATAGTTATTGCAGTACCTATTTCAACTTCTCTCAAACATTGTGGTTAGTGATAAGATTGTTAAATTATTTTTATAAAAAATCTTAAAAAACATAATTTATATATTAAAAAATCTAAAACAAATATAAATATCTATAATTATTCCGTGCATAGCACGGGTAAGAGGCTAGTATCTATACTATATATTAAGCAAAAGGGGGTTTTTAACCTCCAAGGCCTGTGAGAGCTCCAATATGCCAATCCTAATTTTTTGATTTTTTGATTTTTTAAAAAACAAACCTCCATCCATCATTTAATTTGAGCCTTTTTGAAAACCTAAACCCTATTTTGAAAATCTAAATCCTACTAACTTCGATATTCAAATCTTAATTTTTAATTTTTTTTTTCCAATTAAAAAAAAAAAACTCCACTCATCATTTAATTTGAGTCTTTTCAAAAACTAAACCCTACTTTGAAAATCCCTCTCCTATATATATCTCCCTCTTGCCTCGTTATCTTCCATCCTATTACAGGCATCACTACTACTACTATCTCTTCTGTTTCAAATTCAATCTCCATAGAGAAACATTCTCTCTCCCTCTCTCTCTCTCTCTCTGATCTACAATGGCCCAATTGAGCTTATTCAAGGCTTTGACGATTTTCTTGGTCATCGCTATCTTCTCTGTTATTGGATCGTCACAAGACTTCGAAATGACTCTAGCACCGTCACCGTCAATGGACGCTGGATTTGCTTACTCATTGCCGATATCTGCAGCTATCGTCTTCTCTTCGATTGTTTTGTCTCTTCTCACGCTCATGAAGCACTAGATCTCCGATTCTTAAAACAAACATACATATATATGTGGAGTTATTTGGGATTATTTGTTGGAGTGTGATGAAGGATTTTTTATTCTTTTTTTTAGTTAGTTCCAGAGAGGAATGATATGAGAGTGATTATGTACATGTTTAAGTTGAAAACATTATGAGAGTGATTATGTCCATGTTTATGTACATGTTTATGTTAATCACAGATTTGTTTTATATTTATTGGTTCATATGTAATACACATATATGGTTTGATTTTTTGGTAGAGCATTTGTATATTTCTGTTATCATTTTTTACGCCGTAGCAGCTTCTTTGTCCGTACCTCATTTTTTGGTTATTAATTTATAAAAAATATTATGCACCCACCCTTATCAATCTTTAATTTATTCTGAATATGTATTTTTATATTAGGGAGTTTATGAATAAAATGAATTTAAATTGTCAATATCTTTTTCTAAATAAATTCTAAGTTTACAAATCTAAATTTGTAATAATGTTGTTAATTTACTGAGTCACGTTGTCAAAAATCAATTCCGAACAGTATATCTAATTTAAATAATAAGATTTTCTATTTTTTAATTAAAAATAGAAAAGATAATTTTTTAAATACATTGTTTAGAATGAGTAACATGGAAATGATAATAGAGAACAAATTTTTATTTATTAATCTATGATTTTCTAATAGATTTCCTTTTTATTTTTCATGTTTTTGTCTGTCTCCAATTTTTTAATAATTAAATTACGGTAAACCCCCTGAATACTATTGAAATCACACTGCACCCCTTTTATCTTTTCAAATGTAAGTGATTATCACGGTTAAATGTAATGATTAAATTACTAAAATACCTTTATTTAGTTAGTTCATTTTCTACTTAATTTAGCAGAGAATTTAATATAAACAAATGGAGAAAAGGTAAAAAATTAAAAAGATATATTAACATGAAAAAATAAAAAAAGATAAGTCATACTATTAACCAAATCTCTCCATCTAAAAAGAGTGTAATGCTATATAAATTTTTTATTTATATATAATTTTCATACATAACAATTTGATTTATTATAAACTTTTCACTAGAAAACAAAATATCATATAATAATGATATTTCCGTATTATTTTTATCAATTTTTTTTATTAATTTTATATATATTTAAAATTTTCCAACTAAAAAAATTGTAAACACAACGAAGCACAAAAGACGAGGCGGTGCTGCACTGGAAGTTCCAACGTGTGAATGAAGAACCATGGTTTAATCCAAGTCTCAAGGAGTGCAAATGAAGCATCGTGGTTTAATCAAAGTCTCAAGGTGTGAATAAATTTAATTTTAAATGGGTAAATTATAAATACATTTTTTTGATATTTGATTAAAATATAAATCGCCTCGCATAGTTTTGAAGATTATATTTCACTCCAGAAGTTTTTAATTTTATAACAAATCACCCATTTTATTAATATATTATCAAGCTCATTAACAATTTTTAATGATATTAAAAATATGTTTTAATTCATAATTTAAGTAATTTTATTATTGTATAGGAGAGTAATTACGATATTTTTTAAAATTAATTCTGTTAAATAAAAAATTATAACAAAAAAATATTTATAATTTTATAAATTATAAACGACAGTTTATATTTTAAATAAATATTCTAAAATATATTTATAATTTTCGAGCTTTCGAGCTCCAAAACATTAATCTTAAATTTAAGTCTAAAATTTCCAATGGAGTCTTTAGCTTTTCCAATGAAGCCTTGAAGACAGAAGGGGCATATTAGCTCACTATGGAGAGACCCAACGCCTCCATAGCTTTATTGTGCTGTGGTTATTTAAATAGAGGCAAATGCTAACAATTCAATAGTTTAGAATATATCTATCTATATATCTATCTATCTATACTATATATTAAGCAAAAGGGGGTTTTTAACCCCAAGGCTTGTGGGAGCTCCAATCTCCTAATCCTAATTTTCTAATTTTTTGATTTAAAAAAAAAAAACTCCTCAACATTTATTGACTTCTCCAAACCCAACCTTAGCATTTATTGACTTCTCCCAACACCACCTCAGCATTTATTGACTTCTCCCAACCCACAATCCCTTTTGACTTCTCTCATAATTATTGCAACACCATTTTCAATTTCTCCCATATACTATGGTTACACACAAAAATAAAAAATAAAAAGATAAGAATTTAGCTATAGATCTCAAAAAGATATAACATCTAAATTTGAATTATGATTTAATAATATAATTATGTATTTTTTTTATGTATATCTATCAAAATTTTAAATTACTTAATGGGACAAATTAATCAAATTTTCAAAATTATTGATTTTTAGTTTACAAAATAGATTAAAAAAAACTATTGACTGATTTATTTATTTAATGACAAAAATATTTCATAATCTCTCCCTCCTAATCTCTCTCACAAATTTTCAAAAAAAAAATGTTAAAACTTGCATTCATTTTCTCTTCCCCAAAAAATCAGATAATATTTTCTATTATATTTTATATATTATATTATAACATAACAAAAAAAAAACTAAAAAACTAAAAAAAAATCTTTAAAGTTTATCTAAATAAACTTTAAATCAATAAAACTCACATGTCTATCACATATCTAACTCACATCATAACTTACCTAAATAATAATAATTAAAAACAAATGGAAATTATAGATAAATTAAATTTAAAAAAAAAGATACCCACAACTCCATCTTAAATAAATTGAAAAAAAAAATACCCGAATAGAAACCACACAAAAATAAAAATAAAAAGAAAAAGATATATCTATCTATCTATCTATCTATCTATCTATCTATATATTAAGCAAAATGGAGTTTTTAACCCCCAAGACCTATGGAAGCTTCAATATCCCAATCTGAATTTTTTAAATTTTTTATTTAAAAAAAAAAAAACTCAACATTTATTGATTTGGTCAAAATCCCCTGATTAGTATTTATTAACTTTTTTCAATCCACATATCTTTCCACATGCCTGCAATTATTGATTTGATCAAAATCTCCTGATCAGCATTTAAAATCCCCTCATACAAATAATTATAGATACAATTCGTGTATAGTTACTGCAATACCTTTTTTAATTTCTCCCATACATTATGGTTAGTGATAAGAAAAAAAAAATCTTAAAAAACATAATTTATATATTAAAAAAAATCTAAAACAAATATAAATCTCTATAATTATCCCGTGCATAGCACGGGTGATAGGCTAGTACTATATATTAAATAAAAGGGGGTTTTTACCTCAAGCGTTGTGGGAGTTCCAATCTCCCAATCTAAATTTCCTGATTTTTTTATTTTTTTTAAAAAAAACATTAGCATTTATTAACTTCTCCTAACCCCCAAGTCTTACCCTCATATAACACTTTAATGTATTAAGAACAAACATAAAAAAAATTATTTGAAATCCAACACATATGAATTCCTTGAAAAGTCCCAACACATGATTATTATCCCTTATAATAACACTTTAATGCATTAAGAACAAGCATAAAAAAAATTTCTTGAAAAGTTCAACACATATGATTATTATCAAAATATTAAACTTTAATATAATATAATAAAAAAAAGACATTTAATTTCTTGAAAAATCCAACACATATGATTATTATCAAAATATTAAAATTTAATATAATATAAAAAAGGAAAAAAAGAAGACATTTAAAAAAAAAAGACATTTAAAAATCGCAATTCACATGTTATGATTTTTTTTAAAATTAATTCTGTTAAATAAAAAATTATAACAAAAAAATATTTATAATTTTATAAATTATAAACGGCAATTTATATTTTAAATAAATATTCTGAAATGTATTTATAATTTTCGAGCTTTCGAGCTCCAAAACATTAATCTTAAATTTAAGTCTGAAATTTCCAATGGAGTCTTTAGCTTTTCCAACGAAGCCTTGAAGACAGAAGGGGCATATTAGCTCACTATGGAGAGACCCAACACCTCCATAGCTTTATTGTGCTATGGTTATTTAAAAAGAGGCAAATGCTAACAATTCAATAGTTTAGAATATCTATCTATCTATCTATCTATCTATCTATACTATATATTAAACAAAAAGGAGTTTTTAATCCCAAGCGTTGTGGGAGTTCCAACCTCCCAGTCTAAATTTCCTGATTTTTTGATTTTAAAAAAAAACATTAGCATTTATTAACTTCTTCTAACCCCCAAGTCTTACCCTCATAATAACACTTTAATGTATTAAGAACAAACATAAAAAAAATTATTTGAAATCCAACACATATGAATTCCTTGAAAAGTCCCAATACATATGATTATTATCCCTTATAATAACACTTTAATGCATTAAGAACAAGCATAAAAAAATTTTCTTGGAAAGTCTAACACATATGATTATTATCAAAATATTAAACTTTAATATAATATAATAAAAAAAAGAAGACATTTAATTTCTTGAAAAATCCAACACATGTGATTATTATCAAAATATTAAAATTTAATATAATATAAAAAAGAAAAAAAGAAGACATTTAAAAATCGCAATTTACATATATAGATAATTGTAAATATATTAAGGAAAATGGGGTTTCTAAACCCCAAGCCTTATGGGAGCTCCGATCTCTCAATCTTAATTTTCTAAATTTTTGATTAAAAAAAAAAAACTCAGCATTTATTGATTTGGTCAAAATCTCCTGATCAGCATTTATTAACTTTTTCCAATTCACATGCTTGCATTTATTGATTTGGTCAAAATCTCTCATTAGCATTTAAAATCCCCTCACACAAATAATTATAGATACAGCTTGTGCATAGTTACTGTAATAGCCCTTTTAATTTCTTCTGTACACTATGGTTAGTGATAAGATTATTAATTTTTTTTTATAGAAAAATCTTTAAATACATAATTTATATATTAAAAAAAATTTAAACAAATATAAATATCTATAATTATCCCGTGCATAGCACGGGTGATAGGCTAGTACTATATATTAAGCAAAAATGGGTTTTTAACCTCAAGGCTTGTGGGAGCTCCAATCACCTAATCCTAATTTTCTAATTTTTTGATTTTAAAAAAAAAAACCTCAGCATTTATTGACTTCTCCCAACCCACAATCTCTTTTGACTTCTCTCAATCTATCTATCTATACTATATATTAAGCAAAAGGGGGTTTTTAACCCCAAGGCCTATGGGAGCTCCAATCTCTTAATCCTAATTTTTTAATTTTTTGATTTAAAAAAAAACTTTAGCATTTATTGACTTCTCTCAACCCAACCTCAGCATTTATTGACTTTTCTCAACCCACAATTCCTTTTGACTTCTCTCATAATTATTGCAACACTCTTTTCAATTTCTTTCATACACTATGGTTACACACAAAAATAAAAAATAAAAAAAGATATATAGATCTCAAAAAGATATAACATCTAAATTTGAATTATGATTTAATAATATAATTATGTATTTTTTTATGTATATCTATCAAAATTTTAAATCACTTAATGGGACAAATTAATCAATTTTTCAAAATTATTGATTTTTAATTTACAAAATAGATTAAAAAAAACTATTGACTGATTTATTTATTTAATAACAAAAATATTTCATAATCTCTCCCTCCTAATCTCTCTCACAAATTTTTAAAAAAAAAATTAAAACTTGCATTCATTTTCTCTTTCGCAAAAAATCAGATAATATTTTTTATTAAAGTTGTAGCTATCTACCTATATTTTATATATTATATTATAACATAACAAAAAAAACTAAAAAACTAAAAAAACAATCTTTAAAGTTTATATAAATAAACTTTAAATCAATAAAACTCACAGGTCTATCACATATTTAACTCACATCATAACTTACCTAAATAATAATAATTAAAAACAAATGGAAACCACAGATAAATTAAATTTAAAAAAAAAAAAAGATACCCACAACTCCATCTTAAATAAATTGAAAAAAAAATACCCGAATAGAAACCACACAAAAATAAAAATAAAAATAAAAAGATATATCCATCCATCCATCTATCCATCTATACTATATATTAAGCAAAATGGGGTTTTTAACCCAAAGCCTTGTGAGAGTTCCAATCTCCCAACCTAAATTTCCTGATTTTTTGATTTAAAAAAAAAAAATCTTGACATTTATTAACTTCTCCCAACTCCCAAGTCTTATCCTCATAATAACACTTTAATGCATTAAGAACAAGCATAAAAAAAATTCTTTGAAATCCAACACATATAAATTCCTTAAAAAGTCCAACACATATGATTATTATCCCTCATAATAACACTTTAATGCATCAAGAACAAGTATAAAAATTTTTTTTTTGAAAAGTCCAACACTTCTATCTATATCTATACTATATATTAAGCAAAAGGGGATTTTTAACCCCAAGGTCTGTAGGAGCTTCAATATCTCAATATGAATTTTCTAAATTTTTTATTAAAAAAAAAAACTCAGCATTTATTGATTTGGTCAAAATTTCCTGATCAACATTTATTAACTTTTTTTAATCCACATGTCTTTTCACATGCCTGCATTTATTGATTTGGTCAAAATTTCCTGATCAGTATTTAAAATCCCCTCATACAAATAATTATAGATACAATCTGTGTATAGTTACTGCAGTGTCCTTTTTAACTTCTCTCATACACTATGGTTAGTGATAAGATTGTTAAATTATTTTTATAAAAAATCTTAAAAAACATAATTTATATATTAAAAAAAATCTAAAATAAATATAATTATCTATAATTATCCCGTGCATAGCACGGGTGATAGGCTAGTACTATATATTAAGCAAAAGGGGGTTTTCAACCCCAAGTCTTGTGGGAGCTCCAATCTCGCAATCTAAATTTTCTGATTTTTTGATTTAAAAAATAAATAAATCTTAGCATTTATTAACTTCTCCCAACTCCCAAGTCTTACCATCATAATAACACTTTAATGCATTAAGGACAAGTATAAAAAAAATTCTTTGAAATCCAGCATATATGAATTCCTTGAAAAGTCACAACACATATGATTATTATTCCTCATAATAACACTTTAATGCATTAAAAACAAATATAAAAAAAAATTCTTGAAAAATCCAACACATATGATTATTATCAAAATATTAAAATTTAATATAATATAATAAAAAAAAAGACATTTAATTCCTTGAAAAGTCTAACACATATGATTATTATCAAAATATTAAATTTTAATATAATACAAAAAAGAAAAAAAAGAAGACATTTAAAAAGGGAATTTTTAACCCCCAAGGCTTGTGGGAGCTTTAATATCCCAATTTAAATTTTCTAAATTTTTTATTTAAAAAAAAACTCAGCATTTATTAATTTGGTCAAAATTCTTTGATCAACGTTTATTAACTTTTTTTCAATCCACATGTCTTTCCACATGCCTGCATTTATTGATTTAGTCAAAATTTCCTGATCAGCATTTAAAATCCCTTCAAATAAATAATTATAGATATAATTTGTGCATAGTTACTACAGTACCCTTTTTAACTTCTCTCATACACTATAATTAGTGATAAGATTGTTAAATTATTTTTATAAAAAATCTTTAAAAAACATAATTTATATATTAAAAAAAATCTAAGACAAATATAAATATGTATAATTATCCCGTGCATAGCACGGGTGATAGGCTAGTGCTATATATTAAGCAAAAGGGGATTTTTAACCCTAAGGCCTGTGGGAGCTCCAATCTCCTAATCCTAATTTTCTAATTTTTAGATTTAAAAAAAAAACCTTAGCATTTATTGACTTCTTCCAACCCAACCTCAGCATTTATTGACATCTCTCAACCCACAATTCCTTTTGACTTCTTTCATAATTATTGCAACACCCTTTTCAATTTCTCCCATACACTATGGTTACACACAAAAATTATAAAAAAAAAAAGATAAGAATTTAGCTATAAATCTCAAAAAGATATAACATCTAAATTTGAATTATGATTTAATAATATAATTATGTATTTTTTTATGTATATCTATCAAAATTTTAAATCACTTAATGGTAAAAATTAATCAAAATTTCAAAATTATTGATTTTTAATTTACAAAATAGATTAAAAAAAACTATTGACTGATTTATTTATTTAATAACAAAAATATTTCATAATCTCTCCCTCCTAATCTCCCTCACAAATTTTCAAAAAAAAATATTAAAACTTGCATTCTTTTTCTCTTTCCCAAAAAATCAGATAATATTTTTTGTTAAAATTGTAGATATCTACCTATATTTTATATATTCTATTATAACATAACAAAAAAAACAAAAAAACTATTTTTCTTAAAGTTTATCTAAATAAACTTTAAATCAATAAAACTCACATGTCTATTACATATCTAACTCACATCATAACTTACCTAAATAATAATAATTAAAAACAAATGGAAACCACAAATAAATTAAATTTTTTAAAAAAAAGATACCCACAACTCCATCTTAAATAAATTGGAAAAAAAAATAGCCGAATAGAAACCACACAAAAATAAAAATAAAAATAAAAAGATGTATCTATCTATCTATCTATATCTATACTATATATTAAGCAAAATGGGGTTTTTAACCCCAAGGCTTGTGGGAGCTCCAATCTCCCAATCTAAATTTTCTGGTTTTTTTATTTAAAAAAAAAAAAAATCTTAGCATTTATTAACTTCTCCCAACTCCCAAGTCTTACCCTCATAATAATACTTTAATGCATTAAGTACAGGCATGAAATTTTTTTTTTGAAATCCAATATATATGAATTCCTTGAAAAGTCCCACCACATTTAATTATTATCCCTCATAATAACACTTTAATGCATTAAGAACAAACATTAAAAAAAAATTCTTGAAAAGTCCAACACATATGATTATTATCAAAATAATAAACTTTAATATAATATAATAAAAAAAGAAGACATTTAATTCCTTGAAAAGTCTAACACATATGATTATTATCAAAATATAAAAAAGAAGACATTTAAAAATCACAATTCATATATATAGATAATTGTAAATATATTGAGGAAAATGGGGTTTTAAACTCCAAGCCTTATGGGAGCTCCAATATCTCAATTTTAATTTTCTAAATTTTTTATTTAAAAAAAACTCAGCATTTATCGATTTGGTAAAAATTCCCTGATCAACATTTATTAACTTTTTTCAATCCACATGCCTGCATTTATTGATTTGGTCAAAATACCTGATTAGCATTTAAAATCCCCTCGTACAAATGATTATAGATACAGCCCGTGCATAGTTACTGCAGTAGCCTTTTTAATTATATGATTATTATTAAAATATAAAAAGGAAGACATTTAAAAATCACAATTCATATATATAGATAATTGTAAATATATTGAGGAAAATGGGGTTTTAAACTCCAAGCCTTATGGGAGCTCCAATATCTCAATTTTAATTTTCTAAATTTTTTATTTAAAAAAAAAACTCAGCATTTATCGATTTGGTAAAAATTTCCTGATCAGCATTTATTAACTTTTTTCAATCCACATGCCTGCATTTATTGATTTGGTCAAAATACCTGATTAGCATTTAAAATCCCCTCATACAAATGATTATAGATACAGCCCGTGCATAGTTACTGCAGTAGTCTTTTTAATTATATGATTATTATCAAAATATAAAAAAGAAGACATTTAAAAATCACAATTCATATATATAGATAATTGTAAATATATTGAGGAAAATGGGGTTTTAAACTCCAAGCGTTGTGGGAGCTCCAATATCTCAATTTTAATTTTCTAAATTTTTTATTTAAAAAAAAAACTCAGCATTTATTGATTTGGTAAAAATTCCCTGATCAGCATTTATTAACTTTTTTCAATCCACATGCATGCATTTATTGATTTGGTCAAAATACCTGATTAGCATTTAAAATCCCCTCATACAAATGATTATAGATACAGCCCGTGCATAGTTACTGCAGTAGCCTTTTTAATTTCTCCTATACACTATGGTTAGTGATAAGATTGTTAAATTATTTTTATAAAAAATCTTAAAAAATATAATTTATATAATAAAAAAAATTAGAACAAATATAAATATCTATAATTATCCCGTACATAGCACGGGTGCTAGGCTAGTACTATCTATTAAGCAAAAGGGGGTTTTTAACTCCAAGCCTTGTGGGAGCTTCAATCTCCCAATCTAAATTTTCTGATTTTTTAATTTTAAAAAAAAAAACTTAGCATTTATTAACTTCTCCTAACTCTCAAGTCTTACTATCATAATAACACTTTAATGCATTAAGAATAACCATAAAAAAAAAATTCTTCGAAATCCAATACATATGAATTCCTTAAAAAGTCCAAACACATATGATTATTATCCCTCATAATAACACTTAAAAAAAAATCTTAGCATTTATTAACTTCTATCAAGTCTTACTATCATAATAACACTTTAATGCATTAAGAACAAGTATAAAAAAAATTCTTTGAAATCCAACACATGAATTCCTTGAAAAGTCCCAACACATATGATTATTATCCCTCATAATAATATTTTAATACATTAAGAACAAGCATAAAAAAAATTTCTTTAAAAGTTTAATACATATGATTATTATCAAAATATTAAACTTTAATATAATATAATAATAAAAAAAGACATTTATTTCCTTGAAAAGTCCAACATATATGATTATTGTCAAAATATTAAACTTTAATATAATATAAAAAAGTAAAAAAAGAAGACATTTAAAAAAATATATTTAAAAATCACAATTCACATCTATATCTATACTATATATTAAGCAAAAGGGGGTTTTTAACCCCAAGGCCTGTGGGAGCTCCAATCTCCTAATCCTAATTTTCTAATTTTTTGATTTAAAAAAAAAAAAAACCTCAGCATTTATTGATTTCTCCCAACCTAACCTCAACATTTATTGATTTCTCCCAACCCACAATCCCTTTTAACTTCTCTCATAATTATTGCAACATCTTTTTCAATTTCTCTCATATACTATGGTTACACACAAAAATAAAAAATAAAAAAGATAAGAATTTAGCTATAGATCTCAAAAAGATATAACATCTAAATATGAATTATGATTTAATAATATAATTATGTAATTTTTTTTTTTGTATATCTATCAAAATTTTAAATCACTTAATATTTTTTGATTTAAAAAAAAAACCTCAGCATTTATTGATTTCTCTCAACCTAACCTCAACATTTATTGATTTCTCCCAACCCACAATCCCTTTTGACTTCTCTCATAATTATTGCAACATCCTTTTCAATTTCTCTCATATACTATGGTTACACACAAAAATAAAAAATAAAAAAGATAAGAATTTAGCTATAGATCTCAAAAAGATATAACATCTAAATATGAATTATGATTTAATAATATAATTATGTATTTTTTTTTTATATCTATCAAAATTTTAAATCACTTAATGGGGCAAATTAATCAATTTTCTAAAATCATTGATTTTTAATTTACAAAACAGATTAAAAAAAACTATTGACTGATTTATTTATTTAATAACAAAAATATTTCATAATCTCTCCTCCTAATCTCTCTCACAATTTTTTTTTAAAAAAATATTAAAACTTGCATTCATTTTCTCTTCCCCAAAAAATCAGATAATATTTTCTATTAATGTTGTAGATATCTACCTATATTTTATATATTATATTATGACATAACAAAAAAAACTAAAAAAAAATCTTTAAAGTTTATCTAAATAAACTTTAATCAATAAAACTCACATGTCTATCACATATCTAACTCACATCATAACTTACTGATTTATTTATTTAATAACAAAAATATTTCATAATCTCTCCCTCCTAATCTCTCTGACAAATTTTCAAAAAAAAATATTAAAACTTGCATTCATTTTCTCTTCCCCAAAAAATTAGATAATATTTTCTATTAAAATTGTAGATATCTACCTATATTTTATATATTCTATTATAACATAACAAAAAAAAAAACTAAAAAACTAAAAAAAAAATCTTTAAAGTTTATCTAAATAAACTTTAAATTAATAAAACTCACATGTCTATCACATATCTAACTCACATCATAACTTACCTAAATAATAATAATTAAAAACAAATAGAAATCACAGATAACTTAAAATTTAAAAAAAAAAAAGATACCCGCAACTCCATCTTAAATAAATTGAAAAAAAAATACCCAAATAGAAACCACACAAAAATAAAAATAAAAATAAAAAGATATATCTATCTATCTATCTATCTATCTATCTATCTATCTATCTATGTATCTATATCTATACTATATATTAAGCAAATGGAATTTTTAACCCCAAGACCTATGTGAGTTTCAATATCCCAATCTGAATTTTTAAAATTTTTTATTTAAAAAAAAAAACTCAACATTAATTGATTTGGTCAAAATCTCCTGATCAATATTTATTAACTTTTTTCAATCCACATATCTTTCCACATGCCTGCAATTATTGATTTGGTCAAAATCTCCTGATCAGCATTTAAAATCCCCTCATACAAATAATTATAGATACAATTCGTGTATAGTTACTATAATACCCTTTTCAACTTCTCCCATACATTATGGTTAGTGATAAGAAAAAAATCTTAAAAAACATAATTTATATATTAAAAAAAAATCTAAAACAAATATAAATATCTATAATTATCCCGTGCATAGCACGGGTGATAGGCTAGTCTATACTATATATTAAGCAAAAGGGGGTTTTTAACCCCAAGGCTTGTGGGAGCTCCAATCTCCTAATCCTAATTTTCTAATTTTTTGATTTTAAAAAAAAAATACCTCAGCATTTATTGACTTCTCCCAACCCAACCTCAGCATTTATTAACTTCTCTTAACCCACAATCTCTTTTGACTTCTCTCATAATTATCACAGCACCCTTTTCAATTTCTTCCATATACTATGGTTACACACAAAAATAAAAAATAAAAATATAAGAATTTAGCTATAGATCTCAAAATGATATAAAATCTAAATTTGAATTATGATTTAATAATATAATTATGTATTTTTTTTATGTATATCTGTCAAAATTTTAAATCACTTAACGGGACAAATTAATAACTTACCTAAATAATAATAATTAAAAACAAATGGAAACCACAGATAAATTAAATTAAAAAAAAATAGATACCCACAACTCCATCTTAAATAAATTGAAAAAAAATACCTGAATAGAAACCACACAAAAATAAAAATAAAAATAAAAATAAAAAGATATATCTATCTATCTATCTATCTAGCTATCTATCTATCTATCTATCTATATCTATACTATATATTAAGCAAAAAGGGGTTTTTAACCCCAAGCCTTGTGGGAGCTCCAATCTCCTAATCTAAATTTTCTGATTTTTTGATTTAAAAAAAAAAAAAAAACTCAGCATTTACTGATTTGGTCAAAATTCTCTGATCAGCATTTATTAACTTTTTTCAATCTACCTATCTTTCCACATGCTTGCATTTATTGATTTGGTCAAAATCCCCTGATCAGCATTTAAAATTCCCTCATACAAATAATTATAGATACAATCCGTGTATAGTTACTGCAGTACCCTTTTTAAGTTCTCCCATACACTATGGTTAGTGATAAGATTGTTAAATTATTTTTATAAAAAATCTTAAAAAACATAATTTATATATTAAAAAAATCTAAAACAAATATAAATATCTATAATTATCCCGTACATAGCACGGGTGATAGACTAGTATATATTAAGAAAAATAGGGTTTCTAACCCCCCAAGTCTTGTGGGAGCTCCAATATCCCAATCTAAATTTTCTGATTTTTTATTTTTTAAAAAAAAAACCTTAGCATTTATTAACTTCACCCAACCCCCAAGTATAAAAAAAAATTCTTTAAAAAGTCCAAAATTTTCCAAAATTAATTATTGATTTTTAATTTACAAAATAGATTAAAAAAAACTATTGACTGATTTATTTATTTAATAACAAAAATATTTCATAATCTCTCCCTTCTAATCTCTCTCACAAATTTTCAAAAAATAATATTAAAACTAGCATTCTTTTCAGATAATAATTTTTATTAAAGTTGTAGATATTTACCCATATTTTATATATTATATTATAACATAACAAAAAAAACTAAAAAACTAATTTTTTTTTTAAGTTTATCTAAATAAATTTTAAATCAATAAAACTCACATGTCTATCACATATGTCACTCACATCAAAACTTACCTAAATAATAATAATTAAAAACAAATAGAAACCACAGATAAATTAAATTTTAAAAAAAAAAGATACCCACAACTCCATCTTAAATAAATTGAAAAAAAAAATACCCGAATAGAAACCACACAAAAATAAAAATAAAAATAAAAAGATATATCTATCTATCTATCTATATATATTAAGAAAAATGAGGTTTTTAACCCCCCAAGTCTTGTGGGAGCTCCAATATCCCAATCTAAATTTCTTGATTTTTTATTTAAAAAAAAAAACCTTAGCATTTATTAACTTCTCCCAACCCCCTAGTATAAAAAAAATTCTTTAAAAAGTCCAACACATATAAATTCCTTGAAAAGTCCCAACACACACGATTATTATCTCTTATAATAACACTTTAATACATTAAGAACAATCATAAAAAAAAAAAATTCCTTGAAAAGTACAACACATATGAATTTCTTGAAAGTCCAACACATATGATTATTATCAAAATATTATACTTTAATGTAATATAAAAAAAAAAGACATTTAAAAATCACAATTCACATATATAAAAATAATTGTGAAGTACATATGAATTCCTTGAAAAATTCAACACATGATTATTATCCCTCATAATAATATTTTAATACATTAAGAACAAGCATGAAAAAAATTTCTTGAAAAGTCCAACACATATAATTAGTATCAAAATATGAAATTTTAATATAGTATAAAAAAAGAAAAAAAAAAGGCCAAAGTGGTGAAACACAACCCGTGCATAGCACGAGTGATATGTTAGTACTATATATTAAGCAAAATGAGGTTTTTAACCCCAAGGCTTGTGTGAGCTCCAATCTCTTAATCTAAATTTTTTAATTTTTTGATTTAAAAAAAAAAAAGCCTTAGCATTTATTAACTTCTCCCAACCCCCGAGTCTTACCCTTATAATAACACTTTAATGTATTAAGAACAGGCATAAAAAAAATCTTTGAAATCCAACACATGAATTCATTGAAAAGTCCCAACATATATGATTATTATCCCTCACAATAACACTTTAATGCATTAAGAACAAGTATAAAAAAAAAAAATTTTGAAAAGTCCAACACATATGATTATTATCAAAATATTAAACTTTAATATAATATAATAAAAAAAAGAAGACATTTAATTCTTTAAAAAGTCCAACAGATATGATTATTATCAAAATATTAAACTTTAATATAATATAAAAAAGGAAAAAAAGAAGACATTTAAAAAAAAATTTAAAAATTGCAATTCATATATGTAGATAATTAGTTATACTATATATTAAGCAAAAGGGGGTTTTTAACCCCAAGCCTTGTGGGAGCTCCAATCTCCCAATCTAAATTTCTTGATTTTTTGATTTAAAAAAAAAATCTTAGCATTTATTAACTTCTCCCAACTCCCAAGTATTACTCTCATAATAACACTTTAATGCATTAATAACAAGCATAAAAAAAATTCTTTGAAATCCAACACATATGAATTCATTGAAAAGTCCCAACACATATGATTATTATCCCTCATAATAACACTTTAATGTATTAAGAACAAGCATAAAAAAAATTTCTTAAAAAGTCCAACACATATGATTATTATCAAAATATTAAACTTTAATATAATATAATAAAAAAACATTTAATTCCTTGAAAAGTCCAACACATATGATTATTGTCAAATTATTAAACTTTAATATAATATAAAAAAGGAAAAAAATAAGACATTTAAAACAAAAAAAAAATTTAAAAATCACAATTCACATATATAGATAATTGTAAACACAAACCATGCATAGCACGGGTAATATGCTAATCTATACTATATATTAAGCAAAAGGGGGTTTCTAACTCCCAAGACTTGTGGAAGCTCCAATATGCCAATCCTAATTTTCTAATTTTTGTTTTTTAAAAAAAAATTAGCTTCAGCATTTATTAACTTCTCTCATAATTACTGCAGTACCTTTTCAAAAACAAATAATATGTATATTAAAAAAAATTTAAAACAAATATAAATATCTATATCTATATCTATCTATTTATTTATATGCATATTAAAAACCATACAAATATAAATAACTTACCTAAATAATAATAATTAAAAACAAATGGAAACCACAGATAAATTAAATTTAAAAAAAAAAAGATACCTACAACTCCATCTTAAATAAATTGAAAAAAAAAAATACCCGAATAGAAACCACACAAAAATAAAAATAAAAAGATATATCTATCTATCTATTTATCTATACTATATATTAAGCAAAAGGGGGGTTTTTAACCCCAAACCTTGTGGGAGCTCCAATCTCCCAATCTAAATTTCCTGATTTTTTGATTAAAAAAAAAACCCTTAGCATTTATTAACTTCTCCCAACCTCCAAGCCTCACACTCATAATAACACTTTAATGCATTAAGAACAAGCATAAAAAAAAATTATTTGAAATCCAACACATATGAATTCCTTGAAAAGTCCCAATATATATGATTATTATCCCTCATAATAACACTTTAACGCATTAAGAACAAGTGTAGAAAAAATTTCTTGAAAAGTCCAACACATATGATTATTATCAAAATATTAAACTTTAATATAATATAATAATAAAAAAAAAGACATTTACTTCTTTGAAAAGTCTAACACATATGATTATTAACAAAATATCAAATTTTAATATAATATAAAAAAGGAAAAAAAGAAGACATTTAAGAAAGAAAAAAAAAGACATTTAAAAATCGCAATTCACATATATAGATAAAAGAAGTGATTGGTAGCTCGAATTTGAGGCCCCCGAATCCCCCTGAATTAAAAAACGACGTCGTTTTCGTCGTTTTTGATTTTTTTTTTTTTTCCAGAAGAAGAAAATAAGAAAAAGAGAAAGAAGAAGGAGGAGGAAGAAGAAGAAGAAGAAGAAGAAGAACTGGACTGGAGGGGCCAACAAAATCGGGCTGGAGGTGGAGGCGGGGCGGAGGCGGGGGTTGCGAGGCAGAGGCGGAGGCGACGGCAGTGCTGCGACGAACTGCGACGGCGGGGCAACGATTGGGCGGAGGCAACGGCGGGCGGAGGGACTGCCATCTCTTCCCCTCTCTTCCTCCTCTTCCCCTCTCTTCTCTCTCTCTTCTCTTCTATCTGATTCGGGGGATTCGGGGGGCTCAAATTCGGGGAAAAAAACATTTCCCTATAGATAATTGTAAACATAATCCGTGCATAGCACGGGTGATATGCTAGTAAATATATTAAGGAAAAGGGAGTTTCTAAACCCCAGGCCTTGTGGGAGCTCCAATCTCTCGATCTTAATTTTCTAAATTTTTTATTAAAAAAAAAAAAACCTCAACATTTATTGATTTAGTCAAAATCTCCCTGATCAACATTTATTAACTTTTTCTAATCCACATGCCTACATTTATTGATTTGGTCAAAATCCCTGATTAGCATTTAAAATCCCCTCATATAAATAATTATAGATACAACCTGTGCATAGTTACTGTAGTATCCTTTTTAATTTCTCGTGTACACTATGATTAGTGATAAGATTGTTAAATTATTTTTATAAAAAATCTTAAAAAACATAATTTATATATTAAAAAAATAATTTATCACTAATTATAGATACAGGTCGTGCATTGTTACTGCGATAGCCTTTTAATTTCTCCTGCACAGTATGATTAGTGATAAGATTGTTAAATTATTTTTATAAAAAATCTTAAAAAACATAATTTATATATTAAAAAAATTAAAACAAATATAAATATTTATAATTATCCCGTGCATAACACGGGTGATAGCCTAGTCTATACTATATATTAAGCAAAAGGGGGTTTTAACCCCCAAGGCTTGTGGGAGCTCTAATATCCCAATCCTAATGTTCTAATTTTTTTATTTAAAAAAAAAAACCTCAGCATTTATTAATTTCTCCCAATCTCCATGTGGGAGATTTGGTCAAAACCCCTTCATAATTAAACTTTAATGCATTAAAAACTAGCATAAACAAAATTTCTTAAAAATTTCAACACATCTATCTATCTATATTATATTATCTATATCTATATCTATTTATCTATCTATATCTATACTATATATTAAGCAAAAAGGGATTTTTAACCTCCAAGGCCCGTGGGAGTTTCAATATCCGAATATGAATTTTTTATATTTTTTATTAAAAAAAGAAAAACTCAACATTTATTGATTTGGTCAAAATCCCCTTATCAACATTTATTAACTTTTTTCAATCCACATGTTTTTCCACATGCCTGCATTTATTGATGCAATCCCCTGATCAGCATTTGAAATCCCCTCATACAAATAATTATAGATACAATCCGTGTATAGTTACTGCAGTATCCTTTTTAACTTCTCTCATGCACTATGCTTAGTGATAAGATTGTTAAATTATTTTTATAAAAAATCTTAAAAAACATAATTTATATATTAAAAAAAATCTAATACAAATATAAATATTATAATTATCTATACTATATATTGGCCTCGTTTGGGTAGTGGCTATTTTAGTAGGCTATTTGGCTTTTTGGCTATTTTATTAGGCTATTTTAGTTTTTGTGTTTGGGAAAATGAGATGGATTTTATTTGAGTTGTTGTATTAAAAAATGTGTTGAAATGATGTTTGAAATTAAAATGACAAATTTGTCCCTAAAAAAATATTTTTTTAAATTGCTATGAAGGGGTAAAATCGTAAAATGCTCATTGATGGAACAAGTGACAAAGCTGACAGTGTAGGCTGTGCCTACACTGCCGGCTATGCAGTCCTTTTTTTTTTTTTTTTTTTTTTTTTTTTTTTTTTTGAAAAAGTTTGCAAAAGTGGCTTTTTGGCTAATTTAGGCTATAATAGCCTCTTTAGGCACTTCCCAAACAGCGCCATTAAGCAAAAGGGAGTTTTTAGCCCCAAGCTTTGTGAAAGTTCCAATCTTCCAATCTAAATTTCCTGTTTTTTTTATTTAAAAAAAATAAAATGTTAGCATTTATTAGCTTATCTTAACTCCCAAGTCTTACCCTCATAATAACACTTTAATGCATTAAAAACAAGCATAAAAAAAATTCTTTAAAATCCAACACATATGAATTTCTTGAAAAGTCTCAACACATATGATTATTAATAACACTTTAATGCATTAAGAACAAGTACAAAAAAAATTCTTTAAAATCCAACACATAAGAATTTCTTAAAAAGTCTCAACACATATGATTATTATCCCTCATAATAACACTTTAATGCATTAAGAACAAGTACAAAAAAATTCTTTAAAATCCAACACATATGAATTTCTTGAAAAGTCTTAACACATATGATTATTATCTCTCATAATAACACTTTAATGCATTAAGAACAAGCATAAAAAAAATTTTGAAAATTTCAACACATATGATTATTATCAAAATATTAAACTTTAATATAATATAATAATTAAAAAAAAAGACATTTAATTCATTGAAAAGTCCAACACATATGATTATTATCAAAATATTGAACTTGAATATAATATAAAAAAGGAAAAAAAAGAAGACATTTAAAAAAAAATTAAAAATCACAATTCACATATATAGATAATTGTAAACACAATCCGTGCATAGCACGGGTGATATGCTAGTATTATATAAGGAAAAAGGGGGTTTTTAACCCACCAGCTTTGTGAGAGCTCCACTATCCCAATACTCATTTTCTAATTTTTTGATTTTTTTTTTTAAAAACTCAGCATTTATTGATTTCTCCCAACCCACAAACCTTTTGACTTCTCTCATAATTACTGTAACACCCTTTTCAATTTCTTTCATATACTATGGTAACACACAAAAATAAAGAAGATAAGAATTAGCTATGGATCTCAAAAAGATATAACAATATCTAAATTTGAAATATGATTTAGTAATACAATTATATATTTTTTTGATGTATATCTATCAAAATTTTAAATCACTTAATGGGACAAATTAATCAATTTTCTAAAATTATTGATTTTTTAATTTATAAAATAAATTAAAAAAATTATTGACTGATTTATTTATTTAATAACAAAAATATTTCATAATCTCTCCATCCTAATTTCTCTCAACGATTTCTAAAAAAAAATATTAAAACTTGCCTTCCTTCTCTCTTTCCAAAAAATCAGATAATATTTTTCATGAAAGTTAAAGATATCTATCTATATCTTATATATTATATTGTAACATAAAAAAAAAACACTAAAAATCAGATATACAAACAGATAAAATTAATAAATTTGATTTTTATTTATTCGGTTAAAATCTTTATTTTGTATCTCAATATCCAATTTTAAATTTTAAAAATCTTTAAAGTTTATCTAAACAAATCTAATTTGAAAATATCTCCCACCATTATACTTTAAATCAATAAAACTCACATGTCTATTACATATCTAACTCACATCATAACTTACCTAAATAATAATAATTAAAAACAAATAAAAATCACAGATAAATTAAATTTAAAAAAAATAGATACCCACAACTCCATCTTAAATAAATTAGAAAAAAAAAACCCAAATAGAAACCACACAAAAATTAAAAAAAGATAAGAATTTAGATATGCATCTAAAAAAACTATGACAATATCTAAATTTGAATTATGATTAGTAATATAATTATCAATTTTTCTGATGTATATATATCAAAATTTTAAATCACTTAATGAGACAAATTAATCAATTTTCAAGTCTTATTTAAAGAATAATCTGATTAGTCATCCCAACTCCTAAACTTTGCAGGCACTGGCAGAGGAGCTAACGGATTGGGTTAGGTGAGGTTTAAGTTGTTAGAGGTAACATTCTCCTATTCTATAAATTTATTTATTTTTTAATTTTATTTTTTTCCTGTGTAATTCTCTTTTTCTATTGTTGGTTTGGTTTTGATTTCGATGGAAGAGCTGTTATGCAACCTAATGAGTTAAAATTGAAGGTGGTAAGGCATTTTAGGTGTTTGTTTAATGAGAGTTGGAAGCATAGGCCCAAGCTTGGTGGTATGCTTAAATCTATCAACACTGACTCTGCAGCTGATTTGGAGGTGGTGTTTACAGAACCCCCGAAGTGTGGGCAGCCATTAAAAGCTGTGATGGTAATAAGGCGCCAAGACCCGATGGATTTAATTTTTCTTGCATTCAGAAATGCTGGAGCATACTGAAGCAGGATTTTATGAATTTCATGTTGGAGTTTCATGAGAATGGCAGGTTGGTCAGATGCTTGAAGTGCTCTTTCTTTACTCTTGTCCCAAAGAAATTCAATCCATCAAGTCTTTCGAACTACCGACTTATCTGTTTTACTGGGGTAGTTTACAAAATTTTGGCTAAGGTATTATCTTGTAGAATGAAGAGGATATTACCTGAGGTGATTAGTGAAAATCAGTCCGCTTTTTTAGGGGGAAGAAATATCATGGATGGTGTACTCATAGCAAATGAGATTGTAGATTGGTAGAAGAAGACAAAAACTAAAGGTGTCATTCTCAAGTTGGACTTTGAGAAGGCCTATGACACAATGAATTGGGAATATTTGTTTGTTATGCTTCAAAAATTTGGTTTTGGTGCTAGATGGATTGGATGGATTAAAGCCTATGTGACTTCTCATAGTATATCGGTGTTAGTAAATGGTTCTCCTACAGTGGAGTTCAATCCTCAGAAAGGATTACGGCAAGGTGATCCACTTTCACCTTGTCTATTCAATATTGTAGCTGAGGGTTTGAATGTTTTGCTGTCTAGAGCCAAGGAGCTTGGATTAGTTAGAGGTGCTACCGTTGGTCCCAATAATTTGGTTATTTCCCATTTACAATTTGCAGATGATGCCATCTTGTTTTGTGAAGCTGATTGGAGTGAACTTATCACCATTAAGAGGATTCTTAGATGTTCTGAAATTATTTCGGGTCTGAAGATTAATTTTCAAAAAAGTGTTGTATGTGGCATTGGAATTTCGACCCAATTAGTCAAGGATTTCACTGATAGACTGAATTGTTCTTATCATAATCTTCCCCTGGTTTATCTTGGCTTACCTTTGGGTGCAAATCCTCGTCGGAAATCAACTTGGAAGCCTATTTCGGATAAGATCAAAGCTCGACTTGCAAGCTGGAAGAGGAGATTGATGTCTTACGCTGGTAGGGTTACAATGATCAAGTCGGTTCTGTCTAGTCTTCCAGTTTATTACCTTTCTTTGTTTAAGATGCCTGAGTGTGTTGCTAAGATAGTGGACAAGTTGCAAGCCTCTTTTCTATGGGAAGGGTTGGATAATCAAAGAAAGGTTCATTTGGTTCGATGGGAGAAGGTTACAAAGGCTTTATACCATGGAGGATTAGGGATCAGAAATATTAGAAAGTTGAATCTCTATTTGTTAGTAAAGTGGCAGTGGAGATTTGGGGCTGAGAAGAAGGCTCTGTGGAGGCAGCTGATTAGCAGTCATTACAGTCACATTAATGGATCTTTCTTACCTATGTCTGGTATATTTAATTTTGAGTCTAAAATATGGAGAGATATAATGTCTGTGGCTGCTACACAACCACAAGTGGTTTCTTATTTTTTGGACAATGTTAATCTTGTGGTGAGGGACGATAATACGATTCTTTTCTGGTCTGATAAGTGGATCAGTCAATCAAGCTTGGAGAATCAATTTCCCAGACTTTTTGGCTTATCTACTGAGCCTTATGGATCTTTGAAGTGGTTTATTGATAAAAAGAATGCAAATGGTAGATGGATTTTGACTTTTAAAAGACCCCTTCGTACTTGGGAAGACGAGGAATTGCTCCAGATTCTGGGTGAGGGTCCTGATTTGAGGGCTTGAGGATCATATCAGATGGTTGCCTTCTCCCTCTGGGATTTTTCAAGTTAGATCATTGTTTGGGTGGCTTCAAGCTGATGAGGGTCATGTTCTAGAATTATCAAACTTTATCTGGAATAATGTAGCTCCTCCGAAAGCCAAATTTTTGTTCTGGTTGGTGTGGAGAGGTAGACTGAAGACTGCTGACTTCCTTCATCGAATCAGTGTCTTAAGGAGTAATTCTATTTCTTTGTGTGTGTTCTATAATTCTGAACCTGAAACTCTTAATCATATTTTGTTGCTTTGTCCCTTTGTCCCTTTGCTTGGAAGTTATGGTCTAGTGTAACTGATTGGTGGGGATCTCAATGGGTTTCCCTTGGCTCTGTTATTGAGCTACTACACTGGTGGTTTGGATTCAAGTTCAGAAAAAAGGAGCTCAGGATCTGGAATGTTATTCCTATTGCAGTGGTGTGGTCATTATGGAGGCTCAGAAATGAGTGTATATTTAGGAGAGCTCAACCAAATTTAGAGACTTTGACTGAATTAATCAAAGTTAGAGTGGTTTTCTGGGTTAAGAACCATCACATTGGTAGCATATATTCATTTCATGATTTCATCTCTAATTTGGGTCTGATTCGGAGTTGCTTATGAGGTGTTGGTGTTGTGTTTTGATGCTGGTAGTTTGTCCCTCTTTCTCTGCTCATTTTAAGGTGGTGGTGTCTTGCTGTAGCTCATTGGTTAATCAAAGTTAGATTATTGCTACAGCTCGCTGGTAGTTGGCTCATTTTCACAGGGGTACTGCTGCTGTTGTTCTTGATTATAGTTGCTATTGGTAGATAGCTCACTGGTTTGGCTCTATGACAGGGGTGCTGCTAATGTTGATGGCTTTGGTTTTAGCTGACATCTGTCTGTAGTGCCTGTTGTATTTTGCATCAGGAAACATCCAAAAGATTTACTGCTACATGGTGATTGCTACTGTGAAGTGGGGTATTGGATAACTTAAGGCTGTGGAGCATTGGGATGTTGTTCAGGTTTGGTTGTTTGCTTATGGGTGATTCTGCAGGTGAATTGTGTGGGAATGAATTGTGTGGAAGGTACTGTGGGTTTGAATTGGTGGTTGAGTTTGTGGGGGTCTTCTTTTGTTTTTTATTTTCTTGTTGGGCATGGTTTCTCACCAACCCTCTGTGGTTGAGCTTGCAGATGATTGTGCTTTGTTCTCGGTGCCAACCTAGCTGGGATTGAGTTTGTTAGCTATAATGCTCTTCTGCTCTTCCACCTCTTTATTGATGTACACCTCATATGTATATGTATGTTTTCGCCATCAATAAAGTTTTTTTGCTGATCAAAAAAAAAAAAAAGAAAAAAAAAGTGAACTTGTTGTCTAATAGGTCCTATAGGAAAAAATTTTCATAAAAAACGTCACAAATTATAAGTTTTAGCGATAATTTATAAAAATTATGACAAAAAAAGTCACTAATTGTCAATTTTTCGCGACATATATAAAAAATTGGCGCAAAAAAATTATTTTTAACACCAATTTTACCAAGACTTATTTTCAATAGGACTTGATGGGAATTAAGTCCAACTATTAAGACCTATTGGTAGTTTATCCTAAAAAAAGAGAGATTTGATCTCTAAAACTCTTATATGTTGTAATGTCTTCCATACCAAGCAAAGAATGTTTGGTTTTGTCTATCTTTTGCTTAGTGACACCAAATTCCTAATAACCTTTTTATTCCCCCCCCCCCAATAGGTCCTTCATGCACTACTTCAGAAATTTGCAACTTCCATGGCAAAATACATTCAGTACCAAGCCGATAGTGGGGCTCAAACGGTTCAGATCTTCGACTCATGGGCTACAGAGCTTAGTCTAGTTGATTTCGAGGAGTGGGTTCGGGGGTTGCTTGAGAGGCTACAATTGACAGGCGTTGACGTAATTAGTTTGGGCTGGACGGTTGATATGGCTGAAGTACGGAGAAGGTTGGGGCCTGATGTGGCAGTTCAGGGAAATGTGGATCCAAGCATTCTTTTTGGTTCGCAAGAGTTCATTACCAGTCATATAAACAATATTGTGAGGAAAGCCAGTAAAGGTAATATATTGAATCTTGGTCATGGCATTATAGTAGGTACGCCGGAAGAGAATGTTGCTCATTTCTTTGAGGTTGCAAAAGATATCAGATACTAAATGTAGATTTGAGACTAATTGGATTAATATTATGTGTTAGGACTATGGGACACTAGAAATCAATCACATACAAGAACAAAAGAGATTTACGTGGTTCGGCAATTGCCTATGTCCACGGGAGAGGTATCCACTATAGAATTATCCCGGAGGGAGATTATAGTACTCACACCTCACAACTCTCTCTATAGCACTCTCACTCACATATTATACCCTCTGCGTTTGCGCTTCAGCTCTGTGTGTCATTACCATATCCAACCCCTCATCACTCATCTTAATTTATAACCAAGAGAAGAGGAGTGGGTTTGGTGACAACAATGAGTGGGCTTGGTTGTGCCACCCTCACCATCTACCTTTGGTGAGTTGGCACTGCCCCTCTAGCTTCCTTTACCACATGGTGCCACCCACACCATGTGGATAGCAGGCTCCTTACCATGTGGGTAGTGGATGGAGCTAACAATTCTCCCCCTCCATGCCCACATGGATAACTAACTTCTCACTTGAAGTCCATCTCGGTCAGATTCTTGCAAACTTCTAGTTTGTCTCTGGTGACACCCTTGGTCATTATATTAGAAGGATTTTTGTCCGTGTGAATCTTCACTAGCTTCATCAGTTGCTTTTCCATCACTTCTCGCATCCAATGATACCGGACATCAATGTGTTTTGTACGTGAATGGTACATGGAATTCTTGTTCAGATCAATTGCACTTTGACTATCACAATGTACCTTATACTCTTCCTGCTGTAGACCCAATTCTTGGAGAAACCGCTTTAACCACAACATTTCCTTTCCAGCATCTTTGGCAGCAATGTACTCTGCCTTTGTTGTAGATAAAACAACACACTTTTGTAGTTTGGACTACCATGAAATAGCTCCCCCTACAAAGGTGAACAGAAATCCTGATGTAGACTTTCTACCATCAAGATCACCTGCCATATCGGCATCTGTAAAACCCTCTAAAATTGGTTTAGCTCCCCCGAAACATAAACACATCTTTGAAGTTCCCTTCAAGTACCGAAGAATCCATTTGACCACCTCCCAATGCTCTTTTCCTGGATTGGCGAGGAATCTGCTCACAACGCCAACTGCGTGAGCTATATCTAGTTGGGTACACACCATTGCATACATTAAACTTCTTACTGCGGAAGAATAAGGGATTGCCTCCATTTCTTTCCTTTCAGAGGTGGTCGTGGGACACGAACGCTTTGTCATATTGAAATGGTTGGCCAGTGGTGTGCTGACTAGTTGGCATCTTTCATGTTGAACCTTTCAATCACTCGTTTAACATATTTCTCCTGTGACAACCATATCTTCTTAGCTTTCATGTCACGAACAATCTTCATGCCCAAAATCTGCTGTGTTGGGCCTAAATTCTTCATGTCAAAATGCTGCAACAAGTCCTTTTTCAACTTGTTGATCATAGTAGTATCATGCCTGATGATCAGCATATCATCGACATACAACAGTAGGATAATGAAGTTTCCATCCAAAAACCTTCGGAAATATACACACTAGTCTGCCACCGTTCTTGTGTACTCGTGATCCACCATAAATGAATCAAACTTCTTGTGCCATTGTCTCGGCGCCTGTTTCAGGCCGTGGAGACTCTTCTTCAGTTTGCAGACTAGATTATGTTTTCCTTTAACGTCAAATCCTTCTGGTTGCTCCATGTAGATCTCTTCCTCCAAATCACCATGGAGAAAGGCAGTCTTGACATCCATCTATTCTACTTCCATATTTAAGCGAGCTGCTAATCCCAGAGCTACTCGAATGGAAGTTATCTTCATAACTGGGGAGAAGATCTCATCGAAATCAATTCCCTTCTTCTACCCAAAACCTTTGACCACCAAACGAGCTTTATGCTGCAATAGTTTACCGTATCCATCTTTTTTCAATTTATAAACCCATTTGTTCTTCAAGGCTCTCATGTCTCTTGGAAGTGGAACAAGCTCATAAGTGTGGGTTTTTTGCAAAGAACTCATCTCCTCCTTTATGGCTTGCATCCAACAATCTTTCCCTACATGACTCTTGGCTTCTGAAAAACTCTTAGGCTCCCTCTTATCAGTAATCAGAATGTACTGAGAAGTGGGATATTTGGTTGATGGCACGGAAGCTCTTCCAGATCTCCGCAACTGAGGCCCAATTGCCTCTAGTTGAGGGGGTTGCTCCCCTGCTCAACACCCTCTTCATTCGGGTCATCATCTCTTTCCTCTTGATCCTCAATTTCTGGCATAGGATCTTGCAACTCTGGCACTTCTTGTTGAACATCATCACATCTAGCATTTTGTGATAGCTCGGGAGATGGAAACATGTCTAGAGTGATGACATCTCTAGACTTTACAGATTTCTCAAAATCTGCTACTGTCTGGTTTTCCTGGAACACAACATCTTTGCTTCTGAACATCTTCTTGTTCACTGGGTCCCACACCTTGTACCCAAATGCTGTATCTCAATAGCCCACAAATATGCATGGAGGGGACTTGTCATCAAGCTTCTGTCTGTTTTCCTTGGAGATGTGTGCAAAAGCCTTACACCTGAAGACTCTCAAGTGAGAATATGATACCTTTCTTTTGGACCAGACTTCCTCAGGTATCGCAAAATTCAACGGGACTGAAGGTGACCTGTTGATGAGATAACAGGCTGTACGGGCGACTTCAGCCCAGAATGACTTTGGCAACTTTGCCATTTTGAGCATATATTTGACTCTTTCAATAATAGTGCGGTTCATCCTTTCTGCCACACCATTGTGTTGTGGGGTGTCGGGAACTGTTGTTTCGTGCCGAATACCTCTACTGGCACAGTATGCTGCAAAAGCATTGGAAGTGTACTCGCCTCCATTGTTTATGCGAAGACACTTCAACTTTTTCCCGGTCTCTCTTTCCACCATTGCATGAAACACCTGAAAGTGCTGAAATACCTCATCCTTTGCCTTCAGGAAATACACCCACAACTTTCTTGATGCATCATCAATGAAAGTCAGAAAATACTTGCGGCCGCCATGTGACTCCATTTCAATTGGGCTACAAACATCCGAGTATACCATATTGAGCACTTACGTTTTCCTCTTGCACGTTGAACTGAATGATACTCGATGTTGCTTGCCATAAAGGCAATGATCACACGGCTTCAAGGCACTCTCTCTAGATAAGGGTATTCTGGATTGTTTTGCCAATAAATGCAATCCCTTCTCACTTATGTGAGCCAGTTTTTGTGCCATAAGTCCGGTGACTCCTTGTCTTCTGCTGCATTAAGACTTTCCAGACAGATCTTCGTTTAAGTCTTATACAGTGTTGAAGACATCTCTCCTCTGGCGATTATCAAAGCTCCTCTTGTCTCCAACAGCCATTTCCGAATGTACTTGTATAGCCTTGTCGGTTCAGGGCGCTTTTGGAGATAAGATTGAGGCACAAATCTGGAACATGCCTCCCATCTTTAAGAACTAGCTTGTTCCCGACATTAGTCTGATTGCTAATGTCGCCAATACCCACAATCTTCGAATGGCTAGAATTTCCCATTCGAACAGTGCCAAAATCTCAGTGGGAAGTGACGTGATAGGATGTAGCTGTGTCTATCACCCATTCTGTGTAGCTGTGGTCAGCCACGTGAAGGCAATCCTCCTCTTCACCAACTACAAGAAGTATTTCATCAGTTGTTATGGCTGTTGTGTTCTCATCTCCTCTTGACTTACTGCTTTGGCCTTTCTCTTTCCGGCTTGGGCAGTTTCTCTTTATGTGACCCTCCTGGCCACAGTGAAAGCAAGTGAAGCTGGAGTTACCTCGACCTTTGTTGTCTCTGGATTTACTCATGTTGTTCCAGCTGCCTCTACTCTCGCTTCTTCCTCTACCTCTTCCTTTACCTCTTTCTCTGCCTCTATCTTCTGTGATAAGAGCATGGGACTAATTACCACCTATGTCTTTCCTTCTTGTCTCTTCATTGTACATGGCGTCTGTAACCATGCTCATGGTCAGCTTCCCTTCTGGTGCAGAGTTGTTGAGAGAGACTACCAACGTCTCTCAGCTGTCCGGTAAAGAACTGAGCAATAGTACGGTTTGCATTTCATCGTCTAAGCGCATCTTGATGATTGCAAGCTGATTCACCAGATTTTTGAATTCACTGTTGTGCTCGACGACAGACATTCCATTCTTCATCTTCAAATTGACAAGCCTTCTCATCACCAAGGCTTTGTTCTGAGCGGTCTTTGACCGGTACATGTTGTCTAACATTGTCCATAGAGAATAGACATCTGTCTCCTCAGCGACATGATGGTACACACCATGGTCTATCCATTATCTGATACAACCGATAGTCTTGTGGTTTATCTTTATCCAGTCATCATCTTTCACTCCTTCAGGTTTAACCTCCTTTATAAAAATAGGGTCAAACAAGTCTTTATAAAACAGGATGTCTTTCATCCATGACTTCCAAATTGCATAATTAGAAGGAGTCCACTTGAACATAGATCCTGAAGTTGATGTAGATTCCTCCATCGTATTCTTTCCTTCTATAGAAAACTTTGAATGAAAAATCTGACCGTACGAATGTGTCCAGAATACTCCAAATAGTAGAAAACCGCTATTGGATCATCAAAAATAAACTTGAATAGCTCAGATCAGGCCAAAATAGTTTCAATAGTTCAGATCTGCAGGTGTACCTTAGCCACGCACCAGCGGATAACTCTCTATCTCTGGGTTGACTGGTCAACAAGAGGGCTGACGTGTCAGCCACGTGGCACTGGCTTCGGCTAACATGGCAGACATGTGTCAGTGAGGTGGTGCTTACGTGTCAGACACGTGGTAGTGATTTGGCGATGACGTGGCAGCCACGTGCCAATGGCGTGGTGATGACGTGTAGCTACGTCGATAGTGATGTAACATGTAACATCACAGTAGCGCACGCACTCGTCTTCCTCCTTCAAAAGCGCATGGGGCGCATGGGGAGATTGGACTGACACACCGGCTCGTCTAATCGGTGCGTGAGGCGCGTGTTTACGCGTGAGATTCACGCGCTATCTTTAGGAAGCACGTGAGAGCGCGTGTGGGATCTTCTGGAGCTCTTCTTTGCAGCTCGAGACTCTTTTCGCCGAGTCCTTGCTCCTGGTATGCTCAAAAATGAAATTTGAGTAACTTGATTTCTGGGCAGTTTCGATAAACACTCTGTTTTTGTTCTGAAATGCGACTGATTCGGCTTTGATACCACTTGTTAGGACTATGGGACACCAAAAATCAATCACACACAAGAGCACAAGAGACTTACGTGGTTCGGCAATTGCCTATGTGCACGGGAGAGGTATCTACTATAGAATTATCCCGGAGAGAGATTACAGTACTCGCGCCTCACAACTCTTTCTATAGCACTCTCACTCTCACTCACATATTATACCCTCTGTGTTTTCTCTTCAGCTCTGTGTGTCACTCTCATATCCAATCCCTCCTCATTCATCTCAATTTATAACCAAGAGAAGAGGAGTGGGTTTGGTGACAACAATGAGTGGGCTTGGTTGTGCCACCCTCACCATTTACCCTTGGTGAGTTGGTACTGCCCCACCAGCTTCCTTTACCACATAGTGCCACCCATACCGTGTAGATAGTGGGCTCCTTACCATATGGGTAGTGGATGGAGCTAACATTATGTTCGATTTTTATGCATCAGTAGTTCTCTTTTTGAGCTCTTATTTCTCTTATATTTGGTATTTTAGGTGCTGAAAAGTATCCCCAAGTCCTTCATTACCTTACTGTTCAACTAGGGTTTTGGATCAAATAGAGATAATGTTGGGGACCTGGGGTCTTCAACATCTTATTTGTACGAGACTGAGCCTTTGAAATCAAAACATCATCTTCACTTGATTGGCCAAGGATAGGGGTCAAGCCAAAAGTTGATTCTCTAACCAGTAGGTTCCAATAAGGGCCAGGTATGGATTTTTAGCAGGGAGCTCGCTGTCACTGTGTTTCCCTTTCGTTTTTTGCTTTATTCTTTTTTGAAAAATAGACAACTTGTTGGGCAAATTGTTTTGGGGTAAGTTTCCTGAAAACAACTCACTTTTTAGGAAACACGGGTCGTTTGTTAACTTCTATTTACAAAATAAAAAATAAATAAATAAATAAAAACAAGCATTTGTATTTTTATTAAAAAAATAGAAATAGAAAACTTGTTTGGTGTATAAAAATATTTTTAAAATAAATAAAAACAGAAATAGATAAACATGTTTGGTGAGTAGCTGGAGGTGGTGGTTCACGACGGATGGTGGATAGATGTGATGTGATTGGCGGAGGGGGGGTAGCCGAAGGTAGTGGTGGGAGTGGTGTTAGGGCGTTGTCAGAGCGTTGCTGAAAGGTGGTTGAAAGTCACAACGATGATTGGTTGAACGCCAAAGTCATTGAAAAGTGGCTGGAGCTCGTTAGTGGTTGGTCAAAGCTGGCCAAAGTCAACAGTGGCGGGTGGCAGTGGTGGGTGGGGGTTAGAGGAGGTGGTGAGGGAGAGATGAAAAAGTGAAAATTTGTTTTGAATACAACTGAAAACACATTTTTTATGTTTTCAAAAAATTTGAAATTTTGGAATCAATTTTTTTTTATAAATAATATATCAAACAAGTATATTTTTTTATTTTTTTCTCTCTCTCCAAGAAAAACTGAAAACAAAAATAGAAAGGAGGAAATAAAAAATGACTGCAAAAAGTTGATTTTGAATTTTTTGAGAATTCTTTTTGCAAAAGAAGAAAACAACATAAAAATAATGGGTTCTTTTAAATTTTTTTATTGTTTTTGTTGTTGAAAATATAAAAATGAAAACGAAGAAAATGTTAAACACACAACTTAAAAAGGCCCTAATTGATTCAATGACTAGATTGAACTTTAGGACTTCTTTAGGAATGAAGAGCCAAGGGACAAACAATTAGTTTAGTGCTTGATTTGTGGAATTTTTGGGAGAACATTCCTTGGACTAAAGAAATTTAAATAACTAGTTTACAAACTTTACAATCTGTCAAAGAGACCTGTGCTTTCATGTATGTATGGTTTGTCTATAATTTTATCTTGGGTCTTTCTTTTGTAGTTTTCAATTGAGTAGTACGTGGAGGTAGAGCTCTATCTGTCATGGGTCCCCTTTCTTGTTTTGAATGAGTTGGTGGTTTTTAGGTGAGAGGCCTATCTACCACATTTGAATTTGGAGGAATATTTAAAAAGTGAAAAAGTAAACAATAATTTCAAAATTTTAAAAGTACAATATTCACACACACAATTCTAGTGCATGAATTATTAGTATTTTCATGAGTTTAAGATTATTTTTCATATTTTGTATTTTAGATGTTTTCCCTTAAATTAGCTCCTCTCTCGGAGGTTTGGATTCAATTTTTTAAAAAGATGTCTATCTCCATTATCTAATCACTCATAATTATATAAATTTATTTTATTTAAATTAAAAATTGAATTGTGTTATTGTAACTGTATGGAATTGGAGACAGTTGTTGAATGATAATAACATAGAGGCAAAATCAAAGTTTCATTCTAAGCGTTCTTCATTCAATAATTTGGGTGCGTCTAGGACATGAAAATTGAAATGAGGGTTTCATATAACTAATGAGTGGGCTTTATTTATTTATTTATATCTCATAAAGAAAGTGTTAAAAAAATATTTTTAATTTTTTTATCAAATGTTTATCAAATTAAGGGAGATATATTTTTCATCAAACAAGTTTTATTTTTATTTTTTTTATTTCTCTCTCTCTCTCTCTCTCTAAGAAAAACTGAAAACAAAAATAGAAAACAGGAAATAAAAAAATGACTGAAAAAGGTTGATTTTGAATTTTTTGAGAATTCTTTTTGCAGAAGATGAAAACAACACAAAAATACTGGGTTGTTTTAAATTTTTTATTGTTTTTGTTTTTGAAAATATAAAAATGAAAACGAAGAAAATGATAAACACACAACTTAAAGAGGCCCTAATTGATTCAATGACTAGATTGAACTTTAGGACTTCTTTAGTAATGAAGAGCCAAGGGACAAACAATTAGTTTAGTGCTTGATTTGTGGAATTTTTGGGAGAACATTCCTTGGACTAAAGAAATTTAAATAACTAGTTTACAAACTTTACAATCTGTCAAAGAGACCTGTGCTTTCATGTATGTATGGTCTGTCTATAATTTTATCTTGGGTCTTTCTTTTGTAGTTTTCAATTAAGTAGTAGGTGGAGGTAGAGCTCTATCTGTCATGGGTCCCCTCTTCTTGTTTTGAATGAGTTGGTGGTTTTTAGGTGAGAGGCCTATCTACCACATTTGAATTTGGAGGAATATTTAAAAAGTGAAAAAGTAAACAATAATTTCAAAATGTTAAAAGTACAATATTCACACACACAATTCTAGTGCATGAATTATTTGTATTTTCATGAGTTTAAGATTATTTTTCATAATTTGTATTTTAGATGGTTTCCCTTAAATTAGCTCCTCTCTCGGGGTTCGGATTCAATTTTTTAAAAAGATGTCTATCTCCATTATCTAATCACTCATAATTATATAAATTTATTTTATTTAAATTAAAAATTGGATTGTGTGATTGCAACTGCATAGAATTGGAGACCGTTGTTGAATGATAATAATATAGAGGCAAAATGAAAGTTTCATTCCAAGCGTTCTTCATTTAATAATTTGGGTGCGTGTAGGACAGGAAAATTGAAATGAGGGTTTCATGTAACTAATGAGAGGGCTTTATTTATTAAAAAAGAGAAAAGTTAGGCATCATGAAATTTTTTCATGAAAATGATGATGAAAGATTTATAATCCTTGAATTATCTTGATTAGTGTGTGGTACTTTATTTTAAGTGTAATCTAATGGTCACAAAACTTTCATTATTATTTTCATGATAGATTTTTCATGATACTTACCATTATTAAAAAATTATCTTCAATCTTTTTATCAAATTAAGGGAGATATTTTTTCATCAAATTGAGAGTAAATAAAAATTTAAAAAGATAAAGTAGTGGGGATATTTTTTTAAATCAAATTTGATGAAAAGAGAAATTTGAGATAACAGAAAAATTTTTAAGAAGATTATGATGAAAATTTAATGAAAGATTTAGAATAATTCATATGGAAAGTTTTTCATTTAAATTTGAAATCAAACTTGATGAAAAAAGTATTGAAAGGTTAGATATTCTCTTATAAGAAAGAGAATGTTTGGATAGAAACAAAGAAGGATGACAGAGAGCATCTACCCTAAGGGTGCCTCTAAGAAGATTATTATTATTTTTTAATTCTATAATATCCTTAACTCAAATTATCACCAAGGACAAAACTCTTATTCTCTATGAACTTTCATTTTTCTCTACACTCACTCATAACTATCACGTTTCTTCCTTTTAGTAATTGCCACCACCCTCACACTTGAACTTCTCTCTACCAGCTACTAGACTATTCTTTTTTAAACCCTAGATATATCTCTCTCTCAAACTTAAACTAAGGTTGAAGTAAAGTTCACGACGACGGAAGAAGGTAGAGAGGGAAGGTTCGGGGTAGTGGAGCATGGCTAGGAGGAGGGTTGCAGGTGTAGAGCAAGATTAGAAAGGGTTTGTGGTTGTTGTGAGGGGCTACGGGGTGATGCTCACAAGGGTGGGAGATGGTTGCAAGGATGGCACAATAGGATAAGAGAAGATTTTGGAGGTTGAGGAAGGTTGGAAGGTGGTGGTCGAATGTGGATAAGGAATGGGTACTAGCTGGAGTAAGTTAAGTTGAGGGATTGGGGATGGCGAGAGAGCGGGGAAGGGGTGGTGGTTAGAGGTAATTAAAAAGGGGGTTAGAGTGATTATTGATAGTGTTGATAATAGAGGCGACAACAGATGATTGATTGGGTGATTGGTATAAATGTGATAGAGTTGAAGTTATTTGAGCTGCTCAAAGGAAAAGAAATCAAATTTAAAAATAAAAAGTCTATAAAAATGAATTATCTAATTAACTTTTTGAGATGAATTCAGAGGCTCTCTTAACTCACCAACCAAAATGAAGAGAAATTATAGTGACATTACTTATCCATACGACCCGCACCTAAAAAAGAAAGGAAAAGAGACGTTACAACACGTGATGTGAGCCCTTCAAGTACTATGATTGTGGTCCTCCTTGTAGGTGTCTCCCATATTTGCTAGATGTTGTGTTTCGTACAAGTGGAGGATAAGCTACACCTGTTTTCAAATACACGGCACCCTTTTCTCTCTCTCACAAAAAAATAAAATAAAATAAAATAAAAAAATAAAAAATAAAAAATAAAAAAAGTTAAAAAGTAACTTTTAATTATTTTTCTAATTTTTAACCCACTTTCCTCTCTCATAAATTTATATAATTATTTAAAAATGAAAAGAAAAAAATTGTATGAAATATAAATAAAATATAATTATATTTTATATATTTCTTTTTTTATTTTTATTTTTATTTTTTTTCAAATTCTCTTCCTGATCCATTAATAAAATACAACAAATTCAAGTTAAGGTTATGTTTAAAGTATAAATTTGAGTATGAATTTAGAAAGAGATAAAAAAATGTGTGTAAATATAAGTAAAATATAATTACATTTCATTCATATTTTATTTATATACATATATATATATATATATAGGCTAGACTTCCCTCCAGTCTGTGATTGGACTGGAGGGTATTGTTGGGCTCATGGGGGCCCACTACGGGTCTCGTTTCAATAATTCGAACCGTTCAATATGTAGAACTCGTCGAGTGCTATATGTTTGTAAAAAATCACGTTGATCGGATATCGGTAGCTATCTTATTGGATCAAATTTTTATCAGCCGTTTATTTTTTCATCGTCTATTTTTTTAATACAAAACTGATTTGATCACGTAGCTATTGATATCCAATCAACGTAATGTTTTACAAGCATATAGTGCTCGATGAGTTCTACACATTGAATTATTCAGATTATCGAAACGGGACCCGTAGTGGGCCCCCACAGGCCCAACAGTATCTTCCAATCCAATCACAGATTGGTGGGAAGCCAACTCCTATGTATATATATATATATATTTCAAATTCCTATTCAAATCCATATTCTAAACATATCATTAATATTATTTAGATATTCAAAAGGGTAAATTATAAAGGCCCTTTGAGATTTGTTTAAAATACGAATTGTCTCATGTAGATTTAGAAATCACATTCCGTCTCTTGAAACTTTTAATTTCATAACAAATGGGTCATTTTGCTAATAAATCATTAAGTCAATTAATAGTTTTTAAAAGGGATTGGCTTCCCTCCAGTCTGTGGGCCCATGAGGACCCATCACGGGTCCCGTTTCGATAATCTGAACCGTTCAATATTTAGAACTCGTTGAGTACTATATGTTTGTAAAAAATTACGTTGATCGGATATCGATAGCTATCTCATCGGATAGGATTTCTATCAGCCGTTTATTTTTTCACTATTCATTTTTTTAAATACAAAACTGGTTTGATCATGTAGCTATCCATATCTGATCAACGTGATATTTTATAAGCATATAACACTCGACGAGTTCTACACATTAAATGATTCAGATTATTAAAATGAGACTCTTAGTGGGTCCCTATGGGCCTAACAGTACCTTCCAGTCCAATCACGAACTGGTGGGAAGCCAGCTCTTATGTGTGTGTGTGTATATATATATATATATTTCAAATTCCAATTCAAATCCATATTCTAAACATATCATTAATATTATTTAGATATTCAAAAGGGTAAATTATAAAGATCCTCTCAGACTTGCTTAAAATACAAATTGTCTCATGTAATTTTAGAAATCACATTCCGTCCCTTGAAACTTTTAATTTCATAACAAATAAGTCATTTTGCTAATAAATCATTAAGTCTATTAACAGTTTTTAAAAGAGATTGGCTTCCCTCTAGTCCGTGGGCCCATGAGGATCCACCACGGGTCTCGTTTCGATAATCTGAACCGTTCAATGTGTAGAACTCGTCGAGTGTTATATGTTTGTAAAAAATCACGTTGATTAGATATCGATAGCTATCTCAACAGATCGGATTTTTATTAGCCGTTTATTTTTTCACTGTTCATTTTTTTTTAATACATAACTGGTTTGATCATGTAACTATCCATATCTAATCAACGTGATGTTTTATAAGCATATAGCACTCGACGAGTTTTACACATTGAACGATTCAGATTATCGAAATTAGACTCTTAGTGGGCCCCCATGGGCCTAACTGTACCCTTTAGTCCAATCACGGACTGGTGGGAAGCCAGCACTTATATATATATATATATATTTCAAATTCTTATTCAAATCCATATTCTAAACATATCATTAATATTATTTAGATATTCAAAAGGGTAAATTATAAAGATTCTCTAAGATTTGCTTAAAATACAAATTGTCTCATGCGGTTTTAGAAATCACATTCCGTTTCTTGAAACTTTTAATTTCATAACAAATAGGTCATTTTGCTAATAAATCATTAAGTCAATTAATAGTTTTTAAAAGGGATTGGCTTCCCTCCAGTCCATGGGCCCTTGGGGGCCCACCACAAGTCCCGTTTCGATAATCCGAATCGTTCAATGTGTAGAACTCGTCGAGTACTATATGCTTGTAAAAAAATCACATTGATCAGATATCAGTAGTTATTTTATCGGATCAGATTTCTATCAATCGTTTATTTTTTCACCGTCTATTTTTTTTAATACAAAACTAATTTGATCATGTAGCTATTGATATCCAATTAACGTGATTTTTTACAGACATATAGTACTCAATGAGTTCTACATATTGCACGGTTCAGATTATCAAAACGCAACCCGTGGTGAGCCCCAATAAGCCCAACAATACCTTCCAGTCCGATCACGGATTTGAGGGAAGCCAGACCCTTTTTAAAAATATCAAAAATTTATTTCAATAATCATTCAAGTAATTTTATTATTGTATAAAATATCAGTAAGCATCTTATTTTTTTAATTAATTCTATTAATTAAATTTTTTTAATAAAAAATACACTATAAAAAATAATTCATATTTTAAATAAATTTAAAAAATATAACTGTATTTTACCCCATTCAAAAAGTTTATAGGGAGTCTACAAAGTTGTAAAAGCAACATCAATGCAGTTCAAAGTAAAGTTTGTAGGACAATCTTCACTGTATTTAAATTAATTAAATTCTGTTGTGTACTAAACAACAACCAGAATATATAGAAATAAAGAAAAGGAGAGAATATGTTTGATTACAAAAATCAAACTTGAAATAAAAATATATAAATAAAAAACAGATTTTATTTTGTTACAAAAACAAAATTAAAATCTGAATAAATAAACAAATAAAACAACACTGAAAGTAAATTAAATAACTTACTTGATTTAATTTCTTCGAATTATTTTTCTGATCAAGTCCAGTGTTTGACACTGTGTCCTTAAGACAGATTCGTCCTCTCCACGGTGCTTTCAGAATTTGGACGTCTATCTCCCAGGATGAAATGATCTACCACAAACAATAGCAGCACTACTAATTGTTTGCCTTACGAACACACTAAGTGTTTACACTCTTTCTTTCGGAAATAAAATGCAGCAAGATGAAGAATAGAATTAACAGGGGTGAAATACGAAATTTCTGAATGAAAAACATCAAATGAGGGTGGTCCTATTTATAGATGTGAAGGTGGCTCTTGGTTTTGAATTAAACAGGTATGTGGCTCTTGGTTTTGAATTAAACAGGTATCATACCTGTGGCTCTTGGTTTTGAATTGAACAGGTATCATACCTGTTGGGTTTTGAATTCAAACAGATTTGAATCAATTCAAACAGATAGTAAAACGGGAAGGGCCCTGTTTGGGTGTGCACTAATTCCAAAACAGTTTATTTCTGTTTGAAAACGGGAAGGGCCCTGTTTGGATGAACAAAAAATCCAAACCAATTTAATTTGAATTCTGGATTTTATTTTAATAAAAAATAAAATTAAATTCAAATGTTTTTTGCCCAAAAAGATTAGAAGCCCAACCACACACCACGCACCCGCGCCCAAGCCCAGCCCGCCCGACCAGACGGACGGCGGCGGCGGCGCGCGCGTGTGTGGTGATTTTTGGGTCCAATGGGTCTAGCCCATAACCTCTTCCTCTAAAACACTTGGGTACCCCTTGGGGCACACCCCAAGTATCTCACCCTAAGCCTTATAAACCCTTTCAAAACTTCCCACCAAATCAATGTAGGACAAGCCAATTTACAACCTTAAGGAATTTCCACCAAAACTCTATTTCCATGGAGCACACTTTGGCTTCAATTTCCCATTCACTCGGTAATGGTTTTGAGCAACCAAATATACCACGTGAATCACAACGCGGCATAGAACGCGTTACCACTTTGACCCGAGTAAATCGACACTCGGGGCCCACCTAAAAAATAGACCGAACTTAGGAAAAAATTCAGGTTTTATCCAGAATTTTATAACCATTTCCAACAATCCCCCACATGAATGGAATTTGATGACAACGGAAATGCAACAATATGCAGACTTTAACGAAAGAGTATAAGTCGAAAATATCTTGCATCAGGATAGGTAGTTTTCGGCTTTGAACCTTCCCTAGTGATAACCTATCGGACTTACTGGCTAACCAATGGACGCGATGCCTTGAATTGTTCAGCCGTTTGTGTAAGCCAAGACAATAGATTTCACACAAAATATCCTCTAACACATCGTGGTTCTCACTGTTGTGTTCATTTTGGCCTTGAACGCACCTGGTTTTCATAAGTGTTTCTAGAGAATTTAGCCTTTTCATTCTCATAGAACCGGCCCCAGTTCAACACTCATATAGGTGATTCTTATTATGAGTATCTCTTTATACTCGTCTTGATTTTATGCCTTAATCAAGATATAAGTAATCATTAAAAGCAAAACTTATCCTTATACCCCTGCAGACAACATATGTTGCAGATATCACTCTCACCATAGGAATGGGTAGGAATTTTAATCCCTTGGTGATTTCTGGCGAGCCATACATAACTTAGTTGTCCCTTTGAACTTAGTTCTTGGGATCTCCAGTCATATAAGTAGGGTTACCATTATGACGACTCTTATGTAATAGGCTTTAATCCCATCCCCTTTGATGAACTATACACTAGCTCTTTTGTCAAACCTTTTGTTAACGGATCCGCAATATTCTCTTTAGATTTTATATAATCTATTGAGATTATTCCGTTTGACAACAATTGCCTTACGGTATTATGTCGACGACGTATATGTCGTGACTTACCGTTATACATGTGATTCTGTGCCCTACCTATTGCAGATTGACTATCACAATGAATGCAAATAGCTGGCACAGGTTTTGGCCACATTGGAATGTCTTCTAAGAAGTGACGAAGCCATTCTGCTTCTTCACCTGCTTTGTCTAAAGCAATGAACTCGGATTCCATCGTGGATCGTGCGATGCAAGTTTGTTTCGTGGACTTCCAAGAAACAGCAGCGCCTCCTAGAGTAAAGACATATCCACTAGTGGATTTTGAATCTTTAGTATCCGATATCCAATTGGCATCACAATAACCTTCGAGTACTGCTAGATATCGAGTAAAGTTCAAACCATGATCACGAGTAAATCTTAGATATCTAAGAACTCGAATGATCGCTTTCCAATGGTCTTCTCCAGGGTTACTAGTGTACCTACTCAATTTACTGATAGCATAAGCTATATCAGGACGAGTACAATTCATTAGGTACATTAGGCTTCCAATGATTTGGGAGTATTTTAACTGAGACACTGCATCACCTTTATTTTTTGATAAATAAAGACTGATGTCTACAGGTGTTCTAGCTAAATTCAAATCATCCTTGATAAATTTATCAAGAATTTTCTCAATATAATGAGATTGAGATAATGCATATCCGTCAGATGTTTTAGTAATTTTCATTCCTAATATAACATCTGCGACCCCCATATCTTTCATATCAAATCTTTTGTTAAGCATCTACTTAGTTGATTTGATCATGTTTTGACTGCTTCCAATGATAAGCATGTCATCCACATAAAGACAAACTATGACATATCCTTGGTCAGTGTTTTTAACATAGACGCATTTGTCACATTCGTTTATCTTAAACCCATTAGTAAGCATTGCATGATCAAATTTTTCATGCCATTGCTTAGGTGCTTGTTTTAATCCATAAAGGGATTTTACAAGTCGACAAACTTTCTTTTCTTGCCCTGATACTACAAACCCTTCGGGTTGTTCCATATAGATCTCTTCATTTAGATCACCGTTTAAGAAAGCTGTCTTAACATCCATTTGATGTATTTCTAAATTAAACAACGCTGCTATAGCAATAAGCATGCGAATGGATGTTATTCTTGTCACAGGGGAATATGTGTCAAAATAATCCAGACCTTCCTTTTGTCTGTAACCTTTAACAACAAGTCTTGCTTTATACTTATCAATTGAACCATCTGCTTTCATTTTTCTCTTGAATATCCATTTATATCCAAGAGGTTTAGAACCTGGTGGAAGATCCACCAATTCCCAAGTATGATTTTGCATAATGGATTCAATTTCATTATTAACAGCCTCTTTCCACAAAGGTGCTTCAGGACCTGTCATTGCTGCCTTAAAGCTTTGAGGTTCATTTTCTAACAAGTATGTCAGAAAATCTGGACCAAAGGATTTTGATGTTCTCGCTCTCTTACTTCGTCTAGGTTCATCATTAGTTAAATCCTGTTGGTCAAGACTATTACTAGTCTCTTGTGTTTGATTGTCATTAGTCTCTTGACTTTGTGTACAATCATAAGTTCTTTTCTGTGAACTTAATTCCTGTCCTTTCTTGTAAGGAAAGACATGTTCAAAAAATACAACATTCCTTCACTCTATAATAGTGTTCACATTTATATCAGGTATATCTGATTTATAAGTCAGAAACCGATATGCACTACTATTCTGAGCATAACCAATAAACACACAATCTACTGTTTTTGGTCCAATCTTAGTCTTTTTAGGAACAGGTACTTCAACTTTTGCCAAACACCCCCACACTTTTAAGTATTTGTAGGAAGGTGGTCGACCTTTCCACAATTCATAAGGAATGCTTTTGGTTTTCTTGTGAGGTATTCTATTAAGAACATAATTAGCAGACAATATTGCTTCCCCCCACAAGTTCTGTGGTAAACCTGAACTTAGTAACATGGCATTCATCATTTCTTTTAGGGTTCTATTCTTCCTTTCAGCAATTCCATTTTGCTGTGGAGAATAAGGGGCTGTAGTTTGGTGAATAATGCCATGTTGTGCACAAAATTCATTTAATGGTGCATCATATTCACCACCCCTATCACTTCTAACCATTTTAATGGTTTTACCAAGTTGATTTTCAACTTCTGTTTTGTAGAGTTTAAACATTTCTAAGGCTTCATCTTTACTTCTAAGTAAATAAACATAACAATATCTTGTGCAATCATCGATAAATGTTATGAAATACTTTTTGCCTCCTCTAGTTTGAATAAATTTTAAATCACATACATCAGTATGAATTAATTCTAGAGGTTCGGTTTTTCTTTCAACCGATTTAAATGGAGCCTTAGTTAGTTTCGCTTCTACACAAATTTCACATTTATGATTAGGATTAATTTCAAACTTTGGTATATAATCTAAACCAATTAATCTACGCAAAGCATCAAAATTCACATGTCCTAATCTACCATGCCATAAATTTGACTCAAGAATATAAACAAAAGATGTGTTATTCTTATTCATAGCAACTTTCGGTACAACTGTCATTACATTCAACTTAAAGAGACCATCACTCATATATCCCTTACCAACATACATACCACTCTTTGTTAATACAAATTTATCAGACTCAAATACAAGCCTAAAACCATTTTTACTTAACAAAGACCCAGAAACTAAATTCTTCCGGATGTCAGGTACATGCAGTACGTTGTTGAGGGTCAGTTCTTTCCCTGATGTCATCTTCAAGATTACTTTCCCTTGTCCAGCCACAGTAGAAGTAGAAGAATTTCCCATGAAAAGTTGTTCACCATTTGCAGCCTCATTGTAGGTAGTGAACATCTTCTTATCCGCACAAATGTGACGAGTCGCTCCTGTGTCAACCCACCACTCTTTGGGATTTCCAACCAAGTTAGCCTCAGACACCACAGCAGAAAGGTTGATGTCATTCACTCCGTCAGAGATGTAATCCAATTCTGTTTACATTGGCCTGATTGGTGGTCTTCTTACTTGTACTTCCATGATTCTTTTTAGGGCGGCGGCAGTCAGAAGCTCGATGTCCAGTTTTGCCACAGTTATAGCATTTTCCTTTGAACTTCTTGCTACTATCGCCTTGTTTAGGACCATCTCCAGTAAACTTCCTCTTTTTGTTATGTGGTTTTTGAACTTGTTCAACCACATTAGCCTTGGATTCAATGGGATTTTTCCCATTCCTCTTTTCAGCCTTTCGGTTATCTTCTTCAATTCTTAATCTTACAATCAATTCATCCATAGTCATCTCTTTGCGTTTATGTTTTAAATAATTTTTGAAATCTTTCCAAGCCGGTGGTAACTTTTCCACTAAAGCAGCGACTTGGAATGACTCGCTAAGAGACATACCTTCTGAATGAATATCATGCAAAATTATTTGAAAACTTTGAACTTGAGATATTACCGTTTGGGAGTCTACCATAACAAAGTCCAGAAATTTACCGACGACAAATTTCTTCGTGCCGGCATCTTCTGTCTTGTATTTCTTCTCCAAAGAATCCCACAATTCTTTTGCTGTTTTCAGAGGACTGTTTACATTATACAGCATATTGTCAAGGCCATTTAGGATGTAGTTTCTGCACAGGAAATCTGAATGTTTCCAAGCATCTACAGCGGCAACAACTTGCCGATCACTTTCACCCTCTTTAAGTGCTGGAGCCTCTTCATGGAGAAACCGGGCCAAATTAAGAGTTGTAAGATAGAACAACATCTTCTGCTGCCATCTCTTAAACTCGGTACCATTAAATTTTTCCGGTTTTTCTCCATGATTGATTGGTACATGAACATGGTTCTGGATAGGGACCGATATAGGTGTAACAATAGGAGTACCACTGCCAGATGCAGTTTCAATTGTAGTAGCCATAATCTCTGATTACAAAAATCAGAAAATATTAAAACACAAATTAAATTTTCTAGTTACTAAAACCAGAAAATAATTATAACAACAAAATAATTTTATTTTCCTTGTTACTAAAACTAGAAAAATAAAATATCACAAGAATTTTCTGTAATACCAAATAATATTCTGAATTGTTAATGACACCAGTATCGTACTACTAGTTGTTGTCAAAGAAAAGAGACAGTATATTACTACTATCTGTCAAATAGCATAAATCACTATTTGTTTTTCCAACCAGAATATTAATTTGATAACACAGAAAATTAAATACAATGAAGATACCCCAAAAGGGGTCTGTCTTAAGATTGTAGGACAATCTTCACTGTATTTAAATTAATTAAATTCTGTTGTGTACTAAACAACAACCAGAATATAAAGAAATAAAGAAAATGAGAGAATATGTTTGATTACAAAAATCAAACTTGAAATAAAAATATATAAATAAAAAACAGATTTTATTTTGTTACAAAAACAAAATTAAAATCTGAATAAATAAACAAATAAAACAACACTGAAAGTAAATTAAATAACTTACTTGATTTAATTTCTTCGAATTATTTTTCTGATCAAGTCCAGTGTTTGACACTGTGTCCTTAAGACAGATTCGTCCTCTCCACGGTGCTTTCAGAATTTGGACGTCTATCTCCCAGGATGAAATGATCTACCACAAACAATAGCAGCACTACTAATTGTTTGCCTTACGAACACACTAAGTGTTTACACTCTTTCTTTCGGAAATAAAATGCAGCAAGATGAAGAATAGAATTAACAGAGGTGAAATACGAAATTTCTGAATGAAAAACATCAAATGAGGGTGGTCCTATTTATAGATGTGAAGGTGGCTCTTGGTTTTGAATTAAACAGGTATGTGGCTCTTGGTTTTGAATTGAACAGGTATCATATCTGTTGGGTTTTGAATTCAAACAGATTTGAATCAATTCAAAAGGGCCCTGTTTGGGTGTGCACTAATTCCAAAACAGTTTATTTCTGTTTGAAAACGGGAAGGGCCCTGTTTGGATGAACAAAAAATCCAAACCAATTTAATTTGAATTCTGGATTTTATTTTAATAAAAAGGGCCCTGTTTGGGTGTGCACTAATTCCAAAACAGTTTATTTCTGTTTGAAAACGGGAAGGGCCCTGTTTGGATGAACAAAAAATCCAAACCAATTTAATTTGAATTCTGAATTTTATTTTAATAAAAAATAAAATTAAATTCAAATGTTTTTTGCCCAAAAAGATTAGAAGCCCAACCACACACCACGCACCCAAGCCCCGCCCGCCCGGACGGCGGCGCGCGTGTGGTGATTTTTGAGTCCAATGGGTCTAGCCCATTTTGCCCATAACCTCTTCCTCTAAAACACTTGGGTACCCCTTGGGGCGCACCCCAAGTATCTCACCCTAAGCCTTATAAACCCTTTCAAAACTTCCCACCAAATCAATGTGGGACAAGCCAATTTACAACCTTAAGGAATTTCCACCAAAACTCTATTTCCATGGAGCACACTTTGGCTTCAATTTCCCATTCACTCGGTAATGGTTTTGAGCAACCAAATATACCACGTGAATCACAACGCGGCATAGAACGCGTTACCACTTTGACCCGAGTAAATCGACACTTGGGGCCCACCTAAAAAATAGACTGAACTTAGGAAAAAATTCTGATTTTATCCAGAATTTTATAACCATTTCCAACAAAGTTAACTTAGGGGTGGGTGGCATTGTGATTAAGACTTGGAGATTAAGCCCTAGGTTACAAGTTCAATTCTCCTTTGCTGGGCGAAGCACAATTGATTAGGCGGTTGCACCTCAGGTTGTCTAATAAGCACTTGGTGTGGGTTCAATGCTCCCCGCTGTGCGAGTCCTGACTTAAGCAGAACTTGTCTTGGGAGGTTGGGACAAGTTCTCAGGTTATAGTCTCCTCGCTCGAAATGGCTAACAGGACACCCTGGTGATTTCTGCAAAAAGTGCTGCCTTGAACCTGCGTGTAACAAAAAAAAAAAAAAAAAAAAAAAAGAAAAAAGAAAAAGAAAGTAAAGTTGTCCTGATCCTGGTGCCCATGCCCAACTGCCACATTTAGTGAACGGCTATACCATGTTTTTCTCTTTATTTACCACTTCATTTGGATTGTCTCCGGTCCCAAATTAAATTGGATAGTTCTGTCTAGTCTATTTGACTCACTTTTGAGTTTTGTTTTTGATAATTTAAAGAGTTTATATTTTAAGATTTATTGAATATATTATTCTGATAAAATATTGAGTCGATTGGATAACAGAAATTACATGTGTCGGATTATTTTGTATAAATCATTTATTTTTTCATCGTTTAATTTTTTTTTTTATATAAAACTGGTCTGAATATGTGATTTTTTTTTTTACAATGATGATGTACTCGACGGATTCTAAACTGTAAATGGTTCGAATTATTAAAATGAGACTTAAAATAATCCAATTTGAGATCCAAAAAGAATTAGGGGATTTGGTCAAAGCCCTATAATAAAGTTTTAATGCATTAAGGGTAAGTACAATTTTTTTTTTTTGAAAAATCTAACATATACCACTTTTACTAAAATATTAAATTTTAATATAATATAACTTTTGATCTAAATGTCGGTTTTTAATAAAATTAAAAATTTATCAAACAAGATTCATGTTGACTATAAAATTCTTAAAATAATTTTTTTTCCCTTGTATGTTACTCTAGTTCACAGTAACATATTACTTTAATAATATTATCTACCCAAAAAATGATATTTTGCTTGTTTTTACTCAATCATGTGCTTTTTTTTAGGAGATTTATGAAACAAAATAAATTAATCTCTCATTTTAACCCAATAAGGGTCTAATAGAAAGGTATCGGCTAAATTTCAAAAGAAACTAATCCCATAACTTTTTAATTTTGGCCGTTAGAATCAAAGGTCAAATTTAAAATTTTTTAAATTGCTCCAAATTTAATCATTTTTGAATCGTGAAGGAAAACAATAATTTAAAAAATATATATTACTGTCACTTGCCTATCTACAATTTGTCTTTCTATTCATTATACCAACGTTGATCACCGGACTTTTGATGCCGGCGATTTTTCCATGACTATCTGACAAATTTGTCAATGATGACTAGTTTTTCTACAAGTTTCGACGTGACTTGCCTACAACAATTATGATATCCTTTATTTTTTTATTAATCATGTTCAAAATACATGTATAAAATAGATTTCCACTAATTTCGTCTTTAATGTTATAATAACTTCCAAATTTACCACCAAGCTCAAGACGTCAATTGGTAAAAGCGAATTTGCTACTTATTAATATGACGATTCTACTAATGTGCTCAAAATTTGCTCATGACAAAATAATTGTTTTTTTTTTTATTTTAATTTTTAAATTATGACAATTTTTTATATTTTGTTGATCTGTCTTGTATAGTTGAATTTAAAATGTAAAAAAAAATACTCAATTGACAAAACTCTAAAAAAAAATAAAAAAAATCAAAATAAGCAAAAGAAAATAATTATTTTTGCTCTTTTTTTTTTTTTTGTCTTTTCTAATTCTTTTTGAAATTAAAAAATATTAATTTTTTGGTTCATTTCGTCATGTAGAATTTAGAAACTTACAACTTTTTGAATTAAAAAAAAAAAACTAAAAAAATAAATAAAAATAAACTAACAAAAAAATCACTAAATAATTAAACTCGAAACAGCTACTTACGCGACCCTAGGTTTGGCTTAGTGATTTTGTAGTTATATTTTAAGGCGTGGTAAGAAAAAAGTCAAGATTTCGAGTTAATGAAACAGTGATAATCCTTCTACTTGTAATCTAATTTTATTAATAAACTAACATCTTATCTTTTAAAAGTAAATATCATAAAAAAAACACGTACTTGAGCAACTCTACCAAATTTTCCATGCGGCCACCCACATATGGACATATACCAAATTTTCCATGAAACCAATCTACTTTTAAAATATAGCAATTCGTAGGAATATAACTCCACGTGAAAAGCATATACTTTCATCCTCTCACCTAATCTCGACGCAATTTACCAAAAAAACCCTCCCAATAATTGTCAATCTGACGTGTCATCCTTTCAGTGGACCCAAGCTCTCTAAAAAGTGCACAAGACTACATAATCCCTATAGCACAGGTTTCCTCATTCTTCATCTAATCGCACCGTTTTCTCGTCATATAATAGACATCGACATTTGGGTCCATTGCTTCACCGTCTCTCTCTCTCTCTCTCTCTCTCCGTATTCTGATCTGTTCGAAAGCTCTCCTCTTTCCAGGTGATTCATGAAACCCATTTTGTTTTTCTGTGTGTTTGTTCCATTTATTGCCTAAATATATGTTTATATAGGGCTTTTCTTCAATGATTCGATATCGATTTATCTTCTTTGATGTTGATACGTTCATATATACATATATATATATAGCTCTTCTCTTTGTAAATTTATTTTTTTTCGTGATAGATTTAAGATCTGTTTGATCATGGTTTGTTTTGTATGTCTAAATAATGACCATTCTACAATGTCTTGTTCGAATGAAATTGAAACAGAGTATGATTACTTTTATGTGATTTAATGCTGGTGTTCATTTGTGGGTTTTTGCAATTATGTCAAATTTTATCAATCTGATATTCTAATATGTTTTATCTTTGTTCTGTGAATGTGAAATTGATGAAATTTGCATTTTGCAGTTCTTTAATCTGAAATTTGAGTAAAAAGCTTGATTTGATAGGAACTCCTCTAATCATTTGATCAAATTTTCATGAAAATGTTTTTAAGAATTCCCCTCTTACCCCAAATTTCACTTTTTATCAAATTTGATGAACAAAAAAATCTATCTCCAATGGTTCATCTTTTTATATTTTCACCAAATTTAAATTTGATGAGTTTTCAATTTAATGAAAAAAATGAGTATTTTGATTTGATGAACATTTGATGAAAGGATTGGAGATGATTTTTTAGTACTTTTTCATCAAATTTAAATTTGATGAAAGAAAATGTGAAGGATTGTCTGCTTGTGTGAATCCTGTCATTCTCATTTTTTATCTGAAAACTATGTTAATTCCCCCCCCCCTCCTTTTTTTTGGGGGGGGGACAAATATTCCAAGTTTCAAATATTACATTTAACTTGGAATATTTGGGCACAAATATTCCCCTATGAAATTGATGAAATTTGCATTTTGCAGTTCTTTAGAGCATCTTCAATCATTCATCTTTTCGTTCATGAAATTTAAATTTGATGAAAAGTACTCAACAATCATCTCCAATCATTTCATCAAATGTTCATCAAATTGAGAATTCATCAAATCCTCCATCAGATTTAAATTTGATGAAAATTTGGGAGATGATTTTTTAGTACTTTTTCATCAAAATATAAAATTGATGAAAGAAAAGATGAAGGATTGAAGATGCTTGTGTGAATCCTGTCATTCTCATTTTTTATTTTTTGGGCACAAATATTCCCATATTTGTTTGCTCCCCAACCAGGTGCATCACATTTCTATTTTTTATTTATTTATTTTTATTATCAAACAAGGGAAATATGTTAAATTAATATTTGAAACTTGGAACCCATTATGTATAGTTTAGTTTAGTTTTTGAAAAATGTTTTGGAGTGTGTTGTTTTTCGTTTTTCCTTTTTTTTTTTTTTGTTTTTAGTGAATTTTGTAAATATTTTAGTTAATTAATTTTATTTTATTTTTTAGATATATCTAATCTAGATGTACCTAAAATGTAAAATATTATGAAGAAATCTAAAAGAAAAATCACTAAAGACAAAAAAAAAAAAAAGAAAAAGGAAAGAAGGAAATGTGCTGATTTTTTTGTTTTTCATTTTTTTGGGGGGGTCTTTAGTGAAAATTTTCAGTTTTCTTCACAAATATATTACTTTTTACGTGCATCTAAAAATAAAAAGAAAAAAATTGATTAAAAAACGAAAAAAATTTAGACCAAAAAAAAAAAAGAAAAAAAGAAAAAGAAAAGGGGAAAACAAAAAACTCAAAAACTGGATTTGAATTTAAAACCTAAAATTAATTTTTAATGTTGAAATTGATGTATTATTGATTGATTTTTATTGATATCTATTACAATGATTCATGATTCCTATATATAGAAGAGGGTGAGTGTGTAGTAGGTAAGGAGTAGGTGAAGTGGAGGTGGTATATATAGAAGAGGGTGAGTGTGTAGTAGGTAAGGAGTAGGTGAAGTGGAGGTGGTAGTGGTGTAGTGGGTTAGGTTTAGTGGAGTAGGTGAGGTGGTAGTGGTATAGTGGGTTAGGTTTAGTGGAGTAGGTTTAAGTGGGTGAAGTAGGTGGAGAGTAGGTGGATTTTAACAGCCCCCCGCAAACTCAAGGGGGATAGGAACTAACCAACTTGAGTTTGGAGAGAGTAACAAAACAAGAAAATACATAAAAATAAAAGAGGATAAGAGACACTGTATGGTCGTGTCAGACTATTGGTGAAGACACTGGATGGTGGTGTCATAACGTTGTAGAGGACACTGTATGGGGGTGTCATAACCATGTAGAGGACACTGTATGGTGGTGTCATAACGGTGTAGAGGACACTGGATGGCGGTGTCAGACCGATGTAGAAGACAGTTTATGGGGTCATGTCGGACCGTTGTAGTAGACACTGTGTGGTCGTGTCAGACCGATGTAGAAGACAGTTTATGGGGTCATGTTGGACCGATGTAGAAGACAGTTTACGGGGTCATGTCGGACCGTTGTAACAGACACTGTTGTGACAGTTTTTGTGACAGTTTACGGAGTCTTACTGGACCCTTGTAGAAACTAACCGGAATCAATGTCGGGACAGTTTACAGAGTCTTGTCGGACCCATAAAGGAGCTAACCGGAATCAATGTCGGGACAGTTTACAGAGTCTTGTCGGACCCCTAAAAAGTCGCACCCTCAAAAGGTGTGCCCAATCTTTCAAAAGGCGTGCCGTCAAAAGGCGTGCCCATGTTTTCAAAAGGCGTGCCATCAAAAAGGCGTGCCCAATCCATAAAAAGGCGTGCCATCAAAAGGTGCGCCAGACACGCGGCGAGGCACGTGATTGACAGAACGCGTGTCGGCCTCTTTGTCATGGTCTTTATAAACCGAAGCGGAGGCTGAGGCTTGGAAGCAGAGACAAAAACCTGCTAGAAAAACTCTGAAAAACTCTTCGTTTTTTCTGAGAGAGATTTCTGAGAGAGATACTCTGTAACACTCTGTTTTCTGAGAGAGATTTCTGAGAGAGATACTCTGTAACACTCTGTTGTCTCTGTTTTCTGAGAGAGATTTCTGAGAGAGATACTCTGTAACACTCTGTTTTCCAGAAAATGGCTTCGTCTTCCCGTGGTCTGCTCACTCTCTTTCCAGACCTTAACGAGTCAACAAGAGAGATAACTGGTGCGGGGGCCAGTGAACCTCAACCAAGCACCCCAGGGTTTGCTCCGTTGAACTTTCCTATGCAGTCTGTGGAGCAAAAAATGGCAGTGCAAACTGACATTGAAGCCAATCAGTATACTTTGAAGTCCTGTGTGGAGACGATGACGGCAGTCACAAACTTGTCGCACCGGCTGCAGAGTAGGACAAATGAGGTGCAGCATTTAAACGGCCAACTGGCTCTGCTCCAGCGCATGTATAAGGATGCGCGAGCAGAGATAAGTGTGCTGAAGGCGGAAAACAAGGAGCTGAAGCGGAAGGCTACCGTGATGTTCCGATTTGGAGGTCCACCATATGCTGTAGTGGAGGAGCAGGGTGGAGTGAACGTGCTCGGTGGAGTGAGAAACACGGAGGCAACACCGTCAAGGACCGCCCAGGACGGAGGCAAGAAGAAGAGACCGGCAGCAGAGTAGAGAAGAAAAATCCCGCCTGTGGATGTGGTTGTTGTGGGTTGTTTGTTTGTTTGTTTGTTTGTTTTTTTTTTTTTTTTTTTTTTTTTTTTTTTTTGGGTGTAAAATTGTGATCGGGGTTGATCCCCTGATATGAAGAAAATAAATGTGTTGTGCAAACCCGATGGTAGAAAGAACATGCAGAAAAAAAGGGTTGAGAATGTGTGGGAGCAGACGGCGTGGTGTAAAGTGGATGAAAAGAAAAAAAAGATAAATAAATAAATAAAGATTGGTTTAAAAAATAAAAAGGAGTATGGGTGTGTGCAAAAGGTAGTGAATGATGGGATAAAATAAAATAAAAAAAAAAATGATGGGATTTCAGAGAAAGAGAATGTAGGTTGGGGTTTGTGCCCTGCAAAAGAGATATGGTTGGGTCGGTGCGTGGTGCTAAAGGAAGTAAAAGAAAAAATAAAGAAATAAGAAAAGAAAAGTAAAATGGGATTTGTGATGCCGAGAGAGATTTCTCAATTTGTTCAGCTCATCTTTCTGGATGCCCCAATCCAATTTCCCATCTGGAGATCCCCAATCCGAAAGGTTAGAAGGCATTACATTTGCAGAAGAAGCAGGCAAAGGAAGCCCAGAGAGATGGTTCACAGTGCTTCTATCGATGAAGCTCTGGCTCCGCTTTGCAAAGGCAGCTGCCCTTGAACTCAGAACTGCTGCAGCTGCTGAAGCCCCAGATGGGTCAATCCCCATTGATGACGATGCACGGGCTGGTGAGGATGAAAGGCTTGTAGGATAGGTCGAGCGGAGCTGCTGGTTCATGTTCTGGCGCATCTGCATTCCAGTTGGAGACTGCGCTTGGGATGCGGAGGCATCTAGAGAAAGTCCCTGGAACTGAGGCAAAATTGCAGGATCAATAGATCCGAAAACATCATCAAGGTTAGTAGGTTTCACACCTCCGAGCCTATTGAAATCCCCACTTCGATCAAAAGACGAAGCTGCAAAAGCTGCAGCAGTAGCCAAGTTACAATTCCAACTGGTTGGGGAGGAGAGACTTGACATCTCATCCATCAACTGTTGCTGCTGCCTGCGACGATGACTTTCAAGCCCAAGTAATTCAGCATCTAAATCCATGTCTTTGTGGAGAGAGAGAGAGAGGCGAAGGAGGCAATGCGGCAGTGGGAAGGTATGTGTAGAACATGAAAGATTGGTAATGAGAGAGAGTATTTGTGCAATGATGGAAAGGTATGTGTAAAAAATAAACGGAATAGGTTGAGGTCCGGCGGACGGCTAAGGTGAGGTTGCCGTCCGCCGGTGAAGCGAAAAATTATAGGTTCTAAACCTGCTCTGATACCATGTTGAAATTGATGTATTATTGATTGATTTTTATTGATATCTATTACAATGATTCATGATTCCTATATATAGAAGAGGGTGAGTGTGTAGTAGGTAAGGAGTAGGTGAAGTGGAGGTGGTATATATAGAAGAGGGTGAGTGTGTAGTAGGTAAGGAGTAGGTGAAGTGGAGGTGGTAGTGGTGTAGTGGGTTAGGTTTAGTGGAGTAGGTGAGGTGGTAGTGGTATAGTGGGTTAGGTTTAGTGGAGTAGGTTTAAGTGGGTGAAGTAGGTGGAGAGTAGGTGGATTTTAACATTTAACAATTATGTAATAGGTATGTTTCGGACTTTTTGCCATGTGGGATGTCAACATGTTGTCCATTGGAACGAGATTGATGGTTCAGCCATAAAAGGTATCGTTTTTAATAATCAATGCACCTTTTCAACCACCCAGCTTGATGTTAATAATTGAACTAGTTAAAAAGAAAGGAATGAATATACACTTAATATAGATAATGTAATTATGTTGTAAATTTGAATTATGAGAAAGCAAAAATATAATAATAGAGATGTGTACTGGGGGGTATTGCTGTGTTTGGCGCTTCTCATCTGTGCCATATATCCGTATATACATATCATTGATAACAACTATACTTTGCCTCCGTTTAGGAAGTGGGTTGGCTTTTTGGTTTTTTGGCTTTTTTGTCTATTTTAGCCTGGGCTAAAAAGCTTGGTTTGGGAAGGGCTTTTTGGCTTTTTGACTTTTTTGGCTTTTTTTTGTAAGAGAAGAGTGTAATGATTATGGGTTGGATGTGATGTTTTGTTTGTTGTGGCTATTTTGTCTTTTGTGCCTATTTTGGTGTTTTGTTTTGTATGACAATTTCTCATCTGTTAGTGTTTTTTCTTTTCCTTTTCCTGTGCATTTTGCCCTTTTGTTTCTGAAGATTTGAGGCGCTTCTGTGCTTGACTGTTGACCCCCTGCCCTCTCCATTCTAAGTGTGACTGTTGACCCCCTGCCCTCTCTATTCTAAGCATGACTGTTGATTCATTTATGTGTTTAGATTTGTCAGCACTCAGCTTATTTGCTACGGATTTCAATCCTTTTCCCTACACAGTTTCTCATTTGCAAGGAAATATTTTGACACTTTGCTTCTACATTACTTTCAGAGTTTTTCATATGATCGAAAGCCAAATACCTGGGAATGTGGAAAGATGGGCTTGAATGCTGATAATTCCTTCTCTGAAGCCTACGAGATTGTTTGTCTATTTGGCTTACTTGTATTCCTCCTCGATGAACTTGGATATGCAATTCATACCACATTCAAGCTCTGTGCCAAAATGCACAATGAAGCCAGCAGTTACAAACTTCCTGTTGTGTTGAAGCACGAGATTGGTGAAGACGGTTAAGTTCTTCACTTTACAGGACTCCTGCCCTGTAAATAACATTTATCATACTAGCAGGAGAGTATAATTTATAATTATCTCCTAGAGTTTAGTACTTTGAAATGGAAAATAAAGGGAATGTATTGATGAAAAGGTATGATTTTGGGAGATTATTAGGCCAAGGTAACTTTGCTAAGGTTTACTATGGGAGAAACCTTAAATCTGGTCAGAGTGTGGCCATCAAAGTAATTGACAAAGAGAAAGTTTTGAAGGTTGGTTTGATTGATCAGACCAAGCGAGAAATATCTATTATGGGATTGGTAAAGCACCCTAATGTGGTGCAGCTTTATGAGGTCATGGCCACCAAAACAAAGATATACTTTATCATGGAATATGCCAAAGGCGGAGAGCTCTTTCACAAGGCGGCCAAAGGAAAGCTCAAGGAAGATATTGCAAGGAAGTATTTTCAACAATTGATTTGTGCCGTTGATTTTTGTCATGGAAGAGGTGTTTACCATCGGGATTTGAAACCTGAAAATCTGTTGCTTGATGAGAATGGGACTCTAAAGGTGACGGATTTCGGTTTAAGTGCCCTTGCCGAGTCTAAGCGTCAAGATGGATTGCTCCACACGACATGTGGAACACCATCTTATGTTGCTCCTGAAGTGATTTGTAGAAAAGGGTATGATGGAGTTAAAGCTGACATATGGTCTTGTGGGGTGATCTTATTTGTTCTACTAGCGGGTTGTCTTCCGTTTCATGATTCAAACCTTATGGAGATGTATCGGAAGATAAGCAAAGCAAACTACAAATGCCCTAATTGGTTTCCATCGGACGTGCGCAGACTTTTGTGCAGAATCCTTGACCCTAACCCATACACGAGGATTTCCATTGCCAAAATCATGGAAAATCCTTGGTTCAAAAAAGGGTTAAACACCAAATCCAAAAGCATTGAATTGGAAAGTAAAGAAATCGCTCCATTGAATGCTGATGCCATTTTTAGTCCTTTTGGGAATAGCAGTGCTGGTTCTGAGGAAAAAATAGAGTTACCCAAACCCATAAATTTGAATGCTTTTGATATCATCTCTCTTTCAACAGGGTTTGACTTGTCTGGTTTGTTTGTTGAAAATGACCAAAAAGAAGAAGTACAATTTACATCTGCAAAGCCTGCCTCTGCTATCATATCCAGACTAGAGGAGATTGCCAGGCATCTGAAGCTGAAAGTTACGAAGAAGGATCAAGGATTTTTCAAACTTGAAGAATCAAATGAATGCATAACGGGGGCGTTGTCAATTGATATAGAAATATTTGAAATCACTCCATCTTTCCATGTGGTGGAGGTGAAAAGGTCTAGAGGTGATGCATTGGAATATCAGAAGATACTGAAACAGGATATAAGACCGGCTCTTAAGGAAATTGTTTGGGCTTGGCAAGGGGAGCAACAGCATTAGCAGCAACAATGGTTACAAGTGCAGGTAAGTGGCTGTATCATATGGTTATTGCTAATTTGTTTTGCGGTTTTGATTGTTTCAAATTGACGTATAGTCTATTTATGCATGTGTGCTAGTCGGCCTAATGTTAATGCATTATTGTTAATGGGGAAGTTCCTCAGTATCTCGTACAATCTCTTTTGTATGTTTGTTCTTTTAGTAGAAACTTGTAAGTAGACATTTCTATTTATCTTTGGTTGTTATGGAGAAAACTCTACTTTTTTTTGTCTAAATTTTTTTTATCTCGAGTAAATGCATCACACAGACCCTTATCAGAGCCAAAAGTATCAACATCAAGAATAAAAAAAGCACCCCAGACAATACTCCAGGAGAAAGTGGAACTGGAACCTGGAATGTCTTTAGGCTACATAGTAATAGGCTTCTGGTATGGAAGCTGCTAGACTTCTAAATGACATATGAAATATAACAAAACCTACACAAGTTTCCATAGAAATTAAGTATTAGTTTAAGAGCTATTAACTTCTTTACTATTATTTTTTATTTTTTATTTTTTTAAGTAGGTTCTACAAGAATTTCATTTAAATACACACTATTTATGTTGCCATTGTGCTTGTTCTTTTCACACTTTAGTGACAAGTTTTCCATTCTTCTTTAATTATTGAAATTGAAATCCACTTTGACTATATTATATTATTAATTTATTCTTACTTGCTATAAATTATGAACATCAATACAATACACATGTGCACATTAAGCATAAGTTAATTTGATAAATTCTAAAAAATTAGGGTACTAGTGAAATCTCACTTTTTTCTTCTTATTTAAGTAAAATATTGAAAATTTATTTATCCTATCAATTATGCTCTAATGCTATGCAATAATTATTACAGTCTCAATTTCATAATAATTCGGATATGTGACCTAGAGTATCGAAAACGTATCCAATATTTCTCAAATTAAAGAAAATTAATTTCAAGTATCAGATACGTTTAACAAATATCCGATACGTATTTGTATATATCTAAGAATTATCCGTATCTGACATGGGTACGACTCTTTTTTAGAAGTATCTGTGCTTCCTAGTAAATGACGTCGTGCAGGGAAAGGTCCAACAACTTGCTCTTGACTATAATTCTAGGTATTCAGATGATGATTAAATGATTTATTTATACTGGTAATTAAACAGTAGTTCCATTGGTGTGGAGCTATATGTCTTCTCCATGTGAGTTTAATGGTATCATTTCGGCATAATATGTGGTGGCAAGGGGCTCTGCATAAAGTTTAGTCATATGAAAGTAATCTGTTTTTCCCATTTCCTTTATTTATTTGGTTGGTTGCTTAGTTTGTTAAGGAGTTGTTTGTTTTTCTGTTTACAAACAGACAAAAACAGAAAATTTTCTACAAAAATATTTTCAAAATAAATGAAAATAAAAGTAGATAAACATGTTTGGTGAGTTGAGGAAGGTGGTGGCTGATGGTGGGGGGTGTTTGTTGGTGTTGGTGGTCACCAGTAAGTGGGCTGAGGTCAAGGAGGTGACCAGCTTGTTGATTGCCGAAGAGTCTCCAGCAAGTGGCCGGAGCTTCTTGGAACATCATGTTGAATTTAGTTTAGTTTGGTATACGTATCAATTGGTTTATTTCAATTCGTGGGGATATAATTATTTTTGTTTGGTCTTATTTTTTCAACTTCTTTGTATTTTCAAGCCGTTAAATTGCAATAGAGTTTTCAAGTTCTTGTTTGTTCTTTACCTCGCCGTGAGCTCTTCCTAATTATCAAACCCTTATTTAATTCATGAATTTAGAAATAAATTTAAAAAAAAAAGGTGAATTGTAAACGTAATATAATTACATTTCACTTACATTTTACATACATTTTTTCTTTTCCTTTCTCTTTTCAAAATTCTTTCTAAATTTGTGATCTAAACACAATCTTAAAAGATTTGAAGTCCTTTTTATTGAAAAGAACTATAAGATTTTTGACCCCTTAGACCTTGCACAATTCTCATGTCCAAAAGTCAAAAGATATTTACCTTATTCACTATTTTAACTTATATTATTTTTGTTATACGTTTTAACCACCCCCCCCCCCAAAAAAAAAAAAACTCCCAAACCCAATTTGCCAAACAGGGCCATATGTAGCCCAATCTCCCTCTTTATCTGCAAATTCCAGTCTCCCAAAATTCCTTTTATTTATTGGTAAATTACAAATACATTCCTGAGGTTTAATTAAAATATGAATCGTATCCTGTGATTTTGAAAATTACATTCCACCTCCTGAGATTTTTAATTTCATAACAAATTGTCCCTTTTATAAATAAATCATCAAATTATTTTTTAATGATGTTAGAAATATGTTTAACTAATAATTTGGGTAATTTTATTATTGTATATGAGATCAATTATGAATTTTATTTTGTTAGTTAATTCTATTAAATAAAAAATACTAACAATGAAGTATTTGTAATTTTTTAAACTATAGAAAATAATTTATACTTTAAGCAAATCTCAAGAGATGTATTTATAATTTATCCTTATTTATTAGATAGAACGCGTAATATAATATAATATATAAGTGTTTTAGGAAGTTTGTAAAAAATTAATTTTTTGATTTTTTAACTTTTTTAATGATTTTTTTCATAAAAAATTGAATTATTTTGAGTAAAAAAATTAAAAAATCAAAAAATTAACTTTTTATTAGTGTTCCCAAAAGAGCCCATAAAATTCAGCAATGCAAAAATCCGGTGGGGATTGGAAGAGACAACTGGATCAAATCATAAGAACATATGATAGGAACCAGAGACAGATGGAAAAGTAAAGGCCATATGTGTTTGTGAAATAGTTTTTAAAAATAATTTTTTTTGAAAGAGTTTATAAAGTTGGGGCTTTTTTCATATTAAGTTTATTTTGTATTTTAATTTTTCAATTAGGTTTAGTTTGGACGAAATTTTCAGATTAGACTAAAGCACTATTACAAATTGTGCTTTCACTGTTTGGAACTCAAAATGTGATGAATAGTGAAAGCGCTATTGAAAACCACACTTTTAATTAAGAAAGCGTGATTGCAAATCACACTTTTAATATAAATTTTTTTTTGAATAAAACGCTATTTGAAATAGCGCTTTCACAAGAAAACGCTATTTCAAAAAGCGCTTTCACTGTGCATTATTTTTTCTTCAGAAAACGTTATTTGGAATCACGCTTTCAGTGTTGATTTTGGAATCACGCTTTCAGTGTTGATAAATGAAAGCGTGGATTGAAACCACGCTTTCACTGTTGATAAATGAAAGCGTGGATTGAAACCACGCTTTCACCATTTATTTATTTACTGTTCATTTATTTATTTATCTTTTAATATTTTATTTTTTTTCCGGTTCTCATTGTTTTGGTGATAATATAATTCATAAATTTTTTTTGCCTTTACTAAAGCCATTGTCATGTTGAAATATATTTTTTTTCTTTTATCTTTGTTTTGGTTTAGAAGGTGTAATTCATAAATTTTACATAATATGAGAAAAACCTCTTCTTTTCATACATTAATTTGTGTTACATCATATGTGAAAAGCCTCTTCTTTATATATTAATTTTACATAATATTTTTAACTAATTACCAAACATTTGGGAATTAAGCTAATTTATATATCATTTAAATTTTTATGGGAAAAGTCTCTTTTCATATATTAGTTTTACATAATATTTTTCATATATATAATTTTAAAATTATGTTCATTTAGATATTATTAAGCCAATCATGTTCATTTACAAAATTCATACTTTCACTGTTCACTACAGTAAGTATGGATTGAAACCACGCTTTCACTGTTCATTTAAATTATATTTAATTTTTTTTTTTGTAAATTTTTTTTTCTGTTGTCATTATTTTGGTGATAATGTAATTCATAAATTTTTTTTGGCTTTACTGAAGCCGTTCTCATGTTAATTTTTTTTTTTTCTTTTGTCTTTGTTTTGATTTAGAAAGTGTAATTCAGAAATTTTTTTTGTCTTTATTAAAGCCGTTTTCATGTAAATTTTTTTTTGTTTATTGTTTTGTGTTTGTTTTGGGTTAGAAGGTGATAATGTAATTAATAATTTTTTTTTGCTTTACTAAAGCCGTTTTCATGTAAATTTTTTTTTTCTTTTATCTTTGTTTTGGGTTAGAAGATGTTATTCAAAAAATTATTTTGGCTTTACTAAAGCCGTTTTTATTTAAATATATATATTTATTCTTTTGTCTTTGTTTTGGGTTACAAGGTGAGAATGTAATTCAGAAAATCAGTTTAGTAAAACCGTTTTGTACCCGTTTTCATTAAAAAAATAATTTTTTTTTCTTTTGTCTTTGTTTTATTCAGAAATTTTTTTTATATTAAAAGCGTGATTTGCAACCACACTTTCTTAATTAAAAGCGTAGTTTTCAATAGCGCTTTCACTATTCATCACATTTTGGGCTCCAAATAGTGAAAACGCGATTTGTAATAACGCTTTAGCCTAATTTGAGAATTTCGTCCAAACTAGGCCTAGTTTGAGAATTAAGATACAAAATAGGCTTAATTTGGGAAAAGTCCCTATAAAGCACTCTTTTGACATAAAAATTTTTGGAATTAAAAAATTATTTTAGTCATAAAAAGATAAAATAAATTAAAAAATTAATAAGCTAAAATATCACATTTAAGTCATAATTATTTTATTTTTTCTATCATAAAAGTTAAAAAGTTAAAAAATTAGGCTTTTTGGTCATTAAAATAACAAAACAAATAAAAAAACCAACCAATATCTCAAACGAACCCAAAATTAAAAAATTTATTTAGTTATATGTTTTGAAAATAATTTTAGAGTTTTAGATGATTTAATTTTTTTTACTTTTTATTTTTTATTCTTTTACAATTGAATAGATAGGTGTAAAAAAAAAAATTAATTAATGTGTAAGATGTGAATAAAAGAGAAAGAGAGGAGAAAAAAAAAAGTGATGAATTAAGAAAAAAGTCATTTTGAATTTTCCTTGTAAAAGATTTCAACCAAACAAAATTAATTTTCTCTCGACGGATAAACTGAAGAAGGCCAAAGTCTTCGACAATATAAAGTCTCGTACAGGCATTACAAATTCCAGAGACAATAATAATAATAATAATAATAATCATCATTGTTCTGTTTTGGGAAATTTTATTTTCATTTTGGCAACTATGTTGAAAAATATTTTTTTATTTTATAATTTTTTAACTTTTTTGGATCATATAAATTCTCTATTTTTTTGTACTTTTTTTATTAAAAAAAAAATAAAAAAATTGACTTTTAACCTACTTTTCAAAATAGGCTCACACACTTAATGAAAAATATTTTTATTACAATTTTAACCTAAAAAATAATTACTAATAATATAATATAGACATTAACACACACCCTACTTCAGATTGAAGTTTTCTTCATATTGTTAGTTACATATTTTGTACAAGCCAATTACAATTCGACGCATGGCAAAATAATGATAATGTAGGAAGACTATTCAAGTCTTCGATCCTGATCGTACACGTGGCAATTAGTAATGGTTATTATGAGATCTCAGTAGTAGTAGTGGATCAACAAAGAGATACAAGGTGATGTGGTTTCAACAGTTACTCATATTTCAAATTCAAATTTAGGAGGGAAGCCTAACTGCAAGTAATGGCGTAATGGAGCTAATCTTGAGGCAACATGATCCGCGATTATGGAGGAGTAGTTTGACGGTTAGAAATGAAATTCGATGGTCATCCTTGAGCAGTATAAATAGCAGAGAAGGCCCTAGAAAAAGCCCCCAGACTCAGATCCAAAAAACCAGTCTTATTATACATATTTCAGTTTTATATTTCCAGTCTTACATTTTCTGTACTTTAAATTCCTGCACTGCATTCCGTTCATAGGAGTAGTTTCAAGTAGATTGTTGCTGTAAACCTCTACGAGGCTAAGTTTGAATCATTGTAAGCTTTTTCATGTTAATGAAATACTTCAACTGTTCTTCATTTAATTGTTATTTTGCTTAATTCTCCTAAATCAAGCCACCAGTAAAAGCTTTTTTCATTAAGGCTGAAAAAACTAAAACGCAATCGTCTGATAATTGGTTGGCAATTAATTTTCTGTAAGGACTGATTGATCCTTGCTGGCACGCTCGCAATTACAATACTAACCTTCGAAAGCCAAAAAGCCAACATATATTTTTGGCACGCCCAGTGGGACATAATTGAAATGGCTAGACGTAGGAGACAAAGAGAAAATGAACGCTTGGAAGAAGGCGTGGAAGGAGAGGTAGAGATACCTAATCCATAGGATAATGTGATAACACATCCTGTGGAAACTCCCATTTTATCAGAACCTATGGTCGAACAAACCAGTACTTCAGAACAAGTACCACATGTTCGTAATGTTGGACGAGACCAAGGAATTAGACCATCCACTGTCCCATCTACTCAGCCAATAAATCCATGGGGTGGCTTAATAGATGCAATGGGACAGCAATTAATGAACACAATGGAAACGTGGGCAACATCCTTTTTGGATCAAATGAATAACCACCAATTAACAAACGTAAGACACATGGAGAAAGTTTCGAATGTCCCTCAGCAAAGATTGGCTAGAGATAAACAGCCTATGCAAGTTAATGGACATTTTAATGGTTAAACTAATAATCAGAACTATGAAAGACCATCACCTCAATCTTGGTACGAACCTATTCCGAGGCCTATAGCAGGTCAAAATGCCTCAGTAATTAACAGTGAAGCCATGTAATTTGGTGGATCTGTCCCAGTGCAAGAAAATTGCATAAGAATGGTTCTAAATTCCATGTTCGAAGCCATACCTGGCACAAGGGGTTTCACTAATCCATTATTCGAATCTATACCCAGGGGTTGAAAGGTTTTTCTATAAATGGAAGGGACACAACACCAGTTCCAGCACCTTTCGCAGGTCCTTTCGCAGGATAGGCTCAAAGGGGTTTACCCACACCCCCAATAGCAACCTACACCACAGGGACAACTAGTCCCTAATATACTACCTTATGGACCAAGAGGACTACAAGCACAAGTTGGCCTACCAAATCTTGTGTTTGCTCCTCCAATATTGGTTCAGCAGGTACAAAATATGATCCCTAGGGACCAAATTGTTGACATTGTTAGAGAGATGTGTGGATCAATGGCTCAGGAGGTCCAGACTCCAGTGTACAGGAAACCGTACCCAGAATGGATGGACAGGGTACATGAATACCCAAGAGGTTTCAGGATACCAGATTTTGCCATTTTTTATGGGAATGGAAACCAATCAACAGTGGAGCATATTGCTAGGTTTGCTGCTCAATGCGGTGAATTTACTAATAATGACTATATGAAATTAAGGTTATTCCCAAATTCCCTAACTGGAGGAGCATTTGTATAGTATATTAGCCTTACACCTGGCTCTATCCAAACTTGGCAACAAATGGAAGAGGCATTTCATGCCCAATTCTTCCAATCGGAGCTAGAAGTTTCCATGGCAGACTTGGCAAGATTGAGTCAAAGGCCTGACGAGAAAGCCACTCAGTTTATTGCCAGATTTAAAAGGGCTCGAAATAAATGTAGAGTCATCCTGCTAGAGTCATCCTGCTAGAGCCAGAATTCGTGAGATTGGCTCAAAATGGCTTAGAGTTTAGGCTTCGAAAGAAGTTTGACTCAACTGAGTTCAGAGACTTAGTGGAACTCACTTATAAGGTGTCTAGATACGAAGCATTACTAGAGGAGGAACAAGATCGAAATAATGCATCGTACAAGACATATTATAGAGATCCTAATTATGAGATCGATGCAGCAGAGATTGTGGAGAAGGAACCTGTGATCTGTGAAGTATTAATTCATAAGGATACAACAATTGACCAGCAATTTAAAAAAAAAGACCTTCACAGGAAATACTTTTTCGATTTAACTAAGGCAGATTACATTTTTGATCATTTGCTTGCGGTCAATTTCCTTACGTTACCAAAAGGAGTTAAAATCCCATCTCTTGATGAACTTAAAGGAAAAGTATATTATAAATGGCATAATTCTTGGTCTCACTCGATTAAGAACTGTATTGTTTTTCGAGACAGGATTCAAGAACAAATTTGGAAAGGAAGTTTGAAATTCCCAGACAAAGCTGAAAAGGCCATGGGGATCGACAGTAATCCATTTCCAGAAATTGGAGAGGTGGCAGCCAATGTCATTATGCCGGACTTTCGGAACCTGCCTTTGAAAGAATTGGAAGAAGTCAATGTGCAGATGCATGTGGCCAACCAAACAACTATCAAGAAAGACATCGGAAATCCACCAGCTATTGGACAAAGTTTCTCACACGAGAGGGAAGACTCTGATGAAGAAGCGCTGGATGACGATTCCTTAGAGGCAGCTGTAATGCAAAGGATGTGTCCTAGGTGCAGACTAAGCTACAAGTGGTTGAAAGAACTTCCAATTGATGGGAAGCAATATTACAAGGATGTGCAGAGACGTCCTAAACCAACCAATGCTTACAATAAAAGGCCATATCCATCTGGTGTTAGGCAGCAGCCATTGAGGGTTGAACCAACAGCTGATAGAATGCATTCCAAGGGCAAGAGGCCTTTACATGAGTCTAGGCCACCTAACTATTACAGAGTGGAGAATAGTCATTCTGAAAGGAGGTCAGAAAGGGGCTCAGTTTGTGGGATCAGAACAAGAGATTGGCCCCTTAGACCAGTATCGCGCAGAATAGAAAGTGGTTATCTTCATCAAAGGCCTGAGTTAGGCCCAAAACATGAAGCCAGGGCCAAGCGGTGGCCTTCGCAACCAGTTTCGAAGATGGCTTCGAAGGAGGAAAGAAGCGGTTCAACGGCAGAGTCAGTAGGTTCGTGGGTACCTGGGGTCCCAGATTGGTTTGTGATTCAGAATAAACCTAGGGAAGTGTTTACCCAAAGAGATGTAATTGGAACCCAAGGCAGGATGGTTAAGCCTCCTTTGGTGGCTCAAAACAATTGGTTGTTGCTTAAGCACCCAAAAACAAAGGAACCAAATATGGTCCCCGTAATTTTTAGATCACAAAGGAGAAAAATTCAGCGTAGGTACACTCAGTATCAGCGAGACTTGAAAGAGAATGAAGAGAGTTCTTTATTGGTACAGACAGAAGGAAAGAAGAATCCAAAGTCAAACCATACTCCAAAACCAACTCTACGAGGCAAAATGGGTTGCAGCAGAGAACAGTTGGCCAAAGTTCACTCTGAACAAAAAGCCAGAAAGAAGTCCAGTTTAGCGGGATTGGAGAAGGCATTAATGGAGAGTGACAGTGAGACGGAGAAAGAAGTTGGCTTGGACCAAAAGAAAGAAATGGTTGAGGAAGAAATGTTCGAAGCCTTCATGGCTGAACAAACATTTTTGGTTGAAAAACCAGTCGTGATAGACCATTCAAAGGATGAAGTGCCAGAGAGCAGCATGGAAGATGCTTCTGGAGTAACTGAACAAGATGGTTAAAAGGAGAAACAGACACAGCAAGCCATCCAATTTAGCTCAATGTCAGTGAACATGGTACACATACTATCGCATGAATTCCAAGCTGGAGATGAGAATCAAGAATGGCAAGAAATTGACCCAATTTTAATCTCTAGCGAAGACTCACAAGTGAGTATGGTGCAAGATAATTCCGGAATGGTTACCCCAATGGAAACTGAATATGGGAGTGAAGAAGTGGTGAGTATTAACCTCTCATATCCTTTTGAGTATCTCTCGAATTCTATGACACAGCATGTCAAGCCTTTGTATATCAAGGCCTTCTTCGATGAGATACAATTGAACCGAGTCTTGGTGGATAATGGGGCAGCGGTGAACTTACTACCAAAATCTTCCTTGAAGAAATTAGGAAAAGGAATCCTAGGTTAATCCCAACCAGTACAACCATTGCTGGTTTCGCTGGAGACAGACAGATGGCTCAGGGAATTCTACCCATCAACTTGAGTGTGGGAACCAAGGACTGCATGATGGCATTCTTCGTGATCAATAGTAATGCTAAGTACAATGCTTTACTTGGTAAAGATTGGATCCACACTAACAAATGTGTGCCTTCCTCTTTGCATCAGAAAATAATGATGGCCTTGGGAAATGGAGAGACAGAGGAAATTGATGTAGATCCTCAACCTTTCATAGCCTACGTAGACTTCGCAGAGGCCAAGTTGTATATTGAGGGAGTGACACCACTCAGTATACTGAGAAAATATGATGGCTCAGCCGAAGTGACGGTTGATGAGGAAGTGACACACCTGAAACACTTAGTCCAGGAGAGTGCTGATGAAGATGTTGTCGTTAAAGATGACAATGATGTCTGGTTGTAGGCAAAGATATGAAGCACCAGAAGCCAAGTCTTTGGCTCTAATTAAGTTTTCAATATTGGATGTAAAGTCAATAGTCCAGAAAGTGCAGGAGCAAGAGAAAGAAGCCATGATAATTGGCTACAAGCAGGCGTAGCAACAAGCCAGAGTTTTGGCCCTTGATAAATACTGTGCATTGGACATTGAAACAAAAGTCTAGGAAATACAGGAAGAAGAAGCCTTGTGGACAGACTTTGTCTATGAGGAGGAGGGTGAAGAGGTTGAATCAAAGAACCTGGGAACAGAACACAGCAAGGAGATTGCTTCAAAGCCAGAAGGAATCAAAGAAGGAGCTTTAGTAAGTTCTCAGATACAAGACCCCTTAGAAGAAATAAATTTAGGGGAAGGTTCTATACAACAACCCATTTATATAAGTGCTTGGTTGAATGCTCTTGACAGGAACCAGTTGTTGGTTATTCTGAGGAGATATAAAGATTGTTTTGCATGGTCTTATAATGAACTACCAGGATTGGATAGGTCATTAGTGGAACATAGGCTCCCTATGAAGCCTAACTTCAAGCCATACAAGCAAAAACCAAGAAGAATGGGTCCAGAAGTGATTCGGAAAGTTAAGGAGGAAATTCTTAGACTACTCAAGGCAGGCTTTATTAGGACAGCCAGGTATGTTGAATGGCTATCTAATATTGTGCCCGTAGTTAAGAAGAATAGTAAAATGAGGGTATGCATTAATTTAAAAAACTTAAATCTAGCAACTCCAAAAACTGAGTATCCTATGCCTATAGTAGATTTGTTGGTAGATAGTTCAGCAGGGCATCAAATTTTATCAATGATGGATGGGCACTCTGGTTATAACCAAATCTGCATTGCAGAGGAGGATGTTCACAAAACAGCATTCAGATGTCCTGGAAATATTGGCACCTTCGAATGGGTTAAAATGCCATTTGGTCTGAAGAATGCTGGGGCTACATATCAAAGGGCTATGAACACTATCTTTCACGACCTCATTGGAGGGTATTTAGAGTGTTATATTGATGATATTGTAGTTAAATCTCAATCCATGGAGGAGCATCTGTTTCACTTAGAAGCAGCTTTCAAAAGAATAAGAAAGTTCAAGTTGAAACTCAATCCTCTTAAGTGTGCTTTTGGCGTATCATCTGGAAATTTCTTGGGCTATGTAGTACACAAGAAAGGAATACAGATTGACCAGAATAAAGCCAAAGCCATCATTGAAGCCAGACCCCCATCAAGTAAGAAGGAATTACAAAAGTTCCTTGGACAGGTTAATTTTCTTTGAAGATTCATTTCTAACACTGTAGGGAAAACTAAAGCATTTTCTTCCTTGTTATGATTAAGAGATGAAGAGGAATTTGTATGGATAATAGAGCATCAAATTGCTTTCGAAGAAATCAAAGCCTACTTGGCCAACCCTCCAGTGTTAATGCCACCAAAGGGTGATAAGCCCTTGAAGTTGTACATAGTTGCAGCAGAAGATTCATTGGGAGCTTTCTTAGCCCAAGACAATGAAGAAGGCAAGGAGCAAGCTGTTTATTACCTTAGTGGGTTTTTAAATTCTTATGAATGTAAATATTCAGTTGTAGGAAATCTGTGCCTTGCATTGTATTTTGCTGCAATGAAGTTAAGATATTATCTTTTGCCTACAACTGTCTTGGTAATTGCAACCACAGATTTGGTTAAGTATATGTTATCTAGACCTATGTTGAGGGGAAGAATTGGCAAATGGGTATTAGCCTTGTCAGAATTTCATTTAGAATATGTTACCCAAAAGGAAGTGAAAGGACAAATTTTAGCCAATTTTTTGGCAGACCATCCATCTCAAACAGAGAGCCAAGAGGTAAGGGAACTTGGTATGGCTAGTGTTGAGCCATGGCAAATGTGGTTCGATGGATCGAAAGTCAATGGCTTAATTGGAATTGGTATAGTGATTAAGTCACCACAAGGAATAGAAACTACACATGGTTTCAGAGTGGATGAAATTACTTGTTTTAATAATCCAGCTGAATATGAAACCTTAATAGTGGGATTGGAAATTCTTATTGGATTACAAGTTCATGCAGTTGACATATTTGGAGATTCTCAATTGGTGGTTAACCAAGTGAAAGGGATTTTCAAATGTCAAAGTATAAGTATGTTGCCATACTATGTTGTTGCATTACATCTTCTTTCTCAATTTCAAATAGCAAATGTAACTCATGTCCCGAGATTCTTGAATAATAGAGCTAATGATGTGGCTCAGAAAGTTTCGAATTTCAAGAGGAGGGATAATACTCAAAGGGACATAAGCCAAACAACATACCAGAAATCTATACCACCCTTAAATAAAAGGAATGTGGTTTTGGAAGTCAATCATAATGACTCACAGGAACAAGATTGGAGGCATTCAATAATGCAGTACTTGGTTGGCCCATCCTCGAAGGCCAGTAGAAAAATTAAATTGCAATCTATGCAATACATCATATATAGAAATGCTCTCTACAAAAGGGGGGGAAGATGGTTTATTACTGGAATGTTTAGGCCCAAAAGAAGCATTAACAGCTATGGTTGAGATTCATGAAGGCATCTGTGGTGCTCATCAGCCTGGTGTGAAAATGAGATGGTTGCTTCGAAGGCATTCCTACTATTGGCCAACTATCCTTAAAGACTACATAGAATATGTAAAGGGTTGCAAGGCATGTCAAAAGCATGGTACAATAAGGCATGTGCCCATAACTGACCTGCATGCAGTAGTAAAGCCTTGGCCATTCAGAGGATGGGCCATGGATATGATGGGAAAAATACACCCATCCTCTTCGAAGCATCATTGTTTCATTTTAGTGGCTACTGATTACTTCACCAAATGGGTCGAAGCTAAGCCATACAAGGCTATAGACCAGACTGAGGTCATTGGATTCATCAAGGATTTAATCCATAGGTTTGGCATCCCACAAACTATAACTGTTGATAATGGGACTGTGTTCAATGGGAAAATGGTGAAGTCTTTTGTGGCAGAGTTTGGAATTAGCCTTGTTAATTCCACCCCCTATTATGCACAAGCCAATGGCCAAGCTGAATCATCCAATAAGTCTTTGAAGAAATGAATACAAAAAGTTGTGGAAGACAATCCTAGGGATTGGCATAACTTATTGTTGGATGTATTGTGGGCTTATAGAACTTTCCCAAGGTTAAGCACACGAGTTACTCCTTATGCCTTGGTGTATGGGCATGATGTTGTGTTGCCTGTGGAAATTAATGTTAAGTCTTTAAGGGTAAGATGTCAAGACCAGCTAGATCTTGAGCAATACCATCAAAGTATGTGCTTGGAATTAGAAGGAATAGATAAAGCCAGAATTCTGGCATTAAATAGCATTCTCTTTCAAAAGAAGAAAACAGCCAAAAATTACAATAAGAAAGTCAAACACATTGGCTTCTATGAAAGTGATTTGGTATGGAAGACAATACCCCCGATAGGAATTAAAAGCCATAAGTTTGGTAAATGGTCACCTAACTGGAAAGGACCATATCAAATTCATAGAGTCTTGCCTTTCAGAGCATACCATTTGAGAAATTTGAATGGATACATACATCCCAAAAAGATTAATGGCAGATATTTGAAGCCTTATTTTCCAACTATTTTGGAAACACAAGAAATAGAATAAATGTCAAGCAAAAGAACACAAGAGTACTCAAATGATAAATCAAAATTTGTTTTTTTTTTATTATAAAGAGTTAAATACATTTTGTCACAAATTGGCTCAGAAATCATTACAATGCTTTAATTGTTCTTTTACAATAGACTTCCTATTCTTAAATGAAGAAAACAACTGGATGGCTATGGTCATTTCTTGCTTTCGATCGGCCAGTCCTTGGTTGGTGATCTGCAGTTTAGTGTCAGTACGGATTAAGGCCTGGTTCACTGCAGATAGCTCATCTTCAAGTTGAGCTTTCCTCTCCAGTAGTTGGGTTCGAAAATGAGAGACAGAGGAATGTTGTTCCTTTAACCCGGAGCCTTCAGCATGTACTGTGGAAACAAAGCTCTGGTCTCTCACTAAGTTCTCCTCTACAGCCTTGGCAGCATGACAAATGTTGATGTAAAAGTCAATAGTAGCTGCTGCCTGAGATAGATGACTTAAGACAGTTATACTGGATTGCTCAACAACTTTGCAGCACTGAAGGAAGTCATTTCTTATTATAGGCCTTTGTAAAGCCTCGAAAGGAATCCTTGAAAAGGATATTAATAACTCCAGACAGCTGTCTAAGTCCATCAGGGGTGCAGAAGGCTTACTACTGAAGAAAGAGGAGCTTTCAAGAATTGCTAACAAGGAATCAACCAGAACTAATGGCTCAGCCTCATAATTAGCTATTGGAGAGGTAGCGGACATGTCAAAGAGACTGGCTAGTCTTGCTTCGAAGATATCTACTTTATCCAAAGACATAAGGGGTGTAGAAAGAGCAGTGGTGGAAGGCACAAAGGATTGCATAGGGATAGGAGAAACGGGTGGAGCATCTTCAATAGTCTCTATGGTCCTAGTCACCAATATGTTAAGGAAAGAAGGGCTGGAAGTAGATAAAGGTAATAAACCATGGGTTGGAGAGCTGCTAGCACCTTCTGTAGGGGAATTAGCTACCATCAGAGATGGAGCAGCAGTTGAAATTTCCTTAGGAAGAAGGGGAAGAGTAAGGCTCGAAAGAGAACTGAATTGAGGCAGATTCAAAGATAAGTAAGGAAGATACGGATTTAATCCAAAGGAAAGAGATGCAGGAATGCTTGGCCCAAAGGAGGATACATTGAATGTAGGCCTAGGAAGTGGGAGTATTATCTGAATAGTCCTCACATTTTGCATCTGATTAACTTCAACTGAAACTGAGGGAGTCCTTATTGGAAGAATAGGTTCAGTAGTTGTTGCTGTACAAGAAGAGATATAAAGTAATGTCAGGTTTCAATACCAAAAAATTTGATAAGAGAGAAACAGTAGAAACATGAAAGAAATTACTTGTTTCAGAAGTGATAGCAGCAATAGGAGAGCTTCGGAGGGAATAGTGCTCAGCAATACGTTGCCTTCTTGCAGTTTCCTTTTGAATTGCATCAGCAGTAGCTGCTTCATCTCTTAAGAATTGCTGCTGCCGTCTCTTCTCAGCTCTCTCAAAAACAATTATGGCCTTAGAGTGCTCTCGTTCTATTGCTTTAGCATCTGCTTCATGAATAGGGTCTTCGACCAAATCAGAAGGAGAGACAGTCGTCTTCCTTCTCTTTTTCCTTTGTACTGGTATTTCCTGTTCCTTCTCAATTTCTTTCTCTCCAACTTGGGGTTCAGATTCTTCAGAAGTGAGTTCCTCTTCCACTACTCTGACAGTCGTCTCATGAGTGGGATCTTGAACCAAGCCAGAAAAAGGGATGGTCACTCTTTTCATTCTTTTCAAGGGTGACTCTTGCTCTTGAGTTGCTTCTTCTTTTTCTTCTTCTTGAACCTCAGGTACTTCCCTTTCAAGCTCAAGTAAAAGTCTCCTTTTCTTTTGTTGCCGTTTGCTTTTGAGAAGATTTAGAGCTTGGGTCATCTGAGGAGAATCTCCCTGTGAGGCACCCGCACCACCTTCACAAAAGAAGAACTAAAGATAAGGCTAAAAGCATTATAAAAAAGGCAAAAGAAGAAGAGACAAGGGTATATACCTTTCTTCGAGGCGGCCCGAATAACTCTAGGAGGAGTTGAGGCAGCAGGAGCAGACTGTGTGGTAGCAGGTATAGGAACTGAAGTGGTAAGGACAGTGGAAGGAATAGCAACTCCAGCTCCTTTGGGCTTGGGCACATCCAACACCATCAGTAAGTCTTGAGGAGAAATGGCCAGATATACTTCCATATTGGACACCCACCAGTTATGGTACCTCTTCAACATGTTACCTTGAGGAAGAAAAGGGATATACTCAAAATCAATTAAGTCCTATATAAACTTAGAAGTTGCCTCTTCTAGTTTGGACTGACGAACTTTCAAATCCCTGGTGGTGAGACTTAGATTGGTGTTACTGCAGAGAGGTATTGGGGTCCCTTGTGAGAAACCAAATTGTCTAGCAAATTGAGTAGGACAGTAGGGCTTAGCAATGCATTTGTAAGCTCTGGGGTTCATGGTCTCAATGAATAATTCTCTAGGGATTAAAATAGAGGCCCATATGTCTTTGTGAGCAGGTGAAGCACAGAGCCTATCACTCAGGAAATTCTTCAACCAAGATGGGCCAATGGTCATGGGTTCAAAGGGACGAAAGCAGTAGGAAGGAGGAGAAACTGGAAGTCGGTGGGAGAAAGAGAAGTAAAAAGCAAAAGTAGAAGAATAAAGGGAAGCATTGGTTAGCCTCATGCCATGAGTAGGAGGGTTTGGCTAAAAAAATTTAAGGCATTTGGATTGTAACTCAGTGAAATAAGCAAAAAGCCAAAGCTGAAGAATCCAAAATGGCCCCCCTTGATTGGCATCTAAGGGTTTTTCACAGAAAAGAGAAGAAGCTCTATATACGTGACCCAGAACATATGGAGCTAAAGCCATCCTCTTCTGTAAAATAAGGGCTTTGGCAAGAGGGGCAAATTCAGTCATGATTCTTTGAGAAGAGGTGCAGAAAAGGAATTTGCAAAGCCAATATAGTAAGAAAGAAAATAATTCCCTGTCGGTCACATGACCCTCTCTTCTATTCTCAGCCTTGACAAAGTCACTATAGGATGAGTTAAGAGAAGGGAGGGAAAAATGGACTGCTAGATCAGGATAATCTGGTCCAATGAGGGTTCTAATGGGAGATAATCCTAATAGATGGCAAATGTCAAGAATAGTAGGGGCCATCATCCCACTTCTGAATTGGAAGAAATTATAAATAGGATTCCAAAAGCATAGGGTAGTAGGAATTAAGAAGGGGTCCTCTGAGATAGTTGACCTGGATAATCGGAGGGCATCGAGAAGGCAAAGTTCTTGAAGGTCCAGAGTCCTATCAGGGACAACCCGATCATACTATTCTTGCCATTTCGGTCTCACTGTGGGCCAGCATCGGTGGGGGCGATTCGTCTTCCAGTTCCTCCAGTCAAGGCCACCCTCGTAAAGGAGACAATGGTCTTCTAGACGAGGATATAGAGCTGGAAGCTCAGCAAGAATCTCCTTGAATATAGGCCCAAGCACATAGTCTTGTTGCTCATGACGACGAGGGATGAAGATGCGTCTGTCGATGGCGCTTTTCTCCCCAGCTTTGTACTTTTCACATTCTGTATCAATGATCCTTTTCAGGACTACAAATGGGCTCGCATGTTCTACGACTGGTACTTTCAATGAAGAAGAAGCCATTGATCGAATGCTTCCTCAAAAGACGAAGTTGGGAAAGGGAGTAAAGAGAAGTGGAAGACCGGTAGAGATAAAGGGTTTCTGTATTGAGCGAACAAGTGATTTTAGAGCACGAAATAAAAGGGTTTTAAAAGCTTCTATGTTTGGAAGATATATCGCGTGATTCGTTAAGTACTAAAAGTACGAATATGAAGAGTTTCCTTCAATATTGATACTTTTGGAGGGAAAAACACATCCCAGACATTGAAGCCAATTTCGAAGTATAGTATTTGGCTTCGAAACCTTTTTGGCGCCAAAAGTCAAATAATAAATGGTTTTGAAACTAAGAAGCCAGCTTCGAGGTATATTTCATACTTATGAATGTAAGAATGCTCAAGTATTCGTTTACTTCGAAGGGATTAAAGACCTGTTTTAGGTTTCTCAATAAAAGTAATGTCCTTTGAAGCAAAACTTGAGATCCCTTAAGGATGGAAATTGCTGTTCGAAATATTAAAACCATTAATTGGTTTATATAGATATTTAAAGAAGATTCTCTTTCTAGACTAAAAACAGCATGGACTGTTCTTCGAAGCAAAAATGGTCAATTTAAAATTGTTGATCATACTAACCATGACCATATGTTGGTTATGATCAAAACAAACTTTAAGGGGTAAGATTGTTAAATTCGAAGCACCAATTCTAAATGAAAATCAGCAAAAATTGTTAATTATATTCCATAAATTGGAAAGGTTCATTGTTGGTTCTTTTAGTGTTTCATTTAAAATGATGGAGTCCAAATTCGAAGGATAAGATTGTTCAATTCGAAGCCCTGAATTTGTTTTAAAGACAAATGGGGACAAGATCAAACCATACCAAACAAAGAAAAATCTTGGCGATATTAAAACAAGAGCAATTACATCGAATGGCCCTATTTGGGTACAAACTCAAGCTCATAAAAATTGAGAATGGAATAAATAACAAGATCATGAAATTTAGTCCAACTATGATCAATGAATTTCTGTTCTTTCTTTATTCTATCTTCTATTTCTTCTAACATTGGCTGCATGAGTTGATGTGCTATCACTTCGTAAAAGAGCTCCTCAGCCTTTATTTTGAATGCTGTTTCTCTCAATCCTTGTTCCAATTTGTCTATATCCAAGTCATCCCAGTACGCAGAATCTTTATTCTTGAAATCATTAAATTCTTCAATAAAGTTCTCTGCTTCGTACTGGGCATGTACTCGAAGGGACGGGAGTTGGTCTAAAGATTATGTGGTAGCCATGGAGGTCCGATGCCAGTGGAGAAGCAATGAGAGTTGGTCTAAAAACATGTGAAGCTCTGCTTGGGTGAGGGGATTGAGGACGTGACCCCGAGTCAGAATATCACAAGCCCATCGAAGGTTCTTGAGAGGGACTTCGTCCTCAAGAACATTGAAGGGCAAGTGAGAGAAAGCCGCGAGCAGAAGTTAAGCTTGTTTCCGCTCAGCTGGAGTAGGGGAAGGTAGAGGCTTGTAAGGTGGAAAGATCTTATCTGCGGAGAGGGCAAGTCTCAATCTCTCTGTCCAGCAAGGATTTGGCGGAGGGGAAGGTGTGGATGCTTCTATTTCAGGAAATGGAACAAGGACAGAAGGAACAAGGGCATTAATATAATCGAGCTAGTCAGAAGAACAAATCTTCGCCTTCTGGGCTAAGAATGATGGATTGTACCCTTGTGCCTTTTCTAGGCGTCGGGCGGCGTGCACAATTCTCGTAGGTATGGAGGATGTATACCATGCCACAAGCAAATTCTCTTCCAAACTGTGTCGATGGTCAATGGGCACGTAGGGATAGACCACCGAGCTTTGCACATAAGAAGGGAACTCTAAAGGGTCAGTAAATTCGACAAAGTGATGGTTGATTCGTTCCCTCAAATCACAAGCCTCAGGTTTTGACCAGCTTGTCCAGTCAGAAGCCCCAGAAGAGGAAGAAGTCGCAGCCTTGTTCCATGTAAAGGTTTGTGAAAAAGAACTTCCTATGTCCATATTTGCTACTTTCTGAATCAAAGGATTGAGAGCAGTTTGTTCGTAGTCCAAGGGTGAGTCAGAAGAAGAATTTCCCATGACCATATTTGTGAGTTTCTGAATCGAAGGATTAAGGGCAATATGTTCGAACTCCAAGGGTTGATAATTTGCAAAGGCATCCATGACCTGAATATAGAAAGGTGAGTAAAGATGACTAATTAATGCATGGAGATTCTTTTGAGGAAGAACAACATCATCATATGACTCTTCGTGAGCTCGATTAATGGAGGGAAAAATTGATTCGGCCATAAAAAATGTATCAGTCTGTTCGAATACTAAGGTGGTGGAGGTGTTCGAAAGATTGAAGGAGAGTTTAATACGGATGATGAATGACAGTTGCATTTCTGGGAGAATGCAAAACCCATGCACATTCTAAGAGGTGGGAAAGAGACCTTGATCCACTAATATCACTGAGTATTGGGTATATTAGTGCGGGGGGTAATGTTGGCTACATATTTTGTACAAACCAATTACAATTCGACGCGTGACAAAATAAGAATAATATAGGAAGACTATTCAAGTCTTCGATCTTGACCGTACACGTGTCAATTAGTATTGGTTATTACGAGATTGAGTAGCAGTGGATCAATAAAGAGATGTAAGGTGATGTGGCTTCAACAGTTGCTCACATTTCAAATTCAAATTTAGGAGGGAAGCCTAACTGCAAGTAATGGCGTAATGGAGCTACTCTTGAGGCAACATGATCAGCAATCATGGAGGAGTAGTTCGACGGTTAGAAATGCAGTTCGATGGTCATCCTTGAGCAGTATAAATAGCAGAGAAGGCCCCAGAAAAAGCCCCCAGACTCAGATCCAAAAAATCAGTCTTATTATACTTATTTCAGTTTTACATTTCCAGTCTTACATTTTCTGTACTTTAAATTTCTGCACTACACTTCGTTCATAGGAGTAGTTTCAAGTAGATTGTTACTGTAAACCTCTACGAGGCTGAGTTTGAATCATTGTAAGTTTTTTCATGTTAATGAAATACTTCAACTGTTCTTCATTTAATTGTTATTTTGCTTAATTCTCCTAAATCAAACCACCAGTAAAAGTTCTTTTTATGAAAGCTGAAAGAACTAAAACGCAATCGTCTGATAATTGGTTGGCAATTAATTTTCTATAAGGACTGATTAATCCTTGCTGGCACGCTCGCAATTACAATACCAACTTTCGAAAGCCAAAAAGCCAACAAATATACATTTTAAAAGATAAATAATCTCACAACACATCTATTACAATACTTTGCTATACTCCATTTTTTTCTTATTCAAGTCTCGTTTGACAAGTGACTTTTTTAGTCAAAAAGTCACTAAAAAAATTAAAAAGCCAACAACTTATATAAAAAAGTCAAAGATTTTATTTTCTCTCTATTTTTTGCATATCTTTTCGTAAAAAGTCAAAAAGCATCCCAAACATACTAGTTTTTTTACATTATATTTTAGTTAAAAAACTAAAAAATTACTAAAAAAACCTGTTCCCATAATCCTCATCTTTCCCAATCCATTATCATTCTACTTCAGTTAACTTTTTATTAGCTTACTTCAGTTCTCAAACTCTCTCAATTTGTTAAGGTCAAGTTTGGCATCTTTAAAATAATCTATCTTTTTATCTTTTTTCCATCACATCACCTCTCTATTTTTCTGTACACTTTTTCGTAAAAAGACAAAAAATATATTGATTTAGATTATCCCAAATAATCCCTAAAGTATTTTATTCCTCATTCAAACCCCACACGTATCCTCATTTTTTGGTGTTATGGAAGATTTTTATGTTGAAAACTCAAATTTTGAGAATGATATATATCGTTATTTATGACAAAGCTAGAATTGAAAACATAAGTTTAGTACTCAAAATTGTCTACTTTTTTTTTTTGCTTTTTTTTTTTGCTTTTTTTTTCCTTCTTCCGCACATTTCAGTAAACAGGGTCAAAACTATTCTTATAATTTGACAATCTACAACCAAAAAACATAAATGCTTCAGACTTCAACTTTCAAATCAAATTAAATTTTTTTAACAATCAACTTTCGCATCAGATTAAAATTTACGATTATCAATTTCCAAATAAAACACAGTCGTTTGATACTATACTTCCGAACCAATTTGTCATTATTTTTTTTGACATTGTCAACCTAATTTAAAAAACAATTGAAAAATTTAAAAAACAATTGAAAATTATAAAAAATCGTAAAACTTTACACAAACTTATAAAAAGCTATGAAATGGGTAAAATAATTTGAGCAAATCAATATATCTATTGACTTAAAAATAAACCTAGAATATAGATTGAATGGACTGCTTCAATAGGGAAGATTTTAATTTAAAACAAACTGCACTTTTTCAACCAGGTACGAACGGCACCATATTTGAGTATGAAGTGATTCTACTTATACTATTAGTTTATCTTTTTATATTTTTTATTTTATTACATTATTAAAAAAATTGTGATTCTCAATACACTTATTATACTATCAAAATTAATCATAAATTAAAAATTCTTGAAAACCCTTTCAATTTTGTATCTTTACACTTATAGTTTTTGGTAATACAATGATAAAAAATTTGAATTACTCCAGTACCATGTTATCAGTCAAACTAATTTTTTTCAGTCATTTGTTACCATTCGATTGGATAATTTTATTTTACTTAACAAGAAATTAGTTAAAGCTCATTTGTTAAGTGCTTGTTTGGTGATACATTACTATACAAATTATATTACTCTGGTGTTATGTTGTCGAACTAAAATAAATTTGTTCAGCTACTTGTCGCTTTACATGCGTTGTACATTGTTTTCATTGTTGTCACATTAAAGGCATCCACTCATTTCAATGTAATCAATTTCTCTTTTGGTTGCACCATATTCTTTAACATGTCAACTAACAAGGATGTTTCATCCTCAGATAATCTACTAGCAAATGAATACCCTTCAAGATGTTTAACAATTAGATGATTGTACTTGCATTGTTGCAATGAATAAAAGTATAATATTTCCAAGAAATAAAACAAAAAATAAAATATAAAAAATAAAATTGCAAATGCACGGTGATGAGTAACTAAACAAATTAAAAACGTTCGAACTTATGTTACCAGAAATGTATCTTTTATTCGACAGTGGGTTGATGGACATATATTTTTTGTTCAACAATGTGATTTTGGATTATTTTTTTTGTTCGATTTTGACACACCGAACAAAAATCGAACAACTCTCTCAAAAAACAAAATGAAAATCTACCAAATAAATAAAAAAAACTCATAATTTCACATATAATTTTTTTTTTTATGGCTTTTCATCACAATTTCTTTATCCATTACTTTCTTTTATGATCAAAATACTATGATTTTTACTTTTTAAAAAAAGATATATAGTAGGGAATAAAAACTAAGAAGGAAAATGAAACAATAAGGATTGAAAAGTAGTGGCGGTGAGAAAATAATAAAATATATTTAATTTTAGTCTTTATCTTTAAAAAAAAATTTCATAAATGAATAAAATTGAGAAAAAAAAAACTCATATAGAGTGTAGAGAAAGGAAAATGTCTCGTAGCTCAAATTTTGTGGCTCAAAAGTGGCTCAAATGGCGAAAACGACGTCGTTTTGAGTACAGAACAACATAAAAATGGCCAAAACGACGTCGTTTTGGCCATTTGAACCACTTTTGAGCCACAAAATTTGAGTTACGAGGCATTTCTCAAGAAAACTAGTGAGGTAAGAAAAATCATTGAGTGTGTGTACATTGTTTAGGGCATGAGTATGTGCACTACGTTTTGGGTGTGTGTAAGGTGTGTTTTTGTGGTGTGTTTACAATTTTACATATCTGGCATAAAAGAGTGTAGAACGGGCAAAAAAAAATATTTAATAATTTTTTTTGATAGGCTATATTTATAATTTTTTTTTTTTTTAAGTGTATGAACTGAAAAAGACGTGCACAGAGTGCAAATAATGTGTGGTAATAGAAGTCCCCTTCTGCTTCTGGTTTAACCTGCGCAACAAGAGAAATTGTTCAAACCTCGGATTGAAAATGCTCTGAAATCGTCTTTGAAGAAGCCAAAATCTACAACAATGAAGCTTGCATTTGGTTTATGTGGGTGTCAAGAAGAAAACACTAGAGGGAGAGAGCTTGGAGAGGTCGATGAGGATTGCGGCGAACCCAATTACAGAAATGGGATCGAGAATTTGAGTGTGCAGATTCATCTTGAGATGCCTTTACCTACTTCATCTTTTGTTGTTTCTGTTGACGAATGGAAGACGGTTCGATCGGGTGGGGCCGAGATTGGGAATTGGTAGCTCAACTTGGATAGTCTCGAGTTTGTTGACCAGATCGGACACAATATTCTCTTTCTTGAACTCGAGGAGTGATCGGAGTTCGGGAGAGGAAGAGACGGAGATGAGAGAGACGAGGAAGAGGAAGTGTTTGGTTCCAAAAAAATTGAATTGGCAGCCCTGCAATCTTAATTTTTTCCCTTGGTTTGAGAATGTTGTTTGGTGAGAGTTTTTAAAAATTGATTTCAGACTCATAGTTGAAAACACGTTTATTCGATCATCCTAATTGAAACTGTGTTGGTTTTTTTTTTTGGCACTTATTATTTATTTTTTATATTTTAAATAAAAAATATTTTCATAATTTTTTTAAATTTTTTTTATGAGTTTTGAATAGAATTTTAGGACATGTGTTTGGTTATTATGAGTAGTAAGGTTTTAAATCAAATATCTTTTGTTGCATCAAAAATTTCAAATTCAATTTAAAATTTTTTTTAAAATTTATAACCAAACAAATTTTTAATACTCAAATCATAAATTCAAAATTGACAAACTCAAAATATAACTCTATTTTTAAATCATAATTCTAAAATTCTATCAAACGCTATAAGTTATTTTATTTTTTGTACTTTTTTGTTTTTTGTAAATTTTGTAAATATTTTATAATTTTTTTATTTTTTAAATATATCTAATCTAAATACACTCAAAAGGTATAATATTTGTAAAAAAAAAAATTAAAAATTATTAAATAAAAAAAAATATGAAATTTAATATATTTTTGTATTATTAAATTTTATATTTTATTGTATTCAATGATTTTTTTAAAAAATATTTGTATGTAACTTTTTTATTTTTTAATTATATTAAGATTAAGTAAATCTAAATAAAAATTTTGATTAAAATATTTTAAAAAATGTTAAAAATATAAAAATATGAATTGAAAACTCCAAAAATTGAAAATCTAACAGATTATTCATATGAGATAGATAGATTCAAGAAGAGGTGGAAGTGGAGGTAGATGTGGAGAATGAAGAGAGAGGGGGAAGGTTAGGGCTGAGTAAGGAATTCGTAAAATTTGTAATTCGATCCAATCCAGTAGGTTTGGATTGGTTTTTTGAATCCGTGGTTCGGTTCCGGATTGAAAAATTAAAAATCCGTAGTTCATAGATTGGTTCCGGATTGAACCCTACGGTTCTGGATTAGAACCGATCCGAACCGTATATAAATAGTATATATTTTTATTATACATCCTTCTGCTGCTGCATAGTATCTTCTCTTACTTCATATAAAACTTAAATTCGGACCTAAACTCGTATAGTATCTTCTTTTATTATTTTTGTTTGCTAGTTTTTAGTGTTAATTTGTAATGGTTTAAATACTTATTGGGGAACTAGTTTTCTTATAGTTATTTAAATTCTAAAATAGTATGTGCTATTATGAAAAGACATGTTGCTATTGTGAAACTAATATGGTGCTATATTTATATTTTTATAAAATTAAAGTGTTATATATATTTTTTGTTATTTAGTTATGTAAATCCGTGATTCTAAACCGATTCAATCCGTATTTAAATGGATTGGTTCGGATTAGTTCCATAATTTAAACGGATTAGATTGATTTTAATTTTTCAAGAACCGTAAATAACAAATTAGTTCTAGTTTTACTTCAATCCGATTTAATCCGGACCATGCTCACCCTAGGGAGGGTGAGAATGGGAGTGAAATTATTCTCACTGACTCCAATCAAATTGTGTCCTTATCAACAAATAAAGTTTTACTTTGGATCTAATTCTTTAGATGCCCTTTAAAATGGACTTTTGACTAATTTTTTTAAATTATTGTAATTTTTTGTAAAAATATTTCAGAAAACCCTCTCAAAAAAGAAGAATTTTTTAAAAATCCTTAATAATAGTAATTTAAAGAATAAAGGACACTAAAAAGTAACATGATGCTTTAGGTCCCTAAAAGAAAAAAGCACACTTTGTATTTAGATTTTGGACCAAAATAGCGGGGTTTTTCCCAAATTAAGCCTACCCACAAAGCTTTTTCCCAAACTATAAGTCTAGTTTGGCCGAAATTTTCAAAATAAGCTGAAGCGTGTTTATAAAACACGCTTTCAGCATGTTTCTGACCCAGACGTACAAAATGAATAAAATTGTAAAAGCGTGGTTACGAAACACGCTTTTAATTAAGAAAACACTGTTATTATTAGTGTTTTTAGGCTTAAATAATAGCGCAACGTGAATGAAAAACAAAATCATATCACGCACTCACACTCTTTTCTCTCTCTCTCTCTCTCTCTCTCTTTCTCTGACACACACACACACACATCACTAGCACACACTTACATCAAAAATATATAATTTTTAATATATATAAATTTTATTTTATAAAATTGAGACCAATATTAAATATATATAATAATAATTTATAATAGCAAATAATAATCAATTATATAAAATGATTATTTTTTTACTTTAATTCTTAAAAATTATTATTATTTTTTTATTTTAAGGTTTAAGATTTAGGGTTTAATTCTTATTTTATTTTATTTTATTTTAGGGTTTAGGGACAAAATTTATTTTTTTTATTTTAGGGTTTAGGGTTTAATTCTTAAAATTTATTTATTTTTATTTTAGGTTTAGGATTTAGGGTTTAGCAAACATATATAATTTTTAATATATATAAATTTATTTTATAAAATTGAGACCAATATTAAATATATATAATAATAATTTATAATAGCAAATAATAATCAACTATATAAAATGATTACTTTTTTACTTTAATTCTTAAAATTTATTTCTTTTATTTTAAGGTTTAAGATTTAGGGTTTAATTCTTAATTTTTTTTTATTTTAGGGTTTAGGGATATTTTTTTTATATTTTATTTTAGGGTTTAGAGTTTAATTCTTAAAATTTATTTATTTTTATTTTAGGGTTTAGGATTTAGGGTTTAGAATTTATAGTTTAATTCTTAATTTCTTTTTATAAATCCTAAACCCTAAAATAAAAATAAATTAATTTTAAGAATTAAACCCTAAAATAAAAAAAAATTAAGAATTAAACCCTAAATCTTAAATTTTAAAATAAAAAAAATAAATTTTAAGAACTAAAGTAAAAAAGTAATCATTTTATATAATTGATTATTATTTGCTATTATAAATTATTATTATATATATTTAATACTGGTCTCAATTTTATAAAATAAAATTTATATATATTAAAAATTATATATGTTTGCTAAACCCTAAATCCTAAACCTATAATAAAAATAAATAAATTTTCAGAATTAAATTCTAAACCCTAAAATAAAAAAAAAAAATTTATCCCTAAACCCTAAAATAAAAAAAAAATTAAGAATTAAATCCTAAATCTTAAACCTTAAAATAAAAAAAATAAAATTTAAAGTAAAAAAGTAATCATTTTATATAGTTGATTATTATTTGCTATTATAAATTATTATTATATATATTTAATAGTGGTCTCAATTTTATAAAATAAAATTTATATATATTGAAAATTATATATGTTTGATGTGAGTGTGTGTGAGTGATGTGTGTGTGTGTGTGTGTCAGAGAGAGAGAGAGAGAGAGAGAGAGAGAGAGAGAGAAGAGTGTGAGGGCGTGATGTGATTTTGTTTTTTTTTTTTTTTTTATTGAAAACGTGTTTTCAAATCACGTTTTCATGTTGTGCTATTGTTTATGCCTGAAAATGTCAATAGTAACAGCGTTTTCTTAATTAAAAGCATGTTTCGTAACCACGCTTTTGTAATTTTTTCATTTTGTGCGTCTGGGTCAAAAATATGCTGAAAGCGTGTTTTCAGCTTATTTTAAGAATTTCGGCCAAATTAAAACTTAGTAGGTAGGCTTAGTTTGGGAAAAGCTCCCAAAATACCTTCTATAATCAACAAAGAAAAATGAACAATGTTGGGATTGGAAATTTTTCGACGATTGATCTTTTTGAGCGACTGTGACACCATAAATGTTTAATTAATTTAATAATACTAAAAAATAATAAAATAAAATAAAGATATTTAATTTTATAGTTATATTTGTTAAAATATAATCTAATTTATGTAGGACAATCTTCACTGTATTTAAAAAAAGATTTAATTCTGTCGTGTACAAAACAACAACAAGAATAAAAGAAATAGAGAAAAGGAGAGAATATGTTTGATTACAAAAATCAAACTCGAAATAATAAATAAATAAATAAAAACAAAACAGATTTTATTTTGTTACAAAAACAAAATTAAAATCTGAATAAATAAACAAATAAAAACAACACTGAAAGTAATTAAATAACTTACTTGATTTAATTTCTTCGAATTATTTTTCTGATCAAGTCCAGTGTTTAACACTGTGTCCTTAAGACAGATTCGTCCTCTCCACGGTGCTTTCAGAATTCGGACGTCTATCTCCCAGGATGAAATGATCTACCACAAACAATAGCAGCACTACTAATTGTTTGCCTTACGAACACACTAAGTGTTTACACTCTTTCTTTAGGAAATAAAATGCAGCAAGATGAAGAATAGAATTAACAGAAGTGAAATACGAAATTTCTGAATGCAAAATATCAAATGAGGGTGGTCCTATTTATAGATGTGAAGGTGGCTCTTGGATTTGAAATAAACAGGTATGTAACTCTTGGTTTTGAATTGAACAGGTATCATACCTGTTGGGTTTTGAATTCAAACAGATAGTAAAACGGGAAGGGCCCTGTTTGGGTATGCATTAATTCCAAAACAGTTTATTTCTGTTTGAAACCGGGAAGGGCCCTGTTTGGGTGTGCACTAATTCCAAAACAGTTTATTTCTGTTTTGAAACCGGGAAGGGCCCTGTTTGGATGAACAAATAATCCAAACCAATTTAATTTGAATTATGGATTTTATTTTAATAAAAAATAAAATTAAATTCAAATGTTTTTGGCCCAAAAAGATTAGAAGCCCAACCCAACCACACACCACGCACCCGCGCCCAAGCCCAGCCCGCCCGGACGGACGGCGGCGCGCGCGTGTGGTGATTTTTGGGTCCAATGGGTCTAGCCCATTTTGCCCATAACCTCTCCCTCTAAAACACTTGGGTACCCCTTGGGGCACACCCCAAGTATCTCACCCTAAGCCTTATAAACCCTTTCAAAACCTCCCACCAAATCAATGTGGGACAAGCCAATTTACAACCTTAAGGAATTTCCACCAAAACTCCATTTCCATGGAGCACACTTTGGCTTCAATTTCCCATTCACTCGGTAATGGTTTTGAGCAACCAAATATACCACGTGAATCACAACGCGGCATAGAACGCGTTACCACTTTGACCCGAGTAAATTGACACTCGGGACCCACCTAAACAATAGACCAAACTTGAGGAAAAAATAACCATTTCCAACCATTTAAAATTAGGGACATTATTTTTATTGAAACATAATAATATAATTATTATATTATTTAGGTCAAATCAAAACATAACTATAAAATTATTAAATTATATGGGTCAAAGTGTAATTAGGCTTTTCATGAGTCATTTGTTCGAGGTTAAGAAAAATGTTTAGTAACTTGAATTTATGTGATTTGAATGACTTAAATATATCAAAATGACGTTATTTTACTCTCAAAATAACGTTATTTTATGACATCCAAACTATTATAACTATAAAAATTTGAATTACCAAATATTACAAGGGATTAATTGCCATGAGTTGTCTACTTGTGGAATAAGCTTCATCTAGAAACAAAGAGCTGGCTATTGCTAAGGCAGCAACGTGAAAAGCCTAGTGAAGCCTAATTGATGAAGCCTATTGAAGCTAATTGATGAAGTCACCATTTAGCCACAGAAGGGGTACTGTTATGCCTCAAGACAAAGTAGTAATTATTGTGTCTCTTGTTGGAGGTTGTTATTTATATCGTAGAGTTTATCGAGTAAATTATCCATATAAAAAATTAAGTTGATTGGATACTTGTAAACTTATAACTAAAGTACATTTATTTCTATAAAAATTAACGGTTAACATAATTTTTATAAATTTTTAAAAACAATTAGGACCTAATCAAAGGGTTATGTATATCTGATTAACTTGATTTTTTTTACATGAATAATATTGTTGACGAATCTTACAATATGAATAGTTCAAATCATCGAAAAATACTCAAAAAGACCTCCCACATAGGGGCAGCAGTAACTACCCTTCCTCTCTCGTGTTTAGCCTTGGGGTTCGTTTGGGATGTGTGTTGGCTTTTTGGCTATTTTAGCTTGGGGTTAAAAAGCCTTGTTTGGGATAAACTTTTTAGTTTTTTTGACTTTTTTAAGAGAAAAAATGAAATAATTATGGTTTGAATGTGATATTTTGTTTTATTAGATTAAAAAACATATTTTGTCTTTTAGTGGTTATTTTAATCAAAAAATCTCATTTTAGCTTATGCCAAACAAAAGAGTAGTGAGATTGTACTCACAAGTTGAACATAAGCAAAAGAGTGACAAATTGAAGACAAGAAAAAGAGGAAGTGCGTCTCCTAACGGAAAATAGCAGTTAGAGATCGATATTATGGAGAGTTATATTATATTTTGAGTAATTAAAAATTATTTTATTGTTTTATGTAAGTTATATTTTATAAATTATGTTAACATTTTAACTATATTATTTATTTTGTTATAAACCCTATTTGTTTAAAAAGAGAAACTCATAGATATAAATGTTTATGATTTTAGAGATTCAATAATTGATAATGTATTTTGTAAATATCACTACGGAGGTCCCATGATTTAGGGGATTTAAATAACCGTTGATCTTCTGATTAGTCACTTTAGTGACCCTTTATTTGTCCTGGACCCATTGACCATTTGTTCTGTTTTGTATTATGGTTATGATTATTTTGCTTATATGATTTCTGCATTATATTTTTGTCATTTAAAAGAATTTATTTATTCGAATCAAATTATTTACTATTTAGCTTAAATAATTATCCATGATGACTTGTATATACCCTTATGTTCTTAGTATAATATTTCTCACTCTTCCATGTGTTTATAATTGTTAAACCTTTTCAGGTAATGAAATTTAGAGAGGAGTTTTTATCCCATAAAGCAGGAATAGGGCTTAGAATAAGCACCATATTTTTTTTATTTGTAATTATTGTCTGACTCATATTAAATAAATAAAAGCTCTCATGCGTGTTATAAATAAAATAAATATTTACGTACACTTTTTATTTTACTCTGATGCGTTATTAATTTGTTTAATTATTTTTACTCTGTTGTGTTATTAATTTGTTTAATTTAAAATTAATCCTTGGTAACTTAAGAATCGACTAGTTGTGTGGGGTTGGGTGGTGATAGCGACACACAAGCGACATTAGGGTTTCAACATCTTCACGATCGACATTAGGGTTTCATCTTTAGTGTAGTTAGGGCTTCATCTTTAGTGTACTTAGGGTTTCATATGCAGTGAAAATCTTTGCGATTCATTCCTCACAAATTTCTCTAACGTATTTTCACTGTTCATCCTTGAGTTTGTTCATCTTCATCTAAGTTCATCTCTGTTCGTAATTAGAGTTTCGTCCTCACCACCTCACTCTAATAAGTGTTTTCATTCCCCAACTAGTTTTTCTTTGGATCTACAGTTGATTGCATTTTATATTCAGTATTAGTGAGATTAGGGTTTCGATTTCGTAATAATAGGAGGATAAATTTCAAAAAAATGAAATTTCTCTATCTTTTGAGCTTTTTCTTGAAACTTGTTATGTGCTTGTGTTTGTAATTTTTTCCGACATTGAATTTTTTCCGATGACATTAGACTTCTTTTACTTACTGTGACTTGCTTGATTTTCTCTGGCTAGTTGTGTGCTTGTATGTGAAATTTTCTCTAGCATTTGAATTTTCTCTGAGCACATTAGACTCCCTTTAGTTTCTGTGGCTTGCTTGATTTTCTTTGGCTAATTGTGTGCTTGTGTGTAATTTTCACTAGCATTTGAATTTTCTCTCACTAATTTATATGGCTTCTTTCGTTTTCTATGCCTTGTTGTGTGCATGTGTGTGAAATTTTCTCTAACATTTGAAATTTCTCTAGGAATTGAAAATTTCTATAGTTAGTTAAAAAACACTTAATACTCTCGTGTCATTTGATTTTCTCTGGAATTTACTTACTACTCTTCTTTTGAACTTCTTCTTGAAGCTAGTTGTGTGTGTGCGCGCGCCCGCGTGCGTGTGATTTTCTCTGTAATTTATCTGCCATTAAGATATCCCTTTGAGATATGGAATTTCTTTGGCTTGTTTGATTTTCACTGCCTATAACACACTCAATACTCTCTTGTGCCTGTTAATTACTGATCATAACACTTCCTATTGATATCTTTATGTTTTCATTGTCCAGAAATGACAAAAAGAAAGAGCACATCTAAGGCTGTCAGTTATGAGCTGAGATCCATATCAAAATGCAGTAGCAAAACACTAGAAATACCACAAAAAATAGAAAGTTTCTGAGGCTGCCAGTTATGAGCTAAGATCTATAAGTAGCAGCAAAACACTAGAAATACCACAAACACACAAAAAAAAAGAAAAAAGCCCAGAGAAAATTACAAATTTATAGATAAGCATGTTAAACACAGAAAAAATTACAAAGAATTGGTAACTATTTCACAAAAATACAGAGAAAATCTTATTTGAGCATAATTCCACAAATTTCATTTAAATTACCAATCCATACATCTAATCCAGAGAAACTTATAATAACATGTCCATAGAACAAATCAAAATAGCAATTCCAATGCAAATAAAAAAAGCATAAAAGATAGAGATCGAACTCCACTGCAAATTGAACAACAAACAACTCGAAATAACCTGCAAAAATCAAAAAACATACCAAATCAACTCTATTGCAGAAATCAACGAACAACGAACAACGAGCACAACCAGAACAACGAACAACAACAACGCAAACAACTCGAAATCAATTCCACTAGAACAACGTACAAAGAATTCGAAATAACCTTGAAACCTATTCGAAATCAGAAATTGGAAATCAAAATCCAATCTTCACCTAAAAATCGAAAATGAAAACCCAATCTCCACCAAAACAGCAAAAAATTTAATCTTCAATTACCAAATCAAAATCAAAGTATTCATATAGGAGGGCAAATTAAGTATTTTACAATATGAAAAATGGGTAAAGGACCTTAACCATAATATATATATATATATATATATTGTAGACCTCTTCTACTATCCACAGTTAGAGAGTGATGTTAGACCAATTTTTTTTTCCAAAAAAATCATCTTAAAAATTGTTCCCACCAAGTAAATTGCATAAATAAATGGTTAATTATGTCCAAACTTGGCCACCGTTTAAAATTTATTTATTATATATTTATTTTATAAATTAAAGAAGCAAAAGAGAATGATGATAGAGAGGGAAGAGAAGAGAGAACCATCCACTGATGAGCAAATCAATATCCAAAGCAGACATACACGTATAAATGTTATGAATATTATCAAAGTAATTAACGATAAAGAGGAGCACACTGATACTCACCAATAAGTTGTGGCCGCCTCTATTTGTGTCACCGAAACTCATAGTTTTGGAAGCTTAAAAACGTCATATAGAGTTTGTGCAAAAGTGAATATAAGCAATAAGGAACCAGCCAGAACTGAAATTATTGCCTATGGGCCATTAAAATACTTCCGTTTCAAAATTGCCATCCACCGATTGCAGGGTTGTCCGCAATAGATGTTCACCCTGTTGAAGATATCAGCATACCGGAAATGCATGCTCGTCCCTGAGACAGCGTCACTAATCTTGTTAAATATGTTGGAAACCGCTTCATCATCACCTAGCCAATTATCAATGATTCCAACACGAGAAAGTATTTCAACATCTTTTGGAGAGTCAATGAGGCAATCTAAAAATTTCACATAATCAGTCACATAACTGCGTTGGTTATCAGGACAATATTGTTCGTATGCAATGAGATTTCTGAAGATTGCCTCAGTCCTGTCTTCAACGGTTAAAGGTGGAATATACAATTTCGCTTCGTCAAACTTGATATTGAACAAGCTACCTCCGGTAACCTCAAACTTCTCTAGCTTAACTCCAGCTTCTTGAAGCTCCGTGGCATTGGGAATGAAACGCCAATTCCCGTTTCCAATAGGCGCACTCGCAGATGAAGTATTTTGGATAGGCGTACTCACAGATGAAGCACTTCCAATAGTTGTACTCACAGATGAAGTAATTCCAATTGGCGTACTCACAGATGTACTCACTGATGACGCATTTCCAACTGTCGTACTCACAGATGAAGCATTTCCAATAGGCGTGCTCACAGATGAAGCATTTGCAATCGGCGTGCTCACAGATAAAGGGAGCCATTCATTGTGTACCAACTCGAGTAAATGCCTGATATTGCCGTGTGAATTTCCAGCTTTCATTTCATAGGTACCTGGTAAAAGATCATTAAAAAATTTCAAGGCAAGATAAATGAGCCTGCTATTGTTGTTTGGAGCCTCAATCAGATCAAATAATTTGCGGAGTATAGAGAACGGGAGTTGGTTTTCAAATAGCATCAAATCGCGCTTCAAGCTATTAACCATCCAGATTGACTTAAAAATAGGATCATCCGGATCTCTCAAGTGTTCCATATCAGACTTCCGCAACAATTCAATGATAAAGCTACCATCCAGTACCATGATTTGGATCATTTCATCTGCAGTAAGGCTCACTGGTTTAGCATAAAACAAACTCTCTTTTTGGTGTAGCGGTCTAATAGCATTGACATATCTGCTTGCATCATTCCCTCCTTTTTGTTGAAGCAGTGAATGAAAATAACGTAACTTGTGCTCCTCCATCATCTTTAGGTTTTCATTTTCACGGTGGTAAGGACCAATTGCAACAATCTCTAGGTCATAGGCCTGCTCGTTTACCTGACGTAGTGGCTTATGTATTCTAAATATGCAACAGTCTGATGGCGTAGCGGAGAGACCGTCAAGCAGTGTACTAATACAAATAACAGGAGCATCTTGTGGCATGTTTACTGTTCCAAACAAACCACTAAGAAGTTAGAAAATTGAATTCCCATGAACCAAAATCAAATATGAACATGTTCTAAATAAGGTGGTGGATGTCACCTACCTACCAAGTCTTGGTCAATTTTTATTTACTATTTCTTGTTTGAATCTTAATTTTACTAGTTGTTTAGAATCTTAAAAAAACATAAATTAATTTTACCCCTGCAACATCAGAATTCATTGTTAGGACTATGGGACACCAGAAATTAATCACACACAAGAACACGAGATTTATGTGGTTCAACAATTGCCTACGTCCACGGGAGAGGTATCCACTATAGAATTATTCCGGAGGGAGATTACAGTACTCACACCTCACAACTCTCTCTATAGCACTCTCACTCTCACTCACAGATTATACCCTATGTGTTTGCTCTTCAGCTCTCTGTGTCACTCCCATATACAACCTCTCCTCACTCATCTCAATTTATAACCAAGACAAGAGGAGTGGGTGAAGGGACAACCATAATTGGCGAAGGTGGTGCCACCCTCACTATCTTCATTTAGTGAGTTGGCGTTGCCCCTACCATTTTCTTTAGTACATGGTGCCATTCTTTAGCACATGGTGTCACCCACACCATGTGGAGTGTGGGCTGGAAGCTAACATTCATTTGGGGGGAAAAGATGAATATTGTAGTGTGATTGTAAATTCAAATAGTAATAGAAACCTTCTGAATTATGAATGATTATGTCGTTATCTGATCGTTACAGTTGCCGATTCATGGCCGCTTGGGAGAAAAAACAACAAAGTAGTGTTTTGGATGGCAGATGATGGACAAACTTTGCAATTGACATTGATGCCACGTTTGTGGGCCTGCATTTTCAGTCAATATGCTTAGCTTGCACTGCTACCCCCATTTTTTTGGAGGATTAGGTTGAATGATATTATTAATATAGTGAGATTGAGTGAGTAAATTATTAGTATGATGGTATTAGGTTAGAGATATAAAATAAATTGCATTTGTTAAAACACTAGTGTAGTGATATTAGTTTGTCGGCATTCAATCTATAAAATTATGTAAAAATTCTCATCATATGAAAGGTGACTTCGTTATTTTTGTAAAATGAGAAGCAAAATAGTCTTTCTACCTCCAATCCCATGAGATTAAATTTCAATACCATCTCTCCCATGGGATTGTTGGATAAGGAGATGTCATAGCATTCTATTGTGACGTCCCAGTTGAGGTTCGTCTTGATTATATTTTGATGATTTGAACTATTTATCTTATAAGGTTCGTCGAGTATATTATCCATATAAAAAATGAAGCGAATCGGATATGTGTAGCCCCATGATCGAATTATAATTGTTTTAAAAAATTATTAAAATTATGCTAATTGTTTATTTTTTATAAATATAAATGTGGTCTTATTATGGGCTACATATGTCTAATTGACTTGATTTTTTTTTATTTTTTATAAATGATTTACTTGACGAACCCTATAATATAAATGGCTCAAATCATTAAAATAGATTTGAGAAACAACTTACAGACCCATAACGCAGTCTATTTCTATAAGGGACATCACCCTCCCCGGTTTAGAATTTTCAATCCCTTCTTTGAAAGAATTTCCTGAAGAGGGGTTTTATAGTCCCTTAAGACTATTAATCTATGGCAAAATTTTAAAATATCACACCTCACTATTAATCCAGTCCAACAAACAAGGCTTCAATGATTTAGTCTCATAAGTAAATATTAGGATATAGACTCATTAAGAGTCGAATTCAACCTTTATACCCACCATATGGAGCCTTTGTTTTGTTTTGGTTTTTTTTTTTTTTATCAGCAAAAAAGAGATTTTATTGATGAAAAGCAAAATACAAGGTACAAAACAAAACATCAATAAAAAGAGGAGAGTGTAAAAGTATTACGATGGATTAAATCATCCCAACTGAATTGACAGCAAAAAACCTATCCTATCATTTGCTAGCGCCCCAAAATTAGTGAGCCACCAACCAAAACAACAGAAGAAAGACAGGCGACAAAACAAAACTACAACAATATCTCCACTACAATAGCGCTGCCTGGCAGTCACCATGGCAGACACCATATCATTTAGCATTCCACAGGCTAGCATAGCAGTGCAGATAGTCTCCTCTACAATATTAGCACATTTTGGAATCCTTTTTTCAACAAACAAGGCTTTAATGATTTTGCCTCATAAGTAAATATTAGGATACAGACTCATTAAGAGTCAAATTCAACCTTTATGCCCACCATAGGGAGCCTTTGTTTTGTTGGAGTCCCTTTTTCATTTCAAGATTGTATTGAATTATGAATTTAAGTAAAAATCTAATGAAAATTTTAGTGAGAATTGTAGAAAAATAGCATTAACACAAAATAATTGTAATGTTATGGAAGTACAAACAATTCATGCATTATCAGATTGTGCAACTAAATCTTATACCTTTATTTTTTTGCAATTATTTTGAGTTCATATAATTTTCAACAATTCTCTCAAAATTTTATAATACACATCCCATTTTGGTGGTGTGTACCATACACTCCAATTATGACGTTTGCGATATTTGATTATGAGTTATTATAATATTAGTTATGAGTTATTGTGGTATTATTTATAATTCATTATAATATTGGTTATGACTTATTATGATTATTATTTTAGTTATGATTGAAAAGATTTTTTATTATATGATATTTGGTTGTGTTTTATTATTTTTTTAGTTGTGATTGAAAAAAATTTAATCATGACATTTGTGGTGCATATGATTAGAATGACTCAAAATTTAAAAGAAAAATATGAAAAAAATATAAGTTAATTTACCGAAACTCAACATAAGAATTGGTTAGTCGACCCACGGACATAATAAAAAGTATAGATAAATTATAAATATATTTTTTAAAATTTGTTTAAAATACGATTTGTTCTTGTTATTTTAGAAATTACATCTCGACATTTGAAATTTCTAATTTTATAACAAATGACATATTTTTTTACTAAATCATCAAGTTAATTAATATTTTTTTAATAATATTAGAAATTTATTTTAAGTAATAATTCATGTAATTTCATCATTGTAAATGAGAGCAGTTAAGAATTTCATTTTATCTGTAATTCTGATAAATAAAAAATTCTAATAGGTGGTGTTTGGGAAGAATTTTAGTTGGGTTTTTTCTCTTTTTTTTTTACTAAAAGACAAAAATTTTGCAAAACCAAAAAAAGCACATCCAAACAAAATATCACATCCAACCCATAATCATTTCACTTTTTCTCTCACAAACATCACATCCAACCATAAAAAAACCCAACTATCTTTTCAAACAAATTTTTTTTTTTCTTCAATAATATCTTACATCTAAAAAAAACTTACTTTCCAAACACCATCAAAATGATATTTATAATTTTTCAAATTATAAGATCCAATTCATAGAGTAACAATAGTAGATAGTATGATGAAACTTGAAAGTGAAAGAACAAAAAGAGAGAAATTGTAATCAGAAATATATACATGTATATCTAATAGAAATAGAAATAGATATACTTAAACAGCCAACAGTGCGTAAAAATCAACTTACTTTGAGTTGGAGAGTAGAGACAGAGGAGGGCTTAGCAGATAAGATTAGCAGGTGTCCCTTAAAATCACTTTGTTTATGATCTGTGCAGAGAGAAATAATAACGCTGTGTTTAGTTTGAGGATTTAGAAAGAGATTTGAAAAATAAAAAGAAAAAAGTGAATGAAATAAAATAAAATGTATGTATATTTTATTCATATTTATTTATTTTTTTTCTTTCCCTCTTACTTTTCAAATCTCCCAACAAAACCTAACGTAAAAGTTGAATGAATGAATCAATTGACTCCTTAACCTGGCCTAGCCTGGCCGTTTTGTTTGATCGGATAAGTGTTAGTAATTACAAGCAGAGAGAATGAATTACGAACCTTCCTTCAACGAGTCGAATCTGGGGAAAAACCAGAGACGAAGAACACCCACTAGTTGACCACGACGTGAACTGAACAAGAGCAACGATAATAATACTACTAGATCGAGTCGAATCCGGGAAGAACCAGAGACGAACACCCACTAGTTGACCAAGACGTGAAGTGACCAAGACGAACACTCACTAGTTAACCAATACTACTACGACATGTTTGTTCGGCTGCCTAGGAGGGAAGAGATTAAGAATACCTTAAGATTGGGGCCGCTTTTGGGAAGTGGGTTATAATCCACTTTCTAGATTATAACTCACTTTTTCTCTCACAAAAAAATTATTTATAAACAATTTTTAATTAAAAAGTTGATTATAATCATCTTTCTAAAATAGTCATGAGTGAGTGAGTGAGAAGATTATTAATATGATAATATTATATTAGAGATATAGAATAAAAAAATGTTTATTTAGATATTTGTGATGTTATTAAGTTGGAGATGAAGGATAAAAAATATCTATTTATGTATTAGTGTATAATATTAATTAGTTGAAATTAAATTTATTAAATTACATAAAAAGATTTTACACATATTTTTGTAAAGTAGGGTACAATATTTATTTTTGTATTTATTAAAATATTAAAATATTTGTTTCCAAATATTATGTATTTTTGAAAAAAAATTGATTAATAAATTATTTTAAAAAAATAATATTAAAAATATTTTAATCTATCTTATTTAATAAACTAACTAACTAATGCAACTTTAAAAAAAAATGATATGAAATTTCAATAATACCCTTATATTCTTTTTATTTGATGTAGGGTAATCTCATTTAATTTCTAATCTCAATTCCCATAGCTTTGTTGGTCTTACCAATGGAGGATTACAAGTCAAAGAGAATAGTTAGCTTCCGTTTGGGAAGTGAGTTGATTTTTTGACTTTTTTAGCTATTTTAGTTTGGGGCTTAAAAAGTTTCATTTGGGAAAGACTTTTGGCGTTTTTTGATTTTTTTTTTAAGAAAAAGAATGTAATGATTATGAGATGGATGTGATGTTTTGTCTTATTAGACTAAAATAGCCTCTTTTGTCTTATATGACTATTTTAGCCCAAATCTTGCTTCCCAAACGGAGGCTTAATTCCCTTGTCTCCCAATCAAACACTCTTTAGGTGAATCTTACGAACTATTAATTCAATGGAGAAATTATTTTACAATGCAATAGAAAAAAAAATACATAAATATAAAAGAGTGTAAGTGAAACTTGTACCCCTACAATTTTTCACTTGCACCTTACCACAAAATCACTTTTACCCCTATGTATTTATATATACATATTTTTTTTTGAATATATTACCAATAGGCTTTAATAGTTGAATTTAATTCCCATCAAATCCTATTAAAAATAATTTTTAGTAAAATTGTCACTAAAAATAATTTTTTGTGAAGATTTTTTACATATATCGTTAAAAATTAACAATTAGTGTATTTTTTGTCACAATTTTTATAAATTGTCGCTAAAACATATAATTAATGACTTTTTATGTGACAATTCAAATCGTTGTTGAAATTAAAAACTAGTGACGTTTTTTTTCTGATAATTTTTTAAACGGTTGCTAAACCTATAATTAATAACATTTTTTTTAGACAAAATTTTAGAATTGTTACTAAAAATTAAAAATTAGTGATATTGTTAAATAATATTTTATAAAAAATATTATTAATTATAATACAATCTATTAAATAATAAATTTACCTGTTATAATTTACACTTAAATTATTATTCTTTCATTATTAAATAACTCCCCCCGTCACCCTTCCCAAAAGTCAAATAAACATGGCCCTGGTACAATGTTTTCGTGAGAAAAATTTACTTGGAAAAAACCAGGAACCTCTTTATCGATATTCCATCTTGAAAAATGTTTGAGAGACATAATTTTTGTGGTTATAATGGCTTAAAACTGTCAAAACGACATCGTTTTGGATGTAAAACATGCCAAAACGACGTCGTTTTGACAATTTTGAGCCATTATGACCACAAAAATTATGACCCTCTAGCATTATTGTTCCATCTTTTGTTGCTTTTTACACTTGAATTATTATTTTTTCATTATTAAATAACTCCCCCCCGTCAAATCACCCTTCCCAAAAGTCAAATAAACATGGTGCTGGTACAATGTTTCCGTCAGAAAAATTTACTTGGACAAAAACAGAAACCTCTTCATCAATATTCCATCTTTTGTTGCTTTTTACACTTAAATTATAATCACTCTTGTGTGAGTGGTTTTCTGATCACGTTGCCCGCTTAATAATCAATTAGAGAGCATTGACAGAATAGATGGCTTCAGTTAACCTGTAACAGAAAGAAAAGGCTCCGGCGGTGGCTCTTCCACTCGGAGGCACTCCGACGATCAAGTCAGTATATCTCTCAAAGATAATCAAGTGCTAAACTCACTGCTCAAATCATAAATTTGTGTACCTTAGACCCACGGGGGGTGCCTCTCTTTTATAGTTTACTTAATCCTAGTCCCACTAGAAGCCTGACTTCTATGAACTCTAATTCAGTACTTACTTTGGACTCCTTAAGAGATAAAGATAAACTCCCTAAGAACTTTATCTTCATCTTGACTAAGGCCTCGTTTGGGAACAGACTAATTTAGTAACTTTTTGGCTATTTGGCTAAAATATAAGCTAAAAAAAACTAGTATGTTTAGGATGACTTTTTGACTTTTTACGAAAAGATGTGCAAAAAGTAGAGAGAAAAGAGAATCTTTGAATTTTTGGTATGGGTTGTTGGCTTTTTGGCTTTTTGGCTTTTTTAGTAACTTTTTGACTTTTTGGCTAAATGGGCTGGTTCCCAAACGAGGCCTAAGTCTCCTCTTCATTCTAGGACTCTTGTCCCTTATTCGTTTATCTCGAATTCCGATATCTTCGGAGATAACCTCGGCAATGCCGAGATGGCCTCGGTATAATGACCAGGATACGTGGCACCTCGGCTGACACATCGGCGTCACCTTGCCACGTGTTGGTACTCAGAAAATATATCCCCACAATTGTCCCCTAGGTTCTATTACCTCGGCATTTTGAGGTGATGGAACCTATATCGGTACTTCCTCCTGTACATCGGCTCAAGAATTTCTCAGCCGAGATCATTCATTTTAGGTCGACATGTTCTCTTCAGAGAACAAGAATTCAATTGAACTCTTTCACATGTGTAAGCTGTCACGTATCATTTGCTCAACCGTTTCATTCATGCGTCTCTACCTTATTGGACCGTGCTCATGACGCGCTTTGCAAGCCGTCTCTCTCTCACATGCGCCGTCTGACGCATATGTTCTTCTAGGTGTATTAACTATTTTTTGCCGCCGTTTTCATTTTTAACAAAACATTTTCTTCGATTTCTCCCTCTCATCTTATTCTTATTTCTGGAAAACTTTTTCTCTCTCTAGCTTTTCTCTTCTTGAGTCCGCCATTGTTCAAGCTTTTTGCTCTGAAACTTATTCCGTTCACCCCTTCCGGCGTGTTTTGCACTATTTCGTCGCTTCCACGACTGTCGTTCGACTACGGCGATCTTTACACCGGCTTCATATTTTCTGGTAAGCAACTGTTTTCTTCTTATTCCAGTTCTTGATCTTTTTTGGAATTTCTTGTTTACTACTGCCTTGCTCAAACAATTAATTTGTGAATTATACATCTGAATGCATTGATTTCGCTTTTTGCTTATACCTCGAATACATGTACTGTTCATAGTTTTTTTTGCACGTCTTGCCACTGCTCTTGGCCTTCAACCCTTTGTGTTCTTCATGTTCTTGATAGTCCATCTCTGTTCTTGATTCTGAAACTTCGCATTTGTTTTTTGTTTTTTGTGTCTTTTCCAGATCTGTGCCTTTGATCTTCATCTCCATAGTTTTAGGTTTGGGATTTGAATATAGAACTCACATTTTAGGGCAAAACTGAAACATCCCTTACAAATCTTTACACCAACTAAAACCTAGGTTTTTTTTGCCGAGGTCCCAATAACCCTATTTGAACCATCTTCTTATTGAAACCCAATACCTTTAGTTATCCCGACATCATAGGTATGTGGGAACATCGGGTAAACACCCCCTCTAAGCTAGAATTTTTGAAATCCCAGCCGATGTCAATCTGAGGTTGGCTGGGGATGATGACTCCATCATGCCTACAGAAAACTCCATGCCCTTCCCTGTGGTTGCCTTTATCGAGTGTGGACTCCGGTTCCCACTTGACCCCTTTTTCCGTCAAATCCTTCACTTCTATAAGTTGAACCCAATGCAACTTGCCATCAATTCTTACCGAGTTATCACTGGCACCATAGCCTTAGTTAAACAAGAGAATGCCAGAATTACACTTGCCGATTTTCAATACTGTTACACCATGTGTCGTCTTAGAAAAGACACCGACTATGTCTATTACCTTAAGCCGAGATCCACCGAATATAAAATTGTAGCCGACCTCCCAGACTCCAACAAGGGAGCTGGAGACGATTACTTCATTGTCTCGGGCAATTGGAAATTTCAGCCAAACGACGGCCTTCATCTTTATCCTTTAAGCCGAACTGTTTTGGGAGAAGGAGCTGGTAAGGGCCACCCTTCATAAGTTTCTTTTTATCTTCTTGTATAAATTGTTCAACATTCTTGTTCTAATGTCTGTACTGTTTTTATCTTTGCAGTTCTTCCTCAGCCACCAAAGAATTTTGCCAATCCTTCCATCCCAGCAAGGATTTGAAAAAACTTCTAAACTTGCTGATTCATAAATGAAAGGCGCCTCTGCTCCTTAACTTTATCCCAACTTATAAGTCAGCCTTGCCCGGCGTCCCCAAAAGGAAGAAGAAAAGCTCTCTCCACTTTCTGCCACAACTCCGTTGACTGCATCCACATCACGAACAGATCAAGGATCAACATCTGATCCAGCTGATCAGCCATCAACTTCGGTTCCATACCTGGTCCCAATATCAGAATGAAAACGTCGGCGATGACTTGTCCTTACTGCCGAGATAGGTCGCCCTAAGCCTGTTGCAAAAGATCTATTGTCCAGTATTCCATCATCTGTTGATGAGCAGCCAACACAAACCCAACCTCCACCGAAGCTGAAAAGAGTAAAGAAGGCTCAACCAAAGGCTAAGATAGCTCAGGTTGAATCTGAAGACACCTTGCTGATCTCAAAGTTGGCTGAGAGTGATAAATCTCAGCCTTCTGCTGGGAAGAGGCGCTCCGAGTCTCAACCACCAGAATCCCAAAACCCAAAAAAGCCGAGGTCTTCCTCTGCCACAACCTCGGGATCAAAAAAACCTGATGCCCCTTGGGCCCCCTCAATTACTCTGGAAGACAAGCCTGTTATGGCAAGTGACAGTGCCGAGGATATAAACGTCGGCGTTGCGCTCAGCACTGCTCTGCTATTGCCAAGCGATTTGGAGCGAAACGTCCAGTACAGTGAGTATGAGAATTACGCTCTAATGCTTCAGCACTCCGTTTAGGTAGATGTCTTATGTTTGGTAATTCTCTTCTTTCTTTCTCTTTATTTCGTACTTTGAACATTCTCTAATATCTCTGTTTTCTTTCAGGCCATCTAGCATGCCCACTCTTTCTCAATGCAATCTTTTGAGAATCGGGAGAAGCTTGTCGAGATGAAGAGGGAGTTCTCTTCCCTCCAAAAGACCAACAAAGGTCTTCAATCAAAGATGAAAAAATTGGAGGACCAAGCCGAGGCTGCAATTAAAGCTCAGACCAATGCTGAAGAGAAGGCTGAGGCTACTGAAGCCATCAGGAAAGTGGCTGAGCCCCAGAAAAGAGAAGCTGAGGAAAAAATGGCCCAGGCCGAAAAGGAGCTTCAGGAGGCCCTGGCCACCAAAGAAGCCGAAATAAAAGATGCCGACGAGAAGGCGTATGCCCAAGGCATGGCCGACGTCACAGACGCCTACGAACAGCAGGTGAAGGAGGCATGCAACAAGGGTTTCACCCTTGGTTGGATGTCCCTTTTAAAGAAACTTAATGTCCCAAAGGACTCACCATTGAGGAAAGCTGATGCCATTCCTCTTCCATTCCCTCCAGCTCAACCTTCAAGTCAAGACGTCGGCGAGTCTGAGTCTAAGGGTGGTGATGAGGAAGATGATGAGATGTTGGTAAGGAAATCCAAAGATGTTGCCAAGTCCCCTCTTCAAAATGAGCAAGTCCTAGACTTGACTCAGGATGAAGAAGGCGATGAGGTTAACAAAGATGCTGCTGGTGAGAAGGAATCAGCCGATGCCATCCTTGCTGATAAAAACCTTGAAGACACTTTTGCAGAAATTGACGCCGAGGTCGCGACGGATAAGGCTGCTGAGATGTCTTCTCAACAATCATTTGATCTTCAAATTCAACCAACTGGTGGAGAGGACTCTTAGCTTCATGTTTTTCTTTTGTTTAATTGTATTTTGTTTCTTCTTTATTTTTTAGAACAATGTAAGCCTTTTGTATGGCCGATGTGCCCTTTTCTTGTTGAATGCTAATACAACTTTTCTTTTCTGAATGCTTGTACTCTTGTCTTCTCTCCATTGCTTCTGTATGATTCTATACTTAGAATATTCTGCATGTCTTTCACATACTTTTCCTTCTTTGTATAATCTTCTCGGGGTGACACACCTCAGATAGACAAATTTCTTGTAAACTTTTAATAGATGTTGAATCATCATACTGGTTTAACTTAACTTGTAAATTGTCCATCAATTTCAACAAGTGAAGATAAACAATAATCTTGACTTAACTTCAACTTGTAAATTGCTACAAATTTCAACAAGCGTTAAGCATTACTTCGGTTTAACTTCAACTTGTAAATTGCTACAAATTTCAACAAGTGAAGATAAACAATAATCTCGGCTTAACTTCAACTTGTAATTTGCTACAAATTTCAACAAGTGAAGATAAACAATAATCTCGGCTTAACTTCAACTTGTAAATTGCTACAAATTTCAACAAGCGTTAAGCATTACTTCGGTTTAACTTCAACTTGTAAATTGCTACAAATTTCAACAAGTGAAGATAAACCATTTTGTCTTTTCTTTGCCCCCAATGTGAACCTGAGTTCTTGTCACTACCCCAAACCGCCCCTAGTAGGATGGTACCGTGATGGCCAGTAATCCGAGATTACCGAAGGCCACTTACAAAATTCACACACAATCAGAGTATAAATATATAGGGCTCACAAGTGCGGAAGCAATATATACAAGTCTAATTAGTCCATAAGAGCTGTGCATAAGTCAAATGAAATGACATACATCTTTTCATAGCTTTACAACTTAAATACAAATAAAATGAAGTACAAAAATACATAATACATCTTAATAAAAGGGCTTTACAAGCCGACATAAACAAAATACATAAGCTTCAAGATTGCCGACATCCTCACTGCCGACATAACATGCATACAAAACACACATCTCGACGTAGCCGACTTCTTGCTTGTTACCTACATATATACATAGGGAGGGTGAGCTTGAATACTCAGTGAATGGTACAAGTAATAAAGGTTTTAAATGAATGATAACCGAGGTCTTTGCAAAACATACATATCATAGCTTGTACAAAACATGAGATGAATCTAGTTCATCAAACTTGATCTTACAAAACTTACTTACTTACTTACTTTGGATGTTAATAGCATCTACATAATACAAGGGATGACATTCCGGACTTACAAGACAAAACAAGGGAATAATCGATCCGGAATCGATTAGACAAACCCACCTGCACAAGGCAGTCAGTGGCAAGGGAGATATCTCAAACAAGGGTGCTACAAAAGTTTAGAGTCCTCTAGCACAAATGACCTATGTTACGAAGGCCCGTAGCCCCCTAACACGAGAGTACTGCGAAAGTTTAGAGTCCTTCAGCACAAGGGACTTTCAAAACAAGATGTGCAGTTGCATTATAGTCCCCTGGCACTAAGGACTTTCCGAGAATGTCATCAAAACAAAGCTTACTTGATACATAAAAATAGGGGTAATCATTCATGCTTGATCAAATGCTTTTATCAAAATGAAACAAGGCTTTATCAAATCTTTATAACATAACTTTATTAAAAATACCACTCACATAGCTCTTCGGACGTCGGGGTCAAGGCAAGGGTCCAAGTGTTACAAACACATGGCAGAGTCTACTGAATGCACTTCTCAAAACAAGTCTTACATACATGCAAATGATCTCGAAAAACATGCTGGAAGTCAAAATACTGTTTTACATGTCAGGAAGACATGCTGGGTACCAACCAGGTCTTTGCCGAGGTCCCACACCTCCTGGCCGAGGTGTGGTTACCTAGGCTTCGGCATGCGGCTGCATGCCGAGGTGCGCACAAGACAAACTAAAAGTGTAAGTGATCATGCAAGGTAGGCCAAGGTGAGATACGATGCTTGGCCTAAGTGTGAGGTCTAGGTAAGAGTGATCTTGGCGACTACACTTAGGGAAGTGAGGTCTGGAGATCTAGGTTTCCACCCGTGAAGAACATGAAGATCATGAAGATCATGAAGAATATGAATGCTAAAATCATAACTTCGTTATTACAAAAATCTGAGATTTCATGCTATGAGTTCGAAAACATGGACCTGGGTACCCATACTTGAAGATCATGTGAAAACAAACACAAAAACATGGATCTTGGCATGAACTTTCGGATCAAAACATGACTTTTCTTGAAGAACACATGAATACTATTTTCTCTTTCTAAAACCGAACTTCAAAGCAATGCATGGCTTACAAATCATATTCAATCATGCAATACAATAACATGAACATAAAGAACAACATGCGCAGATCAAGAATCTAACCTTAGAACACGGATATAACGGTTTGATCTCTAGGGGTCGAGCTTGGAAATCCACTCTCCCTCAAGAACTCCTCTTCCTCTCCTAGAGCTTCTCTCTCCTCTTCAAAACAAGGATATAACAAATGATAGGTTTCTCCCTCTGCCGGCTGACTTAACACTCAGCTCGGACACGTGGCAATGGCTGGTTGGCTCTCCTAAAAAAGGTGATAGATTGACAAGACAAGACTATGACAAAGTGTATCTAACAAGCTACCCGGCAAGGCACTCCGGCAAGTGATGACATCGGCTAAGGATAAAGCTTCGCCAACTAAAGTGACAATGACCTCGGCTAGGAAGGACAACACTTGACTAAGCTGTGCCACACCTTGGCCTAGATGTGCCACACCTCGGTCTAGGTCATACCACTCCAGGACAAGATCACTTAGGTGCAAAGGTAACATCTCGGCCTAGATAATACACATCTCGGCCTTGGTGATGAACACCTCGGCCTAGATAATGACATCTCGACCAATATGTCAGGGCGAAGGTGGAGGTCAAACAAAGTGGTTCCAAGACAATTCTAGACTGAAGATGACCTCGGCTAGGAATGATCTAGACGTAACATAACCTAGGCTTGGCATGACCTAGGCTTAACATAGCAGGGAAGGGACAAAGCATGCAAGCAACACTTAAGCAAAACGAGACAAGATTCATGAATGCAAACTTAACATGGCAAAACATATAAATGCATGCAAACATGACTAGGACATTAATGTGGGTTGTTACAGTTCTACTTTGGTTCTCATTATTTAGAAACAACAGTATGTATCTTTAATCAATTCACAAGTCTTTGAGAATTCTGCTAATATTTTATTGATGACGTCGGCAAAAAATAACAAGGAACATCTAATGATAGAAAAATTTCAAATTACAAGTGTTCCAGGGTCTTGACAATGCTTTGCCCTCATTATCTTCAAGCCGGTATGCTCCATTGCCTAATACCGAAGTAATTCTGTAGGGTCCTTCCCAGTTTGGGCCAAGCTTGCCCTCCCTGGGATCCTTCTTGTTGCCAACAACTTTTCTTAGGACCAAGTCGCCGACCTGAAAATCCATTGGATTGACCTTCTTATTGTAAGCTCTAGTAAACTGCTGCTGGTATGCTGCGAGCTGAATTGTAGCTTTCTCTCTTCTTTCTTCTAAGAGATCCAGATCTTTGGCTAGAAGTATATCATTAGTCCCATTCTCTACTCCCTGGGTTCTGATCCTTGGGATGCCGATCTCCAGTGGGATGACTGCTTCTGTGCCGTAGGCCATGGCAAAGGGGGTTTCCCCTGTTGATCTTCTCGGCGTAGTCCGATATGCCCAGAGTACATTGGGCAACTCGTCTACCCACTTTCCTTTTGCTGCCTGCAGTCTCTTCTTTATCCCATTCAAAATTACTTTGTTGGATGCTTCTGCTTGCCTATTGCTTTGGGGAAAACTTGGTGTTGAAAAGTAGTTCTTTATCTTGAATTTCACACAGAAGTTCTTGATGAGTTTGCTGTCAAATTGCGTTCCGTTATCGACAACTATTGCTCTTGGAATGCCAAATCTAGTGATGATGTTTCTCCATATGAAGTTCTTGACATTCACATCTCGAATTTTGGCAAGAGGTTCTGCTTCTATCCACTTCGTGAAGTAATCTGTTGCTACCAGCAAGTATTTCCTTTGCCCAGTTGCTTGGGGCAACTGCCCAATAAGATCCATGCCCCATTAGGCAAATGGCCATGGACTGGACACAGGGTTTAAGTCAGTGGCTGGCTGGTGTATCAAAGGTGCGAACCTTTGGCATTGTTCACACTTCTTTATGTAGGCTTCTGCATCTTTTTGTATGTAGGGCCACCAATACCCCTGGGTAATGGCCTTGTGAGCTAGTGATCTGCCCTCAGCATGGCTTCCATAGATCCCTTCAAAAATTTCATATAGAAAATCTTCAATCTGCAAAGGGTGTACGCACCTTAAAAGGGGTCCAGTGAAGGACCTTCTGTAGAGATGTCCGTCCGCTGTCAGATTGAATCTTGCCGACTTCAATCTGACCTTGTGTGCTTCCTTATGGTCTTCTGGCAGCTTTCCCTCTTTTAGGAATGCAACAATCGCATCCATCCAGCTTGGTCCCAAGTCCACACACATTGCTTCTTGTTCTGTGATCGGTGGTTCTATGCTTGCGTTTGACAAATAGTCAACCATTGTTGTCCTTGTTTTTCCAGTTTGTATTGAACTTGCCAAGTTGGCCAATGCGTCGGCGTGGCTGTTATCATCTCGGCTAACTTGCAGAAGTTGGCAGTTGTGAAACAAGGCTGCCAGCCTGATGACTTCCTTTGCGTATGCCGACATCCTCTCATCTCGGGTTGCAAACTCTCCTGTTGTCTGATTTACTATAAGTTGTGAATCACAAAAAATTATTACCTCATCTGCTTCTGCTGCCACTGCCAGCTTTAGTCCGACAATCAATGCTTCGTATTCTGCCTCATTGTCTGAGGCCTTGAACCCTAATCGAATAGATTGTTCCAATATCTCCCCATCAGGAGATATTAACACTACTCCTGCCCCCGCTCCTTGCCGGTTTGAGCTCCCATCGACGAACAGGCGAAAGGAGTCGCCGATGTAAATGCTGCAGGGTCTGAGTTTTTCCTTTCCTTGTTCTTTTGCCTTTGGCTGGGCTTCTCCTTGTTTGCTTGGACATCGTTCATCGTGGCTCAACGGAGCCCGATGTTCGATGGATTTTGGCGTGAATTCAGCCACGAAGTCGGCCAAAACTTGGCCTTTAATTGCTGTTCTCGGCCTGAACTCCAAGTCGTACTGGCCTATGGCCACTGCCAATCTTGCTATTCTTCCAGTTAAGTCTCCTTGTTGTAACAAGGACTTCAGTGGGTGCTCTGTTAGCACTATAATCTTGTGCACTTGAAAGTAATGGTTCAGCTTCTTTGAAGCCATTACTAAGGCCAGCATTAATTTCTCTAGTGGTAGGTACCTTGTTTCTACATCGGCCAAGGTTTTGCTTACATAATAAACAGCCTTTTGCTCTCCCTTTTCCTCTCGGATTAGCACTGCACTTACTGCGTGTTTTAAAACTGCCAAATACAAAAACAGTTCTTCTCCAAGTTTAGGTGTTGAGAGGACTGGAGCCGTGGTCAGATACTTTTTTAGGTCGGCCAAAGCGGCCTCACATTCCTCAGTCCATAGGAAGTCCGTAGCCTTCTTCGCCAGGTTAAAGAAAGGTTTACATTTGTCTGAGCTTCTGCTGATGAATCTGTTTAGGGCTGCGGCCCTTCTAGTTAGCATCTGCACCTGTTTTGCCGACGTCGGGCTCTTCAACTCTAGGATGGCCTTGATTTGATCTGGGCTGGCCTTAATGCCCTTTCTTGTTACCAGGTACCCTAGAAACTTACCTGATCCAACTCCAAACACGTACTTCGATGCGTTGAGTCGGAGCCGGTATGTTTTGAGTATATCAAAGACCTCTTTTAGGTCGGCAAGATGACCCTTAGGTTCCTTGGTCTTCACGACCATGTCATCGATGTAGACCTCTACTGTTCGGCCAGTCAGGTGTTTGAACATTTTGGTTACCAGCCTTTGGTAAGTTGCTCCTGCGTTTTTCAACCCGAAAGGAATTACTCTGTAACAGTACAGGCCTTTTGGGGTGATGAATGCGGTTTTTTCTTCGTCTGGGGGGTACATGGCAATCTGGTGGTATCCCCTGTAGGCGTCTAGAAAACTCATTCTTCCATGCCCTGAAGAGGCATCTACTAGCTGGTCAATTTTGGGCAGGGAAAAGCTGTCTTTGGGACAGGCTTTATTGAGGCTGGTAAAGTCTACGCAGACCCTTCATTTACCGTTCTTTTTCTTTACACCACTGTATTGGATAGCCACGTTGGGTAGTGTACTTCTCTAATGGCCCTGGCCTCCAGAAGTCTGTCTACTTCTTCTTCTACTGTTTCGACGTGTATCAACGTCGGTCTTCTGGCTCGCTGAATTACAGGTTTGGCCGACCTGTCAACATTTAGTTTGTGGCAAGTGACCTCGGGGTCAATGCCAGGCATTTCATAAGGTGTCCAAGCGAACACCTCAATATTTGCTCTCAAAAAAGTTTCCAACTCTTTTTCTTCTTCTTCGGCTAAGCCCGAGTCGAGAAGAAAGAAGCGTTCTTCATTCCCATCCTGGACGAGAATTTTCTTTAGTGCCTCTTCTCGGTTGGTTCTTTACTGACGTCTTCTAGGACTTCCACGCCCTCATCTTCAATTTCTGCCTTCTCTGGCTCTCGCACGTTGCAGGTAGATTTCATTGTTACCATGGAGCAATTCTTTGCCTGTAGCTGATCGCCTCTAACTTTCTCTATCCCATGCTCTGTTGGGAATCACAATAGTTGATGCAATGTTGAGGGAACTAGCCCCATTGCATGCAACCATGGCCTTCCCAAGATGATGTTGTATGGCGAGGGCGTGTCGATTACCATGAATTATATCTTGATTTTCTTAGTGCCGGCTTGTACTTCCGAGCTTATTGCGCCCAGTGGCCATGTCGGTGTTCCATTTAAGCCGACCATCGGGCCATTGGACTGCTCCAAGTCATCAGGATGAAGGCCCAGCTCCGTGTAATATCTAACATACATGATGTCGCAAGAGCTGCCTTGATCAATCAGGATGCGTTTCACTCGGCACTCCCCAACCTGGAGGGATACTACCAAGGCATCATTATGTGGATGCTGGACCATCTCTAGGTCAGCTTCAGTAAAGGCTATCGTCGGTCCCTGGCATTCTTTAGACCGAGGCCTTTTATGTCCGACCTGGTTCACATGCTGTAGGTGTTTTACCTTCTGGGTCTCCCCTCGTATGTTGTTTTCGTTTACCTTTGAGTGAATTACATTAACCACCCGTGGTCCTCCTGCCTGTGGTTGCTGTGCTGGGGGAGGCGGAGCTACTGGTGCTTGAGGCAATCTTGCCTGTTCTTCCCTTGTCCTGGCCTCATTGACAAGGTCTCTCAGATGGCCTTGCCTCACCAAGTCTTTTAAGTGTGCTTTTAGGGCTCTGCAACCCTGAGTTGGGTACCCTTCTTCATTGTGGTAAGCACAACGCCTACTGACGTTTCTTCTCATAAATTCCCCTGGTGTTCTTGTCGGTGCTCTGAAATAGGGTTGGTTTTGTATTTGATCCAGGACTTTGTGGACCGGGATTCGGAACGCACTCGTCACTGCCTGTTTAGCCCTCAATTTCGTTTCTTGTTTGATCGATCCATTGTTACCTCGGCTTCGCTTCGGTGAGCCGTTTCCTTTCTCCTACTTTGTCTCTTTGTTTCTCGACGTATCCTCCTCGGCTCTGGCGTACTTCTCGATTCTCGCCATGAGTTCTTCCATGCTTTTTGGCAATGCCTTTGCCAAAGACTTCCGTAGTGGGCAGTCATCTTTTAGGCCGTTCTTGAAAGACACGACCGCCACCTCTTGGTTGCATTCGGGTATTCGGTTGAACACCTCGTAGTACCTTTTCGCGTAGGCCCTAAGGCCCTCATCCTTGGTGATTTTTAAAGTCATCAGTGCGTCGACCTTTAAGGGTTGTAGTTTGTTTGTCACAAACCTGGCCACAAACATCTCGGCTAGGCCTTCCCAAGTCTTTACGCTACCCTTCGGTAGTTTATGGAACCAATCTGATGCAATCTCCCTGAAAGATGAGGAGAATACTTTGTAGAGCAACGGCTCGTTCCCACTATATAATGCCATTGAATTCAGATATAGTCCAACGTGAAAGTTGGGATCTGACTTACCATCATATATTTTTAACCTCGACATATTGAATCTCTTTGGTGCTTCAAATTTGTCCAGTTCCACCGAGAATGGTGTCTTCGGCTTAACCGGGGAAGTTACCTCGGCTTCAGCATTCTGTTGCTTCCTCTTGAGGTAATCTCTCAAGTCTTCTTTACTCCTCCCTGGAGCTCGGCTATCTTTGGACTTCAATCTTTTCGGTACACTACTTTCGGCCTTGTGGTGGGCCCGTTTTGATCTTTTTCCATGGGTTGTGTCAAAGCAGAGTGCATGCTCTTGAACATGTCGATGTTCTTTGGGCTCTGGGTCCTTTGTGTGATACGTCCTTCGGGACTCCTCTCGTCTCGGCTCCTCTCGTCCGACTTCCTTGGAAGGTCGGTGAGAGTGCCTTCCTCTCCTAGTGTGCTGAGGGGCTTCAGGGATTGTTTTCCTTCCTCCCTTCTGGGTATTAGTTGCTGGAATCGGCGTGTTGTGCAGTGGGTATGGTGGCTGCATGACATTGTTTTGCATCATGAAGTTGACGACCGACTGTAAGTCTGTCAACTTGTTTGCCAATTCTTTTACTTCTTCATCCCTCCGTAGGCACCTATCCTTCCATACCTGGAGGTTATCTTCGTTATAGTACTTGCTTTGGTCTGTCTTCTTTGAAGTGTCACCCTCCTGGCCGACGTCTTTCTCTCCGTGGCCTTGGTCACGGGTTTCTGCATTGTGGTTGTCTCCTTCAATATCAAGGTCGATAGGTCTGCCACTCCCAGCAGGAGTGTCGTCCCCAATCTTTTCCTTCTGTCCGTTACTGGCCATCTATTCTTCTAATTTCCCATAGATGGCGCCAAATTGTGTGAGTGATTTTCTAATTACACTGCCCGCTTAGTAATTAGCTAGAGAGCACTGGCAGAATAGATGGCTTCAGTTAACCTGTAACAGAAAGAAAAGACTCCGGCGGTGGCTCTTCCACCCGGGGGCACTCCGACGATCAAGTCAGTGTATCTCTCAAAGATAATCAAGTGCTAAACTCACTGCTCAAAGCATAAATTTGCGTACCTTAGACCCACGGGGGTGCCTCTCTTTTATAGTTTACTTAATCCTAGTCCCACTAGAAGCCTGACTTCTATGGACTCCAATTTAGTACTTACTTTGGACTCCTCAAGAGATAAAGATAAACTTCCTAAGAGCTTTATTCTCATCTTGACTAAGTCTCCTCTTCATTCTAGGACTCTTGTCCCTTATCCGTTTATCACGGATTTCGATATCTTTGGAGATAACCTCGGCAACGCTGAGATGGCCTCGGCATAATGACCAGGATACGTGGCACCTCGACTGACACATTGGCGTCACCTTGCCACGTGTTGGTAGTCAGAAAATATATCCCCACAACCCTTACCAAAAGTCAAATAAACATGGCCCTGGTACAATATTTTCGTGAGAAAAATTTACTTGGAAAAGACAGGAACCAACAGGATCCTGTTCATCGATATTCCATCTTTTGTTGCTTTTTACACTTAAATTATTATTCTTTCATTATTAAGGAGTTATTTAGCCTCCGTTTGAAAAGTGAGTTGGTTTTTTGACTTTTTAATTTTTTTTGACTATTTTAGTTTGGGCTAAAAAGCCTAGTTTAGGAAGGGCTTTTTGGCTTTTTGACTTTTTTGACTTTTTTTGTGAGAGAAGAGTGTAATGATTATGGGTTGGATGTGATGTTTTGTTTGTTGTGGCTAAAATAGCCTATTTTGTCTTTTGTGGTTATTTTAGCCCCAACCTTCCTTGCCAAACGGATCTTTAGAATGATCTAAATAAGTGTACTTTTTATCTTTTTACGAAAAGATGTACAGAAAAATAGAAAAGTGATATGATGAAAAAAAATAAAAAAATAAAAAGATAAATTATTTTTGAGTTACCATACTTGACCTAAATATTTCGGCAAGTGAAGATGCTCTGCAAAAGCATCTTTTTCATGGATATTCCAAAGGTTGATAATTGGGATGGACATTTGGTCTATTAACCCACCCGATCCGCTCGGTTTAATTTTAACTTTTTAAAATTTAAAGGGATTATTTTAGTTCATAGGCTTTGTTTGTTTGGAGAATTAGAGAGGAGATTGTAATTGGTAGTGAAGTGAGACCTACTAATATTGTGTTTGTTTTGAGAGATAGGGAGAGAATTGATAGTGAGTTTCAGATTAGGATGGACCTCCCGAAAAGGATTCAGATGGGCCTCCAAGACTTGGTATTAGAAAAATAGTTCGGCGGACTAGAAATTTTTTATTTTTATTTTATTTTTTACATGTCGGACATTTTTTTTGAACATTAATGTTTAATTTTTTGTATTTTTTGTTAAGTAAAAATTATTATTTTATTTGTTTTATTTTTTCTGAAATTTTTTTATTTTATTTTTAAATTTTTTACATGTTGGACATTTTTTTTAAAAACATTAATGTTTAATGTTTTTGTATTTTTTTATTTGTTTTATTATTTTATATTTATTTTATATAAAAATAATTTAACAATCCCTACACTAACAACTATCATAAAAATAAACACAATTTTACTTAATTCCCTCACTAACAATCCCCTCACTATTAATCCCCTCAATTTTACCTCTGAAAACAAACGGGGCCTAGGGTTGGATTGAACTAATATTTTTAATCTGATATATTAATAAATTGGCCTTAAAATTTATATTTTCAACTTGATTTGACCCGGCCCGGCCTAGCCCGTTATTAAAATAAATAAATAATTAATTATAATATATTAAAAAATATATTTTTTGTCGGGATCTATACTTTATCTTTGTTGATTTTATTGAAACACATTTTTGTGATAACGTATGATTGAATTTATTGAGAAATAGTTTAATTTATATACAAAATCCTTTAATTTATAATGATGTCAGCATATTTAAGAAATATAATGTGTAATTGAATTTAATTACAGAATGTTTTATTTTATTTTTTAACATATAACCCGATGAGTGAGTTTGAGATTTATAATTGTTTTTTGAGTTGCACTTTAACAAATGTAGATGTTCAATATTAGAGTTGGACTAGACTTAGATAGATACAAAATTCCTTATTATATAATACCAGCTCGAATCCGACCTGACTCAAAAAATCTCCCCCCTAGTTGACAATCTTTCACTGTATATCTACATCTATACCCCATTATATAAGAGGGAGTTCATTGTACTATCGTGTTTGTTACTCTCTTTTTTCTCTCCCTTTTTGCCTTAGTCTTTTATTTTGTATGTGCGTCTTTTTTTTTGGACAATTTTGTAATTTTAATATATATATATATATAGTTAATAATTTTTGTCTCTTTTTTATAACACTTATAAATCGATTATTTAATAATAAAAAATTCACTATTGTGTTTGATTGCAATTTTAGATTATAATTTATTGCATTTTTTCAACTAATTTGAAAAAAAAAATGAGAAATATTTTTAAGTTATAAAATATAATTTTTGAGGGTTATTTAAGACTCTTAATACATAAGGAAAAAATAACTCTTTGTCTTAATTATAATTTTTGAGTAGATGTTAGATATTTGCACATAACATGTAACCAAACGAATTTAACATCTCTCTTTTTTCTTTTTCTTTTTTTTTAAAACATAATATAAAAATTTATACAAAATAAATTTATAACTTATTTTAATTCTTTCAAACTAATAATTTAAAACGTTATACTCATAAAAAGTTAGTTTTTTTATTTTTTATTTTTTTTTATCAGCAATCATAAAAACTTAATTACAAGTGATACCAAATTGAGTCATTATCTATCAATAGTTTATTAATTATAAATATGAGTATGGATCCAGTAAATCACTAAAACTGTGACACATGAAATGGTAATAAAATATTGTACATAAATTTGTCATATTAACATTTATTGTTATTCAAGAATAACTAATTATATCCAAATATATATATATATATATTAGCTGGTTTTACAAATATTTTTAGTAAAGTTATTTAATGGTAGTGTTTAGAGAGTAAAAATGTCAGATATTGTTACTTAGGCAATCATCTAAAAAATAATATATTTGTTGAAGATACTCTTATGCCACTTCAAATTATTTTCTTTTTTTTTTATTCAATTAATAGTAAAAAATAATTAAATATTTTTATTGCATCCTAATCAAACATAAAGCAATAATCTCCAATTTTTATTTAAGAGTAATGATATACAAATAGAATTCTGAAAATCACAAAAAAAAAAAAAAAAAAAAAAACTAGAGTTTTGAACCCTGTAACAAACTAAACTCTAAATTTTTAATTTTGTTAATTTAAATAATAAATTTTTGATATGCTTTCAGTCCAAACCATTTGCCAATTTTTGTTAGGTAAAATATATAGCGACCCCGGTTTTCCCTTCATTGTTTAGTTGTATTCCGGACTTGATTCCGTGGAGGTTGGTCGTTGTCTTATTCTCATTTCTATCATTTACTCTTTATATTTGAGTCTTGGGTTGCGTTGGGTAGCTTGGGAACATGTTGGTTGTGTTTAAAAACCAAAGGTTGATGCTCAGATTTTGGCCTTTACGCTTGAGCGGGGATTTTGACGCTCGAGCGGGCCCTTTTGTTTTTGCTTCTCCGCTCGAGCGGGCATTTTGACGCTCGAGCGTGATTATTTATCTCCCAGTATTTTGTTCTGCAGGTCATCGGACGCTCGAGCGTCCACATTCATGCCCAAGCGGGGACCATTGACTGCAAAACTTTTGAAAGTGTGCATTCGGCGCTCGAGCGGCGCTTTTGATGCTCGAGCGTGAGTCTGTGTCTGACGCTCGAGCAGGGCGTTCCACGCTCGAGCGAACCTGTTTGTATATCAGTCCGAAAAATAGCTTTTTGGATCACTTTTTCATCTCTTTTTACTTTCAAAACCCTAGATCCACTCTCTCTCTCTCTCTAAGACTTCATCTACCTCTAAAGTGTTTTTACCCTAATCTCTTTGTAAGAAAGGTAGAGGGTGGCGTGGGCTTCACGTTAATCTGAAAAATCGCGAATTTGGAGCACTTTGAGTTTTCATCATCTTCTCCTTTTGGTCTCTCCATTTGAGGTAGGAATAACTACTCATGTTTATGGTCTTTGACATAAACTTGTAGTCATTTTGATGTAATTTTGAAGTTGGGTAATTTTGGGAGTTAGGGTTTCAAAATATATATAGAGGGGTTTTGTTCTTTTGACTCATACTTGTATATTTTGGGTCTTAAAATGAGGTTATTGATGTTTAATGAAAATATTTGAGCCCTTGGGTCAATGTTGAGAAAAGGGAAAGGAAAGCCCTAATTTATTGTTATGAATTAATTTGTACAATTAATTTGGAAAGTTATGAAAATATGAAATTAAGTTGGAAATAATGAAATTGAGGAGTTATGAGAATGAATAGTGGAGTTGGTTAAGTTAATCACTCACCTTTGAAAATATTGATAATTCATCTGTTGATGCATTTATTAACTGTTTAGAAATAATTGCTTTGGGCTATCGGTAGAGGATAGTCTTGATTGTTGTAGACACTATATGTTGATTAGGAAAAACTGAAACTAATCACTGTAGGACAATCTTCACTGTATTTAAATTAATTAAATTCTGTTGTGTACTAAACAACAACTAGAATATAAAGAAATAAAGGAAAGGAGAGAATTTGTTTGATTACAAAAATCAAACTCGAAATAAAAATAAAAATAAATAAATAAAAATAGATTTTATTTTGTTACAAAAATAAAATTAAAATTTGATTTAAATAAATAATAAAGCACCGAAAATAAATTAAATAACTTACTTGATTTAATTTCTTTGAATTATAATCTGATCAAGTCCAGTGTTTGACACTGTGTCCTTAAGACAGATTCGTCCTCTCCACGGTGCTTTCAGAAATTGGACGTCTATCTCCCAGGATGAAATGATCTACTACAAACAATAGTAGCATTACAAATTGTTTGCCTTACGAACACAGTAAGTGCTTACACTCTTTCTTTCAGAAAATAAATGCAGCAAAATGCAGAGATTTATATCAGAGGATGGAGAACGAAAATTGGAGTAAAATTCAAATGGGAGGCTAGTCTATTTATAGATGTAAAGGTGGCTATTGGTTTTGAATTAAACAGGTATGAAACCTGTTGGTTTTGAATTCAAACAGATTTGAATCTGTTGGGTTATATTTCAAATAGATAACAAAACGGGAAGGGCCCTGTTTGGGTGTGCAATAATACCAGACTGGTTTATTTCGGGAAAGGCCCTGTTTGGATGTACAGTAAAACCAAACCAGTTTAATTTTGAATTATGGATTTTATTTTACGAAAAAATAAAATTAAATTCAAATATTTTTTGCCCAAAAAGATTAGTATTGGGCCGAACAAGCCCAACCCAACCTCACACCACGCACTCGCGCCCAAGCCCAGGCCCAGCCCGCCCGACCGAACGGACGGCGGCGGCGGCGCGCGCGCGTGTGGTGATTTTTGGGTCCAATGGGTCTAGCCCATTTTGTCCATAACCTCTCTCTCTAAAACACTTGGGTACCCCTTGGGGCACACCCCAAGTACCAAACCCAAGCCTTATAAACCCATTCAAAACCTCCCACCAAATCAATGTGGGACAAGCCATTTTACAACCTTAAGGAATTTCCACCAAAACTCCATTTTCATGGAGCACACTTTGGCTTCAATTTCCCATTCACTCGGTAATGGTTTTGAGCAACCAAATATACCATGTGAATCACAACGCGGCATAGAACGCGTTACCACTTTGACCCGTGAAAATCGATGCACGCGGCCCACCTAAAAAATAGACCGAACTTAGGATAAAATTCTGGTTTTATCCAGAATTTATAACCATTTCCAACAATCCCCCACATGAATGGAATTTGATGACAATGGAAATGCAACAATATGCAGATTTATCGAAAGAGTATAAGTCGAAAATATCTTGCATCAAGATAGGTAGTTTTCGGCCTTGAACCTTCCCTAGTGATAACCTATCGGACTTACTGGCTAACCAATGGACGCGATGCCTTGAATTGTTCAGCCGTTTGTGTAAGCCAAGACAATAGATTTCACACAAAATATCTTCTAACACATCGTGGTTCTCGCTGTTGTGTTCATTTTGGCCTTGAACGTGCCTGGTTTTCATAAGTGTTTCTAGAGAATTTAGCCTCTTCATTCTCATAGAACCGACCCCAGTTCAACACTCATATAGGTGATTCTTATTGTGGGTATCTCCTTAAACTCGTCTTGATTTATGCCTCAATCAAGATATAAGTAATCATTAAAAGCAAAGCTTATCCTTATACCCCTGCATACAACATATGTTGCAGATATCACTCTCACCATAGGAATGGGTAGGGAATTTTTAATCCCTTGGTGATTTCTGGCGAGCCATACATAACTTAGTTGTCCCTTTGAACTTAGTTCTTGGGATCTCCAGTCATATAAGTAGGGTTACTTTTATGATGACTCTTATGTAATAGGCTTTAATCCTATCCCCTTCGATGAACTATACACTAGCTCTTTTGTCAAACCTTTTGTTAACGGATCCGCAATATTCTCTTTAGATTTTATATAATCTATTGAGATTATTCCGTTTGACAACAATTTCCTTACGGTATTATGTCGACGACGAATATGTTGTGACTTATCGTTATACATATGATTCTGTGCCCTACCTATTGCAGATTGACTATCACAATGAATGCAAATAGCTAGCCCAGGGTTTGGCCACATTGGTATGTCTTCTAAGAAGTGACGAAGCCATTCTGCTTCTTCTCCTGCTTTGTCCAAAGCAATGAACTCGGATTCCATTATGGATCGTGCGATGCAAGTTTGTTTCGTGGATTTCCAAGAAATAGTAACGCCTCCTAGAGTAAAGACATATCCACTAGTGGATCTTGAATTTTTAGTATCCGATATCCAATTAGCATCACAATAACCTTCAAGTACTGCTGGATATCGAGTAAAGTTTAAACCATGATCACGGGTGAATCTTAGATATCTAAGAACCCGAATGATCGCTTTCCAATGGTCTTCTCCGGGATTACTAGTGTACCTACTCAATTTACTGATAGCATAAGCTATATCAGGACGAGTACAATTCATTAGGTACATCAGGCTTCCAATGATTTGGGAGTATTTTAACTGAGACACTGCATCACCTTTATTTTTCGATAAATAAAGATTGACGTCTACAGGTCTTCTAGCTAAATTCATATCATCCTTGATAAATTTACGAAGAATTTTCTCAATATAATGTGATTGCGATAATGCATATCCGTCAGATGTTTTAGTAATTTTCATTCCTAATATAACATCTGTGACCCCCATATCTTTCATATCAAATCTTTTGTTAAGCATTTGCTTAGTTGATTTGATCATGTTTTGACTGCTTCCAATGATAAGCATGTCATCCACATAAAGACAAACTATGACATATCCTTAGTCAGTGTTTTTAACATAGACGCATTTGTCACATTCGTTTATCTTAAACCCATTAGTAAGCATTACATGATCAAATTTTTCATGCCATTGCTTAGGTGCTTGTTTTAATCCATAAACGGATTTTACAAGTCGACAAACTTTCTTTTCTTGCCCTGATACTACAAACCCTTTGGGTTGCTCCATATAAATCTCTTCATTTAGATCACCGTTTAAGAAAGCTGTCTTAACATCCATTTGATGTATTTCTAAATTAAACAACGCTGCTATAGAAATAAGCATGCGAATGTATGTTATTCTTGTCACAGGGGAATATGTGTCAAAATAGTCCAGACCTTCCTTTTGTCTGTAACCTTTAACTACAAGTCTTGTTTTATACTTGTCAATTGAACCATTTGCTTTCATTTTTCTCTTGAATATCCATTTATATCCAAGAGGTTTAGAACCTGGTGAAAGATCCACCAATTCCCAAGAATGATTTTGCATAATGGATTCAATTTCATTATTAACAGCCTCTTTCCACAAAGGTGCTTCAGGACCTGTCATTGCTGCTTTAAAGCTTTGAGGTTCATTTTCTAACAGGTATGTCAGAAAATCTGGACCAAAGGATTTTGATGTTCTCGTTCTCTTACTTTGTCTTGGTTTATCATTAGTTAAATCTTGTTGGTCGAGACTATTACTAGTCTCTTGTGTTTGATTGTCATTAGTCTCTTGACTTTGTGTACAATCATAAGTTCTTTTCTGTGAACTTAATTCTTGTCCTTTCTTGTAAGGAAAGACATGTTCAAAAAACACAGCATTCATTGACTCTATAATAGTGTTCACATTTATATCAGTTATTTCTGATTTATAAGTCAGAAACCGATATGCACTACTATTCCGAGCATAACCAATAAACACACAGTCTACTGTTTTTGGTCCAATCTTAGTCTTTTTAGGAACAGAAGCTTCAACTTTTGCCAAACACCCCCACACTTTTAAGTATTTGTAGGAAGGTAGTCGACCTTTCCACAATTTATAAGGAATGCTTTTGGTTTTCTTGTGGGGTATTTTATTAAGAACATAATTAGCAGACAATATTGCTTCTCCCCACAAGTTATGTGGTAAGCCTGAACTTAGTAACATGGCATTTATCATTTCTTTTAGGGTTCTATTCTTCCTTTCAGCAATTCCATTTTGCTGTGTAGAATAAGGTGCTATAGTTTGGTAAATAATGCCATGTTGTGCACAAAATTCATTTAATGGTGCATCATATTCACCACCCCTATCACTTCTAACCATTTTAATGGTTTTGCCAAGTTGATTTTCAACTTCTGTTTTGTAGAGTTTAAACATTTCTAAGGCTTCATCTTTACTTCTAAGTAAATAAACATTACAATATCTTGTGCAATCATCAATAAATGTTATGAAATACTTTTTGCCTCCTCTAGATTGCATAAATTTTAGATCACATACATCAGTATGAATTAATTCTAGAAGTTCGGTTTTTTTCTTTCAACCGATTTAAATGGAGCCTTAGTTAGTTTCGCTTCTACACAAATTTCACATTTATGATTAGGATTAATTTTAAACTTTGGTATATAATCTAAACCAATTAATCTACGCAAAGCATCAAAATTCACATGTCCTAATCTACCATGCCATAAATTTGACTCAAGAATATAAACAAAAGATGTGTTATTCTTATTCATAGCAACTTTCGATACAACTGTCTTACATTCAACTTAAAGAGACCATCACTCATGTATTACCAACATACATACCGCTCTTTGTTAATACAAATTTATCAGACTCAAATACAAGCCTAAAACCATTTTTACTTAACAAAGAACCAGAAACTAAATTCTTCCGGATGTCAGGTACATGTAGTACGTTGTTGAGGGTCAGTTCTTTCCTTGATATCATCTTCAAGATTACTTTTCCTTGTCCAGCCACAGTAGAAGTAGAAGAATTTCCCATGAAAAGTTGTTCACTATTTGCAGCCTCATTGTAGGTAGTGAACATCTTCTTGTCCGCACATATGTGACGAGTTGCTCCAGTGTCAACCCACCACTCTTTGGGATTTCCAACCAAGTTAGCCTCAGACACCACAGCAGAGAGGTTAATGTCATTCACTCCGTCAGAGATGTAATCCAATTCTGTTACATTGGCTTGATTGGTGGTCTTCTTACTTGTACTTCCATGATCCTTCTTAGGGCGGCGGCAGTCAGAAGCTCGATGTCCAGTTTTGCCACAGTTATAGCATTTTCTTTTGAACTTCTTGTTGCCATTGTTGTCGCCTTGTTAGGACCATCTCCAGTAAACTTCATCTTTTTGTTATGTGGTTTGTGAACTTGTTCAACCACATTAGCCTTGGACTCAATGGGATTTTTTCCATTCCTCTTTTCAGCCTTTCGGTTATCTTCCTCAATTCTTAATCTTACAATCAACTCATCCATGGTCATCTCTTTGCGTTTATGTTTTAAATAATTTTTGAAATCTTTCCAAGCCAGTGGTAACTTTTCCACTAAAGCAGCGACTTGGAATGACTCGCTAAGAGACATACCTTCTAAATAAATATCATACAAAATTATTTGAAAACTTTGAACTTGAGAAATTACTGTTTGGGAGTCTACCATAACAAAGTTCAGAAATTTACTGACGACAAATTTCTTCGTGCCGGCATCCTCTGTCTTGTATTTCTTCTCCAAAGAATCCCACAATTCTTTTGCTGACTTCAAAGGACTGTATACATTATACAACATGTTGTCAAGGCCATTGAGGATGTAGTTTCTGCACAGGAAATCTGAATGCTTCCAAGCATCTACAGCGGCAACAACTTGCCGATCACTTTTACCCTCTTTAAGTGCTGGAGCCTCTTCATGGAGAAACTGAGCCAAATTAAGAGTTGTAAGATAGAACAACATCTTCTGCTGCAATCTCTTAAACTAGATACCGTTAAATTTTTCTGATTTTTTTCCATGATTGATTGGTACATGAACATGGTTCTGGATAGGGACCGGTGTTGGTGTAACAATAGGAGTACCACTTTTACCCTCTTTAAGTGCTGGAGCCTCTTCATGGAGAAACTGAGCCAAATTAAGAGTTGTAATATAGAATAACATCTTTTGCTGCCATCTCTTAAACTCGATACCGTTAAATTTTTCTGATTTTTCTTCATGATTGATTGGTACATGAACATGGTTTTGGATAGGGACCGGTGTTGGTGTAACAATAGGAGTACCACTACCAGATGCAGTTTCAGTTGCAGTAGCCATAATCTTTGATTACAAAAATCAGAAAAAATTAAAACACAAATTAATTTTCTAGTAACTAAAATCAGAAAATAAATTTCTAATACAAAATAATTTTATTTTCCTTGTTACTAAAACTAGAAAAATAAAATATCACAGTAATTTTCTGTAACACAATTAATATTCTGCAATTGTTAATGACACTAGTATATTACTACTAGTTGTCAAAGAAAAGAGACAGTATATTACTACTATTTGTCAAATAGCATAAACACTATTTGTTTTTCCAACCAGAATATGTCTTATGAAATCACAGAAAATTAAATACAATGAAGATTCCAAAAAGGTTCTGTCTTAAGATTGCAGGACAATCTTCACTGTATTTAAATTAATTAAATTTTGTTGTGTACTAAACAACAACCAGAATATAAAGAAATAAAGGAAATGAGAGAATTTGTTTGATTACAAAAATCAAACTTGAAATAAAAATAAAAAATAAAAAATAAAAACATATTTTATTTTGTTACAAAAACAAAATTAAAATTTGATATAAATAAATAATAAAACACTGAAAATAAATTAAATAACTTACTTGATTTAATTTCTTTGAATTATAATCTGATCAAGTCCAGTGTTGACACTGTGTCCTTAAGACAGATTCGTCCTCTTCACGGTACTTTCAGAAATTGGACATCTATCTCCCAGGATGAAATGATCTACTACAAACAATAGTAGCACTACAAATTGTTTGCCTTACGAACACACTAAGTGCTTACACTCTTTCTTTCAGAAAATAAATGCAGCAAAATGCAGAGATTTATATCAGAGGATGGAGTACGAAAATTGGAGTAAAATCCAAATGGGAGGCTAATCTATTTATAGATGTAAAGGTGGCTATTGGTTTTGAATTGAACAGGTATGAAACCTGTTGGTTTTGAATTCAAACAGATTTGAATCTATTGGGTTATATTTCAAACAGATAACAAAACGGGAAGGGTCCTGTTTGGGTGTGCAATAATACCAGACTGGTTTATTTCGGGAAGGGCCCTGTTTGGATGTACAGTAAAACCAAACCAGTTTAATTTTGAATTATGGATTTTATTTTACGAAAAAATAAAATTAAATTCAAATGTTTTGGCCCAAAAAGATTAGTATTGGGCCGAACAAGCCCAACCCAACCTCACATTACGCACCCGCGCCCAAGCCCAAGCCCAGGCTAGCCCAGCCGGATGGACGGCGGCGGCGGCGCGCGCGTGTGTGGTGATTTTTGGGTCCAATGGGTCTATCCCATTTTGTCCATAACCTCACCCTCTAAAACACTTGGGTACCCTTTGGGGCACACCCCAAGTACCAAACCCAAGCCGTATAAACCCATTCAAAACCTCCCACCAAATCAATGTGGGACAAGCCATTTTATAACCTTAAGGAATTTCCACCAAAACTCCATTTCCATGGAGCACACTTTGGCTTCAATTTCCCATTCACTCGGTGATGGTTTTGAGCAATCAAATATACCACGTGAATCACAACGCGGCATAGAACGCGTTACCACTTTGACCCGTGAAAATCGACACACGGGGCCCACCTAAAAAATAGACCGAACTTAGGATAAAATTATGGTTTTACCCAGAATTTATAACCATTTCCAACAATCACGTCGAATATGTCATTGAATATGACGGTTGGAATAATACATCGAATATGTGTTTTGATTGATCATGTATATGACAATTGTTATATATATTGTATTGTGTGGGAGGAGATAGGGGATGTACTCCACGGTTTGGGAGGAGATATGGGATGTACTCCTAAACCGGATAATGTTTGGGAGAAGATAGGGGATGGACTCCATTAATACAGCAAATATGTGTATTAAATTGAAGTATTAATGCAGCAAATATGTGTATCATTTGAAGTATGAAAGTGTTTCAATATGTGAATTGTGATTTATGGAGGTGTTTTAATATGAGTCATAGTCTCATTAAATTGTTTGGTCAGGTTCGAAGCCATGTTTATGAAATGATTTGGTTAAGTAAAGGAAAGTGGAATGTAACATGGACATGATTGTCATGGAACTGTATTGTGATATAAATTAGTTTATAAGTGTTAACTATCTATCAAATGCTATTGTTTTAGTCATTGCTCATATTTGGTTTAATATATTTCTACTGGGCTGTGGCTTACCTTATATGGGACATCATTTTCAAGTCCAGGTGACATGCAACCTCCAAGGACATAGCTTGGAAGGTTTTGGGAGTTGAAGACTCTTTTGGTTGTTTTGTTATTTTGGTATTACATGTAAATTCAAGCCGAGGGCTTAATGTGTATTAGTTAGCACTCTCTTTTTGTAACCAAGTGTTGGCTTGGAAAGTTATAAGCCCGTAGGATATTTACTTTTGTTGCCAACATGTAATACATTTTATAATGAATACTCTGATAAATAGAAATATGTTTTATTCTCTTATATCTATGCATGTCGAGAATGTTGGTTTATATGTATTTTTTTTAGGGCGTTACAATATAAGTTAAACATTTATCAAATGCTAAAGTTTTAGTTATTGCTCATATTATGTTTAGCATATCTCTACTGGGCGTTGGCTCACCCTATATGGGACATCATTTTCAGGTACAAGTGATATGCCACCTCTAAGGATGTAGCTTGGGAGGTTGTAGAAGCCGAAGGCTTCTTTTTTGTGATTATTTTGTGTATTACATGTAAATCAAGCCAAGGGCTTATTTTGTGTTTTGAGTTAGTATTCTCTTTTTGTAACCAAGTGTTAGCTTGGAAAGTTGTAAGCCCGTAGGACATTTACTTTTGATGTCAACATGTAATACTTTTGTAATGAATACTCTGATAAATAGAATTATGCTTTATTCTCTTAAGTTTATGGATGTCTTGAATGTATGATTTATGGGTTTATTTTGAGAGCGTTACAAAATAAATGAAAAAAATTGTATTTTAGTCATTATATTCAACGGAAATTATATTTTAGATATTTTCTATACACTTATATTGAATTTAATGACTAAATATAAATTTTTTCGCCCGTTTTATTTAACAAAAATAGACAAATAGTTTAGATTGAAAACAAATCAAAAGTTTAAAATTTAAATTGATAAAATTAAAAATTCAGAATTTATTTTGTTATATGATTCAAATCATAGTTGTTTTTTTTTTTTTTTTTTTTTTTTTTTTTTTTTTTTTGGGCGTGCGTGTGTGTTAATTTTCCCAACAGAATTTTATACAAATTTATATATAGAATAATATTACTTCTTTTGGTTACTTTATTTTCAATCAAAATACAATTTATCATTGTCTTCATAATTTCAAAATTGACATTGACACTACATTATAAATATTTTTTTTCCTGTATAAATTTTTGGTTTGTAAACAAATTTTCTTTTATATAATTTTTTAAAAATAATATTGAGTAATGTTTGGTTTATTGGAATAAAAGTGAAATGTAATATAATAATTATTATGGAAATTAGAGGTAAAAAAATCCACAGGTTTAACCTTTATAATAAAACAAATTTTAGATTTTTAATTTTGTCAATTTAAATCCTAATCTTTTTATTTTTTTGAATCAAAACTATCTATCTATTTTCATTAAATAAAATTTGCTAAAATAATAGTATTTTAATCATTAAACTCAATAAAAATAGTATTTTAGATATTTTTTATGCATCTACATTGAGTTTAATAACTAAATATTATTTTTTTGATCCGTTTTACTTAAAAAAAAAATAAAAAATAGACATATGGTTTATATTAAAAAGAAATAAAAAAATAGAGTTTAAATTGATAAAATTAAAAATTTATATTTTATAAAATGATGTATCTATTTTGTAATAAACTAAATAGTATCTTCAGTAAAACTAAAAATATTGTAGTTGTGGAATTTAAATTTACTGCAAAAATTATTATATTTGTAAAACGTAAATTTGTTACAATAGTGTCCCGTGCCTTGCACGTGTATTTATTTATTTTCTAATATCTATTCTATTATTAAAAGCCAACACCAATTTTGGTGTCATGAAGCCCAACTTTTATCTACAGAAACTTTTGTCACCTGTAATTAAATAATAAAAATAAATAAATAAATAAATATATCCACATCCTCCCCACCCCCACCTCACCCAACCCAACCCAACCCAACCCACCCCACGTTCCCTCACATATCTCAACCAATTACTCCAAACTAACCAATCAAAAACCAATTTAATTGGCGTGGCAATCAAACATTGGTCAGTTTTCCGTTTGAAAGTCCTGGGTAACTTCCACATGAATTTCGCACCTCTTCGTCATCTTCATGCTGAGTCACAACAACAACTTCTCCTCTGTTTATATCTCTCTCTCTCTCTCTAAAACGCCTCACTTTCTCTCTCCTCCACCACCCACTTAAAAGAAGCCCTTTTCTTTGATTTGTTTCTTTCTCGAGAAAAGCCATGTCGAGGGAAGATTTGGAGAGCAGGGGATCGAAAATCAGTGGTGGGAACAACAACGCCAGTTCTGTTTCTTCGTATGTGATTGAAGAGAGAGATGCACAGTGGACATCATGGTTGATCCCTATGTTTGTTGTTGTCAACGTTGCTTTGTTCGTTGTCGCTATGTACATCAACGATTGTCCTAAACACAAATTGGGAACTGATGGCAAGTGCGTCGCGAGGTTTCTCGGCCGATTTTCTTTTCAACCCTTGAATGAAAATCCTCTATTTGGTCATTCTTCTTCAACGTACTGATCTCTTCTTTCATATCCATGTCTCAATTTTTTGCTTTTTTGTGTTTTTGTTGTCAGAATTTTTGAAATTTTGGGGTTTTGGTGTGTGTATTGGTTAATTATATGTTTTGAAATTAGAAATTTGATTGTTCAGTATCTGATTTTATTTATTTTTTTGTTTTTGTTTATGTTCTTTTGAAATTTTGTCAACTGTGACTGGACTGGGTTGAAATTTAGGTTTTTTGAGTGTAGGATGAGTGGTTTTTTAGTTTTTTTTTTTCTTATTGATTGGGTGTTGTTTGGGTCAAAATTTGATAGACAATTCAATGATTCTGTAACACTGACACTGTATTTTTGCTTTATTTTTGCGCTGAAAATTTCTGAATTGCAATCTTTTGTGTAGTTATTTGACATGATCGTGCGAGTCTTCTTCGCGTCTGAGTGATTTCTAGGGTTTTACATTACAGATGTACAGTATGATAGTTTGTACTAGAATAGATTTGTGTATATTATATTGTTCATATTTTTGTTTGAAATATATACCAAGTATATGTTATATTACACATAGTTAGAAATATTTAGCTTGCATTACATTACACTTATAATTCATATGTATATTATTATTAAAAAATATAATAAAAGAATAATATAATTTTTTGCTGAATTTGCACATGCATCGCGTGTGCCTCAGCCGCTAGTATATATATATATATGCGCTATATGCAAAACGGTGTCAATGTAGATTTACAAGTTTTTTTTTTTTTTTTGGCAGGGGGAACTATTTATTTATCTTTTTCTAACCAAACGTGATAAAATAAAAAAAAATTATAATTACTAAGTCAATTTTATCTTTTTATAAATAATGTACTTAAAAAATTGGACAAAATAAACTTGGACAAAATAAACTTGTTATGAATCTCATGAGTCCCGACAATTCTTTCAAATTCATAATTCAACTCTTTTGTTAATATATGTATGTTAACATATTTAGAAAAATTATACGTGTTATACAAAAGTAAGTCCAATAAATAATGTATAATCTTTCTAAATTTGTTTATATATAATCTAAGAACAAATATTAACAAAACCCTTATTGATGAACCTTCCTCATATAGAGCTGGTTTGGCATCACCTAAAAAATTCAAAAAAACAAAAAGTCACTAAAAAAGCAAAAAAATTCATACTATTTACCACTTTTTGGCGAGAAATTTGTCAATTGAGAAAAAAAAAAAAAACAGTGTTGCACAAAATTGTGCAGCCACAACCTCCCAAGTCAAAAAGAAAACGTGGCACACTTGCAGCCACACATTCCCATAATAATAATAATAATAATAATAATAATAATAATAATAATAATAATAATCGAAAAGAGATAGAAATTGTGTAGCGCAGTATTGCTGCTTGTGTCAGTGAGGGTAATTTCATAATTTTGCAATTTTATACAATATTTTAATACACATTTTTTCGTAAAAGTCAAAAAATTATCCCAAACACTATCTTTTTTTTCTCTACTTTTTAGTCTAAAAAGTCAAAAAGTACACTTATTTAGGGCATCCCAACCCTATAATTTAGCCTTGTGTATTATAGCCTTGTTATTTGAATTCAATTTTTTGGGTGGATAGCCTTGTTATTTGAATTCAATTTTTTGGTTGGTTGGTTGGGTGGGTGGGTGGGTGGGGGGGAACTTATCTCACGATAGAAGTGGAAAGGAAAAGAGAAATAGAAAAAAACGGAGAAAGAATTATTAGAATTTGAATTTCAAATTATGTCTGGTAAAGATGGGAAGTGAATAAAGAAAAGAGTCTAAGTGAACTTAAATGACAAAGAGTGAAATTATATTTCTCTCACTTTCTTTTCTCCCGTGTTTTTTATTATAACCAAACAAAAACATAGAATTGCATTTCATCTTCCTTTTTCATTTCTTTTATCAAATCTTCCAACCAAATACAAACTAAGAGTTCGGATTTATTAAAGATGAAAATCTCAATTTCACATGTGAAGTTGATGCATTATGAGACTCATCTGTATTCATATTAATGATTTGAATCGTTCATCACATATGACAAGTTGAGAGGAAATATGCATGCAAATAATTTGATTGATTAAATATAAATAATCACAAGATCAAATCGCATATATATATATATATATATATATGTATATAATAACAAATGGACAATATATTCTTAAAAATATGTAGGCCATGTAGATAAAAATGATTTACTAGTATGACAATCGATTTTGGATCAATTTGATTTTCTTTTTTAATGGATAATTTTCTCACTTGGTTTTATAAGATAAACAATTTAGATTGCCGAAGTAAATCTAAGTTAGTATGATAATGGGTCAATTTTACCGTGAAATTTAGATTTTCAACTTTAGTAAATTCAAGCTCCTTTTTTAAATAGTCAGTCCCCCCAAATTAATAATAATAATAATAATAATAATAATAATAATAATAATAATAATTACATATCACTAATCTTCTCAGTATACACCATTAGTACACACACATAATAATTTTTAGGATTTGAAAATATTTTAGTTTACACCTTAATTTTCCATTACTAGTCTTAAGATAACACACCATATGTCTGTTTGAATACACACTATAACCCACACCTAAATATCTCCATCTTCAGAACACAAAAAGATCTCCATCTTTAGAACACTATAAATCTCCATCGTCGGCATTGAAAATCTCTATCATCGGCGCCGTTTCACCATTGGGTTGCCAGTGCATTAATTGTTATCGTTTCAAATCTTCATCTTCGTCGTTGTTTCACCGGTGCATTGGCAGTATTGAAGATTTGTCATTCTCACCTTTGATTCACACCATTGATTCTCATCTTGATATGTTTGTCCTATATTCTTTTGATTTGGTTACCGATTTAACTTCCATAGCAATTTTTATTTTGAGTTTGACTTAACTTTGGTTGTTTGAACATAATATCATCGTACAAAAATAAATAAATAAATAAATAAATAAACAAATTGAATATGCTCAAAATATTTATATTGAACAAAATAAATACGTTCATACTTTATATGTTGAACAATTTCAACTTGTTCAAACTAATTATGTTGAACATATATTAAATTTTATGTTATTTGTTTTGTTTTTTGTTTTGTTTTGTTTTGTTTTGTAAATGTTGAATACATCTACTTTTTGTAAAAAAGGAAAAAAAAATACCAAAAATAAATTAAATTATTGAATTGAATTAAATTAAGTTTGAGAAATAAAATTCCTATGGAATTAAAATGTTCAATTTTTATTTATTTATTTATTTATTTTTATGTATGAACATTTATAGTTTGTTCAACCTTAATAATTTGAACAAAATTGTTTTGTTCGAATAAAAGTAATTGAACATTATGTAAAAGTTCAACTTTGGTTATCCGAACACGTGACGAATAAAGTCATTTTCCCAACAATTATACAAACGAGATAGACAAAAAATCAAAAAGTTAAGTATTAAACTGACCTTTTCATTGTTGCATAGTTCAAAATCAACAATTTTAGTATCATCTATGATGTGCAAATCTTCAAAATCAATTGATTTCAATGTTCTTAAACTCTAAAACTAATTGATTTCAACATTCATGAACCTAAACCTTCAAAATCAATTTGTTTTGGATGTTTATGTCTATAGGTGTTTGATGGTGTGTGAAGAGTGTTTTGTATTTTTTTATGTAAAATCTTTAGATGAGTAGTGTCACGACCCGCTCCCCGTACTCAAGGGTTAAGTATCGTGATGACCAGTTCAAGAAAATTATGAAAAACAGAGATATTTCATTGATTGAAAGCTTACATTTCATATTCACAATGTATCTATATATAGAGGTCTAATGTAGAATATTCTAGAATCTCTAACAACCTAACAGAATTTGCATATTACAAGCTAGTTACAACTGCCACATGTGGACTGCATAACTGTTTTGATAACTGTGGCTGAAAGGTGGCGTGGCTTGTGGCTGAAGTGTGAATTGAGCTAAAAGGGTGTGCTTCTGCAACTGTGGCTGTATTGGCTCAGTTGACAGTTGGCTTAGTAGTCTCAACAGTCCCCTGCAAGCTGATGGGCTGCTCAAAGACCATTAGCTTGTCCTTGAGGTACTGAAATCTTGAAACAGACAAGGGCTTGGTAAACAAATCAGCTAGTTGATCAACAGTAGGAATGTATTGGACAACAAACTGCTTAGCCAAAATTTTATCGCGCACAAAGTGACAATCGATTTCGATATGCTTTGAGCGAGAATGAAATACGGGATTGGAAGCCAAAGCCATGGCAGACAGATTATCACACCAAAGCACAGGTATGGTTGGAGAAGAGATACCCATTTCAGTGAGCAACATTATAATCCAACTAAGCTCAGCAGCAGTATGTGCTAAAGCACGATACTCTGCCTCGGTTGATGAGCGGGATATAGTGGCCTGTTTCTTGGCAGACCAAGACACTAGATTATCTCCCAAAAACACACAATAACCGGAGATAGATTTTCTATCATGAATATCACCAGCCCAATTGGCATCTGAAAAACCATGAAGATCAAAAGAACTGGGAGTATAGTGCAATCCATGAGAGAGAGTACCCTGCACAAATCTCAGAATCCTTTTAACTGCAGCAAAGTGACCCACTGTAGGAGCATGCATGTGTTGACATGCTTGATTAACAGCCAAAGAGAGATCAGGTCGAGTGATGGTAAGATATTGTAAGGCTCCAACAAGACTCCGATAAAGAGCAGGATTATCAAATGGAAGAGAAGCATTTGGAGGAGTGTGAGGCTTGACAGATATAGGAGACGAACAAGGTTTACAAGCAGAAAGACCGGCTTTCAAGAGGATGTCCTTGGCATATTTTTGCTGAGACAGAAAATATCCGGGATTGGTAGACTGAACAGAGATGCCAAGAAAATAGGAAATGTTCCCTAATTCCTTCATAGAAAAGGCATTATGCATATGAGTGATAAGTTGCTGAATATGGACAGAATTATTTCCAGTAAGTAAGATGTCATCAACATAGATGAGTAAGTACGTAACTGAGGTTGAAGTTCTGTGAATGAAGAGGGAGGAATCACATTTACTATTGACAAACCCTTGGGAAAGTAAGAAGGTAGAAAAGGTGGAATACCATGCCCGGGGAGCTTGTTTGAGACCATATAGTGCTTTGTGAAGTTTGCAAACATGAGAAGGGAAGGAAGTATCTACAAACCCTGGAGGTTGAAGCATAAAAACTTCTTCATCAAGAATGCCATGAAGGAAGGCATTGGAAATATCCAACTGTTTAAGAGACCAGTTATGAGAAAGAGCAAGGCAAAGCAAAATTCGAATAGTAGGTTGCTTAGCAACGGGACTAAAGGTGTCATGAAAATCCAGTCCTTCTTGTTGTAAGTACCCTTTGGCTACTAAACGAGCTTTATACCGGGCAATAGATCCATCGGAGTTTCTTTTCACCTTGAAGACCCATTTACACCCAATAGCATGTTTAGTAGGTGGAAGAGACACTAAGGACCAAGTGTTTTGTTTTTGCAAGGCAGTAAACTCGTCAAGCATAGCCTTATGCCAGATGGGTGAAAGTAAGGCTTCCTTGTAGGAAGGTGGTTCAGAATCGAAAAACAGAGTTGTAGTTGTGGTTAAACAATGAGGGAATGCACCAGATTTGGATCGAGTGGTCATAGGATGGATATTAGAGGAAGTCAAAGGTAAAGAAGGTAGTTGAATGGCAATGGATTGAATAGGAATGGAAGAAGAAACAAAAGGAAGAGAAGCAGAGGAAGTCTGATTTTGTGTCTGAATAATCTGATTTTGTGTCTGAGGATGAACAGGCTGAGATAAATGGTGCTGATGCTGTGACTGAGATGAAGGCTGATGCTGGGTCTGAGTATGTGGAAACTGTGACTGAGGATGGACATGAGGAAATTGAGATAAATGATGAGGCTGAGTCTGTGCAGGTGGCTGTTTCTGTGCCTGCTGAAGCTGATGCGGCGACTGAGTATGGGCACGGTGAAAGAAATTCTGAGTCTGTGCATGGGGCTGAGTTTGTGCAGATTGTTGATTCGGAGATTGCAGATTTGGAACCTGCTGATTCTGAGGCTGGGCCTGCAAATTTTGGGCTGAAATCTGAGAGGAATGCTGCGGAGTTGGTGAAGGAGAGCGGGACTGATGGAGCTGAGAAGTAGACTGTGGAACATGGACCTGGGGCTGCTCTAGAGAAATGTGAGAAGAAGAATGGGAAGGTGAGGAGGAAGGCCAGAAAAAAGAATGTAAATGAGGAAGAGAAGGAGCAGGTGAAGAGGAGGAAGCAAAGGGAAAAATATGCTCATGGAAAACAACATGTCGAGAAAGATAAACTTTGCCTGATTTAGGATCAAGACACCGGTAGCCCTTAGCAAAAGGATGGTAGCCAATAAAGACACATGCCATAGATTTGGGTTGAAGTTTAGTAGACTGATAAGGTTTGAGCCAAGGAAAGCATTGACAGCCAAAAGTTTTAAAATAGGAAAAATCTGGTATGGATTTAAAAAGAACTTCAAAAGGAGACTTGTGAGTAAGTTTGGAGGATGGAAGTCTGTTAATCAGAAAAGTAGCAATAGCGATGGCATCAAACCAGTAGTGCAAAGGAACAGAAGAATGATGGAGAAGAGCTGTAGCAGTCTCAGTGATATGGCGGTGCTTCCTCTCAGCAATACCATTCTGAGAGGGAGTATAAGGACAAGAATGTTGATGAATAATTCCATGAGTAGTTAAATATGTGTTCATTTTGGATGTAAAATATTCTGAGCCTCCATCAGTTCGTAAAATATGTAAAGTAGTGGCAAACTGATTTTCAACATAAGCCTTAAACTCCATGAATTTAGCACAAACTTCACTCTTATAAGCCAAAGGATAAAGCCAAGTAAAGCGACTAAAATCATCAACAAACAAAACATAATACTTGTAACCAGAACTAGAAGCAAAGGGGCCCCAAACATCACTATGGATGAGGGAAAGTGGTGCATTTACAGTAGAAGTGGACAGATGAAAAGGTAGCTTATGACTCTTAGCTATACAACAGTCAGTACAATCAAAAGTAGCAGACTGAGGAACAGACTTAGAACAAGACAAGTAAGGCATGAGATGATTCAACTTTATTACAGATGGATGGCCTAATCTATTATGCCAAACAGAAGGAGAAACAGGTACAGTAGCATGAGAAGAACTGAGATGAGCATGCAACATAGGTGGTGAGATGGCAGCAGCAGAAAGAGATGGATTAAAATGGTATAGGCCATTGATATTAGAACCTTGATGAAGAACTTTCTTCGAAACCTTGTCCTGAATCACAAATGTAGAATCATCAAAGGTAATAGAACAGTTATTATCTTTGGCTAATTTGTGAACAGAAACAAGATTAGAGGAGATAGAAGGAGTATGTAAAACATTGTTCAATCGGAAGGAGAAATGCGGTGTAGGAAGTAAGCCATTACCAGTGTGATGAATAGGAATGGTAGTACCATCACCGACTGTTATTTGATCAGATCCGTGATAAGGATGAGAAGAAGTGAGATTATGCAAATCAGGTGTGATATGCTCAGTAGCTGCAGAGTCGAGATACCAAGGGGCTGAAGTAGAAGAAGCTGGATGAGAGGAAGCAACAAAAGCCTGTGAATTGTTCTGTGGAGAAGTGGTAGACTGAAATTGTGGATCCAGTCTATACCAGCAATCTAAAGCAGTATGACCATGTCCTCCACAAATTTGACAGATCAGAGAAGACGCAGATCGGCCTCGTCCTCGAAATGAACCACGGCTAACATAATTCTTAGGATGACTAGAAGAATAGGAAGAACCAGAATGTTGATTCTGTGAATGACTATTTGGAGATCCAGTTGAGCCATAGGAGCCATAGGAACGGCCTCCTCGTCCTACTCTAGAGTATCTTCCTCGAGATCGAGAACCTCGATAGGTATAATTCAAAGAACCTCGAACAGAAGAGAAGGCCACAGTAGGTTCAGTATGATCTTTGTGATGTTTAGACTCAACATGTATAGCTTCAGAGATAAGCAGAGAACTCAGTTCATCAACTGATATGGATTCGGAACGAGCTCTAATCGTCGTTTTAAATGCATTATATTCTTCAGGCAGTCCATTCAAAATTAGAAGTACGAGATCCTCATCAGCAATGAATGCAGAGGCAAGAGCTAATTGACTTACTAACTCTTTGATTTTTGTGAGATATGCCTCCATAGACTCAGTTTTCTTGGTAACACTATTAAGTTTGTTCTTGAGTTGATGCACATGAGATCGAGAAAGTGTAGTAAACCTCTTGTGTAAAGCACTCCAAACCTCAGAACAACTGTGAAGATGAAGAACTGTGGAATAGAGTGCAGGTGATAAAGTTGCAGTGATGCAACTAAGAAGATGTGCATCTACAAGTTTCCATTGAGAATAGGCAGGATTATCAACCTCTGAGCCAGAATCATCTTTGATTGTAACAGATGGACAAGGTGAAGTACCATCAACAATGCCAAGTAACTCAGTAGCTTTCAAAATATTCTGAGTTTGATTCTTCCAAATCAGAAAATTTGAGGCATCAAGCTTGACAGTGATAAACGAAGACAGATTGGAAATGAGAAGTGTAAGATTAGAAGGAATCGAATTTGAAGACATTGAATTAACTGAAACAAGAAGATGAATCAAGATTGAATACAAATGAGAATGAAGCAAGATCGAAGACAGATGAGGATCAACTCGTAAGAGATTGATGCTCTGATACCATCAAGAAAATTATGAAAAACAGAGATATTTCATTGATTGAAAGCTTACATTTCATATTCACAATGTATCTATATATAGAGGTCTAATGTAGAATATTCTAGAATCTCTAACAACCTAACAGAATTTGCATATTACAAGCTAGTTACAACTGCCACATGTGGACTGCATAACTGTTTTGATAACTGTGGCTGAAAGGTGGCGTGGCTTGTGGCTGAAGTGTGAATTGAGCTAAAAGGGTGTGCTTCTGCAACTGTGGCTGTATTGGCTCAGTTGACAGTTGGCTTAGTAGTCTCAACACCAGTAACTAAAATTACCTCCGGCCAATTCTTAAATAAATTAATAAACGCAAGAGGAAATAATATTTAAGTGAGGGTACCAAAATAATCATTGGAGCTTCTATTTTTATTACAAAATTTATTGACCAAAAAAATTGATATGACATATAAAAATATCATAAAAGTGTTGTGTGTGTCTATTCCGCAACCTAACTTTCCCAAAAGCTATTTCTGAATTGCATTGTTCCCTGAAAATTGGTAAACAGCTATAAGCACATGGCAGAGTGAGAAATATTATACCAAGAGTATGAGGGACACAGAATAACCATGGATAGTTATGTAACTAAAATATTTAAGATAACTTAGTCTGAACAAATAATCCTTTAAGTGGCAAAACTGAGATTATATAAATAAATAACCATAACTACGGTACCGAACAGAACAGAACAGAAGTCACAGGAGTAACAGTTAGAATAGAGGTACGGATTCAAGAGGTGGCTCGTATGAATTCAAGAGGTGGCTCCCACAACAGTGTAACACTTAGCTCCGTACAACACTTTGCTCCTCATAGAACAGAGGTCAATGGATCCATGACAACAAAAGTCACAAAGTGATCAAACAGAGGCCAATGGTTATTTAAGTCTCCCAAGGCTTGGGACTCCAGTGGTGGTACTTACAAAATATAATTGTTTATAAGGTTATAGTCAAATATTATTTAAAATATAAACAAACATATCCATGGATTTTCCTTATTATATAAAATAAGGTTCATAAACTAGAAATGTTAATATAATTTATAAAACACAATTTACATAAAATAATTATGGTAAGTCAAAACACATGTAAAATATATTATGGTGACTAAATGTATAATATAATTCACCTTAAAATTAATACCTCACTATTTTTTTCTACTATCAAAGATCTTCTTAACTTTCAAACATAAATTGTATTAATATAACTAATAAAATATAACTTGCATACAATTATGGTAAGTCAAAACATATGTAAAATATATTATGGTAACTCAAAATATAATATAACTCACCTTAAGATTAATACCTCACTCTTTCTTTCCACTATCAAGGATCTTTTCGACTTCCATTATTTTCTTTTTCTTTTCCTCCTTTCCTTTCCTTCCTTTCTTTCTCTCTTCTCTTTCTCGGCCCACAGATTGAGCAACTTCTCCTTATTTATAGGGAGGTGAGACCACTCATCGGCCAACACGTGGCTGATTCAAATCCTTCTCCAAATTTGTTTTAATCTCACCTAGATATGCTATTTATAACTGTAGATTATAACTTATCTTAATAAATATTTAAGATAATTACATTTTGACCCAAATTCCTAATATAACTATATAAATAAATTAATCCTTAATTAAATTATATTTTATCATATACCCATAGAAAATTAATTATTTATTTTATTACCACACCCACTATTATTATTATTATTATTATTATTATTATTATTATTATTATTATTATTATTATTATTTATTTATTTATTTATTTACTTTTATTTTTATATTTATTTGTTTACTATCTTTAACTTTAATTTAGCCCAACTAGTATTATAATTCCATATTTCTGTTAATTTGACCCCAAATAATAATCCCTAATTAATCTCATATTTGATAATCTAATGCCAAATTAGATTTTGTATTTATTATTATTTATTTAATAATATATTATCACATATAACCATAATACTAGTATAAAATTTAAGGGACAACTTAAATTTTCTGGTTGTTACAAGTAGAATACACCCCCATATTGTCTTTAATGGTCTTTTCATTTGAGGATATTATTGAAATAAAATTTAATTCATTAATGGTGTGTACTGAGAGGATCAGTGGTGTATAAATAGAATTTTTCTAATAATAATAAGGGTAAATTACAAATACATCTCCTAAAATTCATTTAAAATACGAATTGCCCCCGTAGTTCTAGAAATTACAAATACTCAATTGTTACAATCTTTTATTTAACGGAATTATCAGAAAAGACAAAATTTCTAACTATTCGCTTGTACAACAATAAAATTAGGAAGCCGTTATTCCCACTTCACTTTGCTCTAAATACATTCCCTTCTTTGTCCTTTATTATACATAGTTACATTAATATCATTTTACACAAAATACACTCCTTGAAAAAACCAAATTTTCAAGGGTATTAATGTAACTATGTATAATAAGGACAAATAAAGAAGTGTATTTAGAGTAAAGCGGAGTGGAAATAGCAGCTCCCTCAAATTACTTAAATTATTAATTGAAATATATTTTTGATATCACTAAAAATTGTTAATTAATTTGATAATTTATTAATAAAAGGAGCCATTTGTTATGCAATTAGAAATTTGAAGGGGCGAGATGCAATTTTCAGCATCATAGGAAGCAATCCGTCTTTTAAACAAAAATCAAGGGGTGTATTTATAAGTTATTCACACTAAGACCCCCTAAACTATTGAGAAGTATCACTTTGCTCTCTAAATTATAAAAGCATACAAATGCCGTTAAATTGTAAAAACGTATAAATTGGATCGTTAATAGAAGTGGTAAAAGTGAAACAAACCAATAATTTAGGAGGTTCATTTACACATTTTCATAGTTGGGCAAATTTCACTTTACTCACTTGTGGTTTGGTGCATGTGCGGATTGCTCTCTTATCATTTGAAAATAACCATTTATGGACTAAAGCGCACAATCACATTTTCTGTCTAAACTAATCAAATGTGCAAGTCACGTGCTTTTGTTAGGAGTTCGTAGGGAGCTTCCATTTGCACTGAAAAAATTAGGTTAGACACCTCAATTTAATTATATTTTTCAATTACTGTTAAGTCTCTACTTAAAATGACCAAAAAAGACTTGGCATTGGCAAAAGTGTAAATAAAAGTTTTTGGACACCTATTTTCATCACTTTGTATTTCATACCCAACCTTAACCCAACTCTATTAGCTATAATTCAATTCTTGTATTCTATTTCATATTGAAATCAACAATGGATAATAAAGAAGATGTTTCCAAACAATTTTCTATAGAGAAAGTAATTTTTAATTGTTGTTTTGTAGTTTGATTTTCTGAATTCATTTGGAATTGAGTATCCAAAGAAACTCCATATATTTGGAATTAAGTATCCGGACAAATATATTTTGTTCAGCACTGAGTATCCATATGAAACAATTGGAACCAAGTTTCTTGTGTTCGACACTGAGTATCTGAACAAATTTCATATGTTTGGAATTAAGTATCCAGACAAATATATTTTGTTCGACACTAAGTATTTATATGAAACAATCAGAACTGATTTTCTTGTGTTCGGCGCTGAGTATCCGAACAAACTTCAAATGTTTGAAATTAAGTATCTGAACAAACATATTTTGTTCGACATTGAGTATCCATATGAAACAACCATAATTGATCTTCTTGTGTTCGGCACTGAGTATCCATATTTTGTATCAAACTTCACATGTGTGGAATTAAGTATCCAGATAAGTATATTTTGTTCAGTACTAAGTATCCATATAAAACAATTGGACTCGATTTTCTTATGTTCGACACTAAGTATCTAAAAATTGGTAGCCACTGGTGGATGTAGAGTGGAAGGAGCTCTTTGTCTGATGCAGAGTGGGAGGAGACCGCCGATGAATGTAGAGTAGGAGGAGACTTCACTTGGAATCCCTTTTCTTTTAGATGAACCCTATTTGTTGCTTGAAATTTTCTTTTGATTTTGTTCCTTTGTTATGGGTAATGGGTGTACAAAGTAGATTTGTATAAGGTTTTAGGAGTTTTAGGATTGGGATATGTATTATTTGGGGCGTCCAAACAAATAAATAAAATTTCAAATTTATTATTGGGGTACTTAAAGTAATGGGGTGTCCAACCTAATTCGTGGGGTGCATTTAGAGCCAATTCTTTGAGACCAAAACACATTCATAAGTTTCTAAATTTACAAAACTACCATTCATTTACCTTTTCAATAGTCCAGGAGTACTACCATGTGGTGCTCCATAGTAGTATGATTAATGGAGAAGGTAAAGTATTAATTATTTGTGTTAGATGATTGAGGAATATGAGAGGGCATCATAAATCATAAATAGTGAGAGAGTACGACTACGTGATACTCTGAGACTATTGTATAATTTTCCTCTTTTGTCACACCCACTCCACCCTTGTACTTTCTGACTCAAACACTCCTTGTCTCATTTCAACATCACCAATTTCTATGAATCGATATAAATATATATTTACTATCATATATGAAAAATCTTAAAACCCTAGAGGTATTGATTTGTGATTATGATTCAATCTTAAAGAATGAATAATAATTTCCAATCAAACATTCATAAATCTACTTCAATTAGACATGAATTGAATTATATCTACAAATAAATAATGACAAATCAACACAACGATATAACGTGAAAAAAAATCACAATTGAAGCAAGTCCAATTGTGATAAAAAACCACGACCAAAGCCAAAACAATTTACTAAGAAGACAAAGGAATTACACACGAGATCCTTCAATTACCTAGTGAATGCATGCCTAAATTGAACCCAACTGGATGTACCTTTTCCACCACTGTCTTCACTTCGAAATTGCTTTGCCTAACGTTGAATCTATAGCATCGATGTTGAATCCACGACGATGAGCTACTCCGCATTCCACCAAAGCTTCAGGCCCAAGTTTTCCGGAATCCACCGATGAACACCTCTATCTTTTTGTTAACAAAAGAACCAAAGCAACCCTTGATGTTTATCAATATGTGGTTCGTTGATCAATCGATCACTTTCTATAGATCAAGGAAACTCATATATAAATTATACCCTATAATATAGAACAGTTTATTTTTTACTCCTCTCTGAGAATCTGGATGGGTGCAACCCTAAAACGTGCAAACGACACACTTTATACTAAACAAAGTGTCTTGGGTCTTAGACCCAACTTGTTTATGTTAAGTGGTAACCGTTACCTTATACTTACATTTTTTTTTTTTTTGGACTTTTGAAAAGTTGTGGGTTGCATTTAACCTTTTAGTTATTATAATTGGACCTTCTCGTCATTGTTTGGAGTCTTGATTGATGAGTTAACATGTTGGTTGGGTAAGATTAGAACAAGAATGTCAAATTCAAATTTTTACTCTTTTACCGTTTACTTTCTCCACATTTTGAATCTTGATGTGAGGCTAAAACCATTGGAAAGCTTATTTCTGAGACTTAAATTTATACACAAGATTGACCATATTCCGTTTCCGAACAAGGGAGATATGCTTATTTGAAATCATCTAGCAAAAACAGTCTGGTCAAATCTCCATGAGTGAAAATTTGAATTCTGCATGAGCGAATTTCGTGAGAAAGCCATGTTTTCCCTAAGTTAATCCGCAAGAGCGGTTTTAAAATCACACGAGCAGATCTTGCGCTTCCAAACATCAATTTTTGTGCCCTTTTCACTCAAATCAGATCCCTCTCTCTCTTTTTGACCATTTCTCATCACTCTCTCTCTCTCTAACTTCTCTTTTCTCTCCATTCTCTCTAAACTCTCACCAAATTTCGCATTTTCTTTGACCTACAATGATTAAACGAGATTTTGATACTAGTTCTTTATACAAAAATGATGAACATCTTGAGGGCTATGTTTTTACTGGTAGAGATCAAATTCCGGCGAAGTTGTGTTTAAGAGTTTTCTCCTTTTCTCTCTTTGAGGTAGGAATTTCTTTACTCTTTTCAATACCTCATTATAGATAGACATGTGGTAGTTTTTATTGCATCAAAAACTTATTTTGATGGGTATTTTTGAAAAACATGTGATGAGGGTTAGGATTTTACGATCTAGAGTTAAATCTTGTCTTTTATTGATAATTTATGAGATTGTATGTTTGAGGAAAATGTTCAAAAAGGATTAGAGTAAAAAGCCCTAATTAATTCTTTATGGGTTATGAGAAAGAGGAAAAAATTGATGATTTGATTTTATTTGAACCATATGGGGTATTGTGTGTTACAAATGTGAAAATGGATATGTAAGAAAATAAAGAAAGTGATCATGAAATTTAATTTGTGTTAATTGTTATTTATGATTTTATAATTTCTAAGTTGTAATAATTGTCGAAAAATCAAAATTTCAGAGAAATAAAAAGGGTGTTGATAAATATTGTATGTATGAAAGATTTTTGGATTGGTTATTCTCGTTTATGAGAGTTCTGATGAAAAGCCCCAAATCCTTTGGTTATTTATTTGTTTAAGAGATGGGATTAATTTGTGTTACTTATGTGTTGGAAATAAATTACTAGTTGAGTTTTGATAATTAATGAGAAAGGTGTGACGATTTGTTGTGGGTATTGAGGGGTTGGAGAGAAAGGAAAATAATTTTTGGAAATCAATCAAACATTTATATACTTTTGTGAAACGAGAAGTAAGAGGAGCTGATGATTTTGTTTTTTTTCTTCAAAACTAGTGAATAATTGTATTTGTGACAAATTACTACTTGTTGAACCAAATTTGAATATTTTGAATTGAATCAAAAAGATGGGATGGTAGTAATGGAAGAGACTTTAATTATGAGTTTTGAAAATAGTGTGAATTGGAAGATGAATTAATTGGAGTTGAAAGATGAAAGTTATGTAACGTATAAATGCTGATAAAATCTAAATCAAGAGGATGAAATTGAATTCATGGACTTGGTACCTATTGTTTATGAGGCTGTGTCCTTGGCCTTGGCCAATGGTAGATGATGGTATTGACGTTATTGAATAATTTGTAAAACTTGGAATAATGAGCCAATTATTGAGTTGAATGAAAGTGCGCATTAATATGGGTTTCTCTCCCCTCCGCATTTGTGCTCGGTAAAGTTTGGCGTTTTAACGGGTTTCTCTCCCCTCTAGTTCGCACCTGGTAAAGTGTGAACGGGTTTCTCTTCCCTCCGGCTTGAGGTTCGGTAAAGTTTGGCGCTTTGAAATGGCTATTCCTCAACCCTCTGGCTTGCGCCTGGTAAAGTGGGTTGTGGTGGTTATGGCTTAACGAAGTTGGGGTCCGTTATGTGTTAATTACGTGTAGTGTATCTTCATACTTGTGTTGTGATGAGAAGGGATACATTATTGGCTTTACGTGCTTGTGATTGGTAAAATATGGTAATGCGTGTTGACACGTCTATTGTTACTTATATATATATATATATATATTTGTGAATGTTCATTTTGCACTTTTACTTAAGGCCATAATATATATGTCCTTGTAGCCGTAATGAGTTAGAATGTAGGACAAGTATATTGTTTAGATCGATCTTAGGAGATCATGGTAATGTGATGAATGGTAGAGATTTCTTTAAATGCAAATGAAAAGATTTGAAAAGTAAAAACTGGTCTTTGTTTCTTGTTATGTTAAAGAGGACCTTTTGGAAAATTGTATTTATGTAAGTACATTTTGAAGTATGAAATATCACATATCCTATATATCTATATATATATATGTGGAGCATTCATGATCATAGCTATCTATATGTTGCTATTGTTTAGGATTATTGGGATTCCTAATGGACATTTGTGTTCATCCCACATTACTAATCATTTTTTAGGTATGGAGTGAAGAGTTGTTTGAGACTTGAAATCTATCAATTGTTGGCCATGAGACCTTTTAAATGCAGGCGAAATGCCAATGTAATGTAAAAAGGATTAATCCCTTTTATATATTTCGTTATTTTGTAATTGATGACGCAATGCCTATGGGCGTATATTGTATTTGAGTATATGTACACAAGAGAGAACATTGTAATTTATTTCTTCCTAAATATCTTTGATGTTTTTTATTATTGAACTGGACTGATTTGAAGGAAAAATGTAACATTATCCGAGTAATAAAAGTTGGGGAAAGTTGGGGCGTTACAAGAGCCACGAAGATTGCTCGAGCTCTCACCTTACTACTCAAGTAGTGAGACTAAAGGCGGTACTCACATATAGGCCAACCGTTCGAGCGCAACATCTACCGCTCGAGTGATAAAACATGTTTCCCAGAAGTTCAGAAAACAGGCAAAGATACTAAATGAACCACTTCACCGCTTGAGTGTACGAAAGACTGCTCGATCTCTGTGCTTAGTCAGCGAAGAGGCAAACAAGGACTGCTCAAGTCAAGATACTGAACGTCAGTACAAACTTCTTTACTCAAGTACAACACAGGTTGAAATCACATCTAAACTCTCATATCCTCATAGATACAAAAAACGAAAGCAATTACAATTGAATGATATTTTTGTCCAATGGGATTACCAATTACCAAAAACCTAACAATATATATCTACATTGGTCTCTTAGAAATCAATGAATTGGTCCTCTATTTCCGTCCTGATGCCCAATTACACCTTCTTAGAGCAAACACTTGCCATCAAACAACATAGGTTACTGGTGAGAAGAACTTCAAATTATTTGTTTGTGTTAATGATTTCAAATGGGCTAAGGTTTCCTCAATTAACAATGCACTGAACAAAAGTAATCAAACACTAGTTGATGTATATGTTATATATATATATTGCTAGGTCCTTGGTGAAAGTTTTTGGCATCACGTTAAGTTGTTTAATGGTTTCACTACTTGGAAAAAGGGATTAGGTGGCATATTTTTTAATGACGTATTTTTAAACGTCATTTTTTTAATATGTAGTATATTTATTTATCAAACGACACCATAGATGTTAAAAATGCCTCCAAATGCGTTGTGCTTCACACGCTTGGTCTCCCTCTCTTTTCAAACCCTAATTTTGAATCTGAGACTCACACCCAAATCTCTCTCTCTCTCTCTCTCTCTCTCTCTCTCTCTCAGAGCGATTTTGAAGCTCCATCGCTTGTTCATTCTCAGAGCGAGGTAGCGAGCACCAACGAAGGTGAGCTCCATTGTCTCTCTCTCTCTCTCTTTCTCTGTCTCTCTCTCTCTCTCTCTCTCTCAACCCTCTCTAAACCCTTATCAGAGTGATTCAGAGATTCATCTTAGTGATTTTGTCGCAGAGATTTAGAGCGATTTCATCTCAGTGATATCATCGCAGAGATTCAAAACGGTCTCCACCATCTGTACCATCATCTGCACCATCGTCTACTAAGGTGAGCTCCACCGTCTCTCTCTCTCTCTGAAGCTCTTCTTTCCCGTCTCTCTCTCTCTCTCTTTGTTTCAGCGATTGATGAGCTGTATGTATTGTTTTTCACTGATGAGTTGTATATGCTTTGTTTCATTGTCTTTTCTTTGTTTGGTTGCTGAGAAAACTGGGAAAAAAATATGCTCTGTTTCATCGCAGAGATTCTTTCTTTTTGTTGTCTTTTCTTTGTTTTTCACTGATGAGTTGTGAGTGAGTGATGGCTGTTTCTTCTTCTTCTTCTTCTTCTTTGGTGTTGTCGTCGTTGCCGCCGCCGGAGCATTCAGATTTGTATGGGAAGCGGAGGGAGCTTGCTAAGGTTAAGATATTGGAGAGAGAAAGATTACTTTTATTGAGGTTGGCTTTTAATTCAAGTTTATTTAGTAATTAATTTTTTATTTTGTTTTATTTTTATTGGCTGTTTTGTTGTTAAATTCATGTAAATATTATTTTTACTCTTGATTGGGGTTGGATGGTGAATTAGAAATATGAGAAATTTTACCCTCAAAAACTAAAAATAATTAAAAGAAGATGAAAATAATTGAATTAGTGAGAGGGAAAAAATTGTGGTGGAAAGTGGAAACCCAATTAGAATTACGATTTGGTTGTTATATTAAAATGAAGAAATTGTCTTTGAATGAATGATATCAATTTGGGGATATTCTTGCTTGATACAACAGTCTCAAAAACCTCATCTTCAACCTGCTTCCCAGTGCTGTAAAGAGTGCGTGATTGGTCTTGCAATTGTGTTGTATAGCATGCAGTTGATCTTTTTTTCCCCCCCTTCTTTGTATGCCAGACAAATTCATCGATGCAATTTAAATATCTTGATTTTTTTTTTGAAAAGGTTATATTTTATCTTAAGAATTATTGATGTTCGGTTACTAAACCTAAACTTGATTGGACTTCACAATTTGGTAGGGTTGCTGATTTCGTGGTGGCAAATTCAGATCCTTTCAGAAGTCAAAAGAAATCTGAATTCTGAATCTTATGTATGATGTTGCATTGCTTACTGAAACTTTAGGAAAATAAAAATTCATGGAAGCAAATTGAACTAGTTGTCGTTGTCTAATTACTCTTATCTCAACTTAATTTTTATTCTTGAAACTGGCTTCTCTTCAGATAACACAACAACACATCATGACTTTTAATTCCTGGTTTTAAATTTTTATCTCTGGGACATCACATCTTGCACCTGCAGTAGGCTTATTTGTTGGTTTGCCATTATGCTGGTGATGTAAGTTTCTATTCTTTGTGTTATGATATGTATTTATTTAATAGTTCATTCAGCCCCAGAATATACACTTTTGAAACAAAAAACATTGACCAACACTTCAATTTATTTTTCAGGTCACCTATCAAACTGAATTTTTTCTGGACAAAAACAAAGATTATGTTATTGCTGAACATCAAGCACTCTTGAGTGCTTCCAAATGTTCCTTTGTGTCGGGTTTGTTTCCACTTTCATCTGAGGAGTCCTCTAAACAATCAAAGTTCTCTTCAATAGGTTCACAGTTCAAGGTCTGATGTTCTCTCTCTCTCTCTCTCTCTCTCTCTTAAATTATCTACTTCTTTTGTACAATAGCTTGACTTACGAAATTCCTGTTGTACTTTTTGCAGGAACAATTGCAACAATTGCTTGAAACTCTGAGTTCAACTGAGCCTTGTTATATTCGCTATGTGAAGCCCAATAATCTTCTTAAGCCAGGTATTTTTGAGAATAGTAATGTTCTATAACAACTGCGTTGTGGGGTAAGGAAGGGTAACTTTTACATGGTGTTGGAAATGAAGTTGGCTGCCTTCTTTTTTCGTCCCCCTCATAACTCTTGTTAATAATGCTCGAGTTAGGGTATTATATAAATCTTTGTTATTATTTTTGTTCCTTGTCCTTTTTTTAGTTAATTAAAGTTTGGCAAATAATTTTCATATTTTTTGGGTTTATTTATTTATTTCACCTCTCTGTTTGCTAGTGTATTTTCGTTCGGTTCTTTTAGTATAATTTTATTTGATGAATTTTTATTGATGGATGTGAACTTTGTTAAAAAAATTCTGTACTCATTTCCAATCAAGAATTGTTTTTCACTACCCACCTCAATCAGCTGTCTTAGAATTATTTTTTATGGAACATTAGTTTTTGTAACCTTACTGGAACTGCATGAATGTAATAACCCTCACCACCGCCTACCGATAAACACTGATTACCGTTAAACTGAACTGATTATGACTGATAATTGAACTGATTAAAAGTACTGAACTGACTGACCGAAATTGAAACTGAATTGAATGAATACATCTGTGTGAATTGCATTTTATCTGTTGACGGTTTGTTTGATCTGTTCGTGTTTTAGGTTTAAACTGTTAATTGAAGGCCTTATCGGCGGCCGAACCGGGAAATGATTGATGTTTTATGATCGTCATAATTAATGTGATTTTATGGTATATTTACCTAAAATTTGATTAGGTATGATTAAATTAGATTAAAATGAGTTACATTGCAATAGTTGCCGTAATTACCGTTTTGCCACACTTAGTGGCCATTATCTATACACATGTGAGCCTTGTACACACTTGAACAACATTTCCATCAGCCTTTTCCCTTGTTCTTGCCGACCAAGAGAGGAGTTAGGAGAGACTTGAGTTGATCTTGAGTTCTACTTCGTGTATTGCTTGGTGAGATTGAAGAATTGATGTTTAGACTCCATAATTGAACTCCTAACCTTGCATTGGAGACCTAAGGTAGAGTAATTACCCTCTTGTTTATCTTGTTCTTGCATGATTCATGTCAAAGTTGAGGATTGAGCCATGTTTTAGTTCATACATGTAGGATTGGAACATAATTCATGCTTGCATGTTTGAATTGTTGAGTTGTGAGTTGAATTCATGGCAAAAAGGTTACATGCATGTTCATAATTATATTAAGTCCATGGTTTCACCATGTTTTGTAAAGAATTGGCTCCTTAGAGCCTCAAATTGGAACCTTAAATTGATTTGAATTCATGCATATTTGCGTGTTCTTCATATTCTTGAACAAATGGTTTGAAATTGAGTTTGAATTAAACACCCTTGGGCTTGATTTCTCAAATTGAGCTTTGAACCATGTTATTCTATGTGTTTATAAATGTTTTCCAGAAAATGAGCCCAAGAGGATTGGTTTTGATGCATTTGATTGTGAGTTTGAGCTTGGAGGTGCAATCTGGAATTCCCAGATTTTGCACTTACGCTCGAGCGGGGAAAGTGGCGCTCGAGCGTGGAATCCGAGCATCCAGCATCTCTCTGCACTGTTTTACAGTCCGCTCGAGCGGAGGATTGGGCGCTCGAGCGGAGTCATGTCTCAAGCTCGAGCGGGCGTCGAGCGGAGATTTCACCCATCCAGTACTTTTACAGTACGCTCGAGCGGGAAAGTTTACGCTCGAGCGTGTACCTTTGTTGCATGACCGCTCGAGCGGGGAAACCTGCGCTCGAGCGGGACTCTGTTTTTCTGAAAATGCTTTTAAAAGTGCATCTTTGCATCCTCATCTCATTATAGGCATTCTTAGGCCTAGTTTAAGGCATCTTGTTGAGGGCATAGATGTAGAACACACCGAGGCATTAGGGATTAAGTTATGATTTTTCCCAACTGTGTAGCTTAGTGTGTTCAATCTGTTATCTGTGTAGGGTTGGCGACTGGGGAGGCACGCTCTAGCATACTGTAGCCCGAACTCTGTGAGTAACGATTGTGTAAAGATATGTTCACAAATGATTATCTTCTGATCAACTGAACTGTATTGTTTTCTGAACTGATTACTGTTAACTGAATGAATGTATGTCCTATATTCTGAACTGTATTGTGGCATCCTTAGCACCCACTGTTTACTGTTACTGTTACAGAGATCTCTGTCGGTTCCCTCGTGGAACCACTACTGTTTACTGACTGATGGCCATCATTACTGTTCGGTCTTTAAGACCTACTGTTTACTGCTATGCTAATGGATGTACCACATATGACTAAATAACTGTTCTGACTGAAAGACTGAAATATTGTTTAATGAACTGCTTTCATTACTGTAAGGACATTTCATTCATAACCTCTTTACGCATTATGTTATTCACTGGGCTTTAGCTCACTGTTTATATATATGTAGGTGCTCAGCCACCAGATCGGAGCTAGGAGTGTGGGTTAGACTCCAGTTTTGTCAAGCCAGCCTTTGTGCCTAACTGCGAGGTTCCGAGTTGCCATGCTATGGCTTTGGGGTGTTTTGTTTTTCCCCCGTCTGTCTCCATACTGTTTGGATTACTGTATAGACTGTCAGTCACTAACTATACTGTTATCAAGGGATTAGGTCCCTGTACTGTGTGACTGTAAATTTTGTACAGACTGTACCGTTTATATATGTATATATGTGAATGCATGAAAAATCTTTTTGGCATACAGACTGTCACAGCTCAATGGACATTATTTATTTACTGTATTGGCTTCCGCCAGGCCCTGTACTCTGTTTTACTGTGTTACTGTTCTGCAGGCCTTCGGTAATCTCGGATTACTAGCCGGTTACGGTGCTAAACCCATAGGGCCGGGTTTGGGTCGTGACAGAGTGGTATTAGAGCGATACTTACCACGAGTTATACCGCACACACGTGTCCAAATGAGCTATAAGGTGTCCTAGAAAAGTAATTAGGGCATCTCATGAACTTGAAAATTGTGTGGCTATGTTATGACTGAATACATGTTGATGTGATAACTGTCTAAATATGCAACTGTTTCTGTTACAATTGCTATAACTGTTATAACTGCTTATAGTGAAATGGACAATGCAAATGAACCTGAATCCTCATCTACTGAGGCAAGAATGGAAAGAATGGAAAGAATGATGGAACTGATAACTGCTAGACTTGAACAACAACAGAACCAACAGACCCCACCTCCTCCTCCGGTACAGCCGGAACCTAATGCGAATGTGAATGATGGGGATATTATTGCTCTGACCCAGAAGTTCAGCAAAATGAAACCGCCATCCTTTCAGGGAGGCCTGGAACCGTTAAAAGTTGAAGCTTGGGTTCTGGAAACAGAAAAACTATTTGAAGTTTTCTCGTGCTCTGAAGCACACAAAGTACTGTTAGCCACCTTTACATTACAAGAAGAAGCTAGAAGGTGGTGGATGTTGATCCGCGATACAAATACTATTATGACTTGGGCTCAGTTCAAGGAGTCCTTCTTTGAAAAGTACTTCCCACAGTGTGTCAGGGATAGGAAAGTAACTGAGTTTGAACAACTGAAACAGGGCACCATGTCGGTTGCCGAATATGAAACAAAATTTACTGAACTTGCTCGTTATGCACCACACATGGTGGACACGGATTACAAGAAGGCCAGAAAATTTGAGGGTGGCCTTAATGTTGCAATACTTGACCGAATAAATGTTTTAAAACTACCGACTTATGTGGGTGTTCTCGACCGGGCATTGATGGCCAAGTCAAACATTGAAGCACTGAAAACTGAAACACCAACGTCGGAATGGCGTGGTAAGAGGCAGGGTTTTAAATTTAAGAAAGGCAAGCACAACCCGGCCAACAAGAAACAGAATACGGGGTCGACAACTAGCCCCAGCCAAGGGAGTGGGTTTATACCACCCTGTTCTGAGTGTGGCAAGAAGCACAAAGGGGTCTGCTACAAAATATCTGGAGCCTGTTACAGGTGTGGCAAGGTGGGTCACATGGTTAAAGACTGCCCCTCTGCTCCACAAGCCAGTAGTAAAGCTGCACCAAGCGTGGCAGCATCAACTGTAGCACCAAAGCCTAACCCCAAAGCTACTGGGAAAGAGCCCATGAGGCAGGGCCGAGTGTTCGCCCTAGTACCGGGAGACGTGCAAAATACTGAAACTGTTGTGTTAGGTATCATCTCTATTTGTGCACAAAATGCATATGTATTGATTGATTCGGGGTCTACACATTCTTATGTATCGCATGCTTTCTCACAGAAATTGAATAGACCCTTAGAACCCATGAACTATCTGCTAGCCGTATCATCGCCCGTAGGGGGATCCATGACATGTGCTTATATGTACCCCGCATGTGAAATTATTGTTGGGGATATGCATCTGTTTATTGATTTACTGCCATTGAACATTGATCATTTTGATGTAATATTGGGGATGGATTGGTTACAAAAATATCATGCCACTATTGACTGTGTGACCAAGCAAGTTGTTTTCCGTCCACCCGGTTTGCTTGAATTTGTGTTTAATGGGAGTGGAGTAGTACCTCCTCCGTATTTGATTTCGTCAGTGAAAGCTGTTAAATTAATTAGAAAGGGGTGTAAAGGATATCTGTGTTCTGTGCTGACTGTGTCTACTGATGATAGTGATAAGACTGATGTGAATTGTATTCCTATAGTCAGGGAATTCCCAGATGTATTTCCAGATGATCTGCCAGGGGACTTGATTGACAGGGAGATTGAATTTACCGTTGATGTAATCCCGGGTACACAACCAATATCGAAAGCTCCTTACAGAATGGCCCCAACTGAACTGAAGGAACTGAAAGTGCAACTGCAAGAACTCTTAGACAAAAAGTTCATTAGACCCAGTACCTCACCATGGGGTGCACCGGTTTTGTTTGTAAAGAAGAAAGATGGCTCATTGAGATTGTGTATAGACTACCGTGAACTGAACAAGGTAACTGTGAAAAATAAATACCCATTACCGCGCATTGATGATTTATTTGATCAGTTACAGGGTGCACAAGTGTTTTCCAAGATCGATCTCAGGTCGGGGTATCATCAACTGAAGGTTAAACCAGAAGACATTGATAAAACTGCTTTTAGAATGAGGTATGACCATTATGAATTTTTAGTTATGCCATTCGGAGTCATGAATGCCCCTGCTGCTTTTATGGACCTTATGAACAGAATCTTTAAACCGTACCTTGACAATTTTATTGTTGTATTTATTGATGACATACTGATTTACTCCAAAAGTGTAGAACAACATGAACATCATCTGAGACTTGCCCTGCAAACTCTAAGAGAACAGAAACTGTATGCTAAACTGTCTAAATGTGAATTTTGGCTTGACTATGTTATGTTTTTGGGGCATATTGTTAGCAAAAATGGAATTTCTGTTGATCCGCAGAAAATTGAAGCTGTAGTGAACTGGCCTAGACCAACAAATGTGACTGAAGTCCGAAGCTTTTTGGGTTTGGCTGGATATTACAGAAGATTTGTCAAAGATTTCTCCAAAATTGCTTTACTGTTGACTCAACTGACTCAGAAAGGGATATCATTTGACTGGACTGACCAAAGAGAATCTGCTTTCCAAGAATTGAAAACTTGACTAGTGACTGCACCGGTTCTGACCTTACCTTCAGGTACGGATGGTTATACTGTATTTAGTGATGCTTCTCATAAGGGTTTCGGGTGTGTTTTAATGCAGAATGGGAGAGTTATTGCTTATGCTTCCCGACAGTTGAGACCGCACGAAAAGAACTACCCGACCCATGACCTGGAACTTGCTGCAGTAGTATTCGCACTGAAAATCTGGCGTCACTATCTGTACGGGGTGACATGTGAAGTATACACCGACCACAAGAGTTTGAAATATTTCTTCACACAGAAAGAACTGAACATGAGACAGCGGAGATGGCTAGAACTGATTAAAGATTATGACCTACAGATATTGTACCATCCGGGAAAAGCCAATACCGTTGCCGATGCATTGAGCCGAAAATCGATTGGAAACTTAGCCTGTTTGCTTACCAGACAGAAAGAGTTGCTTTGTGACCTTGAAAAATCTGAAATTGAAATTGTTTTGCGAGAACAAGGTGGAACCTTAGCTGCTATTTCTACACAACCGGCACTGATAGAAGAAATTAAAGAGAAACAGCAACAGGATGACTTCTTGAAAAAGATCATCGAAGAAAGAGAATCTAAACCGAGACCGGGATTCAAATTTGAGAATAATGTACTGAATTTCAAGAAAGACTGTGTGTACCGAATGATACTGAACTGAAAAGAAGGGTTCTGCAAGAGGGCCACAACTCAAGATTTTCTATCCATCCGGGGAATACGAAAATGTACCAAGATCTGAAACAGAATTTCTGGTGGCCGGGAATGAAGAAAGAAATTGCCGACTTTGTGTCCAAATGTCTTCATTGCCAACAAGTCAAAGCGGAACATCAACGACCTACCAGGTTATTGCAACCCCTACCCATACCAGAGTGGAAATGGGAGCATATCACGATGGATTTCATCGTTGGGTTACCTCGCTCCAGAAAAGGTATGGATTCAATTTGGGTTATTGTTGATAGACTAACCAAATCTGCTCACTTCTTACCTGTCAAGACAATCTATAATGCGGACAAACTGGCTGTTATCTATATTGATGAAATTGTGAGACTGCATGGAGTGCCTGTGTCTATTGTTTCTGACAGGGATTCGAAGTTTACATCGAGGTTTTGGCAAAGCCTACAGACTGCACTGGGTACTGAACTGAGACTGAGTAGTGCCTATCATCCTCAGACAGATGGACAGTCAGAAAGAACCATCCAAACTCTGGAGGATTTACTGAGAATGTGTGTCCTTGATTTTCAAGGAGATTGGGAAAGTCATCTGCCATTAGCTGAATTTGCTTACAACAACAGCTATCACTCGAGTATCGGCATGGCGCCTTTCGAGGCATTGTATGGCAGAAAATGTAGATCTCTGATTTGCTGGGCAGAAGTTGGAGATGGGCCTTTGCTTGGGCCCGAAATTGTGTATGACACAACTGAGAAAGTAAAAATGATACAACAGAGACTGAAAACTGCACAGAGCAGACAGAAAAGTTATGCTGATGTCAGAAGACGGGACAGAGAGTATGAAGTGGGTGATCACGTTTTTGTGAAAGTGACACCAATGAAGGGCCAGACTCGTTTTGGAGTCAAAGGCAAGCTAGCGCCAAGATACGTCGGACCGTATGAGATTATTGAGAAAATCAATCCGGTGGCGTATCAAGTTGCGCTTCCTCCTGAAATGGAGCACATGCATAGTGTTTTCCACATTTCTATGTTAAGAGATTATCTCCGGGATCCCTTCCATGTAATTGAGCCTACTCGGGTAGTGTTAAGTGATGACTACACTTACGAGGAACGGCCTATACAGATTGTAAACAGATGGATCAAGAAACTGAGGAACAAAGAGATCCCGCCAGTGAAAGTTGACTGGCAGAACCACGGTGGCGTGCATGCCACTTGGGAAAGGGAAGATGACATGGCCAAACGATATCCCGAACTGTTTCCACTGAATCCTGTTTTCTTCCAGAATGAAGGTAACTCGAGTTTAGAGGACTAAACTTTTCATAAGGAGGGGAGACTGTAATAACCCTCACCACCGCCTACCGATAAACACTGATTACCGTTAAACTGAACTGATTATGACTGATAATTGAACTGATTAAAAGTACTGAACTGACTGACCGAAATTGAAACTGAATTGAATGAATACATCTGTGTGAATTGCATTTTATCTGTTGATGGTTTGTTTGATCTGTTCGTGTTTTAGGTTTAAACTGTTAATTGAAGGCCTTATCGGCGGCCGAACTGGGAAATGATTGATGTTTTATGATCGTCATAATTAATGTGATTTTATGGTATATTTACCTAAAATTTGATTAGGTATGATTAAATTAGATTAAAATGAGTTACATTGCAATAGTTGCCGTAATTACCGTTTTGCCACACTTAGTGGCCATTATCTATACACATGTGAGCCTTGTACACACTTGAACAACATTTCCATCAGCCTTTTCCCTTGTTCTTGTCGACCAAGAGAGGAGTTAGGAGAGACTTGAGTTGATCTTGAGTTCTACTTCGTGTATTGCTTGGTGAGATTGAAGAATTGATGTTTAGACTCCATAATTGAACTCCTAACCTTGCATTGGAGAGCTAAGGTAGAGTAATTACCCTCTTGTTTATCTTGTTCTTGCATGATTCATGTCAAAGTTGAGGATTGAGCCATGTTTTAGTTCATACATGTAGGATTGGAACATAATTCATGCTTGCATGTTTGAATTGTTGAGTTGTGAGTTGAATTCATGGCAAAAAGGTTACATGCATGTTCATAATTATATTAAGTCCATGGTTTCACCATGTTTTGTAAAGAATTGGCTCCTTAGAGCCTCAAATTGGAACCTCAAATTGATTTGAATTCATGCATGTTTGCGTGTTCTTCATATTCTTGAACAAATGGTTTGAAATTGAGTTTGAATTAAACACCCTTAGGCTTGATTTCTCAAATTGAGCTTTGAACCATGTTATTCTATGTGTTTATAAATGTTTTCCAGAAAATGAGCCCAAGAGGATTGGTTTTGATGCATTTGATTGTGAGTTTGAGCTTGGAGGTGCAATCTGGAATTCCCAGATTTTGCACTTACGCTCGAGCGGGGAAAGTGGCGCTCGAGCGTGGAATCCGAGCATCCAGCATCTCTCTGCACTGTTTTACAGTCCGCTCGAGCGGAGGATTGGGCGCTCGAGCGGAGTCATGTCTCAAGCTCGAGCGGGCGTCGAGCGGAGATTTCACCCATCTAGTACTTTAACAGTACGCTCGAGCGGGAAAGTTTACGCTCGAGCGTGTACCTTTGTTGCATGACCGCTCGAGCGGGGAAACCTGCGCTCGAGCGGGACTCTGTTTTTCTGAAAATGCTTTTAAAAGTGCATCTTTGCATCCTCATCTCATTATAGGCATTCTTAGGCCTAGTTTAAGGCATCTTGTTGAGGGCATAGATGTAGAACACACCGAGGCATTAGGGATTAAGTTATGATTTTTCCCAACTGTGTAGCTTAGTGTGTTCAATCTGTTATCTGTGTAGGGTTGGCGACTGGGGAGGCACGCTCTAGCATACTGTAGCCCGAACTCTGTGAGTAACGATTGTGTAAAGATATGTTCACAAATGATTATCTTCTGATCAACTGAACTGTATTGTTTTCTGAACTGATTACTGTTAACTGAATGAATGTATGTCCTATATTCTGAACTGTATTGTGGCATCCTTAGCACCCACTGTTTACTGTTACTGTTACAGAGATCTCTGTCGGTTCCCTCGTGGAACCACTACTGTTTACTGACTGATGGCCATCATTACTGTTCGGTCTTTAAGACCTACTGTTTACTGCTATGCTAATGGATGTACCATATATGACTAAATAACTGTTCTGACTGAAAGACTGAAATATTGTTTAATGAACTGCTTTCATTACTGTAAGGACATTTCATTCATAACCTCTTTACGCATTATGTTATTCACTGGGCTTTAGCTCACTGTTTATATATATGTAGGTGCTCAGCCACCAGATCGGAGCTAGGAGCGTGGGTTAGACTCCAATTTTGTCAAGCCAGCCTTTGTGCCTCACTGCGAGGTTCCGAGTTGCCATGCTATGGCTTTGGGGTGTTTTGTTTTTCCCCCGTCTGTCTCCATACTGTTTGGATTACTGTATAGACTGTCAGCCACTAACTGTACTGTTATCAAGGGATTAGGTCCCTGTACTGTGTGACTGTAAATTTTGTACAGACTGTACCATTTATATATGTATATATGTGAATGCATGAAAAATCTTTTTGGCATACAGACTGTCACAGCTCAATGGACATTATTTATTTACTGTATTGGCTTCCGCCAGGCCCTGTACTCTGTTTTACTGTGTTACTGTTCTGCAAGCCTTCGGTAATCTCGGATTACTGGCCGGTTACGGTGCTAAACCCATAGGGTCGGGTTTGGGTCGTGACAATGAAGGACTGATTTTTTTAAATTGTTTTATAGGACTTTCTTGCTAATTAAGTATAAACACATGAAGTTTGTTAAAATTGTGTATTTTGCTGCTTGATTACTGTTGGAACGCTAGCTTGTTGATAGTGGCCAAATTTTTTAATTGAAATTGAAACCAAGTTGAAAAAGTTGAAAATTTAGTAATACAAAATTTTCATTTTGTAATGAAATGTTTCACATCTCTCTCTCTCTCTCTCTCTCTCTCTCTCTCTCTCGCAGATGATACTACCTGGTAATGGATTACTCTTAAGTCAGTAACTTCTTACTATTATTGCCTAAATAGAAAAAGAAAAAAAGAAAAAAAGAAAAAAAGAAAAACATCATAATGTGAACACAAATCCTGTAACATATTTTATAACATAATGTCAACAAAATGTTTTTGGCTAATGTGAACACAAATCCATTACCTTATTTTATAACATAATTGTAGCACGCGCCCGTGGGCCTCGCTACAGCTCGGACTCGATTTGTGTCACGGTTCTTAATCTGAACCAAAGAGTCCAAATCTGGAAAATCGTTTTGAGAAACAGATTTTTGAAAAGAAGTGCCAAACATGGACTGCTTTGCCAGATACAGAGTCGCCACCTAAATATTTTTAAGGGGGAATTTAGGAAATCCTGACTCGGTGCCAAAGGCCACGCGTCCGTCATCACCAAAGTTGCCTCGGCTCGGGAGCTAGGGTACGATCGGGGAAGGTCAGCTATGAGCACCCTTTCTCGCCCGATCCGAAGATCGGCCTCTACTAACCGTGATATCCGTTTTTGAAAACGTTATGTGTTCCTATCCCGATTATTAGCCTAGAATTACTATGTTATGCGCACAGCACAAAAGTATAGACTAGATTGCCTAATTTGGGAATAAGCATTGCATATTCATTTGTTTTGAAAAAAATGTTTTGGAATTTGCTACTCGCAAGTAGGCTAAAACATGGATTTCAATGAGCTATTCCAACTCAGGCAACCCAACCTTCACCCACAGGCATTCAAGCAGTTATATCACATAAGCAGCTAGCCTCATGGTAATCATGCTATCATGGCAACACTCACACGCATGCAAGGATGCTAAAGCATAGATACTTACATCGTACTCCGTGCCAAAAACAAAAACTAGTTAATAATCATATGCATGATCCTAGTTCATGTTAAGATGGCTAATGCAACACATGCAAGATGCAACTAAGATAGGCTGCTAATCTACAATGACATGTGAAATGCTACAATTAACACATATTCAATTTGGAATTGAAATACAAATGCAGTTAGAATGATGCGCCGAGCCTGGTGCATGTAAGACAAATGTATGGATGCACGCATGCTAAGCATAAGGTATGCTAATTTAAATATGCCCTAGTCTACCATCATAAGCAGGTAAATAAAAGGGGAGAAAGACGTGGGATTGGAAGACATGCACACACGCACCCACACTTATTACAAATTTGCCCTCGCTCGGAGGGACCAAAAGAATAATACCATCCGAATAATGAATTACCTATCCTAGCTAATTAATTATTACAGACCCTCTAATTTAACAAATCAAATGCAGAATAACGACGGCCGCAGCCCTGCCTCGGGATACGCGAATGATGCATGCTCGATCCATCTTGCCCGGAAACCCGTACCATGCCACTGTTGCCTCTGTTAATGCCGCCCTGCTCCTCTGAAAATTTCCAAAGTGTTGGGATATGTTCTCTGCACACTGTAGGACACCATCGGCTAAGAGAAATAATCACCGGCCATGGGAAATTTCTATCGGCTGCTTTCAAGTCTATCGGCCACCAATCCACGGCCGGTCGGCATTCTACAGTGCCGGTCGGCAAAAACTTCCTGCAGAAGCTGGTTTTTGACAGCAACAAGGACATACAGTGTATGGCATGGAATTTCAAGCAAATGTATGCGCGGGCACACTCCCTATCATGCAAGGGACTCAAGGGAGCATGACCCTCGACCCTCGAGCCATCAATCATACATTTTGATGAATGGTGGCCTAAGAGGCCGAGGTTGCAATTCAATGTAAAATGCATGCAAACAAAACACATGAATACCAACACCCTATCATGTTGGAGTCAAGGGGATTGGCGACCGAGGGTTGAGGCGTGTTTTGTCACTTGAAGTACAAACACTCCTCAATCCCCATGCCCGGTTTGACACCCCAAACCAAGCAATGCAATGCATGTTATGCAAACATGGCTCAAAAATGCAGCATGACACTAAAATACAAGGCATGCCGAATGTAATGCAACATATCATGGCTAGCATACAATGTTCCTAACATGCAATGCCACAATGCAACTCATCATGTAATGCTAATATGGTACAATGCAAGCATGCAATTAGAGGCAACAAGTCAAGCATACAACCAAGGGACTTAGACTAAAATGGGAGGCCTCAAACACCTCCAAAAACAGTGGCTAAAAGTGCCTCAAACAATGGACGAAATGCACTACAAACATGCAAGTCGAAAGGGGCCCGAGGCTAAGGCATAACAAAGGGCATTCCACTGCTACTAACCCAAACAAGCATGGCATGAACTATACAACCAAAACAGAATTTTAGCATGCAAAATGAGCTCCAAAATCCACTGGTATGGCAGCCCCAAAATGACCCAAACACATAGGCATACACAATGCGCATTTCAAGGCATGAAAACACAACACTTCGAGGCATTGAAAGAGACACAAAGGACAATGTAAGGCCACATTATATGGACTGAAATATGATCTCAACTAATGCCAAATGATGATAATGGGCTAAGCTAGGCATGTTAATGATCCATATACTCAAGGTTCATGATCCAAAATGCAAAGCAACTATATCAAGCATGCTAAACAAGTCCAAATCAGTGGCCAATAGACCTCATGCATGACAAAATATGGCCAAGAACTTCACAAAGTAAAGTCAAAATATGAGAGCATATTGATCAAAAGTCATGACGCATTTCTAGGCACAAACAAGGGAATACAAAGCAAGTATGTTAAGCATGCAAAGGGCCACAAATCCGACTGAAAACAGAGATAACATGTGACCTAAATAGCACCAAAAACATCTGATATGGAGCCCAAAACAACCAAGCATATATGCTACCCTTATGAGCAAAAAAAAAAAAAACATGCACAAATGAGACACAAAGGGAGAGGGGTGTCCCTCCCCTATACAAGACTTCAAACCATCTTTTTCACCACTGAAAATCCACTGGATTTCAGTGGTGAGAAGGCTAATACAACAAAGTAAATAAGGCTTACAAAAAAAAGCACCAAAAGAGGCCAAAAGAGGCCTAAGAGGGGGATTTCGACCCCCAATGCCAAAACACCCTTAATGAAAGATCTTAAGCATGAAAATATAAGACTTTTTTCAGTTATACACAAAGCTCGAATCAATATGCAAGACAGGTCAAAAGCCAATGCAAGATTGGGGAAACTAAAGTAAAGTGATTACTCTTGAAGAACCCTTGAAGAACAGATGGTCCAGCCACCCTCTACTAACCAAAATCAGTCCAAAACCTCAACAAACAACCCTCAAAGTCCCTCAAAGTCGAAGTAAGGTGTGGTAGTGTGTGTGTTAGTGCAAAACTAAGGTAAAAATGCACTTTTAGGCCACAAAACACACACAAGGGAGGAGAGAGAGGGAAATATAGAGAGAGAGTGTGTATGTATATGTGTAAGCTCTGGTTTTTCTTTCAAAATTACCAACCATAGAAGAAGGAGGTGAGCCCTCCTCTTATAGAAGTTCCCCCTTGCAAAGCTTACCAAACAAGCTTGCTTAGAGGGAAATCCCTCCATACACGTGTATGGAGGGGAACAGAGTGGGTGCCAGCTATCACAGCTGGCACAAAATATCTACCAAAAGTAGATGAACAGTGATCGGCCGTTCAAAATTGCCATTTTGGCAAAATAAACGGCCGACCAGCAACAAAGAGTGCTGACCGGCAATATACATTGCCGATGGCATAAAATCACTGGCCGGTGGCCTCAAGCCATGGCCGGTGATGTGTGGGGATGCCTCACAAGGCATTCCCTGCCCCTCCAAGGCAAAACGCAAGTGTTTGGTGCAAAACCAGACACAACACGATCGAGTCGAGAGGTCCTGAGGCAAGGCGCGCAACCGAGACCTCCGGGAACTCAAGACAAACACAAACAAGGGTAATCACCAAGTGTTCCAATGGTGACGTCCAAGTCTTGAGGACGGTCAAAAATGGGGTGTCTACAATAATACCCATTGGTGGACACAAATCCTGTAACATATTTTGTAACATAATACCCATTTTACCCCCATTGTATTTTGAGTATTTATTAATGAAGTTAATATTTTGTCCCCTTCAAAATCTATGTAATTTTACTTTGGCCCCTCCAAAATCTAAATAATTTTGCCTTGGTCCACTCTTTGTATTTTGTACACTTACTGGACATTTTTTTTCTTAGTAGTCGTGATTTGTTTTGCTAGTATGCAATGCACACTTTCGGTGATAGGAGGTAACCTGTTAAGTACTGTTATACTATCTCTTTGCTATTGGATACACCCTCTCTATATATAGTGTTGGTAAGAATAATTAGTTTATTATCCATTAACCTTGCGGTGATATATGACTAGCCAGTCATGATATGTGTTCATGCTAGCCTTTTTTTTTTTTACTATATTTTTTCCCTCTATTTCTCCTTCTACAATGACCACCATATTTTTTCTATACATCATGTAGTAGCATTTCTTGTGAAGTGCAATTTGTAGATTCTAATATTTGTTTGGTTGGGGCTATGATTGAAAAAGATGATTTCTGATTTTGTTGGTGCAGTTGTGGATTATATTTCTATATTTTTACATATAGTGAACTCTGCTTGACATGGTGGCCAAAATATTTGGAATGGAACCCTTGGATATTGTTAACAGGATATCGTTTTTACTATTATGTGTAGTTTTCTTTATGATATGGTTAATTTGTTAATGTAAATTGATTTTCACTTCCCTCAAATTGACAGGAAAGATTGGAGGATATTGAAAGGGACCAATGTGAATATACATTGGATGATGAGGACATGAAGGTTCAAGATGTAATTCTTAAACCAGACCCCTCAAAAAATGACACTATGTGGTTGAAGAAAACTCTTTCTTGTTCCTACCCAAACTTGCCTTTTAATGAGGCACTCCAAAAAGAAAATGAGAAACTTCAGTTAGAACTACATCGGTCACAAGCCAATTTGGATGTGGGTGAATATGAAGTAATTCAACATCTGCTTGATGTCACAGAGGCTGTTGCTGTAAATTCTGTATTTGAGAAGAGTTCGCCCATGAGAAATTCCAAAAAGTTGGAGCAGAATTATTTGGATGTTAATAGTGAAAAGGAGCATTCATATGATGAAAGTTATACTAAGCAAAGTGAGACTCACTCAACTTCAAGGTTTGTTTTCTCTCATTTTTTTGTTTTTGTTTTTGTTTGTTTGTTTTTGTTGTAGAAGAGAGTGAAATTATTCCTTAAAATGTAGTTTGTGTTGGTGTCAAATAGCCTATATTGCCTCATTAATTTGAAATCTATGCTTATCAGAAAACAGTTAATGTGTTTACTCTGTCATGTAATTCATTGAATCATCAACAAATTTTAACTAGTAGATTGCTTGAATTCGTAACTCAGTTGCCTGATACGAGAATTTTCTGTCTAAATTCTTTGCAGAAACACTTCCTCAGCATCATCCGGACGTGATCTGCTGTCTACTAGAGGTTCAAATTGGGCTAATGAATGGCATTCAGATTTGCTCGGCTGTTGTTCTGAGCCTATTTTGTGTATGTTATATGATTATATCACATCACTTGTTATTCAACTGCATGATACTAGAACAACAACCTATTTTGTGTATATTCGTGATTGGCTGATCTAATATAATTTTAAAGTCAGTTTCGTTTTCTATGTTCTACCTTTCTAGAGCAGAGAGGTAGTCTTGTGGAGTAACTTCTATTTGCCTTCCCCTTTCCTCTGCATAGACTTATAATTAGGACATAGGATGTAAAGGGGATTTCTACTTATTTGTGTTTTCTTTTCCTTTTCGAGTCAATTCTTCATTGGTCTGGTACCCTTTGCAAATTACAAATAATAAGATGCAAAGATTCTTTATTGGTCGGATTCAATGTGTGTAGAGGTATTTAGTTGTGTTAGATGTGTCTTTTCAGCTGAACTTTTTTAATTAGCTTATCGCTGAGGTCTTGAAAGTATATAACTCATTGATTTTTTCCTTGTGCTGATTACAGGACAACTTGCTTGGGAAGTTTACGAGAACATTAGGAGAGAAGCTTCTTGTCTGAGAATTCAGAGAGATTTTCGTATGCATCTTGCTATGAAAGATTATAAAGAATTGTGCTCCTCTGCTGTTTTTATTCAGACTGGCATTAATGGAATGGTTGCACGTGATGAGCTTCGCTTCATAAGGCAGATTGGTTTTTATGGAATGTATACTCTTGGACTACTTGATTACATGAATTGTGCATTTGGATGTATTAGTAGGAACTCCAATTTTTTTTACACTAGCTTTTGCTCAACTGAGTTCTTTAAAATTACCATATTATAGTCTTTTATAATAATGTTTTTCTTTTGCAGAGCAGTTCGAAAACTGTCTCTCAGAATCTCCAAATACTTCTTGATGGGTTTAAAATTAGCACAATTTCAAAAAAAAAAAAAAAATGAAAAAGGATATCACGGCGTTTTTCAAAACACCACTTAAACTCTAAATTTAACGGTCAGATTTTTTTAAAAAGATATGATGGCGTTTTAAAAACGTCGCTAAATATCATAGTGATACTACTAAAAACGCCGCCTATACTAATATAACGACGTTTTTAAAATTCCAACGGCCGCGATTTCGGTGTTTGATACTAAACGTCACAAAAAGAATTAGCAACGTTTTTTGCACCTATAGTGGTGTTTTTTAAACGTCGCTAAATGCTGATTTTCCAGCCGTGTTTCTTGCACCAGGATAATTTTTGTTCAATGGTTTCAGCATTAAACTTTAATTGGGCTGAAGGTAGTGTTAGTGGAGATGGTGAGGATGTGAGGGGCTTGATTTTAGCGGGTACAGAAGTAGGTGCCAGATTGACGTTGGTTGCTGGAGTAGATAGACCATCAATGCGGCAACGGGCATGACCCAGAGGATTTCTATTCGTTGCTGAAGCTACATGTGGAGGTATGGGGGGAAGAGACTTAAATATATACATATACTAGTGGTGTAGGCGTCGTGTTTTGCACAATTAGCCTTGCCCATGATAAGAAAGAAAAAAAAAGTTGAATTTTTAAAGTTGAACAAATTTCAGAAATTATGTGCAATCTAATGTTCACTTGTAGGAAAGCCAATAGTAAAGTATGGACCATTTCTTGCTAAAAAATGCTTCATGCAAGCATAGGCGTAAAAGCAAAGAAATACGAATCCATGGAAGTATAAGATACCAAAATAGCAAATCAAACATGGTAAAAGTCAACACAAGTGGAAAAAGAAAAAGAAATGAATTTTTTAAACAACATAGATAGATATTCATGGACGTAGACAATACCCAAATACCAAAGACTACAAACTTTCTGGCTGCTAACTCATGTTCAAAAGCAAAATGATAAACTGCTAGTGTAGACGTCCCCGAACGTCCCTGGAGGGAATCCCATTTTGTTCATTGGGGCTTACTACAGTTTGGACTCAATGTCACGGTCCTGTATCTAATCTCGCAGAGTGCAATGCAAGACCGATGAATCGTCAAACAGTTCAAATCCAACAAATTGTTTTTGAAAAACTAATTTTTAGAAAGAAGTGCCAAACATGGACTGCTTTGCCAGATACAGAGTCGCCACCTAAATATTTTATTTTGGCAGAATTTAGGAAACCCTGACTCGTGCCTAAGGCCACGTGTCCGTCATCACCAAAGTTGCCTCGGCTAGGGAACTTGGGTACGATTGGGGAAGGTCACTATGAGCACGCCCGCTCGCCCGATCAAAGATTGGCCACTACTAAGTATGATATCGAGTTTTGAAAACATATGTGCTCTTATTCCAGTTAGAATTGCTATGTGATGCGCACAGCATACAAGTAACACGGGTTTCGACGAATTAGTCCAACTCAAACAACCCAACCTTCACCCACAGGCATTCAGGCAGTTATATCATATAAGCACATAGCCTCATGGTAAGCATGCTATCATGGCAGTCACTCACACATATGCAAGGATGCTAAAGCATAAACACTTACCGAGTACTCCGAGCCAAAGAAAGAAGCTAATTAGAAATCATGCATGAATCCTAACTATGCTAAGAATGCCTAATGCAACACACGCAGAAATGCAACTACAATAGGCTCGGCTATTCTAAGATGGCATGAAATGTAACAATTGATACATGTATTCAATTTGGAATTGAAATACAATGCAGTTAGCATGATGCGCCGAACTCGGTGCATGCAGTACATATGAATAAATGCAAACATGCGAACATATAGATGCTAATTGAAACATGCTCTAAAACTAACCATCATAAGCTGGTAAATAAAAGGGAGAAACACGTGGGGTTGGAAGACATATATCACACACACGCACACTTATTACAACATTGCCCTCTCTCGGAGGGTCCGAATAAATAATACACAACCGAATGAATAACGAATTACATCTAATTATTACACAACCCTAATTAATTAACAAATTAACTAAAATAAATAAGCTAGCATGCAAAATATATAAAATGGACTGCCTCGGCTCGGTCTTGAATGATAAGGAATGCATGCATGCTCGAGCTGCCTTGTTGGAAAATCCATCGCGATGCCCCGATTTGTCCCTATTTGCAACTGGTCCCAGAACAATGTACAAAGCTCCAGAAGGCTGCTGACCAGTTTTTGCTGCTGGTTTCCGGTTTGCTGCAACAGAGAGCAAGAAAGGGGCATGGCAAAGTATTTTCAACATATGTGTGCACGACCACTCTCCCCGTCATTGCATAAGCTCTAGAGAGCGTAGTCCTCGATCCTCGTGCCACCAATCACGCATCTCGATGCATGATGGCCGAGGGGTCGAATTGCATAACTCGATGTGAAATGAATGCAAACATAAGCAAGTAAAGCCAACAACTCAATCATGGATAGTCAAGAGTGTCGGCGACCGAGAATCGAGGCACGTTTCGTCACTTGAAATGCGAAACGTCCCTCGTTTCCCGTGTTTGGACTAAACCCTACTCCAAATACAATGCAATACACATGGCATGCATGAATGCAATTCTAATATGCAACCTAAACATAATGCCACTAAATGATGCAAACATGCAAATGATGATATGCAAACATGCTACTAGCATACACAATGCTAAGAAATAATCAATGGCATACTCAATGCACCTGAAAACTATATGGCATACGCAATGCACACATGGAGACTAATAATGAAATGATCAAGGCACACACAATGCAATGGTCAAGCATGCGACAACATGGACATGGAATACACAATGCAAGATGGACTTAAACTAAAATGAATGGGTCTCAGCCACACTCAAATCAGTGGCCAAACATGATGAAATTAGGCAACAAAACACATGCAAACATGCACAAATGCAAGGGACCAAACCTAAGGCACCAAATGCAACTCTATCAAAGCATGGCAAGGGATGAAATATGGCATACAAACACACATTTTCCAGCTTTGAAATGACATGCAAGATGGTCCTGAATCATAAAAACACGTCACACAATGCATGCTTGATGGCCCGAATACCGAAACTAGTGAAGCACATTACACTAGAGGTGCATAAAGCAATGCACAAGTGGAAAAACCAACCCCAAACAAACCCTAGGCAGGTCCAAGACAGTGGAAAAATGGTCTAAAATGATGGCTCGAAAGGCACGGAAATGAAGCTCATGCAATGGTCCAAAAACGAGGCATACAAGCACGACTCTTAAACGCATTTAAAGAGTGGAAAACATGGGAATATGGCATACATGTAAGCTCTGAAATATGATGCACAATGCCCCCAAAACATGGAGACACTTCAACATAAGCATGTAATAGGCTCCAAAACTCAAAGCTAGGCAAGGGTATTGAACTACAACCATGCATAGCAAGCATCATTCTACCATGAGGCATAAAAAAAGAGCTAAGGCAGTCCAAAACATGCACAAAATCAGTTTAAAGCATGGCCAAAAAGTGCTAGAATCAAAGGCCAAAATAGCATGCAATGTAAGCTAGTAAAGAGGATTTGCACTACAAGCATGTGAGGCAATCAAGAGGCCATCAAACCAGCAAAATTCAGAGGTATGATGTGAAAAATAAAGCCCAAAAACCCACTGAAACATGGTCTATGCATGCAAGAATGATAGGCTCCTTTGATAGGCTATGAAGAGGGTTGTTCTACACATGCAAGATGGACACCCAAAAAGGCAAAATGGGCTCTGGGCAGAGCCTATGCAGGTCCTAAAACCCACCAAAAATGGCCTAAAACATGGCTTGGAAGCATGCAAATAAGGACTCCTTTGTTAGGCCAAATATGCTAGTAAACAAGACAAGGGGTGAGAGGGTCATCCCTCTCTGATTTTGGCACTCAAAACAACATTCTAGCCACTGAAAATCCATTGTATTTCAGTGGCTAGAAGGCCAAACAAAGGTCAATGCAAAGGCCCAAAGGCATGGCTCAAAACAAAGTAAAATGAAGCATACAAGGGGGTAGATGACCCCCAACAGAAAAATGATCTTAAACAAACATGTTAAGAACCTCAAAATAAGACTTTTTTTTTCAGTTTATGACAAAGCCCAAATATGCTTGCAAATATAGCTAAGATATGAAGAAAAATAAAGCTAAAAGGGGGGAAAGGTGTGTTACCCTTGTAGCTTTAGCAAAACAGCACACCTCTGGACCAAAACTCAACCTTTAACCTCTGAGAATGACCTCTAAGGAGCTTAGGTTGATGGTGGAAGTGTTAGGCTAGGATGTGTAGTGTAAAAGGGCCAAGAACTATGCACTTTTGGAGCTAAAATAGAGATATAGAGAGGGAGGTATATGTGTATGCCTTAGGGAAATTCTGAACCTCCACAATGGAGGGGGAGGCCCTCCTTTATAGCCAAGAGGGTCCAAAGCTTCTCAAAGAAGCTGAAAAACAATCTTGAAGATCCTCCATACACGTGTATGGAGGATCCATTATGTGCCTTCCAGTTGGCAACAACTCACAGAGACAAGACTGAGGGAGGCAGGCCGACCAGTTCAGGTGGTCGGCTGACTATTTCAAAAGGTTCAGGTGGTCGGCCAGCCACTTTAGGTGGTCGGCCAACCTATTTGGTGGTCTCCCAAGCTAGTGGTGTGGTGGGAGACCAGCAATTGTGGCCCAAAAATGAGGGAGACCAGTTACTTGACAAGGAAACCGGCCAGCGGGGAAAAATTGGTCTGCAAGGATAAAAGGTGGTCTCCCACCCTTGTACCACCTTCCAAACAATGAAAACAAAGTCCATGCCAAAAATAAACCATGACGGACGCAAAACGAGGGTTTGAGGGGTAAAACGCGCAGCCGGGTGCCTTGAAAACTGACTGTTAAGCATCGAAAGTGGCGTGTGACCACAAAGGTGGTCTCCCGGGCCACAGTGTCCCTTTAGTGAGAGGAAACAATGTGTGTGCCAAAAACCGGAGCAAACGGAGAAAGTTAAGCGGTCTCGAACCGAGGCGCACAGCCGATGGCTCCGAAAATCGGAAACTGGTCTCCAAACGGGAACAGTGGTTTATGACCACGAAAAGTAGCCTACGGCTACTGAGAGATAGTCTATGAGACCTCTCCTTCCCTTCGGGAAGAGAAAACAGAACTTGGTTCGTAAACCGAGGCAAAGCACAAAAGGGTCCCGAAGTTCGGAGGCAAGGCTCTTAATCAAGACTCCGTAACCTCAGAACGAGCACAACATGCGCAATCATCGAGTGCTCAATCGATGATGTCTGAGTGTTAAGGTCGGTAAAAAATAGGGTGTCTACAGCTAGTCCTGAAATGACAGCTCCCAGATTCGAACCACTTTTCAAACACACAACCTGTTGACTTGAATTTCACATCATTGAATGAGATTTGGAAGGGATGTTCTAAAAGGACAAGCAAAAAAGAAGTAGCAGTATTTTTATTTAACATCTGAATTGAAAAAGAAAAATGTAAAAAATTAAAATCAATGACACCAAATAAAGAAGACATACCAATCGTTTTGATACACTATCGAGGCCTACAGATTTTTAGAACCAGCACCTTTCAATTCCTTTGTTTCACATATATACAAATTACAAACAAAGAATGAGTCTGTTTTTTAAAATATTAAAAGCGTAAAAGAAAAGAAAATTCAGGAATGAGAATGAGGAAGAAATGTGCACTTTACGTAATAAGAGTGAAGTATTAAAAATACTAGGTTCATTAATGATTTGTGACATTGTCATAGTATATACTTAACATAAGAATACCTGGACATCATTAATTTCAATTGGGAAATAATATTCATCTTCTTTAGGTATTTGCTTTTGTTTTTTGAGTATGGGTATCAACATATAATAACTCTTGGGCCGCTTTTTCTTAAAAGGATTTGTGTATGCCCATAATAATCATTGTTGTCTAAATATAGATGAACCTAAAATTTTTAAATTTCATGACTATTTTATTCCTACCTAGGCCTAATCGTTAGACAATAAAAACAGTGGGATAAATTTAACATTATCTCAGAATTTATAGTCATGTCAAAATCAAATTCATCCATTCTTTCATTTTCCCATGATCAAATGTGGATTTAGATATTATCCCAATCATTACAATTTTTATTTTTATTTTTTCACTTTCTTCAGGTCTATAGCATTGCAAGAGCATAAAGAGTATCCGAGTTAAAAATATTTCATCATTTATGTTTTCTCTGAAGAAACAAATCTTTTAGATCACATAAATCAAACAAACACAGGAAACAGAGATTGAAAATATGTATCACTAAGGCATACATAAAACTCAACAAAGAGAATTGGCTTTGCTCTGCTGCTGGTTTTCATTTGAATAATTGGAAGAATCTGAATCATTCCTCGTCATTTTGTCCTTTGTTAAATTCATTCTTTCTCCACTTTTTCTTCATTCTTAATGTAAGAACTCTGTTCTAACACCAAATTCTTCTTCTCCTTGTGGGTGTCCTAAACATTGACATATTAATCAAAACTTTGATCTCTGTTTAGAAGTTTAATATAGAAATTGTGAATATATTAAATAAACAAATTGTTTTATAAAATCTTTGTCTATGTGATTTTGAACATTTGTATGTAGTATTCAAATCCAAATCAATCAATAGAAGAAAGTGAAATAAAAGTGGAAATTCAAACTACAAACCTTTTATATAGTTGTTTCAGTCTAATTCCCACTACCTCACTTTTGGAAGTTTTTCTTGAATGGTGTAACCTGTTATAATCATGTAATTTGTCAAAACAAAGAAAAAATCATATATGGATACATAGTTAGTGTGTGAGTGAATTTCTGACCGCACTGCTAACTCAGTATTCAACTGGAGAGCACTGGCATAATAGATGGCACCTGAGTGACCTGCAACAGAAAGAAGAGATTCCAGCGGTGGTTCATCCACCCGGGGGCACTTTGACGATCAAGTTAGTTATCTCTCAAGGATAGATCAAGTGCTTAACTTACTATTCATAATATAAATTGCGTACCTTAGACCCATTGGGGGTGCCTCTCTTTTATAGCTAACTCAATCCTAGTCCAAATAGAAGCCTAGCTTCAATGGACTTCTGCTCAGTGCTTATCTTGGACTCTCCAATAGATAAAGATAAACTCCCTAAGAGCTTTATCCTTATCCAGGCTGAGGTCCTTCCTCATTCTAGGACTCTTGTCCCTTATCCATTTATCCCGGAATCCGATATCTTTAGAGATAACCTTGGCCTAGTCGAAATCACCTCGGCATCACGACCAGGACACGTGACACCCCGGCTGACACATCAGTGTCACCTTGGCCACATGTTGGTACTCAGAAAATATATCCCCACAACTGCCCCCTAGGTTCTATTACCTCGGCATCCTTGAGGTGATGGAACCTATATCATCATATCGTATAGCATGTCAGCTATCTTGCTGTATCATCCCTTTACCGAGGTCATAATACATCGGCTTCATATGACTAGGTCCTGTAGTCTGTCTTATCAGGGCTTTAGGACCATTAATCAGGTTTGTTCAAGTTTCCCAGTCGAGATCATTCTACAAGCTGAGGTAATTCTCCATTAAACAAAGAACTCTAAGAGTTTTACCATGCGTATGAGCTGTCACGCAAAGTAAATCAACCGCTTTTGCCCCGCGTCTGTCCCTCATTGGTCCATGTCCGATACGAGCCACTAAGTCACCTTGCACCTGCGTGCGCCGTCTGACAAATTCATCGTTCTAGGCTCATCAATTCCATTTTGCTGCCTTTTCGCCTTTTTGACAAAACCATTACCCTCTCTCTTCGTCTTTTCACTTTACCTTGTTATTTCTGAAGCTTTTTCTCTCTCTAGCTTTTTCTTCCAAATCCTCCATTGCTGCTTTCACGAAGCTTTCTGCGACCAGCCTCACTCTCTCCTCCGGCGAGGCTTCTGCTATATTTCCTTGCTTCCGGCTACCGCTTGATCCCGACAAAAATTTATTCAGATTCATTTTTCTTGGGTAAGTCACTGTTCCTTTTTATTTTAATTTCTCGTTGCTCTTCAAAAAGCTTTGCTTCATTATTTGTTGCCATTGCTGTTTTGCTCAAGTATTTGATTTATGAATCATGTATCCGAGCAGGTTTACTTTACGATTTTGCTTCTGCCCAATTTGTGTCTTGAATACGCACACACTGCTCACAAATTTGTTCACTTTTGCCACTGTTCTTGGCCTCGCACCCTTGTGCACATTTTGTCACAGTGTTCATGATAGTTCACCACTGTTCTTGATTCTGAAACACATTCTTGTTTTCTGTTTTCTGTGTCTTTTCTAGTTTCGTGCCTTCAATCTTTGTTTCCATAGATCTAGGTTTGGGATTTGTTTGTAGAACCCACAAATTTTTAGAAAAAACTGAAACGAGTTCCCCTTAGAATCCCCACAGATTTTGATCATAGTGTATTTTTAGGTTTTAGCTGAGGTCCCTAAAACCACTCCAAAACATTCCCTTCTAAAATCCAACTCCTCCAATTAAACCGATGTCATGGGTATGTGGAAGTATAGGGTAGATACCCCGACTAGGCTAGAGTACTTTAGGCAGGAGTTTTCTATCCTTGCCGACGTTCATTTGAGATTGGCCGGAGAAAACGACTCCATCATGCCCGATGAAAACCTCATGCCTTTCCCTGTTGTTACCATTATAGAATGTGGACTTAGGTTTCCTTTAAACATCCTTTTTCGAGAAGTTCTCCATTACTACAAATTGAACCCGATGCAGCTTGCCAGTAATTTTTACCGAGTTATCAATGGTATCATAGCAGTAGCCAAACAAGAAAACGCTAGGGTGACTTTAGCCGATATCCAATATTGCTACACCATGTGTCGCCTGAAATCGGAAAAAGGCCACGTCTATTACCTCAAGTCGAGGTCCATTGAGTACAAGCTCATTGCCGACCTCCCAGACTCAAACAAGGGTGCTGGAGATGATTATTTCATCATCTCGAGCAACTGGGAGTTCCCTCCAGATGAGGACCTCCATCTTTACCCTCTCAGCCGAACAGTTTTTGTAGAGGATAATGGTAAGAGCCAAGTTTTACATAGACTTACTTTTCAAGCAGTTTTTAAAACTTATTCTTCTTGTATGTTCTAACGTCTGTGCTCTTCTTTTTTGTAGTTCTTCCCCAGCCGCCAAAGGGCTTTCGCAAGTCCTTTTTCCCCAGCAAGGACTTGAAAAAGCTACTGGATCTGCCAGTTCATAAGCTGAGAGCTCTTTTGCTTTTGAACTTCATCCCGACCTACAAGTCGGTACTTCCCGATGTCCTAAAGAGAAAGAAAAGCCATTCTTCTCCTTCCGCCACTACTCTTCCAGCAACTTCATCCTCTCGGCCAGATCAAGGGTCAACCTCTGATCCAGCTGAGCAGCCATCTACCTTAGCTCCGCAACTAATTCCACCATCTCAACGGCAACGCCGATGCCAAACGGTCATTCTTGCCGAGATGGGTCGCAAGAAGGCAGTCGTAGAAGACCTTCTAGCCGACATCCCAGCTCGATCCCAACCTCAACCAACACCAAAGCCCAAAAGAATAAAGAAGGCTCAGCCAAAGGCAATGGTGACTCAAATGACACTAAGGACACCTTGCTAATTGCAAAATTGGCTTCGAGCGAGAAAACCCCCTCCATCCTCGAGAAGAGGCCCGCCGAGGCCGAACCATCCCAATCGACTAGGTCAAAGAGGCCAAGGTCCGAATCGACAACAGCTTCGGGCTCCATGAAGTCCGACTCCCCCTGGGCCCCCTCAATCACACTGGAGGACAGGCCGGTTAGAGCGGGCGATAGTGCCGATGACGTTAATGTCAGCGTTGCCCTTTCTACAACATTGCTCCTTCCTGGAGATCTTGATCGAAATGTCGAGATGAGCCAGTATGAAAATTTTGCCTTGATGCTACAACACTCTATTCAAGTAAGTCCTTTTACCTGGTAATTTTCTTTCTCTATTTTTCCATACTTAGAAAATTTTACTAACTTTTGTTCTGTTGATTTCCTTTTAGGCGATCCAGCATGCCCACTCCTTCTCCATACAGGCTTTTGAGAACCGGAAGGAGTTGGCCGACAAGACGAGGGAGGTAACTGGTTTGCAAAAGACCCTTAAAAAGGTCGAGGCAAAAATGAAAACCTTATCTGACCAGGTTGCGGTAGCAATTAAAGCCAAAGATGTGGTCGGGGAAAAAGCGGATGCCGCTGAGGCCATCAATAAGGTTCTAGAGGCCTAGACGAAAGTGGCCGAAAAAAAGATGACCAAGGCCCAGAAAGAACGGCAGGATGCCTTGGCCACCAAAGACGCCGAGCTTAAGCCCGCCGATGTGAAGGCCTACAATGAAGGGGTGGCCGATGTCACGGCGGACTACAAGAAACAGGTGAAGCAGGCATGCAACAAGGGTTTCACCCTTGATTGGATGGCTGCCCTGAAAAAGCTTGAAGTCCCCGAGGACTCCCCCCTCAGGAACGGCGACGTCCTAGTCCTGCCATTCCTTCAAACTCCCAGCCAATCCGAAGACAATTCTGAGTCTGAGGAGGAAGCTTTGGTAAGGAAGTCAAAGGAAGCTGCTGGGGCCAAGTCCCCTACTCCAAATGAGCAAGTCCTAGACTTGACTCAAGATGAGGAGGGTGAGGAGGTTCCCAAAGATGCTACTCTTGAGAAGGTAATATCGGACACGCCTATTGTTGATAAGAGCCTCGACCAAACCCTCCAAGAAATAGATGCTGAGCTCGCGACTGAAAAGGCCGCTGACATGTCTTCTCAGCAGTCTTTCGAACTCCAGATCCAACCCGCAAGTACTGCCGAAGAGTCTTAGTCTGACGTCTTTCTCCTTTTTTCTGTTCTTTGTACTTTTTCCCTTTTTTTGGAACAACGTAAGCTCTTTATGTGGCCGACATTCCATCTTTGAATGTAAATACAACTTCTTCTTTTGAATGCTTGTATGTTCATCTTCCCTTTACTGCTCTTGTATGACTCTTATACTTAGAATATTTTGCATATCTTTAACAGTGTAATCTTCTCAGGTTGAAATACCTCGGTTTATACCCACCAACGTTTACATCGGCAAGTACATAAGTACTTTATTTTAATACAACCTTGGCCTTAACTTGTAAATTTTTCACAAATTTCAGCAAGTGTTTAGTTCAACTTCAATTTTGTAAATTTTTCACAAATTTCAACAAGCGTTAAACATGATCTCGGTTTAACTTCAACTTGTAAATTTTTCTCAAATTTCAACAAGTGTTAAACATGATCTCGGTTTAACTTCAACTTGTAAAATTTTTCACAAATTTCAACAAGTGTTTAGTTCAACTTCAACTTGTAAATTTTTCACAAATTTCAACAAGTGTTAAACATGATCTCGATTTAACTTCAACTTGTAAATTTTTCTCAAATTTCAACAAGTGTTAAACATGATCTCGGTCTAATTTCATTGCGTATGCCATGTTACATCGCATTGTGCATGTTATGTTGTTGTTTGCATTGTGCATGCTATGTTCTTGTTCACATTGTATATGCCATAATCACATTGCATTGAGTATGCCATATTGTTCACTTGCATTGTGTATGCTAGTTGTTGTTCATATTGTTGCATGCTTATGTTGTCTTGCATTGAGTATGCATGCATTAGCATTGTGCATTGCGCATGCCATTAGCATTGAGTATGCTTAGTTACATTGCATTGCATGTTTGCATGCTTGTCCCTTGCATGCTGTTTGCATGCTTGTTTTGTTGCATTGCATGTTTGCATGCTTGAGTCGCATTGTGTATGCCATGTTTTGCCGCATTTTGTTTGGAATAGGTGTTAGTCTAAACACGAGAAGCGAGGGACGTTTCAAACTTAAAGTGATGAAACGTACCTCAATTCTCGGTCGCTGACGCTCTTGATCATGCATGATAGAGTTTTAGGCCTTATGTGCTTATGTGTGGATTCATTTCATATTGAATCGTGCAACTTCGCCTCTCGGTCATCATGCATCGAGATGCGCGATTGGTGGCCTAAGGGTCGAGAACCACACTCCCTTGAGCTTATGAAATGATAAGGAGGGTGGTTGTACACACATAACTTGCAAATACATTGCCATGCCCTTTCTTGCTCTCTGTTGCAGCAAATTGGAGAAATGCAGCAACAACTGGTCGGCCAGCCAGAAAAACTAGCTGGCCGACCACTTTTTCTGCCCTGCAACAACAAAAAGTGGTCGGCAGGTGGTCTCCCACATCAACAACTGGTCAGCCACCCTCCTATAGGTCCCCAAGATGAGTTGGAAGCTTTCTGGAGCTTGGTGCAAGTTTCTGAGAGTAGTTGCAAACAGAGGCAAGTTGGGGCATCGCGGCGGATTTCCGAACAAGGCGACCGGGCATGCATGCACTCTTGTCCCTCTAAGAACCTTGTTTTACTGCTTTACTTAGCTAATTTGCTTAGCTAGTTTATGCTTTGGATTCTGTATTTAAGTAGTTAATGCGTTTAGCTGCTTAATTGTTTTGTAATAGTTAGTTAACTAGGATTAGTTAAGTAGCTTCGTTGTGCTGTAATAATTAGTTTAATTAGCTTAGATTAGCTAGTTAGCTTCTTATTCGGGCCCTCCGTTGAGAGGGCCAACTATTGTAATAAGCGTGCGTGTGTGTGATGCATGTCTTCCAACCCCCATTTCTTTCTCCCTTTTACTTAACCACTTACGATGGTTAGTTTTAGGGTATATTTCGATTAGCATACCTTATGCTTCGCATGCGTGCATCCATTCATCTACTTTGCATGCACGGGACTCGGCGCATCATACAAACTGCATTGTTTTTCAATTCCAAATTGAATACATGTTATCAAGTTGCATTTCACATGACATCTTAGAATAGCTGAGCCTATTTTAGCTGCATTTTTGCATGTGTTGCATTAGCCATCTTATCATGAACTAGGATCATGCATGATTTCCACTAGTTCTTTGTTTTGGCTTGGAGTACACTGTGAGTGTTTACGCTTTAGCATATTGCATGTGTGTTAATGTTGCCATGAAAGCATGCTTGCCATGAGGCTAACTGCTTATTTGATATAACTGCCTGAATGCCCGTGAGTGAAGGTTGGATTGTTTGAATTGGAACAATTCATCAAATCCCCGATTTAGCCTACTTGCGAGTAGCAAACTTCAAACCATTTTCAAACGAACATGCAATGTTATGTTCCAAATTAGGCGATCTAGTCTATACTTGTATGCTGTGTGCATCACGTAGTAAGATTAGCTAATTAACCGGAATAAGAGCACATGTGTTTTCAAAAACATAATATCATGCTTAGTACAGGCCGATCTTTGATCGGGCGAGTGGGGGTGCTCATTGCATGACCTTTCCCTCTCATACCCAAGTTCACGAGCCGAGGCAACTTTGGTGATTGTGGACACGTGGCCTTAGGCACGAGTCAAGGTTTCCTAAATTTCTCCCAAAATAAAATATTTAAGTGGCGACTCTGTATCTGGCAAAGCAGTCCATGTTTGGCACTTCTTTATAAAAATCAGTTTTCCAAAACGATTTTCCGGATTTGGACTCTTTGGTAATTTATCGGTCTCACATTGCACATTGTGAGATTAGATTCAGAATCGTGACATTGAGTTCGAACTGTAGTAGCCTAAGAACAAAATGAATCCGCACCCCATCGCGCGCGGATATTGGAGAGTTCCCGGGGCGCGTCTACAGATTCCCAAATTGATCTTCTCGGTGTAGTCCGATATGCCCAAAGTACACTTGGCAGTTCATCCGCCCACTTTCCCTTTGCTACTTGCGGCCTCTTCTTAATCCCATCCAAGATGACTTTGTTGGATGATTCTACTTGTCCATTGCTTTGAGGAAAACTTGGGGTGAAAAAATAATTCTTGATTTTGAACTTTGTACAGAAGCTCTTGATTAGCTTACTATCAAACTGTGTTCCATTGTCTGTAACTAGCGCTCTTGGGATCCCAAACTTGGTGATGATGTTCTTCCATATGAAGTTCTTCACATTCACGTCTCGAATTTTGGCAAGGGGTTCAGCTTCTATCCACTTGGTGAAGTAATCTGTTGCTACCAGTAGGTACTTCCTTTGCCCAGTTGCTTGGGGCAGTTTTCCAATGAGATCCATGTCCCATTGGGCAAATGGCCAAGGACTGGACACTGGGTTTAGGTCTGCTGCTGGTTGGTGTATCAGAGGTGCAAACCTTTGGCATTTTTCACACTTTTTGACATAGGCTTCTGCATCTTTCTGTATGTAGGGCCACCAATACCCCTGGGTAATGGCCCTATGAGCGAGTGATCTGCCCCCAGCATGGCTTCCACATATTCCTTCATGTATTTCGTACAAAAAATCTTTAACTTGTGAAGGATGTACACACCTCAAAAGGGGTCCAGTGAAAGATCTTCTGTAGAGATGTCCCTCTGTCGCAGACTGAATCTTGTCGATTTCAATCTGATCTTGTGTGCCTCTTTGTGATCATCTGGCATTTTTCCTTCTTTCAGGAATGTTATTATTGCATCCATCCACCATGGTCCGATGTCCACACATATTGCTTCACGCTCTGTGGTCAGTGGTTCAATGCTCGGGCTTAACAAGTAGTCGACCATTATCGTTCTTGCCTTTCCAGGTTGTATTGCACTAGCCAGGTTGGCCAGGGCATTGGCGTGACTGTTATCATCTCGGCTAATCTGCTGTAGTCGGCAATTCTGAAACAAGGCCACCAACCTGCCTACTTCCTTTGCGTATGCCGACATACGTTCATCTCGGGTTGCGAACTCGCCTGTTGTCTGGTTGACTATAAGCTAAGAGTCACAGAAGACTATTACCTCATCTTCTTCTACTGCTACTGCCGATTTCAGTCCTGCAATCAGTGCTTCATACTCTGCTTCATTGTTTGAGGCCTTAAACCCCAAATGAATGGATTGTTCTAGTATCTGTCCATCTGGAGATACCAGTACTACTCCTGCCCCCGCTCCTTGTCGGTTTGAACTCCTATCAACAAACAGTCGAAAGGAGTCGTCGATGTAAATGCTGTAGGGCCTGAGCTTTTCTTCTTTCCTTTGTTCTGTTGCCTTCAACTAGGCTCCTCTTTGCTCACTTGGACATCGTTCACCTCGGCTCAACGGAGCCCAATGTACGATGGCTCCTGGAGTGAATTCGGCCACAAAGTCGGCCAAGACTTGGCCTTTGATTGTTGTTCTGGGTCTGTATTCCAGGTCATACTGGCCCAAGGCCACTGCCCATCTGACTATTCTGCCTGTTAGATCTCCCTGTTGCAACAGGGACTTCAAAGGATGTTCAGTTAGCACCACAATTTTGTGGGCTTGAAAGTAATGGTTCAGCTTCTTTGAAGCCATTACTAAGGCCAGCGTTAACTTCTCCAAGGATAAATACTTGGTTTCTGCATCAGCCAGGGTTTTGCTTACATAGTAAACAGTCATTTGTTCCCATTTTTCATCTCGGATTACCACTGTGCTTACCGCATGTTCCAAAACTGCTAAGTATAAGAACAACTCCTCTCCAGGTTCTGGATTTGAGAGAACTGGAGCCATGGTTAGATACTTCTTCAAGTCAGCTAGGGCAACTTCGCATTCTTCTGTCCATAAAAAGTCTGTGGCCTTCTTTACTAAGCTGAAGAAGGGTTTGCATTTGTTAGAAATTCTTCTTATGAACCGATTCAGGGCTGCAGCTCTTCCAGTCAACATCTGTACTTGCTTCGCCGATGTTGGGCTTTTCAGTTCTAGGATGGCCTTGATCTGATCTAGGTTGGCCTCAATGCCCCTTCTAGTTACCAAGTATCCCAAGAACTTACCAAATCCAACTCTAAATGCGCATTTTGATGCATTGAGTCAGAGCCGATATGTTTTTAGGATGTCAAAGATTGCCTTCAAGTCTTCCAGATGGTCCTTAGGTTCCCTGGTCTTCACGACCATGTCATCGATGTATACCTCTACTGTTCGGCTAATTAGGTGTTTGAACATCTTGGTTACCAATCTCTGGTAAGTTGCTCCTGTATTTTTTAACCCAAAAGGCATCATTCTGTAGCAATACAGTCCTTTTGGGGTGATAAACGCAGTCTTCTCTTTGTCTGGGGGGCACATGGCTATCTGATGGTACCCTCTGTAGGCATCCAAGAAGCTCATCCTCCCATGCCCTGATGTGGCATCCACCAGTTGGTCAATCTTGGGTAAAGGAAAACTGTCTTTGGGACAGACCTTGTTTAGGCTGGTAAAGTCCACGCAGACTGTAGACACCCCATTTTTGACCGACCTTAAGACTCAGACGTCACCGATTGAGCACTCGGTGATATTGCATGTTGTGCTTGTTCAGAAGTCTCAGAGTCGCGGCTGCGAGCCCTGCCTCCGGACTTCCGAACTCTCTACTGTGCCTTGCCTCGGTTTGCGAACCAGACTCGATTTTCTCTGTTTCTTTTCCTGAGGGGAGGGAGAGGTCCGGTAGATCATCTCTCAGCGGCCGTAGGCTACGTTCTGTGGCCGTAGGCCATTTTGCCCATTTCGAAGTCCGGTTTCCGGTTTTTCGGGACCGTTGGCCGTGTGCCCCGGTTCGGGACCGCCTAACCATCCCCGTTTGCCCTGATTTTTGGCATACTTCCTATTTACCCCCTTTTGAGGAACACTGGGGTCTGAGAAACCCATTTCGTGGCCGAATGCCACTTTCGGTGCTTAACAGCCCATTTTCGGGACCCCGAACTGCGCGTTTTGGCTCCCGAACATTCGTTTTGCAACGGTTTTCGTTCATTTTTGGCAGGTACCTCTGTTTTATCACTGGGAAGGTCACTGGAGGGTGGGAGGCCAGCAATTATCTCAGCAACTAGTTGTATTCCATTTTCGCCCTCCGACGCCCGTTTTTCTCACTTCCGGGCTAATGTTGAACACCTTGGGGCCACATTCTTGAACTTTCAACCACATATTTGTGATGTACACACTTGGGAGGATCCTAAAGTTGGTGGCCGGCCAGTAATTCCACCTGACCCTTTTGAACCCCTCCTTCCGGGCTAATGTTGAACACCTTGGGGCCACATTCTTGAACTTTCAACCACATATTTGTGATATACACACTTGGGAGGATCCTAAAAGCTGGTGGCCGGCCAGTAATTCCACCTGACCCTTTTGAACCCCTCCTTCTAGGCTAATGTTGAACAACCTGGGCCCTTTTTCTTGAATTTTGAACCATAGGGTTGTGTTGTACACACATGGGAGGACCCTAAAAAGTGGTGGCCGGCCATTATTTCAACTTGACCCTTTTGACCCCTAGCCGGCCGGCTAGGGGAGGTGGCCGGCCGGCCACCTGGAGCTCCAAAAAGGGGCCGGCCATGATCCTCTCAAATCACACTTTACAGCTGTATAGCTGTTTCCCCCAGAAAATATCCCAATCTGGGGGATATTTTGTGGGGGAAAGCTTGCCTACATTTCCCCCACCTTTTGCCTCCCTTTGCTCTCTTTTTTTGGTCCTTATAACCAGCAGGCAATATCACATTTAGGGGTTGGAAAATTTGATCTTCAAGCATAGATACATAATTTTCCCTCCATCTCTCTCATTTTCCTTGAAAACTCCAAGTCCTACACCTTGTTTTCTTCATCACCACCAAACTCTACCACCACCACTCCAATCCAGCAACAAGGGGAGGAATTCCAGCAGCTAAGAGGCAACAAATTTGGTCCAAGAAGCAACAAAAGCTTTGGTCTTCAAGGGTGAGTTGCATTTCACCCTTTTGGGCCCATTTCTTGTATCTTTTGTAATCCCTACATGATTATTGTTTTGAGCTCCGGCCATAACTGAAAGTGGCCTTCTTTTGAGCTCATTTTCATGTCTCATTAAGGGCTCAACCCTGTTTGAGCCCTCCATCTTGCACTTGCTTCATTATCCCTCTAAAATGTCATTTTCTTGCATGATATTTTTAGCTTGTGTGTGATTTGTTTTGGAGCATGTTGTAAACTGATAATAGGCTTATTTTGAGCCCCTCTTCAACATTGAAGAAGGGCTCAACACTGTTTGGGACTTCCATGTTGTACTTGTCTTTATATCCATCTTTGGTCCCCTATTCTTGTATGACTTGGCAGCCTATCTTGGTTCCATTTTTGGTCATTTTACAGAGCTAGAAAAGTTCTTATTTTGGCCCATTCTTCATGTTTCATTAAGGGCCTCTCATGGTTTGAGGCATATTTTATGCACTTCATGTTATATCTCTCATTTAATCCCCATTTTTGCACGATTTGTTAACCTATCTTGCTTCGGTTTTTGGCCTTTTTACAGTACTAAAAATAGTCTTATTTTGGCCTATTCTTCATGTTTAATCAAGGGTCTTTGACTGTTTGATGAATATTTTGCATACTTTGTGTTATAGCCACTTTTGAGCCTCATTTTGCATTGCATTTCTAGCATGTTTGTATACTGTTTTGGAGTTTTTACAGTTCTGAAAATAGTCATATTTTTGGTCCCTCTTTAATGTTGTAGAAGGGAATTTTTCAGTTTGGGCTTTGCATATACCACTTGCCTCTTTGGCCACCTTTTGGCCCTTTTTCTTGCATGGGAGTGCAGCCATACCTGTGTTTGTTTTTGGGGTTTTTACAGTTCTGGAAAACATCATATTTTGGGCCCCTCTTCAACTTTTTTGAAGGGCCCTAACCTATTTGGAGTTAGCAGCTATGAGTTGCTTCATAATCTCGTGTTTAGGGCCATCTTTGCATGCCATTGTTGCCCTATCTTTGCTTGCTATTTGGCCATGTTTTGAACTAGAAAAATGCTTATCTTGGGATTGCCTTGCTTCTGTATTTTCATTGCATGTCCATATTGTGCATGTTTGGTATAGCTATAGGCCATTTCGAGTGCCAAAATTCATATTTCGGGAGAGATTCCATGCATCGGATGTGTTTTCGCCTCATTTCGGGGCTGTTTTCCCCACATTTCATTGCTGAAAATCCATTAACATGTTTGCATATCATTTCCATGCCATGGCATTGCGTATGCCATTGCCTCGGTTTGCGTGCCCGTGTGCACGCATTTCGAGGCACTTCATTTTCATCCATCGGCCTCTTATGTGAGTGCGGCTGAGGCTCTCTCATATTAGTGTAAGCCCATATAACATTTCCATGTCATTTGCATTGCATATGCCATTGCCTCGGTTTACGTGCCCGTGTGCACGCATTTCGAGGCATCTCATTTTTACAGCATAGTGCATACTAGGTTGTATCTTAGATCGCATTCTGTCATTTTCTCGGTTCGCGTGCCCGTGTGCACGTATTTCGAGGCATGTCATTCCATAGCATTGTGTATGTTAGGATTGTATCTTAGTTGCATTTCATGCATGTCATGCATATTGCATCGTGTTCGGAATAGGAGTTAGCCCGGGCACGGGAAACGAGGTGCATTTCGTACTCCGAGTGACGGAATGTATCTCAATTCCCCAGTCACCGACACTCCGGATTATCCATGATGGAGTTAGGTTTTAGCTGTGTTTTCGTGTGCATTCATCCTATATTGAATTGTGCATTTCGACTCCTCGGCCATCATGCCTCGGTATGCGTGATTGGTGGCACGACGATCGAAACATGCATATATCTGTGAAAATACATTGCTATGCCCCTTTCCTGCTCTCTGTTGCAGCAAAATGAAGAATCAGCAATTTTTCGGGACTTGGCGCATTTTCCAAGGATAACTGCTAAACAGAGGCTAATTGGGGCATCCCGGTGGATTTCCGCGCAAGGCAGCCCAAATGTACATCATCCATCAGAAGCAAGGCAATCCCGGGCTTGCACGCCAGTTTTATTTGCTTTCTTAGTTAATTCATTAATTAATTAGGAATTTGTATATTATTTGGACTGTAATATTTGGACTGTAATATTCTTTTATTTGGGACTGTATATTTATTTGGACCCTCTGTGCGAGGGCATAATTGTAATAAGTGTGCGTGAGTGTGATGTATGTCTTCCAACCCCACGTCTTTCTTCCCTTTTATTTACCTGCTTATGATGGTTAGATTAGGGCATATTTTAATTAGCATACAGTATGACAGCATGTTTGCATTCATTCATCTGTTTTGCATACATCGGGCTCGGCGCATCATACTAACTGCATCGTACTTTCAATTCCAAATTGAATACATGTTAGTTATAGCATTTCATATGCCATGTTTAGAATAGCCGAGCTTGCTATAGTTGCATTTTTGCATGTGTTGCATTAGGCATTTCTGTATACTTAGGATTCATGCATGATTTCTAATGAGTTTTTGTTTTGACTTGGAGTACCCGGTGAGCTTTATGCTTTAGCATCCTTGCATGCGTGTGAGTGACTGCCATGAATAGCATGCTTACCATGAGGCTATATGCTTATGTGATATAACTGCCTGAATGCCTGTGGGTGAAGGTTGGGTTATTTGGATTGGAATAAATCATTGAGTGTGAGTTTTAAGCCCACTAGATAGTGGCAAAACCATCTTTTCTAAGCCCACCTGCGGGTGGCAAAATCTGCATTTTAAAGCCTACCTGCGGGTAGCAAACCATTTTCAAAAAAGCGAACATGAAATATTTTGTTCCAATTCAGGCGACTCAGTCTATACTTGTATGCTGCGCGCATCACATAGTAACCTAGGCTAATAACCAGAATAAGAACTCATAATGTTTTCAAAAATAGATATCATGGTTAGTAGAGGCCGATCTTTGATCGGGCGAGCGGGGGTGCTCACGAAGTGACCTTCCCCAATCGTACCCAAGTTCCCAAGCCGAGGCAACTTTGGTGATGACGGACACGTGACCTTTGGCACCGAGTCAGGGTTTCCTAAATTTCCCATTAAAAAACATTTAGGTGGCGACTCTGTATCTGGCAAAGCAGTCCATGTTTGGCACTTCTTTCAAAATCTGTTTTCTCAAAACGATTTGCCGGATTTGGACTCTTTGGTTCAGACTTAGAACCGTGACTACAAATCGAGTCCGAGCTGTAGCGAGGTCCCCCGCGGGCTTGTTACACAGACCCTCCACTTACCATTCTTTCTCTTCACCACTACTGTATTCGACAGCCATGTCAGGTAATTTACCTCTCGAATCGCTCTGGCCTCCAGAAGCCTGTCTACTTCCTCTTCCACTGCCTCAACATGCATCAACGTCGGTCTTCTTGCCCATTGGATTATGGGTTTGGCCGACCTGTCTACGTTCAGTTTGTGGCAAGTGACCTCGGGGTTAATGCCTGGCATTTCGTAAGGCGTCCAGGCAAACACTTCAATGTTTGCTCTCAAGAAAGCCTCCAGCTCTTTTTCCTCTTCTTCGGCTAAGCCCGAACCGAGAAGAAAGAAGCGTTCTTCATCCCCCTGTTGGACGAGGATTTTCTTTAGTGCTTTTTCACTCTTCTCGGCTGGCTCCTTGCCGACGTCCTCTAGGACTTCCACATCCTTGTCTTCGATCTCTGCCCTTTCTGGTTCTTGTATGCTGCAGGTGGATTTCATCGCTGCAATGGAGCAGTTCTTTGCCTGCAGCTAATCCCCTCTAACCTCTTCTATCCCATGCTCTGTTGGGAACCGCAATAGCTGATGCAATGTTGAGGGAACAGCCCCCATTGCATTCAATCATGGCCTTCCCAAGATAACATTGTCAGGGGAGGGTGTGTCAATTATGGTGAACTCTGTCTTTACCTTCTTGGTGCCAGCCTGCACCTCCAAGCTTGCTGCTCCCAGTGGCCACGTTGGCGTTCTATTGAACCCGACCATTGGGCCATTGGATTGTTCCATATCGTCTGGGTGAAGGCCAAGCTCCTTGTAACACCTGACATACACGATGTCACAAGAGCTGCCTTAGTCGATTAGGATGCGCTTCACTTGGCACTCCCCAACTTGGAGGGATACTACCAAGGCATTGTTGTGCGGATGTTGGACCATCTCAAGGTCGGCTTCAGTAAAGGACACCACTGGTCCTTGGCACTCCTCAGCCTGAGGTCTTTTCTGCCAGACCTGGTACACATGTTGCAAGTGCTTTACCTTCTGGATCTCCCCCCGTATTTCGTTTTCGTTGACCTTTGAGTGAATTACATTGATTACCCGCGGTCCGCCTGCCTGCGGCTGCTGTGCTGGGGGAGGTGGAGCTGCTGGTGCCTGAGGAAGTCTTGCTTGCTCTTCCCTTGTCCTGGCCTCATCTACAAGGTCCCTCAGATGGCCTTGCCTTACCAGGTCTTCCAAGTGTGACTTCAGTGCTCTGCAACCCTGAGTCAGATGCCCATCTTCATTATGGTAAGCACAATGCTTACCAAGGCTTCTTCCCATAAATTCTCCTGGTACCCTTGCTGGCGCTCTGAAATAGGGCTGGGTTCGGATTTTATCCAGGACTTTGTGAATTGGGATTCGGAATATAGTTGTAATTGCCTGTGCAGCCCTCAGTCCTACCTTTTGCTTGTTGGATCCATTATTACCTTGGCCTCACTTTGGCGAGCCGTTAGCTTTCTCTTGCTTTGTCGCCTTAGTCTCTGGCGTGTCTTCCTCGGCTCTGGCATATTTCTCAATTCTGGCCATGAGCTCCTCCATGCTTTTTGGCAATGTCTTTGCCAATGACTTTCGTAGTGGACAATCATTTTTTAGGCCGTTCTTGAAAGACACGACTGTCAACTCTTGGTTGCACTCGGGTATTCGGTTGAACACCTCATAATACCTCTTTGCGTAGGCCCTAAGGCCTTCATCTTCACTGATTCTCAGAGCCATCAGGGCGTTTACCCTTAATGGCTGTAATTTGTTTGTTACAAACCTGGCCACTAACATCTCGGCCAGGCCTTCCCAGGTCTTCATACTTTATTTTGGCAATTTGTGAAACCAATCCGATGCAATTTCCCTGAAGGATGAGGGGAACACCTTGCAAAGCAACAGCTCGTTCCCAGTGTATAGTGCCATCGAGTTCAGGTATAAACCAATGTGAAAGTTGGGGTCCAACTTACCATCGTATATCTGGAACCTCGGCATACTGAATCTTTTCAGGGCCTCAAATTTGTCCAACTCTGCCGAGAATAGTGTTCTCGGCTTAACAGGGGAAGTTACCTCGGCATTTTGTTGCTTCCTCTTGAGGTATTCTCTCAAGTCCTCCTTGGTCCGCCCAGGAGCTCAGCTATCTCCTGATTTCAGTCTTTTTGTTGCACTACTCTCAGCTTCGTTGTGAGCCTTTTCTGACCTTTCTCCATTAGTTGCGTTGAAGCACAACTCCTGCCTTTGAACATTCCGATGTTCCCTGGGGTCTGCTTCCTTGGTACGATGTGTCCTTCTTGACTCTTTCCTTCTCAACTCTCCTCGCCCGACCTCCCTTGAAGGCCGGTGAGAGTGTTTTTCGCTCCTGGCGTGCTGGGAGCCTACAGGGATTGTTTTCTGCCCTTCCTTCTGGGCATTGCCCGCTGGAATCGACGTGTCCTGCAGCGGGAAAGGTGGCTGCATGACGTTGTTTTGCATCATGAAATTGACGACCAAATGGAGGTCTGCCAATTTGTTCCCCATCCCCTTCATCTCTTCGTCCCTCCATATGCATCTGTCTTTCCATACCTGGAGGTTATCCTTGTTATAATACCCGTTTTGGTCCGCTTTCTTTGGTACGTCGCCTTCCTGGCCGACGTCCTTTCTTCCGTGATTCTGGTCTTCGTTGCAATTGTCCTCTTCGACGACAAGGTCAACAGGTCTCCCACTCCCAATAGGAGTGTTATCCCCAATCTTCTCTTTCTGTCCATCGTTGGCCATCTATTCTCTTTTCTTTCCCACAGACGACGCCAAATTGTGTGAGTGAATTTCTGACCACACTGCCAACTCAGTATTCAACTGGAGAGCACTGGTAGAATAGATGGCACCTGAGTGACCTGCAACAGAAAGAAGAGATTCTGGCGGTGATTCGTCCACCCGGGGGCACTCCGACGATCAAGTTAGTTATCTCTCAAAGATAGATCAAGTGCTTAACTCACTGTTCAGAATATAAATTGCGTACCTTAGACCCATTGAGGGTGCCTCTCTTTTATAGCTAACTCAATCCTAGTCCAAATAGAAGTCTAGCTTCAATGGACTTCTGCTCAGTGCTTATTTTGGACTCTCCAATAGATAAAGATAAACTCCTTAAGAGCTTTATCCTTATCCAGGCTGAGGTCCTTCTTCATTCTAGGACTCTTGTCCCTTATCCGCTTATCCCGGAATCCGATATCTTCGGAGATAACCTCGGCCTAGCCGAAATCACCTTGGCGTCACGACCAGGACACGTGGTACCCCGGCTGACACATCAACGTCACCTTGGCCACGTGTTGGAACTTAGAACACATATACATATCTATATAACGAGGGAAAGGGATTTTTAAAATGCACCTTTGAAAATAAAATTATTTTCTTAAATCATGCAATGGTTAAGAAGGATATCCCCGGTTAGCCATTTAGAAAATTACGTGTTGGACGTTGATTAATTCGGACAAAAAAGAAAAATGGAGAAAATTTGACATGAATTTATCTGGTAAAGACCAGTAGAGATGTGTACATCTATACATATACATGTGAAGTTTGCAAAAAAAGAAAAAATGCAATTGAGAATGTAGAATCGTAATGGCTTAACAAACAACTCTTTTGAATCATCCCATTTCCTAGATCTATTTTTCAAACCTTAAACAAAACTTTTGTTTCCTTCCTCGTCCCTTCTTGGTTGATTGTGCCTTCATCTGCTATTTTCTAGTACCTTCTGATATATCCACTGCAAAAGAGAGGATGTATCAAACTTTTGAATTGCGAAACTTAATTTTATTTACTTATTTTTTTAATAACACAAACCCAAAAAATTGAGAGTTACCTTTAGAGAAGGAACAGTGCATTGTTGTTATTCAATAACTCTAACATGATCACTTCAATAAACAGTTTACAGAGGAGTGGGTGTCAAGACGAACGCTTGGTGGATAGTTCAAGTCAGTTCAGAATAGCCCTTATTTTGATATGCTAGAGACAGAATTTTCAGAGGCAGAGATCAAGGCTGCAGTGAAGGATTGTGATGGCAATAAGGCACTAGGGCCTGATGGTTTCAACATGCTATGTTTTCAGAAATTCTAGAAGGTGATGAAGGGTGAAGTGTTCAATTTTATGAAAGATTTTCATAGGAATGGAAGATTGGTGAAGGGGATAAACAGCTCCTTCATTACTCTAGTTCCTAAGAAGGAGAATCCAGTGGGCTTAAGTGATTATAAACCTGTAAGTTTAGTTGGTAAGTGTATAAAATCCTAACTAAGGTCCTATGAAGAAGATTGAAAGCAGTGCTACTAATAAGCATTTCTTGGAGGGAGAAACAATCTGGACGGAGTGCTTATAGCTAATGGGGTAGTTTACGGGTGGAAGAAGAATAAGAAGGGAGTAATAATCAAACTTGATTTTGAGAAGGCTCATGACTCTGTGAACTGGGGATTCTTATACTCAATGCTAGTAAACTTTGGTTTTGGAGCAAAATGGACTAACTGGGTAATGGAGTGTGTCACATCAACTAGACTTTCAGTGCTTGTAAATGGCTCTCCTACTGATGAGTTTTGTCCCCAAAGGGGTCTTAGGCAAGTGGACCGCTTCTTTCCTTTCTTGTTTGACATAGTAGCTGAGGGTTTTAATATCCTACTAACAAGGGAATATCAGTTGGGATTTATTAAAGGTGTGAAAGTAGGAGCTAGTTTTGTGGTACTGTCTCATCTACAATTTGCAGATGACTCAATACTCTTTTGTGAAGTAGAAGAGGAGGAAGTTAGAAATCTGAAGACGATCTTAAGGTGCTTTAAAATTATGTCTGGGTTGAGAATAAACTATGACAAGAGTCAGGTGTTTGGAGTGGGTGTTCCAGATGGATCTCTTGCTAGTTTTGCAGCTACTTTGAATTGTAGGATTAAAAAGCTGCCCTTGAAAAAAAAAAACAAAGGCCATCAAGCCATGAATATGGCCTACGCTCATCTCGTATTTTCCATCTTTAAATCTAAGGGCAAACTATTTCTTCACAGCATCTGTCTATCAAGCCATCAATTCAAATCAGAAGCCACAAAAGTACAATAAATAAAATCAATACTTACTTTGTTCCATTTCGAAATCTATTTCTTCACAGAATTTCTATAAATCCACAATGTTCAAGAATTCTATCAAGGTCGTCAGCATACATCAGTATCAGAAATGGGTTGTCCTCTTAAAACATCTTGAATCGAAGATGATGAGATGGGATGCTGATGTGGTAATCTCGCCAACAAAGTCTTGAGTGACACACTAAGGGGCTGTCTCAATTTAGGCTAAAATTCTCAAAAAAAATAAAATAAAAATAATAATAATAAAAAAAAGACTAAAATAGTTAATAATACAAAATATTACATTAAATCCATAATTATTTTATTTTTTCTCTCACAAACATCACATCCAACTATAAAAAAATCCAATCATCTTAAATATAAAAATTTTAACCTATTAAAATAATTAAAAACTAAAATAACTTGCTAAAATAATAATTTTCCAAACACCCACTAATACTGATTTGGAGGAGAGCGGTTGTGCTGCTGTTGCTACTATCAGTGATGTAGGTAAATAAGATTTTGTCACGTGAGAGCGGACCCACCAAGCTTGGTATCAAGGATTTAAGGTTCGAGTAATGTTAAGAATATTCTACGTATTACATGGAATGAGTTTCACAAAAGTATGAAATTCCCATTTATATGAAATATTTGATAAAAATTTTGAGATTTTTAACATTTTTCAGTCCAAGGATCCTTTGACCTTAAAATTTTTATTCTTCTGTCCCAAATCACACACAATCATTAAATATGTGTTGAGATTTGTGAACTTTAAAATTCTTATATGATTTAATAATTGTAAATAATTTGAAACAAGAAGACAAAAAATTTTAAGGACAGAAGATCTTTGCTGCATTATCCAAAACGTTTTGCTATCATTGGATAACTCTATCTAGTTGACTTTCCAACTTCTCCATTTATTGATTCTTTTTCATTTTTAACTCTTTCCCTTATTTGGGCCACTCAGTTAAAAACAATTTTTTTTTTAATTTTTTAATTTTTTAGATTACATTATTTCTATATTTTTTTAAGCAAAGTTAAAAAAAATTAAAAAATTAATTTTTAACAGATTTTCCAAAACAACCTTCCATACAAAATGCATGCAATATGCAAAATAGAAGGAAAAGAAATATAAATATATGTACTTTACATTCAAGCTACTAGCCTATATATAATAAAATAAAATAATAATCATATAGGGAAATACATAAACAGGTCTAGGAACAAGAGTTCCAATTACATTAGCCACAAATGCAGTCCTATGTAAATAAAGATTAATAGGGAAATTTTAGTTCAGTGGGTATTTAAAAAAAAAAAAATTTAACAATAAGATTCATAAATATTAACAATTAAAAACATAAAAATTTTCATATGTAATAATTTTATGGAATTACTTATGTGTAATTTTTTCCCAAAATTAATTTAAAAAAATGGCTTCCGTGTATAGGTGGTGGTTTAACTTTGGTTGCTTGCTGTTTCAACTTTTCAACAAGAAAGAATGCAAAAGCTATCTCATATATGTATAGGGGTAAATTACACATTACCCCTTATACTTTGGCTGAAAAACACAATGCGCCCTCAAACTTTAATTTGTGACAATAAACCCAACCAAAGTTAATACCAAAATGAAAAAGTGATGTTTTAGTCAAAATTAATGGCGCGAACATGACATGAATATGGATGATTCTATTTACATCACTATTTAATTTCTTTACACAATTCATCTCATTACACCACTAAAAAATGTAATTCTCATTACACTCCAATATACTACCAAAACTAACCATAAATTAACTATTTCATGTCTTTACACTACTAATTTTGGTAACACGGTACTAAACAATTTACATTATTCTGATGTTATGCTGTCGAAAAAAATAGATATCTCTAGCATTTTGTTGCTATACATTTACAGAGCCACTTTTTTCCAAACAATTATTTTTTAATTTGTGATGGGCCTGGTCAGTAATACAACGCTAATTAATTTGAATTACTCCAGCGCCATGTTACTGGATAATATTTTTTTTCCCAACATTATGTTGCAGTCCAATTAGATGATAATAAGAAATTAATTTGGGCCACTTGTGAAGTGCCTGTTTAGTACACATTGTTATACAAATGGGATTACTCTAGTGTTATGTTGTCAAACTACAATAGAGTTGTCTAGGCCCTCGTCGCTGTACATTGAAAGATTTACTTTTTTCTTGAAGCATCCATAAAAAAATTCATAAATCAAACACACATCCATAAAATCATACATAAAAAGTATCCATAAAATTATTCATAAAAACATCAAGTGTACTTATATCCATAAAGTATCCATAAAATCTGTCATTGTTTGTATCCATCAATAAAAAATGCTATCACAATTCGTCTTCGTAATTTGCAGGTAATTTTTCTCCCTTTAATAGAAATAGACATCCATACTTTTTAAAATTTGTCAACCTCAATCGTTCTCCCTTAATTTTCCTGTTATCTCTATAGTAACCACTTCTTTCACAAGCAAGTGTAAGTCTTGGTTTTCTGCCATTGCCTCCTGCATCTGATGTCTTTATAACAATGACGAATCCAGTCTTCTTCCCAATGTTAGAAGCTCATTTAATTAATGCTTCACGACTACTAAAAATCTAAAGATAATAAATACATTTGTACGTCAAATTATTAATAAAACTCAATACAAATTAGAAATAAGAAAAAATCATATTCATAAAAAAAAAACTTAACAAATCTCGTCTGTAATGAATTCATGACTAGAGTCTACTAATATTGCAATATTTGTGTTGTTGCAATGAGTATAAGTATAATCCTTCCAAGCAAAAAAATAAAAATATAAAAATATAAAAAAAAATGAAACTGAAAATACATGGTAATTCGAAGCCGAACAAATTAAAAAAATTCGGTTTGGGGTTACCGAAAATGTATTTTTTATTTGGTAGTTGGTTACCAGACTTATATTTTTTGTTCGACAATGTGATGCTGGACTATTTTATTTTGTTCGATTTTGAATTACCGAACGAAAGTTGAACACCAGTCCAGAAAAATGAAACAAAAACCTACCAAATAAATAAAAAATACTCACCATTTCACTTTTTTGATGGTTATTCACCACCGTTTCTTTATCTATTGCTTTCTTTAATGATCAAAATACTATAATTCTCACTTTTCAAAAAGAGATGTGTAAGCAAAAAGAAAAATTAAGTGAAAATAAAAATTCAGAAAGGAAAAAGAGTAGGGATTGAAGATCAAGGGGTGTAAGGAGATAAAAAAATATATTTAATTTTAGTGTTTTATCCTTAAAAGTAATTTCACACATGGATAAAATTGGGAGGAAAAAAAAAAACTCATATAAAAGGTATAAAGAGGTAAAGTAGTGGTATAAGTAGAATCACCCGTATAAAATATTATTTTTTTAATTTAAAATTAAATTATTAAAATTTTAAAATGACTTTAATACCCTTAGTTTTATGTTTCTTATTTATTATTCCTTCTTTCATCTTGGACTAACAATGGTGGAGAAAAATAGGGAGGAGGGACAAAGGTGTTCTGTGGTGGTCTTAGGTAGAGAAGAAGGGACGACGGCGGTGTTGAAGTGGCTAAGACTAAACCCAGGGAATCGATTGAGATAGGGGATAAGCGATTGAGACAAGGGTGAATGAGGTGTCCACGATGGAAGTGGGGGAGGGGATGCGATGGGGCTGGAGTATGAGTGAGGGAGGAGAAAGGGAACTTTTCACGATGCTGCTCAGGGGTTAATTCATTGTCCTTGCCTTTACCCTTGGCTGTGCCTCGAGCCTGAGCTCTTTTTGCGATCACGATCCTTCTAGTTACCGTGTTAGATCGAATCAAGAAAAACCCTGTCAAATCGAAATATATATTCATATACATACACATATTTATATACAATCAAAATTGAGAATTGAAAATTGATTTGATGAATTAGAATGTGAAACGAATAACAAATGTGAATCGGAAAAATAAAAAAATTGTCCATCAGAAACAGAAATTGAAGGAAAAAATTAGTGAAGTTGAGTAGAAAGAGAAGGTTTAAAGGATATGAGTCATCGTGAAGCAGTGAATTGAGGCGGAGGATGAGGTGAAGGAAAGAAATGGGAGCTATGACGGGAGGCAGAGGAGAGAGGGAAAACGGAAGAGGGAGGACAATGGAGGAGAGACGAAATGGTGGAGCCTGGAGGGTTTGCAATGTCCCATTACTCTCAAGATATGGAACTTGCTCTAGTCAATATGATTTGCAGAAACATCATGGCATCATTTTGCACTGGGTGTGTATATAGTTGCAGAAACATCATTTTCTCTCTCTCTCTCTCTCTCTATATATATATATGTATCATTTCTTTTTAAAATTAAATATTTATATGAATCACTAAATTCGGTTTATTTGAATTTATTAATTGTTTTTGTCTTTGAGATGATTGTCTGCTGGTTTGAGGAGGATATGTTTTGTTAGCTTCATGAAAAGGGTAATAGGTGGTGTTAATGTAGATGAAGAAAATGATGTATAGTGGAGCGTGTAATGGGAGCAAAGAGAGAGACAAAGGGGAAATGTAATAGGGCTATTTTTGTCTTTTTATATTTTCCATTACTTCCATCTAATTTTGCATTTTTGTATTTCGTATAGGGAGGTGAAGTGTTACAAATTGAATTTCAAGGAGGCAGGGTATTTTTTTGACCAAACTACAATGAGTTAAAGTGTAATTAACCCTATGTATAAATATGCAAGTGCATATATATGTATATATATATATATATATGAAAAATAAGAAATAATACATAGCGGAAATAAACGGATTTGGACATATTTTTTAGGCTCAAATCGAATTCATAGAATATGTGAGTGAATTACGTGCCTTCATTGATATCTGCGAATAATTGCCAACAGTGGGATAGAATTACTAGAATACTACCTACTCTCTTCACAGTACAAAGGCATGATTGTTCTTTAATGACAGAGAGTTAGAGAGAGAAAGTCTTTTGTAGAAAATTATTCAATTAAAATCCATAATTCAATATGTAATATGTATCAGTGATTATAAGAAGAAAGATGTAATCACCCATAACTCTATCTCCCTCGAAAATGATATTGTGGGTTATTCACCCTTATCCCCAAGGTAAGGTGGTTTGAAATTCAAACTGACAGGGTCACTTAATGGGTCATAGGTCATGCCACTATGGGCACCCAAACCCATGTCCAAAACCTGACCCGATTTCCAACATCTCCCATTCGCACATGGGTTGTCATGACAGTGCAACATCTCTATTTCAATCTCGATTTCCAAAACCTCGAACAAACTCATACGAGCCAATGGACCTTGCGACCGCTGAGAACACCTGTATGTGGGAGCTCTACACTAGAAATTCAAAAAAGCCAGCATAGAAACATCAACCCGAAGATAAAAATAGTGTCTCATATACCCTGGACCTATCCAATTACACCGGTCCAAAAACATTTCTAATCCCTCAGAAGAGCATGTTTGACCCTCTCAAATCTTGCAATATATTCACAAATAATCCACCTCTCATACAAAGCGATGTGAGTTGTCGGCAGTGGCATTGAATATACAACAGAGGTGTAATACTAGATGATATTCCTTTCGCCCTCATGTCATTTAGTTTAGGATAGACCGCTTTCCCAGTGATGTCTCTTAAGCCTGAATCATACATGACTACATGCAACATGCCAAAGTAGTAAAACATCAATCCCTCACCTTATGACATTGTCAAAATTAAAAAAACATATAAAAGTGAAAGACATATCCATTATGACATGTAAGACTCATACAGTGAGAAAGTAGGTATCCATTCTCTCACCGCATTACTTGGTCACCAAGCACATGTAGTATGAATACATGCTACGGTGGAGTAACTCTTCCAAAGAGTGACGTCATACTTGATACACCATATAGATTTTAGTCTAGTCACTCTATTTGCTCGCCTTTGAAGGGCCTAATGAGATCTCGTATCTGGCTAATCATAACAGGCACAATATGGAAAGTGGGTACTAATATCCATGTTTGGTCTTTAACAAGACCTCATCACGGCTGTAACCAAGGCGACATACATAGTAGATAATTAAAGCCTCTCTTGGCTTCAAATAAACCACTAGTCTCATCTTTGCTCGCTCCAGAGCACTAATGGTGATTACTCGTGTGAGTGAGCTAATCTTGCTTGCTAACATCATTATCTTCTAATCATTATGCCACAAACCATAATAGCATCAATATCCCATGTAACGCCCCGAAATTATAGTGACAACCCATCTTATGTTAGTCAGTAGAAAACATAGACATACAAAATATTAACCTTTGATATATATTCTTTTACCATACAAAAGATGACATATGAGACTATACATTCATAAATCCTAGATCTTGAATCTATAGCATTTGTCGTGTATGAGTGAATTGAAATAAAAGGTGATACAGATAAGTTTATACCTTAATGGCTACATCTTTCCAAGACATTGCTTGGTTACAACAAAATGATCTAGTCCAAAAATAATTAAAAAGTCTGAGGCTTGTACAAAAGATAATTACAACAAAAGAAACAAAAATGAGCCTTTGGCTCCATGGTCCTTCCAAGCTAAGTCCTTGGTGAAAGCATATAATCAGCACTTGAAAGTTGTTTTCCATATAGGGTGAGCTAAATCCTAGTAAAGATACTTTAACACTATGTATGAAACTTAAGAAAGTCATAAGATGAATGCATATGCATGCCATTTGCCAAACATTTCAATTTTGCATCTCAAAATAATGCAATGCCATCATTACTATATTTCAATTCATGAAAATACACTTTTATATCAGAAAACAAGGCAGTGGATAAAAAACACTGGAAATCTCTAGGTACTTGTCTGCCAGTAGGCTAAACCAACACTACCAAAGCCATTTTACCGGTACAAACTGGACGGATCGATACCTAACTGTGCGGGTTTCTGGACCTTTACCAAGGACACACAGGACAACAATATAAACCACAACCTCACCCTCTAATCAGATTCACCAAGATATACACAAATTTTTATAAAAAATAATACATTTTCAATAATAAAGTATGAGAGAATGCTCAATGTAGATGTATGAGTAATTAGTTTCAATTGACCTAATCCTCATGCAATTTCTACAATAATCAAAGTAGTCCTCCACCGATTGCCCAAAACAGATATTTCTACTTAACAGATAAATTTTCAATAACAGATATAATCTCATAAATTTTAAAATGGGAGCGATAATACATATTCAACTCCACTCTCATCATCAACAGATACATTTTCATATCGCTTCAAAACCTAACATCATTTCTTTTTCTTTCATAATTCAAACATCAATGGTTTTTGAAACAAAAACTCATTTATTTAGTAATTTCTAACATCTCAACACAACCCAACAATTTTCACACTCTGACAACCTTACTCAAGGATTTATTTGAAAAACCCCTCTTTTACATTTCAAAAATCAAACCCTAGATTTAACCAAAAATTCCCAAATCAGTAATCATTTTCAAAGAGCAAATAACTAAGCTAAGAATCATACTTAAGGTTGAAGAATCCCTACCTTAAGAGGAGAAGATGAAGAGAGCAAGGGTAAAACATTGACAAGGCTGAAAACAAGATCCTCTTTGATTGAAACGAAGCTTTTGATGAGCTCCACATTTTTCTTCAAAGAGCTATGGCGTAGAAGTCAATGGGTTAGGCAATATTTGAGATTTTAAGCAAGAACTAGAGAGAGAAGGGAAAGAAATTAGGGTTAGAAGGGTTTTAGAGAGAGAAAGAAAATGTAAAAGTGACTTAAAACCCTTTTTCTCGAACTGATATACGTGCAGACCGTTCAAGCGACTAAACTACCACTCGAGCATAAGACACAATAAGTGAGATTTTTTTTTTTGTTTTTTTTTTTGGATCAGAAAAAATAAGTTTTATTGATGGAAAACATACAAAGAGCAACAGAACATCAATAAAGCAGAGGGTGCAAAAACCATCACAGTGAAACATCAAGATCTCAACTAGGTTGGCACCAAGATGCACGCCAAAACATCTCTAGACCACTCGAGCGCAAGAAATAACGCTTGAGCGACGATACCTTACTCCCAAAAGTTTTGCAGATCTACAAAAATAATGGAAGATCTTAAAGACCACTTAAGTGACTAATACACCGCTCGAGCGACCAAAAAGAAAATAGGACAACAAAACCTTTGAAAACTAACTCCCAACTTGTTTCAAACACAGTCAACAACTCAATTCAACCACCAACAAGATGATAAAGGGCATGAACAACAATTAAAGACACAAAATCTCGGATGTAATGGGTCGGGTCTAAATTGGAACCACTATAATCTCGCCCTTGAGAAATTTCGTCTCCGAAATTTAAATCAAACCAATAACTGCGGATTTTAATTCCATTGACCATCCACATTAGTAATAATGGCAAAACAAAGTCCTCCAATACAAATCATTACAATTTAAATTCCCAAAATATTTACAATATTTACATATTACAATCATGAATAAAATCTTCAATACAAGTCTCAAATATCAACAAATAGGTCGGATACTTTTCACGGACTTCTGCCTTATGCTCCCAAGTTGCCTCTTCAACTCTATGGTATCGCAACAACACTTTAACGAATGGGATAGTCTTGCCCCTCAAGACTTGATCCCGAGTATCCAACACCCGAATCGGTCTCTCTTCGTATGAGGCATCCTCATCTATCTCTAACTCGGTCCAATCCAGCACGTGCAAAGGATCAGGTTCGTACTTCCAGAGCATACAGATATGAAACACATCATGAACCCTAGAAAGTTAGGACGACAAGGTTAAACGATAAGCTACCTTCTCAATTCGTTCTAGACTCTTAAAAGGCCCAATAAATCTAGGAGACAACTTCTTGCTCTTCTCGAATCTCATTAAACCTCGCATTGGTGATATTTTCAAAAACACATGATCCTGCACCTCAAAGGATAAAGGCCTTTTTCTACAGTCGGCATAGCTCTTTTAACAACTTTGAGTCGAAACCAACCTTTTACGAATAAGTGCAATCTTCTTTGTCGTTTCCAACACTAACTCTGGACCTAACATAGGTGCATCACCCACCTTGGCCCAACACATAGGTGATCTACACGGTCGGCCATACAGGACCTCAAAATATGCCATACTAATACTCGCCTGATAACTATTATTGTAGACAAATTCCACTAAAGGCAAGTGCTTCTCCAATGACCCCTTAAAATTGAGTACACAAGCCCGAAACATGTCCTCTAAAATCTAAATGGTGTGCTTGGATTGCCTGTCAGTTTGAGAATAATAGGCGGTACTAAAGGTCAACCTAGTGCCCAAGGCACCTTGTAGGCTTTGCCACAATCGAGCCATAAAACGGGATCCCTATCCAAAATAATAGTCACTGGAACCCCATGAAGTCGCATTATATCTTTAGCATACAGATCGCCAAGGTAGTCTACCGAGTCACTCGTGCGCATAAGTATAAAGTGTGCAAATTTTGTTAACCGATTGACTACTACCCATATGACATCATTACCCCGTTGAGTCCTCGAAAGACTCACAACAAAATCCATCATGACATGCTCTTACTTCCACTTGGCTATCGACAAAGGTTATAATAAACTCACTGGTCGCTGATGCTCGGCCTTTACTTGTTGACAAGTAAGACACCTCGAAAAAAATAACACTATATCTCTCTTCATTCCCCTCCATCAAAACTGGTGACTAAGGTCGTGATACATTTTTGTGCCTCCCGAGTGTACCACAAGGCGTGAATGGTGGAACTCTCAGAGTACATCCTCTCTATAAGATTCTGGTAGAAAAGGGCGGTCTACATACCTCACACTTGAGTCAAAACAAACATTCAAGCCCTTCTCTACCTTCACACTAGATATCTTTCCCTGGATAGATTCCACTTCATGATCATCCCGTTGTGCTTTTATAACTTAGTTCACTAGAGTAGGTTGTACAACTATAGTGAACAAAATGGCTGACTCGACAGACTCGCCAAGATACAAGTCAAACTCGCCCACCACGCTCAATATCTCCCATTCTCGGATGGTGATACTAGCTACACTGCTTATGGATTTCCTACTCAAAGTGTTAGCCACTACGTTGGCCTTCCCCAGATGATAGTCTAACTCCAAATCAGAAGACTCCATAAACTCCATCCACCTCCTTTGCCTCAAATTCAAGTCTTCTTGTGAAAACAGATATTTTAGACTCTTCTAATCGGAAAACACTTCAAATCTCTCCTTGTATAGATAATGCCTCTAGATCTTTAAGTCAAAAATCACAGCCACTACCTCTAGGTTGTGAGTGGAATAGTTTCTCTCATGTGTTTTCAACTGCCATAAACCGTATGCTACCACATTCCCCTCTTGCATCAACACACAACCCAAACCTTCCCGAGATGTATTGTAATAAACCGAATAACCCAAACCCCTCTCTGGAATAATCAAAACTGAAGTGGTGGTGAGTCTAACCTTAAGTTCTTGAAATGACTTTTCACAAGTCTCACTCCACATAAATCTGACCCCCTTCCTTGTCTGTCTAGTCAATGGTGAGGCCAGTCTAGAGAAATCTTTCACAAAGCGTCGGTAGTATTCAGCTAGGCAAAAAAAATCCGACTTTCAAAGGTATTCTTAGGTTGTTCCCAATCTTGCACTACATCTATCGTAGATGAATCCACGGTCACTCCTTTCCCAGATACCACATGACCTAAGAACTTAACTTCACTGAGCTAAAACTCACACTTTCTAAACTTAGCATATAACCAATGTACTCTAAGCAACTCAAGCACAACCCGTAAGTGTTCCTTGTGTTCCTCTTTAGAGGGTGAGTAGACTAAGATGTCATCAACGAAGACAACCACGAATCGATCTAAGAACTCTCGAAAGACTTAATTCATCAAGCCCATAAATAAAGCTAGCTCGTTGGTCAATCCAAAAGATATCAGTAAGAACTCATAATGGTCATACCGCGTACGAAATGCCGTTTTCTAAATATTCACCTCATTCACCCTCAACTAGTGATACCCCGATCTCAAACAAACCTTAAAAAAATAACGAGACCCCTTCATTTGGTCACACAAATCATCTATTCGTGGTAATGGGTACTTGTTTTTAACAGTTACTTAGTTTGACTTCCGGTAATCGATAAGGTGATGTACTAGGGTGAATGAAACCCTTATCTAACAAAAGGGTGAATGAGCCTTTATCTAACAAATCCTAAAATTGCACCTTCAACTCACATAACTCGGCTGATGTGAACCTACATGGTGTCATGGAAATCGAAGCTGTGTCTGGCACTAAGTCAATGGAGAACTTAATCTCCTGGTAGGGTGGCAAACTGGTAAGGTCTTCAGGAAAAACATCTGGGTATTCACAAACTACCCTTGGCAACTCACCTCGAATCACGCCACTTTCATTACCGAAAAAGGTTGCAAGGAGGAAATTAAGTTTACCTCGACCACATGAGTCTTACAATGGTGACAAAAATCTATCAGCTCGGTCCCCTAGAAAATAGAAACAATCACCACTCGAGGTGCACACAGTAACTCTCCTATGGTGGCCATCTATGATGGCACGGTAAGAAGACAATCAATCCATGTCTATGATAACATTGAAACCCGACATGTCTAATAAAACCAAATCAAAAGGGAGTCGACGACCAACAACCTCTATCTCATAACCGCAACATCCCCAATCCAAGACAACCTTACCCTAACTGGTGACTCTACCCTGAGTGAAGATACTAACCGAGCCATCTCTAACCCCAAAATCGATACGAATGCAGACGAAATGAAGGAATGAGATGCACTAGTATCGATCAACATGTTGGCAATAAAATTAAACAACAAAAAGTTATCTCTCACAACAGAAGGTGTTGGCAACTGATCCAATGTGGTAACAATATACACACGCCTTGAATGTCTCTGATTTGCCTGCTCACCCCTCCGAGCATAGGTCTGGTACACAGATTGAGCTGAAGAGGCTCTCTAATTGGCCCTCGAGGCTTAAGCTGATTGGGTAGGCTGATGACTCTATGTTTGTCTCGAACCAGACGCACCGGATATGCCACCTAACTGAGGACAAAACCTTCTCAAGTGCCTACATTGCCCACACTGATAACAGGTAGGCGACTGACCTCTCCCTTGGCCCTGATCCTATGAACGAGTCAAGGACGGCGTAGACTGTTGCCCTCTTCTTCTTTGTGGGCAAATTGAAGACTTGTAGCCCAATTGAACACACTTGAAACAAGTGAATCCACCTTGATTGCCTCTCCCTAAACCCAAACTTGGTACAGGAAAGGTAGATCTAAACTGTGTAGCTTGGGACTGCTATGGGGTGGAACCCTTTTGCCGTTTGTTATCCCTAGCATCCCCTTGAACATCCTAACTCCTCTACCTAAAGCCCCTCATCCGCTCCTCGTTTGTTTGGATCACGGTTCCTAAGTGAGCCGCTGACTCCACAAGGTGGCTGTAATCCCTGATCATAGACCCAACCACCTTGAAAAGGAGCCCGGTCTCTAACTTCTTCTCAAACTCGATACAATAACATTTTTCTGGAGGTGGCAAAAACTTATCCTGGAAAGCATTGACAAAAGCTTCCCAAGTCACCCCAATACGCCGTAGAGTATACTTCCACCACTGACCCACATATCATTTCAGTCGAAAATATGCCAAGGTTACCCTTAAACCATCGTCCTCGATGCCAAGCATCTCGAACGTCTTCACCATCTACTCAAGCCACTTGTTTGCCTTCAGTAAATCTTTTGGATCCCCAACAAACTCGTTCGGACTTGATCGGAAGAACTCCCTCTTCAGAAAAGATGGCCTTATTTTTGTAACATGGGCCTAGACTTGATTCTTAGCACATGTAGTATGAATACATGCTATGGTGGAGTAATTTTTCCAAAGAGTGATGTCATACTCGATACACTGTATAGATCTTAGTCTAGTCACTCTTAAATGCACAAGTCACTTTCTAGTGCCTAACCTGAATTCTCTACTTGCTCGCCTTCTAAGGGCCAAATGAGATCTCGCATTTGGCTAATCATAACAGGTATAACATGAAAAGTGGGTACTAACATCTATGTTTGGTCTTTAACAAGACCTCATCATGGCTACAACTAAGGCGACATACATAATAGATAATTAAAGCCTCTCTTGGCTTCAAATAAACCACTAGTCTTATCTTTACTCGCTCTCGAGCGCTAACGGTGATTGCTTGTGTGAGTGAGCTAATCTTACCTACTAACATCATTATCTACTAATCATTATGCCACAAACCATAATAGCATCAACATCCCATGTAACGCCGTAAAATTATAGTGACAACCCATCTCATGATAGTCAACAGAAAACATAGACATGCGAAATATTAACCTTTCATATATATTCCTTTACCATACAAAAGATGACATATAAGACTATACATTCATAAATCCTAGATCTTGAATCTATAGCATATGCCGTGTATGAGTGAATTGAAATAAAAGGTGATATAGATAAGTTTATGCCTTAATGGATACATCTTTCCAGGACATTGCTTGGTTGCAACAAAATGATCTAGTCCAAAAATAATTAAGAAGTCTGAGGCTTGTACAAAAGGTAATTACAGTAAAAGAAACAAAAATGAGCCTTTAGCTTCATGATCCTTCCAAGTTAAGAAAGTCATAAGATGAATGCATATGCTTGCCATTTGCCAAACATTTCAATTTTCCATGTCAAAACAATGTAATGCCATCATTATTATATTTCAATTCATGAAAATACACTTTTATATCAGAAAATAGGGTAGTGGATACAAAACACTGGAATATCTAGCTATGTGTATGCCAGTAGGCTATACAAACACTACCAAAGCCATTTTACCGGTATAAATTGGAAGGATCGACACCTAATCGTGCGGGTTTCTGGACCTTCACTAAGGACACATAGGCTACCAATATAAACCATATCCACATCCTCTAATCAAATTCACCAAGGTATACACCAATTTTTATAAAAAATTATACATTTTCCATAATTAAGTATGAAAGAATGCTCAATGCAAGATGTATGAGTAATTAGTTTCAATTGACCTAATCCTCATGCAATTTCTACAACAATCAAAGCTATCCTCCACCGATAGCTCAAAACATATATTTTTACTCAACAGGTAATTTTCCAATAACAGATATAATCTCATAAATTTTAAAATGGGAGCGATAATACATATTGAACTCACTCTCATCATCAACATATACATTTTTCATATCCCTTCAAAACCCAACATCATTTCTTCTTCTTTCATAATTCAAACATCAATGTTTTTGAAACAAAAACTCATTTATTTACAAAATCACATTTAAGGAAGGAATTTCTAACATCTTAACACAACCCAACAATTTCACGTTGTCATAACCTTACTTAAGGATTTATTTGAAAAACTCCTATTTTATATTTCAAAAATCAAACCTTAAATTTAACCCAAAATTGCCAAATCACTAATCATTTTCAAAGAGCAAATAACTAAGCTAAGAATCATAGTAAAGGTTGAAGAATCACAACCTTAAGAGGAGAAGAGGAAGAGAGTAAGGGTAAAATTTTGACAAGGTTGAAAACAAGATCCTCTCCAATTGCAAAGAAGCTTTTGACGAGTTCCACCTTTTTTTTTCCAAAGAGCTATGGTGGAGAAAATAACGAGTTAGGGAGCATTTGAGGTTTTAAGCAAGAATTAGAGAGAAAAAAAGAAGAAATTAAGGTTAGGAGGGTTTTAGAGAGAGACAGGAAATGAAAAAGTGATTTAAAATCCCTTTTTCGGAATTGATATATGCACAGACTGCTCGAGCGACTAAACCACCGCTTTAGCATCAAACACAATAAGTGAGATCACTTGAGTGACAAAAACATTGCTTGAGTGCACAATGATCCCCTCCCAGAAGTTTTGCAAACTACAGAGACCACTCGAGCACAAGAAATACTGCTCGAGTGAAGATACCTTACCTCGAGAAGTTTTGCAGACCAATAAAAATATTGGGAGATCTCAAAAACTGCGCGAGTAACCAGTACATTGCTCGAGCGAACAGGAAGAAAACAGGACAACAAAACCTTTGAAAACTAACTCCCAGCCTATTTCAAACACAACCAACAACTCAACTCAACTACCAACAAGATGATAAAGGGCACGAACAACAATTAAAGACACGGAATCCCAGACCTAAGAGAATGTAATGGGTCGGGTTTAAACTAGAATTGTTATATCCCATAATCTCACAAAAACTAAGCAATCGATTGAAAAAAATACAATCACAGTTATGCAATTCTAGATTCCAAACATGGGCTCTATTAGCACCTCTTGCAATAAGCATATACAACGGAATCCATCATGTGTGCCTCACATGAAGTGGTTCAAGATCACTACCACTTGCACAACTACCTCCCTAAAGACATTTTGGTGACCAATTTGTATTTATTCAAGGTGCGCCCAACTAGTGCATTGAATCTTATAATGGGTAAAATTATACACTACTAGTAAAGCATCCTATTGTAGACAACCCATTTTGACCACTCGCAAGACTTGGATGCTTTGTTCTACACACTCAATGATAAAAGTTGCGTTGTGTATGGTTCAAGGTTTCAACAAAGGATCTAAAATTCAAGCTTCGAAACAATCCCAAACCTTCCATATTTACACTGTTTGTACCCCATAAATCCATTTTTAAACTCTATCCTGCCCTACACAGAGCCTGAAATAGAGGAACAGGGGAGCACATTTGGAGCCGGCCGTGACCCATTGGGAGCCGACCGTAGCCATTGGGAGTCGACCGACACTCTTTGGCGAGAACCACTGTTCTGGGCGGGAAACAGCCAACTGTCCGTTTTTGAAGATATTTTCGACCTATTTCGCTCTAATTCTATAAATACGAGCGTATATCTCTGTTTTGAGGGTTAGAAAATTTAAAAGAAGCTAAGCACCCTTGAGAGCTCCTTCTTGTACAAGCTATCTTTGAGATATTTTGATCATTCTTACATCATATTCATACACCGTATTCAACCTTAGGATAGCACCTTAGAGCCTTGGTTGAACCTTATGAATCATTATTCAACCTTGAGAGTGCCTGTGGATTAAGCTTGGTTTGTAACAAGCACTTGTCCTCTTCAAGAGGTATAGGCTTACCACCTTTTCTCTTGCTTTCATTGCTATCTTGTTCTATCTATTTCTGGTGTTTTTATATTATTTTGATCCTATTTCACGTGTTGAAACTTGGGTTTGAATGGTACCAAAGGGTAGAGAGAGTTAGCCCCCTCTCTTGCACTCTACTTTATAGCTCACACCCTTGTTTTGCACTCTTTTCTTTGCTTTTCAAACTGATTTTTAGAGTTGAAAAAGGGCTAGAAAACATGGTCAAAGTGTCCAAAAGTGGAGGTGTTGGCCACCTCTCCTTGTCTTTGTTCACTAGTTTAGTGTCTTCTTGTTTTCGTCTATCTTTTTTGTGTGCTCTTTAGCATAATTTTGGACACTGTTATTCACATATTAGGGGCTGTTTTAGGATTGTCTTAATTTATTTAATTCATGTATGCTTTAAATATACAGCTTATTATGTTGCAAGTCCTCGTATCTAGCTTGTTGTATTTTGTTACCCATGCTTTGATAGCTTTTCTTTGTTTATTCTCATATCAAGAGTCTCATTTTGAGTAAATCAATCTCGCATGATTATCTTTGCAACCTCCTGTGGGCTTGCCTTTTTCTGCGCCCCCACCTTTCGGAAAAAGGGTTTGAAAAGAAGGCCTCACAGTTTGGACTTTACCTGTGGTTCTGAATCTAGTCTCACAAGTGCAATGTGAGATTGATAAACACCAAATAGTCCAATCCGGCAAATCGCTTTGGAAAATCAGATTTTGAATCAAATAATGCCAAAATTGGACTGCTTTGCCAGATTACAAAGTCGCCATCTAAATATTTTATTTTTGAAAAATTTAGGAAACCCTGACTCGTGCCAAAGGCCACGTATCTGTCATCACCAAAGTTGCCTCGGCTCGGGAACTTGGGTATGAGGGGGAAAGGGCATGAAATGAGCACCCCCGCTTGCCCGATCAAAAGATCGGCCTCTACTAATCATGATATGCTGTTTTATAAACCTCATTTGTTCTTATCCAGATATTAATCTAACTTTACTATGTGATGCACACAAACAAGTATAGACTAAAATCGCGAGAATTGGAACATTTCAAGTCATGTTTGTTTTCAAAAATGGTTTGAATTTGCCACCCTCAAGTGGGCTAAAACGCAGATTTGCCACCAAACGTAGTGGGCTTACAACAAGATTTTGCCACTTCGCAAAGTGGGCTCAAAACATACATTTGATGAATTGTTCTAATTCAAACAACAAAACCTTCATCCACAGGCATTCATTTAGTTTAGCATTTAAGCACATAGCCTTATGGCAAGCATGCGAAACATGGCAATTACAGAGTACTCCAAGCCAAAACAAAAACTAATTAGAAACAATGCATGATCCTAACTATACAAGATGCCTAATGCAATACATGCAATAATGCAATTAATAGGCTCGGCTACTAATATGGCATATGATTCAATATGATAACATGCTTTGAAACACGTATTCAAATCAGATATTGAAATACAATGTAGTTTGAATGATGCGCCAAACCTCAGTGCATGAAAGACAAATGAATGATGCAAACGTGCAAGCATAAGGTATGCTAATTGAAAATGTCCCTAATCTAACCATCGAAAGTGACTAAATAAAAGGGAGAAAGACGTGGGGTTGGAAGACATGCACACACGCACGCACACTTATTACAACATTATGCCCTTGCGAAGGAGGGTCCGAATAAATAAGCTAACTAGCTACGCTAATTAAGCTAAGCTATTACAACACAAGTAATTAACTTTTCTAGCTAATCAATATTACAAACCGAATTAAGCTAATTAAAACCAATTAATTAACTAAATAATTACAACACTTGAATTGAATAATTAGCTACGCTAACTAATTAAAGCAATTAAATGACCTTGAGGGCGAGAGACGCATGCATGCTTGGTTGACTTCCTCTCGAAAATCCACCGCCTTGCCATCGACACCTCTGTTTGCACTCGTTTGATCTCTAAAAATTGTGCCAACTCCAACTTAGGAACACATTGGTGCAAAATTCATTTCTGGCCGGTCGACTACCAATGGTGGCTGTCGGCTACCATTGGTGGCCAATCCGCTGCTTCTGGTGGCCGGTCGGCCACTGCTTTCTTGGACTTTCCTTTTTGCTGCAACAGAGAGCAAACAGAGGCAAAGCAGTGTATTTTCAAGGAGTATATGTGTACTATTACCCTCCTTATCATTACACAAAGTCAAAAGAGTGTAATTCTTGGCTCCAAAACCACTAACCAAGTATTTTCAATGCATGATGGCCAAAGAACCAAGAAGTACAACTTCGTTGTATGCAAAAACAAGACTCAAGACCATCACCTTATCATGTGTGATCAAAGGCAATGGAGACAAAGGAGATTGGCTCATTTCATCACTTTGAGTATGAAATGCTCCAATCTTCCTTGTGTTCAATATAACGTCCGATTGAATACATGCAATGCAACACAACATGCTTATCTTGCTCAAGTTTTACTTTGTCGCTTTTGTTTACTCATTTTACATTACCAACTCATTCTTTAGTTGATTTAGTCCAAGGTGAGTGTCCTCTAATGAGTGAGGTGTCAACCAAGGGATGACTTAAGGCAAGAGAGAGGTCATGCCTTTGGTTAGTAGAAACCCTCAAAAGAGGATTAAAACCATTAAGTACAAATCTCAATCTCAAGCTTAAACACAACCCTAAGGCTAACCAACCCTCAAAGAAAATGAAAAAGTGATGAAATGAGGGAGGTTGCAAATATTATATGTGTTGAAATTGCATGCAAAATGACACTACAACATGAAAGCAACTCATGCAAATCATGTTTAAAAGCCGAAAACACCAAACTAGTGAAGATCACTACACTATAGGTATGCAATACAAAGCTCCAAAGGTATAAACACTTCAAAATAGTCGTAAAACATCCTAAGAGGAGTCCTAAAACATGTTTGAAGTAAGCTAAAAAAAAAGCTAGAATAAGAGGCCAAAACATAGCACAAGCTAAACTATCAAGCACAAGTGCACTACAAGCATATAAAGCAAGCCTCAAGTGCTTCAACCAGCCCAAAACAAAGCTCAAACATGCCAAAACAGAGCCTAAAACATGCTCGAATTAAGCTAAGTTAAGCTAGAAAATAAAGTTAACATGTGAAGCAACCTAGGCATAGAAGCAAGACACAAGGAGGGGAGGCTAACCCCTCCAATTTTGGACTTCAAAATTTGATTTTTACCACTGAAAGAACTCTAATTTTCAGTGGTTAAAAGGGCCAAAAGGTTTGATTTAAAGGTGGTAAGAAATGGCACAAAAGGCTTTATAAGCCAAAGAACAAAAAATGAGGACCACCCCCTAACTCACTAAGACTTAAACTACCATTTTCAAACCTCAAAAACAGAGTTTTTTGAAGTTGAAAAACCAGGTCAAGATAGTACAAAAAGATATTAATTCAAGTTATGCAAGACAAGTTTAAAAGGTAAGTTTTATACCTCTTGAAGCACAAGACAATTTCAGGCACAAAATTCAAGCTCAAAACCCTTTCTAAAGCTCCAAGAAGACCTCCTAGAACCTCAGCTCCAAGGTAATCAAGATTGATCAAGGGTCTATGTGCAAAAGTGTAGAGAAAGCTAACTACAAAGCACAAAATAAGAAGAGAGAGAGAGAAAGAGAGAGAGAATTTTGTTCCAAATTGTCTAACCTCTCAAAATGGGGGAGAGACCCCCCTGTATATGGAAAAACAAGCTTAGAGCTTGTATTCATCCCTCCATACACGTATATGGAGATGCACTTCAGTGAACAACAGCTGGCAAACAAATATCTAAAAAAGGAGAAAAATGGCCGTTGGCCATCACCAGTGGCCGACTGGCCACCATTGATGGCCGGCAGGCACAAGCCATGGCCGATGGACTGTGGGGATGGCCGACAGGCCACCTTTTCACCCAGATTTGAAACAACAAGCTCTTGGTCCATAACCAAGTACAAAATAGACAGGTTCAGAGGCTCAAAGGCAAGGCGCTCGGCTGAGAACTTCGGGCACTCAAAACGAACACGAGCATACAAGATCATCGAGTGTTCAATCGATGACATCCAAGTCTTGAGGATGGTCAAAAATGGGGTGTCAACACCTCCCTCTTTTATTCTTTTATTTTGTTTGAGAGTTATTTCAAACGATTGACGGTTGTTCAAGGCATGGGAAAGAGACCTATTTTCAATGGCTTAATCTCTACGGAGGTTCCTCGTCAAGGCATAGACTCTTTTTCATGCCAACAATCACTTCTCGTTTGATATCTCCTCTCATTTAGACTTTGGACAAATTGGTTAAGGAATGGCAAGGACTATTAAAATTGACCTAAAATCAATGAAACCGACATAAAGAAAATGTTTAGAGTTGGTTGGATTCGGCCGGACGTTATGCCAAGTCCATCATTCCGAGAATTGTCACTTATCAAGCCATAATAAATTGATAAGACTTGGTGCGTGTCTACTTTCCTCTTTGAGTCTTCATGATAAGAGGGAATGTTGTTTTTTCATCGCATTTATTAAAGTTTTGTCCCAACGTGCTCGGGATCATCAAGCCATCAACATGTGCTAATTGATGGTTTCGAATGCAAATTTGTTATTCTCTTCAGTTTCTCATGACAGAGAAGAGTGGAAGGGATAAACAGGGCCTTGACAAGCTCTGTCTGCACTATCCTCACCTTAGAACACAAAATGGATTTTGGTATGAAATTTGGATCCTGCTGGTAGTGTTTGCATCCGGCCGGATCTCATTGGGGGCCAACCGACTTCCAATGTGTAGGAAGCAATGACCTTTTTGGCAGAAACAGAGGGTAGTGGCTGCAGGTGAGGCAAAATAGTTTGGGGCAGACAGAGCAACTTTTAGGCACCGTGCATGCGAGCCTTGCGCATCTTTTGTTTATCAAATGTTGTAAATTAATGTTCTCATTATTGTTGTAATTAATCATTAGTGTTGTAATTAATTATCGTTGTAGTTATTATTATTGTTTATTTGTAATTTTATAGCTAGTTGATAGTTAAAAATAATAATTGATGGTTAGTTGATACTTAGAAAGCTAGTTGATAGTTAGGTCAATCAATTCATCCGTTTAATTGTAATAGTTAGCTTAATTTAGACACTTGGACACTTATTCTGACCCTCTTGCACGCGAGCAAATATGTAATAATGGTGTATGTTTTTCAAACCCTATTTCTTTTTCCCTTTTATTTACCCGCTTATATTGGTAGTGTAGAGTATCATACTTACTTAGCATTCCCATGTGTGCATACACTCGTCTCACATGCATCTAGGTTCGGCTCATCATACTAACCAATGTCGCATTCAACTTTCTGAAATGAATACATGACTTATCACATGTCTTGAATTGGGTCATACACCATGCTAGTGGTCGGGCCTATCTACTTGCATGATTGTATTGTGTCGCATTAGTCATTTTGCATTAGTTAGAGGCGTGCATGCTTTCTAATTATTTTTCTTTGTTTGGTTTTCCTCGGAGTACTAGGTGAGCACTTATTTCTTTAGCATATTGCATTGCGTGTGATTGTCGCCATATCAAAGCATACTTTCCATGAGGCTAAGTGCTTAAATGATATACCTGTTCGAATGCCAGTGAATGAAGGCTAATTGCTAAAATTGGGATAACTTGACTAATGTACATACAAACTCACTTTTTCAAGTGACGCATATTTAAAACAATTTTCAAAACAAACATGAATAGAAGTGTTCCAACTTTTGAAAATTAATCTATAATTGCATGCAACATATAGTAATGTTAGCCTAATAATCGGAACAAGAGCATATAATGTAAATAAAAATCACATCATGATTAGTAGAGGCCGATCTTTGATTGGGTGAGTGGGGTGCTCAATTCAGAAAGGATACACCTTGTTCAACAAGTGACGAACAATGATCACCGAAAACACAATTTCGAGCTTCCGCAAAGAGAATTTGAACTCAACAATGACCTTCCCTTGCACCTCTCGGGAAATAGGGACAACCACAGTATCAAGACACAAAATAGGAACACTGGGGACCGGATGGCCACCAGATGAGGCTGACGGCCACCCTTTAAGATTGACGGCCACCAATGGGGCTTGTCGGCCACCAGTGGTGGCTGGTTGGCCACCGATGGCAGATCGGGGCCAAGATGGTCTTTTCATCTCGGGTTTATAAATATACTCACCCATACTTCATTTCTTCACTCCTTCAAAGTTGAAAATCCTCACTCACTCTCTCTAGACCTTCCTTCTCTCTTGATCCAAGCTTTATATGTGTTTTCCAATGCCCCACGCACATTTTCTTCGCTAAACCCTCTTAGTTTGCTCTGTTTTGAACCGATTGAAATTTGATTTCGGTGTTTTTTCTTGGAGTTTCACCACTTGAGGCTTGTTCCTCTTGAGTTTCTCTCGGGTTTGGCGCCTTATTTCGGGCTTTGACTTTTTCTTCTATTTTCTCCGTCCTAGGGTTTGACTTTTTTTTAAGTTTATCCTATTTTCTCCATTTTCCTCGTTGTTCATCGACTCTTCACCCATATTCCAGATGGCAGATGACATACCACATGATGGAGCTCCTCCAGAGGTGGAGTTCGAGGTGGAGTTTGATTCTGAGGTGGAACCGGAGCCATTACCACTGAGAGTGAGGCCTTTTGATCCGGTGAGGTATCATCCTCAGACGCATATTCTGCCTGCTGGAGGCATTAGCACTCCATTGATTTTGTTACTGACGCGCTAGCGGATCTCCTACTGAGGGAGCCAGATTCCCATCTTTCAGCCATTGCCATTGAGGTACAAACTTTATTCACTTGCACATCTGATGTTCTTTACTTGCATTTCTTGTGTTGTCTCTCATCTGACTATATTTTTATCATTGTCACCATATTTGTTTTGCACTTCCTTTTCATCTAATTGTATTTACACTAGTTCACCTGTTCTCTGCCACAGGGTGACTCTTGCGCATACAAGGGCTATGGGGCCACAACAGCTAAAGATTGGTATGACGAGCTCCCCGCAGGAGTACGAGACATTGTTGACGAGTCCAGCTTCAGCCTATTCTTCTCTGGATTGACATGAGTTATAGTGAGCCGTCCATTTCTTGGAGCGTTAGTGGAGAGATAGTGGGACACCACTAACTCTCTCTATCTTTCCACTGTTGGAGAGATGACGATGACTCCTTACGACTTCGCCATGATCACAGGACTAGACGTAGGGGGTGATCCGATTCCTCTTGATCCTAATATGGGAGAGTGGGAGGCTACTTGGTTTGAGCTGCTAGGGGCGTGCCCACCTTTGTTCTGGACAGCTATGGTCAGATATAGTTGGTTCAAGGAGCAGTTCCGGGGGACTGAGCCAGAGACAGTAGAGGAGATAGAGCAGTACGCTTGGGGTTTTCTAATGTTCCTCCTCGGTACCACCCTGTTTGTGAACAGGACAAACCCCGTAGGGTTATACTTGCTGAACGCACTGGTGGTCCTTTCCCGAGTGAGTTTCTATGATTGGGGCAGGACTGGCCTTGCCACTCTATACGACTATATGAGCTCGACCTCTCGCAGGAGTGGATACTTGATCGGAGGCTACTGGCGAGCCTGGGAAGTACACATCTCAGTTCCCTCTTTACACTTTGCATTTTCTATTCAGCATTTCTTGCTTTACATCTGTTCAACACATGTACTTTTTGCTTTGCATTTTCTATATCTGTTCAAATTATATTGATCACATATCATTGCGCTTTCTCCATAGCTATGGGTGTATGCATACTTCCCGACTCTTGCCCCAAAGCCTGCAGTTGACGGTCCCCTATTTGCGGGTGTACGATGGTTAGCTTTACCGCAGGACTTACGAGCCCTTCACTTTCTTCAAACATTACTTCAATACCGTAGTTGCCCATAAGGTAACCTAAAACACGGTCATCATTTTTGCTCTACATTTGTTCTGATTCACATATTAGCAACAAACGACTGCTAATAATCTATTCATTTTCTATTTACAGATCACGTGGCAGCCATGGGCCACGATATCGACGGGGGTTCGCGGCCGGTACACTGTGGCCTTGGGCATTTCGCTGTACCGTATTCTACTTGAGGGTCTAGTTTGCCGAACCTGGTACCTAGGCGAGAGAGTCGTGCATCAGTCTTTGGGTGTGCCTACTCCGTTCATATCGATGATGCCGCCAGAGTCCATGAGGTCAGCAGACAGCCTATTTGTTGACGGGGTTATCAAGTTCATGGTAGGCTTGGAGGCAGAATACTTCCGAGTTGAGGGCGATTATATGATCTTTATTCAGACACACCTTATGCCACCTCTGACTAGTGTTTGTGGAGGTGAGGGGGCGAGAGCTCCTGCTGCGAGGGCAGGGCCTAGAGTGACCAAGGCAGCCATAGCCCATGGGAGAGGGGCTTCTCAGGCGAGACAGAGGACCGGCTGGCCGAAGCTGCCTACTACTCTCACCTGTTGGCGGTATACTAGAGAGGCATATCAGATTCTAATTGAGCCAGCCGCAGTGGGGCATAAATATGTCAGAGCTCATGACGCCTCCCCGGTATGTACCACACTTTTATTTTTCTCATCTCTTTCTGATATTTGTTCCTTCTGGACATTGATCATTCCCAATGCATTTGTAGGCACCCCTAGGATACACCGAGGATCTGCTGGAGCTATTAGCCTCATTCGAGGGCATGATATTGAGGAGGGAGGCATTTCTCGACTTCCACGACATTCATGTCATTTCTTCAGTTTTCTTACATTCCAGTCATCAAATTTCTGCTGACACGCTAAAACTGAAATGAGACCTTTCCCACTCTGCACTGATACACTGCCTCCATATAGTATTCATACACTATATCTAACTCCTGCATACGCTCATTCTGCACATCATACTTGCATCTGATACGCATACTGTGGCTGACATATGACAACTGCCTTTCAGGTTCCACCCATATCGATAACACCAGCGGTAACTGCAGCACTAGCACCAGTAGTGCCTCCTATGGCGGCAGGGAGGAGAGAGAGACAGGTTTTGACACGTAGCCAAGGCCGAGCTAGGGGCACCCGAGATGAGAGTGGCCTTTCAGAACCCATTCTGAGTGATAATGAGGCTGAGACTAGTGAGGCCGAGGAGGTAGCGAGTCAGCATGCTGAGTCATCTGAGAGTAGAGACGATTACGCTGGCTCGGGTTCTGAGAGTAGGAATGTTGATGCTGAGGAGGGCTCCAAGGCGGAGAGCGGTGACAGCTTCGGCTTAGACTCTGATTCTGGTTTGGACGGTGGCGCTAATAGAGACAGTACCGCAGAGTCCTCTCCTCTGAGGAAGAGGACGAAGAGGGCTTCTCGAGCCTGAGGCGACCAGTGCTGATTCTCTATAGTTTTTTCTTAGCTTCTTTTTGTTAGTAGCGTTAGCACATTGTACAGTTTCAGACGAGTTTTATTTTCTTTAAAAAAACTTATACTGTACTTTTGTAAAAATAACTATGATCGGAATGAAAACCAATGTATTTTTGAAAAAGTGTTATATTTTGCATCATGAGCACTATATTGCATGAAAATGAGATTGAATTTGATATTGAAAACCAAATACTTGTATTGTCACAACAGTCTAAATCAGGTAATGAACCAACCAACAACTAAAATAATCAAAGTAATACAACTCGATAATCAAAATAACAATAACTCGATAAGCAACAAAACAATTCAATATACAACAAAACGACTCGATAAACAACTCGATGAATAAAACAACTCGATAAACAAAACAACTTAAATGCAACTTGACAAACTTGCTAAACTTAAAAAGGCTCTAAACAAGACCTTACAAGACATAAAGAACAAAACAAAACAGATGTCTTCAGCATTCTTAGCACACAGGTGAACAAGAGGACAGGCAAAACAGCCATCGGCCATGGGTCGGCCATGAATAGGGGATGTCGGCCACCAGTGGTGGCCGGTTGGTTACCAAAGTGGCCTGTCGGCCATCAATGTGAGGAACCTCCAGAATATTAACACTTGGCTTCCACTCACTACCTTATCTTCTACAAAAGGTTTGGACCTCGTATTTTCTTCATTTTAGCTGCAAATTCTTCACAAATGGAGCCATTCTTGCCGAAAAACTCTTGAATTGGATTGCAACTTTAGATGGCTTGAAAAAGCTGAATTTCTAGGGTTTCGACATAAATGCACTATTCCCGCTAGGTCGTTCTCTACATTGTTTTCCGTTCCTACATGCCGCAACTAGATGTTGGAACCTGATTACACACGTCTTTGACTTCGGGGGACAAGAGATATGCCCGACAATCGAAAAATTTCAAGGGCTAATGGAGTCCCGGGGTGATGAGGAAATCTTGCCTTAGTCTCGTTTGGTCATATCCAAGTTTTGGGAAGGATGTGCAGGCTTACTCTACATGAGGCCCGATCTTTTGTTCACAACAGAGAGCTAGACATCCCCAGTCTAATTCATCAATTTTTTGAAGCCAGCAACTGAGGCGACCTTCTTTGGCGGGGTTTTCAACAACACGTCCTTTGTTTGTGCATGTTAGCTCATTTCCTTCTTGCCCCTACTTTCGGAGGGTCTAGCATTCAGCTAGTTGAAGTGGCCCAAGGCCTAAAAGAGGATAAGAGTTGCATTGGCCTTGCGTTGGCCAAGACTTTGAGGGGCTTAGACGCCTTTCATCGGCGAGAGACCGGCAAATTCGTGAGGAGTCCACTACTTCTTCAGGTAATGTTTCCTACCTTTTCTAATATGTATTTCTCATATCTCTCAGCACTCATGCTCTGTTTTTCTCTCAAAACCCTTTTCTCACTTTTTCTCTCAACGCACATCTCTCTTTTCTTTAATCTCTCTTTTCTTTCATCCCTCCCCAAATATGGCTTATGGACAAGCTAAAGGTAATGGACTCTTGCCCTAGATACTCAGCCCGAGCATACTTTTTTCGCCAACAGCTAGTTGATTTCCCAAACGAAGGGTGGTGGTGCCATTGGATGTGCAACAGGTCTGCTGCTAACATTGCTTGGCATTGCCCCTGGTTTGATCTGCCCGAGATGAGCTACAGCATGGCTTGGTAACCTGGCATTCAACTGATTGGCCTGACACGCAGTGTATTCTACTTTCTATTTCGGTTCAGGCGTCAGTTTGGACATGACCAGACTTGCCCAGAAGAGGGGTTAGAGTACCCAACTTCATTTCCAATCCGAGGTTCACAATTGGCTAGATACCCCACTGCGTGGAGGATAAGAGAACTTCTGGCTCCTGTCCCTAGTTTCAACTGCACACTTTCTAGCAAGTGCCTGACTTGGCATGAAGATGAGGCGCAATCTGGGCTCACTTTAGCATCAGAAGCTTCCACAAACACAGGGAGGGAACGCAGGAACACCTGACTCATCTATGACCTGAGTTTATTTGCTTTGATCTTACTTTTCAAGTTTTAATTTTGAATATAATAAAAGCAACTTTGATTTGTATCGAGAGTTAGAGAACTTTGTATTGAAATCAATGAAATTGAAGTTGTGGGCACTGAAAATTTTCCTTTTGGTCCAAAAATAGTCTAAGTTGCAAAGGGATTAATTTGAACAAAAATCAACCTTTATCAAAACTTTTCAAAACCATTTTCGATAAGAATCACAACTTGACACACACGGAATCTAACCCCGAATCCGAAGACAACAAATTGCCCCTTGTTTGAATAACACTGCTCAGCACTGTAGCCAGTTCTCAGAGGCGATCACAACTAAACATTAAGATAAAAAAAAAAATAGACAAAGATGACCTGATCAACACATGGTCAGGACAGTTGAGTTGGAGGTGTTTACGGCCAAACTTTAGGATGAAGTTGCCTACGTATCCCAAAGATGGGAATTAGGCCTTACACAGTTCGGTTTGGGTTCACTTGAGTATTAACGCTTTCTTTTTGCTCTCTAACTTTTGCCAAGGCCACCCTTTAGGGTTTTTAACCTTGCGAGCTCAGTTTTTTTTTTTTATTTCCAATTTTTTGTGCTCTAACATTTGCCTAGGTCGCCCTTCTGGGTTTTCGACCTAGCGAGCCTCTCAAGGGTAATATTTCTTCAACTTGTCCATGTTGATTGGTTGGGAAAATTCTAGGCCATCCAGGTTCATAAGAATAATAGCTCCACCCGACCAAATAGTTTTGATAATGCAAGGACCAGTCCAATTGGGTCTGAACTTGTCTCTAGGGTCATAGATGGGAGCTCGGTTGTCCTTCAGCACCAAATCCCCTTCTTTGAGATTCTGGGACTTAACTTTTTTGTTAAAAGCCCTGGCGATCCTACTTTGATAACCCTGAACATGGTACAATGCTTTCAGCCTTCTCTCATCGAACAGTATCAGTTCTTCGAACTTGCTCTATTGCCAATCCACTTTGCTATCTAGTACTTAGCCATAACTCGTAGTGACGAAACTTCTATTTCAATCGGTAGAACATCTTCCATCCCGTAAACAAGAGAGTACGGAGTTGCTCTAGTAGACGTCCGAATTGAAGTCTTATAGCCCCAAAGTGCAAATGGAAACTTGTCTGGTCAGTCCCTGCAAGTCTTAACCATTTTCTGCAAAATGTTCTTGATGTTTTTGTTGGCAGCCTCAACAGCTCCATTGGTTTGTGGCCGGTATGTGGATGACTTATGAAAAGTCACGTTGTATTTCTTCAACAAGTCGATCACTTTTTTCTTGAAATGAGAGCCATTATCTGAAATGATCTTGTTCTGGACTCCATATTGGCAAATGATGTTATTTCGGATGAACTTAGCCACATGCGCTGCTTTAAACACTGCATAAGACTAAGCTTCCGCCCACTTTGCGAAGTAATCAATTGCCACCAGAATGTATTCATGTCCATTTGACCCTTTCGGTGTAACTGCCCCAATGACGTCGATTCCTTAGACTAAGAAAGGCCATGGTGAAGTTATGTTGTATAGCTTCAATGGCAGGATATTCGTTCGATTGGCATGAATTTGGCATTTGTGGCATCGCCGGACAAAACCAATACAATCCTCCTCCATGGTAGACCAGTAGTAACCTTGCCTAAGAATCTTTTAGGTTAACATTACTCCGTTCATGTGTGCTCCACACTCTCCTCCATGGATGGCCTCCATTAGGTGCTTTGACTATTTTACGTCAACACATAGCTTGTGCATTCCCAGATGACCCCTCTTGTACAGTTTACCTCCAGAGATGATAAATTGAATGGCCATTCGCCATATTGCCCTCTTATCTTTGGCATTTGCCCCAGGTGGATAGACCTCCTTTTCCAAGAAGTTCCAGATATCATAAAACTAAGGGTTTTGATCTTGCACTTCATGTATTGCGGTGATAGACTCGTAGGTCGGCGTATATCTCTGCTTAATAATGATCGAATGCATCCGGACTCCAAACGGGATGTCTATCATGGAAGATAGAGTTGATAAGGCATCAGTGAACATGTTATTCTTTCTTAGTAGATGTGTGAAGGTCAGTTTTTCAAACCTAGGAATCAGAACATCCAGGGTCTGGTAATAGATCGTCATCTTTTCTTCTTTGACCTTCCAGTCTCCTTTTGCTTGAGACATAACCAGGTTCGAGTCCCCAATGATGTCCAACCTTTTTGCCCCTAGTTCCAGGGCAGCTTCCAAACCAACGATACACGTCTCGTATTCTGCTTCGTTGTTGGATACTTTGAACCAAAGTTTGAAGGCTAATGGTATATGAGAATTGTGGGGTGCTATCAGCAACACCCTTATCCCATAACTGTATTGATTAGACGCTCTGTCAAAGTACATTGTCTAAATCTCTTCCTCGACTTGCAGAATAGCTTTATCTGGGAACAGGTATTCTACCGCTTCATCTCCTTCCACTGGGTGATCTGCCAGGAACTCTACTACCGCTCTCCCCTTGATAGATTGCGAGTAACATACTTCAAATCAAATTCAGAAAGAAGAAGCAACCAATGAGCTAGCCTACTTGTAAGCGCTGGTTTCTCGAAGAGATATTTGATGGGATCTAATCTTGAAACCAGAATTACAGAGTGAGCTAACAGGTGGTGCCTCAACTTCCTGGTAGCCCATACCAAGGCTAGGCAAGCTTTCTCCAGCAGAGTGTAGCGGGTCTCATGATCCAACATTTTCTTGCTCAGGTAATAGATAGCTTTCTCCACCCTATCCTCAGATTCCTGAGCAAGCATGCATCCCATCGTTGTGTCCGTTACCGACAGATATAGAATCAAGGGCTTCCTTGGCTCTGGCGACAACACGGGTGGGTTCTGAAGGTACTGCTTGATCTGCTCAAAAGCGAATTGACATTGGTCGTCCCATCGGAATTTCTTTCCTTTCTTCAGGAGACCAAATAGTGGTTCACAAGTCAAGATTAATTTTGAAATAAACCGTCTTATGAATTTCACTTTACCTAGAAAGCCTCGCACCTCAATTTCAGTCCTTGGTGGTGACATTTCTAGGATGGCCTTGATTTTGGAAGGATCTACCTCGATGCCTCTCTGTGTAATCAAGAAACCTAGCATTTTCCCTACCGTTACACCGGAAGTACACTTCTGTGGATTCAACCTCAACCAGTATTCTCTGATCCGTCGAAAGAATTTCTTCAAGGCGGTGTAGTGGCCCTCTCTTTCCTTGGACTTGACAATCATGTCATGCACATACACCTCGACCTCTTTATGGATCATATCATGCAGAATTATGGTTGTAGCCCGTTGATAGGTAGCCCTAGCATTCTTTAACCCAAACGGCATCACCCTATAGCAGTAGGTTTCCTACGGCATAGTGAAAGCAGTTTTCTCTTTATCCTCAGGTGCCATCAGAATCTAGTTATACCCGGAAAATCCATCCATGAAGAAAAGCAACGCATGGCCTGCGGTGAAGTCCACTAATTCATCGATGTGCGGTAAAGGAAAGTCGTCCTTTGGATTGGCTTTGTTCAGATCTTTGAAATCCACACACACCCGATTTCTGTCATCTTTCTTTGGCACTGGAACAATGTTGGTCAACCAAGTTGGATACTCAGCTATTAGCAAGAACCTTGCGTCTATCTGCTTAGTAACCTCCTCCTTAATCTTCAAAGCCCAATCTGGGCGTATTCTCCACAACTTCTATTCGATGGGTCGGGCCTTAGGGTCGAGAGGGATCCGATGCTATACAATCTCAAGATCAATTCCAGGCATGTCTTCGTATGACCACGCGAAAACATCTATGAAATCTTTTAATAAAGTGACTAAGCGCTCGCGCTCCTTCGAAGACAACATGGATCCGATTTGGACCAGACGCGAATCCTTCTCAGTACACACATTAATAGTAATGATTTCATCAGTGAGGGGTTTTGCAAACCTCTCTTCCTCTCGATTAATCAAATGTTTCAAAACCAGATGAATTCCTTTCTCATCATTTTCATCAAAATTTTGAAAATCATGATCAATACAATAAACAAGAGGTACAAAGAAATACTCAGAATCTGCGGTGGCATTCTCATTCAAAAGGTCCAGCTCATCTACTTCCTTGATTACAATTGACTCAAAAGAAAAGAAAAAAAAAAAAAGACGACCTGGACAAAACCTCAACATCCGGGTTATCAACCCCAAGAATACCGGACCCAGACTCAGAAGAACCAGAATTTGATTATGATTCCACAGACTCTGTGGAATCAGATTCTGATTCACTACCTGACTCAGAACTGCTAGACAAGTAGCCCTCTTCCAGCTGCCAGGTGAGGGGTGGTGCATAAGATGCATCCAAGATACCACTAGAAGGGTTCATAGCCGGTTGGTCTCTAATCGTGGAAATGGTCAGGTTATGCCCCAAGCTCTCTGCGTTGATTTGAGGATTCGAAAGGAGACATGCTAGTGCTGCTCCTATTTGAAGCTTGTTGTTGCCGGAATCACTTTCTGTGCTCTTTGCAGCCTCAGCGGTCAGTTCAGTCTGTTCCTTCGTTTCACTCTCTTGTAGCTACAAATCAAAGAAAATCTCAAAGTCGGGAAGCCGCTGCTTTTCAGAGTTAAACCAGGGTTCAAGGAAACCATAGAATGAGAAGTCTTCACCCTCCAGAACAAAATAGCCATTCAGGGTTCCCCGAATTGGTCAGCGCACAAGCTCATAGCGATTTTTAGTCTACTTAGCTCTGGCTCTTCTGGCCATTTCTTTCCCTTTTCTCACCCAGTCCTCTTTGGTAGGCATATAGCCAAGACCAAAAGCATGAGGGTTATGTGGTACGTCGGCCAATGCTGCATTCCTCGTATGATTTTTAGTCTACTTTCCCTTTTCCCTTTCCGGCCACTTCTTCCTAATCACATTCTTGGTATGTGTTGGAGTTTGTTCATGAAGTACACAGTTTGGGCACTGACATACAAGCCCTCATCGATAGCTAGGATATTTTGCACTACCCGGGCCTCAGCCAAGGTAAACCCCGAAAGGGACACATCCTCTTCGCCATGCACAATCTCCAGCATAGGCGTAGTGACCTCTGGCAGAGGATGTATAGGCAAATTCCCGAAGACTATAGCTACTCCTTTCCTATGGGGGTACTTCAGCATTTGGTGGAGGGTGGAAGAGACAGCTTTCACTTGGTGTAGCTAGGGTCGCCCAAGTAGTAAGTTGAAAGTGGCCGGAACATCCAAGACATGGAACTCGATGTCCTGTTGAGCTGGGCCGACTTGTACTCTAATCTGCACTGTTCCCATCACCTCTCTACTTGTATTGTCATACGCCAGGATCACCTGGGTTGTAGGCACAAAATTGGCCGATTTCAAACCAATAGCATAAGATGTACGACAAGGACAGACGTTGATTGCTGACCTGGTGTCGACCAATACCATTGGTATCCACTTCTCTCAACACTCTACAGATATGTATAGAGGCTTGTTGTATGCAGAGCCTTCCGGTGGCAGTTCGTTGTCTGAAAAGGTCAAAGTCAGCGCAGCGCCTCCCAAGAAGACTAATCCCACCAGTTGCTCCGAGGTGGTGTCGATGTACAACTTCGCTTTATCCATCGTTGTCAGTATAGCTTGTTTGTGTACTCGCGAAACCATAAGCAGCCCCCAGATAGATATGTCAGCTTGAATCTTCTTTAACTGTTTCAGCACAACCTCTTCCTCTAACTGCTTTTCCTTCTGTTTCTCTACTTCTTTGTCCTTTTCGGAGGCTTCAAGTTGGTCCAGATGTGGTGGTTTGAAATATCGGCCACTTTTTGTCATGTGTTCAACTTCTTCCACATACCAGGTATTGTCAGGAAGGCCTTCACCCTAATCCTCATTAGTGTGGGCAAGATACAGATCATCATCTTCCCATCACATACCTCCGGCAACCGACAAGCAATTGTCCGGTTCCGGTCTAAGTGTTCTTTCTGTAGAAACATTCCCCGCGAGGCATTGAGCTATTCTAGCTTTTTGATCACTTTCACTCATTTCTTGCCCAAACCGCTCCAGCACGGCTTCTTGCTTTGTATGTACAATAGTAACAATGCCCAGTTCCTGAGCCAATTGTTCTTCACTGGTGTTTTTTGGCAGTTTACCCTTCCCATCGGCCATTACAGCGGTTCCCGCTTTCTGTTCCTCTAGCTTCAATTCAGTTCCCTCATCTATATCGGGTTCATCACTTAGCCAACTAGAATTGTCTATCGACCCGTTCAGATCAAACCAATCAATGTGCACGTCCCCCTAATCTTGCTCATCAAAGAATTGTAAATTGTTTATGTCCTCCTCCAGGTCAGCTAGATCATCTAATCCATGACTTGGTCTATCTTCTCAAACTACATTGACCTCCATCCCAGTCGGCAACACCACTTCCGGCTTAGCTTGATTGATTGGCACAACATAGCAGCTCAAGTCGTATGTCCCTTTAGATAAGTCCTCAAAGCCCTCGGGCAGCAGACTGATATTCTCCACCAAGGCTGACCTCCCTTCATTTTCCACTGTCACCACCACGGGTTCAGGTTGGAGTGAAGACGTGCTCATTGTGCTCTTAGGAATGAACAACGCTGACTTAGATAGGTGGAAAGGGGTGATGTATATACTCGGGTCATAAGGGACGGCATCTTGGTCATAGTCCTTGATGCTTATTCTGTCGGAGAAGTAATTGTGTTATCCGAGACTTTTGGCCTAGGCAATTTTGCCTGTTCTTGAGGGTCCTTCGAGGTAAAAGAAGATTGGGCGAATGGGTCGTTGTTTTGGTTCCTGTTATTAGAGGAGGAGGAGAGTTCTTCGTCAGTATATAAGTCATTTATATTGTTCCTGTGTATCCCTAATCTAATGTTGTCGTCTTCACTGTAAATAGAAAAATAACAATTTTGACATAGTTCGTATTTTACAAAATTTTGACTTACAAACAAAATATTATTTTCTGCCTATTTTTTTACTTCTTCATTTAAGAAAGGAAATGAATTAAAGAGGCTAGTATATGGTTGTAATGATCCCTCGAAAATGTTTTTAATTGGGGGTATTTTGTGATGTAATCGGTGGGACATCTTTCTTTGTAGAGTGCAAAGAATTGTTCTTCCATTTATGCTTCGCCAAGTATTCCCCTGCACAGTTCATCTCTGTTCTTTGAAGGACTTTTCCCCTTAGATGAAAATTCTCTCCATTCGATGAAATCGCCCCCTTTCTGTATATACTGTCGACTTGCTGTTGGCGAGTGGAGTTTTTCTTTATTCGGATGATAGATTCTGTCATTGGTTCCAGTGAGATTGAAAAATCTCAGGTTAGAGGTTTGGATCTTCTTTGTGCATTGAACCATGGCATTAAGGTGAGGGTTTCCATCTTCGTGGAGCTCCTTTACGACAAGTATGCAGTATGGTTGACAGGCTAGTTGGAGAAGGGATTGGAGGAGTTCTAAGAGTCGTTCTTTTGGGCATGGGCATTGTGGGTAGGTGAGAAAAACATTCTTGGCATAAAAAAGGAAAGAGGCTTGGCGAGGCATTTTGTGGTGTTAAACAGTGAACTCACACCAGCCGTACAAGGCCTCTCTATTAGTTAAAAAACCTGGTGTGAATGGTGTGAGTGGTGTGACTGGGTGGGCACTGTATTAATATTACCAGCGCCCCCCATTTTGCTGATTTGGGCCATCCATTACTGTACTTATGGACATGTGTATGGATGTGGTTAAAAGGAAGTCACACCCAGGCCCAGGTGTGAGTGGTGTGAGTACTTTTGATTCCTTTGCAAGATAGTGCCATACGCGTGTCACTATTCTGGTGGTTTGCGTGGTTGTAAAGCAAATATTTTTGCAGAATGATAGACATAAAGCCAAGGCGGGAAAATAAATGTATTTGAATTATTTTGGATGGGGTATCTTCGTCCTTACACGCGGCCCACTTTGGCTATATATTTGGTACCAGAAAACATTTTATGGTAGAGAGGAATATGCTTTTGCAGTGGGATAGCTATTGTGGTGAAGTTGTTTTCTGGGACAGGGTCTGGCCAAAAAGCGACAACTTCTGCAATCTAGTGAGACCCGTTGGTTGTAGGATATCAGAGAATAGCCGTAGATGGACCATAGGATCCCCAGAGCCATCAAATCGGTCTATATGCGGCATCTAGATTCTTTTCGACAGAGTCACTGCTGAGTTAGTGTATCCATCCTCAATATCAGGGATTGAATTCGCGCTCTGCGCCCGTTTGAAGAGCTTTTCTAACTCGTTGACCTTTAATGTAGTGGGGTCAACCTCGAATTCAAACGACGCCTCCATTTGGTAAATTGGTTCCTTGGAGGTCTGAGGTGGGATTGGATCTACTTGAATGCCTGCATTTTCCTAGACATTAACTGTGACCCTAGGTATCGAAATTCCCGCTGGGGGTGCATGGGATGTAGAGGCTACTGCCGATTGTGGCTGTTGTTGCTGAAGCCTTTCTATCACTTCTGCTTGGCGGGCTACGACCTCGGCTTGGCAGGCTGTGGTATCAGCTTGGCAGGCAGCATTTAGCTACATACTCTCAATGGTTTGCTGGAGCTGACGAAGCATATCTTCTATGCTGACAAGGGGATGTTGAGCTATCAAAACTGGCAAATACTTTCTTTCTAGAGTAGAAGTAGAAGACTGGGCCTGACTGGGTGCAGGTGAAGTAAGTGGTGGTTGCTGAACTGATGAGTTATGCCTAACCCTCCTCTGTCTTGTAACCGATGGGAGCGAAGCAAACACTGCCTGTCCAGATCCCCGAATTTGTATAGTATCCTAACATGAGTCCAGAGTGCTTGGGGGGTAACAGATTCGTTAGAAGCAATGATAAAAAACTACCTTGCAAAAAAAGAAATAAAGCAAAAAGAAAAGAAAAATCAGAAATCGCATAGCACCTCTGCTTAGATTCTAATCAGTACACTGATGTAATCAAAGCCATAGAACCATGCTCAATACTGAATTCTGCCTCCCAAAAATTGATACCCAAACTTGTAACTGATACATACGTTTCTGTAGAGTTTCACTCTAAAAGCACAAATCAAGTAAGTGAGAGCCAAAACACCCCTATGATGGGGCGGGGTTACCCTGTCCTAGTTTCATTAGGAACTAGGGTTCACTACTCAAGCAAAGTGTTTCACACAATTCTGAATTCGAGTGAGCAACCTGTCCTAGTTTGGAACAGTCTCTATGGTTTTTGATATGTAACCAGGCCGATTGGTCAAAAGTGGTACCTCAGCAAGACTACCTAATATACCTCTCACACCTAACATCGAGAAGTGAAAGGAGGATCAAACGGTACAACGGTAGTCTAGATCCAAGGGCTGTGTTCCTATCGTGGCAAAGCCCGAAATCGGTCAGCCTTTTGGCAAGCTTTTCCAAGCGAGCCTTCGGCAAATTGTTTAGGAATAGTGGATGGCAAACACTGTGACTTAGGCGCACCGATGCAAATGCAGTTGCAAAGAAACACATAAGTGTAGATAAAAGGTCATATCATGAGTTCAAGTCGAGTTCTCTAAATCCCTAGCAGAGTCGCCAGAAACTATGGCTTGCCTTTTCGGGTCCTCTTTCGAAAGGTTTGAAAAGAAGGCCTACAGTTTGGGCTCCCGTGGTTCTGAATCTAATCTAACAAGTGCAATGTGAAACTGATAAACACCAAAGAGACCAAATCTGGCAAATCGCTTTGAAAAATTGATTTTGAATAAAAAAGTGTCAAAATTGGACTGCTTTGCTAGATACAGAGTCGCCACCTAAATATTTTATTTTTAGAGAAATTTAGGAAGCCCATGACTCATGTCAAAGGCCACGTGTCCGTTATGACCAAAGCTGCCTCGGCTTGGGAACTTAGGTACGAGAGGGAAAGGTAATGAAATGAGCACCCCTGATCGCCCGATCAAATATTGGCCTCTACTAATCATGATATGATTTTTTATAAACATTATGTGCTCTTATTCTGGTTATTAAGCTAGCTTTACTTATGTGATGCGCACAAGCAGGTATAGACTAGTTTGCTTAATTTGGAACAATTCAACTCATGTTTGTTTGCGAAAATGGTTTGAATTTGCCACCTCAAGTGGGCTTAAAGTTTGCGGATTTGCCACCAAACATAGTGGGCTTAAAACATGCTTTACCACTCAACAAAGTGGGCTTAAAACATACATTTGTTGAATCGTTCCAATTCAAACAACAAGCCTTTATCCACAGGCATTCAAGTAGTTTAGCATTTAAGCACATAGCCTCATGGCAAGCATGTTAATCATGGAAACATTCAGACTCATGCAAGTATGCTAAAGCATAAAAACTCACCTAGTACTCCAAGCTAAGAAGATATGATTTAGAAAACTATGCATGATTCCTAACTATACAAGATGCCTGATGTAACACATGTAATATGCAATTAATAGGCTCGGCTACTAATATGGCATATGAATCGATTTGATAACATACGGTTAAACACGTATTCAAAGACGTATTGAAGGGACAATGCAGTTTTAATGATGCGCCAAGCCTCGGTGCATGCAAAACAAGATAAATGTATGCAAGCATAAGGCATAAGGTATGCTAATTGAAATATGACCCTAATCTAACCATCAAAAGCGGTTAAATAAAAAGGAGAAAGACATGGGGTTGGACGACATACACACACGCACACACTTATTACAACATTACGCCCTCACGAAGGAGGGTCCAAATGAATAAGCTAACTAACTAGTTATGCTAATTAAGCTAACTAGTTATTACAAAACTCGAATTAATTAACTATTCTAGTTAACTAATTATTACAAAATGAAATCTAATAACTACTTAAACTAACTAATTATTTACAGTACTTAATTAGCTACAACTAATTAATTACAAGATGTACTTGATCTAATGCTAATTAAACTAATTAGCTAATCTCGAGAAGCGAGGGATGCATGCATGCTCAATTTTTCACCCGAAAAGCCATTGCCTTGTTGCTGAAAGCCTCTGTTTGCTTATTTGAACATTGACAGTGCTGCCCACTTCCAGAACACCTCTGTTCCTCCTTACCAATAAACTTTGCAAATTTTGTTGGTGGCCGACAGGGGGTCGGTTGGCTACCACTAGTGGCCGGTCGGCTACTGGTGGTGGCTGTCGGCCACTGCTGTCTTGAACTCCCTTGTTGCAAAACAGAACAAAACAGTGTATTTCTCAAAAGTTGTTTGCACACTTTGCCTCTTCTTTTCATGGGCAAATCAAAGGAGGGACAAACTTTGGTTCAAAACCATCAATTAAGCAAATTCATTGGCTTGTGAAACCAATTGTGCAAGTTCAATAAATGCAAAATGAGACCAAAGAAACCATCACCCTATCATGCATGATCAAGGGCAATGAAGACCAAGGAAAGTGGCACATTTCATCACTTTGGAGTACGAAATGTCCCATTTTCCTTGTGTTCAAACTAACGTCCGATTTGAATACATGCAATGCAACACAAAGAATAATTATCTTGCCTCTTTTACTTGCCAATTTTGTTTACTCATTTTAATTACCAAATCATTCATTAATCCATTAAGTCCATTGGTGAGTGTCCTCTAATGGAAGGAGGGCTCAAACCACAAGTTGCTTTGGGCATGAAAGAGGCATTACACTGTTGGTAATGAACCCCCTAAGGGATCAAACCATTAGGTGTAGCACCTCCATTTCACACTTAGGGAAACAAGTGGTTTGAAACCACTTTCAAAGCAAAACCAAGACGTGATGAAATGTGGGAGATTGCAGAGATGATAAGTGCTGAAATGAAGTAGAAAAAGCACTAAAACAAGCAATCAACTGACACCAATGATGGTTAAGGCTTTAAAACACTAAGCTAGTGAAAGGGGTTACACTACAACTATGCAAAAAAGACTCAAACGAACTAACCAGCCAAAAACAGAGGTAAAACAGGTTATTTCAGAGGCTAAAACATGCTGGACTTGAGCTAAGTTAAGCTATAAAAACATGCTAACATGTGAAGCTAACTAGGCATGCAAACAACACACAAGGAGGGGAGGCTAACCCCTCCAAATTTGGACCTCAAAATAAGTTTTTTGCCACTGAAAAAACTCTGAAATTCAGTGGTTAAAAGGCCCCAAAAAGTTGATTTAAAAGTGATGAATAAAGGCACAAAAGCTTTACCAACTAATAAGCAAGAAGAGTCAACCACTCCCTAACTAAAAAAGGGCTCAAACCAGCACTTTTAGGCCACAAAAATAGAGTTTTTCTCAGTTTAAAACCAGCCCCAAAATAGTAAGAAAAGATGGTAAAACAAGCTTGCAAAACAAAGTAAACAAGGTAAGTAAACTACCTCTTGAAGCAAAGGGTAATTCGAGGCACAAAACCAAGCTAAAACCACCTTCGAGAGCTCCAAGAAGACCCCAAGTAACCTCAGCTCAAAGGTAAGAGGATTTGATTTAGGATGTGTATGCAAAATTGTGGAGAAAACAAGCAATTAGGCACAAAATTGTAAGAGAGAGAGAGAGAGAAATCTAGAGAGAGAGAGAGAGAGATTTTTGCTCTAAATTTTCTAACCTTTAAAAATGGGGGAGAAACCCCCCTATATATAGAAAAACATGCCTTTAGCTTAGAAACATCCTACCATACACGTGTAGGGAGATGCAGCTAATTGTGCTAACAACTGGCATAACTATCAACAAATATCTGGAAATATCTGGAAAAAGAGACTGGTGGCCAACCGGCCACACCAATGGCTGACAACCAAGGGCCATGGCCGATAGCCTCTAGTGGTGGCTGACAGGTCACCACAAGTTCTAGGCAACAAGTTTTGATCCAAAACAAGGCATAGAAAGGACAAGGTCTAAAGGCTCAAAGACAGGGCGTTCCACCAAGGACTTCGGGGACTTAAAATGAACACATGCAACCATAATCATCAAATGCACAAGTGATGACGTCCAGGTGTTGAGGACAGTAAAAAATGGGGTGTTTACAATGGCTTGTCGGAGGCTTGCCTAAAAAGCTAGCCAAAAGGCTAGCCGGTCATGGGCTCTGCCATATTGGAAAAACAACCCTTGGATCTGAATTATCGCTGTTCCGCTTGATCCTCCTTTCAATTCTCGATGTTAGGTGTGAGAGGTATATTAGGTAATCTTGTTGAGGTACCCTTTTGGACCAATTGGCCTAGTGTATATAGTACACTCTAGTGACTGTTCCAAAAATAGGACAGGATGCTACCCGTATACAGGATGTTATGAAACCACTTGATTCATGTAGTGTAGCCTAGATCATGTCAAAAATCTAGGACATGGTAGCCCTACCTCCTCATAGGGGTGTTTTGGTTCTTTTACTTGGTATATGCTTTTTCGGTGAAATTGTATAGGATGGTTCAGTAAATGAGTATTAGTTTGAGCACAAAGTTCAATGGAGATTGTAGTTCTTTAGCCTATATTTTAGCTATTGAAAATTGGGACCGAAGTGCTGTTCGATTTTTTATTTTGTTTTTTTCTTTCTATTGCTAGGTAGTTAACCATCATAGCTTTAGAAAGACCCAATATTTCCAAGTTTTGTGGACTCGCTTCAGTAGGCTTTGCAAAGTTCAAGACTTTGTTGGTAGTCAGGCCGTGTTAGTCTCACTTCTACCAGTTGTTCGACGAAGATGGAACAAACAGTTAGCAGCACCAGTACCAAGCACTCAGCAAACACCTATTCGTTCAAGCAATTCACCAGCATCTAGTTCACCCAGACCAGCAATGGCATATAATGCAACACAAAACACTGAGAAATTTGCTACGATGATGGCAACATTCCAACGAACCATGGATACTATAAACCAAAGGATGGCTGCACAGGATGAAATTATTGCCTATCTATGACGCACATTTGCGGCATCAGCATTAACCGCGCATCAAATCCCAGTTGTCCAGCCAAATCCTAACCCACTCCCACTGGTTGAAAAGCTGCAAGGCCCAGATCCTCAAGACATGTTCCCACTGGCTTCGGTTTATAGACCTTTAGCACAACCCCCTGCTGGAATCCTTTCCTTTGATATCAATGAAATTGATCTGGCTCTAATCAAAATTTCTAGGCTTGAGAAGGCACTGAAGAAGTCCCAGGGCTTCAACTCCATTCTGGATATTGAAGATGGGTACACTGAGGCTTCGGTTAGATTACCAAAAAAATTTAAGAGGCCCCACATCGACAGATTCGATAGGAGTGGGGATACGATTGTGCATGTACGGTTGTTTTTAGACATGTTGAGGCCCATGGGCTTATCTCAGGGGTAGAAGCTCTCGTTGTTTTGGAGAACCCCATCTGATGTAGCAGCAATTTGGTACGCTAAGTTGGAGGACTCCACAAAGAGAAATTGGGAGGAGCTATCTGAGGCATTTGTTAACCGGTATTCATATAACGCTCAGATAGAGGTAACCATCAGTGAGCTGGAGGCCACTACCTAGAACCCTAAAGAATCTTTCATCGATTTTGTCACCAGGTAAAGAGCCACGACAGCCCGGATGACAAATAGACCTTTCGAAAGAGAGCAAGTCAGGCTAGTGGTCCAGAACTTTGAGCCAGACATGTTACAGAGAATGATAGTGGCGCTGTTGTCCACATTTGCTTCCCTACATGAGCTCGGGGTCCAGATTGAGAGTGCATTCATGGGCATTATTCATAGAAGGAGTGAACCTGCAAAAAGTCCATTCTCTTAGAGTACCAATGCTAGTAATAGGACTATTCCACGACCTGCAGATGTCAGTACCGTTATTACATCGGCCAAGATAGCCGATCCCTTTGTTGCCACAACCTTACAAATCTCACAAACCACGGGTCCACCCTGGAACCGAAGAATCTTTACCCCTCTCCATATGAGCCCAGCCCATGCCCTTAAAATGTTAATGGGAAGGGGGCATCTCAAGCCCCTCAATCCTCGACCTCTCTCAGACCCACTGCCACCTAGACATGACCCAACCCAGTACTGTCTCTTTCACCAACAACATGGTCATTCCACAGACTTGTGCTACCACTTACGTCATGAGATCTAGGATCTCATTAACAACAAAGCCATTGCCCCACCTAAACCAAATGTGACCATTAACCCACTTCCTGCACATAACCAAGTTCTCCCGCCTAGAAACATCAACCACATCCATACACTACTGCCCACCTTCAACCCTAGCGCATATATTACCTCATCTCACCTATCAAAATCAGAGGTGGTTATTCTAGAAGGCACATACATTTACATGATGAACCTAACACCACAAACCCAACCTAGGTCTGTGGCAGCAGAAACGGAGAAAGAGGAGAATGCACCGAAGATAGGGTTATCTGATACCCGTGTCATAGAAAAGGGGGCCTTGCTTGTAGAGGAATATGACCCCAGCTTATACATTGTGGCTATTGATCAACCAAAACCAGTAGTCATATTGCTGAACTTCCTCAGCATTAACGCTATCAGGGAGAATGAACTAGGGCAACATCATAACAAATGGCTGGAATAGGGCCTAAATGACTTGACTGATTCAGAAGAGGATATGAAAGATCTAGGAGAGAATCTAGAGAACTTGTACTTCTTCGAAGAGGAAGATGTGGGAAATGTACAAATGGGATGGTGGAATCCAAGCCAGCCAGAGACAAGCAATGGGTGGTTGAGTGAAGAGGAGTCAAATAAGGAGGAATTGACAAGAGAGACCGGGAAAGAAAAGGCTAAGGCTATACCTTTAACTGAAAACGAACAAGTGTTGGAACAATTCCAATGGGAAAGGATAGAAGAGATCCAAAAGAAGATACCTCTGGAGCAAGGAAAATGGAAGAGTAAAGTCAAGGCCGAATCAAGAGTAGATGGTGTCCAGAGTATTGACAAGCCCGAGTGGGGGCTTAGCAACTGTACAGGAAAGCCCGAGTGGGAGCCTATTGACAGGAAAAGAATGCTAGAGAAACTCGGGCAATACCGAAATGCAAAAATTTGGCTTTTGTGGGAGAAGAGTGGTATGATGACGGGGCATGTGATGTCAACATGCTTCGAATAGAACCTAACAGTAATCCAGCCATGATCACGGGGGAGTGGTGGGCAGATAATGATTTGAGTCACACATACACAGATGAAGAGTGGAAAGCTGATACCCCTGATGAAACGTGGTATACTGACGAGATTAACCACATGACCTGGAGTGGTCGGTACTTCAAACCCGTGGCATTTGATCAGCCAGAGACCTCTGGAAAGGAGGCTGAGAGGCAAAAAAGAAGGATGTTGAAGAAAACTTGGTCTTGAAATAGCTTAAGAAAATTCAGGCTGACATATCCATCAGGGGGTTGATAATGGCTTCTCGAGAGCATAGGCAAGCACTACTGAGGCAATGAACCGAACAAAACTACCCACCGACACCACCGCAAACCAATTGGTGTCGTTGGTTACATCTGGGGACGTTATGCCAGTGATATCCTTTACAGATAAAGAGTTCCCACCTGAGGGTGCCAACCTTAACCAACCCTAATATGTGACCCTGGAAAGCCGAAAAAAGTGAATTCTAGTGGTGCTAGTAGATACTAGACCGGCAATTAATGTATGTCTAGTGAGGACTGCTTATGCCATCGGTTTGAGGCCAGCCGACTATACGCCCACGACCCAGGCCGTCCGGGCTTATGACAATACTAGCCGGGATATTATGGGAACGTTCAAGAGTCGTATCCTTATCGGCCCGTCTGAGCACAAGATGGAATTTCATGGGTGATGGCCATAGAATGACTTGTCTGCGATTTGGGTACCAAGGTGTCCCCATGCCCAAGAAGAGTCTAAAAAAGTAATGTTAGACATGTTAGGATTTTACCCTAAAGTATGTTTGAAAAGAATATGCTGGTTTAGATGTTAGAATTTTAGCTTAAAAGCGAAAAAAAATCCTCGTATGGCATGTTAGAATTTTAATTTAAAAATCAAAAGGTTATTAAACCTTGTTTTAAGAAGTAAAAAACATAATAATTTTTTAACTTTTTTTAAAAAAAAAAATATGTAAAAAAATAAAGATATAATGTAACCCAAATAAATCAATAAGTTATTTTTTTTTTTTCTAATTGCCAAAATATGCCTAAAAAAGTCAAGAAAAAAAAAAAAAAAAACTGACAAAAATCCAAAACTCAAAGGGTCCTTTCCACGAACTCTATCTTTTCCATATCTTTTCACAAAAATCAAAAATAAAAATCATCACTAATATGCTAATGTTTTTTTCACCTTCTATTTTGACGAGAAAATTAAAAAATTATTAAAATAATATTCCTAAAAATGGCAGCCGATCAAGTTTTGTTTGCCAAAGTTGAATTTTTATTTTTTTTATTAAATTAAAAATTATACTCATAATATATAAGTTTTAAATAATGATTGCAAAATATTGTCATTTCATTAAGGTTGAAAGTTGTAATTCTTTTTTCTCATTTTTTTTATTTTGTTTAATTTTTTGTCAATACATGTTACAATATGATTGGTTTACAAATTAATTTTATATTCTTAGAATAAAATTTCAAATTTGGATTTTTACTTAAATTATGTTATTATAATTTGAATGAGATCAATATTCATTCCTTTAATTTTGCATCCTTTATTAAATTATAAAATAAAATTTCAAATTTAAATTCTTCAGAATGAGATCAATATTCACACGTGTCATAATGATGTGTCATAATATTATTGGTCGAAATATAATTTGTTTTAATATAAGGACTTGAACAATATTTTTTAATATAATTTTTTTTTTTAACAAAAGAACAAAACATAACTTTTTTTTAGTACTTACTAAACATGTTGGATTTTGTTAGATTTTTTTTTTAAAATTTTTTTTATCTCAATTGTCAATTAAAAAAAATTAAAATAAAGAATAAAGATATCTTTGGCTCAAAGTTACTTTTGCTAAAATAAATTAGAAAGAAACGTTAATTTTTTCTTGTTAAAAAGTGATAGTTCGTTAAACGTTTTTTATTTAAAAAAAGAGGGTTATAGATAATAATTTATTGTTCATCTAGAATTATATTCAGATTAAATAAAAACATCATATTAAATTTTCTTCTTACCTTTTTTTATTCAAATACTTTTATTTTTTAAGAAATTTGTTTTTATTCTATTTAATATTTTATTGTAATTTTTAAACTAAAAAGAATTTCTAAAAAATCATATCTCTCAAACAAATCAACATGATATTTTGTGTAAAGGTATATCGTAGTGATGTCTCTCTCTATATCTTGCATACATGTGTGACTTACTAAATGAAATGTTCTTTCATTAAAAGGGTGACTAAATCATGGTTGATTGCATCTATTTTTGAAAAACAAAATTGAGCATGTAGAGTTCTTCAACTGAGCATTCCAGTGATTAGTGATGCGCTTGATCGTTTAGTAAGTTGAATAGAAATGAATAATGCCTTTTTCTCAAACAATCCTATGGGCGCCTAAGCCTAGGTTTTTATTTTGAAAAGAATAAATAAATAAAAGGGAGAATAGAAGCCCACATTACATCAAAAGATATCATCACATAACTACGATGAAGCAACCCGACTATGCCTCACTAAGGGCACAATGCAAGTAGCAGTGCACACATGATTTTCAATATCAAGTTAATCTACAAAACTACCCACTACTACTATATCTAGCACTCAAGCCTCCAAGAAGAACAAAAAAAATAAATAATTGTGAAGGTCCTTGGGTTAGGGTATGAGAGAGAATACTTGACTTCTTTCTAATAATGCAGCAAAATTGACCAAATTTAAACAAAATTTTCACTTCAATTTACCCACTGGAGTCAGGACAACCAATCCTAATCCAAGCTTTAAGTTCTAACAACAACAATAAGGAGTCAGGACAACCAAACCATGATGGATATGATTAGTTAAACTCTCTCTCTCTCTCTCTCTCTGTTCATCAAATTTGAGTGAAAATTTGATTAAAAGCTTGCTCTAATATGGAATACTCCAATCCTTACTCTCTTTGCATCTTCAAATCTTTTCAAAAAAATTCCAAACTTATCCTAAAAACCATCTCCTATCCATACCATTTTTTATGAAAGAAAACCATCTCCTATCCATACTCTATTTTAAAATTTTATCAAAAAATATTAAAAGTATTATTATTAGAGATTTGGTGAAATTTTTTGTTCATCCTTGATTTAGTGAAAATTTTGGATCTATTATGTTTTTCCTGTGTATAGTAGCCAAATAATTTTGAGACCAACCTTATCAACCATGACAGTTGACAGTAAACACAATGTGTATAAATTTTTTTTTTTTTTTGAACACCAAACCAATTTTATCTATTATGTTTTTCCTTCTAATAGCCAAATATACAAATGTGTATAACCTCACTCAAACAGCTACTATACAAATATATCTAATAGCCAAATATGTTTTTCCTGTGTATAATAGCCAAATAATTATGTTTTACCAATTTTTGTCTCTCCATGAGTACAAAGCAGCTACTCTCTCTGAGTGTGTATATATCTATCAACCATCACTCAAACAACTACTCTCTCTCAGTGTGTATATATCTATCAACCATCACCTACCAATCCTCATTTCCTCCTAAAGGCACAGAGGAAATAAAGTTCAACACACCTTTGAAACTCCTATGAAACTTAAAACAGGGCCATGCTATGCTTAGGTGAATTGAGGTCAATTCAATTAATAGGTGAGGATTGTTATTGGAATTTGAACTGTTGTGATCTTTGACTTGAATCGATTACATTTCGTGAGGGATATAAGATATCCGGAGCATCCGTATTCATAAATTTTGTGAGTATTATTAGTTTAGATTTTGTGAGTATTATTCCGGAGCATCGATTACATTTTGTGAGTATTATTAGTTACAAATTTCCAATTTCTTATATGAATGAATTCATAAATTTGGTGTTTTGCAGCTTTCTTTATGTTTAATCTATTGATATGTTCAGTTTAGATGCTATATGCATGTGAGCATGAATTTAGATGTTATTAACCTAATAAATAGGAATTTCTATATGTTTATATGTGTACACTTAAAAAGCTTACAAATTTATTAGAATCTATTACTTAAGATGTTGGATTTGGAGTTTGAAATTAATTACGAATTTAGCTCTCAAATTAAAAAAAAAAAATTTAAATTTTTTGTCCATATCATCATCTAGACCCCTAAAAAGAATAATCAATTATAGAGCCAAAGAACTATTTTCTTTTTCTTACTATTCCAAATTGAGCAGAGTCATAGCAACTCACTAACAACACTGCATGGACATGGACTTCACACCCACTAGCCCATGCTATACTTCTGCATGTCTGATGCTTGTTTGGTTCTATAAATAACTTTAAAATTATTAACATGATATTATTTGGTGTTGACGGTACATTGGAAGTAAAGGAGTTGCTATGACTCTGAAAAAACCAAATTAATGGGTGAATATTGGAAGTAAATAACCAGCCAGCACACTGAAAAAAACAACCATAAGTTAATAACTGATTTTGGTGATAAAAAATAGAGCCAACTGATTTTGGTGATAAAAAGCAGAGTCAAGTGATTTTGGTGATAAAAAACATATCCTTTGTAACTACTCTTTAATGTAGTCAACTTGTTCTTCTTCTTCAGTTTTACTCAATAGTCATGCCTACCAAACGTTACCAAAGCAATAACAAAAGAAAAAAAATAAGAACCAACGTAATAAACTAACCAAGCAGCCGAGCAGGATGTCGAGCAGCTGAAGTGAATAGCCGGAGTGAACAAAAAAATTACTGTAATGAATAGCTGAGCGGCCAAAGTGATGTTGCAGCCAGAGTGAACAGCGGTGAGAGTGGTTAGAGTGATCCACAGAAGCTTTGATGAAGGCAAAAGCTGAGAGAGAAAAAAAAAATTCAAGAAGAAGAACATATTGAAGTCATGTTTTCAACACTAAATTCAAAAATTCAAGAGAATACTAAATAATAGTCAATTACCCAAATCAATTCTCTTGAACCCAGCAATTAAAGTCATGTTTTCAACACTAAATAATAATACTGAATTGGTTAAAGTCATGTTTTCAATAACTCTATTGAACCCAGCAGTTAAAAATACTTTTCCATATATCTATATCATTCAATAACTATAGAATTCAATAACTCTATTGAACCCATCAGTTAATAATAATAATACTTTTCCAGAATTTCTGTGCAAAATTCAATGACTATAGATCTGTTGCACGGTGTATCTTTTCCATAATAACTCAATATATATATATATATATATATCATTCAAATCTAGCACACCCATTCAAATCTGTTGCATGGGTTACTAATTCAAATCTGCACACACCCAGAAGACACCATAATAAAATGCATATCACCCGTGTAATCCAAATCTGCACACATCCAGAATGACACCATAATAACCCAATTGTTAATAACTCAACACAATAAGATAATTTGCACACACAACATACATCTTACCAATAATAAATCTGTAGAAGTTTTCCAATGTGGGTAAACCCAAAAACACACCTAGAAGATTGAAACAGAGCAAGGAATTCAGCAATGGGGGGACAGAGAGGGAGATAGAGAGAGAAGGTAGATACTGAGGGGAGAGTCAGCGTAGAGTAGGAATGGAGAGACAGACGATAGACAGAGAGGGAGGTAGAAAGGGAAGGTAGATAGAGGGTATGGGAAGACAGATGGTAGACAGAGGGTATGGGGAGACAGAGGGTAGATGCTGAGGGAGACACAGGCAAATCATTTGTATCTTAGGGAAAAAGTGTTGGGCGGGAACCACCCATTCATCAGAGCCATCCAAATAAAATGTGTCTCCCATACATTTTATACATTTTCAAAAACTATTATGTCTTATTATATAGATATAAAGATAGTTTAGTCATTTGGCATATAAATAAATAAATAAACAAATAAATCTAATTTTATACTTTTGGCTTGAGTACTCAAATAAATTTTGTAACAATTTGAATTTAAGAAGAAAAAAAAACATTTTAAATTAACTAAGAATTGTTTAAGAGATTTAAATAAGTATATTTTTTAATTTTTTATAAAAAGATATATAAAAAATAAAAATAATAATATAATCTAAATAAATACATTAATCTAAATAATTATGCTAAATAGTGCCTAAAATAACTATTACGCATTTTTCAATTTTGGTATTAAAAAAAATATTATAGGTCTTAAATTTTTTGCCAACACGACCTCACGTTATATCAAATATTTAGTCATTTATTGACTATAAGAATTTAGTATTCCTAAGACCATCTCCAACGGTTCACCAAAACTGATATCAAATTCAAATTTTGATGAAAAAGCTACTGTTCACTGCTCCAACGGTTGCACCAAATGAATATCAGATTGAGATTTCATCAAAAAATTCATCAAACTGACGACGAAATACTGATTTCACCAAAACATTGTTGGTGATCGTTGGAGGGGGACCCGGTCGACCAACTGGTTGCCCGGCCGATTGACCAACCGGTCGACCGGTGTACCATTTCAGCCACTGGCTCGTTTGAACCCTCAGCTGGTTGGTTTGAACTGTTGGTTTGAACTGTTGCCCGTTCGTGACCGTTCGAGAGCAACCGGTCAACCACCCGGTCGACCGGGTTGGCCAAATCCGCTATAGTGCACAGCTTGGACGAACAGGTTTGCACTGGTTGTTTCAACTTGTTTGAGCTGCTTTTTTTGGACATTTGTTCATTTGTGATTACCAATAATTTGAAGGGTGATATAAATTAAAATTTTCAATATATTTGACATGCATATTTCATAAGTAGTTGTTATAATAATTTACCGTTAGATGGACAGAGTATTTTGAAAAGAGTATTTTGAAAATTTACCGTTGATGATGTATTCTATAAAATAGATTTGATTTCTATATCAAGCTGACATAGTGTTTTATTTTCAGAATAGCATTTATATGTTGTGAATTTTTTTTCTTTTCAGTGATTAGATATTTGTTTTCCTTGAAATTTTAATTAATATTATCTGCTTCTGAGTTTGAGCTTCTGAGTTTGAGCTTCATATCATTACAATCGTTTTTCAGTAAGTGTATTGTATTTTTTTAAACTATGGAAGATTTCGAAATGTTTGAGGAATCACAAATGTTTGAGCACAACACTCATATTAATTTTATGTCGGAATCTTCACGAGAACAGAACACGCAGAACGGTGATAATAATTTCATTTCAGAACCTTCTCGTGTTTCTCGTGGTAAAGCATTCATAATTATAGAAGATGAAACTTTATGTAGATCTTGGTTAGCAGTCTCTCAAGATCCTATTACTGGTAATAGTCAGAGTATGGCTATATTTTGGGAACGAGTACTTGTTAATTTTAATTCACAATTGAGCGGTGAATCCAATCGAAATCGTATTTCTTTGACTCACCGTTGGTCAGCCATACAAAAGGCAATTAATAAATTTTGTGGTTTTCTTGAACAAATTCAACTGAGGCAACAAAGTGGAACAACTAAGGCAGATATGGTAAATTTTATTTGTGTTATTAAATATCAAATTTATTTTTTAAATGTATACTTGTTATTGAAATCTTTGTAACTTTTTTTTTGTAGGTCACTGAAGCGAAGCGGATGTATCATGCAATACAGAAAAAACACTTCACATTTGATACATGTTGGGAGATTTTGCGTCAAAGTTGTAAGTGGGATGAATTTCGATCAAAAAGAAGCACGCAACATACTGATCCATATTCGAATCCACCAAGTGAATATGAGGCTTCTTAATCCAACCAGAATAATGCGGTGCATGAACAACCATCTAATACATCAACACGACCAATTGGTACTAAGGCCGCGAAAGAGAAGTTGAAGATAGTAGATTTGATGAAATGGCTGCTAACCAATCCAAAATTGTTGAAGTGTTATCAACTATCTCTGCTAGAACTATTCAGCGAGATGAACAAAAGGCGATAGACCGCGCGCAGAAGGTTGCAGAGCGTCGAAGAAGGGCCGAAGATATGGAAGAACAACTAAAACTCCTATCTATGATGAATGAAAGGGAACAACGAAATGAAGATCATAAAATTATGTCAATGGACATGACAAATTTAAATCCTATGCAAAAGGTGTACTACGAAGATCTTCAACGACAGGTTTTATTTCGAACAACTAATAGATTGCCTTGAAAGGTTCCGTATTTGTGGGTTTTATGTATTGGTTTTATTATTTAAAAATGTTACGTCTAACGTGTATTGGTTAGTTTTTTTGGTTTTATGAATTAACCCTAATACGTATTTTTGCCATATTTCAAGTTGAATACGTATTGTTGCCATATTTGAAGTTGAATACCTAATTCTTGCCATGTTTTTTGCATAGGCAGATCTTTGGCCTGTAATTCAATGTGTTTTTTTTTTTTTTAATTAACCTCCTCTTCTATAAAATGATATTTAAAGTGAAGTCATTGACTACTATAACATGATTTGTACAAGAGGAATCATAACTGGATAATGACCTTGTTGTCGCATTTTCAGGATGTACATAATCATGTCCTTTGTCAACTAGGCATTAAAATGAAAAACTACAATATAAACCAAAATAACAACTGCATAGGCAAATGTCATAACAAATTGACCCAACAAAAGGTTTTTAAAATAACAAAATACAAACCAATACCCATACATAATGTGAATCACATCAACAGTCATTATCTGGTGGTGGTAGTGGTGGAGAAGGGTAGTAGTGCTGGTATATATCATTTATGCGATGCTCAATCGTATCTACGCGATGCTCAATGTCCACACAGAAATCACCAAATTGTTGAATTAATGAGTTCTGTGCAGTGGCAAATGTATCAAACTGACTACCCAACGAATTGACCTGATTAGCCATTTGTTGTTCCTATTGAACGCGTTGATTATAACGTTGCTCTTCCATGGCCAAAAAGTCAGTCCAATATTGAGGTTGTTCAGTTGATGGCATCACATTCGCATGAGGAGGATCTTGTGGAGCATCATCTTCTGGGACTTCATTTTCTGAATCTTCTGAAGCATTATCACTTCCCATTAAATTGGAGGCTGCACCAGCACGGGTCACTGTATACTGATTAATTGGTGAACGAATCTTGATATCCATTTCATCTGCAAGGTGAACCTTAAAATGTTTGAAATTTTTTGTTAAGAGTGCCCCAAACAGTAGTGACCGACCTGTGAATTGACCTTGATTTGCCAGTACCATTTCTTTCATAATTATATAACACAAATCTAACTTCTGACCAACTTCAAAACAGTATAACAAATATGCATTAAAATATGGGACAGCATCATGGTGTCCTTTTTTTGGAGTGACATTTTCTACAATCCACTGGTGGAGAATCCGAAGATAAGGTTTTAAATGTCTTGCTTGTAAACTAGTCCCAGTAAATCTGTTCCGACAAATAGTAGTAAACACATCAGTAGCATTACCAACGATATTAGCTAACTCATCCTCAGTCTGAAAATGAATATTTTCATCACCTAACTCAACTCCAACAATGCCTGCCAAAGTAGGAATATCAAACTGTATACCTTTTCCTTTCACATATGACAAAAGAGTAAAATTTCTATCTTCTTCCTGAGTAGCTCTTAGGTGAACATAAAATAGAGCTACCAGCCGTGGATATACCTTTTCGGGCAAATTAATTAAGTTTTGCCATCCCATTGCTTCAAGTTTACTAATTAATAGTGCATCATATTGAGATGGAAGATTTACCCTTCTCCCTGTTACAATCGGTCGGGCAGAGAAGTTTGGAAAAGCTAGTGCATGACTTTCAGTGAGAAAATCATCAGTAGGATATGACTGTATTTGAGGCTGTTGTTCTTGGGGCCGTGAAGGGTTGGAACTTTCACCAACTTGTGGTTTCGCTCTTTTAGTTCTAGGCATGATGTCAAAATCTGTTGAATTTCAAATGAATATATTTGTAATATTACAATGCATATTAAAATAGAAAAATATTACCATATTTCAGTATGCATACTAATCCAAAAAACATCAGTAATCCTAAAAACATCATATGCCAATATGCATATAATCAGGAATGCAACATCATGGGAAAAAGCTGAATAAAATGAATGTAACTTAGAAGTGGGACTCAAATTTAGAAATCAGTCCTGGTTGAGAGAAATCAGTGGGAGTTAAGGAAATGAAATAAAAATAGCAGAAGGGAGACTGAAATTCAGAACTTGGGACAATATCAATCCCACATACACCAAAATTGATTTTAAATGTAACTTAGAGCAGTGTAAAAGTGCATCTAGTTGATAGACATTTTCCTCACTAGAATTTTATCCATGTTTCCCTTTTACAACTTCAGTTAAAGTATTAAACATGAAGTGCATCTAGTTGAACAGTTTTATGTTTTAAAATATTAAACATGAAATTTGATTCAAACATGAATTTCATGCTCTTGAGAAAGTTAAACTTGAACAAATTAAACATAAAATTAAACAAATACAGCTTACACAGTTCAAATCTAGAGCATACACACTGAATGAAAGATTGAGAAAAAAAAAATTAAACCGGGCCGGTTGACCAACCGGTCGATCCGTGCCTATCACATACTACCTCTTTGATGCTGCCCTGCCTTCTTGTTCTGGTCCTGCCTTTCTTGATTCAGATGTTTCCCTTGGTCAGCCTGTGGAATCACACTTATAGTACACTGAATATGTAGAGTTTGGGATTATATTTTGGATTGCAGCTGAATTTGAAGATAGTGGATGGAGGAATACACTGACTCTGGTGTTAGAGGCAATCTGTGGACAGAGAAGCAATGGTATTCATTGAAGGTTATTCATTTTTTGATGGCAGGTTTGGCCATGTTTTTTGAGCTGATATAGAGCCTCCATTCTTGAGGTAGGTGGTGAGGATATTACTACTCAACTACCATATGCCGTATGAAAAATGAGGCATGGTAGATGGCATGCATTCAATGAATGGTACGTGGCGTCTATAAATTGAATGGTAGGTGTCATTGATAGAGCTATAAAAATTGAGCAAAATAGTGACAACCTTGTTTCTAGGGAAAATGGACGTGGCTTTGATTCAAAGTTAAATAATGTGCAAGTGACTTGTTTGGTTGTCATCTGTGCCAATTTTTGCACTCCACATGGCTTGTAACACTTGGGATTCAATTCGAGGAGAGAATATGATTTGTATACAACAATGCAGTAATTTAAGAATTGACCTTGAATGAAGAATACATAAATGAGACATTATTAATAAACTATGATTATGCAGATCAACATCAGTAAAAGAAGACATTATGATTATGCAAGTCAATATCAATAATTGAAGACATTATGATTATGCACATTTCCATCAGTAATTTAATATGTTATTATTAAAGTACCATTTAAGACATGATTATGAAATGTGTATAAATGGACGTGGTATTATCATTTGTGTCACATCAACACAGAATTTAGGAAAATCATTTTTATTTTACTTAGTTCGTATACTTAGTTCATACACTGCACAATGCTGAATATTAAAGATTGAATATGATAACAGGACATCATCACATAACTTCTGAATTACTTAGTTCATATACTGCATCATAATAAAGATTATCATCACATAACTTCTGAATTACTTAGTTCATATACTGCATCATAATAAAGATTACAAAGAAGAGAACCTTCCATTCCAAAAGTATAAACCAAAATTACATGTATTGATGTGGTTAATTTAGTGCTCACCATGAAGATACCACATATGTTCTACTAACTCATTACGGAGGGCATGATACGCATCCTTATCTCTAATACCTAAATGACGAGACAGAAATGATTGGAAGTCATTGGTAGGAGTAGAGGAAAGTTGCACTGGTGTGTTGGTTGATGCAATATCATAATTGAAATCAAGGTGCCCTTCCCTCTCATCTTCGACAATCATATTATGTAATATGATGCAACTCTTTATTATGTTGCCAAGCATTTTTGAATCCCAATAACGTATAGCACCACGTATAATTGCGAATCGAGATTGAAGGACTCCGAATGCCCGCTCTACATCTTTCCTGGCAGCCTCTTGCATCATTGCAAAATGTTGTCTCTTTGCTCCTTGGGGAGAAGAACTTGTTTGAACCAATGTTGCCCATTGAGGGTATATACCATCAGCAAGGTAATAACCCATATCGTAACTATGTCCATTAATTGTGAAATGGACAGGGGGAGATTTCAGATACAATTTGGGCAAAATTCAATAAATGCAATGAACAACAATCGTCCCTCCCTCGTATCATAGAGTGAACTCAAAGAGGGAGGTAGAGATGTTTCAAGGTTAATCAAAACATCATGAATTGATGTAAGGCAACCCTTGACACAAAAGATTCGGCATAATGTCCGGCCGAACCTAAGCAATATAACTCATTTTTTTTATGTGGGTTGGTTCATTTTAAGCCAAATTCATTAGTTTTTGCCATCCTTTAATCTATTAAGTCCAAGATGATTGTTATGTCCACTAAAGATTACGTCCACTAGGTGAGAAACATGTCAAACGGGAGGTGATTCTCAACATGAAAAGAGACTATGCCATTGAGAATGAACCTCCGAAGAGATTAAGCCATTAAGCATAGATCCCTAGTTCATGTTTTGAATAACCACCAATTGATTGAAACAACTCTCAAATGAAAGAAATGAATGGTAAGTTGATTATTAAAATGAGGTTCTTAAATATGGAATTTAGACAAAGAAAGGCCAAGAACAATATTCAACAAGCTATGTATGCAAACTTATGAGACGACAATCAAACTAATCAAAGCAAGAACTAATTAAACAACCTAGGACAGCCCTAAAACAACCCTTAATAGATAAAAAATAGTGGCTCAAAGTGCATGAAAAAAGTCTAAAAAGTTAAACAATAAAGGACGAAAATAAAGCTGATAAGCAAGAACAAGGAGGGGTGGCTAACCCCTCCACTTTTGAAACCTCAAAGCATGATTTTTTGCCTCTTTTTAACTCTGAAAATCACTTTAGAAAGCAAAGAAAAAAAGTGTAGAAGCATGGGCTTAAGCTATAGGTGAAGGTGTAAGAAAGAGTGTTAACTTTCTCTATTCTTTTGGTAGTTCTCCAAACCCAAACTTAGACACTTGAAGGGAGATCAAAACAACACAAAACGATAAGAACTAGATAGTAAATGATAGAAATGAAAGCAAGAGAGGGACTCGCAAGCTTATACCTCTTGACAAAGGTAGCTCTTTGTTTGTGAATCAAACTAAGTCCAAACACACTCTCAAGCCTGAATTGTGTGATGCTCAAGGCTCAACCAAAGGTCCTAGGCTAAGCTGTGAAGGTGTATATGGTGTATGGATATAGGTTCAAGGTGGTTGGCTTGCTCAAAGGGTTACTTGCACAAGAAGAAGGAAAAGAAGGAGCTCTCAAGAAGGTGTAGAGGCTTTTAGAAAATTTTCAATCCTCAAAACAGAGATATAACTTCGTTTTTATAGAATGAGCAAAAAAGATCATAAATATCTTCAAAAACAGACAGCTGGCGGGCTCTTGCCCAAAACAGTGTTTCTCGCTACTAAGGCACGACCGACCATCAATAGCCATGGCCGGCCCTCAATGTAATCCCCTGTTTTTCTGCTTCAGACTTAACACAGGGTGACACAATGTGTAAAAATGGATTTTTGAGGTATAAACAGTGAGAATATGGAAGGTTTGGGATTTTGATTGAGACCTCGAACCACGTACAAAACTATTTTCATCATCAAGTGTACTGGGCAAAGCGCTTGAGCCTTACGGATGGTCAAAATGGGGTGCCTATAGTTGCCCCTCTTTGACAGAGCTCGAAGTCATAAAGTGACGTGAGTGAATGTCGATGCCCAGAGACGACCCATTTGACGAGGCCGCGAGGCTTGGGCAAGAAATCAAGACGTAAATGCAAAAATTAAACTCGAGGGCAAAATGATATGCACGAAATATAACTTATGATCATGCAATGAAACAATGCAATGAAACATTTGAATACAAATAAAACAAACAACGAAACAACACTGCAAGCAAAATAACTTATGATCCTTCTCTTTTCTTTTATGTTTTTCTCTTTTCTTCTCTTTATTATTTTTATATACTCAGCTTAAAGCTCAAACGATACTAGAGGTAAAGTAAAATATAAAACAAAACTGACTTCACACTGAAAGCCGACCAGGCATCAATGAAGCATGGCCGGGCTTTGATATAACCAGCCGGGCCTCGATAGCGAGGCAGGGGTAGATTGGTCCTTTTGCAAGCCACAACTATTTTTAAACAAATTCAAGCTTCATTTCTCAATCACTCCCATCCGAAACCCCCCTTCCCTCTCTCTCTAAACTCCTTCTCTCTCTAGATTTCCCCTTTCCTTGAATTACCCAACAATCCTCACAAAATTTTCTTTGAAACCCTTTCCCTCCTCTATATTTTGAAATGAACAAAACTTGATTTGGTGGAGTTTGAACTTTTCCCTTGGTTTCCCTCAGATTTGCCACTTTGCTCACACTTTCCTTTTGTTCCCCTTCATTTTCCACCCCTTTTTACTTTCTCTTTCCTAGGGTTTGGATTTTTGGGTTTTCAGCCAGTTTCACTTATCTTTTCACTTTTTTTACACTTTTTCTACACTTTTTCTTCACTTTTTCTTTATGGCTAGTGACGAGGTGCCCATCCCGAACCCTGCCATTGGTATTGGGGTTGTCTTAGGTGTAGATATGGAGGCTGAGGACCCTTCCACGTTGCCTCCCCTCGTTGATAGGCCATTCGATGCGGCCACCTACCGACCATATACATATGTTCCATCTCTAGGCGGGATTTTGAGATTTGAGGGTCTTATCCCAGGGACAGGCGAGGACGTCTTACTACGAGAGCCTACAGAGCACTTGTCCGCCGATGCCTCCATGGTAAGCAATTTTCCTTTGTTTTGATGCATTGTTGAATCTCACAAGTAGACCACTAGTTAATGCTTTATACACTCCTTATTTACAGGTGATAACTAGGAGGATTGGCGGCTATGGATCCATATCTGGCCCCGACACTGGTATGAGAGACTGCCCATAAAGGTCCGCACACTAGTTGATGCCGCCGACTTTGGGCAATTCTGCTTAGGGCTCATATAGATGAGGGCTGAGTCATTGTTGTACGGGGCTCTAGTAGAGAGATGGTGGGACACTACAGACTCGTTCCACTTCTCATCAATCGGGGAGCTGACTCTGACCCCGTACGACTTCTCGATGCTTACTGGCCTGCAGGTCGGGGTTGGCGGCCCGATCCCATGTGATCCTGACATGACGCAGTGGAGAGCCAAACAGCATCAGCTTCTTGGGGCGATCCCAAACATCACCAGTCACGGGATTATGATGTATAGTTGGTTTTATGATCACTTCTCTGATTCTCAGCCTGCTACTCCACATGAGGTCGCACAATACACCCGTGGCTTCCTTATGTATCTCCTCGGTACTACCTTATTTGCGAACAAGGAAAATACCGTGGGGTTATATCTTTTAGGGGCACTGGTGCACCTACCATAGGTGACAGAGTACGACTGGGGTGGAGTTGGCCTGACCACCTTATCTACTATATGAGCTTTGTATCCCGCCGCAAGGTGGATTTACTCAGCAGCTACTTGAGGGTTTGAAAGGTATGTCTCACACTTACTTTTTCTGTTCAGCTTTACATTCTGTCCAATTCTAGATTTCCTGCTCATCTTTGCTTTGCATTTCCTGTATATCTGCTCATTGACTTCATCCATCTCTTTCTGCTTGCAGCTATAGGTCTACACATATTTTATCTCTCTTGCTTCGGTCCCGGTGAGGCCGATTGAGTTGTCAGTACCCCGCTCCCAGTACTATAACTCCCGATTTGAGCGATACCGCCATTTGGACAGAGACTTCTCTTATTTCTGTCGTTTCTTTGACACCATTACCGCAGATCAGGTAACAAAATACTTGTCTTACATTTCCATACTGTTTTTACTGTTGATTTCATACTGCGCTACTCTTCTTACACTGCCATCTTCATACTGCATTGCTCTTATCATACTATTTAACCTATGATGTTGATTTTTGTTGTTTTGCACATTCTGTCCATAGGTTGACTGGCACCCCTGGGTGGGCATCCCTCAAGCATCGAGGGCGACTTATGCTGCTGCATGGAAGGCCTCTACCATGCAGATCCTCTTTAGCGGCCCTTTTGGCAGGGCATACTACTTGGGAGAGAGGTTCCTCTGCCAGACCCGGGCCAAGTTGATCCTGATGTTCCACATCCTCCTCCTCCCAGTATGAGGGTTGTTGACGATCTCCATAACGGGCCTCAGATTGATCATCTCATGTGGGGAGAGGATGGCAACCAGCACCATGAGCCTAGCGACTTCACTGCCTTCTTGCATACTCGGGTGATGGCACCTCTTACCCCGGGCGTACTCCGCGCTGTTCCTTGGGTTGTTGCTGTTGCCACTGCCATTGGAGGAGCTCCTGCTGTAGCTCCCATCCTTGGGCTTTCGGCGATTCCTACAGAGGTCGTATACATGTGACCGGATAGGGTGATTAAGCAGATTTCCCTTGAGCATATTAAGGAGAGGGATCGTAGATTGGTGATCGGTCACGGTGTTGAGCAGGTACATACTTCTTTCCGTTTCTGCCCATTGTGTTATTGTTTTCACTGTATCGCTATTTCTGTCCACTGTTCTCAAATCCTCATTCCTTTTGCAAGTACCCATAACATATGCTAATGACCTCCTCTGGACGATTGACTTACTGCTCCTGATGGTGCAGAGGATGCAGACTGCTCTGGCTACTCATGGGATTGAGGTATGTTTTGTCCCTAGTTTACAGTCATTACATTCTTGCTCATAACTTTATCGGCTTGTTCTAATATCTATACTCGCTTTTCCTTTTCCTTCTTCATCTTAAGCCAGCACCAGTTACACCTGCAGGACCTCCTCCAACTAGGAGATGGGGACGGTGCCTAGTGAGGGACAGAGAAGGAGCCAACCAAGGGAGAGGCAGAGTGAGGCAGCACTCACCTCCTGAGGAGTCCTTTGAGGAGTACACGACCTCCAAGGAGGAAGGGGAGGCAGTTGACATGCAGTCCAGCAACCCTAGCGATGATAGTGATGCACCTCCTCCACAACCGAGGAGGAAGAGGACTAGGATGGACTGGTGATGATGATGATGATCTTCTATTTTTTGTTTGCTTTTGTTTCGTATTGTTTTTCTTTGTAGTTAAAGACTTAGCTTCAGACAGACCCTTTTGTTTTTGAAGACTTTTCTTTTGTTTTATTGCTTTGTTTTGTAAAACAATGATCGAGGTTAGACCCGCTAGTTTATAAAAAATGAATTTTTGGAAGGGATCTCTTTGCATAATATGTGGTGAATGGCATGTGACTTTTGTATGGTAACTCTGTACAAAATCTAAAACAGCGAACATCCGCTCTTGCATTCATTCTTGAATAGGATAACAATCCACAACCGGACAAAATGTAAAATACAACTCAATAATAGGAAAACGAAATGAAAACAACTCAAAAATACTAAAAAACATTTGGTACCAACAAAACAGGGCTCAAAACACAACCGCGATACACCTGAACAAAGAGCAGCCTTTTCTGCTATTACATTGTCCTGAGCCACCACTGAGACCCGGCCAGGGCCTCAATAGGCACGGTCGAGCTTTACTGAGGCACAACCAGGCTTCACAAAGAGGTTGGTCAGTGCTGTCCAGCTGGCATGCACTGCTCCTTCTAAAGCTCTATAAATAGTGCTCTCTATGCTGTTTTTCTAATAGAATAACAAGTCTTTGATATTTTGTTCTCAAGATGGATATACTGCTCATCAATAGGCTTCGAGAGTGGATAGCTACTTTGGACGGCTCAGAAAGGTGAACTTTTGTAGTTTTAGCCTAAACGCCCTTTTTCCTTTGAGTTGTATTTCTTTTTGCTTTCCACTCCTCCATGTCGTAGTTCGATGTTGGAACTTGGTCACTCATGTATTTCAATTTGGATCTCAAGAGATGTGTCCAACACTCAAAGATTTTCAAGCATTGATGGAATCCCAATGCGATGAAGAAATCATGCCTCAGCCCCATTTTAGCCATACCCAGGTTTTGGATGGATGTGTGGATTATCATTGCACGAGGCTCGATCTTTGGCTCATGATGGGGAGTTGGACATCCCCGGTTTAGTTCATCGATTTTTCGCTATTGGAAGTAGAAGCGACCGTCTCTGGGGCTGCTACCAACAGCATGCTCTCTGTTTATGCTTACTTGCACAATTCCTCCTCGCCCCTAGATTTGGCAGAGCCAGTATCCGGTTGATCGAAGTGGCTCAATGCCTGAAAGAGGGTAAAAGCTATATTGGTTTGGCATTGGCTGAGACCTTGATTGGCCTAGATGTCTCGGTTGGCAGGGAGTCCGTTGCTTCTCCGGGTATGATTTCCCACACTCCTTGTTTATAATTTCCACGTTACTCAACACTCAGACTTTGTTTTTCTCTCAAAAACCTCTTTGTTACTTTTCTCTCAATGTACACCTCTCTATTATTTAATCTCTTATTTTGTATCCTTCCCTAGGTATGGTTGATGAACAAATTGAAAGTAGTAGACCCTTGCCCCGAGTACTCGGCCCGAGCTTACTTCTTCTACCAACGGTTAGTTGATTTCCCTTCAGAGGGGTTGTGGTGTGACTGGATGTGTAGTCGATCCAAAGCTGACATAGCTTGGTGTTGCCCTAGCTTGATGTGACTGAGATGAGCTACAGTTTGTCCTGCCAGCTGGGAATACAGTTGATTGGCCTCACACTGCGTGTTCTATTTCCCCTTTCAATTCAGACATCAGTTTGGACATGATCAGACACGTCCAGATGAGGGGGTAGAATACTCGACTTTATTTCCCATTGGTGGTTCACACTTGCCTTAGTACCTCACTGCTTGGGAAACGAGAGAACTTCTGGATCCTGCTTCTGGCTTCAGTTACACCCTGTCTAACAAGCGCTTGGCTTAGCTTGGAGAGGAGGAACAAATCAGGCCATCTTTGGCAGTGGAATCTTTAACAAGAGTGAGCAGAATACGTCGAGCCACCTGATTTCATTGTGTCCCTAGTTTTACTGCTTTGATATTTTATTTTCAAGTTTTAGTATATGATGTAAAAGCAACTTTGATTGGATTAGAGGTCAGAATATGTACTTGTGTTGAAATCAATAAAATTAAGGTTGCGAGCACTGAAAGTTTTCCTTTTGGTCTAAAAATGGTCCAAGTTGTAAAAGGATAAAATTTTGAACAAAATCAACTTTTATTAAAACTTTTCAAAACAATTTTCGGGAACTGTCACCACCTGACATGCATGAAATCAACCCTCGAGATGTACAATCCCGAATAATAAAATCGTAACTGCGCATAACTGTATCGGCTATATCGGTCCTTCTGCCAACATAAAGATTACACAACCGAGCTCTGATAATGGAGATAGATGACCCGATCAAATATGAACGAATAGAACAATTAAGTTGGAAATGGTCACGGCCGAACTCCAGGATAAAGTTGCCTACGTATCCCAAAGATAGGAATCAGGCCTTACGTGGTTCGGTTAGGGTTCACTCGGATATTTATTCTCTCCTTTTGCGCTATAACTTTTGCCATGGCCGCCCTTTTGGGTTTTCAACCTTGCGAGCTTAGTTTTTCTTTGTTTCTAATTTCTCATGCTCTAATTTTTGCCTAGGTCGCCCTTTCGGGTTTTCGGTCTAACGAGCCTCTCCAGGGTAATAGTTCTTCAACTTATCCACGTTGATCGATTGTGAAAACTCCAAGCCATCCAAATCCGTTAGTATAACTGCTGCCCCAGACCAGATTGGCTTGATGATGTAAGGACTAGTCTAATTAGGTCTGAACTTGCCCCTAGGGTCGTGGATGGGGGCTCGGTTATCTTTTAGTACTATGTCCCCTTCCTTGAGGTTTCTGGAGTTGACTTTCTTGTTAAAAGCCCTCGTAATTCTGCGTTGGTAGCCCTAGACGTGATACAACGCCTTCAGCCTTCTCTCATCAAACAACATTAATTCCTCAAATCTGCTCTGTTACCCCGCCTCCGCTATCTAACACTCAGCCATAACTCGTAATGATGGCATTTCCATTTCAATTGGCAGAACAGCCTTCATGCCATAAACAAGAGAATAATGGGTTGCCCCTGTAGATGTCCAGATTGACGTTCTGTAGCCCCAAAGTGCAAACGACAATTTCTCTGGCCAGTCCCTGTAAGTCTCCACCATCTTCTGTGGAATTCTCTTGATATTTTTGTTTGCGGCCTCAATGGTTCCATTGGTCTGTGGCTTGTAGGTTGATGACTTATGGAAAACCATGTTATATTTCTCAAGCAAGTCTATCATCTCTTTCTTGAAGTGCGAGCCATTATATGAGATGATCTCGTTGGGCACCCCATGCCTATAGATGATGTTGTTCTTGATAAACTTAGCCACATATGATGCCTTTAGCATAGAGTAGGACTGGGCCTCCACCCACTTGGTGAAGTAGTCGATCGCTACCAAGATGAATTCATGTCCGTTTGACCCTTTTGGCGTAACTGCACCGATAACATCTATTCCTCAAACAGAGAATGGCCATGGTGAAGTCATGTTGTAGAGCTTTGACGGTGGAATGTTCATGCGATTGGCATGGATTTGACATTTGTGGCATCGCCGCACAAAATTGATACAATCCTCTTCCATAGTTGACCAGTAGTAACCTTGTCTAAGGATTTTCTGAAGCAGCATCACACCATTCATGTGAGCTTCGCACTCTCCTCCGTGAATGGCCTCCATAAGGCGCTTTGATTCCTCTTCCTCAACACATAGCTTATGCATTCTTAGATGGCCTCGTTTGTACAATTTACCCCTGTAGATAATAAATTGGACAGCCAAATGCCGTATTCCCCTTTTGTCCTTGGCGTTTGCTCTTGGTGGATATGTTTCTTTTTTCAGGAAATTCCAAATATCATAGTACCAAGGGTTCTTGTTTGAAGCCTCATCTATTGCGGCAACGGTTTCATATACAGGCGTATAATTCTATTTAATAATGATTGGACGCATCCTGACTCCCACCGGAATGTCTACCATAGAAGATAGAGTTGCTAGTGCATCAGCAAACCAGTTGTTCTCCCTTAGCAGATGGGTAAACGTTAGCTTTTCAAATCTCAAAATTAGCATGTCCAGGGCCTGATGGTAAACCTTCATTTTCTCTTCTTTAACCCGCCAATCTCTGTTGGCTTGAGACACAACCAAATTTGAATCTCTGATAACGTCTAACCTTATTGCCCCTAGTTCTAGGGTAGCTTCCAAACTAGCAATACACGCCTCGTACTCTGCTTCGTTGTTGGATATTTTGAACTGGAGTTTGAAAGCTAAGGGTATATGGGAGTTATCGGGTGCTATCAACAACACACTGATCCCATAACCGTATTGATTAAACGCTTCGTCAAAGTACATTGTCCACATTCCTCCTTTATTTGCAAAATATCTTCATCTAGGAACAAGTACTCCACCACTTCATCCCCTTCTACTAGGTGATCTGCCAGAAATTCTGCTACAGCTCTCCCTTTAATTGACTTGCGTGTAACATATTTGAGATCAAATTTAGAGAGAAGAAGCAACCAATGGGCTAGCCTATCCGTAAGCGCTAGTTTCTCAAAGAGATATTTTATGGGATCTAATCTCGAATCCAGAATTACAGAGTGGGCTAACAAGTAGTGCCTTAACTTCTGGGTAGCCCATACCAAGGCTAGGCAAGCTTTCTCGAGGGAAGTATAACGGGTCTCGTAGTCCAGCATTTTCTTGAAGTAGTAAACAACTTTCTCTACCCTATCCTCAGATTCCTAAGCGAGCATACACCCCATGGTTGAATTTGTCACTGATAATTACAAAATCAGCGATTTTCCTATTTCTGATGGTGCTAACACCAGCGGATTCTGTAGGTACTGATTGACCTTTTCAAAAGCAAACTGACAGTGATCATCCCGTTGGAATTTCTTTCCTTTCTTTAGGAGACCAAATGGTGGTTCACAAGTCAAGATTAATTTCAAAATGAACTATCTTATAAATTGCACTTTGCCTAGAAAGTCGCACACCTCCTTTTCAATCCTCGGTGGCGGCATTTCTAAGATGGCCTTGATTTTGGAAGGATCCACCTCAATTCCCCTCTATGTAATCAAGAAACCTAGCATCTTTCCTATTGTTACCCCAAAAGTACATTTCTACGGGTTCAACCTCAGTCTATACTCTTTGATCCGTTGAAAGAATTTCTCTAGCACGGTGTAGTGGCCCTCTCAATCTTTGGACTTAACAATCATATCATCCACGTACACCTCAACCTTTTTATGGGTCATGTCATGCAAAATGGTGGTCGTAGCCCTTTGACAGGTGGCCCCAGCATTCTTTAACCCAAATGGCATGACTCTGTGAGAATAAGTACCCCACGGAGTAGTGAAAGCGGTCTTCTCTCTATCCTCAGGAGCCATCAGGATCTAGTTATACCCGAAAAACCCATCCATGAAAGATAACAATGCATGGCCGACGGTGAAGTCTACCAACTCGTCAATATGTGGGAAGGAGAAATCATCCTTCGGACTAGCTTTATTCAGATCCCTGAAGTCGACACAAACTCTGATTCTGCCGTCTTTCTTCGCAACCGGAACAATATTGGCCAACCATGTCGAATACTCTGATATAAGCAAGAACCCCACCTTGATTTGTTCGGTAACCTCTTCTTTGATCTTCAAAGCCCAATCTGGGCGAATTTTGCACAGTTTTTGTTTCGCTGGTCGGGCCTCAAGGTCAAGAGGGATCCGTGCTGTACAATCTCAGGTTCCATTCTAGGCATGTCTTCATAGGACCACGTGAAAACATCTTTGAAATTTTTTAATAAAGCCCTTAAATGCTCACGTTCCTTCGAAGACAACGTGGACCCGATCTGGATCAAGCGCAGATCCTTCTCAGTACCCACATTAATAACAATGATTTCATCCGTACAGGGCTTAACACGCCTCCCCTCCTCTTGATCAACCAAGTTTTTCAAAGCCTGAGGAATTTCTTCCTCTTCGTTTATGTCAAAATTTTGAAAATTAAGATTAGTACAACAAACCAAAGGCAAAGAGAAATAGGCAAAGTCCACGACATTCTCATTCAAAAAGTCTGGATCTTCGGTTACAGTAGACTTAAAAGAAAAGCTGAAAGATGACCTGGATAGGACCTTGGCATCTGGGTTACCACTCTCGGAAGTACCAGCCTCAGAGGAACTTGAATCTGACTCTGACTCCACAGACTCAGTGGAATCAGATTCGGACTCACTATCCAATTCAGAACTACTGATGATGCCCTTTTCTAATATCCAGACTAGATGTGGAGCCTCAGATGCATCCACAATAAGATTGGAGAAATCCGCCGCTGGGTTATCCTCGATCATTGAGATAGTAAAACTATCCCCCAAGTTGGTGGTCTTAGCCCCGACAGCAGAACTTACTAGTAGGTCAGCCAATGCTTTTCTCAACTGCTCTTCTTTTTCCAGATCCAAGCTTGCGGCACTACCTTGATTTGTGCCAATGCTCAGGTCTACCCGCTCATCCTCCTCTTCTGGTAATTGTTGTCCGAAGAAAATCTCGAAACTCGGATATATTGTCTTCGTCTTCTAATCATACCAAGGCTCTGGGAATCCACAAAAGGGCAAATCTTCCCCTTGGTGGACAAAGCGTCCGTTCAAGGTTCCCTGTATTGGTTTGTGAACTAACTCATACTGCTTTCCATTCTTCTTTGCTTTCAGCCTTCCTCTCAACTCCTCGTCTTTCCTTTGCCAGTCTTCAACAGTAGGTTTGTATCCCAGCCCGAAAGTGTGGGGGTTGTGAATTATCTCCTTAGTGACAGTGCCGCCCTGCTTGCCACTTTGGCCTAGTCCTGATCCAGGCATATGCCCCTATTTGTTCTTCATGTAAATGGATTGCGCACTCACGTAGTTCCCATCGTCCTCCACTATGATGGATTGGACTACTCAGGCCTCTGTCAATGAGAAGTCGGAGAGGAATACGTCCTCTTCCCCATGTATAATTTCTAACACCGGTGTAGCAGTTCCCTGGGGAGGATGGATTACAGAATGGCCATACACAGTGGAAATCCCACCTTTGAAGGGGTATTTTACTAACTGATGAACTGTTGATGATATAGCCTTCATCTAATGTAGTTAGGGCCTTCCCAGTGGCAAGTTAAAGGTTGCCAGTGCATCTATTACATGGAATTTTGCCTCATGTTCGGACGGGCCGATTAAGATATGGCTTTTGAACATTCCCATAGCATCCCGGCTTGTGTTGTCATAAGCTCTACCAGCTTGGGTCGTGGGTGTAAAATCAACCAGCCTCAAACTGATCCGGTGTCTACTAGCTCCACTGGAATCCACTTTTTTCGACTTCCAAGGTTACATATAAGGGTCAGTTGTGGTTGGCACCCTCAGGTGGCAACTCTTTATCCATAAAGGATTCACTAGCATAACATCCCCAGATGTAACCAATGACACCAATTGGTCAGCGACAGTGTCAACAGGCAGCTTCGTTTGGTTCGTTGCCTCTAGTAGTACTTGCAGATGCTCCCGGGATGCCATTATCAATCCCCAGATGGATATATTTGCCTGGATTTTCTTGAGCTATTTCAGGACTTGGTTTTCTTCTCCATCCTTCTCCTTTGCTCTCTCGACCTCCTTCCCAAAAGTCTTCGGCTGATCTAACATCGCAAGCTTGAAGTACCGACCACTCTGGGTCATGTGGTTAATCTCCTCAGTATACCACGTATCGTTGGGGGTACCAATTTTCCATCCCTCATCTGTATATGCGTGGCTCAGATCATTATCTTCCCACCACTCCCTCGCAATCAGAACGAAGCTATTATCCAGTTCTATCTGAAGCACGTTTACATCTCGTCCCCCATCATCGTACCATTCCTCTTCCACCACAGTCTGGGTTTATGCATTCCAGTACTTTCTGAGCTTTTTTGGCATTCTCTTCTTGTTATTGGGCTCCCATTCTGGCCTTCTCACACAGTCACTAAGGCCCCACTCAGGTTTGTTCGTACTCTGAACGCCATACGCTCTTGATTCGTCCTTTATTTTTTCTTTCCCTTTTCCTTGCTCCAAGGCTATCTTTCTTTGAATTTCTTCCACTCTTTCTTGCTGGAATTGCTCCAACGCTTACTCATTTTTAGCTCAGGATGTAGCCTCAACTTTTCCTTTCCCGGTCTTTCTGGCCCGTTCCTCTTTATCTGACTCCTCTTCACTCAACCATCCATTGCTTGTTTCTGGCTAGCTCAGGTCCCACCATCCCATCTGAGCACTGCTTGTATCCTCCTCTTCGAAGAAGTACAAATTCTCCAAATCCTCCTCCAGATCTGCCAAATCTTCTTCCAAGTCTGCCAAGTCATTAAGGCCTTGTTCAGGCCAATCATTTTGATGTTGCCCTAACTGGCCTTCCCCGATAGCATTGATGCTGAGAAAGTCCGGTCATATGACCATTGGCTTTGGTTGATCGGTGGCCACAATGTATAAACTGCGAGTGAGACCCCTTTCTCTATGACACCGGTATCAGATGACTCTATCTTCAGTGCATTCTCCTCTTTCTCCATTTTTGCTACCACGAGCCTAGGTTGAGTTTGTGGGGTTAGGTCCATATGCACATGTCTGTGCCTTCTGGAATAATCACCTCTAGTTTTGGTAAGTGGGATGAGGTAATGTATGCAATAGGGCTGAAGGTAGGTCGTAGTGTATGGATATGGTTAATGTTTATGGGAGGAGGAACTTGGTTGTGTGTAGGAAGTGGGTTGGTTGTCACATTTGGTGTAGGTGGGGCGATGACTTTGTTGTCAATGAGATCCTGGATCTCATGACGTAGACGGTAGCGCAAATCTGTGGGATGGCCATGTTGTTGGTGAAAGAGACAGTATTGGGTTGGGTCATGTCTAGGTGGGAGAGGGTCTGGGAGAGGATGAGGATCGAGGGGTTTAAGATGCCCCATTTCCATCAACATTTTGAGGACGTAGGCTGGACTCATATAGAGAGGGGTAAAAACTCCTCGATTTTAGGATGGGCCAGTGTTTTGTGAAGGTTGTGAGGTTGTGGTAGTAGCAAAGGGATCAGACATCTTGGATGTTGAAACAATAGTACTGACATCTGCAGGTCATGGAATAGTACTATTGCTAGCATTGGTATTCCGAGAGAATGGCCTTCTTGCGGGTTTGCTTGTTCTATGGATAATACCCTTTTTTAATGCACTCTCAATCTGGACCCCCAGCTTGTGTAGGGAAGAAAATGTGGACAACGTTGCCACTATCATCCTCTATAACATGTCTGGCTCAAGGTTCTGGACCACTAGTCTAACTTGCTCTCTTTCAGAAGGTTGGTTTGTCATCCGGGCCGCCTTGGCTCCCCACTTGGCGACAAAATCAATGAGCGAATCTTTAGGATTCTGGGTAGTGGCCTCCAACTCATTGATGTTTACCTTTATCTGGATGTTACATGAGTACTGGTTAACAATTGCCTCAGATAGATCCTCCCAATTCCGCTTTGTAGATTCTTCCATCTTGGCTCCCCATCAGACAGGGTTCTCTTAAACAATGAAAGCTTCTGTGCCTGAGACAAACCCATAGGCCTCAATACGTCTGAGAACAACTAGACGTGCACAATCGGATCCCCACTTCCATCGAATCTGTCGATGTAGGGCATCTTAAATTTTTCTGGTAATCTGACCGAAGCCTCAATGTCACACCCCAAACCCGGGTATGACTGGCCGTGGCCCACAGGGCCTTAGCCCGAGGCACACGTAAGCCTAAACACAAAACCATAATCAAATTGAACAACTGAACAAAAGTCCAATAATAAATAACCAAACTCAATCCAGTGACATGCCAAAAATATAAATGGCAAAACCAATCGTAAACAATACCATCCAAACTTATGGAATATAAACAGCCCACATATCAAAATAATCCTAAATGAACCCCAATAAAAAAAATAAATAAAAATAAATACGCACAACTTGACATAACAATCTAAAACAAAATAAATGAATGTCCTAGAGGTCTATGCAATTGAATCCCCGCTAAGCCATGAGTCCACTCTAAGTCACTAAGTTAGCTGATAGCTCAGTGAGTAACAACATGGATAGTAAATACAGTTTTGAAAACAGGGTTCAATTCCAAAATAAGATATATATCACAGAAACTAGATTGGCATACAGTTTGGTAAAGAGATTTTGTTTCAAAAAAAAGGTTCTGCAATTCAACAGTTAAAATACTTATGTCTCTCAAGAACATGATAAATGACATTTTCCACTTAAAACATATTATAACATGAACATCAGTAATTATCTAGGTACTAAGAAATAGCAAGTAACATGCCACATAGTTCTCAAGGCAATAAGCCCCGTTGGATCCAATATCGAACCAAGAGTCATTCTCGGGGTGGCAACTCGGGCCTCTTCTCTAAGACGATCCAATTGAAGGTCACCTAGCCCAACCCAGGTCTTTTCCTTACAATCGTTGAGCACTAGAGTCATCATGGCCCAACCCGGATCTTTTCCCTAGTGGCCAGAGTCACCACACACAATGGAATAATTTCCCTGAACTAAATATACATATGGTCCCGATAATCAATATAATTCAGTTTTGCAAAACATGGTAGTTCACCATTATAAACATAAGACCATAACAAATAGTTTATAGTATACCAGGTTTACACATGTTTCAGAAATAATTTAATTCCATCGATACTATAAAAATTTATCAAAATAGTTTAGTCTTGAAACAACAATTTAATTTTCCAACAATTCCGGGTAGGGGAACATTTATAAAAATATGTAGCATGCAACTACTCACCTGAAAAAGGAACAATGTAATCCTCAAATAGAGTATAAAAGTCCAAATAGTGCCCTGAATTAAGTATGAAAACTACACGTCACTACTAATTTAAAAATGCTAAAGGATAAGGACTAAGTAACCCCAAACTAAAGCGCACTAATACGGCTTAACCCAACTCACTGTTAGTCTTAAATATTACCTAAGCTCATGTTCTTCAAGGTCTAAAATTACCCAAGAACATGGGTTCAGATCGAAACATAATTAAAAGTAATTTTAAGATAAAACAGAGTTTTAAACAAGTTTTCTCAATCTATTCGTTAATTTGAAAATTACAAAACCCACTCCACACTGTTCGAAAAATTCCAAAACCCTCCAGATATCAACTAATATATCGTAAGTTTCAAACCCAATTGGTTTTACTTGATTTGCTTATCAAAATAATTATCTACAATTAATTATATCTAAACAGGTTGTTTTCTGTAGTACTTTAAAGAAATTAATGGTTCTCTTAGTACACATGAGCAATCAACGCAAGGCCAAAAATGTATGAAACTAGACTCGTAACCGATTCTAATAATTTGATAATTTTCATATCTATACCCAAAGAGAACGATGCTTCTGAACTTACTATTTTAAATTAGTTTTCTAGATAGATTTGAACGCATCAGTTTATATGGATTTTGACTCCAAAAAATTATGAGAAAATTCATATATGCAATTCAATGTGTAATTAATCTACTGTAAAAATTTCAGTTCAAAATTCATTCGTTTGATATGATTTCTTGATTTTTAAAGTTTGTAGCTATGTGCAGAATTTCATGCTCATAAATTGCACCCTCAACTTTATGTACCCGATTAATTCCTCAAACTACATAAAAAAAAACTATGATATTCACAAACAGTAGTGCCCAAGTACTCCTACCTAACCCACGTTTCACTCACAAGGTCCACCATTACAAGCAAAAATAGTCATTGAATATAACCCACCAGATACTTGTTTTTCATACATCCACAATACCCATTACACTATTCCACACCAACTATTAACCTGATCAATCCTCCATACACCTAATCAGTGGACCCATTACCCTTTTTTTTTTCCCTTTCCAATCAATACACCGAAACATTTATACACAATAATCATAGATATAACATATTATATAAGAACAATACCTTAAAGTTGTAGAACCATAATATGCTGGAAATTTCTCTCTCTCTCTCTCTCTCTCTCTCTCTCTCTCACAATGACTCACGGCTGCTAAGAAACCTAAAGTGGCTGCTATTGTGTTGTGAAAATAATAAGAGAGTTGGGTTTTTTTTTTTTTTTTGTTGTTGTTGTTGTTGTCGTCGTCAATATATACATAACCAACAATCTACTTATTATTATTATTTAACATTATTACTATTATTTATTTTAATAGCAAATCTTGCCTTTAAATTAGAGATTTCTACCATAAATTTATTTTAGGTTGAAAATTAATTAAAAGATCCTCCAATAATATTTAGTTTGCACTAAAAGATTCACAAGAAAAATATTTGAGATTGTAAAATAATTATTATTTAATTATTTATTTGATTTGTATATTCGGTTTCTCACACTCAGTGTAACCATCCTCAATGTTGGGAATTGAGTTTAAGCCTTGGGATTTATTTAGTGCCTTCTCAAGTCTAGCAATCTTAATCAGGGCCGGATCAATTTAATTGAAGTCAAAGGGGAGGATTCCTATAGGTGGTTGTACCATAGGCCTATAAGCCGAAACTAGTGGGAACATGTCCAGAGGATCTGGAACTGGCAGATTTTCAACCGGTGGAGGTGGGTCAGGATTTGGCTGGGCAATCGGGACTGGATGTACGGTTGACGCTGATGCATTGGATGTGCATCGTAGATCAGCGATAATTTCATCCTGTGCAGCCATCATTGGGTTTACAGCATCCATAGTTCTTTGGAATTTGGCCATCATTGCGGCAAATTCTTCTACATTCTGTGTTGTATTCTGTGCCATTGCTGGTCTGGGTGAACTAGATGCTGGCGAACTAATTGAGTGAGAACGGATAGGTGTTTGCGGAGTGCTTTATACTGGTGCTACTGACTGTCTGTTCCTTCTTCGTCGAGTAACTAATGGAAGTGAGACTAACATGGGCTGACCTCTAACAAGGTCTTGAGCTTTGCAAAGCCTGTCAAAGCAGGTTCACACAACTTGGGGAATATTGGGTCTTTCTAAAGCTATGATAGTAAGCCACCGAGAAAAAAGAAACAAAGAAAAACACAATCAAAATCAGACAGCACTTCGGCCCCAATTCACCAATCATAGCACACAACTGAACTATAATCCCCACTGAACTATGTTCTCATTTATACCACTGATATGAGCCACCCTGTATAGTTTCAATGTAAAAGCACATACCAGGCAAAAGAACCAAAACACCCCTATAAGGGGGTAGGGTTATCCTGTCCTAGATTTTGACATGATCTAGGTTGCACTACTTCAATCAAGTGGTTTCATAACATCCTGTATACGGGTGGTATCCTATCCTATTTTTTGGAATAGTCACTAGAGCGTACTATATGCACTAGGCCAAATGGTCCAAAAGGGTACCTCAACAAAATTACCTAATATACCTCTCATACCTAACACCGAGAATTGAAAGGAGGATCAAACGATACAGTGGTAATCCAGATCTAAGGATTGTGTTTCCAACATGGTAGAGCCCACGACCGGTTAGCCTTTTGGCAAGCTTTTGGGCAAGCCTCCGGCAAATCGTCCAGGAATAGTAGATGGAAAACACAGTGACTTAAATTAACAAATACAAATGCAAATGCAATGCAAAGAACATATAAGTGTAGATAAAAATTCTCATCATGAGTTTGAGTCAATTTCTCTATAATCCCTAGCAGAGTCACCATAAACTGTTGCTTGCTTTTCGTACTCCTTTCGGAAGATGACTAGCCCTACAGTTCGGACTTCCACGGTTCTGAATCTAATCTCACAAGTGCAATGTGAAATAGATGAACACCAAAGAGTCCAAATCCGGTAAATCTTTTGGAAAATTGATTTTGCATCAGAATGCTAAAAATGGATTGCTTTGCCAGATATAGAATCGCCACCTAAATATTTTTTTGGGAAATTTAGGAAACCCGAGACTCATGCCAAAGGCCACTTACCCATCATCACCAAAGTGTCCCGGCTAGGGAGCTTAGGTACAAAAGGGGAAGGTCATGAATTGAGCACCCCACTCGCCCGATCAAAGATCGGCTTCTACTAATTATGATGTGATTTTTTATTTACATTATATGCTCTTATTCCGGTTAGTAGGTTAGCATTACTATGTGTTACACACAATTATAGACTAATTTTGCAAAAGTTGGAACATTGGATTTCATGGATTTCATGTTTGTTTTTTTGAAAATGAAAAGAGTTTGTGAATGTGCCACTTGAAAAAGTTGGCTTAAATGTACATTAATCAATATATTCCAATTCAAGCAATTAGCCTTCATCCACACGCATTCAAATAGTTTATCACTTAAGCACTTAGCCACATGGTGAATATGTTTTGACATGACAATATTAACAAACAATGCAATATGCTAAAGCAAATAAAAGCTCACCTAGTACTCCAAGCCAAAAAGATGAAAGAGTTAGAAAAATGCATGATCCTAATTCATGCAATATGACTAATGCCTAATGCAACATATGTGCGATATGCACTCTAAATAGGCTCGGCTACTAATATGGCATATGAATCAATCTGATAGCATGCAGTCTACGCATGTATGTAAAGAAGCGTTAAACTAACCATGCAAGTTAGAATGATGTGTCGAGCTCAATGCATGCAAGACAATGGATGCAAGGCATGGAAAATGCTGAATGAAACAAGATGCCCTAAACTAACCATCATAAGCAAGTAAATAAAAGGGAGAAAGACGTGAAGTTGGAAGACATACACATTATTACAACTGTGCCCTCGCGCAGGTGGGTCCGAATCAAAGTCTGAAAGTCCAAATTAAACTAATTATTACAAAACCAAATGAATAAATAAACAAAGAATTAACTAGCCAACAACTGTATTACAACAATAATAGTAATGAGAAATAAACTAGTTATTTAAGTTAACTAGCTATAATAATTACAAATAAACAATAATGATAATTACAACACTAATAATTAACAAGACTAATTACAACAATAATTATTATGGTGAATAAGTTATAACAATACTCGGAGCATTAATCCCCCAACAATGATGCAAGCAAGAATGTACAAGGGTTACATGCACAGTGTCCGAGAACTGCTCTGTCTGCCTCTGTTTCACTTTCAGCCACTACCCTTTGTTTCTACAAACTCATTGCTGGCCAAACATTGATGATCGACCGAGCCTAAATAAGGCCGGTCGTGCCTTAATTTTATGCAAAATCCTATTTTGTGCTATGAAGTGAAAACAGTGTAGACAGAGCAGTTCTGAACTCTGTTTGTCCCTCTCACACTCCTCTATCATGGGGAAGCCTCGAGAGAAGGTTGGAATCATTTTCAAAACCATTAATGAGAAATTTGATTGCTTGATGATTTCGGATACAATTTGGACAAAATTCAATAAATGCAATGAACAACGACCGCTCCTCCCTCGTATCATAGAGTGAACTCAAAGATGGAGGTAGAGATGCTTCAAGGTTAATCAAAACATTATGAATTGATGTAAGGCAACCCTTGACACAAAAGATTCGGCATAACGTCCAGTCGAACCCAAGCAATATAACTCATTTTCTTTATGTGGGTTGGTTCATTTTATGCCAAATTCATTAGTTTTTGCTATCCTTTAATCCATTAAGTCCAAGATGATTGTTACGTCCACTAAAGATTACGTCCACTAAGTGAGAAACATGTCAAACGAGAGGTGATTCTCAACATGAAAAGAGACTATGCCATTGACAATGAACCTTTGTAAAGATTAAGCCATTAAACATAGATCCCTAGTTCATGTTTTGAATAACCATCAATCGATTGAAACAACTCTCAAATGAAAGAAATGAATAGTAAGTTGATTATTAAAATGAGGTTCTTAAACATTGAATTTAGACAAAGAAAGGCAAAGAACAATATTCAACAAGCTATGTATGCAAACTTATGAGATGACAATCAAACTAATCAAAGCAAGAACTAATTAAACAGCCTAGGACAACCCTAAAACAACCCTTAACATATTAAAAAAATAGTGGCTCAAAGTGCATGAAAAGAGCCTAAAAAGTTAAACAATAAATGAGGAAAATAAAGCTCGTAAGCAAGAATAAGGAGGGGTGGCTAACCCCTCCACTTTTGAAACCTCAGAGCATGATTTTTAGCCTCTTTTTAACTTTGAAAATCACTTTAGAAAGCAAAGAAAAAGAGTGTAAAAGCAAGGGTTTGTGCTATAGATGAAGGTGTAAGAAAGAGTGTTAACTTTCTCTACCCTTTTGATAGCTCTCCAAACCCAAACTTAGACACTTGAAGGGAGATCAAAACAACACAAAACTATAAGAACTAGATAGTAAATGATAGAAATGAAAGCAAGAAAGGGAATAACAAGCTTATACCTCTTGACAAAGGTAGCTCTTTGTCTGTGAATCAAACTAAGTCCAAACACACTCTCAAGCTTGAATTGTGTGATGCTCAAGGCTCAACCAAGGGTCCTAAGCTAAGGTGTGAAGGTGTATATGGTGTATGGATATAGGTTCAAGGTGGTTGGCTTGCTCAAAGGGTTACTTGCACAAGAAGAAGGAGGAGAAGTAGCTCTCAAGAAGGTGTAGAGGCTTTTTAGAAATTCTTCAACCCTCAAAACAGAGATACAACTTCGTTTTTATTGAATTTGAGCAAAAATGATCATAAATATCTTCAAAAATAGACAGCTGGTAGGATCCCGCCCAGAACAGTGTTTCTCACTACTAAGGCACGGCCGACCATCAATAGCCACGACCGACCCTCAATAAGGCAAAACCGGGCCTCAATGTAATCTCTTGTTTTTTTGCTTCAGACTCAGCATAGGGTGACACAATGTGTAAAAATGGATTTTTAAGGTATAAACAGTGGGAATATGGAAGGTTTGGAAATTTTGTTGAGACCTCAAACCACGCACAAAACCATTTTCATCATCGAGTGTACCGAGAAAAGTGCCCGAGCCTTGTGGGTGGTCAAAAATGGGGTGTCTACAAGTAGTCGAACAATCGTTCGAAGGAGTTCATCAGCGTACGCTGCAGGTACCTACAAAAGAGAGAGAATTTGAGCACAGTGGAGAGTAATGAAGTACAGTGGAAAGAAAACAGAAAGTACAGCGTGTAGAAAAAGAAAAAGGTGTGCACCTGCACAACACCTAGACCGACCACCAACCGTCGGATTCATCGGAAGCCCATGAATGGGAGCAGCGGTGGGAACACCTCCAGTAGCAGCAGCGGCCTCAAGAAGTAAGCGGGCCATACCCCTGGTGAGCAGAGCTGTCACCCGAGTCTGTAAAAATGTAATGAACTCGCCAGCCTCGTGGTACCAGTCATCGTTCTCTCCCTGAACAGGTGATCGATTAGGGGCCCATCCTAAAGATCAGGGGTCAGGAGGAGGAGGATGTGGAACATCAGGATCAACCTGGCCTCGAGTCTGGCAGATAAATCGCTCCCCTAACTAGTATGCCCTACCGAAAGGGCCCTCAAAGAGAATCTGCATGGTAGAGGCCTCCCATGCAGCAACATAAATCACCTTCGATGCTTGAGGGTTACTCGCCCAAGGGTGCTAGTCAACCTGTGAATAGAAGATGCCAGGCAAGAATCAGTTTCCTGAGTTTGCACAGCAGTATGGAAGCAATAGTTTAGAACGACAGTATGTGAATAACAGGGCAATATGGGAACAACAATGTAGAAATGGTAAAAGCAGTGAAAGTGGTACCCTATCCTCGGTAACGGTGTTGAAGAAGCAGGAAAAGTAGGCGAAATCTCAGTCCACACGCAGACGTCACTCAAATCGGAAGTTGTAGTATTGCAGTTTTGAATCTAATCTCACTAGTGTAATGTGAAATTGATAAACACCACAGAGTCCAAATCCGGCAAATCATTTGGAAAATTGATTTTGAATAAAAAAAACCAAAATTGGACTGCTTTGCCAGATACAGAGTCGCCGCCTAAATATTTTATTTTTGGAAAATTTAGGAAACCCATGACATGTGCCAAAGGCCACGTGTTAAAGGCCACGTGTCCGTCATCACCAAGATTGTTTCGGCTTGAGAACTTGGGTACGAGAGGGGAAGGTCATGGAATGAACATCCCCACTCACCCGATCAAAGATCAATCTCTACTAATCATGATATGATTTTTATCAACATTATATGCTTTTGTTACAATTTATTAGGTTAGCATTAACTATGTGATGCGCATGCACAAGTATAGACTAACTTTGCTCAAATTGGAACAATCCAATTTCATGTTTGTTTTTTGAAAAGGGTTTGAATTTGCCAATTGACAAAGCGGGCTTAAACATAGATTTATTGAATCATTCCAATTCAAGCAACAAGCCTTTATCCACAGGCATTCAAACAGTTTAACAAGTACGCACTTAGCCTCATGGCAAGCATGCTAGTCATGGCAGTCACTCACACTCATGCAAGTATGCTAAAGCACTAAAAACTCACCTAGTATTCCAAGCTAAGATAAAACAAAAGAGTTAGAAAAATATGCATGATACCTAACTATACAAGATGGCTAATGCAACGCATGCAATAATGCAACTAAAATACGCTCGACTACTTAACATGTTATTTGCAACAACTTCATAGCATGCGTTTAAACACGTATTCAACGAGGTAATAAACGACAATGCAAGTTTAAATGATGAACCGAGTCTCAATGTATGTAAGACAAATGAATGGATGCAAACATGCGATATGCTAACTGAAACGTGATGCCCCTAATCTAACCGTCAAGCGCGGATAAATAAAAAGGAGAAAGACGTGGGGTTGGAAGACATACATAGTATTACAACATTGATACCCTCGCGCAAAAGGGTCCGAATGAATAAACTAGCTAAGCTAAACTACTTAACTAATTATTATAAAACTTGAATAAATAAGCCAGCTATCTAAGCTAATTAATTATTACAAGAAGTAAATAATTAATTATGCTAAGCTAATTGATTAAATAATTACAATAATGAACTAATTTAATTAACTACTTTAAGCTAATTAAATAAGTACAATACGAAGCTAATTAGCTAACTACATTAACTAACTAATTACAAAGCAACTAATTAAACTAGTTAACTAATTAATTACAACACAAATTAATTAACTAAATAACTAATTTAACTAAATAATTACAACACTTTAATTAGCCACAACACAACTATGACTAACTAATTAATAATTAAACTAATTAACTAGTCCCGGAACAAGGGAGGCCCAATGCATGCTCAGTTTCCACCAGAATAACTTCCACTATTGGCTTCCGAAAGCCGTTGTTGCACAACTCTTGCACTGGTTTTCCTCTTCTAGATCAACTCTGCTCTACTTCACAAGCATTCTGCTCAAAATTCACTGGTGGCTAGCAGGCCAAAAGTGGTGGCCGGCTGGCCACCAATAGAGGGTTGTTGTCCAACACTGATGGCCTACAGGCCAGGAACAATGGCCGGCAGGCCACTAATGATGCACCAATTCTTGTTGCAACAGAAAGTAAACAGAGCAAGGAGAGGGTATTATCACAGGTTGTTTGTACTGTGTATCCCTCCTAATCATCAAAACATGTCAAATGAATGATACACTTGGTTCAAAAACCATCAATTAAGCTATTTCATTGTATGATGGCTAAAGAACCAAGGTGTACAAGTTTAACCAATGCATAAACAAGACTAAAAACCTTCACCCTATCATGCATGATCAAGGGCAATGGTGACCTTAGAAAATTGGTACATTTCATCACTTGAGTATGAAATGCCCCAATTTTCCTTGTGTTCAAATTAACGTCCGATTTGAACACACCAAAAAAAACCAATTCTGAACTAGCAAAAATTTTAGTTTCCATTTTTAGTTACTCGTTTTAATTACCCTTACATTCTTTAACCAATTAAGTCCATTGGTGAGAAGTCCTCTAAAGAGAAGGAAGTGTCAAACAAGGGGTCATGGAAAGAAAGAGGTGTCATGCTGTTGATAATGAACCCCCCAAAAGATGATTAAACCATTAAGCATGGACCTCAATCTCAAGCTTAAACAATCACAAGGTTGAAACAACCCTCAAAGCACATAAAGAGTCAAGAAATGAGGGAGGTGGCAGAGATTAATGGGTGTTAAAATGAAGTGAGAAAAGCACTTAAAACATGCAATCAACTCAAACAATTGGTGTCTAAAGGCCTAAAACACCAAGCTTGTGAGGACACTTACACTAGAAGCATGCAAAACAAAACTCAAATGCAATAACCAGCCAAAAACAGAGGCAAGAAAGTCCAAAACAGAGGCTAAAACATGCTGGAATTAAGCTACAAAAGGCTAGAAAATTAAGCTAACACATAGAGCTAACTAGGTTAGCAAACAAGACACAAGGATGGGAGGCTAGCCCCTCCAAATTTGGACTTCAAAAAATGATTTTCACCACTAAAATTACTATGAAATTCAGTGTTCAAAAAAGCCAAAAAAAAAAATGGTTTGAAAGTGGGAAACAAATATGGAAAGGCCTTGCAAACAAGGAAGAAAAAATGGTGAACCACCCTTACCTTTAAATGGCCTATAACCACCAATTTCATCCCACAAAAAAAAAGTTTTTATAGCCCAAAAACAGCCCAAAATCAGTGGGAAAAAGATAGAAAAACAAGCATGCAAAGCAAGTTAAAAAGGCAAGTGTTATAACTCTTGAAGGAAAGACCAACTCTAGGCAACAATTAAAGTCAAAACCACCTTCTAGAGCTCCAAGAAGGCCTCAAGGAACCTCAGCTCAAAGATGAACCACTTTGGTTGAGGAGGTGTAGGCAAAAGTGTGGTGTGTCTAAGCAAATATGCACAAACTTGCAAGAGAAAGAGAGAGAAAAATATATAGAGAGACAGAGAGAGAGATAATTTTTGCTCCAAAAATTCCAACCCCCAAAAATGGGGGAGGAGACCTCCTATATATAGAAAAACATGCATTTGGCTGAGATATATCCATCCATACACGTGTATGAAGATGGAGGCAATTGTGCTAACAGCTGGCCAACTGTCAACAAAATATCTGAAAAAAGACACTGATAACCGGCAAGCCACTAATATGGCCGGTAGGCCACTTGGATGGCTGGCAAAGCACAATTGCTGGCTGGCAGTTTCACATAGTGGCCGACTGGCCACCAAGGGTTGCAAGCTTGAAGGTTTTGGTCCAAAACAAGGCATAGAATGGACAGGGTTTGAAGGCTCAAAGACAGGGCATTCCACCAAGGACTTTGGGTACTAAAACGAGCACATGCAGTCATAATCATCAAGTGCACAAGCGATGACGTCCAAGTCTTGAGGATGGTAAAAAATGGGGTGTCTACAATGTGTTATGATTGTTCCACCCGGTTAAAAACAGTCAGTGCGCCTGTTGTTCACACCACCTTGCCTCCTATCGTGTGAGATGCGTTTGGATTGCGTCACTCAGTTAAAAACAGCAGGTGCGCCTGTTGTTCATACCACCCTTCCTCCTTTCGCATGAGATGCATAAGTGTAGACACCCCATTTTTGACCGACCTTAAGACTCAGACATCACCAGTTGAGCACTCGGTGATATTGCATGTTGTGCTTGTTCAGAAGTCTCAGAGTCGCGGCTGCGAGCCCTGCCTCCGGGCTTCCGAACCCTCTTCTGTGCCTTGCCTCGGTTTGCGAACCAGACTCAGTTTTCTCTGTTTCTTTTCCTGAGGGGAGGGAGAGGTCCCGTAGACCATCTCTCAGTGGCCGTGAGCTACATTTGGTGGCCGTAGGCCATTTTTCCCATTTCGGAGCCCGGTTCTCGATTTTCGGAGCCGTCAGGCCGTGTGCCTCGGTTCGGGACCGCCTAACCACCTCCGTTTGCTCTGATTTTCGGCATACTTCTTATTTGCTCCCTTTTGAGGGACACTGGGGTCTGAGAAACCCACTTCATGGCCGATTGCCATTTTCGGTGCTTAACAGCCCATTTTCGGGACTCCGAACTGCGTGTTTTGGCCCCCGAACATTCGTTTTGCATCAGTTTTTGCTCATTTTTGGCAGGTACCTCTGTTTTATCACCAGGAAGGTCACTGAAGGGTGGGAGGCTAGTAATTGTTGTAGCAACCAGTTATCTCTCCTCCGGAGCCCCCCGGCGCCCGTTTTTCCAACTTCTGGGCCAATGTTGAACACCTTGGAGTTAGTGTTGCCAACTTTCGACCACATATTTGTGATCTACACACTTGGGAGGCTCCTAAAAGTTTATGGCCGGCCATTAATTTTTCTTTCCATTTTTGCCCCTCCTCTTCCGGGCCAATGTTGAACACCTTGGAGTTAGTGTTGCCAACTTTCGACCACATATCTGTGATCTACACACCTGGGAGGCCCCTAAAAACCCATGGCCGGCCAGTAATTGTAAAATTACTTTTTTACCCCTCTCTTCACATGCAATGTTGAACACCCTGGAGCCTGTATTGCCAACTTTCAACCACATATATGTGATCTACACACATGAGAGGACACCAAAAGTTGGTGGGAGGCTAGTAATTTTGCCGAAAAGCCAACTTCTTTTTGGTCAAAAGTGGTTCAGCATGAATCCGGGAAGGAGAAAAAGCTGCGCGGCTTCACCGAAACGGGCGTAACTCTTTGTACAAGAGGAATTAAGATATGAGGCCACCACCATTGGAAAGCTTACTTCCGGGGCTTCATTTTGCACTCAAGAATCTCCCAAGTCCAAGTCCGAGGGGGAGAGATGTGGTTGGTTGAAGTCCGCTTGGACTAAATCTTCGCGGCTTCACGGAAAAGGGCATAACGTTTTCTACAGGAGGAATTTTAATGCAAGGTTTGCGCCATTGGAAAGCTAACTTCTGGGGCTTCATCCTAGGGGGTGGCTGGCCACTTTTTCTGGCCGGCCGGCTGTTTTTTTCTTTGACCTAGCCGGCCGGCTATGTTAAGTGGCCGGCCGGCCACCTGCAGCAAAAGTACCTGGCCGGCCTGCTTCTTCAGGTTGAGTGCATTCCAGCTGTGCCTTGGTTTTCCCCCAAAAAATATCTACATCCGGGGACCCTTTTGAAAGAAGAAAAAGGCTCATTTTTCTCTACACTTTTGGAGAGGCTCTTCTCTCTCTCTCTTGAATTTTGCTGGCCTCCCAACTCAAGAAAAGGGGTTACAAGGCTTGCTTGGAGGAGATACATAGATAGCACCCCATTTCCTTCAAGTTTTGGGTTCCATTTCTTCATCATCTTCAAGCTCTACCACCACCCTTCCATTCCAGCAGCAAGGGGAAGAATTCCAGCAGCTTAAAGTCACCAAATCTGGTCCAAGAAGCAACAAAAGTATTGGTCTTCAAAGGTAAGTCCAATTTCCCTCTTTTCTAGCTCATTTTTGCACCATCTCTAAGCCATACATGCTTATTAATTTGAGCTCCGGCCCTAACTGAAAGTGGCCCTATTTTGAGCTCATCTTCACTTTTCATTAAGGGCTCAACCCTGTTTGAGCCCTCCATAATACACTTGCTTCATTGATCCTCTTAGATGTCATGATTTTGCATGCTATTTTTGACCCATGAGAAATCTGTTTTTTAGCATGTTGTAAATTGATATTAGGCTTATTTTGAGCCCCTCTTCAACATTGAAGAAGGGTTCAACATTGTTTGGTGCCTCCATGTGTCACTTGTAGTTATATCCCTTATTTGGTCCCATTTTTGCATAAATTGGCAGCCCCCTTTGCTTCTGTTTTTGGACCTTGGTCCGAACTGAAAGTGGCCTTATTTTGGCCTATACTCCATGTTTCATTCACAATTTTTTTCTGTTTGGTGAATATTTTACATACTTCATGTTATAGCACCTTTTTGAGCCTTATTTTGCATCACATTTCTATCATGTTTGTATACTGATTTGAGGTCTGCCATATACTTTAAATATTCATATTTTTGGTCACTCTTCAGCGTTGTAGAAGGAAACTTTTCAGTTTGGGTTTTTCTTATATCACTTGCTTCATTACCCCTCTCTTGGCCCCTATTCTTGCATGCTATCTTTGCCATACCTGTGCTTGCTGTTTGGCCTTGTTTATAATTGTGAAAGTGCCTCTTTTGGGACTGTCTAGCTTCTGTCTTTCCATTGCATGTCCATGTTGTGCATGTTTAGCATAGCTATAGGCCATTTCGGGTGCCTAAATTCATATTTCGGGACAATTTCATGCATTTGGTGTCATTTCGCTTCATTTCGGGACTGTTTTCCCCCATATTTTGTTGCTGAAATTCTGTTAGAATGATTGCCATCCATTTCATGTCATTTCATTGCATTTTATCAATGCCTCGGTTTGCGTGCCAGTGTGCACGCATTTCGAGGCACTCCATTTTTATCCGCCGGCATCCTATATGAGTGTGGCTGAGGCTCACTCATGTTGGTATAAGCCCATTTGTCATTTCCATGTCATTTCATTGCATTTTATCATTGCCTCGGTTTGCGTGCCAGTGTGCACGCATTTCGAGGCACTCCATTTTTATCCGTCGGCATCCTATATGAGTGTGGCTGAGGCTCACCCATGTTGGTATAAGCCCATTTGTCATTTCCGTGTCATTTCATTGCATTTTATCATTGCCTCGGTTTGCGTGCCAGTGTGCACGCATTTCGAGGCACTCCATTTTTATCCGCCGGCATCCTATGTGAGTGTGGCTGAGGCTCACTCATGTTGGTATAAGCCCATTTGTCATTTCCATGTCATTTCATTGCATTTTATCATTGCCTCGGTTTGCGTGCCAGTGTGCACGCATTTCGAGGCACTCCATTTTTATCTGCCGGCATCCGATGTGAGTGTGGCTGAGGCTCACTCATGTTGGTATAAGCCCATTTGTCATTTCCATGTCATTACATTGTATTCCATCATCGCCTCGGTTTGCGTGCCCGTGTGCACGCATTTCGAGGCACCTCTTTTTTATCCGCCGGCATCCTATGTGAGTGTGGCTGAGGTTCACTCATATTGGTATAAGCCCATATCATGTTTCCATGTCATTTCATCACATTTATCATCGCCTCGGTTTGCGTGCCTGTGTGCACGCACTTCGAGGCATCTCATTTCCATTGTATTCTGTCATCGCCTCGGTTTGCGTGCCCGTGTGCACGCACTTCGAGGCATCTCATTCCCATAGCATTGTATATGTTAGGATTGTATCGTAGTTGCATTTCATGCATATCATGCATATTGCATCGTGTCCGGAATAGGAGTTAGCCCGGGCACGGGAAACGAGGTACATTTCGTACTCCGAGTGACGGAATGTGTCTCAATTTCCCAGTCACCGATACTCCGGATTATCCATGATGGAGTTAGGTTTTAGCTGTATTTTCATGTGCATTCATTCCATATTGAATTGTGCAATTCGACTCCTCGGCCATCATGTCTCGATATGCGTGATTGGTGGCACGAGGATCGAGGCATGCATATATTTGTGAAAATACATTGCTATGCCCCTTTCCTGCTCTCTGTTGCAGCAAAACGAAGAATCAGCAACCTTTTGGGGCTTGGCACGCATTTCAAGAACAGATGTAAACAGAGGCTAATTGGGGCATTCCGGTGGATTTCCGCGCAAGACAATCCGGACATGCATCATCCATCAGAAGCAAGGCAGTCCCTGGCTTGCACGCCAGTTTTATTTGCTTTCTTAGTTAATTCTTTAATTAATTAGGATTTTGTAATATTTTGGACTGTAATATTCTTTTATTCGGGACTGTAATATTTGGACTGTATTATTTATTCGGACCCTCCGAGTGAGGGCACAACTGTAATAAGTGTGGGTGAGTGTGATGTATGTCTTCCAACCCCACGTCTTTCTTCCCTTTTTATTTATCCGCTTATGATGGTTAGATTAGAGCATGTTTAAATTAGCATACAGTATGACAGCATGTTTTGCATTCATTCATCTGTATTGCATGCACCGGGCTCGGCGCATCATACTAACTGCATTGTATTTTTAATTCCAAATTGAATACATGATAGTTGTAGCATCTCACATGCCATCTTAGAATAGCCGACCCTATTATAGTTGCATTTTGCATGTGTTGCATTAGGCGTCTTAACGTAGCTAGGATCATGCATTGATTATTAACTAGCTATTGTTTTGGCTTGGAGTACTCGGTGAGTTTTATGCTTTAGCATCCTTGCATGCGTGTGAGTAAATGCCATGATAGCATACTTACCATGAGGCTATGTGCTTATCTGATATAACTGTCTGAATGCCTGTGGGTGAAGGTTGGGTTATCTGAATTGGAATAAATCATCAAATGTTTCAAGTCTACCTGCGGGTAGCAAAACCTCTTTTAAAAACAAACATGAAATGTTTCGTTCCAATTCGGGCGACCCGGTCTATACTTATATGCCGTATGCATCACATAGTAACCTAGGCTAATAAACCGGAATAAGAACTCACAATGTTTTCAAAAATTGATATCATGATTAGTAGAGGCCGGTCTATGACCGGGCGAGCGGGGGTGCTCACGAAGTGACCTTCCCCAATCGTACCCAAGTTCCCGAGCCGAGGCAACTTTGGTGATGACGGACACGTGGCCTTTTGGCACCGAGTCAGGGTTTCCTAAATTTCCCAAATAAAATATTTAGGTGGCGACTCTGTATCTGGCAAAGCAGTCCATGTTTGGCACTTCTTTCAAAAATCAGTTTTCCTAAAACGATTTGCCGGATTTGGACTCTTTGGTTCAGATTTAGAAACCGTGACATTTAAGAGTCTGAGCTGTAGTGACCCCAAATGAACAGAACGGGAGCTTAAACCCTCCCGGGGCGTTCGGGGGACGTCTACAGTTTCTGGCGACTCTGCTGGGGATTTAGGGAGCTTGACTCGAACTCATGATATCTGTTTTTGACTACACTTGTGTGTTTCTTTGCATTGCATTTGCATTGGTGCGCCTAGGACACCGTGTTTGCCATCTGCTATTCCTAAACGGTTTGCCAGGAGGCTTGTCTTGTCAAGGCATGACCATAAGGCTGACCGGTTGTGGGCTCTGCCAGTATGGGAACACAAACCCCGGTTTTACCGGGGCACCCTTTTTGACCATTCGACCTAGTGCATATTCGGATCCATAGTGACCATTCCAAACTAGGGCAGGTTGCTTACCCGTTTATAGGTTGTTTGAAACCGCTGCATGCGTAATGAAACCCTAGCTCCTGACAAAATAGGACAGGGAAACCCTACCCCAACATAGGGGTGTTTTGGCTCTCACTTATCTGTTATGTGCTTTAGAGTGCGTCTCTACAGGAATGCATGTATCAGTGTACGAGTTTGGGCATCAGGCCTGCGGGCATCAATTAGTATCTGGGAATCAGTTTTGCCTGAGGGTATCAATTCACCGGCAGAATTTTGGGCAGAATTCAGTAGAGAGCACACTCATTCAACTATGTTCATATCTGTTCAGGTGAAATCAGGCTGAAATGCTGCACGTTTTCTCTTTTGCTAGGGTAATCCTGGAACTATAGCTTCAGAAGGCTCCGATATCCCCCGGGTACATTGGATCCGTGTTGATAGACTTTGTCAGGTCGGAAATTCAGTTCAAAGGCAAATCAGTGTTCCTTCGCTGAGGTAAGGAAAAGGAGGGCCAGATAGGGTTCATTTTGTGCATCTGATCCGACAGTCACCAGTCACATCATCAGCAGACCCGCGATGGCACAGGGTTCAGAAGAATTTGTGGCCATGATAGCAATATTAAAACAGGGAATTGCAATGCAGGATCAGACCAGTGCTAAAACGCAACGCCCATCTGGGGCATCTGTTTTGTATCCAGCTTTGGGACCCCAGCCGAACTTCGACCCACTTCTACTAGTTGAAGATTTGCAGGGTCCAGATCCCCGAGAAAGGTTGACTCAAGTTCGAGTTTCCACAACCCTGGTGCAGCCTACTGAGAGGCTTCGTCTCTCCGATGTTAATGAGCTCGATCCGACTGCAGTGAAAATTGTGAACCTTGAGAAGCAATTCAAAAGGGCACAGGACCTTAACTCCATTCACGACATCGAGGATTGGTCCACCGAGGTTGCCGTAAGGCTCCCAGTCGAGAGTACCAATGCTGGCGGTAGCACTATTTCCAAACCTGCTAAAATCAATACGGTCGCCATAGCCGACCCTTTTGCCAAGGCCAGCCTACAAATAACCAGCCCAGCCCGAGCTCAGGGTAGAATTTTCACCCCCCTCCATATGAGCCTAACCAGCGCATTCAAAGTTCTGATGGAAAGAGGGCATCTCAAACCCCTTAGTCCTCAACTTTTGCCAAATCCACTCCCTGCCAGACATAACCCCGCCAAGTACTGTATGTACCATCAGCAGCGCGGTTATGGCACCGACCGTTGCTACCGCCTTCGTCATGAGGTCCGAAATCTCATCGACAACCGGACGATAGCTCCACCTTCAGACCCCAATGACCAAACATCTCCTGCCTACCTCAATCTCATCCATATACTGCCATCCACCTATGACCCCAGCATATACATCACCCCGGCCCATCTACCCAAACCTGAGGTGTTTATCCCAGAAAGTATGGACTTATGCATGATGGGTGCACCTGAACCTCAATCATCTCAAGCCCGTGAACCCACTACTTCTGAGCTGAAGAGAATGATTGAAGATCTTCAGAGAACTGTGACAAATCTGGCCTTCGGGACATTGGCTCCATCATCAACCACACCACATACCGGGAACTTCATGTCAAAAGGCTCCCTGATGTTGGGACGGGCTACATTTGAGGAAGGCCAATCCCTTGGCAAAGTGGAGGTGAGTGGAAGGAACAAGATAGGGGCGGACATGGATCCCAATGAACATCTTCTATTGGCTGTTGAGGCTTTGAAAGCCAAGGGACTGGACAAAGAGCAAGTCCTCACAGTTGTTGCAAAAGCTGTGGATGACACTTTCGCTACTCAAGTTGGGAGCAGTCTGAATCAAAGGGAAAACCGGGAGAAGGGTCGCTATACCAGAGGCAATCTTGTTAGCTCTAGTCCCCCACTCGGAAGAGATCAGCGAACCAGGCCAGCACCTGCCAATCCCTTTCTTGGTGCGTCCAGCAAAAATCCACAAGCCTTGAAGTACCAACCCCGAGGTCGGAGGGTCTTCCATGCCCTCTATATGCCTTTGTCCAAAGCTCTCCAAATCCTTGTTGGACAAGGCCATCTCAAACCCCTTGAGCCTCGGCCTCTCCCGAACCCTCTTCCAGCTACACATGATACTACCCAGTACTGCGCGTACCATCAACAAACTGGCCATACTACCAACGCCTGCTTCCGTCTTCGTCATGAAATACAGGATCTATTTGACAATGGGGTTATCCCCGCACCAGGTCCTGCAAAGTCTATCGGCACTTGATCAGTGAACTTGTAGGGAATAATGTGATGTGATCGAGGGATGAACCACCTGAGGGCAGCGCTCAGTTTACTCCAAATATGGTGGATGGCATGCACTGTTTTGAGCATTTGCGAATGCTAGCTTTTGTGCTTTCTGACTTGGGTATTGGGTCAATCTTGTTGTTTTGTTTTGAGTCGGTCTCTTTTCTTTTTTGTTTTGGGTCTGTCTTGTTGTATCGAGTCAGTCCTGTTGTATAGGAGTCGGGTGATTCCGAGGGGTGTTACCTCGGGAGTCACCATTTTGTTTTGTGTTTATCTTTTCGTTTTGTTTTGAGTCTGTTTCTGCCAAGGAGCCAATTGTGCCAACAGATTTGAATGAAACAGCAGTGGTTTTTCACGCTCTTGTGTTTGCCTCGGCCGTGTGCCAATTGTGCCAGAAAGTTTGAATGAAACGGCAGTACTTTTCGCCTACTCTTCTGCACCCCAAAATCATTGCATTGACCTAAGTTTTCCAAAACTTTTTTTAAAAACTGCGGTGAAAACGAAGAGGAAGGAATTCCTTGGGATTTGCAAAATTTGATCAATTGAGAGAAAGAGAGGCGTGCTAAGCCCTTAATGAATGAAATCATGCTTGTTAGCGTGAGTACTGAGAAGGACCCTGGCTTGATCCAGACTGGTTTCACACTATCTTCAGCGCGAGCGATTTGTCGCTTTCTTAAAAACTTTCAAAAACAAAATGTTTTGCGCGGTCCCGCGAAGACCTGTGTGGAATCGCTCCTGAGATTGTGCAGCCTAGGATCGCTCTCAGCCTCGAGACTCAACCCCTTCGCTTCCAAACCTTGAACTTGAATTCAGAAGGTTCAACGGTCAACTACGATGTGAGGCCTGTGTGGCCAGATTTGAAGCAGCCCTCGAACAAGAGGCCAGGAAAGTCAGATCAAGAAGATCAGACCTTATCAGGAGAAGCTTGCGAAGCTAGAACAGAAACACCCCTCGAACTAGGGGCGAAAATGTCCGAAGTGCTCGAAGAGCCGAAGATGGATCCTTCTGCAAATCAATACAGCAGCCACTCTCTTGGATACGGATGGCTTCGAGATCCTAAAACCATTTGGCATGGACTTGTTACACTTTTACCCTGTGAGAGGCTCGCTGGGCCGAAAACCCGGAAGGGCGACCCAGGCAAAAGTTAGAGCAAGAGAAAAATACAAAAAAAGAAGAAAAGAAGCAAAAAATGCAAAAGAAAAAAAAGAAAACAAAAAAAAGAAAGAAAAGTGAAGAAAAATGCAAAGAAAATAACAAAAAAAGGAAATCAAAAGAAAAGAAATGAAAAGAATCGAAAAGAAAAGAAAAACGAAGCTCGCAAGGTCAAAAACCTGTAACAGGCGCCTTGGCAAAAGTTAGGGCATAAAAAGGAGAGGTTAATACCCGAGTGTACCTTAACCCCGAACTACGTAAGGCTTGATTCCCATCTTTGGGATACGTAGGCAACTTCATTCTGAAGTCCAGCCATAAACACTTCCAATTCGTTTGTGCCCATGTAATGGTTTTGATCATCTTCGTCTTCTCTGTATCTGAGAGTCTGGTTGTGTTCGTCGCTCTGAGGATGGACTACAATGCGCTGCGGTGCTATCCAAACAAGGGGCAACTTTCCGTTGCCATTCAAAATGCCGCAGTGTCATTTCAAACAAGGGGCAACTTTCCGTTGCCATGCAGTGTCCTTCAGACAAGGGGCAATTTTCCATTGCTATGGGTCCGAGGTCGTGCATCTCAAGAGTAGGTTCCGTGCTAGTTGAGCAGTGGTCGTTTGCAAAAATAGTTTTTTTTTGAGAATTTTTACTGAGGTTGACTAATCTTCTCGAAAAGTATTCCATTTTCAAAACTGGACCATTTCTTGGACCCAAAAGAGGAAAATTTTCAGTGCTTATAGCCTGACTTGCGTGATTTTAAATCAGAAAATCGAAAAAGCACGTTAATCTAACTCTCATTTTGGTCAAAATTTTTTAGGAGAAAACTAAAACAAAAAATGGTCAAAATGATGAATTAGGGGCACGGTTGAGTCAGGCTTCCTGTCTTTCCCATTGTCAAAATACTTGCCAGAAATGGCACTCTACTTGTCGGAAAGGGCACCGTATTCTCCAGAAAAGGGCACAACAAAGGGCAGAAAGCTCTCACATCCTCCAAGCAGCGAGGTATCAAGCCGAGTACGAAGCACGAATTGGAATGGGTCGAGATGCTCCATCCCCTCATCCGGCGCATCGACAGATGTCACCAAAGGGAATAGCCGCGAGCTGATTATGTTGGGTGTGACCCCACAATTTGCTGTTTATCCATCAACCACCCGGGGGAGGGATGAAAAATGAGAGATTGAAGAATAGAGAGATGTGCGATGAGAGGAAAAGTGAGAAGAGGGCTTTTTCAGAAAAACAGAGCTTGAGGGCCGAGTGATGTGAGAACCACAAATGAAAGAGGGTGGGAAACACTACCCGGCAAAACAGGCTCCCTGTGCACGTCTGAGTGTCGTGTCTTTTCGTTTTATCTCGATTCTTGTTTTAAGTCGTTTCGAGTGTTACTCGAGGTGTCTAGGTTATGCGCCTTTTATTTCCTTGTTGAGTCGTTTTGCTGTGTTCAGTCGTAGGCTAGATACCCGGTCAAAAGCTCATTTACCAATTCCAAAATAAAATCGTTTTGCACTCAGAATGTCGTGCCGTTCTCCACATCTGTGCAAAACAAGATTCGTTCTTTCATAAAACCGCAGGGTTCAACCCAGGTCATGCGAGAACAGTGGAACTAGGACCTACTTGAAGCTATATGGGTTCCAGACTACAGAGCAAAAGAGGAAATGTCAAGCATCTGAGTTTGTTTCAACTTCAATAAGTTCCGAGACTACATCCCGTGTGTACCTCTTCAAGTCTTGTCAAAGCTCTGAAGTATGAGTGTGCCTCTACCTCAAGCTCAAGATCAAGTCTGCTTCAAGCTAGAATGGCGATCAAAGTGCTCTCCCTAAGTACCATTCCCTGCCAGGGGCATCTTGGCTGTATTCGCAATGAGTTCCTAGGAGACCAACTGCGACGGTGGAAACTAGAGTTCGAATGGCTGATGCCTAGAACGTAAAGGTTCAGGATTTCCGGGACTAAAGTCTGGTTTAAATACCCAGAGGCGTGCCCTCGGCTTGAAATCTGTATGGAAGCCCCATAGGTTGAGATAGCATGTATGCACCTCAATTCTGGATACTGAACCAACCTAGCCTGTCACCCTGTTGGAGAATAGGGAAAGTTGTGAATATGATCAGGAAAAAAGGCAGCGTCCAAAGTGTTCTATGTGGAGAATCCTTGTCAATATTTCAGAGCCTTTGTACTGTGAGTTGAAGGTAAGTGTTCGAAGAGCACAGGGGAAGATCCCCATCGGAGCCGAGCGGTTCACTGCCACTCACCTCATGAGGTGCTTTCTAAAGTGCTATTTTGTCCATTTATTGCTTTCCTTAAGCATCACGCATTGTAATGCATTGTACCTATCAAGTTTCTTTCTCATGTCATGCACAATATTGTATGTACGGTTCATTCAAAGAAGTTCCGTTTTAAGATCATTTATTTAGTGTATCAATCACACTTCATTCATTTAGTATATCAATCGTACCTTGTTCACTTAGTGCATCTATCACACTTTGTGTTCACCTTTTTGTGTATCAATCACATGTTTGCTCTGTGTATCTATCACGCATGCACACTGTATTCGCAGTGAGAATTCCATAATTTTCTTACATCCTTTCTGCACGAAGTGTAGTTTGGCTCGAGTTTACTTGCTTGCCTAGCATTCGTTTAAAATGTTGCATTTATTTCGCATAATTGCTTCATTACAGCTCTCTTTGCATGATCATGATTCAAATCGGCTTCGCGTAGCGTATAAGTCCAACTTTCAAACCGGCTTCGCGTAGCGTATAAGTCCAACTTTCAAATCGGCTTCGCGTAGCGTATAAGTCCAACTTTCAAATCGGCTTCGCGTAGCGTATAAGTCCAACTTTCAAACCGGCTTCGCGTAGCGTATAAGTCCAACTTTCAAATCGGCTTCGCGTAGCGTATAAGTCCAACTTTCAAATCGGCTTCGCGTAGCGTATAAGTCCAACTTTCAAACCGGCTTCGCGTAGCGTATAAGTCCACTCTTCAAATTGGCTTCGCGTAGCGTATAAGTCCACTCTTTCAAATCGGCTTCGCGTAGCGTATAAGTCCAACTTTCAAAATCGGCTTCGCGTAGCGTATAAGTCCAACTTTCAAATCGGCTTCGCGTAGCGTATAAGTCCAACTTTCAAAATTGGCTTCGCGTAGCGTATAAGTCCACTCTTTCAAATCGGCTTCGCGTAGCGTATAAGTCCAACTTTCAAATCGGCTTCGCGTAGCGTATAAGTCCAACTTTCAAATTGGCTTCGCGTAGCGTATAAGCCCACTCTTCAAATTGGCTTCGCGTAGCGTATAAGTCCACTCTTCAAACTGGCTTCGCGTAGCGTATAAGTCCACTCTTCAAATTGGCTTCGCGTAGCGTATAAGTCCACTCTTCAAACCGGCTTCGCGTAGCGTATAAGTCCAACTTTCAAATCAGCTTCGCGTAGCGTATAAGTCCAACTTTCAAATCGGCTTCGCGTAGCGTATAAGTCCAATCTTCAAACCGGCTTCGCGTGGCGTATAAGTCCAATTATCGAAATCTTCCTGCATATCATTTTGCATCTTGCCCCTGCCTGCGGGCATGCCTGCAGGCACATCTCTGTGTTATTTTGTATGTTTGTCTAAGTCTTCGGCCTTGTCAAAAATGGGTCGTCTCTGGGCTTTGACATTCACTCCCGTCACTTATGACTTCCGAGTTCTGTCAAAGAGGGGCAACTGTAGACACCCCATTTTTGACCGACCTTAAGACTCAGACATCACCAGTTGAGCACTCGGTGATATTGCATGTTGTGCTTGTTCAGAAGTCTCAGAGTCGCGGCTGCGAGCCCTGCCTCCGGGCTTCCGAACCCTCTTCTATGCCTTGCCTCGGTTTGCGAACCAGACTCAGTTTTCTCTGTTTCTTTTCCTGAGGGGAGGGAGAGGTCCCGTAGACCATCTCTCAGTGGCCGTGAGCTACATTTGGTGGCCGTAGGCCATTTTTCCCATTTCAGAGCCCGGTTCTCGGTTTTCGGAGCCGTCAGGCCGTGTGCCTCGGTTCGGGACCGCCTAACCACCTCCGTTTGCTCTGATTTTCAGCATACTTCTTATTTGCTCCCTTTTGAGGGACACTAGGGTCTGAGAAACCCACTTCGTTGCCGATTGCCATTTTCGGTGCTTAACAGCCCATTTTCGGGACTCCGAACTGCGTGTTTTGGCCCCCGAACATTCGTTTTGCATCGGTTTTTCCTCATTTTTGGCAGGTACCTCTGTTTTATCACCAGGAAGGTCACTGAAGGGTGGGAGGCTAGTAATTGTTGCAGCAACCAGTTATCTCTCCTCCGGAGCCCCCCGGCGCCCGTTTTTCCAACTTCCGGGCCAATGTTGAACACCTTGGAGTTAGTGTTGCCAACTTTCGACCACATATCTGTGATCTACACACTTGGGAGGCTCCTAAAAGTTTATGGCCGGCCATTAATTTTTCTTTCCATTTTTGCCCCTCCTCTTCCGGGCCAATGTTGAACACCTTGGAGTTAGTGTTGCCAACTTTCGACCACATATCTGTGATCTACACACCTGGGAGGCCCCTAAAAACCCATGGCCGGCCAGTAATTGTAAAATTACTTTTTTACCCCTCTCTTCACATGCAATGTTGAACACCCTGGAGCCTGTATTGCCAACTTTCAACCACATATATGTGATCTACACACATGAGAGGACACCAAAAGTTGGTGGGAGGCTAGTAATTTTGCCGAAAAGCCAACTTCTTTTTGGTCAAAAGTGGTTCAGCATGAATCCGGGAAGGAGAAAAAGCTGCGCAGCCTCACCGAAACGGGCGTAACTCTTTGTACAAGAGGAATTAAGATATGAGGCCACCACCATTGGAAAGCTTACTTCCGGGGCTTCATTTTGCACTCAAGAATCTCCCAAGTCCAAGTCCGGGGGGTAGAGTTGTGGTTGGTTGAAGTCCGCTTGGACTGAATCTGCGCGGCTTCACGGAAAAGGGCATAACTTTTTCTACAGGAGGAATTTTAATGCAAGGTTTGCGCCATTGGAAAGCTAACTTCTGGGGCTTCATCCTAGGGGGTGGCTGGCCACTTTTTCTGGCCGGCCGGCTGTTTTTCTCTTTGACCTAGCCGGCCGGCTATGTTAAGTGGCCGGCCGGCCACCTGCAGCAAAAGTACCTGGCCGGCCTGCTTCTTCAGGTTGAGTGCATTCCAGCTGTGCCTTGGTTTTCCCCCCAAAAATATCTACATCCGGGGACCCTTTTGAAAGAAGAAAAAGGCTCATTTTTCTCTACACTTTTGGAGAGGCTCTTCTCTCTCTCTCTTGAATTTTGCTGGCCTCCCAACTCAAGAAAAGGGGTTACAAGGCTTGCTTGGAGGAGATACATAGATAGCACCCCATTTCCTTCAAGTTTTGGGTTCCATTTCTTCATCATCTTCAAGCTCTACCACCACCCTTCCATTCCAGCAGCAAGGGGAAGAATTCCAGCAGCTTAAAGTCACCAAATCTGGTCCAAGAAGCAACAAAAGTGTTGGTCTTCAAAGGTAAGTCCAATTTCCCTCTTTTCTAGCTCATTTTTGCACCATCTCTAAGCCATACATGCTTATTAATTTGAGCTCCGGCCCTAACTGAAAGTGGCCCTATTTTGAGCTCATCTTCACTTTTCATTAAGGGCTCAACCCTGTTTGAGCCCTCCATAATACACTTGCTTCATTGATCCTCTTAGATGTCATGATTTTGCATGCTATTTTTGACCCATGAGCAATCTGTTTTTGAGCATGTTGTAAATTTATATTAGGCTTATTTTGAGCCCGTCTTCAACATTGAAGAAGGGCTCAACATTGTTTGGTGCCTCCATGTGTCACTTGTAGTTATATCCCTTATTTGGTCCCATTTTTGCATAAATTGGCAGCCCCCTTTGCTTCTGTTTTTGGACCTTGGTCCGAACTGAAAGTGGCCTTATTTTGGCCTATACTCCATGTTTCATTCACAATTTTTTTCTTTTTGGTGAATATTTTACATACTTCATGTTATAGCACCTTTTTGAGCCTTATTTTGCATCACATTTCTATCATGTTTGTATACTGATTTGTGGTCTGCCATATACTGTAAATATTCATATTTTTGGTCACTCTTCAGCGTTGTAGAAGGAAAATTTTCAGTTTGGGTTTTGCTTATATCACTTGCTTCATTACCCCTCTCTTGGCCCCTATTCTTGCATGCTATCTTTGCCATACCTGTGCTTGCTGTTTGGCCTTGTTTATAACTGTGAAAGTGCCTCTTTTGGGACTGTCTAGCTTCTGTCTTTGCATTGCATGTCCATGTTGTGCATGTTTAGCATAGCTATAGGCCATTTCGGGTGCCTAAATTCATATTTCGGGACAATTTCATGCATTTGGTGTCATTTCGCTTCATTTCGGGACTGTTTTCCCCCATATTTTGTTGCTGAAATTCTGTTAGAATGATTGCCATCCATTTCATGTCATTTCATTGCATTTTATCATTGCCTCGGTTTGCGTGCCAGTGTGCATGCATTTCGAGGCACTCCATTTTTATCCGCCGGCATCCTATATGAGTGTGGCTGAGGCTCACTCATGTTGGTATAAGCCCATTCGTCATTTCCATGTCATTTCATTGCATTTTATCATTGCCTCGGTTTGCGTGTCAGTGTGCACGCATTTCGAGGCACTCCATTTTTATCCGCTGGCATCCTATATGAGTGTGGCTGAGGCTCACTCATGTTGGTATAAGCCCATTTTTCATTTCCGTGTCATTTCATTGCATTTTATCATTGCCTCGGTTTGCGTGCCAGTGTGCACGCATTTCGAGGCACTCCATTTTTATCCGCCGGCATCCTATGTGAGTGTGGCTGAGGCTCACTCATGTTGGTATAAGCCCATTTGTCATTTCCATGTCATTTCATTGCATTTTATCATTGCCTCGGTTTGCGTGCCAGTGTGCACGCATTTCGAGGTACTCCATTTTTATCTGCCGGCATCCGATGTGAGTGTGGCTGAGGCTCACTCATGTTGGTATAAGCCCATTTGTCATTTCCATGTCATTACATTGTATTCCATCATCGCCTCGGTTTGCGTGCCCGTGTGCACGCATTTCGAGGCACCTCTTTTTTATCCGCCGGCATCCTATGTGAGTGTGGCTGAGGTTCACTCATATTGGTATAAGCCCATATCATGTTTCCATGTCATTTCATCACATTTATCATCGCCTCGGTTTGCGTGCCTGTGTGCACGCACTTCGAAGCATCTCATTTCCATTGCATTCTGTCATCGTCTCGGTTTGCGTGCCTGTGTGCACGTACTTCGAGGCATTTCATTTTCATCACATTTATCATCGCCTCAGTTTGCGTGCCCGTGTGCACGCATTTCGAGGCATGTCATTTCATCACATTTATCATCGCCTCGGTTTGGGTGTCTGTGTGCACGCACTTCGAGGCATCTCATTTCTATTGCATTCTGTCATCGCCTCGGTTTGCGTGCCCGTGTGCACGCACTTCGAGGCATCTCATTCCCATAGCATTGTATATGTTAGGATTGTATCGTAGTTGCATTTCATGCATATCATGCATATTGCATCGTGTCCGGAATAGGAGTTAGCCCGGGCACGGGAAACGAGGTACATTTCGTACTCCGAGTGACGGAATGTGTCTCAATTTCCCAGTCACCGATACTCCGGATTATCCATGATGGAGTTAGGTTTTAGCTGTATTTTCATGTGCATTCATTCCATATTGAATTGTGCAATTCGACTCCTCGGCCATCATGTCTCGATATGCGTGATTGGTGGCACGAGGATCGAGGCATGCATATATTTGTGAAAATACATTGCTATGCCCCTTTCCTGCTCTCTGTTGCAGCAAAACGAAGAATCAGCAACCTTTTGGGGCTTGGCACGCATTTCAAGAACAGATGTAAACAGAGGCTAATTGGGGCATTCCGGTGGATTTCCGCGAAAGACAATCCTGACATGCATCATCCATCAGAAGCAAGGCAGTCCCTGGCTTGCACGCCAGTTTTATTTGCTTTCTTAGTTAATTCTTTAATTAATTAGGATTTTGTAATATTTTGGACTGTAATATTCTTTTATTCGGGACTGTAATATTTGGACTGTATTATTTATTCGGACCCTCCGAGTGAGGGCACAACTGTAATAAGTGTGGGTGAGTGTGATGTATGTCTTCCAACCCCACGTCTTTCTTCCCTTTTTATTTATCCGCTTATGATGGTTAGATTAGAGCATGTTTAAATTAGCATACAGTATGACAGCATGTTTTGCATTCATTCATCTGTATTGCATGCACCGGGCTCGGCGCATCATACTAACTGCATTGTATTTTTAATTCCAAATTGAATACATGATAGTTGTAGCATCTCACATGCCATCTTAGAATAGACGACCCTATTATAGTTGCATTTTGCATGTGTTGCATTAGGCATCTTAACGTAGCTAGGATCATGCATTGATTATTAACTAGCTATTGTTTTGGCTTGGAGTACTCGGTGAGTTTTATGCTTTAGCATCCTTGCATGCGTGTGAGTAAATGCCATGATAGCATGCTTACCATGAGGCTATGTGCTTATCTGATATAACTGCCTGAATGCCTGTGGGTGAAGGTTGGGTTATCTGAATTGGAATAAATCATCAAATGTTTCAAGTCTACCTGCGGGTAGCAAAACCTCTTTCAAAAACAAACATGAAATGTTTCGTTCCAATTCGGGCGACCCGGTCTATACTTATATGCCGTATGCATCACATAGTAACCTAGGCTAATAAACCGGAATAAGAACTCACAATGTTTTCAAAAATTGATATCATGATTAGTAGAGGCCGGTCTATGACCGGGCGAGCGGGGGTGCTCACGAAGTGACCTTCCCCAATCGTACCCAAGTTCCCGAGCCGAGGCAACTTTGGTGATGACGGACACGTGGCCTTTTGGCACCGAGTCAGGGTTTCCTAAATTTCCCAAATAAAATATTTAGGTGGCGACTCTGTATCTGGCAAAGCAGTCCATGTTTGGCACTTCTTTCAAAAATCAGTTTTCCTAAAACGATTTGCCGGATTTGGACTCTTTGGTTCAGATTTAGAAACCGTGACATTTAAGAGTCCGAGCTGTAGTGACCCCAAATGAACAGAACGGGAGCTTAAACCCTCCCGGGGCGTTCGGGGGACGTCTACAATAAGGATCTTGAGTTTCGTCAATTAAAAACATTAGGTGCATCTGGTGTTCACACCATCTTTCCTCCTTTCATGTGAGACACGTGAGGTTTTTGTTTTCCTTGGTTAAAAACATTATGTGCGCCTGGTGTTCACACCATCCATGGAGCTTTTCACCCTTCCTACACGAGGCGTAGTTAGGTCTGCATTTTCTTACATCTTTTCTCCGTGAGACGTAGTTTGGTTTGTGCTTTCTTTGTCCTTTCCACGTGAGACGTGTTTGTTTATTCACTTTTTTCCATGTGAGGCATAGCTGGATTTGTGTTACTCTAATTTACGCTTTCATTCAATGTCGCATTCTCGTTTTGATTGTAGCACTGTTTCATTGCTAGTTATTTGCATTCAAATGTTTCATTGCATGATCATTAGTTATTTTCTGCATATCATTTTGCACTTTGCCCTCCAATTCAGTCTTTGCATTTATGTATTGATTTCTTGCCCAAGCCTTGCGGTCTTGTCAAATGGGTCGTCTATGGGCTTTGACTTTCACTCACGTCACTTTATGACTTTGAGTTCTGTCAAAGAGGGGCAATTGTAGACATCTCATTTTGACCGTCTGCAAGACTTAGACGTTTTGTCCTGCACAATCGATGATGAAAGTTGCGTTGTGTATGGTTCGAGGTTTAAATGAAGGATCTAAAATTCAAGCTTCGAAACAATGCCAAACCTTCCATATTCATACTGTTTGTACCCCATAAATCCATTTTTGAACCCTATGCTATCCTACACAGAGCCTGAAACAGAGGAACAAGGGAGCACATTTGGAGCCGGTCGTGCCCTATTGGGAACCGGCCGGCACTCTTTGGCGAGAAACACTGTTCTGGGCAGGAAACTGCTAGCTGTTCCATTTTGAAGATACTTTCGACCTATTTTGCTTTAATTCTATAAATATGAGCATATTTCTTTGTTTTGAGGGTTAGAAAAATTTAAAAGAAGCTAAGCACCCTTGAGAGCTCTTTCTTCTTATACAAACTATCTTTGAGATATTTTGATCATTCTTACATCATATTCATACACCATATTCAACCTTGGGGGAGCACCTTAGAGCCTTGGTTGAACCTTATGAATCATAATTCAACCTTGAGAGTGCCTATGGATTGAGCTTGGTTTGAAACAAGCACTTGTTCTCTTCAAGAGGTAGAAGCTTTCCACATTTTCTCTTACTTTCATTACTGTCTTGTTCTATCTATTTCTAGTGTTTTTATATTGTTTTGATCCTATTTCAAGTGTTGAATTTTGGGTTTGAATGGCTACCAATGGATAGAGAGGGTTAGCACCCTCTCTTGCACTCTACTTCATAGCTCACACCCTTGTTTTGCACTCTTTTATTTGCTTTTCAAACTGATTTTCAGAGTTGAAAAAGGGCTTAAAAATATGGTTTAAAATCTCCAAAAGTAGAGTGGTTGGCCACCTTTCCTTGTCTTGGTTCATTAGTTTAGTGTCTTCTTGTTTTTGTCAATCATTTTTTTTGGTGCTCTTTAGCATAATTTTGGCCATTGTTATTCACATATTAGGGGCTGTTTTAGGGTAGTCTTTAAATATATAGCTTATTGTGTTGTAAGTCCTCGTATCTAGCTTGTTGTGTTATCTTACCCATGCTTTTATATCTTTTCTTTGTTTATTCTCATATCAAAAGTCTCATTTTGAATAAATCAATCTCGCATGATCATCTTTGCAACCTCTCTCTTTTCTTCTTTTATTTTGTTTGAGAGTTATTTCAAACGGTTGACAGCTGTCCAAGGCATGGGAAAGAGACCTATGCTCAATGGCTTAATCTCTACGAACATTCATCGTCAAGGCATAGGCTCTCTTTCATGCCAAGAATCACTTCTTGTTTGATATCTCCTCTCATTTAGAGGACTTAATCATCACTTTGGACAAATTGGTTAAAGAATGGCAAGGACTAATAAGATTGACCAAAAATCAATGAAACCGATATAAAAAAAATGTTTAGAGTTGGTTGGATTTGGCCGGACGTTGTGCTGAGTCCATCGTTCTGAGAATTGTCACTTATCAATCCATGATACGTTGATAAGACTCGGTGCGTGTCTACTTTCCTCTTTGAGTCTTCATGATAAAAGGGAAGGGTGGTTTTTCATCACATTTATTAAAGTTTTGTCCAAACGCGCTCGGGATCATCAAGCCATCAACATGTGCTAATTGATGGTTTCGAATGCGAATTTATTATTCTCTTGAGTTTCTCATGACAGAGAAGAGTAGAAAGGACAAACAGGGCCTTGATAAGCTCTGTCTGCACTGTCCTCACCTCAAAACACAAAATGGATTTTGGAATGAAATTTGGAGCCGGCCAACAGTGTTTGGATCCGGCCGAATCTCATTGGGGGCTGGCCGACTTCCAATATGTGGGAAGTAGTGACCTTTTTGGTAGAAACAGAGGGCAGTGGCTAAAGGTGAGCCAGAACAGTCTAGGGCAGACAGAGCAACTTCTGGGTACCATTCATGTGATCCTTGTGCATCTTTTGTTTATCAAATGTTGTAAATTAATGTTCTCATTATTGTTGTAGTTATTATTATTGTTTATTTGTAATTTTATAGTTAGTTGATAGTTAAAAATAATAATTGATGGTTAGTTGATACTTAGAAAGCTAGTTGATAGTTAGGTCACAATTTGTCCATTTAATTGTAATAGTTAGCTTAGTTCAAACATTTGGACACTTGTTCGGACCCTCTTGCATGAGGGCAAATATGTAATACTAGTGTATGTCTTCCAAACCCCATTTCTTTTCCCTTTTTGTTTACTCGCTTATAATGGTAGTGTAGAGCATCATACTTACTTAGCATTCTCATGTATGCATACACTCGTCTCACATGCATCTAGGTTCGGCTCATCATACTAACCAATGTTGGATTCAACTTTCTTAAATGAATACATGATTTATCACATGTCTTGAATTGGATCATACACCATGCTAGTGGTCGGGCCTATCTACTTGCATGATTGTATCGCGTCACATTAGTCATTTTGGATTAGTTAGAAGCTTGCATGCTTTCTAATTATTTTGCTTTGTTTGGCTTGCCTTAGAGTACTAGTTGAGCACTTATTTCTTTAGCATATTGCATTGCGTGTGATTGTCGCCATATCAAGCATACTTTCCATGAGGCTAAGTGCTTAAATGATATACCTGTTTGAATGCCAGTGAATGAAGGCTAATTGCTAAAATTGGGATAACTTGACTAATGTACATAAAAACTCATTTTTTCAAGTGACGCATATTTAAAACAATTTTCAAAACAAACATGAATCAAAGTGTTCCAACTTTTGCAAATTAGTCTATACTTGCGTGCAACATATAGTAATGTTAGCCTAATAACCGAAACAATAGCATATAATGTAAACAAAAATCACATCATGATTAGTACAGGTCGATCTTTGATCGGGCGAATGAGGTGTTCAATTCATGACCTTTCCCTCATGTACCTAAGTTCTTGAGCAGAGACACTTTAGTGATGACGGACTAATGGCCTTTGGCACAAGTCATGGGTTTCCTAAATTTTCCAAAAATATTTAGGTGTCAACTCTGAAATCTGGCAAAGCAGTCCATTTTTGACATTTGATTCAAAATTGATTTTCCAAAAGATTTACCGAATTTGGACTCATTTGTGTTTATCTATTTCACATTACACTTGTGAAATCAGATTCAGAACCACGAGAATTTGAACTATAGGGCTAATCGTATACGAAAGGAGCAGGAAAAGCAAGCCACAGTTTCTGGCGACTCTATTGGGGACTTAGAAAACTTGACTTAAAATTCATTATGTGAAATTTTATCTACACATATATGTTTTATGCATTTGCATTGTTACTTTAAGTCACTGTATTTTCCATCTGCTATCCTAGGCGGCTTGCCTAAAAAGCTTGCCAAAATGCTGGCCGGTCATGGGCTCTGCCATGTTGGAAACACAGCCCTTGGATCTGGTTTACTGCTGTGCCACTTGATCCTCATTTCACTTCTCGGTGTTAGGTGTGAGAGGTATATTAGGTAATCTTGCTAAGGTACCCTCTTAGACCAATTGGCCTAGTGCAATAGTACACTCTAGTGACTGTTCCAAAAATTGGACAGGATGCTACTCATATGTAGGATGTTATGAAACCACTTGATTGAAGTAGTGCATCCTAGATCATGTCAAAAATCTAGGACAGGGTAGCCCTACACCCTCATAGGGGTGTTTTGGTTCTTTTACCTGGCATGTGCTTTTTCGGTGAAATTGTACAGATGGTTCAGTAAATGAGTATCAGTTTAAACACAGAGTTCAGTGGAGATTGTAGCTTCAGCTTGTGTTTTGCCTGTTAAAATTTGGGACCGAAGTGCTGGCCGGTTTTTGATTTTGTTTTTTCTTTCTTTTGCTAGGTAGTTTACCATCATAGCTTCAAAAAGACCCAATATTTTGCAAGTTGTGTGGACTCGCTTTGGCAGGCTTTGCAAAGCTCAAGACCTTGTTGGTGGTCAGCCCGTGTTAGTCTCACTTCCACCAGTTGTTCGACGAAGACGGAACAGACAGTTAGCAGCACTAGTACCAAGCACTCAGCAAACACCTGTTCATTCAAGCAATTCACCAGCATCTAGTTCACCCAGACCAGCAATGGCACAGAACACAGCATAGAACACAGAGGAATTCACTACCATGATGGCAGCATTCCAGCGAACTATGGATACTGTAAACCAAAGGATGGCTGCACATGATGAAATTATCGCCAATCTACGACACACATCTGGGGCATCAGCATCAACCGTACATCCAGTCCTGGCTACCCAACCAAATCCTGACCCATCCTCGCAGGTTAAAAATCTGCAAGGCCCAAATCTTCAAGATATGTTCCCAACGGCTCCGGCTTATAGGCGTCTGGCACAACCCCATACTGGAATTCTTCCCTTTGATATAAATGATATTGATCTGGCTCTAATCAAAATTGCTAGGCTTGAGAAGGCACTAAAAAAGTCCTAGGGCTTCAACTCCATTCCAAATATTGAAGACGGGTATACTGAGGCTTCGGTTAGATTATCGAAAAAAATTTAGATGCTCCACATCGACCGATTCAATGGGAGTGGAGATCTGATTATGCATGTCCAGTTGTTTTTAGATGTGTTGAGGCCCATGGGCTTGTCTCGGGCATAGAAGCTCTCGTTGTTTGGGAGATCCCTGTCTGATGTAGCGGCAATTTGGTACGCTAAGTTGGAGGACTCCACAAAGCGGAATTGGGAGGAGCTATTGAGGCATTTGTTAACCAGTATTCATATAACACTCAGATAGAGGTAACCATCAGTGAGCTGGAGGCCATTACCCAGAACCCCAAAGAATCTTTCATCGATTTTGTCACTAGGTGGAGAGCCAAGGCAGCCCGGATGACAAATAGACCTTCCGAAAGAGAGCAAATTAGGCTAGTGGTCCAGATCCTTGAGCCCGACATGTTACAGAGAATGATAGTGGCGCTATTGTCCACATTTGCTTCGCTACACAGGCTGGGGGTCTAGATTGAGAGTGCATTCAAAAAGGGCATCATCCACAGAACGTGTGAACCTGTAAGAAGGCCATTCTCTCAAAGTACCAATACTAGTAACAACACTATTCTGCGGCCTGCTGATGTCAGTACTGTTGTTACATCAGCCAAGATGGCTGATCCCTTTGCTGCCACAACCTCACAAACCTCACAAACTATGGGTCCACCCCAGAACTGAAGAATCTTTACCCCTCTCCATATGAGCCCAGCATCTCAAGCCCCTCGATCTTCGACCTCTCCCAGACCCATTGCCACCTAGACATGACCCAGCCTAGTACTGTCTCTTTCACCAACAACATGGTCATCCCACAGACCTGTGCTACCGCTTATGTCATGAGATCTAGGATCTCATTGATAACAAAGTCATTGCCCCACCTAAACTAAATATGACCACTAACCCATTTCCTATACATAACCAAGTTCCCCAGCCCAGAAGCATCAACCACAACCATACACTACCGCCCACCTTCAACCCTAGCGCATATATTACCTCATCCCATCTACCAAAACCGGAGGTGGTTATTCCAGACAGCACATACATGTGCATGATGGACCTAACACCACAAACCTAACATAGCCCTGTGGCAGCAGAAACAGAGAAAGAGAAGAATGCACCGAAGACAGGGTTGTCTGATACCCGTGTCATAGAAAAGGGGGCCTCACTTGCAGAGGAATATGACCCCAGCTTATACATTGTGGCTGTTGATCAACCAAAACTAGTAGTCATATTGCTGGACTTCCTCAGTATTAACGCTATCGGGGAGAATGAGCTAGGGCAACATCCAAATGATTGGCTAGAACAGGGTCCAAATGACTTGGCTGACTTAAAAGATGATCTGGCAAATCTGGGGAAGGATCTAGAGAACTTGTACTTTTTCGAAGAGGAAGATGTGGGTAGTGTGCAAATGGGATGGTGCGATCCAAGCCAGCCAGAGACAAGCAATGGGTGGTTGAGTGAAGAGGAGTCAGATAAGGAGGAACAGACAAGAGAGACCGGGAAAGAAAAGGCTAAGGCTATACCTTTAACTAAAAATGAACAAGTGTTAGAACAATTCTAACAGGAAAGGATAGAAGAGATCCAAAAGAAGATAGCTTTGGAGCAAGGAAAAGTGAAGAGTTAAGTGGAGGCCGAATCAATAGCAAATGGTGTCCAGAGTGCGGGCAAGCCTGAGTAGGGGCTTAGCGACTGTACAGGAAAGCCCGAGTGGAAGCCTAGTGACAGGAAAAGAATGCTAAGGAAACTCGGGCAATACCAAAACGTAAAAATTGGGGCTTTTGTGGGAGAAGAGTGGTATGATAACGGGGTGCGTGGTGTCAACATGCTTAGAATAGAACCTGTCAGTAACCCAGTCATGATCACGAGGGAGTGATGGGAATATAATGATTTAAGTCATACATACACAGATGAAGGGTGGAACACGGGTACCCCTGGTGATACGTGGTATACTGATGAGATTAACCACATGACCTCGAGTGGTCGATACTTCAAACTCACAGTATTAGATCAGCTAGAGACCTTTGGAAAAGAAGGAGGCTGAGAGAGTAAAAGAGAAGGATGTTGAAGAAAACCTGGTCTTGAAACAGCTTAAGAAAATTTAGGCTGACATATCTATCTAGGGGCTGATAATGGCTTCCCAGGAGCATAGGCAAGCACTACTGAAGGCAATAAACTGAACAAAACTGCCCATCAACACCACCGCTGACCAATTGGTGTCATTGGTTGCATCTAGGGATGTTATGCTAGTGATGTCCTTTACGGATAAAGAGTTGCCACCTGAGGGTGCCAACCACAAACGAGCCTTATATATGACCCTGCAAAGTAAAAAAAAGTGGATTCTAGTGGTGCTAGTAGATACCGGATCGGCGATTAGAGTATGTCCAAAGAGGATTGCATATGCCATCGGTTTGACACCGGCCAACATTATGCCTAGGACCTAAGCCATCTGAGCTTATGACAATACTAGCCGGGATGTTATGGGAACGTTCAAGAGTCATATCCTAATCGGCCCGTCTGAGCACGAGGTGGAATTTCATGTCATGGACGTACACTTTCAATCTACTACTGGGAAGGCCCTGGCAACATCAAATGAGGGCGGTGTCATCGACAGTCCATGAGTTGGTGAAATACCCCTTTAAGGACGGGGTTGCTACAGTATATAACAATTCTGCAATTCACCCTCCCTAAGGAACTACCTTGCCCGTGCTGAAATTCATACATGGGGAAGAAAATGTATTTCTCTCTAGCTTCTCCTTGATAGAGGCCCAGCAGATCCAATCCATTATGGTGGAGGACGATGGGAACTACGTGAGTGCCCAATCCATTTACATGATGAACAAACAGGGGCATATTCCTCAACCAAGACTAGGCCAAAATGGCAGGCAGTGAGGTACTATTGCTAAGGAGATAAGTCACAACCTACACTTTTGGGCTGGGATACAAACCTACCGTCATAGATTGGCAAAGAAAAAGGGATGGATTGAGAGAAAGGTTAAAAGCAAAGAGGAATGGGAGGCAGTATGTGTTAGTCCACAAACCAATACGAGGGACCTTGAACGGACGCTTTGTCTGCCAAGGGAAAGATTTCCCCTTCTGTGGACTTCCAGAGCCTTGGTATGATTGGAAGACGAAGACAAGATATTCGGGGTTCGAGATTTTCTTCAGACACCAGTTGCCAGAATAGGAGGATGAGCAGACAGACCTGAGTTCTAATACAGATCAAGGTAGTGCTGCAAGCGTGGACGTAGAAGAAGAAAAGCTGTTAGGAAAAGCACTATGTAGACACCCCATTTTTTACTGTCCTCAAGACTTGGATGTTCTTGCAGGTACATCCAGCGACAAGTTTGTTTGCTCGTCGAGTACTCGACTTCCGCGACGGAATGCTCCAGGTTTGATCTTTCCAAACCCTATTTTCATTCTGCCTCATACTTGGACCATGTGTTGGTCCTTTTGGCATGTTGCTTTTGGAGCACTGTTGGCCATGGTAGGGCTCTGCCAGCCATTGATAAGGCCTACTGGCCATCAATGAGGCACTGTCGGCCACCACTGATGGCCGGGCAGCCACCATTATTTAGTAGATATTTTTGCAGATATTTTGATAGTTGTTTGCACAGATAAGCCCATCTGCACCCACATGGATGGCTAGATCTCTTCAAGGCTCTTTTGTATCTTCTATATATAGAAGCTATCTATATGCATGCAAAGGATTACAAAATTCTAGAGCTGAAATTTCTCTCTCTCTAGAATTCTCGCTCTCTCTCTTTCTCTCTCTCTCTCTCTATATATTGTGCTATATTGTGCTTAGAAGTGAGTTTTCTTCACATATTTGCAAGGAGACCCTTAGCCAAACACTACCACCTTGGAGCTGAGGTTCTTGAAGGTTTTGTTTGGGCTCAAAAAGCTGGTTTTGGCTCAGAAGTTGCTTGTTTAGCTGCTGTGCTTCAAGGGTAAGTATTTACCCCTGTTAAGCTTGTTTTTGTACATTGGTTTGGCCAGCCTTGCATACTGTTTTTGGCCTAGTTGTCAACTACAAAAACCTCCATTTTTAAGTATTGAAAATGGTAATTTGAGGCCCTTTTGGGGTTAGGGATGTTCCCCTCTCCTTTGAGGCTTATTTGCTAAGCTTTGTGCCATCTTTTAAAGCCTTTAAAACAATTCTTTTTTAGCCTTTTAACCACTGAATTTCAGAGGAATTTCATTGGTGGAAACTTGGTTTTGAGGATCAAAATAGGAGGGGGTGGTCCCCCCCTCCTCATATCTTGTTTCTATGTGTTGATGGCTTAATAGTTGAGCATGTTTTTCTACCATCTAATGGTTTGATCTCAGCATGTTTTTGTGACTTTTATGACCTGCTTGAGCTCTGTTTGTGGCTGGTAGGAGCACCTCTTGTTTGCTTCTTACACTTGTAGTGTAATCATGCTTACTAGCCTAGTGCACTTGATGATTTAGCCTATTATTCTAGCATGTGTTGGCTCCACTCTAGCATGTTTTTGGCCTTGCTTTGACATGATTAAACTCTGTTTTGAATGGTCTTAATCATATGAGGCTTGCTTTGTATAGCTATAGTGTAAATGGCCTTGACTAGCTTTGAGTTTCAAGGTCTTAGCATGCTTTGCTTGTGATGATTACATGTCATAGCATCATTTCATACATGATTTCAGTGCATAAAACTCTGTAATACTCTCACATACTTCACATCTTCATTGCTTTTGAGGGTTGTGTATTGTGTCTTGCTTATGGGCTAACATGTGTACATGTTCTCCTAGTCTTTTGAGCTTCTATCTCAGCATGTTTAGACCATTATTTTGGCATGTTTGAGGTCTATCCATAGTTGGTTTGGCCATTTGGGATTGATGTTGCATGGTTCTAGTGTAAAACTCTTCACTAGCTTTGATGCTTAAGGCTCTTAACATGTTGTACATGAGTTGTTTGCATGTTAGAGTCTTGCTTTTCATGCCATATCAGCACTGAAATATCTGCCACCTCCCTCATTTCTTCATTTTTGATTTGCTTTGAGGGTTGGTTATTCTTAAGTTGTGTTTAACCTTGGGATTGAGGCTTATGCTTAAATGGCTTTAACCCTCTTTTGAGGGTTCCTCCTAGTCAAAGGCATGGTTTCTCTCATATCTTAAGCCTTCTTTTCGATTGACCTTCCTCTCATTAGAGGACTTTCACATTTGGACAAATCAATTAATGAATGGTTTGGTAATTGTAACAAGCCCGCGGGGGACCTCGCTACAGCTCGGACTCGATTCGTAGTCACGGTTCTAAGTCTGAACCAAAGAGTCCAAATCCGGCAAATCGTTTTGAGAAAAAAACAGATTTTTGAAAGAAGTGCCAAACATGGACTGCTTTGCCAGATATAGAGTCGCCACCTAAATATTTTATTTTGGGAAATTTAGGAAACCCTGACTCGGTGCCGAAAGGCCACGTGTCCGTCATCACCAAAGTTGCCTCGGCTCGGGAACTTGGGTACGATTGGGGAAGGTCACTTCGTGAGCACCCCCGCTCGCCCGGTCAAAGACCGGCCTCGACTAACCATGATATCTATTTTTGAAAACTTTGTGAGTTCTTATTCCGGTTATTAGCCTAGGTTACTATGTGATGCGCACAGCATACAAGTATAGACTGGGTCGCCCGAATTGGAACAAAACATTTCATGCTTGTTTATTTGAAAGATGGTTTGCTACTCGCAAGTAGGCTTAAAATGCAGATTTTGCCACCCGCAGGTGGGCTTAGGAAAAGATGGTTTCGCCACTATCTAGTGGGCTTAAAACAAACAATTGATGATTTATTCCAATCCAAGCAATCCAACCTTCACCCACAGGCATTCAGGCAGTTATATCACATAAGCATATAGCTTCATGGTAAGCATGTTATTCATGGCAGCACTCACACGCATGCAAGGATGCTAAAGCATAAAACTTACCGAGTACTCCAAGCCAAAACAGAAACTAATTAGAAATCCATGCATGATCCTAATTATACAGAAATGCCTAATGCAACACATGCAAAAATGCAACTATAGCAGGCTCGGCTATTCTAGACATGGCATATGGAATGCTACAACTAACATGTATTCAATTTGGAATTGAAAGTACAATGCAGTTAGTATGATGCGCCGAGCCCGGTGCATGCAATACAGATGAATGATGCAAACATGCTGTCATACTGTATGCTAATTTAAATATGCCCTAATCTAACCATCATAAGCAGGTAAATAAAAGGGAGAAAGACGTGGGGTTGGAAGACATACAACACACACACGCACACTTATTACAGTTGTGCCCTTGCGCAGAGGGTCCAAATAAATATACAGTCCCAAATGAAAGAATATTACAGTCCAAATATTACAGTCTGAATAATATACAAATTCCTAATTAATTTACAAATTAACTAAGAAAACTTGTAAAACTGGCGTGCAAGCCAGGGACTGCCTTGCTTCTGATGGATGATGCATGTCCGGGTTGTCTTGCGCGGAAATCCACCGGGATGCCCCAATTAGCCTCTGTTTAGCAGTTATTCTTGGAAAGCGTGCCGAGCTCCGAAAAGTTGTTGATTCTTCATTTTGCTGCAACAGAGAGCAGGAAAGGGGCATAGCAATGTATTTCACAAATATATGCATGCCTCGATCCTCGTGCCACCAATCACGCATACCGAGGCATGATGGCCGAGGAGTCGAATTGCACAACTCAATATAGGATGAATGCACATAAAACACAGCTAAAACCTAACTCCATCATGGATAATCCGGAGTGTCGGTGACTGGGGAATTGAGACGCGTTCCGTCACTCGGAGTACGAAACGCACCTCGTTTCCCGTGCCCGGGCTAACTCCTATTCCGAACACAATGCAATATACATGATATGCATGAAATGCAACTAAGATACAATCCTAACATACACAATGCTATGGAATGACATGCCTCGAAGTGCGTGCACACGGGCACGCAAACCGAGAAAATGACAGAATGTGATCTAAGATACAACCTAGTATGCACTATGCTGTAAAAATGAGATGCCTCGAAATGCGTGCACACGGGCACGCAAACCGAGAAAATGACAGAATGTGATGCAATGGCATGGAAAATGGCAAATAGAATGCAACATGGACTTATACTAACATGAGAGAGCCTCAGCCACACTTACATAAGAGGCCGATGGATGAAAATGAAGTGCCTCGAAATGCGTGCACACGGGCGCGCAAGCCGAGACGATGGCATACGCAATGCAAATGACATGGAAACATGATATGGGCTTATACCAACATGAGTGAGCCTCAGCCGCACTCATATAGGATGCCGATGGATGAAAACGAAGTTCCTCGAAATGCTTGCACACAAGCACGCAAACCGAGGTGATGGCATACGCAATGCAAATGACATGGAAACATGATATGGGCTTATACCAACATGAGTGAGCCTCAGCCGCACTCACATAGGATGCCGATGGATGAAAACGAAGCGCCTCAAAATTCGTGCACACGGGCACGCAAACCGAGGCGATGATATATGCAATGTAAATGACATGAAAACATGATATGGGCTTATACCAACATGAGTGAGCCTCAGCCGCACTCACATAGGATGCCGATGGATGAAAACGAAGTGCCTCGAAATGCGTGCACACGGGCACGCAAACTAAGGCGATGGCAGAATGTGATGTAATGACATGAAAACATGATATGGGCTTATACCAACATGAGAGAGCCTCAGCCACACTCACATAGGATGCCGGTGAATGAAAATGGAGTGCCTCGAAATGCGTGCACAAGGGCACGCAAACCGAGGCGATGGCAGAATGTGATGTAATGACATGAAAATATGATATGGGCTTATACCAACATGAGAGAGCCTCAGCCACACTCACATAGGATGCCGATGGATGAAAACGAAGCGCCTCGAAATGCGTGCACACGGGTACGCAAACCGAGGCAATGCAAAAATGCAAATTATGGCATGGGAAATGATGTGCAAATATGGTAATGGGATTTCAGCAATGAAAAGTGGGGGAAAGCAGCCCCGAAATGAGGCGGAATGACACCAAATGCATGAAATGGTCCCGAGATGCAACATTAGGCACCCGGAATGGCCTATAGCTATGCCAAACATGCACAATATGGACATGCAATGCAAAGACAGAAGCTAGAAAGTCCCAAAAAATGAATTTTCACAGTTGTGAACATGGCCAAACAGCAAGCATAGGTAAGGTAAAAATGGCATGCAAGAATAGGGGCCAAGAGAGGGGTAATGAAACAAGTGATATAAGAAAAATCCAAACTGAAAAATTTCCTTCTACAACATTGAAGGGGGACCAAAAATATGAATGTTTACAGTATATGGCAAGCCTCGAATCAATATACAAACATGCTAAAAAAAAGGCACAAGATTGAGGCTCAAAAGGTGCTATAACATGAAGTATACAAAATAATCATCAAACAGAAAAAAAATGTTAATGAAACATGAATTATAGGCCAAAATATGGCCACTTTCAGTTCGGACCAAGGTCCAAAAACAGAAGCAAAGGGGGGCTGCCAATTTATGAAAAAATGGGGCCAAATAAGGGATATAACTACAAGTGGCACATGGAGGCACCAAATGGTGAGGGGCCCTTCAACAATGTTGAAGAAGGGCCCAAAATAAGCACATTCACAGATTACATCATGCTCAAAAACAGATTAATCATGGACCAAAAATAGCATGCAAGATTATGACATATAAGAGGATCAATGAAGCAAGTGCATCATGGAGGGCTCAAACAGGGTTGAGCCCTTAATGAAAAGTGAAGATGAGCTCAAAAGAAGGCCACTTTCAGTTAGGGCCGGAGCTTGAATGTATAAGAAGGAGAGGCTAAGAAATATTGCAAAGAAAAGCTCAAAAGAGAGAAAAAGGTAACTCACCCTTGGAGACAAGTCTTTTGTTGCTTCTTGGACCAATTTTCAGCTCCTTTAGCCTTTGAGAAGCTCGCCTTGTTTCTGGAAATGAAGTGGTGATGGTAGAGCTTGGTGGTGATGAAGAACACAAGGTATAGGACTTCAGGATTTTTAAGCAAATGAGAAGGATGGAGGGAGATATGGAGCTTGAGGCTTGAAGAACAATTTTTCCAACCCCTATAAGTGATGCCACCAGCTGGTTATAAGGGCCAAAAAGGGGGTGTAAAGGTGGTGCAAAAAGGAGGTAAGCTTTCCCCCACAAAATATCCCCCGGATTGGGATATTTTCTGGGGGAAACAGCTGCACAGCTGTAAAGCACCAAGCATGAGGAACATGGCCGGCCCCTTACTTTTGCTGCAGGTGGCCGGCCGGCCACCCCCCCTAGCCGGCCAGCTAGGGGTCAAAAAGGTCAACTTGAAATAGTGGCCGGCCACCACATATTGGTGGCCTCCCAAGTCTCCTCTTCACAACCCTGTGGTTCGAATTTGGAAATTCTAAAACAGGAGAGAGAACAAGCCAATTTTAGGAGGGGTTCAAAAGGGTCAAAAGGAATTAATGGCCGGCCATATGATATTAGGATCCTCCCATGTGTGTACAACACAAATATGTGGTTCAAAGTTCAAGAAAGTGGGCCCAAGGTGTTCAACATTAGCCCGGAAGGAGGGGTTCAAAAGGGTCAGGTGGAATTACTGGCCGGCCACCAACTTTTAGGGTCCTCCCATGTGTGTACATCACAAATATGTGGTTTGGGGTTGAAGAAAGTGGCTCCAAGGTGTTCAACATTGGCTCGGAAGTGCGAAAAGCGGGTGTCGGAGGGCGAAAATGGAATATAACTGGTTGCCAAGATAATTGCTGGCCTCCCACCCTCCAGTGACCTCCCTGGTGATAAAACAGAGGCACCTGCCAAAAATGAACAAGAACCGATGCAAAACGAACCCTCGGGGGCCAAAACACGCAGTTCGGGGTCCCGAAAATGGGCTGCCAAGCACCGAAAGTGGCGTTCGGCCACGAAGTGGGTTTCTCAGACCCCAGTGTCCCTCAAAAGGAAGAAAATAAGATGTATGCCAAAATTTAGAGCAAACGGAGATGGTTAAGCGGTCCCGAACCGAGGCACACGGCCAACGGTCTCGAAAAATCGGAAACCGGACTCCGAAATGGGCAAAATGGCCTGCGGCCACCAAATCTAGCCCATGGCCACTGAGAGATGGTCTACAGGACCTCTCCCTCCCCTCAGGAAAAGAAACAGAGAAAACTGAGTCTGGTTCGCAAACTGAGACAAGGCACAGAAGGGGGTTCGGAAGTTCGGAGGCAGGGCTCACGGCCGCGACTCTGAAACTTCTGAACGAGCACATTACACAATATCACCGAGCGCTCCACTGGTGACTCTGAGTCTTAAGGTCGGTCAAAAATGGAGTGTCTACAGTTGCCCCTCTTTGACAGAACTCGGAAGTCACAAGTGACGGGAGTGAATGTCAAAGCCCAGAGACGACCCATTTTTGACGAGGCCGAAGACTTAGACAAACGTACAAGATAAACAGAGATGTGCCCGTAGGCATGCCCGCAAGCCAAGGGGGCAAAATGCAAAATGGTATGCAAGAAGATTTTGAAGATTGGACTTATACGCTACGCGAAGCCAGTTTTGAAAGTTGGACTTATACGCTACGCGAAGCCGGTTTTGAAAGTTGGACTTCTACGCTACGCGAAGCCGGTTCGAAAATTGAGGATTCATGCAATGCACTGTAATGTAGTGGCTAAAATGCAATGTAATGGCTAAGAGGTAAAGGCACCTTACAGGGGCAATTGGTAATGACTTACCTCATGCTGCTGGGGATCTTTCGCTTCTTCTTGGTTGAAACACAGGTACTACTTTTCTCCCTGACCATGGTCGCAGCTTTCCCTATTCTCCAACGGGGTGACAGACTAGGTTGGTTCAGTATCCAGAATTGAGGTGCATACACGCTATCTCAACCTATGGGGCTTCCATACAGATTTCAAGCCGAGGACACGCCTCTGGGTATTTAAACCAGACTTTAGTCACGGAAATCCCGAACCTTTGTGTTCTAGGCATGAGCCATTCGAACTCTAGTTTCCACCGTCACAGTTGGTCTCCTAGGAACTCACTGCAAACACAGGCAGGTGGCTATACCAGACCACCAGAAGTCGTTCGGGCACGACAAACACCAAAGAAATTGCACCTTTAGAGGATTTAAGGTCTCCTAGACTAGGAGTGCTCAAGATAGTGCGAATAAAGATGCAGGATTTAAGGTCTCCGCAGACCGGAGGATTTAAGGTCTCCTAGACCGGGGAGTGCACAAGACAGTGCGATGCAGAGTGAATGCACAAAACAGTGCTAAACAGATGCACAAAATAGTGCGATGCTAAAGGTGTACAAAACAGTACGAGCAAGGTGAATGCACAAAACAGTGCGATACAAATAAGGTGCGCAAGATAGCGCGATACAATGCACTAACAAGTACAGGTGAGATGCGCAAGATAGCGCGATGGAATGCATGCAAAATGCAAGTAAGGTGCACAAAAAAGTGCAATGCGCAAGAAAGCGCGAGTGATTTGAAATGCACAGGACAGTGCGATACGCTAAACAGCGCGATTGAAATGCACTAGACAGTGCGATGCGCTAAACAGCGCGATGGATTTGAAATGCACTAGACAGTGCGATACGCTAAACGGCGTGATTGAAATGCACTAAACAGTGCGATACGCTAAACAACGCGATTGAAATGCACTAGACAGTGCGATTGATTCGAAATGCACTAGACAGTGCGATGCGCTAAACAGCGCGATTGAAATGCACTAAACAGTGTGATACGCTAAACAGCGCGATTGATTTGAAATGCACTAGACAGTGCGATACGCTAAACAGCGCGATTGAAATGCACTAAACAGTGTGATACGCTAAACAGCGCGATTGAAATGCACTAAACAGTGCGATACGCTAAACAGCGCGATTGAAATGAAATGCACTAGACAGTGCGATGCGCTAAACAGCGCGATTGAAATGCACTAGACAGTGCGATTGATTCGAAATGCACTAGACAGTGCGATGCGCTAAACAGCGCGATTGATTTGAAATGCACTAGACAGTGCGAGTGAGATACAACCACAAGATGCACAAGACAGTGCTAGTGAGATACAAAGTGTAAGTGCACAAGATAGTGCGAGTGAATGCATGTTCTATGCAAATGAGGTGCATTTTCTATGCAAGTATGGAAGAGTGCATTTTCTATGCAAAAGATACAAGCATTTTCTATGCAAGAAACAGGAGCATATTCTATGCAATATTGAAAGCAAATTCTATGCAGGATCGAAAGCAAGCATATTCTATGCATGAATCATAACGATGTACGGCACGCATGCGACAACAGTGTATATGAAAATGCACATTCTATGTAGTAGAGGAGCATCAAATATGTACTCTGGTGCCTCTGATTTACCTCTTAGAGGACTTTGCAACACACTCAACTCAAAAAGGGCACACCCTGTTCATATTGGCGAGAGATAACATCTGCTGCTGCTGCTTTAATTGCCGTTCTGACTTGAAGCATGCTTAAGCTTGGAGTAGAGGCAAACTCATTCTTCAGGGCACTGGCAAGGCCTGAAGAGGTACATATGGAATGCAATCTCAGAATTTTCTGAAGGTGAAACACACTCAGATGCTTAAAATTTTCCCTATTTTCTTTTGCTTTGCAGTCCGGAACTTATATAGCTTCAGATAGGTCCTGGTTTTGCTGCTCTGACAATGACCTGGGTTGAACCCTGCGGTTTTATGAAAGAATGAATCTTGTTTTGCACAGATGTGGAGAACGGCACGGCACTCTGAGCGTAAAACGATTTTATTTTGGAATTGGTAAATGAGCTTTTGACCGGGTATCGAGCCTACGACTGAACATAGCGAAAAAGACTCAACAAGGAAATAAAAGGCACACAACCTAGACATATCGAGTGACACTCGAAACGACTCAAAACAAGAATCGAGATAAAAACAAAAGGACACGACACTCATACGTGCACGGGGAGCCTGTTTCACCGGGTAGTGTTTCCCACCCTTTCTTATTTGTGGTTCTCACATCACTTGGCCCTCAAGCTCTGTTTTTCTGAAAAAGCCCTCTTCTCACTTTTCCTCTCATCGCACATCTCTCTATTCTTCATTCTCTCATTTTTCATCCCTCCCCTGGGTGGTTGATGGACGAACAGCAAATTATGGGCTCGTGCCCCTAGCATTCTGCTAGATTCTCTTTCTTCCGCTCACAACTAGTGAATTCCTCCCACGGAAGGGTTGTGCTACAACTGGGTGTGTGGCAAATCCGCAGCTAACATCAGTTGATGATGCTTTGCTGGGGAGCTTGGACGTGATAAGATCTGTCCAGATGACGGAGTGGAATATCTTGCCCCATTCTAGTTCGTGCTTCGCATTTTGCTTGATACCTCGTTGCTTGGAGGATGTGAGAGCTTTCTGCCCTTAGTTGTGCCCTTTTCTGGCAGGTAGAGTGCCCTTCTTGGCAAGTATGTTGACAATGGGAAAGACAGGAAGCCTGACTCAACTATGCCCCTATTTCATTATTTTGACCATTTTTTGTTTTGGTTTTCAAACAATTTTGACCAACATGAAAGTTAGATTAACATGCTTGTTCAATTTTCTGATTTGAAAATCATGCAAGTCAGGCTATGAGCACTGAAAATTTTCCTCTTTTGGGTCCAAGAAATGGTCCAGTTTTGAAAATGGGATACTTTTCGAGAAGATTTAGTCAACCCTAGTAAAAATTCTCAAAGACTATTTTCGCAAACGGCCGACGCTTAACAAGCGCAGAACTTACTCTTGAGACGTACAACCTCGGATCTGGACGAAAATTGCCCCCTTGCTCGAAGAGAGCTGCATGGCAACGGAAAGTTGCCCCTTGTTTGAATGGCGCCACGGCGCATTGAATGGCAACGGAAAGTTGCCCCTTGTTTGAACGGCATCGCGGCGCGTTGAACGGCAACGGAAAGTTGCCCCTTGTCTGAATGGCATCGCGGTGCGTTGAATGGCAACGGAAAGTTGCCCCTTGTTTGAACGGCATCGCGGCGCATTATAATCAGTCCTTGAAGTGATGATTGCAACCGAACTCTCGGATACAGAGAAGGCAAGGATTATCAGAACCATTACATGGACATGATCGAATTTGAAGTGTTTTAGGGCTAGACTTCATAATGAAGTTGCCTACGTATCCCAATGATGGGAATCAAGCCTTACGTAGTTCGGGGTTAAGGTACACTCGGGTATTAACCTCTCCTTTTTAGGCTCTAACTTTTGCCAAGGTGCCCGTTGCGGGTTTTCGACCTTGCGAGCTTTGTTTTTCTTTTCTTTTCAATTCTTTTCATTTCTTTTCTTTTTTGATTTTCTTTTCTTTTGTTCTTTTCTTTTGTTCTTTTCTTTGCATTTTCCTTCATTTTTCTTTTTTTTGTTTTCCTTTTGCATTTTTTGCTTCTTTTTTCTTGTATTTTTCTCTTGCTCTAACTTTTGCCTGGGTCGCCCTTCCAGGTTTTCGGCCCAGCGAGCCTCTCAAGGGTGAAAGTGTAGCTTTGTCCATGTCAAATGGTTTTGAGATCCTGAAGTCATCTGAATCCAGGAGAATGGCTGCTGTTTTGCTTTGTAAGCTTCTTCTGATGAGATCTGATCTTTTTGATCTGACTTTGGGTGCCTCTTGTTCGAGGGCTGCTTCAAATCTGGCCACACAGGCCTCATATCATAGTTGACCGTTGAACCTTCTAAATTCAAGTTTCAAGGTTTGGAAGCAAAGGGGTTGAGTCTCGAGGCTGAGAGCGATCCTAGGCTGTACAATCTTAAGAGTGATTCCACACAGGTCTTCACAGGACCGCGCAAAACATTTTGTTTTTGAAAATTTTTAAGAAAGCGACAAATCGCTCGCGCTGAAGATAGTGTAGAACCAATCTGGATCAAGCTAGGGTCCTTCTCAGTACTCACGCTAATAAGCATGATTTCATTCATTAAGGGCTTAGCACGCCTCTCTTTCTCTCAAATGATCAAAGTTTTACAAATCCCGAGGAATTCCTTCCTCTTCGTTTTCACTGCAGTGTTCAAAAATTTTTGGAAAACTTAGGTCGATGCAATGATTCTGGGGCACAAGAGAGCAGGTGGAATGTACTTCCATTTCATTCAGATTCCGTCACAACTAGCACACGGCAGAAGCGAACACAGAAGTGCAAAAATTACAGCTGTTTCATTCAAATCTGTTGGTACAACTGGCTCCCTGGCAGAAACAGACTCAAAACAAAACGAAAAGACAAACACAAAACAAAATGGTGACGCCCGAGGTAACACCCCCCGGAATCACCCGACTCCTGTACAACAGGACTGACTCGATACAACAAGACAGATCCAAAATAAAAAGAGACTGACTCAAAACAAAAAGACAGACTCAAAACAAAACAACAAGACTGACCCAATACCCGAGTCGGAAACCGACATTCGCAAATGCTCAAAACAGTGCATGCCATCCACCATATCTGGAGTAAACTGAGCGCTGCCCGCAGGTGGTTCATCCCTCCAATCACATCACATTATCTCCTACAAATTCACTGATCAAGTGCCGATAGACTTTGCAGGACCTGGTGCGGGGATGACCCCATTGTCAAATAGATCCTGTACTTCATGGCGAAGACGGAAGCAGGCGTTGGTAGTATGGCCAGTTTGTTGATGGTACGCGCAGTACTGGGTAGTATCATGTGTAGCCGGAAGAGGGTTCGGGAGAGGCCGAGGCTCAAGGGGTTTGAGATGGCCTTGTCCAACAAGGATTTGGAGAGCTTTGGACAAAGGCATATAGAGGGCATGGAAGACCCTCCGACCTTGGGGTTGGTATTTCAAGGTTTGTGGATTTTTGCTGGACGCACCAGCAAGGGGATTAGCAGGTGCTGGCCTAGTTTGCTGATCTCTTCCGAGTGGAGGATTAGGGCTGAAAGGAACATTCCTCGTACAAAGACCCTTCTCCTGGCTTGCCCCTTGATTCAGACTGCTCTCATTCTGAGTGGCGAAAGTGTCATCCACAGTTTTTGTAACAACTGCGAGGACTTGCTCTTTGTTCAGTCCCTCAGCTTTCAAAGCCTCAATATCCCACCGAAGGTGTTCATGGGGACCAATGCCTACCCCTACCTTGCTCTTACCGGTCGCTTCCACTTTGTCAAGAGATTGGCTTTCCTCAAATGTAGCCCGTCCCAACATCGGGGAGTCTTTTGACATGAAGTTCCCGGTATGTGGTGTGGTCGATGATGGAGCCAATGTCCCGGAGGCCAGATCCATCACGGTTTTTTGAAGATCTTTAATCATTCCCATCAACTCGGAAGTAGTGGGTTCACGGGTTTGAGATGGTTGAGGTTCAGGTGCACCCATCATGCATAAGTCCATGCTTTCTGGGATAAACACCTCAGGCTTGGGTAGATGGGCCGGGGTGATGTATATGCTGGGGTCATAGGTGGATGGCAGTATGTGGATGAGATTGAGGTAAGCAGGAGATGTTTGGTCATTGGGGTCTGAAGGTGGAGTTATCGTCCGGTTGTCGATGAGATTTTGGACCTCATGACGAAGGCGGTAGCAACGGTCGGTGCCATGACCGCGCTGCTGATGGTACATATAGTACTTGGAGGGGTTATGTCTGGCTGGGAGTGGGTTGGGAAGAGGTTGAGGATCGAGGGGTTTGAGATGCCCTTTTTCCATCAAGGCTTTTAGTGTGCTAGTCAGGCTCATATAGAGGGGGGTGAAAGTTCTGCCCTGAGCTCGGGCTGGGCCAGCTGTTTGTAGGCTTGGTTTGGCAAAAGGGTCGGCTGTGGCGACTGTATTGATTTCGGTGGGTTTGGGAATAGCGCTACTACCAGCATTGGTACTCCCTGAAATCACCCTCCTTGTTAGTTCCCTTGTCCTGGGAATGATCCCACTGTTGAACACATTCTCGACTTGAACCCCCAGTTCATGCAAACTTTTGAAAGTGAATAGTGGAGCGACTATCAACTTTTGCAACATATCATGCTCGAGATTTCGGACCATCATCTGCACTTGATCCCTCTCAGAAGGGCGACGATCTGTCATTTGTGCTGCCTTTGCTCTCCACCTTGCAACGAATTCCACAAAAGGCTCTGTTGGGTTCTGGCGAGTTGCTTCAAGCTCTTGGATGGTCATTTCAACTTGGGTATTGTAAGAATACTGATCAACAAAGGTCTCGGCCAATTCATCCCAGTTTTGCTTCACTTTATCTTCCAACTTAGTGTACCAAGTGGCTGCTACACCCGACAGGGTTCTTCCATACAGAGAGAGTTTCTGTGGCTTAGTCAGACCCATCGGCTTCAGGACATCTAAGAAGAGTCGGATATGTACCATTGGATCTCCAGACCCGTCGAAACGGTCGATATATGGCATTTTGAATCTGTCTGGGAGCCGGATGGCAGCCTCGGTGTGCCCATCCTCAATGCCAGGAATGGAGTTAAGGCCCTGTGCCTTTTTGAATTGCTTCTCAAGGTTTGCAATTTTCACTGTAGTCAAATTGAACTCATCAACATGAAAGGGTTGAGTTGTCTCATTAGGCTGCACCAGGGGTCTGAGCACCTGAGCTTGAGCCAACCCTTCTCGAGGATTTAGACACTGCAAGTCTTCAACTGGCAGAATTGGGTCAAAGTTCGGCTGGGGTCCCAAAGCTGGATGTGAGGCAGATGCCCCAGATGGGCGCTGCGTTTCAATACTGGTCTCAGCCTGCATGGTAGTTCCCTGATTTAGCGCTACTGTCACGGCCGCAAACTCTTCCGAACCCTGTGCCATCACAGTCTGCTGAGTCTGAACAAAGGTGATGTGACTGGCGACTGACGGATTAGATGAACAGATGAGCCCTGACCGGCTTTTCTTTACCTTGCCTCAGCAAAAGAACACTGGTTGCCCTTGAATTGAATTTCTGACCTGACAAAGTCTATCAGCACAAGTTCAATGAGCCTCGGGGGATATCGGAGCCTTCTGAAGCGATAGTTCCAAGACTACCTAGCAAAAGAGAAAACAGACAGCACCTCAGCCTGATTTCACGATAACCCACATGAGCAAAGCTGAGTAAGTGTACTCTGTACTGAATTCTGCCCCAAAATTCTGCCCCAAATCTGAGTCTGATACCCACAGGTAAAGCTGACTCCCAAATACTGATAGTAATGCCCGCAGGCCTGATGCCCAAACTCGCAAACTGGTGCCCGCAGGCCTGACGTCCAAACTCATACACTGATACACGCATTCCTGTAGAGACGCACTCTAAAGCACATAACAGATAAGTGAGAGCCAAAACACCCCTATAAAGGGGTGGGGTTTCCCTGTCCTATTTTGTCAGGAGCTAGGGTTTTACTACACACACAGCGGTTTCAAACAATCTATAAACGGGTAAGCAACCTGTCCTAATTTGGAATGGTCACTATGGATCCGAATATGCACTAGGTCGAGTGGTCAAAGAGGGTGCCCCAGTAAAACCGGGGTTTGTGTTCCCATACTGGCAGAGCCCACAACCGGTCAGCCTTATGGTCATGCCTTGACAAGACAAGCCTCCGGCAAACCGTTCAGGAATAGCAGATGGCAAACACGGTGTCCTAGGCGCACCAATGCAAATGCAATGCAAAGAAACACACAAGTGTAGTCAAAAACAGATATCATGAGTTCGAGTCAAGTTCTCTAATTCCCCAGCAGAGTCGCCAGAAACTGTAACAGGCCCGCGGGGGACCTCGCTACAGCTCGGACTCGATTCGTAGTCACGGTTCTAAGTCTGAACCAAAGAGTCCAAATCCGGCAAATCGTTTTGAGAAAAAAACAGATTTTTGAAAGAAGTGCCAAACATGGACTGCTTTGCCAGATACAGAGTCGCCACCTAAATATTTTATTTTGGGAAATTTAGGAAACCCTGACTCGGTGCCGAAAGGCCACGTGTCCGTCATCACCAAAGTTGCCTCGGCTCGGGAACTTGGGTACGATTGGGGAAGGTCACTTCGTGAGCACCCCCGCTCGCCCGGTCAAAGACCGGCCTCGACTAACCATGATATCTATTTTTGAAAACTTTGTGAGTTCTTATTCCGGTTATTAGCCTAGGTTACTATGTGATGCGCACAGCATACAAGTATAGACTGGGTCGCCCGAATTGGAACAAAACATTTCATGCTTGTTTATTTGAAAGATGGTTTGCTACTCGCAAGTAGGCTTAAAATGCAGATTTTGCCACCCGCAGGTGGGCTTAGGAAAAGATGGTTTCGCCACTATCTAGTGGGCTTAAAACAAACAATTGATGATTTATTCCAATCCAAGCAATCCAACCTTCACCCACAGGCATTCAGGCAGTTATATCACATAAGCATATAGCTTCATGGTAAGCATGTTATTCATGGCAGCACTCACACGCATGCAAGGATGCTAAAGCATAAAACTTACCGAGTACTCCAAGCCAAAACAGAAACTAATTAGAAATCCATGCATGATCCTAATTATACAGAAATGCCTAATGCAACACATGCAAAAATGCAACTATAGCAGGCTCGGCTATTCTAGACATGGCATATGGAATGCTACAACTAACATGTATTCAATTTGGAATTGAAAGTACAATGCAGTTAGTATGATGCGCCGAGCCCGGTGCATGCAATACAGATGAATGATGCAAACATGCTGTCATACTGTATGCTAATTTAAATATGCCCTAATCTAACCATCATAAGCAGGTAAATAAAAGGGAGAAAGATGTGGGGTTGGAAGACATACAACACACACACGTACACTTATTACAGTTGTGCCCTTGCGCAGAGGGTCCAAATAAATATACAGTCCCAAATGAAAGAATATTACAGTCCAAATATTACAGTCTGAATAATATACAAATTCCTAATTAATTTACAAATTAACTAAGAAAACTTGTAAAACTGGCGTGCAAGCCAGGGACTGCCTTGCTTCTGATGGATGATGCATGTCCGGGTTGTCTTGCGCGGAAATCCACCGGGATGCCCCAATTAGCCTCTGTTTAGCAGTTATTCTTGGAAAGCGTGCCGAGCTCCGAAAAGTTGTTGATTCTTCATTTTGCTGCAACAGAGAGCAGGAAAGGGGCATAGCAATGTATTTCACAAATATATGCATGCCTCGATCCTCGTGCCACCAATCACGCATACCGAGGCATGATGGCCGAGGAGTCGAATTGCACAACTCAATATAGGATGAATGCACATAAAACACAGCTAAAACCTAACTCCATCATGGATAATCCGGAGTGTCGGTGACTGGGGAATTGAGACGCGTTCCGTCACTCGGAGTACGAAACGCACCTCGTTTCCCGTGCCCGGGCTAACTCCTATTCCGAACACAATGCAATATACATGATATGCATGAAATGCAACTAAGATACAATCCTAACATACACAATGCTATGGAATGACATGCCTCGAAGTGCGTGCACACGGGCACGCAAACCGAGAAAATGACAGAATGTGATCTAAGATACAACCTAGTATGCACTATGCTGTAAAAATGAGATGCCTCGAAATGCGTGCACACGGGCACACAAACCAGGAAAATGACAGAATGTGATGCAATGGCATGGAAAATGGCAAATAGAATGCAACATGGACTTATACTAACATGAGAAAGCCTCAGCCACACTCACATAAGAGGCCGATGGATGAAAATGAAGTGCCTCGAAATGCGTGCACACGGGCGCGCAAGCCGAGACGATGACATACGCAATGCAAATGACATGGAAACATGATATGGGCTTATACCAACGTGAGTGAGCCTCAGCCGCACTCACATAGGATGCCGATGGATGAAAACGAAGTGCCTCGAAATGCGTGCACACGGGCACGCAAACCGAGGCGATGGCATACGCAATGCAAATGACAGGAAAACATGATATGGGCTTATACCAACATGAGTGAGCCTCAGCCGCACTCACATAGGATGCCGATGGATGAAAACGAAGCGCCTCAAAATTCGTGCACACGGGCACGCAAACCGAGACGATGATATATGCAATGTAAATGACATGAAAACATGATATGGGCTTATACCAACATGAGTGAGCCTCAGCCGCACTCACATAGGATGCCGATGGATGAAAACGAAGTGCCTCGAAATGCGTGCACACGGGCACGCAAATCGAGGCGATGGCAGAATGTGATGTAATGACATGAAAACATGATATGGGCTTATACCAACATGAGAGAGCCTCAGCCACACTCGCATAGGATGCCGGTGAATGAAAATGGAGTGCCTCGAAATGCGTGCACACGGGCACGTAAACCGAGGCGATGGCAGAATGTGATGTAATGACATGAAAATATGATATGGGCTTATACCAACATGAGAGAGCCTCAGCCACACTCACATAGGATGCCGATGGATGAAAACGAAGCGCCTCGAAATGCGTGCACACGGGCACGCAAACCGAGGCAATGCAAAAATGCAAATTATGGCATGGGAAATGATGTGCAAATATGGTAATGGGATTTCAGCAATGAAAAGTGGGGGAAAGCAGCCCCGAAATGAGGCGGAATGACACCAAATGCATGAAATGGTCCCGAGATGCAACATTAGGCACCCGGAATGGCCTATAGCTATGCCAAACATGCACAATATGGACATGCAATGCAAAGACAGAAGCTAGACAGTCCCAAAAAAGGCATTTTCACAGTTGTAAACATGGCCAAACAGCAAGCATAGGTAAGGTAAAAATGGCATGCAAGAATAGGGGCCAAGAGAGGGGTAATGAAACAAGTGATATAAGAAAAATCCAAACTGAAAAATTTCCTTCTACAACATTGAAGGGGGACCAAAAATATGAATGTTTACAGTATATGGCAAGCCTCGAATCAATATACAAACATGCTAAAAAAAAGGCACAAGATTGAGGCTCAAAAGGTGCTATAACATGAAGTATACAAAATAATCATCAAACAGAAAAAAAATGTTAATGAAACATGAATTATAGGCCAAAATAAAGCCACTTTCAGTTCGGACCAAGGTCCAAAAACAGAAGCAAAGGGGGGCTGCCAATTTATGCAAAAATGGGGCCAAATAAGGGATATAACTACAAGTGGCACATGGAGGCACCAAATGGTGGGGGGCCCTTCAAAAATGTTGAAGAAGGGCCCAAAATAAGCACATTCACAGATTACATCATGCTCAAAAACAGATTACTCATGGACCAAAAATAGCATGCAAGATTATGACATATAAGAGGATCAATGAAGCAAGTGCATCATGGAGTGCTCAAACAGGGTTGAGCCCTTAATGAAAAGTGAAGATGAGCTCAAAAGAGGGCCACTTTCAGTTAGGGCCGGAGCTTGAATGTATAAGAAGGAGAGGCTAAGAAATATTGCAAAGAAAAGCTCAAAAGAGAGAAAAAGGTAACTCACCCTTGGAGACAAGTCTTTTGTTGCTTCTTGGACCAATTTGCAGCTCCTTTAGCCTTTGAGAAGCTCTCCTTGTTGCTGGAAATGAAGTGGTGATGGTAGAGCTTGGTGGTGATGAAGAACACAAGGTATAGGACTTAAGGATTTTTAAGCAAATGAGAAGGATGGAGGGAGATATGGAGCTTGAGGCTTGAAGAACAATTTTTCCAAACCCTATAAGTGATGCCACCAGCTGGTTATAAGGGCCAAAAAGGGGGTGTAAAGGTGGTGCAAAAAGGAGGTAAGCTTTCCCCCACAAAATATCCCCCGGATTGGGATATTTTCTGGGGGAAACAGCTGCACAGCTGTAAAGCACCAAGCATGAGGAACATGGCCGGCCCCTTACTTTTGCTGCAGGTGGCCGGCCGGCCACCCCCCCTAGCCGGCCAACTAGGGGTCAAAAAGGTCAACTTGAAATAGTGGCCGGCCACCACATATTGGTGGCCTCCCAAGTCTCCTCTTCACAACCCTGTGGTTCGAATTTGGAAATTCTAAAACAGGAGAGAGAACAAACCAATTTTAGGAGGGGTTCAAAAGGGTCAAAAGGAATTAATGGCCGGCCATATGATATTAGGATCCTCCCATGTGTGTACAACACAAATATGTGGTTCAAAGTTCAAGAAAGTGGGCCCAAGGTGTTCAACATTAGCCCGGAAGGAGGGGTTCAAAAGGGTCAGGTGGAATTACTGGCCGGCCACCAACTTTTAGGGTCCTCCCATGTGTGTACATCACAAATATGTGGTTTGGGGTTGAAGAAAGTGGCTCCAAGGTGTTCAACATTGGCTCGGAAGTGCGAAAAGCGGGTGTCGGAGGGCGAAAATGGAATATAACTGGTTGCCAAGATAATTGCTGGCCTCCCACCCTCCAGTGACCTCCCTGGTGATAAAACAGAGGCACCTGCCAAAAATGAACAAGAACCGATGCAAAACGAACCCTCGGGGGCCAAAACACGCAGTTCGGGGTCCCGAAAATGGGCTGCCAAGCACCGAAAGTGGCGTTCGGCCACGAAGTGGATTTCTCAGACCCCAGTGTCCCTCAAAAGGGAGAAAATAAGATGTATGCCAAAATTTAGAGCAAACGGAGATGGTTAAGCGGTCCCGAACCGAGGCACACGGCCAACGGTCCCGAAAAATCGAAAACCGGACTCCGAAATGGGCAAAATGGCCTGCGGCCACCAAATGTAGCCCATGGCCACTGAGAGATGGTCTACAGGACCTCTCCCTCCCCTCAGGAAAAGAAATAGAGAAAACCGAGTCTGGTTCGCAAACTGAGACAAGGCACAGCAGGGGGTTCGGAAGTTCGGAGGCAGGGCTCACGGCCGCGACTCTAAAACTTCTGAACGAGCACATTACACAATATCACCGAGCGCTCCACTGGTGACTCTGAGTCTTAAGGTCAGTCAAAAATGGAGTGTCTACAGTTGCCCCTCTTTGACAGAACTCGGAAGTCACGAGTGACGGGAGTGAATGTCAAAGCCCAGAGACGACCCATTTTTGACGAGGCCGAAGACTTAGACAAACGTACAAGATAAACAGAGATGTGCCCGTAGGCATGCCCGCAGGCCAAGGGGGCAAAATGCAAAATGGTATGCAAGAAGATTTTGAAGATTGGACTTATACGCTACGCGAAGCCAGTTTTGAAAGTTGGACTTATACGCTACGCGAAGCCGGTTTTGAAAGTTGGACTTCTACGCTACGCGAAGCCGGTTCGAAAATTGAGGATTCATGCAATGCACTGTAATGTAGTGGCTAAAATGCAATGTAATGGCTAAGAGGTAAAGGCACCTTACAGGGGCAATTGGTAATGACTTACCTCATGCTGCTGGGGATCTTTCGCTTCTTCTTGGTTGAAACACAGGTACTACTTTTCTCCCTGACCATGGTCGCAGCTTTCCCTATTCTCCAACGGGGTGACAGACTAGGTTGGTTCAGTATCCAGAATTGAGGTGCATACACGCTATCTCAACCTATGGGGCTTCCATACAGATTTCAAGCCGAGGACACGCCTCTGGGTATTTAAACCAGACTTTAGTCACGGAAATCCCGAACCTTTGTGTTCTAGGCATGAGCCATTCGAACTCTAGTTTCCACCGTCGCAGTTGGTTTCCTAGGAACTCACTGCAAACACAGGCAGGTGGCTATACCAAACCACCAGAAGTCGTTCGGGCACGACAAACAGCAAAGGAATTGCACCTTTAGAGGATTTAAGGTCTCCTAGACCAGGAGTGCACAAGATAGTGCGAATAAAGATGCAGGATTTAAGGTCTCCGCAGACCGGAGGATTTAAGGTCTCCTAGACCGGGGAGTGCACAAGACAGTGCGATGCAGAGTGAATGCACAAAACAGTGCTAAACAAATGCACAAAATAGTGCGATGCTAAAGGTGTACAAAACAGTACGAGCAAGGTGAATGCACAAAACAGTGCGATACAAATAAGGTGCGCAAGATAGCGCGATACAATGCACTAACAAGTACAGGTGAGATGCGCAAGATAGCGCGATGGAATGCATGCAAAATGCAAGTAAGGTGCACAAAACAGTGCAATGCGCAAGAAAGCGCGAGTGATTTGAAATGCACAGGACAGTGCGATACGCTAAACAGCGCGATTGAAATGCACTAGACAGTGCGATGCGCTAAACAGCGCGATTGATTTGAAATGCACTAGACAGTGCGATACGCTAAACGGCGCGATTGAAATGCACTAAACAGTGCGATACGCTAAACAGCGCGATTGAAATGCACTAGACAGTGCGATTGATTCGAAATGCACTAGACAGTGCGATGCGCTAAACAGCGCGATTGAAATGCACTAAACAGTGCGATACGCTAAACAGCGCGATTGATTTGAAATGCACTAGACAGTGCGATACGCTAAACAGCGCGATTGAAATGCACTAAACAGTGCGATATGCTAAACAGCGTGATTGAAATGCACTAAACAGTGCGATACGCTAAACAGCGCGATTGAAATGCACTAAACAGTGCGATACGCTAAACAGCGCGATTGAAATGAAATGCACTAGACAGTGCGATGCGCTAAACAGCGCGATTGAAATGCACTAGACAGTGCGATTGATTCGAAATGCACTAGACAGTGCGATGCGCTAAACAGCGCGATTGATTTGAAATGCACTAGACAGTGCGAGTGAGATACAACCACAAGATGCACAAGACAGTGCTAGTGAGATACAAAGTGTAAGTGCACAAGATAGTGCGAGTGAATGCATGTTCTATGCAAATGAGGTGCATTTTCTATGCAAGTATGGAAGAGTGCATTTTCTATGCAAAAGATACAAGCATTTTCTATGCAAGAAACAGGAGCATATTCTATGCAATATTGAAAGCAAATTCTATGCAGGATCGAAAGCAAGCATATTCTATGCATGAATCATAACGATGTGCGGCACGCATGCGACAACAGTGTATATGAAAATGCACATTCTATGTAGTAGAGGAGCATCAAATATGTACTCTGGTGCCTCTGATTTACCTCTTAGAGGACTTTGCAACACACTCAGCTCAAAAAGGGCACACCATGTTCATATTGGCGAGAGATAACATCTGCTGCTGCTGCTTTAATTGCCGTTCTGACTTGAAGCATGCTTAAGCTTGGAGTAGAGGCACACTCATTCTTCAGGGCACTGGCAAGGCCTGAAGAGGTACATATGGAATGCAATCTCAGAATTTTCTGAAGGTGAAACACACTCAGATGCTCAAAATTTTCCCTATTTTCTTTTGCTTTGCAGTCCGGAACTTATATAGCTTCAGATAGGTCCTGGTTTTGCTGCTCTGACAATGACCTGGGTTGAACCCTGCGGTTTTATGAAAGAATGAATCTTGTTTTGCACAGATGTGGAGAACGGCACGGCACTCTGAGCGTAAAACGATTTTATTTTGGAATTGGTAAATGAGCTTTTGACCGGGTATCGAGCCTACGACTGAACATAGCGAAAAAGACTCAACAAGGAAATAAAAGGCACACAACCTAGACATATCGAGTGACACTCGAAACGACTCAAAACAAGAATCGAGATAAAAACAAAAAGACACGACACTCAGACGTGCACGGGGAGCCTGTTTCACCGGGTAGTGTTTCCCACCCTTTCTTATTTGTGGTTCTCACATCACTTGGCCCTCAAGCTCTGTTTTTCTGAAAAAGCCCTCTTCTCACTTTTCCTCTCATCGCACATCTCTCTACTCTTCATTCTCTCATTTTTCATCCCTCCCCTGGGTGGTTGATGGACGAACAACAAATTATGGGCTCGTGCCCCTAGCATTCTGCTAGATTCTCTTTCTTCCGCTCACAACTAGTGAATTCCTCCCACGGAAGGGTTGTGCTACAACTGGGTGTGTGGCAAATCCGCAGCTAACATCAGTTGATGATGCTTTGCTGGGGAGCTTGGACGTGATAAGATCTGTCCAGATGACGGAGTGGAATATCTTGCCCCATTCTAGTTCGTGCTTCGCATTTTGCTTGATACCTCGTTGCTTGGAGGATGTGAGAGCTTTCTGCCCTTAGTTGTGCCCTTTTCTGGCAGGTAGAGTGCCCTTCTTGGCAAGTATGTTGACAATGGGAAAGACAGGAAGCCTGACTCAACTATGCCCCTATTTCATTATTTTGACCATTTTTTGTTTTGGTTTTCAAACAATTTTGACCAACATGAAAGTTAGATTAACATGCTTGTTCAATTTTCTGATTTGAAAATCATGCAAGTCAGGCTATGAGCACTGAAAATTTTCCTCTTTTGGGTCCAAGAAATGGTCCAGTTTTGAAAATGGGATACTTTTCGAGAAGATTTAGTCAACCCTAGTAAAAATTCTCAAAGACTATTTTCGCAAACGGCCGACGCTTAACAAGCGCAGAACTTACTCTTGAGACGTACAACCTCGGATCTGGACGAAAATTGCCCCCTTGCTCGAAGAGAGCTGCATGGCAACGGAAAGTTGCCCCTTGTTTGAATGGCGCCACGGCGCATTGAATGGCAACGGAAAGTTGCCCCTTGTTTGAACGGCATCGCGGCGCGTTGAACGGCAACGGAAAGTTGCCCCTTGTCTGAATGGCATCGCGGTGCGTTGAATGGCAACGGAAAGTTGCCCCTTGTTTGAACGGCATCGCGGCGCATTATAATCAGTCCTCGAAGTGATGATTGCAACCGAACTCTCGGATACAGAGAAGGCAAGGATTATCAGAACCATTACATGGACATGATCGAATTTGAAGTGTTTTAGGGCTGGACTTCATAATGAAGTTGCCTACGTATCCCAATGATGGGAATCAAGCCTTACGTAGTTCGGGGTTAAGGTACACTCGGGTATTAACCTCTCCTTTTTAGGCTCTAACTTTTGCCAAGGCGCCCGTTGCGGGTTTTCGACCTTGCGAGCTTTGTTTTTCTTTTCTTTTCAATTCTTTTCATTTCTTTTCTTTTTTGATTTTCTTTTCTTTTGTTCTTTTCTTTTGTTCTTTTCTTTGCATTTTCCTTCATTTTTCTTTTTTTTGTTTTCCTTTTGCATTTTTTGCTTCTTTTTTCTTGTATTTTTCTCTTGCTCTAACTTTTGCCTGGGTCGCCCTTCCAGGTTTTCGGCCCAGCGAGCCTCTCAAGGGTGAAAGTGTAGCTTTGTCCATGTCAAATGGTTTTGAGATCCTGAAGTCATCTGAATCCAGGAGAATGGCTGCTGTTTTGCTTTGTAAGCTTCTTCTGATGAGATCTGATCTTTTTGATCTGACTTTGGGTGCCTCTTGTTCGAGGGCTGCTTCAAATCTGGCCACACAGGCCTCATATCATAGTTGACCGTTGAACCTTCTAAATTCAAGTTTCAAGGTTTGGAAGCAAAGGGGTTGAGTCTCGAGGCTGAGAGCGATCCTAGGCTGTACAATCTTAAGAGTGATTCCACACAGGTCTTCACAGGACCGCGCAAAACATTTTGTTTTTGAAAATTTTTAAGAAAGCGACAAATCGCTCGCGCTGAAGATAGTGTAGAACCAATCTGGATCAAGCTAGGGTCCTTCTCAGTACTCACGCTAATAAGCATGATTTCATTCATTAAGGGCTTAGCACGCCTCTCTTTCTCTCAAATGATCAAAGTTTTACAAATCCCGAGGAATTCCTTCCTCTTCGTTTTCACTGCAGTGTTCAAAAATTTTTGGAAAACTTAGGTCGATGCAATGATTCTGGGGCACAAGAGAGCAGGTGGAATGTACTTCCATTTCATTCAGATTCCGTCACAACTAGCACACGGCAGAAGCGAACACAGAAGTGCAAAAATTACAGCTGTTTCATTCAAATCTGTTGGTACAACTGGCTCCCTGGCAGAAACAGACTCAAAACAAAACGAAAAGACAAACACAAAACAAAATGGTGACGCCCGAGGTAACACCCCCCGGAATCACCCGACTCCTGTACAACAGGACTGACTCGATACAACAAGACAGATCCAAAATAAAAAGAGACTGACTCAAAACAAAAAGACAGACTCAAAACAAAACAACAAGACTGACCCAATACCCGAGTCGGAAACCGACATTCGCAAATGCTCAAAACAGTGCATGCCATCCACCATATCTGGAGTAAACTGAGCGCTGCCCGCAGGTGGTTCATCCCTCCAATCACATCACATTATCTCCTACAAATTCACTGATCAAGTGCCGATAGACTTTGCAGGACCTGGTGCGGGGATGACCCCATTGTCAAATAGATCCTGTACTTCATGGCGAAGACGGAAGCAGGCGTTGGTAGTATGGCCAGTTTGTTGATGGTACGCGCAGTACTGGGTAGTATCATGTGTAGCCGGAAGAGGGTTCGGGAGAGGCCGAGGCTCAAGGGGTTTGAGATGGCCTTGTCCAACAAGGATTTGGAGAGCTTTGGACAAAGGCATATAGAGGGCATGGAAGACCCTCCGACCTTGGGGTTGGTATTTCAAGGTTTGTGGATTTTTGCTGGACGCACCAGCAAGGGGATTAGCAGGTGCTGGCCTAGTTTGCTGATCTCTTCCGAGTGGAGGATTAGGGCTGAAAGGAACATTCCTCGTACAAAGACCCTTCTCCTGGCTTGCCCCTTGATTCAGACTGCTCTCATTCTGAGTGGCGAAAGTGTCATCCACAGTTTTTGTAACAACTGCGAGGACTTGCTCTTTGTTCAGTCCCTCAGCTTTCAAAGCCTCAATATCCCACCGAAGGTGTTCATGGGGACCAATGCCTACCCCTACCTTGCTCTTACCGGTCGCTTCCACTTTGTCAAGAGATTGGCTTTCCTCAAATGTAGCCCGTCCCAACATCGGGGAGTCTTTTGACATGAAGTTCCCGGTATGTGGTGTGGTCGATGATGGAGCCAATGTCCCGGAGGCCAGATCCATCACGGTTTTTTGAAGATCTTTAATCATTCCCATCAACTCGGAAGTAGTGGGTTCACGGGTTTGAGATGGTTGAGGTTCAGGTGCACCCATCATGCATAAGTCCATGCTTTCTGGGATAAACACCTCAGGCTTGGGTAGATGGGCCGGGGTGATGTATATGCTGGGGTCATAGGTGGATGGCAGTATGTGGATGAGATTGAGGTAAGCAGGAGATGTTTGGTCATTGGGGTCTGAAGGTGGAGTTATCGTCCGGTTGTCGATGAGATTTTGGACCTCATGACGAAGGCGGTAGCAACGGTCGGTGCCATGACCGCGCTGCTGATGGTACATATAGTACTTGGAGGGGTTATGTCTGGCTGGGAGTGGGTTGGGAAGAGGTTGAGGATCGAGGGGTTTGAGATGCCCTTTTTCCATCAAGGCTTTTAGTGTGCTAGTCAGGCTCATATAGAGGGGGGTGAAAGTTCTGCCCTGAGCTCGGGCTGGGCCAGCTGTTTGTAGGCTTGGTTTGGCAAAAGGGTCGGCTGTGGCGACTGTATTGATTTCGGTGGGTTTGGGAATAGCGCTACTACCAGCATTGGTACTCCCTGAAATCACCCTCCTTGTTAGTTCCCTTGTCTTGGGAATGATCCCACTGTTGAACGCATTCTCGACTTGAACCCCCAGTTCATGCAAACTTTTGAAAGTGAATAGTGGAGCGACTATCAACTTTTGCAACATATCATGCTCGAGATTTCGGACCATCATCTGCACTTGATCCCTCTCAGAAGGGCGACGATCTGTCATTTGTGCTGCCTTTGCTCTCCACCTTGCAACGAATTCCACAAAAGGCTCTGTTGGGTTCTGGCGAGTTGCTTCAAGCTCTTGGATGGTCATTTCAACTTGGGTATTGTAAGAATACTGATCAACAAAGGTCTCGGCCAATTCATCCCAGTTTTGCTTCACTTTATCTTCCAACTTAGTGTACCAAGTGGCTGCTACACCCGACAGGGTTCTTCCATACAGAGAGAGTTTCTGTGGCTTAGTCAGACCCATCGGCTTCAGGACATCTAAGAAGAGTCGGATATGTACCATTGGATCTCCAGACCCGTCGAAACGGTCGATATATGGCATTTTGAATCTGTCTGGGAGCCGGATGGCAGCCTCGGTGTGCCCATCCTCAATGCCAGGAATGGAGTTAAGGCCCTGTGCCTTTTTGAATTGCTTCTCAAGGTTTGCAATTTTCACTGTAGTCAAATTGAACTCATCAACATGAAAGGGTTGAGTTGTCTCATTAGGCTGCACCAGGGGTCTGAGCACCTGAGCTTGAGCCAACCCTTCTCGAGGATTTAGACACTGCAAGTCTTCAACTGGCAGAATTGGGTCAAAGTTCGGCTGGGGTCCCAAAGCTGGATGTGAGGCAGATGCCCCAGATGGGCGCTGCGTTTCAATACTGGTCTCAGCCTGCATGGTAGTTCCCTGATTTAGCGCTACTGTCACGGCCGCAAACTCTTCCGAACCCTGTGCCATCACAGTCTGCTGAGTCTGAACAAAGGTGATGTGACTGGCGACTGACGGATTAGATGAACAGATGAGCCCTGACCGGCTTTTCTTTACCTTGCCTCAGCAAAAGAACACTGGTTGCCCTTGAATTGAATTTCTGACCTGACAAAGTCTATCAGCACAAGTTCAATGAGCCTCGGGGGATATCGGAGCCTTCTGAAGCGATAGTTCCAAGACTACCTAGCAAAAGAGAAAACAGACAGCACCTCAGCCTGATTTCACGATAACCCACATGAGCAAAGCTGAGTAAGTGTACTCTGTACTGAATTCTGCCCCAAAATTCTGCCCCAAATCTGAGTCTGATACCCACAGGTAAAGCTGACTCCCAAATACTGATAGTAATGCCCGCAGGCCTGATGCCCAAACTCGCAAACTGGTGCCCGCAGGCCTGACGTCCAAACTCATACACTGATACACGCATTCCTGTAGAGACGCACTCTAAAGCACATAACAGATAAGTGAGAGCCAAAACACCCCTATAAAGGGGTGGGGTTTCCCTGTCCTATTTTGTCAGGAGCTAGGGTTTTACTACACACACAGCGGTTTCAAACAATCTATAAACGGGTAAGCAACCTGTCCTAATTTGGAATGGTCACTATGGATCCGAATATGCACTAGGTCGAGTGGTCAAAGAGGGTGCCCCAGTAAAACCGGGGTTTGTGTTCCCATACTGGCAGAGCCCACAACCGGTCAGCCTTATGGTCATGCCTTGACAAGACAAGCCTCCGGCAAACCGTTCAGGAATAGCAGATGGCAAACACGGTGTCCTAGGCGCACCAATGCAAATGCAATGCAAAGAAACACACAAGTGTAGTCAAAAACAGATATCATGAGTTCGAGTCAAGTTCTCTAATTCCCCAGCAGAGTCGCCAGAAACTGTAACAAGCCCGCGGGGGACCTCGCTACAGCTCGGACTCGATTCGTAGTCACGGTTCTAAGTCTGAACCAAAGAGTCCAAATCCGGCAAATCGTTTTGAGAAAAAAACAGATTTTTGAAAGAAGTGCCAAACATGGACTGCTTTGCCAGATACAGAGTCGCCACCTAAATATTTTATTTTGGGAAATTTAGGAAACCCTGACTCGGTGCCGAAAGGCCACGTGTCCGTCATCACCAAAGTTGCCTCGGCTCGGGAACTTGGGTACGATTGGGGAAGGTCACTTCGTGAGCACCCCCGCTCGCCCGGTCAAAGACCGGCCTCGACTAACCATGATATCTATTTTTGAAAACTTTGTGAGTTCTTATTCCGGTTATTAGCCTAGGTTACTATGTGATGCGCACAGCATACAAGTATAGACTGGGTCGCCCGAATTGGAACAAAACATTTCATGCTTGTTTATTTGAAAGATGGTTTGCTACTCGCAAGTAGGCTTAAAATGCAGATTTTGCCACCCGCAGGTGGGCTTAGGAAAAGATGGTTTCGCCACTATCTAGTGGGCTAAAAACAAACAATTGATGATTTATTCCAATCCAAGCAACCCAACCTTCACCCACAGGCATTCAGGCATTTATATCACATAAGCATATAGCTTCATGGTAAGCATGTTATTCATGGCAGCACTCACACGCATGCAAGGATGCTAAAGCATAAAACTTACCGAGTACTCCAAGCCAAAACAGAAACTAATTAGAAATCCATGCATGATCCTAGTTATACAGAAATGCCTAATGCAACACATGCAAAAATGCAACTATAGCAGGCTCGGCTATTCTAGACATGGCATATGGAATGCTACAACTAACATGTATTCAATTTGGAATTGAAAGTACAACGCAGTTAGTATGATGCGCCGAGCCCGGTGCATGCAATACAGATGAATGATGCAAACATGCTGTCATACTGTATGCTAATTTAAATATGCCCTAATCTAACCATCATAAGCAGGTAAATAAAAGGGAGAAAGACGTGGGGTTGGAAGACATACAACACACACACGCACACTTATTACAGTTGTGCCCTTGCGCAGAGGGTCCAAATAAATATACAGTCCCAAATGAAAGAATATTACAGTCCAAATATTACAGTCTGAATAATATACAAATTCCTAATTAAGTTACAAATTAACTAAGAAAACTTGTAAAACTGGCGTGCAAGCCAGGGACTGCCTTGCTTCTGATGGATGATGCATGTCCAGGTTGTCTTGCGCGGAAATCCACCGGGATGCCCCAATTAGCCTCTGTTTAGCAGTTATTCTTGGAAAGCGTGCCGAGCTCCGAAAAGTTGTTGATTCTTCATTTTGCTGCAACAGAGAGCAGGAAAGGGGCATAGCAATGTATTTCACAAATATATGCATGCCTCGATCCTCGTGCCACCAATCACGCATACCGAGGCATGATGGCTGAGGAGTCGAATTGCACAACTCAATATAGGATGAATGCACATAAAACACAGCTAAAACCTAACTCCATCATGGATAATCCGGAGTGTCGGTGACTGGGGAATTGAGACGCGTTCCGTCACTCGGAGTACGAAACGCACCTCGTTTCCCGTGCCCGGGCTAACTCCTATTCCGAACACAATGCAATATACATGATATGCATGAAATGCAACTAAGATACAATCCTAACATACACAATGCTATGGAATGACATGCCTCGAAGTGCGTGCACACGGGCACGCAAACCGAGAAAATGACAGAATGTGATCTAAGATACAACCTAGTATGCACTATGCTGTAAAAATGAGATGCCTCGAAATGCGTGCACACGGGCACGCAAACCGAGAAAATGACAGAATGTGATGCAATGGCATGGAAAATGGCAAATAGAATGCAACATGGACTTATACTAACATGAGAGAGCCTCAACCACACTCACATAAGAGGCCGATGGATGAAAATGAAGTGCCTCGAAATGCGTGCACACGGGCGCGCAAGCCGAGACGATGGCATACGCAATGCAAATGACATGGAAACATGATATGGGCTTATACCAACGTGAGTGAGCCTCAGCCGCACTCACATAGGATGCCGATGGATGAAAACGAAGTGCCTTGAAATGCGTGCACACGGGCACGCAAACCGAGGCGATGGCATACGCAATGCAAATGACATGGAAACATGATATGGGCTTATACCAACATGAGTGAGCCTCAGCCGCACTCACATAGGATGCCGATGGATGAAAACGAAGCGCCTCGAAATGCGTGCACACAGGCACGCAAACCGAGGCGATGATATATGCAATGTAAATGACATGAAAACATGATATGGGCTTATACCAACATGAGTGAGCCTCAGCCGCACTCACATAGGATGCCGATGGATGAAAACGAAGTGCCTCGAAATGCGTGCACATGGGCACGCAAACCGAGGCGATGGCAGAATGTGATGTAATGACATGAAAACATGATATGGGCTTATACCAACATGAGAGAGCCTCAGCCACACTCCCATAGGATGCCGATGAATGAAAATGGAGTGCCTCAAAATGCGTGCACACGGGCACGCAAACCGAGGCGATGGCAGAATGTGATGTAATGACATGAAAATATGATATGGGCTTATACCAACATGAGAGAGCCTCAGCCACACTCACATAGGATGCCGATGGATGAAAACGAAGCGCCTCGAAATGTGTGCACACGGGCACGCAAACCGAGGCAATGCAAAAATGCAAATTATGGCATGGGAAATGATGTGCAAATATGGTAATGGGATTTCAGCAATGAAAAGTGGGGGAAAGCAGCCCCGAAATGAGGCGGACTGACACCAAATGCATGAAATGGTCCCGAGATGCAACATTAGGCACCCGGAATGGCCTATAGCTATGCCAAACATGCACAATATGGACATGCAATGCAAAGACAGAAGCTAGACAGTCCCAAAAAAGGCATTTTCACAGTTGTAAACATGGCCAAACAGAAAGCATAGGTAAGGTAAAAATGGCATGCAAGAATAGGGGCCAAGAGAGGGGTAATGAAACAAGTGATATAAGAAAAATCCAAACTGAAAAATTTCCTTCTACAACATTTAAGGGGGACCAAAAATATGAATGTTTACAGTATATGGCAAGCCTCGAATCAATATACAAACATGCTAAAAAAAAGGCACAAGATTGAGGCTCAAAAGGTGCTATAACATGAAGTATACAAAATAATCATCAAACAGAAAAAAAATGTTAATGAAACATGAATTATAGGCCAAAATAAAGCCACTTTCAGTTCGGACCAAGGTCCAAAAACAGAAGCAAAGGGGGGCTGCCAATTTATGCAAAAATGGGGCCAAATAAGGGATATAACTACAAGTGGCACATGGAGGCACCAAATGGTGAGGGGCCCTTCAACAATGTTGAAGAAGGGCCCAAAATAAGCACATTCACAGATTACATCATGCTCAAAAACAGATTACTCATGGACCAAAAATAGCATGCAAGATTATGACATATAAGAGGATCAATGAAGCAAGTGCATCATGGAGGGCTCAAACAGGGTTGAGCCCTTAATGAAAAGTGAAGATGAGCTCAAAAGAAGGCCACTTTCAGTTAGGGCCAGAGCTTGAATGTATAAGAAGGAGAGGCTAAGAAATATTGCAAAGAAAAGCTCAAAAGAGAGAAAAAGGTAACTCACCCTTGGAGACAAGTCTTTTGTTGCTTCTTGGACCAATTTGCAGCTCCTTTAGCCTTTGAGAAGCTCTCCTTGTTGCTGGAAATGAAGTGGTGATGGTAGAGCTTGGTGGTGATGAAGAACACAAGGTATAGGACTTAAGGATTTTTAAGCAAATGAGAAGGATGGAGGGAGATATTGTAGAGACCCTAATTTTTGTAATTACCATTAAATCCCTAACCTTCAGTTTATTTCAATATAGCCCTTAAATTTTTATTTAATTGCGTTTTAAACCCTAGAATCAGAAAGCATCGCGGATTAATTCAAGTAAACCCTAATCGATCCCAGTAGATTAATAATCACCTTTAAAACCATATTATTAATTATTAGACCCTATAATTATAGATTCATCACTTTAAAATCTTAATTCCCGGTAACGTCGTTTTTGCTCGGTTTCTCGCCTTTGTTTGCGCTTTAATTTAACAGGATCCAAATTTATTCTTTTAACTATTTTCTAAGGCTAGTATATTGTATGCTAAATATCAAGGTTTCATAAATTTAGACTTGGTCCCTATACACTTTTATTTTATTACATTCCAACCCTTAATTGTAATATTTTATTAATTAATGTACTTGTATTATATTATGTTTATAAATACAAATATCTCATACAAATATCATATATATACATATATATGTCTTGGAGCCCAAGTTGTTGACCATGTGATGGATAAAAGGGCCATAATGGCAACTTTGACAATTTGCACTTAGGGAACTTAGTCCCCAAGAAACCTTCCCAATCTTTTCTATATATATATAGATATATGCACACTTCTCCCCCCCTCATTATATACATAGTGAGAGAGAGTGATCTTAGGAAAAAAAAAAAAAGAGAGAGGGAGAGAGAGAGAGAAGAAGAGGAGAAGAAAAGGAAGAATTGTGTTAGTCTTGTACAACAAAGATAAACATACAACACCTCTTCTCTCAAGTTCTCTTACCACTTGTTTTTCCCCTCCTAATACATGATCTTTGTATATATATGTTGTAGTCTAGGCCTACACTCTTGTATAAGTGTGTATTAATCAAGAAATGGTATGCTTCACTTTCTTTCTTAAATTTCCAGCAGCAAATCTTTTCCCTCTCTTGAATTTATTTTCCCATCAAAACTCCATAAACTCAAAATCTGTTTTTATGGTACAATATTTGGTATGTCTAGAGTATGTGGTAATTTTTGTAGGTCCTAAGGAGGCGTTTTTATAACCTAAAAATTTTTCTAAGTTTGTTACTCACAGAACCAGAAAAACAGTCAACTTTATCTATTTTTAGAAAATTCCAGAAAAATAATCTTGAGTCCAATTTTATGTCAAAATCTTAATCTTGGTGTTATATTTTAACTAAAATTTGTTTGAACTGAAGGGAGTGAGGGGTTTGAGAGAAAAACCGATTTGCGTAACGGTCAACGAATCTGGACAGATCTTGGTAATTCTGAATTATCTTAAAATCTAAAATACCTATCCTACTTTCGTAAATTGAGTTTGAAACTAGACTTATTTATCTACAAACTCACATGAGGCCAGGTACTTAGGGCCAATAAAAGTATTTTTTCAAAATTATTTTCGAACTGGTTCAAAATCTGGAAATCTGGAAATTTGTGTTAATATGCTCTTATTTGGTTTGCAACTCTTATATTCTATGTTTCCTGAATGTGTTAGTCTCGATATGTAATCTGTGATAAATTGTAAATTTTCTTTACCATGAATAAATTACTTGTTGTTCAGTTTGGATTCGTAATTATACTGACCATGCTTTGCTATAACTGAGAACATAATACACTTAATAAAGGGGAAATCAAATGGGATGGTAATGGATTGCGATCATTGTATTTGATTTTATGAGATAATGAACGATGGATTGAAGAGTATGATATAGTGGAATGTGTTCCATTTTTGTGAAGTCTTGCGCAAGTGTGTTTTCAAACCCTAACATGGCACGGGAGGTATTCTGGCTGCTTAACGGAAATGGGAGGCATAAGGGTGGCAGTGAGGGTCTCACACAGGGAGAGTATCCCTGGAAGCCCGTTTCCTTGGGGCAGACCGTGATGTCACCACTTGGGTAGGTAACCTAGGTGCGTGGGCATCATTGGTAATTGTGCGGTAAGCGACGCATTGGTATTGTATTAACCAAGGGGGAGTCAGAATTGCCCGTGGCCAGAGTTAGTGGTTGGGTAGGAACGACATTCCGCGGGGAGTTGCCTAGAACTAACTAAAATTGACTATTATTCATGAGAACTGAAATTTAATTATAATCTCTGCTTGATTATTACTTTCGTTGTATGTTATGACCATGCCATTATGTTAATTGTGTATTTGGAATGGGAAAAGGGTTGGGGTGTGTGTGTTTACTGGGCATTCCAAGCTCATGGCGTTTTATGCCAGGTGAAGGCGAGTTTTACACCAAGAACTGAATCCCTAAAAGCTTTGTGGAACCGTGGCTGCCTTAGAAATTAGATTGTATATTTCCTGTATTTTGGATAATCTTTTGTATCAAGGAACCGATATGTATTTAAAGACTTGAAGAATTTTATCTGTAACTATTATTAATATTTTATTTTAGTGTAATTATTTGCATTTTGTGCTTAAAAATGATGTGTACCCTCTAGTTAAACCCCGGTGCATCGTTGTATTATATTATCAAAATTTGGGGCGTCACAGATATGGAGCTTGAGGCTTGAAGAACAATTTTTCCAACCCCTATAAGTGATGCCACCAGCTGGTTATAAGGGCCAAAAAGGGGGTGTAAAGGTGGTGCAAAAAGGAGGTAAGCTTTCCCCCACAAAATATCCCCCGGATTGGGATATTTTCTGGGGGAAAAGCTGCACAGCTGTAAAGCACCAAGCATGAGGAACATGGCCGGCCCCTTACTTTTGCTGCAGGTGGCCGGCTGGCCACCCACCCTAGCCGGCCAGCTAGGGGTCAAAAAGGTCAACTTGAAATAGTGGCCGGCCACCACATATTGGTGGCCTCCCAAGTCTCCTCTTCACAACCCTGTGGTTCGAATTTGGAAATTCTAAAACAGGAGAGAGAACAAGCCAATTTTAGGAGGGGTTCAAAAGGGTCAAAAGGAATTAATGGCCGGCCATATGATATTAGGATCCTCCCATGTGTGTACAACACAAATATGTGGTTCAAAGTTCAAGAAAGTGGGCCCAAGGTGTTCAACATTAGCCCGGAAGGAGGGGTTCAAAAGGGTCAGGTGGAATTACTGGCCGGCCACCAACTTTTAGGGTCCTCCCATGTGTGTACATCACAAATATGTGGTTTGGGGTTGAAGAAAGTGGCTCCAAGGTGTTCAACATTGGCTCGGAAGTGCGAAAAGCGGGTGTCGGAGGGCGAAAATGGAATATAACTGGTTGCCAAGATAATTGCTGGCCTCCCACCCTCCAGTGACCTCCCTGGTGATAAAACAGAGGCACCTGCCAAAAATGAACAAGAACCGATGCAAAACGAACCCTCGGGGGCCAAAACACGCAGTTCGGGGTCCCGAAAATGGGCTGCCAAGCACCGAAAGTGGCGTTCGGCCACGAAGTGGGTTTCTCAGACCCCAGTGTCCCTCAAAAGGGAGAAAATAAGATGTATGCCAAAATTTAGAGCAAACGGAGATGGTTAAGCGGTCCCGAACCGAGGCACACGGCCAACGGTCCCGAAAAACCGGAAACCGGACTCCGAAATGGGCAAAATGGCCTGCGGCCACCAAATGTAGCCCATGGCCACTGAGAGATGGTCTACAGGACCTCTCCCTCCCCTCAGGAAAAGAAACAGAGAAAACCGAGTCTGGTTCGCAAACTGAGACAAGGCACAGAAGGGGGTTCGGAAGTTCGGAGGCAGGGCTCACGGCCGCGACTCTGAAACTTCTGAACGAGCACATTACACAATATCACCGAGCGCTCCACTGGTGACTCTGAGTCTTAAGGTCGGTCAAAAACGGGGTGTCTACAGTAATTCAAAATGTGTAAATAAGAATTGAATCAAGTAAAACATGCCAAGATAAGCATTATTGTGTGCATTGCATTGTGTTCAATCGGATTTTATATTGAACACAAGGTGGATTGGTCCATTTCATACTCAAAGAGATGAAAATGAGCCAATTCCCTTTGTCTCTATTGCCTTTGATCACCCATGATAAGATAGTGGTCTTGTTGTGCGTTGATTGAAATTGTACCAAGTTGGATCCTTGGCCATCATGCATTGAAATGCTTGATTGATGGTTTTGGATCCAATGGCACCTCTCCTTTGATGTTTTGAGATGACAATGAGTGGCACATTACAGATATACCCTTGGGAGACCCTCCATTTTCCTCTATTTTGTGCTCTGTTGCAGTTTGGTGTTGTAGTACACCAGTGGCCAGCAGTGCCTTACTGATGGCCGGCAGTGCACATCCTTGGCTGGCAGGCCACTGGTACATTCCTCAGCATGGAATTGGTAAGGTTCAGCAGAAAGTTCTTGGAGACACCCTGCAAACAGAGCCTCTTAAGAGCAAACCGGAAGGCTTTTCAGGGCGAGAAACCGAATGCATGCATGTTCAACTTCCCAAGGCAGAGTTGAGGCAGCCTAGTTTAAATATCCTGTATGATTAGTTAGTTGTTTTAATTAGCTGGTTTGTTAATTAGCTAAAGTGTTGTAATAATTAGTAAGTAGTTTGCTAGTTATTCGTTTGTTTTGTAATAATTAGTCTAATTAGTTTAATTAGATTAGTTAGTTAGCTTAGCTTTTATTCGGACCCTCCTTCGAAAGGGCGCAATGTTGTAATAAGTGTGCGTGTGTGTGTGCATGTCTTCCAACCCCACTTCTTTCTCTCTTTTACTTAACCGCTTTTGATGGTTAGTTTAGGACATGTTTCGATTAGCATACATTAGGCTTGCATGCGTGCATAATTCATTTGTCTTGCATGCACCGGGCTCGGCGCATCATTCAAACTGCATCGTATTTCAATACCTATTTGAATACATATATCAACTCGTTGCATTCCATATGCCATCTTAGATAGCTGAGCCTATTAGTTGCATTATTGCGTGTGTTGCATTAGGCATCTTGTATAGTTAGGATCATGCATATTTCTAACTAGTTTTTGTTTTGGCTCGGAGTACACTATAAGTGTTACGCTTTAGGATACTTGCATGAGTGTGAGTGTTGCCATGATAGCATGCTTGCCATGAGGCTATTTGCTTAAGTGATTAACTGCATGAATGCCTGTGGGTGGAGGCTTGATTGCCTGAATTGGGACAACTCGATGATTGTGAGTTTTAAGCCCGCTTTGCAAAGTGGCAAATCATGTTTTTCTAAGCCCACTTTGAGGGTGGCAAATCCATGCTTTAGCTTACTTGCGAGTTGCACTTTCAAACCATTTTCGAAAAACAAACATGAGTTGTTTTGTTCCAATTCTCGTGATTTTAGTCTATACTTGTATACTTTGCGCATCACATAGTAAGTTAGCTAATAACCGGAATAAGAACGCACGTGTCTATAAAACAACATATCATGCTTAGTAGAGGCCGATCCTTTGATCGGGCGAGCGGGGGTGCTCATTTCAGGACCTTCCCCTCTCATACCAAAGTTCCCGAGCCGAGGCAACTTTGGTGATGATGGACACGTGGCCTTTGGCACGAGTTAGGGTTTCGTAAATTTCCAAAAACAAAACATTTAGGTGGCGACTCTATAATCTGGAAAGCAGTCCATGTTTGTTGCTTTTTGATTCAAAATTGATTTTCCAAAACCAATTGCCAGATTTGAACTCTTTGGTGTTTATCAGTCTCACATTGCACTTTGTGAGATTAGATTCAGAACCATGACAGGAGTCCGAACTGTAGTAAGACCAATTCGCATGCCTCTCCGAAAGGGGGGACGCACGAAGAAAGTCGGGTCTATACACTGGCTGACCTACTGACAAGTTCTATTGTTGGAGCTGAGCCCACCAACTTGGGGGATAGTTTTACTATCTCAATGATCGAGGATGAAGTAGGTTGAAAACCCGAAAGGGCGGCCTTGGAAAAACTTAGAGTGCAAGAGGAGAGAATAAATACTCAAGTGAACCCTCATCGAACTACGTAAGGCCTTATTCCCATCATTGGGATACGTAGGCAACTTCATCTCGAAGTTCAGCCATAACTATTTCCAAGTCAATTGTCCTGTTCATCTTATTTGACCAGTATATCCTTTTCATCATCTGTCAACTTGGTTAGGTTACCTCCATTTGGCAGAAAGGTGGTCAGTTGCAAGTTGAAGTAGTAATGGTGAATGCACTTGGAAGCGGTTGTGATCTTCTAATTTAGGATTATACATCTTGAGGAATGAATCCAGGTGTGTCAGGTAATAATTGTTTCCGAAAATTGTTTTGGAAAGTTTTAATGAATTGATTTTTCTCAAAATTTTACCTTTACAACATAGACCATTTTTAGACAAAAAAGGAAAATTTTCAATGCCCACAACTTTGATTACATTGATTTCAACGCAAGTACATATTCCAACTTCTGATTCAATCAAAGTTGCTTTTACATCATAAAAAACATGAAAGAAAAGATCAAAGCAATAAAACTAAGGGGCACAACTAACTCAGGTGACTCAGTGTCTCCTATCGGTGCTCGTGGAAGCTCCTACAGCTAAAGACGGCCCAACCTCTGCCTCCTCCTTGAGCCAAGCAAAGCACTCATCAGACAAGGTGTAACTGAAGCTAAAAACAGGGGCCAGAACCTCTCTCATCCTCCAAGCAATGAGGAACCGGGGCAAGTGCGAGGCATGGACCGGAAATGAAGCCGTGTATTCCACCCCTTTGTCTGGACGAATCTGATCATGTCCGAACTGGCGTCTGAATCGGAAAGGGAAATAGAACACGCAATGTGTGAGGACAGTTAACTCTACATTTGATTTTCGGGACATGCAATAACTCATTTCGATCAGATCAAGCCAGAGGCAACGCCAAGCTATGTTAGCTATGGCCCGGCTACACATCCAGTCACACCACAACCCTTCTGAAGGGAAATCGACTAGTCATTGGCGAAAGAAGTAATCTCGGGATAAGTACTCTAGGCAAGGGTCTACTGCTTTCAACTTATCCATCAACCATACCTGGGGAGGAAAAAAAAATAATAATAAAAAGAGAGATTAAAGAATAGAGAGGCGTACGTTGAGAGAAAAGTAAGAAAAGGGTTTCGAGAGAAAAACTGAGATTGAGTGTTGAGTGCTATGAGAATCATAAATCAGAAGGGTAGGGAAATAATACCTGGAGAAGTAACGGACTCCCTACAAACTGAACGGTCTCTCGCCGATAGAAAGCGTCTAAACCCATTAGGGTCTCGGCTAGTACTAACCCATGCAACTCTTGCCCTCTTTCAAACACTGGGCCACTTCAATCAACCAGCTGCTGGCTCCGCCAAAACTAGAGGCAAGAAGGAATTGTACAAGTAAGCATAAACAGAGAGTATGTTGTCGGTAACCTTGCCAGAGAAGGTCACTCCTGTCTCCAATAGTGGAAAATCGATGAACAAAACCACGGATGTCCAGCTCCCCGTCATGTGCCAAAGATCGAGCCTCGTGCAATGTCAATCCACACATCTGACCAAGTGCCTAAGCGTGGCCAAAACGGGGTTGTGGCATGATTTCTTCATTGTTCCAAGACTCCATCAAAGCTCGAAATTCCTCGATCGTCGAACACATTTCTTATGCTCCAAAATGAAATACATGTATAATCGGGTTCCAGCATCTAGCTGCGACATGGAGGAACGAAAAGCAAAGTGAGGTGCAGCTCAAAGGAAAAAGAGCATTTATGTCGAAACAGTGAAAATTTACCTTTTTCGAGCCGTCTAAAGTGGCAATCCTGTCCCAAAGCCTATTGTTGAGAAAATCTCCATTTTGAGAGCAAAACATCCAAATTTTGTTATTTTGCCAAGAAAACAGCTTGGGATCAACTATTATAGACTTCGGGAAGCAGCAGTGCATGATAGCTGGATTGCACTGGCCAACATCATTTTTAGAGTCAGCCGGCTTTCATTGGAGTCCGATCGTACCTATTAGGAGCCGGCCGACTCTCAATGTCTGCCCAGATCAAAGCAATTGCAGAGAAGGCAGGTTCTTGCCTGGGTATACCGGGGCTAGGTTTTGAGTTTTGTCTTGTTTATACCAAGTGTTGTTTAGTATGTTTAGGTTATTTTCATTTCTTTTTCTTATTTTCGAGTTGTATTTTGCATTTTGTTCGATTGTAAGTTGCTATCTGATTCAAGTACAATTCAAAAGAAAGCATTCACAGCTCTAAAGCCTTGTACAAGATTATCATGCAACAGTTGTGCGATTCATTCATCACATGCTATGCAACGCAAAAGAAATCATCCAAAATTTCCTTTTTATAAACAAGAGGGACCAACCCCGATCATGGTTTTACAAAAAACAAGATAAAAGACAAGCTTTCAAAAAAAAAAAAAGAAGGTCAATTTGAGGCTAGTTTTTAAGTACAAAGCAAAAGAAAAGAAAAGCAAAATACAAAATCAACCCATCTACTCCCTCTTCCTCCTCAGCTACGAAGGGGGTGCATCACTGTCGTCGCTGGGGCTACTAGATTGTAGGTCAACCTCATCTCCCTCATCCTTGAGGGTTGTGTATCCATCAAAATACTCCTCAGAAGGTGAGCGTTGCCTCACTCGGCCTCTCCCCTGATCAGCCTATCTGCGGCCCCTCGTTGGGCCCCGTCTTCCTCTCCTCCCAGCTAGAGGAGGCCCTGCAAGTGCTACTGGTGCCGGCTCAAGCTAAAAAGAGTACAGATATCAGTATGGATTAACAAGAGTATAGCTAGTATGGTGACAACAATAAACTATTAATAGAGTATACCTCAATCCCATGAGTAGCCATAGCAGACGATCTCCTCCTCACAATAAGGAGTAGTCGATCAATCGTCCGAAGGAGATCATCAACATATGCTGCAGATACTTGCAAAAGAGAGAGAATTTGAGCATAGTGGAGAGTAATAAAGTAGAGTGGAAAGTAATAAAGCACAGTGGAAAGAAAACAGAAAGTATAGTATGCAGAAAAAGAAAGAGGTGTGCACCTACTCAACACTTGGACCGACCACTAACTAGCGATCCCTCTCCCTAATGTGCTCAAGGGGGATCTGCTCAATCACCCCGTCCGGTCACATGTTTATGACCTTCGTCAGAATCACCGGAAGCCCAGGAATGGTAGCGGCGGTATCGGCCTTAGGAAGTATGTGAGCCATACCCCTGCAGAGCAAAGCCATTACCTGAATCTATAAAAATGAAAGGAAGTCACCGACCTCGTGGTATCAGTCATCGTCCACTCCCTGCATCAGGTGATCAATCGGGGGCCCGTCCTGGAGATCATCGACAATCCCCATGCCAGGGGGAGAAGGATGCGGAACATTAGGATCAACCTAGCCTCAAGTTTAGCGGATGAATCTCTCCCCCAAATAGTATGCCCTGCTGAAAGGGCCCTCAAAGAGATCCGTATGGTGGAGGCCTCCCATGCAGTAGCATAAATCACCCTCGATGCCTGAGGGATACCCTCCCAGGGGTGCCAGTCAACCTGTGAATAGAAGATGCAAGGCAAGAATCAATAACCTGAGTTTACATAGTAGTATGGAAACAATAGTTTGGAACAACAGTATGCGAATGGCAGGGTAGTATGGGAACAACAGTGTAGAAATGATAAAAGCAATGAAAATGTTACCCTATCCTTGGTGACGGTGTCGAAGAAGCGGCGAAAGTAGGTGAAGTCTCTGTCCACGCACCGACGTTGCTCAAATCAGGAGTTGTAGTACCGTGAGCGAGGTATTAACAACTCAATCGGCCTCACTGGGACCAGAGCAAGGAAGGTGAAATACGTATAAACCTACAACTGCAATAATGGGAGATGTGAATGAATTAGTAAAGCAAATAAGATGAACAAGAAATACAAGGTAAACTGAAAAGAAGAAATGTGAAGTGTACCTCCCAGACTCGTCAATAGCTGCCAAGTAAATTCGCCTTTCCGCTGGATGCAGAGCTCATGTAGCAATATAGGGTGGCCAGACTAGCGCCACCCCATCTCCACAGTATTTTTCCTGTTTGCAAACAGGGTAGTACCGAGGAGATACATGAGAAATCCACGAGCATACTGGGCAACCTCCTCCAGAGTAGCTGGCTAAAGATCAGATAAGTGCTCTAAGAGCCAGATGTATCTCACCATCCCAAGGCCGACAACATCTGCGATCACTCCCAGGAGATGGAGCTGTGTAGCTCTCCACTGCGCCATGTTTGGATCAAAAGGGATCGGACCGCCAACCCCAACCCGTAGGCCGGTGAGCATCAAAAATTCATACAGGGTCAAAGTCATCTCCCCGATCGCTGAAAAATGAAATGAGTCTGTGGTGTCCCACTACCTCTCTACCAGGGCCCCGTGTAGAAGTGGTCATTTGTACCAACCCCGAGCAAAAAGGTCCAAAGTCGGCTGCATCAACTAATGCACGAACCTCCGCAAGGAGCCTCTCGTACCAGTGCCTAGGGCCCGAAATGGACCCATAACCTTTAATCCTCACTGATCAAAAAAAAAACCTTTAATCCTCCTGGCCATCATTTGTAATGTGGGGATGTTGTCAGTATTCGTAGTGCATTGAAAGGAATTCAAATATGTTCAAACAGAGAGAAGAAATTGCTTATCCTGGAGGCGTCGACTGACAGGTGCTCAGTAAGCTCCCATAGCAAGATGTCCTCATCGATCCCAGGAATGAGACCCTTAAATTGTAGAATGCCGCTAGGGGGCAACATATGTGTGCATAGCTGGTAAGTGGCCGCATCAAATGGTCTATCGGCTAGGGGAGGTAACACGAGCTCAGGCATGTCCTCGGCCTCTATGTCCTCACCAATGATAGCACTAATACCCATGACGGGTTCGGGGAATGAGAACCTCATCACTAGCCATAGTGAGAAAAGTGGGAAAGTAAAAAAAGTCAGTAGGTGAGTGAGGTTGAGTGAAAAACCCCAAAATCCCAAACCCTAGAAGAGAAAAAATAAAGAGAAAATGAAAAATAAAAGAGAGAGGGGAAAATGTGGGTAAAGATGGGAGGATCCAAGGAAAACCAAGAGAAAATCCTAAAACTCAACAGAATCAAATTTTGTTTGGTTCAAAACATAGAGGAGTGAGTGGGTTTGACGACAAAAATTTGCAAGGGTTTGTGGGTTTTGCGAAAATAGGGAAAATCTAGAGAGGGAGGGAGGTTTTTCGATCTAGGGTGGGTGAGAAATGAGGGTTTGATATTGTATTAAACAATCATGGTGTTCATTTTTACTGAATCTACCCCTGCCACCATCGCGAGCCAACCGGCTCTATTTGAGGCCGGTCGTGCTTTATTAGGAGCCGGCCAGCTCCAAGCCCAGTTTTGGTTTTTGTTTATTTCAGTGTGTTTCAGTGTTGGGTTTCAGTTTGGTTTGGAGAAAGGTGTAAAATAAAAAGGAGAGGAGTAGAAACAGAGAACGGGCAGAAGAAAAGGAGAAAAAGCAAAGAAGAAGAAATAGAGGAAAAGGGAAATCAAAAAAAAATGAAAAGGAAAGATAGAGGAAAAACAAAGAAGAGAAGAAAAAGGAAAAAAGGAAAGAAGAGAAAAAAAAGAAAGGAAAGGGGGGAAAAAAAAAACAACAACAACAGGGAAAGTGAAAAAGAGTAAAGCAAAAATAGAGAGTAGAAAAAAAAAATAATAAAATAAAAAAAAAAAGAGGAGAAAAATGAAAGAGAAGAGTAAGAGGAGGGGGAAAAAAAAAGAGAATTTGTTCTTCTTTGTTGGTTTTGGTTTTGTTGCTCTATTTCATGATTTGTTTCATTATTCAGTTGTGTTGTTATTTCATAATTTGGTTCAAATTCTTACTTTGTTCCTAATTTATTTGTTTTGTTGATTTATGGTTGTTCCAAAGTTACATTTGTTCCGTTAATTTATCCCGCTATTTTCGGATTTCGTGCACCGCAGAATCTTGGTCCAAATTGCATGCTTTTCTTTTAGGGATTGTAAGTTAGGCCTCTTTTCAAAAACAAAAACACAAACAAAAACAAAAAATTAAAAATTAAAAAAATAAAAATAAATAAATAAAATTGAAAGAAATTGTTTTGCTTATCTTGCTTTTATGAAGCTTTGTTTAGTTTGTTAAAATGCGCGTTCAAATCTTCCTCAAAACTCCTGTTTATACTTTGTACCTTTATTTCGTTATCTGCATTATCTCTGTGGGCTTCAAGGCTTTGGTTTCCAAGGCCTTCCCAGGGATGAGATAATCTCGCTCTATGCTTTTTTTTTGTCTACTTTTTTTCGTTAATCCACCCTTCCTCCTTTCGCGTGAGACGTGTTAGGATTGTTCAAACTCGGTTAAAAGCAGCAGGTGTGCCTATTGTTCACACCACCTTGCCTCCTATCGCGTGAGACGCATTAGAAATGTTTCCACTCGATTAAAAACAACAGGTGCGCCTGTTGTTCACACCACCTTGCCTCCTATCGCGTGAGACGCGTTAGGATTGTTACACTTGGTTAAAAACAACAGGTGCGCCTGTTGTTCACACTACATTGCCTCCTATCACGTGAGATGCGTTAGGATTGTTTCACTTGGTTAAAAACAACAGAAGCGCCTATTGTGCACACCACCCTTCCTCCTTTCACATGAGACGCGTTAGGATCTCGAGTTTTCTCGGTTAAAAACATTAGGTGCGTTTAGTGTTCACACCATTTTTCCTCCTTTCGTGTGAGACATGTGAGGTTGTTTTCCCTGGTTAAAAACATCAAGTGTGCCTGGCATTCACACCATCCATGGAGCTTTTCATCCTTCCTACGTGAGGCTTAGTTAGGTCTACATTTATTTACATCCTTTCTATATGAGACGTAGTTTGGTTTGTGTTTTCTTTGTCCTTTCCACGTGAGACATGTTTGTTTATTCATTTCTTTCCGTGTTAGACACGGCTGGACTTGTGTTGCTCTAATTTATGCTTTCGTTCGTAGTGTTGTTTCATTGCTAGTTATTTGCATTCAAATGTTTCATTGCATGATCATAAGCTATTTTCTGCATATCATTTTGCACTTTTCCCTCACGTTCAGTCTTTGCATTTACGTCTTGATTTCTTGTCTAAGCCTTGCGGTCTCGTCAAATGGGTCGTCTCTAGGCTTTGACTTTCACTCACATCAATTTATGATTTTGAGTTCTGTCAAAGAGTGACAACTGTAGACACCCCCATTTTGACCTCTCACAAGACTTGGACGCTTTGTCCTACGCATTCGATAATGAAAGTTAATGTTGACATCCCATTTTTTACCGCCCTTAAGACTTGGACGCCACTGATTGATCATTCGATGATGAAAGTTGTGCTATGCAAATGTTTAATTTCTTCGGCAAGAAGAGCTCTAAATCCCAACCTTACACCCCTTTTTGGACCAAAACGATTTTGACCAAAATCATTTTAGACCTTAAAACCCTTTTTTTCAAAATATTTTTCCCAAAAGTTTCTACGATGTTCTGAGGCTCGCATTTCGTTAAAAATTGCACTTTTTAGTAAACCGAGCAAGGACAAAGTGGAGATAAATGGAAGAGAGGTGAACTCTTTCAAAAATATTTTAAAACATCCTATTTATAGGTTTGGAGTTAAAGAAAATCGGAGGAGAGGAAAGAAACCTAGTTGGGGAAGAAGTTGGGCATAAACCGTTAAGAGAGAATCGGGCTGCCTTCACTAAATCTGGTCTATACTTTTGTACACTTGGACTTAAGTTGTGAGGCCACAACCATTGGAAAGAGGACTTCTGGGGCTTCATTTTACACTCAAGAATCTCCTAAAGCCGAGTTCGGATGAGGGAGATATGGCTGGTTGAAGTTAGGCATCAATCCGATTAAGGCAAAACTAAGCGACCTTCACTAAAATAGGCATATCTCTTAACACACTTAGAATTTTGATGTGAGGCCACTTCCATTGGAAATTAGACTTCCAGGGCTTCAATTTAGGCTCAAGAATGACCTACAAAGGAGTCTGAATGAAGGCGATATGCTCATTTGAAGTGGGGCCTAGAAGCAGATTTTTGGTTGCCGACTAGCCACCATTGGTGGTAGACAATGCACACTTCTGGCCGGTCGGCCACTAGTGAAAAAGCTAGATATTTTGTGGAAGCTGTCCAAGGCTTGATATTTTTGACCTGTTTGGTTGTTTTTCTATATACACCAGGCCAAACCTCTTGATTTAAGGTTCAAAAAAAATTCCAAAAGTTCCAATTCTTCGAATTCTCTCTCTATCTCTATCTTGCAACGTATACACCCTCTCTCTATACTTCCTAAACCAATATTGGAGCTCTCCTTGCTGAGATTCTTGTGTCCAAATTTCAGCCTTTGAGAGTGAAGGACTTGTGGTTTGTGAACAAAAATGTTATTTCACTTCAAGAGGTATAATTTTGAACACCTTTGCATTGCTTCTTTTCTGTCTTTTCTTGCTGATTTAGAAGTGTTTTTCAACTATTTTTATGGGCTGAAGCTTGTGGTTTAGGGCTATTAAAGGTTGAGGGGTTAATCATCATTCTTTGAACCTTATTCTCTAAGCCTTTCCACTTGTGTTTCCCATCCCTTCATCAACCTTTTTCTAGCTTTTTACTACTGATTTTCAGAGGTTTTCAGAGGCTAAAAAGGTTATTTTGAGGTCCCAAAAAGAGAGGGGTTAGCTACCCCTCTTTATGCTTGTTTACTAGCTCAAAAGCTCCATGTTTTAGCTTATTGTTTTAACTACTTTTGTCTTCATTCCAGCATGTTTTCCAACTGATTTTGGGCTATAAAAACTTGTTTTCGGGCTGATGCTTGGGTCCTAAGGCCATTAAAGGTTGAGGGGTTAATAGCCCTTCTTTGTACCTTGTTTTGGAGACCTTTACCCTTGCGTTTCCCATCCTTGTATCATCTTTTTCAGAGGTTTTAAACACTGTTTTTCAAAGTTATTTTAGTGGCTAAAATCATCTTTTGAAGTCCAAAATTGGAGGGGTTAGACTCCCCTTCTTTTGTCTTGCTTACTAGCTTAGCTTGTGTTATGTTTTAGCCTATTATTCTAGCCTTTGTTAGCTTAATTCTAGCATGTTTTAGGGTTGTTCCAGACTTGTTTTAGACTGTTTTTAAGTGTTTGTTGTGTTTGAGCTTTTTTTTGCATGCTTGTAGCGTAATAGTTCTCACAAGCTTGGTGTTTTAGGCCTTTAGACACCACTTGTTTGAGTTGATTGCCATGTTTTAGTGCTTTTCTTACTTAATTTCAGCACTCATAACTCTGCAATCTCCCTCTTTTCTTCACTCTTTCAATTTCTTTTGAGGGTTGTTTCAAGCTTGGGATCCTTTAAGCTTGAGATTGAGGTCATGCTTAATGGTTTAATCCTCTTCGATGGTTCATTATCAACGGCATGATCTCTCTCCTGCCTTATATTATCCCTTGGTTGACACTTCTTCTTAGAGGACACTCACCAATGGACAAATTGGTTAAAGCATGATTTGGTAACTAAAATGAGTAAATGAAATTGGCAAGTAAAAGTGTGCAAGATAAGCATTCTTTGTGTTATATTGCATGTGTTCAAATCGGACGTTAATTTGAATACAAGGGAAATGGAACATTTCATACTCAAAGTGATAAAATGTGTCATTTTCCTAGCTCACCATTGTCCTTGATCATGCATGATAGGGTCATGGTCATTTTAGTCTTATTTGTGCATTTATTGAACTTGTACAAACGTGGTCCCTTAGCCATCATGCATGGAAATTGCTTGATTGACGGTTTGAGGGCCAAGAGTTTCTCTCCTTTGAGTTTGTGTGATGATAAGGAGGATAAATAGTACAAACAACCTGTTAGAATACACTATTTTGCTTTGTTTTGCTCTCTATTACAGCAAGAAAGTTCAGCTCATCAGCGGCCGACAGCCACCATTAGTGGCCGATCAGCCACCAATGGTAGCCGACCGGCCCCTTGTCCCTCTTGTCGGCCATCAGTGAAATTTGCACAATGTGTTGGTAAGATAAAGCAGAGGTATTCTAGAAGTTGGCAAAATTTTTAGTGATCAAATGTGCAAACAGAGGCTTGCAGAAGCAAAACAATGGCTTTTCAGATGGAACCGGGCATGTGCATGAGCTTTCCTTGCATTTTCAAGCTTATTCAGCATTTAAATATCTAGCTTAGATGAATGTTGTATTTGATTAGTTGTAGCTAATTAAGTGTTGTAAATAATTAGTTAGTTTAACTAGTTATTTGATTTCAGTTTGTAATAATTAGTTAACTAGAATAGTTAATTAGTTTCGGTTTGTAATAATTAGTTAGCTTAATTAGCGTAGCTAGTTAGTTAGCCCTTTCATTCGGACCCTCCTCGTGCGTGTGTGTATGTTTTCCAACCCCACGTCTTTCTCCCTTTTATTTAATCTCTTTTGATGGTTAGATTAGGGTCATGTTTTGATTAGCATATCGCATGCTTGTATCCATTCATTCGTATTGCATACACCGAGGCTCGGCGCATCATTCAAACTGCATTTCAATTTTAATATCTTCTTTGAATACGTGTTTAACCGCATGTTATCAAATCGAATTATATGCCATATTAGTAGCCAAGCCTATTAATTGCATTCTTTGCATGCGTTGCATTAGACATCTTGTATAGTTAGCATCATGTATCTTTCTAACTAGTTTCTGTTTTGGCTTGGAGCACTAGGTGAGTTTTACGCTTTAGCATACTTGCATAAGTGTGAATGATGCCAGGTTTAGCATGCTTGCCATGAGGCTATGTGCTTAAATGCTAAACTGCATGACTGCCTGTGGATGAAGGCTTGTTGTTTGAATTAGAACAGTTCAATAAATGTGCATTTTAAGCCCACTTTGTTGAATGGCAAATCATGTTTTAAGCCTACTATGTTTGGTGGCAAATCCGTATCTTTAAGCCCACTTGAGGTGGCAAATTCAAACCATTTTCGCAAACAAACATGAGTTGAATTGTTCCAATTCTTGCGACGTAGTCTATACTTGCTTGTGTGCGTCACATAGTAACGTTAGCTAATAACCGGAGCAAGAGCACACAATGTTTATAAAATCTCATCTCATAATTAGTAGAAGCCGATCTTTGATCGGGCGAGCAGGGGTGCTCATTTCATGACCTTTCCCCCTCGTATCCAAGTTCCAGAGCTGAGGCAACTTTGGTGATGACGGACACGTGGCCTTCGACACGAGTCAAGGTTTCATAAATTTTTCCGAAAATAAAATATTTAGGTGGTGACTCTGTATCTGGCAAAGCAGTCCATTTTTGGTATTATTTGATTTAAAATCGATTTTCCAAAAGGTTTGCTGGAATTGGACTCTTTGGTGTTTATCAGTTTCACATTGCACTTGTGAGACTAGATTCAGAACCGCAGGAGTCCGAAGTGTGAGGCCTTTCATTTCAAACCTTCCGCAAGGAGACACGAAAAAGGCGAGCCACAGTTGCGTTGTGTATGGTTCGAGGTTTCAACGAAGGATCTAAAATTCAAGCTTCGAGACAATCCCAAACATTCCATACTCACACTGTTTGTACTCCATAAATCCATTTTTGAACCCTATGTTGCCCTACACAGAGCTTGAAACAGAGGAATAGGGGAGAACATTTGGAGCCGGTCGTGCCCCATTGGGAGCCAGCCGACACTCTTTGGCGAGAAACACTGTTCTGCGTGGGAAACAGCCAGCTGTCCCATTTTGAAGATGTTTTCGACCTATTTCGCTCTAATTCTATAAATACGACCATATATCTCTGGTTTGAGGGTTAGAAAAATTTAAAAGAAGCTAAGCACCCTTGAGAGCTCTTTCTTTTTGTATAAGCTAACTTTGTGATATTTTGATCATTCTTACATCATATTCATGCACCATATTCAACCTTAGAGTAGCACCTTAGAGCCTTGGTTGAACCTTACAAATCATAACTCAACTTTGAGAGTGCCTATGGATTGAGCTTGGTTTGTAACAAGCACTTGTCCTGTTCAAGAGGTATAGGCTTACCACATTTTCTCTTGCTTTCATTGCTGTCTTGTTCTATCTATTTCTAGTGTTTTTATATTGTTTTGATCCTATTTCAAGTGTTGAAACTTGGATTTGAATGGCTGCACTCTACTTCATAGCTCACACCCTTGTTTTGCACTCTTTTCTTTGCTTTTCAAACTGATTTTCAAAGTTGAAAAAGGGCTGGAAAACATAGTTTAAAGTCTCCAAAAGTGGAGGGGTTGGCCACCTCTCCTTGTCTTTGTTCACTAGTTTAGTGTCTTCTTGTTTTTGTCTATCTTTTTTTTGTGCTCCTTAGCATAATTTTGGCCACTGTTATTCACATATTAGGGGCTGTTTTAGAGTTGTCTTAATTTATTTAATTCATGTATGCTTTAAATATATAGCTTATTATGTTGTAAGTCCTCGTATCTAGCTTGTTGTGTTATGTTACCCAGGCTTTGATAGCTTTTCTTTGTTTATTCTCATATCAAGAGTCTCATTTTGAGTAAATCAATCTCGCATGATCATCTTTGCAACCTCTCTCTTTTCTTATTTTATTTTGTTTTGAGAGTAATTTCAAACGGTTGACGGTTGTTCAAGGCATAGGAAAGAGACCTATGCTCAATGGCTTAATCTTTACAGAGGTTCATCGTCAAGGCATAGGCTCTCTTCCATGCCAAGAATCACTTCTTGTTTGATATCTCCTCTCATTTAGTGGACTTAATCATCACTTTGGACAAATTGGTTAAAGAATGGCAAGGACTAATAAAATTGACCTAAAATCAATGAAACTGACATAAAGAAAATGTTTAGAGTTAGTTGGATTCGGCCAGACGTTATGCCAAGTCCATCACTCCAAGAATTGTCACTTATCAATCCATGATACGGTGATAAGACTCGGTGCGTGTCTACTTTCCGCTTTGAGTCTTCATGATAAGAGGGAATGGTGGTTTTTCATCGTACTTATTAAAGTTTTCTCCAAACGCGCTCGGGATCATCAAGCCATCAACATGTGCTAGTTGATGGTTTCGAATGCGAATTTGTTATTCTCTTGAGTTTCTCATGACGGAGAAAAATAGAAGGGCCAAACAAGGCCTCAACGGGCTCTGTCTGCACTGTCCTCACCTCAAAACACAAAATGGATTTTGGCATGAAATTTGGAGCAGGCCGGCAGTGTTTGGATCCGGCCGGATCTCATTGGGTGCCGGCCGACTTCCAATATGTTGGAAGCAGTGACCTTTTTGGCAGAAACAGAGGACAGTGGCTGAAGGTGAGCCAGAACAGTATAGGGCAGACAGAGCAACTTATGGGCACCGTGCATGCGATCCTTGTGCATCTTTTGTTTATCAAATGTTGTAAATTAATGTTCGCATTATTGTTGTAATTAATTATCATTGTAGTTATTATTATTGTTTATTTGTAATTTTATAGCTAGTTGATAGTTAAAAATAATAATTGATGGTTAGTTGATACTTAGAAAGCTAGTTGATAGTTAGGTCAATCAATTCATCCGTTTAATTGTAATAGTTAGTTTAATTCGGACACTTGGACAATTATTCGAACCCACTTGCATGAGGGCAAATATGTAATAATGCTATATGTCTTCCAAACCCCATTTTTTTCTCCCTTGCATTTACTCGCTTATAATGGTAGTGTAGAGCATCATACTTACTTAGCATTCACATGTGTGCATACACTCGTCTCACATGCATCTAGGTTCAGCTCATCATACTAACCAATGTCGCATTCAACTTTCTTAAATGAATACATGATTTATCACATGTCTTGAATTGGATCATACACCACGCTAGTAGTCGGGCCGATCTAGTTACATGATTGTATTATGTTGCATTAGTCATTTTGCATTAGTTAGAGGCATGCATGCTTTCTAATTATTTTGCTTTGTTTGGCTTGCCTCGGAGTACATGTGAGCACTTATTTCTTTAGCATATTGCATTGCGTGTGATTGTTGTCATATCAAGAATAATTTCCATGAGGCTAAGTGCTTAAATGATATACCTGTTTGAATTCCAGTGGATGAAGGCTAATTGCTAAAATTGGGATAACTTTACTAATGTACATACAAACTCGCTTTTTCAAGTGACGCATATTTAAACAATTTTTAAAACAAACATGAATCAAAGTGTTCCAACTTTTAAAAATTAGTATATACTTGTGTGCAACATATAGCAATGTTAGCCTAATAACTGGAACAAGAGCATATAATGTAAATAAAAATCACATCATGATTAGTGGAGGCCGATCTTTGATCGGGCAAGTGGGGTGCTCAATTCACGACCCTTCCCTCTCGTACCTAAGTTCTCAAGCCGAGACACTTTAGTGATGATGGATTAATGGCCTTTGGCATGAGTCACGGGTTTTTAAAATTTTCAAAAAATATCTAAGTTGCGACTCTGAAATCTGGCAAAGCAGTCTATTTTTGGCATTTGATTCAAAATCAATTTTGCAAAAGATTTACCAAATTTAGACTCATTTGTGTTTATCTATTTCACATTGCACTTGTGAAATCAGATTCAGAACCACATGAGTCCGAACATGTAGGGCTAATCGTATGCAAAAGGAGCACAAAAAGCAAGCCACACCTATCCATAGTCTAATGAGCAAGGTCAGGGTTTAAACTACTCAGTTGACCATCTATAAAAGATAACACTCATTACGCCGAATATGCCTACATAGCATACTTCAATCTCCCATAACAAAAGATCAAGGAATATAGGTCATCTGTTTCTCTCTGAGACAATATGATGGTTCACTCAATAGCTGAGGCTCTAGCTTTTACTGATAGGTAAGTCAATGGGTTTGCAATTTCGCATCTAGAATCATTCTTAGATATTTCTTATGTAAATTATCAAAGACAAACTAAGAATTCTCCCAGAACAATCCCTAAGGATCGTATATTCGAGCATATAAATTGTATCACCCATATCTATCATCTCTAAACAGAGGACTACCAACCCTAGATGGTGACAACCCTATAAATTCTTCGCTCATAATGACTATGTAAGGAAAAAACTTCTTTTTGGACCATTAATCATGCTTCAGTGGTCTTCATCGATCATTGTTGGCCCATCATGGCTCGATAAAATCTAAGAAACACTAATTGGATAACTGTTATAGGCCATAAAAGATTTATTGGAACTAGTAATCTTTTGTGCTCCTAGCTTTTCCCAATAAAAGCAGAAGGTGAATCCCTACGGAACTACTTATCCAATTCTTCAATGAGAAGTTGGGTCACAATGTCCATAAAGTAAAGTTCCGAACTTAGGTCAATCATAGCCTAAGTCAAAGTAATCTCACTCTCTAGGAGAAAGTCTCCTCATAGTCTACACCTTCTTCAATGGTGTGACTTTTCGATATCTAGCGAGCCTTATGCATTAAAAAATGATTATTCAAATCGCGTATAACTTTAGAATAGTTTTGCGTAATAGCGGAAAGCTAACCAAATCTTAGAAATGATTATTCCTCAAAGATTTAGTCTTAAAAATGCGCAATATTGATCCACTTTCCAAAAATAGGGGACTAGAGAGCCTTTGGCACTATCCTAGGCTCTTTATTATCTTGCAGAGCAATCATGAATGTTTCATTCTCAATCACCCAGTGATGACATGAAAAATTTTCACATTCCCTACCATGCAACTAAAAAATTAGAGTATTCATCTCTAATAGAGTAATCCACTAGTAGGCATGTCATTTCCACTGTCCCTAGGATATTGGAAATTTTTTTCCATTCTCAACTAGACTACATAAAGTGCCATACTTGGAATTCTCTATCTTCTAGAGTTCCAAAACTCTATTCACATCACCCCTGCTAAGAAAACTTTATGTGACCAAATGTACCAATACAAATGCCCTTTGCAAACAAAATTGCACATTCACATGAGAGCAAGATACCGCAAGCGAGTGGGCCTACTCAAACCATCCATGTCATCCTTTTGTCAATGTGATTAAGTCCAATAAGCCACCGATTCATAACCAATGTCAAAACTAATTCCAATCATCCTAATGTGTGAGTTTCTTGAAGACAAGTGTAAAGGTTTAGGTCCAACTAAGCAATGACTCATGACTAACTCATGTTCACTAGATTATAAAAAGATGTCATGGAGATATCAAGTGCGCCTAAGTCGCAAATTTAACTAGTAAGTGCTAATCTCCTGCATCTTCAAGTCAATTTTATTCTCCATACACTTTACTACATCTATTTAAGACATTATGATACTTTTCTTGCGATCTGCATTTCTCGCTTCATAGTTAGTTGCTCCTAATTTTACTATCCACAATGAGAGAATATGCTACTAATCTATGACTATTCCTGAAGCAACTTAAGCGCAAATCAAGTTAAAGAGTCTAATTCAACACAATGCTCTCATGAGTGACTCATCAAATTCATAAAATCATAACAACCAACTTGGCCTTGGCCTTTTATTACTATGCTGTAACTTTTGCACTTAGTGATAAACGCTATTCAAAGACGTTAGCCTAGCTAAGGAATCACACAAAGAAACACCTCCTCATGTTTCATACTCAAGTGTGAAAACAATAAATATCTAGACTTAGACAAGTTGGCAGTGCTAATGGATTTTGTAGCCACTAGGCGCTAATCTTCTTACTTAATGTTAATACATTTTGCAGTTTCTAAGAGCTAATCTTTTAACTTCAAGTGACATTTCAACTCACACTATCATAGTGCATGAAATTTTGTTTTATCCACTCCCATCAACTAGGTAGAAAGCAAAACACTACTCATACTAGCTACTCATCTTACACTTAATGACTAACTCATTTAAGCTCGTATATCTTGGTTAATGTGATTCTGGGATATTGTTTCATCCAATGATGCCACATTATTAAAAGTCAAATTACAAAGTCAATCCATGCAGCTCAATAGTCAGGATCACATCTAGATCTATTGAGGGCTTACTAATCTCACAACTCCAAACTCGACAATCAAAACTGCGTAGCATGTCACTAATTGTAGCGCAAACATCAGTTTTTATTGTGCCAATCAAGGCAACATAAACCACGGCGATATTGAATCGTGTTTCCTTACTCTGGCTCAATTAAAATCTGACCTAAAGTCTTCAAGATTTTCTACTCGTCTAAAGAATAAGATTTCATTATCACAATTGAACATCTCTTCTAAGTCTAGGTCAACCAAATTAACTTTCATAAGCTAAGTCAATTAAAGGAGAAATTCGCATTAAGATTAATTTGATTAGCATATCACAATATAATTTTGCCGCAAAAATCTAAATTAAATACTAATAATATTACACAAGTTGCAAGATCGAAAATCCGCTATGCTCGTAATCATCGCTTGTGCCGCAAGTGACAATTATCTAAAATTTTATTTAATTCATGTGCAAAATATTAGTTTTCGGGAGTAAATCTACAAAGATTTCTCTCAATCGAACAACCTCCCACTAATTATGACATGTATAAAGTATGATTAAATATTAATTTCATATAATAGCATCTCAATGTGATTTCATAAAAGTAAAAACATGATACATTAATTTAACATGAAATTAAAATTCACCAATATAAATAAATCATGCTATTTAAAATAATAATATACTACAAGTTCTAAGTATTTAAAACAACTTAACATGTTGTGTACACTATATAAATAATGCCATAACAGATTTATATAATTTCTGCAATTTTTTGAATTTTCTAGAATTACAAGTAATTAATAATTAAACAGAAAAATAAAAAATAAATATTATAGAATCTGAAAAAATACAACAATTATACCAGTAAATATGTGTACATCACAATAGTCTACTGTAAAAATTTCAAGTTCAGAATCCCAGTCATGCTCCTCCAAGAGCGATTTAATGTAAAAATATTGAATTATTCATTAATAAAAATTATTTTATTTTCCAGCAAATTTTGAAACTTTAACATATTGTAGAAAAATGAATTACAAGTCTAACGATATAAGCCATGCTTCAATCAGAATTATAAAGAATAATATAGAATCAATTAATTTAGTTTTTACATTAAATTTTTTTTAAAACAACGCCTGCATTAGTGCTTAGGTTAGGCAGATGACGTCATCAGCTTGCGTTAGTGATGACGTCATCGTGCTCAATCAGCTGACGTGCCTGTCACATGTGACACCAATTGTCCATCAACGCGTCATGTTACTTTCTGCATCAACACGCGTCAGACTGTCGCATAAGCACATGACGCAACTCTTTGCGCATGATAAACACCCACCGCCTTCTAAACTAAATTTTGGCTCAATTTTGGCACTACTAGAGGAATCCAATGGTGGTCTCGATTTTTGCGTTCAACAACTCTAAATGAGGGAGTGTCCAACACTCTCTCTTGATTAAGAGTGGTGATGCAGATTTCTGCACTTCATTTTCTCCATCAAGCCTCCTATGGCTAGGAGTGTAATTTTGGCCCGGCCTGGCCCAGCCCGACCCATCCCATGTCGAGCTTTGTGGGCTCCCGCCAAAAATCGAGTCGGACTGGGCCGACCCGCAGGCCAGAAAACTAGGCCCAGGGGTATTCAAACTTTGGGCGGGCTAGTGGGCCGGGCCTGGGCCTAGGCTCAGGCTTTGGGCGGATCTAAACAATTTTTTTAAATTTTTTCTGCCAAAATTTATTATTTTCCATTAAAAATAACGCTGGATCTCGGGCAGGCTGGGCCGGGCCTCAGACCGGGCTTTTGAGTGGGCCTTGAGTGGGCTGATGGGCGAGGCCACTAGCTGGGCCAACGGGGTCAGGCCCACGGGCTAGGTCAGGCTTCAAAACGATGGCCCAGGCTCAAGGCCTAGAGCTGGGCTTGAGCCCGGGCCTAAACAGGCTTAAACGGGCAGGGCCCACCCCGAGCCTCGAGCGGGCTTCGAGCCGCCCACAAGCCACGGGCCAATTTTACACTCCTACCCATGGCTTCAACTTTTACCCACAACTAAGGTCTAAGTTTCCTTCTCAGCCGTAAGTCGAAATCAAGCTCGTAATATACCATTTCGAAGGTCTTGAAACAAGGACTCCAAATATATAAATTTCACATTGTGAAAATGAAGCATGTAAAAACATGTAGTCAAAGTTACAAAAATTAAATATGGGTCTCCATTTTTTTCAAAATCCAATTGTCTGATTTGTTCAAAACTTTGTAGATACAATTTAAATTACATGCACCACAATATATATGAAATTTAGGACGATTAGAGATGGTTCGAAAAACACCAATTTTCATGCATAAATCACATGTTTACATATATTTATGCACAAATAACACGGAAATATCCAACAATGGCTTTGATACCAATGTAGGAAAAATAAGAAATAATACATAGCGGAAATAAACGGATTCGAGCATACCTTTTATGCACAAACCAAATTCATAGATCATGTGGGTGAATCACGCACCTCCATTGATGTCTTCGAACAATTCCCACCAGTGGGATAGAACTACTAATAGGACTACACACACTCTTCACAATACAAAGGCATTGTTGTTCTTCAATGGCAGAGAATTAGAGTGTCTTTTGCAGAAAACTATTCGGTCAAAACTCATAATTCAATACGTAATACGTATTAGTGTTTATAAAAAGAGTGATGTAACTACCCACAACTTTACCAATACAGAAGATGAAATTGTGAGTTATTCACTCTTATCCCCAAGATAAGGTGGTTTGAAATTCAAACTAACAGTCACTTAATAGGTCATAAGCCATGCCACCATAGGGCACACAAACCCAGGTTCGAAACCCAACCCAATTTGCAATAATATATATATATATACAATATGGTTCCATGTAGAGTTTAAATAAAATACAACAAAAATAGAGTGTTACAGTTTAGCTCTGCAAGAAGAAAGCTCTGTCAGGAATGGCAGGAAGGAGAGAAGTGAAAAAGAAAAAAAAGAAAAAAGATAGAATGGAAAACAAAAGAGAGAGAAAGGAAAAGAGTTAGAGAAGGGGAAAAATCAATAATGAAGTTGGAAAGTCGGCTTGACAGAGTTATCTAACGTTAGAGTCGTGGTATCAAGTTTGGTGGGCCCGTTGCCACATGACAAAAGAGCAAGGATCCTCTAGAGTGATTTTTTCCTAAAGTTTCCTAGAGTGCTACATTGTGTGGTTGAGATTTACTGGCAAGTCACATCAATTTTTCTGATGTGACTTGCCAGTAAATTTCAACCACACAATATAACACTTTAGGAAATTTTAGGAAAATTTCACTCTAGAGAATCCTTGGTGATGACAAAATGTTATTTTTTCACATCACCGACAACAGTGACAGCACCTACTGCAACAGCAGCACAACTGCTCCCCTCCTGTAGCACCGCTGTCGCTGTTATAGATGATGTGTACAAATAACATTTACAATTTCCACTTGAGCAAATCAATATATAAAGCAGACACATAACAGAAGAAAAATTATAAAATAAAATAAAAAAACGAAGAGAGGAGGAGAACTATCCACTAAAAATCAAATCAATATCCAAAGCAAACATACACATATATTATACATATATGTATGAATATTGTCAAAGTAATTACAAACGGAGAGTTTAAAGACGATAACAAAGAGCACACCGATACTCTCACCAAGAAGTTGTGACCATCTATTTTGTTGCTCCAACAATTACAATTTCCTACCAAAAACTGTAAATAGAGTTTGTGTCAAAGTGAGTAGAAGTAATACCAAAGCAGCCAGAATTGAAATCCTTCCCCATTGGTTATTTAAATAGTTCCGGTTCAAACTTGCCCTGTACAGATTCCAGGGCTGGCTGCAATGGATGTTCACCCTGTTGAAGATATCAGCATACCGAAAATGCATGCTCGTCCCCGAGACTGTGTCACTAATCTTGTTAAATAAGTTCGAAACCTCGTCATCATCACCTAGCCAATTATCAATGATACCACGACGAGAAAGTATTTTGACATCCTTCGGAGAGTCAATGAGGAAATCTAAAAATTTCACATAATCAGCAACATAACTGAATTGGTTATCAGGACTATATTGCTCGTATGCAATGAGGTTTCTGAAGAATGACTCTGTCATGCCTTCAATGGTTAAAGGTGGAATCTGCATTACCCCATTTTTTAACTCGATATCAAACAAGCTACCTCCTGTAACCTCAAACTTCTCTATCTTAACTCCAGATTCTTGGAGCTCTCTTGTATTAGGAATGAATCGCCAGTTCCCTTTTCCTTTTTTATTTGAGGCATCTTCAACAGGCTCCACCCCTGCAAATGATGGGTGCCAGTTACTGTGTATCAACCCGAGTAAATGACTGATCTTACCCTGTGACTCTTTACCATCTTCCCTTTTACCAGTACCTAGTAAAAGATCACTAAAAAATCTCAAGGCCAAATAAATGAGCCTGTTATGGTTGTTTGGTGCCTCGATCATATCAAATAACTTGCACAGTATAAAGAACGGAATTTGGTTTTCAAATAACATTAAATCGCGTTGCAACCTATTAAAAATCCAGTCCCTTTTAAAAATAGGATCATTCTCATCTCTCAAGAATTCCATATCAAACTTCCGCAACAATTCAATGACAAAGCAACCGTCCAGTACCATCATTTTGATTATTTCATCTGAATCAAGGCTTATCGGTTCAGCATAAAAATCACGTGCATGTAGTTCTAGTGATTCAATAGCATAGACAAAATCATCAGGCCTCAGATTTTTTTCTTGAAGAAGTGAATGAAAGTAGCGTAACTTGTGCCGCTCCATCATCTGTAGGTTTTGTTTACTACGGTGGTAAGGACCTATTGAAATAATCTCTGGGTTATAGGCCTTGTCATTTATCTGACGTAGTTCTTCATGTAATCTAAATATACAAGACTCCGTTGGTGGATGGGAGAAAACTTTAAGCATTTCATAAATATTCATAGAAACAAAATCTTTTCCACCACTCCGCGCCATGTTTACGTAAGAAGCAATCTAGTACCCTGTTCCAAACAAAACACTAAGAAGTTGTTATAAAAATGAATTCCAATGTGCCAATATCAAATATGCTACCTATTTAAGGTAGTCGATGTCACCCACCAAGTCCTGGTCAATTCTTATACTCTATTTTCTTGTTCGACAATTACATATTTAGAATATTATAGAACACATATTAATTTTACCCCTAGAAACATTTTTTTCCCTGCATCAGAATTCATTTGGATAGAAGACAAATATTGTAGTGTAATAATAGATTGAACCAGTAACAGTTGAATTCATAAGGGTAGAAAGCATTGTCTTACCTTTCTTCAAAAGTTTTAGATTCCTATTAATCAAGAAATACTTATTTTTCATTCATAGATCAACTTTATAGCTAGTCTTAAATTTAAATGGGCAAACACCTAAAAGACCATTTAATCAGGGATATCACTTTTCAGACACTGTTGGTTTGGCAACTTAACAAAATAGCCAAAAAGCCACTACAAAAAGTCAATCCCTTCCCTCTACTTTTTCTACACGTATTTTCATTAAAAAAAATAAAAAAGTCACTAAAAAAGTCAATGCCCAAACCACCATAGGCCTGGGAGAAATGAGAAAAAGTAACAAAAACACTAGAAAGAGACTCATTTCCTCAAAATGTCATTAGCCATCATGGAATAGTATAAAAGGTCGGACTCGGTGCACAAGGCTCCCATTTACAACATGATTTGGGAGAGGAAGTGGGAAGACAATCTTTTTTCATTTTTCATTTTTATTTTTTGTGGAGAAACTGATACTTGTACCTTGAAACCAGAACCGTAAGGCTAGGGGCAAAGAGCACTTACCATCATGCCATTAATTGGGGAATATTGTTATGACGTAAAATGAAACAGAAAAAAGCTTTTAATAATCAATTGGTTCCACAATCTGTCATGCTTTCCATTAGTTAGGTGGAAAAGTCATTCAACTTTGGATAACAACATTCTTTCATCATTCTTTTAAAACTATAATGACGTTGGCCGATAATCAAAACTTACATTCTTTGATTCAACATTTAGCGTGTGAAACTTTGCCTTCTAAAAGCAACCTAAGTGATGTATTCACCCTTTCAGTATTGGAAACATTTAGAGCCTGTTCTGAAACAAAAGTAATGAAAAGTTCAAAAAAAAACCTTATCATTTTCATTTTTGACCAAAAAAAAGTTTTCAAAAATTCAAAAACAACTTTAAATTTTGTGTTTCCAAAGATAGGATTGTTTTCAGATTTTTTTTCCCCCCCATTTTCTATAACATTTTCAGAAATAGTTCAATAAACACATTTTATATGTTCCCCAAAAATGAAAACAAAAAATAAAAAACAAAAATGATACCAAACAGGCCCTTAAAAGCCATATTCAAGATGCTTGTCGTACTTTGTTGGTGAAATATCACAAATAATCTAAATCTTCATCTTGCAACTAGAACAAGATATCAGAGTGAGTAAATTTGTTGGCATTCTCATGCGATTTTATGATACAATCCATCATCCAAGTCTCAATCCATTAGATTTTTATTGAAGGTTTTATTATTATTATTATTATTATTATTATTATTATTATTATTATTATTATTATTTATTTATTTATTTTCAAAAACAATCCCCACAAATCAGGGCATTATTAGATAGAAGATAAAAAGATGATATACCTCTTCTCAAACTAAGAGCAAGAGGAAATCGATGTCTGACTTCGTAACTTTGAGGGAACAAGGGAACAATAGCCTGACAGATGATCCAGTTTGATTCAGGTGCCCATTAAATTTAGGTGCCAAAAAAACCTCTTCCTTCTTTCTTCTCGGTCCACTTTGGCTCCTAATTTTGGGCAAGTGAGAGTGTATGAGTTTGGAGTCTTTGAATGCACACTTTGTTTGAATTGGCCCAACGATTGAAGAAGTGAAAAGGGTCCAGACGATAGAGTTTTGGCTCATGTTTGTCATAACATCCTTTTTAAGGCAACTAAAGTAGTGAATAATAATGCTTTAGAATCCTTATCTGCAGCACCAGTGGCCCTTTTAACCTTGAAGGTGCTTTCAACCCAAGTCATCTGTTATGCTATCATAATTATTAGTCAATAATTTCTACTTTCTTTCGATATGATTTCAAAGGAAAATTATACCCAAAGCCTCTATTACCTGATAAAGCGATATTTTCCTGTTAAAAAATTATCTTTCTCATGTTCGGCTAAAATGGAACCACCAAATCTATAGCTTATGGCCTTAAAAGCGTTCCAAGCCAGTTCCAAGAATGTACTTCTCGGCACATCATCAGTAGGAATCTACGAAGCATGCATGAATACTTCGACAAACATGCCCTATCCATACTAGTTACTTACCGGATACTGGTGCTTCATATAGTACTTCTCTACACGTACTAGGTACACAAAACATGTACCAAATTTTCTTCTTACTTTTTGACATACCCAAACATATCTAATATATGTCTAAGTCATACTGTATTTCAATCAAAACAATATTTTCTTCTAATACAAAAGTAAAATTAATTTCATTGGACTTTATTTATTTTATTTTATTTTATTTATTTATTTTCTTCTTACATTTTACTGGACCTAGCCCTAGCCCTACCCGTAGCATACTTTTTTTTAAAAATTTTACCGTGTCGACGTACCCGTACACGTGCTTCATAGGCAGGAATCATCCATGGTCCTTTTCTTGGACCTAGTAAGAACAACCTAATCTGTGACCAGCAAGTTTTCCAAAATCAAACTAAATGGAATTGTTACATTCCAAAAATGCTTGTTGAAAATCAAAGAAGGAAGGTAAATTTTCCCACATAGTTCATCGATTCTAAGCACTTTTTGTCTTTATAATTTGGAAAGCTCAGTCCTACACTCTAATTTCAATGATGGGAACAACCCCCGCACTCCGGTGCTCCAATAAACAACAATTCTCTGCCTTACCATCCTGAGCAATCTCTTCCAGTTCAATAGTGTCCAAATTTGTGTTACCAGAAAATGTTAATACCCTAGCGAATTACGTATTGGTACGCACGTTCTGAAACATGGTACACTTCCGTTCTAAAACAGTAAATTTAATGATCTAAAACAATCCCAGAAGTTTTTTTTTTCAATATATGTCCTTAAATGTTACCTTAGAAGGAAAAAAAAAATGAACTAAAATCTAAACTGAGATAAGTTTTGCCAAGACATAAACATCAAAAAATGAGTTATAATGCTGGTAGAAAACAATATATTTTATTGGATGCCTAACAGTAAAAAAAAAAAAAATCTTTAGAAACACCTTAAATTCTTAACTATAATATATACAAATTTACCCCTGTACCACATTTTAAAGCATGTGGCGTAACACGTTCCCGTTCTTGTTCCACGTACTAGAACAATCTACGTTCCAGCAACATAGGTCCAAATCTGCCATCTTTGCCTATTCTTGTTTAGGTCCTCTAGAACTGATGCATGGAAGAAAAATGGGATGAAACTCAAACAGAAAGAATAACCACGAATTTGATAAAAGAGATACTCTCTATTGAAAATATATTAATGAGGTAATTACTCAAAATATATTAAGTCATGCTTCATTGTTTTTAACCAATAACGTCCCATTTTCAAAAGATTTTTATTTATTTGACTGTTTTACCCTTATAAAAGGATGGAAGGAATTAAAAGGCGTCAATTCATTAAGTGCTAAGAAAAATTATAAGTGTTCCAAGTGCACCACGTGACAATGTTATCCACTAATTACCAAACATTATGCTTCATACCCCAACACAAAATTGTGGCCCCATCCTCTCCACCAATCAAAGCACTTCTAGGCACCACATGACCATGCCCTAAGAGCACTAGATAACTTCTCCTAACTCATTATTTTTATTTTGTTATTTCAAAACTTAAAAACTTCATGATTTTTATTATGGACACTTATTTTTAATAAAATGTATATTTTAGAGTCTAACAATGAGATCTATCAAAAAAACATTTCAAATCTACCAAGACCAATATCAAATATAAAATTTTATAAAAATAAAATATTATTTTTTTAGCTGTACGAAATTTGACAATTTCTCAATTAGTGAAACTATCTCGTAAAACTAAAAAATTTCTCAATTTTTTTGCAGTTTTAAAATTGAGAAAATTTTCAATTTTTCCAGTTTTAAAATTGATGTTTTAAAGTTTTGAAAATCAAAATAAATGTCACAGCATCATGCTCCTTTATAGACAATCACAAATGATGAACAATCTCTGTGAGCCGCGCATAAAAATTGTACATTCGACAAACAAAGCATTTCCAAGCCCATCATTAATGGGCCGAAGTCCAACCATGCCGAGTGCTAGCTGGGGCCATTGGATTGCAAACGCTTAGTGCGGCGGAAAACATTTTTTGAAAAATGTTATTCGTATTTTTTGGTGTTTGGTCTAATGGAAAACGAAACTCAACAAAAAAACATTTTCCATGATCAATGAAAAACAAGCATATTTGGGCAGAAAATGTTTTCCACTTTTAAAAGGCGAAAAACGTTTTCGGATAAGAATTTTACCAATATCACACCACCATCACCATAGTCATTGCCACCATCATTGTCGCCATCACCGTCGTTGTCACCCCACCACCATGCCACCCACTCCACCTCTATGTTTGTTCCACCACCACCACCACCAAACATAGAAAAAAATTTCCGTAGAAAATGTTTTCCACCCAAAAAACGAAGGGTAATGTCACGCCCTACCAAGTTACCTAGACAGAATTACCTACCAAAAGGAAGGATCAAGCAAAGAGGCTAATGGAAGATTCTGGAATATCCTGGAAGACTTGAGAGAATGTGGAAGGTTGTACATGATTCTAGAATGCACATAGATATTTCTCGAGTAGGATCTAGAATATTCTTGCAAGGTGGTAGAAGCCTCCATGAAGCTTCTACACACCCTAATTAATAAGGGCTCTAGAATGTTCCTAGGAAGGCTAGGTTACCTATATAAGGGGTGAGGGCTCATTTGCCTCACATCCATCCAAAGTGAAAGAGTTCTCTCTATAGTGAATACAAAATCTTTTCTCTTAACTTTCTTGTGTGTGTGCTATCTCTCCCTTGTGAACTAAAAGGTTAAAGGTTGACTTAGCATCACTTGTCTAGCTTGTGAGTAAGTGCTACACGGATAGCTTGGAAATAACCAAGGCTGTGATACGTGGTATCAAAGCAGGTCGTGACAGGGGAAGAAAAACAAAATGTCATCCAGCATGGTGGAAAATGTGGACGAGCAAGTCTATGGGAAGGACAACACCACAAAGGTAAAGAGGGACAAGTCGAGGGATGGGCGCAACGTTGTTGCGACTGTGGAGGCACGACTGGGCAAGATGGAGCTTGTTGTGGGCAATTCAAGGGAACGCCTTCATGTGTTGGAGCCATGCCTTGATTGCGAGGTGGAAGATCTCAAGGGAGAGATCAAGGACCTCCAAAACAGTATGCTAGCCACCATCAACACTGTGATGCATGACAATCAAGTTGCCAATTATGCCTTCCAAGCCAAGGTGTTGAAAATGCTCGAAAGCTTTGAAGACCACTTAGAGAAGGTACACCAAGACATGACAATGTGCAAATGAGCTATAGCTGGGGGAGCTATGGCGTTACTGTGGACAACTCAGGTGATGGTGCCAAAACCAAAGCCTTTCGGTAGGAAGAGAGATGGATAACTACTTCTGGCATATGGAGACACTACAAGAAAAGTCACTTTTGGCGACTAAATTTTTAGTCGCCAAAAGTCTGTTTTTAGTCGCCGAAAGTCGAAATTTGACTTTCCCTGACAAAATTCTTTAGTCGCCACATTTGTCGCGTATACGTTGTCGGCGTAGGCATTGGCGGCTAATATTTTTTTAGTCGCCAAAAGACAGGTCTTTCGCGACTAAAATGTTAGTCGCCAATAGTGTTTTAGCCTTTTGAAAATCATACATTTACCGACTAATAATTTAGTCGCCAATACTCAATCAATCGCCGACTAAACGGCTTAGTCGCCAAAATCAAGACTTTTGGCGACTAAAATATTAGTCGCCAAAGGTGTTCCGTCAGAAAAAAAAAAAAACCACTTTTTTTTGGTTTTTCTGAGTTTCGAACCGTGCCCAACCATCCCACATTGCAACCTTTTTTGCAACACACTCCCTCCACTATGCCACTATAACATCACATGAATATATTTGCAATATATATTATTTATATAATATATTGACAGTATTAATACAAAACAATATATATAAATATAATTATTTTAATTCAATATAATTTATGTAAAAAATAAATTATTTATTAAAAAAAAATTTAGGCCACTTTTGGCGACTAAATCCATTATTTAGTCGCCAATTCTATGATTTTTGGGCTACTAATTATTTTTTTGTCTGTAAAAAAACAAGTTGAAATTAAAAATAGTAGTTTTGGCGACTAAATCTGTTTTTAGTCGCCAAAAACGTGTCCTTTTGGCTACTAAACTGAATTTTAGTCGCCAATTCACTGTTTTTAGCTACTAATTTTTTTTTGTAGCCAAAAACGTGTCCTAATTTTTTTTTTTTTAGTCGCCAAAACCATCACTTTTGGCTCCTAAATTATTTGTCGCCAAAAACCGTCACTATTGGCTACCAAAAAACCTTTAGTCGCTAAAACCCCTACATTCTGCGACTAAACTGCCTTTTAGTCGCTAAAAGCTTGGTATTCGGCGACTAAACTATTTTAGTCGGCAAAAGGGTTCAATTTTGGCGACTAAAATACAACTTTCAGCGACGAAAAATGAATTTTTAGTCGCAAAAAACGCTTTTCTTGTAGTGAGAGATACTTTCGAGGTGGTGACCATAACAGATGAAGGAAGATAAGGACTGGCATCGTATACCTCACTGACACGGCAACGCTGTGGTGGCGTTGAACACATGCGGACATGGAAAGAGATACGTGCACCATAGCAACTTGGGATGACTTCAAAAAAGAACTTAATAAACAATTTTATCCTGAGGATGTGGCCTATCAAGCAAGAAGAAACATGAAGAATCTTATGGATACAAAGTCTATTCGGGAGTATGTGCACGAGTTCTCTACTCTAATGTTGGAAATCCCGAATATGACCGACGAAGAATCTTCTGTTAAATTTTTTATTTTATTTTATTTTTTTCTGAATTTATATTCATCATGGATCTTGTTTGATAGATCTCAACGAGAGAATTCCAAAAATATATTTTTCTGTTGAAAATGGACATCTAAATCGAAAGTTATGGAATTTTTAAGTTCTGAAAAATTTCAAAAAGTGAAAGACGTTAGACTGATGTAAAAAGCAAGGATATTTTGGTCCCATAATTTTAGAGGGAAGAGCCGTATGTTTTTGAGGGACCTGAAGTAGTATGAAAGTTTGGGGTGTCCTTTATCTCCAAAAACTGTAATATTAGGGACCTTAAAAAAAAAAAAAAAAAAAAAAAAAAGACCACCCTTGAATCAACACATGGGCTAAACACATTTAGAAAGTTGATTTCTTTATGAAAATTGCAAAGAAACCTAAAATAATATACTATAAAATCAAAACTACGATATCAAGATTTCAAAAACTATTAGGATTGCTAGCCATGAGCCCACACCACTCAATAAATTTTAAACCAAAATTTTTACCCCCCAAAAAAATTTAATTCTTCAATGTTACACAAAAAATATAAGTCGTACTAAATTAATCATAATTAAATGATTATATTACTCAATACCAAGCTTGCCAAGTAAAATGACATTATATTGAAGTAATGGAATATATTAAAGTAATGAAATGATAATATCTGAAATTTAATTTTTTTGTTATGACAAGGTTTTTAGATTTTTAGATTTTTTTCAATTATGAAAGGGTTAAATTAAAGAATAAAAAGTTAAAACCCATGCACGAGCATATAAAAATTAAGAAATAAGCCCGTACACGAGTTTTAATTTAACAAATTTATTTAAAATGTATTTACAAATTAAAATTAATTTTTATTAAACTCATTCATAAATATAAATTTTATTTATAGCACAATATGATTTTACTATAAATAACAAAGAAATTAAATTTCAAAACTTTTTACTTTATTACTTTAATATAATGTATTGTAATGTTACTTGTTTTAGTGTGATTGATGAGATAAATACATAGTTTTGGATTTGATTAATATTTTTTAATTTATAAATTTCATTAGTTAACATTATATCTAACACATTCTTCAAGACAACTTAAACAATTATATTATTTTACTTATAAGACGTCCGCTTTTAATGGAAGCCAATCACATGTATGGAATATCTTAATCATATGATACATGTCATATTATTATATTGAGTTAAGCATATTATGTATAATATCACAAATAGACTTAACTTAAGTAAGGGTAGTGATAATGAAAAAATATTCAATCAAAATTTAACTGTGAATACATAGTTCACTACATTTTTCGTATTACGAATATTTTTCATAATTCAAAAAATAAAAATTTTAAGTTGATTAGACTTGAATATATTTAATAAAAATAAATAAATAAATAAAATTCAAGTAACACACATATATATATATATATATATATATAATTTGTAATTAGCATTACTTAATTTCTTTAATATTAAATAAAGAATGCGGGTTTGATCTAAATCAGATCGATTTACAATTTTTTCAATTTTCCTGCTCAACCATAAATAATAAATCACTTAAATTTTTATAAAAAATATAATTAAATTTAGGGAAATTTACACACAAGTACTAATTTATGAACTTATACCCTATTAAGTTCTAACTAATATTTTTTAAACCTTCAAGTCCCATTAAATTTTTAATAGTCGAAATTGCTCTTCAAATAATGATTGTTCATCATTTATGATTATTTATAAAAGAACATGATGATTTGACATTTTTTTTTTTATTTTCAAAACTTTAAAACATCAACTTTCAAATTGAAAAAACGAAAAAAAAAAAAAATGTGTACAAAAAAAAATTGTTTTTTTGAAATAATTAAAAAACCTGAATTATTTTTTTGTGCAAAACTGGGGGGAAAAAAAAACCCTTAAAAAATGAAAAAACTAATAATGTTTACAGTTTTAAAACTGTAAAAAACTGATAATATTCTCGGTTTTATTATATAGTTGAATCTAACCAATAAATAGAAGGGCAAAAATGTTTAATCTCATACTCTGTTTTTTTCATCAGTTAGTGAAATAATTATGTGGAACATTACTATGCAAAATTGATAATGTTCTTAGTTTTAAAAATTAAAAAAAATGATAATATTCTCAATTTTACTAAATAAGACTTATTGGTTCAAAAAATCTTAGATCGGACCTAAGTTACCATAACATTTGTAAATAGAACTTTTAGGTAATTAACTCTTAAATTTATTATTTTTATCCCGTGCATAGCCCACGTTTACCGCTTGTATTAAATATAGAACTTCCTTCTTGAAGCTAGGAATGGCTAGATGGGGAACTAAAGAGATCTGCATACGAAGCAGAGGAAGCGAGCAATTGCCCATGAGGCAATGAAATTGTTTGATCCTCATATATATCATACATAGGCTCCTAAAAGCTATTTAAATTCTTTCAAAAAAAAAAACAGAAGCTCATTAAATTCTCAATATTGGTCCATCTGTTAAACTAACTTTACTGGTAGTGTTTTGGAGAGTCGGTGAAACGAGATACAGAGATAACTGCACCTCACTATATATAAATAGAATTACAAGCATGGAAAAACTAAAATACATCTACTCCAAAATTGGGGTTGGAAACAAACCCCAAAATCAAAACCACCCAACTTACAATGAAATTGTATCCGAACTACGATTGATTAGTGCCTAGTACTTATTATAGATCTATACTAACCAATGATTAGATACCAAGCCGTATGTGCATATAAAGTGGAATAGATAATGGAAAATTTACTAGATAGAAACAAGGTCCTAAATCGTCCAATCAATCCGATCTGAGCAGAAACAAAAGTAGAATGAGTGGACTGGTAACACGAAAACACCCAACAATGGCACTAATACCAATGTAAGAAAAATAAAAAATAATACATAGCGAAAATAAACAGATTCAGACATACCATTTATGCTCAAACCGAATTCATAGATCATGTGGGTGAATCACGCACCTCCATTGATGTCTCCAAGCAATTCCCACCAGTGGAGTAGAACTACTAATAGGACTACCCACACTCTTCACAATACAAAGACATGGTTGTTCAATGGCAGAGAATTAGAGTCTTTTGCATAAAACTATTCGGTCAAAACCCATAATTCAATATGTAATACATATCCGTGTTTATAAAAAGAGTGATGTAACTACCCACAACTCTATCACTCCAGAAGATGAAATTGTGGGTTATTCACCCTTATCCCTAAGATAAGGTGGTTTGAAATTCAAACTAAGGCTAAGTTTGGAAACTTGTAAAAAAGTCAAAAAGCTAAAAAGTTACTCAAAAAGTTAAAAAGTTAACACTATTCATCAAAAGCCAACAATTACGGCTGCATAACTCCCAATTCGAATTTTTCCCTATAAATCAATTTTTACAATTTTTTATTATACATTTTTTCATAAAAAGTCAAAAAGTTAACCCAAACATCCATATTTTCAACCTCAATTTTTTAGTTCAAAAAGACAAAAAATATACTTATTTAGGACACCCCAAACAACCCCTAAGAGTCACTTAATAGGTCATGAGTAATGCCACCATAAGGGGGGCGTACAAACCCAGGTCCAAAACCCAACCCAATTTCCAACAAGACATATATATATATATATATAATATGGTTCCATGTAGAGTTTAAATCAAATACAACAAAAATAGAGTCTTACAGTTTAGCTCTGCAAGAAGAAAGCTCTGTCAGGAATGGCAGAAAGGAAAGAAGTGAAAAACAAAAAAGAGAAAAAAGACAGATTGGAAAACAAAAGAGAGAGAAAGGGAAAGAGTTGGAGAAGGGGAAAAATCAATAATGAAGTTGGAAAGTCAGCTTGACAGAGTTATCTAACATTAGAGTCGTGGTATCAAGCTTGGTGGGCCCGTTGACAAAATGTTATTTTTTCACATCACCGACAACAGCAACAGCACCTACTGCAACAGCAGCACAACTGTTCCCCTCCTGTAGCACCGCTGTTGCTGTTGTAGGCAATGTGGACAAATAACATTTACAATTTCCACTTAAGCAAATCAATATATAAAGCAGACACATTAAAAAAAAAAAAAAAAAAAAAAAAGAAGGGGAAGAGAACTATCCACCAAAGAGCAAATCAACATCCAAAGCAAACGTACAGATATATTATACATATATGTATGAATATTGTCAAAGTAATTACAAACGGAGAGTTTAAAGACGATAAAGAAGAGCACACCGATACTCTCACCAAGAAGTTGTGACCGTCTATTTTGTTGCTCCAACAATTACAATTTCCTACCAAAAACTGTAAATAGAGTTTGTGTCAAAGTGAGTAGAAGTAATACCGAAGCAGCCAGAATTGAAATCCTTCCCCACGGGTTATTTAAATAGTTCCGGTTCAAACTTGCCCTGTACAGATTCCAGGGCTGGCTGCAATGGATGTTCACCCTGTTGAAGATATCAGCATACTGAAAATGCATGCTCGTCCCCGAGACTGTGTCACTAATCTTGTTAAATAAGTTGGAAACCGCTTCATCATCACCCAGCCAATTATCAATGATACCACGACGAGAAAGTATTTTGACATCCTTCGGAGAGTCAATGAGGAAATCTAAAAATTTCACATAATCAGCGACATAACTGAATTGGTTATCAAGACTATATTGCTCGTATGCAATGAGGTTTCTGAAGAATGACTCTGTCCTGCCTTCAATGGTTAAAGGTGGAATCTGCATTACCCCACTTTTGAACTCGATATCAAACAAGCTACCTCCTGTAACCTCAAACTTCTCAATCTTAACTCCAGCTTCTTGGAGCTCTCTTGTATTAGGAATGAATCGCCAGTTCCCTTTTCCTTTTTTATTCGAGGCATCTTCAACAGGCTCCACCCCGGCAAATGACGGGCGCCAGTTACTGTGTATCAACCCTAGTAAATGACTGATCTTACCCTGTGACTCTTTTCCATCTTCCCTTTTACCAGTACCTGGTAAAAGATCACTAAAAAATCTCAAGGCCAAATAAATGAGCCTGTTATGGTTGTTTGGTGCCTCGATCATATCAAATAACTTGCACAGTACAAAGAACGGAATTTGGTTTTCAAATAACATTAAATCGCGTTGCAACCTATTAAAAATCCAGTCCCTTTTAAAAATAGGATCATTCTCATCTCTCAAGAATTCCATATCAAACTTCCGCAACAATTCAATGATAAAGCAACCGTCCAGTACCATCATTTTGATTATTTCATCTGAATCAAGGCTTATCGGTTCAGCATAAAAATCACGTGCATGTAGTTCTAGTGATTCAATAGCATAGACAAAATCATCAGGCCTCAGATTTTTTTCTTGAAGAAGTGAATGAAAGTAGCGTAACTTGTGCCGCTCCATCATCTGTAGGTTTTGTTTACCACGGTGGTAAGGACCTATTGAAATAATCTCTGGGTCATAGGCCTTGTCGTTTATCTGACGTAGTTCTTCATGTAATCTAAATATACAAGACTCCGTTGGTGGATGGGAGAAAACTTTAAGCATTTCATAAATATTCATAGAAACAAAATCTTTTCCACCACTCCGCGCCATGTTTACGTAAGAAGCAATCTAGTACCCTGTTCCAAACAAAACACTAAGAAGTTGTTATAAAAATGAATTCCAATGTGCCAAAATCAAATATGCTGCCTACTTAATGTAGTTGATGTCACCCACCAAGTCCTGGTCAATTCTTATACTCTATTTTCTTGTTCGACAATTACATATTTAGAATATTATAGAACATATATTAATTTTACCCCTAGAAACATTTTTTTCCCTGCATCAGAATTCATTTGGATAAAAGACAAATATTGTAGTGTAATAATAGATTGAACCAGTAACAGTTGAATTCATAAGGGTAGAAAGCATTGTCTTACTTTTCTTCAAAAGTATTAGATTCCTATTAATCAAGAAATACTTATTTTTCATTCATAGATCAACTTTATAGCTAGTCTTAAATTTAAATGGGCAAACACCTAAAAGACCATTTAATCAGGGATATCACTTTCAGACACTGGTGATTTGGCAACTTAACAAAATAGCCAAAAAGCCACTACAAAAAGTCAATCCCTTCTCTCTACTTTTTCTACACGTATTGTCGTAAAAAAAAATCAAAAATTCACGAAAAAAGTCAATGCCCAAACCACCATAGGCCTCGGAGAAATGAGAAAAAGTAACAAAAACACTAGAAAGAGACTCCTTCCTCTAAATGTCATTAGCCATCATGGAATAGTATAAAAGGTCAGACTCGGTGCACAAGACTCCCATTTACAACATGATTTGGGAGAGGAAGTGGGTAGACATTCTTTGCATTTTTCATTTTTATTTTTTGTGGAGAAACTGATACTTGTACCTTGAAACCAGAACCGTAAGGCTAGGGGCAGAGAGCACTTAGCATCATGCCATTAATTGGGGAATATTATTATGACGTAAAATGAAACAGAAAAAAGCTTTTAATAATCAATTGGTTCCACAATCTGTCATGCTTTCCATTAGTTAGGTGGAAAAGTCATTCTTTGGATAACAACATTCTTTCATCATTCTTTTAAAACTATAATGACGTTGGCCGATAATCAAAACTTACATTCTTTGATTCAACATTTAGCATGTGAAACTTTGCCTTCAAAAAGCAACCTAAGTGATTTATTCACCCTTTCAGTATTGGAAACATTTAGAGCCTGTTTTGAAACAAAAATAATGAAAAGTTCAAAAAAAAAGCCCTATCATTTTCATTTTTGACCCAAAAAAAGTTTTCAAAAATTCAAAAACAACTTTAAATTTTGTGTTTCCAAAGATAGGATTGTTTTCAGATTTTTTTTTTTTTTGCCCTTTTTCTATGACATTTTTAGAAATAGTTCAGTAAACACATTTTATATGTTCCCCAAAAATGAAAACAAAAAATAAAAAACAAAAATGATACCAAACAGGCCCTTAAAAGCCATATTCAAGATGGTTGTTGTACTTTGTCGGTGAAATATCACAAATAATCTAAATCTTCATCTTGCGACTAGAACAAGATATCAGAGTGAGTAAATTTGCTGGCATTCTCATGAGATTTTATGAGACAATCCATCATCCAAGTCTCAATCCCTTAGATTTTTATTGAAGGTATTATTATTATTATTATTATTATTATTTATTTTCAAAAACAATCCCCGTAAAAAAAACAATCCCCATAAAAACAATCCCCACCACCACCAAACATAGAAAAAAATTTCCATAGAAAATGTTTTCCACCCAAACAAACGAAGGGTAATGTCACGCCCTACCAAGTTACCTGGACAGAATTTCCTACCAAAAGGAGGGATCAAGCAAGAGAGGTTAATGGAAGATTCTAGAATATCCTGGAAGACTTCAGAGAATGTGGAAGGTTGTACATGATTCTAGAATGCACATAGATATTTCTCGAGTAGGATCTAGAATATTCTTGCAAGGTGGTAGAAGCCTCCATGAAGCTTCTACACACCCTAATTAATAAGGGCTCTAGAATGTTCCTAGGAAGGCTAGGTTACCTATATAAGGGGTGAGGGCTCATTTGCCTCACATCCATCCAAAGTGAAAGAGTTCTCTCTATAGTGAATACAAAAGCATTCTCTCAACTTTCTTGTGTGAGTGCTATCTCTCCCTTGTGAACTAAAAGGTTAAAGGTTGACTTAGCATCACTTGTCTAGCTTGTGAGTAAGTGCTACACGGATAGCTTGGAAATAACCAAGGCCGTGATATGTCTTATCAATGCAAGTCGTGACAAGGGAAGAAAAACAAAATGTCATCCAGCATGGTGGAAAATGCGGACGAGCAAGTCCGTGGGAAGGACAACACCACAAAGGCAAAGAGGGACAAGTCGAGGGATGGGCGCAATGTTGCTCTGACTGCGGAGGCACGACTGGCCAATGGAGCTTGTTGTGGGCAATTCAAGGGAACACCTTCATGTGTTCGAGCCATGCCTTGAGTGCGAGGTGGAAGATCTCAAGGGAGAGATCAAGGACCTCCAAAACAGTTTGCTAGCCACCATCAACAGTGTGATGCATGACAATCAAGTTGCCAATGACGCCTTCCAAGCCAAGGTGTTGAAAATGCTCGAAGGCTTTGAAGTCCGCTTGGAGAAGGTGCACCAAGATGTGACAATGTGCAAATGGGCTATAGCTAGGGGAGCTATGCCATTGCCGTGGACAACTCAGGTGATGGTGCCAAAACCAAAATCTTTCAAAAGGAAGAGAGATGGATAACTACTTCTGGCATATGGAGAGATACTTTCGAGGCGGTGACCATAACAGATGAAGGAAGATAAGGACTGGCATCCTATACCTCACTGACATGGCAACGCTGTGGTGGCGTTGAACACATGCGGACATGGAAAGAGATACGTGCACCATAGCAACTTGGGATGACTTCAAAAAAGAACTTAATAAACAATTTTATCCTGAGGATGTGGCCTATTAAGCAACAAGAAACATGAAGAATCTTATGAATACAAAGTCTATTCGGGAGTATGTGCACGAGTCCTCTACTCTAATGTTGGAAATCCCGAATATGACCGACGAAGAATATTTTGTCAATTTTGTTATTTTTATTTTTATTTTTTTCTGAATTTATATTCATCATGGATCTTGTTTGATAGATCTCGACGAGAGCAATCCAAAAATAAATTTTTTTGTTGAAAATGGAAATCTAAATCAAAAGTCATTGAATTTTTAAGTTTTGAAAAATTTCAAAAGTGAAAGACGTTAGACTGAATGTAAAAAGCAGGGATATTTTGGTCCAATAATTTTGGAGGGAAGAGGCACTTGTTTTTGAGGGACCTGAAGTAGTATGAAAGTTCGGGGTGTCCTTTATCTCCAAAAACTGTAATATTAGGGACCTTAAAAAAATAAAAATAAAAAAACCCTTGAATCAACACATGGGCTAAACACATTCAGAAAGTTGATTTATTTATGAAAATTGCAAAGAAACCTAAAATAATATACTACAAAATCAAAACTACGATATCAAGATTTCAAAGACTATTACAATTGCTGGCCATGAGCCCACACCACTCAATAAATTTTAAACCAAAATTTTTACCCCCCAAAAAAAATTTAATTCTTCAATGTTACACTAAATATATGAGTTGTACTAAATTAAACATAACTAAATGATTATATTACTCAATACCAAGCTCACTAAGTAAAATGACATTATATTAAAGTAATGGAATATATTAAAGTAATGAAATGATAATATCTGAAATTTAATTTCTTTGTTATGACATGGTTTTTAGATTTTTTTTCAATTATGAAAGGGTTAAATTTAAGAATAAAAAGTTAAACCCCATGCACGAGCATATAAAAATTAAGAAATAAGCGCGTACACGAGTTTTAATTTAACAAATTTATTTAAAATGTATTTACAAATTAAAATTAATTTTTATTAAACTCATTCATAAATATAAATTTTATTTATAGCACAATATGATTTTACTATAAATAACAAAGAAACAAATTTCAAAACTTTTTACTTTATTACTTTAATATAATGTATCGTAATTTTACTTGTTTTAGTGTGATTGATGAGATAAATACATAGTTTTGGATTTTATTAATATTTTTTAATTTATAAATTTCATTAGTTAACATTATATCTAACACATTTTCAAGACAACTTAAACAATTATATTATTTTACTTATAAGACGTCCACTTTTAATAGAAACCAATCAAATGTATGGAATATCTTAACCATATGATACATGTCATATTATTATATTGAGTTAAGCATATTATGTATAATATCACAAATAGACTTAAGTAAGTATAGTGATAATGAAAAGATATTTTTTCAAAATTTAATTGTGAATACATAGTTCACTACATTTTTCATATTAGGAATATTTTTCATAATTCAAAAAATAAAAATTTTAAGTTGATTAGACTTGAATATATTTAATAAAAATAAATATATAAATAAAATTCAGGAAATCAATTAATAATGCTATTTATATATATATATATATATAAATATAATTTGTAATTAGCATTACTTAATTTCTTTAATATTAAATAAAGAATGCGGTTTGATCTAAATTAGATCAAGTTACAATTTTTTCGATTTTTCTGCTCAACCATAAATAATAAATCACTTAAATTTTTATAAAAATATATCATTAAATTTAGGGGAATTTACACACCAGTACTAAATTATGAACTTATACTCTATTAAGTCTTAACTAATATTTTTTAAACCTTCAAGTCCAATTAAATTTTTAATAGTCGAAATTGCCCTTCAAATAATGATTGTTCATCATTTATGATTATTTATAAAAGAACATGATGATTTGACATTTATTTTTGATTTTCAAAACTTTAAAACTTCAACTTTCAAATTGGAAAAAAAAAAAAAAAAAAAAAACTGTGGAAAAAAAAATGTTTTTTTGAAAAAATTAAAAAAAACTGAATTACTTTTTTGTGCAAAACTAAAAATTGTGTACCTATAAAGGAGTATGATGATCAAACATTGATGTGCAAAAAAAAAAAAAAACTTAAAAAATGAAAAAACTGATAATGTTCTCAGTTTTAAAACTATAAAAAAAAAACTGATAATATTCTTGGTTTTATTAGATAGTTGAATCAAACCAATAAATAGAAAGGCAAAAATGAATCTCATACTCAGTTTTTTTCATCAGTTAGTGAAATAAATATGTGGAACATTACAATGCAAAGTTGATAATATTCTTAGTTTTAAAAATTGAAAAAACTAATAATATTCTCAATTTTACTAAATAAGACTTATTGGTTCAAAAAATCTTAAATAGGACCTGAGTTACGATAACATTTGTAAATATAATTTGTAATTAGCATTACTTAATTTCTTTAATATTAAATAAAGAATGCGGTTTGATCTAAATTAGATCAAGTTACAATTTTTTCGATTTTTCTGCTCAACCATAAATAATAAATCACTTAAATTTTTATAAAAATATATCATTAAATTTAGGGGAATTTACACACCAGTACTAAATTATGAACTTATACTCTATTAAGTCTTAACTAATATTTTTTAAACCTTCAAGTCCAATTAAATTTTTAATAGTCGAAATTGCCCTTCAAATAATGATTGTTCATCATTTATGATTATTTATAAAAGAACATGATGATTTGACATTTATTTTTGATTTTCAAAACTTTAAAACTTCAACTTTCAAATTGGAAAAAAAAAAAAAAAAAAAAAAACTGTGGAAAAAAAAATGTTTTTTTGAAAAAATTAAAAAAAACTGAATTACTTTTTTGTGCAAAACTAAAAATTGTGTACCTATAAAGGAGTATGATGATCAAACATTGATGTGCAAAAAAAAAAAAAAACTTAAAAAATGAAAAAACTGATAATGTTCTCAGTTTTAAAACTATAAAAAAAAAACTGATAATATTCTTGGTTTTATTAGATAGTTGAATCAAACCAATAAATAGAAAGGCAAAAATGAATCTCATACTCAGTTTTTTTCATCAGTTAGTGAAATAAATATGTGGAACATTACAATGCAAAGTTGATAATATTCTTAGTTTTAAAAATTGAAAAAACTAATAATATTCTCAATTTTACTAAATAAGACTTATTGGTTCAAAAAATCTTAAATAGGACCTGAGTTACGATAACATTTGTAAATAGGACTTTCAAGTAATTAACTCTTAAATTTATTATTTTTATCCCGTGCATAGCTCAGGTTTACCGCTAGTATTAAATATAGAATTTCCTTCTTGAAGCTACGAATGGCTAGATGGGGAACTAAAGAGATATGCATACGAAGCAGAGGAAGCGAGCGATTGCCCATGAGGCAATGAAATTGTTTAATTCTCATATATATCATATATAGGCTCTTATCTTATGGCATGTTTAATTGGAAAGATTAGAGTATGGGATTGGGATTATTAATCTGCGGGCCCAATTATCCTATGTTTGTTTTGACATTTTGTTTTAGGATTATCAATCCAATGGATAATTAATCCAACCAATTTGTAGGATTATTAGTAATGGGGTAGGGGTGGGATTGTGAATACCACACTAATTTGATTGGATTATTAATACCTCACTATTAGTCTTGTGGAATCAAACATGGCCTTAAAAGCTATTTAAATTCTTTCAAAAAAAAAAAAAAAACAGAAGCTAATTAGATTCTCAATATTGGTCCATCTGTTAAACTAACTTTACTGGTGGTGTTTTGGAGAGTCGGTGAAATGAGATACAGAGATAACTGCACCTCACTATATATAAATAGAATTACAAGCATGGGAAAACTAAAATACATCTACTCCAAAATTGGGGTTGGAGACAAACCCCAAAATCCCACCACCCAACGTACAATGAAATTGTATCCGAACTACGATTGATTAGTGCCTAGTGCTTATTATAGATCCATACTAACCAATGATTAGATACCAAGCCGTATGTGCATATAAAGTGGAATAGATAATGGAAAATCTACTAGCTAGAAACAAGGTCCTAAATCGTCCAATCAGTCCGATCTGAGCAGAAACAAAAGTAGAATGAGTGGACTGGTAACACTTTCTTCAATGGAAGAAGTGACTGAATTAGGAATCTTGGTTGTATATGAGGAAAGATAAGCGTGTGAAATAGGTCCTCCTTAATCCACTACTTGGCACTTTCCTCTCTTTGCAGTTTATCATTAACATAGCAGTAATTTTAACATTGTTATTTTTTATTAAAATGATGATGTCAAATTTTAACTTCATAAGTTTGATGCCAAAGTAATAGCAGATAAAAATTAAAGATTTGAGCCAGAACCTAAACGAACATACATACATGTATATAAATATATTTAATAGAAATAGAAATAGATACTTAAACAGCAAACAGTATGTGCAAATCAATTTAGTTGAGTTGGAGAGTAGAGATAAGAGGAGAGCTTACCAGATAGATTACAAGGTGTCGTTTTGATCGATCGTGATCTCTGCATAGAAATAATAAAAGTAGAATGAATGAATCAATTGACTCCTTAACCTGCCCATTTTTGTTTGATCGGAGGAGTATGAATTACGAACCTTCCTTCTATACGAGGAAAGTGCCTGGAATCACCCAGTCGAATACAGGGAAGAAGATGAGAAGACGCCGTGTCGTGTCCCCTACTCCTACCACCAGACACGAAGACCCTAGTTGTGGGCCCGCCTTCGGAAAACTTCGCAGACACTACCTTCTTCTAAAATAAATAAATTATAAAAAAAAATCTCTTCATCGGTGGGTGAAGAAATGTTGTGCAAAAGTCTTTTTTTTATGGATATTTTAAAGGTGGAGAAATTTATTTTTTTTTAAATTTTTTTAGTGCTGCTAATAATGCTTTACTTTTTTCTTTCTTTGGTTTAGTTTGGAATATGAGTTGATTTTTTTGTCTCTTTAATTTTTTGACTATTTTAATATGAGATTAAAAAACTTCATTTATGATGGAGTTTTTAATTATTTTGACTTTTGTAATAAAAAAAATAAAATAATTATAATTTAAATGTGATATTTTTAACCTAAAATTAAAATATATATATTTTATCTTTTTATAATTATCTTTTAGAATAAAAATATATGAATTTTAAAAAATTGTCATATTGATTTTTGAAAGGAAAATAATTATAAAAAAAATTAAACACTTAATGAGTAAGAAAATATTATCGTAATATATAATTTAAAATATAAAAAAAAAATTCAAAAATGAATTACGACTATAAAAAGATGTGATTACAATTAAAACTAATGCCATATTTATTAATAAGTATAATTTTTTTTGGATATCTATTATAATTTAACATGCTTATTGAAAACAAAAATAAAAATATTAATAATTTTGAGTTTTAAAATATGATTTGGTAGACTTGTTATATTAAATTTTGAAAGGAATATATTGAAATTTTTTTACAAAAATTGAATATTAGTCGTTGAACAAATCTTATAAGATTTAAAATAAAATTTATAATAGGAAAAAATTAATGATATTCTAACATATGCATTTTAACAATTTTAAATTTTGAAAAAAAAAAAAAAAAAAAAGATTAGGACTTTCAACGTCAATTATCATTCAACATTTCTATTTATATAATAATATAAATAAGGATAGGTATGTAGACACCCCATTTTAATCGGCCTAAGACTTGGGCACTTTTTTTTGATTACCTGATGATGACAATCAGAATGTATTTTTCACAGAATTCTCAGTAAGAGAGATAGAATTTGAGCTTTAATCACAACATTCACACATTTTTGGCCAAATTATTTTTCATCCAAAATTCACCAATCTCTACTCACCATCCACTTTCATAATTATAACTCACCATCCTCACTGGCCATATACTTTCATAATCGCATCACACCATCTCCACTCACCACCCACTTTCATAATTACACTCCACCATCCCCTCTCACTATCTACTTTCATAATCATACCACACCATCCCCACTCATTATCCATTTTCATAATTAAACCACACCATTCCCACTCATCATCTACTTTCATGATTACACCCCACCATCCGCACTCACCATCTACTCTCATAATCACATCTCACCATCTTCACTCGCCATCCACTTTCATAATTATAACCCACCATCCCCACTCACCACCCACTTTCATAATTACACCCCACCATCCCCACTCACCATCTACTTTCATAATTATACCCCATCATCCCCACTCACCATCTACTTTCATGATTACACCCCACCATCTCCACCCACCATCTACTTTCATAATCATATCCCATCATCTCCACTCACCATCTTTTATAATTACATCCCACCATCTCAACTCATCATCCATTTTCCTAAATCACACACCACCATCACCATTCATCATTCATCATTCACCTCTATTAAACATTGTCCTTCATTAGCTCCATTATCTTTCCTAAAGCCCCACTTTGTCTTCCACTCTGTCCTTCACTTTGTCTACCACCATTGCCCACTTGCATTGGCTATATAATGAGAGCTCTAGTCTTGAATTTGGAGATAAAAATTTTAAGAAGAGATGGGGGAAGAGAGAGAATGCTAAAATTGTGTTAGAATTTGAGAGAAAAGAAAGTCTTAAAAACAAGAGAGTTGTCTTGCCAAATTAGCGAAGTTACATACCCTCTTACAACTTATCTTCCCTTGTCAAACCCACTCAAAACCTTAATCAAGGAAAGAGTATTCTTACCAAAAAAAGAGTGACATAAATTTGTTCAAAACCGTCATCTGAGCTCAAATTTCAAGCTCTTGAATTAAGGATTGAGATCATAATTCACAACCTTTAGGGTGATCAAGAGGAAGTTTGAAAATCAAGAAGTTCAATATTTTCTTTCGAAGGTGAATTTTTAATTCTTTCATTTTTTTTTTTTTTTTTTGGTATGCATGTTCTATCTTATATTTGTTTTCTTGTGCTATTTTCATATTAGTTTTGTTGTACTCTTGCATGTTCTATATTATATTTGTTTTCTTATTTTAGTTTCATATTGGTTTTGTTGTAATTTTGCACTTTCTATTTTATATGTATTTTCTTGTTTTAATCTAACCGTTAGTGATTAGTTGAGCCACCAACATATTTCTTATTTATTCCTTTTTTTGGTTTTGCAATATGACAGGCTTTGCTAGGCCTAGTTGGCCTGTCGGTTAACTTCTTTTGGACAAGACATCATTGTCTTCCAATGTTGACCAACTTCTGATGGTTTCCAAAGCACATGAAACTTTTTCTTTTTTTTATTTTATTTTGAGTGTTTTGTAAGGTTTTTATTTTGCTGTAATGTTCTCCTTATCTCTTTCTAATTTGGTTTGTAATTATTTTTTCAAGCGTTATAATAATTTCTCGCCCCGCTTCTTTCTATCTTGTTCTTTTACTTGCTTTCTTTATTTGTGAATATGCATCATATTTTGTTTTTTATTATATTCATGCTTTGCATCCATGTTTCATGCATCTTAATTTAGCTAAGTTTGTATTTTGTGGATTTAATCAATTCCTATATAATTATATATGCTACCTCATGTTTTTTAGATGATTCACATGCCATATCTTAGAAGCTGAATCTTTACTTGCATCTGTTGAGTGAATTGCATTAGGATTTTGTATATAAGATCATGCATGTTTTACTAACTTTGTTTTGTAGCTATTTGCAGGACGTTGGTAAATATGTAAGTTTTTATGTTTTAGCATCTCACTTGTGTGTGCTTTTCTTAATTATGTTTAAGCATCCTACCATGTGGTTATTTGCTTACTTAGCCTCCGTTTGGGAAGTGGGTTGGCTTTTTGGCTATTTTAGCCTGGTTTGGGAAGGGCTTTTTGGCTTTTTGACTTTTTTGGCTTTTTTTGTGAGAGAGGATTGTAATGATTATGGGTTGGATTTGATGTTTTGTTTTTTGTGGCTAAAATAGCCTATTTTGTTTTTTGTGGCTATTTTAGCCAAAAAAGCCTGGCTTTTTTCTTCCCAAACGGAGCCTTAATATAACTGTATGATTGTCAGTAGATGGAGGTTTGAATTAAGGATTAAGATCATAATTCACAACCTTGAAGGTGATTAAGAGAGAGTTTAAAAATCAAGAAGATCAATATTTCTTTGGAAGGTGAATTTTCAATTCTTTCATTTTTGTTTTGTGTGTGTGTGTGTGTGTGTGCATGTTTTATCTTATATTTGTTTTCTTGTGTTATTTTCATATTAGTTTTGTTTTACTCTTGCATGTTCTATCTTATATTTGTTTTCTTATTTTAGTTTTATATTAGTTTTGTTGTAATTTTGCACTTTCTATTTTATATTTATTTTCTTGTTTTAATCTAACCAGTAGTGGCTAGTTGAGCCACCAACATATTTCTTATTTGTTCCTTTTTTTGGTTTTGCAACATGACAGGTTTTGCTAGGCCTAGTTGGCCGGCCGATTAGTTTCTTTTGGACAAGATGGCATTGTCTTCCAATGTTGACCATTCTTCTGATGGTTTCCAAGGCACATGAAACTTTTTCTTTTGTTTATTTTATTTTGAGTGTTTTGTAAGGTTTTTATTTTGCTGTAATGTTCTCCTTATCTCTCTCTAATTTGGTTTGTAATTTTTTTTTCAAGTGTTCTAATAATTTCTCGCCCCGCTTCTTTCTATCTTGTTCTTTTACTTGCTTTCTTTATTTGTGAATATGCATCATATTTTGTTTTTTATTATATCCATGCTTTGTATCCATGTTTCATGCATCTTGATTCGGCTAAGTTTGTATTTTGTGGATTTAATCAATTCCTATGTAATTATATGTGCTACCTCATGTTCTTGAGTTGATTCACATGTCATATCTTAGAAGCCAAATCTTTACTTGCATCTCTTGAGTGAATTGCATTAGGATTTTGTATATAAGATCATGCATGTTTTACTAACTTTCACTACTAGAAATATGATCTTTTGCGTCTATATTTTTACAATTGATTGTTTGACCGTCGCAAAAAAGTACTTTTTATATCCAAATCTCGTTCTAATTAATACCCAGTCGTTTTCTTTAATAAAAAAAAAAAATTCATCCATATCGTGTATAACTTGCCCTATCCCCAAATCGTGTATGCATCACTCTTATTTCCCAAATCGGTATGAACTCTCTCTCTCTCTCTCTCTCAAAATCTCACTCTCCACTCTCTCTCACTCTACTCTCGCTTTCAACTCACTACTCTCAAGTTTATTGTTCATTTGAAGATGTCGGTCAACTGTTGATGAATATTTGAAGATTTTGATCGATTGTTGATGAAGATTTGAAAATTTCAATCTGCTGTTAATGAAGATTTCGGTTGATTCATGATTGGTAAGTCTAATTTTTATGTATGAATCTAACTCTGTCTCTGTAATCCCTATATCTTTTTCTCAGCTCCCAAATTCTCTTCCGTTTTTCGCGAAGATCAACATCAGTTCAGAGGAAGTGGATTTCGAAATCAACATGAATTTTTTCCAATTCAATTTATTTTTGTCAATGCGGTGCAAACTCTGATTTGGAAACAGGTTTTTGATTTGAAGATTCATGTTATTTTTTTTAATTATTAAGTCTCGATTTTCTTTGGCTTTTAAACTTGATCTGAATATTTCTCTGAATTGTTTGCTAAATTTCGTGTAGTTTTTGAACCTCTTACAATCCACTCATTTGTGGACATCGCTATTCTCAGTCTTTCTTTTCCTGATTTCTGAGTTGTTCCATTTGATTTATTCTTCATTTCTCTTCTGTCTTTGTGTGTTTGATTGCTGAGAATTGATTAAATTAAACCAGATAGTGCTTTTTTGTGTTTTCTATATGTTTTATTGTACTAGTAATGATTTGAATTAGACTTGATTTTGATTTTTTTAAGCTGAACCCTCTTGATTTTGGAATTTATTTATTTGCTTCAGATGTCAGGCATTTTTAGGAGGATCCATGGTTTGTTTTGGAAAAATTAGTTTAAGGATTGTTGTGGACACCCCATTTTTGACCGACCTTAAGACTCAGACGTCACCAACTGGGCGCTCGGTGATGTTGCATGTTGTGCTCGTTCTGAAGTTGCGGAGTCTCGACTGCGAGCCTTGTCTCCAGACTTCGGAGCTCTTTTGTGCTTTGCCTCGGTTTGCGAACCAGGTCCTGTTTTCTCTGTTTTCTCTTCCCGAAGGGAGGGAGAGGTCTCGTAGATCATCTCTCAGTGGTCGTAGGCTACGTTTCGTGGTCGTAGGCCATTTGTCCCTTTTGGAGCCCGGTTTCCGGAGCCATCGGCCGTGTGCCTCGGTTCGGGACCGCTTAACTACCTCCGTTTGCTCCAGTTTTTGGCACACATCTTATTTCCTTCCTTTAGGGGAACACTGTGGCCCTAGAGACCACCTTCGTCGTCATACGCCACTTCCTGTGCCTAACAGCCTGTTTTCGGGGCCCCGAACTACGTGTTTTGGCCCCCAAACCTTCGTTTTGCATCTGTTTTGGTCCGTTTTTGGTGGAGACCCTATTTTCATTGTTAGGGAGGTGGTAGGATGGTGGCCGGCCACCTCTTCCCTTGAAAAGCCAATTTTCTCATTTTCTCTCTCCAAAAGCTGATTTTTTTGACAAAAAGCTGGTTTTTCTCACTTTTGAGCCACATTTTCTGGCTTTTCATACCACCATTGCGTTGTGCTCATCTGGGAGGCCCCCAATATGGATAGGTCGGCCAGAAATTCATCTTGACCCTTTTGAACCTTACTTAAAAGCTAGCTTTTCTCTCTCTTGGGTCACTTTTTCTGGTTTTTCTCCACACAGCTGTATTCTACTCATCTGGGAGGCCACCTTTCTGGGTAGGCCGACCAGCAATTTTTGTTGACCCTTTTGATCCCTGGTCGGCTGACCAGGGGGGGTGGTCGGCCGGCCACTTGAACTGGCCGGCCTGCTTCTTGCTTTTTGCTTTTTCTGAGTGTAATCCAGCTGTGCCAGCTGGAAGCCATTTGGTGCATCCTCCATACACGTGTATGGAGGATGCTTGGGCCCTTTTTAGATATTTTGGAGCCTCTCCTCTATAAAGGAGAGGCTTGGCTTCATATCAGCTGGTTGAACAAAATTCCCTAAGGCATATCACCTCCCTCCTCCATTGTCACTACTCAAAGCTCCAAAACCCTAACTTTCTTGGTCCATTTGCACTACAACCCTTAGCACCACACCCCCATCATCCATTCCAGAACCTTGAAAGTCATTTGCAAAGGTTGAAAGCTCACCAACTTGGTCCAAAAGCTGCTGGAGGTCGGTTCTTCAAGGGTAAGTGTCCATTTCCCTTAAACTTGCATTTTTTTGCATGATTGGTTAGCCTTATTTGCAAGCATTTTTGGGCTTCGAGCCAAACTGTAAAGTGTCTTATTTTGATCTCCTCTTCAACTTTGTTTAAGGGAACTTTTCTGTTTGAGGTCATTTACTTCCCCTTATCCTCTATCTCTCTTTTAGGGCTATTTTTGCATCCTATTTTAGCCTTACTTGTGAGCATTTTCGAGATTTTCTATAAACTAGAAAAAGTCTTGTTTTGACATCCTCTTCATTTTTTTTAAGGTCCCATTTCTGTTTGGGGTCATCTTCTCCCTATGCATGCTTCATCCCTTCATGATTAAGGCTATACATTAGAGCACTTGCATTGGCCATGGTTTGGCCTCTTAGCCACTAAAATCTAGTGGATTTTCAGTGGCTTAGATACATTTTTGAGGGCCAAAATTAGAGGGGGCGTGACCCCCTCTCTCCTTGTCTTGTTTGGGGGTCTTTTGGGCCTTCCAAAGGGACCCTATTTTGCATGCATCGAAGTCATGTTTCAAGCCTCATTCTGTGAGTTTTGAGGTCTGCCTTGCCTCTGTCCAAGGCGCTTTTGGCCATATTTTATACCTACAATGCATGTGTAGAGCAATCCCATCCAAGGCTCTTCAAAGGAGCCTTTCTTTGCATGTTTCCTTGACTGATTTCAGGGCCAATTTTATGAGTTTTAGGGCTATCATAACTCATTTCTAGAGTTGTTTTGGTCGTGCTAAGTGTCTATCTTATATGCTTAACAACCCCTTGAATGGCCTTCCAAAGAAGCCCCTCATTTTTGCATACATTGGCTGCATTTCAGTGATTATTTAGGCATATTTTGGCATGTTTTATTCACTGTTTTTGGCTGGTTTGATGAGTTCTCATTTGCTTCATATACATGCCATGTAAACCATGCTTGCTAGCCAATGTTGCATGCTATTTTAGTCCATCATGTTAGCATCTTTTGGCCATGCTCTAAACTAGAAATGTGCATGTTTTGGGACTGCCTTGGCTCTGTCTTTAGACTTCATGATCAAATAATGCTTGCTTTGTATACTTGTGGTTCAATGCATTGGACTAGTTTTGAGTTTCGGGGCTTATTCCATGCATCGGGTGCCATATTTCCATGTTTCAGGACCATTTAGCGTTATTTTTCAGTTCTGAAAATTACATGTTTGAATACCATGCTTCATCCTTGCCATGTTTTGGTAGAGTGGCATTTAACGCCTTAAGTTCGGTCATCGGTTTGCATGCATGTGTGCACGTATTTCGGTCATCTCATTTTCATCTTACGGCTACTGATGTGAGTGTGGCTGAGGTCTACTCATGTTGGTGTAAGTCCATTATGCATTGTGTATGCCTTTTCAATTCATAGCATTGCGTATGCTAGGTTGCGTGTTAGTGCATTGTGTATGCCATGTTACATCGAGCATTGTGTATGCCATCTCATAGCATTGCGTATGCTAGGTTGTATGTTAGTCGCCGCATTGTGTATGCCATTTCATTTGCATTGTGTTTAGGATAGGAGTTAGCCCGAGCACGGGAAACGAGGGACGTTTCGTACTCCGAGTGACAGAACGTGTCTCAATTCCCTATCTCCGACACTCCGAATTACCCATGATGGAGTTTAGGTCTTGTTGTGTTTTCATGTGCATTCATCTCATATTGAGTCGTGCAATTCGGCTCCTCGGCCATCATGCATCGATATGCGTGATTGGTGACACGAGGATTGAGGACTACACTCCCCGAAGAGTAGTCATGCATACATATGTGAAAATACTTTGCCATGCCCTTTTCTTGCTCTCTGTTGCAGCAAATCAGAAATCAGCAGCTTTCCAAAGCCTTGCACAGCATTCTAGCATTAATTGCAAACAGAGGCGAATCGGGGCATCGCAATGGATTTCCGCGCCAGACAACTCGAGCATGCATCATTCATCATTTGGAACAGAGTTGAGGCGGGCCATGGATTTACGTGCCAATTTACCTGCTTTCCTAGATTAATTTGTTAATTAATTAGGATTTTGTATTTATTCGGACTGTACTATTTATTCGGACTGTATTATTCTTTCAGACCCTCCAAGTGAGGGCAATGTTGTAATAAGTGTGCGTGAGTGTGATGTATGTCTTCCAACCCCACGTCTTTCTCTCTTTTATTTACCAGCTTATGATGGTTAGATTAGGGCATATTTCAATTAGCATACAGTATGATAGCATGTTTGCATCATTCATCTGTATTGCATGCACCGGGCTCGGCGCATCATACTAACTGCATTTGTATTTCAATTCCAAGTTGAATACTTGTTAGTTGTAGCATTTCATATGCCATCTTTAGAATAGCTGAGCCTATCTTAGTTGCATTTTGCATGTGTTGCATTAGGCATTTCTGTATAGTTAGGATCATGCATGGATTTTTAACATAGCTTCTGTTTTGGCTTGGAGTACTCAGTAAGTTTTATGCTTTAGCATCCTTGCATGCGTGTGAGTGACTGCCATGATAGCATGTTTACCATGAGGCTATGTGCTTATATGATATACCTGCCTGAATGCCTGTGGGTGAAGGTTGGGTTATCCGAATTGGAACAATTCATTAAATGCAAGTTTTAAGCCCACTAGATAGTGGCAAATCACCTTGTTTTCTAAGCCCACTTGAGGGTGGCAAATCCACATTTTAGCCTACTTGCGAGTAGCAAACTTTTTTTTAAAACAAACATAAGATGTTTCGTTCCAATTCAGGTGACCCAGTCTACACTTGTATGCTGTGTGCATCACATAGTAAATCTAGGCTAATAACCGGAATAAGAACGCATAATGTTTTCAAAACTCGATATCATGGTTAGCAGAGGCCGATCTTTGATCAGGCGAGTGGGGGTGCTCAAGAAGTGACCTTTCCCAATCATACCCAAGTTCCCGAGCCAAGGCAACTTTGGTGATGACGGACACGTGGGCCTTAGGCAACGAGTCAGGGTTTCCTAAATTTTTCAAAATAAAATATTTAGGTGACGACTCTGTATCTGGCAAAGCAGTCCATGTTTGGCACTTCTTTCAAAAAATCTGTTTTCAAAAACGATTTGCCGGATTTAGACTCTTTGATGATTTCATCGATCTTGCATTGCACTCTGCGAGATTAGATACAGGATCGTGACATTGAGTCCTGAACTGTAGTGAGCTCAATGAACAACACCGGGGGGGGGGATTCCTTCCCGGGACGTTCGGGGAGGTCTACAGTTTCTGGCGACTCTGCTGGGGAATTAGAGAACTTGACTCAAACTCATGATATCTTGTTTTGATTACACTTATGTGTTTCTTTGCATTGCATTTGCATTGGTGTGCCTAGGACACTGTGTTTGCCATCTGCTATTCCTGAACGGTTTGCTGGAGGCTTGCTTTATCAAAGCATGCCGTAAGGCTGACCGGTTGCGGGCTCTGCCAGTATGGGAGCACAAACCCCGGTTTTACCAAGGCACCCCTTTTTGACCATTCGACCTAGTGCATATTCGGAATCCATAGTGACCATTCCAAACTAGGACAGGTTGGTTACCCGTTTATAGGTTGTTTGAAACCGCTGCGTGTGTAGTGAAACCCTAGTTCCTGACAAAATAGGACAGGGAAACCTTACCCCAACATAGGGGTGTTTTGGCTCTTACTTGTTTGTTATGTGCTTTTAGAGTGCGTCTCTATACGAATGCATGTATCAGTTTGCAAGTTTGGACATCAGGCCTACAGGCACCAATTCAGTATTTCTGGGTATCAGGGCCTGTGGGCACCAGTTCAGTATTTTTGAAATCAGTTATCTGCGGGTATCAGATTCAGCTTCGGAGACAGTGATTTGGGAACTGTGATTTGGGAATGATGATCAGTCTTTAAGAACAGTGTACCTATTGCGTGTTAATTATACCCGACTGTGTGTTGTGTTTATTTACGCCGTTATGCTGTCCGTTTGTCTGCTCGTTTATTTCCTTATTATTGTGTTATTTATCTTTTTTGCTAGGTAGTTTAGCACAATTGCTTCAGACCAAGCAGATATTCCCCAAGCACTCTGGACAAGAGGTCGCCGACTCAATCGATCTGAGGATCTGGTCGACGGACAACCAGTGTTTCACTCTCTACCCCCGGTTATCAGACGGAGGTCAAAAAGACGCAGTGTATCTGAGCAGAGGTTGCCAGAGCAGTAGATTACCCCATTAGTGGACAGTCGGATTGAGATCCCAATTGTTGCTATAGAGATAGACCTGTCAGTAGTTCAGACAGATCAGGGCAGTATAGCTGGACCGACAGGAGTTGTGGAAATGATGCGTTAGATGCAGGACACCATGAGAGCCATGCAGCAGGATGCTGTTCGCCGAGATGAATTTGCCAAACAACAGGCCGAGATCATGGCCCAGGAGGCAAAATTAATTACCAGGTTACAACAACAAGCCGGAGCATTTGCTTCACACCCAGTTCCTCCCCCACCAGGAATCCCGGCACCCGAGGAGGCACCAAATGTCCAGGCAGATACGGACATACCAACAGGGCCAGCTTCGCCCCCAATTCTACCCCAGCTATCTAAGGCACCTACGCCTGTCAATCAACCAGACTCTCCCTTCGAGTTCGAGGTAGACCATACAGCGCTGAAATTGAGCAAGCTTGAGAAGTTGTTCAAGAAATCCCAAGGGGTAAAGGCTATCCCGGATATCGAGGACGGATATACCGACGTGGCTGTGACGCTGCCGGATAGGTTTAAAATGCCGCAAATTGATCGTTTCGATGGATCTGGGGACCCCATGGTGCATCTCCGGCTATTTTCAGATATACTACGGCCAATGGGCCTCACCAGACCACAAAAGCTTTCACTATTTGGCCGGACCCTGTCGGGTGTGGCCGCTATCTGGTATGCGAAGTTAAAGGATGATGTCAAGCGGAGTTGGGATGAAATGGCCAAGGCCTTTGTCGCGCAATACTCTTATAATACCCAAATCGAAATTACGACTCGAGATCTCGAAACAACAAGGCAGGAGCCTAAGGAGAGCTTTTCGGATTTTGTAACTCGGTGGAGAGCAAAGGCTTCGATGATGACCCTGAGGCCTACTGACAAAGACCAAATCAGGATGATTGTGCGCAATCTCCAGCCAAAACTGATGCAAAAAATGATTATGCTCCCCTTTCCCACTTTTTCAGATCTACATGAAATGGGGGTACAAATTGAAGATGCAATGAAACAGGGTCTGATTGACCAAGATAGAGAGCAACCCCAAAGAACTTTCAACCGCAACAACAACACAGGCACCAGCAATGCCACAAATGCTAGAGCTTCAGAAGTAAGTGTGGTCACCACCATTCCCCCTCTCCTTCCAAGACCCATGGCAGCTACACCTTTCTCCGGCGTGTCCAGAAGCAACACACAAACCACTCGATTCCAACCCAGAGGCCAAAAAACCTTCACCCCACTATATATGCCACTGTCCAAGGCTCTAGGGGTATTAATCAAGAAAGGGCACTTAAAGCCCCTCGAGCCGAGGCCATTGCCAAATCCACTCCCTTCTTCTCATAACCCGGCAAAATACTGCGCATATCACCAACAACACAGTCATGACACTGACCAATGTTATAGATTGTGTCATGAGATTTAAGACCTCATTGACAAGCAGGTGATTGTACCTCCAGAAAAACCCAATGTCACAACAAACCCTCTCCCACCGCACAACCAAGCTCCACCTCCCAAAAGAATCAACTTCATCCAGACTGGGGTTGTGTCTTACGATCCTAGCATATATATCACTCCTTCCCACCTACCTAAGCTGGAGATGCTCCTTCCTGACTGCACTGACTCTTTGTGCATGTTGGACATCTCCAGAACCCAACCCGAGCCCATGATGGTGACTGGCAGAGATAGAACAGGGGGGGTTTTAGAGGAAGATGGAATTGTTCAATCAGGGTTTGAGCAGTCTAGGAATGTCGCTGGGGAAGCCTACGATCCAAGTGATTACATTCTGCCAGCAGGCCAATTTGAGCCTAATATTGAATTGCTAGAGAGGGCAGAGCTGTGTGTGATCCGAGGAGATGGATTCGAGCAGGGGACAGATGGTTTGACGGTTGTGGAAGAGGACTTGGCCAACCTCCAGTTTTTCAACGACCAAGATCCAGGAGACGCGGCAGTCAACTGGTTTGATTATGAGGAATCAACATAGGCTACTGGGTGGCTTGATGACGTGCTGGACGTTGTTGACGAAGCTCAGTTAGAACAGGGCCCGGCAGGGGCGAGCATATCAGTGGTGGCCGGAAGGGCCGGAAGTCAGAATGAATCGCCGGAGAGCGCCGGTGCTAAGAATTCCGCTCGAGACTTAGGCATTATGAATGCGGGAATTGTTGAACAGCCAGTTGTACTGACGCAGCTGGAACAAGAAAGGTTTGAGGATGCCGAGAGAATTAGGAAAGCTAAGGGCCCTGAGGGGACTGAGAGTGATGTGTGCACGAAGATAGAGAATGCTGTGAGCATGTGAACGGAGAGTATTGCGAGTGCAATTGAACCAGAGCCAGATAGGTGTCTGTTGGCTGCCGACGGAATGCGGTGGGAAGACGATGATTTATGTCTTGCCCACACGGATGAGGATTGGGAGAGTAAACAGCCAGATGATACCTGGTATATCGGTGAGGTCGATCATATGACGAGAAGTGGACGGTATTTCAAGCCCCCGCATCTAGACCAGCCAGAGGCATATGGGAAAGATAAGGAAGTTGAGAGACAGAAAGAGAAGCAAGTCGAAGAAGAGACTGTACTGAAGCAGTTAAAGAAGATACAAGCAGACATATCCATCTGGGGACTGCTTATGGCATCACGAGTGCATCGACAAGCTGTCTTATCGACCATGGACAAGGCCAAGCTCTCTATAGACACCACACCTGAACAGCGGTGGGCTTAGTTTTTCCGGGAGGAGCTACTCCGATGTTGACCTTTTCTAACAAAGAGCTGCCACCTGAGGGTGCGAACCACAACAAGCCACTCTACATCTCCGTGGAGTACAGAAATAAATGGATACCCGTGGTACTTGTCGACACAAGGTCCGCCATCAATGTGTGTCCAGCGAGGACTGCCTATGCAATTGGCTTGAAGACCGCGGACTTTGTGCCAACAGGCCAGGTGATTCGGGCATACGACAACACAAGTAGAGAAGTCATGGGGACAGCAAAAATTCAGACCAAGGTTGGGCCGGGGCAGCATGAAATTGACTTTCACATTCTAGAGGTTCCCACCACTTTCAATCTGCTCTTGGGGCGGCCGTGGCTGCATCAAGTGAAGGCAGTTTCTTTTACCTTGCATCAAATGGTGAAATACCCCCATGGAAAGGGAGTAGCCATTGTTTTGGGAAATCATTGATCCATTCACCGCCGGAAGTATCTATGCCAGTTTTGGAAATTGAGCACGGTATGGAGGATGTGTTCTTATCCGGTTTTACCCTAGCTGAGGCCCGGGTCGTGCAGAATATCTTAGCTATTAATGAGGGGGTGTATGTCAGTGCTCAATCGGTATACCTCATGAACAAGCTTCAACATATCCCCAGGATGGGATTGGGAAAGAGCGGCCGGAAGGGCGTCGCAGCATCGGCCGAGGTGCCACATAACCCACATACCTTTGGTTTGGGTTATCTGTCCACCAAAGATGATTGAATAAGGAAGGGTAAGGAGATGGCTGGGAGAGCCAGAGCGAAGAAGGTGGGGAAGCCTTTTGACTTAATGCACCGGCCCATTCAGGGTAGCCTAAATGGACGCTTCGTTCGGGAGGGGGAGGACTTTCCGTTCTGTGGCTTCCCAGAGTCGTGGCTGAACGCGGAGAGGAAGCGCGTGCCGGGGTTTGAGATTTTCTTTGACCTGCAGTTACCCGGGGATGGCGTTGCCGAAGAGCAAACAGACCCACTAGCTGAGGTTGAGCAGAGCAGGAAAGTGGAGTCTGAGGGCGCCGAAAGTGGAATGGGGGTAGCGCTGGCGTATCTACTTTCAGATCCTCCGATCGAGTAGAAGTACTTGGGGGATAACTTCTCGATATGCGTGATCGGGAACGGAACGGCTGCGGGCCTACCAGCAAACATTTTGGATGCATCTATCGCACCCTCTCTCATTTGGCAGTATGAAGAGGGATTTTTGTCCAGCAGCATCGGGTCAGGTAGTGAGCCAGAATTTGATTCCGCCGAATCTAGTGAGTCGGAATCTGGTTCCAGCTCGACTGAGTCTGAGTCTGGTAATCCTGGCGATGATTACCCGGATGCCACAGTCTTGTCCAGGTCGTCTTTTTCTTTCTCTTTTGAGTCTGTTGTAACCGAAGAATTGGAGGATTTGGATGTGCTTAATGAGAATCAAGTAGCTGTGGTTTCTGAGTACTTTTTTGTCCCCTTGATTTATTGCATTAATTCAGAATTTCAAAATTTTGATGAAAACGACGAGGAAGAAATTACTTCGGTTTTGCAACGCTTAATTGAACAAGAGCAGGAAAGATTTGTTAAACCCTTAATGGATGAAATCACTACTGTGAATGTCGGTACTGAGGAGGACCCGCGGCTGGTCCAGATCGGGTCCACGTTGTCTTCGGAGGAACGCGAGCGCTTAGTCACTTTATTAAAAGATTTCAAAGATGTTTTCGCATGGTCCTACGAAGACATGCCTGGAATCGATCCTGAGATTGAACAGCACCGGATCCTTCTTGACCCCGAGGCCCGACCCGTTAAGCAAAAACTCAGAAGGATCCGCCCGGACTGGGCTCTCAAGATTAAGGAAGAAGTCACCAAGCAAATTGACGCAAGTTTCTTGCAGGTATCCGAATACCCGACTTGGTTGGCCAACATTGTTCCAGTGCCGAAGAAGGATGGTAGGATCCGAGTATGTATGGATTTTAGAGATTTGAACAGAGCTAGTTCGAAGGACGACTTTCCCTTGCCGCACATTGATGAGTTAGTGGACTTCACAGTGGGGCATGCTTTGCTTTCGTTTATGGATGGCTTCTCAGGCTACAACCAGATAGTGATGACACCTGAAGACCGAGAAAAGACTGCCTTCACCACCCCATGGGAGACTTATTGCTACAGAGTAATGTCGTTTGGGTTGAAGAATGCTGGAGCTACATATCAACGGGCCGCGACCACAATATTACATGACATGATCCACAAAGAGGTTGAGGTGTACGTGGACGACATGATTGCCAAGTCCAAAGAAAGGGAGGGCCACTACACCGCCTTGCAAAAATTCTTTCAAAGGATCAGAGAATTCCGGTTACAGTTAAATCCTCAGAAGTGTACGTTCGGTGTCATAGCAGGGAAAATGCTGGGGTTTCTCATTACACAGAGAGGTATCGAAGTCGACCCTTCCAAAATCAAGGCCATCCTAGAAATGCCACCACCAAGGACTGAAAAGGAGGTGCGAGGCTTTCTGGGTAAAGTACAATTCATAAGACGGTTTATCTCAAAATTAACCTTGACTTATGAACCACTTTTTGGTCTCCTGAAGAAAGGAAAGAAATTCCAGTGGGACGGCCAATGCCATGCTACTTTTGAAAAGATCAAGGAATATTTACAGAACCCACCTATGTTGTCACCACCAGAGCCGGGAAGACCGTTGATATTGTACCTTTCAGTGACTGAGACCACAATGGGCTGCATGCTCGCGCAAGAATCTGAGGACAAAGTAGAAAGGGCCATCTATTATCTGAGCAAGAAGATGCTAGAGTATGAGACTCGCTACACACCATTGGAGAAGGCTTGCTTAGCCTTGGTATGGGCTACCAGGAAGCTGCGGCACTACCTGTTAGCTCACTCTGTAATGTTGGTTTCGAGATTAGATCCCATCAAATATCTCTTCGAGAAACCAGCACTTACGGGTAGGCTAGCTCGTTAGTTGTTGTTGCTTTCCGAATTCGATCTGAAATATGTGACTGAAATATGTGACGCGCAAGTCGGTCAAGGAAAGAGCGGTAGCAGAATTCTTAGCCGATCATCCAGTGGAAGGGGGTGAAGCAGTTGAGTATTTATTCCCAGATGAGGCCATTTTCCATATCGACGACGAGTTTTGGACGATGTATTTCGATGGAGCGTCCAACCAATATGGGTATGGGATAGGAGTGTTGCTGATAGCACCCGACAATTCCTGTATCCCTTTAGCCTTCAAGCTCCGGTTCAAAGTCTTGAACAACGAAGCAGAGTATGAGGCATGCATTGCCGGTCTAGAAGCAACCCTAGAACTAGGGACAAAACGGTTGGACGTCATCGGTGACTCGAACCTTGTTGTATCTCAAGCGAAAAGAGATTGGAAAGTCAAAGAAGAAAAGATGATGATGTATCATCAAGCCCTGGATTTGTTAATTCCTCGGTTTGAGAAGCTAAACTTTGCTCATCTAGCAAGAGAGAACAACAGGTTCGCAGATTCACTAGCAACTCTATCTTCCATGATAGACATCCCGTTTGGAGTCCGGATGTGTCCAGTTATTATTGACCAAAAGTTTGCGCCGGCTTACGAGTCAATTGCTACTATAGACGAGGTTCAAGATGAGAACCCCTGGTATTACGACATTTGGAACTTTTTGGAGAAAGAGACGTATCCACCAGGGGCAAATGCCAAAGATAAAAGGGCAATCAGAAGAATGGCTGTTCAATTCATCATCTGCGGGGGTAAACTGTATAAGAGAGGTGATCTGGGAATGCATAAGCTATGCATTGAAGCCAAAGAATCAAAACACCTGATGGAGGCCATCCATGGAGGAGAATGCCGTAATGCTGGCACGGAAGATCCTCAGACAGGGTTACTACTGGTCCACCATGGAAGAGAATTATATCGACTTTGTTCGGCGATGCCACAAATGTCAGATCCATGCAAATCGCATGAACATCCCGCCGTCGAAGCTGTACAATATGACTTCGCCATGGCCATTTTCAGTTTGGGGAATTGATGTGATCGGGGCTATCACTCCGAAGAGGTCTAACGGGCATGAGTTCATCCTGGTCGCGATAGATTATTTCACGAAGTGGGTTGAGGCCCAGTCTTATGCGGTGTTAAAGGCGTCGCATGTTGCAAAATTCATCAGAAACAACATCATCTGTCGTTATGGGGTCCCAAACGAGGTCATCTCAGATAATGGTTCCCACTTCAAGAAGGAAGTGATTGACTTGTTGGAGAAATACAACGTGGCTTTTCATAAGTCATCCACATACCGGCCGCAAACCAATGGAGCAGTTGAGGCCACCAACAAGAATATCAAACACATATTGCAGAAGATGGTGGAAACCTACCGGGATTGGCCAGACAAGCTGTCGTTTGCTCTATGGGGGTACCAGACTTCAATTAGAACTTCTACTGGGGCGACTCCGTATTCATTAGTTTATGGGATGGAGGCCGTTCTACCTATTGAAATTGAGGTTCTGTCATTGCGAGTATTGGCTGAGTGTCAAATTGCCGAAGCAGATTGGCAGCAGAACAGATTTGAAGAACTCATGCTTTTTGACGAGCGCAGACTGAAAGCACTGTACCATGTTCAAGGCTATCAGTGCAGAATTGCTAGGGCTTTTAACAAGAAAGTTAAGTCCAGGAATCTAAAAGAAGGAGATTTGGTGCTCAAGGACAACCAAGCTCACATCCACGACCCAAGGGGCAAGTTCAGACCCAATTGGACTGGTCCCTACATCATCAAGTCAATTTGGTCAGGTGGAGCTGTGGTTCTAATGGACCTAGATGGCTTGGAGTTCTCGCAACCGATCAACATGGACAAGTTGAGGAAATATTACCCCTGAGAGGCTCGCTAGGCCGAAAACCCGAAAGGGCGACCTAGGCAAAAGTTAGAGCATTGAAAAATTGGAAAATATAAAAACTGAGCTCGCAAGGTTGAAAACCCGCAAAAGGCGGCCTTGGCAAAAGTTAGAGTGTAAAAGGAGAGTGAAAATACTCGAGTGAACCTAAGCCTGAACTACGTAAGGCTTGATTCCCATCTTTGGGATACGTAGGCAACTTCATCCTGAAGTTCAGCCATAAACTTTTCCCCGATCAACTTTGTCCATTTGATCATCTCGGCCATCTTTGTCTATTTAGCATTCAAGAGTTTGGTTATGATCTCCGGTGCAGTGCTCTTCAGACTAGGGGCAACTTTCCGTTGCTGTGCAGTGCCACGGTACTCTTCAGACTAGGGGCAACTTTCCAGTTACTGGGATCCAGGGTTGTGCATCTCAGTGACAGATTTCAGGCATGTCCAGTTCTGATTCCATATCGAAAATGGTTTTGAAAAGTTTTAATAAAAGTTGACTTTGTTCAAAATTAATCTTTTTACAACTTAGACCATTTTTGGACCAAAGCGGAAAATTTTCAATATCTACAGCCTTCAATTTCATTGATTTCAATACAGAGTTCTCCTGCTCTTGCATACAAATTGAAGTTGCTTTTTATTACATTCATAGGGAAAACTTGGAAGTACTAATAAAGCAATAAATTCGGGGCATAGCTAAGTCAGGTGTTCCTGCGCCCCCTCCCAGAGCTGGTCGAAGCCTCTGATGCCAAAGTACGCCCTTCCTGTGCCTCTTCATTAAGCCAGTCCAAGCACTCATCAGACAAGGTGCAACTAAAAGTGGGAGCAAGGGCCAGGAGCTCTCTAGTCCTCCATGCTGTGGCATACCGGACAAGCTGTACGCCTCGAACCGGGAATGCAGCAGGATACTCTATCCCCTCTGGCGGGCAAGTCTGATCATGACCAAACTGGCGCCGGAACCAGAACAGAAAGTAGAACATACAGTAAGTCAGACCAATCAACTGGATCCCGGTTTGCCGGGACATACTATAGCTCATTGCCGGAAGATTGAGCCAAGGACAGCGCCAAGCAATGCGATCCGCAGACAAATTACCCATTCAGTCAAATCACCATCCCTCATCAAGGGCATCGACTAGTCGTTGTCGGAAGTAGCCGCGAGCTGAGTAGGCTGGGCAAGAGTCCACAACCTGCAATTTATCCATCAACCATACTTGGAGAGGGATTGGAAAATGAGAGAATAAAGAATAGAGAGATATACGATGAGAGAAAAGTAAGAAAAGGGTTTTGTGAGAAAAACCAAGCTTGAGGGCCGAGTGATGTGAGCAATATATATGTGAGAAAGGGTGGGAAATATTACCTGCAGCAGTAGTGGACTCCCTGCGAATCTGGCCGTCTCTCGGCGATATAAAGCATCCAAGCCCATCAGCGTCTCGGCCAATGCCATGGCAATGCAGCTCTTTCCTTCTTTCAAGCCTTGAGCAACTTCAATCAGATGGGTGCTAGATCTGCTAAAGCTCGGGGCAAGCAAAAAGTGAGATAGCATGCACAAGCAAAGGGCGTGTTGCTGAAAACCTTGCCAATGATGGTCGTCGCGGTTACCAGCATCAGAAAAGCGATGAATCAAGCCAAGGATATCCAGCTCCCCGTTGTAGATCAGAGACCGAGCATCGTGCATGGTGGGCCCACACATCTGTCCTAAAGCTTGGGCATGACCGAAGCGAAGCTGGGATAAAATCTCTTCATGGCGCTCAGATTCCATCAAAACTTGAAAATCTTCGAAGGTCGGACACATCTCTTGCCCGCCGAAGCTAAAGACGTGTGTTACCGGATTCCAAAACATCACCGTGGCATGGAGGAACAGAATGTGCAGCGAAGTACGGCTCAGCGTGAATAGTGCATTCAAGCCGAAGCCCCGGAAGTTCAACTTTTCCGAGCCATTTAGAGAAGCAATCCAAGCAGTGAGATTTTGGGTGAGAAATGCTTCCATTTTGGTGCAAAACTAAGATGAAATGAGAGAACCACGAGGCTGGAGTTTTTAAAGAGGATAAGGCACTGTTCGGAGGACACGTGTCGAAAATTTGGTGGTTGCCAAGTTAGGTGGCCGGCCGGCCACCTTTTCTGGCAAGCCGACCACCCCTCTCCCCTCCAATGCAAAAAGCTGGTCGGCCAGCTCCCTTAGGTGATCGGCCATCAAGAGGAGGGTGGCTTTAGTCTTGTTCTAGCTTCTAGAACAAAATTCCAAGCATTTCCATGCATTGGGGGCGTTAAAGGTGCGAGTTTTCCTCTGTTTCGGATGCGTTCCGTCACCCAGATCGTCTAAAATGCATTTGTCTATCGAGTTATTGTTAAATCCTGCTTATTGAGTTGTTGTTTTTGCTTATTGAGTTGTTGTTTTGCTTATCGAGTTGTTTAGTTTATTGAGTTGACGAGTTTTGTGTATTGAGTTGTTACTTTTAGTTTAATCAACATTGTTGTGTCTTGCTTATCGAGTTGTAAGTTTAATCAACATTGTTGTGTTTTGCTTATCGAGTTGTAAACTTGCTAATGTTCTGTCATTTCTTAGTAAGTTAAGTTGCTTTGTTTGTTGCGTCGGTTCACTACCTGACTTGGCAATTTTCAATGCATGATTTCCATTCAATCTCATTTTTGTGTAAAATAATGCGATGCGATGCAAGAACATAAAATACAACACTTTTTTGAACAAAAGCTGTTTCATTCCATCATGTTTCCTTTGTTACAACATTTTACAACAAGGGTACAAGTTTTACAGAAAATAAAAACTGCCTAATAATGTGCAATGTGCTACAACTACTAGTAAAAAAGGCAAATAAAGCAGGAACATCTGTGCTCTCAAGCGCGAGAAAAAGAGGCCCTCTCCGTCCTCTTCTGCGGAACAGCCTCAGCACCATCATCGCCATTTGAGTCAGAGCTGTCATCCTCGAGATCCTTCTCGGCATCACCTCTGCCCTCAGAGCCAGACTCAGAGTCATCCTCTCTGCCAGTAGATGTCTCTGACTGATGATGCGTGGACTCCTCCTCCTCACTGGACTCCTCCTCAATGATATGTGCTCTGCCCCTGCTTCATCCGCGAGACGACTCCCCTCTCCCGGCTCTTCGAGAAGGCCTAGATGGCCCAGCTCCTCTGGAAGGCCCAGATGGCCCGGCCTGTGGTCCGGTATATATTGGAGGCATCTGAAAAGAAAGAGTGCAATTTGAATACATCAGCCAAAATATGTATATCAGATGTACAGGTAAAAAGCTACATGGAGTGGATGTATGCAAATATAGTACATGGGTGTGGTGTGTGTCAGATGTGCTCTCCGCATACAGTCGATCAATCAATGCAGTGAAATGTTCAAATTCAGCATGTCATCAGAAATATGATAAACGCAAGAAAACTAAACAGTACCGTGACGCCCATGATGGATAGTTGTGCCTCTCTCCGCAAGACCATGCCTTCGAGCGAGGCCACTAACCCGAGTAACCCCTCAGCATACTCTGTGGTGGGCTGCAGATGTAAGTGCAAATCATCAGTGAATGAATGAATGCCCAAGTATCTGAGTGATAAAGCAAAGCTGTAAAACATACCAGTGGTGAGTCAGGGTCTCTAGTGTATGGATGATCTGGCATAGGAGGCTCTAGCGGAATTGGGTAGGAAGCCCCGTATCTCCATCCCGTCAACTCAGTCGGGATGCCTGGCCATCCGGCATGATGATAAGTCGGGGGAATCGGAGGGACCAGTCCAGCCCACCTCTGGATGTGCTAGCCCTACTGGCCGAAGGAATGTGTGATACCCCTGTTCCGTAATGCGTTAATCGGCCCTTAATATGAATTTGATTATAGGTTTGATATGATTTGGTGTGCCATTATGTGATATATGTGATTCTAGAATTCTATCTGTCCACCGTAGGAATATCTGTTTGAATAATCTGCTTTGGAATTAAATTGAGGGCCTTATCGGCCACAGAACTCGAAATTGATTACGCCATTGTGGTTGGCATAATTTTTAGAGCCTACGGTGAAATTTAATTGAAAATGATTAAATTGATAAATTAAGTACCCCATTATTTTATATATAAATATTTGTTAGTGGGGCTTGTTGTATATTGGCACTACACTCCCCTTTAACTCTTATGAACTCAAAAATCTGAGGGATTCAATTGTGAGAGAGAGAGGGCCGGCCTTGGTGAGAGAAGGGGAGAGAAATTGTGCAATTTGGCTTAAAGCTTGGAATTTTGGGGATTTAGCTCAAGAATTGATTAGAGCTTAGAAGATCAAAGCTCTTAGGTGAGTAACCAACCCCTAACTCATGAATTTGAGTTGTGATTTCGTGAATTGAAGATTAATTTGTGATCTAGAACATGAAAGGAGTTGGTTTTGATGAATTTGAAGACTATATATGCATGCATGCATGTATTGTTTCGAATTTGCATATTTGAGCTTGAATTACATGACTCATGTTGCAATTTTGGTTGAAATCCATGTATTTGACCATCTTTTCATCATATGAGATGAGCATGAAGGTTATATGTCACATGCATGTACAATCCATGGAAGTAGAAGCTTTGAATGCATGAAATGGTTACATTGGTAATGAGTTGGTGGAAAATGAGCCATGCATGTAGATAAATTAGGAAATTGAGCTTCAATATGTTGTAATTCTATGTTTGTACCATGTTAGTACATGATTATGTGAAGTTTGGACCGAAATCATGCATTTAGAGCCTTTGAATGTCGAGATGAAGCTCAAGAACTCAATCTGGAAAACCTAGATTTTCGATGTCCGCTCGAGCGGGTGAAGTACCGCTCGAGCGTATAAATCGAGCTCCCAGCATTTTCTGCAGACAAGGTTCCCGCTCGAGCATGAACTCGGTCGCTCGAGTGGACTGCCTGACTACATAGCTCCCCGCTCGAGCGCCAAAGTCCACGCTCGAGTGGGGACCCTATTTTCTGAAATCCTGTTTTTGCATTTTGTGTTCTGTTTTCCGTTCTCTTTCACTTGCAAGCACTCTTAGGCGTATGTTAAGCATTGTAAATGAGTTAATGAGATGATAATAAAGCCTAAAGAGGAATATGTGAATTAAGGAACGGATTGAATGGTTAATGACCCTTTTGTGTTCATGGAATGTGTAGGGTCAAGCTCCAGGGCGAATCCACAAGCCGATCACTGTGAGTAATATCGATATTTGAATGCTTGTGAATGTCCAATTGTCTATTCCCTTATAAGCTTTATGAATTGTTAAATTGGGATTATGGACGTAAGTCTGATATGAATAAACATAAATGGGCCCAAGGTCGTTTTGATAAACATAAATGGACCAAAGGTCGTTTTGATGAGCATAAATGGACCGAAGGCCATTTTGACAGAAATGAATGGACCGAAGGTCGTTCTGATAGAAATGAGTGGACCGAAGGTCGTTTTGACATGAATGAGTGGGCTGAAGGCCATTTTGACAGAAATGAATGGACCGAAGGTCGTTCTGATAGAAATGAGTGGACCAAAGGTCGTTTTGACATATATGAATGGACCTAAGGTCGTTTGACATGAATGAGTGGGCCGAAGGCCGTTTTGACAAGAATGTATGGGCCGAAGGCCGTTTTGACGTAAACGAATGGGCCGAAGGCCATTTTGACAGAAATGAATGGACCGAAGGCCGTTTTGACATACATGAATGGGCCGAAGGCCGTTTTGACATGAATGGAAATCTGAATGGGCCAAAGGCCAGAATGTTTAGGACTACAGTCACTTGATTTGAATTTCGTATAGTTATATATTTGTTAAATGGAAATATGAATTGGGCCTAAAGCCGTTTGGAATATGTTGTTCTACATTGTTATGTAACTTCTGTATTTGATTTGATATTATTCACTGGGCTTTCGCTCACGCTCATTCATGTGTTTGTAGGTGAGCCAAGAGAAGTCCAGACCCAGCCTCAGTGAAGTCGGTATGGAACAACTAAGGTTTTGAGAGAGTCAGCCCTTGTGTCTCACGTATGAGACCCGTCTTCGCCTTTTGTTATGTATTTACATTTTGTCAGGTTGGCGAAGTTTTGTATATGTCTGCTTATAGTTTTTATGGGTTGACTTAGTTTTGGATGATCCTGTCTGTACAGAACTTATGTCACTATGTTTCTGTTGTGAGTTATTAACGTACATATGTATGGTTTGTTTTGATGTGCCATGTAAGCACAGCTCTATGGACAAAGTTTTAAATTTCTGCTTCCCTTTTGGCCCCCTTTACTCTGATGTGTTTAGTCTGTTTTGATTTGAGGCCGTAGGTAATCTTAGGATTACTGGCCGGTTACGTCCTTAACCCATGGGGGCGGGTTCGGGTCGTGACAGAATGTCTCTGGCTCGGGTGTGACTCGAAGACGGCATGCCGGTAGACCTCCTCGAGGGAGTACGGACACCTGTCAGTGGAGACATCAAGTAGGTGTGATGGTAGGTTGCGTACTTCCCGCCCTCCAAATACAGCAGTGCATCAATGCCCAGCCTGGCATCAATGACACCCTGGGGAGTAAGCTTATCAGCGAGCCGCATATCGTCTGGGGGTGCTGAAGGGACACTCAGCTCAGGGAAACCCATAGTCTAACGAAGAAAGCGTTCTCCCAGGAACCAGGCCCTCCCAACTGGCCCCTCGAACAAGATCCTATACTGGGAGGAGGCCCATCCTCCGGCAAACTGGAATCGGAGATTCTCACCCAAAGGCGCCCAAGGCTGCCATAAGATCTGCGGATAGCCAAAGCATAAGTCGATTATAAATCGCAAATGTGCAAAATAAATCAAAGATCAACACATAAAGAATTGGGGGTTCTAAAATACCTCGGTCGCCCGCACAGTGTCAAAATACTGCCGTAGGTAAGGGAGAGTCTCCCGGGGCCGCGACCGGTACTGACCCTCGAAGACGAGCGAATAAGGGGTCATGAGAGGGGCCTCCACCTCGAGCTCCGGGGCTAGCGTCGGAAAGTATGCGAAGACCATAACTGTGGAAAACAGGGCAAAAGCCATCAGAATACAGAATGTTGAGTGCAGAATCTGAATACGGAATGCTAAGGGCAGAATGTAAGTACAGAATGTAAAGGGTGCCGTGTGTGCAATATACAGATAATGAAAAGCAGAAATGTGAATCAAGAGGACAGAAGGTACCTCCCACGCTCTCCAATAGCCGCCGACTATGTTCCCCCATCCGCGGGAGGTCGCACTCATATAGCAATAGAGGGTAGCTAAGCTGGTGCCACCCCAGTCATACTGACTAACCTGTGTGAGGTCTACCAAGGCACTCAGCAAATATAGCCCAACGGTGTTCCCCCTATCGGCGAACAGAGTGGTCCTGAAGAGGAACATCAAAAACCCGCGGGTGTACTGTGCAATCTCCTCAGGAGTCTCGGGCTCAGTCCCCCTGAACTGCGTAGAAAACCAGGTATATCGGACTTGACCCGAAGATCGGTCTACCGGTGGGCGAGCTCCCAACAGACGAATCCAGGCAGCCTCCCACTCGCCCATGTCCTCATCGTAAGGGATCGCCCAGCCTCCCACGTCAAGGCCCGTCAACACGGCGAAGTCAAATGGGGTCATGGTCATGTCCCCGACGGCTGAGAAATGGAAAGAGTTGGTGGTGTCCCACCATCTCTCCACCAGGGCGTCCATCAATGTCCGGCTAGCTGGATAGGGAGATATCCCGGTACAAAAGGTCCCGAATCCTGCCAGATCAACCCAATCGTGGACAGCCTCCGGGAGCTCCGCGTACCAATCTCTCGCAGCAATAGAACCGTATCCCCGTGTAACGCGGGAGGATGTCTGCATTCATAACAAACACATGTATTCAGTTTCAAAATAGAATGAATAAGCTGTGTGTAAATGAAAAGATATGAGCTGTGTACAAATCAAATAACTTTCAACAAATGTGGGCTGCGTGTTCACCATCAAATTTGGGCTATGTGTTCAGATTTTAGAAATTTAAAGTTTGGGCTGCGTGTTCAACTTTCAATCAAATTTGGACTGCGTGTTCAGATTTCATAAATCTAAAGTTTGGGCTGCGTGTTCAACTTTCAATTAAACGTGGGCTGCGTGTTCACCATAAAGTTTGAGCTGCGTGTTCAACTTTCAACAAATGTGGGCTGCGTGTTCACCATCAAATTTGGGCTGCGTGTTCAGATTTCAGAAATTTAAAGTTTGGGCTCCGTGTTCAACTTTCAATCAAATGTGGGTTGCGTGTTCACAATCAAATTTGGGGCTGCGTGTTCAGATTTCAGAAATTTATAGTTTGGGCTGGTGTTCAACTTTCAACAAATGTGGGCTGCGTGTTCACCATCAAATTTGGGCTGTGTGTTTAGATTTCAGCAATTTAAAGTTTGGGCTGCGTGTTCACAATCAAATTTGGGCTGCGTGTTCATATTTCATAAATTTAAAGTTTGGGCTGCGTGTTCAACTTTCAACAAATGTGGGCTGCGTGTTCACAATCAAATTTGGGCTGTGTGTTTAGATTTCAGAAATTTAAAGTTTGGGCTGCGTGCTCAACTTTCAATCAAATGTGGGCTGTGTGTTCACAATCAAATTTGGGCTGTGTGTTCAGGTTTCAGAAATTTAAAGTTTGGGCTGCGTGTTCAACTTTCAATCAAATGTGGGCTGCGTGTTCACAATTAAATTTGGGCTGCGTGTTCAGATTTCAGAGATTCAAGTGATTGAGCTATGTGTTCAAGACAGAGCATTGTGTTATAGACTAAGCGTGCAGAACAAGTTGTGTGCTAAAATGAGAAGAAGTATGGCATGCAAATGTGTTCAGAACGAGCAATAAGCATACATAGCATGAAATGCAGGGAAAATGCAGAATTAAGGTAGGAAATGTGAAGAGATAAAGTACATACCTCTCGTGCCTGATGGGAGAGATGGGACTCTGGCTCCCGCAGTAGCAGGTTTACAGGAGCTCGAGGGTCGAAGTCGGTAAAATGATAAAAAATCGCCCGAGGGAGGACATGAGTCGGAGGATCGTACCTCTCGGAGATGAAGGGGCGAACCCTCGGATGTAAAGACATGATGTCAGGCTCGCCTCCGGCGCTTGGAGAACCTCTGCCGTGGGGAAATTGACCTGCCATTTCAAGAAATTTGCAAAAAGGAGCAAAAATGAGCGAAATGAGCCAAAATTGGAAAAAGTCAACTCTCGGGAAAGGAAAAAGTCAACAAAAGTCAACTCCCAAGAAAATCTTCCAAATATTGAGACAAACTTACCTCAAGTGGCGAAAATGAGAAAAGAAGCCCCGAAATCAAATTTTAATCGGTTCAAAGTGAAGAGAACTGAAAGTTTTTGCGAAACAACTTGGCATGGGGCGTTGGAAAACGCGTATAAAGCGCAGATCTGAGAAAGAAAATGGTCTAGGAAGGAGGAGAAGGTAGTTTCGGAGCTGAAGTTATGAGCAAAAGGTGTTTGGCTTTGTATATTTAAAGAAATGAGAGCAAAAAGACCAAACTGCCCCAGATTTGGGCTAGGTGGTCGGCCGGCCACCTTTTCTGGTAGGCCGACCACTCCTTGCACTCCAACCTGGTCGGTGGCCTCCCCTAGACTCCAAACCTGGTCGGTGGTGTTCCCAAGGTGGTCTCCAAGGTCTCTGCAAATTTTGGTAGTCATTAGAGTCCCCGGGACCCAAGAAAGTACAAGAAAAGTGCATTTTTTTGTCGCGAAATCCCTCCGCGGGAACTCCAACTCCAACTTTCGATGCGTGTTTCATTGTCATTCGTCAAGAACAAGATGTATCCTTTTTGAGCATGCTGTGACCCTTCTAGGAGGTAAACCGGAAGTCGCGATTGAGTCGCACTCGTCGAAACTTGCATTTCTTTGCTCGTTGTTTCGTGGCAAACATGCATTCGAGTTTGCACTTATCTTGCATTGTTATGCACGTCACTTGCATTCTCATGCATACCACTTGCATTGTTGTGCACGTTTCATTGGTATTGTTATACCCTCATGCTTAGCTTGCGTTGTTACGCACGTGTCTCTCGCATTGCGATGCACTTTCCCATCGGCACCGTGTTTGTCTGCATTTGATGTAGTGTTGAACATGTGTTGCTAACAATGTTGTACTTGTTAAGTTTCTCTCTTTTGCAGGCACGATATTGTATGTACGGTTCATTTGAAGCTGGTGCAACCAGACGAATCGCACAGGTATTGTATCTTCTCCGTGTGAGACGTGGCGGGAATTGAACAATTCTCCGCATTCATAAGTTGCATGAAATGTAGTTGTTGCTTTGCATTCTTGCTTAAAACTGTTGCGTGTGCGCTTCATTACAGCTTGCTGCTTTGCATAATCATGAGTTATATCCGGCTTTATGCATACTATTTTGCATTTTGCCCCTACCTACGGGCATGCCTACGGGCACATCTTTGTTATCTTGTATGTTTGTCTAAGTCTTTGGCCTCGTCAAAAATGGGTCGTCTCTAGGCTCTGACATTCACTCCCGTCATGTGTGACTTCCGAGTTCTGTCAAAGAGGGGCAACTGTAGACACCCCATTTTTGACCGACCTTAAGACTCAGACGTCACCAACTGGGTGCTCGGTGATGTTGCATGTTGTGCTCGTTCTGAAGTTGCGGAGTCTCGGCTGCGAGCCTTGCCTCCGGACTTCGGAGCTCTTTTGTGCTTTGTCTCGGTTTGCGAACCAGGTCCTGTTTTCTCTTTTTTCTCTTCCCGAAGGGAGGGAGAGGTCTCGTAGATCATCTCTCAGTGGCCGTAGGCTACATTTCGTGGTCGTAGGCCATTTGTCCCATTTGGAGCCCGATTTTCGGAGCCATCGGCCGTGTGCCTCGGTTCGGGACCGCTTAACTACCTCCGTTTGCTCCAATTTTTGGCACACATCTTATTTCCTCCCTTTAGGGGAACACTGTGGCCCTGGAGACCACCTTCGTGGTCATACGCCACTTCTTGTGCCTAACAGCCTGTTTTCGGGGCCCCGAACTGCGTGTTTTGGCCCCCGAACCTTCGTTTTGCATCCGTTTTGATCCGTTTTTGGTGGAGACACTATTTTCATTGTTAAGGAGGTGGTAGGATGGTGGTCGGCCACCTCTTCCCCTGAAAAGCCAGATTTCTCATTTTCTCTCTCCAAAAGTCAATTTTTCTGACAGAAAGCTGATTTTTCTCACTTTTGAGCCACATTTTCTGGCTTTTCATACCACCATTGTGTTGTGCTCATCTGGGAGGCCCCCAATATGGATAGGCTGGCCAGAAATTCATCTTGACCCTTTTGGACCTTACTTAGCTTTTCTCTCTCCTGGGTCACTTTTTTTGGTTTTTCTTTACACAGCTGTATTCTACTCATCTGGGAGGCCACCTTTCTGGGTAAGCCGACCAGCAATTTTTGTTGACCCTTTTGATCCCTGGTCGGCCGACCAGGGGAGGTGGCCGGCCGGCCACTTGAACTGGCCAGCCTGCTTCTTGCTTTTTGCTTTTTCTGAGTGTAATCCAGCTGTGCCAGCTGGAAGCCATTTGGTGCATCCTCCATACACGTGTATGGAGGATGCTTGGGCCCTTTTTAGATATTTTGGAGCCTCTCCTCTATAAAGGAGAGGCTTGGCTTCATATCAGCTGGTTGAACAAAATTCCCTAAGGCATATCACCTCCCTCCTCCATTGTCACTGCTCAAAGCTCCAAAACCCTAACTTTCTTGGTCCATTTGCACTACAACCCTTAGCACCACACCCCCATCATCCATTCCAGCACCTTGGAAGTCATTTGCAGAGGTTGAAAGCTCACCAACTTGGTCTAAAAGCTGCTGGAGGTCGGTTCTTCAAGGGTAAGTGTCCATTTCCCTTAAACTTGTATTTTTTTGCATGATTAGTTAGCCTTATTTGCAAGCATTTTTGGGCTTCGACCCAAACTGTAAAGTATCTTATTTTGATCTCCTCTTCAACTTTGTTTAAGGGCACTTTTCTGTTTGAGGTCATTTACTTCCCCTTATCCTCTATCTCTCTTTTAGGGCTATTTTTGCATCCTATTTTAGCCTTACTTGTGAGCATTTTCGAGATTTTCTATAAACTGGAAAAAGTCTTTTTTTGACATCCTCTTCAAGTTTTGTTAAGGTCCCATTTCTGTTTGGGGTCATCTTCCCCCTATGCATGCTTCATCCCTTCATGATTAAGGCTATACATTAGAGCACTTGCATTGGCCATGGTTTGGCCTCTTAGCCACTGAAATCCAGTGGATTTTTAGTAGCTTAGATGCATTTTTGAGGGCCAAAATTAGTGGGGGGTGACCCCCTCTCTCCTTGTCTTGTTTGGGGGTCTTTTGGGCCTTCCAAAGGGACCCTATTTTTCATGCATTGGAGTCATGTTTCAGGCCTCATTCTGTGAGTTTTGAGGTCTGCCTTGCCTCTGTCCAAGACCCTTTTGGCCATATTTTATACCTACAATGCATGTGTAGAGCAATCCCATCCAAGGCTCTTCAAAGGAGTCTTTCTTTGCATGTTTCCTTGACTGATTCAGGGCCAATTTATGAGTTTTAGGGCTGTCATAACTCATTTCGAGAGTTGTTTTGGTCGTGCTAAGTGTCTATCTTATATGTGCTTAACAACCCCTTGAATGGCCTTCTAAAGAAGCCCCTCATTTTTGCATGCATTGGCTGCATTTCAGTGATTATTTGGGCATATTTTGGCATATTTTATTCACTGTTTTTGGCTGGTTTGATGAGTTCTCATTTGCTTCATATACATGCCATGTAAACCATGCTTGCTAGCCAATGTTGCATGCTATTTTAGTCCATCATGTTAGCATCTTTTGGCCATGCTCTAAACTAGAAATGTGCATGTTTTGGGACTGCCTTGGCTTTGTCTTTAGACTTCATGATCAAATAATGCTTGCTTTGTATACTCGTGGTTCAATGCATTGGATTAGTTTTGAGTTTCGGGGCTTATTCCATGCATCGGGTGCCATATTTCCATGTTTCGGGACTGTTTAGCATTATTTTTCAGTGCTGAAAATTACATGTTTGAATACCATGCTTCATCCTTGCCATGTTTTGGTAGAGTGGCATTTAACGCCTTAAGTTCGGTCCTCGATTTGCGTGCATGTGTGCACGCATTTCGGTCATCTCATTTTCATCTTACGGCTATTGATGTGAGTGTGGCTGAGGTCTACTCATGTTGGTGTAAGTCCATTATGCATTGTGTATGCCTTTTCAATTCATAGCATTGCGTATGCTAGGTTGCTTGTTAGTGCATTGTGTATGCCATGTTACATCGAGCATTGTGTATGCCATCTCATAGCATTGCGTATGCTAGGTTGTATGTTAGTTGCATTGTGTATGCCATTACGTTTGCATTGTGTTTGGGATAGGAGTTAGCCCGAGCACGGGAAACGAGGGACGTTTCGTACTCCGAGTGACGGAACGTGTCTTAATTCCCTGTCTCCGACACTCCGGATTACCCATGATGGAGTTTAGGTCTTGTTGTGTTTTCATGTGCATTCATCTCATATTGAGTCGTGCAATTCGGCTCCTCGGCCATCATGCATCGATATGTGCGATTGGTGACACGAGGATCGAGGACTACACTCCCCGAAGAGTAGTCATGCATACATATGTGAAAATACTTTGCCATGCCCCTTTCTTGCTCTCTGTTGCAGCAAATAAGAAATCAACAGCTTTCCAAAGCCTTGCACAGCATTCTAGCATTAATTGCAAACAGAGGCGAATCGGGGCATCGCAATGGATTTCCACGCCAGGCAACTCGAGCATGCATCATTCATCATTTGAAACAGAGCTGAGGCGGTCCATAGATTTGCGTGCCGATTTACCTGCTTTCCTAGATTAATTTGTTAATTGATTAGGATTTTGTATTTATTCAGACTGTACTATTTATTCGGACTGTATTATTCTTTCGGACCCTCCGAGTGAGGGCAATGTTGTAATAAGTGTGCGTGAGTGTGATGTATGTCTTCCAACCCCACGTCTTTCTTCCTTTTATTTACTAGCTTATGATGGTTAGATTAGGGCATATTTCAATTAGCATACAGTATGATAGCATGTTTGCATCATTCATCTGTATTGCATGAACCGGGCTCGGCGCATCATACTAACTGCATTTGTATTTCAATTACAAGTTGAATACTTGTTAGTTATAGCATTTCATATGCCATCTTTAGAATAGCCGAGCCTATCTTAGTTGCATTTTGCATATGTTGCATTAGGCATTTCTGTATAGTTAGGATCATGCATGGATTTTTAACATAGCTTCTGTTTGGCTTGGAGTACTCGATAAGTTTTATGCTTTAGCATCCTTGCATGCGTGTGAGTGACTGCCATGATAGCATGCTTACCATGAGGCTATGTGCTTGTATGATATACCTGCCTGAATGCCTGTGGGTGAAGGTTGGGTTATCCGAATTGGAACAATTCATTAAATGCGAGTTTTAAGCCCACTAGATAGTGGCAAATCACCTTGTTTTCTAAGCCCACCTGAGGGTGACAAATCCATATTTTAGCCTACTTGCGAGTAGCAAACTTTTTTTTAAAACAAACATGAGATGTTTCGTTCCAATTTAGGCGACCCAGTCTATACTTGTATGCTGTGTGCATCACATAGTAAATCTAGGCTAATAACCAGAATAAGAACGCATAATGTTTTCAAAACTCGATATCATGGTTAGTAGAGGCCGATCTTTGATCGGGCGAGCGAGGGTGCTCATGAAGTGACTTTCCCCAATCATACCCAAGTTCTCGAGCCGAGGCAACTTTGGTGATGACGGACACGTGGCCTTAGGCAACGAGTCAGGGTTTCCTAAATTTCTCAAAATAAAATATTTAGGTGGCGACTCTGTATCTGGTAAAGTAGTCCATGTTTGGCACTTCTTTCAAAAAATCTGTTTTAAAAAACGATTTGCCGGATTTGGACTCTTTGATGATTTCATCGGTCTTCATTGCACTCTGCGAGATTAGATACAGGACCGTGACATTGAGTCCTGAACTGTAGTGAGCCCAATGAACAACACCGGGGGGGGGGGGAGGGATTCCCTCCCGGGACGTTCGGGGATGTCTACAATTGTGAAAGTGAAATTTACTTGATTAGCAGTTTTTAGTTCATATTCAACCCAAATATGGTTGAGTCTGCAAAATCATAAGTTCACAAGTAAATATTGTACTTCTTATATACCTTTTTGATGGAGGTATTCTTGGCAAAATATCTTTGACATGTATTTAAGAAGCTAAACACACCTTATTTTTCATATCATGTTGATCATTTTTGCAATAACATCCATTTAATTCTTTCTCCAGCTTCAAACATCATAATGTTTTAATTCTTTCTTCTTTTTTCTCCTGCTATAATGGACTCATTATGCATTTTGGATGTGTGTATGGACTGTTTAGCAAATACTTCCTAAACCTTTACACTAAAATGTTATTGTATCATATTGTGTGTTGCTTCTGAATGAATCATGTAAGCTGCTAATATAGAGAATTTTGTAAAGCAGAGACTAATATGGTAAACTTAAAATACAATTTTTACAGAAACTCAACTTTCTTTGGTCTCAAAATTGGACATGGCTTCTGGTACACACCCCCTTTGGGTGTACCATATGCACTTTTTGTTACAACCTTTGTGTGTTTGATTATGAATTACTGTGTTGTTAGTTATGACACATTGTCATATTAGTTATGGCATTGTTTTGATTATGATCTAAGAGTTGTTTGTTTGTATCTCATGTGATAAAAAAATTGTTTTAGTTATGACTTTCATAGTATTGAGTTATGCCAGTTGTGATAACCAAACTCACAATTAGCATTACCCATATATGTAAATAATGATAGAACTTTTCTTCCATCTCCATCTTACTCTACCGATAGAAGCCACTTAATTATATAGTGTACTAGTAGTTGGGTTTGTTTTGGATTCATCAGAATTGGATAAATTTGGTGCATTCATTTCTGGGATTTGTGTGGATCCTAGAAGAATTTTTTTTAATAGGCAAAAATTAAAAGAAAGAATTTGGGGATTTGGTAGTAGAATTCATCCTATTTTTGTGTCTATAGCTGTTTCTTGTACAATTAGTTAGCTGTTTTCTTAGCAACCAAACAAAGCCCTAATGCTTTTCTTAGGATGTCTTTAACAAAAAAGAAGAAGAAAAAAGAACAACATTGTATATTTTTGGGTTGTCTTCAAACAAAGCTTGAATGCCTTTCTTATGATGTTTTTAACAAAAAATAAAAAAAAAAAAATTGTGTATTATTATGACTATGAGGTCAGCTTCAAAAGTGGATTATCGATTTTTTTTATTATAATTATTTGCCATTCCTAATTTTAGATTTTGCATGTTGTTATGTTGTGGATTGGCTTCTAAATATGTTCTTAAGGTGATTCATAATATGTAGGGAAAACATCAGAGTGAAGCTTTTAATTAAGCTGATTCTGAAGATTTTGATTTCAATTTCGTATAATGCATCGCAAAGGTAAAATCGCTACATGGGTTCTATTATGAAGTCATTTTTCAAGAAGCATCTAACTTTTTTCAAGGGTCTACTGATTTTTGTTTTTCTTAGAACGTCTATGGCAATTGGTGATGTTATACTCACTCTTGCTATATCAAGTAGCTGATATTGATATTGCAGTGCTTTCTTCTTTCTCATTTTAAACCTTGTTATCAATAATGGATATAAAATTCTTAATTCAATCATTCAATTCAGTCAATCACCAAAAAAGATAAACAAATAAATAAATCTCTAGCCTAGTGGTTGGCTGGATTTTAACAAAGGATTTCAATTTGAGTTATATAATTATTTATTAACTAACATAAAAATCATATGCATTGTTTAGCAAATGACATATCCAAACCTGTACTTTGATGAACACTACTACTTAATAATTTGAGTTATATAATTATTTATTTGTTTATTTAATTTCAATTTACTCTTTGACATGGACCAACTGAATTTGTGACAAGGGTAAGCATATTCATGACGTAACAAAAATTATGGGGGTAAAGTAAAGAATCTTAACCAAAGATTGTGTTACTAGAATTATTTTTTAGTGTGCAAGAGTGAAAATGACTATTCCATGCCTAAAAGTTGTGTTTTATATCAGTTCTATGATGGATATTTTTCTCTCTTTTCCTCCTGAATTCTAAATGATGAAACACAACGGATATGTGAAGGCTTTTTCAATTCTATGTACAAGGACTTCTCTATTTGTTCTATTTTTAGAAAAGTTGTATTTTCAGGATTATAGTTCCATAATTTTAAGAGATTTGCATGTTTCTTTTTTTGTAGTTCGTTCAGCAGTTTCACGTGTTAAACTTAAATTTACAAGATTGTTATCATGCAATGATTTTTGAGTGGGTCTACAAACCCAGAACACTACATCGGAATTTTGAAAATTGCGAAGAGCAATAGTAAAGTAAGTTCCTTTGCTTATAAATAGCTTCTCAAATATGTTGTTTTTTGGAATATCATATTTGTGCTTCCTATTTAGTTTCTTTTTTTTTCCCCTTTTCTTCCAGTAGATTTGTTAATTTGGTAAAATCTGAAAAAGTAGCGTACAATTTTTATCTTGATATTTTCTTCTTCGGTAAGAAATAAGAAAATATTGAAAGACTATTCTTGCATTTATCTTAGCAATTATACTCTAGTAGTAGACAGGAACTAGATTTTCGAAACACACTATAGAATTATCTTCTTTTCCATCAAATTAAATAAAATTGCTAGTTTACTAATGTTTCCTTAATTATCTTCTAAACATTAGTGCTTTCACATGATATCCTGGATGTCAATTTATCTCTTGGTTGTTGAGCACATAGAAAGGATGAACTTCTTTAGGGCTATTTTTGGAAGTCTTGTCCTAGCTGATTTAATATCATTCCCTATAGAAACCTTGTCTAATCCCATCTTTGGGTTAGACCTGCCGAGGTATTGTAAGATGATTGCAAGTGATATTAGGAACATTGGGTAATTTCTATTCTTATGTTTTAGATAGTATTTTATATTTCTTTGTGAAGATTAGTGATCTTGTATTGGGACATCATGTAGTCATCTAATGTAGAGTTTAGAAGTTGTAACTATTTTGTATGTTTTGGATTATTTTTTTTTTCATCTTCTAACAGTTCAAAACTTAATTTGATCATTGAAGGCAATATCGAGTTTTAATACTTTTGGTTGGGTATATTTTGTCCAATCTAAGCTGAAAATTCGGAAATAAGGTCTTAAGGGAGGAAAGATCTTAGGTGTGGAGTCTGACTATTCTCTCAAAGTTGACATTTTGGTGTTCAGCGGCCCTTGAAGGTTTTTGGTGATGGAGTATCTTATACCCATTTCAAACTAATGTATATTCTGCAAGGTAAGTTGCTAGATGGTGGGTGATTTTCAATTCATTCTCTATTGTGCTCACCTTTCAGGATATTTTTAGTTTTCATTCACATATTGATTGGGTTTCAACCCTTCACATTTGGGGAAGTTCACTTTTTCTGGCAGTTTGTGGCTTCAGAGTAGGAAGAGAAACAAGTTTTTGGTGAATATTTTCAAATTTTTTATGTTGTTCCATGTAAAGTTGTATTGAATATGGACATGATGATATTAACCTCTTGTTTTCCTGAGAATTATTTTAACTATGGCCCCCCAATTGGTATGAAGCACTTTAAGAATAGCTCTGTGACTACCCAAAGGAGATTGGGTTAATGGCTTTTGCCTTAAAGCTTTCGCTACTTAAGTACTTTAAGAATAGCACCGCTGACTTTGAGACTGTTAGGGATATCAAAGAGAACCTTTGCTACTTAAGGTGAAGAAATAACATTATAGTTTGGTATGCTTTTTTCGGATTTGTTTCATTACAATTTATTAGATCTGTTTTCTTGCAGTTATGATTACAAAAGGGAATATCAATTGGGACTTGAGACTACCATCCTTGTTAAGAATTATACTGTAAGTTTATTCTCTTATCTATCTGTGTAATTATATAGAATCTTCCAGGAATTGTTCAACATTGTATGTTGTTTGACGAGTTTCATACATCTCTATTTGCCTATTTTTTATTATAGTACGTAGTTGCTCTGAAAATTTCAATTCTTGAAGGTCAGATTTTATGTTAATATATAAAGTTTCCATTAGGAAAGACTATCAGATGTTGCCTAACCAGCTTGGTGTGCTCGAATAAAATATCTTTTTTAATTGATGGTTAATCATCATGATGATAGCTGCTTCTTTTCTTTTATTTTCTTTTTTCCTTTTTTTTTGTTGAATTAGAAAGGAAGTTACATTGAAGTAAAAAAAAAAAAAGGTTCACACAAAGAACTATTTTACGATAAGAAAAGAACCTAATATGTCTAATAATAAAAGATACAAACTTAACAATAAAATTAGCTTCTCTGTGGACAAATACGCCTTGGAAATTACTCGTTAGTTGTAGGCACTCGTTCAAACAAAATTTGGTTTGTTTAGTTATTGGCTGTCCGCTTGGAAAATTTTGTAGTATTTTCCATGAATTAGAATTCAATAATTAACCACTGGGTGTTAGCTTGAATAGTACAAATTTCAGCTATATTGTTACTTGTATCAATGGGACATTCGAAAGCTTAAATGCAGTGACAATTTGATTTTTTCTGTGATATTTCTGTGAGATGATTAAATGATTAACTCTTTTCAAACTAGTATTGATTTAAGAACAATTTTGAACCTCTTTGTACCCCTATTGCAAAAGGTTTTGGCATCCAAGTTAGTCAACTAATATATTAATGTATATTTTTGCAAGTAGTGTTGAGGGAGTAGTTGATATGATTGGGTGGGTGATATTGAGAGCTAAATTCAGTTTTTTTTTTTTTTTTTTTTTTTTTTTTTTGAGTACTTGAATCTATTAGTATTTTGTATAAATACTTTTAAGGATGGTTGATGGATATTTGTTTTGCGTGTATAGAAGTTTATATTTTGTATGCACATTTTTTTTTTTTGAAGAAAGATAATTTTGTTGAGTGAAGTGATGGAAAATAATACATGTGCATTAGAATTTTTACAAATATCACTTTACATTTATTGTATATAGTATTTGAATATATATATATATATATATATGAGAATATAGGTTGTTAAAACATTGTAGGTATTTTATTTATTTATTTATTTATTGCGACGGTAACAAGATGGTCGCTAATACATTATAGGTATTTTTTAAATTTTTTTGCGACGGCAAAACATTAGTCACCATAAGTAAATAAGGCGGTCGCAAATAGTTTGCGACTGCTATTTTGCGGTCGCAAAAAGTATTTGCCACCCCCACATTCACGACCCCTATTTGCCGTCACATGGACCGTCACAAAAGATCTTTTGCGACTATTTTTTTATTATTTGCGACGGCTTGTAGCGGTCACAAAAAGTACTTTTTTAGTAGTGTTTGTTTTGTAGCTATTCGATTGACGTCGGTAAATATGTAAGTTTTTATACTTTAACATCCCACTTGTGTGTGTTTTTCTTAATTATGATTAAGTATCCTACCATGTGGCTATTTGCTTACTTGATATAATCGTATGAATGTTAGTGGATGGAGGTTGTGTCGCTTAATTTGGAATGATGTTGATTTTTCATTTTTGTAAATTCAATTTATTTGGGTTGTACATCTGCAAAACTCTTTCAAAATACATGAAATCAAATTGCTCCAAAATGAATGGCATAGTCTATACTTGTATGCTTCACATAGTAAATTTTAGGATTTATTAAATAATCAAAACATGAACATATAAAGAAAATAAAATTCATATCTTGGTTTAGTATAGGTCGATCTTTTGATCGGGTGAGCAGGGATGCTCAATAATAACATTTCCCACTCATACCTAAGGTTCCAAGCCAATCATCTTTGGTGACGACAAACAGTGGCTTTGGCACGAGTCACGGGTTTTCTAATTTTTCTAAAACAATAGGTGGCGACTCTAAGATCTGGTGATGCAATCCATTTCTGGCAAAGGTTTTGTTGTAAAATGGATTTTTTTTTTCTTTTTTTTTAAGAGTTTCCAAAATTGGACTCTCGTCTATGTTTCACATTGCACTTGTGAGACTAGATCAAAGAAATTAAGGGTCCAAACTGTTTAATGTGCACGGGTACCCCTGGGCATGTTACAGTTTCTGGCGACTCTGCTGGAGATTTTTATGAAACCTTGACTCGAACTCCATGGACTTTTATTTTCAATTATATGTTTATTGCATTGCCTGCATTGGTGCCCTTAAAGTCCTTGTGTTGCCCAGATACAGGTAGGAGCACACACTTTTTGTGACACTACACCTATTTCTACGTTACTTTGGAGGCCTTGTGTTATAACCTTTTGAGTTCTGTCAAAAAGGTAGCTCTGCTATCTAAGGTTCTCAGGCTTCGAAGAGAGGCTGTATTGACCTTTCTGATTTCCTGTGATCTTCATTGATTGTGACCCAAAGGACCTTTTGGTAATGTCACATTGACTTCAACCCCTCGAGTAGAGCCAACCTTGTGCATATAATGAGCTATAGTACCTTCCAAAATTAGGATAGGATGCTCTCCCATTTCTAGGATGTATGATACCGCTTATTTGAATATTGAAACCCTAGATCATTTCAAAGCTAGGACAGGATAACCCTAGCCCCCATAAGGGTGTTTGTTCTTTTTCCTACTATGTGCAATGTATGGGATCTGGGTGTAGACACCCCATTTTTGACCGACCTTAAGACTCAGACATCACTGATTGAGCGCTCGGTGATATTGTATATTGTGCTCGTTCTGAGGTTGCGGAGTCCCGGTTGGAAGTCTTGCCTCCGGACTTCCGGACTCTTTTGTGCTTTGCCTTGGTTTGCGAACCAGGCCCTATTTTCTCTGCTTTTTTCTTCCCGAAGGGAGGGAGAGGTCTCATAGAACATCTCTCAGTGGCCGTAGGCTACGTTTTGTGGTCGTAGGCAATTTTTCCCGTTTGGAGCCCAGTTCCTGGTTTTTCGAAGCTGTCGGCCGTGTGCCTCGGTTCGGGACCGCTTAACCACCTCCGTTTACTCCGGTTTTTGGCACACACCTTATTTCCTCCCTTTTGAGGGACACTGTGGTCCGAGAGACCAACTTCGTGGTCGGACACCACTTCCGGTGCCTAACAGCCCACTTTCGGGGCCCCGAACTGCGTGTTTTGGCTCCCGAACCTTCATTCTGAATTTTTGGGCTCCGACCCAAACTTGAGATAGTCATATTTTGAGGTCCTTTTCATGTTTGATTAAGGATCTTTTTCTGTTTGAGATCTCGTACTGCCACTTGCTTCTTTATCCCTCATTTAGGCCTTTTCTTGCATGATAGTTTAGGCCTACTTGTATTTATTTTTGTGGCTTGTCATAAACTACAAAGTGTCTTATTTTGAGCCCCTCTTCAATTTTGTTGAAGGGCTCTCTTCGGTTTGAGATCTCCTACTATCACTTGCCCCTTTATCTCCCTTTTAGGCCAATTTTGGGGGGAAATTTGAATTTCATTTCCCTCCCATTTTCCCCCCTCTTTTCCACCCTCTTGTGTCTATATAACAGATCCCCCAGCTGTGTTTTAGTGGTTAGAAAATTTTGGTTTGGAGCTCTCACATTAAATCTCTCTCTCTCTCTACTCTAAGCCTTAAAAAAACCCTTTGATTCTTACACCATTTCCTCACCATCACCTAGCACCACACCACCACTCCATTCCAGCAGCTTGGAGGGTCTTCTCAAAGCTTAGGAGGCAGCATTTCTTGGTCCAAAAGGCTGCCAAAGATTAGTCTTCAAGGGTAAGTCCTTTTCTCCCCTTTTTGACCCTTTTCTTGGTTCACATCTTAGCTCTTTGTGCTTGCATGTTGGGGCTCCGACCCTAACTGAAAATATCATTTTTTTGAGCTCTATTTCATGTTTGTTTAAGGGCCTCTCATTGTTTGAGGCTCCCTTTTTGCACTTGCTTCATTACCTCCTTTGTATGCCATTTTCTTGCATATTATTTTAGGCCTATATGTAAACTGTTTTGGGCTCTGGTCCAAACTTTAAGTGGCCTTATTTTGACCCCCTCTTCATGTTTTATTAAGGGTCTTTTACTGTTTGAGGCATCCTTTTTGTACTTTGTGTTATAGCTCTCTTTTGGCCTTATTTTGCATAGCATTTTGAGCATGCTTGTGCACTGTTTTGGGTCTGGTTATAAACTGTAAAATACCATATTTTGGGCCCCTCTTCGACATTGTAGAAGGGCCCTTCTCTGTTTAGGGTCAGCAGCTGCCACTTGCTTCATTAGCTTGCTTTCAGGGCCATTTTTGTATGCTAGTTTAGCCCCATTTTCATTCGTTGTTTGACCTTGCTTAGAACTGTAAATGTGCTTATTTTTGGGCTGTCTTGACTCTGTCTTTACATTTCATGTTCAAATAATGCATGCTTTGTATAGCTATAGGTCATTGCGTATGCCTAGTTTTGCATTTCGGGTCTTATTTCATGCATCGGGTGCCATGTTTCCATGATTCGGGGCTGTTTTGCATTGTATTTCAGCGCTGAAATTTGCATGCTTGTATGCCATATTCCATGCCTTGCCATGTCTTGTTAGAGTGGCATTTGGTGCCTTAGGGTCGGTCCTCGGTTTGCGTGCACGTGTGCACGTATCTCGAGTGTCTCATTTTCATCTAATGGCCTCTTATATGAGTGTGGCTGAGGTCCACTTGTGTTGGTGTAATTCCATTATGCATTGTGTATGCCATTTCATTTCATAGCATTGCGTATGCTAGGTTGTATGTTAGCGCATTGTGTATGCCATGTCATCTCGTGCATCGTGTATGCCATCTCATAGCACTGTGCATGTTAGGTTGTATATTAGTTGCATTCATGCATATCATGCATATTGCATCGTGTTTGGGATAGGAGTTAGCCCGAGCACAAGAAACGAGGGACGTTTCGTACTTCGAGTGACGGAACGTGTCTCAATTCCCAGTTACCGACACTCCGGATTATCCATGATGGAGTTTAGGTTTCGTTGTGTTTATGTGTGCATTCATTCCATATTGAGTCATGCAAATCGACTCCTTGGCCATCATGCATCGATATGCATGATTGGTGGCACGAGGATCGAGGACTATACTCCCTGAAGAGTAGTCACGCATACATGTGTGAAAATACATTGCCATGCCCCTTTCCTGCTCTCTGTTGCAGCAAATCAAGAATCAGTAGTCTTTCGGGACTTGGCGCGCTTTTCAAAAAATATTGCAAAACAGAGGCTAATTGGGGCATCACAGTGGATTTCCGTGCAAAGGCGACCCGGACATGCATCATCCATCATCTGGAAAAGAGTCAAGGCAGTCCCTGGCTTGCGTGCCAGTTTATTGTTTTCTTAGTTAATTTGGTAATTAATTAGGATTTTTGTAATTATTTGGACTGCAATTATTTGGGACTGTATATTATTTTATTCGGACCCTCTGCGCGAGGGCAATGTTGTAATAAGTGTGCGTGTGTGTGATGTATGTCTTCCAACCCCACGTCTTTCTTCCCTTTTATTTACCTGCTTATGATGGTTAGATTAGGGCATGTTTCAATTAGCATACAGTATGATAGCATGTTTGCATTCATTCATCTATTTTGCATGCACCGGGCTCGGCGCATCATACTAACTGCATTGTATTTTCAATTCCAAGTTGAATACATGTTAGCTGTAGCATTTCATATGCCATGTTTAGAATAGCCGAGCCTGCTATAGTTGCATTTTTGCATGTGTTGCATTAGGCATTTCTGTATAGTTAGGATCATGCATGGATTTCTAACTTAGCTTTTTTTTGGCTTGGAGTACTCGGTAAGTTTTTATGCTTTAGCATCCTTGCATGCGTGTGAGTGACTGCCATGAATAGCATGCTTACCATGAGGCTATATGCTTATGTGATATAACTGCCTGAATGCCTGTGGGTGAAGGTTGGGTTATTTGAATTGGAACAATTCATCAAATGTGTGTTTTAAAGCCCACTAGATAGTGGCAAAATCATGTTTTCTAAGCCCACCCGAGGGTGGCAAATCCACGTCTTAGCCTACTTGCGAGTAGCACCCTCAAACCATTTTTAAAAAACAAACATGAAATGTTTTGTTCCAATTCAGGCGATCCAGTCTATACTTGTATGCTGTGCGCATCACATAGTAAATCTAGGCTAATAACCGGAATAAGAATGCACAATGTTTTCAAAACAAGATATCATGGCTAGTAGAGGCCGGTCTTTGACCGGGCGAGCGGGGGTGCTCACGAAGTGACCTTCCCCAATCGTACCCAAGTTCCCGAGCCGAGGCAACTTTTGTGATGACAGACACGTGGCCTTTGGCACCGAGTCATGGTTTCCTAAATTTCCCAAAAAATAAAATATTTAGGTGGCGACTCTGTATCTGGCAAAGCAGTCCATGTTTGGCACTTCTTTCAAAAAAATCTGTTTTCTCAAAACGATTTGCCGGATTTGGACTCTTTGGTTCAAGATTTAGAACCGTGACAATTTGAGTCCGAGCTGTAGTGACCCAAAAAACGAACAGAACGGGACTCACCCTCCCGGGGCGTTCGGGGGACGTCTACACTGTGGTACTCAAATTCTAAACAGTGGTTCAAGCATGTCAGTTTATGGGGTTCAGTTTTTTTCAATAGAGGGCATACAACGATCAGTTATGCGAATTGGACCAAATTGCTACCATAGTTCCGATTGGAAGTCCCGTTTTGTTTTTGTTAAGTTATTACAACACCATTACTTCAAAAAAGTCCGATATCCCACAAAGTCTCCCAGTATAAATAAATAGAACTTGTGGGATATCCGACCATTTCTGTGATTGGGGAGCAACCACCTATTGATTGCATGGGCTTTATTTTGAATGTTATGGATGGCCCACACTTTGACTAACAATTTGAGAATGGTTTTATTCGGAGTTTTGAATTGAGAATTGAGTCTAAGTTTGATTCCATCAAGTTCGTAGTGTTGGGATCAAACTCGAGTCATTCTAGTGAGTCGGAGTCTGTTGATTTCGAGAGTGCTAACCTAGACATTTCTATCCTGTCTAGGTCTTCTTTGTCATTTCCTTTTGAGTCTATTGTCATCTCTGAGTTGTAGTTTCTTTTCAATAAAAGTGCCATAGATTCTGCCTATTTCTTTGTGCCTTTAATTCATTGCATTGACCAAAAATTACAAATTTTTTTTTTCCAAAACTCTGATAAAAATGAAAATGAAGAAATTCCTCAGGATTTGTAAATTTTGATAGATTGAGAGGAAGAGAGGTGCGCTAAGCCATTGATGAATGAGATCATTTTTGTTAATGTGGGTACTGAGAAGGATCCTGGCTTGGTCCAGATTGATTCCATATTGTCTTCATAAGAGCAAGAGCTATTTGTCACTTTGTTAAAAGATTTCAAAAAATATTTTTGCATGGTCCTATGAAGACATGCTTGGAATTGATCTTGAGATTGTATAGCACAAGATCCCTCTCGACTTGAGGTCCGACCTCCTTAGCTTTCAAACCTTGATTCAGAATGTTCAGTATTCCACCAAAGTGTAAGGCTTGCATAGTCGGAATGGAGGCATCCTTTAAACTAGGGGTAATAAGGTCGGATGTGATTCAGATTGAAAGCAGCCCTTGAACTAGGGGCAATAAGGTTGGATGTGATCAAAGATTTAAAACTGGATCGTTTCTCAAGCTAATGGAGACCGGAAAAGAAGTCAAATCCCGAAATCTAAGAGAAGGAGATTTATTGCTAAAGGACAATCAAGTTCCTATCCGCCACACTAGAGACAAATTCAAACCCAATTGAATGGGTCCCTACATCATTAAGACTATCTGGTAAGGAGGAACAACCATTCTCATGGATTTAGATGGCTTAGAGATCTCACAACCAATCAACATGGACAAACTACAAGGTACTACCCTTTGAGAGGCTTGTTGGGCCGAAAACCCAAAAGGGCGACCCAAGCAAAAGTTTGAGCAAAAAAAAAAAAAAAAAAAGTGAAAAAATGAAAAAGCTCACAAGGTTGAAAACCTAGAAAGGCAGCTTTGGCAAAAGTGCGCAAAAGAAAAGTCAAAATACTCGAGTGAGCCTTACCTGTGAACTACGTAAGGCCTGATTCCTATCTTTGGGATACGTAGGTAGCTTCATCCCGAAGTTTGGCCCTAACCATTTTCAACTTGCTTGTCTCGTCCATGTTTGATTGGTGTATCCTTATTCAACTCGGCTATCCTATCCATGTTCAATTAGTTCATCTCCGTTCAATTCGGTTGTCCTATTCCAATTCAATTGTAAGACAGATCTTGCCCCGAGTTTGTGCATCTTAAGGGTTGATCTCGTATTGGTTGGGTAGTTGCCATTTGTAAAAACAGTTTTTGAGGTTTTTTTTAATAAAGTCGACTAATTTTCTCAAAAATTATTCCATTTTTGCAAAATCAGACCATTCTTGGACTCAAAAAAAGGAAAAATTTCAATGCTTACAGCTTAGCTTACATGATTTCAAAACAGAGAGTGGAACAAGCATGTTAATCTAACTCTCATATTGGTCAAAATCTTTTTAGTAAAAAAAAAAAAAAAACTCAAAGCAATGAATTAGGAGCATAGTCGAGTTAGGAATTTTGTTTTCTCCCCGCACTATCGAGTCCCATGTTCATATTTTAGCTCGCCGACTGACCATTTAGTCGGCCATCCAGATTTTAGTTGACTCGAGGTGTGTTTCCTGTTTGTGTCAGTCGGCCAATCACCCAATTTGCCAGTAGGCCAATTTATGAACCTAGAATGGGAAAATTGCAGAATTTGTGTAAAGCTCAATGGTTTGTCTTTTAGAGTTTTGTTTTGAGTCTATTTTATTCTAGTGAGTGTAAATAGGTTTGCTTGGATTGTTTTTGCTCTGTTTTTCTTCCATTAAATCATTCTTTGATTTATGATTAGTTGAGGGCTCAATGTCCAATTCAGAATTCATTCAGACTCGATCATTCTCAAATTCAAAATTCAATAAAATATATTCAAACTCAATGCAAAGCCATTCATGCCATGATTTGCAAAAAACAAAATTTCTTTTATTTAACTCCAAGATGAACCCCCACCCCCCGATTACAACATTACAGAAAGAGGAAGAAATTTTGAAACAAAAGAGAGAAAATTTTGAAGAATTGGTGCTTCTTCCTAAGCCAAAAAAAAAAAAAAAAAAAAAGAAGAAGAAGAAGAAGAAGAAGAAAGCCAAAAAAAAATACAAAAAAAAAAAAAATACAAAGAGAGGGGTATTTTCTTAGTTTTTTAGCAGTAGCCTGGCAACAAAGATTACAACTGGTTTCATTTGCACACAGCTTCGTCACTCAACTCTACCGTTAGCTGTCTCGCTTCATCTTCACTCCTTCGAGGCTCTTGAAGACTCTACTTCGGCCTTGGCAGAGCTTCCAAATGAAATTACTCCCCGCTGGCCATCAAATGCGAAGTATGAGGAAACTCTGAATCGGGCCATAGTGGTCGCCTATCATTTCAACGCTTTGTTTTGCCTTTTCAAGTTGCCAATCTCTTCTCGGGCATCTCTATACATACATTGAAGCATGGAGAGTTGCGCCGATAGTTGATGCACTTCAAACGTCCTGTTCTGCAGTCGACGGGGACAAGTTCGAGACCGCAGTTACGGTCTCCACACATGACCTCAGCGTATACGAGTTAGCCTTGATGTCAGACTGTGCTGCCATTATTTGCTCAACTGACATCGCTGGAATGTTGAGAACAGGAGAAGTTGGACGGGTGCACGATTGAGGTTCAAGGGAGTCAAAATCGGTTATCTCTATCGTAGACTCATTGAGGTCTGGAAAGAGAGTGAGAGAATCGCGAGAAGAGGCCATGATAGAGGAAAGTGATGCAAAAGAAAGGGGTTACAGAGTGGTAGTAGAGAGAGATCATATTTTTTTTTTTTTTTGCTCTGCCTCTCTCACAAGCCTTGGTTTAAGAAGAGCACGAGAAAGGAGAAGAAGACAAGGGGGTGAAGGTGCCGAGGCAATTGTTGAAAAAATTAGGGAGGGTCTAGCTCTGTCAATCAGTTGATGCAAAAGTCGAAGCCGCGTGTCAGTTGTGACATTCGAAGGGAGAGAGAGACAAAAACAGGAGAGGAGAGAGACACACACACACACACACACACACACACACACACACACATATATATATATATGTATATCTTTGTATGTATATATATCTACTTGTATACAGAGAACGAAGAAGGAGAAGAAGATAAGGGGGTGAAGATGTCGAAGCGATCAATGTGACTCATGGTAGTTGGCAGTCTAGCTGACGCAAAAGTTGAAGCCTCGTATCAGATGCGACATTCGAAGGGAGAGAGAGACAAAAACAAGAGAGACGGGAGAGTTGCATGCATATGTGTATACATATTGTATGCCTATGTATTGTATATATATTTGTTTAAATATTTTGTCACAAGAGTGGCTTGGTTTGGTGGTTTGGTTCAACAGTTAAGGACTGAGAGGCTAAGCTTGAGATTAGGGGTTCGAACCCTTGTATCAATGCATTTGTGTATCTCCCTTATTTTTACGTGTTTTGCGTACGCTAACATCAGCAAACAGAGTATTCCTTGTCGGTAATAGAATATTCCCCGAATGTGTATATGTATACCGTATGTACGTATCTGCATGTTTTTGTCTGTATATGAATATGTGTATACCGTATATGTCTGTGTATATGTTTTTGTTCATATATATATATATATATATATGTGTGTGTGTGTGTGTGTATGTGTGTGTTGTGTGTGTATCTCCATATATGTTTATAGTTTGCCTGTGTATGGCTGTATACATATTTGTATTATGTATATGGTATGTATATGTATACAATATTTGGTATTTATACAAAAAAAAAAAAAGAATTTTGAAAACAGAAGAAAAAAAAATCATTCTACTATACCTTCTTCCACTCGTGTGAGACACGTTTGGACTTCGAATTTACAATTCCTCCTTTTGAGTGAAACGCGTTAGGATTTCAAGTTTACTCAGTTAAAACCTTCCCCCTCTCTGTATGAAATACAATTAGGTACGCCCGTTGGTTACATCATCTTTCCTCCTTTTGCGTGAAATGTGTTAGGATTGCAAGTCTACTCGATTAAAACCTTCCCCATCACCGTATGAAATACGGTTAGGTACGTCTGTCGGTTACACCACCTTTGCTTCTTTCATGTGAAACGTGTTAGGATTAGATGTTTTTTCGGTTAAAACCTTTCCCCTCTCCGTATGAGATATGGTTAGGTATGCCTGTTAGTTACATCACATTTGCTCCTTTCACGTGAAACGTGTTAGGATTTGAAATTTACCTAGTTAAAACCTTCCCCTTTTCTGTATGAGAAACGGTTAGGTATTCTTGTTGGTTTTACCACATTTTCACTTTTCACGTGAAACATGCTAGGATTTGATGTTTACCTAGTTAAAACCTTCCCCCTTTTCGTATAAGATATGGTTAGGTATGCTTGTTGGTTATACCATATTTTCACCTTTCACATGAAACGTGTTAGGATTTGATATTTACCAAGTTAAAACCTTCCATCTTTCCGTATGAGATACAGTTAGGTATGCTTGTTGGTTACACGACATTTTTCACCTTTCACGTGAAACGTGTTAGGATTTGCGTTCACCTAGTTAAAACCATCCCCCTTTCTGTATGAGATACAGTTAGGTATGCTTGTTGGTTACACCATATTTTCACGACGTTTTACGTGAAACGTGTTAGGATTTGATGTTTACTCGGTTAAAACCTTTCCTCTCTCTGTATGAAATATGGTTAGGTATGCCTATTGGTTACACCACCTTTGCTCCTTCCACATAAAACGTATTAGGAATTAATGTTTACCCGGTTAAAACCTTCCTCCTTTCTGTATGAGATACGGTTAGGTACATCTGTTGGTTATACCACATTTCCTCATCTCACATGAAACGCGTTTGCATTTTAGATTACTTGGTTGAAAACCTTCCCCCTCTCCGTATGAAATACGGTTAGGTATGCTTGTTGGTTACACCACCTTTGCTCATTTCACGTGAAACGTGTTAAGATTTAATATTTACCCTGTTAAAACCTTCCTCCTTTCTGTATGAGATATAGTTAGGTAAGTCTGTTAGTTACACATCATTTCCTCATCTCGTGTGAAACATGTTTAGATTTTAGATTACCTGATTAAAACCTTCCCCCTCTCTGTATAAAATACGGTTAGGTACACTTATTGGTTACACCACATTTGCTCATTTCACGTGAAATGTGTTAGGATTTGATGTTTACCTGGTTAAAACCTTCCCCATTTCTGGATGAGATATGGTTAGGAATGTCGGTTGGTTATACCACGTTTCCTCATCTCACGTGAAACGCGTTCAGACTTCAGATTACTCGGTTAAAGCCTTCTGCCTTTATCGTATGAGATACGGTTAGGTACGTCTGTTAGTTACACCACTATACCTCCTCCCATGTGAAACACGTTTGGATTTCGAGCTCATTATTTTCTCTTCTTGCGTGAAACGCGTTTGGATCTCAAGTTCACTTTTTCTCCCCTCACGTGAGACGTGCTTGGATTTTGAGTTCACCTTTCTTCTATCAATTGAGTTGTGGCACATTTAATGTAATGATATGGCATATTTGTATGCGTTGCACTCTCTCTATTTGTGTTGTGGCACATTTATATGCGTTACACCCTCTATTATGCTGTATATCATTTGCACAAGGCTTGTCTCATATGTTACTATCTTCATATCTTTGTCATTAATTTTCAAAACAACCAGCTACAAGAAGTGTGTAAGTCCAACTTCCAAGTGGCATTTTGAGCGTATCATTTGCATTTTGCTCCTGAACTATGCTTGTTTGATTTCTAGTAATGGGAAACATATGCAACCTTTAGGTTCAACCACTTGCATTGCATCTTGTTTGTTTGCCCAAGTCTTACGGCTTTGTCAAAAGGGTTGTCTTTAGGCTTTGACATTCACTCGCATCATGAAATGACTTCAAGCTCTGTCAAAGAGGAGCAACTGTAGACACCCCATTTTGACCGACCCTAAAACTTGGGCGCCTTCTTTTGATTACCCAATGATGACAAATCAGAATGTGTTTCTCACAAAATCCTCAGTAAGAGAGATGAAATTTGAGCTTTAATCCCAATATTCACACATTTTTGGCCAAATTATTTTTCATCCAAAATTCACCAATCTCAACTCACCATTTACTTTCATAATTATAACCCACCATCCCCACTCACCATTTATTTTCATAATCAAATCCCACCATCTCCACTCATCACTCACTTTCATAATTACACCACACCATCCCCACTCACAATCTACTTTCATAATCATACCCCACCATCTCCACTTATTATTCATTTTCATAATTACACCCCACCATCCCTACTCACCATCCACTTTCATTATTACACCCCACCATCCCCACTCACCATCTGCTTTCATAATCACATACCACCATCTCCACTCACCATCCACTTTCATAATTATAACCCACTATCCCCACTCACCATCTACTTTTCAAAATCACATCCCACCGTCTCCACTCACCACCCACTTTCATAATTAAACCCCACCATCCTCACTCACCATCTACTTTCATAACCATATCCCACCATCTCCACTCATCATCCATTTTCATAATTACATCCACCATCCCTACTCACCAGCTATTTTTATGATTACAACCCACCATCCCCACCTACCATCTACTTTCATAATCATATCCTATCATCTCCATTCACCATCTTTCATAATTACATCCCACCATCTCAACTCATTATCTATTTTCCTAAATCACACACCACTATCACCATTCATCATTCACCTCCATTATACATCGTCCCCCATTAGCTCCATTATCTTCCTTAAATGCCGCATTTTGTCTTCCACTTTGTCCTCCATTTTGTCTTCCATCATTGCCCACTTGCATTGGCTATATAATGAGAGCTCTAGTCTTGAATTTGGAGATAAAAATTTTAAGAAGAGAGGGGTAGAGAGAGAATGTTAAAATTGTGTTAGAATTTGAGAGAAAATAAAGTCTTAAAAACAAGAGAGTTGTCTTGCCAAACTAGTGAAGTTACATAGCCTCTTACAGCTTATCTTCCCTTGTCAAAACCGCTCAAAACCTTAATCAAAGAGAGAGTATTCTTACCAAAAAAAGAGTGATCATACACTTGTTCAAAACCGTCATTCTAAGCTTAAATTCCAAACTCTTGAATTAAGAATTAAGATCATAATTCACAACTTTGAGGGTGATCAAGAGGAAGTTTGAAAATCAAGAGGTTCAACATTTCTTTAGAAGATGAATTTTTAATTCTTTCTTCTTCTTCTTCTTCTTCTTCTTCTTCTTCTTCTTCTTCTTCTTTCTTTTTTTGGTGTGTGCATGGTCTATCTTATATTTGTTTTCTTGTGTTATTTTCATATTAGTTTTATTGTACTCTTGCATGTTCTATCTTATATTTGTTTTCTTATTTTAGTTTCATATTAATTTTGTTGTAATCTTGCATGTTCTATCTTATATTTGTTTTCTTATTTTAGTTTCATATTAGTTTTGTTGTAATTTTGCACTTTCTATTTTATATTTATTTTCTTGTATTAATCTAACCGGTAGTGGTTAGTTGAGCTACCTACATATTTCTTGTTTGTTCCTTTTCTTAGTTTTGCGACAAGACAGGTTTTGCTAGGCCTAGTTGGCCGGCTGGTTAGCTTCTTTTGGACAAGACGGTATTGTCTTCCGATGTTGACAACTTTTGATGGTTTCCAAGGCATATGAAACTTTTTTTTTGTTTATTTTATTTTGAGCGTTTTGTGGGGGTTTTTATTTTGTTGTAATATTCTCCTCATCCCTCTCTAATTTGGTTTGTAATTATTTTTTCAAGTGTTGTAATAATTTCCTGCCTCGCTTCTTTCTATCCCGTTCTTTTACTCTTTTTTTTTATTTGTCAATATGCATCATATTTGTTTTTTTTTTTTTATTATATCCATACTTTGTATCCATGTTTCATGCATCTTGATTCGGCTAAGTTTACATTTTGTGGATTTAATGAATTCTTATGTGATTATGTGTGCTACCTCATGTTCTTGAGATGATTCACATGTCATATCGTAGAAGCCGAATCTTTACTTGCATCTATTGAGTGAATTGTATTAGGATTTTGTATATAAGATTATGCATGCTTTACTAACTTTGTTTTGTAGCTGTTCGTGGGACATCAATAAATATGTAAGTTTTTATGTTTTAGCATCCCACTTGTGTGTGTTTTTCTTAATTATGTTTAAATATCCTATCATGTGCCTGTTTGCTTACTTGATATAACTGTATGAATGTTAGTGGATGGAGGTTGTGTCGCTTAATTTGGAATGATGTTGATTTTTCATGTTTGTAAATTCAATTTATTTGGGTTGTACATCTTCAAAACTCTTTCAAAATACATGAAATCAAATTGTTCCAAAATGAATGGCATAGCCTATACTTGTATGCTTCACAGAGTAAATTTTAGGATTTATTTAATAATCAGAACATGAACGTATAAAGAAAATAAAATTCATATCATGGTTTAGTATAGGCCGATCCTTTGATCGGGTGAGCGGGGGTGCTCAATAATAACCTTTCCCACTCATACCTAAAGTTTTGAGTCAAGCATCTTTGATGACAGTGAACAGTGGCCTTGGTACGAGTCACAAGTTTCCTGATTTTCCCAAGACATTAGGTGGCGACTCTAAGCTTTGGTGATGCAGTCCATTTCTGACAAAGGTTTTGTAGTAAAATGGATTTTTTTTTTTTTATATATAAAAGTTGCCAAAACTAGACTCTTATCCATGTTTCACATTGCACTCATGAGGCTAGATCAAAGAAATCGAGGGTCCGAACTATTTAACGAGCACGGGTATCCCTAGGCATGTTAAAAGGTAATAGATAGATTAAAATTAATTATAGATATAGTTATATCTAAATATGGCTTTGTATAGTTATATTTTAAATTGCAAAATTTATTTTTTAGCTTCCTATATAAAAAGAGTCAAAATTTTAAATTACATATTATTTTTTTCTAAAAACATATGAACTCATAGTGAAATAAAGAGAGAAGTATCATAAAGAAAGAGAGCAGTTGCACATATTAAAGATAAATAATTAAATAATTGACTAACACCTTTAATAATTTTGAAAAAATAAATTAAAAACAATATTTTCTTTTTTTATAGCTTTGAAAAACTATTATATTCATGTGAAGTAACGCTCTGCGTCAATTGTCAATTAACACATATCGTAATATCAAAAAATATTAAAAATAATTTTTTTTTTAAAAAGTAATGATATACAAATATAAATCAATACAAAAACTTATTAATAATGATTTTGTTTAGATTTTGATATACCATTTTATAATGAGTGACATGTTTTATTATACAAATGACCCTATGCCACCATTTTATTATAAAAATTATAGTAAAACAATATTAACCAACAAAAAATAGTTATAAACAAAAAATAGATAATGGTTGGTAGAGAAGAGAGAGAAATGACACACAAAATATGAAATACAAAAACAAAAAATGGTCATAGATAAAAAAGAAGAAGAAAAAATGATGTACCTAAATGATGAAAGAGTTTGTTTAAAGAATACAATAGACTAAATACAAACTAATCTCTAAATTGTCTCATAAAGAAAGTTAAAAAATAATGAGTTTCATTGTTTCATGAATGTAATATCTTGGATAAGAGAAAGAATTGGTTAGATAAATAGTATACAAGAATAGTTTTTTTCATCTTTCTTGTTCTAAATTATAAATCATGCAATTATTATAAAAAATAATAAATTATGAGATTTTTAAAATACACACACACATACACACACACACACACACACATATATATAGTACTAATATGCTTAAATTTATTTGGAAATAAAATTGTGTTTAATTACGGAATAGAGAGAGAATCTAGATATAAGGTTTAATTTTTATTTTATATTAGGCTTAATTTTAGGTTTATATAGATTAGATTAGTTGTGAAAGATATTAATAGTATATATTTTACGGGTGGTGAGAGAGTTTCTTTTTAATTATATTTATTTTAAGAGAGAAAAGATTGTATGAGATTTATATTCTTTTTAAATAAAAGCTTATTTTGAGAGGGAGAAGGAGGTTGAAAATTGTATGCTTTTTTTTTTTTGGTATTGCCCTGCAATATATTTGTATTAAATAATTTTGAATGTTAAAATTACAAAAATTAGCAATTTTAGGTTGTTATGGCTTTTTTTTTTTTTTTTTAATCTATAGTTACTTTGTTAGCCAATAGTAATATTTTAAAATATTTTTAAAATTACAAAAATTAGCAATTGTGGGTTTACGTTCTTTTTAATTTAGAACGTTTTTTTAATATATATATATATATAATTACTTTGTTATGAGATGAGATTTGTGTTTTTTTTTTTAAATTTTATTTTATTTTATTTTAATGTATAATTACTTTGTTATGGGATGAGATTTATATTCTTTTTAAATAAAAGATTATTTTGAAAATGAGAGAGAGGTGAGAATTGTGTGTTTTTGTTTTTTGGTATTGACCGACAATATATTTGCATTAAATAATTTTGAAGGTTAATATTTATTTCTTTGGAATAGGCAATAGATGTTTTAATTTTTTAAAAATAAAATTTAACAATTAAAAAAATTAGATTTAAGATTTTGAAACACTTAGAGTCTCTAAGATGAAAAGTTACTTTGGTATAATATATAGTATAGATAGATTTTGAGATTTAGGAAATAGATAAATATTATGGAAGAGATTTTAGGAACTTGTGATTCAAATTTTTTTTTTTCAAATCTATAGTTACTTTGTTAGCCAATAGTATTATTTTTAAATATTTTTAAAATTACAAAAACTAGCAATTTTAGGTTGTTATGTTATTTTTTTAGTTTTTATTTTTTTATTTTTTATTTTTATAATTTTAAATCTATAGTTTCTTTGTTAGCCAATAGTACTATTTTTAAAATTACAAAATTTAGCAATTGTAGTTTTATGTTCTTTTTAATCTGTAATGATTTTTTTTTAAAAATATATATAATTACTTTGTTATGAGATGAGATTTTTTTTTTTTTAATGTATAATGTTTTTTTTTTAATGTATAATTACTTTGTTATGAGATAAGATTTAGGACAGAGAAAAATATTAGGAGAGATTTTAGAAACCTATAAGTCAAAATTTTAGGTTTTTTTTTTTCTTTAATCTATAATTACCTTGTTAGCCAATAGAATTATTTTTATATAATTTTAAAATCACAAAAATTAGCGATTGTGGAATAAGATTTTAGAGCTCTCGCAAGTTCTCTTATTAGAAATCTCATTTTTCTTATATAATATATAGATAGATAAATAGATGGATAGATAGGTGGACGTGATTTAAATAAGATAAAAAAAATAATTTAAAGTAGATCACCCAACTCCTAATTTTCAAAATATCCTTCCTACTTTGTACCCCACCTCCATTTTTTTATTTTTCTTGATCAGCAAAGAAAATTTTTATTGATGAAGAAAACATACATTACATATGAGTTTACATCAATAAAAATAAAAAGAAAAAAAGAAAAAGGTGAACAAATCATAGTGTTGGTAAGAAACCAATACTAACTTAAACCAACACTTGATGCCACCCAAAAACTAGTTTTACAATTACTTATAACCCACAAGAGCACTCTGACTTCAAATCCTCCACGCTTACCACACTTTTGCCAATAGAAGAGTTTTACACAATCTTGCTTCCAACTCTTGATACTTAAAGCCAAACCAACAATCCTACAATCCTACCAATAACCTACAGACATAATTTCTTGATTCTACCTTTCTTCATGGGCCTACCCCTCGTTGTTGGTTCTTTCTTTATCCTTTAGCTCTAGCTCAATAATCTTGTTGAGAACATCTTCTTCCCCATTGAAATTGATGCCAAGAGATTTCCCCAGTTGTAAAGTGGCCTACCCCACCTCCATCTTTTTTTTTTTTTTTGATCAGCAAAGAAAAATTTCATATAACAGCATGAAATTAAAAGTATAGGAAGATGGGATGCATCGAGAGAGATTCGGAAGTATAAAAATACCTCTACTATTACTACCATCCATACAACCAACCCCTAAACCTCTCAATTTTTTTAAAAAAATTAAGAAGAACTTAACTAGAAGCCTACCCCACCTCCATCTTACCAGCCCTTTCTTCGGCAAACCACCATTTTTGGCAGCCTCACTTCGTCAACCTTTTTCACAGACCTGTCAACCCTCTCCCTCTGCATACTCGCTCTCTTTGTCTCCTTCAACCTCTCTCCCTCTCTCTCTCTCTCTCCACTTCTGCAATCCTGCCAACCCTACGGTGCTACAACATGTAGTACCCACCTTCATGATCCACTCTCACAATCCCAGATCAAGACAAAGAGAGATCAACAACTAGAGGGATAAAGATAAAGAAATCGAAGTCATAGCTCCTAGTTTGGAAAAACCAATGTCAAACAAATAGTGGTAGTTCGGATATTGACCACGGAACAAATGACAGTAGCTTGGATGTAAACCACCGAACAAATGGTGGCGGTTTGGTTGTACACCGCCGAACCAGGTCTGAAATGATTGCAAGGAAGACATCATAAGGGTTGAGTTGTGTGAGGGAGCACAGTGACGTGGTTACGCTGTGAAAGAAACAACGACGATGACATGATTGTGCTATAAAAGGAACGATGGAGGCAAGATTAGGTTATGAGAGGGATGGTGGCAGCAGAGTTGCACTGTGTGAAAGGTAGCGGTAGCAAGGATTAGGCCATGAAAGTAGGTGAAGGCAAGGATGGATCATCCGTGTTGTGAATGGTGAATAAAGGTGTACCGGAGCTGGTGGCTGGTGGTGGATCGTTTAGGAGGGCGAGGGTGAGGCTGAGGGTGAGAGGGTGAGGGTGATGGTGGGGATAGGGGTGGGGGTAGAGTTGAAGGTAGGGTGAGGAGGTTTGAGCGGTTGGAGATGATAAGAATAAAATTATAATTTTGTATTAGATTAAAATTGTAATAATATATATATATATATATATATGAAAGATGTGGGTGGTTCAAAGGAAAAATGGTTGCAATTAGCAGCATTCTTTTTCTTTGGGTGATATTACATTCTTTTTCTTGGATGTTGCTACATTCCTCAAATTTGGCACAAGGATTCTCTGTCTTTAAATAATTTTGTCTTTTTGTCCTAAATCATTCACAATCATTCGATATGTCTTGGAATTCTTATATATTAAAATTTTCATATGATCCAATAATTATGAGTGATTTAGGACAGAGAAACAGAGTTATTTGAGGACAAAGAATCCTACCTGCCGAATTTGTGTTCGTGATTGTGTCCCTTAACGACTAGGCAAATTAATGTAGTGTGTGACGTGCTGCTGATGTGGCATAAATTATAATAATTTTTAAATAATAATTGTAATTAAGGGGGTGTTTGGGAAGTCAAAAATTGACTTTTTAAAAAAAAAAATTAAAATTCACAAAAAACACAAAATATGTTAAAATAGTTAATAAAATAAAATTTTACATCAAATCCGTAATTATTTTATTTTTTGTCTCACAAACATTATATCTAACTATAAAAAAACTAACTATCTTCACAAACACAACTATTTTAACCTGCTAAAATAGTCAAAAACTAAAATAGTTTACTACAATAGTCAACTTCTCAAACGAGACCTAAAATTTGATAAAATTAGTGAAAAGTCAATTTTAAAAAAGGTGTAAGGCATTAGGTCTCATGAGTATTTATTTTTTTTAGAAGTACATTTTTTGTGAAATATTGTGGTGAGAAGTAAATTTTGTTATTTTAGAGGGTATTTTGTTCTCAGTTTTACCTTTTACCTTATTTATTAAAATATTTTTTATCTGCTTAATTCTTTTGAACCTATTTGTCAAATTTGTATCTATTTGTTGAAATTATTTATTCAAAAATCTATTTGTTGAAGTTCCTATATGTTGAAATTATCTTATCTATTCAAAAAATCATCTGTTTGTTGAAATTTCTATCAATTAAAATGATTTGTTTAAAAAATCTATCTGTTGAAAATCTAGGCTGAAATCAAAATATTTGTTCAATTTTTTACAACATCTATTCAACATCTGTGCTTATCTCATATGTTCAAATTTTCTCTGAACAAAAGTGGATATTACGACATCTCTCTGTAGCATTTTCTCAAACGTATTCGAAGAGGCATGATTTATAACAACAATCAAACCCAAACCACTTAACCAATTTCAAAACACAGAGGGATATAGATAAATTCCAAAGTTACACAGAGAGAGAGAGAGAGAGAGAGAGAGAGAGAGAAATAAGAGTTAGGGTTTGATAATTCAATAATATAGGTAGTGATTCAAAGAAACTATACGTCTCTCTCTCTCTCTCTCTCTCTCTATATATATATATCATATTATATATGCTTTGCTTTTATGGCACTGAACTAGCTAAGGTATGGGTTTGACCTAACAATGAGAACAAAGTATTATTTCTCCATATGTATATGGCATCATTGGTGCCTTTGCTACAATATTCACCGGGGTTCAAGATCAACAGTGGACATTTGGGTTCTTGTTCGGATTCCTCTACTTTATCCTCATCATCGGCTTTGAGTTCTTTGTCTTTGTCGAGTTGTTAGTTATTTATTAATTGACTGGGCTTCAGTTGGAGCTAGAATCTCTGCAATTTTGCTGGTAAAATTATTGCCTCTTCCTCCATCTATGGTGTTTGGGTTCATAATTTGGACACAAAAGATGATTTCTTTCTTCTCAGATCTACAACTCATCCTCCGACTTCTTTCTTCTCAAATCTACTGAATAGAGGCCAAGAACAGATTGTTGGAAAAACACTGGCCAGGAGGTCATGGATCTGAGAGGGCGTTGTTTCAGAGGCAAATGACGTCTCGGGTGACACGACAAATGAGGAGAAGAGCAACGGAGCTTTGGTTCGACGAGCTTGAGAAAAAGAGAAGGAGAAAGAAGGGAGATGGAGATGGAGAGGGAGAGGGTTTGGAGAAATGGGGTTTGAGGGGAGAGAGACAATATGATATATATGTATATGGGTAATTTGGTCATTTTGTTGAAATATGTCTTTATAGACATAGTAATTTAGACTCAAAAAAATCAAATTCAAATTTATGAACCGAGTGCCTTTAAAATTTTAAATAGTAATTATTTATAAAATTATGTACTTTCGTAAGTACTTTCACAAAAACGTATAACTTAACACAAATTTTTCGTAAGTGATCTTATAAAAGTTTTGAGGAAAGAAAAATCACGTAAGTTTTTACGAAATGATGTAAGTGGTCTCACAAAAATGCATAAGTGACACAAATTTGAGTAAGTCATCTCATAATATTTCAAACAACACAAAATCTTATAAGTTTTCACAAATTTACGTAAGTACTCTCACAAAAATGCGTAACTTAACACAAATTTCTCGTTAGTGATCTCATAAAAGTTTTAAAGAACACAAAATCATGTAAGTTTTCACGAAATGACATAAGCGATCTCACAAAAAAGTGTAAGTAACACAAATTCGACTAAGTCACCCCATAAAAATTTTGAATAGTACAAAATCACATAAGTTTTCACAAACTCACATAATTACTCTTACAAAAGCGCGCAAGTCAACACAAATCTCTCGTAAATGATCTCATAAAAATTTTAAGAACACAAAATCACGTAAGTGGGTCTCACAAAAATGTGTAAGTAACACAAATTCGAATAAGTCATCTCATAAAATTTTGAACAACACAAAATGACATAAGGTTTCATAAATTCATATAAGTGCTCTCACAAAAATGAGTAAGTTAACACAAATTTCTCTTAAGTTATCTCATACAAGTTTGGAGTAACACAAAATCACGTAAGCTTAACTCACTTAAGTGATCTTATAGAAGCACATAAATAAGACAAATTCAAGTGAGTTATTGGTCAATTTATCCAATCAATTGTACAATCAATTTGCTGTAGCCAATGCTTCCAATCAGTTTACAAAACTAATGGATTGGCCAATTGATTGGTTGCGGCCAAGCCATTCGATTAATTGACAAATATAGTGGATTGACCGATTATAGACACCTCATTTTGACAGGCCCTCCGATTAATTGACAAATATATTGGAGTGACCAATTGTAGACACTCCATTTTGACCGATCCTAAGACTTGGATGCTTTATTTTGATTATCCGATGATGAAAATGAGAATGTGTTTTTCACAATATCTTCAGTAAAAAAGATGAAATTTGAGCTTTCTTCCTAACCCTAACCTGTTTTGGCTAAGGGTTTAAGACCCGTCGAGCACCGGAGCAAAGCTGGACAGAACCGGAGCAAAACAACCAACTTTCTCTCTAGCTGGTCGACCACCTAGAGAAAGTTTATACCAGATTTTTGTTGGTTCAGGTAGGGCAATTCCCAACTCCATTTTTTGACCCATTGCCCAGTGGTTGATCCATTGAACGTAATGCTTCATATTTGTCTTTCATTAACTCCATTTGTGTTCTATTTGCTCAATTATCTTCTTTAATGCTTCATTCTCGACTTCCACCATATCTCCACTTGCATTGCCTATATAAACACATTAGATTGTTGAGAGGATGAAGAGGATAAATTGATCCTAGTGGTTGATTCATTGAAGGCAATGCTCTATATTTGTTTGCTATTAGCTCCATTTGTGCTCCATTTGCTTCATTGTCTTCCTTAATGCTCTATTCTTGTCTTCCACCATTTCTCCACTTGCACTGCCTATATAAACACATCAGATTGTTGAGAGGTGGAAGATGATAGATTGATTAGAGAAGGCTAGAGATAGAGAAAGAAAGAGTCTAAACTTTGAATTTAAGAGTTGGTCAAAATTGAATGTTAGTTGTGAACTTCCATTTTCTCTAGTTATACACCATATCTCATCTTCTATTACAAAAGTTATCCGAGGAATGTTATTGTAGTCAAATTCTAGAGCTTTGACAAAAAAGAGAGTGATTGTTGTTGAAAGAGAGAAAATTAAGGAGTTCAACAATTTGCCCCCACATATAGTGTTATACAATTCAAGTCATCATTCTAGCTCAAATTCCAAGCATTTGAATTGAGGATTGAGAACATACTTCACAACCTTGAGGGTTTCTTTTATATGTTCATGTTTTGATTATTTAATAAATCTTAAAATCTACCATGTGAAGCATACAATTGTAAACTATGCCATTTAATTTGAAACAACGTGATTTCATGCTTTTTGAAAAAGTTTTGAATATGTACAACTCAAAGAAATTGAATTTACAAACATGAAAATCACCATACAAGAAATTAGCTTTTTAGGGACAAATTTATTTCGTCCCGAAAAATGTAATATTTGTTGGGAAAAACTTTAGCCATCTAATTTTGTCTGTTGTGAAGTTTGTCTAAATGATCCGTCTGGAAAAGTCAAAAATTGAATTTTACAGACAAAATTTTGCATTTGTCACTATAAATAGATTTTTAGAGACAAAAATATGTGGTTGCAAAAAGTTTTGATTTTGAGACAATCAAAATTTGTTTTTAAAAGTCTATTACAACCTATGACAAACAGAGTATTTATAGAGACAAAAAATTTAGTTTTTGAGACAACCCAAATTAGTTTATAAAAGTTTTAGTTTTTGAGACAAGTGAAATTATGTCTAAAAGTTTTAGTTTTCTAGACAACTAGAAGTGGTATGCAAAAGTTATAATGTTTTTTCAAACAACTAAAATTGGTCTCTAAAAGTTTGATAATATACTTTTTTTTTTTTTTTTTTTTGTAACAATTGCTAGTTTGAACAAAAACTCACATTTCTTACTTGATTTCTCAACAACCAAACGGAAAAATATTAAACATATTACCAGACCATCTGTTTATCTCCAAATTAAAATTCAATAACACCAAAAAAAAAAAAAAAAAACAAAACAAAAACAATCAAACAAACAAACACCATGCTCATCGCATTCAAAGAGGCTTAATCAAAAGATATTTCAATGACAAGCAAATACCATGCTCTAATTCATTAATACACAATATTTGATTGTATATCATAAACTGATAGAGATTTCAAAAGTATCATTTCCAATTTATAAGGCTAGTGCCATAAGCATTGTTTGTAGCATTGAACTATTCAATGAATAGATTGTAAATTATAAATATATCTACCTACAAAACAGAACAACTCATCCATCACATCTTCTTCTCAACTGTTTCACTGAAATGTCATTCAAAATCTCGCAAAGAGCTCGCAAGCCTTCAAAGTGCACATTTAAATTTCAATCTGCCACATCATGACCACAACATTAGCAAGACAATAAGACAAAGTAAAGGAAATATAACCAGACAATTCACATATGTACTAAGCTAAACCACATTAAAAACTTCATTTTTCATTTTTGAACACATCCCTTCTATATCTATAATCTACTCCAAGTTCATGTACTCATTCCATATACAACAATCATAATTCACACCCATTAACCAAAACATTAAATCATTATATCTCTGTGCAATTGTGCCTGTTTTGGTATGACCAAGAAATGAACTACAAATACACCACAAACGCACAACAAATAAAACCTAAAAAAAGAAAAGAAGAAAGAATCACCTAAAGCTTTTAGGGTGATTTTGTTTTCATGACCCAGTCACATTTATCTAACAAATTTACTAAATTTGAGGTCCCTATCATCTCTCTTATTTCCATTTCAAACAACATAATTCACAAGCCTTATGGATAATTCATAAGCTTTTAGCCTTATTTCCATTTCAAACAACATAATTCAACATAATTCATAAGCTTTTAGACCAAACTTTTTTCATTCAGGGGAAGCTATGTGTTGTGTCTATGTTAAAGCCTTATTGACACTTTGGACTACAATTATTGATGTTGAGTAATGAATTCATGCTCAACAAAATGGATAAAACAACTCATGAAAATAGTATAGAAACCCACAAAGGAAACGAATGTAGATCTCAAAAGATGACTTACTAAGAAGAAGAATCAGTAGAGGGTCCTCTTCGACCGATTTACTGCATCAAGAAGTTGACTTTGGCATTGTATTTTGTTCGATCGGACTCTAAGATTTGAATTCTTTCCACCAGCTCCTCATCGATTCTTCGTTGCTCTTTAGCCACCCTTGTAGTAGTCTCATTATCCCTCTCAAGTTGGGCACAGGTATGTTTTCCAAATAATGTTGCACTTGGTTTTCGACCACGCCCAAAGCCTCGTATGTAGCCAACTTTTTGACCAAATACCTCAATAGAAGTTGCTCATCAGATAGTGGGCTAGATCCATCTTTAATAGCTTTCTCCTGCACCCTTTCAAGCTTGTACTACAATATTCATTAGTTAAGATAAAACTAAGTATCCATCCACATTTAATTAAGGATATAGGGAATGAAGGTACATAAAGATTGATGTCTTACATATCTAATCTCAGCATCAGCATGCACCCATGCATCTTTTTCTCACTAAAATGAGTCTTTTTGTACAACTTAACAAGTCTAAGTTCCACTCCAGTGGCATGGTCTCGTTGTGCCATTTATAGCACACATTAAACCTCAATATAGATTACGTTGTTCAATTACAATTGCAAAACATAAATTATATATTCTATAATTAGTACCTCATCATATTGCACTTTTCTGAAGGCCTTCGAGCCAACAATGTGGTGGACTTTCAACTTCTCCCGATTCAACTTGTTCTTGCCATATCTCATCACCTATTATTAAATGCATAAGTCAAAGTACAAGGTAAGAGGAATTCCCAAGCATATTCAGATTATCACAAGGTAAGAAAGGTTTCTTCCTAGAACTTTTGCCGACCAAACCAACTTTTGAGAGTAGAACATCTTCGCTCGAGCGAGGACTCCTTCGCTCTAGCGAGCAAGACAAAACAACTAGGAAATTTACAGCTCAATAAAACAATGTTTGGCCTTGGAAATTTACAAAACTAAGGGTCCTAACATCTTCCTTAATGTTCCATTCTTATCTTCCACCTATATAAGGAGAGCTCAAGTCTTGAATTTCGGGAGATGAATTTAAGAGAAGAAGTATAGAGAGAATGATGAGTTAGAGAGAAGAAGATTAGAGTTTGAGAAAGAAAAGAAAAGAAAACTTTGAAAAAGAGAGAATTGTCTTGCCAAAATAGTGAAGTTGTCTTAAGCTCCATATATCTCATATTCCATTGCAAAACACCACTCAAGAAATTCATTGAAACCAAGTCCTAAAGCTTTGTTCAATGAGTGTAATCCTTGCCAAGTTCAAGGAACTTAAAGATTGATCATTTCTTATAGACATACTTGTCCAAAGACACTGCGGAGGCCGAATATCGGGAGACGTAAAGAGGCCGAATAGTTGGACCTGGAGAGTCAAAATTCATATATCGCATTTGGCCCCGTCTTATACACAAATCCAGAGGTACCCTATTCGGCCAAATAACCAGTTGAGTAAGGGGCCGAGTGAAGGGCGACTTGTAACAAAAGGAGCCAAGTAAATAGATATATGATGAATTGAAGGTGGGCCCAGCCCTGAATCCCAAGAAAGAAAAGATATAAATAGAAGAACATCATCCACAGAGAGGTATGTGAGAATTAGTACACTTAACTTAAGATACAAGCAATCAAGAGAGTATAGACTGACTTATCCGTCAGAGTGCTAATTTCGGCACCCCTGACCAGAGTGTTTATTCTTTTTCAAGTTGTTGGCTGAGGATCTCGAGTGTCCCAGTGGATCAAAAGAGTATTTCCAAAACCACTTCCCTACTATTGGCGCTGTCTGTGGGAATACTCAAATACATCCATGGCGGGTGTAACGAAAGACCCTCCGATAGTCACTGACGAGACCACACAGAGAGATGACCTCACTCCAACAAATATGCTTGGATCGGAGACTATCACCGTAAGACGTGCCTTGAACTTCGACTCACTTGCCCAGAACTCGCCCTCGACCTCAGCACATGAGACAATGCGAGCAATCATGGAACAGGCGAAGCAAAACGAACAGAGGCTGGAAAACATGATTGCTGAGAACAAGCGCCTCCGTCAGGACTTGGCCTTGGAAGTAGCAAAATTCAATCAAGCTACACTCCAAGATCCGGGACGATCTCTAAGAACGGGTGGTCGAAGACCTCGAGTTTGGAAGCAATATAGTGACAGCGACTCTGACTCATTATCCTTAGAGCCCAAAAAGAAAGGACGACTCGAAACTACCAGTTCCTCTGAAGAGAGTCCACGTGTAAGGCATAAGCGAAGATGAAATGGTTCAGACGAAGAAAACCAGCATGATCCCTTTGTGCGACGGATTGCAACGGCAGCGCTACCCAAGAAGTTCAAAGCCTCGTCGTTCACCCTGTACGACGGGAAATCGAACCCCACTGATCATATCCATCATTATAAGCAAGCCATGACACTGCATGCAGACGACGAGGCTCTCATGTGCAGAATATTTTCGAGCAATTTGGGGCCATTAGCCGTTAGATGGTATTATAAGTTGGAGCCGGCGTCGATTAAGAGTTTCCATCAACTACAGAAATCCTTTAGGACAAGATTTATCACCAATAAGGTCCAGCCGAAGAAAGCCGACTCTCTCTGGGCAATGCAGATCCAGCCGGGAGAAACCTTACGAGCGTATTCGGCGCACTATTGGGAATGGTTTAATCTTGTCCATGATGCTTGCAATGATTCCATGGCCATTACCGCCTTTAAAATGGGTTTGAATCTTGATAGTGTTCTCCGCAGTTCCTTGACTAGAAGACCCCCCAAAATAGTATGGTTGTTGATGAAGAAAGTTGAGGAATACTGCAAAGTGAAAGATGATGCCTTGCGGGTTAAAGCCGGAAACATAGCCAACAAGACGGCTCCTTCTGAAATTGCTCAGCTGTTAAATTCTGTACCACCTCAGAGCCCTGAACCACGACATCGAGCTAAACAAGACAAGAGATGGGATTCTCGCCGATCAAGCGACCAATGCTCCCACCGAGCAAATGAACAACTGCAAGTCAATAACAGGCGCACAAGGCGCACAGACAAGAAATATACGGAGTTGTCAGAGCCGATCAGCACAGTTATATCGAAAGTCCAACACCTTCCGTTCTTTAAATGGCCGTCCAAAATGATGGGACCTCTCGACACGAGAAGACGGGATAGGCAGTGTGAGTATCACAAGGATCACGACCATGATACTGAGAGTTGTTATGCATTGAAGGATCACCTGGAGGAATTGGTACAAGATGGTCGGCTACAACAGTACGTCCGAAAAGGCGACTCAACCAAAGCAATAACCTTACGACAGGATTCACCTCCACTCGGCGTGATCCACATGATATACAGCCTGCCAATGTCATCTGCGGTGCATATGATTCAGTCGAATCTCGACCCTCAAAATCAACTTACTCCGGCTAAACGGCCCCATGAAGTTGTGAGCATTGCTTTCGATGATTCAGATTTGGCCAGAGTGACACTTCCCCATATCGATCCCTTGGTAATCGAGTTACGTGTAAACCGATTCACCGTTGAGCACGTACTCATTGATCCAGGGAGCACATCAGAAGTTATGTATTACAAGACATTCACCAAACTTGGCTTCTCCGAATCGGATCTTTCTATAGCTCCGTATCCATTATTCGGCTTCAACGCTAATCCAGAATACCCGTTGGAAAAAATCACACTACCCGTTCAAGCGGGCTCCTGAACAGTGGATGTGGAATTCTTGGTTGTCAAGCTATCATCGCCGTATAATCTCATCATGGGGTGAACTTGGTTGCATACTATGCAGGCCGTGCCAAGCACCTATCATCAGCTGCTACGCTTCCCGACAGAACGCAGCATTGAGCAAATCCGTGGCTCCCAAAAATTGGCACAAGCATGTTATCTCCTTGCCAGAAAGACGCCAAAAGAGCTGCAAGTGAATTCTATTGAGGTGCCGGATCGAGAGAGCCTCAACGACGTTGGGCGGCTCCCAAGTGAAAAGGCTACGGAAGCCCTAGATCGAGTTGAAATTGAAGAAAATCCAAACAGGTTCTTCATGGTCGGTGCCTCCCTGAATCAAGCCAACAGGCAGCAGCTAATTTCCTTCCTGCTCAGCAACCTTGATGTATTTGCGTGGACTCTATATGAGATGCCGAGTATAGATCCGTCTGTTTCATAGCACCGTTTAAATGATGACCCCAAATGCAAGCCGACTATTTAGAAAAGCCGGCGGTCAGCCGCAGAGCACATTGCCGCTGTTGTTGAAGAGGTTGACCGGTTGCTTGACGCCGGGGCAATCACGGAAGTGACCTACCCTACATGGCTATCGAATACTGTGGTTATGAAGAAGAAAAATGGGACTTGGTGAGTCTGCGTTGATTTTATGGACTTAAACAAAGCCTGTCCCAAGGATTGTTTTCCCCTCCCCAAAATAGACCAACTTGTAGATGCGATGGCACGCCATTAGCATATGAGCTTCCTCGATGCTTACAGAGGCTACCATTAAATTGCCATGCATCCGGAGGACCAAGACAAAGCTGCATTCCTCACCCCAAGAGGAACCTATTGCTATAAGGTTATGCCTTTTGGGCTGAAGAATGTAGGGGCAACTTACCAAAGAATAGTCACTACCATGTTCAAGGAGCAACTCGGCCACACTATGAAAGTATACATTGACGATATGGTGGTCAAGTCCAAAGAAGAGCAAACTCATCTAGCCGATCTGGAAGGGACATTCGACATTTTGTGCAAATACAAAGTGAAGCTGAACGCTTCCAAATGTGCGTTTGGGATCGGCTCTGGCAAATTCTTGGGTTACATTGCCAATCACCGAGGAATCGAAGCCAACCCGAGGTAAATCATGGAAATCTTGGAGCTCGGCTCCCCTCGTTCAGTGAAAGAGGTTCAAAAGTTGATGGGGATGGCCGCCACACTCAACAGGTTCATCAGTCGGTCCACAGATCACTGCCGACAATTCTTTCATACTCTACGGTAGGGCAAGGCTTTTGAATGGACCTCCGAGTACGAAGCCTCTTTTAACAGCTTCAAGACCTACCTTCGATCAGTTCCACTCTTGACAACACCTTTGGCAGGCGACCCGCTTATTTTGTATATGGCGGTTTCCGATCGGGCCGTTAGCGCCGTACTGATAAAGGAAGAGTTAGGGAAGCAGCGACCAATGTATTATGTGAGCAAGGCAATGGTTGACGCCGAAACACGCTACCTTCTGTTGGAAAAACTCATTCTGGCCCTCGCCATGGCCGCAAGAAAGTTGATGCATTACTTTTAGTGGCATACCATCGGGGTACTACCAGACCACCCCTTCCGGTTGGTACTCTGTAGTGCAGAAGCATCAGGGCGCATTTCAAAGTGGGATTTTGAACTCGACCAGTACGATATTCAGTTTCTGCCTAGAACCTCAATCAAGGGACAGGTGCTTGCCGACTTTGTGGCCGAATTCGGTGGGGGTCTTGCCGACTTCAAGTCTGATGAAATTCAACCTAAGCCAAACTGGAGAATTTATGTTGGGATATTTGGCAGTTGTACTGTGATGGATCGTCCAATCAATGAGGCAGCGGGGTCAGAGTAGTGATAATGGCTCCCGATGGGGCAATAATTGAGCAGACTGTCAAACTCGGCTTCGAAGCATCAAATAACGAGGCCGAATACGAGGCCTTGCTAACCGGCTTGCGGAATGCACATCTCCTAGGTGCTCAACATCTACTTATATTTTACGATTCAAAATTGGTGATCAATCAGCTAAAGGGGGAGTACGCAGCAAAAAACAACCGTATGGCTGCTTACATGAAAACGACAAATTCTTTGCTGGCAAAATTTGACCATCATGAATTGAACCAAATAACCCATGACCAGAACACACATGCAGATGCCCTAGCCTGTCTAGCCTCCGCCATTAACTTAGAGATTAAACAGACCATTGAAGTTGGTTTCATCCCAGAGCTGAGCATTGGCCCTTCTGAGGAAGTCCAAGTCAATGTCATAGAGTCAGGACCGAGTTGGATGGACTCCATTGCTGCATTCCTGTCTTTTGAACAACTCCTAGTAGACAAGAAAGAAGCGCACAAGCTGCGAAACAAAGCCCTGCGATACTACTTGGATCCGCAAGGAAAGCTTTATAAAAAATCCATTTCTGGTCCATACCTGGAATGCGTTCATTTGGACAAAGTCGAACCGCTTCTGACCGAAATACATGAAGGCAGTTGTGGCGCCCATTCTGGCGGGCGCTCTTTGGCTTATTGAGCTGCGACACAGGGGTATTACTGGCCGACAATGAGTGCCGTTGCCGAATGTTACGTAAAAAAGTGTGAATAGTGCCAAAAGTTCTCTCCTTTGACCCACCTGCCTGCTGAAGAGTTAAGCTTTATAACTAGTCCTTGGCCGTTCGCCCAATGGGGACTTGACATCGTTGGACCACTGCCTCATGCCTCGGGTAACAAGCGATTTTTGATTGTCGCGACAGATTATTTCACAAGCGATTTTTGATTGTCGCGACAGATTATTTCACAAAATGGGTAGAAGCGGAAGCACTAACGCACATCTGAGATACCGACGTGAAGCGTTTTGTATGGAGAAATATCATAACACGATTCGGCATTCCAAGAGCACTTATTTCAGACAACGGCACCCAGTTTGATTGCGGTGTCTATAGGGAACTGTGCAGCAAGTATGGTATTCAGCCCTACTATTCCTCTCCGGCTTATCCACAGAGTAACGGCCAAGCTGAAGCCTCCAACAAATCTATTTTAGACGGCATCAAGAAGAAGCTATAGAAAGCCAAAGGAAGATAGGTCAAAGAGTTGCCAAGTGTATTATGGGCTCATCTCACTACTCCGAGGCAGTCCACTGGGGAGACGTCGTTTGCTCTGTGCTTCGGAATGCAGGCAATCATCCCCTTAAAGATCGGCCTCCCAACTTTGAAATCAACAGTTTTTGATTTGGGCCGAAACGACATGATGTTGGCCTTGGATTTGATTCTAATTGAAGAGCGGAGAGACCACGCCCTTACATCCATGGCACGGTACTAGCAGCAGCTTGTTAAGTCATATAATCAGCGTGTTCAACTGCGCTGCTACACACCAGGAGAGTTAGTCCTAAAGAAAGTGCTTCCAGCTGCCAAGAATCCGGCCGACAGAAAATTGGGTCCTAACTGGGACGACCCTTATCAGATTTTGACTTAGTCGCGAGAGTAAGGACATATCGGCTCAAAGACATGTCTAGGAGAAGTCTGCCACGACCTTAGAATTCTGTACATTTACGTAAATTCTATCATTGAACCGATTTGTGGGGGGCTTGATACTTGTTCTGAATGGTTCGCCATATACATATTTCACTTTTGCAATGCAAAGTTTCTCGTTTTCTCATCGCGCAATTTAGTTCAAAAGTCTCCGGATTCGGAACCCCATTGGTGCATAACACCTTTGGGCCGATTAAGTCTCCGGATTCGGAGCCCCATTAGTGCATGACACCTTTGGGCCGATTAAGCCTCTAGATTCGAAGCGCCCTTCGTGGATATCATGATTGGCCAAGTCTCCGGATTCGGAGCCCCATTGGTGCATGCCACCTTTGAGCCGATTAAGTCTCCGGATTCAGAACCCCATTGGTGCATGCCACCTTTGGGCCGACTAAGCCTCTGGATTAGGAGTGCCCTTCGTGGATATCACGCTTGGCCAAGCCAAGTCTTCGGATTCGGAGCCCTATTGGTGCATGACACCTTTGGGCTGATTAAGCCTCTGGATTTGGAGTGTCTTTCGTGGATATCACGATTGGCCAAGATATAAGCCTTTGGATTCGGAGCCCTATTGATGCATGACACCTTCGGGCCGATTAAGCCTTTGGATTCGGAGCGTCCTTCATGGATATCACGATTGGCTAAGTCTCCAGATTCAGAGCCCCATTGGTGCATGACACCTTTGGGCCGATTATGTCTCTAGATTCGGAGCCCCATTGGTGCATGACACCTTTGGGCCGATTAAGCCTCCGGATTTGGAGCGCCCTTCATGGATATCACGATTGGCCAAGCCAAGTCTCTAGATTCGGAGCAACATTGGTGCATGACACCTTTGGGCCGATTAAGTCTCCGGATTCGGAGCCCCATTGATGCATGACACCTTTGGGCCGAATAAGTCTCCAGATTCGGAGCCCCATTTGTGCATGACACTTATGGATCGAATAAGACTATGGATTCATAACCCCATTCGCGCATGACACTTATGGGCCGAATAAGACTCCGGATTTGGAGCGCCCTTCATGATGCAAATTAAAGCATACAAACACTCAAAATGAAATGCTTAATTAAGTTGAGCCGGCAAAAATCGTATAAACAAATTAAAACATACAAACATTCAAAATGAGATGCTTGATTAAGTATGCAAACATTCAAAATGAAACGCAAACATGTAAAATAAAGTATTTTATTAAGTTAACCAATAGATACATAGCTGACGCCCAATCTGTGTTAGAGCATTTATAATATATTTAATTCTATTCGGCATCACCCTCGTCATCGCTTTTCTTAATTTCGAAAGCGCCAAAAGGAAAGTGATGACGTTGGTATAATGGCGACGCCGATTCAACTCTTACTCCTTGGAGTGCCTCCGCGACTTGGAGAGCCTTAATCCACCGATGCATAAAGCCCCCATTCTCACATCGGCATACCTCCTCTGCGAATTTCTCCTTGGTCTTCTCTATCCCGACTTTTCGACCATCGTGGAAGACTTTTTCATAACCCATGGACCTTGCAGTCTCTACTGCAAACATGCTTGCCGTATTTCTATCAGTAATCGCATGACTTATCAGCCGTTGGGTCACTCTTTCCTCCACCACCGGGTTAGATTGACCGGCCGCACGCGGGTCGGCAGTTTGGGCCTTCCTCAGCTCACGCTCGGCCTTCTTCACACGAGCCTCAAAGGTTCGAATTCGTTCGTCTTTCTTCTCTATCTCCCGTCGTGCGACACGTAGACGCATGCCGACTTCATAGGCGGTATATAGCCCTTTCACTGCCTTATGGATCCCCTCTCGAAACACTTCAAAATTCTGTCGACCAACCATCGATTGCTGGACTTCCGGTGGAAAAATCTGTCGAGTGAACTCGACTGCTACACCTGGGTCGTTAACAATAGAATCCACCTCTGTCATCGGTTTATTCCCCACAAAAATCGTAAAACTCAATGGCTGCGGCGTCGCATCAGACTCATTTCTTGGTCGCGGTTGAGGGGAGCTGCCCCATTGCTGTTTTTCCCTTCGGGGTGATTTGCTTCGACGACTTGGGGGCTGACATTTTTCCCGTTCCTTGGATGTCCTACTTCCCGTGCGTGTGGGCTCGCTGTTGCGATTCATTTCACTATCAAGCTCAGCCAATGTCCGCCCTTCCCCTCTGTTGTTGAAAAATAGTCTATTTGACATTCGCACTTATCTAACCTTCCGCAACAAATTGGTTTAAATTGAGTCTGAACATAATAAGTGGAATTACGGGCGCAAAGAACCCACCCCATTTATTCCTAACGTGTGTAACGCCCCTAAGGCGATCTCATTAATGCTAAACTCCAAAAGGATGCTGATCGACGTGCGCCACAGCCACTCCACGAACTAATGATATTCGGCTTTCGGAGTTCATACATTGGCTGGGGCAAGGGCAGATTTATTAATCTGATTGGCCAAATATCTAGGCCTGATGCCGATCGATTTGTGCCACAGCCACTCCATGAACTAATGATATTCAGCTTTCGGAGTTCATACATTAGCTGGGGCAAGGACATATTTATTAATCTGATCGACCAAATATCTAAGTCCGATGCCGATCGATTTGTGTCGCAGCCACTCCATGAACTAATGATATTCGGCTTTCGGAGTTCATACATTGGCTGGGGCAAGGGCAGATTTGTTAATCTAATTGGCCAAATATCTAAGCCCGATGTTGATCGATTTGTGCCGCAGCCACTTCATGAACTAATGATATTCGACTTTCGGAGTTCATACATTAGCTGGGGCAAGGGTAGATTTGTTAATCTGATCAGCCAAATATCTAAGCCCAATGCCGATCGATTTTTGCCGCAGCCATTCCATGAACTAATGATATTCGGCTTTTGGAGTTCATACATTGGCTGGGGCAAGGGCAGAATTGTTAATCTGATCGGCCAAATATCTAAGCCCGATGCCGATCGATTTATGCCGCAGCCACTCCATGAACTAATGATATTCGGCTTTCGGAGTTCATACATTGGCTGGGGCGAGGGCAGATTTATTAATCTAATCGGCTATTCGACGAGGATAAATTACTAAATTGCCTAGTAATCTAATCAGCAAGTGTACACAAATGTTTTATCTAAAGTAGCGAAAAGTAATACCATTCATCAATAGCAAAATCAAGCACAAATAATAGCAAAGTGCAAATGAAATTTTCGTTAGTAAATTGGGCACAAACTGTAGCCATTTTACATGTGAAAACTACTAAACAAAAAGCTACAAGTTCGCATGGAAATGCCTAGCAAAAACTTAAAAACTGTAGTCATTTTATACATAAAAACTACTAAACGAAAAACTGCAACAATACATTCAAAATCCTTAAACAAAAACAACTAAATCAATCCTCGGAGTCAGACTCCAGCGGCTCAATGTCCACTTGCTCGTATGGAATAGGCATAGCCAATTTCACATTAGCAGCAGCAAGGGCTTTGAGCCAGCCGTGTTTGAACCCCCGATTTTCAAATTTGGGGACTTCTTCCACATAACTTGTGAGGGCAGTGTTTTGCCTAGCCTCATACGCCTTGGAAGCCTCAGAGTCGGCTACTTCCTTCGCCTTCTTCGATTCTTCTAAGTCAGCCTCCAGTTTGGCAATCGCCTCTCGGGCTAACCTGAGTGCATTTTCGCTCGCATTCGATTTCTCCTCGGCGGCCAATCTGAGCTGGTCCGAATTTCTTGCCCTTTCCATCTCGGCCTCAGCCCTTGCACCTTCCATCTTCACCCTCGCTGCTTTGAACTCGGCCCTGCTCCTTTGGCCCTCAACTTCTGATTGTAAACAGCCAATTCGTTCGATGGCGTCATGCTAGCGACGAGCTATCTCGGTTATCCTTCCGACCGTTTGCAAAACAGGAAATTAAAACCAAAATAATATATGCATAAAAGGGAAAGACAAGATCAAGGAATATACTAGAAGAGCCGATTGAGCGGCTAACGCAATTGCCAAAAGATCTGGCTCTGCCCAGAACACCTCTTTGTCAGTCAGCAATGAGATTGACGTAGCCATACTCAACGCCATGGCTGGATCTTTCATAGCCGACGCGTCAGAGGAGATCTACATGTTTTTTATCTTTGGTTGAACGACAAAGGGGACAACTACATCCAACTCCTCTAAATGCGCCCGTTTGTCAGCTTGGTTTTCTTCAGAGCCAGCCTCGAACTCGGCAGGGCGTTTCTCCGCCCTTCGCTCAGCCTCCTGATCCACCTGCACAACCATCTCTGACTCGGTATTTCAGGTTTGAGCCGTCTCCTCCTTGATAACAGGTAGGGAGGGCTCAACATTGATGATGGGTGGCACTTCCGATCGAATGGCCTCTGCTCTCCTCCGCACAGCCATTCTTTCGGTGTTTTTCTGTTTGGCGAGTTTTGTGAGGGACAACCCGGCCATGTCTTTGGGGTACGCACTGGGAAGGTCTTCTAACCTAATAAAAATGTCATCGAAGGGAAAGTCCCCTTGGCCCGAAGTGGACAGAAGGTTGGCTGAATTGAGGCCGGCTTCTTCAAAGGCCAACTTCAAAGCCTCCTCTACTTCGGCTTCGGACTGGCTTGACTCTTCAACGACCCCAGCTACCTCCGCCTGCTCCGAGTTGGATCCTCCCAGACTAACTTGCTGTAAGTTTTTGAAGTTGGTTAAAACAAGAGCCGTAAGAAACTCTTCGCCCCTCGGAATTGGGATGTTTTCTGCCGCCGAGAACGTTGTATACGTCGGCTCGTATCGAAGAAGAATGTGGGCCGCCCTCCCTTGTTTCTGAAGGCTTGGATGGCCGAAGTATTTGAGCGCGACTTCAATTTCTATAAGAACGGCGTCGTCGGTTGAAATCAAAACTTTCTTCAAATCGTTCCCTGCACAAGCAAAACTATGAGACCGCAAAAATGAAGCCTTGCAAATATAAGAAAAATGAACGGAAGGAGCTATATGGCCACCTGGTTTGCCCCTCTGTCTAGGAATAGGATCTAGGCAGTCCTCACCTTCGCCAAATTCCCAGTTGCCTCGAACAACGACCATGACATCATCGACTCACTTGCCAGAGCTGGAAAGCATAGTCACTAATTGATGGTCGGTGTCCTTGGACTTAAGGAAATAGTGTCCATGCCGGCCAAAAGACTTGGCCAAGGCATAACAGTGCCGAATAACAGGTATGCCGAGGTTAATCCTAAGGCGATGGTTTAACTCTATAATCCCCATTACGATTCTAAAAAGTTGATATTGGGTTGGGAAGGGATTAGACCCCAATGGCGAAGGACAACCCTAAGGAGTGGAAGAAGCGAGAAACGGACTCCGCCCTCTGCAATTGATAAGAGAGGAAAGACGATTGTGCTTTTATCAGCCCTCTCCATATCAAGAGTGCCGTCTATCACAAGTGACAGATGGACGTCATCAGGGATAGAAAAATGGCGTCGAAAGCCGGAGACTCGATCCGCAGAGAGGAGGTCTTTCAAATGCTTTGCCATTTTCGTCAGCTTATAGGAATATGCTAAACTAAAAACAAACCAGGAAAAGGGGATTCAAAGCAGAGAGGAAAAGAACTTACAAGAGACATAGAGGACAATAAAGGATAAAAGGAATTTGCAGAGGTGAGTCGGAAGGTAGTCCAAAAACTTCAAGCATCCAACAATGTCTATGTATTTGAAAAGACGACAAAATTTTAAATCACAATAAATGGAAGCGTACGAAGGGGCGGGAAATTAAAATGATGACTGAAAGACGTGTGCTCTGACATCTGCATTGGAATGAGGTTAACCACCGAATTTCGGCTCTGACTTTTTGAGTTCGAAACCAAACACACCAGCTAACTGTCGTTAGTGGAGTGTTTGAGGGGCAATTGTGGGAGCCGAATATCGGGAGACGTAAAGAGGCTGAATAGTTGGACCTGGAGAGTCAAAATTCATATATCGCATTCGGCCCCGTCTTATACACAAATCCAGAGGTACCCTATTCGGCCAAATAACTAGTTGAGTAAGGGGCAGAGTGAAGGGCGGCTTGTAGCAAAAGGAGTCGAGTAAATAGATATACGACGAATTAAAGGTGAGCCTAGCCCTGAAGCCCAAGAAAGAAAAGATATAAATAGAAGAACATCATCCAGAGAGAGGTATGTGAGAATTAGTACACTTAACTTAAGATACAAGCAATCAAGAGAGTATCGACTGACTTATTCGTCGGAGTGCTAATTCTGGCACTCCCGACCGGAGTGTTTATTCCTTTTCAGGTTGTTAGCTGAGGATCTTGAGTGTCCTAGTGGATCAAAAGAGTATTTCCAAAACCACTTCCCCACAGACACCATTCTAGCTCAAATTCCAACCTTTTGAATGAGGATTGTGAACACAATTCATAACCTTGAGGGTCATCAAAAGAAAGTTTGGAAATCAAGAAGTTCATTCTTTCTTTGGAAGATGAATTTTCAATTTCTTTCATTTTCTTGTATTTTCTATCTTATATTTGTTTTCTTTCTTTAATTTCATATTAGTTTTGTTGTAATCTAATCGGAAGTGGTTAGTTATGCCACCTACATATTCCTTGTTTGTTCTTTCTCAGTGTTGCAACAAGACAGGTTTTGCTAGGCCTAGTTGGCCGGTCGGCTAATTATTTGGCCGGCCAACTAACTTCTGATGGACGGAACAAAGTAGTCTTCTAGTGTTGCGCATACTAGTTTCCAGTGATCCTCAAGACTTGTATCTTTTATTTTATTTTCACTTGAGAGTTTTCTGAGATTTTTATTTTGTTGTAATATTTTCTTCCTCTCCTCCCTTATTTGGATATGTAATTATTCAAGTGTTGTAAGAATTTCCCGCCCTGCTTCTTTCTATCTCATTTTTTTACTTGCTTTCTTTATTTGTACATAAACATCATATTTTGTCTTTTCATCATATCCATGCTTTGCATCCATGTTTCACATCTATGTTTCATACATCTTGATTCGGCTAAGTTTGCATTTATGGGTTTAATCAATTCTTATGTGATTATGTGTGCTACCTCATATTCTTGAGATGATTCACATGCCATATATTAGAAATCGAATCTTTTGTTGCATTTCATGAGTGAATTGCATTAAGATTTTGTATATAAGATCATGCATGTTTTACATACTTTGTTTTGTAGCTGTTCGTAGGACGTCGGTAAATATGTAAGTTTTTATGCTTTAGCATCCCACTTGTGTGTATTTTTTTAACTATGTTTAGCATCCTACTATGAGTCTACTTGCTTATTCGATATAACTCTATGAATGCCGATGTGATGTTTGGGTTATCACCCCTGAAATCACCAAACTTAGACTTGATAGAATAACTCGAGCCTAATCCCAACTCTATAGACTTAGTGGAAACAAACTTAGACTCAACATGGAATTTAGAACTCAGAATAAAACTATTCTTAATAGTTAAGTGCAGGAAATCAACCGCGTTCAAAATAAAGCTCGTGCAATTAATAGGTGGGGTCATTCCCTGATCACAGAAATGGTTTGTTATCCTGCAAGTTCTAGGGATTCACACTGGTAAACTTTGCGGAATATTAGATTTTTCTAAAGTTATGGTGCTACAACAACCTAGCAAAAAGAAAAAAAAAAAACAAGACTCCCCAATCAAAATTCCTACAGCACTTCGGCTCAATTTGCACAACTGATCATTGTCTGCCCCATCGAAAAACTATACTCAATCTCACAAACTGATATGCCTGAACCACTGATCTAAATTTGAGAACCTCTATACAGATCACATACATAGCACATAGTAGGAAGAGAACAAACACCCCTATGGGGGGGTAGGGTTACCCTATCTTAGCTTTGAAATGATCTAGAGTTTCACTATTCAAACAAGCGGCATCATACATCCTAAAAATGGGAGAGCATCCTGTCCTAAGTTGAGAAGGTGCTATAGCTCACTATATATACAATGTCAGCTCTATTCTTAGGGATTAAAGTTAAGGTGACGTCACTAAAGAGCCATTTGGTTAATAACCAGTTAAGATCCTAGCAAGTCGGAAGAGTCAATATAGCCTCTATTTTAAGTCCAATAACCTTAGATAGTGGAATTACCTTTTTTGACATATCTTAAAAAGTATTAACACAAGGTTTCAAAAGTAATGCGGAGATGATATAGTGTCACAAAAAGTTTTCCTGTGCTCCCACTAGGATTTGGGCAACATAGAGACTTTAAATGCACCAATGCATGAAATGCAATGAACATATAATTGAAAATAAAACTCATATCATGGAGTTCGAGTTACGATTTCTTAATACCCCTAGCAGAGTTGCCAAAAATTGTAACATCGCCCGGGGGTGCATGTCCATTTCATGAGTGAATTGCATTAGGATTTTGTATATAAGATCATGCATGTTGCTAACTTTGTTTTGTAGATGTTCGCAGGACGTTGATAAATATGTAAATTTTTATGCTTTAGCATCCAACTTGTGTATGTTTTCCTTACTATGTTTAGCATCCTACCATGAGGTTACATGCTTACTTGATATAACTATATAAATGCCAGTAGATGGAGGTTGTGTCGCTTAATTTGAAATGATCACTACAAGAAGTTAAAGTTTTAGAGACAAATTTTTAGAGACAAAAATAATTTGTCTGTAAAAATTATACTTTTAAGGACAAAATGAAAGAATTTAAAAAAAAATATATAATCATATTACTACATTTTAAAGACAAACCTATTTGGTTGCAAAAAGGTTAGTAACTTTTTACCAACAACTTTAATTGGTCCCCAATAAACTAACTCATACATTATTTTATTTTATTTTTCATTGTTTTAAGCTTCAATAGTTGGGATGGGATTTCATTTCATTCTCCACACCACGCCACTATCTCTCTCTCGATCGATCGATCAATCGATCCCACAATCTCAATCAATCGTATCGATCGTATCTTAGCTTGATTCTTTGAAGCTGAAAGATTTGGAATATACTTGAATCGCCATTGAAGAGACATAAGTCAATTTTGAGGTAAAATATTCATATCCATAAGCTCCCAGGAACACATTCTACAATGTTCTTAACTATGTTTTTGTTATTGTTATGATTTTACTCTGTCAAATTCCTTACAAACTATTCATCTCTCTCTTTCTGGGTGTTTTGTTTTGTGTTTTTCTCTTATGATTGTGGCTATTGAGTTGGATCTTGTTCCATTCTCTAGCATTTGATCTCCTTCCCAGTTTTACTTGAATATTTAGAATGTTTAAGTAATTGATATTTGTTTCATTCAATAGATCTAATGAATCTTAGGATATTAATATGATTGGATTTTAAAGTAATATCTTGGTATACCACAAATTTTTTTTTTCTTTTTGTTAATCTGTGGTCCAACGCTTAAAAAACTATTAGGATCAACTCATTACTAAAACTACTTCACTAATGTATGCATATAAGTTGTTTGATGAAATACTTATATGAGTTGTCCTTTTGGAGCTAGTTACTATATGGTCTCTGAAAGATCATATTACGTCATTTGGCACTGGCCATGGCTCTTTTCCTAATCCTTTTGATGGGTATGAGATGCATGGTGATGATATACATTCCTTCTTTGTTTAATATGTGTGAACTGAAACTGTGATTATGATTCCACTTTGATGAACCTTGTTAGTATTGTTTGTGTGTTCATGAAAGACAACATTTTGTGCAATGAGCATTACAAAATTTTATGAATTGGAGTGCAGTATATGCACAACATTGTGGCATTTTAGGCCTCGAAGGTATAACTTAGCTAATTTGAGAAGACTATGTGACATTATAGATAAGATGGTTATAAAAAAAATGAAATTATAAAACACATTAAAGGTCAGTTTTCTTTATTTTTTATTGTTATCTTTAGTGAACTTTATTAAAATTTGGTGTATTTTTTTTTAATTTTTATTTTTAAGACATTCCAATCTAGAAGGATCTAAAATTAAAAAATATCGAAAGAAATTTAAAAATTCATAAATAAAAAGAAATTGAAAAAAAAAAATGTGACTAATTCCTAAACAGCCACAACAATTAGATACTATTAGCTATTGGCATGGATATCTTAAGTTTGTTTGCCAAAATGAAGGAAGACTTTGATCCTATTAATTACATGAATGAAAATGAAAATCTCTATTTAAAACAGGGGTTTTTTTAAGCTATTAAAGTGCAAAACTATTCTCACCTTTTCTTTTCCCTTTATGATTCAAACACAACCTAAGAGACTAGTTAGTACAAAAGCAATAAAAAAAAAATTAATGGTGAAATTTTTGGGAAATGCAGTTATGCACTTCCCTTACCCTAAGAAAAGTGGTGAATTTTTGTGGTCTTAGTAACGAACAATTGTGCAGTTTAATTTGTATTGGTTGTATTAATGGATTTAATTGGTATTGGTTATGTTTAAGCTTGAGTTGGATTTAATTTGCATTGGCTTGCATTAAACAATATTTTACATTGTTTGTGTTATGTTTAAATGTTAATGACTTATTTATTTTAATTATTTATTATTGATTGACATCCAGTTATTGCATCATATTTCCTATTTTTAGTATATCCTATTTTTTAAGCTTTTAAGCATGTTATGTTCTTTATCTCCTCCTAGTTCAGTACTTTTGCTACTTTTTTTTTTTTTTTTTTTTCTCTTTCTTCTTTATTTCTTTTACACCATGGATAGGAGTCGGATGCAACTTCATAATAGAAGGTCACCTCAATACATTGATGGGGTAAGGGAATTTATCATGTTTGTTTGTGGTCATATGAAACCAGGGGTGGATAAGATTTAGTGTCCATGTTACAAATGCAACAACCATATTCAAAAGTATAATGCTCCAAAACAATTACAATAACCCATCCACAATATCAATAAATGACAACAACGATAAAGTAATTATCTTCCATTACATCCATTTGAGTTTACAAAAAGGAAACATATGTGGTATACATTCATAATGTCTGGCCTTGAATCTATAAAATATGTTGTGAACTAAAGAAAAGAGCAGAAATTAAACAAATAAGAAATGCCCTAAAGGCCTATAACTTTCTAAGATAGTTCTTGGTTACAACAAAATGAATACAACAAAATGAATACATTTAAAGCCCAATACATTGGGCCAATACATTTAAAACCCTTGGCTATACAAAATGAATACAACAAAAAGAAGCTCTTGCTCTAAATCCTCCCAAGCTAATGCTTTGGTGGAGGCAAATCATTAACACCTGAAATGTTTTTCCCACATAGGGTGAGCCAAAGCCCAGTAGAAATAATCCAATACAGTATATGAATATTAACAAAACTATAAGGTGAATGCTTATGCAATACTCGTGCCAAAACATTTTTATATCTCTTTTCAAAACTATGCAATGCCAAGTTAATATCTTGATTCATAAATCATTTCCATTACAATAGAAAATAGGGCAGTGAATCACACTTTGGAATTTCAAAACAAATACAACCTTTTTTGGAAATTTCATCTAGAGGAAACCGTAAACCGGGACCCATGTAAATGTACGCTATACAAGCATTACTATTGCCATTTCACAAAAATTTCATCTGCGGGATCGACACCCATGTATACGCCCGGTTTTCAGGACTTTCATCTTGGACACTCAGGCCAACTTAGTTCAACATTCCAGTTCATATTTTCCAGATTCACCTTTTTTTCTCAAAACAATAAACATCTTCAATGTATAAGTGTGAAATAATGTTCAATGCAAATGAATGAGAAAATAGTTTCAATTCTCCTAATTCACATGCAATTTCTACAATAATCTTAGTTATCCTCCACCGATAGCCCAAAACAGATTTTTCTAAACAGATAATTTATGTTCCATAAAGATAAACTTTTCAAATCTCAAGAAGTGAGTGATAATACATATCCAACTCTACCATCCTCATCAATACCAGTCCAATTTCATAGTTTCAACATCAATTTCACTTATTCATAGAAAATAAATATTTGAGACATTTAGGGCAAAACTCTTTCTCCTTCCAAAACACATTCCGCGTATCTAAACCAATAATTTCATCACAACTCAACCTCATCTCCACTCCCACATCCACTTCCACTTCCAATACATTCAATTAAAAACCCAACTTTTTATTTTAAACCAAAACCCTAGGTTTGTCCAAATTCTCCAAAAATCATGAGATTGTTTTATAAAGACAAATAGCTAAGTTGAAAATCATAAAAGAATGTAGAGAATCCCCACCTCGAACTTAGAAGATGAGAAGAGGAGTGAAGCGACTCAACCACGCTGAAACCCAACTTTGTTCGGATCAAAATGAAGCTCTAGGTGAGCTCTACTTTTTTAACAAAGGGAGTGGGGTGAAGAAATCACTAGATCTAGGTGTACTTATAGAGAGAATGTGAGTTTTAGAGAGAAAGGGTCTCAACTTAGAGTTTTGAAATGTTTTAGAGAGAGAGAGAGAGATAAAAAAAGTGATATAAAATGGCCTGCTTACGAACTAATATACGTGCAATTCGCTTAAGCACAAGATGTGTCGCTCAAGCGACTAGACACAATAAGTTGTTTCGCTCGAGTGCAAGAAATGTCACTCGAATGTAGAATATAAACTCCCAGTAGTTTTAACGGCAGAGGTCATCGCTCGAGTACAAGAAGCTTTGCTCGAGTGAAAAATACAAACTCCTAGTAGTTTTATAGACCTGCAAAAGTGCTGGTGGTTCACAAAGACCGCTCAAGCAAAGGGACAAAATCTAGGCAACAAAAGTTTGAAAAACAAGTTACCAACCTGTTCCAAATGCAACCAACACAACCAATAGCCAAACTCAAAGAAGTATAAAGGGAAACAAGACATGAATAACTATAAAAGACAACGAAACCCGGATTCAAAACATACAATGGGTCGGGTCTGAACCAAAAATGCTATAAAAAGACCATAGTGGAAGTTGAAATTCATTTGTATGCATATGGAGTGGTCACGAGTTACACTAAGTGGGTGTATCATGGGGAAGGCTTTGAGTTAAATGATAATGATGACTCACAAAATGAAAATGAAAAATATCTCGACGATGTGATAGAGAAGTCAAATAACCCCAATACTGAGGTGCGAGAAGTTATTCATGACATATAAAGTGGAACAACCATATTTGGTTATGTGGGAGAAGCATCTAGTAGTCGCAATCCTGATTCACCTGGTAGTTGTGGTGGAGAAACAAATAAATTTTCACTATTAATGAGGGATATCGAGCAAGATTTGTATCCAGATTGCAAACGATTCTTCAAACTATCATTCATGGTTAAGTTGCTGCATATAGATAGAGCAACAAATCACTCACGATGTTGCTGGAATTGTTGAAGGAGGCACTTCCAATTGGTGAAAAGCTTCCATGCTCTTAAAATGAGGCTAAACAAATAATTCGAGATTTAGGCCTCGACTATCAAAAAATACATGTACGCAAGAACAATTGCGTACTTTTTTGGAATGAGTATGAAAATGAAGATGAGTGTCCTACTTGCAAAGTGCCAAGATACAAAGTTCGTACAGGTAAAGGTAAAGGTAAAAAGATCCCTGACAAGGTCCTGCGATACTTTCCTTTAAAACCAAGGCTACAGAGGCTATTAATATCGAGGAAGATGGCTACTGATATGAAGTGGAACAAGGATAAACGTGTCGAGAAGGAAAATGTATTGCGTCATCCGACTCTGAAACGTGGAAAGACTTTAACAAAAGCATGAGTCATTTGCCAAAGATCCTTGTAACGTTAGGCTCGGACTAGCTAGCAATGGTTTTAACCCGTTTGGAAACATGAGTAACTCATCTAGCATATGGCCAATTTTCCTTGTCCCATACAATTTACCACCATGGAAATGTATGAAGGATCCATTTTTTATGATGCCTTTGCTTATTCCTAGGCGCAGGGCTCCCGGATTTGACATTGATGTGTTTTTATGGCCATTGATAGATGAGTTAAAGGAGTTATGGAAGGTAGGGGTAGAGACATACGATGCATCAAATGGCCAAAATTTTCAATTGCATGCTGCATTGTTATGGACCATCAATGATTTCCCTGAGTATGGTAACCTATCTGGTTGGAGCACAAAAGGGAAATTGTCTTGTCCTTCATTTAATGAGAATGCATCTCACCAATACTTGCATCATTGAAAGAAAACTTGTTATATGGGACATCATCATTTTTTTCCGCATAATCATGTTTTACGAAAAAGCAAGGCATTCAATGGTAAGCCAGAGCTTAGGTCAAAACCCAAGTTGTTGTTTGGGGAGGAGGTTTTGGGACAATTGGAGCATATTAACTTAGCAGTATTTGGGAAGATAGATGAACAAGGGAAGAAGCGAAAATGTTCTCCTCAATATTTAAATTGGACAAGAAGGAGTATCTTTTTTGAGCTACCTTATTTAAAAACCCTCAAAGTTCGCCACAACCTCGATGTTATGCACATTGAAAAGAATGTATGCGATAGTGATTTGGGGTGACCTGATGTGTAATCCTGCTTGTGATTGAATATTGATCTTGATCAAGTTACATATAGCAGCTAATTTCTACAATTTTATATTTGTTTCGATTACAGTGGTCCTTGATTTGTCCATACTCACAACACAAATGATGGATTTATAATTATCCAGCATAAAAGTGATGTGACTAAAATTAATAGATTATTCAGAGCAGGGTGCATATAAATCTATTATACTTCATTAAAAAGGCATAACTTTTTTCCCTTGTTTATTTATTTATTTAAATGTAATTTAGGAAGTTAATTTAGAAGCGATCACATTTATGGGTTCTCTATGATGGTTTTATTCCTACTGCAGTGGATTAACAAGTCTAGACAACTTCTTCACCTCCTAATCATATAAAATCCTTCTAAATGCCAAATTACAATTCTCTGAGCATAGATAGCTTGGCTCGAGTGACGACACTTAAAGAAAACATATGTATTTGGTTCCTTGCTCGAGCGAGAGAGTCTTCGCTCGAGCGAGCTTCGCAGTCCCTATTTTCTATAAATACTTGTTTAAGTCTGATTTAGGGTGACGTTTTCTAGATCTTCTTTAAGGGTTTTAGGGTTTTCTTTTGTGGATATTTTTCTAGTTTTCCTTGATGTTTGATTGAGTATCGAACTCATGTTCTTAGAAGCACACATCAAGGAGTTTGATTGATCTTCTTTGAGAGTATTCTTCTTCGGTGGAATTCGAAGATTCAAGCACAGAGTAATTGAAGGAGTTTGATGCTATGTGCAGTCGTTAGTTCGACCTTGGATGTTGTGGATTCAACATCAATCTAATCAATTTCGAGATGAAAGTTGCGGTGAAAGATATACAGAAAATTTGAAGACAAATTAGAAGCGTTTGGGTAATTTGTGTTTGGTATCTTTGTAATCTTTCTTTTTTCAGTAGTGGATTGATTTGTGGCATTTCACCTGTGATTTTTTTATCACAATTGGAGGTGCTGCAATTGGGGTTTTCCATGTAAAAATCGTTTGTGTCGATTTATTGTTTTGAAAACAACAATCTAAATCACATTCGTATGTGCTTGATGATTTAGATTGGTAAGTTTTGCTGTTTGGGAATTGCTACAATTAGTTCTTGATCTATTCACAAATCACTTAGGTTTTTCAATTTGGTATCAAAGTGGGTCACTCTTTGTTTTTATAAAACCTATAGGAGTGTGATTTTGTGTGATTGGTGATATGGATTCAATTCACGAAGGTAACTCGACCCATAAAACTTCGTTACTTGATAGTACAAACTATTCTTATTGGAAAGCTCGTATGAGAGCGTTTTTAAAATCTATCGATGAGAAAGTTTGGCACTGTGTGATCTATGGGTGAAGTGAACCTATTGTCACCATTGATAGTGTTGATATTGCCAAACCCCTTGATAAATGGGATGCATTCGACTATCAAAACTCGAGTTGGAATAGTAAGGCTCTCAATTCCCTTTTTTACTCTGTCACGCCTGAAAAGTTTCATTGTATTTGCATGTGTGAGGTAGCAAAAGAGGCTTGGGACATTCTTGAAATGATTCACGAGGGTACTACTTCTGTTAAAAGGTCAAGACTTCAATGTCTCACCTCTGCCTTTGAAACTCTTTTTATGTGTGATGATGAGACGTTTGATGATTTTTATGCTAAACTTAGTGACATCGTGAATTCCTATTTCACACTTGGTGAAAAAATCCCTGAAGCTAAGGTTGTTGGAAAAATTTTGAGGCCTTTACCCGAGAGGTTCCAATCAAAAGTGACAGCTATTGAGGAGGCTCAGAATGTTGATACCCTCAAGCTTGATCAGTTGGTTGGAAACTTGCAGACTTATGAAGCTTACCAAATTTCTAAGAAAAAACAAAAAGATAGTGTGGCTTTCACTAGTGCTCATGAGACTGCAAAAACTCCTGAGACTGAGTTTGATCTAGAGTTCGAGATGATGGCTATGTTTACTAAACAGTTCAAAAAGTTTTTAAAGAAAAAGAAGACTAATTTCAGGGACCCTATTTCAAAAGATAAGAGTAATGAAAAACCCCAAACTTTTCCACCATAACTTACTCCAAAAACTGAGAAGAAGATTGTGAAGGGGCAAGGGGTCAAGTGTTATGAATGTCAAGGGTTTGGACATATTGCTCTTGAATGTCCATTGAAAAAGAATGGGAAGAAAGTCTATACAGTGACTTGGGATGATGAAAGTAGGTCAGACCAAGAACCCGAAGAAACCGAATCCGATGAAGACAGAGATAGTGCTTTCATGGCATTCTGGTCCACTTTCACTCAACCTCCTGAAAGCTAGTGGAATTTGCTCGTGGTCATAATCTGCACAGTGCTCCTACCTTTGATGGGAGTAATTACTCATTCTAGAAGATCATAATGAGGATGTTTCTGAGAGCTAACGACCTTGAGGGCTGGCAAGCTATTGAAGAGGATGTTGAGAGCACTGACAATCCGAGCAATCAAAGAGTTCTGTCTACCATTTGTGAAGCAATTTTTGATGAAGAACGGAAACGGATTGCCCACTGCACAAACGCCAGAGCTGTATGGGACATTCTGAGTCAATTTCATGAAAGAGGAGAGTCATCGTCACTACTATCTATCATCTTTCCTGCATTAGTTGCTCGATTGGATGAGATCCAGGAGAAAGAGGAGCAAAAAGAAGATGATGAAACATCATAAGACAATGATGAGATTGATGGTGATGATTTACAACAAGCTTATGAAAAGCTTTATGCTGAATCTCTGAATTTGTCCAAGATCAATGACAAACTCACTCTCAAGCTCAAAGCATGTGAAAGTGAGAATGTCAAGCTAAAAGGAGAAATTGTAACAGCCAAGTAGAATGTCATCAAGTTCTCTAATGACAGGCAAGACCTATGTGGGAAACTTCTATCTTGTAAGACCAAAAGGAATGAACTTCTAAAAATATATGCCACATATGAAGAGAAGATTGAAAGTCTTGAGATGTCACAAGCTACATTGGAAGAGATGGTTACTCAAAAAGATGAAGAACTCATAGAGGCAAGAGCCACAATTGCCATGTGAAACAAAGGTTCCAAGTCATTAGAGGACATCCTTGGGTCTCAACAAATGGGTTGTGACAAAAGTGGGCTAGGCTATGGTAATGTGACAGCTCACAAGGGATAGGCCTTTACGTCACATGACCTGAAGACTCAAGCAAAGAGAAAGTTGAAGGTGCACCAGGGTGATCCCTCTTTTCGTCTGCCTAATGGGGGTAAGATCAACAAAAGGGAGGTAAAACCTATTTTTATTTGTCATCATTGTGGTAGGTATGACCACATTCATCGTTATTGCTTTGAGTTGTTTGGTAAGGTGTCTCAAAAGGGTAAAAATTCTAATACTTTTTGGGTTAGGAGACAACCTTACATGTCTAGGCGGAACACCGAGATTCATGAGGGTGTTCATAATGTTAAGACATTTACCAAGACCGCCAGTCCTGATTTTGTCAAGACCAAAAAGATATAGGTGAGAAAGGATGACTTGACTTGTTTTGTTGTTCACACTGCTCTAAAAGCACATGACTCACACATGTGGTACCTTGATAGTGGATGCTCTCGTCACATGTTTGGTGACAAATCCTACTTAACCTCCCTTGAAAAATATGAAGGAGGAATTGTTACCTTTAGAGATGGTGGCACTTCTAGAGTCATTGGTAAGGGCTCTATAAGTGTGGCTGGTCTTCACAAGCTCGAAAATGCATTACTTGTTGATGGCCTTAAAGCAAATCTTTTGAGTATCAGTCAAATGTGTGATTCCCACCATGAAGTATTATTTTCAAAAAATAAATGTGAAATTTTAGATAAAAAGGGAAATACAGTCATGCATGGGGTTCGCACATCTAATAACTGCTATGGGATTGTTACCAGTAATGATCTCACTTGCCACTCAGCCATCATAAGTAATATTGATTTGTGGCATCAAAGATTATGTCATATAAATTTCAAAGACCTAACTGAGATAGCCAACAAAGAGCTTGTGAGAGGAGTGCCTAAACTAGGTTAGAATCTGAACCATGTGTGTGGACCATGTCCACTTGGGAAGCAAACTGGTGCCCCCTCATAAAAAGGTGAACAACTTTACAACCAAACGTCCTCTTGAATTGGTTCATATGGATCTTATGGGACCCACTCGCACTGAAAGTATTGGAGGTAAAAGATACATTTTTTTAACTGTTGATGATTTTATTCGTTTTTCATGGTAAATTTTTTAAGAGAAAAATCTAATACATTTGATGCATTCCAGGCCTTAGTCCTTAAAATCTAAAATGAACAGGGTGTTTCTATTGGGCATATCATAAGAATCCGAACTGATCATGGTCGTGAGTTTGAAAATAGTTCGTTCTTAGATTTTTGTGATAAGCATGGAATTCAGCATGAATTTTCTACACCGATTACTCCACAACAAAATGGAGTTGTTGAGAGGAAGAACATGGTTATTCAAGAGATGGCTAGGGTCATGCTCCTTAGTAAAAAGGTTCCTCCAAAGTTTTGGGCTGAAGCTTTAAATACTACTGTTTATGTAATAAATCGTGTGTATTTAAGGCCTGGCACTTTACAAACTCCATATGAATTGTGGAAGGGATTGAAACCTAATGTATAATACTTCAAAACTTTTGGGAGTAAATGTTACATTTTCAAAGATAGAGAGCCTTTGGGCAAATTTGACTCCGGAAGTGATGAAGGTATTTTTCTAGGGTATTCAACCACTAGTAGAGCTTTTTGTGTCTATAACCTGCGAACTTTATCTTTGATGGAATTGATCAATATGGTTATAGATGACACAGGTTTTCTTACTTCAGCGATAAATGAGAAAGAAAAAGGTGAGTCTCCAATCCTGGATACGGAACCACAAAGTCAACAAGAAACTGAGGTCCAAGTACAAGAAGTTAAGACAGCACCAACTTCTCAGGTAAGTCAGAGTCCAAAGAGTGCACAAAGAGACACCACTTCTAAAGCTTCTGTCACCACAAGTCCAGAGTTCAAACCATCAGTAAGGGTGAAACTGAATCATCCAGCTCAACAGGTGATTGGAAGTGTCTCAGATCGAATAAAAACCTGAAGAAAAATTCGGAAGGAGGTATCTCATATGTGTTATGTTTCATTAATTGAACCTAAGAATATAAAAGAGGCCTTACTAGATGATAGTTGGGTCAATGCTAGGCATGAAGAATTAGGTCAATTTGAACATAACAATGTTTGGACCCTTGTTCCCAGACCTAGAGACATGAATGTGATAGGTACCAAGTGGATCTTTAAGAATAAATCTGATGAGAATGGTATTATGGTTAGAAATAAAGCTAGGTTGGTTGTTCAAGGCTATACACAAGTAGAGGGTATTGATTATGATGAGATGTTTGCCCCAATTGCACGTCTCGAATCTATTTGCATTTTACTTGGTGTTGCATGCTTTCTTGGTTTCAAACTATTTCAAATGGATGTAAAAAATGCCTTTCTGAATGGGTACTTAAAAGAAGAGGCTTATGTTAAGCAACCAAAAGGGTTTGAGGACCCTAAATGTCCAAACCATGTCTACAAGTTAGACAAGGCTTTGTATGGGTTGAAACAAGCCCCTCGGGCGTGGTATGATAGACTTATTACCTTCCTTCTTGATAATGATTTTCAAAGGGGTAGTGTGGACAAGACTTTATTTGTGAAACATACTAAGTCTCATATACTTGTTGCACAGATTTATGTTGATGATATCGTGTTTGGATCCGCTGCTAATCATCCAGTTAAATACTTTTCGGATTGCATGACACACGAGTTTGAGATGAGCATGATGTGAGAGTTGTCTTATTTCTTAGGTCTTCAAATTAAACAGTCTTCTTCGGGTATGTTTGTTTCTCAGACTAAGTATACCAAAAACCTTGTGTTAAAGTTTGGTCTTGAGTCGGCCAAACATGCATGCACTCCCATGAGCACCGGTCTTCACCTTTCCAAAGATTCTTTTAGTACTCATGTTGATCCTAGCCTTTATAGAAGTATGATAGGGAGTCTCTTGTACCTCACAGCTAGTCGTCCTGACATTGCATTTAGTGTAGGTGTTTGTGCCCCTTACCAAGCCTGTCCTAAAGAGTCTCATTGTAGACACCCCATTTTTGACCGTCCTCAAGACTTGGACGTCACCGTTTGAACACACGGTGATCTCCCATGTTTGTGTTCGTTTGGAGTTCCCGGAGGTCTCGGCTCGCGCGCCCCGCCTCAGGATCCCCGAACTCGACCGTTTAGTGTCTGGTTTTGCACCAAACACTTGCATCTTGCCTTTGAGAGGCAGGGTGGGGCTTGTAGACCATCCCTACCCATCACCGGCAGTGGCTAGAGGCCACCGGCTGGTGTCTGCTGCCACCGGCAATATAGTTTGCCGGCCGGCACTATTTGTTGCCGGTCAGCACTATTTTGTGCCGGTCGGCACTCCTTTTGGCCAAGATGGCATTTTTGGCCAGCCAATTGCTGTTCATCTGCTTTTGTAGATATTTTTAGACAGCTGTATTGATTTTGCTCCCCTCCATACACGTGTATGGAGGGATCTCCCTCTTGCAAAGCTTGTCTTGTAAGCTTTACAAGAGGCATATAGAGAGGAACTCTCTCGAAGGAAAAGAAAGGTTCTAGACATTTTTGAAGAGAGAAAATACAGAGGAGAGCTCTGGTTTTCTAGGGTTAGGGTTAGACATACACAACCTATCTCTCTTTTCCTCTCATTTTGCACAGTAGGTGTTTTGTGTCTTACTATTGCACACAAACACCTAGTGTTTCACCTTCCTCTTGAGATTAGGGTTCTAAGGGGTTGTTCTTGAGTTTCTTGACTGATTTGGAGCCAAAGGAGGCCATTGGAGCATCTTTGTTGAAGAAGGCATCAAGGGTGAGAAACTAGTCCCTTTTTCCCCCTTTTTTGCATTGATTTTCTACTAGTCTTAGAGCTGTTTTTGTGATTATTGTATAACATAAAAAAGTTCTGTTTTTAAGCCCTCTTTATTGTTTATTAAGAGTGTTTTGTTGTTTGAGGGTTTTTGATCACCCTTAGGCCTCAAAAGGCCTCTTTTTGAGCCATTTTGTGCTAGCTCCGGGATTTTGGTGTTGAGGTCTCTTCACCACTGAAATCTTGAGGGATTTCAGTGGTGAAGATGATGCTTTGAAGTCCCAAGAAGGAGAGGGCCACCCCCTCTCCTTGTTGTCCTTGAAAAGGGCACATTTTGGCCTCTTAAGGAAGCCTATGCTTGAGTGTGAGTTGAGCATGTTTGTTTTGTTTTTCATGCTTATATATCCATGATATAACATGATTTCAGGTTGGTTTTGGAACTCCATGCATGTTTAGCATAGTTGCCATGTAATGCCTTATTTGTGCTTTAACATGTTCTAGGTTGTTAGCCTTTGTCGGAGCATGTTTTAGGCTTGCATTTGTGAAGATTATGTGCTTATTTTGCCATGTTTTAGCTCTGTCCATAATCGTTTGGGTCGATCTTTGCATGCATTATATAGCTCCTTTGTATTTGGGCTTGTCGGCCTTGAGTATGTGCATGTGTAGCATGCCATCTTTGCATTGTTTTGATGATTTGGAATCATCTTACATGCCATTTCAGTCCCATTTCCATGCTTGTTTGATTGCCTTGCATGTCTCTTTAATGCTTTGAAAGCATGTGTTGCAATGCTCCATGTTTTGGCCATGGTGTATGCCTTTGTATTTGGGCCATTTAGATGTCATCTAAGTAGTCCTTTAGCTTTGTTTTAACATGCTAAACCTCTGATTTTGGTCCTTCTTTGCATGCCTCGTTTGGTCTTGTTAAGTGTAGTTCAATGCCTCATTGATTTGCTTTGAACACTTAGGCCTTTTGGTGCATGCTTGGCTTGATTTGTTGCTTGGTTTGGCACCATGTATTAGCATGATTTCAAAGCTTATAATGCATGCTAATTGTTCATGTTTGCCCCTTTCAAGTGTGCTTGAATGTTGTTTGATTTGTGCTTAAGTGTTGGTCCTTATGTGCATGTGTGTGTGTATGCCATTTAGCCTTCACTCTTTAGCACTTGTGGCCACTGTTTTAGGCCTTATTAGAGCTGCCTAATTCATGTATAAGACCATCTTAGCATTAGTTTGCATTGCCATATGCATGCTTGTATGCTTGCATAAGTTTTTTTTTTTTTTACCATGCCATGTTGCATCTTTAGCTTGTATGCCTAGGTTGCATTGCATCTTGCATGCATGCCTTGTTCCTTGAATTGGTGATAGGAATAGGGCCTAATTTGTTTGATTGGTTTGCATGCATTTGAAATCAAAGTTGCATACTTGGTTCTTTGGGCCATCATGCATGGAAATGCGTGATTGGTGGTCCAAGAACCGAGGCACATGTCCCTTTGAGTCATTACAATGATAAGAGACACGGTTGGTGCATACATGCCTTGAATTGTGCTGCCATGCCTTGTTTTGCCCTCTGTTGCTGTGAATTGCAGGTTCTGCAGGAATACTCTGCCGACCGGCAGTGTAATGTGCCGACCGGCACTATTTTCTCTGCCGACAGCTTCAACTTTGTGCCGATGGCCATACAACACTGCCGGTGGCAATTTCATTCAGCCGGTGATGATCCCCTCTGTCCAAGGATGCGGTCCTGAGGCTTTGACAGCCTCCAGAGGAGGAAAGGGAGGAAAACAGAGGCAGCTTGCGCATGGTGGCGCGTTTCCCGAGACGTTTTCCTGCTTTAATTAATTTATTTAATTTGTTAATTAAATTAGATAATTTGTAATATTAATTAGCTTGTGTAGTTAATTAATTTGTAATATTTATTCGGTCCCTCCGAGTGAGGGCAAATCTGTAATAAGCGTGCGTGAGTGTGTGTATGTCTTCCAACCTCACTTCTTTCTCCCCTTTTACTCACCCGCTTTAATGGTTAGTATTAGGGCACGTTTAAATTAGCATACCTTATGCTATGCATGTGTGCATCCATGCATTTGTATTGCATGCATTAGGCTCGGTACATCACGCTAATTGCATCAATGCTTCAATTCCCAAACTGAATACGTGATAATTGTGCATTTTCACATGACATGTTTAGGATAGCCGAGCCTGTTCTAGTAACATTTTGTATGCGATGCATTAGGCACTTCACATGGACTTGGATCATGCATGTTTGCTAACGAGTTCTTTGTTTTGGCACGGAGTACTATGTAAGTATTTCCGCTTTAGCATATCGCATGAGTGTGAATGTTACCATGACAGCATACTTAACATGTGGCTAGATGCTTATGTGTTAAACTGTTTTGAATGCCTGTGGGTGAAGGCCGGATTGTTTGAGTTGGAAAAACTCGTTGAAATCCGTATTTTAGCCTACTTGCGAGTAGCAAATTCCAAAGCATTTTCCAACCAAACGGATATGCAATGTTTATTTCCAAATTAGGCAATCTAGTCTATACTTGTTTGCTGTGCGCATAACATAGTAATTCTAGGCTAATAATTGGAATAAGAACACACAAAGTTTTCAAATGCGGATATCACGGTTAGTAGAGGCCGGTCTTCGGACCGGGCGAAAGGGGGTGCTCATAGCTGACCTTCCCCAATCGTACCCAAGCTCCCGAGCCGAGACAACTCCGGTGATGACGGACATGTGGCCTTCGGCACCGAGTCAGGGTTTCCTAAATTTCCCCATTTTAAAAATATTTAGGTGGCGACTCTGTATCTGGCAAAGCAGTCCATGTTTGGCACTACTTTTTTTCAACAAAATCTGTTTTCTCAAACGATTTGCCAGATTTGGACTCTTTGGTTCAGATTGAGAACCGTGACACAAACCGAGAGTCCGAACTGTAGCACGAGGTCCCACGCGGGCGCTGTTACAGTTTCTGGCGACTCTGCTGGGGAAGTTTAGAGAGCTTGACTTGAACTCGTGATATCCCATTTTGACTTCATTTATGTGTTTCTTTGCATTGCATGTGCATTGGTGCGCCTAGGAACACAGTGTTTGCCATCTGCCATTCCTGAACGGTTTGCCGGAGGCTTGTCTTGTCAAGGCATGTCCATAAGGCTGACCGGCTATGGGCTCTGACAGTATGGGAACACAAACCCCGGTTTTACCGAGGCACCCCTTTTGACCATTCGACCTAGTGCATATTCGGATCCATAGTGACCATTCCAAGCTAGGACAGGTTGCTTACCTGATGCTAAGTTGCTTGAAACCGCTGTGTGCACAGTAAAACCCTAGCTCCTAACAAAATAGGACAGGGAAACCCTGCCCCAACATAGGGGTGTTTTGTTCTCTTTACTTGCTATGTGCTTTTAGAGTGTTGCTCTACAGGAACGCACATGTCAGTTCGCAAGTTTGAGTATCAAACCTGGAAATACCGGTATCAGTATCAGTTGTGAGAATCAGTTATCCGCGGGTATCGGTTCAGCTTTCAGGAACAGTGACTTCTGGGAACAGTGATCAGTAGTAGGGTACAGTTGTTTGGCTACACCCGTGTTCGATCAGTTTGGGCTGAAATGCTGTCTGTTTTCCTTTCAGTTTAGAGAGTTACAGAGTTGAAACAGAATAGCCTGTGTCCCCCCTTTGCTGAGGCAGGATTTATGGCGGCGCCAAGTTCAGAAGAAATTGTGGTTATGACGGCTGTATCGGAGCAGGGGACCACTCCGCAGAATGAGGCCAGCATTAGTATGTCACACCCACCCAGGATGCCTGTTGTGCACCCAGTCTGGGCTCCCCAGTTATACCAGGCTCGTGAGCCCACCACCTTCGATTTGATGGGAATGATAGGCGATCTCCAAAGGTCTGTGGCAGACCTCGCCTATGGAATGTCGGCTTCACCGCCAGCGGCGCCGTATGCCGGGAATTTTGTACCACAGGAGCCCCCGTTACTAGGGCGGATTGTGATAGAGCTCAGCCAGCCAGAGGTGGCTTCCGGCTATAGCCACGACATGTCAGCACCAACCCAGACCCTCGATCAGGCTGAGGCCAAAGGAAAAGACAAGGCAAAGATAGACGCCGACCCCATTGAGCAACTGCTGTGGGCAGTCGAGGCTCTGAAGGCTAGAGGGATGAACAAGCAACAAACATCTGCAATAGTGACCAAAGCTGTGGATGATGCTTTCCCCACTCCGATCAAAGGCAGTTCAAGCCAGACAGAAAATCGGGATGGGCCCCGTCATGCCCAGACGATTCCAGTAGTTCCCACCCCTGCACCGGGAAAGGTTCAAAAGGCCAAGGCAGCGCCAGCTGATCCTTTCGCCAGCGCATCTGGCAAGAATCCTCAAACTGCAAAGTACCTGCCCCGAGGGCGCAGAGTCTTTCACGACCTCCACATGCCTTTGTCTAGGGCATTATTAATATTGGCGAAGAATGGGCATCTTAAGCCTTTGGAGCCCCGGCCACTCCCGAAGAATCTCCCCGCCACTCATGATGCTACCTTGTACTGCGCGTACCATCAACAGTCCGGTCACAGTACCAATGGATGTTCCCGCCTTCGTCATGAAGTGCAGGATTTGATTGATAACAAGGTTATCCTACCACCCACCTCAGGCAAGCCCGTTACCACCCAGTTGCTGGATTTCGAGGGCTCAGATACTGCGAGTATGTAAAGTGAACCGCCTGCGGGCAACATTCGGTACATTTTTGATGAAGCGTCTGGCACGCATTTTTGAGCATTGGTGAGACCGAGTTTTGTAAATCCTGGCTTGGATATCGAGTCAGTCTTTTGTTTTGAGTCTGTCTCTTTGTCTTGAGTTAGTCTTTTTTTGCTTAAGGGGCTGTCTGGTTGTATCGAGTCAGTCCCCGTTGTATATAATACTAGGTGATTCTGGGGTTGTTGCCTCGAACACCGTTTTGTTCTGTAATTACCTGTTTTGGTTTTTGAGTCTGTTTCTGCCGAGGAGCCAGTTACACCAACAAAGCCGATTAAAACAGCTGTTGCTATCTCAACTTCATGCTTGCTTTCAGCATAAGTGCCAGAGAATTTGATTGGGCTGACAGTACATCTCGCCTGCTCTCCTGCGTGCCAAACTCATTGCATTAACCTAAGTTTTCCAAAAAACAAACTTTTTGAACACTGCGGTGATGAAAACGAAGAGGAAGGAATTCCTCGGGCTTTGCAAAATTTTGATCATTTTGAGAGAAAGAAAGGTGTGCCGAGCCTTTTAATGAACGAAATCATGCTTTTCGGCGTGAGTACTGAGAAGAATCCTGGCCTGATCCAGATTGGTTCCGCACTATCTTCGGCGCGAGCGATTCGTCGCTTTCTTAAAAACTTTCAAAAAACAAATGTTTTACGCAGCCCTGCGAAGACTTGTGTGGAATCCCTCTTGAGGTCGCGCAGCCTAGGATCGCTCTCAGCCTCAAGATCCAACCTGTTTGTTTTCCGACTTTGAACCCGTTCAGAATGTTCAGAAAGTTCAACGGACAAACGCCATGAAAGGCCCGTGTGGCCAGTTTTGAAGTAGCCTTCGATCAAGAAGCACACAAGCCGAATCAGAAGGAGTGGATCTCACCAGAAGAAGCTCGTGGAGTAACCGTGATGGATTCCTCCGCAAATCAGTGCAACAGCCGTTCTCCTAGACACAGAGAGGCTTCAATTTCAAAAAACCATTTGGCATGGACTTGCTACACTTTTACCCCTTTGAGAGGCTCGCTGGGCCGAAAACCCGAAAGGGCGGCCCAGGCAAAAGTTAGAGCAAGAGAAAAATACAAAAAAAAAGAGCAAAAAAAAAATAAATAAATAAAATACAAAAAAAAGGAAGAAAAGAAAAGAAAAAGACAAAAAATGCAAAAGAAAAAAGGGAGAAAGAAAGAAGAAAAAGAAATAGAAAATGAAAAGAAGCTCGCAAGGTCGAAAACCCGCATTGGGCGCCTTGGCAAAAGTGAGAGCCTAAAAAAGGTGAAGGTTAAAATACCCGAGTGGACCTTAACCGGAACTACGTAAGGCTTGATTCCCATGTTTGGGATACGTAGGCAACTTCATCATGAAGTCCAGCCCCCAACGCTTTCATAGCGTCTCAGTCCATGCAATGGTTTCGATTTCATCCCAAAGTTCAGTGGCCAACACCCTTCAAGGTGATTGTGTCCATATATGTGTTGTGACCGTCTTCGTCATCTCTGTGTCTGAGAGTTTGACCATCGCCAATGAAGACTGTCTGTGGATTGCTGCGGCACCATCCCAGACAAGGGGCAACTTTCCGTTGCCACAAGCCGCTGTGAGCCACCATTCAAACTAGGGGCAATTTTCCATTGCCTCTGATCCGAGGTTGCGCATCTCAAAGGGTAAGTTCTATGCTTGTTGAGCATCAGCTGTTTGCAAAAATAGTTTTTGAAAATTTTTACTGAGGTTGACTATCTTCTCGAAAACTATTTCATTTTCCAAAATCGGACCATTGTCTTGGACCCAAAAAGGAAAATTTTCAGTGCTTGCATGCCTGACTTGCATGCTTTTCGAATCAAAAATCGAACAAGTACGTTAATCTGACTCTCATTTTGATCAAAACCATTTTAGTAGAAAGTAAAAACGAAAAGAATGGTTAAAATGATGAACTAGGGGCACAGTTGAGTCAGGCGTTCTGTCTTTCCCCCGTCATCGACGTATTTGCTAGAAGGGCGCTCTACCCGCCGGAAGAAATAGCCGTGAGCTAACGGCATTGGGCATGAACCCGCAACTTCCTGTTCATTCATCAATCACCCCGGGGAGGGATGAAAAATGAGAGAATGAAGAATAGAGAGGTGTGAGTTGAGAGAAAAGTGAGGAAAAGGGTTTTGAGAGAAAATCCGAGCTTGAGAGTCGAGTGATGTGAGAATCACAAATCAGAAAAGGGTGGGAAACAATACCCAGAGAAACTGGCTCCTCGTGGTCCGAGGTTCCCCATCTTCGCTAACGCGTCGGTATGTCGTGTCTTTTGGTTTTGTTTATCTCAAACTTTGCTTTAGGTCTTTTCCAAGCGTGCCTCGTTGTGTTTAGGTTGTGTACCTCTTTGTTTGAGTCCTCCCTGCTGTGTTCAGTTGTAGGCTCGATATCCCGGTTTGAAAAACCCTCATTCGATTTCAAAAATCGCTTATGCTCAGAATGCCGTGCCATTCTCTACATTCGAATGTGTTTTGACTCCAACCGGTTCCATCTTTGAGGTCCGTCCTGTCAGATTGGGCTATTTGTTTGAGAATTTGCCGTGTGCGGAATGAATTGAATGCTGTGTTAAGGGCTGTATGCAGATTAATCCCCAGTAGAGCAAAGGATGTGTGTCCAGAATCAGGCAGTGGGTTGCTTGGGTTATTTTGCTGTTGGCTGTTTAAGTTATCTGGTTATTACAGTGCGAATGTTCAATTTTCAGATAACCAATCAATTTCATTTACATTTGAGGTGTAACATGATGAGATGCGATGCAATGCATGAGATATGTAAATGTAAACACTTTTTCAGATAAAAAGTCTGTTTCATTTCACTATCTTTTCAAATGTACAAGTTTTGGAAGCAAAATCTGCCTGTGGCAGTACAGGGTAATCTATCTACCAACAAAAAGAAGAGTACAAAGAAAGAAATAAAAGATAGCAAAAATCTGCATCTATGTCCAGCGACTCCAAGGGCTGTCAGTCCGTCCTAGTCCTCTTCCTGGACGAGGGTCCAGGAGCATCATCAGCGTCATCGTCAGAGCCCGAGCTAGCACCGTCTCCGGTCTCCTCCTCCGATGACTCTGCCTCCGCCTCTGACTCCTCGTCGTCGTCATCGTCCGGGACTGGAGCTCGCGAGCTGCTCCCGACCTGAGTACGCCCTCCCCTGGTACGGGGAAATATCCTGCCCTCCTCGTCTCTCCCCCGAGCAGGGACAGAAGGTCTGGCCGGAGCACCTCCTGCCATGGGAATCTGGAAAGGAGGCTGGAAAAGTACAGAAAAGGGAAATGCATCAGTACACTGTGAACAGTTTAAAGGTGCAGAATGCAGCGTATGAATACAGTAAGAATGCCGTGAGCAGTTTAGCAGTGCAGAATGCAGTATGTGAGTACAGTACGAGAATGCCGTGAGCAGTTTATCAGTACAGAGTACAGTGCAGAATGCAGTGTATGCAGTGTGTCAAATGCTGTGAGATCAGTGTATCGGGTGTTGTGCCGTGCATCAGATTATGTGAAGCAGTGTATGAATGGTTTGAGGCCAGTGTCAGAAGGACATACCGGTATGCTGTAGACGGCCAGGAGGTCAAATGTCCGCTGGAGCATCCCCATCATCGAGGCATTCATCGCCAACGACTGACGGGTGTACTCAGAAGAAGCCTGCAAAGGTATCAGATGCATTAGTATTCTGTGGAATATCAAGTAAACTGAAATGAATAACTGTACGAAGTGCAGTGACACATACCGGAGGTAGGTCGGGGACATCAATGAACTCATGACCAGCAGGTGGAGGGGCGAAGGGGATCTGATAGGTCGACCCACCCTGCCCCTGGAAGGTCAGTACAGTAGGCAGGGCAGGCCAGCCAGCTCCTCGTCCTCCCCGCACTCCGCCCCTACCACGGACCCGGGCCCTCCTCGAAGATCTTGCCCCTGCTCCCGCTCCGGCCCCAGCCGCCGATGCTGCAGGCCTGGCCCCCTCTGCTCAACGACCGCTCAAGGGACGCATCAGGTACGTCCGCACGTACTCCTGATAGTCGCCGGTGCCTCGGAAGCCGGCCTCCTCCCAGCCGATGGAGTAATCATCCAGCTGCTCAGTGGTGAGCCCCTCGGTCTCCCTCATTTTTGCAGGAGGGTGAGCCGGGACTATCTGCTCAGGCAACCCGTGGGTCTGGCGTAGAAAACGCTCCCCCAGGTACCAAGCTCGACAGACCGGGCCCTCTAGCAAGATCCGAAAACGCGAGGTCTCCTCAGCACCAGGGAACCGACCCCGCATCGCCGACGGCAAGGAAGCCCATGGCCGCCATGTGATCTGAAAGTGACAGACAGTTTGTTATCTACTGTTATTGAAATATGCAGTGGGAAAGCAAAGCTAAATAAACTGAAAGTAAAACATACCTCGGCCGGGGTGATGGTATCGAAATATCGGCGGAAGAAGCCGAATGTCTCCCGTGGTCGCCGGGTGCATCTCCCGTCAAAGCGACTCGAGAACGGGACAGCCGGAGGAGGCTCCGCAACTGGTACAGGTTCAAGCCTAGGAAAGTAGGCATAAACCCACAACTGCAAAACAGATGTCAGTATGACTATCAGAAAAAGCAGGATATACAGAGTGAAGCAGAAATGGCAGAGCCGTGTGTTGAGCCGTGTATTGTGTACAGTGTACAGTGTGAGCAGTGTACAGTCAGTGTAAAGCAGAATGTATGTGTGTGCCGTGTGTACCGTATACAGTGAGTGTAAAGCAGACCGCAGTGTGTGCAGTGTACAGAGTACAGAAAGTACGAGACAGAAATGAAAAGTGGAGAAGAGATGTACCTCCCAAGCCCGCCAGTAACCTCCAAGCAGCTGGTCGCTGCCGCGAGAAGCCGAGCTCATATATCCGTACAGGGTGGCTAGAGCGGCGCCACCCCAATCGTAGTGCAAGATGTCCCGGACGTCCACCAGTGCGCTGAGGAGACAGAGAGGCACGGTGTTCGCCCGGTCGGCGAAGATAGTAGTCCCGAACAGGAACATGAGGAAGCCGCGGGCATACCTCTCCACGTCCTCCTCGGTCATCTGCACCTCCTCCCCTAACGCGGGCTGGACCCTGAACTGTGTCTCGAACCAGGAGTATCGGACGAAGCCTGGACGAGCTAGCGGTGGGGCCTCCCCCAGTAGATAGACCTGAGCGGCGGTCCACTCATCCATGTCGGTGTCGAAAGGGATCGGATCACCCCCTACCCCGATGCCTGTGAGCATCGAGAAGTCATAAGGGGTCATCGTCATGTCCCCTGCAGCAGAGAAGTGGAAAGAATCGGTGGTGTCCCACCACCTCTCCGCCAGAGCGGCAAGAAGAGGTCTGCATGTGGACAACCTAGAGAGCCCTCGGCAGAAGGTGCCGAAGCCCGCTCGGTCCACGATGCGCTGGACCGCATCAGGGAGCTCATCATACCACTCCCGTGCACCAGTATTCCCATACCCGCGAATGGTATGGGAACCCTCCTGCAAACAGAAAATAACAATCGCAAGACAACATTCAAAATGCAGTTTTGAAAGGACAAATATGGCATGTATGTAAGTTTGTCAGTTTCAGGCAAATACCGGGTGCCGGTGTGCTTGCAGTGAAATACGTGTGCTGTGTCAGCGTGTTTGGGTGTTTCAGAACAGATATAGCATGTGTGCAAGTTTGACAGATTCAGACAAATACAGTGGGTGCCGTGTGTTTGAGTAATTCAGGGCTAGTGCAGTGTGTGTGCATGTGTCAGTCTCAAGCAGATATCAGTTGTATGTATGTTTACAGTCAACTACGGTCTACGGCATATCAAATTTCAGCAATTAAAGAGTACAACTAACTATGATAGTTTTGTATCCTACATTGCAGAAAGTAAAGCAGAAAGAAGAAGAGTTACCTCGGGAGTGCCGAATGAAAGGTGGGCGGTAGGCTCGCGTAGTAGTAGCTCAGGCGCCGCGTATCTCTCAAAGCTCCGGAACTGACGCAGGCCGTCTGGGGGCAGAACGTGGATCGCCGGCCGGTAGGTCGCCGGGTCAAACGGGCGCTCGCTCAGTGGTAAGAGCTCGACCCCGGGATCCATCTCGTGGTCCGGGGGAGTCCCGCCACGTGGAATGTCGTCCGCCATGTAGAGAGTGGTGTGAAAATGGCCGGAAAAGGAAAACCGAGCCGGAATACGAAGAGTCAACTGAAAAGTCAACTCCCGAGAGGGTCGGAAATGGCCGGGAAGGCCGGAATTTGAAGAGGCACGGAAATGAAGAACAAAGTGAGGGGAACAAACCCCGAAAAGGCGAGAACGCCAAACGAGGCACCAAAACAAAGATTTTTTCGGTTGAAAATGTCCGAAGCGCGAAGAGAAACGCGAATCCAACGATGAAACGGGCGTAGAACGCGAAGAAACGGAGAAACGGGGAAGAGAAAGAGCTCTAGAGAGAGAGGGCAAAGGTTTTCGGCGGTGGGGAGATGAGAAAATAGGGCTTGAAGCCCTATTTTATAACACCCAAGGTGAAAAGACAAAACTGCCCCGCACCAGCAACTGTTTGCCGGTCGGCAATATTTTGTGCCGGCCGGCACTTTTTTGTGCCGATGAAGTTGTTTTTGTGCCGATGGCCAGCCGGTGGCCTTCCCTTTCGGCCGGTGGGGTTCCCAAAGCCTTGTTTAGGCCATTTGAGCTGTTTTGGGTCTTCATAGCTGAAGAAAGTGCAAGAAAGTGCATCTCCGACATTCAACCGGCCTCCGTTTTGACCGCGGGCCGTGTCTCCAGTGCGTGGCACTCGAATTCATGCAAGGTGTATCCTTTTTGTATCGTTTTGAATTCAAAAGTTACCCCATGTGTGTTGCACAAGTTCATCACACCACTTCGTCGCATTACGTCGCACTGTCGTGCGCCACACATTTGCATTGTTATGCACGTGATACATACGTTGCAACACGCACTCCTTTGCATTGTCGTGCACATTTCTCATGCATCGTCATTGCATTTCCATCCCATGCATTGTCATGCATTCTGGAATACGTGCGTTGTTGCGCATTTAAGCCCATTTACATTCCGTGTGTCATGCATGTCGCACTTAGCGTCGCACTGTTTGTGCATTTCAAATCGTCGCACTGTTTTGTGCATTGCATCCCGTTGTGCGGCTTTGTGCTCTCATTACATTACTTGCGTAGACCGCATCTCAATTCTTTACTTGCGTAGACCGCATGTTAAGTACATTACTTGCGTAGACCGCATCTCAATTCTTTACTTGCGTAGACCGCATGTTAATTACATTAGTTGCGTAGACCGCATCTCAATTCTTTACTTGCATAGACCGCATGTTAATTACATTAGTTGCGTAGACCGCATCTCAATTCTTTACTTGCGTAGACCGCATGTTAAGTACGTTATTTGCGTAGACCGCATCAAAATTTCTTTACTTGCGTAGACCGCATGTTAAGTACATTATTTGCGTAGACCGCATCTCAATTCCTTTACTTGCGTAGACCGCATGTTAATTCTTTATTTGCGTAGACCGCATCTCAATTTCTTTACTTGCGTAGACCGCATGTTAAGTACATTATTTGCGTAGACCGCATCTCAATTCCTTTACTTGCGTAGACCGCACGTTAATTCTTTATTTGCGTAGACCGCATCTCAATTCTTTACTTGCGTAGACCGCATGTTTTGACTTGCGTAGACCGTATGTTCAATTCGTTACCTGCGTAGACCGCATGTCTTGATTGCGTAGACCGCATGTTGATTCCAATACTTGTGTAGACCGCATGTCTTGATTGCGTAGACCGCCTGTTTAATTTCAATACCTGCGTAGACCGCATGTTTTGATTGCGTAGACCGCATGTTGATTTCAATACCTGCGTAGACCGCATGTCTTGATTGCGTAGACCGCATGTTAATTTCAATACCTGCGTAGACCGCATGTTTTGATTGCGTAGACCGCCTGTTTAATTTCAATACCTGCGTAGACCGCATGTTTTGATTGCGTAGACCGCATGCTTAGTTTCATTACTTGCGTAGACCGCATGTTTAATTTCAATACCTGCGTAGACCGCATGTTTTGATTGCGTAGACCGCCTGTTTAATTTCAATACCTGCGTAGACCGCATGTCTTGATTGCGTAGACCGCATGTTAATTTCAATACCTGCGTAGACCGCATGTTTTGATTGCGTAGACCGCATGTTGATTTCAATACCTGCGTAGACCGCATGTTTTGATTGCGTAGACCGCATTTTAATTTCATTACCTGCGTAGACCGCATGTTTTGATTGCGTAGACCGCATTTTAATTTCATTACCTGCGTAGACCGCATGTCTTGATTGCGTAGACCGCATGTTTAATTTCATTACCTGCGTAGACCGCATGTTTTGATTGCGTAGACCGCATGTTTCAATTGCGTAGACCGCATGCTTAATTTCATTACCTGCGTAGACCGCATGTTTTGATTGCGTAGACCGCATGTTTCAACTGCGTAGACCACATATTTGTTAAAAATCATCACCTGCGTAGACCGCATGTTCATGTTCAAATTCGTTATCGGCGTAGACCGCATGCTCCACGTACCTATTTGTATTTCCACAGCATTGTTATGCTCCCCACTTGCTTTGCGCTGTCACGCATTTCGAGTACATCACATTTGCATTGTCATGCATGTTACTAACCATATTGTACCTGTTAAGTTTGTTTTCTTCGCAGGCACGATATTGTATGTACGGTTCATTTGAAGCTGGTGCAACCAGACGAGCCGCACAGGTATTGTATCTCCCGAGTGAGACGTATCGAGAATTCCATAATTCTCTTACATCCTTTCTGCATTGTAGTGTAGTTTGGTATGCTAGCTTAAAACTGTTGCTTGTTTGCTTCGTTACAGCTGCCTTTGCATGATCATAAGTTATGCTCGGCTCCGTGCATTGTCTTGCATTTTGCCCCAGCCTTCGGGCGCATATCTTATTTGTCTTGTATGTTTGTCTGAGTCTTCGGCCTTGTCAAAAATGGGTCGTCTCTAGGCTTTGACATTCACTCCCGTCATTGTTATGACTTTCGAGTTCTGTCAAAGAGGGGCAACTGTAGACACCCCATTTTTGACCGTCCTCAAGACTTGGACGTCACCGTTTGAACACACGGTGATCTCCCATGTTTGTGTTCGTTTGGAGTTCCCGGAGGTCTCGGCTCGCGCGCCCCGCCTCAGGATCCCCGAACTCGACCGTTTAGTGTCTGGTTTTGCACCAAACACTTGCATCTTGCCTTTGAGAGGCAGGGTGGGGCTTGTAGACCATCCCTACCCATCACCGGCAGTGGCTAGAGGCCACCGGCTGGTGTCTGCTGCCACCGGCAATATAGTTTGCCGGCCGGCACTATTTGTTGCCGGTCAGCACTATTTTGTGCCGGTCGGCACTCCTTTTGGCCAAGATGGCATTTTTGGCCGGCCGATTGCTGTTCATCTGCTTTTGAAGATATTTTTAGACAGCTGTATTGATTTTACTCCCCTCCATACACGTGTATGGAGGGATCTCCCTCTTGCAAAGCTTGTCTTGTAAGCTTTACAAGAGGCATATAGAGAGGAACTCTCTCGAAGGCAAAGAAAGGCTCTAGACATTTTTGAAGAGAGAAAATACAGAGGAGAGCTCTGGTTTTCTAGGGTTAGGGTTAGACATACACAACCTATCTCTCTTTTCCTCTCATTTTGCACACTAGGTGTTTTGTGTCTTACTATTGCACACAAACACCTAGTGTTTCACCTTCCTCTTGAGATTAGGGTTCTAAGGGGTTGTTCTTGAGTTTCTTGACTGATTTGGAGCCAAAGGAGGCCATTGGAGCATCTTTGTTGAAGAAGGCATCAAGGGTGAGAAACTAGTCCCTTTTTCCCCCTTTTTTGCATTGATTTTCTACTAGTCTTAGAGCTGTTTTTGTGATTATTGTATAACATAAAAAAGTTCTGTTTTTAAGCCCTCTTTATTGTTTATTAAGAGTGTTTTGTTGTTTGAGGGTTGTTGATCACCCTTAGGCCTCAAAAGGCCTCTTTTTGAGCCATTTTGTGCTAGCTCCGGGATTTTGGTGTTGAGGTCTCTTCACCACTGAAATCTTGAGGGATTTCAGTGGTGAAGATGATGCTTTGAAGTCCCAAGAAGGAGAGGGCCACCCCCTCTCCTTGTTGTCCTTGAAAAGGGCACATTTTGGCCTCTTAAGGAAGCCTATGCTTGAGTGTGAGTTGAGCATGTTTGTTTTGTTTTTCATGCTTATATATCCATGATATAACATGATTTCAGGTTGGTTTTGGAACTCCATGCATGTTTAGCATAGTTGCCATGTAATGCCTTATTTGTGCTTTAACATGTTCTAGGTTGTTAGCCTTTGTCGGAGCATGTTTTAGGCTTGCATTTGTGAAGATTATGTGCTTATTTTGCCATGTTTTAGCTCTGTCCATAATCGTTTGGGTCGATCTTTGCATGCATTATATAGCTCCTTTGTATTTGGGCTTGTCGGCCTTGAGTATGTGCATGTGTAGCATGCCATCTTTGCATTGTTTTGATGATTTGGAATCATCTTACATGCCATTTCAGTCCCATTTCCATGCTTGTTTGATTGCCTTGCATGTCTCTTTAATGCTTTGAAAGCATGTGTTGCAATGCTCCATGTTTTGGCCATGGTGTATGCCTTTGTATTTGGGCCATTTAGATGTCATCTAAGTAGTCCTTTAGCTTTGTTTTAACATGCTAAACCTCTGATTTTGGTCCTTCTTTGCATGCCTCGTTTGGTCTTGTTAAGTGTAGTTCAATGCCTCATTGATTTGCTTTGAACACTTAGGCCTTTCGGTGCATGCTTGGCTTGATTTGTTGCTTGGTTTGGCACCATGTATTAGCATGATTTCAAAGCTTATAATGCATGCTAATTGTTCATGTTTGCCCCTTTCAAGTGTACTTGAATGTTGTTTGATTTGTGCTTAAGTGTTGGTCCTTATGTGCATGTGTGTGTGTATGCCATTTAGCCTTCACTCTTTAGCACTTATGGCCACTGTTTTAGGCCTTATTAGAGCTGCCTAATTCATGTATAAGACCATCTTAGCATTAGTTTGCATTGCCATATGCATGCTTGTATGCTTGCATAAGTTTTTTATTTTTTTGCCATGCCATGTTGCATCCTTAGCTTGTATGCCTAGGTTGCATTGCATCTTGCATGCATGCCTTGTTCCTTGAATTGGTGATAGGAATAGGGCCTAATTTGTTTGATTGGTTTGCATGCATTTGAAATCAAAGTTGCATACTTGGTTCTTTGGGCCATCATGCATGGAAATGCGTGACTGGTGGTCCAAGAACCGAGGCGCATGTCCCTTTGAGTCATTACAATGATAAGAGACACGGTTGGTGCATACATGCCTTGAATTGTGCTGCCATGCCTTGTTTTGCCCTCTGTTGCTGTGAATTGCAGGTTCTGCAGGAATACTCTGCCGACCGGCAGTGTAATGTGCCGACCGGCACTATTTTCTCTGCCGACAGCTTCAACTTTGTGCCGATGGCCATACAACACTGCCGGTGGCAATTTCATTCAGCCGGTGATGATCCCCTCTGTCCAAGGATGCAGTCCTGAGGCTTTGACAGCCTCCAGAGGAGGAAAGGGAGGAAAACAGAGGCAGCTTGCGCATGGTGGCGCGTTTCCCGAGACGTTTTCCTGCTTTAATTAATTTATTTAATTTGTTAATTAAATTAGGTAATTTGTAATATTAATTAGCTTGTGTAGTTAATTAATTTGTAATATTTATTCGGTCCCTCCGAGTGAGGGCAAATCTGTAATAAGCGTGCGTGAGTGTGTGTATGTCTTCCAACCTCACTTCTTTCTCCCCTTTTACTCACCCGCTTTAATGGTTAGTATTAGGGCACGTTTAAATTAGCATACCTTATGCTATGCATGTGTGCATCCATGCATTTGTATTGCATGCATTAGGCTCGGTACATCACGCTAATTGCATCAATGCTTCAATTCCCAAACTGAATACGTGATAATTGTGCATTTTCACATGACATGTTTAGGATGGCCGAGCCTGTTCTAGTAACATTTTGTATGCGATGCATTAGGCACTTCACATGGACTTGGATCATGCATGTTTGCTAACGAGTTCTTTGTTTTGGCACGGAGTACTATGTAAGTATTTCCGCTTTAGCATATCGCATGAGTGTGAATGTTACCATGACAGCATACTTAACATGTGGCTAGATGCTTATGTGTTAAACTGTTTTGAATGCCTGTGGGTGAAGGCCGGATTGTTTGAGTTGGAAAAACTCGTTGAAATCCGTATTTTAGCCTACTTGCGAGTAGCAAATTCCAAAGCATTTTCCAACCAAACGGATATGCAATGTTTATTTCCAAATTAGGCAATCTAGTCTATACTTGTTTGCTGTGCGCATAACATAGTAATTCTAGGCTAATAATTGGAATAAGAACACACAAAGTTTTCAAATGCGGATATCACGGTTAGTAGAGGCCGGTCTTCGGACCGGGCGAAAGGGGGTGCTTATAGCTGACCTTCCCCGATCGTACCCAAGCTCCCGAGCCGAGACAACTCCGGTGATGACGGACATGTGGCCTTCGGCACCGAGTCAGGGTTTCCTAAATTTCCCCATTTTAAAAATATTTAGGTGGCGACTCTGTATCTGGCAAAGCAGTCCATGTTTGGCACTACTTTTTTTCAACAAAATCTGTTTTCTCAAACGATTTGCCAGATTTGGACTCTTTGGTTCAGATTGAGAACCGTGACACAAACCGAGAGTCCGAACTGTAGCACGAGGTCCCACGCGGGCGCTGTTACACTCATCTTCTTACAGTCAAACGTATCATTAAATATGTTAATGGGACATTGGGTTATGGGATTGGTTCTCGACCGACACTACAGCTGGAATCACTGGTTTTTCTGATGCTGACTGGGCAGGGTGTGATGATAATCATAAGAGCACATCTAGGGGGTGTTTTTACCTTGGGAATAATCTGGTTGCCTGGCATAGCAAAAAGCAAAATGCCATCTCTCTTTCGACCGCTGAGGTTGAGTACGTTACTGCCGGGAGTTGTTGTGCACAAATGTTGTGGATGAAGCAAATGCTTTATGATTATGGAATAAAACATAACACTCTCACTCTTTTCTGTGACAACACAAGTGCCATTAACATTTCTAAAAATCCTGTCCAATACTCTTGCACCAAACACATTGACATTCATCATCATTTTATCCGAGAGTTAGTGGAAGAAGGCCTTGTTGTTCTTGAACATGTACCCACTGAGCATCAAAAAGCTGATATTTTCACAAAACCCCTTGATCTTCTTAGGTTTGAGTTCCTTAGAAAGACCTTGGGTGTAGTGCTCAGTTACTACGGTGTTACCTGTTACTTGAGGGGGTGTGAGTGGTTGCTTTTATGTGTACTTCGGTGCTATAATCTTATTCTCATTGATTCTTGTCATTCCTGCTTTTAGACTCATATGAACACCTCTTATGCTGCTTGTTAGATTTCATTTTTCTTTGTTTATAGCTCATTCTGAATGCCCATGCTCATTGACTTCATGATCTCATTCTGTACACATTCTTGAGATAAACTGTTGTAGGAGTTTCTGCACAAGTGATCAAAGTTCTCTATGAACCACTAATAGTGTTTCTTATACATTTTCAAAGGAATTGACCTATACTGGTATATCATGGGTGATGTTGAGTCTCTTAATCATCTTCCATCCTTTTTCACTTTCGCAGTTCCTTCCTCAGTTCACTAAAGTCTGGGCATTAGGAAAAGGCTACCTCAGAGGCACCAACTAGGACATCCTTACTGTTTTCACACTTCTCTGGTTCGGTCTCCATACTCTTGAGCGTGCATACCACCAGTGAGTGCCCACAAGAAAGAAAAGTCAAAAAAAAAAATATATATATATATATATATAAAAAAAAGGGACTCATTGATTGAGGGGGAGCCACCGCATTTACTCAACAAATATCCCTTGATTCCTAGTGGTTTGACTTTTCTCTGTGATGTTTAGTTACTCTTGTCAGAGGTCCGACCATCAGATCACTACAAGGATTAACTCTAGCTCTGTGGCCTCTCAAGGATTGCACGCACACACATTCATTATGTGAGCTCCCATGTTTGTTGTTGAGTTGTGCATTCCCATGTTGCTTATGCTCATTGATCAATTATTTTTTCCTCATGAGTTTGTGGTTCATAATGTCAGCATTTGTGAGTTTACGAGCTTCATGGTTTGTAGATTATCAAATCATAGTGTCACATACTTGCATTTGTGCTCACTTCCTTTTGTTTTAGGTTTGACTTGGTAGTGTGAGCTGGTTTTAACTGCTTAGAAAGGTGTTTTTAAATGTTTTTGTTTTTTTCTTTTCGCTCGAGTGAGGGAGTTTGTGCTCGAACGAGCTTTCTTTCAAGCCAGTATTTTTTGCAGATGGAACAGATTCTGGGAGCATGTCTTTTTGGCTCGAGCGACCTTGTGCGCATAAATGACTTAGCTCGAGCGAGAGAGTCTTCGCTCGAGTGACCTGTCGTGGTTTAAATACTGTCACTGCGTCCTTTCACTTCATTTTTCCTCATTTTTACTTGTTTTATCTCTCTCCTAAGGTTTTTTGTTCTTATCTACTGCTGTTTCTCCCTCGATTTTCACTCATTTTTGGAGGCATCTCTTCAATCCGTCTTGCGGCTTCCTCGATTGGTAAGTTTTTCTCTTTCTTTTTCGTTCTCCTTCTATTTTTGAGTGTTTGCTCTGCTTCGTCTATGAGTGTCTAGGGTTCTTCATTGTTGGTTTCGTTTCTTGCATTGTGGCTTACTGTCTTTCTATTGATTTTTGGTTTAGTAGTTTGATACATCATTGTTAGGTGTAGACGCGCCCGCGTGGGGGGCCCTTGCTACAGTTCGGACTCGATTTGATGTCACGGTTCTTAATCTGAACCAAAGAGTCCAAATCTGGCAAATCGTTTTGAGAAACAGATTTTTGAAAAGAAGTGCCAAATATGGACTGCTTTGCCAGATACAGAGTCGCCACCTGAATATTTTAAAATGCGGGAATTTAGGAAACCCTGACTCGGTGCCAAAGGCCACGTGTCCGTCATCACCAAAGTTGCCTCGGTTCGGGAGCTTGGGTACGATTGGGGAAGGTCAGCTATGAGCACCCCCTCTCGCCCGGTCCGAAGACCGGCCTCTACTAACCGTGATATCCGATTTTGAAAACGTTATGTGTTCTTATCCCGATTATTAGCCTAGAATTACTACGTTATGCGCACAGCAAACAAGTATAGACTAGGTTACCTAATTTGGAAATAAGCATTGCATATCCGTTTGTCTTGAAAAACACTTTGGAATTTGCTACCCGTAAGTAGGCTAAAACACGGATTTCAACGAGTGTTCCCAACTCAGACAATCCAACCTTCACCCACAGGCATTCAAACAGTTTATCACATAAGCATCTAGCCACATGGTAAGCATGCTGTCATGATAGCATTCACACGCATGAGATATGCTAAAGCGTAAGTGCTTACCGAGTACTCCGAGCCAAAACAATAAACTAGTTAGCCAACATGCATGGTCCTAGTTCATGTCAAATTGACTAATGCAACACATACAGGATGCAATTAGAATAGGCTCGGCTAACCTAAACATGGCATGTGAAAATGCACAAGTAGCATGTATTCAATTCAGAATTGAAGTACAAATACAGTTAGCATGATGTACCGAGCCCGATGCTTGCAAGACAAATGTATGAATGCACGCATACATAGCATAAGGTATGCTAATTTAAATATGCCCTAGTCTACCATCATAAGCGGGTAAATAAAAGGGAAGAAAGACGTGGGGTTGGAAGACATACACACACCCATGCACACTTATTACACAATTGCCCTCGCTCGGAGGGTCCAAAATAAATATTACAGATAATTAACCTACAAGCCAATTAAATATTACAGGCCATCTAATTAGCTAAGCAAATTAACTAATCTAGGGAAGACAGATAAACTGCCTCGGGAAGAGTGCCCAATGCAAAGCATGCTCGGTCCTGCTTGGAAGTACACTGCCATGCGCAATCTGCCTCTGTTTTCCCTGCTCTGCTCCTCTGAAGACTGTCAAAGTCTCAGAATTGCTTCTCTGAACATAGGGAGACACCACCGGCTGAGTAGAATGGTCACCGGCAGTGGCTTGGTGTCCCTCGGCACATAATGAATCCATCGGCTTCTGATTGATTGCCGGTCGGCACTCCATGCAGTCGATCGGCAGAGAATGCCTGCAGAACCTGTTTGACAGCAGCAAAGGATAGAACTTTGCATGGCAATGCAATTCAAGCCATATATGCACCAATCATGTCCCTCATCATGTCAGTGACTCAAAGGGACATGCTCCTTAGTTCTCGGTCCACCAATCGCGCATTTCCATGCGTGATGGCCCAAGAGACCAAGTGTGCACATTTTGATGTGGAATGCAATGCACATAAGCAAACCAATGGGACTCAACCTCTATCACAAGTACTTCAAGAGGTCAAGCATGCATGCAAATGGGATACAATCCTAGGCATGTGAGCTAAGGATGCAACATGGCAATGTAATGCATTCATGCAATTATGCAAGCAAATATGCGAGGTAAGCATGCAAGCAAGCAAAGGGTGGACCTAAGCATGGTTTAGGCAGCTCTAAATAGGCCCAAAACAGTGGCCAAAAACTTAAGAAAATGGACCAAACACACTTACACACATGCACATGCTAATGGGCCTATACTTAAGCAAACAAAGGCGACTTTCAAACACATTTAAAAGGGAACAATCATGGGCATATGGCATGCATTATAAGCCTTGAAAATCATGCTATAAGAGGTGCCAAACCAACTTAAACAAGACAAACATTAGCATGCAAACAAAGCCAAAATCCAAGACAAGCCAAGAGGCTTAAACCAAGACTAGGTCAACCAAGCCTCACAAGGCTAAGAGGACTTAAAATAGGTCTAAGGCAGGCCTAAACAACACCCAAGGGACACCTAGATGGCATCTAAGTGACTCAAATTCAAAAGCATGCATAATGGCCAAAACATGGAGCATATAACGCAAGCTCATAAAGCATCAAAGGGGCATCCAAGGCAAGCATACAAGCATGCTAAAGGGATTGAAATAACATGGCAAATGGTCCCAACCCACTAAATTATGGCAAGGATGCATGCTATACATTCACACACTTAAGGCCAACAAACCAAAAATGCAAAGGGGCTATACTAAGCATGCCAAGATCGACCCAAACAACTATGGACAGACCTTAAACATGGCAAAATAAGTATGAAAGATTCACAAGGCTAAGCCTAAAACATGCTAGAACAATGGCTCACAACCTAAAGCATGTTAAGGCCTAAACATGGCATTACAAGGTAGGTATGCTAAGCATGCATGGTGTACCAAAACCAACAAAAAAACAGAGGCATATTATGACATAATAAGCACAAAAAATAGTCAAGGCATGGTCAACAAGAAGCTTAGCTAGGTGCTCCCTCAAGAGGCCAAAAATGGTCCATTTCAAGGACAACAAGGAGAGGGGGTGGCCCTCTCCTTCTTGGGACCTCAAGGCACCATCCTCACCTCTGAAATCCCTCAATATTTTAGTGGTGAGGAGGCCCAAACACCAAGGTCTCGGAGCTTACACAAAATAGCACAAAATGGAGCCTTACAAGGCTTAGGAGGGGTCAAACAACCTCAAACCACAAAACACTCTAAACAAACTATTTAGAGGGCCTAAAAATAGAACTTTTTTGTATTATACACTAAGCTCAAAAACAGTTCTAAGATAGGCAAAAATAGCTTGCAAAAATGGGGTAAAAAGGGACTAGTTTCTTACCCTTGAAGACCTCTTTCAAAAATGGTGGACCAGATGGTTCTTCAAGCTCAAAATCACCCAAGAACACCAAGAACAACCTCTGATCCTTCAAGAATCAAGCAAAGGTGTAACACTATGTGTTTGTGTGCAATAGTATGGACAAACACACCTAGAATACAAAAGAGTGGGAAAGAGAGATAGAATAGCTACAACTATCCTAACCCTAGAACCAGAGCTCTCCTCTGTATTTTTTGTCTCTAAAATGTCTAACCCTAGAACAAGGAGAAGAGCCTTCCTCTTATAGAAGTCCCCCTTGCAAAGCTTACCAAACAAGCTTGCTTAGGGGGAAATCCCTCCATACACGTGTATGGAGGGGAACAGAGTGGGTGCCAGCTATCACAGCTGGCACAAAATATCTACCAAAAGTAGATGAACAGTAGTCGGCTGCTCAAAATTTCCATTTTGACAAAATGCACTGCCGACCGGCAACAAATAATGCCGACCGGCAATATACATTGCCGATGGAAACAAAACACCAGCCGGTGGCCTCTGGCCATGGCCGGTGGTGTGTGGGGAAGCCTCACAAGGCATTCCCTACCCCTCCAAGGAAAAACACAAGTGTTTGGTGCAAAACCAGACACTAAACAGTCGAGTTCGGAGATCCTGAGGCAAGGCGCGTAGCTGAGACCTCCAGGAACTCCAAACGAACACAAACATGGATGATCACCGGGTGTTCAAACGGTGACGTCCAAGTCTTGAGGACGGTCAAAAATGGGGTGTCTACACTAGGGTTTTGCTAGAGTTCATTGTGAGGTTTTTGTTCTTAGGGCTTTAATTTCTTCTTACCCTGTTTTTGACATGAGTTTTAATTACTACTTTGTGATGTTCTCAGTGATTGTTGGTTCCTTTAATCTCATGTCCATATATCTCTCTTACTGTTACATTTGGGTGTTATTGGGACTTAACCTAGCTCTACTTTTCAAATCATTATTATACTGCTTTGGTTTTGAACATTTTGATGTTTTTAACCCTGTTGGACTAATGATTTTTGCTGTATTCTTATATTTTTTTTAGGGGGTTCTAATGGGCTTTGGTTTTTCCTTGATTTTGTCATGGTGGGTTGTGGTTTTGTGGTTACTTTTCTCCTCTTTGGTCAGTCATGGCTGAGTCTTCTAAACACCGTAAATCCACGGTGTCTCATCCCAATTTCAATACTGACAAATTTCAATCCAAGGAAAAATCCAACCTGTTTAGGGATATCTATGCTTCTAGGAAAGTTCACTTAGAATGCAATGTCCATCCTAATGCTTTTGAGTCTATCCCCATCCGTTCTTTGTTTGATACTTTAGGAGGTAATCAAGTCTTGCTTTTCTCTGGGCCTCAAAATCTCAGCTTGGTTCACAAATTTTATTGTAATATGCACTCCATTTGCAAGGAAATAGCTCTTTCTTTTCAAACCTGGGTTAGGAACAAAGCTTTGGTCATAAATGGCGAAGTGATTAGGCAGTTTCTTGGTCTTCCGGAAGTCCAGAATTGTCATTATCCTTTCATTACCCATAGTGGTGTTGATTTTGATCGAGTGGCCATTGAACTTTGTGGCACTCTTCATTCAGCAAAATGAGCTTCTTTCTCACTTTCGTCTCCTTAATATCATAGTTTGTGCCAACATCCATGTTACTACTCATTCATCTCACATTACCCAAGATCAAGGTTATGTGTTGTATTGCATTGATCACTGACTTCCTATTGACCTACCTGCGATGATTGTAGCCAAAATAATTATGATTTTTGAGGGTCACAAATCCTTGGGTCTTCCTTATGGGTGTTTTCTCACTAGGCTTCTCACTTATCTTGGTGTTCCCACATTTGAGGATGATGAGTTTGCTTCTCCCATTAAACCTATCACCAAGTTGACCGTGTCCCAGAGTCAAGCTCACATTAGGGGGGCTTCATCGGGAGTCGGGGTGTCTAATGCAGGTGATGATCCCTTAGTCGAGGAGGCTGAGATTGATGCAGCCACTGCCGGTGGACCTGAGATGCGTCCTCATTCATTTCGTGGCCAACTGCAGTAGTTCGAGCAGTCTGTCACTTAGTGCCCTGATCAGCTTGATGCCCGGCTTGATACTCTTGATGTCCGCCTTGATCAGCAAACCACCCTGATGACTCAGATTCTGTCTTTGTTACAGATGCTGCCACCGCCTCCACTAGATTCAAAATTCTGTTTACTTTTGGACAGTTTTTTTTTAGCCTGTATATTCTGTTTCTTTTGTCTCTCCCAGACAAAAAGGGGGAGTGTTTTTGGGATGGGGTATATATTTTGATTGCATGATGGTTGGGGTATATGGGATGGTTGTTGACTTTGCATCTATGGGATAGTTTTTGAATAACTTGCATGCATGATGATATAAGTTTTGATTCGTTATGTCTTCATATGTTTTTTTTTTTTTTTTGTTGATTTTGAATAACTACTCTCTCTATTCCTCTGGTGTTGTTTTTCTATTTTTGCAAATATTTGGACAAGATTGTTTAGTTTGTTGCGTTGGTTGTCTTGAGTTGGCTGGTTATTTTTGTTAGCGCGTGTGTTTTTCTAAGAAATAGTGTTAGAATGTTTTGTCTGGGAATTGACAAAGGGGGAAATTGTTAGGATCCTTAGTTTTGTCAATTTCCAAGGCCAAACATTGTTTTATTGAGTTGTAAATTTCCTAGTTATTTTGTCTTGCTCGCTCGAGCGAAGGAGTCCTTGCTCGAGTGAAGATGTTCTACTCCCAAAAGTTGGCTTGGTCTGCAAAAGTTTTGGGAAGAATGTTTGTACGCTCGAGCATAGATAGCTTGGCTCGAGTGACGACACTTAAAGAAAACATGCGTATTTGGTTCCTCGCTTGAGCGAGAGAGTCTTCGCTCGAGCAAGCTTCGCAGTCCCTATTTTCTATAAATACTTGTTTAAGTTTGATTTAGGGTGATGTTTTTTAGATCTTTTTTAAGGGTTTTAGGGTTTTCTTTTGTGGATATTTTTCTGGTTTTCCTTGATGTTTGATTGAGTATTAAACTCATGTTCTTATAAGAACACATCAAGGAGTTTGATTGATCTTCTTTGAGAGTATTCTTCTTCACTGGAATCCGAAGATTCAAGCATAGAGTAATCGAAGGAGTTTGATGCTGTGTGCAGTTGTTGGTTCGACATTAAATGTTGTGGATTCAACATCAATCTAATCAATTCTGCGACGAAGGTGGTGGTGAAAGATATATAGAAGATTTGAAGACAAATTAGAAGCGTTTGGGTAATTTGTGTTTGGTATCTTTGTAATCTTTCTTTCTTCAGTAGTGGATTGAATTGTGGCGTTTCGCCCGTGGTTTTTTGATCACAATTGGAACACCTCCAATTGTGGTTTTTCCACATAAAAATCGTTTGTGTCTATTTATTGTTTCAAAAACAACAATCTAAATCACATTCATACGTGCTTGATGATTTAGATTGGTAAGTTTTGCTATTTGGGAATTGATACAATTAGTTCTTGATCTAATCACGAATCATTTAGGTTTGGAGCAAATGGAGCACAAATGGAGCTAATGGATCAACCACTAGGCAATGAAGGCTGAGTATACATGCATTCAATGCATGAATGGGTTAGGAAAATGGGGTGGCGAAGGCCCCTACCCAAACCAACACAAAAATAGCCTTTGTTGTCTCTAGGTGGTCGACTGGGTGGTCGACTGCCCAGAGAGAAAAATGCCGGTTTGCTTTGGTTCAGTCCAACTTCGTTTCAGTTGTCCGACAGGGCTTAAAGACATGACCAAAGCAAGCTCAGGGTTGGGGACAGAGCTCAAATTCTTTTTTTTTTTTTACTGAGAATTTTATGAAAAAAAAAATTTGTATTTTCATCATCAGGTAATCAAAAGAAAGCGCCTAAGTCCTAGGGCCGGTCAAAATGGGGTGTTTGTAGTTGTTCCTCTTTGATAGAGTTCAAAGTCATTTCATGACGTGAGTGAATGTCAAAGCCCGAAGATCACCCGTTTGACAAGGCCATAAAACTTGGGCAAACAAACAAGATGCAAATGCAATTGGTTGAACTCGAGGGTTGTGTATGTATCATTTTGGAAGAAATAAAACCAGTGTAGTTCAGTGGCAAGATGCAAATGACATGCTCGAAATAGAATTGAAAGTTGGACTTACACGTTTCACAAACCCGATTTATTTATTTATTTATTTTAATTTTTTGAACATTCATGATTATGCAATGTAACACAATCGAATGATGAGTGTAGACACCCCATTTTTGACTGTCCTTAAGACTTGGACGTCGTTGTTTGTGCACACGATGATTGTGATTGTATGTGTTCGTTTCGAGTGCTCAAAGTTCTCGGCAGAGTGCCCTGCTTTTGAGCCTCGAAACTGTGTCCATTTTGTGCCTTGTTTTGGACCAAAACCTTAGTGTTTCAAACCCAAAACTTTAGTGCTTCAAGCCTGCAACCCCTAGTGGCCAGCCGGCCAGCTTTGTGCCTTGCTGGCCAATAGTATGGCCTGCTGGCCGTCATTGGTGGCGTGCCGGCCACCAGTGACCTTTTTTGTAGATATTTTCTTAACAGCTGTTCCAGTTGTTAGCATAATGGGCTTGATCACTATACACATGTATGGACTGATTTAACTCAGCTGAAAGCTTGTTTTTCTATAAATATGGGACCTTCTCCACCATTTTTAGAGGTTATAAATTTTGGAGCAAAATTCTCTCTCTCTCTCTCTCTCTCTGGATTTCTCTTTCTCTCTTGCAATTTTGTATACATTTGCTCACAAATTCTATACTTTTGCATACACTTCCTTGACCAAAGTTGCTTCTCTTTGGCCTAAGGTTACTTGAGATCCTCTCTGAGCTTTAGAAGGTAGTTGTGGCTTGCTTTGTTGCCTAATTTGTGCCTTGGCTTCAGGAGGTATAACACTTGTTTTGTTAGCTTGTTTTACATATTTGCTTTGCCATCTTCTTCTACTATTTTTGGGCTATTTTGGGGCTGATTTTGAACTGTAAAAAACTCTATTTTTGTGGCCTAAAGGTGGTGGTTTGAGGCCATTTTCAGTTATGGGGTGGTTCACTTTTCTTACTTCTTTGTTTGTAAAGCTTTTGTACCTTTGTTCACCACTTTCAAACCAAATTTTTTGGGCCTTTTACCCACTGAATTTTAGAGGTTTTTCACTAGCAAAAAGCTCATTTTGAAGTCCAAATTTGGAGGGGTTAGCCTCCCTTCCTTGTGTCTTGTTTTCATGCCTAGTTAGCTCCATATGTTGGCATGTTTTTCTAGCTTAACTTAGCTCAAGTCCAGCATGTTTTAGCCTCTGAAATAGCCCGCTTTAGATCTATTTTGGGCTAGTTAGTTCATTTGACTCTTGTTTTGCATGGTTGTAGTGTAATAGTCCTCACAAGTTGGTGTTTTAGGGTCTTTGACACCTCTTGTTTGAGTTGATAGCATCTTTTGGTGTTGTCTTTCACTCCATTTCAACACTATAAACTATGCAACCTCCTTCTTTGCTTCACTCTTTCATTTACTTTTGAGGGTTGTTCAAGCTTGGGCTCCTTTAAGCTTGAGATTGAGGTCATGCTTAATGGTTTAATCCTCTTTGAGGGTTCATTATCAACGGCATGATCTCTCTCTTGCCTTACATTATCCCTTGGTTGACAATTTTTTCATCTTAGAGGACACTCACCAATGGACAAATTGATTAAAGAATGATTTGGTAACTAAAATGTGTAAACAAAATTGGCAAGTAAAAGTGGCAAGATAATCATTTCTTTGTGTTGCATTGCATGTATTCAAATCGGACGTTAATTTGAAGACAAGGAAAATGGGACATTTCATACTCAAAAGTGATGAAATGTGCCACTTTCCTAGGTCTCCGCGGCCCTTGATCATGCATGATAGGGTGATAGCATTTGAGTCTTTTTTTGCATTCATTGAACTTGTACAAATTGGTCCATTAGCCATTATGCATGGAAATTGCTTGATTCATGGTTTGAGGGCCAAATGTATCACTCTTTTGAGCTTGTGTTGATGATAAGGGGTGATACATGGTACAAACAGCTTATTAGACCACCCCTTTCTTGCTCTGTTATGTCCTCTATTGCAGCAAGGAAGGACTTGGCTTCAGTGGCCGGCAACCCCTCAGTGTTAGCCAGCAAACCCTCATCTGTGGCCGGCTAGCCACCAATGAAAAAATCAGTATTGTGCTTCTGAAGAAGAGCAGTGTTGATCTGGAGGAGGAAACAGTGTAAGTGTTGTGCAATAAAGGCTTTTAGTGGCAGACAGTGGATGTTCTTTGGATGAAAAATTGAGAATGCATGCATCTCTCGTTTCCCGAGGCCATTTAGTTAATTTGCTTTGTTAATTAGTTGGAGTTAATTCATGCAAATGTTATAACTATTTAAGTAGATTAGTTAATTAGTTCATGTTATGTAATTAATTAATTAATTAAATAGCCTAGCCTAATTGATTAATTAGTTAAGTGTGTTGTAATAATTAGTTAAGTTGTGCAGCTTAGCTGGTTTCATTCGAACCCTCCTTCGCAAGGGTGTAATATTGTAATAAGTGTGTGTGCGTGCGTGTATGTCTTCCAACCCCACGTCTTTCTCGCTTTTATTTACCTCTTTTGATGGTTAGATTAGGGACATGTTTCAATTAGCATACCTTATGCTTACATCTATTCATTTGTATTGCATGTACCGAGGCTCGGAGCATCATTCAAACTGCATCGCCATTTCAATATCTTCTTTGAAAATGTGTTTAATCGGATGTTATTGCTTCATATGCCATATTAGTAGCCGAGCCTATTAATTGCATATTGCATGTGTTGCATTAGGCATCTTGTATAGTTAGGAATCACATATATTTTTCTAACTCATATTTTCTTAGCTTGGAGTACTAGGTGAGTTTTTAATGCTTTAGCATATTTGCATGATTGTGGATGTTGCCATGTCTAGCATGCTTGCCATGAGGCTAAATGCTTACTTGCTAAACTACATGAATACCTGTGGATGAAGGCTTGTTGTTTGAATTGGAACGATTCAACAAATGTAAGTCTTAAGTCCATTTTGTTGATTGGCAAATCAATCTTAAGCCCACTATGTTTGGTGGCAACAAACTTTAAGCCCACTTGAGGTGACAAATTCAAACCATTTTCGCAAAAAAACATGAGTTGAATTGTTCCAACTTGAGCAAACTAGTCTATACTTGCTTGTGAGCATCACATAGTAATGCTAGTTTAATAACCAGAACAAGAGCCCATAGTGTTTATAAAAAATCATATCATGATTAGTAGAGGCCAATTTTTGATCGGGCGAGCGAGGGTGCTCAATTCATGACCTTCCCCTCTCGTATCTAAGTTCCCGAGCCGAGACAACTTTGGTGATAATGGACACGTGGCCTTTGGCATGAGTCACTGGTTTCCTAAATTTTTTCAAAATAAAATATTTAGGTGGCGACTCTGTATCTGGCAAAAAACAATCCAATTTTGGCATTTTGATTCAAAATCAGTTTTCCAAAACGATTTGCCAGATTTGGACTCTTTGGTGTTTTATCAGCTTCACATTGCACTTATGAAATTAGATTCAGAACCATGGGAGTTCGAATTGTAGGGCTTATTTTTGTCTTTCGAAAGGGGGTACGAGAAAACTGAGCTACAATGATAAAGATATAGAGGTGGCAATATGAGAGGCAAGTCTTTTGCAAATGATATGATGCATAACAAAGGGACAATCCTAACACACTTACATGAGAGGAGAAAAGAAGGTTTTAATCAATAAGTGAGACCTAAACCATACCTCAATATGAAATTGGGGATTGATTTTAACTAGGTAAAGGAGAAATGGATCTTAACCAACAAGCGAGATCTAGACCGCATCTCAGTACGAAATAGGGGATTGGTTTCAACAGGGTAAAGGGAAAAAGGGTCTTAACCAACAAGCGAGACCTAGACCATACCTCAATACGAAATAGGGGATGGGTTTCAACCGGGTAAAGGAGAATTCCTAACTTGACTATGGCCCTAGTTTATTGCTTTGACTTTTTATTTTTCTTTTTGGTAAAAAGATATTGATCGACGTGAGAGTTAAATTAGCATGCTTGTTTCACTCTTTGTTTTAAAATCATGTAAGTCAAGTTGTGAGCACGGAAAATTCTCCCGTTTTGGTCCAAAGAATGTTCTAGTTTTGCAAAAATAGAATAATTTTTGAAAAAATTAGTCGACTTCACTAAAAATCATCAAAATCTATTTTCGCAATGGCCACCACCCCACTAACATGGAATCAACCCTTGAGATGCACAAACTCAAATTAGATAACCCGAGTAAGATATACTGCATTACCACTGAATTTGTCTTACAACTGAACCTTCCACGAAGAAGAGATAGGAAAATCGAACTGAATGAAGATAACCCAATCGATCATAGATAGGATAGCCAAGTTGAATAAGGATAAACCAATCAAACAGGGACGAGACAAGCAAGTTGAAAATGGTTGGGGCCGAACTTCAAGATGAAGTTGCCTACGTATCCCAAAGATAGGAATCAAGCCTTACATAGTTCACGGGGTGAGGCTTACTTGGATATTTTCTCTCTCCTTTTGCACTTTAACTTTTGCCAAAGCTGTCCTTTTGGGTTTTCAATCTTGCGAGGTTTTTTTTTTTTTTAATTTTTCATTTTCTATTCTTTTTTAAATTTTTTTGCTCTAACTTTTGTTTGGGTCGCCCTTTCAGATTTTCGGGCCAACGAGCCTCTCAAGGATAGTACATTTTTTAGCATGTCCTGTTGATTTGTTTGTGAGAATTTCAAGCCATCTAAATCCATGAGAATGATCGCTCTTCCTGAGCAAATAGTCTTGATGATGATGTAGGGATCCATCCAATTGGGTATGAATTTGCCCCTAGGGTTATGGATAGGAACCCAATTGTCCTTCAGCAATAAATCTTCTTCTCTCAAATTCTGGGATTTGACTTTCTTTCTGGTCTCCATTGGCTCGAGAAACAATCCAGTTTGAAACTTCAATCACATCAGACCTTATTACCCATAGTACAAGGGCTACTTCCAATCCGGCTATGCAAGCCTCACATTTTGGTTGATCATTGAACATTGTGAATCAAGATTTGAAAGTTAGGGGGTGTCCCAAGGTCAAGAGGGATCCTATGTTGTACAATCTCAAGATCAGTTCCAAGTATGTCTTTCTAGGACCATGCAATCTTAGTCGTCTTCTTCTTTCTCTTTTTAAGGACGGTCTGTGAGGGATAGGCAGAGTAGAAAACCAAACTACAAAAAACACTCTCTACTATTACTCTGCAAATTCTCTGTTTAACATTACTCTCCACTGGCATGGCCTTTTCCTGCCGTACTCTTTCTCTTTCCCAGGCCTTAATGACTCATCTATAGAGATTGCTGACACTAACTCCTTTGAGCCTCGAACTATGCTGGTTTGATCCCTTGCAAAAAGGATATATAGGTAACCCTCGGGTTCAACCAATTGTATTTGCATTTTGTTTGTTTGCCCAAGTCTTATGGCTTTGTCAAAAGGGTCGTTTTTGGACTCGGACATTCACTCACGTCATGAAATGACTTCGAGCACTGTCAAAGGCGGGCAACTGTGGACACCTCATTTTGACAGCCCTATGACTTGGGCATTTTCTTTTGATTACTTGATGATAAAAATAAAAATGTATTTTTTCACAAAATCTTCAATAAAAAAGATGGAATTTGAGTTTTCTTCCTAACCCTAAACCAGTTTTGGCCAAGTGTTTAAGACACATCAGGCACTAGAGCAAAGCTGGACTAAACTAGTGCAAAATGGCCAACTTTCTCTCTAGCCAGTCGACCACCCGGTTGTCCACCCGGTCGACCACCTAGAGACAGTATCCACCAAATTTTTGTTGGTTTGGGTGGGGCACTTCACAACTCCATTTTTGGACCCATTCATGCATTGAATGTATCTAACATGCCCGGGGGGTACCCTTGCGTGTTAAATAGTTTGGACCCTCGATTTCTTCGATTTAGTCTCACGGGTGCAATTTGAAACATAGATGAGAGTCAGATTTGGCAACTTTTATAGAAAATTCATTTTATTGCAAAACCATTGCCATAAATGGACTGCATCACTAGATCTTGGAGTGCCATCTAATATTTTGAAAAAATTAGGAAACCCGTGACTCGTGCCAAGGTCACTGTTCGTTGTTACAAAGGATGCTTGGCTCGGAATCTTAGGTATAAGAGGGGAAGGTCATTAATTGAGCATGCTCACTCACCTGATCAAAAGATCGTCCTTTGCTAAACCATGATAAAAGTTTTATTTCCTTTATATGTTCATGTTGTAATTATTTAATAAATCCTAAAATTTACTATGTGAAGTATACAAGTATAGACTATGCCATTCAATTTGGAATAGCATGATTTCATGTATTTTGAAAGAGTTTTAAAGATGTGCAACTTAAAGTAATTAAGTTTACATAAATGAAAATTAACATCATTCCAAATTAAGCGACACAACCTCCATCTACTGGCATTCATAAAGTTATATCAAGTAAGTAAGTAGCCTTATGGTAGGAGGCTAAACATAGTAAAGAAAACATATACAAGCGGGATGCTAAAACATAAAAAACTTACATATTTATCGACGTCCTACGAACAATTACAAAACAAAGTTAGCAAAACATGCATGATCTTATATACAAAATCCTAATGCAATTCAGTCATGAAATGCAACTAAAGATTTGACTTCTAATATATGACATGTGAATCATCTCAAGAATATGAGGTAACGTACATAATCACACAAGAATTGATTAAATCCATAGATGCAAACTTAGAAGACACATGAAACATGGATGCAAAGCACGTATATGATGAAAAGAAAAATATGATGTGTATGTAGAAATAAGTAAAGCAAGTAAAGAACGTGATAGAAAGAAATGGGACGGGAAATTATTACAACACTTTGCATAAATAATTACAAACCGAATGAGAGAGAGAGAGAGAGGAAGAAAATATTACAACAAAATAAAAAATCTTGCAAAACTCTCAAAGAAAATAAAACAAAAGAAGTAGGTCTTGAGGATCCCCAAAAACTAGTATGCTCAATGTTGGAAGACTACTTTGTTCTATCCGTCGGAAGTTAGATAGCCGCCCAAATAGTTAATGGGCTGGCCAACTAGGCCTAGCAAAACTTGTTTTGTTACAACACCAAGAAAAGAACAAACAGAGAATACGTAGGTGGCTTAACTAATCACTTCTAGTTAGATTACAGTAGACATCCCATTTTGACTGGCCTTAAGACTTGGGCGCTTTCTTTTGATTATCCGATTATGAAAATGAGAATGTGTTTTTCACAAAATTCTTAATAAAAAAGATGAAATTTGAGCTTTGTTTCCAACCCTAAGCCTACTTTGGCCAAGTGTTTAAGCCTCGTCGGACAACCGAAGTGAAGTTGGACTAAACCAAAGCAAACCGGCATTTTTCTCTTTGGGCAGTCAATTGCCTGGTCATTCAGCCGGTCTACCGGCCAGTTGTAGACCGCCCCGAAACTCCGCTCTCCGCGCGCGAGGGCGCGAATCGCTTTGTTCTTAGCTACTACAGTTCAGACTCGTGTCACGGTTCTGAATCTAATCTCACAAAGTGCAATGTGAGACCGATAAATGACCAAAGAGTCCAAATTCAACAAATCATTTTGGAAAATCAATTTTAATAAAGAAGTGCCAAACATGGACTGCTTTGCCAGATACAGAGTTGCCACCTAAATGTTTTGTTTTTGGAAAATTTAGGAAACCCTGACTCGTGTCGAAGGTGACGTGTCCGTCATCACCAAAGTTGCCTCGGCTCAGGAACTTGGATACGAGAGGGGAAGGTCATGCAATGAGCACCCCCGCTCGCCCTATCAAAGATCGGCCTTTACTAACATGATATTTTGTTTTTGAAAACACATGTGTTCTTATTCCGGTTATTAACCTAGAATTACTATATGATGCACACAGCATACAAGTATAGACTAGATCGCCTAAGTTGGAACAAAACATTGCATGTTCGTTTGTGAAAATAATTTGAAGTTTGCTACTCGCAAGTAGGCTAAGTCGTAGATTTTGCCACCCTCAAATGGGCTTAGGAAAACATGATTTTGCCACTTCAAGTGGGCTTAAAATGCGCATTTTAATGAATTGTTCCAATTCAAGCAATCCAACCTTCACCCACAGGCATTCAACCAGTTAATCACTTAAGCAGTTAGCCTCATGGCAAGCATACTAACATGGCAACATACACATCTCATGCAGTATCCTAAAGCATAAACACTCACAGTGTACTCCGAGCCAAAACAAAGAACCAGTTAGAAATCATGCATGATCCTAGTTCATGTTAAGATGGCTAATGCAACACATACAAAATGCAACTAATAGGCTCGGCTATTCTAAGATGTCATGTGAATGCAACTGGATAACATATATTCAAATTAGAATTGAAATACAATGCAGTTAGTATGATGCGCTGAGCCCGGCGCATGTAAAAACAGACGAATGATGCACGCATGTGAAACATAAGGATGCTAATCAAAATATGCCCTAAAACTAACCATCGTAAGCGGTTAAGTAAAAGGGAGAAAGAAATGGAGGTTGGAAGACATGCATTACACACACGCACGCTTATTACAATAGTTGTGCCCTCTCGATGGAGGGTCCGAATGAGTATGCTAAGCTAGCTACGCTAAGCTATTCTAACTAATCTAATAATCTAATTAGACTAATTATTACGTAATCAAATTGAATAACTAGCTAACACTAAGCTAATTATTACAACACGTTAACTAATTAACAAATTAGCTAATTTAATTACAAATCAACTAATTAACTAACTTAGCTAATTAATTATTACACAACCGAATTGAAACGAATAGCTATACTAAGCTAGTTAAATATTACACAAAAAATCAAATGACTAATCATGCAAACTAATCAATAGCAATGAAATGGCGTCGCGGACGAGAAAGAGATGCATGCTCGGTCAGCTTCGCTCAAAAATCCACCACTATGCCTCATGTTGCCTCTGTTTGCACTGTTTTAGACTTCTGAAAACTGTGCCAACCTCCAAGATACTTCTGATACACCTTATGGACATGCTGAGAGGTCATCGGCCAAGAGGAGTGGCCATCGGCTAGAGGAAATGATCATCAGCCAATTTTCAAGGCTATCGGCCAATTTTGATAGCCGATCGACACACTAGATAGCCGATCGGCCACTTCTTCCTGCAAACTTCTCCTTTTGCTGCAACAGAGCACTAACAGAGGCATGGCAGTGTATTTGCAAGAAAATGTGTGTGCAACCACACTCCTTATCATGTTTAAAGCTCAAAGGAGTGTAGTATTTGACTCTCAAGCTATCAATCACGCATCTCAATGCATGATGGCCAAAGAGGCCGAGTTGCAGAAATCAATGGCAAATGAATGCACAAAAACACAAAAATGCCTTGACCTCTATCATGCTTGATCAAGAGGATCAGCGACCGAGAATTGAGGCACGTTTCATCACTTTAAGTATGAAACGTCCCTCGTTCCTCGTGTTTGGATTGACACTTTATCCAAACACAAGGTAAAGCAACTAGACTGCTAAACAAAATGCAAACAAAAACATAGCATACACAATGCAATGTAACGTGGCATACATAATGCAAACAACAGCATGGCATACTCAATGCAATGTAACATGATCAACCTATCAATGCTAATGGCATGCATACAGAATGCAATGCAACATAAACATGCAAACAAACATGCTCAATGGACTTAAACCAATAATGGGTAGACCTCAATCATGCCCAAATCAGTAGCCATAATGCTAAGAAATAAAGGCATGAAATACAAGGCAATGCATGCACACCAATTGGCTCACCAATTAAGCCTAAGAGCACAACTGTCAAGAGTGCTCAGGGAGTGACAAATGTGGAAGTGTAACAGCACTATATACACTGAAATTAGGTATGAAATGATGCCAAATCATTCAAACAACACAAGTCTAGCATACTAGAGTCCTTAAGGCATAAGGCTAGCAAAGAGGACTATATAAGGGACATGCAATACATGGCACAAATGCAAGAAAAAAACATGGATAGAGCTTAATTAGGTCTAAACAAAGACCAAAACCTGCTAAGATAGGGGCTCAAAGGTCTAAGTATGCATGCATGCACGCTTGGCCACAAACAAGGCAACAATGCACAACCCCTAGAGGCACTCAAAGGGTGAAAGAAGTAGGAACATGGCAATGCTATATGCTCTAAAATGCCATGTTAAATGATGCCAAATCATGTACATGATACAAATGAAGCATGCTGTCATGACCCGAACCCGCCCCTATGGGTTAAGGACATAACCGGCCAGTAATCCTGGGATTACCTACGGCCTCAGACCAAAACAGACATATCTTGTCAGAGAAAAGGGGCCAAACGGAAGCAATAAATAAAACTTTGTCCATAGAGCCGTGCTTATATGCACATTAACAGACCACATTTAGTTACGTTAATAACCCACAGTTCAAAAGTACAGCTTCACAGAATTCATTACAAACAGGATCATCCAAAACAAGTCAACCTATGACGGACTATTTACATAATTACATCAAGTCCCTGCCGGCAAGACAAAACATAAATACATAGTTAAAGGCAAGGGTAGGTCTCAAGAGTGAGACGCAAGGCTGACTTCCTCAAAACTCGGATTTATCCTAGCAGACTTCACTGGGGCTGGGTTTGGACTTCCCTTGGCTCACCTACAAACACATGAATGAGCGTGAGCGATAGCCCAGTGAATAATATCAAATATAGCAGTTACACAACAATATGTAGAACAACGTGCTCTAAACGGCCTTGGGCCCAAGTCTCACTTCTATTTAACGAATATATATAACTATACGAAATTCAAAACAAGTAACTGTAGTTCTAAACATTCTGGCCTTCGGCCCATTCGGATTTCCATTCATGGCGAAACGGCCTTCGGCCCATTCACTTATGTCAAAACGGCCTTTGGCCCACTCTTTTATGTCAAAACGGCCTTTGGCCCACTCTTTCATACCAAAACAGCCTTCGGCCCACTCATTCATGTCAAAACGACCTTTGGTCCATTCATTTCTATCAAAACGACCTTTGGTCCATTCATTTACATCAAAACGACCTTTGGTCCATTCGTTCTTATCAAAACGACCTTCGGTCCATTCATATCAAAACGACCTTCGGTCCATTCATATCAAAACGACCTTCGGTCCATTCATTTACTCCTGTCAGACTTTTGTCCACAATCCCAATCAACGACTTATAGAGTTTATAGGGAAATAACAATTGGACATTGGACAAGCTTTCAAACATTGATATTACTCACAGTGATCGGCTTGTTGATTTGCCCTGGAGCTTGACCCTACACGTTTCATGAACACAAAAGGGGTCATTAACAGTTTAATCCGTTCTTTAATTCACATATTCCTCTTTAGGCTTTATTATTATCTCATTAACTCATTTACAATGCTTAACATATGCCTAAGAGTGCTTGCAAGTGAAACAGAACGGAAAACAGAACACAAAACGCAAAAACAGGATTTCAGAAAATAGGGCCTCCGCTCGAGCGTAGACTTCCCCGCTCGAGCGGACCCTTAGGTCTGCAAAAGTACTGGTTGCCTTCAATCCCAGCTCGAGCGTGAACTCGGCCGCCCGAGCGTAATGCCTGTCTACATAGCTACCCGCTCGAGCGTCAAATCCCCCGCTCGAGCGGGAACCATGTCTGCAAAAAGATGCTGGGAGCTCGTTTTCTCCGCTCGAGCGTGGACCTCCCCGCTCGAGCGGAAGCAGAAATTCTGGAAATTCCAGATTGTGTTCTTGAGCTTCAACTCGATTTCCCAGCTACCATTCTTGCATGCAAGGGCTCAAATCTCAAATATAATCATACTAACATGGTTCCCTTGCAAAATCATAACATTATGAAGTTCAATTTCTTGATTTATCTACATGCATGTCCCAAAATATCTCAAACCCATCATCAACATGCTCAATTTCAAACATTCAAGACTTATACCCCCATGATTTGTACATGCATGTGGGAGATGCTCATCATTCTCAACTTAGATGGTACAGATGGTGATCAAAACATGAGTTTCAACCAAAACTCTACATGAATCATGTGTTTCAAGCTCAAACATGCAAATTCAAAGTAATTTCTTACATGCATGAGTTCTAAGACTCCAAACTCAACAAAAATCAACTTATTACATGCTCTTGATCACAACAACCCTTGAACTTACAAGATCACAATTTCAAACTTATGAATTCAAGACCAAATGCTTACCTAGAGGCTCAATCTTCCAAACTATAGTAATTTCTTGAGTTTAATCCTCCAATTCTTCACAAATTTGAGCCAAACACCAAACTCTCCTCTTTTCCCTCTCTCTAGCCGACTCCCCTCTCTCTTTCTTACGTTTAAGTCAGCCAAGAGGAATAACAAAGAGGGATTTGAGTGTATAGAGCCTCACTAAGTCACAATATAATAATAATATAGAGTAATTGGGCACTCATTTTACCAACTTAATCAATTTAATTTGGCCCAAATCAATTTTCAATTAAACTTCATCGTAGGCTCTAAAAATTATGCCAACCACAATGGCGTAATCAATTTCGGGTTCTGTGGCCGATGAGGCCCTCAATTTAATTTCCAAAGCAGGTTATTCAAACAGATATTCCTACGGTGAACAGATTAAACTTCAAAATCACATATATTCACATAATGGCACATAAAATCATGGTAAACACATAATCATACTCAGTTTAAGGACCAATTGGCATATTACGGAACAGGGGTATTACAGTCTTCCCCCCTTTAGGAAGTTTGGTCCTCCAAACTTAATTTACCTTCGTCGGGAAACAAGTGTGGATAGCGTAGACGCATTTCCTCCTCTTTTTCCCATGTAGCATCTGTCCCATAGTGTTCCTTCCATTCCACTTTCACCATTGGAATGGATTTGTTTCTCAATTCTTTCACTTGTCGGTCAACAACTCTTTCCGGCCATTCAGCATATTCCATATTTTCATCAATAGCGACCCGGTGATAGTCAATCACATGCAACGGGTCTCGGAGGTAACCCCTCAACATTGACACATGAAACACATTGTGGATTTGCTCAAATCTCGGTGGCAAAGCAACCCTGTAGGCAACTGGACCAAGCCTTTTCAAAATCTGGAACGGCCCAATGTATCGGGGCGACAACTTCCCCTTTTTCCCAAACCTGACTTGACCTTTCATTGGAGAGACACGAATGAACACATGGTCGCCGACCTCATACTCAAGAGGTCTTCTCCGAACGTCTGCGTAACTCTTTTGTCGGTCTTGAGCTGTTTTGAGCCTTTGCCGAATAGTTTTGATCTTTTCAGAGGTGTCTTGTACAATTTCAGGCCCGAGCAAAGCTCTGTCTCCGACCTCTGTCCAACAAATAGGTGATCTACACCTCCTACCATACAAAGCCTCGTATGGTGCCATACCAATGCTGGAGTGGAAGCTGTTATTATAAGCAAACTCTGCAAGCGGTAAATAATCTTCCCAACTCCCCTGAAAATCCAAAGCACACATGCGAAGCATATCTTCCAAAGTCCGTATCGTTCGTTCTGACTGCCCATCTGTCTGCGGGTGGAATGCAGTACTGAACCTCAGTTCTGTTCCCATGGCTTCCTGCAAACTCTTCCACAATCTAGATACAAATTTCGGGTCCCTATCTGACACAATGGACACCGGAACTCCGTGTAACCGGACAACTTCATCAACGTAAATGGTAGCCAATCTATAAGCAGTAAATGTAGTTTTGACAGGCAGAAAATGTGCGGATTTGGTTAGTCTATCAACTATGACCCAAACAGAATCCATACCTCGGGAAGTCCGAGGTAGGCCAACGACGAAATCCATAGTCACATGTTCCCACTTCCATTCAGGAATAGGGAGAGGTTGAAGTAGGCCGCCTGGTTTCTGATGTTCAGCCTTAACTTGCTGACACTGAAGGCACTTGGACACATATTCTGCAATCTCTTTCTTCATTTTAGGCCACCAGTAGGTTTGTTTCAAATCCCGATACATTTTATTATTACCCGGATGCATAGCAAATACAGATCTGTGGGCTTCATCTAAAACCCTCTTCCTTAGCTCCGGAATATCTGGGACACATATTCGGTTTCGGAATTTCAACATTCCATTCTCGACTCTGAACTCTGCCTTTGGGCTTACTTCAAATTCGTCAATTATCTTTCTGAGGAACTCATCTTCTTTCTGTTTCTGCTTGATCTCATCAACAATTGCCGGTTCGGCTATAATAGCGGCTATCAATCCGCCCTGCTCACGTACCACCACTTCAATTTCAGACTTTTCAAAGTCTTGCAATATCTCCCTTTGTTCAGTAAGCAAACAAGCCATACTCCCTGTTGATTTTCTGCTCAAGGCATCCGCCACTGTATTAGCTTTTCCGGGATGATACTGAATCTCCAGATCATAGTCTTTTATCAGCTCTAGCCATCTTCTCTGACGCATATTCAACTCTTTCTGCGTGAAGAAGTATTTCAAGCTCTTATGATCCGTGTAGACTTCACACTTTGCCCCATACAAGTAATGCCGCCAGATTTTCAAAGCAAAAACAACCGCGGCCAATTCTAGGTCATGTGTTGGATAATTCTTCTCATGTGGCTTCAACTGCCGGGAGGCGTAAGCAATAACCTTTCCGTTCTGCATTAACACACAACCCAAACCCTTATAAGATGCGTCACTGAAAATCACAAAATTTTCCGTACCTGAAGGTAGTGTCAAAATTGGTGCAGTGGTCAATCTTGTCTTCAATTCATGAAAGGCTGATTCTCTTTCACTATCCCACTCAAATGGTTGTCCTTTACGTGTCAATTGGGTAAGAGGCACGGCTAATTTCGAAAAGTCCTTTACAAACCTCCTGTAGTACCCTGCCAAACCCATGAAACTGCGAACTTCTGTCACATTAGTTGGTGTAGGCCAATTCACAATTGCTTCTATTTTCTGCGGGTCCACTGAAATTCCTTCCTTGTTGATCACATGCCCTAAGAAAACAACCTCATCCAACCAAAACTCGCATTTCTTTAGTTTAGCAAATAATTTCCTTTCCCGAAGTATTTGTAAAACAGTCCTCAAATGATGTTCATGTTCAAGCCTATCTTTAGAGTATATCAAAATATCATCGATGAAGACTACAACAAACTCATCAAGGTAGGTTTTAAAAGTTCTATTCATTAGGTCCATAAATGCTGCCGGAGCATTAGTCACTCCAAATGGCATAACAAGAAACTCAAAATGACCGTACCTCGTTCTGAATGCGGTTTTCTCAACATCCTCTGCTTTAACCTTCAGCTGATGATACCCAGATCTCAAATCAATCTTAGAAAACACCTGTGATCCCTGCAACTAGTCAAATAAGTCATCAATACGGGGTAAGGGATATTTGTTCTTTACCGTTACCTTGTTTAATTCCCGGTAATCAATACACAGGCGCAGAGTACCATCCTTCTTCTTTACAAATAACACTGGTGCACCCCAAGGCGAAGCGCTAGGCCGGATAAACCCTTTATCAAGAAGGTCTTGCAACTGTTCCTTTAATTCTTTCATTTCGGCAGTAGCCATTCTGTAGGGAGTTTTAGAAATAGGCTGGGTGCCTGGTACAGTCTCAATAGTAAATTCTATTTCTCTATCTACCACTTCCCCTGGTAGTTCATTCGGAAACACGTCTGGAAATTCTCTAACAATAGGAATTTTATTCAATTCAACATTTACGGATTGTTCAGTCAATACATAACACAAATAACCCTGGCACCCCTTCCTGATCAATTTGCATGCTTTCATTGCAGATATCAAATATGGTGGAGGCACTACCCCATTTCCCACAAACACTATCTCTTTCTGTTCTGGGGGTCTAAACACAACCCTCTTTGTCACACAATCTATAGTGGCACAATATCTGGTCAACCAATCCATGCCCAAAATTACATCGAAGTGTCTAAAGTTTAAGGGCAACAAATCTACATATAGGGTAGCATCCTCAATATGCATGTCACAAAACCGATATATATAGTCACATAACACAGATTCCCCCGATGGAGCAGACACACATAACAAATATGGCAACAATTCTAGGGGTCTTTTCAGTCTAGATGCAAATGCATATGTCACAAATGAGTGCGTCGATCCAGAATCAATTAATACAAAGGCATCCTGATTACATATTGAAATAGTACCTGAGACAACGGTATTGGCATTCCGCGTATCGCCCGGAACGAGTGCAAAAACTCTCCCTTGTCTCACTGTATCCCCAGTAGTAGCAGATCTCAAAGTGTTTCCCGGCTTTGGGATCGATGCAGTGGAGCTAGCAGCTACCTGATTACAATCTCGAGCCATATGCCCTTGTTTCCCACACTTAAAACAGGCTCCCGATGCACGGTAACAGACTCCCCGGTGCCTTTTGCTACAAGTGTTGCACATGGGAGCCGTGTCTCGGGAAGAACTTGAGGTAGTTGAGGAGCCCGTGTTTTGCTTTTTCAGAAATTTCTTCTTCGAAAAGAAGCCTTGTCTTTTGTTGCCTCTCCATTCGGTTGTTGGCTTAGCTTGTCTAGCTATATTAGCCTCCGATATGATGGCCCGGTCAAGCACTCCGATATAGGTTTCCAACTTCAGGACATTCACTCGCTCTAGGATGTCACTTCGGAGCCCACCTTCAAAATGCCTTGCCTTCTTATAATCAGTGTCAATTACGTGTGGTGCAAACCTGGCCAACTCAGTAAATTTGGCCTCATACTCAGCTACAGTCATACTGTCTTGTTTGAGTTCCATGAACTCTGCCACTTTCCTATCCCGGACACACTGCGGGAAGTACTTGTCATAGAAGATTTCCAAAAATTTCGCCCAATCAATATCTCTGTGGTTTTCCCTCATCAACATCCACCATCTTCTCGCATCATCTTCTAGCATAAAGGTGGCTAGAAGCACTTTCTGTGTATCCGAGCACGGAAACACCTCAAACAGCTTTTCAATCCCAAGTACCCAAGCTTCGGCTTTTAAGGGATCTAGTCCACCATGGAACTGTGGTGGTTTCATTTTCTTGAATTCCTTGGTGAGAGCGATTATCCGATCATCATTTTGATTATCTGGCACAGGTGGTGCCGGAGGTGGAGGTGGCGGATGTGGTTGCTGCCACTGTTGTTGCCACTCCTGTTGCTGTCTCAAGGCTTCTGCCATTTCTTGGATCAGTCTTTCCATTCTGTCCAGTCGGGCAGTAGAGGATTCCTCTAACTCATCACCTCTGGTTCTCACCATCTGATTAAACTTGCATTATAGTTCATACAGAAGGTACACAAGTACGCATACACTAAGGAACACACATTTCCAGATAATTTGCAGTACAAGTAGTTCACAGCTTACGCACATAAATATTCATAACAAAACATTTAAGCATATAATCAATGCTTCCTAGCTCGAACTTATCACATGAATGCATCCTAGATCTTATCTAGACGCTTATTGCTCTTTTTGGACAAGTGTGTGAGTTATTAACTCGTGCTCTGATACCACTCTGTCATGACCCGAACCCGCCCCTATGGGTTAAGGACATAACCGGCCAGTAATCCTGGGATTACCTACGGCCTCAGACCAAAACAGACATATCTTGTCAGAGAAAAGGGGCCAAACGGAAGCAATAAATAAAACTTTGTCCATAGAGCCGTGCTTATATGCACATTAACAGACCACATTTAGTTACGTTAATAACCCACAGTTCAAAAGTACAGCTTCACAGAATTCATTACAAACAGGATCATCCAAAACAAGTCAACCTATGACGGACTATTTACATAATTACATCAAGTCCCTGCCGGCAAGACAAAACATAAATACATAGTTAAAGGCAAGGGTAGGTCTCAAGAGTGAGACGCAAGGCTGACTTCCTCAAAACTCGGATTTATCCTAGCAGACTTCACTGGGGCTGGGTTTGGACTTCCCTTGGCTCACCTACAAACACATGAATGAGCGTGAGCGATAGCCCAGTGAATAATATCAAATATAGCAGTTACACAACAATATGTAGAACAACGTGCTCTAAACGGCCTTGGGCCCAAGTCTCACTTCTATTTAACGAATATATATAACTATACGAAATTCAAAACAAGTAACTGTAGTTCTAAACATTCTGGCCTTCGGCCCATTCGGATTTCCATTCATGGCGAAACGGCCTTCGGCCCATTCACTTATGTCAAAACGGCCTTTGGCCCACTCTTTTATGTCAAAACGGCCTTTGGCCCACTCTTTCATACCAAAACAGCCTTCGGCCCACTCATTCATGTCAAAACGACCTTTGGTCCATTCATTTCCATCAAAACGACCTTTGGTCCATTCATTTACATCAAAACGACCTTTGGTCCATTCGTTCTTATCAAAACGACCTTCGGTCCATTCATATCAAAACGACCTTCGGTCCATTCATATCAAAACGACCTTCGGTCCATTCATTTACTCCTGTCAGACTTTTGTCCACAATCCCAATCAACGACTTATAGAGTTTATAGGGAAATAACAATTGGACATTGGACAAGCTTTCAAACATTGATATTACTCACAGTGATCGGCTTGTTGATTTGCCCTGGAGCTTGACCCTACACGTTTCATGAACACAAAAGGGGTCATTAACAGTTTAATCCGTTCTTTAATTCACATATTCCTCTTTAGGCTTTATTATTATCTCATTAACTCATTTACAATGCTTAACATATGCCTAAGAGTGCTTGCAAGTGAAACAGAACGGAAAACAGAACACAAAACGCAAAAACAGGATTTCAGAAAATAGGGCCTCCGCTCGAGCGTAGACTTCCCCGCTCGAGCGGACCCTTAGGTCTGCAAAAGTACTGGTTGCCTTCAATCCCAGCTCGAGCGTGAACTCGGCCGCCCGAGCGTAATGCCTGTCTACATAGCTACCCGCTCGAGCGTCAAATCCCCCGCTCGAGCGGGAACCATGTCTGCAAAAAGATGCTGGGAGCTCGTTTTCTCCGCTCGAGCGTGGACCTCCCCGCTCGAGCGGAAGCAGAAATTCTGGAAATTCCAGATTGTGTTCTTGAGCTTCAACTCGATTTCCCAGCTACCATTCTTGCATGCAAGGGCTCAAATCTCAAATATAATCATACTAACATGGTTCCCTTGCAAAATCATAACATTATGAAGTTCAATTTCTTGATTTATCTACATGCATGTCCCAAAATATCTCAAACCCATCATCAACATGCTCAATTTCAAACATTCAAGACTTATACCCCCATGATTTGTACATGCATGTGGGAGATGCTCATCATTCTCAACTTAGATGGTACAGATGGTGATCAAAACATGAGTTTCAACCAAAACTCTACATGAATCATGTGTTTCAAGCTCAAACATGCAAATTCAAAGTAATTTCTTACATGCATGAGTTCTAAGACTCCAAACTCAACAAAAATCAACTTATTACATGCTCTTGATCACAACAACCCTTGAACTTACAAGATCACAATTTCAAACTTATGAATTCAAGACCAAATGCTTACCTAGAGGCTCAATCTTCCAAACTATAGTAATTTCTTGAGTTTAATCCTCCAATTCTTCACAAATTTGAGCCAAACACCAAACTCTCCTCTTTTCCCTCTCTCTAGCCGACTCCCCTCTCTCTTTCTTACGTTTAAGTCAGCCAAGAGGAATAACAAAGAGGGATTTGAGTGTATAGAGCCTCACTAAGTCACAATATAATAATAATATAGAGTAATTGGGCACTCATTTTACCAACTTAATCAATTTAATTTGGCCCAAATCAATTTTCAATTAAACTTCATCGTAGGCTCTAAAAATTATGCCAACCACAATGGCGTAATCAATTTCGGGTTCTGTGGCCGATGAGGCCCTCAATTTAATTTCCAAAGCAGGTTATTCAAACAGATATTCCTACGGTGAACAGATTAAACTTCAAAATCACATATATTCACATAATGGCACATAAAATCATGGTAAACACATAATCATACTCAGTTTAAGGACCAATTGGCATATTACGGAACAGGGGTATTACAGTCTTCCCCCCTTTAGGAAGTTTGGTCCTCCAAACTTAATTTACCTTCGTCGGGAAACAAGTGTGGATAGCGTAGACGCATTTCCTCCTCTTTTTCCCATGTAGCATCTGTCCCATAGTGTTCCTTCCATTCCACTTTCACCATTGGAATGGATTTGTTTCTCAATTCTTTCACTTGTCGGTCAACAACTCTTTCCGGCCATTCAGCATATTCCATATTTTCATCAATAGCGACCCGGTGATAGTCAATCACATGCAACGGGTCTCGGAGGTAACCCCTCAACATTGACACATGAAACACATTGTGGATTTGCTCAAATCCCGGTGGCAAAGCAACCCTGTAGGCAACTGGACCAAGCCTTTCCAAAATCTGGAACGGCCCAATGTATCGGGGCGACAACTTCCCCTTTTTCCCAAACCTGACTTGACCTTTCATTGGAGAGACACGAATGAACACATGGTCGCCGACCTCATACTCAAGAGGTCTTCTCCGAACGTCTGCGTAACTCTTTTGTCGGTCTTGAGCTGTTTTGAGCCTTTGCCGAATAGTTTTGATCTTTTCAGAGGTGTCTTGTACAATTTCAGGCCCGAGCAAAGCTCTGTCCCCGACCTCTGTCCAACAAATAGGTGATCTACACCTCCTACCATACAAAGCCTCGTATGGTGCCATACCAATGCTGGAGTGGAAGCTGTTATTATAAGCAAACTCTGCAAGCGGTAAATAATCTTCCCAACTCCCCTGAAAATCCAAAGCACACATGCGAAGCATATCTTCCAAAGTCCGTATCGTTCGTTCTGACTGCCCATCTGTCTGCGGGTGGAATGCAGTACTGAACCTCAGTTCTGTTCCCATGGCTTCCTGCAAACTCTTCCACAATCTAGATACAAATTTCGGGTCCCTATCTGACACAATGGACACCGGAACTCCGTGTAACCGGACAACTTCATCAACGTAAATGGTAGCCAATCTATAAGCAGTAAATGTAGTTTTGACAGGCAGAAAATGTGCGGATTTGGTTAGTCTATCAACTATGACCCAAACAGAATCCATACCTCGGGAAGTCCGAGGTAGGCCAACGACGAAATCCATAGTCACATGTTCCCACTTCCATTCAGGAATAGGGAGAGGTTGAAGTAGGCCGCCTGGTTTCTGATGTTCAGCCTTAACTTGCTGACACTGAAGGCACTTGGACACATATTCTGCAATCTCTTTCTTCATTTTAGGCCACCAGTAGGTTTGTTTCAAATCCCGATACATTTTATTATTACCCGGATGCATAGCAAATACAGATCTGTGGGCTTCATCTAAAACCCTCTTCCTTAGCTCCGGAATATCTGGGACACATATTCGGTTTCGGAATTTTAACATTCCATTCTCGACTCTGAACTCTGCCTTTGGGCTTACTTCAAATTCGTCAATTATCTTTCTGAGGAACTCATCTTCTTTCTGTTTCTGCTTGATCTCATCAACAATTGCCGGTTCGGCTGTAATAGCGGCTATCAATCCGCCCTGCTCACGTACCACCACTTCAATTTCAGACTTTTCAAAGTCTTGCAATATCTCCCTTTGTTCAGTAAGCAAACAAGCCATACTCCCTGTTGATTTTCTGCTCAAGGCATCCGCCACTGTATTAGCTTTTCCGGGATGATACTGAATCTCCAGATCATAGTCTTTTATCAGCTCTAGCCATCTTCTCTGACGCATATTCAACTCTTTCTGCGTGAAGAAGTATTTCAAGCTCTTATGATCCGTGTAGACTTCACACTTTGCCCCATACAAGTAATGCCGCCAGATTTTCAAAGCAAAAACAACCGCGGCCAATTCTAGGTCATGTGTTGGATAATTCTTCTCATGTGGCTTCAACTGCCGGGAGGCGTAAGCAATAACCTTTCCGTTCTGCATTAACACACAACCCAAACCCTTATAAGATGCGTCACTGAAAATCACAAAATTTTCCGTACCTGAAGGTAGTGTCAAAATTGGTGCAGTGGTCAATCTTGTCTTCAATTCATGAAAGGCTGATTCTCTTTCACTATCCCACTCAAATGGTTGTCCTTTACGTGTCAATTGGGTAAGAGGCACGGCTAATTTCGAAAAGTCCTTTACAAACCTCCTGTAGTACCCTGCCAAACCCATGAAACTGCGAACTTCTGTCACATTAGTTGGTGTAGGCCAATTCACAATTGCTTCTATTTTCTGCGGGTCCACTGAAATTCCTTCCTTGTTGATCACATGCCCTAAGAAAACAACCTCATCCAACCAAAACTCGCATTTCTTTAGTTTAGCAAATAATTTCCTTTCCCGAAGTATTTGTAAAACAGTCCTCAAATGATGTTCATGTTCAAGCCTATCTTTAGAGTATATCAAAATATCATCGATGAAGACTACAACAAACTCATCAAGGTAGGTTTTAAAAGTTCTATTCATTAGGTCCATAAATGCTGCCGGAGCATTAGTCACTCCAAATGGCATAACAAGAAACTCAAAATGACCGTACCTCGTTCTGAATGCGGTTTTCTCAACATCCTCTGCTTTAACCTTCAGCTGATGATACCCAGATCTCAAATCAATCTTAGAAAACACCTGTGATCCCTGCAACTAGTCAAATAAGTCATCAATACGGGGTAAGGGATATTTGTTCTTTACCGTTACCTTGTTTAATTCCCGGTAATCAATACACAGGCGCAGAGTACCATCCTTCTTCTTTACAAATAACACTGGTGCACCCCAAGGCGAAGCGCTAGGCCGGATAAACCCTTTATCAAGAAGGTCTTGCAACTGTTCCTTTAATTCTTTCATTTCGGCAGTAGCCATTCTGTAGGGAGTTTTAGAAATAGGCTGGGTGCCTGGTACAGTCTCAATAGTAAATTCTATTTCTCTATCTACCACTTCCCCTGGTAGTTCATTCGGAAACACGTCTGGAAATTCTCTAACAATAGGAATTTTATTCAATTCAACATTTACGGATTGTTCAGTCAATACATAACACAAATAACCCTGGCACCCCTTCCTGATCAATTTGCATGCTTTCATTGCAGATATCAAATATGGTGGAGGCACTACCCCATTTCCCACAAACACTATCTCTTTCTGTTCTGGGGGTCTAAACACAACCCTCTTTGTCACACAATCTATAGTGGCACAATATCTGGTCAACCAATCCATGCCCAAAATTACATCGAAGTGTCTAAAGTTTAAGGGCAACAAATCTACATATAGGGTAGCATCCTCAATATGCATGTCACAAAACCGATATATATAGTCACATAACACAGATTCCCCCGATGGAGCAGACACACATAACAAATATGGCAACAATTCTAGGGGTCTTTTCAGTCTAGATGCAAATGCATATGTCACAAATGAGTGCGTCGATCCAGAATCAATTAATACAAAGGCATCCTGATTACATATTGAAATAGTACCTGAGACAACGGTATTGGCATTCCGCGTATCGCCCGGAACGAGTGCAAAAACTCTCCCTTGTCTCACTGTATCCCCAGTAGTAGCAGATCTCAAAGTGTTTCCCGGCTTTGGGATCGATGCAGTGGAGCTAGCAGCTACCTGATTACAATCTCGAGCCATATGCCCTTGTTTCCCACACTTAAAACAGGCTCCCGATGCACGGTAACAGACTCCCCGGTGCCTTTTGCTACAAGTGTTGCACATGGGAGCCGTGTCTCGGGAAGAACTTGAGGTAGTTGAGGAGCCCGTGTTTTGCTTTTTCAGAAATTTCTTCTTCGAAAAGAAGCCTTGTCTTTTGTTGCCTCTCCATTCGGTTGTTGGCTTAGCTTGTCTAGCTATATTAGCCTCCGATATGATGGCCCGGTCAAGCACTCCGATATAGGTTTCCAACTTCAGGACATTCACTCGCTCTAGGATGTCACTTCGGAGCCCACCTTCAAAATGCCTTGCCTTCTTATAATCAGTGTCAATTACGTGTGGTGCAAACCTGGCCAACTCAGTAAATTTGGCCTCATACTCAGCTACAGTCATACTGTCTTGTTTGAGTTCCATGAACTCTGCCACTTTCCTATCCCGGACACACTGCGGGAAGTACTTGTCATAGAAGATTTCCAAAAATTTCGCCCAATCAATATCTCTGTGGTTTTCCCTCATCAACATCCACCATCTTCTCGCATCATCTTCTAGCATAAAGGTGGCTAGAAGCACTTTCTGTGTATCCGAGCACGGAAACACCTCAAACAGCTTTTCAATCCCAAGTACCCAAGCTTCGGCTTTTAAGGGATCTAGTCCACCATGGAACTGTGGTGGTTTCATTTTCTTGAATTCCTTGGTGAGAGCGATTATCCGATCATCATTTTGATTATCTGGCACAGGTGGTGCCGGAGGTGGAGGTGGCGGATGTGGTTGCTGCCACTGTTGTTGCCACTCCTGTTGCTGTCTCAAGGCTTCTGCCATTTCTTGGATCAGTCTTTCCATTCTGTCCAGTCGGGCAGTAGAGGATTCCTCTAACTCATCACCTCTGGTTCTCACCATCTGATTAAACTTGCATTATAGTTCATACAGAAGGTACACAAGTACGCATACACTAAGGAACACACATTTCCAGATAATTTGCAGTACAAGTAGTTCACAGCTTACGCACATAAATATTCATAACAAAACATTTAAGCATATAATCAATGCTTCCTAGCTCGAACTTATCACATGAATGCATCCTAGATCTTATCTAGACGCTTATTGCTCTTTTTGGACAAGTGTGTGAGTTATTAACTCGTGCTCTGATACCACTCTGTCATGACCCGAACCCGCCCCTATGGGTTAAGGACATAACCGGCCAGTAATCCTGGGATTACCTACGGCCTCAGACCAAAACAGACATATCTTGTCAGAGAAAAGGGGCCAAACGGAAGCAATAAATAAAACTTTGTCCATAGAGCCGTGCTTATATGCACATTAACAGACCACATTTAGTTACGTTAATAACCCACAGTTCAAAAGTACAGCTTCACAGAATTCATTACAAACAGGATCATCCAAAACAAGTCAACCTATGACGGACTATTTACATAATTACATCAAGTCCCTGCCGGCAAGACAAAACATAAATACATAGTTAAAGGCAAGGGTAGGTCTCAAGAGTGAGACGCAAGGCTGACTTCCTCAAAACTCGGATTTATCCTAGCAGACTTCACTGGGGCTGGGTTTGGACTTCCCTTGGCTCACCTACAAACACATGAATGAGCGTGAGCGATAGCCCAGTGAATAATATCAAATATAGCAGTTACACAACAATATGTAGAACAACGTGCTCTAAACGGCCTTGGGCCCAAGTCTCACTTCTATTTAACGAATATATATAACTATACGAAATTCAAAACAAGTAACTGTAGTTCTAAACATTCTGGCCTTCAGCCCATTCGGATTTCCATTCATGGCGAAACGGCCTTCGGCCCATTCACTTATGTCAAAACGGCCTTTGGCCCACTCTTTTATGTCAAAACGGCCTTTGGCCCACTCTTTCATACCAAAACAGCCTTCGGCCCACTCATTCATGTCAAAACGACCTTTGGTCCATTCATTTCCATCAAAACGACCTTTGGTCCATTCATTTACATCAAAATGACCTTTGGTCCATTCGTTCTTATCAAAACGACCTTCGGTCCATTCATATCAAAACGACCTTCGGTCCATTCAAAACGACCTTAGGCATATCTCTTTGTATACTTGGAATTTAGATGTGAGACCACCACCATTGGAAATTAGACTTATGGGGCTTCAATTAAGATGTAAGAACCACCCAAAACCAAGTCCATATAAGGGAGATATGCCCGTTTGAAGTTGGGCTTAATAGCAGATTTTTTTGACTCGGCCCAAAACAACAGCAGCCCCGTTTTTCTTGGTTTTGGTTCGGTTGTGACACCTTATTTATCTATTTTCTTATCCATTCAAGTGCACCCACTCATCCTCCATTACTCCACTCACCCCCCATTGTCAAAAAGAGGTTTTGTTTGTATCCATAAAGGAGTGTCCCATGCAACCAACTTGAAAATTTGCCCTCCTATCACATTCTTGTCTCCCACCTTGTCTCCCACCTTCTTTTTGACCTTCACACTCCCTCACTGCCTATATAGAATGATCATATTGTAAGAGAGATAGAGGACCACGAAACTGAAGAGAAAAGAGTGAGAAAAGGGTGAAAAAAGAGAGAAAAATTGAGTTTTTGAGCAAAAAATACTACTATCTTTCATATACACCCATACCTTCCATAGCTACTAAAATTCCTCATTTCCATACATAAAAACCACTATAAAAATTCTGACATAGCCAAAGATCAATTGCCTTGATCATAAGGCAGAGTGTTTAGCGATTGAAAGTGAGAAAAACTAGATTGTTAGCCACTTTCCATACTATAAACTCCATAAACTCCATAATTTCAAATTGAGGATTTGAGATCACACTTCCCACACTTGAAGGTGATCAAGAGGGAGTTTGTGAACTAACGAGTTCATCCTTTTCTTGGAAGGTGAATTTCACAAATTTTTCATTTTCTTGCATTTGTTACTTATTTTGCTCTTTTGCTTTGATTTCTTTACTCTTTTGCTTTGATTTCTGATTATATTATATATTGTTGCAATCTAATTGAAAGTGGTGAGTTGAGACTCCCATATATATATTATTTTTAGTTCTATTTTTGTTGTGAAAATCTAATAAAACAGAATTTGGCCGAGCCTACCGGGCCACCCGGCCCGTTAGTTGGTCGGGTAGCCATCGAAAAGTACACCATCGCACCCGCGACCTTCATGACCGTGCCCGCGACCTCTAGGCAAAACCGGGCAGCCTTCTGACATTGAGAAGATCAACCTCTGATGGTCTTTGAGGCGCTTGAAGCTGCTATTTTCTTATGTTTATTTTATTTTGAGTGTTTGTGAGGATTTTTATATTGTGTTGTAATATTTATTTATCTCCCTTGAATTTGTAATATTTAAAGTATTGTAATAATTCCCTATCCCACTTCTTATCTATCCCATTCTTTAATCTCTTTCCATAACTGTGCTTATGTATATATCTTACATGCCATCCATGCTTTTATATACATGATTCATGCCTAGATCCGGCTAAATTTACATCTTTGTGCTTTAATTGATTATTACATGATTTTGTGTGCTATCGCATGTTTTGCAGTGTTTCACATGTCATGTTTTAGAAGCCGGATCTTTAGAAGCGTTCTTGTGTATGTATTGCATTAGGAGTTTGTATATAGGATTATGCATATTTTACTAACTATAGCTGTTCGCGGGACGTCGATACATATGTAAGTTGTTATGCTTTAGCATTCCACTTGTACATAATTTGTTTTTAATATGTTTAGCATCTTACCATGTCCCTATTTGGTTATGTGATATAATTGTATGAATGCCAGTGGATGGAGGCTGTGTCGCTTAATTTGTAATGATATTGATTTTCATGTTTGTAAACTCAATTTATTTGGATTGTATATCTTCAAAACTCTTTCAAAACTACATGAAATCAAGTTGTTCCAAAGTGGGTGACATAGTCTATACTTGCATGTTTCACATAGTAATTTTTAGGATTTATTAAATAATCGGAATATGAACATATAAAGTAAATAAAATTCATATAATGGTTTAGTAAAGGCCGATCTTTTGATTAGGTGAGTGGGAGTGCTCAATTAATGACCTTCCCCTCTCATACCTAAGGTTCCGAATTGAGACAACTTTGGTTATGACGAACAGTGGCCTCGGCACGAGTCATGGGTTTCCTAATTTTCCAAAAATTTTAGGTGACGACTCTGAGCTCTGATGACGTAGTCCATTTCTAGCAAAAGATTTTGCAATAAATTTGGATTTTCTAAAAGTTGCCAAATCTGGACTGTCGTCTATATTTCACATTGCACTCGTGAGACTAGATCAAAGAAATCAAGGGTCCGAATTGTTTAACGAGCGCGAGTACCCCCCCCCCGGCGGGCATGTTACAATTTCTGGCGACTCCGTTGGGGATTTTATGAAACCTTGACTTGAATTCCATGATATGACCTTTATTTTCAATTATATGTTTATTGTATTGCATGCATTGGTGCACTTAAAGTTTCTGTGTTGCCCAGATACTGGTGGGAGCACAGGCACACTTTTTGTGACACTACACCTATGTCAACGTTACTTTGGAGGCCCTGTGTTATAATCTTTTGAGATCTGAAGGTTCTCAGACTTTGAAGAGAGGCTATATTGACTCTTCTGATTTCCTAAGATCTTCATTGGTTATGACAAAAAGAACTCTTTGTTAACGTCACCTTGACTTCAACCCCTAGAGTAGAGCCAATCTTGTGCATATAATAAGCTATAGTCCCTTCCAAAGTTAGGACAGAATGCTCTCCCATTTCTAGGATGTATGATGCCCACTTGTTTGAATAATGAACCCTAGATCATTTCAAAAGCTAGGACAGGGTACCTCTACTGCCCATAGGGGTGTTTGTTCTCTTTCCTGCTATGTGTTATATGCAATGTATTGGATCTATATAGGGGTTCTCAAATTCGAATGAGTGGTTCAGGCATTTCAGTTTGTGAGGCTGAGTTTAGTTTTTCGGTGATGTATCTAGTGGTAAGTTGTGCGAATTGGGCCAAAGCGTTGTCGTAGTTCTGATTGGAAGTTCTATTTTTGCTAAGTTGTTGTAGCACCATTACTTTAGAAAAGTCCGATATCCTACAAAATCTACCAGTGTAAATAAATAGAACTTGTGGGATATCCAACCATTTCTGTGATTCGAGAGTGACCACCTGTTGATTGCACGGACTTTAGTTTGAGTGTTGTTGATGGCCCACATTTTGACTAGCAATTTGAGAATGGTTTTATTGTAAGTTCTGAATTGAGTATTGAGTCTAAGTTTGATTCCACCAAGTTTGTAGAGTTGGGATTAGGCTCGAGTCATTCCAGTGACTCAAAGTCTATTGATTTCGAGAGTGCTAACCTAGACATTTTTGTCTTGTGTAGGTCTTCTTTGTCATTTTCTTTTGAATCTGTTGTCATCGCTGAGTTGTAGTTTCTTTTCAATAAAAGTGCCATAGATTCAGCCTACTTCTCTGTGCCTTTAATTCATTGAATTGACCAAAAATTATAAAACTTTTTTCCAAAACTCTGATAAAAATGAAGAGGAAGAAATTCTTCGGGATTTGCAAATTTTGATCGACTGAGAGGAAGAGAGGTGTGCTAAGCCCTTGATGAATGAGATCGTTTCTATTAATGTGGGTACTGAGAAGGATCCTGGCTTGGTCTAGATTGGTTATATATTGTCTTTGTAAGAGCACGAACAATTAGTCACTTTGTTAAAAGATTTCAAAAAATATTTTTGCATGGTCCTATGAAGACATGCCTGGAATTGATCTTGAGATTGTACAACATAGGATCTCTTTCGACTTGATGTCCAACCTCCTTAGCTTTCAAACCTTGATTGAGAATGTTTAGCAATCAACCAAAGTATAAGGCTTGCATAGCCGGAATGGAGGCAGCCCTTGAACTAGAGGGCAGTAAGGTCGGATGTGATTCAGACTGGAAGTAACCCTTGAATTAGGGGCAATAAGGTCGAATGTTACAAAGGTTCAAACTAGATCGTTTCTCAAGCTAATGAAGACCAGAAAAGAAGTCCAATCTCGGAATATGAGACAATTAGTTTTATTACTAAAGGACAATCAAGTTCCTATCCACTACACTAGGGGCAAATTCAGACCCAATTAGCCTAGTCCTTACATCATCATGTCTATCTAGTCAAGTGTAGGAGTCATTGTTATAGATTTAGATGGCCTAGAGATCTCACAACCAATCAACATGGACAAATTAAAATGAAAATACCACCCTTGAGAGGCTCGCTGTGCTGAAAACCCGGAAGGACGACCTAGGCAAAAGTTAGAGTAGAAAAACAAAAAAAAAAATAAAAAAATAAAAAAATAAAACAAAAAAACAAAAAAATAGAAAATAAAAAATAAAAAAAATGAAAAAAATAAAAAAATAAATAAAAAGAAAATAAAAATAAATGAAAAAGCTCGCAAGGTTGAAAACCCGAAAAGGCGGCTTTGGCAAAAGTTAGAGTACAAAAGGAGAGTGTTAATACCCAAGTGAACCTTAGCTGGAACTATGTAAGGCCTAATTCCTATCTTTAGGATACGTAGGCAGCTTCATCCTAAAGTTCAGCCATAGCCATTTTCAACTCACTCATCCCGTCCATATTGTTTCATGTATCTTTAGTCGACTTGGTTGCCTTATCCGTGTTTGCAAGGGTCATCTCCGTTCTGCTCTGTTCAGCTCGGTTTAATTCAACTTGGCTTCGTTCGGTTCAGTTTACTTTGGTTCTCCCAGTTCTGCTCGACTTCGTTCGATTCAAATCGATTGGGTTCAGTTATCACCATTGCTACAACAGAACCAATTCGGGATTATCTGGCATGGGACTATGCACCCCAATGGTTGATTCCATGTTGGTCGGGTAGTGGTCGCAAAAATAGGCTTTGATTATTTTGAATGAAGCTGACTAATTTTTCTCGAAATTTATTCCATTTTTTGCAAAACCAGACCATTCTTTGGACTTAAAAAAGGGAAAAAAATTTCAGTGCTCACAACTTGACTTACATGATTTCAAAACAGAAAATGGAATAAGTATGCTAATCTAACTCTCATGTTGATCAAAACATTTTTACAAAAAATCAAAAGAAAAAAGTCAAGGCAATGAACTAGGGGCATAGTCGAGTCAGAGATTCTGTCTTCTCCTCACTCGAGTTAACTATTCATCCCCAGAAGTTACTATTCATCCACCGGGATTCGATTCCACGCGTGTTGCTTCATATTTCAGCTGGTACGACAACTCTTTAGCCAGTTCGTCGGCCAACTTTTTGACTGACACAACAACTCTTTGGCTAGCTCATTAGTTCGTCGGCCAACTTTTTGGTCGGCCCACCAGTTTCAATTTCAACCCATCATGACAAACTGTAGAATTGCTTAGGCTCAATGGTTGTGTTTTAGAGTCACATTTTTAAGTTCCTTTCATACCAGTCAGTGTATATAAGTGTGTTTGGATTTTTTTGCATCATTTTTCTTTCATTAAATCATTCTTTGATTCTGGTCAGTATGGAATCAGTGTTCGATTTAGAGTTCAAAATTCAATCATTCTCAAATTCAATCAAACAAATTGTTTTCAAGCTCAAAGTGATATGTCAGTCACGCTATTGATGTGCAAAAACGAAACTTATTTTGTTAAAGTCAGGGGATGAAATCCCCGATTACATAGACACAAAATAAAAAGGAAAAAAAAGAGAAAGAGAGAGAGAGAGAGAGAGAGAGAGAGAGAGAGAGAGCTAAAGCTATAGGTGCCCACTCCAAAACAAAAACAAAAAAAAGAAAAAATAAAAAAAAGAGAGTAGTATTTTCTCAGTTTTCTAGTAGTAACCCAGCGGCGAAGATTGTAACCAGCTTCATTTGTACACAGCTTCATTGTTTGACTTTACCATCAGCTGCCTCGCTTCATCTTTACTCCTCTAAAGCTCTTGCAGACTCTGCCTTGGCCTTGGTGGAGCTTCCAAAGGAGATTATTCCTTGCCGACCATCAAATTGGTTGTGCGAAGTAACTCCGAATTGGGCCATGGAGGTTGCTTGTCGTTTCAGTTCTTTGTTCTGCTTTTTTAGTGCACTAATTTCTACTCGAAGGTCCTTGTACATACGTTGGAGCAGAGAGAGTTGTGCAGTTAACTGATGTACATCAAACGTCCTATTCTACAGTCGACAAGACAAGTTGGAGACCGCAGTCACGGTCTCCACACATGACCTCAACGTATACGAGGTAGCTTCGATGTTAAACTGTGCTGCCATTATTTGCTCAATTGACATCACTGGAAAACTAAAAATAGGGAGAAGAGGAGGAGCACACGGTTGTGGTTCAGGAGAGTTAGAATCAGTCATCTCTATCGTGGACTCGTTAATGTCTAGAAAAAGAGAGAGAGAACCGTGGGAAGAGGCCATGTCAGAAAAGAGTGATGCAAAAGAAAGGGGTTACACAGTGGTGGCAGAGAAAGTTTGTAGCCTTTTGTTCTGCCTTTCTCACATGCCTCGACTTAAGAAAAGAACGAGGAAAAAAAATAAGACAAGATGGGAGAGAAGGCTCGAGACATCGTTGAAGATAGAGGCAGCACGTCGGTCAGGCACCACGGTTGTTGAAATCGCGCGCCAGACATGACGCTAGAAGAAGATGAAGGAAGAGAGAGTGAGACAAAAACAAGGGAGGCAGAAAAGATATAGATATGTATATGTACTGTGTCTATATATATTATTTGTATATAAATTTTGTCAAAAGAATTGGTTTGGCTCAGCAGTGAGGGATTGGTTGAATGAGCCCGAGATTAGGGGTTCGAACCCTCATAGCAGCAGAGTTGTATTTTTGTTTTATTTTTGTGTGGTGACACTAGCGTGACACACCGCTAATGTTATAAAATGGAATATCCTCGATAGTAACGGAATATTCCTTGAATGTACATATTGTCTATATGTGTGTGTGTGTGTGTGTGTGTCTCCGTATATGTATATAGTTTGACTGAGTATGCCTATATACGTATTTATATTATGTATATGGTATGTATACATATATGGTATTTGCAATTTATACAAAAAAAAAGGGAATTTTAAAAAAGAAAAAAAAATCATTCTACTATACCTTCTTCCACTCATGTGAGACGTCTTTGGACTTCAAATTTACGTTTTCTCTTTTCGTGTGAAACTCGTTAGGATTTCAAGTTTATTCGGTAAAAACCTTCCCCATCTCCATATGTGATATGGTTAGGTACGCCTGTTGGTTACACCACCTTTGTTCCTTTCACTGAAACGTGTTAAAATTTGGCGTTTACCAAGTTTAAGCCTCCCCCCTCTCCGTATGAGATACGGTTAGGTACGCTTGTTGGTTACACCACCTTTGCTCCTTTCACATGAAATATGTTAGGATGTGACGTTTACCTGGTTAAAATCTTTCCCCTTCCGCATGAAATACGGTTAGGAATGTCTATTGGTTATAGCACATTTTCTCCTCTTGCCTAAGACGCGTTTGGATTTGTTCACTATTTCTCCTCTCGCATGAGATGTATTTAGATTAGTTTACTATTCCTACTGTCGCGTGAAACGCATTTGGATTTTGATTTCACCTTTTCTCCTCTCGCATGAGACGCATTTGGATTTGTTCACCATTTTTTCTACTTTCGCGTGAGACACGTTAGGTCATTGATTTACTCGGTTAAAAACATCAGGTGCGCCTGATGTTCACACCATCCTTCCTTTTTTCGCATGAGACACATTCAATTGTTGCTTCACTCGGTTAAAAATAGCAGGTGCACCTGATGTTTACATGATCTTTCCTCATTTTCGCGTGAGACGCGTTCGGTTGTTGCTTCACTCGGTTAAAAACATCTGGTGCGCCTGATGTTTACATGATCTTTCCTCCTTTAGCGTGAGACGCATTAGGTTGTTGATTTACTCGGTTAAAAACATCAGGTACGCCGGGTGTCCACACCATCTTTTCTTCTTTCGCGTAAGACGCGTTAGGTTGTTGATTTACTCAGTTAAAAACATCAGTTGCGCCTGAGACATGTTATGTGGTTGATTTACTCGGTTAAAAACATCAGGTGTGCCTAGTGTTCACACCATTTTTCCTCCTCTCGCATGAGACGTGTTTGAATTTCAAGTTCATCATTTGTGTTGTGGTACATTTGTATGTGACGCACCTCCTTTTTTTATTTGTGTGGTATGCACATTTGTATGCGATACACCCACTTCTTTCATTTGTGCGGTATGCACATTTGTATGCGATGCACCATCTTCTTTCATTTATACGGTATGTACATTTATATGCAATGCACCCCTTTCTTTCATTTGTGCGATATGCACATTTGTATGCGATGCACTTCTCTCTTTCATTTGTGCGGTATGCACATTTATATGCGATGCACCCCCTTCTTTCATTTGCGCGGTATGCACATTTGAATGTGATGCATTCCCTTCTTTCATTTGTACGGTATGTACATTTGTATGTGATGCAGCCCCTTCTTTCATTTGTGCGGTATGCACATTTGTATGCGATGCACCCCCTTCTTTCATATCATTTGCATGAGGCTTGCCTCACTATATATCACATCTTGCATTGTACACATCATGCATTTCCAAAATAAAAGAAGGAAAAAAAAAGAAAAAAAAAGAAAAAAAGAAACGACTTTCACTTGCATTAGCATATCATTTGCATAGTTATATGTTGTATCACTTGGCTACAATCTATTCACATCACCATTTGGCACAATTTATTCTAGCTCCCATTTTTTGGGTTGTAAAAACCACTCGTTTGTACTGGCTCTTTTTCGGGATGACAAAACTATCCCTTCCTCAGGTTGGTAGTCCAAACCATTATTGGTTAATACCTGCCTTTTCTTGGGTTGTTAGTTAAGTCTATCCCTTGGTTAATACCTTCCTTGTTCTGGGACCATTCATCAATTATATTTCGTTCTCTTACATGGATGTATTCGGGTTGTATCCCTTGTTATGCTTCATATTACTTGTTGCATTGCATTAGTGATGCACTTTTTCAAAAAAAAAAAAAAAAAAAAAAAGACAAAAAAAGAGAGTTCAATTTTCAGTTGCATATCATTTGCATTTTGCCCCTAAACTACGCTGGTTTGATTCCTTGCAATGGGATACGTACGTAACCTTTAGGTTCAACCAACTGCATTTGCATCTTGTTTGTTTGCCCAAGTCTTACGGCCTTGTCAAAAGGGTTGTCTTCGGGCTTTGATAATCACTCACGTCATAAAAGGACTTCGAGCTCTGTCAAAGAGTGGCAACTGTAGACACCTCATTTTAACCAGTCCTAAGACTTAGGAGCTTTCTGTTGATTACCCGATGATGACAATCAGAATGTGTTCCCTAGTAGTCCTCAACAAGAAAAATAGAATTTGAGCTTTAATCGCAACCTTCATACATTTTTGGCCAAACTATTTTAGATCTTAAAATCCTCTTTTCAAAATATTTTTCCAAATGTTTCTACGATGTTCTGAGGCTCCCATTTCAATTAAAATATTGCACTTTGCAGTGAACCGAGTAAGGACAAAGTAGAAATAAATGGAAGGAAGGTGAACTCTTTAAAAAAATATTTAAAAACATCTTCTTTATAGGTTTGGATATGTTTGCATAGGTTTGTATTTGAAGGAAACAAGAGGGGATGGAAGACAACTGGTTTAGGGAAAGGATGAGCATCAAATTATTAAGAAAGAAATGAACAGCCTTCACTAAATTAAGCATATCTCTTTGTACACTTGGATTTTAATGGGAGGCCACCACCATTGGAAATAAGACTTTTGCGGCTTCAATTTAGACTCAACAATAACTAAGAACCAAATCCAGATAAGGGAGATATGCCCATTTGAAGTTGGGCTTACGAGCAGATTTTGTTGACTTGGCCCAAGGGAAATGAACAACCTTCACTAAATTAGGCATATCTCTTCGTACACTTGGAATTTAGATGTGAGGCCTCTACCATTGGAAATTAGACTTCTGGGGCTTCAATTTAAACCCAAGAACCACCTAAGACCAAGTCCGAATAAGAGAAATATGCCCATTTGAAGTTGGGCTTAAGAGCAGATTTTATTGACCTGGCCCGAGAGAAATGAACAGCCTTCACTAAATTAGGTATATCTCTTTGTGCACTTGGAATTTAGATGTGAGACCACCACCATTGGAAATTAGACTTCTGGGGCTTCAATTAAGATGTAAGAACCACCCAAAACCAAGTCCATATAAGGGAGATATGCCCATTTGAAGTTGGGCTTAATAGCATATTTTGTTGACTCGGTCCAAAACAGCAGCATTCCCGTTTTTCTTGGATTTGGTTTGGTTGGGACACCCCATTTACCTATTTTCTTATCCATTCAAGTGCACCCACTCATCGTCCATTATATTCACTCATCCTCCATTATCAACAAGAGGTTTTGTTTGCATCCATAAAGGAGTATCCCATGCAACCAACTTCAAAATTTGCCCTTCTATCACATTCTTGTCTCCCACCATGTTTCCACCTTCTTTTTGACCTTCATTCTCCCTCATTGCCTATCTAGAATGATCATATTGTAAGAGAGAGAGAGAGAGAGAGAGAGAGAGAGAGAGAGAGAGAGAGAGAAAAGAATGAGAAAAGGGTGAAAAAAGAGGGAAAAAATGAGTTTTTGAGCAAAAAATACTCATATCTTCTATATGCACCCCATACCTTCCATAGCTACTGAATTCCTCATTTCCATACACCAAAACCACTCCAAAAATTCTGATATAGCCCAATATCAATTGCCTTGATCATAAGGAAGAGTGTTTAGTGATTGAAAGTGAGAAAAACTAGAGAGTTAGCCATTTTCCATACCATAAACTCCATAATTTCGAATTGAGGATTTGTGAACACATTTCCCACACTTGAGGGTGATCAACAGGGAGTTTGTGAACTAACCAGTTCGTCATTTTCTTGGAAGGTGAATTTCACAAACTTTTCATTTTCTTGCATTTCTTACTTACTTTGCTCTTTTGCTTTGATTTCTTATTTTATTATATATTGTTGTAATCTAATTGAAAGTGGTGAGTTAAGACTCTCATATTGTAGACCGTCCCAAACTCCGTTCCGCGTGCGAGGGCGTGAATCGTAGGTCTTAGCTACTACAGTTCGAACTTCTATCACGGTTCTGAATCTAATCTTACAAAGTGCAACGTAAGACTGATAAATCATCAAAGAGTCCAAATCCGGCAAATCGTTTTGGAAAATCGATTTTAATCAAAAAGCACCAAACATGGACTGCTTTGTCAGATTTCAAAGTCGCCACCTAAATGTTTTATTTTGGGGAAATTTAGGAAACTCTGACTCGTGCCTAAGGCCACGTGTCCGTCATCACCAAAGTTGCCTCGACTCGGGAACTTGGGTATGAGAGGGGAAGGTCTTGAAATGAGCAACCCCGCTCGCTCGATCAAAGGATTAGCCTCTACTAAACATGATATGTTATTTTTGAAAGCATATGTGTTCTTATTCTGGTTATTAATCTAGAATTACTATGTGATGCACACAGTATGCAAGTATAGACTAAATCACTCGATTTGGAACAAAACATCTCATGTCTGTTTGCGAAAATGGTTTGGAGTTTCTACTCGCAAGTAGGCTATGACGCGGATTTTGCCACCCTCAACTGGACTTTAGAAAACATGATTTGCCACTTCAAGTGGGCTTAAAACTCGCATTTCGATGAATTATTCCAATTCAAGCAATGGAGCCTTCATCCACAGGCATTCATGCATTTAAACACATAAGCACATAGCCTCATGGCAAATATGCTATCATGGCAGTCACTTACACACATGTAAGGATGCTAAAGCATAAACACTTACAGTGTACTCCGAGCCAAAACAGAAAACTAGTTAAAAAACAATACATGTTCCTAACTATGTCAACAATGCCTAATGCAACACATGTAATAAATGCAGCTAAAAGACTCGGCTATTCTAAGATGGCATACGAATGCAGCACTTGATAACATGCTTTGAAATATGTATTCAAGTAAGTATTGAAATTCAATGCAGTTTGTATGATGCGCCGAGCCCGATGCATGCAAGACAGATGAATGATGCACGCATGCAAACATAAGTATGTTAATTGAAAATGACCCTCAAACTAACTATCAAAAGCGGTTAAGTAAAAAGGAGAAAGAAATGGGGATTGGAAGACATGCATCACACACATGCACACTTATTACAACAGTTGTGCCCTCTCGACGGAGGGTCTGAATGAATCAACTAACTAGCTACGCTAAGCTAATTAATTACAACCCGAAACTAATTAACTATTCCTAGTTAACTAATTATTACAAAATAAATCAAATGACTAATTTACACGAACTAATCATAAGTAATGAAATGGCCTCGTGGGCAAGGAAAAGATCCATGCTCGGTCGGCTTCGCTTGGAAATCCACTACCGTGCCTCTAATGCCTCTGTTTGCACACTTTTGTATTTCTGAAAATTGTGCCAACTTCCAAGATGCTTCTGATCCACCTTATGACCATGCTGAGGGGTGGTCGGGCAAGATGAATGGCCATTGGCCAGAGTTTATGGCTATCAGCCAATTTTGATAACCGATCAGCAGCCTTTGATGGCCGGTCAGCCACTGATTCCTACAATTTCTCCTTTTGCTGCAACAGAGCACTAACAGAGGCATGGTAGTATATTTACAAGAAAATGTGTGTGCAACCACACTCCTTATCATGTCTAAAGCTCAAAGGAGTGTAGTGCTCGGCTCTCGAGTCATCAATCATGCATCTCGATGCGTGATGGCCTAAGAGGCCGAGTTTCACAAATCAATGTTAATGAATGCACACAAATAACACATGAGACTCGATGAACCTCCACCTTATCATACATGATCAAAGGTGTCGGTGACCTAAGGAATGAGGCGCGTTTCATCACTTTGAGTTTGAAATGTCCCTCGTTCCTCATGTTTGGATTGATGTCCAACCTAAACAACGTGCAACACACAACAGGCTGACAACATGAACATGGCAAGGGCTTTGTAATGTAATACTCAATGGACCAAACCAACCTCAAATAAGCCTTATGCATGCCAAGACAATGGTCAAAACATGTTGAAAATTAAATCCAAAAGCAAATACAAGCATGCATACACATTGGTTCACAAACAAGGTATGAGGACAATAACTCTCAAACATATTCAAGAAGTGGAAAATGTGAGAGTGTGACAATGAAATAGGCTCTGAATTCATGTAAGGAATGATGCCAAATCATGCACATAACACAAGCATAGCATGCTAGGAGGCTCAAAGCTTAAGGCTAGCAAAGGGACTTGCACCATGGCCATATCAATCAAGCCACAAAGAGCCAAGATGACTCAAAACAGTCCCAAGGCAGGTCAAAACAATGCTAGAAACATGCTAAAACATAGTCAACATATGCTAGAATTAGAGGCATGAAGCATAAAGCACAATGAGTGGGATTACACTACACCTACCAAAACCAAACATGAGATGACTCCACTAGCCAAAAACAGAGTTATGGCATGGCAAAATAAGACCAAATACACGCTGAAATGGGAGCCCAAAAGCCTAGGCAAGATGGCATACATATTACCACATGTTTAAGGCATAAAGCACAAACCCTCCAAAGCATTGAAAAAGTGAAAGACGAGAGAGTATGACCACACTACACACACTGAAATCACATACCAAATGATGCTAAATCTTGCAAATAGCCCAAGCAACGCATGCTAATGACTTGGAAACTCAAAGCTAGCGGGCAAGATTGCACTACGGCTATACAAAGCAAGGCATGTATGACCAAAACAACTTCAAATAGAGCTTAAGCATAGAAAAACATAAGCAAAAGCTTCCTAGAGTGGAGCCAAAAGCATGCTAGAATGATGGTCCAAAGCATGATGCATGTTAAGGCAAGTGAAGAGGATTGCACTACAAGTGCAAGGAGCATGCAAGAGGCTATCAAACCAACCCTAGACAGAGCTATAACATGCTAAAATAATGCCTAAGACATGCTAAGATGGAGCCAAAACAAGCTAGAAAGGCATGCTACTTTGCAAAGCTACAAGTACAAGAAGCATGCAAGAGGTGACCAAGACAGCCAAAAATAGAGTCATGGCAGGTCTAGAGGGTCACAAAAAAGTGCTCAAACAAAGCCTCAAGAAGATAGAACTACATGCTCTTTTGGTGAGCCACCAACAAAAGTAAACAAGAGGAGAGGAGGGGGGACAACCCCTTCCTATTTGGGACCTCAAAACCACTTTCCCACCACTGAAAGAATTTCAGTGGTGAAGAGGCCAAACAAAGGTGATCCCGAAGGCCTAAAAGGATGGCACAAAGCAAGGCCAAATAAGGCACAAAAAGGGGGGGGGGGGTAGACCACCCCCAACACCAAAGAGGCCTTAAATAAATACTTTTAATACTTAAAAATGAAGCTTTTTACAGTTGAAAGTTAAGCCAAAAGATGCATGCAAATAAGGCCAAATAAGCTATGAGAACAAAGCTTTAAAGAGGTAAAAGACTCACCCTTGAAGAGCCTCTTTAGAACAACAACTTTAGAGGAAAAGACCAAACTTAAACCACTCAACTGCAACCTCCAAGAACCTTAGCTCAGTAGTGAAGGTGTTTCAGTAGGTGCTTTAGTGCAAAAGTGTGAGGAAAATACACTTTTGAGCACAAACAAGTGCAAATAAAGAAAGAGAAAAAGAAATATAGAAAGATATATGTTTTGTATCTCAAATTTTCAGAACCTCTGGAAAGGAAGAGGGACCTCCCCTTTTATAGAAATCCAAGCCTCAAGCTTGTTGAACAAGCTAGAGGCTTGGTTCAATCCCTCCATACACGTGTATGGAGGATGAGTTCTGTGCTCACCAACTTTCACAGCTGGCACGAAAATATCTGCAAAAGCAAATAAAAAGGTCTCGGCCAAAAAGGGTGCCGACCGGCCATCATAGATGTCGACCGGCCACCACTGATGGCCGATGGAAAGAAGGAATGGCCGATTGGCATAAGGCCTGGCCGATGGGTTGTAGGGCTGGCCAACAAGCCACTCTCTTCCCTCACAAACAAAACCACAAGTTCTTGGTCCACAACCAAGCACAAAACAGACAAGTTGAGAGGCTCCAAGGCAAGGCGCGCAGCCGAGACCCTCAGGAACTCAAAATGAACACGAGCACGGATGATCATCTAGTGTTCAAACGATGACGTCCAAGTCTTGAGGATGGTCAAAAATAGAGTGTCTACAGTTACCCCTCTTTGACAAAACTCGAAAGTCATAAGATGACGGGAGTGAATGTCAAAGCCCAGAGACGACCCATTTTTGACAAGGCCGAAGACTTAGACAAACATACAAAATAACAATAAGATGCGCCGGCAGGCAGGGGCCAGATGCAAATGGCGTGCACGATGCGGAACATAACTTATGATTATGCAAAGAGGGCTGTAATGAAGCACTCATGAAAAATCAATACAACATTTTAAGCAAACGAATAAGAAACAACAGTCTCACACGTTCCAACAGAAAGGACGTAAGAAAATTATACAATTCTCATTGCATCTCACGCGGAGAAGGATAAAAGGGACTACCGAGAATACCCGGAGTCTCAAACAAAATACCTCCTAGCATACCAAACGCAAAAGAAGAAAGGCATCCAAACGCGTGTGAAATGTAAGAGGAGAAGGGTACGTCCAAACGCATGTCAAATGTGAGTGGAGAAGGGTAGCAGTCAAACTGAACAGGAACTTCTCTTGAATGAACCGTACATACAATACCGTTTGGTTGCACCACCCTCAAATGAACCATACATACAATATCGTGCCTGCACAAAAGAGAGGTTTTGACAAGTATAATATAATAGGAACACATAATCGACGGTATATCAAGATACAACTTCAATACAAGATAAGAGCGTGCATATATGATGCCAATGGAAAGGTGCATAACAATGCATAGGAGATGTGCATTACAATGCAACTAGAACAAGCATAACAATGCGAGTGAAAAGGGGCATAACAATGCAACTGGAATGCGCATAACAATGCAAGTGAGGAGTGTATAACAATGCGACTAAGACATGTATAATATACAAGTGGAACCGTGCATAACAATGTAACTGGGACGTGCATAACAATGCAACTGGAGTGTGCGTGACAACGCAAGTAAGGAGGTGCATAACAATGAAACTAAATTGCGCAAAACAATGTGAATAACGTGCATAACAATGCAAGTAAGGTGTGCATAACAATGCAAGTAACGTGCATAACAACGCAAGTAAAGTGTGCATAACAATGAAAATAACGTGCGTGACAACGCAAGTAAAGTGTGCACAATAATGCAAATAACGTGCGTGACAACGCAAGTAAGTTGTGCATAACAATGCAAATAACGTGCGTGACAACGCAAGTAAAGTGGTGCATAACAATGCAAATAACGTACGTGACAACGCAAATAAAGTGTGCATGACAAAGCAAATAACGTGCATGACAAAGCAAGTAAAGTGTGCATGACAGTGCAAATAACGTGCGTGACAACGCAAGTAAAGTGTGCATAACAATGCAAATAACGTGCGTGACAATGCAAGTAAAGTGTGCATGACAATGCAAATAACGTGCGTGACAACGCAAGTAAGGTGTGCATGACAATGCAACGAGAGTGCGTGACAATGCAACGAGTGTGCGTAATAGCGCAAGTAAGGTGTGCATGACAATTCAAGTAACGTTAAATGTATGCTCCATGCAATATTATGATGCATATTCTATGCAAGAGGGAGAAATGCATATTCTATGCGAAACAACAAAAATGCATGTTCAACGCGACATGCATACCCTATGCAATGTAATTGTGGATACATATCCAATACAGTATGCATATGCTATGCAAGCGTGACGATGAATATTCCAGGCGACGATGCAAAACGCATGTTCCATGCAATGACATAGAGATGCACATATTCAATGTAAGCATGGTAAAGGCAAGTTCTCCGTAATGTTGAGATACAACATCAAAACGAGATAAGGCATGCTCAATGTAAGAGCGAAAAGGCGTATAAGAAATGCGCACCTTGCAAACATGACAAAAACACTGTAATGCAACATATTCAAAAGCAATTTTTGAATCTTGCAATATACAAAAGGATACAAAAAAAGGATAGACCTTATGCGTATCGAGTGCCGCGCACGGAAGACACGGTTTGAGGTCACCACGGTGGCCGCTTACGCTTCAAAAGTGTATTTTCTTACACTTTCTTGAGAGATGAGGGTGCAAATCAATAGAAATATGCCAAACAAGGGCATTGCAGGTCCATCGACCACAAGGGGGAGCCATCGGCCACCCATCGGCCCTCAAACAAGCTTATCGGCCAACAATTTGGCCGATCGGCCAAAAGTAGCAGATTCGGGGTAGTTTTATCCATTTGCCTCAGGTCTTTAAGTATAGGGTTTCAAACCCTATTCTTTCACTTTCTCTTTGCTGAAATCCTTTCTCCTCTCTATCTAGATCATTTTCTTCCCTTCGATCCGAGCTTCACACAAGTTTTCAAACCTCCCGTGACGTTCGATTCGTAAAACCCTCGTTGTTTCAAACACTTTGAACCGATTGGAAAGTGTATCCGGTGCCTCATTCTTGATTTCCATCACTTAGGGTATGTTTCCCCCGAGTTATCCTTGATCTTCGAGCCTTCTTCCACACTTCAACCTTTTCTTCCATTTTTCACCCCTCGGGGTTGACTTTCGGTTGACTTTTGGCATTCTTGCCCATTTTTCATACCTTCGACCATTTTCTCACTCATCTCGACATGGCGGATAACATTCCATAGGGTGGGGCTCCTCCAAGGATGGAGATGGATCCCGAGTTCGAGCTCTTGCCACTCAGTGTTCGGTCATTCGACCCGGCGACGTACCAGCCCGAGGTACATGTGTTGCCTCCTGACAGTATTCGCCAGTTTAGGAGCTTCGCGCGAGGCGCTCCGGAGGTCCTCCTACTAGGCGAGCCGGAGTCGCACTTATTCTTTGGCACCGCTGAGGTATACTCTTCCCCTCTACTTTCTGCAATGTAGGTCATGTATCTTGGATAGCCAATACTGCTCTTCAACTGATTATTCCCAAACACACTTGTACACCGCATACGTAGTTCATTTTGAGCACATTCATACACTGTATTCCTGACAATTTGACCTCATACATTCACTGTATTTCTACCAATGCTGAACACATACATACACTGTATTCCTAACACTGCTTCGCATCTATTTGTCTTGAACACAGAGAGATTCCCATGCCTTCCGGGGTTATGGGAACATCATTGCTCGAGATTGGTACATGGAGCTACTTGATGAGGTTCGCCACATCGTCCATGGGGCCGGTTTTGGCATATTCTGAATGGGACTCTCGCGCCTCACTGCGAGTCAGCCTCTTCTAGGCGCGCTAGTGGAGAGGTGGTGTAGACACCCCATTTTTGACCGACCTTAAGACTCAGACGTCACCGATTGAGCGCTTGGTGATGAGGCATGATGTGCTTGTTCAGAAGTTTCAGAGTCGCGGCCGTGAGCCCTGCCTCCGGACTTCCGAACCCTCTTCTGTCCCTTGTCTCAGTTTGCGAACCAGACTCGGTTTTCTCTGTTTCTTTTCCTGAGGGGAGGGAGAGGTCCCGTAGACCATCTCTCAATGTCCGTAGGCTACATTTGGTGACCGTAGGCCATTTTTCCCATTTCGGAGTCCGGTTTCCGGTTTTCGGAGCCGTCAGGCCGTGTGCCTCGGTTCGGGACCGCTTAACCATCTCCTATTGCTCTGATTTTTGGCATACATCTTATTTGCTCCCTTTTGAGGGACACTGGGGTCTGAGAAACCCACTTCGTGGTCGAATGCCACTTTCGGTGCTTAACAGCCCATTTTCGGGACCCCGAACTGCGTGTTTTGGCCCCGGAACTTTCATTTTGCCACGGTTTTCGTTCGTTTTTGGCAGGTACCTCTGTTTTATCGCTGGAGAGGTCACTGAAGGGTGGGAGGCCAGCAATTGTTGCAGCAACCAGTTATCTCTCCTCCGGAGCCTCCCGGCGCCCGTTTTTCCAACTTCCGGGCTAATGTTGAACACCCTAGGGTTAGTGTTGCCAACTTTCAACCACATATCTGTGATCTACACACATGGGAGGCCCCTAAAAGTTCATGGCCGGCCAGTAATTCAAATTGACCCTTTTGAACCCCTCTTTCCGAGCCAATGTTGAACCCCTTGGACCCACTTTCTTGGAATTTTAACCACATGGTTGTGTTGTACACACATAGGAGTACCTCCCCAGTAGCTGGCCGGCCAGAAAATATGATTGAACCTTTTGACCCCTAGCCGGCCGGCTAGGTGGTGTGGCCGGCCGGCCACCTCCAGCAAAAGTGATAGGCCGGCCGTGTTCCTCGCACTGTGCACTTTACAGCTGTTGGGCAATATCCCCCAGACAAGATATTTATCCGGGGGATATTTTGTGGGGGAGTTTTACTCTCCTTTTCCTCCACCTTTACACCCCCTTTTGAACCCATATAACCAGCTGGTGGCCTCACTTACAAGGGTTAGAAAAACTTTCCTTCAAGCTTCCATAGCCAACTCCATCTTCTTCCTTCTCAATTCTTCAAAAAACCCTAAGTCCCTAACCTTCATTCCTTCTACACCACCAAGCTCTACCACCACCACCTCATTTCCAGCAGCAAGGAAGGTTTCTAGAAGGCCAAAGAAGCTGCAAATTCATCCAAGAAGCAACAAAAGTTTGAGTCTTCAAGGGTAAGTAATACTTTTACCCTTTTGACCCTTTTTCTTGATCTATTTCTTAGCCCCACTTGCTTTTTGTTTCAAGCTCCGGCCCTAACTGAAAAGGGGCCTCTTTTGAGCTCAACTTCACTTTTCATTAAGGCCTCAACCTGTTTGAGCCCTCCATGACACACTTGCTTCATAGATCCTCTTGTATGTAATAATTTTGCATGCTATTTTTGACCCATGAGAAATTTATTTTCGAGCATGTTGTAAACTGATATAAGGCTTATTTTGAGCCCCTCTTCAACATTGAAGAAGGGCTCAACACCATTTGGGACTTCCATGTTATACCTCCCTTTATACTCCTCTTTTATTCCCCATTCTTGCATGCAATGGAAGCCTACCATGCTTAGGTTTTTCGCCATTTTACAGTTCTGAAAAAGTTCTTATTTTGGTCCATACTTCATGTTTCATTTAGGTCCTTTCATGTTTTGGGGCTTCCATAGGTCACTTCATGTTTTATCTCACTTTTGGTTCGTTTTCTTGCATATTTAGTTAGCCTACCACACTTTTGTTTTTGGCCATTTTACAGGCCTAGAGATAGTCTTATTTTGATCTATACTTCATGTTTTATCAAGGGTCTTTGGCTGTTTGGTGATTATTTTGCATACCTCATGTTATAGTCACTTTTGAGCCTTATTTTGCATCACATTTTTATCATGTTTGTATACTGTTTTGGCCATTTTACAGTTCTGAAAATATTCATATTTTTGGTCCCTCTTCAATGTTGTAGAAGGAAATTTTTCGGTTTGGGTTTTTTTTATATCACTTGCTTCATTACCCCTCGAAAATACCGTATTCTTGCATGCCTGTTTTTGCCATATCTATACTTACTGTTTGGCCATGCTATAAACTGGAAAAGTGCTTATTTTGGGACTGTCTAGCTTTTGTCTTTGCATTGCATGTCCATATTGTGCATGTTTGGCATACCTATAGGCCATTTCGGGTGCCTAGATTCGCATTTCGGGACATTTCCTTGCATTTCATGTCATTTCGCTTCATTTCGGGACTGTTTTCCCCCATATTTTTTTCTGAAATTCCATTAGCAAGCTTGCATATCATTTTTGCCATGTTTCATCATATTTTGTCATTGCCTCGGTTTGCGTGCCCGTGTGCACGCATTTCGAGGCACCTCTTTTTTATCCGATGGCATCCTATGTGAGTGTGGCTGAGGCTCACTCATGTTGGTATAAGCCCATATCATGTTTTCATGCCATTTTTGCATTGCCTCGGTTTGCGTGCCCGTGTGCATGCATTTCGAGGCACTTCATTTTTTCATCTATCGGCATCTTATGTGAGTGTGGCTGAGGCTCACTCATGTTGGTATAAGCCCATATCATGTTTCATGCCATTTTTGCATTGCCTCGGTTTGCGTGCCCGTGTGCACGCATTTCGAGGCACTTCATTTTTCATCTATCGGCATCTTATGTGAGTGTGGCTGAGGCTCACTCATGTTGGTATAAGCCCATATCATGTTTTCATGCCATTTTTGCATTGCCTCGGTTTGCGTGCCCGTGTGCATGCATTTCGAGGCACTTCATTTTTTCATCTATCGGCATCTTATGTGAGTGGGGCTGAGGCTCACTCATGTTGGTATAAGCCCATATCATGTTTCATGCCATTTTTGCATTGCCTCGGTTTGCGTGCCCGTGTGCACGCATTTCGAGGCACTTCATTTTTCATCTATCGGCATCTTATGTGAGTGTGGCTGAGGCTCACTCATGTTGGTATAAGCGCATTTGTCATTTCCATGACATTTGCATTGCATTTGCCATTGCCTCGGTTTGCGTGCCCGTGTGCACGCATTTCGAGGCACTTCATTTTTATCCGACGGCATCTTATATGAGTGTGGCTGAGGCTCACTCATGTTAGTATAAGTCCATATCACATTTCCATGTCATTTGCATCGCATTTGCCATCGCCTCGGTTTGCGTGCCCATGTGCACGCATTTCGAGGCACTCCTTTTTTTATCCGCCGGCATCCTATGTGAGTTTGGCTGAGGCTCACTCATGTTGGTATAAGCCCATTTGTCATTTCCATATCATTTCATTACATCATATCATTGCCTCGGTTTGCGTGCCCGTGTACACGCATTTCGAGACACATATCATCGCCTCGGTTTGCGTGCCTGCGTGCACGCATTTCGAGACACATATCATTGCCTCGGTTTGCGTGCCCGTGTGCACGCATTTCGAGGCACCACATCTTGCACTGCATTCATGCATTTTCTCGTTTTGCGTGCCCGTGTGCACGCATTTCGAGGCATCTCATTTTCATAGCATAGTGCATACTAGGTTGTATCTTGCATTGCATTCATGCATTTTCTCGGTTTGCGTGCCCGTGTGCACGCATTTCGAGGCATGTCATTCCATAGCATTGTGTATGTCAGGATTGTATCTTAGTTGCATTTCATGCATATCATGCATATTGCATCGTGTTCGGAATAGGAGTTAGCCCGGACACGGGAAACAAGGTACATTTCGTACTCCGAGTGACGGAATGTGTCTCAATTCCCCAAGTCACCGACACTCCGGATTATCCATGATGGAGTTAGGTTTTAGCTGTAGTTTCACGTGCATCCATCCTATATTGAGTTGTGCATTTTCGACTCCTCGGCCATCATGCCTCGGTATGCGTGATTGGTGGTACGAGGATCGAGACATGTATATATCTGTGTAAATACATTGCTATGCCCCTTTCCTGCTCTCTGTTGCAGCAAAACGAAGAATCAGCAATCTTTCTGGAACTTAGCACGCATTTCAAGAGCAGGTGTAAACAGAGGCTAATTGGGGCATTCCGGTGGATTTCCGCGCAAGACAATCCGGACATGCATCATCCATCAGAAGCAAGACAGTCCCTGGCTTGCATGCCAGTTTTATTTACTTTCTTAGTTAATTTGTTAATTAATTAAGATTCTGTAATATTCTTTCATTCGGGTCTGTAATATTTGGACTGTATTATTTATTCGGCCCCTCCGAGTGAGGGCATAACTGTAATAAGTGTGGGTGAGTGTGATGTATGTCTTCCAACCCCACGTCTTTCTCCCTTTTATTTATCCGCTTTTGATGGTTAAATTAGAGCATGTTTAAATTAGCATACAGTATGACAGCATGTTTGCATCATTCATCTGTATTGCATGCACCGGGCTCGGCGTATCATACTAACTGCATAGTACTTTCGATTTCAAAGTTGAATACATGATAGTTGTAACATTTCATATGCCATCTTAGAATAGCCGAGCCTGCTATAATTGCATTCTGCATGTGTTGCATTAGGCATTTCTGTATACTTAGGATTCATGCATGATTTCTAATAAGTGTCTATTTTGGCTTGGAGTACTCGGTAAGTTTTTATGCTTTAGCATCCTTGCATGCGTGTGAGTGAATGCCATGATAGCATGCTTACCATGAGGCTATGTGCTTATCTGATATAACTGCCTGAATGCCTGTGGGTGAAGGTTGGGTTATCTGAATTGGAATAAATCATCAAATGTTTCAAGCCTACCTGCGGGTAGCAAACCATTTTCAAAAACAAACAAGAAATGTTTTGTTCCAATTCAGGCGATCCAGTCTATACTTGTATGCTGTGCGCATCACATAGTAACCTAGGCTAATAACCGGAATAAGAACACACAAAGTTTTCAAAAATTGATATCATGGTTAGTAGAGGCCGGTCTATGACCGGGCGAGCGGGGGTGCTCACGAAGTGACCTTCCCCAATCGTACCCAAGTTCCTGAGCCGAGGCAACTTTGGTGATGACGGACACGTGGCCTTTTGGCACCGAGTCAGGGTTTCCTAAATTTCCCAAAATAAAATATTTAGGTGGCGACTCTGTATCTGGCAAAGCAGTCCATGTTTGGCACTTTTTCAAAAAAATCAGTTTCTCAAAACAATTTGCCAGATTTGGACTCTTTGGTTCAGATTAAGAACCGTGACATTTTTAAGAGTCCGAGCTGTAGTGACCCCAAATGAACAGAACGGGAGCTCAACCCTCCCGGGGCGTTCGGGGACGTCTACAGGTGGTGGGATACCATCGATTCCTTCCACCTTTCTACAGTAGGGGAGATGACAATGACTCCCTTCAACTTCTCCATGCTCATCGGCATCGGAGTAGGGGGTGATCCGATCCCCTTCAACACTGATTTGGGCGAGTAAGATGCCGCTCAGATATTTCTGTTAGGGAATCGCCCACCTCTTTTTCGACTAGGATTCATGAGATATTCATGGTTCGAGGACCAGTTCAGGATACAGACATCGACAACCTGGGAGGAGATCGAGCACTATGCCCGGGGGTTCCTTATGTTCTTGTTGGACAGCACTCTCTTTGCTGACCGGGCGAACACCATCGACCTCTACCTCTTGAGCACACTGGTAGACATGACTCGCATCTGGCGCTATAACTGGGGTGGCACAGGCCTGGCCACACTGTATGGATGTATGAGTTCCTCATCTCGCCGGAGTGGATACCTGCTAGGAGGCTACTGGCGAGCCTGGGAGGTACACTTTTCCTTTCTACTTTACAATTTTGCTTTACACTATCTGTACACCACATACACTGCATATACACAATCTGCTTTACATTGGCTATACACTGCACACACTGCACAATACACTCCACACCATTCTCTGATTTTTGCTTTATCTGTATATTGCTTTACTAATAAACATACTCATTATTACCCTTTTACATTCTATAGAGGAGCATGGACCTGCTCAGTATTTATGGTATTCCGGTAGGTTCTTTCAACCTCCGTTCTAAAACCCTCTATAATCTACTCCATACTACATTTGACACACCGTACTCATATACCACTCACGGCACCGATACATTGCATCTCATATACTGGCCACGACCCTCATACACTGCAATCATTCACCGCTCACGGCATTCATACACTGCTCACAACATTCATACACTGTAATCATACACTGCATTTGATACCATACTCAGCTTCGTACAGCATAACTGATGTATTTGCCAAATTGTTCTTTTCAGGCCCCATTCCATATACCAACCACAGCGGGCGCTTCAGCGGGACCTTCAGCGCCTCCCTGAGCAGCTGGAGGAGCGGGACGAGGGACTCCAGCACACAGCCAGAGCAGAGCTGGATGTACTCAGACGGTAGTAGTTCACGAGCGCCTGCCCCAGATGATGATGAGTCTGACGAGGAGGCATTAAGTCCACAATCAGAGTCATCTTAGGATGGAGATGAGGTTGGAGACGGCTCGGGTTGAGACTCTGGCAGCAGAGCTGACGGCGGTGGTTCCGGGCCTTCGTCAAGGAAGAGGGCGAGGAGAGATTCCCGCTCTTGAGGCGACTTGCGCCGATTTCAGATGCTTTGTTTTTTGCTTTATTTTTCTTTTTTCTAGTAGTTTTGCACATTGTATTGCCTCAGGCAGGTTTTATTTTCTTCTAAACTTTGTACTCTTGCAAAAGAAAACAGGATGGAATGAAAAACAACTTTTTTATTGAAAAAATGTTATTTTTACATGCATCGCATCGCATTACACAGCATGTAAATGAGATTGAACTTTGTTTGAAAATTGCACACTCGGATTGCATTGCCTTAATCATGCAGTGAACCAATTGACAACTGAAAGAACAAAATGACTCGATAAGTAAAACAAGACTTGACACGCTAATCAAATGTAAATACAACTCGATAAGCAAGACAAGAACTTAACAATCAACGCAGAATACAACTTGATAAACAAAAATACAACAACTCGATAAACAAAAATACAATAACTCGACAAACAAATTGAAGTAACACAGGCACGACTTCGCAAAATCGTCACCGAAAGGCATTGGAAGTCGAACAAGTCACAAGTTCTCAACACCTCCAACACATGGACAGCTTCAGAGGACAAAAAAAGGGCCATCGGCCAGAGTAGAAGGCCATCGGCCACAAGAAATGACCATCGGCCACCAATACAAGCCGATCGGCTAAAAAGATGGTCAGTCGGCCATCATTACTGGCTGATCAGCCAAAAATGGCAAGAACCTCCAGAATGCTGCCACCTGTCTTCCACTCAACACCTTATCTTCTACAAAAGCCCTAGCTTCGTAGTTTCTCCATTTCAACTCAATTTTTGCACAAAATGGAGGCATTTCTTGTCCAAAATCTCGCAAATTGGATTGCTCACTTGGATGGGTCGGAAAAGATGAATTTTTGAGGCTTCAGAATAAATGCACTATTCACGCTGAGCCGCACCCCGCTGCGTTTCCCGTTCCTCCATGCCGCGATAAGGTGTTAGAATCTAGTAACTCATGTTTTTAGCTTTGGCGGACAAGAGATGTGTCCCATTTTTGAAGACTTCCAGGCTTTGATAGAATTCGAGCGTGATGAAGAAATCTTGCCCCAATTCTGCTTCGGCCACATCCAAGCCTTAGCACGGATGTGCGGGCTCACTTTGCATGATGGTCGGTCTTTGTTCCGCATTGGGGAGTTGGACAACCCCAGCTTGATTCATTGATTTTCTGATGCCGGTGACCGCAGCGATCTCCACTGGCAGGGTTTTCGGCGACATGCGCTTTGGTTGTGCATGTTGTCTCATTTCTTGCTTGCCCCAGGCTCCGGAGGATCTAGCATCCATTTGATTGAGGTTGTCCAGGGGTTAAAAGAGGGCAGGAGCTGTATCGCCATGATACTAGCTAAGACATTGATGGGTTTGGATGCCTTCCATCGCCGAGAGATGACTAGGTTCGCGGGAAGTCCACTACTGCTGCAGGTAATGTTTCCCACCCTATCTCACATATATTTCTCACATCACTCGGCCCTTAGGCTCGGTTTTTCTCTCAAAATCCTTTTCCCACTTTTCTCTCCGCGTATACCTCTTTATTCTTTAATCTCTCATTTTTCATCCCTTCTCAGATATGGTTAATGGATAAGTTGAAGGTTGTGGACTCATGCCCAGCATATTTAGCTTGCGGCTATTTCTTTCAGCGACGTCTAGTCGATGCCCCTGATGAGGGATGGTGGTACGAATGGATGTGCAGTCTGTCTGCTACCAACATTGCTTGGCGCTGCCCCTGGCTCATTCTGTCGGCAATGAGTTACAGCATGTCACGCCAGCCCGGGATTCTGTTGATCAGCCTGACACACTATGTTTTTTACTTCCCATTTTAAATCCGGCGACAATTTGGGCATGATCAGACTTGCCCAGAAGAGGTGATAAAATACCCCACCGTATTTCCAGTCCGAGGCGCACAACTAGCTCGGTATGCCACAGCATGGAGGACGAGAGAGCTTCTTGCCCCCACTCCCACTTTCAGTTGCACCCTCTCTGATGAGTGCATAGCTTGGCTTGATGAAGAGGCGCAGGTTGGGCCTACTTTGGCATTAGAGGCTTCCACAAGTTTTGGAAGGGGGCGCAGGAACACCTGACTTATCCATGCCCCGAATTTTTTATTTTATCAGTACTTTCAAGTTTTATTTATGAATGTAATAAAAAGCAACTTCAATTTGTATTAAAGAGCAGGAGAACTCTTTGCTAAAATCAATGTAATTGAAGGTTGTAGCTACTGAAAATTTTCCGTTTGTTCCAAAAATGGTCTAAGTCATAAAAAGATAATTTTGCAAAATTAACTTTTATTAGAACTTTTCAAAATCATTTTCCATATGGATTGCAACTGGACACGCCTGAGATCTATCGTCGAGATGTACAACCCCGGATCCAAGCAACTGGAAAGTTGTCCCTAGTCTGAATAGCACTGCACTGGAGATCACAATTGAGCTCTTGAATACAGAATAGGCAAAGATGACCAACATGATCACACAGACAAAGTTAATTTGGAAGTGTTTATGGCTGTACTTCAGAATGAAGTTGCCTACGTATCCCAAAGATGGGAATCAAGCCTTACGTAGTTCGGCTCAGGTTTACTCGTGTATTAACACTCTCCTTTTATGCTCTAACTTTGGCCAAGGCCGCCCTTTCCGGGTTTTCAACCTTGCGAGCTCAGTTTTTATAATTTCAACTTTTTCATGCTCTAACTTTTGCCTAGGTCGCCCTTTTGCGTTTTCGGCCTAGCGAGCCACTCAGGGAAAGTATTTCTTCAACTTGTCCATGTTGATTGGCTGGGAGAACTCTAGGCCATCTAGGTCCATTAGAACAACAGCTCCACCCGACCAGATAGACTTGATGATGCAAGGGCCAGTCCAATTGGGTTTGAACTTGCCCCTAGGATCGTGGATGTGAGCTCGGTTGTCTTTGAGCACTAGATCCCCCTCTTTCAAATTCCTGGACTTAACCTTCTTGTTGAAAGCCCTAGAAATTCTTCGTTGATAACCCTGGATGACCAAAGCAAGGCATGCATGACCAAAACAACTTCAAATAGAGCTTAAACATGGCAAAACATGAGCAAAAGCTTCCTGGAGTGGAGCCAAAAGCATGCTAGAATGATGGTCCAAAGCATGATGCATGTTAAGGCAAGTGAAGAGGATTGCACTACAAGTGCAAGAAGCATGCAAGAGGCTACCAAACCAACCCTAGACAGAGCTATAACATGCTAAAATAATGACTAAGACATGCTAAGATGGTGCCAAAACATGCTAGAAAAGCATGCTAGCAAAGTTACAAGTAGGATTAAACTACAAGTATAAGAAGCAAGCAAGAGGTGACCAAGACAGCCAAAAACAGAGTCATGGCAGGTCTAGAGGGTCACAAAAAAGTGCTTAAACAAAGCCTCAAGAAGATAGAACTACATGCTCTTTTGGTGAGCCACCAACATAAGTAAACAAGAGAAGAGGAGGGGGGCAATCCCCTCCTATTTGGGACCTCAAAACCACTTTCCCACCACTAAAATTCCTTTAGATTTTAGTTGTGAAGAGGCCAAACAGAGGTGATCCCAAAGGCCTAAAAGGATGGCACAAAACAAGGCCAAATAAGGCACAAAACAAGGCCAAATAAGGCACAAAAAGGTGGGGTACACCACCCCCAACACCAAAGAGGCCTTAAACAAATACTTTTAATACTTAAAAATGAAGCTTTTTATAGTTAAAAGTTAAGCCAAAAGAAGCATGCAAATAGGGCCAAATAAGCTATGAGAACAAAGCTTTAAAGAGGCAAGAGACTCACCCTTGAAGAACCTCTTTAGAAAAGCAACTTCAGAGGAAAAAACCAAACTTAAACCACTCAAATGCAACCTCCAAGAACCTCAGCTCAGTAATGAATGTGTTTCACTAGGTGCTTTAGTGCAAAAGTGCGAAGAAAAGACTTTTTTGAGCACAAACAAGGGCAAATAAAGAGAGAGAGAGGAAGAAATATAGAGAGAGATATATATTTTGTATCTCAAATTTTTAGAACCTCTGGAAAGGGAGAAGGACCTCCCCTCTTATAGAAATCCAAGTCTCAAGCTTGTTGAACAAGCTAGAGGCTTTGTTCAATCCCTCCATACTCGTGTATGGAGGATGAGTTATGTGCTCACCAGCTGTCATAGCTAGCAAGAAGATATCTGCAAAAGCAAATAAGAAGGTCTCGGCCAAAAAGGGTGCCGACCGGCCATCAAAGATGCCAACCAGCCACCACTGATGGCCGATGGAAAGAAAGAATGGCCAACAGGTATAAGGCCTGGCCGATGGGTTATAGGGCTGGCCAGCAAGCCACCCTCTTCCCTCAGAAACAAAACCACAAGTTCTTGGTCCAACCAAACACAAAACAGACAAGTTGAGAGGCTCCAAGGCAAGGCACGCAGCCGAGACCTTCAGGAACTCAAAATGAACACAAGCATGGATGATCATCGAGTGTTTAAACGATGACGTCCAAGTCTTGAGGATGGTAAAAAATGGGGTGTCTACAGTTGCCTCTGTTTGACAGAACTCGAAAGTCATAAGATGACGGGAGTGAATGTCAAAGCCCAGAGATGACCCATTTTTGACAAGGCCGAAGACTTAGACAAACATACAAGATAATAATAAGATGCGCCCGTAGGCAGGGGCCAGATGCAAATGACGTGCACGATGCGGAACATAATTTATGATTATGTAAAGAGGGTTGTAATGAAGCATTCATACAAAATAAATACAACATTTTAAGCAAGCGAATAAGAAACAATAGTCTCACACATTCCAACAGAAAGGATATAAGAAAATTATACAATTCTCACTGCATTTCACGCGGAGAAGGCTAAAAGTGACTATCGAGAATACCCAGAGTCTCAAACGAAACACCTCCTAGCGCACCAAACGCAAAAGGAGAAAGGCATCCAAACGCGTGTCAAACACAAGAGGAGAAGGGTACGTCCAAAAGCATGTCAAATGCGAGCGGAGAAGGGTAGCAGTCAAACTGAACCAGAACTTCTCTTGAATGAACCGTACATACAATACCGTCTGGTTGCACTAGCGTCAAATGAACCGTACATACAATATCGTGCCTGAACAAAAGAGAGATTTTGACAAGTACAATATAATAGGAACACATGATCAACGCTATATCAAGATACAACTTCAATACAAGATAAGAGTGTGCATATATGATGCCAATGGAAAGGTGCATAACAATGCATAGGAGATGTGCATAACAATGCAACTAGAACAAGCATAACATTGCGAGTGAAAAGGTGCATAACAATGCAAGTGAAATGGTGCATAACAATGCAACTGGGACATGCATAACAATGCAAGTGAGGAGTGCATAACAATGCGACTGAGCCGTGCATAACAATACAACTGGAGTGTGCATGACAACGCAAGTAAGGAGGTGCATAACAATGAAACCAAAGTACGCAAAACAATGCAAATAAGGTGTGCATAACAATGCAAGTAACGTGCATGACAATGCAGGTAAAGTGTGCATAACAATGCAAATAACGTGCCTGACAACGCAACTGTGCACAATAATCCAAATAACGTGCGTGACAACACAAGTAAGGTGGGCATAACAATGCAAATAATGTGTATGACAACGCAACTAAAGTGGTTCATAACAATGCAAATAACGTGGGTGACAGTGCAAGTAAAGTGTGCATGACAATGCAAATAACGTGCGTGACAAAGCAAGTAAAGTGTGCATGACAATGCAAATAACGTGCGTGACAACGCAACTAAAGTGTGCATAATAATGCAAACAACGTGCATGACAATGCAAGTAAAGTGAGCATGATAATGCAAATAACGTGCGTGACAACGCAAGTAAGGTGTGCATGACAATGCAACGAGTGTGCGTGACAACGCAAGTAAGGTGTGCATGGCAATTCAAGTAACGTTAAATGTATGCTCCATGCAATATTATGATACATATGCTATGCAAGAGGGAAAAATGCATATTCTATGCAAAACAACAAAAATGCATGTTCAATGTGACATGCATGCTCTATGCAATGTAATCGTGGATACATATCCAATACAACATGCATATGCTATGCAAGCGTGATGATGCATATTCCAAGCGACGACGCAAAACACATGTTCCACGCAACGACATAGAGATGCACATAATCAATGTAAGCGTGGTAAAGGCATGTTCTTCGCAATGTTGAGATAAAACCTCAAAACGAGATAAGGCATGCTCAATGTAAGAGTGAAAAGGCATATAACAAATGCGCACCTTGCAAACATGACAAAAACACTGTAATGCAACATATTCAAAAGCAATATTTGAATCTTGCAATATACAAAAGGATACAAAAAAAGGATACACCTTATGCATATCGAGTGTCGTGCACGGAAGACACGGCTCGAGGTCACCATGGTGGCCGCTTAAGCTTCAAAAGTGAATTTTCTTGCACTTTCTTGAGAGATGAGGGTGCAAATCAACATAAATACCCCAAACAAGGGCATTGCAGGTCCATCGACCACAAGGGGGAGCCATCGGCCATGCATCAGCCATCAAACAAGCTTATTGGCCAACAATTTGGCCGATCGACCAAAAGTGGCAGATTCAGAGCAGTTTTCTCCATTTGCCTCGGGTCTTTAAGTATAGGGTTTCAAACCCTATTCTTTCACTTCCTCTTTGCTGAAATCCTTTCTCCTCTCTCTCTAGATCATTTTCCTCCCTTCGATCTGAGCTTCACACAAGTTTTCAAACCTCCCGCGACTGTCGATTTGCAAAACCCTCGTTGTTTCGAACACTTTGAACCGATTGGAAAGTGTATCCCGTCTCTCATTCTTGACTTCCATCGCTTGGGGCTTGTTTCCCCCAAGTTATCCTTGATCTTCATGCCTTCTTCCAGACTTCAACCTTTTCTTCCATTTTTCACCCCTTGGGGTTGACTTTCGGTTGACTTCTGGCATTCTTGCCCATTTTCCATACCTTCAACCATTTTCTCACCTTCTCAAGATGGTGGATGACATTCCACAGGGTGGGGCTCCTCTACGGATAGAGATAGATCCCGAGTTCGAGCTCTTGCCGCTCAATGCTCGACCTTTCGACCCGGCGATGTACCAGCCTGAGGTACATGTGTTGCCTCCCGACAGTATTCACCAGTTCAAGAGGTTCGCGCGAGGCGCTGCGGAGAACCTCCTGCTATGCGAGCCGGAGTCACACTTATCATTTGGCGCCATTGAGGTATACTCTTCTCCTCTACTTTCTGCAATGTAGGTCATGTATCTTGGATAGCCAATAATTGTCTTTAATTGATTATCCCCAAACACACTTGTGCATTGCATGCGTAGTTCATTCTGAGCACATTCATATACTGTATTCCTGACAATTTGACCTCATACATTCACTGTATTTCTACCAACGCTGAACACATGCATACACTGTATTCCTAACACTGCTTTGCATCTATTTGTCTTGAACACAGGGAGATTTCCATGCCTTCCGGGGTTATGGGAACATCGTTGCTCGAGATTGGTACATGGAGCAACCCGATGAGGTTCGCCACATCGTTCATGGGGCCAGTTTTGGCATATTCTACATGGGACTCTCGTGCCTCACTGCGAGTCGGCCTCTTCTAGGCGCTAGTGAAGAGGTGGTGGGACACCACCGATTCCTTCCACCTTTCTATAGCAGGGGAGATGACGATGACTCCCTTCAACTTCTCCATGCTCACTGCCATTAGAGTATGGAGTGATCTGATCCCCTTCAACACTGATTTGGGCAAGTGGGATGCTGCTCAGATCTTTCTGCTGGGCGAGTGGGTTGCCGCTCAGATCTTTCAGCCTAGCGAACCACTCAGGGAATATATTTCTTCAACTTGTCCATATTGATCGGCTGGGAGAACTCTAGGTCATCTAGGTCCATTAGAACGATAGCTCCACCCGACCAGATAGACTTGATGATGTAAGGGCCAGCCCAATTGGGTCTGAACTTGCCCCTAGGGTCGTGGATGGGAGCTCGGTTGTCTTTGAGCACTAGATCCCCCTCTTTCAAATTCCTGGACATAACCTTCTTGTTGAAAGCCCTGGCAATTCTTCGTTGATAACCCTGGAAGTGATACAGTGCTTTTAACCTTCTTTTATCAAAGAGCATGAGTTTTTCGAACCTGCTTTGCTGCCAATCTACCTCAGCTATCTGACACTTAGCCAATACTCGTAAAGATGGAACGTCAACTTCGATAGGCAGAGCAGCCTCTATCCCATAAACCAAGGAATACGGAGTTGCCCCAGTAAAAGTTCGAATTGAAGTCCGGTAGCCCCAAAGAGCAAATGACAGCTTATTTGGCCAGTCCCTGTAGGTTTCCACCATCTTCTGCAGAATGTGCTTGATATTCTTGTTGGCAGCCTCAACTGCTCCATTGGTTTGTGGCCGATATGTAGATGACTTATGAAAAGTCACGTTGTACTTCTCTAACAAGTCGATCACTTCCTTCTTGAAGTGGGAACCATTATCTAAAATAATCTCATTCGGGACCCCGTAGCGACAAATAATGTTGTTTCTGAAAAACTTAGCTGTAGACGTGCCCGAACGTCACAAGCTCTGCGCGCAGGTTGGGCGCGAAAATCCATTTTGTTCATTGGACTACTATACTTCAGACTCAATGTCACGGTTCTGAATCTAATCTCGCAAAGTGCAATGTAAGACCAATAAATCACCAAAGAGTCCAAATCCGGCAAATCGTTTTGGAAAACTGATTTTTGTAAAGAAGTGCCAAACATGGACTACTTTGCCAGATACAGAGTCGCCACCTAAATGTTTTGTTTTGTGGGAAATTTAGGAAACCCTGACTCGTGCCTAAGGCCACGTGTCCGTCATCACCAAAGTTGCCTCAGCTCGGGAACTTGGGTACAAGAGGGAAAGGTCATGCAATGAGCACCCCCGCTCGCCCGATCAAAGATCGGCCTGTACTAAGCATGATATCTTGTTTTTGATAACGCATGTGCTCTTATTCCGGTTAATTAGCTAATCTTACTACGTGATGCGCACAACATACAAGTATAGACTAGATCGCCTAATTTGGAACAAAACATTGCATATCTATTTGTTTAAAAATAGATTGAAGTTTGCTACTCGCAAGTAGGCTAAATTCGGGATTCAATGAATTGTCCCAATTCAAATAATCCAACCTTCACCCACAGGCATTCAGGCAGTTATATTATTTAAGCAGTTAGCCTCATGGCAAGCATGCTAACATGGCAACACTTACACTCATGCAAGATGCTAAAGCATAAAAGCTTACCTAGTACTCCAAGCCAAAACAATAGCTAGTTAGTAATCAATGCACGATTCTAGCTATGTTAAGATGGCTAATGCAACACATGCAATATGCAACTAGAAATAGGCTCGGCTATTCTAAAATGGCATGTGAATGCTACACTTGATATATGTATTCAAATTAGAATTGAAATACAATGCAGTTAGTATGATGCGCCGAGCCCGGTGCATGCAATACAGATGAATGGATGCAAACATGCATAGCATAAGGATGGTAATTGAAACATGCCCTAAAACTAACCATCAAAAGCGATTAAGCAAAAGGGAGAAAGAAATGGAGGTTGGAAGACATGCACACACACACACGCACCCTTATTACAACATATACCCTCTCGACGGAGGGTCCGAATGAATGATAGCTAAGCTACGCTAAGCTAATTTAAACTAATTATTACAAACGAACTAATTGACTAACTAACAAGCTAATTAATTATTACACAACCAAATTGAATAATAAGCAATCTACTTACTAATTATTACAACACTTAATTAATTAACAAATTAACTAATTAAATTACAAACTGATGCTAACTAACAAGTAAGCATTAAACTAAGTTGCACCAGCTTTGCTCGAAGAAGTAGAAGATGCATGCTCGGTTTCCGCCCCTAAGAGCTCTTCGGTTTGCTCTCAAGAGGCTCTGGTTGCAGGGTGTCTTCCAGTGCTTGCTGCTGAAACTTACCAAAATAGTGCTGGGGAGTGCACCAGTGGCCTGCCAGCCATGAATGGTTACTGCCGACCCTCCTGCAGGCCAAGGATGCATTCTGTCGGCCAAGGATGAAAGGGTGCCGGCCAACAATGAGAGGGTGCCGGCCACTTGTGTGCTATGACACCAAGTTGCAACAGAGTACAAAACAGAGGAAATGGAGGGTCTCCCAAGGATATGTACGCACTATGCCACCGCATATCACCTCGAAACATCAAGGGATAGGCATAATCGGATCCAAGACCATCAATCACGCATCTCGATGCATGATGGCCAAAGATTTAACTTGTGCAATTTCAATTTAAAATGAATGCACAAAATAAACATATAAAGCCTAAAACTCTATCATGCGTCATGAAAAGCGTTGGCGACCGAGAATCGAGGCACGTTTCATCACTTGAAGTATGAAATGTCCCTCATTTCTCGTGCTTGGATTAACACTTAACCCAAACAAATGCAAGCAAATAACATAGCGTGCATACAATGTGACTTAAGCATGCAAACATGCAACTACATGGCATACTCAATGCTATGAACTACATGGCATGCATATTGCGATGTAAGGTAAGCATACTTAATGCTCAATGGCATGCATATTCAATGCGAAGCAACTGAAGATTCTAAATATAATGTAGTGCATGCATGCACAATGCAATGAAACAAGGGTAGCTTATCAATGCTATGGACATGCATACTCAATGCAAAATGAACGTGCCGAATGAACTTAAACCAAAACGGGTAGACCTCAGTCATGCCCAAATCAGTCGCCATTGGTGATAAAATTAAGGAACATAAAGCATATACAAGCATGCATATGCAATGGGCCATCAAAGAGGCCTAAGAGCACAATTCTCAAGAGTGCTCAAAGAGTGACAAATGCGGAAGTGTAACAACACTAAGTGCATTGAAATCGAGTAAGAAATGATGCCAAATCATTCAAACAAAGCAAGCATGGCATGTAAAGGTCCTTAAGCATTAAAGCTAACAAAGAGGACTACAAAGGGGGCATGCAATACATGGCACAAATGTTTGAAACAACCATGGACAGAGCTGAAATAGGTCAAGACAAAGACCATAACATGCTAAGATGGAGGCTCAAATACCTAGGCAAGATGGCACACATGCTACGCCATAAGTAAGGCAACAATGCACAACACTTAAAGGCATTCATAGTATGAAAAAAGTGGGAACATAGCAATGCTATAAACTCTGAAATAGAGTATTAAATGATGCCAAATCATCTAAATAGCTCAAAGATAACATGCATGAGTCAACAAAACACAAAGCTAGTAAGGCCAATTGCACTACAGCTATACAAAGCATGAAGGATATAGCAAAGGCAACCCAAAACAGTCTTAAAACATGCCAAAATGATACTAAAACATGCATGGAAGGGAGCCAAAGCAAGCTAGCATAAAGGGCATAAGGCATGATGCATACAAGGCAAATAAGGTGGATTACACTACACCTATTAAGACCAAGCATGTGATGACTTAACCAATAAAAATTAGAGTTATATCATGAAAAAATAACCCCAAATAAACATTGAAATGATAGCTCGCAAGCTTAGGCATGAAGGCATACACAATGATCCACTCCCAAGGCATAAAACACCAAACCACCAAAACATCAAAAGGGTGACAAATGCAAGTGTATGGCTACACTACATGGACTTAAATCATATATGAAATGATGCCAAATCATGAGAATAGTCTAAGCAATGCATGCTAATGACTTGGACACTCAAAGCTAACAAGCTAGAATGCACTATGGCTATACAAAGCAATGCATGCATGGCCAAAACAACCAAAATTAGAGCTCGAGCATGCTAAAACACGGACAAAAGCTTCTTGAAGTTAATCCAAAAGCATGCTAGAATGACATGTCAAAGCATGATGCATGTTATGCTATTTCATGGAATTGCACTACAAGTGCATGGAGCATGCAAGGGCCAACCAAACCCACCCAAAACAAAGTCATGACATGGCAAAACATCACCAAAAACATACTGAAATGGAAAGAAAACAAGCTAGAATAACATGCTCAAACATGAGACACACAAAGCTAGTCTGTAAGATTTACACTACAAGTGTATTGTACATGCAAGGGATGACCAAACCAAACAAAAATAGTGGTAAGCCTCAGCAAAATAACAACAAATACATCCTAAGATATGGCCAACATAAACTTAACAAACACGCTCACACATGAGGCATCCAAAGCAAGTAAACAAGACGCAAGGAGAGGGGATGACGCTCTCCTATTTAAGACTCCAAAACCACCTTTCCACCACTGAAAATCCTCTGGATTTCAGTGGTAGAAAGGTCATGCAAAGGTTGCAACAAGAGCCTAAAGGGATGGCTCAGAACAAGGCCTAACAAGGCCTAAGAGGGGGCTATATCACCCTAAACTAAAAAGTGACCTTAAACAAAAATTTTAAGCATGCAAAAACATAACTTTTTCCAGTAGAAAGCTAGGCTTAAAACAGCATGCAAGAAGGGCTTAAAGCTTAAGCAAGAATGGGGGTTTTAAGGGATAGAAACTCACCCTTGAAGACCTTCTTTAAAACTGTAGCTCCAGCAAGCTTTTCAGGCTCAAATCAACCCAAGAACACCAAGAACAACTTCAAGAAGCCTCAGCAACACAAGCAAGGTGTTTGAGTGTGTGTTTGTGTGTTAAACTAAGACCAAACTACACTTTTGAAGCATGAAACAAGAACAAAGAGAGATATAGATACAAAGCTATATCTATAACTCTCAGCCAATTTTTCTGAACCTTTGAAATGAAGGAGGAGCCTCTCCTTATATAGAAGAACGGTAATGCAAAGCTTGTTCAACAAGTTTAAAAAGGGCTTTATCCCTCCATACACGTGTATGGAGGAGGGATGAGTGGAAACCAGCTGGCTCAAAAGATCTGGCGTGAAATCTGCTGAGACAAGGTGTTCTGTCGGCCATCAGTAGTGGCCGGCAGTGCCTCGTTGATGGTCGGCAGACTTCATCAATAGCAGGCAGGGGAAATGCAAGGCCGGCAGGTTCAAAAGGCGGTTGGCAGTGCCTCACAAGAAGCATGCAGAAAGGGCCAACACATGGTCCAAAAATGGGGCCAAAAGGATACAGGGTTTGGAAAACTCATACTTGTGACGTTTTGCCATAAAGGTCGAGTGCCCGACGAGCAATCGTACTTGTGGCTGGATGTACCTGCGAGCACAACCAAATCTTGAGGAAGGTCAAAAATGGGGTGTCTACTGTTGCCCCTTTTTGACAAAACTCGAAAGTCATAAAGTGACGGAAGTGAATGTCAAAGCCTGAAGACGACCCATTTTTCACAAGGCCGAAGACTCAGGCAAACATTCAATATAACCATGCAGAAATGTGCCTACAGGCTGGAGCAAAATGCAAATGACATGCACCATGAAAGGGCATAACTTATGATTATGCAAAGAAAACTGTAATAAAGCATTTATGCAAAATAAATACAACAGTTTAAGCGAATGAAATGCGAAGGAATGCTACAGCAAACTCGTAACCACGAGCCAAACTACATCTCATGCAGAAAGGATGTAAGAAAATTATACAATTCTCGCTACGTCTCAAGCGGAGTACAATACCGTGCGGTTCGTATGGTCATGCCAGCTCCAAATGAACCATACATACAATATCGTGCCTGCAAAAGAAAGAAACTCAACAGGTACAATATCGTTAGAAACATGCATAGCAATGCAAGTGAAAAGTGCGTGACAACGCAAGTGAAGGGGTGCATGAATGCAACCTAAGCGTGCACATAACAATGCGAAAAGGGGTGCAAGACAATGCAACCTATGGGTGCGAGAGAACGTGGGTGGAAGGGTGCAAGACAATGCAACCTAAGTGTGCAAGACAACGCGGGTGGAAGGGTGCAAGACAATGCAACCTAAGTGTGCGAGACAACGCGGGTGGAAGGGTGCAAGACAATGCAACCTAAGTGTGCGAGACAATGTGGGTGGAAGGGTGCAAGACAATGCAACCTAAGTGTGACGCGTAACAATGCGATGAAAACAGGCATAACAATGCAAGTGAAGTGTACATAACAATGCAATGCACTAGCAAGTGCAGGTGAGATGCACAAGATAGCATGAATGATACTATGTAAGCCACAAAATAGTGAGATGTGCTAAACAACGCGAGTGAAATGCAATGCACTAACAAGTGCAGGTAAGGTGCGCAAAATAGCGCAAGCAATGCACTAACAGGTGCAGGTAAGGTGCACAAGATAGCACGATGCGTAAAATAGCGCGAATGAAATTGAATGCACAAAACAGTGCGAATGGGGTGCTCAAGATAGCGCGATGCACAAAATAACGCGAATGAAATGCAATGCACAAAACAGTGCGAATGAGGTGCGCAAGATAGCGTGATGTGCAAAATAGCACGAATGAAATGCAATGCACAAAATAGTGCGAATGAGGTGCGCAAGATAGCAAGATCAATGCACTAACAGGTGTAGGAAAGGTGCGCAAAATAGCGCGAGCAATGCACTAATAGGTGCAGGTAAGGTGCGCAAAATAACACGAATGAAATGTAATGCACAAAACAGTGCGAATGGGGTGCGCAAGATAGCGCAATGCGCAAAATAGCGCGAATGAAATGCAATGCACAAAATAGTGCGAATGGGGTGTGCAAGATAGCGCGATGCGCAAAATAGCGCGATCAATGCACTAACAGGTGGAGGAAAGGTGTGCAAAATAGCGCGATGCACAAAACAGTGCGAATGAGGTGCGCAAAATAGTGCAAATGAAATGCAATGCACAAAACAGTGCGAATGAGGTGCGCAAGATAGCGCAATGCACAAAATAGCGCGAATGAAATGATATTAGAGTAGATGCAAAGGGGCGATAAACTCCAACCATGCTGGAATCATGAGAAAAGGAAAAAACAAATAATCAGGCGCGTACACAACGCAACTTGAGATAAATTCCAAACATGCTGAAATCGTGTAAGGAAAGGGACACTCAAACCACACTGAAATCCTAAGAGGAGGTCCAAAAACAAACAATCAGGAGCGTGCACGACACCACCTGAGATAAATTCCAAACATGCTAAAATCGTGTGAGGAAAGGGATAGAGGGAGAAACATAGGGACATATCCCCGTGTTTCAGAAAGAAGGAGAAACATAGGGATGTATCCCAGTGTTTCGGAATGGCTCAAGCATTGGAACGTATTCCAAATGCTCTTAACCGAAAAGGGAGAAACATAGGGACGTATCCCGGTGTTTCGGAAAGAAGGAGAAACATAGGGACGTATCCCGATGTTTCAGAAAGAAAGAGAAATATAGGGACATATCCCCGTGTTTCAAAAAGAAAGAGAAACATAGAGACGTATCCCCATCTTTCGAAACGAAGAGAAACATAGGGACATATCCCCGTGTTTCGAAAGAAGAGAAACATAGGGACGTATCCCCGTGTTTCGAAAAGAAGGAGCGTGCATAACAATGCAACAAGTGGAAAGACACACCTCTCAGCGTATCACACGCAAGAGAAGAAAGGTAAACTTCTCAGCATATCACATGCGAGAGAGGAAAGGTAAACTTCTCAGTGTATCACCTACGAGAGAAGAAAGGGAAAAGCTCTCAGCATAGCACACGCAAGAGAGGAAAGGGAAAACCTCTCAGAATGAACAGTACATACAATACCGTGCATGAAGGAGAAAGAAATTCGATAGCTACAATGCAATACAATGCATGATGTTTAAGGAAATCAATAAACAGACAAAGCGGTGCTTTAGAAAGCACCTCATGAGGTGAGTGGCAGTGAACTGCTCTACTATGACGGGGATCTTCCCTCGTGTTCTTCGAACTCTTACCTTCAACTCACAGTACAAAGGTCTTGAAATGTTGACAAGTAGCAACATCTGCTGGGGAAACCACGGATGCTGCTTTCCTTCCTGATCATATTCACAACTTTCTCTATTCTTCAACGGGGTGATAGACTAGGTTGGTTCAGTATCCAGAACCGAGGCGCATATCCACTACCTCAACCTATGGGGCTTCCATATAGATTTCAAGCTGGGGATTCACCCCTAGGTATTCAAAGCAGACTTTAGTCTCAGAAATTCCAAACCTTTGTGTTCTAGGCAACAGCCATTTGAACTCTAGCTTCCACCGTCGCAGTTGATCTCCTAGGAACTCATCGCAAACACAACCAAGATGCCCTTGACAGGGATTGGTACTCAAGGATAGCACTTTTGATCACCATTCTGGTATCGAAGCAGACTTGATCTTGAGCTTGAGGTAGAGGCACACCCATACTTCGGAGCATTGACAAGGCCTGAAGAGGTATATCTGGAGTACAATCACGGAATTTGCGGAAGGTGAAACACACTCAGATGCTCCTGATTTTCCTCTTTTCTTTTGCTTTGCAGTCTGGAACCTATATAGCTTCAGAAAGGTCTTGGTTTTACTGTTTGGACATGAACTAGGTCAAACCCTGCAGTTTTATGAAAGCACAAATCCTGTTTTGCACAAATGTGGAGAATGGTACAACACTCTGAGCACAAAAAATTTTATTTTTGAAATTGGGAGATGAGTTCTCGACCGGGTATTGAGCCTACGACTGAACACAACACACCACGACTCAACAAAGGAAAACAAAGGTAAACAACCTAAACGCATCTATTGACATTCGAAACGACTCAAAACAAGAATCGAGACAAACAAAAACAACAGACATGGCACACACACCACTCGGATTTGTTTCAATGGCAAGAGACCTCTCAGTTCGCGAGGAGCTAGTTTCTTCGGGTATTGTTTCCCACCCTTTCTTATTTGTGATTCTCACATCACTCGGCCTTTAGGCTCTGTTTTTTTGAAAAATCCCTTTTCCTCGCTTTTCCTCTCAGCGCGTATCTCTCTGTTCTTCAATATCTCATTTTTTGATCCCTCCCCTGGATGGTTGATGGATAAATAAGAAGTTGCAGGCTCTTGCCCCTAGCATTCTGCTAGATTCTTCTTCTTCTGCTCACAGCAGTGAACTTTCCCACAGAGGGGCTGTGACAGGATGTGCAGCAGATCCACAACTGATAGCGGTTGATGGCGCCCTTGGCCGGTATGGATGTGAACAGACCTGTCTAGATGAAGGAGTGGAATATCCTGATCCATTCCATTTCGTGCTTTGCACTTGTCTTGATACCTCGCTGTTTGGAGGATGTTAAGAGCTTTCAGCCCTTTACTACTAACTTCAATCGTGCCTTTTTCTGGCAAGTATGGTGCCTTTCTGGCAAATATGGTGCCCTTTCTGGCAAGTATGTTGACAATGGGGAAAAGACAGAACACCTAACTCAACTGTGCCCCTAGTTTATCATTTTGACCATTTTTTTGTTTTTGCTTCTGCTAAAACAATTTTAACCAAAATGAGAGTTAGATTAACATGCTTGTTCGATTTTCTGATTTAAAATCATGCAAGTTAGGTTATGAGCACTGAAAATTTTCCTTTTTTGGGTCCAAGAAATGGTCCAGTTTTAGAAAAATGGAATAATTTTCGAGAGAATTAGTCAACCTCATTAAAAATTCTCAAAAACTATTTTTGCAAAAGACCACTGCTCAACCAACGCAGAATTTACTCTTGAGATGCACAACCTCGGACCCAAAATAATAGAAAATTACCCCTTATTTGAATAGCACCGTAACACACTGAATGGCAACGGAAAGTTGCCCCTTGTTTGAATAGTACCACAGCACTGCACAGCAACGAAAAGTTATCCCTAGTCTGAATAGCGCCGCAGCAGATGGCAACCAGTCCTCAAAGTGACAATTACCACCGAACTCTCGGATACAGAGAAGACAAAGATGATCAGAACCATTACATGGACATAGTCAATTTAGAAGTGTTTATGGCTGGACTTCTGAATGAAGTTGCCTACGTATCCCAAACATGGGAATCAAGCCTTATGTAGTTCGGGGTTAAGGTACACTCGGGTATTTAACCTCTCCTTTTGCGCTCTAACTTTTGCCAAGGCCGCCCTTCTGGGTTTTCAAACTTGCGAGCTATGTTCTTCTTTTCTTTTCAATTCTTTTCATTCTTTTTTTCTTTTCATTTTCTTCTTTTCCTTTTTTTCTTTATTTTTTTACTTTTCATTTCTTTTTTATTTTCTTCATTTTTTTTATTTTTGTTCTTTTCTTTGCTCTAACTTTTGCCTGGGTCGCCCTTCCGAGTTTTCGGCCCAGCGAGCCTCTCAAGGGTAAAAGTGTAGCTTTGTCCATGTCAAATGATTTTAGGATCTCGATGCCATCTGAATCCAGGAGAGTGGCTACTATTCGCTAATGATGTAGAAGTCCATCCAATGGGAGCTGAATTTTGCCCCTAGTGTTGTGGATAGGAACTCAGTTGTCCTTTAGCAATACTTTCTTCTTTCCTCCCTTCTGGGATTTGGCATTCTTGCCGATCTTTATTAACTTGAGAAATGTCCCAATTTTTGACTCTTCGAGCACATCTGACATTTTTGCCCATAGCTCAAGGGCTATTTCTGATCCAACTTTGCAAGCTTCCTTTGATCACATCTGATTTTCTTGCCCCTAGTTCATGGGCTGCTTCAAATCTGGCCATACAGGCCTCACATTGGTTGATCATTGAACATTCTGAAACCAAGTTCATGGTTTGAAAGAAAAAGGGTCGAGTTTCGACACTGAGAACGATCCTAGGCTGTACAATCTCAAGAGCGATTCCACACAAGTCTTCGCAGAACCACGCAAAACATTTTTTGAAATCTTTTAAGAAAGCGACTAGTCGCTCGCGCGGAAGACAATGCGGAACCTATCTGGATCAAGCCAGGATCCTTCTCAGTACTCACATTAACAAACATGATTAAATTCATTAAGGGCTTAGCGTGCCTCTCTTTCTCTCAATTGATCAAATTTTTGCAAATCCCGAGGAATTCCTTCCCCTTTGTTTTCATCACAATGTTTGAAAAGTTTTGAAAAATTTAGGTCAATGCAATGACTTCAAGGCATAAAAAAACAGGTGAAAAGCGCTGCCGTCTCATTCAAACTTCTGGCACAAATAGCGCAAGGCAGAAGCAAACATAAGAGTGTGAAAATTACTACTGTTTCATTCAGATCTGTTGGCACAACTGGCTCCAAGGTCAAAACAGACTCAAAAGAAAATAAAAAGAGAAACACAAAACAAAATAGTGATGTCCGAGGTAACACCGCCGAAGTCACCCGACTCAAACAGGACTGGCCCGATACAACAAGGCAGACCCCACTGACATAGTACAAAAAGACTAACTATATACAAGATAACAAAACTGACCGAATACCCAAGTCAGAAAGTACAAAAACTAGCATTCGCAAATGCTCAAAATAGTGCGTGCCATAAGCCACATCTGAAGTAAACTGAGCGCCTCCTGCAGGTGGTTCGTCTCCTGATTACATCACATTATCCTCCAGGTTCACTGATCCAGTGATGATAGACTTTGCTGAGCTTGGTGGGAGGACGACCCCGTTGTCAAACAAATCCTGTACTTCGTGGCGAAGACGGAAGCAATTGTCGGTGTTATGACCAGTTTGTTGATGGTACACATAGTACTGGGTAGCATCACGACTAGATGGAAGACGACTAGGGAGAGGCCGAGGCCCGAGGGGTTTGAGATGCCCCTTTTCAGCATGGATTTGAAGAGCCTTGGACAAAGGCATATAGAGGGCATGGAAGACCCTGCGACCTCGGGGTAAATACTTCGAGGTTTGTGGATTTTTGCTGGATGCACTAGCAAAGGGGTCAGTAGGTGCTAGCTAGGTCTGTTGATCTTTCCCGGGTGTAGAATTAGGGTTGGGAGGAACAGTTCTGGTACGACAGCCCTTCTCCCGATTTTCCCTTTGGCTCGAACTGCCCTTGTTCTGAGTAACAAAAGTGTCATCCACAGTTTTTGTAGCAACTGTGAGCACTTGTTGTTTGTTCAGTCCCCCGGCTTTCAAAGCTTCAACCACTTGCAGAAGTCGTTCATTGGGATCAGTGTCTGCCTTCACCTTGTTCTTACCACTTGCCTCAACTTGGTCGAAGGTTTGGGTTGCTACATCAGTGCGAAGTCCTGATGTTGTCGACATGTCATTGCCGGAACTTGGGATGGTTTTTGGTTGACTGAGTTCAATTACAATTCGCCCCAATAGGGGAGGCTCTTCCGGCACGAAGTTCTCGGCATGTGATATGATCGATGGCGGAGCCGACATTCCGAAGGCTAGATCAGCCACAGACCTCTGAAGATCGCCGATCATTCCCATCAGCTCAAAATTGGTGGGCCCACGGGTTTGGAATAATCGGGGTTCCCAGATTGGATGGGCGGGTGTTGCATTTCAACATCGGTCTCACCCTGCATGGCTATTCCCTGGTTTAATGCTGCTGTCATGACCACAATTTCTTCGGAACTCTGCGTCATCATGAGTCTGCTGAATTGAACAGAGGTGATGTGACTAGTGACTAACGGATCAGATGAACCAGCGAGCCTTGATTGGCCTTTCTCTACCTTGCCTTAGCGAAGGAAAACACTGGCTGCTCTAAACTAAATCACTGACCTGACAAAGTGTATCAACAGAGGTTCAATGAACCCGGGGGATATCGGAGCCTTCTGCAGCTATAGTTCTGCGACTACCTTGCAAAAGAATAAAACAGACAGCATCTCAGCTCGACTTCACCAGAACAGATATAAATAAAGCTGGATGACTGTGCTCTCTACTGAATTCTGCCCAAAATTCTACCTGTAAACTGATACCCTCAGGTAAAACTGATTCCCAAATACTGATGCCCTCAGGCCTGATACCCAGACTTGCGAACTGATACATGCATTCCTGTAGAGCCACACTCTAAAAACACACAGCAAACAAGTGAGAGCCAAAACACCCCTATGTTAGGATAGGGTTTCCCTGTCCTATTTTGTCAGGAGCTAGGGTTTCACTATGCACGCAGCGGTTTCAAACAACCTACAATCGGGTAAGCAACCTGTCCTAGTTTGGAACAGTAACTATGGATTTCGATATGCACTTGGTCAAATAGTCAAAAAGGGTGCCCCGGTAAAAATCGAGGTTCGTGTTCCTGTCGAAGTAGAGCCCGCAACTGGTCAGCCTTATGGCACACTTCTCAAAGCGAGCCTCCGGCAAACCGTTCAGGAATAGCATACGGCAAACACAGTGTCCTAGGCGCACCAATGCACATGCAATGCAAAGAAACACATAAGTGTAAAACAAGATATCATGAGTTCGAGTCAAGTTCTCTAAATCCGTAACAGAGTCACCAGAAACTGTAGACGCGCCCGAACGTCACGAGCTCCGCGCACGGGTTGGACGCGAAAATCCATTTTGCTCATTGGAATACTACAGTTTGGACTCAATGTCATGGTTCTGAATCTAATCTCGCAAAGTACAATGCAAGACCGATAAATCACCAAAGAGTCCAAATCTAGCAAATCGTTTTGAAAAACTGATTTTTGTAAAGAAGTGCCAAACATGGACTACTTTTCCAGATACAGAGTCGCCACCTAAATGTTTTGTTTTGTGGGAAATTTAGGAAACCCTACTCGTGCCTAAGGCCACGTGTCCGTCATCACCAAAGTTGCCTCGGCTCGGGAACTTGGGTACGAGAGGGAAAGGTCATGCAATGAGCACCCCCGCTCGCCCGATCAAAGATCGGCCTGTACTAAGCATGATATCTTGTTTTTGATAACGCATGTGCTCTTATTCCGGTTAATTAGCTAATCTTACTACGTGATGCGCACAACATACAAGTATAGACTAGATCGCCTAATTTGGAACAAAACATTGCATATCCATTTGTTTAAAAATAGATTGAAGTTTACTACTCGCAAGTAGGCTAAATTCAGGATTCAATGAATTGTCCCAATTCAAATAATCCAACTTTCACCCACAGGCATTCAGGCAGTTATATTATTTAAGCAATTAGCCTCATGGCAAGCATGCTAACATGGCAACACTTACACTCATGCAAGATGCTAAAGCATAAAAGCTTACCTAGTACTCTGAGCCAAAACAATAGCTAGTTAATAATCAATGCACGATCCTAGCTATGTTAAGATGGCTAATGCAACACATGCAATATGCAACTAGAAATAGGCTCGGCTATTCTAAAATGGCATGTGAATGCTACACTTGATACATGTATTCAAATTGGAATTGAAATACAACGCAGTTAGTATGATGCGCCGAGCCCGGTGCATGCAATACAGATGAATGGATGCAAACATGCATAGCATAAGGATGCTAATTGAAACATGCCCTAAAACTAACCATCAAAAGTGGTTAAGTAAAAGGGAGAAAGAAATGTGGGTTGGAAGACATGCACACACACACGCACCCTTATTACAACATATACCCTCTCGACGGAGGGTCCGAATGAATGGTAGCTAAGCTAATTTAAACTAATTATTACAAACCAACTAATTGACTAACTAACAAGCTAATTAATTATTACACAACCAAATTGAATAATAAGCAATCTACTTACTAATTATTACAACACTTAATTAATTAACAAATTAACTAATTAAATTACAAACTGACGCTAACTAACAAGTAAGCATTAAACTAAGCTGCACCAGCTTTGCTCGAAGAAGTAGAAGATGCATGCTCGGTTTCCGTCCCGAAAAGCTCTCCGGTTTGTTCTCAAGAGGCTTTGTTTGCAGGGTGTTTTCCAGTGCTTGCTGCTGAAACTTACCAAAACAGTGTTGGGGAGTGCACCAGTGGCTTGCCGGCCATGAATGGTTGCTGCCGACCCTCCAGCCGGCCAAGGATGCATTCTGCTAGCCAAGGATGAAAGGGTGCCGGCCAACAATGAGAGGGTGCCGGCCACTGGTGTGCTGTGACACCAAGCTGCAACAGAGCGCAAAACAGAGGAAATGGAGGGTCTCCTAAGGATATGTACGCACTATGCCACCCCATATCACCTCGAAACATCAAGGGAGAGGCATAATCGGATCCAAGACCATCAATCACGCATCTCGATGCATGATGGCCAAAAATCCAACTTGTGCAATTTTAATGCAAAATGAATGCACAAAATAAACATATAAAGCCTAAAACTCTATCATGCGTCATCAAAAGCGTTGGCGACTGAGAATCGAGGCACGTTTCATCACTTAAAGTATGAAGCGTCCCTCATTTCTCGTGCTTGGATTAACACTTAACCCAAACAAATGCAAGCAAATAACATGGCGTGCATACAATGTGACTTAAGCATGCAAACATGCAACTACATGGCATACTCAATGCTATGAACTACATGGCATGCATATTGCGATGTAAGGTAAGCATACTCAATGCTCAATGGCATGCATATTCAATGCGAAGCAACTTAAGATTCTAAATATAATGTAGTGCATGTATGCACAATGCAATGAAACAAGGGCAGCTTATCAAGGCTATGGACATGTATACTCAATGCAAAGCAAAATAAGCATACAAGCAACATGCAAGTGAACGTACCGAATGGACTTAAACCAAAAGGGGTAGACCTCAGTCATGCCCAAATCAGTGCCCATTGGTGATAAAATTAAGGCACATGAAGCATATACAAGCATGCATATGCAGTGGCCCATCAAAGAGGCCTAAGAGCACGACTCTCAAGAGTGCTCAAAGAGTGACAAATGCGGAAGTGTAACAACACTAAGTGCACTGAAATCGAGTAAGAAATGATGCCAAATCATTCAAACAAAGCAAGCATGGCATGCAAAGGTCCTTAAGCATTAAAGCTAACAAAGAGGACTACAAAGGGGGCACGCAATACATGGCACAAATGCATGAAACAACCATGGACAGAGCTAAAATAGGTCAAGACAAAGACCATAACATGCTAAGATGGAGGCTCAAATACCTAGGCAAGATGGCACACTTGCTAGGCCATAAGTAAGGCAACAATGCACAACACTTAAAGGCATTCAAGGCATGAAAGAAGTGGGAACATAACAATGCTATAAGCTCTGAAACAGAGTATTAAATGACGCCAAATCATCTAAATAGCTCAAAGATAGCATGCATGAGTCAACAAAACACAAAGCTAGTAAGGCCAATTGCACTACAGCTATACAAAGCATGAAGGATACGGCAAAGGCAACCGAAAACAGTCGTAGAACATGTCAAAATCATACTAAAACATGCATGGAAGGGAGCCAAAGCAAGCTAGCATGAAGGGCATAAGGCACGATGCATACAAGGCAAATAAGGTGGATTACACTACACCTATTAAGACCAAGCATGTGATGACTTAACCAATAAAAATTAGAGTTATATCATGAAAAAATAACCCCAAATAAACATTGAAATGATAGCTCGCAAGCTTAGGCATGAAGGCATACACAATGATCCACTCCCAAGGCATAAAACACCAAACCACCAAAACATCAAAAGGGTGACAAATGCAAGTGTATGGCTACACTACATGGACTTAAATCATATATGAAATGATGCCAAATCATGAGAATAGTCTAAGCAATGCATGCTAATGACTTGGACACTCAAAGCTAACAAGCTAGAATGCACTATGGCTATACAAAGCAATGCATGCATGGCCAAAACAACCAAAATTAGAGCTCGAGCATGCTAAAACATGGACAAAAGCTTCTTGAAGTTAAGCCAAAAGCATGCTAGAATGACATGTCAAAGCATGATGCATGTTATGCTATTTCATGGAATTGCACTACAAGTGCATGGAGCATGCAAGGGCCAACCAAACCCACCCAAAACAGAGTCATGAAATGGCAAAACATCACCAAAAACATGCTAAAATGGAAAGAAAACAAGCTAGAATAACATGCTCAAACATGAGACACACAGAGCTAGTCTGTAAGATTTACACTACAAGTGTGTTGTACATGCAAGGGATGACCAAACCAAACAAAAATAGTGGTGAGCCTCCGCAAAATAACCACAAATACATCCAAAGATATGGCCAACATAAACTTAACAAACACGTTCACACATGAGGCATCCAAAGCAAGTAAACAAGACGCAAAGAGAGGGGACCATCTCCTATTTAAGACTCCAAAACCACCTTTCCACCACTGAAAATCCTCTAGATTTCAGTGGTAGAAAGTTCATGCAAAGGTTGCAACAAGAGCCTAAAGGGATGGCTCAAAACAAGGCCTAACAGGGCCTAAGAGGGGGCTATATCACCCTAAACTAAAAAGTGACCTTAAACAAAATTTTTAAGCATGCAAAAACATAACTTTTTCCAGTAGAAAGCTAAGCTTAAAACAGCATGCAAGAAGGGCTAAAAGCTTAAGCAAGAATGGGGGTTTTAAGGGATAGAAACTCACCCTTGAAGACTTTCTTTAAAACTGCAGCTCCAGCAAGCTTTTCAGGCTCAAATCAACCCAAGAACACCAAGAACAACTTCAAGAAGCCTCAGCAACACAAGCAAGGTGTTTGAGTGTGTGTTTGTGTGTTAAACTAAGACAAAACTACACTTTTGAAGCACAAAACAAGAACAAAGAGAGATATAGATACAAAGCTATATCTATAACTCTCAGCCAATTTTTCTGAACCGCTGAAATGAAGGAGGAGCCTCTCTTTATATAAAAGAAGGGCAATGCAAAGCTTGTTCAACAAGCTTAAAAAGGGCTTCATCCCTCCACCTGTATGGAGGAGGGATGAGTGGGAAAACCAGCTGGCTCAAAAGATCTGGCATGAAATCTACTGAGACAAGGTGTTCTGCCGGCCATCAGTAGTGGCTGGCAGTGCCTCATTGATGGCCGGCAGGCATCATCAGTAGCAGGCAGGAGAAAACGCAAGGCCAACAGGGTCAAAAGGTGGTCGGCAGTGCCTCACAAGGAGCATGCAGAAAGGGCCAACACATGGTCCAAAAATGGGGCAGAAAGGATTACAGGGTTTGGAAAACTCGTACCTGTGACGTTCCGCCGCCAAAGTCGAGTGCCCGACGAGCAGTTGTACTTTGTGGCTGGATGTACCTGCGAGCACCACCAAATCTTGAGGACGGTCAAAAATGGGGTGTCTGCATTAGCGACATGCGATGGCTTCAACACCGCATAAGATTGGGCCTCAACCCACTTCGTGAAGTAGTCTATCGCGACCAGAATGTACTCATGCCCGTTAGACCCCTTTGGAGTGACAGCCCCAATCACATCAATCCCCCAGACTAAAAACAGCCATGGCGAAGTCATGTTGTACAGCTTCGACGGCGGAATGTTCATGCGATTTGCATGGATCTGACATTTGTGGCATCGCTGGACAAATCCAATACAATCCTCCTCCATGGTAGACTAGTAATAACCCTGTCTAAGGATCTTTCGGGCTAGCATCACCCCGCTCATGTGCGCTCTGCACTTTCCTCGATGGATGGCCTCCATCAGGCAGTTGGACTCTTCAGCATCAACACACAGCTTATGCATCCCGAGATGATCCCTTTTTTACAGTTTACCCCCACAGACGATGAACTGAGCAGCCATTCTTCGAATTGCCCTCTTATCTTTGGCATTTGCCCCTGGTGGATACGCCTTCTTCTCCAAAAAGTTCCAAATGTCGTAATACCAAGGATTCTTATCTTGTACCTCATCTATGGCAGCAATCAGCTCATAGGCCGGACCAAATTTTTGTTCAATGTTGATCGGACGCATCCGGACTCCGAAAGGAATGTCTATCATAGAAGATAGAGTTGCTAATGAATCCTCAAACCTATTGTTCTCTCTTAACAGATGAACGATGTTCAGTTTCTCAAACCGAGGAATCAGAACATCCTAGGTTTGCTAGTAGATTCTCATCTTTTCTTTTTTAACTTTCTAATCTCCTTTAGCTTGAGCCGATGACATCCAACCATTTTGCCCTTAGTTCCAGGGCGGCTTTAAGTCTAGCAATACATGCCTCATATTCTGCCTCATTGTTCGACACTTTAAACCGGAGTCTGAATGCTAAGGGTAAGTGGGAATTGTCGGGTGCTATTAGTAACACCCCTATCCCATACCTATATTGATTTGACGCTCCATCAAAGTACATCGTCCAAGTCTCTTCTTCGACATGCAGAATGGCCTCGTCTGGGAACAGATATTCAACTGCTTCACCCCCTTCAACTGGGTGATCAGCTAGGAACTCCGCTACCGCTCTCCCTTTCACTGACTTGCGCGTCATGTACTTCAGATCAAATTCGGAAATTAGAAGCAACCAACGGGCTAGCCTACCCATAAATGCCGATTTCTCGAAAAGATATTTGATGGGACCTAATCTCGAAACCAATATTACCGAGTGAGCTAACAGGTAGTGCCTCAGCTTCCTGGTAGCCCATTCCAAGGCCAAACAAGCCTTCTCCAGCGGAGTGTAGCGGGTCTCGTAATCCAGCATTTTCTTGCTCAGGTAGTAGATAGCTTTCTCCACTTTGTCCTCAGACTCCTATGCAAGCATACAACCTATTGTAGTTTCAGTCGCTGAAAGGTACAGAATCAACGATTTCCCCAGCTCTTGCAGTGACAACACAGGTGGGTTCTGTAAATATTGCTTGATTTGCTCGAAAGTAACTTGGCATCGGTCGTCCCATTGGAACTTCTTTCCTTTCTTCAAGAGACAGAACAGTGGTTCACAAGTCAAGGCTAATTTTGCTATAAATCGTCTTATGAATTGCACTTTACCCAGAAAGCCTCGCACCTCCTTTTCAGTCCTTGGTGGTGGCATTTCTAACATGGCCTTGATTTTGGAAGGGTCTACCTCGATACCTTTTTGTGTGATCAAGAACCCCAGCATTTGCCCTGCTGTAACACCAAATGTACATTTCTGAGGATTCAACCGCAACCAATACTATCTGATCCGTTGGAAGAATTTCTGCAAGGCGGTGTAGTGGCCCTCTCTTTCCTTAGACTTGACAATTATGTCGTCCACGTACACCTCAACCTCTTTATGGATCATATCATGCAATATTGTGGTCACGGCCCGTTGATATGTAGCTCCAGCATTCTTCAGCCCAAACGGCATCACCCTATAACAATAGATTCCCCATGGGGTAGTGAAAGCAGTCTTCTCCCAGTCTTCAGGTGCCATCAAAATCTGATTGTTGCCTGAAAATTATCCTTGAATGAGAGCAGCGCATGCCCAGCAGTGAAGTCCACTAATTCGTCGATATGCGGCAGAGAAAAGTTGTCCTTCGGATTGGCTTTATTCAAATTCTTGAAGTCCACACATACCCGAATGCTGCCATCCTTCTTTGGCACTAGAACTATATTGGCGAACCAAGTAGGGTATTCAGATACCAACAAGAACCCTGCGTCAATCTGTTTGGTGACCTCTTCTTTGGTCTTCAGAGCCTAGTCCAGGCGGATCCTTCGGAGCTTCTGCTTAACAGTTTGGGCCTCTAGGTCAAGAGGGATCCGGTGCTGTACAATCTCAGGATCAATTCCAGGCATGTCTTAATAGGACCACGCGAAAACATCTTTGAAATCTTTTAATAAAGCGACTAAGCGCTCGCGCTTCTCCGAAGACAACGCGGACCCGATCTAGACCAACCACGGGTCCTTCTTAGTACCAACATTAATTGTGGTGATTTCATCAACCAAGGGTTTTACAAACCTCTCCTACTCTTGATCAAGAAAATATTACAAAACCGGAAGAATTTCTTCCTCGTCGTTTTCATCAAAATTTTGAAAATCTTGATTAATGCAATAAATTAAAGGCACAGAAAAGTACTCAGAAGCAACAGCCATACCATTCTCATTAATAACATCCAGTCCACCTAATTCCTCTATTATAACAGACTCAAAGGAAAAAGAAAAAGACGACCTGGACAGGACAGTGGCATCCGGGTTATCACCCTCAAGAATACCGGACTCAGACTCAGATGAGCTGGAACCTGATTCCGACTCCAGAGACTCAGTGGAATCAGATTCTGGCTCACTATCTGACCTGGTGCTACTCGATAAAAAGCCATCCTCATATTGCTAGACGAGGGAGGGTGCGATGGATGCATCTAGAACGTTTGAAGATGGGCCCACAGCCGCTTCATTCCCGATCATGGAAAGTGAGAAGTTATCCCCCAAGCACTCTTGTACGATCTGAGGATCTGAGAGTAGACAAGCCAGTGTTACCCCCCATTTCAATCTCTGTGCTCTCGGAATCCTCCTCCTTGTACTACTCAGCCTCAGCTGGTGGGTCTGTCTACTCTTCGGCAACGTCATCCCCGAACAATTGCCAGTCAAAGAAAATCTCAAACCCCGGTAAGCACCGCTTCTCTGCATTTAGCATGGCTCTGGGAAGCCGCAGAATAGGAAGTCTTTCCCCTCTGGGACAAAGCGTCCGTTCAAGGTCTGCTGGATAGGTCGGTGCATCAATTCATAATGCTTCCCGGCCTACTTGGCTCTAGCTCTTCCGACCATCCCTTTTCCTTTCCACGCCCAATCTTCTTTGGTAGGCAGATAACCTAAGCCAAAGGTATATGGGTTATGCGGCACTTCGGCCGATGCTGCAACGCCTTTCCGGCCACTTCACCCTAATCCCATCCCGGGGATGTGCTGGAGCTTGTTCATATGGTAGACAGACTGTGCGCTGACATATAGCCCCTCATCAATAGCTCGGATATTCTGTACAACCCGGGCCTTAGCTAGGGTAAATCTTGACAAAAACACATCCTCTGCGCCATGCTCAATCTCCAGAGCTGGTGTAGAAACCTTTGGCGGCGGATGTATTGAAGAATTCCCAAAGAAGATGGCCACCCCCTTCTCGTGGGGGTATTTCAGCATTTGGTGCAGGATGGAAGAGACAACCTTCACCTAGTGTAGCCACGGTAGGCCCAGGAGTAGATTTAAGGTTGCAGGAACATCCAAGACATGAAAGTCAATATCCTGTTGCCCTGGACCAACCTGAGTCCGAACCTGTACAGTCCCCATCACCTCTCGTCTGGTATTATCATAGGCCCGTATCACCTGGGAAGTAGGCACAAAATTCGCAGGCTTTAACCCAATAGCATATGTCGTTCTCGACGGGCTCACGTTGATAGCAGATCCTGTGTCAACAAGGACCACCGGTATCCATTTCTCTCTACACTCGACAGAGATGTAGAGCAGTTTGTTATGATCTGAGTCCTCAGGCGGCAGTTCCTTATCGGTAAAGGTCAAGGTCGAGGAAGCTCTTCCTGGGAAAACCAACCTTACCAACTGCTCAGGAGTGGTATCGATTGAAAGTTTAGCCCTGTCCATTGCAGAAAGGACAGCTTGTCTATGGACTCTTGAGGCCATAAGCAGTCCTTAGATGGAGATGCCTGCTTGGATTTTCTTAAGCTGCTTTAGCACAGCCACCTCCTCAAGCAGTTTTTCATTCTGCCTCTCCGCTTCTTTGTCCTTCCCGGACGCCTCTAGTTGATCTAAGTGTGGGCGCTTGAAGTACCGTCCACTTCTGGTCATATGGTCAATCTCTTCGACATACCATGTGTCATCCGGTTGGTTCTGCCCCCAATCTTCATCCGTGTGGGCAAGGCGTAAGTCGTCGTCTTCCCCCTACATCCCGTCGGCAACCGATAGGCAGCTGTCTAGTTCCGTTATAACTGTTCTTGTGCTCACAGCACCTTCCGTCCCCGCAGGGGCTTTGGCCTTCCTTGCCCTCTCAAGATCTTCGATCTTTTCCTGCTCAAACTACTTCAGTGCAGCCTGTTGTTCAATATCTTCTGTGCTCAAACTGCCCGAATCCCGAGCAAAATTTTTAACACCGGTGCTCTCCGACTATCCCTGTTGATTCTCAGTTATTCCAGCCACTGCTGATGTCCCCGTTTCTGACGATGTCTGTTCTGACTGAGATTCTTATACAACATCCGGCCGGTCGCTGAGCCACCCAGTATTTTCTGTCGATCCATCCAAGTCAAACCAGTTGATGTTCACATCCCCTGAGTCCTACTCTTCAAAGAACTGTAGATTTGCATTGTCCTCTTCCAGCTCTGCTAGGTCATCTAGCCCCTTATTAGGTACATCCTCTGGAACCACACTGACATCTGCCCCAACTAGCAACTCTATCCTCGGCCTAGCATGGTCTGTTGATGTGATATAACCGCTCGGGTTGTACGCAAAGCTCGCAGACCCCTCAGGCTCTGAATCATTATTCCCATCTGCCCCTAAAGTCATCCCAGTTCTGTCTTCGACATTCACCACTGTAGACGTCCCCGAGCGCCCCGGGAGGGTGAGCTCCCGTTCTGTTCATTTGGGGTCACTACAGCTCAGGACTCTCAAATTTGTCACGGTTCTAAGTCTGAACCAAAGAGTCCAAATCCGGCAAATCGTTTTGAGAAAACAGATTTTGAAAAAAGTGCCAAACATGGACTGCTTTGCCAGATACAGAGTCGCCACCTAAATGTTTTTTAATGGGAAATTTAGGAAACCCTGACTCGGTGCCAAAGGCCACGTGTCCGTCATCACCAAAGTTGCCTCGGCTCGGGAACTTGGGTACGATTGGGAAAGGTCACTTCGTGAGCACCCCCGCTCGCCCGATCAAAGATCGGCCTCTACTAACCATGATATCTATTTTTGAAAACTTTGTGTGTCCTTATTCCGGTTATTAGCCTAGGTTACTATGTGATGCACACAGCATATAAGTATAGACTGGGTCGCCCGAATTGGAACAAAACATTTCATGCTTGTTTATTTGAAAGATGGTTTGCTACTCGCGAGTAGGCTTAAAATGCAGATTTTGCCACCCGCAGGTGGGCTTAGTAAAGATGGTTTTGCCACTATCTGGTGGGCTTAAAACAAACAGTTGATGATTTGTTCCAATCCAAGTAACCTAACCTTCACCCACAGGCAGTCAGGCAGATATATCACATAAGCAAGTAGCCTCATGGTAAGCATGCTATTCATGGCAGTCACTCACACGCATGCAAGGATGCTAAAGCATAGAACTTACCGAGTACTCCAAGCCGAAACAGAAACTACATTAGAAATCATGCATGATCCTAAGTATACAAAAATGCCTAATGCAACACATGCAAGAATGCAAACTATAGCAGGCTCGGCTATTCTAAACATGGCATATGAAATGCTACAACTAACATGTATTCAATTTGGAATTGAAATACAAATGTAGTTAGTATGATGCGCCGAGCTCGGTGCATGCAAAACAGATGAATGATGCAAACATGCTGTCATACTGTATGCTAATTGAAATATGCCCTAATCTAACCATCATAAGCAGGTAAATAAAAGGGAAGAAAGACGTGGGGTTGGAAGACATACATCACACTCACGCACACTTATTACAATTATGCCCTCGCACAGAGGGTCCAAATAAATATACAGTCCCGAATAAAAGAATATTACAGTCCAAATATTACAGTCCGAATAATATACAAATTCCTAATTAATTAACAAATTAACTAAGAAAACTGTAAAACTGGCGTGCAAGCCAGGGACTGCCTTGCTTCTGATGAATGATGCATGTCTGGGCTGCCTTGCGCGGAAATCCACTGGGATGCCCCGATTAGCCTCTGTTTTGTGATTTTTCTTGGAAAGCGCGCCAAACTTCGGAAGTTTGCTGATTCTTCATTTGCTGCAACAGAGAGCAGGAAAGGGACATAGCAATGTATTTTCACAGATATATGCATGCCTCGACCCTCGTGCCACCAATCACGCATATCGATGCATGATGGCAGAGGAGTCGAAATGTGCAACTCAATATAGAATGAATGCACGTGTAAACACAACAAGAACCTAACTCTATCATGGGTAATCCGGAGTGTCGGTGATTGGGAATTGAGACACGTTCCGTCACTCGGAGTACGAAACGCGCCTCGTTTCCCGTGCCCGGGCTAACTCCTATCCCGAACACGATGCAATATGCATGATATGCATGAATGCAACTAAGATACAGCCTAGTATGCACTATGCTGTAAAAATGAGATGCCTAGAAATGCGTGCACACGGGCACGCACCCCGAGAAAATGACATACGCAATGTAAATGACATGGAAATGTGATATGGGCTTACACTAACATGAGAGAGCCTCAGCCACACTCACATAAGAGGCCGATGGATGAAAATGAAGTGCCTCGAAACGCGTGCACACGGGCACGCAAATCGAGACAATGGCATACGCAATGCAATATGGCTAAAATGGCATATAGAATGCAACATGGACTTACACTAACATGAGAGAGCCTCAGCCACACTCACATAAGAGGCCGATGGATGAAAATGAAGTGTCTCGAAATGCGTGCACACGGGCACGCAAACCGAGGCAATGGCATATGCAATGCAATATGGCTAAAATGGCATATAGAATGCAACATGGACTTACACTAACATGAGAGAGCCTCAGCCACACTCACATAAGAGGCCGATGGATGAAAATGAAGTGTCTCGAAATGCGTGCGCACGGGCACGCAAATCGAGGCAATGGCATACGCAATGCAATATGGCTAAAATGGCATATAGAATGCAACACGGACTTACACTAACATGAGAGAGCCTCAGCCACACTCACATAAGAGGCCGATGGATGAAAATGAAGTGCCTCGAAATGCGTGCACACGGGCACGCAAACCGAGGCATTGGCATACGCAATGCAATATGGCTAAAATGATATGCAAACATGCTAATGGAATTTCAGCACTGAAATGTGGGGGAAAACAGTCCCGAAATGAGGCGAAAGTACACCCGATGCATGGAATCTCTCCCGAAATGCAAAATTAGGCACATAGAATGAACTACAGCTATACAAAGCATGCATAATTGGTACATGAGATGAAAAGACAGAAGCAAGGAAGCCTCAAAATAAGCATTTTTACAGTTTAAAGCATGGCCAAACAGCAAACATAAATAGGGCAAAGCTAGTATGCAAAAATGACCCTAAATATGAGGTAAAGAAGCAACTCACAGTTGCTGATCCCAAACAGGTTAGGGCCCTTCAACAAAGTTGAAGAGGGGCCCAAAACATGATCTTTTTCAGAACTGTAAAAACCCCAAAAACAAGCATACGTATCTCTAAGCTCTTATGCAAGAAAATGGGCCAAAAGGTGGTCAAAGAAGCAAGTGGTATATGAAAAGCCCAAACTGAAAAATTCCCTTTTACAACATTTAAGAGGGTCCAAAAATATGCACATTTACAGTTTATGGAAACCCCAAAATCAGTACACAAACATGCTAGAAATGCAATGCAAAATGAGGCTCAAAAGTGGCTATAACATGAGGTATACAAAGCATTCACCAAACGAGAAAAGACCCTTAATAAAAAATTTTAAGAAGGTCAAAATAAGGCCACTTTCAGTTTTGATCATGGTCCAAAAATAGAAAAATGATAGGCTAGTGAAGCATGCAAGAATATTGACATACAAGGAGATATTGAAGCAAGTGCAATATGGGGGGCTCAAACAATGTTGAGCCCTTAAGAAAAAGTGAAAAAGAGCTCAAAAGAAGGCCACTTTCAGTTAGGGCCGGAGCTCAAAACAGTAGGCATATATGGCTAAGAAATGGTGCAAAAATGAGCTAGAAAAGAGGGAAAGTGGACTTACCCTTGAAGACCAATGCTTTTGTTGCTTCTTGGACCAACTTTGATGACTCTAAGCTACTGGAATCCCTCCCCTTGCTACTGGAATGGAGTGGTGGTGGTAGAGCTTGATGATGATGAAGAAATGGAGCCAAAACTTGAAGGAAATGGAGAGATATGTATCTATATCTTCAAAGCAATTCTTGTAACCCTTTCTCTTGAGTTGGGAGGCCAACTATATAGGCAAGAGAGGGAGAGAAGAGTCTAGGAAAAAGTGGAGGGAAATGAGGCTTCTTTTCCCTCCAAAAGGGTCCCCCGGATATAGATATTTTTGGGGCAAAACCAAGGCACAGCTGGAATGTACTCAACCTGAAGAAGCAGGCCGGCCTGACATTTTTGCTGCAGGTGGCCGGCCGGCCACCTCCCCTAGCCGGCCGGCCAAGGGTCAAAAGGGCCAAGTTGTGTTAGTGGCCGGCCACCACATATTGGTGTCCTCCTATGCCTCCTCATCACAACCCTGTGGTTCGAATTTGGAAATTGTAAAACAGGAGAGAGAATAGGCCATTTTCAAGAGGGGTTCAAAAGGGTCAAATGGAATTTCTGGCCGGCCATATGATATTAGGATCCTCCCATGTGTGTACAACACAAATATGTGGTTTGGGGTTGAAGAAAGTGGCCCCAAGGTGTTCAACATTGGCTCGGAAGTGAGAAAAAAGGGTGTCGGAGGGCGAAAATGGAATATAACTGGTTGCCAAGATAATTGCTGGCCTCCCATCCACCAGTGACCTTCTTGGTGATAAAACAAAGGTACCTGCCAAAAATGAACGAAAACTGATGCAAAACGAATGCTCGGGAGCCAAAACACGCAGTTCGGGGTCCCAAAAATGGGCTGCTAAGCACCGAAAGTGGCGTTCGGCCACGAAGTGGGTTTCTCAGACCCCAGTGTCCCTCAAAAGGGAGAAAATAAGATGTATGCCAAAAACCGAAGCAATAGGAGATGGTTAAGCGGTCCCGAACCGAGGCACACGGCCAAACGGCTTCGAAAATCGGGAACCGGGCTCCGAAATGGGCAAAATGGCCTACAGCCACAAAATGTAGCCGACGGCCACTGAGAGATGGTCTACGGGACCTCTCCCTCCCTTCGCGAAGAGAAAACAGAGAAAACCGAGCATGGTTCGCAAATCGAGGCAAAGCATGAAAGAGGGTTCGAAAGTCCGGACGCAGGGTTCACAGCCGAGACTCTGAGACTTCTGAACGAGCATAATATGTAGTATCACCGAGCGCTCAACTGGTGACGTCTAAGTCTTAAGGTCGGTCAAAAATGGGGTGTCTACAGTTGCCCCTCTTTGACAGAACTCGGAAGTCATAAGTGACGGGAGTGAATGTCAAAGCCCGGAGACGACCCATTTTTGACAAGGGCGAAGACTTAGACAAACGTACAAGATAAACAGAGATGTGCCCGCAGGCGAGCCTGCAGGCAAGGGGGCAAAATGCAAAGCCAACGCAAGAAGCTGAACATAACTTATGATCATGTAAAGAAAGCTGTAATGAAGCATACCATGCAACAGTTTTAAGCAAGTGAATACAAATCTAACTATATTTCATGCAGAAGGATGTAAGAAAATCATGCAATTCTCACTGCGTCTCACACGGAGAAGGCTAAAATCGACTATTGAGAAAACCCGGAGTCTTACACACAACATCTCTCTGCGTATCACACATAGGAGAGGAAGAAGGTAAACCTCTCAGCGTATCACACGCAAGAGAGGAAAGGTAAACTTCTCAACGTATCACACGCGAGAGAAAACCTCTCAGCATATCACATGCAAGGGAGGAAAGATAAATTTCTCAGCGTATCACACGCAAGAGAAAACCTCTCAGCACATCACATGCAAGGGAGGAAAGATAAATTTCTCAGCGTATCACACGCAAGAGAAAAACTTCTCAGCATATCACATGCAAGGCAGGAAAGATAAATTTCTCAGCGTATCACACGCAAGAGAAAACCTCTCAGCATATCACATTCAAGGGAGAAAGATAAATTTCTCAGCGTATCACACGCAAGAGAAAACCTCTCAGCACATCACATGCAAGGGAGGAAAGATAACCTCTCAGCACATCACATGCAAGGGAGGAAAGATAAATTTCTCAGCGTATCACACGCAAGAGAAAACCTCTCAGCACATCACATGCAAGGGAGGAAAGATAAATTTCTCAGCGTATCACACGCAAGAGAAAACCTCTCAGCATATCACATGCAAGGGAGGAAAGATAAATTTCTCAGCGTATCGCACGCAAGAGAAAACCTCTCAGCATATCACATGCAAGGGAGGAAAGATAAATTTCTCAGCGTATCGCACGCAAGAGAAAACCTCTCAGCATATCACATGCAAGGGAGGAAAGATAAATTTCTCAGCGTATCGCACGCAAGAGAAAACCTCTCAGCATATCACATGCAAGGGAGGAAAGATAAATTTCTCAGCGTATCGCACGCAAGAGAAAACCTCTCAGCATATCACATGCAAGGGAGGAAAGATAAATTTCTCAGCGTATCACACGCAAGAGAAAACCTCTCAGCATATCACATGCAAGAGAGAAAAGGGAAACTTCTCAGCATATCACACGCAAGAGAAAACCTCTCAGCATATCACATGCAAGAGAGAAAAGGGAAACTTCTCAGCGTATCACACGTGAGAGAAAACCTCTCAGCATATCACACGCAAGAGAGAAAAGGTATGAATGAACACCGGAACTCGTCCGAATGTTCGAAACTGAAGATGTCCTAACGCGCAGCATGCGAGAGGAGAAAAGACGACAATTGCAAGTGAAAAGGTGCATAACGATGCAGGTGAAGTGTACATAACAATGAAAGTAATGAGCATAACAATGCTAGATAGATGTGCATAACAATGCAAGCAATGAGCATAACAATGCTAGATAGATGTGCATAACAATGCAACGAATGAGCATAACAATGCTAGATAGATGTGCATAACAATGCAACGAATGAGCATAACAATGCTAGATAGATGTGCATAACAATGCAACGAATGAGCATAACAATGCCAGTGGAACGCACGTGACAACACCCGTTTGAAACAAAAATACCGAATAAGGGAATACAAGCCTTAAGTAGACCAAATTCCAAATGCAACCTCCGATTTACCTCTCGGAGGGGTCACGATACATTCCAAAAAGGATACACCTCGTGCATGCCGACTGACGATGAGCTACACATCGAAGACATGAGTTGAAAATTCCACAGAAACATTTTGAGCTGAAAAGAGTGGGTTCCTCTTGCACTTTCTTGATTTGTACTTCCAAACCGCAGTTACTACCTTTCCTTCCTGGCTATGTTCACAACTTTCCCTATTCTCCAACGGGGTGACAGACTAGGTTGATTCAGTATCCAGAATCGAGGCACATTCACATGCTATCTCAATCTATGGGGCTGCCATACAGATTTCAAGCCGAGGATAGACCCCTGGGTATTTAAACCAGACTTTAGTCTCGGAAATTCCGAACCTTTGCGTTCTAGGCAATAGCCGTCCGAACTCTAGTTTCCACCGTCGCAGTTGGTCTCCTAGGAACTCATTGCAAACACAGCCAAGATGCATCTGGCAGGGGCTGGTTTTCTGAGGGAGCACTTCGATTACCATTCTGGCATTGAAGTAGGCTTGAGTTTGAGCTTGAGGTAGAGGCGCACTCATACTTCGGGGCATTTGGCAAGACTTGAAGGGGTGCACACGGAATGTAGTCTCGGAACTTACTTAAGTTGAAACAAACTCAGATACCCGACATTTCCTCTTTTGCTTTTGCTTTGTAGTCTTAAACCCATATAGCTTCAAATAGGTCCTAGTTCTATTGTTCTGACGTGACCTGGGTTGAATCCTGAGATTTTATGAAAGAACGAATCTTGTTTTGCACAGATGTGGAGAACGGCACGGCACTCGGAGCGCAAAACGATTTTATTTTGGAATTGGTAAATGAGCTCTTGACCGGGTATCGAGCCTACGACTGAACACAGCAAGACAACTCAACATGGAAATAAAAGGCCCACAACCTAAACACCACAAAGAAAAAACAAAGTACAATAATCTAAACACATCGAGACACGCTCGGAACGACTCAAAGCAAGAATCGAGATAAGACAAAAGACACGACATTCAGACGTGCACAGGGAGCCTGTTTCACCGGGTAGTGTTTCCCACCCTTTCTCATTTGTGATTCTCACATCACTCTGGCACTCAATCTCTTGTTTTCTGAAAAAGCCATTTTCTCAGTTTTTCTCTCATCGTACATCTCTCTATTCTTCAATCTCTCGTTTTTCATCCCTCCCCTGGGTGGTTGATGGACGAACAGCAAATTATGGGCTCGTGCCCCTAGCGTTCTGCTAGATTCTCTTTCTTCTGCTCATAGCAGTGAGTTCCTTTCTCAGAGGGGTTGCGCTGCAACAGGATGTGTAGCAAATCGGCAGCTAACATCGGTTGATGATGCTCTGTTGGGGAGTTCGGACGTGATCAGATCTGTCCAGATAAGGGAGTGGAATATCTTGTCCCATTCCGGTTCGTGCTTCGCACTTGGCTTCATACCTCGTTGCTTGGAGGATGAGAGAGCTTTCAGCCCTTTGTTGTTAACTTCAGTTGTGCCCTATTCTGGCAGGTAGAGTGCCCTTCTTGGCAAGTATGTTGACAGTGGGAAAGACAGGAAGCCTAACTCAACTGTGCCCCTAGTTCATCATTTTGACCATTTTTTTTGTTTTAGTTTTCTCCTAAAAAAATTTTGACCAAAATGAGAGTTAGATTAACATGCTTGTTCAATTTTTTGATTTAAAATCATGCAAGTCAGGCCATGAGCACTGAAAATTTTCCTCTTTTGGGTCCAAGAAATGGTCCAGTTTTGAAAAATGGAGTACTTTTCGAGAAGATTAGTCAACCTCAGTAAAAATTCTCAGAAACTATTGTTTTTTGCAAACGACCACTGCTCAACGAGCACGGAACCTACTCTTGAGTTGCACAACCTCGGATCCATAGCAATGGAAAATTGCCCCTTGTCTGAAGGATGCTGCATGGCAACGGAAAGTTGCCCCTTGTTTGAAAGGCACCGCGGCGCATTGAATGGCAACAGAAAGTTGCCCCTTGTTTGGATGGCACCACAGCGCATGGCAACGGAAAGTTGCCCCTTGTCTGAATGGCACCGTAGTGTATTGTAGTCAGTCCTCAGAGTGACGAATACAGCCAAATCCTCAAATACAGAGAAGACAAAGATGACCAGAACCATCGCATGGACACAATCGAATTGTTTTATGGCTGGACTTCAGAATGAAGTTGCCTACGTATCCCAAAGATAGGAATCAAGCCTTACGTAGTTCGGGGTTAAGGTACGCTCGGGTATTAACCTCTCCTTTTTAGGCTCTAACTTTTGCCAAGGCGCCCGTTGCGAGTTTTCGACCTTGCAAGCTTTGTTCTTCTTTCTTTCTCTTTTCAATTCTTTTTCTTCTCTTTTTTTGATATTCTTTTCTTTTCTTTTCTTTTTTGTTTTCTCTTTTCTTTCTTTTCTTTTACACATTTTTTTTTTGCTTCTTTTGGTATTTTTCTATTGCTCTAACTTTTGCCTGGGCCGCCCTTCCGGGTCTTCGGCCCAGCGAGCCTCTCAAAGGGTAAAAGTGTAACGAGTCCATGCCAAATGGTTTTGAGATCCTGAAATTATCTGAGTCCAGGAGAATGGCTGCTGTTCTAGCTTCGTAAGCTTCTTCTGATGAGATCTGATCTTTTTTATCTGACTTTCCTGGCCTCTTGTTCGAGGGCTGCTTCAAATCCGGCCACACAGGCCTCACATCGTAGTTGACCGTTGAACCTTCTGAATTCAATTTCAAGGTTTGGAAGCAAAGGGGTTGAGTCTCGAGGCTGAGCGCGATCCTAGGCTGCACAATCTCAAAAGCGATTCCACACAGGTCTTCGCAGGACCGCGCAAAATATTTTGTTTTTGAAAATTTTTAAGAAAGCGACAAATCACTCGCGCTGAAGATAGTGTGAAACCAGTCTGGATCAAGCCAGGGTCCTTCTCAGTACTCACGCTAACAAGCATGATTTCATTCATTAAGGGCTTGGCACGCCTCTCTTTTTCTCAATTGATCAAAGTTTTGCGAATCCCGAGGAATTCCTTCCTCTTCGTTTTCATCGCAGTGTTCAAAAAGTTTTGAAAAACTTAGGTCGATACAATGATTTCAAGGCACAAGAGAGCAGCTGGAATGCACTGCCGTTTCATTCAAACTTTCTGGCACAATTGGCACACGGCCGAGGCAAACACAAGACCGTGAAAAACCACTGCTGTTTCATTCAAATCTGTCGGCACAACTGGCTCCCTGGTAGAAACAGACTCAAAATAAAACGAAAAGACAAACATAAAACAAAATGGTGACGCCCGAGGTAACACCCCCCAGAATCACCCGACTCCTATACAACAGGACTGACTCGATACGATAAGACAGACCCTAAACAAAAGAGACTGACTCAAAACAAAAAGACAGACTCAAAATAAGACAACAAGACTGACCCAATACCTAAGTCGGCATGTACAAAAGCCAGCATTCACAAATGCTCAAAACAGTGCGTGCCATACTCCATATCTGAAATAAACTGAACGCCGCCCGCAGGTGGTTCATCCCTCGATCACATCACATTATCCCCCGACAAGTTCACTTATCAAGTGACGATAGACTTTGCAGGACCTGGTACGGGGATGACCCCGTTGTCGATCAGATCTTGTATTTTGTGGCGGAGACGAAAGCACATGTCAGTGTCATGGCCAGCTCGCTGATGGAAGGCACAGTAGTCGGCTGGGTTGTGTGAGAGAGGGAGGTTCTTTGGTAATGGTTGCGGCTCCAGGGGCTTCAGATGCCCTTTCTTGATCAAAACCCCTAGAGCCTTTGACAAAGGCATATAAAGTGGGGTGAAAACCTTCTTGGCTTGGGGTGGGTATTTGGTTCCTTGTAAGCTACTTCTGGACGCACCGGTGAATGAGGTAGCTGTTTTTGATACGGTGGTAGTAACCATGCCCACATCGGAAGATCTTGCAGTTGCATCACCGTTGGTGGTCGCATTTGAACTGCGGAAAAATGCCCTCCTGGGCTGCTCCTTCTCTTGGTCAAAAAGGCCCTGCTTCATAGCATCCTCAATCTGCACTCCCATCTCATGCAAGTCTGGAAAGGTAGGGAAGGGGATCACAATCATTTTCTGCATTAGCTTGGGCTGGAGATTGCGCACAATCATCCGAATTTGATCTTTGTCAATGGGCCTAAGGGTCATCATTGAAGCCTTGGCCCTCCAGCGGGCTACGAATTTCGAGAAGCTCTCCTTCGCCTCCTGCCTCATCGTCTCAAGATCACGGGTCGTAATCTTGATTTGGGTATTGTATGAATATTGTGCGACGAAGGCCTCGGCCATCTCCTCCCAGCTTCGTTTCACTGAATCCTCCAATTTGGCATACCAGGTGACCGCAATACCCGACAGGGCCCTGCCAAAAAGGGAGAGCTTCTGTAATCTTGTCAAGCCCACTGGGCACAAAACATCTGAAAACAAGCTCAGGTGGACCATGGGATCTCCTGACCCATCAAAACGGTCAATGTGAGGCATCTTGAACCTGTCCGGCAGAGTTACAGCTGCGTCGGTGTACCCGTCCTCAATGCCCGGGATAGACTTTACCCCCTGGGATTTCTTGAACAACTTTTCAAGCTTGCTCAACTTCAACGCTGTGGGGTCAACCTTGAACTCGAAGGGAGAGTCCGGTAGATTGGTAGGTGTTTTGGATAGTTGAGGTAAAATTGGGGGCGGAGCCGGCCCGCCTGGAATGTCCGTATCATCCTGGACATTTGGCGTCTCCCCAGGCGCTGGAGCTCCTGCTGGGGGAGGAACTTGTTGTGACGCGGACGCGCCGCTTTGCTGTTGCAGCTTGGTGATGAGCTCAGCCTGCTGAGCCATGATCGCAGCCTGTTGTTTGGCAAATTCCTCCTGGCAAGCAGCATCCTACTGCATGAGTTTCATATTTTCTTGCATCTGGCAAATCATGGCCTCCATCCCTGACGTGTTCTGCTGTTCCATCTGACTGATTGGTATCTATCCTTGCAGTAGAAACTGAGACCTCAGCCTGACTGTTCACTGGTGGGGTGGATAAGGGCCACTGATCTAGTAACTGCTGAACCGGTGATTTATGCCCAACTAGCCCTTTTTACCCTGCCTCTGGCGGAGGAACACTGATTGCCCTTGAACTAAATCTCTGACCTAGCAAAGTCTATCAGCACAAGTTCGATGAACCTCGGGGGATATCAGAGCCTTCTGAAGCCATGGTTCCCGGACTACCCTAGCAAAAGAGAAAACAGACAGCATCTCAGCCTGATTCCATCTGAACAGATACGAGCATAGTTGAATGAGTGTGCCCTCTACTGAATTCTGCTCCAAAATTCGGCCTCAGAATCTGAGTCTGATACCCACAGGTAAAGCTGACTCCCAAATACTGATAGTAATGCCCACAGGCCTGATGCCCAGACTTGCAAACTGATACATGCATTCCTGTAGAGACGCACTCTAAAGCACATAACAGATAAGTGAGAGCCAAAACACCCCTATGTTGGGGTAGGTTTTTCCAGTCCTATTTTGTCAGGAGCTAGGGTTTCACTACGCACACAGCGGTTTCAAACAACCTACAATCGGGTAAGCAATCTGTCCTAGTTTGGAATGGTCACTATGGATTCCGAATATGCACTAGGTCGAATGGTCAAAAGGGGTGCCCCGGTAAAACCGGGGTTTGTGTTCCCATACTGGCAGAGCCCACAACCGGTCAGCCTTATGGTCATGCCTTGACAAGACAAGCCTCCGGCAAACCGTTCAGGAATAGCAGATGGCAAACACGGTGTCCTAGGCGCACCAATGCAAAATGCAATGCAAAGAAACACACAAGTGTAGTCAAAAACAGATATCATGAGTTCGAGTCAAGTTCTCTAAATCCCCAGCAGAGTCGCCAGAAACTGTAGACGTCCCCGAACGCCCCGGGAGGGTGAGCTCCCGTTCTGTTCATTTGGGGTCACTACAGCTCAGGACTCTCAAATTTGTCACGGTTCTAAGTCTGAACCAAAGAGTCCAAATCCGGCAAATTGTTTTGAGAAAACAGATTTTGAAAGAAGTGCCAAACATGGACTGCTTTGCCAGATACAGAGTCGCCACCTAAATGTTTTTTAATGGGAAATTTAGGAAACCTTGACTCGGTGCCAAAGGCCACGTGTCCATCATCACCAAAGTTGCCTCGGCTCGGGAACTTGGGTACGATTGGGGAAGGTCACTTCGTGAGCACCCCCGCTCGCCCGATCAAAGATCGGCCTCTACTAACCATGATATCTATTTTTGAAAACTTTGTGTGTCCTTATTCCGATTATTAGCCTAGTTTACTATGTGATGCACACAGCATATAAGTATAGACTGGGTCGCCCGAATTGGAACAAAACATTTCATGCTTGTTTATTTGAAAGATGGTTTGCTACTCGCGAGTAGGCTTAAAATGCAGATTTTTCCACCCGCAGGTGGGCTTAGTAAAGATGGTTTTGCCACTATCTGGTGGGCTTAAAACAAATAGTTGATGATTTGTTCCAATCCAAGTAGCCTAACCTTCACCCACAGGCAGTCAGGCAGATATATCACATAAGCAAGTAGCCTCATGGTAAGCATGCTATTCATGGCAGTCACTCACACGCCTGCAAGGATGCTAAAGCATAGAACTTACCGAGTACTCCAAGCCAAAATAGAAACTACATTAGAAATCATGCATGATCCTAAGTATACAAAAATGCCTAATGCAACACATGCAAGAATGCAAACTACAGCAGGCTCGGCTATTCTAAACATGGCATATGAAATGCTACAACTAACATGTATTCAATTTGGAATTGAAATACAAATGCAGTTAGTATGATGCGCCGAGCCCGGTGCATGCAAAACAGTTGAATGATGCAAACATGCTGTCATACTGTATGCTAATTGAAATATGCCCTAATCTAACCATCGTAAGCAGGTAAATAAAAAGGAAGAAAGACGTGGGGTTGGAAGACATACATCACACTCACGCACACTTATTACAATTATGCCCTCGCACAGAGGGTTCAAATAAATATACAGTCCCGAATAAAAGAATATTACAGTCCAAATATTACAGTTCGAATAATATACAAATTCCTAATTAATTAACAAATTAACTAAGAAAACTGTAAAACTGGCGTGCAAGCCAGGGACTGCCTTGCTTCTGATGAATGATGCATGTCTGGGCTGCCTTGCGCGGAAATCCACTGGGATGCCCCAATTAGCCTCTGTTTTGTGATTTTTCTTGGAAAGCGCGCCAAACTCCGAAAGTTTGCTGATTCTTTATTTGCTGCAACAGAGAGCAGGAAAGGGGCATAGCATTGTATTTTTACAGATATATGCATGCCTCGACCCTCGTGCCACCAATCACGCATATCGATGCATGATGGCAGAGGAGTCGAAATGTGCAACTCAATATAGAATGAATGCACGTGTAAACACAACAAGAACCTAACTCCATCATGGGTAATCCGGAGTGTCGGTGACTGGGAATTGAGACACGTTCCATCACTCGGAGTACGAAACGCACCACGTTTCCCGTGCCCGGGCTAACTCCTATCCCGAACACGATGCAATATGCATGATATGCATGAATGCAACTAAGATACAGCCTAGTATGCACTATGCTGTAAAAATGAGATGCCTCGAAATACGTGCACACGGGCACGGAAACCGAGAAAATGACATACGCAATGTAAATGACATGGAAATGTGATATGGGCTTACACTAACATGAGAGAGCCTCCGCCACACTCACATAAGAGGCCGATGGATGAAAATGAAGTACCTCGAAACGCGTGCATACGGGCACACAAATCGAGGCAATGGCATACGCAATGCAATATGGCTAAAATGGCATATAGAATGCAACATGGACTTACACTAACATGAGAGAGCCTCAGCCACACTCACATAAGAGGCCGATGGATGAAAATGAAGTGTCTCGAAATGCGTGCACACGGGCACGCAAACCGAGGCAATGGCATACGCAATGCAATATGGCTAAAATGGCATATAGAATGCAACATGGACTTACACTAACATGAGAGAGCCTCAGCCACACTCACATAAGAGGCCGATGGATGAAAATGAAGTGCCTCGAAATGCGTGTACACGGGCACGCAAATCAAGGCAATGGCATATGCAATGCAATATGGCTAAAATGGCATATAGAATGCAACATGAACTTACACTAACATGAGAGAGCCTCAGCCACACTCACATAAGAGGCCGATGGATGAAAATGAAGTGACTCGAAATGCGTGCACACGGGCACGCAAATCGAGGCAATGGCATACGCAATGCAATATGGCTAAAATGATATGAAAACATGCTAATGGAATTTCAGCACTGAAATGTGGGGGAAAACAGTCCCGAAATGAGGCGAAAGTACACCCGATGCATGGAATCTCTCCCGAAATGCAAAATTAGGCACATAGAATGAACTACAGCTATACAAAGCATGCATAATTGGTACATGAGATGAAAAGAGAGAAGAAAGGCAGCCTCAAAATAAGCATTTTTACAGTTTAAAGCATGGCCAAACAGAAAACATAAATAGGGCAAAGCTAGTATGCAAAAATGACCCTAAATATGAGGTAAAGAAGCAACTCACAGTTGCTGATCCCAAACAGGTTAGGGCCCTTCAACAAAGTTGAAGAGGGGCCCAAAACATGATCTTTTTCAGAACTGTAAAAACCCCAAAAACAAACATAGGTATCTCTAAGCTCTTATGCAAGAAAATGGGCCAAAAGGTGGCCAAAGAAGCAAGTGGTATATGCAAAGCCCAAAATGAAAAATGCCCTTCTACAACATTTAAGAGGGACCCAAAATATTCACATTTACAGTTTATGGAAACCCCAAAATCAGTACAAAAACATGCTAGAAATGCAATGCAAAATGAGGCTCAAAAGTGGCTATAACATGAGGTATACAAAGCATTCACCAAACGAGCAAAGACCCTTAATAAAAAATGTTAAGAAGGTCAAAATAAGGCCACTTTCAGTTCTGATCATGGTCCAAAAATAGAAAAATGATAGGCTAGTGAAGCATGCAAGATTATTGACATACAAGGAGATATTGATGCAAGTGCAATATGGGGGCCTCAAACAGTGTCGAGCCCTTAATAAAAAGTGAAAAAGAGCTCAAAATAAGGCCACTTTCAGTTAGGGCCGGAGCTCAAAACAGTAGGCATATATGGCTAAGAAATGGTGCAAAAATGAGCTAGAAAAGCGGGAAAGTGGACTTACCCTTGATGACCAATGCTTTTGTTGCTTCTTGGACCAAATTTGATGACTCTAAGCTGCTGGAATCCCTCCCCTTGCTGCTGGAATGGAGTGGTGGTGGTAGAGCTTGATGATGATGAAGAAATGGAGCCAAAACTTGAAGGAAATGGAGAGATATGTATCTATATCTTCAAAGCAATTCTTGTAACCCTTTCTCTTGAGTTGGGAGGCCAACTATATAGGCAAGAGAGGGAGAGAAGAGTCTAGGCAAAAGTGGAGGGAAATGAGGCTTCTTTTCCCTCCAAAAGGGTCCCCCGGATATAGATATTTTTGGGGCAAAACCAAGGCACAGCTGGAATGTACTCAACCTGAAGAAGCAGGCCGGCCTGACATTTTTGCTGCAGGTGGCCGGCCGGCCACCTCCCCTAGCCGGCCGGCCAAGGGTCAAAAGGGCCAAGTTGTGTTAGTGGCTGGCCACCACATATTGGTGTCCTCCCATGCCTCCTCATCACAACCCTGTGGTTCGAATTTGGAAATTGTAAAACAGGAGAGAGAATAGGCCATTTTCAAGAGGGGTTCAAAAGGGTCAAATGGAATTTCTGGCCGGCCATATGATATTAGGATCCTCCCATGTGTGTACAACACAAATATGTGGTTTGGGGTTGAAGAAAGTGGCCCCAAGGTGTTCAACATTGGCTCGAAAGTGAGAAAAAAGGGTGTCGGAGGGCGAAAATGGAATATAACTGGTTTCCAAGATAATTGCTGGCCTCCCATCCTCCAGTGAACTTCTTGGTGATAAAACAGAGGTACCTGCCAAAAATGAACGAAAACCGATGCAAAACGAATGCTCAGGGGCCAAAACACGCAGTTCGGGGTCCCGAAAATGGGCTGCTAAGCACCGAAAGTGGCGTTCAGCCACGAAGTGCGTTTCTCAGACCCCAGTGTCCCTCAAAAGGGAGAAAATAAGATGTATGCCAAAAACCGAAGCAATAGGAGGGTTAAGCGTTCCCGAACCGAGGCACACGGCCTAACGGCTTCGAAAATCGGGAACCGGGCTCCGAAATGGGCAAAATGGCCTACAGCCACAAAATGTAGCCCAAGGCCACTGAGAGATGGTCTACGGGACCTCTCCCTCCCTTCGCGAAGAGAAAACAGAGAAAACCGAGCTTGGTTCGCAAACCGAGGCAAAGCATGAAAGAGGGTTCGGAAGTCCGGAGGCAGGGTTCACAGCCGAGACTCTGAGACTTCTGAACGAGCATAATATGTAGTATCACCGAGCGCGCAACTGGTGATGTCTAAGTCTTAAGGTCGGTCAAAAATGGGGTGTCTACAACCACCACCAGTTCAGGTTGGGTTTGGGAGGTGCTCAACATGCATAAATCTGTGCTGTCCGGGAGGAACACCTCAGGCTTGGGTAGGTGGCAGGGTGTGATATATATGCTAGGGTCGTATGACACAACCCCAGTTTGATCAGGTTGATGCGTTGAAGTGGTGGAGCTTGGTTATGTGGTGGGAGAGGGTTGGTTGTGACATTTGGTTTTTCTGGAGGTGCGATCACCCTATTGTCAACGAGATCTTGGATCTCATGATGTAGTCTATAGCACTGGTCGGTGTCGTGACCATGCTGTTGGTGAAAGGCACAGTATTTGGCTGGGTTATGGGAAGTAGGAAGTTTGTCTCGTAATGGCCGTGGCTCCAGGGGCTTCAAATGCCCTTTCCTGATCAGTACCCCCAGAACTTTGGACAGGGGCATGTATAATGGAGTGAAGGTTCTCTAGCCTTAGGGTGGATATCTAGCTGTTTGTGAGCTGGTACCGGACGCACTGGTGAATGGTGTGGCTATTAGTGTTTTTGGAATGGTGGTGGCGACCATGCCCACATCTGAAGTTCTGGCAGCGGCAGCATTACTCACGCCTGCATTCGTACTGCGAGTAAATGCCCTCTTGGGCTGCTCTCTCTCATGGTCAATCAAACCCTTCTTCATGGCGTCCTCAATCTGTACCCCAATCTCGTGTAAATCTGTAAAGGTGGGAAGGGGTAGGACGATCATCTTTTGCATCGTCTTGGGTTGGAGGTTGCTCACAACCATCCGTATCTGATTCTTATCGACCGGCCTGATGGTCATCATAGAAGCTTTGGCCCTCCAATGGGTTACAAAGTGGAGAAGCTTTCTTTCGGCTCCTGCCTCGTTGTCTCGAGATCACGAGTTGTGATCTCGATCTACGTGTTGTATGAATACTGGGCAATGAAGGCCTCAGCCATCTCGTCCCAACTTCTCTTGACAGAGTCTTCCAACTTCGCGTACCAAATGGCTGCGATACCCGACAGGGTCCGGACAAAGAGGGAAAGCTTTTGCAATCTGGAGAGGTCCATTGGCCTTAGGATATCTACGAACAACCGCAGGTGTACCATGGGATCCCCAGAACCGTCAAATCAGTCTATATGCGGCATCTCGAACCGGTCCGACAAAGTGACCGCTGAATCGGTGTATCCATCCTCTATGTCCTGTATGAAATTAACGCCTTGAGCCTTTTTGAACAGCTTTTCTAAATTGCTCACTTTCAGCGCTGTTGGATCCACCTCAAATTCAAACGGTGTATCCACTAGATTGTTGGGTGTTTTGGACAGCTGAGGTAGGATTAGGGGTGGAATTGGCCCCGTTGGGACGTCCGTATTTTCTTGGATGTTTGCAGTCTCCCCGAGTGTTGGAACTCTAGGTGAGGGTGGAGGTGGATGCGAAGCAGATGCTCCGTCTTGCTGTGGTTATTGCTATTGCTGAAGTTTGGCAATCAGTTCTATTTGTTGAGCCACAACCTCTGCCTGACGTGTGGCAAACTCTGCTTGGCGGGCAGCATCCTGCTGCATGGCTTGCATAGTTTCTTGGAGCAGACGCATCATGTCCTCTATATTGGCCATAAGGTGCTGATTTAACTGAACAACGGGAGTATCTCTTTCTGCGGTAGAAACTGAAACCTCAACCTGACTACTCACTAGCGGGGTGGATAAGGACTACTGATCCGGTAACCGCTGTACTAATGAACCCCTAACCGACCTCTGTCTAGTAACCGGGGGTAATGAAAGGAACACTGGTTGTCCGTCCATCAGATCCTCTGATCGATGAAGTCTTCGACCTCTGATCCAAAGTGCTTGGGGAATATCTACCTAGTCAGAAGCAATTGTGCTAAACTACCTTGAAAAAAGATAAATAAAGCATAATAAGGAAACAAACAACTAGAAAAACGGACAACATAATGGCTTAAAAAAGACAACACACAGTTGGCATTTGTAAGCTGAATACACTGTTCTCAACACTGATTGCTGTTCCCAAATCAGTGCCCCAAATCTGATACCCTCATGTAAAACTGATTCTCCAAATACTGATGTCCTCAGACTTGATACCCAGACTTGCAAACTGATACATGCATTCCTATAGAGGCACACTCTAAAGCACATAGCAAACAAGTGTGAGCCAAAACACCCCTATGGAGGGGTAGGGTTTCCCTGTCCTATCTTGTCAGGAGCTAGGGTTTCACTACGCACACAGCGATTTCAAACAACCTACAATCGGGTAAGCAACCTGTCCTAGTTTGGAATAGTCACTATGGATTTCGATATGCACTAGGTCGAATGGTCAAAAAGGGTGCCTCGGTAACAACTGAGGTTTGTGTTCCCATTGTGGCAGAGCCCGTAACCGGTCAGCCTTATGGCACGTAGCCTCCGGCAAATACGGTGTTTTAGGTGCACCAATGCAAATGCAATGCAAAGAGACACATAAGTGTAGACAAAACAACATGTCATGATTTTCGAGTCAAGTTCTCTAAATCCCCAGCAGAGTCGCCAGAAACTGTAGACCGCCCTGAACTCCGCTCTGCGTGCGAGGTCACGAATCGTAGGTCTTAGCTACTACAGTTCAGATTCCTATCACGGTACTGAATCTAATCTCACAAAGTGCAATATAAGACTGATAAATCACCAAAGAGTTCAAATCCAGCAAATCGTTTTGGAAAATCGATTTTAATCAAAAAACACCAAACATGGACTGCTTTGCTTGATTTCAGAGTCGCCACCTAAATGTTTTATTTTGGGAAAATTTAGGAAACCCTGACTCGTGCCTAAGGCCACGTGTCCGTCATCACCAAAGTTGCCTCAGCTCGGGAACTTGGGTACGAGAGGGGAAGGTCCTGAAATGAGCACCCTCGCTCGCCCGATCAAAGGATCGGCCTCTACTAAACATGATATGTTGTTTTTGAAAACACATGTGTTCATATTTCGGTTATTAATCTAGAATTACTATGTGATGCGCACCACATACAAATATAGACTAAATCACTCGATTCGAAACAAAACATCTCATGTGTTGTTTTCGAAAATGGTTTGGAGTTGCTACTCGCAAGTAGGCTAAGACGCGGATTTTTCCACCCTCAAGTGGGCTTTAGAAAACATGATTTGCCACTTCAAGTGGGCTTAAAACTCGCATTTCGATGAATTGTTTCTATTCAAGCAATGAAGCCTTCATCCATAGGCATTCATGCATTTAAACACATAAGCACATAGCCTCGTGGCAAGCATGCTATCATGGCAGTCACTTACACACATACAAGGATGCCAAAGCATAAACACTTACAGTGTACTCCGAGCTAAAACAGAAAACTAGTTAGAAAACAATGCATGCTCCTAACTATGTCAACAATGCCTAATGCAACACATGCAATAAATGCAGCTAAAAGGCTCAGCTATTCTAAGATGGCATATGAATGCAACACTCGATAACAAGCTTTGAAACACGTATTCAAGTATTGAAATTCAATGCAGTTTGTATGATGCGCCGAGCACGGTGCATGCAAGACAGATGAATGATGCACATATGCAAACATAAGTATGTTAATTGAAAATGACCCTAAAACTAACCATAAAAAGCGGTTAAGTAAAAGGGAGAAAGAAATCGGGATTGGAAGACATGCATCACACACACGCACACTTATTATAACAGTTGTGCCCTCTCAACGAAGGGTCCGAATGAATCAACTAACTAGCTACGCTAAGCGAATTAATTACAATCCGAAACTAATTAACTATTCCTGGTTAACTAATTATTACAAAACAAATCAAATGACTAATTTACACGAACTAATCATAAGTAATGAAATGGCCTCGCGGGCAAGGAAAAGATGCATGCTTAATCGGCTTTTCTCGGAAATCCACTACCGTGCCTCTAATGCCTCTGTTTGCACACTTCTGTATTTCTGAAAATTGTGCCAACTTCCACGATGCTTCTGATCCACCTTATGACCTTGCTGAGGGGTGGTCGGCCAAGAGGAATGGCCATCAGCCAAAGTTTATGGCTATCGGCCAATTTTGATAGCCAATCGACAGCCTTTGATGGCCGGTCGGCCACTGATTCCTGCAATTTCTCGTTTTGCTGCAATAGAGCACTAACAGAGGCATGGTAGTGCATTTATAAGAAAATGTGTGTGCAACCACACTCCTTATCATGTCTAAAGCTCAAAGGAGTGCAACGCTCGGCTCTTGAGCCATCAATCACGCATCTCGATGCATGATGGCCTAAGAGGCCGAGTTGCACAAATCAATGTTAATGAATGCACACAAATAACACATGAGACTCAATGAACCTCCACCTTATCATACATGATCAAAGGTGTCGGCGACCTAAGGAATGAGGCGTGTTTCATCACTTTGAGTATGAAACGTCCCTCGTTCCTCATGTTTGGATTGACGTCCAACCCAAACAAAATGCAACACACAACATGCTAACAACATGAACATGGCAAGGGCTATGTAATGCAGTACTCAATGGACCAAACCAACCTCAAACAAGCCTCATGCATGCCAAGACAATGGTCAAAACATGCTGAAAATGAAATCCAAAAGCAAATACAAGCATGCATACACATTGGTTCGCAAATAAGGCATGAGGACAACAACTCTCAAACATATTGAAGAAGTGGAAAATGTAAGAGTGTGGCAATGAAATAGGCTCTGAAATCATGTAAGGAATGATGCCAAATCATGCACATAACACAGGCATAGCATGCTAGGAGGATCAAATCTAAAGGCTAGCAAAGAGACTTGCACCCTGGCCATATCAATCAAGCCCCAAAGAGCCAAGACGACTCAAAACAGTCCCAAGGCAGGTAAAAACAATGCTAGAAACATGCTAAAACATAGTCAACACATGCTAGAATTAGAGGCATGAAGCATGGAGCATACAAGGTCAATGAGTGGGATTACACTACACCTACCAAAACCAAACATAAGATGACTCCACCAGCCAAAAACAGAATTATGGCATGGCAAAATAAGACCAAATACACACTGAAATGGTAGCCCAAAAGCCTATACAAGATGGCATATATATTGGCACATGTTTAAGGCATAAAGCACAAACCCTCCAAAGCATTGCAAGAGTGAAAGATGAGAGAGTGTGACCACACTACACACACTGAAATCACATACCAAATGATGCTAAATCGTGCAAATAGCCCAAGCAATGCATGCTAATGACTTGGAAACTCAAAGCTAGTGAGCAAGATTGCACTACGGCTATACAAAGCAAGGCATGCATGACCAAAACAACTTCAAATAGAGCTTAAGCATGGCAAAACATGAGCAAAACCTTCCTAGAGTGGAGCCAAAAGCATGCTAGAATGATGGTCCAAAGCATGATGCATGTTAAGGCAAGTGAAGAGGATTGCACTACAAGTGTAAGGAGCATGCAAGCGGCTGTCAAACCAACCATAGACAAAGCTATAACATACTGAAATAATTCCTAAGACATGCTAAGATGGAGCCAAAACAAGCTAGAAAGGCATGCTACTTTGCAAAGCTACAAGCAGGATTAAACTACAAGTATAAGAAGCATGCAAGAGGTGACCAAGACAGCTAAAAACAGAGTCATGTCAGGTCTAGAAGGTCACAAAAAAGTGCTCAAACAAAGCCTCAAGAAGATAGAACTACATGCTCTTTTGGTGAGCCACCAACACAAGTAAACAAGAGAAGAGGAGGGGGGGACAACCAGCTCCTATTTGGGACCTCAAAATCACTTTCCCACCACTGAAATTCCTCTAGATTTCAATGGTGAAGAGGCCAAACAATGGTGATCTCGAAGGCCTAAAAGGATGGCACAAAACAAGGCCAAATAAGGCACAAAATGGAGAGAGGGGGGGGTAGACCACCCCCAACACCAAAGAGGCCTCAAACAAACATTTTTAATACTTAAAAATGAAGCTTTTTAAAGTTGAAAGTTAAGCCAAAAGAAGCATGCAAATAGGGCCAAATAAGATATGACAACAAAACTTTAAAGAGGCAAGAGACTCACCCTTGAAGAACCTCTTTAGAACAGCAACTTCAGAGGAAAAAACCAAACTTAAACCACTCAAATGCAACCGCCAAGAACCTCAGCTCAGTAGTGAACGTGTTTCACTAGGTGCTTTAGTGCAAAAGTGTGAAGAAAAGACACTTTTGAGCACAAACAAGTGCAAATAGAGAGAGAGAGAGAGAGGAAGAAATATAGAGAGAGATATATGTTTTGTATCTCAAATTTTCAGAACCTCTGGAAAGGGAGAAGGACCTCCCCTCTTATAGAAATCCAAAGTCTCAAGCTTGTTGAACAAGTTAGAGGCTTGGTTTAATCCCTCCATACACGTGTATGGAGGATGAGTTCTGTGCTCACCAGCTGTCACAGCTGGTAAGAAAATATCTGCAAAAGCAAATAAAAAGGTCTCGGCCAAAAAGGGTGCCAACCGACCATCAAAGGTGCCGACCGGCCACCATTGATGGCCGATGGAAAGAAGGAATGGCCGATAGGCATAAGGCCTGGCCGATGGGTTGTAGGGCTGGCCAGCAAGCTGCCCTCTTCCCGCAGAAACAAAACCACAAGTTCTTGGTCCATAACCAAGCACAAAACAGACAAGTTGAGAGGCTCCAAGGCAAGGCGCACAGCCGAGACCTTCTGGAACTCAAAACGAACACAAGCATGGATGATCATCAAGTGTTCAAATGATGACGTCCAAGTCTTGAGGACGGTCAAAAAGGGGGTGTTTACACATATATATTGTTTTAGTTCTGTTTTTGTTGTTGAAATCTAAGAAAATAGAATTAGGCTGAGCCTACCGGGCTACCCAGCCCATTAGTTGGTCGGCTAGCCACCTAAAAGTACACCATCGCGCCCGCGACCTTCACGACCATGCCTGCGACCTCTAGGAAAAATCAGGCAGCCTTCCGACGTTAAGAAGATCAACCTCCGATGGTCTTTGAGGTGCTTGAAGCTGCTGTTTTCTTATGTTTATTTCATTTTGAGTGTTTGTGAGGATTTTTATGCTGTGTTGTAATATTTATTCATCTTCCTTCAATTTTTAATATTTAAAGTGTTGTAATAATTCTCCATCCCTACTTCTTATCTATCCCATTCTTTAATCACTTTCCATACCTGTGCTTATGTTTATATCTTACATGCCATCCATGCTTTTATATACATGATTCATGCCTAGATCCGGCTAAATTTGCATCTTTGTGCTTTAATTGATTATTACATGATTTTGTGTGCTATCGCATGTTTTACAATGTTTCACATGTCATGTTTTAGAAGCCGGATTTGTAGAAGCGTTCATGTTTTAGGATTTATTAAATAATCAAAATATGAACATATAAAGTAAATAAAATTCATATAATGGTTTAGTAAAGGCTGATCTTTTGTTTGGGTGAGCGGGAGTGCTCAATTAATGACCTTCCCCTCTCATACCTAAGGTTCCAAATCGAGACAACTTTGGTTATGACGAACAGTGGCCTTGGAACGAGTCATGGGTTTCCTAATTTTCCAAAAATATTAGGTGACGACTCTGAGCTCTGATGACGTAGTCCATTTCTAGCAAAAGATTTTGCGATATAATGGATTTTCTAAAAGTTGCTAAATTTGGACTCTCATCTATGTTTCATATTGCACTTGTGAGAATAGATCAAAGAAATCAAGGATCTGAACTATTTAACGCGAGCCGGTAGCTTCCCCCCCCCCCCCTCCGGGCATGTTACAAGCTGCCTCACCAGCATACTTGGTTGGCCGACCAATAGAATGGATGGTCAACTGAAAAAGATGGCCGACCGGCCAAGACTTGCGACTTGACAGCTGGCAACAACTATCAACCACTCACACAACCTTATCCTCTATAAAGGTCTTCTCTTGCTCCTTCTTCTACAGAATACCATCTTTTTGCTAGTTTTTTCTGTAAATGGAATTTTTTCTTGTTGAGAGGCTCAAGGATTGGATGGCCACTTTGGATGACACGAAAAAGGTAAATTTTAGCAGTTTCAGCATAAATGCTATTTTTTTTTTCCCCTTTTGAGTTGCACTTCACTTTGTTTTCCATTTCTCCATGCTGCTACCACTGTTGGGACCCGGTTACTCATCTATTTCGCTTCAAATCACAAGAAATGTGTCCTACTCTCGAATAGTTTCAAGCATTAATGGAGTCTCGCCGAGATGAGAAGATTATGCCTCAACCTTATTTTGGCCATGCACGGGATCTTAAACAGATGTGTGGGCTTACTTTATACGAGGCTTAGTCCTTGGCTCGTGATGGAGAGTTGGATATACCTGGCTTGATTCATCAGTTTTTCAGCATCGGAGACAAAAATGACCTTCTCTAGCGAGGTTATCATCAACAGGCCCTCTGCTTATGTTTACTTACACACTTCCTACTTGGCCCTAGTTGTAGCGGAGCTAGCATTAGGTTGATCAAAGTGGCCCAACGCCTCAAGGATGGTCAGAGTTGCATAGGTTTGGATACTTTCCATCAGTGGGAGACTTCTTGGATTACGGGGAGTCCACTGCTTCTCCAGGTATTGTTTCCCAACCTCTCTTATTTATGATTTATTGCATCACTTGGGCACTCACTCTCTATTTTCTCTCAAAGCCCTTTCCTTACTTTTCTCTCAACGCACGCCTCTCTATTTTTTAATCTCTCTTCTTTTTATCCTTTTTCAGGTGTGGATGATGGATAAACTAAAGGTCGTGGATCCTTGCCCTGAGTATTCGGCCACATCCTACTTTTTTTGCCCGCGGCAACTGGACTTTCCCACAGAGGGATTATGGTGCGACTGGATGTGCAGTAGATCTGCGGTTGACATCGCTTGGCATTGCCCTTGGCTTAATTAACTGAGATGAGCTACAGCATGTCTCACCAGCTGGGTATACCGTTGATTGGCCTCACACACTGTGTGTTCTACTTCCCGTTCTGGTTCAGACGCCAGTTTGGGCATAATCAAACCCATCCAGATAAGGGGGTGGAATACCCTGCTCCATTTCTAGTTCGTGCTTCGCACTTGGCTCAATACCTCGTTGCTTGGAGGATGAGAGAGCTTTTTGGCCCCTACTGCTAGTTTCAGTTATGCCCTTTCTAGCAAGTGCTTGGCTTGGCTCGAGGACGAGACACCGGTTGGGCCATCCTTGGTTGCAGAGACTGCCAAGAGCGCGAGCGGGAAGCAAAGGACGATCACCTAACTTATCTGTGCCCCTAGTTTATTGCTTTAACTTTTATTTTCAAGTTTTTATGATGTAAAAGAAACTTTGATTTAATTAGAGAGTTGAAAGATGTACTTGTGTTGAAATCATGTAATTAAAGTTGTGAGTATTAAAAATTTATCCTTTTTGGTCCAAAGAATGGTTTGTGTTGCAAAAAGTAAAACATTGAGAAAATCAACTTTATTAAAATTTTCAAAACAATTTTCGCAAACGGTCATTACTTAACACACACGGAATCAATCATCAGAACATATAGCCTTGTAGATGCGCCCCGTGGGCCCCATGCTACAGTTCGGACTCAGATGTCACGGCTCTTAATCTAATCTCGCAAAGTGCAATGCAAGATTGATAAATCACCAAAGAGTCCAAATCCGGCAAATCGTTTTGGAAAACTGATTTTTTTTAGAAAGAAGTGCCAGACATGGACTGTTTTTCCAGATACAGAGTCGCCACCTAAATATTTTATTTTAGGAGAATTTAGAAAACCCTGACTTGTGCCTAAGGCCACGTGTCTGTCATCACCAAAGTTGCCTCAGCTCGGGAACTTGGGTACGATCGGGAAAGGTAAGCTATGAGCACCCCCGCTCACCCGATCAAAGATCGGCCACTACTAAACATGATATCTTGTTTTTGAAAACACATGTGCTCTTATTTCGGTTTATTAGCCTAGAATTACTATGTGATGCGCACAGCATACAAGTATAGACTAGATTGCCTAATTTGTAATGATGCATCGCATATCCGTTTGTTTTGAAAGTGGATTGAAATTTGCTACTCGCAAGTAGGCTAAAACACGGGTTTCGACGAATTATTCTGATTCAAGCAACCCAACCTTCACCCACAGTCAGGCAGTTAATCAACTAAGCAGATAGCCTCATAGTAAGTATGCTGTCATGGCAACACTCACACACATACAAGAATGCTAAAGCGTAAATGCTTACCTAGTACTCCAAGCCAAAACAGAAACTAGTTAGTAATCAAATGCATGTTCCTAGTTCATGTTAACAAGGCTAGTGCAACACATGCAAAATGCAACTAGAAATAGGCTCGGCTATTCTAAGATGTCATGTGAAATGCAACTTGATACATGTATTCAAATTGGAATTGAAATACAATGCAGTTAGCATGATACGCCGAGCCCGGTGCATGCAAGACAGATTGAATGGATGCAAACATGCAATCATAAGTATGCTAATCAAAACATGACCTAGAGCTAACCATCAAAGCAGGTAAGTAAAAGGGAGAAAGACGTGGGGTTGGAAGTCATGCATCACACACACGCACACTTATTACAACATTGCCCTGTCTCGGAGGGTCCAAAAGAATAATACAAATTAACTAACTAACAAGCTAATTAATTATTTACATAACCACTTAACTAATTAAACAAACTAATTAAGCTATTGAAAGCAGTAAAACAGCCTCAGGGAGAGGGGTGCATGCATGCACGCTCGGCTTCGCTCGGAAATCCAACGCCATACTCATGCTGCCTCTGTTTGCATTGTTTTATGCCTCTGAAAATTGCACAAGTCCCAAGGTTGGTTCTAGAACACTCTCTGAACACTGTAGGATGTCACCGGCCAAGAGAAATGGTCACCGGCCATGGAAAAGTGGTCATCGACCACAAATGAATCTCTCGGCCAAATATGGATAGCCGACCGGCACTGAAGATGGCCGACTAGCCATCTCTTCCTGCAGAATCCTGTTTGGCAGTAGCAGATGACAGACAGAGCAAGGCAAAGCATTTACAATGCAATATATGCACAAACACCCTCCTTATCATGTTATGAACTCAAAGGGATGTGGTCCTCGACCCTCGTGCCATCAATCACGCGTTTCGATGCATGATGGCCAAAGAGGCCAAGTGTGCAATTTCAATGTTGAATGAACTGCACACAAGACAAATAAGAGGCCTCCAACCTCCATCATGTTTGATTCAAGAGGCAAAAGATGCATGCATGCAAGCAAGACTAATACAACATGATCATGTTAAGGCGACAAGCATGCCAAATGTAATGCAACCTAGACAAGCATGCAACAATATGTGACAACATGTCAAGCATATGACAAGATGCAAGCTAACAAGCATGCAAAATGCAACTTAAGCATGCAAGCATGCAAGATGCAACATGGACAACATGTTAAGCAACCAAAACAAAAGGAAGAATGCATGCCAAATGCATCACAACTTAAGCATGCAACAACATGCCATGGGCCAAGTACACAACAAGGTACATTTGAACTAACATGCTACAACATGTCAATAAGCTTATGACCTAAACAATGCAACCATACATGGCATGCAACAAAAGGCAAAATGGAGCAAGCATGCGACAACATGCAAGACATGCATGCAAGAACATGCGAGGATGGTCTTAAACCAACATGGACAGCTCTCAAATAGGTCCAAATCAGCAGCCAAAATGCTATGAAATGAAGGACAAAAGTACATACAAACAAGCATGCTAAATGGTCCAACACTTAAGCATCGAAGGGCAACTTTTAAGCACACTTAAAAGGAGGCAAACATGGACAAATGACATACATTGCAAACTCTAAAATCATGTTAGGAATGGTGCCAAACCAACTAAACCAAGTGAGCAAAGCATGCAAGGAGGTCCAAGGCTTAAGGTTAGCCCAAGGCCTCAAACCATGGCCACACAAAACAAAGAGCATATGGCAAGCATGACCCAAAACAGTCATAAGCCATGTCAAGATGTACTTAAAACATGCAATGAACAAAGCCAAAACAAGCTAAATCAAAGGGGCAAAAATCATGAGGCACGCAAGGCAACCGAAGAGGTGTTACACTATGCCTAAGACAACCAAATATGGCATGAATTAAGCAACCAAAATCAGAGATATGACATGCTAAAATGAGCCCAAAAACCCACTTAGATGTAATCCCAAATACCCAAGCATGTTGGCATACGCAATGACACATCCATGAGGCATACAACACTAACTCTTTAAAGTATTAAAGGAGTTATAAATGCAAGCATACAAGCATACCATATGGACTGAAATGACATTAGAAGTGATGCTAAACCACTGAAATGATTCAAATAAAGTATGCTAGCAACTTGAACACTTAAAGCATACAAGCTAGGATTGCATGGTGGCTATACAAAACAATGCAAGCATGACCAAAACAATTAAAAATAAAGCTTAAGCATGCTACAACAGCTTAAAAGCTTCAAGGAGTTGAGCCAAAATCATGCTAAAAACACATGTTACAACATGAAGCATGTTAAGGCTAAAACATGGGATTACAAGACAAGTGTATGAAGCATACATGGCATGTCTAAACCAACTTGAAACAGAGGTATAACATGGAAAAACAAAGCCTAATACCTACTGAAATGAAGCTAAGGCAAACTAGGCATACAAGCTACAACACAAGCCATTTGTGCAATCATCAAAGACAACAAGGAGAGGGGATGACCCTCTCCTATTTAGGACACCAAAGCCACCTCTCCACCACTGAAAATCCTCTGGATTTTAGTGGTAAAGAGGTCATGCAAAGCTAAGAAGAACGGCCAAAAGGTACGGCCTAAAACAAGGCCTAACAAGGCCTTGGAGGGGGGAGACAACCCCAAACCTCCAAGTGACCTTAAGCATAGTTCTAAAGAACACAAAATCAGAACTTTTATCAGTTATAGTCGAAGCTTAAAACAATAGGCAAGATAGGCTAAAAGCTTGTGCAAAAATGGGAAAACTAAAGAAAGAACACTCACCATTGTAGACCTTCTTCAAGAACAATGGTCCAGCAGGTTTTTTTAGTTCAAAGTAACCCAAGAACACCAAAATCAACCTCCAAGGACCTCAGCTCCAAGAGGATGGTGTAATACTAGGTGTTTGTGTGCAAAAGTGTGAACAAAACAACCATATACACACAAAAATATGTAAAGAGAAGGAGATATAGAGATAGATAGATACAACTATTTCTAACCCGAATTTCAGACCTCTAGAACCCTTGAGGAGGGAGGAGAAGCTCCCTCTTTATAGAATTCCTATCTTGCAAAGCTTCCAAAACAAGCTAAGCAAGAGACAAATCCCTCCATACACATGTATGGAGGGGGGTAAATGTGGATGCCGGCTGTGACAACTGGCATAAAATATCTGCCAAAAGTAGGTGGAAGGGGGTCGACCAGCCAAAATGGCCAATTGACCAACGAAGGTGGCCGACCGACCACAACCTTTGGCTGATGGCAAGGAAACAAGGCCGGTGGCATCATGCCATGGCCGGTGAGGTGTGGGGATGGCCAACAAGCCATTCCCTGCCCTCGGAAGCAAAAAAACACAAGTGTTTGGTCCATAACCAAGCACAAAACAAACACGTTGAGAGATCTTGAGGCAAGGCGCGCGGCCGAGACCTCCGGGAACTCAAAATGAACACAAGCATAGATGATCACCAAGTGTTCAAACGATGACGTCCAAGTCTTGAGGACAGTCAAAAATGGGGTGTCTACAGTTGCCTCTCTTTGACAGAACTCGAAAGTCATAACAATGACGGGAGTGAATATCAAAGCCCAGACACGACCCATTTTTGACAAGGCCGAAGACTTAGACAAAGTATACAAGCTACAACAAAGGTACGCGCCCGAAAGTAGGGGCAAAATGCAAGAACAATGCACAAAGCCGAGCATAACTTATGATCATGCAAAGAAAGCTGTAACGAAGCAAAACATGCAACAGTTTTATGCTAGTATAAACCAAACTACATTACAATATAGAGAGGATGTAAGAGAATTATTCAATTCTCGCTGCTTCTTATGCGGAGAATACATTACCTGTTCGGCTCGTCTGGTCGTGCCAGCTTCAAATGAACCGTACATACAATATCGTGCCTGAAAGAGAAAGAAAACTTAACAGGTACAACATTGTTAACAACATGCATAACAATGCAATCTAAAGCTGCGTGACAACGCAAGTAACGGGGTGCATAACAATGCAAGCGACGTGCGAGACAACGCAGGTAAAGGGATGCGAGACAACGCAAGGAGGGCATGCGCAACAACACAAGCTGAATAGGACGCAAAACAATGCGATTTGAAACAAGCATAACAATGCTAGGTAGGCACAAACACATGTGAGTAAACCATGCGCGACAATACATACAATGCGTGTAATAGACACTTGAACACATGTGAGTAAAGCAATACGCGACAACGCATGCAATGTGTATAATAAGGAACTTGAACATATATAAGTAAAGCAATACGCGACAACGCATGCAATGTGTATAAAAAGGAACTTGAACACATATAAGTAAAGCAATACGCGTCAACGCATGCAATGTGTATAATGAGGAACCTGAACACATATAAGTAAAGCAATACGCGACAACACATGCATTGTGTATAAACAGGAACTTGAACACATATAAGTAAAGCAATACGCGACAACGCATGCAATGTGTATAAAAAGGAACTTGAACACATATGAGTAAAGCAATATGCGACAACGTATGCAATGTGTAAAGCAAGCAAGGTATGAACACATATAAGTAAAGTACACGCGAAAACACATACAATGTGTAACCACTTGGAGGGATGCATAAACACATATAAGTAAAGCACACGCAGAAATGCATGCAATGTGTAAAGCAACCAAGGTATGAACACATATAAGTAAAGTATACGCGAAAACGCGTACAATGTGTAACCACCTGAAAATACATATACACATGTAAGTAAAGCATGCGCGTTAACGCAAGCAATGTGTAATCTCCTATAAGATGCATAAACACATATAAGTAAAGCACACGCAGAAACACATGCAATGTGTAAAGCAAGCAAGGTATGAATACATGTAAGTAAAGTACACGCAAAAACGCATACAATGTGTAACCACCTAGGAATACATATACACATGTAAGTAAAGCATGCGGGATTAACTCAGGCAATGTGTATAGCAAGAATGAACACATGTAAGTAAAGCATGTGCGTTAATGCAAGCAATGTGTAATCTCCTGTAAGATGGATAAACACATATAAGTAAAGCACATGCAGAAACGCATGCAATGTGTAAAGCAAGCAAGGTATGAACACATGTAAGTAAAGTACACGCGAAAACGCATACAATATGTAACCACCTGGGAATACATATACACATGTAAGTAAAGCATGCGGAAGTAATGCAGGCAATGTGTATAGCAGGAATGAACACATGTAAGTAAAGCATGTGCGTTAATGCAAGCAATGTGTAATCTCCTATAAGATGCATAAACACATATAAGTAAAGCACATGCAGAAACGCATTCAATGTGTAAAGCAAGCAAGGTATGAACACATGTAAGTAAAGTACACGCAAAAACGCATACAATGTGTAACCACCTGGGAATACATGTACACATGTAAGTAAAGCATGCGGCGGTAACGTAGGCAATGTGTATAGCAAGAATGAACACATGTAAGTAAAGCATGAGCGTTAACGCAAGCAATGTGTAATCTCCTGTAAGATGCATAAACACATATAAGTGAAGCACACGCAGAAACACATGCAATGTGCAAAGTAAGCAAGGTATGAACACATGTAAGTAAAGTACACGCGAAAGCTCATACAATGTGTAACCACCTGGTATTACATATACACATGTAAGTAAAGCATGCGGGATTAACGCTGGCAACGTGTATAGCAAAGGATAATGTAAGATTAGGAAATGCATGACAATGCAAGAGAGACATGCATGACAATGCATGTATAACAATGCAAATGAAACGTGCAAGACAATGCAGGATAGGGAAAATGCATATCAATGCATAGTAAGGAAATGCATGACAATGCAAATGAAACGTGCATGACAATGCATGATAAGGAAATGCATGACAATGCAAGATAAGGAAATGCATGAGAATGCAAATGAAACGTGCATGACAGTGCATGATAAGGAAATGTATGACAATGCATGTGAGGTGCGCATGACAATGCGTGATAAGGAAAATGCATGACAATGCATGTGAGGAAAATGCATAACAATGCATTGTGAGGTGCGCATGACAATGCAAGATAAAGAATGTGCATAACAATGGACGTGAGGTAATGCATGACAATGCAACTAAAAGAATGTGCATAACAATGCAAGAGCGAAATGACGTATAACCAACGCACGCTCATTATAAGCACGACAAAATGTTCTAAAGCAAATTCCGAATCTCGCAAGAGACAAAAAAGGATACAAAAAAAAAAAGGATACACCTCGTACGTATCAAGTGTCGCACATAGAAGACACGGCTCGAGGTCAACATGGAGGCCAGTTAAGGTTCAAAAAGGCACTTTCTTGCACTGTGTTGTGCAAAGAAGGTCCCAAACCACATCAATGACCCAAACAATGGTGTAGGAGGTTCACCGGCCACCAAAGAAGACCACCGCCCATCCATCGGCCACGAAATAATACCATCGGCCAACTATTTGGCCGACCGGCTAACAATATAGCCGACTGGCCAAAAATTGTTGTATCGGGGCAATTTTGTAATTTTTGCCACGGGTCCTTAAATATAGGGCTTTAAGTCCTTATTTTCTCACTTACCCAAGCTCGAAAACCTTCCCCCCTTCTCTCTAGGTTATTTTCTCACCTTCGATCCGAGTTTTTCTCGTATTCTAGACACTTTTTCGTCGTTCGATTTGTGAAACTCTCCTCGTTTCGCACGTTTTGAACCGAACAAATCTCATTTTTGGTGTACTTTTCTCGATTTCCACCACTTGGGATTTGTTTCCCCCGAGTTTACCTCGATCTTTGTGCCTCTTTCAGACTCTGACCTTTTTGCCCATTTTTCACCCTCTCGGGGTTGACTTTTGGGTTGACCTTTCACATTCTTGCCCGGTTTTCACACCTTCAGCCATTTTCACACTGTTCTTGAGATGGCGGACGACATACCACAGGGTGGGGCTCCCCCGGAGATGGACGTGGATCCCGAGGTCGAGCTCCTACCACTTCGCATCCGGCCGTTCGATCCAGCGACTTACCGGCCATCGATACATGTGTTGCCGCCCGACGGCATCCACCAATTCGGCACCTTCGCGAGAGGTGTGCTATCGGAGCTTCTATTGCGCGAGCCAAAGTCACACCTGTCCTTCGGCACTTCTGAGGTACACTCTTCTTCTATTTCATTTCCCGTGATGTAGAACATATAACTGCAATAGTCAAACCTATTCTTTAACTGCTTGAACCGGACACGCTGGTACACTGCATGTTGTAGTTCACTGCGAGCACACCCGCACCCGATATCTGTTTGAATCTGAACACGTGTACACCCACTGCATTTTCACTGAACCACTCAAACACACTAATACATCATATGCTGGAGTTCACTGCGAGCACACCCCACACCCGATATCTGTCTGAATCTGAACACGTGCACACACAATGCATTTTCACTGATTCTGAGCGCATTCAACACTGTATTTATAACACTGCTTTGCAACCGTTTACTTTGACCACAGGGAGATTCCTATGCCTTCCGGGGGTATGGGAATACTGTCACTCGCGGATGGTACATGGAGCTACCTGACGGGGTTCGTCGCATCGTTGACTAGGCCGGCTTCGGGACCTTTTGCATGGGACTCTCGCGCCTCACTGCGAGCAGGCCTCTTCTTCCTGCATTAGTAGAGAGGTGGTGGGACACCACAGACTCCTTCCACCTTTCTGCCACTAGGGAGATGACGATGACTCCCTTCGATTTCTCCATGCTCACAGGCATCGGAGTGGCGGGTGATCCGATCCCTTTTGATACAGATATGAACGAGTGGGACGCCGCTCAGCTTTACCTTCTCGGCACCCAGCCGCCTCTCACTCGAGTATGATACTCGTGGTTCGAGCCTCATTTCCGAATCCAGGCGCCTACCACCCGGGAGGAGGAGGAGCAATACGCTCGGGGTTTCATCATGTTCTTACTGGGGACTACACTCTTCACCAACCAGGCGAACACCGTCGCCCTCTACTTGTTGAGCGCACTGGTGGATGTGACACAGATCCGCCGCTATGACTGGGATGGCGCAGGCTTGGCCACTCTCTACGGCTATATGAGTTCGTTCTCCCGCCTCAGTGGACAATTGCTCGGAGGCTACTGGCGAGCCTGGGAGGTACAAATTCCGTTTTCTGGTCTTTTCAGTTCTATTTCACATTACCTGTACACTGCACACACTGCACACTCTGCACAATACACTGCACATACCGCTTTCTGCTTTATCTGCATACTGCTTTATCTGATAAGCATGCTCATATCTGTTCCGTCACACTGTACAGTTGTGGGTGTATGCCTACTTCCCTAGGCTTGCCCCAGTGCCAGACGAGGAGATTTCCCTTGGTGTCCCGTTCTTTCATCGCTTCGACGTGAGATGTGAGCGGAGGCCACGGGAGTCCGTCATATTCTTTCGCCGCTACTTCGATACCATCACCGCAGCCGAGGTATGTCAAACATTACAGTTCATTTAAGCTTCGCTTTATATTGCTCTTTCAATATCAGTAGGTAACAAATTGTATGGTATTTACAGATTACTTGGCAGCCTTGGGCCCCATTGCCTGACGCAGTTCGGGACCGGTATGCTAGTGCCCGAGAGACTGCCTAATTCAGAGTTTTGCTAGAGGGCCCTATCTACCGTGCCTGGTACTTGGGCGAGCGCTTCTTGCGGCAGACCCTCGACTTGCCAGAGTAGGTAGTTCCAGTACCTCCACCTACGACCATGAGGCTGACAGAGATGTATACTCTGGAGGAGATGATAGACTACACGATCGGCTGGGACTCCGAGCCTTTCAGGGAGGAGGGTGACTACGCCAAGTACATTCAGGCTTATCTGATGCCACCTCTGGCCGGTCCTCGCCGAGCTGAGAGGGAGAGGCCTACGGCGCCAGCAGTCGGGGTAGGAGCACGGAGGGCGGCTCGGGCTCGTGGCAGGAGCGGATCTCGGAGAGAGCAGAGAGGCGAGTGGCCAGCACTGCCTACGATGATGACTTGCCGAGGGCAGGGTGGGGAGACTTACCAGATCCCCATTGCTCCCCCTCCGACTGATCACGAGCTAGTCGGATTCTACAGCTTACCTCCGGTATCTACTACTTCATTTTGCATCCTGTAAAGTCATTTCATTTCATTTCTTTTGATGTTCCGCAGAATACTGATGCTTCTAACACTTTTGTAGGCTTCTGCCGAGTACACGCGCTAGTCTTTGGAGTTGACTGCCTCCGTGATGGAGACGCTACAGCGGAGTCTCGACCTGCTGGCTATATACAGTATCTCGGTAAGTTCTTTCAACCACAATCTCAAACCTTTCATAATCTGATGCATCCCATTATCAACACAGCAGTTGATACCCAGCCCTCACGGCATTGATACACTGTAACCCACAGACTGCTCGCAGCATTGTTTACAGCATTCACACACCGTGCTTAGTCACTGCATTCTGTACTGATATACTGCTCATAGTACTCATACACTGTATTCACACACTGTATTCTGTACTGATACACTTGCTCATAGCACTCATACACTGTATTCACACACTGTATTCTGTACTGATACACTGCTCATAGCACTCATACACTGTCCTCACATGTTGTATTCTGTTTTGTCTGCAACTGATGCACTTGCCATTGGTCCTTTTCAGGCCTCGTTCCAGATGTCGGCTGCAGGGGGTGCTCCAGCAGGACCATCTGCACCTACCCGAGGAGGACGGAGAGCAGGGCGAGGGACCATAGTACACCAACGCACCAAGGCAGGGCGCGCTCATGTTGGGAGCAGCTCACGGGCACTGATTTCGGATGATGATGAGTCCGAGACAGAGGCAGAGGCAGAGTCATCGGAGGATGAGACTAGAGATGATTCGGGCTCGAGCTCAGATGGTGGAGTCGGCGACGATGCTCCTGGACCTTCGTCTAGGAAGAGGACGAGGACAGACTCTTATGCCTGAGACCATTTGGCATTGATCTAGACTTTTGCTGCTTTTTTTCTCTTCCTGGCTTTGTTTAGACATTTTTGTTGCTTTTCCCTTTTTATTTTTCCTTTCTTTTTGTTGGTATCTTGAGCACATTGTACTGCCACAGGCAGGTTTTATTTTCGTCAAAACTATGTACTTGAAAAGATGATGGAATGAAACAAGCCTTTTGCCAAAAAAAGTGTTGCATTTGTACATCGGATCGCATCGCATTGCATCATCTTACGTAACAATGTAATTGAATTAGAAATTGAACATACATGTATCACCTGGTCAGGTAGACCAACGTAACAAATAAAACAAATCAACTCAATATGCAACAATAAGACCTTAACAAGTTTACAACTCGATAAGCAAAGAGCGACAACTCGATAAACAAAATTGCGATAACTTGGTAATGAAATGAGCAACAACTCGATAAGCAAATGAGTAACAACTCGATAAGTAAATTGAAGTAACGCAGGTGTGACTTTTGTGAACTCAACACCGGAAGGCACTGGAAGTGAAGCTAATCACAAGTTTCCAATATGTTCAATGCATAGACTGCTCATTTTGAACATACAGCTCACAACACAGTACTCTGTTCATACGGCTTATCCAGGACACTGCTGATTCTGAACACACAGCCCATTCTGAACATTGCTCATTCTGAACTCAAAGCCCATAACACAGCATTCTATTCATTTTGAACACACAGGATGCAAAGACAGCGTTTGCAGAAGTCGAAACAACCTCAGATACTTTTGCATCGCAGTTTAGAACCCATAGCATCAGACAGGTCCTGGTTCCACTGTTCTTACGTGACCTAGGTTAAACCCTGAGGTTTTATGAAAAAACAAATTCTATTTTGCACAAATGTGAAGAATGGCACAGCACCCTGAGCACAAAACAAACTTATTTTGAAATAAGAAATGAGTTTTTGACCAAGTATTGAGCCTACGACTAAACACAGAGAAAATGACTCAACCGAAAAACAAAGGGTAACAACCTAAACACATCGAGTAACACCCGAAACGACTCAAAACAAGAATCGAGACAGACAAAACACAACAAAACACTAGACTCAAATGTGCACGGGGAGCCTGTTTCTCCGGGTATTGTTTCCCACCCTTTCTCATCTGTGATTCTCACATCACTCGGCCCTTAGGCTCTGTTTTTTTCTGAAAAAGTCCTTTCCTCACTTTTTCTCTCAGTGCATATCTCTCTATTCTTCAATCTCTCTTATTTTTTATCCCTCCCCTGGGTGGTTGATGGACAAATGAGAAGTTGCGGGTTCTCTCCCCTGGCATTCCGCTAGATTCTTCTTCAGCTCACAACAGTGAACTTTTCCACAGAGGGGTTGCGCTACAATTGGGTTTGTAGCAAATCTGTAGCTGACATCGGTTAACGAAGCTCTGCTGGGGAGTTTGGACATGATCAGATCTGCCCAGATGAGGGAGCGAAATATCTAGATCCATTCCAGTTTGTGCTTCGCACTCGATTTGATACCTCGCTGCTTAGAGGATGTGAGAGCTTTCTGCCCTTTGCTGTTTGCTTTAGTTGTGCCCTTTTCTGGTAGGTAGAGTGCCCTTCTTGGCAAGTAGAGTGCCCTTTCTGGCAAGTATGTTGACAATGGGGAAAAGACAGAACACCTAACTCAATTGTGCCCCTAGTTCATCATTTTGACCAATATGAGAGTTAGATTAACATGTTTGTTCAATTTTCTGATTTGAAATCATGAAAGTTAGGTTATGAGCACTGAAAACTTTCCTTTTTTGGGTCCAAGAAATGGTCCAGTTTTGGAAAAATTGAACAAATTTTTGAGAAAATTAGTCAACCTCATTAAAAATTCTCAAAAAAACTATTTTTGCAAATGGCCACCGCTCGACGAGCGCGGAACCTACCCTTGAGATGCACAACCTCATATCCAAAACAATGGAAAATTGCCCCTTGTTTGAGGAGAGCTGCATGGCAACGGAAAGTTGCCCCTTATTTGGATGGCGTCGCGAGGCATTGGCGACGAAAAGTTGCCCCTTGTCTGGGTGGACCGCAGCATACCGTAATCAGTCCTCAGAGTGACGATCACAACCGAAACTCTTGGACACAGAGAAGGCGAGGATGAACAGAACCATTACATGGACATAGTCGATTTTGAAGTGTTTATGGCTGGACTTCAGAATGAAGTTGCCTACGTATCCCAAACGTGGGAATCAAGCCTTACGTAGTTTAGGTTAAGGTACACTCGGGTATTAACCTCTCCTTTTAAGCTCTAACTTTTGCCAAGGCCGCCCTTCTGGGTTTTCAACCTTGTGAGCTATGTTTTTCTTTTTTTTTTCAATTCTTTTTTTTTTTTGTTCATTTCTTTTCCGAATTTTTTTTGATTTCCTTTTTGATTTCTTTGCACTTTTCTCTTTTTTCTTATTTTTCTCTAACTTTTGCCTAGGTCGCCCTTCCGGGTTTTCGGCCCCGCGAGCCTCTCAAAGGGTAAAAGTGTAACAGGTCTATGTCAAATGGTTTTAGGGTCTCGAAGCCATCTGAATCCGGGAGAGTGGCTGTTGTTCACTAATGGTGTAGGAGTCCTTCAACAATATTTTCTTCTTTCCTCCCTTCTGAGAATTGGCATTCTTGCCAATCCTCAATGGTTTGCAGAATGATCCATCTTCGGCTCTTCGAGCACGTCTGATATTTTTTTGCCCCTAGTTCGAGGGGCGCTTTTGATCTAGCTTCGCAAGCTTCTTTTGACGACATCTGATTTTCTTGATCTGACTTTGGTGCCTCTTATTCGAGGGCTGCTTCGAATCTGGCCACACAGGCCTCACATTGTGGTTGATCGTTGGACATTCTGAACCCAAGTTCAAGGTTTTGAGAGCACAGGGGTTGAATCTCGAGGCTGAGAGCGATCCTAGGCTGCATAATCTCAAGAGCGACTCCACACAGGTCTTCGCGGGACCGCGCAAAACATTTTTTTTTTTGAAAACTTTTAAGAAAGCGACGAATCGCTCACGCTGAAGACAAGGTAGAACCAATCTGGATCAAGCCAGGGTCCTTCTCAGTATCCACACTAACAAGCATGATTTTATTCATTAAGGGCTTAGTATGCCTTTCTAACTCTCAATTGATCAAATTTTTGCAAATCTCGAGGAATTCCTTCCTCTTTGTTTTCATTACAATGTTCAAAAGGTTTTGAAAAACTTAGGTCAATACGATGAGTTCAAAGCACAAAAAAGTAAGCGAAAAGCACTGCCGTTTCATTCTAAACTTCCTGGCACAATAGGCTCAAAGTAGTAATAGGCACAAAAACATGACAACCACAGCTGTTTCGTTCAGATTTCCTGGTTGCAACTGGCTCCACAGCAGAGACAGACTCAAAAGAAAGCAAAAAGACAAATACAAAACAAAAAAGTGATGTCCGAGGTAACACCCCCGGAATCACCCGACTCCTACAAAACAGGACTGAATCGGTACAACAAAACAGACCCGACTGACTCAGTACGAAAAGACTGACTCAATACAAAACAACAAAACTGACCCAGTATCCAAGTCAGAAAGTACAAAACCAGCATTCGCAAATGCTCAAAATAGTGTGTGCCAAACGCCACATCTAAAATATACCGAGCGTCGCCCGCAGGCGGTCTAACCCCTGATCACATACTTGCATTATCCTCGAAGTTCACTAACCCAGTAATGACAGACTTCGCTGAGCTTGGTGGGAGGATGATTTCATTGTCGATCAAATCTTGCACTTCGTGGCAAAGATGAAAGAAGTTATCGGTGCTGTGACCGGTTTGTTGATGGTACGCACAACACTGGGTAGCATCATGTGAGAGAGGGAGGTTACTTGGGAGAGGCCGAGGCTCGAGGGGTTTAAGATGCCCCTTTTCAGCTAGGAATTGAAGTGCCTTAGACAAAGGCATGTAGAGGGCATGAAAGACCCTGCGACCTCGGGGCAGGTACTTCGAGGTTTGCTGACTTTTGCCAGACGCACTAGCAAAAGGATCTGTAGGCGCTCCCTTGACTCTTTGATCTTTCCCAGGCATAGGGTTAGGATTGGAAGGAACAATTTTGGTACGACGATCCCTATCCCGATTTTCTACCTAGCTTGAACTGCCCTTGGTCAGAGTGGGAAAAATATCATTCACGGTTTTAGCCACAACTGTGAGTACTTGCTGCTTATTCAACCCTCCGGCTTTCAAAGCCTCGACTGCCCACAACAGTTGTTCAACGGGATCATCGTCTGTTCCCACTTTGTTCTTACCTCTAGCCTCAGCTTGATCAAGGGTTTGGGTTGCTATATCAGAGCGGAACCCGGTTGTTGTTGACACGTCATTGCTATAGCTTGAGACAGCCTCAGGTTGGCTGAGCTCGATTACAATTCGCCCCAATAGAGGGGGGCTCCTGCGGTATAAAATTCTCGGCATACGATGTGGTTGGTGGCGAAGCCGACATTCCATAAGCAAGATCAGCCACAGACCTCTGGAGGTCGCCAATCATTCCCATCAACTTAAACATGGTGGGCTCATGAGCTTGAAACAACTGGGGTGTCCAGATCGGCTGCGCGACAGGCGACCTAGGCGGATGTGGTACTTCAACGTTGGTCTCATCCTGCAAGATGATTCCTTGGTCCAATGCGGCTGCCATAACCACAATTTCCACTAAATTTTGCGTCATCATAAGTCTGCTGAACTAAACGGAGGTGACGCAACCGATGACTGATGGATCAAATGTCTGCCTTGCCTCAGCGGAGGAGAACACCAAATCTCTGGACCCAAATCTCTGAACTAAAAGAGAAAACAAGCAGCATTTTAGTCCAACTTTATCAGAACAGACACAGGCATAGCTGAATAGCTGTACTCTACTACTGATCACTATTCGATAAAATCACTGCCCCAAAAACTGAATCTAATACCCGCAGATATAACTGATTCCCCAAAACACTAATACTGATGCCCGCAGGCCTAATACTCAGACTTGTGGACTGATACATGTATTTCCCTGTAGAGGCCAATTCTAAAGCACATAACAAACAAGTGAGAGCCAAAACACCCCTATGTTGGGATAGGGTTTCCCTGTCCTATTTTGTCAGGAGCTAGGGTTTCACTACGCACATAGCGGTTTCAAACAACCTACAATCGGGTGAGCAACCTGTCCTAACTTGGAATGGTCACTATGGATTCCGAATATGCACTACGTCGAATGGTCAAAAAGGGTGCCCCGGCAACAACCGAGGTTTGTGTTCCCAACGTGGCAGAGCCCGTAACCGGTTAGTCTTATGGTACGCTTAACAAAACAAGCCTCCGGCAAACCGTTCAGGAATAGCAGACGTAAAACACGGTGTCCTAAGTGCACCAATGCACATGCAATGCAAAAAAACACCTAAGTATAGTAAAAAAAAGATATCATGATGTAGACACCCCATTTTTGACCGACCTTGAGACTCAGACGTCACCAGCTGAGCGCTTGGTGATATTGCATAATGTGCTCGTTCAAAAGTTTCAGAGTCTTGGCCGTGAGCTTTGCCTCCAGACTTCCGAACCCTCTTTTGTGCCTGGCCTCGGTTTGCGAACTAGGCTCGGTTTTCTCTGTTTCTTTTCCTGAGGGGAGGGAGAGGTCCCGTGGACCATCTCTCAATGGCCGTGGGCTACATTTTGTGGTTGTAGGCCATTTTTCCCATTTCGGAGCCCGGTTCCCGGTTTTCGGAGCCGTCAGGCCGTGTGCCTCGGTTTGGGACCGCCTAACCACCTCCATTTGCTCTGATTTTTGGTATACATCTTATTTTCTCCCTTTTGAGGGACACTGAGGTTTGAGAGACCCACTTCGTGGTCGAATACCACTTTCGGTGTTTAACAGGCTGTTTTCGGGGCCCCGAACTGCGCGTTTTGGCCCCCGAACATTCGTTTTGCATCGGTTTTCGTTCATTTTTCGCAGGTATCTCTGTTTCATCACCAGGAAGGCCATAGAAGGGTGGGAGGCCAGCAATTATTTCAGCAACCAGTTATCTATCCTCCGGCACCCTCCGACGCCCGTTTTTCTCACTTCCGAGCCAATGTTGAACACCCTCGGGCCATTTTCTTGAACTTTTAACCACATATTTGTGATGTACACACATGGGAGGACCCTAAAAGTTGGTGGCCGGCCAGTAATTCCACCTGACCCTTTTGAACCCCTCCTAAAAATGGCCTATTCTCTCTCCTGTTTTACAGTTTGCAATTTTGAACCACAGGGTTGTGTTGATGACACATGGGAGGACACCTATCTGTGGTGGCCGGCCATTAAATCACCTTGACCCTTTTGACCCCTGGCCGGCCGGCCATGGGAGGTGGCCAGCCGGCCACCTGTAGCTCCAAAAGCTGGCCGGCCTCTCTCCTCACAGTGTGTACTTTATAGCTGTATAGCTGTTTTCCCCCGAAAATATCTATATCCGGGGGACAGCTTGTGAGGGAAAGTTGGTCCTTTTTTCCCCACTCTTTCCCTCCTTGCCCTCCCTCTCCTTGGTCCATATAACTGGCCTCCAGCTTTGGTCCAAGGGTTGGGAAATTTTTGGCTTCAAGACTTGTATCCATATCTCCCTCTATCTCTCTTTTTTTCAACAAAACAACCAAGTTCTACCACCTTTTCTTCATCACCACCAAGCACCACCACCACTACTCCATTTCCAGCAACTTGGGGAGTTTTCCAGCAGCTAAGAGGCACCACTTCTCAAGCCAAGAAGCAACCAAAGACTTGTCTTCAACGGTGAGTAGCATTTCCCTCCTTTTGGTCCATATCTTGTGTCATTTATAAGCCATATATGCTTGCTATTTTGAGCTCCGGCCCTAACTGAAAGTGGCCTTCTTTTGAGCTCTTTTTCACTTTTGCTTAAGGGCTCAACACTGTTTGAGCCCCCCATATTGCACTTGCTTCAATATCCTTCTTAAATACCGTTATCTTGCGTAGTATTTTTGGCTTGTGTGTGATCTGTTTTGGAGCATGATGTAAACTGAAAATAGTCTTATTTTGGCCCATTATTCATGTTTTATTAAGGGCCTTTCATGGTTTGGGACCTCCATATGCCACTTCATGTTATATCCCTCTTTGGTCCCCTTTTCTTGCATGTTCTGGCAGCCTATTATGCTTCGGTTTTTGGTCATTTTACAGCACTGAAAATAGTCTCATTTTGACCCATTCTTCATGTTTTATTAAGGTCCTTTCATAGTTTGGGACCTCCATTTGCCACTTCATGTTATATCCCTCTTTGGTCCCCTTTTCTTGCATGTTTTGGCAGCCTATTATGCTTCGGTTTTTGGTCATTTTACAGAACTGAAAACAGCCATATTTTGACCCCCTTGTCATGTTTCATTAAGGGTCTTTGGTTGTTTGATGAATTTTTTGTATACTTGCTTCTTTGGCCACCTTTTGGCCCATTTTCTTGCATAAGAGCTTAGCCATATCTATGTTTGTTTTTGGGGTTTTTACAGTTCTGTAAAGTGGATTATTTTGGGCCCCTCTTCAATGTTGTTGAAGGGCCCTAACCTGTTTGGAGTCAGCAGCTGTGAGTTGCTTCATAATCTCATATTTAGGGCCATTTTTGCATACTAGTTTTGCCCTATTTATGTTTGCTGTTTGGCCATGCTTTGAACTGGATAAATGCTTATTTTGGGGCTTCCTTGCTACTGTCTATTCATTGCATGTCCATATTGTGCATGTTTGGTATAGCTATAGGCCACTTCGGGTGCCAAAATTCATGTTTCGGGACTATTCCATGCATTGGGTGTACTTTCGCCTCATTTCGGGGCTGTTTTCCCCCACATTTCAGTGCTGAAATCCCATTAGCATGTTTGCATATCATTTTCCATGCCATTGCATTACATATGCCGTTGCCTCGGTTTGCGTGCCCGTGTGCACGCATTTTGAGGCACTTCATTTTCATCCATCGGCCTCTTATGTGAGTGTGGCTGAGGCTCTCCAATGTTAGTATAAGTCCATGTTGCATTCTATATGCCATTTTAGCCATATTGCATTGCATACGCCATTGCCTCGGTTTGCGTGCCCGTGTGCACGCATTTCGGGGCATCTCATTTTCACAACATAGTGCATACTACGCTGTATCTTAGTTGCATTCATGCATGTCATGCATATTGCATTGCGTTCGGAATAGGATTTAGCCTGGGCACGGGAAACGAGGTGCATTCCGTACTCCGAGTGACGGAATGTGTCTCAATTCCCCAGTCACCGACACTCTGGATTATCCATGATGGAGTTAGGTTTTAGTTGAGTTTTCATGTGCATTCATTCTATATTGAGTTGCACATTTCGATTCCTCGGCCATCATGCATCGATATGCGTGATTGGTGGCACGAGGATCGAGGCATGCATATATCTGTGAAAATACATTGCTATGCCCCTTTCCTGCTCTCTGTTGCAGCAAATCAAGAATCAGCAAACTTTCGGTGTTTGGCGCGCTTTCCAAGAAAAATCACAAAACAGAGGCTAATCGGGGCATCCCAGTGGATTTTCGCGCAAGGCAGCCCAGACATGCATCATTCATCAGAAGCAAGGCAGTCCCTGGCTTGCACGCCAGTTTTACAGCTTTCTTAGCTAATTTGATTAATTAATTAGGAATTTGTATATTCTTTGGACTGTATTGTTTGGACTGTAATATTCTTTTATTCGGGACTGTATTATTTATTCGGACCCTCTGCGCGGGGGCACAACTGTAATAAGTGTGCGTGAGTGTGATGTATGTCTTCCAACCCCACATCTTTCTTCCCTTTTATTTACCTGCTTATGATGGTTAGATTAGAGCATATTTCAATTAGCATACAGTATGACAGCATGTTTGCATCATTCATCTGTTTTGCATGCACCGGGCTTGGCGCATCATACTAACTGCATTTGTATTTCAATTTCAAAGTTGAATACTTGTTAGCTGTTACATCTCATATGCCATGTTTAGAATAGCCGAGCCTGCTATAGTTGTATTTTTGCATGTGTTGCATTAGGCATTTCTGTATATTTAGGATCATGCATGATTTCTAATTAGCTTCTTTTTTTGGCTTGGAGTACTCGGTGAGTTTTACGCTTTAGCATCTTTGCATGCGTGTGAGTGACTGCCGTGAATAGCATGCTTACCATGAGGCTATTTGCTTATGTGATATAACTGCCTGAATGCCTGTGGGTGAAGGTTGGGTTATCTGGATTAGAACAAATCATTGGCTGTGAGTTTTAAGCCCACCAGATAATGGCAAAACCATCTTTTCTAAGCCCACCTGAGGGTGGAAAAATCTGCATTTTAAGCCTACTTACGAGTAGCAAACCATCTTTCAAAAAACAAACATGAAATGTTTTGTTCCAATTCAGGCAACCCAGTCTATACTTGTATGCTATGTGCATCACATAGTAATCTAGGCTAATAACCGGAATAAGAACACATAATGTTTTCAAAACTAGATATCATGGTTAGTAGAGGCCGAGCTTTGATCGGGCGAGCGGGGGTGCTCACGAAGTGACCTTCCCCAATCGTACCCAAGTTCACGTGGCCTTAGGCAAACGAGTCAGGGTTTCCTAAATTTTCCCAAAATAAAACATTTAGGTGGCGACTCTGTATCTGGCAAAGCAGTCCATGTTCGGCACTTCTTTCAAAAATCTGTTTTCTCAAAACAATTTGCCGGATTTGGACTCTTTGGTTCAGACATAGAACCGTGACAATTTGAGAGTCCTGAGTTGTAGTGACCCCAAATGAACAGAACGGGAGCTCGTTCCTCCCGGGGCATTCGGGGACGTCTACAGTTTCTGGCGACTCTGCTGGGGATTTAGAGAACTTGACTCGAACTCGTGATATCTGTTTTTGACTACACTTGTGTGTTTCTTTGCATTGCATTTGCATTGGTGCGCCTAGGACACCGTGTTTGCCATCTGCTATTCCTGAACGGTTTGCCGGAGGCTTGTCTTGTCAAGGCATGACCATAAGGTTGACCGGTTGTGGGCTCTGCCAGTATGGGAACACAAACCCCGGTTTTACCGGGGCACCCTTTTTGACCATTCGACCTAGTGCATATTCGGATCCGTAGTGACCATTCCAAACTAGGACAGGTTGCTTACCCGTTTATAGGTTGTTTGAAACCGCTGCGTGCGTAGTGAAACCCTAGCTCCTGACAAAATAGGACAGGGAAACCCTACCCCAACATAGGGGTGTTTTGGCTCTCATTTATCTGTTATGTGCTTTAGAGTGCGTCTCTACAGGATTGCATGTATCAGTGTACGAGTTTGGGCATCAAGCCTGCGGGCGTCAGTTCAGTATTGTGGGTATCAGGCCTGCGGGCATTAGTCAGTATTTGAGAATCAGTTATCTGCGGGTATCAGATTCAGATATGGGGACAGTGATTCAGGGATAATAATCAGTGATTGAGGACAGTTTGTATTCAGCTTGTCAACCGTGTGTTATGCCAGGTTGTGTGTCATGCATTTATTTTAAGCTGTTATGCTGTCCGTTTATCTGTTTATTTATTTCCTTTTCGCTTTATTTATCTTTTGCTAGGGCAGTTCCAGCACAATTGCTTCCAACCCAGCAGACATTCCCCAAGCACTTTGGACACGAGGTCGTCGACTCAATCGATCCGAGGATCTAATTGACGGACAGCTAGTGTTCCATTCTCTACCCCCGGTTATCAGGCAGAGACCGAGGAAGCACAGTGTATCCGAGCAGAGGACTACCCCGTCAGTGGACAGTCAGATTGGGATCCCAATTACTGCTATAGAAATAGACTTGCCAACAGTTCAGACGAACCAAGGCAGTATGGCAACACCGACAGGAGTCGACGAAATGATGCTTCAGATGCAGGAAACCATGAGAGCCATGCAACAGGACGCCATTCGCTGGGATGAGTTTGCCAAACAGCAGGCCGAGATCATGGCCCAGCAGGCCGAACTGATTACCAGACTGCAACAGCAGAATGCGGCATCTGCTTCACATCAAGTCCTTCCTCCGCCAGGGGCTCCATTACCCGAACAGGCACCTACTGTTCAGAACACTCTGCCTAACACCCAGAACGCTGTGCCAAATCTCCAAAACTTACAAGAGGACACGAATCTTCCAACGGGGCCAGCTCCGCCCCGGCTTCCGCCACAACTGTCCAAAATCCATGCACCCAATCACCCGGACTCTCCCTTTGAGTTCGAGGTTGATCATACAGCTCTGAAATTGAGCAAACTTGAGAAGCTCTTCAAGAAATCCCAGGGGGTCAAGGCTATCCCAGATATCGAAGACGGATATACCGACGTGGCCGTAACATTACCCGATAGGTTCAAAATGCCTCAAATTGACCGCTTTGACGGGTCCGGGGACCCCATGGTCCATCTCCGACTGTTCTCAGACATCTTGCGGCCAATGGGCCTAACGCGACCACAGAAGCTTTCATTATTCGGCCGAACCTTGTCGGGTGTGGCCGCCCACTGGTATGCAAAGTTAGAGGATGAAGTGAAGAAGAATTGGGATGAAATGGCTGAGGCCTTTGTCGCGCAATATTCGTACAACACTCAGATCGAGATTACAACTCGCAATCTCGAAACGACAAGGCAAGAGCCCAAAGAAACTTTCTCAGAATTTGTAATCCGATGGAGGGCAAAGGCGTCAATGATGACTTTGAGGCCCACGGATAAGGACCAAATCCGGATGATTGTGCGCAATCTCCACCCAAAGTTGATGCAGAGAATGATTGTAATCCCCTTTCCTACTTTCTCAGATTTACACGAGATGGGGGTGCAAATCGAAGATGCAATGAAACAAGGTCTGTTCGACCACGATAGGGAGCAACCGAGGAGGACTTTCAACCGTAACAACAATGCGGGCCCAAGTGGCGCTGCAAATACAAGAGCCTCGGAAGTCAGTATGGTCACCACCATCCCCCCTCCCCTTCCAAGGCCCATGGCTGCCACACCCTTCTCCGGTGCGTCCGGAAGCAATACTCAAACCTCCAAATACTCCCCCAGAGGCCAAAGAACCTTCACCCCATTATACATGCCTCTGTCCAAAGCTCTAGGGGTATTGATCAGGAAAAAGCATTTAAAGCCCCTGGAGCCGAGGCCACTACCGAATCCACTCCCTCCCTCTCATGACCCAGCAAAATACTGCGCGTATCACCAACAACACGGTCACGACACCGACCGTTGTTTCAGATTGCGTCATGAGATCCAGGATCTTATTGACAAGCAGGTGATTGCGCCTCCCGACAAACCCAATGTCACAACCAATCCTCTCCCACCGCATAACCAAGCTCCCCCTCCCAATAGAATCAATTTTATCCAGACTGGGGTCATGTTTTACGATCCTAGTATCTATATTACCCCCACCTACCTACCCAAGCCGGAGGTGTTCCTCTCCGACTGCACTGACTTTTTGTGCATGTTGGACATCTTCACAACCCAACCAGAGCCAACGGTGGTGGCCATCGAAGATGGGGAAGGGCAGACTTCAGGAGAGAGTGGGGTTGTTGAATCTGGGACTGGACAGAGTTTTGCTGGGAGAGCCTATGATCCAAGCGAGTACATCCTATCAACGAGCCAGATTGGGCTGGGTATAGAATTGCCAGAGACAGGAGAGCTGTGCATGATCCGGAGGGATGGATCTGGGCTAGGGGCAGATGATCTGACAGCCATAGAGGAGGACTTTGCCAACCTGTAATTTTTTGACGATCAAGAATCAGGGGATGTAGCAATCAACTGGTTCGACTATGAGGAATCGGCAGAGGCCACTGGATGGCTCGATGATCAACCAGATGTAGTGGGGGAATCCCAACCAGAACAGGGCCCGGCAGGGGCGAGAGAATCAGCTGTGACCGGAAGGGCCGGAAGTCAAGTTATATCGCCGGAGAGCGCCGGTGCTAAGAATTCCGCTCGAGACTTGGGCATTATGAATGCGGGGATTGTTGGACAACCAGCTGTACTGAAGTAGTTGGAACGAGAAAGGTTTGAGGATGCTGAGAGAGTTAGGAAAGCTAAGGGCCCTGAGGGGACCGAGAGTACCGTGTGCACGAAGATAGAGAATGCTGCGAGCACGCAGACGGAGAGTACCGCGAGTGCAACTGAACCGGAGCCAGACAGGTGTCTGTTGGCTGCCGACGGAATGTGGTGGGAAGACGATGACTTATGTCTTGCCCACACGGATGAAGATTGGGGAAATAATCAACCGGATGACACTTGGTACCTCGATGAGGTTGACCATATGACGAGAAGTGGGCGGTACTTCAAACCCCCACACCTAGACCAACCCGAGGCATCCGGGAAGGATAGAGAAGCGGAGAAACAGAAGGAGAAGCAGATTGAAGAGGAAGCTGTGCTGAAACAGTTAAAGAAGATACAAGCAGACATCTCCATCTGGGGACTGCTAATGGCATCGCGAGTACATAGGCAAGCTGTCTTGTCTGCTATGGACAAGTCCAAACTCTCCATAGATACCACGCCTGAACAGCTGGTTGGGCTGGTTTTTCCGAGAGGAGGTTCCCCGGCATTAACCTTTTCGGACAAGGAACTACCGCCTGAGGGCATAAATCATAACAAACCTCTCTATATTTCTGTGGAATGTAGAGATAAGTGGATACCGGTGGTACTTGTTGATACCGGGTCTGCGATTAATGTCTGCCCAACCAGAACGGCATATGCAATCGGGTTGAAGCCCGTGGACTTCGTCCCAACTACTCAAGTGATCAGAGCATACGACAATACCAGCAGAGAAGTGATAGGGACTGTTAAAATTCAAACCAAGGTTGGTCCAGGACAACATAGCATTGAATTTCATATCTTGGACGTTCCCGCAACCTTTAACCTACTTTTAGGGCGACTGTGGTTGCACCAGGTCAAGGCAGTCTCTTCCACTCTACATCAGATGCTAAAGTACCCTCACGGGAAAGGGGTAGCGATCGTCTTTGGGAATTCATCAATCCATCCGCCGCCAGAAGTGTCCACACCTGTCTTGGAGATCGAGCACGGCACGGAGGATGTGTTTTTATCGGGGTTCACTTTGGCTGAGGCTCGAGTGGTACAGAATGTCATGGCTGTGAATGAGGGTATGTACGTCAGTGCTCAATCTGTCTACCTCATGAACAAGCTACAACATATCCTCGGAATGGGATTAGGAAGAAGCGGCCGGAAAGGCGTCGCGGCATTGGCCGAAGTGCCACACAACCCTCACACCTTTGGATTGGGTTATCTGCCCACCAAAGAGGACTGGTTGAGGAAGGGGAAAGAGATGGCCGGAAGAGCCAGAGCAAAGAAGGCTGGGAAGCCATTTGAGTTAATGCATAGGCCCATCTGGGGTACCCTAAGCGGACGCTTCGTCCAGGAGGGGGAAGACTTTCCATTCTGCGGCTTCCCAGAACCATGGCTGAACGCGGAGAGGAAGCGCGTGCCTGGTTTCGAAATCTTCTTCGACTTACAATTACTTGGGGATGACGTTGCCGAAGCGCAGACAGACCCACCAACTGAGGTTGAGCAGTGTAAAGTAGTGGATTCTGAAAGCGCCGAACTTGAGATGGGGGTAGCACTAGCGTGTCTACTTTCAGATCCTTCGATCGACCAAGAGTGCTTGGGGGATAACTCCTCGGTTTCCATGATTGGAGATGAAACAGCTGCGGGCTTTCCAGCGACTATCTTGGATGCATCTGTCGCACCCTCTCTCACTTGGCAATACGAGGAGTGATTTTTGTCCAACAACACTGGGTCAGGTAGTGAGCCGGAATCTGATTCCACCGAGTCCTGTGAGTCGGAATCAGGTTCCAGCTCGACTGAGTCTGAGTTCGGTATTCCTGGGGGTGATAACCCGGATGCCACAGTCCTGTCTAGGTCGTCATTTTCTTTTTCTTTTGAGTCTGTTGTAACAGAAGAATCAGACGGCTTGGAAGTGTTTAATGAGAATGATGTGGATGTGGTTTCTGAGTATTTTTCTGTGCCTTTGATTTATTGCTTAAATCAGGATTTTCAAAATTTTGATGAAAACGACGAGGAAGAAATTCCTCCGATTTTGCAACGATTAATTCATCAAGAGCAGGAAAGATTTGTTAAACCCTTAATGGATGAAATCACTACCGTGAATGTTGGTACTGAGAAGGACCCGCGGCTGGTCCAGATCGGGTCCACGTTGTCTTCGGAGGAACGCGAGCGCTTAGTCGCTTTATTAAAAGATTTTAAAGATGTTTTCACGTGGTCCTACGAAGACATGCCTGGAATCGATCCTGAGATTGTACAACACCGGATCCCTCTTGATCCCGAGGCCCGACCTGTCAAACAGAAGCTCAGAAGGATCCGCCCTAACTGGGCCATTAAGATCAAGGAAGAGGTCACCAAGCAAATCGATGCAGGCTTCCTGCTGGTATCCGAATACCCGACTTGGTTGGCCAACATTGTTCCGGTGCCGAAGAAGGACGGCAGAATTCGGGTTTGTGTAGACTTCAGAGATTTGAACAGGGCCAGTCCGAAGGACGACTTTCCCTTGCCGCACATTGATGAATTGGTGGATTTCACGGCAGGACACGCCTTGCTTTCGTTTATGGATGGTTTCTCAGGCTATAATCAGATAGTAATGGCACCCGAAGACCAGGAGAAGACTGCATTCACTACCCCGTGGGGTACATATTGTTATAGAGTGATGCCATTTGGGTTGAAGAACGCTGGACCTACTTATCAACGGGCAGCAACTACAATATTGCATGATATGATCCATAAAGAGGTCGAGGTGTATGTGGATGACATGATTGTCAAGTCCAAAGAAAGAGAGGGCCACTACACCGCCTTACAAAAGTTTTTTCAAAGGATCAGAGAGTTTCGGCTGCGTTTGAATCCCCAGAAGTGTACTTTTGGTGTTACAGCGGGAAAAATGCTAGGGTTTCTGATTACACAAAGGGGCATCGAGGTCGACCCTTCCAAAATCAAGGCCATCTTCGAAATGCCACCACCAAGGACTGAAAAGGAGGTGCGAGGCTTTCTGGGTAAAGTGCAATTCATAAGACGGTTTATCTCAAAATTAACCTTGACTTGTGAACCACTTTTTGGTCTCCTGAAGAAAGGAAAGAAATTCCAATGGGACGGCCGATGTCAAGCAGCTTTTGAACAGATCAAAGAATATCTACAGAACCCGCCCGTGTTGTCACCACTAGAACCGGGGAGACCGTTGATATTGTACCTTTCGGTAACTGAGACTACCATGGGCTGCATGCTCGCACAGGAGTCAGAAGACAAAGTGGAAAGGGCCATCTACTATCTGAGCAAAAAGATGCTGGATTACGAGACCCGCTATACACCGCTGGAGAAGGCTTGTTTGGCCTTGGTATGGGCTACCAGGAAGCTGCGGCACTACCTGTTAGCTCACTCTGTAATGTTGGTTTCACGTTTGGATCCCATCAAATATCTTTTCGAGAAACCAGCACTTACGGGTAGGCTAGCTCGTTGGCTGCTGTTGCTCTCTGAATTTGATTTGAAGTATGTAACGCGCAAGTCAGTAAAAGGAAGAGCGGCAGCAGAGTTCCTTGCCGACCACCCGGTTGAGGAGGATGAAGCGGTTGAGTACCTATTCCCAGATGAAGCCATTTTGCACATCAACGACGAATATTGGACGATATACTTTGACGGAGCATCAAATCAGTACGGATATGGGATAGGGGTGTTGCTGATAGCACCCGACAATTCCCGTATTCCTTTAGCCTTCAAACTCCGATTCAAAGTCTCGAACAATGAAGCAGAATATGAGGCGTGCATTGCCGGCCTAGAAGCGGCCTTGGAACTAAGGGCAAGACGTTTGGACGTTATCGGGGATTCGAACCTTGTTGTTTCTCAAGCAAACGGAGACTGGAAAGTCAAGGAAGAAAAGATGATGATGTACCACCAGACCTTGGACTTGTTAATTCCTCGGTTTGAAAAGCTAAACTTTGCTCATCTTCCAAGAGAGAACAACAGGTTCACAGATTCTCTAGCAACTCTATCTTCTATGATAGACATCCCATTTGGAATCCGGATGTGTCCAGTTGTCATTGATCAAAAATTTGCACCAGCTTACGAGTCGATTTCCGCCATAGATGAGGCCCAAGACGACAACCCCTGGTATTACGACATTTGGAACTTCTTGGAAAAGGAGACGTATCCACTAGGGGCAAATGCCAAGGATAAGAGGGCCATCAGAAGAATGGCGGTTCAGTTCATCATCTGTGGGGGTAAGCTGTACAAAAGGGGTCATCTGGGAATGCATAAGCTCTGTGTGGAAGCTGAAGAGTCGAAGCGCCTGATGGAGGCCATCCATGGAGGGGAGTGCGGTGCACACATGAATGGAGTAACGCTGGCCAGAAAGATCCTCAGACAGGGCTACTACTGGTCAACCATGGAGGAGGATTGTATCGGCTTTGTTCGGCAATGCCACAAATACCAGATCCATGCAAACCGTATGAACATCCCGCCGTCAAAGCTGTACAACATGACTTCCCCATGGCCATTTTCCGTTTGGGGAATTGATGTGATCGGAGCTGTTACCCCGAAGGGGTCAAACGGGCATGAGTTTATCCTGGTAGCGATAGATTATTTCACAAAGTGGGTCGAGGCCCAATCGTACGCGGTGTTGAAGGCGTCGCACGTCGCAAAGTTCATCTGAAACATCATCTGTCGCTACGGGTGCCAAACGAGATAATTTTAGATAATGGTTCCCACTTCAAGAAGGAAGTGATAGACTTGTTGGAAAAATACAACGTGGCTTTCCATAAGTCATCTACATACCGGCCGCAAACTAACAGAACGGTCGAGGCCGCCAACAAGAATATCAAACATATACTGCAGAAGATGGTGGAAACCTACCGGGATTGGCCAGACAAGCTGCCATTTGCTCTGTGGGGCTACAGGACTTCAATCAGAACTTCTACTGGAGCGACTCCGTATTCATTAGTCTATGGGATAGAGGCCGTTCTACCTATCGAGATTGAGGTTCCGTCGTTACGAGTATTGGCTGAGTGCCAATAGCCGAAGCAGATTGGCAGCATATCAGATTTGAGAAACTCATGCTTTTTGATGAAAGAAGACTGAAAGCACTGTATCACATTCAAGGCTATCAACGCAGAATTGCCCAGGCTTTCAACAAGAAGGTTAAGTCCAGGAATCTGAAAGAAGGAGATTTGGTGCTCAAGGACAACCGAGCTCCCATCCACGACCCAAGGGGCAAGTTCAAACCCAATTGGACTGGTCCTTACATCATCAAAGCTATCTGGTCAGGTGGAGCTGTGGTTCTGATGGATCTAGATGGCCTAGAGTTTTCACAACCGATCAACATGGACAAGTTGAAGAAATATTATCCTTGAGAGGCTCGCTAGGCCGAAAACCTGAAAGGGTGACCTAGGCAAAAGTTAGAGCACAAAAAATTGGAAAATATAAAAATTGAGCTCGCAAGGCTGAAAACCCGCAAAGGGCGACCTTGGAAAAAGTTAGAGCACAAAAGGAGAGTGAAAATACTCGAGCGAACCTAAGCCTGAACTACGTAAGGCTTGATTCCCATCTTCGGGATACGTAGGCAACTTCACCTTGAAGTTCAGCCATAAACTCTTCCCCGATCAACTTTGTCCATTTTGATCATCTCAGTCATCTTTATCCATCAGCATTTATCGCGATCTCCATTGCAGTGCTGTTCAGACTAGGGGCAACTTTCCGTTGCCATGCAGTGCCGCGGTACTCTTCAAACTAGGGGCAACTTTCCAGTTGCAGGGATTTGGGGTTGTGCATCTCAGTGACAGATCTTCAGCGTGTCCAGTTCTGATCCACAACAAAAATGGTTTTGAAAAGTTTTAATAAAAGTTGACTTTGTTCAAATTAATCTCTTTACAACTAAGACCATTTTTGGACCAAAGCGGAAAATTTTCAGTACCACAACCTTCAATTTCATTGATTTCAAAACAGAGTTCTCCTGCTCTTGCAAACAATCGAGGTTGCTTTTTTATTACATTCATAAAGAAAACTTGAAAGTACTAATAAAGCAATAAATCTGGGGCATAGTCGAGTCAAGTATCTCTGCGCCCCCTCCCAGAGCTGGTCGAAGCATCTGATGCCAAGCTAGGCCCAACCTGTGCCTCCTCATTGAGCCAATCCAAGCACTCGTCAGACAAAGTGCAACTGAAAGTGGGAGCAGGAGCCAGGAGCTCTCTAGTCCTCCATGCTGTGGCATATCGGGCAAGCTGTGCACCTCGGACCTGGAAAAGCAGCTGGGTACTCAATCCCCTCTGGTGGGCAGGTCTGATCATGACCGAATTGGCGCAGGAACCGGAACAGAAAATAGAATACGCAGTGGGTTAGACCAATCAACTGGATCCCGATCAGCCGGGACATGCTATAACTCATTGCCGGGAGGTTGAGCCAAGGACAACGCCAAGTAATGCGATCTGCGGACAAATTGCACATCCAATCAAACCACCACCTTTCGTCAAGAGCATTGACTAGGCGCTTCCGAAAGAAATAGCCTCGAGCCGAGTAGGCTGGGCAAGAGTCCACAACCTGCACCTTGTCCATTAACCATACCTGGGGAGGGATGAAAAATGAGAGAATAAAGAATAGAGAGGTGTACGATGAGAGAAAAGTAAGACAAGGGTTTTGTGAGAAAAACTGAGTCTGAGGGCCGAGTGATGTGAGCAAATACACGTGTGAGGTTGGGTGGGAAACATTACCTGCAGCAACAGTGGACTCCCGGCAAACCTAGTCGTCTCCCGGCGATAGACAGAATCCAAACCCATCAGCGTCTCAGCCAAGGTCATGGCGATGCAGCTCTTTCCTTCTCTCAAACCTTGGGCAACTTCAATCAGATGAATGCTAGCTCCGCCGAAGCCCGAGGAAAGCAGAAAGTGAGACAGCAAGCACAAGCAAAGGGCGTGTTGCCGGAAACCTTGCCAATAATGGTTGCTGTGGTCACCGGCGTCAGAAAAGTGATGAATCAAGCCGAGGATATCCAGTTCCCCACTGCAGATCAGAGATCGAGCATCATGTGCCGTGAGCCCACACATCTGCCCTAAAGCCTGGGCGTGGCCGAAGCGGAGCTGGGGCAAGATCTCTTCATAACTTTCAGATTCCATCAAAACCTGAAAATCTTCAAAGGTTGGACACACCTCTTGGCCGCCGAAGCTAAAGACGTGCGTCACTGGCTTCCAAAACCTCGCCGCGGCATGGAGGAAAGGGAGATGCAGCGAAGTGCGGCTCAGCGTGAATAGTGCATTCAAGCCAAAACCCTGAAAGTTTAACTTTTCCGAGCCATCTAGAGAAGAGATCCAAGATATGAGATTTTCTGCGAGATACGCCTCCATCTTTGTGCAAAACTAAGATGAATTGAATCAAAGCATGGAGCTAAGGCTTTTATAGATCGAATAACATTGTTCAGGAGGACACGTGTCGAAAAGTGGACGGTTGCAGGCATAGGTGGTCGGCCGACCACCTTTTCTGGCTGGCCGGCCACATTTCTCCTTTCCAAACACAAAAACTGGCCGGCCGGCTCCAAAAAGTGGCCGGCCATGCTCCAGTGTATGCCTTTGGTCCTGTTTTACCCTCCGAGGGAAAGTTTCAAGCATTTTCGTGCAACGGATGTGTCAAAAGCCTCTACTTCCCTCTGTCTCGGATGCGTTCCGGTGCCCAGATCGTCCGAAGTACACTTCATTTCGTTAAGTCTTGTTTATCGAGTTGTTGTTTTGTTTATCGAGTTGTTGTTTTATTTACCGAGTTGTTGTTTTGCTTATCGAGTTGTTGTTTTGTTTATCGATTTGTCGTTTTGTTCATCGAGTTGTTTGTCGAGCTGTCGTATTTCGTGTTTTTGAGTTGTTACTCTTTGTTGAAACTTTTGTTTAAGTCTTGTTTATCGAATTGTCAACATTATTGCATTTTGATTATCGAGTTGTAACTTGCTAGGGTTCTGTTATATCTTAGTAAGTTGAGTTGCTTGGTTTGTTGCGTCGGTTCACTACCTAACTTGGTGATTACACAATGCACATTCCCATTCAATTTCATTCTTGTGCAAAATAAAATAATGCGATACGATGCTAAAAGTTTAAAATACAAACACCTTTTCAAAAGCTGTTTCATTTCATCATGTTTTACAACAAACAAAGGTACAAGTTTTACAAAAAATAAAACTGCCTAACAATATGCAAAGTGCTACAAACTACTAGCAAAAAGAAAAATAAAGCAGGAAATAGCAGCATCAATGCCCTCGGGAGCAGGAATGAGAGGCACTCCTCATCCTCTTCTGCGGGACAACCTCTACACCATCATCATCATCCGGGTCGGAGCTGTCATCCTCAGGATCCCCTCAGCCTCACCTCCGCTCCTGGAACCAAGACCGGAGTCCCCCTCCTCAGCAGATGTCTCTGACTGACGGTCGGTAACCTCCTCCTCCTCATCGGGCTCCGCCTCTACAACAGGTGCCCTACGTCTGTGAGAGGACCCTCCTCGAGCTCCTCGGAAAGGCCTAGATGGCCCAGCTCCCTGCGAAGGCCTGGATGGCCCAGCTCCCCAAGAAGGCCCAGGTGGCCCGGCCTGCGGCTGAGCATATGCAGGAGGCATCTGAAAGTCAAAGAGTTCAATACATCAGTCCAAACATGTACATCAGATGCAGATGCAAGCAAAAACTACATGAAGTGGGTGCATGTAAACACAGTGTACAAGTGAGGTGTGTGTCAGATGTGCTCTACACAAATAGCCTACCAATGTAGTAGAGATCAGCATGTCATCAGAAGTATGATAAATGCCAGAAAACTAAAGGGTACCTGAAAGCCCATGATGGACAACTGTGCCTCCCTCCGCAGGATCATGCCCTCAAATGCCGGCATCACTCTAAGCATCTCATCCACGTACTCAACAGGAGGCTGCAGATACAGATGCAAAACTATCAGTAAAGGAATGAATGTCCAAGTATCCGACTGATAAATCAAAGCTGTAAAGCATACCGGTGGTGAATCAGGATCTCTGACGTATCTATGGTCAGGAAGGGGAGGCTCCAGCGAGACCTGGTAAGGAACCCCAAAGCGCCAACTCGTCAACTCGGTCAGCATGTCTGGCCACCCAGGGTGATGAAGAGTCGGAGGAATCGGGGGAACCGGTCTACCCCCACCTCTAGATATACCAGCCCTGCTGGTAGAAGGGGCGTCTGCAGCCCGAGCCCGAGCCTGAGCCTGGCTAGAGGATCGCATACCAGCGGACCTCGTCATCGGGGTGCGAACTCCCGTCAATGGAGGCATCAGGTATGTATGACGGTAAGTGGCGTAGTCCCCCTCCTCGAGATGTAATAGAGCATCAGTACCCAGCATAGCACTGACTACATCCTGGGAAGAGAACCTGTCAGCGGTCCGCATACTAACTGGAGGTGCTGCGGGAGGGTCCTGAGAAAGGTACCCCCACACCTGACGTAAAAAGCGTTCCCCCAGAAACCATGCTCTACCAACAGGTCCTTCGAACAGGAGCCTGTACTGAAAGGTGCCCGATCCTCCGGGATACTGAAATCGGAGACCATCACTCAAGGGTGCCCAGGGCTGCCATGTGATCTGCGGACAACAAGTGCATAAACCAATCAGAAATCGAGAATATGCGTGGCAAATCAAAGATGAAAATGGAAAGAACTGAGAGTTCTGAAGTACCTCCGATGGCCGCACAGTGTCAAAGTACTGCCGTAAATAAGGGAGAGACTCTCGGGGTCTCGGCCGGTGCTGGCCCTCAAACACCAGCGAGTATGGGGTCATGAGGGGCCCTGCCACCTCCAACTCTGGGGCTAGCGTCGGGAAATAGACGTAGACCCATAACTGAGAAAAGCAGTGCAGAATGTAAAGACAAAGTGCTGAGGGCAAAATACAGACTGTAAAGTGCGCTGTGTGTGCAATGTACAAGTAATGAGGAGCAGAAATGTAAATCAAGAGGACAGAAAGTACCTCCCAGGCTCTCCAATAATCGCCGAGTAAGTCTCCCTACCCACGGGAGGTCGCGCTCGTATAACAGTAAAGAGTAGCCAGGCCGGCGCCACCCCAGTCGTATCGACTGACCTGTGATAGGTCAACCAGGGCGCTCAACAGATACAGCCCGACTGTGTTCCCTCTATCGGCGAACAGAGTAGTCCCGAAGAGGAACATAAGGAAACCACGGGCATACTGCTCTGTCTCCTCCGGAGTCCCGGGCTCCATTTCCACCCGCCGAAAATGAGAAGAGAACCAAGTGTACCGGACTCTCCCGAAAGCCCTGTCGACAGGCGGGCGGGCCCCTAGCAGATGAATCCAAGCGGCCTCCCACTCGCCCATGTCCTCATCATAAGGAATGGACCAACCTCCTATGTCCAGGCCGGTCAACACAGCGAAATCCAGTGGGGTCATAGTCAGATCCCCAGTGGCGGAGAAATGAAAGGAGTTGGTGGTGTCCCACCATCTCTCCACCAGGGCGGCCATCAGTGTCCTCCTGGCAGGACAACGCGATAATCCCATGCAGAAGGCCCCAAACCCTGCCAAATCTACTAACTCTCGGACGGCCTCCGGGAGCTCAATGTACCAATCTCTAGCGGCGGTGGAGCCATATCCCTGCACATTGCGGGAACCAACCTGCATTCAGAATGAATACATGTATCAGTATAAAAATGAATGAGCTGTGTGCCAATGAAATGAATAAGCTGTGTGCCAATGAAATGAATAAGCTGTGTGCAAATGAAATGGATGAGCTGCGTGTTCAACTCTTAATCAGTGTGGGCTGTGTGTTCACCATCAATCTGGGCTGTGTGTTCAGAAAATTAGTGTGGGCTGTGTGTTCACCATCAATCTGGGCTGCGTGTTCGGAAAATCAGAGTTTGGGCTGTGTGTTCTACTCTCTATCAATGTGGGCTGTGTGTTCACCATCAATCTGGGCTGCGTGTCCAAAAATAAAAAAATAAAAAAATCAGAGTTTGGGCTATGTGTTCTACTCTCTATCAATGTGGGCTGTGTGTTCACCTTCAATTCGAGCTGCGTGTTCAGAAAATCAGAGTTTGGGCTGTGTGTTCTACTCTCTAAATCAATGTGGGCTGTGTGTTCACCATCAATCTGGGCTGCGTGTCCAGAAAATCAGAGTTTGGGCTGTGTGTTCTACTCTCTATCAATGTGGGTTGTGTGTTCACCATCAATCTGGGCTGCGTGTTCGGAAAATCAGAGTTTGGGCTGTGTGTTCTACTCTTTATCAATGTGGGCTGTGTGTTCACCTTCAATTCGAGCTGCGTGTTCAGAAAATCAGAGTTTGGGCTGTGTGTTCTACTCTAAATCAATGTGGGCTGTGTGTTCACCATCAATCTGGGTTGTGTGTTCAGAAAATCAGAGTGTGGGCTGTGTGTTCACCTGCAATTCGAGCTGCGTGTTCGGAAAATCAGAGTTTGAACTTTATGTTCTACTCTCAAAATCAGTGTGTGCTGTATGTTCACCTTCAAATTCGGGCTGTGTGTTCGACAAATCAGTGTTTGAGCCGTGTGTTCACTTCTTAACTAATGTGTACCGTGCGTTCGCAATCAATTAATGAGCCGAGTGTTCAGAAATTCAAGTGTCTAAGCTATATGTTCAAGATGCAGACAAAGTACTATGTCATAGGCTAAACTGCGTGTTCAAGCATGGCAAAGGCACAAAATGCACGAAAAATGTAGAAAATAAAGTAAATACCTCTCGTGCCTCATAAGAGAGGTGATGCTCTAGCTCTCGCAGAAGTAGATCTCTGGGTGCTCGATCATCAAAATCAGTGAAATGACGAAAAGTGGCCCGAGGAAGAACATGCGTTGGCGGAGCATACCTCTCGGGAATAAAGGGGCAAACCCTCGGGGGCAAAGTCGTAACATCAAAATCATCCCCGGCACCTGGAGGGCCTCCACCATGAGGAAAATTACCTGCCATTTCGGAAAATCTGCAAAAGGGGCAAAAATGAGCGAAAATGAGCAAAAATTGAAAAAAGTCAACAAAAGTCAACCCTCGGGAAATGAAAAAGTCAACAAAAGTCAACTCCCGAGAAAATCTTCCAAATATTGATACAAACTCACCTCAAGTGGCGAAAATGAGAAAAGAAGCCCCGAAACCAAAATTTAATCGCTTCAAAGTGCTTGAAACTGAATGTTTTCGCGAAAACAACTTGCGTGGGGCGTTGGAAAGCGCGTATAAAGCCCGGATCTGAAGAAAAAAATGGTTTGGGAAGCAAGAGGAGAAGAACTCTCGGCTGAAGTTATGAGCTCGAAGTGTATGGATGAAGGAATATATAGAAAGAAAGGGAAAAGACCAAATTGCCCACGGATTTGGGCAGGTGGCCGGCCGGCCACCTTTTCTAGCCGGCCGGCTATTCACTTTTTGAAAAACTAGCCGGCCACCTCCCCTTGGGAAAATAACTAGCCGGCCATGTTTCCCACATGCTCACCTAGCTCTCTGCAAATTTTGAGGAGGATTGGAGTTCCCGGGACCCGAAAAAGTTCAAGAAAAGTACACTTTCGGTCGCGAAATTGCTCCACCAGAACCCTAGCTTCAAGTTCTGACGTGTGTCTCATCATCATTCACCGAAATCAAGATGTATCCTTTCTGAGTGTGTTGTAGCCTTTCCAGGAAGTGAATCAGAGGCAGTGATCGAGTCGCCCTCGCCGAAATGCGCGTTTCTTCCCGCATTGTGATGCACTTTTATATCAACACAGTGATTGCCTGCATTCGATATCACATTGAACAGTATGCTGTTAGATATGTTATGCTTGTTGAGTTTCTTTATTTTGCAGGCACGATATTGTATGTACGGTTCATTTGAAGCTGGTGCGACCAGACAAATTGCGCAGGTATCGTATCTTCTCCGTGTGAGACGCGACGAGAATTGAATAATTCTCTGCATTTCTAACTGCATGAAATGTAGTCATTGCTTTGCATTCTTGCTTAAAACTGTTGCATCTATTTGCGAATACTTACTTCATTACAGCTTGCTGCATTTGCATGATCATTGAGTTACCTTCGGCTTCTTGCATTATCAGTTGCATTTTGCCTATGCCTGCGGGCATGCCTGCGGGCACTTTTGTGTTACTCTGTATGTTTGTCTAAGTCTTCGGCCTTGTCAAAAATGGGTCGTCTCTGGGCTTTGACATTCACTCCCGTCATTCTTATGACTTCCGAGTTCTGTCAAAGAGGGGCAACTGTAGACACCCCATTTTTGACCGACCTTGAGACTCAGATGTCACCAGTTGAGCGCTTGGTGATATTGCATAATGTGCTCGTTCAAAAGTTTCAGAGTCTTGGCCGTGAGCCCTGCCTCCAGACTTCCGAACCCTCTTCTGTGCCTTGCCTCGATTTGCGAACCAGGCTCGATTTTCTCTGTTTCTTTTCCTGAGGGGAGGGAGAGGTCCCGTGGACCATCTCTCAATGGCCGTGGGCTACATTTTGTGGCTGTAGGCCATTTTTCCCATTTCGGAGCCCGGTTCCCGATTTTCGGAGCCGTCAGGCCGTGTGCCTCGGTTCGGGACCGCCTAACCACCTCCATTTGCTCTGATTTTTGGCATACATCTTATTTTCTCCCTTTTGAGGGACACTGAGGTCTGAGAGACCCACTTCGTGGTCGAATACCACTTTCGGTGTTTAACAGGCTGTTTTCGGGGGCCCGAACTGCGCGTTTTGGCCCCCGAACATTCATTTTGCATCGGTTTTCGTTCATTTTTGGCAGGTATCTCTGTTTCATCACCAGGAAGGCCATAGAAGGGTGGGAGGCCAGCAATTGTTTCAGCAACCAGTTATCTATCCTCCGGCGCCCTCTGACGCCCGTTTTTCTCACTTCCGAGCCAATGTTGAACACCCTCGGGCCATTTTCTTGAACTTTTAACCACATATTTGTGATGTACACACATGGGAGGACCCTAAAAGTTGGTGGCCGGCCAGTAATTCCACTTGACCCTTTTGAACCCCTCCTAAAAATGGCCTATTCTCTCTCCTGTTTTACAGTTTGCAATTTTGAACCACAAGGTTGTGTTGATGACACATGGGAGGACACCTATCTGTGGTGGCCGGCCATTAAATCACCTTGACCCTTTTCACCCCTGGCCGGCCGGCCATGGGAGGTGGCCGGCCGGCCACCTGTAGCTCCAAAAGCTGGCCGGCCTCTCTCCCCACAGTGTGTACTTTACAGCTGTATAGCTGTTTTCCCCCGAAAATATCTATATCCGGGGGACAGCTTGTGAGGGAAAGTTGGTCCTTTTTTCCCCACTCTTTCCCTCCTTGCCCTCCCTCTCCTTGGTCCATATAACTGGCCTCCAGCTTTGGTCCAAGGGTTGGGAAATTTTTGGCTTCAAGACTTGTATCCATATCTCCCTCTATCTCTCTTTTTTTCAACAAAACAACCAAGTTCTACCACCTTTTCTTCATCACCACCAAACACCACCACCACTACTCCATTTCCAGCAACTTGGGGAGTTTTCCAGCAGCTAAGAGGCACCACTTCTCAAGCCAAGAAGCAACCAAAGACTTGTCTTCAAGGGTGAGTAGCATTTCCCTCCTTTTGGTCCATATCTTGTGTCATTTATAAGCCATATATGCTTGCTGTTTTGAGCTCCGGCCCTAACTGAAAGTGGCCTTCTTTTGAGCTCTTTTTCACTTTTACTTAAGGGCTCAACACTGGTTGAGCCCCCCATATTGCACTTGCTTCAATATCTTTCTTAAATACCGTTATCTTGCGTAGTATTTTTGGCTTGTGTGTGATCTGTTTTGGAGCATGATGTAAACTGAAAATAGTCTTATTTTGGCCCATTCTTCATGTTTTATTAAGGGCCTTTCATGGTTTGGGACATCCATATGCCACTTCATGTTATATCCCTCTTTGGTCCCCTTTTCTTGCATGTTTTGGCAGCCTATTATGCTTCAGTTTTTGGTCATTTTACAGAACTGAAAATAGTCTCATTTTGGCCCATTATTCATGTTTTATCAAGGGCCTTTCATGGTTTGGGACCTCCATATGCCACTTCATGTTATATCCCTCTTTGGTCCCCTTTTCTTGCATGTTTTGGCAGCCTATTATGCTTCGTTTTTTGGTCATTTTACAGAACTGAAAACAGCCATATTTTGACCCCCTTGTCATGTTTCATTAAGGGTCTTTGGCTGTTTGATGAATTTTTTGTATACTTGCTTCTTTGGCCACCTTTTGGCCCATTTTCTTGCATAAGAGCTTAGCCATATCTATGTTTGTTTTTGGGGTTTTTATAGTTCTGTAAAGTGGCTTATTTTCGGCTCCTCTTCAATGTTGTTGAAGGGCCCTAACCTGTTTGGAGTCAGCAGCTGTGAGTTGCTTCATAATCTCATATTTAGGGCCATTTTTGCATAGTAGTTTTGCCCTATTTATGTTTGCTGTTTGGCCATGCTTTGAACTGGAAAAATGCTCATTTTTGGGCTGCCTTGCTACTATCTATTCATTGCATGTCCATATTGTGCATGTTTGGTATAGCTATAGGCCATTTCGGGTGCCAAAATTCATGTTTCGGGACTATTCCATGCATCGGGTGTACTTTCGCCTCATTTCGGGGCTGTTTTCCCCCACATTTCAGTGCTGAAATCCCATTAGCATGTTTGCATATCATTTTCCATGCCATTGCATTGCATATGTCGTTGCCTCGGTTTGCGTGCCTGTGTGCACGCATTTCGAGGCACTTCATTTTCATCCATCGGCCTCTTATGTGAGTGTGGCTGAGGCTCTCTCATGTTAGTATAAGTCCATGTCGCATTCTATATGCCATTTTAGCCATATTGCATTGCATACGCCATTGCCTCGATTTGCGTGCCCGTGTGCACGCATTTTGAGGCATCTCATTTTCACAACATAGTGCATACTAGGCTGTATCTTAGTTGCATTCATGCATGTCATGCATATTACATTGCGTTCGGAATAGGATTTAGCCCAGGCGCGGGAAACGAGGTGCATTCCGTACTCCGAGTGACGGAATGTGTCTCAATTCCCCAGTCACCGACACTCCGGATTATCCATGATGGAGTTAGGTTTTAGTTGAGTTTTCATGTGCATTCATTCTATATTGAGTTGCACATTTCGATTCCTCGGCCATCATGCATCGATATGCGTGATTGGTGGCACGAGGATCGAGGCATGCATATATCTGTGAAAATACATTGCTATGCCCCTTTCCTGCTCTCTGTTGCAGCAAATCAAGAATCAGCAAACTTTCGGTGTTTGGCGCGCTTTCCAAAAAAAATCACAAAACAGAGGCTAATCGGGGCATCCCAGTGGATTTTCGCGCAAGACAGCCCAGACATGCATCATTCATCAGAAGCAAGGCAGTCCCTGGCTTGCACGCCAGTTTTACAGCTTTCTTAGCTAATTTGATTAATTAATTAGGAATTTGTATATTCTTTGGACTGTATTGTTTGGACTGTAATATTCTTTTATTCGGGACTGTATTATTTATTCGGACCCTCTGCGCGGGGGCACAACTGTAATAAGTGTGCGTGAGTGTGATGTATGTCTTCCAACCCCACGTCTTTCTTCCCTTTTATTTACCTGCTTATGATGGTTAGATTAGGGCATATTTCAATTAGCATACAGTATGACAGCATGTTTGCATCATTCATCTGTTTTGCATGCACCGGGCTTGGCGCATCATACTAACTACATTTGTATTTCAGTTTCAAAGTTGAATACTTGTTAGCTGTTGCATCTCATATGCCATATTTAGAATAGCCGAGCCTGCTATAGTTGCATTTTTGCATGTGTTGCATTAGGCATTTTTGTATATTTAGGATCATGCATGATTTCTAATTAGCTTCTTTTTTTGGCTTGGAGTACTCGGTGAGTTTTACGCTTTAGCATCCTTGCATGCGTGTGAGTGACTGCCGTGAATAGCATGCTTACCATGAGGCTATTTGCTTATGTGATATAACTGCCTAAATGCATGTGGGTGAAGGTTGGGTTATCTGGATTAGAACAAATCATTGGCTGTGAGTTTTAAGCCCACCAGATAGTGGCAAAACCATCTTTTCTAAGCCCACCTGAGGGTGGAAAAATCTGCATTTTAAGCCTACTTGCGAGTAGCAAACCATCCTTCAAAAAACAAACATGAAATGTTTTGTTCCAATTTAGGCGACCCAGTCTATACTTGTATACTGTGTGCATCACATAGTAATCTAGGCTAATAACCGGAATAAGAACACATAATGTTTTCAAAACTAGATATCATGGTTAGTAGAGGACGATCTTTGATCGGGCGAGCGGGGGTGCTCACGAAGTGACCTTCCCCAATCGTACCCAAGTTCCCGAGCCGAGGCAACTTTGGTGATGACGGACACGTGGCCTTAGGCAAACGAGTCAGGGTTTCCTAAATTTCTCCAAAATAAAACATTTAGGTGGCGACTTTGTATCTGGCAAAGCAGTCCATGTTTGGCACTTCTTTCAAAAATCTGTTTTCTCAAAACAATTTGTCGGATTTGGACTCTTTGGTTCAGACATAGAACTGTGACAATTTGAGAGTCCTGAGTTGTACTGACCCCATATGAACAGAACGGGAGCTCGTTCGTCCCGGGGCGTTCGGGGACGTCTACACATGAGTTCGAGTCAAGTTCTCTAAATCCCCAGCAAAGTCGCTAGAAACGGTAGACGTGCCCCGTGGGCCCCATGCTACAGTTCGGACTCATATGTCACGGTTCTTAATCTGATCTCGCAAAGTGCAATGCATGATTGATAAATCACCAAAGAGTCCAAATCTGGAAAATCATTTTGGAAAATTGATTTTTTTTTAGAAAGAAGTGCCAGACATGGACTGCTTTTCCAGATACAGAGTCGCCACCTAAATATTTTATTTTGGGAGAATTTAGGAATCCCTGACTCGTGTCTAAGGCCACGTGTCCATCATCACCAAAGTTGCCTCGGCTCGGGAACTTGGGTACGATTGGGGAAGGTCAACTATGAGCACCCCTGCTCGCCTGATCAAAGATCGGCTACTACTAAACATGATATCTTGTTTTTGAAAACACATGTGCTCTTATTCTAGTTTATTAGCCTAGAATTACTATGTAATGCGCACAGCATACAAGTATAGACTAGATTGCCTAATTTGGAACAATGCATCACATATCCATTTGTTTTGAAAATAGATTGAAATTTGCTACTTGTAAGTAGGCTAAAACACGGGTTTCGACGAATTATTCCGATTCGGGCAACCCAACCTTCACCCACAGGCATTCAGGCAGTTAATCAGCTAAGTAGATAGCCTCATGGTAAGCATGCTATCATGGCAACACTCGCACACATGCAAGAATGCTAAAGCATAAATGCTTACCTAGTACTCCAAGCCAAAACAGAAACTAGTTAGTAAGCAAATGCATGGTCCTAGTTCATGTTAAGAAGGCTAATGCAACACATGCAAAATGCAACTAGAAATAGGCTCGGCTATTCTAAGATGTCATGTGAAATGCAACTTTACATATGTATTCAAATTGGAATTGAAATACAATGCAGTTAGCATGATGCGCCGAGCCCGGTGCATGCAAGACAGATTGAATGGATGCAAACATGCAATCATAAGTATGCTAATCAAAACATGACCTAGAACTAACCATCAAAGCAGGTAAGTAAATGGGAGAAAGACGTGGGGTTAGAAGACATGCATCACACACACGCACACTTATTACAACATTACGCTCTCTCGGAGGGTCCAAAAGAATAATACAAATTAACTAACTAACAAGCTAATTAATTATTTACATAACCACTTCACTAATTAAACAAATTAATTAAGCTACTGAAAGCAGTAAAACAGCCTCGGGGAGAGGGGTGCATGCATGCACGCTCGGCTTCGCTCGGAAATCCAACGCCATACTCATGCTGCCTCTGTTTGCATTGTTTTATGCCTCTGAAAATTGCACAAGTCCCAAGGTTGGTTCTGAAACACTCCCTGAACATTGTAGGATGTCACCGGCCAAGAGAAATGGTCACCGGCCATGGAAAAGTGGTCATCGACCACAAATGAATCTCTCGGCCAAATATGGATAGCCGACCGGCACTGAAGATGGCCAACCGGCCATCTCTTCCTGCAGAATCCTGTTTGGTAGCAGCAGAGGACAGACAGAGTATGGCAAAGCGTTTACAATGCAATATATGCACACACACCCTCCTTATCATGTTATGAACTCAAAGGAGTGTGGTACTCGACCCTCGTGCCATCAATCACGCGTTTCGATGCATGATGGCCAAAGAGGCCAAGTGTACAATTTCAATGTCGAATGAAATGCACACAAGACAAATAAGAGGCCTCCAACCTCCATCATGTTTGATTCAAGAAGCAAGAGATGCATGCATGTAAGCAAGACTAATGCAACATGATCATGTTAAGGCGACAAGCATGCCAAATGTAATGCAACCTAGACAAGCATGCAATAATATGTGACAGCATGTCAAGCATATGACAAGATGTAAGCTAACAAGCATGCAAAATGCAACTTAAGCATGCAAGATGCAACATGGACAACATGTTAAGCAACCAAAACGAAAGGAAGAATGCATGCCGAATGCATCACAACTTAAGCATGCAACAACATGCCGTGGGCCAAGTATACAACAAGGTACATTTGAACTAACATGTTACAACAAGTCAATAAGCTTATGACCTAAGCAATGCAACCATACATGGCATGCAACAAAAGGCAAAATGGAGCAAGCATGCGACAATATGCAAGACATGCATGCAACAACATGCGAGGATGGTCTTAAACCAATATGAACAGATCTCAAATAGGTCCAAATCAGTGGCCAAAATGCTATGAAATGAAGGACAAAAGTACATACAAACAAGCATGCTAAATGGTCCAACACTTAAGCATCGAAGGGCAACTTTGAAGCACACTTAAAAGGAGGCAAACATGGACAAATGACATACATTGCAAACTCTAAAATCATGTTAGGAATGGTGCCAAACCAACTAAACCAAGTGAACAAAGCATGCAAGGAGGTCCAAGGCTTAAGGTTAGCCCAAGGCCTCAAACCATGGCCACACAAAACAAAGTGCATATGGCAAGCATGACCCAAAATAGTCATAAGCCATGTCAAGATGTACTTAAAACACGCAATGAACAAAGCCAAAACAAGCTAAATCAAAGGGGCAAAAATCATGAGGCACGCAAGGCAACCGAAGAGGTGTTACACTATGCCTAAGGCAACCAAATATGGCATGAATTAAGCAACCAAAATCAGAGATATGACATGCTAAAATGAGCCCGAAAACCCACTTAGATGTCATCCCAAATACCCAAGCATGTTGGCATACGCAATGACACATCCTTGAGGCATACAACACTAACTCTTTAAAGCATTAAAGGGGTTATAAATGCAAGCATACAAGCATACCATATGGACTGAAATGACATTAGAAGTGATGCTAAACCACTGAATTGATTCAAATAGAGTATGCTAGCAACTTGAACACTTAAAGCATACAAGCTAGGATTGCATGGTGGCTATACAAAACAATGCAAGCATGACCAAAACAATTAAAAATAGAGCTTAAGCATGCTACAACAAGCTTAAAAGCTTCAAGGAGTTGAGCCAAAATCATGCTAAAAACACATGTTACAACATGATGCATGTTAAGGCTAAAACATGGGATTACAAGACAAGTGTATGAAGCATACATGGCATGTCTAAACCAACTTAAAATAGCGGTATAACATGGAAAAACAAAGCCTAATACCTACTGAAATGAAGCTAAAGCAAACTAGGCATACAAGCTACAACACAAGCCATTTGTGCAAGCATCAAAGACAACAAGCAGAGGGGATGACCCTCTCCTATTTAGGACACCAAAACCACCTCTCCACCACTAAAAATCGTCTGGATTTTAGTGGTAAAGAGGTCATGCAAAGCTAAGAAGAACGGCCAAAAGGTACGGCCTAAAACAAGGCCTAACAAGGCCTTGAAGGGGGGAGACAACCCCAAACCTCCAAGTGACCTTAAGCAAAGTTCTAAAGCACACAAAATCAGAATTTTTATCAGTTATAGTCGAAGCTTAAAACAATAGGCAAGATAGGCTAAAAGCTTGTGCAAAAATGGGAAAACTAAAGCAAGAACACTCACCATTGTAGACCTTCTTCAAGAACAATGGTCCAACAGGTTTTTTTAGTTCAAAGTAACCCAAGAACACCAAAATCAACCTCCAAGGACCTCAGCTCCAAGAGGATGGTGTAATACTAGGTGTTTGTGTGCGAAAGTGTGAACAAAACAACCTTATACACACAAAAATATGTAAAGAGAGGGAGATATAGAGATAGATAGATACAACTATTTCTAACCCTAATTTCAGACCTCTAGAACCCTTGAGGAGGGAGGAGAAGCTCCCTCTTTATAGAATTCCTATCTTGCAAAGCTTCCAAAACAAGCTAAGCAAGAGACAAATCCCTCCATACATATGGAGGGGGGTAAATGTGGATGCCGACTGTGACAGCTGGCATAAAATATCTGCCAAAAGCAGGTGGAAGGGGGTCGACCAGCCAAAATGGCCAATTGACCAACAAAGGTGGCCGACCGACCACAACCTTTGGCTGATGGCAAGGAAACAAGGCCGGTGGCATCATGCCATGGCCGGTGAGGTGTGGGGATGGCCAACAAGCCATTCCCTGCCCTCAGAAGCAAAAAAACACAAGTGTTTGGTCCATAAACCAAGCACAAAACAAACATGTTGAGAGATCTTGAGGCAAGGCGCGCGGCCGAGACCTCCGGGAACTCAAAACGAACACAAGCATAGATGATCACCAAGTGTTCAAACGGTGACGTCCAAGTCTTAAGGACAGTCAAAAATGGGGTGTCTACAGTTGCCTCTCTTTGACAGAACTCGAAAGTCATAACAATGACGGGAGTGAATGTCAAAGCCCAGACACGACCCATTTTTGACAAGGCCGAAGACTTAGACAAAGCATACAAGATACGGACAAAGGTACGCGCCCGAAAGCAGGGGCAAAATGTAAGAACAATGCACAAAGCCGAGCATAACTTATGATCATGCAAAGAAAGCTGTAACGAAGCAAAACATGCAACAGTTTTAAGCTAGTATAAACCAAACTACATTACAATGCAGAGAGGATGTAAGAGAATTATTCAATTCTCGCTGCTTCTTACTCGCCGTCTGGTTGTGCCAACTTCAAATGAACCGTATATACAATATCGTGCCTAAAAGAGAAAGAAAACTTAACAGGTACAACATTGTTAACAACATGCATAACAATGCAATCTAAAGCTGCGTGAGAACGCAAGTGACGGGGTGCATAACAATGCAAGCGACGTGCGAGACAACGCAGGTAAAGGGATGCGAGACAACGCAAGGAGGGCATGCGCGACAATGCAAGCTGAATAGGATGCATAACAATGCGATTTGAAACAAGCATAACAATGCTAGGTAGGCACAAACACATGTGAGCAAACCATGCGCGACAATACATACAATGCGTGTAATAGACACTTGAACACATGTGAGTAAAGCAATACGCGATAACGCATGCAATGTGTATAATAAGGAACTTGAACATATATAAGTAAAGCAATACGCGACAACGCATGCAATGTGTATAAAAAGGAACTTGAACACATATAAGTAATGCAATACGTGTCAATGCATGCAATGTGTATAATGAGAAGGCTGAACACATATAAGTAAAGCAATACGCGACAACGCATGCAATGTGTATAAACAGGAACTTGAACACATATAAGTAAAGCAATACGCGACAACGCATGCAATGTGTATAAAAAGGAACTTGAACACATATGAGTAAAGCAATACGCGACAGCGTATGTAATGTGTAAAGCAAGCAAGATATGAACACATATAAGTAAAGTACACGCGAAAACACATACAATGTGTAACCACTTGGGGGATGCATAAACACATATAAGTAAAGCACATGCAGAAACGCATGCAATGTGTAAAGTAAGCAAGGTATGAACACATATAAGTAAAGTATACGCGAAAACGCATACAATGTGTAACCACCTGAAAATACATATACACATGTAAGTAAAGCATGCGAGGTTAACCCAGGCAATGTGTATAGCTGGAATGAACACATGTAAGTAAAGCATGCGCTTTAACGCAAGCAATGTGTAATCTCCTATAAGATGCATAAACATATATAAGTAAAGCACACACAGAAACACATGCAATGTGTAAAGCAAGCAAGGTATGAACACATGTAAGTAAAGTACACGCAAAAACGCATACAATATGTAACCACCTAGGAATACATATACACATGTAAGTAAAGCATGCGGGATTAACTCAGGCAATGTGTACAGCAAGAATGAACACATGTAAGTAAAGCATGCGCGTTAACGCAAGCAATGTGTAATCTCCTGTAAGATGCATAAACACATATAAGTAAAGCACATGCAGAAATGCATGCAATGTGTAAAGCAAGCAAGGTATGAACACATGTAAGTAAAGTGCATGCGAAAACGCATACAATGTGTAACCACTTGGGAATACATATACACATGTAAGTAAAGCATGCGGGATGAGCGCAGGCAATGTGTATAGCAGGAATGAACACATGTAAGTAAAGCATGCGCGTTAATGCAAGCAATGTGTAATCTCCTATAAGATGCATAAACACATATAAGTAAAGCACATGCAGAAACGCATGCAATGGGTAAAGCAAGCAAGGTATGAACACATGTAAGTAAAGTACATGCGAAAACGCATACAATGTATAACCACCTGGGAATACATATACACATGTAAGTAAAGCATGCGGGATGAACGCAGGCAATGTGTATTGCAGGAATGAACACATGTAAGTAAAGCATGCGCGTTAATGCAAGCAATGTGTAATCTCCTATAAGATGCATAAACACATATAAGTAAAGCACATGCAGAAACGCATTCAATGTGTAAAGCAAGCAAGGTATGAACACATGTAAGTAAAGTACACGCAAAAATGCATACAATGTGTAACCACCTGGGAATACATGTACACATGTAAGTAAAGCATGCGGCGTTAACGTAGGCAATGTGTATAGCAAGAATGAACACATGTAAGTAAAGCATGAGCGTTAACGCAAGCAATGTGTAATCTCCTGTAAGATGCATAAACACATATAAGTGAAGCACACGCAGAAACACATGCAATGTGTAAAACAAGCACGGTATGAACACATGTAAGTAAAGTATACGCGAAAGCGCATACAATGTGTAACCACCTAGTATTACATATACACATGTAAGTAAAGCATGCGGGATTAACGCTGGCAACGTGTATAGCAAAGGATAATGTAAGATTAGGAAATGCATGACAATGCAAGAGAGACATGCATGTATGACAATGCAAATGAAACGTGCAAGACAATGTAGGATAGGGAAAATGCATATCAATGCATAGTAAGGAAATGCATGACAATGCAAATGAAACGTGCATGACAATGCATGATAAGGAAATGCATGACAATGCAAGATAAGGAAATGCATGAGAATGCAAATGAAACGTGCATGACAGTGCATGATAAGGAAATGTATGACAATACATGTGAGGTGCGCATGACAATGCTTGATAAGGAAAATGCATGACAATGCATGTGAGGAAAATGCATAACAATGCATTGTGAGGTGCGCATGACAATGCAAGATAAAGAATGTGCATAACAATGGACGTGAGGTAATGCATGACAATGCAACTAAAAGAATGTGCATAACAATGCAAGAGCGAAATGACGTATAACCAACGCACGCTCATTATAAGCACGACAAAATGTTGTAAAGCAAATTTCGAATCTCGCAAGAGACAGAAAAGGATACAAAAAAAAAAGGATACACCTTGTACGTATCAAGTGTCGCACATAGAAGACACGGCTCGAGGTCAACACGGAGGCCGGTTAAGCTTCAAAAAGGAACTTTCTTGCACTGTGTTGAGCAAAGAAGGTCCCAAACCGCATCAATGACCCAAACAATGGTGTAGGAGGTTCACCGGCCACCGAAGAAGACCACCGGCCATCCATCGGCCACGAAATAATACCATCGGCCAACTATTTGGCCGACCGGCTAACAATACATCCGACTGGCCAAAAATTGCTGTATCAGGGCAGTTTTTTACTTTCGGCCACGGGTCTTTAAATATAGGGCTTTAAGTCCTTATTTTCTCACTTACCCAAGCTCGAAAACCTTCCCCCCTTCTCTCTAGGTTATTTTCTCACCTTCGATCCGAGTTTTTCTCGTATTCTAGACACTTTTTCGTCGTTCGATTTGTGAAACTCTCCTCGTTTCGCACGTTTAGAACCGAACAAATCTCATTTTTGGTGTACTTTTCTCGATTTCCACCACTTGGGATTTGTTTCCCCTGAGTTTACCTCGATCTTTATGCCTCTTTCAGACTCTGACCTTTTTGCCCATTTTTCACCCTCTCGGGGGTTGACTTTTGGGTTGACCTTTCACATTCTTGCCCGGTTTTCACACCTTCAGCCATTTTCACACTATTCTTGAGATGGTGGACGACATACCACAGGGTGGGGCTCCCCCGGAGATGGACGTGGATCCCGAGGTCGAGCTCCTACCTCTTCGCATCCGGCCGTTCGATCCAGCGACTTACCGGCCATCGATACATGTGTTGCCGCCCGACGGCATCCACCAGTTCAGCACCTTCACGAGGGGTGTGCTATCAGAGCTTCTATTGCGTGAGCCAAAGTCACACCTGTCCTTCGGCACTTCTGAGGTACACTCTTCTTCTATTTCATTTCCCGTGATGTAGAACATATAACTGCAATAGTCAAACCTATTCTTTAACTGCTTGAACCGGACACGCTGGTACACTGCATGTTGTAGTTCACTGCGAGCACACCCGCACCCGATATCTGTTTGAATCTGAACACGTGTACACCCACTGCATTTTCACTGAACCACTCAAACACACTGATACATCATATGCTGGAGTTCACTGCGAGCACACCCCGCACCCGATATCTGTCTGAATCTGAACACGTGCACACACACTGCATTTTCACTGATTCTGAGCGCATTCAACACTGTATTTATAACACTGCTTTGCAACTGTTTACTTTGATCACAGGGAGATTCCTATGCCTTCCGGGGGTATGGGAATACTGTCACTCGCGGATGGTACATGGAGCTACCTGACAGGGTTCGTCGCATCGTTGACTAGGCCGGCTTCGGGACCTTTTGCATGGGACTCTCTCGCCTCACTGCGAGCAGGCCTCTTCTTCCTGCATTAGTAGAGAGGTGGTGGGACACCACAGACTCCTTCCACCTTTCTGCCACTGGGGAGATGACGATGACTCCCTTCGATTTCTCCATGCTCACAGGCATCGGAGCGGGGGGTGATCTGATCCCCTTTGATACAGATATGGACGAGTGGGACGCCGCTCAGCTTTACCTTCTTGGCACCCAGCCGCCTCTTACTCGAGTACGATACTCGTGGTTCGAGCCTCATTTCCGAATCCAGGCGCCTACCACCCGGGAGAAGGAGGAGCAATACGCCCGGGGTTTCATCATATTCTTACTAGGGACTACGCTCTTCACCAACTAGGCGAACACCGTCGCCCTCTACTTGTTAAGCGCACTGGTGGATGTGACATAGATCCGCCGCTATGACTGGGATGGCGCAGGCTTGGCCACTCTCTACGGCTATATAAGTTCGTTCTCCCGCCTTAGTGGACAGTTGCTCGGGGGCTACTGGCGAGCCTGGGAGGTACAAATTCCATTTTCTGGTCTTTTCAGTTCTATTTCACATTACCTGTACACTGCACACACTGCACACTCTGCATAATACACTGTACATACCGCTTTCTGCTTTATCTGTACACTGCTTTATCTGATAAGCATGCTCATATCTGTTCCGTCACACTGTACAGTTGTGGGTGTATGCCTACTTTCCGAGGCTTGCCCTAGTGCCTGACGAGGAGATTTCCCTTGGTGTCCCGTTCTTTCATCGCTTCGACGTGAGATGTGAGCGGAGGCCACGGGAGTCCTTCATATTCTTTCGCTGCTACTTCGATACCATCACCGCAGCCGAGGTATGTCAAACATTACAGTTCATTTAAGCTTCGCTTTATATTGCTCTTTCAATATCAGTAGGTAACAAACTGTATTGTATTTACAGATTACTTGGCAGCCTTGGGCCCCATTGCCTGACGCAGTTCGGGACCGGTATGCTAGTGCCCGAGAGACGGCCCAATTCAGAGTTTTGCTAGAGGGCCCCGTCTGCCGTGCCTGGTACTTGGGCGAGCGCTTCTTGCGGCAGACCCTCGACTTGCCAGAGCAGGTAGTTCCAGTACCTCCACCTACGACCATGAGGCAGACAGAGATGTATACTCTGGAGGAGATGATAGACTACACGATCGGCTGGGACTCCGAGCCTTTCAGGGAGGAGGGTGACTACGCCAAGTACATTCGGGCTTATCTGATGCCACCTCTGGCTGGTCCTCGCCGAGCTGAGAGGGAGAGGCCTGCGGCGCCAGCAGTCGGGGTAGGAGCACGGAGGGCGGCTCGGCCTCGTGGCAGGAGCGGATCTCGGAGAGAGTAGAGAGGCGAGTGGCCAGCACTGCCTACGATGATGACTTGCCGAGGGCAGGGTGGGGAGACTTACCAGATCCCCATTGCTCCCCCTCCGACTGATCACGAGCTAGTCGGATTCTACAGCTTACCTCCGGTATCTACTACTGCATTTTGCATCCTGTAAAGTCATTTCATTTCATTTCTTTTGATGTTCGGCAGAATACTGATGCTTCTAACACTCTTGCAGGCTTCTGCCGAGTACACGCGCTAGTCTTTGGAGTTGACTGCCTCCGTGATGGGGATGCTACAGCGGAGTCTCGACCTGCTGGCTATATACAGTATCTCGGTATGTTCTTTCAACCACAATCTCAAACCTTTCATAATCTGATGCATCGCATTATCAACACAGCAGTTGATACCTAGCCCTCACGGCATTGATACACTGTAACCCACAGACTGCTCGCAGCATTGCTTACAGCATTCACAAACCGTGCTTAGTCACTGCATTCTGTACTGATATACTGCTCATAGCACTCATACACTGTATTCACACACTGTATTCTGTACTGATACACTGCTCAAAGCACTCATACACTGTATTCACACACCGTATTCTGTATTGATACACTGCTCATAGCACTCATACACTGTCCTCACATGTTGTATTCTGTTTTGTCTGCAACTGATGCACTTGCCATTGGTCCTTTTTAGGCCTCGTTCCAGATGTCGGCTGCAGGGGGTGCTCCAGCAAGACCATCTGCACCTGCCCGAGGAGGAGAGAGAGCAGGGCGAGGGACCGTAGTACACCCACGCACCAAGGCAGGGCGCGCTCATGTTGGGAGCAGCTCACGAGCACCGATTTCGGACGATGATGAGTCCGAGACAGAGGCAGAGGCAGAGTCATCGGAGGATGAGACTAGAGATGATTCGGGCTCGAGCTCAGATGGTGGAGCCGGTGACGATGCTCCTGGACCTTCGTCCAGGAAGAGGACGAGGACAGACTCTTATGCCTGAGACCATTTGGCATTGATCTAGACTTTTGCTGCTTTTTTTCTCTTCCTGGCTTTGTTTAGACATTTTTGTTGCTTTTCCCTTTTTATTTTTCCTTTCTTTTTGTTAGTAGCTTAAGCACATTGTACTGCCACAGGCAGGTTTTATTTTCGTCAAAACTATGTACTTGAAAAGATGATGGAATGAAACAAGCCTTTTGCCGAAAAAAGTGTTGCATTTGTACATCGGATCACATCGCATTGCATCATCTTACGTAACAATGTAATTGAATTGGAAATTGAACATGCATGTATCACCAGGTCAGGTAGACCAACGTAACAAATAAAACAAATCAACTCAATAAGCAACAATAAGACCTTAACAAGTTTATAACTCGATAAGCAAAGAGCGACAACTCGATCAACAAAATTGCAATAACTTGGTAATGAAATGAGCAACAACTCGATAAGCAAATGAGCAACAACTCGATAAGTAAATTGAAGTAACGCAGGTGTGACTTTTGCGAACTCAACACCGGAAGGCACTAGAAGTGAAGCTAATCACAAGTTCCCAATATATTCAATGCATAGACTGCTCATTTTGAACATACAGCTCACAACACAGTACCCTGTTCATACAGCTTATCCAGGACACTGCTGATTCTAAACACACAGCCCATTCTGAACATTGCTCATTCTGAACTCAAAGCCCATAACACAACATTCTATTCATTTTGAACACACAGGATGCAAAGACAGCGTTTGCAGAAGTCGAAACAACTCAGATACTTTTGCATCGCAGTTTAGAACCCATAGCTTCAGACAGGTCCTGGTTCCACTGTTCTTACGTGACCTCGGTTAAACCCTGAGGTTTTATGAAAAAACAAATTCTATTTTGCACAAATGTGAAGAATGGCACAGCACCCTAAGCACAAAACAAACTTATTTTGAAATAAGAAATGAGTTTTTGACAAGGTATTGAGCCTACGACTAAACGCAACGAAAATAACTCAACCGAAAAACAAAGGGTAACAACCTAAACACATCGAGTAACACCCGAAACGACTCAAAACAAGAATCGAGACAGACAAAACACAACAAAACACTAGACTCAAATGTGCATGGGGAGCCTGTTTCTCCGGGTATTGTTTCACACCCTTTCTCATTTGTGATTCTCACATCACTCGGCCCTTAGGCTCTGTTTTTTTCTGAAAAAGTCCTTTCCTCACTTTTTCTCTCAGTGCACATCTCTCTATTCTTCAATATCTCTTATTTTTTATCCCTCCCTTGGGTGGTTGATGGATAAATGAGAAGTTGCGGGTTCTCTCCCCTGGCATTCCACTAGATTCTTCTTCAGCTCACAACAGTGAACTTTTCCACAGAGGGGTTGCGCTACAATTGGGTTTGTAGCAAATCTGTAGCTGACATCGGTTAACGATGCTCTGCTGGGGAGTTTGGACGTGATCAGATCTGCCCAGATGAGGGAGCGAAATATCTAGATCCATTCCAGTTTGTGCTTCGCACTCGATTTGATACCTCGCTGCTTAGAGGATGTGAGAGCTTTCTGCCCTTTGCTGTTTGCTTTAGTTGTGCCCTTTTCTGGCAGGTAGAGTGCCCTTCTTGGCAAGTAGAGTGCCCTTTCTGGCAAGTATGTTGACAATGGGGAAAAAACAGAACATCTAACTCAATTGTGCCCCTAGTTCATCATTTTGACCAATATGAGGGTTAGATTAACATGTTTGTTCAATTTTCTGATTTGAAATCATGAAAGTTAGGTTATGAGCACTGAAAACTTTCCTTTTTTTGGTCCAAGGAATGGTCCAGTTTTGGAAAAATTGAACAAATTTTCGAGAAAATTAGTCAACCTCATTAAAAATTCTCAAAAAAACTATTTTCGCAAATGGCCACCGCTCGACGAGCACGAAACCTACCCTTGAGCTGCACAACCTCATATCTAAAACAATGGAAAATTGCCCCTTGTTTGAGGAGAGCTGCATGGCAACGGAAAGTTGCCCCTTTTTTGGATGGCGTCGCGAGGCATTGGCGACAGAAAGTTGCCCCTTGTCTGGGTGGACCGCAGCATACCGTAATCAGTCCTCAGAGTGACGATCACAACCGAAACTCTCGGATACAGAGAAGGCGAGGATGATCAGAACCATTACATGGACATAGTCGATTTTGAAGTGTTTATGGCTGGACTTCAGAATGAAGTTGCCTACGTATCCCAAACGTAGGAATCAAGCCTTACGTAGTTTAGGTTAAGGTACACCCGGGTATTGACCTCTCCTTTTACGCTCTAACTTTTGCCAAGGCTGCCCTTCCGGGTTTTCAACCTTGTGAGCTATGTTTTTCTTTTTCTTTTTTTATTCTTTTTTTTTTTCATTTCTTTTCAGAATTTTTTTTGATTTCCTTTTTGATTTCTTTGCACTTTTCTCTTTTTTCTTATTTTTCTCTAACTTTTGCCTGGGTCGCCCTTCCGGGTTTCTGGCCCAACGAGCCTCTCAAAGGGTAAAAGTGTAACAAGTCTATGTCAAATGGTTTTAGGGTCTCGAAGCCATCTGAATCCGGCAGAGTGGCTGTTGTTCACTGATAGTGTAGGAGTCCTTCAACAATACTTTCTTCTTTCCTCCCTTCTGAGATTTGGCATTCTTGCCGATCCTCAATGGTTTGCGGAATGATCCATCTTCGGCTCTTCGAGCACGTCTGATATTTTTTTGCCCCTAGTTCGAGGGGCGCTTTTGATCTAGCTTCGCAAGCTTCTTTTGACGACTTCTGATCTTCTTGATCTGACTTTGGTGCCTCTTATTCAAGGGCTGCTTCAAATCTGGCCACACAGGCCTTACATTGTGGTTGATCGTTGGACATTCTGAACCCAAGTTCAAGGTTTTGAGAGCACAGGGGTTGAATCTCGAGGCCGAGAGCGATCTTAGGCTGCATAATCTCAAGAGCGACTCCACACAGGTCTTCGCAGGACCGCGCAAAACATTTTTTTTTTTTTGTGAAAACTTTTAAGAAAGCGACGAATCGCTCGCGCTGAAGACAAGGTAAAACCAATCTGGATCAAGCCAGGGTCTTTCTCAGTATCCACACTAACAAGCATGATTTTATTCATTAAGGGCTTAGTATGCCTTTCTAACTCTCAATTGATCAAATTTTTGTAAATCTCGAGGAATTCCTTCCTCTTTGTTTTCATTACAATGTTCAAAAGGTTTTAAAAAACTTAGGTCAATACAATGAGTTCAAAGCACAAAAAAGTAGGCGAAAAGCACTGCCATTTCGTTCTAAACTTGCTGGCACAATAGGCTCAAAGTAATAATAGGCACAAAAACATGACAACCACAACTGTTTCGTTCAGATTTCCTGGTTGGAACTGGCTCCACAACAGAGACAGACTCAAAAGAAAGCAAAAAGGCAAATACAAAACAAAAGAGTGATGTCCGAGGTAACACCCCCAGAATCACCTGACTCCTACAAAACAGGACTGAATCGGTACAACAAAACAGACCCGACTGACTCAGTATGAAAAGACTGACTCAATACAAAACAACAAGACTGACCCAGTATCCAAGTCAGAAAGTACAAAACCAGCATTCGTAAATGCTCAAAGTAGTGTGTGCCAAACGCCATATCTAAAATATACCGAGCGTCGCCCGCAGGCGGTCTAACCCCTAATCACATACTTGCATTATCCTCGAAGTTCACTAACCCAGTAATGACAGACTTCGCTGAGCTTGGCGGGAGGATGATTTCATTGTCAATTAAATCTTGCACTTCGTGGCAAAGACGAAAGCAGTTGTCGGTGCTGTGACCGGTTTGCTGATGGTACGCACAACACTGGGTAGCATCATGTGAGAGAGGGAGGTTACTTGGGAGAGGCCGAGGCTCGAGGGGTTTAAGATGCCCCTTTTCAGCTAGGAATTGAAGTGCCTTAGACAAAGGCATGTAGAGGGCATGAAAGACCCTGCGACCTCGGGGCAAGTACTTTGAGGTTTGCTGACTTTTGCCAGACGCACTAGCAAAAGGATCTGCAGGCGCTACCTTGACTCTCTGATCTTTCCCAGGCATAGGGTTAGGATTGGAAGGAACAATTTTGGTACGACGATCCCTATCCCGATTTTCTGCCTAGCTTGAACTGCCCTCGGTCAGAGTGGGAAAAATATCATTTACGGTTTTAGCCACAACCGTGAGTACTTGCTACTTATTCAACCCTCCGGCTTTCAAAGCCTCGACTGCCCACAACAGTTGTTCAACGGGATCATCGTCTGTTCCCACTTTGTTCTTACCTCTAGCCTCAGCTTGATCAAGGGTTTGGGTTGCTATATTAGAGCGGAACCCGGCTGTTGTTGACACGTCATTGCTATAGCTTGAGACAGCCTCAGGTTGGCTGAGCTCGATTACAATTCGCCCCAATAGAGGGGGGCTCCTGCGGTATAAAATTCCCGGCATACGATGTGGTTGGTGGCGAAGCCGACATTCCATAGGCAAGATCAGCCACAGACCTCTGGAGGTCGCCAATGATTCCCAAACGTGGTGGGCTCATGAGCTTGAAACAACTAGGGTGTCTAGATCGGGTGCGCGACAGGCAACCTAGGCGGATGTGGTACTTCAACGTTGGTCTCATCTTGCAAGATGATTCCTTGGTCCAATGCGGCTGCCATAACCACAATTTCCTCTGAATTTTGCGTCATCATAAGTCCGTTGAACTGAACGGAGGTGACACAACCGATGACTGATGGATCAAATGTCTGCCTTGCCTCAGCGGAGGAGAACACCAAATCTCTGGACCCAAATCTCTGAACTGAAAAAGAAAACAAGCAGCATTTCAGTCCAACTTTATCAGAACAGACACAAGCATAGCTGAATAGCTGTACTCTACTTCTGATCACTATTCGACAAAATCACTGCCCAAAAAACTGAATCTAATACCCGCAGATATAACTGATTCCCCAAAACACTAATACTGATGCCCGCAGGCCTAATACTCAGACTTGTGGACTGATACATGTATTTCCCTGTAGAGGCCAATTCTAAAGCACATAACAAACAAGTGAGAGCCAAAACACCCCTATGTTGGGGTAGGGTTCCCTATCCTATTTTGTCAGGAGCTAGGGTTTCACTACGCACATAGCGGTTTCAAACAACCTACAATTGGGTGAGCAACCTGTCCTAGCTTGGAATGGTCACTATGGATTCCGAATATGCACTAGGTCGAATGGTCAAAAAGGGTGCCCCGGCAACAACCGGGGTTTGTGTTCCCAACGTGGCAGAGCCCGTAACCGGTCAGTCTTATGGCATGCTTAACAAAGCAAGCCTCCGGCAAACCGTTCAGGAATAGCAGACGTAAAACACGATGTCCTAAGCGCACCAATGCACATGCAATGCAAAAAAACACATAAGTGTAGTAAAAAAAAGATATCATGAGTTCGAGTCAAGTTCTCTAAATCCCCAGCAAAGTCGCTAGAAACTGTAGACGCGCCCCGTGGGCCCCATGTCACGGTTCTTAATCTGGTCTCACAAAGTGCAATGCATGATTGACAAATCACCAAAGAGTCCAAATCTGGAAAATCATTTTGGAAAATTGATTTTTTTTTTAGAAAGAAGTGCCAGACATGGACTGCTTTTCCAGATACAGAGACGCCACATAAATATTTTATTTTAGGAGAATTTAGGAATCCCTGACTCATGTCTAAGGCCACGTGTCCGTCATCACCAAAGTTGCCTCGGCTCGGGAACTTGGGTACGATTGGGGAAGGTCAACTATGAGCACCCCCGCTCGCCCGATCAAAGATCGGCTACTACTAAACATGATATCTTGTTTTTGAAAACACATGTGCTCTTATTCTAGTTTATTAGCCTAGAATTACTATGTGATGCGCACAACATACAAGTATGGACTAGATTGCCTAATTTGGAACAATGTATCGCATATCCGTTTGTTTTGAAAATAGATTGAAATTTGCTACTCGTAAGTAGGCTAAAACACGGGTTTCGACGAATTATTCCGATTCGGGCAACCCAACCTTCACCCACAGGCATTCAGGTAGTTAATCAGCTAAGAAGATAGCCTCATGGTAAGCATGCTATCATGGCAACACTCACACACATGCAAGAATGCTAAAGCGTAAATGCTTACCTAGTACTCCAAACCAAAACAGAAACTAGTTAGTAAGCAAATGCATGGTCCTAGTTCATGTTAACAAGGCTAATGCAACACATGCAAAATGCAACTAGAAATAGGCTCGGCTATTCTAAGATGTCATGTGAAATGCAACTTTACACATGTATTCAAATTGGAATTGAAATACAACGCAGTTAGCATGATGCGCCGAGCCCGGTGCATGCAAGACAGATTGAATGGATGCAAACATGCGATCATAAGTATGCTAATCAAAACATGACCTAGAACTAACCATCAAAGCAGGTAAGTAAATGGGAGAAAGACGTGGGGTTAGAAGACATGCATCACACATACGCACACTTATTACAACATTACTCTCTCTCGGAGGGTCCAAAAGAATAATACAAATTAACTAACGAACAAGCTAATTAATTATTTACATAACCACTTCACTAATTAAACAAATTAATTAAGCTATTGAAAGCAGTAAAACAACCTCGGGGAGAGGGGTGCATGCATGCACGCTCGGCTTCGCTCGGAAATCCAACGCCATACTCATGCTGCCTCTGTTTGCATTGTTTTATGCCTCTGAAAATTGCACAAGTCCCAAGGTTGGTTCTGAAACACTCCCTGAACACTGTAGGATGTCACCGGCCAAGAGAAATGGTCATCGGCCATGGAAAAGTGGTCATCGAGCACAAATGAATCTCTCGGCCAAATATGGATAGCCGACCGGCACTGAAGATGGCCAACCGGCCATCTCTTCCTGCAGAATCCTGTTTGGTAGCAGCAGAGGACAGACAGAGCATGGAAAAGCATTTACAATGCAATATATGCACACACACCCTCCTTATCATGTTATGAACTCAAAGGAGTGTGGTCCTCGACCCTCGTGCCATCAATCACGCGTTTCGATGCATGATGGCCAAAGAGGCCAAGTGTGCAATTTCAATGTCGAATGAAATGCACACAAGACAAATAAGAGGCCTCCAACCTCCATCATGTTTGATTCAAGAGGCAAGAGATGCATGCATGTAAGCAAGACTAATGCAACATGATCATGTTAAGGAGACAAGCATGCCAAATGCAATGCAACCTAGACAAGCATGCAATAATATGTGACAGCATGTCAAGCATATGACAAGATGCAAGCTAACAAGCATGCAAAATGCAACTTAAGCATGCAAGATGCAACATGGACAACATGTTAAGCAACCAAAACGAAAGGAAGAATGCATGCCGAATGCATCACAACTTAAGCATGCAACAACATGCCGTGGGCCAAGTATACAACAAGGTACATTTGAACTAACATGCTATAACATGTCAATAAGCTTATGACCTAAGCAATGCAACCATACATGGCATGCAACAAAAGGCAAAATGGAGCAAGCATGCGACAACATGCAAGACATGCATGCAACAACATGCGAGGATGGTCTTAAACCAATATGGACAAATCTCAAATAGGTCCAAATCAGTGGCCAAAATGCTATGAAATGAAGGACAAAAGTACATACAAACAAGCATGCTAAATGGTCCAACACTTAAGCATCGAAATGTAACTTTGAAGCACACTTAAAAGGAGGCAAACATGGACAAATGACATGCATTGCAAACTCTAAAATCATGTTAGGAATGGTGCCAAACCAACTAAACCAAGTGAACAAAGCATGCAAGGAGGTCCAAGGCTTAAGGTTAGCCCAAGGCCTCAAACCATGGCCACACAAAACAAAGTGCATATGGAAAGCATGACCCAAAACAGTCATAAGCCATGTCAAGATGTACTTAAAACACGCAATGAACAAAGCCAAAACAAGCTAAATCAAAGGAGCAAAAATCATGAGGCACGCAAGGCACCCGAAGAGGTGTTACACTATGCCTAAGGCAACCAAATATGACATGAATTAAGCAACCAAAATCAGAGATATGACATGCTAAAATGAGCCCGAAAACCCACTTAGATGTCATCTCAAATACCCAAGCATGTTGGCATACGCAATGACACATCCTTGAGGCATACAACACTAACTCTTTAAAGCATTAAAGGAGTTATAAATGCAAGCATAGAAGCATACCATATGGACTGAAATGACATTAGAAGTGATGCTAAACCACTGAATTGATTCAAATAGAGTATGCTAGCAACTTGAACACTTAAAGCATACAAGCTAGGATTGCATGGTGGCTATACAAAACAATGCAAGCATGAACAAAAAAATTAAAAATAGAGCGTAAGCATGCTATAACAAGCTTAAAAGCTTCAAGGATTTTAGCCAAAATCATGCTAAAAACACATGTTACAACATGATGCATGTTAAGGCTAAAACATGGGATTACAAGACAAGTGTATGAAGCATACATGGCATGTCTATACCAACTTGAAACAGAGGTATAACATGGAAAAACAAAGCCTAATACCTACTGAAATGAAGCTAAAGCAAACTAGGCATACAAGCTACAACACAAGCCATTTGTGCAAGCATGAAAGACAACAAGGAGAGGGGAAGACCCTCTCCTATTTAGGACACCAAAACCACCTCTCCACCACTAAAAATCCTTTGGATTTTAGTGGTAAAGAGATCATGCAAAGCTAAGAAGAACGGCCAAACAGTACGGCCTAAAACAAGGCCTAACAAGGCCTTGGAGGGGGGAGACAACCCCAAACCTCCAAGTGACCTTAAGCAAAGTTCTAAAGCACACAAAATCAGAACTTTTATCAGTTATAGTCAAAGCTTAAAACAATAGGAAAGATAGGCTAAAAGCTTGTGCAAAAATGGGAAAACTAAAGCAAGAACACTCACCCTTGTAGGCCTTCTTCAAGAACAATGGTCCAGTAGGTTTTTTTGAGTTCAAAGCAACCCAAGAACACCAAAATCAACCTCTAAGGACCTCAGCTCCAAGAGGATGGTGTAATACTAGGTGTTTGTGTGCAAAAGTATGAACAAAACAACCTTATACACACACAAATATGTAAAGAGAGGGAGATATAGAGATAGATAGATACAACTATTTCTAACCCTAATTTCAAACCTCTGGAACCCTTGAGGAGGGAGGACAAGCTTCCTCTTTATATAATTCCTATCTTGCAAAGCTTCCAAAACAAGCTAAGCAAGAGACAAATCCCTCCATACGTGTATGGAGGGGGTAAATGTGGATGCCAGCTGTGACAGCTGACATAATATATCTGCCAAAAGCAGATGGAAGGGGGTCGACCAACCAAAATGGCCAATTGACCAACAAAGGTGGCCGACCGACAACAAAAGGTGCCGACCGACCACAAAAGGTGCCGACTGGCCACAATCTTTGGCCGATGGCAAGGAAGCAAGACTGGTGGCATCATGCCATGGCCGGTGAGGTGTGGAGATGGCCAACAAGCCATTCCCTGCCCTCAGAAGCAAAAAACACAAGTGTTTGGTCCATAACCAAGAACAAAACAAACACGTTGAGAGATCTTGAAGCAAGGCGCGCGGTCGAGACCTCTGGGAATTCAAAACGGACACAAGCACGGATGATCACCGAGTGTTCAAATGGTGACGTCCAAGTCTTCAGGACGGTCAAAAATGGGGTGTCTACAAGCCTCAAATCAAAAGATCATAGCTGCCCACAATTGTATTCAACATCACTGCTCTGTCTTGCAACTAGCCCTTTTGCCAAATGAAGGTAACACAACCAAGCTAACAGATGAAGGAGAAAGATGGACTGATCAAACAAATGGACAGGATAGCTGAGTTAAAAATAGTTATAGCCGAACATTGAGATGAAGTTGCCTACGTATCCTAAAGATGGGAATCATGCCTTACATAGTTCGGTTCGGGTTCATTCAAGTATTAACTCTCTCCTTTTGCTCTTTAACTTTTGCCAAAGTCGCCCTTTTAGGTTTTCAACCTTGCAAGCTCTATTTTTCTTTATTTCTGATTTTTCATGCTCTAACTTTTACTTAGGTCGCCCTTTCGGGTATTCGGCCTAGCGAGCCTCTCAGGGATAGTATTTCTTCAAGTTGTCCTTGTTGATCGGTTGTGAGAACTCCAAGCCATCCAAATCCATGAAGATGATCGCTCCCCCCGACTAGATAGATTTGATGATGTAAGGACTAGTCCAATTGGGTCTGAACTTGCCCCTAGGGTCATGGATGGGAGCTCGGTTGTCTTTGAGCACCATATCTCCTTCTTCAAGGTTTCTAGACTTGACTTTCTTATTGAAGGCCCTAGCAATTCTGCACTGACATCCCTGTATGTGATACAATGCCTTCAACCTTCTTTCGTTAAACAACATCAATTTTTCAAATATGTTATGCTGCCAAATCGCCTCTACTATCTGACATCCGACTATGATTTTTAGTGACGGTACTTCAATCTCGATGGGCAAAATAGTTTCCATCCCGTATACCAGAGAGTAGGGGGTTGCCCTTATAAACGTTAGAATTGACGTTCTATAACCCCAAAGCACAAAAGACAGTTTATCTAGCCAGTCTTTGTAGGTTTCCATCATCTTCTGCAGGATGTTCTTAACATTCTTTTTTACGGCTTCAACAGCTCCGTTGGTTTGTGGTCTGTATATTGATGACTTGTGAAAAGCCATGTTGTATTTCTTAAGCAAATCTACCACTTCCTTTTTGAAGTGTGAGCCATTGTCCAAGATAATCTCATTTGGCACCCCATACCTGCAGATGATGTTATTCCTGATGAACTTGGCCACATGTGACACTTTCAATATGGAATATGTCTACGTTTCCACCCATTTGGTAAAATAGTCAATCGTCATCAAGATGAACTCATGTCCATTTGAACCCTTTGGCGAGAAATGATGTCAATCCCCAAACTGAGAAAGGCCACGGTGAAGTCATGTTGTAGAGCTTTGGCGGCGGGATATTCATGCGATTGGTATGGATTTGACATTTGTAGCATCGTCGAACAAAGTTGATACAATCCTCCTCCATGGTTGACCAATAATAGCCCTGCCTGAGGATCTTTCTAGCTAGCATCACAACATTCATCTACCCTCCACACTCTTCTCCATGGATAGCCTCAATGAGACATTTTGACTCCTCTTCTTCGACGCAAAGCTTGTGCATTCCCAGATGCCATCTCTTGTACAACTTATTTCTACAGATGATGAACTGGATGGCTAGACGCCGTATTCTCCATTAATCCTTAGCATTTTCCCGTGTGGGTACGCGTCATTCTCTAAAAAGTTCCCAATGTCATAATACCAAGGGTTCTTCTCTTGAGCTTCGTCTATTGCAGCTATTGTCTCGTAAGCGGGCGCATATTTCTATTCAATGATAATTGGACGCATCTTAACCCCGAGAGGTATGTCTACCATGGAAGATAGAGTTTCCAGTGCATCAACAAACCGATTGTTCTCTCTTAGCAGATTTGTAAATGTTAGTTTTTCAAACCTTAGAATCAGAATGTTCAAGGTCTGATGATAAACTTACATTTTCTCTTCCTTGACCTTCTAATCTCCGTTGGCTTGAGAAACAACTAGGTTCGAATCTCCGATGACGTCCAACCTTATTGCGCCTAGTTCTAAGGCAACTTCCAATCTAGCGATATACGCCTCATATTCTGCTTCATTATTGGACACTCTGAACCAGAGTTTGAAAGGCAGGGTGTAGACACCCCATTTTTGACTGATCTTAAGACTCAGACGTCATCGATTGAGCACTCGGTGATTGCGCATGTTGTGCTCGTTCTGAGGTTACGGAGTCTCGGCTGAGAGCCTTGCCACCAGACTTCGGGACTCTTTTGTGTTTTGCCTCGGTTTGCGAACCAAGTTCTGCTTTCTCTTTCCAAGGGACGGGTCAGGTCTCGTAGACCATCTCTCAGTGGTCGTAGGCTACTTTTCGTGTTCATAGACCACTGTTCCTGTTTGGAGACCAGTTTTCGGTTTTCAGAGCCGTCGGCCGTGCGCCTCGGTTCGGGACCGCTTAACTTTCTCCGTTTGCTCTGATTTTTGGCACACACCTTTTTTCCTCTCTCTAGAGGGACACTATGACCCGGGTGACCACCTTCATGGTCGCACGCCACTTTCGATGCTTAACAGTCAGTTTTCGGGGCACCCGACTGCCCGTTTTGGCCCCCGAACCCTCGTTTTGCATCCGTCTTGGTTCAATTTTGGCATGGACCCTATTTTCATTGTTTGGAAGGTGGTACAAGGGTGGGAGACCACCTTTTCTCCTTGGAGACCACTTTTCCCCTGCCGGCCGGTTTCCTTGACAGGTAGTTGGTCTCCCTCGCTTTTGGGCCATAATTGCTGGTCTCCCACCATACCACTAGCTTGCATTGAGTAAGGAGACCACCCTAGGAGGCTGCCGACCAACTTTTGAGACTTAACCCTTTTGAACCTGGTCGGCCCACCAGGGCAAGTGGTCAGCCAACCCCCTGAACTAGTGGGCTTGCCTCCTCCTGTCTTGTCCCTGTGAGTTGTTGCCAGCTGTGCCAGCTGGAAGGCACAAAATTGATCCTCCACACACGTGCATGGAGGATCCTCAAGCTTGTTTTTAGTTTCTTTGAGAAGCTTTGGACCCTCTTGGCTATAAAGGAAGGCCTTCCCTTCCTTGTAGAAGGTTCAGAATTTTTGGTCTAAGGCATATATACCTCTCCCTCTATATCTCTACATTCAAGATAAAAAAGGGCCTTGTTCTTGCACCATTGCATATCAACCCTCAGCCTAACACCTCCAACACCAACCTAAGCTTCTTGGAGGTCATTTGCAGAGGTTAAAGGTTGAGTTTTTGGTCCAGAGGTTGCTGGCCTTGCTGAGCTACATGGGTAACACACTAGTTCCCTCTTTTTAGCATTGTTTTGATACTTGTTTTAGCTATACTTGAAAGCATATTTGGGCTTTGTCATAAACTGAAAAAAGTCTTACTTTGAGGCCCTTAACATGTTTGTTTAAGACCATTTTTCTGTTGGGGGTCATCTACCCCCTTTGCATGCTTCATTTCATCCTTTTTTGAGCCATGCCTTAGGGCCTTTGCATTGACCTTTGTTTGGTTTCCTAGCCACTGAAATCTAGTGGATTTTTAGTGGCTAGCATGTTGTTTTGAGCACCAAAATCAGAGAGAGGTGACCCTCTCACCCCTTGTCTTGTTTACTAGCATATTTGGCCTAACAAATGAGCCCTTATTTGCATGCTTCCAAGCCATGTTTCAGGCCATTTTTGATGGGTTTTAGGACCTGCATAGGCTTTGTCTAGAGCCCATTTTTCCATTTTGGGTGTCCATCTTGCATGTGTAGAACAACCCTCTTTATAGCCTATCAAAGGAGCCTATCATTCTTGCATGCATAAACCATGTTTCAGTGGGTTTTTGGGCTTTATTTGACATGTCATACCTCTGAATTTTTCTGGTTTGATGGCCGCTTGATTGCCTCACATGCTTGTAGTGCAAATCCTCTTTACTAGCTTACATTGCATGCTATTTTGGCCTTTGATTCTAGCACTTTTTGGTGATGCCTTAAACTGATTTTGTGCATGTTTTGGTCTACCTTAGCTCTGTTTTTATGCCTCATGATCAAATGATGCTTGCTATGCATGGTTGTAGTTCAATACCCTTGCCTAGCTTTGAGTTTTAGAGCCTATTGCATGCTTATGTTGACGTGTTTCCATGTTTTGGGGCCATTATGCATCATATTTTGGAGCTTACATGTATGCCATATTCACACATTTTCCACTTTTTAAATGCGTTTGAGAGTCGTGCTTGTATGCCTCGTTTTTGGACCATTGCATGAGCTTCATTTCCGTGCCTTTCGAGCCATCATTTTAGACCATTTTCCCACTGTCTTGGACCTGCCTAGGGTCTGTTTGGGGTTGGTTTTTCCATTTGTGTATTGCTTTATGTACCTCTAGTGTAATGCGCTTCACTAGTTTCGGTATTCGGGCCATCTAGTATGCATTGTGTGACGTGTTTGCACGATTCGGGACCATCTTGCATGTCATTTCAGAGCTGGAAAATGTGTGTTTGTATGCCATATTTCATCCCTTGCCATGCTTTGATAGAGTTGCATTTGGTGCCTTAGGTTTGGTCCCTTGCATTTGTGCATGCCATTTAGTCCATGTTGTTGCATGATTGGCCATTGCATTGTGTATCCCTTGATCATTTCATTGTTAGTCTCCATGTGTGCATTGCGTATGCCATATAGTTTTCATGTGCATTGAGTATGCCTTCTTAGTTCATAGCATTGTGTATGCTAGTTGCATGTTTGCATCATTTAGTGGCATTATGTTTAGGTTGTATGTTAGAGCTGCATTCATGCATGCCATGTGTATTGCATTATGTTTTGAGTAGGGTTTAGTCTAAACACGGGAAACGAGGGACGTTTCATACTCCAAGTGACGAAATGTGCCTCAATTCTCGGTCGCCGGCACTCTGGATTACCCATGATGGAGTTTAGGCCTTATTGTGTTCATTTGTGCATCCATGTCACATTGAGTCATGCAATTCGACTCCTCAGCCATAATGCATCGAGATGCGTGATTGGTGACACGAGGATTGAGGACCACACTCCCTAGAGCTTATGCAAGGACGGAGAGAGTGGTCGTGCACACATATGTTGAAAATACTTTGCCATGCCCCTTTCTTGCTCTCTGTTGCAGCAAACTGGAAACTAGCAGCAAAAACTGGTCAGTAGTATCCATACAGCATGGTGGAGTTTCAGCCTTCTGGAGTTTTGAACAGTGTTCTGGGATCAGTTGCAAACAGAGGCAAATTGGGGCATCGCGATGGATTTTCCAGCAAGGCGACTCGAGCATGCATGCATTCCTTATCATTCAAGACCGAACCGAGGCAGTCCGTTTCATATATTTTGCTTGCTAGCTTATTTATTTTAATTAATTTGTTAATTAATTAGGATTGTGTAATAATTAGCTGTAAATCTATTTTTCAAAACGATTTGCCAGATTTGAACTCTTTGGTGATTTATCGGTCTCGCATTGCACTTTGCGGGATTAGATTCAGAACCGTGACTTTAGAGTCCAAACTGTAGTAAGCCCAATGAACAAAACGGGATTCCATCCTGGGACGTCTACAGTTTCTGGTGACTCTGCTGGGGAGTTAGAGAACTTGACTCGAGCTCATGATATCTTGTTTTGATTACACTTATGTATTTCTTTGCATTGCATTTGAATTGGTGCGCCTAGGACACCGTGTTTGCCATCTGCTATTCCTGAACGGTTTGCCGGAGGCTCACTTTGAGAAGCGTGCCATAAGACTGACCGGTTACGGGCTCTACCACGGTGGGAACACAAACCCCGTTTTTACCGGGGCACCCATTTTGACCATTCGACCTAGTGCATATCGGAATCCATAGTGACTATCCCGAACTAGGACAGGTTGCTTACCCGATTATAGGTTTTTTGAAACCGTTGCGTGTATAGTGAAACCCTAGCTCCTGACAAAATAGGACAGGGAAATCTTACCCCAACATAGGGGTGTTTTGGCTCTCACTTGTTTGCTATGTGCTTTTAGAGTGCGTCTCCACAGGAATGCATGTATCAGTTTACAAGTTTGGGTATCAAGCCTACGGGCACCAGTTCAGTATTTTGGGAATCAGTTATCTGCAGGTATCAGATTCAGTTTTGGGGGTCGTGATTTGGGAACAGTGATTAATGTTTGAGAATAGTCTATTCAGCTTATCAACTGTGTGTTGTGTGTTTATTTACGCTGTTATGCTGTCCGTGTGTCTGGTTGTTTATTTCCTTAATATTGCTTTATTTATCTTTTTGCTAGGTAGTTTAGCACAATTGCTTCAGACCAAGTAGATATTCCCCAAGCACTCTGGGTTAGAGGTCGCCGACTTAATCGATCTAAGGATATGGTCGACGGACTACCAGTGTTTTATTCCTCACCCCTGGTTATCAAATAGAGGTCGAGAAAATGCAGTGTATCGGTACCAAGATTGCCAGATCAGTGGTCTTTGAACAGTCGGGTTGAGATTTCTGAGTCCACTACAGAGGCAGACATACCGGCAGCTCAGTTGGACCAGAGCAGTATGGCAGGAATGGAAGAGATGGTACGCCAACTCCAGGAGAGCATGGAAGCCATACAGGAGGACGCTGTTTGTCAAGCAGAATTTTCCAAACAGTAGGCCGTTGTCATGGCCCAACAGGAAGAGCTAATTACCCGGCTACAGCAGCAAACCGAAGCATCAGCTTCACACCAAGCTCCTCCCCCACCAAGAGTCCCACTACCCGGGGAGACACCAAATGTCCAGAATATCCAGGAGGATACAGACATCCCAACAGGGCTGGCTCCGCCCCTGATTCTACCTCAACTATCCAAGGCACCTATGCCTATCAATCAACTGGACTCTCCCTTTGAGTTCGAGGTGGACCCTACAGCGTTGAAGTTGAGCAAGCTCGAAAAGTTGTTCAAGAAATCCCAAGGGGTAACATCCATCCCAAACATTGAGGACGGGTATACCGAAGCGGCTGTGACGCTGCCAGATCGGTTCAAGATGCCACAAATCGACTGCTTTGATGGGTTCGGGGATCCCATGGTGCATCTACGTATGGTTTTGGACATACTAAGGCCAATGGGCCTCACCAAACTACAGAAGCTTTCATTGTTTGGCCGGACCCTATCGGGTGTGGCGGCCATCTGGTACGCAAAATTGGAAGACGATGTCAAGCGGAACTGGGATGAGATGGCCGAGGCTTTCATTGTACAGTACTTCTATAACAAGCAAATCGAGATTACAACCCGTGATCTCGACACAACAAGGCAGGAGCCTAAGGAGGGTTTCTCTAAATTCGTAACCCGCTGGAGGGCCAAGGCCTCAATGATGACCATAAGGCCGACGGATAAGGATTAAATACGGATGGTTGTGCGCAACCTACAACCCAAACTAATGCAAAAAATGATCGTGCTCCCCTTTCCTACCTTTTCAGATCTACATGAAATAGGAGTACAGATCGAGGATGCCTTGAAGCAGGGCTTGATTGACAATGACAAAGAGCAACCAAGGAGAACCTTCAACCGAAACAACAATGCAGGCACAAGCAGTGTTGCAACTGCTAGAGCTTCGGAAGTAAGCATGGTCACCACCACCCCTCCAAGAACCCTGGCAGCTACACCATTCTTCGGTGCGTCCGAAAGTAACACACAAACAACCAAATACCAACCTCGAGGCCAAAGAACCTTCACTCCATTATATATGCCCCTGTCCAAAGCTCTGGGGGTATTAATCAGCAAAGGGCACTTGAAGCCCCTGGAGCCAAGGCCATTGCCAAATCCATTTCTTCCCTCCCATAACCCAGCCAAATACTACGCATAACACCAATAACATGGTCATGACACCGACCAATGTTTTAGATTGCGTCACGAGATTTAGGATCTCGTTGACAACAGGGTGATTGTACCTCCAGAAAAACCCAATGTCACAACCAAGCCCCACCTCCCAAACGTATTAACTTTATCTAGACTGGGGTCGTGTCTTATGATCCTAGCATCTATATCACTCCTTCTCACCTACCTAAGCCGGAGGTGTTCATTCCCGACAACACTGACTTGTGCATGTTGGACATCTCCTGAACCCAACCTGAACCAATGGTGGTGACTGTCGAAGACAGAACAGGGATGACTTCGGAGGAGAATGGGATTGTTGAGTCAGAGTCAGAGGAAGTTGTGAACTTTGTTTAGGAGGGATAAAATCCGAGTGGCTACATTGCGTCAGTAGGTCAGATCAGGCCAGATGTGAAATTGCTGGTGGGGGCAGAAATTTGTGTACTACGGGGGGATGGACTTGATCAGAGAATAGATGACTTTGCAGTTCTGGAAGGGGACATTGCTGACCATCAAATTTTCAACGAACAAGATTCGGGGGACACGACAGTCAACTGGTTTTATTTTAAGGAGTCAGGAGAAGTTACGGGGTGGCTTGCCGACCAACTAGATATTGTTGAAGAATCTCAGCTGGAAAAAGGCCTGTCAGGGGCAAGGACATCAGTTGTGGCCGAAAGGGCCGGGGAACAGAATACATCGCCAGAGACTGCCGGTGCCAAGAATTTCCCTCGGCATCTGGGCATTTTGAATATAAGAGATGTTGAACAACAGACTGCATTGACGCAGCTAGAACGTGAAGGAATTGAAGACTCTGAAAGAGCCAGAAAAGCCAAGGCCCCTGTGGGGACTGAAAGTGCTGTGTGCACAAGAACAGAGGGTGCTGCAAACACGTGGACAGAAGGTACCGTGACTACAAGGAAAGTGGTAATGGAGCCAGACAGGTGTCTGTTGGCTGCCGATGGAATGTGGTGGGAGGACGATGATCTATGTCTTGCCCACACGAATGAGGACTGGGGAAGCAATCAACCGGATGATACCTGGTACATTGGTGAAGTTGACCGTACGACTAGGAGTGGGCGGTATTTCAAGCCCCCACACCTAGATCAGCCAGAGGCGTCCGGGAAGGACAAGAAGGAAGAGAAACAGAAAGAGAAGCAACTCGAAGATGAGGCTGTGCTGAAACAATTGAAAAAGATACAAGCAGACATCTCCATCTGGGGACTGCTTATGGCTTCTCGAGTACATAGATAGGTCGTCCTTTCAGCCATGGACAAGGCCAAACTCTCGATAGGCACCACGCTGGAGCAGCTAGTTGGATTGGTTTTTCCGGGAGGAGGTTCCCCGACGTTAACCTTTTCTGACAAAGAGCTACCACCTGAGGGCGCAAATCACAACAAACCTCTCTACATCTCTGTGGAATGTAGAGACAAGTGGGTACCGATGGTTCTTGTCGACACAGGATCTGCCATTAATGTGTGCCTGTCGAGGACGGCATATGCAATCGGGTTAAAGCCCGCGAACTTCGTGCCAACAGCCCAAGTGATTCGGGCGTATGATAACACAAGTAGGGAGGTGATGGGGACTGTCAAAATTCAGACCCAGGTTGGTTCAGGACAACACGAGATTGATTTCCATGTCTTGGACGTTCCTGCAACCTTTAACCTACTTTTGGGGTGACCGTGGTTGCACTAGGTAAAGGCAGTTTCTTCCACCTTGCACCAGATGTTAAAATACCCTCACAGGAAGGGGGTAGCTATAGTTTTTGGAAATTCATCAATCCATCCGCCGCCGGAGGTCTCTACACCAGTCTTGGAAATCGAACACGGCACGGAGGATGTGTTCTTATCGGGGTTTACTTTGGCTAAGGCTCAAGTCGTGCAAAATATCTTGGCTGTTGATGAGGGAGTGTATGTCAGCGCACAATCAATATACCTCATGAACAAGCTTCAACACATCCCCGGGATAGGATTAGGGAAGAGTGGCCGAAAGGGCATTGCAGTATCGGCCGAAGTGTCGCACAACCCACATACCTTTAGCTTAGGTTATCTGCCCACCAAAGAGAATTGGGTGAGGAAAGGTAAGGAGATGGCTGGGTGGGCCAGAGCGAAGAAGGCAGGGAAGCCATATGAATTAATGCACCGACCCATTTAGGGTACCCTAAACGGACGCTTCATCCGGGAGGGGGAGGATTTTCCATTCTGCGGCTTCCCAGAGCCATGGTTGAATACGGAGAGGAAGCACGTGCCAGGTTTTGAGATCTTCTTCGACCCGCAGTTATCCGGGCATGATGTTGTCGAGGAGCAGACAGACCCATCAGCTGAGGTTGAGCAGTGTAAAAATGTGGATTCCGAGAGTGCTGAAATTGAAATGGGGGTAGCACTGGCTTGTCTACTTTCAGATCCTCCGATCATACAGAAGTGCTTGGGGGATAACTTCTCAGTGTCCATGATTGGGAATAAAACGGCTGCGAGCCTACCTGCAAGTATTTTGGATGCATCCATCACACCCTCTCTCATCTGGCAGTACGAGGAGGGATTTTTGTCAAGCAGCACCAGGTCAGGTAGTGAGCCCGAATCTAATTCCATCTAGTCTATGGAGTCGGAATCAGGTTCTAGCTCGTCTGAGTCTGAGTCTGAGTCTGGTATTCCTGGGGGTGATAACCCAGATGCCACAGTCCTGTCTAGGTCGTCTTTTTCTTCCTCTTTTGAGTCTATTGTAACAGAAGAATCGGACGATTTGGAAATGCTTAATGAGAATGGAATGGATGTGGTTTCTGAGTGCTTTTCTGTGCCCTTGATTTATTGTATTAATCAGGACTTTCAAAATTTTGATGAAAACGATGGGGAAGAAATTCCTCCGGTTTTGCAACGCTTAATTGATCAAGAACAGGAAAGATTTGTTAAACCTTTAATTGATGAAGTCACTACTGTTAATGTTGGTACTGAGGAGGACCCGCGGCTGGTCCAGGTCGGGTCCACGCTGTCTTCGGAGGAACGTGAGCGCTTAGTCGCTTTATTAAAAGATTTCAAAGATATTTTCGCGTGGTCCTACGAAGAAGACATGCCTAGAATCGATCCTGAGATTGTACAGCACCGGATCCCTCTTGACCCAGAGGCCCGACCTGTTAAACAGAAACTCAGAAGGATCCGCCTGGACTGGGCCCTCAAGATCAAAGACGAGGTCACCAAGCAAATTGACGCAGGGTTCCTGCTGGTATTTGAATACCCAACTTGGTTGGCTAACATTGTTCCGGTACCGAAGAAGGATGGCAGGATTCGGGTATGCGTGGATTTTAGGGATTTGAACAGAGCCAGTCCAAAGGACGACTTTCCCTTGCCGCATATTGATGAGTTAGTGGACTTCACAGCAGGGCATGCTTTGCTTTCGTTCATGGATGGATTCTCAGGCTATAATCAGATAGTAATGGCACCTGAACACCGGGAGAAGACTGCTTTCATCACCCCATGGGGGACTTACTGTTATAAGGTGATGCCATTCGGGTTGAAGAACACTGGAGCCACATATCAATGGGCCGCGACCACAATATTGCACGACATGATCTACAAAGAGGTTGAGGTGTATGTGGACGACATGATTGTCAAGTCCAAAGAAAGAGAGGGCGTAGACGCGCCCGCGTGGGGCCCCGCTACAGTTCGGACTCGATTTCTGTCACGGTTCTTAATCTGAACCAAAGAGTCCAAATCTGGCAAATCGTTTTAAGAAACAGGTTTTTGAAAAGAAGTGCCAAACATGGACTGCTTTGCCAGATACAGAGTCGCCACCTAAATATTTTTTTATGGGGGAATTTAGGAAACCCTGACTCCGTGCCGAAGGCCACATGTCCGTCATCACCAGAGTTGCCTCGGCTCGGGAGCTAGGGTACGATTGGGGAAGGTCAACTATGAGCACCCCCTCTCGCCCGATCCGAAGATCGGCCTCTACTAATCATGATATCCGTTTTTGAAAACGTTATGTGTTCTTATTCGATTTATTAGCCTAGAATTACTACGTTATGCGCACAACAAACAAGTATAGACTAGATTGCCTAATTTGGAAATAAGCATTGCATATCCGTTTGTTTTGGAAAAAATGTTTGGAATTTGCTTCTCGCAAGTAGGCCAAAATACGGATTTCAACGAGTCTTTCCAACTCAAACAATCCAACCTTCACCCACAGGCGTTCAAACAGTTTATAACACATAAGCATCTAGCCACATGGTAAGCATACTGTCATGATAGCATTCACACGCATGCGAGATGCAAAAGCATAAATACTTACATCGTACTCCGTGCCAAAACAATAAACTGGTTAGCAAACATGCGTGATCCTAGTTCATGTCAAGTTGACTAATGCAACACATGCAAGATGCAATTAGAGTAGGCTCGGCTAACCTAAACATGGCATGTGAAATGCAATCATTTGATGCACGTATTCAATTTGGGAATTGAAATACAAATGCAGTTAGCGTGATGCGCCGAGCCCGGTGCATGCAAAACAAATGTATGGATGCACGCATGCATAGCATATGGTATGCTAATTTTAAAGATGCCCTAGTCTACCCTCATAAGCAGGTAAATAAAAGGGAAGAAAGAAGTGGGGGTTGGAAGACATTCACACACACGCACCCACAGTTATTACAGATTCACCCTCGCTCGGAGGGACCGAATAAATATTACAGATAATTAACCTACAAGCTAATTAATTATTACAAATTGCCTAATTAGCTAACAAACTAACTAAGCTAGGAAAAACAGTAAACCGCCTCGGGAGGAGAACTCAATGCAATGCGTGCTCGGGTCTTGCTCGGAAGTGCACCGCCATGCATAGGCTGCCTTTGTTTTCCTTTCTTTACTCCTCTGGAGGCTGCCAAAACCTCAAGATTGCTTCTCTGGACACTGGGGAATGCCATCGGCTGGATAGAATTTCCACCGGCAGTGGCATGTGATCACCGGCCATTAGTGAAGCTATCGGCAGAGGGAGGATTGCTGGTCGGCACTTAGCACTACCGGTCGGCAGAAAGTTCCTACAGAATCTGCAATTGACAGCAACAGAGGGCAAGGCAGAGCATGGCAATACAATTCAAGGCATATATGCACCAATCATGTCCCTTATCATGTTAATGACTCAAAGGGACATGCTCCTTGGTTCTCGGACCATCAATCGCGCATTTCCATGCGTGATGGCCCAAGGGACCAAGTGTGCACGTTTTGATGTCAAATGTAATGCAAACCAACAAACCAATGGGACTCGACCTCTATCACAAGCACTTCAAGAGGCCAAGCATGCATGCAAATGGGATACAATCCTAGGCATGTGAGCTAAGGATGCAACATGGCAATGCAATGCGTTCATGCAATTATGCAAGCAAATATGCGAGGCAAACATGCAAGCAAGCAAAGGGTGGACCTAAGCATGGTTTAGGCAACCCTCACTAGGCCCAAAAACAGTGGCCAAAGTGCCCAAAATGTAAGACTAATGGCATGCAAGCATGCATGTATACAAGGACCAACACTCAAGCACAAAAGGGTGACTCTCAAGCACACTTGAAAGAGGCATAACATGGACTAATGGCATGCAAGGTAAGCATTGAAAATCATGTTACAAAAGGTGCTAAGCCAATTTAAACAAGACAAACACTAGCATGCAAACAAAGCCAAAATCCAAGACAAACCAAGAGGCTTAAACCAAGTCTAAATCAACCAAGCCTTACAAGGCTAAGAGGACTTAAAATAGATCTAAGGCAAGCCTAAACAACACCCAAGGGACACCTAGATGGCATCTAAATGGCTCAAATACAAAGGCATGCACATTGACCAAAACATGGAGCATGCAAGACAAGCTTTCAAGGCTTCAAAGAGGCATCCAAGGCAAGCATACAAGCATGTTAAAGGGACTGAAATAACATGGCAAATGGTCCCAAACCACTAAATTAAGGCAAGGATGCATGCTATACATTCACACACTTAAGGCTAACAAACCAAAAATGCAAAGGGTCTATACAATGCATGCCTATGGTCGACCCAAACAACTATAGACAGACCTTAAACATGAAAAAATAAGCATAAAAGATTCACAAGGCTAAGCCTAAAACATGCTAGAACAAAGGCTCACAACCTAAGGCATGTTAAGGCCTAAACATGGCATTACAAGGTAGGTATGCTAAGCATGCATGGTGTACCAAAACCAACAATAAACAGAGGCATATTATGATATAATGGGCACAAAAAACAGCTAAGGCATGGTCAACATGAAGCTTAGCTAGATGCTCCCTCAAGAGGCCAAAAGTGGTCCATTTCAAGGACAACAAGGAGAGGGGTGGCCCTCTCCTTCTTGGGACCTCAAGGCACCATCCTCACCTCTAAAATCCCTCAAGATTTCAGTGGTGAGGAGGCCCAAACATCAAGGTCTCGGAGCTCACTCAAAATAGCACAAAATGGGGCCTTTCAAGGCCTAAGAGGGGTCAAACACCTCCAAACCACAAAACACCCTAAACAAACTATTTAGAGGGCCTAAAAACAGAACCTTGTTATGTTATACACTAAGCACAAAAACAGTTCTAAGATAGGCAAAATAAGTATGCAAGAATGGGGAATAAAGGGACTAGTTCCTTACCCTTGAAGACCCCTTCAACAATGGTGGACCAGCAGCCTCTTTTAGGTTGAAACCAGCTCCAAAACCTCAAAAACAACCTCTTAGAACCTCAGTAGCTAAGGGAAGGTGAAACACTATGTGTTTGTGTGCAATAGTAAGACACAAACACACTTAAACACACACAAAGGCTAAATGAGAGAGAGGTATAGAGATAGAATATGTATGGAACCCTAGACCTAAAACCAGAGCTCTCACACAACTTTTCTCTCTAAAATGTCTAACCTAGAGCCAAGAGAGGAGGGCTCCTCTTATAGAGGAGCCAATCTTGTAAAGCTTACAAGGTAAGCTAACAAGGAGTGCATCCCTCCATACACGTGTATGGAGGGGAACAAAATGACATACAGCTGTCTTAAAATATCTGCAAAAGCAGATTAACAGTAGTCGGCTGCTCAAAAATGCCATTTTGTCAAAATTTAGTGCCGACCGGCAACAAAGAATGCCGACCGGCAATATATATTGCCGATGGCATCAAAATACCAGCCGATGGCTTCTGGCCATGGCCGGTGATGTGTGGGGATGCCTCACAAGGCATTCCCTACCCCTCCAAGGCAAAACACAAGTGTTTGGTATAAAACCAGACACTAAACAAGCGAGTTCGGAGATCCCGAGGCAAGGCGCATAGCCGAGGCCTCCGGGGACGCCAAACAAACACAAACATGGATAATCACCGGGTGTTCAAACGGTGACGTCCAAGTCTTGAGGACGGTCAAAATGGGGTGTCTACAGTTGCCCCTCTTTGACAGAACTCGAAAGTCATAACAATGACGAGAGTGAATGTCAAAGCCCAGAGATGACCTATTTTTGACAAGGCCGAAGACTTAGACAAACATGCAAGACAATCAAGATATGCGCCCGAAGGCAGGGGCAAAATGCAAGACAATGCACAGAGCCGGACATAACTTATGATCATGCAAAGAAAGCTGTAATGAAGCACATATGCAACAGTTTTAAGCTGGCATACACCAAACTACACTATAATGCAGAAAGGATGTAAGAGAATTATGCAATTCTCGATACGTCTCACTCGGAGGATACAATACCTGTACGGCTCGTCTGGTTGCACCAGCCTCAAATGAACCGTACATACAATATCGTGCTTGCAAAGAAAACAACTCAACAAGTACGATGTTATTAGCAACATGCATGACAATGCAAAAATGGATGCAAAATGATATGCAATATATACAAAGCAATGTATAAACAATGCAAATAAACATGCAATGGAATTGAAAGAATGCAAACTATATGCAAAGCAATTGAATCATGATCCAATCACGAGTGGTTCGAAACCACACAAATGTCAAATAGATTGATGGAGGTAACAAGTCTGTCTACCATAGAACGGTCTACTGAACTATGAGTAATGTAGACAGACACAAGAACAAGTATTGGGGGGATTGACACAAGTAGGGAAACGATCCGCTGGGGAAAGGACTACGATCCTAATGCTGGATGCAACAACTATACTACAATGTAATATATAATGAAAATGCTGGGGAAATGGCAATGGATATGGCACGCGGGCCAAACCAAGTCTTGCCTAGGCAAGGCATGTACGCATACAAGCCATGTTTAACATAGAACGGTCCACTGAACTATGCTTCGACACGAGAAGTATGGGCACATACCAGACCAAGCTCAATCATGGAAAGGCGCAAGCCACAAATGGAAGGTGATGCAATGAATGTATGCAAGCTACAATGCAATGGATATGGCACGCGGGCCAAACCAAATCTTGCCTAGGAAAGGCATGTACGCATACAAGCCATGTCTAACATAGAACGGTCCACTGAACTATGCTTTGACACGAGAAGTATGGGCACATACCAGACCAAGCTTAACATGGAAAGGCGCGAGCCATAGGTGGAGGTGATGCAATGAATGCATGCAATCTAAAATGCAATGGATATGGCACGCGGGCCAAACCAAATCTTTCCTAGGAAAGGCATGTACGCATACAAGCCATGTTTAACATAGAACGGTCTACTGAACTATGCTTCGACACGAGAAGTATGGGCACATACCAGACCAAGCTCAACATGGAAAGGCGCAAGTCATAGATGGGGGGCGATGCAATGAATGCATGCAAGCTACAATGCAATGGATATGGCACGCGGGCCAAACCAAATCTTGCCTAGGAAAGGCATGTACGCATACAAGCCAGGTCTAACATAGAACGGTCCACTGAACTATGCTTCAACGTGAAAAGTAAGGGCACATACCAGACCAAGCTCAACCTGGAAAGGCGCAAGCCATAAATGGAAGGTGATGCAATAAATGCATGCAAGCTACAATGCAATATCTACAAATATGCAATGATGGAAATGCAATATAATGGATATGACCTATGGGCCAAACCAAATCTTGCCTAGGAAAGGCATGTACACGTACAAGCCAGGTCTAACATAGAACGGTCCACTGAACTATGTTTCGACGTGAAAAGTATGGGCACATACCTGACCAAGCTCAATCATGGAAAGGCGCGAGCCATAAAGCTACAATGCAACATACGCTATATTACAATGATGCATGACAATGCAATTATATATTTTGTTTTGTTTTTGTTTGTTTTTTTTTTTTTTTGGAATGCAAATGATGCATGAAATGCATGGAATGCGCGACAACACGCGGCTTTTGTAGGCACATCAATGCACTAAAGGTCTTGCACCTTCCAAGGATTTAAGGTCTCCTAGACCATGGTGGATTGCACAAGAAATGCATGACAATGCAAGTGAACTCGAAATGCGCAACGACGTGGGGCTTTAAAATACATGTATGATGTAACTCATCAAAAGTCGTTCGGGCACGACAAACACCAAAGGACTTGCACCTTCAGAGGATTTAGGGTCTCCTAGACCGTGGAAATTCTCGATATGTCTCACTCGGAGTATATCATACCTGTGCGGTTCGTCTGGTTGCACCAACCTCAAATGAACCGTACATACAATATCGTGCCGGCAAAGAAAACAAACTTAACAGGTACAATATGATTAACAATATGCATATTAATGTATTTGAAAATGCGTGACAACGCAAAGCAAGTGGGAAGCATAACAATGTTGTGAAAGCACAGACATGTAAGTGGAGCACGCGGTCTACGCGGGCAATGAAACTGATCATAGGCATGCGGTCTACGCAAGCCAGGAGATCGAACAAAAACATGCGGTCTACGCAAGCAGAACATGCGGTCTACGCAAGTAATGGAATTGATTACAAACATGCGGTCTACGCAAGCAATGAAATTGAACAATCATGCGGTCTACGCAAGCAATACATGCGGTCTACGCAAGTAATGAAATTGAAATTGAACAAACATGCGGTCTACGCAAGCAATACATGCGGTCTATGCAAGTAATGAATTTTGAACAAACATGCGGTCTACGCAAGCAATACATGCGGTCTACGCAAGTAATGCATTTGAATAAACATGCGGTCTACGCAAGCAAAACATGCGGTCTATGCAGGTAATGAAATTTGAACAAACATGCGGTCTACGTAAGCAATACATGCGGTCTACGCAAGTAATGAAATTTGAACAAACATGCGGTCTACGCAAGCAAAACATGCGGTCTACGCAGGTAATGGAATTTTGAACAAACATGCGGTCTACACAAGAAAAACATGCGGTCTACGCAGGTAATGAATTTTGAACAAACATGCGGTCTACGCAAGCAAAACATGCGGTCTACGCAGGTAATGAAATTTTAAGCAAAACATGCAGTCTACGCAGGTAATGAAATTTGAACAAACATGCGGTCTACGCAAGTAAAACATGCGGTCTACGCAAGTAATGAAATTTGAACAAACATGCGGTCTACGCAAGCAATACATACGGTCTACGCAAGTAATGAAATTTTGAACAAACATGCAGTCTACGCAAGCAAAACATGCGGTCTACGCAAGTAATGAAATTTGAACAAACATGCGGTCTACGCAAGCAAAACATGCGGTCTACGCAGGTAATGGAATTTTGAACAAACATGCGGTCTACGCAAGCAGAACATGCGGTCTACGCAGGTAATGAAATTTGAACAAACATGCGGTCTATGCAAGCAAAACATGCAGTCTACGCAAGTAATGAAATTTTGAACAAACATGCGGTCTACGCAAGTAATGAATTGTATGAACATGCGGTCTACGCAAGCAAAACATGCGGTCTACGCAAGTAATGAAATTAATAGACATGCAAAATGCAATGAGATGCGCAAAACAGCGCGATAGATATGTGATGGTTTGAAATACGATAGATATGTGATGCACAAAACAGTGCGATAATTTGAAATGCACAAAACAGTGCGATGATATGCGATGCACAAGATAGTGTGATTGATATGTGATGCACAAAATAGTGCGATAATTTGAAATGTACAAAACAGTGCGATGATATGCGATGCACATGGGGTAACTTTTGAATTTCGAGCGCCACGCACTGAAGACACGACCCGAGGTCAAAACGGAGGCCGGCTGAGCGTCGGAAGTGCACTGTTTTGCACTGTTTTGAGCACTAAAGGCCCTGGACCCCACACATAACTCAAAAAATGGTGTAGGAGGCTCCAAAATCATTGTAGGAGATCACCGGATGCCCACCAGCCATCAAAATGTATCACCGGCCGTCCACCGGCCATCATTCAATTCCATCGGCACAATATTTTGCCGACCGGCAAAGAGTGTGGCCGACCGGCAAAGAATTGTTGTATCGGGGCAGTTCTGTCATTTCGGCACGGGTCATTTAAAATAGGGTTTCTAACCCTATTTTTTCACTTCTCCTTGGTCGAAAATTGCCTCTCTCTCTCTCTAGAGCATTTTCCTCCCTCAATTCTCTCCTTTCTTGGGTTCTAGCTCCCATTTCGTCGTTCGATTCGCGATCTCCTTTGCGTTTCGGACATTTTCAACCGAACGAAACTTTGTTTCGGTGTTTGTTTCTTGATTTCCGCCACTCGGGGCTTGTTTCCCTCGAGTTTTTCTCGATATCCGTACCTTTTCCGTACTCTGACTTTTTCGGCCTTTTCCGACCCTCTCGGGGTTTGACTTTTTGTTGACTTTTCATCTTCTCGCCTGACTTTCCGCCTTCCGGCCATTTTCACACCCCCTTCGAGATGGCAGATGATCTTCCACATGACGGGGCTTCTCTGGAGCTTGAGATGGACCCTGAGGCCGAGCCCTTGCTACCCCGTATCCGGCCGTTCGATCCGAAGACCTACAGGCCTGCAGTTCACGAGATGATCCCCGACGGACTACGCCAGTTCCAGAGCTTCGAGAGGCACGTGCCACGCGAGCTACTACTGCGCGAGCCTACCTCCCACCTGTCTTTCGGCGCTTCCGAGGTAACTTTCCTTCTCTGCTTTACTTTCTGCAATGTAGGATGCAAAACTGCCGTAACTGGTTATGCTCTTTAACTGCTTAATTCTGATATGCTGTATACTGTAGTTGATCGTAAACATACGTGCAACTGGTATCTGTTTGAGACTGACACATGCACACACACTGCATTGGCTTCAAATCACCCAAACACACGGCGCACACTGTATTTCACTGCATACACACTGGTACCCAGTATTTGCTTGAGTCTGAAAACATGCACGCATGCTACGTTTGCACTGAACCATTCGAACATACTGACGCATCACACGTTGTAGTTCACTGTAAGCACACCGGCACCCGGTATTTGTTTGAATCTGTTAAAACTTGCACGCATGCTACATCTGCCCTGAACCACCCAAACATGCTGACACATCACATGCTGTAGTTCACTGTAAGCACACCGGCACCCGGTATTTGTTTGAATCTGTTAAAACTTGCACGCATGCTGTATACCTATATGCGTCTTAGAACTGCATTTTGAATATTTCCTTGCAATTTGTCGTTTTTTATTACAAGGAGATTCCCATACCATCCGCGGGTATGGGAACACCGTTGCTCGGGACTGGTACCTCGAGCTGCCAGATACGGTCCGTGACATCATCGATGAGGCCGGCTTTGGCATCTTCTGCAGGGGGCTCTCTCGATTGACTACCTGCAGGCCCTTGCTCGCTGCTCTGGCGGAGAGGTGGTGGGATACCACCGACTCCTTCCACTTCTCCGTCGCAGGGGATATGACGATGACCCCTTACGACTTCTCGATGCTTACTGGCATCGGGGTAGGGGGTGATCCGATCCCCTTTGACACGAATATGGACGAGTGGGACGCTGCCCAGCTATACCTGCTTAGTACACAGCCTCCCCTTGCTCGAGCGGGGTTTGTCAGGTATTTGTGGTTTGAGAGCCACTTTCGGGTCCAGCCGGCCTTGGCGGAGGAGGCGCAAATGTCCCCAAAGGAGGTGGACCAGTATGCGCAGGGCTTCATCATGTTCCTCTTTGGGACGACTCTCTTCACCGATCGGGCGAACACCGTGCCCTTATGCCTGCTGAGCACGCTGGTGGACGTTAGGCAGATCCGCCATTACGACTGGGGTGGCCCTGCTCTGGCCACTTTGTACGGTTATATGAGCTCTTCTTCCCGCCTCAGCGGACAGCTCCTTGGTGGCTACTGGCAAGCCTGGGAGGTACATCTTCTTCCTATTTTACATTCCTGTCTTCTGCTTTCTGTATTCTGTACACTACACATATACTGTACACTGCCCCACACTGATTGTACACTGCATACCCGGCACACATATACTCTGTTTTACACTGACTGCACACTGCTCACACTGTACACTCTGCACAATACACTGCACAACACACGGTTCTGCCGTTTCTGCTTTATTCTGTATTCTGCCTTATCTGATAGTCGTACTGATATTTGTTCTGCAGTTATGGGTGTATGCCTACTTTCCTAGGCTTGCCCCAGTACCCGACGAGGAGATCCCACTCGGCGTCCCCTTCTCTCATCGCTTCGACGTGCGATGTGTGCGGAGACCACGGGAGTCTCTTACTTTCTTCCGCCGATAGTTTGATACCATCACCGCTGCGGAGGTATGTTCACCTTTAGAGTTTATTTTTTGGCTTTGCTTCGCACCGCATGTTTTCAATAACAGTAGATAATAAACTGCATATTATTTTCAGATCACCTGGTAGCCTTGGGCTCCGTTACCGGCTGTGGTGAGGGATCACTATGAGGGCGCCGAGGAGACTACCCGTTGCCGGATTCTGTTGGAGGGCCCGGTCTGTCGGGCTTGGTACCTGGGCGAGCATTTCTTGCGTCAGACCCGGGGTTTACCGGAGCAGATAGTTTCGGGTCTGCCTCCTACGCATATGAGGTATACAAAGAGGTTCTCTCTCCAGCAGATGAGGGACTACACCGTTGGCTGGGGTGAGGAGCAGCACAGAGGTGAGGGCGACTATGCAGAGTACGTCTGGACCTACATTATGCGACCCTTGAGCGGTGGTCGCCGAGTTGAGGGGGAGAGGCCAACGGCGCCGGCAGCTGGAGTGGGCACATCGAGGAGGGCTCGAGTGTATGGCAGGAGCGGAGCTCGGGGGGGACGGGGGACTGGCTGGCCCGCCTTGCCCACTGTACTGTCATATAGAGGGCAGGATGGGGCGACCTACCAGATCCCCTTTGCTCCTCCCCCGGCTGGTCATGAGTTAGCCGGTATCCCCGACTTGCCTCCGGTATGTATTACTTCATTTTGCATCTTGCATCTGCATTTCATTTCAGTTTATTTGATATTTCGCAGAACACTGATATATCTTATACCCTTGCAGGCGTCTTCCGAGTACACCCGGCAGTCCGTGGAGTTGAATGCCTCCATGATGGGGATGCTGCAGCGGACCTTCGACCTTCTGGCCCTCTACAGTATTCCGGTATGCCCTTCTGACAATGGCCTCAAACCATCCATACACTATGCACGACACAACACCTGACACACTGATCTCACAGTATCTGATGCACTGCATACACTGCATTCTGCACTGATAAACTGCTCACGGCATTCACACACTGTACTCATACACTGCATTTTGCACTGATAAACTGCTCACGGCATTCTTACACTGTACCTATACACTACATTCTGCATTGATAAACTGCTCACGGCATTCACACACTGTACTCATACACTGCGTTCTGCACTGATAAACTGCTCACATTATTCTGATGTATTTGCCCTTTGTGATTTTCAGCCTCCCTTCCAGATCCCTCCGGTGGGCGGTGCTCCAGCTGGGCCTTCTATTCCTGCTCGGGGAGGGCGTGGAGACACTGCACGTCCCCGTACCAGGGGAGGGCATACTCATGTAGAGAGTAGTTCTCGGGCGCCGACCCCCGATGATGACGATGATGACGATGATGAGTCTGAGGCAGAGGCAGAGGCTGGGTCATCTGAGGAGGCTGGAGATGACTTAGACTCAGGCTCAGACGGCGATGCCGATGATGCTCCTGGACCTTCGTCCAGGAAGAGGGCGAGGGCAGACCCCCGGGCTCGAGACTACTGACGATGACCCAGATTGCTGCTTTTCTTTCTTTTGTACTTTTTCCTTTTTTGTTTTCTTTTCTTTTCTTTTTCTTTTTGCTGGTAGTTAGATTACCTTGTACTGCCGCAGGCAGATTTTTGTTTTCCTCAAAACTTTGTACTTAACAAAAGATTATGAAATGAAACGAACTTTTTATCTCAAAAAAGTGTTATATTTACATATCTCATGTATTGCATCGCATCTCATCATGTTGCACCTCAATATAAATGGAATTGATCTGTGGTCTGGATGTTGAACACTTGCATCGTAATAACAAGATAACCAAACCAGGTAACAGCAAAGCATTCCATACAAACCACTACTTATCCTGAACACACGGCCCATACTCTGCTGAGGATTAATCTGCATATAGCTCATAACCCAACACTTGGTTTATTCTGCACATGGCAAACTTTAAACAAAACAGCCCAATCTGACAGGACGACCTTCAAAAGTGAAACCGGCTAGGGTTTAAACATGCTCGGATGCCCCAACTTTTCCCTTCCTTCTTTTGGTTCGCCCAGATGTAGAGAATGGCACAGCACTCTGAGCATAAATGATTTTTGAATTTAAACAAGGGTTTTTCAACCGGGGTATCGAGCCTACAACTGGATACAGCGGAAAAGGACTCAACAAAGGTACACGACCTAAACACAATGAGACACGCTCGGGAAAGACCCAAAACAAAGATTGAGGTAAAAAAAAACAAAAGACACGACATACCGACGCGTTAACGAAGACGGGGACCTCAGATCATGAGGAGCCGGTTTCTCTGGGTACTGTTTCCCACCTTTTTCTCATTTGCGATTCTCACATCACTTCGGCACTCAAGCTCAATTTTTCTCTCAAAATCCTTTGGCTCACTTTTTCTCTCAACTTACACCTCTCTATTCTTTATTCTCTCATTTTTCATCCCTCCCCAGGGTGATCGATGGATAGATAGAAAGGTATGGGTTCATGCTCAACACCGTTAGCTCACGGCTATTTCTTCTGGCGGGTAGAGTGCCCTCCTGGTAAGTATGTTGACGACGGGGGAAAGACAGAACGCCTGACTCAACTGTGCCCCTAGTTCATCATTTTAACCATTCTTTGTTTTTGCTTTCTACTAAAACAGTTTTGATCAAAATGAGAGTTGGATTAACGTACTTGCTCGATTTTTTATTTGAAAACCATGCAAGTCAGGCTGTAAGCACTGAAAATTTTCCTTTTTGGGGTCCAAGAAAATGGTCCAGTTTTGGAAAATGGAATAGTTTTCGAGAAAATAGTCAACCTCAGTAAAAATTTTCAAAAACTATTTTGCAAACAGTCAATGCTCAACGAGCATGGAACTTACTCTTTGAGATGCGCAACCTCGGATCGGAGGCAATGGAAAATTGCCCCTGGCTTAAAGGGGGTGGATGGCAACGGAAAGTTGCCCCTGGTTTGAATGGCGGCTCACGGCGACTCATGGCAACGGAAAGTTGCCCCTTGTTTGGATGGTGCCGCAGCAGTCCGCAAACAGTCTTCATTGGCGGTGGTTGAGCTCTTGGGCACAGAGATGACGAAGACGGTCACAACAAATATATGGACATAGTCGCCTTGGAAGGCGTTGGCGATTGGACTTTGGGATGAAATCGAAACCATTGTATGGACCGAGACGCTATGAAAGCGTTGGGGGCTGGACTTCATGATGAAGTTGCCTACGTATCCCAAACATGGGAATCAAGCCTTACGTAGTTCCGGTTAAGGTACACTCGGGTATTTTAACCTTCACTTTTCAGGCTCTAACTTTTGCCAAGGCGCCCAATGCGGGTTTTCGACCTTCCGAGCTTCTTTTTATTTTCCCCTTCTTTTTTGTTTGTTCATTTCTTTTCCTTTTCTTTTTCGCATTTTTTCTTTTCTTTTTTGCATTTTTTTTACTTTTTTTTTGTATTTTTCTCTTGCTCTAACTTTTGCCTGGGTCGCCCTTCCGGGTTTTCGGCCCAGCGAGCCTCTCAAAGGGTAAAAGTGTAATGAGTCCATGCCAAATAGTTTTTGAAGTTGAAGCCTCTCTGTGTCTAGGAGAACGGCTGTTGCACTGATTTGCGGAAGAATCCATCATGGTTGCTCCACGAGCTTCTTTTGGTGAGATCTAATCTTTTGATTCGACTTCGGCGCCTCTTGTTCAAGGGCTGCTCCTGATCTGGCCATACAGACCTTGCATGACGTTTGACCGTTGAACTTTCTGAACGGGTTCGAGGGTTGAAAGTGAGGGGTCGAATCTTGAGGCTGAAAGCGATCCTAAGCTGCACAATCTCAAGAGCAATTCCACACAGGTCTTCACAGGGCCGTGTAAAACATTTGGTTTTTGAAAGTTTTTAAGAAAGCGACGAATCGCTCGTGCCGAAGATAGTGTGGAACCAATCTGGATCAAGCCAGGGTCCTTCCCAGTACCCATGCTGACAAACATGATTTCATTCATTAAGGGCTTAGCATGCCTCTCCTTCTCTCAAAACGATCAAAGTTTTGCAAAACCCTAGGAATTCCTTCCTCTTCGTTTTTTTTTTTATCACCGCAGTGTTCAAAAGGGGTTTTTGAAAAACTTAGGTTAATGTAATGAGTTTGGCGCGCAGGAGAGCAAGCGAGATGTACTGTCAGCCCATTCAAATCCTCTGGCACAACTAACTTACACTGAAGGCAAGCATGAAAGTGAGATAGCAACTGCTGTTTCATTCAGATTTGTTGGTACAACTAGTCCCTCGGCAGAAACAGACTCAAAAACAAAACGGGTAATTACAAGACAAAACGGTGTTTGAGGCAACAACCCCAGAATCACCTGGTATTCTATACAAAGGGGACTGACTCGCTACAACAAGACAGACCCTTAAGCAAAAAGGACTGACTCAAGACAAAGAGACAGACTCAAAATAAAAGACTAACTCGATACCCAAGCCAGAATTTAAAAAGCTAGTGTTCACAGACGCTCAAAAATGCGTGCCAGACGCCACATTCAAAATATACCAGATGCTGCCCGCAGGTGGTTCACTTTCTAATTACATACTTGCAGTATCTGTGTCCTCGAAATCCAATAACTGGGTGGTAATGGACTTGGTTGAGGTGGGCGGGAGGATGACCTCGTTGTCAATCAAATCTAGCACCTCATGACGGAGGCAGAAACAATTGTCGGTAGCATGGCCTGTCTGCTGGTGGTACGCGCAGTACTGAGCAGCATCATGCGTAGCGGGGAGATTCTTCGGGAGGGGCCGAGGCTCCAAGGGTTTAAGGTGTCCCCTCTCGGCAAGGATTTGAAGTGCCTTGGACAGAGGCATGTAGAGAGCATGAAAAGTCCTGCGCCCCCGAGGCAGGTACTTTGGAGTCTGAGCGTTCTTACTCGCCGCACAAGCAAAAGGGTCGGCAGGCGCTACCTTAGCTTTTTGATCTTTCCCAGGTGCAGGGGCGGGAACAGGAGGAACTGTTCTAGCATGACGGGGCTTATCCCGATTTTCTAACTGGCTTGAACTACCCTCAGGTGGAGTGGGGAAAGCATCCTCCACAGTTTTTGCCACAACTGTTGATATTTGTTGCTTGTTCATCCCTCCGGCTTTCAAAGCCTCGACTGCCCACAACAGTTGTTCAATGGGATCTGCATCTGCCTTCATTTTGTCTTTTCCTCTGGCCTCAGCTTGATCGAGGGTTTGAGTTGATGTTGATATGTCATTACCATAGCTGGAGGCCATCTCCGGTTGGCTAAGTTCAATCACAATCCGCCCCAACAGCGGGGGCTCCTGGGGTACAAAACTCACGGCATATGGTGCGGCTGGAGGTGAAGCTGACATTCCGTAGGCAAGATCCGCCACAGACCTCTGGAGATCACCTATCATCCCCATTAGTTCAAATGTAGTAGGCTCGCGAGCCTAGTATAGTTGAGGGGCCCAAACCGGGTGCGCAACAAGCGACCTGGGTGGATGTGACACATCAATGTTGGTCTGGCTTTGCAAAGTGATCCCTTGATCTAATGCAGCTGTCATAACCACGATCTCTCTGAATTCTGCGTCATCATAAGTCCTGCCTCAGCAAGGGGAAACACTAGCTATTCTGTACCAGCTGTCCGAACTGAAAGAGACAACAAACAGCATTTCAGCCTAAACATATCAAACACGGGCGTAGCGGAACAACTGCACTCTACCACTGATCACTGTTTTCCAGAAATCACTGTCCCAAAAACTGAACCTGATACCCTGTAGATAACTGATTCTCATAACTGACACTGATGCCCTCAGGTCTAATACTCAATCTCGCAAACTGATATGCACGTTCCTGTAGAGCAACACTCTAAAAGCACATAGCAAGTAAAGAGAGCCAAAGCACCCCTATGTTGGGGTAGGGTTTCCCTGTCCTATGTTGTCAGGAGCTAGGGTTTCACTATGCTCGCAGCAGTTTTCAAACAACCTAACATCGGGTAAGCAACATGTCCTAACTTGGAATGGTCACTATGGATTTCGATATGCACTAGGCCGAATGGTCGAAAAGGGTGCCCCAGTAAAACCGGGGTTTGTGTTCCTATACTGTCAGTGCCCATAACCGGTCAGCCTTATGGTCATGCCTTGACAAGACAAGCCTCCCGCAAACCGTTCAGGAATGGCAGATGGCAAACACTGTGTTCCTAGGCGCACCAATGCATATGCAATGCAAAGAGACACATAAATCAAATCAAAATAGGATATCACGAGTTCGAGTCAAGCTCTCTAAATTCCCCAGCGGAGTCGCCAGAAACTGTAGACGCGCCCGCGTGGGGCCCCGCTACAGTTCGGACTCGATTTGTGTCACGGTTCTTAATCTGAACCAAAGAGTCCAAATCTGACAAATCGTTTTGAGAAACAGGTTTTTGAAAAGAAGTGCCAAACATGGACTGCTTTGCCAGATATAGAGTCGCCACCTAAATATTTTTTTATGGGGGAATTTAGGAAACCCTGACTCGGTGCCGAAGGCCACATGTCCATCATCACCAGAGTTGCCTCGGCTCGGGAGCTAGGGTACGATTGGGAAAGGTCAACTATGAGCACCCTCTCTCGCCCGATCCGAAGATTGGCCTCCACTAATCAAGATATCCGTTTTTGAAAACGTTATATGTTCTTATTCGATTTATTAGCCTAGAATTACTACGTTATGTGCACAACAAACAAGTATAGACTAGATTGCCTAATTTGGAAATAAGCATTGCATATCCGTTTGTTTTGGAAAAAATGTTTGGAATTTGCTACTCGCAAGTAGGCTAAAATACGGATTTCAACGAGTCTTTCCAACTCAAACAATCCAACCTTCACCCACAGGCGTTCAAACAGTTTATAACACATAAGCATCTAGCCACATGGTAAGCATACTGTCATGATAGCATTCACACGCATGCGAGATGCTAAAGCATAAATACTTGCATCGTACTCCGTGCCAAAACAATAAACTGGTTAGCAAACATGCGTGATCCTAGTTCATGCCAAGTTGACTAATGCAACACATGCAAGATGCAATTAGAGTAGGCTCGGCTAACCTAAACATGGCATGTGAAATGCAACCAATTGATGCACGTATTCAATTTGGGAATTGAAATACAAATGCAGTTAGCGTGATGCGCCGAGCCCGGTGCATGCAAAACAAATGTATGGATGCACGCATGCATAGCATAAGGTATGCTAATTTTAAAGATGCCCTAGTCTACCCTCATAAGCAGGTAAATAAAAGGGAAGAAAGAAGTGGGGGCTGGAAGACATTCACACACACGCACCCACAGTTATTATAGATTCACCCTCGCTCGGAGGGACCGAATAAATATTACAGATAATTAACCTACAAGCTAATTAATTATTACAGATAATTAACCTACAAGCTAATTAATTATTACAAATTGCCTAATTAGCTAACAAACTAACTAAGCTAGGAAAAACATTAAACCGCCTCGGGAGGAGAACTCAATGCAATGCGTGCTCGGGTCTTTCTCGGAAGTGCACCGCCATGCATAGGCTGCCTTTGTTTTCCTTTCTTTACTCCTCTGGAGGCTGCCAAAACCTCAAGATTGCTTCTCTGGACACTGGGGAATGCCATCGGCTGGATAGAATTTCCACCGGCAGTGGCATGTGATCACCGGCCATTAGTGAAGCTATCGGCAGAGGGAGGATTGTTGGTCGACACTTAGCACTACCGGTCGGCAGAAAGTTCCTGTAGAATCTGCAATGGACAGCAACAGAGGGCAAGGTAGAGCATGGCAATACAATTCAAGGCATATATGCACCAATCATGTCCCTTATCATGTTAATGACTCAAAGGGACATGCTCCTTGGTGCTCGGACCATCAATCGCGCATTTCCATGCGTGATGGCCCAAGGGACCAAGTGTGCACGTTTTGATGTCAAATGTAATGCAAACCAACAAACCAATGGGACTCGACCTCTATCATAAGCACTTCAAGAGGCCAAGCATGCATGCAAATGGGATACAATCCTAGGCATGTGAGCTAAGGATGCAACATGGCAATGCAATGCGTTCATGCAATTATGCAAGCAAATATGCGAGGCAAACATGCAAGCAAGCAAAGGGTGGACCTAAGCATGGTTTAGGCAACCCTCACTAGGCCCAAAAACAGTGGCCAAAGTGCCCAAAATGTAAGACTAATGGCATGCAAGCATGCATTTATACAAGGACCAACACTCAAGCACAAAAGGGTGACTCTCAAGCACACTTGAAAGAGGCATAACATGGACTAATGGCATGCAAGGTAAGCATTGAAAATCATGTTACAAAAGGTGCTAAGCCAATTTAAACAAGACAAACACTAGCATGCAAACAAAGCCAAAATCCAAGACAAGCCAAGAGGCTTAAACCAAGTCTAAATCAACCAAGCCTTACAAGGCTAAGAGGACTTAAAATAGATCTAAGGCAGGCCTAAACAACACCCAAGGGACACCTAGATGGCATGTAAATGGCTCAAATACAAAGGCATGCACATTGACCAAAACATGGAGCATGCAAGACAAGCTTTCAAGGCTTCAAAGAGGCATCCAAGGCAAGCATACAAGCATGTTAAAGGGACTGAAATAACATGGCAAATGGTCCCAAACCACTAAATTAAGGCAAGGATGCATGCTATACATTCACACACTTAAGGCCAACAAACCAAAAATGCAAAGGGGCTATACAATGCATGCCTATGGTCGACCCAAACAATTATGGATAGACCTTAAACATGGAAAAATAAGCATGAAAGATTCACAAGGCTAAGCCTAAAACATGCTAGAACAATGGCTCACAACCTAAGGCATGTTAAGGCCTAAACATGGCATTACAAGGTAGGTATGCTAAGCATGCATGGTGTACCAAAATCAACAATAAACAGAGGCATATTATGATATAATAGGCACAAAAAATAGACAAGGCATGGTCAGCATGAAGCTTAGCTAGATGCTCCCTCAAGAGGCCAAAAGTGGTCCATTTCAAGGACAACAAGGAGAGGGGGTGGCCCTCTCCTTCTTGGGACCTCAAGGCACCATCCTCACCTCTGAAATCCCTCAAGATTTCAGTGGTGAGGAGGCCCAAACATCAAGGTGTAGACGTCCCCGAACGCCCCGGGAGGATTAAGTCCCGTTCTGTTCATTTGGGGTCACTACAGCTCGGACTCTCAAATTGTCACGGTTCTTAATCTGAACCAAAGAGTCCAAATCTGGAAAATCGTTTTGAGAAAACAGATTTTGAAAGAAGTGCCAAACATGGACTGCTTTGCCAGATACAGAGTCGCCACCTAAATGTTTTTTAAATGGGAAATTTAGGAAACCCTGACTCGGTGCCAAAGGCCACGTGTCCGTCATCACCAAAGTTACCTCGGCTTGGGAACTTGGGTACGATTGGGGAAGGTCACTTCGTGAGCACCTCCGCTCGCCCGATCAAAGATCGGCCTCTACTAACCATGATATCAATTTTTGAAAACATTGTGTGCTCTTATTCCGGTTATTAGCCTAGGTTACTATGTGATGCACACAGCATATAAGTATAGACTGGGTCGCCCGAATTGGAACAAAACATTTCATGCTTGTTTATTTGAAAGATGGTTTGCTACTCGCAAGTGGGCTTAAAATGCAGATTTTGCCACCCGCAGGTGGGCTTAGAAAAGATGGTTTTGCCATTAGCTAGTGTGCTTAAAACAAACATTTGATGAATTGTCCCAATCCAAATAACCCAACCTTCACCCACAGGCATTCAGGCAGTTATATCACTTAAGCAAATAGCCTCATGGTAAGCATGCTATTCATGGCATTCACTCACACGCATGCAAGGATGCTAAAGCATAAAACTTACTGAGTACTCCAAGCCAAAATAGACATTCATTAGAAATACATGCATGAATCCTAAGTATACAGAAATGCCTAATGCAACACATGCAAAATGCAACTTATAGCAGGCTCGGCTATTCTAAACATGGCATATGGCATGCTACAACTAACATGTATTCAATTTGGAATTGAAAATACAATGCAGTTAGTATGATGCGCCGAGCCCGGTGCATGCAAAACAGATGAATGATGCAAACATGCTGTCATACTGTATGTTAATTGAAATATGCCCCAATCTAACCATCATAAGCAGGTAAATAAAAGGGAAGAATGACGTGGGGTTGGAAGACATACATCACACGCACGCACACTTATTACAGTTATGCCCTCGCGCAGAGGGTCCGAATAAATATATAGTCCCGAATTAAAAGAATATTACAGTCCAAATAATACAGTCCAAATAGTATACAAATTCCTAATTAATTAACAAATTAACTAAGAAAATAAATAAACTGGCATGCAAGCCAGGGATTGCCTTGATTCCATTCCGGATGATGAATGATGCATGCCCGGGTTGCCTTTGTGCGGAAATCCATGACGATGCCCCAATTAGCCTCTGTTTACACTTTTTCTTGAAATGCGTGCCAAGCTCCGAAAAGTTGCCGATTCTTCATTTTGCTGCAACAGAGAGCAGGAAAGGGGCATGGCAATGTATTTTCACAGATATATGCATGCCTCGATCCTCGTGCCACCAATCACGCATATCGATGCATGATGGCAGAGGAGTCGAAATGTGCAACTCAATATGGAATGAATGCACGTATAAACACAACAAAACCTAACTCCATCATGGGTAATCCGGAGTGTCGGTGACTGGGGAATTGAGACACGTTCCATCACTCGGAGTACGGAACGTACCTCGTTTCCCGTGCCCGGGCTAACTCCTATCCCGAACACGATGCAGTGTGCATGACATGCATGAAATACAACTAAGATACAATCCTAACATGCACAATGCTATGAAAATGAGATGTCTCAAAATGCGTGCACACGGGCACGCAAACCGAGGAAATACATGAATGCGATCTAAGATACAACCTAGTATGCACTATGCTATAAAAAAGAGATGCCTCGAAATGCGTGCACGCGGACACGCAAACCGAGAAAATGACATGCGCAATGCAAATGACATGAAAATATGATATGGGCTTACACTAACATGAGAGAGCCTTAGCCATACTCACATAAGAGGCCGATGGATGAAAAAAGAAGTGCCTCGAAATGCGTGCACACGGGCACGCAAACCGAGGCAATGGCATACGCAATGCAATATGGCTAAAATGGCATATAGAATGCAACATGGACTTATACTAACATGAGAGAGCTTCATCCATACTCACATAAGAGGCCGATGGATGAAAATGAAGTGCCTCGAAATGCGTGCACACGGGCACGCAAACCGAGGCAATGACATATGCAATGCAATGGCATGGAAATGACATGCAAACATGCTAATGGAATTTAAGCACTAAAATATGGGGGAAAACAGCCCCGAAATAAAGCAAAAACACACCCGATGCAAGGAATCTCTCCCAAAATGCAAAATTAGGCACGTAGAATGAACTACAGCTATACAAAGCATGTATAATTGGTACATGGAATGAAAACACAGAAGCAAGGCAGCCCCAAAATAAGCATTTTACTAGTACAAATCATGGCCAAACAGCAAACAAAGATAGGGCAAAACTAGCATGCAAAAATGGCCCTAAACATGGGATTATGAAGCAACTCACAGTTGCTGACTCCAAATGGGTTAGGGTCCTTCAACAACATTGAAGAGGGGCCAAAAATAAGCCACTTTACAGAACTGTAAAAACCCTAAAAACAAACATAGATATGGCTAAGCTCTTATGCAAGAAAATGGGCCAAAAGGTGGCCAAAGAAGCAAGTGGTGTATGCAAAGCTCAAACTGAAAAATTCCATTCTACAACATTGAAGAGGGACAAAAAATATGTATATTTACAGAACTATAAAAACCCCAAAACAGTATACAAACATGCTAGAAATGCAATGCAAAATGAGGCTCAAAAGTGGCTATAACACAAAGTCTACAAAATATTCCACAAACGGCCAAAGACCCTTAATGAAACATGAAGAATGGGCCAAAATAAGACTATTTATAAGCCTGTAAAAAGACCAAAAACAAAAGCATGATAGGCTACCAAAACATGCAAGAATGGGGACCAAAATAGAGATATAACATGAAGTGTATAAAATATACCTCAAATCATGAAAGGCCCTTAATGAAACATGAAGAATGGGCCAAAATAAGACTATTCTTAGTGCTGTAAAATGACCAAAAACCAAAGCACAATAGGCTTCCGAGTCATGCAAAAATGGGACCAAAAAGGAAGTATAAAGGTAAGTATAGCATGGAGGTCTCAAACAGTGTTGAGCCCTTCTTCAATGTTGAAGAGGGGCTCAAAATAAACCTAATTACAGTTTACATCATGCTCCAAAACAGATCACACACGAGCTAAAAATACTACGCAAGATAACGGTATTTAAGAAGGGTATTGAAGCAAGTGCAATATGGGGGGCTCAAACAGGGTTGATCCCTTAAGAAAAAGTGAAAATGAGCTCAAAAGAAGGCCACTTTCAGTTATGGCCGGAGCTCAAAGCAAAAAGCATATATGGCTAAGAAATGTTGCAAAAATAGGCTCAAAAAGGGGGAAATGGCAACTCACCCTTGGAGACAAGTCTTTTGTTGCTTCTTGGACCAAGTTGCAGCACCTTTAGCCTCTGAGAAACCCTCCTTGTTTCTGGAAATGGAGTGGTGGTGGTGGTGCTTGGTGGTGATGAAGGAATGAGGTGTAGAACTTGGATGTTTTGAGGTAGAAATGAGAGAAGGAGAGGGGAAGCAATGCAAGACTTGAAACAATTTTTTCTAACCTCTCTTACAAGTGTTGGAGGCTGGTTATAAGGACCAAAAAAGAGGGGCAAAAGGTGGGGGAAAAGGAGGCAAGCTTTCCCCCACAAAATATCCCCCGGATACAGATATTTTCTGGGGGATAAAGCTATACAGCTGTAAAGTGAACAGTGTGAGGATCATGGCCGGCCAGGTATTTTTGTTTCAGGTGGCCGGCCGGCCACATCTCCTAGCCGGCCGGCTAGGGGTCAAAAGGGTCAAGTTGGTTTAGTGGCCGGCCACCACATAATGGTGTCCTCCCATATGCCCTCAACACAACCCTGTGGTTAAAAGTCCAAGAAAGTGGCTCAAGGGTGTTCAACATTAGCTCGGAAGGAGGGGTTCAAAAGGATCAAGCAACATTAGTGGCCGGCCATCAACTTTTAGGGTCCTCCCATGTGTGTACAACACAAATATGTGGTTCAAAGTTCAAGAAAAAGGGGCCAGGTTGTTCAACATTGGCTCGGAAGGAGGGGTTCAAAAGGGTCAAGAAACATTAGTGGCCGGCCACCAACTTTTAGGGTCCTCCCATGTGTGTACATCACAAATATGTGGTTCAAAGTTCAAGAAAAAGGGGCCAGGTTGTTCAACATTAGCCCGGAAGTGAGGAAAAACGGCTGTGGGAGGGCGAAAATGGAATACAACTGGTTGCTAAGATAATTGCTGGCCTCCCACCCTCCAGTGACCTTCCCGGTGATGAAACAGAGGTACCTGCCAAAAATGAACGAAAACCGATGCCAAACGAATGCTCGGGGGCCAAAACACGCAGTTCGGGGTCCCGAAAATGGGCTGTCGAGCACCGAAAGTGGCGTTCAGCCACGAAGTGGGTTTCCCGGACCTCAGTGTCCCTCAAAAGGGAGAAAATAAGATGTATGCCAAAATTTAGAGCAAACGGAGATGGTTAGGCGATCCCGAACTGAGGCACACGGCCAACGGTCCCGAAAAACCGAGAACCGGGCTCCGAAATGGGCAAAATGGCCTACGGCCACCAAATGTAGCCTACGGCCACTGAGAGATGGTCTACGGGACCTCTCCCTCCCCTTGGGAAAAGAAATAGAGAAAATCGAGTCTGGTTCGCAAACCGAGGCAAGGCACAGAAGAGGGTTCTGAAGTCCGGAGGCAGGGCTCGCAGCCAAGACTCTGAAACTTCTGAACGAGCACATATGCAACATCACCAAGCGCTCAATCGGTGACGTCTGAGTCTAAAGGTCGGTCAAAAATGGGGTGTCTACAGTTGCCCCTCTTTGACAGAACTCGGAAGTCACAAGTGACCGGAGTGAATCTCAAAGCCCAGAGACGACCCATTTTTGACAAGGCCGAAGACTTAGACAAACGTACAAGATAAGCAGATATGTGCCCGCAGGCAAAGGAGGCAAAATGCAAAGCGATATGCACAGAGCCGGAAGTAATTCAATGATCATGCAAATGCAGCAAGCTGTAATGAAGCAAGTATTCGCAAATAGATGCAACAGTTTTAAGGAAGAATGCAAAGCAACAACTACATTTCATGCAGTTAAGAATGCGGAGGATTACTCAATCCTCGCCATGTCTCACACGGAGAAGATACGATACCTGCGCGATTCGTCTGGTCGCATCAGCCTCAAATGAACCGTACATACAATATCGTGCCTGAAAAAAGAGAGAAATTCAACAAGCACAATATGCTAGAAACATATATTCAATGTGATTCCGAAAGTTTGACACGCGCAGTGCCGGCAGGTAAATGCATCGCGATGCGAGAAAGGAACGTGCGTGACAACGCATGCCCAAGCACATAGGTATGGCAATATCAAGAAAAGTGCATAACAATGCAAGTATGCTCATGAGAATGTAAGTTATGCGCACGATAGTGCAAAACGAGCATAAATCATGGTGCCCGTTTGTTACGAAATGACGAGCAAGGAAACGCGTGTTTCGGCGAAGGCAACTTCGATGACGGCCTTCGATTCAATTTCCTGGAAAGACTACAACATATTCAAAAGGATACATCTTGATTTTGATGAATAATGATGAGACACATGTCAGAACTTGAAGCTGAAGTTCCGGCGGAGCAATTTCGCGACCGGAAGTGTACTTTTCTTGAACTTTTTCAGGTCCCGCGAACTCCAATCTTCCTCAAAATTTGCAGGGAGCTAGGTGAGCCTGTGAGGGACATGGCCGGCTAGTTTTATGAGGGATGAGAGCTGGCCGGCTGGTTTTACAAAAAGAGAATGGCTGGCCGGCTGGTTTTCCAAAAAGGAAATGGCTGGCCAGCTGGAAAAGGTGGCCGGCCGGCCACATGCCCAAATCCGAGGGCATTTTGGTCCTTTCACCTCCTTTCTTTATGCTCCTTCATCCCAAGACTTTGAGCCTATAAATGCAGCCGAGATCTTCTCTTCTTTTGCCTCCTACACCATTTTTTTCTCCAGATCTGAGTTCCACACACGTTTTCCAACGCCCTACGCAAGTTGTTTCCGCGAAAATATTCAGTTTCAAGCCCCTTGAACTGATTAAATTTTGGTTTCGGAGCTTCTGTTCTCATTTTCGCCACTTGAGGTGAGTTTGTCTCAATATTTGGAAGATTTTCTCGGGAGTTGACTTTTGTTGACTTTTTCATTTCCCGAGAGTTGACTTTTGTTGACTTTTTCCAATTTCGGCTCATTTTCGCTCCTTTTGCAGATTTTTTGAAAATGGCGGGTAACTCACCTCATGGTGGAGGTTTTCCGGGTGCCGGGGACGATTTTGATCCCATGACTTTGCCCCCGAGGGTCCGCCCTTTTATTCCCGGGAGGTATGCTCCGCCAGCACATGTCCTCCATCGGGCCGTTTTTCGTCATTTCACTGGTTTTGATGAGCGAGCACCTGGGGATCTACTTCTCCGAGAGCCAGAGCATCACCTCTCCCATGAGGCCCGAGAGGTATTTACTTCATTTTCTGCATTTTTCGTACATTTCGTGCCTTTGCTATGCTTGAACACGTAGCTTAGCCTATGACATAGTACTTTGTTTGCATCCTGAACATGTAGCTTAAGCACTTGAATTTCTGAACACTCGGCTCATTAATTGATCGCGAACGCACAGTACACATTAGTTAAGAAATGAACACACGGCTCACACACTGATTTGTCGAACACACAGCCCGAATTGAATGGAGAACATATAGCACTCACTGACTTAGAGTAGAACACACAACCCAAACTCCGATTTTCTGAACACGCAGCCCAGATTGATAGTGAACACGCAGCCCACATTAATTGAGAGTTGAACACGCAGCCCAAACTTTACTTTCCTGAACACGCAGCCCAGATTGATAGTGAACACGCAGCCCACACTGATTGAAAGTTGAACACGCAGCCCAAACTTTAATTTCCTGAACACGCAGCCCAGATTGATAGTGAACACGCAGCCCACACTGATTGAAAGTTGAACACGCAGCCCAAACTTTAATTTCCTGAACACGCAGCCCAGATCGATAGTGAACACGCAGCCCACACTAGTTGGAAGTTGAACACGCAGCCCAGATTGATAGTGAACACGCAGCCCACACTGATTGAAAGTTGAACACGCAGCCCAGACTTTAATTTCCTGAACACGCAGCCCAGATCGATAGTGAACACGCAGCCCACACTAGTTGGAAGTTGAACACGCAGCCCAAACTTTAATTTCTGAACACGCAGCCCAGATTGATAGTGAACGCGCAGCCCACACTAGTTGGAAGTTGAACACGCAGCCCAAACTTTAATTTCTGAACACGCAGCCCAGATTGATAGTGAACATGCAGCCCACACTGATTGAAAGTTGAACACACAGCCCAAACTTTAATTTCTTGAACACGCAGCCCAAACTTTTCATTTACACGCAGCTTATTTACTTGCGCACAGCTTATTCATTTCATTGGCACACAACTCATTTATTTTATACTGACACATGTATTCATTCTGAATGCAGGTTGGTTCTCGTAGTGTACGGGGGTATGGCTCTACCACCGCATGGGATTGGTATGTCGAGCTCCTGGAGGCTGTCCGGGATTTAGTGGATCAGGCAGGGTTCGGGGCCTTTTGCATTGGATTGTCACGTTGTCCCGCCAGGAGGACACTGATGGCGGCCCTGGTGGAGAGATGGTGGGACACCACCAACTCTTTCCATTTCTCTACTGCTGGGGATACGACTATGACCCCGCTGGACTTCGCCGTACTGACTGGCCTGGACATAGGAGGTTGGTCCATCCCTTATGACGAGGACATGGGCGAGTGGGAGGCCACTTGGATATATCTGCTGGGAGCTTGCCCGCCTGTCGACAGAGTCTCCGGGAGAGTTCGATACACTTGGTTCTGTTCTCACTTCCGGCGGGCGGAGATGGAGCCCGAGACTCCTGAGGAGACAGCGTAGTATGCCCGCGGTTTTCTGATGTTCCTCTTCGGGACTACTCTGTTCGCCGATAGGGGGAACACTGTTGGGCTCTATCTGTTGAGCGCTCTAGTTGACCTATCACAGGTCAGTCGATATGACTAGGGTGGCGCTGGCCTGGCTACCCTTTATTGCTATACGAGCGTGACCTCCCTCGGGCAGGGAGATTTACTTGGCGGCTACTGGAGAGCCTGGGAGGTACTTTCTGTCCTCTTGATTTACATTTCTGCTCTTCATTACTTGTACATTGCACACACAACGCACTTTATAGTCTGTATTTTGCCCTCAGCACTTTGTACTTACATTCTGCATTGCTTTTCTCAATTATGGGTTTACGTATACTTCCCAGTATTAGCCCCAGAGTTGGAGGTGGCAGCCCCCCCCATGGCCCCATATTCACTGGTGTTCGAGGGCCCGTACCGGCCGAGACCCCGAGAGACTCTCCTTTATCTTCGGCAGTTCTTTGACACTGTACGACAATCGGAGGTACTTCAGAACTCTCAGTCCCTTCCATTTTTATCTCTGATTTGCCCTACATGTTCCTAATTTCTGATTGGTTTATTCACTTATTATCCGCAGATTACATGGCAGCCTTGGGCACCCTCGGGCGATGGTCTCCGATTTCAGTATCCCGGAGGATCAGGCATCTCCCAGTACAGGTTCCTGCTCGAAGGACCTGTTGGTAGAGCATGGTTTCTGGGGGAACGCTTTCTGCGTCAGGTATGGGGATATACTTCTCAGGACCCTCCCGCAGCACCCCCAGTCAGTATGCGGACTGCTGATAGGTTCTCTTACCAGGAGATAGTCGGCGCTATGCTGGGTAGTGATGCTTTACTGCACCTCGAGGAGGGGGACTACGCCACTTACCGTCATACATATTTGATGCCTCCACTGACGGGGGTTCGCACCCCGATGTCGAGGTCTGCTGGTACGCCATCTTCGAGCCAAGCCCGGGCTCGGGCTGCAGACGCCCCCTCTACTAGTAGGGCTGCTACATCGAGAGGTAGGGGCAGATCGGCTCCTCGGATTCCTCCGACTTATCCTCATCCTGGATGGCCGGACATGCCGACTGAGCTGATGGGAAGGCGTTTTGGGACTCCTTACCCGATTCCGCTAGAGCCTCCACTTCCTGACCACAGATATGTCAGGGATCCTGATTCACCACCGGTATGATTTATAGTTTTGATTTATCAGTCGGGTACTTGGACATTCATTCCTTTACTGATAGTTTTGCATTTTGTATCTGCAGCCTCCGATTGAGTATGTGGACGAGATGCTCGGGGTGATGGCCGCACTTGAGGGCATGGTCCTTCGGAGGGAGACACACCTATCTGTTATGGGTGTGCAGGTACCGTTCATCTTTCTTGTATTTATCACACTTCTGATGACACACTGGTTTTGAGCATTCTTCTGTATTGTAGAGCACATCCGACACACACCCCACTCACATACTGTACTCGTATCTGATTTTCATATTTGAACTGATATATTGAACTTTTCATTTTCAGATGCCTCCTGTATATGCTCCGCCGCGGGCCGGGCCATCTGGGCCTTCTTGGGGAGCTGGGCCATCTGGGCCTTTTTACGGAGCTGGGCCATCTGGGCCTTCTCAGGGAGCTGGGCCATCCAGGCCTTTCCGAGGAGTTGGGCCATCCAGGCCTTTCCGAGGAGCACGAGGAGGATCCTCCTGCAGGCGCAGGACACATGTTGTAGAGGCGGAGCCTGATGAGGAGGAGGAGGAGGAGGCCACAGATCGTCAGTCAGAGACATCTGCTGAGGAGGGGGGCTCCGGTCTTGGTTCCGGGAGTGGGGACGAGGCTGAGGGGGATCCTGAGGACGACAGTTCTGACCCAGATAATGATGATGGTGCAGAGGCTGTCCCGCAGAAGAGGATGAGGAGTGCTTCTCATTCCCGCTCCCGAGGGCATTGATGCTTCCGTTTCCTGCTTTATTTTTCTTTTTGCTAGTAGTTTGTAGCACTTTGCACATTGTTAGGCAGTTTTGTTTTCTGTAAAACTTATGCCTTTGTTCGTTGTAAAACATGATGGAATGAAACAACTTTTGAAAAGGTGTTTGTATTTTAGACTTTTAGCATCGTATCGCATCATTTTATTTTGCACAAAAATAAAATTGAATGGGAATGTGCATTGTGTAATCACCAAGTCAGGTAGTGAACCGACGCGACAAACTGAGCAACTCAACTTACTAAGATATAACAGAACCCCAGCAAGTTTACAACTCGATAAACAAAATGCAATAATGTTGACAATGCAAATAAACAAAACTTAAACAAAGATTGCTTAAACAGAGAGCAATGACTCAAAAACGTGAAACACGTCCGCTCGACAAACAACTCGATAATCAAAACAACAACTCGATAAACAAAACTCAACAACTCGAGGTGTACTTCAGATGACCGGAACGCATCCGAGACAGAGGAAAATAGAGGCTTTTGACACATCCGTTGCATGGAGATGCTCGAAACTTTCCCTCGAAGGGTAAAACAGGGCCAAGGAGATACACTGGAGCATTGCCGGCCACCTTTGGGAGCCAGCCGGCCAATTTTATGGAGAGGGGGGAGCCGGCCGGCCAGTTTTGAAAAAGAGAATGGCCAGCCAGCCAGAAAATATGGCCGGCCGGCCACTTACCCCTGCAGCCACCCAAATTTTGACACGTGTCCTTCTGAATAGTGTTTTTCCCTCAATAAAAGCCTCAACTTCGGAAACATTCATTTCATCTTTAGTTTTACACAAGGATGGAAGCGTTTCTTGCAGAAAATCTCACATCTTGGATCCCTTCCCTAGATGGCTCAGAAAAGCTGAACTTCCGGGGTTTCGGCTTGAATGCACTATTCACGCTGAGCCGTACTCCGCTACATCTCCCTTTCCTCCATGCCGCGGCAAGGTTCTGGAACCCAGTGACGCACGTCTTTAGCTTCGGCGGCCAAGAGGTATGTCCCACTTTCGAAGATTTTCAGGTTTTGATGGAGTCTGAATGCTCTGAAGTGATCTTGCCCCAGCTCCGTTTTGGCCATGCCCAGGCTTTAGGGCGGATGTGTGGGCTCACGGCGCATGATGCTCGATCTCTGATCTGCAGTGGGGAACTGGACATCCTCGGCTTGATCCATCGTTTTTCCGACGCCGGTGACCGCAGCAACCATTATTGGCAAGGTTTCTGGCAACACGCCCTCTGCTTGTGTTTGTTGTCTCACTTTCTGCTTTCCTCGGGCTTCGGCGGAGCTAGCGTCCGTCTGATTGAAGTTGCCCAAGGCTTGAGAGAAGGAAAGAGCTGTATCGCCATGACCTTGGCTGAGACGCTGATGGGCTTAGATTCTGTCTATCGCCGGGAGATGACTAGGTTCGCTGGGAGTCCACTGCTACTGCAGGCAATGTTTCCCACCCATCCTTACATATATATTTGCTTACATCACTCGGCCCTCAGACTCGTTTTTTTTTCTCACAAAACCCTTGTCTTACTTTTCTCTCATCCTTCATCTCTCTATTCTTTAATCTCTCATTTTCCATCCCTCCCCCAGGTATGGTTAATGGACAAGTTGCAGGTTGTGGACTATTGCCCAGCCTACTCGGCTCGAGGCTATTTCTTTCGGCAGCGCCTAGTCAATGCTCTTGACGAAAGGTGGTGGTTTGATTGGATGTGCAATTTGTCCGCAGATCACATTGCTTGGCGTTGTCCTTGGCTCAACCTCCCGGCAATGAGCTATAGTATGTCCCGGCTGATTGGGGTACAGTTGATTGGTCTAACCCACTGCGTATTCTATTTTCCGTTCAGGTTCCTGCGTCAGTTCGGTCATGATCAGACTTGCCCACTGGAGGGGATTGAGTACCCAACTGCTTTCCCGGTCCGAGGTGCACAGCTTGCCCGGTATGCCACAGCATGGAGGACTAGAGAGCTCCTGGCTCCCGCTCCCACTTTCAGTTGCACTTTGTCCGACAAGTGCTTGGATTGGCTCAACGAGGAGGCACAGGTTGGGCCTAGCTTGGCATCAGATGCTTTGACCAGCTCTGGGAGGGGGCGCAGAGATACTTGACTTGACCATGCCCCAAATTTATTGCTTTATCAGTACTTTCAAGTTTTCTTTATGAATGTAATAGAAAAGCAACCTCAATTGTATGCAAGAGCAGGAGAACTCTATTTTGAAATCAATGAAATTGAAAGTTGTGGTACTGAAAATTTTCCGCTTTGGTCCAAAAATGGTCTTAGTCGTAAAAAGATTAATTTGAACAAAGTCAACTTTTATTAAAACTTTTCAAAGCCATTTTCGATATGGATTAGAAATGGACATGCCGAAGATCTGTCACTGAGATGCACAACCCCAGATCCCTGCAACTGGAAAGTTGCCCCTAGTCTGAAGAACAATGCGGCATTGCATGGCAACGGAAAGTTGCCCCTAATCTGAGTAGCTTTGCACCGGAGATCGCGATAAATGCTGATGGATAAAGATGACTGAGATGATCAAAATGGACAAAGTTGATCGGGGAAGAGTTTATGGCTAAACTTCAAGGTGAAGTTGCCTACGTATCCCAAAGATGGAAATCAAGCCTTACGTAGTTCAGGCTAAGGTTCACTCGAGTATTTTCACTCTCCTTTTGCGCTCTAACTTTTGCCAAGGCCGCCCTTTGCGGGTTTTCAACCTTGCGAGCTCAGTTTTTATATTTCCAATTTTTTTTGTGCTCTAACTTTTGCCTAGGTCGCCCTTTCGGGTTTTCGGCCTAGCGAGCCTCTCAAGGATAATATTTCTTCAACTTGTCCATATTGATCGGTTGTGAGAACTCCAAGCCATCTAGATCCATCAGAACCACAGCTCCACCTGACTAGATAGCTTTGATGATGTAAGGACCTGTCCAATTGGGTTTGAACTTGCCCCTTGGGTCGTGGATGGGAGCTCGGTTGTCTTTGAGAACCAAATCTCCTTCTTTCAGATTCCTGGACTTAACCTTCTTGTTGAAAGCCCGGGCAATTCTGCGTTGATAGCCTTGAATGTGGTACAGTGCTTTCAGTCTTCTTTCATCAAAGAGCATGAGTTCCTCAAATCTGCTCTGCTGCCAATCTACTTCGGCTATTTGTCACTCAGCTAATACTCGTAACGACGGAACCTCAATCTCGATGGGTAGAACAGCCTCCATTCCATAGACTAATGAATACGGAGTTGCTCCAGTAGAAGTCCTGATTGAAGTCCTGTAGCCCCATAGAGCAAATGGCAGCTTGTCTGGCCAATCCCGATAGGTTCCCACCATCTTCTGCAGAATATGTTTGATATTCTTGTTGGCGGCCTCGACCGCTCCGTTGGTTTGCGGCCGGTATGTAGATGACTTATGGAAAGCCACGCTGTATTTTTCCAACAAGTCTATTACTTCCTTCTTGAAGTGGGAACCATTATCTGAAATTATCTCGTTTGGCACCCGTAGCGACAGATGATGTTGTTTCTGATGAACTTTGCGACGTGCGACGCCTTCAACACCGCGTATGATTGGGCCTCGACCCACTTTGTGAAATAATCTATCGCTACCAGGATGAACTCATGCCCGTTTGACCCCTTCGGGGTAACAGCTCCGATCACATCAATTCCCCAAACTGAAAAAGGCCATGGCGAAGTCATGTTGTACAGCTTTGACGGCGGGATGTTCATGCGGTTTGCATGAATTTGACACTTGTGGCATCGCCGAACAAAACTAATACAATCCTCCTCCATGGTTGACCAGTAGTAGCCCTGTCTGAGGATCTTTCTAGCCAGCATTACCCCATTCATGTGTGCACCGCATTCCCCCCCATGGATGGCCTCCATCAGGCGCTTTGAATCTTCAGCTTCTACACAGAGCTTATGCATTCCCAGATGACCCCTTTTGTACAGCTTACCCCCGCAGATGATAAACTGAGCAGCCATTCTTCTGATGGCCCTCTTATCCTTGGCATTTGCCCCTAGTGGATACGTCTCTTTTTCCAAGAAGTTCCAGATGTCGTAATACCAGGGATTGTCGTCTTGAGCCTCATCTATGGCGGAAATCGACTCGTATGCTGGCGCAAACTTCTGATCAATAATGACTGGACGCATCCGGACTCCGGACGGGATGTCTATCATGGAAGATAGAGTTGCTAGTGAATCTGCGAACCTGTTGTTCTCTCTTACGAGGTGGGTGAAATTTAGCTTCTCAAACCGAGGAATTAACAAATCCAATGTTTGGTGGTAAATTATCATCCTTTCCTCCTTGACTTTCCAGTCTCCTTTTGCTTGAGCCACAACAAGGTTTGAGTCCCCAATGACGTCCAACCGTCTTGCCCCTAATTCTAGGGCGGCTTCCAGGCCAGCAATACATGCCTCATACTCTGCTTCATTATTCGAGACTTTGAACTGGAGCTTGAATGCTAAAGGAATACGGGAATCGTCAGGCGCTATCAGCAACACCCCTATCCCATACCCATACTGGTTTGACGCTCCGTCAAAGTACATCGTCCAAGTTTCATCTTCAACGTGCAGAATGGCTTCATCTGGGAATAGGTACTCAACCGTTTCATCCCCCTCAACCGAGTGGTCGTCAAGGAACTCTGCTACCGCTCTTCCTTTTACTGACTTGCGTGTTACATACTTCAAATCAAATTCGGAGAGCAACAGCAGCCAACGAGCTAGCCTACCCGTAAGTGCTGGTTTCTCGAAAAGATATTTGATGGGATCCAATCGTGAAACCAACATTACAGAGTGAGCTAACAGGTAGTGCCGCAGCTTCCTGGTAGGCCATACCAAGGCCAAACAAGCCTTCTCCAGCGGTGTATAGCGGGTCTCGTAATCCAGCATCTTTTTGCTCAGGTAGTAGATGGCCCTTTCCACTTTGTCTTCCGACTCCTGCGCGAGCATGCAGCCCATGGTAGTCTCAGTTACCGAGAGGTACAATATCAACGGCCTCCCCGGCTCTGGTGGTGACAACACGGGTGGGTTCTGTAGATACTCTTTGATCTGTTCAAAAGCTGCTTGACATCGGCCGTCCCATTGGAATTTCTTTCCTTTCTTTAGGAGACCAAAAAGTGGTTCACAAGTCAAGGTTAATTTAGAGATAAACCGTTTTATGAATTGCACTTTACCTAGAAAGCCTCGCACCTCCTTTTCAGTCCTTGGTGGTGGCATTTCTAAGATGGCCTTGATTTTGGAAGGGTCGACCTCGATGCCCCTTTGCGTAATCAGAAACCCTAGCATCTTCCCTGCTGTAACACCAAAAGTACACTTCTGGGGATTCAACCGCAGCCGAAACTCTCTGATCCTTTGAAAGAATTTTTGTAAGGCGGTGTAGTGGCCTTCTCTCTCTTTGGACTTGACAATCATGTCGTCCACATACACCTCGACCTCTTTATGGATCATATCATGCAATATTGTAGTTGCTGCCCGTTGATAAGTAGCTCCAGCATTTTTCAACCCGAATGGCATCACTCTATAACAATATGTACCCCACGGGGTAGTGAATGCAGTCTTCTCCCGGTCTTCGAGTGCCATTACTATCTGATTATAGCCTGAGAAACCATCCATAAATGAAAGCAAGGCGTGTCCTGCCGTGAAATCTACCAATTCATCAATGTGCGGCAAGGGAAAGTCGTCCTTCGGACTGGCCCTGTTCAAATCTCTGAAATCTACACAGACCCGAATTCTGCCATCCTTCTTTGGCACCGGAACAATGTTGGCCAACCAAGTTGGGTATTCGGATACTAGCAGGAAACCTGCGTCAATTTGCTTCGTGACCTCTTCCTTGATCTTGAGGGCCCAGTCCGGGCGGATCCTTCTGAGTTTTTGTTTGACAGGTCGGGCCTCGGGGTCAAGAGGGATCCGGTGCTGTACAATCTCAGGATCGATTCCAGGCATGTCTTCGTAGGACCACGCGAAAACATCTTTGAAATCTTTTAATAAAGCGACTAAGCGCTCACGTTCCTCAGAAGACAACGTGGACCCGATCTGGACCAGCCGCGGGTCCTTCTCAGTACCAACATTCACAGTAGTGATTTCATCCATTAGGGGTTTAACAAATATTTCCTTCTCTTGATCAATTAACCGTTGCAAAACCGGAGGAATTTCTTCCTCGTCGTTTTCATCAAAATTTTGAAAATCCTGATTTATGCAATAAATCAAAGGCACCGAAAAATACTCAGAAGCCACATCCACATCGTTCTCATTAAATACTTCCAAGCCGTCAGATTCCTCTGTTACAACAGACTCAAAAGAAAATGAAAATGACGACCTAGACAGGATTGTAGCATCCGGGTTATCACCCCCAGGAATACCGGACTCAGACTCAGTCGAGCTGGAATTTGATTCCGACGCACAAGATTCGGTGGAATCAGATTCCGGCTCACTACCTGACCCGGTGCTGCTAGATAAAAAGCCTTCTTCATATTGCCAGATGAGAGAAGGTGCGATAGATGCATCCAAGATCGGTGCTGGAAAGCCCGCAACTATTTCATCTCCAACCATGGAAACCGAAGAGTTATCCCCCAAGCACTCTTGGTCGATCGGAGGATCTGAAAGTAGACATGCCAGTGCTACCCCCACTTCAAGCTCGGTGCTCTCAGAATCTACTGCTTTACACTGCTCAACCTCAGTTTGTGGGTCTGTCTGCGCTTCGGCAACGTCATCCCCAGGTAATTGTAAGTCGAAGAAGATTTCAAAACTAGGCACGTGCTTCCTCTCCGCGTTCAGCCATGGTTCCGGGAAGCCGCAGAATGGAAAATCTTTCCCCTCCCGGACGAAGCGTCCGTTTAGGGTACCCCAGATGGGCCTATGCATTAACTCAAATGGCTTCCCAGCCTTCTTCGCTCTGGCTCTTCCGGCCATCTCTTTCCCCTTTCTCACCCAGTCCTCTTTGGTGGGCAGATAACCCAATCCAAAGGTGTGAGGGTTGTGTGGCACTTCGGCCAATGCTGCGACGCCTTTCCGGCCGCTTCTCCCTAATCCCATCCCGGGGGTATGTTTTAGCTTGTTCATGAGGTAGATAGATTGAGCACTGACGTACATACCCTCATTCACAGCCATGACATTCTGCACAATTCGGGCCTCCGCCAAAGTGAACCCCGATAAAAACACATCCTCCGTGCCGTGCTCGATCTCCAAGACAGGTGTAGACACTTCCGGCGGCGGATGGATTGATGAATTCCCAAAAACGATCGCTACCCCTTTCCCGTGAGGGTACTTTAGCATCTGATGTAGAGTGGAAGAGACTGCTTTGACCTGGTGCAACCACGGTCGCCCCAAAAGTAGGTTAAAGGTTGCGGGAACGTCCAAGATATGAAATTCAATGCTGTGTTGTCCTGGACCAACCTTGGTTTGAATTTTAACAGTCCCCATCACTTCTCTGCTGGTATTGTCGTATGCTCTGATTACTTGAGTAGTTGGGACGAAGTCCACGGGCTTCAACCCGATTGCATATGCCGTTCTGGTCGGGCAGACATTAATCGCAGACCCGGTATCAACAAGTACCACCGGTATCCACTTATCTCTACATTCTACGGAAATATAGAGAGGTTTGTTATGATTTGTGCCCTCAGGCGGTAGTTCCTTGTCCGAAAAGGTTAATGCCGGGGAACCTCCTCCCGGTAAAACCAGCCCAACCAGCTGTTCAGGCGTGGTATCTATGGAGAGTTTGGACTTGTCCGTAGCAGACAGGACAGCTTCCCTATGTACTCGCGATGCCATTAGCAGTCCCCAGATAGAGATGTCTGCTTGTATCTTCTTTAACTGTTTCAGCACAGCTTCCTCCTCAATCTGCTTCTCCTTCTGCTTCTCCGCTTCTCTATCCTTCCAGGATGCCTCGGGTTGGTCTAGGTGTGGGGGTTTGAAGTACCGCCCACTTCTCGTCATATGGTCAACCTCATCGAGGTACCAAGTGTCATCCGGTTGATTATTTCCCCAATCTTCATCCGTGTGGGCAAGACATAAGTCATCGTCTTCCCACCACATTCCGTCGGCAGCCAACAGACACCTGTCTGGCTCCGGTTCAGTTGCACTCACAGTGCTCTCCGTCCACATGCTCGCAGCATTCTCTATCTTCGTGCACACAGCACTCTCAGTCCCCTCAGGGCCTTTAGCTTTCCTAATTCTCTCGGCATCCTCAAACTTTTCTCGTTCCAGCTGCGTCAGTACAGTTGGTTGTTCAACAATTCCTGTATCCATAATGCCCAAATCTCGAGCGGAACTCTTAACACCGGCGCTCTCTGGCGATATAACTTGACTTCCGGCCATTCCGGCCACAGCTGATACTCCTGCCCCTGCCGGGCTCTGTTCTAGTTGGGCTTCCCCCACTTCATCTGGTTGATCCTCGAGCCATCCAGTGGCCTCCGCCGATTCCTCATAGTCGAACCAGTTGATTGCCGAATCCCTCGGTTCCTGGTCATCCAAAAATTGCATGTTGGCAAAGTCCTCCTCTACGGCTGTCAGATCATCTGCCCCTAGCCCAGATCTATCCCCCCGGATCATGCACAGCTCTCCTGTCTTTGGCAATTCTATACCTAGCCCAATTCGGCTCGTTGATAGGATGTACTCGCTTGGATCATAGGCTCCCCTAGCAAAACTCTGTCCAGTCCCAGATTCAACAATCGCATTCTCTCCCGAAATTTGCCCTGCCCCATCTTCGACGGTCACCACCATCGGTTCTGGTTGGGTTTTGGAGATGTCCACCATGCACAAGAAGTCAGTGCAATCGGGGAGGAACACCTCCGGCTTGGGTAGGTGGGATGGGGTGATATAGATACTGGGATCGTAAGTTGCGACCCCAGTTTGGATAAAATTGATTCTGTTGGGAGGGGGAGCTTGGTTATGTGGTGGGAGAGGATTGGTTGTGACATTGGGTTTATCGGGAGGCGCGATCACCTGTTTGTCGATAAGATCTTGGATCTCATGACGCAATCTGAAACAACGGTCGGTGTCGTGACCGTGTTGTTGGTGATACGCGCAGTACTTTGCTGGGTTATGAGAGGGAGGGAGTGGATTCGGTAGTGGCTTCGGCTCCAGGGGTTTCAAATGCTTTTTCCTGATCAATACCCCTAGAGCTTTGGACAGGGGCATATATAATGGAGTGAAGGTTCTTTGGCCTCGAGGTTGGAATCTGGTGGCTTGTGTGTTGCTTCCGGACACGCCGGAGAAGGGTGTGGCAGCCATGGGCCTTGGAGGGGGAGGGGGAGTGGTGGTGACCATACTGACTTCTGAGTTTCTTGTATTTGCAGCGCCACTCAGGCCCGCATTGTTGTTACGGTTGAAAGTCCTCCTCGGTTGTTCCCTATCGTGGTCAAACAGACCTTGTTTCATTGCATCTTCGATTTGCACCCCCATCTCGTGTAAATCTGAGAAAGTAGGAAAGGGGATTACAATCATTCTCTGCATCAACTTGGGGTGGAGATTACGCACAATCATCCGGATTTGGTCCTTATCCGTGGGCCTCAAAGTCATCATTGACGCCTTTGCCCTCCATCGGATTACAAAGTCCGAGAAAGTTTCCTTGGGCTCTTGCCTTGTCGTTTCAAGATCACGGGTTGTAATCTCAATCTGAGTGTTGTACGAATATTGCGCGACAAAGGCCTTAGCCATTTCATCCCAATTCTTTTTCACTTCATCCTCTAACTTTGCGTACCAGTTGGCGGCCACACCCGACAGGGTTCGGCCGAATAGTGAAAGCTTATGTGGTTGCGTTAGGCCCATTGGCCGCAAGATGTCTGAGAACAGTCGGAGATGGACCATGGGGTCCCCGGACCCGTCAAAGCGGTCAATTTGAGGCATTTTGAACCTATCGGGCAATGTTACGGCCACGTCGGTATATCCATCTCCGATATCTGGGATAGCCTTGACCCCTTGGGATTTCTTGAAGAGCTTCTCAAATTTGCTCAATTTCAGAGCTGTATGATCAACCTCGAACTCGAAGGGAGAGTCTGGGTGATTGGGTGTATGGACCTTGGACAGTTGTGGCGGAAGCAAGGGCGGAGCTGGCCCCGTTGGAAGATTCGTGTCCTCTTGCAGGTTCTGGATAGTCGGCACAGTATTCTGGATGTTTGGAGGGGCGTTCTGAACAGCAGGTGTCTGCTCAGGTAATGGAGCCCCTGCAGGAGGAATTTGTTGTGAAGCAGACGCTGTATTCTGTTGTTGCAGTCTGGTAATCAGCTCAGCCTGCTGGGTCATAATCTCGGCTTGTTGCTTAGCGAGTTCATCTCGGCGAACGGCATCCTGCTGTATGGCCCGCATGGTTTCTTGCATTTGGCGCATCATCTCCTCAACTCCTGTTGGTGCCACCATACTGTTTTGATCTATCTGAACTACTGGCAGATTTAGCTCTGTAGCAACGATGGGGATTTCAATCCGACTGTCCACTAATGGGGGAAACCACTGTTCTGGTGATCTCTGTTCAGATACACTACGCTTTCTCTGCCTTCTTTTGACAACGGGGGGTAGAGAATGGAACACTGGCTGTCCGTCGATTAGATCCTCAGATCGATTGAGTCGGCGACCTCGTGTCCAAAGTGCTTGGGGGGTATCTGCTGGGTTTGAAGCAATTGTGCTAGAACTGACCCAGACAAAAGATAAATAAAGCAATAAGGAAATAAATAAACAGATAAACGAATAGCACAACAGCTTAAAAATAAATGCATGACACACATCCTGGCATAACAATACACAGTTGATAAGCTGAATACACACTGTCCCCAAACACTGGTTATTATCCCTGAATCACTGTTCCCAAAAGTTGAATCTGATACCCGCAGATAACTGATTCTCAAATGCTGACTGATGCCCGCAGGCCTGATACCCACAATATTGAACTGATGCCCGCAGGCCTGATACCCACAATACTGAACTGATGCCCGCAGGCCTGATGCCCAAACTCATACACTGATATATGCATTCCTGTAGAGACGCACTCTAAAGCACATAACAGATAAGTGAGAGCCAAAACACCCCTATGTTGGGGTAGGGTTTCCCTGTCCTATTTTGTCAGGAGCTAGGGTTTCACTATGCACACAGCGGTTTCAAACAACCTATAAACGGGTAAGCAACCTGTCCTAGTTTGGAATGGTCACTATGGATCCGAATATGCACTAGGTCGAATGGTCAAAGAGGGTGCCCCGGTAAAACCGGGGTTTGTGTTCCCATACTGGCAGAGCCCACAACCGGCCAGCCTTATGGTCATGCCTTGACAAGACAAGCCTCCGGCAAACCGTTCAGGAATAGCAGACGGCAAACACAGTGTCCTAGGCGCACCAATGCAAATGTAATGCAAAGAAACACACAAGTGTAGTCAAGAACAGATATCACAAGTTCGAGTCAAGTTCTCTAAATCCCCAGCAGAGTCGCCAGAAACTGTAGACGTCCCCGAACGCCCCGGGAGGATTAAGTCCCGTTCTGTTCATTTGGGGTCACTACAGCTCGGACTCTCAAATTGTCACGGTTCTTAATCTGAACCAAAGAGTCCAAATCTGGCAAATCGTTTTGAGAAAATAGATTTTGAAAGAAGTGCCAAACATGGACTGTTTTGCCAAATACAGAGTCGCCACCTAAATGTTTTTTAAATGGGAAATTTAGGAAACCCTGACTCGGTGCCAAAGGCCACGTGTCCGTCATCACCAAAGTTACCTCGGCTCGGGAACTTGGGTACGATTGGGGAAGGTCACTTCGTGAGCACCCCCGCTCGCCCGATCAAAGATCGGCCTCTACTAACCATGATATCAATTTTTGAAAACATTGTGTGCTCTTATTCCGGTTATTAGCCTAGGTTACTATGTGATGCACACAGCATATAAGTATAGACTGGGTCGCCCGAATTGGAACAAAACATTTCATGCTTGTTTATTTGAAAGATGGTTTGTTACTCGCAAGTGGGCTTAAAATGCAGATTTTGCCACCCGCAGGTGGGCTTAGAAAAGATGGTTTTGCCATTATCTAGTGGGCTTAAAACAAACATTTGATGAATTGTCCCAATCCAAATAACCCAACCTTCACCCACAGGCATTCAGGCAGTTATATCACTTAAGCAAATAGCCTCATGGTAAGCATGCTATTCATGGCATTCACTCACACGCATGCAAGGATGCTAAAGCATAAAACTTACCGAGTACTCCAAGCCAAAATAGACATTCATTAGAAATCCATGCATGAATCCTAAGTATACAGAAATGCCTAATGCAACACATGCAAAATACAACTTATAGCAGGCTCGGCTATTCTAAACATGGCATATGGAATGCTACAACTAACATGTATTCAATTTGGAATTGAAAATACAATGCAGTTAGTATGATGCGCCGAGCCCGGTGCATGCAAAACAGATGAATGATGCAAACATGCTGTCATACTGTATGCTAATTGAAATATGCCCTAATCTAACCATCATAAGCAGGTAAATAAAAGGGAAGAAATACGTGGGGTTGGAAGACATACATCACACGCACGCACACTTATTACAGTTATGCCCTCGCGCAGAGGGTCCGAATAAATATACAGTCCCGAATTAAAAGAATAATACAGTCCAAATAGTATACAAATTCCTAATTAATTAACAAATCAACTAAGAAAATAAATAAACTGGCATGCAAGCCAGGGATTGCCTTGATTCCATTCCGGATGATGAATGATGCATGCCCGGGTTGCCTTTGTGCGGAAATCCATGACGATGCCCCAATTAGCCTCTGTTTACACCTTTTCTTGAAATGCGTGCCAAGCTCCGAAAAGTTGTCGATTCTTCATTTTGCTACAATAGAGAGCAGGAAAGGGGCATGGCAATGTATTTTCACAGATATATGCATGCCTCGATCCTCGTGCCACCAATCACGCATATCGATGCATGATGGCAGAGGAGTCGAAATGTGCAACTCAATATGGAATGAATGCACGTATAAACACAATAAAACCTAACTCCATCATGGGTAATCCGGAGTGTCGGTGACTGGGGAATTGAGACACGTTCCGTCACTCGGAGTACGGAACGTACCTCGTTTCCCGTGCCCGGGCTAACTCCTATCCCGAACATGATGCAGTATGCATGACATGCATGAAATACAACTAAGATACAATCCTAACATGCACAATGCTATGAAAATGAGATGTCTCGAAATACGTGCGCACGGCCACGCAAACTGAGAAAATGCATGAATGCGATCTAAGATACAACCTAGTATGCACTATGCTATAAAAAAGAGATGCCTCGAAATGCGTGCACGCGGACACGCAAACTGAGGAAATGACATGCGCAATGCAAATGACATGGAAATATGATATGGGCTTACACTAACATGAGAGAGCCTCAGCCATACTCACATAAGAGGCCGATGGATGAAAAAAGAAGTGCCTCGAAATGCGTGCACACGGGCACGCAAACCGAGGCAATGGCATACGCAATGCAATATGGCTAAAATGGCATATAGAATGCAACATGGACTTATACTAACATGAGAGAGCTTCAGCCATACTCACATAAGAGGCCGATGGATGAAAATGAAGTGCCTCGAAATGCGTGCACACGGGCACGCAAACTGAGGCAATGACATATGCAATGCAATGGCATGGAAATGACATGCAAACATGCTAATGGAATTTAAGCACTGAAATATGGGGGAAAACAGCCCCGAAATAAAGCGAAAACACACCCGATGCAAGGAATCTCTCCCGAAATGCAAAATTAGGCACGTAGAATGAACTACAGCTATACAAAGCATGCATAATTGGTACATGGAATGAAAAGACAGAAGCAAGGCAGCCCCAAAATAAGCATTTTACTAGTACAAATCATGGCCAAACAGCAAACAAAGATAGGGCAAAACTAGCATGCAAAAATGGCCCTAAACATGGGATTATGAAGCAACTCACAGCTTCTGACTCCAAATGGGTTAGGGCCCTTCAACAACATTGAAGAGGGGCCAAAAATAAGCCACTTTACAGAACTATAAAAACCCTAAAAACAAACATAGATATGGCTAAGCTCTTATGCAAGAAAATGGGCCAAAAGGTGGCCAAAGAAGCAAGTGGTATATGCAAAGATCAAACTGAAAAATTCCCTTCTACAACATTGAAGAGGGACCAAAAATATGCATATTTACAAAACTGTAAAAACCCCAAAACAGTATACAAACATGCTAGAAATGCAATGCAAAATGAGGCTCAAAAGTGGCTATAACACAAAGTCTACAAAATATTCCACAAACGGCCAAAGACCCTTAATGAAACATGAAGAATGGGCCAAAATAAGACTATTTCTAAGCCTGTAAAAAGACCAAAAACAAAAGCATGATAGGCTACCAAAACATGCAAGAATGGGGACCAAAATAGAGATATAACATGAAGTGTATAAAATATACCTCAAATCATGAAAGGCCCCTAATGAAATATGAAGAATGGGCCAAAATAAGACTATTCTTAGTGCTGTAAAATGACCAAAAACCAAATCACAATAGGCTGCCAAGTCATGCAAAAATGGGACCAAAAAGGGAGTATAAAGGCAAGTATAGCATGGAAGTCCCAAACAGTGTTGAGCCCTTCTTCAATGTTGAAGAGGGGCTCAAAATAAGCCTAATTACAGTTTACATCATGCTCCAAAACAGATCACACACGAGCTAAAAATACTACGCAAGATAACGGTATTTAAGAAGGGTATTGAAGCAAGTGCAATATGGGGGGCTCAAACAGGGTTGAGCCCTTAAGAAAAAGTGAAAATGAGCTCAAAAGAAGGCCACTTTCAGTTATGGCCGGAGCTCAAATCAAAAAGCATATATGGCTAAGAAATGTTGCAAAAATAGGCTCAAAAAGGGGGGAATGGCAACTCACCCTTGGAGACAAGTCTTTTGTTGCTTCTTGGACCAAGTTGCAGTACCTTTAGCCTCTGAGAAACCCTCCTTGTTGTTGGAAATGGAGTGGTGGTGGTGGTGCTTGGTGGTGATGAAGGAATGAGGTGTAGAACTTGGATGTTTTGAGGTAGAAATGAGAGAAGGAGAGGGGAAGCAATGCAAGACTTGAAACAATTTTTTTCTAACCTCTCTTACAAGTGTTGGAGGCTGGTTATAAGGACCAAAAAAGAGGGGCAAAAGGTGGGGGAAAAGGAGGCAAGCTTTCCCCCACAAAATATCCCCCGGATACAGATATTTTCTGGGGGATAAAGCTATACAGCTGTAAAGTGAATAGTGTGAGGATCATGGCCGGCCAGGTATTTTTGTTTCAGGTGGCCGGCCGGCCACATCTCCTAGCCGGCCGGCTAGGGGTCAAAAGGGTCAAGTTGGTTTAGTGGCCGGCCACCACATAATGGTGTCCTCCCATATGCCCTCAACACAACCCTGTGGTTAAAAGTCCAAGAAAGTGGCTCAAGGGTGTTCAACATTAGCTCGGAAGGAGGGGTTCAAAAGGGTCAAGCAACATTAGTGGCCGGCCATCAACTTTTAGGGTCCTCCCATGTGTGTACAACACAAATATGTGGTTCAAAGTTCAAGAAAAAGGGGCCAGGTTGTTCAACATTGGCTCGGAAGGAGGGGTTCAAAAGGGTCAAGAAACATTAGTGGCCGGCCACCAACTTTTAGGGTCCTCCCATGTGTGTACATCACAAATATGTGGTTCAAAGTTCAAGAAAAAGGGGCCAGGTTGTTCAACATTAGATCGGAAGTGAGGAAAAACGGGTGTCGGAGGGCGAAAATGGAATATAACTGGTTGCTAAGATAATTGCTGGCCTCCCACCCTCCAGTGACCTTCCCAGTGATGAAACAGAGGTACCTGCCAAAAATGAATGAAAATCGATACCAAACGAATGCTCGAGAGCCAAAACACGCAGTTCAGGGTCCCGAAAATGGGCTGCCGAGCACCGAAAGTAGCGTTCAACCACGAAGTGGGTTTCCCGGACCTCAGTGTCCCTCAAAAGGGAGAAAATAAGATGTATGCCAAAATTTAGAACAAACGGAGATGGTTAGGCGGTCCCGAACCGAGGCACACGGCCAACGGTCCCGAAAAACCGAGAACCGGGCTCCGAAATGGGCAAAATGGCCTACGGCCACCAAATGTAGCCCACGGCCATTGAGAGATAGTCTACGGGACCTCTCCCTCCCCTTGGGAAAAGAAACAGAGAAAACCGAGTCTGATTCGCAAACCGAGGCAAGGCACAGAAGAGGGTTCTGAAGTCCGGAGGCAGGGCTCGCAGCCAAGACTCTGCAACTTCTGAACGAGCACATATGCAACATCACCAAGCACTCAATCGGTGACGTCTGAGTCTAAAGGTCGGTCAAAAATGGGGTGTCTACACAAGGTCTCGGAGCTCACTCAAAATAACACAAAATGGGGCCTTTCAAGGCCTAAGAGGGGTCAAACACCTCCAAACCACAAAACACCCTAAACAAACTATTTAGAGGGCCTAAAAAAAGAACTTTTTTATGTTATACACTAAGCACAAAAACAGTTCTAAGATAGGCAAAATAAGTATGCAAGAATGGGAAATAAAGGGACTAGTTTCTTACCCTTGAAGACCCCTTCAACAATGGTGGACCAGCAGCCTCTTTTAGGTTGAAACCAGCTCCAAAACCTCAAAAACAACCTCTTAGAACCTCAGTAGCTAAGGGAAGGTGAAACACTATGTGTTTGTGTGCAATAGTAAGACACAAACACACTTAAACACACACAAAGGCTAAATGAGAGAGAGGTATAGAGATAGAATATGTATGGAACCCTAGACCTAAAACCAGAGCTCTCACACAACTTTTCTCTCTAAAATGTCTAACCTAGAGCCAAGAGAGGAGGGCTCCTCTTATAGAGGAGCCAATCTTGTAAAGCTTACAAGGTAAGCTAACAAGGAGTGCATCCCTCCATACACGTGTATGGAGGGGAACAAAATGACATACAGCTGTCTTAAAAAATCTATAAAAGTAGATGAACCGTAGTCGGCTGCTCAAAAATGCCATTTTGTCAAAATTTAGTGCCGACCGGCAACAAAGAATGCCGACCGGCAATATATATTGCCGATGGCATCAAAATACCAGCCGGTGGCTTCTGGCCATGGCCGGTGATGTGTGGGGATGCCTCACAAGGCATTCCCTGCCCCTCCAAGGCAAAACACAAGTGTTTGGTATAAAACCAGACACTAAACAAGCGAGTTCGGAGATCCCGAGGCAAGGCGCGTAGCCAAGGCCTCCGGGGACTTCAAGCAAACACAAACATGGATAATCATCGGGTGTTCAAACGATGACGTCCAAGTCTTGAGGACGGTCAAAAATGGGGTGTCTACAGAGGGCCACTACACCACCTTGTAAAAGTTCTTCCAAAGGATCAAAGAATTTCAGTTGCGGCTGAATCCTCAGAAGTGTACGTTCGATGCTACAACAGGGAAAATGCTGGGGTTTCTGATTACACAGAGAGGTATCGAAGTCGACCCTTCCAAAATCAAGGCCATCTTAGAAATGCCACCACCAAGGACTGAAAAGGAGGTGCGAGGCTTTCTGGGTAAAGTGCAATTCATAAGACGGTTTATCTCAAAATTAACCTTGACTTGTGAACCACTTTTTGGTCTCCTGAAGAAAGGAAAGAAGTTCCAATGGGACGGCTGATGCCAAGCTGCTTTTGAACAGATCAAGGAATACTTACAGAACCCACCCGTGTTGTCACCGCCCGAGCCAAGGAAACCTTTGATTTTGTATCTTTCAGTAACTAAGACTATAATGGGCTGCATGCTCGCACAAGAGTCTGATGACAAGGTGGAGAGGGCTATCTACTATCTGAGCAAGAAGATGTTGGATTACGAGACCTGCTACACTCCACTCGAGAAGGCCTGTTTAGCCTTGGTATGGGCTACCAGGAAGCTGCGGCACTACCTGTTAGCTCACTCTGTAATGTTGATTTCGAGATTAGATCCCATCAAATATCTCTTCGAGAAACCGGCACTTACGGGTAGGCTAGCTCGTTGGTTGCTGTTGCTTTCCGAATTCGATCTAAAATATGTGACACACAAGTCAGTCAAGGGAAGAGCGGTAGCGGAGTTCTTAGCCGATCATCCAGTGGAAGGAGGTGAAGCAGTTGAGTACCTATTCCCAGATGAGGCCATTTTGCATATCGAAGACGAAACTTCGATGATGTACTTTGACGGAGCGTCAAACCAATACGGGTATGGGGTAGGAGTGTTGCTAATAGCACCCGGCAATTCTCATATCCCTCTAGCCTTCAAACTCCGGTTCAAAGTCTCGAACAACAAAGCAGAATATGAAGCATGCATTGCTGGTTTAGAAGCAGCCCTGAAACTAGGGGCAAAACAGTTGGACGTCAACGGGGACTCGAACCTTGTTGTATCTCAAGCGAAAGGAGATTGGAAAGTCAAAGAAGAAAAGATGATAATGTATCACCAGACCTTGGACTTGTTAATTCCTCGGTTTGAGAAACTAAACTTTGCTCATCTGTTAAGAGAGAACAACAGGTTCGCAAATTCATTAGCAACTCTATCTTCTATGATAGATATCCCTTTCGGAGTCCGGATGCATGCGATCATCATTGACCAGAAATTTATGCCAGCCTACGAGTCGATTGCTGCTATAGATGAGGTTCAAGATGAGAACCCTTGGTACTATGATGTCTGGAACTTCTTGGAAAAAGAGGCGTATCCACTAGGGGCAAATGCCAAGGATAAAAGGACAATCAGAAGGATGGCCGTTCAGTTCATCATCTGCGGGGGTAAATTGTACAAGAGAGGTCATCTGGGAATGCATAAGCTGTGTGTTGAGGCTGAAGAGTCGAAGCGCCTAATGGAGGCCATCCATGGAGGAGAATGCAGAGCACATGTGAACGGGGTGATGCTAGCCCAGAAAATCCTCAGACAGGGTTACTACTGGTCCACCATGGAGGAGGATTGTATCGGCTTTGTTCGATGATGCCACAAATGTCAGATCCATGCAAATCGCATGAACATCCCGCCGTCGAAGCTATATAATATGACTTCACCATGGCCATTTTCAGTTTGGGGAATTGATGTGATCGGGCTGTCACTCCAAAAGGGTCCAATGGGCATGAGTTCATTCTGGTCACGATAGACTATTTCACAAAGTGGGTTGAGGCCCAATCTTATGCGGTGCTGAAGGCTTCACATGTTACGAAGTTCATCAGGAACAACATCATCTGTCGCTATGGGGTCCCAAACGAGATTATCTCAGATAATCGTTCCCACTTCAAGATGGAAGTGATTGACTTGTTGAATAAATACAACGTGGCTTTTCACAAGTCATCTACATATCGGCCGCAGACCAATGGAGCAGTCGAGGCCGCCAACAAGAACATCAAGCGTATTTTACAGAAGATGGTGGAAACCTACCGGGACTGGCCAGATAAGCTGCCATTTGCTCTATGGGGCTACCGGACTTCAATTAGAACATCTACTGGAGCAACTCCATATTCATTGGTTTATGGGATGGAGGCTGTTCTACTTATCGAAATAGAGGTTCCGTCATTACGAGTACTGGCTGAGTGTCAGATAGCCGAAGCAGATTGGCAGCAGAGCAGATTTGAGGAACTCATGCTCTTTGATGAAAAAAGACTGAGAGCACTATACCATGTTCAAGGTTATCAACGCAGAATTGCCAGGGCTTTCAACAAGAAAGTTAAGTCCAGGAATTTGAAGGAAGGAGATTTGGTACTCAAAGATAACCGAGCTCCCATCCATGACCCTAAGGGCAAGTTCAGACCCAATTGGACTGGTCCCTACATCATTAAGTCTATTTGGTCAGGTGGAGCTGTCGTTCTGATGGACCTAGACGGCCTAGAGTTCTCACAGCCGATCAACATGGACAAATTGAAGAAATATTACCCCTGAGAGGCTCGCTAGGCCGAAAACCCAAAAGGGTGACCTAGGCAAAAGTTAGAGCATAGAAAATTCGAAATTATAAAAACTGAGCTCGCAAGGTTGAAAACTTGCAAAGGGCGGCCTTGGCAAAAGTTAGAGCGTAAAAGGTGAGGGTTAATACACGAGTGAACCTAAGTCGAACTACGTAAGGCTTGATTTCCATCTTTGGGATACGTAGGCAACTTCATCCTGAAGTCCAGCCATAAACTTTTCCCCGATCAACTTTGTCCATTTGATCATCTCGGTCATCTTTGTCTATTCAGCATTCAAGAGCTTCGGTTATGATCTCCGGTGCAGTGCTATTCAAACTAGGGGCAACTTTCCTGTTGTTGGGATCTGGGGTTGTGCATCTCAGTGACAGATCTCAGGCGTGTCCAGTTCTGATCCATATCGAAAATGGTTTTGAAAAGTTTTAATAAAAGTTGATTTTGCTCAAATTAATCTTTTTACAACTTAGACCATTTTTGGACCAAAGCGAAAAATTTTCAGTACCCACAACCTTCAATTTTATTGATTTCAATACAAAGTTCTCCTGCTCTTGCATACAAATTGAAGTTGCTTTTCATTACATTCATAAAGAAAACTTGAAAGTTCTGATTAGAGCAAATAAATCAGGGGCATAATCAGGTGTTTCCGTGTCCCCTCCCAGAGCTGGTCGAAGCCTCTGATGCCAAGCTGGGCCCAATCAGTGCCTCTTCGTTGATCCAATCTATGCACTCATCAGATAAAGTACAACTGAAAGCAGGAGCGGGGGCCAGAAGCTCTCTCATCCTCTATGTCGTGGCATACCGAGCTAACTGTGCGCCTCGGACTAGAAACGCAGCTGGATACTCTATCCCTTCTACCGGGCAAATCTGAACATGGTCAAACTGGTGCTGAAGACGGAAAGGAAAGTAGAACACACAGTGTGTCAGGCCGATCAACTGAATCCCGGGCTGGCGAGACATACTGTAACTCATTGCCGATAGATTGAGCCAAGGATAGTGCCAAGCAATGTGGTTTGCGGACAAATTGCACATCCAATCGAACCACCATCCCTCATCCAGGGCATCGACTAGACGACATCGGAAGAAGTAGCCGCGAGTTGAGTATGTTGGGCAAGGGTCCACAACCTGTAACTTATCCATCAACCACACCTGGGGAGGGATGAAAAATGAGAGATTAAAGAATAGATAGATGTATGATGAGTGAAAAGTGAGAAAAGGTCTTTGTGAGAAAAAGCGAGCTTGAGTGCCGAGTGATGTGAGCAATATATATGTGAAGTAGGGTGGGAAACATTACCTGCAGCAGTAGTGGACTCACCGCAAATCTGGTCGTCTCTCGGCGATGAAAAGCATCCAAACCCATCAATGTCTCGGCCAATGACATGGCCATGCAACTTTTGCCCTCCCTTAAGCCTTGGGCAACCTCGATCAACCGAACACTAGATCCTCCGGAGCCTGAGGCAAGCAAGAAATGAGATAGCATGCACAAGTAAAGGGCATGTCGCCGAAAGCCCTGCCAATGATGGTCACCACGATCACCAGGATCAGAAAAACGTTGAATCAAGCTGAGGACATCCAATTCTCTATTGTAGATTAGAGACCAAGCGTCGTGCATAGTGAGCCCACACATTTGTCTTAAGGCTTGAGCATGGCCGAAGCGGAGTTGAGGAAAGATCTCCTCGTTGCGCTCGGACTCCATCAAAGCTTGGAAATCTTCGAAGGTAGGACACATCTCTTGCCCGCCGAAGCTAAAGACATGTTTTACCGAATTCCAAAACCTCGCCGTGGCATGGAGAAAGGGAAGATGCAGCGGAGTGCGGCTCAACGTGAATAGTGCATTCAAACCGAAGCCCCGGAAGTTTAACTTTTCTGAGCCATCTAAAGTAACGATCCAAGCTGCGAGATTTTCGATGAGAAATGCCTCCATTTTGATGCAAAACTAAGATGAAATGAAAGAACCACAAAGCTGGAACTTTTATAAAGGATAAGGCACTGTTTGGGGACACGTGTCAAAAATTTGGTAGTCGCCAAACCAGGTGGTCGGCCGACCACTCCTTTGGTCTCCAAGGAAAATAGCTGGTCGGCCAGCCACTTCTGGTGGTCGGCCATGGAGAAAAGTTGGTCTTTGGTCTGTTCCTAGTTTCTGGAAGAGAGATCCTAGCTTTTCCATGCGTTAGGAGTGTTGAAGGTCCGAGTTTACCTCTGTTTCGGATGCGTTCCGTCACTCCAATTGTCCATGATGCATTTGCTTATTGAGTTGTTGTTCTTTGTTTATCGAGTTGTTGTTTGGTTTTGCTTATTGAGTTGTTAAAGTTTTGTTTATCGAGTTTGCTTATCGAGTCGTCGAGTTTTGTGCATCGAGTTGTTGCTCTTTGTTTAATCAACATTGTTGGATTTGCTTATCGAGTTGTAAACTTGCTAAGGTTTTGTTGTTTCTTAGTAAGTTAAATTGTTTAGTTTGTTGCGTCAGTTCACTAACTGACTTGGCAATTTTTAATGCTCAATTTTCATTCAATCTCATTTTTGTGCAAAATGATGCGATGCGATGCTAAGAACATAAAATACAACACTTTTTCAAAAAGTTGTTTCATTCCATCATGCTTCCTCTGTTACAACATTTTACAACAAGGGTACAAGTTTTACAGAAAATAAAATTGCCGAATAATGTATAATGTGCTACAACTACAAGTAAAAAAGGCAAATAAAACAAGAACATCTGCATCGGTGCTATCAAGCACAATACTGAGAGGCCCTTTTCGTCCTCTTCGGCTGAGAAGTCTCTGCAATACCCGCGCCAGCACCATCGTCTAAATCAGAGCTGCTGTCATCGGGATCCTCCCCGACATCACCTCCACTCTCAGAACCAGGACCGGAGCCCTCCTCTCTATCTGCGGATGTCTCTGACTGAGGATGGGCAAACTCTTCCTTACTGGACTCCTCGTCATTTATGACGGATGCTCTACGCTTGCCTCGTCTGCGAGACGAGTCCCCTCTCCCAGCTCCTCGAGAAGGCCTAGATGGCCCGGCCTGTAGTGGTGGCATCTGAAAAGGACAATTTGAGTACATTAGCCAACATGTATATCAGATGCAGAGACAAGAATGCTACATAGAGTGGGTGTATGCAGATACAATGTATGAATATGGTGTGTGTTAGATGTGCTCTACACATACAGTCAAGCAATGCAGTGAAATGGTTAAATACAACATGTCATCAGAAGTAAGATAAATGCGAGAAAATTGAAAAATACCCTAACACCGGCGATGAACAGCTGTGTCTCCCTCCGCAAGACCATGCCCTCAAGTGAGGCCACCAATCCGAGTAGATCATCAGAATACTCCCTGGGAGGCTGTAGATACAAGCTCAAGTCATCAATGAATAAATGAATCCCTAAGTATCTGAGCAATAAATGAAAAGCAGTGGAACATACCGGTGGTGAGTCAGGATCACTGACATATCGGTGATCAGACATAGGAGGCTCTATTGGAATCGAGTAAGATGACCCGTATCGCCAACCAGTCAACTCGGTCGGAAGATTTGGCTACCCGCCATGTTGATAAGTCGGGGGAATCGGGGGAAGCTGTCTAGCCCCACTCCTCGATGTGTCGGCCCTGCTAGACGAAGGAGCGTCTGTAGCCCGGGCTCGAGCTGACGATGGTGCACCAGCAGCCCTCCTAGTAGGAGTACGGACACCCATCAATGGGGGCATCAAGTACGTTTGGCGGTAAGTCGCATACTCCCCCTCCTCGATGTGCAGAGCTGCATTGGTACCCAACATAGCAACATCGACCTCCTTAGGAGTGAGTCTCTCGGCAGACCGCATGTTATCTGGAGGTGCTGAAGGGACACTCTGCTCAGGGACGCCCATTGTCTGGCGCATGAAACGATCTCCCAGAAACCAGGCCCTGCCAACTGGCCCCTCAAACAAAGTCCTATACTGAGAAGAAGCCCATGCCCCCGGGAACTGTAAACGGATATCTCCTCCCAAGGGTCCCCAGGGCCGCCAAGCGATCTAAGGATAACAAGTGCATGAGCCAATCAGATGTCATAAATATGCGAGATGAATCAAAGTTGAAAATATGAAGAACTGAGAGTTCTGAAGTACCTCGATCGCCCGCACCATGTTAAAAAATTGTCGCAAGAAGGGCAGAGTCTCTCGAGCCCTCACCCGACATTAACCCTCAAACACGTGAGAGTAAGGGATCATAAGAGGCACCTCCACCTCGAACTCTGGGGCTAGCGTCGAAAAATACGCATAAACCCATAGCTGTGGAAAACAGGGCAGTGGCCATCAGAATATAGAATATACAGAAAATACAGAGTGCTGAGTGCAGAATGTAGAATACGGAATGTAAAGTGTGCCGTGTGCAGTATACAAATAATGAAGAGCAGAAATGTAAATCAAGAGGGCAGAAGGTACCTCCTAGGCTCTCCAGTAGCTGCCAAATATGTTCCCTCGTCCGCGGGAGGTTGCACTCATATAGCAGTAGAGGGTAGCGAGGCCGGCGCCACCCCAGTCATACTGACTGACCTGTGATAGGTCCACCAAAGCACTGAGCAAGTACAGTCCAACTGTGTTCCCCCTGTCGGAGAACAAAGTGGTCCCAAGGAGGAACATCAAAAAACCTCGAGCGTACTGCTCTATCTCCTCAAGAGTCTCGGGCATACTCCCTCTATACTGCATGGGAAACCAACTGTACCTGACTCTGTCCGATGATCGATCAATCGGTGGGTGAGCTCCCAACAGATAGATCCAGGCAGTCTCCCACTGGCCCATATCCTCGTTGTAGGGGACCGGTCGGCTGGCCACATCAAGGCCAGTCAGCATCGCAAAGTCGAACGGGGTCATTGTCATATACCTGGTAGCTGAGAAGTGGAAAGAGTTGGTGGTGTCCCACCATCTCTCCACGAGTGCCCCCATCAAGGTCCTGCTCGCAGGGTAGCGAGACAGCCCCGCGCAGAAGGGCCCAAATCCTGTCCCGTCGACAATGTGACGAACGGTCTCTGGGAGCTCTCCGTACCATTCCGTAGTGATAATCGAGCCATAACCTCGCGTAGAACGAGAGGGTACCTACATTCAAAATGAACAGATGTATTCAGTTTCAGAATGAAATGTATAAACTGTGTGCAAATACAATGAATGAGCTGTGAGTTCAAAAGCGAAATGTAAGAACTGTGTGTTCAATATGCGCTCCGTGCAAATGAAAGCTGTGGGCTGTGTGTTCACCTCCAGTGTTTGGGCTGCGTGTTCAGATTTTAGAAAAATGTGGGCTGTGTGTTCACCTCAAGAGTTTGGGCTGCGTGTTCAGATTTCAAAAACTGTGGGTTGTGTGTTCACCTCAAGTGTTTGGGCTGCGTGTTCAGATTTCAAAAAATGTGGGCTGTGTGTTCATCTTAAGATTTTGGGCTGCGTGTTCAGATTTCAAAAACTGTGGGCTATGTGCTCATCTCAAGAGTTTGGGCTGCGTGTTCAGATTTCAAAAACTGTGGGCTGTGTGTTCACCTCAAGTGTTTGGGCTGCGTGTTCAGATTTCAAAAAATGTGGGCTGTGTGTTCACCTCAAGAGTTTGGGCTGTGTGTTCAGATTTCAAAAAAACTGTGGGCTGTGTGTTCACCTCAAGAGTTTAGGCTGTGTGTTCAGATTTCAGAAAAATGTGGGCTATGTGTTCATAATCAAAAGTTTGGGCTGTGTGTTCAACTTTCAAAAACTATGGGCTGCGCGTTCACAATAAAAAGTACGAGCTGCGTGTTTAGAAATTTGAGTGATTGAACTGTGTGTTCAAAATGCAAACAGAATGCTATGTTATAGACTAAGTGTTCAGAACAAGCTGTGTGCCCACTCAACAGAATTTTATGCTGTGAGGTATGTGCTAAAATAAGCATACATAGCGAAAGTATGAAATGTACATGAAATGCAAAATACATTGCAGAAAATGTAAAAGTGAAGTACGTACCTCTCATGCCTGATGAGAGAGATGAGTCTCTGGCTCCCACAGCAACAGATCCACAGGCGCTCAGTCATCAAAGTCAGTGAAATTGTAGAAAGTGGCCTGAGGAAGAATGTTCCCCTGAGGATGGTACCTCTCAGGATCAAACGGCCGAACTCTCGGGGGCAAGGACATGATATCAGGCTCACCCTCGGCACCTGGAGGTCCTCCACCATGAGGAAGATGACCCGCCATTTGAAAAAATCTGTAAAAGGAGCAAAAATGAGTAAAACGAGCCAAAATTAGAAAAAGTCAACAAAAGTCAACTCTCGGGAAATGAAAAAGTCAACAAAAGTCAACTCCTGAGAAAATATTCCAAATTTTGAGACAAACTTACCCCAAGTGGAAGAAAGAGGCTCCGAAATCAAATTTTAATCGGTCCAAAGTGAAGAAAACTGAAAGATTTCACGAAACAACTTTGCGTGGGGCGTTGGAAAGCGCGTATAAAGAGCAGATTTGAGAGAGAAAATGGTCTAGAAAGGAAGGAGAACTGATTTCAGCCTTGAGGGTGTGAGGAATAGTGATTGGGACATGCCGATTTAAAGAAACAAGTGCAAAAAGACAAAACTGTCCCAGATTTGGACAGGTGGTCGGCCGACCACCTTTCCTGGTAGGTCGACCACCCCCTTGCACAAAGCCTGGTCAGTGGCCTCCCTAGGTGATCGGTGGCCCTCCTGGGTGATCTCCAATGTCTCTTTGAGCTCCCTGCAAATTTTGGTGGTGCTTGGAGTCCTCGGCACTCAAGAAAGTACAAGTAAAGTGCACTTTTCAGTGTGAAATCCTTCCGCAGGAACTTCAAATCCAATTTTTGACGCATGGCTCATCGTTACTCGCCAAGAGCAAGGTGTATCCTTTTTGAGTACGTTGCGACCCCTCCGAGAGGTAAATCGGAGGTCGCGTTTGAGTTGCCCTCATCGAGGCTTGCATTTCTTTGCTCAATGTTTTGTTTCTAACATGCTTTTGAAGTTGCACTTATCCTACATTGTTATGCGCATCACTTGCATTATTATGCACATCGCCTGCATTGTTGTGCACGTTTCACTCGCATTATCATGCCCCCATACTTAACTTGCGTTGTCCCGCGCGTTTCTCTTGCATTGCGATGCACTTTTCCATCAACACCATGTCTATCCTCATTCGATATAATGTTGAACATATGTTGCTAACTATGTTGTGCCTATTAAGTTTCTCTTTTTTGCAAGCACGATATTGTATGTACAGTTCATTTGAGGCCGGTGCGACCAGACGATATTGTAGGTATGGTTCATTTGAAGCTGGTGCGACCAGACGAACCGGGCAGGTATTGTATCTTCTCCGTGTGAGACGTAGCGAGAATTGAATAATTCTCCGTATTCTTAAACTGTATGAAATGAGTTTTGCTTTGCATTCTTGCTTAAAACTGTTGCATTTATTATGAGTATTTGTTTCATTACAGCTTGCTGCTTTGCATGATCATGAGTTACGTTTGGCTTTGTGCATATCATTTTGCATTTTGCCCCCCCTGCCTATGGGCACATCTCTTTTATCTCACATGTTTGTCTAAGTCGTCAAAAATGGGTCGTCTCTGGGCTTTGACATTCATTCCCGTCACGTATGACTTTCGAGTTCTGTCAAAGAGGAGCAACTATAGACACCCCATTTTTGACCGACCTTAAGACTTAGACGTCATCGATTGAGCGCTCGGTGATTGCGCATGTTGTGCTCGTTCTGAGGTTACGGAATCTCGGCTTAGAGCCTTGCCTCCAGACTTCGGGACTCTTTTGTGCTTTGCCTCGATTTGTGAACCAAGCTCTGCTTTCTCTTCCCGAAGGGAGGGAGAGGTCTCGTAGACCATCTCTCAGTAGCCGTAGGCTACTTTTCGTGGCCGTAGACTACTGTTCCTGTCGGGAGACCAGTTTCCGGTTTTTGGAGTCATCGGTCGTACGCCTCGGTTCGGGACCGCTTAACTTTCTCCGTTTGCTCCGGTTTTTGGCACACACCTTGTTTCCTCTCTCTAGAGGGACACTGTGGCCCGGGAGACCACCTTCGTGGTCGCACGCCACTTTCGATGCTTAACTGTCAGTTTTCGGGGCACCCGGCTGCGCGTTTTGGTCCCCGAACCCTCGTTTTGCATCCGTCTTGGTTCTTTTTTGGCATGGACCCTATTTTCATTGTTTGGAAGGTTGTACGAGGGTTGGAGACCACCTTTTCTCCTTGGAGACCACTTTTCCCCCGCCTGCCGGTTTCCTTGACAGGTAGTTGGTCTCCCTCACTTTTGGGCCATAATTGCTGGTCTCCCACCATGCCACTAGCTTGCATTGAGTGAGGAGACCACCGTAGGAGGCTGCCGACCAACTTTTGAGACTTGACCCTTTTGAACCTGGTCGGCTGACCAGGGCAAGTGGTTGGCCGACCCCCTGAACTGGTCGGCCTGCCTCCTCCTGTCTTGTCCCTATGAGTTGTTGCCAACTGTGCCAGCTGGAAGGCACAGAATTGATCCTCCATACACGTGTATGGAGGATCTTGAAGCTTGTTTTTAGCTTCTTTGAGAAGCTTTGGACCCTCTTGGCTAGAAAGGAAAGCCTTCCCTTCCTTGTAGAAGGTTCAAAATTTTTGGTCTAAGGCATATATACCTCTCCCTCTATATCTCTACATTCAAGATCAAAAAGGGCCTTGTTCTTGCACCATTGCATATCAACCCTCAGCCTAACACCTCCAACACCAACCTAAGCTTCTTGGAGGTCATTTGTAGAGGTTAAAGGCTGATTTTTTGGTCCAGAGGTTGCTGGCCTTGCTGAGCTACAAGGGTAACACACTAGTTCCCTCTTTTTAGCATTGTTTTGATCCTTGTTTTAGCTATACTTGAAAGCATACTTGGGCTTTGTCATAAACTGAAAAAACTCTTATTTTGAGGTCCTTAACATGTTTGTTTAAGACCATTTTTCTGTTGGGGGTCATCTACCCCCTTTGCATGCTTCATTTCATCTTTTTTTGAGCCATGCCTTAGGGCCTTTGCATTGACCTTTGTTTGGTCTCTTAGCCACTGAAATCCAATGGATTTTCAGTGGCTATCATGTTGTTTTGAGCACCAAAATCAAAGAGGGGTGACCCTCTCACCCCTTGTCTTGTTTACAAGCATATTTGGCCTAACAAATGAGCCCTTATTTGCATGCTTCCAAGCCATGTTTCAGGCCATTTTTAGTGGGTTTCAGGACCTGCATAGGCTCTGTCCAAAGCCCATTTTTCCATTTTGGGTGTCCATCTTGCATGTGTAGAACAACATTCTTTATAGCCTATCAAAGGAGCCTATCATTCTTGCACGCATAGACCATGTTTCAGTGGGTTTTTGTGCTTTATTTGGCATGTCATACCTCTGAATTTTTTTGGTTTGAAGGCCTCATGATTGCCTCACATGCTTGTAGTGCAAATGCTCTTTACTAGCTTACATTGCATGCTATTTTGGCCTTTGATTCTAGCACTTTTTGGCCATGACTTAAACTGATTTTGTGCATGTTTTGGACTGCCTTAGCTCTGTTTTTATGCCTCATGGTTGAATGATGCTTGCTATGCATGGTTGTTGTTCAATACCCTTGCCTAGCTTTGAGTTTTAGAGCCTATTGCATGCTTATGTTGAAGTGTTTCCATGTTTTGGGGCCATTGTGCATCATATTTCAGAGCTTACATGTATGCCATATTCACATGTTTTCTACTTTTTAAATGCGTTTGAGAGTCGTGCTTGTATGCCTCGTTTTTGGACCATTGCATGAGCTTCATTTCCGTGCCTTTCGAGCCATCATTTTAGACCATTTTCCCACTGGCTTGGACCTGCCTAGGGTCTATTTGGGGTTGGTTTTTCCATTTGTGCATTGCTTTATGTACCTCTAGTGTAATGCGCTTCACTAGTTTCGGTATTCGGGCCATCTAGTATGCATTGTATGACGTGTTTGCATGATTCAGGACCATCTTCCATGTCATTTCAGAGCTGGAAAATGTGTGTTTGTATGCCTTATTTCACCCATTGCCATGCTTTGATAGAGTTGCATTTGGTGCCTTAGGTTTGATCCCTTGCATTTGTGCATGCGTTTTGTTGCCTAATTTCATCATGTTTGGCCACTAATTTGAGTGTGGCTGAGGCCCATTCATTGTAGTTTAAGTCCATCTTGCATTGTACATGCCATTTAGTCCATGTTGTTGCATGATTGGCCATTGCATTGTGTATGCCTTGATCATTTCATTGTTAGTCTCCATGTGTGCATTGCGTATGCCATATAGTTTTCATGTGCATTGAGTATGCCTTCTTAGTTCATAGCATTGTGTATGCTAGTTGCATGTTTGCATCATTTAGTGGCATTAAGTTTAGGTTGCATGTTAGAGTTGCATTCACGCATGCCATGTGTATTGCATTGTGTTTGGAGTAGGGTTTAGTCCAAACACGGGAAACGAGGGACGTTTCGTACTCCAAGTGACGAAATGTGCCTCGATTCTCGGTCGCCGACACTCCGGATTACCCATGATGGAGTTTAGGCCTTATTGTGTGCATTTGTGCATCCATTTCACATTGAGTCATGCAATTCGACTCCTCGGCCATCATGCATCGAGATGCGTGATTGGTGGCACGAGGATCAAGGACCACACTCCCTAGAGCTTATGTAAGGACGGGGAGAGTGGTCGTGCACACATATATTGAAAATACTTTGCCATGCCCCTTTCTTGCTCTCTGTGGCAGCAAACCAGAAACCAACCGCAAAAACTGGTCAGTAGTATCCCTACAACATGGTGGAGTTTCAACCTTCTGGAGTTTTGAACAGTGTTCTGGGATCAGTTGCAAACAGAGGCAAATCGGGACATCGCAATGGATTTTCCGGCAAGGCGACTCGACCATGCATGCATTCCTTATCATTCAAGACCGAGCCGAGGTAGTCCATTTCATATATTTTGCATGCTAGCTTATTTATTTTAGTTAATTTGTTAATTAATTAGGGTTGTGTAATAATTTGCTGTAATTCGTTATTCATTCGATTGTGTATTATTTATTCGGACCCTCTGAGAGAGGGCAATGTTGTAATAAGTGTGCGTGTGTGTGTGATGTATGTCTTCCAACCCCATGTCTTTCTCCTTTTTATTTACCAACTTATGATGGTTAGTTTTAGGGCATGTTTCAATTAGCATCTATATGTTCGCATGTTTGCATTCATTCATCTCTATTGCATGCACCGGGCTCGGCACATCATGCTAACTACATTGTATTTCAATTCCAAGTTGAATGCATGTATCAATTGTTGCATTTCATATGCCATCTTAGAATAGCCGAGCCTATTGTAGTTGCATTTCTGCATGTGTTGCATTAGACATTCTTAGCATAGTTAGGATTCATGCATGATTTCTAATTAGCTTCTTTCTTTGGCTCGGAGTACTCGTAAGTGTTTATGCTTTAGCATCCTTGCATGTGTGTGAGTGACTGCCATGATAGCATGCTTACCATGAGGTTATGTGCTTATGTGATATACCTACCTGAATGCCTATGGGTGAAGGTCGGGTTGCTCGAGTTGGAATAATTCGTCGAAAGCCGTGTTTTAGCCTACTTGCGAGTAGCAAACTTCAATCCATTTTCAAAACAAACATGCGATATTTTGTTCCAACTTAGGCAATCCAGTCTATACTTGTATACTGTGCGCATCACATAGTAATTCTAGGCTAATAAACCGGAATAAGAGCACATAATGTTTTCAAAACTCGATATCATGGTTAATAGAGGCCGATCTTTGATTGGGCGAGCGGGGGTGCTCACGAATTGACCTTCCCCAATCGTACCCAAGTTCCCGAGCCGAGGCAACTTTCGTGATGACAGACACGTGGCCTTAGGCACGAGTCAGGGTTTCCTAAATTCCTCCAAAATAAAATATTTAGGTGGCGACTCTGTGTCTGGCAAAGCAGTCCATGTTTGGCACTTCTTTCTAAAAAATTTGTTTTTCAAAACGATTTGCCGGATTTGGACTCTTTGGTGATTTATTAGTCTCGCATTGCACTTTGCGGGATTAGATTCAGAACCGTGACATTTGAGTCCGAACTATAGTAAGCCCAATGAACAAAACGGGATTCCCTCCCGGGACGTTCGGGACGTCTACATAGGGGTATATGGAAACCATTGGGTGCTATAAGCAACACGCTTATCCTATAACCATATTAGTTGGCAGCTCCATCAAAGTACATTGTTTAGGTCTCCTCTTCCACCTGCAGAATCTACTCATCTAGAAACATATACTCTACTATGTCATCTCCTTTCACTAGGTGGTCTGCCGAAAATTTTGCTACTGTTCTCCCTTTGACTGACTTACATGTGACATACTTGAGGTCAAACTCGAAGAGAAGAAGCAACCAATGAGCTAGCCTACTCGTAAGTGCTGGTTTCTCAAAGAGATATTTAATGGGATCTAATCTCGAAACCAGAATTACGAAATGGGCTAACAGGTAGCGTCTCAACTTCTTAGTGGCCCAAACCAAAGCTAAGCATGCCTTCTTCAGAGAAGTGTAATGGGTCTCGTAATCCAACATCTTCTTGCTCAAGTAGAAAATGACCTTTTTCCACCTTAGCTTCTGATTCTTGCGCTAGCATGCACCCCATAGTTGACTCTATCACCAACAGATGCATGATCAATGGGTTCTCCAGCTCTGACGGCAACAATACAGGAAAATTTTGAAGGTACTGCTTGACTTGTTCGAAAGCGTACTGACGTCGATCATCCCATCGGAACTTCTTCTCCTTTTTCAAGAGACCAAATAATGGTTCACAAGTCAAGGCTAATTTTAAGATAAACTGTCTTATGAATTGCACTTTACCTAGAAAGCCACACACCTCCTTTTTTGTCCTTAGTGGTGGCATTTCTAAGATGGCCTTGATCTTGGATAGATCTACTTCAATTCCCCTTTGATTAATCAGAAATCCCACCATTTTTCCTGTAGTCACCCAAAAAGTGCATTTTTATGGGTTCAACCTCAGCTTGTACTCCCTGAGCCATTCGAAGAATTTTTCCAATGCGATGTAGCGGCCTTCTCGTTCTTTGGATTTTACAATCATGTTATCCATATGCACCTCGACTTCCTTATGGATCTTGTCGTGCAAGATTGTGGTTGCAGCTCTCTGATATATGGCCCCGGCATTCTTTAACCCGAATGGCATAACCCTGTAGTAGTAAGTGCCCCATGGCATGGTGAATGTAGTCTTCTCTCTATCTTCAAGTGCTATCAAGATCTGGTTATACCCCGAAAATCCATCCATGAATGATAGCAACGCGTAGCTGGCAGTGAAGTCTAGGAATTTGTCAATGTGTGGCAATGGAAAGTCATCATTCGGGTTACCGTTATTCAGATCCCGGAAGTTAACGCAAACCCTGATTCTAACATCCTTCTTCGGAACCGAAACAATGTTGGCCAACCAAGTCGGATATTCAGATACCATCAGGAATCCTGTACTGATCTACTTGGTGACTTCCTCTTTAATCTTCAGTGCCCAACTTGGGTGGATTCTGCAGAGCATCTATTTGACTGGTCGGGCCTCGGGGTCAAGAGGGATCCAGTGCTACACAATCTCGTGATCGATTCTAGGCATCTGTTCAAAGGACCAAGCAAAAACATCTTTGAAATCTTTTAATGAAGCGATTAAACGCTCGCGTTTCTCTGAAAACATGGACCCTGTCATGACCCGAACCTGCTCCCATGGGTTAAGGACATAACCGGCCAATAATCATGATATTACCTACGGCCTTAAACCAAATCAGACATGTTTTAACAGAGTTAAGGGAGCCAAACGGAAGCAAATTTCAAACTCTTGTCCATAGAGCTGTGCTTACATGGCACATCCTAACATTTCACAAACATACATTAATAACTCACATCAAGGAAAGTTTACATATAAGCTTTACACAGCAGGATCATTCAAGTCATGGTCAGCCAATCAAAAATATATACAATCGTAATTCAAAGTTCTTGCCAACATGACAAAATATAACAAAACAGCAAAAGGGCGAAAACAAGTCTCGTGCGTGAGACGTATGGGCTGACTCTTCAAAACCTTGACCGTTTCACACAAACTTCACTGAGGCTGGATTTGGACCTCCTTTGGCTCACCTATAGACACATGACTGAGCATGAGCGAAAGCCTAGTGAATAATATCAAATAAAGAAGATACACGAATTGTATTTAGAACAACACACATCAGACGTCCTCAGGCCCAATTCATATTGTATGTAATATATATATATGTACAGGTCAAGTGACTACGGTTCCAAACACCTCATACGGCCTTGGGCCCAATTCATTCATATCCGACGGCCTTTGGCCCAATCATTCGTGTTAGACAGCCTTTGGCCCATTCATTCTTTCATTCATGTCAGATAGCCTTTGGCCCATTCATTCATGTCATACGGCCTTCAGCCCATTCATTCTTTCATTCATGTCAGATGACCTTTGGCCCATTCATTCATGTCATATGGTCTTCGGCCCATTCATTCTTTCATTCAAATCAGACGGCCTTTGGGCCATTCATTCATGTCATACGGCCTTCGGCCCATTCATTCTTTCATTCATGTCAGACGGCCTTTGGCCCATTCATTCTTTCATTCATGTCAGACGGCCTTTGGCCCAACCATATGGCATAGCAAACATTTTTCCACAATTCAAATTTACAGACTTATAGAGAAATAAGCAATTGGACAAATAACATATTTCAAAATATCTTTACTAAAATATTACTCACAGTGTTCTGCCGGTGGATTCATCCTTGAGCTCGACCCTACACATTACATAACACATATGGGTCACAAACGATTCAATCCGTTCTTAATTCAAACATTCCTCTTAGGCCTCTTTATTATTCTTTTAATTCATTCATAATGCTCAATGCATGCCTAAGAGTGGTTAGAAGTGAAAGAGAACGGAAAATGAAACACATAACACTTTTACAAAATTTCTGAAACAGGGCTCCCTGCTCGAGCGTGGACTTTCCCGCTCGAGCGGACCCATTAGGCCTGCAAAAGTACTGGTTGCCTCATTTTTACGCTCGATCATGAATTCGGACGCTCGAGCGGAAAGTCACTCTGCATAGCTCCCTGCTCGAGTGTGGACTTCCCCGCTCGAGCAGAGATTAATGCCTGTAAAAATATTCTAAGAGCTCGCATTTTACGCTCGAGCGGCGGTTCCCCCACTCGAGCGAAGTTCATGAAATTTGGGTTTTCTAGAACTATTCTTAAGGCTCAAATTCGACCTCCAAGGGTCCAAAACTCATAATTTCGGTTCAAACATGCAAATACATTATACCACATGAGAATATAAGAGTATGACACCAATTTGTTCAAAATCATCGCCTAATTCTCAATTAAAATTCTCATTTCTTTGGTATGATCAAACCCATGCATTCAAACTTCATCCAAAATTCATATTCCTACCAATTCAACATGCATGTTAGTCTTTGACCCCAATTCCATTTCAAATAGCACCAATAATGCTCATAACCATGAAAATCAACAAAATTATGCTTGCACGTATGCTTTAATACTCATATTCCCATATTTAACTTGATACATGCTTGATTATGCCAAATCATGGTAATTCTATTCATGCAAGTGCATATTAACTTCAAATTCATCAATTATAACACAATTCTTGCTCTTCATCATCATTCAACTATGAATTCACAAAGTTACAAACTAAGATCCATGAATTTACTCACCTAGAGGCTCAAATCTTCCAAATTATGGTTAATTCTTGAGTGAAGCTTTAAGATCACCAAGTTTCTTATCCAAATCTCTATCTTGAGCTCCCTCTCTCTCTAAATTCAGCCCCTCTCTCTCTCTAGGGTATAATTTTTAGATGTTGAGCTCCAAACAACAAAATGAGAGTGTAAATTGGCCCTTTATATAAGCTCCTCTAATCACATTGTTTTAATACTAATTAATTGAGTACTAACTCATCAATATAATCTATTTAATTTGATCCAAAATCAATTTTCAATTAAATTTCACCGTAGGCTCTAAAAATTACGCCAATCACAATGGCGCAGTCAATTTCAGTTTCTGTGGCCAATAAGGCCTTCAATTTTCAGTTTATAACAGTAAGTTGAACAGATATTCCTACGGTGAACAGATAGAAATTCAAAACCACATATATTCATATAAATGGCACTCAAAATCATATCAAACACATAATCACAATCACAATTAAGATTAATTAGCATAATACGGGGCAGGGTTATCACAGACCCGATCTGGACTAAGTGGGAATCCTTTTCAGCACCCACATTAATTGTAATGATTTCATCTATGCAGGGCTTAGCCCTCATCTTCTCCTCTTGGTCAATCAAGTTTTTCAAAGCCCGAGGAATTCTTCCTCTTCGTTTTTATTAAAATTTTGAAAATCTTGGTCAATGCAATAAATCAATGGCATAGAGAACTAAACAGAATCTGCAGCATTCTCATTCAGAAGTTATGGCTCCTCGGTTACAATAGACTCAAAAGAAAATCCAAAAGATGACCGAGATAGGACCTTAGCATCTAGGTTACCACCCCTGGAAGTGCCAGACTTCGACTCACCAAACTGACTTGAATCTGATTCCAACCCAACAAACTCAGTGAAATCAGACTCGGGCTCATTATCCGATTCGGAACTAGCAATAAAGCCCTTCTCCAACTGCCAAGTGAGGCGTGGCGCCCTCGACGCATCCAGAATGTAACTGGTGGAGTCCACAACGAGTTCTTCTCCGATCATAGAAACAATAAAGGTATCCCCCAAGTTCTTCATACTAGTCTCTGGATCTGTCAAGAGATCAGCCAATGCTACCCCTACTCCAACCTTACTATTGTCTGAATCGTTATCTTTATTTTGGCCAGCATTGACACTTGGATCAACCTCCTTTTCCTCACTGTCTTAAAGCTGGTGGTCGAAAAAGATTTCAAATCCAAGGAAACAATTTTTTGTTAAGGAATTGACCCAAGGCTCAAGAAAGCCGCAGAAGGGGAAATCCTCTCCTCTAACAAAATGCCCATTCAACGTTCCCTAGATTGACCTGTGAACCAACTAGTAGTGCTTCCTGACTCTTTTGGCCTTAGCCCTTTCTCTCATTTCTTCTCTCTTCATTCTCTAGTCTTCTTTGGTGGACACATATCCCAACTCAAAGGCATATGGGTTGTGTGGCATATTAGCTAGCATCGCAAGACCTTTTCTCACGCTTCTTCCAAGCTATATCCCTGGAATATGCTGTAATTTGTTCATAAAATAAATGGATTGAGCACTAACATACATGCCTTCGTCCTTGGCTAAGATTGTCTGTACCACCTAGGCTTCCGCTAAAGTGAATCTTGAAAGAAATACATCCTCATCACTATGATTGATTTCTAGTAAAGGTAGTTACCTCTAGCGGTGGATAAATAGATGAATTCCTAAACACGGTTACCACTCCTCCCTCATGAGGGTATTTTAGCATTTGGTGCAGGGTGGAGGACATAGCCTTCATGTAATGCAACCAGGGCCTCCTTAGAAGTAGTTTAAAGGTAGTTGGCACATCGAGCACATGGAACTCAATCTCATGCTCGGAAGAACCCACTTGGACCTGCACTTTCACTGTCTCCATAACTTCTCTACTCGTATTGTCGTATGACTGGATCACTTGGGTTATGGGGATGAAATCTACCGGCTTCAGGCATATCACATAGGCAGTGCAAGAAGGACAGACATTGATAGCAGAGCCAATGTCCACTAGAACCACTGGAACCCATTTTTCTTTGCACTCAACAGGTATGTATAGTGGCTTGTTGTGAGCTGATCCTTCTGCTAGCAGCTCTTTATCGGAGAAGGTGAGCATAGGCTTGGTGCTACCTGGAAAGATCAGGCCGACGAGTTGTTCTGGCGTAGTATCGATGGATAACTTAACCTTATCTATTGCTAACAAAACTGCCTACCGATGTACTCACGAAGCCATAAGCAGACCCCAAATAGAAATGTCAGCCTAGATCTTTTTAAGTTATTTCAGGACCAGCTCCTCCTCCAGCTTCTTGTCCTTTTCCTTCTCAACCTCCTGGTCTTTTCCTGAGGGTTCACCCTGATCCAAATATGGAGGTTTGAAATACCATCCACTCCTGGTGAGGTGGTTTATTTTGCTTCGCATACCATGTAGTATTTGGGATATGATCTCCCCAGTCTTTATCTGTATGGACAAGATGCAAGTCGCTATCTTCCTACCACTTACCTTCAACCGCCGACAAACAGTTGTCTAGCTCAACTTGATCACTTCCAAAAGACAAGTATCCCCCTCAAGGCGACAAGATGTTGTGGCCTTTCAGCTATCTTCGATCTTCTCCCGTTCAAATTGCCCCAATACAGCTTCCCGTTTAGTGTCTGCAATTTAAACAACCCCGATTCTTGGGTTTGTGTTTTTTGTACTATTGCTCTCTAGCACTTTCCCATTCTCGTTGGCTTCTCCAGCTACCACAACTTTCTTTTCCTCTAGTTTAACTCCGATTTCCTCTTTTTTTATCAAATTCATCACTCAGCCATCCCGTATTGTTAGCCAACAGGCCCAAAACAAACCAACTGATCTTCATATTGCCCTGGTCCTATTCTTTGATGAATTGGAGGTTGTCCAAATCTTCCCCAAGACCCGCAAGATCATCTAACCCCTAGCTTTGGCCATCTTCCCTAACCACATTAATATCAACTGAGGTCGACAGTACTACCTCAGGCCTAGTTTGAGTAACGAGAACAATGCAGTGGCTCGGGTCATAATTCCCCTCCGATAATTCCCTGGGAATTACTAGAGATAGACTTGCACTTCCTTCTGAGGTCAAAACCTCCTCTTCTTTGGATGTTTCCACCACAGACTTATGAGGCTCAAGTTGTGGATTGGATTTGTTCATCATGCACAAGTCTGTACCCTCAGGGATGAACAACACCAGCTTTGGTAGATGGAAGGGGGTGATATAGATGTTCGAGTCAAAGGTCGGTGGTAGTGTATGGGTGAGGTGGATATTTGGGGTGGTGGGACTTGGTTATGGACATGGAGGGAGTTGATGGTCACATTTGGCTTTTGGGGTGGAGCTATGGCTTTGTTGTCGATGAGATCTTGAATCTCATGACATAAGAGGAAGCACCGGTCTGTTTCATGGCTGCGCTGTTAATGGAAAGTACAGTATTTGGTGGGATCGTGCTTAGATAGAAGAGGGTCTGGAAGTGGTTGAGGTTCCAAGGGTTTCAGATGCCTCTTTTTGATTAACACCTGTATGGCTCGAGATAGAGTCATATAGAGCTAGGTGAAAGTCTTACCCAAAGGTCGGGTAGGGTTGGAAGTTTGTGAGCCAAAGGGGTCGGCGGTTTTGGCAGTGGTGACAACACTCACCTCTGAAGGCCTCGCAACTGTGCTACCCTTGGTAGCATTAGAACTGCGAATAAAAAGCCTGTTGTGGACTCGCCTTTTTCTTGTGGGCCCGCCTTACGAAAAAGGTTTGAAAAGAAGGCCTCATAGTTCGGACTCTACTTGCGGTTCTGAATCTAGTCTCACAAGTGCAATGTGAAACTGATAAACACCAAAGAGTCTAAATCCGGAAAACCTTTTTTGGAAAATCGATTTTAAGTCAAATAATGCCAAAATTGGACTACATTGCTAGATACAGAGTCGCCACCAAAATATTTTATTTTGGGGCAATTTAGGAAACCCTAACTTGTGCCAAAGGCCATGTGTCCGTCATCAGCAAAGTTGCCTCAGCTCGGGAACTTAGGTACGAGAGGGGAAGGTCTTGAAATGAGCACCTCCGCTCCCCCGATCAAAGATCAGCCTCTATTAATCATGTTATGTTCTTTTATAAACATTATGCATTCTTATTCCAGTTATTAGCTAACTTTACTATGTGACGTACACAAGGAAGTATAGACTAGAATCGCAAGAATTGGAACAACTCAACTCATGTTCATTTTCGAAAATGGTTTGAATTTGCCACCCTCAAGTGGGCTTAAAACATGATTTTGCCACTTCACAAAGTGGTTTAAAACATACATTCATTGAATCGTCCCAATTCAAACAACAAGCCTTCATCCACAAGCATTCATGCAGTTTAGCATTTAAGCACATAGCCTCATGGTAAGCATGCGAAGCATGGCAAGCATGCGAAGCATGGCAACATGGCAATCACACTCATGCAAGTATGCTAAAGCGTAAAACTCACCGAGTACTCCAAGCCAAAACAAAAACTAGTTAGAAAGATGCATGATTCTAACTATACAAGATGCCTAATGCAACACATGCAATATGAAATTAATAGGCTCGGCTACTAATATGGCATTTGCAACACTTTGATGTCATGCTTTGAAACACGTATCAAAGAAGTATTGAATTTGATAATGCAGTTTGAATGATGCGCCGAGCCTCGGTGCATGCAAGACAAATGAATGGATACAAACATGCGAGCATAAGGTGTGCTAATTGAAAATGTCCCTAATCTAACCATCGAAAGCGATTAAATAAAAGGGAGAACGACGTGGGGTTGGAAGACATACACACACACACGCACACTTATTACAACATTAAGCCCTCGGGAAGGAGGGTTCGAATGGATAATCTAAGCTAATCTAATTATTACAACAATTGAAATTAATTAACTAACTAATTCTAAGCTAAATATTACAAAATGAATTAAAGAATTAGTTACACTAACTAATTAATTACAACATTTGAATTAACTAGCTATTCTAAGCCAACTAAAGTAATTAAACGGCCTCGAGGGTGAGGGACGCATGCATGCTCGGTTGCTCCACCTGAAAATGCCACCGCCTTGCCATTGCAGCCTCTGTTTGCACATTTTTGAACACCAACAGTGCTGTCATCTTCCAGAACACTTATGATCCCCTTCAAGAGCACACAAAGCAACTTTCTTCATTGATGGCCGGTCGGCTACCAATGGTGGCCGTCGGCTGCCATTGGTGGCCGGTCAACTTTCCCTTCCATGAACTTCCTTTTTTGCTGCAATAGAGAGCAAACAGAGGCAAAGCGGTGTATTCTCAAGGAGTGTATGTACTGCTACCCTCCTTATCATCACACAAGCTCAAAGGAGTGTAGCCCTTGGCCCTCAAACCATCAACCAAGCATTTTCCATGCATGATGGCTAAGGAACCAAGCATGTAGAAGCTTAATGAATGCAAAACATGACTCAACAAGACCATCGCCCTATCATGCATGATCAGAGGTGATGGTGACCAAGGAAAGTGGCACATTTCATCACTTTAAGTATGAAATGTCCCATTTTCTTTGTGTTCGAATTAACGTCTGTTTCGAAGACATGCAATGCAACACATAGGATGCTTATCTTGCCTCTTTTACTTGTTCATTTTTGTTTACTCATTTTAGATTACCGATACATGCTTTAGTTGATTAAGTCCAAAAGTGAGTGTCTAAAGCGAAAGAAGTGTCAACCAAGAGATGATTTAAGGCAACAGAGAGTTCATGCTATTGATAATGAACCCTCAAAGAGGATTAAACCATTAAGCAATGAACTCAATCTCAAGCTTAAAGGATCCCAAACTTGAAACAACTCTCAAAAGCAATTGAAAGAGTGAAACAAATGAGCATGTGACAGAGCTGTATATGCTAAAATTACATGTAAAATGACACTAAAACATGCAACCAACTCAAGAAAATCATGTTTAAAGGCTTAAAACACCGAATTAGTGAAGCCATTTGCACTACAACTATGCAAATAAAGACTCATATGACCAAAACGATCCAAAACAGAGCTAAAATAGTCCAAATCAGAGGCACAAACATGCTAAAAATAAGCTAAGTTAAGCTAGAGAAACATGCTACCATGTGAAGCTAACTGGGCATAGAAGTAAGACACAAGGAGGGGAGGCTATCCCCTCTAATTTTTTACATCAAAAAATTTTTTCCACCACTGAAAAACCTCTGAAAATCAGTGGTTAAAAGGCCAAAAAAGTTGATTTGAAAGTGTTGAAAGATGGCAAAAGAGCTTAACAAACAAAGAGACAAGAAGAGTGGACCACCCCCTAACACAAAATAGTCTCAAACCACCATTTTTAGGTCATAAAAATAGAGGTTTTTATAGTTGAAAACTAGGCCAAAAATAGTTTGAAAAGATGGCAAGCAAGTGTTCAAAGCAAGCTAGCAAAGCAAGTAATATACCTCTTGGAACCAAAGCACAAATTAGGCACCAAATTAAGCCAAGACCACCTTCTAGAGCTCAAAGAGGGTCCCAAGTAACCTCAGCCCAAAGATGAACCACTTTGGTTAAGGGTTGATAGGTTAAAGTTTGAAGTATACAAACTTCTAAGCACAAAAGCTCAAGAAAGAGAGAAGTCTAGAGAGAGAAATTTAGAGAGAGAGGCTCCCAAAATTTTTCCAACCTTGAAATATGAGAGATATGGTCTCTATATATAGAAAAAAGAGAGTCTTGGTTGAAAATATCAACAAAACAGACAGCTGATGCTTCTGGGAGACAGCTGGAGGCAAATATCTGCAAAATTTGAGCTTTTGGATACCTGTGGCCGACCAGCCATCATTAGTGGCTGACGGCCACTATTGGTGGCTGGTTGGATACTTCTGGTGGCTGGTCGGCTACCACTGGTGGTCGACAAAATGCACTTTTGGCCGACAAATGGCCGACAAGCCTCATTGGTGGCCGACAAGCGAAAATTGGTTTTTGGTCCCGACTTCAAACAGGCATATCGCCTTGACCTGGACTCCTGTGTAGGTCATTCTTGAGTCTAAATTAAAGCCCCGGAAGGCTTATTTACAATGGTGGCAGCCTCACATCAAAATTTCAAGTGTGCAAAAAGATATACCTCTTTTAGTAAAGACTGCTCAGTTTCTGTCCTAACCGAATTAATACCTAACTTCAACCAGCCATATCTCCCCCATCCGGACTCGGTTTTAGGAGATTCTTGGGTGAAAAATGAAGCCCCAGAAGTCCACTTTCCAACAGTGGTGGCCTCATAACTGAAATCCAAGTGTACAAAAAGATAGGTCTAATTTAGCGAGGGCTGCTCGACTCTCTCTCTTAACGGTTCATGCCCAACTTCTTCCCCAACTAGGTTTCTTCCCTGTCCTCCAATTTTCTTCAACTCCAAACCTCTAACCAAGATGTTTTAAAGATTTTTTTTCAAAGAGTTCACCTCTCTTTTATGCATTTCCACTTTGTCCTTGCTCGGTTTACCAAAAAGCGCAACATTTAACGAAATGCAAGCCTTGGAACATCGTAGAAACTTTTTTTAAAACTATCTTGAAAGAGAGGGTTTTAAGGTCTAAAATATTTTTGGTCAAAAGGCGTTCGTCCAAAAAGGGGGTATGAGGTTGGGATTCGACGCTCTCCTTGCCAAAGAAAACGAACCTTTTCATTGCACAACTTTTATTACCAAGTAAGCAATCAGTGGCACCCAAGTCTTAAAAGTGGTCAAAAATGTAGTGTCTACACCTATTTCTACGATGTTTTGAGGCTTCCATTTTGATTAAAATATTGCACTTTTAATTAAACCGAGTAAGGATAAAGTGGAAATAAATGGAAGGGAGGTGAACTCTTAAAAATATCTAAAAACATATTCTTTATAGGTTTTTTGTTGAAGGAAATAAGAGGGGATAGAAGAAAACTAGTTTAGGAAAAGGATGAGTATTAAATCGTTAAGAAAGAAATGAATAGGCTTCATTAAATTAGGCATATCTCTTTGTACACTGAGAATTTAGATGTGAGGCCGCAACATTGGAAAGTAGACTTCTGGGGCTTTAATTTAGACTCAAGAATCACCTAAAACCAAGTCCGGATAAGGGAGATATGCCTGTTTGAAGTTGGGCTTAAGTGCAGATTTTATTGACCCGGCCCAAGACAGCAACAAACCTGTTTCTTTTTTTTCTTTTTCTTTTTTGTCTTGGTTTCGTTGGGGCACCCCATTGACCCATTTTCTGATATATTCATCACTAAATGCATATATACTCAGCCTCCATTATCTAGTGCTTGATCCATTAGAGATAAGGCTCCACTTTTGTCTTCCATTAGCTCCATTAGCTCCATTATTTTCCTTTATGCTCTATATTGTCTTCCACCATTTCTCCACTTACTTAGCCTATATGTATACATTATATTGTTGAGAGGAATAGGAGGATAGATTAAGGAGAGAACATTTGAGCTAGAGAAAAGAGTGAAAAAGAGAGAAAAGTTGAGTTTTTTTAGCTAAAACACTTCTATCTTCCATATACATCTCATACCTTCCATACAAATTGAAATTTCATTTTTTTTTTACAACAAAAACTCCTCCAAAAATTTTGAAGTACTTGAATTTCAGTAGCTTTGATCAAGAGGAAGAGTGGGTGTTGGTGAAAGTGAACAAAAAAAAGAGAGATAATCACTTTTCACCACATACACCTCCGAGCCATCATTCTAGCAAGAATTCCAAGCTTTCAAATTGAGGATTGAGAACATAATTCATACACTTGAGGGTGATAAAAAGGAAGTTTGGAAATCATGAAGTTCATCTTTTCTTGAAAAGGTGAATTTTTAATTTAATTCATTTTCTTGCATTTCTAACTTATTTTGCTCTTTTGCTTTTATTTCTTGTTATATTATATATTGTTGTAATTTAACTGAAAGTGGTGAGTTAAGAGTCCCATATATATTGATTTAGTTCTGTTGTAAGTATGAGAAAGAGACCTTCCATGCTTAATGATTTAATCTCTTCAAAGGTTCATTACCAAGGCATTACATCTCTCTCATGCCAAGAACAAACTTCTTGTTTGACGTTTCTCTTCATTAGTGGATGTAATTATCACTTTTGGACAAAATGATTACAGAAAGGAAAGGTAATAAAAAGAGATAATAAAATTGGACTAAAAAAGGCACAAAATAATAAAATTGAGTTAGGTTCAATCAGACGTCATATTGGACCCATTGCATTTCTTACTTATTTTGCTCTTTTGCTTTGATTTCTTGTTATATTATATATATTTTTTTTGTAATCTAATCCAAACTGGTTGGTTAAGCCACCATATATCCCTTGTTTGTTTTGTTTTGGATTTATTGTGAATTAAGTTTGCTAGGCATTGTTCGCCGGCTGGCTAGGCTGGCCGACTAATTTCTCTGAACTGAACATAGCAATTTTCCGGCGTTGAGCAGAATATTTTCCGGCAATCCCCAAAGCACATGAAATTTCTTTATTTAATTTATATATTGAGAGTTTGTGAGGATTTTTATATTGTGTTGTAATATTTATTCATCTCCCTAGGATTCGTAATATTTAAAGTGTTGTAATAATTCCCCATCCCGCTTCTTTCTATCCCATTCTTTTACTTGCTTTCCTTATTTGTACATAAATATCATATTTATTTTTCATCATATTCATGCTTTGCATCCATGTTTCATGCATTAAGATTCAGCTAAATTTGTATTTGTGGATTTAATCGATTCTTATGTGATTATATGCGCTACTTTATGTTCTTGAGATGGTTCACCTGCCATGTTTTAGAAGCCAAATCTTTGGTTGCATCTCATGTGTGAATTGCATTAGGATTTGTATATAAGGTCATGCATATTTTACTAACTTTGTTTTGTATCTTGTTCGTGGGACGTCAAACATGTAAGTTTTTAAGCTTTAGCATCTCGCTTGTGTGTGTTTTTCTTACTATGTTTAGCATCTTACCATGAGGCTATTTGCTTATGTGATATAACTCTATGAATGCTAGTGGATGGAGGTTGTGTCATTTTATTTGGAATGATGTTGTTTTTCATGGTTGTAGACTCAGTTTCTTTGAGCTATACATTTTCAAAATACATGATATCAAATTATTCCAAAATAAATGACATAATCTATACTTGTATGCTTCACATAGTAATTTTTAGGATCTATTAAATAATCGGAATATGAACATATAAAGTAAATAAAAATCATATCATGGTTAGTAAAGGCCAATCTTTTGAACGAGCAAGCGGGGGTGCTCAATTAATGACCTTTCGCCTTCATACCTAAGGTTCCGAGCCAAGCATTCTCAGTTATGATGAACAGTGGCCTTGACACCAGTCACGGGTTTCCTAATTTTTCCAAAATAAATATTAGGTAGCGACTCTGAGATCTGATGACGCAGTCCATTTCTAGCAAATGTTTTTGTAATGGATTTTCTAAAAGTTGCCAAATGTGGACTCTCGTCTACGTTTCACATTGCACTCATGAGACTAAATCAAAGAGACTGAGGGTCCGAACTGTTTGACGGGCATGGGTACCCACTGGGCATGTTACAGGGGTCTTCAATTTTAACCCCCATTTCATGAAGCTCTTTAACGGTAAACAATGGGAGTGTACGTGGCCAAAAGAACTTTCTGCATCTCAAAGCAGGGAAACACTAATAATTTCTCCATCTCCAACAACCATGTCTCAGCTTTGAGTGGTTCAATACCACCAAGAAAAGTTGATGGTTTCATCTTCATGAACTTTTGTGTCAGGTTGATCATATCATTGTTATTTGGCTAATGTTGTGCTGGTGGAGGTGGTGGAGGCAAATGTTGTTGCCTCTATTGTTGTATCAATACGTCAGTCAGGGCTGCGAGCATTTGTTCCATCCAGCTCATTCGAGCCTCAGAAGATTCACTTGTGTCATTTCCTCTTACATTCTCCATGTTGCTATAGGTAAACAAAGCAATAATAAACATAGGCCAATAATTCTTTTCGCTGTGTTTAGATCATCCAATCATGGTCCATTCATTTCTATTTCATGTATTCAGGGTCAGATTCAATTTCCACATTTACAGACATTAATATGCAGATGAAATGTCCCTAAGTCTTTTCTAGTACATCCTATAGTTCGCATGGACTCGTGTGTGCGATATAACACGTGCTCTGATACCACTCTGTCAGGACCCAAACCTGCCCCTATAGGTTTAGCATCGTAACCAGCCAGTAGTCCTAGGATTACCAAAGGCCTTTGAGACAAATTAACATAATATTAGGAGCTAGCGGAAGCAAATAGAAAATATACAACGTCCATTGAGCTGTGCAGACTTATATAAGATAGAAAAAATTTAAACTTTTTATATACATATATACACATCATCCTTACGTCATCATATATATGCAGACTAGACAAAAAGGGACTTAGCCCAATTTACAAAATAAACAAGGACTTGTTTAACCAAACAAGAAAACAAAACTTAAACTTTAATCACATAGCCATAACGACTTGACATATCTGGAACCTCCATGGGAGGCACATAGGTTGGTTGACAAAAACAGATTCTAGGCAAACACCTCTAAACCTGGTCACACACCTGATCACCTGTATACATTAGTAATATAGTGAGCTAGAGCCCATTGAATAATAACAAAGTAAAGGGTTTTAATGAATGTTGTCCATAGCAGTTACAGGAAACAGAATTCAGTAATTAACAGAAATAAATTCATAATCATGTTTAGAAACCAGAGTTCATAATAGAAACCGATTCAAAATCATACTCATAATCAGAATTTGCAGTTAATCATACGTGGTACATCCATTAGCACTAGCAAAAATAGTTGACCCATAAAGGGATGGCCATAAAGGCATACAGTTAACCCATAAAGGGACGGCCATAAAGGCATACAGTTGACTTACGTGCATGGAGACAGTACAATTGGCTCATGAGACGTACAATTGGCCCATAAAAGGACGTATACAGAAGGATCCATAACAATTGACTCATGAGATATATAGTTGGCCTATAATTGGGACGTAACAGAATAGATAATAGATGTCATTTGAAGCTAATGATGCTACGAGTACATTTTAGAAATTTGGACAGTCATTCATTCATATAGAAAATAATATTTCAGAAAACTGATCATTTCATATCATTAGAAAATAATTAAAGTTAAACATAACTTTACAGAGTTATTACTCACAACTAACAGATGGCTCTAAGGTTACAGATAGTACGGCAGATCAGATGTCTTATGGCGTGTGACCTAAACAGTTGCAGAATAAACATTTATTGAATTACATATCCAGAAACATTAACTTAATTCATTCTTATCTTGGTGTGTTTTTATTTTTTATCCTCTTTATGGTGTCTTAATCTTGCCCTACGAATGCCCAGGATGGAATGAGGATGTCAAAAATGCATTTGAAAACATTTAGTCAAAATGCTGAAAACAGGGGTCCCCGCTCGAGTGGAACTTCCTTCGCTTGAGCGGACATGCAAAATGTGAGTGGTTGCTCGAGCGTGACTTCCGTCGCTTCCGGATTTGGTTTTCTCTGAGGGTCGGGTGGTCACCATCGATGCTTTAGCCCTCCGCCTGGTCACGAACTCTAAGAAACCCTCATTCAACACTTGATGCATTGCCTCAAGATCACGAGTTGTGACCTCGACCTGCGTATTGTAGAAGTATTGAGCAACGAAAGATTCGCTCAATTCCTCCTAGCTTTGTTTCACAGAGTCCTTCAATTTAGCATACCAGAAAGAAGCTATACTTGACATGGTTCAGCCAAAGAGCAACAACTTCTGAAGTGTAGTCATATCCATTAGTCGTAGGATATTCGAAAATAGATGTACATATACCATTGGATCCCAGCGCCATTGAAGCGATCAATATGCAGCATTTTGAACCACTCCAGTAAAATAACTACAGATTCAGTATACCCATCCTCTATATCCGAAATGGAGTTAACCCCCTGTGCTTTCTTAAATAGTTTTTCAAGTTTGTTGACCTTAAGCATGGTTAGGTCAACCTCGAATTCAAAAGGTGCCTTAGTTTGGTAAACTGGGGCTCTAGACGTCTGTACTGGAATTGGATATGCTTGGACGGGAAAAACTAGAACACCCTCGACTGGTGGATCCTGAGCTGTAACAACATTGGCAGTAGTGTCGGGTATAGGGATAGCCACATTAGATGTATGTGAACGAGAAGCCACAGCTAACTGCTGTTGTTGTTGTTGCTGTTGCAACCTAGTGATGACCTCGGCTTGACAGGCGATGTCGTACTGGAGTGAGTCGACTGACTGCTGTAGACGGATTAGTAATTCCTCCAAATCTGATGAGGGATATTGTGCCATTACAAGAGTAGGTGACTGTGCATGAGGTGGACTATGTATAGGTGAGCTAAGTGGTGATTACTGAAATAACTGAATCGGTAAACTTCATCTGACCCTTCTTCGCCTTGCAACTGGTGACAGTAAGGCGAACACTAGTTGTCCCCGAATAAGATCTCTAACCTTACAAAGTCTTCTGACACGGGTCCAGAGTACTTGGGGGATATCAGAACTTTTTGAAGGTATGGTCTTAGACTACCTAGCAAAAGAAATAAAGAAAAAACAAATAAAATCAGAAATCGGACAGCACCTCAATAACAATTCTATCAAAACAGACGTGATCATAACTATAGGACTGTACTCCCCCTTGAATTTTGTCCCACAAACTGATATCAACTGTGCCACTGATATGAAGCATTCCTGTACAATTTCAATGTGAAGAACATACCAGGTAAAGAGAGCCAAATCACCCCTATGAAAGGGGTAAGGTTACCATGTCTTAGATTTGACATGATCTAGGGTTTCACTACTTCAAGCAAGTAATTTCACAAAATCCTACATATGGGTGAGCATCGTGTCCTATGTTAGAACAATCACTATGACTTTACTATATACAGCTAGGCCAATGGGTCAAAGGGGGTACCTCGGCAAGATTACTTAATATACCACTCACACCTGACACCGAGAAGTGAAAGGAGGATCAAGCGATACAACGATAATCCAGATCCAAGGGTTATATTTCCAATATGGTAGAGCTCACGACTGACCAACCTTTTGGCAAGCTTTTTAGGCAAGCCTCTGGTAAGCCATCCAGGAATAGCAGATGGAAAACAAAGTGACTTAGAGCACCGATGCAAATGCAATGTAAAGAACGTATATCAGTAAATATAATCCCATATCGTGAAGTCCAAGTCAAGTTCTCTAATGTCCCCAGTAGAGTCGTCAGAAACTGTAACCGATTTCCTGTGCTCTTCGGAGGGTTTTAGCCTCCTCAGATACAATAGCCCTACAGTTCGAACTCACATGGTTTTCAATCTGGCTTCACAAGTGCAATGTGAAACAGAAAAACATAAATGAGAGTCCAAATTCGACAAATCTTTGGAAAATCTATTTACAATAAAAAAATGCCAAAAATGGACTGCATTACCAGATTTTAAAGTCGCCACCTAAATATTTTTGGAAAATCTAGGAAACTCGTGACTCATGCCAAAGGCCACTTGTCCGTCATAACCAAAGTGTCTCGGCTCGGGAACTCAGGTATGAGATGAGAAGGTCATGAATTGAGCACCTCATTCACCCAATCAAAGATCGACCTCTACTAATCATGATATGATTTTTATGTACAGTATATGTTCATATTCTGATTATTATGCTATTTACTATGTGAGGCGCACACAAGTATAAACTACGTCACCCACTTTGGAATGCTTTGATTTCATGTTTATTTAAAAAAAGAGTTTTGAATGTGTACTAGTTGAAAAAGCAAGCTCATATATACATTAATCAAAATCATCCCAACTTAAGTGAAATAGCCTTCATTCACCAGCATTCAAAGAGATATTTCAAATAGGCACTTTGCCTCATAGAAGTATGCTTGATATGGCAACACAAACACACATGTGATACGCTAAAGCAAAAAATGCTCACCTAGTACTCAAATGAGGCAAGCCAAAGAGATGAAAATAATTAGAAAAATGCATGCTCTACTATGCAAGTAACTAATGCAACACATACAAAATGCAACTACTAGGTTCAGTTTATTTAAGATGTCATACGGATCAATTCAAAGCATGCGACAACGCACGTATTCAAGTAAGTAGGAAATGAGAACAATGTTAGAATGATGAATCGAACCCAATGCATACAAAAATGGATGCAACACATGGCAATGATATGAAACAAAAATTATGATGCTACCATGATAAGCATATAAATAAAAGGAAGAAAGAAATGGGAGTTAGAAGGCATACAAATATTACAAGTGTTATAAATTTTCCCTTGCACAAGAGGGTCTGAATGAATGTCCTAATTAAACTAATTATTTACAAACACCAAATGAATTAACTAAGTTAACTAGCTATTACAAATCCGAATGAAAGTAAAGCAATTAATCAATTACACATACTAATATTAGAACTATTAATTTAAAGGACTTGAATTGGAAACGAGGAGCCGCCCACACACAACCGAGAACATCCTCCCGGAAACCTCTCTGTTTGCTGCCAGAACCTGCTCTGTTTACAGTCAGAAAAATTATTCTGGTTTGGCCTCAGATTTTGCTGTAAAAATGCCACTGCCTGTACAAAATAGGTGGCCGGCCGGCCACTACTTCTGGAGGATACCCTGTTGCCACAGCAAAAATAGAGTGTTTCCAAGAGATGTTTATCCTCTCTACCCTTCCATATCATGAAGATGATCAAGGAAGGAGTAGATTCGTTTCATAAATCATTAATTGTCGCAAATTTGTTTCGTGATGATCTTAGAAACGATAGGACAAGAGCTCAATAAATTAAACAAGTGGTAGACAATACCTCCTAACTAACATGGAGTTACCTCAAGGGAAAGGGTAGACATTGCTTCATGAACCATTAAACATCACTAAAAGTATGTAATGATTCAAGACACAATAGGTTCAATATAACGTTCGATTGAACCTAACCCAATTTTGTTACCTTTTTTTTTTTTACCTCTTTTTACTCCAATTTTATTATCCCTTTTTACATTACCTTTCCATTTTTTTATCTTTTCTTCCTTTTTGTCCGAAAGTGATGAATACGTCCACTAAGTCCAAAAGCAATAGAGAATAGAAAGCATTGACTTAACCCAACAAATGAGCTTTTCTAGCCCTTTTCAATGGGGGAAATTACAAAGGAGGAATCAAACTCATTTACGAGCAATAATGAATTCGGAGTCAAAGTCGAAAAGGGTGATAATGAGCCTAAATCTAAACCTGATAACAAGCTATAATGAAACCTTCCTTTATGATTTCCAAGGGTCTAAACTAGAAAGTTAATCCCTTAGAAGTAATGCACCGGCGATAAAGAGAGGTATCGAACAAGAGATTGTTCTTAGTACAAGAGAGATGTAAAGCCCTAGTAATGAACCTTTGAGGAGATTAAACCACTTAGCATAAAAGGTCTCTTTCTTATGCTTTGAAGAACAATCTTTTATTAAATACAACTCTTTATCAAAATAAACAAAGAAAGAAGGGAGATTGTAGAGTGCTAACGGAAAGTGGGTGATTACAATGGTATGAAAATGTATGAAAACTATAAAAAAATAAAAAATAAAAAGTGCAAGAAAGGCTATCAACTTAAATGGATTGGAAGCTATGGCCTATACCCCAATCCATGAGGACTTACAACAACACAAGGATAATATTCAACGCATAAATTAAATAAATACTTCAAACAACCCCTTGTAGACACCCCATTTTTGACCGACTTTAAGACTCAGACGTCATCGATTGAGCGCTCGGTGATGGTGCATGTTGTGCTCATTCTGAAGTTTCGGAGTCCTCGGCTGAGAGCCTTGCCTCCGGGCCTCGAAACTTTTTGTGCTTGGACTTGGTTTGTGGACCAGGTCTTGTTTCTCTTCCCGAAGGAAGGAAGAGGTCTTGTAGACCATCTCTCAGTGGTCGTAGACTACTTTTCATGGTCGTAGGCCACTATTCCCGTTCAGAGACTAGCTTCTGATTTTTTGGAGCCGTCGGCCGTGCGCCTCGGTTCGGGACCGCTTAACATTCTCCGTTTGGCACGGTTTCTGAGACACACCTTATTTCCTCTGTCTAGAGGGACACTGTGGTCTGGGAGACCACTTTTCTGGCCGTACGCCACTTTTGGTGCTCAACAGCCAGTTTTCGGGGCACCCGGCCGCGCGCTTTGCCCCCCAAACTCTTGTTTTGCATCCGTGTTCGTTCATTTTTGGCATGAACCTTGTTTTCCTTGTTTGGGAGGTGGTAACAGGGTGAGAGACCACCTTTTCTCCTTGGAGACCACTTGCTCCCCGCCAACCGATTTTCTTGTCGGGAAACTGGTTTTCTTGGTCTTTGGGCCACATTTGCTGGTCTCCCACCACACCACTAGCCTGCTTTCAAAGTGGAGACCACCAAATAGAGCCACCGACCAGTTTTTGTGTGGGAGACAACTTGCCCTGGTCGGCTGACCAGGGGAAGTGGTCGGCCGACCACCTTAACAGGTCGGCCAGCTTTGTCCTGTTTTGTCTGACTGAGTGGATACCAGCTATGCCAGCTGGAAGGCACAGATTGTATCCTCCATACACGTGTATGGAGGATTTGCACCCTTGCTTTAGCTAGGAAGTTTGAACCTTTGCTCTAGCTTCTTGAGGAAGCTTGAACCCTAGCTCTAGCTTCTTGAGGAAGCTTGAACCTTTACTCCTCTATAAGAGAGGGCCTCCCTCTCCTTATACCAGGTTCCAAGAAATTTGTCTAAGGTAAAATATATATCTCCCTCTATATCTCTCCATTTTGGCTCATAGTGTGCATGGTTCTTGACTCTTTGCACCACACCTCATAGCCTAACACCTCCACCATTGTTACTGAGTTCTTGGAGGGTCTTGAGAGGTCTCAAAAGCTGGTTTTTGGTGCATAGAATATGCTATTTTTGCTGAGCATCAAGGGTAATCACTTTTTCCTCTTTTAAGCATTGTTTTTATCCTTCTCTTAGCCTCATTTGCATGCTTATTTGAGCTTTGTTGTCAACTAAAAGAAGCTTCATATTTAAGTATTTTTCATGTTTGTTTAAGGCTCTTTTGGTGTTAAGGGTCATCTACCCTCTTGCATGCTCCATTTAGCCTTGTTTTGTGCTATGCCATAAGGCATTCGAGCTAGTCTTAGTTTGGCCTTCCTACCACTGAAATCCAGTGGATTTTTAGTGGTGAGAATGTGGCTTTGAGGGCCGAAACCAGAGAAGGGTGACCCTCTCTCTTGTTGTCTTGTTTACTAGCATTTTTGGCCTACCAAAGGAGCATATGTTTATACCATTTGGAGGCCTAGTTCAGACACTTTTTGATGGCTTCTGGAACCTTCATAGGCTTTGACCATGGCTAGTTTGGTCCCCTTTTTCTTGCTTCTTGCATGTGTAGAGTAATCTCCTTTATGGCTTATCAAAGGAGCATGTCATTCTTGCATGTATTGGTCATGTTTCAGTGGGTTTTTGGTCATTCTTTGGCATATCATAGCTCTGTCTTTGGCTGGTTTAGTGGCCTCTTGAATGCTTCACATGCTTGTAGTGTAAGCCATGCTCACTAGCTTACATTGCATGTTGTTTTGGCCATTGATTCTAGCATATTTTGGCCATACTTCAAACTGATTTTGTTCATATTTTGGGCTGCCTTAGCTCTATTTTGAGGCCTCTTGGTCGAATGATGCTTGCCATGCATGCTTGTAGTGTAATATCCTTGCCTAGCTTCGAGTTTTGAAGCCTCTTGCATGCTTAACTTGAGTTGTTTTCATGTTTTGGCATCATTGAACATGTTATTTCAGAGCTTATACTTGTGCCATATTCCCATGTTTTCCACTCTTTAAATGCGTTGAGAGTTGTGCTTGTATGCCTCATTTTTGGGCTATTGTATGAGCTTCATTTTTGTGCATGGCAAGCCATCATTTTAGTCCATTTTGCCACTGTTTTGGGTCTGCATAGGGACTGTTTGGGGTTGGTTTGGTCATTTGGGCATCGCTTTGCATACCTCTAGTGTAATGCACTTCACTAGTTTCGGTAATTGTGCCATCCAACATGCATCGAGTGAGTTGTTTGCATAATTCGGGGCCATCTTGTATGTCATTTCAGAGCTGGAACATGTGTCATTGTATGCCATATTTCATCCTTGTCATGCTTTGGTAGAGTTGCACTTTGTTCCTTAGGTTTGGTCCATCGCATTTGTGCATGTTTGCATGTACCTTGTTGCCTCATTTTCATCATATTAGCCACTGATTTGGGTGTGGCTGAGGCCCATTCATCTTGGTTTAAGTCCATCTTACATTGTGTATGCCCTATAGTCCATGTTATCTCATGTTTGATCATTGCATTGCGTATGCCTCGTTCATAACATCGCGTATGTTAGTGCATTGTGTATGCATGCCATATAACCCATGTGCATTGAGTATGCCATTGATTAGTTCATAGCATTGTGTATGCCATTTGCATGCTTGCATGTCATTCCTTGCATCTTCGCATTACTTAGTTGCATTGCATTTAGATCACATGCTAGAGTTGCATTTGTCCATACATTGTTTGTTGCATTGTGTTTGGAGTAGGGTTTAGGCCAAACACGGGAAACGAGGGACGTTTCGTACTCAAAGTGATGAAACGTGCCTCGATTCTTGGTCACCGACACTCTTGACCATCCATGATAGAGTTGTTGGCTTTAGGTGTTTACATGTGCATTCATTTCACATTAAGTCGTGTAATTCGACTCCTCAGCCATCATGCATCGGGATGCGTGATTGATGGCACGAGGATCGAGGACTACACTCCCTAGAGCTTATGCAATGATGGGGGGAGTGGTCATGCACACATATGTTCAAAATACCTTGCCTTCTCTCTCTTTTTCCTTTGTTGCAGAAAAACCAGAAACCAGGGGCAGAAACTAGTCGGCCGACCAGCTTTTCTGGCAGGCCGACCACCCTTTTGGGTTTCTCCCACAAAAGGTGGTCGGTAGGTGGTCTCCAGGCCATGAGTTGGTCAGCAGCCTTCCCATGGGTTTCCAAGGTGTAGTTTCAGCCTTCTGGAGCTTTGTGAAAGTTTCTAAGATCAATTGTAAACAAAGGCGAGTTAAGGCATCGCGATGGATTTCCCAACAAGCTGACTCGAGCATGCATGCATCCTTTATCATTCAGAACAGAGCTAAGGCAGTCCATTTCATGTAGCTTGCATGCTAATTTATTTGCTTCCTTAGTTTAATTTGTTAATTAATTAATGTTATGTAATATTTAGCTGTAATTCGTTATTCATTTCGGTTGTGTAATAACTAGTTTAATTAGCTTAGATTAGCTAGTTGGTTCTGTATTATTTATTCGGACCCTCCACGAAAGGGCGAACTTTGTAATAAGTGTGCGTGTGTGTGATGCATTTCCTCCAACCCCACGTCTTTCTCCTTTTTATTTATCAGCTTATGATGGTTAGTTTTAGGGCATGTTTCAATTAGCATCTATATGTTCGCATGCTTGCATTCATTCATCTGTATTGCATGCACTGGGCTCCACGCATCATGCTAACTGCATTGTATTTCAATTTCAAGTTGAATACATGTATCGATTGTTGCATCTCATATGCCATCTTAGAATAGCCGAGCATATTATAGTTGCGTTTTTGCATGTGTTGCATTAGGCATTCTTAGCATAGTTAGGATTCATGCATGTTTTCTAATTAGCTTCTTTCCTTGCATGCGTGTGAGTGACTGCCATGATAGCATGCTTGCCATGAGGCTAACCGCTTATGTGATATAATTGCCTGAATGCCTGTGGGTGAAGGTTGGGTTGCTTGAGTTGGAATAATTCGTCGACACCCGTGTTTTAGCCTACTTGCGAGTAGCAAACTTCAATCCATTTTCAAAACAAACGGATATGCGATGCTTTGTTCCAACTTAGGTAATCCAGTCTATACTTGTATGTTGTGCGCATCACGTAGTAATTCTAGGCTAATAAACCGGAATAAGAGCACATGTGTTTTCAAAATCTCGATATCATGCTTAGTAGTGGCCGATCTTTGATCGGGCGAGCGGGGGTGCTCATGAAATGACCTTCCCCAATCATACCCAAGTTCCCGAGCTGAGGCAACTTTGGATCCTAAATTCCCCCTAAACAAAATATTTAGGTGGCGACTCTGTATTTTGCAAAGTAGTCCATGTTTGGCACTTCTTTCTAAAAATCTATTTTTCAAAACGATTTGCCGAATTTGGACTCTTCGGTGATTTATCGGTCTCGCATTGCACATTGTAGGATTAGATTCAAAACCGTGACATTTGAGTCCGAACTGTAGTAAGCCCAATGAACAAAACGGGATTTCTGTCGGGACGTTCGGGGACGTCTACAGTTTCTGGCGACTCTGCTGGGGAGTTAGAGAACTTGACTAGAACTCATGATATCTTGTTTTGGTTACACTTATGTGTTTCTTTGCATTGCATTTGCATTGGTGTGCCTAGGACACCGTGTTTGCCATCTGCTATTCCTGAACGGTTTGCTGGAGGCTCGCTTTGGGAAGCGTGCCATAAGGCTGACCGGTTACGGGCTCTGTCACGATGGGAACATAAACCCTAATTTTTACCGGGGCACCCTTTCTGACCATTCGACCTAGTGCATATCGGAATCCATAGTGACCATTCCAAACTAGGACAGGTTGCTTACCCGATTGTAGGTTGTTTGAAACCGCTGCATATGTAGTGAAACCCTAGCTCCTGACAAAATATGACAGGGAAACCCTACCCCAACATAGGGGTGTTTTGGGCTCTCACTTGCTTGCTATGTGCTTTTAGAGTGCGTCTCTACAGGAATGCATGTATCAGTTTGCAAGTCTGAGTGTCAGGCCTGAGGGCACCAATATTTGGGAATCAGTTTTACCTGAGGGTATCAGTTTACAGGCAGAATTTGGGGCAGAATTCAGTAGAGAGCACATTCATTCAGCTTTGCTCATATCTATTTTGTTGAAATCAGGCTGAGATGCTGTCTATTTTCTTCTTTTGCAAGGTAGTCTCGGAACCATAGCTTCAAAAGGCTCCAATATCCCCCGGGTACATTGGATTCGTGCTGATAGACTTTGTCAGGTCAGAGATTCAGCTCAGAGCAACTAGTGTTTCCTTCGCCAGTGGTAAGGCAAGAAAAAGCAATTAGGCACAGATCACCTGTTCAACAGTACCCAGTTCAGCGGTCATTATCCACCTCACCTGTGCGCAGTTGGGCTGAGATATTTGTTTCCACCTCATAAAGGGGATACACACCAGTTCAGTTAGATCAGGGCAGTATGGCAGGAATGGAGGAAATGATGCGTCAACTCCAAGAAAGTATGAAAGCCATGCAGCAGGACGCTATTCGTCAAGCCGAATTTTCCAAATGACAGGCCGAGGTCATAGCTCAACAGGCAGAGCTAATCGCCAGGTTACAACAGCAGACTGGAGCATCTGCATCACACCAGGCTCCTCCCCCACCAAGAGTTCCTATACTCAGGGAGATAGCAAATGTCCAGGAGGATACAGACATCCCAACGGGGCCACCTCCGCCCCCGATTCTACCTTAACTATCCTAGGCACCCACGCCTATCAATCTACCGGATTCTCCCTTCGAGTTCGAGGTGGACCCCACGACATTAAAAGTGAGCAAGCTTGAAAAGCTGTTCAAGAAATCTCAAGGTGTGAAGTCCATTCCAGACATTGAGGATGGGTATACCGATGCGGCCGTAACTTTGTCAGACCGGTTTAAGATGCCACATATCGACCGCTTTGACGGATCTGCGGATCCCATGGTGCATTTACGGCTATTTTTGGACATACTAAGGCCGATGGGCCTCACCAGATTACAGAAGCTTTCTTTGTTCAGCCGGACCCTATCGGGTGTAGCGGCCATTTGGTATGAAAAATTGGAAGATTCCGTCAAGAGGAACTAGGAGGAGATGGTCGAGGCCTTCGTAGCTCAATACTCCTACAATACACAGATCGAGATCACAACTCGTGATCTTGAGACGACTAGACAGGAGCCGAAGGAGAGCTTTTCTAACTTCGTAACCCGCTGGAGGGCCAAGGCCTCGATGATAACCATCAGGCCGACTGACAAAGATCAAATACGGATGGTTGTGTACAACCTCCAGCCCAAGCTCATGCAGAAAATGATCATCCTCCCTCTCCCCACTTTTACAGATCTACATGAGATTGGGGTACAGATCGAGGACGCTATGAAGCAGGGCCTTATTGACCAGGAGAAGGAGCAGCCCAGGAGGGCGTTTTCCCGTAGTTCGAATGCGACCACCAGTGGTGATGCAGCTGCAAGATCTTCTGAAGTGGGCATGGTCACCACCACCGCATCAAAAACAGCTACCCCATTCACTGGTGCGTCCGGAAGTAGCTCACAAAAAACCAAATATCCACCTCGAGTCAAGAGGGTTTTTACCCCACTTTATATGCCTTTGTTAAAGGCTCTAGAGGCCTTACTCCGGAAAGGATATCTGAAACCGTTGGAACAATGGCCTCTACCCGATCCTATCCCTCCAAAGCATGATCAGACTAAATACTGTGCCTACCATCAACAAACCGGTCATGATACTGACAGTTGCTTTCGTCTTCGCCATGATGTACAACATCTGTTTGACAACAAGCTCATCGCTGCACCAGCTCAGCAAAGTCTATCGCCACTGGATCAGTGAACTTGGGGGATAGTACAAATATGTGATCAGGGGATGAACCACCTGTGGGCGGCACTCAGTTTACCCTAGATATGGCGTATGGCACGCACTGCTTTGAGCATTTGTGAATGTTGGTTTTTATACTTTCTGACTCAGGTATTGAGTCAGTTTGTTATGTCATTTAGAGTCTGTCCCGTTGTATAGAGTCAGTCTTTTCATACTAAGTCAGTCGGGTTTGTCTTGTTGTGTCGAGTCAGTCCTGTTTTGTTAGAGTCGAGTGATCTCGGGGGCGTTACCTCGGATATCACTATTTTGTTTTGTGTTTGTCTTTTCACTTTCTTTTGAGTTTGTTTCTGCCGGGGAGCCAGTTACACCAGAAGATCTAATTGAAATAGCTGTGGTTTTCATGTTTTTGTGCTTGCTTCTGTTTTGAGCCTGTTGTGCCAGCAAACTTGAATGAAACGGCAGTGCATTCCACCTGCTTTCTGTGCTTTGAAATCATTACATTGACCTGAGTTTTTTTTCAAAACCTTTTTGAACATTGTGATGAAAACAAAGAGGAAGGAATTCCTCACGATTTGCATGCTAAGCCTTTAATGATTGAGATCATGTTTGTTAATGTGAGTACTGAGAAGGATCCTGGCATGATCCAGATTGATTCTGCATTGTCTTCGACGCGAGCGATTAGTCGCTTCCTTAAAAGATTTCAAAAAATGTTTTGCGTGGTTCTACGAGGACCTGTGTGGAATCGCGCTTAAGATTGTGCAACTTAGGATCACTCTCAGTCTCGAGACTCAACCCCTTTGCTTCCAAACCTTGAACCTTAATTCAGAATGTTCAACGATCAACCACAATGTAAGGCCCGTGTAGTCGAATCAGAAGCAGCCCATGAACTAGGGGCGAGAATATCAAATGTGATCAAAGGAAGCTTGCGAAGCTAGATCAAAAGCAGCCCTTGAACTAGGGGCAAAAACGTCAGATGCACTCGAAGAGTCAAAGATGAGTCTTTTCTGCAAACCAGGGAAGACTGACAAAAATGCCAAATCCTAGAAGGGGGAAAGAAGAAAGTATTGCTGAAGGACAACCAAGTTCCTATCCACAACACTAGGGGCAAATTCACCCTCCATTGGATGGACTTCTACATCATCAGCGAACAGCAGCCATTCTCTTGGATTCAGATGGCTCCGAGATCTCAAACCATTCAACATGGACAGAGCTAAACTTTTACCCTTGAGAGGCTCGCTGGGCCGAAAACCCGGAAGGGCGACCCAGGCAAAAGTTAGAGCAAGAAAAAGAAGAAAAAGAAATTAAAAAAAAAAAGAGAAAGAAAAAAGAAAATAATAGAAAAAAAAGAAGAAGAAAAATGAAGAAAATGAAAAGAAAAGATGAAAAAGAAAAAAGTTGAAAAAAAAAATGAAAAGAATTGAAAAGAAAAGAAGAACATAGCTCGCAAGTGTAGACACCCCATTTTTGACCGTCCTCAAGACTTGGACGTCACCATTGGAACACTTGGTGATTACCCTTGTTTGTGTTCGTTTGGAGTTCCCGGAGGTCTCGGCTCACGCGCCTTGCCTCAGGATCTCCGAACTCGACTGTTTAGTGTCTGGTTTTGCACCAAACACTTGTGTTTTGCCTTGGAGGGGCAGGGAATGCTTTGTGAGGCATCCCCACACACCACCGGCAGTGGCTAGAGGCCACCGGCTGGTTTTTGATGCCATCAGCAATGTATTTTGCCGGTCGGCACCTTTTGTTGCCAGTCGGCACTAAATTTTGTCAAAATGACATTTTTGGCCGGCCGACTACTGTGCATCTGCTTTTGCAGATATTTTAAGACAGCTGTCTTGCTTTTGGCTCCCCTCCATGGAGGGATCTCCCTCTTTAGAAGCTTGTCTTGTAAGCTTTACAAGACAAAAGCCTCCATAAAGAGAGCCCTTCTCTCCCTTGCTTAGGGTTAGAGACTTGAGACATTTTAGAGATAGAAAAGACAGAGAGAAGCTCTGGTTTTAGGGTTAGGGTTCATACATATCTCCTATCTCTCTTTTTCTCTCTTTGTGCTCTAGGTGTTTTAGTTCATACTATTGCACACAAACACCTAGTGTTTCACCTTCCTTTGGCTCCTGAGGTTCTAAGGGGCTGATTTTGGTGTTTTGGTGTTGGATTCAAGCCAAGGAGGGCCATTGGAGCATCATTTGTGAAGGTGGTCTACAAGGGTGAGAAACTTCCCTTTTATTCCCCATTTTTGCATCTTGTTTTTGCCTATCTTTGAACTATTTTTGTGCTTAGTGTATAATACCAAAAAGTTCTATTTTTTAGCCCTCTTGATTGTTTATTAAGAGTGTTTTGTGGTTTGAGGGTGTTTGACCCCTCTTAGGCCTTGAAAGGCCCCATTTTGAGCCATTTTGAGCAAGTTTTGAGACTTTGGTGTTTGGGCCTCTTCTCCACTGAAATCTTGAGGGATTTCAGTGGTGGAGATGGTGCCTTGAAGTCTCCAAAAGGAGAGGGCCACCCCCTCTCCTTGTTGTCCTTGAAAAGGACCATTTTTGGCCTCTGGAGGGAGCACCTAGCTAAGCTTCATGTTGACCATGCCTTAGTTGTTTTTTGTGCTTATTATGTCGTAATATGCCTCTGTTTTTACTTGGTTTTGGTACACAATGCATGCTTAGCATACCTACCATGTAATGCCATGATATTGCCTTAATATGCCTTAGGTTGTTAGCCTTAGTTCTAGCATGTTTTAGGCTTAGCCTTGTGAAGGTTTTGTGCTCATTTTGCCATGTTTAAGGTCTGTCCTAGGTTGTTTGGGTCGAATTTGGCATGCTTAGTATAGCTCCTTTGCATTCCGGCTTGTTGGCCTTAAGTGTATGAGTGTATAGCATGACATTTTTGCATTGATTTGGTGATTTGGAATCATCCACCATGTCATTTCAGACCTTATAGTATGCTTGTATGCTTGCTTTAGTTACCTCTTTGATGCTTTGAAGGTTTGTGTAACATGTTCCATGTTTTGGTGATCATACATGCCTTTGATTTTGAGCCACTTAGATGCCATCTAGGGGGTCCCCTTTGCATGCTCTAGGTCTGCCTTGAACTTATTTTAAGCCCCCTTTACCTTGTGAGGCTTGGTTGGCTTGGCCATGGTTCAAGCCCCTTTGACTTGCTTCAAGCACTTAGGCCATTTGTTGCATGTTTGGCTAGATTTGTTGCTTGATTTGGCTCCATGTTTTAACATGATTTTCAATGCTTATGTTGCATGCTATATGTCCATGATTACCTCCTTTCGAATGTGTTTGAGAGTTATCCAATTTGTGCCTAAGTATTGGCCTTTGATCATGTGTATGTGTGCATATGTATTTGGTCCCTTATTATAGCACTTTGGCCATTGTTTTAGGCCTAATTAGAGTTGCCTAAATTATGTGTAAGTCCACCTTTCCATCAATTTGCATTGCCTCATGTTTGCTTGTATGCTTGCATAAGTGTCTTGCCATGCCATGTTGCATCCTTAGCTTGTATGCCTAGGTTGCATTGCATCTTGCATGCATGCCTTATTCCTTGACTTGGTGATAGGAATTGGGCCTTGGTTTGTTTGTTTGGTTTGCATTTCATTTGACATGAAAGTTGCACACTTGATTCTTTGGGCCGTCATGCATGGAAATGCGTGATTGGCGGTCCGAGAATCGAGGCACATGCCCTTTTGAGTCACAAACATGATAGGGGGCATGATTGGTGCATACACTGTTTGAATTGTATTGCCATGCAAGTTCTGTCCTCTGCTGCTGTGAGTTGCAGGTTCTGCGGGCATTCTTTGCCGACCGGCAGTGTACATTGCCGACCGGCAGTCATTCTCCTGCCGATAGCTTCATCTTGTGCCGGTGACTATATACCACTGCCGGTGGTAATTTGATTCAGCCGGTGATGAACCCCAGTATCCAGAGGAGCATCTTTGAGACTTTGGCAGTCTTCAGAGGGGTAGAGCAGGGAAAACAGAGACAGACTAAGCATGGCGGTGCACTTCCGAGCAAGACCTGAGCACGCGCTGCATCTAGTCCTCTTCCCAAGGCGGTTTACTGTTTTTCCTAGATTAGTTAATTTGTTAATTAATTAGGCAATTTGTAATATTAATTAGCTTGCGTAGTTAATTAATTTGTATTATTTATTTGGTCCCTTCGAGTGAGGGCAAATCTGTAATAAGCGTGGGTGAGTGTGTGTATGTCTTCCAATCCCCACTTCTTTCTTCCCTTTTATTTACCTGCTTATGATGGTAGACTAGGGCATATTTAAAATTAGCATACCTTATGCTATGCATGCGTGCATTCATTCATTTGTTTTACATGCACCGGGCTCGGTACATCACGCTAACTGCATTTGTATTTCAATTCCAAATTTAGTACGTGCATCAATTGACTGCATTTTACATGCCATGCTTAGGTTAGCCGAGCCTACTCTAATTGCATTTTGCATGCGTTGCATTAGCCACTCTAACATGAACTAGGATCATGCATGTTTTGCTAACTAGTTTATTGTTTTGGCACGGAGTACGATGTAAGTATTTATGCTTTAGCATCTCGCATGCGTGTGAATGTTGCCATGACAATATGTTTGCCATATGGCTAAGTGCTTACACGAGATAAACTGTTTGAATGCCTGTGGGTGAAGGTTGGGTTGTCTGAGTTGGAAAAACTCGTTGAAATCCGTGTTTTAGCCTACTCGCGAGTAGCAAATTCCAAAGCGCTTTTCAAAACAAATGGATATGCAATGCTTGTTTCCAAATTAGGCAATCTAGTCTATACTTGTTTGCTGTGCGCATAACATAGTAATTCTAGGCTAAAAAATGGAATAAGAACACATAAAGTTTTCAAAAATGGATATCACGGTTAGTAGAGGCCGATCTTCAGATCGGGCGAGAGGGGGTGCTCATAGCTGACCTTCCCCAATCGTACCCTAGCTCCCGAGCCGAGACAACTCCGGTGATGACGGACATGTGGCCTTCGGCACCGAGTCAGGGTTTCCTAAATTCTCCCATAAAAAATATTTAGGTGGCGACTTTGTGTCTGGCAAAGCAGTCCATGTTTGGCACTTCTTTTCAAAAATCTGTTTCTCAAAACGATTTGCCAGATTTGAACTCTTTGGTTCAGATTAAGAACCGTGACACAAATCGAGTCCGAACTGTAGCGGGGCCCCTCGCGGGGCGCGTCTACAGCAAGGTTGAAAACCCGGAAAGGCGACCTTGGCAAAAGTTAGAGCGCAAAAGGAGAGGTTAATACCCGACTGTACCTTAACCCCGAACTACGTACGGCTTGATTCCCATCTTTGGGATACGTAGGCAACTTCATTCTGAAGTCCTAGCGTAAAACACTTCAAATTCGACTGTGTCCATGTGCTGGTTCTGGTCATCTTTGTCTTCTCTGTATCCGAGAATTCGTTTGTAATTGTCACTGTGAGGACTGGTTGCCATGTGTTGCGGCGCTATTCTGACTAGGGGCAACTTTCTGTTGCCATACAGTGTGTTGCGGTGCTATTCAAACAAATGGCAACTTTCTGTTGCCGTGCAGTGTCCTTCAGACAAAGGGCAATTTTCCATTGTTTTTGGATCTGAGGTTGTGCATCTCAAGAGTCAATTCCACGTTGGTCAAGCAGTGGCCATTTGCAAAAATAGTTTTTGAGAATTTTTAATGAAGTTGACTAATTCTCTCGGAAATTATTCCATTTTTCTAAAACTGGACCATTTCTTGGACCCAAAAAAGGAAAATTTTCAGTGCTCATAACCTAACTTGCATGATTTTAAATCAGAAAATCAAACAAGCATGTTAATCTAACTCTCATGTTGGTCAAAATTGTTTTAGCAGAACGTCAAAAATAAAAAATGGTCAAAATAATGAACTAGGGGCGCAGTTAAGTCAGGTGTTCTGTCTTTTTCCCATCGTTGACATACTTGCCAGAAAGGGCACCGTATCTGCCAAAAAAGGGCACAACAGAAACTAACAGCAAAATGCCGAAAGTTCTCTCGCCCTCCAAGCAGCGAGGTATCAAGCTAAGTGCGAAGCACGAACTGGAACGGAGTAGGGTATTCCATTCCCTCTTCTGGACAAATCTAATCACGTCCAAACTCTCCAGTAGAGCATCGTCAACCAATGTTAATTGCAGATCTGCTGCACATCTAGCCGTATCACAACCCCTCTGTGGGGGAAAGTTCACTGTTGTGAGCAGAAGAAAGAGAATCTAGCAGAATGCTAGGGGCAAGAGCCCGCAACTTCTTATTTATCCATCCATCAACCACCCAGGGGAGGGATAAAAAATGAGAGATTGAAGAATAGAGAGATGTGCGCTGAGAGAAAAAGTGAGGAAAATGTCTTTTTCAGAAAAAAATAAAGCCTGAGGGCCGAGTGATGTGAGAATCACAAAAGAGAAAGGGTGGGAAACAGTACCTAGAGAAACAGGCTCCCTGTGCACGTCTGAGTGTCGTGTCTTTTGTTTTATCTCGATTCTTGTTTGGAGTCGTTTTGAGTGTTACTCGATGTGTTTAGGTTGTTTACGTTTTGTTTTCCATTGTTGAGTCGTAGTGCGCTGTGTTCAGTCATAGGCTCAATACCCCGGTCAAGAACTCGTCTCTCAATTTCAAAAATAAAATCGTTTTGCGCATCCACCTCCACTCGGTGTAATCCATATGATATACAGTTGGCCGACAGCATCCGCGGTACATACAATTCATTCGCATCCTAACTCCCAAAAGAAAATCACACCAGCGAAATGGCCCCATGCAGCTGCGAGTATTACTTTCGATGATTCTGATTTGGTCGGCGTAACGCTCCCCATACTGATCCCTTAGTCATCGAATTGCGCGTAAATCGATTCATCGTTGAATGTGTTCTCATTGACCAGGCAAGTACTTCAGAAGTAATGTACTGCAAGACCTTTGTTAAACTTGGCTTCACTGAGTCGGACCTCTCTCCAGCTGATTATCCGTTATTCGGCTTCAACGTTAATCCAAAATATCCTTTGGGCAAAATCACACTACTAGTTTGGGCGGGCTCCCGATCAGTGGATGTAGAATTTTTGGTTGTTAAGCTTTCTTTGCCGTATAATCTCAACATGGGTCAAACTTGGTTGCATACCATGCAGGCCGTGCCAAGCACCTATCATCAACTACTTCGCTTTCCGACTGAACGCGACATCGAGCAAATTCGAGGTTCCCAGAAATTGGCGCAGGCATGCTATCTTCTTGCTGCAAATACACCAAGAGAGCTGGAGGTGAATTGAATTGAGGTGCCGGATCGAGAGAGCCTCGACGACATTGGGCAACTCCCAAGTGAAAAGGTAACCGAAGCCCTAGATCAGGTTGAAATTGATGGGAGTCTTGACAAGTTCTTCATGGTCGGCGCTTCCCTGAATAAAGTCAATAGGCAAGAGCTAATTTCCTTTTGCATGGTCACCATATGAGATGCCGGGGGTGGATCCGTCTGTGTCCCAGCACTGCCTAAACGTTGATCCCAAATGTAAGCCAATTATTCAGAAAAGTCGATGGTCAGCCGCGGAACACACTGCTACTGTTGTTGAAGAAGTTAATCAGTTGCTTGATGCTGGGGCAATCCGCAAAGTGACCTATCCTACCTGACTGTCGAATACTGTGGTTATAAAGAAGAAAAATGGAACTTGGCATGTTTGTGTGGATTTCACGGACTTAAACAAAGCTTGTCCCAAGGATTGCTTTCCCCTCTCCAGAATAGACCAACTCATAGATGCAACGGCACATCATCATCGTATGAGCTTCCTGGATGCCTACAGAGGCTACCATCAAATTGCCATGCATCTGGAGGACCAAGAAAAAACTGCATTCCTCACCCCAAGAGGAACCTATTGCTATAAGGTTATGCCTTTCGGGTTGAAGAATGCGGGGGCAACCTACCAAACACTAGTCACTGCCATGTTCAAAGAGCAACTCGGTCGTATTATGGAAGTGTACATCGACGATATGGTGGTGAAGTCCAAAGAAGGGAAAACTCATCAAGCGGATCTGGAAGAGACATTCGGCATTCTTCGCAAATACAAAATGAAGTTGAACGATTCCAAATGTGCATTTGGCATCGGATCCGACAAATTCCTTGGCTACATTGTTAACCATCGCGGAATCGAAGCCAACCCGAGGAAAATCATAGCAATTCTAGAACTCGGCTCTCCTCGGTAGGTCAAAGAGGTTCAAAAGCTGATGGGAATGGCCGCCGCACTCAATAGGTTCATCAGTCGTTCTACAGATCGCTGTCGACAATTCTTTTACACCGTTCGGCAAGGTAAAGCTTTTGAATGGACCCCCGAGTGCGAAGACTCTTTGGATGGTTTGAAGAATTACCTCCGATTAGTTCCACTCTTGACAACACCTTCGGCAGGTGATCCACTAATTTTATATCTAGCAATTTCCGACCGAGCCGTCAGCGCAGTACTATTAAAGAAAGAATTAGGGGAGCAGCCGCCAGTTTATTATGTGAGCAAATCAATGGTAGACATCGAAACACGTTACCTTCTATTGGAAAAACTTGTCCTTGCTCTCGTCATGACAGCAAGAAAACTGATGCATTACTTTTAAGGGCATACCAATGGGGTACTGACGGACTACCCCCTCCGGTTAGTGCTCTGTAGTACAGAAGCATCGGGGCACGTTTCAAAATGGGCTCTCGAACTCGGCCAGTATGATATCCAATTTCTACCGAGAACCTCAATCAAGGGGCAAGTGCTCGTCAACTTTGTGGCCGAATTCACTGGATGTCTCACCAGCTTTAAATCTGATCAAATTCAACCTAAACCAAACTGGAGAATTTACATTGGGGACATTTGGCAGTTAGATTGTGATGGGTCATCCAACCAACGTGGCAGTGGGGTGGGCGTAGTGATCATGGTTCCCGATGGGGCAATAATCGAGTAGGCTGTCGAATTGGGTTTCGAAGCATCGAACAATGAGGTCGAATACGAAGCATTGTTAACCAGCTTACGAAATGCACTTATTCTTGGTGCTCGGCATCTGCTTATCTTCTGTGACTCAAAACTAGTCATCAACCAGTTGAAGGGGGAATACGCAGCCAAAAATGACCGCATGGTAGCTTACATGAAAATGGCAAATTCTTTGTTGGCAAAATTCAACCATCATGAATTGAATCAAATAACCCAGGATCAGAACACGCATGCAGACGCCCTGGCTTGCCTAGCCTTGGCTATCAACTCAAAAATTAAGCGGACAATTGAAGTAGGGTTTGTCCCGGAGCCGAGCATTGCCTCTTCAGAACCAGTTTAGGTCAACATTATCGAACCAGGTCCGAGTTGGATGGACCCTATTGCCTCATTCCATTCTTCAGAACAGCTCCCGATGGATAAGAAAGAAGCACACAAACTCCAAAACAAAGCCCTCCGATACTATTTGGATCTGCAAGGGAAGCTCTACAAAAAATCTCTCTCCAGGCCGTACTTAGAGTGTGTTCACCCAGATAAAGTCGACGAACTTTTGTCTGAAATACATGAAGGCAGTTATGGTGGCCATTCGAGTGGACGTTCTCTAGCTCACCGCACCGTATCACATGGGTACTATTTGCCGACCATGCGAACTAACGCCGAGTGTTATGTCAAGAAATGTGGTCAATGCTAGAAGTTCTCCCCTTTGAATCACCTGCCAGCCGAGGAGTTAAGTTCACTCAATGGGGCCTTGATATTGTTGGACCGTTACCACAGGCCCCGAGCAACAGGCGATTCCTAATTGTTGCGACGGATTATTTCACAAAATGGGTCGAAACAGAGGCACTAACACATATTCGAGATTCTGACGTAAAGCGTTTTGTATGGAAAAACATCATAACAAGATTCAGCATACCACGAGCACTTGTTTCTGACAATCGTACCCAGTTTGACTGTGGTGTGTATCGAGAATTGTGCAACACTTATGGTATCCGGCCTTACTTTTCCACGCCGGCTTACCCCTAAAGCAATGGTCAATGGTCAAGTGGAGGCCACCAACAAGGTTATTTTCGGCGGCATCAAGAAGAGGCTGGAGAAAGCCAAAGGCAGATGGGTCGAAGAGTTGCCCAGTATGTTGTGGGCTCATCGCACTACTCCGAGGCGATCCATTAGGAAAACGCCATTTGCTATATATTGCGGAACTCAGGCAATCATCCCCCTAGAGATCGGCCTCCCAACCTTGAAATCGAAAGTTTTTTATATGGGCCGAAATGACATGATGTTGGCCTTGGATTTGACTCTAATTGAAGAACGCCGAGACCGTGCCCTTACGTCCATGGCTCGGTACCAGCAATAGCTTGCTAAGTCGTATAATCAACGTGTTCAGCTGCACCACTATACACCAGGAGAATTAGTCCTCAAGAAAGTACTTCCCGCTACCAGGAATACGGTTGACGAAAAATTGGGTCCTAATTGGGACGGCCCCTATCAGATTGATTCAATCGTAGGAATAGGGACATATCGGCTCAAAGACATGGATAGGAGAAGCTTGCTGCGCCCGTGGAATTTCGCACACTTGCGCAAATTTTATCATTAACTTGTATGGCACGACAGCCTGTTTTGATTTTACGTCGTGTATATCCTTCTTTTTTTCAATATAACGTCCTCTTGCCCAGTTAGTTCTGATTGTTTGATAAAGCCTCCGAATTCAGAGCACCCTTCGTGAATGACACGATTGGCTAACATAAAAAGTCTCCGAATTTGGAGCGCCCTTCATGGAGATCACGATTGGCCAACACAAAAAGTCTCTGAATTCGGAGCGCCCTTTATGAATGACACGTTCAGGCCGAATAAAGCCTCCGAATTTGGAGCGCCCTTCATGAATGACAATTGGCCAGCACAAAAAGTCTCCACTCGGAGCGCCCTTCATGAATGACACGTTCGGGCCAAATTAAGCATCCGAATTTTGAGCGCCCTTCGTGAATGACACGATTGGCCAACACAAAAAGTCTCCGAATTCGGAGCGCCCTTCGTGAATGACACGTTTGGACCGAAGAAAGCCCCGAGTTTGAAGCGCCCTTCGTGAATGACACGTTCGGGCTGAAGAAAGCCTCCGAATGCAAAGCACCCTTCGTAAAGATCATGATTGGCCAACACAAAAAGTCTCTGAATTCATAGCACCCTTCACGAATGACAGGTTCAGGCCGAAGAAAGCCTTCGAATTCGGAGTGCCCTTCGTGAATGGCACGTTCGGGCCGAATAAAGCCTCTGAGTTCAGAGCGCCCTTCGTGAATGACACGATTGGCCAACACAAAAAGTCTCTGAATTTGGAGTGCCCTTCGTGAATGAAATGTTCGCGCCGAATAAAGCCTCTGAATTCAGAGCGCCCTTCGCAAATGACATGATTGGCCAACACAAAAAGCCTCCTAATTTGGAGCCCCCTTCGTGAATGACACATTCGGGTCAAATAAACCCTCCGAATTCGGATCACCCTTCGTGCACGGTCGGCACAAGCGAGCATCCGCATTTGGAGCTCCTTTCATGAATACTGTGATTGATAAGCGCCAACGCATTGACTAAAAATGGAATATGATCATGGCTTAATTTATAAACATTAACTAAAATAACTTGCAAACATTTCAAATAATATGTTTCATTAAATTGATCGTAAATACATAGTCCGCATCCAATTTGTGTTAAAAAGTTACAATGTGTTCAGTTTTATTCGGTACCACCTTCGTCATCACTCTTCCCCACTTCGAAAGTCGCGAAGGGAAAGTTGTGACCCTGATATAACGGCAACGCCGAATCAACGCCTACTACACAAAGAGCCTTGATCCACCCGTGCTTGAATCCACGATTCTCGCATCGACAGACCTCCGCGGTGAGTTATTCCTTAGTCTTCTGTATCCCAATTTTTCGGCCGTCATGGAAGCCTTGTTCATAGGCCCTGGTCTTTGCAACCTCTCTCGCAAACATGCTTGCCATTTGTCAATGGGCAATTGCATGGCTTATAAGCCGTTGTGTCACCCTTTCCTCCACGATTGGGTTAGATTGGCCTGCCGACAACGTCTCGATAGTGTCGACTGTTCTTAATTCACGTTCAGCTTTCTCCGCGCGAGCTTCCGAGTTTTGAATGCGTTCATCTTTCTGTTCTATCTCCCGCCACGCGGCACGTAGGCGCATGCCGATTTTATAGGTGGTGTATAGCCCTTTCACCGCTCCATGAACGCCCTCCCGAAACACTTCAAAATCAGGTTGGTCGATCATCGATTGCTGAACTTTTGGCAAAAAAATATGTCGTGCAAATTCAACTGCCACGTGTGGATCTCAGATGATCAAATCTGCATCTGTCATCGGTTTGTTCTAGATAAAGACTGAAAAACTCATCGGGCGCGGTGGCCCACTGGCCTCACTTCGCGAATGAGGGGAGTTCCCCCGCTGCCGTTTCTCTTTCCTAGGTGGCCTGCTTCGACGACGTGGAGAGTGACGCCTCTCGCGCTCCCTAGATGTCTTACTTCCCGTTCTTGAAGGTTTGCCACCTCGATTCATCGCTGAATCCAGCTCAGCCAGTGTCCTACCTTCCCCTTTGCTGTTGAAGAATAGTCTATTTGACATTCACACTGTTCCAACCTCGTTCGACGCACTGGGTTGAGTTGAGTTTGGACACACTAATGGAATCTACGCGCACGAAGCTACCACCCCTATTATTACTCATGGGTGCACCGCTTTCAAAGTGACCACTTCAAAGTTTTGCGCCATGAACTACTGATATTCGGCGGCCACGTTCACTAATCCGCTGGGGCAAGGGCAGATTGATTGATCTATTCGGCCTAGAGTCAGTAATTTGTGCCGAATCTACCCCAGCCGATTCAGGAACTGCCAATATTCGGCAACCACGTTCATTAATCCGTTGGGGCAAAGGCAGATTGATTGATCTATTCAGCCTAGAATCAATAATTTGTGCCAAAACAATAATCTGCCCCAACCAATTCATGAACTACCGATATTCAGCGGCCACGTTCACCAATCCGCTGGGGCAAGGGCAGATTAATTGATCTATTTGGCCTAGAATCAGTAATTCGTGCAAGGGTAGATTAATTGATCTATTCGGCCTAGAATCAGTAATTTGTGCAAGGGCAGATTGATTGATTTATTCGACCTAACCTCGGTCCTTTAATTGACTAATTTGTCCTACTTGTAAAACCACGCATCCATTTGCCCACCGATTTATCTTATTAAATTGTTTATCTTATTAAATTGTTCCAACAATCCCATTCTGTGTTTACGCATGGAACAAACAGAAAAACAAAGGAAATTTTCATTAATAAATTGAGTACAAATGTAGTCATTTTACACATGAAAATTACCTTACATTTAACTTCTAACCTAAGTAAATAAACAAAAATAAACAAAGATCTACAAAAACTATACACGGAAGTTCTTAACAAAAATCAAGTTATCACCCTAATCAATCTTCAGGTCAGACTCGAGCGGCTCAACGTCCACCTGCTCGTATGGAATTGGCTGAGCCAATGTCACATTAGCGGTAGTGAGGACTTTGAGCCAGCCGTGTTTAAAACCCCGATTCTCAAACTTGGGCACTTCTTCCGCATAGTCGTCCAAGGCGGCGTCCTTCCCAGCTTGGAACGCTTTGAAAATTTCAGAGTTGGCTACTTCCTTCACCTTCTTTGACTCTTCCAAATCGGCTTCCAGTTTGGCGATCACTTCCTGGGCTAACTTGAGCGCGTCTTTGCTCGCGTTAGCCCCCTCTTTGGTAGCCAACCTGAGCTGGTTGAAACTTTTCGCCTTTGCTGACTTGGCGTCGGCCCTTGCACTTTCCACTACAACTTTCACCGCCTCGTACTCAGCTCTTTGAGTGGCCTTCGTGGCCTTGCTCTTTTCACTTTCAATTTCTTCTTTTAGAAGGCCAATCTGTTCAATAGCATCGTGTTGACAGCAGCCGATCTCAGCTACCTTTCCCGCCGTCTGCAAAACAAGGGATTAGAATAAAAATAAAAATAAAAATAAAAATATAGGCAAAAAACGGCAGATAAGGATCAAGTCATGTACCAATATGGCCAACTGAGCGGCTAATGCTATTGCCAGCAAATCTGGCTCCGCTCGAAAAGTCGCCCTATTAGCCGGCAGGGAAATTGAAGAAGCCATGCTCAATGCCACGACCGGATCTCTCAGAACCAACGCATCAGAAGAAATCGGCATGTTTTTTACCCTTGGTTAAACAACGAATGGCACAACCAAGTCTGACTCCTCTATGTGTGGCTGTTTATCGGTAGGGTTTTCCTTAGGGCCGACTTCACTCTCAGCAGGACGCTTCTCCCCCCTCTGCTCGGCCGCTTGACTCGACCATTTGACTATCAGCTCTGTTTCAGCTGTCTCCATTTGAGTCATTTCCTCCACGATGACAGGAGAAGATGACTTAGTCACGGCAATAGGTTTAGAACGGACGGTCTCGGTCCTCCTCCGGGCAGCCATCTGTTCGGCATTTTTCCTCCTTGCCAACTGTGTAAGCGATTCCCCAGCCATGTTCTTGGGATACGAGCCGGAAGATCCCTAAATCAGTAAAAATGTCTTCAAATGAGATGTCCCCTCAACCTGAAGTGGATTGAGGGTTGGATGAATTAAGGCTGGCTTCTTCAAAAGCCAAGTTTAGCGCCTCATCAACTTCTTCAGCTTTCAAAATGGACTGACTCGACTGCTCAGTGACTTCCTTGGCTATTGGTTCTTCGGCCTGCTATGAATCAGAAGCTTCCAAACCAATCTGCCTAAGGCTTTTGAAGCGCGGGAAGATAAGGGCCGTGAGTTGCTGTTTGCCTCGTGGAATCGAAATGTTGTCCCGGGCCGAAAATGTTATGTAAGTGGGCTCGTACCTCAAAAATATATGGGCCGCCCTCGTTTGCTTCTGGAGGTTTGGACGACCAAAGAACTTGAGTGCGATTTTGATTTCCGCGAGCACAGCGTCGTCGGCCAAAACTAGAACTTTATTCAAATCATTGCCTGCACAAATAAAATGATAAGTACATGGAAAGAATGCTGAGTAAATGTAAAGTAGATAAACATGAGAAACTATACAGCCACCTGGTTCGCCTTTCCGTCTAGGTACAAGATCTAGGCGATCTTCGCCTTCGCCAAATTCCCAGTTACCTCGAACAATGACCATCACATCATCAACTCGCTTGCCAGAGCTGGCAAGCATAGTCACCAACTGATGGTCGGTGTCCTTGGCCCTAAGAAAATAGCGCCCCTGCCGACCAGAGGATTTGGCCAAAGCATAACAATGTTGAATAACAGGTATGCCAAGATTGATCCTAACGCGTCGGTTCAACTCTACAATCCCCATTATGATTCGGAAAAAATTTACATTAGGTTGAGAAGGGATTAGACCCCAATGGCGAAGGACAGCCCTAAGAAATGGGTGAAGGGGGAAACAAACTCCGACCTCAGTAATTGATAGGAGAGGAAAGATGATTGTACTTTCATCAGTCCTCTCCATATCCAGGGTGCTGCCTGCCACGAGTGACAGATGGACATCGTCGGGGATGGAAACATGGCGTTGAAAACCAGAAATTCGATTCACGGAAAGGAGGTCTTTCAAATGTTTTCACATCCTAGCCAGTCTAAGGAGTGTGCTAAACTAAAAAAAAACAAGGAAATGAGATTTGAAATGAAGGAGAAGAGAACTTACAAGAAACAAAGGAGACAATGAGAAATGGAAAGAAGTTACAGTGGTCGCGAAATGGAGAAGGTATACTAAAAGACAGACCAAAAGCTTTGAGTATTCAAAAAACATACATTCTAAGGGACAACATAGTTTCAAATCGCATTAAATGAGGAAAGCGTACGAAGGGGCAGGAAGATGTAATGATGGCTAAAAAGCGTGTGTACTGACATACGTTGGAATGAGGCTAACCGCTGCTTTTTCTTTGACTTTTTAAGTTTGAAAACAAACACGTCGTTCGAAACCAAACATGTCATCTAACTGGTGTTAATAGGATGTTTGGGGGGCAATTGTGGGCGCTGAATAATGTTGATGGACATACGAGAAAGCCGAATAACAAGGCTGAGCATAATCAGGATAAATATTGTATTCGGCTCCGTCCTGGATGATCCCAAAGCTGAATAATCTAATTGGCCATAAAACTAGTTGAACAAAGGCCGAATAAATAAACGTGCAATAGACTAAAAGTGGGCCCGACCCTAGGGCCCAAAAGAAGATATAAATAGAGGAACAACAGCCAAAGAAAGGTATGTGAGAACAAATAAGCTTAACTTGAAATACAATCAACTAAGAGAGTATACACTGACTTATCCGTCGGAGTGCTAATTTCGGCACCCCCGACCGAAGCTTTCATTCCTTTTCAGGTGACTAGTTGAAAATCAAGAGCGTCCTACAAGATCCAGAGAGTATTTCCAAACCACATCACCACACTTGCCTTTTAAACTTGTCTTGTATAATTTAATTGCTCTCCTTTTGTACTGTTTTGACCTGGTTTTTCAACTATAAAAAACTCTGTTTTTGAGGTTTAAAAATGGTGGTTTAAGTCTTGGTGAGTTAGGGGGTGGTCCTCTTCTTTTGCTCTTTGGCTTGTGAAGCCTCTTGTGCCATTTCTTGCTATCTTTAAATCAAACTTTTTGGCCCTTTTAACCACTGAAAATCAGAGTTATTTCAGTGGTAAAAATCAAATTTTGAAGTCTAAAATAGGAGGGGTTAGCCTCCTCTCCTTGTGTCTTACTTCCATGCTTAGGTTGCTTCACATGTTAGCTTGATTTTCTAGCTTAACTTAGCTTAATTCAAGCATATTTTAGTCTCTATTTTGGCATGTTTGAGCTCTATTTTGGGCTTCTTGAAGCACTTGAGGCTTGCTTTATATGCTTGTAGTGCAAATGGCTTCATTAGTTTAGTGTTTTAAGCCGTCAAATGTGATTTGCTTGAGATGATTGCATGTTGTAGTGCCTTTTTACATGTAATTTCAATGTATATAGCTCTATCACATGCTCATTTGTTTCACTCTTTCATTGCTTTTTAGAGTTGCTCTTGAGTTTTGTTTGCAAGCCAACATGTGAGCACGTTTTTCTAACATTTTATGCCTTAATCTCAGCATGATTTTGTCACTATTTTGACTGGTCTTAGCTCTGTTTTGAGGTGGTTTGGCCCTTTTAGGCTTGTATTGTATGGTTGTAATGCAACCTCTTTCACTAGCTTAATGTGTTAGGCTTTTAAACATGATTTGCATGAGTTGCTTACATGTTGTAGTGTCATTTTGCATGTCATTTCAGCACTGAAATATCTGCAACCTCCCTTATTTCATCATGTTTTTCATTTTCTTTGAGGTTTGGTTAGCCTTAGGGTTGTGTTCAAGCTTGAGATTGAGCTTTGTGCTTAATGGTTTTAATCCTCTTTTGAGGGTTTCTACTAACCAAAGGCATAATCTCTCTCTTGCCTTAAATCCTCCCTTGGTTGGCATCTCACTCATTAGAGAACACTCACCTTGGACTAAATCAACTAAAGAATGAGTTGGTATGCTAAAATGAGTAAACAAAAATGAATAAGTAAAAGAGGCAAGATAAAGCATCTTCCATGTTGCATTGCATGTGTTCAATTGGACGTTATATTGAACACAAGGAAGATTGGAGCATTTCATACTCAAAGTGATGAAATGAGCCAATCTCCTTGGTCTCCATTGCCTTTGATCACACATGATAAGGTGATGGTCTTAAGTCTTGTTTTTGCATACAATGAAATTGTATCTCTTGGTTCTTTGGCCATCATGCATTGAGAATGCTTGGTTGGTGGTTTTGAAGCCAAGAATTACACTCCTTTGACTTTGTGTAATGATAAGGAGGGTAATAGTGCACATATATTCCTTGAGAATACACTGCTTTGCCTCTATTTGCTCTCTGTTGCAGCAAAAAGGGAAGTGCAGGAAAGCAGCAGCCAACCGGCCACCAGAAGTCGCCAACAGCCACCATTGGTAGCCGATCGGCCAGAAATGAATTTTGCACCAGTGTGTTCCTGAGTTGGAGCAGAGGCATTCTGGGAGTTGGTACAATTTTCAGAGATTTAACGAGTGTAAATAGAGGCATCCGATGGCAAGGCGGTGGATTTTTTGGAGGAAGCCAGCAGAGCATGCATGTGTCCCTCGCCCTCGAGGCCATTTAATTGCTTTAAATTAGTTAGTGTAACTTGTTATTCAATTCCGATTTGTTATAATTAATTAGCTTGGAATAAGTTAGTTAATTAGTTTTGGTTTGTAATAGCTTAGCTTAATTAGTGTGGCTAGTTAGCTTATTCATTCAGACCCATCTTCGCGAGGGCACAATGTTGTAATAAGTGTGCGTGCGTATGTGCATGTCTTCCAACCCCACGTCTTTCTCCCTTTTATTTTATCCTCTTTCGATGGTTAGATTAGGGATCATTTTCAATTAGCATACCTTATGCTTGCATGTTTGCATCATTCATTTGTCTTGCATGCACCGAGGCTCGGTGCATCATTCAAACTGCATTGTCAATTCAAGACTTCTTTGAATACCTGTTTCAAAGCATGCTATCAAAGTGTTACAAATCAAATGCCATATTAGTAGCCGAGCCTATTAATTTCATATCGCATGTGTTGCATTGGGCACCTTATATAGTTAGGATCATGCATCTTTCTAAATAGTTTTTGTTTTGGCTTGGAGTACTTGGTAAGTTTTATGCTTTAGCATACTTGCATGAGTGTGATTGGCATATTGCCATGTTTCGCATGCTTGCCATGAGGCTATGTGCTTACTTTCAAAACTGCACGAATGTCTGTGGATGAAGGCTTTGTTGTTTGAATTGGAATAATTCAACGAATGTATGTTTTAAAGTGCACTTTGTGAAGTGGCGAAATCATGTTTTAAGCCCATCTTTTTTGATGTCAAATCCGCGTTTTAGCCCACTTGATGGTGGCAAATTCAAACCATTTTTTGAAAACAAAACATGACTTGAAATGTTCCAATTCTTGCAATTTAGTCTATACTTGCTTGTGTGCGTCACATAGGAAAGTTAGATTAATAACTGGACAAGAACACATGAGGTTTATAAAACAACATATCATGATTAGTAGAGGCCGATCTTTGATCGGGCAAGCAAGGGTGCTCATTTTAGTACCTTCCCCTTTCGTACCCAAGCTCCCGAGCCGAGGCAACTTTGGTGATGACGGACACGTGGCCTTTAGCACGAGTCAGGATTTCCTAAATTTTTCCGAAAACAAAATATTTAGGTAGCGACTCTGTAACCTGGCAAAGTAGTCTAATTTTGACATTATTTGATTTAAAATCTGATTTTCCAAAACGATATGCCGGATTAGACTTTTTAGTAATTGTCAATTTCATATTGCACTTGTGAGACTAGATTCAGAACCGTGACAGGAATCCGAACTGTAGGACCAATTCGAGCTTCCGAAAAGGGGGCGAGAAAAAGTCGTGCTACAGTTTCTGGCGACTCTGCTAGGGACTTAAAGAACTTGACTCAAACTCATTATATGTTATTTTATCTACACTTATGTGTTTCTTTGCATTACATTTGCATTGGTGCGCCTAAGTCACAATGTTTTCCATCTGCTATTCCTGAGCGGTTTGTCAGAGGCTTTCTTGGAAAAGATTGCCAAAAGGCTAACTGGTTGCGGGCTCTGCCATGATGGGAACACAACCCTTTGATCTGGACTACTGCTGTACCGTTTGATCCTCCATTCACTTCTCGGTGTTAGGTGTGAGAGGTGTTGTCATGACTCAAACCCGCCCCTATGGGTTAAGGACATAACCGACCAGTAATCATGAGATTACCTACGGCCTCAGACCAAATAAAACGTATTTCAACAGAGTAAAGGGGCCAAAACGAAAGCAAATTTAAAACTTTGTCCATAGGGCTGTGCTTACATGGTATAGCAAAATCATTCCAAAAGTATTTCATAATAACTCACACATACCCATATGGTTAATCTATATCCAGGAACTTTCAGTCGTACAGTCAGCCGAACAAAACATATATACAAAGGTAATTCAACGTTTTCGCCCACATGGCAAAGATATAACAAAAGAACAAATGGGTAAAAAGAAAGTTCGACTGTTTCACACATACTTCACTGGGGCTGGGTTTGGACATCTCTTGGCTCATCTACAGACACATGAATGAGAGTGAGCGAAAGCCCAGTGAATAATATCAAATAAAGAAGATACATGAACGGAATTTAAAACAAAATAGATCAGACGACCTTGGGCCTAATTCATATTTCTATCTAGTATATCAAGTGACTACAGATCCAAATGTATCAAATGGCCTCGGGCCCAATTCATTCATATCCGACGGCCTTTGGCCCAATTATTCATGTCCGACGGCCTCTGGCCCAATCATTCATATCCAACGGCCTCTGGCCCAATCATTCATATCCGACGGCCTTTTGGCTCAATCATTTGGCATAACGAATATTTGTCCATAATTCAAATTAACAAACTTATCAAATTCAAATAAAAGTATGCAATTGGACAAATAGCATATTTCAAAATGTCTTTACTAAGATATTACTCACTGTGTTCTGCCGATGGATTCGTCCTTGTGCTCGACCCTACATAATACATAACACATATCGGGTCACAAATGATTCAATCCACTCTTAACTCATACATTCCTCTTATGCCTCTTTCTTATCTTCTTAGTCCATTTACAATGCTCAATGTATGCCTAAGAGTGCTTAGGAGTGAAAGAGAATAGAAACAAAATGTAAAACCAGCTATACAAAATTTTTGAAACAAGGCTCCTCGCTTGAGTGCGGTTTCTGCTGCTCGAGCGGACCCCTTGGGTCTGCAAAAGTACTAGTTACCTCATTTTTACACTCTGAGTGTGATTTAGGATGCTCGAGCTGAGAGTCAAAACATGTGATTGATGCTCGAGCGTGATTCTCCCTGCTCGAGCGGATATCAATGTCTGCAAAAGTTCTGGGAGCTAGCATTTTGCGCTCAAGTGGCCCTTCCCCCGCTCGAGCGGATATGCCAAATTCTAGAATTTTCAAAATTGTTCTTGAAGTTCAAACTTGGCATTCAAAGGCCCAAAACTCTTGTTTTTGGTTCAAAAATGTGGGAACACATTATATATCATGAGGACACAAGCAATATGAGGCCAATTCTTCAAAATCATGGTTCATTCACAAAATCATCTTGAATTTTCTTTATAAGTTTCAAAACCATGCATTCAACTTCGTACAAGTCCAATTTTTCATCAATCATACATGCATGTTAACTTTTGACTCCAATCTTGTTTCAAATGGTATAAATGATTCTTATAATCATGAAACTCATGAGAATTATGCATGCATGTGAGATTTGGTGCCCAATTCATCATGTTCAACATGCTCCATGCTTGAATGTGTAAAATCATGGCAATTCCATACATGCATGTGCATAAACTTCAAGTTCACCAAATTCAACACAATTCACATTCTTGATTACAATCTAACTTGAATTCACAAAGTCGCAAACTCAAACTCATGAATTTCATGCTCAATTACTCACCTAGAGGCTCAAATCTTTCAATTCCTAGCTAGCTCTTGAGTCTAGCTTCCAAACCTTGAATTCCCTTGCAAAAATCTACAAGGATGCCTTGTCTCCCTCTCTAAACCGGCCCCCTCTCTCTCTCTCTCTCTAGAATATACAATCTGATTTGAGCTCAAAAGAATGAGCTTAAGTGTAATACGGCCCCTTATATATGAACCTTGTTAATCAAATTTGATTAGGATTAACTAATGGTGCTTAATTCAATCAGTTTAAACTAATTAATTCATTCTGAATCAGTTTCCAATTAAATTTCACCATAGGCACTAAAATTATGCTAATCACAATGGCGTAATCAATTTCAGTTTCTGACGCCTCTAAGGTCTTCAATTAAAATCTTAAAGCAGAAAATCAAATAGATTTTCCTACGGTGAACAGATAGAAATACAAAAACACATATAATCACTTAATTATCACTCAAGACCAAATTAAACACATAATCACAATCATAATTAAAATCAATTAACATACTATGAAGTAGGGTTATCACAAGTATATTAGGTAGTCTTGCTGAGGTACCTTTTTTGACCAATTGGCCTAGTTGCATATCGGAAGCCATAGAGACTGTTCCAAACTAGGACAGGTTGCTCACCTGAATGCAGGATTGTATGAAACCGCTTGTTTGCGTAGTGAACCCCTAACTCCTGACGAGATTAGGATAGGGTAACCCAACCCCATCATAGGGGTGTTTTGGCTCTCACTTGCTTGATACATGCTTTTAGAGTGTAGCTCTGTAGGAATGTATGTATTAGTTGCAAGTCTGGGTATCAGTTTAAGGGTATCAGTTTTGAGGTAGAAATTTGGGGCAGAAATCAGTGTTTGAGTACAGTCGTCCAACTTAAGATTTCGACTGTGTGTTTTCTTTGTCTGAGCCGAGGTACTGTGCATTTTCTGATTTTTGTCTCTTTTGCTTTCTTTTTCTTTTTGTAAGGTAGTGTTTCACAATTGCTTCAGACGAGGCAGTTACCCCCCAAGCACTCTGGACTCGTGTTAGGCGACTCTACAGATCAGGGGATCTTATCGGAGGATAACCAATTTTTGCTTCGCTACCCCCGGTTACAAGACGGAGGAGAATCCAGCATAACTCATCGGTTCGCGAGTTACCTTCATTTAGCGAAGCCCAGTTGTTTGCTTCAACTTCAGAAAGGGAATAGACACCAGTTCAGATAGAATAGCATCCTGTAGTCAACATGGAGGACATGCTCCGCCAACTTCAGCAAACCATCGAGGCAATGCAGTTAGACGCTGCTCACAAAACGAAAGTCACCGCTCGCCAAGCGAAAATTGCAGCTCAGCAAGCTGAGTTGATTGCTAGGCTACAGTAACAACAACTACAACAAGCAGCAGCTTCTACTTCACAACCACCCCCAGTCAGGGTTCCAATACCCGGGGTTACTACTGATGTCCAGGAAAATGCAGACATTCTGGCAGAGCCAGTCCTACCCCAGATTTGCAAAGCTCCAGTCTACCCAACAGAGGCACCCTTTGAGTTTAAGGTTGACCCTACTGCTCTGAAAGTGAGCAAGCTTGAGAAGTATTTTAAACAAGCTCAAGGTGTTAATTCGATCCCGAATATAGAGGACAGCTATATAGATTCGGTGGTGACATTGCCGGATATATTTAAAATGCCACATATAGACCGCTTTGATGGCTCAGGTGATCCCATGGTCCACTTATGGCTATTTTCAAATATTCTGTGCTCGATAACCCTAACTAGACTGTAGAAGTTATCCCTCTTCGGCAAGACCTTGTCAGGTATCGCAGCCATTTGGTATGCTAAACTTGAGGATTCTGTGAAAAGGAGCTAGGAAGAGATAGCTGAGGCCTTTATTGTTCAATACTCCTATAACACCCAAATCGAGGTCACAACTCGTGATCTCGAGGCAACTCGTCAAGAGCCGAAGGAGGGCTTCTCCGATTTCGTCACTCGGTGGAGGGCCAAGGCCTCAATGATGACCACCTGGCCAGCTAAAAAGGACCAGATCAGGATGGTCGTCCGTAATTTGAAACCGAGGCTGTTACAAATGATGATAGTCTTAGCTCTACCTATATTTGCTGACCTTCATGAGATAAGGGTGCAGATAGAGGATGCGATGAAACAGGGTCTGATAAACCATGAGAAAGAGCAGCCCAAGAGGGCTTTTACACACAATTCTAATGCGACTACAAGTAGTAATGCAGCTGCAAGGATCTCTGATGTTGGTATGGTCACCACCACACTGAAAACTGCCAATCCCTTTGTCGGTACATCCGAAACTACCTCACAACCTATAAAACACCAACCCTAAGGCCACAGGGTTTTCACCCCGCTCTATATGTCTCTATCTATGGCCTTGAGGGTCCTAATAAAAAAAGGACAACTAAAGCCCTTAGAGCCGCGTCCATTGCCTAATCCCCTCCCTCCTACACACAACCCAGCCAAATACTGCGCCTTCCACCAACAACATGGTCATGATACTGACCTATGCTTTAGACTCCGTCATGAGATTCAGGATCTCATTGACAACAAAGTGATAGCGCGTCCTCAAGAGCCTAACATCACTACAAATCCTCTCACACCACATAACCAAGCCCCTTCACACAGGTAAATAAACCTTATCCAAATGCTGGCTGTCTCGTACGATCCCAGTATATACATCACCCCCTCTCACCTACCTAAGCCGGCGCTGTTCATCCCGAAAAGCATAGACTTGTGCATGATGAGCACGTCCATATCCTAACCCGAACCTGTGGTGGTGGCTATGGTAGAAAAAGGCATGCCTGAGGGTTCTATGAGCTTAACTGAAGAGGAATAAAACTCGTGCCAGTACATTGTGCCAACCAATCAGGCTAGACTAGGAGTAGAATTGCCGACAGGAATGGAGGTTAATGTAGTTAGGGAGGATGGACCAAGCTAAGGACTGGATGACTTAGTTAAGCTCGAGGAAGACATCAGTAACCTGCAGTCCTTCGATGAACAAGATTTGGAGAGTGTACAGATTGGTTGGTTTGACATGAACGAATCAATGAATAATACGTGGTGGCTCAGTGATGAACCGGATGTTGATGAGGGGTCTCAACCAAAGCAGGAACAACTGGAAACAGAAACTATTGCAACGGCCAGAATGGTCGATGACAAGGGAAAGTCGCTGGAGAGCACCAGTACTAAGAATTTTGCTCAAGAATTGAGTAGCATTTGTACAGCTGATACAGAACAGGAATCCGCGCTGAAGTGGTTCAATCATTAAATAATTGAGAATGATTAGAAGGCTAGAAAAGCCAAGGGCCCTGTAAGGACTGACTATGTTGTGGATGCAAGCATACTTACAACAGAACCGGATAGTTGTTTGCCGGTTGCCAGAGGAATGTGGTGGGAAGATGATGATTTGCATCTTGCCCGCATGGATGAAGATTGGGGACAGAATCTACTAGATGATACATGGTATTCCGAGGAAGTCGATTACATGACTCGGAGTGGCCGGTACTTTAAGCCCCCACACCTGGACCAACCGGAAGCATCAGGGAAAGATAAGGAAGCAGAAAGGGAGAAAGAGAAACTGCTAGAAGAGGAAGCTGTACTGAAGCAGCTGAAAAAGATTCAAGTAGATATATCCATTTAGGGATTGCTCATGCCTTCCCGAGTGCATAGACAAGCCACCCTATCAGCAATGGATAAAGCTAAGCTCTCTATTGAGACAACTCCCGAGCAGTTAGTGGGACTGGTTTTCCCCGGGGGTGCTTCATCAACTTTGACTTTCACAAACAAAGAATTCCCGCCTGACAGCTCTGAGCAGAATAAACCACTCTACATCTCTGTTTGAATGTAAAGAAAAGTGGATACTAGTTGTCTTGGTTGATACAGGATGTACAATCAATGTGTGTCCGTCACGTACGACCTATGCTATTGGCTTGAAGCCAGCAGACTTCGTACCAACGGCCCAAGTGATTCGGGCTTATGACAACGCGAGCCGGAAGCGGATGGGGATAGTTCGGATCAGAATGCAAGTTGGCCCGGCGCAACAGGATATTGACTTCCATGTCCTGGATGCTCCGGCCACTTTTAACTTACTTCTTGGATGGCCGTGGCCGCACCAAGTGAAAGCTATTTCTTCCACTCTGCATCAGATGTTGAAGTACCCCCATGGGAAAGAGGTAGCTATTATTTTCAGAAATTCTTCCATACATCCTCCGCCAGAAGTCACTATACTGGTATTGGAAATTGAACACGGCGATGAGGATGTTTCCTTGTCTGGGTTTACCTTGGCTGAGGCCCGGGTAGTGCAAGATATTTTGGCTGTTGATGAGGGGCTGTACGTCTGTGCTCAATCAGTCAACCTCATGAACAAGCTACAACATGTACTCGGAATGGGATTAGGAAGAAGTGGCGGGAAGGGCATTGCTGCATTGGCCAAAGTGCCACATAACCCCCTGTAGCTCGACTTTTTCGCGCCCCCTTTCAGAGAGCTCGAATTAGTCCTATAGTTCAGACTCCTGTTACGGTTCTAAATCTAATCTCACAAAGTGCAATGTGAGACTGATAAACACCAAACAGTCCAATCTGGCAACTCATTTTGGAAAATCGATTTTAAATCAAATAATGCCAAAATTGGACTGCTTTGCCAGATTACAGAGTCGCCACCTAAATATTTTGTTTTTGGGAAATTTAGGAAACCCTGACTCATGCCAAAGGCCACGTGTCTATCATCACCAAAGTTGCCTCGGGTCGGGAACTTGGATACGAGAGGGGAAGGTCCTGAAATGAGCACCCCCGCTCGCCCGATCAAAAGATCGGCCTTTACTAAACATGATGTGTTGTTTTGTAAACACATGTGCTCTTATTCCGGTTTATTAGCTAACTTTACTATGTGGCGCACACATACAAGTATAAACTAAGTCGTGAGATTTGGAACGAATTCAACTCATGTTTGCTTTCGAAAGTGGTTTGAAATTACCACCCTCAAGTGGGCTAAAGAACGGATTTGACACCTCAAGTGGGCTTAAAACATGATTTGCCACTTCGCAAAGTGGGCTTAAAATATACATTCGATGAATTGTTCCTATTCAAGCAACAAAGCCTTCATCTACAGGCATTCATGTAGTTAATTATTTAAGCACATAGCCTCATGGCAAGCATGCGAAACATGGTAGCACTCACACTCATGCAATCATGCTAAAGCGTAAAACTTACAGTGTACTCCAAGCCAAAACAAAAGCCAGTTAGAAATATGCATGATTTTAACTATGTTAAGATGTCTAATGCAACACATGCAATAATGCAATTAATAGGCTCGGCTACCTAAGATGGCATATGAATGCAACAATTTGATAACATGCTTTGAAACACGTATTCAAATAAGTGTTGAAATACAATGCAGTTTGAATGATGCGCCGAGCCTTGGTGCATGCAAGACAAATGAATGGATGCAAACATGCAAGCATAAGGTTGTAGACACCCCATTTTTGACCGACCTTGAGACTCAGACGTCACCAGTTGAGCACTCGGTGATGTTGCATAACGTGCTCGTTCAGAAGTTTCAGAGTCGCGGCTGCGAGCCTTGCCTCCGGACTTCCGAACCCTCTTCTGTGCCTTGTCTCGGTTTGCGAACCAGACTCGGTTTTCTCTGTTTCTTTTCCTGAGGGGAGGGAGAGGTCCCGTAGACCATCTCTCAATGTCCGCAGGCTACATTTGGTGGCCGTAGGCCATTTTTCCCATTTCAGAGTCCGGTTCCCGGTTTTCGGAGCCGTCAGGCCATGTGCCTCGGTTCGGGACCGCTTAACCATCTCCTATTGCTCTAATTTTTGGCATACATCTTATTTTCTCCCTTTTGAGGGACACTGGGGGCTGAGAAACCCACTTCGAGGTCGAATACCATTTTCGGTGCTTAACAGCCCATTTTCGGGACCCCGAACTGCGTGTTTTGGCCCCGGAACGTTCGTTTTGCAACGGTTTTCGTTCATTTTTGGCAGGTACCTCTGTTTTATCACAAGGAAGGTCACTGAAGGGTGGGAGGCCAGCAATTATTGCAGCAGCCAGTTATCTCTCCTCCGGAGCCTCCCGGCGCCCGTTTTTCCAACTTCCGGGCTAATGTTGAATACCTTGGAGCTAATGTTGTCAACTTTCAACCACATATCTGTGATCTACACATCTGGGAGGCCACTAAAAGTTGGTGGCCGGACATTAAGGTCACCTGACCCTTTTGACCCCTTTCTTCCGGGCTAATGTTGAACCCCTTAGACCTTTTTTCTCGAACTTTGAACCACATATCTGTGATCTACACACCTGAGAGGCCACTAAAAGTTCATGGCCGGCCAGTAATTCAACTTGACCCTTTTGACCCCCTCTTTCCGAGCCAATGTTGAACCCCTTGGACCCACTTTCTTGGACTTTTAACCACATGGTTGTGTTGTACACACATAGGGCTACCTCCCCAGTAGCTAGCCGGCCAGAAAATATCATTGACCCTTTTGACCCCTAGCCGGCCGGCTAGGGGGTGTGGCCGGCCGGCCACCTCCAGTAAAAGTGAGAGGCCGGCCTGCTTCTCCTCACTGTACCCTTTCCAGCTGTTAGGCAATATCCCCTAGATATTTTCTGTATCCGGGAGATATTTTGTGGGGGAGTTTTCCTCTCCATTTCCCCCACCTTTTACACCCCCTCTTGGCCCTTTTAACCAGCTGATGGCCTCCTCTACAAGGGTTAGAAAAACTTTTCTTCAAAGCTCCATAGCCACCTCCATCTTCTTCTTCTTCAATTCTTCAAAAAACCCTAAGTCCATAACCTTCATTCCTTCTACACCACCAAGCTCTACCACCACCATCTCATTTCCAGCAGCAAGGAGGGATTCTTGAAGGCTAAAGAAGCTGCAAATCCATCCAAGAAGCAACAAAAATTCGGATCTTCAAGGGTAAGTTACACTTTTACCCTTTTGACCCTTTTTCTTGATCCATTTCTAAGCCTCACTTCCTTTTTGTTTCAAGCTCCGGCCCTAACTGAAAAGGGCCATATTTTGAGCTCATCTTCACTTTTCATTAAGGGCTCAACCCTGTTTGGACCCTCCATAATACACTTGCTTCATTGACCATCTTGTATGTCATAAATTTGCATGCTATTTTTGACCCATGAGAAATTTATTTTCGAGCATGTTGTAAACTGATATAAGGCTTATTTTGAGCCCCTCTTCAACATTTGGGAAGGGCTCAACCTTGTTTGGTGTCTCCATGTGTCACTTGTAGTTCAATCCCTTATTTGGCCTCATTTTTGCATGAGTTGATAGCCCTCTTTTCTTCTGTTTTTGGACCTTGGTCCGAACTGAAAGTGGTCTTATTTTGGCCTATACTTAATATTTCATTCACACTTTTTTTCTGTTTGGTGATTATTTTGTATACTTCATGTTTTAGCACCTTTTGAGCTTCATTTTACATCACATTTTTAGCATATTTGTATACTGATTTTGAGACTGTCATATACTGTAAATGTTCATATTTTTGGTCCATCTTCAGTGTTGTAGAAGGAAATTTTTCAGTTTGGGTTTTGCTTATACCACTTGCTTCATTACCTCTCTTTTGGCCCCTATTCTTGCATGCTATGTTTCCATTATCTATGCTTGCTGTTTGGCCATGTTTATAACTGTGAAAGTGCATCTTTTGGGACTGTCTAGCTTCTGTCTTTGCATTGCATGTCCATATTGTGCATGTTTGGCATGGCTATAGGCCATTTCGGGTGCTTAATGTTGCATTTCGGGACATTTCCTTGCATTTCATGTCATTTCGCTTCATTTCGGGACTGTTTTCCCCCATATTTTGTTGCTGAAATTCCATTAGCATGCTTGCATATCATTTTTGCCATGTTCCATTGCATTCCGCCATCGCCTCGGTTTGCGTGCCCGTGTGCACGCATTTCGAGGCACTCCATTTTTATCCGTTGGCATCCTATGTGAGTGTGGCTGAGGCTCACTCATGTTGGTATAAGTCCATTTGTCATTTCCATGTCATTTCATTGCATTTCATCATTGCCTCGGTTTGCGTGCCCGTGTGCACGCATTTCGAGGCACTTCTTTTTTATCCGACGGCATCCGATGTGAGTGTGGCTGAGGCTCACTCATGTTGGTATAAGTCCATTTGTCATTTCCATGTCATTTCATTCCATTTTATCATCGCCTCGGTTTGCGTACCCGTGTGCACGCATTTCGAGGCACTCCATTTTTATCCTCCGGCATCCGATGTGAGTGTGGCTGAGGCTCACTCATGTTGGTGTAAGTCCATTTGTCATTTCCATGTCATTTCATATCACATATCGTCGCCTCGGTTTGCGTGCCCGTGTGTACGCATTTCGAGACACATATCGTCGCCTCGGTTTGTGTGCCCGTGTGCACGCATTTCGAGACACATATCGTCGCCTCGGTTTGCGTGCCCGTGTGCACGCATTTCGAGACACATATCGTCGCCTCAGTTTGTGTGCCCGTGTGCACGCATTTCGAGACACATATCATCGCCTCGGTTTACGTACCCGCGTGCACGTACTTCGAGGCACCTCATTTTCCTCATTCGCATTGTTTTTACCATCGCCTCGGTTTACGTGCTCGCGTGCACGTACTTCGAGGCACCTCATTTTCCTCATTCGCATTGTTTCTACCATCGCCTCGGTTTGCGTGCCTGCGTGTACGTACTTCGAAGCACCTCATTTTCTTCATTGCATTCATCATCGCCTCGGTTTGCGCGCCCGTGTGCACGCATTTTGAGACACATGTCATTTTCTCGGTTTGCGTGCCCGTGTGCACGCACTTCGAGGCATTTCATTTTCATAGCATTCTGTGTATGTTAGGACTATATCTTAGTTGCATTTCATGCATATCATGCATATTACATCATGTCCGGAATAGGAGTTAGCCCGGGCACGGGAAACGAGGTACATTTCGTACTCCGAGTGACGGAATGTGTCTCAATTCCCCAGTCACCGACACTCCGGATTATCCATGATGGGGTTAGGTTTTAGCTGTAATTTCATGTGCATTCATCCTATATTGAGTTGTGCATTTCGACTCCTCGACCATCATGCCTCGGTATACGTGATTGGTGGCACGAGGATCGAGGCATGCATATATCTGTGCAAATACATTGCTATGCCCCTTTCCTGCTCTCTGTTGCAGCAAAATCAGGAGTCAACAACTTTTTGGGAATTGGCACGCATTTCAAGGCAGGTGTAAACAGAGGCTAATTGGGGCATTCCGGTGGATTTCCGCGCAAGACAATCCGAACATGCATCATCCATCAGAAGCAAGGCAGTCCTTGGCTTGCACGCCAGTTTTATTTGCTTTCTTAGTTAATTCATTAATTAATTAGGATTCTGTAATATTTTGGACTGTAATATTCTTTTATTCGGGACTGTAACATATGGACTGTATATTTATTCGGACCCTCTGAGTGAGGGCACAACTGTAATAAGCGTGCGCGAGTGTGATGTATGTCTTCCAACCCCACGTCTTTCTCCCTTTTATTTATCCGCTTATGATGGTTAGATTAGGACATATTTAAATTAGCGTACAGTATGACAGCATGTTCGCATCATTCATCTGTATTGCATGCACCGGGCTCGACGCACCATACTAACTGCATCGTACTTTCAATTCTAAAATGAATACATGGTAGTTGTAGCATTTCATATACCATCTTAGAATAGCCGACCCTGCTATAGTTGCATTTTTGCATGCGTTGCATTAGGCATTTCTGTATACTTAGGATCATGCATGATTTCTAATACAGTTTTTGTTTTGGCTTGGAGTACCCGGTAAGTTTTATGCTTTAGCATCCTTGCATACGTGTGAGTGTTGCCATGAATAGCATGCTTACCATGAGGCTATGTGCTTATGTGATATAACTGCCTGAATGCCTGTGGGTGAAGGTTGGGTTATCTGAATTGGAATAAATCATCAAATGTTTTAAGCCTACCTGCGGGTAGCAAACCGTTTTCAAAAACAAACAAGAAGTGTTTTGTTCCAATCCAGGCGACCTGGTCTATATTTATATGCTGTGCGCATCACATAGTAACCTAGGCTAATAACCGGTACAAGAACTCACAATGTTTTCAAAAATTGATATCATGGTTAGTAGAGGCCGGTCTATGACCGGGCGAGCGGGGGTGCTCACGAAGTGACCTTCCCCAATCGTACCCAAGTTCCCGAGCCGAGGCAACTTTGGTGATGACGGACATGTGGCCTTTTGGCACCGAGTCAGGGTTTCCTAAATTTCCCAAAATAAAATATTTAGGTGGCGACTCTGTATCTGGCAAGGCAGTCCATGTTTGGCACTACTTTTTCAAAAATCAGTTTCTCAAAACGATTTGCCGGATTTGGACTCTTTGGTTCAGACTTAGAACCGTGACAACATAAATCGAGTCCGAGCTGTAGCGAGGTCCCCCGCGGGCTTGTTACAAAGGTATGCTAATCAAAACATGTCCCTAAACTAACCATCGAAAGTGGTTAAATAAAATGAAGAAAGACACGGGGTTGGAAGACATGCACATACGCACGCACGCACACTTATTACAACATTGCGCCCTCGTGAAGGAGGGTCCGAATGAATAAGCTAAGCTAAGCTAAGCTAATTATTACAAAATAACTAATTAACTATTCTAGTTAACTAATTATTACAACACAATTGAATAACTAGCTATGCTAAGCCAATTAAAATATTACAAAACAGATTAAATTAGTTAATTACAACACTTGTATTAATCAACTACAACTAGCTAATAAGGCAATAAGGTGGCCTCACGGGTGAGGGAGATATGCATGCTCGGTTGGCTTCCTCCCGAAAATCCATCGCCTTGCCGTCGACTGCCTCTATTTGCATTTGTTTGATCTCTGAACATCGAACCAACTTCCAGATTGCTTCTGTCCCAACACAGGAACACTTTTGCTCAAAAATGAACTGGTGACCGGTCAGCCACAAAAGGTGGCTGTCGGCCACCCTAACAGGTCGGTCGGCTACTTCAAGTGGCCGGTCGGCTACTTCAAGTGGCCGGTCGGCCACCCCTTTTTCAGACTTCTATTTTTGCTACAATAGAGAGCAACAGAGGCAAAGCAATGCATTTTTCAAGAAATGTGTGTACTGCCACCCTCCTTATCATTTCTCAAGCTCAAAGGAGTATGGCACTTGGCTCTCATGCCACCAATCAAGCATTTTCAGGCATGATGGCCAAAGAGTCAAGCTTGTAAAAGCTTAATGAATGCACAAATAAGACTCGAAGGACCACCACCCTATCATGCGTGATCAAGGATGACGGCGACCAAGAAACGTGACACGTTTCATCACTTTGAGTATGAAACGTCCCACATTTCTTGTGTTTAGATTAACGTCCAATCCAAACACATGCAATGCAATACAACATGCTTATCTTGCTCAAGTTTTACTTGTCATGTTTTGTTTATACATTTTACATTACCGATTAGTCCTTTAACCGATTAAGTCCAAAGTGAGAGTCCTCTAATTGGAAAGAGGGTCTAAGCCACATGTGCCTTGAGCATGAAAGAGGCCTCATGATGTTGGTTAGTAGAAACCCTCAAGGGAGGATTAAAACCATTAGGCATGAGAGCCTACATTTCACACTTAAGCCAACAAGGGGCTTAAGGCCACTTTCAAAGCAAAGTAAAAGGTGAAGAATAAAGGGAGGTTGCAGACTTTTTAGTACTGAAATGGCATGCAAAAAGACACTAAATCATGCAAGCAACTCATGCACAACATGCTAAGAGCCTAAAAGCGTCAAACTAGTGAAGATCACAACACTACAAGCATGCAACACAAAGCTCAACTGACCAAATTAGCTCTGGACAGAGTTAAAACATGCCAAAACAGTGGCTAAAACATGCTGAGAAGCATAAAAGGCTAGAAAAACATGCTCTCATATTAGCTCACAAATAAGACTCAAAGCACAACTCTCAAAAGCAATGAAAGAGTGAAATAAGTGAGAGTGTGGCAGAGCTATATACACTGAAATCACATGTTAAATGATGCTAAAACATGCAATCATCTCAAGCAAAACATGTTAGAGGCCTTAAAACACTAAGCAAGTGAAGGCATTTGTACTACAACCATGCAAGACTAGGCTCATATGACCAAGACCACCCAAAACAGAGTTAAATCATGCCAAATCAATAGCCAAAACATACTGAGATTAAGTCACAAAAAGGTAGAAAAATATGCTCACATGTTAAGCTATGTACACTTGCAAACAAGACACGCGGAGAGGAGGCCACCCCCTCCTATTTTGGATTTCAAAACATACCTTTTACCACTGAAATTCCCCTAGAATTCAATGGTTGAAAGAGCCCAAAAAATTGTTTCAAAAAGCTTTGAAAGAAGCACAAAAGACTTCACAAGCCAAAGAGCAAAAAGAGGAGACAACCCCTTAACTCAAGAAGACTTAAACCACCATTTTGAAACCTTAAAAAAGAGAGTTTTTTATGGTTTAAAAACTAGGTCAAAACAGTGCAAAAAGATAGTGAAGCAATCAACTGAAACAAAGCTTAAATGAGGTAAGCCTTATACCTTTGAAGCACAGCAATAAACAGCCACAATTTTGAGCCAAAACTAGCCTTATGAGCTCAAGCTAAGCCTCAAAGAACCTCAGATCCAAGATGAAGATGTTTGGTCAAGGGTCTTAGTGTAAATGTGTAGAGAATTCTCACTTTCAAGCACAAAATAGGGAGAGAGAGAGAGAGAGAGAGAGAGAGAGAGAGAGAGAGGATTCTAGAGAGAGAGAGAGAGAGAGGAAATTTGCTCACAAAATTTTCTAACCCCTCAAATGGGGGAGAGTCCCCCTATTATATAGAAATGCAAACCAAAGGCTTGTATTCATCTCTCCATATACGTATATAGAGATGGCATTCAGTGATCAACAGCCGGCACAGCTGGCAAAGAAAATATCTAAAAAAGAGAAAAATTGCTGTCGGCCACCTCCTCTAGCCGACCGACCACTTCAAGTGGCTGACAAAGGGGAAAAGTGGCCGATAAGGCCGGTCCCCCCTCCAGGCAAGAGGCACCAAGGTTTGGTTCAAAAAACAAGAACAAAACAAAGAGAGTTTAGAGGCCCAGAGACAAGGCGCTCCGCCGAGAACTTCGGGTACTCAAAACGAGCACAAACAAGCACAATCATCGAGTGCACAAACGATGACGTCTAAGTCTTGAGGTCGGTCAAAAATGAGGTGTCTACACCCCCATACCTTTGGTCTAGGTTACACCCCTACTAGAAAGGATTGGGTAAGAAAAAAAAGAGAAATGGCAGGAAGAGCCAAGGCAAGGCAAAGTGGAAAGCACTATGAGCTGGTGCACAGACCTATTCAAGGAACCCTGAACGACCGCTTTGTCCAGGAATGGGGAGGATTTCCCATTTTGTCGCTTTCCTGAGCCTTAGCTGAACTCTGAGAAGCGGCGTTTGCCTAGCTTTGAGATCTTCTTCAACCTACAGCTGCAGGGGAATGAAGTTGCAGAAGAACAGACTGATCTACCAGCTGAGGCTGAACAGAGTACAGAGGACGAGTCCAATGGCAGTGAGCTTGGGATAGGAGCAGCGCTAGATTGTCTCATTTTGGATCCTCAGATCGAACCGAAGAGCTTGGTGGATGACTTCTCCGTTTCTGTGATCGGAGATCAATCGGTTGTGGACCCTTCTATCAGCATTGTGGATGCATCTATCACATCCTCCCTTGTTTGGCAGTTCGAGAAGGGCTTTTTGTCTAGCAGTTCTGAGTCAGGTAGTGAATCAAAATCTGATTCCACAGAGTCTGTGGAGTCGGAATCATATTCCAGTTCTTCCGAGTCAGAGTTCGGTATTCCTGGGATTGATAACCCGGATGTCGTTGTTTTGTCCAGGTCGTCTTTTTCCTTTTCTTTTGAGTTGGTTGTAACTGAGGAATTAGACGAACTGGAAGCTTTGAATAAGAATGGTACCACTGCTATTTCTGAGTACTTTTCCGTGCCACATGTCTATTGCATTGATCTTGACTTTCAAAATTTTGGCAAAAACGATGAGGAAAGAATTCCTCTAGTTTTAAAATATTTGATTGATCGAGAGAATGACAGGTTTATGAAACCCCTGGTTGATGAAATCATTGCAATTAATGTGGGTACTGAGAAGGATCTGCGTCTGGTCCAGATCGGGTCCATGTTGTCTTCGCAGGAACGCGAGCACTTAGTCGCTTTATTAAAAGATTTCAAAGATGTTTTCGCGTGGTCCTATGAAGACATGCCTAGAATCGATCCTGAGATTATACAGCACCGGATCCCTCTTGACCCTAAGGCCCGACCCGTCAAACAAAAGCTTTGGAGAATACGCCTGGATTGGGCTTTGAAAATCAAGGAAGAGGTCACCAAGCAGATTGATGCATGGTTTCTGCTAGTATCTGAGTATCCTACTTGGTTGGCCAACATTGTTCTAATGCCGAAGAAAGATGGCAAAATTTGGGTGTGTGTATAGATTTTAGAGATTTGAACAAAGCCAGTCCGAAGGACGACTTTTGTCACGCCCCTAACTCGCCCCTAAAAGTTCGGGCATGACCTATTCTCAAACAGACATATAACCTGGTATACATATAGTATATGGGGCCTTTGACGGAAACACATAACATATAAGAATACAAAACCAAACAAATTCCATTGAGCTATTTCTAACATGCCAGGATCTCATACATTACATGCACCATAAGAAGTTGATAGAATCCAAAAATATTCCTTAGCAGGAGATGTATTTATAAACACATATACAGACCCAGCCCTATAATCGGGCATGTAACAAAACTATTGGAGTTGAACACCATCAACCTTGGAAGGGTAGCCAAGAAATAAGCCAATTATCTTAGTAGACTTCACAAAATGGGTGGCCTTGTAAGTGCTTGGATACACGAAGGTTGTCAAAAGGAACCGGGCATCATGGGTTAGGATTGACCACCTGGTTGATTGCCTACAGAAACAGACATAACAGAGAGTGAGCCTGGCTCAGTGAATAGTAATACATAATGAAGCAATGCTCAACTTGAACATGACATACAACATTATATGTGTGAATGCAGAGATTCCAAAAGTAGCCTGATTCTGTATGCATCTTATATCGGCCTTAGGCCCATACCTGATCATAAAAGCTTGATATATTATATTCTTAATTCATAACAGCTTGAAGCCCTTAACATGGTGGCATAATGCCCTTGAACATAGTGGCACAAGGCCCTTAAACATGGTGGCATAAAGCCCTTGTAACATATGGCACTAAGGCCCTTGAAACATGTGGCACAAGGCCCTTGTACTTGTTGGCATTAAAGCCCTTGGAAGTGGCATAAAGCCCTTGAAACCATACTTATACGGACTCAAGAGGTGTCTCACACGGATTCTAGAGGTGGCTCACGTCGTAGCACTTAGTTCCGTGTAGCACTTTGTTCCATATCTTGATAACTTATCTTGAATGGCCATAGGCCTAGAGTCTTATAGAACATAGGTGTTTTATCTTTCTTATTTCATTCATTACATACTTGGAGCATATTTGAGCATTAACATACATACTTACACACTTGAAACATTAATCTTAGTTGCGTACTTGAGACATTAACATAGTCACGTAAACGAAATGCTAATGAAAATCATTATTCATGTGTAAGGAAGATAATGATACTACTACTCACAGTGTTGCGACGACGTGCTTGTTCTTCCCAGAGTGTGCCCTGTACACATTCAACCTTACACACTTTAATTCCCTTTCCATATTAAATCACTTTCTGCTTCATTTTATTTCGAAGGAATTTATACATATTAAAAGACATCAAATACATATTCCGACGACATTAGAGGGTTCTACACGCAAAACGGAGCAAACCATATTTTTCAGCATGAGCCGCACGTGCGGCTGTGAGCCCCGCACGTGCGGCAGTTGGCCCCGTACGTGCGGCCCTGAGGTCCCGCACGTGCCTTTTTAGCAGAACAGAGGCCCCTGTTTTTCACCATTTCCCGCACGTGCGGCCATGACTCCCGCACGTGCGGCAGCACCTCCCGCACGTGCGGCCATGACCCCCGCACGTGCGGCGATTCAGCCCAAAAATGTCCAAAAATTCTTACAAAATCCCATCTTTTGGCACATATCTACAAGGCTCAAATCAACATTCTTATTTGATAATACATGGTCCAAAATCATGTCAAGATGATAGCAATTACATCAATTTAATTCAGTTCATCATTCTTAGGCTCTCAACATACACATATTCATGAAAATTCTTGCTTTACACATCCATAAGCACATATATCCACATCTTTGAATTCAAAGTAAAAGCTCAAATACAATGTCTCCATGGTTGATTCAAGCAACTAAGCAAGGTTATCTTGTTCATTAACTTCTTACATACTTATGGAATTATCATTCCAACCCCTAAGTAACATGATCATAAGGGTATTTTACACATCTTAAGAAGAAGAGTTATGGGAGTTAAGTGAGTTAGTCTTATACATACCTTATGCTTAATCTTCCACAAATTCCAAGCCTTTTTGATGATCTCCTCCCCCTACCCTTCAATTTCTCTCACCCATCATCTTCCCTTAGGAGCAAATATGATTTCTAAGTCTTATGAGTCATAAGACTCTTATGAGCATATGTGTATATATAAAACTTAGATAGGGACAAAAATGAATCGTTTAAGCATCCCCAAATTAAAATTTCATAAACATGCTTAATATTACTTAAAAATCATGCTGGTCATATATGTGAAATCAATTCCAGATAATTAAGCCTCTAAGGCTTCCAATTTCTAATCTAAACATTCTCATACAACAGATACTTTTCTTATTGAACAAATAGACATCTTTAATCATATGGTTTACTCACTTAAGGATTCCACAGTAACCATTCAAAATCACCAAAATAGGACCCAAAAATATAACAAAGAGCATGTACGAGGGTCGGGTTATTACAACTTTCCTCTACTGCACATCGACGAATTGGTGAACTTCACCGCAAGCCATGCGTTACTATCCTTTATGGATGGGTTTTCGGGGTACAACCAGATCTTGATGGCATCTGAAGATAGGGAGAAGACTGTCTTCACCACACCGTGGGGAACCTACTGCTGTAAAGTGATACCGTTCAGTCTGAAAAATGCTGGGGCTACTTATCAATGGGCTGCAACCACAATCTTGCATGATATGATCCACAAAGAGGTTGAGGTGCATGTGGACGACATGATTGTCAAGTCCAATCCAACAGATCAGAGAGTATCAGTTGAGGCTGAACCCACAGAAATGCACTTTTGGTGTCACAGCAGGGAAAATGCTGGGGCTCTTGATTACACAGAGGGTCATTGAGGTCGATCCTTCAAAAATCAAGTCCATCCTAGAAATGCCATTGCCAAGGACTAAAAGGGAGGTGTGAGGCTTTCTGGGTAAAGTGCAATTCATAAGACGATTTATTGCAAAATTAACCTTGACTTGTGAACCACTATTTGGTCTCCTGAAGAAAGGAAAGAAATTCCAATGGGATGACCGATGTCGGGTTGCTTTTGAGCAGATCAAGTAGTATCTACAAAACCCACCCGTGTTGTCACTGCTAGAGCCGGGGAAGCCGTTGATTTTGTACCTGTCAGTAACCGACACGACAATGGGCTACATGCTTGTGCAGGAATCTAATGATAAGGTGGAGAAAGCCATCTATTACCTGAGCAAGAAGATGCTAGAATATGAGACTCGTTACACCCCGCTGGAGAAGGCTTGCATGGCCTTGGTATGGGCTACCAAGAAGTTGAGGCACTACCTGTTAGCTCACTAAGTAATTCTGGTTTCGAGATTAGATCCCATCAAATATCTCTTCGAGAAACCAACGCTTACGGGTAAGCTAGCTCGTTGGCTGCTTCTTATCTCTGAATTTGATTTGAAGTATATGACTCATAAGTCTGTGAAGGGAAAAGTGGTAGCAGAGTTCCTAGCCGATCACCCAGTGGAGGGAGATGAAGCAATAGAGTATCTGTTCCTAGATGAGGCCATTCTGTAGGTCGAGGAAGAGATTTGGACCATGTACTTTGACGGAGCATCTAATCAGTACGGTTATGGGATAGGGGTGTTGCTGATAGCACCCAACAATTCCCATATACCTTTCGCTTTCAAACTCCGGTTCAAGGTATCAAACAACGAAGCGGAATATGAGGCATGTATCGCTGGCTTGGAAGCCACCTTGGAACTAGGGGTAAAACGGTTGGATGTCATTGGGGACTCAAACCTAGTTGTGTCTCAAGCAAAAGGAGACTGGAAGGTTAAGGAAAAAAGGATGAAAATCTATCACCAAACCCTGGATGTTCTGATTCCCAAGTTTGAGAAGCTAACCTTCACGCATCTGTTAAGAGAGAACAATAGGTTTGTTGATGCTTTATCAACTCTATCTTCTATGATAGACATCCCTTTGAGAGTCCGGATGCGTCTGATTATTATTGAATAGAGGTATGTGCCGGCCTACGAGCTGATTGCCGCAATAGATACAGTACAAGATCAAAACCCCTGGTATCATGTGTAGACCCGACTTTCTTTGCGCACCCCTCTTTCAGAGAAGGCGCGAATTGGTCTCCTACAGTTCGAACTCCTGTCACGGTTCTGAATCTAATTTTACAAAGTGCATTGTGAAACTGATAAACACCAAAGAGTCCAATCCAGCAAATCATTTTGGAAAATCAGATTTTGAATCAAATAATGCCAAAACTGGACTACTTTGCCAGATTACAGAGTCGCCACCTAAATATTTTATTTTTGAAAAATTTAGGAAACCCTGACTCGTGCCAAAGGCCACGTGTCTGTCATCACCAAAGTTGTCTCAACTCGGGAACTTGGGTATTAGAGGAAGGTCCTAAAATGAGCACCCCCGCTTGCCCGATCAAAGATCGGCCTCTACTAAGCATGATATGTTGTTTTATATACTCATGTGTTCTTATTCCAGTTATTAGCTAGCTTACTATGTGCTGCGCACATCATACAAGTATAGACTAAAATCACAAGAATTGGAACAAATCAACTCACGTTTGTTTTTTCAAAATGGTTTGAAAATGTCACTCGCAAGTGGGCTAAAGTGCGGATTTTCCACCCTCAAGGTGGGCTTAAAACATGATGATTTGCCACTTTGCAAAGTGGGCTTAAAACTCACATTAATTGAATTGTTTCAATTCAAGTAATAAAACCTTCATCCACAGGCATTCAAACAGTTTAAGCATTTAAGCAAATAGCCTCATGGCAAGCATGCTGTCATGGCAACACTCACACTCATGCAAGTATGATAAAGTGTAAGACTTACAGTGTACTCCAAGCCAAAACAAAAGCTAGTTAGAAAATCATGCATGATCCTAACTATGCAAGATACCTGATGCAACACATGCAATAATGCAAACTAAATAGGCTCGGCTATCTAAGATGGCATATGAATGCAACAATTTGATACATGTATTCAAAGAAGTATTGAAATACAATGCAGTTTGAATGATGCGCCGAGCCCGATGCATGCAAGACAAATGAATGATGCAATCATGCAAGTATAAGGTATGCTAATCAAAACATACCCTAATCTAACCATCGAAAGCGGCTAAGTAAAAAGGAGAAAGACATGGGGTTGAAAGACATGCACACACACACACACTTATTACAACATTGCGCCCTCGCGAAGGAAGGTCCGAATAAATAGTTAGCAAATCTAATCTAAGCTAAGCTAATCAACTAATCTAATTAAACTAATTAGACTAATTATTACAAAACCAAATAAAGAAATAGCTAAACTAAGCTACTTAATTATTATAACACTTAATCAATTAGCAACTAATTAATTAAATTACAAAACCATGCTAACTAACAAGTAAAGCATTAAACTACAAACTACATTGCCTCAGCTTTGCTTTGGAAAGTTGAACATGCATGCATTCGGTTTCTTGCCTCGAAAAGCCTTTTGGTTTGCTCTTGAGAGGCTCTATTTGTAGGGTGTCTCCAAGAACTCTCTGTTGAACCTTACCAAATCAATGCTGAGGAATGCACCAGTGGCCTGCCGGCCATGATGGCTTGCTGTCGACCACCTGCCAGCCAAATATGTGAACTGCCGGCCAAGGATAAAGCAGTGCCGACCATCAGTGAGGCACTGTCGGCCACTGGTGTGCTGCATCCCCATTCTGCAATAGAGCTCAAACAAGAGGAAAATGGAGGGTCTCCCAAGGGTATGTTTGTACTATACCCCTCCTTATCATCTTAAAACATCAAAGGAGTTGCACTATCGGATCCAAAACCATCAATCAAGGACTTTCAACGCATGATGACCAAAGATCCAACTTGTACTCATTCAATAAATGCAAGACAAACAATACTCTAGGACCACTACCTTATCATGGATGATCAAAGGCAATGGAGACAAAGGGGATTGGCTCACTTTCATCACTTTGAGTATGAAATGGACCAATCCACCTTGTGTTCAATATAACATCCGATTGAACACAATGCAATGCAAATACAACATGCTTGTCTTGGCATGTTTTACTTGATTCAATTCTTGTTTACACATTTTAAGTTACCAAACCATTCTTTAATTGATTTGACCAATGTGAAAGTCGTCTAATGATAGAGAGGTCAATCAAAAGATGACTTAAGACATGAGAGAAACCATGCCTTTGACTAGTAGAAACCCTCAAGAGATGGTTAAAACCATTTAAGCATAAGCCTCAATCTCAAGCTTAAACACAACTTTAAGACTAACCAGGCCTCAAAACAAATAGAAAAATGAAGAAATGAGGGAGGTGGCAGAATTTCAGTGCTGAAATGGCATGAAACACAAGACTATAACATGCAAACAACTCATGTACAACATGTTAGAGACTTAAGCATTAAAACTAGTGAAGAGCTTTACACTAGAACCATGCAACATCAAGCTCAAATGGCCAAACCAGCTCTAGACAGACCTCAAACATGCCAAACAGAGGCTAAAATGTGCTGAGATGGTAGCATGAAAAGCAAGAAAATCATGTTCATGTATTAGCTCACAAACAAGGCATAAAACACAACTCTCAAAAGTAATGAAATAGTGGAATATGTGAGAGTGTGACAGAGTTATAAGTACTGAAATCACATGCTAAATGATGTCAAAGCATGCAATCATCACATACACAGCTTGTTAGAGGCCTTAAAACACTAAGCTAGTAGGGGCCTTTGCACTACAACCATGCATAACAAGTCTCACATGACCAAGGCCACTCAAAATAGAGTTAAAGCATGCTACATCAGTGGTAAAAACATACTAGAATCAAACTAACACAAGCTAGGATGATAGGCTAAATCATCAAGTATGCTAGGCTAGTAAGCATGATTGCACTACAAGTACAAAAAGCATGCAACAAGTGACCCAACCAGCCAAAAATAGAGTTAAAGCATGTCAAAACAAAGCCAAAAACATGCTTGAACTAAGCTACAAAAGAGTAGAAAAGCATGCTCAACTATTGGGCCATCTATACATGCAACCAAGATACAAGGAGGGGAGGCCACCCCCACCTATTTTGGACCTCAAAACTAAGTTTCTACCGTTGAAAAACCTCTAAGCTTCAGTGGTAGAAAGGCCAAACAAAGGGTGTTCAAAAGCTTAGAAAGATGGCTCAAAAAGCTTTACAAGCCAAAGAGCCAAAGGAGGAAACCACCCCCCTAACCACACAAGGCTTAAACCAACATTTTAAGACCTTAAAAATAGAACTTTTTAGAGGCTAGAACCAGCTTTAAAGTAGCATACAAAGGTGGCCAAGAAATGACCTAAAACAAAGCTTAAAAGAGGGGAAATCCTTACCCTTGAAGCACAGCAACAAATCAGCAAGAGTCCCATGCTAAAACCACTCTAAGAAACTCAAACAAAGCCTCCAAGAACCTCAGCCCCAACGTGAAGGTGTTTGGCTAAGGGTGCTAGTGCAAATGTGTAGAGAAAGCTCACTTTCAAGCACAAAATATAGAGAGAGAGGATTCTAGAGAGAGAGAGGGAGAAATCTTGCTCAGCAAAATTTTCTAACCCTTTTCATGCATATAGATGAGTTCTATATATAAAAGATACAAAGGTCCCTTGTAAAGATCTAATCATCCACGTGCAAGCAGATGGGCTCATCTGTGCAAACAGCTGTCAAAATATCTACAAACATATCTACTGATGCATTGGTGGCCGGCCGGATATCAGTGGTGGCCAGTAGGGCCTCATTCATGGCCAACAAGCCAATGCCCATGGCCAGCAGCCCTCAATGATGTCAAGAACATCACTCTACAATGACCAACACATGGTCCAAATATGAGACAGAATGGAAATAGGGTTTGGAAAGATCAAACCTGGAGCGTTCCATCGCGGAATTCAAGAGACGACCCATTTTTGACAAGGCCGAAGACTTAGACAAACATTCAACATAACAATACAAAGATGCGGCCTCAGGCTGGGGCAAAATGCAAATGACATGCATGATGCAATAGCATAACTTATGATTATGCAAAGAAAACTATAATGAAACATTCGAATGCAAGTACTATGCAAGGTAAATGCAACATTTTAAGCAAACGAATAAGGTACAACAATCTCACACATGAGAAGAAGTAAACAAATAAACATGCCATGCGTGAGAATCGCAAATCAAACCGTATCTCATGCAGAAAGGATGTAAGAAAATTATGCAATCTTAACTGCGCCTCACGCAGGAAAGGCCAAAAGCGACTGTCAAGCGTACCCGAAGTCTCAAACAAAACACATCCTAGCGCGTCACACGCGAGTGGAGAAAAGGAAGCAGTGTAAACACCGGAAGGTTGTATAAACATCGAAACACGTCCCAATGTTTCTAACCCAGAACAAGGTACAAACATTGGGCACACGACCCAATGTATCTAACCTAAAACAATGCATAAACATCGGGCGCACAACCCAATGTGTCTAACCAAGAACAAGGTGGTATAAGCGTCAGACACACATCCCAAACGCTTCTAACCGGAGCAAGGTATAAGCGTCTGGCACACAACCCAAAATGCTTCTAACCAGAGCAAGGTATAAACATCGTGCGTACTCGAGTGTTTCTAACTAAAGACAAGGTATAAGTGTCGAGCACACGGCCCAAACGCTTCTAACCAGAGCAAGGTATAAACATCAGGCGTACCTGAGTGTTTCTAACCAAGGGAGTATAGACTTCGGGCACACGACCCAATGTCTTTAACTAGAATAGTGTGGTACAGACATCGGGCACACGACCCAATGTCTCTAACCAGCAAGATGATATAAGCATCGGGCACATGGTCCAAACGCTTCTAACCAAAGTCGAGAGGTAGAAGCGTCAGGCACATGGTCCAAACGCTTCTAACTGAAGCAAGGAATAAACATCAGGTGCACAACCCAATGTCTCAAATTGACAGGGTGTCAATGTAAACATTAGGCGTACCTGAATGTTTCTAACCAACAAGGAGTGGTGTAAACACCGGGCGTACCCGAGTGTTTCTAACCAAAACAAAGAGTGGTGTAAACACCGGGCATACCCGAGTGTTTCTAACCAAAACAAGGAGTTCAAAGGATAGGAATGATCTTACCTGAAGTCCCTCTGAATGAACCATACATACAATATCATCTGGTTGTATCAGTTTTGAATGAACCGTACATACAATATCGTGTCGGCATAAGAAAGAGACTTTGACAAGCACAATATAATAGGAATGCATGTTCTATGCGAGACGAATGATCGTAACATAATGTTAAAGGCATGCTCCATGCACAACATGCAAGAAACGAAATAGAAGCATATTCTATGCTAAATAATCAATGACGCATACTCAATGCAACATAACAACAATGCACGGTCTATGCAAACATGATAATGCATGTTCTATACAACAATTCAAAATGCATATTCTATGCAACGACAAAAGCGAGCGTGCCAAAGACGACTCAAAGGCAACTTCTGATTTACCTCGCGGAGGAGTTGCAATATGTTAAAAAGGATACACCTTGTTTGTGTTGATGAGCGATGACCATCGAGCATCGGAAAGACATTGTGAGTCAAACCCTAAGCATACTTTGCAATTCTCGGAATCCAAGGACACAAATCAAAGGAAAAGAGGCATAGGAAGCCTTTGGAAGCATGCCGGCCATCAAGGGAGGCTACCAGCTGACCATCAATACAACACTGCCAGCCATCGATGTGCCACTGCCAGCCATCGATGGCAGATTTCGGCAATTTGGTCTTTTGACCCACGGGTCTTTAAGTAGAGGCAAAGCCATTTCATTTCCTCATGACCTCTTGCATGAAATTGACCTCCCTTGCTCTCTAGGTGCTCTTTCTCTCTAGATCCGCGTGTCTTACGTGTTTTCCAGCACCCTAAAAACATTTTCTTCGCAAAAACCCTCTTGTTCTCTTCACTTTCAACCGATCAGAATTTGGTTTCGACGCCTCTTTCGTCATTTCCACCATTCTAGGTTGATTCCCCTCGAGTTTCTTCCAAGGTTCGTACACTCTCTCGGGTTTTGACCTTCTTTGACTTTTCCTCTCTCTTAGGGTTTGACTTTTTTAAAGTTTCACCATTTTCTTTATTTTTGCTCATTTTGTTCCTCTTGCACCTGTTTCAAATCGCTGATGATGTCCCACATGACAGGGCCCTCCCCGCACTTCCTCCAATAGAGTTCGAGGCAAACTTTGCGGCTGAGCCCGAGGCTGAGCCTGAGCCTTTACCACTGAGCATACGCCCCTTTGATCCGACGAGGTATCATCCTGAGACCCATATAGTACCTACCGCGAGAGGCATCAAAACCTTCACGGACTTTGTTGAGGATGCGCCAGACGACCTTCTATTGAGAGAGCCACAATCTCATTTGTTGGCTATCACCGTAGAGGTACAAACACTGTTTTCTACAGCCTTACCTTTAACTGTTGGCATTTCTTGCACTGTTTTAATCTGACTGCATAGACTACATCTCATACACTACTGCTTTATATTCAACTGTACTTTTGTTGCATGGTCTGATTGCATCTCATGCATTACCACAGGACGGGTCTCGCTCCTTTAGAGGTTACGGCACGACGACAGTTCGAGACTGGTACGGCGAGCTCCCAACCAGGGTCCACGACATTATCGACGAGATAGGCTTTGGTTTGTTCTGCTCTAGCCTAACGCGAATTATAGCGAGCCACCCTTTCTTAGGGATTTAGTGGAGAGGTGGTGGGACACCACCAACTCCTTCCACTTCTTCACCACGGGAGAGATGACGATGACTCCTTATGACTTTGCCATGATCACTAGCTTAGGCATAGGGGGTGATCTAATCCCTCTCGACCCTGATATGGGAGAGTGGAAGGCAGCCTGGACCGCACTGCTTTGGGCACACCCACCGACAGGGGGTCTAAGCCCGAGACATTCGAGGAGTCAGAGTAATATGCGAGGGGCTTCCTCATGTTCTTTTTCGGTACCACCTTGTTTTCGAACAGGTGGAACACTGTGGGCCTATACTTTCTAAGGGCATTGGTAGTACTCCAGAGAGTTCAATTCTACGACTGGTGCGCAGCCGGCCTCACCACTCTGTATGGATACATGAGCTCGACTTCTCGCATGAGTGGGACCTTGCTCGGCAACTATTGGCGGGCTTGGGAGGTACACTGCTTAGTTTCCCATTTTGTCTTCACATTTTCTGCTTAGCATTTCTCGCTTTGCATTTGTTTAACATATGTACTTTCTGCTCTGCACTTTCTGCATCTGCTCATGCACTGCATGCTTTCTGCTTTGCTTTTACTGTATCTGCTCAGACATTTTATTGATCACATTTTCCCTGCAGCTGTAGGTGTACGCATACTTCCCGGCTCTTGCTCCAGAGCCTATAAAGGAGATTCCCACGACAGTCTTGTTTTCTCGGGTATATGACGGCCAGCTCTACCATAGGACCCGGGAGAACTTCATATTTTTTCGCCAGTACTTCAACACGTTCGTGGTGCATGAGGTAACCCGAAACAAAATCATCTCGTTTTTCAATCAACTTGATACACCCATTAACCAATTGACAGCAATTAATCATCTGTTCATTTTTTTATTCTCAGATCACATGGCAACCATGGGGTGCGATACCATCAGGGCTTCAAGCTCAGTATGACACAGCCAGGGTCGTCGCTCGCTATTATATTCTCCTCGAGGGCCCAATCTGCTGTGCTTGGTTCTTGAGCAAGCGTTTCACACGCCAGACTTTAGGATTGCTTGCCCCGTTTGTACCGACGGCACCTCTAGTATCGATGAGAGAGACACACAGACTTTCTGCTGAGGAGGTGATCCAGTTTACGGTAGGGCTAGAGACGGATTACTTCCGTGCAAAGGGCGACTATACGACCTTCATCCAGACTCATTTGATGTCACCTCTAATCGGCGTTCGCGGAGGTGAGGGAGCTCCAGCTCCAGCTACAAGAGGCAGAGGGGCCAGAACGACCAGGTCTCATGGCAAGAGAGATTCTGGGGAGAGGTAGAGAGTGGGATGGCCAAAGCTGCCTACTACACTGACTTGCTGGAGACGTTCTGGAGAGACCTATCAGATTTCCATAGAGCCCGCACCTGCTGGTCACGAGCTTGTCAGAGTTTGAGGCCCGACCCCGGTATGTCCCATACTTTACCTTTTGCATATTCAATTCATCTCGATTATGCTTTATAGACCACTAATCATTTCAACACATTTACAAGCATCCATAGAGTACACTTGGCAGGCTCTCAAGCTAGCGGCTTCTCTTATAGGGATGGTTCAGACGAGCATGAACTTGCTCAGTCTTTACAGGATTCCGGTAAGTTTTTTCAGTTTGTACTTCATGCCATGAAAGTCTCTGCCACTGCATTAGCATTTCAACCGCTCCACACTACACTGATCTGATTCATCACATCAACACACTACACAGATACACTACTCCCATACACTGTACACATACACTGCATCGATACACTACATCTGATATACACGAAAACTAACATATTTTGACAAACTGTCCTTTTCAGATCCCTTTCCAAACCCCAACTCCACCGAATGCCCCAGCAGGAGCCACAGCAGGACCTTCAGTTCCTCCCCCGGTAGCAGAGAGGAGAGGGACAGACTCAAACACGCAGCTGAGGTAGAGCTAGGGGCACCTGCAGCGAGAGTGACCCTTTAGAGCCCATTATGGGCAATGATGATGGCGAGACAAGCGAGAAGGCTAAGGAGGTAGCGAGTCCACAATCAGAGTCATCTGAGGGCGGAGATGACGATGCTGGCTCGAATTCTGCCAGTAGCGAGGCTAGAAAGGCTGAGGAGGGTTCCAGTTCAAGCTCTGATCCAACTTCAGACAATGGTGCCGATGGCGATAATGCTCCAAAGTCCGCTCCGTCGAGGAAGAGGACGAAGAGGGCCTCTCGAGCTTGAGATAGTTGGCACTGGTTTAGATGCTTTTTGCTTTGTTTTCTTTTTGCTAGTAGTGTAGCAGATTGTATAGCCTTAGCTAGTTTTATTTTCTTAAAACTTGTACTCTTTTGCAAAAAGAAACCAGGATTGGAATGAAAATTTAGTTTTTGGTTTAAAAAGTGTTGCATTCTGCATTCTAAGCATCGCATAACATCGCACAGCATGAAAATGAGATTGATCTTTGTTTGAAAACTGCACATTCAAATTGCATTGTCCTAATCAGGTAGTGAACCAACTAACAACTGAAAGAACAAAACAACTTGATAAAAAAAAAATACAACTCGATAAGCAAATTGCAACAACTCGATAAACAACATGCATACAACTCGATAAGCAACAAAATGCAACTTAATAAACAAGACTAGATGATTACAACTTAAACAAACATGCTCAAGCCCGAAAAGAACCAAAACAAGACCCCGAAAGGTGCCGATAATAGAATACAACTACTGAAAACAACTAGATCTTCACACAAGAGATCAATGAGTATGAAGGCAGGCTGCCGACCATCAATGTGCCCCTGCCGACCATTGATGAGCCCCTGCCGGCCATCAATGAGCCACTGACGGCCATCGATGAGCAGCACCTCCGAAATGTTGACACTTGTCCTCCACTCACTACCTTTTCTTCTACAAAGGTTCCAACTTCGTGGTTTCTTCATTTCAACTCCATTTTTGCCCCAAATGAAACCATTCTTTGCCGAAAAACTCTTAAATTGGATTGCGACTTTAGATGGCTCGGAAAGTTAAATTTCTGAAGTTTCAGGCTAAACGCACTATTCGCACTAAGCCGTACTCCGCTGTGTTTTTCGTTCCTCCATGCCGCGGCTAGATGTTGGAACCCAGTTATGCACGTTTTTAGCTTTGGCGGACAAACGTTGTGCCATACAATCAAAGAATTTCAAGCTTTAATGGAGTCCCGGCGTGACGAGGAAATCTTGTCCCAGCCTTGTTTTGGCCACATTCAAGCTTTGGGAAGGATGTGCGGGCTCACTCTTCATGATGCTCGATCTTTAGTTCACAACGGGGAGCTGGACATTCCAAGCTTGATTTATCAATTTTCCGACGCCGGCAACCGCGGCGACCACTTTTGGCAAAGTTTTCGGCAACATGCCCTCTGCTTGTGTATGTTGGCCCATTTTGTGCTTACCCCTGGCTTTGGAGGGTCTAGCATTCACTTGATTGAAGTTACCCAAGGCCTGAAAGAGGGTAAAAGCTGCATCGAATTGACACTGGCCAAAACTTTGATAGGCTTGGATGCTTTCCACCGCCGGGAAACAACCAAGTTTGTAGGGAGTCCACTACCGCTACAGGTAATGTTTCCCACCCTTCTCACATGTCTTTCTCACATCACTCAGCCCTCAGGCTCAATTTTTCTCTCAAAACCCTTTTCTCACTTTTTCCCTCCACGTACACCTCTCTATTCTTTAATCTCTCTTATTATTTTATTTCATCCCTCCCCAGGTATGGCTGATGGAGAAGTTGAAGGTAGTGGACGCTTGCCCAGCATACTCAACACGTGGCTATTTCTTCCTCGCATGGCTAGTTGACTTCTCAAATGAGGGATGGTGGTGCCATTGGATGTGCAACAGATCTACTATTGACATTGTCTGGCGTTGTCCCTGGTTTGATTTTCCTGAGATGAGCTACAGCATGTCCCGGCAGCCTAGCATTCAATTGGTTGGCTTGACGTATTGTGTCTTCTACTTCCCATTCCGATTGAGGCGTCAGTTCGAGCATGACCAGACTTGCCCGGAATAAGGGATAGAGTACCCAGCTTCATTTCCAATTCGAGGTGCACAGCTAGCTCGGTATTCCACAGCATGGAGAACAAGAGAACTTCTGGCCCCCACTTCCACTTTCAGTTGTGCCCTTTCTAGCGAATGCATAGCTTGGCTTGAAGATAAGGCACAAACCGGGCCTATTTTAGCATCTGAGGCTTCCACAAGCTCTGGGAGGGGGCGCAGGAACACCTAACTATGTCCCAAGTTTATTGCGTTAATCTGTACTTTCAAGTTTTCTTTTTGAATGTAATAAAAAGCAACTTCAATTTGTATCAACAGTCAGAGAACTCTGTATTGAAATCAAAGAAATTGAAAGTTGTGGGTACTAAAAATTTTCCGTTTGGTCCAAAAATGGTTTAAGTTGTAAAAAGATTAATTTGAACAAAATCAACTTTTATTAAAATTTTCCAAAACCATTTTCGATATGGATCATAGCTGGACACGTCCGAAATCCATCGTTGAGATGTACAACCCCAAATCCAACAACTGGAAAGTTGCCCCTTGTCTGAATAGCACTGCCTTGGAGATCACAACCGAACTCTTGAATCCAGAAAAGACAAACATGACTAGAACAATCACATGGATACAATTGATTTGGAAGTGTTTATGGCTGGACTTCAGAATGGAGTTGCCTACGTATCCCAAAGATGGCAATCAAGCCTTACATAATTCGGTTCAGGTTCACTCGGGTTTTAACACTCTCCTTTTGCACTCTAACTTTTGCCAAGGCCGCCCTTTCTTGGTTTTCAACCTTACGAGCTTAATTTTTCTTATTTCAAATTTTTTGTGCTCTAACTTTTGCCTAGGTCGCCCTTTCAGGTTTTCGGCCTAGTGAGCCACTCAAGGATAGTGTTTCTTTAACTTGTCCATGTTGATCAGTTAAGAGAATTCAAGGCCATCTAAGTCCATAAGAACGACAGCTCCACCCGACCAGATAGACTTGATGATATAGAGACTAGTCCAGTTAGGTCTGAACTTCCCCTAGGGTCGTGGATGGGAGCTTGGTTGTCTTTGAGCACCAAATCCCCTTCTGTCAAATTCCTAGACTTAACTTTCTTGTTGAAAGCCTTGGAAATTCTGCGTTGATAACCCTGGACGTGATATAGTGCTTTCAGCCTTCTTTTGTCGAACAGCATGAGTTCTTCGAACCTACTCTGCTGCCAATCTGCCTCAGCTATCTGGCACTCAGCCATTACCCGCAATGATGGAACCTCAACTTCGATCGGCAGAACAGCCTCCATTCCATAAACCAAGGAATACGGAGTTGCCCTAGTAAAAGTTTGAATTGATGTTCTGTAGCCCCAAAGAGCAAATGGCAGCTTATCTAGCCAGTCCCTGTAGGTTTCCACCATCTTCTGCAAAATGTGCTTGATGTTTTTGTTGGTGGCCTCAACAGCTCCGTTGGTTTGTGGCCGATATGTGGATGCCTTATGAAAAGCCACATTGTATTTCTCTAACAAGTCGATCACCTCCTTCTTGAAGTGGGAACCATTATCTGAAATAATCTCATTCGGGACTCCATAGCGACAGATAATATTGTTCCTTATGAACTTAGCTACGTGTGACGCCTTCAGCACTGCGTAGGATTGGGCCTCGACCCACTTTGTAAAGTAGTCCATCGCCACCAGGATATACTCATGCCTGTTCAACCCCTTCGGAGTAACTGCCCCAATAACATCAATCCCCCAAACTAAAAATGACCATGGTGAAGTCATGTTATACAGCTTCGACGGTGGAATGTTCATGCGATTTGCATGAATCTGGCATTTGTGGCATCGCCGATCAAAACCAATACAATCCTCCTCCATGGTTGCCCAGTAGTAACCCTTTCTGAGAATTTTCTGAGCTAGCATTACCCCGCTCATATGCGCTCCGCACTCTCCTCCATAGATGGCCACCATCAGGCGCTTTGATTCTTCAGCATCAACACATAGTTTATGCATCCCAAGATGACCCTGTTTGTACAGTTTACCCCCGCAGATAATGAACTGAGCAGCCATTCTTCGTATTGCCCTCTTATTTTTGGCATTTGACCCTGGTGGATAAGCCTTCTTTTCCAAGAAGTTCCAGCTATCATGGTACCAAGGGTTTTGATCTTGTACTTCATCTATGGCAGCAATCAGCTCGTAGGCCGGCACATACCTCTGTTCAATGTTGATTGGACGCATCTGGACTCCCAAAGGGATGTCTATCATAGAGGATAGAGTTGATAAAGCGTCTGCAAACCTGTTGCTCTCTTTTAACAGATGGGTGAAGGTTAACTTCTCAAACCTGGGAATTAGGACGTCCAGGGTTTGGTGATAGATTTTCATCCTTTCTTCCTTAACCTTCCAGTCTCCTTTCGCCTGAGACACAACCAGGTTTGAGTCCCCAATGAAGTCCAACCTTTTTGCCCCTAGTTCCAAGGAGGTTTCCAAGCCAGTGATACATGCCTCATACTCTGCCTCATTGTTCGATACTTTGAACCAGAGTTTGAAAGCTAAGAGTGTGTGGGAATTGTCGGGTGCTATCAGCAACACCCCTATCCCATACCCATACTGGTTAGACGCTCCGTCAAATTACATAGTCCAGACCTCTTCTTCAAGCTGCAGAATGGCCTTGTTCGAGAACAGATACTCCACTGCTTCATCCCCCTCTACTGGGTGATCGGCTAGGAACTCTACTACCGCTCTCCCTTTCACAGACTTGCACGTCATGTACTTCAGATTAAATTCGGAGGGAAAAAGCAACCAACGGGTTAGCCTACCCGTAAGTACTGGTTTCTCGAAGAGATATTTGATGGGATCTAATCTCGAAACCAGTATTACAGAGTGAGCTAACAGGTAGTGCCTCAGCTTCCTGGTAGCCCATACCAAGGCCAAACAAGCCTTCTCTAGCGGAGTGTAACGGTTCTCATATTCCAGCATTTTCTTGCTCAAGTAGTAGATAACCTTGTCCACTTTATCCTCAGATTCCTGCTCAAGCATGCAGCCCATTGTCGTGTCAGTTACTGATAGATACAGAATTAATGGTTTTCCCGGCTCTGGCGGTGACAACACAGGTGGGTTCAGTAGATATTGCTTGATCTGCTCGAAAGCAACTTGGCATCGGTCATCCCACTGGAATTTCTTTCCTTTCTTCAGGAGACCAAATAGTGGTTCACAAGTCAAGGTTAATTTTGTAATAAACCGTCTTATGAATTGCACTTTACCCAGAAAGCCTCTCACCTCTTTTTCAGTCCTTGGTGGTGGCATTTCTAGGATGGCCTTGATCTTGGAAGGATCGACTTCGATGCCCCTTTGTGTAATCAAGAACCCTAGCATTTTCCCTGCTGTAACACGAAAAGTACATTTCTGAGGATTCAGTCGCGACCGATCTTCTCTGATCCGTTGGAAAAATTTCTTCAAGGCAATGTAGTGGCCCTCCCTTTCCTTGGGCTTGACAATCATGTCGTTCACGTACACCTCAACCTCTTTGTGGATCATATCATGCAAAATCATGGTTGCAGGCCGTTGATAAATAGCCCCAGCATTCTTCAAACCGAACGGCATCACCCTATAGCAGTAAGTTCCCCACGAGGTAGTGAAGGCAGTCTTCTCCCTATCTTTAGGTGCCATCAGAATCTGGTTATAGCCCGAATAAACAAGAGCAACGCATGCCCAGCAGTGAAATCCACCAATTCGTCGATATGCAGCAGAGGAAAGTCATCATTCGGACTGGCTTTGTTCAGATCTCTGAAGTCCACACATACCCGAATTCTGCTATCTTTCTTCAGCATTGGAACTATGTTGGCCAACCAAGTAGGATACCCAAATACTAACAGGAACCCTGCATCAATCTGCTTGGTGACCTATTCCTTGATTTTCAGAGCCCAGTCCGGGCAGATCCTTCAAAGCTTCTGCTTAACAGGTCAGGCCTCAGGTTCAACAGGGATCCGGTGCTATACAATCTCAGGATCGATTCTAGGCATGTCTTCGTAGGACCACGCAAAAACATCTTTGAAATCTTTTAATAAAGCGACTAAGCGCTCTCGTTCCTCCGAAGACAACGTGGACCCAATCTGGACCAACCGTGGATCCTTCTCAGTACCAACGTTAATTGAAGTGATTTCATCAACCAAAGGTTTTACAAACCTCTTTTGCTCTTGATTAATCAAATGTTTCAAAACCGGAAGAATTTCTTCCTCGTCGTTTGCATCAAAGTTTTGAAAGTCCTAATTAATGCAATAAACTAAAGGCACGAAAAAGTACTCAGAACCCACAATAGTACCATTCTCATTAATAACTTCCAGTTCATCTGATTCTTCAGTTACAACCAACTCAAAAGAAAATGAAAAAGACGACCCGGACAAGACAACAGCATCCAGGTTATCAACCCCAGGAATACCGAACTCTGACTTAGAAGAACTAGATTTGATTCTGACTCCACAGACTCTATGGAATCAGATTTTGTTTTGCTACCTGACCCAAAACTGCTTGACAAAAAGCCTTCCTCGTACTACCAAACTAGAGAGGGTGCGATGGACGCGTCCAGAATGCCAAAAGAAAGGCCCACAGCCGTTTGATCCCCAATCATGGAAATAGAGAAATCATCCCCCAAGCACTCTAATGTGATCTGAGGATCTGAGAGGAGACAAGCCAGCGCTGCTTCTAACTCGAGTTCTGTGCCCTTGGACTCATCCTCTTTGCACTGCTCAGCCTCAGCTGGTGGGTCAGTCTGCTCTTCAGCAACTTCATCCCCTGGCACTTGAAGGTCGAAAAAGATTTCGAAGCCAGACAAGCACCGATTCTCTGAATTCAGCCATGGCTCTGAAAAACCGCAAAACGAGAAATTTTCCCCCTCCCGGACAAAGCGTCCGTTCAGGGTTTCTCGGATAGATCTGTGCACCAACTCGTAGTGCTTCCCAACTTGCGTAGCCTTGGCTCTTCCGGCCATTTCACTTCCTTTCCTTGGCCAATCCTCTTTGGTAGGCAAGTAACCTAAACCAAAGGTATAAGGGTTGTGTAGCACTTCGGCCAATGCAGCAACGCGCTTCTGGCCACTCTGTCCCAATCCCATTCCGGGCATGTGTTGAAGCTTGTTCATGAGGTAAACAGATTGCACACTGACATACAGCCCCTCATCAACATCCAGTATATCCTGTACTACCCGAGCCTCAGCCAAGGTGAATCCTGACAAAAAGACATCCTCCACACCGTGTTTAATTTCCAAGACCGGTGTAGAAACCTCTGGCGGTGGATGTATTGAAGAGTTCCCAAAAACAATTGCTACCCCCTTCCTGTGGGGGTACTTAAGCATCTGATGTAAAGTGGAAGAGACAGCCCTCACCTGGTGCAGCCACGGCCGCCCAAGGAGTAAATTGAAGGTGGCTGGAGCATCCAAGACATAGAACTCAATGTCCTGCTACACCGGGCTGACCTGAGTTTTGATCCGTACTGTCCCCATCACTTCTCGACTAGTGTTATCGTAGCCCCGAATCACCTGGGTTGTTGGTGCGAAATCTGCGGGCTTCAACCTGATAACATACGCCATTCGCGATGGACATACATTGATTCCAGATCCCGTATCAACCAGGACAACCGATATCCATTTTTCCTTACACTCCACAGAGATGTATAACGGCTTGCTATGATCAGAGCCCTCAGGCGGTAATTTTTTGTCTGTGAAGGTTAAAGTCGATGAAGCTCCACCTGGGAACACCAGTCCCACCAACTACTCTGGTGTTGTATCAATAGAAAGTTTAGCCTTGTCCATTGCAGATAGGGTGGTTTTTTTATGAACCCTTGAGGCCATGAGCAGTCCCCAGATGGAGATGTCTACTTGAATTTTCTTCAGCTACTTCAGTACATCTTCCTCCTCTAACAGTTTGTCTTTCTGTTTCTTTACTTCTTTGTCTTTCCCGGACGCTTCTGGCTGGTCCAAGTGCGGGGGCTTGAAATACCGCCCACTTCGGGTCATATGGTCCACTTCTTCGGTGTACCAAGTGTCGTCTGGTTGATTCTGACCCCAGTCCTCATCTGTATGGGCAAGACGCAAATCATCGTCTTCCCACCATATCCGCTCGGCAACCAACAGACAATTGTCCGGCTCTGCTGTAGCTGGTCCCGTGTCTCAACACATTCTATCCCCACAGGACCCTTGGCTTTTCTAGCCCTGTCATCATTCTCAATCCCCTCTTCTTCAAACTGCTTCAACATGATTTCCTGTTTGGTGTCGGCTGTACACAAACTGCCCAAGTCCTGAGCAAAATTCTCAGCACCGGTGCTCTTCGGCGACGCTCCCTTGTTCTCGACCATTCCGGCCATTGTTAACACTTCTGTTTCTAATAGTTCCTGCCTTGGTAGAGATCCCTCGTCAATATCAGGCCTGTTACTGAGCCACCATGTATTGTCTGTTGCTTTGTTCGCATCAAACCACCTAACCTGTACATCTCCCAGGTCCTGCTCATCAAAAAACTGCAGGTTGCTGATATCCTCCTCTAGCTTGGCCAAATCATCTAGCCCTTGACTCGGCCCATCGTCCCGGACGACATTTACCTCCATCCCAGTTGGCAAATCCACCCCTGGCTTACCCTGGCTCACTGGCACGATGTAACAGCAAGGGTTGTATGCTTCCTCAGTTATTCTCACAGCGCCCTCAGGCATGCCTTCTACCACAGCCACCACCACGGGTTTAGGTTGGGGCAAAGACGTGTTCACCATGCACAAGGCTGTGCTTTCGGGGATGAACAACATCTGCTTAGGCAGGTAGGAGGAAGTGATGTATATGCTGGGGTCGTATGGAACGGCCATGGTTTGGATTAGGTTCACTTGCCTAGGTGGTGAAGGGGGGTTGTTATGTGGTGGGAGAGGGTTAGTGGTGATATTTGGCTTCTTGGGAGGCACAATCACCTTGTTGTTAATGAGATCCTGGATCTCATGACGGAGTCTGAAGTAGAGGTCGGTGTCATGACCGTGCTACTGATGAAAGGCGCAATACTTGGTCGGGTTATGTGATAGAGGGGGGATTTGGCAGTGGGCGTGGTTCCAGGGGCTTCAGATGCCCCTTTCTGATTAGAACCCCCAGGGCTTTGGATAAAGACATGTAAAGTGGGGTAAAGGGCCTCTGGCCCCTAGGTGGGTATTTTGCAGGTTGTATTGTGGCTCTAGATGTGCCGATGAAGGGTGTGGTTGTTTTTGGCATGGTGGTGACCATGCCGACGTCAGAAGTCCTTGCGGCTGCATTGCTACTTGTAGCTACATTCGAACCGCGTGTAAACGCCCTCTTGGGCTGCTCCTTTTCCTGGTCAATCAGACCTTGCTTCATAGCATCTTCTATCTGTACCCCTATCTCATGCAAATCAGCGAAGGTGGGGAGGGGTAAGACAATCATCTTCTGCATTAGCTTGGGTTGCAGGTTACAAACAACCATTCTTATCTGATCCTTTTTGGGTGGCCAAGTTGTCATCATGGAGGCCTTGGCACTCCATCGAGTGACAAAGTCAAAAAAGCCTTCTTTTGGCTCCTGCCGGGTTGCCTCGAGATCACAAGTCGTGACTTCGATTTGGGTGTTGTAAGCATATTAGGCGATGAAAGCCTCCGCCAACTGCTCCCAGCTCCTTTTCACTGAATCCTCCAATTTGGCATACCAAATAGCCGCAATACCCAACAGGGTCCGACCGAAGAGAGATAGTTTCTGGAGTCTAGTTAAGCCCATTGGGCGCAGAATATCCGAGAACAGCCACAAGTGAACCATAGGATCGCCTGAGCCGTCAAAGCGATCTATGTGAGTCATTTTGAACCTATCCGGCAATGTCACCACCGAATCTGTGTAGCCATCCTCTATGTCTGGGATCGAGTTAACTCCCTGAGCTCGCTTGAACAGCTTTTCAAGCTTGCTTACTTTCAAAGTAGTAGGATCGGACTCAAATTCGAACGGCGTGTCTAATGAGTTGGCCAGTGCTTTAGAAATCTGAGGCGGGACTGGCCCTGTTGGAACGTCTGTATTCTCCTAGACGTTGGTTGTATCCCCAGCTGTTGGAACCCTAAGTGGGGGTGGGAGTGGATGCGAAGCAGATGCTCCGACTTGTTGTGGTTGCTGCTATTGTTAAAGCCTAGCAATTAGTTCTGCCTGTTGGGCTACAACCTCTGTCTGACAAGCGGTAACTTTCGTTTGGCGAGCAGCATCCCGCTGCATAGCCTCCACGGTCTGTTGGAGTTGACACATCATTTCTTCCATACTGTTTGTAAAGTGCCGATCTGTCTGAACAGGTGTATATTCTCTCTCTAAGGTAGAAACAGAAATCTCAGCCCAACTGTGCACGGGTAGGGTAGACAATGACCGCTAAATTAGCAACTGCTGTACTGGTACTTTATGCCTGACTGCCCTCCTTCTTATAACCGGGGGTAATGAAGCAAACACTGGTTGTCCATCAATAAGATCCTCAGATCTGTGAAGCCTTCTACCTCTGGTCCAGAGTGCTCGGGGGGTATCTGCCTCGTCAGAAGCAATTGTGAAACACTACCTTACAAAAAGAAAAATAAAGCAAAAAGAAAACAACAATCAGAAAACAGACAGCATCTCGGCTTAGATAAAGACAACACACAGTTGATAATCATAAGTTGGACAATCTGTACTCAAACACTAATTTCTGCCCCAAAACTGATACCCTTAAACACTGATGCCCTCAAACTGATACCCAGACTTGCAACTAATGCATACATTCCTGTAGAGACACACCCTAACAGCACATATCAAGCAAGTGAGAGCCAAAACACCCCTATAGTGGGGTAGGGTTTCCCTATCCTATTTTTGTCAGGAACTAGGGATTCACTACGCATGCATGCGGTTTCAAACAATCCTGCATTTGGGGGAGCAACCTGTCCTAGTTTGGAACAGTCTCTAAGGCTTCCGATATGTAACTAGGCCAAATGGTCAAAAAGGGTGCCTCAGCAAGACCACCTAATATACCTCTTGCAACTAACACCGAGAAGTGAAAGGTGGATCAAATGGTACGGCGTTGATCCAGATCCAAGGTTTATATTCCCATCGTGGCAGAGCCCACAACCAGTTAGCCTTATGGCACGTTTTTCCAAGCAAGCCTCCGATAAACCATTCAGGAATAGTAGATGGCAAACACTGTGACTTACGCGCACCAATGCAAATGCAATGAAAAGAAACACATAAATGTAGATAAAATAACCTATCATGAGTTTGAGTCCAGTTCTCCAAATCCCCAACAGAGTCGCCAGAAACTGTAGACCCAACTTTCTTCGCGCACCCCCCTTTCGGAGAAGGCGCGAATTGGTCTCCAACAGTTCAGACTCCTACCACAGTTTTGAATCTAATTTCACAAAGTGCATTGTGAAACTGATAAACACCAACGAGTCCAATCCGGCAAATCATTTTGGAAAATTAGATTTTGAATCAAATAATGCCAAAACTGGACTACTTTACCAAATTACAGAGTCGTCACATAAATATTTTATTTTTAAGAAATTTAGGAAACCCTAACTCATGCCAAAGGCCATGTGTCTGTCATTACCAAAGTTGCCTCAGCTCAGGAACTTGGGTATGAGAGGGGAAAGTCCTGAAATGAGCACCCCCACTTGCCCGATCAAAGATCGGCCTCTACTAAGCATTATACACTGTTTCATAAACACATGTGTTCTTATTCCAGTTATTAGCTAACTTACTATGTGATGCGCACAGCATACAAGTATAGACTAAAATCGCAAGAATTGGAACAAATCAACTTATGTTTGTTTTTTAAAAATGGTTTGAAAATGCCACTTACAAGTGGGCTAAAGTGCAGATTTGCCACCCTCAAGGTGGGCTTAAAACATGATGATTTGCCACTTCGTAAAGTGGGCTTAAAACTCACATTAATCGAATTTTTCCGATTCAAGTAATAAAACCTTCATCCACAGGCATTCAAACTGTTTAAGCATTTAAGCAAATAGCCTCATTGCAAGCATGCTGTCATGGCAACACTCACACTCATGCAAGTATGCTAAAGCGTAAAACTTACAGTGTACTCCGAGCCAAAACAAAAGCTAGTTAGAAAATCATGTATGATCCTAACTATACAAGATGCCTAATGGAACACATGCAATAATGCAAACTAAATAGGCTCGGCTATCTAAGATGGCATATGAATGCAACAATTTGATATATGTATTCAAAGAAGTATTGAAATACAATGCAGTTTGAATAATGCGCCGAGCCCGGTGTATGCAAGAAAAATGAATGATATAATCATACAAGTATAAGGTATGCTAATCAAAACGTGCCCTAATCTAACCATCAGAAGCGGTTAAGCGAAAGGGAGAAACACGTGGGGTTGAAAGGCATGCACACACACACGCACACATATTACAGCATTGCGCCCTCGTGAAGGAGGGTCTGAATAAATAATTAGCTAAGCTAATCTAAGCTAAGCTAATCAACTAATCTAATTAAACTAATTAGACTAATTATTACAAAACTAAATAAAGAAATAGCTAAACTAAGCTACTTAATTATTACAACACTTAATCAATTAGCAACTAATTAATTAAATTACAAAACCATGCTAACTAACAAGTAAAGCATTAAACTACAAACTACATTGCCTCAACTGTACTTTGGAAAGTTGAACATGCATGCATTCGGTTTCTCGCCCCGAAAAGCCTTCCGGTTTGCTCTTGAGAGGCTTTGTTTGCAGGGTGTCTCCAAGAACTCTCTGTTGAACCTTACCAAATCAATGCTGAGGAATGCACCAATGGCCTGCCAGCCATGATGGTTTGCTGCCGGCCACCTGCCGGCCAAATATGTGAACTGTCAGCCAAGGATGAAGCAATGCTAGCCATCAGTAAGGCACTGCCAGCCACTGGTGTCCTGCATCACCATTCGGCAACAGAGCTCAAACCAGAGGAAAATAGAGGGCCTCACAAGGGTATGTTTGTACTATGCCCCTCCTTATCATCTTAAAACATCAAAAGAGTTGCACAATTGGATCCAAAACCATCAATTAAGTACTTTCAACGCATGATGGCCAAAGATCAAACTTGTACTCATTCAATAAATGCAAGACAAACAAGACTCTAAGACCATTACCTTATCATGGATGATCAAAGGCAATGGAGACAAACGGGATTGGGTCACTTTCATCACTTTGAGTATGAAATGGACCAATCCACCTTGTCTTCAATATAACGTCCAATTGAACACAATGCAATTCAAATACAACATGCTTATCTTGGCATGTTTTACTTGATTCAATTCTTGTTTACACATTTTAAGTTACCAAACCATTCTTTAATTGATTTGTCCAATGTGAAAGTCGTCTAATGAGAGAGAGGTCAATCAAAAGATTACTTAAGACATGAGAGAAACCATGCCTTTGACTAGTAGAAACCCTCAAGAGATGGTTAAAGCTATTTAAGCATAAGCCTCAATCTCAAGCTTAAACACAACTTTAAGACTAACCAAGCCTCAAAACAAATAAAAAAATGAAGAAATGAGGGAGGTGGCAGAATTCCAGTGCTAAAATGGCATGAAACACAAGACTATAACATGCAAACAACTTATGTACAACATGTTAGAGACTTAAGCATTAAAACTAGTGAAGAGCTTTACACTAGAACCATGAAACATCAAGCTCAAATGGCCAAACCAGCTCCAGACAAACCTCAAACATGCCAAAACAGAGGCTAAAATGTGCTGAGATGGTAGCATGAAAAGCAAGAAAATCATGTTCATGTATTAGCTCACAAACAATGCATAAAACACAACTCTCAAAAGTAATGAAATAGTGGAATATGTGAGAGTGTGACAGAATTATAAGCACTGAAATCACATGCTAAATGATGCCAAAACATGCAATCATCACATACACAACATGTTAGAGGCCTTAAAACACTAAGCTAGTAGGGGCCTTTGCACTACAACCATGCATAACAAGTCTCACATGACCAAGGCTACTCAAAATAGAGTTAAAGCATGCTACATCAGTGGTAAAAACATGTTGGAATCAAACTAACACAAGCTAGGATGATAGGCTAAATCATCAAGTATGCTAGGCTAGTAAGCATGATTGCACTACAAGTACAAAAAGCATGCAACAAGTGACCCAACCAGCCAAAATAGAGTTAAAGCATGTCAAAACAAAGCCAAAAACATGCTTGAACTAAGCTACAAAAGAGTAGAAAAGCATGCTCAACTATTAGGCCATCTACACATGCAACCAAGATACAAGGAGGGGAGGCCACCCCCACCTATTTTGGACCTCAAAACTAAGTTTCTACCACTAAAAAACCTCTAAGTTTCTGTGGTAGAAAGGCCAAACAAAGGGTGTTCAAAAGCTTAGAAAGATTGCTCAAAAAACTTTATAAGCCAAAGAGCCAAGGGAGGAAACCACCCCCCTAACCACACAAGGCTTAAACCAACATTTTAAGACCTTAAAAACAGAACTTTTTAGAGGCTAGAACCAGCTTTAAAGTAGCATACAAAGGTGGCCAAGCAATGACCTAAAACAAAGCTTAAAAGAGGGGAAATCCTTACCCTTGAAGCACAGCAACAAATCACCAAGAGTCCCAAGATAAAACCACTCTAAGAAACTCAAACAAGGCCTCCAAGAACCTCAGCCCCAACGTGAAGGTGTTTACCTAAGGGTGCTAGTGCAAATGTGTAGAGAAAGCTCACTTTCAAGCACAAAATATAGAGAGAGAGGATTCTAGAGAGAGAGAGGGAGAAATCTTGCTCAGCAAAATTTTCTAACCCTTTTCATGCATATAGATGAGTTCTATATATAGAAGATACAAAGGTCCCTTGCAAAGATCCAATCATCCACGTACAAGCAGATGGGCTCACCTGTGCAAACCGCTGTCAAAATATCTTTAAAAATATCTACTGATGCGTTGGTGGCTGGCCAGCCGGCTATCAGTGGTGGCCGGCAGGGCCTGTCAATGGCCGGCAGGCCAAAGCCCATGGCCGGCAGCCCTCAATGATGGCCGGTAGGCCATCAAGAACATCACTCTGCAAAGGCCAACACATGGTCCAAGTATGAGACAGAATGGAAACAGGGTTTGGAAAGATCAAACCTGGGGCATTCCATCGCGGAATTCGAGCGCTCGACGAGCGATCAAACTTGTCGCTGGATGTACCTACAAGGACATCCAAGTCTTGAGGACAGTCAAAAATGGGGTGTCTACATCATGACATTTGGAACTTCTTGGAAAATGAGGTTTATCCACTAGGGGCAAATGCCAAAGATAAAAGGGTAGTACAGCAAATGGCTGCTCAGTTTATCATCTGCGGGGGTAAATTGTACAAATGAGGCCATCTAGGAATGCACAAGCTGTGTGTTCATGCAGAAGAATCGAAGCCCTTAATGGAGGCCATCCACAGAGAAGAGTGCAGATCGTACATGAGTGGAGTAATACTAGCTCAGAAGATTCTCAGATAGAGTTACTACTGGTCAACCATAGAGGAGGATTGTATTAGTTTTCTTCGGCGATGCCACAAATGCCAAATTCATGCAAATCGCATGAACATCCCACCGTCAATGTTGTACAACATGACTTCATCCTAGCCATTTTCAGTCTGGGAAATTGATGTTATTGGGGCAGTTACTCCGAAGGGGTCAAATCGGCATGAGTACATCTTGGTGGCTATAGACTATTTTACAAAGTGAGTTGAGGCCCAATCCTATGCGGTGCTGAAAATGTCGCACGTAGCCAAGTTCATCAGAAATAACATCATTTGTCGTTATGGGGTCCCGAATGAGATCATTTCAGACAATAGTCCCCACATCAAGAAAGAAGTGATCGACTTGTTAGAAAAATACAACGTGACTTTTCATAAGTCATCCACATACCAGCCACAAACCAACGGAGCTGTTGAGGCCGCCAACAAGAACATCAAGCATATTCTACAGAAGATGGGAAAACCTACAGGGACTGGCCAGACAAGTTACCATTTGCTCTTTGGGGCTACAGGACTTCAATTCGAACATCTACTGGGGCAATTCCGTATTCTCGAGTTTATGGAATAGAAGCAGTTCTGCCAATTGAAGTTGAAGTTCCGTTGCTACGAGTTATGGCTGAGTGCTAAATAGTATAAGCGGATTAGCAACAGAGTAGGTTTGAGGAACTAATGTTGTTCGACGAGAGAAGGCTGAAAGCACTGTACCACATCCAAGGTTATCAACGTATAAATGCCAAGGCTTTTAACAAGAAGGTTAAGTCTATGAATCTGAAATAAGGGGATTTAGTGCTCAAAGACAACCGAGCTCCCATCCATGACCCTAGGTGTCATGACCCGAACCCGCCCCTATGGGTTAAGGACATAACCGGCCAGTAATCAAGGGATTACCTACAGCCTCAAACCAAACAAGACATAACTCCTCAGAGTAAAGGGGCCAAACGGAAGCAATTTCAAACTTTTGTCCATAGAGCCATGCTTACATGGCACAACATAACAATCCATATATATACATGTTAATAACTCACATCAAAATATGTAGTAACACAAAGTTCTATACATATAGGATCATTTAAGTCTAAGTCAGTCAACCCAAAGTTTATGTACAAAAATGATCCAACGTTTTCGCCAATATCACAAACCACATCTAAAGAACAAAAGAGGCGAACACAAGTCTCGTGCGTGAGACGTTTGGGCTGACTCTTCAAAACCTTGACTGTTTCACACAAACTTCACTGAGGCTGGGTTTGGACCTTGTTTGGCTCACCTACAGACACATGAATGAGCATGAGCGAAAGCCCAGTGAATAATATCAAGTAAAGAAGATACACGAATGGTACTTAGAACAATATGCATCAGACGGCCTTGGGCCCAATTCATATTTCTATCTAGTATATATATATATATATAAATAGGTCAAGTGACTGCGGTTTCAAAACACATCAAACGACCTTGGGCCCAATTCATTCATATCCGACGGCCTTTGGCCCAATTATTCTTGTCCGACGGCCTTTGGCCCAATCATTCTTGTCCGACAGCCTTTGGCCCAATCATTCGCGTCAACGGCCGTTGGCCCATTCATTCATGTTAGACAGCCTTTGGCCCATTCATTCATGTCATACGGCCTTCGGCCCATTTATTCTTTCATACGGCCTTCAACCCATTCATTCTTTCATACGGCCTTCGGCCCATTCATTCATGTCATACGGCCTTCGGCCCATTCATTCATGTCATACGACCTTTGGCCCATTCATTCATTCATTCATGTCAAACGGCCTTTGGCCCAACCATATGGCATACCAAACATTTGTCCATAATTCGAATTAACAAACTTATAAGACTGATAGAGAAATAAGCAATTGGACAAATAACATACTTCAAAATATCTTCATTAAGATATTACTCACAGTGTTCTGCCGGTGGATTCACCCTTGAGCTCGACCTTACACATTACATAACACATATGGGTCACAAACGATTCAATCCGTTCGTAATTCATACATCCCTCTTAGGCCTCTTTCTTATTCTTTTAATTCATTCATAATGCTCAATGCATGCCTAAGAATACTAAGAAGTGAAAGAGAAAGGAAAATGCAACACAGAACACCTTTACAAATTTTCTGAAACAGGGGTCCCCGCTCGAGCGTAAGTTCCCCCGCTCGAGCAAACCCTCATGGTCTGCAAAAGTACTGGTTACCTCATTTTTACGCTCGAGTGTGAATTCGGACGCTCGAGCTAAAGGTCACACTACATGGCTCCCTGCTCGAGCGTGAATCTCCCCGCTCGAGCGGACATCTATGTCTGCAAAAAGTTTTAGGAGTTCGTATTTCACGCTCGAGCGGCGCTTTCCCCGCTCGAGTGGACATGCCAAATTCTGGGTTTTCCAGAACTGTTCTTAGAGTTCAGTTTTGATGGTCAAAGGTTCTAAACTCATGATTTCAGTTCAAAAACATGTAAACACATTATATTCCATGAGAATATAAGAGTATGACACCAAATTGTTCAAAATCATCATCTAATTCTCAAATAACCCTCATTTCTTTTGTATGATCAAAACCCATACATTCAAACTTCATACCAAATCCATATCTCTATCAATTTCGTCATGCATGTTAGTCTTGACTTCCAACTCTATTTCAAATCTTACAAGTAACACTTATTATTATGAAACCCATGGAAATTATGCATGCATGTGAAGATTGGTGCCCAATTCTCCTTGTTCAACATTATTCATGCTAGCTCATGCAATTTCATGGCAATTCATGGTGATTCATAGTAATTTCATGCATGCATGTGCATTCTAACTTCATATTCAACTCAATCTTTGCCATGAGCTACCACACCACTTGAATTCACAAAATTACATACTCAATTCACAAATTAAGAGTTGATTACTCACCTAGGAGCATCAATCCTCACAATTGAAGTTAATTCTTGAGCCTAGCTTTCCAATCTCACAAACCTTAAGCCAAAATACACAATTCTCCCCCTTTCTCTCTCTAGAGCCGGCCTTTCTCTCTCACTAAAGTATAAACTCATATTTTGAACTCAAAACAAGTGAGTGTGAGTGCAAGTTGGCCTATTTATAGGCTCCCTTAATCAAATCACTTAAAATTAAGTAATGGTGCTTTAATTAGTCATTCTGAATCTGATTATTTTGATCCAAATCAATTTTCAATTAAATTTCACCATAGGCTCTAAAAATTACGCCAATCACAATGGCGTAGTCAATTTCAATTTCGGTGGCCGATAGGGCCTTCAATTTAAATTCCAAAGCAGAAAGTCAAACAGATTTTCCTACGGTAAACAGATAGAAATTCAAAACCACATATATTCATATAAATGGTACTCAAAATCATATCAAACACATAATCATATTCATAATAAGGATCAATTAGCATAATACGGAACAGGGTTATCACAGTCTTCCCCCCTTTAGGAAGTTTCGTCCTCCAAACTTATTTTACCTTCGTCGGGAAACAAATGTGGATAGCGTAGTTGCATTTCATCCTCTTTTTCACATGTGGGGTCTGTCCCATAGTGTTCTTTCCATTCCACTTTCACCATTAGGATGGACTTGTTTCTCAATTGTTTCACTTGCCGGTTAATGATTCATTCCGGCCATTCGGCGTACTCCATATTTTCATCAAGAGCTACCCAATGATAATCAATCGCATGAAACGGGTCTCGAAGATAACCCCTTAACATTGACACATGAAACACATTATGGATTTGCTCGAATCCCGATGGCAAAGCAACTCTATAAGCAACTGGACTAAGCCTTTCTAGAATTTGAAACGGCCCAATGTAACGGGGCGACAACTTACCCTTTTTTCCAAACCTGACTTGGCCTTTCATCGAAGTCACATGAATGAACACATGGTCACCAACCTCATACTCAAGAGGTCTTCTTCGAACGTTTGCATAATTCTTTTGTCGGTCCTGAGCTGTTTTGAGCCTCTGTTGGATTACCTTAATCTTCTCAGAAGTGTCTTGCACAATTTCAGGCCCAAGTAAAGCTCTATCCCCGACTTCTGTCCAACAAATTGGTGATCTACACCTTCTACCATACAAAGCCTCATATGGTGCCATACCAATGCTAGAGTGGAAGCTGTTATTATATGCAAACTCTGCCAGTGTCAAATAATCTTCCCAACTCCCTTGAAAATCTAAAACACACATTCTGAGCATATCTTCTAATGTCCGTATAGTCCGTTCTGATTGCCCATCTGTCTGTGGGTGGAATGCGGTACTAAACCTCAGTTCTGTCCCTATAGCTTTCTGTAAACTCTTCCACAATCTGGATACAAATTTTAGATCTTTATCTGAGACAATGGATACCGGGACTCCATGTAAACGGACAATCTCATCAGCATATATAGTAGCCAATCTATAAGCATCAAATGTAGTTCTAACAGGTAGAAAATGTGAAGATTTAGTCAGTCTATCAACTACAACCCAGATAGAATTCATGCCTCAAGGAGTCCGAGGTAGACCAACAACAAAATCCATAGTCACATGCTCCCATTTCTATTCAGAAATAGGGAGAGGTTGAAGCAGACCACCTGGTTTAAGCAAACCACCTGGTTTCTGATGTTCAGCTTTTACTTGCTAACACTTAAGGCATTTGGACACATACTCTACAATTTCTTTCTTCATTTTGGGCCACCAATAGCTTTGCTTCAAATCCCAATACATTTTATTGTTACCCGGATGCATAACAAACACAGACTTATGGGCTTCATCTAGAACTCTCTTCTTTAGTTCCGATATATCTAGGACGCACATTCGGTTTCGGAACCTTAACACTTCAGTTTCAACACTAAACTCTGCTTTTGGACTTGTCTCAAATTTATCAATTATTTTCTTGAGAAATTCATCCTCTTTTTGTTTCCGTTTAATCTCATCAATGATTGCCGGTTCAGCTGAGATAGCGGCTATCAATCTGCCATGTTCACACAATACCACTTCAATTTCAGACTTCTCAAAATCTTGCAAGATCTCTTTCTGTTCAATAAGCAAACAAGCTATACTTCCTGTTGATTTTCTGCCTAAGGCATCAGCAACTGTATTAGCTTTCCTGGGGTGATACTGAATCTCAAGATCATAGTATTTTATTAGTTCAAGCCGTCTCCTCTGTCACGTGTTTAGCTCTTTCTATGTAAAGAAGTACCTCAAACTTTTGTGGTCCGTGTAGTCTTCACATTTCACCCCATACAAGTAATGCCACCAGATTTTTAGAGCAAACACAACTGCGGCCAGTTCTAAGTCATGTGTTGGGTAGTTTTTCTTATGTGGCCTCAACTATAGGGAGGCATAAGCAATAACCTTTTCGTTCTGTATTAATACACAACCCAAACCTTTATAAGATGCATCACTGAAAATCACAAAATTTTCCGTATCTGATGGTAGTGTCAATACTGGTGCAGTGGTCAATCTTGTTTTTAGTTCATGAAAGGCTGATTCTCTTTCGTCATTCCATTCAAATGGTTGTCCCTTGCGTGTCAGTTGGGTAAGAGGTACAACTAGTTTCGAAAAGTCTTTCACAAACCTCCTGTAGTACCCAGCTAAGCCCATGAAACTGCGGACCTTTATTACATTTGTCGGTGTAGGCCAATTCACAATCGCCTCTGTTTTCTACGGGTCCACTGATATTCCCTCCTTGTTGATCACATGCCCTAAAAAGATTACTTCATCCAACCAAAATTCACATTTCTTTAGTTTAGCAAATAACTTCTTTTCTCCAAGTATCTGTAACACAGTTCTCAGATGTTGTTCATGTTCAAGTCTATTCTTGGAGTATATCAAAATGTCATCAATAAAAACCACAACAAATTCATCCAGGTAGGTTTTAAAAATTCGGTTCATTAAGTCCATAAACGCTACCGGAGCATTAGTTACCCCAAATGGCATAACAAGAAATTCATAATGACCATACCTTGTTCGAAACGCGGTTTTCTCAACATCTTCTGCTTTCACTTTCAACTGATGATACCCGGATCTCAAATCAATTTTGGAAAACACTTGTGATCCCTGCAACTGGTCAAACAGGTCATCAATACGAGGTAGGGGATATTTATTCTTTATTGTTACCTTGTTCAATTCTCAATAGTCGATACACAAACGCAAGGTTCCACCTTTCATTTTCACAAACAACACTGTTGCACCCCATGGTGAAGTGCTAGGTCGGATAAACCCTTTGTCAAGCAGGTCTTGCAACTCTTCTTTCAGTTCCTTCATTTCAGCAGTAGCCATTCTATAGGGAGTTTTAGAAATAGGCTGGGTGCCTGGCATAATCTCAATCGTAAACTTTATCTCCCTGTCCACCAATTCCCCTAGTAATTCATTTGGAAACACATCTAGAAATTCTCTAACAATAGGGATATTGTTCAATTCAACATTCACAGGTTGTTCAGATAGCACACAATACAAATAACCTTGGCACCCTTTCCTGATTAATTTGCATGCCTTCATTGTAAATATTAAGTAAGGTGAAGACACTACCCCATTACCCACAAACACAATTTCTTTATATTCTGGTGGTTTAAATACAACCCGTTTTGTCACACAATCAATGGTGGCACAATACTTAGTTAACCAATCCATGCCCAAAATTACATCGTAATGTCTAAAGTTCAAGGGCAACAAATCTACATATAGAATAGCATCCTCAATATGCATGTCACAGAATCGATATATAGATTCACACAACACAGATTCCCCTGATAGAGCAGATACACATAGCAGATATGGCAATAATTCTAGAGGTCTAGATGCAAATGCACATGTTACGAAAGAGTGTGTTGATCCGGAGTCAATTAACACAAAAGCATCCTGATTACATATAGAAATAGTACCTGAGACAACTGCGTTAGCATTCCGTGTATCGCCCGAAACAAGCGCAAAAACTCTCCCTTGCCTCACGGTATCTCCAGTGGTAGTTGATCTCATAGTATTTCCCGATTTTGGGATCGATGCAGTGGAACTAGCAGCTATCTTCCCACTGTTCTGATTACATTCTCTGGCCATATGTCCTATTTTTCCACATTTAAAACAAGCTCCTAACACAAGGTAACAGACCCCACGATACCTTTTACTACAAATATTACACATTGGAGATGTATTTTGGGAAGAATTAGAAGTACTCAAGGAGCCCGTATTTTGCTTCTTCAAAAATTTCTTCTTCGAAAAGAAGCCTTGTCTTTTACTACCTTTCCAGTCTGTCGTTGGTTTAGCTTGCCTGGCTATGTTAGCTTCTAATATTATGGCCTGGTCTAACACCTCAATATCGGTCTCCAATTTGAGAACATTTACCTTTTCTAAAATATCATCCCGGAGTCCCCCTTCAAAATCCCTTGCCTTCTTATAGTAGGTGTCAACCACATGTGGTGCAAACCTAGCCAATTCAGTGAACTTGGCTTCATACTCAGCTACAGTCATGTTGTTCTGTTTGAGTTCCATGAATTTCGACACCTTCCTATCACGGGCACACTGTGGAAAGTACTTGTCATAGAAAATTTCCAAGAACCATGCCCAACCAACACCTTTATTGTTTTCACGCATTAGCATCCACCACCTTCTAGCCTCATCGTCAAGAGTAAAGGTGGCTAGGAGCACTTTTTGTGTCTCCAAACAAGGGAACACTTCAAATAGCTTTTCGATGCCGAGGACCCATGCTTCAGCTTTCAACGGATCTAATCCACCATGGAACTGTGGTGGTTTCATTTTCTTAAACTCTTTAGTGAGAGCAATTATTCGGTCATCATTCTGTACGTCCGGTATGGGTGGTGCCGGAGGTGGAGGTGGAGGATGTGGTTGCTGCCACTGTTGTTGTTGCCTCAACGTTTTTGCCATTTCCTGAATCAATCTTTCCATTCTATCCATTATGGCAATAGAGGATTCCTCTATCTCATCACCTCTTGTTCTCACCATCTGATTAGACTTGCATTATTCTTTATACAAAATTTTCACATGTATGCATATAACAAAGAGCATACATATTCACATAATTCGCAATGCAAGTAAATCACAAATATATAGCACGTCATCATTTATCTCAAAGCATTTAAGCACATTCTTGACGCGTTCAGATTCATACTTATCACATGAATGCATCCTAGGTCTTTTCTAGATGCTTATTGCTCTTTTGGACAAGTGTGTGAGTTATTAACTCGTGCTCTGATACCACTCTGTCATGACCCGAACTCGCCCCTATGGGTTAAGGACATAACCGGCCAATAATCAAGGGATTACCTACGGCCGCAAACCAAACAAGACATAACTCCTCAGAGTAAAGGGGCCAAACGGAAGCAATTTCAAACTTTTGTCCATAGAGCCGTGCTTACATGGCACAACATAACAATCCATACATATACATGTTAATAACTCACATCAAAATATGTAGTAACACAAAGTTCTATACACACAGGATCATTTAAGTCTAAGTCCGTCAAACCCAAAGTTTATGTACAAAAGTGATCCAACGTTTTCGCCAATATTACAAACCACATCAAAAGAACAAAGAGGTGAAGACAAGTCTCGTGCGTGAGACGTTTGGGCGGACTCTTCAAAACCTTGACTGTTTCACACAAACTTCACTGAGGCTAGGTTTGGACCTCCCTTGGCTCACCTATGGACACATGAATGAGCGTGAGCGAAAACCCAGTGAATAATATCAAGTAAAGAAGATACACGAACGGTACTTAGAACAATATGCATCAGACGGCCTTGGGCCCAATTCATATTTCTATCTAGTATATATATATAAATATAGGTCAAGTGATTGCGGTTTCAAAACACATCAAACGGCCTCGGGCCCAATTCATTCATATCCGACGGCCTTTGGCCCAATCGTTCTTGTCCGACAGCCTTTGGCCCAATCATTCCCGTCAACGGCCTTTGGCCCATTCATTCATGTTAGACGACCTGTGGCCCATTCATTCATGTCATACGGCCCATTCATTCATTCATACGGCCTTCGACCCATTCATTCATGTCATATGGCCTTTGGACCATTCATTCATTCATTCATTCATGTCAAACGGCCTTTGGCCCAACCATATGCCATAGCAAACATTTGGCCGTAATTCGAATTAACAAACTTATAAGAATGATAGGGAAATAAGCAATTGGACAAATAACATACTTCAAAATATCTTCATTAAGATATTACTCACAGTGTTTTGCCGGTGGATTCACCCTTGAGCTCGACCCTACACATTACGTCACACATATGGGTCACAAACGATTCAATCCGTTCTTAATTCATACATCCCTCTTAGGCCTCTTTCTTATTCTCGAGAAAGTACAAGGAAGGCTCACTTTTAAGCTCCAAGTGTCTTTGCAGAAGCCCCGAACTGTGTCTTCTATGCATGGCTCATCATCATTCAACATGGACGAGGTGTATCCTTCCTTAAAAGTACTGCAACTCTTCCGAGAGGTAAATCGGAAGTTGCGATTGAGGCATCTTTGTTAAACACGCTTTTGTCATTGCATAGAATATGCATGTTGCTTTGAATATCCATTGTTGATTATGTTGCATAGAATATGCATGTTGCATTGAAATTGCATTGTTGAGTATGTTGCATAGAATATGCATTGTTGTTATGTTGCATGAAATATGCATTTTGTATTGTTGCATAGAACATGCATCCCCATTTTTGCATAGAATATGCATGTTGCATTGAATATGCATTGTTGATTATGTTGCATTGAATAAGTATGTCGCATTGAATATACATTGTTGTTATTTTGCATGGTACATGCTCTCGTGTTTGTATAGGATATGCATGTTGTGTTATATTACTTTGTACATGCCCTTACATTCGCATAGAAAATGTTCCTACCTATTGCATCGACCATGTGTTTGCTACTATAGCATAGAATATGCATTACTTTGTCTATTGCATAGAACATGCTCTCGCTCGAGCCGCATAGATTATGCTTTTGTTTTGTTCCTTGCATGTTCTGCATGAAACATGCCTCTAACATTGTGTCATGGTTATTCGTCTTGCATAGAACATACATTTTTATTGCATTGTACCTGTTAAGTTTCTTTCTTATGTAGGCACGATATTGTAAGTACGATTCATTCAAAGCTGGTGCAACCAGACGATATTGTATGTACGATTCATTCAGAGGAACTCCAGGTAAGATCATTCTTGTCCCTTGAACTCCCCTTGTTGGTTAGAAACATTCGGGTACACCCGATGTTAGCACCACACCCTTGCTTTGGTTAGAAACATTCGGGTATGCTCGGTGTTTACACCACACCTTTGTTGGTTAGAAACACTCGGGTACGCCCGATGTTTACACCACACCCTTGTTGGTTAGAAACATTAGGACGTGTTCCGATGTTTATACCACCCCTCTTTGGTTAGAAGTATTTGGACGTGTTCCTGATGCTTATACAACACCTTGTTGGTTAGAAACATTGGGACGTGCTCTGATGTTTATACCACCCCTCTTTAGTTAGAAGTATTTGGACGTGTTCCTGATGCTTATACCACACCTTGTTGGTTAGAAACATTGGGACGTGCTCCGATGTTTATACCACCCCTCTGATTCGAAGTATTTGGACGTGTTCCTGATGCTTATACCTCACCTTATTGGTTAGAAACATTGGGACGTGCTCCGATGTTTATACCACCCCTCTTTGGTTAGAAGTATTTGGACGTGTTCTTGATGCTTATACCACACCTTCTTGGTTAGAAATATTGGGACGTGCCCCGATGTTTATACCACCCCTCTGGTTAAAAGTATTTAGACGTGTTCCTGATGCTTATACTACACCTTGTTGGTTAGAAACACTCGAATACACCCGGTGTTTACACCACATCTTGTTGGTTAGAAACATTGGGATGTGCTCCGATGTTTATACCACCCTCTTTGGTTAGAATCATTGGGACGTGTTCCTGATGCTTATACCACACCTTTTTGGTTAGAAACATTGGGACGTGTTCCGATGTTTATACCACCCCTCTTTGGTTAGAAGTATTTGGACGTGTTCCTGATGCTTATACCACCCTATTTTGGTTAGAAACATTGGGACGTGCTCTAATGTTTATACCACTCCCTCTAGTTAGAAGCATTTGGAATGTGTTTCGAAGCTTATAACACCCTGTTTTGGTTAGAAACATTGGGACGTGTTCCGATGTTTATACCACCCCCCGGGTGTTTACACCACTCCGTTTCTCCTCTCGCGTGTGACGCGTTAGGATGTTTTCAGTTAGAAACATTCGGGTACGCTCGGTGTTTACATCATGCTCTTTTCCTCTCGTGTGTGGCGTGTCAGGACGCTTTGGTTAAATGCATTCAGACAGGTTCCGAAGCTTATACCGCTCTTTGTTTTGGTTACAAGTGTTTGGACGTGTTTCATTTGTTATCACTGTTCTCTTTGGTTTTGAATATTAGGGTGTGTCTCTGGATTCACACCATTTCTTTCCTCGCGTGTGCCACGCGTTGGAATCTTGTTTGCCGTTTCGGGTGCGCCCCATGTTTGTGTTGTTCTTTGCCTTTTCTGCGTGATGCGTAGTTGAGATTGCATAATTTTCTTACATCCTTTCTGCATGAAATGTGGTTTGGTTCATAATTCCCCTGCGTAGCATGTTTGCTTACTTACTTTCGTGTATGAGATTGTTGTAGCATTTCTTTGCGTAGCATTTGCATCTAGATGTTTCGTTACAGCTTCATTGCATGATCATAAGTTATGTTCAGCATCATACATATCATTTGCATCTTGCCCCTGAACTACACTGGTTTGATTCCTTGCAACGGGATACGTAGGCAGCCTGCGGGCGCAACCGTTCTTTGTTTTGCTTGCTTGTTTGTCCAAGTCTTCAGCCTTGTCAAAAATGGGTCATCTCTAGACTTTGACATTCACGCTCGTCATTTCATGACTTCCGAGTTCTGTCAAAGAGGGGCAACTGTAAACACTCCATTTTTTACCGTCCTCAAGACTTGGACATCATCATTTGAACACTCGATGATCTTGTATGCTCGTGTTCGTTTTGAGTGCCCGAAGATCTCGGTCAAGTGCCTTACCTTTGAGCCTCTCATCTTGTCTGTTTTGTGCTTAGTTGTGGACCAAGAACTTGTTTCAAATTTGGAGGAGAAGGTGATCTGTCGGCCATCCCCACAGTCCATCAACCATGGCTTGTGCCTGTCGGCCATCAATGGTGGCTGGTCGGCCACATTGATGGCCAGCCGGCTACATTGATGGCCGATCGGCCATTGGTAATGTCCGACAACCATTTTTCTCATTTTTCAGATATTTGTTTGCCAGCTGTTGCTCACTGGTGCTCATCTCCATACACGTGTATGGAGGGATGAATACAAGCTCTAAGCTTGTTTTTTTATATATAGGGGGGTCTCTCCCCTATTTTAGAGGGTTAGACAATTTTGAACAAAATTCTCCCTCTCTCTCTAGAACTCTTTCTCTCTTCTTATTTTGTGCTTTGTATGGGCTTTCTTTACATTTTTGCATATAGACCCCTGATCAATCTTGATTATCTTGGAGCTGAGGTTCTAGGAGCTCTTCTTGGAGCTTTATAGAGGGTTTTGAGCTGGAATTTGGGCCTGAAATTGACTTGTGCTTCAAAAGGTATAAGGCTTGCCTTTTAAACTTGTCTTGCATAATTTAATTGCTATCCTTTTGTACTGTTTTGACCTGGTTTTTCAACTGTAAAAAAAACTCTATTTTTTGAGGTTTAAAAATGGTAGTTTAAGTCTTGGTGAGTTAGGGGGTGGTCCTCCTCTTTTGCTCTTTGGCTTGTGAAGCCTCTTGTGCCATTTCTTGCTATCTTTAAATCAATTTTTTTTGGCCCTTTTAACCATTGAAAATCAGAGTTATTTCAGTGGTAAAAATCAAATTTTGAAGTCCAAAATAGGAGGGGTTAGCCTCCCCTCCTTATGTCTTCCTTCCATGCCTAGGTTGCTTCACATGTTAGCTTGATTTTCTAACTTAACTTAGCTTAATTCGAGCATGTTTTAGTCTCTGTTTTGGCATGTTTGAGCTCTGTTTTGGGCTTCTTGAAGCACTTGAGGCTTGCTTTATATGCTTGTAGTGCAAATGGCTTCACTAGTTTAGTGTTTTAAGCCGTCAAATGTGATTTGCTTGAGATGATTGCATGTTGTAGTGTCTTTTTAGATGTAATTTCAATGTATATAGCTCTGTCACATGCTCATTTGTTTCACTCTTTCATTGCTTTTTAGAGTTGCTCTTGAGTTTTGTTTGCAAGCTAACATGTGAGTATGTTTTTCTAGCATTTTGTGCCTTAATCTCAGCATGATTTTGTCACTGTTTTGACTGCTCTTTGCTCTATTTTGAGCTGGTTTGGCCCTTTGAGGCTTGTATTGTGTGGTTGTAGTGCAACCTCTTTCACTAGCTTAATGTGTTCGGCTTGTAAACATGATTTGCATGAGTTGCTTACATGTTATAGTGTCATTTTGCATGTCATTTCAGCATTGAAATATCTACAACCTCCCTTATTTCATCACATTTTTCATTTGCTTTGAGGGTTGGTTAGCCTTAGGGTTGTGTTTAAGCTTGAGATTGAGCTTTGTGCTTAATGGTTTTAATCCTCTTTTGAGGGTTTCTACTAACCAAAGGCATGATCTCTCTCTTGCCTTAAATCCTCCCTTGGTTGACACCTCACTCATTAGAGGAGACTCACCTTGGACTAAATCAACTAAAGAATGAGTTCGTAAGCTAAAATGAGTAAACAAAAATGAACAAGTAAAAGAGGCAAGATAAAGCATATTTCATGTTGCATTGCATGTGTTCAATTAGACGTTATATTGAACACAAGAAAGATTGGAGCATTTCATGCTCAAAGTGATGAAATGAGCCAATCTCCTTGGTCTCCATTGCCTTTGATCACACATGATAAGGTGATGGTCTTGAGTCTTGTTTTTGCATACAATGAAATTATATCTCTTGGTTCTTTGGCCATCATGCATTGAGAATGCTTGGTTGGTGGTTTTAGAGCCAAGAATTACACTCCTTTGACTTTGTGTAATGATAAGGAAGGTAATAGTACACATATATTCCTTGAGAATACACTGCTTTGCCTCTGTTTGCTCTCTGTTGCAGCAAAAAGGGAAGTTCCGAAAAGTAGTGGCCGACCGGCCACCAGAAGCAGTCAACCGACCACCAATGGTAGCTGACAGCCACCGTTGGTAGCCGACCGGCCAGAAATGAATTTCGCACCAGTGTGTTCCTGAGTTGGAGCAGAGACATTCTGGGAGTTGGTACAATTTTTAGAGATCTAACGAGTGCAAACAGAGGCATCCGATGGCAAGGCAATGAATTTTCAGGAGGAAGCCAATCGAGCATGCATGCGTCCCTCGCCCTCGAGGCCATTTAATTGCTTTAAATTAGTTAGTGTAACTAGTTATTCAATTCCGATTTGTTGTAATTAATTAGCTTAGAATAAGTTAGTTAATTAGTTTTGGTTTATAATAGCTTAGCTTAATTAGCATAGCTAGTTAGCTTATTCATTCGGACCCTTCTTCGTAATGGCACAATATTGTAATAAGTGTGCGTGCGTGTGTGCATGTCTTCTAACCCCACATCTTTCTCCTTTTTATTTTATCCGCTTTCAATGGTTAGATTAGGGATCATTTTTAATTAGCATACATTATGCATGCATGTTTGCATCGTTCATTTGTCTTGCATGCACCGAGGCTCGGCGCATCATTCAAACTGCATTGTCAATTCAATACTTCTTTGAATACGTGTTTCAAAGCATGCTATCAAAGTGTTGCAAATCAAATACCATATTAGTAGCCGAGCCTATTAATTTCATATCGCATGTGTGGCATTAGGCATCTTGTATAGTTAGGATCATGCATCTGTCCAACTAGTTTTTGTTTTGGCTTGGAGTATTCGGTAAGTTTTATGCTTTAGCATACTTGCATGAGTGTGATTGCCATATTGCTATGTTTCGCATGCTTTCCATGAGGCTATATGATTACTTGCTAAACTGCATGAATTCCTGTGGATGAAGGCTTTGTTGTTTGAATTGGAACAATTCAACGAATGTATGTTTTAAAGCCCACTTTGCGAAGTGGCGAAATCATGTTTTAAGCCTATCTTGTTTGATGGTTGGTGGCAAATTCAAACCATTTTTCGAAAACATGACTTGAAATGTTCCAATTCTTGCGATTTAGTCTATACTTGCTTGTATGCGTCACATAGTAAAGTTAGATTAATAACTGGACAAGAACACGTGAGATTTATAAAACAACATATCATGATTAGTAGAGGCCATTCTTTGATCGGGCGAGCAGGGGTGCTCATTTTAGGACCTTCCCCTCTCGTACTCAAGTTCCCGAGACCAGGCAACTTTGGTGATAACGGACACGTGGCCTTTGGCACGAGTCAGGGTTTCCTAAATTTCTCCAAAATAAAATATTTAGGTGGCGACTCTGTAATCTGGAAAAGCAGTCCAATTTTGGCATTATTTGATTTAAAATCTGATTTTCCAAAATGATTTGCTGGATTGAACTCTTTGGTGATTGTCAGTTTCACATTACATTTGTGAGACTAGATTCAAAACCGTGATAGGAGTCCAAACTGTAGGACCAATTCGAGCTTCCGAAAAGGGGGCGAGAAAAAGTCGAGCTACAGTATCTATAATTGAAAGGGTAGAGAAGATGGCTTGGATTTCACTAAGCTATTTGAATGAATTTTTTCAACCCCAAAACCTGAGGGCAAGCCTTCTATTTATAGAATTTCGCCTTCTCACATCCGAAATAGTTGTATAGGGACAGCTAGTGCAAGGCATAGGCATGGGGACAACTGGCAACTGTAAAACATCTGTTGTCACTAAACATGGCTGGCCAGCCATAGGAAGGGATGCCTAACCAATCAAATTTGGCCTGCCGGCCATCTGTTGGCCTGCAGTTGTTTGGGTGGCCAGGCTAAATGAAAAGTGGTTTTGATGGGAAAAAAAAAAAAAAAAAAAGGGTGTCAGGTTTAGGCTTGAAGGGTTTTTGAAGCTCAAAAGTGAATTCCTCCTGCTTAAGATTCGAGCGATTGCTCAATTTAATGCTTCATTATTGAGTACTCAGAACAAAGTGTCCAAGTCTTAAGGGCAGTCAAAATGAGATGTCTACAGTAGGTCAGTAAGACCATGTGTTCATGTACCCGACTAATGAAATACTATAATTTAGTCTAATTGATTTCAAATTGTTAATCACAATTTACTAATTACCCAAGTGTTAGTGCTGTTTAGTTAAAAATTGTCTTGAATGTAATAAGCATTAATTATTAAATATAAACTACTAAGACATAGTAGTCGTTATTTTTAAAGATTATTATTGAATTTTAAAATAATAATAATTTGTTAAATTAATGTTAGTTATCAAATATTAATATAATTAATTGATAAATTATTATTTATTTGTGACAATAAAAAATAATATACCTTTTTTTTAAAAACAAAAATTGAAAAACTAATACTATGTTTGATTTAGAATTGCAAAAATTATTTTTGAATTTTCAATACATTTTTATTTGTTTTAAATGAATTTTATAAATATTTTGATTAAAAATTTAAAATTTAAAGTTAAGTTAATCTAGATATAATTAAAGAGTACAATATTTGTAAAAAAATCTATAAATAAAAAAAATAAAAAAAAAATACATGATTTTCTTTTTATATTTAGTGTATTTTTATTTTTTTTAATAAAATTTATACTTTTAAATGTATCTATATTTTGTACCTTTTTTTCTCTCAAATTGAGTCACAAAACTCCAATAAAATAAAAATTATAAACAATAAATAATAATTAAAAAAATGTTAATTTATAAAGCGTTACCTATTTTTTACATCTACAAAAATTAGGAGCATATTTTTCTCAAAATTTTACCTTAATTTGAAATTCCCTCACAAAATTTGGGACACCCTAAAATTTTTCCCTAAAGTGTTATGTTTTTCAGTAAATCACTTAGTTTTTATGAATATGATTGTTAAAACCCTGTTGATTGAAACAATTAGGGATTTGTGTTAGTTTGAGAATTTCAGTTGTTCATTATATGCTATTATTTTAGCTTCCAATTACAGCATAGAGTGAGCGAAGTCTTGTTTTTTTTGTTTGGGAAATTTTTTAAAAGGGGGTTAGCATCATGGTTAAGTGATACCTCCTCCTATTTAGCATTGATTATACCAATCCTTCTGAGGAAGTTAGTGGTTTTAGCCCTACCTCTCCATGCTAACCACCTGTAGACCCCCCATTTTTGACCGTCCTCAAGACTTGGACGTCATCACTTGTGCATTTGATGATTTTGTTTATTTGTGTTCGTTTTTAGTGCCCGAGGCCCTCGGCGGAGCGCCTTGTCTTTGAGCCTTTAGATTTTGTCCTTTCTATGCCTTGTTTTGGATCAAAACTTGGTGCCTAGAACTTATGGTGACCTGCCAGCCACCACCAGAGGCTGTTGGCCATGGCTTATGCTTATTAGCCATTGGTGTCGCCGGTCGGCCACCAGTCTCTCTTTCCATATATTTTAGATATTTGTTAATAGTTGTGTCAGCTGTTAGCACATTGAGCTACATCTCCCTACACGTGTATGGTGGGATGTTTCTAAGCTCAAGGCATGCTTTTCTATAAATAAGGGGTTCCCTCCCCCATTTTTGAGGGTTAGAAAATTCATAGCAAAAATCTCTCTCACTCTCTCTCTAGATTTCTCTCTCTATCTCTCTTACAATTTTGTGCCTAAGTGCTTATTTTCTCTACACTTTTGCATACACATCCTAAATCAAATCCTCTTACCTTTGAGCTTAGGCTACTTGGGGTCTTCTTGGAGCTCTTGAAGGTGGTTTTAACTTGGTTTTGTGCCTAGAATTGCCCTTTGCTTCAAGAGTTAGTTTACTTGACTTGCTTACTTTGTTTTGCAAGCTTGTTTTACCATCTTTTCTTACTGTTTTGGGGCTGGTTTTGAACTGAGAAAAGTTCTATTTTTGTGGCTTAAAAGTGGTGGTTTGGCCCTTTTTTTAGTTAGGGAGTGGTTTACCATTCTTGCTTGTTAGTTTGTAAAGTTTTTGTGCCTTTATTCATCACTTTCAAATCAAATTTTTTGAGCCTTTTAACCACTGAATTTCAGAGGTTTTTCAGTGGCAAAAAACTTATTTTGAGGTCCAAATTTGGAGGGGTTAGCCTCCCCTCCTTGTGTCTTGTTTGCATGCCTAGTTAGCTTAGCATGTTTTTCTAGCTTAACTTAGCTCAAGTCCAGCATGTTTTAGCCTCTAAAATAACTTATTTTAGCTCTGTTTTGGACTGGTTAGTTCGTTTGAGTCTTGTTTTGCATAGTTGTAGTGTAACCCCTTTCACTAGCTTGGTGTTTTAAGGCTTCAACCATCATTGGTTTGAGTTGATTACATGTTTTAGTGTTTTTTCTACTTCATTTCAGCACTTAATCAATCTCTGCAATCCCCCTCAATTCTTCACTTTTGATTTTCTTTGAAAGTGGTTTCAAACCATTTGTTTGCCTAAGTGTGAAATGGAGGTGCTACATCTAATGGTTTAATTCTTTAGAGGGTTCATTACCAACAGTGTAATGCCTCTTTCATGCCCAAAGAAACTTGTGGTTTGAGCCCTCTTTCCATTAGAGGACTTCTCGCCAATGGACTTAATGGATTAATGAATTATTCGGTAATTAAAATGAGTAAACAAAATTGGCAAGTAAAAGAGGCAAGATAAGCATCTCTTTGTGTTGCATTGCATATGTTCAAATCAGATGTTAATTTGAACACAAGGTAAATGGAACATTTCATACTCAAAAGTGATGAAATGTGCCATTTTCCTAGGTCTCCATTGCCCTTGATCATGCATGATAGGGTGATGGTTTCTTTGGTCTCATTTTACATTTATTGAACTTGCACAATTGGTTTCACAAGCCATCACGCAATGAAATTGCTTGATTAGTGGTTTTGTGAACAAAATCTTGTCCCTCCTTTGATTTCCCCATGAAAAGGAGAGGCAAAGTGTGCAAATAACCCTTGAGAAATACACTGTTTTGCTCTCTGTTGCAGTAAGGAAGTTCAAACCAGCAGTAACAGACCGGCCACCATTGGTAGCCGATCGGCCCCCTGTCGACCACTAATGAAATTTGCACATTGTTTTGATAAGATGGAGCAGAGGTGTTCTGGAAGTGGACAGCTTTGTTGGTGTTCATATGTGCAAACAGAGGCTTTCAGCAGCAAAGTAGTGGCTATTCGAGTGAAAAATCGAGCATGCATGCATCCCTCATTTCCCGAGGATTAGCTAATTAGTTTAATTAGCATTAGATCAAGTATGTGTCGTAAATAATTAGTTGTAGCTATTTAAGAGTTGTAAATAATTAGTTAGTTTAACTAGTTATTCGATTTCGGTTTGTAAAAATTAGTTAAGTAGAATAGTTGATTAATTCATTTTGTAATAATTAATTAACTTAATTAGCGTAGCTAGTTAGCGCTTATACATTCAGACCCTCCTTCGCGAGGGCGTAATGTTGTAATAAGTGTGCGTGCGTGTGTGTATGTTTTCCAACCCTACGTCTTTCTCCCTTTTATTTAATCGCTTTTGATGGTTAAATTAGTTTAATTAGCATTAGATCAAGTATGTGTTGTAAATAATTAGTTGTAGCTATTTAAGAGTTGTAAATAATTAGTTAGTTTAACTAGTTATTCGATTTCGGTTTGTAAAAATTAGTTAAGTTGAATAGTTGATTAATTCGTTTTGAAATAATTAATTAGCTTAATTAGCATAGCTAGTTAGCGCTTATACATTCAGACCCTCCTTCACGAGGGCGTAATATTATAATAAGTGTGCGTGCGTGTGTGTATGTTTTCCAACCCCACGTCTTTCTCCCTTTTATTTAATCGCTTTTGATGGTTAGATTAGGGTCACGTTTCGATTAGCATACCTTATGCTTGCATCCATTCATCTTGTCTTATATACACCGAGGCTCAACGCATCATTCAAATTGCATTGTCATTACATACTTTTTTGAATACGTGTTTAATCCCATGTTGTTCAAATTGATCAATATGCCATATTAATAGCCGAGCCTGTTAATTGCATTCTTTGCATACGTTGCATTAGGCTCTTGTATAGTTAGGATCATGCATCTTTCTAACTAGTTTCTATTTTGGCTTGGAGTACTCGGTGAGTTTTTACGCTTTAACATACTCCCATAAGTGTGAATGTTGCCATGATTAGAATGATTGCCATGAGGCTATGTGCTTAAATACTAAACTGCTTGAATGCTTGTGGATGAAGGCTTGTTGTTTGAATTGGAACGATTCAACAAATGTAAGTTTTAAGCCCACTTTATTGAGTGGCAAATCTTGTTTTAAGCCTACTATGTTTGGTGGCAAATCCGCAATCTTTTAAGCCCACTTGAGGTGGCAAATTCAAACCATTTTCGCAAACAAACATGAGTTGAATTGTTCCAACTTGAGCAAACTAGCCTATACTTGCTTGTGCGCATCAAATAGTCAAGCTAGCTTAAATAACCGGAATAAGAACACATAATGTTTATAAAACATCATATAATGATTAGTAGAGGCCGTTCTTTGATCGGGCGAGCGGGGGTGCTCAATTCAGGACCTTCCCCTCTCGTACCCGAGTTCCCGAGCCGAGGCAACTTTGGTGATGATGGACACGTGGCCTTTGGCATGAGTCGGGGTTTCCTAAATTTTCCCAAAATAAAATATTTAGGTGGAGACTCTGTATCTGACAAAGCATTTTCCAAATTTGGACTCTTTGGTGTTCATCAGTTTCACATTGCACTTGTGAGACTAGATTCAGAACCGCGGGAGTCTGAACTGTGAGGCCTTCATTTCAAACCTTCTGAGAGGGAGCGCACAAAAAGGCAAGTCCACAGTTTCTGGCGACTCCCCTGGGGATTTAGAGAACTTGACTCGAACTCATGATATGAACTTTTATCTACACTTATGTGTTTCTTTGCATTTGCATTTGCATTTGCATTTGCATTAGTGCACTTAAGTCACAGTGTTTACCATCTACTATTCCTGAATGGTTTGTCGGAGGCTTGCTTGGAAAAGCTTGCCAAAAGGCTGACCGGTTGCAGGCTCTGCCACAATGGGAACACAACCCTTGGATCTAGACTACCACTGTACCGTTTGATCCTCCTTTCACTTCTCGGTGTTAGGTGTTAGAGGTATATTAGGTAGTCTTACTGAGGTACCCTTTTGACCAATCGACCTAGTTGCATATCGAAAGCCACAGAGACTATTCCAAACTAGGACAGGATGCTTACCCGAATGTAAGAATTGTATGAAACCGCTTGCAATTCGTATTGAATCCCTAGCTCCTGATGAAATTAGGACAGGGTAACCCTACCCCATCATAGGGGTGTTTTGGCTCTCACTTGCTTGATATGTACTTTTAGAGTGAAGCTCTGCAAGAATGTATGTATCAATTGCAAGTCTGGGTATCAATTTTGAGGCAGAAATCAGTGTTTAGTACAATTCTCCAGCCTATGATTGCAACTGTGTGTTATTTGTGTCTGAGCCGAGGTGCTGTGCGGTTTCTGATTTTTGTTTCTTTTTGTTTTATTTTCTTTTTGCAAGGTAGTTTTTCATCATTACTTTAGATGATTCTATTACCCCCCAAGCACTCTGGACCCGAGTGAGAAGGAATTGTAGATCTGGAGATCTAGTTAGGGGACAGCCAGTGTTTGTTTCACTCCCACGGGTTACCAGACGGATGAGGATTAGGCAGAATTCACCAATCCAACAGTTACCTTTTGCTTCGCCCGTGCCTAGTCAAGCCTAGTCTTCTACTTCTACTCTAGAAAGAGGGTATTTGCCAGTTCCGGTAGCCCAACATCCTTCAGTCAGCATGGAAGATTTGCTTCGTCAGCTCTAACAAACCATTGAGACTATACGGCTAAATGCTGCCCGCCAAGCTGAGACCACAGCTCGCATAGCCAAGGTCGTAGCTCGCCAGGCAGAAGTGATAGAAAGGCTTCAGCAACAACAACCACAACCAGTAGTAGCCTCAGTATCCCATGCAACCCCAGCAGGAATTCTGGCACCCGGGGTCACAATTAATGTCCAAGAAAATACGAGCTCTCAGGCAGATCCCATCCCACCTCAGACCTCCAAGGCACCAGTTTACCAAATGGAGGCGTCGTTTGAATTCGAGGTTGACCCCACTGCACTGAAGGTCAACAAGCTAGAAAAGCTTTTTAAACGAGCTCAGGGCGTGAATTCAATCCCTGATATTGAGGATGGATACACAGATTCCATAGTAACTCTGCCAGACAGATTCAAAATGCCGCATATAGATCGGTTTGACGTCTCTGGGGATCCCATGGTCCATCTACGGTTATTCTTTGACATCCTACGACCAATAGGTCTCACTAGACTTCAGAAGCTATTACTTTTTGGCCAGACCCTGTCGAGTATAGCGGCCATTTGGTATGCCAAGCTTGAAGACTCTGTGAGGAGAAATTAGGAGGAAATAGTCGAGGCCTTCATCGTACAATACTTCTACAATACTCAGATCGAGGTCACCAGTTATGATCTCAAAGCGACCAACCAGGAGCCGAAGGAGGGTTTCTCAGATTTTGTGACCTAGTGGAGGCTAAGGCCTCTATGATGACTATCCGGCCGTCTGAAAAGGACCAAATCAGAATGGTATTCCATAACTTACAAGGAAGATTATTACAAAAGATAATAGTCTTGCCTTTGTTTACATTTGCTGAGCTCCATGAAATAGGAGTTCAAATTGAGGATGCGATAAAGCAGGGTCTAATAGACCATGAGAAGGAACAGCCCAAAAAGTCCTTTACACGTAGCTCCAATGCAGCCATGACTGATGGCACCTCCGCACGGCCTTCGGATGTGAACATGGTCACCACCACACCCAAAACTGCCAACCCGTTCGCCAACACCTCCAATACAACCTCACAAACCTCAAGCCATCAGGCCTGAGGCCAGAGGGTCTTCACCCCGTTTTACATGTCCTTATCCAAAGCCCTAGAGATCCTAATCAAAAAGGGACATCTTAAGCCATTAGAGCAACGCCCACTGCCCGATCCTCTCCCTCCGAAACACAACCCGGCCAAATACTATGCTTTCCACCAATAACATGGTTATGATACTGATCAGTGCTTTAGATTGTGTCATGAGATTCAAGATCTCATTGACAATAAGGTGATAGCACCTCCTCAAAACCCAACGTCACTACAAATCCTCTCCACCACATAACCAAGCCCCTCCACCCCGGCAAATAAACCTCATCCACACACTAGCCATCCCCTTATGACCCCAGTATATACATCACCCCTTCCTATCTACCTAAGTCAGCATTGTTCATCCCTGAGAGCACAGACTTGTGCATGATGAGCACGTCTTCACTTTAACCCGAACTAGTGGTGGTGACAACGGAAGATAAGGTGAGGTCAGCCTTGGTAGAAAATGCCAGTCCGTTGCCCGAGGGCTTTGAGGACTTATCTGATGGGGTGTACAACCAGAGCTGCTATGTTGTGCCAATCAATCAAGCTAAACCGAATGTGGTGCTGTCGACTGGGATGGAGGTCAGTGTAGTCCAAGAAGATGACCCCAATCTGGGATTAGATGATCTAGCCAACCTGGAAGAGGATATAGACAATTTGCAGTTCTTTGATAAGTAATATCAAGGAGACGTGCAATTGATTGGTTTGATCTGAACGGGTCAACAGACAATTCTGGGTGGCAAAGTGATGAACTCGATATAAATGAGGGAACTGAATCGAAGCTTGGAGAACAGAAAGCGAGAACCGCAGCAATGGCCGCAACGGCCGATAGGAAGGGTAAACTATCGAAAAGCACTGGTAAATAACAAGTGGCTCAGGAGCTGGGCATTGTTAGCACTGCACATACAGAACAAGAAGCCACGCTGGAGCAGTTTGGGTAAGAAATGAGTGAAAGTGATCAGAAAGCTGGAACAGCTTAACGCACAGTGGGGAATGTTTCTGCTGAGAAAACACTTAAACTGGAATCGGACAATTACTTGTCAGTTGCCGGAGGTATGTGGTGGGAAGATAATGATCTGCATCTTACCCACACTGATGAGGATTGGGGTGAAGGCCTTCCCGATAATACCTGGTATGTGAAGGAAGTCGACCACATGACAAGAAGTGGCCGATATTTCAAACCACCTCATCTAGACCAACCCGAGGCATCAAGGAAGGACAAAGAGGTAGAGAAACAGAAGGAAAAGCAATTAAAGGAAGAGATTGTGCTGAAATAGTTGAAGAAGATTCAAGCTGACAAATCTATCTGGGGGCAGCTTATGGCTTCGCGAGTGCACAGACAAGCTATACTGTCGACGATGGATAAAGCGAAGTTGTCCATCGAACCACCCTAGAGCAACTGGTGGGGTTAGTTTTCCTGGGAGGCGCTGCACCAACTTTGACCTTTTCCGACAAGGAATTACCGCCAGTAGGCTCTACACATAACAAGCCTCTATACATATCCATAGAGTGCCGGGAAAAGTGGGTGCCAGTCGTATTAGTCGACATCGGGTTAGCAATCAACGTCTGTCTATGCTGCACAGCTTATGCTATTGGCCTAAAACCGGCCAATTTTGTACCTACATCCCAGGTGATCCGAGTGTATGACAATACAAGTAGAGAGGTGATAGGAACAGTGCAGATCAAAGTGCAGGTTGGACCTGCTCAATAGGATATTGAATTTCACGTCCTGGATGTTCCAGCCACTTTCTACCTGCTACTTGAGCGACCCTGGCTACACCAAGTAAGAGTTGTCTCTTCCACCCTCCACCAAATGCTGAAGTACCCCGATGGAAAAGAGGTGGCCATAGTCTTCAGGAATTCATCTATACATCCTCCGTAAGAGGTCATTACGCCTGTGTTGGAAATTGTGCATAGCGAAGAGGATGTCTTCCTTTTGGGATTTACCTTGGCTGAGGCCCAGGTAATACAAAATATCTTGGCTGTTGATGAGAGCCTATATGGCAGTGCCCAATCTATATATCTCATGAATAAGCTCCAACACATGCCCAAAATAGGGCTAGAAAAGAGTGGCTGGAAGGGCCTCGCTGCATTGGCCGATGTGCCACATAACCCACATGCCTTTGGTCTGGCCCACCAAAAGAGGATTGGGTAAGGAAAGGGAAAGAAATGGCCGAAAAGGCTAGAGCTAAGCAGACCGGGAAGCGCTATGAACTTGTGCACATACCTATCTGGGGAACCCTGAATGGTCATTTTGTTCGGGAGGGAGAAGACTTCCCATTCTATGGTTTCCCCAAACCTTGGTTCAACTTTGAGAAGCAGCGGGTTCCTGGCTTTGAGATTTTCTTTGACTTGCAACTGCAAGAGAGTGACACAGAAGAACAAACTGAACCAACTGCTGAGGCTGCAAAGAGCACATAAAGTGATTCCAGCAGCAATGAGTTTGATATATGAGCAACACTGGCATGTCTCCTTTCGGATCCTCAGATCAACCTAGAGAGCTTAGGGGATGACCTAACCGTTTCCATGATCGGAGACCAACCAGGTGTGAACTCTTCTAGTGGTACTCTGGATGCATCTGACACACCATCTCTCATTTGGCAACTGGAGGAGGGCTTCCTGTCCAGTAGTTCTGAGTCAGGTAATGAACCAGAATCTAATTCCATAGAGTCTATGGAGTTGGAATCAGATTCCGGTTCATCTGAGTCTGAGTCCAATATTCCTGGGGTTGATAACTCGGATACCGAGGTTTTGTCCAAGTCGTCGTTTTTCTTTTCCTTTGAGTTGGTTGTAACCAAGGAACTGGATGAGCTAGATCTTTTGAATGAGAATGCCACTGTAGATTCTGAGTACTTCTCTGTGCCTCTTGTTTGTTGCATTGATCATGATTTTCAAAATTTTGATGAAAATGACGAGGAAGGAATTCCTTTGGTTTTGAAACATTTGATTAAGCGAGAGGAGCAGAGGTTTGTAAAACCCCTCGTTGATGAAATCATTCCAATTAATGTGTGTACTGAGAAGGATCCACGCCTAGTCCAGATCGAGTTCACATTGTCTTCAGAGAAGTGCGAGCCCTTAATCGCTTTATTAAAAGATTTCAAAGATATTTTCGCGTGGTCCTATAAAGACATGCCTAGAATCGATCCTAAGATTGTACAGCATCAGATCCCTCTTGACCCCAAGGCTCGACCCATCAAACAGAAGCTGCAGAGAATACACCCGGATTGGGCTTTGAAGATTAAGGAGGAGGTCACCAAGCAGATAGACGCAGGGTTCTTGCTAGTATCTGAGTATTCGACTTGGTTGGCCAACATTTTTCCGGTGCCGAAGAAAGATGGCAGAATTCGGGTGTGTATGGATTTCAGAGATCTGAACAGAGCTAGTCCGAAGGACGACTTTCCTCTACTGCACATCGATGAATTAGTGGACTTCACCATAGGCCATGCATTGCTCTCCTTCATGAATGGATTTTCTGGGTATAACCAGATACTGATGGCACCCAAAGACAAAGAGAAAAATGCTTTCACCATGCCATGGGGAACCTATTGCTAAAGGGTGATGTCGTTTGGGTTGAAGAATGTTGAGGCTACCTATCAACGGGTTGCAACCACAATTCTGCATGATATGATCCACAAAAAGGTCGAAGTATACGTGGACGACATGATTATCAAGTCCTAGAAAAGAGAGGGCCACTACACCGCCTTGAAGAAATTCTTCCAACGGATCAGAGAATACAGATTGAGGTTGAATCCACAAAAGTGTACTTTTGGTGTGACAGCAGGGAAAATACTGGGTTTCTTGATCACACAGAGGGGCATCGAGATAGATCCTTCTAAAATCAAGGCCATCCTAGAAATGCCGTCACCAATGACTGAAAAGGAGGTGCGAGGCTTTTTGAGTAAAGTGCAATTCATAAGACAGTTTATTTCAAAATTAACCTTGACTTGTGAACCACTATTTGCCCTTCTAAAGAAAAGAAAAAAAATTTCGATGGGACGACCAATGTCAATTCGCTTTCAAGCAGATCAAGCAGTACCTTTAGAACCCACCCGTGTTGCCACCACCAGAGCTGCGAAAGCCGTTAATTCGGTATCTGTCAGTAATAGACACAACGATGGGATGCATGCTTGCTCAAGAAACTAAGGATAGAGTGGAGAAAGCCATCTCTTTCCTGAGTAAGAAGATGCTGGATTATGAGACCCATTACACTCCGCTGGAGAAGGCTTGCTTAGCCTTGGTATGGACTACCTGGAAGTTAAGGTACTACTTGTTAGCTCACTCCGTAATTCTGGTTTCGAGATTAGATCCCATCAAATATCTCTTTGAGAAACTAGCGCTTACAGGTAGGCTAGCCCGTTGGTTGCTTCTCCTCTCCGAATTTGATTTGAAGTGTGTTACTCGTAAGTCTGTTAAGAGGAGAGCAGTAGCAGAGTTCCTAGCAGATCACCTAGTGGAAAGGGATGAAGCAGTAGAATACCTGTTCCTAGATAAGGCTATTCTGCAAGTCGAGGAAGAGATTTGGACAATGTACTTTGATGAAGCGTCTAACCAGTACGATTATGGGATAGGGGTGTTGCTGATAGCACCCAACAATTCCTATATACCCTTAGCCTTCAAACTCCGATTCAAAGTATCCAACAACGAAGTAGAATACGAGGCGTGTATTGCTTGTTTGGAAGCCGCCCTGGAACTAGGGGCAAAAAAGTTGGATGTCATTGGGGACTCGAACCTGGTTGTGTCTCAAGCAAAAGGAGACTGGAAGGTCAAAGAAAAAAAACTGAAGATCTATCACCAGACCTTGGACATTCTAATTCCTAGGCTTGAAAAGCTGACCTTCACGCATCTACTAAGAGAGAACAACAAGTTTGCTAACACTTTATCAACTCTATCTTCCATGATAGACATCCCTTTTGGAGTCCAAATGCGTCCGATCGTTATTGAACATAGATATACGCCGGCCTATGAGTCTATCGCCGCAATAGATGAAGTACATGATCAAAACCCCTGGTATTATGATATCTGGAACTTCTTGGAAAAGTAGGTTTATCCAGCAAGGGCAAATGCCAAAGATAAAAGGGCAATATGGCGGATGGCCGTTCAATTTATCATCTTGCGGGGGTAAGTTGTATAAGAGCGGTCATCTAGGAATGCATAAGCTGTGTGTTGACGCAGAAGAGTCAAAGCGCCTAATGGAGGCCATCCATGGGAGAGAGTGTGGAGTGCACATGAATGGAGTAATGTTAGCCCGGAAGATTCCCAAGCAAGGTAACTACTGGTCTACCCTAGAGGAGGATTGTATTGGTTTTGTCCGACGATGCCACAAATGTCAAATTCTTGCCAATCGCATGAATATCCCGTCGTCGAAGTTGTACAACATGACTTCACCATGGCCTTTCTCAGTCTGGGGAATCGACGTCATCGGTGATGTTACACCGAAAGGGTCAAATGGACATCAGTACATTCTGGTAGCGATTGATTACTTCACAAAGTGGGTGGAAGCTCAGTCTTATGCAGTGTTGAAGGCAGTGCATGTGGCTAAGTTCATCCGAAATAATATCATTTGCCGTTATGGAGTCCCGAACGAGAGCATTTCAGATAAGGGCTCCTATTTCAAAAAAGAAGTGATTGACTTGTTAGAGAAATACAACGTGACTTTTCATAAGTCATCCACATACCGGCCACAAACCAACGGAGCTGTTGAGGCCGCCAACAAGAACATCAAGCACATTTTGTAGAAAATGGTTGAGATTTACAGGGACTGGCCAGACAAATTCCATTTGCACTCTGGGGTTATAGGACTTCAATTCAGACATCTACTGGGGCAACTCCGTACTCTCTTATTTATGGGATGGAAGATGTTCTACCGATCGAAATAGAATTTTCGTCGCTGCGGGTTATGGCTGAGTGTCAGATAGCAGAGGTGGATTGGCAGCAGAGCAGGTTCGAGGAACTAATGTTGTTCGATGAGAGAAGGCTGAAAGCACTGTACCATGTTCAAGGTTATCAACGTAGGATTGCCAGGGCTTTTAACAAGAAGGTTAAGTTCCGGAATCTCAAAGAAGGGGATTTGGTGTTGAAGGACAACCGAGCTCCCATCCACGACCCTAGGGGCAAGTTCAGACCCAATTAGACTGGTCCTTACATCATCAAAACCATTTGGTCAGGTGAAGCTGTTATTCTTATGGACCTGGATGGCCTAGAATTTTCCCAACCAATCAACATGGACAAGTTAAAGAAATGTTATCCCCGAGAGGCTCGCTAGGCCGAAAACCCGAAAGGGCGACCTAGGTCCAACATGCTTCTCCTTCTTATTTTTTTAATTATCTAAATTTAATTGCCTATTTTTGTAGCTAATTTTGTTTACTAATTTAATTATCTTATGATTTGTGAATAAGAGTGTCATGATACATAGAAGGGGTGGTTAGTCAATGACATAAGATGGTGTGGATGGTTTTAATTAGGGTGATATTATATTGGGAGTGCCTTGTGCGTGGGTGGTTTTGGTTTTTATTGTGTACGTTTTGGACTTCTTTGGCTAAACCACCACCCCACCATTTTAAAGCATAATAGATAGGAGTTTGCATTATCACAAATTCATAGTGGCATGAAATGAAAGCATTCTATGTTGAGAAATCATTCGTGGATTTCATGTTCATTTAGTTAGTATTTGATGCCAAAAAAAGAAAATAACATGTTTGACAATATTTCTTGATTTGGATTTTTGCCAAAGAGAATAATGCTTCACATTATCGTTATTTTTTTGTTTTCTTTATACCTCAAGGCCCTTTGGAAAACATTTAATAATTAGTTTGTAATGGTGCCATTAATCGAACTAGACCACTTTTCAAAAAATTCTTATTGCAATAAAATATACAATAAATAAAATATCCCAACAGTCATATTAGTATAATTGTTATTGGTATGGTTTTATAAGGCCCCATGTCTCATTTCCCTATTTTTCTTTCACAATTCAATCACAAACAAAGCCCCTCTGTCATATTAGTGTAATTGTAGCTTCCACAAATGTGTTCCTTCAATTTCTATGGTTTTTCTATGTAATGCTAAGTTACACTGTTTCTTGGCCCCCAAGATTTGCTGGTCTAAGCCAATTTTTTCTTACTTTTCTAGCATTAAGTTGAGTTGTTTTGGGAGCTTCTATTTGCACACACTATTTACTCTATTTTCACACTCTTAATGAATATTTTTTTTATTACATTTTTATCCTAAAATGAAACTACCAAAATACCCCTCTCTTCTTCAATCAAAACCCTAACCCTCAACCAAAAACCTGACCCTAACCGTAACCATCAACCACCACCATCCTCCATGGCCGCTGCCTCTCTTTTCCTTCATCACCGCCATTACCTCTTCCCCCACCATTGCAACTCCCTTTTATCTGCGAACCCATTCCCTTCTCGTCGTCTCTTCCCTCAATTCATTTTTTTTTCCAGCACCGTTCATTAAACCAAGGTCGAAAATAACACATTGGTTCGACCATCAACATCTAAACAAAACACATTGGTTCAACCTTCAACATCCTAACACATTGGTTCGACAGTGTACTTCAGAACCAATGTGTTTGGTTCAAAACTATACTTTTGAGCCTTACATATTAGTACGATACTGTACTTCTAAATGAAACAAAAAAAAATGTATGTTTATTAATTTTTTGCAAGAAACAAAAAAAAAAAAAAAAAAAAAAAAAAAAAAAAAAAAACCGGTGACGAATTTGAGCTGGAAGTCCTTCAAGGGAAGTTTACACTGGAATTTCAAAATCTGAAAGACAATTTCAATGGAGGTTCAAATTTGGTGTGACTACAATGGAGGTTGGAGCTGCAATCAATGGTACTTATTAATTTTTATTATCATGTAAATTTGGTGTGACTGCAATGGCATGAGCTGCAATGGAGGTTGTGAATCGACTGCAATGAGCTTTCTCTCTCTCATGTGTGGAAGGGGTGTGGATTGAGAGTATTGGAAAGTTGTCTGTGTATGCTTTAGATATGGGGGTATAATTAGACTAAGTGTGTACAATGAGCAATTTTTTTTTTTTTTTTAGGTGTGTGAACTAAGAAGGATGTGTACAGAGAGGAATAGGTGTGTGCAAATAGAAGCTCCCAGTTATTTTGGAGCGATTTTGTCATGTTTCCATTGGAGCAGGACTTTAGTTGCAATAAATCAGTTGAATAAGTCTTTACTTGACATAGGATAATTTAAATTTCATATTCATGTTTATTAGATTTTTGTTAGGTTGTTCCTATTTTGTTGGGTTGTTCCTAGTTTAGTGTGTGTTTTTTCCTATTTTAGTGTGATATTGACTGCTAAACTTTAGCAAAGCGGTTCACTTTATTCCTATTTATTGTACTAATCAAAGTTTGAAATATCATCCAGAATTATAAGAAATTAATTAAACTAAATAGCAAACTGTGTGTATTTAAAATAAAAAAAAAAAAAAAACACAACTGGAAATAAAATTCTACAATCAATTTCAGAATGTAAACTTTAGTTCCCAAAACCCAGAAAGGAATTATTTCTGAAAACAAAAGAAGGAAAGAAATTTCTTATTCAAGTATAAAACTAGAACAAGAACACATACTGAATTAATAATGAATTAATTTAAATAAAACAAAACTTACAGATTATTGTTGTATAGAAATGCAGAAAGAAAAGACAGCCGAGGTTGTGTTGGACACACTTTCCTTAAGATTGTTACATCCTCGCTACAATGCTCGAGAACAGATGATGCTGACCTCCCTAGATGCAATGACTATATCCCATAATTACAGCACTACAATTTGGATCTGGCAAACAAACTGAGTTGTATCTCTCTCTTTTACAGAAAATATAAGAGCAGTATACAGAAGAGTAATACAAAGAAAATGAAGGAAAAACGAATGAGAGAATTGGTTGGAGAAGGTTTGAATTTATAGGCAATAAGGTGACTGTTCAAATGGGTTTGGAAGCCCTCCAAATAGGTGCAAACCTAAAAACCGTCGGAGTGAAAAGAGGTGATCGGAGAAGGAAGTGATGCCATTGTTTAGGTTTGAATTTTGAAATTTGGGGCAAATGTTTGAATTTGTTCCCATTAGGAATTCAAATTTTCCATAAGAATTACGGAAAAAATAATAATAATAAAAATAAATAAATAATTCAAACAAATTTTGTCCAAAAATTAAAGCTAGGATCAAAACAGACCCGACCCACAACCCGCACCCATGCACAGCACAGCTCGACTCGGCTCGGTTCGGCCGGCCGGTTGGACGGACAGCAACAGTGGCACGCACGCGCGTGTGTGGTGGTTTTGGCCAAAGCCCACTTTGTCCGTAACTCCCTTCCTTACAAAACTTGGGGTGTCCTCTGGTGCCCAACCCAAATATGTCCACCTAGAGCTTATATACTCATACTAGCTCTCTTAAAGTTTCAATGTTGGACAACCAATTTGAGGAAACCTACATTGGACTCTTTAACTTCCCATTTCACAAACCCAAAAATAACATCAACTTCCCATTCACTGATAAATGGTTTTGACGAATCGTCTTCCCCGTGTGACTTGCCTTGCGACAAGGAACACGTCACCTCTTTGGACCCACCCCAAAAGACGCATGGGCCCCACTCAAATTTGGGCTCAAAAGTGGCCTAAAATAAGCCTATGAAAACAATAATTTCCAACAATCCCTCACATGAATGGAGTTGACGGAAACGGATATGCAACAATGTGCAAAAAATACGAGAAAGTACATTAAGGAGATACCCTACTTCGGGATAAGTAGCTTTTGGCTTTGAACCTCCCCTAATGAAAACCTATCGGACTTCCTAGTTGTCCAGTGGACATGATGCCTTGAACTGTTCATCTATTAGTGTAAGCCAATACAATAGATTACACATAGAATATTTCCAAGCACAGTTATATTCTACGGTTGTGTTCATTTTGGCCCTGAACAATACCAGGTTCAATGAGTGCTCTAGAGTATTTAGCCTTTTAATTCTCATAAAACTGTCCCAGTTCACACTCACATAGGTAATTCTCATTAAGAATGTCCTACCACACTCCACTTGGATAACCAAGATATAAGAATTATTAAAAGCAAAGCTTATCCTAACTACGCTGTAGGGATCACTATTCTTGTCATAGAAAATGGGTAAGAAAGAGAACCTCTCTAGTGATCGGGAAATCTCCATAATTCGGTTGTCCAATTGAACCTAGTTCTTGGGATCTCTAGTCTTCTAGGTTGGGTTGCCATGATGGCAATTCTTAGTTAATAGGCTTTAATCTCATTCCCCTCGATAAACTAAACACTTGCTCTCTAGCTAGCCCTTTCGTTAATAGATCCGCGATATTATCTTTAGACCTTATATAGTCAATGGTAATTATACCATTTTAGAGCAACTGCCTAACGGTATTATGTCGTCGACAAATATGTCGAGACTTGCAGTTATGCATAGGATTTTGTGCCCATACTATTGCTGCTTACTGTCACAGTGTATGCATATAGCTGACACGGGCTTTGGCCACATTGGATTATCTTCTAGGAAATTTCGAAGCCATTTTGCTTCTTTTCTTGTTTTATCTAAAGCTCTAAGTTCAAATTCCATTATGGACCTTGCAATGCAAGTCTTCTTGGAGGACTTCCAAAAGATTGATGCGCCTCCCAAAGTGAAGACGTATCCATTAGTGGACTTTGAGTCATTGGTATTTGATATCCAATTCGTATCACTATACCCTTCAAATACTGCTGGATATGTTTTATAATGCAATCAATAATTTTGGGTATGTCTTAGATATCTAAGCACCCTTAAGATGTCTAATGATCCTTTCCTGGGTTGCTTGTGTATCTACTTAATTTGTTGACTGCAAAGGCTATGTCAGGCCATGTGTAGTTCATTAAGTACATCAAGCTTTCAATGATTTGGGAGTATTCTACTTGTGATATGCTTTCTCCTACATTCTTTAATAAATGAACATTAGCATCTATAGGTGTCTTAGTAGGATGATTGTCATGCTTCCCAATTTTCCCAGAATTTTCTCAACATAGTGAGACTAAGATAAGGCATACCCATCAAATGTTTTAGAAATTTTCATTCCAAGTATGACATCTGTTATTCCCATATCTTTCATGTCAAACCTTTTGTTTAACAGTTTCTTGGTAGTCTTTATCATTTTGATATTGCTACTAATGATGAGCAGATCATCTACATAGAGAAATGATGACATAACCTTCGTTGGTATTCTTGACATAGACACATTTGTCACACTCGTTTATTCTAAACCCATCCAAAATAATAGCATGATCAAATTTCTCATTCCATTGTTTCGGTGCTTGCTTTAATCCATATAAGGATTTGACAAGTCTGCAAACCTTCTTCTCTTGGCCAGGAACTTTGAATCCCTCGGGTTATTCCATGTAAATTTCTTCATTTAAATCTCCATGTAGAAATGCGATCTTAACATCCATCTGATGTATTTCAAGATTATACAATGCTGCCATAGCAATCAACATGCGAATGGATGTTATTCTTGTTACAGGGGAATAGGTGTCAAAGTAGTCAAGAACTTCCTTTTGTTTATACCCTTTAATTACGAGGCGAGTGTAGACCGCCCGAAACTTCGTCTCCACACGTGAGGGCACGAATTGTTGTTCTTAGCTACTACAGTTCGAACTCCAATCATGGTTCTGAATCTAATCTCACAAAGTGCAATGTAAGACTGATAAATCACCAAAGAGTCCAAATCTGGCAAATCGTTTTGAAAAATCGATTTTAATCAAAAAGCGCCAAACATGGACTACTTTGCTAGATTTCAAAGTCGCCACCTAAATATTTTGTTTTGGAGAAATTTAGAAAACCCTGACTTGTGCCTAAGGCCACGTGTCCATCATCACCAAAGTTGCCTCGGCTCGGGAACTTGGGCACGAGGGGGAAAGGTCATGAAATGAGCACCCCCGCTCGCCCAATCAAAGATCGGCCTTTACTAACATGATATGTTGTTTTTGAAAACACATGTGTTCTTATTCCGGTTATTAGCTAGCTTACAATGTGATGCGCGTAGCATACAAGTATAGACTAGATCGCTTGATTTGGAACAAAACATCTCATGTTTGTTTTCGAAAATGGTTTGAAAGTGCTACTCGCAAGTAGGCTAAGACACAGGTTTTGCCACCCTCAAGTGGGCTTAAAACATGATGATTTGCCACTTCAAGTGGGCTTAAAACTCACATTTTGATGAGTTGTTCCAATTCAAGCAATAAAGCCTTCATCCACAGGCATTCATGTAGTTATAGCAGTTAAGCAAATAACCTCATGGCAAGCATGCTAACATGGAAACATACACATCTGATGCAGGGATGCTAAAGCATAAACATTCACAGTGTACTGCAAGCCAAAAAAGAAGCTAGTTAGTAATCAATGCATGATCCTAGCTATGTTAAGAATGCCTAATGCAACACATGCAAAATGCAACGAAGATAGGCTCGACTATTCTAAGATGTCATGTGAATGCAACTTGATAACACGTATTCAAATAGGAATTGAAATACAATGTAGTTTGTATGATGCGCCGAGCTCGGTGCATGCAAAACAAATGAATGAATGCAAACATGCAAGCATAAGGATGCTAATTGAAACATGCCCTAAAACTAACCATCAAAAGCTGGTAAATAAAAGAGAGAAATAAATGGGGTTGGAAGACATGCATCACACACACGCACACTTATTACAAAATTGTGCCCTCTCGACGAAGGGTCCGAATAATAAGTTAACTAGCTAATCTAAGCTAATTAAACTAATTATTACAAGCCACAACTAATTAACTAATCCTAGTTAACTAATTAGGTACAAAACCAAAGCATTAGCTATCTAAGCAAAGCAGCTAATTGAAGCAATAAAGAAAGGCCCCCGGGGGGAGAAGTGCATGCATGCTCGGTCGCCTCGTTCGGAAATCCATCGCTATGCCCTAACTTGCCTCTATTTGCAATTGTTCTCAGGACACTGCACAAAGCTCCAGATAGCTTCTACTCCATCATGGGAACCTCCAGGAAGGCTGCCGACCACTTATTGGTGTTGTAGACCACATGTAGACCACTTACATTTGCTGCAGACCAGAAAAAGTGGTTGGCCAACTACTTTTTTCTGGTCTGCCGACCAGAAAATTCTGCACAACTCCATTTTGCTGCAACAGAGAACAAGAAGGGGCACAGCAATGTATTTGCACGGTATGTGTGCATAACCACCCTCCCTATCATTTCTTAAGCTCAAAGGAGTGCAATTCTCGACTCTCGGGCCACCAACCAAGCATCGCAATGCACGATAGCCGAGAAGCCAAATTACACAATTCAATTTCAATGAATGCACAAATAACACATAAAAGCCATTGCCTCTATCATGATTGATCAAGAGGGTTAGCGACCAAGAAATGAGGCACATTTCATCACTTCAAGTATGAAATGTCCCTCGTTTCTCGTGTTTGGACTAACACCCTATCTAAACACAATGGAATGCAACATGATTAACCTATCAATGCTAATGGCATGCAAACACAATGCAATGCAACATAAGCATGCAAACAATAATGCAATGCAACAACATGCAAACAAGATGCAATGTAACAACATGCAAATAACCTACTATTCTACCAATGCTAGGATGGCATACACTAGATTCTATCATGCAAACAATGCATGCATGGCATATTTGGAGACTAAAACATCAAAGCAAGTAAAGACCACCATACAAGGGGCATGCAATGCAATGCTCAATGGACTTAAACCGAATATGGACAGACCTAAATCATGCCAAAACAGTGGCCAAAATGCTATGAAAGGATGGTATGAAATACAAGATAATGCATGCTCATGCATTGGCCCTTCAACTAGGTATAAGAGCATAACTCTCAACATGATTAAGAAGTGACCAACATGGAAGTGTGACAACACTATATGCACTAAAATATCATGTGAAATGATGCCAAATCACTCAAACAACACAAGCATGGCATGCTAGAAGGCCTATGGCTCAAGGTTATCAAAAGGGATTACACGAGAGGCATGCAATACATGGCACAAATGGATGAACCAACCACAAACAGAGCTCAAATAGGTCAAAACAAAGACCAAAACATGCTGAGATAGGAGCTGAAAAGTCTAGGCATGCATGCATACACATTGGCCCACAAACAAGGCAACAATGCACAACTCCTAAAAGCACTCAAAAAGTGAAAGAAGTGAGAACATGGAAATGCTAAATGCTCTAAAATATCATGTTAAATGATGCCAAATCATGCACATGTCACAAATAAAGCATGCTAGGAGGCTCAAAACTCAAGGCTAGCAAGGCCAATTGCACTACAGCTATGCAATACATGAACCATATGGCCAAGGCAACCCAAAACAATCCTAGAGCATGCCAAAATGATGCTAAAACATGCATGGAGCAAAGCCAAAACAAGCTATCATGAAGGGCCAAAACATCAACTAGGCTAGGCCAATGAGCATGATTGCACTACACCTACCAAAACCAAGCATGAGATTCCTTCACCGACAAAAATCAGAGTTGTATTATGGCAAAATAACACCCAAAACACGTGGATATGGCTGCCCAAAAGCCTAGGCAAGATGGCATACATAAAGGCTCATACTTAAGGCATAAAGCACCAACCCTCCAAAGCATTGAAAGAGTGAAAGATATAAGTGTATGGCCACACTACATGTACTGAAATCACATATAAAATGATGCCAAATCATGCAAATAGCCCAAGCAATGGATGCTAGTGAGAGCTAGAATGCACTATGGCTATACAAAGCAAGGCACGCATGGCCAAAACAACATAAAAAAGAGCTCAAGCATGGTAAAACATGAGTAAAAGCTTCTTGGAGTTGAGCCAAAACATGCTAGAATGATAGTCCAAAAGCATGATGCATGTTAGGCTAGTGAATGGAAATGCACTACAAGTGCAAGGAGCATGCAAGAGGCTATCAAACCAACCTAAAACAGAGTTAAGGCATGCTAAAATAACACCAAAAACTTGCTGAGATAGGACCAAAACATACTAGAAAGATGAGCTATCAACACAAGCATGTAAGGCTAGTTTGCAAGGACTACACTACAAGTGTATAGAGCATGCAAGGATGGCCTAAACTAAGCCAAAACAGAGGTATGCCATACTGAAATAAGGTCAAAAATAGGATGAGATGGAGCCAACATATGCTAGATAAACATGCTCAAACATGAGGCCAACAAGGCTAGCAACCGAGATATAAGGAGAGGGGATGACCCCCTCCTATTTGGGACCTCAAAACACATTTTCTACCACTGAAATTCCTTTGAGTTTCAGTGGTGAGAAGGCCAAAAGGAGGTGGTCCCAATAGCTTTAAAGGATGGCACAAAACAAGGCCAAACAAGGCACAAGAGGGGGTAGACCACCCCCAACACCAACAAAGCCTTAAACAAACATTTCAAGCACTTGAAATCAGAACTTTTTGCAGTTGAGAGTTAAGCCAAAATAAGCACGCAAAGGGGGCCAAAAGCTTAATCAAAAACCAAGCTTTAAGGGGTTAGTTTCTTACCCTTGTAGAACAACTTCAAGGAAGCAACTCCAGCAACCTTTTCAGATCAAAAGCAGTCCAAAAACTCCAAAACCAGCTTCAAGGTGCCTCAGCTCCAAAGCAAAGGTGTTTCACTATGTGTTTGTGTGCAAAAGTGTGAAGAAATGGCACTTTTAAGCACAAATACGAGAGAAAGGGAGAAATATAGAGATAGAAGTGTATGTATAGCTCCAAGCCAAAAATCTCAACCTGAGACAAGAGGGAGGAGGCTCCCTTTTATAGAAAACCAAGCACCAAGCTTGTTGAACAAGTTTGGAGCTCCAAGTAATGTATGGAGGATGTTTTCTGTGCCCAACAGCTGGCATAGCTGGCATGGAAAATATCTATAGAAAGTGCAAGAAAGCTGCCGACCAGTCGAAGTGGTCGGCCAGCTACTTTTTCTGGTCTACAAGAAGAGAAAGTGGTCGGCAAATGGCTGGAAAGGCCAAAAAGTGCCTGGCAAGTGTCCAAATTGAAGCCCCAGAAGTAAGCTTTCCAATGGTGGCAGCCTTGCATCAAAATTCCAACTGTGCAAAAAGTTATGCCTATTTTGATGAAGCCGCGCAGTTTCGATCCTACCCGGATTTATGCCGAACTTCTCCTCAACTAGTTTTCTTCTCTCCTCTCTCATTTTCTTCAACTCCAAATCCATAAACAAGATGTTTTGAAAGATTTTCAAAGATTTCATCTCTCTTTCATTCATTTCCACTTTGTCCTCAGTCGGTTTACCGAAAAGCGCAACATTTAACAAAATGCAAGCGTCAGAACATCGTAGAATCATTTTTTAAAAATATTTTGAAAGAGAGGGTTTTAAGGTCCAAAAACCATTCAAAATGGGGTGTAAGGTTGGGATTTGACTCTATCCTTGCCAAAGAAATCGAACATTTGCACTGCACAACTTTCAACACCAAGTAAACCATCAGTAATGCCCAAGTCTTAAGGGCGGTCAAAAATAGGGTGTCTACAACGAGCCTCGTATTTATCAATTGACCCATACGTTTTAATTTTCCTTTTGAAAATCCACTTGTATCCAAGTGGTTTACATCTTGGAGGAAGATCAACCAATTCCCAAGTATGGTTTTGTAGAAGGACTCAACTTCACCATTCATAGCCTATTTCCATAATGGTGCTTCAGGACCTGACATTGCTTCCTTAAAGTTTTGAGGCTCATTTTCTAACAAAAAAGTTAGAAAATCTAGACGAAAAGACTTAGATGTCCTTAGTCTTTTTCCACATCTAGGCTCATCTTCTTGTTAGTCTTTGCCACTTTCCATGGTGTTAGTAAAAGTTTGTTTATTAGAACTTGGCTCTTCCAATTCAGATAACGCAACTTGTTCAGCTATTATCTCTGTATCTATAGAGATTTGATTTTCTTCATCCTTTTTCCAAGGAAAGATATGTTCGAAAAATTATGCATTTCTTGACTCGATAATAGTATTTGTGTATATATCGGAAATACTTGATTTAACTACCAAAAATCGATATGTACTACTATTATTGGCATAGCCAATAAATACACAATCAACGGTTCTTGGTCTAATTTTAGTCTTTTTAGGACTAGGGAACGCAACCTTTGCCAAGCACTCCCACACTTTTAAGTAATTATAAGAAGGTCGATACCTTTCCATAATTCATAAGGTGTTTGGTTAGTTTTCTTGTGGGGTATCCTATTTAGGATATAATTTGTTGATAAAATAGCCTCCCCCCACAAGTTCTCGGGTAAACCCAAACTTATCAACATGGCATTCATCATCTCTTTAAGAGTGCGATTTTTTCTTTCAGCCACTCCGTTTGATTAAGGAGAATAAGGTGCAATGGTTTGGTGAATAACACCAAGTTCTAAGCAAAACTCATCAAATGCTGCATCATATTCACCACCTCTATCACTTCTTATAACCTTAATCTTTTTTCCAAGTTGATTTTCAACTTCTACCTTATATTTCTTAAAAGCTTCTAAGGCCTCATCTTTACTTCGCAATAAGTATATATAGGAATATCTAGTGCAATCATCAATAAAAGTTATATAGTACTTTTTACCACCTCTAGTTTGCACAAATTTTAAACCACCAATGTCGGTGTGAATTAAAGCTAGTAGCTTAGTATTTCTTTCAATTTTATTAAATGATACTCTAGTCATTTTAGCTTCAACACATACTTCACATTTACGATTAGGATCAAGATTAAATTTATGTAAACATTCTAGATTAACAAATCTACGCAAAGAACCATAATTTACATGTCCTAATCTACCATGCCATAAATGAAAAGAATTAACAATATAAGCAAAAGATGTGTTCTTATTATTAGAAGCAATAGTTGGTAACAGTTAACACATTGATCTTAACAAGCCCATCAGTCATAAACGCATGGCCTACATACATTCCAGCCTTAATAAGTACAACTTTTTCAGATTCAAATACTAGTCTAAACCCAATCTTAATCAACAATGACCTGGAAATTAAATTTTTGCTAACTTCCGGGACATGGAGTACATTGTTAGTGAGTTCCTTCGCTAAGGTCATCTTTAGCACTATCTTTCCTTGTCCTTCTACAGTTGATGTAGAGGAGTTTTCATGAACAATTGTTCACCATTTTTCACCACTTTGTAGGTTGTGAACATTTTCTTATTGGCGGAAATGTGGCGGGTTTCTCCTGTATCCACCCATCATTCTTTAGAGTTGCCCACCAAGTTAGCCTCGGAGACTACTGCAGAAAGGTTAATGTCTGCCAATCCCTTAGAAATATTGTAACCCTCAGTTATGTTGGCTTGTGCCAGTTTCTTGCTAGAACTTACTCCATCTTTGTAGCTTCGACAATACTTTGCTCGATGTCCATCACCACCACACATATAGCACTTACCTTTGAATTTTTGTTGTTACTACCTTTGAAGCCTTGCTTGGACCCTTTGCCATCATGCTTTCTCTTTTTGTTGTTGTTGAACCACGAACTCTATCCTTGTTCCACTACATTTGCCTTAGCCAGCATGACTTGGTTCCCAGACTTCTTCTCGGATTTCCAGTTGTCCTCTTCAATCCTCAGTCACATGATAAGTTCTTCCAACTTCATTTCCTTGCATTTGTGTTTAAGGTAATTTTTGAAGTCTTTCCATGCTAGCAAAAGTTTCTCAATAATAGTAGCAACTTGAAATGATTCACTCAAAATCATTCCTTCAGAAATGATGTCATGTTTGATCAACTGAATTTCTTGAACTTGGCTAACATTTTAAAATCCAGAAAATGTCCGATAATAAATTTTTTTGCACTGGCATCTTCAGTTTTGTACTTCAATTCAAGAGATTCCCAAAGTTCTTTAGCCATCTTCTTTACACAATATATATTGTATAAAGAATTATCAAGTCCATTTAGTATGTAATTTCAACATAAAAAGTCATCTTGCTTCCAAGCATCTATTGCAGCAACAAGTTGACGATCAGCGTCCTCCCCATCTGCCTGTTTTGGGCCCCTCCTCACGAATGTACTAGGCCAAATGCAAAGTTGTAAGATAAAATATCATTTTTTGTTGCCATCTCTTAAACTCTATTCCATTGAATTTTTCTAGTTTCTCTCCATGGTTTCTTGGCACCATAGGAGTCACTGGTGGTAGTACCGAGACTGTAACGCTCCAAATTTCTAGCCCAAATGATAATAAAACAATCATGGCTCTTTCAAGAAAAACTGAATATAAATCTCCAAACTTACATTACATGATACAATAGTTCTTCATGCAACAATACATTAATCCAACAAGAAGTAAACAAACATATAAATACCCCGGCTTGAGCTTGGTTACACAAAACAGTTATTCAAACCCACACACATACAGCTCTTGGCTTACATATAGAGTCACAACAAAATGAGAGTCTCGTACTTTCAACACACATTTCCTTGCCTTTAGTTTGGCGGCATCACCACATCTTTTCCTAAACAAAAATCGCGTAGGGTGAGCATAAAGCCCAGTAGAAAATCCTTAACAAAGTACATACATTTTATACAAGTCTCAAGAGATGAAATGCACATGCCATACTATGCCTCTTTTTGAAGATAAATCATATTTTCATCTTTTGAAAAACATCATGCAATTTCAATTGTTCAAAACATAACAATTTATTTCAAGGGCAGTAAATATGACTCTAGTAATCCCTAGGTCGGTGTCTGCAAGTAGACTATATAAGTACTACCAAATTGTCATTTTTACCGATATTAACCGGAAGGCTCGACACCTATCCGCGCGGGTTTTCGATCTTTCACCCCGGACTCTTAGGCCAACTTATTCAATATCATCTACACCACCTATCAAGTCTTACCAACGTATTTACCCCAAAACCATTTCATGAAAACTTGTTTCTCAACATTCTTTTCTCAATGCAAGTTTTCAAATCAACTTTCAAAGTTTAATGTAATCAAATGAATTGATATGTCAATTTCACAAGATGAATATAAATACTTTTATTCCAATTCATTATTCAAAGAATAACACAATTCCCTCTTCTCAAATATCCTCAACAATTATTTCAAGACTATTTCAACGTTTTGAACAATAATTTCCAAAATGAACAACAATTCTCATATTCCCTGAAATTTATCATTTATATAAATATAAATAAGAAATTTTCCAAACATCCATTTATTTTGATACACAAAAGAAATATAATAATATCATTCATGGATTTTCAGTCTCCTTTAAAAAAAATCCCCAAAATTCTAGTTTTTCTATCCAAAACTAGACAACTCAAATCTTTTGAAAGAAAACTTTCCAAAATCATCTTTTCTTTAATCAACGAAAATCAAAACCCATAAGATCATTTTAAAAGAACAAGAGACAAACCCACTTTCAAAATTGCTCAACTTCTTGAATCAACAATCAATTTTCAAAGCTATCAAAAGATGATTTTGAAAATCATATAGATCTTGCAAATATATATATATATATATATAACTCTAAGAAAATCCCTACCTTAAGTTTTGAAGAAGAAATGAGATGAAACCCCCAAAATCAACGGTATCGAAACTCGATCTTCACCACACACAACGAAGCCCTCGAGAAGTTAACCAACTTTGATGAAGAACCTATGGCAGAACTCTAATGGATCTTGAGAAATCAAGGTTTTGATCCAATTTGGCGTAGGGAAATGTAGAGAGAAAGGAGAGGAGGGGGTTTTAGAGAGAGATATACAAAAGTGATTTGAAATATCAGATTCACGAACTAATATAACATGGTCTGCTCGAGCGTCAAATACACTTTCCCAGTACTTTTGCAGACAAGTCAAACTTCTGAAACTAAACATTCTCTGCTTGAGCGCATAAACGGCCGCTCGAGCGGACAAGCAACTTCTAATGCATTTTGTATTTTTACTTCAGGGGCGCTGCCCCTCGACCCCGCCAAGGCGCTGCCCTTGGACCCACCAAGGGGCATTGCTTCCTCGACCCTGCGAGCTACCGGGAAGCTCGATCCTCGACCTACCCAGTCAAAGTGGCAAAACATGAAAGAAGGGTCGAAACCGGGATCGCTACAACCTTCTCCCCTTAAAGAATTGTGTCCCCGAAATTTCAAATCAAACTACCCAAACGAAGGGGTTTCTAGCGATCAAAACCACGCAATTTCATTTTCAAATCACAATACTAACTCTCAACCAAATTCCACCATTTCCACCATGGTTATCTCATTAACAACAACCTCCCAAATACGCATAAACATGAAATTTTCTAAAAAGTAATGGCAACTCTAAACAACCTTATGCTTAAAACAACAATGCATATCAACATGTGGTTAACAACTTTAAATACGTTTCCCTCAACACTAAGAAATATTACAAAGAAAAGCAACTTAAGCATTTCAAATAAATCCGGATATTTGGAGTGGACTTCCGCCTCCCGTTCCCACGTCACTTCTTCAACCCCATGGTGTCTCTACAACACCTTTACCAATGATATAGTTTTTCCCTGTAGCACTTGCTCCCGGGTATCTAATATTTGAACCGGTCGTTTCTCATCTACCTCCAAGTCAGCCCAATCAAGCACATGAGAAGGGTCAGGTTCATACTTCCTAAGCATAGCTACATGAAATACGTCGTGAACTCTGAAAAGTTGTGGCGGTAAAGCTAACTGGTATGCCACTTCCCCAATTCACTCTAAGATCTCAAAAGGCCCAATGAACCTTGGAGATAACTTACCACTCTTACCAAATCTCATCAAACCCCACCTTGGTGAGACTTTTAGAAACACATGGTCACCAACTTCAAAAGATAAAGGTCGTCTCCTCTTATCGGCATAACTCTTTTGTCAGCGTTGGGTCGTAGCTAACCTCTACCGAATGAGAACAACTTTCTCGGTGGTCTCTCTAGCAATTTTCGGACCCAGTAACGGTGCATCACCCACTTCAGCCCAACAAACCGTTCATTTACAAGGTCGACCATACAGGGCCTCAAATGGTGCCATCCCCGACCTGCCCAGTCGAAGTGGCAAAACATGAAAGAAGGGTCGAAACTGGGATCACTACAGAGACTATTAGGGTCAAGGTTGGAATAGTCTCAGCCCTATCCGTTGCCATTTTTCTAAAAAATCATAATTTTAAAAACTAAATAAATACACAAAGCAAAAACAAATCATAACGATCTTAAACTGTAAGAAATTAATTAAATTAAATAACAAACTTTGTGTATTTAAAATTAAAAACACGACTAGAAATAAAATTCTAAAATCAATTTCAGAATGTAAACTTTATTTCCCAAAACTCATAAAGGAATTATTTCTGAAAATGAAAGAAGGAAAGAAATTTCTTGTTCAAGTATAAAACTAGAACAAGAACACACACTAAATTAATATTGAATTAATTTAAATAAAACAAAACTTATAGATTATTACTGTATAGAAATACATAAATGAAAGGCATCCGAGGCCTGTGTTGGACACACCTTCCTTAAGATCGTTACGTCCTTGCTACGGTGTTCAAGAACAGATGACGCCAACCTCCCCAGATGCAACAACTATATCCCAAAATTGCAGCACTACAATCTGGGTCTAGCGAACAGACTGAGTTGTATCTCTCTCTTCTAGAAAATATAAGAATAGTATGCAGAACAGTAATATAAACAAAATGAAGGAAAAACAAATGAGAGAATGGTTGGTGAAGGTCTGAATTTATAGGCAATAAGGTGACTGTTCGAATGGGTTTGGAAGCCCTCCGAACAGGTGCAAACCTGAAAACCATTAGAGTGAAGAGAGGTGACCGGAGAAGGAAGGGATGCCACTATTCAGGTTTGAATTTTGAAATTTGATGCAAATGTTTGAATTTTTTCCAGTTAGGAATTCAAGTTTTCCTCAAGAACTATGGGAAAAAAATAATAATAATAAAAATTCAAACAAATTTTGTCCAAAAATTAAAACTATGACCCGACCCATAGCCTATACCCGAGCTCGGCTCGGCTGGTCGGACGGATGGCGGCGGCGGCGGGCGCAAGCATGTGGTGATTTTAGGCCAAGCCCACTTTGTCCATAACTCCCCTCCTTACAAAACTTGGGGTGTCCCTTGGGACCCAACCCAAGTATGTCCACCTAGAGCTTATATACTCATAGTAGCTCTCTTAAAGTTTCAATGTGGGACAACCAATTTAAGGAAACTCATGTTTGACTCTTCAACTTCCCATTTCACGAACCCAAAAATGATGTCAACTTTCCATTCACTAATAAATGGTTTTAACAAATCATTTTCACCGTGTGACTTGCCACGCGGCAAGGAACACATCACCTCTTTGGATTCACCCCAAAAGACGTGTGGGCCCCACTCAAATTTGGACTCAAAGCTGGCCCAAAAGAAGCCTATGAAAACCATAATTTCCAACACTTTGTGTGATATTGGAGGAATGGGTTTCCCCTAAAGCAAGCCCATTTTTAATTTTCCTATTCCTAACTCTCTTCCAACAACTTTGTTTTTCTTTGTTTTCCCTTCTTAGCAAGAATAGGTAAACATAAGAACAAGAATACCAGTTCTGCTGCAACTATACATAACAGATTTGGAATGAATTCTTTGTTAAGTATTAAAAACCTATGTCACATGGACTCGGGTACGAGTATCAGGTGTGGATGTCTAAATCGGGTACGAGTGTCAGACACATCCCACACCCTTACCCATGTCATATTCGGTGGACACGGGTATTAGGTGCGGGTGTCTAAATTAGATATGAGTGTCAGACGTATATCCCACTTTTACCCATGTCATATTTAATGGACATGGGTATTATGGGGGAAACAGAAAAGTCCATGTAACACAGTTAAAAACCACATTGAAACAATTCCCTGAACATAGAAAATGCTATTTTTTAAGAGACTTTTATTATTTATTATGCCTTCCAACATCATAATATATATACTTTCTATTGATTTACTTTTTTCAATTTTTGGTAATTGAATAGGTATCCCATGGGAAAAAGAATGAATATTCAGACAAAGGTGACTCAAGTGTATGTCAAAAGCAAATATTTGTATGAAAACAAAAAGTGGGAGTGTGTTGTTGCCCTTGCAAAGAGTTCCAAAGTCAACCCTAAGCATAATTAAATTCCCCTGATTCATTGATAGATATTATTCATTTTATATTTTTAAAATTTTCCTTGCAATGATTTACTCGTGTTACTAAATGTGCTTTGTGCATGTCAATGTATGTGTTTCTCCATCCATACTTCTTGTTTTTTTAGCATTTGGATCTTCTAGCTGTGCAATTACTATGTTTTTTTTCTTGTATGTATGAATTTTGATAAGACCTTTTTTTTTTTTTTCCCAACTACTGTTAGGCTAGATTTGCCGCAGATGATGCTCCAAGGCTTTGTTCCCTTAACATTGCAGGTCGACCCCATCACACTGGATGATATGTAGAAGATCTCTCATCACACCTCCAATGAGCTTCAAGTTGCCCAAGAAGGCAAAGTATGATGAGTCTAGGTCATCAATTGTGCAGAGAAAGTGCCATCGTTGACGACATTGAATGTTGAAGAAAGTAGTTATTTTTATTTTTGGGAGAAATGCAGTTTTGCAACCATCCATTCTAACTTCTTTTTTTCCCCTATACTTGTTAATTGTTATTTCTCAATTTAGGTTTTAATAATTCTGTGCATATGATGATATTTAGTGTCTTACTATTTTGACAATTGATTAACTTGTGAATGTGTGATAATGTGTGGCCTATGGGTCCTCAAGAATTAGTTGTAATGTGTGGCTCATGAGGTTCTAATTTTAGGTGACAAATGTTACCATCCAACCAAGATTTGGTTTTAACATTGACAATTGATTGACAAATGTGAGTTGGAATGATAAATTGTACATAATTACGTAATTGACTATTAACACCAATGCATGCCATATATTAATATGACAAGTAGGGGAAATTTTTGATTTAACAATTGATTAGACTTTAAAAAAAAAAAAAAGAATGCTAAATGGATTTAGTATTTTTTCGTTGTAAGCATATTGATTGGTACATAATTGGCTTGGAGAATTTAAATGAATCAATTGCACATTTGATTGGTTAGGATTCATTGTTGGGGAATTTCAAAATGGTTTTCAAAATTTATAGTTTAATTTTTGGGTGTTTTAAAAACCTTCCATGTTTTTTTTGGAAAGCATGAAATAAGCTTGGGGACTTTGTCCCACATTGGAAAGAGAGCAAAACATGGAGCACTTAATAAAGTGCTACATGGAATATTCTTTTGAATATGGAATTATGGGATGAAAGCTAGTGTGCATGCACCCACATCGCAAGGATAGTGCTTCGCACTGTCGGCACGCGCGCGTGTGGCGTAGGCAGTGTGGCGTTTGATGGTGCACTTTGCACGGACGCATCAGCGCCATTAGGGCACTTTCCTATTTGCATTGGACAAGTTGGAGCGATGGCGTGGCATGGGTGACATGGAATACAGTCAACTCCACGTGGCAATGACATGTCATCCATTGGTGATAAGTCAATCAACCGATCAAACGGTTGTGTGTCTAATCTGGAGCGAGTTGATCATAGCCGTTGATTGGAGATCCGCGCAATCGTACGAATGAGATGGCACCCGATCGTGATCAGGTATGATTAGTCAAGGCATCTATTTGGTGTCAGAATGATCCGCACCATAGATCGTCGATCCAACGATCAGATCTGATCGGATGCGATCAAGGGACATGACCATTCAATCAGATCCATCAAGGCCTATAAATAGGCTATGAAATCAGCCATTTCATTCCATCCAAAATCCTAAAAGGCATTCTTACAATTCTCTCTCTCTCTCTCTCTCTCTCTCTCTCCCTCTTGATTTTGAATTTTTGATCAAGAGTTTCTTAAGCAAATTTCTGGTTTTCTCATTGATAATCAAGTTCTGTAGATTTGATTATCAGTGTCTTGGTTTCTTGATTATATCAAGAGTGTTCTGATCTACTGTCGTCAGTGCAGACGCCGATAGACTAGATCTTTAGATCAGGCTTCATTGTATCTTGGAGGCAAATTTGTTGTAACCTTCTGCACACCTTTTGGTGGGTACAAATATTGGCTTTAGGAAAGCGACTGAGTAACACGACTTGAAGCAAAAAAATTTCTGTTCAACATAGACAAGCTCATCGACAAGTTTTAAAGTGCCGAAGACCACCAATTAAAGAATTTAAGACGATTTGTTCCAACAATCTAAATACAATATTTGGCTATGGCGATGTCTATTCAGAAAATGACTCAAGATTTCATGAAGCTAGACCATTTTGACGGAGGAAATTTCCGATGTTGGCAAAAGAAGATGCACTTTTTGCTCACCACTCTCAAAGTGGTCTATGTGCCAACTACCACCCATCCAACGAAGCAAGAAGACGAGACTATGAAACAAACCCGTGCCAGAACCAAATGGGAGAATGACGACTACATTTACCGAGAACACATTCTGAATGCGCTGTCAGACTCTTTATTCGATGTGTATCAACATCTGGAAACAGCAAAGCAACTCTGGGACTTATTACAGTCAAAGTACCTCACCGAGGATGCCACCAGTAAGAAATTTCTTGTTAGTAATTTTATACTTTTTACAATGATTGATACAAAACCCATTATGGAACAATTCCATGAGATCCAACATATTCTGAGTCAATTTCAACAAAAGAATATGAACTTGGATGAATCTATTGTAGTTTCATCTATAATAGAGAAACTGCCATCTTCTTGGAAAGATTTTAAGAAAACTCAGAAACACAAAAAGGAAGATCTTACTTTAGAGGAATTGGCTCAACACCTCCGAGTTGAGGAAGAGTCAAGGTTACTTGAAAGTAAAGATAAACAATTGGCTCAGACGTCCAAGATCTATATGGTAGTTGATGGTAAGAGGTTCAACAAAAAGAAGCATAAGCATGAACCCCAACCCGAGAAAAATACTAAGAAGCCGAAAGGTGCTTGCTGGCACTGTGGCAACCCAGGGCAGTTCAGAAATAAATATCGGTCATACAAGAAGAAGCCAGAAGCATCAAATGCCAAGAACAAGTTCGTGGTTGTTGTATCCGAGTTGAACATGCTCAAAGATGCTGGTGACTGGTGGATTGACTCAGGAGCAACAAGGCATGTCTGCAACGACAAGAGCCGTTTCACTACTTATGAACAAGTGAGTGATAGAACAGTTCTCTACATGGGCCACTCTTCAACTGCTGCTTTCAAAGGCAAAAGGACGGTGGATCTAGAGTTTACATCTAGAAAAGTCCTCAGTCTTAATGATGTTTATAATGTACCTGATGTCAGGAAAAACCTTGTGTGTGGAAGCCTTCTTAATAAGCATGGTTTCAAGTTAGTATTTGAGTCGGACAAATTTGTCCTGTCTGAGGGTGGGATTTTTGTTGGGAAGGGCTACATGTATCAAGGAATGTTCAAACTTAACATTATCAATATTACATTTGTTTCTGCTTATATTGTTGATTCTCTTTTTTTATGGCATGCTCGTTTAGGTCATGTTAATACTAGGAAATACATGATATGGTTAATTTAGATTTAATTCCTAAGTACGATATTGGTATGTTTGAAAAATGAAAATTTTGTGTACAATCTAAAATTACTCACATTACATTTCCTAAAGTAGATAAAACCACATCTCTGCTTGAACTTGTGCATAGTGATGTATGTGACATGCATAGTACCCCCACTGGAGGTGGTAAGAAATATTTTGTAACATTTATTGATGATTTTTCTAAGTACTGTCATATCTATCTTTTGCATTCAAAAGATGAGGTGCTTGATAAATTCAAGATTTTTAAGACAGAAGTAAAAAATCAATGTAACGTCAAAATAAAGAGACTTAGGTCTGATAGAGGTGGTGAATATGATTTTCCAGAATATTGTGAAAAAGTTGGTATTATTCATGAGAAGCCTGCACCCTACACACCACAACAAAATTGAGTAGCTAAAAGAAAGAATAGGATATTAACATAAATGATTAATGCTATGCTTTCTTATTCCAGTTTAAGTTCTGGTTTTCGGGGTGAAGCCTTGCTGATTGTCTGTCACATACTCGATAGAATTCCTCTCAAGGGAAAAAATGTTACTCCTTATGAACTTTAGAAAAACAAGAAACCTAATGTTGGTTACTTGAAAACATGGGGCTGTAGAGCAATAGTCAGATTGCCTGAACCTAAAAGGAAGAAATTAGGTGAAAAAGGAATTGAATGCATATTCCTTGGCTATGCTATACATAGCAAAGCATATAGGTTTCTGGTAGTAGATCCCAATGGTTCAATGGAAACAAATACCATCATTGAATCATGTGATGTGGTATTTTAAGAGAATCGTTTCACAACCATTCCAAGGTTGGATTCTAATCAAGAAAATGAATCAACTCTTTTGATGTCTATAGAGGAAAGTGAACGACATGAACCTATTGAGCCTAAATAACCTAATGAGCCTATTGAGCTAAGGAGAAGTAAGAAGGCTAGGACTGAGAAGTCATTTGGCCCTAATTTCATTGTTTACCTTGTAGAAGGAACTAGAAAAGCATATTGTAAGTAAACAATGATTTCTTTGAATATGGATTCAGATCCATTAACCTTTAAGGAAGCTATGAAGTCTCAAGATGTTGCTTTTTGGAAAGAAGCAATAAATGATGAGATGGATTCTATCGTGGGTAACAATACTTGGATACTTGCTGATTTGCCACCTGGATCCAAACCCATTGGTTGTAAATGGATTTTCAAAAGGAAAATCAAAGTTGATGGCACAATTGACAAGTTCAAGGCAAGATTAGTTGCTAAGGGTTTTACTCAAAATGATGGTATTGATTATTTTGATACATATGCTCCGGTAGAATCGTCACCATTCGAGTGTTGATTGCCTTAGCCTCAATCTATAAGCTTAAAATCCATCAAATGCATGTTAAGACCACTTTCCTAAATGAAGAGTTAGATAAGGAAATCTACATGCAACAACCGGAAGGATTTGGTGTACAGGGTCAAGAGCACAAAGTGTGTAAACTCGTGAAGTCACTATATGGACTGAAGCAAGCTCCAAAATAGTGGCATGAGAAATTTGACAAACTAACAATGCCAAATGGTTTTAGGATTCATGAATCTAATAAGTGTGTATACAGTAAGTTTATTGGAAATAGAGGTGTAGTCATATGTCTATATGTAGATGACATGCTTATTTTTGGTACTGACAATGATGTCATTGAAAGTACTAAAAGTTTTTTGTTGTCTAGCTTTAGTATGAAAGACATTGGCTTAGTTAATGTAATTTTGGGTATTAAGATCAAATGAGAGGACAATAATTTGATTCTAATCTAGTCGCACTATATTGAGAAAATTCTTAAGAAATTTAATCAATATAATTGTACACCCATGTCTACACCTTTTGATTCAAATTGGAAATTGTATCCTAATACTGGAAGAGCTGTTGATCAGCTAGAATACTCAAGAGGAATAGGTAGCCTAATGTATGTCGTGACTTGCACTAGACCTGATATTGCTTTTGAAGTGGGAAAACTTAGTAAATACACTAGTAATCCCAGTAGTGTGCATTGGCATGCTGTTAACCAAGTACTTAGATACTTGAGGAAAAACAATAGACTATGGAATAGTCTATAATGGCTATCCAGCAGTGCTAGAAGGATTCACGGATGCTAGTTGGATAACTGACCGTGAAGATCACTCGTTCACGAGTGGTTGGATTTTTACTCTTGGAGGAGGAGCTATCTCCTGGGGTTCTAAGAAGCAAACATGCATAACAGACTCAACCATGGCGTCAGAGTTTGTAGCATTGGCTTCTTGTAGCAAAGAGACAGAGTGGCTAAGGAATCTCTTGTTAGAGATTAAGATATGGCCAAAACCTATGCCACCAACATCTTTGCATTGTGATAGTGAAGCAACTCTATCACGGGCCTATAGCCATGTCTATAATGGAAAGTCCAGAAATATAGGACTGAGACATAGTTGTGTCAGACAGTTAATCACAGAAGGTGTGATTACCATTAGTTATGTAAAGTTAAGTGAAAACTTGGCTGACCCCTTAACAAAGGGACTTGCAAGGGATTTGGTGTGGAAAACATCAAAGGGGATGGGTCTTGAGCCCACTTAACATAATCACTCCTGGTGGAAACTCAACTCAACGCTTGAAGAAATATTAAGTCTTGAGTTCAATGAGCCCAAGTACACTATATGTCGTGATTGCAAGCACTTAGTTTTATTTCATTTTCATTCCAAGGTTGAAGTGCTTGGTACCTGTAATGTGAAAAGAAGAGGATGAGTTAGCAAACTCTTAATAAGCTTACAAATGGGTTGTTGGGGTACTGTAAATTACAGGGGTACTCTTCGTAAGCTTACCTATGTGAGTGTAGGAGGTAGGGATGGCAATTTGAACCCGGCCCGACGGGGACCCGATCCCCCGATCCCGAATTATGCGGTTTTTCCCCGAAATATACTCCGGATGGGGCGGGGATGGTATTTAAAAATAAATCCCCAATGATATTCGGGCTGGGGACAGTGATACATTTTTTAGCCCCGGCCTGCCCCCGACCCCGACTCCGGCCCCGACTCCGGCCCCAACCCTGCCCCTCGCCCCGTTTAGGCCCCGATTTATTTATATATATATATATATATATGTGTGTGTGTGTTTATGGTTAGGTGACCCATTCTCACACACAAAGCAAACAGCATGTTTAGCCCTCAATTTATATATATATAAATATGTGTTTCTGGTTTGGTGACTCACTGTCACACACAAAACAAACAGCCACTCCTCTCTCTATCGCCTGCCACTCTCTCTCTCTCACACACACATACGACCACCGCTCCTCCCTCACCGCCACTCCTCTCTCTTGGCGTCAGCGGAGCTCACGCACGACTGTCGCTTCTCCCTCACCGTCGTTCCTCTCTCGCGTCGGCATTGGCTCCTTCATGTGTTTATCTTCAGATCTGGAAATGATGAAGTTAAAGATGAAGATGTCGGCTCCTCCATGTGTTTATCTTCAGATCTGAAAATGATGAAGATGAAGATGTCGGCGACTCTTCCATGTGTTTATCTTCAAATCTGAAAATGATGAAAATGAAGATGAAGATATTGTGGTGTTTATGTTGTTGTTGATAAAGGTTTTTTTCTTTTGTTCTTAATGATGATGTTGTTGTTGTTGATGATGTTGATGGCGTTGTTGTTGATGAATGGTTATATTTTCTGTAGTTTTTTTTTTTTTTTTTTTGGGGAATGTTCGGGGTCGAGGAAACCCGATCCCTGTTAGGGGGCGGGGGTGGGGGTGATCATAGGTTCCCCGTTGGGGATTGGGGCCGGGGATGGGAGGAATTCAACCATCGGGGATCGGGGACGGGGAGGGTGATCCCCGGCCCTGCCCCGTTGCCATTCCTAGTAGGAGGTTGTGCCGCTTCCTATGAGTTCAAGGGCTTGACTCTAGAGTGCTCATGAAACAGGATATAGACATAAGGCCAATCCACGTGTCGGCTTGTTTGAATACTTAAGGTAACCTATACTGTGTGTGAGACATGTCCGATTAGTCGTATAAGATCGCTAGTTCAAAGACAAGTCTACTATGCCATCTTGACTAACTTTGAGATGTCTTCACTAAGTGAATGATTCAAATCCTAAGATATCTTCACCTATGTATAAGGCTGCCAAGTGAATCAAGAGTCATCATTTGGTATTTTGAAAATGGTGGAGGAATGTTGGGGAATTTTCAAAATGATTTTCAAAATTTATAGTTTAATTTTTGGGTATTTAAAAACCTTCCATGTTTTCTTTAGAAAGCATGAAATAAGCTTGGGGACTTTGTCTCACATTGGAAAGAGAGCAAAACATGAAGCACTTAATAAAGTGTTACATGCAATATTCTTTTGAATATGGAATTATGGGATGAAAGCAAGTGTGCATGCACCCACACCGTAAGGATGGTGCTTCGCACCATCCGCACACGCACATGCGCACGCATGGCATAGGCAGTGTGGCATTTGATGGCACACCTTGCACTTAGCACGGATGCATCGGCGCCATGAGGGCGCTTTCCTATTTGCATCGGACAAGTTGGAGCGATAACGTGGATCCAACGTGGCATGGGTGACGTAGAATACAGTCAGCTCCACGTGGCAATGACGTGTCGTCCGTTGGCAATGAGTCAATCAACCGATCAAACGGTTGTGTGTCCAATCTGGAGTAGGTTGATCATAGCCGTTGATTGGAGATGTGCGTGATAGTACGAATGAGATGGCACCCGATCGTGATTAGGTATGATTAGTCAAGGCATTTATTCGGTGTCAGAATGTTCTGCACCATAGTTCGTCGATCCAATGGTCAGATCTTATCGGATGCGATCAAGGGACATGACCATTCGATCGGATCCATCACGGCTTATAAATAGGCTATGAAATCAGGCATTTCATTCCATCCAAAATCCTGAAAAGCATTCTTTCAATTCTCTCTCTTTCTCCCTCTTGATTTTGAATTTTCAATCAAGAGTTTCTTAAGCAAATTTCTGGTTTTCTTATTCATAATCAAGTTCTGCATATTTGATTATCAGTGTCTTGGTTTCTTGATTATATCAAGAGTGTTTTGATCTATTGTCATTAGTGCAGACGCCGATAGACTAGATCTTTAGATCAGGCTTCATTGTATCTTGGAGGCAAATTTGTTGTAACCCTCTGCACACCTTTTGGTGGGTACAAATATTGTCTTTAGGAAAGTGACTGAGTAACGCGACTTAAAGCACAAAATTTTCTGTTCAACATAGACAAAATCATCGCCAAGTTTTAAGGTGCCGAAGACCACCAATTGATGAATTCAAGATGATTTGTTCCAACATTCATATTTTAGACTTGGTGTTTTGTGCGCGTAAAAGTGATTGCATATTCACCCAAAAATATAAAAGTGATTGCATAATCAATTGGCCAAAAGACAATTTAGATTAGAACTTGTAACTTATATGCATAATCAATTGCTAAATTGATTAATGTAGAAGCAACTACATAATCAATTGGTGAAAAAACAATTTAGATTAGGACTTCTAGCTTGTATGCATAATTGATTAGTCAATGCTAAAGAGTGGTATGTAATGTTCGCATTCTTGCCTTACTCTAATACAATCTCAATCAGTTTTGAAAACATATTACCCAACATCAAAACACAGTATCATACTTGATTTGTACGGATATTGGATATGGCATAACACAAAATACATTAGCAAAAATAAGATTTACCAAGATGCTTGTGGTCAATAAATAATAGTTAAAAACTCATTTTCATCCAACTACAAATATTGTTATAGATTATTTCAATCTTTAACTTTAGATCGTGTCCTTCGTAATTTTGATTTCAACATGCATATTGTGATTTTGTCTTCACTGTAAGGATTATACCAAGGCCAAAATTTGCATTATTCCATTTCACAAATAAGATGGTCTCCCCTTGCTTATCTTCTTACACTCTAATGTTTTCTTTTACACAATAGAAACATTTCCACTTCCAAACCTCAGGTGAAACTTCCCCATTTGAATCAGAGCATACATATATAACTTCAATTGGCAATGACTTAGCCATTTGCAGGCAGAAACTCCACCCTAACTTTCCAAAAAAAGCCTGTACACACACAAACACAAACATGTAGACAACTACCTTCCCACCAAAAAAAAAAAAAAAAAGAAAAAAAAAAGGACACACATAGAGTTACAAAATCAGATATGGTAAATTATATTTCCAATCACAAGATAGAAACAATAGGAATATGGACAAGTTATCTTGTGATAGCACCATATCATGATTTAATTCATTATTCAAATTAGTTTGCTTCATGGCAAGATTGATTGTAGTTAAGGCTTTGAGTCTAAATATGGTTTTAAGAAAATCCTTTGGAGAAAGCATATTCATTTTTAACTAAGAAGTTACAAGTTTTCTTTTTCTATTTTGTTAACTTTCTTGAGCTTGACAAGTCTGCAGCCCAATATCATTTCTTTAGAATGCAGGACTCTTTCTGATGCAAAAGGTGAGTCCCAACCTCAACTAAAGTTTTGATCTTAATGAATCAATTCCCAAAACCTTGACTCCTAAATAGCTATACATGTAATGTAACTATCATTCAAGAGCCACTACTTCCTTAGAAAATTTATTTGTAAGAGATAGCCCTCATTCATAACTTTTCATTTTGTTGGAAACCCATCAAAACCATTTCATAAAAACCCATCTGTATAGTTGGACAAAACAAGTCACAGAATCATTACATAGAAAGAGACCCGTTTCATGTCATACAAATCCATTTCAAAACCATTTCACATAAATCAAAACCATTTCACAAGAGTCGTCATGCCTATTATTTGATTTTAAAAAAAAGGCCATGTTAGTACCTTCAATATATCAAAATAAAAATTTTTTTAAAAAAAAAAAAAAAAAAAGCCCACTATACACAAATGCACTACAAAACAAAAGGTTAAAACACATCTTGTCATACATGTCCCTATCTATGAATTCTTGAAACTTGATTTTCTCATGAGTCACATAATTGGTGTTTTGTTTTGGTTTAAAACCGACAATGTTCATAGTATGTCACAATTAAAGAATGTTGACAAAAAAGATTTAGCAATTGCCAAAACTTTTAATAAAATAACTAGAAGCTTATCTTTGAAACCATAGACCTTTAACTCCAACTTGTTGCTAAAAAGAGATGTTGAAGACTTTAATTTTGCCAAACTGTCCTACAAAAAATAAATAAATAAATAAATAGGTCACTCTCATGTTTCGACCATATGCTAAAAGGGTAGAAATTTGAAAAACAGGAGATTTGAAGACCAAGTCACAACAGAATGCCTAGTATTGGTTATTAGTGAAGCACCAAAAGTGTCAAGTGTAGCCATTTGTAGAATAAAAGTGTAAATAATTCCCCAAGTAGCATTACATGTGCTTTCTCTTAGAAACTATACTTCTACTCATTAGTACCTTCAATGAAACATTAGTCTCAACAGTTGAACACTTTATTTAGCATTTAGTTTCAACATTTCCACTATTTGAATAGAGTTTCCTATGTTTTAACTTCAACTCCATCAATTATGCATCAACATCAACACTCAAAGAAGCTATTTGTTTCTAAACACAAGTTGCAGCAGTTAAATGTTACTAATTACAGCTTTTAAAATAGAATTTCAACTTTCAAAATTCAATCTCATAAGTGGTACTTACAACAGCTAAAACATAATTTCAACAACAAAAACTTAGTATTTCAACACTTACAAACAACACTTCAACAACCTAAATCAATAATTTTAGTTTTTAAATACTTCAGCAACCAAATTAGATATTTTATTGTGAAGTCTACAAAAAAAATACAAAAATCAATAGTATAATCTCTCGTACCATGCTATCAACTAAAATGAAACAAATAAATTACCACATCGGCCAGTGCCCTGTTATCAATTAAAAGCAAACAAACAAAATAAAAGAGAAGAAAAGAGAGATCATAGAAAGTCAATGTGCATAGAGCATAAGAAATTTTCAATACTTAAGTTGTTCATTTATGACTATTTGATCCCTTAACAGAAAAATACAACAAAGAAATAACAAAGAAAAGACAAGGAAAAAAGACTTCGATTAAAGAGAGAAAAACGGATTCCCATATCCATACAGTAACTTCCGGCCCCTATTTATGACCAACGAAGTGAGAGATGAAAGAGTGAGACGCTGAGGGTAAAGGGGGGGAGGTAAAGGGTGTGTTGGTTAACCGGTTACTCCGATTGCCTATTTTTCACCATTAAACAATTGAATGGTTAAGATCTAATTAAGTAATCCAAGGGTTTCAAATTAAGGTGCATATGAACACTACCCTATCATTTATCATGCTAAACAAACAAGGAAAAAAAATAAAAAAATTTAATTATTCAAATTTCCACTACTTCAATTCTAAAGTTTCACACTAATCTTTCATGGTTATTGTAGACACCCTATTTTGACTGGCCTTAAGCCTTGAGCGCTTTCGTCTAAACACCCGATGATGAAAATTGGAATGTGCTATCTTACGAATCACTCAGTAGAAAGGCGGAATTTGAGCTTTAAATACCTGTTTTGGCCAAATTGTTTTACATCCGTCCAAAATTATTTTGCAAAATATTTCTTGCGTACAATTCCAAACATCATTACATTGTTCTAAGGCTTGAAACTTCAAGTGTTGCACCTTTTTCAATAAATAGAGTAACGGACAAAGTGGAAATGGGTGGAATGGATGATAATTCTTTGGAAAAACCCTACTTTCCCTCCAAAATAGTATGGCCATACAAAATTTAGTCTGGCCAGCTAAATTGGCAGTCGACCACCTAAATGATGATATATAGTGTACGGTCAGATGAAAAATGTCGGCTGTTTTGTCCGGGAGCAGGGCAATATTGGAAGAATTGGCTTCCATGCATATGGGACTTGCCACCTATCAATTTTTAAGATATTTCTCCATCAAAATTTCATACATATCAATCTCCAGTACATTGTTGAATTGGCTCTTCAAAAAAGAGGAGATTTTGCTTTTGCAAAAGTAAGGGTCAAGTTATCTTCTCTCTCACTCTCTCTCTCTCTCTCTCTCTCTCTCTCTCTCTCTCTCTCTCTCACCTCATGATACATTGTCTTCCACTCTCTCCACTGAGGGGAGCCTTCTTCACTGATTTTTCTATAAAAAGGACCATTACAGCTAAAAGGAGGGGGAGAGGCCTAAAAGCTTTGATTAGAGAAAGAGATTGTTTTGTCAAAATTAAGAGAAAATAGAAAGTGTGCTGTAAACCTCCTTCTTCTCAACTTCTTCATTGATATATCAATCTTCACTGCAAATGCGATATCCCGGGTCTTGGGCTTGAATAGTATTGTGTAGTAAGGTAGTATGCTTTTCTTTCGGTGTTAGGTTTACCGTATTGGGTCATTGAGATTTCCTTTTTACTCCTACTTTACCTTTCTTAACTTTTCTAGATTGAAAATTTTGAGTTTTGAGAATTGGAACTTGTTTTGGATTGCAAAAACTAAACTCTAGTTTCCAGGCAAAACCACTCATGCGGGACTGGGAGCCGCCCGAAAGGATCTTCGCAGAGTCTCCTTGGTTTTCTGGGCAGAAAACCACTCAAGCGAATTTTGGTGATTTTTCTAGGCAGCTCTCTAAAGCAATCCACTTATGGGGCAAAAATTTTAGCTCGTGTGGATTGGAAATTCTGCTCGTGTGGAATTGAAACTGCTCGGCGGATTTCGGCATATCTGTCTCAAAATTCTTGATCTTTTCCTCAAAATTGGTGCCAAAAAGTGTTTTTACACAGATTTTCTCTTCTCTCTCTCTCTGTATGCATCTATTCTCTCCCTTCTCTCTAAAAACACACCCAAATTCAACTTCCGTCTAAGATTTAGCTCAAATTTTCAAGAGTTTGAGGGGGCTTTTTACACCAAATTGAAGAAGGGCGACGAGGGCTACAGTTGTAACCGATTGGATCGTGTTTTCGTCAATTTTGATTTCTAGGGTTTTCTTTCTCTTCATCTCCCAAGTTTGAATGAGGGATAATCTTTGAGTTATATATACATATATATATATATATATATGCAAGATTATGCTTGTTTGGAGCATTTATTACATGTTTGAGTTATGATTTTGGGTTATTGAACCATAGGTGATGTTAGAAGATGATTTCACCTATTTTTCCCAAAACTTTTGAGAATTTGACTTATGTTCTAAGGTGTGGGTGTTGTTTTAGAAAAATCTTTTCAAAAATTAAACAAAAATCTTATTTTGGTGGAAACCCTAGAATTTGGGGATTTGGGAAAAAAGTTGAGATACTGTGAAATTAATGCTTGATAAATTGTTATGTGAAGAAATGATGGAGAATTTCCTATGGTTTCATGAAGGAAATGAGAATAGTCAATTTTAAAACTTATCATTGGTTTGTCTTGAAAAATCGAGTTTAGAAAATGATGTTTAACATGTAAAGAATACATGAATATTAATATTGTTATATTGTCTCTAGGAAAAATATATTATGATTTTATATTGATAAGAGATGTGAAATTTGATCACAATGGAGGATTGCATGGATGAATTTCAAAATTTCAAAATTTCAAACATTGATATAAAAATCTATTGCATTGGCACTTGATTTCATTATCATCACCTTTCGATTTGGCATTGTTGAGTGTAGACACCCCATTTTTCACCTCCCTTAAGACTTGGGCGCCTCAGGTTGAACACTCAATGATGAAATGTTACGCTGTACAACCACTCAAGTTCTTCAGCCAAAGGCTTCGATTTTTGAGCTTTTGATCCCAACCTTACACCTCATTTTGACCAAAACTATTTTAGACCTTAAAACTCCCTTTTTAAAAATATTTTTTCAAATGTTTCTACAATGTTCTAAGGCTTGCATTTCATTTAAAATATTACACTTTTCAGTAAACAAAGTAAGGACAAAGTGGAAATAAATGGAAGAGAGGTGAACTCTTTGAAAAATATTTAAAAATATTTTATTTATAGGTTTGGAGTTGAAGGAAATATGAGGGGATGGAAGAAAACTAGTTTAGCATCAAACCATTAGGAAAGAAATGAGCAGCCTTCACTAAATTAGGCATGTCTCTTTGTATAATTAGAATTTAGATGTAAGGCCACTACCATTGAAAATTAGACTTCTGGGGCTTCAATTTAGACTCAAGAATCACCTAAAACTGAGTCCAAATGAGGGAGGTTTGCCCGTTTGAAACGGGCTTGAAAACAGATTTTGTTTGCAAGTAATAGAATAGCCGACCGGCCAGTTGATGAGAAATCCGGCCATTTCAAGTGGCCGAACGGCCATGTGTCCCGGCATGCCAATTTCAGTGGCCGACCGTCCCCCTACATGGCCAACCAGCTAGGCTTCTCGACTGGCAGATATTTTGTTGCCAGCTATCTCTCTATGTGCATGCACTGTACCAGCTGGCTCAATATAGATATTTCTGACTGAGACACTTGTTTTTCTATATATACTTGACCATCCCTCTTGATTTTAGGTAGAAAAAATTACCAAATCTCAAATTCTTGAAAAACTTTCTCTCTCTCTCTCTCTCTATCTTACAACCTATATACACCTTACATATACTCCCTAAACCAAATATTTGAGGCTCCTTGCTAAGGTTCTTCAGCTAAAATTTCGCTCTTGAGGGTGATCACTTGTTGGTTTGTGAATCAAAGCATTACTCCTTTTCAAGAGGTATAACTTTGGCCATACTTACTACTTTTTCCTTCTTTTTTCTTATTTTTTTTATACTATTTTCGAACCATTTTTATGGGCTGAAGCTTGTGACTTAAAACTACCAAAGGTGGAGGGGTTAACCACCCTTCTTTGAACCTTGTTGTGATAACTCTATTCCGTAGTATGCTAATTGGTCCTCACTATGAATTTGATTATGTGTCTAATATGATTTTGTGTGCCAATTGTGTGAATATATGTGGTTTTGAATTTCTATCTGTTCACCGTAGGAATATCTGTTTGATTATCTACTTTGGAATTTAAATTGAAGGCCTTGTCGGCCACAGAAACCAAAATTGATTGCTCCATTGTGATTGGCATAATTTTTAGAGCCTACGGTGAAGTTTAATTGAAAAATTGATTCGGACCAGATTAAATGGATTAAATTGATGAATTAGTGCCCAATTATTTATTATTATTAAATTAGTTTAGTGGGACTTTTATAAAAAGGGCAATACACACTCAACACCTCTCTTGGTTTCATCTTTTGGCTGATTTAGCCCTCTAGAGGAAGAGAGAACCGGACTAGAGAGAGAAAGAGTGTAGGAGAATCAAAATTTGGTCTTGAAGGCTTGGAAGTTTGAAGCTACACCCAAGAATTGATCTTAGTTTGGGAGATTAAAGCTCTTAGGTGGGTAATCAACCCTTAATTTATGGGTTTGAGTTGTAATTTTGTGAATTAAAGATTAAATAGTGATCAAGAACATGGAATGAGTTGGTTTTGATGAATTTGAAGTCCATATATGCATGCATGTAGAGAATTCCTATGAAATTACATAATCTAGCATGTAATATGTGAATTTTGAAAGATTGTGAGTTGAATCATACATGCAAGCATGTTTTTGATGAGTTCCATGAGAATGAACACCATTTGCATCATTTGAAAGAGAAATGAAGTCAAAATTAGCATGCATGTTTGAATATTAAAAATGTGGAGCTTATGTGAGGTTTGAATGCGTAAGCCTTGATTATACAAAGGAATGTTGATTAATTTGAAGAAATGGACCATGATTTTGAGCAATTGACCTCATCTTGCTTGTATACTCATGTTATATAATGTATTTGCATGTTTTGGAACCAAAAACATGAGTTTTGAACCTTGGAAGGTCGGGTTTGAACTCAAGAACAAATTCTGGAAAACCCAGAATTCAAATGCGAGCTCCCAGAATATTTTGCAGACATGATATCCGCTTGAGCGGGGAAGTCCACGCTCGAGCGGGGAGCTATGTAAGATGGACTTCTACTCGAGCATCCAAGTTCCACGCTCGAGTGTAAAAATGACATAACCAGTACTTTTGCAGACCTCATGGGTCCGCTCGAGCGGGTAAGTTCACGCTCGAGTGGGGACCCTGTTTCTGAAAATTTTGTATGATCGTTCTGTGTTTCGTTTTCCGTTCTCTTTCACTTGCAAGCACTCTTAGGCATGCATTAAGCATTGTAATTGAGTTAAAGACATAAGAATGAAGCCTAAAGAGGAATATGTGAATTAAAGAACGAATTGAATCGTTTGTGACCCATATGTGTTATATGATGTGTGGGGTCAAGCTCCAGGGCAAATCCACGAGCCGATCACTGTGAGTAATATCTGATATCTGAAATATGTTGTTGTCCAAATTGCATACTTCCATGTAAGTTTTATAAGTTCTCGATTCGTTTGGTGGACAATGGTTGTTATACTAAATGAATGGGCCAGAGGCCGTTTTGATAAGAATGAATGAATGGGCCGAAGGCCGTTTTGACATGAATAAATGGGCCGAAGGCCGTTTTGACAAGAATAAATGATTGGGCTGAAGGCCGATTGACATAAATGATTGGGCTGAAGGCCGATTGACATAAATGATTGGGCCGAAGGCTGATTGACATGAATGATTAGGCCGAAGGCCGATTGACACAAATGGTTGGGCCAAAGGCCGTTTTGACACAAATGAAAGTTTGACATGCATGAATGGGCCAGAGGCCAGTTTGACACACATGAATGGGCCAGAGGCCAGTTTGACACACATGAATGAGCCAGAGGCCAATTTGACACGCATGAATGGGCCAGAGGCCAGTTTGACACACATGAATGGGCCAGAGGCCAATTTGACACGCATGAATGGGCCAGAGGCCAGTTTGACATGCATGAATGGGCCAGAGGCCAGATTGACATGAATGAAAGTTTGAAAGGCCTAAAGGCCAGTTTGATACGAAAGTTTGAAAGGCCTAAAGGCTAGTTTGATATGGAAGTTTGAAAAGGCCAAAGGCCAGTTTGACACGAATAACAGTTTGACACTAATGAATTGGGCCCAAGGCCGTATGATGTGTTTGGAACCGCAGTTACTTAACTTACATATGTCTATGTATGCATGTATGCATTAGTAGAAATATAAATTGGGCCCAAGGCTGTTTGATGTATATGGTTCCAATGTATATTCTTTATTTGATATTATTCACTGGGCTTTCGCTCACGCTCATTCATGTGTTTGTAGGTGAGCCAAGAGAAGTCCAAACCCAGCCCCAGTGAAGTCTGTATGGAACAACTAAGGTTTTGAAGAGTCAGCCCTTGCGTCTCACGCACGAGACACGTCTTCGCCCTTCTGCCATTCTATGTTATTTTGTCATGTTGGCGAGGACTTTGGTGTACGTCTGTATATAGCTTTGTTTTAGCTGACTTAGATTGGAATGATCCTGTCTGTATAGAACTTTATGTTACTATACTTTCTGTTGTGAGTTATTAACATATGTATGTATGGAATGTTATGATGTGCATATAAGCACGACTCTATGGACAAAGTTTCAAATTTGCTTCCGTTGGGCCCCTTTACTCTGATGAGTTTTGTCTTATTTGGTTTGAGGCCGTAGGTAATCTCGTGATTACTGGCCAGTTATGGCCTTAACCCATAGGGGCGGGTTTGGGTCGTGACACTTGTTCTCTAAGATTTTGTCCCTGTGTTTCCCATTTCTTTCTCAACTTTTGGCAACTGATTTTCAAATTTTTTTAGAGGCTAAATATGTGGTTTCGAAGTCCCAAAAATAGAGGGCTAGCCACCCCTCCTTAGGCTTGCTTACTAGCTTATTTCTCTCTTATTTTGGCTCACTTTTTCTAGCTTTTTCTAGCTTTTTCATACTAATTCCAGAACTGTTTTTGTGAGTTTTAGGACTGTTTTGGTGTGTTTACTTCATTCATGTTTTGTATAGTATGCTTGTAATGTTGTAGTCCTCATATGTTTGGTGGTTTAGGCCTTAGACACCAACCTATTTGAGTTGATAGCTTTTATTTTATGGTTTTCATACATGTGTTCACACTTGCAATAACCATCTCTGCACTCTTCCTCCTTTCTTGGTTTTATTTGTTTGAGAGGTATTTCAAACGAGTGTTGTTTAAGGCATGCGAAAGAGACTCTTCCATGCTTAATGGTTTAATCTCTTCAGAGACTCATTACCAAGGCATTACATCTCTCTCATGTCAAGAACAACCTCTTGTTTGATGCTTCTCTTATTGTAGTTGACATAACTCTCATTTTTGGACTAAAATAATTAAAGAATGGAAAGGTAATTAAAAGGGGTTAATAAAATTGGACTAAAGAAGCAAGAGAATAAAATCAAGTCAAGTTCAATCAAACATTAATTGAACCTATTGCGTCTCGAGTCATTGCATACTCATTAGTGATGTTAATGATTCTAGAAGCGATGTCTACCACTTTCCTAGAGAGGTAGCTCCATGATAAGGAGGAGGTTTTGTTAGTCTTTTATTTCCATTTATTGGGACTTTGCTCCATCGATTCATAGATCATCACACAACGAGTTTGCGTCAATTGATGGTTTGTGAATTGAGTCTAACCCTCCCTTGATCTGTTTCATGATAGAGAGAGGCAAAGAGGACATACATCCCCTGGACACACTCTGTTTGTGCTCTATTTCCTTTCTGTTGCAGTAAGGCAGACCCCCAAAACAGTGGTCGGCCGGGCACCTGTCCATCCGGCTGACCACTTTTCAAGGCCGGTCGACCACTTTATTTTATGCAGACAATACCCTTTTCATGGCAGAATAGAGCAGAGGCTTGAGCTAAAATAGATTATTTTCTGACTGCAAAACAAAACAGTTTTGGCAGCAAAACAAAACAATTTTCAGGCGGATATTCCCGTTCATGCATGCGCGCTTCTCTACTTCCCATGACTCGTGGAATTAACGATGATTAGTAGATTTGTTTGAAGTTTGTAATAGTTAGTTCATTAATTAGTTAAATTTCTTTGAATTTGTAATAGCTCGTTAAATAGTTAAGTAATTCGGTGTTGTAATAATTAGCTAAATTAGGACATTCATCTAGACCCTCTCGTCTAACGACAAGCTTGTAATAATGTGTATGTCTTCCAACCCCCATTTCTTTCTCCCTTTTACTTACTTGCTTATGATGGTTGCATGTTGCATTCATGTTTTGGTTTCATCTCATTACCATGTATAAAGTATCCATTTTTGCATACATTGGGTTCGGTTCATCATTCTAGCCATATTGTCATTTCTTACTTACTTGAATACGTGCACTGAACGCATGCCTTGAGTTGAGCCATGTGTCATGTTAAGAAACCAAACCTATTAGTTGCATTTTGTATGTGTTGCATTAGTCACTTGCATATTAGAGCATGCATTTTTTCTAATTATTTCATTTCCTAGCTTGCCTCGGAGTACTAAGTGAGCATTTCTTACTTTAGCATATTGCATGTATGTTAGTGTTGCCATGTAACGCCCCAACTTCTGGGCCGTTAATAAATCAATTCAACCTCAAATATAAAATTCTGACTAATTAATAACCTCAAAAATACAAATTGGCTCCAAAATAATTACACAAATGTCTATAATTTATAACTTATACAAATCTCCAAAAATAATATATAATGGTGGACCCAAAAATCTCTAACTCAATAATTCTTTAAATGCTTCAACTCCAATCGCCACTAGATTTGCTCCACACCTGAAAAATAAATTAATTCGGGAAGTATACAATACAATAGGAATAATAAGGCTCGGACAAAAAATAAATCAACAGAGATCTAACAATTACACAACCGATTAGATTCGATAATCAAGCAATTTACCAAATTGCACAAATAAGTCAACTCGACATATGATAATTTATCCAGAACCAAATACCCGGTCCTACTCGGTACATGACCAGTGACCGGCCTCACCCACCTCACCCAAGCACAACCGCTTATCCGGGCTATTGGTCCAAGCTATTGGCAAGGTCTACTCGATCCATGTACGGAGCATTTCCACGTCATTTAGCCATACAAATCAACACTGACTACACAGAACAACTTAATGAAATTTATCAAATGACTAGAGTAATCAAATGAATCAACAATGAATAATTTCACAGAATTTACCAAAGGATCAGAATAATCAAGAAGAGTACAAATTTATGGTAATTAAAATAAACTCTTTGCAAAGAGATTTAGAGAAACATATTGTATACCACCCGAATTACCTCAAATCAATCTCTTGCGTCGCCAACACTCGAATCTCGATATTTCTCCATGGATCTCCAAAGTCTAAGGCATAAGGTATGTAAAGTTTCACAAAATCTACAACTCTCCTCCTTTATGAAAATGCTTACTCTCACTTTAAACATTCTTAATCTAAACTCTAAATCTATATAACAAATGGAGAGATATATGGGAAGAACCATAGAAAGAAGTTGAGATATGAGCTCAATTTATAGGCAAGGATGCTTAGGACAAAAGAAAAGAAAGACTTGGGGCCAAAGAAAGGAACTTTACTTGGTGGGCATGAAAGGGATTTACTTGGAGAACAAGAAAAGAAACTTCCTTGGAGACAAAGTAACTTAGAGAGAAAGGAAGATTAAAGAAATTAAAAATAAAAGATTACTTGGTAAGCAAGGAAATGATGAAAAAATAATAAAATAAAATTTACTTGGTGCCCAAGAATAATAAAAAAATATTAGAAAACAAAGGAGATGAATAATAATGAGGTGGAGAGAAAAAGAGATAAAATAAATAGAGAAAAATAAGTTAGATTCTCATCTAAGAATCTCACCACCAAACTCCCACCAATACCTCTCACTAAAATATTAATACCTCAAAAATATGGGGTTTCATATGCCATGTCAAGTATGTTTACCATAAGGCTAAGTGTTTATCTGATATACCTATTTGAATGCCTATGGATGGAGGTTAGTTCGCTTAAGTTGAGATAATTTGATTAAATGTACATTGAGATCACCTTTTCAAGTGGTATATTCAAAACACTTTTCGAAACAAACATGAAATTAAAGTGTTCCAACTTTTGTGAATTAGTCTATACTTACATGTATCACATAGTAAAATATAGCACAATAATCGAAACAAGAGCATATAATGTACATTAAAAGCACATTATGATTAGTAGAGGTCGTTTGATCAGTTGAGTGGGGTACTCAATTCATGACCTTTCCCTCTTATACCTAAGTTCCCGAGCTGAGACATTTTGGTGATGACAGACTAATGGCTTTCAGCATAAGTCACGGGTTTCCTAAATTTTCCAAAAATATTTAGGTGGTGACTTTGAAATCTGGCAATGCAATCCATTTTTAGTATCTTTGATTCAAAATCGATTTTCTAAAATAATTTGCCGAATTTGGACTCTTTTCTGTTTGTCCGTTTCACAATGCATCTGTGAAACCAAATTCAGAACCACGGGAGTCCGAACTGTAGGGCTATCGCATCCAAGGAGACTAAACCCCTCCGAGAAGCATGAAAAGCAAGCTACATTGAGATATTTAAATGGAACGTTATTATTGCATTGGACATTTACATCGCCATTCCATTTTTTCATTGATGCAATTGATTTTGAATATTATAATGGAAAAAGTATTGTTTTGAGAAAGGAAATTATTTGGTGTTGTTTTGGGGGTAAATACGTTGGTAACTCCAGATAAGGGGTGTAGTTGGTATTGGTTAAGTTGGCCTGAGTGTCTATGGTCACGCACAGAGGAGGTACCACATGCCTTCCAGTTAGCTACCGGTAAAGTGGGGATTGGTAGTGCCTGTTATGCCTACCTGGAGACACCAACCTAGGGATTACCTAAATCGTATTCACCGCCCCTTTGAACTACATTGAAATTATTGAATTGTTAAATTCTCAAAATTGTATTGTGCACAAAAGTTTCAAAGGATAGGGATATATGTTTTTGAACATGGCATGGCATATGCATTCATCCCTTGAAATTGTATAAAATGTATATACTTTGTGAAGATTTTCCTACTGAGCTTTGTGCTAGCCCTATAGGATTTTGTGCAGGAAAAGATGTGGTAATCCCACCAAGTTAGAGGCGTAGAATATGTTTTGAGAGAACAAGGCTCTTTTCTTTGTTGTAATTATCTTTTACAAGCCAAGGGCTTTATATTTATGGATTCGAAAACCACTTTTGTGTAATCGGGCTTAAGCCTTGAAATTTGTGGCCCTTAAGGACATTTATTTATACTTGACTTATTATGCCACATGCTATAGATTCATATACTAGGGATGTTGAATGTATAATCACATGTGGAACATTCTTTTGCAAATCTCTTAATGTTTAATGAATACAAATGTTGGAGATTTGAGGATGATGTCAATATTGAGACTTACTTCCGTTTACATTAAACAATGGAAGTTGATGAATCTTTATTGTGTTTTTTTTTTTTTTTTTTTTTTTGGGCGTGACAACTTGGTATCAGAGCTACCAGGTTTGAATACTTCGGGCTTGCGGGAAGTGGTTTTCTATAATGGGTTTGTTTCTCTTAATTAGGAGATGTTCCATGTTTTAGGTTTTATGTGATAACATGTTTATATGACTAGATGGGTATGAGATTGAACTGTTGGGATGTGGTTTGCGCCTATGAAATTCCTTGAGGTCTTATTAGAAGGGTACTTGATCAATACTCATTCTACTAAGAATTCTTACTATTTCGTGGGACAAATCTCATCGTAAAGGAGTAATCCACATGTGTTTATGTGATTACGTACTTATAAGGGGTAACTCAAAATGAAAAATCATGCATGCATGTACATAATTCAACTCAACTCTTCCAATTCATAGTAATTCTAGCCTCCATTATGCAATTACATGGAAATGAGCTTAAGACGTAGATGAATTCAACTTCTATATGTTTTATCTACAAAAATTAAGGGAGAATTTCATACTTAAAGTGTGAATTCAAGTATATTCTAGCTTAATTCTTCAAATCTCCTCACAATCTCCTTCAAATTATCATTTCTCTCTCTAAAGTGTTGAGTTCACTCTCCCTTTTCTCTAGAATTCTCAGCCCATATGTTGTAAATATGAGTTCAAAACATAATTAAGGCCTTATATATGGTGTAATTAGCTTAGGTTAATTAAGCCTAGTTAGGGCTAATTAATTCCACTTAGTTTTGATTAATTCTAATTATTTTGGTCCGAATTAAATTTCAATTAAAGTTGTCACAAAATTCTAAATATTCTAATTAGCCTATTTGGTCAGTCAATTTCAGTTTCTAAAGTTGTTGAGGCTTTCAATTTGTGTCTCTAAGTTGGCAATTCTAATAGGTATTCCACAATATTAAATAGATATTCACAATTTAAGCATACAATTAAGCAATTAAACTTACACAAATAATATATTAAAAATACTATACGGGTTGGGGTTGTCACACTCTCTTTCTCTCATTTCTTCTTAGATCTCACATCTCTCTGCTCACATCTCTACAGATTTATCTATGTTCTCACATCTCTAAAGATCTGGCCGACAGATTATTTGGATTGTTTGGATTGTTGTATCCAAATTGTTAAACCTCAAATCTCTTTTTTTATCGTACCTCAGATCATTGTTTAGTTGTATATATATTGTTGAAAATATGACATATAAGACCTCATGTGATGCAGATTTGTATTTTTATCTGTATATTTAACTATAAATCTATATGTATGTATATCTACGTATGTATTTTCATCGTTAAGGATCTAGAGCTACAAGGATCCAATGCTTTGACAATCCATTGTGTAGATTTTCCACTGTTTTGATGATGATGATGATGATGATGATGATGATGATGATGAAACAGATTGCAATAGATTAAACAAAAAAAATTATACAGATCTGTTTATATATGATTTTTTTGTTGATCTAGGTCAATACAAGACAACAAAAGGAAAGAAATTTTAAACAAGAGAATAGGAAACTTGAACAGATTTCCTAGATCTAGATTTGTGATTTGGTTTTTTTTTTTAGTTCTTGTTGTAACAAATAGATTGAGTTGTTGAACATATTTTTCAAATTTAGATCTGTTCAAATTATTATTATTATTATTATTATTATTATTATTATTATTATTATTATTATTATTATTATTATTATGTAGTTCTTGTTGTTTGTTGTTGTTGAGTTTGAATTTTATTTGTATATCTATAGCCTTTCTGATTTAGACCCAACCCATTTGATGTTTTAAATCCAAGTTTCATTGTCTCATATAGTTGTTCATATTTTGTTTTCCTTTATCTCTCTTCGAGTTCAGCTTTTGGGATATGTTGGTCATATTTGGAATAGGTTGGTAGCTTGTTTTTTAAGTTGTTGTTGCCCAAAATTTTGTTCCTACGCTCGAGCGGTCTTTGTGAACTCTTAGTACTTTGCAAGTCTGCAAAAGTACTGGGAAGTGGTATTCTACGCTCGACCGAAGCTTTTTGCGCTCAAGCAGTGTAGGATCAAGCGGTCCTTATTACACACGAGCATTGGCCTTCTATCTGTAAAATTATTGAGAGTTTGTATTTCACGCTCGAGTGACAACTTCTTACACTCGAGTGGTCACATCTTTGTGTCTGTACGCTCAAGCATCACTTCTTGTGCTCAAACGGTCTGTGCGTATATCAGTCCTTAAAAGTCACTTTTTACATCACTTTTTCATCCTTCTCTCTTTCTAAAACATTTCAAAACCCTAAGTTGACACACTCTCTCTCTAAAACTCACCTTCTCTCTACAAATACACCTAGATCCGTTGAGTTCTTCACCTGTGTCCCTTTGTTAAAAAAGTAGAGCGCGTCATAAGCTTCTTTTTGATCCGAACGAAGTTGGGTTTCGGCGTCCTTGGAGTATCTTCATTATCTCTCTTGTCTCCTAAGCTTGAGGTAGGGATATCTCCACTCTTTTCATGAGTTTTAACTTAGTTATTTGTTGTTTCTAAATAATGTTGAGATTTATAAAAGATTTGGAACAATCTAGGGTTTGGGTAAAGAAAATCAAAATAGGGGTTTTTGTTATTGATTCTTGAAAATGATTATGATGTTGGAAATAATGTTGAGTTGGGTAGAAATGGTTGATTTTGATACTTTGTGGTTGATTTTGGAAGAAAAATAATTAATGTCTCAAATATTGGTTTTGTATAAACGATGAAATTGATGTTGGAATTGTGAAATTGGATTGGTATTGATAAGGATGGTAGAGTTGGATATGTATTATCACTCACCTTTTGAAATTTGAAAAGTTTATCTTTATAGAATATAAACTATCTGTTTAGAAATACCTGTTTTGAGCTATCGATGGAGGATAGCTATGATTATTGTAGAAATTGCATGAGAATTAGGGAAAATTGAAAATGTTTTTCTCATTCATTTACATCGTTTATCATTTCATATTCATGCATTGCAAATGTATATTGTTTTAAGAAAATGGGTGAATTTGGAAAAGAGTTATTGTTACAACAAATAAGTTGGTTTGTGTGTCCAAGGTAAAAGTCCTAAAAACTGCGCGTATACATGGGTGTCGATCCCACGGACAAAATTTTCGTGAAATGGGCAATAGTAGTGCTTGTATAGCCTACACTTACATGGGTCCTGGTTTACGGTTTCCTCCAGACGAAATTTTCAGGAAAGGTTGTATTGTTTTGGGATTTCTAAAGTGTGATTCACTGTTCTATTTTCTATTGTAAAGAAAGTGATTTATGAATCATGATATTTATTTGACATTGCATGGCTTTTGAAAGGAGATAAAATGTTTTGGCACAAGCATTGCACATGCATTCACTTTATCGCTTTGTTAAAATTCATATATCGTGTTGGATTATCTCCATTAGGCATTGGCTCACTCTATGTGGGAAAAACATTTCAGGTGTTGATGATATGCTTCTGCCAAGGCAATAGCTTGGGAGGACTTGGAGCAAAGGCTTCATTTTTGTTAATAGTTGTATATGTTTTTGTACGGGAAAGAAATAATTCTCCTCATATAATCCTGTTGACTAAGTCCGCGCTCCTCCGTACGACGTCGCTTTGTCACCTGAAAACACAAACGTGAGCTAGCCGGCGGGTGTGTGCCGGAAACCTCTCCGATGCCTAAGTTAGTAAACTTGACAAACAGACAAAGCTCTGAATTCTGAAAGCAAAGTTGTGTGTTACCTCCTTCAAGATGATGTTTGTGAGCTTTTATAAGTTTCGAATGGCACAATCCTAGTAGGACTCTTATTCCTCCATGCAGAGTCCTCCTAGGATTCATACTCCTAAAGGATAATGCTTATCCTTTAACACCCCCCCCCACTGCTTAAACCAAGTGGGATGGTTTTCACCATGGCCGAACTACCATACAACCGAGATAAACCTGGCTATGCTGAGCCACAGAGTAGGCCGAACTATCATTGGTTCGGCTTTTTCGTTTACTCTTTCCTATCTCGGCTTTCTATGTAGAATTCATGGTACGGTTTAGACCGAACTAACAAATCGCGACCGGTATAACTCCAAGACCGGTCTAACTCAAAGGTACCGCTAGACCGACCTATTCAGAATACATCATGACCGGACTAACTCTGAGACCGGCCTAGCTCCAAATTGCCCGGACCGAAGTAGCTTTACAATTCCTGAGCCGAAGTAACTTTATAATTCTCGGGCCGGAGTAACTTTATCTCTCTTGGGCCGGAGTAACTTTTCGGCCTTTTTACCCAGTCCTTCATACTTTGGGCCACAAAGTCCATCTCATAGCTCGGCCCAATTTTTACCAAAAATTACCCTCTCAATTGCCCCTTAATTCCATCTGCACAGCATGATTGGGATTACCTGTCTACCAGCCGAGCTGAAGTTTTTAAGCCTTTAGAGCCAAGCTAAAAAACCGTTTAGCCTCTCCAGCCGAGCTTATTTCACTCCGGCTCAACTCGTTTGGTCAAAACGTCTCTCCAATCATAGTGACTGTAACGCTTCACTTTCTAATGACACGTGGCAGGCTCTGATAGGCTGAGGACAGCTGTCACGCTGTCTTCGTACTTCGTGAAATTTGAACAGTCCCGCCCTTTTTCCTTTCGTCCTTTTCACAAAACAACCCCTTCTATATTTTGGATTATCACTCGACTATCACTCTCTTCTCTCTCCTTCCTGTGTTCTTGCTGTTCTTCCTTTGTACTTGAAGAGGCTGTGACTTTGCTGCCATTTTTCCCTCTTTAGCTTCATCTTCCTCTGGTAAGCATCAAGAAACCTGCTTTGTTTTTCTTCTTTCTGCTTTCTATGTTTTTACGAAACATGCTTGTACATTTTTTGTTTTTACTTCTGAACTTCCATGGAAAAACATTAGCAGAACTCGTGTTTATGAAATATTCTGTAGAAAAATAATCTTAGATCCAAAGTCATGTAGCAACCGAACTAGGATACTATTTGTCTTATATAGGTAGATCGCTTTAGCAAATAACCGAACTTGAACTTGTAGAAGAAACAGCAGTTTCATTAGGTTACCAACTCCCGAATCACTTTGGCCGAGATAAGCTCATTGAACGACGTTTGAACCCGTTAAAATAGGAACCTCGGTCTTAAACCGAACTGAGCCTTGGGGCTAAGCCAGCTTTCCTAGTTTCTGAACCAAACTCGGAAAGCTGCCCCTAGAGGCTCAACCGAAGTAACAAAACTCATAGTTCAACCGATTTAGGCCTTTGGGGCTAAACCGGCTTTCTTAGTTTTTTAGACCGAACTCAGAAAGCTGCCCCTAGACTATGAACCGGTCTGACAAAATTGTTTCCAAAGCCAGTATGCCGAGATGCCTACCAAGATCTAGCTAATAAAAACCTTGCTCAAACCGAGCTACCAAGAATTTTGCTGAACCGAGATAGAGCCTGTCCATAAAGCCGAAGTAGGTCTCTTTTACCTTGCTTTTAATTGTTAGCACGGTCCAAAGATCTGTGCTTAACCCCTTTGTTTTCTACTTTGCAGACTTAGGTTGCCAGGCACTCCTTCGTGCGCTCAACCGAGCTACTGAGCACAATTTTTGTACCGATATAACTTATTCATAATTTATGGGGAAGTATAGGTACCTAGTAAATACTCCGGGCGCCCTAGCCGAATTCCGAAGGGATTATGGCATTCCTGACGATGTACACCTTATCTTAGCCGAAAAAGATGTCATACCTTGGGGAAACACAGGTTTTGTTCCCTTCACCCTACTTTCAATAGTAGAGACCGGACTAAGGTTTCCAGTCCAACCGTTGATTTGTGAGTTTCTTAGGCAAATCAGACTATGCCCAACCCAACTATCAACCAACTCTTACCGCATCATAATGGGAATAGCCGAACTGAACTGCCAAGCCGAACTAAACCTTGGCCTGGCTGAAATTTTCCACCAATACTCCATCGGTTCAAAAGAAGATGGGTGGGTCTATTATTTAAGAATACGCCGTCGCCGAGAGAAGATAATAAAACATACACCGGATAAAGACTTAAATGATGATGACTTTTTCTGGGTGTCTGGCAATTTGGAGGATCAGCAAGCCCAGATCCCAGGCCGAAGTATAAATTGGAACAAAGGAGAACCTGGTATAATTACTTTGGTTTTATGCATGCTTTGGTTTTACTTCGGTTTCCGATTTCATAACCAATCTAACCGTTGTACTCTTTCTTGCAGACTCAGCTCACCTCGCATCTTTGTATAGTTATCCCAATCTGAACATACTCCGAGCCGCATTACGTGTTGAGGAGAGGAGTTGGGCTAAGCTGTTAAATTTTGAGCCGACCTACCGATACAGCGGTCGCCGAAAAGCCAGAGTAACCGACTTTCTCCTTGAAGAGGCCCCAGAACCAGACCCATCCTTGCCCGAGATTAGACTGATCCCACTGACAGCTGAAGAAGAGATGGCAAAAAAGAACAGAGTCAGGGCGCTTTTAACCGAGACAACCAGGCCCGAAGTAACGCCACCCAGCCAATCGCAGCCTACTGTTGTGGCCCTCCCTTCTCAACAGCCGTCCTCTTCCCGCCGAACCAAGCGCGCCCGGACTGCCGAGACCGAACAAATTTTGGTTGACGAAGAAGAACCTGCTCTTCCTCCGAGCTTACCACCGAGCCCCCGACCGGAGTCTTCTGACCGAACTACCAGTTGCTGGGCACCGAAACTTATTTTCAACAACCGAGACATCCAAGCCTCAGACTCGATTGTTGCTGAAAAAGACCATCAGTTGGCCTTCAACCTGGCCAAGAGTGTGTGCCTCCCCAAAGACATGGAGCACCACCAAAAACAACTGAACACCGAACTGAAGGCCATCCGGTCTTCGACCAAATCCATGATTCTGGTAAGTAACTTCGGTCGTCTTCTCTGTCTACTTTCTTTTTTCAACTTTTACTTCGGCTAAATGGAAATCTTTGCTTCGTCAGGCCATTCAGAAAAACCAAATCACTCATAGGAAAGTGCTGGAGCTTAGGAAAATAACAAGGCAAGCCGCGGCAGAAGCTGAAGCAAAAACGACCGAGCTAGAGGAGGCCAGAAAGCAAATGGCCGAGCTCCGTGCTGAGAACGGCAGGCTGACCGGACTGGTTAGTTCGGCCGAAGCAGAAAAGCAGAAGGCTGCCATTGCTTTGAAGGACAAGTACCTGCGCGAGCTGGTGAAGCTCGAAAGGAAGAAAGATGCCGAAATATCCCAAGTGAAGGAGAGCGCAAAAGGCGCCGAAAAACAAGGCTACAAGAAGGCAGAGGACGCCTATGTCAAGTAGTGCGAAGCTGCCAAGGAGCTATTCTTCAAGTGCGGCTGGAGGGCAGCTGTTGAGAAGCTCGGTCACGATCCACAGACCGAGGTTTTCAACCCTCCAGCCTACTTCATACCGAGCTCCCTTGTGGAGTATGCTAACGCCATGCAACAGCAATTCCTCGAAGGCTCTGATTCTGACGAAGATTCCGCTTCTGAGGATACTTCGGTTGTCAATGTGGATCAATCAGTTCGGTTGGAGCCCATGGTTGAAGACCTGACTATTGAACGTCCAGGGGAAACCGTGGTTCCGACCAAAACCACCCTTGCGACCGTGAGCGAGCTCCCGGCTGAAACCGGTTTTCGTGATGATGCCGATGCAACTTTTGATGCCGAAATTGAAGACATTTTCTCCTGATTTTTGTACTTTTTCTTTTTTGTTTCCTTTTGTCTTTGTAACCGGGCTATGCCCCTGTAATTGCTTTTCAATGAATGAAAATTTTGCTTGAACTCTTATTCCGGTTTTGATTTGTATGCTTGCATTTGTAATGTCTTCTATTATTCCAACTGCTATTCCGGTTTTAAATGGTTAAACTAACTATGCTTACCAGCCAACCACTCATTAGCCGACATAATTACTTCGGCTGAGGAGTACTCAGAGTTGGTTTAATCCAGCCAACCACTCTTCAGCCATACCCATACTTCGGCTGAAGAGTACAAAGAGTTGGTTTAATCCAGCCAACCATTCTTCAGCCATACCCATACTTCGGCTGAAGAGTACAAAGAGTTGGTTTAATCCAGCCAACCATTCTTCAGCCATACCCATACTTCGGCTGAAGAGTACAAAGAGTTGGTTTTAATCCAGCCAACCACTCTTCAGCCATACCCATACTTCGGCTGAAGAGTACAAAGAGTTGGTTTAATCCAGCCAACCATTCTTCAGCCATACACATACTTTGGCTGAAGAGTACAAGGAGTTGGTTTAATCCAGCCAACCACTCTTCAGCCATACCCATACTTCGGCTGAAGAGTACAAGGAGTTGGTTTAATCCAGCTAACCACTCTTCAGCCATACCCATACATCGGCTGAAGAGTACAAAGAGTTGGTTATTCCGACCAAACGACCTGCAGCCTGGATCCTTATCCTGAGCTTAGGAAGGGTGTTGATTTATTCCAGCCAACCTCTAAGTTAGTTTTTTTCTGGCTAACTTAGAATAAGGTTTGGTTATTCCGACCAAACGTCCTGCAGCCTGGATCTTTATCCTGGGCTTAGGAAGGGTGTTGGTTTATTCCAGCCAACCTCTAAGTTAGTTTTTTCCAGCTAACTTAGAATAAGGTTTTTGCAATGTTCCTAAACTTTACTAAAGCTAACTTTTACAGAGAACAACTTATGCTGAAAAGAATCGCTTGTTTTATTGAAGAAAGAAAAAATTACACATGTTTAAAAGAGAAAAGCTTAAAAGTAAAATAACTTGAGATTGGCCATGTTCCATGACCTAGGGATTGCTTTGCCGTCCTTGTCTTCTAGGTGGTATGCTCCTTTCCCTGCTAACCCAACCACTTTGTAAGGACCTTCCCAGTTTGGCCCTAACTTGCCATCTCCTGGTACCAAGGTGTTTCCCATTACTTTGCGCAGTATCCAATCGCCGATCTTGAATTGTCTTGGATGCACCTTTTTGTTATATTTTCTAATTAACTCTCGTTGGTATGAAGCAATGTGAACCAGTGCTCTTTCTCTTCTTTCTTCTGCAAGGTCGAGTTCCAATGTTATGGCTTCTCCATTTAAGTCTGGGTCAAAATTTTCGCTTCGAATTGTGGGGAGGCCAACTTCCAGTGGGATTACTGCTTCCATTCCGTAGGCTAAGGAGAATGGTGTCTCTCCTGTCGATCGCCGAGGTGTGGTGCGGTAAGCCCATAAAACATGGGGAAGTTCATCCGCCCACTTGCCTTTTGCCTTTTCTAACCTTTTCTTCAGTCCATCCAAGACGACTTTATTTGATGCTTCTGCTTGTCCATTTGCTTGAGGATATGCTGGTGTAGAATTGTAGAACTCTATCTTGTACTCTTCACAAAAGCCTCTGAAGATTCTGCCGTCGAACTGAGTGCCATTGTCTGAGATTAGGGCTTTTGGTATGCCGAACCGAGTGATGATATTCTGCCAAACGAACTTCTTCACATCTTTTTCTTTGATTGATGCCAATGCTTCTGCTTCCACCCACTTTGTGAAGTAGTCAGTTACTGCGAGAAAGAACTTCCTGTTGCCGGGAGCTGTTGGAAGTGGTCCTACTATGTCCAAGCCCCACATTGCGAAAGGCCATGGGCTAGTTAATGGTAGGAGTTCTCTTGCTGGTTGATGTATTTGGTGTGCGAATTTTTGGCATTTCTCACACTTCTTCACATATTTTTCTGAGTCTGCCTGCATGTATGGCCACCAGTATCCTTGTGAGATGGCCCTGTAAGCTAGCGATCTTCCTCCTTGATGGCTTCCGCACACCCCTTCGTGTATTTCGTACAAGAATGCTTCTACTTTACTGGGATGAATGCACTTTAGGTAGGGTCCTGAGAATGACTTCTTGTATAATGCCAAGGATGGGGAGAGCCAAAATCGTTGCGATTTCGCTCTTATTCAGTTGGCTTCTTTTTTCTCTTCTGGTAGGATGTCGTCTTTTAAGAACAGGATGATGGGATCCATCCAAGAGGGGCCTAGTTCTGTGCAACATACCTCTTCTGCTTCGGGGTCTTCTATGCTTGGTCTAGGTAGGTAGTCGATTAGTAGTGGATGAGGTATGGAGGAATCTGCCATTGATGCGAAGCCTGCTAGTTCGTCTGCTCTGCTGTTTTCCTCCCTGTCGATTTGCTCTATCCTTACTACTTCAAATTTCTTGATTTCTGTTCTGACCAACTCTTGGTACTTGGCCATCCTATCATCCTTGGCTTCATAGTCGCCAGAAATTTGATTTACCACCAGCTGTGAGTCGTTGTAGACCATTAGTTCAGTGGCCTTCATGTAGTATGCTGATTTGAGCCCTGCGAGAAGCGCATCATACTCCGCTTCGTTGTTTGATGCTGGGAAGCCAAGGTTGATTGCTTGCTCTATAACCAGGCCGTCTGGGGAGATGAGGACTATGCCAAGCCCTGCACCATGCCGGTTGGATGCTCCATCCACAAAGAGCTTCCACATCTCTCCGGTGAACAACTTCCAGCAAGTGGAGGGGTCAGACGATGTTGTGGGGTCAAGAATGTCGCTGGTGCTTTCTTCAAGGTCCATGCTTGCTGTCTGCCCCTTGCTATCTGATTGTACCAAGTCTTTTTTTGTTGGAGAACTTTGGTTTGGTATAGCTTCTGACTTGCTGTCTTTAGTCTGGTCTGCCTTGGGGTCTGACTGAGTACCTTCTACTAGGGGTTGTGATATTCCGGCATCAACTTCCGTCCCTAGTTCGGTTGTGTCAGTTAGGTCGACTGGGTAGATATGATGACTTCCAGGAGTAAACTCTGCGACGAAGTCTGCCAAAGATTGGGCTTTTATTGCGGTTCTGGGTTGGAACTTGATGTCGAATTGTCCCAACTCTACTGCCCACTTCAAAATTCGCCCAGAAAAGTTCGCCCTCTCAAACAAAGCTTTTAGTGGGAAAGCTGTGAGGACGACTATGGTGTGGGCGTGAAAGTAGTGTGCCAATTTCCTGGAGGCCATCATCAAGGCTAATGCCAGTTTTTCCAATGGCAAATACCTTGTTTCGGCTCCCAGTAATGTCTTGCTGACATAATAGATGGGCAAGTGTTGGATTCCTTCTGCACGAACCAACACTGCGCTAACTGCGTGCTGAGAGACTGCCAGGTACAAGAAAAGTTCTTCACCAGGTACTGGAGTAACAAGCAGTGGTGGGGAAGACATATACTCCTTCAAGCTTTCCAGAGCTTGGTCGCATTCTTCATCCCACTCAAACTTGGTTCTTAAGGCATGAAAAAATGGTCGTAGTCTATCTGACGACCTGCTTATGAACCGGTTGAGTGCGGCTGCCATGCCGGTGAGATGCTGCACTTCTTTTACTGAGTTTGGCCTCTCCAAATCCTGGATTGCCTTAATTTGAGAAGGGTCTTCTTCTATACCTCGGTTTGTCACAAGGAAGCCTAGGAATTTGCCAGATCCTACTCCGAATGCACACTTGGACGCATTGAGACGTAACCTGTGTTTCTTCAGGACCTCAAACATTTCGCCTAGGTCCTTAAGATGGTCATTCTCATCCTTGCTCTTGACCACAATGTCGTCGATGTAAGCCTCCATTGTTCTGCCTAACAATGGTTCGAACATCTTGGTGACCATCCGTTGGAATGTTGCCCCAGCGTTTTTCAGGCCAAAGGGCATGACCTTGTAACAGTATAGTCCTCTGGGAGTTGTGAAAGATGTGACCTCCTGGTCTGGTTCATGCATGGCGATTTGGTGGTAGCCTCTGTATGCATCCAGAAAGCTAAGTCGGTTGTGCCCCGCCGTTAGGTCTACCAATTGATCTATCCGGGGTAGAGGAAAGCTGTCTTTTGGGCACGCCTTGTTGACTATTTTGTAGTTGACGCAGACACGCCATTTGCCATTTTTCTTTGGCACTACGACTGTGTTGGAGATCCATCTTGGGTAGTGCACTTTTCTAATTGCTCCTGCCTCCAGCAGGTTGCCTACTTCTTCCGCCACTATTTCGGCATGGTGGAGTGCCGATCTGCGGGTGCGCTGAATGACCGGTCTGGCGGATGGGTGGACATTGAGTTGGTGACAGATGAAGTTAGGATCTATGCCTGGCATGTTGTAGAGTGTCCAGGTGAACACTTCGATATTAGAGGTTAAAAATTCCAAGACCTCTAATCTCTCAGTGCTGGACAACGACGAACCGAGCAAAAAGAACTTATCCGGGTTCTTTTCATCTATTTTTACCTCTACCAAGTCCTCCACTGCTTTCTGATCCGCCGCTTTACCGACGTCTGCGAATAGCTCATTACTTTCTGGTTCTTCCACCGAATGAACGTACCCTTTGGCAGCGCGGCTGCCATTCACCGTGGCGAAGCATTGCTTTGACATGATTTGATCTCCATATACTTCTTCAATTATACCAGGGTCGTTGGGAAACCGCATCACTTGGTGGTAGGATGACGCCACCGATCGCATGGCATGCAGCCATGTTCTGCCTAAGATGATGTTGTAAGTGGAGGGGACCTTCAATACCCAGAACTCCACTTGTTTTGTCACGCTTCCTGCTCTAACTGGAAGAATTATTTTGCCGACGGGCCATTCTGGCATAGAGTTGAATCCAATTAAGGGTGATACAGCAGGCGCCAAGTCTTTGTCTTGCAGCTTTAATTGTTTGAATGTGTCATAGTACATGATCTCACATGAACTACCCTGGTCTATCAGAATCCACTTGACGTCAAAATCCTTGACTCGGAGAGTGACGACCAGGGCATCATTGTGAGGACAGTATATTCGATCCAAGTCCTTGTCCGAAAAGGACATGACGTTTGTTGCTTCTGTCTTCCCCTTCTTGATGATAGGTTGGGCACTTAACACCTCTCTAAAGTGCTCAGCCTTTTTGATTGATCCTCTGAGCTCGCATACACGCTCAGGTTCAAAAACTCCATGTATCACATTGATAATGCCTTGAGGCGGGGCGTCAATTGGCATTCCGTTGGGGTTATTGTGATCCTGGGGGGCTGGTTGCGTCCCTCCCTCAATGTATTTGTCCAAGTGGCCTGCTGCCACCAACTCTTCCAGGTGTTGTCGCAATGGTGTGTAATTCTCCGTGCGGTGTCCCTTTTCTTTATGGATGGTGCATCGCGATCTTTCGTCATAGTCCTTCTGGGCTTCTCCTAGCTTGGCTGGCCACTTGACGAAAGACTCATCTCTTATTTCGCTCAGAATCCGATATATCGGTTTCTTAAACACCGTGGTTATGGCAGTGCGGATTCTCAACCATCTCTTATCCGGGTCTTCACCGTTATCTCGTCTGCCACGTCCGTTTCTATTCTGACGATCCACTGTATTGACCTTTGCTGAGGTTTTCTTTTCTGGTACTGTGGTTGCCCCAGATTTTGCTTTGGCACGTGCGCCATCCTCTTCTACCCTGATGTGCTGATGCACTCTTTCCATCAGGGCTTCCATGGTGAGTGGTGGCGTCATGGTGATCGAGTCCCTTAGTCTGTTCCCGACTGGAAGGCCTTTTTTATACTGGACAATGGCGAGATTGGTGGGGCAGTCTCCAATCTGATTGAATGTCTCCCAGTAGCGACTATTGTAAGACCTTAGGGTCTCTTTATCGCCCATGTCGATGGAGAGTAGTTGGTCGATCTCCACTGGAGTTTTAGTGTTTGTTCGGAACCTTGTCACGAACGCTTCTGCCAATTGCGCCCAGGAGGCTATGCTGCCCTCTGGAAGTTTCTCAAACCAAGTCAAGCCTAGATCACCAAGGCTTGATGGGAAGAGTATACACATTAAGGCCTCGTTTCGCCTGTACACAGCCATGACTTGGCGAAAGTGGCTTAAGTGTGAGTACGGGTCCGTCTTCCCTTCATATGTAGTGAATTTCGGCTGAAGAAGGCCGGATGGTAGGGGCGCGTTTTCAATCGCTGGAACAAACGGCGAAGTCTGCAGCCTTGCTAGTGCTTTGTCCGTTGGTTCGTAGGCAGGGCGCGGTATTGGCATTCCAACCTCGACGCTTCCATGCGTTCGAGGAGCCAACCGCTGTAAGGCAGAAATTCTGTGTGGATCCCGTGCCCTAGCATCCTCCTTGCATCGTGCTTTTTCCTCGAGCACGGTTCGTAAGTCGGATGATTTGGGTAACTCCGTTTGTCTGGATATGGTTTGATGCGAATGTGAGGGCCAATATGTGCTTCCTTCAGTGTATGACCTTTCAAATCTCGTCCTCTCAGACCTGGAGTGACGAGTTCTGGAAGATCTGGATTGAGTATCGCCTGTCCTGAGGCTTCTACTCTCTCCTTGCGAGGGTGTGGTATTTCTACTCCGATTTTCTGAGTGGCGAGGAGGCGTCTTGTTTTTGCGCCCCTCTCCTGTCGCCACTTCTTTTTTCTTCATCTGGAGCTTCAAGGCCTCCATGTCCGCCGCCATCTTCCTTATCAATTCATCTTGCTCCTTCACGCGGTCTTCCAAAGCTTGAGGATCAACCCTCCGTCTTTGCCTGTCCAGACTTTGTGAGCGAGAGTGACGGGGGCTGTGAGTCCGTCTCCCCCTTGTATCCCTCCTGGCGTTATGTCGTTGGGACTCCAAGTCCGCCATGGGAGGAACAGAAGGTAATCCCTCACGCCTTGCACCCCCATCTGGAGTTTGCCCGTCGATGGCGAACTGTGGCAATTCTTCAATATGCGCCATTGTTTTTAATAGAGGAGAAGCTTTAATCAAGAGGTTTTGTTCTGTCTGTTACTTCCCACAGACGGCGCCAATTGTACAAGAAAGAAATAATTCTCCTCATATAATCCTGTTGACTAAGTCCGCGCTCCTCCGTACGACGTCGCTTTGTCACCTGAAAATACAAACGTGAGCTAGCCGACGGGTGTGTGCCGGAAACCTCTCCGATGCCTAAGTTAGTAAACTTGACAAACAGACAAAGCTCTGAATTCTGAAAGCAAAGTTGTGTGTTACCTCCTTCAAGATGATGTTTGTGAGCTTTTATAAGTTTCGAATGGCACAATCCTAGTAGGACTCTTATTCCTCCATGCAGAGTCCTCCTAGGATTCATACTCCTAAAGGATAATGCTTATCCTTTAACACCCCCCCCCCCACTGCTTAAACCAAGTGGGATGGTTTTCACCATGGCCGAACTACCATACGACCGAGATAAACCTGGCTATGCTGAGCCACAGAGTAGGCCGAACTATCATTGGTTCGGCTTTTCCGTTTACTCTTTCCTATCTCAGCTTTCTATGTAGAATTCATGGTACGGTTTAGACCGAACTAACAAATCGCGACCGGTATAACTCCAAGACCGGTCTAACTCAAAGGTACCGCTAGACCGACCTATTCAGAATACATCATGACCGGACTAACTCTGAGACCGGCCTTGCTCCAAATTGCCCGGACCGAAGTAGCTTTACAATTCCTGAGCCGAAGTAACTTTATAATTCTCGGGCCGGAGTAACTTTATCTCTCTTGGGCCAGAGTAACTTTTCGACCTTTTTACCCAGTCCTTCATACTTTGGGCCACAAAGTCCATCTCATAGCTCGGCCCAATTTTTACCAAAAATTACCCTCTCAGTTTTGTACAAGCTAAGGGCCTTTAACTGTATTGGATTTAAATTCCACTTTTGATGTGACCAAGTACTATCTTAGAAATTTGTAAGTCTTTAGGGCATTTATTTATCTGTTTTATTCTCATATCTTAACTCTCGCTGTAACATATGCAATAGATTCATGGGTAGGCTTATGAATGTATAACCACGTATGTTACTCTTTTGTAACTCACTTGGAATCAATGAAAGATAATTACTTATGTTGGTATAGTCATTTAATATATAATGGATGGTATATTACCTATTATTTTGGGGCGTTACAATATCTGTGACTGTGTGTATGTATGATATAGATCTAGAAAAAAAAATTGATGTTGATGAAGATGATTGCAACGGATAAACAAAAAAGTTGACATCGAATTTCAACCTATAGAAAAAAAAAATGAACAGATAGGTAGAATTTAGGAGGAAAATTAAACAGATGGTCAAAAAATTTAAATAGATAGATAGAATTTAAGGGGAAAAAAATTGAACAAATAAATAGAATTAAAGAAAATAATTAAACAAATAGATAGAATTTAGGAGAAAATTTGAACAAATAGTTAAAAAAAATTAACAGATACATACAAATTTGAACAGATAGACAAAAAAAATTGAACAGATAGATATAAATTTGAACAGATAGTCAACTAAAAATCAAATAGATAAAATAAAAATAAAAAATGAAGGGATAAAATTAGAAACAAAAAGTCTTGTAGGATTTCTCACCAAACTGTTTCACAAAGAATGGACTCGTCACCAATAAAAAAAATCACTGGACCTAATATCTTACACCCTTCTTAGATTGGATTTATCACCAATTTTCTCTTTATTCTTTATCCTTATTCTATTATTATTTAATTCATTGATGGAGAGGTTGTAGGTGTATGTATTTCGTATATATATATATATATACTGTTAAGAAATCTGAAATGCTAAATTCATGTGTAAAGAATTGGTGTAATTCTTAGTTCAAAAATCAAAAATTCTACACAAAACCATAAACTTTAGAAATTTAGAAACCATATTAAACGAATGAATTTTAAGCTAAGATTTTTATAGTAAGTTAATTACATATTGAGTTTCATACTAGAATTTTCTTATAATTTTTTAGAGTCAAAATTGTTATAAACCGATGCGTTCAAATCTGTCCAGAAAACTAGTATAAAATAGTAACTTCGGAAGTATTGTTCACTTTAGGTATAAATCAAAATAATTATCAAATCAGTGTCATTAAAACCAGTTACTAGTTTCTTAAATTTTTAGCCTTGCATTGATTGCTCTTGTAGATTAAAAGAACCGTCAATTTCTTTAAAGTGCTGCAGAAAACGACTTGTTTGGATATAATTTATTGTAACTAATTCTTTTGATAAGAAAATCGAGCAAAGCCAATTGGGTTTGAAACTTGGAATATAGTGGTTGATATCTAGCGGGTTTTGGAATTTTTCGAACGGCGTTGAGTGAGTTTTTAATTTTCAAAGTTAGCTACCAATTCGCAAAACCTGTCAAAAATTCTATTTTATCTCAAAATCACATTTAATTAAGTTTTGATCTGAACCCATGTCTTGGGTAATTTGAGACCTTAAAGAACATGAACTTAGGTATTATTTAAGAGTAATGGTGAGTTAGGTTGAGCTATGTTAGTGCGCTTTAGCTGGGGATTATTGAGTTTATTATTCTTTTTAGTATTTTTAAATTAGTAGTGACGTATAGTTTTCATATTTGGTTCAGAACACTAATTGAACTTTTATTCTATATTCAAGGATTATACTATTCCATTTTCAGGTGAGTAGTTGCATGATACATATTTTTGTAAATGTTCCGTTACCCTGAACTATCAGTTAAGTTATTATGATATTATTGAAACTGAGCTATTTCTAAAACATCACTACAACATATAAGAGTTTTAGAGACCAAATGCTTTGGTCTCTAAAAGTGAAAATTTTGTTGCAAAAGATATTTAGGGACCAATTTCCATCGTCATGAGATAGTCGCTAAAAGGTCGTCTCGAAAAGTCAAAAACAAGGCATTTAGCGACAAAATTTTGAAAATGTTACTAATAAATAGACTTTTAGGGACAAAATAATTTGGTCTCAAAATAGTTTATTTTTTAGACAAAAAATTTGGTCCCAAAAAGATAATAATTCGTCACTAATGTCTAATTTTTGTTGCTAAAAATATAATAACAACACCTTTCGCAATAAAGTCATTTGGTCCCTAAAAATAATTGTCTCTAAATTTTGGTCTCTAAAACCTTAATTTTTTGTAGTGCATGTGTAAACTTGGCATATTGTAAACTATTTGTTATGGTCTCATATTTATAATGGTGAATTACCACGTTTTCCAAAATTGAATGGTATTGATTACTGGGACAATCTATACATAAAAATCCATGGAATTTATTCCACTGTGTGTGGTGACTCTGGTCACTAAGGAATAGATCCGGGTTAGGTTGTGATGACTCTAGTGCTCAACAATTGTAAGGAAAAGACCTAGTCTAGGCTAGGTAACCTTCAATCGAATCATCCTAGAGAAAATGCCTAGGTTGCCACCCCAAGGATGACTCATGGTGCAATAGTGGATCCAACGAGCTTATTGCCTTGAGAACCTTGTGGCATGTTACTTGTTAATCATGGTACCCAAATTATTGATGATCATGTTGTAATATGTTTTAAGTGGAGAATGTCATTTGTTATGTTCTTGAGAGACATGAGTATTTTTAACTGTTGAACTGTGGAACCTTCTTTTTTAAACAGATTGTCTATATCAAAACTGTATGTCAATCTAGTTTCCGTGATATATATCTTATTTGGGAATTGAACTTTGTTTTCAAAACTATATTACTATCCATTCTTCTACTCATTGAGCTATCAACTGACTTAGTTATTTATCATTTTCAAGTGATAAAATGACTTAGAGTGGACTCATGACGTAGCGGGGACTCAATTGCATGGACCTCTAGGACATCCATTTTATTTTATTTTTATTTTTAGATTGTTATGCCAATTTTGTGCATGCCTTTTTATTGAGATTCATTTAGGATTATTTTGTTATGTGAGTTGTTTATGTGCCATTGGTTTAGATGGCATTGATTAGGGTTGGTTTTGTCGTTTATACTTGTAACATGCCACTGGATTGGGTGTTGATTTATTTATTTATGGACTATTAATACATTTATTCTATGTGATTACGGATTCGTATTTACTTGGGCTAAGGCCTTGTGGGCCATGACCGATCATGCCCAAATTTGGGGTGTGACAATTTTAACCACCTAAATACTTGTTTTACTACTTTAAATGGTCGGTTTTAACCACTTATATATCTATCGTAATTTATTCGAGTGGTTGGTTGAACCACCTACATTTTTGTTGTAATTCATTGGAAATAGTCGGTTGAACCACCTAATTCAAATCAAATATGGACATGTATAGGGGGTTGTGGTCCTCTCATATTCCTTTTTTTATTAGCATCTTATGTCGTCAATGCGTATCTACGTCTTCCTCGAACATCCTTGTGATTGGAAGGTGCAGAAAGGATGAACATCCTTTGGAAATGTCTTGTTTCCTCTGTTTTGGTTTTGTTGCACAAAACAAGAATTTCCAGATATTTGGGTTGGCCGACCAAATTATGGCCAACAAGTTTTTCATACGGCCAGCTAAATGGTGATCCTGTCAGAAATTGGTGGCCAACCAAATGAGTTTAAGGCCGGCCGAATGAGTTTTTCTAAGCAAAATAGAGCAGTCTTCCGGCAACGAACATAGCAATTTCTGGGGGATGATTTTTGAGGCGTTTGCAGATTCTGTCTTTTACTTTGTGCAGTTCGTTAGATTTATTTTGTGTTGTAACCCCACATCATTTATTCGGCTTTTTAATTATTAAGTGCTGTAATAATTCTCCACCCCTACTTTTTTCTATCTCTTTCATTTACTCGCTTTATATATCTGCAAATAAGCATTATGTTTTATTTTTCATCGTATCCATGTTTTGCATCAATATTTCATGCATTTAGATTCAGCTCATTTGCATTTGTGGGCCTAACAAATTCGTATGTGATTTTGTGCGCTACCTCATGCCTTGAGATGATTCACGTGTCATGTATTAGTAGCCGAATCTTTACTTGCATTCTTGTGTATGTATCATATTAGAATCTTGCATTTAGGATCATGTATATTTCTCTAAACTTTGTTTTGCAGTTTTCCACGAAACGCCAATAAATACTAGGTGAGTGTTTATACTTTAACATCTCGCTTGTATATGATTTTCTTACTCAGTTTAAGTATCATACCATACACCTACTTACTTAACTGATATATCTCTATTAGTGCCAGTGGATAGAGATTGTGTCGCTCAATTTGGAATAGTGTTGATCTCTTATGTTCGTGGGCTCAATTTCATTGTGCATTGCACATATCTCAAAATTGTTTCAAAATGTATGAAATCAAACTGTTCCAAAATGAATGACATAGTTTATACTTAATTACTTCACATAATAATTTTTAGTATTATTAAATAATCAGATCATGAGCATATATTATTTATAAAACTCACATCATGGTTTAGTAGAGGCCGATCTTTTGACTGAGTAAGCGGCGGTGCTCAATTAATGACCTTCCCCCCCTCATACCTGAGGTCTCGAACCGAGACATCTTTGATTATGACGAACAGTGACCTTGGCATGAGTCACGATTTTTTTAGTTTTTTCAGGTGGCGACTATGAGATTTGGTGATGTAGTTCATTTCTAGCAAAGGTTTTGTAATAAAATGAGTTTTCTATAAAAGTCATCGAATCTGAACTCTCATTTATGTTTCACATTTTACTCTTGAGACTAGATTGAAGAGATCGACGGTCTGAACTGTCGAGCGCACTCAGGTACCCCCGGACATGCGACAGTTGCTAGGAAAGCCTCCATGCTTAGAGGGAAGACGGTAATTCATAGATTCTCTTAGAATCAATATTTGAAAAAAGGATGTGAAAATTCATTTTATTAAACATGAACTTCATGTGGATTAAAAATTATAATTAAAATTATAGAATAGCAGAAATTCATTTTATTAAACACAAGCTTCATGTCGACTGTTTTTTAGCTAAAATTAAAGTCATATACTTCAATTATTTTTGGCTTTTCACACTAGTTTTGTTGGTTGGAGTTTCCTTCCCGTTATCTTCTCAACTGCACATGCTTTAACAAGGATACAAGTGAAGTTCAAGCAGTATTTTATTAGCATTTTTGGAAGTATTTATGTTGTATGTGAACTAACAAAACAGGCTTTTTACGGCTTCACATCAACAACGTACAGTAAATGTAAACCGTGGTTTCTTATTTTTACGACTTACTTTTTTTGCATGCCGTAATAATTTTCCAACGACAATGTGTCTATTGTGTATGTCATGAATGCTAATAACAATGATTTTTTTACGGCTTGCAATGTTAGCCGTAAATAATAAAACTTTCTATGACGTGCATATGGCATGTCGTTAATACATCAACTATACACGACACACGTACACCAGCTGTTAAAACTATTGAATATTTCACGGCGCACAAAAAGTCAACCGTTAAAAATTACACTTTTCACGATGCACAAAAAGTCAACCGTTGAAAATATTACACTTTCCACGACACGTGATTGTTATTGTGAAAAGTACGATTGAAAAAAAAAATATGCCAAAATGAAAATTTCGACCCCCAAACACCAAAATTATTTTTAACAAAAAAGCCCCAACACCAAAACAAAAATTAAAAAAAGAAAATTCAAAATACATTTAACTCTTTGGCTACTTCTAATCAAAAGTAAAACAATAAACTCTTTGGCTACTTCTAATCAAAAGGAAAGTACGAGGCTAGGGTTCATCACAAGGTACATAAGAGAGACAGAGACAGAGACAGGGACGGAGAAGGAGAGAGAGAGAGAGAAGGAGATGGAGTGCGTTCAATACTGTTGGAGGTAAAGTGTTTCTTACAATCGCCGTCTTTAGAGGCCTCTCTTTCATCACCCCAAACCAACATAACCTCAAAAAGCCCTCCGCCTGCGACGTCGACATCGTCGCCAGCAAGAAGCTTCTAGTCTTCGAAGTCGTCTCCTTTAGCTTCTTCCTCTTCTCCTCCTTAGTCGCTGAGGGCCTCAAGCTTGCCATCAATCTCTTGAACATCAAGGATGTCGATGAGGCATTTCGGGTCAATCAGTGGTCTTATGTTGTTTTCTGGAAGATCGTTTGCAAAACCCTAAGTATGTTTTCACTCAATATTTTTGTTTCCTCATCTACTGTGTAAATATGAATCTATTTTATTGCTGAGAAAATGGAGGGAAAAAAATATATTTTGATCTCTAACCTTTTAGTTTATGTTTTATTACCTCTGTTTGGTTGCTAAGAATATGAAAAAGAAAGAAAAGAGGGGAGTCAATGAAATTATTTGTCCTGCTTTTGCTATTATTTTTGTCCATTTGCTTGTATTCTAATCTTTTCATTTTAGGTTTTGGGCATACTTACTGTTTGGTTACCGAGAAAGTGGAGGGAAAGGGGAAAAGAAAAAAAAAATAGAAAAAAAAAAAAGTAATTATAGTTTTCCAAAACACTGAACTGTCCAGAACTAGGCATATCTTGGTTGTATTAGGTTCATCTAACCTAATATTTTCTCTTTAACCAAACAGGGGCTATAGATCACAATTATAGATTTTGTTAATATAATTGGTCTTATTTTGGGTTGGGGTTTCTAAGATATGATTTGACGTGTTGTGGCTTTATTGGGTATTGCTGTCTGTTTTTGTTTTGTAATTTGAATTCCTTTATTTCCTGTTTTTAAAGTGTTATGTCTGTTTGGTTCTGCTTTGTCTTGTAGAATCATAGTGAAAAAAGTAGATTTGCCTTAGTTTGTCCAAACTCTTTCATGATCTATGCATATATCTAGTGACTTTGAATTGGCCTTTCCTCTAGTATTCTATGTCTTGATTTTCTTGTTTCTTTCTGTAAATGTTTGTCAAGATCTAGTATTAGGTAATTATTTGGTTTTTATTTTCTTAACAAACTCTAAAATATTGTGCCATGTGGACACTTTTTGTAAATTAAAGGTTTAGATGCTCGGGCGGAGAGTGTTTTTATGGTTACTTGAATGCATCACTGTTGTCAGATTGAATGGTAATGAAAAGGGCCTATTAAGTTGTATGTTTGTTTATTTTTTTGGTAGGTATGTGGGTATGAAGATTATCAAAGGGAGAATGAAACAAGAATGCCTTCAAGCCATTAACTTGTGTTTGAATACATGGAACATGACCTCTCCGGCCTCGTCGCAGTCCAGGGTGTCAAGTTCACTGAACCACAAGTGTGATTCTCTCTAACCCATCATTTCTCAGTAATTTTACTCTGTTCTAGATAATAGGGTTGAATTATAGTTGAATTTTAGGTTGGAAGTGCTTTTACTTTGCTTTTCAATATAAAAGTTGAAGTAATTTTTGCTTTCAAAAGCAATGTAAGTACTTTTTATTTATTTATATTTTTGGGGATACTTGTTCGGAACATGTAACACAGACACGGATACGGACACGGAACATGACACGAACATTCAGACATGAAATTTTTCAAAAAATAGGGGACACGACACGCTGGAGACATGTTTAATATATATAATTTTATTTATTTATTATATGTCTAAAATAAAAATAAAATCATTAATTCTTATACAATCACAATAATAATAATAAAAATTAACATAATTTTAAATTTTTTAAATAAAAAATGAGTTTTTTTAAAATAAAAATAATTTATTTTATGAATTTTAAGTTTAACAAAAAAAAATAAGTATAAAAAAAAGAAAAAAAGGGACAGAGAAGAGAGAGTGAAGTCAAAAAGGTAGAGACAGACAGAGTCAGAAAAGGGAGAGACGAAATGGAGGAGGAGAGGAAGAAAATGAAGAGAAGAAGAAGAAGACCAAAGAAGATGGAGACAGAGAAGACGAAGAGAAGATGGAGAAGAAGAGAAGAAGCAGAATACCTCAGCTTCTTAGATTGATCTTAAACAGGTTAGGCTCTCTCCCTCGATCTCTTTCTCTGTCGATCTCTCTCTCTTTCGTTCCCTGTCTCCGTCGATCTCCTTCTCTCTTTCTCTGTCTCCTCTCCAACAGTTAGGGCTTTTCAATCCACCTCATGCGTGTCCTAAAAGTGTCACGCCGTGTCCCTGGCGTGTCAGACTGGAAGATTTCAAAAAAAAAAGACACGTTAGATAGAGTGTCGGACAGGTGTCTACCACGTGTCCCACGCGTGTCCAACACTCGTACGCAGGGCCTGGGGATGTGTCAGTGCTTTATAGTTCAAAACTAACAAATAATTTTTTTGATGTTTGAAATAATATTTTGGTGGTTGATTAATACTTATATATATATATATATATATTTGTGAAACTTGTTTGTAATGTTTTTTTAGATTACACAAAACAGGTAAAATAGAACCTGTTGAATTAAAAAAAAAAAAAAAACAAAAAAAAAAAGAAAAACAAACATATTTGCTAGATTGTACAAAATTGGTCAAATAGAACCTGTTGAATTTAAAAATAAAGATAAAAACTGCATATTTTACGGCAGGCATAATAAGTCGTCATATTACATATTTTACGATGAGCAATCAGCGTATTTGTCTCACCAATTAACGGCATGCAAAAGTAATTGTAGAAAAAATAATGACGCACAAAATCTACCGTTAAATAGTTTTTAACAACGTACTATAGCATGTCATAGAAAAAATAATAACAATGCACAAAATCTACCGTTAAATAGTTTTTAACGACATATTATAACATGTCATAAAAAAAGTAATAACGATACACAAAATCTGCCGTTAAATAGTTTTTAATGACGTACGAAGCATACCGTTGAAAGTAAATGACTTTTCATAACTGGTCATAATATGACGCGCGCTGCACGTCGTAAAAGGGTTTTTACGGCATGCATTACGCGCTGTTAAAATCCTTTTTTGTTGTAGTGACGTTTGGAAAAAAAAATTAAAACCAAACAAATAAAAGATTTACTTGAGATGGCTATTTAATTCAACTAGAATAAGAGTGAAAATAGGAGAGTAGCAGAGGGAGAGGGAGAGGGAGAGAGTGAAAATAGGGAGAGTCAGCTATTGGAGATAGTCAACTGGTTGCTCTGGTTTCCAATTTTTCAAAATTAAAAAATTCAATGGTCAAGATGTATTTGTATTATCCAACAGCAGATAATGAAATTACATACATATTGGTTCCTTTCTGTTTTTTTGAGCCGACCAAGGAAAATAGCTTTGACAATTGTTACAGCTAGCAATGCTGATAAATGAAAAAATGGGAATGAGAATATAAAATACAAGTCTAACAAAACACAATAGAAAAATGAAAACAAATTACGTCCATAGCCAATTGCTCTCTCTCTAATAGGATGGTCCACATCAGTCCACGCGGGGAGGACTTGCACAACTGAAAAGCCTGCCAAGCAAGTAAAACACAATATGGTGCAAAACTTGGTGAAACGAGCTATGCGAAAAGACATCAAAAGCATGCAAATCGACTATATAGTGACTAGCAGTGAAGATATGCTTGTCAACTACAATCAAATCATTCATATATGTGCTTCTTATTGAATTGCTACAGTGACCAAATTTGTTGATTAATTCTAGATTAATTTGCCAGAGTTGAGGAGGTGCATTTTTTTATTCACCCAAATGACAGGTGATGGATGAAGCAACTCCCTTCCCTGATTTGTCATTTCAAAAGAATTGATCTCAGTGAAAAAATCAATAAAGAAAGAGTTAATAATATTAAGTTCACCAACTTATCAGGTGGATGAACAAAACTGGAGTCTGAAGTTCAATTACTTACTACGAGGACTACTAGTTAAGCAAGAATGAAGTACAAATTGCAAACTTGCCAGTATATGAAAGACAATAACCTGTGGATTCCATTACCTCTTTAATGCTGAAACCCAGCCCCGTTTTTGTCTTCCTTGAGGAATCTGCTCTGGTTCCACAGTAACACGTATCTTCTGATACTCTCTCTGACAATATCCACATCTTGCTGAATCTTGTACCCAATACTCTCCACACCTTAGATCTAAGAGGGAGGAGCTGCATTCACATATATTGATTGCATCTCCTCTGATCGGTTCAAAACATAATCTACAAACTGCTCTCGCTTCAAGGATCTTTTTAACACCAAAATTGCCATTCTCTAATTTGCAAGAAACCAAAATTAAATAGAAACAAATTAAAAGCATGATTATTACAAGAATACTCAATATAAGCAATTAAGTTATTTTATTATGGTTCCTTTATTATAACTCAAAAAATGAGCAGCGGACTAAACAAGTCAGTTTTGGACTATTATTCAAGTGGTTATAAATAGGGCACTTAGGTGCCAAGAGCAACTCCCCCAGTGTAAGACAAAATGCCCACTTTTGTCCAACTATTGTCCAACTAGTTTAGCTAATTTGTGTTAGTTCCGCCTCTATTTGATTAACTACAGAAGCCTTTTAAGAAAATAATTGCATTTCCCGAATAATGAACTGGGTCAATTATCAATCGTACAGTGCAGTGTTATTAATTCCGCACCTAGACGTGCTCCTAGGCCCAAAGCTCATCGAGGCATAGTTAGTGTGCTTCCAAAACATCTTAGGTTAGGCGATATAAAATATACGCCATAAAGGCGCATGAAGAGTGCACTTTAGGTCTAGGCTCAAGGTGCACGACTCGTGCTTCTTTTAAAATGTTTATTACAATTACAACACTAGATTACACTTAATCTTTTTTTTTATTTTTAACATGCGATTATAGGAGATTAATCCCCTAAACATACATTGCAATCCAACACTATTTGAGACCTAATTATACAAAAACGTTGATTGAATAGAGCTTTCTCTGCAACTGAATCAGTGTGTTTGGATTGAGTTTTTTGAATTAAGTTTTTTGAAAACTCAGTTTTTTGGTTTTCGTATTTTTTTGTTTTTAGTGATTTTTTTTCAAATTTTAAACATTTTTTTTACTTTTTTAGATGCACCTTACTTAGATGTATCTAAAAAGTAAAAAATTTGTAAAAAAATATTTTAAAATTTTAATAAATACATAAAAATATAAAAAATGTACTGAATTCTCGTATTTTTTTTGTATTTTGGGTATTTAGTGAATTTTTAAAAGGTTTTTTTCACAAATTTTTTACTTTTTAGGTATATTTATATTAGGTATGTATGTCTAAAAAGTAAAAAAAAAAAATTTGCTTAAAATATTAAAAAAATTCACTAAAAACAAAAAAAAAACACGGAAAACAAGAAAGTAGAATTTTCTGAAAAGTGTTTTTGAAAAAACACAACCAAGCAAAGTGAGGTTATTCTTTTTATTTAACTCCTTAATCTCCTTCTTCTCCATCACCTTTCTAGTTTCATATGTTTATGATTTATGAGTTAGATGTTTGTGTTTTTGTGCACTTTGAATTATTTATCTATAATAAAATATTGTTATTTGTTGGTATTTATGTATGAAAATATCTAATATTTCATTTTTACTTATGTTAAACCATGAATTATTTGCTTATATTAAATTATCTATTTTTTATCGTCGACGTGAGCCTCACTTCGATGAAGCCTACGGCCCTAGCTTGTGCTTTGTGCTTTGTGCTTTGAGCCTAGGCCTCAGGGAAAACTTGGTGCTTCAGTTCACCTATCACCTTTAATAACACTGGTGTAATAAATACATGTCATATAATCACTATAACTGACACTGATGATATGAAGTAATCGCAATATTATAATTTCTAAATACATGTCATGTAATCACTATAACCCACACTGATGATATGAAGTAATCGCAATATTATAATTTCTAATAAATCTGAACTAATTAACTATTTTTGAAAAAGTTAATGATCATGATTTATGTGTCAAAATTTTTAATATGGAATCCAATTGAGTAAAAAGCTTTCAAAACAAGTTGCATATTTTTTATAACCATGATTTCATCATAGTCGCTTTAATGGAACAAATGAAAGAATGTTAATTCCACATTTAGTTGAGGGCCACTAGCCTTTATTATTTTAGGAAATTGTTTTAACCCCTTTGAAGATGACTCTCACACCCCTAAAGTGATCCTGACTTTCCATGTATATGTGGAACCCACTCATGTATGTGTGGGGTTCACATCATAAGTGGTTTAGATTTGTGGGGGTTCGTGGGGGTCTTGTAGGGTGGAGGTTTCAATCATTGCTCATTATTTTAACATGGTTTCTATTATTTTGGATTCCACAATTACATAAACTAATTTTTTTAAGATAAAATTCAAAATTACAATTTTAAATAGGGAATAACTAGTATTACCCCCATGCTATATATGGTATCACACAAGTAATTAAAAAATAATGTTAATATTAAATAATAATTAAAAATTAAAAATATTTTAAAATGAAGAGAAAAAAGAGATTTATAATCAAATAAATTTTAATTATTTTTGTGACAATTACAATTAAGGTCTTTTTTTTTTTCTTTCTTTCTTTTGTGGTCTGGTCATCAATGGTGTGTTTTATGTATTAAATATAAAAATATGTGTTATAATATAATTAGAAAAAAATAAAGACAAAAAATATAATAAATCATAAAAATTGTACTTACGGTAAAACATAAATAAATTATGCCATAGAAATTTTGTAATTATACTTCATCTTATATTAAAGTTCATCCGATCATATAACAAATCACATGTGCCAATTAATTTTTAGGAAAATTTATCCATAAATTCTATATGGGAGAATGTTGATCCATTTAGTCTTAAGAGTTTCCTTATGAACTAATTAGTCCTTTTTGTTTTGAAAAGTTATATTTATTTGATTTGATGCTATTTGAGTTTTAAGTAAATGCACTTTTGTGATTTATTTTTCCAATCTTTTTGATTTGTTTTTGGGATGGAAATGGAAAAGGTGAGGTGTGAAATATTCTTTTTTAGGGATTTGGGACTGAAGTATTGATTGTCGAACGTGAAAATCTATATTTTTGTTAGTATGGTTTTCTTGTGTTACATTGAAGTGTTACATTAGAATATTACATTTGGAAAAAATACATTAGAAAATTTTCGTGTGTTACATTTATTGGAGTATTACATTTGAAAAAAATACAATAAGAAATTTTTTTAGAATGTTACACTGTTGCGTTTTAGAAAAGTATATTAAGGAGTTTTTTAGTGTATTACTAAAGAGTTTTTTAGTGTATTACATTAGAGTATTACGTTTGGAAAAAAATATATTAAGAAGTTTTTGTGTGTTACATTGATTGGAGTGTTACATATGAAAAAAGTACACTACGAAATTTGTGTGTATTATATCAATTGGAGTGTTACGTTTGGGAAAAGCACACTATGGGATTTTTTTTGATAATTTACATTGTCACGTTTGAGAAAAGTACAGTAATTAGTTTTTTAGTGTGTTACATTGGAGTGTTACTTTTTTGAGTATTACGTTTTTTGAGTGTTACATTGAAGTGTTACGTTTAGAAAAAATACACTAAGGAGCTTTTTTGAAGTTTACATTTAATAATTTAACATTATGAGAAAATTCACATTTGTCTCTCAACACATAACACGCGCATATATAACACGCGCATATATACTTGGCTCTTTATGTAATTCACACTAGAATGGGACATTTGGGTCCATAAGAAAAAAGATAGGACTAAACAGTTCATACGTTTACTATTGCGGATTTATTGGTGTTTCACCCTAATTTTTAACTTTTACCTTTCTTGTAAAACTCGATAAAAAGGATTAATAAAATAGAAAAGAGAACAAAGGCAATAGTCTCTTTCTCTGTCACTCCTCAAATTAATCTTCCCCTTATTAAGCATAATTGTAAGTTCTCCCCTCAAATAGTTTAATTACAATAAAATTAAGTATTACGTTTTTTGAGTGTTACATTGAAGTGTTACGTTTAGAAAAAATACACTAAGGAGCTTTTTTGAAGTTTACATTTAATAATTTAACATTATGAGAAAATTCACATTTGTCTCTCAACACATAACACACGCGCATATATACTTGGCTCTTTATGTAATTCACACTAGAATGGGACATTTGGGTCCATAAGAAAAAAGATAGGACTAAACAGTTCATACGTTTACTATTGCGGATTTATTGGTGTTTCACCCTAATTTTTAACTTTTACCTTTCTTGTAAAACTCGATAAAAAGGATTAATAAAATAGAAAAGAGAACAAAGGGAATAGTCTCTTTCTCTGTCACTCCTCAAATTAATCTTCCCCTTATCAAGCATAATTGTAAGTTCTCCCCTCAAATAGTTTAATTACAATAAAATTAACTATTGAAAATAAAAATTAAAGTTCAAATTTGGAATAGGTCAGTCTAGCATTTAATCTAATCCAAAGCCATTCTTTTGGTCTGACTTCACCATTAAGACCAATGTTTTCATAATTTTAAAATATATATATATATATTAAAATTTTTCATATTAAAAAAAATAAATTAAACTATTTACCAATGTCAACTTATCTCTCGAAACAACTTATCTTGGTCTAGACCTAACAAACCAATTATCATTGTTTGAATTATATGCCACTAATAAAATTAATTTATTAAACAAAATATATTTGTATATAAAATAATTTTGAGTTAGCCCCCAAACTTAATTTTTTTGGCTCATTTTCTAATTGAACCATTTTAGTGCTTAAAGCGTAACCTATTTCTTTAGATAATATGACTTGTTTTTCAGTGCCGACATAGTTAGGATTGTTTAGTTTTGCTTTAAAACTTCGTGCACTCATTCTTCCTTTATTAATGTTTGTCTCAATACTCTTTGTATATTGATTTTCATCAATAAAGTTTTTTTTTTGTTTTTTAATGATAAAAAAAGTGATCTAACTTACTAATAATAACTCAAGCTTGATTTTTTTTGGGACCAAACTATTTAGACTGTATAAGTTATTCAACCACAGTTACCATTAGAGGATGAAGTCTATTATGATTTATCTTAAGAACAGTTGGTAATCTACCTAAAATTTATATATATATATATATATATATTTGTATTTGTTAAATTATGTATAACTCGCACTTCAAATAATATTTTTTTTATACAGATTTTTAAAAAGAGTAATATTATGTGACCATATTTTGATATCAGATTTTAGTACCGTATATTGTTAACACATTACATGACACTAATCACATTATTTGATAAGCGTCACATGACACATACAGGTATTGTCTTTAAAGTGTCACATTAGATACTATCAAATATGGTCATCATAGCATTGCTAAATTTCATATTTTATTCTTTTAATATTCCAAAATTTTAAATTTTAAATGAAATAGGGCTTAATAATGAATAAGATTCTGTTTTGGGTTTTCCATTTAAAAGATTTTTAAAATTTCAAATTAGATATATGGCTAGATGTGCCAATAGTTTTAGGCTAAATATATTTCTTAAGTTTTAAAAAAATTATAAAAAAATTTAAAAAAAGAATTAAATGTAAACTTTGAACCAAACAAATAAAAATTTGCTTAATAAAATTTGAAAATTAACGTTGATAGGTAATGATCAATATGTATTGCATGGATCCATCTTTTACTATTATCGTAAAAAAACAGAAGTTGTATTTCATTGTTACTGATTTAAAATTATGAAGTAGTGTTCTATTGTTATTATCATTTAAATTTTTGATTTATTTTTCATATCAATATTATTTTAAAAAAAAAAATATCATACATTTAGAAATTTGAAAGTTGATAATTACACCATCTAAAAAAAGTGATAATTGCAGAATTTAAAATATGTTATCATAATGATTGAAGTGTCAATAATTATAATTAAAGTGAAATGATCAATGATTTTATGACACGTGTATTTTTATGTTTTATTAATTTAAAATTATAAAAAAAATTATTAGAAGTTTTAAATTCATTGACCCAACATTTTTACCTATATAATAGTATAGATAGAAGTATTAATATATATATATATATAGATTTCATACTATAACCATTGAAACTAAAATTAGTTTTTTAAGTGACTTTTTGGCTTTTTTAAAAGATAAAAAAAGGGAGCCGCTATTCACACTCTACTTTACTCTAAATACACCCCCTTTCTTGCTCTAACTACATTAATACTCTTGGAGTTTTGGTTTTTTCAGGGAGTGTATTTTGTGTGAAAGTATATTAATATATGCATAATAAAGGACAAAAAAAGGTTGTATTTGGAGTAAACAGGAGCGGGAATAGTGGCTCCTTAAAAAATTAATGTATTTATGAATGATTTTTTTAATTGTATGGGAAAATGCGAATAAGTGATGTCGTATTTTTATTTTTTTACTTAAATCGTTTATTCTCCTTCCAAAGATGTAAACAATTACGCACTCACTCACAAAAATTGTTTCGTCTTTTCAAACTAGTACAAAGATTTCCTAAGCTTTTTTTTTTTTTTTTTTTGGTATATGCCAAACACATTTTAGCACCCTTTAGTTTCTTGACTTTTTAATCAAAAAGATAACATCCCAAACATGGCACGAGTTATACGATTTTTATTTATTTATTTATTTATTTATTTATTTATTTACTGGTTTATTTTCTTCTATTAATGTTTTTTCCTAAGTATTATATAACAAATAGATATATAATAATTCAATTGATAAAAATAAAATAAATGAATTTTCTAAAATTACAAAAAATTATACTTTCGGTCAAGTATAATATAACGATTCTGGTTTAAACCCGACCCGTTTATTGTTTTGGATTCAGGATTCCTTGTCTTCATTGTTGTTCATGTCCTTGTTCATCTCATTCCTTGTTGAATTGGATTGTTTGAGTACTGTGGTTGCATTTGAAACAGGTTGGGAGTTCATTTTTCAAAGAAGTTTTTGCCCAAAATTTGCTTGTTCGCTCGAGCGAAGATTCTGGCGTTTGAGCAATCTTTTACAATCTACAAAACTACTAAGAATTTGATATCTGTGCTCGAGCGACACTTCTTGAGTTCGAGCGAACTTTTACAAGTTTGAACTACTAGGAGGGGTGTCCGGTGTGCTCGAGCGACCATTCTTGCGCTCGAGCGGTGTCTTCGTTTGTGTCTAGTCGCTCAAGCGATCATTCCTGCGCTTGAGTGATCTACGCGTATGTCAATCCGTAAAAGTCACTTTTTGGATCACTTTTTCATTTCTCTCTAAAACTTTCAAAAACCTAGATCTACCCCCTCTCTCTCTAAAACACACCTTTAAACTTCAAATACACCCTCACTCCTGATCTCTACACCTTTGTCCTTTGGAAAAAAGATAGAGTTCGTCGAGAGCTTCTTTCTAATCAGAGCAAAGTTCATTTTCAGCTCCTTCCAAGTTCAACCCTTGCTCTCTCTTGTCTTCTAATCTTAATTAAGGTAGGGATTTTCTTTATGGTGTGCATGTTGTTTAGCTTCGTTATATGTTATTTTTGTTAGTTATGGGTTTTCAAAAAGTTAGATTTGGATATATATTTATTAATGCACAAATTTGGGGAAAAATACTTGTTTTCAGTTATGGTTTCGGATTGGTAACCTAGTGGTTGTGTTATGTATTTTTGAAGAAAACATTTGGTTTAATGGGTTTTCAAAGGCTAATAAAAAAACTAGGGTTTTGGATGCTTTTATGGAAAAAGATGGAATTAGAATGGATGTGGGATTTTAGTTGAAATGAGGTTTGGTTGGAAAATGTTTCGAATAATTGAAAAATACCAAGTATTATTTACTCTTTTGAAATGGTGATTTTGTTGGAGACCACATGCGAGGTTTCGGAAAATTGCATATTTTCGTTGAGATTCACAAGACTTGTGAAGAGTGTGAATGTTGTTTTGGAAATTATGAGATTTTGTATAAATCATTGAGATTCCGACTTGGTTATGATTTTGGAATATTATTGTTGTTGTTGTCTTTTAATTAGAGATAATTGTTTTTTTGGCAATCGATAGAGGGTTGTATTGATAGTTGTAGAAACTGCATAGGAATTAGGGAAGAGAAATATTTACAAATCATACATTACATTGTGCATATCATGGATTTGTAATTGGAGATTTCAATGTTTCGGAAAATGTATGGTTGTTTTGAGATGCATGTATTGTATTACAGAAAGGGTAAATAAAATGGTAAAGCTATGAGGTCGTGTTAAAGCAGAATTAAGTTGGCTTATGTGTCCTTGGTGTAAGACATAAAACCCGCACGGTAGGTATCGAGCCTTCCGGCTAATACCAATAAAAATGGCATAGTGACTTTCATAGTTACTATTATGAACACTAGCCTAGGGAATTTATTCATTTTATTTACCTCTTGATTGTTTTGAAAGAATATTGTTGATTTGGAAAGGTGTTTTGAAAATCTCACTTTACATTGTTTCAAAGAGGGAAAATGCATGTTTCACCATGACACCTCACGTGCATTCATCTTATGACATTGTTAAACTTCATACATGTCATTAAGTTTATTGCTACTGGGCTTTATGCTCACCCTACGAGGAAAACCACTTTCAGGTGAACCAGTGCGCCTCCGCCAAGGTGATGACTTGGGAGGATCTTGGTGCTTGAGGCTCGGATTTATTGTTTTCCTTGGTTATCTATTGTAATTTAAGTCACGGGCTTCTTTGTATTGAGTTGTGACTCATTTGTTGTAACCGGGCAAGGCCTTAGAAATTTGTAGCTTTCCAGGCATTAACTTGAAATAATTTGGTTTTGTATTTTACAGATAAGATTCATGTTGTACAACAAAAAGAATATACTTAGGCATGTGTTGGAAACAATGTTATATATTCATATTGTTGTTGTGATCTGCATGTTAGTGATATTGTGCAGGAGTAGAATATCTTCTTTTTTGGGGAGGGCGTTACATATAATTACATTATCTTGGAAATTCGTAATTATAATTCATCCTACCATAGTTTTTTGGTCTCTCTTTCTCTTTCCCACTCATCCTCTATAACATTCTGAAGATTTTCTTCATTGCTCGAGCGACGGATTGGTCGCTCAAGCGGTCTGGCATGCCATCCAATACTTTAGCAGGTTTGTAATTCTAGTTATTGCTGAAGTTTGCTTGTGCTCAAGATTGGTCACTCGAGCGGTCCGCCTTGTTCGGTCTAAACTTCTGGGAGTTCAAGTTCTTTGCTCAAGCAACGGTTTCTCGAGCGGTCTGTTTGAAGTTAGCATCTTTAAAAAAGCATCTTGGTCCACTGTTCTCCATTCTTTTCTCTCTCTTCTTCTCTTCCACCATTTTTGTGGGTTTCAAGCATTCTAGCTTTGTTTTCATCTATTTCTACTCACTTTCTACCCATAGTTCTATAGATCAAAACGTAGAGGGTCGCGAGAGTTTCATTTTTATCTGAGCTGATCGTGTTTTTGTTGCTGTGGATTTTTCGGCTTTCTCCTTATTGCTTCAAGAAGTAGGGATTTCTTTGTTCATTTTCAATACTTCGTCTATAGATAGACGTGGTAGATTTATTGCATAAAAATCATATCTATTATGGATTTCTTTGAAAATCATGAAAGGGATCTAGGGTTTGAATGTGTGGAGTTGAAATCGTTAAATTGATTGTTGTTTGGGTTAATTGGAGAGTAGTTTAACAAGTTTATGTAGAGAGAGAGAGAGGCCCTAATTTAATATTTTGACTTAGTGAATCAAAAAGGGATAACATTGAACAATATTTGTATTTTGTTAATATAGATTGTGTGATTGTGTTAAAAACAAAAAAGGAGAATCAACCATGGTATTGAAATTATTTTGGATTAATCATGATAGATTGAGTTGGACTATGGCTTTGATATCCATGAATTAGTTTTGTTAAATGAAGAGAATGGATCCTGGAGAAAGATTGGAGTATGGTGATTTGAAAAATGAAAGAATTGAGTTTTGAAAAGAGAAAGAGGTCATAACACTATGTAAAATTAGAAATGAACTTCAGGTTGGATTGTGAATGTTTTGTTTTATTATTGTTCTTGTTGGACTTAAAGTCTCATTTGAATTGAATTATTTTATCACAGGTATAAAGTACACGTGTTTAGAGGTTCTTGTCCTTGGTTATCGGTGGAGGATGACACTTTTGTTGAATAGATTATATGTATGTATTTCACTGGTATTATTTGTACGCTTGACCTGTTGTGATGGTTGGCAATGTATACTTCGCTGAGAATCTGAGCTACCATTACCTTTCAGCTAGCGGGTGGAGAATTGATTACGCTGAGGCCAAGTTTGGCTACAAAGAAAAAAGTGCACTTATTTCATCTTTTTATCTTTTTTGGGTCACATCAATCAGCATCTCCTCTCTACTTTTTCTACACATAATACAAAAAAAGTCAAAAAGTGCACTTATTTAGTCTTTCCAAACTAGGCCTGAGAACTAGAGGTACCATTACCTTCCAACGAGTGTCTAGTAGATTGGCATTTCATTATGGAAAGTTATATCCTTGGCTTGCCGTGCTTAAGGCAGGTAGAGCATAGTTCTGTTAATCATATTTGCCTCAGTGTGTCTATGTGTATAATGCGTTATGATGGTTATGTTTCAGGAAGACCAGGTTGTCTTATATGTTGAGTAGCTAGTTGTTTGGTGTTTGTTGTTTTCATCTTCGTGTTAGATGTTTACGTGTACATATAAGCGTATCAAATTAATTGTTGAAAGTATCTCTTTAACTTGGGCTTAAGGTCGGAAACAGAGGAATTACATCAATAGAGCGGAGGGAAAGGCACAGAAATCATCATAGCATGCCCAACAATCCCAACTAGGTTGGCACCCAAAAGCATGCCCAATCATATGATAGCACCTACCCAAGTTGGCGAGAAACCAACACAGGAAAAAGGAGAAGAACCGAAAAACAAAACCCAGTCATAGTAAAGGAAACACCCTAGCAACAGCAGAACTCCTCACCACATAGCAGCCTTTAAATCAGCCATCCCCTGCTAGACCATGCCTAACTTGGCTCAGACACTCTACTAATTCATGCACTGATTACCGCAAATCCTTCAAATTAGACTTTGCCTATGGTGCCACCCTTTCACAATTTCAACTAGCTCCACCATATTAGGCTGACAGACCTTAAAAGCACTCATTTCTCAATTTCCACACTGACCACAACATAGCCAAAGGAACAAGTTTCCAAATCTTGAGTAATAGTTTTCCAATTTAGTTCCCCACCACCAACAGAGTAAACCTTCAACAGTTGCAGGTGACACCCAATGAATATCCCACCATTGCAGTATTCCTTACCAAGCCTTCCAGATCTCAGGACACAACAGAAACACATGATTCACATTTTCTGGTTCACTCTTACAAAATGGGCATACATTCTCCATACTGTTGCTTAGAACTCCAATTCTCTGTAAATAGCCAGCAGTCTTTACCCTACCTCTCCAAGCTAACCAGCGAAGGAATTGTGCTCTTGGAGGTGCTACATTGCCCCAAATCAATTTGGGGACTAACAGGTTTGGTCCTTTTTTATTCTCTCCCCAATCCCTGGCTGCTGCCATAGAGAAGTGACCTGAAGGGAATGCTCTCCACTTTAAAGAGTCTGAGCAGCCCAAATTGAACCTTGGGGCACGCCTAACAATCCTAATAATCTGACCAACTCCTCTTCCTTCCAAGCAAGTAATTGCCTTCTGAAAATAAGTTACCATTCCCCCGAAATATTCCCTGAGTTACCCCTTGATTGCACACACATATTAGCAGTACCTTCTTTTGCAGTTGAGAGTCTGAACAATCTGGGAAACTCCTCCATTAGAACCACATCCATCAGCCACTAATCACAATCTTTGTATTAGACACAAAGAAGCTAAACAAATCAGGGTTAGATTTAGCAACAACCAGTATATCTTTTCACACATATGACTCCTTACCACTTGCTTCCATATCTGGTAGCCACCTGCCCCACACTGCTCTACATTTGCTTGCAATAACTTTCTTCCACAATGCTTCATCTTCATTACCATACCTCCACCACCACTTTCCTAGAAGATAGTGATTTGTTTCCTTAGTAAAGCCAATGCCTAGCCCTCCTTGCTCCTTGTAACCTCCTTTCAGCTAACCAAGTGCACCTTTCTTTTTAATTCTCAACTACCCCATAAAAAGGCAGCCTGAATCTTATCAACTTCTTTAGCCACAATCTTAGGAATCTTGAATAGAGACATGTAATAGTGAGGTTATCTAGACAACACAGATTTGATTAAAGTTAGCCTACCTGCAAAAGAGAGCTGTCTCCTTCTCCACATTGCCAGCTTTGCTTTGATTTTTTCCACCACAGGTTGCCATGTCTTTCTTCTCCAAGGATTTGCCCCAAGTGGCATCCCCAAATATTTTATAGGCAGCTTCTGACACAAACAGTTTAACTGAGTTGCAAAGAGTTGAGTGACTTCTTTACTTTTCCCCACTCCACAAGTCACACTCTTATGAAAGTTTATCTTCAAGCCTGATATTGCTTCAAAGCATCTTAGGATTCTTTTAACATTTGTAATCTCCCCCTCTTCTACTTCACAAAATATAATTGTGTCATCTACAAATTGCAGATGTGACAATCTCACCTTGTCTTAATCCCTTCATTGGACTAAACTTATCAGTAAGGATCCATTAACAAGTACAAAAATTCTGGCTGTGGCAACACAAGTCTTCATCTAACCCAACCATCTATCTCCTAATCGAAAGCTAGAGATCATAGAGAATACGTACTCCTAATTGACTGAATCATATGCCTTCTCAAAATCAAACTTCAATAGAACCCCCTTTTTCTTTGCCTTTTTTCACCAATCAACTACTTCATTTGCAATCATAATAGCATCAAAGATATTCCTTCCTACCAAAAAAGTTATTTGCACCTCACTGACCACCTCTAGTAATACCTTCTTCAGCTTATTTGACAATGGCTTAGCCAAGATTTTATAAGCCACTCCCACCAAGCTTATTGGCCTGAAGTCTGACAGACATCTAGGACTGATCTTCTTAGGGACTAGAGTTATAAATGAGCTGTTCAATCCTTTAGTCAACTGACTACTAGCATTAAAGTCTTTCACCAGCTGCACTACTTCTTCTGTCATAGGCTCCCAACACTTCTGAATACATGCCAAGTTAAAGCCATCTGACCCTGGGGTTTTCTTGTGATGAAAACTCAGCTTCAAGTATGCCTGCCACCTTGTTTCTGTTCACTGTCATAAATGGGCCTGCAAACTTTGGTCTAAAAATCCACTCTTCAGAGAAAGCATTTTGTAAGTGCCTTAAGACCTCTAACTTCACCAACTCAGGTTCCTCACTGCTGATTCCATCCACCATCACTGAGTCCACTATGTTTTGACTTTGCCTCTTTCTAGCAACTAGATGGATGTATCTAGTGTCTTTGTCGCCCTTTTTTGCCCATGAAAGTCTAGACTTTTGGAACCAAATCCAATCCTTCTTTCTTAAATTCCACACCAGAGACAGAATCCCTCTTCCTCTAGTCAGTCCCTGTGGTTCAAGAGCTTGACTCAGCTAGAATATCAAGTCCATGCAACTCATCTTCAGCCTTTCTTAGCTGATCTTCAATGTTTCCAAAAACTTCTTTGTTCCATTTTTTCAACTATGTAAGAACTACTAACCTATCAATCGCTAAAAAAAAAAAAGGTCAATTTAATTGGTCAAAAAGTTCGAGTTTTATTCACTTTAATTTGTCATAAATAAATTACTTTGGCCAATAGTTTTAACAAAAGTTTCTCGTTATTGAGATAAGCTTTATCTGTATCCACACAGATCATGTTATACTCTTCTCACCATATTTCAACTCATTATATCTATCTGCATTGCTTGTACTTATCTGATGTGTATATAGATATACAAAGAACACTACACATGTTTGTGTATGAGAGTTTTGCTACAACAACATATAAGTTCCAACTTGATATCATAGCAAAAAATGGCGTCTGTCAACTCCTCTTCCAGTGTTGTGTCTTCAACCTTTGCCTCCATGTCATCTACTGTTTCATCCACCCCTCAGCCTATGTCCCTCAACCATGCTCACCATTTCATCTGTCTCAAGTTAACCTCTAAAAACTATCTATACTGGAAAACCCAAATGCTTCCCTATCTTTGTGGCCAAAAACTTCATGGCTATGTTGATGGGTCCTTCTTGTGCCCTCCGGCCACCATCATGACTGACGATATTTCCAACCCAAATCCTGCCCTTTCCTCTTGGGCAAGTCAGGATCAATTGCTCATGAATGAGCCTTCTCATTACATCTGTCTGACGAGTTTCTTCCTCTTGCCATTGGTTGCCAAACCTCTCGTGAAATTTGGCTCACTCTTGAATTCTCTGTTGCTTCTCCATCTCAAACACAACTTCTTCAACTTCGCCTCAGTCTCCAGCAATTGAAACAACACAACAGCTCCACAACCGCTTTTCTTCATGAAGCTAAGATCCTTGCCGATTTCTAAAGGCTCCCCTATGGCTGATCTAATGTTGTATCGGATGGTGGTTGGTTTACTTTAGTATCTTACATTAAGCAGATCCGCTATTTTCTTCACGATAAATCAGGTATATCAATTTACGCACTCTCCAATTGAAGATCATTAGCAAATCGTAAAACGGAATTTCAATATCTTAAACAGACATCCAACTTTGTGTTATTGCTTCAGCCTACTTCTACTACTCATCTTCAGGCATTTCGAATGTTGATTGGGCTGGTTGTGTGGATGATCGGTGGTCCACGAGTGGTTATGAAATTTTCATCGACTCCAATTTGATCTCTTGGGCCTATCGCAAGCAATGAACTACGGCTCAATCATCTATTGAATCCGAGTACAAAGCCTTAGTCGATGCTACTGTTGAAATCTCTTGGCTTCAATTCTCATTGTTTGAACTTGGTGTTACCTTGCACACACCTCTGATTTTGTGGTGCGACAATCTTGGATATACCTAGCTGTCAGCTATACTGGTCTTCCATGCACGCATTAAACACATTGAAATTGACTTGTATTTTGTTCAGGAAGAGTTTGCTCGGTGGTACCTCCAAATCCAGTTCATCTCTTCTCGAGATCAGATCACCGACGTTCTCAACAAAGGCTTACCTTCTCAGTCCTTCTAGTTCTTTTGCAACAAGCTGCAAATTCGCTCCTAGGAATCTTCAGCTTGAAGGGGGCTATTGATCAATATGTAGAGAGATTTAAAGGGTGGCCCTATTTGCACTCCAAAAGATTGGTTAGACACCCCAACTTTATAAAAAAAAAATTATTATTATTATTATTATGTCCCTATTCAAAATGGTCAAAAAATAGATACTAAAAAAAGTAAAAATCATTCTATTTTGGACACCCCCTCTCATAACCATTCCCAAACTTCTATTATTTTTTCTCTTACTCTCTTACTTTCTTCACTTTTCATTTTCATACTCAACCCTATTTCCCTTAAATTTATCATTTTTGCATTCTATTTTACATTGAAATCAACAATGAACAATGCAAAAGACATTTCAAGCTCTTTTCGATAGAGAGAGTATGTTTTCCATTCATCTTCTTCATTTTTGTTTGATAGTTTTACAAAATTTGTTCAAGAATTCAATATCGAACAAATTACATTTATTTGGAAACTTGTTTCTAAACAAATTTCACATTTTCAACGATATGTTTCTGAATTATTTGACACTATTCAATATTTTTTATATTCAAACAAAATGTCTATGTTCGACTCTGTGTTTTCGTGCAAAGAAAAAGAAAAAAAAAATCATAGCAGAATATCTTTGCTACTACAAAAAATCACCATAGTTTCTCAATAAAGCACAAATGAGGAGTAGACTGTTTGTTTAGTTTCCTATAGTCATCATATTAGATTGTCAATGGAAAAACTACTTTGTGTTACAACATATTTCTATGATAAGAGTTTGTGATTGAAAGAAAACTTAAGATTTCAGAGAGAGTTTATGGGGGTCATTGATTTAGAGAAACAATGGAATGAAGAGAGAAAAGAAATATAGAGTTTGATATTGAAAACTTGTGGTTTCTTTGAATGATGACGGGGTTGGCTCTACCATGAGAAGTTGGGTTTGTTGTTCTTCTCTACCGCTAGAGGTTGGTTTTGGGTGGATTGGGAGCCTATTTGCTTGTGGGGGTGTCCTAAGCATGTTTCTAGGGTTTTATATAATAGATATTATTTGGAGTTTTCAAAATAATAGAGTAAATTTCAAATTTTAGATTGGAGCGTCCAAAATATTAGGATGTCCAACCAATCTTTTACGCGCAAATGGAGCCACTGAGATTTGAAATACATAGTGAAGATGGTCAAAATGAATATGCAACGCTATGTCAAACACCCGTTTGGTCGTGGATCAGACCTTTTTATGGTCTTGCGTAGTACGAACAAGGCTAGCCCAACCATCCAGGAGACCCAAAGCGAAAACTCAAAGGTTAAATACCAACTAGTCCCACTAAGTAGACTTAAATACCTATAAGTTCTATTGACTTTTGAATGCACCATACCAATAAGTCCTACAATACCTATATTGCCCTCATTAAGTTCTCACCAATAGTTCTTTCATCTTGTCTTTACTTTTTCTTTTTTAGCTTCTCTCTCTATCTCTCTGTCTCTCTCTCTTCAAAGAGCCTCACACCACCATTATTTCCGGACACCACCACCTCCATCGTTGTCGATCACCGCCGTCCATTGGCTACCATCGTTATCATCATCCACTCACTACCACTACCGTTGTGGCTCATCGGCTACCGCCACAGTCTATACTCCACCATCGCCGATCCACCAACATCATTCACGAACCATATCCACCATCACCAATCTACATTCTATCGTCGATGATCTACACTCTATATCTTTGATCTCTACTTTACCATCTAGATCTACATTGATCTAGCTGTTTTAATGGTGAAATCAACTTCAAATGACTCCAATTAATGGTGAAATCAACTTCAAATGACTCCAAATAATAGTGTTTTCTAGATCTCACCCCTTCTCTCTTATCACTGTCTCTTTTCTCAAAGGAAATTTGCTTCAAATTTATTGATCAGTGATAAATTTATCAATCTATCTTATTTTGTATGTGTATGTATGAGGGGTATGTCTTGTGACTCGTTTGGGAACAGACTTTTTTAGTAACTTTTTGACTAAAATGTGATATAAAAAAAACTAGTATCTTTGGGATGACTTTTTGGTTTTTTACGAAAAGATGTGCAAAAAGTAGAGAGAAAAGGAAATCTTTAACTTTTTGATATGGGTTGTTGGCTTTTTTATTTTTTTAGTGACTTTTTAACTTTTTAGCTAAAAAAGCCACTTTCCAAACTAGGCCGAAGTGATTGTTAGTGTGAATGATTGAATAAATTAGATTTGGTGTTTTTAATTTTTTTTTTACACAAATCACTTAGTGATAAATTTACCACTAAAACCGAACTTGTCAGTCATAAATTTATCATTGAATGTGTTTTTTTATTATTTTGTTGATCTTATATTGATCTATGGCGATAAAAACTAATGTAAACTATTTTTTGGTAAAGACATTATTTTTCCTCCTCATCTCTCTCCCTCATTCTCCTCTCTCTCTCTCTCTCTCTCTCTCTCTCTCTCTCTCTCTCTGTTGTTGCTACTAGATCTGAAGGTGGTGGCAGTAGTGATGTAGTGGCGATGAACATTTGTTTTTGTTGGAAAATGGAGAGAAAAATGTCTTCAAAATTCACCAGAGATTGGAGGTGGTTGCTGGTAGTAAGAGATAGCGGCTATAGGTGGTCGCTAGTAACCCAAGGTAATTGCTAGTAGTGGGGGTCATGATAGTGCTGTTATTGTTGATGTGTTAAATGATATAAGGCGAGGGTATTTTGGAGATATTGATAGTTAAAAAAAGTTATAGGAGTTGTAGATAACTCCGGTCAATAGGATTGGCCCGTGTCTCAAAACTCAATTGGAGGCTTTTTTTTTAATATTATTTAAATTTAAATTTAAATCATTGCAATTTTTTACTGTAGTTTATTATGTATAACTCATTTTTCACTTTAATTTTCATGATAAAAAAAAATGAGTTATTTAAAACCTTTATGAAGGCTATGACAATGAAAAGAAATAAAAAGTGTAAACTATCCAATAAATATAATTTATAAGTTCAAAGAAGGCAATGATACATATATATATATATATAAATTATGTGAAAATTGAGGACTAAACTTGTAGAATTTATTCTAAATTTATGAATGCATTTTTCAAAGTAGAGTTTATTAAATTAACAGGTTGGATACTTTCAAAATATATGGAATTTTTTTTAATGTGGACTTCCAAGACATGTAGAAGAGGATTCTCTTTAGAACTTTTTTCATTCAACTATCATCCAATAGCTAGTCTAAAGGCCCAGATAATGGTTGGATCAAAAAGTATTAGAGAGGATTCCAATTCAATATATATGACATGTATTATATTCATGGCTGGGGTCTTTTATTATTGTTTTCTAATTTTGTGGAGGGCTTTTCCAAAATCAAATATTTTGAAAAATATACAACCCTAATTGTAATTTGCTTAAATTTTGGAGCCTTCTTCAAAATGGGGCCTAAAGCCCTTGCTCTAGTGGCTTAGCTATTCAGCCCACCATAAGTACGGGTTAAGGGTGAGCATAATTCGATTTGGTTTGGTTTTGAAATAAACCAAGACTAAATTATTACCTACGATTCTATAAAATTTGAAACTAAATTGAAGTATAAAAAATATAGAATCAAATCAAATTGAATCATGAAAACGTGGTTCAATTAGGTTTAGAATCACGGTTTTTATGAACTTTGTCATTATTCACAACATAATCACAACTCGCTCGAGAATCAATCAATACATTATCATTTTATAAATAAAATTATTTAAATGATTGTTTAGAAGTAGTTTTACTATTATACAAGAATACACTTGAAAGTAAAGGATTAATAATTTATGAATATGTATAGGATACTAATAAGATATTTGATAGTGTCTACCGTAATAATAAATTATACTCAATCCATCGCACAATAATAGTCCCTGTTGGGGATTTTAACTTTTTAGTGGGACATGTAATTATTGTTTTGAAGTCAAATAAGAATATATTAATTTGCCATATTGCCCTTTTTATTCTCATTATTAAATATATTTATAATTATTTTTAAATCGTAGTGTTGAAATTCTCTGAAGTTTTATGTTTTGACTATTCAAAATGGACAAATATTTTTTGAGACATCCAAAAAAAAAGATGGATAAATAATATAGAACGAAGAGAGTATATGTACATATTTTTTAACAGTTCAATTCAGTTCTAAACCATAACCAACCATGTGAGGTTTTGCTTTAAGAACAAGCATGTGTTAAATCTTTTAATAAAAATAAAATATTATTTAATTATTTTTTGTTACAAATTTAATGTGGTTTAACTATTTTAATTATAATATTTATACTCGATATTATTACAAGAATAATAATACTTTATTTACACTGGTTACAAGTTTTATATGAAAATCAATATGACATTTACACCAAATGAATTGGTAGTTGTTTTATATACACTGAATTACACATCATGGAATCAGAAAAAATATTTATAAAAAAAAAAAAAAAAAAATTATATTTTTAAATATTTTATCCTGACATCACTTATGTGTAATTCTTCCTTTTATACTAGTTTACACAGGCCCATGCAAGACACGAGCTATTATTACAATATGTTTAAGTTCTGTATTTTGATAATTTTTTTAAAATTTCAACTATTGTTTTATGAAATTGAATAGAATAAATCATTAGATACATGATAGTATTTTGTGGTATAATATGTATCATTTTTTGATTTGTTATACACCTAATGATGTCGACTCCAATTCTATTATCATATCATTTTTGGTGAATTTATGAATCTTTAACATGTCTTCTGAAATTTTTTTTTAAAAAAAAAAAACTATGGTGTGTAACTTTTCTCAACAGATAAATATAAAATAAATATTAAGATGATTTTCCAATCTAAAAAAACTATTAAGATAAGTCACTGAACTAATAAAGAAGCAGCAAAAAATACATACCTATACGAATGACTAATTTTATTAATACATAAATCATACTCGTATAGCAAATGATCAATTTTATTCATAAATAAATCATTAAATAAATTAACAATTTTTAATGATATGAAAAATATTTTTCAACTAACCATTTTATTAATAAATAAATCATTAAGGCAATTAATAATTTTTCATGATATGAGAAATATTTTTCAATAAAAACTTTGATAATATATTATTGCATAGGAGAATAGTTTTTTTTCCTTGGGTATTGTGTTACATTAAAATTTATAGGATCACTTCATATTTTAAACAAACTTTATGGGTGTATCTGTAATTTGTCTAAAAAGAAAAGATTTATGATTCATAATTGACCAAGAATATTTGCATAATTATGAGAAAAACATATTTCATAATTGACCAAGAATATTTGTATAATTACGGAAAAACTTATTACATAATTGACCGAGAATATTTGCATAATTACAAAAAAAAAAAAACTTTTATTTAACATATAAGCCACCATTAATAAATTACTTAAAATGAAATGGTAAAATCGAGGGAGGAAAAAAAGAAAAAAGAAAAAAATACGAGCTATAAAAAAGGAGGAGCTTCTTATACATATATACATATATATATAGATATTAGTAACCAACCTATGTTATATACGGAAATAATTTTTTATTTTAAATATTTTTAAAAAATAAAATAGTGAAATTAGTCTTGCAGATTCTTTGAATAAGAAAACGGTGGGCCCCATCTCTAGGCATGATAATGACGTGAGAAGTGGCCTCGTCAGGTAGTTATTATTTTCTTCTTCTTCTTCTTTGATTTATTTATTTATTTATTTTTTATTCAAACAGGTAGCTATTATCAGGTGATTCTTGGAGAGAGTAATTATGTAAAAGATAAATCTCATTCTTTTTACGTTGTGTTTGGTTAGAAGTTTAAAAAGGGAAAAAAAAAATATATATATATATATATATGAAAGTAGGTAAAATATAAATATATTTTATTCATACTTTACCTATCTTTTTCCGTTTTATTTTCTAAATCTCTTTTTAAATCTTTCAACCAAATACAATGTTAGAGAATACCTTCTCTCAACTCTAATTTTTTTGTTGGCTTCTATTATCAAACTTTGACTGAACAACACTCACGGTGCACTTTTGTTCGCAAGTCATTGTTTCTGGATTATTGAAATGGACACATTTAGCTGTGCAACAGTGGATGCTGTGCACCCCTACATAACAGCCATCCCAAATTCATAAAATTCAATTTCTCTTTGAGAATTCTTCTTTTCTTTGTAGATTCAAAGTTTCGTTTCCATAGATTCAGAATTATTTTTTGCCTATTGAAATGATATCTAATTTTCGTGTATATTCTGTTTCTAACAAGTCCTATAAACATTGAGAAAAAAATATAGGCAAATAGCATAAAACTCAACCAAGTTTCAACATTTTGAATGTAGTGAATTAGGAACAAGAAATTTTGCTTGTGCTGAAGGAGCAACATGATGAGTAATTAAGGAATTGAAATATTGCATAGGGTGAAACATCAGAGGCTATATATGTGTAAGAGTAAAGTGCAAAGTACAAATCTCATTTTGATCCCTACATATCAAATTATAACAGCCAAGCCATGCACTTCTGGTCAAGTGTTTATGTCTTCCTTATGTTACTCCATTGTTTAATTTCTTAACAGAATCAAATCATGTGGCAAGCACATGACTATGAAATAAGAGTAAGAGAGAAAAATCATTCTTATTTTCCACCGACACACACTTTGTCTCACATGTTAAGCATGCAAGAGTTATATATATATATATATTTATATATTTATATGTTCATATACTGAAAATAGAAAAAAAAAAAGGTAAGAAAATAGAGTTTTTGAAATAGAAAATTCGAAAAAATGAAAAGGAATAAATAGAAGACTATTGTGAAAAACAAAATTTCGTGATTCTAATTTCTATAAAACCCTAGTTTATCTCTTTAATCATTCATAATTTGCATTTTGTTTTACCCGAATACAATCATAATTTGATGTAAATTTTGAAATGAAATGTTTATAAAGGAAATGGAGGTGTTTTTCCTCTTTCGCCCTTATTTCATAGTCATATGTTTATCACATGACTAGATTCTGTTAAAAACTTCAACAATGGAGTAATAGGAGAGAGACATTGACACTTCACTAAAAGTGCAATGGGTTGACTGTCGCAATTTAATGTGCAGGGATCAAAATAATGTTTGGTGCAAAGATAGTGTATGTACCTCGAGGATTTGTTTGAGATGTAGGAGCTGTAGTAGGTCTTATTATTAACATATTTCCAGACACAGATCCACGCTGATATGTACCCTTGTTCCAAACAATACCAAAAAAGAGAGGAAAAAAATTAGCATTACTTTTTACATTATTAGTTTCTTGCAATCACAATTTGATTTAGTTTCATGCAATCTACTTCTAAGGTAATGCTGCAGAACATAGTGGGTTCACAAATTTGTTCAACTGATGAATGAGCAGCAGGAAAAATAAATAAATGAACTTTATTCACCAAAGTTCATAAACCAAGTAGAAAGCAATGGTACTTACACCGGGATCACCCATTTCATCAAATGTCGTCCTTTTAGACTTGTATCAGAGACTAGACGAAATTCAATTAATTGAATCCTTCGTTTAATCAGCTATTTTCAGCTATATTTCATCTGTTGACGGTGTCCGTCCTCCCTCTAGCAGTCTTTGAACAAAAGGGTACTCGTGCTAAACTAAGCTATCTGGGCCTTCTAATGCTTCTTCATTTAACAGTTTCGGCACATGGAGATTAACCTGCATGCAAGACGCATTCAAAGGCCATTTGGAGATAAAAATCATGGCATTGTAAAAGACCATCATCATATTTCCATCTACCTTTTTACTCTATTTTTTCATCTTGCATATCAATCATCTTGTTGACAAATCACTGAATATAAAAAGTATATCTAAAATATGGACTTGTATATCATTTTTCTGATATAAATTCTATCATTTTGCATCTAAGAGTAAATGAATAATAACAATAATAAATTGAGAATTTAAAATTAAATGTCGATTACATAATTGGAAATTTCAAATTAGTTAGATAATAATAATAATAAATAATAAGTCATTTTTTTAGGGCAAGTATGTCTTCTATTTGATGTATGTCCTTTTTATGTGTGAAGCTTGCATCTAAATTTTTTTTATAGTACACTTTCTTCTAAGAAAATGATATACAAGCTCATTTTCTAAATTCACTTTTTAAATTCAAAGATGTGTAAATGAAATGATTGACTGATAATTAGATAATATATGATAAAGATAGAGAGTAGTCTTACATATTCTAATAGACTGTTACAATTGGGTCTAATTTTTGGACCTAGGTAATACAACCAAGACATTTACTAATAAATCTTATATCCATAACTTATGGACTATTTAGTCCTATAAATATTCTTGTGATCCTATAAGTCCTTTTCTATGTAAAATGACACAATTACCACAAGATTTTAAATATTAGGTGATAACAATATGTTCGTAGTGTTTTCCATTTAATGAGTGATACATTTGAAAAAAAATTAATAAGGCATTAGTAAACATACTACGGTGATATGGGTAATCTTACATTAAAATCTCTCAAATATAACAGTGGATAAATATTAATTCTTGTCGTTTAATTGAATAACACATTTAGAAAAAGTTTAATAAGATATTACTATACATACTATGGTAATATGAGTAATCTCACATCAAAATCTCTCAAATTTCACATCAAAATCTCCCCAGTGGAGCAATTTCACATTAGAATCGAATGACACATTTAAAAAAAAGTTTCAAAAGATATACAGTAATATGAGTAATCTAACATTAAAATCAAATGCAAATACTGTGGATAATCATATAATAACAATAATTCCAAACATATAAGATTGTGAATAATAAATAAAGGTATAAAATAGGACTTATGTAACTAAAAAAAAAAATCATTTAACTTTTCAATACATATGTTTTTGAAACAAGACTTTTGAGTAAATTTCTCTCTTTTAATCTGTCCCACTAATTCACAGTTCTCCCAAATATTAAAGAGCGACGTGTGTGTATGTTCCGTCATGTGGATCCCACTGTCTATTAGTAAACAAATTTCATTTAGTACACAAGTAAGAGTTGTCCCATTCTTAGTAAAACTAAAGATTTTGGGCCAAAATTCTACAAATAAATTGCATCTTGTGAGAAATCTACGCTAAAAGATTCTAATGTCTTAAGTCCTTTACTTATATTTCTTATTGCGAAAAAGACTTCAACATTTTTACCCATTTCTTCTACAACATTCTCATATTTTTTCTCTTTCTTTTTCTTTATTCTCTCTCTCTCTCTCTCTCTCTCTCTCTCTCTCTCTCTCTCACGCTTGCACACACACATACATAATATCTAGCCATTGAAGACTTGACAACATCATCTCCACTATCTCTATTGCATGTTGCCAGCATTCATCGTCTCCACTATTCGCCACCATCTCAAATCTATCACTGGTAACTACCATCTTTACCATCAACCTCCAACATCTTAGATCCAATATAAACGAATTCAAATTTGAGAACGACAATCTTAGAACGAAAACCTTAGATTTGAGATTGAAAATATTAAATTTGTCAGAAGAAGATTGCGAGAATTGTCCATTCACTCTTAGTAGGAAACAATAAAATTTTACTGTTCACCATAGTAAACTTTTAATCTGTTCAGATTATTCATTCAATGTTTTGATAATTTTTCATTTAATATTTCTACTAATAATAGTAAAATTATAGTGAGTATTGTGGCCAGTGATGGTAATGTTAAAAATTTACTGTTTAAATATTAAATTCATACAATAAAATTTTACTATCATATTAGACTAAGTCTTACTATCTACATAATAGTAAATTTTGAAAAAAAGTTGTTATTTGCTAAGTGGTGGTTGTGATGGTGCTTGTTCTCGTCATCATCAAAAAATGGTCAATGAAGATTCACTTTAGAAAGTGCTCGTTAGGAGGTTATTGGTGACCGACCATTAGAAAACAATCGCTAGAGGTAATTGGAGGTCATGTTTCGTTATGTCTATTAAACTATTGGAATGGAATAAGTTTTTATTTTTTATTTTTCTTTTTAAGACGCTAGTAACAAACAAGTTAAAAATTTACAAAGATCGTAAGTGTTAACATTTGTGGAAGTGATGATGTGAGACGTGGTAGTAGTGGTGGCAGTGGCGATGGCAACATCGATGATGGTAATAGCAATTATAGTAATATAGTAGTTGTGGTAGTGGTAGATCATTGTACATTTGTGGTGGTGGTAGTTATGGCGGCGGCGGTGGTGTTGGTAGTAGTGGTGTGGTTTTTATGAAGATGGTAGTAGTGGTGGTAAGGTAGTGGTGGTAAGGTAGTGGTTGTAGCGATGGAGACAGTGGTAATGATGGGAGTGGTAGTAGAGTAGTGGTTCTAACGATGGTGGTGGTGATGGTTTTGTAGTTGTAGAGATCGTGGTAATGGTTGTTGTGGTAGTGGTAGTGGTAGTAGTGGCAACGGCAGTAGTAAGATTGTAGTATAGTGGTGTAGTGGTTGTGGTGGTGGTTGTAGCGGTGGTGGTAATAAGGTTGTAGTTGTTATGGTGGCAGCGTTGGTGATATTGTGGTAACGGTGGTGATGTGATGGTTGTAGTTATGGCAATGGTAGTTGTGGTGATGATAGTGATGATGGTAGCATTGGCGGTGGTAGTAATCGCGGTGGTGGTGGTAGGATAGTGGAAATGTTGGTAGCAGAAGGAAATTGTGGTAGTAGCTAAATGGAAATATTTTATGGTGATTCTATAATGGAATAGAATTCCTTAGGCTTGAGAAAGGAATAGGCATTTCCACATTGGAATGACCATCCCACACTTATACCAAACAAGTGAAAGGCAATGCAAAGCTAGAATTGACATTTCATTCCAACCCATCACATCGTACCAAACGTGCAGTGTTGAAAAAATGTATTGAAATGTGTAAACGTGTTTTGAGCTATGTGAAAAGTATATTGAGATTATAAATAATAAAAAAAAAAAAAAAAGACAAATTTAAATTAATAAACTTTAACTTGAGTTTATAATATATGGGGATGTCAATAAGAAGAAGAAGGTACACTTAATAAATTGGGAGACATACTCAGTAAGTAAAAAAATCAAGGGCTTAGTCTTTCGAAAAACCATCAAGTTTAATGAATCGCTTCTTTGCAAGTGGTGGTTGAGATTTGCAACCGAAGACAATGCACTTTAGAGAAGGGTTATTTATGCAAAAATTAATATGGATCAATCTACTTGGTTACCATGTTTATCTGGATGAGAAACTTGCTCTGTTATTTGGAGAAACACTGTTTCATTGGACAGAATTAACTCTTGGGTTTTCAATCAATTCATGGCCTACACTTGTCTCAAACTTGGTGATGGAGTTAGATTAAAGTTTTGGAAAGATTTATGGCTTACAAATTCTCCTCTATTCAATGTTTATCCAAGACTTTACTCTCTTGTTGCAGATAAAGACTCCTGCATTCGACACTACTCCAGAACAACATCTAACTCCAACCAACTTGTATAGACCATTGAATATAGGAGAAACTGAAGAACGTGAGAGGGAGAGCTTTATTTTGCTCTGATTCATCGTCTGCAACAGGTTGTACATCTCAGAGAAAGATTTAAGGATTCATTGGTCTGGAAGCATCCTTCTTCACACTCTTTTACGGTCAAAGCACTTTATATGGCCTTTGAAGAGTCTTTAAATCTTTCACCATTTTCTATTTTGAAGCTATTGAAATCAATCGCACCGCTAAAGATTAAAGCTTTTGGATGGTTGGCATGGTGGAATAGAGTTGCAACATCGGACTTCCTCTTCAATCGACGCATTCTAAAAACCTCTATTCCTTGTGCTTTTTGTGGTCTTGAGATGGAATCAACTAACCACCTATTGCTTCTCTATCAATCCTCTTGGAAGGTATGGATTGATTGTATTAAATGGTAGGGCTTAAGTTGGGTTTGGCCAAGATCTGTGCGTGATCTTGTATCATGGTGGTATGGGCATAGTTTTAAGCATTTGGCAAAAACCATCTGGGAAGCACTGCCATTAACAATTTTATGGATTCTTTGGTTAGCAAGAAATTATAGGCTCTGTTTGGTTGTGCTCTGAAATCAATTTTCTACCCGTGTGTTGGAGTGTGATGTTTGGTTTCGTTTTCAAATCAATTTTCTACACTCTGCAGAGAGAACTCTGATGCACAGGCGCCTTTTTTGTCCACCCGGATGACCACCCGGTAGACCACCCGGATGTCCACCCGGATGTCCGGCTGGTTCCAGATTTTTTTTTTTTTTTATATAATCGGGACAAATATTTTCTGAAAATTTTTAAATTTTTTATGTGCTTTAAAATAATTTTGAATTGTATGTTTAGTTATGAGTTGTAAATTTTTGTATCACATATCAAATGTCACATCAATAATTTCCCACTCAAATCAAACCTCTTTTCCAAAACTATTTTCAAAACTCTTTACCAAACAAATTTTCTACACTCAAATCATAATTCCACAACACACAAACTCAAAATACAACTCATACTCTCAAATCACATTTACAAAACTCTACCAAACACTACCATAGTGTTCTCACAAAAAGAACCTAATTGGAAATAATTAATAGAGTCGATGAAAGTAAAAGCAGCCACTTGGGTTAAATAATCGTACAATATCAATGAGTACTCAATGAACGATTTCATATTTTCTCTCGAAGGAATTACGAAACAATTCTGGAAATATAGGGTTCGCTCGAGCGCAGAAGTTAGCGCTTGAGCGGTCTTTTGAGGCATCCAGTATCTTGCTATACAGACTTGAGATTCTAGGAGCTTGCGTTTTACACTTGAGCGCTGGAGTTTTTTCTCAAGCGATCTTCGCTCTCACAGCACTAGAGTGCAGAAATGAGCCCTCGAGCAATTTATTCAGGATCAGCAACTTAAAATCTACTTTTTGCCTCAAATCTATCACTTTTCTTACTCTCTTTTCTCTCACTCTTCCATTTTCCAACTTAAAATCTACTTTTTGCCTTGTCAATATTCTTGGGTTTCCATAAGGCTTAGAGCCTTTTTGCTGTCTTAGCACAGCTCTAATGTTACTTGATCCCCCAAAGCATGGGTGAACAGGAACTCCTTGGAACAAGAATGGAGCGTCGTCCTCACCATAATTTTCTGCAAGCCCAAATATCCCTAGGTCTGATCCATCATAAAACACGTGGTTATTGTCAAATATTTACAGATCACCACCTTCCATGGTGTTAAATCTAAGACCAATATCTTTTCCTGTCTTTTGGCCACACTTAATAAATTGGGAGACATACTCAGTAAGATATTGGTCTTACATACTCACCACCTTCCATATTTACAAATCACGACCTTCCATTTTTCTATTACTACCATCACACCTTTATCTTTCTCAGCATATTTCAGCATCCCCTTTTGAATTAAATCCTGCACACAATTCCGAAATATGACACAGTTGTTAGTGGAATGCCTAAAAGAATTGTGCCATTTACAATACTCTTTTCCAACTCTATCTCTCTCTTTAGGAATACTATGGCCAGGAGTTAAGAATTTGTTGGCCAATAACTCATCAACCAAGGCATCTGCCTGTGATAAGTCAAATGAATATTGTCGACTAGATGCAACTACATTCCTTTTTGTTGGTTATGTTGACGGCATATCCACAGGTTTTTCAACCTTTTTCAAAGTCTCATAAACCATAGGTTTTTTTGCCAATAACTTATGCTACATCAATGTCTATATCAAAGTCAAACCCAACTTCTTGATAATAAGTACCCAGCGAGGTTGCTTTTCTTTATTGTTCTTCCCTAAGGATTGACTCATAACTAGTTGCCCTAGAAGACAACTCATACAAGTCTCTAAACATCATTCCCTCAATTTTCTTCCTTAGTTCAAAATCTAAACCATTTTGAGCCAGTCTTATGACCTTTGGAATATATGCATAACATCTGTTTTTTGCCCTCTTAAACCTGTCTATACATTGTTCTGCAGTTTCCCCTTACTTTTGCTTAAATTTCGACATGTCCACTAGAGTAACTTCAATTGAGCTTGAAATTGACTCTCCATCTCTGGCAATTTGATGAACCAAGTGAATGTAGTCTTAGACAACGAATTAGGGAATAATTTCATTTTGAAAAGGTCATTTTGCCCATCTTCTCCACATTGTAAAACAAATCTCCCTATGTGCTCAATGGTGGATTGCCTCTCCTCTCTTGTGAATAAAGAAAATTTAGGCACTTTAAAATTCCTCGAGAGAAGTTGTTATCCACATCAAGGGGATATGGACTCCTAAATATGGGGTCTGTCTGGCCTCCTCAAGCCTGGGCCATACATTTCTTGAATTAAATTCATTATTTGTTGTCTATTATTCATCTGAGGATCTGAGTATTATTGCTATTGTACCCCTCCTTGAACTTCTGGTTGGAAGTAAAGAAGATGAAGACCAAGCCCTCTAGGTGTTGGGTTCATCATGTTGGGTTCATAGTATGGTTGTTGCATGGCATGGTCTTACATATGCTGAGGCCTCACTTGATTGAATGACCTATTCCTCTGGTCAACCATATCGTGATAACCTGCTGCAGGCCTATCAAATGCATGATTATCATATATTTGTGGCCTTGGTTGCCCCCAGGTCTTAGTCCCACATCAATTGGGTTATAATTGAACACTAGGTTTGTAGGATATTCCCTCATTCTTGTGTATTCAAACACAAGATTTACAGTCATTCCCTCCTCGTATCTTTCTTAAGGTGTGGGAGGTCTATAAAATGACACATGTTCATTTACAGTTGTATGTTTTTTAGGAGTCACAGGGGTTATAAGAGGACCACATTGTACTTTGCTTACCTAAGTCTCCTCTACAACTCTCCTTGACTGGCTAGGCTTGATATTAGCCTTCTCAAACAAGGCCAGCAAGTCATCTACCATCATCTGGTTCCCATGTGCAAATATGGAGCCAATTGCTTGCTGAGTGTATAGTAGAAGAGCCATTCTTAGATCAACAGGAGGACAATTTGACTGGCCAGTTATGGCCACATTGTGGCCATTTCCTTGGCTTGCTTCTTGTCCAGCCACTGAATGGCCATCGTCTGAGTTGTCTCTTACTCCTTCGAGCCCACCATTGAGTTCTTCTCCATCCACAACCCTTTTCTCAAGGTCTTCAAAGACTTCATGTTGTTTCTTCTTAGCCATTACTTCCAAATTAGATGGGTCCCACTGGGCGTGCCAAAATATATTATCAAAAATTTGATTTGGGTCAAATCGACAGGGAAGCTAGTCTTCACAAACAGCAACTCAATCAGGCAATATGGTTAATGTCCTATGCCTTGACAGTTTTAAGGATTTCTTTGGAGGTTGCAATGTGAAGAAACAAGTGCAAATAAACTGAAACTCAATTGAAGAACAAGTAAACTCGCCACTTAATTGTAAGAATTAAATTACAAGTTTAAAAAGCATAACAATCGATAGAGCCAAACTCAGTTGCAAGGACTAAAATACAAATAGGCTACTCCTAAGTGCAAAAACTACTCCTAATTAAGTTATGATACTCCTAATTTCACATGAATTGTGAATTTGATTGAAAGTCCTCTTTCCTTTAAATTCCTAGCTTTTATATGGCCTCCAATGGCTAGGCTGTGCTGCCACGCATCCATTTGCTAGGCTCCTATAACTGTCCATGAACTGCAACTGCCGCAACTGCCTTTGCACTCTCTTCTCCTGCAACTACCATGTGCTACACCCCCATTCCTCTTTCTTAGGCCACTAACTCCACTTCTCTCATTCTTGGTCCTTCTCTGCACGTGCTCATGGCTCTATCAACAAAGGATTCTAAGTTTTGATGCCAACAAGGTGTCCACAAGCTTGCCGTTTCAGGAGTCGACGAAAGTGGAGAGGGAAAGGTTTTGGGTGCCCATCGCCCCACCGTTTTTAGAGTCGGCAAATGTGAGAATATTTTCTGTATATAAATCTATATATGTATGTATGGTTTTACGGCTCTTTCTTGGGACGTCATAACATATTTACTACCCCATGCTTGTAGACGAGATTTTCGATTGAAGGCATGCATTGAACACTTTTGGCATTAAAAGAGAAAATATGAATTTTATCATAACAAGTGCAAGGCATGATCATATGCATCTCAGTTATTTATATAGCTTATTAAATTTATTTCCTATTGGGTACTAGCTCACCCAAACTAACCACCTTTCAGGAAATGATGTTGATGCGCCACCTCAATGATTGAACTGCGGAAAGATTTTGGGCAAGGGCACATAAGCTCTCTTATTATGTTTTATGTTTAAGACTAGGGCTATTTTTGTATGGAAATTTCGAACTCCATTGTTGTGTATTCAAGGACACTCCTAGAGAAGATGTTTGTCTTTTTGGCTCTTTCTTTACATTACCTCCTGTTTTTTGAACTATTTTTATTTTGTCAATAAATGTAAACAAACAATGATGTAATCACTAGTATAGTTCAATGGGGAAGAGGTAGTCTTGGAATTTATTATATTATTATTATTAATTTACTTCTCTCTCACACACACATTTCTATATTGGGTAAACCTAAGTGAACATGATTTATGAGGCATTTTTCCCGGGGCGTTACAATTTGGTATCATAGCTAACCGTGTTTGAATACCTGGAGCTCGTGGGATGTGGCTTATGCCACAATGGGTTATCGTGTTGGTAAGGGACATTAGTACTTTATATGTTCATGTGCTTATGTGACTATGTGGGTATGAGGTCGAGTTTCTAAGATACGATTTGCGTCCATCACACTTATCGAAGTCCCTATGGAAAGGCACTTGATCAAAGCTTTTTCCACTTGGAAGTCCTTGAGTGTCATGGAATGAGTCGGTATCTTAGAAGAATGATTCATATGTGCTCTATGTGTTTATGTGCTTATGTAGGTAGTTTTATGTTTAATGAATATATGGTTAGGATTGTGACTATTCGATTGTGACGCGTGGGTTGGCATGGGTGTATAAATTGTGAGTTAATTCCATTCTCTCTTACTCTTATATAGGATGTCTGGATGTGGCAAAGGCAGTGGAGACCTCGTCGGGGTGTTTGGGGTATTCCGGCCCAACAAGATCTTCCTTCCCAAGAAGATGTAGGATAAAACAATGTGGCCGCTCCTTCGGCCCAAGATGCGATGGCGGCACTAGCCCTAGAAATGGTTAGGGCTCTTCGATAGTCCATGGACATACTCGAGCAAGCAGCAAGGACAATAGAGGAAGAAACTCAAACCTCCTTTGTGAAGAAAGAATTCTTTCACTCCAACCCTACTGAGTTTAGTGGCGGACCCAATCCCATGAAAGATGATGAATGATTAGAGCAAATTGTTAAGTCCTTTGAGATCTTGGACATCCGTGTCGGAGAGCTCTGAGTAGCATTGGTGGCTTATCAACTAAAAGGGGAGGCTAGGCAGTGATGGAAATCTGTTAAGCATAGGGTCGAGCACACTTGGGAGGCATTCACCCATGCCTTCTAGGAGAAGTTCTTGCCTCCCACAGCTAGGGAGAGGTTGATGAAACAGTTCGAGAATCTTAGACAACTAGATACACCGGTGGCAAAATGTGAGGCCATTTTCACTAGTTTGGCACGCTTTGCACCCGAGCTCGTGGCGACCTAGGAGCGCCGATGCTTGGTGTTTGAGAAGAGATTGAGGCCCAAGATCTTGATGAAGGTGATGGGCAATATGTTCAGAGAGTATGATAGGCTAGTTGAGGCAGCGGCTCATGTAGAGATCATGTTAGAAGTTGAGGAATCTAAGCTAAAACATAAGAGGTCGGGTTATGCTGAATCTCACGGTGACATGGGATCCTCTAAGAAGTCTAGGGGCTCTTGTTCTTCTTCATCCTTCCAGTCCTTGCCCCAACAGAACAAGTCTTCGAGGTCTGTTTCTATGAAGAGTTCGGGGAATACGGTTCCTAGTCGTATTACTTGTTTCAGGTATGGCCAACAGGGTCATAAGGCATCGGAGTGTAAGCAGAATCTCAACCACCAGCAGTCGGCTCGTTCTCAGAGCCAATCCCATGGAAGGGGCCAGGCAAAATGGAGTTAACTCAAATGAATATGATAAGAAGTACAAAGTTGTCAAAGGAAGTTAAGTATGCACATAATCATCCAAAAGAACTTATCATCAGTGATCCACACCAAGGTATAATGACTTGTTCTTCTCTTCATAATATATGTAATAATCTTGTGTTTTTATCACAAATTGAGCCAAAATCTTTGGAAGAAGCTAAAAATAATGAGCCGGTTTCTAACCATGCAAGAGGAACTCAATCAGTTTGAAAGAAATAAGGTTTGGACCTTAGTACCTAAACTTGATCATCATCCTGTAATTAGAACAAAATGGATGAATATGGTACTGTTGTTAGAAATAAGGCTCTTTTATTGGCTGAAGTTTATAATCAAGAGGAATATATTGATTTTGATAAAACTTTTTCTCATGTGGTCAGATTAGAATTTTATTTGCATTTGCATGTTTTAAGAATTTTAAATTTTATCAAATGGATGTGAAAAATGCATTTTTGAATGGTTAAATTTTTGAAAAAAAAATATATATGTATATGTTAACGAACCACCTAATTTCAAAATCATGAGTTTCCAAATCATGTTTTCAAACTTACTAAAGCTTGATATTGTTTAAAACAAGCACCAAGAGCTTGGTATGAAAGGCTAAACAAATTTTTGACGAAAAATGATTTTCAAGAGGCAAAAGTGAAACTACTTTTTTAATAAAAACAAAAGGTCATGATATGCTTGTCAAGCAAATATATGTTGATGATATAATATTTGGTGCTACTAATGAGAATTTGTGCTAGGATTTTGCAAATTACATACAAGGAGAATTTGAGATGAGCATGATGGGTAAACTCAATTATCTGACTTCAAATAAAACAATGAAAGGAATAGATATTCATCAATCAGTCAAAGTACATCCATGATCTGGTAAAAAGGTTTGGCATGGATAATGCAAAGCCAATGGGAACTTCAATGATTCCTCCCATCAAACTTGACAATGATGAAAAGGGTAAGACTTTTAATACGAATGTATGATTGGCTCTCTACTCCATTTAACTACTAGAAGGCCTGATATAATGTTCAGTGTCTGCTTATGTGCTAGATTTCAGTCCTCACCAAAAGAATCTCACCATATTGCTATCAAAAGGATTTTTAAATATTTGTTAGGTACACAATCATTAGGGTTATGGTATCCTACAGAAACTTCTTTTAATTTAATTAGTTACTCTGATGCTGATTTTGTTGGTAATAAAGTTGGTAGAAAAAGCACTAGTGATAAATGTCAATTTCATGGACCCTCACTTGTCTCTAGGTTTAGTAAAAAACAAAATTTAGGCTCTGTTTGGAAGGATTTTCAAATCCTGATTCTACCCCTACATTGGAACATTATGTTTGGATAGAGTTTTGAAATTAGTTTTCCACAACAAACACAAAACTCTGCAAAAAAAACTCGCTGTAAAGCGTGATTTTTGAAATTTTTTTTTTAAAATTTGGCCTAATCGGTTGTCCAGCCGGTTGACCGGAAGAGTGCAATTTTTTTTTTTTTTTACAATTGATATGTTAATTTTTATATATTCAAAAAAAATATTTTCCGAATTTTAAAAAAAAAATTATATGCTTTAATAGAACTTTGAGTTGTATGTTTGGTTATGAGTTTTAAATTTTTGTATCGAATATCAAATGTCACATCAAAAATTCCTCACTCAATTCTAAACTCTTTTCAAAGCTATTTTCAAAACTCTTTCGCCAAACAAATTTTTCACACTCAAATCATAATTCCAAAACTCACAAACTCAAAATACAACTCATACTCTCAAATTATAGTTAGAAAGCTCTACCAAACGCAACCTTAGTTACTCTATCTAATGTTCAAGTTCAATATCTTCTTGTTGGAAGTTGTTGTGCGCAAATTATTTGGATGAAACAACAGTTAGAAGACTTTAGGCCTCGTTTGGGAACAAGCTAATTTAGTAACTTTTTGACTATTTGGCTAAAATATGAGCTAAAAAAAACTAGTATGTTTGTGATGACTTTTTAGTTTTTTATGAAAAGATGTGCAAAAAGAGAATCTTTGACTTTTTGGTATGGGGTGTTGGCTTTTTTATTTTTTTAGTGACTTTTTGACTTTTTGGCTAAAAAAATCACTTGCCAAACGAGGCCTTAGTATGTATTTCGATCATGTTCCTATTAAATATGATAATACAAGTGCTATCAATTTGACTACGAATCATATTCAACATTCAAGAACCAAACATATTGAATTTAGACATCACTTTATAAGAGATTATGTTCATGAAGGTGATATTGTTCTTGATTTTGTGAGCACTAATAATCGATTGGTAGATATCTTTACAAAACAATTTACTGAGGACAGATTTTATGATATAAGAAGAGAACTTGGCATGTCAAATCCTCCTTAGTATTGATTTATGTGATTTATTTTATGTTGAGCACTAACAAATTTTTTTATAAGGATTGAAAGCTTCACTTTTTATTGATGACAAAAAGTGGAGAAATATAGAGACTGAAGTACAAATTCAAGGGAAGTATTTTTAATTTTGCACTATTCTTCTATTCTTAATTGCCTATCTTTATATTTTAGAATTTAATCATCAATGTTTGTTATCATCATAAGGGAGAGATTGTTAACTCCAAGGTTTTTGAAAGACTATATAATTGATTTTGATGACAATAAAGCATAGCTAATTGTTATTCAATATTGTATTAGGAATAGTGGTTGAGCTGCATTTTGCTTTGGTATTGTTATTCACCAGGTTTGATTGCTCTGGATCTGCTCTTGGACTGCAGGGCAACTCTGTTTTTGGTCTTTCTTGCTTTGTCTTTTGTTGGTTTCTCACCAACTTGGGGTGCTAACAAATAATAGTGTGCATTTTGGTATCAAAACAGTTGGAATGATTTTGCTCACCACACTCGCTATCTTTCATTGATGGTATGGTATATGTATCTTGTATTATGTTATTCATCAATAATCTCTTTTTTTGCCAATAAAAAAAATAAAAAATAAAAAATAAAAGTGGGGTTGGAGGCTAATTGGGGTGGTAGAAGTCACAAGGTAGGTGGGTGAGAACTAGAAAATGGGTCCTATGTGTATTAACCAACGCTTGGGGGGAGGCGGGGGAGGGGGGGGGAGTTGTGTTTGACATATCAGAGACTGATTTGAGGAGTAACTTAAGAATAGAGATCACTGCTCGCTTTTTGGTCCTCTCCATTTTATTCTCTAATTTAATTTTGATTGATTGAGTTTTAGAGCAAAAAATCAAAATTGATAAATTAACACAATGATTTACAATATCATGGATGACCTTTGATATAGCGAAAACTAAAATTATGAAACATTTTGGACATGTATAAAGTTTAGTTTTATAATTTGTTATATTTTTCTTTAATTTATGTGACTGTTATTATATGTATTTGTTAATTAAAACTCAAAACAAAACCAAAAAAAAGTGATTTTAATTTACATTTATATGTTTTAATAGTTTTGTTATTATTGTATTCGAAATATGTTTTTATTATTTATTTAAAGCTGTGGATAACAAAAATTTCATGTTAGTATAATTTATCACAAAAGTAATTGTTCAAATTTTAAAGAAACATTAATTTGCATAACAATAAAAATATTCCGTCAAACTATTCATACATACCTATTGATTATTTTTCACTGCCACCGTTCCTTCAACTTATTATCATTGTCTCTCTGTCATCTCCGCTTTATCAACATCACTGCACAAGATATTTAACATGAAATGTTTCATTTTTTTCTACATGTATATCTACATCAATATTAAGCAAAAATGACATTTTATCCAAAAGGCTCTAGAAGTTTTTATTTTTTTTTTTAAAAAAAAAAAATCTGTTTTTAAAATTAATAAGTGCACATGGCACAAATTTATTGTCCCATCTAGCCACATCTAATTTAAAATAATTTATATAAAAAGTCCAAAATGAATTTGTCACTATATTTAATTTGAGAATTCAAAATCTTTAAATGAAAAGCGTAATACCGAATTTCAGTCATATTAATAATTGTACAAGGTGTCATATACAAAGTTTTTCTTAATCCATTTTCCTAAAGTTTTGGATTTTTAAAATGTATAAATATATATTAGTTTTTTCGTACAGTTTTCTTACATTTTATGATTAATATGACAATTTTTTCTTTTCAGATTGTCAAAAACAGTAATTTTTTGAACTTTTATGTAATAAGTTAGATATGTATTGTCTAAAAACAGAGATGACAAATGTTACAAAATTATCATTCTTTAACATTTATTTTGTATTGCAAAACTAAAATTTCTCATTAATCCACATTGTTATTTTTAGCAATGCTTTTATATATATATATATATATATATATTATATTTTTTAACAACAAATAGTTATATATCATACCCTTCCAAAAATGTTTACATACAAAAAATAATGTTGATTTAAAATAAAAATAATAATAAGTACTTCAAATGTTTAAAACTCTTCTCCAATATTATTTTGGCATGGTTTGGCAAGTGGGTTTGGATGGGTTTGGGGCTATTTTAGCTACAAAAAAGACAAAATAAATTATTTTAATCACAACAAACAAAATATCACATCCAACTCATAATCATTACGCCCTTCTCTCGCAAAAAAAGTAAAAAAAAACAAAAAGTCAAAAAAATCTTTCCCAAACCAAGCTTTTTAACTCAGGCTAAAATAGCCAAAAAAAAAAAATTAAAAAACCAACCCACTTAAATATTCTAAATTTTGCCCCCTTATAATTTATTTATTTCTTTATTTATTGAATAGCTTTAGATCATAATATTTCCAAGATATTTGTATGAAATCTAAATTAAAATTTTACAATATAAGCATAAAATTTTACAGAAGAAATCAAATTTGTTCCAAATATTTTCATCTCAAGGTCATTCTTGAAAAAAAATAAAAATTTTGGGCACAGTTATAACATAATTTCTTTTATTTTTGAAAAATAATTCTTGATAATTTCATGTTATATAGAAGGTTTGGTATGGTGAATGATTTGATCATTTTTTTCATAAAGATTGATTTTCATTATATAAATGCATAAACTTGGGCTTGATCGAACTTTTTAAGTTGAATTAATGAGAATTGAAATAAATTGATCTTGGAATATATAACAAAGATCTACGAAACTTAATTTAATTTAGTAATAAATTTTTATAAAGCTGAGAAATCTAAAACAGGAAAAAGTTTAAAGTTGATAAATCAGGAAAAAGTTTATAAAGATGAGAAATCTAAAAACCTGACAAGAAGAAGAAGAAGAATCGTCACGGACTTCAGCAGTAACTTTCAGAGACTTATCTTCCATTTTCTTTCATTTTTGTAGTCAAAGATGCTGAGAAGAAGACTGATGAGAGAGGCCTCTGAGCAAAACTTGGGATGTGTATATGCTCTTGCTACTTGCAAGGTGAAACAATAATTAATGAAGATTTTTTTTCTTTTTCTTTTTTATTTATTCATTTATTTTCTATACGAAGTATGAAGTTTCTCACAAGTTTGGCCCAAGGATACATTACTCATTGACTCCTTAAAAATTCTATTTTTTATTTTTTATTTTTTATTTTTTTGCTTGGAACATTAAAAAATGTAAGGGGGGTTTGGTATCTTTTATATAATCTATTTTTTTATCTTTTTATTTTTTTTTTATTACATCACTTCTTTATTTTTTTATATATTTTTTTATAAAAAATAAAAAATACATTTATTTAGATCATTCCAAAGAACGATCTCAATTTGTTTGAGAAGTTTGGCTAATGAAAGAGAACTTATATTAATCAGCCCGTGGCCGGGGCCCACAGCTCACCAACTGGCCTCCCCCAGTTGAATTCAAATGACAAGACTTTTATATGAGGAAGGTTCCTACATAATTAAATCAGGATTTCGTGAACACATCACTAATTTAAAAAATGAGTCTATAATAAAAATGATTTTGTTAAACACATCACTAATTTGAAAAATAGTCTACAATAAAAATAAGTTTGTATATTATTATTGCTTTATATGCACACATTAATATAAGGATTTAATTTTGAATTTGAAGAACTATTAGGAGTTGTAGAGTTTATTACAAGTTTTGTTTTAGTTGTTTAAATTATTTATTTTGTAGGAGTCCTCTACATATTATTCACAAAAAGAAAAATTAAGTCCATATAATATTTGTAATATTTTTTTTTATTTCATAGCGTTTGACTCTAAAATTGTAAATAGTTTAATTATAAAATTAATAGTTTAAAGGATAAATTACAATAAAACTCCTTAAATTATAACCCAGCTGCATTTTACTCCCTGAACTTTAAAATTACAGTTAATCACTTTAAAGTGTTATCTTATTGCAGTTAACTTTCTCTGTTAGGATTCTGTTAAGAAGTTACACAAAATCAAATTAGTACATGACACATTTATTAAATTTTTAAGTCAATAATACTCTGTGATCATGTTTACAGTTTGACATTAAAATAAGGAAGCTAAAGTATAAATGAATTACTAGATAAGAGTATTATTATCTTAGAATCCTAATGAAAAATATTAAATATAACACATTAATAATTTTAGATAATTAACTTTTTAATTTTAAAATTCAAAAGGACAATGTGCAAATAAGGCAAAGTTTGAGTTTAAATTACTGAAACTAAGACCTGGTTTGGCATAACCTATCTAATCCATCTTTTTATCTTTTTATATTTTTTTCATCACATCACCTCTCTATTTTTCTGCACATCTTTTTATAAAAAGACAAAAAATACACTTTTTTAAGACACCTCAAACCAAGCCTAAACCAAACACGTTATACGCCCCGAAGGACCCGGACAGTGGTCTCAAATCCACAAACAACCAAAAAAAGAAAAACGCTTGTAAATTTTATTTACACCGTTCTCCTTTGTATATAGAGCATGTGAAAGATTCTCAACTTTAGAATATCCATGAAAATACTCTTTTGCAGAGCATCTTCTTCACCTACCAGAAAGCAAGCAACAACAGATGGAATATCGATGAAAAGATTCCTTTCTTGTTTTTTTTTTTTTTCCAAGAAGGAAGTTTCTGCTAAATTTTTCTGAGGAAGTTTGGCTAATCAAAGGAAAGTTTTTATTATATTTAGATCTCGTTTGGGAATAGATTAATTTAATAATTTTTTAATTATTTAGTTAAAATATGAGTTAAAAAAATTAATATATTTGGAATGACTTTTTAACTTTTTACGAAAAGATGTATAAAAAGGAGAGAAAATAGAATATTTGACTTTTTTATATGAGTTGTTAGCTTTTTTGCTTTTTTAGTAACTCTTTGACTTTTTAACTAAATGAGCTGGTTCCCAAACGAGGCCTTAAGTCTTTGGTCGGGACTCGTGGCTCACTTAGGGTGCATTTGTTTTGACGGACTGAATAAGGGGATTGTAATCCATCGAACTATTAGTGGTAGGATACATTGTCCTGGGACTATTTGGTTAGATTAAATTTGTATCCTATTTTTGTTTAGTCATAGGATTAGATGTCTGGATTTGACTATTTTTAATTATCCAATTTTGTTTGGGATATTATGGAGAAGAATAAATGCTCAAATGACAATTTTATCCTTTTCAATTATTTACTAACTAATAGAATATTAAATATAGCTTTAATATTTTAATTATTTTAGCTAGATCAAATAAAAAATTATTTTATTTTATTTTTTGCACAATATTTTAATTATTTTAATTTATTATTTTCAATTAAATTAAATTTATAATTTATAATTTATATTTTTTATTTAATATATAATTTTAAATTAACAACAATAAAAAATAATTTTATTTAATATATAAATTAAATTTTCAACAACACAACAAAATTTAATTTATAAGGCCATAATTTATAATTTATTATTTTTAAATAAATTTAATTTATAATTTATATTTTTTATTTAATATATAATTTTAAATTAACAACACTAAAAAAATAATTTAATTTAATATGTAAATTTAATTTTTTAACAACGCTAAAAAAATTTAATTTATAAGGCCACAATTTATAATTTATTATTTTTAATTAAATTTAATGTATAATTTAAATTTTTTATTTAATATATAATTTTAAATTAACAACGCTAAAAAAATAATTTATAAATGTTCAAAAGACTATTTTATCATTTTCTAATTGTTTGCTAAGTAATAGCATGGAGAGTAAAATGGACATTTCACAAAATAATCTCATGGGATACCAATCCCATGGTTTTTATCCCACCTCCCCCCATGGGATAGGATAGTCCCATATTTGTGGGACTAATAGTCCGGCCAGTAATCCTTTGACTACCGAAGGCCTTTGAACAGATTAACAAGATTAAGGGGCTAGCGGAAACAAATACATAAATATAGTTGTCCAATAAGCTGTGCTGACTTATATGAACAAAATATTTAAAACTTTATATAAGTATGCAATAGTCATTCATACATTATATCCTCACACATTAAAGTATCTTAAGTACAACCAACAAAACTACCAAGTCTTATATGTACAGAAACGACGGAACTTAAACATAGGACTCTTCGGGAACCTCCACGTGAGGCACAATGGTTGATTGACAACAGAACACAGATCCGAACAAAAGCTTTCAGGCTCGAACTCCAGAATGCCCACCTACATATATATATACACACAGTGAGGTAAAGTCTAGTGAATAATATTAAAGTAAAGGAGTTAGTGAACGAAATCCGAATATATCATAAGCAGAAAACAGACCAAAGTATAATCATTCTCATATCAAAACATAATAATGGTACATCCCATAGAACACATCACAGAACGTCTTCCGACTAGAGTAATCGGTTCCGAATACCGATTAAACACATATCACCACAATGAAATGGCTAACGAGATCTTGTAATTACTTGTATGTCATAGACCCGCATTTTCATGCCGTCCCCCCATGACTTGGGACTATCTATGGATGCCATAATAGATTTCAAACATAGAATATTTGTTCATGAAAACAGATATCATTTCAGAAATCAGAACTTATCATATTTCATTTGGAAAGTAATTTATATGAACGTATCTTTACAATAACGTTACTCACAGTGGTTTCCTACAATGTTCAATCAACCCTCGAGTCTTGACCTACAACCACAAAATACATAACACAAGCATATTTTATCATTACATATTCAAGTGGCCAACATGGCTAGCTTTCTCACTTTAATTACCCATTCATTCCATGCTACATAACTTGTTCGTATGGCCCATATACTCGGATTCAACACATTTTCTAATTTACTTACTTATGCTATTTCTTAGCTTATTAATCTTTAACGACTCATAAATCATGCCTAAGAATGCCCATAAAGAGATGGAAAGTGAAGATATGTACATAAAACATCTTTTGAAAACATGCTGAAAATAAGTTGGTGGCTAGAGCCAGCTTTTCTTGGCTAGAGCCAGCAAAAGGCAAAATAGAGCTCGCTCGAGCCAGAACTTCTTCGCTCGAGCCAGTTTCTGCAGAGTTCAAAATTCTGAGAGCTCAAAATGTTGGCTCGAGCCACCACTTCTTCACTCAAGCCAACTGTAAATTTTTGGACAGTAAGCTTAACAAAAATGGCTTCCAAACCACCTTCAAACCTTGGGGTCTTGCATGATTTGATCAAATACACAAAAAATAGCTTTAGAAAACTTCAATATAAGACCTTTGAAAATATCTTTTATTAAAAAACTCATCAATTCTTGAAAGATTTGAGTCAAAACTTCTTCATGCAACACATTTTCAACTCTTTCATGGTTTTTTTCGTAACATGCAAATGGTGATCAATAACTTCATGAATTCTAAAACCATGGACAAGATTAAAGCTCACGTGCATGCAAGGACTTTAAAACTCAAACTCAACATGATAAAATCAAAGATGGTCTACCATAAATGTATATGTAAGCCATCTACATGTTCTAAGACCTATTTCCTTACAAATATCATGAAATTAGCTCAAAAACATGCTGAAATCATGATGCAGAGAAGGTTAACTACAGAAAATAGGCTCAAGACTCTTACCTAGATTCTTGATTTCAAACAACAAGAGATGGTCTTCCTAGTTCCCTTCTTCTTCTTCTAACTTGAACTCCCTCTCTCTCTCTCTCTCTACACAAGGACCACATGAGTAAAGGAATGGTACAATACTCCCTCAACTCTCATCAGAATATACACAACACACACCTCACATTTGAATACACAACACGTGCACACACATGCATTAATCCAACACACTCACAAGAGTTTTAATCCTCTACATTCAATATCACCAAATGCCTTAGCACATCAACACTTAATCCCATATTGGATCATTAATAGGATTAGATTAGGTACCAATCATGCATCATTTAAATCAAACACAAGTAACCTTAATTAGTCAAGGTTAGCACAAAATTCAATTATTCAAAAATAGTTCCAGTTAAGGCTTAATTTAATCACATGCGATTTTACTAAACTGAATCAGTTTTTAACAAGACTTTTCAGATGGTTCTAAAAATTCTAATTAGTCAACCCATGTGCTCAATTCGGTTTCTAAAAGCATTTAGGCTAACAACTTCAGATTCAAAGTAGGAATCATGGCAAATAATTTTCAAATCAGATAAATATGCACAAATTACTACAAAACACATATCACAATTAACAATAACACATAATTTCATTCTAAACACTTAGTTAGCATTATTGATTACAAATTAATAGCTAATTACGGACCGGGGTTGTTACAGTCTGGAGTAAAAAAAATGAAACAAACAATGGACTATTAGTCCGGTAGGACTAATAGTCCAATCCCACCCCCTAATCCTTCCAAACAAACACACCCTTAATGGCTGTCGAAATCACAAGGTATTATGGACATTCTTAGAAATTTGAATAATTTCTAAATGAAATATATTTCAATTATAACCCTCAACTTAAATATTGTACACACACTTTCCTCCAAAACACGCACATGCACACGCACACAAACATCCATGGACATGCACTCTCTTTCAAGAAATATAACTCAAAAATGACTTAGAACCGAATAAATTTTAATTATTTTCATGACAATTATAATTAAGGTATTTTTTGTGGTCTTGTCATCAATTGTATGTTTTATGTATTAAATATAAAAATGTGTTATAATATAGTTAGTAAGAAATAAAGACAAAAAATAGAATAAATTATAAAAATTGTGCTTATGATAAAACATAAATAAATTATGCCATTGAAATTTTGTAATTATAATTCATCTTATATTAAAATTCACCCGATTATATAACAAATTACATGTGCCAATTAATTTTTAACCTATATATTTCTTTTGAAACTCAATAAAAATGATTAATAAAATAAAAAACAAAGCAAATGGGGTAGTCTCTTTCTTCGTCACTTCTCAAATTAATCTTCCCTTGTTAAGCATAATTGCTTGCTAGTTCTCTCCTCAAATAGTTCAATTACAATAAAATTAACCATTGAAAATAAAAATTAAAGTTCAAATTTAGAGTAGGTCAGTCTAGCATTTAGCCCAATCCAAAACAATTCTTTTGGTCTGACTTTACCATTAAGACCAATGTTTTCATAATTTTAAAATTAATATATATTTTAAAAAATCTCATAGTAAAAAGAATAAATTAAATTATTTACCAATATCAACTTATCTCCCCAAACAACTTTTCTTCGTCTAGACCTAACAAAACAATTCTCATTTTCGAATTGTACGCCCCTGTTAAAATTAAATCTATTAAGCAAACAAATAAAATATATTTGTATATAAAATAATTTTGAGTTAGCTCCCAAACTTATGTTTTGGCTCATTTTCTAATCGAAGAATTTTAGTATTTAAAGCCTAACCTATTAGTGTAAATGATATGACTTGTTTTCCAGTGTCAACTCAGTTAAAATTGTCTAGTTTTACTTTGAAATTTTGTGCACTCATCCTTTGATATTTGTCTCAGTACTATTTGTATATTGATTTTCATCAATATATATATATATGTATATATTGGCTAATAAAAAAAGACCTAACTCGTTTGGCAATTCAATCTTTTAATCTAAAAAAATTGAAAAGTTATTAAAAGTTAAAATGTCAATAACTTATACTAAAAAGTCAAAAAAAAAATTCTCTCTATTTCTTGCACAACTTTTCATAAAAAGTCAAAAAAGTATCCTAAATATACTAATTGTTTTTTAGCTCATATTTTAGTAAAAAAGTTATTAAAATAATATGTTCTCAAACAAGTTATTGATAAGAACTCGAGTCTAGGCTTGATTTTTTTTTTTTTTGAGAACCAAACTATTTACACTGCATAGACCATTCGAGTACGGTTACCACTGCAGGATGAAATCTATTATGATTTATCTTAAGAATAGTTTGGTAATCTACCTAAATTTTTTATATATTTGTATTTTAATAAATTATGTATAACTCGGACTTCAAATAATATTTTTTATATAGATTTTTAAAATGAGTAATGTTATGTGAATATATTTTGATATCAGATTTTAGTACCATGCATTGTAACACGTTACACGACACTAATCGCGTTTTTAATCGACGTTACATGGCACATTTAATTATTATTTTTAAAATATCACATCAGATACTATCAAATATGATCACCATAACGTTACTAAATTTCATATATATATAGTTATTTTCTAAAATTTCAAATTTCAAACTTCAAATGTGATGGTATTTAATAATGAATGAAATTGTGTTTTGAATATTTCATTTAGAAGATTTTCAAATTGGATATATGGGTAGATGTGCCAATAGTTTTATGCTAAATATATTTCTCAACTTTAAAAAAAAAAATTATAGAAGAATTTAAAAAAAGAATTAAATGTAAACTTTGAACTAAAGAAATAAAATTTGAAAATTAACATTGATAGGTCATGATCAATGTGCACTGCATGGATTCATCTTTTAGTATTATCGTTTAAAAAAAAAAAAGAAGAAAGTAGTCGTATTTTATTTTATTAATTTAAAATTATGAAGTAGTGTTCAATTGTTATTATTATTTATTTTCCATATTAATATTATAAAAGAATCATACATTTAAGAATGGGGCAGGCTTGTTCGAGATCGGACTACTGTGTGCTGCTGGGCTCATGGGACTCATTACGAGTCTTGTTTTGATAATCTAAATCGTTAATGTGTAGGGCTCGTCAAGTACTCTATCCTTATAAAAAATTACGTTGATCGGATATCTATAACTATTTGATTATATCAGATTTCTTTCAACGGTAAATACAATTTTCAAAATAATTTATTGATAAAAATATGATCCGGTCAAGTAACTATCGATATTCAATCAATATATTTTTTTACAGGAATAAAGTATTCGACGAAGTCTACACATTGAATGGTTCGAATTATTGAAACAAAACTCATGGTAAACCCTATAGACCCAATAATACTGTCTAATCCACTTTATAGATAGAAGACAAGCCTCTCTTTAGGTGATAATTACACTATCTAAAAAAAAGTAATAATTACACAATTTAAAATATATTATCATCATAATTAAAATGTCAATAATTTTAATTAAAGTGAAATAATAATAATCAATGATTTTATGATACTTGTATTTTAATATTTTATTAATTTAAAATTATAAAAATTTAGATTATAAGTTTTAAATTCATTGACCCAACAATATTTTACTTATATAAATAGTATACATAGAAATATAAATATAAATATAGATTTCATTGAAACTAAAATAGCAATAATGTCATTGCATATTTTGAAATTACAAAATTTAAGAAATAATATTGGTAATGATTAAAAGATATAAAAATTAACTTAATTTATATAAATTAATTTTGAACTAATCACAAAATAATATATGTATTTTAAGTGATATAAAATTATAAAACTATGAGAAAATTAGAATGAAACTTCTACCCTCAAACGGAGTGTAACGTTTTTGCTTATGTTATATAATAATTTAGGTCTCATTTAAAAAGTTAGTTATTTTAGTTAATTTTTTTATTATTTTAATCTGACTAAAATAGTTATGCTTGAACAAATAACAAATAATTATTTTTTAATTAATTTAATAATTATAAAAAATATAAAATAATAAATCGATTATGATATTTTATCTTATTAATTATTTTAATCCATCTTTTAATTATTTTAAAGTGAAAATTTCTCAACCTTGGGAATATCGATAAAAAAAAAAAAAAAAATCTTTTGCACGACATTCTCTCCTGGAGATTCGATTGTGACTTGTATTTTAATATTAAAAAATGACTTGGACTTTAGTGGGACGACTCCTACCAACCCCCCTGATTTTTTTGATAAATTCAAAATTTTTATTTTTTTTCTATCTTAAAGTTGGTTTGAGATATTTTAAATAAATATATTTTTTAATTTTTTATAAAAAAATATGTAAAAAAATAAAAAAATATATTAATTGATATAATCAAAAAAAATAAAAAAAATTAATTGATATAATCTAAAAAAAATAAAAAAATAAACTAAAATAGAGTATCCCAAACAAAGCCTCACTCTCACAGCCCCCACTCCCACAGCCCCCATGACGAGGGGGTCCCAGAATTGTTGTTTAATATTTTAACTACGACATGTATTTTATCTCTTAACTATGACATGTATTTTAATATTTTATTAATTTAAAATTATATAAATTTAGATAAAAGTTTTAAATTCATTAACCCAATAATATTTTTACCTATATAATATACATAGAAATATAAATATAGATATAGATTTCATTGAAACTAAGACTACGTTTGGAAACAGACTATTTTAGTAATTTTTTAATTTTTTAACTAAAATATAAAAAAAAAATTAATATATTTGAGGTAACTTTTAACTTTTTATAAAAAGACATGTAAAAAATAAAAAATAATTTTATTTTTTATTTTTTAATATAAATTATAAATTATTTAATTTTTTTAATAATTTTTTGACTTCTAAGGTAATGATAATGTCAGCGTTTCGGCAAGAGAGTGAGATACACGTGAGCTCTCGAGCGTGGAACAGCTGTACGCTTTCCCGCCCACTCTAACCTGGTATTTGATTTGTCAACAATGATTCATCCCCCTTTTCTCCCATCCCTTTGACCCCCTTTCTCTCATTGGTTATATTTTTTTTTTTTTTTTTTTTTTCCTGCTCCTCTAATCATCACCCGTCACGTGACAAAGAGAGTGAGGGGTGACCCCTAAAAAGGGTCCAAGCATTATTCTTGATTTGTTTTCTTCGGGACGGGTTTTAAATTCTGTGGGCTGGTTTTGAAACCTGGTATTTGATTTGTTTTCTTCGAGACGGGTTTTCAATTCTGTGGGCTGGTTTTGAAACCTGGTTTTGATTAAAATGTAGTATAGCGTTTCGAAGGGTGCAGTGCAGCTGGCACTCGTGTGAAATTGGTTCAGCTCGTGGTGTACATGTGAATTACGTATTGCAGTAGGCTATCCTTTATATATATTTTATATATATTTGCCGAGTGGTGTGTTAGCCCACAGTGTGATTGTATAAGTGGACCATTATTACTATCAAATGGTCTTTGTTAAGGAATTGGTGGGAGTTTAAAGCATGGGCTGTTGGGCCCACTTGGTAAGGTTTTTTGATTTATTAGTGGCCCATTTTGGACTTAATTTTTATTGTCAAATGGGCTCACTATCTCCTTTGTTATTGGGCCGTTATTGGGTTCATTTGAAATTTTTTTCTGTTTAGCCTCTTGCAACGGATCATTTATAGTTGATTATTTTATGATGGTTGATCGTGTGATCCTCATGTGACTCAATATGAGGGTGGTTTTTCTGTCAAGAGTGATTGGGGAGTCACTGCTATGGGGAATAGTGGTTCATTTGCTAGCTGAGTTAGAAACTGGGAGATGAGCGGGAGGATAGCTACCGGTTTTCTGGTCGCTTCTTGTCTTCATGTGACCCATCCTAATTGATCGTATTGCCACGCCTGACATGGAGTGGAGGGCACACTGCCGTAGGGTTTGAGGCTTGTGATCTATCAAGGAAGGAACTGGGGGATGTGATGATTGCTCTCATGATTTTGTTGGCTATGCATTGGTTTGTTGCTGTGGGCCTATTATTTTTCACTACAACTCCCAAGTACGTAGCTTATGGTTCCTGATCGTGCTAACTTCATGTGACTTTGTTGGGATTTCTCGTGGGGTAGATTTTTTCCTCCGTCACGACTTTGGTTAAGTGGCTTGAATGTCATGACTGTATGTTATATGCTCAGTTAAATTAATATATATATATATATATAATTAAAATAAAGTGAAAGAAACTATTTTTTGTTTTGGTTGGGTTAAAAATATGAAAAAAATGAATTAAATAATTGTAAAAAAATTCATTTTTGTTTAATTAATTTTATTTTTTTTTTCCCGTAATTATTATCCAAAAGTAGCATGAATATTATTTAAAAAATTTAATGTCAAGTTTCTTATGCAATTATATTAAATACATGTAAATAAAATATAGGGCGAATTACACTATTAGTCCTTATAATTTAGGACTGGTGTCACTTTGATTCCTGACTTTTCAATTGTAATATATTTAATTTTGAATTTTGAATCTTGTTCTAAACAACAATCAAAGATATTTTATTTGCAAACGATCTATTTCAAGGGCAAAGTTATCATATAACTTATTTTGAGTTGGTTAACTTGTATATTATTTGAAATGTAATGACCTTTTTTTTAGTGAATAATGCTATGACTTTCTTGGTTATATAGTTCTGTTTGGTTTGATTTTTAAAATGTATTTTCAAATTTTTTTTAAGAAACTAAAAATTAAATTGGTGAAAAAAAATAAAAACACATCATTTTTATAAAATTTTTTAAAATAATTTTTTTAATTTGTTTTCATTAAATTAGTTTCTATTTTTTCAAAACTCAAACATGACGTCAACTTTAATGTCATTATTAAACCAATCCATTAAATCAAAAAATTAAGAACTAAAAATATTTTATATATTAAATATAGCGATTACACATTAAAAGCTTAATAACCATCAATTACATGATAATCATTCAAAAATATTTGCTAACAATAAATACAATCATCTATTACATGATAACAATCCAAAAACATCAACAAAAATAGCTACTAATTAAAAATTAATTTGTTAAAAAAATAAAATTTAAAAGATTTATCATTTTTATATAATTTTATCTCTGGTGGATAAAAATAATTTTTAAAAATTAAAAAATAATTTTTTGACATTTATTTTTACGAAACTAGTTTATATTTTATCAAATTAACAACTTTACAATAGTATTTTCAATTGTCTTTATTTGGACCGAGATTCAAAATTTAGAGTCAAATGTTTCACAATTAAAAAGTTAGAGACCAAAGTAATACAAATCCCAAATTACAGGGACCGTTAATATAATTCACCCTAAAATATATGACTTAAAATAGTTATTGTTTTCACTTATTTTTCAAATAAAGTTTTATTTATGCACAATTGATTGAAAATACAAAATATATAAATTTTTACGTAGATGACAAAATTACCATTTAGGTAAATTATAAATACACATAATATTCTAATGCTAACTGTAAATTGAACGGTTCAATCGGTCTAAGACTGGTCTAAGTAGTTCAACTCAAAGATATTAAGGTCAAATTAGAGATTTTATCTATTTGTATCCATGGGATAGACATTGGTTAACAAAATGATATATGTTAAAAATATTTCTATATACGTTTAGGCAATATTTATATATTTTTATTTTTATTATTCATAATTGTAGTTAGAATATTTGAATTAATTAATTTTCAAACTAAAAGTAAAATGTTGGTTTATAGTACTAGATTGAACAAAGAAAATAGTATTAGATGGAATTGGGCAAAGACAGGTTAGCACCAGTGTTTTAAATGGCTCTAGGTGCACCGAGGTGATAAGGTCCCCTATAGCCTAAGCACGAGGCGAGGCGAGGCAAGGCGAGATACGCGTGCCTCACCGAAGCAAAGTGCAAGTAGTAGAAGAAAAGAAAAATTATAAAAAGGCAAACTTTTCAACATAACAAATATATATAGAATTTCAAAAATTGTAACCATTTTCGATAATCTTTAAACATAACATTCAATCTTCTAAAAACTAGAAATATAATATTCAACAAAAGATATAAATCATAACATTCAATCTTTTGTCACTTTCTACTATCTTTTGACCACGTTTGGTCATTTTATATTTGTGACAACCTTCACATCTGATTAGCATTAAATTGTGATTAAGCATGATAAGTAATTGATTAAGATGAAATCCTAAATTGATTACATGAGTGTGTGGTTTTAATTGTGTTTCTATCTATTCGTTACAGAATGATCTGTTCATGTTTTGATTTCGAATTGCGAATTGAAAGATTTATCGGCGACCGAATCAGAAATTGATTTGTGTTATATGCTAATTAAGATTTATATGATTTTATGGTAGGTTTAATTAAAATTCAAATTGGAATGATTAAATTAGAATAAATAATGCTAGATTAATTGAATATAAGTTATTTACATAATTGCCATTAAGTGGGTTAATTCAAGGCCAATTCTTTTCACACTTTACATATGTTTGACACGCCATTCTTCATCCACCTTCTTGCCAAAAACGTGAGAGAGAGGGAGATTAGGAAAGAAATTGATCTCAACAAGAAATTTTGCTTGAATTTAGAGGAAATGAAGAAGACTTGAGAGATTAGACTTCTACACTTGGGAATTCAAGGTCTAAGGTAGGAATTCACCCTCTTAATTATGAATTTAAGTTGTTACATGCATGGTTCATGGAAAAATTGGTGATTAGAGTAAAGAATTAGCTTAAAGTGTTGATTTGAGAGTCCATTCATACATGCATGATCATATCAAGGAAATTTTGAAGTTGTTTTCATGGGATTCACACATGCATGTTCATATTTTAGTTGTGATCCAAGAATTCACCATGTTTTTGAGTTCAATCTTGCATTTGGTCATACTTTGGAGCATTAGAGTTCATAAGAACTCATGCATGTTGCGTTCTTGCATTGTTCTTCAAGTTTTAATTGAGATTGTGTTCAATTGACATAATTTTGGGCTTTGATTTTATAAAGTGAGCTTCTAAACATGTTGTTTTATGAGTTTTCATGTATTTCCTCAAGCTTTGGCCCAGGAAAATGAGATATGATGCTTCAAAAGTTGGATTTGAGCTTGGTGATTAAATTTGGAAATTCCAAAAATTTGATCCACGCTCGAGCGGGGAACTTCACACTTGAGCGTGCACTCTGAGTACATGTACTTCCGCTCGAGCGTCGAGGGTTACGCTCGAGCATGAAATGCATATACCCAGAAGTTCATGTGTTTTGCAGTCCGCTCGAGCGAGGGAATTCACGCTCGAGCGAGAGTCTGAGTATCACGCTCGAGCGGAGGTCGAGCGTCCATCGAGCGTGAAAAATATGCAACTAGTATTTTTTCAAAAGTTTGCAGTCCGCTCGAGCGATAAAAGCCACGCTCGAGCGTGGACCCCTGTTTTCATCAAATTTTGAAAATTGTTGTTAAGTACATTTTTGCATCCTCATTCTATCCTAGGCATTCCTAGGCCATGTTTACGGCAACATAATGAGGATAACGTTATAAAACCACACCAAGTCAAGTTAAGGGCTAAGTGTTTAATCTCGAGAGTGTAATTTAGTGTGTGTTCGTTCTGCTACTGTGTAGGGTTGGCACCCGAGGACGCTGATTAACCTGCCTATAGCCTAGTAATCTGTGAGTAACAATGTTGTAAAGCTATGTTCAATTACAATTATTTTCTGAATGATAAACTGTACTGCTTTCTAAAACGATAATGTTTACCGAATGAATATTTGTCCTATCTTACGAATTGTATTCGTGGCATCCATAGCAATTGACTGTTACTGCTACTGTTACTGTACTGTTACTACTATTGTTACAGAGATCTCTGTCAGTTCCAATGTTTGGAATTACTACTATTTACTGTTTTGATAGCCATCAACTAACTGTTCGATCTATCTTGACCTACTGTACTATTCTGCCATTGGATGTACCACGTATGACTGCTATGAATTCTAAATGACTGATATGACATGAAATATAAGACATTGAATGAATAACTGATCTTCTGATGGAAATGATTGTTTTAATTACCGAAAGGACATTCATTCTTAACCCTTTTACATATTTGTTATTCACTGGGCTTTAGCTCACAGTTTATATATGTATGTAGGTGGCCAGGCACTGGACCACAGCTAGAAGCATTGAGTTAAGCTCATGTTTTGTCCAGCCAACTGTTGTGCCTCACTTCGAGGTTCCGAGTCTGCTCGGGCCAAGGCTGTTTTTGGGGTGTCTCAGATTCGCCTTTTTGTCTCTGTTACGTAGCGAATGTTTAAGACTTGATTGTACAGTTTTGGTGAAGGGTTTGGATCCCTAACCTGCATATTATGTATATCTGATACATATATATATGTGGTTACGAATGTGGCTTAGACCATAAAAGTTTTCCCATTCAAGTTTTCATAGCTCATTGGACACCTTATTATTACTGTTTGGCTTCCGCCAGCCCCTTTTATATTGTACTACTGTTATTACTGTCAGTCAGGCCTTCGGTAATCACGGATTACTGGCCGGTTATGATGCTAAATCCCTAGGAACGGGTTTGGATCGTGACAATATTGAAGATTTTTGAATCTCTGTGGGTATGCTCACAAAAAAAGCACTTAATAGTTGGAGTAGAAAAATAGGTAAAGCCCATGAAGCCCCATGCCTTGTGACTCGAAAAAGCCCTCGCTTCAGTGCCTAAGCTGCGCCTTGCGTATTGTGCCTCACCTCGACTTGTTCGAAGCGCAAGGTTGCGCTTCATTGCAAGCCTTTTAAAACAGTGGCTAGCACAAATGTTGTTCTATTCAGTTTGTGACCAACAAAAGTTGCGTCTAACCTTGTGTTTATATTTTAAGAAAATTGCAAATGAGTGGGGCAAACTAAAATTTGTTTCTCTATATTTGAATTGCTTTGGATGCAAGTCTGACGCCAGCAATGACTTGCATCAAATACAAAATTGACTTGCACCAAATATAAGACAAAGTTTCACCCCATACAATTAGGATTTTTTTTAATCCGTTTTCTAATTGATTTGAGATTTTCTCTCATATTTTTAATAATCGACCAAATTTTAACCTTGCACTACATGTCTAACCATTCTATACTTTTATAAATTACACAAATCTCTTCCCAAGATAAACTATTCAGTGATATCATTTACAAGAGGTTAGCTTAGTTAACAAGGATAAAGATCATAATATATGATTGGTATAGATTCTAACAAAGTTTAGTTAGAGGTTGATTGTGGGGTTGGAAATTGTAAGGGTAATTGGGGAATGAGCAATAAAAAAGTGTGGTTGGAGAAGGAAATTAGAAACGAGAGTTGAAAGTGAATAACAAGAGGAGTGATGCGATTTAGAGGTGAATTTTATTATGCAATTTCAAATTGTAAATTTTAATTTTTATGTCCTTTGAGAAAATCTAATGTAAAAGTATATATATTTAACTTTTATGCTAAATGTAATTTTTATATTTCATACAATTTTTTTGCTCTAAAATGTTACTAATCTATTAGTTAATATTTAAAATAAAATATTATTGATAACACAATTGAAACACGACCTTTAATTTAAATGAAAATATCTTATTCATATAATTTAAACTACTTTTTACTTTTAAATTCTAAAATTATTACTTTAATTTTTAAGATAAAATTTTAATTATTTATTTAAGACCGTGTTTACTGCTAGTATATTTATATGTATGTATGTAAGTATGTATGCATGTTTAAGTTCTTGTGACTCAAATCTGTACTTTTTATTTGTCTTCCCTAATTGAGAAACAATTATTACTTTGGCATCAAACTTGTAAAGAAAGTGTTATCGACAAAGATTCCTAATTCATTCACTTCTTCCATCAAAGAAAGTGTTACCGGTCTACTCAAAGTCAACGAATTTTAGGCCTATTCTAATCCTCTTGGGTTTAGGTATGGCTACATTTTGCATGACACCTCCATATTTGTAGAATTTAAACGAAGGTTTTCGGCTTTTCCAAAAATTCATGCAGGGTCTTTATATAATACCTTATATCACAATAATTATGAGACTATCAAAACCATATCTCAGAAAAATATTCGCAGACTTTCATCAACCAAATTAGGTCTTTTCCGAATTCAAGGCACTAAACCCTATTTGGTCCAACCTGTCACTCTGAAGCCAATAGCCTTACTATTAGGAAACACAGATCCAGTGTTCAATAATCTACTATTCAGAACTTCATAACATGGCCAGTAGTCTTATCACTAGGAATTACTAATTTCTCAGCATGTGGTCAGTAGGCTTTTCACTACTAGGAATCATAACATCTTGACATGTGATCAGTAGTCATTCCACTATTAGGAATCACAACGTCTTGACATAGGATCAGTAGATTCTTTCACTATTAGGAATCATGTCTTAACATGTGATTAGTAATCTGTTCACTACTAGGAACCACAATCTCATAATTGCGTAGCTAGTGATCTAACACCTCTTAGGAATCATGTCTTACACTTATTAGGAGCCACAAATTTAAGAATATATTTGGAATTATAAAAATTTAGAAAATATATTCTCCCACCCCAATGGGTTGTCTCATCTTTGAGTTTAAACACAGTCATATAGCAATCACACGTGCTAATTGACACAAGGATAACATACTAATTGCCTCGGATTAATAACTAAAAATTAGTCACCTTAGACAACGTAACTGCCTTTTTGACAAAACTTTACATTGTTAATTCAGAAATATTATAATGCAATTTTATGATCTCATCTAATCACACTTGATCTTTCTTGATATTCCTTTAAGAACCTCGCAAGGCTTAAGGTTGTTAGGTGGAACATCTTTTGTTGTCATCTCTTGAAGCCATTTCTAAAAACTACAACAGAATTTCAACTATTGTATTTCTCCAGAAACCAAATTAACACTAGGCAATCTCAAAAACTGAAATTTAATTGAAAACTAATCTCCTCACTAACTTTAGAATCAAACAAGATCAAGAAAGTTTACAGGAAGACTGGAGGGGTCACAACGGTTCCACTTAAAACCCAGTTAACTTTAGACAAAACCTTCAAGAGCTTGACTCATTGTCAATGGGAAACAAATTCAAAATTAAGTTTCTAGGGGATAAATCAGGTAAAAAAAACTATTCCAAGCAAATAAAATTTAATACCAGAAATACACCACTCATAAAAGTTAATCGGTACTCCCATAATTGAGCCCATTATTTTTGAATAAAAATCAAAAATATTTTAGCTAATGCTAAAATTTGGTTTCTTCCCCCAAAACCAAAGTACTTCAGAAATAATCAGATTATAACCAAAGACTTTCTCAAAACTTAGTTTTCTAACACTTTTGGGAATAAATAGATTAACCCAAAGACTTCATCAAATCCCAAAGGTTTGCAACCCATGAAAAACCAAATTTGCCTCAGTTGCCATTTCTGAATACAAATCATAAATACCTTTTTAGCCAGAGCTAAAATTTGGTTTCTTTATAGAAAACTAAAACACTTTGGGAATAATAAAATTAATCCCAAAAACTTTTTCAACAAATTCGAAGGTTTATAATTTCTTTTCTTCCCTTTTTCCCCCTCTCACTATGGTAAACTATCACAAATTATAAATTAAAACTACTACAAATTGAAATGCAACTATTACAATTGTAAATTGTCCAAACATGCAAGACTGGAGTTCACGAGATGATCTGTTTAGCCAACACTATACTTCTCCACCTATAATGCTTATCTTTGTATAAAATACATTACAAAACTTTATCCTCGTTCTTGCTAAATCTCCATACTCACTGTTTATATACACACTTAGATACAAGACGAGTTAATGAACTAGTAAAGTGAATATTACAAAAATAATTTCAGCTATAGCTCTCATTGCTTTATTCAAATGGCTATAAATGCATTGTAGTTACAAGAATGTCATGAGTTGCATGGCTATGAATCAAAAATACATATGGAAATATTATGGTCATAATGTTGGCATTCTAATCATCCAACTATGAGCAAATATATTAAATAATAGATTTAAACTTCCATGAATATAAAAATATTTTGGAGTAATTTCCTTGATTACACATCAAACATGAAATGACTCAAAAAATAAATAGAATGAATAAGAGTTAATGTCATTACAATGCCAAGTTATAGCACCATGCGATAATTGTAGCACTTGTGCCTTTTAAAGCTTTTGGTAAATGTATTTGGACCCTTTATTCTATTTTGGGAACCTTTGGTGTTGTTGTACTTTAGTTTTGGAGGAGTACAAATTGATTTAAACTTGTTGGGTTTGGTTGTTCACACTTATTCTTGTCAAAAGTTCCTTAGAGACTTAGAAATTCCATTCTAGGGTCGACCCTTACCTGTTGATGAAGTTCTGGAAGTGTTGCTGGAACATAGGGTAGACACCAGACTGGGAGAGGGTCGACCCTCTTCTGTCTGTGTGTTGGTTGCTGGAACATAGGGTAGACACCAGACTGGGAGAAGGTCGACCCTCTTTTGTCTGTGTGTTGGTTGTTGGAAGATATGGTAGACACTAGTTTGGGGTAGGGTCGACACCTACAGTGCAGTCAAAGCTTTCCCAGATATTTTTTTCCTCTTTGGTGGCGACACCACTGTTGCAAGGGTGGACACCTGCGACTTTTTTTTAGATTTTTCTACCGGTTTGGGCCTACGTTTTGGGGATATTTTGAGTAGCCTAGTACTATATAAGGCCCTCACTTGACCTTTTCTCTCACTTTTTCTTCCCTTTTCTCTCTCTAAACCGTGAAACACCTTCTCTCTCTCTCAAAAGGCACTTTTCACTCAAAGATCCTTAGATCTAATTATTTGAAGACCTCTACTCACCTTGCTCCTTTGAGATAAAGTGTAGAGTTTGTCGAGGGCTTCATTTTGATCGAAGCAAAGTTTGGTTTCTCCTCCGTCGAATTTTGAGTTTTTCTTCCTTCTTTCCCTTCTAAACTTGAGGTAGGGATAAACTACTCATTGTTATGAGTTTTAACATAGATGTTTGTCATTTTGTATAAATGATGGGTTGTGATGATTTTGGGAAGTTAGGGTTTTGAATTTGAAATTACAAGAGAGGGGTTTTCAAGTATTGAACTCTATGTGTATGTGAGACCTTGGAAAATGGGGTTGTTGGTGTGAAATTTATGAAATTGAGCCTTAGGATTAAGGTTTGAGAAAAGGGGGCAACATGTCCAACTTGAATGTAATTCATTAATTTGTATAATTAATGTAGTAGTTCTGGAATATGAAATTGAGTTGGAAATCATGAAATTAGATGGAATTGAGATTGAATGGTGTAGTTAGATTGATTAATCACTCACCTATGAAAATATTGATAGTTTATCTATTTGATGAATTTATTATCTGTTTAGAAATAACTATTTTGGGCTATCGGTGGAGGATAGTCTTGATTGTTGTAGACAATGCATGATGATTAGGGAAAATTGAAACTAATCAAATGGGAATATGTCATTGAATATGACGGTTGGATTAACACATTAAATATATACTTTAATTGATCATTGTATATGATAAAGTGTGTAAATACATTGCATGTATATGTTGTTTGGGAGGAGATAGGGGATGTACTCCAGTGTGTGGGAGAAGAAAGGGGATGTACTCCATTGTTTGGGCGGAGATAGGGGATGGACTCCAGTGATAATTAAGTTGGCCGGAGTGTCCTCGGTGAAAGTCCCAAAATCTTATATACGTTTGCATAACGTAGATGATTGAAGTGTTGAAGTGTTAATGATATGAGTTGTAGTCTCATTTTGGACTGTTCGGATAAACAATGAACCATATCTATGAATTGATTTGGATAATGAAACGGAAAGGAATTGAAATATGGTTGTGAATATGGATTGGTTATGGAAGAGATGTACGTTGGTTTATATGAGTTAAACATTTATCAAATGCTAATGTTTTAGTTAATTCTCATATTATGTTTACCTTATCTCTACTGGGCTTTAGCTCACCCTATATGGGACATCATTTTCAGGTACAGGTGATATGCCGCCTCCAAGGATGTAGCTTGGGAGGTTTAGAAGCTGAACGCTTATTTTTATAATTATCTTTTGTATTACATGTAATTCAAGCCAAGGGCTTAATATGTTAAGACTTAGAACTCTTTTTTGTTGAAACCAAGTGTTGACTTGGAAAGTTGTAAGCCCGTAGGACATTTACTTTTGTTGTCAACATGTAATATTTTTGTAATGAATACTCTGATAAATGAATACATGTTTATTTCTCCTATGTCTATGGATGTCATGAATGATTGGTTTATATGTATTATTTCGAGGGCGTTACAATAATGCAACATAATCATAAGCAAGCACAGTAATAAGACTATTATACTAGAAAAACCAAAACTGTTTCACTAAATTTCTTCCAAAACAAACCTGTTTGGAGATATTTTATACCATTCGAAACCTCCCGACTGGACGAATATCCGAAGTTTTCAAAACGTAAAATCTAGCTCGTTGATTTTTCCAGAATTTAATTAATCAAAAATAACTAAATTTACAAACAAACAAATTAATACGTGGATTGAATCCGAAATAATTCTCCACAACAAAGCAAATAATTAAATTCACAAGTATGTCCAAAAATCCGAAGGTCCAATATTTGTACAATCCATGTTTAGGTAATCCTGTTCAAAACAAAAATTAGTAGTCCCAATTTATTTGTTTTGTTTTGTTTATTTGTATCCTCCTTTCATGCTTAGGTAAACCTGTAGAAAAAGTTAGCTACAAAACAAATAATAAACAAATCAAATAAATTAGAAATAATCTTAAGAAATAAAATTCTTATTTTATTTTATCAACTCTTAAAAACTCATGTAATAATAACCAAATAACTCATGCAATAACAACTAAATAACATAAAATATATTGCATGAATAAATTACTAGAAATAAACAACCCAAATCCAATAACTCTAGGCAATTAAATTAATTTTAGTTCCAAGAGTCACTAGAATAAAACTATAATAAAAACTAAATTGTTTTATTAAAAATTATTTATAAAAATCAATTTTAAGATTGTTGGTATTTTTCCATAATAATACTAGAAAAATATATAAAATAAAATTAAATAAAAATGACAAAACAATTTTTCTTTATTATTAAAGAATGAAATACAGAATAAATTACAAAACTAAAGATACAGGAATGATTGAAATCTGAATATTACAACTTGAAGAACAGGATTATTAGACAAAAACAATTCTGAAATAAAATAATTAATAGAGATGGCAAAGAAAGTAAACCGAAGCTTGTGGTAGCCACAATTTCCTTAAAACAGATTTGCCGCCTCACCGATGAGTGCTAAAGGTATGTCGGTGTTTGTCTCCTAGGATGCGATGGTCGAAACCAGCTAGAGTAGAAGTATCTTCTAAATAGCTTCGGCGAACTTGACAATGGCAACACTCTCTCTCTCTAACAAGAATCAAAGAAAGGGCTAGCAAAAAGAAGATAGAAATTTTTTTCTTTAGTTTAAAAACTATCTCCAACTTTATTATATCAAACCACCATATCATTTCCCATATCAAAAATCTCTCCAAAAACATCCTACTAAGGTGGAGGGAAAAGGCCATTATTTATACAAGTAGGGGAGTCCCTAGCCATGAAGGCTATCATCATGAGGGCCATCAAATGTCATTAACCAAGGCCATCAACTCTAGCCATTAGGGCTAAAGTTACAAAGGTTAAAAACTCATGGCCGCTAATATGGTCATCAGCTCTATCATCAAAAGATGAGAGTTTACAAAAGTCTAAAACTCCTATGTGCTTAATATATACAAATAAATATGTATATAATGATGTTTGAATAATTCAAACAGATGGGTCGCAAAATGGATATGGATGTTGGGTTACAACCTTATCTAATCCTAATCCAAAACACATGTACAAGCTAAGCCCAACACAACACAGCCCAGTCCAAGCTCAAGACTAGGTCCAAGTCCAAGTTTAAGACCAAACCCAGTACTTGCGCAAGTACAAGTACAAGCATAGGCCTAGACTCAGTCCAAATCTAAGCCCAACTTTATTGATGCCCACTTTATGAGACAATTCTCATTCACAACCTATGGTTTCGGTTCATCATTTTTGTATTGTAATCTTTTTACTTAAAAAAATACAACTCCACTCGGACTCACCTCAATTGGCAGTTGGATCCCACTTTAATTTCAAATTAAAGTTGTCGAAAAATCATTATTTTCCAACACTATCCATTTTGACAAGAACCAATAGATCATAGAACGTAAATTTCCCGATGAGTTTGTTTTTAAATGGAATGTTCATTATGATGATAAGTAGTCAATTAGGAGTCGGATAAGCAAGTGGGAAAATAAAAGCTTGTATAAATACGAAAATTGAAACTCATTATCTTGCGCTATTTGTTGAGGAACTAACAAAAAATAAGCTAAGTTGTTTCTCCTCCCAAGCCAGAGGGTTCTTGATGCAGAATGTTTGGTCATAGAGTTTCTGGAACTCATGGACAAACGAGACAAAGGCAAAAGCCACTAGTTAATCTAATGGATCGAGACTTGGATGATAGATTGTCTTATAAAATCTCGTGAGAATGCCAACAAATTTACTCATTCAGGTATCCTGTTCTAGTTGGAAGATTAAGATTTAGATTAATTGTGAGATTTCACCAACAAAGTGACAAGCATCTTGAATATGGCTTTTAAGGGCTTGTTTGGTATCAATTTTATTTTTTGTTTTTTGTTTTCGTTTTTGGAGAACATATAAAATGTGTTTACTGAACTATTTCTAAAAATCTTTTAGACGAAGAAAAAAAAAATCTAAAAACAATCCATATCTTTGGAAATACAAAATTTAAAGTTGTTTTTGAATTTTCAACTTTTTTTGTGTAAAAATGAAAATGATAGGTATTTTTTTAAAATTTTCATTATTTTTGTTTCAGAATAGGTTCTAATTGTTTCCTGTAACGCCCTGAAATAATTCGACATGAACTACCCACATAACTATTACATCAACCACTTCCAAAATAAGATATTAACCATATCCCTTTACATAAGTTCAAATATTTTACAAAAATAATCTCACATGCGGTTATACATTCATTGAGAAATTAGTGCATGAATCTATAGTATGTAAAATCATCAAATCAAAACGAATAAGGCCCTCAAGGGCTTACAAGTTCCGAGGCAATAGCCCGATTACACAAAATGGTCTCTCGGACCCATACACATTAGCCCCTGGCTTTTCAAAATTTTACAAAAAAATATAAGAGCAAAATACTCTTCACAATCACGTCCACGCCGTCAACTTGGCGGGATCACCACATCTTTACCTGCACCAAATCCCATAGGGGTGAGCATAAAGCCCAGTAGAGAATTCTCACAAAGTATATACAGTTATGCATTTTCCTCAACATAAAGAGTAAATGCAATGCCATGCAAAAGTTAATAAATGAAGAAAATATTCATTTCAATGCACTATATCAAAATCACCATGTTCTCAATATTATCTTGTAATCTCATCAATTTCAAACTTCCAATATTAATTCAATAGGGGCGGTAAATACGACACTGGTAATCCCTAGGCTGGTGTCTGCAAGTAGACTCTACGAGTACTACCAAATTGTCATTTTTACCGGTATTAACCGAAAGGCTCGACACCTATCCGCGCGAGTTTCTGGTCTTTTACCATGGACACTCAGGCCAACTTACCAAATCATCTACACCCCCTATCCGGACTTACTACAGTATTTACCCCATACACATTTCCATGGTTATTATTACAATACAATCTTTCTCAATGTAAACATTTTCCAACTCATTTCATGATGTGCAAAATGATAATGAATCAAATGAGAACATGATGCAATGCATAATATTTCATAGCGTTTCTCCGTTTCAAACATTTCTACAACAATATCAATTTACCACTTTTATCATTTCTTCTCCTCAACATTATTTCACAATAACCAAACCATCAATTCATAGCAACAATAACTTTCTCATCATGGTCAAATCTCAACAAGCTAGCCTCTTCAAGGCAATATGTGATGTTCTCAAAATAATTTCTTTAAAATTTTACTACATTTACTTTCCATGGTGCATAATCATTCACCACTTTCCAACAACACAAGTTCAAGCATTTATTAACATGTTAAAATAACTTTTTTTTTTTTTGGTCTCATATATCAAATAGGTTTCCATTTTTACCAAACAAGCTATGAGATTTACTCCCATTTAATCTCTTGACACAAAATAACAAAGAGTTTCATAGGTACATCTCTTACTTGCCAAAATCTCCAATTTCTAGGGTTTTCATCAAAAACCCAATATTTTTCTCATTTCTTGGTGAAAACCCTAATTAAAACATCTTTCTTTAATTAACAAGATAGAACCCTCCTAGATTGACCAACATTTTGAGAGTTTAAAGAGAAATCCTTTTTTAAAGTAAAATCTCTACATTTTGAAATCACAAGCTTGAAATCATCAAAATTAGGAGAAAACTCTTAAATCATCATCAAAATAGCAAAACTAGTATATATAACTCAAGAATCCCTACCTCAAGCTTGTTGATGAAAGATGAGATGAAACCCTAGAGCCAAAATGGTTGATCCCTCACTTTGCACTACACCACAAGGAACCCTAGCTCTTGATCTTTAAGATTTAGAGGAAGACGATGAAGATCTTGGCCCCAAAGTTTGCAAAATCAAAGAGTCTTAGATGTTTGAGGGGTTTTCTAGAGAGAAGAGGGAGGAAAATAGGGTTTAGAGTGAGAGGGAAATGAGCAAAAGTTCAGACCAAAATGTTATAAAAAAATAGGGCTCGAACTATCCAGTTGGCCGCATTTCCGCCGCAAGTGCGGCGGCCCCAACCGCTCGAGCGGTCCACCTCCACCGCTCGTGCAGCGGTCCCAACTGCTCAAGCGGTCCACCTCCACCACTCGTGCGGCTGTTAGACATAATGCTCGCCCAGGAGACTCCACCCTCACCTCACGTGCGGCCTAGCCCACTGATCGTGCGGCCCTTCTCCGCACGTACAGCCTAGGGCCCGGCACGTGCGGCCCTGGCCCAGTTAGCCAAAAGTCCCGCTTCGCTCCCAGGCACTCCGGACTCAACCACGCACCCTTCGAACAATAGAGAGGCAACCCGAAAATGAACAAGGATGAGAACTAAAGAGGAAACATCCAAAACCAACAATTTCCAAAGAAAACGAAGGAATGAAATGCATGACAAAACCGGTCATCACATTTCCAATACTTAAAGGATGAATAAATCACTTAGGTTGGTTTTTGAAGGCAAAGTTTCACATGCTGAATATTGAATCAAAGAATCTAAGTTTCAATTATCAACCAAAGTCATTATAGTTTGAGAATGTTGAAAGACTGTTGTTATCCAAAGTTAAAAGACTTTTCCACCTAACTAATGGAAAATAAAAAATTTAGAAACCCTCGGGATATTGATTCGTAATTATGTTTTAATTTTAAACAGTAAATACTAATCCCAATCAAACAATCAATAACAAATCGGCATAATGATTTAAATGATAAAAACCACGGGCCAAAGCCACAAAACAATCCACTAAGAAGACAAAAAGGAATTACACACGAGTACCTTTAATTACCTAGCGAATCCACACCTGAATTAAACCAACCCGGATGTGCCTCTTTCACCATCGTCTTCACCTCAGAATTGCTTTGCCCAATTGTAACAACCCTCGCCTTACTCTTGTCATACTTGCATACATTCATGCACGATCTTGCCTTGTTATGATAATTTGAAGGTTTTGCCTTGCCTTGTTTTGTTGAGGTATTGCTTGCGTGGTTTTGTCCTTGTTCGGTGTGTGTGTGGCCGAGGTCACCTTGAACTTAGTTCGCCCTTGAACCTTTGTACTTAGAACTGTTTTGGGACCTTGGTCGATCCCCATCTTCACCTCGGGCTTATTGCCGAGATGTCTTGCACTTTGTGAACCTTGTTCGCAGGAAGGTATGGCCTAGGCCGAGATGTGGCACACCCCGGCCAAGGTGTGGCACAGCTTAGTCAAGCGTCGTCCTCCCTAGCCGATGTCTTCGTTACCCTGTTGCCGAAGCTGTGACTTTTGCCGATGTTGTTACTTGCCGATGTGTCTTACCCAGCTTGCTGCATACGCTTTGTCAGAGACTTGTCTTATCTATCAATCACCTTTTGAGTTGAACCAACCCGATAGCGCCACGTGTCCGAGCTGATTGTTAAGACAGCCGGCAGACCTAGAAACAAATCATTTCTTTGTCTCAAATCTTTGTCTTTAGAGAGAGAAGCTCTAGAGAGAAGGAAGAGAAGTTCTTGAGTGAGAGTAAGTCTTCTAAGCTTGATCTTCGTGGTTTGATCCGTTGGATCCGAGTTCTAAAGTAAGAACCTTGATCTGCTTTGATTGTTGTCGTTGATCATCTAGTTGCATTGCATGATCGGATTCGTTTTGCATGTCATGCATTGCTTTGAAGTTGGTTTTGAAAGAGAAAATGGTTTTCATATGTTCTTGAAGAAAGTCTCGTTTTGATCCGAAAGTTTGGAACGAAAATCATGTTTTTGTGTTTGTTCTTGCATGACCTTCTTGTATGGGTACCCAGGTCCATGTTTTGAACTCTTGGCTTGAAAACTCAGATTTTTGTAACAAGTTGTGAACTTGCATCCCCCTTTCAAATGATCTTGTTCTTCATATTCTTCAAAGGGAAACCCAGGTTTTCCCGGCTTTGTTTTGATGAAGCCCTCGGGACCACACCTCGGCAAGGATGTGTTGGACCTCGGCAAAGACCTGGTTGGTACCCAGTCTGTTTTCATGAAACGGGAGCAATGTTTAAACCCCCAGCATGTTTTGCTTTGTTATTGACTTGGATCTGGTTAGGATGCCGAGATCATTTGCATGTATATGAAGCTTGTTTTGAGAATGTGATTTGCCATGTGATTGTAGGACCTTGATCTTTGCTTTGAGCCTACATCTGAGGAGAACTAGGTGAGTGGTGCTTTTAATAAAGCTATGTTACACTATTTTGATAAGTCTTGCTTTGCTTGTTTCGATGAAAGTATTTGCTAAGCATGAATGAATAGCCCTGTTTTGATGCATCAGTATAAGCTTTGTTTTGATGTCATCCTTGAAAGGTCCCTTGTACTGGAGGACTCTAAACTTTCGCAGTACCAAGTGCAAAAGTCCCTCGTGCTGGAGGACTCTAAACTTTCGCAGCACTAAGTATAAAAGGATACGGTCCTTTCTTGGGAGCACTAGAATGTTAAATCGGGCTACGGCCTAAGTGACGAGTGCCATAATGTTAAATCGGGCTACGGGCCTAAGTAACACAAGTGCCATAATGTTAAATCGGGCTACAGGCCTAAGTAACACCAGATCATCGTGTTAAAAGGAGCCACGGGCTTAAGTAACACAAGTCCCTTGTACTGGAGGACTATAAACTTTCGCAGTACCCTTGACTCAATGATTACGGATCGTACAGTCCTTGTTTTGCCACTGGCGATTTACTGCATGGACTTGCTTGTTTTGATAAGCTTGATTCTTGTTTTGCCGATGTAAGTAAGCATCCCTTGAGGCTTGTAAGATTTGATTGATGAATACGGTTCATCCCTTGTTTGATAGAGTTCGATGTGTTTTGCTTTGAAGGAATCTCGGCTAATATCTGTATAGTTTTGGCGTGTTTTGTTTTGAAAGACTTCGACTATATTCATGCAAAACCTTTATTTTTAGTACCATTCACTGAGTATCCAAGCTCACCCTCTCTATATATATGTAGGTGATGAGCAGGACGTCGGCGACGCCTAGAATGTGTTTTTGAAAGCTTGTTTTGGATCCATGATTATGTCGGCGTTATTTTGTATTCACGTCGGCACTTCTTGAAAATTATGCTTCTTGGCTTGTACTCACTGTATTTTGTATATGTCGGCTCGAGAAGCCTTTTGATCAAGATGTAACACATATTTTGCTTTTGTTGTATTCAAGTTGTAAAGATGAATGCCATTACATTGGATCTATGCACTGCTCTTATGGACTACTTGTATCTTAGATTATTGCTTCCGCATTTGTGAGCCCCGTTTATTATACTCTGATCTTGTTAAACTTTTGAAAGTTGGCCTTCGGTAATCCCAGATTACTGGCCATCACGGCACCAAACTACTAGGGGCGGTTTGGGGTCGTGACACCAATGTTGAATCTACAACTCCGATGTCGAATCAATGACGATGAGTCACTCTGGAATCTACCAAAGCTTTTGTCCCAAGTTACTCGAAATTCACCGAAGAACCTCTCTTTTGTGAATGAAATAATAAAAACAAACCCCTTGATGACGTCAATATGATGCTCGTAGATCCATCGATCACTCTCAAATCATCAAGGAAACCAATGTATAAACACCCTCCAATATAGAAAACCTTGATAGCTTTGCTCTCTCAAAATTTAGACAGGGTTAAAACCTAAAAACAGTAAACGGTGCACTTTATAGTAAACAGAGTGGCAAAGACCGCTCGAGCACTCACTTTATCGCTCGAGTGGTGTGAGTAAAAGGCAGTGCAAACATATACACCAAGCACTTGAGTGGTAAAATTTACTTCCTAGAAGTTCTGAATGCAGGCTGAAATACTGAAAACTCCACTTAACTGCTCGAGCGCACAAATGACCGCTCGAGCGGTCAAACAACTTTGACTTCTTTTTGGTTTTGGGGGCATTGCACAAACAAGAAATGCTCAAGATACGGACTAAGAGCACAAACTCCTCTACACAGGCACAATTCGAGTTGGATTTGCATCTAAACACTTATAGTCTCACTGAAACAAAAGAGCAAATAATATTACAACTAAAAGGACTTTCGTCAAACGAGATTGCCAATTACAAAAACCTATCAGAAAACATGACAAATTATGGAACCAATTGATTAAAAGCTTTTTTCTGTTTGATTTTACGTTCATAATAATATTCCCCCATTAATGGCATGATGGTAAGTGCCATTTGCCCCTTGCCTTACGATTCTGGTTTCAAGTTACAAGTATCGGTCTCTCCACAAAAAAATAAAAATAAAAATGAAAAATGAAAAAAAGATTGTCTACCCATTTCCTTTTATTACTATTCCATGATGGCTAATGACATTTGTAGGAAAAGAGTCTCTTTCTAGTGTTTTTGTTACTTTTTCTCATTTGTCCAAGGCCTAGGGTGGTTTGGGCATTGGCTTTTTTAGTGACTTTTTGATGTTTTACGAAAATGCGTGTAGAAAAAGTAGAGAGAAGGGGTTGACTTTGTGTAATAACTTTTTGACTATTTTGTTAAGTTGCCAAACGAAGAGTGTCTATGAAAGTGATATCCCTGATTAAATGGTCGTTAAGGTGTTTGCCCATATAAATTTTAGGCTAGCTATAAAGTTGATCTATGAATAAAAAATAGGTATTTCTTGATTAATAGGAATCTAATAGTTTTGAAGAAAAGTAAGACAATGCTTTCTACCCTTATGAATTCAACTGTTACTGGTTCAATCTATTATTACACTACAATATTTGTCTTTTCTCCAAATGAATTCTGATGCAGGGGAAAGAACGTTTCTAGAGGTAAAATTATTGTATGTTCTATAATATTCTAAATTGGTAATTGTCGAACAAGAAAATAGAGTATAAAAATTGACCAGGACTTGGTGGGTGACATGGACTACCTTAAGTAGGTGGCATATTTGATTTTGGCACATTGGAATTTATTTTTATAACAACTTAGTGTTTTGTTTGGAACAGGGTACTAGATTGCTTCTTAAGTAAATGGCGTGGAGTGGTGGAAAAGATTTTGTTTCGATGAATATTTATGAAATGCTTGAACGTTTCTCCCATCCACCAACGGAGTTTTGTTTATTTAGATTACATGAAGAACTACATCAGTTAGATGACAAGGCCTATGACCCAGAGATTATTTCAATAGGTCCTTACCACCATGGTAAACAAAACCTACAGATGATGGAGCAGCACAAGTTACGCTATTTTCATTCACTTCTTCAAGAAAAAAAATTAGAGACCATAAGAATATGTCGATGCTATTGGATCACTAGAACGAGATACACGTCAATTTTATGTTGAACCGATAAGCCTTTATTCAGATGAAATGATCGCAATGATGGTACTGGACGGTTGCTTTATCATTGAATTGTTGCAGAAGTTTGATATGGAATTCTTGAGAGATGAGAATGATCCTATTTTTAAAAGGGACTAGATTTTTAATAGGTTGCTGCGCGATTTAATGTTATTTGAAAACCAAATTCCGTTCTTTATACTGTGCAAGTTATTTGATATGATTGAGGCAACAAACAACCATAAGAGGCTCATTTATTTGGCCTTGAGATTTTTTAGTGATCTTTTACCAGGCACCGATAAAAGGGAAGATGGAAAAGAGTCACACAGTAAGATCAGTCATTTACTCGGGTTAATACACAGTAACTGGCACCCGTCATTTGCAGGGTTGGAGCCTGTTGAAGATGCCTCGAATAAAAAAGGCAAAGGGAACTGGTGATTCATTCCTAATACAAGAGAGCTCCAAGAAGCTAGAGTTAAGATAGAGAAGTTTGAGGTTACATGAGGTAGCTTGTTTGATATTGAGTTCAAAAGTGGGGTAATGCAGATTCCACCTTTAACCATTGAAGGCAGGACAGAGTCATTCTTCACAAACCTCATTGCATACGAGCAATATAGTCCTGATAACCAACTCAGTTATTTCACTGATTATGTGAAATTTTTAGATTGTCTCATTGACTCTCCAAAGGATGTCAAAATACTTTCTCGTTGTGGTATCATCGATAATTGGTTAGGTGATGATGAAACGGTTTCCAACTTATTTAACAAGATTAGGGACATGGTCTCGGGGACAAGCATGCATTTCTAGTATGCTGATATCTTCAACAGGGTGAACATCCATTGCAGCCAACCCTGGAATCTGTACGGGGCAACTCTGAACCGGAATTATTTTAATAACTCGTAGGGAATGATTGCAATTATGGCTGCTTTGGTATTATTTCTACTCACTTTGACACAAACTGTATTTATGGTTTTTCGTTAGAAATTGTAATTGTCGGAGCGACAAAATAGATGGTCACAACTTATTGGTGAGAGTATCAGTGTGCTCTTCTTTATCGTCTTTAAACTCTCCGTTTGTAATTACTTTGACAATATTCATACACATGTATAATATGTATATGTTTGCTTTGGATATTGATTTGCTCTTCAGTGAATTGTTCTCTTCTCCTCTCTTCCCTTTTTGTTATTCATTCTCTTCTGTTTTGTATCTGTTTTATATATTGATTTGCTCTGGTGGATGTTTCTCTCTCTTTTTTTTTTTTTTTTTTTTTTCATTCTCATCTGTTGCTTTAATATGTAAACTAAATAAATATAGAAAAATCCATCCCTAATGACATGGAATGGACCATGTGAAGGGGCCCTCACTCTCTATCTCTCTCTATTCTTTCTCTCTCACTTTATTAGAGGTCAAAATAGGGATAATGTATTAAAAGATGTAGAACCACTTATTTATGACACAGTTATTAACCCATTCATTTATGTAATTTACTATTTTGGCAACAACTTTTATGCCTTTACAATCCTAATATTTTGGTTATTATGCTAAGTAATGTTAAAGTGTTGTTTGTTATGAGGTGAAGAAGCATAGGTTATGTACTTGTTATATTGGTTGTGAATATTTTGGTATTTTTAACAAATAGGTACAAATAGGCTGGGTGAATTTCAACGATAGAGACAAATAGACTTGGTGAATTTTAACAGATAGAAAAAAGTAGGTTTAGTGAATTTCAACAGATAGATACAAAATTTGAACAAATAAGTTCAAAAAATTTAACAGATAAAAAAAAGTTTTGAACAGATAGGTTAAAATAAAAATTTCGGTGGTAAATGTCCTTCTGACCAACAAATGTTTTTATGGCCCTAATTGTTTTGCCCTTATCCTTAATGACTTACCAGGGTGGAAATATAGATTTATCACCAATTTTTTTTTACTTTACTTTACTTTTTTTTTTTTTTTTTTTTTTAAGATGTACACAACCTAGATGCACTTAAAAATAAAATATTTGTGAAAAATAAAAATAAATACATAAAAATACAAAATATACTGAGGTTTTGTAATTTTTTTTTTGGTTGTATTTAGTGAATGTTTTAAAGAATTTTTTCACAAATATTATACTTTATTTATATTATATGCATCTAAAATCTAAAAACTAAAAACATTACTTAAATATTAAAAAAAATATGAACCCTCCCAAACAAAAAAGGGTTTATTATACTTTCTACCTCCAAATGATCATTAAATTATCTACTTAATCTCAACACTATCGATTGAGTCTATTAAGTTACTAAAGCATATATATCAAAATCTATTTAATTCATAAATTATCGATTGAATCTGTTAAGTATCTAGACTATTTTAGTTCAAACACATTTACACCCTGAAATGATTAAGAAAATAAAATACATGTCCATAATTATTATAAATTAGTAAAATACCCTACATAGTTAGTATTTTGTCTCAAAAAACACTTAAATTTATTTATCTTCAAAAAGTGTTTTATTTCGCTTTGTGTTTAAATTAATATCAAATGCTGATTTATCAGTCTTACCAATAAAATTATATGAGTATTAGATATATTGAAGAAGTAAAATTAGATAATTTAAATAATAAGATTTTGCTACAAATAATAATAAAAAATAATATATTAATTAAATTATAAAAAAAAAACTTAGTGAAAAATTTAAAGACAATCAATTAGGTTTGAATTAAATATTTTAGCCATTTAATAGATTCAATTGATAATTTACAGACTAAATAGACTTTGATTTATATACTTTAGCACTTAAAACTGAATGTATCGAGTGATAATTAAACCTGTTTGATAACCACAATTGATATCACTTAAAAACTTAAGTGCCTCTTAAAATGTAGGTTAAAACTTGTGAAAATTTTAAGTTACTTAATTCTAACTAAATCTACAAATATTAAAAATAAATACCGATATACACTATTAGAAGCTCGCCACCGCCACCGCCACCGCCACCGCCACTGCCACTACCACCGCATTCATCACCATTGTCATTGTTGTCACAAGTACCACTATAATTTTACTACCACTACCACTACCGCTACCACCACTACTACTGTCATGACCTGAACCCGCCCCTAGAGGTTTGGATCATAATCGGCCAGTAATCATGAGATTAACTATGGCCTCAGACAAAAATCAAATCATATTTAACTATATGGGGCTAGAAGCGGAAGCAAAAGAAAAAGATTTGTCTAATGAGCTTGTGCATAAATGGCATGAACAAAAACATTTTTGTACATTAATAACTCACACCCATATATATACAAAAAGATCTCACATGTCCCAGATCATATATATATCATAACCATACAAAAACCAAAACTTATATACAGATGTGGTCAAACGTGACCAACAAGAGAAAACAAAAGATCAAAAACAAAAGCCTCGTTTATGAGGCGTTCCATAGTTGACTCCACAAAATCTCTACAATCCTTTCACAGGCTCACTAAGGCTGGGCATCCCGCTGTTCACCTACATACATATAAATACGCAGTGAGCTAACGCCTAATGAATAACATAAGATTAAAGGCGTTATGTGAATAAGTTCAATGTTTAAGTAAAATCATACTCATCGTAATAATTTCGTGTCGTAACGAAACGACTTTGGGTCCAACAGATAGTAGAACGACCTCAAGTCCAATGTATAACAGATGTACAGAATAGAACAAATCATATCTTAACAGAATGACCTCGGGTCCAATCATTTACAATTGTATAATGACCATTTGGTTATCTCATAGCAGATATTTAGACTTATCAGATATTTGGAACGACCTTGGGTCCATCTTGTCAAATATACGGAACAACCTTGGGTTCATTTCAGATATACAGAGCAACCTTGGGTCCATTATACACATTTGTGTCACATCAATCACATTTACAGATATCATGTTGGTCGGACAGATAGAAACTCATTTACACTTGCAAAATCATAAGTTCGAAGAACTTACCACATTAGGATATTCAGAAAATAGAGTAAATAAGAAAATATCTTTACTAAGATGCTACTTATAGTGTTCGAAGTGTTGTCATGCCTCTGTGATCCAACATACATTACACACAACACATAACACTCATTTGAACATTTGACCAATTCAAATCATTCTTGCTTTACTTAATTCTTTTCACTCAATTTCTTACGTATTAGGTCATTCATGAGGCCTAATTCATGTCTAAGAATGTTCAGAAAGGAATGAGAATGCACACGTGATCAAAATGTGTCTTTCAAAATATGTTGAAACAGAGCACTTTGCTTGAGTGCAACATTGGTCGCTTGAGCAGACCACATGGTCTGCAAAAGTACTGAATGGTCTAAATCTAGGCTCGAGCAAGACTGGATGTTTGCTCAAGCCAAGGTTCAAAATAAAAGGCAGTCGCTCAAGCAGTGATTTAGTTGCTCGAGCCAACTGCAAATGTCTACAAAAATACTGGATGTATGAAATGTGCACTAGAGCGACAACTTGTTCGCTCGAGCGATGAGGCCAAATTCTGGAATTTCCAGAACACAGTTTGAACTTCAAATCATGTGTTTAAAGTGCAAAAGCTTGCATGTTGGGATCAAACCTTTGAAAATACATGGAAATACATATATATGAACTTAATTTGAAACTATGAGCTTAAAAGTATCATGAATTGCCAAATTTGCAACCAAACTTCCATGCATGTATAAAATTGTTTCCAAAGAGCTTTAAAAACATGTAATTAAGTTCTAAAACAACATGATTCATGGATGCATGTAGAATTGAACTTCTAAAATCAACATAGGTAATAAAACTCATGATCAAAATGGTGATTCTACACTCTTATGTGTATGTATGTATAAATTAACTTTAGATTCTTCATCTCAAGCTCATTTCTTGCATTTAACCTTTATGAATTCACATATTGATGACTTCAATTCACAAATTAAGGTGTAAACACCTATCTAGAATCTTCAAGAACACTAATCCTAGCAAGAACTTGAGTTGCCTTCCTCAATTCTTCTAGCCTCTAGCCAAAACCCCAAGTTCTCTTGCCTCTCTCTCTCTCTCTCTCTCTCTCCCTCTCTCTAACTTGCTCTCATTCTCTGTATAGAATGTAAATTTCAAAATTTTTGAGTTCAAGAATGAACTAATCTCATCACTTAACATATATATATACATGATTAACTTAATTCACTAATTAGGGATTAAGCTAGTTAATTAGAGTTTAAGGCTTAATTAAATATAACTTAACTTAATTGAATATTTTATCTAAATAATTTAATCTGAATCAAATTTTAATCAAACTTTTCGTTAGGCTCTAAAAATTATGCCAATCACAATAAACCAACCAATTTCGGTTTATGACGCCTTTAAAGCCTTCAATTCCAGATTATAATAGAAGTCACAATAGATGTTCCTATAGCTAACAGATATGAATCCAAAAATCTTATGAAGCACATAATTAGCATTCAAAATTAATGATTAAGAGAATAATACGTAACAGGGTTGTTATAATCTTCCCTCCTTTAAGAAGTTTGGTCCTCCAAACTTGCATTACCTCGTGTCGAGAATAACTCAGGATACCTTTGCCTCATTTCATTTTCTTTCTCCTAGGTTGCCCCAGTGCCATAATGCTCTTTTCATTCTACTTTTGCCATAGGAATTTATCTATTTCTCAACTGTTTCACTTGTCAGTCAAGGATTTGGATAAGTTTCTCTTCATATTTCATATTCTCATCGAGAGCTATCCAGTGATAATCAATAACATGGAACGAATTTCAGAGGTAGTCTCTCAATATCAATATGTGAAATACATTATGCATTTGTTCTAACCCTGGCAGTAGAGCAATTCGGTAAGTAACTTGACCAAGCATTTCCAAAATTTGAATCGTCCTAATGTATTGAGGTGATAATTTGTCTTTCTTGCCAAACCTTGATTGACCTTTCATCAGAATCATACGAATGAACACACGATGACCAACTTCATACTCAAGAGCCTTTCTTCTATGATCCGTATAACTCTTTTGTCAGCTTTGTGTAGTTTTGAGCCTTTGCTGAATAACTTTAATCTTTTCAGTGGTTGCTTGCATAATCTCGGGAGCAAGCAAAACTCTATCTCCAACTTCTGTCTAACAAATTGGAGATCTATATTTTCTGCCATACAAAGCTTCATATGGTGCCATGCCAATACTAGAATGGAAACTATTGTTGTACGCAAATTCCGCCAATGGTAAGTAGGTTTCCCAACTTTCCTGAAAATCTAAAGCACACATTCGGAGAATATCCTTTAAAGTCTGAATAGTTCTCTCTGATTACCTATCGGTTTGCTGATGGAAAGCAGTATTAAATCCCAACTCTGTTCCCATCGTTCTTTGAAGAGTTTTCCAGAATCTAGACACAAATTTTGAATCTCTATTTGAAACAATGGATACCAGTACTCCACGTAAACGAACAATATCATCAATGTAAATTGTAGCCAATCTATAAGCATCATAACTAGTCCTTACAGGTAGAAAAATGTGCAGATTTAGTTAACCTATCCACAATAACCCATATGGAGTTCATACCTCTAGGTGTCTGAGGTAAACCAATAACGAAATCCTTAGTTATGTGCTCCCACTTTCATTTCGGAATAAGGAGAGGTTGAAGTAGCCCTGCTGATTTTTAATGTTTGGCTTTCACTTGTTGACATTGAAGGCATTTAGATACATACTCTGCAATTTCCTTTTTCATATTAGGTCACCAAAAACTTTGTTTCAAGTCCCGATACATTTTATTGTTGCGCGGATGCATTGCAAACTTTGACTTGTGAGCTTCTTCCAAGATTCTCTTTTTTAAATAAAAAACATTCAGAACAAACAATCTGTCTTAAAACTAACGCTTCATTCTCAACACTGAACCCCGATTTCGAATTCAATTAAAATTCATCAATCATTTTCTTGAGGAACTCATCCACTCTTTGCTTCTGTTTAATCTCATCAATGATTGCTGGTTGAGTTGAAATGGCGGCTATCATTCCGCCTTGTTAGTGAAACACCACTTCAATCTCGAATCTCTCTAAGTCTTTCAATAACTCCCTTTGTTCAGTGATCAAACATGCCAAATTCCCCATTGACTTTCTACTCAAAGTATTGGCTACGATGTTAGCTTTACCCAGATGATATTGAATCTGGAGATTATAGTCTTTGATCAACTCTAACCATCTCCTCTGACGCATATTCAACTCCTTTTGGGTCAAGAAGTACTTAAAACTCTTGTGGTCAGTATAGACTTCGCACTTTGCTTCATACAGATAGTTGCCCCAAATCTTCAAAGCAAACACAACTGCGGCCAATTCTAAGTCATGAGCCGAATAGTTCTTTTCATGAGGTTTCAGTTATCGAGATGCATAGGCTATCACTTTACCATTCTGCATCAAAGCACAACCTAGACCTTTGTAAGAAGCATCACGATATATTACAATATTCTCTGTACCTGAGGGTAAGGTTAAAACTGGTGTTGTAGTTAGCCTTGTTTTTAGTTCATGAAATGCGAACTCTATTTCATCAATCCATTCAAACGGTTGTCCCTTTTGAGTAAGTTGGGTAAGTGGTATAACTATCTTTAAAAAATCTTTTACAAACCTCTTGTAATACCCAGCTAATCTTATGAAGTTTCGGACTTCCGTCACATTTGTTGGTGTAGGCCAATTCACAATCGCCTCAATCTTTTGCTGGTCTACTGAAATTCTATCGTTGTTGATCATATGCCCAAAAAACACAACTTCATCCAAAAAAAATTCACATTTCTTCAATTTAGCATATAATTTTTTCTCCCTAAGTTTTTGCAAAACTGTTCTCAAATGTTGTTCGTGTTCTTCTCTACTTTTTGAGTAAATCCATATATCATCAATGAATACCACAACAAATTCATCAAGATAGGATTTAAATATGCGGTTCATAAGGTCCATAAAAGTTGCGGGTGCATTAGTCACTCTAAATGGCATAGCTAAAAACTCGTAGTGACCATACCTTGTTTGGAAAGCAGTTTTTTTGACATCTTCAGCTTTCACTTTCAATTGGTGATACCTGTATCTCAAAATCAATCTTCGAAAATACTTGTGAACCCTATAACTGGTCAAACAAGTCATCAATTTAAATATGGAATAACCAGTATTACCCCCATGCTATATATGGTATCACACAAGTAATTAAAAAATAATGTTAATATTAAATAATAATTAAAAATTAAAAATATTTTAAAATGAAGAGAAGAAAGAGATTTATAATCAAATAAATTTTAATTATTTTCGTGACAATTACAATTAAGGTCTTTTTTTTTTTTTTTTTTTTTGTTGTTGTTGTTGTTGTTGTTATTGTTGTTGTGGTCTTGTCTTCAATGGTGTGTCTTATGTATTAAATATAAAAATATGTGTTATAATATAATTAGCAAAAAATAAAGACAAAAAATATAACAAATCATAAAAATTGTACTTACGGTAAAACATAAATAATTATGCCATTGAAATTTTGTAATTATACTTCATCGTGTATTAAAGTTCATCCGATTATACAACAAATCACATGTGCCAATTAATTTTTAGGAAAATTTATCCATAAATTCTATATGGGAGAATGTTGATCCATTTAGTCTTAAGAGTTTCCTTACGAACTAATTAGTCTTTTTTGTTTTGAAAAGTTATATTTATTTGATTTGGTGCTATTTAAGTGAATGCTCTTTTGTGATTTATTTTTCCAATCATTTTGATTTGTTTTTGGGATGGAAATGGAAAAGTGAGGTGTGAAATACTCTTTTTTAGGGATTTGTGACTGAAGTATTGATTGTCGAACGTGAAAATCTATATTTTTGTTAATATGGTTTTCTTATGTTACATTGAAATGTTACATTAGAGTATTACATTTGGAAAAAGTACACTAGAGAATTTTCGTGTGTTACATTTATTGGAGTATTACATTTGGGAAATATATAATAAGGATTTTTTTTAGAATGTTACATTGTTGCGTTTTAGAAAAGTATATTAATGAGTTTTTTAGTGTATTACATTAGAGTATTACGTTTGGAAAAAAATATACTAAGGAGTTTTTGTGTGTTACATTGATTGGAGTGTTACATATGAGAAAAGTACACTAAGAAATTTTTTAGTGTGTTACATTAGAGTGTTACGTTTGGAAAACGTACACTACGAAATTTTTGTGTATTATATTGATTGGAGTGTTACCTTTGCGAAAAGCATACTACGGGATTTTTTTTGGGAATTTACATTGTCACGTTTGAGGAAAGTATAGTAATGAGTTTTTTAGTGTGTTACATTGGAGTGTTACTTTTTTGAGTATTACGTTTTTGGAGTGTTACATTGAAGTGTTACGTTTAGAAAAAATACACTAATGAGCTTTTTTGAAGTTTACATTTAGTAATTTAACATTATGACAAAATTCACATTTGTCCCTTAACACATAACACACGCGCATTTATACTTGGCTCTTTATGTAATTCACACTAGAATGGAACATTTGGGTCCATAAGAAAAAAGATAGGACTAAACAGTTCATAAGTTTACTATTGTGGATTTATTGGTGTTTCACCCTAATTTTTAACTTTTACTTTTCTTGTGAAACTCGATAAAAAGGATTAATAAAATAGAAAAGAAAACAAAGGGAATAGTCTCTTTCTGTGTCACTCCTCAAATTAATCTTCCCCTTATTAAGCATAATTGTACGTTCTCCCCTCAAATAGTTCAATTACAATAAAATTAACTATTGAAAATAAAAATTAAAGTTCAAATTTGGAATAGGTCAGTCTAGCATTTAATCTAATCCAAAGCCATTCTTTTGGTCTAACTTCACCATTAAAGCCTCATTTGGGAAGTGATAATTTTAGCCTAAAGGTTACTAAAAAAACCAAAAAGCCTATAACCTATACAAAAAAGTCAAAAATTCCTTTTTCTCTCTACTTTTTGCATATCTTTTCGTAAAAAATCAAAAAGTCATTTCAAACATACAAATTTTTTTTACCTCATATTTTAGCCAAAAAGTTACTAAAATAGCATGTTCCCAAACGAGGCCTAAGACCAATGTTTTCATAATTTTAAAATATATATATATATATATTAAAATTTTTCATATTAAAAAGAATAAATTAAACTATTTACCAATGTCAACTTATCTCTCGAAACAACTTTTCTTGATCTAGACCTAACAAACCAATTATCATTGTTTGAATTATATGCCACTAATAAAATTAATTTATTAAACAAATAAATAAAATATATTTGTATATAAAATAATTTTGAGTTAGCCCCCAAACTTAATTTTTTTGGCTCATTTTCTAATTGAACCATTTTAGTGTTTAAAGCCTAACCTATTACTTTAGATAATATGACTTGTTTTTCTGTGCCGACATAGTTAGGATTGTTTAGTTTTGCTTTAAAACTTTGTGCACTCGTTCTTCCTTTATTAATGTTTGTCTCAATACTCTTTGTATATTGATTTTCATCGATAAAGTTTTTTTTTTTTTTTTTTTAATGATAAAAAAGTGATCTAACTTATTGATAAGAACTCAAGCTTGATTTTTTTTGGGACCAAACTATTTAGACTGTATAGGTTATTCAACCATAGTTACCACTAGAGGATGAAGTCTATTATGATTTATCTTAAGAATAGTTGGTAATCTACGTAAAAGTTTTATATATATATATATATATATATTTGTATTTATTAAATTATGTATGACTCACACTTCAAATAATATATTTTTTTATATAGATTTTTAAAAACAGTAATATTATGTGACCATATTTTGATATCAGATTTTAGTACTGTATATTGTTAACACATTGCATGACATTAATCACATTATTTGATAAGCGCCACATGACACATATAGGTATTGTCTTTAAAGTGTCACATCAGATACTATCAAATATGGTCATCATAGTATTACTAAATTTCATATTTTATTCTTTTAATATTCCAAAATTTTAAATTTTAAATGAAATGGGGCTTAATAATGAATAAGATTTTGTTTTGGCTTTTCCATTTAAAAGATTTTTAAAATTTCAAATTAAATATATAGCTAGATGTGCCAATAGTTTTATGCTAAATATATTTCCTAAGTTTTAAAAAAATTATAAAAGAATTTAAAAAAAGAATTAAATGTAAACTTTGAACCAAACAAATAAAAATTTGCTTAACAAAATTTGAAAATTGACGTTGATAGGTCGTGATCAATATGTATTGCATGGATCCATCTTTTACTATTATCGTAAAAAAACAGAAGTTGTATTTCATTGTTAGTGATTTAAAATTATGAAGTAGTGTTCTATTGTTATTATCATTTAAAATTTTGATTTATTTTTCATATCAATATTATAAAAAAAAAATATCATACATTTAGGAATTTGAAAGTTGATAATTACACCATCTAAAAAAAAAAGTGATAATTACAGAATTTAAAATATGTTATCATAATGATTAAAGTGTCAATAATTATAATTAAAGTGAAATGATCAATGATTTTATGGCATGTGTATTTTTATGTTTTATTAATTTAAAATTATAAAAAAAATTATTAGAAGTTTTAAATTCATTGACCCAACATTTTTACCTATATAATAGTATAAATATAAATATAGATTTCATACTATAACCATTGAAACTAAAATAGTAATAATATCACTGCATTTTTGAAATCACAAAATTTAATGAAATAATATTGACAATGATTAAAAGGATATGAAAATTAAATTAATTTATGTAAATTACATTTTGGACTAATCACAAAATGACATGTGTACTTTAAGTGATATAAATTTTTTAAAAAATATATTAAAAAAATTAGATTGAGCTTTTCAGGCTCAAAGAGGACACAACGTATTTGCTTATATTATACTAGTCGTATACCCCTGCTATACACAGCATAAAACATATATTTATTAAGAATAAATTTTTCTTAGGATTGCCTTTGGAAGCCAAAATGTAATTTTAAATTAACAAATGCTATAATATAACACCCTCAAAATAAACCCATAAATCATGCATTCACGACATTCATAAATGTAAGAGAAATAAACATATTTATATTCATCAGAGTGTTTAATCCAAAAGTATTACATGTTGACAACAAAAGTAAATGCCCCACGGGCTTACAACTTTCCAAGCCAACACTTGGTTACAAAAAAGAGTACTAACTCTACACAAAATAAGCCCTTGGCTTGATATACATGTAATACACAAAAACAAACAAAAGAGTCTTCAACTCCCACAACTATCCAAGCTATGACCTCGGAGGCGGCATGCTACCTGAACCTGAAAATGATGTCCCATATAGGGTGAGCCAACGCCCAGTAGAGATATGCTAAACATAATATGAGCAATAACTAAAACATTAGCATTTGATAAATGTTTAACTCACATAAATCAATTCATAACCCATTTCAATTACATGACAAATGTGTCCATGTTTCATTCCACTTTCCATTTCTTATCAAATTCCTCAATTTATAACTATGGCTCAGAACCTGGCCAAATAATTTAAATGAGATTACATCTCATATCAACAGTTCTTCCATTTTAATTGAGATAACCACTCAAATTAAACACTTTATACTTCATATTAGAAACACATAATTGCTGTATCAATCTCAAATAAAACACTTCTGTACTTCATATATGATACACAGATTTGCTGTGTCAATACTTCAATAGATACACATATTTGCTGTATCGATAGAGTCCATCCCCTATCTCCTCCCAAACAATATCCGGTTTAGGAGTCCATCCCCTATCTTCCCCTAAACCGTGGAGTACATCCTCTATCTCCTCCTATACAATACAATGCATATAAACACATATCATATACATAATCAATCAATACATAAATTTGATGTATTATTCCAACCGTCATATTCGGTGACATATTCAATTGATTAGTTTTAGTTTGCCTAATCATCATGCATTGTCTACAACAATCAAGACTATCCTCCACCGATAGCCCAAAGCAATTATTTCTAAACAGAAAATAATTACATCAACAGATAATTTATCAACAATTTTCAAAGGTAAGTGATTAATAAATCCAACTCCACTATTCCATCTCATATTATGCCAATTCCATGGATTCCAACTTAATTTCATGTTTCCATAATTTCCCAAATTAATTACATGGATTAATTTGTCATAACAATTTAGGGCTTTTTTTTCCCCTTTTCTCAATATTGACCCAAAGTCCCAAAATAACTTCAATAACATCAATACTATCATTTTAAGACCCAAAATACACATTTATGAGCCAAAATAACAAAGCCCCTCTTTATACATTTTGAAACCCTAACACCCAAAATCACCCAACCTAACATTACATCAAAATGACCAATAGTTTATGTCAAAGACCATAGAAATGAGTAGTTATCCCTACCTCAAATTCGGAGCTCAAAGGAAGAAGATGTAGAAATCTTGAAGTGCTCTAAATCAAGAAATTTTCGGATCAAAAGATAGCCCTCGCCAAGCACAACACTTTTTACAAAGGGATTAAGGTGGGAAATCACTCTAACTGGATCAATACCTAGAGAGAAGTTGGGTTTAGAGAGAGGTGCTCTCCAATGGTGGTTTTCAGAAAGTAAGAGAGAGAAAGGAGATCAAAAAGTGATCTAAAAAGGTGAAACTCGGACTGATATAATGCACTCCCCGCTCGAGCGTTAGACACAGACTCACGCTCGAGCGTGAAAAGCGTCGTTCGAGCGTCGATTGCACACTAGTTTTGCAGACATGGTCCCCGCTCGAGCGGAGGGACAAAAATCAAAGGGTCATGCTCGAGCGTCAAAACTCCCACTCGAGCGTCCGAAGACCTGCAGAGAAAAAATACTGGGAGATGGAAATTCACGCTTGAGCGTCAAAACGCCCGCTCGAGCGGAGAAGCAACAACAAAGGGCCCGCTCAAGCGTCAAAAGCCCCGCTCGAGCGTGAAGGCAAAATTCTGGGCATCAACTTTTGGTTTCAAAGCACAACCAACCTGTTTCAAACCTGCCCAACATAACCCAAGACTCAAATACAAAGAGTAAAGGATGGAAATGAGAATGAGACAACAACACAACCACGGAACCTAGTCCGGAATACAATAAATAAAGGAAGGACAAACCGGGATTGCTATAACCCTCCCCCCTTAATGAATTTTGTCCCCGAAATTAAGTACAAGTTTTTCAAAAACGTGATTTTCTCAATTCTCAACAGTATTACAACTCAATATTCAACAGCCTAACCCATAACCGGTCATTCCATCTCTATTCAAGAGGCATTTCACAATATATACTCAATATGCATTATAAGCATGCTTTCCCTTGAAATTTACCAATTTCCACACATAGTTCACAATTCTATATCATATTCAATGTTCATGATATATTTCAATTTCTACAATACATTCAACATATGCAGTGTCACATTAAACTTCCATTTCAAGGCAAGTTTCAATATACTTCCATAAATTAAAACATATACAATGTTTTACAACTTAAGACATATTTGATGCTCTTAAAGTTCATCAATATTACAAAATCCCAATACATGGTTAAACATTTACAAACAAGTTCGGATATTTCTCATGGACATCCACCTCATGTTCCCAAGTGGCTTCTTCCACTCCGCGATATTTTCATAAAACTTTCACCAAGGGAATGGTCTTGCCTCGCAAGACTTGATCCCGCCTATCCAAGACCCGAACCGGTCTCTCCTCATACGAGATATCCTCGTCGACCTCTAAATCGGTCCAATCCAGCACATGGGACGGATCCGGCTCGTAGTTTCGAAGCATACTAACAAGAAACACGTCATGCACTCCGAACAACTACGGCGGCAAAGCCAAGCGATAGGCAACCTCACCAATCCTCTCAAGGATCTCAAAAGGACCAATAAACCGAGGGGACAACTTCCCACTCTTCCCAAACCTCATCAGACCTCGCCTAGGTGATATTTTCAGAAAAACATGATCACCTGTCTCAAATGCTAAAGGCCTCCTCTTACGGTCAGCATAACTCTTTTGGCGACTCTGGGCTGTAACAAGCCTCCTACGCATAAGCTTAACTTTCTCTGTTGTTTCCCTCACCAACTCCGGGCCCAACAAAGGTGCATCACCCACCTCGGCCCAACAAACTGAAGACCTACACGGTCGGCCATACAAGGCCTCAAACGGTGCCATACCGATACTCGACTGAAAACTGTTGTTGTAGGCAAACTCCACCAAGGGCAAGTGCCTCTCCCACGACCCACTAAAGTCAAGAACACAACCTCGCAACATATCCTCAAGGATCTGAATAGTACGCTCGGACTGCCTGTCAGTCTGAGGATGGTAAGCCGTGCTCAAGGTCAACCTAGTGCCCAAGGCACTCTGCAAACTCTGCCACAACCTAGTAGTAAAACGAGGATCTCTATCAGAGACGATTGACACTGGGACCCCGTGTAACCTCACTAAGTCCTGAATATACAAGTCGGCAAGATAATGTACTGAATCTCTTACGCGCATAGGGATAAACTGCGCCGACTTAGTCAACCGGTCTATCACCCAAATAGCATCACTACCCCGCTGAGTTCTCGGAAGACCTACCACGAAGTCCATAGTGACATGCTCCCACTTCCACTCGGCAATAGGCAAGGGTTGTAACAAACCATCTGGCCTCTGATGTTCGGCCTTCACTTGCTGACAAGTAAGGCACTTCGATACGAAAACTGCCACATCTCTCTTCATACCCTGCCACCCAAACTGGCGACCCAAATCACGATACATCTTGGTGCCTCCCAGATGCACTGCAAGGCGTGAATGGTGAAACTCTCGGTGTACCTCCTCTCGGCAAGACTCCGGTACAAACAAGCGGTCTCGGTATCTCACACTCAGGTTGGGATACACAGACAAACCTTTCTCAGCCTTCCCACTGGAGATCTTCTCTCGAAGAGATTCTACCTCAAGGTCACCTCTCTGTGCCTCTAACACTCGATTCACAAGTGTAGGCTGCGCAACAACAGAAAACAAGGCTGCAGCCTCAATGGATTCACCCAGAAGCAAATCAGACGCGCCAAGTGCACCCAACATCTCCCACTCCCGGATGGCTATACAAGCGACATCACTAATGGATTTCCTACTAAGGGCATCGGCCACAACATTGGCCTTTCCCGGGTAATAGTGCAACTCAAAGTCATAATCCTCTATGAACTCCATCCATCTTCTCTGCCTCAAATTCAAGTCTCTCTGTGTAAACAGATACTTCAAACTCTTATGGTCCGAGAATACCTCGAACCTCTCGCCATAAAGGTAGTGCCTCCAAATCTTCAAGGCAAAGATCACATCTGTTAATTCTAGGTCATGTGTAGGGTAATTCCTCTCGTGTATTTTCAACTGACGTGAGCCATAAGCTACCACTTTCCCCTCTTGCATCAGCACACAACCCAAACCCTCTCGTGAGGCATCGCAATAAATCGCATAACCCAAACCTCTCTCCGGAATAATCAAAACTGGAGTGGTGGTCAATCTAACCTTGAACTCTTGGAACGACTTTTCACAAGCCTCACTCCATACAAACTTGACCCCTTTCCGTGTCAATCTAGTCAACGGTGAAGCTAACCTGGAGAAATCTTTCACAAACCAGCGGTAATACCCAGCTAATCCCAGAAAACTGCGGATCTCAAAAACACTCTTAGGCTATGCCCAATCTTGCACTACCTCTATCTTGGATGTATCAACAGACACCCCTTCCCTGGAAACCACATGGCCTAAGAACTTGACCTCTCCTAGCCAGAACTCACACTTTCCAAACTTGGAATACAGCCTATGGGCTCTAAGCAACTCAAGCACCACTCTCAAGTGTTCCTCGTGCTCCTCCTCAGATGGTGAATAAATTAGAATGCCGTTTACGAAAATGACTACAAAACGATCTAGGAATTCCCGGAATATCCGGTTCATCAAATCCATAAACACTGCCGGTGCATTGGTGAGCCCGAAGGGCATCACCAGAAACTCATAGTGGCCATACCGCGTACGGAATGCCATCTTCGGAATATCCTCCTCCCTGACCCTCAAGTGATAGTAACCCGATCTCAAATCTACTTTAGAGAAACAACAGGACCCTTTCAACTGGTCAAACAAATCATCTATACGGGGCATAGGATACTTATTCTTAACTGTAGCCCGATTCAATTTTCGATAATCGATACAAAGTCTCAAGGCACCATCTTTTTTTTTTTTTGCAAAGAGGGCCGGTGCTCCCCATGGCGAAACACTAGGGCGGACAAAACCCTTATCCAACAACTCCTGAAGCTGAATCTTCAATTCACTCAACTCGGCTGGGGCAAAACGGTAAGGTGCCATAGAAATCGGCGCCGTGCTGGGCACTAAGTCAATAGAGAACTCGATCTCTCGATGTGGTGGCAAACTAACAAGATCCTCGAGAAAAACATCCGAATACTTGCAAACCACTCTCGGCAATACAATTTGGGTCTCATCACACTCACTACTCATAAGGCTAGCAAGAAGACCACTAAGTTCACTCCGCCCTCGCGGATCATACACTGGTGCAAAAAACTACCAACCCGATCCGCCAAGAAATGGAAACAATCCCCGCTCAAGGTACATACTGTGACCCTCTGGCGGTAGCAATCAATAACAGCCTGGTATGACGATAACCAGTCCATACCCAAAATAACATCAAAACCCGACATAGGCATAACTACAAAAGGAAATAGAAGCCAGCGGTCGGCGACCTCTATATCGCACCCTCTACACCCTTGTTTCAGAATCAACTCACCTTCAACAGGTGGTACAACACAAATAGGAGATGCTAACTGTGCTAACTCCAACTCCAAAACAGATGCAAATGCAGCAGATATAAAAGAATGAGATGCACCCGTATCAATCAACACAATGGCAGCCGAGTTACAAAAACAAAAAGGTACCTTTCACAACCGACGAAGCCGGTACAAGATCCTGCGCGGTAACAGCATACACGCACCCTGTAGGCCCCTGATCTACCTGCTCACCTCTAGGAGCAAAAGACTGCTGCACAGACTGAGACGACGAAGCTCCCTGATTGGCCCTCGAGGCCTGAACTGACTGAGCTGGCTAAAAACTCTGCCTCTGCCCAAATGTACCAGAAGTGCCACTCAACTGCGGGCAAAACCTCTTCAGGTGCCTCGCCTGACCACACTGGTAACAAGAGAGCGGCTGGCCTTTGCCCTGACTCTGGCTCTGAGGTCGAGCCGAAGATGAAGCTGCTCTCTGCCCTCCGCCCTTCTGCGGGCAAGCTGGAGACTTGTGGCCTAGCTGACCACACTTGTAACAGGTGATGTCTCCCTGACTGCCTCTCCCAGAGCCTGCACTCGGCACTGGAAAGGTTGATCTGGCAAAACCACCCTGAGACTGCTGAGGGTTAGAACCCCTCTGTCTCCTGCCATCACCCTGGCCATCTTAACTCCTCTTGGAGCCCCTCTGTCTCTCCTCCTCCTGCTACATCATAATCTCCATATGGGCCGCAGTATCCACAAGGCGCCCATAATCCCTGGTCATAGAACCCCCAACTCTCATCTTGAGGCCATGCCTCAACTTCTTCTCAAACTCCAGACAACGGCGTTCCTCAGACGCCACAAGCTCAGGTGCAAACCTGGATAGACTGGTAAATGCGGCCTCAAACTCGGCCACTGATAAACTCAACTGCTTGAGCTAACAAAACTGGTCTCTCAGTTTCTCCCTGGCAGCTGGAGATAGAAACTTCTCCTGGAAAGCATCTACAAAAGCCTCCCACGTGCCACCAATACGACCCCTCATGTACTTCCACCACTGACCCGCATCCCCCTTAAGCTGGAAAGATGCCAAGGTCACCTTCAAAGCCCCATCTTCGATGCCAAGCATCTCAAATGTCTTCGTCATCTGTTCGAGCCATTCATAAACTTTCAGTGGCTCTTTCGGATTCCCCACAAACTCGTCCGGATTAGACCGGAAAAACTCCCTCTTTAGAAAGGAAGGCCCTGCATCAACAACCTGGGCCTGAATTGGATTCTCGGCTCTGAGAATGCCCATGGATTCTCTCAAGGCTCTTGCTATCTCGCGGGCTAAGGCACCCATGGCCTGCTGACCCGCTGGCTCGACCACATTGGCCTGACCAACACCCTCCTACTGCGCCGGAATATCATCCGGTAAAGGCATCTCCTGCCTACCACGCCTACCACGTCTACCTCCACGTCCTCGTCCTCGTCCTCATCCTCATCCTGACATCCTAATAAAGGTAATGAAGAACATTAGCACATTCATGAATGTGCCGAAGCTAAAACACTCGTGTCCTAATGCATGGACAACTGTAATTCACTCCACGTAAGCATATAATCACATAACCACTTACGAATTTCATTTCCGGATAATGATAGTCCCGAGGCGTTACTAGAGTTCCTGTTAGAAACAGCATTGATCAAGTGCCTTTCCAACAAGACTCACAGAAACCCAAGGATCCAATCAACATCCTAGAAACTAAATCCCATATCCATATAGTCACATAAATATGTTATCACATAAGCACATAACATTACACATAAATCTCTAACAAGCAAGACAAATCCATTGTGATACTAATCACTTCCCACGTACCCAAAGTATTCAAACCCGGTATGCTCTGATACCAAGTTGTAACGCCCTCAAAATAAACCCATAAATCATGCATTCACGACATCCATAAATGTAAGAGAAATAAACATATTTATATTCATCAGAGTGTTTAATCCAAAAGTATTAATGTTGACAACAAAAGTAAATGCCCCACGGGCTTACAACTTTCCAAGCCAACACTTGGTTACAAAAAAGAGTACTAACTCTACACAAAATAAGCCCTTGGCTTGATATACATGTAATACACAAAAATAAACAAAAGAGTCTTCAACTCCCACAACTATCCAAGCTATGACCTCGGAGGCGGCATGCTACCTGAACCTGAAAATGATGTCCCATATAGGGTGAGCCAACGCCCAGTAGAGATATGCTAAACATAATATGAGCAATAACTAAAACATTAGCATTTGATAAATGTTTAACTCACATAAATCAATTCATAACCCATTTCAATTACATGACAAATGTGTCCATGTTTCATTCCATTTTCCATTTCTTATCAAATTCCTCAATTTATAACTATGGCTCAGAACCTGGCCAAACAATTTAAATGAGATTACATCTCATATCAATAGTACTTCCATTTTAATTGAGATAACCCCTCAAATTAAACACTTTATACTTCATATTAGATACACATAATTGCTGTATCAATCTCAAATAAAACACTTCCGTACTTCATATATGATACACAGATTTGCTGTATCAATACTTCAATAGATACACATATTTGCTGTATCGATGGAGCCCATCCCCTATCTCCTCCCAAACAATATCTGGTTTAGGAGTCCATCCCCTATCTTCCCCTAAATCGTGGAGTACATCCCCTATCTCCTCCCATACAATACAATGTATATAAACACATATCATTTACATAATCAATCAATACATAAATTTGATGTATTATTCCAACCGTCATATTCGATGACATATTCAATTGATTAGTTTTAGTTTGCCTAATCATCATGTATTGTCTACAACAATCAAGACTATCCTCCACCGATAGCCCAAAGCAATTATTTCTAAATAGAAAATAATTACATTAACAGATAATTTATCAACAATTTTCAAAGGTAAGTGATTAATAAATCCAACTCCATTATTCCATCTCATATTATGCCAATTCCATGGATTCCAACTTAATTTCATGTTTCCATAATTTCCCAAATTAATTACATGGATTAATTTGTCATAACAATTTAGGGCTTTTTTCCCCTTTTCTCAATATTGACCCAAAGTCCCAAAATAACTTCGATAACATCAATACTATCATTTTAAGACCCAAAATACACATTTATGAGCCAAAATAACAAAGCCCCTCTTTATATATTTTGAAACCCTAACACCCAAAATCACCCAACTCAACATTACATCAAAATGACCAATAGTTTATGTCAAAGACCATAGAAATGAGTAGTTATCCCTACCTCAAATTCGGAGCTCAAAGGAAGAAGATGTAGAAATCTCAAAGTGCTCAAAATCAAGAAATTTTCAGATCAAAAGATAGCCCTCGCCAAGCACAACACTTTTTACAAAGGGATTAAGGTGGGAAATCACTCTAATTGGATTAATACCTAGAGAGAAGTTGGGTTTTAGAGAGAGGTGCTCTTCAATGGTGGTTTTTGGAAAGTAAGAGAGAGAAAGGGAGATCAAAAAGTGATCTAAAAAGGTGAAACTCGGATTGATATAATGCACTCCCCGCTCGAGCGTCAGACACAGACTTCACGCTCGCCGCTCGAGCGTCGATTGCACACTTACAGAAGTTTTGCAAACATGGTCCCTGCTCGAGCGTCAAACTCCCCGCTCGAGCGGAGGGATAAAAATCAAAGGGTCACGCTCGAGCGTCAAAACTCCCGCTTGAGCGTCCGAAGACCTGCAGAGAAAAAATACTGGGAGATGGAAATTCACGCTCGAGCGTCAAAATGCCTGCTCGAGCGGAGAGGCAACAACAAAGGGCCCGCTCGAGCGTCAAAAGCCCCGCTCGAGCGTGAAGGCAAAATTCTGGGCATCAACTTTTGGTTTCAAAGCACAACTAACCTGTTTCAAACCTGCCCAACACAACCCAAGACTTAAATACAAAGAGTAAAGGATGGAAATGAGAATGAGACAACAACACAACCACGGAACCTAGTCCGGAATACAATAAATAAAGGAAGGACAAACCAGGATCGCTATATATAAAATCATATCCATGTGAATATTGTGTAGAAAATTTAATAATTTTTTTGAGGTCTCTAGTATTAATCTTTTAGATTTTACACATAAAAATGACTTACACTAAGGTGGTGTTTGATAATCTACTTCAACACTTAAAACTTAATATATTAAGTGATAATCAATTAAACCCATTTGATAACTACAATTGACATACTCAAATAAATAAAATATATATATATATATATATATAGACATACACTATTATAAACTCATTACCACCGCCACTACCGCCACTATTACTACCATCACCTTCATCATCACCAATGCCATTGTTATCATAAGTACCACTATCATTTCATTACCTACCATATCATCACCACAGCCACCACTGTCATGACTACCACCACTATAACCATTACAACTTCACTTGCACAATTATGGTCACTGTTGTCACAACCACCACCATCATTCCATTATTGTCGCCCCCCTCTTTTTTTATTTATACAATATTACCCTTTTACTATCACCACAATCATTATCCATTAATCTCTACCACTATTAACATTGGCGCCATATCTAACATCGTCGTTGCCTCCTCCATCACTACCAACTCACAATCACAATATAAAAATTGTAAGATATACAAATTTAATAAAATTTAAAATTTGATCTTGTACATATCAAAGAATTTGTTTTAGTTCAGCACGTAATTTCTTATTGAACAACTTTTCAACTTAAAAAATTCATCATTAAGTTTTCAATACTTAATTTTTCAATTTTCAGTTTTTAATTTTATCAAATACCACCTAAGGAAATAAATATATAGTTCTTTTTTAGGTTGGAAAGTTATTGTTCAAAAATGGTTAACTATTATACATATTTTTAAATTGCATATAATAATAAAGTACAATTACTCAATGCTTATTTTATCAATAAAAACTCTTATCCAGACTTGATATTTTGTTGGACCAAATTGTTTGAACTAGACACACGACACAAGCTCTCGACATATGGAGAATATGTATTCTATTAATATTGTTTTGATTTTAGCTTAAAAAATTTAAATATCTATTTTTTTTTTCATTTTCAAAAGTACTGCAATTTAGTAAAATTTGCAAAATGTTATTATATTGATAAAAGAATCAACAAAACAAATGTCAAATTGATAAATAAAATAAAACGAAATTGTATATATGGTAAATTTTTGAAAACTAACATGGGTAGGTATATGTATTGCATGTTTTGACATCATGTTTGCCATTATAGTAAACAAATAAATTTGTTGAAATTTATTTTCCATATCAATGTCATAAAAGGAGAATAATTATTGAATTTGAAAGGTAGTAATTAAGAAATTTGATATATATTACTGTAATAATGAAAGATCTAATAACTATAATTAAAATGAGAGGGCCAGTGATCTCATGACACATATAATTTTATATTTTTTCAATTTAAAAGTCTAAAAGAATTAGGTTAGGAATTTTGAGTTCATAAGCCTAAGAACGTTTTTACTTATATTATATAATAACTAGTATATAACCTGTGGAATGCACAGGATTAAACAATGACTGATAAATTTATTTTTAAATTAATTAAAATAATTTAAAAAATAAGATTAAGTAGGTTTTAACCCTTTTCTTAACAAATAAGAGCGTTTAAAATTAGCTTTTTAAGTGACTTTTTGACTTTTTTTTAAAAGATAAAAAAAGGGAGCCGCTATTTACACTCTGCTTTACTCTAAATACACCCCCTTCCTTGCTCTAACTACATTAACACACTTGGAGTTTTGGTTTTTTCAGGGAGTGTATTTTGTGTGAAAGTGTATTAATATAAATATGTATAATAAAGGACAAAAAAGGGTTGTATTTGGAGTAAACTAGAGTGGGAATAGTGGCTCCTTAAAAATTAATGTATTTAGGAATGAGTTTTTTAATTGTATGGGAAAATGCAAATAAGTGATGTCGTATTTTTATTTTTTTTAATTAAATCTTTTATTCTCCTTCCAAAGATGTAAACAATTACGCACTCACTCACAAAAATTGTTTCATCTTTTCAAACTAGTAAAAAGATTTCCTAAGCATTTTTTTTTTTTGTATATGCCAAACACATTTTAGCACCCTTTAGTTTCTTGACTTTTTAATCAAAAAGATAACATCCCAAACATGGCATGAGTTATACGATTTTTATTTATTTATTTATTTACTTGTTTATTTTTTTCTATTAATTTTTTGTCCTAAGTATTATATAACAAATAGATATATAATAATTCAATTGATAAAAATAAAATAAATGAATTTTCTAAAATTACAAAAAATTATACTTTCGGTCAAGTATAATATAACAATTCTGGTTTAAACCTGACCCGTTTATCATTTTGGATTCGGGATTCCTTGTCTTCATTGTTGTTCTTGTCCTTGTTCATCTCATTCCTTGTTGAATTGGATTGTTTGAGTACTGCGGTTGCATTTGAAACAGGTTGGGAGTTCGTTTTTCAAAGAAGCCTTTGCCCAGAATTTGCTTGTTCGCTCAAGCGAAGATTTTGGCACTCGAGCGATCTTTTATAGTCTACAAAACTATTACTCCCTCCGTCCCAAAATAATGGTCCCTTTTGGGGAATCCAACTTTTTTTGGTAGTACAATTATTGTACTTTAAAAAAGTTAATTTTCCAAAATTACCCTTTGAGAGTACATTTTTTTGGGAATATCAATGTCATAATTGTACTTTTTATATTATTTATGAATTTAAAAGAAGGGCAAAATAGGAAATTTATATTATTTTGTACTTGATTTTTGAAGAGGGACTAATATTTTGGGACAATGAAAATGGAATAAGGGACTAATATTATGGGACGGAGGGAGTAAGAATTTGATATCTATGCTCGAGCAACACTTCTTGAGCTCGAGCTAATTTTTACAAGTTTGAACTACTAGGAGGGGTGTCTTGTGTGCTCGAGCTACCATTCTTGTGCTCGAGCGGTGTCTTCATTTGTGTCTGGTCACTCGAGCGACCATTCCTGCACTTGAGCAGTCTACGCGTATATCAGTCTGTAAAAGTCACTTTTTGGATCACTTTTTCATTTCTCTCTCTCTCTCTCTCTCTCTAAAACTTTCAAAAACCTAGATTTACCCCCTCTCTCTCTAAAATTCACCTTTAAACCTCAAATACACCCTCACTCTTGATCTCTACACCTTTGTCCTTTGGAGAAAAGATAGAGTTCATCGAGAGCTTCTTTCTAATCGGAGCAAAGTTCATTTTCAGCTCCTTCCAACTTCAACCCTTGCTCGTTCTTGTCTTCTAATCTTAAGGTAGGGATTTTCTTAACAGTGTACATGTTTTTTAGCTTCGTTATATGTTATTTTTGTTAGTTTTGGGTTTTCAAAAAGTTACACTGTAGGAAATTCAACTTTTAGTGGCGTTTAAAAAACGCCGCTAAAAGTGACACAAACGCCGCCAATTCTTTTTGTGACGGTTAGCACCAAACGTCGAGGATGCGGCCATCGCAATAGGTTTATGGCGTTTTAAAAACGTCGCGATATTAGTATAGGCGGCGTTATATTTAGCGACGTTTTGAAAAAAGCCGTCATATCTTTTTTAAAAAATATGAACGTTAGATGTAGGGTTTAAGAGGCGTTTGTAGAAACGCCGCCGTATCCTTTTTTTTTTAAATCGTGCTAATTTTATTTGATTGAACTAAAAAAATACAGTAATAACACTAATATAAAATAATAACTCCCATTCAAATAGCTGTAATGAAGCATTAATTCACTTTCTCATTTAATTAATATCCAATCACCATTACCCACAAAATTAACATATTTAAAATCCAAAAATCATGTTTTAACATTAACCACAAACTAACATATATCCAAAAATCATGTTTTAACATTAACCACACACTAACATATATCCAAAAATCATGTTTTAACATTAACCACAAACGAACATTCTTCTCATCTTTACCAAACCATTTTGAAGTGATAGTAGACGTAGACACGTTAATGAAACTTGCTCCAGCCTCATTGGCAATGGCCTTTGCCAACATTGTCTTCCCAGTGCCAGGAGGCCCAAATAGCAATATTTCTCTGCATGGCTTTAAAAAGCGTCCCTTGAATAGGTCTGGTCTTCGAAGAGGTAGCATTACTAGTTATTGGAGAGATTCCTTAATATCATCCAAAGCACCAATATCTTTGAATGTCACACCGATCTCACTAGCTGGTATGACTTCTGGCCTTGTGCGTTTCTCAAATTCATTGTCAGGAGGAATCTCCTGGTATAAGCAAACACCACGATGAGAAAAAAAGGGAACAGGAGAAGAATAAACACTACAGAGATGGATGGTCATCATAAACTTCATGTTAAGTTTACAAAACTAAAAAAAATCGATCTACATGTCTATATATTATATGCCTGAAAGAATGCCAGTGATTCTTCAGTTGATTAATTAAATACTAAAGAAGTATCCGTAATTTTAAAATGGAATGCAGAGGTGCTGGTGTAGGCATATATATACATAGCCACTTGTAGAACCAATGGTAGAGAATAAGTAAATCCTAACAAAGAAATCTCAGAAATGAAATAATAAATCTAACCCCCCAGAGCTTTTGATGCTGGCGCTGAGTTACCAGCATCCTTCACTGTTGAAGCTGATGCCTCTATTAAAGCTGATGCCTCAAGGACTGTGCTTCCAACTTTTGTTTCTGGCTTCACAGCAACAGCCTCATCCTTTGGTATATCCTAGGACAACAAAAAGAGGACATCAAGAAAATACTCTTCACATTCCATACTATCAGATTATTGAAAAAACATATGCACAACCATAGAAGGTTCAGTCTGCGCTTCCAGCTTTAAAGTATCCTTGCCAGAAGACTTGCCTTCTTGGAATATGCTCAAACCATAGGACAAACTGTTCCATGAACAACAAAGTAAGTTAACGAGGCTTGAATGGTAAGGAAACCGCCAATATATATAATAATCTAACCTTGCGGATGAAATAACTAGCCTCCAATTAATATACTAATCTAACCTTGTTTTGATAAATAATATACTAATCTAAACTTGAGGATGAAATAACTAGCTTTCCGTGTCCGTATTCAGGATCCTTGTTATTCATCAAATGATAAGAGACTGCAGATACTACAATTTCTTCTATATAGTTACCAAGAACCATCGTGTCTGCTACACAGATTGAACCCAGATCATCACAGTCAAGGTCATTAGCTGCAAGTACTTCAATAATGTGGTTTTTGTTGTCCTGATATTAGATCATCTTCATATCCTCCTCAAGTTAAGCCTTCTAGCTGACAAGATGTGTTTTGTCTTCGGGTTCCCTAATTTCAATATTGTAAGGGAATAGAGCAGTAAGCCTCTCATCCACTTGTCCATAGTCGTTCCCATGCACAACTCGTGAACCAAGGATCAGCACTGGTCCTGACAGTTTGTTCAACATTTTTTGAAACAAGTTATATATCCTTTGCGACCTAAAGAGGAGCTTCTCAATATCCCTAAGATACAACACAATGGGATTGGTTTTTGATATTGAAAACAGGACCTGTCAATGAAATCAAAAATCGTGTCAGCCATGTCAGACCATCAATAACCCAGAAATCATGCCACATAATCAGCTAAACATCTATATAAAGTCAAAATACATTTAAACGGAAAAGGCATATAGCCTCTAATCCGCCAAAAACTATGGGATTGATTTGTCAGGCAGACAATACCTTGTAAAGTGTCTGTACAAGAAGCTTCTCATCAAAAGAGCTGCTTGTGCGCTTCAGAGGAACTACAAATCAGAAATATTAGTAAGAATTAGATACTGCAAAAGCTGGGTTGTTAGATGATTTCAGGCAATATGCTCCCACATGAACTGCTTCATCAGCCCGAAGTCCATTATTGATTAAATTGTTAAAATATGAATGAAACACTTGAATTACTTCATACTGCATAAGTCCATTATTGATTAAACATTATATTCAGACAAATGAAGATTGGATTTACTTCCTAATTATATATTGATCATTTCTGTGCACAACCTTTTGCCACCATTTCAGAAATATCACTCCCTATATTATAACTAGACAATTTTACAACTAGTGCTAAAGGTTCATATTGTTTCTGTACCAATATAACTGTAGAAATGATTAGAGAAGTCAATTATGAGTTGGAAAAAGAGAGATACACTACAGACGATTAGAGAAGTCAAAAATGCTAGTTTAATTCAAGCCTGTCCTGGAGTTGGTGCAGCTATACCTGAGGAAACCAAGGAACTAACTTAAATAGGTCCATATATGCTGGTTGAGAATGTTTCTAGTTCTTAGCCTAGCTTTGTCACTACTCTTGTGATTCCACATGTTATTGTTGCAAAGCTTTGAATCTCATATCATTGAAGTTAGATGATGCGATCAATGTTTGACAAATGATTCCAATCACAAACAAAAGGGATTCATATATATGACATATAGCATTAAACATATGCAAAAGAATGTGAGCTGGAAATTTGCCAACAGAGAGTAATATCATCAAAAACTTGGAAGAAGGAAGAGGATGAAGGAAAAGCTTGACTTTGACATGATTAAAAGGCAACATAGCATCATATTAACGTTAACACACATTTCAGGTTTCAGAATATACCACGCCAACCTATATCTAATCCAGATATAGTTAATCAGTTATGACTAAATAATTCTTATTTAAGCATGTAATATGTATATACAAGAAATAATACTAAAGTGATAGAGAAATGTATAGTTAATCACATTTTAGCTTATCTATTATGATACAAGGGCAACAAAGAAATGTTTGGTAAGTCATTTGTGCAACAAAAAGAAGACCTAATAACCCAGAAACTATGAGAAAGTGTCTTAAAAAGTATATTTAATTAAAGATTTCATTTCTCTATATAAATCTTATGACTTATTATATAAATATAATCAATTTTAGTTGGGAATCCAAAAACAATATAAGAAATGGCTCAAAATTATACATAAAACTACAATGAAACAGGGAAAGAAGAAATCATTTCAAATAAAAATAAAATCTTATGCAACATGGTAAGTTGGCAACTGACTTTAAAATAAAAGGTAATTTACCTATTCTTTCTTTCTTTCTTTTCCCTTTTTTCAATTTTTTTTTCCTTTTATGAGCAACTTATATTTATTCATGCAGTGAATATCAGCAAAGGAACCAAAAAAAAATAAAATTATATTGATCAAAACCTTAAAAAGATAGTAAGAAAATTACCAATCCTTGGATCATTCAGTGCTGGTAGGCTATAGAACTTTCCAAACTCACCGCATCCTGCCTTGGGAAGACTGGTCAGAATTCCTTTGAAAGCATTCTCAGATGCTGAACACATATAGTAAAAACATAGCCAATCACAACTTTTAAAAGTGACTCATTTGAACCAAAACTAAAAAAACCAATGGTTAGCAGTAAAATGAGATCAAATACCACCTAAAATGGTTTTACATCAGTAGCATTATAACCTAATTCAAAATCCAAAATTCAAAATCTTTGAGTACAATAACTTTGAAGCAACTAGAAAAAGAAAAAACATGAAAATTCAGCACAAAACTATGATAAAACTTTAGTCCATGTTAAGTAATGTATTCCTTTGTTTCTGACAAGTATTTAAAACCAAATCACTGCTACTGGGTTTATATAATGCAAATCCACCAAAAAAAACAAAAAACAAAAAATAAAAAACTATTCATCATCTAGTATAACAAAATTACCAATACACCATTTAGGCCCCATTTGGATAGCGAAGTGAAAAATAACATATAAATGAGTTTGAAAAAAGAAAATAAATGATTGTGATTTATCAACATAAAAAAAAAAAAAAAAAAAACAAGGCATAATTAGTATACATTAATGTGTGCTCATGAGAGGAAAAATTGGAGTCACACCTAACTTTGGCATAGTGCACTAATTATCAACATATAAATAAATAAATAAAAAGGACACATGTCATAAAATTTTACTTATTTTGTATTAGAATAATTGTAAAAAAATTTATAAAGAGCAATTTTGGTGTCAATAAAACTTAAGTTTTGAAATATTGCTCTTTCTCATCATTTTCTCAATAGTTCTCTCATCTCTTTAATCATTCAACAAGTGATGAGAGATTTATTTTCTCTCAATCCAATAAGAAATCGTATCAAAATCACCAAAAAAATACCCATGGTGGCGATCTTGAGCTCGAACCGACCGATGAGAGGATAAGAAGCCATCTTTCTATCATGTCAAGAATGGCATCAATTGCCATTTGTTTCGACAAATAAACCCTCAAAACTATAAGCTCATAGAACATCACCACAGGACATTACGTCCTCCTATTGAAGGACATTACATTTTGCACATAGTTTTCATACTAGAATATTAGGAAGTCTTCCCAATCGAAAAGACATATTTTAGCACAACATAACCAAGCCTATGTCTAGAAAATAATCTTGGCCAAAAGTTAGGCAGCAGACAAATATAGTAGATATAGACAACTAGTAGCACATTAAGGATGGTTATACTTGATAATAACTTTACTACAATTGAAAAAGGATGTATTACAAAAACAAAAGTAATAAAGTTGCAATGACATGATATTTAATAAATCAACAAAACAAGAATAAGGTTCTTGTGCTTGCATCTTTAGAAACACTAATAAAGTTGAAGGAGAAGAGAATGATATAGGAAATGATTGAACTCTTACATTGGAAAGTCCAAGCTCTGTCTCTTACTGCAAATCATTCAATATAGAAATCAGAACTAGGGGTTTTTTACTTACCCATAATTTTTAGAATGGGCATTAGTATAATTTTTATAGATGAGAAAGGGTCAATACATATAGGTTGATAAATGAGGGATATGACAAGATCATTTCAAATCAAACATCAAAACCATTCATAGAATATCAAAGGATCAATTTCACCTTAAGAGAGAGAGAGAGAGACAGTGTGTGGAGCTCACCGATCTGAATCGTTGAGATGAACTTCGATTTCGATTTCGAGAGAGAACTTTGAAATCGCTCTGATGAATCACTGATCTGAATCGCTGAGATCGATCTGAACCTCTAAATCAACAAGCTGAATCTCTGCGATAATTAGGGAATCTCTGCGAGACAGCACAGAGAGAGAGGGAGACAGAGGGAGACAGAGAGAGAGAGAATGGAGCTCACCGATCTGAATCGCTGAAATGACCTTCGATTTCGATTTTGAGACATGAATCACTAAGACTGATCTGAATTACTGAGATTTGAATCACGATCTGAATCAAAACCGAAGTGATATGAACTCAGATCTAAATCGAAATCGAAGTGATATGAACTCAGATTTGAATCGCAATATGAAATCGAAGCAATATGAACTCAGAATTTTAAAATTTCGAGATATGAACTTCGATTTCGAGATCTGAATCACTGAGACTGATCTAAATCGCTGAGATGAACTTCGAAATCACTATGATGAATTACTTTGATTTTGAGAGAGAACTTCGATTTTTGAGGATTCCATTGGTAAGAAACTGAATCTCTGTGATAATTAGGGTTTAGACAACACACAGAGAGAGAGAGAGAGAGAGAGAGAGAGAGAGAGAGTATTTGGGAGTGCATCGGTTCAATTTGAGAGTTGAGATTCTCAGATTTGAAAAAGGACGCGCGTGAGGTAACACGCATTTAAAGACATTTATAAACGCCTCCTATTCATAAAATGACGCCGTTTTAATTAAAGAAAAATAAGACGTTTATAAAACGCCGTTAAATATTAGAAACAATGACATTTTAAAAAACGCCGTTAAAAAAACGTCACCCAAACCCATATTTCCTGTAGTGTTAGATTTGGATATATATTTATTAATGCACAAATTTGGGGGAAAATACTTGTTTTCAGTTATGGTTTCGGATTGGTAACCTAGTGGTTGTTGTGTTATGTATTTTTGAAGAAAACATTTGGTTTAGTGGGTTTTCAAAGGCTAATAAAAAAAACTAGGGTTTTGGATGCTTTTATGGAAAAAGATGGAATTAGAATGGTTGTGGGATTTTAGTTGAAATGAGGTTTGGTTGGAAAATGTTTCGAATAATTGAAAAATACCAAGTTTTATTTACTCTTTTGAAATGGTGATTTTGTTGGAGACCATATGAGAGGTTTTGGGAAAATTGCATATTTTTGTTGAGATCCACAAGACTTGTGAATAGTGTGAATGCTGTTTTGGAAATCATGAGATTTTGTATAAATCATTAGGATTCCAGCTTGGTTATGATTTTGGAATATTATTGTTGTTGTTGTCTTTTAATTAGAGATAACTGTTTTTTTGGCAACCGATAGAGGGTTGTTTTGATAGTTGTAGAAACTGCCTAGGAATTAGGGAAGGGAAATATTTACAAATCATACATTGCATTGTGCATATCATGGATTTGTAACTGGAGATTTCAATGTTTCAGAAAATGTATGGTTGTTTTGAGATGCATGTATTGTATTACGAAAAGGGTAAATAAAATGGTAAAGCTATGAGGTCGTGTTAAAGCAGAATTAAGTTAGCTTATGTGTCCTTGGTGTAAGACATAAAACCCGCACTGTAGGTACCGAGCCTTCCAGTTAATACCAGTAAAAATGGCATAGTGACTTTCATAGTTACTATTATGAACACTAGCCGAGGGGATTTATTCATTTTATTTACCTCCTGATTGTTTTGAAAGAATATTGTTGATTTGGAAAGGTGTTTTGAAAATCTCACTTTACATTGTTTCAAAGAGGGAAAATGCATGTTTCACCATGACACCTCACGTGCATTCATCTTATGACATTGTTAAACTTCATACATGTCATTAATTTTATTGCTACTAGACTTTATGCTCACCCTACGAGGGAAACCACTTTCAGGTGACCGGTGTGCCTCCGCCAAGGTGATGACTTGGGAGGATCTTGGAGCTTGAGGCTCGGATTTATTGTTTTCCTTGGTTATCTATTGTAATTTAAGCCACAGGCTTCTTTGTATTGAGTTGTGACTCATTTGCTGTAACCGGGCAAGGCCTTAGAAATTTGTAGCTTTTTACGCATTAACTTGAAATAATTTGGTTTTATATTTTACAAATAAGATTCATGTTGTACAACAAAAAGAATATATTGAGGCACGTGTTGGAAAGAATGTTGTATATTCATATTGTTGTTGTGATCCGCATGTTAGTGATATTGTACAGGGAGTAGAATATCTTCTTTTTTTTTGGGGGGGCATTACATATAATTACATTATCTTTGAAATTCGTAATTATAATTCATCCTACCACAGTTTTTTGGTCTCTCTTTCTCTTTCCCACTCATTCTCTGTAGCATTCTGAAGATTTTCTTCATTGGTCGAACGATGAATTGGTCGCTCGAGCAGTCTGGCATGCCATCCAATACTTTAGCAGGTCTATAATTCTAGTTGTTGCTGAAGTTTGCTTGAGTGCAAGATTGGTCGCTCGAGCAGTCTGCCTTGTTTGGTCTGAACTTTTGGGAGTTCGAGTTCTTCACTCAAGCAATGATTTCTCGAGTGGTCTGTTTGAAGTTAGCATCTTTAAAAAAGCATCTTGGTCCACTATTCTCCATTCGTTTCTCTCTCTTTTTCTCTTCTACCATTTTTGTGGGTTTCAAGCATTCTGGCTTTGTTTTCATCTATTTATATTCACTTTCTACCCATAGTTCTATAGATCAAAACGTAGAGGGTCCTGAGAGTTTCATTTAATCTAAGATGATCGTGTTTTTGTTGCTGTGGATTTTTCAGCTTTCTCCTTATTGCTTCAAGAGGTAGGGATTTCTTTGTTCACTTTCAATACTTCGTCTATAGATAGACATGTGGTAGATTTATTGCATAAAAATCATATCTATTATGGATTTCTTTGAAAATCATGAAGGGGATCTAGGGTTTGAATGTGTGGAGTTAAAATTGTTAAATTGATTGTTGTTTGGGTTAATTGAGGAGTAGTTTAACAAGTTTATGTAGAGAGAGAGAGAGAGAGAGAGAGAGAGAGAGAGAGGCCCTAATTTAATATTTTGACTTGGTGAATAAAAAAGGGGTAACATTGAATAATATTTGTATTTTGTTAATATGGATTGTGTGATTGTGTTAACAACAAAAAGGGAAAATTAACCATGGTATTGAAATTATTTTGGATTAATCATGATAGATTGAGTTGGACTATGGCTTTGATATCCATGGAGTAGTTTTGTGAAATGAAGAGAATGGATCCTGGAGAAAGATTGGAGTATGGTGATTTGAAAAATGAAAGAATTGATTTTTGAAAAGAGAAAGAGGTCATAACACTTTGTAAAATTAGAAATGAACTTCAGGTTGGATTGTGAATATTTTATTTTATTATTGTTATTGTTGGACTTAAAAGTCTCATGTGAATTGAATTATTTTATCACAGGTATTAAGTACATGTGTTTAGAGGTTTTTGTCTTTGGTTATCGGTGGAGGATGACACTTTTGTTGAATAGATTATATGTATGTATTTCACTGGTATTATTTGTACGCTTGACCTGTTGTGATGGTTGGCAATGTATACTTCGCTGAGAATTTGAGCTACCATTACCTTTCAGCTAGCACCTACACTATAACAAAAAAGGGTTTTTACGGCGTGCAATGCACGTCGTAAAAACCCTTTTACGACATGCAGCGCGCGTCATGTTATGATCAGTCATGGAAAGTCATATTACGCCGTTAAAAACTATTTAACGACAGATTTTGTGCCTCGTTACTTTTTCTACGACATGCTATAATATGCCGTTAAAAATTATTTAATGGCAGATTTTGTGCGTCGTTATTACTTTTTCTACGACTACTTTTGCACGCCATTAATTGGTGAGACAAATAGCAACGTGAGACAAATAATGATGTTGATTGCACGTCGTAAAATATGTAATACGACTTCTTATACCTACCGTAGAATATGTACTTTTTTTATTTTTATTTTTAAATTTAACAGGTTTTATTTTGAAAAATCTAGAAATCCCTTAGATGTTGATTTGTGATTATGTATCAATTTTAAGCAGAATATAACAATCCCAACCAAATAATCAAGACAAAACAACATAACGATTTTACGTGGAAAAACCACAATTGGACACCTCCAATTGTGATAAAAAAATCACAGGCAACAGCCACAAAACAATCCACTAAGAAGATATAAAGGAATTACACAGGTATACTCTTAATTACCTAGCGAATCCACGCCCGAATTGAACCAACCTCTATGTGTCTCTTCCAACCCCGTCTTCACCTCGGAATTGTCTTGACGATGAGCCACTCCGGAATCCACCAAAGTTTCAGGCTCGAATTCTTCAGAATTCACCGAAGAACAACTCTTTCTTTTGTGTAGAACAAACAAATAATCCTTTGATGTATACTCTTTAAACCATGAGTTGAATACTCAATCAAAACATCAAAGAAAACTAGCAAAATATCCCCAGATATAAACCTTAGAATCCAAAAAAAAGATCTGGAGAAGTTGTCCAAGTTTTGGGAGAAACCCAACTATTTATAGAAAACCAAAGTAATCCTAGTTTTGGAAGAAAACCAATTCCTTATAGAAATCCAAGAATCTGTGTTTGCGCGGTCCGCTTGAGCGTGGGAATTCCCGCTCGAGCGGAGGCTTCAAAATTGTGTGATTCATATAGGCTTCACGCTCGAGCGGAAGTTTCCACGCTCGAGCGGAGAATCACACCATCCAGTACTTTTTCAGGCAAAGCAGAGATGCTGTGAGCTTGCAATCCCCGCTCGAGCGGGACGACCAAAATTGGAAAATCTAAAAAATTAGATCCTGTAACAACCTCGGTTTTGATCCATGGAAATTGACAAAGGCACGATTCGGGTTGGATTCGCATCTAATAAACTCATAGCCTCACTGAAATAAAAGGTGCAAAGACAAATACAACTGAAAGGAGTTTTGTCAAACGGGGTTGCCAAGAATAAAGTCTAACATATTTGATCAATTTTGTACAATCCAACAAATACTATAAACAAGCATCACAAAACATCAATCAACTACCAAAATATTGTTTGAACCATCAAAAAGAAACTATATCCATAAATTATAAACATTCAACAATTGTCTATACATTCCAAACATTCGAAAACTATATCCTTAAATTCTAAACTGTACAAAAGTTCAAACCATCCAAAACTATGCATATCTAACTTTCTAAACATATCGACAACTATTAAGAAATTATCTAAAACTACTGACAACAGTTCCTATAGCAGTTGCAGCTGTAGCAAATCTACTTGCTCCTATCACAGGGATGAGGGTGCCCAATGTATGTGTTAAGGCACCTAAATCTACGGCAATAATTGGAGCAACTAATCCTATTGCATTTCTTGTCTGCATGACAAAGGAAACTTCACATCGTATAACTTTAAACCATTCTAATAAAATAAAAAAACACAATATCTACCAAACTGCATTTGAAAATTGAAGGATTTTACCTCCAGATTCCTGCTACAACATGCAAAGTCATAAACAAAAACAACCCTGTCCAGATTCCAGCAAGATCAAATACTGGAGCAGTAACAAGTAAGAACACCGGGGAGACAATTCCAACCACTACCTGCTTAACCCACATAATAAGCCGTGGAAGAAATAGACAAAGTGAAATAATGAAAGTATCTCATACATAGGTAGAAAGAAGTATATCCAAAGTCTGAAACCCCACAGTAGAGCCCATCAAGAACAAAAGCAAGAGTATTAATTGATTGAGATCCAACAACAATTTGCCAACAATAACAATCCCATATTTCATTACTAGTAGCATGTTGAACTTGCAACAAGCTACAGGTATGGAAAATAGTGATGCAAATCCCAAAAAATAATTACATAAATTAATGAATTCCATAACGAGAGCACGCAAAGAAGGAAAACACTTATTTTTCAATTTTTATTATTGGTGAATTATGGAAAATAAAAGCTTTTATTTTCTAGGCCTTTGACCAAAAAAGTTCTTTTTTACTTCTAAATAGACCTTTGGATAAGGTTCTTTATTACCATTTTTTTTTTAACAGGCCAACAAAGACAAAAAAAAAAAAAAAAAAAAAATTAAAGCATTAAGGCCTCTGAAAAAAAATTTTAAAAAAAAATTAGGCAAGCATCTAACTCACTTACATTATGTTTGGTTGGGAGATTTGGAAAGGAATTTAAAAAGAGAAAGAGAAAAAGTAAGTGAAATGAGAATAAAATATACCTATATTTCACCTAATTTCACACATTTTTTCTTTCTATTTCCAAATTCCTTCCTAAATCTCCCAACCAAACCAAACACAACATTAAAGAAACGCCAACCCCTTCCAACCCCTATTTCAAAAATAAAAAGTACAAAATTTATTAATTCGTAAATCGATGAGTATCAGAATTCAAGTGGCAGTTTTTGTATACCTTATCTTTCACTCCCGATACATTTTATACTCTGCTAGGCCTGACTTTCTATTGTTGCAACTCTATATTACAAAAGCTATTCTGACTCTTAACATTTCATTCAATTTGATTGATTTGTCTTCCAACGTAAATTGGTCAGGGGCGTTGATTTTCTTTCATAAATTTGATTGACCTAATTTCAATGTTTTATGCTCGTGCAATTATAGGTAGGTTAGTGTGATTTGCTCTAGTTTTCCAGATATTAGTCATGTCAGGAGCTCCCCAACTACACTTAGTTTTCATTTTTAAGTTCCAAAAAAAAAAAAATTAACTATAAAAACAATGAAGCTCTACAAACAAAATTCATACTAACCAATTAGTTGGAGCATATATCCGAAAGCAATTCAAGATTTAGTTAATTCTCTGACATTGAAAATCCCCATTAACATTCTTGGAAGAAGCTGAAACCATAATCATTCACTTGTGTGTACACAAGTTCAATTGTTCCTTCATTTCCAGCAGAAAACATTGTGAAAACTTTGAGGCTCCGACAATCCCGGAACCAAAATGGACAATCTTTATGGATCTCTGCAATCTAATAAAAAAATATTGAGTTGAAACTTGCTTACATTAGCATATGCCAAAAAATGATGGGAACCATATTGCAAATTACAAACTGGCATGACATCAAAACCACCAACCATACTATATATAAACTGAAAATCCTACCATAGGATTTACTTCCAAACAAGAAGTACTGAGCCATATCTAAAATTGTTGCTAAATCACAAACAATAAATAATTCTTCTTTTCAATATTATTTTTGTTTAGAATATGTATAGGGAAAATTGCAAATCCAATTATGGACTTTGTTTCAGGATTACTGGTGTAATACGTATGTAACATCCGTGCTAATCCATCAACACTATTTCTGTTTGGCTTTTAAGTGTGAGGACATGCAACAGGGAAAATCACACTGACGAAATTTAAGACAATAGCATTTTTATTTGTTGGGCCAAATCAAAAGCTTCAGTTTTGTACATGTAAATGTGCTATGTGAATTATGCGGCCTAAATGCATGTTCTGTGTGCTTCCATCAGTTAATTGTCTGCATATAACGCATTCATCCCTATTTAGACTGTAAAAAAATATCAGACTTCGACTTACCTTTATAGAAAATGTTCTAGGAATATAGAGTAGTCATCATTAGATGAATACCACAAAATCCTCTCATCCAAAACTGAAAACTAATAAGACATGTTTCTTTGCCGCCAATAAACAAGTTGACTGAACCTTCAATTTGACATTTAGCCAACAATATGGCAGCTTTAGGCATCATAGCATCCGATACTAGAAAATAGATAGAGATTTTTAGGTAATCAATTGACTAAGATGTCAGTGTTGTACCAGTAAAATACCTCAATGGTGCTTCGTCATTTGGATGCCCCATTTCATAGGAAAACCAAGTGTAGTTTTCATTATTCATTTTAGACGCCAAACTACAACAATTAACACACTCTAAAGGTAGACTAGATTCAGATTGGATGTGTGCAATATTATTTCTGAATTTCAAAAAATAAAGAAAAAAATGAATCATCAAATAATTTCAGAAGGTAAATCCATCTAGTCCAGTAAACCATAAAAGCACCTCAAAGGAGCATAAAAATAGGCTAACCTCACCAATCCCCATAAAGGCACGCATGACAAGCAAGAAAGGAAGCCCAACTCTGGTAGCAATAGGTGTCAAAACTGTTGTAGCTGACCGCCAAATCACTCCAAAACCCAATACTAGTTTCCCACCAATTTTATCTACCCAGATACCTCCAACAATCTATTTGCCAAAGAAAAATAAACAAAATCCAGTTAGTAAAGAAGGGTGGCAAGAATTAAGTTTTGACCTTCAATAAAAAAAAATTACATGGAAGGATAATATCTCATCAAGAGCAATGAAGAGTTGATCACTATTTCAAATGTACAATCACCAGAGTAAGTGGATTACAATTTCAACCACTGGCTTAGATGATGATAGCCAGAGACATACAGATTCAAAATCGTGACAGTTAATTGTTTCCAGATAAAAGGACCAAGACCCACTATAGGTGATAAACAAGAAGGGTTGTGTGAGTATGTGTGTTGTCATGCCCCAAAAATAAACCCACCTAACTATTACATCAATCCACTTCCAAAATAAGATATGAACCATGTACCTTTACATAATTCCAAATTGATAGATCTAGAAATCCCCTAGATGTTGATTTGTGATTATGTATCAATTTTAAGCAGAATATAACAATTCCAATCAAACAATCAAGACAAAGAGACACAACGATTTTACGTGGAAAAAACCACAATTGGACACCTCCAACTGTGATAAAAAAACCACGGGCAACAGCCACAAAACAATCCACTAAGAAGATTTAAAGGAATTACACAGGTATACTCTCAATTACCTAGCGAATCCACGCCTAATTGAACCAACCTCTATGTGCCTCTTCCAACCCGTCTTCACCTCGGAATTGTCTTTACGATGAGCCACCCCGGAATCCACCAAAGCTTCAGGCTCGAATTCTTCAGAATCCACTGAAGAACAACTCTCTCTTTTGTAGAACAAACAAAACCTTTGATGTATACTTTTTAAAACATGAGTTGAATACTCAATCAAAACATCAAAGAAAACTCACAAAGTATCCCCAGATATAAGCCCTGGAACCCAAAAAGAAGATCTGGAGTAGTAATCCTAAAATCTGACCCAACACGCGAATTTATAGAATCTGTCCCGCGATCTCCGCTTGAGCACCCAACAGCCCGCTCGAGCGGCTTCAGCAAAATATGCGCGTGACAAAACAGAGGTCCGCTCGAGCGCTAGAGAACCCGCTCGAGCGCGAAATCACACCTTCTAGTATTTTTACAGACCTGACAAACTTCTGAAACCCAGCATTCTCCGCTTGAGCGGGGTAATGTCCGCTCGAGCGGACAGGCAACTTGGAATGCATTTTTGCATTTTGCTTCGGGGGCGCTGCCCCTCGACCCCGCCGTGGTGCTGCCCCGGACCTGCCAAGGGACGCTACCCCCTCGACCCCCGCGAGCTGACTGGGCAGCTCGATCCCCGTCATAATCAGTGAAGTGGCAATCTTGAAAGCATTAGCATCACAAACTTCTCTGAAAGGTACAATTCGGGTTGGATTCGCATCTAAACACTCATAGCCTCACTGAAATAAAAGTGCGAAAATAAATACAACTGAAAGGAGTTTTGTCAAACGAGATTGCCAAGAATAAAACCTAACACAAATGTTTTACAAAAGTCATCTCACATGCGATTATACATTCATTGACAACTAGTACATGAATCTATAGCATGTAAAATCATTCAATCAAAACGAATAAGGCCCTCAAGGGCTTACAAATTCCAAGGCAATAGCCTGGTTACACAAAATGATCTCTCGAACCCAAACATATTAGCCCTTGGCTTTACAAAAATTTCATAACAAAATAAAGAGTAGTCTACTCTTCACAAAACATATCCACACCCTCAATTTGGCGGGATCACCACATCTTTACCTGCACCAAAATCCCATAGGGATGAGTATAAAGCCCAGTGGACAATTCTCACAAAGTATATATGTAACAAGCCCGCGGGGGGGCCTCGCTACAACTCGGACTCGATTTGTAGTCACGGTTCTAAGTCTGAACCAAAGAGTCCAAATCCGGCAAATCGTTTTGAGAAAAACAGAATTTTTTGAAAGAAGTGCCAAACATAGACTGCTTTGCCAGATACAGAGTCGCCACCTAAATATTTTATTTTGGAAAAATTTAGGAAACCCTGACTCGTTTGCCTAAGGCCACGTGTCCGTCATCACCAAAGTTGCCTCGGCTCGGGAACTTGGGTACGATTGGGGAAGGTCACTTCGTGAGCACCCCCGCTCGCCCGATCAAAGATCGGCCTCTACTAACCATGATATCGATTTTTGAAAACATTGTGTGTTCTTATTCCGGTTATTAGCCTAGGTTACTATGTGATGCACACAGCATATAAGTATAGACCGGGTCGCCCGAATTGGAACAAAACATTTCATGTTTGTTTTTGAAAGATGGTTTGCTACTCGCAAGTAGGCTTAAAACATTTGATGATTTATTCCAATTTAAACAACCCAACCTTCACCCACAGGCATTCAGGCAGTTATATCATATAAGCATTTAGCCTCATGGTAAGCATGCTATCATGGCATTCACCCACACGCATGCAAGGATGCTAAAGCATAAAACTTACCGAGTACTCCAAGCCAAAATAGAAACTACATTAGAAATCATGCATGATCCTAAGTATACAAAAATGCCTAATGCAACACATGCAAAATGCAACTATAGCAGGCTCGGCTATTCTAAACATGGCATATGGAATGCTACAACTAACATATATTCAACTTTGAAATTGAAAATACAAATGCAGTTAGTATGATGCGCCGAGCCCGGTGCATGCAAAACAAATGAATGATGCAAACATGCTGTCATACTGTATGCTAATTGAAATATGCCCTAATCTAACCATCAAAAGCGGATAAATAAAAGGGAGAAAGACGTGGGGTTGGAAGACATACAACACACACACGCACACTTATTACAGTTGTGCCCTCGCGCAGAGGGTCCGAATAAATAATACAGTCCCGAATAAAAGAATAGTACAGTCCAAATATTACAGTCCAAATAATACAGATTCCTAATTAATTAACAAATTAACTAAGAAAATAAATAAAACTGGCATGCAAGCCAGGGACTGCCTTGCTTCTGATGGATGATGCATGTCTGGGCTGCCTTGCGCGAAAATCCACTGGGATGCCCCAATTAGCCTCTGTTTTGTGATTTTTCTTGGAAAGCGTGCCAAACTCTGGAAGTTTGTTGATTCTTGATTTTTGCTACAACAGAGAGCAAGAAAGGGGCATAGCAATGTATTTTCACAAATATATGCATGCCTCGATCCTCGTGCCACCAATCACGCATACCGAGGCATGATGGCCGAGGAGTCGAATTGCACAACTCAATATAGAATGAATGCACATGAAAACACAACAAGACCTAACTCCATCATGGACGATCCAGAGTGTCGGTGACCGGGGAATTGAGACACATTCCGTCACTCGGAGTACGAAATGCACCTCGTTTCCCGTGCCCAGGCTAACTCCTATCCCGAACACGATGCAATATGCATGACATGCATGAATGCAACTAAGATACAGCCTAGTATGCACAATGCTATGAAAATGGAATGCCTCGAAATGCGTGCACACGGGCACGCAAACCGAGGCAATGGCATACGCAATGCAAATGACATGAAAATATGATATGGACTTATACCAACATGAGAGAGCCTCAGCCACACTCACATAAGAGGCCGATGGATGAAAATAAAGTGCCTCGAAATGCGTGCACACTGGCACGCAAACCGAGGCAATGGCATATGCAATGTAATATGGCAAAAATGGCATATAGAATGCAACATGGACTTACACTAACATGAGAGAGCCTCAGCCACACTCACATAAGAGGCCGATGGATGAAAATAAAGTGCCTCGAAACGCGTGCACACTGGCACGCAAACTGAGGCAATGGCATATGCAATGCAATATGGCAAAAATGGCATGCAAACATGCTAATGGAGTTTAGTCACTGAAATATGGGGGAAAACAGCCCCGAAATGAAGCGAAAACACACCCGATGCACGGAATCCCTCTCGAAATGCAAAATTAGGCACCCGAAATGGCCTATAGCTATACCAAACATGCATAATTGGCACATGGAATGAAAATACAGAAGCAAGGCAGCCCCAAAATAAGCATTTTTACAGTAAAAAACATGGCCAAACAGCAAGCAAAGATAGGGCAAAATTAGCATGCGAAAATGGCCCTAAACATGAGATTATGAAGCAACTCATAGCTGCTGTCCTCAAACAGGTTAGGACCCTTCAACAACATTGAAGAGGGACCAAAAAAAAGCACTTTTGAAGAACTGTAAAAACCTCAAAAACAAACACAGGTATGGCTACACTCCTATGCAAGAAAAAGGGCCAAAGGGTGGCCAAAGAGGCAAGTGGTATATGGAGAGCCCAAACTGAAAAATTCCCTTCTACAACATTGAAGAGGGACCAAAAATAAGCACATTTTAAGAACTGTAAAAACCCAGAAACTGTACACAAACATGCTAAAGACGCAATGCAAAATAAGGCTCAAAAGAGGCTATAACATGAGGTATGCAAAGCATCCACCAAACGGCCAAAGACCCTCAATGAAACATGAATAATGGGCCAAAATAAGACTATTTCTAAGCCTGTAAAATGGCCAAAAACAAAAGCATGGTAGGCTAACAAAACATGCAAGAATGGGGATCAAAAGAGAGATATAACATGAAGTGGCATATGGAGGTCCCAAACCATGAAGGGACCTAAATGAAACATGAATAATGGACCAAAATAAGAACCTTTTCAGTGCTGTAAAATGACCAAAAACCAAAGCACAACAGGCTGCCATAGCTTGCAAAAATGGGACCAAAAAGGGAGTATAAAGGAAAGTATAACATGGAGGTCTCAAACAGTGGTGAGCCCTTCTTAAATGTTGAAGAGGGGCTCAAAATAAGCCTATTTACAGTTTATGTCATGCTCCAAAACAGATTACACACGAGCTAAAAAAATCATGCAAGAAAACGGTATTTACGAAGGGTATTGAAGCAAGTGGCATATGGAGGGCTCAAACAGGGTTGAGCCCTTAATGAGACATGAAAATGAGCTCAAAATAAGGCTACTTTCAGTTATGGACGGAGCTCAAAGCAAAAAGCATAGATGGCTTACAAAAGATGTAAGAAAAGGGCCAAAAAGGGAAGATTGCAACTCACCCTTGAAGACCAACTCTTTTGTTGCTTCTTGGACCAAAATTGTTGCCTCCTAGCTGCTGGAATTCCTCCTCTTGTTGCTAGATTGGAGTGGTGGTGGTAGAGCTTGGTGATGGTGAAGAAATGAGGCCAAAACTTGGATGTTTTTTGAGAAAATGAGAGAGATAGAGGGAGAGTTCTATATGAAGCTTCAAAGCAATTTTTTCTAACCCTTGTAATGCATGTTGGCAGCTGGTTATAAGGACCAAAAGGAGGGTGTAAAGGTGGGGAAAAAGGAGGCAAACTTTCCCCCACAAAATATCCCCCGGATATTGATATTTTCTGGGGGATAAAGCTATACAGCTGTAAAGTGAACAGTGTGATGAATACGGCCGGCCAGGTATTTTTGCTCCAGGTGGCTGGCCGGCCACCTCCCCTAGCCGGCCGACTAGGGGTCAAAAGGGTCAAGTTGAGATAGTGGCCGGCCACCACTTTTTAGGGTCCTCCCATGTGTGTACAACACAACCCTATGGTTCAAAATTCAAGAAAAAGGGTCCAAGTGGTTCAACATTAGCCCGGAAGGAGGGGTTCAAAAGGGTCAGGAAACATTACTGGCCGGCCACCAACTTTTAGGATCCTCCCAAGTGTGTACATCACAGATATGTGGTTCAAAGCTCAAGAAAGTGGCCCCAAGGTGTTCAACATTAGCCCGGAAGTGTGAAAAACGGGCGTCGGAGGGCATCGGAGGATATATAACTGGTTGCTGCAACAATTACTGGCCTCCCACCCTTCAGTGACCTTCCTGGTGATAAAACAGAGGTACCTGCCAAAAATGAACGAAAACCGTCGCAAAACGAATGTTCGGGGGCCAAAACGCGCAGTTCGGAGTCCCGAAAATGGGCTGTTAAGCACCGAAAGTGGCGTTCGGCCACGAAGTGGGTTTCTCTGACCCCAGTGTCCCTCAAAAGGGAGAAAATAAGGTGTATGCCAAATTTTAGAGCAAACGGAGATAGTTAGGCGGTCCCGAACCGAGGCACACGGCCAACGATTCCGAAAAACCCGAAACCGGACTCCGAAATGGGCAAAATGGCCTACGGCCACGAAGTGTAGCCTACGGACATTGAGAGATGGTCTACGGGACCTCTCCCTCCCTTCAGGAAAAGAGACAGAGAAAACCGAGTCTGGTTCGCAAACCGAGGCAAGGCACAGAAGAGGGTTCGGAAGTCCGGAGGCAGGGCTCACGGCCGCGACTCTGAAACTTCTGAACGAGCACATTATGCAATATCACCAAGCGCTCAATCGGTGACGTCTGAGTCTTAAGGTCGGTCAAAAATGGGGTGTCTACAATATACAGTTATGCAAATTCTCAACAAAATGCAAATGCTAATGCCATGCCATGCTCTTAGTAGGAAATTTCATTTCATGCTCTACTTGGAGATTTCCAATTTTCAATAAAAACTTTGCAATCTCAACACATTTCAAAACTTCAAATTTTTAATCAATAGGTGTGGCAGCCCCAACCGCTCGAGCGGCCTACCTTCACCTCTTGTGCGGCTCATTTCCCCCGCTCGTGTGTTTTAGACAGAATGCTCACCCAGGTGGTTCAACCCTCACTGCTCGTACGGCCTAGCCCACCGCTCTTACGGCCCCTCCCCGCACGTGCGGCCTAGGGCCCCAGCCGCACGTGCAGCCCTAGCCCAACCACCCAAAATTCCTGCTTCGCTCCCAGCACTACGGACTCACCCATGCACCCTCCAGAGCAAGCAAAATTCAACGCTGACAAAACAAGGATTAGAATTCTAATCTAGGGAACCATTTCCGAACGCTTCAAAACCAATGAAGATAAAATGAGAACGAAACGAAGAAGAAAGAAAGAAAGAAAAGGGAAAAAAGGACCCGGTCGTCACAACCTCCCCACCATAGGAAATTTTGTCCCTGAAATTTGAATAAACTCACTAAACAAGAGTGTTCAAGCAACTATGGTTATTTTAATAACATTATCAAACCACAACATTTACATTCAACTAAATTTAACACTTTTCTCATCAAATCACAATTGCTCAAGCTAGGATGGAATGAAACATCCATAACAAAATTTCATCTCTTCATAACCTCATGCTCAAATTAACAACATATATAACCATAAACGATTAACGATTTGACATCTTTTCCGTTCAACACAAGGGAATATTACAATTTAAAATAAATAACTAAGCATGCTTGTAGACAAGTTCCCAGAGGTATCGGCCGCGCGCCTTGCCTTAGGATCTCTCAACTTGTTTGTTTTGTGCTTGGTTGTGGACCAAGGACTTGTGGTTTTGCTTCTGAGGGAAGAGGGTGACTTGTTGGCCATCCCTGCAACCCATCTGCTAAGGCTTTGTGCCATCGGCCATGTTTTCTTGTCATCGGCCATAAGTGTTGGCCGTTCGGCACTCTTTTTGGTCGATCGGCCATATTCCTTGGCCAAGACCTTTCCACATGCTTTTGCAGATATTTTTGTGCCAGCTGTGCCAGCTAGTGAGCACAATTCTCATCCTCCATACACGTGAAATTCTCTAAGAAGGGAGGCCCTTCTCCCTTTCCAGAGGTTCTGAGAATTTGATATAGAAGTTATATATCTCTCTCTATATATATTTTACCTCTCTCTCTTCATTTGCTCTTGTTTGTACTCAAAAGTGTGATTTCTTCATTCTATTGCACACAAACACCTACTAGAACACCATCCTTTTGTTGCTGAGGTCCTTAGGAGCTGGTGTTAGAGTTTTTGGATTGGTTTAAGCTCAGAAAGAGTCCTGGAGTTGTGTTCTTGAAGGTGTTCTTCAAGGGTGAGCAACTAACCTTTTAATCCCTCATTCTTGCTTAAGCTTTTAGACCTACTTGCATGCTGATTTAAGCTTAACTTTCTACTATAAAAAGTTCTATTTTTTTATGCTTGTGATGTTTGTTTAAGGTCACTTTTGTGTTGGGGGTAGTCTACCCTGTCTTAGGCCTTGTTTGGCCTTGTTTTGAACCATCCTTTTAAGCTATTGGGACCACCTTGTTTGGGCCTTCTCACCACTGAAATCCAAAGGATTTTCAATGGTGGAAAGGTGGTTTTGAGGTCCCAAATAGGAGAGGGTCACCCCTCTCTCCTTGTGTTTTGTAAGCTAGTATAAATGGTTCATAATAGTAGCATGTTTGCTTAGCTTGTTTTGGCTCCATTTCAGCAAGTATTTGGTGTTATTTTGCCATGTTATACCTCTGTCTAAAGTTGGCTTGATGACCTCTTGCATGCACCATACACTTGTAGAGCAATTTTGCATGCTAGCATAACATGCATCTTGTGTTTGGACCATCATTCTTGCATGTTTTGGCTCAACTCAAAGGAGCTTTTAGCCTTGTTTTACCATGCTCTAACTCTAATTTTGTATTGTCTTGGTCATGCATGCATTGTTTTGTATAGCCATGGTTCAATCTAGCTTGTTAGCTTTGTGCATCAAGTCCACTAGCATGCATTGCTTAGACTATTCTCATGATTTGGCATCATTTCATATGTGATTTTAGTCCATATAGTGTGGTCTTGCACTCACATTTGTCCCCTTTTCCATGCATTGGGAGGTTGGTGTTTTATGCCTCAAGAATGGATCATTGTGCATGCCATCATACTTAGGCTTTTGGGATGCCATCTCAGTGGGTTTTTGGGCTTATTTTGGCATGCCATAACTCTGATTTTTATTGGTTAAGTCATGCCATGTTTGGTTAAAATAGGTGTATACCCCTTTGTGGCCTTGCATGCTTCATGCTTTTGGTATTTTGTTCTAGCTTGTGTTGGCTAGGTTCAAGCATGCTTTTGGTCTTGTATTGACTTGCCTTGGGATTGTTTTGGTTGCCCTTGGTCCTTTGAGACTTGCTTTGCATGGCCATGGTGTAAGTCCCTTTGCTGGTTTTAAGCTTTCTTGCATGCGATGCTTGTCTTGTTTGGGTGGTTTGACATCATTCCTCACATGATTTTAGAGCTTACTTTATAGCCATACTCTCATGTTTGTCACTCCTTGCTCATGTTTGAGAGTTGTGCTCCTTATGCCTAGCTTATGGACCAATATGTGTGCATGCATACTTTGCCTTTTGGTGCCTTGGTTTTGGTGTTTTGGCCACTGATTTGGGCATGGTTGAGGTCTGTCTATTTTGGTTTAAGTCCATCTTTGCATGTTGTTGCATGCTTGTCTTGCATGTTGTTGCATGCCATGCATGTTTGCATATTTAGGTTGCATTGCATTTTGCATGCTTGGTACATTGTTGCATACTTGTTGCATGCCATGTTGTTTGCATGTTTAGGTTGCATTGCATCACGTGTGCATGTTTGAGTTACATTGCATTTGGCATGCCTATGTTGCATTACATAGTATCTCCATGTTGCATGCATTGCATTGTGTTTGGTTTGGGGTATTAAGCCAAACACGAGGAACGAGGGACGTTTCATACTTGAAGTGATGAAACGTGCCTCAATTCTCGGTCGCCGACACTCTTGATCCAACATGATAGAGTTTAAGGCATTTGTGTGTTTTTGTGCATTTCATTCACATTGATTTGTGCGACTCGGCCTCTTTGGCCATCATGCATTGGAATGCGTGATTGATGGCTCGAGAGTCGAGCACTACACTCCTTTGAGCTTCAAACATGATAAGGGGTGTAATTGCACAACATTTTCTTGCAAATGTATTGCCATGCCTCTATTTGTACTCTGTTGCAGCAAAAGGAGCAATTTGTAGGAAGAGATGGCCGATTGGCTATCTGGAGTGCCGATCGGCTAACAATTTTTGGCCGATGGACTCAAAAGTGGTCGATGACCCTTTTCCCTTGGCCGATGGCCATAACTCTTGGCCGATGGCTTCTCAGCATGTCCATGAGGTGGTTCAGAAGCATCACAGAGATTTGTACAATTTTCAGAGGTGCAAAACAGTGCAAACAGAGGCAACATGAGGCATGGCAACGGATTTTCGAGCAAAGTCGACCGAGCATGCATCTCTTCCTCACCTGCGAGGCCATTTCAGTATTCATGATTAGTTCATGTAGTTTAATCATTTAATTGGTTTTGTAATATTCATTTAGCTTAGTGTAGCTATTTGTTTCAATTTGGATTATAATAATTAATTAGCTTGTCAGTTAATTAGTTTTGGTTTTGTAATAATTAGTCTAATTAGATTATTAGATTAGTTGTTTAGCTTAGCGTAGCTAGCTTGTGTTATTCATTCGGACCCTCCGTTGAGAGAGCGAATTTTGTAATAAGTGTGCGTGAGTGTGTGAATGTCTTCCAACCCCACGTCTTTCTCCCTTTTACTTAACCGCTTACGATGGTTAGTTCTAGGTCATATTTAGATTAGCATCCTTATGCTATACATGTTTGCATCCATTCATCTGTCTTTCATGCACCGAGCTCGGTGCATCATATAAACCACATTGTATTTCAATACATTTACTTGAATACGTGTTCAACAACATGTTATTAAGTTGCATCTCATATGCCATCTTAGAATAGCCGAGCCTATTTCTAGTTGCATTTTGCATGTGTTGCATTAGCTATCTTAACATAAACTAGGATCATGCATGATTTCTAACTAGTTGTTATTTTGGCTTGGAGTACACTGTAAGTGTTTATGCTTTAGCATCTTACATGTGTGTTAGTGCTGCCATGTTTAGCATGCTTGCCATGAGGCTAACTGCTTAAATGATTAACTGCATGAATGTCTGTGGATGAAGGTTGGATTGCTTGAATTGGAACAATTCATTGAAATGTGTGTTTTAAGCCCACTTGAGGGTGGCAAATCATGTTTTCTAAGTCCACTTGAGGGTGGCAAATCCACGTCTTAGCCTACCTGCGAGTAGCACCTTCAAATCATTTTTAAACAAACAAACATGAGATGTTTTGTTCTAACTTAGGCGATCTAGTCTATACTTGTGTGTTGTGCGCATCACATAGTAATTCTAGGCTAATAACCGGAATAAGAACGCATGTGTTTTCAAAAATAAAATATCATATTAGTAAAGGTCGATCTTTGATCGGACAAGCGGGGGTGCTCATTGCATGACCTTCCCTCTCGTACCCAAGTTCCCGAGCCGAGGCAACTTTGGTGATGACGGACATGTGGCTTTAGGCACGAGTCAAGGTTTCCTAAATTTTTCAAAATAAAATATTTGGGTGACGACTCTGTATCTGGCAAAGCAGTCCATGTTTGGCACTTCTTTATAAAAATCAGTTTTCCAAAACGATTTTTGGACTCTTTAGTGATTTATTGGTCTTGCATTGCACTTTGTGAGATTAGATTCAGAACCGTGACATTGAGTCCGAACTGTAGTAGCTAATGAACAAAACGGATTTTTGGGCCAATTCGCGCGCAGGGCTGTGACGTTCGGGCAAGACTACAGTTTCTGGCGACTCTGCTAGGGATTTAGAGAACTTGACTCGAACTCATGATGTCTTGTTTTGATTACACTTATGTGTCTCTTTGCATTGCATTGCATTTGCATTGGTGCGCTTAGGACACCGTGTTTGCCATATGCTATTCCTGAACGGTTTGCCAGAGGCTCGCTTTGAAAAGCGTGCCATAAGGCTGACCGGTTGCAGGCTCTGCCACGACGAGAACACAAACCCCGATCTTTACCGGGGCACCCTTTTTGACCATTCGACCTAGTGCATATCGGAAACTGTAGTGACCATTCCAAGCTAGGACAGGTTGCTTACCCGATTATAGGTTGCTTGAAAACGCTATATGCGTAGTGAAACCTAGCTCCTAACAAAATAGGACAGGGAAGCCTTACCCCTCCATAGGGGTGTTTTGGCTCTCACTTGCTTGCTATGTGCTTTTAGAGTTGGCCTCTACAGGAATGCACGTATCAGTTTTCAAGTCTGGGTATTAGGCCTGCGGGCATCAGATTCGAAGAACCAGTTTTACCTGCGGGTATCAGATTCAGATTTGGGGCAGTGATTCGGGAACAGTGATCAGTGGTTGAGAACAGTTCTTTCAGCTTGCATTTGCCAACTGTGTGTTGTCTTTACTTAAGCCGTTATGCTGTCCGTTTTCTTATTCTTTGTTTCCTTATTATGCTTTATTTATCTTTTTGCAAGGTAGTTTAGCACCATTGCATCCGACTAGGCAGATATTCCCCGAGCACTCTGGGTTAGAGGTCGTAGACTTAATCGATCCAGGGATCTGATAGACGGACAAGTAGTGTTCCTTTCTTATCCTCGGTTACCAGACGGAGGTCAAAAAGGCGCAGTGTATCGGTACAGCAGTCGCCAGATCAGTGGTCTAACCCACCAGTGAACAGTCAGGCTGAGGTCTCAGTTTCTACTGTAAGGACAGATATACTGGTTGTTCAGATAGATCAGCATAACATGGCAGGTATAGAGGAGATGATGCGTCAGCTCCAAGAAAGTATGAAAAGCATGCAGCAGGATGCTGCTCGTCAAGCAGAATTTGTTGCACGCCCGGCCGAGGTTATGGCCCAACAAGCAAAGTTAATTGCCAGATTGTAGCAACAACAACCACCACAGTAAGCTGGAGCATTTGCTTCGCACCAGGCTCCTCCTCCACCAAGAGTTCCAATACTCGGGGAGACCACTCACGTCCAGGAAAATACGAACGTTCCAACGGGGTCGGCTCTGCCCCCGACCCTACCCCAGCTATCTAAAGCACCTACCAACCTAATGGATTCGCCGTTTGAGTTCGAGGTGGACCCTGTAGCGTTAAAAGTGAGCAAGCTTGAAAAGCTGTTCAAGAAGTCTCAATGCGTGAAATTCATTCCGGATATTGAGGATGGGTATACCAACTCAGCCGTGACTCTGTTGGACCGGTTTACAATGCCGCACATAGACCGTTTCGACGGGTCTGGAGATCCTATGGTGCATTTGCGGCTGTTCTCGGATATACTAAGGCCGATGGGCCTCTCTAGATTGCAGAAGCTTTCTTTGTTTGGCCGGACCTTGTCGGGTGTAGTGACTATTTGGTATGCAAGACTGGAAGACTCTGTTAAGAGGAATTGGGAGGAGATGGCTGAGGCCTTTGTAGCTCAATACTCCTACAATACACAGATCGAGGTCACAACTCGTGATCTCGAGACAACTAGGCAAGAACTGAAGGAGAGCTTCTCAGATTTTGTGACCCGCTTGAGGGCCAAGGCCTCGATGATGACCATCAGGCCTGTTAACAAAGATCAGATTTGAATGATTGTGCACAACCTCCAGCCCAAGCTCATGCAGAAGATGGTCGTTCTCCCCCTCCCCACCTTTGCAGATCTACATGAGATAGGGGTGCAGATTGAGGATGCGATGAAGCAGGGCCTCATTGATCATGAAAGAGAGCAGCCCAAGAGGGCATTCAACCGCAGTACAAATGCAAGCACAAGCAGTGTTGCAGCTGCCAGATCTTCAGATGTGGGTATGGTCACCGCCACCACTACCCCCTAAGAACCCTTGCAGCTATACCATTCACCGGTGCGTCCGGAAGTAGCTCGCAAACAACCAAATTCCCACCCCGAGGCCAGAGAACCTTTACCTTGTTGTATATATCTCCGTCCAAAGCTTTGGGGGTTTTGATCAGCGGAGGCAGATGAGAATGATGATACAGAGCTTGAGGGGTCTGCGAGCTTCACGTACAACCCGAGCGGTTACATTATGTCAGCAGGCCAGGCTAGGCTGAATGTGGAATTGCCAGTGGGGGCAGAGATTTGTGTAGTACAAGAGGATGGACCTAATCAGGGCTGGATGACCTGGCAGAACTGGAGGAGGACATCGCAAACCTTCAATTCTTCAATGAACAGGACTCAGGGGACGTGACTGTTAACTGGTTCGGTCTGGAAGGGTCAACAGAAGCTACTGGGTGGCTCAACGATAAGCCAGATGTTGTTGAGCAGCCTCAACCAGAACATGGTCCGTCAGGGATGGGGACATCAACAGTGGCCGGAAGGGCCGAGGAATAGAATGCACCGCCGGAGAGCACCGGTGTTAAGAATTTTGCTTAGAATATGGGCAGTTTGGGTACGGAAGATACTGAACAGTAGGCTGCACTGAAGCAGTTTGAGCGGGAAAGGATTGAAAATTCTAAGAGGGCCAGAAAGGCCAAAGCCCCTGCGGGGACAGAACGTATTGTGTGCACAAGAACGGAACGTGCTGTGAGCACAGGAACGGAAGGTGCTGTGGCACAAGAATAGTTGTAACGGAGCCAGACAGGTGTTTGTTGGCTGCCCACGGCATGTGGTGGGAAGATGACGACCTATATCTTGGCCCACACCGACGAAGACTGGGGGAGCAATCAGCTGGATGATACTTGGTACGTTGGTGAAGTTGACCACATGACTAGGAGCGGGTGGTATTTCAAGCCCCCGCACTTAGATCAACCAGAGGTGTCTAGAAAGGACAAAGAGGTGGAGAAGCAGAAAGATAAAATGCTCGAAGAGGAGGCTGTGCTGAAACAGCTTAAGAAGATACAAGCAAACATCTCCATCTGGAGATTGCTTATGGCTTCAAGAGTTCATCGACAGGCTGTCCTTTCTGCAATGGACAAGGCCAAACTTTCAATAGATACCACGCTTGAGCAGCTGGTAGGACTGGTCTTTTCGGGAGGAGCTTCCCTAACCCTGACCTACACCGACAAGGAGCTGCTGCCTGAGGGCTCGAATCACAACAAACCACTCTATATCTCTGTGGAGTGTAGAAACAAATGGATATCGGTAGTTCTTGTCAATACGGGATCCGCCATTAATGTGTGCCCGTCGAGGACGGCATATGCAATCGGGTTAAACCCCGCAGATTTTATGCCAACTGCCCAGATGATAAGGGCCTACGACAATACCAGCATAGAGGTGATGGGGACTGTGGAGATTCAGACTCAGGTTGGTCCAGGACAACAAGATATTGACTTTCATGTCTTGGACGTTCCCGCAACCTTTAATCTACTCCTAGGGCGGCCGTGGCTGCACCAGGTGAAGGCGGTCTCTTCCACCCTACACCAAATGTTGAAATACCCCTACAAGAAGGGGGTGGCTATTGTTTTTGGGAATTCGTCAATCCATCCGCTGCCAGAGGTCTCCACACCGGTTTTGGAAATCGAGCATGGCATGGAGGATATGTTCCTGTCAAGATTTACCCTAGCCGAGGCCCGGGTCGTACAGAACATTTTGGCTGTTGATGAGGGGTTATATGTCAGCGCACAGTCGGTGTACCTTATGAACAAGCTCCAGCACATCCCTGGGATGGGACTAGGAAAAAGTGACCGGAAAAGCATTACAGTATCGACCGAAGTGCCGCACAACCCGCATATCTTTGGCTTGGGTTATTTGCCCACCAAAGAGGACTGGGTGAGGAAAGGCACAGAAATGACCGGGAGAGCCAGAGCCAAGCAGACTGGGAGGCATTTTGAGTTGATGCACTGGCCTATCCAAGGCACCCTGAATGGACGCTTTGTCCGGGAGGGGGAAGATTTTCCATTCTACGGCTTCCTAGAGCCATGGCTCAATGTAGAGAAGAGGCGCCTGCCGGGTTTTGAGATCTTCTTTGACTTACAGTTGTCTGGGGATGATGTTGCCGAAGAGTAGATAGACCCATCGGCTGAGGCTGAGCAGTGTAAGGAAGGGAATTCTGAGAGCGCAGAGATTGAAATAGGGGTAGCACTGGCTTGTCTACTTTCAGATCCTCCAATCGTATATGAGTGCTTGGGTGATAGCTCAGTGTCTATGATTGGGAATGAAGCGGCTGCGAGCCCATCTTCAAGCATTCTGGATGTGTCCATCGCGCCCTCCCTCGTCTAGCAGTACGATGAGGGATTCTTATCGAGTAGCACCGAGTCAGGTAGTGAGCCGGAATCTGATTCCACCGAGTCTGTGGAGTCGAAATCAGGTTCCAGCTCATCTGAGTCTGAGTCCGGTATTCCTAGGGGTGACAACCCGGATGCCACAATCCTATCTAGGTCGTCTTTTTCTTTTTCCTTTGAGTCTGTTGTAACAGAGGAATCAGGCGACTTGGAAGTGATTAATGAGAATGGAATGGCTGTGGCCTTTAAGTACTTTTCTGTGCCCTTGATTTGTTGTATTAATCAAGACTTTCAAAATTTTGATGAAAACGACGAGGAAGAAATTCCTTTGATTTTGAAATATTTGCTTGATCAAGAGCAGGAGAGGTTTGTAAAACTGCTGGTTGATGAAATCACCACAATTAATGTGGGTACTGAGAAGGACCCGCGGTTGGTCCAGATCGGGTCCACGTTGTCTTCGGAGGAGCGCGAGCGCTTAGTCGCTTTGTTAAAAGATTTCAAAGATGTTTTCGCGTGGTCCTACGAAGACATGCCTGGAATCGATCCTAAGCAGAAACTCAGAAGGATCCACCCAGACTAGGCCCTCAAGATCAAAGAAGAGGTCACCAAGCAAATTGACGTAGGGTTCCTGCTGGTATCTGAATACCCAACTTGGTTGGCCAACATAGTTCCAGTGCCAAAGAAGGACGGAAGAATTCGGGTATGTGTGGACTTTAGGGATTTGAACAAAGCCAGTCCAAATGACGACTTTCCTCTGCCGCATATCGACGAGTTAATGGACTTCACTGCAGGGCATGCTTTGCTCTCATTCATGGATGGCTTTTCAGGCTACAATTAGATTTTGATGGCACCCGAAGACCGGGAGAAGACTGCTTTTACCACCCCATGGAGGACCTATTGTTATAGGGTGATGTTGTTTGGGTTGAAGAATGCTGCGGCTACATATCAACGGGCCGCGACCACGATATTACGCGACATGATCCATAAAGAGATTGAGGTGTACGTGGACGACATGATTGTCAAGTCCAAGGAAAGAGAGGGCCACTACACCGCCTTGCAAAAGTTATTCCAAAGGATCAGAGAGTTTCGGTTACGGCTGAATCCTCAGAAGTGTACGTTTGGTGCTACAGCAGAGAAAATGCTGGGGTACTTGATCACACAGAGAGGCATCGAGGTCGACCCTTCCAAAATCAAGGTCATCTTAGAAATTCCACCACCAAGGACTGAGAAGGAGGTGCGAGGCTTTCTGGGTAAAGTACAATTCATAAGACGGTTTATTGCAAAATTAACCTTGACTTGTGAACCACTCTTTGGTCTCCTGAAGAAAGGAAAGAAATTCCAATGGGACGGCCGATGCCAAGCTGCTTTTGAACAGATCAAGCAATATTTATAGAACCCACCTGTGCTGTCACCGCCTGAGCCAAGGAAACCGTTGATTCTATACCTTTCAGTGACTGAAACTACAATGGGCTGCATGCTTGCACAGGAGTCTGAGGACAAGGTAAAAAGAGCTATCTACTACCTGAGCAAGAAAATGCTGGATTATGAGACCCGCTACACTCCGCTGGAGAAGGCTTGTCTGGCCTTGGTATGGGCTACCAAGAAGCTGTGGCACTACCTGTTAGCTCACTCTGTAATACTGGTTTCAAGATTAGATCCCATCAAATATCTCTTCGAGAAACCAGCACTTACGGGTAGGCTAGCCCATTGGTTGCTTCTGCTTTCCGAATTCGATCTGAAGTATGTGACGCACAAGTCAGTAAAGGGGAGAACAGTAGCGGAGTTCCTAGCCGATCACCCAGTGGAAGAGGATGAAGCAGTCGAGTATTTGTTCCCAGACGAGGCCATTCTGCATGTCGAAGAAGAAACCTGGACGATGTACTTTGACGGAACGTCAAACCAATACGGGTATGGGATAGCACCCGACAATTCCCTCATACCTTTACCATTCAAGCTCCGATTCAAAGTCTCAAACAATGAGGCAGAGTATGAGGCATGTATTGCTGATTTAGAAGCCGTCCTAGAACTAGGGGCAAAACGGTTGGACGTCATCGGGGACTCAAACCTTGTTGTATCTCAAGCTAAAGGAGATTGGAAAGTTAAAGAAGAAAAGATGAGAATCTACCATCAGACCTTGGATGTGCTAATTCCTCGATTTGAGAAACTGAACTTCGCTCATCTGTTAAGACAGAACAACAGGTTCGTAGATTCACTAGCAACTCTCTCTTCTATGATAGACATTCCTTTCGGAGTCCGGATGCATCCGATCATCATCGAACAGAAATTTGTGCCGGCCTACGTGCTGATTGTTGCCATAGATGAGGTACAAGATGAGAATCCCTGGTATTACGATGTTTGGAACTTCTTGGAAAAAGAGGCGTATCCACCAGAGGCAAATGCCAAAGATAAGAGGGCAATTCGAAGAATGGCTACTCAGCTCATCGTCTGTGAAGGTAAACTGTACAAGAGAGGTCATCTCAGGATGCATAAGCTGTGTGTTGATGCTGAAGAGTCTAAGGACCTGATGGAGGCCATCCATGGAGGAGAGTGCGGAGCGCACATGAACGGGGTGATGCTAGCTCGGAAGATCCTTAGACAAGGTTATTATTGGTCCACCATAGAGGAGGATTGTATTGGCTTTGTCCGGCGATGCCACAAATGTCAGATACATGCAAACCGCATGAACATTCCGCCGTCAAAGTTGTACAACATGACTTCACCATAGCCGTTTTCAGTATGGGGGATTGATGTGATTGGGGCTGTCACTCCGAAGGGGTCCAATGGGCATGAGTACATTCTGGTAGCAATAGACTACTTTACGAAGTGGGTTGAGGCCCAATCTTATGCAATGTTGAAGGCATCGCACGTTGCTAAGTTCATCAGGAACAACATCATCTGTCGCTACAAGGTCCCAAACGAGATTATTTCAGATAATGGTTTCCACTTCAAGAAGGAAGTGATCAACTTGTTAGAGAAATACAACGTGGCTTTTCATAAGTCATTTACATATCGGCCGCAAACCAACGGAGCGGTTGAGGCCGCCAATAAGAACGTTAAGCACATTCTGCAAAAGATGGTGCAAACCTACCGAGACTGGCCAGATAAGCTGCCATTTGCTTTGTGGGGCTACCAGACTTCAATTCGAACTTCTACTGGGGCAACTCTGTATTCCTTGGTTTATGGGATGGAGGCTGTTCTACCTATCGAAGTTGAGGTTCCGTCATTACGGGTGTTGGCTGAGTGTAAGATAGTTGAGGCAAATTGGCAGCAAAGCAGGTTCGAATAACTCATGCTCTTTGACGAGAGAAGGTTGAAAGCACTGTATCACGTTCAGGGTTATCAACGAAGAATTGCTAAGGCTTTCAACAAGAAGGTTAAGTCCAGGAATTTGAAAGAATTCGAGTGTTTAGTTTTCAAAACAAGGTTCAATCTCATTTACATTGTTATGTAATGTGATGCGATACGATGCGATGCGATGCATAGAATGTACAAATGTAACACTTTTTTTAACAAAATGGCTATTTCATTCCATCATATTTTCTTTTGCAAAATGTACATAGTTTTGAAGAAAATAAAACCTGCTTGAGGCAGTACAATGTGCAAAACTACTAGTAAAAAGAAAAATAAAGCAAAAAAAGAAAAGTAGCAAAATGTCTGGATTGGTGTCGGTCACCTCAAGCACGGGAGTCTGTCCTCGTCCTCTTCCTCGACGAAGGTCCAGGATCGTCACCGCCAGCTCCGCCCTCTGAGCCCGAGTCTGAGCCATCTCCAGTCTCGTCCTGAGACGACTCTGCCTCTGCGTCAGACTCGTCATCGTCTGGGATAGGCGCTCGCGAGCTACTCCCAGAGTGAGTATGCCCGGCTCTACTGCGGTGACGTACTGAGATCCTTCGCCCTGCTCTCCCCGCTCATCGGGCAGGTACTGAAGCTCCTGCTGGAGCACCCCCTACGGCCGGTATCTGGAATGGGGCCTGAAAAGAACAGCGTATGAATACCGAATACAGTGTATGAGTACAGTGTATGAATGCTGTGAGTAGTGTATGGATGCGATGAGTAATGCGGTGAGCAGTGTATGATTACAGTGTATCAGTGTCGTGAGTGGTATGTGAGTGCAGTGTATCAAGTGTCGTATTGATAATGCGATGTATTAGATCAGTATGGAACAGATGTGAAGGTTTTCGGGCTGAGGTTAAAAAAACTCACCGGAATACCATATATGCTGAGCAAGTCCATGCTCCTCTGCAGCATCCCCATCACTGAGGCCGACAGCTCTAGAGCTTGCCCAGTGTACTCAATAGAAGCCTGCAAAAGTGTTGAAGTCATTAGTATTCTGTGGGATATCAAATGAAATGAATGACTGTACAGAATGCAAAGTATAGTATGTACCAGGGTCGAGCCGCGAACTCCGATGAGCTCATGACCAGCCGGAGGAGGAGCGATGGGTATCTGATAACTCTCCCCACCCTATCCTCGGCATGTCATGGTGGTGGGCAGCTCTGGCCACTCCACTCCGCGTCCCCTTCGGGAACCACTTCGTCGCGGGCCTGAGTCACCCTCGGCATTCCTACTCCTCCTGCTAGCGCTGCAGGCCTCTCCCTCTCATCTCAGCGAGTACTAGCCAGAGGTCACATGAGATAAGTCTGGATGAAGACGGTGTAGTCGCCCTCATCTCTAAAGAAGTCAGAGTCCCAGCCGATGGTGAAGTCAATCATCTCCTCCGGGGTGTACCTCTCTATATAACTCATGTGGATGGGAGGTGGCCTCGGAACTATCTACTCCGGTAAGCTGAGGGTCTGACGCAGAAAGCGCTCACCCAGATACCATGCCCGGCAGACCGGACCCTCCAGAAAAACCCTAAATCGGGCAGTCTCCCGAGCACCCGCATACTGCTCTCTCACTGCCTCAGGTAACGCAGCCCAGGGCTGCCAGGTAATCTGCAAATGACAGGATACACAGTTTGTTATCTACTGTTGAAAGTACAATGCAAAGTGAAGCTCAAATAAATTGTAATGTTTGACGTACCTCAGCTGCGGTGATGGTGTCGAAGTATCTGCGAAAGAATAGGAAAGACTCTCGTAGCCTCCGCTCGCATCTCACGTCGAATCGATAAGAGTATGGGACAGCAAGGGACATCTCCACCTCCGACTCTGGAGCAAGCCTCGGGAAGTAGGCATACACCCACAACTATAGAATGTAACAAGGTGAGAATGAGTATACTTATCAGTAAGGCAGTATGCAGATAAAGCAGAAATCAGAGAATGATGTGCAGTGTATTGTACATTGTATGAAGTGTATTGTGCAGTGTGTACAGTGTACAGCCAGTGTAAAACAGATTGCGTGTGTGCAGTGTGTGTGGTGTACAGATAGTGTAAAGTAGAACTGTAAAGCGAAAAGGGAAAATATACCTCCCAGGCCCGCTAGTAGCCTCCGAGCAAATGTCCGCTGCGGCGGGATGAAGAACTCATGTATCCATAGAGCATGGCCAAGCATGCGCCACCCCAGTCGTAGCGACGGATCTTGGTCACGTCCACCAATGCACTCAGCAGATATAGGGCGACAGTGTTCGCCCGGTCGGCAAATAAGGTGGTGCCCAGCAAAAACATGATGAAGCCTCGAGCGTACTGCTCCACCTCCTCACGGGTCGTAGACGCCTATATCCGAAACTGGTCCTCGAACCAAGAATACCTCATGAACCCTAGCCGGGAGAAAGGTGGCCGAGCGCCGAGTAAGTAGATCTGGGCAGCGTCCCATTCACCCATATCAGTGTCGAAGGGAATCGGATCACCCCCTACTCCGATGCCAGTGAGCATGGAGAAGTCGAAGGGAGTCATCGTCATCTCCCCTACAGTAAAAAGGTGGAAGGAATCGGTGGTGTCCCACCACCTCTCCACTAGAGCACCAAGAAGGGGCCTACTCGCAGTAAGGCGCAAGAGTCCCATGCAGAAAATGTCAAAGCTGGCTTGGTTGATGATATGGCGAACCGCATCGGGCAACTCCATGTACCAACCTCGGGCAATGGTGTTCCCATACCCCCGGAAGGCATAGGAATCTCCCTGTGTTCAAAGACAAACAGATGCAGAGCAGTGTTAGAAATACAATGTTTGAATACGTTCAGAATTGATGAAAATGCAGTGTGTGTGCATGTGTTCGAGTTTACGTAAATATCGTGTGTGAGTGTGCTCACGGTGAACTAAGCATGTGATGTATCAGTATGTTTGGGTTATTCAGTTAAAGAACAGAATTGGCTATTCGAGATACCTAATCTACATTACAGAAAATAAAAGAGGGGAAGAGTCTACCTCAGCAGCGCCGTAGGAAAGGTGTGACTCCGGCTCGCGTAACAAGAGCTCCAATGGTGCACCTCGCGCGTAGCTCCTGAACCGACGGATGCTATCAGGAGGCAGCATGTGTATCGCCGGCCGGTATGTCGCCAGGTCGAACGGTCAAACCCTCTACGGCAAGAGCTCGACCTCAGGGTTCGTATCCATCTCTGGAGGAGTCCCACCCCGTGGAATGTCGTTTGCCATCTCAAGAAGAGTGCAAAAATGGCCGAGGGTGTGGAAAATGGGCAAGAATGCCAAAAGTCAACCAAAGTCAACCCCGAGGGATGAAAAATAGGAGAAAAGGTCAGTGTGTGGGAAAAGGCACGAAGATCGAGGTAAACTCGGGGAAAACAAATCCCAAGTGATGGAAATTGAGAATGTGGCACCGAAAACATGTTTCATTCGGTTCAAAGTATGTAAAACAACGAGGGCTTCGTGAATCGAAAGTTGCGGGGGGCTCGAAAACGAGAGAAAATCTCGGATCTAAGGGTGAAAAATGACCTAGAGAGAGAAAGCAATGATTTTCGACTAAGGTAAAGTGAGGAAATAGGGTTTGAGGCCCTATATTTAAAGACCCGAGGCAAAATGTCAAAACTGCCCCAAAATTGCCATTTTTGGCCGATCGGCCAAATTGTTAGCCGATCGGCTAAATTTTTGGCCGATAATCTCCTTTTGTGGCCGATGGATGGCCGATGGCCTCCTCTTGTGGTTAATACACCTCCAATGCCCTTGTTTGGGTCAGTTTTGTTGATTGGTACCCTCATTTCTCAAGACAGTGCAAGAAAATACACTTTGGAAGCTTAACCGGCCTTCGTGTTGACCTTGAACTGTGTCTTCTGTGTGCGGCACTCGATACGCACGAGGTGTATCCTTTTTCGTATCCTTTTGTATATTGCGAGATTCGAAAATTGTTTTGAATATGTTGCATTACAATGCTTTGTCATGTTTGTAATAAGTGCGCTTGTTATACGTCTTTTCGTTCTTGCATTGAGCATGCCTCGTCTTGCTTTGAAGTTGCATCTCAACATCGCGAATAACTTGCCTTCACCATGCTTATGTTGAATATGTGCCTCTCTTTGTTGTCGCGTTGTTATGCACACATTATATGCGTTGTAGCGCACGTTTCCTCTCATTGTTATACACATTACTTGTGTTGTCGCACATGCTTTACTTACATGTGTTTATGCACCACTCAGCTTGCGTTGTCGCGCATGCCCTCCTCGCATTGTTATACACATTGCTTGCGTTGTTGCGCATGCTTTACTTACATGTGTTTATGCTTTTCCTCGCATTGTTACACATTGCTTGCGTTGTCGCGCATGCTTTACTTACATGTGTTTATGCCCTTGGCTTGCGTTGTCGTGCATGCCCTTTTTGCATTGTTATACACATTGCTTGCGTTGTCGCACATGCTTTACTTACACGTGTTTATGCTTTTCCTTGCATTGTTATACACATTGCTTGCGTTATCATGCATGCTTTACTTACATGTGTTTACACTTTTCCTTACACTTTTCCTCGCATTGTTATATACATTGCTTGCATTGTCGCGCATGCTTTACTTACATGTGTTTATGCACCACTCGGCTTGCGTTGTCGCGCATGCCCTCCTCGCATTGTTATACATATTGCTTGCATTGTTGCACATGCTTTACTTACATGTGTTTATGCTTTTCCTCGCATTGTTACACATTGCTTGCGTTGTCGCCCATGCTTTAATTACATGTGTTTATGCCCTTGGCTTGCGTTGTCGCGCATGCCCTCTTTGCATTGTTATACACATTGCTTGCGTTGTCGCGCATGCTTTACTTACATGTGTCTATGCTTTTCCTCGCATTTTTATACACATTGCTTGCGTTGTCTGTAGACACCCCATTTTTGACCGACCTTAAGACTCAGACGTCACCAATTGAGCGCTTGGTGATGTTGCATAATGTGCTTGTTCAGAAGTTTCAGAGTCGCGGCCGTGAGCCCTGCCTCCGGACTCCCGAACCCTTTTCTGTGCCTTGTCTCGGTTTGCGAACCAGACTCGGTTTTCTCTGTTTCTTTTCCTGAGGGGAGAGAGAGGTCCCGTAGACCATCTCTCAATGTCCGTAGGCTACATTTGGTGGCCGTAGGCCATTTTGCCCATTTCGGAGTCCGGTTCCCGGTTTTCGGAGCCGTCAGGCCGTGTGCCTCGGTTCGGGACCGCTTAACCATCTCCTATTGCTCTGATTTTTGGCATACATCTTATTTCATCCATTTTGGGGGACACTGGGGGCTGAGAAACCCACTTCGAGGTCAAATACAATTTTCGGTGCTTAACAGCCCATTTCCGGGACCCCGAACCGCGTGTTTTGGCTCCGGAACATTCGTTTTGCAACGATTTTCGCTCATTTTTGGCAGGTACCTCTGTTTTATCATAGGGAAGGTCACTGAAGGGTGGGAGGCCAGTAATTGTTGCAGCAACCAATTATTTCTCTTCCGGAGCCTCCCGGCGCCCGTTTTTCGCACTTCCGGGCTAATGTTGAATACCTTAGAGCTAGCGTTGCCAACTTTCAACCACATATCTGTGATCTACACATCTGGGAGGCCACTAAAAGTTGGTGGCCGGCCATTAAGGTCACCTGACCCTTTTGACCCCTTTCTTCCGGGCTAATGTTGAACCCCTTGGACCTTTTTTCTTGAACTTTGAACCACATATCTGTGATGTACACACCTGAGAGGCCCCTAAAAGTTCATGGCCGGCCAGTAAGTCAACTTGACCCTTTTGACCCCCTCTTTCCGAGCCATTGTTGAACCCCTTGGGCCCACTTTCTTGGAATTTTAATTACATGGTTGTGTTGTACACACATAGGGCTACCTCCCCAATACCTGGCCGGCCAGAAAAGCTTGTTGACCCTTTTGACCCCTAGCCGGCCGGCTAGGGGGTGTGGCCGGCCGGCCACCTCCAGCAAAAGTGAGCGGCCGGCCGTGCTCTCCTCACTGTACCCCTTCCAGCTGTGGGGCAATATCCCCCAGATATTTTCTGTATCCGGGGGATATTTTGGGAGAGAGTTATGCTCTCCATTTCACCCCCCTTTTACACCCCTTTCTTGACCTTATAACCAGCTGAGGGTCTTCTTCTTTAGGGTTAGAAAATTTCCTCTCCAAGCAAAAACCCTAAACTCCATTGTCTTCTTCTTCAATTCTTCAAAAAACCCTAAGTCCATAACCTTCATTCCTTCTACACCACCAAGCTCTACCACCACCATCTCATTTCCAGCAGCAAGGAGGGATTCTTGAAGGCTAAAGAAGCTGTAAATCAACCCAAGAAGCAACAAAAGCTTGGATCTTCAAGGGTAAGTTACACTTTGATCCTTTTGACCCTTTTCCTTGAGCTATTTCTAAGCCTCATCTCTTTTTGGTTTCAAGCTTCGGCCCTAACTGAAAAGGGCCATATTTTGAGCTCATCTTCACTTCTCATTGAGGGCTCAACCCTGTTTGAGCCCTCCATAATACACTTGCTTCATTGATCATCTTGTATGTCATAGTTTTGCATGCTATTTTTGACCTATGAGAAATTTATTTTCGAGCATGTTGTAAACTGATATGAGGCATATTTTGAGCCCCTCTTCAACATTGGAGAAGGGCTCAACATTGTTTGGTGTTTCCATATGTCACTTGTAGTTATATCTCCTATTTGGCCCAATTTTTGCATAAATTAGTAGCCCTCTTTGCTTCTGTTTTTGGACCTTGGTCCGAACTGAGAGTGGTCTTATTTTGGCCTATACTTCATGTTTCATTCACACTTTTTTTCTGTTTGGTGATTATTTTATATACTTCATGTTATAGCACCTTTTGAGCCTTGTTTTGCATCACATTTTTAGCATGTTTGTATACTGATTTGAGGTCTGCCATATACTGTAAATATTCATATTTTTGGTTCATCTTCAATGTTATAGAAGGAAATTTTTCAGTTTGAGTTTTTCTTATACCACTTGCTTCATTACCCCTCTTTTGGCCCCTATTCTTGCATGCTATTTTTGCCATACCTATACTTGCTGTTTGGCCATGTTTATAACTATGAAAGCGCATATTTTGGGACTGTCTAGCTTCTGTCTTTGCATTGCATGTCCATATTGTGCATGTTTGGCATGGCTATAGGCCATTTTGGGTGCCTAATGTTGCATTTCGGGACATTTCCTTGCATTTCATGTCATTTCGCTACATTTCGGGACTGTTTTTCCCCATATTTTGTTGCTGAAATTCTGTTAGTATGCTTGCATATCATTTTTGCCATGTTGCATTGCATTTCGTCATCGCCTCGGTTTGCGTGCCCGTGTGCACGCATTTCGAGGCACTCCATTTTTTATCCGACGGCATCCGATGTGAGTGTGGCTGAGGCTCACTCATGTTGGTATAAGCCCATTTGTCATTTTCATGTCATTTTATCATCGCTTCGGTTTGCGTGCCCGTGTGCACGCACTTCGAGGCATCTCATTTTCAGTGCATTTATCATCGCCTCGGTTTGCGTGCCCGTGTGCACGCACTTCGAGGCATCTCATTTCCATTGTATCTGTCATCGCCTCGGTTTGCGTGCTCGTGTGCACGCACTTCGAGGCATCTCATTTTCATTGTATCTGTCATCGCCTCGGTTTGCGTGCCCGTGTGCACGCACTTCGAGGCATCTCATTTTCATTGTATCTGTCATCGCCTCGGTTTGCGTGCCCGTGTGCACGCACTTCGAGGCATCTCATTTCCATTGTATCTGTCATCACCTCGGTTTGCGTGCCCGTGTGCACGCACTTCGAGGCATCTCATTTTCATTGTATCTGTCACCGCCTCGGTTTGCGTGCCCGTGTGCACGCACTTCGAGGCATCTCATTTTCAGCATTCCGTCATTTTCTCGGTTTGCGTGCCCGTGTGCACGCACTTCGAGGCATCTCATTTCCATAGCATTCTGTATGTTAGGATTATATCTTAGTTGCATTTCATGCATGCCATGCATATTGCATCATGTTCGGAATAGGAGTTAGCCCGGGCACGGGAAACGAGGTACATTTCGTACTCCGAGTGACGGAGTGTGTCTCAATTCCCCAGTCACCGACACTCCGGATTATCCATGATGGAGTTAGGTTTTAGCTGTAGTTTCATGTGCATTCATCCTATATTGAGTTGTGCATTTCGATTCCTCGGCCATCATGCCTCGGTTTGCGCGATTGGTGGCACGAGGATCGAGACATGCATATATCTGTGCAAATACATTGCTATGCCCCTTTCCTGCTCTCTGTTGCAGCAAAATCAGGAATCAGTAACTTTTTGGGAATTGGCACGCATTTCAAGAACAAGTGTAAACAGAGGCTAATAGGGGCATTTCGGTGGATTTCCACGCAAGACAATCCGGACATGCATCATCCATCAGAAGCAAGGCGGTCCCTGGCTTGCACGCCAGTTTTATTTGCTTTCTTAGTTAATTCTTTAATTAATTAAGATTTCGTAATATTTCGGACTGTAATATTCTTTTATTCGGGACTGTAATATTCGGACTGTATATTTATTCGGACCCTCCGAGTGAGGGCACAACTGTAATAAGTGTGCGTGTGTGTGTTGTATGTCTTCCAACCCCACGTCTTTCTCCCTTTTATTTATCCGCTTATGATGGTTAGATTAGGGCATATTTAAATTAGCATACAGTATGACAGCATGTTTGCATTCATTCATCTGTATTGCATGCACCGGGCTCGGCGCACCATACTAACTGCATCGTACTTTCAATTCCAAATTGAATACATGGTAGTTGTAACATTTCATATATCATCTTAGAATAGCCGAGCCTACTATAGTTGCATTCCATTTCGCATGCGTTGCATTAGGCATTTCTGTATACTTAGGATCATGCATGATTTCTAATACAGTTTTTGTTTTGGCTTGGAGTACCCGGTAAGTTTTATGCTTTAGCATCCTTGCATGCGTGTGAGTGTTGCCATGAATAGCATGCTTACCATGAGGCTATGTGCTTACCTGATATAACTGCCTGAATGCCTGTGGGTGGAGGCTGTGTTATCTGAATTGGAATAAATCATCAAATGTTTTAAGCCTACCTGCGGGTAGCAAACCGTTTTCAAAAACAAACAAGAAGTGTTTTGTTCCAATCCAGGCGACCTGGTCTATATTTATATGCTGTGCGCATCACATAGTAACCTAGGCTAATAACCGGTACAAGAACTCACAATGTTTTCAAAAATTGATATCATGGTTAGTAGAGGCCGGTCTATGACCGGGCGAGCGGGGGTGCTCACGAAGTGACCTTCCCCAATCGTACCCAAGTTCCCGAGCCGAGGCAACTTTGGTGATGACGGACACGTGGCCTTTTGGCACCGAGTCAGGGTTTCCTAAATTTCCCAAAACAAAATATTTAGGTGGCGACTCTGTATCTGGCAAAGCAGTCCATGTTTGGCACTTCTTTCAAAAATCTGTTTTTCTCAAAAACGATTTGCCGGATTTGGACTCTTTGGTTCAGACTTAGAACCGTGACTGACGAAAGTCGAGTCCGAGCTGTAGCGAGGTCCCCCGCGGCCCAGTTACAGTTTCTGGCGACTCTGCTGGGGAATTAGAGAACTTGACTCGAACTCATGATATCTGTTTTTGACTACACTTGCGTGTTTCTTTGCATTGCATTTGCCTTGGTGCGCCTAGGATACCGTGTTTGCCATCTGCTATTCCTGAACGGTTTGCCGGAGGCTTGTCTTGTCAAGGCATGACCATAAGGCTGACCGGTTGTGGGCTCTGCCAGTATGGGAACACAAACCCCGGTTTTACCGGGGCACCCTCTTTGACCATTCGGCCTAGTGCATATTCGGATCCATAGTGACTATTCCAAATTAGGACAGGTTGCTTGCCCGTTTATAGGTTGTTTGAAACCGCTGTGTGCATAGTGAAACCCTAGCTCCTGACAAAATAGGACAGGGAAACCTTACCCCAACATAGGGGTGTTTTGGCTCTCACTTATCTGTTATGTGCTTTAGAGTGCGTCTCTACAGGAATGCATGTATCAGTATATGAGTTTGGGCATCAGGCCTGCGGGCTTCAGTTCAAGTATTGGCAGTATCAGGCCTGCGGGCATCAGATCAGTATATGAGTTTGAGTATCGAGCCTGCGGGCATCAGTTCAGTATTGACAGTATCAGGCCTACGGGCATCAGTTCAGCATTGTCAACATCAGGCCTGCGGACATCAGTTTTGTATTACGGGTATCAAGCCTGCGGGCATCAGCCAGTATTTGAGGATTATTTATCTGCGGATATCAGATTCTGTTTTAGGGAACAATGATACAGGGATGATAATCAGTGTTTGAGGACAGTGTATATTTCAGCTTATTGACTGTGTGTTGATTATGCCCGACTATGTGTCTTGCATTTTATTTTAAGCTGTTATGCTGCCCGTTTATCTGTTTATTTATTTCCTTTTCGCTTTATTTATCTTTTGCTAGGTCAGTTTTAGCACGATTGCTTCCGACCCAACAGGCATTCCCCAAGCACCTTGGACACGAGGTCGTCGACTCCACCGATCTGAGGATCTAATAGACGGACAGCCAGTGTTCTATTCTCTACCCCCTGTTATCAGAAGGAAGCCGAAAAGGCGGAGTGTGTCAGAACAGAGGTTGTCAGGGCAGTGGGTTACTCCATCAGAGGACTATAGGACTGAGGTCTCAATTACTGTTGCAGAAATAGACATACCAGTTAGACAGATGGAGCAACAGAATACATCGGGGATGGAGGCTCTAATGCGCCAGATGCAGGAGAGCATGAAACAGATGCACGATGATGCCGTCCGTCAAGCGGAATTCTCCAAACAGCAGGCCACAGTCATGGCCCAACAGGCTGAGTTGATTACCAGATTGCAACAACAGAACACAGCGTCTGCTTCACAACAAATCCCTCCTCCGGCGGGGGTCCCATTACCCGAGAAGGCTCCTGCTATTCAGGACGTTCCTCCGAACACCCAAAGTACTGTACCGACTGTCCAAAATTTACAAGAGGACACGAGTCTTTCAACGGGGCCAGCACCGCCCCCGATTCCACTACAACTGTCCAAGGTTCATACATCCAATCACCCGGACTCTCCATCCGAGGTCGAGGTTGATCATACGGCTCTGAAATTGAACAAATTGGAGAAACTCTTTAAGAAATCCCAAGGGGCTAAGGCTATGCCGGATATCGGAGATGGATATACCGAGGAGGCCGTGACACTCCCCGATAGGTTCAAAATGCCACAAATAGACCGTTTTGACGAGACTGGTGACCCCATGGTCCATATCCGACTGTTTGCGGATGTCTTGCGGCCAATGGGCCTGACACGACAACAGAAGCTCTCACTATTCGGCCGAACCCTATCGGGTGTGGCCTCCCATTGGTACGCAAGATTATCGGATAAGGTGAAGAAGAATTGGGACGAGATGGCTGAGGCCTTTGTCACACAATATTCATACAACACTCAGATCGAGATCACAACCCGCGATCTTGAAACGACGAGGCAAGAGCCCAAGGAATCTTTCTCGGACTTTGTGATCCGATGGAGGGCAAAGGCGTCGACGATGACTTTAAGGCCCACTAACAGAGATCAAATTCGGATGATTGTGCGCAATCTCCACCCCAAGTTAATGCAGAGGATGATCGTAGTCCCCTTCCCCACTTTTGCAGACTTACATGATATGGGGGTCCAAATAGAAGATGCTATGAGGCAAGGTCTGTTTGACCAAGACAGAGAACAACCGAGGAGGACCTTCAATCGCAATAACAATGCAGGCCCGAGCAGCGCTGCAAATACGAGAGCCTCGGAAGTTGGTATGGTCACCACCACTCCCCCTCCCCCTCCAAGGCCCATGACTGCCACACCATTCTCCGGCGCGTCCGGAAGCAACTCACAAAACAGCCGATTCCAACCCCGAGGCCAAAGAACCTTTACTCCACTATATATGCCTCTGACCAAAGTTCTAGGAATACTGATCAGAAAGAATCATTTAAAACCCCTAGAACCAAAGCCATTACCGAATCCACTTCCCCCCTCATATGACCCGTCAAAATACTGTGCATACCACCAACAACACGGTCATGACACCGACCGTTGTTACAGACTGCGTCATGAGATCCAAGATCTTATTGACAAACAGGTGATCGCACCTCCCGACCAACCCAATGTTACGACCAACCCTCTCCCATCACATAACCAAGCTCCTCCTCCCAAAAGAATTAACTTTATCCAGACTGGGGTCGCATCTTACGATCCTAGCATCTACATTACCCCCACCCACCTACCCAAGCCGGAGGTGCTCCTCCCTGATTGCACTGACTTCTTGTGCATGGTGGACACCTCCAAAACCCAACCAGAACCGATGGTGGTGACCGTCGAAGGCAGGGCAGGGCAGATTTTGGGAGAGACCGAATCTGTTGAATCTGGGACTGGGCAGAGTTTTGCTAAGGGAGCCTATGATCCAAGCAAGTACATCCTATCAACAAGCCGAACTGGGCTAAGTGTAAAATTTCCCGAGACAGGAGAGCTATGCATGATCCGAGGGGAGGGATCTGAGTTATGGGCAGATGAGCCGACAACCATAGAAGAGGACTTTGCTAACTTGCAATTTCTCGATGATCAGGAGCTGGAGGATGCGTCCATTAACTGGAATGATTATGAGGGATCAGAGGAGGCCACGGGATGGCTCGAAGATCAACCGGATGCAGTGGGGGAAGCTCAACCAAAACAAAGCCCGGCAGGGGCAGAAATATCAGTTGTGGCCGGAACGGCCGAAAATCAAGTTGTACCGCCGGAGAGCGCCGGTGTTGAGAATTCCGCTCGGGACATGGGCATTGTAGATACAGGAACTGTTGAGCAACCAGCTGTACTGACGCAGTTGGAACAAGAGGAGCTTGAGGCTACTGAGAGAGCCAGAAAGGCAAAGGGCCCCGAGGGGACCGAAAGTGCTGTGTGCACAAAGACAGACAATGCTGCAAGCATATGGGCAGAGAGCACTGAGAGAGCAAGTAGACTGGAGCCGGACAGATGTCTGTTGGCTGCCAGCGGAATGTGGTGGGAAGATGACGATTTGTGTCTTGCCCACACCGATGAAGACTGGGGGAATAACCAGCCGGATGATACTTGGTATCTAGATGAAGTGGACCACATGACAAGAAGTGGGCGGTACTTCAAGCCCCCACAAATAGACCAGCCCGAGGCATCCGGGAAAGACAGAGAAGTAGAGAGACAGAAGGAGAAGCAGATTGAAGAGGAAGCTGTGCTGAAACAGTTGAAGAAAATACAGGCAGACATCTCCATCTGGGGACTGCTAATGGCATCACGAGTACACAGAGAAGCTGTCCTATCTGCTATGGACAAGTCCAAACTCTCCATAGACACCACGCCTGAACAACTGGTTGGGCTGGTTTTTCCGGGAGGAGGTTCCCCGGCATTAACCTTTTCGGACAAAGAGCTACCGCCTGAGGGCACAGGTCATAACAAACCTCTCTATATCTCTGTTGAATGTAGAGATAAGTGGATACCGGTGGTACTTGTTGATACCGGGTCTGCGATTAATGTCTGCCCGACTAGAACGGCATATGCAATCGGGTTGAAGCCCGTAGATTTCGTCCCAACCACCCAAGTGATCAGGGCATATGACAATACCAGCAGAGAAGTGATGGGGACTGTTAAAATTCAAACTAAGGTTGGTCCAGGACAACACAGTATCGAATTTCATATCTTGGACGTTCCCGCAACCTTTAACTTACTTTTGGGACGACCGTGGTTGCACCAGGTCAAAGCAGTCTCTTTCACCCTACATCAAATGCTGAAATACCCTCACGGGAAAGGGGTAGCAATCGTTTTTGGAAATTCATCGATCCATCCCCCGCCGGAGGTGTCTACACCCGTCTTGGAGATCGAGCACGGCACGGAGGATGTGTTTTTGTCGGGGTTCACTTTGGCCGAGGCTCAAGTGGTGCAGAATGTCATGGCTGCGAATGAAGGCATGTATGTTAGTGCACAATCCATATACCTCATGAACAAGCTGAAGCATACCCCTGGGATGGGATTAGGGAGAAGCGGCCGGAAGGGCATCTCAGTGTTGGCCGAAGTGCCACACAACCCCCACGCCTTTGGACTGGGTTATCTGCCCACCAAGGAGGATTAGGTGAGGAAAGGGAAAGAAATGGCCGGAAGGGCCAGAGCAAAGAAGGCCGGGAAGCCATTTGATTTAATGCACAGGCCCATCTGGGGTACCCTAAACGGACGTTTCGTCCGGGAGGGGGAAGATTTTCCGTTCTGCGGCTTCCCGGAGCCATGGCTAAACGCAAAGGGGGAGCGCGTGCCTGGTTTTGAAATCTTCTTCGACATACAATTATCTGGGGATGACGTTGCCGAAGCGCAGACAGACCCACCAACTGAGGTTGAGCAGTGTAGAGCAGTGGATCCTGAGAGTGCAGAGCTTGAAATGGGGGTAGCACTGGCGAGTCTACTATCAGATCCTCCGATCGGCCAAGAGTGCTTGGGGGATAACTCTTCGGTTTCTATGATCGGAGATGAAATAGCTGCGGGCTTTCCAGCGCCGATCTTGGATGCATCTATCGCACCTTCTCTCATCTGGCAATATGAAGAAGGCTTTTTATCTAGCAGTTCCGGGTCAGGTAGTGAGCCGGAATCTGATTCTGCCGAATCTTCTGCGTCGGAATCAGATTCCAGCTCGACTGAGTCTGAGTCCGGTATTCCTGGGGGTGATAACCCGGATACCACAGTCCTGTCTAGGTCGTCTTTTTCATTTTCTTTTGAGTCTGTTGTAACAGAGGAATCTGACGGCTTGGAAGTATTTAATGAGAATTATGTGGATGTGGTTTCCGAGTATTTTTCTGTGCCTTTGATTTATTGCTTAAATCAGGATTTTCAAAATTTTGATGAAAATAGTGAGGAAGAAATTCCCCCAGTTTTGCAACGATTAATTGATCAAGAGCAGGAAAGATTTGTTAAACCTTTAATCGATGAAATCACTACTGTGAATATTGGTACTGAGAAGGACCCGCGGCTGGTCCAGATCGGGTCCACGTTGTCTTCAGAGGAGCGCGAGCGCTTAGTCGCTTTATTAAAAGATTTTAAAGATGTTTTCGCGTGGTCCTATGAAGACATGCCTGGAATCGATCCTGAGATTGTACAGCACCGGATCCCTCTTGATCCAGAGGCCCGCCCTGTCAAACAGAAACTCAGAAGGATTCGCCCGGACTGGGCCCTCAAGATCAAGGAAGAGGTCACCAAACAAATTGACGCAGGGTTCCTGCTGGTATCTGAATATCCAACTTGGTTGGCCAACATAGTCCCGGTGCCAAAGAAAGACGGCAGAATTCGGGTTTGTGTAGACTTCAGAGATTTGAACAAGGCCAGTCCGAAGGACGACTTCCCCTTGCCGCACATCGACGAATTGGTAGATTTCACGGCAGGACACGCCTTGCTTTCGTTTATGGATGGTTTCTCAGGCTATAATCAGATAATAATGGCACCCGAAGACCGGGAGAAGACTGCGTTCACTACCCCGTGGGGTACATATTGTTATAGAGTGATGCCATTCGGGCTGAAGAATGCTGGAGCTACGTATCAACGGGCAGCAACTACAATATTGCATGATATGATCCATAAGGAGGTCGAAGTGTACGTGGACGACATGATTGTCAAGTCCAAAGATAGAGAGGGCCACTACACCGCCTTACAAAAATTCTTTCAGAGGATCAAAGAGTTTCGGCTGCGACTGAACCCCCAGAAATGCACGTTTGGTGTTACAGCAGGGAAGATGTTAGGGTTTCTGATCACACAAAGGGGCATCGAGGTCGACCCTTCCAAAATCAAGGCCATCTTAGAAATGCCACCACCAAAGACTGAAAAGGAAGTGCGAGGCTTTCTGGGTAAAGTGCAATTCATAAGACGGTTTATTTCTAAATTAACCTTAACTTGTGAACCACTTTTTGGTCTCCTGAAGAAAGGAAAGAAATTCCAATGGGACGGCCGATGTCAAGCAACTTTTGAGCAGATCAAAGAGTACCTACAGAACCCACCCGTGTTGTCACCGCCAGAGCCGGGGAGACCGTTGATACTATACCTTTCAGTAACTGAGACCACCATGGGTTGCATGCTTGCGCAGGAATCAGAAGACAAAGTGGAAAGGGCCATATATTATCTGAGCAAAAAGATGCTGGATTACGAGACCCGCTATACGCCGCTGGAGAAGGCTTGTTTGGCCTTGGTATGGGCAACCAGGAAGCTGCGGCACTACCTGTTAGCCCACTCAGTAATGTTGGTTTCGCGTTTGGATCCCATTAAATATCTTTTCGAGAAACCAGCACTTACGGGTAGGCTAGCTCGTTGGCTGCTGTTGCTCTCCGAATTTGATTTGAAGTATGTAACGCGCAAGTCAGTAAAAGGCAGAGCGGTAGCGGAGTTCCTTGCCGACCACCCGGTTGAGGGGGATGAAGCGGTTGAGTATCTATTCCCAGATGAAGCTATTCTGCACGTCGAAGATGAAACCTGGACAATGTACTTTGACGGAGCGTCAAACCAGTATGGGTATGGGATAGGGGTGTTGCTGATAGCGCCTAACGATTCCCGTATCCCTTTAGCATTCAAGCTCCGATTCAAAGTTTCTAACAATGAAGCAGAGTATGAGGCATGTATCGCTGGCCTGGAAGCAGCCCTGGAACTAGGGGCAAGACGAGTGGACGTCATTGGGGACTCGAACCTTGTTGTGTCTCAAGCAAAAGGAGATTGGAAGGTCAAAGAGGAAAGGATGATAATCTACCACCAAACCTTGGATCTTTTAATTCCTCGGTTCGAGAAGCTAAATTTCACCCACCTCGTAAGAGAGAACAACAGGTTTGCAGATTCATTAGCAACTCTATCTTCTATGATAGACATCCCGTCCGGAGTCCGGATGCGTCCAGTCATTATTGATCAGAAGTTTGCGCCAGCATACGAGTCGATTTCCGCCATAGATGAGGTTCAAGACGGCAACCCCTGGTACTACGACATCTGGAACTTCTTGGAAAAGGAGACATATCCACCGGGGGCAAATGCCAAAGATAAGAGGGCTGTCCGAAGAATGGCTGCTCAGTTCATTATCTGCGGGGGAAATTTGTACAAAAGGGGCCATCTGGGAATGCATAAGCTCTGTGTAGAAGCTGAAGAGTCAAAACGCCTGATGGAAGCCATCCATGGGGGGGAGTGCGGTGCACACATGAATGGAGTAATGCTGGCCAGAAAGATCCTCAGACAGGGCTACTACTGGTCAACCATGGAAGAGGATTGCATTAATTTTGTTCGGCGATGCCACAAATGTCAAATTCATGCAAATCGCATGAACATCCCGCCGTCAAAACTATATAACATGACTTCACCGTGGCCTTTTTCAGTCTGGGGAATTGACGTGATCGGAGCTGTTACCCCGAAGGGGTCAAACGGGCATGAGTTTATCCTGGTAGCGATAGATTATTTTACAAAGTGGGTCGAGGCCCAATCATACGCGGTGTTGAAGGCGTCACACGTCGCAAAGTTCATCAGGAACAACATCATCTGTCGCTACGGGGTGCCAAACGAGATAATTTCGGATAATGGTTCCCACTTCAAGAAAGAAGTAATAGACTTGTTGGAGAAATACAATGTGGCTTTTCATAAGTCATCTACATACAGGCCATAGACCAACGGAGCGGTTGAGGCCGCCAACAAGAATATCAAGCATATACTACAGAAGATGGTGGAAACCTATCGAGATTGGCCAGACAAGCTGCCATTTGCTCTGTGGGGCTACAGGACTTCAATCAGAACTTCTACTGGAGCAACTCCATATTCATTGGTCTATGGAATGGAGGCTGTTCTACCCATTGAGATTGAGGTTCCATCGTTACGAGTATTGGCTGAATGCCAGATAGCCGAAGCAGATTGGCAGCAAAGCAGATTCGAAGAACTCATGCTCTTTGATGAAAGAAGACTGAAAGCACTGTACCACATCCAAGGCTATCAACGCAGAATCACCCGGGCTTTCAACAAGAAGGTTAAGTCCAGGAATCTGAAAGAGGGAGATTTGGTGCTCAAAGACAACCGAGCTCCCATCCACGACCCAAGGGGCAAGTTCAAACCTAATTGGACTGGTCCTTACATTATCAAAGCTATCTGGTCAGGTGGGGCTGTGGTTCTGATGGATCTAGATGGCTCGGAGTTCTCACAACCGATCAATATGGACAAGTTGAAGAAATACTATCCTTGAGAGGCTTGCTAGGCCGAAAACCCGAAAGGGCGACCTAGGCAAGATTCAGAGCACAAAAAATTAGAAAATATAAAAAATGAGCTCGCAAGGTTGAAAACCCGCAAAGGGCGGCCTTGGCAAAAGTTAGAGCGCAAAAGGAGAGTGAAAATACTCGAGCGAACCTGAGCCTGAACTACGTAAGACTTGATTCCCATCTTTGGGATACGTAGGCAGCTTCGTCTTGAAGTTCAGTCATAAACTTTTCCCCGATCAACTTTGTCCATTTCGATCATCTCAGTCATCTTTATCTATCAGCATTTACCGTGATTTCCGGTACAGTGCTGTTCAAACTAGGGGCAACTTTCCGTTGCCGCGACGGTGCAGAGTTACTCAGACTAGGGGCAACTTTCCGTTGCTTTGGAGTGCCGCATTGTTCTTCAGACTAGGGGCAACTTTCTAGTTGCAGGGATCTGGGGTTGTGCATTTCAGTGACAGATTTTCGGCGTGTCCAGTTCTGATCCACATCGAAAATAGTTTTGAAAAGTTTTAATAAAAGTTGACTTTGTTCAAATCAATCTTTTTACGACTTAGACCATTTTTGGACCAAAAGTGGAAAATTTTCAGTACCATAACTTTCAATTTCATTGATTTCAAAATAGAGTTCTCCTGCTCTTGCATTACAATCGAGGTTGCTTATTTTAGTACAGTCATAAAGAAAACTTGAAAATGCTAAATAAGCAATAAATTTGGGACATAGTTGAATCAAGTATCTCTGCGAGAGCTGGACGGAGCATCTGATGCCAAGCTGGGCCCAACCTGCGCCTCTTCACTAAGCCAATCCACGCATTCATCTGACAAAGTGCAACTGAAGGTTGAAGCAGGGGCCAGAAGCTCTCTAGTCCTCCATACCGTGGCATATCTCTGGCCGGCCAGCTCCCAGGGATGGCTGGCAATGTTGCAGTGTGTCTCCTCGGCCCTGTTTTACTCTTCGAAGGAGAACTCCAAGCATTTCCATGCAACGGGAGAGTCGAAGGCCTTCATTTCAGACGCGTTCCGATGCCCAGATCGTCAGAAGTACACCTTTTTGTTGTTGAGTTTTGCTTATCGAGTTGCTGTACTTTGCTTATCGAGTTGTTTGTCGAGCGGACGTGTTTTGTGTTTTTGAGTCACTGCTCTCTGTTTAAGCAATTTTTGTTAAAGTTTTGTTTGTTTGCATTGTTGCTTTTTGCTTATCGAGTTGTAAACTTGCTAAAGATTCTGTTATATCTTAGTAAGTTGAGTTGTTTAGTTTGTTGCGTTGGTTCACTACCTGACTTGATGATTACACAATGCGCATTACCATTCAATTTCTTTTTTGTGCAAAGTAAATGATGCGATATGATGCTAAAAGTTCAAAGTACAAACACCTTTCCAAAAGCTATTTCATTTCATCATGCTTTACAACAAACAAAGGTACAAGTTTTACAAAAATAAAACTGCCTAACAATGTGCAAAGTGCTACAAACTACTAGTAAAAAGAAAAATAAAGCATGGAAATAGCAGCATCAAAATCCTCGAGAGCGGGAACGAGAAGCACGCCTAGTCCTCTTTTGCGGGACAACCTCCACACCATCATCAGAGTCGGAGCTGTCATCCTCAGGATCCTCCTCAGCCTCGCCTCTGTTCCCCGAGCCAAAACCGGAGCCTCCCTCCTCAACAGATGTCTCGAACTGGCGGTCGGTAGCCTCCTCCTCATCAGGCTCCACCTCCACAACATGAGCTCTGCGTCTGCGAACAGGCCCTCCTCGAGCTCCTCGATAAGGCCTAGATGGCCCGGCTCCTCGGGAAGGCCGAGATGACCCCTCCCCCTGATAAGGCCGAGATGACCCCGCCCCCTGAAAAGGCCCAGATGGCCCAGCTCCCCAATGAGGCCCAGGTGGCCTGGCCTGCGGCTGACCGGACCATGTAGGCATCTGGAAACAAGGAGTTCAAATCAAATACATCAGTCCAAACATGTACATCGGATACAGATATAAGCAAAGGCTACATGAAGTGGGTGCATGTAAATACAGTGTACAAGTGGGGTATGTGGCAGATGTGCTCTACACAAGTAGTCTATCGATGCAGTAGAAATCAGCATGTCATCAGAAGTATGATAAATGCCAGAAAACTGAAAGGTACCTGAATGCCTGCAACGGACAACTGTGCCTCCCTGCGCAGGACCATGCCCTCGAGTGTGGCCACCAGCCCAACCACCTCCTCTATGTACCCTCGCGATGGCTGCAAAAATGAGTTCATAATCATCAGTAAACAGAAGAATGTCTAAACATCTGAGTGATGAATGAAAAGTGGAGCATACCGGCGGTGAGTCCGGATCAATGGCGTATCGATCACTGGGCATCAGAGGCTCTAGTGGAATCGGAATCGGAGAGCTAGCCCCGTACTGCCACGCCATCAACTCAGTGGGCATATCTGGCCATCCGACATGAGGATGAATCGACGGAGCCGGGGGAGCTGGTCTACTCCCACCTCTAGATGTGCCAGCCCGGCTAGAAGAAGGGATGTCTGTAGCTCGAGCCTGAGCCTGGTCCGAGGATGACATACCGGCAGGTCTCATCATCGGAATACGAGCTTCTGTCAATGGAGGCATCAAATATATGTGACGATAGGTGGCGTAGTCCCCCTCTGCAACATATAGCAAAGCATCGCTGCCCAGCATGGCGCCGACTACCTCTGAGTAAGAGAGCCTGTCAGCGGTCCGCATACTAGCTGGAGGTACCGCGGGAACATCCTGAGAAAGATACCCCCGTACCTGGCGCAGAAAGCGCTCCCCCAGGAACCAGACTCTGCCAACTGGCCCTTTGAGCAGGACCCTATACCGGGAGATGCCTGACGCTCCGGTATACTGGAGTAGGAGATCATCACCCAGGGGTGCCCAAGGCTGCCAAGTAATCTGCGGATGATGAATGCATAAACCAATCAGAAGTCGAGAATATACAGAGCAAATCAAAGATGAAAATGAAAAGAACTGTAAGTTCTGAAGTACCTCTGAGTGTCGCACAGTGTCGAAGTACTGTCACAGGCGAACCAGGGTCTCTCGAGGCCTCGCCCGGTGCGGGCCCTCAAATATCAATGAATATGGGGTCACGGGAATCCCCACCACCTCCAACTCTGGGGCTAACGATGGGAAGTATACATAAACCCATAGCTGAGAAAAGCAGTGCAGAATGTAAGTACGAAATGCTGAGAGCAAAATGCAGACTGTAAAAGTGCGCTGTATGTGCAATGTACAAGTAATGAAGAGCAGAAATGTAAATCAAGGAGACAGGAAGTACCTCCCAAGCTCTCCAGTAGCCGCCAAGCAAATCGCCCCGCCCGCGGGAGGTCGCGCTCATGTAAAAATAAAGGGTAGCCAAGCCGGCGCCACCCCAATCATATCTCTGGACCTGTGATAGGTCGACTAGAGCACTCAGCAGGTATAGCCCAATGGTGTTCCCTCTGTCGGCAAACAGGGTAGTCCCGAAGAGGAACATCAAGAAACCACGGGCGTACTGCTCCGTCTCCTCGGGAGTCTCGGGCACCATCTCCGCCCGCCGGAAATGGGAGGAGAACCAAGTGTATCTGACTCTCCCTGAAACTCTATCAACAGGTGGGCGAGCCCCCAACAAATACATCCAGGCGGCCTCCCACTCGCCCATATCCTCATCGTAGGGGATGGCCCAACCTCCGACATCAAGGCCGGTCAATACAGCAAAGTCAAAAGGGGTCATGGTCATGTCCCCGGTAGCAGAGAAATGAAAGGAATTGGTGGTGTCCCACCATTTCTCTACCAGAGCTGCCATCAAGGTCCTCCTGGCAGGACAGCGTGACAACCCGACACAGAAGGGGCCAAACCCCGCCAAGTCTACTAAGTCTCTGACGCCCTCCGAGAGCTCAGCATACCAATCCCGCGCCATGGTGGAACCATATCCTCGCACACTGCGGGAACCACCCTGCATTCAGAATGAATATATATGCCAATAATAAGATGAAATGGGCTGTGTGCCGAAGAAATGAAATGGGCTGTGTGCCGATGAAATGAAATGGGCTGTGTGCCGATGAAATGAACTGGGCTACGTGCCAATGGAATGGGATCGGCTATGTGCCGATGAAGTGAAATAAGTTGCACACAAATAAAATGAAGTAGTCGTGTGCTCAGTATAATCAACTTTCAGTTAATTTGTGGGCTGCGTGTTCACTATCTACCTGGGCTGCGTGTTCAGAAAATTTTGAAATGTGGGCTGCGTGTTCACTATCTACCTGGGCTGCGTGTTCAGAAAATTTGAATTTTGGGCTGTGTGTTCAACTTTCAGTTTAATTGTGGGCTGCGTGTTCACTATCTACCTGGGCTGCGTGTTCAGAGAATTTGAATTTTGGGCTGTGTGTTCAACTTTCAGTTTAATTGTGGGCTGCGTGTTCACTATCTACCTGGGCTGCGTGTTCAGAGAATTTGAATTTTGGGCTGCGTGTTCAACTTTCAGTTAATTTGTGGGCTGCGTGTTCACTATCTACCTGGGCTGTGTGTTCAACTTTCAGTTTAATTGTGGGCTGCGTGTTCACTATCTACCTGGGCTGCGTGTTCAGAAAATTTGAATTTTGGGCTGTGTGTTCAACTTTCAGTTAATTTGTGGGCTGCGTGTTCACTATCTACCTGGGCTGCGTGTTCAGAAAATTTGAATTTTGGGCTGTTTGTTCAACTTTCAGTTTAATTGTGGGCTGCGTGTTCACTATCTACCTGGGCTGCATGTTCAGAGAATTTGAATTTTGGGCTGCGTGTTCAACTTTCAGTTAATTTGTGGGCTGCGTGTTCACTATCTACCTGGGCTGCGTGTTCAGAAAATTTTGAAATTTGGGCTGCGTGTTCAACTTTCAGTTAATTTGTGGGCTGCGTGTTCACTATCTACCTGGGCTGCGTGTTCAGAGAATTTGAATTTTGGGCTGCGTGTTCAACTTTCAGTTAATTTGTGGGCTGCGTGTTCACTATCTACCTGGGCTGCGTGTTCAGAAAATTTTGAAATTTGGGCTGCGTGTTCAACTTTCAGTTAATTTGTGGGCTGCGTGTTCACTATCTACCTGGGCTGCGTGTTCAGAGAATTTTGAATTTTGGGCTGCGTGTTCAACTTTCAGTTTGATTGTGGGTTGCGTGTTCACTATCTACCTGGGCTGCGTGTTCAGAGAATTTGAATTTTGGGCTGTGTGTTCAACTTTCAGTTTAATTGTGGGCTGCGTGTTCACTATCTACCTGGGCTGCATGTTCAGAGAATTTGAATTTTGGGCTGCGTGTTCAACTTTCAGTTAATTTGTGGGCTGCGTGTTCACTATCTACCTGGGCTGCGTGTTCAGAAAATTTTGAAATTTGGGCTGCGTGTTCAACTTTCAGTTAATTTGTGGGCTGCGTGTTCACTATCTACCTGGGCTGCGTGTTCAGAGAATTTTGAATTTTGGGCTACGTGTTCAACTTTCAGTTTAATTGTGGGCTGCGTGTTCACTATCTACCTGGGCTGCGTGTTCAGAGAATTTGAATTTTGGGCTGCGTGTTCAACTTTCAGTTTAATTGTGGGCTGCGTGTTCAGAGAATTTGAATTTGTGGGCTGCGTGTTCACTATCTACCTGGGCTGCGTGTTCAGAGAATTTTGAATTTTGGGCTGCGTGTTCAACTTTCAGTTAAATTGTGGGCTGCGTGTTCACCATCTATCTGGGCTGTGTGTTCAGAAAAATTTGAAGTTTGGGCTGCGTGTTCAACTTCCATTTAAAGTGTGGGCTGTGTGTTCACTTTCGAATTCGGGCTGTGTGTTCGACAAATCAGTGTTTGAGACATGTGTTTTAATGTGGGCTGTGTGTTCGCAATTAATTAATGAACCGAGTGTTCGGAAATTTGAATGTTGAAACTACATGTTCAAAGATGTAAGGAAAGTACTATGTCACAAGCTGAATGTTTAAGCATTGCAAGGGTGCGAAATGTAAAATACAGAAGATGAGGTAAATACCTCTCGGGCCTCGTGAGAGAGATGCTGCTCCGGCTCTCTGAGAAGCAGATCCGCGGGTGCTCTCTCGTCAAACTGGTAAAATGACGGAAAACGGCACGAGGGAGGACGTGCACTGCCGGACGGTACCTCTCGGGCATGAAAGGTCGAGTCCTCGGAGGTAGAGTCATAGGATCGAAATCGTCCCCGGCACCCAGAAAACCTCCACCGTGAGGAGAATTGCCTGCCATTTTCGAGAATCTGCAAAAGGGGAGCAAAAATGAACAAAATGAGCAAAAATTGGAAAAAGTCAACAAAAGTCAACTCTCGGGAAATAAAAAGTCAACAAAAGTCAACTCCCGAGAAAATATTCTAAATATTAAGATGAACTTACCTCAAGTGGTGAAAATGCAAAAAGAAGCTCCGAAGCCGGAATTTAATCGCTCCAAAGTGTTTAAAACTAAGTGTTTTTACGAAAACAATTTGCGCGAGGCGTTGGAAAACGCGCGTAAAACTCAAAACTGGAGAGAAAAGTGTTGAAAGAGGCAAGAAATGAAGTGAGGTTCGGCTGCCATTTATAGGCCTCAAGCCTTGGTTGAAAAGGCATGCAAAAAGGAGGCAAAAAGACCGAAATGCCCTCGGAAAAAGGCCATGGCCGGCCGGCCCCTTTTTCTAGCTGGCCAGCCATCTGCTTTTTGCAGAAATGGCCGGCCAGCCATCTACTTTAATGGAAACCGGTTGGACACCCCCCCTTGGGAAGATAAGTGGCCGGCCATGCTCTCCACATGCTCACCTAGCTCTCTGCAAATTTTGAGGAAGATCGGAGTTCCCGGGACTTGAAAAAGTTCAAGAAAAGTACACTTCCGGTCGCGAAATTGCTCCGTCGAGACGTCGGTTTCAAGTTCTGACATGTGTCTCATCATCATTCATTGAAATCAAAGTGTATCCTTTTTGAATGAGCTGTAACCTTTCAAAGAAGCAGATCGGAGGTCGTGATCGAGTTACCCTCGCCGAAACACGCGTTTCCATACTCGTTGTTTCACGACGAATGACACTCTGATTCATGCTCATTTTTGTACTTTCATGCGCATAACTTGCATTCTCATGAGCATACTTGTCTTGTCATGTACATTTCTTGATATTGGCGTACCTCCGTGTTTGAGCATGCGTTGTCACACATATTCCATTCTTGCATTGCGACACATTCACTCACCGGCACTGCGTGTGTCGAACTTTCGAAATCGCATTAAATATATGTTGTTAGCATATTGTACTTGTTGCAATTTCTCTCTTTTGCAGGCACGATATTGTATGTACGGTTCAATTGAGGCTGGTGCGACCAGACGAATCGCGTAGGTATCGTATCTTCTCCGTGTGAGACGTGGCGGGGATTGAATAATCCTTCGCATTCTTAACTGCATGAAATGTAGTTGTTGCTTCGCATTCTTGCTTAAAACTGTTGCATCTATTTGCGAATACTTGCTTCATTACAGCTTGCTGCATTTGCATAATCATTGGGTTACCTTCGGCTTCTTGCATATCATTTGCATTTTGCCCCCTGCCTGTGGGCATGCCTGCGGGCACATCTCTGTCTATCTTGTATGTTTGTCTGAGTCTTCGGCCTTGTCAAAAATAGGTCGTCTCTGGGCTTTGACATTCACTCCCGTCACTTGTGACTTCCGAGTTCTGTCAAAGAGGGGCAACTGTAGACACCCCATTTTTGACCGACCTTAAGACTCAGACGTCACCAATTGAGCGCTTGGTGATGTTGCATAATGTGCTTGTTCAGAAGTTTCAGAGTCGCGGCCGTGAGCCCTGCCTCCGGACTCCCGAACCCTTTTCTGTGCCTTGTCTCGGTTTGCGAACCAGACTCGGTTTTCTCTGTTTCTTTTCCTGAGGGGAGAGAGAGGTCCCGTAGACCATCTCTCAATGTCCGTAGGCTACATTTGGTGGCCGTAGGCCATTTTGCCCATTTCGGAGTCCGGTTCCCGATTTTCGGAGCCGTCAGGCCGTGTGCCTCGGTTCGGGACCGCTTAACCATCTCCTATTGCTCTGATTTTTGGCATACATCTTATTTCATCCATTTTGGGGGACACTGGGGGCTGAGAAACCCACTTCGAGGTCAAATACAATTTTCGGTGCTTAACAGCCCATTTCCGGGACCCCGAACCGCGTGTTTTGGCTCCGGAACATTCGTTTTGCAACGGTTTTCGCTCATTTTTGGCAGGTACCTCTGTTTTATCACAGGGAAGGTCACTGAAGGGTGGGAGGCCAGTAATTGTTGCAGCAACCAATTATTTCTCTTCCGGAGCCTCCCGGCGCCCGTTTTTCGCACTTCCGGGCTAATGTTGAATACCTTAGAGCTAGCGTTGCCAACTTTCAACCACATATCTGTGATCTACACATCTGGGAGGCCACTAAAAGTTGGTGGCCGGCCATTAAGGTCACCTGACCCTTTTGACCCCTTTCTTCCGGGCTAATGTTGAACCCCTTGGACCTTTTTTCTTGAACTTTGAACCACATATCTGTGATGTACACACCTGAGAGGCCCCTAAAAGTTCATGGCCGGCCAGTAAGTCAACTTGACCCTTTTGACCCCCTCTTTCCGAGCCATTGTTGAACCCCTTGGGCCCACTTTCTTGGAATTTCAATTACATGGTTGTGTTGTACACACATAGGGCTACCTCCCCAATACCTGGCCGGCTAGAAAAGCTTGTTGACCCTTTTGACCCCTAGCCGGCCGGCTAGGGGGTGTGGCCGGCCGGCCACCTCCAGCAAAAGTGAGCGGCCGGCCGTGCTCTCCTCACTGTACCCCTTCCAGCTGTGGGGCAATATCCCCCAGATATTTTCTGTATCCGGGGGATATTTTGGGAGAGAGTTATGCTCTCCATTTCACCCCCCTTTTACACCCCTTTCTTGACCTTATAACCAGCTGAGGGTCTTCTTCTTTAGGGTTAGAAAATTTCCTCTCCAAGCAAAAACCCTAAACTCCATTGTCTTCTTCTTCAATTCTTCAAAAAACCCTAAGTCCATAACCTTCATTCCTTCTACACCACCAAGCTCTACCACCACCATCTCATTTCCAGCAGCAAGGAGGGATTCTTGAAGGCTAAAGAAGCTGTAAATCAACCCAAGAAGCAACAAAAGCTTGGATCTTCAAGGGTAAGTTACACTTTGATCCTTTTGACCCTTTTCCTTGAGCTATTTCTAAGCCTCATCTCTTTTTGGTTTCAAGCTTCGGCCCTAACTGAAAAGGGCCATATTTTGAGCTCATCTTCACTTCTCATTGAGGGCTCAACCCTGTTTGAGCCCTCCATAATACACTTGCTTCATTGATCATCTTGTATGTCATAGTTTTGCATGCTATTTTTGACCTATGAGCAATTTATTTTCGAGCATGTTGTAAACTGATATGAGGCATATTTTGAGCCCCTCTTCAACATTGGAGAAGGGCTCAACATTGTTTGGTGTTTCCATATGTCACTTGTAGTTATATCTCCTATTTGGCCCAATTTTTGCATAAATTAGTAGCCCTCTTTTCTTCTGTTTTTGGACCTTGGTCCGAACTGAGAGTGGTCTTATTTTGGCCTATACTTCATGTTTCATTCACACTTTTTTTCTGTTTGGTGATTATTTTATATACTTCATGTTATAGCACCTTTTGAGCCTTGTTTTGCATCACATTTTTAGCATGTTTGTATACTGATTTGAGGTCTGCCATATACTGTAAATATTCATATTTTTGGTTCATCTTCAATGTTATAGAAGGAAATTTTTCAGTTTGAGTTTTGCTTATACCACTTGCTTCATTACCCCTCTTTTGGCCCCTATTCTTGCATGCTATTTTTGCCATACCTATACTTGCTGTTTGGCCATGTTTATAACTATGAAAGTGCATATTTTGGGACTGTCTAGCTTCTGTCTTTGCATTGCATGTCCATATTGTGCATGTTTGGCATGGCTATAGGCCATTTTGGGTGCCTAATGTTGCATTTCGGGACATTTCCTTGCATTTCATGTCATTTCGCTACATTTCGGGACTGTTTTTCCCCATATTTTGTTGCTGAAATTCTGTTAGTATGCTTGCATATCATTTTTGCCATGTTGCATTGCATTTCGTCATCGCCTCGGTTTGCGTGCCCGTGTGCACGCATTTCGAGGCACTCCATTTTTTATCCGACGGCATCCGATGTGAGTGTGGCTGAGGCTCACTCATGTTGGTATAAGTCCATTTGTCATTTCCATGTCATTTTATCATCGCCTCGGTTTGCGTGCCCGTGTGCACGCACTTCGAGACATCTCATTTTCAGTGCATTTATCATCGCCTCGGTTTGCGTGCCCGTGTGCACGCACTTCGAGGCATCTCATTTTCAGTGCATTTATCATCGCCTCGGTTTGCGTGCCCGTGTGCACGCACTTCGAGGCATCTCATTTCCATTGTATCTGTCATCGCCTCGGTTTGCGTGCCCGTGTGCACGCACTTCGAGGCATCTCATTTTCATTGTATCTGTCATTGCCTCGGTTTGCGTGCCCGTGTGCACGCACTTCGAGGCATCTCATTTTCATTGTATCTGTCATCGCCTCAGTTTGCGTGCCCGTGTGCACGCACTTCGAGGCATCTCATTTCCATTGTATCTGTCATCGCCTCGGTTTGCGTGCCCGTGTGCACGCACTTCGAGGCATCTCATTTTCATTGTATCTGTCACCGCCTCGGTTTGCGTGCCCGTGTGCACGCACTTCGAGGCATCTCATTTTCAATATTCCGTCATTTTCTCGGTTTGCGTGCCCGTGTGCACGCACTTCGAGGCATCTCATTTCCATAGCATTCTGTATGTTAGGATTATATCTTAGTTGCATTTCATGCATGCCATGCATATTGCATCATGTTCGGAATAGGAGTTAGCCCGGGCATGGGAAACGAGGTACATTTCGTACTCCGAGTGACGGAGTGTGTCTCAATTCCCCAGTCACCGACACTCCGGATTATCCATGATGGAGTTAGGTTTTAGCTGTAGTTTCATGTGCATTCATCCTATATTGAGTTGTGCATTTCGATTCCTCGGCCATCATGCCTCGGTTTGCGCGATTGGTGGCACGAGGATCGAGACATGCATATATCTGTGCAAATACATTGCTATGCCCCTTTCCTGCTCTCTGTTGCAGCAAAATCAGGAATCAACAACTTTTTGGGAATTGGCACGCATTTCAAGAACAAGTGTAAACAGAGGCTAATAGGGGCATTTCGGTGGATTTCCACGCAAGACAATCCGGACATGCATCATCCATCAGAAGCAAGGCGGTCCCTGGCTTGCACGCCAGTTTTATTTGCTTTCTTAGTTAATTCTTTAATTAATTAAGATTTCGTAATATTTCGGACTGTAATATTCTTTTATTCGGGACTGTAATATTCGGACTGTATATTTATTCGGACCCTCCGAGTGAGGGCACAACTGTAATAAGTGTGCGTGTGTGTGTTGTATGTCTTCCAACCCCACGTCTTTCTCCCTTTTATTTATCCGCTTATGATGGTTAGATTAGGGCATATTTAAATTAGCATACAGTATGACAGCATGTTTGCATTCATTCATCTGTATTGCATGCACCGGGCTCGGCGCACCATACTAACTGCATCGTACTTTCAATTCCAAATTGAATACATGGTAGTTGTAACATTTCATATATCATCTTAGAATAGCCGAGCCTACTATAGTTGCATTCCATTTCGCATGCGTTGCATTAGGCATTTCTGTATACTTAGGATCATGCATGATTTCTAATACAGTTTTTGTTTTGGCTTGGAGTACCCGGTAAGTTTTATGCTTTAGCATCCTTGCATGCGTGTGAGTGTTGCCATGAATAGCATGCTTACCATGAGGCTATGTGCTTACCTGATATAACTGCCTGAATGCCTGTGGGTGGAGGCTGTGTTATCTGAATTGGAATAAATCATCAAATGTTTTAAGCCTACCTGCGGGTAGCAAACCGTTTTCAAAAACAAACAAGAAGTGTTTTGTTCCAATCCAGGCGACCTGGTCTATATTTATATGCTGTGCGCATCACATAGTAACCTAGGCTAATAACCGGTACAAGAACTCACAATGTTTTCAAAAATTGATATCATGGTTAGTAGAGGCCGGTCTATGACCGGGCGAGCGGGGGTGCTCACGAAGTGACCTTCCCCAATCGTACCCAAGTTCCCGAGCCGAGGCAACTTTGGTGATGACGGACACGTGGCCTTTTGGCACCAAGTCAGGGTTTCCTAAATTTCCCAAAACAAAATATTTAGGTGGCGACTCTGTATCTGGCAAAGCAGTCCATGTTTGGCACTTCTTTCAAAAATCTGTTTTTCTCAAAAACGATTTGCCAGATTTGGACTCTTTGGTTCAGACTTAGAACCGTGACTGACGAAAGTCGAGTCCGAGCTGTAGCGAGGTCCCCCGCGGCCCAGTTACATTGTCGCGCATGTTTTACTTACATCTGTTTATGCCTTCCTTGCTTTACACATTGCTTGTGTTGTCGCGCGTGCTTTACTTACATGCGTTTACGCTTTTCCTCGCATTGTTATACACATTGCTTGTGTTGTCGCGCATGCTTTACTTACATGTGTTTATGCACCACTCGGCTTGCGTTGTCGCGCATGCCCTCCTCGCATTGTTATACACATTGCTTGCATTGTCACGCATGCTTTACTTACAAGTGTTTATGCACCCCTTGGCTTGCATTGTCACGCATGTTTTACTCGCATTTTTTATGCTTGTTTCAAAATCGCATTGTTATGCATCCCTTTACTTGCGTTGTCACACATGTTTTACTTGCATTGTCATGCTTGTTTCAATTGCATTGTTATGCACCCCTCGCTTGCGTTGTCGCGCATGCTCTACTTGCATTGTCATGCTCATTCTAGTTGCATTGTCATGCATCTTTTCACTTGCATTGCTATGCACCTTCTCACTCGCATTGTATATGCATGTGTTTATCTCACATTGAAATAATATCTTGATCTAACGATTGAACATGCATTTCTACTATATTGTATCTGTTGAATTTCTTTCTTTTGCAGGGACGATATTTTATGTACGGTTCATTCAAGAGAAGTTCCGGTTCAGTTTGACTGCTACTCTTCTCCACTTGCATTTGGCATGCGTTTGGTCGTATCTCTCTCCTCTCGCGTTTGACACGCGTCTGGATGACAGCCCTTTCTTGCACAGTCCTTTCCTCTCCTGCGTGTGATACACCGAGAGATGTTGTGTTTGAGACTCCAGGTGTCCTCGGTAGCCGCTTTTAGTCTTCTCCACGTGAGATGCAGTAAGAATTGCATAATTTTCTTACATCCTTTCTGCATGAAATGTAGTTTGATTCTTATTCGCTTGCTTAAACTGTTGCGTGTTATGCTCGGCATTGTGCATGTCATTTGCATCTTGCCCTTGCCTGCGGGCGCATCTCTTTGCTATCTTGTATGCTTGTCTAAGTCTTCGGCCTTGTCAAAAATGGGTCGTCTCTAGGCTTTGACATTCACTCCCGTCATCTTATGACTTTTGAGTTCTGTCAAAGAGGGGCAACTGTAAACACCCCATTTTTGACCATCCTCAAGCCTTGGATGTCATCGTTTGAACAATCGAAGATCATCCATGCTTGTGTTCGTTTTGAGTTCCCGGAGGTCTCGGCCACGCGCCTTGCCTTAGGATCTCTCAACTTGTTTGTTTTGTGCTTGGTTGTGGACCAAGGACTTGTGGTTTTGCTTCTGAGGAAAGAGGGTGGCTTGTTGGCCATCCCTGCAACCTATCGGCCATAAGTGTTGGCCGTTTGGCACTCTTTTTGGTCGATCGGCCATATTCCTTGGCCGAGACCTTTCCACCTGCTTTTGCAGATATTTTTGTGCCAGCTGTGCCAGCTGGTGAGCACAGTTTTCATTCTCCATACACGTGTATGGTGGGATTGCATCAAGACTCAAGCTTGTTTAACAAGCTTGAGAATTGAAATTCTATAAGAAGGGAGGCCCTTCTCCCTTCCCAGAGGTTCTGAGAATTTAATATAGAAGTTATATATCTCTCTCTGTATATTTTACCTCTCTCTCTTCATTTGCTCTTGTTTGTACTCAAAAGTGTGATTTCTTCATTCTATTGCACACAAACACCTACTAGAACACCATCCTTTTGTTGCTGAGGTCCTTAGGAGCTGGTGTTAGAGTTTTTGGACTGGTTTAAGCTCAGAAAGAGTCCTGGAGTTGTGTTCTTGAAGGTGTTCTTCAAGGGTGAGCAACTAACCTTTTAATCCCTCATTCTAGCTTAAGCTTTTAGACCTACTTGCATGCTGATTTAAGCTTAACTTTCTACTGTAAATTTTTTTTTTTTTTTTTATGCTTGTGATGTTTGTTTAAGGTCACTTTTGTGTTGGGGGTAGTCTACCCTGTCTTAGGCCTTGTTTGGCCTTGTTTTGAACCATCCTTTTAAGTTATTGGGACCACCTTGTTTGGGCCTTCTCACCATTGAAATCCAGAGGATTTTCAGTGGTGGAAAGATGGTTTTGAGGTCCCAAATAGGAGAGGGTCACCCCCCTCTCCTTGTGTTTTGTATGTTAGTATAAATGGTTCATAATAGTAGCATGTTTGCTTAGCTTGTTTTGGCTCCATTTCAGCAAGTATTTGGTGTTATTTTGCCATGTTATACATCTGTCTAAAGTTGGCTTGATGACCTCTTGCATGCACCATACACTTGTAGAGCAATTTTGCATGCTAGCATAACATGCATCTTGTGTTTGGACCATCATTCTTGCATGTTTTGGCTCAACTCAAAGGAGCTTTTATCCTTGTTTTACCATGCTCTAGCTCTAATTTTATATTGTCTTGGTCATACATGCATTGTTTTGTATAGCCATGGTTCAATCTAGCTTGTTAACTTTGTGCATCAAGTCCACTAGCATGCATTGCTTAGACTATTCTCATGATTTGGCATCATTTCATATGTGATTTCAGTCCATATAGTATGGTCTTGCACTCACATTTGTCCCCTTTTCCATGCATTGGGAGGTTGGTGTTTTATGCCTCAAGAATGGATCATTGTGCATCCCATCATACTTAGGCTTTTGGGATGCCATCTCAGTGGGTTTTTGGGCTTATTTTGGCATGCCATAACTCTGATTTTATCGGTTAAGTCATGCCATGTTTGGTTGAAATAGGTGTATACCCCTTTGTGGCCTTGCATGCTTCATGCTTTTGGTATTTTGTTCTAGCTTGTGTTGGCTACGTTCAAGCATGCTTTTGGTCTTGTATTGGCCTGCCTTGGGACTGTTTTGGTTGCCCTTGGTCCTTTGAGGCTTGCTTTGCATGGCCATGATGTAAGTCCCTTTGCTAGTTTCAAGCTTTAAGCTTTCTTGCATGCTATGCTTGTCTTGTTTGGGTGGTTTGGCATCATTCCTCACATGATTTCAGAGCTTACTTTATAGCCATACTCTTATGTTTGTCACTCCTTGCTCATATTTGAGAGTTGTGCTCCTTATGCCTAGCTTATGGACCAATATGTGTGCATGCATACTTTGCCTTTTGGTGCCTTGGTTTTGGTGTTTTGGCCACTGATTTGGGCATAGCTGAGGTCTGTCTATTTTGGTTTAAGTCCATCTTTGCATGTTGTTGCATGCTTGTCTTGCATGTTGTTGCATGCCATGCATGTTTGCATGTTTAGGTTGCATTGCATTTTGCATGCTTGGTACATTGTTGCATACTTGTTGCATGCCATGTTGTTTGCATGTTTAGGTTGCATTGCATCACGTGTGCATGTTTCAGTTGCATTGCATTTGGCATGCCTATGTTGCATTGCATAGCATCTCCATGTTGCATGCATTGCATTGTGTTTGGTTTGGGGTATTAAGCCAAACACGAGGAACGAGGGACGTTTCATACTTGAAGTGATGAAATGTGCCTCAATTCTCGGTCGCCGACACTCTTGATCCGACATGATAGAGTTTAAGGCATTTGTGTGTTTTTGTGCATTTCATTCACATTGATTTGTGCGACTCGGCCTCTTTGGCCATCATGCATTGGAATGCGTGATTGATGGCTTGAGAGTCGAGCACTACACTCCTTTGAGCTTCAAACATGATAAGGGGTGTAGTTACACAACATTTTCTTGTAAATGTATTGCCGTGCCTCTGTTTGTACTCTGCTGCAGCCTAAGGGGCAATTTGCAGGAAGAGATGGCCGATCGGCTAACCATTTTTGGCCGATGGACTCAAAAGTGGTCAATGACCCTTTTCCCTTGGCCGTTGGCCATAACTCTTGGCCGATGGCCTCTCAACATGTCCATGAGGTGGTTCAGAAGCATCACAAAGATTTGTACAGTTTTTAGAGGTGCAAAACAGTGCAAACAGAGGCAACATGAGGCATGGCAACGGATTTCCGAGGGAAGCCGACCGAGCATGCATCTCTTCCTCGCCTGCGAGGCCATTTCAGTATTCATGATTAGTTCGTATAGTTTAATCATTTAATTGGTTTTGTAATATTCATTTATCTTAGTGTAGCTATTTGTTTCAATTTGGATTGTAATATTTAATTAGCTTGTTAGTTAATTAGTTTTGGTGTTGTAATAATTAGTCTAATTAGATTATTAGATTAGTTGTTTAGCTTAGTGTAGCTAGCTTGTGTTATTCATTTGGACCCTCCGTTGAGAGGGCGAATTTTGTAATAAGTGTGCGTGAATGTGTGAATGTCTTCCAACCCCACGTCTTTCTCCCTTTTATTTAACCGTTTACGATGGTTAGTTCTAGGTCATATTTAGATTAGCATCCTTATGCTATACATGTTTGCATCCATTCATCGGTCTTGCATGCACCGGGCTCGGCGCTTCATACAAACCGCCTTGTATTTCAATACATTTACTTGAATACGTGTTCAACAGCATGTTATCAAGTTGCATCTCATATGCCATCTTAGAATAGCCGAGCCTATTTCTAGTTGCATTTTGCATGTGTTACATTAGCTATCTTAACATAAACTAGGATCATTTCTAACTAGTTGTTGTTTTGGCTTGGAGTACACTGTAAGTGTTTATGCTTTAGCATCTTACATGTATGTTAGTGTTGCCATGTTTAGCATGCTTGCCATGAGGCTAACTGCTTAAATGATTAACTGCATGAATGCCTGTGGATGAAGGTTGGATTGCTTGAATTGGAACAATTCATCGAAATGTGTGTTTTAAGCTCACTTGAGGGTGGCAAATTATGTTTTCTAAGCCCACTTGAGTGGCAAATCCATGTCTTAGCCTACCTGCGCGTAGCACCTTCAAACCATTTTCAAACAAACAAACATGAGATGTTTTGTTCCAACTTAGGCGATCATGTCTATACTTGTGTGCTGTGCGCATCACATAGTAATTCTAGGCTAATAACCAGAATAAGAACGCATGTGTTTTCAAAAACAAAATATCATGTTAGTAAAGGCCGATCTTTGATCAGGCAAGCGGGGGTGCTCATTGCATGACCTTCCCTCTCGTACCCAAGTTCCTGAGCCGAGGCAACTTTGGTGATGACGAACACATTGCCTTAGGCACGAGTCAGGGTTTCCTAAGTTTCCCAAAATAAAATATTTAGGTGGCGACTCTGTATTTGGCAAAGCAGTCCATGTTTGGCACTTCTTTATAAAAATCAGTTTTCCAAAAAGATTTGCCAGATTTAGACTCTTTGGTGATTTATCGATCTTGCATTGCACTTTGCGAGATTAGATTCAGAACCGTGACATTGAGTCCGAACTGTAGTAGCTAATGAACAAAACGGATTTTTGCTCCAATTCGCGCACGGGGTCGTGACGTTCGGGCACGTCTACAATGCTCAAATAAATCCGGATACTTGGGGCAGACTTCCGCCTCCCTCTCCCAAGTCACTTCCTCGATCCCATGGTGTCTCCACAACACCTTCACTAGCAGTATGGTCTTACCCCATAACATTTGTTCTCGGGTATCCAAAATTTGAACCGGTCACTATTCGTAGGAGGCATCCTCGCCTACCTCCAAATCAACCCAATCTAACACGTGACAAGGGTCGGGTTCGTACTTCCTAAGCATTGACACATGAAACACATTATGAACCCCCGAAAGTTGTGGCGGTAAAGCTAACTGGTATGCCATTTCCCCAATTCTCTCCAATATCTCGAAAGGCCCAATGAACCTCGGAGACAACTTCCCACTCTTGCTAAATCTCATTAAACCCCGCCTAGGTGAGATCTTAAGGAAAACATGATCACCCACTTCAAAGGACAAGGGTTGCCTCTTCTTATCGGCGTAACTTTTCTGTCAGCTTTGGGCCGTAGTTAATCTCTTCCAAGTAAGAGCAACTTTCTCGGTTGTCTCTCTAACAATTTTCGGACCCAACAACGGTGCATCCCCTATCTCGGCCCAACAGACTGGTGACCTACAAGGTCGGCCATACAATCCTCAAACGGTGCCATCTCGATACTAGCCTGATAACTATTGTTGTAGGCGAATTCGATCAAAGGTAGGTGCCTCTCCTAAGACCCCTTGAAATCTAGGACACAAGCTCTAAGCATGTCCTCCAAAATTTGAATGATGCATTCCGACTACCCATTGGTTTGAGGGTAATAAGCGGTGCTAAAAGCTAATTTGGTTCCCAACGCTTCTTGAAGGCTTTGCCACAATCGGGCGGTAAAACGAGGAACCCTATCTGACATAATGGTTACCGGCACCCCATGAAGCCGAACTATCTCTCTAACATACAACTCTGCCAAATGTTCAACTGAGTCGCTGGTACACATTGGAATGAAATGTGTGGACTTAGTCAACCTATCAACAATTACCCAAATAGCATCATTGCCCCGCTGTGTTCTAGGAAGCCCAACTACGAGTCCATGGTGACATGCTCCCATTTCCACTTGGCTATAGGTAAGGATTATAACAAACCCGCTGGTCTCTGGTGCTCGACCTTCACTTGCTGACAAGTAAGGCACTTTGACACAAAGGATGCGACATCCCGCTTCATACCCCTCCACCAAAACTGACAGCTAAGGTCTCGATACATTTTTGTGCCTCCCGGATGTACCGCAAGGCGTGAGTGGTGGAACTCCTGAAGCACTTCCTCTTTACAAAATTTAGGCACAAACAGATGATCTAGGTAACGCACACTCTGATCCGAGTGGATGTTCAAAACCTTTTCTTCCTTCCCATTGGAGATTCTATCACGAATCAACTCTACTTCACAGTCTCCTTGTTGTGCCTCTACAACTCTACTAATCAAGACAGGTTGAGCACTCAAGGTAAACAATGTTGCACCCCCTTTGGACTCACCCAAATACAATTCAAACTTGCCGACTTCACCCAACATAACCCACTCCCGAATGGCTACACTCGCTAAACTACTCACAGTTTTTCGGCTTAAGGCGTCAGCCACTACATTGGCCTTTCCCGGGTGATAGTGTAACTCAAAATCATAGTCTTCTAAAAATTCCATCCATCTCTGTTGGCGTAAGTTCAAGTCTTTCTAGGAAAACAAATACTTCAAGCTTTTATGGTCAGAGAAAACTTCAAACTTTTCACCATACAAGTAATGCCTCCAAATTTTCAGGGCAAACACTACTGCGGCTAGCTCTAAGTCATGGGTAGGGTAATTCTTATCATGAGTTTTCAACTGCCGTGAACCATACACTACAACCTTTCCCTCTTGCATCAAAACACAACCAAACCCATCCCGAGACGCATCACAATAGACGGTGTAACCCAAGCCTCTCTCCGGAATGATCAACACCGGTGCCATAGTCAATCTAGTTTTGAGTTCTTGAAAAGACCTTTCACAGGCCTCACTCCACGCAAACTTAATCCCCTTTCTAGTCAATCTAGTCAAAGGCGCGGCTAATCTAGAGAAATCCCTCACAAAACGCTGATAGTACCCCGCCAATCCCAAGAAACTCCGGATCTCAAAAACATTCTTAGGTTGCTCCCAATCTTGCACAGAATCTATCTTCAAGGAATCAACGGTTACTCCCTCTCTTGACACCACATGGCCCAAAAACTTCACCTCGGTGAGCCAAAACTCGCATTTCTCAAACTTAGCATATAGTTGATGTTTTTTAAGCAAGTCAAGCACTACCCTCAAGTGAGCCTCGTGTTCCTCCTCGAAAGTCGAATAAATTAGGATGTCGTCCACAAAGACGACCACAAAACGGTCCAAGTACTCCCTAAAAATTCGGTTCATCAAATCCATAAAGAAAGCCGGTGCATTAGTCAACCCAAATGGCATTACAAGGAATTCATAGTGGCCATAACGCGTACGAAAGGCCATTTTCTGGATGTCCTCTTCCCGGACTCTCAACTAATGGTACCTCGACCTCAAGTCTATCTTCGAGAAGCAACAAGACCCTCTAAGTTGATCGAACAAGTCATCTATTCTGGGTAAAGGGTATTTGTTCTTGACAGTGACTCGATTCAATTTGCGGTAATCGATACACAACCGCAACGACTCATCCTTCTTCTTCGCAAAGAGAGTCGGCGCTCCCCAAGGCGACGTACTAGGGCGAATGAAGCCCTTATCTAAAAGCTCTGGGAGTTGGATCTTCAACTCATGTAACTCCGCGGGTGCAAATCTATACGGTGCCATAGAAATTGGTGCCGTTCCGGGCACTAAGTCAATGGTGAACTCGATCTCCCAGTGGGGTAGCAAATTAGTAAGGTCCTCGGGAAACACGTCCGGGTATTCGCAGGCTACCCTTGGTAACTCAACTCGAGTCCCGTCACTCTTACTATTCAAAAGAGTAGCAAAGAGACCACTAAGCTCATTCCTACTACAAGGATCAAACACTGACGATAAGACCCGATCAACCCTATCCCCCCAAAAATAAAAACAATCACCACTCGTGGTGCACACGGTGACCCTGCGATGAAAACAATCTATCACTGCCCGATACGAAGACAACCAATCCATGCCTAGGATGACGTCAAAACTCAACATGTCTAGCAACACAAAACCAAACGGGAGTCTACGCCTGGCAACCTCTATCTCGCAGTCAAGACACCCCCGGTCAACTGGTGACTCTACTCTGAGTGGAGACGCTAACTTTACCATCTCTAGCCCTAATGCAGATATGAATGTCGTAGATATGAATGAATGAGATGCACCCGTATCTATCAACACCCTGGCCAAAGAATTACACACAATAAAAATACCTCTCATAACAGAGGATCCTGGCAACTGCTCTGACGCAGTAACAGCATACACGCGCCCCTGTGGCCTCTGGTCAACCTGCTCATCCCTCGGAGCATAAGCCTGCTGTACTGACTGAGCCGAAGCGGCTCTCTGATGAACTCATGAAGCCTGAACTGAATGAGTCTGCTGGTGACTCTGAGTCTGCCGTGACCCCGATGCGCCAGAAGTGCCTCCCAACTGAGGGCAATCTCTCTTCATATGCCCTGACTGACCGCATTGAAAGCAAGTAGGCCCCTGACCCTTACTCTGAGACCGGTTAGGTGGTGGTGGTGGCAACATCTGTTGTCCTCCTCCCTTCTATGGACATGCAAAGGCCTTGTGACCCGATTGTCCACACTTGAAGCAAGAAAACCCACTTGGTGCACTCTTTCCTGGGCCCGCACTAGGCAAAGAGAAAGTGGATCTAGACTGTTGCGGCTGAGACTGGGATTAAAAGGTGCTCTTACTCTTTTTGTTGGGTCTAAAGTCCTCCAGCGACCCTTGACCCCTAGACCTCGAATTCTGAAGTCTCTCATTCTCAGCCTCCACAATAATTTCCACATGTGCGGCCGCCTCCACAAGGCGATCATAACTTCGAATCATATTCCCAGAAACTTTGAACAAGATTTTCGTCCTCAACCTCTGCTCGAACTCAATGCAACGGTATTCCTCCGTCGCTACCAATTCCAGTGCAAACCGAGACAAACTAGAAAAGGTCGCTCCAAACTCGGCCACTGACATGTTAAGTTGCTTAAGGTCCTTGAACTCCAGCCTCAACCTCTCCCTAGCAGTGGGAGATAGGTACTTGTCTTGGAAGGCCACTATAAACGCCTCCCATGTTGGTGCTATCCAGCCTTTGGCATACTTCCACCATTGGCCTGCATCACCCTTGAGATAGTAACTTGCAAGAGTCACCCTTAACTCACTATCTTCTATGTGAAGCATTTCGAAAGTCTTTATGGTTTGCTCTAGCCATTCGTCTGCCTTCTTCGGCTCGGGGCCACCATGGAACTCATCCGGTTTGGCCCGTGAAAACTCCTTCGTGAGGAAGCTTGCCCTCGTCTCTACGACGTTCTCCCTAGCTTGGTTTTCTGCCCTAAGGATATTCATGGACTCCCTCAATGCCCCGTAATCTCCCAGGCTAGAGCCCCCACTACGACTTCGCCAGCTTGCCCCGGCACCTCCGCTTGCCCCATTTGTTCGGCCATGTCAGCTTGGCCTAGACCCTCTTCTTGTACCGGGACCTCGTGGACCGGTACCTCATGTACACCCCGGCGTCCCCTACCACACCTTCCTCCTCTACCACCACGACTTTGAACCCTTCCTGACATCCTAATTGAGAAACAAGATAAACAAACTTAGCACATAATTCCAGATATGCTCGCAACTTGCCTCACACATTAAACTAATGCAATTACACATATCCTACCACACAAACAATTTAATTCACTCTACATAAGCACGTAGTCACGTAAACACATACGAATTATCCTTTAGTGATGAGATTCATCCCATGAGAAACCAAGAATTCTTAGTAGAATGAGTATTAATCAAGTACCCTTCTAATAAGACCTCAAGGAATCTAATAGGCGCAAATAACATCCCAAAAGTCTAATCCCATACCCACATAGTCACATAAACATGCTGTCACATAATCACAAAAACAAAATGTTTCCTAGTCATGCGAAATGAACCCATTGTGGTATAACAACCACTCCCCACGAGGCCCAAGTATTCAAACCCGATAGCTCTGATACCAAGTTGTCACGCCCCAAAAATAAACCCACCTAACTATTACATCAATCCACTTCCAAAATAAGATATTAACCATGTACCTTTACATAATTCCAAATGTTTTACAAAAGTCATCTCACATGTGATTATACATTCATTGACAACTAGTACATGAATCTATAGCATGTAAAATCATTAAATCAAAACGAATAAGGCCCTCAAGGGCTTACAAATTCCAAGGCAATAGCCTGGTTACACAAAATGATCTCTTCGACCCAAACATATTAGCCCTTGGCTTTACAAAAATTTCACAACAAAATAAAGAGTAGTCTACTCTTCACAAAACATATCCATACTCTCAATTTGGCAGGATCACCACATCTTTACCTGCACCAAAATCCCATACGGGTGAGCATAAAGCCCAGTAGAGAATTCTCACAAAATATATATAGTTATGCAAATTCTCAACAAAATACAAATGCTAATGCCATGCCATGCTCTTAGTATGAAATTTCATTTCATGCTCTACTTGGAGATTTCCAATTTTCAATAAAAACTTTGCAATCTCAACACATTTCAAAACTTCAAATTTTAAATCAATAGGGGCAATAAATACGGCACTGGTAATCCCTAGGCTGGTGTCTGCAAGTAGACTCTATAAGTACTACCAAATCGTCATTTTTACCAGTATTAACCAGAAGGCTCGACACCTATCCGTGCGGTTTTCTGGTCTTTCACCAAGGACACTCAGGCCAACTTATCAAGTACAACTACACCCCCTATCCGGACTTACCACGTATTTACCCCACACCACATTTCCATAGTTCTCATTACAATGCAATCTTTCTCAATGCAAACGTTTTTCTAACTCATGACAAGATGTACAAAAATGATAATTAACCAATTGAAATCATGATGCAACAATTACTATTTCATAGTGTTTCTCTATTTTTAAAATATCTCAACAACAATAACAATCAATCCCATTTCTCATTTTTTCTTTTCAAAACTAATTCACAAGATGCCCTTGTGCCATCCATTTATAGTAACAACCACTCTCACCATGCACAAACCACAACAAGTTAGCCTCTTCAAGGAAATATAAGATGTGTTCAACATAATTCCCATGGTTTACAATTTTTACACTTCATGATACACAATCATTCATCATTTTCCAACAACACATGTTCAAGTAATTTAACAATCATGCTACAATAACATCTCATTTCATCTTCAAGACACAAAATAATAAAGGATTTCATAAGTATTTTCATGTTTACCCAAAATCCCCAAATTTTAGGGTTTTTCTTCAAGACAACCACCTCTCATTTCTTGGTGAAAACCCTCATCAAAACATTTTTCTTAGATCAATAAGATGGAACCCTCAAAGATTTCCCAAAATTTTGAAAGTTTAAAGAGAAACCCTCTTTTGAAGAAATCTCTACATTTTTGAAATCACAAAGTTGAAATCATCAAAACTAGAAGAAAACTCTTAAATCATCATCACAATAGCAAAACTAGTATATATAACTCAAGAATCCCTACCTTAAAGTCTTTGAGAAGATGGAGAAGAGAAACCCTAGTTTAGATGGATGATCCTTCACTTAACACCACACCAAGAGAAGCCCTAGCTCTTGAGCTTCAAGATTTAGAGGAAGATTATGAGGATCTTGGTCCAAAGATTGCAAGAATCAAAGGTTTTTAATGCTTGAGGAAGTTTTCTAGAAAGAAGTGGGAGAAAAATAGGGTTTAGAGTGAGAGAGAGATGACCAAAATTAAAGATACATTCGAACCAAAAAGAAATAAAAAATAGAGTTTCAGACTGTCCAGCTGGCTGCACGTGCGGCGCCCTTTTCCGCATGTGCGGCGGTCCCCACCGCTCATGCGGCAGCCCCAACCACTTGAGCGACCCACCTCCACCACTTGTGCGGCTTATTTCCCCTGCTCGTGCATTTTAGACAGAATGCACACCCAGGTGGTTCAACCCTCACCGCTCATGTGGCCTAGCCCACCGCTCGTGCGACCCCTCCTCGCACGTACGGCCCTGGTCCAGCCACCCAAAATTCCTGCTTCGCTCCCAACACTCTGGACTCACCCGCGCACCCTCGGGAGCAAGCAAAACTCAACGCTGACAAAACAAGGACTAGAATTCTCATCTAGGGAACCATTTTCGGACGCTTCAAAACCAACGAAGATAAAAGGAGAACGAAATGAAGAAGAAAAAAATAAAGAAAAGGGGAAAAAGGACCTAGTCGTCACATGTATGCGCGCTAGATATATCTACATTACAATTCTAAAAGTTCAAGTATCAGGGTTGATACAACATATAAATGACATTTGAAGATCAAAACCAATTGCTAGTTCTGAGTTAAGTGAAAAAAAAATAACAATTTTAAACCCCTTAGAACCATATATGTGGGTGGTGGAAGTTAGAAAAAGCAATTTTATGGAGTTTAACATAAATTCTAAAATTGCTTTTTCTAAAAAGCAAAAACTGCCAATGTTTGAGTCAACCTGAGTGAGGAGATAGCCCCAGAAAAAGATAGAGTGAATGAGACCAACTGTTGCACTGTTCCAGTTAAACTCCTGTGACATTGGAAGTATTGCAATGCTCATATTCACCTAACAAGAAAAATTTAGAGCAGTTAGAATCTGAAAATATGATTTCATCTTGGTCAATTGTTCAATATAATAGAACTGCCTTGCAAGTTGCAACTACTTCGGAGGAGAAGAAATATTCACAGTGAAAGCTAAAAATTATTTCAGAAAATATAGAAGAAAAAAAAAGATTCAAAATTTGGTTTTTATAGACTATCCTCTGTTTCCCAATTACCAAGTGGAGTAGCTGAGGAAAATTTTTACTAATTCCTTATTTTGCTATTTGCTCATATTTAGGTCATTTGGAAAGACTGAAGTAAAATCTCACTGGTATTGCCTAATGCGAACAACTAATTGGCTTTGATTGGTGAAATATATATATTTTTTTTTTTGGTGAATAAGACATAAAATAGAATAGAAAAATTTACAAGTTTACAAGGGGTACACAATAGCTAATAAGCCACATGTAACGAAACCACTAAAGCAAAGGCACACAACAATAACCAACAAAAAAAACATCTAAAACAAGGGGAAAAAAAATTAACAAACTAACTAACAAAACCTGCCTTCAACCATCTTCATTGAGCATAGGCACCACACAGAGCAAACCGAACAAAATATTGTTCAAGAACCATGTCCAGTAGAGGATAGGGGTCTTACACAAAACAGCCAACAAACTGCAACCAGCAAATGAAAGAAACAAGCCACAAAAGGCCAATTCAACAAACACAAAGGTAGCACAGTGCGGAGACAGCCTAGACAGCACAGATACAGCAATAGAGAAACTGTAGCCGTAGCCCTGTTCATCAACATCAGCCCAACGATTGGTGAAATTTAACAATCCAAAATCTAATTCACACATGAAAATGAAAACAAATAAACTCAACAAATCCAAATATTTGTGAAAAAAAAAAGACTCAAATGAATAGAAGAGAGTATGAAGAGAAAGACCGATACGGTGATGAGGTTTCAGACCAGCCGTGGCCATCCTCTTTGCGAAAGCTTCTTGGTACTTCGACATATTGATTGGGTCGTCTTGTCGACTAAAAAAATTGCAGAGTAAGCGATTGATGGACGCATTTGAGGGATTTAGAGGAAGGCGATTCGATGGTTCGAAATAGTGATGGGGCTTTTGATTTTGCTTTTGCCTTTGTTTCTCACTACAGAAAGAGCAATAATGGTGGAGCAAGGGTTATGGTCAGTCACTCTCCCTCTCCCCTCCCCCCCCTCTCTCTCTCTCTCTATGTCTTTCTTCTATGTGCCTTTTGATGAACCCTAGTTCTTTTGATTGTAAAAAGCCCAAGAGGTAAATGTATTTGTTTTTTTTTTTTTTAATATGTGTTTTAGTGTTTGGCGCCTAATTTTTTTTTTTTACTTTGGCGCCTATTTTTTTTTCCATACTACTATTCACGACATAAATTATGCGCCGTGAAAAGTGAAATATATTTAACGGCTAGCATACGTGTGTCGTGTATAGTTAATGTATTAACGACATGCTATATGGATGTCATAGAAAACTTTATTATTTACGACTAACATTGTAAGTCGTAAAAAAATCATCATTATTAGCATTCACGACCTACGCAATAGACATGTGGTTGAAAAATTATTTACGACATGCAAAAAAAGCAAGTCGTAAAAGTGAGAAACCACGGCTTGCATTTATTGTATGTCGTTGATGTGAAGCCGTAAAAACTCAGTTTTGTTGTAGTGCTGGAGAATTGATTACGCTGAAAACTAGAGGTACCAGTACCTTCTAGCTAGCGCATGGAGAACTTGGCAGAGGTACCATTACCTTCCAACGAGTGTCTAGTAGATTGGCATTTCACTATGGAAAGTTATATCCTTGGCTTGCCATCCTTAAGGCAGGTAGAGCAGAGTTTTGTTAATCATATTTGTCTCAGTGTGTCTATGTGTATAATGCATTATGATTTTTATGTTTCAGGAAGACCGGGTTGTCTTATATGTTGAGTAGATAGTTGTTTGGTGTTTGTTGTTTTCATCTTCGTGTTAGATGTTTATGTGTACATATAAGCGTATCAAATTAATTGTTGAAAGTATCTCTTTAACTTGGGCTTAAGGTCGGAAAATGTAATGAACGTGTTGGAATCGGACGTAGGTTACGTATTGAGTTGTACGTACTATGAGAAAATCGAATTTTGTGGTCATATTTCGAAAGCAAACAATTGTTATATGATATATATATATATGGAAAACGAGAAAGAAATGTGAACAGTCTGTATTATTGAACAAATTGAATGATTTTTGGGAAAAGTACTTATGTAAATATACTTTGGTACAAATCGTCACATTATTTATATAGTATAAGTTTGGGCATTCATGATCATAGCTATCTGTAAGTTGTTATTGTTTAGGATCGTGTTGGGATCCCTACTAGACTTTATGTTTATCCCGCGTTGCTAATCTTTTTTCAGGTGAATGTCGAGAAGTGGTTCAAGATTGAGGATTTTCTTTATCTGTTGACCATGGGGCCTTTTATTTGTTGGCGAAACGCCATTATTGTAAAAAGTATAGAACTCCTTCTCTATTACGTAATGATGTAAGCCTATGGACAATTTATTTAATTATGTCACATGTTGCATCCATTGTGTATTCGAATGAGAGAACTTTCTTTTATTTATTCTTGTAAATGTATAGAGCTTTCATTCATTATCTCTGAAATTGTATTATAATAATGGTTTTGGTAAGGTTATCCGTGAAATAAAAGTGGAGCATTACAACTTGGTATCAGAGCGAGCCAGGTTTGAATACTCTGGGCTCGTAAGGAGTGGTTTTTATTGCAACGGGTTTGCTATGCTTAGTGAAGATGTTTGCATGTGGTTAGGATAAGTTTTAGGACTTTATGTGCTGCATTTATGTGAGCATGGGGTCAAATTTCCTAGATAGTGCTCGTAACCGGTGAACTTACTTTGAGATCTTATTGGAAACACACGTGATCAATGTGGTTTCTGATAGGAATTCCTTAAGAGTTCCGGGGCGAGTAGTTATCTAGTGGACTTGATTCGATTATGTGATTAAGTGTTTAATTGTTTATATGTAATAAAATTGTGTGTTTGGGGGCTAAGTGTGTCTTGTAGCCTAGTGAGGGTGAATGTGTGCCTCGAGAAAGGCTATTGTGTTGTGCACTAAGTTTGGTTTTTCTTTTTTTTTTCCTTTTTTTCTTCTTCTTCTTTTTCTTCTTCTTCTTCTTCTTTTTGTGTGTGTGTGTGTGTGTGTGTGTGTGTGTGTGTGTTCTATATGATGTCTACACAAGGGAATAGAGGACGAATTGGAAATATGAGTGCTGGTAGAGGCACATCGATTCCTTTAGCACCTACCATTGTTGCATCTCCTATCGGCGAGGAAGTTGCATGCGAGATTATGAGAGCAGTGCAAGATGCTCTAGCTCGCAACGAGGGTGACAACGAACGTACCTCAAACTTACTAAGGAGTTTCTTTGCTTCAATCCACCGGAGTTTTTGGGGGAGACAAAGTCGCTGGAGGCAAAAAATTGGTTGGAACAGATTACCAAGACTCTTGATGTGCTCAAAGTCGAAGATGAAGGGTTGAGGATCTCTTTACTTTTCAATTAAAGGGAGACACAAGTTATTGGTGAAAGTATGCAAAGGATATTGTAGTTAACACGTGGGTTGCTTTTACCGAGGCCTTCTTGGCCAAGTATTTTCCTCTTTTCGCTCGGGAAAGGTTAAAGGAACAGTTCGTTGAGTTATGCTAGGATGCTACTCCTTTAGCACAGTTTGAGATGAGGTTTACTAGTTTGTCGAGGTTTGCTCCAAATTTGGTGGTAACGGTCATTGTAATGAGTTTGAGAGGCAAGTTATGAGATGATATCCAAGAGAAGGTAGTGGGATCTTAGTAGAAGAATTACTATGCTCTAGTTGAGGCGGTGACCCATGTAGAGGCCATGGTTATGTGTGTTGGTCAGGATAGAAAGAAGACCACTTCCGCAACTCCTACGGTTCATAAGCACTTTAGGCTCAGTAAGAGGTAGAGGCGAGCACATGCTCAACCTCAGGCACAATCCTTTTGGACTCGTCTGTTGGGAGACCTAGTGAGGTTCAGGCTTCAAGCAACTCTCAGAGTAGGGGGTCTACTACTTATTTTGATTGTGGTCAACTGGGCCATGTTAAGTGTTTCTGCCCTTTGTGTGTGAATTCTTCGGGTATTTCAAAACCTAGTTGGACTCAATCTCTTCAGTCTATACGAGGGCAGTATCAATATCAGACCTGAGCAGGCCAGGCTTCGAAAGCTTCACAAGGGTTAACCTTTTTGCCAGCATAGTAGTATTACCCTTGAGAGGGGACTTTGTATTTGAGGCCGGTAATATAATATTTGAACTTTTTTTTTTGTTGACTGGTGTACTATCGGATGTTGAGACACCATGATTACGTGTTGTATATGTATATATATTGTTGTTTGTCTATCCTCATGTATTAGGGGCATGCAGTGAATCTTGAACTCTCTTTTGTATAGATGTAATAAGAAGTCGTTAATGGGATTGATGATCCTAGTGTTGTTGTATACTTGATTTTAATTTATGAGATGATTATGAGACGGCCTATGAGCCTTGTTTTGTTTGGAAATGGTTTGTTGAGAATGAGAAATCCGTGGGTTATTGTGATTGGTGTGGTGGTATTGTAAGGGCTGACTTATAAAGCTTTGAATGTGTTGAGTCTAAGGGAATGTGAGACTTTAAAGATTTGTGAAATTGGTGAATGTTATGTGAGAATGTCTAAGGGAGTGTGAAATTTGTACCTCGGGGTAGTGAGAATCATACTAGTGTGTGTTGTTTAGTATTTTGGGTTTTGTTGGTTAGTGAGTTCGTTGTGATCTTATCGATCATAGGTAAGGATGGTGTTCGTGTCATGGTTGGTTATGAGTTACTATTTGTTTGTGGGTGAAATGGTTCATGGTATTATCAGATATTGGGGAAAGTTTATGAGTCGGAGGAGAAATTTTGTGGGTAAATGCTAGAAGTATTTCTTGGAATGATGAGTGGTTTGTGTTCTTGGGTAACGAGTGTAGCATTGGTGAGGCTTGTCTTGTATGACCGAGATCGTGTGATTGCCGTTGACCCTATCGGTCTTGTGTTTGAGATGTAAGAATGCGTTCATATAAGCCTATGAGTGGTGATTTCTTTGGGAACAACGGTGGTGTGATCTATTTTGAGGAATCCGACGAGATTCTAGAAATGTGTGGAACGGTGTGTGGAGCCCATCTCAGAGTAAACGAGGCAGGACAAAATGCAGATGTTTGAGTGCCGAGGGTAGAGTTTCTTGAGTAGTTAGTCAGTCGGTTAATATCAAAGTTGGGTGACAAATAGTCGCTTTAGAATGGTTTGGTTTAGTTTGGTTTAGTTCGGTTTGGAATTGGTGGTTTGGACGAGTAGTATTCGAAGTCGATTGACTCATAGTCATCTCGAGAATTGTTTCAGTTCGGGTAAATTAGGTGGTGCTTGAGGGCGTTAAACCTGGCTTGTGTGTGTAAGTTATTGGTGTGAATTTGTGGAATCCCTCGAGTTGGGATGACGTGTTAGAATCTAGATTATTGCAAGCACACCTGTGCCAAGGTATATCAATGATTATTTATGTTGATGTGCGTGATGGTTTGGAACTTTCAACTATTGGGAAGTCGTATGTGCTGTATTATCTCTTGTAACACCTTGATTGTTTTTATTCATTGAATTATAGAAATGTAGTAAATGTGTTGTGATATCACCGATTGTGTAATGGAAGTTGTTAGGTGATGGTTGGAATTCCCCAGAAGTTCGTTGAGAAAATGAATTTGGAAAGTGATTATTGGTTTTTGTAACCTCTCATGGCATTTTATTTCAACTAAAAACCTTGGGGTTAAAATTTTACGACTTTTTTTTGGGAAAATGTTCGCAAAACAATTGGTTTTACTCGGAGTTTATGACGTAAATCTTTTGATTGAAAGACGATGTGAGTTTGGGCAGACTTTGAGAAAATGTATAAGTGGGAAAAGAGTTTTTTTTTTTTTTTTAATATAACATGAAAATTCTCGTTTTAACAAGGTTGTGACTATTTTCTTACCTCGCATGGATGATGATCTATGTTAGTAATGATAATGGTTATGGCAAAATGAAATTGTGAGATTGTGAATTTCCTTGTGCCTTTTTGTCTTGATTGCATAGTTGTTGTTTCTATTAATTATTAAAATAGAAATGTTACGATTGATCTTGGTTGTGGCATCACTATATGAGTGATGGGTGTTATGGGGTGACGGTTGAGACTCACTGGTGGTTATAGTGGAATGGAACTGGAAAATGCATTTCTCTTCATGTTATGGCCTTGGAATGGCTTGTTAAATAGAAATGTAATGGTTGTAATTTAGATGGTAATGAGAAAATTTCAATGAGTAGCTCCTCGTAACTAATTGTGGATGATTATGTGTTATGAGTAACACCTTGTTTTCAAGAAATATTTGCAAAAATTTTGATTTTCACATGAAAAGCGGATTTTGAAAATGGGCGGTACAAATTTAAGCACCTTTTGAGAAATATTTTATGTACAAGAGAATGATTTTAAAGAGTTAAGCACTCGGGGGTGTTTGGCGTATGAGATGGTTGTCATGTGGGTGATGTTTTTGGTATACGTGTGGTTGTTGTTTTTGCTCTTGTCTCATAGGCCCAATGAGTTGTGTGGGTCGAGGAGTCATCCATGATCTTTTCTTGAGTTTCATTGTTTGGGTGCCTTTGGGGCCCCAAAATGTTGAATTGAGGATTCAAGAATTTAGCCCAAGTGTGGATCCAACTTAAAGTTCATGGTTATGCTTTCGGTCGTGATTGAGTTGCCTTTGTTTCGGCCTTATCTTTAATTTTGGGGAAGAAATTTCCTAAGATGGGGAGGTTGTAGCATTCTGAAGATTTTCTTCATCGCTCGAGCTATGGATTGGTCATTCGAGCGGTCTGGCGTGTCATCCAGTACTTTTACAACTCTATGATTCTAGTTGTTGCTGAAGTTTGCTCGAGCGCAAGATTGTTCACTCGAGTGGTCTACCTTGTTTGGTCTAAACTTCTGGGAGTTCACGTTGTTTGCTCGAGCAACGGTTTCACCGCTTGAGCGGTCTGTTCGAAGTCAGCATCTTTAAAAAGGCACCTTGGTCCACTTTTCTCTGTTCTTTTCCCTCTTCTCTTCTTCTCTTCTCTTCCACCATTTTATGGGTTTCAAGCTTTCTAGCTTGGTTTTCATCTATTTCTACTCACTTTCTACCCATAGTTCTATAGATCAAAACATAGAGGGTCGCGAGAGCTTCATTTTAATCTGAGCGGATTGTGTTTTCGTCGCCATGGATTTTTCGGCTTTCTCCTCGTCACTTCAAAAGATAGGGATTTCTTTGTTCCTTTTCAATACTTCGTCTATAGATAGACATGTGGCAGATTTATTGCATAAAAATCAAATCCATTATGGATTTCTTTGAAAATCATGAAAAGTGATCTAGGGTTTGAATATGTGAAGTTGAAATTGCTAAATTGATTGTTGTTTGGATTAATTGGAGAGTAGTTTAACATGTTCATGTAGAGAGAGAGAAAATGCCCCAATTTAATATTTTGACTTAGTTAATCAAAAATGGGTAAAATTGAATAATATTTGTATTTTGTTAATATAGATTGTGTGATTGTGCTAACAACAAAAAGGGAGAATTAACCATGGTATTGAAATTATTTCAGATTAATCATGATAGATTGAGTTGGATTATGTCTTTGATATCCATGGATTAGTTTTGTGAAATGAAGAGAATGGATCTTGAAGAAAGATTAGAGTATGGTGATCTGAAAAATGAGAGAACTGATTTTTGAAAAGAGAAAGAGATCATAACACTTTGTAAAATTAGAAATGAACTTGAGATTAGATAATGAATATTTTATTTTATTATTGTTGATGTTGGAGTTGAAGTCTCATATGAATTGAATTTTTTTATCATAGGTATTGAGTACATGAGTTTAGAGGTTTTGTCTTTGGTCATCGGTGGAGGATAACACTTTTGTTGAATAGATTATGTGTATGTATTTCACTGGTATTATTTGTACTCATGACCTCTTGTGATGGTTAGCAATGTATACTGCACTAAGAATCAGAGATACCATTACCTTCCAGCTAGCGCTCGGTGAATTGGTTGCGTTGAGAACCAGAGGTACTAATACCTTCCAGCTAGCGCCTAGAGAACTTGGCAGAGGTACCATTACCTTCCAATGGGTGTCTGGTAAATTTGCATTTCGTTGTGGAAAGTTATATCCTTGGCCTACTGTGTTTAAGGCAGGTAGAGCAGAGTTTTGTTAATCATATTTGTCTCAGTGTATCTATGTATATAATGTGTTATGATGGTTATGTTTCAGGAAGGTCGGGTTGTCTTATATGTTGAGTAGATAGTTGTTGGGTGTTTGTTGTTTTCATCTTCTTGTTAGATGTTTATGTGTACATATAAGCGTATCAAATTAATTGTTGAAAGTATCTCTTTAACTTGGCCTTAAGGTCGGAAAATGTAATGAACGTGTTGGAATTGGACGTAGGTTACGTATTGAGTTGTAAGTACTATGAGGAAATCGAATTTTGTGGTCATGTTTTGAAAGCAAACGATTGTTATATGATATATATATATATATATATTTGGAAAACGAAAAGGAAATGTGAACCGTCTGTATATTGAACAAATTGAATGATTTTTGGGAAAAGTACTTATGTAAATATACTTTGGTGCAAATCGTCACATTATTTATATAGTATGAGTTTGAGCATTCATGATCATAGCTATCTGTAAGTTGTTATTGTTTATGATCGTGTTGGGATCCCTACTAGACTTTATGTTTATCCCACGTTGCTAATCTTTTTTCAGGTGAATGTTGAGAAGTGGTTCAAGATCGAGGATCTTCTTTATCTGTTGGCCATGGGGCCTTTTATTTGTTGGTGGAACGTTGTAGACGCGCCCGCGTGAGGGGCCCCGCTACTACAGTTCGGACTCAATTTGTGTCATGGTTCTAAGTCTGAACCAAAGAGTCCAAATCCGGCAAATCGTTTTGAGAAACAGATTTTTTGAAAAGAAGTGCCAAATATGGACTGCTTTGCCAGATACAGAGTCGCCACCTAAATATTTTAAAATGGGAAATTTAGGAAACCCTGACTCGGTGCCAAATGCCACGTGTCCGTCATCACCAAAGTTGCCTTGGCTCGGGAGCTTGGGTACGATTGGGGAAGGTCAGCTATGAGCACCCCCTCTCGCCCGATCCGAAGATCGGCCTCTACTAACCGTGATATCCGTTTTTGAAAACGTTATGTGTTCTTAAACCAATTGTTAGCCTAGAATTACTATGTTATGCGCACAGCAAACAAGTATAGACTAGATTACCTAATTTGGAAATAAGCATTGCATATCCGTTTGTCTTGGAAAAATGTTTTGGAATTTGCTACTCGCAAGTAGGCTAAAACACGGATTTCAACGAGTGTTTCCAACTCAGACAATTCAACCTTCACCCACAGGCATTCAAACAGTTTATCACATAAGCATCTAGCCACATGGTAAACATGTTGTCATGATAGCATTCACACACATGCGAGGATGCTAAAACATGAAAATACTTACATCGTACTCCATGCCAAAACAATAAACTCGTTAGTAAACAATGCATGATCCAAGTCCATGTTTAATTGACTAATGCAACACATACAGGATGCAATCAGAGTAGGCTCGGCTAACCTAAACATGGCATGTGAAATGCAACCAATTGATGCACGTATTCAATTTGGAATTGAAATACAAATGCAGTTAGCATGATGTACCGAGCCCGGTGCGTGCGAGACAAATGCATGGATGCACGCATGCGCAGCATAAGGTATGCTAATTTAAACATGACCTATTACTAACCATCAAAGCAGGTAAGTAAAAGGGAGAAAGAAGTGGGGGTTGGAAGACATGCACACACTCACCCACACTTATTACAAGTTTACCCTCGCTCGGAGGGACTGAAAGAATAATACAGTTCGAATAATGAATTAACTATCCTAGCTAATTAATTATTACAAATAACCTAATTAGTTAACAAATTAACTAAGCTAGGAAAAATAGTAAACCGCCTCGGGAGGAGAGCTCGATGCAATGCATGCTTGGTCTTGCTCGGGAATTCACTGCCATGCGCAATCTACCTCTGTTTTCCCTGCTCTGCTCCTCTGAAGACTGTCAAAGTCTCAGAGTTGCTTCTCTGGACATTGGGAAGCACCACCGGCTGAGTAGAATGGTCACCGGCAGTAGTCTGGTGGTCATCGGCACATAATGAATCCATCGGCTGCCAGTTTATTCCCGGTCGGCACTCTATGAAGTCGATCGGCAGAGAATGCCTGCAGAACCTGTTTGACAGCAGCAGAGGACAGGACTTTGCATGGCAATACAATTCAAGCCATATATGCACCAATCATGTTCCTTATCATGTGAGTGAGTCAAAGGGACATGCTCCTTGGTTCTCAGACCACCAATCGCGCATTTCCATGCGTGATGGCCCAAGGGACCAAGTGTGCACATTTTGATGTCAAATGCAATGCAAACCAACAAACCAAAGGGGTCCAATCCCTATCACTAAATCAAGGGACAAGATATGCATGTTCAATGCAACCTAAGCATGTTAGCTAGGGATGCAACATGGCAATGCAAACAAGCAAGCAATGAACAAGCATGCAAGCTAGTGGACATGCAAGACATGGTGCAATCAAAGCATGCAAAGTGCGAGACATGTAACAATATGTAAAGATTGGACTTAAACATGATTTGGGCAGCTCTAATTAGGCTCAAAATAGTGGCCATAAGTGCCCAAAATGAAGGACTAAAACACACACACACATGCATGCAAAGGATGTCTAATACTTCAAGCATTTAAAAGCAATTCTCAAGCACATTTAAGAGGATGCAAACATGGATAAATGACCTGCATTAAGCTCTGAAAATTATGCAAGAATATGGTGCTAAACCAAGCAAACAAGATAGGCTAAGCATGCAATAAATGGCCCAAGTACTTGAAGCAAGTCAAAAGGACTCGAACCATGGCTAAGCCAACCAAGCCTCACAAGGCCTAGAGGGCTTGAAACAGGTCCAAGGCAGACCTAGACCATGCAAAGGGGGCCCCCTAGATGGCATCTAAGTGGCTCAAATTCAAAGGTATGTACAATGGCCAAAACATGGAGCATATAACACAAGCTCATAAGGCATCAAAAAGACAACCAAGGCAAGCATACAAGCATGCAAAGGGGACTGAAATGGTGCTACAAATGATGCCAAACCATCAAATCAAAGCAAGTAATGCATGCTATGCCCTCAAATACTTAAGGCCAACAAGCCGGAATGCAAAGGGGCTATACTAAACATGCCAAAGCCGACCCAAACAACTATGGACAGACCTTAAACAGGGCAAAATAAGCATGAAAGATTCACAAGGCTAAGCCTAAAACATGCTAGAACAAGGGTTTACAACCTAAGGCATATTAAGGCAACAAAGTGGCATTACAAGGTAGGTATGCTAAGCATGCATGGTGTACCAAAACCAACAAAAAACAAAGGCATATTATGACATAATAAGCACAAAAAACAACCAAGGCATGGTCAACAAGAAGCCTAGCTAGGTGCTCCCTCAAGAGGCCAAAAATGGTCCATTTCAAGGACAACAAGGAGAGGGGGTGGCCCTCTCCTTCTTGGGACTTTAAGGCACCATCCTTACCACTGAAATCCCGCAAGATTTCAGTGGTGAGGAGGCCCAAACACCAAGGTCTCGGAGCTTACACAAAACAGCCCAAAATGGAGCCTTACAAGGCTTAGGAGGAGTCAAACAACCTCAAACAACAAAACACCCTAAACAAACTATTTAGAGGGCCTAAAAACAGAACTTTTTTGTATTATACACCAAGCTCAAAAATAGTTCTAAGATAGGTGAAAATAGAGTGCAAAAATGGGGAATAAAGGAGTAAGATTGTTACCCTTGTAGACCTTCTTCAAAGATGAAGCTCCAGCTGGTTCTTCAAGCTCAAAACCACCCAAGAACCTCAAGAACAACCTCTTAGAACCTCAGTACCCAAGAGAAGGTGTAATAGTAGGTGTTTGTGTGCAATACTAAGAACAAATGCACCTAGAACACTCAAGAGAGGAAAAGAGAGATAGAATAACTACAACTATCCTAACCCTAGAACCAGAGCTCTCCTCTGTATGTTTTGTCTCTAAAATGTCTAACCTAGAACAAGGAGGAGAGCCCTCTTCTTATAGAAGTCCCCCTTGCAAAGCTTACTAAACAAGCTTGCTTAGAGGGAAATCCCTCCATACACGTGTATAGAGGGGAACAGAGTGGGTGCCAGCTATCACAGCTGGCACAAAATATCTACCAAAAGTAGATGAACAGTAGTCGGCTGCTCAAAATTTCCATTTTTAAAAAAATGGGCTGCCGACCGGCAACAAAGAATGCTGACCGGCAATATATATTGCCGATGGCAACAAAACACCAGCCGGTGGCCTCTGGCCATGGCCGGTGATGTGTGGGGATGCCTCGCAAGGCATTCCCTGCCCCTCCAAGGCAAAACACAAGTGTTTGGTGCAAAACTAGACACTAAACAGTCGAGTTCGGAGATCCCGAGGCAAGGCGCGTAGCCGAGACCTCCGGGAACTCCAAACGAACACAAACATGGATGATCACCGGGTGTTCAAACGGTGACGTCCAAGTCTTGAGGGCGGTCAAAAATGGGGTGTCTACAGTTGCCCCTCTTTGACAGAACTCGAAAGTCATAACAATGACGAGAGTGAATGTCAAAGCCCAGAGACGACCCATTTTTGACAAGGTCGAAGACTTAGACAAACATGCAAGACAAACAAGGTATGCGCCCGAAGGCAGGGGCAAAATGCAAGACAATGCACGAAGCCGAGCATAACTTATGATCATGCGAAGAAAAGTTGTAACGAAGCACACATGCAATAGTTTTAAGCTAGCATACACCCAAACTACACTACAATGCAGAAAGGATGTAAGAGAATTATGCAATTCTCGATATGTCTCACTTGGAGGATTCAATACCTGTGCGACTCGTCTGGTTGCACCAGCCTCAAATGAACCGTACATACAATATCGTGCCTGTAAAGAAAACAACTCAGCAGGTACGATGTTGTTAGCAACATGCATGACAATGCAAAAATGAATGCAAAATGATATGCAATAGATACAAAACAATGTACAAACAATGCAAATAAAGATGCAATGGAATTGAAACAATGCAAACTATGTGCAAAGCAATTGAATCATGATCCAATCATGAGCGGTTTGAAACCATACCTATGTCAAATGGATTGATGGAGGTAACAAGTCCGTCTACCATAGAACGGTCTACTGAACTATGAGTAATGTAGATGGACGCAAGAATAAGTATTAGGGGGGGATTGACATAAGTGGGGAAACGACCCGCTGGGGAAAGGACTATGATCCTAATGCCGGATGCAATAATTGTAATATATATATGGATATGCTGGAGAGATGGAAATGGACATGGCACGCGGGCCAAACCAAATCTTGCCTAGGCAAGGCATGTACGCATACAAGCCATGTCTAACATAGAACGGTCTACTGAACTATGTTTCAACACGAGAAGTCTGGGCACATACCAGACCAAGCTCAATCATGGAAAGGCGCGAGCCATAAATGGAAGGTGATGTAGTGAATGCATGCGATCTACAATGCAATATCTACAAATATGCAATGGACTGGAAATGCAATATAATGGATATGGCCTGTGGGCCAAACCAATTTCCCACACGGGCCTGCGGTACCAATGTAAATAGCGTATAAGTCTGGATAGTTGAGTCAGGTTTAGGTAATAGGTTATGTTATATTTGGTACCCACACGGGGAGTCAAGATGCCCAATTTCCCTGTCTTGAGCATATGTTCAGGCAAATATGGGAAAAAAAGTTTTTGGGTGTCCACGAGCCAACCGTTTTTAGAGTTGGCAAATGTGGAAAAACATGGTTTTGGGTGTCTACGAGCCTGCAGTTTGAAGAGTCGACAAATGTGAAAGGGAAAGGTTTTGGGTGCCCCAAGCCTCACCATTTTTAGAGTCGACAAATGTGGGACTATTTTATATATATGTGTGTGTGTGTGTGTGTATGATTTTGCGGCTCTTTCTTAGGACATCATAGCGTATTTTTTTGATTAGCAAAAGGAAACATCTTTATTGATATCAACAAACAGATTACATCAATAAAGCAAGGGCAAAGAGCAACGAGCATCATAGTGCTACCCTTCATCCTAATTAGGTTGGCACCAAGAGAAACACCCTATCATTTGCTAGCTCTCGCCAAAGGATTGGCGAGAGACCAGCACCACAGAAGAAAACAAAACAAACAAGACACAAAGACCAACCTACAAGACACCTACAACTCCTCTAGCTACAACCCATATGATCAACAAGACCATCATGTACAACACTCTCCCTTCCAAGACCAGTCTGATACAAAAACTAGTAAAAAACAACAGCCAATCAAGCGCTCCAACAATGCACAACTCAGTAGCATCAAGACTTAGACATATATCTGATTTGCTACAAGTTGTAGATGAAATCCTGGATTGAATATGGGCACCTCTTTGATTGAGCTTTAACCCATATTGCAATTCTCACCATGATCAATTCATAGAACTCTTCCAAATGAATCTGCTTCCCACTAAAGATCACTTCATTTATGAGCTTCCATAATGACCACATAATTGCCATCGGAATTGCTTTCCAGATTTTATTCTCAAGTATGCTCCATTTATACCCCCTTCACAAGTGTAACAACCCTTCAACACTATCAGGTAACACCCATTGCAGCTCCCACCAATTCATTAAGCATAACCAAACTTGCCAGACAGAAGGACACCAGAGTAACACACGATTCATTGATTCTATGTCATTCCTACATAGCACTCAATTTATTGAAACACTTTGGTTTAGCAGTAGTCTCCAATCTCCCCTTCCAACCCAGCCAAGCAAGGAATTGAACTTTTGGTGGAGACGCATTATTCCAAAACAGACTAGTGACTACCACAAAATTATTATACACATACATATTATAAAGGGAAGAGACACTAAACTAACTTGATGAACACGCCAACCACTTCAAGTAGTCATCTCTATTTGCAACCCCTAACTCCACCTGATTCAGACGGGTGATTAATCTTGCCAATTCCTCAGTCTCCCAAGCAAATAAAGATCTTCTAAAATTCATACTCTAGCACTCTGATATCCTTCTTCTCTCCATCATCATGCTCAAGAATATCTCTTTCTCAGTTGATAAACTATACAGCCTAAGGAAGCTAGACTTGATGCAATGGTTCCCAAACCAATGATCCTTCCAAAAGTGAGTTCTAATCCCATTCCCCACAACCAATTGTGAATTTTCCAAAAAAAAAAGACTCAACAAATGAGGATTAGATTAACCAATACTTAAGATCCTACCTCATAATTTTGAGTAGTAGCTACCAGAACTTGAAAAAGGAAGCCAACGCCCACCATTGAATTGGTATTTGCTACAAAGGACTATTTTCCATAGGGTACTGCCTTCAACACCAAATCTCCACCACCATTTTGCTAACAAGCAATCATTCATATCCCCAAATCTTTTGATTCCCAACCCTCATTGATCTTTGCTTTTGGTAATCTCACCCCACTTGACAAGGTGGATCTTCCTTTTCAAATCAGACCCTCCCCATAGAAAAGTTGTCTGCATGCTATCAATTGCCTTGGCCACATATTGAAGAATCTTGAAGACAGATAAATAATACAAAGGAAGGCTAGACAACATAGACTTGATAAGAGTCAGTCTACCTCCAAAGGATAGCAATTTCTATTTCCAAGACGCTAACTTGGCCTTTACCTTATCAATGACTAGTTTCCAAGTTTTTTTTAATCTAAAGCTAGCACCTAATGGTAGCCCAAGATAAGACAAAGATAGCCTCTGGTTTCTATAATTCAGTCTAGATGCACACCCCTCCACCACTTGCTCAGGCACTCCCACTTCATACACATAACTCTTGTGGAAATTGATCTTCCAGCCTGAAACTAATTGGAAGCATCTCAAAATCCTTTTGATTATTAAAACCTCCTTCCATCTACCTCATAAAAGATTATTGTATCATCTGCAAATTGAGGATGAGATACAGTTGTTTTTTATTCACCTTGGCCTAACACAACCCCTTTTATAAGCCTTCTTGAGCTTGCCCTTTGCAGTAACATATTCAGACCCTCAGCTACAAGATTAAAGAGGAATGGTGACATTGGATCTCCCTACCTGAGGCCTTTTTTTGGAATGAACTCGGGAGATGGAGACCCATTTATAAGTACTGAAATTCTGGATAAAGTCAACCACTCCTTAATCCATTTTCTCCACTAGGCCCCAAACCTAAACCCATTCATCATGGACAATAGACACTCCCACCTTACAGAATCATAGGCTTTTTCGAAGTCCAGTTTTAGAATGAGGCCCCTTTTTTCCACTCCTCTTCTACCAATCAACCACTTTATTAGCTATTTAAACCCTATCCAATATATTCCTACCCCCAAGGAAAGCTTATTGTGCCTCCCCAATCACTCTAGCTACCACTTGCTTCATTCTATTGGTGAGAACTTTAGCTAAAAAAATTTCCAATGACCTAATAAGGCTGATTGATCTATAATCAAATATATTAACTAGCCCATCAATTTTGGGAATGAGAGTGATGAAGGAGCTATTTACACCACTTGCCAACTTTCCATTCTCATGAAACTCATTAAAGAATTGAATGATATCAGCCTTGAGAACCTTCCAGCATTTTTGAAAACACACCAAATTAAAACCATCTGGACCAGGGGTCTTGTTACCATCACAACTCTTGATAGCAGCCCATATCTTCTCTTCAGTAAATCTGGCTTCAAGACTTTCAGCTAGCCAATCAATTCGAATAGATTTGAACTGGCCAAGCAACTTTGGCTTGTGCCTCCAATCTTCTGAGAACACTTTTTTGAAGTGTGTGAAAATTTCATACTTCACCCCCTATGGTTCCTCAATCAGCTCCCCTCCCAATGATATTGAGTTAGGTAGATTTCTATTCTGCCTACTAGAAGCCATAATATGAAAGAATTAGACTTTGCCTATGGTGCCACCCTTTCACAATTTCAACTAGCTCCACCATATTAGGCTGACAGACCTTAAAAACACTCATTTCTCAATTTCCACACTGACCACAACATAGCCAAAGGAACAAGTTTCCAAATCTTGAGTAATAGTTTTCCAAATTTAGTTCCCCACCACCAACAGAGTAAACCTTCAACAGTTGCAGGTGACACCTAATGAATATCCCACCATTATAGTATTCCTTACCAAGCCTTCCAGATTTCAGGACACAACAGAAACACATGATTCACATTTTCTAGTTCACTCTTACAAAATGGGCATACATTCTCCATACTATTGCTTAGAACTCCAATTCTCTGTAAATAGCCAGCTGTCTTTACCCTACCTCTCCAAGCTAACCAGCGAAGGAATTGTGCTCTTGGAGGTGCTACATGGCCCCAAATCAATTTGGGGACTAACAAGTTTGGTCCTTTTTTATTCTCTCCCCAATCCCTGGCTGCTGCCATAGAGAAGTGACCTGAAGGGGATGCTCTCCACTTTAAAGAGTCTGAGCAGCCCAAATTGAACCTTGGGGCACGCCTAACAATCCTAATAATCTGCCCAACTCCTCTTCCTCCCAAGCAAGTAATTGCCTCCTGAAAATAAGCTTTCATTCCCCTGAAATATTCCCTGAGTTACCCCTTGATTGCACACACATATTAACAGTACCTTCTTTTGCAATTGAGAGTCTGAACAATCTGGGAAACTCCTTCTTTAGAACCACATCCATCAGCCACTTATCTAACCAAAAATTTACTCTACACCCATCCCAATCACAATCTTTGTATTAGACACAAAGAAGCTAAACAAATCAGGGTTAGATTTAGCAACAACCAATATATCTTTTCACACATATGACTCCTTACCACTTGCTTCCATATCTGGTAGCCACCTGCCCCCCACTGCTCTACATTTGCTTGTAATAACTTTCTTCCGCAATGCTCCATCTTCATTACCATAACTCCACCACCACTTTCCTAGAAGATAGTGATTTGTTTCCTTAGTCAAGCCAATGCCTTGCCCTCCTTGCTCTTCCCTACTTGTAACCTCCTTTCAGCTAACCAAGTGCACCTTTCTTTTTAATTCTGAACTACCCTATAAAAAGGCAGCCTGAATCTTATCAACTTCTTTAGCCACACTCTTAGGAATCTTGAATAGAGACATGTAATAGTGAGGTTATCTAGACAACACAGATTTGATTAAAGTTAGCCTACCTGCAAAAGAGAGCTGTCTCCTTTTCCACAATGCCAGCTTTGCTTTGATTTTTTCCACCACAGGTTGCCATGTCTTTCTTCTCTAAGGATTTGCCCCAAGTGGCATCCCCAAATATTTTATAGGCAGCTTCTGACACAAATAGTTTAACTGAGTTGCAAAGAGTTGAGTGACTTCTTTACTTATCCCCACTCCACAAGTCACACTCTTATGAAAGTTTATCTTCAAGCCTGATATTGCTTCAAAGCATCTTAGGATTCTTTTAACATTTGCAATCTCCCCCTTTTCTACTTCACAAAATATAATTGTGTCATCTGCAAATTGCAGATGTGACAATCTCAACCCTGTTGCACCTACCACAGCACCTTTGATTATACCTGATTCTTTTTCTCTTTCAAGCAACATATTGAGCCCCTCTGCAACAATGTTGAAGAGAAATGGGAAAAGGAGGTCACCTTGTCTTAATCCCTTCATTGGACTGAACCTATCAGTAGGGATCCATTAACAAGTACAAAAATTCTAGTTGTGGCAACACAAGTCTTCATCTAACCCAACCATCTATCTCCTAATCCAAAGCTAGAGATCATAGAGAATACGTACTCCTAATTGACTGAATCATATGCCTTCTCAAAATCAAACTTCAATAGAACCCCTTTTTCTTTGCCTTTTTTCACCAATCAACTACTTCATTTGCAATCATAATAGCATCAAAGATATTCCTACCTACCAAAAAAGTTATTTGCACCTCACTGATCACCTCTAGTAATACCTTCTTCAGCCTATTTGACAATGGCTTAGCCAAGATTTTATAAGCCACTCCCACCAAGCTTATTGGCCTGAAGTTTGACAGACATCTAGGACTGATCTTCTTAGGGACTAGAGTTATAAATGAGCTGTTCAATCCTTTAGTCAACTGACTATTAGCATTAAAGTCTTTCACCAACTGCACTACTTCTTCTATCATAGTCTCCCAACACTTCTGAATATATGCCAAGTTAAAGCCATCTGGCCCTGGGGCTTTCTTGTGATGAAAACTCGGCTTCAAGTATGCCTGCCACCTTGTTTCTGTTCACTGTCATAAATAGGTTTGCAAACTTTGGTCTAAAAACCCACTCTTTAGAGAAAGCTTTTTGATAGTCCTTAAGACCTCTAACTTCACCAACTCAGGTTCCTCAATTCCGATTCCATCCACCATCACTGACTCCACTATGTTTTGACTTTGCCTCTTTCTAGCAACTAGATGGATTTATCTAGTGTTTTTGTCCCCCTTCTTTGCTCATGAAAATCTAGACTTTTGGAACCAAATCCAGTCCTTCTTTCTTAAATTCCACACTAGAGACAGAATCCTTCTTCTTGTAGTCAGTTCCTGTGGTTCAAGAGACCTTGACTCAACTAGAATATCAAGTTCATGCAACTCATCTTCAGCCTTTCTTAGCTGATCTTCAATGTTTCCAAAAACTTCTTTGTTCCATTTTTTCAACTATAGAAGAACTACTAACCTATCAATCGTTATAAAAAAAGAAAAGAAAAGTCAATTTGATTGGTCAAAAAGTTTGAATTTTATTCACTTTAATTTGTCATAAATAAATTACTTTGGCCAATAGTTTTAACAAAAGTTTCTCGTTATTGAGATAACCTTTATCTGTATCCACATAGATCATGTTATACTATCTCTTCTAACCATATTTCAACTCATTATATCTATCTGCATTGCTTGTACTTATCTGATGTGTATATAGATATACAAAGAACACTACACATGTTTGTGTATGAGAGTTTTGCTACAACAACATATAAGTGCCAACTTGGTATCATAGCAAAAAATGGCGTTTGCCAACTCATCTTCCAGTGTTGTGTCTTCAACCTTTGCCTCCATGTCATTTACTATTTCATCCACCCCTCAACCTATGTCCCTCAACCATGCTCACCATTTCATCTGTCTCAAGTTAACCTCTAAAAACTATCTATATTGGAAAACCCAAATGCTTCCCTATCTTTATGGCCAAAAACTTCATGGCTATGTTGATAGGTCCTCCTTGTGCCCTCCAACCACTATCATGACTGACAATATTTCCAACCCAAATCTTGCCCTTTCCTCTTAGGCAAGTCAGGATCAATTGCTCATGAATGAGCTTTCTCATTACATCTCTGTCTGACGAGTTTCTTCCTTTTGCCATTGGTTGCCAAACCTCTCGTGAAATTTGGCTCACTCTTGAATTCTCTGTTGCTTCTCCATCTCAAACACAACTTCTTCAACTTTGCCTCAGTCTCCAGCAATTTAAACAACACAACAACTCCACAACTGCTTTTCTTCATGAAGCTAAGATCCTTGTCGATTTCTAAAGGCTCCCATATGGCTGATCTAACGTTGTATCGGATGGTGGTTGGTTTACTTTAGTATCTTACATTAAGCGGATCCGCTATTTTCTTCACCATAAATCGGGTATGTCAATTTACGCACTCTCCAATTGAAGATCATTAGCAAATCGTAAAACGGAATTTCGATATCTTAAACATACATCCAACTTTGTGTTATTGCTTCAGCCTACTTCTACTACTCATCTTCAAGCATTTTGAATGTTGATTGAGTTGGTTGTGTGGATGATCGGTGGTCCACGAGTGGTTATGAAATTTTCATCGACTCCAATTTGATCTCTTGGGCCTCTCGCAAGCAATGAACTATGGCTCAATCATCTATTGAATTCGAGTGCAAAGCCTTAGTTGATGCTACTGTTGAAATTTCTTGGCTTCAATCCTTATTGTTTGAACTTGGTGTTACCTTGTACACACCTTCGATTTTGTGGTGCGACAATCTTGGATATACCTAGCTGTCAGCTAAACTGGTCTTCCATGCACGCATTAAACACATTGAAATTGACTTGTATTTTGTTCAGGAAAAGATTGCTCAGTGGGACCTCCAAATCCAGTTCATCTCTTCTCGAGATCAGATCGTGGACGTTCTCAACAAAGGCTTACCTTCTCAGTCCTTCTAGTTCTTTTGCAACAAGCTGCAATTTCGCTCCTAGGAATCTTCAGCTTGAAGGGGGCTATTGATCAATATGTAAAGAGATTTAAAGGGCGGCACTATTTGCACTCCAAAAGATTGGTTAGACACCCCATCTTTATAAAAAAATATATATTATTATTATTATTATGTCCCTATTCAAAATGGTCAAAAAATAGATACTAAAAAAAGTAAAAATCATTCTATTTCGGACACCCCATCTCATAACCATTCCCAAACTTCTATTATTTTTTCTCCTACTCTCTTACTTTCTTCACTTTTCATTTTCGTACTCAACCCTATTTCCCTTAAATTTATCATTTTTGCATTCTATTATACATTCAAGTTAATAATGAACAATGCAAAAGACACTTCAAGCTCTTTTCAATAGAGAGAGTATGTTTTCCATTCATCTTCTTCATTTTTGTTTGATAGTTTTACAAAATTTGTTCAAAAATTCAGTATCGAACAAATTACATTTATTTGGAAACTTGTTTCTAAACAAATTTCACATTTTCAACGATATGTTTCTGAATTATTTGACATTGTTTAACATTTTTTATATTCGAACAAAATGTCTATGTTCAACTTTGTGTTTTTGTGCAAAAGAAAAAAGAAAAAAAAAATCATAGCAGAATATCTTTGCTAGTACAAAAAATCACCATAGTTTCTCAATAAAACACAAATGATGAGTAGACTGTTTGTTTAGTTTCCTATAGTCATCATATTAGATTGTCAATGGCAAAACTACTTTGTGTTACAACATATTTCTATAATAAGAGTTTATGATTGAAAGAAAACTTCATATTTCAGAGAGAGTTTATGGGGGTCATTGATTTAGAGAAACAATGGAATGATGAGAGAAAGAAATATAGAGTTTGGTATTGAAAACTTGTGATTTCTTTGAATGATGACGGGGTTGGCTCTACCGTGAGAAGTTGGGTTTGTTGTTCTTCTCTACCACATTACAAGAAATCGCACTTTTACCGACTAAAAATTTGGTTGGCAAAAGTCCATTTTTAGCCAGCAAAAGTTATCTGCAACCAATTTTTTTAGTCGCCACTTTAGTCGCCAATTGAGGGTCGGCAAAAGTAATTAGCAACCAAAACTTTTTTTAGTCTGGAAAAAGTTATATTTGCCGACTAAATTTTTGGTCGCTAAATATTTCATTACTGCAACTAATCCATTTAGTCACTAAAACACTTTAGTCGCAAAAAGTGACATATTCCCGACCAAACATGTTAGTCGCCAATTGTCACATTCCACGACCAAACATGTTAATTGCCAAATGTCACAATCCACGACCAATAGATTAGTCGCCAAAAGTCACATTCCACGACCAAACATGTTAGTCGTCAAAAGTAATGTTTGCACAACTAAAAGTTTAGTCGGCAATAGACCTATTCGCGACCAAAATCTTTGGTTGCCAAAATTAACAATTTTACTAACTAATTATTTAGTCGCCAAATGTACCATTTTGCCTATAAACATTTTGGCCGGCAAAACCACAATTTGGTCGCCAACATCTAATAAAATAAACCTATAATTGCAAACAAATACTCCATCAAATCCATTCAATATAATCTGTAATTAAAAAGAATCATTCATACCAATAAAGTATCTGAATCATGAACATTCAATGAAATACAAAAATTATCCAATCATGAACCTGTTTAATAAAAGTCGACAATTATTATAAGTTTCCATCCACAAGTAATTCCAAAGTACATATTTCTCCAATTAAAATTCCGATTCACATCCATCTAGCATAAAATTTAAAACATAACAAGTACTTGTTATTATGTTTTAAATTTTTATCCATTGGCATCTATCCGAAAATATAATTACTAGTCTATCCAAATATTTTTCATACACATCTATCCAAAAATATATAATCCTTGAAAAAATATAAGTGTCAACTAGTCCTGTACAATTCAGCTTGTTGCACAAGTTCATCCATCTGTACAGAAGAAAAAGATAAAAAAAATGTCAGGTAATGTTTCTATGAAAATATTTGCACATCAAATGATTGTAAAATTGGACAAAAAAATAAAAAGTTCCATGGAAAGTAAAGGTAACATGAACAAGAAAGTAAAGGTAGAAATTTCATTTAATTTGGTGTTACACCAGAACAGGGCAAAAAATGTCCAAGCAAACTTTAGTTAATAATAAATTAATAATCATGGTCACCCTGTCCTGTTTTAGGAAGTGATCATAATCAGGGTTTGTAATCTATTACTCTAGAATCACCTACAAGAATTTAGTTGTTGCGGGGGAGGGGTGACACTAGCACGGCATATGAGAGGGATTTGTGCAGTTAGGGGTTTGAATCTTATATCTATCAAAAAATTAAACAAATATTTTTTCGAACATATACAAAGCAGACATATTAAAAAAATGTTCTTTTGAAGTAAATAAAGGATCATAGCAACTTTGAATTTAGACCGGTAGAACATGTAATAGATCATCAAGAAGGTATCTGACAGTGGACCATCAATTATCCCAAAGTATAAGTAAAAACCAAAAAAAAACTTGAAGCCTTATTCTATGAGAACATTGATTTTAGAACCCATGTACTGAGGTTCTTACTAGCATTCCTACTAGTAATTTAGGTTTAAGGACATACCTCCACTACAAAAGTTCGTTTTGCCTCCAAAGTTAAGCAATGAACAACAACATTCCATTTTCTGGAACAATTATCAGGGACACAAAGCCGCCTATAATACTACTGCATTTGATGGAGAGGAGCTGAGAAAACATGAATGCCATTAGTTTGACAATCCAAAAAACAAAAAAAAAATCATAAAATTACTTGAAACATAAATAATAAGTTAAAAAAACATTAATGCTGCTGCTGCGGCTCACATTAAGGACACAATAAATTAATATATGAGAGGAGACTTTTAATGCAGCATTCCATGGGATGAGTGCAACATCCTTCACAAATATATATATATATATATATATGTGTATGTGTGTGCTGCAATGCTGCTCAATGTGTTTTGTTATATAGAGAGAGACGAATCATTTTGAACCATCAAAGAGGCGATCCGAGTTAAAATGAATGGAAAAACAGAGAGAGGGAAGAAGATTGAAGAGCAAAGACCTACCCATAAAAAAGCAATCAGTAATTCACTGAAGATTTCAAGAAGATTGGGACTGATATCCTATGACCCAATTTTATGCTGACATTGACCCCAAGGTTGATAAGGAGCCCACCTCAACAAGTAAAACCAAAGAAATAATATAAATATGGGCATAAATCACCAAGAAATGTAGAAAAAAAAAATATATATATATATATATATAAAGGGAACAAACAACGAAACAATCATCATTACTCATGAGAAAATCATTAAGGCCAGTTAGACAACAATGTCAACTCCACTAATGCACTATCAGCAAATACCTGAATTAACCCAAACACATTTGCACATTTCCACACTTGGGTGGAGTTCAGCGTTTTTGCTTTTCGGCTTATTTAGTATTAAAAAAAAAAAAAAAAGCTTTTTAAGCCCAAGCCAAACGGGGACTCCTATTTTGTTGAGATCATGAAATGTGGCAGCATATTGGAAATCTTTAATTATTTTGGGTGTTCTCAAGCTCTGCAATAGAGTGATTTATGATTTTTTATATTCATTATGATCATTAAATAATTATTAAAATAATTAGTACAGCCACATGAAGCAACCAATACTTGCATTGAACATGTAAATTAACTAGTAGAAATTAACTACTATAGATAGCATGGATAACAGAGGCTATCTCAACAGTATCCTAAACAACATATGCAAACTGAACACAAAGAGATGGAGGTCAGTTTACACTATGAGAAAGCAATCTGATTTCAAGGTGATGTATAAAGTGGTGGATATCCTTGGAAAGGCAAAGAGCTAATACCAATATCCATCCAACAAAAATCAACCAAAACAATCACCAGATTTATTAGCATTTATCAATAAACCTATTTAACATATTTCGGTTTTAACTCCATCTATGTACAGTGTATGTGGTGGATATTTTGAAGGGCAATCTTGACTCCAAAAGGCAAGCATGGAGTTAAGAAACTTAATGTAATGACAGAACATGCCAGAGAAACTTATGGACCTGTGGTAAAGTAACTCAAACATGGACCAGTGGTAATAGGCATTGAGAAATTTAACATGATAATAGGCATTGAGAAATTTAACCAAACAATTGGTGGCCATGTCCTCAAACATGGACCTGTGGTAAAGTAACTCAAAGATGCAACATAAATAAAAATCTTAGGATAGTTTGACATGATAATCGGCATTGAGAAATTTAACCAAACAATTCGTGGCCATGTCCTCAAACATGGACCTGTGGTAAAGTAACACAAAGATGCAACATAAATAAAAATCTTACACCTCAAAATCTGCACTATTCATGCATAATATATGATTTGAAATAAGCTCATAAACTAAAATCATATAATGCATCAACTAAATCATAGAACTAATTATAATACTTGTGTACAATTATTACTACATAAAGAAGAAAATTACCAATTGTATCACATTCATGCACTAAGCAATTGAAATTTAAAGATCAAAACAATAACAATCATTGTTTTTATCTACAATTCTCCATAACTGTACAAACCTGTTAGACATGTCAGATCAAAACAATATCGGATCTTTTTCTTCTTTTCTTTTTTTTTTTTTTTTTTTGAGAAAGTTATAAAGCAATTGCAAAAGACATTTCAGATCTAAATATCACTCCATTTTTTTTATGACCCTTGATTTTCATTTATGGGGAAAAAAGGGGTAGCAATTTTGAACTGGAATCAAATGCAATAATACTGGAAATATAGGAACTAGTACTTTCAGCAGAGCATTGCAAATCACTATAAAATTTTAAAGCAAGTTTAAGTTGGAGTATTGAACGTCAGTTTCATGGATCCATTCACAATCAACACACAATTAGTCAGCACAAACAAATGACACTCAAAGCCCACCTCCTCCAGGTGAAGATAATGACTGGTCAGCTTGAAAGATGGACATGTAAATTAACTTATTTTCATTTTTAGTGGACTTTTTGCATTGTCTAGATGGACATAAAAACTAAAAAATTTGACTCAAATTTGAAAAGATTTCACTAAAGACAAAAATAATAAGTAAGCTTAACTACTCACATTTTTCTCCTTAATTTGAACTATTTACCATTATAGAATTTTCAATTGTAGTAAACTAATAAATGATAGACTATCCCACTGTGTCTGTCTGTTAATAAGCAAGTTAGTAAAAACAGTAACTTTAGATAAAACAACATTTAACATTGTTTTCAATTCCAAAAAGTATTCCCAAAAAAAAAAAAAAATCCCAAAAAAGTATGTTTATCAGTAAGAGAATCACATACTGGTTCCCTTGCAAAGGCCATTATACAATTTTTCAAAAGCTGCTTTTGTGATTAGCCTCAAAGCAGAGGTGAGAGCCCCTGAGGCTGCCAAACCAGCTAGGAAGGCAAAAATTCATTAGAAGAATATTCATGAACCAATTGTATTCATTCAAATAGGTAGAAATGAACGCAAAACTAGTCAAAGAAATAGTACTCTTTTAACTAAAAGGGCTTACTTGGATGAACTCAGGGCACATGAAGAATGGGTCTCCAACCATTCCACCTTGAACATGGGCGTCTGCAACTCCGAAAGCAGCAACAATGATGCATATACTGATAAAATTTTCGATTCCTCCCTTCCCTGATGTCGCTAAATCCAACTGTCAAAGTGACACCAAAGTACATCCAGAATCTTATGATTCGCGATTCGATTCGCGATTTTTGCAAAATCGATACGAATCTATGAGTGAATCTCTCCGTTACCAGAATCTTACGATTCGCGATTCGATTCGAATTTTTTGCAAAATCGATACGAATCTATGGGTGAATCTATTTTGGAAGTAAATCTCTAGTGAATCACACAATTCACAATTCAATTCACTTTTTACGATTCATGCAATTTTTTAAATTATTGTGTCCGACATATTTTCGACTTTTTTTTCTCCATGTTTTTAGTGAAAATGACATAATACAACTTCAAAAAGCATTTAATATCAAAATAACCAACATAGATACATAATTTGTTGTTATTTTAGTGATCATGAAATTTTTAATAGAATCCAATCAGATTTAGTCAGACTTAACATATTTTTAACCTTTCTTCTCATTTTTTCCCTCTTTAAAAAATCACAATATATCTTCTAAAAATGTTTAAGATTAAAGTTACACTATAAATTATCTATTACTATTTTATTAAATTGAATATAATTGAATATTACATTTGTGAGGTTAGTTAGACATTTAAAAATGTTTTAGGCTTTAAAATGAAACATTCTAAATAATTCTTTCTTCTTATTTGCTCACTCTTACTTAAAAAGTATGTATGCTTATTGTCCAAATATCAATATCGTTGTTAATTATTATTATTTGGGAAATTGATAATTTGTCTATTTAGTTATTATCTTTATTAAGAATGGTTGATAAGAAATATCTAAAAAGAAAAAAAGTAAAATACTGATCTTACATAAGAATCTTTTTTAGCTTCTTACCTATTAAACTACGTGATTATCTCTCAAAATAACATTTTTATTCATTTAAATCTAAATATTTCATATTCATAAGATATATTTAACATATAAATGTGTAAATATATATTTTTAAGTAATTTTTAAAAAGTGACCGAATCTTTACGATTCACGATTCGATTTGATTCGCGATTTGGTACAAGGTCATTTCGATTCACGATACGAATATCGATTTGACAACTATGATTAGTACCCTTGAAGGGTGATATTTCTTCAAAAGCAAAAAAAAATAACATCAAAATGAGTGGCTATTAGAATCCAAAGAAAACGGTTCTTTTGTAAGAAGTAATTAGTGCTCCTCTTTTTAATGGTCTCACTCATTTCTCTTACTTTGGAAACAAAATATATACGTGGGTCATTTTACACAATTCGTGGTCGTCAATTAATTTTATAAATGCATTCAAAATTTGAATTGTTCCCTCCAAATATTTTAGTTTTTTGAGGACTAAAAAATTTTTTTGACAACCAAACGTTTGGTCGCCAAAAGTTAAAAATATTTTTTTATTTTTAATTTGGCAACTAAATAATTTTGGTAGCTAAAACTAATTATTTGGCAACTAAAAAATTTTTAGTCATTGAAAATAACTTTTTGGTGGCCAAAGATGAAAAGTAATTTTTTATTTTTTATTCGGCGACTAAATAATTTTAGTAGCCAAAACTAATTATTTGGCGACAAAAAAAAAAATTTAGTCACTGAAAATAATGTTTTTGCGACCAAACTTTTGGTCGCCAAAGATGAAAATTAATTTTTTTGTTATTAATTTTGCAACTAAATAATTTTACCAGCCAAAACTAACTATTTGGCGACTAAAAGATTTGTTAGTTGCTGAAAATAGCTTGTTGGCGACCAAACTTTTGGTCAGCAAAAATGAAAAATAACTTTTTATTTTTAATTCAGCGACTAAATAATTTTAGTAGCCAAAACTAACTATTTGGCAACTAAAAAAGCTTTTAGTCGCTGAAAATAACTTTTTAGCGACCAAACTTTTGGTCGCCAAAGATGAAAATTAATTTTTTCGTTATTAATTCGGCGACTAAATAATTTTATTAGCCAAAAATAACAATTTGGCGACTAAAAAATTTTTTAGTAGTTGAAAATAACTTTTTGGCGACCAAACTTTTGGTTGCCAAAGATGAAAAGTAATTTTTTGATTTTCATTCGGCGACTACATAATTTTAGTAGCCAAAACTAACTATACAACGACTAAAATATTTTTTTAGTCACTAGTTGTGGCAAATTTAGCGCCTAAATTTTTTTTAGTCGCCAATAATCAATATACCCCGACTAAAAAATTTTAATAGCTAAATATGGTACTTTTGCCGACTAACATAATTTTTGGTTGCCAATTCCACAACTTTTGGCGACCAAAATATTTTGACAAAAGTGGTCGCCAAAAGTGTAATTTCCTGTAGTGCCATTAGAGGTTGGTTTTGGGTGGAAGGGGAGCCTATTTGCTTGTGGGGTGTCCTAAGCATGTTTCTAGGGTTTTATATAATAGATATTATTTGGAGTTTTCAAAATAATAGAGTAAATTTCAAATTTTAGATTGGAGCGTCCAAAATATTGGGGTGTCCAACCAATCTTTTACACGCAAATGGAGCCATTAAGATTTGAAATACATAGTGAAGCTGGTCAAAATGAATATGCAAAGCTATATCAAACACCCGTTTGGTTGTGGATCAAACCTTTTATGGTCTTGCGTAGTACGAACAAGGCTAGGCCAGCCATCCAGGAGACCTAAAGCGAAAACTCAAAGGTTAAGTACCAACTAGTCCCACTAAGTAGACTTAAATACCTATAAGTTCTATTGACTTTTGAATGCACCATACCAATAATTCCTACAATACCTATACTGCCCTCATTAAGTTCTCATCTATAGTTCTTTCATCTTGTCTTTTCTTTTTCTTTTTTTGGCTTCTCTCTCTATCTCTCTGTCTCTCTCTCTCTTCAAAGAGCCTCCCACCACCATTATTTCCGGACACCACCACCTCTGTCGTTGTCGATCACCGCCATCCATTGGCTACCATCGTTATCATCATCCACTCGCTACCACTATCGTTGTGGCTTATTGGCTACTGCCACAGTCTATACTCCACCATCGCCGATCCACCAACATCATTAACAAACCATATCCACCATCACCAATCTACATTCTATCGTTGATGATCTACACTCTATATCTTTGATCTCTACTTTACCATCTAGATCTACATTGATCTAGCTGTTTTAATGGTGAAATCGACTTCAAATGACTCCAAATAATAGTGTTTTCTAGATCTCACCCCTTCTCTCTTATCACTGTTTCTTTTCTCAAAGGAAATTTACTGCAAATTTATTGATCAATGATAAATTTATCAATCTATCTTGTTTTGTATGTGTATGTATGAGGGGTGTGTCTTGTGAGTAAGTGATTGTTAGTGTGAATGATTGAATGAATTAGATTTGGTGTTTGTAATTTTTTTTTTTACACAAATCACTTAGTGATAATTTACCACTAACACCGAACATGTCAGTCATAAATTTATCATTAAATGTGTTTTTTTATTATTTTGTTGATCTTATATTGATCTATGGCGATAAAAACTAATGTAAACTATTTTTTGGTAAAGACATTATTTTTCCTCCTCATCTCTCTCCCTCATTCTCCTCTCTCTCTCTCTCTGTTGTTGCTACTAGATCTGAAGGTGGTGACAGTAGTGATGTAGTGAAGATGAACATTTGTTTTTGTTGGGAAATGGAGAGAAAAATGTCTTCAAAATTCACCAGAGATTGGAGGTGGTTGTTGGTAGCCAGAGATAGTGGCTATAGGTGGTCGCTAGTAACCCGAGGTAATTGCTAGTAGTGCGGGTCATGATAGTGGTGTTATGGTTGATGTGTTAAATGATATAAGGCAAGGGTATTTTGGAGATATTGATAGTTAAAAAAAGTTATAGGACTTGTTGATAACTCCGGTCGTAAATGTCTCAAAACTCAATTGGAGGCCTTTTTTAAAAAAATATTATTTAAATTTAAATTTAAATCATTGCAATTTTTTACTGTAGTTTATTATGTAAAACTCATTTTTCACTTTAATTTTTATGATTAAAAAAAATGAGTTATTTAAAACCTTTATGAAGGCTATGTAAATGAAAAGAAATAAAAAGTGTAAACTATCCAATAAATATAATTTATAAGTTCAAAGAAGGCAATGATACATATATATATATATATATATAAATCATGTGAAAATTGAGGACCAAACTTGTAGAATTTATTCTAAATTTATGAATGCATTTTCCAAAGTAGATTTTATTAAATTAACAGATTGGATACTTTCAAAATATATGGAATTTTTTTTAATGTGGACTTCCAATATATGTAGAAGAGGATTCTCTTTAGAACTTTTTTCATTCAACTATCATCCAATAGCTAATCTAAAGGGCCAGATAATGGTTGGATCAAAAAGTATTAGAGAGGATTCCAATCCAACATATATGACATGTATTATATTCATGGGTGGGGTCTTTTATTTTCGTTTTCTAATTTTGTGGAGGGCTTTTCCAAAATCATATATTTTGAAAAATATACATCCATAATTTTAATTTGCTTAAATTTTAGAACCTTCTTCAAAATGGGGCCTAAAGCCCTTGCTCTAGTGGCTTAGCTATTCAGCCCACTATGAGTATGGGTTAAGGGTGAGCATAATTCGATTTGGTTTGGTTTTGAACTAAATCAAGACTAAATTATTACCTACGATTCTATTAAATTTGAAACTAAATTGAAGTATAAAAAATATAGAATCAAATCAAATTGAATCATGAAAACGTGGTTCAATTAGGTTTAGAATCATGGTTTTTATGAACTTTGTCATTATTCACAACATAATCACAACTCGCTCAAGAATCAATCAATATATTATCATATTATAAATAAAATTATTTAAATGATTGTTTAGAAGTAGTTTTACTATTATACAAGAATACACTTGAAAGTAAAGGATTAATAATTTATGAATATGTATAGGATACTAATAAGATATTTGATGGTGTCTACCGTAAATAATAAATTATACTCAATCCGTCGGACAATAATAGTCCCTGTTGGGGATTTTAACTTTTTAGTGGGACATGTAATTATTGTTTTGAAGTCAAATAAGAATATATTAATTTGCCATATTGCCCTTTTTATTCCCATTATTAAATATATTTATAATTATTTTTAAATCGTAATTTTGAAATTCTCTAAAGTTTTATGTTCTGACTTTTCAAAATGGACAAATATTTTAGACATCCAAAAAAAAAAAAAAAAAAGATGGATAAATAATATAGAACGAAGAGACTATATGTACATATTTTTTGCGGTTCAGTTAAGTTCTAAACCATAACCAGCCATGTGAGGTTTTGCTTTAAGAACAAGCATGTTAAATCTTTTAATAAAAATAAAATATTATTTAATTATTTTTTGTTACAAATTTAATGTGGTTTAACTATTTTAATTATAATATTTATACTCAATATTATTACAAGAATAAAAATACTTTATTACACTGGTTACAAGTTTTATATGAAAATCAATATGACATTTATACCAAATGAATTGGTGGTTGTTTTATATACACTGAATTACACATCATGGAATCAGAAAAAAATATTTATAAAAAAAAAAAATCATATTTTTAAATGTTTTATCCTGACATCACTTATGTGTAATTCTTCCTTTTATACTAGTTTACACAGGCCCATGCAAGACACTAACTATTATTACAATATGTTTAAGTTTTGTATTTTGATAATTTTTTTAAAATTTCAACCATTGTTTTATGAAATTGAATAGAATAAATCATTAGACACATGATAGTATTATATGGTATAATATGTATCATTTTTTGATTTGTTACAAACCCAATGATATCGACTCCAATTCTATTATCATATCATTTTGGGTGAATTTATAAATCTTTAACATTTCTTCCGAATTTAAAATAAAAAAAATAAAAAAAAACTATGGTGTGTAGCTTTTCTCAACAGATAAATATAAAATAAATATTAAGATAATTTTTCAATCTAAAAAAAACTATTAAGATGAGTCACTGAACTAACAAAGAAGTAGAAGAAAACACATACCTATACAAATGACTAATTTTATTAATACATAAATCATACTCGTATAACAAATGATCAATTTTATTCATAAATAAATCATTAAGTAAATTAACAATTTTTAATGATATGAAAAATATTTTTCAACTAACCATTTTATTAATAAATAAATCATGAAGGCAATTAATAATTTTTCAATAAAAATTTTTGATAATTTATTATTGCATAGGAGAATTTTTTTTTTCCTTGAGTATTGTGTTAAATTAAAATTTATTGGATCAATTAATATTTTAAACAAACTTTATGGGTGTATTTGTAATTTGTTTAAAAAGAAAAGATTTATGTTTCATAATTGACCAAAAATATTTGCGTAATTATGAGAAAAACATATTTTATAATTGACCAAAAATATTTGCGTAATTACAAAAAAAAACTGTTATATAATTGACCAAGAATATTTGTATAATTACAAAAAAAACTTTTATTTAACATATAAGTCACTATTAATAAATTACTTAAAATAAAGGAAAATTTACCCAAAAATCCTATTTTCTAAAAAATTGAACCATTTAGTCCTAAAAATTTTCTTATGCACCATTTAGTCCCATTTATACATCATCATCAAAACAACATCAAACATCATCATCAAAATAACATCATCATCAAAATAACATCAAACATCATCCGATATTTTTGATGTTTGTGGGTGTTTCAAACATCAGATTCATTTTTAAAAAAAAAAAACTCACCTTGTTCACTTTTCCATCTTCCATTATCACAGCTTTTCAACAGACTCAAAAATTTCACAAACTTCAAACTTCAAAGATCTAACTGGAAAAAAAAAATCAAGAAAAAGCGATGCTAAAATGATTGAATTCAAATCGAACCTTGGTGAATTCTCGAGAAATCGAAGCTTTAGCAGAATCAAGTAGCGGAGAAAATAGTTTCGGAAATCTTCCGAAATCTCAGGCACGAAACAGAATCGAATCAGATCGGATCGGCTGTTGCGCGATGAATCTGATGAAAGAGATCGACGGCGGTCGATTGGTCCGCCATTGTTAGGGTTTACAAAACACGTCGGAGTTAAGAGAGAGAGAGAGAGAGAGACAGATTCAGGACATCATCAAGATGTTGCTCTGGTTCTCTCTCTGCGATTGCCGGTGGGATCCAAACCCAGATTCGATGATGTTTTGTTCATGATGTTCTGACGTTGATGTTCATGATGGTAAACATTAGATTATTGAAATCTGATGTTCATGATGGTAAATGAATCTGATGTTTCATTCTATAATTTCAAACATTATTGAAATTTGATAAACATTAGATGTTTGAAATCTGATGTTTGAAATCTGATTTCAAACATTGTAATTTTTCACATTATTGTAATTTGATGTTGTTTTGATAATGATGTTGTGATGTTTGATGTTGTTTTGATAATGATGATGTTGTTTTGATGATGATAATGTTTGATGTATATGCCCTCTATGGTCAATTTCCCTATAATGGGACCTTTCAGTCTATAAGAAAACTTTTAGGACTAAACAGTGTATAAGTTATTAATTTGGGATTTATTGGTGCATCACCCTAAAATAAAATGGTAAAATAGAGGGAGAAAAAAAGGAAAAAAGAAAAAAAGATGAACTATAAAAAAGGAGCTTCTTATACATATATACATATATATATATAGATATTAGTAACCAACCTATGTTATATACGGAAATAATTTTTTATTTTAAATATTTTAAAAAAATAAAATAGTGAAATTAGTCTTGCAGATTCTTTGAATAAGAAAACGGTGGCCCCCATCTCTAGGCATGATAATGATGTGAGAAGGGGCGTCGTCAGGTAGTTATTATCTTCTTCTTCTTTTATTTATTTATTTATTTTTGATCAAACAGGTAGCTATTATCAGGTGATTCTTGGAGAGAGTAATTATGTAAAAGATAAATCTCATTCTTTTTACGTTGTGTTTGGTTAAAAATTTTAAAAAGGGGAGAAAAAAAAATATATGAAATTAGTTGAAATATAAATATATTTTATTTATATTTTACCTATTTTTTTCCGTTTTGTTTTCTAAATCTCTCAACCAAATACAGTGTTAGAGAATATCTTCTCTCAACTCTAATTTTTTTGTTGGCCTCTATTATCAAACTTTGACCGAACAACACTCCTGGTGCACTTTTGTTGGCAAGTCATTGTTTCTGGATTATCGAAATGGACACATTTAGCTGTGCAACTGTGGCTGCTGTGCACCCTTACATAATAGCCATCCCAAATTCATAAAATTCAATTTCTCTTTGAGAATTCTTCTTTTCTTTGTAGATTCAAAGTTTCGTTTCCATAGATTCAAAATTATTTTTTGCCTATTGAAATGATATCTAATTTTCATATATATTCTGTTTCTAACAAGTCCTATAAATATTGAGAAAAAAAGATAGGCAAATAGCATAAAAATCAACCAAGTTTCAACATTTTGAATGTAGTGAATAAGGAACAAGAAATTTTGCTTGTGCTGAAGGAGCAACATGATGAGTAATTAAGGAATTGAAATATTGCATAAGGAGTGAAACATCAGAGGCTATATATGTGTAAGGGTAAAGTGCACTTTGTACAAATCTCATCTGGATCCCTACATATCAAATTATAATAGCCAAGCCATGTGTAGACACTCTATTTTTGACCGCCCTTAAGACTTGAACGCCACTGATTGCTTACTTAATGATGAAAGGTGTGCAGTGCAAAGCTTCGATTTCTTCGGCAAGGAGAGCTCCAAATCCCAACCTCACACCCCATTTTTTGGACCAAAAAGATTTTTAGGCCTTAAAACCCTCTCTTTCAAAATATTTTTGGAAAATGCTTCTACGATGTTCCGAGGCTCGCATTTTGTTAAATGTTGCGCTTTTCAGTAAACCGAACAAGGACAAAGTAGAAATGAATGAAAGAGAGGTGAACACTTTGAAAAAAATCTTTAAAACATCTTGTTTAGAGGTTTGGAGTTGAAGAAAATTAGAGGAGAGGGAAGAAACCTAGTTGGGGAAGAAGATGGGTATGAATCGTTAAGAGAGAGTCGAGCAACCCTCACTAAAGCGGGCCTATCCATTTGTACACCTGGATTTCATCTATGAGGCCACCACCGTTGGAAAGTGGACTTCTGGGGATTCATTTTTCACTCAAGAATCTCCTAAAGTCGAGGTTAGATAAGGGAGATATGGTTGGTTGAAGTTAGGCATCAATCCGATTAAGTTGAAATTGAGCAGTCTTCACTAAAAGAGAGATATCTCTTAGCACACTTGTAATTTTGATGTGAGGCTTTCCACCATTGAAAAGAAGACTTCCGGGGCTTCAATTTAGGCACAAGAATGACCTGAAAAGGAGTTCAGATGAAGGAGTTATGCCCCATTTGAAGTCAGGCCCGAAAAGCATATTTTTGTGGCCAGCTGGCCAGAAAAGTGGACGGTCGGCCACCAGTAGTGGACGGTCGGCCACCAGTAGTGGCCGGTCGGCTAGAAAAGTGGGTTGTCAGCTACTAAAGTGGCCGGTTGGCCACTAGTGTCCCAAACTCAGATATTTTGCAGATCTTTTCCCATCTGCTGTTCTACAAAATCTCCAACTGTCTTGTAATTAGATATTTTGACCTTGAACTCTTGTATTGCTATATATGGAGGCTATATCTTATCTATTGGAAGGTTAGCAAATTTTGGGAGCCTCTCTCTCTAAAAATCCTCTCTCTCTATATTTCTCTCTCTCTCTCTCTAGAGTTCTCTCTCTCTCTCTTGCCCTTTTGTGCATACAAGAAGAGCCTATGCATGGAAGTAGAGATACACCTCTCCTTTGCCTAAACATCCTTGATCAAACTTGAGCACCATTGGGTTGAGATTCCTTGGGACCTTGTTTGAGCTGCAGAAAGAGGATTGAACTTGGTTTGGTGCCTCTTTTGTGCCTAAGTAGTGCTTTGCTTCAAAGGTATAACACTTACCTTATTTAAGCTTGCTTTAAACACTTGCTTTGCCATCTTCTTCCACTGTTTTGAGCTGGTTTTCAACTGAAAAAAACTCTGTTTTTCAGTCCTTAAAATGGTGGTTTAAGGCCTTTTTGTGCTAAGGGGTAGTCTACCCTTCTTGTTGCCTAATTGTTAAGCTTTTTGTGCCATCTTTTAAGGCCTTTAAATCAAAATTTTTGGGACTGTAAACCATTGAAATTCAAAGTTATTTCAGTGGTAAAAACTTTGTTTTGAAGTCCAAAATAGGAGGGGTTGGCCTACCCTCCTTGTGTCTAGCTTTCATGCCTAGTTAGCTTTATATGTTAGCATGTTTTTGTAGCTTAACTTAGCTTATTTTTAGCATGTTTTAGCTACTGATTTGGCATGTTTAAGATCTTTTTTGAGCTAGTTTGATCACTCGAGCTTTGCTTTGTATGCTTGTAGTGCAATTGTGTTAAATTGCCAACATGTGCTATTATTTTGGCCTCTAAATCTACCTTTTTTTAGCTTATTTCAAGCATGTTTTAGAACTCCATTTAGGTTGTTTTAGGACTGTTTTGGGTGGTCTTGGTCATATGAGCTTCATCTTGCATGGTTGTAGTGCAAAGGCCTTTACTAGCTTTGAGTTTTAAGGCCTCTAACATGTCTTGCATGAGATGGTTGCATGCCATAACATCATTTCACATGTGATTTCAGAGTATATATCTCTGTCACACTCTCACTTATATCACTCTTTCATTACTTTTGAGAGTTGTGCTTTGAGCCTTATTTGTGAGCCAACATGTGAGCATGTTTTTCTTTCTTTCTATGCTTCAATTCCAGCATGATTTAGCCACTGTTTTGGCGTGTCTTAGCTCTGTCCAAAGCTGGTTTGGTCATTTGAGTTTGATATTGCATGTCTCTAGTGTAGTGCACTTCACTAGTTGAGTATTTATGGCTTTTGAACATCACTTGCATGCATTGCTCGCATGATTTAGTGTCCTTTTCATGCCATATCAGCTGTGAAAGTCTGCAACCTCCCTCTATTCTTCACTTTTCAATTTGCTTTTGAAAATGGTCTTGAGCCCCTTGTTGGCTTGAGTATGAAATTGAGGCAATCTTGCCTAATGGTTTTAATAATCTCTTGAGGGTTTCTACTAACCAACAGCATGAGACCTCTTTCATGCTCAAGGCACTTGTGGCTTAGGCCATCTTTTCAATTAGAGGACTTTCACGTTGAACTTAACCAACTAAAGATTTTCTTGGTAATGCTAAAATGTGTAAACAAAAATGAATCAAGTAAAACATGACTAAGATAAGCATGTTATTTGCATTGTATGTATTTGGATCGGACGTTAATCCAAACACAAGAAATGTGGGATGTTTCATACTCAAAGTGATGAAACGTGTCACATTTCTTGGTTACCGTCACCCTTGATCATGCATGATAGGGTGGTGGCCTTTTGGGTCTTACTTGTGCATTCATGAAGCTTGTACAAGCTTGATCCTTTGGCCATCATGCAGTGAGATGCTTGATTGGTGGCTTGAGAGCCAAGCGCCACACTCCTTTGAGCTTGAGAAATGATAAGGAGAGTGGCAGTACATACATTTCCTGCAAAATGCCTTGCATTGCCTCTATTGTTCTCTGTTGCAGCAAAAACAGCATTTTGGAAAAGCAGGTGGCTGACCGGCCACTTGCAGTAGCCGACTGGCCACCAGGTCAAAGGTTGTCCAATGTGTTCATGTGTTGGAGCAAAGGCAATCTGGAAGTTTGTACAGTGTTCAGAGATCACAACAAGTGCAAACAAAGGCAGCCAATGGCAAGGTGATGGATTTTCGGGAGGAAGCCAACCGAGCATGCATGTCTTCCTCGCCTACGAGGCCACCTTATTGCTTTAATAACTAGTTGTAGCTAATTAATACATATGTTGTAATTAATTAGATTAATTTATTTTGTAATATTTTAATTAGCTTAGCATAGCTAGTTCTTCAATTGTGTTGTAATAATTAATTAGCTAGAATAGTTAATTAGTTGGTTTGTAATAGTTAGCTTAATTAGCGTAGTTAGCTTAGCTTAATCATTCGAACCCTCCTTCGGAGGGCGCAATGTTGTAATAAGTGTGCATGCGTGTGTGCATGTCTTCCAACCCCACGTCTTTCTCCCTTTTATTTACCTGCTTTCGATGGTTAGATTAGGGCACGTTTTGATTAGCATATCTTATGCTTGAATGTTTGCATCATTCATTTGTCTTGCATGCACCGAAGTCGGCGCATCATTCAAACTGCATTGTTTTTCAATACACTTCTTTGAATACGTATTTCAAAGCATGTTATCAAATTATTGCATTCATATGCCATCTTAGATAGCCGAGCCTATTTAGTTGCATTTTGTATGTGTTGCATTAGGCATTTTGCATAGTTAGGGATCATGCATTGTTTCTAACTAGCTTTTGTTTTGGCTCGGAGTACACTGTAAGTTTTATGCTTTAGCATACTTGCATGAGTGTAAGTATTGCTATGTTTCGCATGCTTGCCATGAGGCTACTTGCTTATTTGTTAAAGTGCATGAATGCCTGTGGATGAAGGCTTTATTACTTGAATTGGAATGATTCAACGAATGAGAGTTTTAAGCACACTTTGCGAAGTGGAAAAATCATGTTTTAAGCCCACTTGAGGGTGGCAAATCCACGCTTTAGCCCACTTGAGGGTGGCATTTTCAAACCATTTTCAAAAACAAACATGAGTTGATTTGTTCTAAGTCTTGCGACTTAGTCTATACTTATGTGTGTGTCACATAGTAAAATTAGCTAATAATCAAAATAAGAACACATGTGTTTATAAAACAACATATCATGCTTAGTAGAGGCCGATCTTTGATTGGGCGAGTGGGGGTGCTCATTTCAGGACCTTCCCCTCTCGTACCCAAGTTCCGGAGCTGAGGCAACTTTGGTGTTGACGGACACATGGCCTTTGGCACGAGTCAGGGTTTCCTAAATTTTCCAAAATAAAATATTTAAGTGGCGACTCTGTAATCTGGCAAAGCAGTCCAATTTTGACAATATTTGATTTAAAATCTGATTTTCCAAAATGATTTGCTGGATTGGACTCTTTGGTGTTTATCAGTCTCACATTTCACTTTGTGAGATTAGATTCAAAACCGTGATAGGAGTCCGAACTGTAGGACCAATTCGGGCCTCTCCGAAAGGGAGGCGCGCGAAGAAAGTCGAGCGCTACACCATACACTTCTGGTCAAGTGTTTATGTCTTCCTTATGTTACTCCATTGTTTAATTTCTTAATAGAATCAAATCATGTGACAAGCACATGACTATGAAATAAGAGTAAGAGAGAAAAATCATTTTTATTTTCCACTGATACACACTTTGTCTCACAAGTTAAGCATGCGAGTGTTATATATATATTTATATATTCATATACTGAAAATAGAAAAAAAGAGGTAAGAAAATAGAGTTTTTGAAATAGAAAATTCGAAAAAATGAAAAGGAATAAATAGAAGACTATTGTGATAAACAAAATTTCGTGATTCTAATTTCTATAAAACCCTAGTTTATCTCCTTAATCATTCATAATTTGCATTTTATTTTAGCCGAATACAATCATAATTTGATGTAAATTTTGAAATGAAATGTTTATAAAGGAAATAGAGGTGTTTTCCCTCTTTTGCCCTTATTTCATAGTCATACGTTTATCACATGACTAGATTTTGTTAAAAACTTCAACAATGGAGTAATAGGAGAGAGACATTGACACTTGACCAAAAGTGCAATGGGTTGACTGTCTCAATTTAATGTGTAGGGATCAAAATAATGTTTGGTGCAAAGATAGTGTATGTACCTCGAGGATTTGTTTGAGATGTATGAGCTGTAGTATGTCTTATTATTAACATATTTCCAGACACAGATCCGCGCTCATATGTACCCTTGTTCCAGACAATACCAAAAAAGAGAGGAGAAAATTTAGCATTACTTTTTACATTATTAGTTTCTTGCAATCACAATTTGATTTAGTTTCTTGCAATCTACTTCTAAGGTAATGCTGCAGAACATAGTGGGTTCACAAATTTGTTCAACTGACAAATGAGCAACAAGAAAAATAAATAAATGAACTTTATTCACCAAAGTTCATAAACCAAGTAGAAAGCAATGGGACTTACATTGGGCACACCCATTTCATCAAATGTCGTTCTTTTAAACTTGTATTGGAGACTAGATGAATTTCAATTAATTGAATCCAAAGTTCAATTAATTGAATCCTTCGTTTAATCAGTTATTTTCAGCTATATTTCATCTATTGAGGGTGTCCGTCCTCCCTCTAGCAATCTTTGAACAAAAGGGTACTCATGCTAAACTAAGCTATATGGGCCTTCTAATGCTTCTTCATTTAACGATTTCAACACATGGAGATTAACCTGCATGCAAGACGCATTCAAAGGCCATTTGGAGATAAAAATCATGGCATTGTAAAAGACCATCATCATATTTCCATCTACCTTTTTACTCTATTTTTTTATCTTTCTTATCAACGATCTTGTTGACAAATCACTGAATCTAAAAAGTATATCTAAAAAATGGACTTGTATATCATTTTTCTGATGTAAATTCTATCATTTTGCATCTAAGAGTAAATGAATAATAACAATAATAAATTGTGAATTTAAAATTAAATGTCGATTACATAATTGGAAATTTCAAATCAGTTAGATAATAATAATAAAAAATAATAAGTCATTTTTTTTAGGGCAAGTATGTCTTCTATTTGATGTATGTCCTTTTTATGTGTGAAACTTCCATCTAAATTTTTTTTATAGTACACTTTGTTCTAAGAAAATGATATACAAGCTCATTTTCTAAATTCACTTTTTAAATTCAAAGATGTGTAAATGAAATGATTGATTGGTAATTAGATAATATATGATAGAGATAGAGAGTAGTCTTTCATATTCTAATAGACTGTTACAATTGGGTCTAATTTTTGGACCTAAGTAATACCACCAAGACATTTACTAATAAATCTTATATCCATAACTTATGGACTATTTAATCCTATAAATACTCTTGTGATCCTATAAGTCCTTTTCTATGTAAAATGACACAATTACCATAAGATTTTAAATATTAGGTGATAACAATATGTTCATAGTGTTTGCCATTTAATGAATGATACATTTGAAAAAAAATTAATAAGGTATTAGTAAACATACTTAGATGATATAGGTAATCTCACATTAAAATCTCTCAAATATAACACTGTGGATAAATATTAATTCTTGTCGTTTAATTGAATAACACATTTTGAAAAAGTTTAATAAGATATTACTATACATACTACGGTAATATGAGTAATCTCACATCAAAATCTCTCAAATTTCACATCAAAATCTCCCCAATGGAGCAATTTCACATTAGAATCAAATGACACATTTAAAAAAAAAGTCTCAAAAGATATATGGTAATATGAGTAATCTAACATTAAAATCAAATGCAAATACTGTGGATAATCATATAATAACAGTAATTCCAAACATATAAGATTGTGACTAATAAATAAAGGTATAAAATAGGACTTACGTAACTTAAAAAAAAAAAAATGATTTAACTTTTCAATACATATGTTTTTGAACAAGACTTTTGAGTAAATTTCTCTCTTTTAATCAGTCCCACTAATATACAATTCTCCCAAATATTAAAGAGAGACTTGTGTATATGTTCCGTCGTGTGGATCCCACTGTCTATTAGTAAACAAATTTCATTTAGTATGTGTAATAACCCGACCCTCTTATGTGATTCTGATATATTTTTAGTCCCTTATTTTGTGCTTTCAAATGCATAATGTGAAACTCCATGAGAAAATAAGTTTAAACCCGTGGATCTTATGATTTGACACCCGTATCTGTTTAATAAGAAAGTATCTGTCATGTTTAGAACATTGAATCAGAAATTGAGGGCCTTAGAGACTTGATAATCTGGAAATGATTTTATATTTGAAATCAGCATAATTTTTAGGTAATAATAAGCCTTGCTGTGAAAGTTCAATTTAGGATGATTAAACGATTGATTTTTGTCCTATTCACTTCTTATATATATATGTGTGTGTTCTTAACCATTTGACTTAAGAAAACCTAGCTCACATATTTCCTGGGAGAGGATAGAGGGAGTAGAGAGAAAAGCTAGAAGGGAACTTCAATAAAGATTAAAGATTGAATAACCTAGAGAGAATTTGAAAGATCTAAGCTCACAAGTAAGTTTATTTATCTCCTCTAACTCCTCTCTTGAATTTGAGTGTAATTCCATCATAATTGTGTAACCTAGGACTTGGAATTGAACCTAAGGTGTAATTATTGCTAGACTTGGATCATGTTTTATCAATTGGATGATTTTGAACTAAGTTGACTATGCACACGTGTGGAGAAACTATCTTTTATTCCTTACTTTCTCATAAGGATCATGACGAACTTACCTGATATATATATATATATATATATGATGTTGAATGCAAAAGAAAATTAAGTTATATTTAAGAATGAAAGAGTTAGTTTATATCTATATTGATGAGTGTGATCCTATTAACATGAGTTTTAGACCATGTTTTATCAATTAAGGAAGCTAATTTGAGCCTTGTTAATGTTCATTAAAAGTTGAGGTTTTGCTTGAATTTTAGGATGTGATTGGGCAGAATCGCCGCACGTGCGGGGGTCACTACCGCACGTGTGGCAAATGGCAAAAATTTGGGACTTTGCTACTGTCTAAAAGGCACGTGCGGGCATCACTGCCGCACGTGCGGGACCAACCGCTGCACGTGCAGGGCTCACAGCCGCACATGCGGTCCATGCCAGAAAAATCCGTTCGCTCTGTTTTACGTGTTTGACCCTCTAGTATTTGTGAAATTTGTATTTAATGCTGTTTTAGTATCTGTAAATTCATTCAAAGCGAAATAAACCAGAAAATAAATTAAGAAGGAAAGAGAGAACTAATGAATAAGTTATATATGTGTACAGGACATACCCCGCGAGGAAGTAATGCTCCGCCATCACTCTGTGAGTAGTAGTATGGAAATGTACATTTTATTTACCGTTGATAATTATTATCACTAACGCTTTGTTCTTCGTAAGTGTTACACGAACATTTATGACGATTGGAAATCAATGTGAACTTATATGAACGTTGAAAGATTTGCGTATATTGGTATGACTTTGGAATCCTTTTGTTCTGTCAATAACGAATATTAACTCTCTGTTATTCATCAGCATACTACGTTACTTCTTCTTAAAGAATAAATAGAACTTATGTTCATCCTTGAACAATGTATCTGTGTGAATCCAAGATTTCTGTTCTGTTACGTATGGACCCGAGGTCGTTTAGAATGTACGACATGAATGCGAAGGTTTAACATCATAATGTAACCCACGTTAGAATGTGAATTGCTCTGTCTTTGTCAAACATACTGTAATGACATGATATGATAATCAATGCTCTATTTTCTGATATGTTACGTTTTGAATTAATGAATGAATGTCCGTATATATAAAAGTATTCATGGCATCCTTAGCACAAGGCCCTTACCCGGGGGTAATAATACCGTGGTTCAAGTATGTTACAAGTTTCCGGTACCGAAAGTCCCGTTATGGAACTAACAAGTATGCTCTATATGGATTTGTTAGCGCTATTGGATGTACCATGTATTATCAAGCATGACTTCTGATTTCTGTTTATGATTTAAGCATAATTAAGAATATGTATGACTTCATTTCTGTTTATCTGTTCCGGTTATGCTATGCTATGACATAATGTGGATGGTTCGGTCATTAAGACCTAATGATTTTTGGTATGGAACAAAGTAATGTACGGAACTAAGTACTGCAATGCGAGCCACCTCTAGAATCCGTACGAGCCACCTCTTGAGTCCATACATACCTGAACTGGGCTTAAAGCCATTTGTGAGGCCTATGGCTGTTTTGTGACATCTGTGAGGCCTATGGCCATTATGTATGATCTGTTAATATGAAACAAAGTGATGTACGGAACTAAGTGCTGCCATGCAAGTCACCTCTAGAATCCGTGCGAGCCACCTCTTGAGTTCATATATGCATTTTTAAGGGCTTAATGCCGTTCTGTTTAAGGGCTTAATGTCGTTCTGTTTAAGGGCTTAAAGCCACTCTATTTAAGATTGAGCCCAAGGCCGATCTGAAATTGGTACAAAATCAAATTAACCATATGACCTCTTTATTCATATATGCATTGATATGTATTATAATTCAAGTTGAGCATTGAATTGTTTATGTACTATTATTCACTGAGCTTGGTTCACATTGTGTTATGTCTGTTTCTGTAGGCACTTAACCTGGAGGTCAATCTTAACCCGTGGCTTCTATTCCTCTTTTGTCAACCTAGAGTGCCGAGGCACTTAGATGAAGGCCGCTCATTTCATGGAGCTTTGCTAAGCTTTGGTTTTGTACCCAGTGTGTCTGACTAAGGTTGAGATGTATGTGATCCTTTTTATCTTTCAATGTTTGTATTATGCCCAATTTTGGGGGCTAAGTCTGTATGTGTATATGTACATAGCTAAATTTTCAGATGCTCGTCACTGTATGTTTATCTGCCTTATGTTCTATTGGTGATCCTGGCATAGTAGTGATAGCTCAATGGATATTATATGGTATTATTTGATATTAAATGCTTCCGTTCAGGCCCCATATGATACGTATATCAGATTTAATGTCTGTTTCTAAATAGGTCATGCCCAAACTTTTAGGGGCGGGTTTGGAGCGTGACAGTATACAAGTAAGACTTGTCCCATTCTTAATAAAACTAAAGATTTTGGGCCAAAAATTCTACAAATAAATTGCATCTTGTGAGAAATCTACACTAAAAGATTCTAATGTCTTAAGTCCTTTACTTATATTTCTTATTGCGAAAAAGACTTCTTCAACATTTTTACCCATTTCTTCTACAACATTCTCATATTTTTTTTTCTCTTTCTTTTTCTTTATTCTCTCTCTCTCTCTCTCTCTCTCTCTCTCTCTCTCTATATATATATATATATATATATTTCTCTCTCACGCGTGCACACACACATACATAATATCCAGCCATTGAAGACTTGACAACATCATCTCCACTATCTCTATTGTATGTCGCCAGCATTCATCGTCTCCACTATTCGCCACCATCTCAAATCTATCACTGGTAACTACCATCTTCACCGTCAACCTCCAACATCTTAGATCCAATATAAACGAATTCAAATTTGAGAACGACAATCTTAGAACGAAAACCTTAGATTTGAGATTGAAAATATTAAATTTGTCAAAAGAAGATTGCTAGAATTGTCCATTCACTCTTATTAGCAAACAATAAAATTTTACTGTTCACCATAGTAAACTTTTAATCTGTGAAGATTATTCATTCAATGTTTTGATAAATTTTTCATTTAATATTTCTACTAATAATGGTAAAATTATAGTAAGTATTGTGGTCGGTGATAGTAATGTTAAAAATTTACTATTTAAATATTAAATTCATATAATAAAATTTTACTATCATATCAGACAAAAGTCTTACTATCTACATAATAGTAAATTTTGAAGAAAAAAGTTGTTATTTGCTAAGTGGTGGTTGTGATGGTGCTTGTTCTCGTCATCATCAAAAAATGATCATTGAAGATTCACTTTAGAAAGTGTTCGTTAGGAGGTTATTGGTGACCCACCATTAGAAAACAATCGCCAGAGGTAATTGATGACTACTGGAGGTCATGTTTCGTTATGTCTATTAAACTATTGGAATGGAATAAGTTTTTATTTTTTATTTTTCCTTTTAAGACGCTAGTAACAAACAAGTTAAAAATTTACAAAGATCGTGAGTGTTAATATTTGTGGAAGTGATGATGTGAGACGCGGTAGTAGTGGCGGCGGTGGCGATGGCAGCATCGATGGTGGTAATAGCAGTTATGGTAAAATAGTAGTTGTGGTAGTGGTAGATCGATGTACATTTGTGGTGGTGGTAGTTATGGCGGTGACGGCGATGGTGGTAGTAGTGGTATGGTTTTTGTGAAGATGGTAGTAGTGGTGGTAAGGTAGTGGTTGTAGCGATGGAGACAGTGGTAATGATGGGAGTGGTGGTAGTAGAGTAGTGGTTCTAACGATGGTGGTGGTGATGGTTTTGTAATTGTAGAGATCGTGGTAGTGGTTGTTGTGGTAGTGGTAGTAGTGGCAACGGCAGTAGTAAGATTGTAGTATAGTGGTGTAGTAGTTGTGGAGGTAGTGGTAGTGGTAGTGGTGGTGGTTGTAGCGGTGGTGGTAATAAGGTTGTAGTTGTGATGGTGGCAGCGTTGGTGATATTGTGGTAATGGTGGTGATGTGGTGGTTGTAGTTATGGCAATGATAGTTGTGGTGATGATAGTGATGATGGTAGCATTGGCGGTGGTAGGATAGTGGAAATGGTGGTAGCAGAAAGGAATTGTGGTGGTGGCTAAATGGTAATATTTTATGGTGATTCTATAATGGAATAGAATTCCTTAGGCTTGAGATAGGAATAGGCATTTCCACATTGGAATGACTATCCCACATTTATACCAAACAAGTGAAAGGCAATGCAAAGCTAGAATTGACATTTCATTCCAACCCATCACATCATACCAAACGTGCAGTGTTGAAAAAATGTATTGAAATGTGTAAACGTGTTTTGAGCTATGTGAAAAGTATATTGAGATTATAAATAATAAAAAAAAAGACAAATTTAAATTAATAAACTTTAACTTGAGTTTATAATATATGGGGATGCCAATAAGAAGAAGAAGGTACACTCATTAAATTGGGAGACATACTCAGTAAGTAAAAAAATCAAGGGCTTAGTCTTTCGAAAAACCATCAAGTTTAATGAATCGCTTCTTTGCAAGTGGTGGTAGAGATTTGCAACCGAAGACAATGCACTTTAGAGAAAGGTTATTCATGCAAAAATTAATATGGATCAATCTACTTGGTTACCATGTTTATCTGGATGGGAAACTTGCTCTGTTATTTGGAGAAACACTGTTTCATTGGACATAATTAACTCTTGGGTTTTCAATCAATTCATGGCCTACACTTGTCTCAAACTTGGTGATGGAGTTAGATTAAAGTTTTGGAAAGATTTATGGCTTACAAATTCTCCTCTATTCAATGTTTATCCAAGACTTTACTCTCTTGTTGTGGATAAAGACTCCTGCATTCGACACTACTCCAGAACAACATCTAACTCCAACCAACTTGTATAGACCATTGAATATAGGAGAAACTTAAGAACATAAGAGGGAGAACTTTATTTTGCTCTGATTCATTGTCTGTAACAGTTTGTATATCTCAGAGAAAGATTTAAGGATTCATTGGTTTGGAAGCATCCTTCTTCACACTCTTTTATAGTCAAAGCACTTTATATGGCCTTTGAAGAGTCTTTAAATCTTTCGCCATTTTCTATTTTGAAGCTATTGAAATCAATCGCACCGCTAAAGATTAAAGCTTTTGGATGGTTGGCATGGTGGAATAGAGTTACAACATCGGACTTCCTCTTCAATCGACGCATTCTAAAAACCTCTATCCCTTGTGCTTTTTGTGGTCTTGATATGGAATCAACTAACCACCTATTGCTTCTCTATCAATCCTCTTGGAAGGTATGGATTGATTGTATTAAATGGTAGGGCTTAAGTTGGGTTTGGCCATGATCTGTGCATGATCTTGTATCATGGTGGTATGGGCATAGTTTTAAGCATTTGGCAAAAACAATCTGGGAAGCACTGCCATTAACAATTTTATAGATTCTTTGGTTAGCAAGAAATGATATAGTGTTCTCACAAAAAGAACCTAATTGGAAATAATTAATAGAGTCGATGAAAGTAAAAGCAGCCACTTGGGTAAAATACTTGTACAATATCAATGAGTACTCAATGAACGATTTCATCTTTTCTCTCGAAGGAATTACGTAACAATTCTGGAAATACAGGGTTCGCTCGAGCGCAGAAGTTAACGCTTGAGCAGTCTTTTGAGGCATCCAGTATCTTGCTATACAGACTTGAGATTCTGGGAGCTTGCGTTTTACGCTTGAGCGCTAGAGTTATTGCTCAAGTGATCTTCGCTCTCACAACACTCGAGCGTAGAAATGAGCCCTCGAGCAATTTATTCGAGATCAGCAACTTATAATCTACTTTTTGCCTCAAATCTATCACTTTTCTTACTCTCTTTTCTCTCACTCTTCCATTTTCCGAAAACCCAAGTGTAGCACGTCCGCGAGGGGCCCTCACTACACGCTACAGTTCGGACTCGATTTTGTTTGCGGTTCTAAATCTGAACCAAAGAGTCCAAATCCGGCAGATCGTTTTGAGAAAACAGATTTTTGAAAAGAAGTGCCAAACATGGACTGCTTTGCCAGATACAGAGTCACCACCTAAATATTTTAATGGGGGAATTTAGGAAACCCTGACTCGATGCCAAAGGCCACGTGTCCATCATCACCAAAGTTGCCTCGGCTCGAGAACTTGGGTATGATTGGGGAAGGTCAGCTATGAGCACCCCCTCTCGTCCGATCAAAGATCGGCCTCTACTAACCATGATATCCGTTTTTGAAAACGTTATGTGTTCTTATTCCACTTATTAGCCTAGAATTACTATGTTATGCACGCAGCAAACAAGTATAGACTAGATTGCCTAATTTGGAAATAAGCATTGCATATCCGTTTGTTTTGGAAAAATGTTTTGGAATTTGCTACTCGCAAGTAGGCTAAAATACGGATTTCAACGAGTTTTTCCAACTTAGACAATCCAACCTTCACCCACAGGCATTCAAACAGTTTATCACATAAGCATCTAGCCACATAGTAATCATGCTATCATGGCAACACCCACACGCATGCAAGGATGCTAAAGCATAAATACTTACATCGTACTCCGTGCCAAAAGGAACTCGTTAGCAATCAATGCATGATGCAAGTCCATGTTTAAATGTCCAATGCAACGCATACGAAATGTCACTAGAGTAGGCTCGGCTAATCTATGAATGACATGTGAAAATGCACAAGTAGCATGTATTCAAGTTAGATTCGAAATACTAATGCAGTTAGCATGATGCGCCAAGCCCGGTGCATGCAATACTGATGAATGATGCACGCATGCATAGCATGAGGTATGCTAAATTAAACATGTCCTATTACTAACCATCAAAGCAGGTAAGTAAAAGAGAGAAAGAAGTGAGGGTTGGGAGACATGCACACACTCACCCACACTTATTACAAATTTACCCTCGCTCGGAGGGACCGAAAGAATAATACAAATTAACTAACTCGCAAGCTAATTAATTATTACAAATCACCTAATTAATTAACAAATTAACTAAGCATAAGGAAAGCAATAAAAGGGGGGCTCGGGAAGAGAGTCCGATGCGCGCGTACTCGGGTCTTGCTCGGAAGTGCACTGCCATACATAGGCTGCCTCTGTTTTCCCTGCTCTGCCTTTTTGAAGACTACCAAAGTCTCAGAATTGCTTCCCTGGACATTGGGAGACACCACCAGCTGAGTAGAATGGCCACCGGCAGTAGGATGTGATCATCGGCTGTTGATGAAGCTATCGGCCCAGGAAGAATTGCCGGTTGGCACTGAACACTGGCGGTCGGCAGAGAATGTCTGCAGAACCTGCAATTGACAGCAGCAAAGGGCAAGGCAGAGTATGGCAATGTAATTCAAGCAATGTATGCACCAATCCTATCCCTTATCATGTGTATGACTTAAAGGGACATGGTTCTTGGTTCTCGGACCACCAAGCGCGCATTTCAATGCGTGATGGCCCAAAGGACCAAGTGTGCACATTTTGATGTCAAATGCAATACAAACCAACAAACCAAAGCCAAATTCCTATCACTAGATCAAGGAACAAGACATGCATGCTAGATGCAATGCAACCTAGGCATGCAAGCTAAGGATGCAACATAGGAATGCAAGATGTACATGCAAGCATGCAAACAAACATGCAAGGTAAGCATGCAAGCAAGCAAAGGATGGACTTAAGCATGATTTAGGCAGCTCTAATTAGGCCCAAAACAGTGGCCATAGCTTAAGAAGATGGGACCAAACACACATACACACATGCACATGTTAAGGCCTAAACACTTAAGCATCAAAGGGTATCTTTTAAGCACACTTAAAAGGGAATAATCATAGACATGGGGCATGCATTAAGCTCTGAAAATCATGCAAGCACATGGTACCAAACCAAGCAAGCAAGATAGGCTAAACATGCAACAAATGGCCCAAGCATTCAAGGCAAGCTAATGAAGTATTGAACTACACTTGATATGACCACACATGGCAAGACTTAAATGACCAAAAACAGAGTTTTAGCACATAAAACAAAGCCCAAAAGACCACTTAAATGGCATCTAAATGGCTTGAATTCAAAAGCATGCACAATGACCAAAACATGGAGCATACAACACAAGCTTTCAAAGCATTAAAGAGGTGTCCAAGGCAAGCATACAAGCATGTCAAAGGGACTAAAATAACATGGCAAATGGTCCCAACCCACTAAATTAAGGTAAGGATGCATGCTATACATTCACACACTTAAGGCCAACAAACAAAAAATGCAAAGGGGCTATACTAAGCATGCCAAAGTCGACCCAAACAACTATGGACAGACCTTAAACATGGCAAAATAAGCATGAAAGCTTCACAAGGCTAAGCCTAAAACATGCTAGAATAATGGTTTACAACCTAAGGCATGTTAAGGCAACAAAATGACATTACAAGGTAGGTATGCTAAGCATGCATGGTGTACCAAAACCAACTAAAAATAGAGGCATATTATGACATAATAAGCACAAAAATCAGCTAAGGCATGGTCAACAAGAGCCTAAGCTAGGTGCTCATTAAAGAGGCAAAAATGGCCCTTTTCAAGGACAATAAGGAGAGGGGGTGACCCTCCCCTTTTTGGGACTTCAAGGCACCATCTTTACCACTGAAATCCCTCAAGATTTCAGTGGTGAGGAGGCCCAAACACCAAAGTCCCAGAGCTCACTCAAAATAGCACAAAGTGGAGCCCCTCAAGGCTTAAGAGGGGTCAAACACCTCCAAACCACAAAACACTCTAAACAAACTATTTAGAGGGCCCAAAAATAGAATTTTTTTATATTATACACTAAGCTCAAAAATAGTTCTAAGATAGGCAAAAATAGTATGCAAGAATGGGGTAAAAAGGGGTAAGATTGTTACCCTTGTTGACCTTCTTCACAAATGGCGGACCAGCCCCTTCCTTGAGCTCAAAACAGCTCCAAAGCTTCAAGAACAAACCTCTGGCCCTTCAAGAACCAAGAAAAGGTGTAACACTATGTGTTTGTGTGCAATAGTAAGACACAAACACACTTATACACACACAAGAGAGAGATATAGAGATAGGATATGTACAAACCCTAACCCTAGAACTCAAAACCTAAAATGGCTGTCTAAAATGTCTAACCTCTAAGCCAAGAGAGAAGACCTCTCTTTATAGAGCCTTTTGTCTTGTAAAGCTTACAAAACAAGCTTCTAAAGAGAGAGATCCCTCCATACACGTGTTTGGAGGGGAGCCAAATGCAAGACAGCTGTGTCAAAATATCTACAAAAGCAGATGCACAGTAGTCGGCTGGCCAAAGATGCAATTGACCAAAAAAGATAGCCGACCGGCCATTTATAGTGCCGACCGGCCAAATATTTGGCCGGTTGCCACAAAACACAGCCGATGGCCTCAAGCCATGGCCGGTGATGGGTGGGGATGGTCTACAAGCCCTACCCTGCCTCTCAAAGGCAAAACACAAGTGTTTGGTGTCAAACCAAGCACAAAACAGTCGAGTCGAGAGGTCCTACGACGAGGCGCGCTGCCAAGGCTTCCGGGAACTCAAGACGAACACAAACATGGATAATCACCAAGTGTTCCAATGGTGATGTCCAAGTCTTGAGGACAGTCAAAAATGGGGTGTCTACACCAAGCCCCTTGATTTCATCTATTTATACTAAAAATCCATCCTAGCCCCATAATTAAAAGTAAGGACATGTAAAGATCAAAACTTTGACTGATTGGATCGTGGTTTCTTTGAAGTTTCTCTTTGGGTCTTCATCTTTTGCTCTCATCTTTGAGGTAGGGATACTTCTAATTTAGTATATCTATAATTTTATATGTATATGTGGTAATTTCTTCTTTATATTGATGTATGAGATGAATAATTTTGATTTGCGTAAAGTATTGAAGTTTAGCAGGCATTTTCCCCAAATCTTTTAAGGGTTTTAGGATGATTAATGAAAATAAAGTGGTTGATGAGGATTAGTTGGTTTAAAAATGCAAGTGAGGAAAAAATCCTAAAATTTTTACTAAACCCTAGTTTTGAATTTTGATCTAAAGAAGGAGTTTTGTTCAATTGGACCTTGAATCGTGATATTGAATTGATGTTTAGAAGTAACTGTATGTTTATTGATTTTGATTAGTTTTAGGATTTGATATTATGATGAAAGAAATTGGATGTTATTGGGAATGTGAAAATTGGAAACCCTTTTGATTAGTGGCTATGTTAAATCTTTATTGTTGTAATGAATGAACCTTAGGTATATTGAAATAGTTGGAAATTCATGCATCACATTGCATTTCATGATTTTGTTCCATGATGGATTCAACTTTTTGAATGTTTGGAAACATTGAAAGGGGGTAAATATCATATGAGTCCAAGTAGTAAAGTTGGGTTTTGAAAATGGGGTTGAGTATGGTGTTGGTACTCACATGAGGAATCTAGGTGCCCAATTGGCATGTCTTGTGCTTGATGTTAGACGAATGTGATATAACAATTTTGATTTAGACTTGACCCATTTCTTGTTTTTGGATCCGAAAACCCATGTACTTAGCTGTTGTCCATCTCTTTTCCATCTTATTACTTGTTGAGTTTGCCTATTAGAAGTTTTTGGTTGTGTTTGAAACAGGTTGGGAAGTTAGTTTTTCAAGGAGTTGTTGCCTATAATTTTGCTTGTTCACTCGAGCGACCATTCTTACGCTCGAGCTTTTACAATCTACAAAACTACTGGGAGTTTTATATCTTTGCTCGAGCGGTATTTCTTGTGTTCGAGCGGTCTTTTGCAGGTCTGAACTTCTAGGAGGGGGTTATTGTTCGCTCGAACGGTGTCACTTATTGCGTCTGCCGCTTGAGCGATCATTCTTATGCTCGAGCGGTCTTCGTGTATATCAGTTCGAGAGAAGGCTATTTTTAGTCACTTTTTCACCTCTCTCTCTAAACATTTCAAAACCCTAGATCTTCACTCAAACTCTCTCTCTCTTTCTCTCTCTAGTTCTTGTACTCTGGCTCCTAATACTCTGAATCCATTGATTTCTTCACCATAATTCTTTGGAGAAAAAGGTAGAGCGCATCAAGGGCTTCGCTTGAATCGGAGTATTTATTATTTTTGGCTCTGCTAAAGTTCGACTCTTATTCTCTCTTGTCTTCTACTTGGAGGTAGGGATTTTTTTGACTCTTTTATATGATTTTTAGCTTAATTATTTGCTCTTTAAAAAGGGTTAATGATTTGGGAATTTTTGAGAAAACCTAGGGTTTGAGTTTGAAATCAAAAGAGGGGTTTTTCAAATGGGTTCTTGAAAATGCTTGTGGGAATATAGATGTGGATGAGTTATGTTAAAATGATGGATAATTTTCTTAAAATTGATTTTGTAAGAAAATTGGGCTTTGCCTTAAATTTTGAATATTTGGAATTGTGAAGAGAAATGGAAAATGATGTTGGGTTTTGTGAAATTAGAACAATGTTTATGTTGATGATAATGGTGGAATTGGATATGTAATATCATATCCTCACATTGTGAATGATGAAATTATATCTTTTGATTGAAAACTATCTATTGAATAGAAATATCTGTTTTGGGCTATTGGTGTCGGATAGTCTTGATTGTTGTGGGCATTGCATGAGGATTAGGTTAAATTGAAACTAATTTCCCATACATTGTGCATTAAGCATCATCTCTTAATAAACAGTGTAAATGTATTGGTTTTTAGAAAAAATGGATAAATACCTTGGTGAATCTGGTTAGGAGGTGTGGTTGTGGTTAGGATGTTGGCTTGTGTGTCTTTGGTGAAAGTCCAGAAACCCGCACGGTTAGGTGCTGATCCTTCTGGTTAGTACCGGTAAAATGGCTTTGGTAGTGCTTGTATAGCCTACTAGCAAACACGTACCTAGAGATTCTCAGTGTTTTGTCCCCACTGCCCTATTTTTTTGTCTAAAAGGATTATTTTTCATGAATTGATTTATAATCTGGCATTGCATTGTTTTGAGATGAAAAACAAGGAATGTTGGACAAATGGCATGCATGTGCATTCACCTTATAATTTTGCTAAGATTCATATACTGTATTAGAGTATCTCTACTGGGTTTTGGCTCACCCTATGTGGAAAATAATTTTCAAGTGTTGATGATATGCCTCTACCAATGACGTAGCTTGGAAGGACTTAGAGCTTAAGGCTTGATTTTAGGTTATTCATGTAATTATTTTTGTTGAAGCTTTGGGCTTTAGTTGTATTGAGTTTAAACTCATTTTGTTATAACCAAGTATCAACTTGGAAAGTTGTAGCCATTAGGGCATATAATTATTTGGTTTTACTTTACTTTAAATCATGTATCCATGTCATATGTTATAGAGTTAGAATCTAGGATTTATGAATATATATCGCATATGCCATCTTTTGTAATGATCAAAGATATAATGAATAGATGATATGATACTGTTGATCAATTGTAGCAATGTTATGAAATGGGTTAATGCTATTTAGTTTGGGGCGTTCCATGTTAGAAATATTTTTGGGTGTCCACTGGCTCTGCCGTATCGAGCCAACAAACGTGGAAAAACAAGTGATTTTGGGTGTCCACTAGCCCTGCTATATTATGAGCCGACAAATGTGGAAAATATAATTTTCAAAATAATTTATTGATAAAAATATGATCCGATCAAGTAACTATCAATATTCAATCAATGTATTTTTTACAGGAATAAAGTACTCGACGAAATCTACACATTGAACGGTTCGAATTATTGAAACAAAACTCATGGTGGACCCTATAGACCCAACAATACAGTCTAATCCACTTTATAGATAGAAGACAAGCCTCTCTTTAGGAATTTGAAAGGTGATAATTACACTATCTAAAAAACACAATAATTACACAATTTAAAATATATTATTATCATAATTAAAATGTCAATAATTATAATTAAAGTTAAATAATCAATGATTTTATGACACATGTATTTTAATATTTTATTAATTTAAAATTATAAAAATTTAGATTATAGGGTTGTTTGGGGTGTCCTAAATAAGTGCACTTTTTATCTTTTTTGACTAAAAAATTAAGGAAGAAAATATGGATGTTTGGGTTAACTTTTTAACTTTTTATGAAAAAATGTGTAATAAAAAATTGTAAAAATTGATTTATAAGGGAAAATTAGGATTGAGAGTTTTGCAGTCGTAATTATTGATTTTTGGTGAATAGTGTTAACGTTTTAACTTTTTTAGTAGCTTTTTGACTAACTTTTTGACTTTTTTACAATATGCCAAACTTGACCTATAAGTTTTAAATTCTTTGAGCCAACAATATTTTTACCTATATAAATAGTATACATAGAAATATAAATATAGATATAGATTTCATTGAAACTAAAATAGTAATAATGTCATTGCATGTTTTGAAATTACAAAATTTAAGAAAATAATATTGGTAATGATTAAAAGATATAAAAATTAACTTAATTTATATAAATTAAATTTTGAACTAATCACAAAATAATATTTGTATTTTAAGTGATATAAAATTATAAAACTATGAGAAAATTATAATGAAATTTCAAAACTCAAAGAGGGTATAACATTTTTGCTTATGTTATATAATAATTTAGATCTTATTTGAAAAGTTAGTTATTTTAGTTAATTTTTTTTATTATTTTAATCTAACTAAAATAGTTATGTTTGAACAAATAATTATTTTTTAATTAATTTAATAATTATAAAAAAATAAAATAATAATAAATTGATTATAACATTTTATCTTATTAATTATTTTAACATATCCCTTAACTATTTTAAAGTAAAAAATTCTCAACCTCGGGAATATCGATAAAAAAAAAATTCTTTTGCACAGCATTTTCTCCTATAAATTCGATTATGACATGTATTTTAATGCTTTGACTGCGACATGTATTTTATTATCTCTTAAGGTCAAGTTTAATAACTTAAAAATAATTTTTTTTTTTTATCATATCATCTCTCTATTTTTATACATATTTTTTATAAAAAAATAAAAAAATACATTTATTTAGATCATTCTAAATAACCCCTACCTATGACATGTATGTTGAATAGGGACTATCCCACGTCGGATAGCCTTGGGTGTGTGTGAGTTAATAATTGCTATGGAAAGCATTTGTAGTCATCAATTACCTGCAAAGTGTCATTTCGTGGGCCTCTCAACTCAAAACTATGACATGTATTTTAATATTTTATTAATTTAAAATTATAAAAATTTAGATAAAAATTTTAGGTCAAGTTTAATAATTTTAAAATAATTTATCTTTTTATCTTTTTTCTATCACATCACCTCTTTATTTTTCTGTATATCTTTAAGTAAAATTGTATTTGTTTTGATGATAGTTATTAGTGTAAGTATGAGAATATATTTTCTGAGTACCAACACGTGACAAGGTGACGCCGATATGTCAGCCGAGGTGCCACGTGTCCTAGTCATGACGCTGAGATAATCTCGGCAAGGCCGAGGTTATCTCCGAAGATGTCGGAATCCGAAAAAAGCGGATAGGACACAAGAGTCTTAGAATGATAAGAAGACTTCAGTCTGGATTAAGATAAAACTCTTAGAGAGTTTATCCCAATCCTACTGAGAGTCTAAGATTAGCAATAATCTTGAGTCCATTGAAGTTTGGCTTCTATTGGGGCTAGGATTGTGTTGGCTATAAAAGGGAGGTACCCCCATGGGTCTAAGGTATGCTTTTTATGCTCAAGTTAGAAAGTTTAGCACTATTGATTATCTTTAAAAGATATTGAGTACTGACTTGATCGTCGGAGTACCCCTGGGTGGCGAACCACCACCGGAGTCTTCTCTTTCTGTTACAGGTTAGTCAGGTGCCATCTATTCTGCCGGTGCTCTCCAACTAGATACTAAGCGGGCAGTGTGGTTAGAAAATCACTCACACAATTTTGGCGCCGTCTGTGGGAACGAAAGGAGAATAGATAGCCAACGACAGACCGAAAGAGAAGATTGGGGATGACACCCCTACTGAGAATGGGAAACATATTGACCTTGGCGTCGAAAAAGACAACTACAACGAAGAAAGTCGTGATAAAAATCACGGAGAAGAGGACGTCGGCAAGGAGGGCGACGTGCCGAAGAAATCAAACCGAAGCAAGTATTATAACGAGGACAACCCCCAACCACCGTTCCTGTCGCAAGGTACGCCGATTCCAGCAGCCAAGAAAGATGCCCAAGCAGGGGGGTAGAAGACAACTCCTACGACTCTTTAGCACGATAGGACCAAGGAACATTCTCTCCAGCCTTCAAGGGAGGTTGGACGACGAGAATCAAGAAGGGGAGATTCACAGAGGACACATCGTACGAAGGAAGCTGACTCCAAAGAACATCGGCATATTCAGGGGAAGGACCTCTGTTTCGACACGACCAATGGAGGGAGGTCCAAAAGAACTCGCAATGACACAGGAAGTAGTGCACCAAAGAGGCTGAAATCCAGAGATAGCCGAGCTCCTGGACGAACCAAGGAGGATCTGAGGGATTACCTCAAGAGAAAGCGACAAGATGCCGAGGTGACCTCACCTGTCAAGCCGAGGACACCATTCTCGATAGAATTTGACAAATTTGAGGCCCCGAAAAGGTTCAGTATGCTAAGGTTCCAAATATACGATGGTAAGTCAGACCCGAACTTTCACATCGACTTGTACCTGAAGTCGATGGCGTTATACACTGGGAACGAGCCGTTGCTCTACAAGGTGTTCCCATCATCTTTCGGAGAAATTGCATCGGATTGGTTTCACAAGTTGTCGAAAGGAACTGTGAAAACCTGGGAAGGCCTGGCCGAGATATTTGTGGCCAGGTTCGTGACAAATAAGCTATAGCCATTGAGGGTGGACGCTCTAATGGCCCTGAAGATCGACGAGGATGAAAGCCTTAGGGCCTATGCCAAAAGGTATTATGAGGTATTCAACCAAATACCAGGATGCAATCAAGAGGTGGCGATCGTGTCGTTTAAAAGTGGCTTGAAGGATGACTGCCTGCTTGGAAAATCACTGGCAAAGATATTATGGCTTGGTTTGGGAAGTAGGTTGGCTTTTTGGCTTTTTGGCTTTTTTGGCTATTTTAGCCTGGGCTAAAAAGCTTGGTTTGGGAAGAGCTTTTTGGCTTTTTGGCTTTTTTGACTTTTTTTGTGAGAGAAGAATGTAATGATTATAGGTTGGATGTGATGTTTTGTTTGTTATGGCTAAAATAGCCTATTTTGTTTTTTGTGGCTAAAATAGCCAAAAAAGCCTGAAAACTAACTTGCCAAACAGAGGCTAACAAAAAGCATGGAGGAGCTGATGGCCAGGATAGAAAAATATGCCAGAGCCAAGAAGGACACGCCGGGGACAAAGGCATCCAAACCAGAGAAGATAAATGGTTCGCCGTAGCGAAGCCGATATAACACTGGATATGAGAAGCCAAGAGCTCAGTCCAAATAAGCCGATCCCGGATTCCAGATCTCGGATCTCAAATCCCAAAAGACAAGATCTCGGCCTAAGATGATTAAGTCCGAGAAGAGAAGAGTTTACCGAAATGATGTTTAACGCTTGTTGAAACTTGAGAAAAGTTTACAAGTTGAAGTTAAACTAATGTGATATTTAAACACTTGTTGAAATTCTGTGTGAATTTACAAGTTGAAGTTAAACCGAGATAATATTTAACACTTGTTGAAACTTGAGAAAAGTTTACAAGTTGAAGTTAAACCGAGATGATTTTTAACACTTGTTGAAATTCTGTGTGAATTTACAAGTTGAAGTTAAACCGAGGTCATGTTTAACACTTGTTAAAATTCTGTGTGAATTTACAAGTTGAAGTTAAACCGATGTGATATTTAACACTTGTTGAAATTCTGTATGAATTTACAAGTTGAAGTTAAACCAAGATCATATTTAACATTTGTTGAAATTCTGTGTGAATTTACAAGTTGAAGTTAAACCGAGATAATGTTTAACATTTGTTGAAATTCTGTGTGAATTTACAAGTTAAAGTTAAACCGATGTGATATTTAACACTTGTTGAAATTCTGTGTGAATTTACAAGTTGAAGTTAAACCGAGATGATGTTTAACACTTGTTGAAATTTGTAGCAATTTACAAGTTGAAGTTAAACCGAGATCATATTTAACACTTGTTGAAATTCTGTGTGAATTTACAAGTTGAAGTTAAACCGAGATCATCTTTAACACTTGTTGAAATTTTGTGTGAATTTACAAGTCGAAGTTAAACCGATGTGATATTTAAACACTTGTTGAAATTCTGTGTGAATTTATAAGTTATAATTAAACCGAGGTTATGATAAAGGAAGATGGTTTAACACTTGTTGAAATTTTGAGAAAAATTTACAAGCTGAAGTTAAGCCGAGGTTATGATAAAGGATGATGGTTAAACACTTGTTGAAATTTTTGAGAAAAATTTACAAGTTAAAGTCAAGTTCAAGCAATATTTGCGTACTTGCCGAGACTACCAGGTTGTCAAAACTTGAAATATGAAAAACTGAAGTCTTGATAGAAGACATTGAGAAAGTGACAAGTTCTAAGCAACACTTGCGAAAATATTTGTTACAATATTTTTAAAGTGTTAGGACAAGGCCGAGATGAGCAATATTAGAAGTTGTGACAGAGGTATTTTACCCGAAGAGATTGTACAGTCAAAGTGTACTTTGAAGACATGCAAATTATTCTAAGTGTAAAATCATACAAGAGCAGAAAAAAGAAAACATTCATTCAAAGAAAAAATTTGAGAAATGCATTTAAAGAAGAAAGAAGGCACTTCGGCCTGAATATTGAAAAATAAATTATTCAGACTACAAAAATGGCACGTCGGCCGGATTAAAAGCATACAAAGACGGACAAAGTACAAAGTACAAAGTACAAGGAGTAAAAGAAGGAAACAAAACTACTCGACATCAATGGCAGGATATAGAAGACAGTTGGGAAGACTTCTCAACAGCCTTCTCGCCCTCGAGCTCAGCATCGATCTCCCGAAGAGTTTGATCAAAGCTCTTCTCGACGATTGGCACCTCGAAGTTTGAAGGCAAGGATTGAAAGCAAGAATCTGGAAAAAGACACAGAAAACAAAAACAAGAATGTAATTCGTAATCAAGAATAGTGATGAAGCTATCAGGAAATCAAGACAAAAAGATTGCACAAGTGTGTCAAGCCAAGAACAGTGGCAGAAATCAACAGATGTGTGAACAGTGTGTATTTAATAAGATGATTTGGAAACAACGGGTAAAACAGCAATGGTGATTAACAATGAAGCAGAGCTTCTTGGAAAGCAACAAGAAATAAAATCAGGAGGAACAGTGGCTTACCAGAAAGAGGGAAGCCGGAATGAGAATTACCGAAGTCTGACGACAATGACAGAATGACATAAGCTTCACCGGAGGAGAGGAACGAAGACAGTTGCAGAGCTTGAAAGCTTGGAACAATGACGGATTTAAGCAAAAGAGCTAGAAAGAGAAAAAGCCAGAGGATTGAATGAAAAAAAAGAAGAATAGTCAAGAAGACGACAAAGTTCAAGAATAAAGCCAAGTGCACAGGTACTAAGTAAGTATGTGAAGAACAAGAAAGTAATGACCCAGACACGATGCTAGCAACAGAAAGTGGCTATGACAAGAACAATGCCAGACATTCAAACAATTCAAAACTTGAAGACAGACGAAAATAGAAGGCAACAGATGGTAAGTAAACGGATTCAGAAGAGTTATGCAAGATTGAGCTTAATAAAAGAGTTTATGAACCTACAAAATGAAATGAACGCCGATATGAAAATCGCCGGAGTCAAATAGATGATTGGAAATCGAGAACTCACCAGAGAGTGTGAGTGGAGCAGTTGCAAAGCTCCTGGAGTTTACGAATTAATGGAACCAGAACCTCGGCTAGGAGGTGCGATTTCAAGCAGCTTGGAAAGCACGAAACTTGATCCTTGACACCAATGGACAGTAAAGTCCAGGGAACTTTGAGGTCGGCGAGTTTGATCTCGGACAGAGGGGCACAGATGAACGAACAGTGTAGGTTCCATCACCTCAGAATGCCGAGGTAATAGAACCTAGGGGCAGTTATGGGGATATATTTTTTGAGTACCAACACGTGGCAAGGTGACGCCGACGTGTCAGCCGAGGTGCCACGTGTCCTAATCATGACGCTGAGGTGATCTCGGTAAGGCCGAGGTTATCTCCGAAGATGTCAGAATCCGAGAAAAGCGGATAGGACACAAGAGTCCTAGAATGATAAGAAGACTTCAGTCTAGATTAAGATAAAACTCTTAGAGAGTTTATCCCAATCCTACTGAGAGTCCAAGATTAGCAATAATCTTGAGTCCATTGAAGTTAGGCTTCTATTGGGACTAGGATTGTGATGGCTATAAAAGGGAGGCACCCCCATGGGTCTAAGGTATGCTGTTTATGCTCAAGCTAGAAAGTTTAGCACTATTGACTATCTTTAAGAGATATTGAGTACTGACTTGATCGTCGGAGTACTCCCGGGTGGCAAACCACCACTGGAGTCTTCTCTTTCTGTTGCAGGTTAGTCAAGTGCCATCTATTCTGCCGGTGCTCTCTAGCTGGATGCTAAGCGGGCAGTGTGGTCAAAAAATCACTCACACACTAAGAATTATTAAATTCTTTTTATATAAAATAAATATAAAATAATAAAACAAATAAAAAAAATACCAAAACATTAAACATTAATGTTTTAAAAAAAATGCCTAACATGTAAAAAATTTAAAAAAAATTAAAATAAAATAAAAAATTTTCAGAAAAAAATAAAACAAATAAAATTATAATTTTTACTTAACAAAAAATACAAAAAATTAAACATTAATGTTAAAAAAATGTTTGACATGTAAAAAATAAAATAAAAAATAAATAAAAATAAAAAATTTCTAGTCCGTCGGACTATTTTTCTAATACCAAGTCCTGAAGGCCCATCCGAATCCCTTTGAGGAGGCCTATTCTAATTCAGAACTCACTATTAATCTCTTCCTTATGTCTCAAAACAAACATAATATTAATAGGTCTACTTCACTAATAATGCCAGCGTGTCGGCAAGAGAGTTACCTACACGTGAGCTCTCGAGCGTGGAACAGCTGTACGCTTTCCCGCCCACTCTAACCTGATATTTGATTTGTTTTCTCCAAAACTGGTTTTAAATTCCGTGGGCTGGTTTTGAAACTGGTTTTAAATTCTGTAGGCTGGTTTTGATTAAAATATAGTGTAGTGATATTTGATTTGTTTTCTTCAAAACTGGTTTTAAATTCTGTGGGCTGGTTTTGATTTAAATATAGTATAGTGATATTTGATTTGTTTTCTTCAAAACTGGTTTTAAATTCTGTGTGCTGGTTTTGATTAAAATATAGTACAGTGTTTGGAAGGGTCTAGTGCAGCTGGCACTCATGTGAAATTGGTTCAGTTCGTGGTGTACATGTGATTTACGTGTTGTAGTAGGGTACCCTTTATATATATTTTATATATATTTGGTGTGCCGAGTGGTGTGTTAAGTGGACCATTGGGTCGTTTATTTTGGAAGATAGAAAGAAAAAAATTGACAGTGAAGAGTTTAATAATGATAGAATTATTAGTGAAGAAATTAATAGTAAGAAATTATTAAATTATTTTTATATAAAATAATAAAATAAATAAAAAATATAAAAAAATAAATATTATATTTAAAAAAAATTCTCTATATATAAAAAATAAAAAAATTTATAATCTCCTCACTATTTTTCTAATACTATCTCTACCTCTTCCTTATCAATTCCCCGTTTTCCTCCTTATTAATACTAAGGTATTACTAATCTCCTCCCTATCTCTCAAAATAAACACCCCATTCTCAATTCTCTCCTCACTATCAAACCTAATCCCCTTCTCATAACCCCAAACAAACGGACCTTACTATTATCAAATGGTCTTTGTCAAGGAATTGGTGGGAGTTTAAAGCATGGTCTGCTGAGCCCACTTGGTAAGGTTTTTTGATTTATTAGTGGTTTATTTTGAACTTAATTTTATTAAGGATCTGTTTGGGAAGAGTTATTCTAGACTTTTTTGGTTATTTTAGTTATAAAAAATAAAATAGACTATTTTAGTCACAAAAAATAAAATAATATATCAAATCCATAATCATTATACTATTCTCTCACAAAAAAAGCCAAAAAAATAAAAAGTCAATAAGTCTTTTCCAAACTAAACTTTTTAACTTAAGCTAAAATAGCTAAAAATATTAAAAAGTCAAGAAACCAACTCATTTTTCAAACGAAGGCTAAGACTAGGGGATGTTTGGCAATCGGAGGTTTAGGCTATTATAGCTTCTTTTGGAAAATTAGCCCAAAAGCCCCTACTGTAGCACCTTTTTTTTTTTTTTTTTTTTTTCTGATTTTCAAAAAAAAAAAAAAAAAAAAAAATAGGCTGTTGCCCGGACAGTGTAGGCACAGTCACAGCCGGACAGTGTTACATCAAGGGTTATATCAATTTTAAAAATAAAAAGTTAGGGATAAATCTGTCATTTTAAATTTAAACATCATTTCAACACACTTTCCAATACAACAACTCAACTAAAAATTCATCTCATCTTTCCAAACACAAAACTAAAATAACCTACTAAAATAATCACATAACCTACTAAAATAGTCACTTTCCAAACGAGACCTAGACGTAAATATCTCATTATTTTAACATATCTCTTAACTATTTTAAAGTGAAAATTTCTCAACCTTGGCATCTTCTCATAGAGATTTTATTTATTTATTTATTTTTTAATATTTAATTTACACAGAGTGGGTGACGAGGGCCCCACAATTAGAGGGTTTTCGTGTGTGGTGGTAGGAGTGGGTACACGGTGTTTTAGTCATCTTCTTTCCCTGGATTCGACTCGGTGACTCCCTTCCAGGCACTTTCCTCGTATATGAAGGTTCGTCCGTAATTCATTCTCTCACTCTTCTTTGCTTCCAATTACTAAATTTCAAACTCCTCCGATCAAACAAAAAGGCGAGGTTAAGGAGTTAATTGATTCATTCATTCTACTTTTATTATTTCTATGCAGAGATCACAATCGATTTTAAGGACACCTTGTAATCTATCTGGTAAGCCCTCCTCTATCTCTACTCTCCAACTCAACTTAATTGATTTGTACATACTGTTTTCTGTTTAAGTATCGATTTCTATTTCTATTAAATATAAATTATATAATATAAGCAAATAAGTTGTGAGATCGTTCTTGATGAAAACCTCAATCAATTTTTCTCAAATTTATAAATTTTCATCAATATGGAAACTTTCTATTTTTTAAATTGATGATGAAATCTCAATATATGAATCTAAAAAAATTGTCAAAAAATAAAATATGGACCAAAATTTATTATTGTTGTAACTAATGATACACTAATTTTAAATCTCCATCACACTTTATTTTTTAAAAAAAATTTTCAACTACTTTTTTGAGCTCCCTAATTTTTTTTTTTTTTTTTGCTGTGTGTCAATTTTCTTATTAACCACTTTTGATATTATTATTCAAAACTTGTATATCAATTTTCTAAAAATGCCATTTAAAAATTATAAAGTTTTCAGAAAATAAAATATGTGGACTAGATGCGTTCTGATTGTGATCGTACATCACACAAATTTTGAATATACTTTATACACTTTATTTTTTAATAATTTTTCTAATTACTTTTTCTAAGATCTTTAATTTTTTCCCATACTTATTAGACCAAATGAATATTGTTATTCAACACTTATATATCACACATTACAAAAATGTTTACAAAAATTAAAAATAAAATAAAAATGAAATTGAAATATAAAAAACATAAAATGCTATATGTTATATGCTCAGTTAAATTAATATATATATATATATATATAATTAGAATAAAGTGAAAGAAACTATTTTTTGCATTGGTTGGGTTAAGAATATGGAAAGAAATGAATTAAATAATTGTAAAAAAATTCATTTTTGTTTAATTAATTTTATTTTGTTTTTCCCGTAATTATTATCCAAAAGTAGCATGAATATTATTTAAAAAATTTAATGTCAAGTTTCTTATGCAATTATATTAAATATATGTAAATAAAATATAGGGCGAATTACACTATTAGTCCTTATAATTTAGGACGGATGTCACTTTCATTCATGACTTTTCAATTGTAATACATTTGACCTTAAATTTTGAATCTTGTTCTAAACAACAATCAAAGATATTTCATTGGCAAACGATCTATTTCAAGGGCAAAGTTATCATATAACTTATTTTGGGTCGGTTAACTTGTATATTGTTTGAAATAAATGGCTTTTTTTAATGCTGTAACTTTCTTGGTTATATAGTTCTATTTGGTATGGTTTTTAAAATGTATTTTCAAATTTTAAGAAACGAAAAATTAAATTGGTGAAAAAAATTAAAAACACATCATTTTTATATAATTTTTTAAAATAAATTTTTTAATTTGTTTTCATTTAATTAATTTTTATTTTTTCAAAACTCAAACATGACAACTTTAATGTCATTATTAAACCAATCTATTAAATCAAAAATTCAGAACTAAAAATATTTTATATATTAAACATAGCGATTACACATTAAAAGCTTAATAACCATCACTTACATGATAACCATTTAAAAATATTTGCTAACAATAAATACAATCATGTTCAAAAATTATAACCATTTTCGATAATCTTTAAACATAACATTCAATCTTCTAAAAATTAGAAATATAATATCCAACAAAAGATATTAATCAAAATATTCAATCTTTTGTCACTTTTTACTATCTTTTGACCACGTTTGGTCATTTTGTATTGAAGATTTTTGAATCTCTGTGGGTATGCTCACAAAAAAAGCACTTAATAGTTGGAGTAGAAAAATAGGTAAAGCCCATGAAGCCCATGCCTTGTGACTCAAAAAAGCTCCTTGCTTCAGTGCCTACCTTGCGTATTGTGCCTCACCTTGACTTGTTTGAAGCGTAAGGCTGCGCCTCATTGCAAGCCTTTTAAAACAGTGGCTAGCACAAATGTTGTTCTATTCAGTTTGTGACCAACTAAAGTTACGTCTAACCTTGAGTTTATATTTTAAGAAAATTGCGTATTAGTGGGGCAAACTAAAATTTGTTTCTCTATATTTGAATCGCTTTGGATGCAAGTCTGATGCCAGCAAAGATTTGCATCAAATACAAAATTGACTTGCACCAAATATAAGACAAACTTTCACCCCATAAAATTAGGATTTTTTTTAATCCGTTTTCTAATTGATTTGAGATTCTCTCATATTTTTAATAATCGACCAAATTTTAACCTTGCACTACATGTCTAACCATTCTATAAATTACACAAATCTCTTCCTAGATAAACTATTCAGTGATATCATTTACAAGAGGTTAGCTTAGTTAACAAGGATAATGATCATAATATATGATTGGTACAGATTCTAACAAAGTTTAGTTGGAGGTTGATTGTAGGGTTGAAAATTGTAAGGGTAATTGGGGAATGAGCAATAAAAAAGTGTGGTTGGAGAAGGAAATTAGAAATGAAAGTTGAAAGTGAATAACAAGTGGAGCGAAATGATTTAGAGGTGAATTTTATTATGCAATTTTAAATTGTAAATTTTAATTTTTATGTCCTTTGAGAAAATCTAATGTAAAAGTATATATATTTAACTTTTATGCTAAATGTAATTTTTATATTTCATACAATTTTTTTGCTCTAAAATGTTACTAATCTATTAGTTAATATTTAAAATAAAATATTATTGATAACACAATTGAAAAACGACTTTAGGGGTTGTTTGGGATGTTCTAAATAAGTGCACTTTTTGACTTTTTATGAAATATGGGTTGAGTATGGGTTGGATTTGAAATGATGTGATAGAGAGATGATGTGACTTAAATAAGATGATGTGACTTAAATAGGATAGTGACTTTTTAGTTTTTTGGCTTTTTTAGAGGATGACAAACAAGGCTTAAGAAAATATCTTATTCATATAATTTAAACTACTTTTTACTTAAATTCTAAAATTATTACTTTAATTTTTAAGATAAAATTTTAATTATTTATTTAAGACCGTGTTTACCGCTAGTATATTTATATGTATGTATGTATGTATGTATGTTTAAGTTCTTCTGAATCAAATCTGTACTTTTTATTTGTTTTCCCTAATTGAGAAACAATTATTACTTTGGCATCAAACTTGTAAACAAAGTGTTATCGACAAAGATTCCTAATTCATTCACTTATTCCATCAAAGAAAGTGTTACCGGTCTACTCATTCTACTATTGTTTCTGGTGATTTCGGACTCCTTAGACAATTATCGACATTCTTTGTATCTTGTGAGTTTTCCATTATTTATTCCACTTGATACGCACATACATACAATTTTGTATTTTAGTATTTCCATGCTTGTAAATTCTATGTATACGTAGTTCGTGGCAGTTATCTCTATATTGTTATGGTATATATATAATCAATACCAAACTCGAGGACTTGAGCAAACAACGAATCTAGAACTATGAAGTAAAAGAATAGAAAATCAAAACTCACAAAAGCAACATAAGAGATTTACGTGGTTCACCCGTGGTTCACCCAAATTGCAGGCTACGCCCACGGGGTCGCTTTGAATTTACCAAGAGTCTCTCACACTAAATCTCACAAACACTCTCTCTATAATGATCTATCTCTCATCTTCACTATTGTGTTTTTCTCTCTAAGATCACAAAACTAATGAATCATAAATATAGAGGTATATGGGTGTATTTATAGGGTAACCTCAAACCCAATCCTAAATTAGTAAGGAAATCAAAACCTAAATGAACAAGGAAAACCTTAACTAATAAAGAAATAGTTGAGAGTCCAAATCTAACCAAATACCAATTTTCTTATTTTGTTTCCTAATTTGATTAGGTTTAGTCTTGTTTCAGGATCCATCAATAGCCTATGTTTCACGGACTTGGCAGAAGTGTCGGACACAGATACGCGTCTAAGAGTCGGATTCTCCATTTTCTTTGATTTTAGGATATGGGGACACCGATAAAAAGTTGGACACGAGTACGTGGATACATTTATTTATATATATATTTTAAAAATATATGAAGGAAATTCCATATTTAATATGTAAAAATAAATAACGAACAATTGATTTAGGGATGGTAGTCCCACATAATAATAGATAGGAAAGAACTTCTATCTGTTGGTATTTCCATAATAATACTAAAAAAATATATAAAATAAAATTAAATAGAAATGACAAAACAATTATTTTATTATTATTAAAGAATGAAGTATAGAATAAATTACAGAATTAAAAATACAGGAATGATTGAAATCTGGATAATATAACTTGAAGAACAGGAATATTAGACAACAAATTCTGAAATAAAATAATTAATAGAGACGGAAAAGAAGGCAAACCGAAGCTTGTGGTATCCACAGTTTCCTTAAAATAGATTTATCGCCTCATCAATGGGTGCTGGAAATATGCCGGCGTCTATCTCCCAAAGTATGACGGTAGAAACCAGTTAGAGCAGAAGCACCTTTTGAATAATTTCGGCGAAGTTGACAATGGCAACACTCTTTCTCTAACAAGAACCAAAGAAATGGCTAGCAAACAGAAGATAGGAAATTTTTTTCTTTGGTGTAAAAACCATCTCCAACTTCATTATCTAAAAATGCCATCTCATTTTTCATCTCAAAAATCTCTCCAAAGAAATCCTACTAAGTTGAAGGGAAAAGGCTTTATACAAGTAGGGGAATCCCTAGCCATGGCCATGAAGGCTACCATCATGAGGGCCATCAAATGCCATTAACCAGGGCCATCAAATGCCATTAACCAAGGCCATCAACTCTAGCCATTAGGGTTAGACTTACAAAGGTTAGAAACTCATGACCACTAATATGATCATCAACTCTGTCATTAAAAGATCAGAGTTTACAAAAGTCTCAAACTCCCATGTGTTTAATATATGCAAATAAATATGTATATAATGGTGTTTGAATAATTCAAACATATGGGTCGCAAAACAGATATGGATGTTGGGTCACAATCCGATCCAAGCCCAATGTAAAACATATGCACAAGCTAAGCTCAACACAGCACAGCTCAGCCCAATGTAAAACAAATGCACAAGCTAAGCTCAACACAGCACAGTTCAGCCCAAGCTGAAGACTAGGTCTAAATCCAAGTCAAAGACCAAACCTAGCACATGCACATGCACATGCACATGCACATGCACATGCACATGCACATGCACATGCACAAGTACAAGCCTAGGCTCAGTCCAAACTAAGACTAAGTCCAAATTTAAGCCCAATTTTATTGATTCCCACTTTATGAGACAATTTTCATTCACAACCTAATGGTTTCGGCTCATCATTTTTGTACTGTAATATTCTTACTTAAGATAATACTTAAGATAATACAACCCCAATTGGACCCACCTCAATTGATGGTTGGGTCCTACTTTAATTTCGAATTAAAATTGTCGAAAAATCATTACTTTCTAACAATCTCTCACAAGAATAAAATTGGCCGAATAAAGAAAAATAGACAACGTTTAACAACAAAGACTCGGAGAGAGCACACAGATTAACCCTGCATTAGAAAAGGTATCTGTAGGCCTTGAACCCTTCGTAGTGAAAGTCTTATCGGATTTACTGATTGACTAGTGAACGTGATGTTTTGAGCTGTTTTGTTGTTTGTGTAAACCGAGACGATAGACCTCACACAGGAGTTACTTCAACCATTGTTTTGTTGTCACTGTTGTGTCTTGTTTGGCCCTGTAACACTTGCCTGGTTGATTGAGTGTTTTTAAATAATTCGGCTTTATCAATTTTTAAAAAAGCGGCCCCACTTTGCAATCATATAGGTGACCTACATAAGGTATCTCGCTATACCATGGTTGACTATTCACATCAAATAGGTCATTAAAAGCATCAGCTTAATCTTCCACCCCACAGGGTATCACTGTATAAAGAAATGACAAGAGGATTTACTTCTTCAGTGACTCAACTGTTACACGCAATTAGATTGCCCCTTTGAACCTAGATCTTGGAATCTCCAGTTAACTAGGTTGGGTTTTCCATTATGGTAACTCTCGCTTAAGGCCTTAACCCCATTCCTTTTGACCACTTTTCTACTAACTTTCGATTTAACCCTTTGTTTAACGGATCTACAATGTTGTCTTTAGACTTTACATAGTCTATAGAGACAACTTCATTAGAGAGTAGTTGACGTATGAAATTATGTTTACGACGGATATATCTAGACTTTTCATTATACATATTAATCTGTATCCGTCCAATCACCGATGGGCTATTACAATGAATACAGATAGCGAGCACAGATTTCAGCCAACGTGGAATATCTTCAATGAATTGGCACATCCATTCAGCTTTTTTTGTTGTTTTATCCAAAGTAATAAATTCAGATTTCATCGTTGATCTTGATAAACACGTCTGCTTGGAAGATTTCCAAGACACAGCTGACTCTCCAAAGGTAAACACATAACTACTAGTGAATTTAGAGTCCTTTATGTCAGATATTCAATTCGTGTCACTATAACCTTCTAGCACTGCTGGGTATTTGGTGTAATGCAGCCCATAATCTCGGGTGTAGCATAAATAACCCAACACTCGCATAATGCCCTTCCAATGAGTAGCATTAGGATTACTCGTATATCTAAGCCTGTTAATTGAGTAGGCTATATGTGGCCTTATATAGCTCATCAGATGCATCAAACTTTCAGCGACCCTGGAATATTCTAGCTTGAGAGATATTCTCACCATTTTTCTTGGCCAAACGTAGACTCAAAGTCTACCAATGTCCTTGACACACTTGTATTTGATTTACCAATTTTCTCAAGTATTTTATCAACATAATGAGACTGAGGAAATACAATACCACCAGATGTTTTGGTAATCTCAATACCCATAATCACATTTGCAAGGCTCATATCTTTCATGCCAAATTTAGAATTTAACAACTTCTTGGTAGTTCTAATCATTTCATTATTACTACCAACAATGAGTATGTCATCAACGACATAACCTCTGTCAGTGTTTTTGATATATACACATTTTTCACTCATTGATTCTAAACCCACTTGACAACATAGCGTTGCCAAACTTCTCATGCCATAATGTAGGGACTTGCTTCAAACCATACAATGATTTAACAAGCTTACAGATTTTCTCATGTTACCTTGGAGCTAAAAACCCCTCGGGTTGCTCCATATAGATTTCTTCATCTAAGTTTCCATTTAAAAAAGTTGTCTTTACATCCATTTCGATGCATCTCTAGACTTCGCACAATTGTGATCAGACTCACCATAATTGGTGATCACATATCAAAGTAATCCAAGCCTTCTCTTTGCCAGTATCCTTTGATAATAAGCTTGTCTCATCAGCTATCATTCACTTGCATCCCAGGTCTTCCTACCTATGCAGGATAAAATTAAATTAATAACTTCTTTCTAGGGAACTTGCAACTTCAAAGATGCTTTTAGCCTCACTAGCCACCATATGGGTTTAAAAAGATTAGACAGAAAAACTTTAAAGTCCTAGCCTTTTAATATCTTCTTGGCTCATCTCTTTTCTCATAAAAACGGCTTCCTCAATTCCATGATGGTATTCCTGTGTAAATCTAAATTTCGGTTTTTCTAAATTTCACAAGAAACGATATGCACTAATATATTGTGCATAACCGTTGAACACAAAGTCAACGGATTTTAGGCCTATCCTAATCCTCTTGGGTTTAGGTATGGTTACATTTTGCATGACACCTCCATATTTGTAGAATTTAAACGAAGGTTTTTGGCTTTTCCAAAAATTCATATAGGGTCTTTATATAATACCATATATCACAATGATTATGAGACTATCAAAATCATATTTCCGAACAATATTTGCAGACCGTCATCAATCAAATTAGGTCTTTTCAGAATTCAAGGTACTAAACCCTATTTGGTCCAACCTGTCACTCTGAAGCCAATAGCCTTACTATAAGGAAACACAGATCCAATGTTCAATAATTTACTATTCGGAACTTCATAACATGGCCAGTAGTTTTATAACTAGGAATTACTAATTTCTGAGCATGTGGTCAGTAGGCTTTTCACTACTAGGAATCACATCTTGACATGTGATCAGTAGTCACTCCACTATTAGGAATCACAATGTCTTGACATAGGATTAATAGATTCTTTCATTATTAGGAATCATGTCTTAACATGTGATTAGTAATCTGTTCACTACTAGGAACAATAATCTCATAACTGCATAGCTAGTGATCTAACACTTCTTAGGAATCATGTCTTGCACGTACTAGGAGCCACAAATTTAAGAATATATTCAGAATTATAAAAATTCAGAAAATATATTCACCCACCCCAATGGGTTGTCTCATCTTTGCATTTAAACAGAGTCATATAGCAATCACACGTGCTAATTGACACAAGGATAACATATTAATTGCCTCGGATTAATAACTAAAAATTAGTCACCTTAGACAACGTAACTGCCTTTTTGACAAAACTTTACATTGTTAATTGAGAAATGTTATCCTGCAATTTTATGATCTCATCTAATCACACTTGATCTTTCTTGATATTCCTTTAAGAACCTCGCAAGGCATAAGGTTGTTAGGTGGAACATCTTTTGTTGTCATCTCTTGAAGTCATTTCTAAAAACTACAACAGAATTTCAACTATTCTATTTCTCCAGGAACCAAATTAATACTAGGAAATCTCAAAAACTGAAATTTAATTGAAAACTAATCTCCCCGCTAACTTCAGAATCAAACAAGATCAAGAAAGTTTACAGGAAGACTGGAAGGGTCACAACGGTTTCACTTAAAACCAAGTTAACTTCAGACAAAACCTTCAAGAGCTTGAATCATTGTCAATGGGAAACAAATTCAAAATTAAGTTTCTAGGGGATAAATCAGGTTAAAAAAATGATTCCAAGCAAAAAAAATTTACTACCAGAAATACACTACTCATAAAAGTTAATCGGTACTCCCATAACTGAGCCTATTATTTCTGAATAAAAATCAAAAATATTTTGGCTAATGCTAAAATTTGGTTTCTTCTCCCAAAACCAAAGTACTTCGGAAATAATCAGATTATAACCAAAGACTTTCTCAAAACTTCATCAAATCCCAAAGGTTTGCAACCCATGAAAAACCAAATTGCCTCAGTTGCCATTTCTGAATACAAATCATAAATACCTTTTTAGCCAAAGCTAAAATTTGGTTTCTTTATAGAAAACTAAAACACTCTGGGAATAATAAAATTAATCCCAAAGACTTTTTCAACAAATCCGAAGGTTTATAATTTCTTTTCTTCCTTTTTTTTTCCCCCTCACTATGGTAAACTTTCACAAATTATTAATTAAAACTACTACAAATTGAAATGCAATTATTACAATTGTAAATTGTCCAAACATGCAAGATTTGAGTTCACGGGATGATCTGTTTAGCCAACACTATACTTCTCCACCTATAATGCTTATCTTTGTATAAAATACATTACAAAACTCTATCCTCGTTCTTGCTAAATCTCAATACTCACTGTATATATACACACTGACGAGTTAATGAACTAGTAAAGTGAATATTACAAAAATAATTTCAGCTATAGCTCTCATTGCTTAATTCAAACGGCTATGAATCAAATATACATATGGAAATATTATGGTCATAATGTTGGCATTCCAACCATCCAACTATGAGCAAATATATTAAATAATAAATTTAAAATTCCATGAATATAAAAATATTTTGGAGTAATTTCCTTGATTACACGTCAAACATGAAAGGACTCAAAAAATAAATAGAATGAATAAGAGTTAATGTCATTACAATGCCAAGTTATAGCACCATGCGATAATGCAACATAATCATAAGCAAGCACAGTAATAAGACTATTATACTAGAAAAACAAAACTGTTTCACTAAATTTTCTTCCAAAACAAACCTGTTTGGAGATATTTTATACCATCGGAAACCTCCCCGACTAGACGAATATCTGAAGTTTTCAAAATGAAAAATCTAGCTCTTTGATTTTTCCAGAATTTAATTAATCAAAATAATTAATCAAAAATAACGAAATTTATTTACAAACAAACAAATTAATACGTGGATTGAATCCGAAATAATTCTCTACAACAAAGCGAATAGTTAAGTTCACAAGTATGTCCAAAAATCCGAAGGTCCAGTATTTGTACAATCCATGCTTAGGTAATCCTGTTCAAAACAAAAATTAGTAGTCCCAATTTATTTGTTTTGTTTTGTTTATTTGTATCCTCCTTTCATGCTTAGGTAAACCTGGAGACAAAGTTAGCTACAAAACAAATAACAAACTTATTTGTATCCTCCTTTCTAATCAAATAAATTAGAAATAATCTTAAGGAATAAAATTCTTATTTTATTTTATCAACTATTAAAAACTCATGTACTAATAACCAAATAACTCATGCAATAACAACTAAATAACATAAAATATATTGCATGAATAAATTACTAGAAATAAATAACTCAAATCCAATAACTCTAGGCAATTAAATTAATTTTAGTTCCAAGAGTCACTAGAATAAAACTATAATAAAAACTAAATTGTTTTATTAAAAATTATTTATAAAAATTAGTTTTAAGATTGCTGGTATTTTTTCATAATAATACTAGAAAAATATATAAAATAAAATTAAAAAAAAATGACAACAATTTTTCTTTATTATTAAAGAATGAAATATAAAATAAATTACCAAACCAAAGATATAGGAATGATTGAAATCTGAATATTACAACTTGAAGAATAGGATTATTAGGAAAAAACAATTTTGAAATAACAATTTTGAAATAAAATAATTAATAGAGACGGCAAAGAAAGTAAATCGAAGCTTGTGGTAGCCACAATTTCCTTAAAATAGATTTGCCGTCTCACCATGGGTGCTGAAGGTATGTCGGCGTCTCTCTCCTAGGATGCGATGGTCGAAACCAGCTATAGTAGTAGTACCTTCTGAATAGCTTCGGCGAACTTGACAATAGCAACACTCTCTAACAAGAATCAAAGAAAGACTCAGAAAATATGAGGAAGGAATATAATTTTAATCACTTAAAGAATGAGAACATGATTCTCTCTTATAAAGAGAGCAATTACAACAGAAAAGGAAACTAATTAAAGCTAATATTTGACAGTTTACTTTCCTATTTTTCCTGATTCTATACAGCCTTTACTTTCCATATTTACATAGGAAAAAACAGATCCTAGAATATTGACTAAATCAAGGCAATAATAACCAAATTTCCAGCACTCCCCCTCAAGCTGGTTTGAAGATATCTTCCATAGCCAGCTTGCTAGTCAGCTTATCAAATTGCTTTACATAGGAAAAAACAGATCCTAGAATATTGACTAAATCAAGGCAATAATAACCAAATTTCCAGCACTCCCCCTCAAGCTGGTTTGAAGATATCTTCCATAGCCAGCTTGCTAGTCAGCTTATCAAATTGCTTCTTGTGTAGTCCCTTCGTTAGCACATCAGCTAATTGTTCACTTGTTTGAAGGTAGGTCATACATGTTATGCCAGCATTGATTTTCTCCTTGATGAAATGTTTATCCACTTTTATATGTTTTGTGCGATCATGTAGAACTGGATTATGAGCTATGGATATAGCTCACAATAGACCTTCATAGGAGTCGGGTGAGAAAAGCTTTAATTCTTCAAGAATTCTTTTAATCCACATTACTTCACAGATTCCATGGGCAACAGCTCTGAACTCTGCTTCCGCACTACTTCTAGCTACCACATTCTGTTTTTTACTCCGCCATGTAACTAGGTTCCCACCTACAAAGGAGCAGTATCCAGATGTTGATCTCCTGTCTTGTAACACTTACCCAGTCTGCATCTGTGTATACTTCAACTTGAAAATGTCCATGTTTCTTGAACAGTAAGCCTCTCCCTGGAGTTCCTTTCAGATATCTTAAGATCTTATAAACGGCCTCAAAGTGCTTTGTCCCTGGTGAGTGCATGAACTGACTTACCATGCTGACTGCAAAGGCAATATCAGGCCGCATATGAGACAAGTAAATCAATTTCCCTACAAGTCGCTGATATTGTTCCCTCTCTTTGACTTCTTCAGCCTTAGCAGCTTGTAACTTCAAGTTAGGCTCGATCGGAGTCTCCACTATCTTACAACCAAGCATACCTGTTTCTCCAAGGAGATCAAGAACATATTTTCTCTGATTAACGAATATACTTTCCTTGGATCTTGCAAATTCCATACCGAGGAAATACTTGAGGGCTCCCAGATCCTTAATTTGAAATTCTTTTGCGAGTTTCTCTTTGAGGGCTGCTAACTCTGCTTTATCATCACCAGTTAAAATGATGTCATCAACATAAACAATCAAAATTGCAATTTTACTGTCTTTTAAATGTTTATAAAATATTGTGTGATCTGCTTGACTCTGCGAGAAGCCACAACTGATAACTGCCTTTCCAAAGCGTTCAAACCACGCTCTTGGTGATTGTTTGAGTCCGTATAATGACTTGTTCAATCTGCATACTTTGTCGCTACCAAGTCTCTGTTCAAATCCCGGCGGTAGGCTCATGAACACCTCCTCTTCAAGATCACCATTGAGAAATGCATTTTTAATGTCAAGTTGATGTAGAGGCCAATCTGAATTTACTGCAAGAGATAACAGTACTCTGATGGAATTTATTTTAGCAACAGGAGAAAACGTCTCCTGATAGTCGATCCCATAAGTTTGAGTGAAGCCTTTAGCCACCAGTCTCGCCATGTATCTCTTAACGCTTCCATCTACGTTACATTTTATCATAAACACCCATTTACACCCAACTGTTTTCTTGTCTTTGGGTAGATCAACTATCTCCCAAGTACCACTTCTCCTTAAAGCATTCATCTCGTCCATGACTGCTAATTTCCAATTCAGATCATCCAATGCTTCCTGTATATTCCTTGGAACAAATAAGTGTGAAATCCTAGATGTGAAAGCTCTATGGTTTTTAGACAGTCTTTGATAGGAGAGGTAATTTGCAATAGGATGTTTAATGCAATTTCGGACACCTTTCCTAATTGTTATAGGAACATCAAGGTCGGAAATAGAAGGAATAGGATTACCTAAAATTTCGATGCCAGAACTGGGGTGGACATTCGGATCATTAAGATGAATATTCGGGTCATTATTCCTCAGATAAAATCGCTTCCTAGTATAAACCTGAAGCTCAGAATTTAGATCATTTTGTAGTACTTCTCCCCCTAAACAAGAATCTTCTTGACTAGGCACCAAAGAACTTGGTTCTCCTAAGTGATCATTATCAGACATATGTGGTTTTTGTGTAGGATAAATGACATTGGGGAGTGGGATAGAAATATCCCAAAAATTGTCTTCTACTCCACTTGTCTCCCCCTGAAGAGAATTGTTGGGGAAGTAGGATTTTGTTTCCACAAATGACACATCCATACTCACATGAAATTTCTTGGTTTGAGGATCGAAACACTTATACCCCTTTTGGTTTGAGGAATAACCTAAAAAAACACATTTTATAGCACGGGGGTCAAGTTTTGAACGAAATTGACTGGGAACATGAACATAGGCAGTACATCCAAAAACTTTGGCGGGTAAATCAGAAAACAACCTCGTGTCAGGGAAAAAAGTTTTGAGACAATCAGAAGGTGTTTTGTATGTTAACACCTTTGTAGGCATCTTGTTTATCAAATAAGAGGCTGTTAAAATTGCTTCACCCCATAAATATTTAGGAACATGCATGTAAAACATTATAGCACGTGCTACTTCAAGTAAATGTTTATTTTTTCGTTCTGCAATGCCATTTTGTTGAGGGGTATCTCGACATGTAGATTGATGAAAAATTCCCTTTTTTGCCAAAAACTCACCCAACTGCTCATTGAAATATTCTGTTCCATTATCAGAATGTAAAATACCAATTTTGGTTTGAAATTGGTTTTCAATCATATTGTAAAAATTTGTGAATAAAGTTTTCACGTCAGATTTTTTATTCATCAAATAAATCCAACATAAGCGGGTATGGTCATCAATAAATGTAACAAACCATCTTTTACCAGAAATAGTAGTGATTTTAGAAGGGCCCCAAACATCACTATGAATCAAATAAAAAGGTTTGGAAGCCTGGTAATGTTTTGGCAAATAAGTAGAGCGATGGAATTTTGCAAAAATGCAACTTTCACAATGAAAAGAAGAACAATCAATCCATTTAAATAGTTCTGGAAATAAATATTTCAGATAAAAAAAACTAGGATGTCCTAGCCTATAGTGCCATAGCATTATTTTTTCTCGAATAGAGATTGAACTAGTACTATTAAAGCTCTGAGCTTTTTTATTACTAAAAGGTACTTCATCAAAGTAGTAAAGACCTTCAAGCATCCTAGCACACCCAATCATCATCCCCGAGTTCTGGTCTTGAAATTCACAATGGGATTCAAAAAATGGAACACGACAACTAGAATCCTTAGATAGTTTACTGACAAACAAAAGGTTACAGGCTAAGTTGGGGACGTGAAGAACAGAATTGAGATTAATTTTCTCAGTTAGTTTAATAAATCCTTTTCCTGCAATAGGTGAAAAACTACCATTGGCTATTCTGATTTTGTCATGACCAGAACAATAAATAAATGGGAAAAACTAGTCATGTGATCGGAGGCACCAGAATCTATGATCCACAGAGAGAAGTTTAGGCAAGAGAAGGCTTCAGGATTTCTACCTGTTTGTGCCAAAAAAACACTAGGAGTACCGGATGAGGAGTTGGATTTTATCAGCTTTAAGAGTTGATCAATCTGCTCTTTGTTGAAGGGACCTGAATCGACTTCACTAGCAGTAGGAAAGTCACGATTCTTATCTCCTTGTTTGCTGCTTTTCTAGTTGACAGGTTTGCCATGGATCTTTCAACACGTTTCGCGTGTATGGCGAGGCTTGTTGCAAAAATCACACCAGACCCGTGGCTTATCATCAAACCTGCGCTGGTAATCAAACCTGCGCTGGTAATTTGCAGCCTTGTTGGCCGCAGCATCGCTAATTAAAGCAGAAATTTCAATTGACTCACCAGTACCTTTTTTCTTAAGCATGACGCTCCTTCGGCTCTCTTCCCTTCTGACTTCGGCAAATACTTCGCCAATGGATGGGAGAGGAGGTCTGCCAATAATTCTTCCTCGCACTGCATCGAACTCAATGTTGAGGCCGGCAAGAAACTTGTAAATACGACTGTCTTCCACAGTTTTCTTGTGGTGGTTGCTGCCGTCAACCGATTTCCATTCGTATGTGTTGAAGATGTCAAGATCCTGCCACAACCTTTTCAACGAATTGAAACATTTGTGACGGAATCATCTCCTTGACGAATCTCTCCCAACTTCAAAATCAATTCGAAAACTTGAGATTGATTTCCTAGGTCAGAATACATCTGACTAACATTATCCCACAATTCTTGTGCAGTAGTATAGCACATGTAATTAGAGCTTATATCCTCCTCCATGGAATTGACCAACCATGTCATAACCATGGAGTTTTCAGCGTCCCAACTGTCGAACAGCCGATCATTAACAGCAGGAGCCTTCTTGTCACCAGTGATGTAACCGATCTTTCCTTGCCCACGGATATACATCCGGATAGATTGTGACCAGTGGAGAAAATTATCGCCATTTAGGCGGATGGTGGTGATTTGGACAGAGTGAGAGTTGGACGTTTTCACCGGAATGGTAGCGGCAGGGGTTGAAGTGGCAGGGGTTGAAGTGGTTTCGGACGTAACTTCCGACATGGCTACGATGGTTTTGAGGCTGCTGTGTTTTTTGCTTTGATACCAACTCAGAAAATATGAGGAAGGAATATAATTTTAATCACTTAAAGAATGAGAACATGATTCTCTCTTATAAAGAGAGCTATTACAACAGAAAAGGAAACTAATTAAAGCTAATATTTGACAGCTTCTACTTTCCTATTTTTCCTGGTTCTATACAGCCTTTACTTTTCATATTTACATAGGAAAAAACAGATCCTAGAATATTGACTAAATCAAGGCAATAATAACCAAATTTCCAGCAGAAAGGGCTAGCAAAAAGAAGATAGGAAAATTTTTCTTTGGTTTAAAAACTATCTCCAACTTTATTCTATCAAACCGCGATATCATTTTCCATATCAGTAATCTCTCCAAAAACATCCTACTAAGGTGAAGGGAAAAGGCCTTTATTTATACAAGTAGGGGAGTCCCTAGCCGTAAAGGCTATCATCATGAGGGCCATCAAATGTCATTAACCGAGGCCATCAACTCTAGCCATTAGGGCTAAAGTTACAAAGGTTAAAAACTCATGGCTGCTAATATGGTCATCAGCTCCATCATCAAACGATGAGAGTTTACAAAAGTCTAAAACTCCTATGTGCTTAATATATACAAATAAATATGTATATAATGATGTTCGAATAATTGAAACAGATGGGTCGCAAAATGGATATGGATGTTGGGTCATAACCCGATCTAATCCCAATCTAAAACACATGTACAAGCTAAGCCCAACAAAGCACAGCCAATCCAAGCTCAAGACTAGGTCCAAATCCAAGTCTAAGATCAAACCCAATACCTGCGCAAGTACAAGCACAAGCAAAAGCCTAGACTCAGTCCAAACCCAAGACTTAGTTCAAATCTAAGCCCAACTTTATTGATGCCCACTGTATGAGACAATTCTCATTCACAACTTATGGTTTCGGCTCATTATTTTTGTATTGTAATCTTTTTACTTCAGAAAATACAGCTCCACTCGGACTCACCTCAATCGGCAATTGGGTCCCACTTTAATTTCAAATTAAAGTTGCCGGAAAATCATTATTTTCCAACACTATCCATATTGACAAGAACCAATAGATCATAGAACGTAAATTGCCTGATGAGTTTGTTTTTAAATGGAATGTTCATTATGATGATAAGTAGTCAATTAGGAGCCGGATAAGCAAGTGCGAAAATAAAAGCTTGTATAAATACGAAAATTGAAACTCATTATCTTGCGCTATTTGTTGAGGAACTAACAAAAAATAAGCTGAGTTATTTCTCCTTCCAAGCCAGAGGGTTCTTGATGTAGAATGTTTGGTCATAGAGTTTCTGGAACTCATGGACAAACGAGACAAAGGCAAAAGGCACTAGTAATAAAACCTGCAATAAAAATCTAATGGATCGAGACTTGGATGATGGATTGTCTTATAAAATCTCGTGAGAATGTCAACAAATTTACTCATTCAGGTATCCTGTTTTAGTTGGAAGATGAAGATTTAGATTATTTGTGAGATGTCACCAACAAAGTGACAAGCATCTTAAATATGGCTTTTATGGGCCTGTTTGGTATCATTTTTAATTTTTTGTTTTCATTTTTGGAGAACATATAAAATGTGTTTACTGAACTATATCTAAAAATGTTATAGGGGGGAAAAAAAAAAAAAAAAAATCTAAAAACAATCCATATCTTTGGAAATACAAAATTTAAAGTTTTTGAATTTTCAACTTTTTTTGTGCAAAAATGAAAATGATAGGTATTTTTTGAAAATTTTCATTATTTTTGTTTCAGAATAGGCTCTAATTGTTTCCAATACTTAAAGGATGAATAAATCACTTAGGTTGGTTTTTTAAGGCAAAGTTTCACATGCTGAATGTTGAATCAAAGGATCTAAGTTTCGATTATCAACCAAAGTCATATAGTTTGAGAATGATGAAAGAATGTTGTTATCCAAAGTTAAAAGACTTTTCCACCTAACTAATGGAAAATAAAAAATTTAGAGACCCTCGGGATATTGATTTGTGATTATGTTTTAATTTTAAACAGTAAATACCAAATTCCAATCAAACAATCAATAACAAATCGGCTTAATGATTTAAATGATAAAAACCACGGGCAAAAGCCACAAAACAATTCACTAAGAAGACAGAAAGGAATTACACATGAGTACCTTTTTGACTATTTGATGTTTTAGTGAACTTTTGATGTTTTATGAAAATACGTGTAGAAAAAGTAGAGAGGAGGAGTTGACTTTGTGTAATAAATTTTTGACTATTTTGCTAAGTAGCCAAACCAGCAGTGTCTATGAAAGTGATATCCCTGATTAAATGGTCGTTAAGGTGTTTGCCCATTTAAATTTTAGGCTACCTATAAAGTTGATCTATGAATGAAAAATAAGAGTATTTCTTGATTAATAGGAATCTAATAGTTTTGAAGAAAAGTAAGACAATGCTTTCTACCCTTATGAATTCAACTTTTACTGGTTCAATCTATTATTACACTACAATATTTGTCTTTTCTCCAAATGAATTCTGATGCAGGGGAAAGAACGTTTCTAGAGGTACAATTATTGTATGTTCTATAATATTCTAAATTGGCAATTGTCGAACAAGTAAATAGAGTATAAAAATTGACCAGGACTTGGTGGGTGACATCGACTACCTTAAGTAGGTAGCATATTTGATCTTGGCACATTGGAATTCATTTTTATAACAACTTAGTGTTTTGTTTGGAACAGGGTACTAGATTGCTTCTTAAGTAAACATGGAATGGAGTGATGAAAAAGATTTTGTTTCGATGAATATTTGTTACATGCTTGAAGGTTTCTCCCATCCACCAACGGAGTTTTGTATATTTAGATTACATGAAGAACTACGTCAGTTAAACGACAAGGCCTATGACCCAGAGATTATTTCAATAGGTCCTTACCACCGTAGTAAACAAAACCTACAGATGATGGAGCAGCACAAGTTACGCTATTTTCATTCACTTCTTCAAGAAAAAAATCAGAGTCCAAAAAAATATGTCGATGCTATTAGAGAACTAGAACAAAAAGCACGCCAATTTTATGCTGAACCTATAAGCCTTGATTCAAATGAAATGATCACAATGATGGTACTGGACGGCTGCTTTATCATTCAATTGTTGCGGAAGTTTGATATGGAATTCTTGAGAGATAAGAATGATCCTATTTTTAAAATGGACTGGATTTTTAATAGGTTGCAGCGCGATTTAATGTTATTTGAAAACCAAATCCCGTTCTTTATACTGTGCGAGTTATTTGATATGATCGAGGCACCAAACAACCATAAGAGGCTCATTTATTTGGCCTTGAGGTTTTTTAGTGATCTTTTACCAGGTACCGGTAAAAGGGAAGATGGAAAAGAGTCACACAGTAAGAGCAGTCATTTACTCGGGTTGATACACAGTAACTGGCGCCCCTCATTTGCAGGGTTGGAGCCTGTTGAAGATGCCTCGAATAAAGAAGGAAAAGGGAACTGGCAAGTCATTCCTAATACAAGAGAGCTCCAAGAAGCTGGAGTTAAGATAGAGAAGTTTGAGGTTACAGGAGGTAGCTTGTTTGATATCAAGTTCAAAAGTGGGGTATTGCAGATTCCACCTTTAACCATTGAAGGCAGGACAGGGTCATTCTTCAGAAACCTCATTGCATATGAGCAATATAGTCCTGATAGCCAACTCCGTTATGTCACTGATTATGTGAAATTTTTAGATTGCCTCATTGACTCTCCAAAGGATGTCAAAATACTTTCTCGTTGTGGTATCATTGATAATTGGTTAGGTGATGATGAAGCGGTTTCCAACTTATTTAACAAGATTAGTGACACGGTCTCGGGGACAAGCACGCATTTCCAGTATGCTGATATCTTCAACGAGGTGAACATCCATTGCAGCCAGCCCTGGAATCTGTACAGGGCAACTCTGAACCGGAATTATTTTAATAACCCGTGGGCAATGATTGCAATTATGGCTGCTTTGGTATTACTTCTACTCACTTTGACACAAACTGTATTTACGGTTTTTCGCTGGAAATTGTAATTGTTGGAGCGACAAAATAGATGGTCACAACTTATTGGTGAGAGTATCAGTGTGCTCTTCTTTATCGTCTTTAAACTCTCCGTTTGTAATTACTTTGACAATATTCATACATATATGTATGTGTATGTTTGCTTTGGATATTGATTTGCTCTTCAGTGAATTGTTCTCTTCTCCTCTCTTCCCTTCTTGTTATTCATTCTCTTCTGTTTTGTGTCAGCTTTATATATTGATTTGCTCCGGTGGATGTTTCTTTTTTTTTTTTTTTTTTTTTCTCGTCTGTTGCTTTAATATGTAGACTAAATAAATATAGAAAAATTCATCCCTAATGACATGGAATGGAATAGACCATGTGAAGGGGCCCTCACTTTCTATCTCTCTCTATTCTCTCTCACTTTATTACAGGTCAAAATAGGGATAATGTATTAGAAGATGTAGAACCACTTATTTATGACACAGTTAACCTATTCATTTATGTAATTTACTACTTTGGCAACAACTTTTACGCCTTTACAATCCTAATATTTTGGTTATTATGCCAAGTGATGTTAAAGTGTTGTTTGTTATGAGGTGAAGAAGCTTAGGTTATGTACTTGTTATATTGTTTGTGAACATTTTGGTATTTTTACCAGATAGGTACAAATAGGATGGGTGAATTTCAACAGATTGAGGCAAATAGACTTGGTGAATTTTGAAAGATAGAAAAAGGTAGGTTTGGTTTGGTGAATTTCAACAAATAGATACAAAATTTGAACAAATAAGTTCAAAAAATTTAACAGATAAAATAAAGTTTAGAACAGATAGGTTAAAATAACATTTCGGTGGTAAATGTCCTTTTGACCAACAAATGTTTTTATGGCCCTAATAGTTTTGCCCTTATCCTTAATGACGTACCAAGTGGAAGTATAGATTTATCACCATTTTTTTTTTTACTTTACTTTATTTTATTTTTTTTAGATGTACACAGCCTAGATGCACTTAAAAATAAAATATTTGTGAATAAATAAATAAATAAATGAATACATAAAAATACAAAATATATTGAAGTTTCGTAAAATTTTTTTTTTGGTTGTATTTAGTGAATGTTTTAAAGAATGATTTCACAAATATTATACTTTATTTATATTATGTGCATCTAAAATCTAAAAAATAAAAACATTACTTAAATATTAAAAAAAATATGAACCCTCCCAAACAGAAAAGGGTTTATTATACTTTCTACCTCCAAATGATCATTAAATTATCTACTTAATCTCTAAACTATTGATTGAGTCTAGTAAGTTACTAAAGCATATATATCAAAATCTATTTAATTCATAAATTATCGATTGAATTTGTTAAGTATCTAGACTATTTTAATTCAAACACATTTACTCCCTGAAATGATTAAGCAAATAAAATACATGTCCATAATTATTATAAATTAGTAAAATACCCTACATAGTTAGTATTTTGTTTAAAAAAAAACTTAAATTTATTTATCTTTAAAAAGTGTTTTATTTCGCTTTGTGTTTAAATTAATATCAAATGCTGATTTATCAGTCTTACCAATAAAATTATATGAGTATTGGATATATTAAAGAAGTAAAATTAGATAATTTAAATAATAAGATTTTGCTACAAATAATAATAAAAAATAATATATTAATTAAATTATAAAAAAAAAAACTGAGTGAAAAATTTAAAGACAATCAATTAGGTTTGAATTAAATATTTTAGCCATTTAATAGATTCAATTGATAATTTACAAACTAAATAGACTTTGATTTATATACTTTAGCACTTAAAACTGAATGTATCAAGTGATAATTAATTAAACCTGTTTGATAACCAGAATTGATATCACTTAAAAACTTAAGTGTCTCTTAAAATATAGGTTAAAACTTGTGAAAATTTTAAGTTACTTAATTCTAACTGAATCTACAAATATTAAAAAGAAATACCGATATACACTATTAGAAGCTCACTACCACCACCATCACAACCACCGCCGCCTTCATCACCATTGTCATTGTTGTCACAAGTACCACTATAATTTTTCTACCACCACCGCTACCACCACTACTACTGTCATGACCCGAACCTGCCCCTAGAGATTTGGATCATAATCAGCCAGTAATCATGAGATTAACTATGGCCTCAGACAAAAATCAAATCATATTTAACTATATGGGGCTAGAAGCGGAAGGAAAAGAAAAAGATTTGTCTAATGAGCTTGTGCATAAGTGGTATGAACAAAAACATTTTTGTACATTAATAACTCACACCCATATATATACAAAAAGATCTCACATGTCCAAGATAATATATATATCATAACCATACTGTAGACACCCCATTTTTGACCGTCCTCAAGGCTTGGACGTCATCGTTTGAACACGTGATGATTATCCATGCTTGTGTTTGTTTTGAGTTTCGAAAAGTCTTGGCTGCGCGCCTTGCCTTAGAATCTCTTAACTTCTCTGTTTTGTACTTGGTTGCACCAAGAGCTTGTGGATGTGTTTTTGAGGGAAGGGGGTAGCCTGTCGACCAAGTCTCCTGCCCACCGGCCACCTTGATTTTCAATCAGCCAAATGTGATGGCCGGCCGGCCAATTTGACTGCCGGTCGACCACTTTGATGGCTGGCCGGTCAAGTGTGGTTTTCAACAGATATCTCTGTAGACAGCTGACAACTGTCATTCTAGGCCATACCCCAGCCCATACCTGGACGTGGGAGTTCTGAGGAGCTGCAAATTGATATATTTCTATATCAATCAAGCTCTCTAACAACAACAAAAGAGATATACAACTTGGAGCAAAAAAAATCTCTCTCTCTACATTTTCTGTCTCTCTCTCTAAGGTTTAGGGCTTGTTTGTGCTCAAAAGTGCATTTTCTTTGCACTTTTGCATACAAACACCTAGTTCTCTACTCCCTTTATTGAGCTGAGGTCCTTGGAGGTGATTTTTAGGGTGATTTGAAGCCCTTTTTTTTGGTCCAAAAGTTGCTGATTTGCTGCTGTGCTTCAAGGGTGAGCTTTTACCTCTTTTAAGCCTTGTTTTCATAGCTTGTTTTGCCATATTTGCAACTGTTTTTTAGCTTAACATATAACATAGAAAAGTCTTGTTTTTATCTGTCCTAAATAGTTTCTTAAGGGTGTTTTAAGCTTTGGGGTTGTTTGACCCCTCTTAAGGCTTGTTTGGCCCTTGTTTTGTGCCATTTCGGTTGAGCTCCGGGACCATTGTGTTTGGGCCTCCTCACCACTGAAATCTTGAGGGATTTCAGTGATGAGGATGGTGCCTTGAGGTCCTAAGAAGGGGAGGGCCACCCCCTCTCCTTGTTGTCCTTGAAAAGGGCCATTTTTGCCTCTTGAGGGAGCATCTTGTTTAAGTGTATGTTGGCCATGCTTTAACTGATTTTTGTGCTTATTATGTAATAATATAGCTCTGTTTTTAGTTGGTTTGGACACACCTTGCATGCCTTGCATACATGTCTTGTAATGCCACATTTTTGCCTTAACATGCTTTAGGTGTGGACCCTTGTTCTAGCATGATTTAGGCTTAGCTTTGTGAAGCTTACATGCATATTTTGATGTGTTAAGGGACTGTTTTAGGTCATTTGAGTCATTCATGTCTTGCTTTGTATAGCTACCATGCAATCCCTCTTGAATGCCTTAAGCTTTGGCCTCTCTAGCATGCAATACTTGCATTGTTTCAGTGGTTTGGAACCACTTACCATGTTATTTCAGTCCTTATAACATGCTTGTATGCTTGCCTTTGATGCCTCTTTGATGCCTTATGAGGTTGTGCCTTGTGCTCCATGTTTGGTCATTGTGCATGCCCTTGAATTTAAGTCATTTAGATGCCATCTAAGTGGTCTTTAGGCTTTGTTTTAATATGTTAAAACTCTGTTTTGATAATTTAATTCATGCCATATTTGGTTTTGCTAAGGGTAGTTCAATACCTCCTTAGCTTGCCTTAAGTACTTGGACCATTATTGCATGCTTTGCTTGTTTTCATTACTTGGTTTGGCACCTCTCTTTCATGCAATTTCAGAGCTTATGATACATGCCATATGCCCATGTTTGTCTTCCTTTAAGTGTGCTTAAAGGTTTCTTATTTGATGTTCAAGTGTTAGCCCATTTGCTTGCATGTGTGTGTGTGTATTGGTTATCATTTCCATAGCATTAGCCACTGTTTTAGGCTTGTTTAAGGGCTGCCTAATTTAGTTTAAGTCCATCCTTTGGCATGTTGTTACATGCCTAGTTTATGACATGTTGTTGCATATTGAAATGATGTTGCATTTGGCACGTATTCTCCTCATTGTTTTGGTTGCTTAACATGCCATATGTTTTACATGCTTGTGTGTTGACATTATGCCTTGTATGCTCATTTAACTTGCATGCTTGTTATATGCCTTGCATGCTTCCCCATATGCTCATGTTGCATGCCTAGTTAACATACTTAGGTTGCATCGCATTTGCATGCATCTTTCACCTCTTGATCAAGCCATGATAGAGGTTGAAAGCCCCTTTGTTTGCTTATTTGTATTGCATTTCATTTAAAATCAAAGTGCATACTTGGTTTCTTGGGCCATCATGCATTGAAATGCGCGATTGATGGTCCGAGAATCGAGAACCGTGTCCCTTTGAGTCATAAACATGATAGGGGATATGTTGGTGCATACATTTGCTTGAAATACATTGCCATGCCTTGCCTGCCCTTTGCTGCTGTCAAACAGGTTTCTGCAGGAAGTTTTGGCCGGCCGGCCATATATACTGCCGACCGACCAAATATATTTGGCCGAGAGCTCAATGGATGGTCAATGACCACTTCAAAATGGCCGGTGATGATCCCACTCAGCCGGTGGTGTTCCACAATACTCAGAGAAGCAACCTTGGGAGTTGTGCAATTTTCAGAGAAGCAGAACAGTCAAAGCAGAGGCAAACTTGTGCATGGCATTGGATTTCCGAGCAAACCCGAGCACGCGCGCATTGGATCCTCTTCCCGAGGCCTTTACTGCTTTCTTAGCTTAGTTAATTTGCTTAATTAATTAGGTGGTCTGTAATAATTAATTAGCTTGTAGGTTAATTAATTTGTATTATTCTTTTGGTCCCTCCGAGCGAGGGTGAATTTGTAATAAGTGTGGGTGCGTGTGTGCTTGTCTTCCAACCCCCACTTCTTTCTCCCTTTTACTTACCTGCTTTGATGGTTAGTATTAGGACATGTTTACTTTAGCATACCTTATGCGTGCATCATTCATTAGTCTTGCATGTACCAGGCTCGGCGCATCATACTAACTGCATAAGTATTTCAAATCTAACTTGAATACGTGCTACTTGTGCATTTTCACATGTCATTTATAGACTAGCCGAGCCTACTCTAGTGACATTCCGTATGCGTTGCATTAGGCATTTAAACATGGACTTGGATCATGCATGATTGCTAACATGTTCTTGTTTTGGCACAGAGTACTAGGTGAGCTCTTTATGCTTTAGCATCTCACATGAGTGTGAACGTTAACATGATAGCATGACTACCATGAGGCTAGATACTTATGTGATATAAACTGCTTGAATGCCCGTGGGTGAAGGTTGGATTGTTTGAGTTGGGATAACTCGTTGAAATCCGTATTTTAGCCTACTTGTGAGTAGCAAATTCCAAAGTGTTTTCCAAACAAACGGATATGCATTGTTTTGTTCCAATTTAGGCGATTTGGTCTATACTTGTTTGCTGCGCGCATAACATAGTAATTCTAGGCTAATAAATGGAATAAGAACACATAACGTTTTCAAAACTGGATATCATGGTTAGTAGAGGCCGATCTTCGGATCGGGCGAGAGGGGGTGCTCATAGCTGACCTTCCCCAATCGTACCCAAGCTCCCGAGCCGAGGCAACTTTGGTGATGACGGACACGTGGCCTTTGGCACTGAGTCAGGGTTTCTTAAATTCCCCCATAAAAAATATTTAGGTGGCAACTCTGTATCTGGCAAAGCAGTCCATGTTTGGCACTTCTTTTCTAAAAATCTGTTTTTCTCAAAACGATTTGCCGGATTTGGACTCTTTGGTTCATATTAAGAACCGTGACAGTTTGAGAGTCTTGAACTGTAGTGACCCACAAAACGAACAGAACGGGGACTCACCCTCTCGGGGCGTTCGGGGACGTCTACACATACAAAAACCAAAACTTATATACAGATGTGGTCAAACGTGACCAACAAGAGAAAACAAAAGATCAAAAACAAAAGCCTTGTTTATGAGGCGTTCCATAGTTGACTCCACAAAATCTCGGTAATCCTTTCACAGGCTCACTAAGGCTGGGCATCCCGCTGTTCAACTACATACATATAAATACGCAGTGAGCTAACGCTCAATGAATAACATAAGATTAAAGGGGTTATGTGAATAAGTTCAATGTTTAAGTAAAATCATACTCATCGTAATAATTTCGTGTCATAACGAAACGACCTTGGGTCTAACAGATAGCAGAACGACCTCAGGTCCAACGTATAACAGATGTACAGAATAGAACAAATCATATCTTAACAAAATGACCTCGGGTCCAATCATTTACAATTGTATAATGACCATTTGGTTAACTCGTAGCAGATATTTAGACTTATCAGATATTTGGAACGACCTCGGGTCCATCTTGTCAAATATACAGAACAACCTTGGGTTCATTTCAAATATACAGAACAACCTTGGGTCCATTATACACATTTGTGTCACATCAATCACATTTATAGATATCATGTAGGTCGGACAGATAGAAACTTATTCACACTTGCAAAATCACAAGTTCGAAAAACTTACCACATTAGGATATTCAGAAAATAGAGTAAATAAGAAAATATCTTTACTAAGATGTTACTTATAGTGTTCAAAGTGTTGTCATGCCTCTGTGATCCAACCTATATTACACACAACACATAACACTCATTTGAACATTTGACCAATTCGAATCATTCTTGCTTTACTTAATTCTTTTCACTCAATTTCTTACATATTAGGTCATTCATGAGGCCTAATTCATGTCTAAGAATGTTTAGAAATGAATGAGAATGCATACGTGATCAACATGTGTCTTTCAAAATATGTTGAAATATAGCACTTTGCTTGAGTGCAACATTGGTTGCTTGAGTGGACCACATGGTCTGCAAAAGTACTGGATGGTCTAAATCTAGGTTCGAGCAAGACTGGATGTTTGCTCAATCCAAGGTTCAAAATAAAAGGCAGTCCCTCAAGCGGTGATTTGGTCACTCGAGCCAACTGCAAATGTCTACAAAAACACTGGATGCATAAAATGTGCGCTAGAGCGACAACTTGTTCACTCGAGCGATGAGGCCAAATTCTGGAATTTCTAGAACATAGGTTGAACTTCAAATCATGTGTTTAAAGTGCAAAAGCTTGCATGTTGGGATCAAACCTTTGAAAATACATGGAAATACGTATATATGAACTTAATTTGAAACTATGAGCTTAAAAGTATCATGAATTGCCAAATTTGCAACCAAACTTCCATGCATGTATAAAATTGTTTCCAAAGAGCTTTAAAAACATGTAATTGAGTTCTAAAACAACATGATTCATGGATGCATGTAGAATTGAACTTCTAAAATCAACATAGGCAATAAAACTCATGATCAAAATGGTGATTCTATACTCTTATGTGTATGTATGCATGAAATAACTTTAGATTCTTCATCTTAAGCTCATTTCTTGCATTTAACCTTTATGAATTCACATAATGATGACTTCAATTCACAAATTAAGGTGTAAACACCTATCTAGAATCTTCAAGAACACTAATCCTGGCAAGAACTTGAGTTGCCTTCCTCAATTCTTCAAGCCTTTAGCCAAAACTCCAAGTTCTCTTGCCCCTCTCTCTCTCTCTCTAACTTGCTCTCATTCTCTCTCTAGAATGTAAATTTCAAAAATTTTGAGCTCAAGAATGAACTAATCTCATCACTTAACATATACATATACATGATTAACTTAATTCACTAATTAGGGATTAAGCTAGTTAATTAGATTTTAAGGCTTAATTAAATATAACTTAATTGATTTTATCTAAATAATTTAATCTGAATCAAATTTTAATCAAACTTTCCATTAGGCTCTAAAAATTATGCCAATTACAATAAACTAACCAATTTCGGTTTCTGACGCCTTTAAGGCCTTCAATTTCAAATTATAATAGAAGTCACAACAGATGTTCCTACAGCTAACAGATACGAATTCAAAAATCTTATGAAGCACATAATTAGCATTCAAAATTAATGATTAAAAGAATAATAAGTAACAGGGTTGTTACAATCTTCCCTCCTTTAAGAAGTTTGGTCCTTCAAACTTGCGTTACCTTGTGTCGAGAATAACTTAGGATACCTTTGCCTCATTTCATCTTCTTTCTCCCAGGTTGCCCCTGTGCCATAATGCTCTTTTCATTCTACTTTTGCCATAGGAATTTATCTATTTCTCAACTGTTTCACTTGTCAGTCAAGGATTTGGATCGGTTTCTCTTCATATTCCATATTCTCATCGAGAGCTATCCAGTGATAATCAATAACATGGAACGAATCTCGGAGGTAGTCTCTCAACATCAATACGTGAAATACATTATGCATTTGTTCTATCCTCGGCGGTAGAGCAATTTGGTAAGCAACTTACCAAGCATTTCCAAAATTTGAATCGGCCTAATGTATCGAGGTGATAATTTGTCTTTCTTGCCAAACCTTGATTGACCTTTCATCGGAATCACATGAATGAACACACGATCACCAACTTCACACTCAAGAGCCCTTTTTCTATGATCCGCATAACTCTTTTGTCAGCTTTGTGTAGTTTTGAGCCATTGTTGAATAACTTTAATCTTTTCAGTGGTTGCTTGCATAATCTCAGGACCAAGCAAAACCCTATCTCCAACTTCCGTCTAACGAATTAGAGATCTACATTTTCTTCCATACAAAGCTTCATATGGTGCCATGCCAATACTAGAGTGGAAACTGTTGTTGTACGCAAATTCCGCCAATGGTAAGTAGGTTTCCAACTTTCTTGAAAATCTAAAGAACACATTTGGAGAATATCCTCTAAAGTCTAAATAGTTCTCTTTGATTACCTATCGGTTTGCTGATGGAAAGCAGTATTAAATCTCAACTCTGTTTCCATCACTCTTTAAATCCTTTTCTAGAATCTAGACACAAATTTTGAATCTCTATCTGAAACAATGGATACCGATACTCCACGTAAACGAACAATATCATCAATGTAAATTGTAGCCAATCTATAAGCATCATAACTAGTCCTTACAGGTAGAAAAATGTGCAGATTTAGTTAACCTATCCACAATAACCCAGATAGAGTTCATACCTCTCAGTGTCCGAGTTAACCAATAACGAAGTCCATGGTTATGTGCTCCTATTTTCATTCCGGAATGGGGAGAGGTTGAAGTAGCCTTGCTGATTTTTAATGTTTGGCTTTCACTTGTTGACATTGAAAGCATTTAGATACATACTCTGCAATTTCCTTTTTCGTATTAGGCCACCAAAAACTTTGTTTCAAGTTCCGATACATTTTATTGTTGCGCGGATGCATTGCAAACTTTGACTTGTGAGCTTCTTCCAAGATTCTCTTCTTCAAATAAAAAACATTCAGAACGCACAATCTCTCTTAAAACTAACGCTTCATTCTCAACACTGAACTCCGGTTTCGAATTCAATTAAAATTCATCAATCATTTTCTTGAGGAACTCATCTCTTCTTTGCTTCTGTTTAATCTCATCAATGATTGCCAATTGAGTTGAAATGGCAGCTATCATTCCGCCTTGTTGGTGAAACATCACTTCAATCTTGAATCTCTCTAAGTCTTTCAATAACTCCCTTTGTTCAGTGATCAAACATGCCAAATTCCCCATTGACTTTCTACTCAAAGTATTGGCTATAATGTTAGCTTTACCCAAATGATATTGAATCTGGAGATCATAGTCTTTAATCAACTCTAACCATCTCATCTGACGCATATTCAACTCTTTTTGGGTTAAGAAGTACTTAAAACTCTTGTGGTCAGTATAGATTTCACACTATGCTTCATACAGATAGTTGCCCCAAACCTTCAAAGCAAACACAATTACGGCCAATTCTAAGTCATGAGCCGGATAGTTCTTTTCATGAGGTTTCAGTTATCGAGATACATAGGCTATCACTTTACGATTCTGCATCAAAACACAACCTAGCCCCTTGTAAGAAGCATCACGATATATTACAAAATTCTCTTTACCTAAGAGTAGGGTTAAAACTGGTGTTGTAGCCAGCCTTGTTTTCAGTTCATGAAATGCGAACTTTATTTCATCAGTCCATGCAAACGGTTGTCCCTTTTGAGTAAGTTGGGTAAGTGGTATAACTATCTTTAAAAAATCTTTTACAAACCTCTTTTAATACCCAGCTAATCTTATGAAGTTTCAGACTTCCGTCACATTTGTTGGTGTAGGTCAATTCACAATCGCCTCAATCGTTTGCTGGTCTACTGAAATTCCATCCTTGTTGATCACATACCCTAAAAACACAACTTCATCCAAAAAAAATTCATATTTCTTCAATTTAGCATATAATTTTTTCTTCCTAAGTGTTTGCAAAACTGTTCTCAAATGTTGTTCGTGTTCTTCTCTACTTTTTGAGTAAATCAATATATCATCAATGAATACCACAACAAATTTATCAAGATAGGATTTAAATATGCGGTTCATAAGGTCCATAAAAGTTGCAGGTGCATTAGTCACTCCAAATGGCATAACTAAAAACTCGTAGTGACCATACCCTGTTCGGAAAACAGTTTTTTCGACATCTTCAACTTTCACTTTCAATTGGTGATACCCAAATCTCAAATCAATCTTCGAAAATACTTGTGAACCCTGCAACTGGTCAAACAAGTCATCAATACGGGGTAGAGGGTATTTATTCTTGATTGTTGCCGTGTTCAACTCTCAGTAATCAATACATAAACGTAAGGTTCCATCATTCTTTTTCACAAACAAAACTGGCGCACCCCAAGGTGAAGTACTTGGTCGGATAAAACCTTTTTTTCAAGCAGATCCTGCAACTGTTCTTTCAGTTCTTTCATTTTAACAGTTGACATTCTATATGGAGTCTTTAAGATGGGTTGAGTACCCGACATGACTTCAATAGTAAACTCAATTTCCCAGTCAACTAATTCCCCTAGCAATTCCTCTGGAAACACATCTGGAAATTCTCTAACAATAGGAATATCTTCTAACAGAATATTCATAGACTAATCAGTTAAAATACTACACAGGTAACCCTAACATCCTTTCTTAAGTAGTTTGCATGCTTTCATTGCCAAAATCAAGTAAGGTGGAGGTACTACAACATTACCCACGAATACAAATTCATCATGTTCCGGAGGTCTAAACAAAACCCGTTTTGTTACACAATCAATAGTAGCACAATATTTAGATAACTAGTCAATCCCAAAAATCACATCAAAATGTCTAGTGTCTAGAAATAAAAAATCTACAAATAATGTAGCATTTCCAATACGTATTTCACAAAAACGATATATAGATGAACACAAAATAGATTCTTCGGATGGAGCAGATACACACAACAGATATGACAATGATTCCATCGATCTATTCAGTTTAGATGCAAATGCAGCAGATACGAAGGAATGTGTCGAACCAGAATCAATTAGCACATAAGTATCTGGTTGCAAATAGAAAGGGTACCTAAGACAATGACTTCAGCATTTCGTGTATCACCTGGGACGAGTGCAAAAACTCTCCCTTGTCTTAGTGTATCTCTTGTAGCAACAGGCCTTGCAATGTTTCCTAGCATTAGGACAGACCCAGTTGAACTACTAGCTGGTCTTCCACTTCTATACTCAGTTTGGGGACAATCTCTGACCATATGTCCGGTCTTGCTGTATCTAAAGCACACTCCAGAAGTACGGTGCATAATCTCTTGTCAAATTAGAGGCTCTAGATGTTCCCAAATTTTGCTTTTTCGAAGATGATGATCCTTTATTTGAATAAGAACCATGCCTCTTTCCTCTCCATTCAAATGGTCGGTTATGGGATACCAAATTTGCCTCATACATTAAAGCCCTATCTCAAACATCCACGTACTTTGGTAATTTCAGAACATTTACTTTCTCTAAAATTGCATTCCAAAGTCCACTCTCAAACTTTCTCGCCTTTTTATAATCGGTATCGACCATGTGTGGTGCAAATTTGGCCAACTTTGTAAACTTTGCTTCATACTCGGTTGCTGTCATATTACCTTGCTTGAGTCCCTCAAACTCAGACACTTTCGATCACGGACGCACTACGGAAAATATTTCTCATAGAAAATTTCAAGAAATCGTGCCCAATCAATCCTCTTGTTGTCTTCTTCTATTAGCATCCACCTTCTTCTTGCCTCATCCTCTAGAGTGAATGTAACCAACTGAACCTTTTGTGCCTCGGTACCTCAAATAATTTCTCGTTTCCAAGGACCCAAGCTACAACTTTTAATGGGTGTACTCCCCCATGGAACAACAGTGGCTTCATCTTCTTAAATTCTTTGGTAAAGACAATTGTGCGGTCATTAGCTTGATGATCTTGCATAGACGGTATTGTCGTTGGCGGAGGTGGTTGTTGCTGTTGTTGCCTTAATACTTCAGACATATCATGGATCATTCTTTCCATTCTGTCTAGTCAGGCGGTACTCGACTCTTCTATTTCATCAGCCATTGTTCTTACGATTATCTATATAAACTTGCATTATAATAAACACAGGAATTGCACATATACAAATAGGCATAATAGTTCATATTTCATATATTCACATGTTCTCAATGCTCACAAACATATACCCATAAGATGAATGCACTTTAAGTCCTTTTTAGACACCTTATTGCTCATTTGTACAAGTGTGTAAGTTATTAACTCGTGCTTTGATACCAATCTGTCATGACCCGATCCCGCCCCTAGAGGTTTGGATCATAATCGGTCAGTAATCATGAGATTACCTATGGCCTCAGACAGAAATCAAATCATATTTAATTATATGGGGCCAGAAGTGAAAACAAAAGTAAAAGATTTGTCCAATGAGCTTGTGCATAAATGGCATGAACAAAAACATTTTGTACATTAATAACTTACACCTATATATATACAAAAAGATCTCACATGTCCAAGATCATACATATATCATAACCATACAAAAACCAAAACTTATATATAGATGTGGTCAAACGTGACCATTAAGAGAAAACAAAAGATCAAAAACAAAAGCCTCATTTGTGAGGCGTTTCGTAGCTGACTTCACAAAATCTTGGTAATCCTTTCACAGGTTCACTAAGGCTGGACATCCCGCTGTTCAGCTACATACATATAAATACACAGTGAGCTAACGTCCAGTGAATAACATCAAATTAAAGGGGTTATGTGAATGAGTTCAATGTTTAAGTAAAATCATACTCATCGTAATAATTTTGTGTCATTACAAAAAGACCTTGGGTCCAACAAATAGCAGAACGACCTCGGGTCCAACGTATAATAGATGTACAGAATAGAACAAATCCTATCTTAATAGAATGACCTCAGGTCTAATTATTTATAACTGCATAATGAGCATTTGAAGCATATGATCTTTGGACTTATCAGATATTTAGAATGACCTTGGGTCCATCTGTAGACACCCTATTTTTGACCGTCCTTAAGACTTGGGAACTTTATTTCGAACACCCGATGATGAAACGTTATGCTATGCAATCATTCAAACCTTCAACAAAAGAATTCAGTTTCGAGCTTCAAACACCTAAAACCTTGCACCCCATTTTCACCAAAAACGTTTTTGTCAAGCCAGACCACTTAGAGAGCAGCAGGCCAATAGATGGCCGGCAGGCCACTTTCTTGGGCCGGCCGTGCAGAAGATATTTTTGTAGCAGTAGGCTGCTCCCATGCATGAGATTTTGGCCACCTGTCATTTTTGAAGATATTTTCGACTAAAACGTTTCAAATCTATAAATACAGCCCTTCCCCTCAAGTTTTGAGGGTTGAACAAAATTTCCTACGAGCTTAGAAGCTTGTCCAAAACACTTCTCTATCCTCTTGAATATAGATACACTATACCTACACCATTGAAGCTCAAACTTGAAGCTTTTTGTTGAAGTTGGAACCTTATTTTAGATACTTGAGGTTGTTTGGAATCAAATTTGTTAACTAAGAACTTACCTCTCTTTTCAAGAGATATAACTTTGCATCTTCATCTTTACTTCTCTTTCACTCTCTTCCTCTCTTTTTCTTGTTTTACACACTGTTTTTGAGTTGTTTGGAGGGGCTGAAATATGTGATTAAAAGTTACAAAAAGTGGAGGGGTTAGCCACCCTTCCTTAGGCTTGATTACTATAGCTTATTCTTTATTTTTTTTCTTGCTTTCTCTTAGTTTTTACACTATTTTTTTTTTGGGTGTTTATGGGTTGTTTAATGTTTAACTTATGCTTTGAATATTATAACTGTATTGTTGCAAGTCCTCATGGATTTGGTGTGTTTAGGACGTAGCCGCCAATCCATTTGAGTTGTTAGCTTTTCTTTTATTTTTCTAGCTTTCCTTTTGTATATTGGAACCTTGTGGTTGTGGGAGGGTTAAAACGTTAGCCGCCTCTCCACAAGTTTGATTAACTAGCTACAAATTTCTAGCTTTCCTTATGTATATTGGAACGTTGTGGTTGTGGGAAGGTTAAAACTTTAGCCACCTCTCTACAAGTTTGATTAACTAGCTATAAATTTCTAGCTATCTTGAAGCTAGGTAGTATCTTCCGCGTCAAAAGTGTTGAAAACTCTCTTCTCGATCATTTTTGAAACATGGAAATGGATGTTTCATCCTTATTCCATAGGCAATAAGAAGAGTTTACAACAATTTTTGAGTGATTACCCCCTATTATTATTATTATTATTATTATTTTATCTAAGATGCTTCTATGATCATCACATACTATCTTGTAATGTTTGATGGTCCATGAAGTGTGTCCATCTCTTCTTTGAAGTAACTTCATGATAGGAAATAGGTTGTTTTCCGTTGTGTTTAGTAAAGCTTTTTCCTATCACTTCTAAGATCATGATGCAACAACTTTGTAGTAGTTGATGATTTGAGGAGCAAATCTGCCCTTCCCTTGAATACCTGCATGATAGGCGAGGGTAGAAGGTAGAAATATCCTTTGGAAATCCTCCGTCTTGCTCTGTTGCAACAGGTTTTTCTCTAAAAACAGTGGCTGGCTGACCATTCTTCTGTATGGCCGACTAGTTAATCAGGCTGGCGGACCAACTTTTTGTACGGCAGTGTTGGTTTTTTTTAGCAAAACAAAGAAGATCCTGAGGCCAAAACAGAATTGTTTTCTGGCTGCAAACAGGACAGTGTCTGGCAGCAAGTAGAGAGGTTTTTCCGAAGGATATTCTTGCTCATGAGCACATGATTCCTCAACTCTCTTTCAATTCCTTTTTTAAATAATTAGTTCATTCATTCGGGTTTGTAATAATTAGTTAATTAGGACATTCGGACCCTCTTATAAGAGGGCAAATTTGTAACACTTGATGTATGTCTTCCAACCTTTATTTCTTTCTCCCTTTTATTTATATGCTTACCGTGGTTGTACAAAACATCATGTTTTCGTTTCATATCATTTCCATGCCTTGTATCCATTTTTGTATGTATTAAGATTCGGCTCATCATACTTTATGTCATTATCATTTCCTACTTGATTATGTACGCAACCTCATGCTTTGAGTTGATTTACATGTCACGTTAGTAGCTGAATCTAGTAGTAGCATTTTTGTATGCGTTGCATTAACCATTTTGCATATTAGGATCATCTATTTTTTTCCTTCTAAACTATCTTCTTTTCTTTGGCTTGCCATAGTGGAGTAATAGGTGAGCATTTTTGCTTTAGCATATCATATGCGTGTTTGTGTTACCATGTTGAGCACACTACCATGATGCTACCTGCTTACTTGAAATATCTCTATGAATGCCTATGGATAGAGGCTATTTTGCTTAAATTGGAATGACGTTGATTTTTGTACATATGAGCTCATTTTTTCATAGAGTTGCACATATTCTAATCTCTTTCAAAAAGCATGAAATCAAAGCATTCCAAAGTAAGTGACGCGGTCTATACTTGTTTGCCTCACATAGTAATGTTAGCATATTAAATAATCAAAATATGAGCATATAATGTTTATAAAATTCATATAATGATTTAGTAGAGGCCGATCTTTGATCGGGTGAGGGGGTGCTCAATTCATGACCTTCCCCTTTCATACCTAAGTTCTTAAATCGAGATACTTTGGTTGTGACAAACAAGTGGCCTTTGGCACGAGTCACAAGTTTCCTAATTCTCCCAAAAATATTAGGCGGTGACTCTGAAATCTGGCAATGTAGTTCATTTTTGGCAACTCTGGTGATTAATGGATTTTTCTAAGATTTTCCGGGTTTGGACTCTCATTTATTTTTTCCTGTTTCACATTGCACTTGTGAAACCAGATTCAGAACTACATGAGTCCGAACGGTAGGGCAATCATACCCAAGGAGACTAAACCCCTCCGATGAGTACGAAAAACTAGCTACACCATCTTGTCAAATATACAGAAAGACCTTGGGTGCATTATACACATTTGTGTCACATCAATCACATTTACAGATATCATGTTGGTTAGACAGATAAAAACTCATTCACACTTGCAAAATCATAAGTTCGAAAAACTTACCACATGGATATTCAGAAAGTAGAGTAAATAAGAAAATATCCTTACTAAGATATTACTCACAGTGTTGAAGTATTGTCATGCTTCCATCATCCAAACTACATTACATACAACTCATAACAAACATTGGAACATTTGACCAATTCAAATAATTCTTTCTTTACTTAATTATTTTTACTCCATTTCTTACTTATTAGGTCATTCATGAGGCCTAATTCATGTCTAAGAATGCTCAGAAAGGAATGAGAATGCACATGTGATTAGAATGTGTCTTTCAAAATATGTTGAAACAGAGCACTTTGCTCGAGTGCAACATTGGTCACTCAACCGGACCATATGGTCTGCAAAAGTACTAGATGGTCCGAATCTAGAGCTAGATTTGATGTTCGCTTGAGCCAAGGTTCAAAATAAAAGGCAGTCGCTCGAGCGGTGACTTGGTCACTTGAGCTAACTGCAAATGTCTGCAAAAATACTAGATCCATGAAATGTGCACTAGAGCAAGGACTTGTTCACTCGAGCGATGAGGCCCAATTCTAGAATTTCCAAAAAATAGTTTGAACTTCAAATCGTGTGTTTAAAGTGCAAAAGTTTGCATATTGGGATCAAACCTTTGAAAATACGTGGAAATACAAATGTATGAACTTAATTTGAAACCATGAGCTTAAAAGTATCATGAATTGCCAAATTTGAAACGAAACTTCTATGCATGTATAAAATTGTTTCCAAACTCTTTTCCAAAGCTTCAAACGCATGCAATTGAGTTCTAAAACAACATGATTCATGGATGCATGTAGAATTCAACTTCTAAAATTAACATAGGTAATAAAACTCATGATCAAAATGGTGATTCTACACTCTTATGTGGATGCATGTATAAATTAACTTTAGATTCTTCATCGTAAGCTCATTTCTTGCATTTAATTATGTAACCTTTATGAATTCATATATTGATGACTTCAATTCACAAATTAAGGTGTAAACACCTATCTAGAATCTTCAAGAACACTAATCCTAGCAAGAACTTGAGTTGTCTTCCTTAATTCTTCAAGCCTCTAGCCAAAACTCCAAGTTCTCTTGCCCTCTCTCTCTCTCTCTCTCTTTCTCTAACTTGCTCTCACTCTCTCTAGAATGTAAATTTTAGAATTTTTGAGCTAAAGAATGAACTAATCTCGTCACTTAACATATATATATATACATAATTAACTTAATTCACTAATTAGGGATTAAACTACTTAATTAGAGTTTAAGACTTAATTAAATATAACTATACTTAATTGATTTTATCTAAGTAATTTAATCTGAATCAAATTTTAATCAAACTTCCCATTAAGCTCTAAAAATTATGCCAATCACAGTAAACCAGCAAATTTCGATTTTTGACGCCTTTAAGGCCTTCAATTTCAGATTATAACAGAAATCACAATAGATGTTCCTATGACTAACAGATATGAATCCAAAAATCATATGCAACACTTAATTAGCATTCAAAATTAAAGATTAAGAGTACAATACGTAACGGGATTGTTACAACTACTACCACCATCACCATCACTCGCAATAAAAACAAGTGAAGGGTAGCATTTAACTCTTGTTTATCATTTCTCACCTACTTAACTATCCAAACATGTGAATTGATTTCTAATTTTTATCATTTTTTTTTTCACCAAACCCCTCCATCAAAACGGAGTGTAAATGGGTGTTCGTCTCTGATGTAGTAGGAGTAGGGACACGGCATTTTCATCATCTTCTTCCCTGTATTGGTGCTTCCCTTCCTGGCACTTTCTCAATATCCAAGGAAGGTTCCTAATAATGCATTCTCTACTGCTGCTTGCAATTACTAAATTTCTCACTTGTCCGATCAAACAAAAGCCCAGGTTTAGGAGTCAAATTGTTCATTCATTCTACTTCTATTATTTTTGCAAAGATCACAAACAATTTTAAAGGACACCTTCTAATCTATTTGACTGCTGTTAAATATCTAGTTCTATTAAATTAAATATATTTATATACATGTTTACTAATATATTATCCGTGTTATGCATGAAATTTTGTGATTTAAAATGAGTCATTGGTATAAAATTTGTAACTGGTCCTTCTTATTAAATGATTTTATATACGATTATCTTATATGCTGATTTTCAAACTTGTCAACTATCTCTTTCAAAGAGGAGCATGATACTATTTCTTTGATAATTCTTGTCAAGTTTCTACACTTCACCAACCATCACCTCTCTAATTTTCATCTCCTTTTTTTGATCACACATTACAGGAATTATAGGTTTTGACGACGTTTCTTTAACGGCGTTTTATGAAACACCACATTTTATACTATTTAACGGCGTTTTTTAACCGTCTTTTTTGTTCAATATTAAAACGGCACCGTTTACCTATTTGAAGGCATTGAAAAATGCCTTCGAATGTCCTCTCTCTGGCGAGCTGGTAAATACAATCGTTCACTCATTAGGCGGATGCTCTAATCTTTTACTCACTCATTAGTCAATCGTTCTCTCTCTCTCTCTCTCTAAACAGATGCCCTAATCTCTTCCAGCAGAAATCAATGGATCGGTTTCGATTTTGATTTCGAAGTTTTCTTATTTTGAATCCTTACGCCTTCTCTGATTTCGATTTCATCTGAATGTCTGATTTCGCTTTCGATTTCAAAGCTCCACCGCCACCACTATTTGCACCGACGAGGTAGGTGAGTTCTCTCTCTCTCTCACTCTCTCTCTCTCGCAACCCTCTCTAAACACTTATCATTCGCAGAGATTCAGATCGGTCTCAGTGATTTCACCTCAGAGCGATTTCGATTTCGAAGATCCAAAACACCATCTGCACCATCGTCTACTAAGGTGAGCTCCATCGTCTCTCTGTCTCTCTCAGAAACTCTTCATTTTGAAGCCTATTTCAGTGCTGTAATGGAAACATCTCTCTCAATTCATTATTATGATCTTCAATAAAGCCTTATAAAGACTTTGGATGTGGAAGAACTTGTATTGAAAAGAGAAAACAGTGATTCAAAAACATTTGAGCTACATACAAACAACAATAAAAAAGAACATACAATCCAATAAAACACTTGAGCTAGATAGAGTCATTTTCATGGTTTCAAAAGAACAGATCAATCTGTTTCAGCCAAAAAAATTCCAAATAGGTTTTTAAAATGCTGACAACATTACATTCATCCTATGAAATTTTTTAGTCTAGTCGTATACAAAGAGATCACATCACAATTGTGATCACAATTAGGTTGCATGGATTTTCATTATCTTTCGGTCAAGGTTTTGCACCCACTGTATGTCCATTAAACGGCCTCTCTTTCCAGAACCCTAAATATTGCAGGACTAACTTTTCAATCTATACAGCAAGAAGATCCAAGTAGTAGTCCAACCCTACAAGTTATTGACTCAACACTTGAATTGGAAATCGAAACTCAATCACTTTCACTCTGCCCCAGACCTGTCATGCAACTATCATAAACCAAGCCTAAAAGTAAGGCTGGACATAGGATTACCTGAACTACCCAACCTGTCCAATCCGAAACGATTCGTATATAAATAGACGGTTTTGCAAACACAATGTGGCCGGATACGATTTGAAATATGACATGATTGCAGGTTGTGGATTTAACTCGCATCTGCAAGAATCCGTTCGCACTTAGACCTTTTTTTAAAAAAAAAACTTGGACCGCTGTTATTTTATTATTGCATTTTGGATGAATATAAAAGTTAATGAAAAATTACTTTTAGGTAAGCTTAGGATTTTGAATTATTTTACTTTAATTATATTGTTGGGTAGTAGATCATGAATGAGAATGATAATCTAGTTTAGGATTTTGAAAGATGTTAAAAGTTTAGGATTTTGAATGATTTGTTTGTGTTAGGAATTGATTTTGTTGTGTTTTTAATTTTATAATTTTTAATTCATTAATTATTTGGAATTTTTTCAAAAGAACATACAATCCACATTTTTCTTTTCTATATGCACATTCCAAGTTGCGAAGTGGTTCAATGTACATTGTCATGATTGGTTAATCAATATTTTTGCCATTTTAGTGCATCATGCATTCAGCATACTTAATAAGAGATAATTTTTAATGGCATGGAAGGACTTCAAAATTCTCTTTGGATCAGCAGATGACTTCTTTTATTGCACAGAAATTTAAAGGCCATTGATTGTGTTAAATTATAGTTTAAATTGACTTTTAATGGGCATCAAACATTTTTGGTAGGCCACACCTTTACTTTTGACAGTGGCAGTTATTGAGCTCCGTGATATTGCATTCACAGTGGGTTCCCTTTGTCCCTATCCATGTTAGGTGTATACATTCAAAGAGCTTGAGGATTTTGTAGTTAGTATTTTAGTGATAATTTGATGCCCATTTTCAGGTTGACTCTATACTAGCAGTTTTTGGTGTAACTCGAGACCCTTTCGTAGTTTTCACATCTAATTTCTTTGCCATCTTAGGTAACTCTTGGTCTTCATTCTTCTGACATATGTTAGTTTGTGGTTAATGTTAAAACATGATTTTTGGATTTTGGAAATGTTATTTTGTGGGTAATGGTGATTGGATATTAATTGAATGAGATACTAAATTAATGCTTCATTTGTTATTTGAATGGAGTTATTATTTTATATGTTAGTTTTATTACAGGTATTTGAATGGGAGTTAATATTTTATATGTTAGTTTTATTACAGGCATTTTTTAAATTCAATCAAATAAAATTAGCACAATTTCAAAAAAAAAAAAAAATGGGAGAGGGATATGACGGCGTTTCTACAAACGCCTCCTAAACCCTAAATACTAACGGTCATATTTTTTAAAACAGATACAACGGCATTTTCAAAATGTCGCTAAATATTGTCGGTGACGTCAGCGTGCGTATAGTAGGACATTAGCGGCATTTTTTAAAATGCCTCCTATACTAATATCACGACGTTTTTGAAACGTCACAAAATTACAGCGACGGTCGCATCTTCGACGCTTGGTACTAAACGCCACAAAAAGAATTGGCGGCATTTTTGATAGATTTAGCGGCGTTTTTTAAGCGCCACTAAAAGTCCAATTTCCAGCAGTGACATCAACTTTTATTTAAAGCACCTTTGCTACATGACCACCCCTACTTTTAACTTCCCTTCTTTACATTCCCCCAATTCAACCTCTACCCCTACCCACAACCTCTCTTCTCTAATCTCACATTGCCTCCATCCTTCATTCCGTTGTTTGACCATTAAAATTCTAGTTAACCACTAATTGAGAATAAATTAGTTGGGCTGGCATAGATTCTCAAATAAATTCAAATTCAACTCGTGTAAAACAATAAATAATTTTGTATGCGTTCTATAAATACTAATAAATAAAAAATAACAAAAAAGCCTTTTAATTTTCAGATTTTTCGTAGTGCTTTTTATGATTATTGTTCTTTTCTTTATCTATAAAATCATAATGACGAAACTAGTTGTTGGGCATATCAGATTAAAATCCTACATGTGAGAACAATAAATTTCCTTTCTCGATTTAAATCAATTTCTAGACCGCATGACTATTGTACATGTAGGTATGAGAAAATAAAAGGAAAAGAAAAACACATTCACATTAAATAATTAAAGTTTGAAAAATGCATTCACAAAAAAATAATTAAATTCCACTGGATTGCCACTTAATGTGCACACCAAAAAATTTGATTTCGTTTTTGACAACAAAAAATATCAAAATAATAACACAATCAATTCACAAAAAATGAATGAAAATTCATTGGATCTTCATTGCCTGTAAATATATTTATTCTAATGATCATGATCAATCAACACTAAATTGATAGAACAAAATACAAATAAATTAATTTCATAATTTAATTAAGCAATCATGGGAAGTGAAATATTGGTGGTGGCCATTGTAATGGGTTGAGGAATGTCTTGCCAATAGTTTCTTTTTTAATTGTTATTGCATGAGTTTTTTCATGAGTTTAGTGCGCTCTTGCTGTTAGATATGCCTATTCTAATACTCCTGTTTTGATCTTGTAACATTTTATGTATTAATAAAATATTCTTGTTTGCTGATAAAAATAAAATAAAATATAATTAAAATTTTAACTATAATTTGTGGTCAAATTTGTGTGATGCATGCGGATGACCACAAACATATTATAAAATATATTGGTTGGGATGTATAATATAAAAAATAAAAAAAGATTTTAGATTATAAGTTATATAATTTTTTTTGATTAGTAAAAACTAGAAATTACAAAATCAATGATGTGAAAAAATTAGAAAAACCATGGATAAACGTAATAAGAAGGTACAAAAATCTAATTGTGAGATGAAGTTTATGAAACAAATTTTGAAGAATTATTTTATTAGATAAATTTCACTTTACCGCTTGTGATTTGGGTCATGTGCGGTTTACCTTCTAAAGTTTGGAAATAACCATGTAACCCCTACATAGTTTGTGGACTAAAATGTACAGTTAATTTTTTTGTCAAAGATGATAGAATGTGAGAGCCACACGCCCTGGAGAGAGTAGGTCAATTTTAAAGACGAAAATATCCTCTCTATATCTTCAAATTTACAAAAAAATGTCATTTTCCTCATTTTCTATTGTTTTTCTCTCTACACCTTTCTTCCTCAACCATTAGCACATCCTCTCTCCAATCCTTATTCTTTTACTCCTCTTCCCTTCCTTTGCACAGCTCTGTCTCATTAGTTCGCAAATTCCTAATGATAATTAATTTCTTCATCACTACCATACCAACAGTAAATCCTTCACTAGTTATATATATATATATATATACATGTATACATTTAAATGTATAACTTTGTATATAGATGTTGGAGATCCGTGATCCTGTCCAAGACATTCCAGAAATTATACCAAGCAGAAAAACACACATTGTAGACACCCCATTTTTGATGGCCCTTATGACTTGGACGTCATCGCTTGCACACCCAATAATGAGTGGATATGCTTGTCAAGTGCTCGAGGTCCTCAGCAGAATGCCACAGCTTTGAACCTTTTAAACCCTACACTCTTGTTGCCTTGTTTTTGGACCAAAACCTTAGTTTTTCAAGCCTGCAACCTCTGGTGGCCTGCCGGCCACCCCTATTGGCTACCGGCCATCAGTGTCTTTTGTAAATATTTTGTGACAGTTGTGCCAGCTGTTTTCACAGATGCTTTCATCGGCTCCCACGTGTATAGCTGGATGCTTCTGAGGGAAATTCATGTTTTCTATATGTTAGGTCCCTTAGACTTGTCAATCCCACGAACAAACTTGAGTTGTTGAGTTGTAAATTTCCTTTCTGTTTTGTATTGCTCGCTCGAGCGAAGGAGTCCTCGCTCGAGCGAAGGTTGCATCTGATAAAACCTGAGAGTGATGAATGTACGCTCGAGTGCACGTAGTGTGGCTCGAGCGAAGCCACCTATGGAAAACATGCGAGATAAGTTCCTCGCTCAAACGTGAGAGTCTTTGCTCGAGCGAGCTTCGCAGACCCAGATTTCTATAAGTATCTGTTTTAATCCTAAACTAGGATTTGGTTTTTTGGAGATCTACTTGAAGGTTTTCTAAGGTTTTCTTTTAGAGGTTTTTGCTAGTTTTCCTTGATATTTTTGAGTGAGTTCTAAACCTATGATTTGAGATACATACATCAAGGAGTTTGTTTCTTCATATTCAAGAGTGTTCTTCTTCGGTGGAATCCGGAGATTCCAACATGGAGCATCAAAGGAGTTTGATACTATGCGTGGTCATTGATTTGACAATAGAAGTTGTGGATTCAACTTCATACTAATCAATTCTGAGACGAAGGCTGTGGTGAAAAAGTTACAGAAGGTTTGAAGACAAATTGGATGCGTTTGGTAATTTGTTTGTTATCTTTGTAATCTTTCTTTCTTCAGTAGTGGATTGATTAGTAGCGTTTTGCCCGTGGTTTTTTGATCACAATTGAAGGTGCTTCAATTGTGGTTTTTCCACATAAAAATCGTTCGTGTCGATTTATTGTTTTTCGAAAACAACAATCTAAACCATTTTCGTAAGTGCTTGATGATTTAGATTGTGTGTTTTGAATAATTGGGAATTGGTGTAATTAAATCTTGATCTAATCACGAATCACTTAGGATTTTCACTATATATAGAGGACCTCCCTCTCATATTTGGAGGCTAGAAAAATTTTGGAGTAAAATTTTTCCTCTCTCTCTACAATTCTCTCTCTCTTTCTCTCTCTCTTTCTCTCTCTCTTTCTCTCTCTCTCTCTCTCTTACAAATTTCTTAACCTTTGCCTATACACTCTTAACCAAACCTCTCCATCTTTGAGCTGAGGTATCTTTGAGCCTTGTTTGATCTCTTGAGGGTGTTGTTTTCCTTGTTTTATTGCTTGGAAGTGATTTCCTCTTCAAGAGGTATAAGGTTTTATCTCTTTACTTGCTTTATTTACTCTTTTTCCTGTTATTTTCCAATTGTTTTTGGGTTGTAAAATCTCTATATTTTTGGGCTGAAACTTGGGTTTTAATTTCAGCCCAATAAAGGTTGAGGGATGGTTCACACTTCTTTACACCTTGTTTTCAAAGCCTTTACCCTTGCGTTTCCCACCCTTACACTACCTTTTTTGAGCTTTTAAACATTGATTTTCAGAGTTATTTCAGTGGCTAAAATCATGTTTTGAAGTCCAAAATTGGAGGGGTTAGCCTTCCCTCTTTGTGTTTTACTTACTAGCCTAGCAACCTCCATGTTTTAGCTTCTTGTTCTAGTCTTTTTTTGTCTTAATTCCAGCATGTTTTAGGACTTAGTTAAGACTATTTTAGTACTATTTTTGGTTAATAGTTGCATTTGAGCTTTGTTTTGCATGCTTATAGTGTAATTGTCCTTATGAGTTTGGTGTTTTAGGTCTTAGACACCATCTTATTTGAGTTGATTGCATTTATTTATGGCTTTCGATACTTGTGATCACTTTTAATCACCTCTGCAATCTCCCTCATTTCTTGGCTTTTGCTTTGCTTTGAAAGTGGTTTTAAACTCCTTGTTTGTTTAAGCATGAGATTGAGATGTCATGCTTAATGGTTTAATCCATTTGGGGGTTCATTACCAACGGTATGATGTCTCTTTTATGCCTAAAACAACTCTTGTTTTAAGCCCTCTTCCCATTACAGAACTTAAACTCACCATTGGACTCAATGAATTAAAGGATGGTTGGTAATTAAAATGGGACTAAAATGGTGCAAGATAATAATTTGGTTTTGTGTTCAATCGGACGTTAATTGAACAAATTGGAAGCTTGAGGCATTTCATACTCATTAGTGATAAAATGGTTCAAATTTCCAAGGTCACAACTTCCCTTGATCAATTCATGAAAAGGAGGAGGTTTGAGTATTGTTTTGTTGCATTATTGAACTTGCACATTTTGGTTCATAAGCCATCATGCAATGAAATTTCTTGAGTTGGTGGTTTGTGGACCAAGTTTTGTCCCTCCTTTGAGCTATTTAATGATAAGGAGGGGTGAGTTGTGCAGACAACCCTTGAGAATACCCTGTGCATGCTCTGTTTGTTCTCTGTTGCAGCAAGATGAACCTTGCAGTAGTGGCTGGCAGGCTTTCACTTCTGGCCGGCTGGCCATCTCTGTAAAATCCAGCAGTGTGTTTTTTAAAGTAGAGTAGAGCTATTCTGGAGGTGGACAAAAGTGTAAGTGTTCTACTGTGCGACAGAGACCTTCTGGAAGCAAAACAGTGGCTTTTCGGATGGAAACTGAGCACGTGCATGAGCATTCCTCGCATATCGAGCCTGTTTAGTTTGAATCCTTAGCTTAGATATTTGTTGTAATTAATTAGTTGTAGGTGGTTAATTTTGTAAAGTGATGTAATTATTTTAATTAGCTAGAATAGTTAACCAGTTTGGTTTGTAATAATTAGTTAAGTAGTTTAGCTTAATTAGTTCATTTGGTTTGTAATAGTTAATTAATTAGCTTAGTTTTAGCTAGTTAGTTAGTTAGTTAGTTCATTCAGACTCTCCTTCGCGAGGGCACAATGTTGTAATAATGTGTATATCTTTTAACCCCACGTCTTTCTCCCTTTTATTTACTAGCTTGTGATGGTTAGTTTAGGGACATCATGTTTAATTTAGCATATCTCATGTTTGCATCCACCTGTATTGCATGCACCGAGGCTTGGTTCATCATTCTAACTTGCATTGTTAGTAAACGCTTCTTTGAATACGTGCTCAGACTGCATGCTATCAAATTGATTCATATGCCATATTAGTAGCCGAGCCTAGTAATTGCATATTGCATGTGTTGCATTAGTCATATTGTATAGTTAGGAATCATGCATTTTTTTTTTTCTAACTTATTTCTCTTTTTTGGCTTGGAGCACTAGGTGAGCCTTTACTCGCTTTAGCATATCGCATGCGTGTGATTGTTGCCATATCAAAGCATGCTTGCCATGAGGCTAATTGCGTAAGTGTTAAGCTATTTGAATGCCTATGGATAAATGCGAGTTGCTTGAATTGGACTAATTTGAGTAATGTTTATATGCGATCACTTTTTCAAGTGGTACATATTCGAAACAATTTTGTAAACAAACATGAATCAAAGTGTTCCAATTCTTGCAACTTAGTCTATACTTCTGTGTGTGCGCATCACATAGTAATGCTAGATTAATAATCGGAACAAGAGCATATAATGTAAATAAAACTCATATCATGATTAGTATAGGCCGATCTTTGATCGGGCGAGCGGGGACAATCTTGGTGATGACGGACATTGAGGTGGCGATTCTGTATCTGGAAAAGCACTCCATTTTTGGCATTTTTGATTCAAAATCGATTTTCCAACAGATTTGTCGAATTTGGACTATTTAGTGTTTATCTATTTCACATTGCACTTATGAGATCAGATTCAGAACTGCGGGAGTCCGAATTGTAGGGCTAGTCGTCTTCGAAAGGAGCATGAAAAGTCGAGCTACAGTTTCTGGCGACTCTGCTAGGGATTTAGAGAACTTGACTCGAATTTCATGATATGAAATTTTATTTACACTTATATGTTTCTTTGCATTGCATTTGCATTGGTGCACCTAAGTCACTGTGTTTGCCATATGTTATTTCTGGACGGTTTACCGGAGGCTTGCCTGAAAGTTTGCCAAAAAGCTAACCGGTCACGGGCTCTGCCATGATGGGAACACAACCTTTAGATCTGGACTACCGCTGTACCGTTTGATCCTCCTTTCACTTCTCGGTGTTAGGTGTGAGAGGTATATTAGGTAGTCTTGCTGAGGTACCCTTCTGACCATTCGGCCTAGTTGCATATCGAAAAACCATAGAGACTGTTTCAAACTAGGACAGAATGCTTACCTGAATACAAGATTGCGTGCTTTGTTTGAATAGTGAACCCTACGAAACTAGGACAGGGTAACCCTACCCCCTCATAGGGGTGTTTTGGCTCTCACTTAACTGGTATGTGCGTTACAGTGAAACTATATAGGGATTTGTGTATCTATTACAAGTTTGGTATTCGTTTTGGGGGCAAAATTCAGTGTTGAGTGTAGTCCTAGAGCTTTGATTACATCTGTGTTGGTAACATCATTAGCTGTGGTGCTGTGCGGTTTCTGATTACTGTTTTCTTTTTGCTTTCTTTCTGCTTTCTTTCTTTTTGCTAGGTAGTTTAACACCATAGCTTCAGAAAGTTCGAATATCCCCCAAGTGCTCTAGACCCAAGTCAGAAGGCTTTGCAAAGCCAGAGATCTTGTTAGGGGACCACCCGTGTTTACTTCACTCCCACCAGTTACAAGATGGAGGAGAATCAGTCAGAGTTCACCGGTCCAATTCTTACAGCAGTCACCTCTCAATTCACCTGCATTCAGTCAGGCTCAGGTACAGTCTTCTACTTCTAGTTTAGTACGAGATCACTCGCCTATTCCGATGGCACAGTATTCCCTAGTCAGTATGGAGGAATTGATACATCACATTCAGCAAACAGTTGAAACCCTATAGCAAGACGCTGCTCGTCAGGCTGAGGTAATAAACAGGCTGTAACAACAACAACCACAGCTAACAGTTGCTTCTGCATCCCATGCACCTCCTACGGGTATCCCAGCACTCGGAGCCACTGCCCATACTACTATTGTCCAAGAGAATCAGGGCAATCTGGCAGAGTTGATCCCAACACAAGCCTCCAAAGCACTTATGTATCAAACCAAGGCTCTGTTTGAGTTTCAGGTGGACCCAACTGTGCTCAAAGTTAATAAGCTGGAGACGTTATTCAAGAGAGCACAAGGTGTTAACTCCATCCCCGACATAGAAGACGGGTATACCGACTCTGCCGTGACGTTGCCAGATCGGTTCAAAATGCCGCATATTGATCGATTCGATGGCTCCGGAGATCCTATGGTTTATCTACGACTATTTTCGAACATTGTTGACACCCCATTTTTGACGTCCCTTATGACTTGGACGTCCTCATATGCACACCCGATGATGAGTCTTTTTGCTTGTCAAGTGCTCGAAGTCCTCAACGGAATGCCACAGCTTTGAGCCTTTCAAACCCTACACTCTTGTTGCCTTAGTTTTGGACCAAGCCTTGGTTCTTCAAGCCTGCAGCCTCTGGTGGCTTGCCGACCACCCTTTTTGGGCTGCTGACCATCACTTTTTGGTTGTTGGCTACTAATGTGGCCTGCCAGCCACCAGTCTCTTTTGCAGATATTTTGTGACAGTTGTGCCAGCTGTTTGCACAGATGCATGCATCTCCTCCCACGTGTAGGGCTGGATGTTTTTGAGGGATGCTCATGGTTTTCTATATATAGGAGACCTCCCTTCATGTTTCAAAGGTTAGAAAATTTTAGAACAAAAATTTTCCTCTCTCTAGTAAATTCCTACACATTTGCTTACAAATCTTCAACCTTTGCCTATACACCCTTATCCAAATCTCTTCATCTTTGAGCTAAGGTATTCTTGAGCCTTGTTGGAGCTCTAGAGGGTGTGTTTGCTTGGTTTTGTTGCTTGGAATTGGTTTTCATGTTCAAAGGTATAAAGCTTTGCTGATTTGCTTACTTTGTCTACTATTATTCTTGATATTTTCCAACGGTTTTTGGGCTATAAAAACTCTGTGTTTTTGGGCTGAAGCTTGGGTTTTAAGGCTAACAAAGGCTTGGGGGTGGTTCACCCTTCTTTGTGCCTTATTTTCAAAGCCTTTTCCTTTGTGTTTCCCAACTTTGCATCATCTTTTTCTGAGCTTTTAAACAAGGATTTTCGAAGTTATTTTAGTGGCCAAAATCATGTTTTGAAGTTCAAATTTGGAGGGGTTAGGCTCCCCTCCTTGTGTCTTGCTTACTAGTCTAGCATGCTCCATATTTTAGCCTATTAATCTAGCTAATTTTTAGTTCAATTCCAGCATATTTTAGGACTGTATTGAACCTGTTTCAAGACTATTTTTGGTTGATAGTTGCATTTAGGCTTTGTTTTGCATGTTTATAGTGTAATTGTCCTCATGAGCTTGGTATTCTAGGTCTTAGACACCATCTTGTTTGAGTTGATAGCATTTATTTATGCTTTTCTCACTTATTTTTAGCATGAATCACCTCTGCAACCTCTCTTGTTTCTTGGTTTTTGTTTTTCTTTGAAAGTGGTTCAAACAACTTGTTTGTTTAAAGCATGAGATTGAGATGTCATGCTTAATGGTTTAATCCCTTTGGGGTTCATTACCAACGGTATGATGTCTCTTTCATGCCTAAAACAACACTTGGTTTGAGCCTTCTTTCCATTTAGAGGACTTAAACTCACCATTGGACTTAATGAATTAAAGGATGGTTGGTAATTTAAAATGGAGTAATTAAAACTTGAGGCTAAATATGGTGAAAGATAATAAATTGGTTGTATTCAATTGGACGTTAATTGAACACGTGGAAGCTTGAAGCATTTCATACTCATTAGTGATGAAATGATTCAAGTTTCCATGGTCACCACTTCCTTTGATCTTTTATGAAAGGGAGATGGTTAGAGTCTTATTTCATTGCATTTATTTAACTTGCACACTTTGGTTCATGAGCCATCATGCAATGAAATTGCTTGAATTGATGGTTTATGAACTAACTTGATACTCTTTTGATTTGTTCATGAAAAGGAGGGTTGAGTTGTGCAAACAAACCCTTGAAAATACCCCGTGCATGCTCTGTTTGTTTTCTATTGTAGCAAGATGAACTGGGCAACAGTGGCCGGCAGGCTACCTTTGATGGCCGGCCAGCTGTCACTAGTGGCCGGCAGCCCTCACCAGTGGCCGGCCAGGCATTGATGCAAAAGTCAGCAGTGTGTTCTTTAAGCAGAGTAGAGCCATTCTAAAAGTGGGCGGCAGTGTATGTGTTCTATTGTGCAACAGAGGCTCTCTGGAAGCAAAACAGTGGCTTTTCGGGTGAAAACCGAGCATATGCATGAGTATTCTTCGCGTACCGAGCATGTTTAAGTTTAAATATTTAGCTTAGATATTTGTTGTTGTAATTAATTAGTTGTAGCTAATTAATTTTGTAAAGTGTTGTAATTAATTAGTTAGTTAACTAGAATAGTTAACTCATTTGTTGTAATAATTAGGTAAGTAGTTTAGCTAGTTATTCATTTTGTTTTTGTTTTGTAATAGTTAATTAATTAGCTTAGATTTAGCTAGTTAGTTAATTACTTTATTCGGATTCTCCTTCGTGAGGGCACAATGTTGTAATAACGTGTACGTCTTCCAACCCCACGTCTTTCTCCCTTTTATTTACCTGCTTATGATGGTTAGATTAGGGACATCATATTTTGATTAGCATATTTCATGTTTGCATCCATTTGTATTGCATGCACCGAGGCTCGGTTCATCATTCTAACTACATCGTTAGTTTAATACTTTGTTGCATACGTGCTTAGATCGCATGCTATTTAATTGTTTCATATGCCATGTTAAGTAGCCAAGCCTATTTAGATTACATATCGTATGTGTTGCATTAGTTATATCGCATAGTTACGAATCATGCATTTTTTCTAACTCTTTTGGTTATTTTGGCTTGGAGTACGAGGTGAGCCTTTGCTCGTTTTAGCATATCGCATGTGTGTGATTGTTGCCATATTTAGCATACTTGCCATGAGGCTAATTGCTTAAATGCTATAATTACTTGAATGCCTGTAGATGAAGGCTTATTGCTTGAATTTGAATAATTTGAGTAATGTTTATATGCGATCACTTTTTTTAGTGGTACATATTTCGAAACAATTTTCAAAGCAAACATGACTCGAAGCGTTCCAATTCTTGCAAGTTAGTCTATACTTGTGTGTGCGCATCACATAGTAATGCTAGCTTAATAAACCGGAACAAGAGCATATAATGTAGATAAAATTCATATCATGATTAGTAGAGGCCGATCTTTGATCGGGTGAGTGGGGGTGCTCAATTCATTCATGACCTTTCCTTCTCATACCTAAGTTCCCGAGCCGAGACAATCTTGGTGATAATGGACACGTGGCCTTTGGCACGAGTCATGGGTTTCCTAAATTTTTCAAAAACTAAAAATATTTAGGTGGCAACTCTGTATCTGGCAAAGCAGTCTATTTTTGGCAATTTGATTCAAAATCAATTTTCCAAAAGATTTGCCAGATTTGGACTTTTTTGTGATTATGTATTTCACATTGCACTTGTAGAATTAGATTCAGAACCGTGGGAGTCCGAACTGTAGGGCTTTTTCGACTTCTGAAAGGGGCGTGAAAAAATCAAGCTACAGACATCTTGCGGTCGATGGGCCTGACCAGGTTGCAGAAGCTCTCTCTTTTTGGCCGTACCATGTCTAGTATAGCAGCCATTTAGTATGCGAAGTTGGAGGATTCTGTTAAGCAGAATTGGAAGGAAATAGCTAAGGCCTTTATTGCTCAGTACTCATATAACACACAAATCGAGGTCACAACTCGTGAGCTTGAGGCAACGTGCCAAGAGCCGAAGAAGGGCTTTTTAGAATTTGTGACGAGGTGGAGGGCTAAAGTTTCAATGATGACCACAAGGCCTTTCGAGAAAGATCAGATAAGGATAGTGGTCCGCAATTTGCACGAGAAGTTATTGCAGAAAATGATCATCCTACCTCTATTTACATTCACCGAGCTTCATGAGATAGGGGTTCAGATTGAAGAAGCCATGAAACAGGGGCTAATTATTGATAAGAAAAAGCAGGCGAAGAGACCTTTTATGCGCAGTTCCAATGCTACCACTAGTGGTAGCATAGCCGCGAGGTCGTCAGATGCGAGCGTTGTCACCACCACAACCAAGACCGCCAATCCCTTTGCCAACGCAGCTCCACAAACTTCAGCCAACCCTGCCTGATCCCAGAGGACCTTTATCTAACTCTACATGACCCTATCTCAAGCCATGAAGGTGCTGGTCAAAAAAGGGCACCTCAAACCATTAGAGCCTCGCCTATTGCCTGATCCTCTCCCACCCAAACATAACCCAGCAAAATGCTGTGCGTTTCACCAATAGCATGGTCATGATACCGACCAATGCTTCTGACTGCGTCATGAGATTCAAGACCTCATCAATAACAAGGTGATCACACCACCCTAGAAACCAAATGTAACTACAAACCCTCTCTCAGCCCACAATCAAGTTCCCCCACCTCAAAATCTAAACCTAATCGATACACTGGCTATCCTCTATGACCCCAATGTATATATTACCCTTTTCCACCTACTAAGACCAATGTTGTTCATTCCTGAAAGCACAAATTTATGCATGATGGACATGTCCGCACTTTAACCTAAGCTTGTGGTGGTGATAGTTACAGTAGAAGGGAGGCTGGCCTTAGAGAAAAGTATGCGTCTGTTACCAGAGAGCTCTGAAGACTTGCCTAACGGGGTGTACAATCCGAGCCACTACATTGTGCCAATTAATCAAGTCAAGCCAGAATTGGTGTTGCCAACTGTAGTGGAGGTTAATGTGGTTAGGGAAGATGGCCTGAGCCAAGGGTTGGATGATCTGGCAGAACTAGAGAATGACTTAGACAACCTGTAGTTCTTTGATGAACAAGATCAAGGGCATGTGCAGATTGACTGGTTCAATTTGAATAGATCAACAGACAACTCTGGGTGGCTAAGTGAAGAGCCGGACAAGGAGGAATGAACTGAAATGAAACCGAAGGAAAAGGAAGCAGAAATTGTTGTAGCGGCAGGAAGGCCCGATGAAAAAGGAAAACTGCCGGAGAACACCGACGTGGAAAATTCAGCTCAGGAACAGGGCGCTGTGAGCACTGCAGACATAGAACAGGAAGTTGTACTGAAGCAGTTTGAACAAGAAAAGGTTGAAGACAACTAGAAAGCTATAATGGCCCAACACCCTGCGGGGGAATACTTGTGATGTGAAAGTGATCCAAATAGAGCCGGATAACTATTTGTCTGCTGCTGGAGGTGTATGGTAGGATGATGACGATCTGCATCTGGTCCACACCGATGAAGATTGGGGTGAGTGCTTTCCAGACAACACATGGTACGCTGAAAAGATAGATCACATGACAAGAAGTGGGCGGTATTTTAAGCCATCGCACTTAGATCAAGCTGAGGCATCTGGGAAGGATAGAGAGGTTGATAAACAAAAAGAGAAGCAGCTAAAAGATGAGGCAGTACTGAAGCAACTTAAGAAAATCCAAGCTGGTATCTTAATTTGGGGTTTTTTCATGGCCTCCCGAGTACATCGACAGGCAGTGCTATCAGCAATGGATAAGGCTAAATTGTCCATTGACACTACCCCAAAACAGCTTGTGAGATTGGTCTTCCTAGGCGGTGCTAGGCCAACCCTAACCTTTTTACACAAAGAACTGCCATCGGAAGGCTCAGCTCACAACAAACCCTTGTACATATCTGTTGAGTGCAAAGAAAAATGGGTACCGGTGTTGTTGATAGACACCAGTTTAGTTATTAATGTCTGTCCGTCTCGCACAGTTTATGCAATCAGCCTTAGACCAGCAGACTTTGTGCCCACGGCCCTAGTAATTCGGACATATGATAATATGAGTAGGGAGGTCATAGGCACAGTGCAAATCAGAGTCCAGGTGTCCTGGATGTACCGGCCACCTTTAACTTACTGTTAGGGCGACCCTGGCTGCATCATGTGAAAGTTGTCTCCTCCAACCTCAACCAAATGCTGAAGTACCCTCACAGGAAAGGAGTGGCGATTGTTTTCAGGAATTCATCCATCTATCCCCTGCCAGAGGTAACTACACCAGTGTTGGAAATCACCCACGGTGAGGAGGATATATTCCTCTCAGGATTCACTCTGGCTAAGGCCCGTGTAGTGCAGACCATTTTGGTCGCAGATGAGGGCATGCATGTTAGCGCCCAGTCTGTTTATTTCATGAATAAACTACAGCATGTGCCAGGAATGGGACTTCGAAGAAGTGGTCGAAAAGGTGTCATAGCATTGACAGATGTACCGCACAATCCACATGCCTTTGGTCTGAAGTTGAACAGAGCATGAAAAGTGACTTAGACAACAGCGAGTTTGGAGTAGAGGCAACATTGGCATGTCTCCTTACAGATCCTGCGGCTGACTCAGAGAACTTGGAGGATAACCTTACCATCTCCATGATTGGGGAACGACCAGGTGTCAACCCAACCAGTAGCATTTTGGATGCATTAGAGGCACCATCTCTTATCTGGCAGCTGGAGGAAGGCTATCTGTCTAGTTCTGAGTTGGGTGATGAGCTAGAATCTGATTCCACTGAGTCTGTGGAGTCGAAATCAGATTCCGGTTGTTCTGAGTCTGAGTCTGGTATTCCTAGGGGTGGTAACCCAGATGCCAAGGTATTGTCTAGGTTCTATTTTTCTTTTGCTTTTGAGTCCGTTGTAACCGATGATCTGGATCTTATGAATGAGAATGCTGCCAATTTTGAGTATTTCTCTGTGCCGCTGGTTTATTGTATTGACCAACGTTTTCAGAATTTTAATGAAACGAACAGGAAGGAATTCCTTTGGCTTTGAAAAACTTGATTTATCGAGTGGAAGAAAGGTTTGCTAAACCCTGTGCTGATGAAATCATTGCTATTAATGTGGGTATTGAGAAGGATCCACGTCTGGTCCAGATCAGGTCCACGTTGTCATCAGAGGAGCACTAGTGCTTAATCTCTTTATTAAAAGATTTCAAAGATGTTTTTGCGTGGTCCTACGAAGACATGCTTGGAATTGATCCTGAGATTGTACAACATCGGATCCCTTTTAACCCTGAGGCCCGACTCGTCAAGCAGAAGTTGCGTAGCATCTGTCCGGATTGGGCATTGAAAATCAAGGAAGTGGTCACCAAGAAGATCGAGGTAGGTTTCTTGTTAGTATCTGAATATCTGACTTGGTTGGCCAACATCATCCCAGTGCTGAAAAAGGATGGTAGAATCCGGGTGTGTGTAGACTTCTGGGATTTGAACATAGTCAGTCCAAAGAACGACTTTCCTCTACTGCACATTGATGAGTTAGTGGATTTCACTGTGAGTCATGCATTGCTATCCTTTATGGATGGGTTTTTCAAGTACAACCAGATTCTAATGGCACCCGAAGACAGAGAGAATACCTCATTTACTACACTGTGGGGTACCTAATGCTACCGGGTTATGCCGTTTAGGTTGAAGAATGTTAGGGCTACTTATCAGAGGGCTGCAACCACTATTCTGCATGACATGATCCACAAAGAGGTCGAGGTGTACGTGGATGACATGATTGTCAAGTCCAAAGAAAGAGAGGGCCACTACACCACCTTGGAGAAATTCTTTCAACGGATCAGAGAATACAGGTTGAGGTTGAACCCGCAAAAATGCACTTTCGGCGTAACAGTAGGAAAAATGCTGGGCTTTTTGATCACACAGAGGGGCATTGAAGTAGATCCTTCCAAAATCAAGGCCATCCTATAAATGCCACCACCGAGGACTGAAAAGGAGGCGCGAGGCTTTTTGGATAAAATGTAATTCATAAGACAGTTTATTTCTAAATTAACGTTTACTTGTGAACCACTTTTTCGTCTCTTGAAGAAAGGGAAGAAAACCTGATGGGATGATCGATATCAATTTGCCTTTGAGCAGGTTAAGAAGTACCTCCAGAATTCGCTAGTGTTGTCACCGCCAGAGTCGGGAAAACCTTTGATTCTATACCTGTCAGTAACAAACACGACCATGGGATGCATGCTCGCTCAGGAATCAAAATATAGGGTGGAGAAAGCCATCTACTACTTGAGTAAGAAAATGCTGGATTATGAGACCCCCTATACTCTGTCGGAGAAAGCTTGCCTAGCCTTGGTATGGCTACCAAGAAGTTGAGGCACTATTTGTTAGCTCACTTTGTAATCTTAGTTTCGAGATTAGATCCCATCAAATATCTCTTTAAGAAACCAGCGCTTACAGGTAAGCTAGCTCGTTGGTTGCTTTTTTTCTTCCGAATTTGATCTCAAATATGTCACATGCAAGTCGGTCAAGGGAAGAGCTATAGCGGAGTTCCTGGCAGACCACCTAGTAGAAGGGGATGAGACAGTGGAATACTTGTTCCCAGGTGAAGCCATTCTGCAAGTTGAGGAGGAGACTTGGACGATGTACTTTGATGGAGCGTCCAATCAGTATGGTTATGGGATAGGTGTGTTACTGATAACACTCGACGACTCCTATATACCTTTAGCCTTCAAACTCTGATTCAAGGTATCCAATAATGAAGCAGAATATGAAACGTGTATCGCTGCTTTAGAAGTTGCCCTGGAACTAGGGGCAAAAGATTGGACGTTATCGGGGACTCGAACTTAGTTGTTTCTCAAGCAAATAGAGACTGGAAAGTCAAAGAAGAAAATATGAAGGTTTATCACCAGATCCTGGACGTTCTGATTCCTAGGTTTAAAAAACTGACTTTCACTCATCTACTAAGAGAGAACAATAGGTTCGCTGATGCTTTAGCAGCTTTATCTTCTATGGTAGACATCCTACTTGGAGTCCGGATGCGTTCGATTATCATTGAGCAGAAATACACACCGACTTATGATACTATCGCCGCAATAGATGAAGTGCAAGACAAAAACCCTTAGTACTACGATATTTGGAACTTCTTAGAAATGGAGATTTATCCACCAGGGGCAAATACCAAGGACAAAAAGGGAATACAGCGAATGGCCGTCCAATTTATCATCTACGGAGGTAAACTGTATAAAAGGGGTCATCTGGGAATGCACAAGTTGTGTGTCGAAGAGAAGGAATCAAAGCACCTGATGGAGGCCATCCATGGAGGAGAGTGTAGAGCACACATGAATAGAGTGATGCTAGCCCGAAAGATTCTTAGGAAAGGCTACTACTAGTCCACCATGGAGGAGGATTGTATTGGTTTTGTTCGACGATGCTACAAATGCCAAATTCATGCCAATCGCATGAATATCCCGCCGTCAAAATTGTATAACATGACTTCATAAATGGCCTTTCTCAGTTTGGGGAATCAACGTTATCAATACAGTCACACCAAAAGGGTCGAATGGGAATGAATATATCTTGGTGGCGATTGATTACTTTACAAAGTGGGTGGAAGCTTAGTCCTATGCAGTGTTAAAAGCATCGCATGTGGCCAAGTTCATCAGAAATAATATAATTTGCCAGTACAGAGTCCCAAACGAGATCATATCAGATAATGGCTCCTACTTCAAGAAAGAGGTGATAGACTTGTTAGAGAAATACAATGTGGTTTTTCATAAGTCATCTACATACAGGCTGCCAACAAGAACATCTTGTAGAATATGGTTAAGACCTACAAGGACTGGCCAGATAGATTGCCATTCGCACTCTGGGGCAATAGAACTTCAATCCGGACGTCTATAAGGGCAACTCCTTATTCTCTCATCTACGAAATGGAAACTATTTTGCCAATCGAAATAGAAGTCCTGTCTCTACGAGTTATGGCTGAGTGTCAGATAGCAGAGGTGGACTGGCAACAGAGCAAGTTTGAGGAGTTGATGTTGTTTGATGAGAGAAGGTTGAAAGCATTGTATCATGTTCAGGGCTGCCAGCGTAGAATTGCTAGGGCTTTTAACAAGAAAGTTAAGTCCTGGAATCTCAAAGAGGGGAATATGGTGCTGAAAGACAACCGAGCTCCCATTCATGACCCTAGGGGCAAGTTCAGACCCAATTGGATTGGTCCTTACGTCATCAAAGCTATTTGGTCGGGTAGAGCTGTTATTCTCATGGACTTAGATGGCCTGGAATTTTCACAATCGATCAATATGGACAAGTTGAAGAAATACTATCCTTGAGAGGCTCACTAGGCCAAAAACCTAAAAAGGCGACCTAGGCAAAAGTTAGAGCATGAAAAATTAGAAATAAAGAAAAAACTAAGCTCGCAAGGTTGAAAACCCTAAAGGGCAACTTCGGCAAAAGTTAGAGTGCAAAAGGAGAGAGTTAATACTCGAGTGAACCTAAATCGAACTACGTAAGGCCTGATTCCCATCTTCGAGATTCGTAGGCAACTTCATCATGAAGTTCGGCTGTATTCACCTCCAACTCAACTGTCCTGTCCATGTGTCTGATTAGGTCATCTCTGTTTGTTCTTTACCTGAGAGTTCGGTTGTGATCTTTACTCTGAGAAAAGAGCTGGTTACAATACAGAGCAGTGGTGTTCAATCAGGGGCATTTCTAATCTTTTGATTCGGGGTTGTATACCTCAAGGATTGATTCCGTGCGTGGCAAGTGGTGATCCTTTTCGAAAATAGTTTTAGAAAGTTTTAATAAAAGTTGATTTTGTTCAAATTTTACCTTTTACAACTTAGACCATTTTTGGACCAAAAAGAAAATTTTAAGTGCTCACAACTTTAATTTCATTGATTTCAACATAAAGTTCTCCAACTCTTTGATACAAATCAAAGTTGATTTTATTACATCGAAAAAACTTGAAAAGAAAGGTCAAAGTAATAATCTAGGGGCATAGGTGAGTCAGGTGCTCATGCGTTCTTTGCTCGTGCTTGTGGAAGCTTCTGAAGCCAAAGTGGGCCCAGTTTGTGCCTCGTTCTTGAGCCAAGCCAAACACTCACCAGAAAGGGCATAACTGAAACTAAGGGTAGGGGCCAGAAGCTCTCTCATCCTCTAAGCAGTGAGGTACCTAGCCAAGTGTGAACCACAGATGGGGAATGAAACCAGATACTCTACCCCCTCATTTGGGCAGGTTTGATCATGCTCAAACTGACGTCTGCACTGGAAAGGGAAATAGAACACACAGTGTGTGAGGCCAATCAATTGTATGCCAGGCTGCCAGGCCATGCTGTAACTCATCTCGGTCAGATTAAGCCAAGGGCAACGCCAAACTATGTCGGCAGCTGACTTGTTGCACATCCAGTTGCATCACCATCCTTCATTCAGGAAATCTACTAGTCAGTGGTGGAAAAAATAACCCCGAGTTGAGTAGTCAAGGCAAGAGTCCACTACCTTCAACTTATCTATAAGCCACACCTGGGAAGGTATGAAGGAAAATAGAGATTAAAGAATAAAGAGATGTATCTTGAGAGAAAAGTGAGAAAAGGGCTTTGAGAGAAAAATAGAGCATGAGTGCCGAGTGATGTGAGAAACACGTATGAGAAAGGGTGGGAAACAATACCTGAAGAAGTAGTGGACTCCACGCAAATCTGGTAGTCTTTTGCCAATGAAAGGCATCTAAGCCTATCAAGGTCTCGGCCAGCACCAAACCAATGCAACTCTTGCCTTCTTTTAAACCTTGAGCCACTTCGATCAACCGAATGCTGGACCTGCCAAAACTAGGGGCAAGAAGAAAATGTTCAAGCATACATAAGCAGAGAGCATGTTGCCGAAAATCCCGTCAGAGAAGGTCGCCTCTGTCACCGATGTCGGAAAATCGATGAACCAAGCTGGTTATGTCCAGCTCTCTGTTGTGGGCCATAGATCGAGCCTCGTGCAGAGTAAGTCCACACATCCGTCCCAAAGCTTGGGCATGGCCAAAACGAGGATGAGGTATGATTTCCTCATCATGCCAGAATTCCATTAATGCCTGAAATTTTTCAATTGTTGGGCATATTTCTTGTCCCCCGAAGTGAAAGACATGTGTAATTGGATCCCAACATCGAGCCGCGACATGGAGGAACGGAAAACAAAGTGGAGTTTGGCTCCACGAAAAAAGTGCATTTATGTCGAAACCCCAGAAATTTACCTTTTCCGTACCATCCAAAGCAACTATCCAATCCGAGATCTTTTCGGCAAAAAATGGCTTCATTTGTGGAAGAAATTGTAGCTAAAATGAAGTTCTGGAGAAGAAATCACGAAGTTGAACCTCTTGTAAAAGATAAGACTGTGAATGGAAGCCAGCTATCAACAATCTGGAGGTTCCTCATACTGGTGGTCGGCAGGCCACCTCCTCTGGCTGGCAATCTGTCTTTCTAGTCTGCCATCCATCTATGTGCTGGGCAGTGCTGGAAGCTTGTGTTTTGTCTTGATCTTTGTGTGTTTTAAAGTCTTGTTTTGAGTCTTTTTGGTTTTAGCAAGTTTTTCCATTTGTATTTGAGTTGTTTTTATTTTGTTTATCGAGTTGATTTTGTTTTGTTTATCGAGTTGTATTTTGTATTTTATATTTTGGTTGTTGGTCGACTCATCACCCAATTAAGAACATTGTTTCAATCAAGCGTTCTTGGCCAATTCAATTCCATTTCCATTCCATGCAAATATGGTGCTCATGATGCAAAAATGATTACACTTTTCATAAAAAACTACGAGGTTTTATTTCGATCATGGTTTTTACAAAAGAGGCGTACAAGTTTTAAAAAAAAAATAAAACCTATTTGAAACTATACATGTGTTAGTGATACCAAACAAAAAGAAACTAAGCAAAAGTTTAAAAATAAAAAATAAAAAAAATAGCGCCAGTCGCCTTAGGCTCGAAAGGCCCTCTTTGTCCTCTTCCTTAGAAGGGAAGACTCGGGGGCGCTGTCTCCATCGGCACCACTGTTTGAAGTAGTCTCAGAACCTGAGCTGGTATCATCTCCGCTCTTTGCCTCTGACCCCGAGCCAGCGGCATTAGCTCCTCTCTTGGACCCCGAGCCAGTATCATCAGCTCTGCTCTCGGATGACTTAGAACGTCGACTCACTGCCTCCTCGGAGTCACTAGTCTCAGCATCATCGTCCCTCAAGATGGGCTCTGGAAGACTGCTCTGGCCTTGGGTGCCCCTATCTTTGCCTCAACCGCGGCTCATATCTCAGCCATAAGCTGGGGTCTGTTTCTCCCTCCTCCCCGCTGCCGGAGGAGGTACTGCCGGTGTTGGTGCTGATGTCGCCGCTGGTGCCATTGGTATAAATGGAATCTGAAAAAGAACAGTTGTCAACATATCAGTTACAGTGTGTGTATCAGATACAGGCATGGTGTACAGAATGAGTGTCATGCAGAAATCAGTTACAATATGAGTACAGTGTGTGAGTACAGTGTGCTAATGCAGTGTATCAGTGCAGTTTTGGAAAAGACTATAGTGGAAGTGCCAGTGTATCAATGGAAATATGATAGCATGAAGCGCAAACTGAAAGAACTTACCTGGATACTGTGGAGACCAAGTAGCATCTCCCTCCTCTGTACCATACCCATCAGGGAAGCCACCAGCTCGACGAGTCTCCCCGTATACTCTATAGACGCTTGCAAATGCATTTTGGATCATCAGTGTTTGCAATAAACATATTGGAAATGAAATGTGGGTGTGCAAATGATAAAATGTGATCCATACCTGGGACGAGCCTCGAACTCCCACAAGCTCGTGCCCTACCTTTGTCAGCTCAATCAGGATCTGATAAGCGGTCCCAGTAAGCCACCAGCATGTGAGCGTAGTGGGAAGCTCCGGCCAATGGATAATCTGCTCCATAAGGGGAGCCCCTCTAGCATGGGCCCTAGTCGCCCGAGTCGCCTCGCCTGCTGCAGGAGCCCTTGTCTCCTCGCCAGCATGAGCCCCTGTCAGAGGAGGCATGAGATGGGTTTGGATGAAGGTCATGTAATCGCCCTCTCCTCTGAAGAAATCAGCATCCAAGCCCACCATAAACTAAATGACTGCATCAACAGATAGGTTGTCTGCTGTCCTCATAGACTTTGGAGGTGGCATTAGAACAACTGGATCTGGCAAGCCCACGGTCTGGCGAATGAATCTCTCGCTCAAGAACCAGGCCCGACAGACTAGGCCTTCCAACAGAATCCAAAATCAGGATGTGCCCCAGGCTCCCGCGTACTGGTCCCGCACCCCGGCTGGCATCATGGCCTAGGGCTGCTGTAGCCTGACTTTCCACGCTCATTTCGAAAGGCGAATAGCCCTACAATTCGGACTCTACTTGTGGTTCTGAATCTGATTTTATAATTGCAATGTGAAATAGTGAAAACACAAAAAGAGTCCAAATCTAGCAATTTTATTTTGAAAAATCGATTTTGAATCAAAAATGCCAAAAATGGATTGCTTTGTCAGATTCCAAAGTTGCAACCTAAATATTTTTAGAAAATTTAGGAAACCCGAGACTCGTGCCAAAGGCCATTAGTCCGTCATCACCAAAGTTGTTTCGGCTCGGGAACTTAGGTACGAGAAGGGAAGGTCATGAATTGAGCACCCCACTCGCCCGATCAAAGATTGGCCTCTACTAATCATGATGTGATTTTTATCTATCTATATTATATGCTCTTATTCTGATTATTAAATTAATACACGCAAGTATAGACTAATTTTGCAAAAGTTGGAATATTTGATTTTATGTTTTATTTGAAAATTGGTTATGAATTTGCCATTTGAGAAAGTTGGCAAAAATGGACATGTAATCGAATTATCCCAATTCAAGCAACTAGCCTTCATCTATAGGCATTCAAACAGGTATATCACTTAAGCAATTAGCCTCGTGGAAGTATGCTTTGCTTGGTAACATAAACATTCGATACAAGATGCTAAAGCTCAAAATTGCTCACCTAGTACTCCGAGCCAAAACAAAGCAAATAATTAGAAATATGCATGCTCCTAATTAATGCAATATGACTAAATGCAACGCACACATTATGTATTTTATAGGCTCGGCTATGAGCATGTCATATGATTCCATTCAAGACATGCGATAAAGCGCGTATTCAAGCAATGAATTGAAGTATTTGATATCGGGTTAACATGATGACCCGAACCTTGGATGCATGTAAGACAAGTGGATACAAAACATGAAATATGCTAATGAAACGTGATGTTCTACACTAACCATCATAAGCACGTAAATAAAAGGGAGAAAGATGAGGGGTTGGAAGACATACAACTTATTACAACATTTGCCCTCATGCAAGAGGGTGCGAATCAAGGTCCGACAGTTCGAATTAACTGCTTATTACAAATCCAAATGAATTAGTAAGCTAAATTAACTAATTATTACGCTAAATTAACTAATTATTACAAATTCAAATTAATCTAAGTAATGATTACGACATATTACTATCAAAGCATTAAATCAAAGGCACGGGAAGCGAGGAGCTGCATGTATACGAATAAGAATATCCTCCTGAAAACTCTCTGTTTACTGTCAGTTTCTGTTTTGTTTCGTAGTAAAAAAAGAAAAAAAAGAAGGAAAAATCTGTTTTCACCCTAGCCTTTTTTCTGTTCTGCCATGAGAATAGCACTGCCTGTAAAAAGTGGAGTGGCCGGTCGGATAGAAGGGTGGCCGGCCGGCCACTCATTTTTGGTACTACCCTGCTACCACAGAAAAGAAATAGAGCACAAACAGAGTGTTTCTAGGGGATGTTTATCCTGTCTGCTCCACCCTATCATGAAACAAATCAAGGGAGGAGTAGAATCGATCCACAAATCATCAATGGTCGCAAGGTTATTGTGTGATGATCTATGGCTCGATGGGACAAAGGCTCAATGAATGAAAAGAAAACACCAACAAGACCTCCTCCCTATCACAGAGTTCCTCAAGGGAAGTGGTAAACATTGACTCTTGAACCATTATCATCACTAAGAGTATGTAATGATTCAAGACTCAACGGGTTCAATTAACGTCCGATTGAACCCAACTTGATTTTATTATCTTGTTTGATCTCTTTTAACCCATTTATTAGCCTTTTTAAGTACCTTTCCATTCTTTAATCATTTTAGTTAAAAAATAAGAATTATGTCCACTAAAATAAGAGAAGCCTCAAACGAAGAGTTGTTCTTGGCATGAGAGAGGTAATGCCCTGGTAATGAACCTCCGAAGAGATTAAAGCATTTAGCATGGAAGGTCTCTTTCTCATGCTAAAAAAAAACATATATGGTACTTCAATTCACCACTTTCAATTAGATTACAACAATATACAATATAACAATAAATCAAAGCAAAAGAGCAAAATTAGTGAGAAATGCAAGAAAATGAAAGGTTTGTGAAAGTCACCATCCAAGGAAAGGATGAACTCCTTAGTTCACAAACTCTCTCTTGATCACCTTCAAGTGTAGGAAGTGTGTTCTCAAATCCTCAATTCAAAAGTTTATGGTATGGAAAGTGGCTAACTCTCGAGTTTTTCTCATTTTCAATCACTAAACACTCTTCCTTATGATCAAGGCAATTGATCTTTGGCTATATCAGAATTTTTGGAGTGGTTTTGGTGTATGGAAATGAGGAATTTTAGTAGCTATGGAAGCTTGGAAGTGTTTTGGCTCAAGGTTGAAATGTAGACAATTTTTCCTCTTTTGCTCTCTTTTCTCTCTAACTCCCTCGAATGATTTTTTTTCTCTTTCATTCCCTCCTTTTCCTCCTCAATATATGATCTAAATGTATAAGCCATGTAGGAATAAACAATTCGAGGAATGGGGGACAAGGTGGAAGACAAAGGTGATGGGCATGACAAGGATGACAATGATGATCAAGACTTTGTTGCTTTTGATTTATCCATTATGACAAGGCCAAAACCTCTTTTGATAATGAAGGGTGAGTGGAGATAATGGAGGATGAGTGGGTGCACTTGAATGGATCAGAAAATAGGTAAATGGGGTGTCCCAACTGAACCAAAACCAAGAAAAATGGGACTGTTGCTGTTTTGAGCCGAGTCAACAAAATCTGCTATTAAACCTAACTTCAAAAGGGCATATCTCCCTTATCCGGACTTGGTTTTAGGCGATTCATGGGTCCAAATTGAAGCCCCAGAAGTCTACTTTCTAATGGTGGTGTCCTCATATTTTAATTCCAAGTTTACAAAGAGATATGCCTAATTTAGTGAAGGCTGTTCATTTCCAGGTCAACAAAATCTGCTCTTAAGCCTAACTTCACATATCTCCCTTATCCGAACTTGGTTTTAGGTGGTTCTTGGGTCCAAATTGAAGCCCCATAAGTCTACTTTCCAATGGTGGTGGTCTAGCATTTAAATTCCAAGTGTACAAAGAGATATGCCTAATTTATTAAAGGCTATTTATTTCCTTCTTAATGATTTGATGCTCATTCTTTTCCTAAACTTGTTTTCTTTCTTCCCCTTCAATTTCCTTCAAATCCAAACCTATAAAGAATATGTTTTTAAATATTTTTTTTAAAGATTTCACCTCTCTTCCATTTATTTCCACTTTGTCCTTACTCAGTTTACTGAAAAGTATAATATTTTAAACAAAATGGGAACCTTGAAACATCGTGGAAACATTTTAAAAAAATATTTTGAAATTAAGGTCTAAAATAGTTTGGCCAAAAATGTGTAAAGGTTGGGAATAAAGTTCAAATTTTATCTCTCTTACTGAGGATTCTGTAAGAAACACATTCTAATTGTCATCATCGGGTAATCAAAAGAAAGCGCTCAAGTCTTAGGGCTAGTCAAAATAGGGTGTCTACAGTTGCCCCTCTATGACAGAGCTCTAAGTTATTTCATGATGTGAGTGAATGTCAAAACCCGAAGATGACCCTTTTGACAAGGCCATAAGATTTGGGCAAACAAACAAGATGTAATGCATGTGGTTGAACCTGAAGGTTGCCTACTGTGACAACTCGACTCTGTGTTATGCTAATTAATCTTAACCATGCTTATAATTATGAGCATGGTATGATTTTGAATGTTAATTGTATAATTATATGCGTTTGTGAAATTCTATCTATTCACCATAGGAAGATCTGTTTGATTTTCTGTTATAAAATTTAAGTTAAGGGCCGTAGAGGCGTCAGAAACCAAAATTAATTGTACCATCGTAATTAGAAAAATTTTTAGTGCCTATGATAAAATTTAGTTAGAAATTGATTCGGATCAGAATAATTAGATTAAATTAAATAAGTGAGTCTTTGATTAAATTATCTCATGTATGATTAGGAGACTTAATTCAAGATTTGTGTTATAAGCTAATCACCACTATATATATAGAGAGACATGAGATGAAACTCATATTCTTTGAGCTCAAATTAGCAAAGAAGAATATAGAGAGAGTGAGAGACGATTAGAGAGAGAGAGAGAACACAAAATTGAAGACCTAGACTTAAAGCTTGGAGAATTGAAGGAGAATTGGAAAATTGAGCTAGAATACACTTAGGTCATGTTTGTTTGGGTGGACATGAGCTTGGGATTGGACTAATAGTCTAATAAAATTATTAATCCGATATTTGGTTAAACAATTGAAGTACGGATTAATTATTTTAAACTTGACTATTAGTTAAGATAGGATACATAATCCAACGGATTGGTTGTCCTAGGACTATTAGTCATGGGAATGCTAATTCAGTCCGCCCAAACAAACATGCCCTTAGATTCAAGCTACAGGTATGATTGTGAACCTTGATTCTTGTAATAAGAATATGTAGAAGTTGAATTCACCTAATTCTTGAGTTCATTTGAATGTAATTGTACAAACAAAGTATAAATCTCTTTGAAATGGAAAAATTGAGTTGAATTGTGTACATGCATGCATGAATCACCAAGTTGAGCTTGAATTTCATGGAATTATTCTCACGCATGAAGTTATATTTGACAATTTTGGTGATGTTTCATAGTCTTACTACTTTTCATCTCATGCATGAGAGTTTTGGGAAGATTTGAAAAGAAAAGAGTGCAATTCGTCTCATGCATAGTGTAGACGTCCCCGAACGTCTTGGGGGAAATCCTCGTTTGGTTCATGTGGGCTTACTATAGTTCAGGACTCAATGTCACGGTTCTTAATCTGATCCCGCAATGTGCAATGCAAGATTGATAAATCACCAAAGAGTCCAAATCCGGCAAATCGTTTTGAAAAATTGATTTTTAGAAAGAAGTGCCAAACATGGACTGCTTTGCCAGATACAGAGTCGCCACCTAAATATTTTATTTTGGGGAAATTTAGGAAACCCTGACTCGTTGCCTAAGGCCACGTGTCCGTCATCACCAAAGTTGCCTCGGCTCGGGAACTTGGGTACGATTGGGGAAGGTCAACTATGAGCACCCCCGCTCGCCCGATCAAAGATCGGCCTCTACTAAACATGATATCTTGTTTTGAAAACATATGTGTTCTTATTCTGATTAATTAGCTAATCTTACTACATGATGTGCACAGTAAACAAGTATAGACTAGATCGCCTAATTTGGAACAAAGCATCACATATCCGTTTGTTTGGAAATGGTTTGAAGTTTGCTACTCGCAAGTAGGCTAAAACACAGATTTCAATGAATTATTCCAATTCAAGTAATCCAACCTTCACCCACAGGCATTCAAGCAATTATATCACATAAGCAATTAGCCTCATGGTAAGCATGCTATTATGTTAACACTTACACGCATGCTAGATGCTAAAGCATAAACACTTACAATGTACTCCGAGCCAAAACAATAGCTAGTTAGTAATCAAATGCGTGATCCTAGCTCATGTTAAGATGGCCAATGCAACGCATACAAAATGCAGCTAGAATAGGCTCGGTTAATCTAAGAATGGCATGTAAAATGCAACAACTCGATGCATGTATTCAAGTTTGAATTGAAATACTATACGGTTAGCATGATGCGCCGAGCCCGGTGCATGCAATACAAATGAATGGTGCAAACATGTGAGCATAAGGATGCTAATTGAAACATGACCTAAAATTAACCATTGAAAGCAGGTAAGTAAAAGGGAGAAAGACGTGGGGTTGGAAGACATGCATCGCACACACGCACACTTATTACAACATTGCCCTCTCTCGGAGGGTCCAAAAGAATTATACAAATTAACTAACTAACAAGCTAATTAATTATTTACATAACTACTTAACTAATTAAACAAAATTAATTAAGCTACTGAAAGTAGTAAAACAGCCTCGGGGAGAGGGGTGCATGCATGCACGCTCGGCTTTGCTCGGAAATCCAACACCATGCCATAGTTACCTCTATTTACACTGTTCTGCACCTCTGAAGACTACACAAGTCCTAAGGATGCTTCAGAATCACTCCCTGATCACTGTGGGATGTCATCGGCCGAGAGGAATGGTCACCGGCCATAGAAAAGTGGTCATCAACTAGTTGTGAGGCTCTCGGCCAACAATTCATGGCCGGCCGGCACTAAATGTGGTCGGTCGGCCATCTCTTCCTGCAGAACCCTGTTTTGCTGCAGCAGAGGGCAGACAAGGCATGGCAATGCATTTTCAAAGCAATGTGTGCACAACCACCCTCCCTATCATGTTTAACACTCAAGGGAGTATGGTACTCAACCCTCGGGCCACCAATCACGCATTTCAATGCATGATGGCCCAAGATGCCAAGTTGCGCAATTTCAATATCAAATGAAATGCACACAAACAAACAAAGGGTCTCTCCAATCTCTATCATTTTTGATCAAGAGGGATGGGATGCATGCATAATGCTATGCAACCTAAGCATGCAAGCTAAACATGCAATATGAGCATGTGAACAAGCATGCAAACATGCAAGTATGTAACAAGTATGCAAGCTAACAAGCATGCAAGATGCAATTTAAGCATGCAAACATGCAAGACATGTAACAACATGTTAAGCAACTTAATCAAAGATGCATACCAAATGCAATATCACTTAAACATGCAACAACATGTTAATAGTCCTATCATCTAGACGTACAAACATACATAGCATGCAACAACATGCAAAGGGGCCAAGTATGCGACAACATGCAACGCAAGCATGTAACAACATGCAAAGGATGGTCTTAAATCAATATGGGCAGCTCTCAAATAGGCCCAAATCAGCGGCCAATATGCTAAGGGATAAGGGACAAAGTCACATACAAACATGCATGTATAATGGTCCAACACTTGAGCATTAAGGGGCAACTTTTAAGCACATTTAAAAGGAAAGAAAAGCATGTAAATGTGACAACAATTCATGCTCTGAAATGGTGCTAAGAGTGATGCCAAATCACATGAATAAGCCAAGCATGCAAGATTAAGGCTTAAAGCTTAAAACTAGGCAAGGAACTTGAACCAAAGCTACACAAAACAAAGAGCATATGGCAAGTATGACCCAAAACAGTCCTAAATCATGGCAAAGTAAGCCTAAAACATGCAATGACCAAAGCCAAAACAAGCTAGAACAAAGGGGCAAGGCATGAGGCATACAAGGCCATAAAAGAGGCATTACACTACACCTAATACAACCAAACATGACACAATTTAGGCAACCAAAAACAGAGATATGACATGCTAAAATGAGCCCAAAAACCCACTTAGATGGCATCCCAAATGCCTAGACATGATGGCATACACAATGACACATCCATGAGGCATACAATCTTAACTCTTTAAAGCATTAAAGGAGTTATAAATGCAAGCATACAAGCATAACATATGGACTGAAATAGCATAACTAATGGTGCCAAACCACTGAAATGATGCAAATAGAGCATGGTAGAGGAGCCAACACTCAAAGCATACAAGCAAGATTACATGGTAGCTATACAAAGCAAGTCATGGACGACCAAAACAACCAAAATCAGAGCTTTAGCATGTTAAAACAAAGCTAGAATCTTCATGAGATTGAGCCAAAATCATGCTAAAAACACATGTTACAACATGATGCATGTTAAGGCTAACACATGGGATTACAAGACAAGTGTATGAAGCATACATGGCATGTCTAAACCAACTTGAAATAGAGGTATAACATGGCAAAATAAAGCCTAATACCTACTGAAATGAAGCTAAAGCAAGCTAGGCACATATGCTACAACACAAGCCATTCATGCAAGCATTAAAGACAACATGGACAGGGGATGACCCTCTCCCATTTGGGACCTCAAAACCACCTCTCCACCACTAAAAATCCTCTAGATTTCAGTGGTAGAGAGGTCATGCAAAGACCAAAACAATGGCCAAAAGGTATGGCCTAAAACAAGGCCTTAGACAGGGGAGACAACCCCAAACCTCAAAATAACCTTAAACAAAGTTCTAAAAAACACAAAATTAGAACTTTTATCAGTTATAGCCGAAGCTTAAAAATAGATGCAAGATATGTTAAAAGCTTGTGCAAAAATAGGGAATTTAAAGTAAGGATGCTCACCCTTGTAGACCACCTTCAAGAACAAGGCTCTAACACCTTTCTTTGGTCAAAACCAGTCTAAGAACCCTAACAACAACCTTCTAAGGCCTCAACAACCCAAGGATGGTGTAATACTAGGTGGTTATGTGCAAAAATAAGGCAAAAACTCACTTTAGGTCACAAAATGGGATCAAATAAAGGAATATAGATACAAAGTTGTATCTCACTCTCTAACCCTAATTCTCTGAACCTCTGGAACCCTTGAGGAGGGAGGAGAAGCTCCCTCTTTATAGAATTCCAATCTCAAAGCTTGTTGAAGAAGCTTAGCAGGAGAAGCAAATCCCTCCATACACGTATATGGAGGGGGTGCAAAGTGGATGCCAGCTGTGACAGCTGGCATAAAATATCTGCCAAAAGCAGATGGAAAGGGGTCGACCAGCCAAAATGGCCAATTGACCAACAAAGGTGGCCGACCGACCACAAAAGGTGCTGACCGGCCACAACCTTTGGCCGATAGCTAGAAGAGGGGGCCGGTGGCTTCAAGCCTTGGCCGGTGGGTTGAGGGAATGGCAAACAAGCCACTCTCTACCCTCCAAAGCAAAAACCAACAAGTGTTTGGTCCAACCAAGCACAAAACAGTCAAGTTGAGAGGTCCTGAGGCAAGACGCGTAGTCGAGACCTCCGAGAACTCAAAATGAACACGAACATGACGTCTAAGTCTTGAGGACGGTCAAAAATGGGGTGTCTACACATAGTTTCAACCTTGTGACTTAAGCTTGAATTTGGGACAATGGTTCATGATTTTGAGTAATTGGTTTTAATTATCCATATTCTCATGTCCTATAATGGTTTTCCATGTTTTGGCATCAACTTGCAAGCTTTAGACCCTTGAACATCAAGTTTGAACTTCAAACAGAATTCTAGAAAACCCAGAATTCGGCTTGTCCGCTCGAGCGAGAAAAGCCCCGCTCGAGCGTGAAATTGTAGCTCCTAGAAGTTTTCCAGAAATAACATGGTGGCTCGAGCAGATGAATCTGCGCTCGAGCATACCCTGCCTTGCGTGACTTCTCGCTCGAGCGTAAATTTCAAGCAACCAGAAGTTTTGCAGACCAAAAGGGGTTTGCTCGAGCGACCAAAGCTGCGCTCGAGCGGAGGACCCTGTTTTAGAAATTTTGTAAAGGCGTTTTATATGTTTTTTTTCCGTTCTCTTTCACTTCTAAGCACTCTTAGACATGCATTGGACATTCTAAATGAATTAAAGAGCATGAAAGAAGCCTAAGAACATTATACGACTTAAAGAACAAAATGAATTGAATTATGACCCAATGTGTTATGAATTATGTAGGGTCAAGCGCAAGGGCGAATCAAGCACCAGATCATTGTGAGTAATATCTTAGTAAATATATTTTTGTATATGCATTATTTCCTAAATGTTGTCTACGTGGTAATTTCTAAACTTATGAATTCGCACTATGAATGAGTATTATATTCACCCGTTCGTGAAAGAATCTGTAAAATGAATGTTGTGAAAATGGAAAACGGGCCTAAAGCCGTTTGGTATATTTGACAAGGGCATAGATGGGGCCTAAGGCCGTTTGGAATGTTTAACAAGATAAACTAAAAGTCATCTTATACATGAATTGGGCCGCAGGCCGTTTGTATGATAATTGATTGGACCAAATGTTGTTTTGAGTATAAATATGGATGTGACACATAGCTATGAATATGAGAATATTGGACCCAAGGTTGTTTAGTATTATGACATGAAGGACCGATGGTTATTGATACATGGATCCATTAGGCCTGAAATTGGTCTATGAATGAGTATTGGACCCGAGGTCGTTTTGTATAGATGGACCCAAGAAAATAATTGCATTTCCCGAATAATGAACTAAGTTAATTATCAATCGGGCAGTGCAGTGTTATTAATTCTGCGCCTAGACGTGCTCCTAGGCCCAAAGCTCATCAAGGCATAGTTAGTGTGCTTCCAAAACATCTTAGGTTAGGCGATATAAAATATACACCATAAAGGCGCATAAAGAGTGCACTTTAGGTCTAGACTCAAGTTGCACGACTCGTGCTTCTTTTAAAATGTTTATTGCAATTACAACACTAGATTACACTTAATCTTTTTTTTTTTTTTAACATGCGATTATAGGAGATTAATCCCCTAAACATACATTGCAATCCAATACTATTTGAGACCTAATTATACAAAAACGTTGGTTGAATAGAGCTTTCTCTTAAACTAGACTAACAATTATTGTTATTCTTTTTATTTAACTCCTTAATCTCCTTCTCCTTCTCCATCTCCTTTCTAGTTTCATATGTTTATGATTTATGAGTTAGATGTTTGTGTTTTTGTGCACTTTGAATTATTTATCTATAATAAAATATTGTTATTTGTTGGTATTTATGTATGAAAATATCTAATATTTCATTTTACTTATGTTAAACCATGAATTATTTGCTTATATTAAATTATCCATTTTTTATCGTCGACGTGAGCCTCACTTTGATGAAGCCTACACCCTCGGCTTGTGCTTTGTGCTTTGAGCCTAGGCCTCAAGGAAAACTTGGTGCTTCAGTTCACCTATCACCTTTAATAACACTGGTGTAATAAATACATGTCATATAATCACTATAACCCACACTGATGATATGAAGTAATTGCAATATTATAATTTCTAATAAATCTGAACTAATTAACTATTTTTGAAAAAGTTAGTGATCATGATTCATGTGTCAAAATTTTTAGTATGGAATCCAATTGAGTAAAAAGCTTTCAAAACAAATTGCATATTTTTTACAACCATGATTTCATCATAGTCGCTTTAATGGAACAAATGGAAGAATGTTAATTCCATGTTTAGTTGAGGCCCACTAGCCTTTATTATTTTAGGAAATTGTTTTAACCTCCTTTGAAGAGGACTCTCACACCCCTAAAGTGATCCTGACCTTCCATGTATGTGTGGGGCCCACTCATGTATGTGTGGAGTTCACATCACGAGTGATTCAGATTTGTGGGGGTCTTGTGGGGTGGAGGTCTCAATCATTGCTCATTATTTTAACATGTTTTCTATTATTTTGGATTCCACAATTACATAAACTAATTTTTTTAAGATAAAATTCAAAATTACAATCTTAAATATGGAATAACTAGTATTACCCCCATGCTATATATGGTATCACACAAGTAATTAAAAAATAATGTTAATATTAAATAATAATTAAAAATTAAAAATATTTTAAAAGGAAGAGAAGAAAGAGATTTATAATCAAATAAATTTTAATTATTTTCGTGACAATTACAACTAAGGTTTTTTTTTTTTTTTTTTTTTTTTTTGTGGTCTTCTCATCAATGGTGTGTTTTATGTATTATATATAAAAATATGTGTTATAATATAATTAGCAAAAAATAAAGACAAAAAATATAATAAATCATAAAAATTGTACCTACGGTAAAACATAAATAAATTATGCCATTGAAATTTTGTAAGTATACTTCATCTTATATTAAAGTTCATCCGATTATATAACAAATCACATGTGCCAAATAATTTTTAGGAAAATTTATCCATAAATTATATATGGGACAATGTTGATCCATTTAGTCTTAAGAGTTTCCTTATGAACTAATTAGTCCTTTTTGTTTTGAAAAGTTATATTTATTTGATTTGGTGCTATTTGAGTTTAAGTGAATCCTCTTTTGGGATTTATATTTCCAATCTTTTTGATTTGTTTTTGGGATGGAAATGGAAAGGTGAGGTGTTAAATATTCTTTTTTAGGGATTTGTGACTGAAGTATTGATTGTCGAACGTGAAAATTTATATTTTTGTTAGTATGGTTTTCTTGTGTTACATTGAAGTGTTATGTTAGAGTATTACGTTTGGAAAAAGCACACTAGAGAATTTTCGTGTGTTACATTTATTGGAGTATTACATTTGGGAAAAATACAATAAGAAATTTTTTTAGAATGTTACATTGTTGCGTTTTAGAAAAGTATATTAAGGAGTTTTTTAGTGTATTACATTGGAGTATTACGTTTGGAAAAAAATATACTCAGGAGTTTTTGTGTGTTACATTGATTGGAGTATTACATATGAGAAAAGTACACTAAGAAATTTTTTAGTGTGTTACATTACAGTGTTACATTTGGAAAACATACACTACAAAATTTTTGTGTATTATATTGATTGGAGTGTTACGTTTGGGAAAAGCACACTACGGGATTTTTTTTGGGAATTTACATTGTCACGTTTGAGAAAAGTACAGTAATGAGTTTTTTAGTGTGTTACATTGGAGTATTACTTTTTTGAGTATTACGTTTTTGGAGTGTTACATTGAAGTCTGACGTTTAGAAAAAATACACTAAGGAGCATTTTTGAAGTTTACATTTAATTAGTAATTTAACATTATGAGAAAATTCACATTTGTCCCTCAACACATAACACACACGCATTTATACTTGGCTCTTTATGTAATTCACACTAGAATGGGACATTTGGGTCTATAAGAAAAAAAGATCGAACTAAACAGTTCATAAGTTTACTATTGCGGATTTATTGATGTTTCACCCTAATTTTTAACTTTTACCTTTCTTGTGAAACTCGATAAAATGGATTAATAAAATAGAAAAGTGAACAATGGGAATAGTCTCTTTCTCTGTCACTCCTCAAACTAATCTTCCTCTTATTAAGCATAATTGTAAGTTCTCCCCTCAAATAGTTCAATTATAATATAAAATTAACAATTGAAAATAAAAATTAAAGTTCAAACTTGGAATAGGTCAATCTAGCATTTAATGTAATCCAAAGCCATTCTTTTGGTCTGACTTCACCATTAAGACCAATGTTTTCATAATTTTAAATATATATATATTAAAAATTTTCATATGAAAAAGAATAAATTAAACTATTTACCAATGACAACTTATCTCTCGAACCAACTTTTCTTGGTCTAGACCTAACAAACCAATTATCATTGTTTGAATTATATGCCACTAATAAAATTAATTTATTAAACAAATAAATAAAATATATTTGTATATAAAATAATTTTGAGTTAGCCCCCAAACTTAATTTTTTTGGCTTATTTTCTAATTGAACCATTTTAGTGTTTAAAGCCTAACCTATTACTTTAGATAATATGACTTGTTTTTCAGTGCCGACATAGTTAGGATTGTTTAGTTTTGCTTTAAAACTTTGTGCACTCATTCTTCCTTTATTAATGTTTGTCTCAATACTCTTTGTATATTGATTTTCATTGATAAAGGTTTTTTTTTTTTTTTTTTTTTTAATGGTAAAATAAGTGATCTAACTTATTGATAAGAACCTCAAGCTTGATTTTTTTTGGGACCAAACTATTTAGACTGTATAGGCTATTCAACCACAGTTACCATTAGAGGATGAAGTCTATTATGATTGATCTTAAGAATAGTTGGTAATCTACCTAAAATTTATATATATATATATATATATATTTGTATTTATTAAATTATGCATAACTCGCACTTCAAATAATATTTTTTTTATATAGATTTTTAAAAAGAGTAATATTATGTGACCATATTTTGATATCAGATTTTAGTACCGTATACTGTTAACACATTACATGACACTAATCACATTATTTGATAGGCATCACATGACACATATAGGTATTGTCTTTAAAGTGTCACATCAGATACTATCAAATATGGTCATCATAGCATTACTAAATTTCATATTTTATTCTTTTAATATTCCAAAATTTTTAATTTCAAATGAAATGGGGCTTAATAATGAATAAGATTCTGTTTTGGGTTTTCCATTTAAAAGATTTTTAAAATTTCAAATTAGATATATGGCTAGATGTGCCAACAGTTTTATGCTAAATATATTTCTTAAGTTTTAAAAAAATTATAAAAGAATTTAAAAAAAGAATTAAATGTAAACTTTGAACCAAACAAATAAAAATTTGCTTAATAAAATTTGAAAATTAACGTTAATAGGTCATGATCAATATGTATTGCATGGATCCATCTTTTACTATTATCGTAAAAAAACAGAAGTTGTATTTCATTGTTACCGATTTAAAATTATGAAGTAGTGTTCTATTGTTATTATCATTTAAATTTTTGATTTATTTTTCATATCAATATTATAAAAAAAAAATATCATACATTTAGGAATTTGAAAGCAGATAATTACACCATCTAAAAAAAGTGATAATTATAGAATTTAAAATATGTTATCATAATGATTAAAGTGTCAATAATTATAATTAAAGTGAAATGATCAATGATTTTATGACACGTGTATTTTTATGTTTTATTAATTTAAAATTATAAAAAAAATTATTAGAAGTTTTAAATTCATTGACCCAACATTTTGACCTATATAATAGTATAGATAGAAGTATAAATATAAATATAGATTTCATACTATAACCATTGAACCTAAATAGTAATAATGTCATTGCATTTTTGAAATCACAAAATTTAATGAAATAATATTGACAATGATTAAAAGGATATAAAAATTAACTTAATTTATGTAAATTACATTTTGGACTAATCACAAAATGACATGTGTATTTTAAGTGATATAAAATTTTTAAAAAAATTAAAAAAATTAGATTGAGATTTTCAGGCTCAAAGAGGACACAACGTATTTGCTTATATTATACTAGTCGTATACCCCTGCTATCCACATCATAAAACATGTATTTATTAAGAATAAATTTTTCTTAGGATTGCCTTTGGAAGCCAAAATGTAATTTTAAATTAATAAATGCTAGAAAATCATATCCATGTGAATATTGTGTAGAAAATTTAATAATTTTTTTGAGGTCCCTAGTATTAATCTTTTAGATTTTACACATAAAAATGACTTACACTAAGGTGGTGTTTGATAATCTACTTCAGCACTTAAAACTTAAAATATTAAGTGATAATCAATTAAGCCCATTTGTTAACTACAATTGACATACTCAAATAAAATATGTATTTATATATATAGACATACACTATTATAAACTCACTACCACCGCCACTGCCGCCACTACCGCCACTACTACTACCATCACCTTCATCATCACCAATGCCATTGTTATCATAAGTACCACTATCATTTCATTACCTACCATATCATCACCACAGTCACCATTGCCATTACTACCACCACTATAACAACCATTACAACTTCACTTGCACAATTATGGTCACTGTTGTCACAACCACCACCATCATTCCACTATTGTCGCCCCCCCTCTTTTTTTATTTCTACAATATTACCCTTTTACTATCACCACAATCATTATCCATCAATCTCTACCACTATTAACATTGGCGCCATATCTAACATCGTTGTTGCCTCCTCCATCACTGCCAACTCACAATCACAATATAAAAATTGTAAGATATACAATTTTAATAAAAATTTAAAATTTGATCTTGTACATATCAAAGAATTTGTTTTAGTTCAGCACGTAATTTCTTATTGAACAACTTTTCAACTTAAAAAATTCATCATTAAGTTTTCAATACTTAATTTTTCAATTTTCAGTTTTTAATTTTATCAAATACCACCTAAGGAAATAAATATATAGTTCTTTTTTAGATTGGAAAGTTATTGTTCAAAAAAGGTTAACTATTATACATATTTTTAAATTGCATATAATAATAAAGTACAATTACTCAAGGCTTATTTTATCATTAAAAACTCTCATCCATTGGACCAAACTATTTGAACTAGACAAACAACACAAGCTCTCGACATATGGAGAATATGTGTTCTATTAATATTGTTTTGATTTTTAGCTTATAAAATTTAAATATCTATATTTTTTTTTCATTTTCAAAAGTACTGCAATTTAATAAAATTTGAAAAATGTTATTATATTGATAAAAGAATCAACAAAACAAATGTCAAATTTATAAATAAAATAAAATAAAATTGTATGGTAAATTTTTGAAAACTAAGATGGGTAGGTACATGTATTGCATGTTTTGACATAATGTTTTCCATTATAGTAAACAAATAAAATTTGTTGAAATTTATTTTCCATATCAATGTCATAAAAGGAGAATAATTATTGAATTTGAAAGGTAGTAATTAACAAAATTTGATATATATTACTGTAATAATGAAAGATCTAATAACAATAATTAAAATGAGAGGGCCAATGATTTCATGACCCATGTAATTTTATATTTTTTCAATTTAAAAATCTAAAAGAATTAGGTTAGGAATTTTGAGTTCATAAACCTAAGAACGTTTTTACTTATATTATATAATAACTAGTATATAACCCGTGCAATGCACAGGATTAAACAATGACTGATAAATTTATTTTAAATTAATTAAAATAATTTAAAAAATAAGATTAAGTAAGTTTTAACCCTTTTCTTAACAAATAAGAGCGTTTAAAATTAGCTTTTTAAGTGACTTTTTGGCTTTTTTAAAAGATAAAAAAAGGAGCCGCTATTCACACTCTACTTTACTCTAAATACACCCCCTTCCTTGCTCTACCTACATTAATACTCTTGGAGTTTTGGTTTCTTCAAGGAGTGTATTTTGTGTGAAAGTGTATTAATATAAATATGTATAATAAAGGACAAAAAAAGGTTGTATTTGGAGTAAACTGGAGCGGGAACAGTGGCTCCCTAAAAAATTAATGTATTTAGGAATGAGATTTTTTAATTGTATGGGAAAATGCGAATAAGTGATGTCGTATTTTTATTCTTTTACTTAAATCTTTTATTCTCCTTCCAAAGATGTAAACAATTATGCACTCACTCACAAAAATTGTTTCGTCTTTTCAAACTAGTACAAAGATTTTCTAACCTTTTTTTTTTTTTTTTGTATATGCCAAACACATTTTAGCACTCTTTAGTTTCTTGACTTTTTAATCAAAAAGATAACATCCCAAACATGGCATGAGTTATACGATTTTTATTTATTTATTTACTTGTTTATTTTTTTCTATTAATGTTTTGTCCTAAGTATTATATAACAAATAGATATATAATAATTCAATTGATAAAAATAAAATAAATGAATTTTCTAAAATTACAAAAAATTATACTTTCGGTCAAGTATAATATAACGATTCTGGTTTGAACCCGACCCGTTTATTGTTTTGGATTCGAGATTCCTTATCTTCATTGTTGTTCATGTCCTTGTTCACCTCATTCCTTGTTGAATTGGATTGTTTAAGTATTGCGGTTGCATTTGAAACAGGTTGGAAGTTCATTTTTCAAAGAAGTCTTTGCCCAGAATTTTGCTTGTTCGCTCGAGTGATCTTTTATAGTCTATAAAACTACTAAGAATTTGATATTTGTGCTCGAGCGACACTTATTGAGCTCGAGCGAACTTTTACAAGTTTGAACTACTAGGAGGGGTGTCTTGTGCGCTCGAGCGACCATTCTTGCGCTCAAGCGGTGTCTTCGTTTGTGTCTGGTCGCTCGAGCGACCATTCTTGCGCTTGAGCGGTCTATGCATATATCAGTCCGTAAAAGTCACTTTTTGGATCACTTTTTCATTTCTCTCTCTCTCTCTTTCTCTCTCTCTAAAACTTTCAAAAACCTAGATCTACCCCCTCTCTCTCTAAAACTCACCTTTAAACCTCAAATACACCCTCACTCTTGATCTCTACACCTTTGTCCTTTGGAGAAAAGATAGAGTTCGTCGAGAGCTTCTTTCTAATCGGAGCAAAGTTCATTTTCAGCTCCTTCCAACTTCAACCCTTGCTCTCTCTTGTCTTCTAATCTTAAGGTTGGGATTTTCTTAATGGTGTGCATGTTGTTTAGCTTCGTTATATGTTATTTTTGTTAGTTATGGGTTTTCAAAAAGTTAGATTTGGATATATATTTATTAATGCACAAATTTGGGAAAAAATACTTGTTTTCAGTTATGGTTTGGGATTGGTAACCTAGTGGTTGTTGTGTTATGTATTTTTGAAGAAAACATTTGGTTTAGTGGGTTTTCAAAGGTTCACTACAAAAAAATTGACTTTTTGCGACGGTAAAATACCGTCGCTAATACTCCTAATGCCGTCGCTAATACTTTTTGCGACGGCAAAATGACTTTTTTCGACGGCAAGAGGGGGGTCGCAACTGCAGGGGTTGCAAAAGAGTTTTTGCGACAGTAAGTGCCGTCGCTAATGTTTTGCGACGGCATTTTTTGCCTTTTTGCGACGGCACCGTGCAGTCGCTAATAACGTTTGAAATGTCTTGACTTTTTTGCGACGGCCCTATTTTACCGTCGCTAAAAATGTTATTTGAGACGGTAAAAAATACCGTCGCCAATAGTCTTTTTTTTTTAAAAAAAAACACTACTTTTTGCGACGGTGTGATGCCGTCGCAAAAAATATAAAAAAAATATGAAATTTTCTATTTTTTGCGACAGTGTAATGCCGTCGCAAAAAATATTAAAAAATAATAAAATTCTATTTTTTGCGACAGTATAATGTCGTCGCAAAAAGTAAAACCTGTAACAAAATTAATAAAAATATTAAAATTTTCTATTTTTTCCGACGGTGGTGCCGTCTCTCTCTCTAAGAGCTGATTATTTACATTCTATTCACAAAAACATCATAACAGAAAATAAAAATAAAAATTTAAATTGATCAAACCATCAAATTCAATATTTTAGAAAGAACAATTAAACTATACATGTTAGCATATTTAAATTATAAAATTCACCCAAATCCTAAAAAAAAATAAAATAATAAAATAAAATCTAAAATTCACCAATCAGCACATTGGAAGATTCTCAAAGGGCTCCTTTCCCAATTTCCTTTCCCAATTTGATATGCCCTCAAAAGCATGTCCCGGAAGATTCTCAAAGGGCTCCTTCCAAGGATCATTCTCAGCCAAATCATAAGTAGCTCCACGGATTGCACTTTTATTGGGTCCACAAGGTCTCTTTGAAGTAAGCCTATTATATGCCGTGTTCAGCTGTCACAATAAAAAACCAGCCTTAACTAAAATAATATATATATATATATATATATTTATCAGGAATTTAGAACAAGGATTTTTTTTTTTTTAGATAGGGAACAAGGGATTAAGCAGTGAAATAATCACTAAATAACTAAAAAAAGTCATGCTGTACAATGCAAATCAGTTTAAACTTCATTCCAATTACCAGAAAAAGCAAAAGAAAAATAGTGAAACATATCAGCAAATTGATGGAAAACATAAATCAAGCTGGGATAGCATATTGAAGAGTTGAGAGCTTACATCTATGTCACAAAACCAAAACATGTAAGCAATTGCAACAGCAGGAGCTCTCCCCAATCCAGCTGTACAGTGCACATACACTTTTCCTTTTCCCTCTGAAATGGCCCATTCCAAAGATGAAACAGCTTTAGGTAATCCACTTCTCAAGGAATCTGGGTCAAAATCTCTTGCCTTCCAATGCATAACATAAAGATGTTAAGTTAAGTGCCCAAAAGCACCAAAAAGCCTCTCTCTCTCTCTCTCTCTATATATATATATATATATATTATATTTAACTTGGTGTGTACATAATCTAAACACATGCTTTTAGAGAAATGAAAGGTAGAAGAGAAAGTCAAAAAGATATAGAGGTAAGGTTTACAGTTGGGTAGGTATTTATCTAATGGAAAAAGATTGGGACCCGCTTTTGGAGGACCCCCACCATCCTCAATGCATTAAGGTTGGGACCCCCTTTTTGGGAAACCCCCACCATCCTCAATGCATTATGATTGGCCAACCTTTTGTTTTTTTGTTTTTCGTTTTTTTTCCCTCCTATCTCTGGCTGACATGTGTCTGTAGGGGATTGTGGGGGTCAAAACAAAAGGGGGCCTGTATCATTTCTGTTATCTAATGAGCAAGGTTTGGGGTGTTTTGGCCAGTGATAGGTTGTGGTGGCAGGCAACATGGACAGATTTGTAACGAAAAGTATAGAGTAAGAACAAGAGAGGGAGGGGAAGGAGAAGTTCAAATGGGTAATTTTGTCTTTTTCCATTTTCCATTAAAGACATTCACATTTTCAGTTTAGTTATGAGAGCAGAGGTGCAAGTGTAGGTTTTATAAGGGCAAGGGGGGTACACGTCTTTGGGCAAACTAGCTACAAGGGGTAAAATGATTTTTCACCAATTTTGAAATAAGTAATGTGATTTTTCACCACATTGGTGTTGGATATTTTTTCATGTCAAGAAGTTTCAACATACCAATTATCATCATATGTAGAAGTGATTTCCCAACATTAACAATTTATAAGCAAATAAAACTAACTTATTTGCAAAATCATTAGTATTGAAGGTGACTTGCTTACCGGCCTTCTCATGTGACGAATTTCAAGGTCTCGACATCTTTTTATTATAGACTTCAAGTCTATTTCCCAATACTCAATGTCTCTGTCCTGCTGCAAGTTAAGAATGTAGGCAACATCTTCTTCCCTTTTCAGATGATCTATGTCTTCAGGTTTCTGAGGTTAGGAGCCCACAATCAGCTTATCAGCTATCAATGTGTAGTTCATACCTGAGTTATGATGAGATTAATTAGACCACTAAAGAGACCTTAAAATACATCACAGATACTTTCCATATATAAAATGGGTAAATAACTTGGGTAGTATTTGGTTCGCTAAAATGATTTTGAACATAAATGAAAATGGCCATTCCTTGTCCTCAGTTAAAAATAGTCAATTCTCATAAATTGTGAATGATGATTGCATTTGGAATACACAGAATGTCCATTCCATTCTAGCCTTTATTTCTAGACACTGTTTTAGTTTTGTTCATGATGGAATTAAAACAATCTCAGAAATATAAATTGGGTATGAAAATGTTGATAATCTGAAACCAGATGAAGCCTAGAATGACAAAGCAAAAACAACTAAAATTAGCAAATGGTATAGATCTAATACATGTAACTAAGATGAATCAAAGTAAGCGAACATGAATCTGAATAGATTATTCAAGAAATTCACCTCATAACAAAAATGACAAAAACCCAAAATCAATTTGGACTGGAGAAGTGAAACCCACTTGATAAATCAAATTCACCATCGCAATAAAAACAAATAAATAGAATTGAAGATATAAAAAATAAAAAAGAACAGATTTAGAGGGTGAGAAAGAAACAGACCAAGATCGTAGTGATACTCATAAGGGTTTCTCATCATCTTCTTCATAGCAATGTTGTACTCTTCCATTTTGGTTGTGGGATTTTCAGATAACATACATGAAACTTTACTAGCTCTAGAGGGAGTCTTAGAAGAAACCATGATGGTATTGGACATAGATTTCATGGTAGCATTGCGCACATCGTTTGGAAGTGGAGAAGGGAAGATTGATGGAGAAACGAAGCTGCTGCCAAGAGATCAAAAACCCCCCTATATACACTCACAGATGTATATATATATATATATGTGTGTGTGTGTATGAAAACCCCCTATATCCGAAATCCCGACACAGAGAGAGAGAGAGATACCCTTTGAAATCGGCAGTGAGGGAAGATCGCCGGTGAGGGAGGAGTGGCGGTGAGGGGCGAGCAACCGTCAACATCGTTTGGAGAGAGAGAGAGAGAGGGAGGCAGCATCGGCGGTAAGGGAGGAGGATCGACAGTGAGGTACGAGCGACGGTGAGGGAGGATCGGGAGTGAGGGAGGATTGGCGCCGTCGTTGTGTGAAAGAGAGAGAGAGGAAGGCGAAACCCTAGATGGAGAGAGAGAGAGAGAGAGCGAGCAAGAGGAGAGGGACGGCTCTGTTGTGTTTGGGTTGTGTTTGTGTTGTGTGTGTTCTCAAACAAAACCCTACACACACCCACACACCCACAAATGTTATAATTAATGAATTTTTTATTAAAATAAAAAATTATTAAAATAATTTTTATAGTTGATGAATTTTTTTTTTTCATTTGGTAAAGTTAAAAATTTATTTGTTTTATATTTATTTTATATTTATTTTAATGAATAAAAAATTATTATTATTTTTTTATTTGGTAAAAGTAGGAATAATATTTTCCATTAACAGCGGGAGGAGAGAGAGAGGGAGGCAGCAGCGGCGGTAAGGGAGGAACAGATTAGGGATTTTTGGGTTTGAGAGATTGGGGATTTTTTTGCTTTTGGGGGCGAGGGAGCGGAAAGCTAAAAAAAGAGGGGCGGGAACAAAAAAAAAAAAAATATATATATATATATATATTTTTTAAGGGTCAAAAATGAAATTTAAATAACAAAATAACGCCGTCTAATTTTTTATTTATTTTTTTTTTTGAGACTGGGGTTGCTATCGTCAAAAAATTTTATTTTTTGTTAAAATATATATTTTTTCTAGTTAATGAATTTTTTTTTAAAAATTTCTTTTTTTTTTTAGTTACGAAGATTGAAAATTTATTTGTTTCATTTTTATTTTAATGAAAAAAAAATATTATTATTTTTTATTTGGTAGAAGTAGGAGCAATATTTTAATGAAAAATATTTTAATGAAAAAAAGGTGAAAGAGAGATGGTGGTGGTGGTGGTGGTGATAGCGAAAGAAATTAGTGGTGAAGTTGTGGTAAAAGAGATGAGTAGTGAGAGAGAGAGAGAGATGAGTGAGAGACAGATAGAGGAGAGAAAACGAGAGAGAGAGAAACAGAGTGATGAGCGAGAGAGAGACAAAGTGGTCGCTAAAAGTGCATTTTCTTGTAGTGGAGAGCTCAGTAAATAGAGAAACGATGAGGGAGAGAGTGAGTAATGTGAACACAATAGGGGAGAGAGACAAACAGACAGACAGACACATAGAGAGAAAGAGAGAGAAACAAAAGAGTGAGAGACAAACAAACAGACACAGAGAGAGAAAGAAAAAGAGAAAAGTGATAAGTGAGAGAGAGATAAAGAGAGAAAGAGATATAGAGAGACAGAGAGACAAAGAGAGAAAGAGATAAAGAGAGACATATAGAAAAATAGAGAAAAACAAGAGATGAGAGAGACATATAGAAAGAAAGCGAAAAGAGATAAATGAGAGAGAGAATAGAAAAATAGAGAGAGAGAGAAGAGAGATGAGCGAGAGAAACAGAGAGAGAAAAAAGAGATGAGCGAGAGAGACAGAGAGAGAAAAGAGATGAGAGAGATAGAGAGAAGAGAGATGAGCGAGAGAGACATAGAGAGAAGACAAATGAGAGAGATAGAAAGAAGAAAGATGAACGAAAGATACACAGACAGACAGACAAACAGACAGATAGACAAACAGACAGAGAAAGAAGAGTGATGAGTGAAAGAGAGAAAGAGAAGAGTGGTGGTAGTTAAATGGCATTTGCAGTAGTGGTAAATGTGGTAGAGAAGATGGGTGGTGAGAAAGAGAGATAAGTGAGAGACGAATAGAGAAAAAAGATAGAGAGACAGAGAAAGAGACAGAATGATGAGCGAGAAAGAGACAAAGTGGTCGCTAAAAATGCATTTTCTTGTAGTGGATCGATAAATCGAAAGGGAGCTCAATAAATAAAGAAGACAGATAATTCAAAACTCTTTTCAAAACTTAATTCAAATCAATTTTTTAAATATTTTAAAAATATTTTAATTTTGTGAGAGACAGATAAAGAAGAGAGATAGAGAGAGAGAGAGAGACAGAGATAGAGTGATGAGCGAGAGAGAGAGAGATAGACAAAGTGGTTGCTAAAAGTGTATTTTCTTATAGTGGATTGATAAATCGAGAAGGAGCTCGATAAATAGAGAAGATGGGAGTAAGAGAGTGAACAAGGCGAACATAGTGAGGGAGAAATAGACAAGTAGACAGAGAGAGAGTGATGAGTGAGAGAGAGACAGGAAGAGAGAGATAGACAGAAAAAGAGATAGAGAGAGATGGAGAGATAGAAAAAGAGAGAGAAACAAGAGATAAGCGAGAAATAGACAAAAAGAAAGAGAAATAGAGCGAAAAGAGATGAGCGAGAGAGAGACACAGAAAAAGAGAGAGACAGAAAGAGAAGAGAAATGAGCGAGAGAGATAGAGAGAGATAGAAAGATAAGAGAGAGAGAGAAAAAAGAAATGAGAGAGATAGAGAGAAGAGAGATAGGCGAGAGACACAGAGAGAATGAGAGAGAGAAACAGGCAGACATAGAAAGAAGAGTGATAAGTGAAAGAGATAAAGAGAAGAGAGAGAGATAGAGACAGAGAGACGGGAAGATGAAAAAATGAATGAAAAGAGAAATGGTATATCAAAAGAGTAAGACGACATTGTTTTTTTTAATTTTTTTTGCGACAGAAAAATACCGTTGAATTTATTCAAACCATTTTGTGACTGTATATATATGAAGCTATTTCAAAACCACAATCACTATGCTAGGTTAGAGTTTTCCAAAAACTCTTTTGAGAAAATTAAACTTTCTTGTTTTCCGTGTTATAGTGTTTTTACTGAATTTTGAAATATTTTAAGTATTTTTTAAAATTTTTAGACACACCTAACATAAATGCACCTAAAAATTAAAAAAATTATAAAAAAATCTTTTAAAAATTCACTAAATACCAAAAATACAATAATTCAATACATTTTTTTGTATTTTTATGTATTTATTAATTTTAAAAAATATTTTTTCATAATTTTTTTATTTTGTAGATACATCTAAGTAAGGTACATCTAAAAAAAATATTTAAAATTTTAAGAATATTCACTAAAAAAAAAACACAAAAGTCACTTTTTGCGACGGCAGAAAATGCCGTCTCAAAAAAGCAGAGTATTTGCGACGGCACCATTTACCGTCTCAAAAAAACAGAGCATTTGCGACGGCACTATTTGCCGTCTCAAAAAATGAGAGTATTTGCGACGGTATTTAGTGCCGTCGCAAATGCTCTGCTTTTTTGAGACGGCAAATGATGCCGTCGCAAATACTCTGCTTTTTTGAAACGGCATTTTCTGCCGTCGCAAATAGTTCCGTCTCATATACCCAGTTTTCTTGTAGTGGTTAATAAAAAAAACTAGGATTTTGGATGCTTTTATGGAAAAAGATGGAATTAGAATGGTTGTGGGATTTTAGTTGAAATGAGGTTTGGTTGGAAAATGTTTCGAATAATTGAAAAATACCAAGTATTATTTACTCTTTTAAAATGGTGATTTTGTTGGAGACCATATGAGAGGTTTTGGAAAATTAGCATATTTTCGTTGAGACTCACAAGACTTGTGAAGAGTGTGAATGCTGTTTTGGAAATCATGAGATTTTGTATAAATCATTGGGTTTCCGACTTGGTTATGATTTTGGAATATTATTGTTGTTGCTGTCATTTAATTAGAGATAATTGTTTTTTTGGCAACCGATAGAGGGTTGTATTGATAGTTGTAGAAACTGCATAGGAATTACGGAAGGGAAATATTTACAAATCATACATTGCATTGTGCATATCATGGATTTGTAACTGGAGATTTCAATGTTTCAGAAATGTATGGTTGCTTTGAGATGCATGTATTGTATTACAGAAAGGGTAAATAAAATGGTAAAGCTATGAGGTCGTGTTAAAGCAGAATTAAGTTGGCTTATGTATCCTTGGTGTAAGACATAAAACCCGCACGGTGGGTATCGAGCCTTCCGGCTAATACCAATAAAAATGGCATAGTGACTTTCATAGTTACTATTATGAACACTAGCCGAGGGGATTTATTCATTTTATTTACCTTGATTGTTTTGAAAGAATATTGTTGATTTGGAAAGGTGTTTTGAAAATCTCACTTTACATTGTTTCAAAGAGGGAAAATACATGTTTCACCATGACACATCACGTGCATTCATCTTATGACATTATTAAACTTCATACATGTCATTATGTTTATTACTACTAGGCTTTATGCTCACCCTACGAGGGAAACCACTTTCAGGTGAACCGGTGTGCCTCCGCTAAGGTGATGACTTAGGAGGATCTTGGAGCTTGAGGCTCGGATTTATTGTTTTCCTTGGTTATCTATTGTAATTTAAGCCATGGGCTTCTTTGTATTGAGTTGTGACTCATTTGCTGTAACCGGGCAAGGCCATAGAAATTTGTAGCTTTTCAGGCATTAACTTGAAATAATTTGGTTTTATATTTTACAGATAAGATTCATGTTGTACAACAAAAAGAATATACTGAGGCACGTGTTGGAAACAATGTTGTATATTCATATTGTTGTTGTGATCCGCATGTTAGTGATATTGTACGGGAGTAGAATATCTTTTTTTTTCGGGGGGGGGGGGGGGCGTTACATATAATTACATTATCTTTGAAATTCGTAATTATAATTCATCCTACCACAATTTTTTAGTCTCTCTTTCTCTTTCTCACTCATCCTCTGTAGCATTCCGAAGATTTTCTTCATTGCTCGAGCGATGGATTGGTCGCTCGAGCGGTCTGGCATGCTATCCAATACTTTAGCAAGTTTGTAATTCTAGTTGTTGCTGAAGTTTGCTTAAGCACAACATTGGTCGCTTGAGCAGTTTGCCTTGTTTGGTCTGAACTTCTGGGAGTTCGAGTTCTTCGCTCTAGCAGCGGTTTCTCGAGCGGTCTGTTTGAAGTTAGCATCTTTAAAAAGGCATCTTGGTCCACTGTTCTCCATTCTTTTCTCTCTCTTCTTCTCTTCTACCATTTTTGTGGGTTTCAAGCATTCTAGCTTTGTTTTCATCTATTTCTACTCACTTTCTACCCATAGTTCTATAGATCAAAACGTAGAGGGTCGCAAGAGTTTCATTTTAATCTGAGCTGATCGCGTTTTTTTTGCTGTGGATTTTTCGGCTTTCTCCTTATTGCTTCAAGAGGTAGGGATTTCTTTGTTCATTTTCAATACTTCGTCTATAGATAGACATGTGGTAGATTTATTGCATAAAAATCATATCTATTATGGATTTCTTTGAAAATCATGAAAGGGATCTAGGGTTTGAATGTGTGGAGTTGAAATTGTTAAATTGATTGTTGTTTGGGTTAATTGGGGAGTTGTTTAACATGTTTACATAGAGAGAGAGAGAGAGAGAGAGAGAGAGAGAGAGGCCCTAATTTAATATTTTGACTTAGTGAATCAAAAAGGGGTAACATTGAATAATATTTGTATTTTGTTAATATGGATTGTGTTAACAACAAAAAGGGAGAATTAACCATGGTATTGAAATTATTTTGGGTTAATTATGATAGATTGAGTTAGACTATGGCTTTGATATCCATGGATTAGTTTTGTGAAATGAAAAGAATAGATCCTAGAGAAAGATTGGAGTATGGTGATTTGAAAAATGAAAGAATTGATTTTTGAAAAGAGAAAGAGGTCATAACACTTTGTAAAATTAGAAATGAACTTCAGGTTGGATTGTGAATATTTTATTTTATTATTGTTGTTGTTGGACTTAAAGTCTCATGTGAATTGAATTATTTTATCACAGGTATTAAGTGCACGTGTTTAGAGGTTTTTGTCCTTGGTTATCGGTGGAGGATGACACTTTTGTTGAATAGATTATATGTACGTATTTCACTGGTATTATTTGTATGCTTGACTTGTTGTGATGGTTGGCAATGTATACTTCGCTGAGAATCTGAGCTACCATTACCTTTCAGCTCGCGCCTGGAGAATTGATTACGCTGAGAACCAGAGGTACCAGTACCTTCCAGCTAGCGCATGGAGAACTTGGCAGAGGTACCATTACCTTCCAACGAGTGTCTAGTAGATTGGCATTTCATTATGGAAAGTTATATCCTTGGCTTGCCGTGCTTAAGGCAGGTAGAGTAGAGTTTTGTTAATCATATTTGTCTCAGTATGTCTGTGTGTATAATGCGTTATGATGATTATGTTTCAGGAAGACCGGGTTGTCTTATATGTTGAGTAGATAGTTGTTTGGTGTTTGGTGTTTTCATCTTCGTGTTAGATGCTTATGTGTACATATAAGCGTATCAAATTAATTGTTGAAAGTATCTCTTTAACTTGGGCTTAAGGTCGAAAAATGTAATGAACGTGTTGGAATCGAACGTAGGCTACGTATTGAGTTGTAAATAATATGAGGAAATCAAATTTTGTGGTTATATTTTGAAAGCAAACGGTTGTTATATGATATATATATATATATATATATTTGGAAAACGAGAAGGAAATGTGAACCGTCTGTATTATTGAACAATTGAATGATTTTTGAGAAAAGTACTTATGTAAATATTCTTTGGTACAAATCATCACATTATTTATATAGTATGAGTTTGAGCATTCATGATCATAGCTATCTATAAGTTGTCATTGTTTAGGATCCTGTTGGGATCTCTACTAGACTTTTTGTTTATCCCACGCTGCTAATCTTTTTTCAGGTGAATGTCGAGAAGTGGTTCAAGATTGAGAATTTTCTTTATCTGTTGACCATGGGGCCTTTTATTTGTTGGCGAAACGCCATTGTTGTAAAAAGTATACAACTCCTTCTCTATTATGTAATGATGTAAGCCTGTGGACAATTTATTTAATTATGTCACATGTTGCATCCATTGTGTATTCGAATGAGAGAGCTTTCTTTTATTTATTCTTGTAAATGTATAGAGCTTTCATTCGTTATCTTTGAAATTGTATTATAATAATGGTTTTGGTAAGGTTATCCGTGAAATAAAAGTGGAGCATTACAACTTGGTATCAGAGCGAGCCGGGTTTGAATATTCTGGGCTTGTGGGGAGCGGTTTTTACTACAACGGGTTTTCTATGCTTAGTGAAGATGTTTGCATGTGGTTAGGATAAGTTTTAGGACTTTATTTGAGCATGGGGTCAAATTTCCTAGATAGTGCTTGTAACCGATGAACTTACTTTTAGGTCTTATTGGAAACACGCCTGATCAATGTGGTTTCTAATAGGAATTCCTTGAGAGTTCCAGGGCGAGTAGTTATCTAGTGGACTTGATTCGATTATGTGATTAAGTGTTTAATTGTTTATATGTAATAAAATCGTGTGTTTGGGGGCTAAGTGTGTCTTGTAGCCTAGTGAGGGTGAATGTGTGCCTCGGGAAAGGCTATTGTGTTATGCACTAAGTTTGGTTTTTCTTTTTTTTTTATCCTTTTTTTTATCCTTTTTTTTTGTTTTTTTGTTTTTTTTTTTTGGTGTTCTATATGATGTCTACACAAGGGAATAGAGGACGAATTGGAAATATAAGTGTCGGTAGAGGCATATCGATTCCTTTAGCAACTACCATTGTTGCATCGCCTATCGACGAGTAAGTTGCACGCGAGATTTTGAGAGCAGTGCAAGATGCTCTAGCTCGCAACGAGGGTGACAACAGGCGTACCCTCAAACTTACTAAGGAGTTTCTTTGCTCCAATCCACCGGAGTTTTTGGGGGAGACAAAGCCGCTGGAGGCAAAAAATTGGTTGGAACAGATTACCAAGACTCTTGATATGCTCAAAGTTGAAGATGAAGGGTTGAGGATCTCTTTACTTTTCAATTGAAGGGAGACATAGGTTATTGGTGAAAGTATACTAAGGATATTGTAGGTAACACGTGGGTTGCTTTTATCGAGGCCTTCTTGGCCAAATATTTTCCTCAATCCGCTCGAGAAAGGTTGAGGGAACAGTTCGTTGAGTTACGCTAGGATGCTACTCCTTTGGCACAGTTTGAGATGAGGTTTACTAGTTTGTCGAGGTTTGCTCTAGAGTTGGTGGCAACGGTCGTTGCTATGAGTTTGAGAGGCAAGTTATGTGATGATATCCAAGAGAAGGTAGTGGGATCTTGGTCGAAGAATTACTATGCTCTAGTTGAGGCGCGCAACCCATGTAGATGCCATGGTTATGTGTGTTGGTCAGGATAGGGAGAAGGGCACTTCCGCAACTCCTACGGTTCATAAGCACTTTAGGCTCAGTAAGAGGTAGAGGCGAGCACATGTTCAACCTCAAGCACAATCCTTTCGAACTCGTCTGTTGGGAGGCCTAGTGAGGTTCAAACTTTAAGCCACTCTCAGAGTAGGGGGTCTACTACTTATTTTGATTGTGGTCAACTAGGCCATGCTAAGCGTTTCTACCTTTTGTATGTCAATTCTTCGGGTATTTCAAAACCTAGTCAGACTCAATCTCTTCAGTCTATACGAGGGCAGTATCGATATCAGACCCAAGCAGGCCAGGCTTCGAAAGCTTCACAAGGGTTAACCTTTTTGCAGCACAGTAGTATTACCCTTGAGAGGGGACTTTGTATTTGAGGCCGGTAATATAATATTTGAACTTTTTTTTGTTGATCGGTGTACTATTGGATGTTGAGACACCATGATTATGTGTTGTATATGTATATATATTGTTGTTTGTCTATCCTCATGTATTAGGGGCAAACAGTGAATCTTGAACTCTCTTTTGTATAGATGTAATAAGAAGTCGTTAATGGGATTGATGATCCTAGTGTTGTTGTATACCTGATGTTAATTTATGAGATGATTATGAGACGGCCTATGAGCCTTGTTTTGTTTGGAAATGGTTTGTTGAGAATGAGAAATCTGTGGGTTATTGTGATTGGTGTGGTGGTATCGTAAGGGTTGACTTATAAGGCTTTGAATGTGTTGAGTCTAAGGGAATGTGAGACTTTAGAGGTTTGTGAAATTGGTGAATGTTATGTGAGAATGTCTAAGGGAGTGTGAAATTTGTACCTCGGGGTAGTGAGAATCATACTAGTGTGTGTCATTTAGTATTTTGGGTTTTGATGGTTAGTGAGTTCGTTGTGATCTTATCAATCATAGGTAAGGATGGTGTTCGTGTCATGGTTGGTTATGAGTTGGTATTTGTTGTGGGTGAAATGGTTCATGGTATTATCAGATATTGGGGGATGTTTATGAGTCGGAGGAGAAATTTCGTGGATAGATGCTAGAAGTATTTCTTGGAATGATGAATGGTTTGTGTTCTCAGGTAACGAGTGTAGCATTGGTAAGGCTTGTCTTGTATGACCAGGACCGTGTGATCGCCGTTGACCCTATCGGTCTTGTGTTTGAGATGTAAGAATGCGTTTGTCATATAAGCCTATGAGTGGTGATTTCTTTGGGAACAACAGTGGTGTGATCTATTTTGAGGAATCCGATGAGATTCTAGAAATGTGTGGAACAGTGTGTGGAGCCCATCTCGGAGTAAACGGGGCAGAATAAAATGCAGATGTTTGAGTGCCGAGGGTAGAGTTTCTTGAGTAGTTAGTCAGTTGGTTAATATCAAAGTCGGGTGACAAATAGTCGCTTTAGAATGGTTTGGTTTAGTTCGGTTTGGAACTGGTGGTTTGGATGAGTAGTATTCGAAGTTGATTGACTCATAGTCATCTCGAAAATTATTTCAGTTCGGGTAAATTGGGTGGTGCTTGAGGGCGTTGAACCTAGCTTGTGTGTGTAAGTTATTGGTGTGAATTTGTGGAATCCCTCGAGTTGGGATGACGTGTTAGAATCTAGATTGTTGCAAGCACACCTGTGCCAAGGTATATCAATGATTATCTATGTTGATGTGCATGATGGTTTGGAACTTTCAACTGTTGGGAAGTCGTATGTGCTGTATTATCTCTTGTAACACCTTGATTGTTTTTATTCATTGAATTATAGAAATGTAGTAAATGTGTTGTGATATCACCGATTGTGTGATGGAAGTTGTTAGGTGATGGTTGGAATTCCCCAGAAGTTCATTGAGAAAATGAATTTGGAAAGTGATTATTGGTTTTTGTAACCTCTCACGGCATTTTATTTCAACTGAAAACCTTGGGGTTAAAATTTTACGGCTTTTTTTTGGGAAAATGTTTGCAAAACAATTGATTTTACTCGGAGTTTATGATGCAAATCTTTTGATTAAAAGACGATGTGAGTTTGGGCAGAATTTGAGAAAATGTATAAGTGGGAAAAGAGTTTTTTTTTTTAATATAACATGAAAATTCTCGTTTTAACAAGGTTGTGACTATTTTCTTACCTCGCGTGGATGATGATCTATGTTAGTAATGATAATGGTTATGGCAAAATGAAATTGTGAGATTGTGAATTTCCTTGTCCCTTTTTGTGTTGATGGCACAGTTGTTGTTTCTATTAATTATTAAAATAGAAATGTTATGATTGGTCTTAGTTGTGGCATCACTATATGAGTGATGGGCGATGTGGGGTTACGGTAGAGACTCACTGGTGGTTATAGTGGAATGGAACTGGAAAATGCATTTCTCTTCGTGTTATGGCCTTGGAATGGCTTGTTAAATAGAAATGTAATGGTTGTAATTTAGATATTAATGAGAAAATTTCAATGAGTAGCTCCTCGTAACTAATTGTTGATGATTATGTGTTATGAGTAACACCTTGTTTTCGAGAAATGCTTGCAAAACTTTTGATTTTCACATGGAAAGCGCATTTTGAAAATGGGCAGTACAAATTTGAGCATTGTTTGAGAAATATTTTATGTACAAGAGAATGATATTAAAGAGTTAAGAAATCAAGAAAAAAAAAATTATAAAGTTATGTTGTTATTTGTTTTACTTGAGATGATGGATGTTGTGTAACGACTTAACTCTACCTTAAATTGCTATTGGTGGATTAAGCACTGGATTAGATTATGTTACATTGTTATTAGGGGTTTGTTGTGCCGGGGCGTGGTCCCTTGGTAGTGTTTTATTATAAGCTATTTTTTTCTTCTGTTCACGTTAACCGAGATCTCCGTGGTGAGTTTTCCTTCGTGTTCGAGTGTTGAGCACTTAGGGGTGTTGGGCGTGTGAGGTGGTTGTCACGTCGGTGATGTTTTTGGTATACGTGTGGTTGTTGTTTTTGTCCTTGTCTCATAGGCCCAATGAGTTGTGTGGGTCGAGGAGTCATCCATCTCTTTTCTTGAGTTTCATTGTTCGGGTGCCTTTGGGGCCCCGAAATGTTGAATTGAGGATCCAGGAATTTATCCCAAGTGTGGATCCAACTTAAAGTTCGTGGTTACGCTTCCGGTCGTGATTGCGTTGCCTTTGTTTCGGCCTTATCTTTAATTTTGGGGACGAAATTTCCTAAGGTGGGGAGGTTGTAGCATTCTGAAGATTTTCTTCATCGCTCGAGCGATGGATTGGTCGTTCGAGTGGTCTGGTGTGTCATCCAGCACTTTTATAACTTTGTGATTCTAGTTGTTGCTGAAGTTCGCTTGAGCGCAAGATTTTTCACTCGAGTGGTCTACCTTGTTTGGTCTGAACTTCTAGGAGTTCACGTTGTTTGCTCGAGCGACGGTTTCACCGCTTGAGCGTTCTGTTCGAAGTCAGCATCTTTAAAAAGGCACCTTGGTCCACTTTTCTCTGTTCTTTTCTCTCTTCTCTTCTTCTCTTCCACCATTTTATGGGTTTCAAGCTTTCTAGCTTAGTTTTCATCTATTTCTACTCACTTTCTACCCATAGTTCCATAGATCAAAACATAGAGGATCACGAGAGCTTCATTTTAATCTGAGCGGATCGTGTTTTTGTCACCGTGGATTTTTCAGCTTTCTCCTTATCACTTCAAGAGGTAGGGATTTCTTTGTTCCTTTTCAATACTTTGTCTATAGATAGACATGTGGTAGATTTATTTTATAAAAATCATATCCATTATGGATTTCTTTGAAAATCATGAAAAGCGATCTAGAATTTGAATGTGTGAAGTTGAAATTGCTAAATTGATTGTTGTTTGGATTAATTGGAGAGTAGTTTAACATGTTCATGTAGAGAGAGAGAGAGAGAGAGAGAATGCCCCAATTTAATATTTTGACTTACTGAATCAAAAATGGGTAAAATTGAATAATATTTGTATTTTGTTAATATGGATTGTGTGATTGCGCTAACAACAAAAAGGGAGAATTAACATGGTATTGAAATTATTTCAGATTAATCATGATAGATTGAGTTGGATTATGGCTTTGATATCCATGGATTAGTTTTGTGAAATAAAGAGAATGGATCTTGAAGAAAGATTGGAGTATGGTGATCGGAAAAATGAGAGAACTGATTTTTGAAAAGAGAAAGAGATCATAACACTTTGTAAAATTAGAAATGAACTTGAGATTAGGTTATGAATATTTTATTTTATTATTGTTGATGTTGGACTTGAAGTCTCATGTGAATTGAATTTTTTTTATCATGGGTATTAAGTACATGAGTTTAGAGGTTTTGTCTTTGGTCATCGGTGGAGGATAACACTTTTGTTGAATAGATTATGTGTATGTATTTCACTGGTATTATTTGTACTCATGACCTATTATGATGGTTAGCAATGTATACTGCACTAAGAATCAAAGATACCGTTACCTTCCAGCTAGCACTTGGTGAATTGGTTGCGTTGAGAACCAGAGGTACTAATACCTTCCAGCTAGCACCTGGAGAACTTGGCAGAGGTACCATTACCTTCCAATGGGTGTCTGGTAAATTGGCATTTCATTGTGGAAAGTTATATCCTTGGCCTACCGTGTTTAAGGCAGGTAGAGCAGAGTTTTGTTAATCATATTTGTCTCAGTGTATCTATGTATATAATGCGTTATGATGGTTATGTTTCAGGAAGGTCGGGTTATCTTATATGTTGAGTAGATAGTTGTTGGGTGTTTGTTGTTTTCATCTTCTTGTTAGATGTTTATGTGTACATATAAGCGTATCAAATTAATTGTTGAAAGTATCTCTTTAACTTGGGCTTAAGGCCGGAAAATGTGATGAACATGTTGGAATGGGACGTAGGTTACGTATTAAGTTGTAAGTAATATAAGGAAATCGGATTTTGTGGTTATATTTCAAAAGCAAACGGTTGTTATATGATATATATTTTTTTGGAAAACGAAAAGGAAATGTGAATCGTCTGTATTATTGAAGGAATTGAATGATTTTTGGGAAAAGTACTTATGTAAATATATTTTGGTACAAATCGTCACATTATTTATATAGTATGAGTTTGAGCATTCATGATCATAGCTATCTGTAAGTTGTTATTGTTTAGGATCGTGTTGGGATCCCTACTGGATTTTATGTTCATCCCACATTGCTAATCCTTTTTCAGGTGAATGTTGAGAAGTGGTTCAAGATCGAGTATCTTCTTTATCTGTTAGCCATGGGGCCTTTTATTTGTTAGTGGAACGTCATTGTTGTAAGAAGGGTAGAACCCCTTCTCTTTTATGTAATGATGTAAGCCGGCAGGCACTTTATTTAATTATGTCACATGTTGCATCCATTGTGTATTATAATGAGAGAACTTTCTTTTATTTATTCTTGTAAATGTATAGAACTTTCGTTCGTTTTCTCTGAAATTGTATTATAATAATGGTTTTGGTAAGGTTATCTATGAAATAAAAGTGGGGCGTTAGAGCATCCTTATCAAACCACCTAAATTTTACCCTAAAATATTATTAAAAAATTCATTCCCTATTTTAGAAATTACTTTTTCATCTACATCCCCCAACATACTCCCTATTATTTCTATACTCTATTAAAATAATATTTTTAATTACTTTTATATTTAAATATTTTTTTAATAATAAAATAATAAAAACTAATGAGCACAACAACATAGCAGGAAGTAGCAACAAAGGAAAGCAAAGGGGTGGTCATCCGAGTGGTCGACCGGCCGGACGACTGGGCGCTCGACCAATCAAGCTAATTTTAGACATTTTCCTTCTTTAGCTCTAGGACTCTCACGGAACATCTGGAAGGATGTCCGTGGAGGCGTCTGGGGGGACATCCTTCATGCCTATAAAATAACAATTTATCAAATATGAGGGAGTTATAGTGACTCTATATTTGTAGGGAGTCACTGTAGCAATACTTATATTTGGGGTGTTGGACAGGGGAATTGCTGGGGATGTATTTTGATAGAAAAACTCTTTATTTTGAGTAAGATGGTAATATAAGGGAAAAGATGGGAATGCTCTTACATCCTCTATCTCTCTTTATTTTTAAGACGATGTGGTAAAAAAAAAATTGAAATGAAATATTTAAATTTTTATATTTCTTTCAGTAAGTATATTAGGAAAAATATTCTCGTATTAGTAACATTTGGTTTCTCAATTGATTGAGTATGATAAATTTAAATTGATCGTAAAGTGTAAGGGTATTTTTAAAATTTTATGAGATGATCAAGCTACCTAGGCCATGTTAGATTTATGTCAATCAACACAAATTGAAGAGTCACTCACCTAATTTATTTATGTAAATAATTTAAAAATTGGTAAATTTAACATCCTAGTTTGTAGGTTCGCTCAAGCAGTGAAGTTACCGCTCGAGCGATGATTTGGGGTTCCCAGTATTTCTTTTTCAAACTGAGTGTAGAGTGAGACCGCTCGAGCGGTTATTTGTTCACTCAAGTGAAGATGTGTGGCCTCCGACACTTTGACTTCAGATCTGTAAAATTTTTGGGGAGTCCGCGTTCACTGCTTGAGTGATGGAAAATTTGCTCGAGCGGTTTGTTCGGGACTACCAACTTAAAAGTCAATTTTTACCCTTTCTTTTCTCACTTTTTCGTACTCTCTCTCTCTCTCTCTCAAACACCCATTTCCGAAACCCTAACCCTAAAATATTTGATTCTCTCAAGTTTTACCAAGGATCTCCTCAAAACCCACCATTAGAAGTGAAGAGTTAGTGAAGATCAAGCTTTTCACCAAATGGATCTCATTTTTGTCAAGTTTCTAGTTGGGTTTTCATCTCTTCATTTTCACTCTCGAAGTAGAGATACTTTTAACTTTATATATCTATGATTTGAGATATATGTTGTATTTTTCTATATATAATGACGTATGAGATGATTTGGTGAATTAAAGTGGGTTTGATAAACAAAGAGGGGTTTATACATCATGTTTTGGAAAAATCATTGAATATTCTTGTTGATTATCGTTATTGTTGATAAAAGTTGACTCTTGAGTACAAAAAATGGGAAAAGCCCCAATTTTTCTAAAACCCTAATTTTTAAATTTGATTTCACAATGGGGTTTGGCCCAATTGACCCTCAAATCTTGAAATTGGATGTATGGACATGACAATGGTGTTGAGACATGGAGTTTTGAATTTTTTTGAATCTATGTATTGAGATTATGGGGATTGTGAGGTTGGAAAAACTCTTTAATTGTTAATATTATTATGTGTTGTTGTAAATTGAACAAACCTTAGGGAAATGGGATTTGGAAACTCATGCATCATGTGCATCATACTTTTCTCTTGTGATATTAAATTTGTGAATGTATGGAAAATCTCGAAAGTGGGTAAATAGCGTATAATTCTGGATAGTTTAGTCATGTTTAGGTAATAGGATATGTTGTATTTGGTACCCACACGGGGAGTTAAGATGCCCAATTGCCCTGTCTTGAGCATATGTTCGGGCAAATATGGGAAAAAGGTTTTTGGGTGTCCACGAGCCAGCCATTTTTAGAGTTGGCAAATGTGGGAAAACATGGTTTTTGGTGTCTACGAACCTGCAGTTTGAAGAGTCGACAAATGTGAAAAGGAAAGGTTTTGGGTGCCCCACGCCTCACCATTTTTAGAGTCGACAAATGTGGGACTATTTTATATATATCTGTGTGTCTGTATGTGTGTGTGTGTGTGTGTGTGTGTGTGTGTGTATGATTTTGCGGCTCTTTCTTGGGACATCATAGCGTATTTTTTTGATTAGCAAAAGGAAACAACTTTATTGATATCAACAAACAGATTACATCAATAAAGCAAGGGCAAAGAGCAACGAGCATCATAGTGCTACCCTTCATCCTAACCAGGTTGGCACCAAAAGAAACACCCTATCACTTGCTAGCTCTTGCCAAAAGGTTGGCGAGAGACCAACACCACAGAAGAAAACAAAACAAATAGGACACAAAGACCAACCTACAATACACCTACAACTCCTCTAGTTACAACCCATATGATCAGCAAGACCATAAAGTACAACACTCTCCCTTCCAAGACTAGTCTGATACAGAAACCAATAGAAAACAATAGCCAATCAAGCGCTCCAACAATGCACAACTCAGTAGCATCAGGACTTAGACGTATATCTGATTTGCTGCAAGTTACAGATGAAATCCTGGATTGAATATGTGCACCCCTTTGATTGAGCTTTAACCCATATTGCAATTCTTACCATGATCAATTCATAGAACTCTTCCAAATGAATCTGCTTCCCACTAAAGATCACTTCATTTATGAGCTTCCATAATGACCACATAATTGCCATCAAAATTTCTTTCCAGATTTTATTCTCAAGTTTGCTCCATTTATACCCCCTCCACAAGTGTAACAACCTTTCAACACTATCAGGTAACACCCATTGCAGCTCCCACTAATTCATCAAGCATAACCAAACTTGCCAGACAGAAGGACACCAGAGTAACACACGATTCATTGATTCTATGTCATTCCTACATAGCACTCAATTTATTGAAACACTTTGGCTCAGCAGTAGTCTTCAATCTCCCTTTCCAAGCCAACCAAGCAAGGAATTTAACTTTTGGTGGAGACGCGTTATTCCAAAGTAGACTAGTGACTACCACAGAATTACTATACACATACATATTATAAAGGGAAGAGACACTAAACTAACTTGATGAACATGCCAACCACTTCAAGTAGTTATCTTTATTTGCAACCCCTAACTCCACCTGATTCAGACTGGTGATTAATCTTGCCAATTCCTCAGTCTCCCAAGCAAATAAAGATCTTCTAAAATTCATACTCTTGCACCCTGATATCCTTCTTCTCTCCATCATCATGCTCAAGAATATCTCTTTCTCAGTTGATAAACTATACAGCCTAGGGAAGTTAGACTTGATGCAATGGTTCCCAAACCAATGATCCTTCCAAAAGTGAGTTCTAATCCCATTCCCCACAACCAACTGTGAATTTTCCAAAAAAAAAAAAAGACTCAACAGATGAGGATTAGATTAACCAATACTTAAGATCCTACCACATAATTTTGAGTCGTAGCTACCAGAACTTGAAAAATGAAGCCAACGCCCACCATTGAATTGGTATTTGCTACAAAGGACTATTTCCCATAGGGTACTATTTTCAACACCAAATCTCCACCATCATTTTGCTAACAAGCAATCATTCACATTCCCAAATCTTTTGATTCCCAACCCTCATTGATCTTTGCTTTTGGTAATCTCACCCCACCTGACAAGGTGGATCTTCCTTTGCAAATCAGACCCTCCCCATAGAAAAGCTACTTGCATGCTATCAATTGCCTTGGCCACATATTGAAGAATTTTGAAGATAGATAAATAATACAAAGGAAGGCTAGACAACATAGACTTGATGAGAGTTAGTCTACCTCCAAAGGATAGCAATTTCTATTTCCAAGGTGCTAACTTGGCCATTACCTTATCAATGACTAGTTTCCAAGTTTTTTTTAATCTGGAGCTGGCACCTAATGGTAGCCCAAGATAAGACAAAGATAGCCTCTGGTTTCTGCAATTCAATCTAGATGCACACTCCTCCACCACTTGCTCAGGCACTCCCACTCCATACACATAACTCTTGTGGAAATTGATCTTCCAGCCTGAAACTAATTGGAAGCATCTCAAAATCCTTTTGATTGTTAAAACCTCCTCTCATCTACCTCATAAAAGATTATTGTATCATCCGCAAATTGGGGATGAGATACAGTTGTTTTTTATTCACCTTGGCCTAACACAACCCCTTTTATAAGCCTTCTTGAGCTTGCCCTTTGCAGTAACATATTTAGACCCTCAGCTACAAGATTAAAGAGGAATGGTGACATTGGATCTCCCTGCCTGAGGCCTTTTTGTGGAATGAACTCGGGAGATGGAGACCCATTTATAAGTATTGAAATTCTGGATAAAGTCGACCACTTCTTAATCCATTTTCTCCACTAGGCCCCAAACCCAAACCCATTTATCATAGACAATAGACACTCCCACCTTACAGAGTCATAGGCTTTTTCAAAGTCCAGTTTTAGAATGAGGCCCCTTTTTTCCACTCCTCTTCTACCAATCAACCACTTCATTAGCTATTAAAACCCCATCCAATATATTCCTGCCCCCAAGGAAAGCTTATTGTGCCTCCCCAATCACTCTAGATACCACTTGCTTCATTCTATTGGTGAGAACTTTAGCTAAAATTTTGTCCAATGACCCAATAAGGCTGATTGGTCTATAATCAAATATATTAACTAGCCCATCAATTTTGGGAATGAGAGTGATGAAGGAGCTATTTACACCACTTGCCAACTTTCCATTCTCATGAAACTCATTAAAGAATTGAATGATATCAGCCTAAAGAACCTTCCAGCATTTTTGAAAACACACCAAATTAAAACCATCTGGACTAGGGGCCTTGTTACCATCACAACTCTTGACAGCAGCCCATATCTTCTCTTCAGTAAATCTGGCTACAAGACTTTCAGCTAGCCAATCAATTCGAATAGATTTGAATTGGCCAAGCAACTTTGGCCTGTGCATCCAATCTTCTAAGAACACTTTTTTGAAGTGTGTGAAAACTTCATACTTCACCCCCTGTGGTTCCTCAATCAGCTCCCCTCCCACTGATATCGAGTTAGGTAGATTTCTATTCTGCCTACTAGAAGCCATAATAAGAAAGAACCTCGTATTTTTATCCCCTTTCATACTCCAGTCCATTCTAGATTTTTTGAGCCACATCCATTCTTGTTTTTTGTTCAGTGACCATACTTCTTTTATGAGCTCTTCTTCTTTCTACATCTGCTTTGGACAAATCCCTAGATTCAGCCACCAAGTCTAGATTGTGTAATTCTTCTTCAGCAACCTTGATAGAGTGTGTGACATTTCCAAATACCTCGGTTTTCCATTTCTTTAGATTCAGTCTGAGATTTCTAAGCTTCACTTAAATGACATACCTAGCCCAACCTGGCACTACTGTTTCTAACCAGGATTTCTTTCTAACTGACATAAAGTGGAGGTGCAAAATTCAAGCATTAATGAACTGAAAGGGTTTTGGTTGCCAATCCTTACCATCCTCCATCAAGAGAAAAGGGCTATGATCAGATACCCCTCTTGGAAGATCCTAAAGTTTAAAATTATATCTTTCCAACCACTTTGTCGAGAGTAGAATTCTCTCAATTCTGCTCCAACTACCCCTTGCACTTGAGTTACTCCATGTAAATTGTCTACCTTGCACTAGTAAATCAAATAATTCTAGACCCTCTATAAAATCATTAAAATCCCTCATCCTTCTGTCTCTTCTTATGCATCCTTTCTTTCACCCAAATTTCTAACCTCATTGAAGTCCCCCTCCCCCCTATGCACCAAGGATCCCCAAACTGTGTTTTTAGACTAGCTAGCACATACCATGCATGATTTGTTCTAGCTACTTCATTAGGTGCATAAAACATTAATCAAGACACAATTAAAGTCTGGATGGATCATACCTGATAGCATAACGAAATTTCTTGTGCTACAACACTGTGAGAGTGTAAACACACTAGACTTCCCCTCACACACACACACACAAAATTCCTCCAAACAAGCGTTCAGCATCAACCGACATGTACTCCATATCGTCAAATGGCCATAATGATTTCACTATATCAGTTGACATTCCTGCCTTCTTTTGCAAGAACAAAAAATCAAATGTTCTTTCTTTGAGAAGATTTCTAATCTTCTTTCTCTTTTCAGATCTCCCTAGACCCCTAACATTCCATGACAAGAGCTTCATTAACATAATGGGTAGACTCCTAAATCTCCTAGCAGTGTTGTTCAGATACGAACACCAATATTCCCTGTGCCTCTTTCTTTGCATCCTCCACTTTCTTTAATTCTCTTAGCGGTGTTGTTCAGACATGTCATAGCGTATTTACACCCCATGGTTATGGATAAGACTTTGTATGGACATCATGCATTTAACATCACAGTTTTAGAAAGAAGAGACATGGATTTTCCTATTACTCACATGGCATGATCATATGCATCTCCATTATTTATATGTCTTGTTAATAGTATTTCCTACTGGGCAATAGCTCACCCCAAAACTAACAACATATAAGAAAATGATGGTGTGATTCTGCCAAAGTGAGTTGGTGTTGTATGTATTTTGAAGGGAGCACAAAGGATTAATGAATGCTAATTGTTGAAGCTCCGGAGCTATCCTTTGTTTTGGGACAGAAGTCCATTTTTGTGTATTCAAGGACGATCCTTGAAAAGGTGTACGCCTTTAAGGCATTATACTTTTATATTTCTCTTGCTCTTGAACTATTGTTAGTATTTTGCGAATGTAAACAAAATAATGATGTAATCACTTGGAATAGTTCAATGAGAAAGAGATTATTTTGAATTATGGAAATGTATTCTCTAATAGTTTTCACTGTATCGAATTGAAAATATTTATGATTTAAAATTATAAAATGATGGATATATTTGGGGGTGTTACAGTAAACATGCATCATTACTAATTTTTTTTTTCATAATAAAATGTACATATTTATGCATATTTAATACCTTTGAAAAAATAGATTAAATATAACATTTTTTTAAAGTGTTGTAATTATGTCACAAAATATTAAAATAAAATCTAAAAAAAGAGTAGTGATATACAAACATAAAATCAAAACAAAAAATTATTAATAATGGTTTGGTTGGATTTTGATCTATTATTTTATAATAAAGAGTCCAATGACATGTTTTTTTATTATACAATTGACACTATCACGTCATTTTGGGGTAAAATTTGCATAAAAATTCTAGTGAAATAATATTTTTCAACAACAAATGGTTATAAGCAAAAAACAAATGATGGTCAGTAGAGAGTAGAGAGAGAAATGATACACAAAATATGAAATGCAAAAACAAAAAAGGGTCAAAAGTAATGAATAAAAAAGAAAAAGAAAAAAAATGGTGTACTTAAAAGATGAAGGAGTTTCTTTAAAGAATGCAAGAGACTAAATATAAACTGACATTCAATTGTCTCATAAAGATAGAGAAAAAATAATGAGCAGCATGATTGCATGAATGTAATATTTGTAGGATGAGGAGTGCGTGAATGACTTGGAGAACGTGTAATGTATAACAGTTAAGGTTTTGGGGTAAGAGAAAGAATTGATTAGAGAAAGAGTGCATAAGGATCTTCTTCATCTTTCATTTTCTAAATCATAGATTATGGAATCATTATAGAAAATGGTAAATTATGAAAAAAAAATATATTTTTAAATTATTTTTTAAACTTAAAAATTTACAAATTTAGTATGAGATGTTGGAGGTCCAAATCAATCAAAACAATTTAATTATAAGGAAACAACAAAATCAAAATTTTCAAATTAATTATAGGGAAACAAAATCAACAAAATAAAAAACTTTAAACATATTTGAATTGATTTTTGATTAATTTATTTTAAGTAAGGAATGATTTTAAGTAGAGATTTTAGAAGATGGGCAAATAAATTAGAAGGTCAACAAACTGTGTTCGTATATTTAATTTTAGGAAATGATCATCTTTTAGGCAATGATATTAGGAGATGGGCTTGAAGAATTTTATTTAATTATTTATTTATTTAATTTGAAAATTATGTGAGACACATTAATAGTTAATTACTATTTTTTAAATTGGAAAAATCTAAATTAATTATAGGAAAACAAAATCAACCAAACAAAACAATTTAAATAGATTTGAATTGATTTTTTGTTTAATTTATTTTAAGGAAGAAAAGATTTTAAGTAGAGATTTTAGAAAATGGAAAAATAAATTGGAAGGTCAACAAACCATGTTTCATCTTTTAAGCAATGATCTTAGAAGATGACTTGAATTATTATTTTTTTAATTGAAAAATTATGTGAGACACATGAATTTCCTATATTTGATTTAAATTGAAAAAAAATAAGAAATTGAGATTATGTATATAGAGCTCTCACATCCCTTCTTATTAGAAATCTCATTTTCTTTAATATATAGGAAGTATAGATAGATTATTAGCCTTTTAAGATAATTAAGAAACCTTAATAGATAGGATTTTTTCTGATTACAATTTTTTCCTCTCTATAAAAGGATGGATGAGTCCACTTTGATTACACCTAATATTTTTCCATCACTAATTAAGAGAAATAGAGTAGGGAGGTGAGCCAATAATTAAATATTCAACTAAAGAGATATTGTTTTAACTTTTCAAATTTTAATGACCAAGTATATTCTTTAGATGAATCCTGTTAAATTCTACCGTGTATTCTAAATTAATAACACTTTATTTTTAACTAGTCAATCAAATTAATTTGACCAATTAAAGTTAAAAAAATATTATAAACATAAAATAACGAATTTCTCACATGGAAGGCAATTTGTTTGATGAATAATTTTAGGTATCCACACCTATCTCGAATTTACCCTAAGTGAAATTGTGTGATTGTTTGTGTGATTGTGATTGAATTTGTGTGGCGCAGAGTAATGAATCTGAAACACAAGATAATAACTCTGGCTTCGCCTCAGTCTCCAGCAATTGAAACAGCACAACAGCTCCACAACCGCTTTTCTTCATGAAGCTAAGATCCTTGCCGATTTCTAAAGGCTCCCCTATGGCTGATCTAACGTTGTATCGGATGGTGGTTGGTTTACTTTCACTGCAAGAAAATTGACTTTTAGCGGCGTTTCAAAAACGCCGCTATAGAACTAAAAAACGTCACAATAAGATTTTACGACGTTTAAGATTTTCGTCGTAGATACGGCCGCCGCAATAGCTTAGCAACGCTTCAAAAACGTCGCTAAACACATTAGGCGGCATTTTTTTAAAAACGCCGCCAAATACTTGACGCCGCTAACTTTTCTGTGTATGACATAATGCTGACATCATTTAGTGGCGTTTTTTCACAAAACGCCACCTTTCTTCATTTTCATACTTGCCTCAAATATGATGTCATGATGACTTCATTTAGCGACTTTTTTTTTCCAAAAAACACCATTTTTTTTTTTAAAGAACAGAAAGCCCAATTAATTGAGAATTTAACTAGAGAGATTGAGAATTAGTTGAAAATTTATACAAATTTAACTAGGAACAAAGATTGAAAATTAACTAAGAACATAGGTTGGCTCAATTTTGAATTATAATGCAAAATTGAAGACTAAAAATTTCACTTTATCTCCTTGGAAATTTATACAACTTTCCAAATCTCAATCATGTACTCAGTCTGAATTTTCTTCAAATCATCCCCCATTTTGTTGTTCAACTGTGCAAACCAATCTGCAATCCAACCTTTACTTTGCCACCAACATAAGTCTATTTGTTGATACTAATTATCTTCATAACACCCTGATCAAAAATAAAATGAAAAATGAGAGCACACATAATCAACACAACTTGTTAATTCTAAATTGCCCTGGGTTTCCATTTCGATTGGAATTTAAAGGCTTGGCAATTCTAACCTTAGGTTGTTTTTGTTGGAACAACTAAAATAAAATTTCAGAAACTGGATAAACAGAGCTAGATTGAATGGTACATATACAACAAACATCATATAACCAAAGCGATAAAACGGTTAGCTTGAAGTTTTAGACTCCCAAACAGGAATTGTATCAAAATATACTAGTGACAAGCATAAAGCATGATGGGCTACAGGGTAACAAAGATTAAATAGAATAAACTTCCAGCCATCAAAGGGTGTCTTTTCCCCATTTTTTGGTGGACCATGATCTAGGTAACTCAGCAAAAAATAAAAAATAAACCAAGAGTTGAATGACCAATGTTATAGAAACTATAAAACACTTTTAGGATGCAAAATGATATTTTTAAGATAATCTCTTGTAGCTTCACAAAATCAAAAGCCAAATCATCTACATATTGTTGGTTGCTATTGGTGTAAATCACATTTTTTTTCTTTCCAAGCAATTGCAAGCAATGAAAAATAGTACTTTATCAATTTACATGGGAACTACACTGAAATGATTATTAGCATGGCGAAATCTCGACTCTCTTCCCTAGCGCTTCTTTTTACCTTTAGCAAACCAAGCTTTAAAATTTGCGTCACAAGAGAAAGACAAGGAAAGGGGGAAAGGGATGAAAGAAAGAAAAAATACCTCACTATATGTGGTTTTTCCCTTGCTCTCCACTTTCTTACAAACTGAGAAACAATTGAAGCAGATTCAAATTTTTACCAAAACGAGTAATTAAATATAGTTGTAGAGTTGTCCTCACTAATATTACTCAATGCATAGATTCATCTAAAAGTTAAAGGCCGTTACCCAAACCTAACCTTAGTATTATTTTGCACAAGTGACTGCCTTCACATGGAAATTTTATATGCCGTTGTTCAGAAATAAAAATAATAATTAATTAATTAAAAGATTAATATAGCCAAGCTTCATTGATGGAATGATTTAATTGAGCATACACTAGAATAGAACCTGATGCTATAAAATATGCATGAATCAATCAAGTCTATATAAAAGAAATTACTGACTTATGATACTGAACTGGCGCACACCCCCACCAATGATTCTTGATACTCGTTTCTTCTTTGTGGCACTACTATTTAGGGAAAAGAAATTATAAAGTCAAAACCAAAATAAAGCATCAGTAAAATAGCATATCAACCTGCAAGATCACCAACTAGCACTGAACATAGAAATTCATAAAAAAAACTCAATAGTCTTCACAGTTATTTGGGAAAGGAAAAGAAAAAATGAAAAAAAGAAGGACATAAGTACCCATGGATTGATATCTGAGGATCTTTGTAAGCAGCTGCAGTACTATTGTCGCTTGTTGAAGCTGGAATGGAACCCTCTCCACCAAAATGCTTTTGACCAGAAGTGTCCAATATATCTAATTCAGGAAGTGTGATACCCAATAATACCTGTGGAAAAAGTCTGTTATAACACACAAAATGAAATACAATTTGTGTTTATGGTGAAATGGTGTCAAATGAAGCCTGTCAAGCTCACAAGACTAACCATCATATTTTTATGTGGCAAATGACATAATCAAGTGAGCATGATTTTTAATATGCAACATGCTTAGACAACCATGAATACTCAACCAGTACATACACCTACTGAGCCAACCTCTCCACAGAGTGTAGTGTCATAAGAAAAAAAAAACAGTTAATTTAGACATCAAAACATTAGTATGTTAAAAAAGTTAAATGAATATAAACAATTATAAAATTTTCATGAACATTATTGAAGGAAGCAATATAAACATTGAACATAGTTTAATGAACAATATAAACATAGTTTGACTTTTTTAAGATTTTCATGCTAAGTTAAATGAACAATATAAACATAGTTTAACTTTTTTAACATTTTCTAGTCTGACAAAACAGCTTGAAATCAGTCTGGTACCCAATGAAAGGTAACTTCGCATCTCCACCAATAAAGACAGAAACACAAGTGAAGCAATTGAAAACTGCAAGCACTTATAGTAAAGTGGAAATAGAAAAGAGATGAAATTTAACATATTTGTTCTTGTTCTTCTTCCTATTAAAAATAAAAATAAAAAAGTGGCATCATTGAACTATGTTGCATGAACAAAAAAAAGGTGTTAAGCAGAAACTGAGATTTTCGCTCATGGTAGGCATGATTCAACGACAAGACCTCATGTTAAATCACAAAGAAATGATCATGAATCTCATAGTATTGATTTTTCATTTGTTAAGCCTTAGACAAAAGTAAATACATCTGATCATAACAATCCAAACCATAGATAGATTTATGTGTTGTTGTTACAATTAAGTTTATTGACTATTCTTTTTAGTTTATGTTTGGAATTCTTAATAAAATGTTATACACTAATTGTCCATTTTCTCTATATATGATTGGTAATTTGGTAGTTGTACTTCCTTCATGACAAGGCAGGTGGCAGGCCAGCCACTTCTGAGGATTGGCTTGTTAGTTGTGACCAAATTTTTGAATAAAGAAATTTCCATTTTTAGTTGGTGCAACTAAATTTCTATGAAGGTGTCATTTTGAAGTGATTCTTAATATGTTACTTGTGAAATATGCCTTGGACTTTATTTATTTATTTTTGTTAATTTCCTTTGGACTTTATTAAACAAGAGTATATCTATGATTATGGTCAGTCTTACATATACAATAACTAATAACTTTTGTTGGATGGATCTAAAAAAGTAGGCAAAATTTATCCATTGACAACCCTAATAAAAAAATCATTTTTTTTTTCGTTAACAAGTTGCTGATGTAAATACTCAATACATACCTTTTGCAACCACCATGTGATGACCAATGGAGAGAAGGGGTGAGTTGGTTGAGAAACGTGTTTTCAATTTTTAGGATTTGGATCTTAATAATGATCTTATAGAGAGACAAAATTATAATAAAAAAAGTAAAAAAATAAGTGGGCGTAATGAAACTTTTTGTGGTGTAAATAGAGAGTCATCCAACCCTTAACCCAGCGAACAATTGACACAATGTTAAAAATTCAATGATAAAATTGATGTAATTAAATAAATAAATAAACCAAATTGATATAATTAAGAAGCAATATAGATATAATTTAACCCCCAACTTATTAGAAAAACAAACAATATATTAATTCCAAACCATAGTCGTAGTGAGGTACAGCGCATATCATCACTACCATGTTTCCTCTGGATCATGAAAATGAAGCTTATCAAGAAAGCATTTGCAATAAAAACAACAAAAACTTTAGAACAAATATCTCTAGGTCCATCATGAAACAAAGAAAAAGTCTGGAGTTCCAGACTTAGCCACTTAAATATTTTTTTGGTGGAAGATTTTATGTAGTATAAGATTTATATATGGAAATTTTGATTTTGGCAGAATTCTACTCAATTCAAACCCGATAATTCACCAAAATAATTATCCTAGAAATCCCAGAATTGACATGCCAAACAAACTAGTAGTTAATCAGTTAGTAGAGAAACTCTTTTGTTGTGATCTGTTTTGCAACTACAAAACAGAGTAAAACTGGAGATCAACTTACAACTAATTTCATTCTCTTACATGTACTAAAAGTAAATATAAATAGGTGAGAGGAGCATGAAACAAAGGTTTGTAATCTGTAATTCAAATCATCAAGTTTCTCTTATAAAATATATTATATATATGCAAGCATCTAGATTTCAGGACAAGTACCTCATTATCAATAGGTTTTTCTAGTTTCACAATTTATGGTGTACCTAAAAGTTGAAAAGGTAAGAAATTAGCTTGATCTGAAAATTAGTAAGCATTTGGCTACTGTGAAAACCTGAACTAAATAAAATAAATAAAAATTTACAACTTGGGTTTACCTTCAAAGCTTTTGTCGAGACTACCGGCTCCTTTGAAGAGTTGATCGATGTATGGCCTGCAGTACAGAACCCCTCAAAGGAATTGTAGTTGCCAAGCTGCAAAATAAAAGGCATTGTTCCACCAATATACAAACATAAATTATGTTCTACCAATATACAAACATAGATTGAAAAAATTGAAAATAGTGAGATTGAAAAACAAAAAGATCAAAGTGAATGAGATTCTATTGAAAAGAGAGCAGACCAAAAATAGCAAGTGAAAAGATTAAAAAGAGTAAAACTCGACTGAAGAGAGGCCGGATCGAAGATCTGATGGAGCAATAGAGAGAGAGAGAGAGAGGGAGAGAGAGAGAGAGAGAGGACCTGAGGGATAGTAGCGACGGGAGGACCAGACCTGAGGAGGAGCTTCAACAGGCAGAGGGCATCCAACGCCATCGATTAGCAAAATTTACCAACCTCTCAATACAAAATAGGCGATTCAGAACAGTCTAATCCACACCTGTTCGAGCTTTCCTTGGAACAGAAAAGCCTATCATTTCATCGGCTGGTTTCCACTTGCTCCGACTCAATCGGTCTCGATCCCGGTCCCTATCTTGATCCCGATGATTTTGATCCTTCTTCACTCCTCGGTCTCGCAACCCCACTGATTTGTGCAACTCAACCGAACCATCTTCCTCTGCAAAGTCATTAGAATCAGAATCAAGAAAAACAAAACCATCAAGAAATTTCAACAAAATGAATGCAAGAATCAGTGGATTTAGAATTAGATCTGAACAAGTGATCGGAATCAACCTTGGTGCATCTCTCAAGGACCATGAGGAGACAGAGAAAACCCTAGATCTAGGATGAAGAGAGAAAAAGATAGAGAGAAATAGAGAGAGAAAACAAAATGACGGAAAGAGAAATGGGTACAGAGGGAGACGGAGCACTGTTTAAAGGGGAACACGCGTGTCTTAATTTCACTTTTTTATCTTCCACAGCGTTTTTCAAATAAACGTTGTCTAAAAAACGTGGTTATAGACCAATTTTGTTGTAGTGTTTAGTATCTTACATTAAGCAGATCCGCTACTTTCTTCACCATAAATCGGGTATGTCAATTTACGCACTCTCCAATTGAAGATCATTAGCAAATCGTAAAACGGAATTTCGATATCTTAAACATACATCCAACTGTGTTATTGCTTCAGCCTACTTTTACTACTCATCTTTAGGCATTTCGAATGTTGATTGGGCTGGTTGTGTGGATGATCGGTGGTCCACGAGTGGTTATGAAATTTTCATCGACTCCAATTTGATCTCTTGGGCCTCTCGCAAGCAATGAACTACGGCTCAATCATCTATTGAATCCGAGTACAAAGCCTTAGTCGATGCTACTGTTGAAATGTCTTGGCTTCAATCCTTATTGTTTGAACTTGGTGTTACCTTGCACACACCGTCGATTTTGTGGTGCGACAATCTTGGATATACCTAGCTGTCAGCTAAACTGGTCTTCCATGCACGCATTAACCACATTGAAATTGACTTGTATTTTGTTCAGGAAAAGTTTGCTCGGTGGGACCTCCAAATCCAGTTCATCTCTTCCCGAGATCAGATCGCCGATGTTCTCAACGAAGGCTTACCTTCTTAGTCCTTGTAGTTCTTTTGCAACAAGCTGCAAATTCGCTCCTAGGAATCTTCAGCTTGAAGGGGGCTATTGATCAATATGTAGAGAGATTTAAAGGGTGGCACTATTTGCACTTCAAAAGATTGGTTAGACACCCCAACTTTATAAAAAATAAAAAATAAATAAAAAAAATTATTACTATTATATCCCTTTTTAAAATGATCAAAAAAATAGATACTAAAAAAAGTAAAAATCATTCAATTTTGGACACCGCATGGCATAACCATTCCCAAATTTCTATTATTTTTTCTCTTACTCTCTTACTTTCTTCACTTTTCATTTTCATACTCAACCCTATTTCCCTTAAATTTATCATTTTTGCATTCTATTTTATATTGAAGTCAACAATGAACAATGCAAAAGACATTTCAAGCTCTTTTCGATAGAGAAAGTATGTTTTCCATTCATCTTCTTCATTTTTGTTTGATAGTTTTACAAAATTTGTTCAAAAATTCAGTACCGAACAAATTACATTTATTTGGAAACTTGTTTCTAAACAAATTTTATATTTTCGACGATATGTTTTTGAATTATTTGACATTGTTCAATAGTTTTTATATTTGAACAAAATGTCTATATTCAACTCTGTGTTTTTGTGCAAAAATAAATAAATAAATAAATAATCGTAGCAGAATATCTTTACTACTACAAAAAATACCATAGTTTCTCAATAAAGCACAAATGATGAGTAGACTGTTTGTTTAGTTTCCTATAGTCATCATATTAGATTGTCAATGGCAAAACTACTTTGTGTTACAACATATTTCTATGATAAGAGTTTATGATTGAAAGAAAACTTCAAATTTCAGAGAGAGTTTATGGGGGTCATTGATTTTAGAGAAACGATGGAATGAAGAGAGAAAAGAAATATAGAGTTCGGTATTGAAAACTTGTGATTTCTCTGAATGATGACTCTGCCGTGAGAAGTTGGGTCTGTTGTTCTTCTTTGCCATTAGAGGTCGGTTTTGGGTGGATTGGGAGCCTATTTGCTTATGGGGTGTCCTAAGCATGTTTCTAGGGTTTTATATAATAGCTACATTTGGAGTTTTCAAAATAATAGAGTAAATTTCAAATTTTAGATTGGAGCGTCCAAAATATTGAAGTGTCCAACCAATCTTTTACGCGCAAATGGAGCCACTAAGATTTGAAATACATAGTGAAGATGGTCAAAATGAATATGCAAAGCTATGTCAAACACCCGTTTGGTTGTGGATCAGACCTTTTTATGGTCTTGCGTAGTACGAACAAGGCTGGCCCACCCATCCAGAGACCTAAAGCAAAAACTCAAAGGTTAAATACCAACTAGTCCCGCTAAGTAGACTTAAATACCTATAAGTTCTATTGACTTTTGAGTGCACCATACCAATAAGTCCTACAATACCTATATTGCCCTCATTAAGTTCTCATCTATAATTCTTTCATCTTGTCTTTTTTTTTTTAGCTTCTGTCTTTATCTCTATGTCTCTTTATCTTCAAAGAGCCTCACACCACCATTATTTTTAGCCACTACCATTGCCATCGTTGTCGATCACCGTCATCCATTGGCTACCACTGTTATCATCATCTACTTGCTACGACTATCGTTGTGGCTCATTGGCTATTGCCACAGTCTATACTCCACTATCGCCGATCTACCAACATCATTTACGAACCATATCTACTATCACCGATCTACATTCTATCGTTGATGATCTAAACTCTTGTAACAACCCCAACCTATGATTAACGTTAATCCTTAATTTAATATGCCTATTAAGTTATTAAGACCAGATTTTGAATTAATTGCATATGTGTTGCATAATTTGTGATTTTATCTGTTCATCATAGGCACATCTGTTTGAATTTCTATATTGTTCTGTAAATCGAAGGCCTTATCGGCATCCAATCATGAAATTGGCTTGATATATGTGCTATTTGGAATTTTTAGAACATTATGGTAGGCTCAATTGAAATTCAATTCGGAACGATTAAATTAGATTAATTTAATACCCATTTGATTAGTTTTAATAAACCAACATTAATGAAGCCTATGTAAGGTACCTATTGCCTCCACTCATCTTTCTTTCCTTCATTTAACACACTCTTCAGCCTATACACACACTCAACCGTGAGAGTGAGGGAAGGTGAAGGGATTGGAGTCAATTTGAAGCCAAGCTAGCAAGAATTAAAGGACTTGAGGAGAATTTAAGAGTTACAACTTCAACACAACTCAAGCCTCTAAGTAAGAATTTCATCCTTAAACCTTGGAAATCTAGACTATAATGCATGAACTCAAGAGAATTATGTTGATTTATGCAAAATTTGATTTAAAACTTGGGAATTGTAAGTCATTCCATGCAGGCATGTCCATATCATGAAGTTTTGAAGTTCTTTTCATGAGAAATCTCACATGCATGTTCATATTTTGGTTGTAATCTAAGAATTCACCATGTTTTTGAGTTGAATATTTCATTTGGTTATGTTTGGGAAGCTATGAACTCAAATTATGCATGCATATTATATTTATAGCATGTTTCTACACTTCAAGTTGAATTTTGCTCAATTAGCAAGCCATTGGGCCGTGATTTCTTGAAATGATCCTTAATTCATGTTGTTTTGAGAGTTTCCATGCATTTTCTTAAGTTTTGACCCAGAAAAATCAAGTTTTGGTGCTTAAAGATTAAGTTTTGAACTTGGAGATCAAATTTGGAAATTCCAGAATTTGCATCGACGCTCGGGCGTAGACGTTCACGCTCGGGCGTAGACGTTTACGCTCGAGCGACCACTCTCAATGCGTGCACTTCCATTCGAGCGACCAGAAGTACGCTCGAGCGTGAAATGCAAGCCCTCAGAAGTTCTTGTGTTTTGTAGCACACTCGAGTGACAACAGTCACGCTCAAGCGAGGATCTAAGTCTCACGCTTGAGCGAGGATCGAGCGTCCGTCGAGCATAAAAATCAAATAACTAGTACTTTTTCAAAGTTTGCAGGCCGCTCGAGCGAGAAAAGTTGCGCTTGAGCGAACCCTCACATTTTTCATGTCCGCTCGAGCGAGGAATCCATGCTTGAGCGTAGACCTTGTTTTCAGCAAGTATTGGAAAATGTTTTCAAGTACAATTTTGCATCCTCATTTCATCCTAGGCATTCCTAGGCTAAGATTAAGACACCATAATGAGGATAAAGGGTAGAAACACACTAGGAACAAATGAAATAAGTTGTGTATAATCAAAACGTGTGTTTCAATGTATGTATCTGCCATGTTGTCTAGCTCATATGCCACAAGGAAACTAAATTGCCTACTCAGTTTGTTTACTTGGAGCATCTATTATCAGTGAGTAATAACTTAATAAAGTTATGCTCAAGTTAAATTATTTTCGGTATATGAAATAAGATTTATTGAATGGAATGTCATGTTTTATACTATGAATGATTGTCCAACAATAACAAGCATTTATGAAATTATGCTATGATTCAAGTATGTTACAAGTGACATTATGCTATAATTCAAGTATGTTACAAGTTCCCTGTGATAACCCTGATTCGTATTATGCTAATTAATCTTAATTATGATTGTGGATATGTGTTTGATACGATTTTGAGTGCCATTTATATAAATATATGTGGTTCTGAATTTCTATCTGTTCACCGTAGGAAAATCTGTTTGATTATCCGCTTTAGAATTTAAATTGAAGGCCTTATCGGCCACAGAAACCGAAATTGACTATGCCATTGTGATTGGTGTAATTTTTAGAGCCTACGGTGAAATTTAATTAGAAATTAATTCGGATCGAAATAATTAGATTAAATTGATTAATTTCAGTTTAGTTAATTGGCCTTAATTAAATTGATTAGCCAAGTGTGTATATAAGGGCCTTATTACACTCAATTCTATCTCTTGAATTCATTTTGGCTGAGATTACACCCTAGAGAGAGAGAATGAACCGATTGTAGAGAGAGAGGGAGCTCAAATTGGAGATTGAACTAAGAGCTTGGGAATTTGAAAGGCTACGCTCAACAGCTAGTTAGAATTGTGAAGATTGGAGCTCCTAGGTGAGTATTTGAGTATGAATTCATGGGTTTAAGTTTGTAATAATGTGAATTCAAGTTATATTGTAATCAAGAAAGTGAATTGTGTTGAATTGGGTGAGTTTGAAGTTAAAATGCACATGCATGCATAGAATTGCCATGAATTGCTAAGGTTTTGGATAATCAAGCATGCGGCATGTTGAACATGATGAATTGGGCACCGAATCATACATGCATGCATTCCATGTTTTTGAACATCATTTGTGTCATTTAAAGGGGAATTGGAGTCAATAATTGTCATGCATGAATGATCCATGGAGATATGGAATTTGTATGAAGTTAAATACACGGGTTTTGAAAATTATGAAGTGAATTCAAGATAATTTATGAAGTGGGCCATGATTTTGGTCAATTGGTTCCAAATTACTCATGTTCTTGTGTTTTATGATGTCTCTCCATGTTTTTGCATCAAAAATATGAGTTTTAGGCCTTTGAATGTTGAGTTTGAACTTGAAGAACAATTCTGGAAATTCCAAAATTTGGCGTGTCCGCTCGAGCGGGGAAAGCGCCGCTCGAGCGTGGAATGTGAGTTCCCAGAACTTTTGCAGACTTTGATTCTCGCTCGAGCGAGGAGAGTCACGCTCGAGCGTCAGTCATATATGTTTGACCCTCAGCTCGAGCGTCCGAATTAGCGCTTGAGCATGAATATGAAGTAACCAGTACTTTTGCAAACCAAAGGGGTCCGCTCAAGCGAGGAAACCTGCGCTCGAGTGGGGAGCCCTGTTTCAGAAACTTTGTAAAGATGTTTTGTGTTTCATTTTCCGTTCTCTTTCATTTCTAAGGACTCTTAGGCATATATTAAGCATTGTAAATAAGTTAAAAGGATAAGAAAGAAGCCTGAGAGGGATGCATAAATTAAGAACAGATTGAATTGTTTGTGACCCATTATGTTTATGAAATATGTAGGGTCAAGCACAAGGGCAAATCATCCAACGGATCACTGTGAGTAATATCTTAGTAAAGATATTTTCAAGTATGTTACTTTCCAAATGCTACTTCTGTATAAGCTCCATGGATTTGTTGATTTGAGATATGAATGAGTATTCTATATGCCTAATTTGTATAAGGCTGTCGGACATGAATGATTGGGCCAAAGCCTGTCGGACATGAATGATTCGGCCAAAGGCCGTTGGACATGAATGCAAAGATGGGCTAAAGGCTATTTGAATATGTCATTTGATACGTTGGAATACCGTGATGGGCCAAAGGCCGTTTGAATGAAAAGGATCATGATCATGAATATGAAATACGCATGGATATGAATATAAAGAGAATGGACCTGAGGCCGTTTGATACGCCTGATATGTTTGAATTGGGCCTGAGGTCGTTTGATGTGTTCGAATTGGACCAAAGGTCGTTTTGAATAAGAGAGTTGGTTGAACCAAAGGTCTTTTCGTATAGATGGACCCGAGGTCGTATTGCTTTATATAAGAATTGGACTTGAGGTCGTTTTGCATATGGACATGATGTGTTGGACCTAAGGTCGTTTTGCTTTGTTGAGATTTGTAAATCTGGCGTGAATGAGAATAGTGGTTCAAATGTGTACATTATAAGTATGATTCATTTATGAACGAATCTCATTCATTAACCTCTTTATTTTGATATTATTCACTGTGCGTTAGCTCACTCTCATTTATATGTATGTAGGTGAGCAAAAGGACGTCCAACCCCAGCCTTAGTGGAATTTAAGAAAGGAACCCGAGTTTGTGAAGTCAGCCCAGGTGCCTCACGCAAGAGGCCTTATTTATAATCTCTTGTATTCCTTTTGCTATCTCTGTTGGTCATAATAGACTGTTTATGTCTATAAGCTGTTGATTTAGTTGACTATGTGTTTGAATGATCTTGGGTATACAAGATGTTAACTACTGATATGTGGTGTGGGTTATTATCAAGTATATGTGAAATGTTTTGATATGCCATGTAAACATAGCTCATTGGACGAAATTTTGAAGTTTGCTTCCGCATCTGGCCCTATATTATTAATTATTAATTGATATCAGGTTTGAGGCCGTAGACGATCTCACGATTACTGGCCGGTTATGACCTTAATCTATAGGGGCGGGTTTGGGTCATGACATTCCTAGTACCGGAGGCTCCTTATGGAACTGACAACCTATCTGTACCCGGCTGGAGGTTCCTAAGTGGAACTGACAAGTTTACAAGTTCCCAGTCCGGAGGTTTCTTTATAGAACTGACAAGTTATCCTTACCCGACCGGAGGTTCTTCTATAGAAATGACAAGCATGATTTATGATACTCTGTTTATGATCTGTTAGCGCTAACGGATGCACTATGCAAGACTAAGCATGAACTCTAATATATATATATATATATGCGCATAATGAGAATACGCACGTAAACTTTGATTTCAGAAATAGTTATGGAACATCATTCATTTACCCCTTTACTCTGTTATTATTCACTGGGCTACCGCTCACTAATTATTTATTATGTATGTAGGTGAGCAAGCTCGTAATTAGGTTTAAGATGATGCTTGATGCATTTTTGTGTTTGTCAGCCACCTTTTGCGCCTCACGAGGAGGTTCCAGATCAAGTCATGTTTTGTGGTATGTTAATATGAATGTATAAGACTGTTCCTTTGCTCTATAAATAAGTTTTTCTTTTATGTGTACATGAAGTGGCGTGTAAATACTATACCTATGACGTCACTCGTATGTTTATAAAATTTAAGATTTTCAGTTCCATGTATGTCTGCACAGCTCAGTGGACTATGTATATTTCTTTACGTAATTACTTCGGCAGTCCCTAATTTCAAGTCAAGTCTTTAAGAGGCCTTCGGTAATCTAAGGATTACTGGCCGGTTACGACGCTAAACCTATAGGGACGGGTTTGGGTTGTGACAACTCTATATTTTGATCTCTACTTTACCTTCTAGATCTACATTGATCTAGCTATTTTAATGGTGAAATCGACTTCAAATGACTCCAAGTAATAGTGTTTTCTAGATCTCACCCCTTCTCTCTTATCACTGTCTCTTTTCTCAAAGGAAATTTGCTGCAAATTTATTGATCAGTGATAAATTTATCAATCTATCTTGTTTTGTACGCACATGTATGAGGGGTATGTCTTGTGAGCAAGTGATTGTTAGTGTGAATGATTGAATGAATTAGATTTGGTGTTTGTAATTTTTTTTTTTTTTTTTTTTTTGTATACAAATCACTTAGTGATAAATATACCACTAACATCAAACATGTCAGTCATAAATTTATCATTGAATGTGTTTTTTTGATTATTTTGTTGATCTTATATTGATCTATGGCAGTAAAAACTAATGTAAACTATTTTTTGGTAAAGACATTATTTTTCCTCCTCATCTCTCTCCCCCATTCTCCTTTCTCTCTCTCTCTCTCTCTCTCTCTCTCTCAAGGTGGCGGCAGTAGTGATGTAGTGGAGATGAACATTTGTTTTTGTTGGAAAATGGAAAGAACAATGTCTTCAAAATTCACGAGAGATTGGAGGTGGTTGGTGGTAGTAGGAGATAGTGGCTATAGGTGGTCGCTGGTAACCCGAGGTAATTGCTGGTAGTGGGGTCATGATAGTGGTGTTATGGTTGATGTGTTAAATGATATAAGGCGAGGGTATTTTGGAGATATTGATAGTTAAAAAAAGTTATAGGACTTGTAGATAACTCCGGTCAATAGGATCGGCCCGTGAGTGTCTCAAAAGTCAATTGGAGGCCTTTTTTTTTTAATATTATTTAAATTTAAATTTAAATCATTACAATTTTTTACTGTAGCTAATTGTGTAAAACTCATTTTTCACTTTAATTTTTATGATTAAAAAAATTGAGTTATTTAAAACCTTTATGAAGGCTATGAAAATGAAAAGAAATAAAAAGTGTAAATTATCCAATAAATAGAATTTATAAGTTCAAAGAAGGCAATGATATATATATATATATATATAATCATGTGAAAATTGAGGACTAAACTTGTAGAATTTATTCTAAATTTATGAATGCATTTTTCAAAGCAGATTTTATTAAATTAACAAATTGGATACTTTCAAAATATATGGAATTTTTTTTAATGTGGACTTCCAATATATGTAGAAGAGGATTCTCTTTAGAACTTTTTATCATTCAACTATCATCCAATAGCTAATCTAAAGGCCCAGATAATGGTTGGATAAGAAAGTATTAGAGAGGATTCGAATCCAATATATATATGACATGTATTATATTCATGGGTGGGCCCTTTCATTATTGTTTTCTAATTTTGTGGAGGGCTTTTAAAAAATCAAATATTTTGAAAAAAAAAAAAAAGATGGATAAATAATACAGAACGAAGAGAGTATATGTACATATTTTTTAACGGTTCAGTTCGGTTCTAAACCAAAACCAGGCATGTGAGGTTTTGCTTTAAAAACAAGCATGTGTTAAAATCTTTTGATAAAAATAAACTATTATTTAATTATTTTTTGTTACAAATTTAATGTGGTTTAACTATTTTAATTATAATATTTATACTCAATATTATTACAAGAATAAAAATACTTTATTACACTGGTTACAAGTTTTATATGAAAATCAATAGTGCATTTATACCAAATGAATTGGTGGTTGTTTTATATACACTGAATTACACATCATGGAACCGGAAAAAATATTTATAAAAAAAAAAAAATTATATTTTTAAATATTTTATCCTGACATCACATGCAAGGCACAAGCTATTATTACAATATGCTTAAGTTTTGTATTTTGATAATTTTTTTAAAATTTCAACTATTATTTTATGAAATTGAATAGAATAAATCATTAGATACATGATAGTATTATGTAGTATGATATGTATCATTTTTTGATTTGTTATACACTCAATGATGTCGACTCTAATTCTATTACCATATCATTTTGGATGGATTTATGAATCTTTAACATTTCTTCCGAATTTAAAAAAAAAATATATGATGTGTAGCTTTTCTCAATAGATAAATATAAAATAAATATTAAGATAACTTTCCAATCTAAAAAGAACTATTAAGATAAGTCACTATACTAATAAAGAAGTAGAAGAAAATACATACATATACAAATGACTAATTTTATTAATACATAAATCATACTTGTATAACAAATGATCAATTTTATTCATAAATAAATCATTAAGTAAATTAACAATTTTTAATGATATGAACAATATTTTTCAACAAACCATTTTATTAATAAATAAATCATTAAGTCGATTAATAATTTTTCATGATATAAGAAATATTTTTCAATAAAAAATTTTGATAATTTATTATTGCATAGGAGAATATTTTTTTTCTTGGATATTGTGTTAAATTAGAATTTATAGGACCAATTCATATTTTAAACAAACTTTATGGGTGCATTTGTAATTTGCTTAAAAAGAAAAGATTTATGTTTCATAATTGACTAAGAATGTTTGCGTAATTATGAGAAAAAAATATTTCATAATTGATCAAGAATATTTGCGTACTTACGAAAACACCTATTGCATAATTGACCGTGAATATTTGTATAATTACAAAAAAAAAACTTTTATTTAACATATAAGGGAGTTTTTTTGATAAATCCATTTTCTAAGAGCTTTATTCCATCCAACCCATATTCTTTTTTACTATTCCATTAGATCTAATTTGACATAAGAAGACCAAAATACCCTTTTCATCTACTTATGTTCCATTTAGTTCATATTATTTTCTTATATTTCAATAAGTCCTATGGGTGACATAATTACCAAAATACCCCTAATATGAATGTTCACACCGTCAATGTGAATGTTCATATCGTCAATGTGTAGAGGCCCGGCCCATGTCGATCCTCGTGGGTGCCCAGAAAAATTCGAGTCGGGCCGGGCCGGCCCACAGGCCAAAAAAATAGGCCAGGCTCGTCGATAATGTGAATATTCACATTGGCAATTTAACATTCACATTGATAGGAGTGTAAAATTGGCCCGCGGTCCATGGGCGGCCCGAAGCCAGCCCGCAGCCCGGGGCGGGCCCGGGCCGGCCCGTTCATAATGTGAATATTCACATTGACATATTAACATTAACATTAACATTGATAAGAATGTAAAATTAGCCCGTGACAAGTGGGCAGCCCGAAGCCCGGGCCGGGCCCGGTCCGTTGACAATGTGAATATTCACATTGACATGTTAACATTCACATTGATAGGAGTGTAAAATTAGTCTGCGGCCTGTGGCCGGCCCGAAACCCGCCCGCAGCTCGTGGGCTGCCTTGGGCGGGCCCGGCCCGACCCGTTGATAATGTGAATATTCACATTGACATGTTAATATTCACATTGATAAGAGTATAAAATTAACCCGCGCCCCGTGGCTACTCGAAACCAGCCTACAGCCCGGGACGGGCCCGGCCCGGCCTGTTGACAATGTGAATATTCACATTGACATGTCAACATTCACATTGATAAGAGTGTAAACTTGACTCGCGCTCCATGGGTGGCCCGAAGCCCGTGGGCGGCCCGGGGCGAGCCCGGCCCGGCCCGTTGACAATGTGAATATTCACATTGACATATTAGCATTCACATTGATAGGAGTGTAAAATTAGCCCGTGGCCCGTGGCCCGTGGGCGGCCCGAAGCCCGCCCGCTGCCCAGGGCGAGCCCGGCCCGGCCCGTTGACAATGTAAATATTCACATTAACATATTAACATTAACATTGATAACAGTGTAAAATTGGCCCGTGACCTATGGGTAGCCCGAAGCTCGGCCCCGGGCCGGGGCCGGCCCGGCCCGGCCTGTTGACAACGTGAATATTCACATTGACATGTTAACATTCACATTGATAAGAGTGTAACATTAACCCGTGCCCCGTGGCTGCCCGAAACCCGCCCACGGCCCGTGGACGGCCCGAGGCGGGCCCGGCCCGGCTTGTTGACAATGTGAATATTCACATTGACATGTTAACATTCACATTGATAAGAGTATAAAATTGACTCGCGTCCCATGGGCAGCCGGGGTGGCCCGGGTTTGGGTCTGGGCCTACCGCGGGCCGCGAGCGAGCTTCGAGCAGTAGACAAATTTTACATTCCTATCAATGTTAATGTTAACATGTCAATGTGAATATTCACATTGTCACGGGTCGGGCCAAGCCCGCCTCGGGCTGCGGTCTGGCTTCGGGCCGCCCACGGGTTGCGGGCCAATTTTACACTCCTATCAATGTGAATGTTAACATGTCAATGTGAATATTCACATTGCCAATGGACCGGGCCCGCCCCGGCCCTAGGTCGGGCTTCGGGCTGCCCACGGGTCACGGGCCAATTTTACACTCTTATCATTGTGAATGTTAACATGTCAATGTGAATATTCACATTGTCAACAGGTTGGGCCGGGCTCGCTCCGGGCCGCCCACGGGCCGTGGGCGGGTTTCGGGTAGCCGCGGGGCGCGGGCTAATTTTACACTCCTATCAATGTGAATGTTAACATGTCAATGTGAATATTCACATTGTCACGGGTCGGGCCAAGCCCGCCTCGGGCTTTGGTTGGGCTTTGGGCCGCCCACGAGCTGCCGGCCAATTTTACACTCTTATCAATGTGAATGTTAACATGTCAATGTGAATATTCACATTGTTAACGGGCCGGGCCGGGCCAGGCTTTTGGCCTCCCAAAGGCCGCAGGCCAATTTTATACTCTTATCAATGTGAATGTTAACATGTCAATGTGAATGTTAACATGTCAATGTGAATATTCACATTGTCAACGGGCCGGACTAGGCCTGCCCCGGGTCGCCCATGGGCCGCAGGCAGGTTTCGCGCCGCCACGGGACGGGGGCCAATTTTATACTCCTATTAATGTGAATGTTAACATGTCAATGTGAATATTCATATTGTCAACGGGCCGGGCCGGGTCGTGCCCGCCCTGGGCTGCAGACCAATTTTATACCCTTATCAATATAAATGTTAACATATCAAGGTGAATATTCACATTGTCAACCGGCCGGGCCGAGCCCGCCCCGGGCCGAGTCCGCCCCGGGCCGTGGGCGGGTTTCGGGCAGCCACGAGGCGCGGGCTAATTTTACACTCCTATCAATGTGAATGTTAACATGTCAATGTGAATATTCACATTATCAACGGGCCGGGCCGGGCCCTCCCCGTGCCGCGGGCGAGCTTTTGGCCGCCCATGGGCCGCGGGCCAATTTTATACTCTTATCAATGTGAAAGTTAACATGTCAATGTGAATATTCACATTGTCAATGGGCCGAATCGGGCCCGTCCCGGGCCGCCCGTGGGCCGCGAGCGGGTTTCGCGCCGCCACGGGACGCGGTTCAATTTTACACTCCTATTAATGTGAATGTTAACATGTCAATGTAAATATTCACATTGTCAACGGGCCGGGCCCGCCCGGCTCCTGGGCGGGTTTCGGGCCGCCCACGGGCCAATTTTACATTCCTACCAATGCGAATTTTAAAATATGAATGTTCACATCATTAAATTGTTAATCGTTCAAAAAATATTTATAAGAGTATCAAAATTGAATATAAGGGCATAAGTGTCCAAGAAAATAGTGTAAATCAAGAAAATGAACTTTATGAAATAAAATTATACATATTAAAAAATTCCTTCATGGACTTCTTGGGTTAAAACACTTCTAAATTGGACTTATCAATAAAAATCCCAACATATAAACCATCATTAATAAATTACTTAAGATGAAAAGATCAAATAGAGGGAGGAAAAAAAAAAAAAAGAGGACCTATAAAAAAGGAGCTTCTTATATATATATATATATATTAGTAACCAACCTATGTTATATACGGAAATAATTTTTTATTTTAAATATAAATATTTTTTAAAAATAAAATAGTGAAATTAGTCTTGCCGATACTTTGAATCAGAAAACAGTGGCCCCCATCTGTAGGCACGATAATGACCTGAGAAGGGGCCTCATCAGGTAGTTATTATCTTCTTCTTCTTTTATTTATTTATTTTTTATTCAAACAGGTAGCTATTATCAGGTGATTCTTGGAGAGAGTATAATTATGTAAAAGATAAATCTCATTCCCTTTACGTTGTGTTTGGTTAGAAGTTTTAAAAAGAGATAAAAAAAAATATATAAAAGTATGTAAAATATAAATATATTTTATTTATATTTTATTTATCTTTTTCCGTTTTATTTTTTAAATTACCCAACCAAATACTTCTCGCAACTCTAATTTTTTTGTTGGCTTCTATTATCAAACTTTGACTGAACAACACTCATGGTGCGCTTTTGTTGGCAAGTAATTGTTTATGGATTATCCAAATAGGCACATTTAGCTATGCAACAGTGGCTGTTGTGCACCCCCACATAACAGTCATTCCAAATTCATAAAATTCAATTTCTCTTTGAGAATTCTTCTTCTTTTTTTTTTTTTTGTAGATTCAAAGTTTTGTATCCATAGATTCAGAATTATTTTTTGCCTATTGAAATGATATCTAATTTTCGTGTATATTCTGTTTCTAACAAGTCCTATAAATATTGAGAAAAACAGATAGGCAAATAGCATAAAACTCAGCCATGTTTCAACATTTTGAATGTAGTGAATAAGGAACAAGAAATTTTGGTTGTGCTTAAGGAGCAACATGATGAGTAATTAAGGAATTGAAATATTGCATTGGGAGTGAAACATCAGATGCTATATATGTGTAAGGGTAAAATGCACTTTGTACAAATTTCATTTTATCCTTACATATCAAATTATAGTAGCCAAGCCATGCACTTCTAGTCAAGTGTTTATGTCTTCCTTATGTTACTCCATTGTTTAATTTCTTAACAGAATCAAATTATGTAACAAGCACATGACTATGAAATGAGAGTAAAAGAAAAGAATCATTTCTATTTTCCACCGATACACACTTTGTCTCACATGTTAAGCATGCGAGAGTTATATATATATATATATGTTCATATACTAAAAATAAAGATAAAGAGGTAAGAAAATATAGTTTTTGAAATAGCAAATTCGAAAAAATTGAAAAGGAATAAATAGAAGACTATTGTGAAAGACAAAATTTCGTGATTCCAATTTCTGTAAAACCCTAGTTTATCTCCTTAATTATTCACAATTTGCATTTTGTTTTAGCCGAATACAATCATAATTTTATGTAAATTTTGGAATGAAATCTTTATAAAGGAAAATGGAGGTGCTTTTTCTCTTTTGCCCTTATTTCATAGTCATATGTTTGTCACATGACTAGATTTTGTTAAAAACTTCAACAATGGAGTAACAGGAGAGAGATTGACACTTGACTAAAAGTGCAATGGGTTGACTGTCACAATTTAATGTGTATAGATCAAAATAATGTTTGGTGCACAGATAGGATATGTACCTCGAGGATTTGTTTGAGATGTAGAAGCTGTAGTAGGTTTTATTATTAACATATTTCCAGACACAGATCCGCGCCCATATGTATCCTTGTTCCAGACAATACCAAAAAAGAGAGGAAAAAATTTAGCATTACTTTTTACATTATTAGTTTCTTGCCATCACAATTTGATTTAGTTTCTTGCAAGCTACTTCTAAGGTAATGCTGCAAAACATAGTGTTGGAAAATTTATAAAGAGGTAGTTGTGAATTGAAATAGACTCCATTTTGAATGAAAGGGTGTAACCTTTCATGGTGTCTTTTTGTTTTAAAGGAAGGGTCAAACCTCCATTTGAATGAAAGGGTGCAAACCTTTTATGGTGTCTCTTTATTTTAAAGGAATAGGTATGTCCCTTCTTCATACCTTTTCTATTCAAATTGAATAGGTGCCAACAAAGCCTATATAAAGGCAACCCCATTCCAATTTTGATTGATCCGAAAAATTCAGTCTGAAATTCTTGTCTCTTTGCTGTCCATTTTCTTTTAGTGCATTATTCTTCATATAAAATATTAGGAATAAATTTCAAAGAGTTATAGAACACAAGGTTCTAGTTCGCCGGACAAATTTGTTTGAAGTGATTCTACAAATTTGTGAAGATCATTGTATCCTGGGAGATAGACGCCACTCAACTGTAAGCACCGTAGCGGGGTGAATCTGTCTTAAGGATAGAGGGTCACACACTCGACTTGGTCTTAATTATTATTCGGTTCGATAAATAAATCCGGTATGTTATTTATTTATTTTGTTTGAATTTATTTCAAGTTATTTTGTTTACACAGAAGATTGTTCCAACAATCTTAAGACAGATTCGAATTATTCTGTTTACAGAATTTTTCGTTTGTTTCCCTTTTTCATTCTTCATAAATAATTTCGGAAGAAAATTATTTTCTGTGGATTTACAAAATAATATTCTGGTTGGAAAAACAAATAATGTTTATATGCTATTTGATAGATAGTAGTAATATACTGTCTCTTTTCTTTGACAACAACTAGTAGTACGATACTGGTGTCATTAACAATTCAGAATATATTTTTGTGAAATTTTTTCAGAAATTAATTTTGGGTTTTAGAAATTATTTTCTAAGTTTTCATTACTTAAATTCTGTTTTAGTATTTTAATTATTGAAGTGCTACAGAAATTAATTTTTTGTGTGAAATTAATTTGGTTGAATAAAATTTTATTTTATTTCCAAATTAATTGGAAAAATAAAAGTTATATTCTTATTTCTTTTATTTTACAGAATTTAATTTCTTGTGTGGAATTAATTTGGTTGAATAAAATTTTATTTTATTTCCAAATTAATTGAAAAATAAAAGTTATAGTTTTTATTTCTTTTATTTTACAGAATTTATTTTTCTATGTGGAATTAATTTGTTTAAATAAAATTTTATTTTATTTTCAAATTAATTGGAAAATAAAAGTTACATTCTTGTTTCTTTTATTGTTACAGAATTTAATTCTGTGAATTTGGTTTAATTTTCTGTGTAGTGTAAATTCTAATTATAAATTTGTTTTATAAATTAGAATTAATGGCTACTGAAACAAATGCCCAAACAAGTACTACTGTGGTGGCTGTAATGACGCCAACCCCCTCTCCTATGGTGACAGTGCCAATAAATCATGGAGAAAAGCTAGAGAAGTTCTTAAGAACTGACTTTAAAAGATGGCAATAGAAAATGTTGTTCTATCTTACAACTCTGAACCAGGCTCGTTTCCTCCGTGAAGATGCTCCTATCCTGAAAGAGGATGAAACTGACCGGCAAGTGGTTGCTGCGGTTGATGCTTGGAAACATGCCGATCCTGTCATTATTTATTGGTTATTGTATCCGGACTTAGGCTCCGTAGATCCTGTCATTATTTATTGGTTGTTGTTGTCCTTTAATCTCTTTGTATTTGAAGTATAGGTTGTGTTGGACGGGTTTGGTACAGGTTGGTTGAATTTTGATGCCAATAGGTGATGCCCAGATTTTGGCCTTCACGCTCGAGCGGAAGTTTTAACGCTCGAGCGGTCCCTTCGTTGTTGCTTCTCCGCTCGAGCGGGATTTTTGACGCTCGAGCGGGATTTTCCATCTCCCAGTATTTTGCTCTGCAGTTCTTCCGCTCGAGCGGTAGTTTTTACGCTCGAGCGTGATCCCTTGTTTTGCTCCTCCGCTCGAGCGGGGAGTTTGACGCTCGAGCGGGTGCAGCGCCTGCAAAACTTCTGAAAGGGTGCAATCGACGCTCGAGCGGCTTTCTTCACGCTCGAGCATGATTCTGTGTCTTACGCTCGAGCGGGGCTTTCTACGCTCGAGCGTAGAGTCGATTATATCAGTCCGTGATTTCACTTTTTGGATCACTTTTGACCTACCTTTTCTTTCTTAACCTTTAAAAACCGCCATTTGAGAGTTTCTCTCTCTACTCTTACCTTCTCTCCAAGATTTGATCTATTCCTTGTGGTCTTCTACCCTAGTTCTTTTGGAAGAAAGGTAGAGCTTCGCGAGATCTTTCTTTTAATCTGAAAAAGAGAGGATTCGGAGCACTTTGGATTTTGGGTCACCATCTCCATCTTCTCTATTTCAGTTGTGATCTTCAAGGTAGGGATTTCCTACTCTATTTTATAAGCTTTGTTCTAAGTTTTGGTATTTCAAGATGTTGGGGTTACTTAGATAATTTTGGGAAAAACCCTAGTTGTATTAATTATTTAATTTGTAAAATTAATTTAAGGGAATTGGGGAATTTGGTTAAATTCATGAAATTGATGAATTCTTTGATTAAATGGTGTAGTTGGATGATTTAAATCACTCACCTATTGAATTGTTGATATATTTATTTCCAGTCTAGAAATAACTGTTTTGGGCTATCGGTGGAGAATAGTCGTGATTGTTGTAGACATTGCATGTGGATTAGGAATAACTGAAACTAATCACATTGGTTAAGTCATTAATTTTGACTATTGCATTGATACAGAAAATACGTGTATTGATTGAGCATTGCATTTGCATATTGTTTGGGAGGAGATAGGGGATGTACTCCACGGTTTAGGGGAAGATAGGGGATGGACCTCTAAACCGGATTTTTGTTTGGGAGGAGATAGGGGATGGACTCCATTAGCACCATTTTTATGTGTGCTTATTATATTGAAGTGTTTTTACATGATTATTGATACAGCACTAAAATGTGTATCAAATGGGAAGTATGAAGTGTTTTGATATGAGCATGAGTCTCGTTTGTTTTGTTGATATTGGAAGTAATGTGAATATGATATACAATTCACTGTTGTAAGTTTGGCCAGGTTCTGAGCCATGTTGATAATAATGGAAGGTGAAATGTGTCTTAGACATTAGTGTCATGAGACTGTTTAATGATAAAATAGATTATCTTGGTTAACCATCTATTGAATGCTATAGCTTTATTCAATGCTTATATTTGGTTTAGTATTTTTCTACTGGGCTGTGGCTCACCCTTTATGGGAACATCATTTTCAGGTTCAGGTGATAAGCTACCTCCAAGGACTTAGCCTGGAAGGATTTGATGTTTGGAATTTTGAAGACTTGTCTTTAGTTATATGTTTTATTTTGTTATTTTGAGATTTCATGTAAACATTCAAGCCTAGGGCTTAACTTGTAGATGAGTTAGTACTCATCCTTTTTGTGTCCAAGTGTTAGCTTGGAAAGATGTAAGCCCTTAGGGCATTTATTTTGATGTTGCAGGATGTTACATGTGATGTCTTTCAATAAGAATACTCTGATAAATAACTCAAATGATTCATTTTCTTTTATAAATGCATGTTAATGTTATGGTTATTATGGGTTTATTTTGAGGGCGTTACAACTTGGTATCAGAGCGTACCGGGTTTGAATACTTTGGGTACGTGGGAAGTGATTAGTATCACAATGGGTTCGTCTCGTTTGATAGAGACTTAGTGTAATGTTATATGATTACGTGATAATATGTTTATGTGACTATGTGGGTATGGAATGTAGTTTCTAGGATGGTGATTTGACCCTTGAGTTTCTAGTAGTCTTGTTGGAAAGGCACCTGATCACTGCTGCTTCCAACCGGAACTATAGTAACGCTTCGGGACTATTATTATCCAGGAATGAAATTCGTAGGTGCTTATGTGATTATGTGCTTACGTGGAATGAATTATTTTGTCCAATGCATTAGGACGCGAGTGTTTAGTTTCGGCACATTTATTAATGTGCCAACGTCTTTGTTTGTTTCCTTTATTAGGATGTCAGGGCGAGGACGAGGACGTGGTAGGCGTGGTAGGCCGGGTAGGCAGGAGGTACCGGTGCCAGAGGAGATTCCGGCAGTTCATGAGGGAATTGGCCAGGCCAATGTGGCCGAGCCAGTAGGCCAGCAGGCTATGGGCGCTTTAGCCCGAGAGATAGCAGGGGCATTCAGGGAGTCAGTAGGCATTCTTAGGGCTGAGAATCAAGCCCAGGTTGTTGTTGCGGATGCAGGACCTTCCTTTCTGAAGAGGGAGTTCTTCCGGTCTAATCCGGATGAATTTGTGGGTGATCCTAAAGAGCCGCTTAAGGCAGACGAATGGCTCGAACAGACAACGAAGACGTTTGAGATGCTTGGCATCGAAGACGAGGGGTTGAAGGTGACCTTGGCATCATTCCAGTTGAAGGGGGATGCGGGTCAGTGGTGGAAGTTCACTAAGGGGCGTATAGGAGGTACATGGGAGGCTTTTGTGAATGCTTTCCAGGAGAAGTTTTTATCTCCAGCAGTTAGGGAGAAGCTGAGAGACCAGTTCTGCCAGCTTAAGCAGTCGAGTTCTTCAGTGGCCGAGTTTGAAGCTGCATTTACTAGTTTATCCAGGTTTGCACCTGAATTGGTGGCGTCTGAGGAACGCCGTTGTATTGAGTTTGAGAGGAAGTTGAGGCGTGGCCTCAAGCTGAGAGTTGGGGGAACTATGATTCGGGATTATGGGCGTTTGGTTGATGCTGCAGCCCACATGGAAATCATGATGCAGGAGGAGGAGGAAGGACAGAAGGGCTCCAAGAGGAGTCAGGATGGTCAGAGTGATGGTAGGAGACAGAAGGGTTTTAATCCCCAACAGTCTCAGAGTAGCTTTTCTAGATCGACTTTTCCTGTGCCGAGTGCTAGTTCGGGGAAAGGCAGTCAAGGAGGCATTACCTGCTTCAAGTGTGGCCAGCTGGGCCACAAGTCTCCAGTTTGTCCTCAGAGGGGAGGAGTGCAAAGAGCAGCATCATCTGCGGCTCGATCTCAGAGCCAGAGTCAGGGTAGAGGCCAGCCACTCTCGTGTTATCAGTGTGGTCAGCCAGGGCATATGAAGAGGTATTGCCCACAGTTGGGTGGCACACCTGGTGCATCTGGTTTGAGGCAGATTCAGGGTCAACAGCCAGCTCAGTCGGGTCAGGCCTCGAGGGCCAATCAGGGGGCTTCATCGTCTCAGTCGGTGCAGCAATCTTATGCTCCTAGAGGTGAGCAGGTTGATCAGAGGTCATCTGGCCGCGTGTATGCTGTTACTGCGCAGGACCTTGTACCGGCTCCATCTGTTGTGAGAGGTACTTTCTTGTTTTGCAACTCGGTTGCTAATGTTTTGATTGATACGGGTGCATCTCATTCCTTTGTGTCTGCTGCATTTGCATCTGTTTTGGAGTTGGAGTTAGCACAGTTAGCATCTCCTATTTGTGTAGTGTCGCCTCTTGGGGGTGAATTGATTTTGAAACACGGTGTTAGGGGTTGTGATATAGAGGTTGATTACCATAGAATCCCATTTTCCTTTGTAGTGATGCCTATGAGAGGTTTCGATGTTATTTTGGGTATGGACTGGTTATCGTCATACCGGGCAGTTATTGATTGCTACCGCCAGAGGGTCACTTGTTGTACTGTGAATGGTGAGTGTTTTCATTTTCTGGGGGACCGTGTTGGTAGTGTTTTGCCACCGGGGTATGTTCCGCGAGGACGGAGTGAGCTTAGTGGTCTACTTGCTAACCTTTCGATTAGTGAGGACGGTGAGACTCAGATTGTGTTGCCAAGGGTGGTGTGTGAGTACTCGGAGGTTTTTCCCGAGGATCTTGTTGGTTTGCCACCGCATCGAGAGATTGAATTCTCTATTGACTTAGTGCCCGGCACGGCGCCGATTTCTATGGCACCCTATCGTTTTGCCCCAGCTGAGTTAGTTGAGTTGAAGATCCAACTCCAGGAGTTGCTAGATAAAGGCTTTATACGTCCTAGTGTTTCGCCTTGGGGAGCACCGGCCCTCTTTGTTAAAAAGAAAGGTGGTGCTTTGAGACTTTGTATAGATTACCGGAAATTGAATCGGGCTACGGTTAAGAATAAGTACCCTATGCCCCGTATAGATGATCTGTTCGATCAGTTGAAAGGTTCCCGTTGTTTCTCGAAGATAGACTTGAGATCAGGTTATCATCAGTTGAGAGTCAGGGAGGAGGATATTCCAAAGACGGCATTCCGTACGCGGTATGGCCACTATGAGTTTTTGGTGATGCCATTTGGGCTCACCAATGCACCGGCAGTATTTATGGATTTGATGAACCGGATATTCCGGGAATTTCTAGATCGTTTTGTAGTCGTCTTCGTGGACGACATCCTTATCTATTCACCTTCAGAGGAAGAGCACGAGGAACACTTGAGGGTGGTGCTTGATTTACTTAGAGCCCATCAGCTTTATGCTAAGTTTGGGAAATGTGAGTTCTGGCTAGAGGAGGTGAAGTTCTTAGGCCATGTAGTTTCTAGGGAAGGGGTGTCTGTTGATACATCCAAGACAGAGGCAGTGCAAGATTGGGTACAGCCTAAGAGTGTGTTTGAGATCCGCAGTTTTCTGGGATTAGCTGGGTATTATCGCCGGTTTGTAAGAGATTTCTCCAGATTAGCTTCGCCTTTGACTAGATTGACTCGGAAGGGAGTCAATTTTGCTTGGAGTGAGACTTGTGAAAAGTCGTTCCAGGAGTTGAAAGTTAGACTGACCACTGCTCCAGTCTTGATTATTCCGGAGAGAGGGTTGGGTTATGCAGTCTATTGTGACGCCTCACGAGAGGGTCTTGGTTGTGTGTTGATGCAAGAGGGGAAAGTGGTTGCCTATGGCTCACGTCAGTTGAAAGTTCACGAGAAGAATTACCCTACGCATGATTTAGAGTTAGCAGCTGTGATATTTGCCTTGAAGATTTGGAGACATTATCTTTACGGTGAGAGGTTCGAGGTATTCTCGGATCATAAGAGTCTGAAATATCTGTTCACACAGAAAGACTTGAACTTGAGGCAGAGGAGGTGGATGGAATTTATTGAGGATTATGACTTTGAATTGCATTATCATCCGGGAAAGGCCAATGTGGTGGCCGACGCCCTTAGCAGGAAACCTGTTGGTGACATAGCTAGTATAGCCATCCGGGAATGGGAGATGTTAGGTGCACTTGGAGAGTTTGATTTGCTTCTGGGCGAATCCGTTGAGGCTGCGGCCTTGTTTTCTGTTGTTGCGCAACCTACACTTGTGACTCGAGTGTTAGAGGCTCAGAGGGGCGACCTTGAGGTAGAATCCCTCCGTGAGAAGATTTCTGGTGGGAAGGTTGAGAAAGGTTTGACGGTGTATCCCGACCTGAGTGTGAGATACCGAGACCGTCTGTTTGTGCCGGAGTCTCATCGAGAGGAGGTACTTCGAGAGTTTCATCATTCACGCCTTGCGGTGCATCCGGGAGGTACTAAGATGTATCGGGATTTGGGTCGCCAGTTTTGGTGGCGGGGTATGAAGAGAGATGTGGCAGCTTTCGTATCTAAGTGCCTTACTTGTCAGCAAGTGAAGGCCGAACATCAGAGGCCAGCGGGTTTGTTGCAACCCTTGCCTATTGCCGAGTGGAAGTGGGAGCATGTCACTATGGACTTCGTTGTAGGTCTTCCGAGGACTCAGCGGGGCAGTGATGCTATTTGGGTGGTTGTAGACCGGTTGACTAAGTCGGCGCACTTCATTCCTATGCGCGTTAGAGATTCAGTAGATCATCTTGCCGACTTGTATATTCGGGACATAGTGAGGTTGCACGGGGTTCCAGTGACGATCGTCTCCGATAGGGACCCTCGTTTTACTGCCAGATTATGGCAGAGCTTGCAGAGCGCCTTAGGTACTAAGTTGACCTTTAGCACAGCTTATCACCCTCAGACTGATGGGCAGTCCGAGCGTACTATTCAGATCCTTGAAGATATGCTTCGGGGTTGTGTTCTTGACTTTAGCGGGTCGTGGGAGAGGCACTTGCCATTAGTGGAGTTTGCCTACAACAACAGCTTCCAGTCTAGTATCGGTATGGCACCGTTTGAGGCCTTATACGGCCGACCGTGTAGGTCTCCTGTTTGTTGGGCCGAGGTGGGTGATGCACCTCTGTTGGGTCCGGAGTTAGTGAGGGAAACGACGGAGAAGGTTGAGCTTATCCGTAAGAGGCTTGTTACAGCCCAGAGTCGTCAGAAATCTTATGCCGACCGTAGGAGGAGACCTTTGGTGTTTGAGGTGAGTGATCATGTCTTTTTGAAGATATCACCAAGACGGGGATTGATGAGGTTTGGGAAGAGCGGGAAGTTGTCCCCTCGATTTATTGGCCCTTTTGAGATCCTTGAGAGGATTGGCGAGGCTGCTTATCGTTTAGCTTTACCACCGCAGTTGTCCGGAGTACATGACGTGTTTCATGTGAGTATGCTTCGGAAGTATGAACCGGATCCATCACATGTATTGGATTGGACCGATTTAGTAGTTGACGAGGATGTCTCGTATGAGGAGAGACCGGTTAGAGTTTTGGATAAGCGGGATCAAGTCTTGCGAGGCAAGACCATTTCTTTGGTTAAAGTTTTGTGGAAACATCATGGTGTGGAGGAAGCCACTTGGGAACGTGAGTTGGAAGTCCGCGAAAAATATCCGGACATGCTTATCGATTTGTAATCTTGTATGTAGATTTTGTAATATGGTCGAACTTTAGAGCTTTATGTATATATGTCTTAAGCTGTAAAACATTGTGAATGTTTTGGTTAATGGAAATATTTTGGAACTTGTCTCGAAATGGAAGTTTAATGGAACATTGTATATGATGAATATATTGAAAATCCTTGAAATTGAAAGAAAATTGCATAGTGTTAATGCAGGTTGAAATATATGTTTGTTTTGCATACTGTGGCATGCCTCTTAGTTAAGAGATGGAATGGCCGGTGTTGGGTCAAGTTGTTTTTTATTGAGTTAACATATTGTTGGAATTTGAGAAAACTTGTTTTTAAAACCTTGTGCTTAATTTCGGGGACGAAATTCTTTTAAGGGGGGGAGGTTATAGCGACCCCGGTCTTTTCTCTTTAGATTATTGTATCCGGACTTAGGCTCCGTAGATCCTGTCATTATTTATTGGTTGTTGTTGTCCTTTAATCTCTTTGTATTTGAAGTATAGGTTGTGTTGGACGGGTTTGGTACAGGTTGGTTGAATTTTGATGCCAATAGGTGATGCCCAGATTTTGGCCTTCACGCTCGAGCGGAAGTTTTAACGCTCGAGCGGTCCCTTCGTTGTTGCTTCTCCGCTCGAGCGGGATTTTTGACGCTCGAGCGGGATTTTCCATCTCCCAGTATTTTGCTCTGCAGTTCTTCCGCTCGAGCGGTAGTTTTTACGCTCGAGCGTGATCCCTTGTTTTGCTCCTCCGCTCGAGCGGGGAGTTTGACGCTCGAGCGGGTGCAGCGCCTGCAAAACTTCTGAAAGGGTGCAATCGACGCTCGAGCGGCTTTCTTCACGCTCGAGCATGATTCTGTGTCTTACGCTCGAGCGGGGCTTTCTACGCTCGAGCGTAGAGTCGATTATATCAGTCCGTGATTTCACTTTTTGGATCACTTTTGACCTACCTTTTCTTTCTTAACCTTTAAAAACCGCCATTTGAGAGTTTCTCTCTCTACTCTTACCTTCTCTCCAAGATTTGATCTATTCCTTGTGGTCTTCTACCCTAGTTCTTTTGGAAGAAAGGTAGAGCTTCGCGAGATCTTTCTTTTAATCTGAAAAAGAGAGGATTCGGAGCACTTTGGATTTTGGGTCACCATCTCCATCTTCTCTATTTCAGTTGTGATCTTCAAGGTAGGGATTTCCTACTCTATTTTATAAGCTTTGTTCTAAGTTTTGGTATTTCAAGATGTTGGGGTTACTTAGATAATTTTGGGAAAAACCCTAGTTGTATTAATTATTTAATTTGTAAAATTAATTTAAGGGAATTGGGGAATTTGGTTAAATTCATGAAATTGATGAATTCTTTGATTAAATGGTGTAGTTGGATGATTTAAATCACTCACCTATTGAATTGTTGATATATTTATTTCCAGTCTAGAAATAACTGTTTTGGGCTATCGGTGGAGAATAGTCGTGATTGTTGTAGACATTGCATGTGGATTAGGAATAACTGAAACTAATCACATTGGTTAAGTCATTAATTTTGACTATTGCATTGATACAGAAAATACGTGTATTGATTGAGCATTGCATTTGCATATTGTTTGGGAGGAGATAGGGGATGTACTCCACGGTTTAGGGGAAGATAGGGGATGGACCTCTAAACCGGATTTTTGTTTGGGAGGAGATAGGGGATGGACTCCATTAGCACCATTTTTATGTGTGCTTATTATATTGAAGTGTTTTTACATGATTATTGATACAGCACTAAAATGTGTATCAAATGGGAAGTATGAAGTGTTTTGATATGAGCATGAGTCTCGTTTGTTTTGTTGATATTGGAAGTAATGTGAATATGATATACAATTCACTGTTGTAAGTTTGGCCAGGTTCTGAGCCATGTTGATAATAATGGAAGGTGAAATGTGTCTTAGACATTAGTGTCATGAGACTGTTTAATGATAAAATAGATTATCTTGGTTAACCATCTATTGAATGCTATAGCTTTATTCAATGCTTATATTTGGTTTAGTATTTTTCTACTGGGCTGTGGCTCACCCTTTATGGGAACATCATTTTCAGGTTCAGGTGATAAGCTACCTCCAAGGACTTAGCCTGGAAGGATTTGATGTTTGGAATTTTGAAGACTTGTCTTTAGTTATATGTTTTATTTTGTTATTTTGAGATTTCATGTAAACATTCAAGCCTAGGGCTTAACTTGTAGATGAGTTAGTACTCATCCTTTTTGTGTCCAAGTGTTAGCTTGGAAAGATGTAAGCCCTTAGGGCATTTATTTTGATGTTGCAGGATGTTACATGTGATGTCTTTCAATAAGAATACTCTGATAAATAACTCAAATGATTCATTTTCTTTTATAAATGCATGTTAATGTTATGGTTATTATGGGTTTATTTTGAGGGCGTTACAGGTTACTAAAATAACATCCATTAGAATGCTAATTGCCATTGCATCTCTATACAATTTAGAAATTCATCAAATGGATGTTAAAACCGCTTTCTTAAATGGTGAGTTAAATGAAGAAATTTACATGGAACAACCAGAAGGGTTTTCTGTTCCAGGGAAAGAAAAGAAAGTGTGTAAATTGGTTAAATCATTATATGGTTTAAAACAAGCGCCAAAGCAATGGCATGAGAGATTTGACAAGCCAATGATGTCAAATGGATTTAAAATTAATGAGTGTGACAAATGTGTTTATATTAAAAACACAGATAAAGGTTATGTCATTGTATGTCTTTATGTAGATGATATGCTCATCATAGGTAGTAATAATGACATGATTAAAACTACCAAGAAAATGTTGAATAAACATTTTGACATGAAGGACATGGGCATTGCTGATGTAATTCTTGGTATGAAAATTACCAAAACATCAGAAGGATATGCTTTGTCACAATCTCATTACATTGAGAAAATACTTGACAAATTCAGCAAAGATGATGATCATCTTGCTAGAACACCTGTAGATGTTAATTTGTATCTTTCTAAGAATGTACAGGAAAGTATTTCTCAATTAGAGTATGCCCAAATTATTGGAAGCTTAATGTACTTGATGAACTGCACTCGCCTAGATATTGCTTATGCAGTAAGTAAATTAAGTAGATATACGAGTAATCCGGGAGTAGAATACTGGAAAGCAATTATGAGGGTTCTAAGGTATCTCCGATTTACTCGTAATATTGGGCTGAATTATACTAGATATCCAGCAGTACTTGAAGGATACTGTGATGCAAATTGGATATCGGATACTAGAGACTTGAAGTCTACCAGTGGATATGTCTTTACTCTTGGTGGGGCGGCTGTATCTTGGAAATCTTCCAAACAGACTTGTATTGCTAGGTCTACTATGGAATCTGAATTGCTTTAGACAAAGCAGGGGAAGAGACAGAATGGCTTCGCCACTTCCTTGAAGATATTCCAATTTGGCCAAAACCGATGCCTTCTATATGCATACATTGTGATAGTCAATCAGCAATTGGTAGAGCACAGAGTCATATGTATAACGGTAAGTCTCGACACATTCGTCGTCGACATAATACCGTAAGAAAACTACTCTCTAATGGAATTATGTCCATAGAATATGTTAAGTCTAAAGACAACATAGCGGATCCACTAACCAAAGGGTTAGCAAGAGAGTTAGTTGAGAATTCATCGAGGGGAATGGGACTAAAGCCTATTAAATAAGAGTTACCACAATGGCAACCCAACCTAGTTGACTGGAGATTCCAAGATCTAGGTTCAAAGGGACAACCGAGTTGTGAATGACTCAGAAGGATCACTGGGGAGTTTATCTCCTACCCATTTATTTGATGAAATAGTGATGTCTGCAGCGGTTTAGGTTAAGTAATACTTTTAATGATTCTTATATCTAGGTAAACCTAGTGGAGTATGGCAGGATACTTTTCATAAGAATCACCTATGTGAGTGTGAACTGGGCCAGTTCTATAAGATTTGTGAAGGGCTACAAGTCTTTAGAGCACTCATGAAAGACCAGGTTGTTCAGGGCCAAAATGAACACAATAGTGAGAACTAAACTGTGTCTGGAGATATACTGTGTGAGTTCTATTTTCTTGGTTTACACAAACGGCTAAACAGTTTAAGACATCATGTTCACTGGTTAGATAGTAAATCCGATAGTATCTCACAAGGGAAGGTTCAAAGCCAAAAGCTACCTATCCTTTGCAGAATATTTCCAATTTCTGTACTCTCTGTATTTACATCATGTTGTTGCATTTTCTCTCTGTCAATTTCATTCATGTGGGGGATTGTTGGAAAATTTATAAAGAGGTAGTTGTGAATTGAAATAGACTCCATTTTGAATGAAAGGGTGTAACCTTTCATGGTGTCTTTTTTGTTTTAAAGAAAGGGTCAAACCTCCATTTGAATGAAAGGGTGCAAACCTTTCATGGTGTCTCTTTATTTTAAAGGAATAGGTATGTCCCTTCTTTATACCTTTTCTATTCAAATTGAATAGGTGCCAACAAAGCCTATATAAAGGCAGCCCCATTCTAATTTTGATTGATCCAAAAAATTCAGTCTGAAATTCTTGTCTCTTTGCTGTCCATTTTCTTTTAGTGCAGTATTCTTCATATAAAATATTAGGAATAAATTTCAGAGAGTTATAGAACACAAGGTTCTAGTTCGCCGGAAAAATTTGTTTGAAGTGCTTCTACAAATTTGTGAAGATTATTGTATCTTGGGAGATAGACGCCACTCAACCGTAAGCACCGTAGCGGGACGAATCTGTCTTAAGGATAGAGTGTCACACACTCGACTTGGTCTTAATTATTATTCGATTCGATAAATAAATCCGGTATGTTATTTGTTTATTTTGTTTGAATTTATTTTAAGTTATTTTATTTACACAGAAGATTGTTCCAACACATAGTGGGTTCACAAATTCGTTCAACTGATGAATGAGCAGCAGGAAAAATAAATAAATAAACTTTATTCACCAAAGTTCATAAACCAAGTAGAAAGCAATGGGACTTACATTAGGCACACCCATTTCATCAAATGTCGTCCTTTTAAACTTGTATTGGGGACTAGATGAATTTCAATTAATTGAATCCAAAGTTCAATTAATTGAATCTGTCGTTTAATCAGCAATTTTCAGCTATATTTCATCTGTTGACGGTGTCCGTCCTCCTCTAGCAATCTTTGAACAAAAGGGTACTCGTGCTAAACTAAGCTATCTGGGCCTTCTAATGCTTCTTCATTTAACGGTTTCGGCACATGGAGAATAACCTGCATGCAAGACGCATTCAAAGGTCATTTGGAGATAAATATCATGGCATTGTAAAAGACCATCATCATATTTCCATCTACTTTTTTACTCTATTTTTTCATCTCTACATACCAATCATCTTCTTGACACATCACTGAATTTATAAAGTATGTTTAAAAAGTGGACTTGTATATCATTTTCTTAATATAAATTCTATCATTTTGCATCTAAGAGTAAATGAATAATAACAATAATAAATAGAGAATTTAAAATTAAATGTCGATTACATAATTGGAAATTTCCAATCAGTTAGATAATAAAAAAATAAATAATAAGTCATTTTTTTTAGGGCAAGTATGTCTTCTATTTGATGTATGTCTTTTTTTATGTGTGAAACTTGCATCTAAATTTTTTTTATGGTACACTTTCTTTTAAGCAAATGATATACAAGTTCATTTTCTAAATTCACTTTTTAGAATCAAATATCTGTAAATGAAATGATTGACTGATAATTAGAGAAGATATGATAGAGATAGAGAGTAGTCTTATATATTCTAATAAACTGTCACAATTGGGTCTAATTTTTGGACCTAAGCAATACCACCAAGACATTTACTAATAAATCTTATATCCATAACTTATGGACTATTTCCTATAAATATTCTTATGATCACATAAGTCCTTTTCTATGTAAAATGACACAATTACCACAAAATTTCAAATATTAGGTGGTAACCATCTGTCCGTAGTGTTTGCCATTTAATGAATCATACATTTGAAAAAAAATTAATAAGGTATTAGTAAACATACTATGGTGATATGGGTAATCTCACATCAAAATCTCTCAAATGTGACATGTTGATAAATATTAATTCTTGTCGTTTAATTGAATAACATTTAGAAAAAGTTTAATAAGATATTAATATACATACTATGGTAATATGAGTAATCTCACACCATAATCACTCAAACTTCACATCAAAATTTCCCCAATATGGAGCAATTTCACATTAGAATTGAATGACACATTTAAAAAAAAAGTTTCAAAAGATATACGGTAATATGAGTAATCTCACATTAAAATCAAATGTAAATACTATGGATAATCATATAATAACAGCAATTCCAAACAGATAAGATTATGAATAATAAATAAGGGTATAAAGGATCTGATAAAATAACTTCCTAAGTAAATAGGACTTATGTAGCTTTAAAAAAAAAATCATATAAATTTTTGATACATATGTTTTTGAAACAAGACTTTTGAGTAAATTTCTCTCTTTTAATCTGTCCCACTAATACACAATTCACCCAAATATTAAAGCGAGACTTGTGTGTATGTTCCATCTTGTGGATCCCACTGTCTGTTAGTAAACAAATTTCATTTAGTAATCAAGTAAGACTTGTCCCATTCTTAGTAAAACTAAAGATTTTGAACCAAAAATTCTACAAATAAATTACTTCTTCTGAGAAATTTACGCTAAAAGATTTTAATGTCTTAAGTCCTTTACTTATATTTCTTGTTGCGAAAAAGACTTCTTCAACATTTTACCCCTTTCTTCTACAATATTCTCATTTTTTTTCTCTTTCTTTTTCTCTTTCCTTTTCTTTATTCTCTCTCTCTCTCTCTCTCTCTCTCTCTCTCTCTCTTATACACGCGCGCACACACACATAATATCTAGCCATTGAAGACTGCACAACATCATCTCCACCATCTGTATTGTATGTCGCTAGCATTCATCGTTTCCACTATTCGCCAGCACCTCAAATCTATCATTGCTAACTACCATCTTTACCATCAACCTCCAGCATCTTAGATCTGATATTGACGAATTCAAATTTGAGAACAACGATCTTAGATCGAAAACCTTAGATTTGAGACTGAGAATATCAAATTTGTCAGAAGAAGACTGCTAGAGTTATCCATTCTCTCTCAATAGCAAACAATAAAATTTTAATGTTTACTATAGTAAACTTTTAATCTGTTAACATTATTCATTCAATGTTTTGATAAATTTTTCATTTAATATTCTAGTAATAATTGTAAAATTATAGTAAGTATTGTGGTTAATGATGGTAATGTTGAAAATTTACTGTTTAATATTAAATTCATACAATAAAATTTTACTATCATATTAGACTAAAGTTTTACTGCCTACATAATAGTAAATTGGGAAGAAAAAAATCGTTATTTGCTAAATGGTGGTTGTGATGGTGCTAGTTCTCATCGTCATCAAAAAATGATCATTCAAGATTCACGGCAGAAAGTGTTAGTTAGAAAGTTGTTGGTGACCGACGATTAGAAAACAATCGCTAGTGGCAATTGATGACTGGAGGTCATGTTTCGTTATGCCTATTAAACTATTGGAATGGAATAAGTTATTATTTTTTTTATTTTTCTTTTTAAGAGGCTAGTAACAAACAAGTTAAAAATTTACAAAGATCATGAGTGTTAATATTTGTGGCAGTGATGGTATGAGTCGTGGTAGTAGTGATGGTGGTGGTGGTGGTAGCATCGATGGTAGTGATAGCAGTTATAGTAAAATAATAGTTGTGGTAGTGGTAGATCGATGTGCATTTGTGGTGGTGGTAGTTATGGCGGCGGCGATGGTGGTAGTGGTATGGTTTTTGTGAAGATGGTAGTAATGGTGGTAAGGTAGTGGTTGTAGCGACGGAGGTACTGATAATGGTGGGAGTAGTGGTTGTAGAGTAGTGGTTCTAACGATGGTGGTGGTGGTGGTTTTGTAGTTGTAGAGATCGTGGTAGTGGTTGTTGCGGTAGTGGCTGTCATGACCCGAACCCGCCCCTATGGGTTAGGGACATAACCGGCCAGTAATCCTGGGATTACCTACGGCCTCAGACCAAAACAGACATATCTTGTCAGAGAAAAGGGGCCAGACGGAAGCAATAAATAAAAACTTTGTCCATAGAGCCGTGCTTATATGCACATAACAGACCACATTTAGTTACGTTAATAACCCACAGTTCAAAAGTACAGTTTCACAGAATTCATTACAAACAGGATCATCCAAAACGAGTCAACCTATGACAGACCATTTACATAATTACATAAAGTCCCTACCGGCAAGACAAAACATAAATACATAGCTAAAGGCAAGGGTAAGTCTCAAGAGTGAGACGCAAGGCTGACTTCCTCAAAACTCGGATTTATCCTAGCAGACTTCACTGGGGCTGGGTTTGGACTTCCCTTGGCTCAGCTACAAACACATGAATGAGCGTGAGCGATAGCCCAGTGAATAATATCAAATATAGCAGTTACATAACAATATGTAGAACAACATGCTCTAAACGGCCTTGGGCCCAATTCTTACTTCTATTTAACGCATATATATAACTATACGAAATTCAAAACAAGTAACTGTAGTTCTAAACATTCTGGCCTTCGGCCCATTCGGATTTCCATTCATGGCGAAACGGCCTTCGGCCCATTCACTTATGTCGAAACGGCCTTTGGCCCACTCTTTTATGTCAAAACGGCCTTTGGCCCACTCTTTCATACCAAAACGGCCTTCGGCCCACTCATTCATGTCAAAACGACCTTTGGTCCATTCATTTCCATCAAAACGACCTTTGGTCCATTCATTCTTATCGAAATGACCCTTGGTCCATTCATTTACATCAAAACGACCTTCGGTCCATTCGTTCTTATCAAACGACCTTCGGTCCATTTATACCAAAACGACCTTCGGTCCATTCCTATCAAAACGACCTTCGGTCCATTCATTTACTCCTGTCGGACTTTTGTCCACAATCCCAATTAACAACTTATAGAGTTTATAGGGGAATAACAATTGGACATTTGACAAGCTTTCAAATATTGATATTACTCACAGTGATCGGTTTGTGGATGCGCCCTTGAGCTTGATCCTACACATTTCATGAGTACAAAAGGGTCACTAACAGTTCAATCCGTTCTTTAATTCACATATTCCTCTTTAGGCTTTATTTTTATCTCAATAACTCATTTACAAGGTTTAACATATGCCTAAGAGTACTTACAAGTGAAAGAGAACGGAAAACGAAACACAGAACGCATAAACAAAATTTCATAAAATAGGGTCCCCGCTCGAGCGTCGACTTATCCGCTCGAGCGGACCCTTAAGGCCTGCAAAAGTACTGGTTGCATGAAAATTACGCTCGAGCGTTAAATAGGGCGCTCGAGCGGAAGGCCTGTCTACAAAATTCCACGCTCGAGCGTGATATGCCCCGCTCGAGCGGACATCCAACTCTGCAAAAATGCTGGGAGCATGATTTTCCCGCTCGAGTGGCCATTACCCCGCTCGAGCGGACATCGAAATTCTGGAAAACCCAGAACTGTGTTCTTGAGTTCCAACATCGAATTCAAGGGCCCCAAATGCATGATTTCGGCTCAAACTTCATATATATGTGTACTAACATGATATAGACACTAAATTACCACATATTGAAACTCAATTCCCATGAATCAATCACATGCAAACCCAACTTATACCAACTCACTTCCAATACATTAAATTCATGCATTTAAGTTTCATATCTTCATCAATCATGCATGCATGTCAATTCTTGACTCCATTTCTATTCCAATCAATGCAAATGGTGTTCATTCTCATGGAACACAACAAAAACATGCTTGCATGTAGGATTTAACACTCATATACATGCTTGATTATGCAAAACCATGGTGATTCTATACATGCATGTGCATTTTAACTTCAATTCCATCAACTGGAGTACAACTCTTGTTCTTGATCACCAATTAACCTTTAATTCACAAAATCACAAGTTCAAACTCAAGAATTCATAAACAATCACTTACCTAGAAGCTCAATCTATGGTCAGTTCTTGAGTTGGACTTCAAATTCGTAGCCTTGGGCCAAAATTACACAACTTTCTCCCTCTCTCTCTCTAACAGCCAACCTCCCCCCTTTCTTAGAGTTTGATCAGCCAAAAATGAAGGTATATGAGAGAATGAGGAGTGTAGTGCTCAAATACAAGAAGCCCCACTAGCCACATTTAAGATATTAAACAATTTGAGCACAATGCCATTAAATAATTCAATTTAATCTGGCCCGAATCAATTTTTCGATTAAATTTCACCGTAGGCTCTAAAAATTATGCCAATCACAATGGCGTAATCAATTTCGGGTTCTATGGCCGATAAGGCCCTCAATTAAATTTCCAAAGCTGATTATTCAAACAGATATTCCTACGGTGAACAGATAAAACTTCAAAATCACATATATTCACATAATGGCACATAAAATCATGGTAAACACATAATCATACTCAGTTTAAGGACCAATTGGCATATTACGGAACAGGGGTATTACAGTCTTCCCCCCTTTAGGAAGTTTGGTCCTCCAAACTTAATTTACCTTCGTCGGAAAACAAGTGTGGATAGCGTAGACGCATTTCCTCCTCTTTTTCCCATGTAGCATCTGTCCCGTAGTGTTCCTTCCATTCCACTTTCACCATTGGAATGGATTTGTTTCTCAATTCTTTCACTTGTCGGTCAACAACTCTTTCCGGCCATTCAGCATATTCCATATTTTCATCAATAGCGACCCGGTGAAAGTCAATCACATGCAACGGGTCTCGGAGGTAACCCCTCAACATTGACACATGAAACACATTGTGGATTTGCTCAAATCCCGGTGGCAAAGCAACCCTGTAGGCAACTGGACCAAGTCTTTCCAAAATCTGGAACGGCCCAATGTATCGGGGCGACAACTTGCCCTTTTTCCCAAACCTGACTTGACCTTTCATTGGAGAAACACGAACGAACACATGGTCGCCGACCTCATACTCAAGAGGTCTTCTCCGAACGTCTGCGTAACTCTTTTGTCGGTCTTGAGCTGTTTTGAGCCTTTGTCGAATAGTTTTGATCTTTTCGGAGGTGTCTTGTACAATTTCAGGCCCAAGTAAAGCTCTGTCCCCGACCTCTGTCCAACAAATAGGTGATCTGCACCTCCTACCATACAAAGCCTCGTATGGTGCCATACCGATGCTGGAGTGGAAGCTGTTATTATAAGCAAACTCTGCAAGCGGCAAATAGTCTTCCCAACTCCCCTGAAAATCCAAAGCACACATGCAAAGCATATCTTCCAAAGTCCGTATCGTTCGTTCTGACTGCCCATCTGTCTGCGGGTGGAATGCAGTACTGAACCTTAGTTCTGTTCCCATAGCTTCCTGCAAACTCTTCCACAATCTAGATACAAATTTCGGGTCCCTATCTGACACAATGGACACCGGAACTCCGTGTAACCGGACAATTTCATCAACATAAATAGTAGCCAATCTATAAGCAGTAAATGTAGTTTTGACAGGCAGAAAATGTGCAGATTTGGTCAGTCTGTCAACCACAACCCAAACAGAGTCCATACCTCGGGAAGTCCGAGGTAGGCCAACAACGAAATCCATAGTCACATGTTCCCACTTCCATTCAGGAATAGGGAGAGGTTGAAGTAGACCGCCTGGTTTCTGATGTTCAGCCTTAACTTGCTGACACTGGAGGCACTTGGACACATATTCTGCAATCTCTTTCTTCATTTTAGGCCACCAGTAGGTTTGTTTCAAATCCCGATACATTTTATTATTACCCGGATGCATAGCAAATACAGATCTGTGGGCTTCATCTAAAACCCTTTTCCTTAGCTCCGGGATATCCGGGACACATATTCGGTTCCGAAACTTCAACATTCCATTCTCGACACTGAACTCTGCCTTTGGGCTTACTTCAAATTCATCAATCACCTTTCTGAGGAACTCATCTTCTTTCTGTTTCTGCTTGATCTCATCAACAATTGCCGGTTCGGCTGTAATAGCGGCTATCAATCCGCCCTGTTCACATACCACCACTTCAATTTCAGACTTTTCAAAGTCTTGCAAAATCTCCCTTTGTTCAGTAAGCAAACAAGCCATACTCCCTGTTGATTTTCTACTCAAGGCATCCGCCACTGTATTAGCTTTCCCGGGATGATACTGAATCTCCAGATCATAGTCCTTTATCAACTCTAGCCATCTTCTCTGACGCATATTCAACTCTTTCTGCGTGAAGAAGTATTTCAGGCTCTTATGATCCGTGTAGACTTCACACTTTGCCCCATACAAGTAATGCCGCCAGATTTTCAAAGCAAAAACAACCGCGGCCAATTCTAGGTCATGTGTTGGGTAATTCTTCTCATGTGGCTTCAACTGTCGGGAGGCGTAAGCAATAACCTTTCCGTTCTGCATTAACACACAACCCAAACCCTTATAAGATGCGTCACTGAAAATCACAAAATTTTCCGTACCTGAAGGTAGTGTCAAAATTGGTGCAGTGGTCAATCTTGTCTTCAATTCATGAAAGGCTGATTCTCTTTCACTATTCCACTCAAATGGTTGTCCTTTACGTGTCAATTGGGTAAGAGGCACGGCTAATTTCGAAAATTCCTTTACAAACCTCCTGTAGTATCCTGCCAAACCCATGAAACTGCGAACTTCTGTCACATTAGTTGGTGTAGGCCAATTCACAATTGCTTCTATTTTCTGCGGGTCCACTGAAATTCCTTCATTGTTGATCACATGCCCTAAGAAAACAACCTCATCCAACCAAAACTCACATTTCTTTAGTTTAGCAAATAATTTCCTTTCCCGAAGTATTTGTAAAACAGTCCTCAAATGATGTTCATGTTCAAGTCTATCTTTAGAGTATATCAAAATATCATCGATGAAGACTACAACAAACTCATCAAGGTAGGTTTTAAAAGTTCTATTCATTAGGTCCATAAATGCTGCCGGAGCATTAGTCACTCCAAATGGCATAACAAGAAACTCAAAATGACCATACCTCGTTCTGAATGCGGTTTTCTCAACATCCTCTGCTTTAACCTTCAGCTGATGATACCCGGATCTCAAATCAATCTTAGAAAACACCTGTGATCCCTGCAACTGGTCAAATAAGTCATCAATACGGGGTAAGGGATATTTGTTCTTTACCGTTACCTTGTTCAATTCCCGGTAATCAATACACAGGCGCAGAGTACCATCCTTCTTCTTTACAAATAACACTGGTGCACCCCAAGGCGAAGCGCTAGGCCGGATAAACCCTTTATCAAGAAGGTCTTGCAACTGCTCCTTTAATTCTTTCATTTCGGCAGTAGCCATTCTGTAGGGAGTTTTAGAAATAGGCTGGGTGCCTGGTACAGTCTCAATAGTAAACTCTATTTCTCTGTCTACCACTTCCCCTGGTAGTTCATTCGGAAACACGTCTGGAAATTCTCTAACAATAGGAATTTTATTCAATTCAACATTCACGGATTGTTCAGTCAATACATAACACAAATAACCCTGGCACCCCTTCCTGATCAATTTGCATGCTTTCATTGCAGATATCAAATATGGTGGAGGCACTACCCCATTTCCTACAAACACTATCTCTTTCTGTTCTGGGGGTCTAAACACAACCCTCTTTGTCACACAATCTATAGTGGCACAATATTTGGTCAACCAATCCATGCCCAAAATTACATCGAAGTGTCTAAAGTTTAAGGGCAACAAATCTACATATAGGGTAGCATCCTCAATATGCATGTCACAAAACCAATATATATAGTCACATAACACAGATTCCCCCGATGGAGCAGACACACATAACAAATATGGCAACAATTCTAGGGGTCTTTTCAGTCTAGATGCAAATGCATATGTCACAAATGAGTGCGTCGATCCAGAATCAATTAATACAAAGGCATCCTGATTACATATTGAAATAGTACCTGAGACAACGGTATTGGCATTCCGCGTATCGCCCGGAACGAGTGCAAAAACTCTCCCTTGTCTCACTGTATCCCCAGTAGTAGCAGATCTCAAAGTGTTTCCCGGCTTTGGGATCGATGCAGTGGAGCTAGCAGCTACCTTCCCACTATTCTGATTACAATCTCGAGCTATATGCCCTTGTTTCCCACACTTAAAACAGGCTCCCAATGCACGGTAACAGACTCCACGGTGCCTTTTGCTACAAGTGTTGCACATGGGAGCCGTGTCTCGGGAAGAACTTGAGGTAGTTGAGGAGCCCGTGTTTTGCTTTTTCAGAAATTTCTTCTTCGAAAAGAAGCCTTGTCTTTTGTTGCCTCTCCATTCGGTTGTTGGCTTAGCTTGTCTAGCTATATTAGCCTCTGATATGATGGCCCGGTCAAGCACCCCGATGTAGGTTTCCAACTTCAGGACATTCACTCGCTCTAGGATGTCACTTCGGAGCCCACCTTCAAAATGCCTTGCCTTCTTATAATCAGTGTCAATTACGTGTGGTGCAAACCTGGCCAACTCAGTAAATTTGGTCTCATACTCAGCTACAGTCATACTGTCTTGTTTGAGTTCCATGAACTCTGCCACTTTCCTATCCCGGACACATTGCGGGAAGTACTTGTCATAGAAGATTTCCAAAAATTTCGCCCAATCAATATCTCTGTGGTTTTCCCTCATCAACATCCACCATCTTCTCGCTTCATCTTCTAGCATAAAGGTGGCTAGAAGCACTTTCTGTGTATCCGAGCACGGAAACACCTCAAACAGTTTTTCAATCCCAAGTACCCAAGCTTCGGCTTTTAAGGGATCTAGTCCACCATGGAACTGTGGTGGTTTCATTTTCTTGAATTCCTTGGTGAGAGCGATTATCCGATCATCATTTTGATTATCTGGCACAGGTGGTGCCGGAGGTGGAGGTGGCGGGTGTGGTTGCTGCCACTGTTGTTGCCACTCCTGTTGCTGTCTCAAAGCTTCTGCCATTTCCTGGATCAGTCTTTCCATTCTGTCCAGTCTGGCAGTAGAGGATTCCTCTAACTCATCACCTCTGGTCCTCACCATCTGATTAAACTTGCATTATATTTCATACAAAAGATACACAAGTACGCATACACTAAGGAGCACATATTTCCAGATGATTTGCAATGCAAGTAGTTCACAACTTACGCATATAATTATTCATAACAAAACATTTAAGCATATAATCAATGCTTCCAAACTCGTACTTATCACATGAATGCATCCTAGATCTTATCTAGGCGCTTATTGCTCTTTTGGACAAGTGTGTGAGTTATTAACTCGTGCTCTGATACCACTCTGTCATGACCCGAAACCGCCCCTATGGGTTAAGGACATAACCGGCCAGTAATCCTGGGATTACCTACGGCCTCAGACCAAAACAGACATATCTTGTCAGAGAAAAGGGGCCAGACGGAAGCAATAAATAAAAACTTTGTCCATAGAGCCGTGCTTATATGCACATAACAGACCACATTTAGTTACGTTAATAACCCACAGTTCAAAAGTACAGTTTCACAGAATTCATTACAAACAGGATCATCCAAAACGAGTCAACCTATGACAGACCATTTACATAATTACATAAAGTCCCTACCGGCAAGACAAAACATAAATACATAGCTAAAGGCAAGGGTAAGTCTCAAGAGTGAGACGCAAGGCTGACTTCCTCAAAACTCGGATTTATCCTAGCAGACTTCACTGGGGCTGGGTTTGGACTTCCCTTGGCTCAGCTACAAACACATGAATGAGCGTGAGCGATAGCCCAGTGAATAATATCAAATATAGCAGTTACATAACAATATGTAGAACAACATGCTCTAAACGGCCTTGGGCCCAATTCTTACTTCTATTTAACGCATATATATAACTATACGAAATTCAAAACAAGTAACTGTAGTTCTAAACATTCTGGCCTTCGGCCCATTCGGATTTCCATTCATGGCGAAACGGCCTTCGGCCCATTCACTTATGTCGAAACGGCCTTTGGCCCACTCTTTTATGTCAAAACGGCCTTTGGCCCACTCTTTCATACCAAAACGGCCTTCGGCCCACTCATTCATGTCAAAACGACCTTTGGTCCATTCATTTCCATCAAAACGACCTTTGGTCCATTCATTCTTATCGAAATGACCCTTGGTCCATTCATTTACATCAAAACGACCTTCGGTCCATTCGTTCTTATCAAACGACCTTCGGTCCATTTATACCAAAACGACCTTCGGTCCATTCCTATCAAAACGACCTTCGGTCCATTCATTTACTCCTGTCGGACTTTTGTCCACAATCCCAATTAACAACTTATAGAGTTTATAGGGGAATAACAATTGGACATTTGACAAGCTTTCAAATATTGATATTACTCACAGTGATCGGTTTGTGGATGCGCCCTTGAGCTTGATCCTACACATTTCATGAGTACAAAAGGGTCACTAACAGTTCAATCCGTTCTTTAATTCACATATTCCTCTTTAGGCTTTATTTTTATCTCAATAACTCATTTACAAGGTTTAACATATGCCTAAGAGTACTTACAAGTGAAAGAGAACGGAAAACGAAACACAGAACGCATAAACAAAATTTCATAAAATAGGGTCCCCGCTCGAGCGTCGACTTATCCGCTCGAGCGGACCCTTAAGGCCTGCAAAAGTACTGGTTGCATGAAAATTACACTCGAGCGTTAAATAGGGCGCTCGAGCGGAAGGCCTGTCTACAAAATTCCACGCTCGAGCGTGATATGCCCCGCTCGAGCGGACATCCAACTCTGCAAAAATGCTGGGAGCACGATTTTCCCGCTCGAGTGGCCATTACCCCGCTCGAGCGGACATCGAAATTCTGGAAAACCCAGAACTGTGTTCTTGAGTTCCAACATCGAATTCAAGGGCCCCAAATGCATGATTTCGGCTCAAACTTCATATATATGTGTACTAACATGATATAGACACTAAATTACCACATATTGAAACTCAATTCCCATGAATCAATCACATGCAAACCCAACTTATACCAACTCACTTCCAATACATTAAATTCATGCATTTAAGTTTCATATCTTCATCAATCATGCATGCATGTCAATTCTTGACTCCATTTCTATTCCAATCAATGCAAATGGTGTTCATTCTCATGGAACACAACAAAAACATGCTTGCATGTAGGATTTAACACTCATATACATGCTTGATTATGCAAAACCATGGTGATTCTATACATGCATGTGCATTTTAACTTCAATTCCATCAACTGGAGTACAACTCTTGTTCTTGATCACCAATTAACCTTTAATTCACAAAATCACAAGTTCAAACTCAAGAATTCATAAACAATCACTTACCTAGAAGCTCAATCTATGGTCAGTTCTTGAGTTGGACTTCAAATTCGTAGCCTTGGGCCAAAATTACACAACTTTCTCCCTCTCTCTCTCTAACAGCCGACCTCTCCCCTTTCTTAGAGTTTGATCAGCCAAAAATGAAGGTATATGAGAGAATGAGGAGTGTAGTGCTCAAATACAAGAAGCCCCACTAGCCACATTTAAGATATTAAACAATTTGAGCACAATGCCATTAAATAATTCAATTTAATCTGGCCCGAATCAATTTTTCGATTAAATTTCACCGTAGGCTCTAAAAATTATGCCAATCACAATGGCGTAATCAATTTCGGGTTCTATGGCCGATAAGGCCCTCAATTAAATTTCCAAAGCTGATTATTCAAACAGATATTCCTACGGTGAACAGATAAAACTTCAAAATCACATATATTCACATAATGGCACATAAAATCATGGTAAACACATAATCATACTCAGTTTAAGGACCAATTGGCATATTACGGAACAGGGGTATTACAGTGGTAGTAGTGGTGTAGTGGTTGTGGAGGTAGTGCTAGTTGTTGTAGCAGTGGTGGTAATAAGGTTATAGTTGTTCTGGCGGCAGTGTTGGTGATGTTGTGGTAATGGTGGTGATGTGGTGGTTGTAGTTGTGGTGATGATAATGATGATGGTAGCATTAGCGGTGGTAGTGGTGGTGGTAGGATGGTGGAAAGGGTGGTAGCAGAAGGGAATGGTGGTAGTCGCTAAATGGTAATATTTTATGGTGATTCTATGATGGAATTGAATTCCTTAGGCTTGAGAAAGGAATGGGCATTTCTACATTTTGTTGAAATATTCATCCCATTGGAATGACTATCCCACACTTAGATAAGTCCTACCAAACAAGTGAAAGGCAATGCAAAGCTAGAATTGACATTTCATTCCAGTCCATCACATCATACCAAACGTGCAGTGTTGAAAAAATGTATTGAAATGTGTAAACGTGTTTTGAGAAATGTGAAAAGTATATTGAGATTATAAATAAATAAATAAGACAAATTTAAATTAATAAACTTTAAATTGAGTTTATAATGTATGGGGATGTCAATAAGAAGAAGAAGGTACACTTATTAAATTGGGAGACATGCTCAATAAGTAAAAAAATCAAGGGCTTAGGTTTTCGGAAAACCATCAAGTTTAATGAATCGCTTCTTTGCAAGTGGTGGTGGAGATTTGCAACCGAAGACAATGCACTTTAGAGGAGGGTTATTTGTGCAAAAATTAATATGGATCAATCTACTTGGTTACCATGTTTATCTGGATGGGGAACTTGCTCTGTTATTTGGAGAAACACTGTTTCATTGGACAGAATTAACTCTTGGGTTTTCAATCAATTCATGGCCTACACTTGTCTCAAACTTGGTGTTGGAGTTAGATTAAAGTTCTGGAAAGATGTATGGCTTACAAATTCTCATTTACCCAATGTTTATCCAAGACTTTACTCTCTTGTTGTAGATAAAGACTCCTATATTTGACACTACTCCAGAACAACATCTAACTCCAACCAACTTGTATAGACCATTGAATATAGGAGAAACTTAAGAACCTGAGAGGGAGAACTTCATTTTGATCTAATTCATTGTCTGCAATAGTCTGTTCATCCTAGAGATAGATTTAAGGATTCATTGATCTGGAAGCATCCTTCTTCATACTCTTTTATAGTCAAATCACTTTATATGGCCTTTGAAGAGTCTTTAAATCTTTCACTATTTTCTATTTTGAAGCTATGGCAGTCAATCGCACCACTAAAGACTAAAGCTTTTGGATGGTTGGCATGGTGGAATAGAGTTGTAACATCGGACCTCCTCTTCAATCGACGCATTCTGAAAACCTCTATCCCTACTTTTTGTGGTCTTGAGATGAAATCAACTAACCACCTATTGCTTCTCTGTCAATCCTCTTGGAAGGTATGGACTGGTTGTATTAAATGGTAGGGCTTAAGTTGGGTTTGGCCAAGATCTGTGCATGATCTCTTATCATGGTGGTATGGGCATAGTTTTAAGCATTTGGTAAAAACAATCTACGAAGCACTGCCATTAACAATTTTGTGGCTTCTTTGGTTAGCAAGAAATGATATATTGTTCCCAAAAAAAGAACCTAATTGGAAATAATTGATGGAATTGATGAAAGTAAAAACAACCACTTGGGTAAAATACTCGTACAGTATTAATGAGTACTCGGTGAACGATTTCATCTTTTCTCTCGAAGGAATTATGTAACAATTCTGGAAATACAGGGTTCGCTCGAGCACAAAAGTTAGCGCTTGAGCAGTCTTTTGAGGCATCCATTATCTTGCTCTACAAACATAAGATTCTGGGAGCTTGCGTTTTGCTCTCATATTTGAGGTAGGGGTACTTCTAATTTAGTATATCTATAATTTGAGATGTATATGTGGTAATTTCTTAGTTATATTGATGTATATGATGAATAATTTTGATTTGCATAAAGTATTGAAGTTTAATAGGCATTTTTCCCAAATCTTTTAAGGGTTTTAGGATGATTAATGAAAATAAAGTGGTTGATGAGGATTAGTTGGTTTAAAAATGCAAGTGAGGGGAAAATTCTAAAAATTTTACTAAATCCTAGTTTTGAATTTTGATCTAAAGAAGGAGTTTTGTTCAATTGGACCTTAAATCATGATATTGAGTTGATGTTTAGTAGTAACTGTATGTTTATTGATTTTGTTTAGTTTTAGGATTTTATATTGTGATGAAAGAAATTGGATATTATTGGGAATGTGGAAATTGGAAACCCTTTCGATTATTGGCTATGTTAAATCTTTCTTGTTGTAATGAATAAACCTTAGATATGTTGAAATATTTGGAAATTCTTACATCACATTACATTTCATGATTTTGTTCCATGATGGATTCAACTTCTTGGATGTTTAGAAGCATTGAAAGAGGGTAAATAGCATATGACTCCATGTAGTAAAGTCAGGTTTTGGAAACGGGTTGAGTATTGTATTGGTACTCGCGTGAGAAATCTAGGTGTCCAATTACCCTGTCTTGTGCTTGATGTCGAATGAATGTGATATAACGATTCTAGTTTAAACCCAACCCATTTCTTACTTTTGGATCCGAGAACCCGTGTACTTAGCTGTTGTCAATCTCTTTTCCATCTTGTTGCTTGTTGAGTTTGGCTATTGAGAGTTTTCGATTGTGTTTGAAACAGGTTGGGAAGTTAGTTTTTCAAGGAGTTGTTGCTCATAATTTTGCTTGTTCGCTCGAGTGACCATACCTGCGTTCGAGCGGTCTTTTACAATCTGCAAAACTACTGGGAGTTTGATATATTCACTCGAGCAGTACTTCTTGTGCTCGAGCGGTCTTTTGCAGTTCTGAACTTCTTGAAGGGGGTCATTGTTCGCTCGAGCAATTGTGTCTGTTGTTATTCTTGCGCTCGAGTGATCTGTGCATATATCAGTCCGAGATAATACTATTTTCAGTCACTTTTTCACCTCTCTCTCTCCTTCTCTAAACATTTCAAAACCCTAGATCTTCACTCACTCTCTCTAGTTCATGTACTCTATCTCCTAATACTCTCAATTCGTTGATTTCTTCACCCTAGTCCTTTAGAGAAAAAGGTAGAGCACATCGAGGGCTTTGCTTTAATCGGAGTATTTATTGTTTTCGGCTTCCCCAAAGTTTGAATCTTATTCTCTCTTGTCTTTTACTTGGAGGTAAAGATTTTTTTCACTCTTTTATATGATTTTTAGCTTAGTTATTTGCTCTTTGAAAAGGGTTAATGATTTAGGGATTTTTAGGAAAACCTAGGGTTTGAGTTTGAAATCAAAAGAGGAGTTTTTCAAATGGGTTCTTGAAAATGGTTGTGGGGATATGGGTATGAATGAGTTATGTTAAAATGATGGATAATTTTTCTTAAAATTGATTTTGTAAGAAAATGGGTTTTTGCCCTAAATTTTGGATATTTGGAATTGTTAAGGGAAATGAAAAATGATGTTGGATTTTGTACAATTGGAACAATGTTTATGTTGATGATAATGATGGAGTTGGATATGTAATATCACTCCCATTGTAAATGATGAAATTATATCTCTTGGTCGAAAACTATTTGTTAAATAAAAATATCTGTTTTGGGATATCGGTGGAGAATAGTCTTGATTATTGTAGAGATTGCATAAGGATTAAGTTAAATTGAAACTAATTTTTCATACATTGTGCATTGAGCATCATCTCTTAATAAACATTGTAAATGTATTGGTTTTGAGAAAAAGGGGTGAATACTTTGGTGAATCTGGTTAGGGGGTGTGGTTGTGGTTATGATGCTAGCCTATGTGTCCTTAGTGAAAGTCCAGAAACTCGTGCGGTTAAGTACTAATCCTTCTGGTTAGTACCGGTAAAATGGCTTTGGTAATGCTTGTATAGCCTACTTGTAGCACATACATAGAGATTCCCAATGTTTTGTATCTACTGCCCTATTTTCTGTATAAAAAGATTATTTTTCATGAATTCATTTATAATCTGGCATTGCATTATTTTGAGATGGAAAACGAGAAATGTTTGACAAATGGCATGCGTGTGCATTCACCTTATAATTTCTAATATTCATATGCTGTGTTGGAGTAGGTCTATTGGGTTTTGACTCACCCTATGCGAGAAACAACTTTCAGGTGCTGATGATATGCACCAAGGACGTAGCTTGGAAGGACATGGAGCTTAAGACTTCATTTTTGTTTTATTGATGTAATTATTTTTGTTTAAGCCTCGAGCTTTGCTTGTATTGAGTTTAAACTTATTTTGTTGTAATCAAGCATCAACTTGAAAAGTTATAGCCATTAGGGAATATAATTATTTGATTTTACTTTTACTTTAAATCATGTATCCATGTGATATGCTATAGATTCAGAATCTAGGATTTATGAATATATATCACATATGTCATTTTCTGTAATGATCAAAGATATAACGAATAGATGATATGATATTGTTGAACAATTGTAGCAATGTTATGAGATAGGTTAATGCTATTTAGTTTGGGGTGTTACAACTTGGTGTCAAAGCCTCCGGGTTTGAATACTTTGGGATCGTGGTATATGGTTTTTACCGCAATGGGTTCTTTTGTTAGATGATATTAGAAATAGACGTGGTACACTATATGATAACATGCTTATGTGACTAAATGAGTATGGGATTTAATTTCTTAGATATTGATTGGGTCTATGAGTTTCTAGAAGTTTTGTTAGAAGAGCCCTTGATCACTACTATTTCTAGCTGGAACTCTGGAAATGTTGCAGGGCAATCACTATCTAGAAAGGAAGTTTGTTGTGATTAGGTGCTTATGTGAAGTGAATTAATTGTTGTCCACAGTATTAGGACATGAGTGAATTAACTTTGGCACATTTGTAAATGTGCTTATTGTGTTACCTTTATTAGGATGTCAAGACGTGGACGTGGTGGTGGTAAGTATGGTAAGCCTAGGCGGCATGAGGTGCCTTTACCGGATAATATTTTGACACAGGAGGAGGGAGTTGGTTAGGCCAACGTGGCCAAGCCAATTGGTCAATAAGCCGTGGGCGTTTTGGCCCGGGAAATGGCTAGTGCTTTGTAGGAATCCATGAATATTCTCAAGGCTGAGAATCAAGTCCAGGCCCATCTTGCCGAGACAGGGCCGTCTTTTCTGAAAATGAATTTCTTCCGCTCGAGTTTTTAGGAGATCCGAATGAGCCACTGAAGGCAGATGAGTGGCTAGAGCAGATGGTGAAGACGTTCGAGATGCTTGGCATCGAGGACGATGGTTTGAGAGTGACCTTGGCATCTTTCCAACTGAAGGGAGATATGGGTCAATGGTGGAAGTATGCGAGAGGGCGCATTGGGGTGACTTGGGAGGCCTTTGTCAATGCCTTCCAAGATAAGTTCTTAACTCCTATTTCTAGGAAGAAGTTGAGGGATCAATTCTTGAAACTCAAACAACTGAGCACGCCTATAGCAGAGCTTGAGGCAGCCTTTACTAATCTCTCTAGATTTGCACTAGAACTTGTGGCGACGGAAGAACGCCATTGTATCAAGTTCGAGAAAAGGCTAAGGATTAGGCTTCTTTTCAAGGTGGTCGAGTCTATGATTAAGGATTATGATTGTCTTGTGGAGGCAGCGGCTCATCTAGAGACCGTGATTTAGGCGAAAGAGGGAAAGATAAGGGGCTCCAAGCAGAGGAGTCAAGAGGTTCAGGAGGAGACTCGGGACAACAAGAGGCAGAGGGGTTACACCCCAAAGCAGTCCCAGACAGCACAGTTCAGATCCATTTTTCATGTACTGAGTTCTGGTGCAGAGAGAGGTAGTCAAGCTGTGATCACTTGCTTTAAGTGTGGTCAACTGGGCCACAAGTTTTCAGTTTGCACGCAAAGAGGAAAAGGGCAGCAGTCTACACCGTCTATGGCTCGTTCACAGAACTAGAGTTAGGGGAAAGGGCAACTGCTTACCTATTATCAGTGTGGACAGTCGGGCACTTGAGGAAGTTTTGCCCTCAAGAAGTGGCACATTTGGTGTGTCCGGTTCGAGGCAAACACAAAGCCATCATATAACGTTTCTAGTGTAACGCCCTCAAAATAACTACATTAAACCCATCAAATAAATATGCATTGATATATAAAAGTCCCACAACCTTACATTCATCAGAGTTTCATTACAAAAGTATTACATGTTAACAACAAAAGCAAAATGCCCTACGGGCTTACAGCTTTCCAAGTTAACACTTGGTTACAACAAAAGAGTACTAACTCATTTACATATTTAGCCCTTGGCTTGAATTTACATGTAATACATCCAAAATAAAACGACAAAAGTATGTCCGCCTCTAGCCTCCCAAGCTATGTCTTTGGAGGTGGCATGCTACCTGTACCTGAAAATGATATTCCCATATAGGGTGAGCCACAGCCTAGTAGAAATACACTAAACCAACCATGAACAATGACTAAAAGATTAGCAATTGATAGATAGCCAACACTGATACATTCACATAAATCATATATTTATGTCATACGACTTATGAGTCCAAGTTGCTTTTCATTTTCCCTTTTTCAACAGATAAGCATATTAGCTCTATCATCCTCTCAACAGATATGTATAAAAACTATATCCCACATTCACAGATAAGCATATAAGCTATATCCACATTCTCAACAGATATGTATAACAACAATATCCCACATTCACAGATAAGCATATAAGCTATATCCACATTCTCAACAGATATGTATAACAACAATATCCCACATTCACAGATAAGCATATAAGCTATATCCACATTCTCAACAGATATGTATAACAACAATATCCCACATTCACAGATAAGCATATAAGCTATATCCACACTTCACAAAGATAAGCATATAAGCTCTATCTTCACTTCTCTAGACAAGCATATGAGCTGTATCTACGGAGTTCATCCCCTATCTCCTCCCAACACTATCCGGTTTAGAGGTACATCCCCCATCTTCCCCTAAACCGCGGAGTACATCCCTCATCTCTTCCTCTACACATAACGTATACAAACACATTGGTTCTATATACAATCACTCAATACATACAGTTAATGTATTCTATCAACCGTCAAATCCCATGACACATTCCATTGATTAGTTTCCGTTTGCCTAATCATCATGCATTGTCTACAACAATCACGACTATCCTCCACCGATAGCCCAAAGCAATTATTTCTAAGCAGAAAATAAATGCACAAATGGATATTCAATCAACATTTCAATTCGGTGAGTGATAAATAATTCAACTACACCCCTTTTTCCCATACATTCCCAATCTCAACAATTCCATTTCATTTCCTCATTTCTCACAATTAATTATCTCAATTAATCAAACAATGTAATTAGGTCATTTTCCATAATTACCAACCCAACCCTTAGGTCCCATTTTCATCAATGATTCAACATTTATTCCATTTCTCTATACCAAACATGCTTCTAGGTTTATTATAAATAAAACCCCAACTTTTGTAAAATAACACAAAAGCCCCAAACTTTCACAAAATTACCAAACCAACCCCAACATCTCAAAATACCAAAATTTAAAGACAAAATCCATAGAGAGGAGTAGGATATCCCTACCTCAAAGTTTGAGCTCCAAAGGAGATGAAGACCAAAATCAAAATGCTCCAAAGACCAAGATTCTCGGATGAAAACGACGCCCTCGACGATCAACACGACTTTTACAAAGGCCGAAGGTGAGGAACTCACCCTAGCTAGATCAAAATCTAGAGAGAAGACAAGATTTTAGAGAGAGGAGCTCTCAAAATGGCTTTTAGAAAAAGTAGGAGAGAGAAAGAAAAGCAAAAAGTGATTTGAAATCACCCAGCGGATAACTCATATACGCATGACCCGCTCGAGCGAAGAACACGACGCTCGAGCGCCAAGAACAAAAATCTGGACACGCTCGAGCGTAATAAGGCCCGCTCGAGCGCCAAGACACAAGAATAAAGCACTTCCGCTCGAGCGCGAAAACCAGTCCGCTCGAGCGTGGATTTCCCCCTCCCAGAACTTATACTCTGGAAGTACTACCCGCTCGAGCGCCCACCGACCCGATCGAGCGTAAACAAACCCGCTCGAGCGCAAAAATCACATCTGCAGAAGTTTTGCAGAGACACGAAATACTGGAAGTGTGTAATCCCCGCTCGAGCGCAAGAAGACCCGCTCGAGCGGACAGGCCAAAATCTGGGCAACTAGTTTTTGTTTCTAAACTCAACCAACCCATAACAAACCTGCCCAACACATCCTATAACTCAAATACGAAGTAAAAAGGATGTAAACAAGATAATAATCATCTACCAACATCCACGGACACATGTCCGGATCACTGTTCAACAAGGGTAAACCCGGGATCGCTATATCTAGTTTGGATGTTTTGGATCCAGGTTTTATTGTCATATATAGTTATCCATGTCTTGTTTCCCGTTATATCTATTTGAGTTTGGCTTTTGGGATGTGTTGATTGCGTTTAGAATAGGTTGGTAGCTTGTTTTTCAAACTTTTGTTGCCCAGATTTTTGTTCTTTCGCTTGAGCGAAGCTTCTTGCCCTCGAGCGGTCTTTGTGAACCTCCAGTACTTTTGCAGGTCTGTGAAATTACTGGGAGTTTGTATTCTTTGCACGAGCAAACCTTCTTACGCTTGAGATATGGTCTTCTATCTGTAAAACTACTGGAAGTTTGTATTATGCGCTCGAGCGATAAAACTAATTGTGTCTGGTCGCTCGAACGACACATCTTACGCTCGAGCGAATTGTGCGTATATCAGTTCGTAAAATCACTTTTCTGAGTCACTTTTTCACCTCTCTCTCTCTCTGTCTCTCTCTCTTTAAATATTTAAAACCCTAGGTCTAGACACACTCTCTCTAAAATGTATCTTCTTTCTACAAAAACACCAAGATCTAGTGATTTCTTCACCTTGTTCCCTTTGTTAAAACGGTAGAACACTCTGTGGGCTCTCTTTTCATCCGAACAAAAGTGGATTTCGGCTTCTTTGAGATTCTCCACTCTCTCTATAGCGACCTTGGTTTTGACCGTCTCTTGTGGTGTTCCAGACTCGAGTTTGTATGGTTTGGTTGGTGGTTCATGTCTTACTTCCCTTGTCTCCCCTTAATGTTGGTTATTGGGTTGTAGTTGTGTGTTTGGAATAGGTTAGTTGCTTGTTTTTCCAAGCCTTTGTTGCCCAAAATTTGGCTCCTGTGCTCGAGCGGGCTTCTGAGAATTTGGCTCTTCCGCTCGAACGGGCATTCGGGTGCTCGAGCGAGGACTATGTCTGCAAAAATACTAGGAGAGCGTATTTCACGCTCGAGCGCAGGGTTTCACGCTCGAGTGAGAGTCTGTGTCTTACGCTCGAGCGGAACTTTCCACGCTCGAGTGGACCGCGTTATAATAGATCGTGAAAGTGACATTTCAGATCACTTTTCTACTTTCTCTCTCTCTCTCTCTAAAAGTCTCCAAATCCAGATCTAGAGTCTCTCTCTTTCTAAAAACTCACATTCTCTTTTTGATTTCTCTAAATCCATTGGGATTTTGGCCATAGTTCCTTCATCAAAGTTGTGTAACTTCTCGAGGGTTTCGTTGTGTGCGGTGGAGATTGAGTTTCATAGTCGTTGATTTTGGAGGTTTCAACTCGTTTCTTTTTCTACACTTGAGGTATGGATTTTCTACACTTTAATATGGCTTTTAGCTTAGTTATTTGCTATTGTGTATAGATAATGAGATTTGGTTGTGGTTTGGACAAATCTAAGTTTTGGGTGTCTTATGTAAAGAGGGATTTTTGATGAAACTGGTATAAATGGGTTTGAGGTTTGAATACAAAGTTGTATTGCACCAAAATAGTTGTTTTTGGGGTTTGGGTTGATATTTGGTAAAAAAGGGAATTTTGCCCTAATTTGATTAAATCATTATTTTGCATAAATAATGGGAATTGACATTTAAAATGTGAAATTGGAAGGTTGTGGTTATAATGGGTGATATTGGATATGTATTATCTCACCTATGAAAGTTTTGAATAAACTATTTATTCCAATATTGAACATCACTTTAGAAATAATTGTATTGGACTATCGGTGGAGGATAGATATGATTATTGTAGAAATTACATGAGGATTAGGCGATTTAATGCTAATCCATTGTTGATGACATTGAATATGACTATGCATATAACGACATTGTATACATATGATTATTGGAAGGAGAAAGGGGATGTATTCCAAGTGTGATTATGTTTATAAAATACATTGCATATATATGTATTTGTTTGGGAGGAGAAAGGGGATGTACTCCATGTGTATTTATGCTTATAAATATATAGCATATGTATATTTGTTTGGGAGGAGAAAGGCGATGGACTCCATTTAAAGAAAGTTGGCCGGAGTGTTCAGGGTGAAAGACCCGAAAACTTATATATAAATGGATGCCGGTTCCCTCGGACGAAATATCCACAAAATGGTATATTTGAGAAAAATATAAATGGGTGTAAAATGGCAAGTTTGAAGTGTTTATATGTGTTTTGCCAAATTGGAAAAACATTAAATTGTAGTCTCATATTGGTTGTTGAAAGATAATGAATTTAACTCATGAATTGAGTATCATATATGAATTGGAAATGAATTGATGGAAAATGGAATAAGATTGGCCTTAGTGGCATATGGATATCCAGGCCTTGTGGTTGCTTCCATAATCGGTATTGTTTATGTACATGGTATTTATACCTTTGCTAAACCACGTAAATTGTGTTGGATTATCTCTACTGGGCTGTTAGCTCATCCTATACGGGAATATCATTTTCAGTTGCAGGCAAGATGTTTCCTCCAAGGCAATATCATGGATGGACTTTCGGGAAGCAAAAAGCTTATTATTTATACTTTATGTGTGTCTGTTTGTTATTTGTAAAGCCAAGGGATTAAGTTGTAATGAACGAGACTCAATTTGTGTAACCAAGCAATGACTTAGAAAGATATAAGCCTATATGGTATTTAATTGGTTGTTAAATAGTAAACTCTGATAAATGAAAGTACTGTATTTATGTTATATTCTTCCGCATGATAAATAGGTTTATTGTATTATTTTGGGGGCGTCACACTCTCCTTGGTCTTCTAACTTCGAGGTTGAGATTCTCCACATTCTAGTATAGGTTTTGCTTTTGCTATTTCGAAAGATTATAGTGGTATGGGGGTTTTTGGCAAAAACCTAGGGTTTGAAATCAAAATGTAAAACAGCGATTTTCAAATGGTTTCTTGAAAAAGGTTGTGATTATGAATTTGGAGTTGATATATGTTGAAATGAGATATTTCTTGCATTGAAATGGATTTTCAAAGAGAAATGGGGTTTTGCCCTAAAATGTAAATGTTGAGATTGTAAAGAGAACATGGAATTGATATTAGGAATTGTGAAATTAAGTTGATAATAATGATGAGGGTAGAGTTAGATATGTATTATCACTCCCATTTGAGAAAAAGTGATCTTTAATAGAAATTTATTTAACTGTTAGATATATTTATTTTGGGTTATCGGTGGATGATAACTATGATTGTTGTAAAAATTGTATGAGGATTAGGTGAATTAAAACTAAATTCTCATCCATTTTGTATTGAGCATTGTCGCATACTGATTAATACATTGAAAATGTATATGATTTTGAGAAAAATGTGTAACAACCCCGATCCATAATTAATTACTAATCCATAATTAAGGATGTTAATTAAGGGATTAAAATAAATCATGTGTTTATTGTGTATTTTAAATGCTATTTGGCTTTCTATCTATTACTCGTAGAAATATCTGTCTAGAATTCTGCTTCGAACTAAAAATTGAAAGCCTTATTGACATCCGAAATCGGAATCGGTTACATTAATATGTTATTTGGAATTTTTAGAGTCATATGCCAAATTTAATTAAAAATTGATTCAGTTCAATTAATTAAGTTGTATTTAAGTGGTTTAATATTCTAATTATTGTTGTAAGCCACTATAGCTATATATATTGAATCTTAAGCTCACTTGAACCCATTCTTGAGCCTTCTTTATTGCAAAAATCTGAGATCATATTCTAGGGAGAGGGTGAACTCCATCTTAGAGAGAGAAAGCATAGAGATTCAAGAAGAAGTTGGAGGTTTTGCTAGGTTTCATCAATAAAGTACAAGAATCTAGCTAATTTAAGGCTTTCGGTAGACATCCAATCCATAATTCTTGAGGATTATATGAATCAGAGTTGGAATCATGAATTATATGAGATCATTTGTATGTATTTTGATAATTAAAAGCAAGAAAGTGAAGGAATTCTACATGCATGTAAAGTTATGTTGAATTTTGTCATAATGAGTTTGTATTCTAGCATCTATGTTAAAGTTGTGAGTTAGTTTGTACATGCATGTCTCATTCAACATGTTTAATCCTTAAATACATGTTTTGGAAGGTAGTTTCTTACATGCATGGAGCCTTGAGCTCAAATTTGTTGAGCCATGAAGCTTGAAAAGAGATCATGTATATGCTAGCACAATTCTACATTGTTGAGTTCCATTTTCCACAAATTCTTACATGCAAGTGCATATCTTTCCTATGTCTAGAGAGCTCACTGTGATTTTACATGTAAACACTTTATTTGTTCATGTTTTGGAAGTTTAGAATTCCAAATTAATACATGCATGTTTTATACATAAAGTCTCAAGTTGATTTGAACAATTGGCTTGCTTTTGGGCCATGATTTTGTTGATTTTGCGAAATGATCTTTAATTCATGATGTTTTCTAAGTTTACAAGTGTTTTCTCAAGTTTTGGCCCAAAAGAATGAGTTTTGATGCATTGGAATTGAGTTTTAGAGCGTAGAGAGCAATCTAGAAATTCCAGAATTCGCACTCTTTGCTCGAGCAGTGACAATTGCGCTCGAGCACAGAATGCAAGCTCCCAGAAGTTTTGCAAACATGAGCACTCCGCTCGAGCGACATAATCTATGCTCGAGTGACTATCCTTAATTTTGAACCTTGGCTCGAACGAAGGAAGTTGAGCTCGAGCGTAAAATGAATGCTCTCAGAACGTTTATAGACCAAGGGGTCCACTCGAGCGACCAAAGTTGCGCTCGAGTGAACTGCCTTGTTTCAGAAATTTTGATAAGTGTTTCAAAGTGTATTTTGGCATCCTCATTACATCCTAAGCATTCCTAAGCCTTAATTAAGCCATAATAATGAAGATATGAATTAAAAACACACTAAGAAAGAAACGTACTAAGTTAAGAGATTACAAAGAGTGTGTTTCAATGTATACAAGTGTGTGATAAGAAAGAATAAGAAGTTAATGTAAAGAAAGATAAGCTGTGATGGCCTTATAAATGTGTAATGATATGACGTGTTTTGTGCTATATACATTTTGATTGTAGGTCAAGAATTGGAGACCAATCAACTGTTTTTGGAAGTCCACTATGAGTAACGTTATTATAAAGATATGTTCATATGAATTATGTTCCAAATGTGTTTTGATAAGTTAAGATTTTTGAAATGATATTTGTTTACGTGAACGAATATCCTATGTTTGAAATCTATTATGCCATCCATAGATAGTCCCAAGTCATGGGGGACAGCATGTTAATGCGGGTCCATGACATATATGTGATTACGAGATCTCATTAGCCACTTGTCAAAGTGGTGATGTGTTTAATCGGTATCTAGAACCGATTACTCTAGTCAGATGACGATGTGATATGTTCTATTAGATGTAACATTATTATATTCAGATATGAGAATGGATTCGAGTATGATATGTTTTATGAATATGATATGTTCGGAATTCGTTCACTAACCTCTTTACCTTAGTGTTATTTACAGGATTTTAGCTCACTGTGTGTATATATATGTATAGAAGAGCATTATAGAGATCAGGCTTGAAGACTTTTGCTTGGATCTGTGTTCTGTTGTTAGCCAACCATTGTGCCTCACATGGAGATTCCTGAAGAGTCGCGTGTTATAAGCTTCGGTTGTTTCTATATATGAGACTTTGTTTGTTTTTGTTGGTTGTACTTAAGATGCTACAATTAGATGTGTGGGAATAACGTGTGAATGACTTTTGGAAATGTGTATAAAGTGTTAAGTAGTATTCTGTTTCATATAAGTCTGCACAGCTCATTAGACGATTACATTTATGTATTTGCTTCTGCTAACCCCTTATTTTGTGATTCTATTTCAGAGGCGTAGGTAATCTTAGGATTACTGGCCGGTTACGATGCTAGACCTATAGGAGAGGGTTTAGGTCATGAAAAAATGGGTAAAGTTGGGAACAAGGTGTGTACTACCAAAGTTAAGTTGGTTTGTGTGTCTTGGGTGAAAATCCTGAAAACCACGCTTATACATGAGTGCCAATCCCGCGGACGAAATATCCGTAAAATGGCAACAGTAGTGCTTACAGAGACTACATTTATATGGGTCCCGTTTAACGGATTCCAGCGGATGAAATATCCTTGAAAGGTTATACTTGTTTGAGATTCCCAAAGTTGTACTTCACTACCCTATATACTATTGTAAAAGAAATGATTTGATGAATTGTGATATAAACTTGGTATGGCATGATTTTGAAAGGAAATGTAAAATGTTTTGGCATGGGTATTGCAGATGCATTCACCTTATGGCTTTATCAAGGTTTATACATTATGTTATAGTATTTCTACTGGGCTTTGACTCACCCTATGTAGAAAAACCATTTTCAGGTGCTGGTGATCTGCCTCCACCAAAGGCTTAGTTTGGGAGAACTGTGGAGCTGGAGGCTCATCGTTGTTATTTTGTATTTAAATTTTGTACAAGCCTAAGGTTTTTTCTGTATTGAGCTTAAGACTCACTTTTGATGCACCCAAGCATTGACTTGGAAAGATGTAAGCTATTAGGGCACATGGTTATCTGCTCAGCTTTCCTTTCTTTTCACTATCTTATAACACTTGTTGTAGATTCAGAATGTACTGTTTATGAATACATATCGCATGTGTCACTTTTTGTATAATGAAAGCTTATCATTTCATTTATGTTGCTATTTATTAGTTGTTATGAGATGGGTATATTGTGTTTATTTTGTGGCGTTACAACTTGGTATCAGAGCGTACCGGGTTTGAATACTTTGGGTACGTGGGAAGTGGTTATTACCACAATGGGTTTGTCTCGCTTGATAGAGATATTTGTGTACATGGTATGCTTATGTGATAACATACTTATGTGGTTATATAAGTATAGGATTTAGCTCCTAAGATATTGATTGGGTCTACAGGTTTCTAGAAGTCCTATTAGAAGAGCACTTGATCACTGCTATTTCTAATTAGAACTCTAGCAATGTCACGGGACGGTCATTATCTAGGAAGGAAATTCATATGTGTTTAAGTGACTACGTGCTTACATAGAGTGAATTACTGTTGTCCACCGCATTAGGACGTGAGTGAGTTAGCTTTGGCACATTTGTAAATGTGCTAATCTCTTTTGTTACCTTCATTAGGATGTTAAGACGTAGACGTGGTGGTGGTAGGCATGAAGTGACTTTACTGTATGAGATTCCGGCACAAGAGGAAGAGGATGGTCAGGCCAATATGGCTGAACCAGTTAGTTAACAAGCCATGGCCGCTTTGGCCCGTGAGATGGTCGGAGCTTTACTGGAATCTATGGACATTCTCAACACTGAGAATCAAGTCTAAGCCTAAGTTGCTAAAGTAGGGTCGTCCTTCTTGAAGAGGGAGTTCTTCTGGTCCAATTTGGACAATATTTTAGGTTATCCTAAGGAGCCACTGAAGGCGGATGAGTGGTTAGAACAGATGGTGAAGACATTTGAGATGCTTGGCATTGAAGACGATGGTTTGAGAGTGACTCTGGCATCCTTCCAGCTAAAGGGAGATGTGGGTCAATGGTGGAAGTATGCGCGTGGGTGCATTGGAGTAACTTGGGAGGCTTTCGCCGATGCCTTCCAGGACAAGTTCTTACCTCCCACTATTAAGGAGAAATTGAAAGACCAGTTTTTTAAGCTCAAGCAGTTGAACACACCAGTGGCCAAGTTTGAGGCCATATTTACTAGTTTGTCGATGTTCGCACTAGAACTCGTGGCGACTGAGGAGCGCCGTTGTATAGAGTTCGAGAAGAGATTGAGGACCGAGCTCATGTTCAAAGTGGTCGGGTTAATGATTAGAGATTATGGACGCCTTATGGAGGCGACGACTCATCTTAAGACCGTAATGCAAATAGAGAATGAGCGAATGAGGGGCTTCAAGATGAGTTAGGATGTTCAGGGGGACAGTAAGAGGCATAGGGGTTCTACTCCATAGTAGTTCCAAAGAGCACAGCCTAGGTCCACTTTTCCAGTACAGAGTTTGGGTTCTGGAAGAGATGGTTAGAGAGATTTCACTTGCTTTAAGTATGGCCAGTTGGGCCACAAGTCTCCAGCTTGCCCGCAAAGGAGAGGAGGGCAGCGGTCTGCATCGTCTTCGGCTTGTTTTTAGAGCCAAGGTCAGGAGAGAGGGCAACCACCTATCTGTTATCAATGTAGGCAATCAGGGCATATGAAGAGGTTTTGCCCACAGATAAGTGGCATACCAGGTACGTCTGGTTCGAGACAGACACAGAGTCACCAACCTGTACAATCAGTTCAGGTCTCAAAGGCCAATCAGGGAGCCTTTTCAGCTCAATCAGTGCATCAGACTTATGCTCTGAGGGGTGAGCAGGTGGAACATAGGCCTACAGGGCATGCGTATACTGTTACCATGCCAGACTTAGTGCCAATGCCTTCAATTATGAGAGGTACTTTCTTGTTATGAAATTCTATTGCCAACGTGTTGATTGATACGGGTGCATTCCATTCTTTTATTTCCTCTGCATTTGCATCGTCATTGGGGTTAGAATTGGCTCGGTTAGCATCTCCATTTAGTGCAGAGTCATCTATTGGTGGTGAGATTGTCTTGGAACAGGGGTGTCAGGATTGTGAAATAGAGGTTGTCGGTCGTCGACTTTCTTTTGCATTTGTGTTGATTGACATGTCGAGTTTTGATGCTATATTGGGTATGGACTGGTTACTATTGTATCGAGCGATCATAGATTGTTACCGTTAGAGGGTTACTGTATGTACCTTGAGTGGTGACTGTTCTTATTTCATGGGAGACAAAACCGATAGAGTTTCGTTTCTAGTACGTAATCCGCGAGGTTAGAGTGAGCTTAGTTGCCTTCTTGCAAACTTCTTGAGTAGAGAATGTGATGAAGTCCGAGTCGAATTGCCAAGGGTAGTTTGTGAATACATTGGACATTTTTCCTAAGGATCTCACTAGTTTACCACCTCACCATGAGATTGAGTGCTCTATTGATTTAGTGTCTGGCACAACACCGATCTCTATGGCACTGTATAGATTTGCACCCATTGAGTTGAGTGAGTTGAAGATTCAACTCCAAGAATTGCTAAATAAGGGTTTCATTCGCCCTAATACTTCGCCTTAGGGAGCACCGGCTCTCTTTGTCAAGAAGAAAGACGGTGCATTGTGACTTTGTATAGATTACCGGAAGTTAAATCGTGTAACTGTTAATAACAAGTACCTAATGCCTCATATAGATGACTTATTTGATCAGTTGAAAGGGTCTTGTTGTTTTTCTAAGATAGACCTGAGATTAGGTTATCACCAGTTGAGGGTAAGGGATGAAGATATACAGAAGACGACATTCTATACGCGGTATGGCCATTATGAGTTCCTAGTGATGCCTTTTGGGCTAACCAATGCACCCGCCGTGTTTATGGATTTGATGAATCGAATCTTTCGCGAGTTCTTAGACCGTTTTGTAGTGGTCTTTGTTGACGACATCCTGATTTACTTAGCCTCCGAGGAGGAACACAAGAAACACCTGCGAGTTGTGCTTGAGTTTCTTAGAGCCCACAAACTATATGCTAAGTTTGGGAAGTGTGAATTCTAGTTGAGAGAAGTAAAGTTCTTAGGCCATGTAGTATCCGAGGGAGGAGTGATTGTAGATTCATCCAAGATATAAGCAGTACAAGATTGGGAACAACCTAAGAATGCCTTCGAGATCTGTAGTTTCTTAGGATCGACCGGGTATTGCCGTCGGTTTGTGAAGGATTTCTCTAGGTTAGCCTCACCGTTGACTAGACTATCGAGGAAAGCAATCAAATTTGTGTGGAGTTAGACTTGTGATAAGTCATTTCAAGAGCTTAAGGTTAGACTTACTACTGCTCTAGTGTTAATTATTCTGGAGAGGGGTTTGGGCTATTCGGTGTATTGTGATGCTTCACGAGAAAGTTTGGGTTGTGTTTTAATGCAAGAAAGAAAGGTAATAGCCTATGGCTCACATCAGTTAAAAACACACGAGAGAAACTATCCTACCCACGATTTAGAATTAGCAACTATGATCTTTGCCTTGAAGATTTGGAGGCATTACCGTTATGGTGATAAGTTTGAGGCATTTTCTGATCACAAGAGTCTGAAGTACCTATTTTCACAGAAAGATCTGAATTTAAGGCAGATGAGGTGGATGGAGTTTATGGACGACTATGATTTTGAGTTGCACTATTGTCCGGGAAAGGCCAATATAGTGGTCGACGCCTTGAGTAGGAAATCCATTAGCAGTATAGATTGTATTGCCATCCGAGAATGGGAAATGTTGGGTGATATTGGTGAGTTTGACTTGTGTCTTGGCGAGTCCGTGGAGTCGGCAGCTTTGTTTTTGGTAATTGCACAACCTACACTTGTGAGCCGAGTTATAGAAGCGTAGAAGGGTGACCTTGAGGTAGATACCCTCAAGGAGAAAATCTCGAGTGAAAAAATATAGAAGGGTTTGAACATGTATTCTAACTCGAGTATTAGATACCATGACCGTCTTTTCGTGTCGGAGTCTTTCCAAGAGGAAGTACTCTGAGAGTTTTACCATTCCAACCTTGAGGTGCATCTGGGGGGCACAAAGATGTATCACGACCTTAGCCGCTAGTTTTGGTGGAAGGGAATGAAGAGAGATGTAGCCATGTTTGTGTCGAAGTGCCTTACTTGTCAACAAGTGAAGGTCAAGCATCAGAGGCTAGTGGGTTTGTTGCAACCCTTGCCCATAGCCGAGTGAAAGTGGGAATATGTCACGATGGATTTTGCTGTGGGTCTTCCGAGGACTTAACGGGGTAATGATGCCATTTGAGTAGTGTTTGGCCGATTGACCAAGTCAACACACTTTGTACCTATGCGCACGAGTGACTCGATAGATTATCTAGCCGACCTTTATATTAGGGACATAATTTAACTTCATGGGGTCCCTATGACTATCATTTCGGATAAAGATCCGTGTTTTACATCTCGGTTATGGTAGAGCCTACAGAAAGCCTTGGGTACTAAGTTGACTTTTAGTACCACCTATCATCCTCAGACTGACAGGCAGTCCGAGCGTACTATTCAAATCCTTTAGGATATGCTTCGAGGTTATGTCCTTGACTTTAAAGGGTCGTGGAAGAGGCATTTGCCTAACAATAGCTTGCAGTCGAGCATTGGCATGACACCATTTAAGGCCTTGTATAGCCGACCCTTTAGATCTCTTGTGTGTTGGGTAGAGGTAGGTGATGCACCAATGTTGGGTCAAGAGTTAGTCCGGGAAACGACGGAGAAAATTACACTTATTCGTAAGAGGTTGGTTATAGCTCAGAGTCGTCAGAAGATAGGAGGAGACTGTTATCCTTCGGGGTGGGAGATCACGTCTTCTTAAAGATATCATCTAGACAAAGTTTGATGAGATTTGAGAAGATCGGGAAATTGTCTCCTAGGTGTATTGGGCCTTTTGAGATCCTAGAGCGGATTGGGGAGGTAGTTTATCGCTTGGCCTTGCCGCCACAACTTTCCAGGGTTCATGACATGTTCCATATTTGTATGCTTCAGAAGTATGAGCTGAATCCTTCACACGTGTTCGATTGGACTGAGTTAGAGGTTCACGGGGATGCCTCATATGAGGAGAGACTGGTTAGAGTTTTAGATACTCGAGACCAAGTCTTGCGGGGCAAGACGATTCCATTGGTAAAGGGGTTGTGGCGACACCACGGGGTTAAGCAGGCCACTTGGAAGCGTGAAGCGGACGTCCATGAGAGATATCCAGATTTATTTATTGATATTTGAACATGTATTAAAAACTTTGTTATGATTAGTGAGATATAAAAACATTGTATATGTTTTGGAAATATGAATTGTATATTCAGTATTGAAAATTTGTTTATCATGTTGATGAGAATGGATGACCGGTGAGTGGGTCATAGTGTTGGGTTTGAATTACTGTCATTGTGATAATCAGTTTAAGCTTGATTTTAAATGTTTGGATTAAATTTTGGGGACGCAATTCCTTAAGGAGGGGAGGTTATAGCATTTCTAGTTTGGACCCAACCCATTTGATGTTTTGGATCTAGGTTTCATTGTCATATATAGTTATCCATGTCTTGTTTTCCCTTATATCTCTTTGAGTTTGGCTTTTGGGATGTGTTCATTGCATTTAGAATAGGTTAGTAGCTTGTTTTTCAAACTTTTGTTGCCCAAATTTTTCTTCCTTCGCTCGAGCGGTCTTTGTGAACCTCCAATACTTTTGCAGGTCTATAAAACTATTGCGAGTTTGTATTCTTTGCTCGAGCGAAGCTTCTTACTCTTGAGCAATGGTCTTCTGTCTGTAAAACTACTGGGAGTTTGTATTCTGCACTTGAGCGGTAAGACTTATTGTGTTTGGTTGCTCAAGCGACACATCTTGCGCTTGAGCGAACTGTGCGTATATTAGTTCATAAAATCACTTTTTTGAGTCATTTTTTCACCTCTCTCTCTCTCTCTCTAAACATTTCAAAACCCTAGATCTAGACACTCTCTCTAAAACTTATCTTCTCTCTACAAAAACACCAAGATCTAGTGATTTCTTTACCCTACTCCATTTGTTAAAATGGTAGAACACTCTGTGGGCTCTTTTTTCATCCGAACAAAAGTGGATTTTGGCTTCTTTGAGGTTTCTGCACTCTCTCCTTGGTCTTCTAGCTTCAAGGTAGGGATTCTCCACATTCTAGTATGGGTTTTGCCTTTGCTATTTGCTACTTTGAAGGATTATAGTGGTTTGGGGGGGTTTTTGGCAAAAACCTAGGGTTTAAAATCAAAATGTAAAAGAGCAATTTTCAAATGGTTTCTTGAAAAATGTTGTGATTATGAATTTGGGGTTGATATATGTTGAAACGAGATATTTCTTGCATTGAAATAGATTTTCAAAGAGAAAATGGGTTTTGCCCTAAAATGTAAATATTGAGATTGTAAAGAGAACATGGAATTGATATTGGAAATTGTGAAATTGAATTGATAATGATGATGATGGTGGATTTGGATATGTATTATCACTCCCATTTGAGATTTTGCAAAAGTGTATCTTTAATGGAAATTTATTTAACTGTTAGAGATATTTGTTTTGGGCTATCGGTGGAGGATAGTTATGATTGTTGTAGAAATTGTATGAGGATTAGGTGAGCTAAAACTAAATTCTCATCCATTTTGTATTGAGCATTGTTGCATACTGATTAATACATTGAAAATGTATATAATTTTGAGAAAAATGGGTGAAATTAGGAAGAAGGTGTGTAACACCAAAGTTAAGTTGGCCTGTGTGTCTAGGGTGAAAGTCCCGAAAACTATGCGTATACATGGGTGTCAATCCCATGGACAAAATATCCATAAAATGGCAATAGTAATACTTGCATAGACTACGTTTACATGGGTCCCGTTTGACGGATTCCTGCGAATGAAATATCCGTGAAAGGTTGTAATTGTTTGAGATTCTCAAAGTTGTACTTCATTACCCTGTTTACTATTGTAAAAGAGATGATTTGATGAATTGTGATATAAACTTGGCATGGCATGGGTTTTTAAAGGAAATGTAAAACATTTTGGCATGGGCATTGCATATGCATTCACCTTATGGCTTTGTCAAGATTTATACATTGTGTTGCAGTATTTCTACTGAGCTTTGGCTCACCCTATGTGGGAAAACCATTTTCAGGTGCTGGTGATATGCCTCCACAAAGGACTTTGCTTGGGAGAACTGTGGAGCTGAAGGCTCATCGTTGTTATTTTGTATTTAAATTTCGTACAAGCCTAGGGCTTTATCTGTATTGAGCTTAAGGCTCACTTTTGATGTACCAAAGCATTGACTTGGAAAGATGTAAGCCATTAGGGCACATAGTTATCTGCTTAGCTTTCCTTTCTTTTCACCATCTTGTAACACATGTTGTAGATTCAGGATGTACTGTTTATGAATGTATATCGCATGTGTCAATTTTTGTATGTCAAACTCTGATTAATGAAAGCTTATCATTTCATTTATGTTGTAATTTATTAGTTGTTATAAGATGGGTATATTGTGTTTATTTTGGGGCATTACACATCAGCTTACCCAGTCAGCACAGGCCTCAAGGGCCACTTAAGGAGCCTCTTCGGCTCAACCAGTTTATTAGTCCTATGCTCCAAGGGGTGAGCAGGTGCATCAGAGACCTATGGGGCGTGTGTATCTGTTACCACGCTGGATTAGTTGCCAGTACCCTCTGTTATGAGATTTAAGTTTTTGTTGTTCAATTTTATTACCAATGTGTTGATTGATATTTGTGCATTTTATTCCTTCATTTCGTCTGGATTCGCATTAGTTTTGGGGTTAAAAGTGACTTAGTTAGTGTCTCTGCTCAGGGTAGAGTCTCTAGTTAGAGGTAAGCTTGACTTCGACCAGGGATGTCATGGTTGTGAGATAGAGGTTGTCGAGCGCCAACTTTCTTTTACATTTGTATTATTAAACATGTCAAGTTTCGACGTCATTTTATGCATGGATTGGTTGTCTTCGTACCATGTTGTTATAGATTGTTACCGTCAGAGAGTTACAGTGTGCACCTCGAGTGGTGATTGTTTTTATTTTTTGGGGAACCGAGCTGATAGAGTTTTATCGCTAGTTTATGACCCTCGTGGTAGGGGCAAGTTTAGTTGTCTTCTTGCAATTCTTTTGGGTAATGAGAGTGATGAGGTTCGAGTTGAATTGTTGAGGGTAGTTTGTGAATACTCGGATGTTTTCGCCAAAGATCTTACTAGTTTCCCACCCCTACTGGGAGATTGAGTTCTCCATTGACTTAGTGCCTGGTACAACACTGATTTCCATGGCACTATATAGATTTGCACTTGCCGATTTGTATGAGTTGAAGATTCAACTCCAAGAGCCGTTAGATAAAGGCTTCATTCGCCCTAGTGCATCACCTTGGGGAGTACTGACTCTCTTTGCTAAGAAGAATGATGGCACTTTGTGACTGTGTATTGATTACTGGAAGCTAAACCGGGTAACTATTAAGAATAAGTACCTATTACGTAGTATAGATGATTTGTTTGACCAATGAAAGGGGTCGTGTTGCTTTCCTAAGATTGACTTGAGATCGAGTTATTACCAGTTGGGGAGAAGGAGGAGGATATTTAGAAAACGACATTCCGTATGCGGTATGGCCACTATGAGTTCTTAGTGATGCCTTTTGGGCTAACCAATGCACCGGTTTCATTCATGGATCTGATGAATTGAATCTTCTATGAGTTCTTAGATCGTTTTATGGTTGTCTTTGTTGATGACATCTTGATCTACTCACCCTCCGAGAAGGAACATGAGGAGCACTTGTGGGTTGTACTTGAGTTACTTAGAGCACACTGTCTATATGTTAAGTTCGAGAAGTGCGAGTTCTGGTTAAAAGAAGTTAAGTTCTTAGGCCATGTGATATCTGGTGAAGGGGTAATGGTAGACTCTTCTAAGATAGAGGCAATACAAGATTGGGAATAACCTAAGAATGCCTTCAAAATCCAGAGTTTCTTGGGCTTAGCTAGGTATTATCGACGTTTTGTGAAGGACTTCTCTAGATTAACCTCGCTATTTACTAGATTGACAAGGAAGGGAGTGAAGTTTGTGTGGTGTGAGACTTGTGAAAAGTAGTTCCAAGAGCTTAAGGTTAGACTCACCACTACTCTAGTATTAATTATTCCGAATAGGGGTTTGGGTTATTCAGTTTATCGTAATGCATTACGAGAAGGTTTGGGTTATATGTTGATGCAAGAGGGGAAGGTGGTAGCATACAGTTCGCGGCAGTTGAAAACACATGAGAGAAATTATCCGACTCATAACTCAGAGTTAGCAGTAATGATTTTTGCCTTAAAAATCTGAAGGCATTATTTTTATGGTGAGAGATTCGAGGTATTTTCCAATCACAAGAGTTTAAAGTATCTGTTTTCACAGAAAGATTTGAATTTGAGACATGGGAGGTGGATAAAGTTTATAGAGGATTATGATTTCAAGTTACACTATCATTCGGGGAAGGCCAATGTAGTGGTCGACGCCTTGAGTAGGAAATCTGTAAGTAGTGTAGCTAGTATTGCCATCCGAGAATGGGAGATGTTGGGTGATATTAGCAAGGTTGACTTGCATCTTGGCGAGTCTGTTGAGTTGGCCGTTTTGTTTACTGTAGTTGCACAACCTACATTAGTGAGCCGAGCTATAAAAGCATAGCAGGGTGATCATAAGGTAGAGGCTATCCGAGGGAAGATATCTAGTGAGAAGGTAGAAAAAGGCTTGAACGTGCATTCTGATTCGAGTGTAAGGTATTTGGACCGTCTTTTTGTGCCAGAAACTTGTAGAGAGGAGGTACTCCGAGATTTCCACCATTCACGCCTTACGGTACACCTGGTAGGCAAAAAGATGTACCACGACCTTAACCTCTAGTTTTCTTGGAGGGGGATGAAAAGAGACATAGCCTTATTTGTTTCGAGGTGCTTTACTTCTCAAGAAGTGAAGGTCGAACATCAGCGACCAGCCGAGTGGAAGTGGGAGCATGTCACGATGAATTCTGTTGTGGGTCTTCCGAGAACTCAACAAGGTAATGATGCCGTGTGGGTGATAGTCGACCGGTTAACTAAGTCAGCACACTTTGTACCTATGCACACGAGTGACTTGGTAGATTATCTTGCTGACCATTATGTTAGGGACATAGTTCGACTTTATAGGGTCCTTGTGACTATTCTTTCGAACAAAGATCCACGTTTTACGGCTCAATTATGGAAGAGCCTACAGAATGCCTTGGGCACCAAATTGACGTTTAGCACCGCCTATCATCTTCAGACTAATAGGCAATCCGAGCGAACCATTCAGATCTTAGAGGGCATGCTTCGGGATTGTGTTTTGGATTTTAAGGGGTCGTGGGAGAAGCATTTGCTTTTAGTGGAGTTTGCCTATAATAACAATTTTCAAGCGAGTATTCGTTTGAGGCCTTGTATGGTCGACCATGTAGATCTCCAGTGTGTTGGGCCGAGGTTAGTAACGCACCTATGTTAGGTTCTGAACTAGTCCGGGAAACGACTAAGAAGGTCACGCTTATCCGTAAGAGTCTGGCTATAACGATTCCAGGTTTTACCCCTTGTTGTACAGTGATCCGGACTTGGTTCCGTGGATGTTAGCAGTTGTTTATATCTTGTTTACATCCTTTCGTACTTTGTGTTTGAGTTATATGATGTGTTCGGCGTGTTCTGGACAGGTAGGTTGAGTTTTGGTCTCAAGTGTAGTTGCCCAGGTTTTTGGTGTTACGCTCGAGCGAATCATTCTGCGCTCGAGCGGATTTTTGTTTTTGGTTGTCCGCTCGAGCAGGATTTACACACTCCCAGTATCTCGTGCCCCTGCAAAACTTCTGCAGGTGTGTTTTTCATGCTCGAGCGGGTTTCCTTTCGCCTGAGCGGGTATCTTGGCGCTCGAGTGGGTAGTGCTTTGTCTGTGAAAGTTCTAGGAGGGAGGAATCTATGCTGGAGCGGACTAGCTTTCGCACTCGAGCGGATGTATTTTATTCTTGTGTCTTGGAGCTCGAGCGGGCCTTCTTGCGCTCGAGCATGTCCAGATTTTTGTGCTTTACGCTCGATCGTTCTATTCTCCGCTCGAGCGGGAGCGTCGTATATTAGTGGGCAGCTGGGCATTTTTGAATCACTTTTACATTTCCTCTCTCTCTCTTACTTTCCCAAAATCGATTTTGAGAGCTCTTCTCTCTAGAATCTCCCTTCTCTCTAGGGTTTGATCTAGGTAGAGTGTCCTACTACCTTGTTGTCTTTGCAAAAGATGTGTTGATCGTCGAGGGTTACATTTTGATCCGAAAAGTTTGGATTTTGGAGCACTTTGAATTTCTTCTTCTTTTCCGTTTGAGCTCTAACTTCGAGGTAGGGATATCCTACTCCTCTTTATGAGCTTTGTCTTTAAATTTTAGCATTTTGATATGTTGGGGATTGTTGAGTAATTTTGAGAAAGTTTGGGTCTTTGTGTAATTTTACAAAAGATGGGGGTTTATTTATATAAGCCCATATGCATGTTTAGCATGGAGAAATGAGATAAATGTTGGGTTATTGATAGAAATGGGACCTTAGGGTTGTTTTGTTAATTATGGGACATGCCCTAATTACATTGATGAATTAATTTGTGAAATTAATTTTGAGAAATGAGAAGTTGAATTGAGAATGTTGAAATTGGGAACGTATGGGATTAAAGGGTGTAGTAGGATCATTTATCACTCACCTAGTTGAAATGTTGATATTTTATCCATTTGGTGCATTTATTTTCTATTTAGAAATAACTACATTGGGCTATCGGTGGAGGATAGTCTTGATTGTTGTAGACAATGCATGATGATTAGGCAAACTAAAACTAATCGATTGAGTATGCTATCGAGTATAGCAGTTGGAATAATACATTAACTTTATGTATTGATTGATTATGTATATGATCTATGTTTATATACGTTGTGCATGGGAGGAGATAGGGGATGTACTCCACGGTTTAGGGGAAGATAGGGGATGGACCTCTAAACCGGATTTTGTGTGACATTGATACAACACTACAATGTGTATCAAGTGTGGATTATGGAAGTGTTTGAATTGATTTGATATAGCACTAAAATGTATATTGTTATCAGTTGTGAAGTATAGAAGTATTTCTATGTTATATTGATACAGCATCAAAATGTGTATCCTTCATGAAGTATGAAAGTGGTTTATGTGTTATTGATACAGCACCAAAATGTGTATCCATCATGAATTTCAAAAGTGTTTTAAAGATGGGTCATAATCTCATTAAGTTATTTGGCTAGGTTCTAAGCCTTTTTCTCAAACTCAAAGTTGAAAAGAAGTGGGAAATAAAATGTTACATGGACTTGAATGTCATGAAACTGTGATGTGTTATAAGTGGGAATATAAGTATGGACCATCTATCGAATGCTGTTATTTTAGTCATTGTTTATAGTTGGTTTGGTATATTTCTACTGGGCTGTGGCTCACCCTATATGGGACATCATTTTTAGGTACAGGTAGCATGCCACCTCCAAGGACATAGCTTGGGAGGCTAGAGCCAGTCAGACTTTTGGGTTGTTTTGCTTTCCTTTGATGTATTGCATGTAAATTCAGGCCAAGGACTTAATATGTATATGAGTTAGTACTCACTTCTTGTAACCAAGTGTTGGCTTGGAAAGTTGTAAGCCCATAGGGCATTTACTTTTGTTGTCAACATGTAATACTTTTGTAAGAACTACTCTGATAAATAGAAAGATGTTTATTTCTCTTATATTGTGCATGTCAAGAATGATGGGTTTTATGTATTTTTTTGAGAGCGTTACAACTTGGTATCAGAGCTTACCGGGTTCGAATACTTTCGGTACGTGGGAAGTGATTAGTATCACAATAGGTTTGTCTCGCTTGTTAGAGACTTATGTGTGACATTATGTGTTTATTTGATAACATGTTTATGTGACTACTTGGGTATGGGATTTAGTTTCGAGGATGTTGATTGGATCCTTGGGTTTCTGTGAGTCTTGTTGGAAAAGCACTTGATCAATGCTGTTTCTAACCAGAACTCTTGTAACACCTCGGGACTATCATTATCTGGAAATGAAATTCGTAAGTGCTTATGTGTTTATGTGCTTACGTGGAGTGAATTACAGTTGTCCATGTATTAGGACGCGAGTGTTTAGTTTTGGCACACTTATGAATGTGCTAATGTTCTTCGTTACCTTCATTAGGATGTCAGGACGAGGAAGAGGTGGTAGACGTGGCAGATGTGGTAGGCAGGAGATGTCTTTACCAGATGATATTCCGGCATAGCAGAAGGGGGTTGGCCAGGACAATGTGGCCGAGCCAGCAGGTCAGGAGGCTATGGGCGCTTTAGCCCGAGGGATAGCCGATGCTTTGAGGGAGTCTATGGGTATTCTCAGAGCTGAGAATCCAATTCAGGCTCCAGTGCAAGCCCAGGTTGTTGAGGCAGGGCCTTCCTTCTTGAAGAGGGAGTTCTTCCGGTCTAACCCGGACGAGTTTATTGGGGATCTAAAGAAGCCACTTAAGGCTGACGAGTGGTTGGAGCAGTTGAGTAAGACGTTCGAGATGCTTGGCATCGAGGACGGGGCGTTGAAAGTGACCTTGGCATCCTTCCAGCTTAAAGGGGGTGCGGGTTAGTGGTGGAAATACATGAGGGGCCGTATTGCGGGCACGTGGGAGGCATTTGTGGAGGCTTTTCAGGAGAAGTACTTATCTCCAGCAGTCAGGAAGAAGCTGAGAGACCAGTTCTGCCAGCTTTTACAGTTGAGTTCTTTAGTGGCCGAGTATGAGGCTGCTTTTACTAGCTTGTCCAGGTTCGCACCTGAACTTGTGGCGTCCAAGGAACGCCGCTGTATCGAGTTTGAGAAGAGGTTGAGGTGCGGCCTCAAGATGAGAGTTGGGGGTTCCATGATCCGAGACTATGGGCGCTTGGTTGGTGCTGCAGCCCATATGGAGATCATGATGCAGGAGGAGGAGGGACAGAGAGGCTCCAAGAGGAGCCAGGATGGTCAGGGGGATGGAAGGCAATAAAGGGGTGCTAACCCTCAGCAGTCTCAGGGTGGTGTCGCTAGATCGACCTTTCCAGTGCCGAGTGCAGGCTCGGGGAGAGGCAATCAAGGAGATTTCACCTGTTACAAGTGTGGTCAGCTGGGCCACAAGGCCTCTGTTTGCCCACAGAAAGGAGGAGGTCAGAAAGCTGCTTTATCTTCAGCTAGACCGCAGAGCCAAAGTCATGGCAGGGGCCAGCCCTTGTCTTGTTATCAGTGTGGTCAGCCTGGGCACCTGAAGAGGTTTTGCCCACAGTTGAGTGCCATTTCGGGCGCGTCTGGTTCTAGGCAGACGCAGGGTTTTCAGCCAGCTCAGTCTGTGCAGGCCTCGAGGGCCAATCCGAGAGCTTTGTTGTCCCAGTCTGTGCAGCAGTCGTACGCTCCGAGGGGTGAGCAGGTGGATTAGGGGCCTACTGGGCGCGTGTATGCTGTTATTGCGCAGGATCTTGTACCTGCTCCATCAGTTGTGAGAGGTACCTTTTTGTTTTGCAACTCGGTTGCTAGTGTATTGATTGATACGGGTGCCTCTCATTCTTTTGTATCTGTTGCATTTGCATCTGTTTTGGGATTGGAGTTGGCACAGTTAGCATCTCCTTTTTGTGTAGTGTCACCTATTGGGGGTGAGTTGATTTTAAAAGAAGGATGTAGGGGTTGTGATATAAAAGTTGTCGATCGCCGGCTTCCGTTTCCTTTTGTAGTTATGCCCATGACGGGTTTTTATGTTATTTTGGGTATGGACTGGCTATCGTCATACCGGGCTGTTATCGATTGCTACCGCCAGAGGGTTACAGTATGTACCTTGAGCGGGGAGTGTTTCCATTTCTTGGGGAATCAGGTTGGTAGTGTGTTGCCACCGGTGTATGATCCACGAGGGCGGAGTGAGCTTAGTGGTCTACTTGCTAGCTTTTTGAGCAATGAGTGTGGTGAGACCCAGATTGTGTTGCCGAGAGTGGTTTGTGAGTACTCAGACATCTTTCTTGAGGTTCTCGTTAGTTTGCCACCTCATCGAGAGATCGAGTTCTCTATTGATTTAGTGCCCGGCACGACGCCGATTTCTATGGCACCTTATCGTTTTGCCCCAGCCGAGTTGAGTGAGTTGAAGATTCAGCTTCAAAAATTGCTAGATAAGGGCTTTATTCGCCCTAGTGTTTCTCCGTGGGGAGCACCGGCCCTCTTTGCTAAAAAGAAAGATGGTGCCTTGAGACTTTGTATAGATTACCGGAAGTTGAATCGGGCTACGATTAAGAATAAGTACCCTATGCCCCGTATAGATGATCTGTTTGACTAGTTGAAGGGGTCTCGTTGTTTCTCTAAGATAGACTTGAGATCGGGTTACCACCAGTTGAGGGTCAGGGAGGAGGATATTCCGAAGAAGGCATTCCGTATGTGGTATGGCCACTATGAGTTTCTGGTGATGCCGTTTGGGCTCACCAATGCACCGGCAGTCTTTATGGACTTGATGAACCGGATCTTCCGGGAATTCTTAAATCGTTTTATGGTCATTTTCGTGGACAACATTATTATCTATTCACCTTCAGAGGAGGAGCATGAGGAACACTTGAGAGTGGTGCTTGAGTTACTTAGAGCCCATAGGCTGTATGCCAAGTTTGGGAAGTGTGAGTTCTAGCTAGGGAAAGTCAAGTTCTTAGGCCATGTGGTTTCCCGGAAAGGGGTGTCTGTTGATACATCCAAGATTGAGGCAGTGCAAGATTGGGCACAGCCTAAGAGCGTGTTTGAGATCCGCAGTTTTCTAGGATTAGCTGGGTATTACCGCTAGTTTGTGAAGGATTTCTCCAGGCTAGCTTCGCCGTTGACTAGATTGACGCGAAAAGGGATCAAGTTTGTATGGAGTGAGACTTGTGAAAAGTCGTTCCAAGAGCTGAAAGTTAGATTGACCACCGCTCCGGTCTTGATTATTCCGGAGAGAGAGTTGGGTTATGCGGTTTATTGTGATGCCTCACGAGAGGGTTTGGGTTGTGTGTTGATGCAAGAGGGGAAAGTGGTAGCTTATGGCTCACGTCAGTTGAAAATACACGAGAGGAATTACCTTACACACGACCTAGAGTTAGCAGCAGTGATATTTGCCTTGAAGATTTGGAGGCACTACCTTTATGGTGAGAGGTTCGAGGTATTCTTGGACCATAAGAGTTTGAAGTACCTGCTTACACAGAGGAACTTGAATTGGAGACAGAGAAGGTGGATGGAGTTCATTGAGGACTACGACTTTGAGTTGCACTATCACCCGGGAAAGGCCAATGTAGTGGCCGATGCTCTTAGCAGAAAATCCATTAGTGATGTAGCTTGTATAGCCATCCGGGAGTGGGAGATGTTGGGTGCACTTGGCGAGTTTGATTTTCTTTTAGGCGAATCCGTTGAGGCTGCGGCCTTATTTTCTGTTATTGCGTAGCCTACACTCATGACTCGGGTGTTAGAGGCACAGAGAGGTGACCTTGAGGTAGAGTCCTTCCGAGAGAAGATCTCCAGTGGGAAAGTTGAGAAGGGTTTGACGGTGTATCCCGACCAGAGTGTGAGGTACCGAGACCGTTTGCTTGTGCCGGAGTCTTGCCGAGAGGAAGTACTCCGAGAGTTTCACCATTCATGCCTTGCGGTGCATCCAGGAGGCACTAAGATGTATCGGGATTTGGGTCGCCAGTTTTGGTGGCGGGGTATGAAGAAGGATGTGGCGGCTTTCGTGTCTAAGTGCTTTACTTGTTAGCAAGAGAAGGCCGAACATCAGAGGCCAGCGGGTTTGTTACAACCCTTGCTTATTGCCGAGTGGAAGTGGGAGCATGTCACTATGGATTTCGTTGTAGGTCTTCCAAGGACTCAGCGGGGTAGTGATGCTATTTGGGTGGTTGTAGACCGGTTGACTAAGTCAGCGCACTTTATTCCTATGCGCGTGAGAGATTCGGTAGATCATCTTGCCGACTTGTATATTCGAGACATAGTGAGGTTGCACGGGGTCCCAGTGACGATCGTCTCAGATAGAGATCCTCGTTTTACTGCTAGGTTGTGGCAGAGTTTGCAAAGTGCCTTGGGTACTAAGTTGACCTTTAGCACGGCTTATCATCCTCAGACTGATGGGCAATCCCAGCATACTATTCAAATCCTTGAGGATATGCTTCGGGGTTGTGTTCTTGACTTTAGTGGGTCATGGGAGAGGCACTTGCTCTTGGTGGAGTTTGCCTACAACAACAGTTTCCGGTCTAGTATCGGTATGGTACCGTTTGAGGCCTTGTATGGTCGACCATGTAGGTCTCCAGTTTGTTGGGCCGAGGTGGGTGATGCACCTTTGTTGGGCCCGGAGTTGGTGAGAGAAACGACGGAGAAAGTCGAGCTTATCCGTAGGAGGCTTGTTACAGCCTAGAGTCGTCAAAAGAGTTATGCCGACCGTAGGAGGAGGCCTTTAGCTTTTGAGACGGGTGATCATGTCTTTTTGAAAATATCACCTAGGCGAGGTTTGATGAGGTTTGGGAAGAGTGGGAAGTTATCCCCTCGGTTTATCGGTCCCTTTGAGATCCTTGAGAGAATTGGGGAGGTTACTTATCGTTTGGCTTTGCCGCCGCAGCTGTCCGGAGTGCATGACGTGTTTCATGTGAGTATGCTTCGAAAGTATGAGTCGGATCCATCGCATGTATTGGATTGGACCGACTTAGAGGTAGATGAGGATGCCTCGTATGAGGAGAGACCAGTTTGGGTCTTGGATAAGCGGGATCAAGTTTTGCGAGGCAAGACTATTCCCTCGGTAAAGGTTTTGTGGAAGCATCACGGAGTGGAGGAAGCCACTTGGGAACGTGAGGTGAATGTCCGTGAGAATTATTCAGACTTGTTTGTTGATGTATAATCATGTATTGAGATTTTGTAATATTGTTGAACTTTAAGAGCATTATATATGGCTTAAGTTGTAAAACATGGTATATGTTTTGGTTTATGGAATTATGTTTTAGAACTTGCCTTAAAATGGAAGTTTAATGTAAACATTGCATATGTTGAATGTATTGTAGAAAACGGAATATATCATGAATATTGAATATGATATAGAATTGTGGAGTGTGGTATCGAAATTTGTGAAATTTCAGGGAATGCATATCTATAATGCATGTTGTGGAAAATGCTGTGAAATGCCTCTTGACAAGAGATGGAATGACCGGGAAGGGTCGAGTTATTGAATGTTGAATGTAACATTGTTTAAAATGGAGAAAAACTTGTTCTTTTAAAAACTTGCATTTAATTTTGGGGACGAAATTCTTTAAGGGGGGGAGGTTATAGCGATTCCGGGTTTTACCCCTTGTTGTACAGTGATCCGGACTTGGTTCCGTGGATGTTAATAGTTGTTTATATCTTGTTTACATCCTTTCGTACTTTGTGTTTGAGTTATAGGATGTGTTGGGCATGTTCTGGACAGGTAGGTTGAGTTTTGGTCTCAAGTGTAGTTGCCCAGGTTTTTGGTGTTACGCTCGAGCGGATCATTCTGCGCTCGAGCGGATTTTGGTTTTTGGTTGTCCGCTCGAGTGGGCCTTCTTGCGCTCGAGCGGGATTTACACACTTCCAGTATCTCGTGTCCCTGCAAAACTTCTGCAGGTGTGTTTTTCACGCTCGAGCGGGTATCTTGGCGCTCGAACGGGTAGTGCTTTGTCTGTGAAAGTTTTGGAAGGAGGGAATCTACGCTCGAGCGGATTGGCTTTCACGCTCGAGCGGATGTATTTTATTCTTGTGTCTTGGAGCTCGAGCGGGCCTTCTTGCGCTCGAGCATGTCTAGATTTTTGTGCTTTACGCTCGACCGTTCTATTTTTCGCTCGAGCGGGAGCATCGTATATTAGTGGGCGGCTGGGCATTTTTGAATCACTTTTTACACTTCCTCTCTCTCTGTTACTTTCCCAAAATCGATTTTGAGAGCTCTTCTTGGCTGGGCATTTTTGTGTCTTGGAGCTCGAGCGGGCCTTCTTGCGCTCGAGCATGTCCAGATTTTTGTGCTTTACGCTCGACCGTTCTATTCTCCGCTCGAGCGGGAGCGTCGTATATCAGTGGGCGGCTGGGCATTTTTGAATCACTTTTTACACTTCCTCTCTCTCTCTTACTTTCCCAAAATCGATTTTGAGAGCTCTTCTCTCTAGAATCTCCCTTCTCTCTAGGGTTTGATCTAGGTAGAGTGTCCTACTACCTTGTTGTCTTTGCAAAAGGTGTGTTGATCGTCGAGGGTTACATTTTGATCTGAAAAGTTTGGATTTTGGAGCACTTTGAATTTCTTCTTCTTCTCCGTTTGAGCTCTAACTTCGAGGTAGGGATATCCTACTCCTCCTTATGAGCTTTGTCTTTAAATTTTAGCATTTTGATATGTTGGGGATTGTTGGGTAATTTTGAGAAAGTTTGGGTCTTTGTGTAATTTTACAAAAGATGGGGGTTTATTTATATAAGCCCATATGCATGTTTAGCATGGAGAAATGAGATAAATGTTGGGTTATTGATAGAAATGGGACCTTAGGGTTGCTTTGTTAATTATGGGAAATGCCCTAATTACATTGATGAATTAATTTGTGAAATTAATTTTGAGAAATGAGAAGTTGAATTGAGAATGTTGAAATTAGGAACGTATGGGATTAAAGGGTGTAGTAGGATCATTTATAACTCACCTAGTTGAAATGTTGATGTTTTATCCATTTGGTGCATTTATTTTCTATTTAGAAATAACTGCATTGGGCTATCGGTAGAGGATAGTCTTGATTGTTGTAGACAATGCATGATGATTAGGCAAACTAAAACTAATCGATTGAGTATGCTATCGAGTATAGCAGTTGGAATAATACATTAACTTTATGTATTGATTGATTATGTATATGATCTATGTTTATATACGTTGTGTGTGGGAGGAGATAGGGGATGTACTCCACGGTTTAGGGGAAGATTGGGGATGGACCTCTAAACCGGATTTTGTGTGACATTGATACAGCACTACAATGTGTATCAAGTGTGGATTATGGAAGTGTTTGAATTGATTTGATATAGCACTAAAATGTATATCGTTATCAATTGTGAAGTATAGAAATATTTCTATGTTATATTGATACAGCATCAAAATGTGTATCCTTCATGAAGTATGAAAGTGGTTTATGTGTTATTGATACAGCACCAAAATGTGTATCCATCATGAATTTCAAAAGTGTTTTAAAGATGGGTCATAACCTCATTAAGTTATTTGGCTAGGTTCTAAGCCTTTTTCTCAAACTCAAAGTTGAAAAGAAATGGGAAATGAAATGTAACATGGACTTGAATGTCATGAAACTGTGATGTGTTATCAGTGGGAATATAAGTATGGACCATCTATCGAATGCTGTTATTTTAGTCATTGTTTATAGTTGGTTTGGTATATTTCTACTGGGCTGTGGCTCACCCTATATGGGACATCATTTTTAGGTACAGGTAGCATGCCACCTCCAAAGACATAGCTTGGGAGGCTAGAGCCAGTCAGACTTTTTGGTTGTTTTGCTTTCCTTTGATGTATTGCATGTAAATTTAGGCCAAGGGCTTAATATGTATATGAGTTAGTACTCACTTCTTGTAACCAAGTGTTGGCTTGGAAAGTTGTAAGCCCATAGGGCGTTTACTTTTGTTGTCAACATGTAATACTTTTGTAAGAACTACTCTGATAAATAGAAAGATGTTTATTTCTCTTATATTGTGCATGTCAAGAATGATGGGTTTTATGTATTTTTTTGAGGGCATTACACTGGCTTCACCTCAAAGTCGCCAGAAGAGCTATGCTAACCATAGGAAGAGACCATTGTCTTTTAAGATAAGAGATCACGTGTTCTTAAAGATACCACCGAGACGGGGTTTGATGAGATTTGGAAAGTGCGGGAAGTTGTCTCCTAGATATTGGGCCTTTTGAAATTCTAGAGCCAATTGGGGAGGGAGCTTATCATTTAGCTTTATCGTTTCAACTTTTCAGGGTTTATGACAGGTTCCATATTTGTATGCTCTGGAAGTACGAGTCTGATCCTTCACACATATCGGATTAGACCGAGTTAGATATGGATGAGGATGTCTCGTATGAGGAGAGACCAGTACGGGTTTTAAACTCTCTGGACCAAGTCTTACGAGGTAAGACTATTCCATTGGTTAAGGTGTTGTGGAGACACCACGGGATTAAGGAAGCGACTTGGGAGCGTGATGCAGAAGTTCGTGAGAAGTATCCTGACCTATTTGTTGATATTTGAGATATATGTTGAAAACCTTGTAAATGTTATAATATATAAACAATGTATATGTTTTGGGGAAATTGAACTATAATAGTTGGTGTTGAGAAACTCAGTGTCTCCTTGTTGCAAGTGTGGATGATATGTGATTTGTTTTATTTTCAATTATTGTTAGTTGGTTTTAAATTTTGGGGACAAAATTCCCTAAGGGGAAATTTTATAACGATTCTGGTTTAGACCAACCCATTTATTATTTTTTGATCCGAGAACCCATGTACTCAGTTGTTATCCATCTCTTTTCCATCTTGTTGCTTGTTGAGTTTGGCTATTGGGAGTTTTTGGTTGTGTTTGAAACGGGTTGGAAGTTAGTTTTTCAAGGAGTTTTTGCCTACAATTTTGCTTATTCGCTCGAGCTACCATTCCTATGCTCAATCGGTCTTTCACATTCTATAAAACTACTAGGAATTTGATATCTTCCCTCAAGCGGTATTTTTTGGCTCGAGCGGTCTTTTGCAGGTTTGAACTTCTTGGAAGGGTTCCTTGTTTGCTCAAGCGGTGGTTTTGGTCGCTCGAGCGATGTCACTTATTGTGTCTGTCGGTCGAGCGACCATTTTTGACCTCGAGCGGTCTGTGTGTATATCAATCCGAGAAAAGACTATTTTCAATCACTTTTTCACCTCTCTCTCTCTCTCTTTAAACATTTTAAAACCCTAGATCTCCACACACTCTCTCTCTCTCTAGTTCTTGTACTCTAGCTCCTAATATTCTCAATCCATTCATTTCTTCACCCTAGTCCTTTAGAGAAAAAGGTAGAGCACGTCAAGGACTTTGCTTTAATCGAAGTATTTATTGTTTTCAGCTCTGCCAAAGTTCGACTCTTATTTTCTCTATCTTTTACTTAGAGGTAGGGATTTCTTTCACTCTTTTATATGATTTTTAGCATAGTTATTTGCTCTTTGAAAATGGTTAATAATTTGGAGATTTTTGAAAAAACCTAGAGTTTTGAGTTTGAAATCAAAACAAGGGCTTTCCAAATTGGTTCTTGCAAATAGTTGTGGGGATATGGTTATGGATGAGTTATATTAAAATGATGGAAATTTTTTCTTAAAATTGATTTTTTAAGAAAATGAGGTTTTGCCCTAAATTTTGGATATTTGGAATTGTGAATGAAAATGAAAATGATGTTGGGTTTTGTGAAGTTGGAACAATGTTTATGTTGATGATAATGGTGGAGTTAGATATATAATATCACTCCCATTGTAAATGATGAAATTATATCTCTTGATTGAAAACGATATGTTGAATAGAAATATCTATTTTGGGCTATCAGTGGAGGATAACCTTGATTGTTGTAGACATTGCAAGAGAATTAGGTTAAATTGAAACTAATTTCTCATACATTGTGCATGGAGCCTCATCTCTTAATAAACATTGTAAATGTATTGGTTTTAAGAAAAATGGGTGAATACCTTGGTAACCCTGGTTAGGGGGTGTGGTTGTGGTTATGATGTTGGTCTTTGTGTCCTTGGCCGCGCAATTAGGTGTCGATCTTTCCAGTTAGTACCAATAAAATGACTTTGGTAATACTTGTATAGCCTACTGGCAGACATGTACCTGGAGATTCCCAGTGTTTTGTATCTATTGACCTGTTTTCTGTATAAAAGGATTATTTTTCATGAATTAATTTATAATCTGGCATTGCATTATTTTGATATGGAAAATGAGAAATGTTTGACAAATGTCATGCATGTATATTCACCTTATAATTTTGCTAAGATTCATATGTTGTGTTAGAGTATCTTTACTGGGTTTTAGCTCACCCTATGTCGAAAACAACTTTCAAGTGCTGATGATATGCCTCCACTAAGGACGTAGCTTGGGAGGACTTGGAGCTTAAGGTTTCATTTTTGGTTTATTAACGTAATTACTTTTGTTTAAGTTTCGGGCTTTACTTGTATTGAGTTTAAACTCATTTTGTTGTGACCAAGTATCGACTTGGAAAGTTGTAGCCATTAAAGCATATATTTATTTGGTTTTGCTTTTACTTTAAATCATGTATCCATGTCATATGCTATAGATTCAAGATCTAGGATTTATTAATGTATATCGCATATGCCATCTTTTGTAATGATCAAAGATATAACGAATAGATGATATGATATTGTTGATCAATTGTAGCAATGTTATGAGATGGGTTAATGCTATTTAGTTTGGGGCGTTACATGTGAGAAATGTTTTTGAGTGTCCACTAGCCCTACTGTATCGAGTCAATAAATGTGGAAAAACAAGTGATTTTAGGTGTCCACTAGCCTTGCCATATTATGAGCTGGCAAATGTGGAAAGGATGTGTGTTTTAAATGCACATCGCCCTGCCATATTGTGAGCCGGCAAATGTGGGAGTATTTTCATGATATGTAAAAGTCTATATATATATATATGTGTGTGTGTGTGTGTGTGTGTGTTTTTTACTCAGGATTTCATTGTTTATTTACTGCCCACTGTCGATGTTGAGATTTTGGCATGACAGTTGTGCATTGTACATTTTTCTTTAAAAAGGGAAAACAAGGATTTTGTCATGGCTTGTGTATAGCATGATCATATCCAATTCAAACATTTATGTACTCTATTAAACGTATACTGGGCAACTTTGCTCATCCCTATCATGGGACTTGGTGATGTGCATCCAACTAAGTGAAGGATGGTGGAGATTTTTGGATGGAACACAACTCATTAGATGTTATTTGTATTCATGCTACCGAGCTTTTGGTGTTTTGGGATTGAATTCCATTTTTTTGTGTAATCAAGACACTTGTCTTGAAGTTTGTATGCCATTAGGGCAATTTACCTTAAATTCTCTAACTCTTTGAACTATGAATGTTTGATTAACTGTAATTGAGGGGAATGAAGTGTAATATTTTGTATCGGTTCAATGGGAAATAGAAATATTATGATCTTTTGAACAAGTGTCACTTATCTATTATCTTTATTTGGGTTTTGCATAATGGAATTGGTTGAATAATTAAGAAACTTGAATTAGGACTTGACCATAAAATATAGAGGCATGACAAATTAAGTCCATACAAATAAAATCGTCATTATTCAGCCGTTTTTTGTTGTGCTTTGATGCAATTTTGTTTTGATGTATTTTTGTTAAGATCTCGCCAACTTTTTTCGATAGTCTTGGCATGCACATGATTGGGCATAATCATTAGGTGTCCAAGCTATGATAAACTCTACTGGACTGCTTCACCATACTATTACACCTTCCTTATAATAAAATGTCTTTTTTCACTAATTTAAAAAAAAAAAAAAAAAAGATAGTTTTGAATTAAATATGTATAAAATTTCATCTTAAACTTACCTTTTAAAAAATTTCAAATTTTATATGATTCTAATACAATTATAATTTTATTTTTGACTTTCTATATAAATATTTATAAAATTTTAAATTAAATGAGTAGATGAATCAATTGTTTTGTCACGTGTGTATTTCTTAATTTTTAAAAATTATAAAATTAAAAATTTTAGATTAGTATTTTTGTAACAGTTTGTTTTGGGTGACTGCTCGAGCGGTCAGTTGGTCGCTCGAGCGTAGATGCGAAACTCCCAGTATCTTGCCTGTTTGCAGGCAAGACCGCTTAAGCGATGAAGTGGTCGCTTGAGTGTAGAATTTGGGCTCCCCGTATTTTCACTGTAACTCTACAAAACTTCTAGAGCCTTGCATTTACCGCTCGAGCGATGGAAAGTTCGCTCAAGCAATTTGGTTGGGACAACATACTTAAAAGTCGATTAAACACTTTTCTCTTTCACTTTTTCCAACTCTTCTCTCTCTCTCTATCACCCATTTCCTAACCCTAACCCTAAAAACACTTGATTTCCTCAAGTTTTACTAAAGGTTCATGTAAAATCTTCCAAGAAAAGTGAAGAGCAAGTTTCATTCAAGATTCTCACTGATTGGATCGTGCTTCTATCAAATTTCTTGTTGGGTTTTCAACTCTTAGTTACCATTTCAAGGTAGGGGTACTTTTAACTTGTTATATTCTTGATTTGAGATCTATATGTGATAATTTTTTCGTTATAATAATGTATGAGGTATAATTTGTTAAATAAAGTGGGTTTGTTAAACCAATGGGGGGCTTGTGCCTAAGGATTTTGAGAAAGATTGTAAATGTTCTTGTGGATTTTGATGTTGATAATGAATATTGACTTTCTATATGCAAATGAGGGGAAAGTCCCAAATTTTATGAAACTCTAGTTTTCAAATTGAACTAATAAAGGGGATTTTGTTCAATTGACCCTTGAATTGTGAAATTGAATGCATTGAGTTTACTTGGGCATTGAGATATGGACTTTTTATAACTTGTGCATGTAAATCCTTGAGATTGGGAGATGATGAAATTGTGAAATTGTGAAATTGAAGAATTTATTATGTGATAAATATTATTATCAATATTGTTGTGGATTGTATCTGTTACTCGCGCGAGGAGTCAAGATACCTAATTGCCCTGTCTTGTGTATATCGTCGGACGAATGTGGGAAAGGTTTTTGGGTGTCCACGAGCCTACTGTTTACAAAGTCGGCGAATGTGGAAAACTTGATTTTTGGTGTCCACAAGCCCGCCGTTTTAGAAGTTGGTGAAAGTGGAGAGGGAAAGGTTTTGGGTGCCCTTCGTCCTGCCGTTTTTAGAGTCAACAAATGTGAGAATATTTTCTGTATATAAATCTATATATATATATGTGTATGGTTTTGGGGCTCTTGCTTGGGATGTCATAACATATTTACCACGCTATACTTGTAGCCGAGATTTTGGATTGAAGGCATGCATTGAACACCTTTGGCATTAAAAGATAAAATATGGATTTTATCCTAACAAGTGCATGGCATGATCATATGCATCTCAATTATTTATATAACTTGTTAAATGTATTTCCTACTAGGCACTAGCTCACCCCAAACTAACCACTTTTTAGGAAACAATGTTGATGTGCCACCTCAATGATTGGCTTAGGGAAAGATTTTGGGCGGGGGCATGGAAGCTCTCTTATGATGCTTTATGTTTAAGCCTCGAGCTATTTTTGTTGGGAAATTTAGAATTCCGTTTTTGTGTATTCAAGAACACTCCGTGAGAAGATGTTTGCCTTTGTGGCTCTTTCTTTACATTACCTCCTATTTTTTGAACTATTTTTATTTTGTCGATAAATGTAAACAAACAATGATGTACTCACTGGAATAGTTCAATGGGGAACGGGTAGTCTTGGAATTTATTTTTTTACTATTATTTTTAATTTACTCCTCTGTCTCTTTCACATTTCTATATTGGGTAAACCCAAGTGAACATGATTTATGAAGGCATTTTTCCTGGGACATTACAATTTGGTATCAAAGCTAACCAGATTTGAATACCTAGAGTTCGTAGGATGTGGCTTATGCCACAATGGGTTATCATGTTGGGATGAGACGTTAATACTTTGTATGTTCATGTGCTTAGGTGACTATGTGGGTTTGGGGTCAAGTTTGTAAGATACGATTTACGTCCATCACACTTATCGAAGTCCCTATGGAAAGGCACTTGATCAATGCTTTTTCCACTTGGAAATCCTTGAGTGTCGTGGAATGAGTCGGTATCTTAGGAGAATAATCTGTATGTGCTTATGTGGGTTGTTTTATGTTTAATGAATATATGGTTAGGGTTATGACTATTCGAGTGTGATGCGTGGGTTGAAATGTGGGTGCATGAATTGTGAGTTAATTTTCATTCTTCTTTATTCTTATATAGGATGCTTGGACGTGGCAGAGATCGCGGTAGACCTCACTAGGGTGGTCGGGGTATTCCGACCCAACAAGATCTTCCTCCTAAGAAAAAGGGGAAGGACAAAACAATATGGCCGCTCCTCCGGCCCAAGATGCTATGGTGGCACTAGCCTCGAGAAATGGCTGGGGCTCTTCGAGAGTCCATGGACATACTCTGAGTCGAGCAAGCGACAAGGATAATAGAGGGAGAAACTTGAACCTCATTCTTGAAGAAAGAATTCTTTCGCTTCAACCCTGTGGAGTTTGGTGGTGAGCCTAAGCCCGATCCCATGAATGGTTAGAGCAAATCGTTAAGTCCTTTCAGATCTTGGACATCCGTGATGGAGAGCTCCGAGTAGCATTGGCAGCTTATCAGCTAAAAGGGGAGGGTGGCCAGTGGTGGAAATCTATTAAGCTTAGGGTCGAGCACACTTGAGAGGCATTCACCCATGCCTTCTAGGAGAAGTTCTTGCTTCCCACGGCTAGGAAGAAGTTAAGGAAATAGTTCAAAGAGCTTAGACAACTGGATACATCGGTGGCAAAATTTGAGGCCACTTTCACTAGTTTAGCACACTTTGCACCCGAGCTCATGGCTACTGAGGAGCGTCAATGCTTGGAGTTTGAGAAGAGATTGAGGCCCAAGATCTTGAGGAAGGTGAGGGACAATATGTTCAGAGAGTGTGATAGGCTAGTTGAGGCCGACTCATGTAGAGATCATGTCAGAAGCTGAGGAACCTAGGCTAAAACATAAAAGGGCGGGTTATGCAGAATCTTGGAATGACATGGATCCTCTAAGAAGTCCAAGGGCTCTTCTTTTTCTTCTTCCTTCCAGTCCTTGCCCCAACAAACCAAGTCTTCGGGGTCTATTTCTATGAAAAGTTTGGGGAATACGGGTCCTAGTCGAATTATTTGTTTCAGGTGTGGCCAACATGGTCAATACGGGTCCTAGTCGAATTATTTGTTTCAGGTGTGGCCAACATGGTCAAAAGGCATTGGAGTGTAAGCAGAATCTCAACCACCAACAGTCAGCTCGTTCTTAGAGCCAATTCCAGGAAAGGGGCTAGTTGTCCGCATGTTATCATTGTGAGCAGTCGAGGCATATTAAGAGTTCTTGCCCATAGTTAGTTGGGACGGGAAGTGCTTCAGGGTCCTGACAATCTGGAGGTTATCAGGCAGGCCAAGGTCAGAGATAGAATTATCAACCGGTTCAGTTGCGGTAGGCATCTAGGGCAGTGCAAGAGGCCACATCTGCACAGTTAGTGCAACCGATCTACATTCCAAGGAGTGATCGGAGCGAACAGCGGCCATAAGAGCGAGTTTATGTTGTCACTACTTTTGAGCAATCTTCTGGACCATTGTTGATGAGAAGTACATATCTTATCTATAATACTTGGGCCAATGTATTAATAGATACCAGAGCATCTGACTCATTCATAGCATCTGCATTTGCATCCATGTTGGGCTTAAAAATCGAATAACTAGAGTCTTCACTTATGGTAGAGTCACCAAGTGGGGGTCATATTGTCTTGAATCGGGGATGTCGTGGGTGCGTGATTGAAGTCGTTGATCGCCAACTTCCTTTCAATCTTGTGTTATTAGATATGTCGGGTTTTGACGTCATCATTTGTATGGACTGGTTGTCTTCTTATCGTGCCATCATAGATTACTACCGTAGAAGAGTTACTGTGTGCACAGTAGGTGGGGATTGTTTTTATTTTCTGGGAGATAGGACTGATGGTGGGTTGCCGCCATTGTATGACTCGCGAAGTCAAGGCAAACTTAGTTTTCTTCTTGCAACCATTGTGGATGATGGAAGTAGTATGATTCGAAGGGTATTTCCTAGAGTGGTAATTTTGGTAAAAGTCCTTTACCTATTATTGAAAATGTCTTGCTTATTGATCAATTGAAACATAATCTATTGAGCATCAGCAAATTATGAGATAGAGAAAATAAAGTTATCTTTGAGCATACTCATTGCATCATAGAAAATATGAAGGGTAATAAAATATTGTTTATTGGTCATAGACATGAGAATGTTTACACTATTATCCCAATGATATATGATCTTGTGATGTTAAATGTTTATTTGTTATGAATGATGCTAGTTGGCTATGGCATAGACGTCTTGCACATGCTAGTATGGATTTGATTTCAAAGCTTTCGAAAAAAAGATTTAGTAATTGGACTTCCAAATAAAGAGTTTGAAAAGGATAAATTATGTGATGCATGTCAATACCTCTTTTAAATAAATAAAAAAATATATTGTTTCTGTATGTCGACCATTACAATTTTTAATATAGATTTGTTTAGACCTAGAGCTATCAACCTTGGAGGCAAATATGCTCTTGTCATTGTTGATGATTTTTTTTTTTTTTTATCTGTAAGGAAAAAGATAAAGCTTACATCAATAAAGAAGTTGAATGCACAAGCATCATAGCAAAGCAAAATAATCCCAATTAGATTGGCACCATTTAGTGAGCCCAATCATCTAGTAGCATACAACAAGTTGGTAAGACACCAACCAAACACAAGAGCAACACCAGAACAACAACAGCCTTAATAAAAAAATAAAAATAAATAAATAAAAGAAAGAGAAGAAGCACATACACCACCTCGAAACCCTTATGCTATTCCAAAGCACAAACCAACTCAACAGCTACAACAAACCCATAAATAACCGAAGCTAATTAGCCACACATCAGTCATTGTTGATGATTATATAAGATTTACACGGGTTATATTTCTTGCTCTTAAAAAAGATGCAATTCATGCTTTTACAAAGTTTTGTAAAAGTTCAAAATGAAAAGGATTTCTCATCTCATCTATTAGAAGTGACTATGGTAGAAAATTTGGCAATAATAAGTTTGAAAAGTTTTGTGATAAACATGGAATAGATCGTAATTTGTTAGCACCAAGAACACTTCAACAAAATGGCATGGTAGAAAGAAAAATAGAACATTGGAAGAGGTGGCTAAACCATGTTGTATGAGAAAAATCTACCTAGATATTTTTTGGTTGAAGCTATTAATACTGCATGACATGTTATGAATCATGCTATGATTAGACCTATACTTAAGAAAACACCTTATGAACTTTAGAAAGGGAGAAATCCCAAGATTAATTATTTTCATGTAATTGATCGCATATGTTATGTGTTAAATAACAATAAAGATAACCTTGGTAAATTTGATGTGAAATTTGATGAAACAATCTTTTTTGGTTATTCTAATTCTAGTAAGGCATATAAAGTATTTAATAAAAGAACTTTTGTGGTAGAAAAATCTATACATGTTGCATTTGATGTGTCTGACCAATTTCTTCCAAGAATATGGTTAGTGATGATAATGCATAAGATGAGCAAGCTCAGTAAGGGGGTGGGGTCTAAGCGGATAGAATAACTCAAAGTCATGGGTTTCAAAACGCGAAGGTAAGCGTCGGTTTCAAAATATACTCTATCCCTATATAGTAAATAAGGAAAATCAAGAGAAAATTGCAGTTGAGATAGTTTAATAGTGAAATGGAGTTAACTCAAATGAGTATGATAAGCAGAACTCTACAAAGTTGTCAAAGGAAGTTAAGTATGCACATAATCATCCAAAAGAACTTATCATCGGTGATCCACACTAAGGTATAATGACTCGTTCTTCTCTTCATAATATATGTAATAATCTTGCATTTTTTTTTATCACAAATCGAGCCAAAATCTTTGGAAGAAGCTAAAAATAATGAGGTGGTTTCTAGCCATGCAAGGGGAACTCAATCAGTTTGAAAGAAATAAGGTTTGGACCTTAGTACCTAAACTTGATCATCATCTTGTAATTAGAACAAAATGGGTTTTCAAAAACAAAATGGATGAATATGGTATTGTTGTTAGAAATAAGGCTCGTTTAGTAACCGAAGTTTATAATCAAAAGGAATGTATTGATTTTGATAAAACTTTTTCTCATGTGGCCAGATTAGAATTCTATTTGCATTTGCATGTTTTAAAAATTTTAAACTTTATCAAATGGATATGAAAAAAGCATTTCTGAATGGTTACATTTCGGGAAAAAAAAATGTATATGTTAAAGAACCACCTAATTTTCAAAATCATGAGTTTCCAAATCATGTTTTCAAACTTACTAAAGCTTGATATTGTTTAAAACAAGCACCAAGAGCTTGGTATGAAAGGCTAAACAAATTGTTGATGTAAAAAGATTCTCAAGAGGCAAAAGTGAAACTACTTTTTTTATAAAAACAAATGGTCATGATATACTTGTCAAACAGATATATGTTGATGATATAATATTTGGTGCTACTAGTGAGAATTTGTGTTAGGATTTTGCAAATTGCATGCAAGGAGAATTTGAGAATAGCATGATGGGTAAACTCAATTATTTCCTTGGACTTCAAATAAAACAATCAAAGCAAGAGATATTCATCAATCAGTCGAAGTACATCCATGGTCTGGTAAAAAGGTTTGGCATAGATAAAGCAAAGCCAATGGGAACTCCAATGATTCCTCCCATCAAACTTGACAATGATGAACAATGTAAGACTTTTGATGAAAAGAAATAAAGATGTATGATCGGCTCTCTACTTTATTTAACTACTAGAAGACCTAATATAGTGTTTAGTATATGCTTATGCGCTAGATTTCAGTCCGCACCAAAAGAATCTCACTATATTGCTATCAAAAGGATTTTTAAATATTTGTTAGGTACACAATCATTAGGGTTATGGTATCCCAGAGAAACTTCTTTTGATTTAATTAGTTACTCTGATGTTGATTTTGTTGGTAATAAAGTTGATAGAAAAAGCACTAGTGGTAAATGTTAATTTCTTGGACACTCACTTGTCTCTAGGTTTAGTAAGAAACAAAATTTTGTTACTCTATCTAATGTTCAAGTTGAATATCTTGTTGTTGGAAGTTGTTGTGTGCAAATTATTTTGATGAAACAACAATTAGAAGACTTTGGTATGTATTTCGATCATGTTCCTATTAAATGTGATAATACAAATACTATCAATTTGTCTAAGAATCATATTCAACATTCAAGAACCAAACATATTGAAATAAGATATCACTTTATAAGAGATTATGTTCATAAAGGTGATATTGTTCTTGATTTTGTGAGCACTAATAATCAATTGGTAGATATATTTACAAAACCACTTACTGAGGATAAATTTTATGATATAAGAGGAGAACTTGGCATGTCAAATCCTCCTTAGTACTGATTTATTTTATGTTGAGCACTAACAAATTTTTATATAAGGAGTGAAAGCTTCACTCTTCATTGAAGAGAAAAAGTGGAGAAATATTGAGACTGAAGTACAAATTCAAGGGAAGTATTTTTGATTTTGCACTATTCTTCTATTCTTAATTGCCTATCTTTATACTTTCGAATTTAATCATCAATGTTGTCATAATAAAAAAGGGGAGATTGTTAACTCCAAATTTTTTGAAAGATTATATAATTGATTTTGATGATAACAAATCATAGCTAATTATTATTCAATACTGTATTAGGAATGGTGGTTGAGCTGCATTTTGTTTTGGTATTGTTATTCACCAGGTTTGATTGCATGGTAGTGTGCATTTTGGTGTCAATATAGTTTGGATAATTTTGCTCACCGCTCTCGCTATCCTTTATTGATGGTGTTGTATTTGTATCTTTTTTTTTTATGTTATTCTTCAATAAAGTCTCTTTTTTTTGCCGATCAGAAAAAAAAAAAAAAAAAATGAGGTTGGAGGCTAATTGGGTTGGTAGAAGTTACAAGGTAGGTGGGTGAGGTGTGAGAAGATTTTGAAGTTGTGTTTGGCATATGAGAGACTGATTTGAGGAGTAACGTAGGTATAGAGATCACTGCTCGCTTTTTTGTCCTTTCCATTTTATTCTCTAATTTAATTTTGATTTAAACCAATTTTGATTGATTGAGTTCTAAAAAAATCAAAATTGATAAATTAACACAAATGATTTACAATGTCATTGGATGACCTTTGATATGGCGCAAACTAAAATTATGTAACATTTTGGACATGTATAAAGTTTAGTTTTATAATTTATCATATTTTTCTTTAATTTATGTGACTGTTATTATATGTATTTGTTAATTAAAACTCAAAACAAACAAAAAAAAAATGTGATTTTAATTTACATTTGTGTATTTTAATAGTTTTGTTACTATTGTATTCGAAATATGTTTTTATTATTTATTTAAAATGTGGATAACACAAATTTCATATGTTAGTATAATTTATCGCAAAAGTAATTGTTCAAATCAAAAAAATATTAATTTGCATAACAATAAAAATATTCCGTCAAAATATTAATTTGCATAACAATAAAAATATTCCGTCAAACTACTCATAGATACCTATTGATTATTTTTCACTGGCACCTTTCCTTCAACTTATAGTAATGCTTATATATATATATATATATATTATTTTTTAACAACAAATAGTTATATATCATACCCTTCCAAAAATGTTTACATACAAAAAAAAATGTTAATTTTAAATAAAAATAATAATAAGTACTTCAAATATTTAAAACTCTTCTCCAATATTATTTTATGTTGTTGCTTAGCAAGTTTAGATAGTGCATTGTTGTGAATATTCTAAATTTTGCGCACTTATAATTTCTTTATTTTTTGAATAGCTTTAGATCATAATATTTCCAAGATATTTATATGAAATCTAAATTAAAATTTTACAATATAAGCATAAAATTTTACAAAAGAAATCAAATTTGTTCCAAATATTTTCATCTCAAAATCATTCCAGAAAAAAATAAAAATAAATTGGGCACAATTATAACATAATTTCTTTTATTTTTGAAAAATAATGCTTGATAATTTCATGTTATATAGAGGGTTTGGTATGGTGAATGATTTGATCATTTTTTTTCATAAAGATTGATTTCATTATATAAATGCATAAACCTGGGCTTGATCAAACTTTTTAAGTTGAATCAATGAGAATTGAAATAAATTGATCTTAGAAAATATAACAAAGATCTAAGAAACTTAATTTAGTAATAAATTTTTAATTAAATCAAACAAAATGCCTAAATGTTGTTTTAATTTTAATTTGCATTATTTTTCTTAGAAATAATTTTTTTAATTTTAAATTGGTTGAGTGCTAGTCTAACAAAGCCAAACTTCTTATAAAAGCCCCCCCCCCCCCCCCCCACACACACACACACACACACACACACACACACACATATCTATACAAACCAAATTTCTTATAATGCCATTCATCAGAAAGAAGCTTATAAAGACGAGAAATCTAAAAACCTGAGAAGAAGAAGAAGAAGAAGAAGAAGACGAAGAAGAGGAGGAAGCGTCACAGACTTCTGCAGTGACTTTCAGAGACTTATCTTCCATTTTCTTTCATTTTTAGTCCAAGATGCTGAGAAGAAGACTGATGAGAGAGACCTCTGAGCAAAACTTGGGATGTATACAGTGGCGGAGTTAAAAAATTAAATCAGATGAGCACTTATTAATGTTAAAAAATTTTATAAAAATATTTCACATAAATTTTTACCATTGACTTCAAGAAAGATAAAAAATAATAATATTATTTGTAATTAGTGTATCATAGATAATATTAAAAAAAGTCATGGATATAAAATTTTAAAATAAATTATATAATGATAAAGTAATTTTTTATACAAAATATGCGTAAAAATTCAATATAAAAGTAATACCACATCATCATTAACATGTGATATCACTAACCAATAGTAAAACAATTTATGGAGGATAAGCGCTACATGTCAAATGTAACTAACAATTCAATAAACTCTATATTTTCATTTGAGATTAATTATATTTATATGTCAATAATGATAGACATTACCATTATATTGAAATTTTGATAGATAATAATATCGTAGTCACTTTATTTTTAATCCAAACAACCATTATTGTTCTCATAATTTTAAAAATATCATTTACATTTAAAATAATATTTTTATAAATTTTTTTATTTAAAATATTTTTTTTATATTTTAAAAAAATAATAATAAAATAAATCTAAATCTAGGGGCACATGACCCCCTAGACGCTTGGTAGGTCCGGCCCCGGATGTGTACATGCTCTTGTTGCTTGCAAGGTGAAACAATAATGAAGATTTTTTTCTTGTCTTTTTAATAATTTTTTTTTTTTTTTTTTTTTTTTTTTTTTTTCTATACAAAGTACGAAGTTTTCTCACAAGTTTGGCCAAGGATACATTGGTCCTGTTTGGTAGAGTCGTGAGAAAGTAATTATAATTTATAATCTAACAGTTTATAACTTATAATTATGAACATGAGCTAATTTTTTACTTATAAATTAAGTTTCTCCTCCCCACTCAAAGAATAAGTTAATTTTTAACTTACAAAAAGTTATAAATTGTATTATTAAACTGAACTAAACACATCAAAATAACTTAAATTAAACCAAAAATTAAAATAAATTAAAAATAAGCTTTACCAAACAGGACTATTACTCATTGACTCGTTAAAAATTTTATTTTTAAGATATTAATTTGTGTGAGAAATTTGGCTAATGAAAGGGAACTTATACTATTAAGTCCGTGGCCGGGGCCCACAGCTCACCTACTGGGCTCCCCCAGTTGAATTCAAATGACAAGACTTATATGAGGAAGGTCCTACATAAATAAATAAGGTCTCGTTTAGGAACAAATTAATTTAATAATTTTTTTGATTATTTAATTAAAATATGACTTAAAAAAATTAGTATGTTTAGGATAATTTTTAGATTTTTTACAAAAAAGATGTACAAAAAGTAGAGAGAAAAGAGAATCTTTAACTTTTTGGTATGAATTGTTGGCTTTTTGACTTTTTTAATAACTTTTTGAATTTTTAGCTAGATGTGAGGGTTTCCAAACGGGGCCTAAGGATTTTGTTAACATATCACTAATTTAAAAAAGAAAAATGATCCGGACTCTCTTCCCCCCACTCCCTTTGATCCCCTCTCTTTTTGATTGGCCAATTTTTTTTTCTTTTTTTTTTTCTTCTCCTCCAATCACCACACGCTACATGCGTGTGGGGTGCTGGGATAGTGATTAAAGGGGGTCTCAATCACATTAAAAATGAGTCTATAATAAAAATAAATTTATATATTATTATTTCTTTATATAAACATATTAATATAAGGATTTAATTTTGAGTTTGGGAGAACTATTAGAGTTTGTAGAACTTATCACTGGTTTTGTTTTAATTATTTAAATCGTTTATTTTATAGAAATCTTCTATATATTATTCACAAAAAGAAAAATTAAGTCAATATAATAATTCTAATATTTTTTTATTTTATTTCATAGCGTTTGACTCTAAAATTATAAATAGTCTAATTATAAAATAAATAGTTTAAAGGATAAATTACAATAAAACTCCTTAAATTATAACCCATTTGCATTTTACTCCCTAAACTTCAAAATTACAATTAATCACTTCAAAGTGTTATCTTATTGTAGTTAACTTTCTCTGTTAGGATTCTGTTAGGAATTTACACAAAATTAAATCATGTATAAAGTGCATGACACATTTATTAAATTTTTAAGTCAATAATACTCCTATCTAGTGATCTTGTTTACAGTTTGATATTAAAATAAGGAAGATAAAGTATAAACGAATCACTAGATAAGAATATTATTATCTTACAATAATCAGTAACAAGTATTATTATTTTCAAAAATTAATATGTGTGTGATTCTATATAAATTCTTAACAGAATCCTGGTGAAAAATATTAAATATAACAAGTTAATAATTTAAGATAATTAACTGTTTAATTTTAAGATTCAAAAGGACAATATGTAAATAAGGCCAAGTTTAAGAAGTTTATTTAGTTAAATTACTGAAACCAAACCAAACACGTTATACGCCCCGAAGGACCCGGACAGTGGTCTCAAATCCATAAACAACCAAAAAGAGAAAAATGCTTGTAAATTACGTTCACACCGGTCTCCTTTGTATATAGAGCATGTGAAAGATTCTTAACTTTTAGAATATCCATGAAAAATATTCTTTTGCAGAGCATCTTCTTCACCTACCGGAACGCATGCAACAACAGATGGAATATCGATGAAAAGATTCCTTGGTTTTTTTTTTTTCCAAGAAGATAACTCAAAGGAAAGTTTATTATATTTCAGTCTCTGGTTGGGACTCGTAGCTCACTTAATGGCTATCGAAATCACAAGGTTAAATTATATGAAGAAGGTTCATACATAAGGAGAAGAAGGTTCATACATAAGGATTTTAAGAAATTTTCTTTCCACGTATCTATTTATTTCAGTACACATTATTTCTTAAAGCAAATATTTATGAATTTCATTAGGTCTCATTTCACACACTATATATTTTAATTATAACCCTCAATTCAAATATTGTACATATACTTTCCTCCTATACACCCACACCCACACCCACACCCACACAACCATCTATGGATATGCACTCTCTTTCAAAAAAGATAACTCAAAAATGATTTAGAATCAAATAAATTTTAATTATTTTCATGACAATTATAATTAAGTATTTTTTGTGGTCTTGTCATCAATTGTGTGTTTTATGTATTAAATATAAAAACGCGTTATAATATAGTTAGTAAGAAATAAAGACAAAAAATAGAATAAATTATAAAAATTGTAGTTATGATAAAACTTAAATAAATTATACCATTGAAATTTTGTAATTATAATTCATCTTATATTAAAATTCATCCAATTATATAACAAATTACATGTGCCAATTAATTTTTAGCCTATATATTTCTTTTGAAACTTGATAAAAATGATTAATAAAATAGAAAACAAAACAAATGGAGTAGTCTCTTTCTTGGTCACTCCTCAAATTAATCTTCCCCTTGTTAAGCATAATTGCTTGCTAGTTCTCTCCTCAAATAGTTTCATTACAATAAAATTAACCATTGAAAATAAAAATTAAAGTTCAAATTTAGAGTAGGTCAGTCTAGCATTTAGCCCAATCCAAAAAAATTCTTTTGGTCTGACTTTACCATTAAGACCAATGGTTTCATAATTATAAAATTAATATATATTTTAAAAAATCTCATAGTAAAAAGAATAAATTAAATTATTTACAAATATCAACTTAACTCCCCAAACAACTTTTCTTTGTCTAGACCTAACAAAACAATTCTCATTATTGAATTATATGCCACTATTAAAATTAAATCTATTAAACAAATAAATAAAATATATTTGTATATAATATAATTTTGAGTTAGCTCCCAAACTTATGTTTTGGCTCATTTTCTAATTGAACAATTTTAATAATTAAAGCTTAACCTATTAGTGTAAATGACATGACTTGTTTTTCAATGTCAACTTAGTTAAAATTGTTTAGTTTTGCTTTGAAACTTTGTGCACTCATCCTTCGATATTTGTCTCGGTACTATTTGTATATAGATTTTCATTGATAATTTTTTTTTTTTTTCGGCTAATAAAAAAAGACCTAACTCGTTTGGCAACTCAACTTTTTAACCTAAAAAGCTAAAAAATCATTAAAAAAATTAAAACGTCAACAACTTATACTAAAAAGTCAAAAAATTCTTTTTTCTCTCTATTTTTTGCATATCTTTTCGTAAAAAGTCAAAAAAAACATCCTAAACATACTAATTTTTTTTACCTCATATTTTAGTCAAAAAGTCAAAAAGTTACTAAAATAGTATGTTCTCAAACAAGTTATTGATAAGAACTTGAGTCTAGGCTTGATTTTTTTTTTTGAGAACCAAACTGTTTAGACTGCATAGACCATTCGACTACAGTTACCATTACATGATGAAATCTATTATGATTTATCTAAAGAATAGTTTGGTAATCTACCTAAATTTCTTATATTTGTATTTTAATAAATTATGTATAACTCAGACTTCAAATAATATTTTTTATATAGATTTTTAAAATGAGTAATATTATATGAACATATTTTGATATTAGATTTTAGTACTATGCATTGTAACACATTACATTACACTAATCGCGTTTTTTAATAGACGTTACATGACACATTTAATTATTATTTTTAAAGCATTACATGACACTATCAAATATGGTCACCATAACATTACTAAATTTCATACATATATAGTTATATTCTAAATTTTCAAATTTCAAACTTCAAATGAGATGGTGTTTAATAATGAATAAGATTCTATTTTGGATATTTCGTTTAGAAGATTTTCAAATTGGATATATGGCTAGATGTGCCAATAGTTTTATGCTAAATATATTTCTTAACTTTAAAAAAAAAAAAAAAATTATAGAAGAATTTAAAAAAAAGAATTAAATATAAACTTTGAACTAAACAAACAAAATTTGGAAATTAACGCCCATAGGTCATGATCAATGTGTATTGCATGGATTCATCTTTTATTATTATCGTAAAAAAAATAAAAAAATAAAAAGAAGAAGAAGGAGAAGTAGTAGTATTTCATTTTATTAATTTAAAATTATGAAGTAGAGTTCAATTGTTATTATTATTAAAAAAATATATTTATTTTCCATATTAGTATTATAAAAGAATCATACATTTAGGAATGGGCCAGGCTTGTTTCTAGTTCGAGATCGGACTAGAGTGTGCTGTTGGGCTCATGGGGCCCATCACGAGTCTTTTTTCGATAATCCGAACCGTTCAATGTGTAGGGCTCGTCGAGTTCCTTATCCTTATAAAAAATCATGTTGATTGGATATCGATAGCTACTTGATTGTATCAGATTTCTTTGAAAGATAAATAAAATTTTCAAAATAGTTTATTGACAAAAATTTGACCTTATCAAGTAACTATCTATATTCGATTAACGTATTTTTTTACAAGAATAAAGTACTTGACGAAATCTATACATTGAACGGTTCGTATTATTAAAATAAAACTCGTAGTGGACTCCATAGACCCAACAATATCGTCTAATCCACTTTATAGACATAAGACAAGCCTCTCTTTAGGAATTTGAAAGGTGATAATTACACTATCTAAAAAAAAAAGTAAGAATTACACAATTTAAAATATATTATCATCATAATTAAAATGTCAATAATTATAATTAAAGTGAAATAATCAATGATTTTATGACACATGTATTTTAATATTTTATTAATTTAAAATTATAAAAATTTAGATTATAAGTTTTAAATTCATTGACCCAATAATATTTTTACCTATATAAATAGTATAAATAGAAATATAAATATAGATATAGATTTCACTGAAACTAAAATAGTAATAACCTCATTGGATATTTTGAAATTACAAAATTTAAGGAAATAATATTGGTAATGATTGAAAGATATAAAAATTAACTTAATTTATATAAATTAAATTTTGAACTAATCGCAAAATAATATATGTATTTTAAGTGATATAAAATTATAAAACTATGAGAAAATTAGAATGAAACTTCCAACCTCAAAGACAGTGTAACGCTTTTGCTTATGTTATATAATAATTTTTTTTAAAACAACCAAAAGGAAATTTTATTGATAATGATCAAGCAGAAATGCATTGACAATTATCAATAAAAAGAGAGGTGCAAAGAGCATCATAACAAGACAACCCGCTCCCAACTAGGTTGGCACCGAGAAGCATATCCATTCATTTGCTAGCACCACTTGAAGTTGGTAAGACACCAACCTAAATAGCACAAAATACACTAACAGATGAACTCTAACAAAAAAATCTGTAGCACAACACACACCTAATAAACAGCACACCAACCTAAACAGCACAAAATACACCAACAGATGAACTCCTACAAAAAAATCTGCAGCACAAAAAGATCTATATTAGTCGCCTAGTACAGATTTACTCCCCAAACAGCATCTGATTTGCCTTAAATTTGTCAGGAACTCCTGGACAGTGAAGTGAAAGCCCTTAAATCTTTGGTTCAACCATAATGCAACTCTGATCTTAATCAAATCACACAAGTCCTCCATCTATGGTGCAGCAGCCTGAAAAATACACTCATTTCAAAGCTTCTACGGAGACCAAAAGACAGCTGAGGAAATGACTTTTCAAAGCAATTTTTCTTTCCTGCTAAGTTTATCACCTTCCCACCAATGAAGTACAGCTTCCATAGATCCTGGTAAAGCCCCCTGCACCTCCCACCAATTCAACATTACAACCCAAACTCTCCATACAAAGTGATAGTGTAACAGCACATGGAAGATAAATTCACTCACAGCTTTACAGAAAACACAAAGGGCTGGTAAATTAGCCTTAAGCACTCCAATTTTTTGAAGAAAGTCTACTGTCTTTACTTTGTTTTCTATGCTAACCAGCAGAAAAATTAAACCTTTGGAGATGCAAATTTGTTCCAAACTAACTTGCTAGTAACAAGAGAGGGACCAAGGGAGACAACTTCACTTCTATAGATAGAAGAGACAAAAAACATACCAGAACCTGCAGCCAACCAGACTGGTTTGTCCTCCAGATTATCACATAAATATGAGACATACATCAAAAGCATCTTGAGTCTACTGACTTCCCTCTCTTCCCACTCGTACAACCTTCTTCTAAAAAGAAAACTCCAGTCCCCTGAAGCAACCTTCCTGTCATACATTAATCGCAAAGTTTCCTCCTTCTCCATCACTAATCTATAAAGAATAGGGAATTCATCTTTCAAGCAATAATTGGAGCACCATTTGTCCTTCCAAAAGTTAATTCTTTTCCCATCTCCTACCTTAATAAGAAAATTGTTGTGATAGAACAACATCAGATTATATCTCCTCTCCGCTATAGAGATGATTCCTTTCCACACACCAGAATACCTGCTACTTGAAATAGAAAAGGGACACCAACTTTTAACATCCAGTTTATACTTGCTACAAATGATCTTTCTCCACAAAGCATCTTTCTCTTTGGCAAATCTCTACCACCATTTTAATAACATACAATCATTTATCAGCCTTACTCTTCTGATGCCTAAGCCCCCTTGTTTCACACTCTTTGCTAGTTCATCCCATTTAGCTAGGTAGATTGGTTTTCTAGACACAGACCCATCCCAAAGAAAGGCAGCTTGCAACTTCTCAAATTCTCTTGCTACTCCTTCTACCATTTTAAATAGAGATAGATAATACATAGGCAAGGCAGAAGTTACAAACCTTAATAGAGTGAGCCTTCTTGAAAATGATAGCAGCTTCATTTTCCAACTTGCTAGTCTGTTTTTGACTTTATCAAGGACTAGTTTCCAAGTTGCCTTCTCATTTGGATTAGCCTCCAAAGGCAAACCCAAATACTTCAAAGGAAATGCCTTAGATTTACAATGCAGCTTTGAGGCAAAACTGGATAAGGATTCTTCAGGAACATTAATTCCTCACACCTGGCTCTTATGATAATTTATTTTCAGCCCTGAAATTAATTCAAAGCACTTTAAAACCCTTTTAATATTGTGTACCTCCATCTCCTCAGCTTCACAGAATAATACGGAGTCATCTGCAAATTGTAAATGTGATAACAACACCCCACTAGAACCAACCTTCATTCCTTTAATCAAGCCCATCTGCTGTGCTTTTGACATAAGAATATTAAGACCCTCAACTGCTACATTAAACAGAAAATGGGTAAGGGGGTTACCTTGTTTTAGACCCTTTTGTGGGCAAAATTCCTCAGTTAGTGAACCATTAACCAACACAAAGAGTTTTGCGGTGGTAACACATTCTTTTCTCCAACTTATCCATTTTGCTCCAAACCCAAAATTCAAGAGCATAGATGATAAGAAGCATCGATTACCACAATCATAAGCCTTTTCAAAATCAATCTTGATAATCACTTCCCTCTTTTTGGTTTTTTTCCAACGATCAACCACCTCATTTGCAATTAGCACACCATCTAGTATGTTTCTTCCATCTATGAAGGCTGAGTGAGTATAATTGATGATATAAGGAAGCACTCCTTTTAGTCTACTTGACAAAACTTTTGCAAGAACTTTATATACAGATCCAACTAGGCTGACAGGTCTATAGTCTCCAAGCCCCACTAGATTTTCAACCTTTGGTATTAGTGAAATAAAAGAGCTATTAATTCTCATCACCAACCTTCCATTCCTATGGAATTCTTTAAAAAACTTCAGTAAATCATCTTTCATCAATGACCAAAATTTTTGAAAATAAGCCAAGTTAAAGCCATCTGGCCCTAAGGCCTTGTTGCCATCACAATTCTTCACAGTAACCCTAATTTCTTCCTCTAAAAATTCTGTTTCCAACCTGTCAAAACCAGGACAATCTTGAACTGATTTAAGTTGGCCACCTAGCTTAGGTCTAACTCTCCAATCCTCTGTGTACTGCTTTCTAAAGTGGTCAAAGACTTCTTTCCTAACCTGAGCAAGATCTTCCAACATAGCAGTCCTAACAGATATGGAAGAGATCACATTTCTATTTTGCCTACCCTTGACTATCACATGAAAAAATCTAGTATTTCTATCATCTTTCAAGTTCTAATTGAGTCTTGATTTTTGCAACCACAACCATTCAACCATTTTGCTTAACCTCCACACCTGATCTCTGACTATTCTACTTCTAGCTTTTTCTACTTCATTCAAATCTCTGGATTTAACAAATAAATCTAGAAGATGCAGTTCCTCTTCAGTTTCCTTTTAACTTCACATTCACACTACCAAGTACCTTTTATGCCATTTCTTTAACTCTAACTTCAGTATTTTTAGTAACTTCAGTATTTTTAGTTTCTTCAGTAGGACAAAGCCAACCCATCGTACAACTTCTGTCTCTTTCCAGGTCTTTTCCACAAAAGATGGAAAGCATGGGTGTAAACTCCAAGCATTGATGATTCTAAAAGGTTTAGGACCCCAGTCTCTTTCATAATCCATTAGCAACAGAGGACAATGATCAGATATGAGCCTTAGGAGACCCAATAGCTTTAAATTAAATACCTCCAACCATTTGGGATCCACTAATACCCTATCTAACCTACTCCACTTATCCCCTGCTATTGAGTTACACCAAGTATATTTTCTACGAAGTAATGGTATATCATTTACTTCACATTGCACAATAAATTCATTGAGCTCTCTCATGCCTTTATCTCTTCTAAAGCAGCCCTTCTTTTCACCTATACTTTTTATCTCATTAAAATCTTCACATAAACACCATGGATTAAGAAACTCCCTTTTTAGCTTTAATAAGCAATCCCACAGTTTGCCCCTATTTCCCATCTCATTAGGTGCATATATATTAAGAATTACACAGTCAAAAGAATTAAAAAGAGTACCAGTGAGCCGGATGAATCTTCTATTGCAATAGCAGTCCTTAAGTTGAAAAACCTCTGGATCCCATATGCAAAAAAGTCCCCCAGCTAGGCCTTTAGAGTCACAGCTGTATATTTTATTTTGTTTCTAGCCCACATTGGTCTCACTTCCTTTTCAACTACTACAGATTTTTTAGTTTCCTGAAATAGTGCTGCATCCACATTTCTTTTCTTCAGAATATTCCTTATTTTCCCCCTCTTTTCTTGTCTACCAGTTCTTTTAATATTCCAAGATAGCATTTTCATAGGAACATAACATACCTAATAAACTCCTTCAATGGATACAGATTAGTCTACTGCATCTTACCTCTATCCATCCTACCTACATCTTTAACTTCAAGCTCCACAATCTTTTTGAGAACCTCATTTTCCTTTCCAATCATGTCCACACCCAGCAATTTTCCCATCTGCAAACATGCTTGTGCCTCATCTAATATTTGTTGACCTCTAACCCCTCCATTATCAATTAAAGCTAACAGTGAAGCTTCAGCAATAGATGCTCTAGATAGAGATCTTTTGGGGGCTGATTTGCTTGTTGATGCACCCTTCAGTCTGACTCTCTTTTTCAGACCTAAGAATCCCTTTTTTGGCCGAATGTAGCTGATCTTCTTTTTACCTTTTGCTTGTGTCTTACCTTTGCTTTTCAAGGCTACAGACCTGGAATTTTGATTAACATCCTGTGTCTGAAAAACACTGGACTCTCTAATAACAGGCCCAACATCCATTGCTATTTCATTTATATGAGCACCATATAACAAAGGCCCACTTGGAATTTCATTTAGCCCACTTAACTCATAATTCAACTTATTGTGGTCCAGAGCCACTTCCAAACTTAGCCCAATCCTATTTAGACTTGAACCACTCAAACTTCTCATAAAACCATTCGTGTAAACTTGCTCATTATGACCTTGAGTAGCAGCCTTTGAGCCATTAAATGTTTTGCTAACAGCCACCATTGCTTTGCATGCTTCTGTCTCGAGCTCCTTACCCACCATGCTGCATGACTCTGCCACTGCCTTATCATTCTTCCAATGTGACCCTTTGTCCACCTCTGCTACACTTACAACCCCGTGGCTTCTCTCTTCTAGCCTCAATCTTTTATTGCGCAAACCCTAGGTTGACTCACCTCCTATGTGCTGAGTTGACTCATCAAATTGGTTCTGAGATGGCTCAGCAGTTCTGTTAGAGTCATCTTTTTCCTCAGTATTTCTGGCCTCATTAGAGCTGTGATCTTCCTCCTCATCTGTTTCGTACATTTGCAGCACTGTTTGATATTTTTTGCTACTACTACTTGATCTTCCAAGACTCTCACTGGGTAAGAAAACTGTTTGGTCTCCAAATGGATGACCTTATTAATAGGTTCCATGCATTTGGTTATGATCCTAAGCTTACCACAATCGAAAGACTGAGGAATACATTCTTCTCTTTCAATAACTTCTCCCTATAAACTATCATTCTTAATTAAATTGGACCTGCTCTATAAATGTAATGGAATGCCATAGCAGGTAATCCAAACTAGCCTTTCCTGTTTGAGAAAAAGCTCTGGCTGCCATTGGATGATGTGTTCACATCAATCTTCGATAATATCTTTTATGGCCTTCATTTTTTGTCTCCCTTTCCTCGTTGGTCTTAAATGATAACACCACATCTCTTCCTCCACCTTTCCTGACTTCAATCCCCTCTATTCCTCTTTCTTCAAGTTCAATCTTCATACTGATATTAACATATCTGACTTTTAAGCGAACTACCACAATATTATAAAGCCACCCATTACCATACAGCTCCGCTTTGACTGTAACAGAGCCACAACTTACTTCCTTAGTGCCTTGTACTACTTCCGCAAATGACTTCTTACTCGTGAAAGGATTTAGGCCTCTCCTTAGCTCTACTCCGTGTTTTGATTGTTTTGGTGGTTGAAAATGAGTCTGCCCATCCTCTCCGTTTCTTTCAAACTCAGCAAATTTCACTACTAACTTTTTATCGTCTACCCATAGACCATGAGCTTTTTGCACTGCCACCTTTGCTGCTGCTTCACAACTATATCTTACAAATCCAAATCTTGTGTTGGTGATTCTTCTTCTCTGTTGCGGTATGAAGACATCTTTCACAACTCCAAACTTCCCGAAAAGATTAAATAGGCCTTTGGGATCCAATGAGCAAGGTAGATTATCCACAAAAACTGTAAAGACTACTGAATTGTCCATGTTCCTCCCCGCTTCTGGTTTTCCTCTATGCTTCAACACCAGAATCCAACCTCCTCGTTGTCCTTCGTTTTCCATGCATACTAGTTCTATATAATTCATATATTTTATTATTTACCAATTTCATTGCACTTAAACTAATCCCAGTTACACAGTCAGTGTGATCAATATGAATTTTACACATCTTACGTAAAATCTAAATATTCATTGTATATGTCTTCAATAAATAAATTTTGAACACATGAATGACATCTAACAATAGAAAATCAAGATAAGAATTTACTGATTACTTTTGGTTGTTTGACATACCCTCGAGAAGTTTAAAGGTGGGGAGGTTTACTAGCACCCCTTCTTAAGTACTCTCTCCATCTTCGAGATGCTGTTGCAACTCTTCGTGCTCTCTTTTTTAAGGAATGTGGTGAAGGTCTCATTAGAGAAGTTAGTTATTTTAGTTAATTTTTTTATTATTTTAGTGTGGCAAAAATAGTTGTGTTTGAACAAATAATTATTTTTTAAATTAATTTAATAATTATAAAAAAATGAAATAATAATAAATCGACTATGACTTATCTTATTAATTATTTTAGGGCGAATTATGCTGACGGTCCCTATAATTTGAGACTTGCATCACTTTGGTCCCTGACTTTTTAATTGTGACACATTTGACCCTGAATTTTGAATCTTGTTCCAAATAAGGAAAATTGAAGATATCGTTGCTTAATTTCAAGGATAAAATCGTCAATTTGGTAAAATATAAATTAATTTGACAAAAATAAATATCAAAAAAATATTTTTGAATTTCTAAAAATTATTTGTACTTACTAAAGATAAAATTATGTAAAATTGATAAATCTTTTAAACATTTATTTATTTTTCTAAATTAATTTTTATTATGTGTTTTTATGATGATCATGTAATGGGTCGTTGTTTTTATTTTCATTAAATTAGTTTCTATTTTTTCAAAAGTCAAATATGGCGACAACTTTGATAGCATTATTAAACTAGTCCATTAAATCAAAAAAATCCAAAACTAAAAATATTTCATATATTAAATATATCAATTACACATTAAAATCCCAACATCCACCCATTACATGATCATCATCCAAACACATAATAAAAATTATTTTGGTAATAAATAAATAAATATCTAAAAGATTTATTAATTTTATATAATTTTTTCTTTGGTGGGTAGAAATAATTTTTAAAAATTCAAAAATATTGTTTTGACATTTATTTTTGTCAAATTAGTTTATATTTTATCAAATTGATGATTTTACCTTTTAAATTAAGTAATGGTATCTTCAATTATCCTTATTTATAACAAGATTTAAAATTTAAAATTAAATGTCTTAATTAAAAAATCAAAAATTAAAATGATACAAGTCTTAAACTATAAGAAATGCCTGTATAATTTGCCAATTAATTTAACATATCTCTCAACTATTTTAAATTGAAAATTTCTCAACCTTGGGAATATGGATGAAAAAGATTCTTTTGCACAGCATCTTCTCCTAGAGATTCGTTTTTTTTTTAATATTTATCTTCTTCCCCTGGATTCGACTCGGTGACTCCCTTCCAGGCACTTTCCTCGTTCATGAAGGAAGGTTCGTAATTCATTCTCTCACTCTCTCTTTGCTTCCAATTATTAAATTTCAAACTCATCCGGTCAAACAAAAAGGCGAGGTTAAGGAGTCAATCGATTCATTCATTCTACTTTTATTATTTCTGTGCAGAGATCACAATCGATTTTAAGGACACCTTGTAATCTATCTGGTAAGCCCTCCTCTATCTCTACTCTCCAACTCAACTTAATTGATTTGTACATAATGTTTTCTGTTTAAGTATTGATTTGTACATAATATAAATTATATAATATAAGCAAATAAGTTGTGAGATCGTTCTTGATGAAAACCTCAATCAATTTTTCTCAAATTTATAAATTTTTATAATGTAAAAATATGTGTCATCACATTATTGGTTCTCCTCAATTTTCCTTTTCATTTTTTAATGTTATGCTGTGTTACACACATTTTTCCTTTTCTTTTCTAAATCCCTCCCCAAATCCCTCAACCAAACACACCATTAATAATCAATATGGAAATACCTTTCATATTTTGTCCATTAATTAAAAAATCTTTGAAATTTTCATAAATATGGAAACTTTCTATTTTTTAAATTGATGATGAAATCTCAATATATTTTTCTCAAATTTTTGAATTTTTACTGTTCATTTGTTAATTACTTTTTTATTACGAAATAAAAAATATGAATCTAAAAAAATTGTCAAAAAATAAAATATGGACCAAAATTTATTATTGTTGTAACTCATGTTACACGAATTTTAAATCTCCATCACACTTTATTTTTTTAAAATTTTTTTTTAACTACTTTTTTGAGCCCCCTAATTTTTTTTTTTCCAATTTTCTTATTAACCACTTTTGATATTATTATTCAAAACTTGTAAATCAATTTTCTAAAAATACCATTAAAAAATTTTAAAATTTTCAGAAAATAAAATATGTGAACTAGATGCGTTCTGATTGTGATCGTACATCACACAAATTTTGAATATACTCCATACACTTTATTTTTTAATAATTTTTCTAATTACTTTTTCTAAGATCCTTAATTTTTTTTCCATACTTATTAGACCACATGAATATTGTTATTCAACACTTATATATCACACATTCCAAAAATGTTTACAAAAATTAAAATAAAATAAAAATGAAATTGAAATATAAAAAACATAAAATGCTATATGTTTTATACTTAGTTAAATTAATATATATATATATATATAATTAAAATAAAGTGAAAGAAACTATTTTTTGTTTTGGTTGGGTTAAGAATATGAAAAAAATGAATTAAGTAATTGTAAAAAAATTCATTTTTGTTTAATTAATTTTATTTTGTTTTTCCCGTAATTATTTTCCAAAAGTAGCATGAATATTATTTAAAAAATTTAATGTCAATTTTCTTATGCAATTATATTAAATGTATGTAAATAAAATATAGGGCGAATTACACTATTAGTCCTTATAATTTAGGGCTAGTGTCACTTTAATCCTAACTTTTCAATTGTAATACATTTGACCTTAAATTTTAAATTTTGTTCTAAATAACAATCAAAGATATTTCATTTGCAAACAATCTATTTCAAGGGCAAAGTTATCATCTAACTTATTTTGTGTCGGTTAACTTGTATATTGTTTGAAATGTAATGGCCTTTTTTTTAGTGAATAATGCTTTAACTTTCTTGGTTATAAAGTTCTGTTTGGTTTGGTTTTTAAAATGTATTTTCAATTTTTTTTCTAAGAAACTAAAAATTAATTGGTGAAAAAAATTAAAAACGCATCATGTTTATATAATTTTTTATCTTTTGGGAGGGTAAAAATAATTTTTTAAAATAATTTGTTTAATTTGTTTTCGTTAAATTAGTTTCTATTTTTTCAAAACTCAAACAGGGCGACAATTTTAATGTCATTATTAAACCAATCCATTAAATCAAAAAATTCAGAACTAAAAATATTTTATATATTAAATATAGCGATTACACATTAAAAACTTAATAACCATCAATTACATGATAACTATTGAAAAATGTTTGCTAATAAGAAATCCAAAAACATCAACAAAAACAGCTACTCATTAAAAATTAATTTGTTAAAAAAATAAAAATTTAAAAGATTTATTATTTTTATATAATTTTATTCTGGTGGATAGAAATAATTTTTAAAAATTAAGAAATAATTTTTAAAAATTAAGAAATAATTTTTAAAAATTAAAAAATAATTTTTTGACATTTATTTTTATGAAACTAGTTTATCTTTGATCAAATTGACAACTTTACAATGGTGTTGTCAATTGTCTTTATTTGGACCGAGATTTAAAATTCAGAATCAAATGTTTCATAATTGAAAAGTCAGGAATCAAAGTGATACAAGTCCCAAACTACAAGGACCGTTAACATAATTCACCCTAAAATATATGACTTAAAATTGTTATTGTTTTCACTTATTTTTCAAATAAAGTTTTATTTATGCACAATTGATTGAAAATACAAAATATATAAATTTTTAAGTAGATGACAAAATTACCATTTAGGTAAATTATAAATACACATAATTTTCTAATGCTAACTGTAAATTGAACAGTTCAATCGGTCTAAGATGTGTCTAAGTAGTTCAACTCAAAGATATTAAGGTCAAATTAGAGATTTTATCTATTTATATCCATGGGATAGACATTGGTTAACAAAATGATTTATGTTAAAAATATTTCTATATACGTTTAAGGCAATATTTATATATTTATATTTTTAGTTATGTATATAGATTGATTTATCTTCTTTTATTTATTTATTTATTTATTTTTATTATTCATAATTATAGTTAGAATATTTATATTAATTAATTTTCAAACTAAAAGTAAAATGTTGGTTTATAGTACTGGATTGAACAAAGAAAATAGTATTAGATGGAATTGGCAAAGACAGGTTAGTCCCAGTGTTTTAAATGGCTCTAGGTGCATTGAGGCGATAAGGTCCCCTATAGTCTAAGCGCAAGGCGAGATGCGCGCGCCTCACCGAAGCAAAGTGCAAGTAGTAGAAGAAAAGTAAAATTATAAAAAAGGCAAACTTTTCAACATAACAAATATATATATAGAATTTAAAAAATTATAACCATTTCCGATAATTTTTAAACATAACATGCAATCTTTTAAAAACTAGAAATATAATATCCAACAAAAGACATAAAGCATAATATTCAATCTTTTATCACTTTCTACTATCTTTTCACTACGTTTGGTCATTTTCTATAAAGCACGGGTACTTCAAAAATATTATCGTATAAGTACCGGATACTTCTCGGGTGCTGGTACGCGTACCGGTACGGCTGTACGCGTACCAAGTACGTCAAAAACGCACCCGGTACGTTTTATACGGTTAGTATATTGACGGGAACGCCACGAGTACGCCATGGGCATGTTTTGGGCACTCCAGGTTAAAATTGAGATTTCTTATAAATTAAAGGGTACTTGAGCAATTTTTTATGTCTATTTTAAAGAACTATAAAAATTTGGGATTCTTTTGTAATAAATAAAACACCAACAATGATTCATCCCCTCTTTTCCTCCCACCCCTTTGACCCCTCTCTCTCTCATTGGTTATTTTTTATTTATTTATTTATTTTTTTTTCCAGCTCCTCCAATCACCACCCGCCACGTGGCAAGGGGGCGAGGGGTGACCCAAAAGGGGTCCAAGCATTATTGATAAAACATAAAACCAAATAAATTTAGGGTTCTTTATTCTCTCTATCATTCGATCATCTCAGCTGCTTCCATATCTCATTCCGAAATACTCCCAAGGCTGAAGAACTTCGAAGGTGCTAGGGTTCCATGTCTATTCGATCATCTCCTTCCTTCCAGATATACTCCCAAGAGAGTCTGAAGAACACTTCGAAGGTGCGATTGAAGGGTTTAATCGAAGGTGCTGCTGATTGATTCTCTCATTCGAAGGTGCGACTGAAGAGGTAAGTTCATCTTCGATTCTTTCCCCTTTTCTTCTCCGATTCTTTATCCTCTTTCGTTCATTTTTTTTTTCAGGTTTTTGTGCTGTTTCTTCGCCTCTTTGGTTTTCTCTTTCTTTGATCCTTCATCTTCTTCTTCATTTTTCTTGAATTCTCTCTCTTTTTTTTTTTCTTTTTTTTTTTTCCTGATATATGTCCAGATTTTTGAACTAAAATCTGTCCAGATTTGTTGAACTAAGATCTGTCCTTATTTATTATTATTATTGTTTTTCTGATATATGTCCAGATTTTTGAACTAAAATCTGTCCAGATTTGTTGAACTAAGATCTGTCCCTATTATTATTATTTTTTTTTCTGATAAATGTCCAGATTTTTGAACTAAAATCTGTCCAGATTTGTTGAACTAAGATCTGTCCTTATTTTTTTTTATTTTTTTTTCTGATATATGTCATATATATATATATGCAATATGATATTGGTTGTAAAGCTTGATGACAAATTAAAATCCCTTGACACCTTAAATTCTCTTTCATAGCAGTTTATTTTGAGGGGGAGGGATGGGGATTTTGTAACTGAAAAACAGAGCATTAATTTGTGATGCTTAACCATTGGTTTTGAGTTAAGTTATCTGTCTGTTTCTACATTGGTTAATTTCCTTGCCATGCTTGATGTTGTGGGTGGATATGATTGGTTATTGTTTCATTGTCTTTCATGAACTAAAATTGAGAGATACTTTGTAGTTCCCTTTTTAGTTTTGATATTTAATTTTAATTTGTAGGTTGGATCCTTTAACATTAATTATAAAAAAAAATATCAGTGTACCGCAGCCGTACCCGTATCATACTTTTTTGGGATTTTTCCGTATCGGCGTACCCGCACTCGTACCCGTACTATACTCGAACCCGCACCCGTGCTTCCTAGGTCGTTTTATATTGAAAATTTTTGAATCTATGTGGGTATGCTCAGAAAAAAAGCACTTAATAGTTGGAGTAGAAAAATAGGTAAAGCCCATAAAGCCCGTGGAGCCCATGCCTTGCGACTCGAAAAAGCCCTCGCTTCAGTGCTTAAGTTGCGCCTTGCATATCGTGCCTCACCTCGACTTGTTCGAAGCGCAAGGCTACGCTTCATTGCGAGCCTTTTAAAACAGTGGTTAGCACAAATGTTGTTCTATTTAGTTTGTGACCAACTAAAGTTATGTCTAACCTTGAGTTTATATTTTAAGAAAATTGTGTATTAGTTAAAAAAAATTTCTCTATATTTGAATCGCTTTGGATGCAAGTCTGACGCTAGCAAAGACTTGCATCAAATACAAAAAATGACTTGCACCAAATATAAGACAAACTTTCACCCCATAAAATTAGGATTTTTTTTTTAATCTGTTTTCTAATTGATTTGAGATTCTCTCATATTTTTAATAATCAACCAAATTTTAACCTTGCACTACATGTCTAACCATTATATACTTTTATAAATTACACAAATCTCTTCCCAAGATAAACTATTCAGTGATATCATTTACAAGAGGTTAGCTTAGTTAACAAGGATAAAGATCATAATATATGACTGGTATAGATTCTGACGAAGTATAGTTTGAGGTTGATTGTAGGGTTGAAAATTGTAGGGGTAATTGGGGAATGAGCAATAAAAAAGTGTGGTTGGAGAAGGAAATTAGAAACGAGAGTTGAAAGTGAATAACAAGAGGAGCGAAATAATTTAGACGTGAATTTTATTATGCAATTGTAAATTGTAAATTTTAATTTTTATGTCCTTTGAAAAAATCTAATGTAAAAGTATATATATTTATCTTTTATGCTAAATGTAATTTTTATATTTCGTACAATTTTTTTGCTCTAAAATGTTACTAATCTATCAGTTAATATTTAAAATAAAATATTATTGATAACACAATTGAAACATGACTTTAGTGTAATTTAAATGAAAATAACTTATTCATATAATTTAAACTATTTTTTACTTTTAATTCTAAAATTATTACTTTAATTTTTAAGATAAAATTTTAATTATTTATTTAAGACCGTGCATATCATGGGTTTACCGCTAGTATATTTATATGTATGTATGTATGTATGTAAGTATGTATGTATGTTTAAGTTCTTCTGACTCAAATCTGTACTTTTTATATGTCTTCCCTAATTGAGAAACAATTATTACTTTGGCATCAAACTTATAAAGAAAGTGTTATTGACAAAGATTCCTAATTCATTCACTTCTTCTATCAAAGAAAGTGTTACCAGTCTACTCATTCTACTATTGTTTCTGGTGATTTCGGACTCCTTAGACAATTATCGACATTCTTTGTGTCTTGTGAGTTTTCCATTATTTATTCCACTTGATACGCACATACAATTTTGTATTTTAGTATTTCCATGCGTGTAAATTCTATGTATATGTAGTCCGTGGCAGTTATCTCTATATTGTTGTGGTATATACATAATCAATACCAAACTCTAGGACTTGAGCAAACAACGAATCTAGAACTATGAACTAAAAGAATAGAAAATCAAACTCACTAAAGCAACATAAGAGATTTACGTGGTTCACCCAAATTGCAGGCTATGCCCATGGGGTCGCTTCGAATTTACCAAGAGTCTCTCACACTAAATCTCACAAACACTCTCTCTATAATGATCTATCTCTCATCTTCACTATTGTGTATTTCTCTCTAAGATCACAAAACTAATGAATCATAAATATAGAGGTACATGGGTGTATTCATAGGATAACCTCAAACTCAATCCTAAATTAATAAGGAAATCAAAACCTAAATGAACAAGGAAAACCTTAACTAATAAAGAAATAGTTGAGAGTCCAAATCTAACCAAATACTAACTTTCTTATTTCGTTTCCTAATTTGATTAGGTTTAGTCTTGTTTCAGGATCCATCAACAACCTATGTTTCACGGACTTGGCAGAAGTGTCGGACACAGATACGTGTCTAAGAGTCGGATTCTCCATTTTCTTTGATTTTGGGATATGGAGACACCGATAAAAAGTTGGATACGAGTACGGGAATACATTTATTTATATATATTTTAAAAATATATGAAGGAAATTCCATATTTAATATGTAAAAAAAAAAAAAGAACAGTTGATTCAGGGATGGTAGTCCCACATAATAACAGATAGGAAAGAACTTCTATCTGTTGGTATTTCCATAATAATACTAAAAAAATATATAAAATAAAATTAAACAGAAATGACAAAATAATTATTTTATTATTATTAAAGAATGAAATACAGAATAAACTACAGAACTAAAAATACAGGAATGATTGAAATCTGGATATTACAACCTGAAGAACAGGAATATTAGAAAAAACAAATTCTAAAATAAAATAATTAACAGAGACGGAAAAGAAGGCAAACCGAAGCTTGTGGTAGCCACAGTTTCCTTAAAACAGATTTATTGCCTCATCGATGGGTGCTGGAAATAAGCCGGCGTCTGTCTCCCAAAATATGACGGTAGAAACCAGTTAAAGCAGAAGCACCTTTTGAATAGTTTCGGCGAACTTGACAATGACATCACTCTTTCTCTAACAAGAACCAAAGAAAGGGTTAGCAAAAAGAAGATAGGAAATTTTTTCGTTGGTGTAAAAACCATCTCCAACTTTCTTATCTGAAAACACCATCTAATTTTTCATCTAAAAAATCTCTCCAAAAAAATTCTACTAAGTTGAAGGGAAAAGGCTTTATACAAGTGGGGGAGTCCCTAGCCATGGCCATGAAGGCTATCATCATGAGAGCCATCAAATGCCATTAACCAAGGCCATCAACTCTAGCCATTAGGGCTAGACTTTCAAAGTTAAAAACTCATGGCCACTAATATGATGATCAACTCCGTCATTAAAAGATCAGAGTTTACAAAAGTCTTAAATTCTCATGTGCTTAATATATACAAATAAATATGTATATAATGATGTTTGAATAATTCAAACATATGGGTCACAAAACAGATACGGATGTTGGGTCACAATCCAATCCAAGCCCAATTTAAAACAAATGCACAAGCTAAGCTCAACACAACACAGCTCAGCCCAAGCTCAAAACTAGGTCTAAATCCAAGTCTAAGACCAAACCCAGCACATGCACATGCATATGTACAAGCACAAGCCTAGGCCCAATCCAAACCAAGACTGAGTCCAAATCTAAACCTAATTTATTGATACCCACTTTATGAGACAATTTTCATTCACAACCTAATGGTTTCGGCTCATCATTTTTGTATTGTAATCTTCTTACTTAAGAGAATACGATCCCATTTGGACCCACCTCAACCGATGGTTGGGTCCCACTTTAATTTCGAATTGAAGTTGCCGAAAAATCATTATTTTCCAATAGTTCCTCACATAATTAAAATTGGCCGAATAAAGAAAAATAGACAACGTTTAACAATAAAGACTTGGAGAAAGCACACAGATTAACTCTGCATTAGAAAAGGTATCTGTAGGCCTTGAACCCTTCATAGTGAAAGTCTATCGGAATTGCTGACTAACCAGTGAACATGATGTTTTGAGCTGTTTGCCGTTTGTGTAAATCGAGACAATAGACCTCACACAGGAGTTACTTCAACCATCGTTCGGTTATCATTGTTGTGTCTTGTTTGGCCCTGTAACGCTTGCTTGGTTCAATGAGTGTTTTTAAATAATTTGGCTTTGTCAATTCTTAAAGAAGCGGCTCTACTTCACAATCATATAGGTGACCTACATAAGGTATCTTGCTATACCACGATTGACTATTCACATCAAATAGGTCATTAAAAGCATCAGCTTAATCTTCCCCCCCGCAGGGTATCACTGTATAAAGAAATGGCAAGAGGATTTACTTCATTATTGACTCAACTGTTTTATGCAATTACATTGTCCCTTTGAACATAGATCTTGAAATCTCCAGTCAATTAAGTTAGGTTTTCCATTAGGGTAACACTCGCTAAAGGCCTTAACCCCATTCCTTCTGACGACTTTTCTACTAACTTTCGATTTAACCTTTTGGTTAACGGATCTACAGTGTTGTCTTTAGACTTTACATAGTCTATAGAGACAACTTCATTAGAGAGTAGTTGACGTATGGAATTATGTTTACGACGGATATATCTAAACTTTCCATTATACATATTACTCTGTGTCCGTCCAATCACCGATAGGCTATCACAATGAATACATATAGCAAGCACAGGTTTCAACCAACGTGGAATATCTTCAATGAATTGGCGTAGCCATTTAGCATTTTTTGTTGCTTTATCCAAAGTAATAAACTCAGATTCCATCGTTGAGCTTAATATACATGTCTGCTTGGAAGATTTCCAAGACACAGCTGGCTCTCCAAGGGTAAAAACATAACCACTTGTATATCAGATATCCAATTCACGTCACTATAACCTTCTAGTATTGCTGGGTATTTGGTGTAATGCAGCCTATAATCTCGGGTGTAGCATAAATAACTCAATATTCGCATAATGTCCTTCCAATGAGTAGCATTAGGATAACTCGTGTATCTACTAAGCCTGCTAATTGAAATAATAAAAACAAACCCCTTGATGATGTCAATATGATGCTCGTAGATCCATCGATCACTCTCAAATCATCAAGGAAACCAATGTATAAACACCCTCCAATATAGAAAATATTGATAACTCTGCTCTCTCAAAATTTGGACGGAGTTAAAACCTAAAAATAGTAAACGGCATACTTTATAGTAAACAGAGTCACAAAGACCGCTCGAGCACTCACTTTATTGCTCGAGCGGTGAGTGGTGTGAGTAAAAGGCAGTGCAAACATATACACCAACCACTTGAGTGCAACATTCACCGCTTGAGCGGTAAAATTTACTTCCCAAAAGTTCTGAATGCAGGTTGAAATACTGAAAACTCCACTTAACTGCTCGAGTGCACAAATGACTGCTCGAGCGGTTAAACAACTTTGACTTCTTTTTGGTTTTGGGGGCATTGCACAAAACAAGAAATGCTCAAGATACAGACTGAGAGCACAAACTTCTCTACACAGGCACAATTCAAGTTGGATTTGCATTTAAACACTCATAACCTTATTGAAACAAAAGAGCGAATAATATTACAACTAAAAGGACTTTTGTCAAACGGGATTGCCAATTACAAAAACCTATCAGAAAACATGAACAATTATGGAACCAATTGATTAAAAGCTTTTTTCTGTTTGATTTTACGTTCATAATAATATTCCCCCATTAATGGCATGATGGTAAGTGCCATTTGCCCCTTGCCTTGCGGTTCTGGTTTCAAGTTACAAGTATCAGTCTCTCCACAAAAAAATAAAAATAAAAAAGAAAATGAAAAAAAGATTGTCTACCCATTTCCTTTTAATACTATTCCATGATGGCTAATGACATTCATAGGAAAGGAGTCCCTTTCTAGTGTTTTTGTTACTTTTTCTCATTTGTCCAAGGCCTAGGGTGGTTTGGGCATTGGCTTTTTTAGTGACCTTTTGATGTTTTATGAAAATACGTGTAGAAAAAGTAGAGAGAAGGGGTTGGCTTTGTGTAATAACTTTTTGACTTTTTGACTATTTTGTTAAGTTGCCAAACCACCAGTGTCTATGAAAGTGATATCCCTGATTAAATGGTCGTTAAGGTGTTTGCCCATTTAAATTTTAGGCGAGCTATAAAGTTGATCTATGAATGAAAAATAGTATTTCTTGATTAATAGGAATCTAATAGTTTTGAAGAAAAGTAAGACAATGCTTTCTACCCTTATGAATTCAACTTTTACTGGTTCAATCTATTATTACGCTACAATATTTGTCTTTTCTCCAAATGAATTCTGATGCAGGGGAAAGAATGTTTCTAGAGGTAAAATTATTGTATGTTCTATAATATTCTAAATTGGTAATTGTCGAACAAGTAAATAGAGTATAAAACTTGACCAGGACTTGGTGGGTGACATTGGCCCTGTTTGGTAGAGCTGCGGGAAAGTGTTTATAGCTTATGCCTTAACAGCTTATAGCTTATAACTATGAACATAAGTTGATTTTTGACTTATAAATTAAGCATCTCCTGCCCCACTCAAAGAATAAGCTGATTTCTGACTTACAAAAAGCTATAAGCTGCATTGTTAAGCTAAACCAAACACATCAAAATAGTTTAAATTAAGCTGAAAGCTGAAATAAGCAGCTTTTAAGCTGCACCAAACAGGCACATTGACTACCTTAAGTAGGTAGCATATTTGATTTTGGCACATTGGAATTCATTTTTATAACAACTTAGTGTTTTGTTTGGAACAGGGTACTAGATTGCTTCTTAAGTAAACATGGCATTGAGTGGTGGAAAAGATTTTGTTTCGATGAATATTTATGACATGCTTGAAGGTTTCTCCCATTCACCAACGGAGTTTTGTATATTTAGATTACATGAAAAACTACGTCAGTTAAACGACAAGGCCTATGACCCAGAGATTATTTCAATAGGTCCTTACCACCGTGGTAAACAAAACCTACAAATGATGGTGCGGCACAAGTTACGCTATTTTCATTCACTTCTTCAAGAAAAAAATCAGAGTCCAAAAAAATATGTCGATGCTATTGGAGAACTAGAACAAAAAGCACGTCAATTTTATGCTGAACCTATAAGCCTTGATTCAGATGAAATGATCACAATGATGGTACTGGACGGCTGCTTTATCATTCAATTGTTGCGGAAGTTTGATATGGAATTCTTGAGAGATGAGAATGATCCTATTTTTAAAATGGACTGGATTTTTAATAGGTTGCAGCGCGATTTAATGTTATTTGAAAACCAAATTCCGTTCTTTATACTGTGCGAGTTATTTGATATGATCGAGGCACCAAACAACCATAACAGGCTCATTTATTTGGCCTTGAATTTTTTTAGTGATCTTTTACCAGGTACCGGTAAAAGGGAAGATGGAAAAGAGTCACACAGTAAGAGCAGTCATTTACTCGGGTTGATACACAGTAACTGGCGCCCCTCATTTGCAGGGTTGGAGCCTGTTGAAGATGCCTCGAATAAAAAAGGAAAAGGGAACTGGCGATTCATTCCTAATACAAGAGAGCTCCAAGAAGCTGGAGTTAAGATAGAGAAGTTTGAGGTTACAGGAGGTAGCTTGTTTGATATCAAGTTCAAAAGTGGGGTATTGCAGATTCCACCTTTAACCATTGAAGGCAGGACAGGGTCATTCTTCAGAAACCTCATTGCATATGAGCAATATAGTCCTGATAGCCAACTCAGTTATGTCACCGATTATGTGAAATTTTTAGATTGCCTCATTGACTCTCCAAAGAATGTCAAAATACTTTCTCGTTGTGGTATCATTGATAATTGGTTAGGTGATGATGAAGCGGTTTCCAACTTATTTAACAAGATTAGTGACACGGTCTCGGGGACAAGCACACATTTCCAGTATGCTGATATCTTCAACAGGGTGAACATCCATTGCAGCCAGCCCTGGAATCTGTACAGGGCAACTCTGAACCGGAATTATTTTAATTACCCGTGGGCAATGATTGCAATTATGGCTGCTTTGGTATTACTTCTACTCACTTTGACACAAACTGTATTTACAGTTTTTCGCTGGAAATTGTAATTGTTGGAGCGACAAAATAGATGGTCACAACTTATTGGTGAGAGTATCAGTGTGCTCTTCTTTATCGTCTTTAAACTCTCCGTTTGTAATTACTTTGACAATATTCATACATATATGTATAATGTGTATGTTTGCTCTGGATATTGATTTGCTCTTCAGTGAATTGTTCTCTTCTCCTCTCTTCCCTTTTTGTTATTCATTCTTTTCTGTTTTGTGTCTGCTTTATATATTGATTTGCTCCGGTGGATGTCTCTCTCTCTCTCTTTTTTTGTTTTTTTTTGTTTTTTTTAGTTTTCATTTTCATCTGTTGCTTTAATATGTAAACTAAATAAATATAGAAAAAAAAATGCTTGCGAGCTCTAATTGAACATTTTCAATTTATCTCTAATGACATGGAATGGACCATGTGAAGGGCTCCTACACTCTCTTTATCTCTCTCTATTCTTTTTCTTAGAGGTCAAAATAGGGATAATGTATTAGAGTATGTAGCACCACTCATTTATGACATAGTTAACCCATTCATTTATGTAATTTACTATTTTAGCAACAACTTTTACGCCTTTACAATCCTAATATTTTGGTTATTATGCTAAGTGACGTTAAAGTCTTGTCTGTTATGAGGTGAAGAAGCATAGGTTATGTACTTGCTATATTGTTTGTGAACATTTTGGTATTTTTAACTGGCAGGGACCAATAGGCTGGGTGAATTTCAACAGATAGAGGCAAATAGACTTGGTGAATTTCAACATATATAAAAAAAAAAAAAATAGGTTTAGTGAATTTCAACCGATAGATACAAAATTTGAACAAATAAGTTCAAAAAATTTATCAGATAAAAAAACTTTTTGAACAGATGGATTAAAATAAAAATTTTGGTGGTAAATGTCCTTTAGACCAACAAATGTTTTTATGGCCCTAATAGTTTCACTCTTATCCTTAACGACTTACCGGGGTGGGAATATTGATTTATCACCATTTTTTTTTTTTTACTATACTATTTATTTCTATTTTTTTAAAGATGCACGCAACCTAGTTGCACTTAAGAATAAAATATTTGTGAAAAATATATATAAAAAAAATAAAATAAATACATAAAAATACAAAATATACTGAAGTTTTGTAATTTTTTTTTTGTTGTATTTAGCGAATGTTTTAAAGAATGTTTTCACAAATATTATACTTTATTTATAGGGTAAATTACAAACACACCCCCTGAGGTTTACTTAAAAGACGAATTGCCCTTGTAGTTTGAAAATTTACAAATATCTCCATGTCAGAATTTTTTATTAAACAGAATTAATTGAAAATGTGAAATTGCTAACTGTTCACCTATATAATAATAAAATTATCTGAATTATTAATTGAAATAAAATTTTAACATTATTAAAAACTATTAATTAACTGGATGATTTATTAACAAAAGGACATATTTGTTATGAAATTAGAAACGTTAAGGGGCATAATATAATTTTTAGAACCACAGGGAATAATTTGTAATTTAAGTAAATCTCAGGGGGATGTGTTTGTAATTTATCCTTATTTTTTTTTATTTTATATTATATGCATTTAAATCTAAAAAGTAAAAACATTGCTTAAATAATTAAAAAAATATGAAACCACCCCAAAAGAAAAGGGCTTGTTATACTTTCTACCTCCAAATTATCATTAAATTATCTACTTAATCTCTAAACTATCGATTGAGTCTATTAAGTTACTAAAACATATAAATCAAAATTTATTTAATTCATAAATTATCGATTAAATCTATTAGGTATCTAAACTATTTTATTTCAAACACATTTACTCCCTGAAATGATTAAGCAAATAAAATATATGTCTATAATTATTATAAATTAGTAAAATACCCTACATAGTTAATATTTTATTTCAAAAAAAAAAACCTAAAATTTTATTTTATCTTTAAAAAGTGTTTTATTTCGCTCTGTGATTAAATTACTATCAGATGTTGGTTTATCAGTCTTGCCAATAAAATTATACGAGTATTAGATATATTGAAGAAATAAAATTAGATAATTTAAATAATAAGATTTTGCTACATATAATAATAAAAAATAATATATTAATTAAATTATAAAAAAAACTTAGTGAAAAATTTAAACACAATCAATTAGGTTTGAATTAAATATTTTAGATAGTTACTAGATTCAATTGATAATTTACGGACTAAATAGAGTTTGATTTGTATACTTTAGAAACTTAATAGATTCAATTAATAGTTTAAAGATAATTTAGCACTTAAAACTGAATGTATTAAGTGATGATTAATTAAACCCATTTGATAACCATAATTGATATCACTTAAAAACTTAAGTGCCTCTTAAAATGTGGGCTAAAACTTGTGAAAATTTTAAGTTACTTAATTCTAGCTGAATCTATAAATATTAAACACAAATATCAATATACACTATTAGAAGCTCACCACCACCACCACCAGTGCCACCACCACCGCCTTCGTTATCATTGTCACTGTCATTGTCGTCACAAGTACCACTATAATTTTACTGCCACTACCGTTACCACCACTACTACTATCACGACCCGAACCCGACCCTAGAGGTTTGGATCATAATCAGCCAGTAATCATGAGATTAACTATGGCCTCAGACAAAAATCAAATCATATTTAATTTTATGGGGCTAGATATGGAAGCAAAAGTAAAAGATTTGGCCAATGAGCTTGTGCATAAATTGCATGAACAAAAACATTTGTACATTAATAACTCACACCCATATATATACAAAAAGATTTCACATGTCCAAGATCATACATATATCATAACCATACAAAAATCAAAACTTATACACAGATGTAGTCAAACATGACCAATAAGAGAAAATAAAAGATAAAAAACAAAGCCTCATTTGTAAGGCGTTCCATAGCTGACTTCACAAAATCTTAGTAATCCTTTCACAGGCTCACTAAGGTTGGGCATCCCGCTGTTCACCTACATCCATATAAATACGCAGCGAGCTAACGTCCAGTGAATAATAAGATTAAAGGGGTTATATGAATAAGTTCAATGTTTAAGTAAAATCATACTCATCGTAATAATTTCATGTCATAACGAAACGACCTTGGGTCCAACAGATAGCAGAACGACCTCGGGCCCAACGTATAACAGATGTACAGAACAAAACAAATCATATCTTAACAGAATGACCTTGGGTCCAATCATTTACAACTGCATAATGACCATTTAGTCAACTCATTGCAGATATTCAGACTTATCAGATATTCGGAACGACCTTTGGTCTATCTTGTCAAATATATGGAACAACCTTGGGTCCATTATACACATTTGTGTCACATCAATCACATTTACAGATATCATGTTGGTCGGACAGATAGAAACTCATTCACACTTGCAAAATCGTAAGTTCGAAAAACTTACCACATGAGGATATTCAGAAAATAGAGTAAATAAGAAAATAGCTTTACTAAGATATTATTACTCACAGTGTTCTTAGTGTTGTCATGCCTCTGTGATCCAACCTACATTACACACAACACATAACACACATTGGAACATTTGGCCAATTCAAATCATTCTTGCTTTACTTAATTCTTTTCACTCAATTTCTTACTTATTAGGTCATTCATGAGGCCTAATTCATGTCTAAGAATACTCAGAAAAGAATGAGAATGCACATGTGATCAGAATGTGTCTTTCAAAATATGTTGAAATAGAGCACTTCGCTCGAGTGCAACATTGGTCGCTCGAGCGGACCACATGGTCTACAAAAGTGCTGGATGGTCTAAATCTAGCTCGAGCTACACTGGATGTTCGCTCGAGCCAATGTTCAAAATAAAAGGCGGTCACTCAAGCCAACTACAAATGTCTACGAAAATACTAGATGCATGAAATATGCGCTAAAGCGACAACTTGTTTGCTCGAGCAATGTGGCCAAATTTTGGAATTTCCAGAACACAGTTTGAACTTCAAATCATGTGTTTAAAGTGTAAAAGCTTGCATGTTGGGATCAAACCTTTGAAAATACATGGATATATATATATATGAACTTAATTTGAAACAATGAGCTTAAAAGTATCATGAATTGCCAAATTTGCAACCACACTTCCATGCATGTATAAAATTGTTTCCAAAGAGCTTGAAAAACATGTAATTGAGTTCTAAAACAACATGATTCATGGATGCATGTAGAATTGAACTTCTAAAATCAACATAGGTAATATAACTCATGATCAAAATGGTGATTCTACACTCTTATTTGTATGTATATATGAATTAACTTTAGATTCTTCACCTTAATCTCATTTCTTGCGTTTAATTATGTAACCTTTATGAATTTACATATTGATGGCTTCAATTCATAAATTAAGGTGTAAACACCTATCTAGAATCTTCAAGAACACTAATCTTTGCAAGGACTTGAGTTGTCTTCCTTAATTCTTCAAGCCTCTAGCCAAAACTCCCAAGTTCTCTTGCCTTTGTCTCTCTAACTTGCTCTCACTCTCTCTGTAGAATGTAAATTTCAAAATTTTTGAGCTCAAGAATGAACTAACCTCATCACTTAATATATATATATATATACATGATTAACTTAATTCACTAATTAGGGATTAAGCTAGTTAATTAGAGTTTAAGGCTTAATTAAATATAACTTCACTTAATTGATTTTATATAAATAATTTAATCCGAATCAAATTTTAATCAAACTTTTCATTAGGCACTAAAAATTATGCCAATCACAATAAACTAACCAATTTTGGTTTCTGACGCCTTTAAGGCCTTCAATTTCATATTATAACAGAAGTCACAATAGATGTTCCTACGGCTAACAGATATGAATCCAAAAATCATATGAAACACATAATTAGCATTCAAAATTAATGATTAAGAGAATAATACGTAACGGGGTTGTTACAATCTTCCCTCCTTTAAGAAGTTTGGTCCACCAAACTTGCATTACCTCATGTCGGGAATAACTCAGGATACCTTTGCCTTATTTAATCTTCTTTCTCCCAAGTTGCCTCCATGCCATAATGCTCTTTTCATTCTACTTTTACTATAGGAATTTATCTATTTCTCAACTGTTCCACTTGCCAGTCAAGGATTTGGATCGGTTTCTCTTCATATTCCATATTCTCATGGAGAGCTATCCAGTGATAATCAATAACATGGAACAGATCTCGGAGGTAGCCTCTCAACATCAATACATGAAATACATTATGCATTTATTCCATCCCCGGAGGTAGATCAATTCGGTATGTAACTAGACCAAGCATTTCCAAAATTTGAATCGGCCTAATGTATCGAGGTGATAATTTGCCTTTCTTGCCAAACCTTGATTGATCCTTCATCGGAATCACACGAATGAATACATGATCACCGATTTCATACTCAAGGGTCCTTCTTCTATGATCTGTGTAACTCTTTTGTCGGCTTTGTGCAGTTTTGAGCCTTTGTTGAATGACTTTAATCTTTTCAGTGGTTGCTTGCATAATCTCGGGACCACGCAAACCTTGTCCCCAACTTCCGTCTAACAAATCGGAGATCTATATTTTTTGCCATACAAAGCTTCATATGGTGTCATGCTACTAGTAGAATTGAAACTGTTGTTGTACATAAATTCTGCCATTGGTAAGTAGATTTCCTAACTCCCCTGAAAATCTAAAGCACACATTTGGAGCATATCCTCTAAAGTTTGAATAGTTATCTTTGATTGCCTATTGGTTTCCTGATGGAAAAAAGTACTAAATCTTAACTCTGTTCCCATCGCTCTTTGATGACTCTTCCAGAATCTAGACACAAGTTTTGAATCTCTATTCGAAACAATGAATATCGGTACTACATGTAAACAAACAATTTCATCAATGTAAATTGTAGCCAATCGATAAGCATTATAACTAGTCCTTGTAGGTAGAAAATGTGTAGATTTAGTTAACCTATCCACAATAACCCTGATAGAGTTCATACCTCTCAGTGTCCGAGGTAAACCAACAACGAAGTCTATGGTTATGTACTCCCACTTCCATTCTGGAATAAAGAGAGGTTAAAGTAGCCCTACTGATTTTTGATGTTTGGCTTTGACTTGTTGACATTGAAGGCATTTACATACATGCTTTGCAATTTCCTTTTTTATATTAGGCCACCAAAAACTTTGTTTCAAATTCCGATACATTTTATTGTTGCCAGGATGCATTGCAAACTTTGACTTGTGAGCCTCTTCCCAAGTTCTCTTCTTCAAATCAGAAACATTTAGAATGCACAATCTTCCTTGAAACTAACACTTCATTCTCAACACTAAACCCCAGTTTCGAATTCGATTAAAATTCATCAATCATTTTCTTGAGGAACTCATCCTGTCTTTGCTTCTGTTTAATCTCATCAATGATTGCCGGTTGAGCTGAAATGGAGACTATCATTCCTCCTTGTTTGTGAAACACCACTTCAATCTCGAATCTCTCTAAGTATTTCAGTAACTTCCTCTATTTAGTGATCAAACATGCCAAATTCCCTATTGACTTTCTACTCAAAGCATTGGCTATGATCTTAGCTTTATTCGGTTGCTATTGAATCTGGAGATCATAGTCTTTAATAAACTCTAACCATCTCCTCTGACGCATATTCAACTCCTTTTATGTAAAGAAGTACTTCAAACTCTTGTGGTCAGTATAGACTTCACACTTTGCTCCATACAGATAGTGGCCCCAAATCTTCAAAGCAAACACAACTGCTGCCAATTCTAAGTCATGAGCCGGATAGTTCTTTTCATGAGGTTTCAGTTGTTAAGATGCATAGGCTATCACTTTACCATTTTGCATCAAAACACAACCTAGACCCTTGCAAGAAGTATCACTATATATTACAAAATTCTACGTACCTGAGGGTAGGGTTAAAACTGGTGTCGTAGTCAGCCTTGTTTTCAGTTCAGGAAATACGGACTCTATTTCATCAGTTCATTCAAACGGTTGTCCTTTTTGAGTAAGTTGGGTAAGTGGTACAACTATTTTTAAAAAATCTTTTACAAACCTTTTGTAATACCCAGCTAATCTCATGAAGTTTTGGACTTCCGTTACATTTGTCGGTGTAGGCCAATTCACAATCACCTCAATCTTTTGTTGGTCTATTGAAATTCCATCCCTATTGATCACATGCCCTAAAAACACAATTTCATCCAACCAAAATTCACATTTCTTCAATTTAGCATATAATTTTTCTCCCTAAGTGTTTACAAAACCGTTCTCAAATGTTGTTCGTGTTATTCTCTACTTTTTGAGTAAATCAATATATCATCAATGAATACGACAACAAATGCATCAAGATAGGATTTAAAGATTTGGTTCACAAGGTCCATAAAAGTTGCGGGTGCATTAGTCACTCCAAATGGCATAACTAAAAACTCATAGTGACCATACCTTCTTCGGAATGTAGTTTTCTCGACATCTTTAGCTTTCACTTTCACTTGGTGATACTCGAATCTTAAATCAATCTTCGAAAATACTTGTGAACCCTGCAACTGGTCAAACAAGTTATCAATATAGGGTAGAGGGTTTTTATTCTTGATCGTTGCCTTGTTCAACTCTCGATAATCAATACATAAACATAAGGTTCCATCATCTTTTTCATAAACAAACTGGCGCACCCCAAGGAGAAGTACTTGGTCGAATAAAACCTTTGTCAAGCAGATCCTGTAACTATTCTTTCAGTTCTTTCATTTCAATAGTTGACATTCTATATGGAGTCTTTGAGATGGGTTGAGTACCTGGCATGACTTCAATAGTAAACTCAATTTCCTTGTCAACTAATTCCCCTAGCAATTCCTCTAGAAACACATTTAGAAATTCTCTAATAATAGGAATATCTTCCAACTGAATATTCATAGGCTAATCAGTTAAAATACTACATAGATAACCCTAATATCCCTTCTTAAGTAGTTTGCATGCTTTCATTGCCGAAATCAAGTAAGGTGGAGGTACTATGCCATTACCTACAAATACAAATTCATCATGTCCCGGAAGTCTAAACAAAACCCGTTTCGTTACACAATCAATAGTAGCATAATATTTAGATAACTAATCCATCCCCAAAATCACATCAAAATGTCTAATGTCAAGAAATAAAAAATCTACAAATAATGTAGCATTTCCAACACGTATTTCACAAGAATGATATACAGATGAACACAAAATAGATTCTTCGAATGGGATAGATACACACAACAGATATGACAATGATTTCATGGGTCTATTCAGTCTAGATGCAAATGCAGCAGATACGAAGGAATGTGTCGAACCCGAATCAATTAGCATATAAGTATCTTGGTTACAAATAGAAATTGTACCTGAGACAATGACTTTGGTATTTCGTGTATCACTTGGGACGAGTGCAAAAACTCTCCCTTGCCTTAGTGTGTCTCTCGTAGCAACAGGTCCTGTAGTGTTTCCTGGCATTAGGACAGACCTAGCTGAACTACTAGTTGGTTTTCCACTTCTATATTTAGTTTGGGGACAATATCTGACCATATGTCTGGTCTTGTCGCATCTAAAGCATGCCCCAGAAGTACAGTAACAAACTCCCCGGTGTTTCTTTCCACTCTCATTATAGGTTGGTGCAGAATCTCTTATCGAATTGGAGGCACTAGATGTTCCCAGAATTTGCTTCTTCGAAGATGATGATCCTTTATTTGAATAAGAACCATGCCTTTTTCCTCTCTATTCAAATGGTCGGTTATGGGATGCCAAATTTGCCTCAGACATTAATGCCCTATCTAGAACATCCACGTACTTTGGTAATTTTAGAACATTTACTTTCTCTAAAATTGTATTCCGAAGTCCACTCTTAAACTTTCTCGCATTTTTATAATCGGTATTGACCATGTGTGGTGCAAATCTGGCCAACTCTATAAACTTTGCTTTATACTCGGCTGCTTTCATATTACCTTGCTTGAGTCCCTCAAACTCGAACACTTTTCGATCACAAACGCACTACGAAAAATATTTCTCGTAGAAAATTTCAAGAAATCGAGCCCAATCAATCCCCTTATTGTCTTCTTGGATTAGCATCCACCATCTTCTTGCCTCATCCTCTAGAGTGAATAAACCTTTGGTGCCTTGGTACACGAAAATACCTCAAATAATTTCTTGATTCTAAGGACCCAAGCTTCAGCTTTTAATGGGTCTACTCCCTTATGGAACAACGGTGGTTTTATCTTCTTAAATTCTTAACTAAAGGCAATTGTACAATCATTAGCTTGCTGATCTTGCACAGACGGTACTGGCATTGGCAGAGGTAGGGGTGGTTGTTGTTGTTGTTGCCTTAATACTTCAGGCATATCGTGGACCATTCTTTCCATTTTGTCTAGTCGGGCGGTACTCGATTCTTCTATCTAATCAGCCATTGTTCTCATGATTGTCTATATAAACTTGCATTATGATAAACACAGGAATTGCACATATACACATAGGCACAATAGTTCATATTTTATATATTCACACATTCTCAATGCACACAAATAGATACCTATCAGATGAAAGCACTTTAAGTCTTTTTGAGACACCTTATTGCTCATTTGGACAAGTGTGTGAGTTATTAACTCGTGCTCTGATACCAATCTGTCATGACCCGAATCCGCCCCTAGATGTTTGGATCATAATCGGCTAGTAATCATGAGATTACCTATGGTCTCAGACATAAATCAAATCATATTTAATTATATGTGGCCAGAAGCAGAAGCCAAAGTAAAAGATTTGTCCAATGAGCTTGTGCATAAATGGCATGAACAAAAACATTTTGTACATTAATAACTCATACCCATATATATACAAAAAGATTTCACATGTCCAAGATCATACATATATCATAACCATACAAAAACCAAAACTTATATATAGATGTGGTCAAATGTGATCAATAAGAGAAAACAAAAGATCAAAAACAAAAGCCTTGTTTATGAGGCGTTCTGTAGCTGACTCTACAAAATCTCGGTAATCCTTTCATAGGCTCGCTAAGGCTGGGCATCTCGTTGTTCACCTGCATACATATAAATACGCAACGAGCTAACGCCTAGTGAATAACATCATATTAAAGGGGTTATGTGAATGAGTTCAATGTTTAAGTAAAATCATACTCATTGTAATAATTTCCTGTCATAACGGAATGACCTTAGGTCCAATAGATAGCAGAACGACCTCGGGTCCAACGTCTAACAAATGTACAAAATAGAACAAATCATATCTAAACAGAACGACCTCGGGTCCAATCATTTACAGTTGTATAATGACCATTTGGTCAGCTCATGATATTTGAACTTATCAAATATTTGGAACGACCTTGGGTCTATCTGTAGACACCCTATTTTTGACCGTCCTTAAGACTTGGGCGCTTCATTCTGAACACCCTATGATGAAACGTTACACTGTGCAATTGTTCAAACCTTCAGCAAAAGAATTTAGTTTCGAGCTTCAAACACCTAAAAGTTGCACCCCATTTTCACCAAAAACCTTTTTGTCTAGCAAGACCACTCAGAGAGTAGCATGCCAACAGATGGCTAGCATGCCACTTTCTTGGCCCGGCCGTACATCCTCTTGGTTACTCGGTCATGTTCAGTGAGTAGCAGGCCAACAGATGGCTAGCATGCCACTTTCTTGGGCTGGCCGTACATCATTTTGGTGGCTTAGCCATGTTCAGCGCAGAAGATATTTCTGCAGCAGGAGGCTGCTCCCATGCACGAGATTTTGCCACCTGTCCTTTTTGAAGATATTTTTGACCAAAACGTTTCAAAATTTGTAAATATAGTCCTTCCCCTCAAGTTTTGGGGGTTGAACAAAATTTTCCTAAGAGCTTAGAAGCTTGTCCAAAACACTTCTCCATCCTCTTGAATATAGATACACTACAGATACATTATTAAAGCTCAAACTTGAAGCTTTTTGCTAAAGTTGGGAACCTTATTTCAGATACACGAGGTTGTTTGGAATCAAGTTTGTTAACTAAGAACTTACCTTTCTTTTCAAGAGGTACAACTTTGCATCTTCTTCTTTACTTCTCTTTCACTCTCTTCCTCTTTTTTTTTTTTTTACACATTTTTTGAGTTGTTTTGAGGGACTGAAATATGTGATTAAAAGTTACAAAAAATGGAGGGGTTAGCCACCCTTCCTTAGGCTTGATTACTATAGCATATTCCTTATTTTTTCCTTGATTTCTCTTAGTTTTAACACTATTTTTTTGGGTGGTTATGGGCTGTTTAATGTTTAACTTATGCTTTGAATATTATAACTGCATTGTTGTAAGTCCTCATGGATTTGGTGTGTTTAGGATGTAGCCGCCAATCCATTTGAGTAGATAGCTTTTCTTTTATTTTCTAGCTTTCCTTATGTATATTGGAACCTTGTGGTTGTGGGAGGGTTAAAACTTTAGCCGTCTCTCCACAAGTTTGATTAACTAGCTATAAATTTCTAGCTTTCCTTATGTATATTGAAACCTTGTGGTTGTGGGAGGGTTAAAACTTTAGCCACCTCTCCACAAGTTTGATTAACTAGCTATAAATTTCTTGCTTTCTTGAAGCTAGGTAGTAGCTTTCGCGTCAAAAGTGTTGAAAACTCTCTTCTCGATCATTTTTGAAACATGGAAATGGATGCTTCATCCTTATTCCATGGTTAAGAAGAAGAGTTTACGACAATTTTTGAGTGATTACCCCTCTTTTTTTTTTTATTTTTTTTATTTTTATTTTTATTTTTTTTGTCTAAGATGCTTCTATGATCATCACATACTATCTTGTGATGTTTGATGGTCTGTGAAGCATGTCCATCTTTTCTTTGAAGTACCTTCATGATAGGAAAGAGGTTGCTTTCCATTGTGTTAGTAAAGCTTTTTTCCTTATCACTTCTAAGATTATCATGCAACAACTTTGCGGTAGTTGATGATTTGAGGAGCGAATCTGCACCTCCCTTGAATACCTGCATGATAGGGGAGGGTAGAAGGAAGAAATATCCTTTGGAAATACTCTGTCTTGCTCTGTCTCAGGTCTGTTAAAGCAGGTTTTTCTCCAAAAATAGTGGCCGGCCGACCATTCTTCTGTATGGCCAACCAGTTAATCAGGCTGGCCGACTAAACTTTTATACGGCAGTGTTGTTTTTTTTTTTTTATAGCAAAACAGAGCAGATCATGAGGCCAAAACAGAACTATTTTTTGGCTGCAAACAGGGTAGTTTCTGGCAGCAAGCAGAGAGGTTTTTTCGGAGGATATTCTTGCTCGTGAGCACGCGATTCCTCAACTCACTTTGATTCCTTTTGTAAATAATTAGTTCATTCATTCGGGTTTGTAATAATTAGTTAATTAGGACATTTGGACCGTCTTGTAAGAGGGAAAATTTGTAACACTTGATGTTTGTCTCTCAACCTCCATTTCTTTTCTCTTTTTGTTTATATGCTTACTGTGGGTGTACAAAACATCATGTTTTCGTTTCATATTATTTCCATGCCTTGTATCCATTTTTGCATGCATTAAGATTTGGCTCATCATACTTGATGTTGTTATCATTTCTTGCTTGATTGTGTGCGTAGCCTCATGCTTTGAGTTGATTCACATGCCACGTTAGTAGCTGAATCTAGTAGTTACATTTTTGTATCCGTTGCATTAGCCATTTTGCATATTAGGATCATGTATTTTTTTTTCCTAAACTATCTTCCTTTCTTTTTCTTGCCACAGTGGAGAACTAGGTGAGCATTTTTTTTTTAGCATATCATAAGTGTGTTTGTGTTACCATGTTGAGCATACTACCATGAGGCTAGTTGCTTAGTTGAAATATCTCTATGAATGCCTGTGGATGGAGGCTATTTTGCTTAAATTGGAATGACTTTGATTATTGTACATATGAGCTAATTTTTTCATAAAGATGCACATATTCTAAACTCTTTCAAAAAACATGAAATCAAAGCATTCCAAAGTGACGTGGTCTATACTTTGTTTGCCACACATAGTAATGTTAGCATATTAAATAATCTGAATAGTGTAGACACCTCATTTTTGACAGCTCGCAAGGTTCGAGCGCTTTGCCCGGTACACTGGATGACGAAAGTGGTGTTGTGCGTGGTTTAAGGTCTCAACGAAGGGGCTATGTTTAAGCTCCAAAACAATTCCAAATCTTCCATATTCCCACTGTTTGTACCCCAGAAATCCATTTTTACACATTGTGCCACCCTATACTGAGCTTGAAACAGAGAGACAGGGTATCATATTGAGGCTCGGCCGTGCCCCATTGGGAGCCGGTCGTGTCTATTTATGCCCGGTCGTGCCTTGGTAGTGAGAAACACTATTTTGGGCGGGAGCCTGCCAACTGTCTAGTTTTGAAGATATTTATGAACTCTTTTGCGTAGATTCTATAAAAATAAAGTTGTATCTCTATCTCTATTTTGAGGGTTGAACAATTTCAAAAGAACATATACACTTTCTTGAGAGCTCCTTCTTCTTGTGCAAGCAACCTTTGAGCAAGCTTACCACCTTTAACCTATATCCATACACCATATACACCTTCACACCTTAGCCTTGGAACCTTGGTTGAGCGTTGAGCATCATAATTCACGCTTGAGAGTGTGTTTGGACCTAGTTTGATTCATAACAAAGAGCTCACCTTATTTGAGAGGTATAAGCTTACTACCTCTTCTCTTGCTCTCTTTGCTATCTCTTGCTATCTATTTCTTCTTTTTTATATATTGTCTTGAGCCTATTTCAAGTGTCTAAGCTTGGGTTTGGATAGCTACCAAAGGATAGAGAGAGTTAACACTCTTTATTGTACCTTCACCTATAGCTCAAACCCTTGTTTTACACCCTTTTCTTTGTTTTCCAAATTGATTTTCAGGGTTTAAAAGAGGCTAAAAATCATGCTTTGAGGTTTCAAAGGTGAAGGGGATAGCCACCCCTCCTTATTCTTGCTTACTAACCTTATTTTCTTTGCTTGTTGTTTAGCTTTTTAGGCTCTTTTCATGCACTTTGAGTAGATAGCTTTTTAGGACTAATGAATTTGGCTTAAAATAAACCAACCAACATAAAGAACAAGGGTTATATTGCTTGGGCTCGACCAAACGTTATGCTGAGTCTATTGTGACAAGAGTCGTCACACGTCAATTCATAGTGTTTTGATGACTCGTGAAGCGTCTTTACTCCCCCTCCTTTTGAGCTCACTCCATGATAAAGAGGAGGGGTGGTTGTTATTCATTGCATTCATTAAATTTTGTCCAAATTGTAGCCGAAATCATCAAGCAAGCAAATTGCTCATTGATGGTTTTGGAAACGACTCCATCCTTCTCTTGAGGCTTTCCATGATAGAGACGGGTAAGAGGGACAAACAGAGCTCAGAAAATTCTGTTTGCACTTTTTTCACCTCAGAACACAAAAATAGAGTTTTGCATGAAATTAGGGCACGGTCGGCCCTATTTGGGCCCAGCCGGGCTTCATTGGGGGCCGGCCGACCATCAATGTTTGGTAAGACAGTGTGTTTTACCGAAGCAGAGGGCAATGATTGAAGGTGAAATAGGACAAATTCCAAGGAAGGCAGATAGAGTTATTTTTGAAACTGCTACGTGCATGTCATCCTTGTGCTTCCATTGTAAATTGTAAATTAATGGTCTCAATATTGTTGTAATTATTATCGTTGTAATTACTATTGTTGTAGCAATGATTTGTTAGATAGTTAGTATATTTTGTTGTAATAAATTAGCTAGTTAGTTAATTATAGCTTAGCTAGTTAGTTATTTATTCATTCATTTGGCTTTGTAATAGTTAGTTTAATTCGGACTCTCGAACATTGATCCGCACCCTCTTGCATGAGGGCAAATATGTAACAACGTGTATGTTTTCCAACCCCATTTCTTTCTCCCTTTTACTTATTCGATTCTGATGGTTAGTGTAAAACATCATTTTTCAAATTAGCATTTTTCATGCTTTGCATCCATTGTCTTGTATGCATCCAAGGTTCGGCTCATCATACTAACCAAATGTCAATTTATCATGTCTTGAATGGAATCATATTCCATGCTCATAGCCGAGCCTATTAAAATTACATAACATGTGTGTTACATTAGGAGCATATAATAGAATCGTATTCCATGCATGTTTTCTAGTTATTTTGCTTTGTTTGGCTTGCCTTGGAGTACTAGGTGAGTGTGTATTGTTTTAGCATACCGCATTGCGTGTTCATGTTGCCATGTCAAGCATGCTTTCAACGAGGCTAGTTGCTTAAGTGATATAACTGTTTGAATGCCGGTAGATGAAGGCTAATTGCTAAAATTGGGATAAATTGACTAATGAATATACAAACTCACTTTTTCAAGTGACGCGTATTCAAAACAATCTTCAAAACAAACATGAAATCAAAATGTTCAAACTTTTGCAAATTAATCTATATTTATGTGCAACACATAGTAAGTTAGCTAAATAATCGGAATAATCGGAACAAGAGCATATAATGTAAATAAAAATCATCCCATGATTATTAGAGGCCGATCTTTGATCGAGCAAGTGGGGTGCTCAATTCATGACTTTCCCCTCTCGTACCTAAGTTCTCGAGTTGAGACACTTTGGTAATGACGAACTAATGGCCTTTGGCATGAGTCATGAGTTTTCTAAATTTTCCAAAAATATTTAGGTGACAACTCTGAAAATTGGCAAAGCAATCCACTTTTGGCATTTGATTCAAGCATTGATTTCCAAAAGAATTGTTGAATTTAGACTTTTTTTTTTGTGTTTTCACTGTTTCACATTGCACTTGTGAAATTAGATTTAGAACCACGGGAGTCCGAACTGTAGGGCTAATCGTATCTAAAAGGAGCACAAAAAAGCAAGCTACAAATAGGAGCATATAATATTTATAAAATTCACATCATGATTTAGTAAAGGCCGATCTTTGATCCGGTGAGGGGGGTGCTCAATTCATAACCTTCCCCTCTCATACCTAAGTTCCCGAACTAAGACACTTTGGTTATGACGGACAAGTGGCCATTGGCATGAGTCACGAGTTTCCTAATTCTCCCAAACATATTAGGTGGCAACTCTGAAATCTAGTAATGCAGTCTACTTTTGGCATCTCTGGTGATTAATGGATTTTTCTAAGATTTGCTGGGTTTGGACTCTCATTCATTTTTTCTTGTTTCGCATTGCACTTGTGAAACTAGATTCAGAGCCACAGGGGTCTGAACTGTAGGGCAATCATACTCGAGGAGACTAAACCCTCTGAGGAGCGCGAAAATCCAACTACAATTTCTGGCGACTCTGCTGGGGACATTAGAGAACTTGACTTGAACTTCATGTTGTGAACTTTTATCTACATATAAATGTTCTTTGAATTGTATTTACATGGTGCTCATAAGTCACTACGTTTACCACCTGATATCCAGGACGGCTTGCCAAAAGGCTGGATGGACGTAGGCAATGTCATGTTGGAAACACAACCCTTGGATCTAGGTTACTGTCGTACCGTTTGATCCTCCTTTCACTTTTCGGTGTTAGGTTTGAGAGGTATATTAGGTAATCTTGCCGAGGTACCGTTTTGACCAATTGACCTAGTGCATATAGTAAGCTCTAGTGTCTTTTCCAAAGTAAGATAGGATGCTCTCCCATTTTTAGGATGTTGTGATATTGTTTGTTTGAATAGTAAAGCTGTAGATCACTCCAAAAGCTAGAACAGGAAAACCCTAAATAGGGGTGTTTTGAATGCTTTTGCGCAAAAATATGAAATCTTTGGAAATGTGTGATGCAATCCTTGGAGAGTCTTAATCTTGAGGGGATTCTTTTCAAAACATAAGGATCATATCAGAATCAAAATTTGGGTCAAAATCCAGGTGTTTGTGTTCGATATGGTAGGAAAAAAATTAGGATCTGGGGATTGTATCTGAGTGGTTAAATTTTCAGCCAGACCAGAACCAACGCCAAAAATTGTATCTTGCTTTGTTTTGACCAGCATACTCGGTACCCTGATCTGATGGGGCATTTGTTTTTTGCTAGGCCAAAAGAGTTTGATCCTACATTTTTGGTGGGTCGCCAAGAAGAAGCAGTACATAATTCAAAAAAGGCCCAGACTAATCCAACTCGGAAGAGCTTAACCCATCACAGTCCATCCAATCCCAGAAAAACCACTCAGCAACGGTCCAGTCTATCCAATCCCAAAGATCCAAGGCCCAAGTCAGTCAAATCCATCTATCTAATTTAGATACGTCAAGCATAACTGGTTCAAAATCCTGATTAGTCATCTCTTAGGTTACACCCATCCATTTTTCCAATTGCCAACTTAGCATACCCGTGATGGCACAGAGTCCAGAAGAAGTTGTGGCCATGATGATGACCTTTCAAAAAGCCATGGATACAATTAACAATAGAATCGCTACTCAGGAGGAGACCATCACTCAATTGCGCCACTTATCTAGGGCATCTACTAGCCATCTGATCTGGGGCCCCCAGCTGAACTTTGACCCACCTCTGCCAGCTGAAGATTTACAGGGTCTAGATTCTCGAGAAGGGTTGGCTCACGCTCGAGTTTTCAGATCCTTGATGCAACCTAATGAGGGAGTTTTTTCCCTTGATATTAATGATCCCGACTCGGCTTTGGTAAAAATTGCCAAACTTGAGAAGCAGTTTAAAAGAGCACAGTGGATCAACTCTATTCCAGACATTGAGGATGGGTACACAGAGATTGCCGTAAGGCTTCCAGACAGATTCCAAATGCACACATTGACCGTTTCGATGGGTTTGGAGATCCTATGGTGAACGTCCTGAAATCGATGGGTTTGACTAGGCCTCAAAAACTCTCTTTGTATGGAAGAACCTTGTCAGGTATAGCAACCACTTGGAACGCCAAGTTAAAGGATAAAGTGAATCAGAACTGGGAAGACTTGACTGAGGCATTTGTCAATCAACATTCTTACAACACACAAATTGAAATGACAACCCGAGAGCTTAAAGTAACCCACCAGAATCCTAAAGAACCTTTTGCGGAATTTGTTACAAGGTGGAGAGCAAAGGGAACACAAATGATAGATTGACCTTCCGAGAAGGATCAAGTTCAGATAGTGGTATGGAACCTTGAGCCTGATATGTTACAAAAGTTAATAGTTGCTCCACTATTCACTTTCAAAGATTTGCATGAATTGGGGATACAGATTGAGAGCGCATTTATCAAATGGATTATTCCTAGAATGAGAGAACCGATAAGGAGGGTGTTTCTTAAGAGCACTAATACTAGCAGTAGCACTATTCCCAAAACCACTAAAATCAATACTGTCGCCACCAATACCAAAATAACTGACCCCTTTGCTAATACTAGCCCATAAACAGTCGGCTTTACCTGAGCTCAAGGCAGAACCTCCGCCCCCCTCTATATGAGCCTAACTCGTGCACTAAAAGTCCTAATAGAAAGAGGGTATCTCAAATACTGTGCATACCATCAGTAGTGCGGTCATGACACTAATCGCTGCTACCGCCTTTGTCATGAGGTTCAAAATCTCATTGACAACCAGACGATAACTCCACCTCAAGAACCCAATGCTACCACTAACCTATTTCCCATCCATGATTGAGTATCTCATTCTCACCTTAACCTCATCCATACACTATCTTCTACTTTCGACCCCAGTATATATATCACTCTATCCCATCTACCCAGACCAGAGTTATTCATTTTTGAAAACGTAGATTTGTGCATGATGGATACACCCAATCTAGATCAGATACACCAAGAGTTCCAAATGGATGAACCCACTACTACTGAGATGCTGAGAACGATTGAAGACCTTCAAGGAACGATGGCAGATTTAAACTTTGGGGTTTTGTAGCTCGACTTCTTCGCGCCCCCTTTCGGAGAGCTCGAATTAGTCCCACAGTTCGGACTCCTGTCACGGTTCTGAATCTAATCTCACAAAGTGCAATGTGAGACTGATAAATACCAAAGAGTCCAATCCGGAAAATCATTTTGGAAAATTGATTTTAGATCAAATAATTCCAAAACTAGATTGCTTTGCCAGATTACAGAGTCGTTATCTAAATATTTTATTTTTGGAAAATTTAGGAAACCCTGACTCGTGCCAAAGGCCACGTGTCTGTCATCATCAAAGTTGTCTCGGCTAGAGAACTTGGGTACGAGAGGGGAAGGTCCTAAAATGAGCACCCTCGCTCGCCCGATCAAAGATCGGCCTCTACTATCATGATATGTTGTTTTATGAATCTCATGCGTTCTTATTCCGGTTATTAGCTAACTTTACTATGTGATGCACACAAGTAAGTATAGACTACATCGCAAGAATTGGAACGAATTCAACTTGTGTTTGCTTTCGAAAATGGTTTGAATTTGCCACCCTCAAGTGGGCTAAAGCGCGGATTTGCCATCAAACTTGATAGGCTTTAAAACATGATTTGCCACTTCGCAAAGTGGGCTTACAACACACATTTGTTGAATTGTTCCAATTCAAGCACCAAAGCCTCCATCCACAGACATTCATGCAGTTTAACATTTAAGCACATAGCCTCATGGCAAGCATGTAAAACATGGTATTATGGCAATTACACTTATGTAATATGCTAAAGCGTAAAACTTATAGTGCACTCCAAGCCAAAAACAAAAGCTAGTTAGAAAGCAATGCATGATTCCTAACTTATACAAGATGCCTAATGCAACATATGTAAAATGAAATTAAATAGGCTCGGCTATCTAATATGGCATATGATACAATTTGATAACATGCTTTGAAACACGTATTCACATAAGTGTATTGAAATACAATGCAGCTTGAATGATGCACTGAGCCTTGGTGCATGCAAGACAAATGAATGATGCAAACATGCAAGTATAAAGTATGCTAATTGAAAATGTCCCTAAACTAACTATCGAAAGCGGTTAAATAAAAGGGAGAAAGATGTGGGGTTGGAAGACATGCACACACACATGCACACTTATTACAAAATTGCGCCCTCTCGAAGGAGGGTCCGAATAAATAAGCTAAGCTACACTAAGCTAAGCTAATTATTACAAAACGAAACTAATTAACTATTCTAGTTAACTAATTATTACAACTCAATTGAATAACTAGCTATGCTAAGCTAATTAAAACATTACAAACCAAATTAAATAATTAGCTATACTAATTAATGAAAGCAATAAAGTAGCTCGCGGGCGAGGGAGACATGCATGCTCGGTTGGCTTCCTCTATTTGCATTCGTTTTGATTTCTGAACATCGTACCAACTTTCAGATTGCCTTTGCTCCAACACAGGAACCCTTTTACACAAAAATGAACCGGTGGCCTGTCGGCAACAAAAGGTGGTTGTTGACCACCTTAACTGGCCAGTCAGCTAGTTTAGGTGGCCGGTCGGCTACCTCAAGTGGTCGGTCGGCCACCTGCTTTTCCAAAATGCTGTTTTTGTTGCAACATAGAACAACAGAGGCAAAACAAGGCATTTTGTAGGAAATGTGTGTACTGCCACTCTCCTTATCATTTCTCAAGCTCAAAGGAGTGTGGCGCTTGGCTCTCAAGCCACTAATCAAGCATCTCAATGCATGATGACCAGAGAACTAAGCTTGTACAAGATCAATGAATGCACACATAAGACTCGAAGGACCACCACCCTATCATGCATGATCAAGGGTGACGGCGACCAAGAAACATGACACGTTTCATCACTTTGAGTATGAAACGCCCACATTTCTTGTGCTTGGATTAACGTCCGATCTAAACAGATACATTGTAACACAAATGCTTATCTTGTTCATGTTTTACTTGATTCATTTTATTTTCACATTTTAAATTATCGATTAATCCTTTAACCGATTAAGTCCAAAGTGATTGTCCTCTAATGAGAGACGGGCCAACCAAAGGATGATTTAAGACATGAGAGAGATCATGCCTTTGGCTAGGAGGAACCCTCAAAAGAGGGTTAAAGCCATTGAGCACAAGCTCTATCTTAAGCTTAAACACAATCATAAGGTTAACCAACCCTCAAAACAAATGGAAAAATGAAGAAATGAGGGAGGTTGTAGACTTTTTAGTACTGAAATGGCATGCAAAAGACACTAAATCATGCAAGATCATGGAAGCAACACATGCACAACATGTTAATAGCCAAAAGCATTAAACTAATAAAAAAGCATTACACTAGAGGCATGCAATATCAAACTCAAATGACCAAACCAGCTCAAAATAGAGCTAAATCATGTCAAAATAGTGGCTAAAATATGCTGAAATTTAAGCACAAAAGGTTATGAAAACATGCTTGCATGTTGACTCGCAAACAAGACACAAAGTACAACTCTCCAAGACAATGAAAGAGTGAAACACATGCACACATGACAGAGGTTATGGTGCTGAAATTACATGCAAAATGAGACTATAACATGCAAATAACTCAAACACTTCATGCTCAAGGCCTCAAAGCAATGGACTAGTGAAGATCGTTACACTATAGCCATGCAAACCAAGCCTCAAAGGACTTAACCAACCCCAAATAGATTTAAAACATGTCAAAACAATAGCTAAAATGTGCTGGAGTCAAGCTAACACAAGCTAATAGGCTAACTCATTAGGCATGCTAGACTAGTAAGCATAATTGCATTACAAGTGCAAGAAGCAAGAAAGAACTGTTCCAACCAACCAAAAACAGAGTTGAAGCATGTCAAAACAGAGCCAAAAACATGCTTGAGCTAAGCTACAAAAAGGTAGAATAGCATGCTCACATGTTTGTAGACACCCCATTTTTGACCGACCTTAAGACTCAGACGTCACCGATTGAGCGCTTGGTGATGTTGCATGATGTGCTCGTTCAGAAGTCTCGGAGTCGCGGCCGTGAGCCCTGTCTCCGGACTTCCGAACCCTCTTCTGTGCCCTGTCTCGGTTTGCGAACCAGACTCGATTTTCTCTGCTTCTTTTCCTGAGGGGAGGGAGAGGTCCAGCAGACCATCTCTCAATATCCGTAGGCTACATTTGGTGGCCGTAGGCCATTTTTCCCATTTCGGAGTCCGGTTTCCGGTTTTCAGAGCCGTCAGGCCGTGTGCCTCGGTTCGGGACCGCCTAACCATCTCCGTTTGCCCCGGTTTTTGGCATACTTCTTATTTTCTCCCTTTTGAGGGACACTGGGGTCTGAGAAACCCACTTCGTGGCCGAACGCCACTTTCGGTGTTTAACGGGCAGTTTCTGGGGCCCCGAACTGCGTGTTTTGGCCCCCGAACATTCGTTTTGCATCGGTTTTCGTTCATTTTTGGCAGGTACCTCTGTTTTATCACCAGGAAGGTCACTGAAGGGTGGGAGGCTAGTAATTGTTGCAGCAACCAGTTATCTCTCCTCCGGAGCCTCCCGGCGCCCGTTTTTCGCACTTCCGGGCTAATGTTGAACACCCTAGGCTTAGTGTTGCCAACTTTCAACCACATATTTGTGATGTACACACATGGGAGGCCACTAAAAAGTGGTGGCCGGCCATTAATTCCTTTTGACCCTTTTGAACCCCTCCTTCCGGGCTAATGTTGAACACCTTGGAGCCATTTTCTTCAAACCCCAACCACATATTTGTGATGTACACACATGGGAGGCCACTAAAAAGTGGTGGCCGGCCATTAATTCAACTTGACCCTTTTGACCCCTAGCTGGCCGGCTAGGGGGGGTGGCTGGCTGGCTAGGGGGTGTGGCTGGCCGGCCACCTGCAGAAAAAGTGATAGGCCGGCCGTGTTCCTTGCACTGTGCACTTTACAGCTGTGGGGCAATATCCCCCAGATATTTTCTGTGTCCGGGGGATATTTTGTGGGGGAGTTTTACCCTCCTTTTTGCCCCACCTTTACACCCTCTTTTTGTCCATATAACCAGCTGGTGGCCTCACTTCTAAGGGTTAGAAAATTTACTCTTCAAGCTTCCATAGCCAACTCCATCTTCTTCCTTCTCAATTCTTCAAAAAACCCTAAGTCACTAACCATCATTCCTTCTACACCACCAAGCTCTACCACCATCATCTCATTTCCAGCAACAAGGAAGCATTCTTGAAGGCTAAAGAAGCTGCAAATCCATCCAAGAAGCAACAAAAGTTCGAATCTTCAAGGGTAAGTTACACTTTTACCCTTTTGAACCTTTTTCTTGATATATTTCTAAGCCCCACTTACTTTTTGATTCAAGCTCCGGCCCTAACTGAAAAGGGCCATCTTTTGAGCTCATCTTCACTTCTCATTAAGGGCTCAACCCTGTTTGAGCCCTCCATGACACACTTGCTTCATTGACCTTCTTGTATGTCATGATTTTGCATGCTATTTTTGGCCCATGAGCAATTTATTTTCGAGCATGTTGTAAACTGATACAAGGCTTATTTTGATCCCCTCTTAAACATTGGAGAAGGGCTCAACATTGTTTGGTGTCTCCATGTGTCACTTGTAGTTATATCCCTTATTTGGCCCCGTTTTTGCATAAATTGGTAGCCCTCTTTGCTTCTGTTTTTGGACCTTGGTCCGAACTGAAAGTGGTCTTATTTTGGCCTATACTTCATGTTTCATTCACACTTTTTTTATGTTTGGTGATTATTTGGTACACTTCATGTTTTAGCACCTTTTGAGCCTTATTTTGCATCACAATTTTTAGCATATTTGTATACTGATTTGAGGTCTGCCATATACTGTAAATATTCATATTTTTGGTCCCTCTTCAATGTTGTAGAAGGAAAATTTTCAGTTTGGGTTTTTCTTATACCACTTGCTTCATTACCCTTCTTTTGGCCCCTATTCTTGCATGCTATTTTTCCCCTACCTATACTTGCTGTTTGGCCATGTTTATAACTGTTAAAGTGCATCTTTTGGGACTGTCTAGCTTCTGTCTTTGCATTGCATGTCCATATTGTGCATATTTAGCATAGCTATAGGCCATTTCGGGTGCCTAATGTCGCATTTCGGGACATTTCCTTGCATTTCATGTCATTTCGCTTCATTTCGGGACTGTTTTCCCCCATATTTTGTTGCTGAAATTCCATTAGCATGCTTGCATATCATTTTTGTCATATTTCATTGCATTTTATCATTGCCTCGGTTTGCGTGCCCGTGTGCACGCATTTCGAGACACTCCATTTTTATCCGTCGGCATCCTATGTGAGTGTGGCTGAGGCTCACTCATGTTGGTATAAGCCCATTTGTCATCTCCATGCCATTTCATTGCATTTTATCATTGCCTCGGTTTGCGTGACCGTGTGCACGCATTTCTAGGCACTCCATTTTTATCCGACGGCATCCTATGTGAGTGTGGCTGAGGCTCACTCATGTTGGTATAAGCCCATTTGTCATTTCCATGCCATTTCATTGTATTTTATCATTACCTCGGTTTGCGTGCCCGTGTGCACGCATTTCGAGGCACTTCATTTTCTGCAATCGGCATCTTATGTGAGTGTGGCTGAGGCTCTCTCATGTTAGTATAAGTCCATGTTGCATTTTCCATGTCATTCGCATCGCTTTTGCATCGCCTCGGTTTGCGTGCCCGCGTGCACGCATTTCGAGGCACTTCATTTTTATCCGATCGGCATCCCATGTGAGTGTGGCTGAGGCTCACTCATGTTGGTATAAGCCCATTTGTCATTTCCATATCATTTCATCATATTCTGTCATCGCCTCGGTTTGCGTGCCCGCGTGCACGTATTTCGAGACACATAGCATTGCCTCGGTTTGCGTGCCCGCGTGCACGCATGTTGAGACACTTCATTTACACAGCTTTTTACCATTGTCTCGGTTTGCGTGCTCGTGTGTACGCATTTCGAGGCACCTCATTTTCATAGCATTTACCATTACCTCGGTTTGCGTGCCCGTGTGCACGTATTTCGAGGCACCTCATTTTCATAGCATTTACCATTGCCTCGGTTTGCGTGCCCGTGTGCACGCATTTCGAGGCATCTCGTTTTCATTGCACCTATCATCGCCTGGGTTTGCGTGCCCGCGTGCACGTATTTCGAGACACCTATCATCGCCTCGGTTTGCGTGCCCGCGTGCACGTATTTCGAGACGCATATCATCGCCTCGGTTTGCGTGGCCACGTGCACATATTTCGAGGCACCTCATTTTCAATGCATTCTATCATTTTCTCGGTTTGCGTGCCCGTGTGCACGCATTTCGAGACATCTCATTTTCATAGCGTTGTGTATGTTAGGATTGCATCTTAGTTGCATTTCATCCATATCATGCATATTGCATCGTGTCCGGAATAGGAGTTAGCCCGGGCACGGGAAACGAGGTACATTTCGTACTCCGAGTGACGGAATGTGTCTCAATTTCCCCAGTCACCGACACTCCGGATTATCCATGATGGAGTTAGGTTTTAGCTGTAGTTTCATGTGCATTCATCCTATATTGAGTTGCGCATTTCGACTCCTCGGCCATCATGCCTCGGTATGCGTGATTGGTGGCACGAGGGTCGAGACATGCATATATTTGTGCAAATACATTGCTATGCCCCTTTCCTGCTCTCTGTTGCAGCAAAATCAAGAATCAGCATTTTTTTTGGGGCTTGGCACGCATTTCAAGAACAGATGTAAACAGAGGCTAATTGGGGCATTCCGGTGGATTTCCGCGCAAGACAACCCGGACATGCATCATCCACCAGAAGCAAGACAGTCCCTGGCTTGCACGCCAGTTTATTTGCTTTCTAGTTAATTCATTAATTAATTAGAATTCTGTAATATTTTGGACTGTAATATTCTTTTATTTTGGGGACTGTAATATTTGGACTGTATTATTTATTCGGACCCTCCGAGTGAGGGCACAACTGTAATAAGTGTGCGTGAGTGTGATGTATGTCTTCCAACCCCACGTCTTTCTCCCTTTTATTTATCCGCTTACGATGGTTAGATTAGGGCATATTTAAATTGGCATACAGTATGACAGCATGTTTGCATTCATTCATCTGTATTGCATGCACCGGGCTCGGCGCATCATACTAACTGCATTGTACTTTCAATTTCAAAGTTGAATACATGTTAGTTGTAGCATTTCATATGCCATCTTAGAATAGCCGAGCCTACTATAGTTGCATTTTGCATGTGTTGCATTAAGCATTTTTGTATACTTAGGATCATGCATGATTTCTAATGTAGTTTCTGTTTTTGGCTTGGAGTACTCGGTAAGCTTTATGCTTTAGCATCCTTGCATGCGTGTGAGTGAATGCCATGATAGCATGCTTACCATGAGGCTATGTGCTTATCTGATATATCTGCCTGAATGCCTGTGGGTGAAGGTTGGGTTATCTGAATTGGAATGAATCATCAAAATGTTTCAAGCCTACCTGCGGGTAGCAAACCATTTTCAAAAACAAGCATGAAATGTTTTGTTCCAATTCGGGCGACCCGGTCTATACTTATATGCTGTGCGCATCACATAGTAACCTAGGCTAATAACCGGTATAAGAACTCACAATGTTTTCAAAAATTGATATCATGGTTAGTAGAGGCCGGTCTATGACCGGGCGAGCGGGGGTGCTCACGAAGTGACCTTCCCCAATCGTACCCAAGTTCCCGAGCCGAGGTAACTTTGGTGATGACGGACATGTGGCCTTTTGGCACCGAGTCAGGGTTTCCTAAATTTCCCAAAATAAAATATTTAGGTGGCGACTCTGTATCTGGCAAAGCAGTCCATGTTTGGCACTTCTTTCAAAAATCTGTTTTTCTCAAAAACGATTTGCCGGATTTGGACTCTTTGGTTCAGACTTAGAACCGTGACTACGAAAGTCGAGTCCGAGCTGTAGCGAGGTCCCCCGCGGGCTTGTTACAGTTTCTGGCGACTCTGCTGGGGATTTAGAGAACTTGACTCGAACTCGTGATATCTGTTTTTGACTACACTTGTGTGTTTCTTTGCATTTGCATTTGCATTGGTGCGCCTAGGACACCGTGTTTGCCATCTGCTATTCCTGAACGGTTTGCCGGAGGCTTGTCTTGTCAAGGCATGACCATAAGGCTGACCGGTTGTGGGCTCTGCCAGTATGGGAACACAAACCCCGGTTTTACCGGGGCACCCTCTTTGACCATTCAACCTAGTACATATTCGGATCCATAGTGACCATTCCAAACTAGGACAGGTTGCTTACTCGATTGTAGGTTGTTTGAAGCCGCTGTGTGCGTAGTGAAACCCTAGCTCCTGACAAAATAGGACAGGGAAACCCTACCCCAACATAGGGGTGTTTTGGCTCTCACTTATCTGTTATGTGCTTTAGAGTGCGTCTCTACAGGAATGCATGTATCAGTGTATGAGTTTGGGCGTCAGGCCTGCGGGCACCAGTTTGCGAATTTGGGCATCAGGCCTGCGGGCATTACTATCAGTATTTGGGAGTCAGCTTTACCTGTGGGTATCAGACTCAGTTTTTGAGGCCGAATTTTGGGGCAGAATTCAGTAGAGGGCACACTCATTCAACTATGCTCGTATCTGTTCAGATGGAATCAGGCTAAGATGCTGTCTGTTTTCTCTTTTGCAAGGTAGTCTGGGAACCATAGCTTCAGAAGGCTCTGATATCCCCCAAGGTTCATCGAACTTGTGCCGATAGACTTTGCTAGGTCAGAGATTCAGTTCAAGGGCAACCAGTGTTTTTTTGCTGAGGCAAGGTAAAGAAAAGCCGGTCAGGGCTCATTTGTTCATCTAATCCGTCAGTCACCAGTCACATCACCTTTGTTCAGACCCAGCAGGCTGTGATGGCACAAGGTTCGGAAGAATTTGCGGCCGTGACAGCAGCGCTAAATCAGGGAACTACCATGCAGGCTGAGACCAGTATTGAAACGCAGCGCCCATCTGGGACATCTACCTCACATCCAGCTTTGGGACCCCAGCCGAACTTTGATCCAATTCCGCCAGTTGAAGACTTGCAGTGTCTGAATCCTCGAGAAGGCTTGGCTCAAGCTCAGGTGCTCAGACCCCTGGTACAGCCTAATGAGAAAACTCAACCCTTTCATGTTGATGAGTTCAATCCGACTGCAGCGAAAATTGCAAACCTTGAGAAGCAATTCAAAAGGGCACTGGGCCTTAATTCCATTCCTGGCATTGAGGATGGGCACACCGAGGCTTCCATCCGGCTCCCAGACAGATTCAAAATGCCATATATCGACCGTTTCGACGGGTCTGGAGATCCAATGGTACATATCCGACTTTTCTTGGATGTCCTAAAACCGATGGGTCTGACTAAGCCACAAAAACTCTCTCTGTATGGAAGAACCCTGTCGGGTGTAGCAGCCACCTGGTATACCAAATTGGAGGATACAGTGAAGCAAAACTGGGAAGAACTGGCTGAGGCCTTTGTCGATCAGTATTCCTACAATACCCAAGTTGAAATGACCATCCAAGAGCTTGAAGCAACCCGCCAGAACCCAACAGAGCCTTTTGTGGAATTCATTGCAAGGTGGAGAGCCAAGGCAGCACAAATGACAGATCGTCGCCCTTCTGAGAAGGATCAAGTGTAGATGATGGTCCGAAACCTCGAGCATGATATGTTGCAAAAGTTGATAGTCGTTCCACTATTCACTTTCAAAAATTTGCATGAACTGGGGGTTCAAGTCGAGAATGCGTTCAACAGCGGGATCATTCCCAGGACAAGGGAACTGACAAGGAAGGTAATTTCAAGGAGTACCAACGCTGGTAGTAGCATTCCCAAACCCACCGAAATCAATACGGTCACCACAGCCGACCCTTTTGCCAAACCAAGCCTACAAACAGCTGGCCCAGTCCGAGCTCAGGGTAGAACTTTCACCCCCCTCTATATGAGCCTAACTAGCACACTGAAAGCCTTGATGGAAAAAGGGCATCTCAAACCCCTCGATCCTCAACCTCTTCCCAACCCACTCCCAGCCAGACATAACCCCGCCAAGTATTGTATGTACCATCAGCAGCGCGGTCATGGCACCGACCGTTGCTACCGCCTTCGTCATGAGGTCCAAAATCTCATCGACAACCGGACGATAGCTCCACCTTCAGACCCTAATGACCAAACATCTCCTGCCTACCTCAATCACATCCACATACTGCCATCCACCTTTGACCCCAGCATATACATCACCCCGGCCCATCTACCCAAGCCTGAGGTGTTTATCCCAGAAAGCATGGACCTATGCATGATGGATGCACCTGAACCTCAACCATCTCAAACCCGTGAACCCACTATTTCTGAGTTGATGGGAATGATTAAAGATCTTCAAAAAACCGTGACAGATCTGGCCTCCGGGACATTGGCTCCATCATCGACCACACCACATACCGGGAACTTCATGTCAAAAGACTCCCCGATGTTGGGACGAGCTGCGTTTGAGGAAGGCCAATCCCTTGGCAAAGTGGAAGCGACTGGTAAGAGCAAGGTAGGGGCAGGCATTGGTTTCTGACGCCTTTAAGGCCTTCAATTTCAAATTATAACAGAAATCACAACAGATGTTCCTACGACTAACACATATGAATCCAAAAATCATATGAAACACATAATTAGCATTCAAAATTAAACATTAAGAGTATAATACGTAACAAGGTTGTTACAACTACTACCACCATCACCATCACTCGCAATATAAAAACAAGTGAAGGGTAGCATTGATCAGAATAGGAAACCCCTTCACTTGTTTGGATAGTGATTCAACTCTTGTTTATCATTTCTCACCTACTTAACTATCCAAACATGTGAATTGATTTCTAATTTTTATCATTCTTTTTTTCACCAAACCCCTCCATCAAGACGGAGTGTAAATGGGTGTTCGTCTCTGATGTAGTAGGAGTAGGGACACGGCATTTTCGTCATCTTCTTCCCTGTGTTGGTGCTTTCCTTCCCGGCACTTTCTCAATATCCAAGGAAGCTTCCTAATAATGCATTCTCTGCTACTGCTTGCAATTACTAAATTTCTCACTTGTTCGATCAAACAAAAGCCCAGGTTTAGGAGTCAAATAGTTCATTCATTCTACTTTTATTATTTCTGCAGAGATCACAAACGATTTTAAAGGACACCTTCTAATCTATCTAACTGCTGTTAAATATCTAGTTCCATTAAATTAAATATATTTATATACATGTTAACTAATATATTATCCGTGTTATGCACGAAATTTTGTGATTTAAAATGAATCATTGGCATAAAATTTGAAACTTGTCCTCCTTATTAAATGATTTTATATACAACTATCTTATACGTTGATTTTCAGACTTGTCAACTAGCTCTTACAAAGAGGAGCACGATACTATTTCTTTGATAACTCTTGTCAAGTTTCTACACTTCACCAACCATCACCTCTCTAATTTTCATCTCCTTTTTTTGATCACATCAACTTTTATTAAAAGCACCTTTGCTACATGACCACCCCTACTTTTAACTTCCATTCTTTACATTCCCCCAATTCGACCTCTACCCCTACCCACAACCTCTCTTCTCTAATCTCACATTGCCTCCACCCTTTATTCCGTTGTTTGACCATTAAAATTTTGGTTAACCACTAATTGAGAATAAATTAGTTGAGCTGGCATAGATTCTCAAATAAATTCGAACTCAGCTCGTATAAAATAATAAATAATTTTGTATGCGTTCTATATATAAATTCTAATAAATAAAAGATAACAAAAAAGCCTCTTAATTTTCGGAATTTTCGTAGTGCTTTTTATGATTATTGTTCTTTTCTTTATCTATAAAATCATAATGATGAAACTAGTTGTTGAGCATATCAGATTAAAATCCTACATGTGAGAACAATAAATTTCCTTTCTCGATTTAAATCAATTTCTGGACTGCATGACTATAGTACATGCAGGTATGAGAAAATAAAAGGAAAAGAAAAACACATTCACATTAAATAATTAAAGTTTGAAAAATGCATTCGCAAAAAAATAATTAAATTCCACTGGATTGCCACTTAATGTGCACACCAAAAAATTTGATTTCATTTTTGACAACAAAAAAATATCAAAATAATAACACAATCAATTCACAAAAAATGAATGAAAATTCATTGGATCTTCATTGCTTGTAAATATATCTATTCTAATAATCATGATCAATCAACACTAAATTGAAAAACAAAATACAAACAAATTAATTTCATAATTTAATTAAGCAATCATGGGAAGTGAAAATGGGTTGAGGAATGTCTTATTTTTTTAATTTATGTTATTGTGCTGTAAGATTGATTTCTTGCCAATAGTTTCTTTTTTAATTGTTATTACACGAGCTTTTTCATGGGTTTAGTGCGCTGTTGCTGTTAGGTATGCCTATTCTAATACTCCTGTTTTTGATCTTGTAACATTTTATGTATTAATAAAATATTCTTGTTCGCTGATAAAAATAAAATAAAATATAATTAAAATTTTAACTATAATTTTTGGTCAAATTTGTGTGATGGATGCGGATGACCACAAACATATTATAAAATATATTGGTTAGGATGTGTAATATAAAAAATAAGAAAAGATTTTAGATTATAAGTTATATAATTTTTTTGATTAGTAAAAACTGGAAATTGTAAAATTAATGATGTGAAAAAATTAGAAAATCCATAGATAAACGTAATACGAAAGAAGAAAAACCTAATTGTGAGATGAAGTTTATGAAACAAATTTTGAAGAATTATTTTATTAGATAAATTTCACTTTACTGCTTGTGATTTGGGTCATGTGTGGTTTACCTTCTAAAGTTTAGAAATAATCACGTAACCCCTACATAGTTTGTGGACTAAAACGCACTGTTAATTTTTCTGTCAAAGATGATAGAATGTGAGAGCCACACGCCCTGGTGAGAGTAGGTCAATTTTAAAGACGAAAATATCCTCTCTATATCTTCAAATTTACAAAAAATGTCATTTCCCTCATTTTCTATTGTTTTTCTCTCTACACCTTTCTTCCTCAACCATTAGCACACCCTCGCCCCAATCCTTTTTCTTCTACTCCTCTTCCCTTCCTTTGCACAGCTCTGTGTCATTAGTTCGCAAATTCCTAATAATAATTAATTTCTTCATCACTACCATACCAACAGTAAACCCTTCACTAGTTATATATATACATATACATGTATACATTTAAGTGTATAATTTTGTATATAGATGTTGGGGATTCGTGATCCTATCCAAGACCTTCTAGAAATCATACCAAACAGAAAAACACACACACACACACACACACATACACACACACACACACCTAAGGAGACACTAGGTTTAACGTGGTTCGGCCTCAATGCCTACGTCCACGGGAGAGCAACCAGAGATTCACTATAAATGGAGATTACAAAGAGATTCACACAACAGAGGAGGAGACCACTCTCACTCAACTCTCACTGAGCTCTCCTCTCTCATGCAGAGGGACTCTCTGTCTTACTCTCTACATTTTCCCACTCACGGTTTTCCAACTCACTCATTGAGCTCATCCCTCAGTTTCTCTATTTATACACCAAGGAAGGAAGAAGGCTAGCTTTCTTCCGCAAATCACTCCATGATTTGTAGTGCCAAATCCATCTACCCACGCACGCCGAATTCAGTGCTATCTTCCTTGACTTTCTACTTCGCATGCGTCGTTCCACCTCCGCATGCATCGCACCTTACATGGAGCTAAATGGATCACTTTTCACATGGAGTGATATCCAACAAATCACCCCTTCAATCCATATAAGGTGATCCGTAGCACATACTGCTGCTATTCTTGTCACTCTCAAAATCGAGCATAGTCTGCATCTTCTCACTAAGACGCTTGCATCCCTTGAAGTTAGAGATAATACATCAGAGAAAATACAGAGATGTAAGAGGAGGAGGGAGCCTCTGCTCCTATCTTTCACAGATCTCTTCCACGCTTCCCTGTCATTGATGCCTTCACATACTGTGCTTAAGCTTACGTAACCAAGATATCTGGCACCCTCTGATTGGATGCCTTGCACCCCCTGCCTAGGATGCTCTTGACTATCATGTATCACCTCGCACGACCAATCATTACAGCAATAGAAAACTCACCGTTTGTCCCATCAATGTCTTTAGTTTTCTTTGCTCGGAGCTTTCCTCTGAACTATCAACCTTTGCCCTCTGTACTTCTGAACAACCTCCTAGTGTTCTTATACGCTAGTTGTCTGTGCCTTTGCAATCCTTGATCTACGTTCAGTAGATTGATGGTTAATAGTAGCTCCATCTATCAAAGTATCGTCAGCTATGCAATTTCTTGCATAGTGCTCACACCTATGACTTCTGGTCTCCCTACATCAAGCTTGCCTTAGAGATCCACCAACTCTATCCTCCGCTGCTATAGAACTAAAGAAACCACCATAGAGAGAAAACAAAAGGCTTGCCATTCCTTGGCGTGCACTCTTGTGTCTTATCCATCTCAATTTTTTTTGTCTGGAAGTTCTTGTGAACTTTCAACAACCCCCTGCTACACACCCTACCTATGCCTTCTCTGCACTGTACATCTACACCTAGCACGACACTCTTGCATACCCATCTATGCTCTTGTACCTCTATGCTCGCGCTCAGTATGCTCTTCTGCAACTATTGTTTTATTCGTCCACATACCACCAGTACCTACTCGTATATTGTAGCTTCAATTACCACAGCATTTCCCTGAGCCTGTACTGGTTGCCAATCATCTTTCACGTCGATGAGTGGAGTTATGATTGAACCAGATCTTCCGTTCAATTCCGGAGATAATCATCTCTATTATCATCTAATTGCCCCTGACCAATCCTGATCTCCCTCGATCCACCACTTGATCAAGCCTATCTCCTCTAGTCTTAAATGATCTACCTCGATTTGTATCTGGTTATCTAATCTAGTCAGAATCTGCCCATTCTAACCTCCTCAGTGAATCCGCAGCGTTTCATAAATCTGGTAACCTTCCTTTGGCTATTGAAGATGACAACCTTCTATGCTTTGGCAATCTTCAAAAAATCGTTTAGAATTTCACCATTATGACCTTGCGATTTCGTCCAGAACAGTCTATTTAGCTAGAATCACCCTTCGTTGCACTTTCGGGGGTCTCACTAAAAAATATCCTTGAAGTTGGGCCGCACCACAATTTCTAAAAAATCTAGGCCTTCATTGCAATTTTCCAAAATTCTAGGAATATTTTATTAATAGAGGGAATACTCTGTTTGTTGGCATCACCTCGCGTCAATTGCCTTCTGCCTGCGTCAACGTTGACACCACCACTGTGTCACGCTAACGTTATCAACCATGGACTCTTCCTAGGTTGGATCTGGGCTGGGTTGAACCAGCCCAATTGCTCTGCCGCTGACGTCATCCACTACGTCAGCGCTGCATCATCCTCCATTAAAAAAAAAATAATTTTTAAGGATACAGCTTAGGGGTTTCGAACCGCTGACCAAGTAGCACCACAATGCCTTATCCAATCTGCCAGATCCATACCTTGTGTTACATTTTCCTCAACTAATATTTAAACACTGCGGCTTTGCTGAACATTGGTCTTCTTCAACCTCTTGCTGCGCGTGTGGCACATGTTCGAGAGTAGTTCTCACTCACCATTTTCAGAAAGCGGGCGAGATCCACTCAGTCTCCATTTGGGCTCTTTTTTCTAGGTCTGGATTTCTCTCGTCGGGACCTTCCTCTTGGTATACTCAAAACTCGATTTCGAGCAACTTGATTTCTGGGCCATTCGAGAAAAAAAACTCTATTTTTCCTTACCACGCACTGATACCACTTGTTGGGGATCCATGATCCCACCCAAGACCTTTTAAAAATCGTACAAAGCAGAAAAACACACATACACACCCCCAAGGAGACACCATATTTAACGTGGTTCGGCCTCAATACCTACGTCCACAGGAGAGTAATCGGAGATTCACTATAAATGGAGATTACAAAGAGATTTACACAACGGAGGAGGAGACCACTCTCACTGAACTCCCACTGAACTCCTCATCTCACACAAAATGAGCTTTCTCCTCTCACAAAGGGAGCTCTCATTTCTCACTCTCTACATTTTCCCACTCATGGTTTTCCAACTCACTCACTGAGCTCACTCATCAGCTTCTCTATTTATACACCAAGGAAGGAAGAAGGATGGCTCTCCTCCGCAAACCACTCCATGATTAGTAGTGCCAAATCCGTCTACCCGCGTGCGCTGAATTCAGTGCCTTCTTCCTTGAATCTCTGCTCCGTTCCTCACATGGAGCTGAATGGATCACCCCTCACATGGGTTGATATCCAACAATAGATATATAAATGTATATATTTGGAGTTTCAATTTTGATGATTCTTTCCATTAAAATTGAATACAAAAATGATTTTTATTAAATTACATAAAAAAATACAATAAGATTTTCATTTAAATTGATAGTGGTGCTCGGGTTGAATACATAAATGATAATTGTATTCTTTGTGGATAGAAGTAAAGTGGGAATACACTCTTATAGAAAGCATGTAAAGAAGTCTCCCCCCATTCAACCTTCATTGTTGTGTCCTTTTTTAGCTTTTCCGATGACTGCCATCAGTGACCACCCTTACGATTCTCTCTCCTCCCCTCAAACCACCAGCCATTAATCATTTCACTACCCACATGCATCGCACCTCCACAAACCCTTCCTACGTATGCCATCCTTGAACCCTCCCTTCTATCTCCCTACCTCCCAAGGCAACCTAGTTAACCGCTTTAAGCAACCATGGGTGGCTATTCAAGGTGAGAGATGCAGCGACGGTGATGGTTAAGGATGGAAGAGGAGACGATGGCAACGGTCAGGGTGGGAAATGAGGCTATGACAATGGTCTGGGATGGGAGAAGAGATGATGACGATGACGACAGTTAGGGATGGGAGATGAATAATGGTGATGGTCTGGAAGGGAGGAAAAATAGGTGGCTGGTCAAGGTGAGAGAAAATGGATGGTTGGGTAGAGGCTTAGAAATTAGTGATGAAAATGAGGGTAGAAAGAAAGAAGATGAGGGTTGAAATTAGTATGCATTTTAGTCCATAGTCATTTTCAAATATTAGGAGGGTAAACCACACATGGTTTACCACAGGGGGACAAAGTAAAATTTGCCTTATTTTGTTTTTAGACCAATTATAATTTGATCTGAATTCACAAAATTGGACGATTATGAAATTGAATTTATAAATTTTATAATACTGTTATGATATAAATTTCAACTTTTCAATTTATAGATTTTTTTTTTTTTTTTTTTTTTACAAATAAGTTGATAATCATTAGTTACAAAAATTATAAATGTATATGATTAAAACCTCAAAGCTTTAGTAATAAAAGAAATCACCAAATAAAAAAATGCTTACACCATATCTAAAAACGACTTCTAATCAACTCTAAGAACAACAAAGATAGCTGAGTACATGTGTGTGTATATATAGATAGATTTACATGGTTCAATATATAACAGAATTCACCACTACCCAATACTTATACATTCATAAATCAATACTACTCTTCAACCTATAGCTACTTCAAACTTAGATTATTAGTATAAAGAGAGACCAACCTTTTTACACACTTAGATTTGGAGAGAGTTGGTTGGTCACAGGAAAGAAATTGAAGATGGGGTATGCTTAAATTGGACTAGGTTGTTTAGGGTTTTTAAAGATTTAGGTATTTTATCATTTTTATTTTCTTTGGAAAGGAGGTTGAAAATATTGGAAGAAATCAACACTTGCCATATTAAGTGGGATATTTTGAACTTTGAAATTCAAAAGTATGGATAATTAAAGGTTTTTTTATTTTTTATTATTTATTATTTAAGTAATGTTTCATCCAACGATAAATAAGAGCTCGAGCTCTGCTCGAATGAGGTGGCAATCCCCACGTGAATTCTTAGCTCATGAGAGCGACAGAAAACTCTATGCAAACGCTCATCTTTCTCTCCTCTATCCTCTCACCCTCCTCTCTTCTACCCACATCCCTCGACCCTCTTCCCTGGCGAGATAATTCTGCCACGTCCAAGGCCAACCCCATTGGCGATTTCCCTCCCCAACCTCTTTCCTCCAACGGCGATCTCTTCCCGGTCGTCCTTCGCTGCCCTCTCTCCCCTCTTCTCTCTGGTCACCTCTCCCGCGTCACCCCTTGTAACATTGTGACCCAGCCATGCCGTCTTCCCTACTCGTCCATCGCCTTTCGCTATTGCCCTCTCCAGCTGTCACCCAACCCAATCATGAACCAAATCTGAAGATTTCCAAATTTGGAATAGATGTAGGAGGGGGGAGAGAGAGACCGCGATGAGAGAGAGAGAGAGAGAGAGAGAGAGAGATTTGTTTACCTGAGAGTCGCCAGACAGAGCTGAACCTAGTGAGATAGATGGGTTTTGTGAGATCTAAAACGGGAGGGCGGAGGAGAGGAGAGGAGAGGTGATGCGGTTGGTTCGTCGATGGTAGTTGTCGGTGGTGATCGTCGTTTGTCATTTTCCCTTTGAAAGAGAGAGAAGCCGCTGCTGTGTTTTGGTTTTGTTGTGCGTGAGTTTCACGCACAGATGTAGCAATTAAGGCGCAATTGGCAGCACACTTTGCCATCTCATACGGCATAAGGGGTCACTGCTGAGGCACAGCAATGACTATGGTGCATCCATTTGAGATGTATTATGATTTTATTTTTATGATTCAAACCGTTCATTTTGTAGGGTTTGTTGAGTATTTCATACCTATCAAAAATCATATTAATCGGATATCAATAAATATATGATCGATAACCAAAAAAAATAAATAATAAGTTTTATTTTGAGAAATAACATAAATAATATGCAATTCAATCATATAGTTATTAATATCCGATTAATATGATTTTTGATAAGCATGAAGTACTCAACAAATCCTACAAAATGAACGATTTAGATCATGAAAATAAAGTCATAATACAACTCAAATAGATGCACCACAGTCACTGCTGTGCCTCACGCACAGCAGTGACCCCTCTTCCTCTCATACGGGTGATTCAGGTGGTGTATTTTGTGTAGATGTAGCACACCTCCTTTTATTTTTATTATAATATATGAATTAACCAATTGATCTTTTTTAATTCTTTAAAAAGTTAAAAAAAAGTAACAAATTTATTTTGAAGATTTAGAAATCCCACAACCGTTGCGGTTAGAAATCCTTTTGCTTAATATATATTCCATAATTTTTAGGGGTTAAAAATTTCTTTTTTAAATGTCTTTTTTTTATATTATATTAAAATTTAATATTTTAATAATAATTATATGTGTTGGATTTTTTAAAGAATTAAATGTTTTTTTTATTATATTATATTATATTAAAGTTTAATATTTTGATAATAATCATATGTGTTGGATTTTTCAAGAAATTGTTTTTATACTTGTTTTTAATACATTCAAGTGTTATTATGAGGGATAATAATCATATGTGTTGGAATTTTTCAAGGAATTCATATATGTTGGATTTCAAAGAATTTTTTTTATGTTTGTTCTTAATGCATTAAAGTGTTATTATGTTGGTAAGACTTGGAAGTTGGGAGAAGTTAATAAATGTTAAGATTTTTTTTTTTTTAAAATCAAAAAATCAAGAAATTTATATTGAGAGATTGGAGCTCTCACAAGGTTTGGGGTTAAAAACTCCCTTTTACTTAATATATAGTATAGACTAGTAGTAACCCGTGTTATGCGCGAGACTATATAAATTAAAAAAAAAAATCATTATAATTATCCTAAAATAATTTAATATTTTATCTTGCAGTACACATGAAATTTATAAGTTAACTTTTATGTTTATTAAAACTTTATTTTGATAATTTGTATTAAAAAAGTTAAACCAGATTAAATGAAATTAACTGAGTTATGACATACCTCTTCTTGTTATGAAAATATACAAATTTAAAAGTTATAATTAAAACAAATATATAATTTTATTATTAAATATGAAGTGAAGTGATATTTAACAATTATGATGTTTCTATTATTAATCTAATAATTTAACTTACATTTATTTTGATTTCAATTTCATAACTAAAAATACATTACGAATATAATACACACATGGATTTCTAGTCTTTATGAATAAGAATGTTTTAAAATATTTTCAAACTTTCTTCATTTTCTTTTAATTTTTTTTATAATTTGATTTTAAATTTGAATAAAAATTTTGATTTGATATGAATTATTTTAACTTTTTCATTAAATTTTTATCAATTTTTAAAAGAACTTTCATTTTTATCCAATTTTTTTCTTTTTACCAATTTTGATGAAAAAAACAATAATTTTAAACGTTTCATCTTTTTAAATTTTTATCAAATTATAATTTGATAAAAAAAATATATATTAAGGATTGAAGATTCTCTTAATTGGAATTATAGTGAAATGACATTTTGAAATAATCAAAATTTGAGTATGTGGTTGGTTGAAATGTATAAGTTAATTAATTCTCTTCTCATATTTATATAAAAATTGACACTTATGACTACATCATTATAAGTTGGATTATGAAAAAAAAATTGGGGATGCCAAACATTTTTCATTTGTTACATATTAAAAAATGAAAAAAAAAGAAAAAGAAAAAGAAAAATGTGTAGCTTTTGATATGTGATTATCAGTTTTGTTTTATGGACATAAACAATTTGATGTTTTAATTTAAAAAATTAAAAAGTAAAAAAAAAAATAGATTGGGTTTTTTAACGATAAAAGAAACCATTTAACTCTTCTATATACTATTATGCTTATAAATAACTATAGTTGTAACAAATTAATTATAATATATATGAAAAGTTATATTAAGCTTTCATTTTCAATTAATTGAATTATAATTAACAAACTAATAAATAGCAGTAATGGTCTAATGGGATAGAAAGAGAATAAAAATAAAGAATACAATGAAATTTCAATATTTTAAATTTACCTAGTTATACAAAAAATCTAATGTTATAGTAAAATCTTTAATTTTCAATAAATTTCACATTTTTTTTTTTGTAAAATAAAATGAGAGAAAACATAAAAATTTGATACCCATTTTTTTACTTCAATTTTATGGTCTTCACTGAAGAAAACAAAATTCGATCAAAATCTGCAGCATGGAACGGACATAGATACTTCGATTGCAACCATAATCACCAATAATTCTTCTCTATTATGCAAATCTGTAAACAAACACATAAACCTCACTACTGATGAAAATGCCACGAGGAGGAATTCTATGGCCATAAGGTCTGAGAACCATCTTGTGCTCGTCAATCATGATTGCTAAAGTGTCAAGAGAATTCCCAAAACAGTGTAAAACACCGCATACGATTCCGAATCTATCCTCGCAAGTTTGCAAAGAAAAAAACTGTTTGAAATTTTAGAATGACCATGAAGAACCTTACGACAACAATTTAGAATTCATTCGAACGTTTTGGGGGATCCTTCTCAATACTCAAGCTTATTAGTGAAATCTTAGTCTCATTAGCACATTGGACAATTTACACCTTTCCCTTGCTTAACTAAAATTTTCAAAGCTTTTCTTGTTTTCAGTAGGTCACACGTGGATTACTGTAGGCATAATCGAATAATAAAAACTCGACACTCCTATCTTTACTAAAAGACAAAGAACAAAGCGTATGTAAAAGTAACTCAAAAGAAAGAAAAAGACTCAACCAACACAAAAACTCAAGAAAGACAAATAAAACAAGACTCTAAACTTGACACACAACTCAACCATCCACAAGATACCACTCCATCATCCCAATACACAAAGGGTTTTCATCTTTGAAGTCCATCGGCAGAATTCATGACAAATTTCAAATAGCCCTTTGATGGGTCCAAACTCACCCCTATCACTCATACCCAGTAGTAGGCTTGATTTTAGATGTTCAGGTCAAGTCACACCATTAACCTGGAAGCCCCTACAGTTCTCCTTGATCGAGACAAATTCCCTCTAAAATTTCTCACACCATGCCCTTAGTGCAAAAGGTCATTTCCAAGTTCTTTTAACAATTGCCCCTAGTTGATCTTGAGACTCATCATTCCAACCATCATTACTGGCAATAGTTAAGGAAGCCTTCCATTTCATTTCAATACCATTATGGTCGAGCTCATCAAGATTGAGTAAGCTTTCTAACTCTTCAAAGCATGGTTCATTTTGCCCTTCTTTCTCAAACTTTTTGATGAGTGTAGCTAGTTTTTCGCACTCTTCAGAGGGGTTTAGTCTCATCAGATGCGATTCCCTACAGTTCGGACTCCCGTGGTTGTGAATCTAGCTTCACAAGAGCAATTTGAAAACAGAAAAACGAATGAGAGTCCAGATCTGACAAATCTAGAAAAATCCATTAATCACCAGAGATGCCAAAGATGGACTGCATTACCAGATTTCAGAGTCGCCACTTAATATTTTTAGGAGAATTAGGAAACCCGTGACTTATGCCAAAGGCCACCTTTCCATCATAACTAAAGTTGTCTCGATTCGGGAACTTAGGTATGAGAGGTGAAGGTCACGAATTGAACACCCACTTATCAGATCAAAGATTGGCCTTTACTAAATCATGATGTGAATCTTATAGACATTATATGCTTATGTTCTGATTTATTAATATGCTAACATTACTATATGAAGTGACCAAGTATAGACCACGCCACTTACTTTGGAATGCTTTGATCTTATGTGATTTTGAAAGAGTTTAGAATATGCGCAAATCAATGAAAAAAATAAACTCATACGTACAACAATCAAAGTCCTTCCAATAATAGCCTTCATCCACAGGCATCCATAGAGATATTCCAAGTAAGCAAGTAGAGTCATGGTAGTATGCTCAACATGGTAACACAAATACACATATAATATACTAAAGCAAAAATGCACACCTAGTACTCAATCATGGCAAGCCAAAGAAAAGAAGATAGTTAGAAAAAATGCATGATCCTAATATGCAAAATGGCTAATGCAACGCATATAAAAATACAACTACTAGATTCAGCTAATAACATGACACGTGAATCGACTCAAAGCATAAGGTAGCACGCATAATCAAGTAGGAAATGATAATAGCAACAAAGTGATGAGCCGATCCTTAATGCATGCAAAAATGGATACGAAGCATAGGAATGACAAAGGAAAACATGATGCTTTATACAACCACGATAAGTGTGTAAATAAAAGAGAGAAAGAAATGGAGATTGGAATACATACATCAAGTGTTACAAATTTTCCCTCTTACAAGAGGGTCCGAATGTCCTAATTAACTAATTATTAAAAACACAAATGAATGAACTAATTATTACAAATACGAATCTCAAAGCGCCTAATCTAAAGGAATTGAATAAAAAGCGGAGAATTGCGTGGACACAAAGAAGAACATCCTCTGGAAACCTCTCTGTTTGCTGCCAAAAATTGCTCTGTTTGCAGTCAGAAAACAATTCTGTTTTGGTCCCAAGATCTGCTCTATTTTGCTGAACAATTGCCACTATCGTATAAAGGCGTTGGCTGGCCGGCCTAATGAACTGGTCGACCGTACAAGAGGATGGTCGGTTGGCCGACCACTATTTCTGGAGAAAAACCTGCTATAACAGAACTGGAACAAAGCAAAAATAGAGGGTTTCCAAAGGATATTCATCCTTCCTGCTCCCTCATATCATGAAGATGTTTAAGGAGAGAATAAGTTTGCTTCACAAATCATTAAACATCCCAAGGATATTTAGATGATGATTAATGAAGCAATGGAACAAAATATTTAATGAATACAAAACTAAGGCTAATTAAGAAGAAGTATTCAAAGAGATGGTTGAAACCTACTATATCTCATGGAAAATAAGAGTAAGTGAGTACTCAAATTTGGAGAGAATAGGTTTAGAGAAAGCCATTTTTGAAAGGAAAGCGTGTAAACAAGAGATTACATCATTGAAGAAAGAAATTAGAGACTCCTTTTCCGGCTCATAGAACATGGATTGACATCCATTTTCATGCTTCAAAATGGAACTAGGAGAGAGTTTCTTATATTTTCGATGAAAGAGCTCTCATATTGCTTCAAAGCAAAATCAAAACGAGACTAAGTAAATGAATGAAAGCTATAAAGAGTTGCTGTATACTCATCTTCCTACTCATGGAATATGAATGAGACATCCATTTCCATGCTTCAAAGATGGAACTAGAAGAGAGCTTACAACAACTTTGAAGAAGAGAAATAGATTCAAGAATTAAGCTATCTATTTAAATACAATCCATATTCACACAAAAACTAACTAAAACAGTGTTGAAATCAATCTAATTATTTGTAGAAGAAGAGAAAAAGAATGGAGAAAACAAAGAGACAATAACTAATGGATAAGCCTGTGGAATGGTGGCTAACCCTTCCACCTTTAACAAGGTTTAATTCAAATTTTTAAGCCTAAAGTAACTCTGAAAATTAGTATTATAATAGAGAATGAAGAACAAAAGAGTGAAAGAAAAGGTAATGAAAAATGTTCAAAGATCAACCTCTTGAAAAGAGGAAGAGCTTCTTGATTCACAAACTCTGATCCAAACACCCTCAGGTATCTGAAATAAGGCTCACAACTTCAGCAAGAAGCTTCAAGTTTGAGCTTCACTGATGCATTTATAGTGTATCTATATTTAAGAGGATGGAGAGCTCTTACAAAATTTTTATAACTAAGTTTTCTAACCCTAAACTCTCAGGGGAGGTGCTCTATTTACAGAATTTTGGCATCTCACGTCAAAAGTATATTCAAAAGAGAACAACTGGCCAAATCCCGTCCATGGGAGTAGCTTGTGCTACAAAAATATCTTCTGCGCTGAACATGGTCGGTCGGCCAAGAGGATGTATGACCAACCCAAATAATGTGGCATGCCGGTCAACCTTTGGTCTTGCTACACTTTGAGTGGTCAGGCTAGAAAAACATGTTTCGGTCCAAATGGGGTTCAAGGTTTGGGTTTGAAGCTCGAAATCGAATCTTTTGCTGAAGATTCGAAGAATTGCACAGTGTAATGTTTCATCATCGAGTATTCGGAATAAAGTACCTAAGTCTTAAGGACGGTCAAAATTGGGCGTCTACAGTTTCCCCTTTGATAGAGCTCGGATCGTCATGAAATCACGTGAGTGAATGTCAAAGCCTGAAGACGACCCATTTGACGTGGCCGTAAGACTTGGGCAAACAAATAAAATACAGATGCAGTTGGTTGAACCCGAGGATTGCCTATATATCCCTTTGCAAGGAATCAAACCAGTGTAGTTCAGGGACAGGATACAAATAATACATAATGCAATACAACAATTGAAACCACAAATGAGCATACCACCCGAAAATCATGAAGATGAGAGGGGGCAAGCCCAAACTACATATTGCGTAGGTAAAAGATATAAGCCGAATCACACTCGTGTAATAAGGGTGAAATTGCAAACCAAACTATGCATCACGTAGAATGCGGAACATACTCCAATCACGTTGCAGTCGTAAGAGGAGAAAGAACAAATTCTAAACATGCTGAAATTGTGTGAGGAAGGACATACTCTAAGCACGTTGGAACCATGAGGAGATGCAAAACAAATTCTAAACACACTGAAATCATGTGAGGAAGGACACACTCTAACCATGTTGGAATCGTGAGGAGAGGAAGAACAAATTCCAAACATGCCGAAATCATGAGATGAGAAAGAATAAATTCCAAACACATTGAAATCGTGCGAGGGATGACACACTTTAACCATGCTGGAATCATGAAAAGAAGGAGAACAAATTCCAAACAAGCTGAACTTGTATGAGGAAGGACATACTCTAACCATGCTGGAATCGTGAGGAGAAGAAAAACAATTTCCAAACAAGCCGAAATCATGAGAGAAGGAAAAAATTCTAAACATGCTGAAATCGTGTGAGGGATGACAAACTCTAATCATGCTGGAATCGTGAGAAAAGGAAGAACAAATTTCAAACACGCTAAAATCGTGTGAGTAAAGACACACTCTAACCACGCTGGAATCGTGAGAAGAGGAAGAACAAATTCCAAACACGCTGAAATCGTGAAAGGATGAGGAACAAATTCCAAACATGCTGCAATTGTATGAGGAATGACACATTCTAACCATGCTAGAATCGTGAGAAGAAATGTTATAACCAAAGAAAACTTGAAGTGATGTGAATAGTTTGTAACCTCGCATGACAAATATAATAGACAGTGCAAGTGTGATGGTGTATGCAAAGCACAAAAGGGCAATGATCCTTAATGCGTTTCAACATAAAAGGGATAGATGATACAAGATAACGCCAAAAGCAAATGGGTGCAATAGATGATATGGTACGTGTGACAAGCAATGTAGCATGTGATGATGTTTAGGCAATGCAGTAGAATAAACAAACAAAGTGGTGCCTTAGAAGGCACCTCATGGGGCAAGTTGCAATGAACTACCTTACTTTGACGGGGATCTCTCTTTTCTCTTTTTTCCCAAACTTTTACCTTCAACTCATGGTTCAAAGGTCCTCAACTGCTAAAATGGGTGAAATCTGCATGTGGAAGCCATGGATGTCGCTTTTCTCCCTAATCGTATTTACAACTTTCTCTATTTTCCAACGGGGTGACAGCCTAGGTTGATTTAATATCCAGAATTAAGGCTCATACATACTATCTCAACCTATGGGGCTGCCATACAGATTTCAAGCTGAGGATACACCCTTCGGTATTCAAACTAGACTTTAGTCTCGAAAATTCCAAACCTTTGTGTTCTAGGCATTGCCATTCAAACTCTAGTTTCCACCGTCTCAATTGGTCTTCTATGAACTCATTCCAAACACAACTAAGATGCCTCTGGTGGGGAATGGTTTTAAGGGAGAGCACTTTTGATCACCATTTGGACTTAAAGCAAGCTTAAACTCGGGGTCGAGGTACATTCATACTATGGAGAAATAGCGAGGCCTGAGAAAGTGCATCCGGAATGCAATCTCAGAATTTTCGAAACTTGAAACAAACTCAGATACCCACTTTTCCCTTTTCTCTTTTTGCTTTTGCTCTGTAGTCCGGAACCTATTTGCTTCAGAGAGGTCCTTGTTCCGTTGTTTCGAAAATTTCTTTTCTTTTTGTGCTGATCAGGGCCTCACCCTGAATTGAATAAAAGAAATTTCATTTTTTCACATCATAATGTGAATGGCTTTGCATTTGAGTTTGAAAATATTTTGTTGAATTTGAATTTGAGAATGATTGAATTTAATGAATTCTGAATTGGACGCTAAGCCTTCAACGGACCAGAAACCCAAAATACAATTGAATGGCAGGAAGAACACATCCCAAACACACCCATTTGTGTTTGCCGAAATAAAATGGACACAAAACAAACAACACCGGTCAACCACCCAACTGAAGGACATCGCCAGAGACAATTACTGTACATTTTGCGACGAGTGCGTTGATAATGGGGAAAAGACAAAAAAACCTGACTCGACTGTGCCCCTAGTTCATTATTTTGACAATATTTTTTTGTTTTTAACTTTCTGCTAAAACAATTTTGACCAGCATGAGAGTTAGATTGACATGCTTGTTCCATTCTCTGTTTGAAAATCGTGTACATCAAGTTGTAAGAACTGAAATTTTTTCTTTTTTGGGTCCAAGAAATGGTCCGACTTTCAAAAAATGGAATAATTTTTAAGAAAATTAGTTAACTTCACTAAAAATCCTCAAAAATTATTTTTGCAAATGTCCACTACCTGACTAACATGGGATCAACCCTTGAGATACACAAACTCAAATTAGATAACCCAAGCAGAATCTGCCTCACAACTGAATGTCTTAACAGAATAGGACAACCAAATTGAACGAGGATGAGTTGATTGGACATAGATAGGATAGCCGAGTTGAAGAAGGATAAGCCAATCAACATGGATGAAACAAGCAAGTTACTGGTTGGGGGCCGAACCTCAGGATGAAGTTGCCTATGTATCCCAAAGATAGGAATCAGGCCTTGCATAGTTCTAGTTAAGGTGCACTCGGGTATTAACTTTCTCCTTTTATGCTTTAACTTTTGCCAAAGCTGCCCTTCCACATTTTCGACCTTGCAAGCTTTTTATTTTTTTTCTTTCTCTATTCATTTTTCTTTGTTCTTTTTTTTCTTGCTCTAACTTTTGCCTGGGTCACCCTTCTGGATTTTTGGCTAGTGAGCCTCCCAAGGATAGAGAATTTTAACTTGTCCATGTTGATTACTTGTGAGATCTTTAAGCCATCTAAATCCATGAGAAGAGTTGCTCTTCCTGACCAAATAGTCTTGATGATGTAAGGGCCCATCCAATTGGGTCTGCATTTGCGCCTAGTATCGTGGGTAGGAACTCGATTGTTCTTCAGCAATAAATTTTATCCTCTCAAATTCTGGGATTTGACTTTCTTGTCGGTCTCCATTGGCTTGATAAATGACCTAGTTTTGAATCTTCGATCATATTTGACCTTTTTTGCCCTTAGTTCAAGGGTTACTTCTAATCCAACTATGTAAGCTTCCTTCGATCACATCCGACCTTATTGCCCCTAGCTCAAGAGCAGATTCCAATCTGACCATGCAAGCCTCGTACTTTGGTTGATCGTTGAACATTCTGAATCAAGGTTTGAAAGCTAAGGGGTTGGGTCTTGTGGTCGAGAGAGATCCTATGCTGTACAATCTCAAGATCAATTCTAAGCATGTCTTCGTAGGATCACGCAAAAATATTTGTGAAATCGTTAAATAAAGTGACTAGTCATTCGTGCTCTTCTGAAGACAATGTAGAACCAATCTAGACCAAGCCAGGATCCTTCTCAGTACCCACATTAACAGACATGATCTCATCCAGTAAGGGTTCAGCACACCTCTCTTCCTCTTAGTCGATCAAATCTTGCGAATCCCGAGAAATTCCTTCCTTTTTGTTTTCACCATAGTTTGGGAAACAGATTTGAAAAAACTTCAGTCAATGCAATAATTTAAAAGGCACAGAGAAGTAGGTAAAAATTGTTGTAGTTTCATTTAAAACTTCTAGCTCAATGATAAAAACAGACTCAAAAGAAATAGTGAAAAGACAAACACAAACAAGATAATGATGTCAAAGTTAACACCCCCTGACTCAACAAGACTGACTCAACACCCAATCCAAAAAGTAAAATAAAAACAATTTCAAATTGCTAAAATCAGTGTGTGCTATCTACCGCGTCTAGAGTAAAATGCATGCCATCAGTAAGGGGTTTATCCACGACAAAAGTGTCATCCACAGTCTTTGCAACAATTGTAAGCACTTGCTGCTTGTTCAATCCTTTGATCTTTAAAGTCTCAATAGCCCACCAAAGATGTGCATAGGGATCAATACTTGCCCCGACCATGTTCTTGCCACTTGACTCAACTTTGCTAAGGGATTGGCTGGCTATATCGGGGCAAGGCCCATTCATTGTTGACATGTTATCACCCAGACTTGAGATAGCTTCAGGTTGGCCTTTTACAACTATAGCTCACCCCAAGATAAGGGAGCTTTTTGACGTGAAATGATTAGCATGTGATGTGGTCAATGATGGAGCCAAGATGTCATGACCCAAACCCGCCCCTATGGATTAAGGTCATAATCGGCCAGTAATCAAGGGATTACCTGCGGCCTCAAACCAATTAAAATGTATTCCATCAGAGTTAAGGGGCCAAACAGAAGCAAATTCAAAAATTTTGTCTATAGAGCTGTGCTTACATGGCACATCAAATAACACATATCTGCATTCGTTAATGACTCACACCAAAAGGGAAATCAACTTAAAATGTTATACACCCACAAGATCATTCAAGTCTTAGTCAGCCTAACCAAAACTTATACACAAAGGTAATCTAACAATTTCGCCAACATAATGAGATTATAACAAAAGATCAAAAGAGGCGAAAGTAAGTCCCATGCGTGAGACGTTTGGGCTGACTCTCCAAAACTTGACCTTTCTCACAGACTTTACCGGGGCTGGGTTTGGACATCTCTTTGCTCACCTACATACACATGAATAAGTGTGAGCGAAAACCCAGTGAATAATATCAAATAAAGAAGGTACACATATGAGATTCATATATATTGAACGACCTTGGGCCCATATAGAATTCTATTTAGTACATTATTTTGGTACATTAGTGTAGACCGCCCGAACTCCGCTCCGCGCACGAGGGCGTAAATTGTGTTCATAGCTACTATAGTTCGAACTCCTAGCACGGTTTTGAATCTAATCTCACACAGTACAACGTAAGACTGATAAATCACCAAAGAGTCCAAATTCGGCAAATCGTTTTGGAAAATCGATTTTAATCAAGAAGTGCCAAACATGGACTACTTTTCCAAATTTCAGAGTCACTACCTAAATATTTTTTTTTAAGAAATTTAGGAAACCCTGACTCGTGCCTAAGGCCATTTGTCCGTCATCACCAAAGTTGCCTCGGCTCGGGAACTTGGGTACGAGGGGGGGAGGTCATGAAATGGCCACCCCTGCTCGCCCGATCAAAGGATTGGCCTCTACTAACATGATATGTTGTTTTTGAAAACACATGTGTTCTTATTCTGATTATTTAGCTAACTTACTACGTGATGCGCATAGCATACAAGTATAGACTAGATCGCCTAAATTGGAACAAAACAATTCAATGTTTGTTTTCGAAAATGGTTTCAATTTGCCACCCTCAAGTGGGCTTAGAAATGCGGATTTGCCACCCTCAAGTGGGCTTAAAACAAGATGATTTGCCACAACCAAGTGGGCTTAAAATGCACATTTGATTAATTGTTCCAATTCAAGTAATAAAGCCTTCATCCACAGGCATTCATACAGTTAATATCAAATAAGCACATAGCCTCATGGTAAGCATGCTATCATGGCAACACTCACACTAATGCAAGGATGCTAAAGCATAAATACTTACAGTGTACTCCGAGCCAAAACAGAAGCTAGTTAGTAATCAATGCATGATCCTAGCTATGTTAAGATGCCTAATGCAACACATGCAAAATGCAACTAAATAGGCTCGGCTATTCTAAGATGGCATATGAATGCAACACTTGGTAACATGCTTTGAAACACGTATTTAAGTAAATGTATTGAAATACAATACAGTTTGAATGATGCACCGAGCCCGGTGCATGCAATACGAATGAATGATGAACGCATGCAAAGCATAAGTATGCTAATTGAAACATGCCCTAAAATTAACCATCAAAAGCTGATAAATAAAAGGGAGAAAGACATGGGGTTGGAAGACATGCATCACACACACACACACTTATTACAAAATTTGCCCTCTTGACAGAGGGTTCGAATAAACAAGCTAAGCTAATCTAACCTAAGCTACTTATTACAAACCAACTAATTAACTAACTCTAGCTAATTAAATATTGCAAACCGAATTGAATCAACTAACTATTCTAAGTTAATTAAGTACAAACCAAATTAACTAATTAAACACTTAACTAATTAATTACAAAATAACTAAGCTAATGAACTAGTTTAGCTAAGCAATTTAAACAAATGGCCTCGGGAAATGAGGGGGATATGCATGCTCGGTCGACTTCACTCGAAAATCCACTACCGTGTCTCAGGATGCCTCTATTTGCCCAATTCTGTACTTCTGAAAATTATGCCAACTTCTAGAATGCTTCTGACACACCTTAGGAACATGCTGAGGGATTGTCGGCCAAGAGGGATAGCTATCGGCCAAAGTTGATGGCCATCGGCCACTTTTGATAGCTGATCGGCAGCCTTGGTGGTCGGTCGGCAGCTTTGATGGCCGGTCAGCCACTGCTTCCTGCAATTTCTCATTTTGCTACAATAGAGCACAAACAGAGGCATGACAGTGTATTTGCAAGGAAATGTGTGTACAACCACTCTCCTTATCATGTCTTAGGCTCAAAGGAGTGTAGTGCTCGACTCTCAAGCCATCAATCACGCATCTCGATGCATGATAGCCAAAGAGTCAAGCTTGCACAATGTCGATGAATGCACAAATAACACGTAGGACTCGAGAGGCCTCCACTCTATCATGTACAATCAAGGGGGGACAGCGATAAAGAAATGAGGCGCGTTTCATCACTTCAAGTATGAAACGCCCCTCGTTTCTCGTGTTTGGATCAACATCCGATCCAAACACAATGCAATGCAACAAACATGCAAACAACATGCTAATCTTGACATGTTAAGGTGGTATGCACAAGACTCTAACATGTAAACACTCATGCACAACATACTAGAACACTTAGGCATTAAACACTAGTGAAGGATACAACACTAGGACCATGCAACATAATGCTCAATGGACTAAACCAACACCAAACAGACCTCATGCATGCCAAAACAGTGGCCAAAGTGATCTGAAATGATAGCATGGATGGCAAGAGAATGATGCTCATGCATTGGCTCACAAACAAGGCATAAAGGTGCAACTCTCAAGAGCACCTAAAGAGTGAAAAATATGGAAGTGTGGCAATACTATATGCTCTGAAATAACATGCCAAATGATGCCAAAACATGCAAATACCTCAAGTCAAGCATGCAAGATACCTCAAAACTCAAAGCTATTCAAGGCTATTGCACTACAAGCATGCGTAACAAGCATCATACGACCAAGAAACCTCAAAACAGAGCTAAAGCATGTTAAAACATGAGTTGCTGAAGTGAAGCCAAAACATGCTAGAATAATGGGCCAAAACACCAAGCATACTAGGCTAGTGAGCAAGGTTTACACTACAAGTGTAAGAAGCATGCAAGAGCTGGCTCTACTAACCAAAAATAGAGTTATGGCATGTAAAAATAACACCAAAAATGGGCTGAGACTAAGCCAACACGTGTGTAGACACCCCATTTTTGACCGACCTTAAGACTCAGACGTTACCGATTGAGCGCTTGGTGACGTTGCATATCGTGCTCATTCAGAAGTTTCAGAGTCGCGGCCGTGAGCCCTGCCTCCGGACTTCCGAACCCTCTTCTGTACCCTGCCTCAGTTTGCGAACCAGACTCGATTTTCTCTGTTTCTTTTCCTGAGGGGAGGGAGAGGTCCTGTAGACCATCTCTTAGTGGCCGTGGGCTACATTTTGTGGCCATAGGCCATTTTGCCCATTTCGGAGCCCGGTTTCCGGTTTTCGGAGCCGTCAGGCCGTGTGCCTCAGTTCGGGACCGCTTAACTGTCTCCATTTGCTCTGATTTTTTGGAATACTTCTTTTTTTTTCCCTTTTGAGGGACACTGGGGTCTGAGAAACCCACTTTGAGGTCGAATACCATTTTCGGTGTTTAACGGGCAGTTTCCGGGGCCCCAAACTGCGTGTTTTGGCCCCCGAACATTCGTTTTGCATTGATTTTTGTTCATTTTTGGCAGGTACCTCTGTTTTATCGCTGGGAAGGTCACTGAAGGGTGGGAGGCCAGCAATTATCTTGGCAAACCAGTTATATTCCATTTTCGCCCTCCGACGCCCGTTTTTCTCACTTCCGGGCCAATGTTGAACACCTTGGGGCCACTTTCTTGAACTTTTAACCACATATTTGTGATGTACACACATGGGAGGACCCTAAAAGTTGGTGGTCGGCCACTAATGTTGCTTGACCCTTTTGAGCCCCTCCTTCCGAGCCAATGTTGAACAACCTTGGGCCACTTTCTTGAACTTTCAACCACATATTTGTGATGTACACACATGAGAGGACCCTAAAAGTTGGTGGTCGGCCACTAATGTTGGTTGACCCTTTTGAACCCCTCTTTCCGGGCCAATGTTGAACAACCTCGGGCCATTTTCTTGAACTTTTAACCACATATTTGTGATGTACACACATGGGAGGACCCTAATATCATATGGTCGGCTACTAATTCTCATTGACCCTTTTGACCCTTGGCCGGCCGGCAAGGGGGGGTGGCCGGCCGGCCACCTGAAGCTCCAAAAAGTGGCCGGCCTTGTTCCTCACTGTGTGCACTTTACAGCTATGCACTTTTTTCCCCCAAAATATCTGTATCCGGGGGAAATATCTTTTGGGAAAAGGAACTTGGTCCTTTTTCCCACTCTTTCCTTCCCTTTGCTCCCTCTTTTTTGTCCATATAACCAGCTGCTAGCATTGGGGATAAGGGTTAGAAAAAATTACTTCAAGCCTTGATACACTTATCTCACTCCATCTCTCTCATTTTCCTTGAAAATTCCTAAGCTACACCTCATTTTCTTCATCACCACCAAGCTCTACCACCACCACTCCATTCCAGCAGCAAGGAGAGGAATTCCAGCAGCTAAGAGGCAACAAATTTGGTCCAAGAAGCAACAAAAGTATTGATCTTCAAGGGTGAGTTGCATCTTTCCCTTTTTGGCCCATTTCTTGTATCTTTTGTAAGCCCTCTATGCTTTTTTCTTTGAGCTCCGGCCATAACTAAAAGTGGCCTTATTTTGAGCTCATTTTAACTTTTGCTTAAGGGCTCGACCCTGTTTGAGTCCCCCATATTGCACTTGCTTCAATACCCTTCTCAAATACCGTTTTCTTGCATGATATTTTTAGCTCGTGTATAATCTGTTTTGGAGTATGATGTAAACTGTAAATAGGCTTATTTTGAGCCCCTATTCAACATTGAAGAAGGGTTCAACACTGTTTGGGACCTCCATGTTATACTTGCCTTTATACTCCCTTTTTGGTTCCATTTTTGCATGCCTTGGCAGCCTATCTTGGTTCCATTTTTGGTCATTTTACCGAGCTATAAAAGTTCTTATTTTGGTCCATTCTTCATGTTTTGTTTAGGGCCTTTCATGTTTTGGGACCTCCATATGCCACTTCATGTTATATCTCTCTTTTGGTCCCCATTCTTGCATGTTTTGTTAGCCTACCATGCTTTTGTTTTTGGCCATTTTACAGTTCTGAAAATAGTCTTATTTTGGCCCATTCTTAATGTTTCATTAAGGGTCCTTTTCCGTTTGTGGAATATTTTGCATACTTCATGTTATAACCCCTTTTGAGCCTTATTTTGTATTGCATTTCTGGCATGTTTGTATACTGTTTTAGGTTTTTTACAGTTCTGTAAATATGCTTAATTTTGGTCCCTCTTCAACATTGTAGAAGGAATTTTTTCATTTTGGGCTTTGCATATACCACTTGCCTCTTTGGCCACCTTTTGGTCCATTTTCTTGCATAAGAATTTAGCCTTATCAATGTTTGTTTTTGAGGTTTTTACAGTTCTGTGAAAGTGCTTATTTTTAGCCCCTCTTCAATGTTGTTGAAGGGTCCTAACCTGTTTGAGGACAGCAGCTATGAGTTGCTTCTTAATCCCATGTTTAGGGCCATTTTCGCATGCTAATTTTGCCCTATCTTTGCTTGCTGTTTGGCCATGTTTTGTACTAGTAAAATGCTTATTTTGGGGCTTCCTTGCTTCTGCCTTTTCATTCCATGTGCCAATTATGCATGCTTTGTATAGCTGTAGTTCATTCTATGCGCCTAATTTGCATTTCGGGAGAGATTCCATGCATCGGGTGTGTTTTCGCCTCAATTCGGGGCTGTTTTCCCCCATATTTCAGTGCCTAAACTCCATTAGCATGTTTGCATATCATTTCCATGCCATATTGCACTGCGTATGCCATTGCCTCGGTTTGCGTGCCTGTGTGCACGCATTTCGAGGCACTTCATTTTTATCCACCGGCCTCTTATGTGAGTGTGGCTGAGGCTCTCTCATGTTAGTATAAGTCTATGTTGCATTCTATATGCCATTTCTATGCCATATTGCATTGCGTATGCCATTGCCTCGGTTTGCGTGCCCGTATGCAGGCATTTCGAGGCACTTCATTTTCATTCACCGGCCTCTTATGTGAGTGTGGCTGAGGCTCTCTCATGTTAGTATAAGTTCATGTTGCATTCTATATGCCATTTCCATGCCATATTGCATTGTGTATGCCATTGTCTCGGTTTGCGTGCCCGTGTGCACGCATTTTGAGGTACTTCATTTTTATCCACCGGCCTCTTATGTGAGTGTGGCTGAGGCTCTCTCATGTTAGTATAAGTCCATGTTGCATTCTATATGCCATTTCCAAGCCATATTGCATTGAGTATGCCATTGCCTCGGTTTGCGTGCCCGTGTGCACGCATTTCGAGGCACTTCATTTTCATTCACCGGCCTCTTATGTGAGTGTGGCTGAGGCTCTCTCATGTTAGTATAAGTCCATGTTGCATTCTATATGCCATTTCCATGCCATATTACAATGCGTATGCCATTGCCTCGGTTTGCGTGCCCGTGCGCATGCATTTCGAGGCACTTCATTTTTCATTCACCGGCCTCTTATGTGAGTGTGGCTGAGGCTCTCTCATGTTAGTATAAGTCCATGTTGCATTCTATATGCCATTTCCATGCCATATTGCATTGCGTATCCCATTGCCTCGGTTTGCGTGCCCGTGTGCACGCATTTCGCGGCACTTCATTTTTATCCACCGGCCTCTTATGTGGGTGTGGCTGATGCTCTCTCATGTTAGTATAAGTCCATGTTGCATTCTATATGCCATTTCCATGCCATATTGCATTGCGTATGCCATTGCCTCGGTTTGCGTGCCCGTGTGCACGCATTTCGAGGCACTTCATTTTTCATTCACCGGCCTCTTATGTGAGTGTGGCTGAGGCTCTCTCATGTTAGTATAAGTCCATGTTGCATTCTATATGCCATTTCCATGCCATATTGCATTGCGTATGCCATTGCCTCGGTTTGCGTGCCCGTGTACACGTATTGCGAGGCACTTCATTGTTATCCACCGGCCTCTTATGTGAGTGTGGCTGAGGCTCTCTCATGTGAGTATAAGTCCATGTTGCATTCTATATGCCATTTCCATGCCATATTGCATTGCGTATGCCATTGCCTTGGTTTGCGTGCCCGTGTGCACGCATTTCGAGGCACTTCATTTTCATTCACCGGCCTCTTATGTGAGTGTGGCTGAGGCTCTCTCATGTTAGTATAAGTCCATGTTGCATTCTATATGCCGTTTTCATGCCATATTGCATTGCGTATGCCATTGCCTCGGTTTGCGTGCCCGTGTGCACGCATTTCGAGGCACTTCATTTTTATCCACCGGCCTCTTATGTGAGTGTGGCTGAGGCTCTCTCATGTTAGTATAAGTCCATGTTGCATTCTATATGCCATTTCAATGCCATAGTTCGCATTTTTGCATTGACTCGGTTTGCGTGCCCGTGTGCACGCATTTCGAGGCACTTCATTTTCATTCATCGGCCTCTTATGTGAGTGTGGCTGAGGCTCTCTCATGTTAGTATAAGTCCATGTTGCATTCTATATGTCATTCCATGTCATTTGCATTGCGTATGTCATTGCCTCGGTTTGCGTGCCCATGTGTACGCACTTCGAGGCACTTCATTTTCATTCATCGGCCTCTTATGTGAGTGTGGCTGAGGCTCTCTCATGTTAGTATAAGTCCATGTTGCATTCTATATGCCATTCCATGTCATTTGCATTGCGTATGTCATTGCCTCGGTTTGCGTACCCGTGTGCACACACTTCGAGGCACTTCATTTTCATTCACCGGCCTCTTATGTGAGTGTAGCTGAGGCTCTCTCATGTTAGTGTAAGTCCATATCACATTTCCATGTCATTTCCATTGCGTATGCCATTGCCTCGGTTTGCGTGCCCGTGTGCACGCATTTTGAGGCACTTCATTTTCATTCACTGGCCTCTTATGTGAGTGTGGCTGAGGCTCTCTCATGTTAGTATAAGTCCATGTTGCATTCTATATGCCATTCCATGTCATTTGCATTGCGTATGTCATTGCCTCGATTTGCGTGCCCGTGTGCACGCACTTCGAGGCACTTCATTTTCATTCATCGGGCTGTTATGTGAGTGTGGCTGAGGCTCTCTCATGTTAGTGTAAGCCCATATCACATTTCCATGTCATTTGCATTGCGTATGTCATTTTCTCGGTTTGCGTGCCCGTGTGCACGCATTTCGAGGCATCTCTTTTTTACAGCATAGTGCATACTAGGTTGTATCTTAGATCGCATTTAGTCATTTTCCTCAGTTTGCGTGCCCGTGTGCGTGCATTTCGAGACATCTCATTTTCATAGCATTGTGCATGCTAGGCTGTGTCTTTGTTACATCCATGCATATCATGCATATTGCATCGTGTCCGGGATAGGAGTTGGCCCGGGCATGGGAAACGAGGTACGTTTCGTACTCCGAGTGGCGGAACGTGTCTCAATTCCCCAGTCACCGACACTCCGGATTACCCATGATGGAGTTAGGTTTTGTTGTGTTTACACGTGCATTCATTCTATATTAAGTTGCACATTTCGACCCCTCTGCCATCATGCATCGATATGCGTGATTGGTGGCACGAAGATCGAGGCATATATATATATCTGTGAAAATACATTGCTATGCCCCTTTCCTGCTCTCTGTTGCAGGAAAATGAAGAATCAGTAACTTTTTGGAGTTTGGCGCGCATTTTAAGAAAAGGTGTAAACAGAGGCTAATTGGGGCATCCCAGTGGATTTCCGCGCAAGGCAGCCCAGACATGCATCATTCATCAGGAGCAAGGCAGTCCCTGGCTTGCATGCCAGTTTTATTTATTTTCTTAGTTAATTTGATTAATTAATTAGGAATCTGTATTATTTGGACTGTGATATTCTTTTATTCGGGACTGTACTATTTATTTGGACCCTCTGTGCGAGGGCATAACTGTAATAAGTGTGCGTGTGTGTGTTGTATGTCTTCCAACCCCACGTCTTTCTCCCTTTTATTTATCCGCTTATGATGGTTAGATTAGGACATATTTCAATTAGCATACAGTATGACAGCATGTTTGCATCATTCATTTGTTTTGCATGCACCGGGCTCGGCGCATCATACTAATTGCATTCGTATTTCAATTCCAAGTTGAATACATGATTAGCTGTAGCATTCCATATGCCATGTTTAAAATAGCCGAGCCTGCTATAGTTGCATTTTGCATGTGTTGCATTAGGCATTTCTGTATACTTAGAATTCATGCATGGATTTCTAATAAATGCTTGTTTTGGCTTGGAGTACTCGGTAAGCTTTATGCTTTAGCATCCTTGCATGCGTGTGAGTGAATGCCATGAATAGCATGCTTACTATGAGGCTAAATGCTTATATGATATAGCTGCCTGAATGCCTGTGGGTGAAGGTTGGGTTACTTAAATTGGAATAAATCACCAAATGTTTTAGGCCCACTAGATAGTGGCAAAACCATCTTTTCTTAAGCCCATCTGAAGGGTGGCAAAATCTGCATTTTAAGCCTACTTGCGAGTAGCAAACCATCTTTCAAAAATAAACATGAAATGTTTTGTTCCAATTCAGGCGGCCCAGTCTATACTTATATGCTGTGTGCATCACATAGTAACCTAGGCTAATAACCGGAATAAGAATACACAAAGTTTTCAAAAATAGATATCATGGTTAGTAGAGGCCGATCTTTGATCGGGCGAGCGGGGGTGCTCACGAAGTGACCTTCCCCTATCGTACCCAAGTTCCCGAGCCGAGGCAACTTTGGTGATGACGGACACGTGGCCTTTGGCACCGAGTTAGGGTTTCCTAAATTTCCCATTAAAATATTTAGGTGGCGACTCTGTATCTGGCAAAGCAGTCCATGTTTGGCACTTCTTTTCAAAATCTATTTTTCTCAAAACGATTTGCCGGATTTGGACTCTTTGGTTCAGACGTAGAACCGTGACACAAATCGAGTCCGAGCTGTAGCGAGGTCCCCCGCGGACTTGTTACAGTTTCTGGCGACTCTGCTGGGGATTTAGAGAACTTGACTCGAACTCATGATATCTGTTTTTGACTACACTTATGTGTTTCTTTGCATTGCATGTGCATTGGTGCGCCTAGGACACCGTGTTTGCCATCTGCTATTCCTGAACGGTTTGCCGGAGGCTTGTCTTGTCAAGGCATGACCATAAGGCTGACCGGTTGTGGGCTCTGCCAGTATGGGAACACAAACTCCGGTTTTACCGGGGCACCCTTTTGACCATTCGACCTAGTGCATATTCGGAATCCATAGTGACCATTCCAAACTAGGACAGGTTGCTTACCCGATATAGGTTGTTTTGAAACTGCTGCGTGCGTAGTGAAACCCTAGCTCCTGACAAAATAGGACAAGGAAACCCTACCCCTTCATAGGGGTGTTTTGGCTCTCACTTATTTGTTATGTGCTTTAGAGTGCGTCTCTACAGGAATGCATGTATCAGTGTATGGGTTTGGGCATCAGGCCTGCGGGCACCAGTTTGCGAATTTGGGCATCAGGCCTGTGGGCACCAGTTCAGTATTTGGGAGTCAGCTTTACCTGTGGGTATCAGACTCAGATTTTGAGGCCGAATTTTGGGGCAGAATTCAGTAGAGGGCACACTCATTCAACTATGCTCGTATCTGTTCAGATGGAATCAGGCTAAGATGCTGTCTGTTTTCTCTTTTGCTAGGGTAGTCTGGGAACCATAGCTTCAGAAGGCTCCAATATCCCCCGAGGTTCATCGAATTTGTGCTGATAGATTTTGCTAGATCAGAGGTTCAGTTCAAGGGCAATCAGTGTTCCTCCGCCAGAGGCAAAGGATAGATACCGATCAGTCGGATGGATCAGCAGAACACGTCAGGGATGGAGGTGATGATGCGCCAAATGCAAGAAAGTATGAAACTCATGCAGCAGGACGCTGCCCGTCAGGAAGAATTTGCCAAACAGCAGGCTGCGATCATGGCTCAGCAGGCCGAGCTCATCATCAAGCTGCAACAGCAAAGCGACGCATCCACCTCCCAACAAGTTCCTCCCCCAACAGGAGCTCCAGCACCTGGGGAGACGCCAAATGTCCAGGATTATACGGATGTTCCAGGCGGGCCGGCTCCGCCCCCAATCTTACCCCAGCTGTCCAAAGCACCAATCAACCCATCGGACTCTCCCTTTGAGTTCGAGGTAGACCATACAGCGTTAAAGTTGAGCAAGCTTGAAAAGTTGTTCAAGAAATCCCAGGGGGTAAAGTCCATCCCGGGCATTGAGGATGGATACACCGACGCAGCTGTAACTCTGCCGGATAGGTTCAAGATGCCTCATATCGACCGTTTTGATGGGTTAGGAGATCCGATGGTCCACCTGAGCTTATTTTCAGATGTTTTGCGCCCGATGGGCTTGACAAGATTACAAAAGCTCTCCCTTTTTGGCAGGACCCTGTTGGGTATTGCAGTCACCTGGTATGCCAAATTGGAGGATTCAGTGAAACAAAGCTGGGAGGAGATGGCCGAGGCCTTCATCGCACAATATTCATATAATACCCAAATCGAGATTACGACCCGTGATCTTGAGACAATGAGGCAGGAGCCGAAGGAGAGCTTCTCAGAATTCGTGACCCGGTGGAGGGCGAAGGCCTCGATGATGACTCTAAGGCCTACTGATAAGGATCAAATCCGGATGATTGTGCGCAATCTCCAGCCTAAGCTAATGCAGAGAATGATTGTAATCCCCTTTCCCACTTTCTCAGATTTACACGATATGGGGGTACAAATCGAAGACGCAATGAAGTAGGGCCTTTTTGACCAGGAGAAGGAGCAGCCCAGGAGGGCGTTTTCCCGCAGTTCGAATGCGACCACCAGTGGTGATGCAGCTGCAGGATCTTCTGATGTGGGCATGGTGGCTACCACTGTATCAAAAACAGCTACCCTATTCACCGGTGCGTCCGGAAGTAGCTCACAAGGAACCAAATATCCACCTCGAGTCAAGAGGGTTTTCACCCCACTTCACATGCCTTTGTCAAAGACTCTAGAGGTCTTAATCCGGAAAGGGCATCTGAAACCGTTGGAACAACGGCCCCTACCCGATCCTATCCCTGTAAAACATGATCAGACTAAGTACTGCGCCTACCATCAACAAACCGGTCATGACACCGACAGTTGCTTTCGTCTGCGCCATGATGTACAAGATCTGTTTGACAACGGGGTCATCCCTGCACCAGGCCCTGCAAAGCCTATCGGCACTTGATCAGTGAATTTAGGGGATAATGTGATGTGATTGGAGGGATGAACCACCTGCGGACAGCGCTCAGTTTACTCCAGATATGGTGGATGGCATGCGCTGTTTTGAGCATTTGCGAATGGTAGCTTTTGTGCTTTCTGAACTGGGTATTGAGTCAGTCTTGTTATCCTGTATAGAGTCAATCTTTTCTTTTGTGTCGGGTCTGTCTTATCATATCGAGTCAGTCCTGTTGTATAGGAGTCGGATGATTCCGGGGGGTGTTACCTCGGGCGTCACCATTTTGTTTTATGCTTGCCTTTTCGTTTTGTTTTGAGTTTGTTTCTGCCAGGGAGCCAGTTGTGCCGACAGATTTGAATGAAACAGCAGTGGTTTTTTACTCTCTTGTGTTTGCCTCGGCCATGTGCCAATTGTGCCAGAAAGTTTGAATGAAACGGCAGTACTTTTCGCCTACTCTTCTGCACCCCAAAATCATTGCATTGACCTAAGTTTTTCAAAACTTTTTGAACACTGTGGTGAAAACGAAGAGGAAGGAATTCCTCGGGATTTGCAAAACTTTGATCATTTGAGAGAAAGAGAGGCGTGCCAACCCCTTAATGAATGAAATCATGCTTGTTAGCATGAGTACTAAGAAGGACCCTGGCTTGATCCAGACTAGTTTCACACTATCTTCAGCGCGACCGATTTGTCGCTTTCTTGAAAACTTTCAAAAACAAAATGTTTTGCGCGGTCTTGCGAAGACCTGTGTGGAATCGCTCTTGAGATTGTGCAGCTTAGGATCGCTCTCAGCCTCGAGACTCGACCCCTCTGCTTTCAAAACCTTGAACTCGAATTCAGAACGTTCAACGATCAACTACGATGTGAGGCCTGCGTGGCCGGATTCAAAGCAACCCTCGAACAGGAGGCAAGAAAGTCAGATCAAAAAGATCAAATCTCATCAGAGGAAGCTTACAAAGCAAAACAGAAGCCATTCTCCTGGATTCAGATGCCTTCAGGATCTCAAAACCATTTGATATGGACAAAGCTACACTTTTACCCTTTGAGAGGCTCGCTGGGCCGAAAACCCGGAAGGGCGACCCAGGCAAAAGTTAGAGCAAGAGAAAAATACAAAAAAGAAGCAAAAAAAAAAATGCAAAAGAAAAGAAAAAAGAGAACAAAAAAAAAAAAAAAGAGAGAAAAGAACAAAAAATCAAAAAGAGGAAAAGAAATGAAAAGAATTGAAAAGAGAAGAAAAACATAGCTCGTATGGTTGAAAACCCGCAACGGGCGCCTTGGCAAAAGTTAGAGCCTAAAAAGGAGAGGTTAATACCCGAGTGTACCTTAACCCCGAACTACGTGAGGCTTGATTCCCATCTTTGGGATACGTAGGCAACTTCATTCTGAAGTCCAGCCGTAAAACAATTCGATTGTGTCCATGTAATGGTTTTGATCATCTTTGCCTTCTCTGTATCCGAGAGACGGATTGTGTTCGTCACTCAGAGGATTGCCTACAATGCGCTGTGGTGCCATCCAAACAAGGGGCAACTTTCCGTTGCCACTCAATGCGCCGTGGCGCCATTCAAACAAGGGGCAACTTTCCGTTGCCATTCAATGCGCCGCGGTGCTGTTCAAACAAGGGGCAACTTTCCGTTGCCATGCGGTTCCCCTCAAGCAAGGGGCAATTTTCCATTGCTATGGATCCGAGGTTGTGCATCTCGAGAGTAGGTTCCATGCTCATTGAGCAGTGGTCGTTTGCAAAAATAGCTTTTGAGAATTTTTACTAAGGTTGACTAATCTTCTCGAAAAGTATTCCATTTTTCAAAACTGGACCATTTCTTGGACCCCAAAAAGGGAAAATTTTCAGTGCTCACAGCCTAACTTGCATGATTTCAAATCAGAAAATCGAACAAGCACGTTAATCTAACTCTCATTTTGATCAAAGTTGTTTTAGAAAGCCAAAGCAAAAAAATGGTCAAATTGATGAACTAAGGGCACAGTTGAGTCAAGCTTCCTGTCTTTTCCTCGTTGTCAATGCATTTGCCAGAAAGGGCACTCTACTTGCTAGAAAGGGCATCGTATTCGCCAGAAGAGGGCACAACTGAAGTTAGCAGAAAAGGGCAGAAAGCTCTCACATCCTTCAAGCAACGAGGTATCAAGCAAAGTGCGAAGCACGAACTAGAATGGGGCAAGATATTCCACTCCCTCATCCGGACAGGTCTAACCACGTCCAAACTCCCCGACAGAGCATCATCAACCGATGTTAGCTGCAGATTTGCTACACACCCTGTTGTAGCACAACCCCTCTGAGAGAGGAACTCACTAGCTGTGCGCAGGAAAAGAAGAATCTAGCAGAATGCTAGGGGCACGAGCCCACAATTTGCTGTTCATCCATCAACCACCCAGGGGAGGGATGAAAAATGAGAGATTGAAGAATAGAGAGATGTGCGATGAGAGAAAAAGTGAGAAAAGGACTTTTTCAGAAAAATAGAGCTTGAGGGCCGAGTGATGTGAGGATCACAAATGAGAGAGGGTGGGGAACAATACCCGGTGAAACAGGCTCCCTGTGCACGTCTGTGTGTCGTGTCTTTTGTTTTGTTTGTCTCGATTCTTGCTTTGAGTCGTTCCGAGCGTGTCTCGATGTGTTTAGGTTGTTTTACTTTGTTTTTCCTTTGTCGAGTGGTGTTTAGGTTGTGTGCCTTTTATTTCTGTGTTGAGTTGTCTTGCTGTGTTCAGTCGTAGGCTCGATACCCGGTCAAGAGCTCATCTATCAATTCCAAAATAAAATCGTTTTGCGCTCCGAGTGCCGTGCCGTTCTCCACATTTGTGCAAAACAAGATTCGTTCTTTCATAAAACCGCAAGGTTCAACCCAGGTCACGTCAGAACAGTAGAACCAGGACCTATCTGAAGCTATATATGGTTCCGGACTGCAAAGCAAAAGCAAAAGAGGAAAATGTCGCGTATCTGAGTTTGTTTCAATTTCAGTAAGTTCCAGGACTACATTCCGTGTGTACCTTTTCAGGTCTTGCCAATGCTCCGAAGTATGAATGTACCTTTACCTCAAGCTCAAGATCAAGTCTGCTTCAAGCCAGAATAGGCAATCAGAAGTGTTCTCCCAGAGTACCATTCCCTGCCAGAGGCATCTTGGCTGTGTTCGCAATGAGTTCCTAGGAGACCAACTGCGACGGTGGAAACTAGAGTTCGAATGGATGATGCCTAGAACGTAAAGGTTCGGGATTTTCGGGACTAAAGTCTGGTTTAAATACCCAGAGGCGTGTCCTCGGCTTGAAATCTGTATGGAAGCCCCATAGGTTGAGATAGCGTGTATGCACCTCAATTCTGGATACTGAACCAACCTAGTCTGTCACCCCGTTGGAGAATAGGGAAAGTTGTGAATATGATCAGGAAGAAAGGCAACGTCCAAAGTGTTCTACATGAAGAACCCTTGTCAGTATTTCGGAGCCTTTGTACTATAAGTTGAAGGTAAGTGTTCGAAGAGCACAGGGGAAGATCCCTATCGGAGCAGAGTGGTTCACCGCCACTCACCTCATGAGGTGCTTTTTAAAACGCTGTTTTGTCTATTTATTGCTTTTCTTAAGCATCATGTATTGTATTGCATTGTACCTATCAAGTTTCTTTCTCATTCATACACGATATTGTATGTACGGTTCATTTAAAGAAGTTCCGTTTAAGATCATTCATTTAGTGTATCAATCGCACTTCATTCAGTTAGTGTATCAATCACACCTCATTCACCCTTAGTGTATCTATCACACTTTCTTCGTTCGCTTGGTGTATCAATCACACTTCATTTATTTAGTGTATCAATCACACTTCATTTCTTTAGTGTATCAATCACACTCTTTTCACTCAGTGTATCAATCACACTTCATTCACTTTTGTGTATCTATTACGCACATTCTCATTTTGTGTATCTACCATGCACATATTCACTTTACTGTATTTATCACGTACATTCTCGTTTAGTGTATCAATCACACTTCACTCGTTTAGTGTATCAATCACACTTCACTCATTTAGTGCATCAATCACACTTCACTCATTTAGTGTATCAATCACACTTCATTCGTTTAGTATATCAATCATACTCTGCTCACATAGTGCATCTATCACACTTTGTGTTCATTTTCATTATATCCATTACACTCTGTTCACATAGTGCATCTATCACACTTCGTGTTCACTTTCAGTATATCAATCATACTCTGTTCACATAGTGCATCTATCACACTTTGTGTTCATTTTCAGTATATCAATCATACTCTGTTCACGTAGTGCATCTATCACACTTCGTATTCACTTTTAGTATATCCATTACATCTGTTCACATAGTGCATCTATCACACTTCGTGTTCACTTTCAGTATATCAATCATACTCTGTTCACATAGTGCATCTATCACACTTTGTGTTCATTTTCAGTATATCAATCATACTCTGTTCACGTAGTGCATCTATCACACTTCGTATTCACTTTCAGTATATCCATTACACTCTGTTCACATAGTGCATCTATCACACTTCGTGTTCACTTTCAGTATATCAATCATACTCTGTTCACATAGTGCATCTATCACACTTTGTGTTCATTTTCAGTATATCAATCATACTCTGTTCGCGTAGTGCATCTATCACACTTCGTATTCACTTTCAGTATATCCATTACACTCTGTTCACATAGTGCATTTATCACACTTTGTGTTCATTTTCAGTATATCAATCATACTTTGTTCACTAAGTGCATCTGTCACACTTTGTGTTCACCTTTAGTATCCATTACACTTTGCTCACTTCACCCTTTGTACATCAATTACACTTTGCTCAAATAGTGTATCTATCACACACTCGCTTTGCTCACTTAGTGCATCTATCACACTTTGTGCTCACCTTTTTGTGTATCAATCACACACTCTCATTTTCAGTATATCAATCATACTTGTTCACCTTTAGTGCATCTATCACACTTTGTGCTCACCTTTTTGTGTATCAATCACATGCTCGCTCTGTGTATCTATCACACATACACACTGTATTTGCAGTGAGAATTCCATAATTTTCTTACATCCTTTCTGCACGAGGTGTAGTTTGGCTCGAGTTTACTTGCTTGCCTAGCATTCGCTTAAAATGTTACATTTATTTCGCATAATTGCTTCATTACAGCTCTTTTTGCATGGTTATGAGTGATAACCGGCTTCGCGTAGCGTATAAGTCCAACTTTCGAAACCGGCTTCGCGTAGCGTATAAGTCCAACTTTCAAAACCGGCTTCGCGTAGCGTATAAGTCCAATCTTCAAAATCTTTTTTGCATGTCATTTTGCATTTTGCCCCCTGCCTGCGGGCACGTCTCTGTTTATCTTGTACGTTTTTCTAAGTCTTCAGCCTTGTCAAAAATGGGTCGTCTCTGGGCTTTGACATTCACTCCCGTCATTCTTATGACTTCCGAGTTCTGTCAAAGAGGGGCAACTGTAGACACCCCATTTTTGACCGACCTTAAGACTCAGACGTCACCGATTGAGCGCTTGGTGACATTGCATATCGTGCTCATTCAGAAGTTTCAGAGTCGCGGTCGTGAGCCCTACCTCCGGACTTCCGAACCCTCTTCTGTACCCTGCCTCGGTTTGCGAACCAGACTCGGTTTTCTCTGTTTCTTTTCCTGAGGGGAGGGAGAGGTCCTGTAGACCATCTCTTAGTGGCCGTGGGCTACATTTTGTGGCCATAGGCCATTTTGCCCATTTCGGAGCCCGGTTTCCGGTTTTCGGAGCCGTCAGGCCGTGTGCCTCGGTTCGGGACCGCTTAACTGTCTCCATTTGCTCTGATTTTTTGGCATACTTCTTTTTTTCTCCCTTTTAAGGGACACTGGGGTCTGAGAAACCCACTTCGAGGTCGAATACCATTTTCGGTGTTTAACGGGCAGTTTCCGGGGCCCCGAACTGCGTGTTTTGGCCCCCGAACATTCGTTTTGCATCGGTTTTCGTTCATTTTTGGTAGGTACCTCTGTTTTATCACTGGGAAGGTTACTGAAGGGTGGGAGGCCAGCAATTATCTTGGCAAACCAGTTATATTCCATTTTCGCCCTCCGACGCCCGTTTTTCTCACTTTCGGGCCAATGTTGAACACCTTGGGGCCACTTTCTTGAACTTTTAACCACATATTTGTGATGTAAACACATGGAAGGACCCTAAAAGTTGGTGGTCGGCCACTAATGTTGCTTGACCCTTTTGAGCCCCTCCTTCCGAGCCAATGTTGAACAACCTTGGGCCACTTTCTTGAACTTTCAACCACATATTTGTGATGTACACACATGGGAGGACCCTAAAAGTTGGTGGTCGGCCACTAATGTTGCTTGACCCTTTTGAACCCCTCTTTCCGGGCCAATTTTGAACAACCTCGGGCCATTTTCTTGAACTTTTAACCACATATTTGTGATGTACACACATGGGAGGACCCTAATATCATATGGTCGGCTACTAATTCTCATTGACCCTTTTGACCCTTGGCCGGCCGGCAAGGGGGGATGGCCGGCCGGCCACCTGAAGCTCCAAAAAGTGGCCGGCCTTGTTCCTCACTGTGTGCACTTTACAGCTATGCACTTTGTTCCCCCAAAATATCTGTATCCGGGGGAAATATCTTTTGGGAAAAGGAACTTGGTCCTTTTTCCCACTCTTTCCCTCCCTTTGCTCCCTCTTTTTTGTCCATATAACCAGCTGCTAGCATTGGGGATAAGGGTTAGAAAAAATTACTTCAAGCCTTGATACACTTATCTCACTCCATCTCTCTCATTTTCCTTGAAAATTCCTAAGCTACACCTCATTTTCTTCATCACCACCAAGCTCTACCACCACCACTCCATTCCAGCAGCAAGGAGAGGAATTCCAGCAGCTAAGAGGCAACAAATTTGGTCCAAGAAGCAACAAAAGTATTGATCTTCAAGGGTGAGTTGCATCTTTCCCTTTTTGGCCTATTTCTTGTATCTTTTGTAAGCCCTCTATGCTTTTTGATTTGAGCTCCGGCCATAACTGAAAGTGGCCTTCTTTTGAGCTCATTTTCACTTTTGCTTAAGGGCTCAACCCTGTTTGAGTCCCCCATATTGCACTTGCTTCAATACCCTTCTCAAATACCGTTTTCTTGCATGATATTTTTAGCTCGTGTGTAATCTGTTTTGGAGTATGATGTAAACTGTAAATAGGCTTATTTTGAGCCCCTCTTCAACATTGAAGAAGGGTTCAACACTGTTTGGGACCTCCATGTTATACTTGCCTTTATACTCCCTTTTTGGTCCCATTTTTGCATGCCTTGGCAGCCTATCTTGGTTCCATTTTTGGTCATTTTATAGAGCTAGAAAAGCTCTTATTTTGGTCCATTCTTCATGTTTTGTTTAGGGCCTTTCATGGTTTGGGACCTCCATATGCCACTTCATGTTATATCTCTCTTTTGGTCCCCATTCTTGCATGTTTTGTTAGCCTACCATGCTTTTGTTTTTGGCCATTTTACAGTTCTGAAAATAGTCTTATTTTAGCCCATTCTTCATGTTTCATTAAGGGTCCTTTGCCGTTTGTGGAATATTTTGCATACTTCATGTTATAGCCTCTTTTGAGCCTTATTTTGTATTGCATTTCTGGCATGTTTGTATACTGTTTTAGGTTTTTTACAGTTCTGTAAATATGCTTAATTTTGGTCCCTCTTCAATGTTGTAGAAGGAATATTTTCAGTTTGGGCTTTGCATATACCACTTGCCTCTTTGGCCACCTTTTGGTCCATTTTCTTGCATAAGAATTTAGCCTTATCTATGTTTGTTTTTGAGGTTTTTACAGTTCTGTGAAAGTGCTTATTTTTGGCCCCTCTTCAATGTTGTTGAAGGGTCCTAACCTGTTTGAGGACAGCAGCTATGAGTTGCTTCTTAATCCCATGTTTAGGGCCATTTTCGCATGCTAATTTTGCCCTATCTTTGCTTGCTGTTTGGCCATGTTTTGTACTAGTAAAATGCTTATTTTGGGGCTGCCTTGCTTCTGCCTTTTCATTCCATGTGCCAATTATGCATGCTTTGTATAGCTGTAGTTCATTCTATGCGCCTAATTTGCATTTCGGGAGAGATTCCATGCATCGGGTGTGTTTTCGCCTCAATTCGGGGCTGTTTTCCCCCATATTTCAGTGCCTAAACTCCATTAGCATGTTTGCATATCATTTCCATGCCATATTGCATTGCGTAAGCCATTGCCTCGGTTTGCGTGCCCGTGTGCACGCATTTCGAGGCACTTCATTTTTATCCACCGGCCTCTTATGTGAGTGTGGCAGAGGCTCTCTCATGTTAGTATAAGTCTATGTTGCATTCTATATGCCATTTCCATGCCATATTGCATTGCGTATGCCATTGCCTCGGTTTGCGTGCTCGTGTGCACGCATTTCGAGGCACTTCATTTTCATTCACCGGCCTCTTATGTGAGTGTGGCTGAGGCTCTCTCATGTTAGTATAAGTCCATGTTGCATTCTATATGCCATTTCCATGTCATATTGCATTGTGTATGCCATTGCCTCGGTTTGCGTGCCCGTGTGCACGCATTTCGAGGCACTTCATTTTTATCCACCAGCCTCTTATGTGAGTGCGGCTGAGACTCTCTCATGTTAGTATAAGTCCATGTTGCATTCTATATGCCATTTCCATGCCATATTGCATTGCGTATGTCACTGCTTCGGTTTGCGTGCCCGTGTGCACGCATTTCGAGGCACTTCATTTTCATTCACCGGCCTCTTATGTGAGTGTGGCTGAGGCTCTCTCATGTTAGTATAAGTCAATGTTGCATTTTATATGCCATTTCCATGCCATATTGCATTGCGTATGCCATTGCCTCGGTTTGCGTGCCCGTGTGCACGCATTTCGAGGCACTTCATTTTCATTCACCGGCCTCTTATGTGAGTGTGGCTGAGGCTCTCTCATGTTAGTATAAGTCCATGTTGCATTCTATATGCCATTTCCATGCCATATTGCATTGCGTATGCCATTGCCTCGGTTTGCGTGCCCGTGTGCACGCATTTCGAGGCACTTCATTTTCATTCATTGGCCTCTTATGTGAGTGTGGCTGAGGCTCTCTCATGTTAGTATAAGTCCATGTTGCATTCTATATGCCATTCCATGTCATTTGCATTGCGTATGTCATTGCCTCGGTTTGCGTGCCCGTGTGTACGCACTTCGAGGCACTTCGTTTTCATTCATCGGCCTCTTATGTGAGTGTGGCTGAGGCTCTCTCATGTTAGTATAAGTCCATGTTGCATTCTATATGCCATTTCCATGCGATAGTTCGCATTTTTGCATTGCCTCGGTTTGCGTGCCCGTGTGCACGCATTTCGAGGCACTTCATTTTCATTCATTGGCCTCTTATGTGAGTGTGGCTGAGGCTCTCTCATGTTAGTATAAGTCCATGTTGCATTCTATATGCCATTCCATGTCATTTGCGTTGCGTATGTCATTGCCTCGGTTTGCGTGCCCGTGTGTACGCACTTCGAGGCACTTCATTTTCATTCATCGGCCTCTTATGTGAGTGTGGCTGAGGCTCTCTCATGTTAGTATAAGTCCATGTTGCATTCTATATGCCATTCCATGTCATTTGCATTGCGTATGTCATTGTCTCGGTTTGCGTGCCCGTGTGCACGCACTTCGAGGCACTTCATTTTCATTCACCGGCCTCTTATGTGAGTGTAGCTGAGGCTCTCTCATGTTAGTGTAAGTCCATATCACATTTCCATGTCATTTGCATTGCGTATGCCATTGCCTCGGTTTGCGTGCCCGTGTGCACGCATTTTGAGGCACTTCATTTTCATTCACCGGCCTCTTATGTGAGTGTGGCTGAGGCGCTCTCATGTTACTATAAGTCCATGTTGCATTCTATATGCCATTTCCATGCCATATTGCATTGCGTATGCCATTGCTTCGGTTTGCGTGCCCGTGTGCACGCATTTCGAGGCACTTCATTTTTATCCACCGGCCTCTTATGTGAGTGTGGCTGAAGCTCTCTCATGTTAGTATAAGTCCATGTTGCATTCTATATGCCATTTCCATGCCATAGTTCGCATTTTTGCATTGCCTCGGTTTGCGTGCCCGTGTGCACGCATTTCGAGGCACTTCATTTTCATTCATTGGCCTCTTATGTGAGTGTGGCTGAGGCTCTCTCATGTTAGTATAAGTCCATGTTGCATTCTATATGCCATTCCATGTCATTTGCATTGCGTATGTCATTGCCTCGGTTTGCGTGCCCGTGTGTACGCACTTCGAGGCACTTCATTTTCATTCATCGGCCTCTTATGTGAGTGTGGCTGAGGCTCTCTCATGTTAGTATAAGTCCATGTTGCATTCTATATGCCATTCCATGTCATTTGCATTGCGTATGTCATTGCCTCGGTTTGCGTGCCCGTGTGCACGCATTTCGAGGCACTTCATTTTCACTCATTGGCCTCTTATGTGAGTGTGGCTGAGGCTCTCTCATGTTAGTATAAGTCCATGTTGCATTCTATATGCCATTCCATGTCATTTGCATTGCGTATGTCTTTGCCTCGGTTTGCGTGCCCGTGTGTACGCACTTCGAGGCACTTCATTTTCATTCATCGGCCTCTTATGTGAGTGTGGCTGAGGCTCTCTCATGTTAGTATAAGTCCATGTTGCATTCTATATGCCATTCCATGTCGTTTGCATTGCGTATGTCATTGCCTCGGTTTGTGTGCCCGTGTGCACGCACTTCGAGGCACTTCATTTTCATTCACCGGCCTCTTATGTGAGTGTAGCTGAGGCTCTCTCATGTTAGTGTAAGTCCATATCACATTTCCATGTCATTTGCATTGCGTATGCCATTGCCTCGGTTTGCGTGCCCGTGTGCACGCATTTCGAGGCACTTCGTTTTCATTCACCGGCCTCTTATGTGAGTGTGGCTGAGGCTCTCTCATGTTAGTATAAGTCCATGTTGCATTCTATATGCCATTCCATGCTATTTGCATTGCGTATGCCATTGCCTCGGTTTGCGTGCCCATGTGCACGCACTTCGAGGCACTTCATTTTCATTCATCGGCCTCTTATGTGAGTGTGGCTGAGGCTCTCTCATGTTAGTGTAAGCCCATATCACATTTCCATGTCATTTGCATTGCGTATGTCATTTTCTCGGTTTGCGTGCCCGTGTGCACGCATTTCGAGGCATCTCTTTTTTACAGCATAGTGCATACTAGGTTGTATCTTAGATCGCATTCAGTCATTTTCCTCGGTTTGCGTGCCCGTGTGCGCGCATTTCGAGACATCTCATTTTCATAGCATTGTGCATGCTAGGCTGTGTCTTAGTTACATCCATGCATATCATGCATATTGCATCGTGTCCGGGATAGGAGTTAGTCCGGGCACGGGAAACGAGGTACGTTTTGTACTCCAAGTGACGGAACGTGTCTCAATTCCCCAGTCACCGACACTCTGGATTACCCATGATGGAGTTTGGTTTTGTTGTGTTTATACGTGCATTCATTCTATATTAAGTTGCACATTTCGACCCCTGTGCCATCATGCATCGATATGCGTGATTGGTGGCACGAGGATCGAGGCATGCATATATCTGTGAAAATACATTGCTATGCCCCTTTCTTGCTCTCTGTTGCAGCAAAATGAAGAATCAGTAACTTTTTGGAGTTTAGCGCGCATTTCAAGAAAAGGTGTAAACAGAGGCTAATTGGGGCATCCCAGTGGATTTCCACGCAAGGCAGCCCAGACATGCATCATTCATCAGGAGCAAGGCAGTCCCTGGCTTGCATGCCAGTTTTATTTATTTTCTTAGTTAATTTGATTAATTAATTAGGAATCTGTATTATTTGGACTGTAATATTCTTTTATTCGGGACTGTACTATTTATTTGGACCCTCTGTGCGAGGGCATAACTGTAATAAGTGTGCGTGTGTGTGTTGTATGTCTTCCAACCCCACGTCTTTCTCCCTTTTATTTATCCGCTTATGATGGTTAGATTAGGACATATTTCAATTAGCATACAGTATGACAGCATGTTTGCATCATTCATTTGTTTTGCATGCACCGGGTTCGGCGCATCATACTAACTGCATTCGTATTTCAATTCCAAGTTGAATACATGATTAGCTGTAGCATTCCATATGCCATGTTTAAAATAGCCGAGCCTGCTATAGTTGCATTTTGCATGTGTTGCATTAGGCATTTCTGTATACTTAGGATTCATGCATGGATTTCTAATAAATGCATGTTTTGGCTTGGAGTACTCGGTAAGCTTTATGCTTTAGCATCCTTGCATGCGTGTGAGTGAATGCCATGAATAGCATGCTTACCATGAGGCTAAATGCTTATATGATATAACTGCCTGAATGCCTGTGGGTGAAGGTTGAGTTACTTAAATTGGAATAAATCACCAAATGTTTTAGGCCCACTAGATAGTGGCAAAACCATCTTTTCTTAAGCCCACCTGAGGGTGGCAAAATCTGCATTTTAAGCCTACTTGCAAGTAGCAAACCATCTTTCAAAAATAAACATGAAATGTTTTGTTCCAATTCAGGCGGCCCAGTCTATACTTATATGCTGTGTGCATCACATAGTAACCTAGGCTAATAACCGGAATAAGGATACACAAAGTTTTCAAAAATAGATATCATGGTTAGTAGAGGCCGATCTTTGATCGGGCGAGTGGGGGTGCTCACGAAGTGACCTTCCCCTATCGTACCCAAGTTCCCGAGCCGAGGCAACTTTGGTGATGACGGACACGTGGCCTTTGGCACCGAGTTAGGGTTTCCTAAATTTCCCATTAAAATATTTAGGTGGCGACTCTGTATCTGGCAAAGCAGTCCATGTTTGGCACTTCTTTTCAAAATCTGTTTTTTCAAAACGATTTGCCGGATTTGGACTCTTTGGTTCAGACGTAGAACCGTGACACAAATCGAGTCCGAGCTGTAGCGAGGTCCCCCGCGGACTTGTTACAACGTGCTAGAATAACGAACTAACTTATTAGGCATACAAGGCTAGCAAAGAGGATTTACACTACATGTGTAAGGAGCATGCAACAAGTGATCAAACCAACTAAAAATAAAGTTATAACATGTTAAAAAAGTCACAAAAACATGCTCAAACTAAGCCTCAAGAAGGGAGAAATACATGCTCATTTGATGGGCCATCATTACAAGCAAACAAGAGAAAAGGAGGGGGGACAACCCCCACCCATTTGGGGCCTCAAAACACACTTTCCACCACTGAAAATCCACTGGATTTCAGTGGCTAAAAGGCCAAACAAAAATGATCTCAATTGTCCTAAGAGATGGTACAAAGCAAAGTAAAAGAAGCCACCAAAAGGGGTAGATCACCCCTAACGCAAACAAAGCCTTAAACAACCATTTTAATCACTTCAAAACAAGAATTTTTCCAGTTGAAAGTAAGGCCTAAAAGAGCATGCAAGAATGGCCAAACAAGCAATTAAAATAAAGCTTTGAAGAGGATACAGGCCTCACCCTTGAAGCACAGCAAAACCAGCAGCTTTTCTAAGCCAAAACCAACTTTAGGATGCCCAAACAAGTCCTATGGAATCTCAGCTCCAAGGTCAAGAGGTTTGGCTAAGGAGTGGTAGGCAAAATGTGTGAAGAACACTCACTTTCAAGCAATATATATATAGAGAAAGAGAGATAGAGAGAGAGAGAGAGATATTTTTGCCTCTAAAACTTCTCAACCTACAATGAGGGAGGCAACTCCCCTTATATAGAACAAAGCAAGCCAAAGCTTCCTTGAGAAGCTAGAAGCTTGTTTCCATCCCTGCATACACGTGTATGGAGGATGGCTTCAGTGTCCCACAGCTGGCACACAAAATATCTGAAAAAGCAGAAAAAGGTCTTTTGGCCAACACAAGTGGCCGACTGGCCATTAGTGTAGCCGACCGGCCACCATTGATGGCCAATGGACACAAAGCCCTGGCCGATGGGTTGTATGGCTGGCCGACAGGCCACCCTCTTCCCCCCAGAAGCAAAGACACAAGCCCTGGGTCCACAACCAAGCACAAAATAGACAAGTTAAGAGGATCCAAGGCAAGGCGCACGGCCAAGACCTTTAGAAACTCAAACCGAGCACGAACATGGATAATCATCGAGTATTCAAACGATGATGTCCAAGTCTTGAGGACGGTCAAAAATAGGGTGTCTACAATTAGGTGATTCAAGCCTGAACGTATCAAACGGCCTTTGGCCCACTTCCTTCCTTAACAAACAACCTTGAGACCAATTCATTCATGTATATCAAACAACCTTTGGCCCAAACAATTGTATCCAACGGCCTTTGGCCCATTCATTCATTCATGTCAAACAGCCTTCGGCCCATTTATTCATTCATGTCAAACGGCCTTCGGCCTAATCATTCATGTCAAACGGCCTTTGGGCCAATCATTCATGTCAAACGGCCTTCGGCCTAATCATTCATGTCAAACGGTCTTTGGCCTAATCGTTCATGTCAAACGGCCTTCGGCCCGATCATTCATGTCAAACGGCCTTTGGCCCAATCATTCATGTCAAACGGCATTCGGCCTGATCATTCATGTCAAACGGCCTTTGGCCCGATCATTCATGTCAAACGACCTTCGGCCCCACCATATGGTATAACAAATGTTTGTCCACAATTCGATTTAACAAACTTATGAGACTTATATGGATATAAGTAATTGGACAAATAACATACTTCAAATATCTTTATTAAGATATTACTCACAGTGATCTGCCGATGGATTTGCCCTCGTGCTTGACCCTACACATTTCATGAACATAATGGGTTATAAACGAGTCAATCCGTTCTTAATTCATACATCCCTCTTAGGCTTCCTTTTTTTTTTTTTTTTTTTTATCCTTTTAACTCATTTATGATGCTCAATACATGCCTAAGAGTGCTTAGAGAACGGAAATGAAACATAAAACCACTTTTCAAAATTTCTAAAAAATGGCTTCCCGCTCGAGCGTGGCTTCTGCCGCTCGAGCGGAACCCATAGTTTGCAAAAGTACTAGTTGCCTCATTTTTACGCTCGAGCATGAATTCGGACGCTCGAGCTGAAAGTCACACTACATGGCTCCCCGGTCGAGCATGAATGTCCTCGCTCGAGCGGACATCAATGTCTGCAAAAATTCTGGGAGCTCACATTTCACGCTTGAGCGGCGCTTTCCCCGCTCAAGCGGACATGCCAAATTCTGGGTTTTCCAAAATTGTTCTTCAAGTTTAAACTGAAGTTCCAAGGTTCAAACTCAAGTTTTTTGGACATAAAAACATATAAACACATTACATAATGTGAGGACACAACCAATATGAAGCCAATTGTTCAAAATCATAATCAAACTCTCAAATTAATCAACATTTCCCTTGTACGGTTAAAACCCATGCATTCAAACTTCATATAATCTTCATATTTCCCTTAATCAAACATGCATGTCAATTTTGACTCCAATTCTAGTGCAAATAACACTTATAATTATGAAACTCGTGGAGATTATACATGCATGTGAGATTTGGTGCCCCATTCTCCTTGTTTAACATGATTCATGCTCAACTATGCAAATTCATAGCAATTCTATGCATACATGTACATATAAGTTTTCAATTCTTCAATTTCATCTCAATTGATGTTCTTGATCACCCAACTAGCTTGAATACACAAATTTACAAACTTATACTCATGAATGCATACTCAAGTACTTACCTAGAAGCTCTAATCACCCAAATTATGGTTAATTCTTGAGTTGATCTTCAAGATCTTCAAGCTTCTTGATTAATTCTTCAACTTGAGCCTCCTCTCTCTCTCTAACCGACCCACACACTCTCTCTCTAGAGTGTAATCTCAGTAAAATGAATTCAAAGAGAGGAATTGTGTGTCTTCTACCATACAAAGCCTCGTATGGTGCCACACCGATACTGGAGTGGTAGCTGTTATTGTATGCAAACTCTGCTATTGGCAGATAATCTTTCCAACTCCCTTGAAAATCTAAAGCACACATTTTCAGCATATCTTCTAACGTCTGTATGGTCCATTCTGATTACCCATCTGTCTGTGGATGGAATGCAGTACTAAACCTCAGTTCTGTCCCCATAGGTTTCTACAAACTCTTCCACAATCTAGATATAAATTTCAGATCTCTATCCGACACAATAGATACCGGAACTCTATGTAAACGGACGATCTCATCAACATATATAGTAGTTAGTCTATAAGCATCAAATGTAGTTCTAACAGGTAGAAAATGTGCAGATTTAGTCAGTCTATCAACTACAATCCAAATGAAATCCATACCTCAAGGAGTTCGGGGTAGACCAACGACAAAGTCCATTGTCACATGTTCCCATTTCCATTCCGAAATAGGGAGAGGTTGAAGTAGACCGCCTGGTTTTTGATATTCAGCCTTAACTTGCTGGTGTTGAAGGCATTGAGACACATATTCTGCAATTTTTTTTCTTCATTTTGGGCCACTAATAACTTTGTTTCAAATTCTGATACATTTTGTTATTTCCCGGATTCATAGCAAATACTGACTTATGAGCTTCATCAAGAACTCTTCTCTTTAACGCGGGAATGTTCGGAATACACAATCTATCTTGGAATTTCAACACCCCACTTATCACACTATATCCCGGTCTCGGATTCGTTTCAAATTCATCAACTATCTTTTTAAGGAACTCATCCTTCTCCTGTTTCTGTTTAATCTCCTCAATGATTGCTGGTTTGACTGAGATAGCGGCTATCAATCCGCCCTGCTCATACAATACCACTTCAATCAAAGACTTCTCAAAATCCCGCAAGATTTGTTTTTGTTCAGTAAGTAAACAAGCCAAATTCCCCATTGATTTTCTGCTCAAGGCATCAGCAACTGTATTGGCTTTCCCGGGGTGATACTGGATTTCAAGATCATAATCTTTTATCAATTCAAGCCATCTCCTTTGCTGCATACTTAGCTCTTCTGTGTAAAGAAGTACTTTAGACTTTTGTGGTCCGTGTGGACTTCACATTTCTTCCCGTACAAGTAATGTTGCCAGATTTTCAAAGCAAACACAACTGCGGCCAACTCTAAATCATGTGTTGGGTAGTTCTTCTCTCAACTGCCAGGAGGCATAAGCAATAACCTTTCCGTTCTACATCAATACACAACCCAAACCTTTATAAGATGCATCACTGAAAATTACAAAGTTTTTCGTACCTGTGGGCAATGTCAATACCGGTGCAGTAGTCAATCTCATTTTTAGTTCATGAAAGGTGGATTCTCTTTCGTCATTCCATTAAAATGGTTGTCCCTTGCGTGTCAGTTGGGTAAGAGGCACAACTATTTTTTAAAAATCTTTCACAAATCTCCTGTAGTATCCAGCTAAACCCATGAAACTATGAACTTCTGTTACATTAGTCGGCGTGGGCCAATTTACAATTGCCTCTATCTTCTGCGGGACCACTGAAATTCCTTCCTTATTGATAACATGCCCCAAAAAGATAACTTCATCCAACCAAAATTAACACTTCTTTAGTTTGGCAAATAATTTCTTTTCTCTAAGTGTTTGCAAGACAGTCCTCAGATATTGTTCATATTAAAGTTTATTCCTTGAGTATATCAAAATGTCATCAATAAAAACTACAACAAATTCATCAAGGTAGGTCTTAAAAATTCGGTTCATTATGTCCATAAACGCTGCAGGAGCATTAGTGTAGACACCCCATTTTTGATTGTCCTCAAAACTTGGACGTCACCGTTTGAACACTAGGTGATCATCCATGTTCGTGTTCGTCTTGAGTTCTCGGAGGTTTCGGTCGCGCGCCTTGCCTCAAGACCTCTCAACTTGTTTGTTTTGTGCTTGGTTGTACACCAAACACTTGTGTTTTTGCTTCTGAGGGCAGGGAATGGCTTGATGGCCATCCCCACACCTCACCGGCCTTGGCTTGAGGCCACCGGCTCTGTTTTCTTGCTACCGGCCAAATATTTTGGTCGGTCGGCAATGTTTTTGGTCAGCCGGCCATTTTTGTTGGTCAATCGGCCATATTTTCCAGCTGACGCCTTTTCATCTGCTTTTGACAGATATTTTATGGCATCCATAATACACCCCCTCCATACACGTGTATGGAGGGATTTGCTCTCTTATGTTAGCTTCTCCAAGAAGCTTAGGAATTGGATTCCTATAAGGGGAGGCCCTCTCCTCCCTTTCCAGAGGTTGAACAATCTGATATATATGATATATATCACTTTCTCTCTATATCTCCCTCTCTCTCTTGATTTGTGTGTGTTAAAGTGTTCCAAAGGGGTTTTTGTTCTTAGTTTTGCACTAAGACACCTAGTGTTACACCATACTTCGGTTACTGAGGTCTTGAGGGGTTGATTTCAGAGTTTTTGAGTTAGTTTTGATCAAAAGGAGGTGCTGGATTTGGTGTTCTTGAAGTGTTCTTCAAGGGTGAGAACTACCTCTTTTATTCCCCATTTTGCCTTAAGCTTATAACCTATCTTGCATGCTGTTTTGAGCTTAGTGTATAACTGATAAAAGTTCTGTATTTTCATGCTTAAGATGTTTGTTTCAGGGTGCTTTCGGGTTGGGGGTTGTTTACACCCTCTTAGGCCTTGTTTGGCCTCTTTCTGAGCCTTTCTCTTAGGGCTTTGGAACCCCTTTATTTTGACCTTCTCACCACTAAAATCCAGAGGATTTTCAGTGGTGGAGAAGTGGTTTTGAAGTCATGTATAGGGGAGGGACACCCCTCTCCCTTTGTGTCTCATTTGCTTGTGTTTAAGGCTTATAAAGGTAACATGCTTGCTTAGCTTTATTTGGCTTCATTTTAGTGGGTATTTGGTGTTAGTTTAGCATGTTATACCTCTATTTCATGTTGGTTCGATGGCCTATTGCATACATCATGCGCTTGCTTTGTAATCCCCTATATTGTCATAATATGTATCATGCATTTAGACCATCATGCGTGCATGTTTTAGCTTGACTTCATGAAGCTTTTAGCTATGTTGTGACATGCTTAAGTTCTATTTTTGGTCTTTTGGGTCATGCTTGCCATGCTTTGTGTAGCCACTTTGCATTTTAGCTTGTTAGCTTTGGGTGTGTGAGTCATGAGCATGCTTTATTTGGGTTATTTCAGTGAGTTGGAATTCCTTATCATGCCATTTCAGGCCATGTTCCATGCTTGTATGCTTGCATTTACCATCCTTTCAATACTTTGAAGAGTTGTTGTTCTATGCTTTGAAAAGGGGTCATTGTGCATGCCTCTTTGTTCAAGTCTTTGGGCTGCCATATCAGTGGGTTTTGGGACTCATTTTGGCATATTATAGCTATGTTTTTCATTGCCTAACCCATGCCATGTTTGGTTGAGGTAGTTGTAGTGGAATACTCTCTTTGTAGTCTTGAATGTCCTTGTTTTGGTGCCTATTTCTTAGCATGTTTTGGTCATGTTCCATACATGTCCTAGCCTTATTTTGGTCTGCCCTAGGACTAATTTAAGTCATTTTGGTTCTTTGAGGCTTGGTTGGTATGACCATAGCTTGACCCTCTTTTGTTAGCCTCAAGTTTTGGCCTTCATTGCATGCCTTACTGACATGGCTTGGTTGATTTGGCATCATCCTTTATACATTTTCAGAGCTGAGCATGCATGTCATTTGTCTACGTTAGTCTCTTTTTAAATGTGTTTAAAAGTCCCCATTTCCATGCTTAAGTGATAGGCTAGTTAGCATGCATGTTTGCTTTGCATTTTGGTGCCTTCATCCATCACTTTTGGCCACTATTTTTGGGTATGGCTGAGGTCCCCCATTTCGGTTTAAACCTACCTTTGCATATAGTCGCATATTTGGCATGTTGCATCTTATTACATTACTTGCATGATTCGCATTCCATCATGTTTATATACTTAGTGTATTACACGATGATTAGCTAGTTGCATTACATAACCTTGCTATATACTTGGCATGTTCATGTTACATTGGCATTGGCTTGCATACTTAGGTAGCATTGGGTTACGTTGAGTTAACATGCTCATATTGCATTGCCTTAGTTACATGCCTTGCATTGTATATGGCATACATACATTGCATTATGTTTGGTTTGGGGCGTCAAACTAAACATGAGGAATGAGGGACGTTCGTACTTGAAGTGACGAAACGTACCTCAATCCTCAGTCGCCGTCACTCTTGATCCAACATGATAGAGTGTGTGGCATCCATTTTACATTGATATGCACACTTGGCTCCTTTGGCCATCATGTGTTGAAATGCGTGATTGGTGGCCCGAGGGTCGAGAGCCATACTCCCTTGAGTTCATAGCATGATCGGGAAGGTGGTGGTGCATACATTTGGCTTGCAAATTCCACGCCATGCACTGTTTGTCCTCTTTTGCAGTAAAACCAGTATTCTGTAGGAAGAAATGGCCGGTCGGCAACTTTCAATGCCGGCCGACTACAATATCCAGACGGTGGTCCCATTTTTGGTCGATGACCATATTTCCATGGCCGATGGTGTTTTCTCTTTGCCGGTGACATCCCAAAGTGTTCAGGGAGTGGTTCAGAAGCAACCTTAGGGTTTTCACAACTATCAGAGGTGCAGAACAGTGCAAACAGAGGCAACAGAGGCATGACAATGGGTTTCCGAGCAAGGCAAATCGAGCATGCATCATCCAATCATTCCGAGGCGGAGCCGCGGCAGCCTTTTGAATTTCATACTTAGTTTATTTTGTAATTAATTTGTTAATTAATTAAGGGACTGCAATAATTAATTAGATAGAGTAGTTAATTATCTATTGGGTTTGTATTATTCTTTCGGACCCTCCGTTGAGAGGGCGAATTTGTAATAAGTGTGCGTGCGTGTGTGAATGTCTTCCAACCCCACGTCTTTCTCCCTTTTATTTACGAGCTTTTGATGGTTAGTTTAGGGCATGTTTCAATTAGCATACTTATGCTCGTATGTTTGCATCATTCATCTGTATTGCATGCACCGGACTCGGCGCATCATGCTAATTGCATAGCATTTCAATTCCAACTTGAATACGTGTATCGAGTTGCCACATTTCACATGCCATTCTTAGAATAGCCGAGCCTATTTTAGTTGCATTTTGCATGTGTTGCATTAGCCATCTTAACATGAACTAGGATCATGCTTGATTCCTAACTAGCTTCTTGTTTTGGCTTGGAGTACTAGGTAAGCTTTTATGCTTTAGCGTCTTGCATGAGTGTGAGTGTTGCCATGATAGCATGCTTGCCATGAGGCTATGTGCTTATGTGATATAACTGCCTGAATGCCTGTGGGTGAAGGTTGGGTTGCTTGAATTAGAATAATTTGTCGAAACCCGTGTTTTAGCCTACTTGAGAGTAGCAAACTTCAAACCATTTTCAAAACAAATGGATATGCGATGCTTCGTTCCAATTTGGGCAATCCGGTCTATACTTGTATGCTGTGCGTATCACATAGTAATTCTAGGCTAATAACCGGAATAAGAATGCATAATGTTTTCAAAACTCGATATCATGCTTAGTAGTGGCCAATCTTTGATTGGGTGAACGGGGGTGCTCATGAAATGAACTTCCCCAATCGTACCCAAGTTCTCGAGCCGAGGCAACTTTGGTAATGACGGACATGTGGCCTTAGGCACGAATCAGGGTTTCCTAAATTTCCCCAAAATAAAATATTTAGGTGGCAACTCTGTATCTAGAAAAGCAGTCCATGTTTGGCACTTCTTTCTAAAAATCAGTTTTTGAAAACGATTTACCGGATTTGGACTCTTTGATGATTCATCGGTCTTGCATTACACTCCGCGAGATTAGATACAAGACTGTGACATTGAGTCCGAACTATAGTAAGCCCCAATGAACAAAACGGGATTCCCTCCCGGGACGTTCGGGGACGTCCACAGTTTCTGGCGACTCTGCTGGGGAGTTAGAGAACTTGACTCAAACTCATGATATCTTGTTTTGATTACACTTATGTGTTTCTTTGCATTGCATTTGCATTAGTGCGCCTAGGACACCGTGTTTGCCATCTGCTATTCCTAAACGGTTTGCTGGAGGCTTGCTTTGAGAAGCGTGCCATAAGGCTGACCGGTTACGGGCTCTGCCACGATGGGAACACAAACCCCGATTTTTACCTGTAGCACGTCCCCGAACGCCCCGGGAGGATGAGTCCCGTTCTGTTCATTTGGGGTTACTACAGTTCGGACTCAACTTGTGTCGCGGTTCTTAATCTTGAACCAAAGAGTCCAAACCTGGCAAATCGTTTGAGAAAACAGATTTGTTTTGAAAAGTAGTGCCAAACATGGACTGCTTTGCCAGATACAGAGTCGCCACCTAAATATTTTTTAATGGGGAAATTTAGGAAACCCTGACTCGGTGCCGAAGGCCACATGTCCGTCATCACCGGAGTTTGTCTCGGCTCGGGAGCTTGGGTACGATCGGGGAAGGTCAGCTATGAGCACCCCCTTTCGCCCGGTCCGAAGACCGGCCTCTACTAACCGTGATATCCAATTTTGAAAACGTTATGTGTTCTTATTCCAATTATTAGCCTAGAATTACTATGTTATGCGTGCAGCAAACAAGTATAGACTAGATTGCCTAATTTGGAAAGAAACATTGCATATCCGTTTGGTTTGAAAATGCTTTGGAATTTGCTACTCGCAAGTAGGCTAAAATGCGGATTTCAACGAGTTTTTCCAACTCAAACAATCCAACCTCCACCCACAGGCATTCAAACAGTTTAACACATAAGCATCTAGCCACATGTTAAGCATGCTGTCATGGCAACATTCACACGCATGCGATATGCTAAAGCGGAAACACTTACATCGTACTCCGTGCCAAAACAAAGAACTTGTTAGCAAACATGCATGATCCAAGTCCATGTTAAGTGCCTAATGCATCGCATACAAAATGTTGCTAGAATAGGCTCGGCTATCCTAAACATGTCATGTGAAAATGCACAATTATCACGTATTCAGTTTGGAATTTGAAGTACAAATGCAGTTAGCGTGATGTACCGAGCCTAATGCATGCAATACAAATGCGGGGATGCACACATGCATAGCATAAGGTATGCTAATTTAAACGTGCCCTAATATACCATCGTAAGCAGGTAAATAAAAGGGAAGAAAGAAGTGAGGTTGGAAGACATACACACCACCCACACACACTTATTACAGATTTGCCCTCACTCGGAGGGACCGAATGAATATTACAAATTAATTAACTACACAAGCTAATTAATATTACAAATTGCCCAATTTAATTTAATAAATTAAATAAATTAATTAAAACAGGAAAACGCCTCGGGAAGCGCGCCACCATGCATGGGCCGCCTCTGTTTTCCTTCCTTCACTCCTCTGGAGGCTGTCAAAACCTCAGGGATGCTCTCTTGGGCAGAGGGGATCATCACCGGCCAAGTGAAATTTCCACCGGCAGTGTTGTATGATCATCGGCACCAAATGAATCTGTCGGCCGAGAATTTGTTGCCGGCCGGCACCTTACACTGCCGGTCGGCAGAGTGTTCCTGCAGAACCTGCAAACTCACAGCAACAGAGGGCAAGGCAAAGCATGGCAGCACAATTCAAGGCATATATGCACCAAGCATGTCCCTTATCATTGTAATGACTCAAAGGGGCATGTGCCTCGATTCTCGGACCACCAATCACGTATTTCCATGCATGATGGCCCAAAGAATCAAGTATGCAACTTTGATTTCAAATGCATGCACACCAAATTAAACAAACAAAGCCCAATTCCTATCACCAATTCAAGGAACAAGGCATGCATGCTAGATGCAATGCAACCTAAGCATACAAGCTAAGGATGCAACATGGCATGGCAATGGACTTATGCAATCATGCAAGCATACATATAGCAATGCGAATGGATGGCAAGATGGACTTATACGTGAATTAGGCAGCTCTAATAGGGCCTAAAACAGCAGCCAAAGTGCTAAAAAGTGAGGGCTAAATGGCATACACACACACATGCACATAAGGACCAACACTTAAGCACAAATCAAGCAACATTCAAGCACACTTGAAAGGGACAAACATGAACAATTAGCATGCATTATAAGCTCTAAAATCATGTTATAAAATGATGCCAAATCATATTAAACAAGACAAGCAAGTGCATGCAAGCATGGTCCAAGTACTTGAAGCAAAGTCATGAAGCTTTGAAGCATGTTTATCACAACAAACATGGCATGCATTAAGCAACCTAAAACAGGTTTTTAGCACATAACATAAGGCCCAAAAGACCACTTAGATGGCATCTAGATGGCTCAAAAACAAAAGCATGCAAAGGCACCAAAACATGGAGCAATGCTACACAAGCTTCCAAAGCATTAAAGGGGCATGCAAGGCAATCAAACAAGCATGGAAATGGGACTGAAATGGCATGTAGAATGATCCCAAATCACCAAAACAATGCAAAGATGGCATGCTACACATGCACATGCTCAAGGCCAACAAGCCTAAATACAAAGGAGCTATATCAAGCGTGCCAAAATCAACCCAAATAACCTAGGACAGACCTAGGACATGGCAAAATAAGCACATAATCTTCACAAGACTAAGCCTAAAACATGCTCCAACAAAGGCTAACAACCTAAGGCATATTAAGGCATAAACATGGCATTACAAGGCAACTATGCTAAGCATGCATGGGGTACCAAAACCAACTTAAAATCATGTTATATTATGGATATATAAGCATGAAAAACAGACCAAACATGCTCAACACACACTCAAGCATAATGCTCTCTCAAGAGGCCAAAACATGCCCTTTTCAAGGACAACAAGGAGAGGGGGTGGCCCCCTCCTTCTTGGGACTTCAAAGCATCATCTTCACCACTGAAATCCCTCAAGATTTCAGTGGTGAAGAGACCTCAACACCAAAATCCCGGAGCTAGCACAAAATGGCTTAAAATGAGGCCTTTCAAGGCCTAAGGGTGGTCAACAACCCTCAAACAACAAAACAGTCTTAACAAACAATAAAGAGGGCCTAAAAATAGAACTTTTTTATGTTATAAAATAAGCACAAAAACAGCTCTAAGATAGGTATAAAATCAATGCAAAAAAGGGGGAAAATGGGACTAGATTCTCACCCTTGATGCCTTCTTCAACAAAGATGCTCCAATGGCCTCCTTTAGCTCCAAACCAGTCAAGAAACTCAAGAACAAGCCCTTAGAACCCTAGTTTCAAGAGGAAGGTGAAACACTAGGTGTTTGTGTGCAATAGTAAGACACAAAGCACCTAGTGAACAAAAGAGAGGGAAAGAGAGATAGAGTGTGTATCTAACTCTAACCCTAGAACTCAAACCCTAACAATGGCTGTTCTTGCTCTCAAAATATCCTAAAAATGTCCAACCTCCCATCCAAGAGAGAGCCTCTCTCTATATAAGCCTTATGTCTTGTAAAGCTTACAAGACAAGCTACAATAGAGGGAGATCCCTCCATACACGTGTATGGAGGGAAAGTCACTGCAATACAGCTGCCTAAAAATATCTCAAAAAGCAACTGCACAGTAACCGGCCGGCAAAAAATGCCATCTTGGCCAAAAACAGTGCCGACCGGTACAAAATAGTGCTGACCGGCAACAAAAAGTGCCGGCCGGCAAACTATATTGCCGGTGGCAGCAAAAACCAGCCGGTGGCCTCTAGCCACTGCCGGTGGTGGGTGGGGATGGTCTACAAGCCCTACCCTGCCTCTCAAAGGCAAGATGCAAGTGTTTGGTGCAAAACCAGACACTTAACGGTCAAGTTCGGAGATCCTGAGGCAAGGCGCGCGGGCCAAGACCTCCGGGAACTCCAAACGAACACAAACATGGATAATCACCGAGTGTTCAAATGGTGACGCCCAAGTCTTGAGGACGGTCAAAAATGGGGTGTCTACAGTTGCCCCTCTTTGACAGAACTCGAAAGTCATAACAATGACGGGAGTGAATGTCAAAGCCCAGAGACGACCCATTTTTGACAAGGCCGAAGACTTAGACAAACATGCAAGACAAGTAAGGTATGCGCCCGAAGGCAGGGGCGAAATGCAAGACAATGCACGAAGCCGAGCATAACTTATGATCATGCAAAGAAAGCTGTAACGAAGTATACATGCGACAGTTTTAAGCTAGCATACCAAACTACACTACAATGCAGAAAGGATGTAAGAGAATTATGGAATTCTCAATACTTCTCACTCGGAGGATACAATACCTGTGCGGCTCGTCTGGTTGCACCAGCCTCAAATGAACCGTACATACAATATCGTGCCTGAAAAGAAAACAAACTTAACAGGTACAATATTGTTAGCAACATGCATGACAATGCAAGATGGATGGATAACGATATGCAATATATACAAAACAATGTATAAACAATGCAAATGAAGATGCAATGTAATTGAAACAATGCAAGCTACATGCAAAGCAATCGAATCACGATCTAATCACGAGCGGTTCGAAACCACACCTATGTCAAATAGATTGATGGAGATAACAAGTCTGTCTACCACAGAACGGTCAACTGAACTGTGAGCATTGTAGACAGACACAAGAACAAGTATTGGGTGGAATTGACATAAGTGGGGAAACGACCCGCTGGGGAAAGGACAATGATCCTAATGCCGGATGCAAAAATTACACTACAATGTAATGGACATGAATATGGCACACAGGCCAAACCAAATCTTGCCTAGGAAAGGCATGTACACATGCAAGCCATGTCTAACACAGAAAAGGTGCCGCAACCCTCAACCAGCATACCCGCGTGGAATTGGCGCGATACACATGCAGAACTGTGTTTTACGTGAAAAGTAAGGGCACATACCAGACCAAGCTCAACATGGAAAGGCGCAAGCCATAGATGGAAGGTGATGCAATGAATGCATGCAATCTACAATGCAATATATACAAATATGCAATGGAATGGATATGGATACAATGGATATGGCACGCAAGCCAAACCAAATCTTGCCTAGGAAAGGCATGTACACGTACGAGCCATGTGTAACACAGAAAAGGTGCCGCAACCCTCAACCAACATATCAGCGTGGAATCGGCGCGATACACATGCAGAACTGTGTTTTAACATGAAAAGTAAGGGCACATACCGGACCAAGCTCAACCTGGAAGGGCGCAAGCCATAGGTAGAAGGTGATAAAATGAATGCATGCAATCTACAATGCAATGGATATGGCACGTAGGCCAAACCAAATCTTGCCTAGGAAAGGCATGTACACATACAAGCCATGTGTAACACAGAAAAGGTGCCGCAACCCTCAACCAGCATACCCGCGTGGAATTGGCGCGATACACATGCAGAACTGTGTTTTAACATGAAAAGTAAGGGCACATACCAGACCAAGCTCAACCTGGAAAGGCGCAAGCCATAGGTGGAAAGTGATGCAATGAATGCATGCAATCTACAATGCAATATTTACAAATATGCAATGGAATGGATATTTACAAAATGCATGACAATGCAAATGATGCGACCTACGGGGGAAAATGCAATGAATGCAAGCTACAATGGAAATGCATGACAATGCATGTGATGCAATGACTATGCTTGCAACTTTCCCTATCTTACCAACAGGGTGATTTACTAGGTTGGTTCAGTATCCAGAACTGAGGCGTAGACACGCCGCCTCAACCTATGGGGCTTCCATACAGATTTCAAGCCGAGGGTAAACCCCTGGGTATTTAAACCAGACTTTAGTCTCGGAACTCCCGAACCTTTGCGTTCTAGGCATAAGCCATTCGAACTCTAGTTTCCACCGTCCCAGTTGGTCTTCTAGGAACTCACCGCAAACATAGGCAGGTGGCTTTACCAGACCACCAAAAAGTCGTTCGGGCACGACAAACACCGAAGGAATTGCACCTTCAGAGGATTTAAGGTCTCCTAGACCGTGATGCAAAATGTATTCATGACTATGCAACGAAGGTTTCGCACCTCCAAAGGATTTAAGGTCTCCTAGACCGCGCGTGTTTAAGGTCTCGCCAGACCGCCGCGCGTGTTTAAGGTCTCGCCAGACCGGGATGCAAAATGTATGCATGACAATGCATGTTGTTTTTGTTTTTTTGAAATGTAAATGATGCAAGTGATGCACGTTGCATGGAATCCGCCGAAGGTTTCGCACCTCCAAAGGATTTAAGGTCTCCTAGACCGTGCGTGTTTAAGGTCTCGCCAGACCGTGCGTGTTTAAGGTCTCGCCAGACCGCGACAACACGCGGAACAACGCAAGGATGAGGCACACATGCCGATGCAAATGAAGCATGATACAAGATGATACAAATGAGACATGCGGGCCTCATAAGATGCAAAATGATACGAGTGTGACACGTATGCCACACGCAATGCGAAATTTTGAAATTTGGACTTATACGCTACGCGAGGCCGGTTCGTATTCAAAACAATGCAATGTACTAACAAGTACAAGTAAGGTGCGTAAAATAACGCGAGAGGATACATGTAAGATGCAAGTGAGGTGCACAAAACAGTGCGATGCGCAAAACAGCGCGAACAATACAATGCACAAAACAGTGCGATGCACAAAACAGCGCGAACAATTTTGAAATGCACAAAACAGTGCGATGCGCAGAACAGCGCGAACAATTTTGAAATGCACAAAACAGTGCGATGCGCAAAACAGCGCGAACAATTTTGAAATGCACAAAACAGTGCGATGCGCAGAACAGCGCGAACAATACAATGCACAAAACAGTGCGATGCGCAAAACAGCGTGAACAATACAATGCACAAAACAGTGCGATGCGCAAAACAGCGCGAACAAATTTGAAATGCACAAAACAGTGCGATACTAAGTGTGACACGCATGCCACACGGAATGAAAATAGACTAAAATGCGCAACAACGCACGTATTCCAGAATGCATGACAATGCATGGAATGGGAATGCAATGATGATGCATGAGAAATGTGCACGACAATGCAAAGGGGTGCGTGTTGCAATGTATGTAACACGTGCATAACAATGCAAATGAGTGGCGCATGACAACGCGATGTAATGCACCGAAGTAGTGTGATGAACTCGTGCAACACACATGGGGCAACTTTTGAATTTAAAAGGATACAAAAAGGATACACCTTGCATGGGTTGGAGTGCTACGCACGGCAGATGCAGTCCGAAGGCAGAACGGAGACCGGTTGAGCGTCGGAGATGCACTTTCTTGCACTTTCTTGAGCTATGGAGACCACACATTACTCACATGGCCTGAACAAGGTTGTGGGAACCCCACCGGCCGAAAGGGGAGGCCACCGGCTGGCCACCGGCATCAAAATAATTCCATCGGCACAAAAAGGTGCCGGCCGGCACAAAACATTGCCGACCGGCAAACAGTTGCTGGTGCGGGGCAGTTTTGACTTTTCACCTTGGGCATTATAAAATAGGGTTTCTAAACCCTATTTTCTCATTCCTTGGCCGCCGAAAACTCTTGCCTTCTCTCTCTAGAGCGTTTCTTTCTCGTTTTCCGCCCGTTTCTTCGCGTTCTACGCCCGTTTCATCGTCGGATTCACGATTTCCTTCGCGTTTCGGACATTTTCAACCGAACAAAACTTTGTCTCGGTGCCTCGTTCGGCGTTCCCGCCTTTTCGGGGTTTGTTCCCCTTGTTTCTCTCTTCATTCTTGTGCCTTTTCACATTCCGGCCTTCCCGGCCATTTCCGACCCTCTTGGGAGTTGACTTTTCAGTTGACTCTTCGTATTCCGACCCGGTTTTCCTTTTCCGGCCATTTTCACACCATTCTCTACATGGCGGACGACATTCCACGCGGCGGGACTCCCCCGGACCACGAGATGGATCCCGAGGTCGAGCTTCTACCATTGAGCCAGCGCCCGTTCAACCCGGCGACCTACCGACCGGCGGTCCATGTTCTGTCCCCCGACGGTCTGCGTCAGTTCCGGAGCTTCGAGAGGTACGCGGTGCCTGAGCTACTGCTACGCGAGCCTACCTCCCATCTGTCATTCAGCACTTCCGAGGTAACCCTTCATCTTCTGCTTTACTTTTCGCAATGTAGGATACAAAAACTGTCATAGTTAGTTGTACTCTTCAACTGCTTGGATCTGATACACCATAGACCGTAGTTGACTGTAAACATACATACAACTGACATCTGTTCGAGACTGACACATGCACACACACTGCACTAACCCCAAATTATTCAAACACACGGCACACACTGTCTTTCACTGCATACACACCGGCACCTGGTATTTGTCTGAATCTGCTAAATTTGTACACATGCTATATCCGTTCTGGAACACCCAAACATGCTGACACACCACACGTATTATTCCACTGTAAACACACCGGCACCCGGTATTTGTCAAAATCTGAACAACTTGCACACATGCTTCACCTGTATGCTTTTCAAAACTGCATTTTGAAAATTGCTTCGCAATTGTTATTTTCTGTTTACAGGAGGGTTCCCATACCATTCGCGGGTATGGGAATACTGGTGCACGGGAGTGGTATGATGAGCTCCCTGATGCAGTCCGACGCATCGTGGATCGGGGGGGCTTCGGCGCCTTCTGCCGAGGGCTCTCTAGGTTGTCCACATGCAGACCTCTCTTGGCCGCTCTGGCGGAGAGGTGGTGGGACACCACCGATTCGTTCCACTTTTCCGCTGCAGGGGACATGACGATGACCCCTTATGACTTCTCGATGCTCACAGGCATCGGGGTAGGGGGTGATCCGATCCCTTTCGACACCGACATGGATGAGTGGACCGCCGCTCAGGTCCATCTGTTGGGGGAGGCACCACCACTAGCTCGTCCAGGTTTTGTTCGATACTCCTGGTTCGAGGTATAGTTTCGGGTCCAGCCCGCATTGGAGGAGGAGGCGCAGATGACCCAGGAGGACATGGAGAGGTATGCTCGTGGCTTCCTCATGTTCCTGTTCAGGACTACTATCTTCGCCGACCGGGCGAACACCGTGCCTCTCTGTCTTCTCAGCGCACTGGTGGACGTCCGGGACATCCTGCACTATGACTGGAGCGGCGCAGCTCTGGCCACCCTCTATGGATATATGAGCTCGGCTTCACGCGGCAGCGGCCAGCTCCTCGGAGGCTACTGGCGGGCTTGGGAGGTACATCTCTTCTCCGCTTTTCATTTCTGTCTCGTACTTTCTGTACTCTGTACACTACACACACTGTAGTCTGCTCTATACTTGCTGTATACTGTACACACGGCACACATATACACTGCTTTACACTGACTGTACACTGCTCACACTGTACACTGCACAATACACTGCACAACACACGGCTCTGCCATTTCTGCTTTATTCTGCATATTCTGCTTCGTCTGATAGTCATACTGACATCTGTTTTGCAGCTGTGGGTTTACGCCTACTTCCCTAGGCTCGCACCCGTACCAGTTGCGGAGCCTCCTCCGGCCGTCCCGTTCTCGAGTCGCTTCGACGGGAGATGCACCCGGCGACCACGGGAGACATTCGGCTTCTTCCGTCGATACTTTGACACCATCACCCCGGCCGAGGTATGTTTTACTTTCAGTTTATTTAGCTTCGCTTTTCCACCATATATTCAATATCAGTAGATAACAAACTGTCTGTCACTTTTAGATCACTTGGCGGCCATGGGCTTCCTTGCCGGCGGTGATGCGGGGTCGGTTCCCTGGTGCGGAGGAGACCTCGCGTTTCCGGATCTTGCTTGAGGGCCCGGTCTGTCGGGCTTGGTACCTGGGGGAGCGTTTTCTACGCCAGACCCTAGGGTTACCTGAGCAGATAGTCCCGGTTCCCCCTCCTGCAGACATGAGGGAGACCGAGGGGCTCACCACTGAGCAGCTAGATGATTACTCCATCGGCTGGGAGGAGGCCGGCTTCCGAGGCACCGGCGACTATCAGGAGTACGTGCGGACGTACCTGATGCGCCCCCTGAGCGGCCGTCGAGCAGAGGGGGCCAGGCCTGTGGCATCGGCGGCTGGGGCCGGAGCGGGAGCAGGGGCTGGATCTTCGAGGAGGGCCCGGGTCCGTGGTAGGAGCGGAGTGCAGGGAGGACGGGGAGCTGGTTGGCCTGCCCTGCCTGCTGTACTGACCTTCCAGGGGCAAGGTGGGACGACTTATCAGCTCCCCTCCGCCCCTCCGCCGGCTAGTCACGAGTTCATCGATGTCCCCGACCTACCTCCGGTATGTATTACTGCATTTCCGTACAGTCATTTCATTTCAGTTCATTTGCTTATTCCACAGAATATTGACGTATCTGATACTTTTGTAGGCTTCTTCTGAGTACACCCGTCAGGCATTGGCGATGAATGCCTCGATAATGGGGATGCTTCAGCGGACATTTGACCTCCTGGCCGTCTACAGCATACCGGTATGTTCTTCTGACACTGGCCTCAAACCATTCATACACTGCTTTACATAATCTGATGCACAGCACCACACCTGATACACTGATCTCACAGCATCTGATACACTGCATACACTGCATTCTGCACTGCTAAACTGCTCACGGCATCCACACACTGTACTCATACATCGCATTCTGTACTGATAAACTACTCACGGCATTCTTACTGTACTCACACACTGCATTCTGCACCTTTAAACTGTTCACAGTATACTGACGCATTTCCCTTTTATGTACCTTTTCAGCCTCCTTTCCAGATCCCCATGGCAGGAGGTGCTCCAGCTGGACCTTCTGCCCCGGCTCGAGGGAGAGATGATGAGGGTAGAGCATTTCCCCGTACCAGGGGAGGGCGTACTCATGTCGGGAGCAGCTCGCGAGCTCCAGTCCTGGACGATGATGATGATGAGGAGTCAGAGGCGGAGGCAGAATCGGAGGCAAAGGAGACCGGAGGTAGCACTAGCTCGGGCTCTGGCGACGATGCTGATGATGCTCCTGGACCCTCGTCCAGGAAGAGGACTAGGACGGACTGACGGCCCTTGGGGGGCTCGACACCGATTTTTGCTCATTTTTCTCTTTCTTGTACTTTTCTTTTTGTTGGTAGATATATTACCTTGTGCTGCCGCAGGCAGATTTTTGTTTCCAAAACTTGTACATAAAAGATCATGAAATGAAACAGACTTTTTATCTGAAAAAGTGTTTACATTTACATATCCTACGCATCGCATCGGATCTCATCATGTTACATCTCAATGTAAATGAAATTGACTGATTGTCTGAAAATTGAACACTTGCACTGTAATAATCAGATAACTAAACAGCCAACAGCAAAATAACCCAAGCAGCCCACTGTCTGATTCTGGACACACAGCCCTTACTCTGTTGGGGATTGATCTGCATACAGCCCAAAACACAGCTTTCAGCTCATTCTGCACACAGCAAACTTTAAACAAAACAGCCCAATCTGACAAGACGGAGCTCAAAGACGGAACCGGTTGGAGTTGAATCATGCTTCAATGTAAAGAATGGCACAGCACTCTGAGTGTAAATGATTTTTGAAATCAAATGAGGGTTTTTCAAACCGGGGTATCGAGCCTACAACTGAACACAGCGGGGAAGACTCAAATACAGGTACGCGACCTAAACACAACGAGACACACTCGAAAAAGACCTTAAAACAAAGGTCGAGACCGACAAATCAAAAGACACGACACACAGACGCTTTAACGAAGATGGGGGACCTCGGACCATGAGGAGCCAGTTCAATCTGGGTATTGTTTCCCACCCTCTTCTGATTTGTGATTCTCGCATCGCTCTGGCACTCAAGCTCGGATTTTCTCTCAAAACCCTTTTTCTCACTTTTCTCTCAACTCACACCTCTCTATTCTTCATTCTCTCATTTTTTATCCCTCCCCGGGGTGATTAATGGATAAATGGAAAGGTACAGGTTCATGCTCAATACCGTTAGCTCACAGCTATTTCTTCTGGCGGGTAGAGCGCTCTTCTGGCGAGTACGTCGATGACGGGGGAAAGATAGAATTCCTGGCTCAACTGTGCCCCTAGTTCATCATTTTAACCATTCTTTTCGTTTTGGTTTTCTACTAAAACAAGTTTGATCAAAATGAGAGTCGGATTAACGTACTTGTCCGATTTTTGATTTGAAAACTATGCAAGCCAGGCTGTAAGCACTGAAAATTTTCCTTTTTGGGTCCAAGACAATGGTCCAGTTTTGGAAAATGAAATAGTTTTCGAGAAATTAGTCAACCTCAGTAAAAATTTTCAAAAACTATCTTTCAAACAGCTGATGCTCAACGAGCATGGAACTTACTCTTTGAGATGCACAACCTCGGATCGGAGGCAATGAAAATTGCCCCTGGTTTGGATGGGGTGAGAGGCAACGGAAAGTTGCCCCTAGTTTGAATGGCGTCTCGCGACGGCTTGTGGCAACGGAAAGTTGCCCCTTGTTTGGATGGTGCCGCAGCAGTCCGCAAACGGTCTTCATTGGCGGTGGTCGAACTCTCGGACACAGAGATGACGAAGCCGGTCACAACACATATATGGACACAATTACCTTGAAGGGTGTTGGCGGCTGGACTTCTGGGATGAAATTGAAACCATTGCATGGACTGAGACGCTATGAAAGCGTTGGGGGCTGGACTTCATGATGAAGTTGCCTACGTATCCCAAACATGGGAATCAAGCCTTACGTAGTTCCGGGTAAGGTACACTCGGGTATTTTAACCTTCACTTTTCTTAGGCTCTCACTTTTGCCAAGGCGCCCGATGCGGGTTTTCGACCTTGCAAGCTTTTTATTTTCTTTTTCTTTTGTTCATTTCTTTTTCTTCTTTTTTTTTGCATCTCTTTTTTTCTTTTCTTTTCTCTTTTTTGTATTTTTTGCTTCTTTTTGTATTTTTTGTATTTTTTTCTTGCTCTAACTTTTGCCTGGACCGCCCTTCCGGGTTTTCGGCCCAGCGAGCCTCTCAAAGGGTAAAAGTGTAGCAAGTCCATGCCAAATGATTTTTAGAGTCGAAGCCTCTCTGTGTCTAGGAGAACGGCTGTTGCAATGTTTTGCAGGAGAATCCATCCCGGTTGCTCTTCAAGCTTCTTTCGGCGAGATCTACTCTTTCTGATTCGGCTTGGGTGCCTCTTGCTCGAGGGCTGCTTCAGAATTGGCCATACAGACCTTGCATGATGTTTGACCGTTGAACTCTCTGAATGTTCTGAACGGGTTCAAAGTTTGAAACGGATTGAATCTTGAGGCTGAGAGCGATCCTAGGCTGCGCAATCTCAAGAGCGGTTCCACACAGGTCTTCACAAGGCCGTGTAAAACATTTGTTTTTAAAAGTTTTTAAGAAAGCGACAAATCGCTCGCGCCGAAGATAGTGTGGAACCAATCTGGATCAAGCCAGGGTCCTTCTCAGTACTCACGCCGACAAGCATGGTTTCATTCATTAAAAGGCTTAACACGCCTCTCTTTCTCTCAAAATGATCAAAATTTTGCAAAACCCGAGGAATTCCTTCCTCTTCGTTTTTATCACCGCAGTGTTCAAAAGTTTGTTTTTTTTTTGAAAAACTTAGGTTAATGCAATAAGTTTGGCACACAGGAGAGCAGGCGAGATGCACTGTCAGCCCATTCAAATTCTCTGGTACTTATGCTGAAAGTAAGCATAAAGTTGAGATAGCAACAGCTGTTTCATTCGGCTCTGTTGGTGCGACTGGCTCTTCGGCAGAAACAGACTCAAAATAAAAACAGATAATTACAAAACAAGACGGTGTTTGAGGCAACAACACCTGATATTATATATAACGGGGACTAACTCGATACAACCAGACAGACCCTTAAGCAAAAAAAGACTGACTCAAGACAAAGAGACAGACTCAAAACAAAAGACTGACTCGATATCCAAGCCAGGATTTACAAAACTCGGTTTCACTGATGCTCAAAAATGCGTGCCAGACGCTACATCCAAAACAAACCAAATGTCGCCCGCAGGCAGTTCACTTTACATACTCGCAGTATCTGAGCCCTCGAAATCCAGCAACTGGGTGGTAACGGGCTTGCCTGAGGTGGGTGGTAGGATAACCTTGTTATCGATCAAATCCTGCACTTCATGACGAAGGCGGGAACATCCATCGGTACTGTGACCGGACTGTTGATGGTACGCGCAGTACAAGGTAGCATCATGAGTGGCAGGGAGATTCTTCGGGAGTGGCCGAGGCTCCAAAGGCTTAAGATGCCCATTCTTCGCCAATATTAGCAATGCCCTAGACAAAGGCATGTGGAGGTCGTGAAAGACCCTGCGCCCTCGGGGCAGGTACTTTGCAGTTTGAGGATTCTTGCCAGATGCGCTGGCGAAAGGATCGGCTGGCACTGCCTTGGCTTTTTGAACCTTTCCCGGTGTAGGGTTGGGAACTACAGGAACTGCCTGGACATGACGGGGCCCATCCCGATTTTCTGTCTGGCTTGAACTGCCTTTGATCGGAGCGGGGAAAGCATCATCCACAGCTTTGATCACGATCGTAGATGTTTGTTGCTTGTTCATTCCTCTGACTTTCAGAGCCTCGACTGCCCACAGCAGTTGTTCAATAGGGTCGGCGTCCATCTTTGCCTTGTCCTTTCCTTTGGCCTCAGCCTGATCAAAGGTCGGGGTTGGTGCTGGCATGTCGTGGCTATAGCCAGAAGCCACCTCTAGCTGGCTGAGCTCTATCACAATTCGCCCCAGCAACGGGGGCTCCTGAGGTACGAAATTCCTGACATACGGCGCTGCTGGCGGTGAAGCCGACATTCCATAGGCGAGGTCTGCTACAGACCTTTGGAGGTCCCCTATCATTCCCATCAATTCGAAGGTGGTGGGCTCACGAGCTTGATATAACTGGGGAGCCCAAACCGGGTGCACAACGGGCGACCTGGGCGGGTATGACATACTGATGGCGGCCTCACTCTGCGGAGCGGTTCCCTGCTCCAATGCAGCCGTCATAACCACAACTTCTTCTGTATTTTGTGCCGCCATAATTCCTGCCTCAGCAAGGGGGAGACGCTGGCTATTCTGTATCAACTCTGCAACTTTCTGAACTGAAAGGAAAGACAGACAGCATTTCAGCCCAAACTGATCAAACATGGGTGTAGCCAAACAACTGTACCCTACTGCTGATCACTGTTCCAAGATTTCTGTTCCCAAAATACTGAATCTGATACCCGCGGATAACTGATTCCTGATAACTGATTCTCAACAATACTGATTCTGGTGCCCTCGGGCTTGGTACTCAAACTCGCAAACTGGTATATGCGTTCCCTGTAGAGATACACTCTAAAAGCACATAGCAGGTAAAGAGAGCCAAAACACCCCTATGTTGGGGTAGGGTTTCCCTGTCCTATTTTGTCAGGAGCTAGGGTTTCACTATGCACACAGCAGTTTCAAACAACCTATAATCGGGTAAGCAACCTGTCCTAACTTGGAATGGCCACTATGGATCCGAATATGCACTAGGTCGAATGGTCGAAAGGGTGCCCCGGTAAACCGGGGTTTGTGTTCCCATGCTGTCAGAGCCCATAGCCGGTTAGCCTTATGGACATGCCTTGACAAGACAAGCCTCCGGCAAACCGTTCAGGAATGGCAGATGGCAAACACTGTGTTCCTAGGCGCACCAATGCACATGCAATGCAAAGAAACACATAAACGAGATCAAAATAGGATATCACGAGTTCGAGTCAAGCTCTCTAAAAATCCCCAGCAGAGTCGCCAGAAACTGTAGCACGTCCCCGAATGCCCCGGGAGGATGAGTCCCGTTCTGTTCATTTGGGGTTACTACAGTTCGGACTCAACTTGTGTCGCGGTTCTTAATCTTGAACCAAAGAGTCCAAACCTGGCAAATCGTTTGAGAAAACAGATTTGTTTTGAAAAGTAGTGCCAAACATGGACTGCTTTGCCAGATACATAGTCGCCACCTAAATATTTTTTAATGGGGAAATTTAGGAAACCCTGACTCGGTGCCGAAGGCCACATGTCCGTCATCACCGGAGTTTGTCTCGGCTCGGGAGCTTGGGTACGATCGGGGAAGGTCAGCTATGAGCACCCCCTTTCGCCCGGTCCGAAGACCGGCCTCTACTAACCGTGATATCCAATTTTGAAAACGTTATGTGTTCTTATTCCAATTATTAGCCTAGAATTACTATGTTATGCGTGCAGCAAACAAGTATAGACTAGATTGCCTAATTTGGAAAGAAACATTGCATATCCGTTTGGTTTGAAAATGCTTTGGAATTTGCTACTCGCAAGTAGGCTAAAATGCGGATTTCAACGAGTTTTTCCAACTCAAACAATCTAACCTCCACCCACAGGCATTCAAACAGTTTAACACATAAGCATCTAGCCACATGTTAAGCATGCTGTCATGGCAACATTCACACGCATGCGATATGCTAAAGCGGAAACACTTACATCGTACTCCGTGCCAAAACAAAGAACTTGTTAGCAAACATGCATGATCCAAGTCCATGTTAAGTGCCTAATGCATCGCATACAAAATGTTGCTAGAATAGGCTCGGCTATCCTAAACATGTCATGTGAAAATGCACAATTATCACGTATTCAGTTTGGAATTTGAAGTACAAATGCAGTTAGCGTGATGTACCGAGCCTAATGCATGCAATACAAATGCGGGGATGCACACATGCATAGCATAAGGTATGCTAATTTAAACGTGCCCTAATATACCATCGTAAGCAGGTAAATAAAAGGGAAGAAAGAAGTGAGGTTGGAAGACATACACACCACCCACACACACTTATTACAGATTTGCCCTCACTCGGAGGGACCGAATGAATATTACAAATTAATTAACTACACAAGCTAATTAATATTACAAATTGCCCAATTTAATTTAATAAATTAAATAAATTAATTAAAACAGGAAAACGCCTCGGGAAGCGCGCCACCATGCATGGGCCGCCTCTGTTTTCCTTCCTTCACTCCTCTGGAGGCTGTCAAAACCTCAGGGATGCTCTCTTGGGCAGAGGGGATCATCACCGGCCAAGTGAAATTTCCACCGGCAGTGTTGTATGATCATCGGCACCAAATGAATCTGTCGGCCGAGAATTTGTTGCCGGCCGGCACCTTACACTGCCGGTCGGCAGAGTGTTCCTGCAGAACCTGCAAACTCACAGCAACAGAGGGCAAGGCAAAGCATGGCAGCACAATTCAAGGCATATATGCACCAAGCATGTCCCTTATCATTGTAATGACTCAAAGGGGCATGTGCCTCGATTCTCGGACCACCAATCACGTATTTCCATGCATGATGGCCCAAAGAATCAAGTATGCAACTTTGATTTCAAATGCATGCACACCAAATTAAACAAACAAAGCCCAATTCCTATCACCAATTCAAGGAACAAGGCATGCATGCTAGATGCAATGCAACCTAAGCATACAAGCTAAGGATGCAACATGGCATGGCAATGGACTTATGCAATCATGCAAGCATACATATAGCAATGCGAATGGATGGCAAGATGGACTTATACGTGAATTAGGCAGCTCTAATAGGGCCTAAAACAGCAGCCAAAGTGCTAAAAAGTGAGGGCTAAATGGCATACACACACACATGCACATAAGGACCAACACTTAAGCACAAATCAAGCAACATTCAAGCACACTTGAAAGGGACAAACATGAACAATTAGCATGCATTATAAGCTCTAAAATCATGTTATAAAATGATGCCAAATCATATTAAACAAGACAAGCAAGTGCATGCAAGCATGGTCCAAGTACTTGAAGCAAAGTCATGAAGCTTTGAAGCATGTTTATCACAACAAACATGGCATGCATTAAGCAACCTAAAACAGGTTTTTAGCACATAACATAAGGCCCAAAAGACCACTTAGATGGCATCTAGATGGCTCAAAAACAAAAGCATGCAAAGGCACCAAAACATGGAGCAATGCTACACAAGCTTCCAAAGCATTAAAGGGGCATGCAAGGCAATCAAACAAGCATGGAAATGGGACTGAAATGGCATGTAGAATGATCCCAAATCACCAAAACAATGCAAAGATGGCATGCTACACATGCACATGCTCAAGGCCAACAAGCCTAAATACAAAGGAGCTATATCAAGCGTGCCAAAATCAACCCAAATAACCTAGGACAGACCTAGGACATGGCAAAATAAGCACATAATCTTCACAAGACTAAGCCTAAAACATGCTCCAACAAAGGCTAACAACCTAAGGCATATTAAGGCATAAACATGGCATTACAAGGCAACTATGCTAAGCATGCATGGGGTACCAAAACCAACTTAAAATCATGTTATATTATGGATATATAAGCATGAAAAACAGACCAAACATGCTCAACACACACTCAAGCATAATGCTCTCTCAAGAGGCCAAAACATGCCCTTTTCAAGGACAACAAGGAGAGGGGGTGGCCCCCTCCTTCTTGGGACTTCAAAGCATCATCTTCACCACTGAAATCCCTCAAGATTTCAGTGGTGAAGAGACCTCAACACCAAAATCCCGGAGCTAGCACAAAATGGCTTAAAATGAGGCCTTTCAAGGCCTAAGGGTGGTCAACAACCCTCAAACAACAAAACAGTCTTAACAAACAATAAAGAGGGCCTAAAAATAGAACTTTTTTATGTTATAAAATAAGCACAAAAACAGCTCTAAGATAGGTATAAAATCAATGCAAAAAAGGGGGAAAATGGGACTAGATTCTCACCCTTGATGCCTTCTTCAACAAAGATGCTCCAATGGCCTCCTTTAGCTCCAAACCAGTCAAGAAACTCAAGAACAAGCCCTTAGAACCCTAGTTTCAAGAGGAAGGTGAAACACTAGGTGTTTGTGTGCAATAGTAAGACACAAAGCACCTAGTGAACAAAAGAGAGGGAAAGAGAGATAGAGTGTGTATCTAACTCTAACCCTAGAACTCAAACCCTAACAATGGCTGTTCTTGCTCTCAAAATATCCTAAAAATGTCCAACCTCCCATCCAAGAGAGAGCCTCTCTCTATATAAGCCTTATGTCTTGTAAAGCTTACAAGACAAGCTACAATAGAGGGAGATCCCTCCATACACGTGTATGGAGGGAAAGTCACTGCAATACAGCTGCCTAAAAATATCTCAAAAAGCAACTGCACAGTAACCGGCCGGCAAAAAATGCCATCTTGGCCAAAAACAGTGCCGACCGGCACAAAATAGTGCTGACCGGCAACAAAAAGTGCCGGCCGGCAAACTATATTGTTGGTGGCAGCAAAAACCAGCCGGTGGCCTCTAGCCACTGCCGGTGGTGGGTGGGGATGGTCTACAAGCCCTACCCTGCCTCTCAAAGGCAAGATGCAAGTGTTTGGTGCAAAACCAGACACTTAACGGTCAAGTTCGGAGATCCTGAGGCAAGGCGCGCGGGCCAAGACCTCCGGGAACTCCAAACGAACACAAACATGGATAATCACCGAGTGTTCAAATGGTGATGCCCAAGTCTTGAGGACGGTCAAAAATGGGGTGTCTACATTACCGAGGCACCCTTTTTGACCATTCGACCTAGTGCATATTCGGAATCTGTAGTGACCATTCCACACTAGAACAGGTTGCTCACCCGATTATAGGTTGTTTGAAATCGCTATGTGCGTAGTGAAACCCTAGCTCCTGACAAAATAGGACAGGAAAACCCTATCACAATATAGGGGTGTTTTTGCTCTCACTTGCATGATATTTGCTGTCAGAGTGTATCTCTACAGGTTGTGTGTATCAGTTTACTAGTTTGGGTATTAGGCCTATGGGCACCAGTTCAGTATTTTGGGAATCAATTATCTGCGGGTATCAAATTTAGTTTTGGGGGTAGTGATTTGGGAACAATGATCAGTGTTTGAGAACAGTGTATTCAGCTTATCAACTGCATGTTTTTATACCCGACTGTGTGTTGTGTTTATTTAAGCCATTATGCTGTCCGTTTTCTGGTTATTTATTTCCTTATTATTGCTTTATTTTTCTTTTTTTTAGGTAGTTTAGCACAATTGCTTCCGACCAAGCAGATATTCCCCAAGCATTCTAGACTAGAGGTCATTGACTCCATCGATCTGAGGATCTGGTAGACGGACAACCAGTGTTTTATTCTTTACCCCCGGTTGTTAGGCGGAGGTCGAGAAGACGCAGTGTATCGGTACCGAGATTGCCAGATCAGTGGTCTTTGAACAGTCAGGTTGAGATTTTCGAGTCTACTACAGAGATAGACATACCGGTAGTTTGGATAGATCAGGGCAATATGGCAGGAGTGGAGGAAATGATGCGTCAACTTCAAGAAAGTATGAGAGTTATGCAACAAGACGCTGTTCGTTGAGATGAATTTGCCAAACAACAGGTCGAGATCATGGCCCAGCAGGCAGAGTTAATCGCTAGGCTGCAACAACAGACTGGGGCATCTGCTTCACACCAGGCCCCTCCCCTACCAAGAGTCCCAATACCCGAGGAGACGACGAATGTCCAGAATGCCCAGGAGGATACTGACCTCCCAACGGGGCCGGCTCTGCCCCCGATTCTACCTCAACTATCTAAGGCACCTACGCCTATTAATCAACCAGACTCTCCCTTTGAGTTCGAGGTGGACCCTACAATGTTGAAGTTGAGCAAGCTTGAAAAGTTGTTCAAGAAATCCCAAGGGGTAAAGTCCATCCCAAACATTGAGAACGGGTATATCGACGCGACTGTGACGCTGCCAGATCGGTTCAAGATGCCACAAATCGACCACTTTGACGGGTCCGGGGATCCCATGGTACATCTACATTTGTTTTCAGACATACTAAGGCTGATGGGCCTCACCAGACTACAGAAGCTTTCATTGTTTGGCCGGACCCTGTCGGGTGTGGCGGCCATCTGGTATGTAAAATTGGAAGACGATGTCAAGCGGAACTGGGATGAGATGGCCGAGGCTTTCATTGCACTATACTCCTATAACACGTAAATCGAGATTACAACCCGTGATCTCGAGACAACAAGGCAGGAGCCTAAGGAGAGTTTCTCTGAATTCGTAACCCACTGGAGGGCCAAGGCCTCAATAATGACCATAAGGCCGACGGATAAGGATCAAATACGGATGGTTGTGCGCAACCTTCAACCCAAACTAATGCAGAAAATGATCGTGCTCCCCTTCCCTACCTTTTCAGATCTGCATGAGATGGGAGTACAGATCGAGGATGCCTTGAAGCAGGGCTTGATTGACAATAACAAAGAGCAACCCAGAAGAACCTTCAACCGAAACAATAATGTAGGCACAAGCAGTGCTGCAACTGCTAGAGCTTCAGAAGTAAGCATGGTCACCACCACTCCCCTAAGAACCCTTGCGACTACACCATTCTCCGGCGCGTTCAGTAGTAGCTCGCAAGCAGCCAGATACGCACCCAAGAGCCAAAGAGCCTTCACCCCACTATATATGCCCCTGTCCAAAGCTTTGGGGGTTTTAATCAAAAAAGGGCACTTGAAGCCCCTGGAGCCGCCGCCATTGCCAGAAAAACTTCCCCCCTCCCATAACCCGGCGAAGTATTGCGCGTTTCACCAACAGTACGGTCATGATATCGACCAATGCTATAGATTGCGTCATGAGATTCAGGATCTCATAGACAACAGGGTGATCGTGCCTCCAGAGAAACCGAATGTCACAACCAACCCTCTCCCACCGCACAACCAAGCTCCACCTCCCAAACACATCAACTTTATCCAGACCGGGGTCATGTCATACAACCCCAGCATATATATCACCTTATCTCACCTACCCAAGCCGGAGGTGTTCCTTTCTGACAGCACTGACTTGTGCATGTTGGACATCTCCCGAACCCAACCCAAACCAATGGTGGTGGCTGTCGAAGACAGAATAGGGATGATTTCGGAGGAAAGTGGTACGGTGGATTCAGGGACTGAGAAATTTGCGAGCTTTGCTGAGGAGGTGTACAACCCGAGTGGCTACATTGCGTCGGCGGGGCAGATTAGGCCAAATATGGAATTGCCGGTAGGGGTAGAAATTTGTGTACTACAAGGGGACGAACTTGATCAGAGGATAGAGGACTTAGCAGTTCTGGAAGGGGACATTGCTGACCTCCAGATTTTCAACAAACAAGATCCGGGGGACATGACGGTCAACTAGTTCGATTTTGAGGAGTCAGCAGAAGTCACAGGGTGGCTTGACGACCAACCAGATATTGTTGAAAAATATCAGCTAGAAAAGGGCCCGTCGGGGGCAAGGACATCAATTGTGGCCAGAAAGGCCGGGGATCAAAATACATCGCCGGAGAGCGCCGGTGCCAAGAATTTCGCTCAGGATTTGGGCATTTTGAATACAGGAGATTTTGAACAGCAGGTTGCATTGACATAGTTAGAATCGGAAGGAATCAAGGACTCTGAGAGAGCCAGAATAGCCAAGGCCCTTGTGGGAACTGAACCTGCTGTGTGCACAAAGATAGAGCGTGTTGCAAGCACATGGACGGAAGGTACTTCGAGTACAAGGATTTTTGTAACGGAGCCGGACAGGTGTCTATCGGCTGCCGATGGAATGTGGTGGGAAGATGATGATCTATGTCTTGCCCACACGGATGAGGATTGGGGGAGCAATCAACCTGATGATACCTGGTACATCGGCGAAGTCGATCATATGACCAGGAGCGGGCGGTATTTCAAGCCCCTGCATCTAGATCAGCCAGAAGCGTCCGGGAAGGACAATGAGGCAGAGAAACAGAAAGAGAAGCAACTCAAAGATGAGGCCGATGAGGCCGTGCTGAAACAATTAAAAAAGATACAAGCAGACATCTCCATCTGGGGGTCACTTATGGCTTCACGTGTTCACAGACAAACTGTCATATCGGCCATGGACAAAGCCAAACTCTTGATAGACACCACGCCAGAGCAGCTAGTTGGATTGGTTTTTCTGGGAGGAGGTTCCCCGACGTTGACCTTTTCTGACAAAGAACTACCGCCTGAGGGTGCAAATCACAACAAACCGCTCTACATCTCTGTGGAATATAGAAGCAAATGGATACCGGTGGTCCTTGTCGACACAGGATCCGCTATTAACGTGTACCCGTCAAGGACGACATATGCAATCGGGTTGAAGCCCGCGGACTTTGTGCCAACAGCCCAGGTGATAAGGACGTATGATAACACAAGCAGAGAAGTGATGGGGACTGTGAAAATTCAGACCCAGGTTAGTCCAGGACAGCACGAGATTGACTTTCATGTATTGGACGCTCCCGCAACCTTTAACCTACTTTTGGGGCAGCCGTGGCTGCACCAAGTAAAGGCAGTCTCTTCCACCTTGCACCAGATGTTGAAATACCCCCACGAGAAGGGGGTGGCTATTGTTTTCAGGAATTCGTCAATCCATCCGCCGCCGGAAGTGTCTACACCAGTTTTGGAAATCGAGCATGGCATAGAGGATGTGTTCCTATCGGGTTTTACCCTAGTCGAGGCTCGAGTTGTACAGAACATCTTAGCTATCGAGGAGGGGGTGTATGTTAGCGCTCAATCAGTGTACCTCATGAACAAACTCCAGCACATCCCTGGGATGAGACTAGGAAAGAGTGGCCGGAAAGGCATCGCAGTATCGGCCGAAGTACCGCACAACCCGCATACCTTTGGCTTGGGTTATCTGCCCACCAAAGAGGACTGGGTGAGGAAAGGCAAGGAGATGGCTAGGAGAGCCAGAACAAAGCAGGCAGCGAAGCCTTTTGAGTTAATGCACCGACCCATCCAGGGTACCCTAAATGGACGCTTCGTCCGGGAGGGGGAGGATTTCCCATTTTGTGGCTTCCCAGAGCCATGGCTGAATGTCGAAAAGAGGCGCTTGCCGGGATTTGAGATCTTCTTCGACCTGCAGTTATCAGGGGATGATGTTACCGAGGAGCAAGCAGACCTATCAGCGAAGGTTGAGCAGAATGAGAAAGTGGATTTAGAGAGCACCGAATTTGAAATGGGGGTAGCACTGGCTTGTCTACTTTCAGATCCTCCGATCGTATAGAAGTGCTTGGGGGATAACTTCTCGGTGTCCATGATCGGGAATGGAACGACTGTGAGCCCACCTACAAACATTTTGGATGCATTCATCGCACCCTCTCTCATCTGGCAGTACCGAGGAGGGATTTTGATCAAGCAGCACCGGGTCCGGTAGTGAGCCGGAATCTGATTCCACTGAATCTTTGGAGTCGGAATCAGGTTCCAGCTCGTCTGAGTCTGAGTCCGGTAATCCTGGGGGTGATAACCCGGATACCACAGTCCTGTCCAGGTCGTTTTTTTCTTTCTCTTTTGAGTCTGTTGTAACAGAGGAATCAGACGAATTGGATATGCTTAATGAGAATGGAATAGCTGTGGTTTCTGAGCACTTTTTTGCGCCTTTGATTTATTGTATTAATCAAGACTTTCAAAATTTTGATGAAAATGACGAGGAAGAAATTCCTCCGATTTTATAACGTCTAATTGATCAAGAGCAGGAGATATTTGTTAAACCCTTGGTTGATGAAATCACTACAGTTAATGGGGGTACTGAGGAGGATCCGTGGCTGGTCCAGATCGGGTCCACGTTGTCTTCGGAGGAACGCGAGCACTGAGTCGCTTTATTAAAAGATTTCAAAGATGTTTTTGCGTGGCCCTACGAAGACATGCCTGGAATCGATCCTGAGATTGTACAGCACCGGATCCCTCTTGACCCAGAGGCCCGACCCGTTAAACAAAAACTCAGAAGGATCCGCCCGGACTGGGCCCTCAAGATCAAAGAAGAGGTCACCAAGCAAATTGACGCAGGGTTCCTACTGGTATCCGAATACCCAACTTGGTTGGCCAACATTGTTCCGGTGCCGAAGAAGGATGGCAGGATCCTGGCATGCGTGGATTTCAGGGATTTGAACAGAGCCAGTCCGAAGGACGACTTTCCCTTGCCGCATATTGATGAGTTAGTGGACTTCACAGTGGGGCATGCTTTGCTTTCGTTCATGGATGGATTCTCGGGCTATAATCAGATAGTGATTGCACCTGAAGATCGGGAGAAGACTGCTTTCACCACCTCGTAGGGGACTTACTGTTATAGGGTGATGCCATTTGGGTTGAAGAACGCTGGAGGTACATATCAATGGGTTGCGACCACAATATTACACGACATGATCCACAAAGAGGTTGAGGTGTAAGTGGACGACATGATTGTCAAGTCCAAAGAAAGAGAGGGCCACTACACCGCCTTGCAAAAGTTCTTCCAAAGGATAAGAAAATTTCAGTTGCGGCTGAATACTCAGAAGTGTACGTTCGGTGTCACAGTAGGGAAAATGTTGGGGTTTCTGATTACACAGAGAGGCATCGAAGTCGACCCTTCCAAAATCAAGGCCATCTTAGAAATGCCACCACCAAGGACTGAAAAGGAGGTGCGAGGCTTTCTGGGTAAAGTGCAATTCATAAGACGGTTTATCTCAAAATTAACCTGGACTTGTGAACCACTTTTTGGTCTCCTGAAGAAAGGAAAGAAGTTCCAATGGGACGGCCGATGCCAAGCTGCTTTTGAATAGATCAAGGAATACTTACAGAGCCCACCCGTGTTGTCACCGCCCGAGTCGGGGAAACCATTGGTTTTGCATCTTTCAGTAACTGAGACTACAATGGGCTGCATGCTCGCACAAGAGTCTGAGGACAAGGTAGAGAGGGCTATCTACTATCTGAGCAAGAAGATGCTGGAGTATGAAACCCGCTACACACCGTTGGAAAAGGCTTGCTTAGCCTTGGTATGGTCTGCCAGGAAGTTGCGGCACTACCTATTAGCTCACTCTGTAATGTTGGTTTCAAGATTAGATCCCATCAAATATCTCTTCGAGAAACCGGCGCTTACAGGTAGCCTAGCTCGTTGGTTGCTTTTGCTTTCTGAATTCGATTTGAAATATGTGACGCGCAAGTCAGTCAAGGGAAAAGCGGTAGCAGAGTTTTTAGCCGATCATCCAGTGGAAGGAGGTGAAGCAGTTGAGTACTTATTCCCAGATGAGGCCATTTTGCACATCGAAGATGAAACTTGGACGATGTACTTTGACAGAGCGTCAAACCAATACGGGTATGGGATAGGGGTGTTGCTGATAGCACCCGACAATTCCCATATTCCTCTAGCTTTCAAACTCCGGTTCAAAGTCTCGAACAACGAAACAAAATATGAAGCATGCATTGCTGGTTTAGAAGTAGCCCTGGAACTAGGGGCAAAATGGTTGGACATCATTGGGGACTCGAACCTTGTTGTATCCCAAGCTAAGGGAGATTAGAAAGTCAAAAAAGAAAAGATGATAATATATCACCAGACCTTGGACTTGCTAATTCCTCGGTTTGAGAAACTAAACTTTGCTCATCTACTAAGAGAAAACAACATGTTCGTAGATTCACTAGCAACCCTATCTTCCATGATAGACATCCCTTTTGGAGTCCGGATGCGTCCGATCATCATTGACCAGAAATTTGCGCCGGCCTACAAGTTGATTGCTGCTATAGATGAGGTTCAAGATGAGAACCCCTGGTACTACGATGTTTGGAACTTCTTGAAAAAAGAGGCGTATCCACCAGGGACAAATACCAAGGATAAAAGGGAAATCAGAAGAATGGTCATTCAGTTCATCATTTGCGGGGGTAAATTGTACAAGAGAGGTCATCTGGGAATGCATAAATTGTGCATTGATGCCGAAGAATCGAAGCGCTTAATGGAGGCCATCCATGGAGGAGAGTGCGGAGCACATATGAACGGGGTAATGTTAGCTTGGAAGATCCTCAGATAGGGTTACTACTGGTCTACCATGGTATAGGATTGTATCGGCTTTGTTCAGCGATGCCATAAATGTTAGATCCATGCAAACCGCATGAACATCCCGCCGTCAAAGCTGTACAATATGACTTCGCCATGGCCATTTTCAGTTTGGGAAATCAATGTGATCGGGGCTGTCACTTCAAAGGGGTCTAATGGGCATGAGTTCATTCTGGTCGCGATAGACTACTTCACAGAGTGGGTTGAGGCCCAATCTTATGCAGTGTTGAAGGCTTCACATGTCGCGAAGTTTATCAGAAACAACATCATCTGTCATTATGGGGTCCGGAATGAAATTATCTCAAATAATGATTCCCATTTCAAGAAAGAAGTGATTGACTTGTTGGAGAAATACAACGTGGCTTTTCACAAGTCGTCTACATATCGGCCGCAGACTAATGGAGCAGTCGAGGCCACCAACAAGAACATCAAGCGTATTTTATAGAAGATGGTGGAAACCTACCGGGACTAGCCAGATAAGCTGCCATTTGCTCTGTGGGGCTACCGGACTTCAATTAGAACATCTACTGGAGCGACTCTGTATTCGTTGGTTTATGGGATGGAGGCCGCTCTACCTATCGAAATTGAGGTTCCGTCATTACGAGTACTGGCTGAGTGTCAGATAGTCGAAGTAGATTGGCAGCATAGCAGATTTGAAGAACTCATTCTCTTTGATGAAAGAAGACTGAAAGCACTGTACTATGTTCAAGGTTATCAGCGCAGAATTGCCAGGGCTTTCAACAAGAAGGTTAAGTCCCGAAATTTGAAAGAAGGAGATTTGGTGCTTAAAGACAGCTGAGCCCCCATCCATGACCCTAGGGGTAAGTTCAGACCCAATTGGATTGGTCCCTACATCATTAAGTCTATTTGGTGGAGAGGAGCTATCGTTCTGATGGACCTAGATGGCCTAGAGTTCTCACAACCGATCAATATGGACAAGATGAAGAAATATTACCCTTGAGAGGCTCGCTAGGCTGAAAACCCGAAAGGGCGACCTAGGCAAAAGTCAGAGCATAAAAAAATTGAAATTATAAAAACTGAGCTCGCAAGGTTGAAAACCCGCAAAGGGCAACCTTGGCAAAAGTTAGAGCGTAAAAGGTGAGGGTCAATACACAAGTGAACCTGAGCCGAACTACGTAAGACTTGATTCCCATCTTTGGGATACGTAGGCAACTTTATCCTGAAGTCTAGCCATAAACTTTTCTCCGATCAAACTTTGTCCATTTGATCATCTCGGTCATCTTTGTCTATTCAGCATTCAAAAGCTCGGTTGTGATCTCCGGTGCAGTGCTATTCAGACTAAGGGCAACTTTCCAGTTGCTAGGATCCGGGGTTGTGTATCTCAGTGACAGATCTCAGGCGTGTCCAGTTCTGATCCATATCGAAAATGGTTTTGAAAAGTTTTAATAAAAGTTGATTTTGCTCAAATTAATCTTTTACAACTTAGACCATTTTTGGACCAAACGGAAAATTTTCAGTACCCACAACCTTCAATTTTATTGATTTCAATACAGAGTTCTCCTGCTCTTGCATACAAATCGAAGTTGCTTTTCATTACATTCATAAAGAAAACTTGAAAGTTCTGATTAAAGCAAATAAATCAGGGGCATAGTCAGGTGTTCCTCCGTCCCCTCCCAGAGCTGGTCGAAGCTTCTGATGCCAAACTGGGCCCAATCTACGCCTCTTCATTAAGCCAATCTATGCACTCATCAGACAAAGTGCAACTGAAAGTGGGAGCGGAGGCCAGGAGCTCTCTAGTCCTCCATGCTGTGGCATACCAAGCAAGCTGTGCGCCTCGGACCGAAAATGCAGCAGGGTATTCTATCCCCTCCGCTGGGCAAATTTGATCATGGCCGAACTGGCGTTGAAATCGGAAAGGAAAGTAGAACACACAGTGTGTCAAACCGATCAACTGAATCCCGGTCTGCCGGGACATGCTGTAGCTCATTGCCGGTAAATTGAGCCAAAGGCACTGCCAAGCAATGCGGTCTACGGACAAATTGCACATCCAGTCGAACCACCATCCCTCATCAAGGGCATCGACTAGGCGAGATCGGAAGAAGTAGCCGCGAGCTGAGTATGCTGCGCAAGAGTCCACAACCTGTAATTTGTCCATCAACCACACCTGGGGAGGGATGAAAAATAAGAGATTAAAGAATAGAGAGGTGTATGTTGAGAAAAAAGTGAGAAAAGGGTTTCGAGAGAAAAACCGAGCCAGAGGGTCGAGTGATGTGAGCAATATATATGTGAGGAAGGGTGGGAACGTTACCTGCAGCAGTAGTAGACTCTCTGCAAATCTGGTCGTCTCCCGACGATGGAAAGCATCTAAGCCCATCAATGTCTCGGCCAATGACATGGCAATACAGCATTTTCCTTCCCTTAAGCCTTGGACAACCTCGATCAACCGGACACTGGATCCTCCAGAGCCTGAGGCAAGCAAGAAATGAGATAGCATGCACAAACAAAGGGCATGTCGCCGAAAGCCTTGCCAATGATGGTCACCGCGGACACCAGCATCGGAAAACCGACAAATCAAACTCGGAATATCCAACATTCCGTCACAAATCAAAGATCGAGCGACGTGCATAGTGAGCCCACACATTCGACTCAAGGTTTGGGCGTGGTTGAAACGGAGCTGGGGCAAGATTTCTTCGTTGCGCTCGGATTCCATCAAAACTTGGAAGTCTTCAAAGGTAGGACACATCTCTTGCCTACCAAGGCTAAAGACACGAGTTACCGGATTCCAAAACCTTGTCGCGGCATGGAGAAATGGAAAGTGCAGCAAAGTGCGACTCCGCGTGAATAGTGCATTTATGCCAAAACCCCGAAAATTCAGCTTTTCTGAGCCATCCAAGTTGGCAATCCAAGTTGTGAGATTTTGGGTAAGAAACTCTTCCATTTGGTGTAAATCGGTGTTGAAATGAGGAAAACTACAAGGCTGAGGCTTTTGAAGAGGATAAGGTGTTGAGTAGAAGACAGGTGTCAACATTCTGGAGGTCCTTACCATTTTTGGTCGGTCGACCAAAAGTAGTGCCAACTGAACATCTATTTTGGCCGATCGGCTAAAATATTGGCCGATTCCCATTAATTTCAGCCGGTGATGTCTCCCTTTGGCCGATGGCCTTTAATTGTGCTCTAAGCCAAATAAGTGTTAAGCATGATGAAAAACTGGTGATTGACACCACTTCTAATGCCTTCTGATGATGTTTTTGCGAACTAACACCTGTTACTTCATCTTGTTTATCGAGTTATTGTACATCTACTTATCGAGTTGTATTTTACATCCTTTAAGTCTTTGCTTTACTTATCGAGTTGTATTTACAGTTGGTTAACTTATCGAGCTCTTTGTTTTGATTGTCAAGTTATTTTTGTCCTTACTCGGTTCACTACCTGATTATTACGAGGCAAGTGCTTACTTTTCAAACAAAGGTTCAAATTTCATTTACATTGTAATGTAATGTGGTGCGATGCGATGCATGCGATGCAACACTTTTTGAACAAAATAGTTGCTTCATTTCCATCATGTCTTTTGCAAAAAGTACATTGTTTTGAGAAAGTAAAACCTGCCTGAGGCAGTGCAATGTGTTTAAACTACCTAAAAAAAAGAAGAAAAGGAAAGTAAAGTGAAAAGGGAAAGAAGGGTAGCAGAGTGTCTGGATTAATACTGGTGGCCTCCCCTTGTGGTCGATACACCTCCCACGCCCTTGTTCGGGTCAATCATGTGGTGTGGCACCTTCATTACTTAGGACAGTGCAAGAAAGTGCACTTTTTGAACCTTAATAGACCTTCATGTTGACCTCGAGCCGTGTCTTCTATGAGCGATGCTCGGTGCGTGCAGGGAGTATCCTTTCTTGTATCCTTTTTGTATCTTGCGAATTCTATAAATCGCTTCAATTCTATTGTATTACGTTGCTTCATTTTGACTTTAATAAAGCACGCTCGTTATGCGTCTTGCGTTGAACGGTGCCTCGTCTTATTTTGAAGTTGCATCTCAACATCATGAATAACATGCCTTTACCATGCTTCAGTTGAATATCTGCCCTTCTTTGTTCTCGCATTGTTGCACACATTGCATGCGTTTTCGCGTATGCTTTACTTACATGTGTTTATGCACCCTTATCGCATTATTACACACATTGCATGCGTTTTCGCGTATGCTTTACTTACATGTGTTTAGGCACCCTTCTCGCATTGTTACACGCATTGCATGCGTTTTTGTGTATGTTTTACTTGCATGTGTTTATGCACCCTTATCGCATTGTTACACACATTGCATGCATTTTCGCGTATGCTTACTTACATGTGTTTATGCACCCCTTTTCGCATTGCTACACACATTGCATGCGTTTTCGCATATGCTTTACTTACATGTGTTTATGCACCCCTTTTCACATTGTTACACACATTGCATGCGTTTTCGTGTATGCTTTACTTACATGTGTTTATGCACCCTTCTCGCATTGTTACACACATTGCATGCGTTTTCGCGTATTTACTTACATGTGTTTATGCACCTTTCTCCCTTTTTCGCATTGTTACACACATTGCATGCATTTTCGTGTGTGCTTTACTTACATGTGTTCATGCATTTTTCAGGAGGTTACACATTACTTGCGTTAGCGCGCTCGCTTTACTTACATGTGCTCATTCCTGCTATACACATTGCATACGTTTCCGTGTGTGCTTTGCTTACATGTGTATATTTGTTTTGCTTTACACATTGCATGCGTTTTCGTGTGTGCTTTACTTACATGTGTTCATGCATTTTTCAGGAGGTTACACATTGCTTGCATTAGCGCGCTTGCTTTACTTACATGTGTTCTTTCCTACTTTACACATTGCATGCGTTTCTGCAAATGCATTACTTACATGTGTATATTTATTCCTTCCTACACACATTGTATGCGTTGTCGCACATGCTTTACTTACATGTGTTTATACACTATTCGGTTTGCATTGTTATGCACTACTCGGCTCGCGTTGTCGGGCATGCCCTCCTTGCATTGTTATGTTTGTTTCAAATCGCATTGTTATGCACACACTCGGGTTACGTTGTTATGCACTCCTTCCACCCGCATTGTTATGCACACTTCACTTGCGTTGATTACGCACTTCTCACTTGCATTGCTGTGCATGTTTCTAACAATACTGTACCTGTTAAGTTTTCTTTCTTTTTTAGGCACGATATTGTATGTATGGTTCATTTGAAGCTGGCACGACCAGACGAACCGCACAGGTATTGTATTCTCCACGTCAAACGTAGCGAGAATTACATAATTCTCTTACATCCTTTCTGCATTGTAATGTAGTTTGGTTTTTGGCTTGCTTAAAACTGTTGCATTTATTGTATGTATTTGCTTCGTTACAGTTTTCTTTGCATGATCATAAGTTATGTTCGGCATCATGCATTGTTCTTGCATTTTGCCCCTGCCTTTGAGCACATATCTTGCTATCTTGCAGGCTTGTCTAAGTCTTCGACCTTGTCAAAAATGGGTCGTCTTTGGGCTTTGACATTCACTCCCGTCATTGTTATGACTTTCGAGTTCTGTCAAAGAGGGGCAACTGTAGACACCCCATTTTTGACCATCCTCAAGACTTGGACGTCACCGTTTGAACACTAGGTGATCATCCATGTTCGTGTTCGTCTTGAGTTCTCAGAGGTTTCGATCGCGCGCCTCGCCTCAAGACCTCTCGACTTGTTTGTTTTGTGCTTGGTTGTACACCAAACACTTGTGTTTTTGCTTCTGAGGGCAGGGAATGGCTTGTTGACCATCCCCACACCTCACCGGCCTTGGCTTGAGGCCACCGGCTCTGTTTTCTTGCTACCGGCCAAATATTTTGGTCGGTCGGCAATGTTTTTGGTCGGCCGGCCATTTTTGTTGGTCAATCGGCCATATTTTCCAGTCGACACCTTTCCATCTGCTTTTGACAGGTATTTTATGCCAGCTGTCACAGCCGGCATCCATAATACACCCCCTCCATACGTATATGGAGGGATTTGCTCCCTTATGTTAGCTTCTCCAACAAGCTTAGGAATTGGATTCCTATAAGAGGAGGCCCTCTCTTCCCTTTCCAAAGGTTGAACAATCTGATATATATGATATATATCACTCTCTCTCTATATCTCCCTCTCTCTTGATTTGTGTGTGTTAAAGTGTTCCAAAGGGGTTTTTGTTCTTAGTTTTGCACTATGACACCTAGAGTTACACCATACTTCGGTTACTGAGGTCTTGAGGGGTTGATTTCAGAGTTTTTGAGTTAGTTTTGATCAAAAGGAGGTGCTGGATTTGGTGTTCTTGAAGTGTTCTTCAAGGGTGAGAACTACCTCTTTTATTCCCCATTTTTCCTTAAGCTTTTAACCTATCTTGCATGCTGTTTTGAGCTTAGTGTATAACTGATAAAAGTTCTGTATTTTCATGCTTAAGATGTTTGTTTAAGGTTGCTTTTGGGTTGGGGGTTGTTTACACCCTCTTAGGCCTTGTTTGGCCTCTTTTTGAGCTTTTCTCTTAGGGCTTTGGAACCCCTTTATTTCACCTTCTCACCATTGAAATCCAGAGGCTTTTCAGTGGTGGAGAAGTGGTTTTGAAGTCATGTATAGGGGAGGGACAACCCTTTCCCTTCGTGTCTCATTTGCTTGTGTTAAAGGATTATAAAGGTAACATGCTTGCTTAGCTTTATTTGGCTTCATTTCAATGGGTATTTGGTGTTATTTTAGCATGTTATACCTTTGTTTCATGTTGGTTCGATGGCCTATTGCATGCATCATGCGCTTGCTTTGTAATCCCCTCTATTGTCATAATATGTATCATGCATTTAGACCATCATGCATGCATGTTTTAGATTGACTTCATGAAGCTTTTAGCTATGTTGTGACATGCTTAAGTTCTGTTTTTGGTCTTTTGGGTCATGCTTGCCATGCTTTGTGTAGCCACTTTGCATTTTAGCTTGTTAGCTTTGGGTGTGTGAGTCATGAGCATGCTTTATTTGGGCTATTTTAGTGATTTGGAATCCCTTATCATGCCATTTCAAGCCATGTTCCATGCTTGTATGCTTGCATTTACCATCCTTTCAATACTTTGAAGAGTTGTTGTTCTATGCTTTGAAAAGGGGTCATTGCGCATGCCTCTTTGTTCAAGTCTTTGGGCTGCCATATCAGTGGGTTTTGGGACTCATTTTGGCATATTATAGCTCTATTTTTCATTGCCTAACCCATGCCATGTTTGGTTGAGGTAGTTGTAGTGGAATACTCTCTTTGTAGTCTTGAATGCCCTTGTTTTGGTGCCTATTTCTTAGCATGTTTTGGTCATGTTCCATACATTTCCTAGCCTTATTTTGGTCTGCCCTAGGACTGATTTAAGTCATTTTGGTTCTTTGAGGCTTGGTTGGTATGACCATAGCTTGACCCCCTTTTGTTAGCCTCAAGTTTTGGCCTTCATTGCATGCCTTACTGACATGGCTTGGTTGATTTGGCATCATCCTTAACACATTTTCAGAGCTTAGCATGCATGTCATTTGTCTACATTAGTCTCTTTTTAAATGTGTTTAAAAGTCTCTCTTTCCATGCTTAAGTGATAGGCTAGTTAGCATGCATGTTTGCTTTGCATTTTGGTGCCTTCATCCATCACTTTTGGCCACTGTTTTTGGGTATGGTTGAGGTCCCCCATTTTGGTTTAAACCCACCTTTGCATATAGTCGCATATTTGGCATGTTGCATCTTATTACATTACTTGCATGATTCGCATTCCATCATGTTTATATACTTAGTGTATTACACGATGATTAGCTAGTTGCATTACATAACCTTGCTATATACTTGGCGTGTTCATGTTACATTGGCATTAGCTTGCATACTTAGGTAGCATTGGGTTACGTTGAGTTAACATGCTCATATTGCATTGCCTTAGTTACATGCCTTGCATTGTATATGGCATACATACATTGCATTATGTTTGGTTTGGGGTGTCAAACTAAACATGAGGAATGAGGGATGTTCGTACTTGAAGTGACGAAACATACCTCAATCCTCAGCCGCCGTCACTCTTGATCCAACATGATAGAGTGTGTAGCATCCATTTGTTTTGTGTATCCATTTTACATTGATATGCACACTTGGCTCCTTTGGCTATCATGCGTTGAAATGCGTGATTGGTGGCCCGAGGATCAAGAGCCATACTCCCTTGAGTTCATAGCATGATAGGGAGGGTGGTCGTACATACATTTGGCTTGCAAATTCCACGCCATGCACTGTCTGTCCTCTGTTGCAACAAAACCAGTATTCTGCAGGAAGAAATGGCCGGTCGGCAACTTTCAGTGCCGGCCGACTATCAATATCCAGCCGGTGGTCCCATTTTTGGTCGATGACAATATTTCCATGGCCAGTGGTGTTTTCTCTCGGCCAGTGGCATCCCAAAGTGTTTAGGGAGTGGTTTAGAAGCAACCTTAGGGTTTTCACAACTACCAGAGGTGAAGAACAGTGCAAACAAAGGCAACGGAGGCATGGCAACGGGTTTCCGAGCAAGGCAAATCGAGCATGCATCATCCAATCATTCCGAGGCGGAGCCGCGGTGGCCTTTTGAATTTCATACTTAGTTTATTTTGTAATTAATTCGTTAATTAATTAAGGGACTGTAATAATTAATTAGATAGAGTAGTTAATTATCTATTGGGTTAGTATTATTCTTTCGGACCCTCCGTTGAGAGGGCGAATTTGTAATAAGTGTGCGTGCGTGTGTGAATGTCTTCCAACCCCACGTCTTTCTCCCTTTTATTTACGAGCTTTTGATGGTTAGTTTAGGGCATGTTTCAATTTGCATACTTATGCTCACATGTTTGCATCATTCATCTGTATTGCATGCACCGGGCTCTGCGTATCATGCTAATTGCATAGCATTTCAATTCCAACTTGAACACGTGTATCGAATTGCCACATTTCACATGCCATTCTTAGAATAGCCGAGCCTATTTTAGTTGCATTTTGCATGTGTTGCATTAGCCATTTTAACATGAACTGGGATCATGTATGATTCCTAACTAGTTTCTTGTTTTGGCTCGGAGTACTAGGTAAGCTTTTATGCTTTAGCATCTTGCATGAGTGTGAGTGTTGCCATGAGGCTATGTGCTTATGTGATATAACTGCCTGAATGCCTGTGGGTGAAGGTTGGGTTGCTTGAATTAGAATAATTTGTCGAAACTCGTATTTTAGCCTACTTGAGAGTAGCAAACTTCAAACCATTTTCAAAACAAACGGATATGCGATGCTTTGTTCCAACTTGGGCAATCTAGTTTATACTTGTATGCTGCGCGTATCACATAGTAATTCTAGGCTAATAACTGGAATAAGAACGCATAATGTTTTCAAAACTCGATATCATGCTTAGTAGTGGCCGATCTTTGATCGGGCAAGCGGGGGTGCTCATGAAATGACCTTCACCAATCGCACCCAAGTTCCTGAGTCGAGGCAACTTTGGTGATGACAGACATATGGCCTTAGGCACGAGTCACGGTTTCCTAAATTTCCCCAAAATAAAATATATAGGTGGCGACTCTGTATCTGGCAAAGCAGTCCATGTTTGGCACTTCTTTCTAAAAATCAATTTTTCAAAACGATTTGCCGGATTTGGACTCTTTGATGATTCATCAGTCTTGCATTACACTCCGCGAGATTAGATACGGGACCGTCACATTGAGTTCGAACTGTAGTAAGCCCCAATGAACAAAACGGGATTCCCTCCCGGGACGTTCGGGGACGTCCATAATTAGTTATCCCAAATGGCATAACAAGAAATTCATAGTGACCATATCTCGTTCTGAATGCTGTTTTCTCAAAATCTTCTGCCTTTACTTTCAATTGGTGGTATCTGGATCTCAAATCAATTTTGGAGAACACCTGTGATCCCTGCAACTGGTCAAACAAGTCATCAATACGTGGTAAGGGATATTTATTCTTTATTGTCACCTTGTTTAGTTCTCGATAGTCAATACACAGGCGCAAAGTTCTATCTTTTTTTTTTCACAAATAACACCGGTGCACCCCATGGTGAAGTACTAGGTCGGATAAACCCTTTGTCAAGTAGGTCTTGCAATTGTTCTTTTAGTTCTTTCATTTCAGTGGTAGCCATTCTGTAGGGAGTTTTAGAAATAGGCTGAGTGCCTGGCACAACTTCAATAGTAAATTCTATCTCCGTATCCACTAATTCCCCTGGCAATTCATTTGGGAACACATCTGGAAATTCGCTAACAATGGGGATACTTTTCAATTCAACATTCAAAGATTGTTCAGCTAACACATAACACAAGTAACCCTGGCACCCCTTCTTGATCAATTTACATGCTTTCATTGTAGATATTAAGTAAGGTGGAGGCACTAACCCGTTACCCACAAACACAATTTCTTCTTGTTCTGTAGGTTTAAATACAACCCGTTTTGTCACACAATCGATGGTGGCACAATATTTAGTTAGCCAATCCATGCCCAAAATTACATTGAAATGTCTAAAGTTCATAGGCAACAAATCTACATATAGAATAGCATTCCCAACACGCATGTCACAAAATCGATACACAAATGCACACAACACAGATTCCCCGGATGCAACACACACACATAGAAAATATGGTAATGGTTCTAGGGGTCTACTCAGTCTAGATGCAAACGCACAAGTTACAAAAGAGTGTGTTGATCCAGAATCAATTAACACAAAAGCATCCTGATTGCATATAAAGATAGTACCTGAGACAACGGCTTCAGCATTCCGTGTATTGCACAGAACAAGCGCAAAAACTCTCCCTTGCCTCACGGTATCTCCAGTGGTAGTAGATCTCATAGTATTTCTCGGTTTTGGGATGGATGTTGTTAAGCTAACAGCTAATTTTCCACTGTTCTGGTTACAATCTCTGGCCATGTGCCCTTGTTTACCACATTTAAAACAGGCTCCTGACACATGGTAACAAACTCCACGATGCCTTTTACTACAAATATTGCACATAGAAGATGTATCTTGAGAAGAATTCGAAGCACTTGAGGAGCCCGTGTTTTGCTTCTTTGAAAATTTCTTCTTCGAAAAGAAGCCTTGTCTTTTGCTACCTTTCCAGTCAGTTGTTGGTTTAGTTTGTCTAGCTATGTTAGCTTCTGATATTATGGTCCGGTCTAACACCTCAATATAAGTCTCTAGTTTGAGAACATTCACCTTTTCTAAGATGTCATCCTGGAGTCCCCCTTCAAAATGTCTCGCTTTCTTGTAGTCAGTGTCAACCACATGTGGTGCAAACCTAGCCAATTCAGTGAACTTGGCATCATACTTAGCTACAGTCATGCTGTTCTGTTTAAGTTCCATGAACTCCGACACCTTCCTATCACGGACACACTGTGGAAAGTACTTATCATAGAAAATTTCCAAGAACCGTGTCCAACCAATACCCTTATTGTTTTCACGCATTAGCATCCACCACTTTCTTGCCTCATCTTCAAGAGTAAAAGTGGCTAGAAGCACTTTCTGTGTCTCTGAACAAGGAAACACTTCAAATAGCTTTTCAATACCGAAAACCCATGCTTCGACTTTTAACAGATCCAATCCCCTATGAAACTGTGGCGGTTTCATTTTCTTAAACTCTTTGGTGAGAGCTATTATTCGGTCATCATTCTGATTATCTTGCACAGGTGGTACTGGAGGAGGAGGCGGAGGGTGTGGTTGTTGCCACTGCTGTTGTTGCCTCAATGTTTCTGTCATTTCCTGAATCAATCTTTTCATTCTATCCATTCTGGCAGTAGAAGACTCCTATATTTCATCACCTCTTGTTCTCACCATCTTATTAGACTTGCATTATTCCTCATACAAAAGATTCACAAGTATGCATATACTAAAGGGCACATATATTCAAACAATTCGAAATGCAAGCAAATCACAACTTATAGCACATAACCATTCCCTTTGAAACATTTAAGCATATTCTTGATGCTTTCGAATTCATACTTATCACATGAATGCATCCTAGATCTTTTCTAGACACATATTGCTCATTTGGACAAGTGTGTGAGTTATTAACTCGTGCTCTGAAACCACTCTGTCATGACCCGAACCCGCCCCTATGGATTAAGGTCATAACCGGCCAGTAATCAAGGGATTACCTGCGGCCTCAAGCCAATTAAAACGTATTCCATCAGAGTTAAGGGGCCAAACGGAAGCAAATTTAAAAATTTTGTCCATAGAGCCGTGCTTACATGGCACATCAAATAACACATATCTGCATTCATTAATGACTCACAGCAAAAGGGAAATCAACTTAAAATGTTATACACCCACAAGATTATTCAAGTCTTAGTCAGCCTAACCAAAACTTATATACAAAAGTAATCCAACAATTTCGCCAACATAATGAGATTATAACAAAAGATCAAAAGAGGCGAAAGTAAGTCTCATGCGTGAGACATTTGGGCTGACTCTCCAAAACTTGACCTTTCTCACAGACTTCATCGGTGCCGTGTTTGGACAACTCTTTGCTCACCTACATATACATGAATGAGTGTGAACGAAAGCCCAGTGAATAATATCAATTAAGGAAGGTACACATATGAGATTCACATATATCGAACGGCCTTGGGCCCATATAGAATTCTATTTGGTGCATTATTTTGGTACATTAGGCGATTCAAGCCCGAACGTATCAAACGGCCTTTGGCCCACTTCATTCTTTAACAAACAGCCTCGAGCCCAATTCATTCATGTATATCAAACGGCCTTTGGCCCAAACAATTGTATCCAACAACCTTTGGCCCATTCATTCATTCATTCATTCATTCATGTCAAACGGCCTTCGACCCATTTATTTATTCATGTCAAACGACCTTTGGCCCAATCGTTCATGTCAAATGGCCTTTGGCCCAATTGTTCATGTCAAACGGCCTTTGGCCCAATCGTTCATGTCAAACGGCCTTCGACCCGATCATTCATGTCAAACGGCCTTTGGCCCAATCATTCATGTCAAATGGCCTTCAGGCCGATCATTCATGTCAAACGGCCTTTGGCCCGATCATTCATGCCAAACGACCTTCGGCCCAACCATATGGCATAACAAATGTTTGTCCACAATTCGATTTAACAAACTTATAAGACTTATATGGAAATAAGCAATTGGACAAATAACATACTTCAAATATCTTTATTAAGATATTACTCACAGTGATCTGCCGATGGATTTGCCCTCGTGCTTGACCCCTACACATTTCATGAACATAATGGGTCATAAACGAGTCAATCCGTTCTCAATTCATACATCCCTCTTAGGCTTCCTTTTTTTATCCTTTTAACTCATTTATGATGCTCAATACATGCCTAAGAGTTCTTAGAGATGAAAGAGAACGGAAAATGAAACATAAAACCACTTTTCAAAATTTCTGAAAAATGGCTTCCCGCTCGAGCTTGAGCGTGGCTTCTGCCGCTCGAGCGAACCCCATGGTCTGCAAAAGTACTGGTTTCCTCATTTTTATGCGCGAGCATGAATTCGGACGCTCGAGCTGAAAGTCACACTACATGGCTCCTCGCTCGAGCATTAATGTCCTCACTCGAGCAGACATCAATGTCTGCAAAAATTCTGGGACCTCGCATTTCACGCTCGAGCGGACATGCCAAATTCTGGGTTTTCCAGAATTGTTCTTCAAGTTTAAACTCAAGGTCCAAGGTTCAAACTCAAGTTTTTTGGACATAAAAACATATAAACACGTTACATAATGTGAGGACACCACCAATATGAAGCCAATTGTTCAAAATCATAATCAAACTCTCAAATTAATCAGCATTTCCCTTGTACGATTGAAACCCATGCATTCAAACTTCATATAATCTTCATATTTCCCTTAATCAAACATGCATGTCAATTTTGACTCCAATTCTAGTGCAAATAACACTTATAATTATGAAACTCATGGAGATTATACATACATGTGAGATTTGGTGCCCCATTCTCCTTGTTTAACATGATTCATGCTCAACTATGCAAACTCATAGCAATTCTATGCATGCATGTACATATAAGCTTTCAATTCTTCAATTTCATCTCAATTGATGTTCTTGATCACCCAACTAGATTGAATACACAAATTTACAAACTTATACTCATGAATTCATACTCAAGTACTTAACTAGAAGCTCTAATCACCCAAATTATGGTTAATTCTTGAGTTGATCTTCAAGATCTTCAAGCTTCTTGATTAATTCTTCAACTTGAGCCTCCTCTCTCTCTCTCTAACTGACCCACACACTCTCTCTCTAGAGTGTAATCTTAGCAAAAATGAATTCAAAGAGAGGAATTGTGTGTATAGAGGCCTAATCACAATGGCGTAATCGATTTCGGATTCTGTGGCCGATAGGGCCTTGAATTTAAATTCTAGAGTAGCGAATCAAACAGATTTTCCTACGGTGAACAGATAGAAATTCAAAACCACATATATTTACTTAAATGGCACTCTAAATCATATCAAACACATAATCACATTCATAATAGGATTAATTAGCATAATACGGGACAAGGTTATCACACAAGATCACAAAGGCTAAATCTGCCACAGTTCTCAGAAAATCTTCAGCCATGCTCAACAGCTCAGAAGCAGTGGGTTTGGCCATTGGTGCCCGCGGTGTATTTGAACCGATTTGGTCTTGATGAATTGGTTGGAATAGGCTCTTTAGAGCAGGTTGGACTGGAATTGGGCTATTGTGGAGTTCAAGTTTTTGGGTTTGAGATGATTGGAGTTCAAGTGCATCCATCATACATAAATTCGTGCTTTCTATAATGAACACCTTACGGTTGGGTGAATGGGCTGGGGTGATGTATATGCTGGTGTTGTTGGTGGATGGTAGTGTATGGATTAGGTTGAGGTGTGCAAGTAATAGGTTAGTGGTGGCATGAGGTCTTTTTTGGTGGAGCCATGATCTCTTCGTCAATAAGATCCTGAATCTTATGACGGAGGCGGATGCAACGGTTTGTATTATGACCATGTTGTTGATGATAGGCACAGTATATAGTCAGGTCATGTCTTAGTGGAAGAGGACTTGGGAGGGGTCGGGGTTCTAGAAGCTCTAGGTGCCCTTTTTCTAGCAGAATTTTCAAGCCTTGAGAGAGATCCATGTAAAAAGGATGGAAATTTCGAGCTTAGGGCCGAGTTGAAGTGGTTGGTTTTAGGCTATTATCAGCAAAAGGGTTTTTGATGGGAGTGGTGATAGTGTTTACTTTTGAGCATTTTGCAGCTGTGCTACCACTGGTAGTAGCATTGGAACTGCAAACAACATTCTTCCTCATAGGCTCATTATCTTCCATAACGATCCTTGTCTGATGGCATCCTCGATTTGAACCCCAATTTCATGGAGGTCTTTAAAATTGAATAGTGGGAGGACTATCATTTTCTGCAATAGCCTTCCATGCAAATTTCTCACAGCTATACGAACTTGCTCTTTCTCTAGAGGCCTGTTTGCCATCATAGCCGTCTTTGCCCTCTATCTAGTAACAAACTCTGAAAAGCCCACCTTTGGTTCCTAACGTGTTCCCTCCAGATCACGAGTTGTGACCTCGATTTGCATGTTGTAGGAACACTGGGAGACAAAAGATTCGGCCAACTGTTCCTAACTCTGTTTTACGAAGTCCTCTAGTTTAGCATACTAGATAGCAACTGTACCGAACATAGTCCTTACAAACAACAACAACTTTTGGATTCTGGTCAAACCCATCGGTTTCATAATATTAGAAAAAAGACACAAATGTACGATCGGATCCCCAAAACCATCAAAACAGTCAATATGAGGCATCTTGAACCGCTCTGGCAGAGTAACAATGGACTCAGTGTACCCGTCTTCGATATCTGGAATAGAACTAACTCCTTGTGCCTTCTTGAACAACTTTTCAAGTTTATTGATTTTAAGTAGGGTAAGGTCCAACTTGACCTCAAAAGGTGCCTCTGATGAACTAGAGCTTTAAAAATCTGGGCCGGGATTAGATCTGCCTGGACTAGAAGAATAAGAACACCTTTGGCTGATAGATCCTGGGCCGTAGGATTGGCAGTAGTACCTTGCGTAGGAGTAGCAGTGTCAAGTGTATGAGAAACAGAAACCATAGTTGGTTGCTGTTGTTGTTGTTGCAACTTATTGGTGATCTCGGTTTGTCAGGCCATATCATGTTAAAGTGAGTCTACTAATTGCTAAAGACAGATCAATAAATCCCCTAAATTTGTCAGAGGCTAAGCTATTACAGGAGTAAATGATTGTGCCTGGGATGAACTGAACAAAGGTGATCTAACTGGTGAATGTCGAAACAATGGAACTGATGAACCCTGTCTGGTCCTTCTTTGTCTTGCCACCGGCGAAAGTGAAGCACACACTAGCTATCCCTAAACTAAATCTTCGACCTTATAAAGTCTACCAACACGAGTCCAGAGTACCTAGAGGATATCAGAACCTTCTGAAGCTATGGTTTTAGGACTACCTAGCAAAAGAAACAAAAAAACAGACAGCACCTCAACCCAATTTTCAACAGATATGATCATAGCTAAATGAATGTGCTCCCTTGAATTCTACCCCATAAACTAATATAACTGAACCATTAATCTAAATTCAAGAACCCCTGTATAGATCCAATGCATAGCGTGTAGCAGGCAAAGAGAGAAAAAAAACACCCCTATGAGGGGTAGGGTTACCCTGTCCTAGCTTTGTAACGATCTAGAGCTTCACTACTTCAAACAAACAGTATCACAACATCTTGAATATGGGAGAGCCTCCTGTCCTATTTTGGAAAAGTCACTAGAGCTTACTACATGCACTAGGCCAATTGGTCAAAAGGGTACCTCAGCAAGATTACCTACTATACCTTTTACACTTGACACTGAAAAGTGAAAGGAGGATCAAGCGGTACTGTGTAATCAGATCCATGGGTTGTGTTCCCAATGTGACATTGGCTATGGCCGGCCAGCCTTTTAGCAAGCTTTTGGCAGGCCTCCGGCAAGTCCTCCAGGATATCATACGGTAAATGATGACTTAAGAGCACCATGCCAATGCAATGCAAAAAACATATATATGTAAATAAAAGTTCACATCATGAAGTTCATGTCAAGTTCTCTAAATCCCCAGCACAGTTGCCACAAACTGTAGCTGGTTTTTCACACTCCTCAGAGGGGTTTAGTCTCCTTGGATGTAATTCCTTACAGTTTGGACTCCCGTGGTTTTGAATCTGGCTTCATAAATGCAATGTGAAAATAGAAAAATGAATGAGAGTCCAAATCTGGCAAATCTAGAAAAATCCATTAATCACCTAAGATGCCAAAAATGGACTGCATTGCCAGATTTCAGAGTCGCCACCTAATATTTTTAGGAGAATTAGGAAACCTGTGACTCGTGCCAAAGGCCATTTGTCTGTCATAACCAAAGTTGTCTCAATTCAGGAACTTAGGTATGAGGGGGGAATGTTATGAATTGAACACCCCACTCACCCGATCAAAGATCGGCCTCTACTAAATCATGATGTGAATCTTATAGACATTATATGCTCATGTTTTGATTTATTAATATGCTAACATTACTATGTGAAGCGAACAAGTATAGACCACGCCACTTACTTTGGAATGCTTTGATCTTATGTGATTTTGAAAGAGTTTCGAATATGTACAACTCAATGAAAAAATAAGCTCATATGTACAGCAATCAAAGTCCTTCCAATTTAAGCAAAATAGCTTTCATCCACAGGCATTCATAGAGATATTCCAAGTAAGCAAGTAGCCTCATGGTAGTATGCTCAACATGGTAACACAAACACACATATAATATGCTAAAGAAAAAATGCTCACCTAGTACTCGACCGTGATAAGCCAAAGAAAAGTAGATAGTTAGAAAAAAAAAATGCATTATCCTAATATGCAAAATGCCTAATGCAACGCATACAAAAATGCAACTACGACATTCGGCTACTAACATGACACGTGAATTGACTCAAAGCATGAGGTAGTGCACATAATCAAGTAGGAAATAATAACGGCATCAAAGTGATAAGCTGATTCGTAATGCATGCAAAAATGGATACGAAGCATAGAAATGATGAAGAAAAACATGATGCTTTATACAAACATGGTAAACGTGTAAATAAAATGAAGAAAGAAATGGAGGTTGGAAGACATACATCTAGTGTTACAAATTTTCCCTCTTACGAGAGGGTTCGAATGTCCTAATTAACTAATTATTACAAACACAAATGAATGAACTAATTATTACAAATATGAATCTCAAAGCGACTAATCTAAAGGAATTGAATGAAAATCAGAAAATTACGTGCACACAAGGAAGAACATCCTCCGGAAACCTTTTCGTTTGCTGCCAGACATTGATATCCATTTCCATGCTTCAAAATGGAACTAGCAGAGAGTTTATAATATTTTCGATGAAAGGGCTCTCATATGGCTTCAAAGCAAAATCAAAACGAGACTAAGTAAATGAATGAAAGCTATAAAGAGTTGTTGTATGCTCATCTTCCTACTCATGGAATATAGATGAGACATCCATTTCTATGCTTCAAAGATAGAACTAGAAGAGAGCTTACAACAACTTTGAAGAAGAGAGATAGATTCAAGAATTAAGCTATCTATTTAAATACAGTCCATATTCACACAAAAACTAACTAAAACAATGCTGAAATCAATCTAAATAGGTGAAGAAGAAGAGAAAAAGCATGGAGAAAACAAAGAGATCATAACTAATGGATAAGTCTATGGAAGGGTGGCTAACCCTTCCAAATTCAACAAGGTTTAAATCACATTTTAATGCCTAAAGTAACTCTGAAAATTAGTATTATAATAGAGAATGATGAACAAAAGAGTGAAAGAAAAGGTTATGAAAAGTGTTCAAAGATTAACCTCTTAAAAAGAGGAAGGGCTTCTTGATTCACAAACTCCAATCCAAACACCCTCAAGTATCTAAAATAAGGCTCAAAACTTCAACAATAAGCTTCAAGTTTGAGCTTCAATGGTGTATCTATAGTGTATCTATATTTAAGAGGGTGAAGAGCTTTTGGAATAGTTTTCTAACACTAAACTCTGAGGGGAGGTGCTCTATTTATAGAATTTCGGCGTCTCACATCGGGAATATCTTCAAAGGAGAGCAGCTAGCTAAATTCCGTGCATGGGAGCAACCTTTGGTGCAAAAATATCTTTTGTGCTGAACATGGCCAACCGGCCAAGAGGATGTACGGCCGGCCCAAATAATGTGGCCTGATGGTCAACTTTTTGTCTTGCTGCTCTTTAAGTGATCAAACCAGAGGAATAGGTTTTGGTCCAAAGGGGATTCAAGGTTTGGGTTTGAAGCTCGAAACCAAATTCTTTTGCTGAAGATTCGAAGAATTGCACAGCGTAATGTCTTATCATCGAGTGTTCAGAATGAAACACCTAAGTCTTAAGAACGATCAAAATGGGGTGTCTACAATGCGATAGAGATCTGAAGGTTTAGGAGTGAATATAATAGGTTTGGGCTCATTGGTTATCGGGCATAATGTATTGGCTTGGGTCGAGGTTGATTGTTTGGTAAGACAATGATGAAATTTATATTGTGGGGTGGTAATTTATTGTGGTTAGGGAAAGGATTGTTGACAACCTCAGGATTTTTAGGTAGGGTGATAACCTTGTTGTCAATTAAGTCTTGAATTTCATGGCGGAGGTGAAAGCAATGGTCAGTATCATGGTTATGTTGTTGATGGAAGGCACAGTACTAGGTGGGGTCATATCTAGTTGATAGTGGATATGTGAGCGGCTTTGGTTCAAGAGGTTTGAGATGGCCTTCCTCTATGAGGATTTGAAAAGCTTTGGACCAGGCCATGTAAAGGGGATTGAAGGTGCGGCTTTGGTAGCGACGAGCACCAGTCCTAGAAGTATTGGCAAAGGGGTTGACGGGTGTTGACTAGGTACTCATGGGAAGGACTCCTACAGGTTTGGGATTTGAGTTAGGATTAGTATTTCTAGTAAAGTATCTCTCTCCATGGTTCAGCCTTCCATTGCTTGTTGGCCCTTGATTCAAAGTGTCCTCAGCCTGGCTTCTCACACTGAATTCACTTGCGATACCCCTTACATGGGCATTCGTGTATTAAGTAGCAAAAGTTTCATCCACAACATTCTCAACAACTGTAAGGATTTGCTGCTTGTTTAGGCCATTGAACTTCAGAGTGACAATAACCCATTAGAGATGTGCACAAGGAACAATACTTGTCCTAGACTCATTTTTACTACTTGTTTCAGCCTTGTCAAGGAATTGAATGGCTATATTTGGGTAAAGCCCATTTGCTTTTGTAATGGTATCAACTAAGCTTGAGATGTCTTTGAACAATGTGTCCAATTGGGCCACCCTCCGACTTTGGGTTAGCCCACTCCATTTTTAGCTTGCCCCAAGCTTGGAGAGCTCTTTGATGTGAAATTCCTAGCATGGGATGTGGTCGATGTCTAGGCCAAAACCCCCAAAGGTTAAATCTGCCACAGTTTTATGACGGTCTTTGATCATTCTCAACATCTCAGAAGTAGTGGGTTCAACCATTGGTAAGCTTGGTGTATCTGAACTCGATTGGTCTAGATGGATTGACAAAGCTAGGCTTTTTTGAGTTAACTGGACTTGAATTGAACTGAATTGGGCTTTTCCTAAATGTTTTTTTTTTTTTTTTTTTTTTTTGGAGGGGATTAGATGGACTGGAGTGTTTTTGGAGATGGCTTTTTCAAGATTGAATGGACTGGACATTTTCAGAGATGGCTTTTTTGGGACTGAATGGACCTAAGTGTTTTTTACTTGGATAGGTCAGATTATGTGAAACAGGATTTTTTGAGTTGAATTAGACTAGGTTTTTTCTGAGCTGAGTATGGCTTCTCCTGGGTGATCCACCAAAGTATGTAAGACCAAGTTCTGTTAACCTCAGTGAATCCTAGTATCAAAACAAATATCTCATCAAATCATGGTACTGGACATGTTGGTCTGAACACAGCAAGACATAATTTTTTGACTTCCTAGTTTTGATCTTGCTGTAAATTCACGCACTCAGTTACAATTTCCAAATTCTGATCCTCCATCAAACACGGCCGCCTAGATTCCAACCCAAATTTTGATTCTAATATGATCCTAAGTTTTGAAAGAAATCCCCTTAAAATTAAGATCCTCCAAAGATTGGGTGCCTTTTTTTTCACAAGATTTCACATTCGCACATAAGCAAGCATTCCAAACACCCCTAGAAGTTAGGATTTTCATGTCATAGCTTTGGAATGATCTAGGGTTTTACTATTTAAATAGGTAGTATCGCAACATCCTGAAAATGGAGGAGAACCATGTCCTAAGTTAGAAAGGCGTTATAGCTCGGTATATGCACTAGGTAGGATTGGTCAAAAAGGGTACCCCACCAAGACACCTATATATACCTATCCTACCCAACACCTATAAGTGAAGAGAGGATCAAGTGGCATGTTAGCAATTCAAACCCGAGGCATGTATTCCTACCACGACAGAGCCCATGTCCGACAAGCCGTCCAAGGTATCAGATGGAAAATACAGTGACCTAAGTGTACCATGCATATAAATGAAATGAACATATTAATGAAGATAAATCTCATATCATGAAGTTTGAGTCAAGTTCTCTCAGATTCCTAGCAAAGTTACCAAAAATTGTAGGATTTTTTGGGGGGTACCCGAGTGCGCCTAATAGTTTAGACTCTCAATCCCCTGATCTAGTCTCATAAGTGCAATGTGAAATGTAAATGAGAGTCCAAATCCGACAACTTTTATAGAAAATCCATTTTATTACAAAACCTTGCCAAAAATGGATTACATCACCAGATCTCAGAAGTGCCACGTAATCTTTTGGGAAAGCTAAGAAGCACGTGACTCGTGCCAAAGGCCACCGTCCATCATAACCAAAGTGTCTCGGTTCGAGAACTTAGGTATGAAGGGGGAAGGTCATGGATTGAGTGCCCCCGCTCACCTGATCAAAAGATCAGCCTCTACTAAGTCAAGATATGAGTTTTATAACCACCATATGCTCATGTTCCGATTATTTTAATAATGCTAACAATACTATGTAAAGCAAATGAGTATAGATTGTGTCATTTATCTTGGCCATGCTTTGATTTCATGCATTTTTGAAAGACTGCTTTGAATAAATGTACAACTTGAACAAAATTGAGCCCACATGCATAGCAATCAATATCATTCCAACCCAAGCAGCACAACCTTCATTCACCAGCATTCAAGGTGATATTGCAGATAAGCAAGTAGTCACATGGTATGATGTCAAACATAGTAAAAATAACATACACAACCGGGATTCTAAAACGAGAAATTCTCACTTAGCATTCATCCATGGTAAGCCAAAAATAATATGCTATAAAGATATGCATGATCCTATATGCAAATAGCTAATGCAATACATACACAAAATGTAACTAAAGATTCGACTACTAATACGTGATATGTAAATCATCTCAAGGCATAAGGTAGCACACATAATCATGTTTCAAATGATAAATCTCACAAATATAGATGACCAAAACCCGTATGCATGAAAAGTGGATGCAAGGCAGAGATATGATAAACAAAACATCATGTTTAACAACAAACATGGAAAGCATAGAAATAAAAGGAATAGAAAGACGTGAGGTTGGAAGTTATTATAAAAATGAATGAATTTAAGATGTGTAGTTGAAAATTATTTCAATAATGAATAAATTGAAAGACGTGGGGTTGGAAGTTATTACAACAATGATTGATTCATCCAAATTAAGCTAAATCTAACAAATCATAAGAGAATAGAAAACAAAATTATAAGCAACAATCTCAAAACCCTAGGAGATCACCCTCCAGAAATTGCCTTGTTCTACTTTGCTCTGCCTGGAAAAGGTCAACTGGCCGGATGAAAGATTTCCTAGCTAGATTGTTTTCCTGGCTAGCCGGATAAAAGATCCAAGGGAACTCTATTTTGTGTAGTAGAACAAAACAGAACAATAACACATCTTCCAAAAGGTGCTCATCATTTCTACCTCTTTCTCTCACAGAGACAATCAAAGAAGAGGTAGATGGTCTCAATCCTCACTCAACAATACAAGAAGCTATATACAATAGGATATTTAGAGCAGTTTATCAAATAAAGCAGAGATTGGGGTTGGAAGAAATCCAGCACAAGAAATAAATGAAAACCTATATTCATCTCTTTGTAGATAAAGGTAAATTAATACCCAAATGCTTACTATCAACTGGGGAGAGTAGATTGCCACCATTTCTTGGTAGAAGCTTCGTTTTGAAAGTAAGAGACTCATCAAATGTGATTGAAGACTCCTCTTCCAACTTATGGAATAAGGATGTGGCAACCCTTTCCATGCTCGTGATAGATTGAGAAGAGGGTTTACAACACTTTTGACCTAAAAACTCTTATTTTACTTCTAAGAAAATATCGATAACAATGAAAGCCAACAACCTTCTCAACACCAAACCTCAAGAATCATCCAACTAGCTCCATGCAACAATCACAACTACTCATTAGAGTGAGTATGGATTGAAGCACATGAACCAACATGCTTGGATGATGAGAAAGTGTATGGGAATTGAAGAAATTACACTACATAATCAAACTTGTGGATGGGTGGCTACTATCTAACTCCCTCCACATCCACAAGGTTCCAATCACATGATTACAACACAATAATTGTGAAGGATGAAGGTTGATAATGAAAAAAGAGGGAGAGAAGATAAAAAATGGTCAAAATTTTACCTATTGAAGAGAAATTGAACTTCTTGGTTGTCAAACTCCTTTCTAGAACACTTAATGTCCTTTAGTATAACTTAGAATCCTCAACAAGGACCTCCAAACCCAGGTTTCAAGGGTGTTTGGGTGGCATGTGAGAAAAGTGGAAGTTGAAGATGGCTCAAGGAAGTAGGAGTGTTTTGCTCCCCAACAAGTCTCTTAGTTCTTTTAAAATTTTCCAACCCTTTAATATGAACCAGAGGCGTGTATTTATAGACTTTTGGGATAAAAATATCTAAGATATTTGTGTAAAAGTTGTAGAAAAAGCTGAATTTCCAGAAAATGTCTTGTACCCAGAAAATTTAGCGGGCCGTACCATTATTAATTCGGCCGACCACATTTTTCATTCGGCCACAAGTAGTTATAGGGCCAGTGAGAAAAATGTACCATTGGATCAATAGTGTGAGGCTAGCATAACTTGAAGGAAAAGTAGGTATTTTCAAAGTATTCCACCATTCCATTCACTTCCACTCTATCCTTTGCTCGGTCCACTAAAAAGACAACGTTTAGAGTTTGAAAACGCAAGCTGCAAAACATTGTACAAATGTTTGGAACCACGCAACCAAACTATTTGGAAAAAAAAAGGTTTTGAGAAGGTCAAAAATGGTTGGCAAAAACAAGTATAGGTTGGGATAGTTGGGATAGTTGGGATTAAATCTTACATTTTGGCTTTCCTACTGAGGAATTCAAAAGACTACACATTGCGACTTTCATCATCGGGTGCTCAGAATAAAGCGCCCAAGTCTTAAGGCCGGTCAAAATGGGGTGTCTACACAAGCGCCTTTCGGCTTCTTAGTAGCTTTCTTGGGTTGGGGTTCACGCTTATGCTTCCTTTTGTTGAACTTCTTGGCATCGTCCACCATGTGGATCTTGAAAGTCTAAGCCATTTGGTTATCTTTACTTTCAAGAAGCCTTAACTCTTCCTCAACTCAGAGGTGTTGAGCCAATTCCTCTAAAGTAAAATCTTCCTTTTTGTGTTTTAGGGTTTTCTTAAAATCCTTCTAAGAAGATGATAGTTTCTCTATTATAGATGACACTATAATAGATTCATCAATGTTCATATTCTTTTGTCAAAACTAACTCAGAAAATGCTAGATCTCATGGAATTGTTCCATAATGGCTTTGTATCAATCATAGTAAAATGCATAAAATTACTAATAAGAAATTTCTTACTAGCTGCATCGTTGGTGAGGTACTTTGACTACAATATGTCCTAGAGTTGCTTTGTCGTTTTCATATGTTTATACACATCGAACATGGAGTCCGATAGCGTATTCAGAATGTGTCCTCTGCAGATGTAGTTGTCATTCTTTCATTTGGTTCTAGCACCGGTTTGTTGCACCGTCTCGTCTTCTTGCTTTGCCGGGTAAAGGGTAGTCAACACATAGACCATTTCAAGAGTGGTGAGCAGGAAGCGCTTCTTCTTTTTCCAGCATCGAAAATTTCCTCCATCAAAAGGTCAAGATTCATGAAATCTTGAGTCATTTTCTAAATAAACATCGCTATATCAAGATATTGTCTTTAGATTGTTGGAGAAAATCTACTTGAACTCTTCACTTGGTGGTCTTTGGGTCTTCAAAAATTGGCAATCACTCTATCTATGTAACCAAAAAAATATTTTCTTCAAGTTGTGTTATTAACCCACTAAAAGGTGTGCTGGGAATTACAGCAAATTCGCCTCCAGAATATAATGAAGCCTGACCTAAGGATCAATTTTACCAACGTTTGCACTGACGACAGTAGATCAAAATACTCTTGATATAATTAAGAAAACCAAGACATTAATAATCAAATTTGTAGGAAATGATTATCAGGAAGGAAAGTAAAAACTTGCTTAAAAAACTCTTGATTGAAAACTTTAAATCAAGAGGAAGAGAATTGTAAGAATGCTTTCTAGATTTTTTAGATGAATGAAATGGCTAATTTCGCAACCTATTTATAGCCCTTGATGCAACTAATCAAATGGGCATGTCCCTTGACCAGACCGAATGAGATTTGATCGTTGGATCGACGATCTACGATGTGGATCAATCACACACCGAATAAATGCCTTGACTGGTCACACTTAATCACGATCGGGTGCCATCTCATTTATATGATCATGCGCTTCTCCAATCAATGGCTATGATCAAACTACTCCAGATCAGACATGCAACTGTTCAATCGGTTAGTTAACTCATCGCCAACGCGCATCATATCACTGTCATGCGATGTTGACGTCACTCATGCCATGTGGCGATCCACGTCGTCGCTCCAACTTGTCTGATGTACAAAGTGCACCATCAAACACCACACAGCCTATTGCCCGCGTGACGCACATACATGTGTGCATGTGAGGATGGTGACAAGCAGTGTGCGAGCATGCACACTAACATCCATTCCACAATTCCATATTAAAAGGAATATTCCATGTAGCACTTTATTAAGTATTCCATGTTTTTCTCTCTTTCCTGTGAGATCCTTAACTTTTTAAATCCTAGTAAGGCCTTTACTTTTGAATTATTATAATAAAAGCTCTTGGTTCCTCGTTTTCTTGAAAATTTAACCCTAGAACCAAAAACGCATTGCGAACGACCTTTTATAAACCCTAATTGATCCTGGTAGCTTAGCAGTGATTTCTAACACTCTAATATTAATTAATTAACTCTCTAATTATAGATTAATTTCTCAAAACCCTATTTTTTTTTTTTTATCGTTTTCATTCGATTATGTGTCTTTTAATTTAAAGAGAGATAATTCGAACCAAATTATTTTTCCTAACACTATTTTAATTAATACTATACTTGAAATGGATATTCTAATCAACCCCAAGCCCTCACATTTTATTTTAATTTCATTTTGACCCCAAATCATTCTTTATATATATAAAAGTACAACCCATTATTTTAATCTTTTTCCACCAAAATATCTACAATATATACATGTAATTTGTACACCCAAAAAAATGATAAAACCCCAATCAAGGGATGCTTGTGGCCAGCCACCTCCCTTAAGGAGATCTGAGTGTACTTTTTGAAACAAATTTGCAAGAATCTAGGAAGAAAAATTGACCAAGTACCATAAATCAAGGGATGTGTTTGTACCTCTAATTCTATCCTAGACAAATATATAACTAGATCATGTTTAACACTTAATTAGGCCTCCTAATCACCCCTCATTCCATTACACTTTAACTAAATCCAAAATTTTCCCATTCCATAGGAACCAAGGGTATTTAGGACGTGTCACCACATTTTTACTATAAATAAGACCACCCTCTTTGCATATTCTCCACATTCAAACACACTCACACACCACACGACATAGAGGGGGAGAGAGAGAGAGAGTGAAGAGATAGTGTAAACTTGGAGGAGGAGGGAAGAAAAAGAGAGCAAACTTTGTCCATGTCTTAGCAATCTAGCAAATAAGTAAGCCACAATACAACACAAAATATTATTTTCTTTTCTTTTCTTTTCCAAATACATGATATTAGATGTTTAAAATATTGTTTTCAAATGTGTATGAATGTTGTTCTTGTGTTTGAGTAAAAGAAGTTGAGCTTTGATTTCTTCTTTGCATGTATTCTTTCTTTGTTAGAACAAAGACACCTATTTCTACCTATATCTTACATTGTTTTTTCAAATGCACACCTTCAAACTAAAAAATTTGAGTTATTAATATATTATTTGACATGTTTTCATCATAAGAGAAGTGGAAAATTACCCATGGTTGCCTCATTTTTCTATTACTCTTTCTATTTCAAGTTTTGTGCATATATGACCGATATTTTCAGCCCACTTTCAAAAATGAAAAAAAAAAAAAAAATCCATTGACCTAATTTTTATATCAAAACCTTCCTTTAAATGTTAAATTTCAATAAAATTTGGTTTTGTTAAAAGAGAATGAGCGGGTTGAGGGAAAATTTGATTTTCGTAATAGCCAAAAGGAAAGCTATCTCACTTCTGAAAAATGACCTGGAAATTAGATAAAATTCTCTACAAACCTAGGAAGGCTGAGTTCGGAAAAAGTCTGAAATTGTCTCTTAGCTTGTGATCTTTGAAGTACAGTGAATTTGCAAATTTATTTTTTGTTAACGATTCATGTTCTTTATTTCTTGAATGTGTTTTTTTTCACTTGTTTGAGCCTTAGTATGATATTTACATATGTTTGTGAGTATATTTCTTTACAATGGTGCTTTGATGATGCTCATACTTGTATATAAATTATTGTCTCAATAGCTTGTTCTGACCTTAACTTGAAACACCTAACTCAACAAGAAACTTTATTGGGGTGGTAAATGGGTTTTTGATCACTTGAGCAACTTCATGAGATAATACTTGTGTTACATTTGAATTGGTTGGCAGGACATGTTCCCTATTGAAAGTAAAGTCTTGCGCAAGTGGTTATTTCAGTACCCTCGAATGGATCGGTTGTATTTGAACCCTAGGTGGTTTCAGTATGATAAGGTTAGAGGAGATTATGGGTAGGGATGTAAAATTGGTCGGGCTCGGCCTGGCCTGACCCACTCGGGCCCGGGTCTAGGCTCGGCCTAGGCCACTATAGGGCCATGCTAGCTCCTATCAAAATTCAAGCAGGCCCACGAGCCAAAAAATTAGACCCAAGCCCACTCAAAATAGAGCCACAGGCCAGGCCTGGGCTTGGACCGCAGGACAGTCCTGGTGGGCCTTTTTTTTTTTTTTTTTGGGCGAAAACTAATTGACATATTATATATATATATAGGTTATTTATAAGGGATAAAAAAATAAAAGAAATTTTTTACTATAGTATTTTAGTTAAAATTAACAAGATGTTTGGTTATATTTCATGTGATGGTATTTGGTAATAGTTATGTATGACTTATGTTTTTTTAGTTATGACTAACAAGTATGAAGTTATAAAATTTCTTTGTTTTGTTATGACATTACTTTAGTTATTATGTTTCATGAAAGTTATTTGATATGGCTCATGTGGTGTTTAGTTATGACTTGTTTTTTTTTTAGTTATGACTAAGCATCAAGTTATGTCCTTTTGCACTTTATTTATGACTAATTTTCTTTTTAAGTTATGACATTATTTTAGTTATGATTAATGAGGTATTTGGTTATTAGATTATGTTTTATAGTTATGACTCAAAAAGTATGAAGTTATCCTATTTACTTATTTAATCTTTCCCAAAAGAAAAGAAATGAAATGTATAATTTTATATATATCAAAATGAAACGAAATATTACAATCATTAAATTAAATAGATAACATTTAATGAATAATTATATTAAAATGAAATAAAATATTACAAAAATTTATATCATTACATCAAATAGATTTAGATTATTGATGATGGTAGAGAAATTGCATCATTATAGGTCAAGTACATTCCAACTAAGTTGGCACCTACAAGCCTACTAGCCTACCAATCACTTGCATTATACTCCACCTCAATAATCTAATAAAAACATTACAAAATTAAATAGTGAAAAAAAAAATTGTTGATCAATTATCGGGGAAGCTGGACAATTCACTTGGGAAGCCCAATACCCAATGATATATCATTTAAATCACCTTGAATTCTATCATTTTTACTGCAATCTTGTCTTCTTGTAAATGCATGCATATGATCTCTCGATATCATAAATGCCTCAACCATTTCGAGTGAAAGTCTATTGCGGTAATCACTCTGTTAGGTTTTTGTTCTTGGCAATCCCGTTTGACAAAACTCCTTTCAGTTGTAATTTTGTGCAACTTTTATTTTAGCGAGGCTATGAATTTTTAGATGCGGATCCAACCAAAATTGTGCCTTGCACAGATGTTTCAGAAGTTAGTTCTTTCATGTTTGCCACTTTACAGACTATGTCGGGGATCGAGCTGCCTGGTCAGCTTGAGGGGGCCCAAGAGGCAGCGCCCTCGAAGCAAAAGGCTAAATTGCAATCGAAGTTGTTTTTCCGCTCGAGCGGCCATTCCTGCGCTCGAGTGGAGATCGCAACCTTTCAGAAGTTTCACTCGCCTGCAAAAGTACTGGGAGTTATTTTTTTCCGCTCGACTGTAGATTCGCTCGAGTGGTCATTCTTGTGCTCGGGCAAAGATCACGGATTTGTTTTCTATAAACATGTGGTTTTATCATATTTTAGGTTGACGGCTTCCAATTTAGGTTGACGGTTTTCTTCTGGAACTTCTTCGCTTGTTTCCTTTGATATTTGTAAGAGTCAATCATGAATTGAGTGGATTATATCAAAAGGTTTGTTTGTTTTATTTATTAAGTACAAAAGAGAGGGTTGTTTTTAGGTGAATTTTGGGAAATTTGGGCCTGAAGCTTTGATGGATTATGGAGTGGCTCATTGTGGTGGATTTGACATCGGCGTTGTGGACTCAACGCTGTACAAGACAATTTCGAGGTGAAGATGGGGCTGGAAGAGGCACATAGGGATCGGTTAGATTCGGGTGTGGATTCGCTAGGTAATTGAGAGTACACTTGTGTAATTCCTTTATGTCTTCTTAGTGGATTATTTTGTGACTTCTGCTCGTGATTTTTTTATCACAATTGGAGGCGCTCCAATTGTGGTTTTTCCACATAAAATCGTTGTGTCGATTTGTCTTGATTGTTTGATTGAGATTGTTATTTATTGCTTAAAATTGATATATAATCACAAATCAATATAGAGGATTTTTAGATTCTTCAATCAATACCCGTCCACCTGTACTAAAAGCTATTTCAGAAGCCATTGTAGAAATAGGAACGATTAGTATATCACGGGTCATCTATGAAAGCACAGGCCACATAGTTTCATTTTGTTTCCACCAATCCAAAATATCAAAATCATCTTCATCATCCACAAGTGGGTTATCCACATAACATTGTAATTCATAATTACATACGGTTGCATTTTGAGATATTCTTCTAGTTTTAATTGCTGAAAAAATATTTAATCTTCCACCTTGAGATGAGGCCGGTGTAGTGTGTGTAGGTCTATTTGCAAGTATGACATCTTTATACTCTTCAAATAATTTTTTACATGTTTGCATAATAGGGTCAAATTGTTTTTCATCAGTGAAAATAAGTTTTAAAAATTCTTGTAAGCCTATGTCTTTACACCTAGGATCAACTACAATGGTTAAACCTAAAAGATGAGGCAATTGATCAAAATATTTATCAATTTTTTTTTTCATTGCAGTAATAATGACGACATAATATTTATTACTCAAATATTTTGTGAAACTTTCATTATTTATGCTAACATATGTAAAACAAATGGTAAGTTATATATATATAAGAAAATAATTTTGTTACAGTATGAAAAACTTTTAGAAAATCTTTATATAAGTTAATATGGCACCAATTATCTTTTGTGGGAATCAATACTCCTCCTATTGCTGTTGTTACAAAAAATAAACCTATTGCTTTTCTTTATTTACAAACTCTCTTTAACATATTATACGTTGAATTCCACCTCGTGCCTACATCTAAAATTAATTTTTTAAATTGCATGCCTTCTCATTGACAAATTTTCCTATATTCTGAAATTCGATTAGGAGAAGACATAATAGTGAGAACCGTATGTTTTATTACCTATGCAGAAGTGTCATATACTTGCATAACTTCTTTAACAATCAAATTTAAAATATGAACATAACAACGAATATGAAATAAATCACTATCAACAAGTAATTGTAAAGTTAATTTCAAATGCACTATAGTTTGATTACAATATGACACATTATCTAAACTAATGGTAAATGTTTTATTTTACAAAGCTCACTTATATAATACATTCCTTATTGCTACCCCAAGTGAATGACTATTGCATGGAAGTTCAACTAATCTAAATGAAATCATTCTTTTATTTAATTTTTAATCATTATCAATATAATAAGCAGTGATTCATTGATATTCTAAACCATTATTTGACCACAGAATAGATATTAAATAAACTCTTCTATATTTAAATCTTTAAAAATGTTAAATAATTCAATTTTAATATCCTCAAATTTCTTGAAAATCCTATTTCTGGTATTATTTCTTGAAAAACCTTGATATTGAGGTGCGAAAACTCCGTGAATCATTTCTAAAAAATCAGGACATTTGCAGTAAAAGTTACTCTTTTTTAATAATATAATTAACTACAGAATCTTTTGCACATACAGGATTATATGAAAATGTTTTGTAAATTTCCAGTTGATGAAGCCTCTAAGCATTTGAATAACAATCTAAATAAAATAATATATATTAACTAACAATTAGTTAAAATAAATAGCAAATAATAAATATGAATAAAAAGAAGTAATATATGTCAACAAACAATTAATGTGAAACAATGAGTAACTAATAAATATTAATTGAAATAGTTAATGCGATACAAAAATTAAGTTCTTCTGGTAAAAGCTTCTTGCAAAATTGCAATTGCCACTTAGGAATGATACTTGAAAATTAAATGAGAGAGTTGAGAGTTGAGAGAGAATGAGAGTTTTGAGAGAGAGATTTGGTTGTGATTGTGTTTGTGAGATATAAAATGTGAGAGGAGTGGTATATATAGGAGTTGGGGGAGTGGGGTCGAAATAGAAATTAAAAAAAAAAATTGGTCGTTTTTGGCAACGGTCAAATGACCTTTTCAAAAAAAAAAAAAAATTAACCTTTGCTGCTACTACATAGGTTAACGTTGGGGCCGAGTGATGTAGGACAAGATTTTAAGAATTTTTAAAATCTTGTCCTACATAATATATCAAAAATATTAAAACTAAAAATATAAAAATTCTTAAAATCTTGAACTACATCACCAGGTCGGGCCAACCATTAGGGGAAAATTTTTCAAGCTTACTGGACCGGGCCTCAAAATAGACGGCCTAGGCCCAGGCCTAAGGTCTTGAGCCAAGCTGTAATATCATGCTTGTTTACTTGTTTACTTGAATATCATGCTTCATTACCTGTAATAATTGTAATTGTGTATTGGATTGGGAAAAATGGACGGGGTGTGTATGTGTTTAGTGGGTATTCCAAACCCATGGCGTTTAATACCAGGTATTGAAAACTATTAACCGGTTAAAGGCGAAGCTGAAGCATTTGAGGATGTATGGTTACCCTAGAAGAATTAGATACTAGTGTTGTTCAGTCCCTTTTGTAACCATGTTTGGGATTGTAAGTGTTAAAACTCTCGATGTAATTAAGACATATATCTTGTAATTATTATTTTGCTTATATATGTATATATATTTTTTGTAACCTATCATTATATTTCGTCAACTCATGTAGACTTTGTGTTAATACCTTATTAAGATCTATCAAAAGGGTAACTTTGCTATCTAAGGAGCTTGGACTTACAATGGAGGTTATTTTGATTCTTCTTATCTTTCTTGGAATCTTACTTGGTTATTGACCAAAAGACTCATTAGTGACATTTCCTTCACTCATAACCTTAGCAAAACCTTATATATATTTATTGATATATTTTTTGGTGTTCCTGATTTTTAGGGTGTCACATTTTTAATATGGGACAAGGTCCCCAAGTTTATTTCAAGCTTTCCAAAAGAAAATAAGGAAGGTCCTAAAAATACCAAAAAACTAAACTATTATTTTTTAAAGTTCCCCAACAATTCTTACTTTCTTCTAAAACTCATATCCAATCATATGAATTGAATCAAATTGTGAATTTTAATATCCCAACAACCATGGATATAACAATTGTAAGGATGTGAGATATATGTCTGACACCCGCAACATGCCACAGATCACAACACCAATCTCTGTGAAGAAGTTCTTGAATTTGCCTCCCCAACTCAGCCTGTGGATGTACATCATTCAAGTTAAGATAGAGGCTCACCCCTTCTAATGAATCAGATTCCACCAAGATGAAACGATAACCTTCAACCCATGCTAGATGTAACCCCAAGTTGGGTGTCCACAGCTCCACCGCAAGACAGTGGGTCATGCCAATGCAGTATTGAAACCCCACCCTCCACTCGCCATTTGAAGCTCGATTTAATCCCCCAGCTGCCGGTGTACCGAAGGGAGCGATCAATGCTCCATCCACATTCAATTTAACCCAATCACAATGAGAAGAGATCCATTCAGCAATACTATGACGCAGCCCTTCCCTTTGCAACACCCTTTCCATCCATTAAACTAACTTTACTGGTGGTGTTTTGGAGAGTTGGTAAAACGAGATACAAAGATAACTGCACATGACTACATATAAATAGAAGGACAAATTATATTGGTAATCCCTGTATTTTATTCATTGTGTCATTTTGGTTTTTACATTTTTAATTGACTCAATTTTAATTTTTAATTTTAGATTTTATATCAATTTGATCCAATTAATAATGTGGTTAGTATTTTTGATGAAAAATTATCACTGAATTGGTTGAGATTAACCCACTAAGTTGAGTAAATTCATAATTTTGGCCTTAAAAATATTACAAATACTATTAAAAAAATGTTAAGAGTTGTAATCAATTTGACCTAATTGAAATAAAGTCACAAATTCAAGGTTAAAATCAAGTCAATTAAAATTATACAAACCAAAATGACACAAGAACTAAAATATAGAAACTACCATTATAATTTGTCCTAAATAGAATTAGGCTACAAATTACAAGCATTGAAAACGAAAATACATTTACCCTAAAATTGAGGTTGTAGACAACCCCCCAAAACTCCCACCACCCAAATTACAATGAAATTGTATCCCAACTATGATTGATTTGTGTATCTAGCACTTATTATAGATCCATAATACCCAATGATTAGACACCCACACCGTTTGTGCAAATGAAGTGAATAAATTAGGAATCTTGCTTCTATGTGAGTAGAATGGTAACCTTGTCTTTGATGGAAGAAGTGAATGAATTAGGAATCTTGCTTCTATACGAGGAAAGATTAAGTAGTAGCAATTTAACATTCTTAATTTATTAAAATGATGAAAAAGTTAAAGTTTACAAGTTTGATACCAAAGTAATACTTGTTTCTTGAAAAAGTTAAAGTTTACAAGTTTGATATATTCTAATTTTTTAATTTTTTGATTTAAAAAAAAAAACCTCAGCATTTACTAATTTCTCCCAACCTCCATGCCTTTGGGAGATTTGGTCAAAAACCCTCATAATTAAACTTTAATGCATTAAAGACCAGTATAAACAAAATTCCTTAAAAATTCCAACACATATGGTTATTATCAAAATATTGAACTTTAATATAATATCTATATCTATCTATTATATAAGGAAAAGGGGAGTTTCTAATCTACAAGTTTTGTGGGAGCTCTAATATCCTAATCTTAATTTTCTAATTTTTTTGATTTAAAAAAAAAATCTCAGCATTTATTGACTTCTCCCAACTCACAAACCTTTTTGACTTCTCTCAGCTCTCATAATTACTGCAGCACCCTTTTTAATTTCTCCTATACACTTTTTATTTAGTTATGGATAAGAATTGAGTTATGAATCTCAAAAAGATATAACAATATCTAAATTTGAATTATGATTTAGTAATATAATTATCTATTTTTTTATGTATATCTATCAAAATTTTAAAGGAAAAAAGGGGTTTTAACCCACAAATCTTGTGGGAGCTCTAATATCCCAATTGCAATTTTCTAATTTTTTGATTTAAAAAAAAAAAAACTCAACATTTTTTAATTTCTCCCAACCTCCATGCCTTTTGGGAGATTTGGTCAAAAACCCTCATAATTAAACTTTAATGCATTAAAGACCAGCATAAAGAAAATTCCTTGAAAATTCCAACACATATGATTATTATCAAAATATTGAACTTTAATATAATATCTATATCTATCTATCTATCTATTATATAAGGAAAAAAGAGTTTCTAATCTACAAGTTTTGTGAGAACTCTAATATTCTAATCCTAATTTTCTAATTTTTTGATTTAAAAAAAAAAAAACCTTCAGCATTTATTGACTTCTCTCAACCCACAAACCTTTTTGACTTCTCTCATATTTACTGCAACACCATTTTCAATTTCTCCTATACACTATTTATTTAGTTGGAAAATGCTAGAGGTCTCAAATTTTCTACCAAATAAATGACCAAATGTCTCATATGGGTGTGGGGTCCACAAAATTGCGGACCCCACACCCATGTGAGACATTTGGTCATTTGTTTGGTAGAAAATTTGGTGTCCTTAGCATTACCCTATTTAGTTATGGATCTCAAAAAGATATAACATCTAAATTTGAATTATGATTTAGTAATATAATTATTTATTTTTTTGATGTATATCTATCAAAATTTTAAATCACTTAATATGACAAATTAATCAATTTTCTAAAATTATTGATTTTTTAATTTATAAAATAGATTAAAAAAATTATTTATTTATTTATTTATTTAATAACAAAAATATTTCATAATCTCTCCATCCTAATTTCTCTCACCGATTTCCAAAAAAAATAATAAAACTTGCCTTCCTTCTCTCTTCCCAAAAAAATCAGATAATATTTTTCATGAAAGTTGTAGATATCTATCTATATCTTATATATTATATTATAACATTAAAAAAATATATATATACAAACAAATAAAATTAATAAATTTGATTTTTATTTATTCAGTTAAAATCTTTCTTTTGCATCTCAATATCCAATTTTAAATTTTAAAAATCTTTAAAGTTTATCTTAACAAATCTAATTTGAAAATGTCTCTCACCATTATACTTTAAATCAATAAAACTCACATGTCTATCACATATCTAACTCACATCATAACTTACCTAAATAATAATAATTAAAAATAAATAGAAACCACAGATAAATTAAATTAAAAAAAAGGATACCCACAATTCCATCTTAAATAAATTGAAGAAAAAAAAAACCCCCCAAATAGAAACCACACAAAAATTAAAAAAGATAAGAATTTAGATATGAATCTAAAAAAATAGTAACAATATCTTAATTTGAATTATGATTTAGTAATGTAATTATTTATTTTTCTGATGTATATATATCAAAATTTTAAATCACTTAATGAGACAAATGAATCAATTTTCAAGTCTTATTTAAAGAATAATCTGTTTAGTCATCCCAATTCCTAAACTTCGCAGGCACTGGTAAAGGAGCTAACAGATTAGGTTAGATGAGGTTTAAGTTGTTGGAGGTAACATTCTCGCACTCTATAAATTTATTTATTTTTTAATTTTATTTTTTCCCTGTGTGATTCTCTTTCCCTACTGTTGCTTTGGTTTTTGGTTTCGGTTTTAGTTTTAGTGAGGTTTATGTGTTTATTTACAGGTTTGCATGGTAGAGAAAAATTGTTAGTGATTATGGTTGCAATCGAAGTATCTACATCCGTTCCATGCCAAAGATTTGATCGGATTTTGTTTTCTTCAGTGAAGACCATAAAATTGAAGTAAAAAAAAAGGGTATCAAACTTTTTATGTTTTGTCATTTTATTTTATAAAAAATGTGAAAATTTGTTGAGAATTCAATATTTTACTATAACATTAGATTTTTATATAATTAGGTAAATTTAAAACTTTTAAATATCATTGTGTTCTTTATTTTTATTCTTTTTCTATCCCATTAAACCATTATTACTATTTGTTAGTTTGTTAATTATAATTCAATTAATTGAAAATGAGATCTTAATATAACTTTTCATAAATATTATAGTTAATTTGTTACAACTATAGTTGCATATAATAGCATAATATATAGGGATAATCTCTAAATATAATTTCTATTTTTTTATGTGATTAAAATAGTCCATCGTAATAGTTTATAGAAGAATTAGATGGTTTCTTTTATCTCTAAAAAAAAACCCAATCTATTTTTTTTTCTTTTTAATTTTTTAAGTTGAAAGTCTATCTTAATAGTATATAGAAGAGTTAGATGGTTTCTTTTATCTCTAAAAAACCCAATCTATTTTTTTTTTTTTTTACTTTTCAACTTTTTAAATTGAAACATCAATTGTTTATATCCATAAAACAAAACTAATAAACACATATCAAAAAGCTACACTTTTTTTTTCTTTTTTTAATATGTAGGATATTTACAAATGGAAAATGTTTGACACCTCAAAATTTTTTCCATAATCCAACTTATAATGATGTAGTCATAAGTGTCAATTTTTATATAAATATGAGAAGAGAATTAATTAAATTATACATTTCAACCAACCACATACTCAAACTTTGACTATGTCAAAATGTTATCTATCTATCTATCTATCTATCTATCTATATATATATATATATATATATATACATCTATACTATATATTAAGCAAAAAGAGGTTTTTAACCTCAAGCCATGTGGGAGCTTCAATCTCCCAATTTAAATTTCTTGATTTTTTGATTTAAAAAAAAAAAAAAAAACTTAGCATTTATTAACTTCTCCCAACCCCTAAGTCTTACCCTCATAATAACACTTTAATACATTAAGAACAAGCATAAATTTTTTTTTTTTGAAATCCAACACATATGAATTCCTTGAAAAGTCCCAACACATATGATTATTATCCCTCGTAATAACACTTTAATGCATTAAGAACAAGCATAAAAAAAATTTCTTTAAAAGTCTGACACATATGATTATTATCAAAATATTAAACTTTAATATAATACAAAAAAAAGGAAAAAAAGAAGGCATTAAAAAAAAGACATTTAAAAATCGCAAGCTCCAATCTCCTAATCTAAATTTCTTGATTTTTTGATTTAAAAAAAAAAAAAAAACTTAGCATTTATTAACTTCACCCAACTCCCAAGTCTTACCCTCATAATAACACTTTAATGCATTAAGAACAAGCATAAAAAAAATTTCTTGAAAAGTCCAACACATATTTTTTTTGATTTAAAAAAAAAAAAAAACCTTGGCATTTATTAACTTCTCCCAACTCTCAAGTCTTACCCTCATAATAACACTTTAATACATTAAGAACAAGCATAAATTTTTTTTTTTTGAAATCCAACACATAAATTCCTTGAAAAGTCCCAACACATATGATTATTATCCATCGTAATAACACTTAATGCATTAAGAACAAGCATAAAAAAAATTTCTTGAAAAGTCCAACACATATGATTATTATCAAAATATTAAACTTTAATATAATACCAAAAAAAAAGGAAAAAAAGAAGGCATTAAAAAAAACATTTAAAAATCGCAAACTCCAATCTCCTAATCTAAATTTCTTGATTTTTTTATTTAAAAAAAAAAAACTTAGCATTTATTAACTTCTCCCAAGCCCCAAGTCTTACCGTCATAATAACACTTTAATGCATTAAGAACAAGCATAAAAAAAAATTCTTGAAAAGTTCAACACATATGATTATTATCAAAATATTAAACTTTAATATAATATAATAATAAAAAAAAGACATTTAATTTCTTGAAAAGTCTAACACATATGATTATTATCAAAATATTAAACTTTAATATAATATAAAAAAGGGGAAAAAAAAAAGAAGGCATTTAAAAAAAATATTTAAAAATCGCAATTCACATATATAGATAACTAGCTTATCACCTGTGCTATGCACGGGATAATTATAGATATTTATATTTGTTTTAGTTTTTTTTTTAATATATAAATTATGTTTTTTAAGATTTTTTATAAAAATAATTTAACAATCTTATCACTAACCGTAGTGTATGGGAGAAGTTGAAAAGGGTATTGCAGTAACTATACACGAATTGTATCTATAATTATTTATATGAGGGGATTTTAAATGCTGATCAGGAAATTTTATCAATAAATGCAGGCATGTAGAAAGACATGTGGATTGAAAAAAATTAATAAATGCTGATCAAGGGATTTTGACCAATTCAATAAATGCTGAGGTTTTTTTTAATAAAAAATTTAAAAAATTCAGATTGGGATATTGAAGCTCTCACAGGCCTTGGGGGTTAAAAACCTCCTTTTGCTTAATATATAGTATAGATATAGATAGATTGTAAACACAAATCGTGCATAGCACGGGTGATATGTTAGTATTGTATAAGGAAAATAGGGTTTCTAACCCACATGCTTTGTGAATCTTAATTTTCTAATTTTTTGATTTAAAAAAAAAAAAAAAAGCCCTCAACATTTATTGACAAACCCACAAGACTTTTTGACTTCTCTCATACTTATTTCTCCCATACACTATGGTTAGTGATGGGATTATTAAATTATTTTTATAAAAAATCTAAAAAAAATAATTTTGTATATTAAAAAAATATTTAAAACAAATATAAATTCTTATTAAATCTATCTATCTATATCTATACTATATATTAAGCAAAAAGAGGTTTTAACCCCAAAGTATGTGGGAGTTTCAATATCCCAATCTGAATTTTCTAAAATTCTTATTATAAAAAATGAAAAAAAAAAAACTCAGCATTTATTGATTTGGTCAAAATCCCCTGATCAACATTTATTAACCTTTTTCAATCCACATGTCTTTCCACATGCTTGCATTTATTGATTTGATCAAAATTTCCTGATCAATATTTAAAATCCCCTCATACAAATAATTTTAGATACAATCCGTGTATAGATACTATAGTACTCTTTTCAACTTCTCTCATACACTATGGTTGGTGATAAAATTGTTAAATTGTTTTTATAAAAAATCTTAAAAAACATAATTTATATATTAAAAAAAATCTAAAACAAATATAAATATTTATAATTATCCCGTGAATAGCACGGGTGATAGGCTAGTATCTATACTATATATTAAGCAAAAGGGAGTTTTTAACCCTCAAGGCCTGTGGGAGCTTCAACATGTCAATCCTAATTTTCTAATTTTTTGTTTTTTTAAAAAAAAAAAATTAACCTCAGCATTTATTAACTTCTCTCAACCCACAAGACTTTTTGACTTCTCTCATAATTACTGTAATACATTTTCCAAAACAAATAATTTGTATATTAAAAAAAATTTAAAACAAATATAAATATCTATATCTATATCTATCTATTTATTTATATCTATCTCTAACTCACAAGTTTTATGGGAGTTTCAATATCTGAACCTTCATTTCTTAATTTTTTTGATATTTTTTGGAAAAAAAAAACTTAGCACTTATTAAATTCCTCCAAGCCTTTTTAACTTCTCCAATACACACACTCTTTTTAATTTTTTACATACCTATTGCAAATAGTGAGTCTCCTTTTTGTTTTCTCCTTCTTGACTTCTCACTTCTACACTTTCAACTTCAGTAATCACGTATGCAAACAGTAAGTCTTCTTTTTGTTTTCTCCTTCTTGACTTTTCCTTTTCCTTTTGTTTACTGTTTTAATATTGTAGTTAGATAGTGCATAAAAATATTTGTGATTTGTCTAGGCGAATAAAAAATTATAATTTGATTTTTTAATATGATTGAAGTTAGATAAATATAAGCCTACACAAAGAGAAAAATGTGATTATAATTAGTTGAATGATTCTTTTTTTTTTAATGTGATTGTAGTTAGTTTAACAGTTATTTTTTTTCATTTATTTATTTTATTATGTGAAAAATGTGATGTGATTGTACTTTGTTCAATGGCTCTTTTTTTAAATATGATTGTTGTATATTTATCTATTTATCTATATCTATATCTATCTATCTATACTATATATTAAGCAAAAGAGGGTTTTTAATCCCAAGCCTTGTGGGAGCTCCAATCTCTCAATCTAAATTTCTTGATTTTTTGATTTAAAAAAAAAAAAAAACTTAGCATTTATTAACTTCTCCCATCCCCCAAGTCTTACTCTCATAATAGTACTTTAATGCATTAAGAACAAGCATAAAAAAAATTCTTTGAAATCCAACACATATGAATTCCTTGAAAAGTCTCAACACATATGATTATTATCCTTCATAATAACACTTTAATGCATTAAGAACAAGTATAAAAAAATTTCTTGAAAAGTTCAACACATATGATTATTATCAAAATATTAAATTTTAATATAATATAATTAAAAAAAAGACATTTAATTCCTTAAAAAGACTAATGCATATGATTATTATCAAAATATTAAATTTTAATATAATATAAAAAAAGAAAAAAAGAAGGCATTTAAAAAAAAAAAACTCAGCATTTATTGATTTGATCAAAATTTCCTGATCAACATTTATTAACTTTTTTCAATCCACATGCCTGCATTTATTGATTTGGTCAAAATCTCCTAATCAGCATTTAAAATCCTCTCATACAAATAATTATAGATACAACTCATGCAAAGTTAATGCACTACCCTTTTTAACTTCTCTCATGTACTATGGTTAGTGATAAAATTATTAAATTATTTTTATAAAAATCTTAAAAAACATAATTTATATATTAAAAAAATCTAAAATAAAAATAAAAATCTATAATTATCCCGTACATAGTACGGGTAATAGGCTAGTACTATATATTAAGCAAAAGGAAATTTTTAACCCCAAGGCCTGTGGGAGCTTCAATATCCCAATATGAATTTTCTAAATTTCTTATTAAAAAAAAAAATCAGCATTTATTGATTTGGTCAAAATCTCCTGATCAGCATTTATTAACTTGTTTCAATCCACATGTCTTTCCACATGCCTGCATTTATTGATTTGGTCGAAATCCCCTAATCAGCATTTAAAATCCCTTCATACAAACAATTATAGATACAATCCGTGTATAGTTACTGTAGTACCCTTTTCAGCTGCTTCCATATACTATGGTTAGTGATAAGATTGTTAAATTATTTTTATAAAAAATCTTAGAAAACATAATTTATATATTAAAAAAAATCTAAAACAAATATAAATATCTATAATTATCCCGTGCATAGCACATGTGATAGGCTAGTCTATACTATATATTAAACAAAATGGGGTTTCTAAACCCCAAGGCTTGTGGATGCTCCAATATGTCAATCCTAATTTTCTAATTTTTTTTTTAAAAAAAAAAATTAACTTCAGCATTTATTAACTTCTCTCAACCCACAAGACTTTTTGACTTCTCTCAAAATTACTGCAGTACCTTTTCCAAAACAAATAATTTGTATATTAAAAAAAATTAAAACAAATATAAATATCTATATCTATATCTATCTCTAATCCACAAGTTTTGTGTGAGTTCCAATATCTAAACCTTAATTTCTTAATTTTTTTTTTGATTTTTTTTGAAAAAAAAAACTTAGCACTTATTAAATTCTTCCAAGTCTTTTAACTTCTCTAATACACACACTCTTTTTAACTTTTCACATACCTATTGCAAACAGTGAGTCTCCTTTTTGTTTTCTCATTCTTGACTTCTCACTTCAACACTTTCAACTTCAGTGACCACGTATGCAAACAGTAAGTCTTCTTTTTGTTTTCTCCTTCTTGACTTTTCCTTTTGTTTACTGTTTTAATATTGTAGTTAGATAGCGCATAAAAATATTTGTGATTTGTCTAGCGAATAAAAAATTATAATTTAATTTTTTAATATGATTGAAGTTAGATAAATATAAATCCGCACAAAGAGAAAAATGTGATTATAATTACTTGAATGATTCTTTTTTTTTTTTTAAATGTGATTGTAGTTAGTTTAATAGTTCTTTTTTTTCATTTATTTATTTTATTATGGAAAAAATGTGATGTGATTGTAGTTTGTTCAATGACTCTTTTTTAATATGATTGTTATAGTTAGTTCAATGATTTTTTTTTAATGTTATTTAATCTTTTTATTTACTATTTTAAATTTATTTTTAATATGATTGAAGTTAAATAAACATAAACACTCACAAAGAAAAAAATGTGATTGTAATGTGATGTGATTGTAGTTTGTACAATGACTTTTTTTTAATATGATTGTTGTAGTTAGTTCAATGATTTTTTTTTAATGTTATTTAATCTTTTTATTTACTATTTTAAATTTGTTTTTAATATGATTGAAGTTAGATAAACATAAACACTCATAAAGAAAAAAATGTGATTGTAGTTAATTCAATGATTTTTTTTTTAATGTGATTGTAGTTAATCAATGGTTCCTTTTTTTCATTTATTTATTTATTTTTATTATGGGAAAAATGTGATGTGATTGTAGTTTGTTCAATGACTCTTTTTTTTTTTAATGTGATTTAATCTTTTATTTACTGTTTTAATGGTTTTTCTTTACAATTATTTATGAAAAAAATATGATTGTAGTTAGATAGCATAAAAGTATTTGTGATTTTATTTTATTTTATTCTGATTTGATTTTTAAAGTACCAATTATTGATAATGATTTGATTGTATTTTGAAAAAAAAAATTGTAATTGATTTTTTTAACTTATTGTGTTTTTTGAAAAAAAAATTATTGTTTTTTTTTAACTATCAATTCACTTAATTTGTGATTTGATTTTTAACTCAATGTGTTTTTTGAAAAACAAAATGGATTGTACTCATTAGAGTCATATAATGTACCAATTATTGATGATGCTTAGATTGTATTTTGACCCAAAAAAAAATTATAATTGATCTTTTTAACTCACTATGTTTTTTGAAAAATAAATTATTATGTTTTTTAATTATCAATTGACTTAATTTGTGATTGATTTTTTTAATTATTGATGATGATTGGATAGCATTAAAAATTTGTGATTTGTATGATTGAAGTTATCTCTTTTTGTTTATAATTTTATTTTTTAATATGATTGAAATTAGATAAGCATAAACACTCACAAAAAGAAAAATGTGATTGTAGTTTGTTTAATGGTTCTAAATAATCTTTTTTTATTTACTATTTTAATGGTTATTTTTTTCAATTATTTTTTTTACTATGAGAAAAATGTCATTGTAGTTAGATAGCATTAAAAAAATTGTGATTTGTATGATTGAAGTTATCTCATTTTGTTTATAATTTGATTTTTTAATATGATTGAAGTTAACTCACAAAAAGAAAAATGTGATTGTAGTTTGTTCAACGGCTCTAAATAATTTATCTATACTATATATTAAGCAAAAAGGAGTTTTTAGCCCTCCCCCCCAAGGCCTGTGGGAGCTTCAATATCTCAATCTAAATTTTCTAAATTTTTATTTTTTATTTAAAAAAAAACTCAGCATTTATTGATTTGGTCAAAATCTCCTGATCAGCATTTAAAATCCCCTAATACAAATAATTATAAATACAATCCGTGTATAGTTACTACAGTACTATTTTCAACTTCTCCCATATACTATGGTTAGTGATAAGATTGTTAAATTATTTTTATAAAAAATCTTAAAAAACATAATTTATATATTAAAAAAATCTAAAACAAATATAAATATCTATAATTATCTCGTGCATAGCACGGATGGTAGGCTAAAAACCCACCAGCTTTGTGGGAGCTCCAATATCCCAATACTCATTTTCTAATTTTTTGATTTTTTATTTAAAAACTCAGTATTTATTGATTTCTCCCAACCCACAAACCTTTTGACTTCTCTCATAATTACTGTAACACCCTTTTCAATTTCTCTCATACACTATGGTAACACACAAAAATAAAGAAGATAAGAATTAGCTATGGATCTCAAAAAGATATAACAATATCTAAATTTGAATTATGATTTAGTAATACAATTATATATTTTTTTGATGCATATTTATCAAAATTTTAAATCACTTAATGGGACAAATTAATCAATTTTCTAAAATTATTGATTTTTTAATTTATAAAATAGATTAAAAAAATTATTGACTGATTTATTTATTTAATAACAAAAATATTTCATAATCTCTCCATCCTAATTTCTCTCAACGATTTCTAAAAAAAAAATATTAAAACTTGCCTTCCTTCTCTCTTTCCAAAAAATCTGATAATATTTTTCATGAAAGTTAAAGATATCTATCTATATCTTATATATTATATTGCAACATAAAAAAAAAAAAAAAAAAAAAAAAAAAAAAAAAAACTAAAAATCAGATATACAAACAAGTAAAATTAATAAATTTGATTTTTATTTATTCGGTTAAAATCTTTATTTTGTATCTCAATATCCAATTTTAAATTTTAAAAATATTTAAAGTTTATCTAAACAAATCTAATTTGAAAATATTTCCCACCATTATACTTTAAATCAATAAAACTCACATGCCTATTACATATCTAACTCACATTATAACTTACCTAAATAATAATAATTAAAAGCAAATAAAAATCATAGATAAATTAAATTAAAAAAAAAAATAGATACCCACAACTCCATCTTAAATAAATTAGAAAAAAAAAACCAAATGGAAACCACACAAAAATTTAAAAAGATAAAAATTTAGATATGGATCTAAAAAAAACTATGACAATATCTAAATTTGAATTATGATTAGTAATATAATTATCAATTTTTCTGATGTATATATATCAAAATTTTAAATCACTTAATGAGACAAATTTATCAATTTTCAAGTCTTATTTAAAGAATAATCTGATTAGTCATCCCAACTCCTAAACTTCGCAGGCACTAGCAGAGAAGCTAACGGATTGGGTTAGGTGAGGTTTAAGTTGTTGGAGGTAACATTCTCCCACTCTATAAATTTATTTATTTTTTAATTTTATTTTTTTTCCTGTGTAATTCTCTTTTTCTACTGTTGGTTTGGTTTTGGTTTCGATGGAAGAGCTGTTATGCAACCTAATGAGTTAAAATTGGAGGTGGTAAGGCATTTTAGGTGTTTGTTTAATGAGAGTTGGAAGCATAGGCCCAAGCTTGGTGGTATGCTTAAATCTATCAACACTGACTCTGCAGCTGATTTGGAGGTGGTGTTTACAGAACCCCTAAAGTGTGGGCAGCCATTAAAAGTTGTGATGGTAATAAGGCGCCAAGGCCCGATGGATTTAATTTTTCTTGCATTCAGAAATGCTAGAGCATACTGAAGCAGGATTTTATGAATTTCATGTCGGAGTTTCATGAGAATGGCAGGTTGGTCAGATGCTTGAAGTGCTCTTTCTTTATTCTTGTCCCAAAGAAATTCAATCCATCAAGTCTTTCGAACTACCGACCTATCTATTTTATTGGGGTAGTTTACAAAGTTTTGGCTAAGGTATTATCTTGTAGAATGAAGAGGACATTACCTGAGGTGATTAGTGAAAATCAGTCCACTTTTTTAGGGGGAAGAAATATCATGGATGGTGTACACATAGCAAATGATATTGTAGGTTGGTAGAAGAAGACAAAAACTAAAGGTGTCATTCTCAAGTTGGACTTTGAGAAGGCCTATGACACAATGAATTGGAAATATTTGTTTGATATGCTTCAAAAATTTGGTTTTGGTGCTAGATGGATTGGATGGATTAAAGCCTGTGTGACTTCTCATAGTATATCGGTGTTGGTAAATGGTTCTCCTACGGCGGAGTTCAATCCTCAGAAAGGATTACGGCAAGGTGATCCACTTTCACCTTTTCTATTCAATATTGTAGCTGAGGGTTTGAATGTTTTGCTGTCTAGAGCCAAGGAGCTTGGATTAGTTAGAGGCGCTACCGTTGGTCCCAATAATTTGGTTATTTCCCATTTACAATTTGCAAATGATACCATCTTGTTTTGTGAAGCTGATTAGAGTGAACTTATCACCATTAAGAGGATTCTTAGATGTTCTGAAATTATTTCGGGTCTGAAGATTAATTTTCAAAAAAGTGTTGTCTGTGGTGTTGGAATTTTGACCCAATTAGTCAAGGATTTCACTGATAGACTGAATTATTCTTATCATAATCTTCCCCTGGTTTATCTTGGCTTACCTTTGGGTGCAAACCCTCGTCGGAAATCAACTTGGAAGCCTATTTCGGATAAGATCAAAGTTCAACTTGCAGGCTGGAAGAGGAGATTGATGTCTTATGCTGGTAGGGTTACAATGATCAAGTCGGTTCTGTCTAGTCTCCCAGTTTATTACCTTTCTTTGTTTAAGATGCCTGAGTGTGTTGCTAAGATAGTGGACAAGTTGCATGCCTCTTTTCTATGGGAAGGATTGGATAATCAAAGAAAGGTTCATTTGGTTCGATGGGAGGAGGTTACAAAGGCTTTATACCATGGAGGATTAGGGATCAGAAATATTAGAAAGTTGAATCTCTATTTGTTAGTAAAGTGGTAATGGAGATTTGGGGCTGAGAAGAAGGCCCTGTGGAGGCAACTGATTAGCAGTCATTACAGTCACATTAATGGATCTTTCTTACCTATGTCTGGTATATTTAATTTTGAGTCTAAAATATGGAGAGATATAATGTCTATGGCTGCTACACAACCACTAGTGGTTTCTTATTTTTTGGACAATGTTAATCTTGTGGTGAGGGACGGTAGTACGAATATTTTCTGGTCTGATAAGTGGATTAGTCAATCAAGCTTGGAGAATCAATTTCCTAGACTTTTTGGCTTATCTACTGAGCCTCATGGATCTTTGAAGTGGTTTGTTGATAAAAAGAATGTAAATGGTAGATGGATTTTGACTTTTAAAAGACCCCTTCGTGCTTGGGAAGAGGAGGAATTGCTCCAGATTCTGGGTGAGGGTCCTGATCTGAGGGCTAATAGTAAGGATCATATCAGAAGGTTGCCTTCTCCCTCTGGGATTTTTCAAGTTAGATCATTGTTTGGGTGGCTTCAAGCTGATGAGGGTCATGTTCTGGAATTATCAAACTTTATCTGGAATAATGTAGCTCCTCCGAAAGCCAAATTTTTGTTCTGGTTGGTGTGGAGAGGTAGACTGAAGACTGCTGACTTCCTTCATCGAATCGGTGTCTTAAGGAGTAATTCTGTTTCTTTGTGTGTGTTCTATAATTATGAACCTGAAACTCTTAATCATATTTTGTCCCTTTGTCCCTTTGTCCCTTTGCTTGGAAGTTATGGTCTAGTGTAACTGATTGGTGGGGATCTCAATGGGTTTCCCTTGGCTCTATTATTGAGCTACTGCACTGGTGGTTTGGATTCAAGTTCAAAAAAAAGGAGCTCAGGATCTGGAATGTTATTCCTATTGCAGTGGTGTGGTCATTATGGAGGCTCAGAAATGAGTGTATATTTAGGAGAGCTCAACCAAATTTAGAGACTTTGACTGAATTAATCAAAGTTAGAGTGGTTTTTTGGGTTAAGAACCATCACATTGGTAGCATGTATTCATATCATGATTTCATCTCCAATTTGGGTCTGATTCGGAGTTGCTTATGAATTGTTGGTGTTGTGTTCTGATGCTGGTAGTTTGTCCCTCTTGCTTCGCTCATTTTAAGGTGGTGGTGTCTTGCTGTAGCTCACTGGTTAATCAAAGTTAGATTATTGCTGCAGCTCGCTGGTAGTTGGCTCCTTTTCACAGGGGTACTGCTGCTGTTGTTCTTGATTGCAGTTGCTGTTGGTAGATAGCTCACTGGTTTGGCTCTAAGACAGAGGTGCTGCTAATGTTGATGGCTTTGGTTTTAACTAATATCTGTCTGTAGTGCCTATTGTATTTTGCATCAGGAAAACATCCAACAGCTTTACTGCTACATGGTGATTGCTACTGTGAAGTGGGGTATTGGATAACTTAAGGCTGTGGAGCATTGGGATGTTGTTCAGGTCTGGTTTTTTGCTTATGGGTGATTCTGCAGGTGAATTGTGTGGGAATGAATTGTGTGGAAGGTATTGTGGGTTTGAATTGGGGGTTGAGTTTGTGGGGGTCTTCTTTTGTTTTTTATTTTCTTGTTGGGCATGGTTTCTTACCATCCCTCTGTGGTTGAGCTTGCAGATGATTGTGCTTTGTTCTCAGTGCCAACCTAGCTGGGATTGAGTTTGTTAGCTATAATGCTCTTCTGCTCTTCCACCTCTTTATTGATGTTCATCTCATATGTATATGTATGTTTTCGTCATCAATAAAGTTTTTTTGCTGATCAAAAAAAAAAAAAAAAAAAAAGTGAACTTGTTGTCTAATAGGTCCTATAGGAAAAATTTTTCATAAAAAACGTCACAAATTATAAGTTTTAGCGACAATTTATAAAAATTATGACAAAAAAAAGTCACTAATTGTCAATATTTTTTGCGACATATATAAAAAATTGGCGCAAAAAAATTATTTTTAACCCCAATTTTACCAAGACTTATTTTCAATAGGACTTGATGAGAATTAAGTCCAACTATTAAGACCTATTGGTAGTTTATCCTAAAAAAAGGAAGATTTGATCTCTAAAACTCTTATATGTTGTAATGTCTTCCATACCAAGCAAAGAATGTTTGGTTTTGTCCATCTTTTGCTTAGTGACACCAGATTCCTAATAACCTTTTTATTCCCCCCCCTCCCCCAATAGGTCCTTCATGCACTACTTCAGAAATTTGCAACTTCCATGGAAAAATACATTCAGTACCAAGCCGATAGTGGGGCTCAAGCGGTTCAGATCTTTGACTCATGGGCTACAGAGCTTAGTCTAGTTGATTTCGAGGAGTGGGTCCGGGAGTTGCTTGAGAGGCTACCATTGACAGGCGTTGACGTAATTAGTTTGGGCTGGACGGTGGATGTGGCTGAAGTACGGAGAAGGTTGGGGCCTAATGTGGCAGTTCAGGGAAATGTAGATCCAGGCATTCTTTTTGGTTCGAAAGAGTTCATTACCAGTCATATAAAAAATATTGTGAGGAAAGTCGGTAAAGGTAATATATTGAATCTTGGTCATGGCATTATAGTAGGTACGCCGGAAAAGAATGTTGCTCATTTCTTTGAGGTTGCAAAAGATATCAGATACTAAACGTAGATTTGAGACTAATTGGATTAATATTATGTGTTAGGACTATGGGACACTAGAAATCAATCACACACAAGAACAAAAGAGATTTACGTGGTTCGGCAATTGCCTATGTCCACGGGAGAGGTATCCACTATAGAATTATCCCGGAGGGAGATTACAGTACTCACACCTCACAACTCTCTCTATAGCACTCTCACTCTCACTCACAGATTATACCCTCTGCGTATGCTCTTCAGCTCTGTGTGTCACTACCATATCCAACCCCTCCTCACTCATCTTAATTTATAACCAAGAGAAGAGGAGTGGGTTTGGTGACAACAATGAGTGGGCTTGGTTGTGCCACCCTTACCATCTACTTTTGGTGAGTTGGTACTGCCCCTCTAGCTTCCTTTACCACATGGTGTCACCCACACCATGTGGATAGTGGGCTCCTTATCATGTGGGTAGTGGATGGAGCTAACAATTCTCCCCTTCCACGCCCACATGGATAACTGACTTCTCACTTGAAGTCCATCCCGGTCAAATTCTTGCAAACTTCCAGTTTGTCTCTGGTGACACCCTTAGTCATCATGTTAGAAGGATTCTTGTCCGTGTGAATCTTCACTAGCTTCATCAGTTGCTTTTCCATCACTTCTCGTATCCAATGATACCGCACATCAATGTGTTTTGTACGTGAATGGTACATGGAATTCTTGTTCAGATCAATTGCACTCTGACTATCACAATGTACCTTATACTCTTCCTACTGTAGACCCAATTCTTGGAGAAACCTCTTTAACCATAACATTTCCTTTCTAGCATCTTTGGCAGCAATGTACTCTGCCTTTGTTGTAGATAAAGCAACACACTTTTGTAGTTTGGACTACCATGAAACAGCTCCCCCTACAAAGGTGAACAGAAATCCTGATGTAGACTTTCTACCATCAAGATCACCTGCCATATCGACATCTATAAAACCCTCTAAAATTGGTTCAGCTCCCCCGAAACATAAACATATCTTTGAAGTTCCCTTCAAGTACCGAAGAATCCATTTGACCACCTCCCAATGCTCCTTTCCTGGATTGGCGAGGAATCTGCTCACAACGCCAATTGCATGAGCTATATCTAGTTAGGTACACACCATTGCATACATCAAACTTCTTACTGCGGAAGAATAAGGGACTGCCTCCATTTCTTTCCTTTCAGAGGTGGTCGTGGGACACGAACGCTTTGTCACATTGAAATGGTTGGCCAGTGGTGTGCTGACTAGCTTGGCATCTTTCATGTTGAACCTTTCAATCACCCGTTTAACATATTTCTCCTATGACAACCATATCTTCTTGGCTTTCATGTCACGAACAATCTTCAAGCCCAAAATCTGCTGTGCTGGGCCTAAATTCTTCATGTCAAAATACTACAACAAGTCCTTTTTCAACTTGTTGATCATAGTACTATCATGTCTAATGATCAGCATATCATCGGCATACAACAGTAGGATAATGAAGTTTCCATCCGAAAACCTTCGAAAATATACACACTAGTCTGCCACCGTTCTTGTGTACTCGTGATCCACCATAAATGAATCAAACTTCTTGTACCATTATCTCGGCACCTGTTTCAGGCCGTAGAGACTCTTCTTCAGTTTGCAGACTAGATTTTGTTTTCCTTTAACTTCAAATCCTTCTGGTTGCTCCATGTAGATCTCTTCCTCCAAATCACCATGGAGAAAGGCAGTCTTGACATCCATCTATTCTACTCCCATATTCATGCGAGCTGCTAATCCCAGAGCTACTCGAATGGAAGTTATCTTCATAACTAGGGAGAAGATCTCATCAAAATCAATTCCCTTCTTCTACCCAAAGCCTTTGACCACCAAACGAGCTTTATGCTGCAATAGTTTACCGTTTCCATCTTTTTTCAATTTATAAACCCATTTGTTCTTCAAGGCTCTCATGTCTCTTGGAAGTGGAACAAGCTCATAAGTGTGGGTTTTTTGCAAAGAACTCATCTCCTCCTTCATGGCTTGCATCCAACAATATTTCCCTACATGACTCTTGGCTTCTGAAAAACTCTCCGGCTCCCTCTCATCAGTAATCAGAATATACTGAGAAGTGGGATATTTGGTTGATGGCATGGCAGCTCTTTCAGATCTCCGCAACTGAGGCCCAGTTGCCTCTGGTTGAGGGGGTTGCTCCCCTGCTCAACACCCTCTTCATTCGGGTCTTCATCTCTTTCCTCTTGATCCTCAATTTCTGGCATAGGATCCTGCAACTCTGGCACTTCTTGTTGAACATCATCACATCTAGCATTTTGTGATAGGTCGGGAGATGGAAACAAGTCTGGAGTGATGACATCTCTAGACTTTACAGATTTCTCAAAATTTGCTGCTGTCTGGTTTTCCTAGAACACAACATCTCTGCTCCTGAACATCTTCTTGTTCGCTGGGTCCCACACCTTGTACCCAAATGTTGCATCTTAATAGCCCACAAATATGCATGGAGGGGACTTGTCATCAAGCTTCTGTCTGTTTTCCTTGGAGATGTGTGTAAAGGCCTTACACCCGAAGACTCTCAAGTGAGAATATGATACCTTTGTTTTGGACCAGACTTCCTCAAGTATTGCAAAATTCAACAGGACTGAAGCTGACCTGTTGATGAGATAACAGGCTGTACGGGCGGCTTCAGCCCAGAATGACTTTGGCAACTTTGCCATTTTGAGCATATATTTGACTCTTTTAATAATAGTGCGGTTCATCCTTTCTACCACACCATTGTGTTGTGGGGTGTCGAGAACTGTTGTTTCGTGCCGAATACCTCTCTGTTGGCACAGTATGCTGCAAAAGCATTGGAAGTGTACTCGCCTCCATTGTTTATGCGAAGACACTTCAACTTCTTCCCAGTCTCTCTTTCCACCATTGCATGGAACACCTGAAAGTGCTGAAATACCTCATCCTTTGCCTTCAGGAAATACACCCATAACTTTCTTGATGCATCATCAATGAAAGTCAAAAAATACTTGCGGCCGCCATGTGACTCCACTTCAATTGGGCCACAAACATCCGAGTATACCATATTGAGCACTTATGTTTTCCTCTTGCTCGTTGAACTGAATGATACTCGATGTTGCTTTCCATAAAGGCAATGATCACACGGCTTCAAGGCACTCTCTTTGGATAAGGGTATTCTGGATTGTTTTGCCAATAAATGCAATCCCTTCTCACTCATGTGAGCCAGTCTTTTGTGCCATAAGTCCGGTGACTCCTTGTCTTCTGCTGCATTAAGACTTTCCAGACAGATCTTCGTTTAAGTCTTATACAGTGTTACAGACATCTCTCATCTGGCGATTGTCAAAGCTCCTCTTGTCAGCTTCCAACGGCCATTTCTGAATGTACTTGTATAGCCCTGTCAGTTCAGGGCGTTTTCGGAGATAAGATTGAGGCGCAAATCTGGAACATGCCTTCCATCTTTGAGAACCAGCTTGTTCCTGACATTAGTCTAAATGCTAATGTCGCCAATACCCACAATCTTCGAATGGCTAGAATTTCCCATTCGAACAGTGCCAAAATCTCCAGCGTTGTATGAGCTGAAGAGTTCTCTGTGGGAAGTGGCGTGATAGGATGTAGCTGTGTCTATCACCCATTCTGTGTAGCTGTGGTTAGCCACGTGAATGCAATCCTCCTCTTCACCAACTGCAAGAAATATTTCATCAGTTTTTATGGCTGTTGTGTTCTCATCTCCTCTTGACTTACTACTTTGGCCTTTCTCTTTTCGGCTTGGGCAGTTTCTCTTTATGTGACCCTCCTGGCCACAGTGAAAGTAAGTGAAGCTGGAGTTACCTCGACCTTTGTTGTCTCTGGATTTACTCATGTTGTTCCAGCTGCCTCTACTCTTGCTTCTTCCTCTACCTCTTCCTTTACCTCTTTCTCTACCTCTATCTTCTATGACAAGAGCATGGGACTAATTACCTCCTATGTCTTTCCTTCTTGTCTCTTCATTGTACATGGCGTCTGTGACCATGCTCATGGTCAGCTTCCCTTCTGGTGCAGAGTTGTTAAGAGAGACTACCAACGTCTCCCAGCTGTCTGGTAAAGAACTGAGCAATAGTACGGCTTGCATTTCATTATCTAAGCGCATCTTGATGGTTGCAAGCTAATTCACCAGATTTTTGAATTCACTGGAGTGCTCAACGACAGACATTCCATTCTTCAACTTCAAATTGACAAGCCTTCTCATCACCAAGGCTTTGTTCCGAGCGGTCTTTGACCGGTACATGTCGTCTAACATTGTCCATAGAAAATAGACATCTGTCTTCTCGGTGACATGATGGTACACACCATGGTCTATCAATTGTCTGATACAACCGATAGTCTTGCGGTTTATCTTTATCCAGTCATCATGTTTCACTCCTTCAGGTTTAACCCCCTTTATGAAAATAGGGTCAAACAAGTCTTTATAAAACAGGATGTCTTTCATTCGTGACTTCCAAATTGCATAATTGGAAGGAGTCCACTTGAACATAGATCCTGAAGTTGATGTAGATTCCTCCATTGTATTCTTTCCTTCTATAGAAAACTCCGAATGAAAAATCTAACCGTACGCATGTGTCCGGAATACTCCAAATAGTTGAAAACCACTATTGGATCATCAAAAACAAACTTGAATAGCTCAGATCAAGCCAAAATAGTTTCGACAGTTCAGATCTACAGGTGTACCTTAGCCACGCAGCAGTCAATAATTCTCTACCTCTGGGTTGACTGGTCAACAGGAGGGCTGACGTGTCAGCCACGTGGCACTGGCTTTGACTGACATGGAAGACACGTGTCAGTGAGGTGGCGCTTACGTGTCAGACACGTGGCAGTGGTCTGGCGATGGCATGGCGATGACGTGTAGCCACGTGGATAGTGATGTAGCATGTAACGTCACAGCACACGCACGCACTCGTCTTCCTCCTTTAGAAGCGCATGGGGCCATGGTGAGATTGGACTGACACACCGGCTCGTCTAATCGGCGCATGAGGCGCGTGTTTACGCATGAGATTCACGCGCTATCTTTAGGAAGCGCGTGAGAGCACGTGCGGGATCTTCTGGAGCTCTTCTTTGCAGTTCGAGACTCTTTTCGTCGAGTCCTTACTCCTGGTATGCTCAAAAATGAAATTTGAGCAACTTGATTTCTGGGCAGTTTCGATAAACACTCTGTTTTTGTTCTGAAATGCGACCGATTCGGCTCTAATACCACTTGTTAGGACTATGGGACACCAAAAATCAATCACACACAAAAGCACAAGAGATTTACGTGGTTCGGCAATTGCCTACGTGCACGGGAGAGGTATCTACTATAGAATTATCCCGGAGGGAGATTACAGTACTCACACCTCACAACTCTCTCTATAGCACTCTCACTCTCACTCACATATTATACCCTTTGCGTTTTCTATTCAGCTCTGTGTGTCACTCTCATATCCAACCCCTCCCCACTCATCTCAATTTATAACCAAGAGAAGAGGAGTGGGTTTGGTGACAACAATGAGTGGGCTTGGTTGTGCCACCCTCACCATCTATCCTTGGTGAGTTGGTACTGGCCCACCAGCTTCCGTTACCACATAGTGCCACCCATACCATGTGGATAGTGGGCTCCTTACCATATGGGTAGTGGATGGAGCTAACATTATGTTTGATTTTTATGCATCAGTAGTTCTCTTTTTGAGCTCTTATTTCTCTTATATTTGGTATTTTAGGTGCTGAAAAGTATCCCCAAGTCCTTCATTGCCTTACTGTTCAACTAGGGTCTTGGATCAAATAGAGATAATGCTAGGGACCTGGGGTCTTCAACATCTTATTTGTATGAGACTGAGCCTTTGAAATCAAAACATCATCTTCACTTGATTGGCCAAGGATAGGGGTCAAGCCAAAAGTTGATTCTCTAACCAGTAGGTTCCAACAAGGGCCAAGTATGGATTTTTAGCAGGGAGCTCACTGTCACTGTGTTTCCTTTTCGTTTTCTGCTTTCTGTTTTTCTTTTTTGAAAAATAGACAACTTGTTGGGCAAATTGTTTTGGGGTAAGTTTCATGAAAACAACTCACTTTTTAGGAAACACAGGTCGTTTGTTAACTTCTATTTACAAAATAAAAAATAAATAAATAAATAAAAACGAGCTTTTGTATTTTTATTAAAAAAATAGAAATAGAAAACTTGTTTGGTGTATAAAAATATTTTTAAAATAAATAAAAATAGAAATAGATAAACATGTTTGGTGAGTAGCTGGAGGTGGTGGTTCACGACGGATGGTGGATAGATGTGATGTGATTGGCGGAGGGGGGGCAGCCGAATGTAGTGGTGGGAGTGGTGTTAGAGCGTTGTCAGAGCGTTGCTGAAAGGTGGTTGAAAGTCACAACGATGATTGGTTGAACGCCAAAGTCATTGAAAAGTGGCTGGAGCTCGTTAGTGGTTGGTCAAAGCTGGCCAAAGTCAACAGTGGCGGAGCTCGTTAGTGGTTGGTCAAAGCTGGCCAAAGTCAACAGTGGCGGGTGGCAGTGGTGGGTGGGGGTTAGAGGAGGTGGTGAGGGAGAGATGAAAAAGTGAAAAATTGTTTTGAATACAAATGAAAACACATTTTTTATGTTTTCAAAAATTTTGAAATTTTTGAATCAATTTTTTTTTATAAATAATATATCAAACAAGTATATTTTTTATTTTTTTCTCTCTCCAAGAAAAACTGAAAACAAAAATAGAAAGGAGGAAATAAAAAATGACTGCAAAAAGTTGATTTTGAATTTTTTGAGAATTCTTTTTGCAAAAGAAGAAAACAACATAAAAATAATGAGTTCTTTTAAATTTTTTTATTGTTTTTGTTGTTGAAAATATAAAAATGAAAACGAAGAAAATGTTAAACACACAACTTTAAGAGGCCCTAATTGATTCAATGACTAGATTGAACTTTAGGACTTCTTTAGTAATGAAGAGCCAAGGGACAAACAATTAGTTTAGTGCTTGATTTGTGGAATTTTTGGGAGAACATTCCTTGGACTAAAGAAATTTAAATAACTAGTTTACAAACTTTACAATCTGTCAAAGAGACCTGTGCTTTCATGTATGTATGGTTTGTCTATAATTTTATCTTGGGTCTTTCTTTTGTAGTTTTCAATTAAGTAGTAGGTGGAGGTAGAGCTCTATCTGTCATGGGTCCCCTTTCTTGTTTTGAATGAGTTGGTGGTTTTTAGGTGAGAGGCCTATCTACCACATTTGAATTTGGAGGAATATTTAAAAAGTGAAAAAGTGAACAATAATTTCAAAATTTTAAAAGTACAATATTCACACACACAATTCTAGTGCATGAATTATTTGTATTTTCATGAGTTTAAGATTATTTTTCATATTTTGTATTTTAGATGTTTTCCCTTAAATTAGCTCCTCTCTTGGAGGTTTGGATTCAATTTTTAAAAAAGATGTCTATCTCCATTATCTAATCATTCATAATTATATAAATTTATTTTATTTAAATTAAAAATTGAATTGTGTTATTGTAACTGTATGGAATTGGAGACAGTTGTTGAATGATAATAACATAGAGGCAAAATCAAAGTTTCATTCTAAGCGTTCTTCATTCAATAATTTGGGTGCGTCTAGGGCATGAAAATTGAAATGAGAGTTTCATATAACTAATGAGTGGGCTTTATTTATTTATTTATATCTCATAAAGAAAGTGTTAAAAAAATATTTTTAATTTTTTTATCAAATGTTTATCAAATTAAGGGAGATATATTTTTCATCAAATTGAGATTAAATAAAAATTTAAAAAGATAAAGTAGTGGAGATATTCTTTTTTTAATCAAATTTGATGAAAAGAGAAATTTGAGATAAGAGAAGAATTTTTTTAAAAAAAATTGCTGAAAATTTGATGAAAAATTTAGAGTAGTTCATATAGAAAGTTTTTCATTTAAATTTGAAATCAAACTTAATGAAAAAAAGTAGTGAAAGGTTAAAGATCCTCTTATAAGAAAGAGAATGTTGGGATAGAAACAAAGAAGGATGACCGGGAGCATCTTCAACCCTACGGGATGCCTCTAAATGCACCAAAAAAATTGTTAGTACACTTTTTTTTTTTTTTAATTCTATAATATCTTTAAGTGAAATCACCACTACGGACAAAACTCTTATTCTCTATAAACTTTAATTTTTCTCTACACTCACTCACAACCACCACGTTTTTTCCTTTCAGTAATTGCCACCACTCTCACCTGAATTCCTCTACCAGCCACTAGACCATTCTTTTTTAAACCCTAGATATATCTCTCTCAAACCTAGACTAAGGTTGAAGTAAAGTTCACGATGACGGAAAGAAGGTAGAGAGGGAAGGTTCAAGGTAGTGGAGCATAGCTAGAAGGAGGGTCGCAGGTGTAGAGCAAGATTAGAAAGGGTTTGTGGTTGTGAGGGGCCACGGGGTGGCGTTCACAGGGGTGGGAGATGGCTGAGAGGATGGCACGATAGGCAGTAGTGAAGTCAAGAAAATAAATTAGAAAGGGCACTTCTTAATTATAATATTGAAAATATTTATAAAAATACTTCACATAAATTTTTACGATTGACTTCAAAAAAGATTAAAAAATATAATAATCAATGTGTTTGGTTTGAGTTTTTTGAATTAAGTTTTTTATTTTTTATTTTATTTATTTTTAGTGAATATTTTTAAAATTTTAAACATTTTTTTTTTACTTTTTTAGATGCATCACATCTAAAAAAATAAAATATTTGTGAAAAAATATTTTAAAAAATTAATAAATACATAAAAATACGAAAAATGTACTATTTTTTATATTTTTGGTATTTAGTGAATTTTTAAAAGATTTTTTTTGCAAAAATTATACTTTTTAAGTATATTTATGTTAGATGTGTCTAAAAATTAAAAAAATTGCTTAAAACATTAAAAAAATTCAATAAAAACAAAAAAAAATACGAAAAAAAAATGTAGAATTTTTTGAAAAGTATTTTTAGAAAACTCAAACCAAACAAAGTGAATATGTTATTTGTAATTAGTGTATCATGAACAATATTAAAAAAAAAATCATTGACATATAGTTTTAAAATAAATTATATAATGATAAAGTAATTTTTTATACAAAATATGCATAAAAATTCAATATAATAGTCATATCACGCAATCATTGACATGTGATATTACCAACCAATAATAAAGAAACACATGGAGGATGAACCATGCATATTAAATGTAACTAACAATTCAATAAATTCTATATTTTCATTGAGATTAATTATGTTTGCATATCAATAATGAAAGAAATTATCATTATATTAAAATTTTCATAGATAATAATATCGTAATCTCTTTATTTTCAATCAAAACAATCATTATTGTTCTTATAATTTTAAAAATATCATTGACATTTCACTCTAAATAATATTTTATAATTTTTTTTATATAAAATATTTTCTTTATGTTTGTAAAAAAAAAAAAAAAATTCCAAAACTCAGGAGGGGCACGTGACCCCCCTGGGCCCTCCTTCCCTCCGCCCCTGACGATAGGGTAAGAGAAGATTATGGAAGTTGAGGAAGGTTGGAAGGTGGTGATCAAATGTGGATAAGGAATGGGTACTAGCTGGGGTAAGTTAAGTTGAGGGGTTGGGAATGGCAAGGGAGCTGGAAAGGAGTGGTGGTTAGAGTGGTTATTGGTGGCGTTGGCAATAGAGACGACAACGGATGATTGGTTGAGTGATTGGTATTAGTGTGATATAGTTGAAGTTATTTTAGCTACTCAAAGGAAAAGAAATCAAATTTAAAAATAAAATATCTATAAAATTGAATTATCTAATTAACTTTTTGAGATGAATTCAGAGGCTCTCTAAACTTACCAACCAAAATGAAGAGAAATTATAGTGACATTACTTATCCATCCAGTTCCGATTGGTAGCTCGAATGGCCCGAGTCTAAAACGATGTCGTTTTGGATTTTTTTTTCTTTTTTTTTTTTTTTTGCTTTCTCTCTCTTTATAGTGTTCTCTTCGTCTGCAAAGAAGAAGAAGAAGAAGAAAGAAGAGAAAATGAGAGGAAAGAGAGTGGCAGAGAGAGAGAGAGAGAGAGAGAGAATCAAACCCAAAAATCAACAAACAATAACACTCTGTTCAACGCCAGATCTATCATCAACATCAACACCGGATCATCATCATCATCAACACCAGATCTGTGTATACAGATCTCCTTCTTCTTCTTCTTCTCACCTTCTCTGCCTTCTCTCCATCTTTTCTCGCCTCTTCTCTCTTCTTTCTTTCTTCTCTGTTCTTTTTTCTCTCTCGCCTCTTCTCTCTTTCTTTTGTCTGTCTGGTGTTGAACAGGAGAGAGAAGGAAAAAAAATAGAATATCCAAAATGACATCGTTTTGGATATTCGAGCCACTCTCAAGCCAATTTTTTCGAATTACCAAGTATTATTCTTATCCATAGGACCCGCACCTAAAAAAGAAAATAAAAGAGACGTTACAACACGTGATGTAAGCCCTTCAAATACTATGATTGTGGTCCTCATGGTAGGTGTCTCCCATATTTTAAAAACGTTGTTGTGTTTCGTACCAGTGAAGGATAAGCTACACCTGTTTTCAAATACACATCTCTCTTTTAGGTTGCCCCTAGACATAAATTTAAGTAATTATTTGAAAATATAAATAAAATATAATTACACTATATATATTTCTTTTGTTTTTTTTCTCTTCAAATTCTTATTTAGATCCATTATCAAAATACAACTTAAGGTTGTGTTTAGAGTATAAATTTGAGTCGGAAAAAAAAAAAGATGTGTAAATATTTGTGTGAGTGTTTTTCTGACCACACTGCCAACTCAGTATTCAGCTGGAGAGCACTTGGCAGAATAGATGGTACCTGATTGACCTGCAACAGAAAGAGAAGATTCCGGCGGTGGTTCGTCCACTCGGGGGCACTCCGGCGATCAAGTCAGTATATCTCTCAAAGATAATCAATAGTGCTAAACTTACTATTCAGAATATAAATTGCGTACCTTAGACCTATCGGGGGTACCTTTCTTTTATAGCCAACTCAATCCTAGTCCCAATAGAAGCCTAACTTCAATGGACTTTAGCTCAGTGTTTATCCTGGACTCTTCAATGGATAAAGATAAACTCCCTAAGAGCTTTATCCTCATCCAAGCTGCGTTCCCTCTTCATTCTAGGACTCTTGTCCTTTATCCGCTTATCTTGGATTCCGATATCTTCGGAGATAACCTCGGCTTAACCGAGATCATCTCGGCGTTATGACCAGGACACGTGGCACCTCGACTGACATGTCGGCATCACTTTGGCCACATGTTGGTACTCATAAAATATATCCCCACAACTGCCCCCTAGGTTCTATTACATCGGCATTCTGAGGTGATGGAACCTATATCAGTACTTGACTCCAGTACGTCGGCTTAAAATTTCTCAGCCGAGATCATTATTCAGGCCGACATGTCTTTTTTAAAGAACAAGAATTCCAAGAGCTCCCTCACGCGTATGAGCTGTCAAGCATAATAACTACACCGTTTTAACCACACGTTTTCCCCTTACTGGATCGTACTCCATATGCGCTTGTAAGTCGTCTCGCGCCTGCATGCGCCGTCTGACAAATCCGTCATTCTCGGCTCATCAATTCCATTCTGCCGTCTTTTCGTGTTTTTGACAAAACTTCCTTCCTTCTCCCGTTTTTTCACTATTCTCCATCGTTTCTGAGGCTTTCTCTCTCTCTAGCTTTTTCTTCCAAATCTTCCATTGTTCAAGCTTTCCCAGCTCTGCAATTTGTTGCATTCGTCTTCTCCGGCATGATTTTCACCACTTTATCGCTTTTGCAACCGTTGTTTGATTTCGGCGATCCTCACACCGGCTTCACTTTTTCTAGTAAGCCACTGTTCTTTCTGGTTTTAGTTTTTGTTGCTCTTCAAGAAGGTTCGCTTTATTACTTGTTGCCATTGCTGTTTTACTCAAGTATTCGATTTATGAATCATGTATCTGACTGTGTTTATTTCATGACTTTGCTTTTGCCCCATGTCTTGAATACACATACTACTTACAATTTTCTTGCACTTTTGCCATTTGTTCTTGACCTTGTACTCTTGCACACACTCTGTCACAATGTTCTTGATAGTTCTCACTGTTCTTGATTCTGAAATACGTTCTCACTTTCTGCTTTCTGTGTCTTTTCCAGATTCGTGCCTTCAATCTTTATTTCCATAGATCTAGGTTTGGGATTTGCTTATAGAACCCTCAAATTCTTAGGAAGAACTGAAACGATCCCCACAAATTCTTGCTCTAGCACATACTTAGGTTTTTGCCGAGGTCCCAATAACCCTTTCAAAACACCTTCTTTCTGAAATCCGGCTCCTTCAATTTAGGCCGAAGTTATGGGTATATGGAAACATAGAGTAGACACCCCGACTAAACTAGAGCACTTTAGGTAGGAGTTTGACATCCCGATTGACGTTCATCTGAGGTTGGCTGGGGAGGATGACTCTATCATGCCCACAACTGTTTCTATGCCCTTCCCTGTTGTAGCTTTTATCAAGTGCGGACTTCGGTTTCCACTTGACACCTTCTTCCGTGAAATCCTTCACTTCTATAAATTGAACCCAATGAAGCTTGCCATCAATTCTTACTGAGTTATCAATGGTACCATAGCTTTCGCCAAACAAGAGAATGCTAGGATTACTCTTGCTGATTTCCAGTACTGTTATACTATGTGTCGCCTGAAATCGGAAAAAAGGCCACATCTATTACCTCAAACTGAGGTCCACTAAGTACAAACTTGTTACCGACCTCCCAGACTCAAACAAGGGTGCTGGAGACGATTACTTCATCGTCTTGAGCAACTAGGAGTTTCAGCCAAACGATGACCTCCACATTTATCCCCTAAGCCGATCAGTTTTCGGGGAAGGAGCTGGTAAGGGCCAAGTGTCACTTTTTCTTGCTTTCTTTCTTAAAGTTTTCAATACCCTGTTCTAACGTTTATGATCTTCTTTTTGCAGTTCTTCCTCCGCTACCAAAGGGCTTTCGCCAGTCTTTCTTCCCCAGCAAGGGTCTGAGGAAGCTATTGGATTTGCCAGTTCATAAGCGAAAAGCCCCACTGCTACTCAACTTCATTCCTACTTATAAGTCGGTTCTTCCCGACGTTCCAAAGAAGAAGAAGAAGAAGAAGAGTTTGTCTCCTCATTCCGCCACAACTCCTTAAGTTGCCTCCACATCTCGGCCAGATCAAGGATTGACCTCTGATCCAGCTGAGCAGCTGTCAACCTCAACTCCATATCTGATCCTAATATCCCAGCTCCAACGTCGACGACAAACTGTTTTTGCTGCCGAGATGGGCCATCATAAAGCAGTTACTAAAGATCTCTTGGCCAACATTTCATCCACTGTAGACGCTCAACCTGTGCCATCTTAGCCAAAGCCGAAGCAAAAAAGGATAAAGAAGGCTCAGCCAAAGGCAACGGTAACTCAAATTGACACTGAGGATACCCTGCCAATTTCGAAATTGGCTTCAAGCGAGAAAACCACCTCTGTCCCCGAGAAGAGGTCTGCCGAGGCCGAACCATCTCAATCAACTCGGTCTAAAAGGTTGAGGTCAGAGTCTGCTACAGCGTCGGGCTCTATGAAGGCTGGTGCCCCCTGGGCTCCACTCATTACTTTGAAGGACAGGCCAGTCTTTGTTGAGGATAGTGCCGACGACATCAACATCGGTGTTGCCCTTTCCACAGTCTTGCTTCTCCTTGGGGATCTCGACCGCAACGCCGAGATAACTAAGCATGAGAACTTCGCCTTGATGCTCCAGCGTTCTATTCAAGTAAGTTTTCACACTTGGTATCTTTCTTTCTTTTTTGTACTCAGAAAATTTTTCAATAACTTTTGCTCTGTTTACTTTCAGGTCATCCAGTATGCTCATTCCTTCTCAATGCAAGCCTTTGAGAACCGGAAGGAGCTGGCCGACAAGAAGAGGGAGGTCTCTAGTCTGCAGAAGACCAATAAAAGCTTACAATCAAAAATGAAGACTTTGGCAGACCAGGCCGATGCTGCTGTTAAAGCCAAAGATGATGCCGAGGAGAAGGCAGATTCTACAGAGGCCATCAAGAAGGTTCTTGAGGCTGAAAAGAAAGAGGCCGAGGAAAAGATGGCCCAGGCCCAGAAAGAACTACAAGACACCTTGGCCACGAAAGACGCCGAGCTCAAGGCCGCCGATCAAAAGGGATACAACAAGGAGGTGGCCGATGTCACTTCGGACTATGAAAAATAGGTGAAGCAGGCATGCAACAAGGGTTTCACCCTTGGTTGGATGACTTTGATGAAAAAGCTCGAAGTCCGCGAGGACTCCCCCTCAGGAACGTCGACGTCTTTCCTCTTCCATTCCCTCCAACTCCAAGCCAATCTGACGACGATTCTGAGTCTGAGGAGGAAGCTTTGGTAAGGAAGTCAAAGGAGGCCATTGGGACCAAGTCCCCTACTCAGAATGAGCAAGTCCTGGACTTGACTTAAGATAAGGAGGGTGAGGAGGTTCCCAAGGATGTTACTCCCGAGAAGGCATCATCCGACGTGCCTCTCGCCGACAAGAGCCTCGATCAAACCCATCAAGAAATAGATGCCGAGCTCGCGGCTGAGAAGGCTGTCGAGATGTCTTCCCAGCGGTCTTCTGAACTTCAAACCCAACCATCTGCTGTTGCTGAGGAGTCTTAATTTTGATGTCTTTTTCCCTTGTATTTTGTACTTTTGTTTTTCTTCTTTTTGGAACAATTGTAAGCTTTGGCCGACATGTTGTCTTTTGAATGTTAATACAACTTCCTTTCCTGAATGCTTGTATATTTGTCTTCTCTTTACTGCTCTTGTATGATTTAGAATTTTTTGTATATCTTCAATGCACACTTTATCTATGTAATTTTCTTGGGGTGAAGTACCTCGGCTATACCCACTAGCGGTTTACATCGGCAAGTACATAAGTACTCAGTTTAGTACAACCTTGGCCTTAACTTGTAAAATTTTCACAAATTTCAACAAGTGTAAGACATAACCTTAGTATAACTTCAACTTGTAAATTTTTCACAAATTTGAACAAGTGTTAAACATGATCTCAGCCTAACTTCAACTTGTAAATTTTTTCACAAATTTCAACAAGTGTTAGACATAACCTTAGTTTAACTTCAACTTGTAAATTTTTCACAAATTTCAACAAGTGTTAAACATGATCTCGGTTTAACTTCAACTTGTAAATTTTTCACAAATTTCAACAAGCGTTAAAACCATTATCCAACTCTCTGCCCCCTAATGTGAACTTAAGTTCCACTTGGGTTGTCATTATACATGTATTCTGGAAACGTTAGTAACTATCATAACGATCACGAAAAAATCAAACTTTATTTATTGCTTCGGCTAATAACAAAGAACAAGAAAATTTAATGATAAAAAAACTTAAGATTGCAAGTATTCCAGGGCCTTGGCAACTCCTTGCCCTCATTATCTTCAAGCCGATATGCCTCATTTCCCAGGACCGAGATGATTCGGTAGGGTCCTTCCCAATTTGGGCCAAGCTTGCCCTCTCTGGGATCCTTCTTGTTGCCGACGACTTTTCTCAAGACGAGGTCACCAATTTGAAACTCCCTTAGGTTGACCTGTTTATTATAAGCTCTGGCAAGCTGCTGCTGGTATGTTGCGAGCTGAATTGCAGCTTTCTCCCTTCTTTCTTCTAAAAGATCCAGATCTCGAGCTAAGAGTACATCATTGGTCCCATTCTCTACTCCCTGGGTTCTGATCCCTGGGATGCCGACCTCCAGCGGAATGACAGCTTCTGTGTCATAAGCCATGGCAAAGGGGGATTCCCCTGTCGATCTTCTCGGCGTAGTCCGATATGCCCAGAGTACACTGGGCAACTCATCCACCCACTTTCCTTTTGCTGCCTGCAGCCTCTTCTTTATCCCATCCAAGATAACTTTGTTGGATGCTTCTGCTTGTCTATTGCTTTGAGGAAAGCTTGGGGTTGAAAAGTAATTCTTGATTTTGAACTTTGCACAGAAGCTCTTGATTAGCTTACTGTCAAATTGTGTTCCATTGTCTGTGACTATTGCTCTTAAGATCCCAAATCTTGTGATTATCTTCTTCCATATGAAGCTCTTTACATCCACATCTCGGATCTTGGCTAAGGCTCAGCTTCTATCCACTTGGTGAAGTAATCTGTTGCTACCAGCAGGTACTTCCTTTGCCTAGTTGCTTGGGGCAGTTATCCGACAAGATCCATTCCCGATTGGGCAAACGGCCAAGGACTGGATACTGGGTTCAGGCCTACTGCTTGTTGGTGTATCAGAGGTGCAAACCTTTGGCACTTTTCACACTTCTTGACATAGGCTTCTGCGTCTTTCTGCATGTAGGGCCACCAATACCCTTGGGTAATGGCCCTATGAGCTAGTGATCTGCCCCCAGTGTGGCTTCCACAAATTCCTTCATGTATTTCATATAAAAAAATCTTCGACTTGTGAAGGGTGTACACACCTTAAAAGAGGTCCAGTGAAGGATCTTCCGTAGAGATGTCCTTCTACTGTCAGGTTGAATCTTGCCGACTTCAATCTGATCTTGTGTGCCTCTTTGTGGTCATCTGGCAGCTTTCCTTCTTTCAAGAATGCTGCAACTGCATCCATCCAGCTTGGTCCCATGTCCACACACATTGCTTCACGCTCTGTGGTCAGTGGTTCGATACTTGGGCCCGACAAGTAGTCAACTATTATTGTCCTTGCTTTTTCAGGTTGTATTGCACTAGCTAGATTGGCCAGTGCATCAGCATGACTGTTATCATCTCGGCTAACCTGATGTAGTGGACAATTCTGAAATAAGGCCACCAACATGTTGGCCTCCTTTGCGTAGACCGACATCCTCTCGTCTCTGGCTGCAAACTTGCATGTCGTTTGGTTGACTATGAACTGGGAGTCGCAGAAGACTATTACCTCATCTGCTTCTGCAGCTACTGCCAGCTTCAGTCCTACAATCAATGCTTCATACTCTGCTTCATTGTTTGAGGCCTTGAACCCCAAACGAATGGACTATTCCAATATCTGTCCATCTGGAGATACCAGTACTACTCCTGCCCCAGCTCCTTGTCAGTTTGAACTCCCATCGACAAACAGTCAGAAGGAGTTGCCGATGTAAATGCTGCAGGGTCTGAGTTTTTCTTCCTTCCTTTGTTCCGTTGCCCCTGGCTGGGCTTCTCCTTACTTGCTTTGATATCGTTCACCTCGGCTCATCGGAGCCTGATGTACGATGGATTCTGGTGTGAACTCAGCCACGAAGTCGGTCAAAACTTGGCCTTTGATTGCTGTTCTAGGTCTGAACTCCAGCTCATACCAGCCCAAGGCCACTACCCATCTGGCTATTCTTCCTGTCAGGTCTCCTTGCTGCAACAAGGACTTCAATGGATGTTCAGTGAGCACCACAATTTTATGGGCTTGAAAGTAATGGTTCAGCTTCTTTGAAGCCATTACTAAAGCCAATGCCAACTTCTCTAGGGGTAAATACCTAGTTTCTGCATCAGCCAGGGTTTTGCTTACATAGTAAACAGCCCTTTGTTCCCCTTTTTCTTCTTGGATTACCGCTGCACTTATCACATATTCTAAAACTGCTAAGTACAGGAATAGCTTCTCTCCAGGTTCTGGATTTGAAAGAACTGGAGTTATGATCAGATACTTCTTCAAGTCGGCCAAGGCGGCTTCGCACTCCTCGGTCCATAAGAAATCTGTGGCTTTCTTTACTAAGTTGAAGAAAGGTTTGCACTTGTCTAAGCTTCTGCTTATGAACCTATTCAGGGCTGCAGCCCTTCCAGTCAGCATTTGCACCTGTTTTGCCGACGTCGGGCTCTTCAACTCTAAGATGGCCTTGATCTAATCTGGGCTGGCCTCAATGCCCCTTCTAGTCACCAGGTATCCCAAGAACTTACCAGATCCAACTCCAAATACACACTTCAATGCATTGAGTCGGAGCCGATATGTTTTAAGGATTTCAAAGACTACTTTTAGGTCGGCCAGATGACCCTCAGGTTCCTTGGTCTTCACGACCATGTCGTCGATGTAAACTTCCACCGTTTGGCCAATCGGGTGTCTGAACATCTTGGTTACCAATCTTTGGTAAGTTGCTCCTGCGTTTTTCAACCCAAAGGGCATCACTCTGTAGCAATACAGCCCTTTTGGGGTGATAAACGCGGTCTTCTCTTCATCTAGGGGGTACATGACCATCTGATGGTACCTCCTGTAGGCATCCAGGAAGCTCATCCTTCCGTGCCCTGAAGTGGCATCCACCAATTGGTCAACCTTGGGTAGAGGAAAACTGTCTTTGGGACAGGCCTTGTTTAGGCTGATAAAGTCCACGCAGACCCTCTATTTACCATTCTTCTTCTTCACCACTACTGTGTTCGATAGCCATGTCGAGTAATTTACCTCTCGAACGGCCCTAGCCTCCAGAAGTCTGTCTACTTCCTCCTCTACTGCTTTGATGTGCATTAATGTCAGTTTTCGTGCTCGTTGGATTACAGGTTTGGCCAACCTGTCAATGTTCAGTTTATAGCAAGTGACCTCGGGGTCAATGCTAGGCATTTCGTAAGGCGTCCAGGCAAACACCTCAATATTTGCTCTCAAGAAAGCCTCCAATTCTTTTTCCTCTTCTTCGGCTAAGCCCGAGCCGAGAAGGAAGAAGCGTTCTTCATCTCTCTCCTAGATGAGGATTTTCTTCAGTGCTTCTTCACTCTTCTCGGCTGGCTCTTTGCCGACGTCCTCTAGGACCTTCACGTCTTCGTCTTCAATCTCTGCCCTCTCTGGTTCTCATATGCTGCAGGTCGATTTTATTGCTGCCATAGAGTAGTTCTTTGCCTGGAGCTGATCTCCTCTAACCTCTTCTATCCTATGTTCTGTTGGCAACCGCAATAGTTGATGCAATGTTAAGGGAACAGCCCTCATTGCATGCAACGATGGCCTTCCCAGGATAGCGTTGTAAGGGGAGGACATGTTGATTACGGTGAACTCTGTCTTTATCTTCCTGGTGCCAGCTTGCACCTCTAAGCTCGTTGTTTCCAGTGGCCACGTCGGCGTTCCATTGAACCCGACCATTGGGCCATTGGATTGCCTCATATCGTCTGCGTGTAGGCCAAGCTCCTTGTAACACCTGACATACATGATGTCACAAGAGCTGCCTTGGTCAATCAGGATGTGGTTCACTTGGCACTCCCCAACCTAGAGGGATACTACCAAGGCATCATTATGTGGGTGCTGTACCATCTCAAGGTCGGCTTCAGTAAAGGACACTACTGGTCCCGGACACTCCTAGGCCCGATGTCGTTTCTCCCTGACCTGGTATACGTGCTGCAAGTGCTTTACCTTCTGGGTCTCCCCCCGAATTTCGTTTTCGTTGACCTTCGAGTGAATTTCATTAATTACCCGAGGTCCTCCTGCCTGAGGTCGCTGTGCTGGGAGAGGTGGAGCTGCTGATGCCTGAGGCAATCTTGCCTGCTCTTCCCTTGTCCTGGCTTCATCTACAAGGTCCCTTAAATGGCCTTGTCTTACCAGGTCCTCCAAGTGTGCTTTCAGGGCTCTGCAACCTTGAGTCATATGCCCATCTTCGTTATAGTAAGCACAATGTTTACCAAGGCTCCTTCCCATGAATTCTCCTGGTACCCTTGTTGGTGCTCTGAAATAGGGTTGGGATCGGATTTTGTCCAGGACTTTGTGGATTGGGATTCGGAACACAGTTATGACTGCCTGTGCAGACCTTAGTCCTATCTCTTGCTTGTTGAATCCATTGTTACCTCAGCCTCGCTTCGGCAAGCCGTCTCCTTTCTCTTAATTTGTCTCCTTAGTTCTTGACGTGTCTTCCTCGGCTCTGGCATACTTCTCAATTCTGGCTATGAGCTCTTCCATGCTTTTTGGCAATGTCTTTGCCAAAGACTTTCGTAGTGGACAGTCATCTTTTAAGCCATTCTTGAAAGATACGACCGTCACCTCTTGATTGCACTCGGGTATTCAGTTGAATACTTTATAGTACCTTTTCGCGTAGGCCCTAAGGCCTTCATTCTTACTGATTCTCAAAGCCATCAATGCGTCCACCCTTAATGGCTGTAGCTTGTTTGTCACGAACCTGGCCACGAACATCTCGGTCAGGCCTTCCTAGGTCTTCACACTTCTTTTTGGTAATTTGTGAAACTAATCCGATGCAATCTCCCTGAAGGATGAATAGAACACTTTGCAGAGAAACGGCTCGTTTCCACTATATAATGCCATCGAGTTTAGGTATAATCCAACGTGAAAGTTGGGGTCCGACTTACCGTCGTATATTTGAAACCTTGGCATACTGAATCTCTTCGAAGCCTCAAATTTGTCTAACTCCACTGAGAATGGTGTTCTCGGCTTATCAGGGGAGGTTACCTCGGCATCGGTATTTTGTTGCTTCCTCTTGAGGTAATCTCTCAAGTCCTCCTTTATCCGCCCAGGAGCTCGGTTATCTCCTGATTTCAATCTTTTTGGTGCACTACTTTCAGCTTCATGATGAGCCCTCTTCGACCTTTTTCCATTAGTTGTGTCGAAGCACAGCGCCTGCTCTTGAACATGTCGATGTTCTTTGGGGTCTGCCTCCTTGGTGCGATGCGTCCACCGTGATTCTTCCCTTATCGACTCTCCTCGCCCGACCTCCCTTGAAGGTCGGTGAGAGTGTCTTTCGCTCCTGGTGTGCTGGGGGGCTATAGGGATTGTTTTCTGCCCTTCCTTCTGGGCATTGGCCGATGGAATCGGCGTGTCCTGCAGTGGGAACGGTGGCTGCATGACATTGTTATGCATCATAAAATTGATGATCGATTACAGGTCTGTCAATTTGTTTGCCATCTCTTTCACCTCTTCGTCCCTCCGCAGGCATCTATCCTTGCATAAGTGGAGGTCATCCTCGTTGTAGTACCCACTTCGATCTGGTTTCTTTGGCACGTCGCCATCCTGGCCGACGTCTTTCTTGCCGTGATTCTAGTTCTGAGTCTCCTCGTTGCGACCATCTTCCTCCATATTAGGATCAATGTGCTTACCGTTCCCAGCAGGGGTTTCGTCTCCAACCTTATCCTTCTGTCCGTCGCTGGCCATCTATTCTCCTTTCTTTTCCACAGACGGCGCCAAATTGTGTGAGTGTTTTTCTGACCACACTGCCAACTCAGTATTCAGCTGGAGAGCACTTGGCAGAATAGATGACACCTGATTGACCTGCAACAGAAAGAGAAGATTCCGGCGGTGGTTCGTCCACCCGGGAGCACTCCGACGATCAAGTCAGTATATCTCTCAAAGATAATCAATAGTGTTAAACTCACTGTTCAGAATATAAATTGCGTACCTTAGACCCATCGGGGGTGCCTTTCTTTTGTAGTCAACGCAATCCTAGTCCCAATAGAAGCCTAGCTTTAATGGACTTTAGCTCAGTGTTTATCCTGGACTCTTCAATGGATAAAGATAAACTCCCTAAGAGATTTATCCTCATCCAGGCTGAGTTCCCTCTTCATTCTAGGACTCTTGTCCCTTATCCACTTATCTTGGATTCCGATATCTTCGGAGATAACCTCGGCTTAACCGAGATCATCTCGGCGTTATGACCAGAACACGTGGCACCTCGGCTGACACGTCGGCGTCATCTTGGCCACGTGTTGGTACTCAGAAAATATATCCCCACAAGTAAAATATAACTATATTTCAAATTCATAGTCAAATTTATACTCTAAACATATCATTAATGTTATTTAGATATTCAAAAGAGTAAATTATAATGACCCTTTGAAATTTGCTTAAAATACGAATTGTCCCCTGTGATTTTGGACATTACATCTTGTCTCTTGAAACTTTTAATTTCATAACAAATAGCTCATTTGCTAATAAATCATTAAGACCTCGTTTGGGAGCATTTTTTTTAGTAACTTTTTGCATTTTGACTAAAATATAATGTGAAAAAAACTAGTATATTTTGGATGAATTTTTAATTTTTTAGGAAAAGATGTGCAAAAAGTAAAGAGAAAATAGAATCTTTGACTTTTTGATATAGATTGTTGGCTTTTTAATTTTTTTAGTGATTTTTTGAGTTTTATGCTAAAAAGTGATATCGCCAAACGAGACTTAAGTCAATTAACAATTTTTAACGATATCAAAAATTTATTTTAATAATCATTCAGGTAATTTTATTATCGTATAGAATATCGGTAAGAATCTTTTTTTTAAAATAATTATGTTAAATAAAAATTTTTGATAAAAAATATTTATAATTTTTCAAAAATATAATTTCAAAAGTATATTTATATTTTACCCTATTCAAAAAGTTTGTAGGGTGCCTACAAAGTTGTAAAAGCAACGTCAATGTGGTTCCAAAGTAAAGTTTGTCCTGATCTTGGTCCCCATGCCCAATTGCCGCATTTGGTGAACGGCTATAGCATGCTTCTCTCCCTCATTTTATATTTATTTTAGAAAAATACTAAAACATTTGATAAAATATTTGGAATTCTTAATATTAATCTTTATTTTATGTCATAGATAATAACTTTTGAGTTTAGATTATCTCCAGTCCCAAATTAAATTGGAGTCTAGTCTAGTCTATTTGACTCACTTTTGAGTTTCGTTTCGATAATTTGAATAGTTCATATTTTAGAATTCGTTGAATATATTATTTATACAAAAAATTAAGTCGATCGGATAACAGAAATTACGTGTTCGGATTATTATGTATGAATCATTTATTTTCTCACCATTTAATTTTTTTTATATATATAAAACTGATCTGAACACATGATTTTCGTATAATCCTGTTGATCAAGTTTGCACTCCTCCAAATGTCGTCGCTTCACTTCCTAAAAACACAAACGTGAGCTAGCCGGCGGGTATGTGCTAGATACCTCTCCGATGCCTAAGTCAGCAAATAGACAATAGACAAAAAGCTCTGTGTTTTTTAGAGTAAAAATTGTGATACATGTACATAGGTCCTGCTATGAGCTTTTATAGATTCCGCGTGGCACAATCCTAGTAGGACTCTTATTCTCCAATGTAGAGTCCTCCTACGAATCAGAAAGGTAATGCTCATCTTTCTACACCCCCCTCACTGATTTACCAAGTGAGATGGTTTTACCACGGTAGCTGACAAAACAACCGAGCTAATACTTAACGGCAGATTTCACCGAGCTTACCTAGCTCGGTTCTACCTTGCCTCTTGCAACTCGGTTCTCTGCACCTCGGTTCAGAACATTAGGACCAGCCTACTAGCAAACAGCATCGACCAAACCGACGAGATAAAGGACCGGGCTAATTAGGCCATCACCACGGCCCATAGCTCGGTCCATTTCTTATTGGGTCATAACTCGGCTCATGTTAAAACATAAATTACCCTCTCAATTGCCCCTTAATTCCATTTGCAACGCATGACTTGGGATTATTCTTTTTCAGCCGAGCTAAAACATCTAATTGAGCCGAGCTAGAAATAAGTAACTCCTCCAGAATAAAAACATTCAACCCCACCGAAATGAACAAGCTCGGTTTTCAACTTTGTACCTGCCACGACCCGTCGCTTCATGTACCTGACACCATGTCCTATTTTGACACGTGGCAGATGTCCATTGACTCTTCAACCTGTGACAGTCATCCCACGTTTATCAAAAGACGTTTGAAAAGTCCCACCATTTTTACACCTATTTAAAACCCATTTTCTGAATCTCACTCCCACTGTTCATCTTCTTCGCTCTTTGTGCTTCTGAGTACTGTCCCTGCTACTGTACTCCTTTTGTGCTCGAAAACATTTGCTTCATTGCTGGTGGGTTTATACACACTCGGACTGGTAAGTTCGTTTTCTACCTCTTTCTAACGTTTTCTTTTCATTTATTTCTATATTTTCAGACCTTAATCTTCGTATATGCGTGTTTATATACACTAAAGCGTTGAGCAAATATCATAAAACCAAAAACTTTATACTCAAGCTCAGAAGCACACCAACTGGGTTTTTTTTAAAAAAAATATATATATACTTTGATCCAAAACCTCTTTGAGACCGAACTAGGCACTTGTTTGTGAATCCAAAGTCACCCTGAGACCAAACTAAGTATTTGCTTGTGACTTCACGGTCTATCCCAGACCAAGTCATGTACCTCGGATCGGTCCTACCTTACGACCGAACTAAGAACTAACCGTAATCCAGATGTAGCCGACCTAGGGTTTCTTTTTTTACTTCTGCCTATTTTCTTAGCCCGGTCCAATTATCTAGGCATAACACTTTATTGTCACTTTGCAGACTCAACTAGGTTGGCCAGGCACACCTTTGCACCTTGTCCCTAGACGGCTTTGCTCAACCAAGCCAACCAAAGCCTTAGATACGCCGAGCTAGGCTACTGTGAACAATTTTGACATAATAAGTTATCATGGGTAAATACCGATTTCTTGTGGACTCCCCTGGGGCCATAGCTGAATTCCGAAGGGACTACCAGATTCCGAACGACGTTCACCTCTTCTTAGCCAAACTACAAACAACACCTTAGGGCAAACCGGGCTTCGTCCTATTTACCGTGATATCCATTGTAGAAGCCGGCCTTTGATTTCCTTCTCTAATAGGGCACTCAATCAATCCCTAATCGATCTATCAATCCTTAGTGTAGACGCGCCCGCGTAAGGCCTTCGTGCTACAGTTCGGACTCAATTTGTGTCACAGTTCTTAATCTGAACCAAAGAGTCCAAATCCGGCAAATCGTTTTGAGAAAACAGATTTTTAGAAAAGAAGTGCCAAACATGGACTGCTTTGCCAGATACAAAGTCGCCACCTAAATATTTTTTTTAAGGGAGAATTTAGGAAACCCTGACTCGGTGCTAAAGGCCACGTGTCCATCATCACCAAAGTTGCCTTGGCTCGGGAGCTTGGGTACGATTGGGGAAGTCAGCTATGAGCACCCCCTCTCGCCCGATCCGAGGATTGGCCTCTACTAACCGTGATATCTGTTTTTGAAAACGTTATGTGTTCTTATTCCGGTTATTAGCCTAGAATTACTATGTTATGCGCACAGCAAACCAGTATAGACCAAATCGCCTAGATTGGAACAAAACACTGCATATCCGTTTGTTTGGAAAACAATTTGAAATTTGCTACTCGTAAGTAGGCTAAAAAAAACACGGATTTCAATGAGTTGTTCCAATCCAAACAATCCAACCTTCACCCACAGGCATTCAAGCAGTAATATCATGTAAACATATAGCCACATGGCAAGCATACTGTCATGTTAACATTCACACTCATGTGAGATGCTAAAGCATAAATACTTACATCGTACTCCGTGCCAAAACAAAGAACTCGTTAGCAATCAATGCATGATCCAAGTCCATGTTTAAATGCCTAATGCAACGCATACGGAATGTCACTAGAGTAGGCTCGGCTAGTCTATGAATGACATGTGAAAATGCACAAGTAGCATGTATTCAAGTTAGATTTGAAATACTAATGCAGTTAGCATGATGCGCCGAGCCTGGTGCATGCAATACTGATGAATGGTGCACGCATGCATAGCATAAGGTATGCTAAATTAAACATGACCTATTACTAACCATCAAAGCAGGTAAGTAAAAGGGAGAAAGAAGTGGGGGTTGGAAGACATGCACCCACACTTATTACAAATTCGCCCTCGCTCGGAGGGACCGAAAGAATAATACAAATTAACTAACTCGCAGGCTAATTAATTATTACAAATCACCTAATTAATTAACAAATTAACTAAACTAAGAAAAGCAATAAAAGGGGGCCTCGGGAAGAGGGTCCAATGCACGCATGCTCGGGTCTTGCTCAGAAGTCCAGTGCCATGCACAAGCGGCCTCTGTTTTCCCTGCTCTGCTTCTCTGAAGAATGCCAAAGTCTCAGGATGTGCTCACTGGATGTTGGGGAATGCCACCGGCTGGAGGGAATCATCACCGGCTGTGATTTGGTGTCGATCGGCCAAAAATGAATCCATCGGCCACCGATGGATTGCCGGTCGGCACTCTGTGCAGTCAATCGGCAAAAAGTTCCTGCAGAATCTGTTTGACAGCAGCAGAGGACAGAGCTTTGCATGGCAATGCAATTCAAGCAATGTATGCACCAACTATATCCCTTATCATGTTTATGACTCAAAGGGACATGGTCCTTGGTTCTCGGACCATCAATCGCGCATTTCAATGCGTGATGGCCCAAGAGACCAAGTTATGCATGTTGATTTCAAATGCAATACAAACCAACAAACAAAGGCCCAACTCCCATCAGTAAATCAAGGAACAAGGCATGCATGCTAGATGGAGTGCAACCTAGGCATGTAAACTAGCATGCAACATGGGCATACAATGCATTTATGCAAGTATGCAAGCAAACATGCAAGGTAAGCATGCAAACAAGCAAAGGATGGACTTAAGCTCGTTTGGGCAGCCCTTAAGGAAGCCCAAAACAGTGGCCATCAACCAAGGAAATGAGGCCAAATGCACATGCAAGCATACATGACAACATGGACCAACATTTAAGCACATAAAGGCAACTTTTAAGCGCACTTTAAAAGAGGCATAGCATGGACAATTAACATGCAAATGAAGCTCTGAAAATCATGCTATAGGAGGTGCCAAACCAACTAAACAAAGCAAGCATATCATGCAACCAAGCCCAACACCTAAGGCTCACCAAAGAGGCATTGGACTACACTTATCAAGACCAAACATGGCATGATTTAAGCAACTAAAATCAGGGTTTTAGCATGTCAAAACGAACCCCAAAAACCACTTAGATGACATCTAAATGACTTACACATGGAAGTATGCACAAATGCACTTTCAAGGAGCATGAAACACAAACTCTTGAAACATCAAAGAGCCATGAAATGCAAGTATACAAGCATGCTAAGTGGACTAAAATGACATGGAAAATAGTCCCAACTCACTAAATCAAAGCAAGTAATGCATGCTATACATTCACATACTTGAAGCCTACAAGCTAAAATGCAAAGGGACTATGCAATGCATGCTAAAGTCGACCCAAACAACTAAGGACAGACCTTAAACATGGCAAAATAAACATGAAAGCTTCACAAAGCCAAGCCTAAAGCATGCTAGAACAATGGTTTACAACCTAAGGCATGTTAGGGCAACAAAATGGCATTACAAGGCATGTATGCTAAGCAAGCATGGTGTACCAAAACCAACTTAAAACAATGCTATAACATGGCATAATAAGCATAAAAAATAGCCAAGGCATGGTCAACATGAGCCTAAGCTAGGTGCTCCCTCAAGAGGCAAAAATGATCCTTTTCAAGGACAACAAGGAGAGGGGGTGGCCCTCTCCTTCTTGGGACCACAAGGCACCATCCTCACCTCTGAAATTCATCAAGATTTCAGTGGTGAGGAGGCCCAAACACCAAGGTCTCGGAGCTCACCCAAAATGGCACAAAATGGAGCCTTACAAGGCTTAAGAGGGGTCAAACGACCCCAAAGCTTGAAGTAACCTTAAACAACTATTTAGAGGGCCTAAAAACAGAACTTTTTTATGTTATACACTAAGCTCAAAAACAGCTTCAAGATAGGCTAAAAAGCTATGCAAAAATAGGGTTAAAAGGGACAAAAGTCTTACCCTTGTAGACCCTCTTCACAAATGGTGGACCAGCAGTCTCCTTAGGTCCAAACCAGCTTCAAAACTCTGAAAAAAATCCCTTAGAACCTCAATAGCCAAGGGAAGGTGCAATGGTAGGTGTTTGTGTATAAAACTAAGGCTTAAACACACACAATAACAAGAGAATGAGAGATATAGATATAGGATAGATATAAAACCCTAAACCTAGAACCAGAGCTTCTCTAACAATGTTTTCTAACCCTAATGCCAAGAGAGGAAGCCTCTTCTTATAGGCAACTCCCTCTTGTAAGGCTTCCAAAACAAGCCATCCAAGAGGGAAATCCCTCCATACACGTGTATGGAGGGGAACAGAGTGGGTGCCAGTTATCACAGCTGGCACAAAATATCTACTAAAAGTAGATGAACAGTGATCGGCCATCCAAAATTGCCATTTTGACAAAATAAATGGCCGATCGGCAACAAAGAATGTCGACCGGCAATATATATTGCCGATGGCATAAAATCACTGGCCGGTGGCCTCGAACCACGGCCGGTGATGTGTGGGGATGCCTCACAAGGCATTCCCTGCCCCTTCAAGGAAAAACACAAGTGTTTGGTGCAAAACCAGACACAAAACAGTCGAGTCGAGAGATCTTGAGGCAAGGCGCGCAACCGAGACCTCCGGGAACTCAAGACGAACACAAACATGGATGATCACCGAGTGTTCAAGCGGTAACGTCCAAGTCTTGGGGACGGTCAAAAATGGGGTGTCTACACTTAGATTGTGCCTAAATTCACCTTTCGGGTTTCTCTAACAAAGAGCCAATCGATCGCTCGCCACTTCTCTTGGTCATCTATATTATCCACTTTATATTGCAAGCATGTTGAGGGTTTAGTCAGTACCCAACTGCCGAGGCAAGCATCCCATTCTACCAGCTCGAATCAAGACTTCAAATAGGGAAAGCAGTAATTCTTCATTTCTGGCTCAATAAAGATATGATGGATTGTCCGTAATTGTGAATGAAGCAGCGGGCATACCAGAAATGGTAGTCATGGACTAGTACCGCAGTACTGCTTTGGAGACTCCTTATTGTGATCCCTCACTACAGTTCAGCCTCTCATTTGTGAATTTCTTAGGCAGACAAGACTCTGCCCCACCCAACTCTCCACAAATACATATAGGATAACAAATGGCATCGCCGAGCTAAATCGCCGGCTCGACCGCAACCTCGGATTGGCCGAGCTATTCCACCAATATTCGCTCGGCCAAAATAATGACGGTTAGGTATATTATTTAAGGGTACGAAGGGGCCGAGAAAAAATTATAAAAAAAACACCAGATAAAGACGTGAATGATAACGACTTCTTCTGGGTTTCTGGCAATTTTGAAGACCAGGAAGCCCAAATACCGGGCTACAATATTAACTGAAATAAAGGGACAGCCGGTATGAATACCTCAGCTTAGTTGTCTATTTTTTGCTCTATTGTTTATAACTTTTCGCCGTGCTAACCGTTGTCTTTTCTTTTTCTGCAGACTTGAACCAGCTAAAATCACAATACCAATACGCTAATCAAGACGCTCTTCGTGTCGCACTTCGGTACCGTCACCGAGGTTAGGCCGTGCTACTTAACTTCGAACTGACCTATCGATACAGTGAAAGGAGGAAGGTTAGGGTAACTGACTTTCTTCTGGAACCATCACTAGAGCCAGACCTAAACTTGCCACAAATCAACCTCATTCCCCTAACCGAAGAACAAGAAATGGCCAAGCGCCGAACTGTTCGAGCCCTAATCACCGAACAAACATCAACTCCAACTGTCGGGGCTCAAACCGAGACACCTCAAGCTGGTCAAACAAACAAAGCTGTTGTGGCCCTTCCAACATCCCAGGCTTCGTCATCTCGGTCGAACAAGCGTGCGCGCACTTCTTTGATCGAGCAGCAGCGATTGATTGATGAGGATTGCGTGCTTTCTAAAACAACACCGCCGAGCCTAGAGCCTATGCACAATGACCGAGCTAGCCCTTCGAAATGGGTACCAAAAATGAATTACAAGAACCGGGTTATTACCACGGACTCGGTGGTGGCTGATAAGGATCATATGCTTGCTTTCAACCTCGCTAAAAGCGTGTGCCTGCCATCTGACATGGAGCACCACGACCATCTAACCGAGCTCAAGGCCATCTACTCGGCAACCAAGTCAATGGTGCTGGTAAGTGCTCCCTTTGTTTGTTTTCTAGTGTACACCATCTGTTTGCTCGGTTTTAGTCATAATCGTTATCTCTCCTTCTACAGGCCATGTAGAAGAACCACGTTGCTCATAAGTGCGTGTTGGAGCTGTGCAAGACAGTGTCGCTGGCCGTTGCAAATGCCAACACTAAGACGGCCGAGCTAAACGAAGCCAAGCAAAAAATGACCGCGCTCGAATCTGAAATCGCCCGACTCACCGAACTGGTCAACTCGGCGGAAGCAGACAAGCATAAAGCTTTGGCCGAAAGGAAAGATCGTTATCTGTGCGAGCTGGCCAAGCTAGAGAAGAAAAAAGATGCTGAGATAGCCGAGCTAAAAAAGAGCGCGAAAGATGCTGAGGACCGCGGCTACAAAGAGGCGGAGGCCATGTATGTCTTGCAGTACGAAGCTGCAAAAGACATCTTTTTCAAATGTAGCTGGAAGGCAGCTGTTGTAAAGCTCGGTCTGGGTCCAGAAACCGAGGTCTTTCAGAACCCTCCCCCTCACTTCATCCCAAGTTATATGGCGAACTATGCCAACGCCATCCAACAGAAGCTTCTCCAAGAGGGGGAGGAGGAAGAAGGATCACTTGATCCAAACAATGCCTCAACTGCTAACAATGATCGCGGTCTCCAAACCAGTTAGTCAGCTCGGGTGGAGCCACCGGTGCCAAGTACGATTGATGATACGCATTTGACCGACGTACCTGCTGGAACCGGGCTACCAAGTGACGAAGCTCGAGTTGACCTGGATGCAAATTTGGACGACCTTTTTGCTTGTTCTTGTTTTTCTTCTTTTGATGCTAACTTTTGAAAAAATTTGTAACCAGGCTTAAGCCCCTCCTCTTGTAATGCACATTCTTCAAATGGAATGAAATCTGCAATCTTCCAATCTTTTTGTTCGGTTCATACCCTGCTTGAAATTGTCTTTCAACTTTAATTGCATCAGTCTTGAATTCTTTGCTTGGTTGCAATGTTTTAATATTTTCTGGCCGAGATAGCCATCTCGGTCCAAGAGCCCTGTAATATGTTTACTATGTATTGGTTATATCTGCCAACCTTTTTCAGCCTAGATCCTTATCTTGGTTGAAGAGAGCTAAATGTTGGTCATACCTGCCAAACTTTCTTCAGTCTAGATCCTTATCTCGACTGAAGAGAGCTAAATTTTGGTTATTCCTAACAACCTTCTTCAGCCTAGATCCTTATCTCGGCTGAAGAGAGCTAAATGTTGGTCATACCTGCCAACCTTCTTCAGCCTAGATCCTTATCTCGACTGAAGAGAGCTAAATGTTGGTCATACCTGCCAACCTTCTTCAGCCTAGATCCTTATCTCAGCTGAAGAGAGCTAAATATTGGTCATTCCTGCCAACCTTCTTCAGCCTAGATCCTTATCTCGACTGAAGAGAGCTAAATGTTGGTTATTCCTGCCAACCTTCTTCAGCCTAGATCCTTTTCTCGGCTGAAGAGAGCTAAATGTTGGTCATACCTGCCAACCTTCTTCAACCTAGATCCTTATCTCGGCTGAAAAGAGCTAAATGTTGGTCATTCCTGCCAACCTTCTTCAACCTAGATCCTTATCTCGGCTGAAGAGAGCTAAATGTTAGTTATTCCTGCCAACCTTCTTCATCCTAAATCCTTATCTCGACTGAAGAAAAGAACTGAATGTTTGGTCATTCCTGCCAAACTTCTTGATTGCCCCTTGTTAGCAATGACTGAGAACAACTTTTACAGTAGAAAGAATTATGCTGAAAAAATTACTTGTTTTATTTGAAAAAGGGAAAAAAATACAAGCATTTTAAGAAAAAGCTAAAAATAAAATAATTTTAGATTGGCAGTGTTTCATGGCCTGGGAATAGCCTTGTTGTCTCCATCTTCCAAGTGGTATGCCCCTTTTCCTGCTAAACCAATCACTTTGTATGGTCTTTCCCAGTTAGGTCCTAACTTGCCATCTCCAGGTACCAAAGTGTTGCCCATTACTTTGCGTAATACCCAATCTCCAATTTTGAATTGCCTCGGATGCACTGTTTTGTTATATTTTCTGGATAACTCCTACTGGTATAAGGCAATGTGAACTAGAGCTCTTTCCCTTCTCTCTTCTACAAGGTCGAGTTCCAAGGTTATGGCTTCTTCATTCAAGTTTGGGTCAAAATTTTCACTTCTAATAGTGGGGAGGCCTACTTCTAGTGGGATTATTGCCTCCATGCCATAAGCCAAGGAAAAAGGCATTTCGCTAGTTGACCGCCGAGGTGTGGTACGGTAAGCCCATAAAACATGAGGAAACTCCTCAGCCCACTTGCCTTTTGCTCTCTCCAACCTTTTATTCAAACCATCTAAGACGACTTTATTTGATGCTTCTGTTTGGCCATTTGCTTGAGGGTATGCTGGCGTAGAGTTGTAGAATTCTATCTTGTATTCCTCGCAAAAGCCCTTGAAGATTTTGCTATCGAACTGAGTGTCATTGCCAGATATTAAAGCCTTGGATATGCCAAATCGAGTTATGATATTCTGTTAGACGAACTTCTTAACATCTTTCTCCTTTATTGATGCGAGTGCTTCATCCTCCACCCACTTTGTGAAGTAGTCTGTTGCTGCAAGAAAGAATTTTCTGTTGCCAGGTGCTGTTGGAAGTGGTCCCACTATGTCCAGGGCCCACATTGAGAAGGGCCATAGGCTAGTTAATGGTAGCAGTTCTCTGGCTGGTTGATGTATTTGGCGTGCGAACTTCTAACATTTCTCGCACCTCTTAACATATTTCTCTGAATCTACTTGCATGTATGGCCACCAATATCCTTGTGAAATTGCCTTGTAAGCCAATGATCTTCCTCCTTGGTAGCTTCCGCATACGCCTTCATGTATCTCGAACAAAAATGCCTCAACCTTGCTGGGATGGACACATTTCAGGTAAGGCCCTGTGAAGGATTTTTTGTACAATGCTAGTGATGGAGAGAGCCAAAATCGCTGTGATTTTGCTCTAATTTTGTTGGTCTCTTTCTTTTCTTCAGGCAAGATGCCATTTTTTAAAAATACTATAATGGGATCCATCTAGGATGGGCCTAGTTCGGCGCAACATGCCTTGGCTACTTCAGGTCCCTCGATACTTGGTCTAGGTAGAAAGTTGATCAATAATGGGTGTGGGATAGATGTATCTGCCATTGAAGCAAAACCTGCCAGCTCGTCTGCTCTACTATTTTCTTCTCGGCCGATTTGCTCTATCCGAACTACTTCGAACCTCATGATCTCCTTTCTGACTAACTCTTGGTACTTAGCCATTCTCTCATCTTTTGCCTCGTAGTCGCCTAAAATCTGGTTTATTACCAGTTGGGAGTCACTGTAAACCATCAACTTGGTGGCCTTCATGTAAAGTGCTGACTTTAAGCCTACTATCAGTGCTTTATACTTTGCCTCATTGTTGGATGCTGGGAAGCCAAGGTTGATTGCATGTTCAATTGTTAGGCCATCTGGTGAGATAAGGACTATGCCCAGTCCTGCACCATGCCTATTGGATGCTCCATCCACGAAGAGTTTCCACATCTCTTCGACGAATAGCTTCCAGCAAGTAGAGGGATTGGATGATGTCTTGGGATCATGAGTGTCGCTAATGTTTTCTTTTAAGTCCATGTCTGCTGTTGGGGTTTGATCTTCACTGTCTGACTGCCTCAAGTCTTTACTTTTTGATGAGTCCTCACTGGAAATAGCATGATTTGCTTCTTCCTTCCAGTCCTCAATCCTGTGTGGATTGCAATGTGGCTGGGCATCCTGTATTAGGGGTTGCGCAGTTCCTGTGGCACTTTTCCCCCTTACTTCGGTTGCATCGGTCAAATCGGCTGGGCAGATGTGATAACTTCCTAGTGTGAACTCATCCACAAAGTCTACTAAAGCCTGGGCTTTTATTGCTGTTCTGGGCTGGAACTTGATATCAAACTATCCCAACTCCACCGCCCATTTCAAGATTCATCCAGAAAAATCCGCCCTCTCAAACAAGGCCTTTAATGGAAAAGTTGTTAGGACGATTACGGTGTGGGCATGAAAGTAGTGTGACAACTTTCTTGAGGCCATCATCAAAGCTAATGCCAGCTTTTCCAATGGTAGGTACCTTGTTTCAGGGCCCAACAAGGTTTTGCTGACATAAAAGATAGGCAAGTGTTAGATTCCTTCCGTTCTGACCAACACTGCGCTCACTACATGCTGTGAAACCGCTAAGTACAAAAAGAGCTCTTCTCCTAGCACTAAGGTTACTAACAATGGCGGAGAGGTCATGTAGTCTTTCAAGCTCTCTAGGGCACGGTTGCATTCCTCATCCCACTCAAATTTGGCCTTTAATGCTTGAAAGAATGGTCGACATCTGTCTGACGCTTGACTTATGAACCGGTTGAGTGCGTCTGCTAGGCCAGTGAGATGTTGTACCTCTTTGACTGTGTTAGGCCTCTCAAGATCCTGGATTGCTTTGATCTGAGAGGGATCAGCTTCTATACTGCTGTTGGTTACCATAAAGCCTAGGAATTTGCCTGATCCTACGCTGAATGCACACTTAGATGCGTTTAGACGCAACTTGTGAGACTTCAAAATTTAGAACATTTCATTTAGGCCCCCGAGATTGTCCTTCTCATCTTTGCTTTTGACCACCATGTCATCTATGTAAGCCTCCATTGTTCTACCTAACAATGGCTCAAACATTTTGATGACCATCCGTTGGAATGTAGCCCCTATGTTCTTTAGTCCAAAGGGCATGACCTTGTAACAGTACAATCCTTTAGGCATTGTAAAAGATGTGACCTCCTGGTCTGGTTCATACATAGCGATTTGATGGCAACCTCGATACGCATCAAGGAAGCTAAGTTGGTTATGTCTTGCCGTCAGGTCCACCAGTTGGTCTATCCGTGGTAGGGCAAAATTGTCCTTTGGGCATGCCTTGTTGACTGTTTTGTAGTCTATGCAAACACGTTATTTTCTGTTCTTCTTTGGCACTACAACAGTATTAGAGATCCACCTGGGATAGTGCACTTCTCTGATGGCTCCTGCCTCCAGCAAGTTTCCCACTTCCTTCGCCACTATCTCCGCGTGGTGGAGTGCCGATCTACGAGTGCGCTATATAATTGGTCTGGCAGTTGGGTGGACATTAAGTTGGTGGCAGATGAACTTAGGGTCAATGCCAGGCATGTCATATGGTGTCCTGGCGAACACTTCGATGTTAGAGGTTAAAAATTCCATGACCTCTATTCTTTCAGTGCTGAACAGAGGCAAGCCGAGCAGAAAGAACTTTTCTGGGTTCTTTTCATCTATCCTTACCTCTACCAAGTCTTCCATTGCCTTATGTTCAGCTGCTTTGCCGACATGTGCAAACAATTCATTGCTCTCTGGTTTTTCAACCATCTGTACATACCCTTTTGCAGCTCGGCTGCCATTTACTGTGACGAAGCACTATTTTGACATAATTTGGTCTCCCAAGCCCTCTTCGATCACTCCGGCTTCGTTGGGGAACCACAATGCCAGATGGTAGGTTGACGCTACCGATCGCATGGCATGCAACCATGCTCTCCCCAAGATTATGTTGTAAGTGGAAGGGACCTTCAATATCCAAAATTCCACCTGTTTTGTCATGGTTCCTGCCTTGACTGGGATGATTATCTTGCCCATTGGCCACTCTGGCATTGAGTTGAAACTGACAAGGGGAGATGTCGCAGGTGCCAAGTCTTTGTCCTCTAGTTTCAGTTGTTTGAAGGTCTCGTAGTACATTATCCCGCATGAGCTTCCTTGGTCAATCAAGATTCGCTTAATGTCAAAATTCTTGACGTATAAAGTGACCACCAGTGTATCATTGTGAGGGCAATGTAGCCTTGCTAGATCCCTGTCTGAAAAGGATATGATGTTCGTGGCCTCTGTTCTGCCCTTTTTGACGGTAGGTTATGCACTTAATATCTCTCTCAAGTGCTCAGCCTTTTTGATTATCCCCCTGAGCTCACATACCCATTCAAGTTCGACGATCCCATGTATAACGTTGATTATGCCGTGGGGTAGACCATCTATCGGCATCCCATTTGGTCTATTAAGGTCCTAGGGGGCTGGTTGTGCTCCCCTTTCTATATACTGGTCCAGGTGTCCAGCAGCCACTAACTCCTCCAGATGTTGCCTCAATGGTGTGCAATTTTCAGTTCGGTGCCCCTACTCATCATGGAAGGTGCAACGGGACCTCTCATCATAGCCCCTTTGTGCTTCTCCCAACTTGGCAAGCCGCCAAACGAAGGGTTCATCACGTATCTCACTAAGAATCCGGTAGATTGGTTTATTGAATACTGTGGTAATGGCAGTGCGGACTCTTAACTTCCTTTTTTCTGAGTCCTCTCTGTTGGCTCGCCTGCCTCACCCATTCTTGCTTGGTTGTTCTACTGTGTTGATTTTTGCTGTAGTCTTTTTATTTGGCATCGCTGCTGCACCAGATTTTGCTTTAGCACGGGCGCTATCTTCCTCTACTCGGATATGTTGATGCACTCTCTCCATTAGGGCCTCCATCGTGAGGAGTGGCATCATTGTCATTGAGTCCCTCAATTTGTTACCAACTGGTAAACCCCGTTTGTATTGTGCGATGGCGAGATTTGTAGGGCAATCCCCAATTTGGTTGAAAGTCTCCCAGTAGCGACTTTTGTAAGACCTCAATGTCTCCTTTTCGCCCATGTCAATGGAGAGTAGCTGGTCAATCTCCACTGGTGTTTTGGTATTCGTTCTAAATCTAGTCACGAACTCTTCTGCCAACTGTGCCCATAAGGCTATGCTGCCTTCTGGCAGTCTTTCGAACCAAGATAGGCCCAGGTCGCCAAGGCTGGATAGAAACAGGATACACATTAGAGCCTCGTTTCACTAATATAATGCCATAACCTAGCGAAAGTGGCTTAAGTGCATGTAGGGGTCTGACTTCCCCTCATAAGTAGTGAATTTGGGCTGGTGGAAGCCTGAGGGTAGTGTTGCGCTCTCAATTGCCGGAACGAACGGTGAGCTTTGTAACCTTGCTAATGCTTTATCCGCTGGTTCATAAGCAAGGCGTGGCATTGGCATCCCTACCTCGACACTCCCATGTGTCCTAGGTGCCAATCGTTGTAGGGCTGAAACTCTGCGAGGGTCGCGAACCCTAGTGTCCTCCTTCCAATGAGCCCTCTCTTCGAACACTGATCACAAGTCCGCTGACCTAGGAAACTCCGTGTGCCTAGATGTTGTTTGGTACGTGTGCGAGGGCCGATAGCTGCTTCCCTCTGTATATGACCTTTCAGTCCTCGTTCTCTCAAACTTAGAGTGACGAGTCCTGGAAGTCATTGATTAAGTGTTGCCTTCTCTAAGGCTCCTACTTTCTGCTTACGATGGTGTGACATGTCTGTCACGATCTTTCGAGTGGCGAGAGGGCGTGTTACCTTTGCGCCCCTCTTCTATTGCCATCCCTTTTGCCTTTATCTGGCGCTTCATTGTCTCCATGTCTGCCCCCATCTTCCTTATTAACTCGTCTTGCTCCCTTACGCGATCCTCCAGAACTTGAGCATCCAACCTCATTCTCTGTCTTTCAGGACTTTGAGAGCGACAAGGACTAGTGTCCCGTCTCTCCCGTGTGTCCCTCCGGGAGTTCCATCGCTGGGGTTCTAATTCCGCCATGGGTGGGATAGAAGGTAAACCTTCGCCCCTCCCACCCTCCTCCGGGGTCTGCCCATCAATAGCAGATTGCGGCAAGTCTTCATTATGCGCCATTGATTTCAACTAGGAAGGAAAACTCGATCAAAAGGTTTTGTTCTGTTTGCAATTCCCACAGACGGCGCCAATTGTACGAGCACGAAATAATTTTCTCTTATAATCTTGTTGATCAAGTTTGCACTCCTCCAAACGTCATCGCTTTACTTCCTAAAAACACAAACGTGAGCTAGCCGGCGGGTGTTTGTCGGATACCTCTCCGATGCCTAAGTCAGCAAATAAACAATAAACAAAAAGCTCTGTGTTTTTTAGAGTAAAAATTGTGATACCTGTACATAGGTCCTACTATGAGCTTTTATAGATTCCGCATGGCACAATCCTAGTAGGACTCTTATTCTCCAATGTAGAGTCCTCCTAGGAATCAGAAAGGTAATGCTCATCTTTCTACACCCCCCTCACTGATTTACCAAGTGAGATGGTTTTACCATGGTAGCATGACAAAACAACCGAGCTAATACTTAACGGCAGATTTCACCGAGCTTACCTAGCTCGGTTCTACCTTGCCTCTTACAGCTCGGTTCTCTGCACCTCGGTTCAGAACATTAAGACTAGCCTACTAGCAAACAGTTTTGACCAAACCGACGAGATAAAGGACCGAGCTAATCAGGCCATCACCACGGCCCATAGCTCGGTCCATTTCCTATTGGGTCACAACTCGGCCCATGTTAAAACATAAATTACCCTCTCAGTTCATATTTTAGAAATCGTTGAATATATTATTTTACAAAAACTTAAGTCGATTGGATAACAGAAATTACGTGTTCGGATTATTATGTATGAATCATTTATTTTCTCACCATTTAATTTTTTTTATATATAAAACTGATCTGAACACATGATTTTCGTTATTTGATCGACTTGATTTTTTTACAAGAATGATGTACTCGACGAATTCTAAATTGTGAATGGTTTGAATTATTAAAATAAGACCTAAAAGAAAACCCAATGGGCCGAACAATACCTCTCCAATCTAATTTGAAATAGGAAAAAAATTGGGGAATTTGATCAAAACCCCCTTATGATAAACTATCATCATCAGATCAACTACCAACTCACACAGTTCAAACAACTCAAATAGCTCACACAGCCAATACAGAGGAGCAGTCACAGTCACAGTCACAGCATCATCCAGAGTCACAGCATCATCCAGAGCTATCTGTCATACAATGCATCTCACAAGCATGTCTGGCTAGAGAATCTTGTTATAACCGAATTGGTTGTAGAGTCTGTTAGTGAGTTAGTAGTTAGAGAGTTAGTTAGATATTTGACAATATAAATATCTATGTATGTATCTGATCTATTCATTCAATGAAAAAGAAATACCATCACAAGCTTTCTTTTTCATTGAATGAATAGATCAGATACTTACACAGATATTTATATTGTGAAATATCTAACTAACTCTCTAACTACTAACTCACTAACAGACTTTACAACCAATTCGGTTATAACAAGATTCTCTAGCCAGACATGCTTATGAGATACTATAGACACCCCATTTTTGACCGTCCTCAAGACTTGGACGTCACCGCTTGAACACTCGGTGATCATCCATGTTCGTGTTTGTTTTGAGTTCCCGGAGGTCTTGGCTACGCGCCTTGCCTCAGGATCTCTCGACTTGCTTGTTCTGTGCTTGGTTTTACACCAAGGAATTGTTTGTTTTTTGCACCTGAGGGTAAAGAGTAGCTTGCTAGCTACCCCTGACACCCACCGGCCTTGGCTTGAGGCCACCAGCCATGTATTCTTGCTACCGGCCATTGGTGAAATAGTCCATTGGCCGGTCGGCACTTTGTGTGGCCGGCCGACCACCTGTTTGGCCGATGGCCTCCTTTTCTGGCTGGTACCACCTTTTTTGCCTTTTTCAGGCATGGTGCATGCCAGCTGTGCCAGCTGGAATGCACAAACCCTGTCCCCGTGCACATCTGTGGTTGTTTTGCCCCTTTTGCACCTTTTTGGTCTAACTTCTTGAGGAAGCTTGGACCTTTGTCTTAGCTTCCTCAAGAAGCTTGGACACCTGTCCCAACTTCCTAAGGAAGCCTTGGTGTAGACACCCCATTTTTGACCGCCCTTAAGACTTGGGCACTACTGATGGTTTGCTCGGCGTTGAGAGATGTGCAGGGCAAAGAATCAGTTTCTTCGGCTAGAAGAGAGGCAAATCTTTCAAAACACTTTGTTTAGGGTTTTGGAGTTGAAGAAAAGAGGAAAGGAGAGGAGAAAACTAGTTTGGGGAAAAGTTCGGCATGAATCCGGGTAGAAGCGAGTCGAGCAGCCCTCGCTGAATCGGGCTTATCTGTCTGTACACTTGGAGTTTAGCTATGGGGCCACCACCATCGGAAAGCTTACTTCCGGGGCTTCATTTTGCACTCAAGAATCTCCTAGAGCCAAGTCCGGGTGGGGGAGATATGATCAGTTGAAGTCGGGTATCATCCCGGTTGGATCGAATCTGCGCGGCTTCACGGAAAAGGGCATAACTTTTTGCACAGAAGGAATTTTAATGCAAGGTTTGCGCCATTGGAAAGCTAACTTCCGGGGCTTCAATCTGGACATCCACCGGCACTTTTTTGACCTCACCGGCCACCCATCGGCACTCTGTTTGTGCCGACTGGCAATTTATTGTGCCGACCGGCACTTTATTTTGCTGACCGGCAATTTTTGCTAGCCGACGACCTTCCGGAGCATTCTGCAGATTGAGTGGATTCCAGCTGTGCCAGCTGGAATGCACAGAATTGATCCCCCACGTGCATGTGTGCTTGTTTTGCACCTTGTGAGCTTTTGAACCCCCTAACCTTCTAGAAGCTTGAACCTTTTGGCCAAGCTTCTTGGAGAAGCTTGGCCAGCTGTTTTAGCTTCCTCTAGAAGCCTTGCACCCCCTTGAACCCCTTTGACCCTTTTCCTTTACTTAGCTTGTAAGCTAAATGCCTCCCTTGCTTATATATGCACCTCTCCTCCTCCTTTGTTGAGGTTAGAGATTTGAGGCAACAAAAAACCAGAGATATATAGATATATCTGATATACATACATACAACCCTCCATCTCTCTCCATATCTCTCTCATTCAACCATCAAACACCCTTGTTCTTGGGCCATTTCTTCATCAACTCATAGCACAAGGCATCCAACGTCTATTCCAGCAGCTTGAGGCTGTTCTCCAAAGCTTAGGAGCACCTAAACTTGGTCCAAGAGGTGCTGATTTGCTGGTCTTCAAGGGTGAGTCCTCATCTTCCCTTTTCTAGCCTTTTCTTGCTTCATATCTAAGCCATAGTTTCTTGCATCTTTGGGCTCCGACCCAAACTTCAAATCATCATATTTTGAGGTCCTCTTCATGTTTGATTGAGGACCTCTTGCTGTTTGAGGATAGTAGCTAGCACTTCCTTCTTTATCTCTCATTTAGGCCCTAATCTTGCATGTTATTTTTGGCCTATGTGTAATCTGGTTTTGAGCCTGATGTAAACTGAAGATAGGCTTATTTTGAGCCCTTCTTCAACATTGAAGAAGGGATCAACACTGTTTGGGACTTCCATGTTGTACTTCCCTTTATATCCTTCTTTTGGTCCCATTTTTGTATGTCTTGGCAGCCCCTGATGTTGCTGTTTTTGGACCTTGGTCCGAACTAAAAGTGGCTTTATTTTGACCTCCTGAACATGTTTTATTAAGGGTATTTTCTTGTTTGGTGAATGTTTTGTATACCTCATGTTATAGCCCTTTTGTGGCCTTAATCTTGCATAAATTGTTTGCCATGCTTGTACCTGTTTTTGAGCCTTGCCATGAACTGTAAATGTGCATATTTTGGGCCCCTCTTCAATGTTATTGAAGGGCCCTAACCCATTTGGGGTTAGTAGCTGTGAGTTGCTTCATAATCGCATGTTTAGGGCCGTTTTTGTATGCCATTTTAGCCCCATCTTTGCTTGCTGATTGGCCATGTCATAAACTGTAAAAATGCTTGTCTCAGAGCTGTCTTGCTTCTGTCTTCATGCTCCATGTCCATATTATGCATGCTTTGTATAGCTGTAAGCCATTTCGGGTGCCTAATTTCGCATTTCGGGAGGAATTCCATGCATCGGGCGTACTTTCGCCTCATTTCGGGGCTGTTTTGCCCCCTCATTTTGCTGCTGAAATCCCATTGGCATGTTTGCATATCATTTCCATGCCATTGCATTGCGTATGCCATTGCCTCAGTTTGCGTGCCCGTGTGCACGCATTTCGAGGCACTCCATTTTCATCCATCGGCCTCTTATGTGAGTGTGGCTGAGGCTCTCTCATGTTAGTATAAGTCCATGTTGCATTTTATATGCCATTTTAGCCATTGCATTGCATATGCCATTGCCTCGGTTTGCGTGCCCGTGCGCGCGCATTTCGAGACACTTCATCTTCTTCCATTGGCCACTGTTTTGGGCCTAACTAGAGCTGCCTAATTCATGTTTAAGACCATCCTTAGCATATTTGTATGCCTACCTTGCATGTTTGCTTGTATCGGCATGTTGCATCCTTAGCTCGTATGCCTAAGTTGCATTGCATCTTACATGTATCACCTTGCCTCTTGAGATGAGTATGATAGAGGTTAGGCCTCCTTGTGTGTTTATTTGGTTTGCATGCATTTGAAATCAAAGTTGCATACTTGGTTCTTTGGGCCATCATGCATAGAAATGCGTGATTGGTGGTCCAAGAACCGAGGCACATGTCCCTTTGAGTCATTACAATGATAAGAGACATGGTTGGTGCATATATGCCTTGAAATGTGCTGCCATGCTTTGCCTTGTCCTCTGTTGCTGTGGGTTGCAGGTTCTGCAGGAATAATCTGCCGACCGGCAGTGTAAGGTGCCGGCCGGCAATCTTTTTTCTGCCGACAGCTTCAATTTTGTGCCGGTGGCAACATCTCAGTGCCGGTGGCAATTTCACCCAGCCGGTGGTGTCTCCCAGCATCCAAGGAAGCAGTCCTGAAATTTTGGCAGCCTCCAGAGGAGCACAGGAAAGAAAACAGAGGCAGCCTACGCATGGCGGCGCGCTTCCCGAGGCGGTTTACTGTTTTCTTAGAATAATTAAATTAGTTAATTTGTAATATTAATTAGCTTGCGTAGTTAGTTAATTTGTAATATTTATTCGGTCCCTCCGAGCGAGGGTAAATTTGTAATAAGTGTGGGTGTGTGTGTGCATGTCTTCCAACCCCCACTTCTTTCTCCCTTTTATTTACCTGCTTATGATGGTAGATTAGGGCACGTTTAAATTAGCATACCTTATGCTATGCATGTGTGCATCCATTTGTATTGCATGCATTAGGCTCGGTACATCACGCTAACTGCATTCGTACTTCAATTCAAAAATTGACTATGTGATAGTTGATCGCATTTCATATGCCATGTTTAGGGCTAGCCGAGCCTGCCTAGATCGCATTTTGCATGTGATGCATTAGCCACTTTTAACATGAACTAGGACATGCATGTTTGCTAACTAGTTTACTGTTTTGGCACGGAGTACGATGTAAGTATTTTTGCTTTAGCATCCAGCATGCGTGTGAGTGTTGCCATGACAGTATGCTTGCCATGCGGCTAAGTGCTTACATGAGATAAACTGCTTGAATGCCTGTGGGTGGAGGTCAAATTGCTTAAGTTGGGCTAATGCGTTAAAACTGTGAATTTTAAGCCCACTGGATAGTGGCAAAACCATTTTTTCCAAAAGCCCACTTGAGGGTGGCAAAATCTGCATTTTAGCCTACTTGCGAGTAGCAAATCATTTTCAAAACGAACATGAAATGTTTTGTTCCAATTTGGGCGATTTGGTCTATACTTGTTTGCTGCGCGCATAACATAGTAATTCTAGGCTAATAATTGGAATAAGAACACATAACGTTTTCAAAACTGGATATCACGGTTAGTAGAGGCCGGTCTTCGGACCGGGCGAAAGGGGGTGCTCATAGCTGACCTTCCCCGATCGTACCCAAGCTCCCGAGCCGAGACAACTCCGGTGATGACGGGCATGTGGCCTTCGGCACCGAGTCAGGGTTTCCTAAATTTTCCCATTTTAAAAATATTTAGGTGGCGACTCTGTATCTGGCAAAGCAGTCCATGTTTGGCACTACTTTTTCAAAAATCTGTTTCTCAAAACGATTTGCCAGATTTGGACTCTTTGGTTCAGATTAAGAACCGTGACACAAATCGAGTCCGAACTGTAGCACGAGGCCCACGCGGGCGCGTCTACAGTTTCTGGCGACTCTGCTGGGGAAATTAGAGAGCTTGACTCGAACTCGTGATATCCTGTTTTGATTTCGCTTATATGTTTCTTTGCATTGCATGTGCATTGGTGCGCCTAGGAACACAGTGTTTGCCATCTGCCATTCCTGAACGGTTTGCCGGAGGCTTGTCTTGTCAAGGCATGTCCATAAGGCTGACCGGCTATGGGCTCTGACAGCATGGGAACACAAACCCCGGTTTTACCGGGGCACCCTTTTGACCATTCGACCTAGTGCATATTCGGAATCCATAGTGACCATTCCAAACTAGGACAGGTTGCTTACCCGATGCTAAGTTGTTTGAAACCTCTGTGTGCGTAGTGAAACCCTAGATCCTGACAAAATAGGACAGGGAAACCCTACCCCAACATAGGGGTGTTTTGGCTCCCTCTTACTTGCTATGTGCTTTTAGAGTGTATCTCTACAGGAATGCATATACCAGTTTACAAGTCTGGGTATCAGGCCTGTGGGCATCAGCATCAGTATTTGGGGAATCAGTTTTACTTGAGGGTATCAGTTTACAGGCAGATATTTAGGAAACAGTGATCAGTATTGGGTACATTCATCCTAGTATGCTCAAATCTGTTCTAGTGAAATTAGGCTGAGATGCTCTCTGTTTTCCCTTTTGCAAGGTAGTCCTGGAACCATAGCTTCAGAAGGCTCCGATATCTCCCGAGGTTCATCGGACTTGTGCTAATAGACTTTGTCAGGTCAGAGACTCAGTTCAAGGGTAATCAGGGCCAGAGCAGGCTAGTCAGGCACAGATCATCAGTTCAACAGTCTTCAGATCAACAGTCATTATCCATCTCGCCTGTGTGCAGTTGGGTTGAGATATCTGCTTTTGCCACAGAGACAGATATACCGGTTGCTCAGTTAGATTAGAACAGTATGTCGAGTCTGGAAGAGATGGTGCGCCAACTCCAGGATAGTATGAAAGCCATGCAGCAAGACACTGTCCGTCAAGCAGAATTCGCCAAGCAACAGGCTGTGGTCATAGCCCAACAGGCAGAGACAATTGCCAGATTGGAGCAGCAAACTGGAGTATCCACTTCGCACCAGGCTCCTTCCCCACCAAGAGTTCCCACACTCGAGGAGGCAACCCATGTCCAGGATGATACGGACATTCCAGTCGGGCCAGCTCCACCCCCGATTCTGCCTCAACTCTCCAAGGCACCCACTCCTATCAACCAATCAGATTCTCCCTTCGAGCCCGAGGTGGAGCCCGTGGCATTAAAAATGCACAAGCTTGAAAAGCTGTTCAAAAAATCTCAAGGTGCGAAGTCCATTCCGGACATTGGAGACGGATACATCGACGCAGCTGTGACGCTGCCAGATCAGTTTAAGATGCCACAAATCGATCGTTTTGACGGATCTGAGGATCCCATGGTACACCTGCGACTATTTTCAGACGTCCTAAGACCAATGGGCCTCACTAGATTGCAGAAGCTGTCTTTGTTTGGCCGGACCCTGTCGGGTGTAGCGGCCGCATGGTATGCCAAATTGGAGGATGACGTCAAGAGAAGTTGGGATGAGATGGCTGAGGCCTTCGTCGCACAATATTCATACAATACCCAAATCGAGATTACGACCCGTGATCTTGAGACGACGAGGCAGGAGCCTAAGGAGAGCTTCTCAGAATTCGTGGCCCGCTGGAGGGCCAAGGCCTCAATAATGACCATTAGGCCAACAGATAAGGATCAAATACGGATGATTGTGCGCAATCTCCAGCCTAAGCTAATGCAGAGAATGATTGTAATCCCCTTTCCCACTTTCTCAGATTTACACGATATGGGGGTACAAATCGAAGATGCAATGAGGCAAGGTCTGTTTGACCAGGATAAGGAGCAGCCCAGGAGGGCATTTTCCCGTAGTTCGAATGTGACCACCAGCGGTGACGCAGCTGCAAGATCATCTGAAGTGGGCATGGTCACCACCACCACACCAAGAGCAGCCACCCCCTTTGTTGGTGCATCCACTTCAAACCCCCGAACTTCAGACTATCTGCCCCGAGGCAAGAGGGTTTTCACCCCACTCTATATGTCTTTGTCTAAAGCCCTGGGGGTCCTACTCAGGAAAGGACATTTGAAACCGTTAGAGCAACGGCCTTTACCCGATCCTCTCCCTCCAAAACATGACCCGACTAAGTACTGTGCTTTCCATCAACAAACCGGTCATGACACCGACAGTTGCGTCCGTCTCCACCACGAGATACAAAATTTGATTGACAACGGGGTCATCCCCGCACCAGGTCCTGCGAAGTCTATCGACACTTGATCAGTGAACTTGTGGGGGGATAATGTGATGTGATCAGAGGTTGGACCACCTGCGGGCGGCACTCAGTTTACTCCAGATGTGGTGTATGGCACGCACCATTTTGAGCATTTGTGAATGCTAGTTTTGTACTTTCTGACTTGGGTATTGGGTCAGTTTTGTTGTTTTGTATATGGTCAGTCTTTTTGTACTAAGTCGGTCAGGTCTGTCTTGTTATATCGAGTCAGTCCTGTTCTGTTAAAGTCGGGTGATTCCGGGGGTGTTACTTCGGATATCACTATTTTGCTTTGTGTTTGTCCTTTTGAGTCTGTTTCTGCCAGGGAGCCAGTTGTGCCAACAGATTTGAATGAACAGCAGTGATTTCCACACTCTTGTGTTTGCTTCTGCCGTGTGCCAGTTATGCCAGAAGTTTGAATGAGATGACAGTGCTCTTGGCCTGCCTTTTCTGTGCCTTTCAAGTCATTGTAATGACCTAAGTTTTCCAAAACTTTTTTTGAAACATTGTGATAAAAACAAAGAGGAAAGAATTCCTTGGGTTTTGCAAAACTTGATCAACTGAGAGAAAGAAAGGCATGCTAAGCCCTTAATGATCGAGATCATGCTTGTTAATGTGAGTACTGAGAAGGATCCTCACTTGATCTAGATTGGTCCCACACTGTCTTCAGCGCGAGCGACTAGTCGCTTTCTTAAAAGATTTCAAAAACAAAATGTTTTGCGCAGTCCTGCGAAGACCTGTGTGGAATCGCTCTTGAGATTGTGCAGCTTAGGATCGCTCTCAGCCTCGAGACTCGACCCCTCATTTTCAAACCTTGAACTTGGATTCAGAAGGTTTAACGATCAACCACAATGTGAAGCCTGTGTGGCCTGATTTGAAGCAGCCCATGAATTAGGGGCAGGGAAGTCAGACCAAGAAGATCAGATGTCATCAAAAGAAGCTTGCAAAGCTAGATCAGAAGTATCCCTGGAACTAGGGGCAAAAATGCCAGATGTGCTCGAAGAGCCGAAGATCGGTCGTCCTGCAAATCAATGAAGACCAGCAAGAACGCCAAATCCCAGAGGGAGGAAAGAGAAAGTATTGCTAAAGAAAAATTGAGTTCCGATCTACAACACTAGGGGCAAATCCAGCCCCCATGGGATAGACTCCTGCATTGTCAGCGAACAACAGTCACTCTCCTGGATTCAGACGGATTCGAGATCTCAGAACCATTTGACATGGACAAAGCTACACTTTTACCCTTTGAGAGGTTCGCTGGGCCGAAAACCCGGAAGGGCGACCCAGGCAAAAGTTAGAGCAAGAGAAAAATATAAAAAAGAAAAAAAATGCAAAGAAAAGAACAAAAAAGAAAATCAAAAGAAAATAAAAAAAAAGGAAATGAAATGAAAAGAAAAGAAATGAAAAGAATTGAAAAGAAAAGAAAAACAAAGCTCGCAAGGTCGAAAACCCGCATCGGGCGCCTTGGCAAAAGTTAGAGCCTAAAAAGGAGAGGTTAAATACCCGAGTGTACCTTAACCGGAACTACGTAAGGCTTGATTCCCATGTTTGGGATACGTAGGCAACTTCATCATGAAGTCCAGCCCCCAACGCTTTCATAAGCGCCTCAGTCCATGCAATGGTTTCAATTTCAAAGTCCAAGGGCCAACACCCTTCAAGGTGACTGTGTCCATATATTTGTTGTGACCGTCTTCGTCATCGCTGTGTCCGAAAGTTCGACCACCGCCAATGAAGACTGTCTGCAGATTGCTGCGGCACCATCCAAACAAGGGGCAACTTTCCGTTGCCACCAGCCGTCGTGAGCCGCCATTCAAACTAGGGGCAACTTTCCGTTGCCTCCTCCCACCCTCCTTCAAACCAGGGGCAATTTTCCATTGCCTCCGATCCGAGGTTGCGCATCTCGAAGGGTAAGTTTCATGCTTGTTGAGCATCAGCTGTTTGAAAAATAGTTTTTGAAAATTTTTACTGAGGTTGACTATTTTCTCGAAAACTATTTCGTTTTCCAAAACCGGACCATTGTCTTGGACCCAAAAAGGAAAATTTTCAGTGCTTACTGCCTGACTTGCATGCTTTTCAAATCAAAAATCGAACAAGTACGTTAATCCCACTCTCGTTTTGATCAAAATTGTTTTAGTAGAAGGCAAAAACGAAAAAATGGTTAAAATGATGAACTAGGGGCACAGTTGAGCCAGGTGTTCTGTCTCTCCCCCATCGACGTACTTGCCAGAAGAGCACTTTGCCCGCCGGAAGAAATAGCCGTGAGCTAACGGTGTTGAGCATGAACCCGCACCTTTCCATTGATCCATCAATCGCCCCGGGGAGGGATGAAAAATGAGAGAATGAAGAATAGAGAGGTGTGAGTTGAGAGAAAAGAGAGGAAAAGGGTTTTAGGAGAAAATCCGAGCTTGAGAGCCGAGTGATGTGAGAATCGCAAATGAGAAAGGGTGGGAAACAATACCCAGATTGAACTGGCTCCTCGTGGTCCGAGGTCTCCCATCTTCGTTTACGCGTCTATGTGTCGTGTCTCTTTCATTTGACGGTCTCGTCTTTTGTTTTGAGTCTCTCCCGAGCGTGTCTCGTTGTGTTTAGGTCATGTACCTCTTTATTTGAGTCCTTTCTGCTGTGTTCAGTGGTAGGCTCGATATCCCGGTTTGAAAAACCCTCATTTGATTTCAAAAATCATTTATGCTCAGAATGCTGTGCCATTCTCTACATTCGAGCGTGTTTCGACTCCAACCGGTTCCGTCTTTGAGCTCCGTCTTGTCAGATTGGGCTGTTTGTTTGGAATTTGCTGTGTGCATAATGAACCGAATGCTGTGCTAAGGGCTGTATACAGATTAATCCCCAGTAGAGCAAGGGCTGTGTGTCCAGAATCAGGCAGTGAGTTGCTTGGGTTATTTTGCTGTTGGCTGCTTAAGTTATCTGATTATTACAGTGCAAGTGTTCAATTTTCAGACGGCTAATCAATTTCATTTACATTGAGGTGTAACATGATGAGATGCGATGCAATGCATGAAATGTGTAAATGTAAACACTTTTTCAGATAAAAAGTCTGTTTCATTTCACTATCTTTTCAAATGTACAAGCTTTGGAAACAAAACCTGCCTGTGGCAGTACAAGGTAATCTATCTACCAACAAAAAGAAAAGTACAAGGAAAAAAAGAAAAGATAGCAAAAATCTGCATCTATGTCCAGCGACTCCGCAGGGGGCTGTCAGTCCGTCCTGATCCTCTTCCTGGACGAGGGTCCAGGAGCATCAACAGCGTCGTCATCAGAGCCCGAGCTAGAACCGTCTCCGGTCTCCTCCTCCGATGACCCTGCCTCCGCCTCTGACTCCTCGTCATCATCGTCCGGGACTGGAGCTCGCGAGCTACTCCCGACCTGAGAACGCCCTCCCCTGGTACGGGGAAATATCCTGCCCCTCTCATCTCTCCCCCGAGCAGGGACAGCAGGTCTAGCTGGAGCACCTCCCGCCATGGGAATCTGAAAAGGAGGCTGAAAAGTTCACAAAAAGTGAAATGCATCAGTATACTGTGAACAGTTTAACAGTGCAGAATGCAGTGTGTGAGTACAGTGTATGCATGCCGTGAGCGGTTTATCAGTGCAGAATGCAGTATGTGAATACAGTGTATGAATGCCGTGAGCAGTTAAACAGTGCAGAATGCAGTGTATGCAGTGTTCGGACCGCATCAGGGAGCTCATCATACCACTCCCGTGCACCAGTATTCCCATACCCGCGAATGGTATGGGAACCCTCCTGCAAACAGAAAATAACAATTGCAAGACAACATTCAAAATGCAGTTTTGAAAAGGACAGAAACGGCATGTGTGCAAGTTTGTCAGATTCAGGCAAATACCGGGTACCGGTGTGCTTACAGGAAAATACGTGTGTTGTGTCAGCGTGTTTGAGTGTTTCAGAACAGATATGGCATGTATGCAAATCTAACAGATTCAGATAAATACTGGGTACCAGTGTGTGTGCAGTGGAATACAGTGTGTGCCGTGTGTTTGGGTGATTCAGGGCTAGTGCAGTGTGTGTGCATGTGTCAGTCTCGAGCAGATATCAGTTGTATGTATGTTTACAGTCAACTACGGTCTACGGCATATCAGATTTCAGCAATTAAAGAATACAGCTAACTATGGCGGTTTTGTATCCTACATTGCAGAAAGTAAAGCAGAAGATGAAGAGTTACCTCGGGAGTGCCGAATGAAAGGTGGGAGGTAGGCTCGCGTAGTAGTAGCTCAGGGGCCGCGTACCTCTCAAAGCTCCGGAACTGACGCAGGCCGTCTGGGGGCAGAACGTGGATCGCCGGCCGGTAGGTCGCCGGGTCGAACGGGCGCTCGCTCAGTGGTAAGAGCTCGACCCCGGGATCCATCTCGTGGTCCGAGGGAGTCCCGACACGTGGAATGTCGTCCGCCATGTAGAGAATAGTGTGAAAATGGCCGGAAAAGGAAAACCGAGCCGGAATATGAAGAGTCAACTGAAAAGTCAACTCCCGAGAGGGTCAAAAATGGCTGGGAAGGCCGGAATGTGAAGAGGCACGGAAATGAAGAGGAAAGTGAGGGGAACAAACCCCGAGAAGGCGAGAACGCCGAACGAGGCACCGAAACGAGAATGTGATCGGTGGAAAATGTCCGAAACGCGAAGAGGATCGCAAATCCGACGACGAAACGAGCGTAGAACGCGAAGAAATGGACAAAAAATAAGAGAGAAGCACTCTAGAGAGAGAGGGCAAGAATTTTCGGCGGTGGAAAAGTGAAGAATAGGGTTTTCAAGCCCTATTTTATAATGCCCGAAGTGAAAAGACAGAACTGCCCCGATTCAGCAACTGTTTGCCGGTCGGCAATGTTTTGTACCGGCCGGCACTTTTTTGTGCCGATAGAATTGTTTTTGTGCCGATGGCCAGCCGGTGGCCCCCCCCTTTCTGCCGGTGGGGTTCCCACAGCCTTGTTTAGGCCATTTGAATTGTTTTGGGTCTTCATAGCTCAAGAAAGTGCAAGAAAGTGCATCTCCGACATTCAACCGGCCTCCGTTTTGACTTCGGGCCGTGTCTCCATTGCGTGGCACTCGAATTCGTGCAAGGTGTATCCTTTTTGTATCCTTTTGAATTCAAAAGTTGTCCCATGTGTGTTGCACGAGCTCATCACACTACTTCGGTGCATTACATCGCACTGTCGTGCGCCACACATTTGCATTGTTATGCACGTGTTACATGCGTTGCAACACGCACCCCTTTGCATTGTCGTGCACATTTCTCTTGCATCATCATTGCATTTCCATTCCATGCATTGTCATGCATTCTGGAATACATGCGTTGTTGCGCATTTGAGCCCGTTTACACTCCGTGTGGCATGCATGTCACACTGGTCATCGCACTGTTTTGTGCATTGTATTGTTCGCGCTGTTCTGCGCATCGCACTGTTTTGTGCATTTCAAACCTCGCGCTGTTCTGCGCATCGCACTGTTTTGTGCATTTCAAACCTCGCGCTGTTCTGCGCATCGCACTATTTTGTGCATTTCAAACCTCGCGCTGTTCTGCGCATCGCACTGTTTTGTGCATTTCAAACCTCGCGCTGTTCTGCGCATCGCACTGTTTTGTGCATTTCAAACCTCGCGCTGTTCTGCGCATCGCACTGTTTTGTGCATTTCAAACCTCGCGCTGTTCTGCGCATCGCACTGTTTTGTGCATTTCAAACTTCGCGCTGTTCTGCGCACTGCACTGTTTTGTGCATTTCAAACCTCGCGCTGTTCTGCGCATTGCACTGTTTTGTGCATTTCAAATTTCGCGCTATTTTGCGCATCTCATTGCATTTTGCATGCATTCCATCGCACTGTCCTGTGCACTCGCGTTGCCTAACGCATTGCGCTATTTTGCGCATCATACCGTCGTGCAATACTATGGTCTGGCGAGACCTTAAACACGCATGGTCTGGCGAGACCTTAAACACGCACGGTCTGGCGAGACCTTAAACACGCATGGTCTGGCGAGACCTTAAACACGTACGGTCTAGGAGACCTTAAATCCTTGGAAGGTGCAAGACCTTTAATGCATTGGTGTGCACACTATTGCTTTGTACATATCTTAAGCCGCGTGTTGTCGCGCATTTCATGCAACATGCATTTCATACATCATTTGCATCTCAAAAACAAAAAACAAACAAAACATGCATTGTCATGCATACATTTTGCATTCCGGTCTAGGAGACCTTAAATCCTCTGAAGGTGCAATTCCTTCGGTGTTTGTCATGCCCGAACGACTTTTCGGTGGTCTGGTAAAGCCACCAGTCTGTGCTTGCGATGAGTTCCTAGAAGACCAACGGGGACGGTGGAAACTAGAGTTCGAACGGCTTATGCCTAGAACGCAAAGGTTCGGGAGTTCCGAGACTAAAGTCTGGTTTAAATACCCAGGGGTTTACCCTCGGCTTGAAATCTGTATGGAAGCCCCATAGGTTGAGGCGGCATGTCTACGCCTCAGTTCTGGATACTGAACCAACCTAGTATATCACCCTGTTGGTAAGATAGGGAAAGTTGCAATCATAGTCATTGCATCATAGTGCATTGTCATGCATTTGCATTGTAGTTTGCATGCATTCATTGCATCACCTTCCGCCTATGGCTTGCGCCTTTCCAGGTTGAGCTTGGTCTGGTATGTGTCCTTACTTTTCATGTTAAAACACAGTTCTGTATGTGTATTGCGCCGATTCCACGTTGATATGTTGGTTGAGGGTTGCGGCACCTTTTCTGTGTTACACATGGCTCGTACGTGTACATGCCTTTCCTAGGCAAAATTTGGTTTGGCTTGCGTGCCATATCCAGTGTATCCATATCCATTCCATTGCATATTTGTAGATATTGCATTGTAGTTTGCATGCATTCATTGCATCGCCTTCCATCCATGGCTTGCGCCTTTCCAGGTTGAGCTTGGTCCGGTATGTGCCCTTACTTTTCATGTTAAAACACAGTTCTGCATGTGTATCGCGCCGATTCCACGCTGGTATGTTGGTTGAGGGTTGCGGCACCTTTTCTGTGTTACACATGGCTTGTGTGTGTACATGCCTTTCTTAGGCAAGATTTGGTTTGGCCTGCGTGCCATATCTATCCATTACATTGTAGTGTAATTTTTGCATCCGGCATTAGGATCGTAGTCCTTCCTCCAGCGGGTTGTTTCCCCACTTATGTCAATTCCACCCAATGCTTGTTCTTGCGTCTGTCTACAATGCTCATAGTTCAGTTGACCGTTCTATGGTAGACAGACTTGTTACCTCCATCAATCTATTTGACATAGGTGTGGTTTCGAACCGCTCGTGATTGGATCACGATTCAAATGCTTTGCATGTAGCTTGCATTGTTTCAATTCGTTGCATCTTCATTTGCATTGTTTATACATTGTTTTGTATATATATTGCATTTCGTTTTGCATCCACATTTGCATTGTCATGCATGTTGCTAACAATATTGTACCTGTTAAGTTTGTTTTCTTTTCAGGCACGATATTGTATGTACGGTTCATTTGAGGCTGGCGCAACCAGACGAACCAGACAGGTATTGTATCTCCCGAGTGAGACGTATCGAGAATTCCATAATTCTCTTACATCCTTTCTGCATTGTAGTGTAGTTTGATGTATGCTAGCTTAAAATTGTCGCATGTTTGCTTCATTACAGCTGTCTTTGCATAATCATAAGTTATGCTCGGCTCCGTGCATTGTCTTGCATTTTGCCCCTGCCTCCGGGCGCATATCTTATTTGTATTGTATGTTTGTCTAAGTCTTCGGCCTTGTCAAAAATGGGTCGTCTCTGGGCTTTGACATTCACTCCCGTCATTGTTATGACTTCCGAGTTCTGTCAAAGAGGGGCAACTGTAGACACCCCATTTTTGACCGTCCTCAAGACTTGGACGTCACCGTTTGAACACTCGGTGATTATCCATGTTTGTGTTCGTTTGGAGTTCCCGGAGGTCTTGGCCCGCGCGCCTTGCCTCAGGATCTCCGAACTCGACCGTTTAGTGTCCGGTTTTGCACCGAACACTTGTGTTTTGCCTTTGAGAGGCAGAGTGGGGCTTGTAGACCATCCCCACCCATCACCGGCAGTGGCTAGAGGCCACCGGCTGGTTTTTGCTGCCACCGGCAAAATAGTTTGCCGGTCGGCACTATTTGTTGCCGGTCAGCACTTTTTTGTGCCGGTCGGCACTTTGTTTGGCCAAGATGGCATTTTTTGCCGGCCGGTTGCTGTTCATCTGCTTTTGCAGATATTTTTGGACAGCTGTATAACTTTTGCTCCCCTCCATACACGTGTATGGAGGGATCTCCCTCTTGCAAAGCTTGTTGGATAAGCTTTACAAGAGGCTTATAGAGAGAAGCTCTCTCCAAGGCAAGAAAGGAGGCTTAGACATTTTTGGGAGAGGAAAATACAGAGAAGAGCTCTGGTTTTCTAGGGTTAGGGTTAGACATACACAATCTATCTCTCTTTCCCTTTCATTTTGTTCACTAGGTGTTTTGTGCCTTACTATTGCACACAAACACCTAGTGTTTCACCTTCCTCTAGGAGCTGAGGTTCCAAAGAGTGTGTTTTGAAGTTTTTGTCTTGGATTCAAGCTCAAGGAGGCCATTGGAGCATCTTTGTTGAAGAAGGCATCAAGGGTGAGAAACTAGTCCTTTTTTCCCCCTTTTTTGCATTGATTTTCTACTAGTCTTAGAGCTGTTTTTGTGATTATTGTATAACATAAAAAAGTTCTATTTTTAAGCCCTCTTTATTGTTTATTAAGAGTGTTTTGTTGTTTGAGGGGTGTTGACCACCCTTAGGCCTCAAAAGGCCTCATTTTAAGCCATTTTGTGTTAGCTCCGGGATTTTGGTGTTGAGGTCTCTTCACCACTGAAATCTTGAGGGATTTCAGTGGTGAAGATGATCCTTTGAAGTCCCAAGAAGGAGAGGGCCACCCCCTCTCCTTGTTGTCCTTGAAAAGGACACATTTTGGCCTCTTAAGGAAGCCTACGCTTGAGTGTGTGTTGAGCATGTTTGGTTTGTTTTTCATGCTTATATGTCCATGATATAACATGATTTAAAGTTGGTTTTGGAACTTCATGCATGTTTAGCATAGTTGCCTTGTAATGCCATGTTTGTGCCTTAACATGTTCTAGGTTGTTAGCCTTGTTGGAGCATGTTTTAGGCTTGCATTTGTGAAGATTATGTGCTTATTTTGCCATGTTTTAGCTCTGTCCATAGTCGTTTGGGTTGATATTTGCATGCATTATATGGCTCCTTTGCATTTGGGCTTGTTGGCCTTGAGTATGTGCATGTGTAGCATGCCATCTTTGCATTGTTTTGGTGATTTGGAATCATTCTACATGCTATTTCAGTCCCATTTCCATGCTCGTTTGATTGCCTCGCATGCCTCTTTAATGCTTTGAAAGCATGTGTTGCAATGCTCCATGTTTTGGCCATGGTATATGCCTTTGTATTTGGGCCATTTAGATGCCATCTAAGTGGTCCTTTAGGTTTGTTTTAACATGCTAAACCTCTGATTTTGGTCTCTCTTTGCATGCCTTGTTTGGTCTTGCTTAGTGTAGTTCAATGCCTCATTGATTTGCTTTGAACGCTTAGGCCTTTTGGTGCATGTTTTGGCTTGATTTATAACTTGATTTGGCATCATTTTATAACATAATTTTAGGGTTCATGTTGCATGCTAATTAGTCCATGATCCCTCCTTTCAAGTGTGCTTGAATGTTGTTTGATTCATGCTTAAGTGTTGGTCCTTATGTGCATGTGTGTGTGCATGCCATTTAGCCCTCACCTTTTAGCACAATGGCTACTGTTTTAGGCCTATTTTAGAGCCGCCTAATTCATGTTTAAGTCCACCTTTCCATCCATTTGCATTGCCCTATATATGCTTGCATGATTGCATAAGTTAATTGCCATGCCATGTTGCATTCCTAGCTTGTATGCCTAGGTTGCATTGCATCTTGCATGCATGCCTTGTTCCTTGAATTGGTGATAGGAATAGGGCCTTGTTTGTTTGATTGGTTTGCATGCATTTGAAATCAAAGATGCATACTCGGTTCTTTGGGCCATCATGCATGGAAATGCGTGATTGGTGGTCCGAGAACCGAGGCACATGTCCCTTTGAGTCATCACAATGATAAGAGACATGGTTGATGCATACATACCTTGAAATATGCTGCCATGCCTTGTTTTGCCCTTTGTTGCTGTGAGTTGCAGGTTCTGCAGGAATACTCTGCCGACCGGCAGTGTAATGTGCCGACCGGCACAATTTTCTCTGCCGACAGACCCTATTTTGTGCCGATGGCCATACTACACTGCCGGTGGAAGTTTCATTCAGCCGGTGATGATCCCCTCTGTCCAAGGATGTAGTCCTGAGGTTTTGACAGCCTCCAGAGGAGGAAAAGAAGGAAAACAGAGGCAGCTTGCGCATGGTGGCGCGTTTCCCGAGACGCTTTCCTGCTTTAATTAATTTAATTTAATTTGTTAATTAAATTAGTTAATTTGTAATATTAATTAGCTTGCGTAGTTAGTTAATTTGTAATATTTATTCGGTCCCTCCGAGCGAGGGCAAATCTGTAATAAGTGTGTGTGGGTGTGTGAATGTCTTCCAATCCCCGCTTCTTTCTTCCCTTTTACTTACCTGCTTTGATGGTTAGTATTAGGGCATGTTTAATTTAGCATACCTTATGCTATGCATGTGTGCATCCATGCATTTGTATTGCATGCATTAGGCTCGGTACATCACGCTAACTGCATCAGTACTTCAATTCTAAACTGAATATGTGATAGTTGTGCATTTCTCACATGCCATGTTTAGGATAGCCGAGCCTATCTAATTGCATCCTGTATGTGTTGCATTAGGCAATTTAACATGAACTAGGACATGCATGTTTGCTAACAAGTTCTTTGTTTTGGCACGGAGTACTATGTAAGTATTTCCGCTTTAGCATATCACATGAGTGTGAATATTGCCATGACAGCATGCTTAACATGAGGCTAGATGCTTATGTGTTAAACTGTTTTGAATGCCTGTGGGTGAAGGTTGGATTGTTTGAGTTGGAAAAACTCGTTGAAATCCGTATTTTAGCCTACTTGCGAGTAGCAAATCCAAAGCATTTTCAAAACCAAACGGATATGCAATGTTTATTTCCAAATTAGGCAATCTAGTCTATACTTGTTTGCTGCGCGCATAACATAGTAATTCTAGGCTAATAAATGGAATAAGAACACGTAAAGTTTTCAAACACGGATATCACGGTTAGTAGAGGCCGGTCTTCGGACCGGGCGAAAGGGGGTGCTCATAGCTGACCTTCCCCGATCGTACCCAAGCTCCCGAGCCGAGACAACTCCGGTGATGACGGACATGTGGCCTTCGGCACCGAGTCAGGGTTTCCTAAATTTCCCCATTTTAAAAATATTTAGGTGGCGACTCTGTATCTGGCAAAGCAGTCCATGTTTGGCACTACTTTTCAAAAAATCTGTTTTCTCAAACGATTTGCCAGATTTGGACTCTTTGGTTCAGATTTAGAACCGTAACAAAAATCGAGTCCGAACTGTAGCACGAGGCCCACCCGGGCGCCGTCTACACTTGGCCCCTTTGCCTTGGCTTCTTTAGGAAGACTTTACCCTTTTTGAATAGCTTCCCTTGGAAGCTTAGTCTTTGCATTGTCTATATAAGAGCCCCAACCCTCTCCTTTGGAAGGTGCAGCAAAAACCAGAGAAAAAAATACATATATATATATCTGATATACACTTTCTCTCTCTATATCTCCCTCTCTCTCTTCATTTGTGTGGGTTTGAGAGCCTAAAGGTGTGTTTTCTTCTTAGTTTTGCACTAAGACACACACCATTACACCATACTTTGACTTGGGTGGTCTTGAGGGTTTATTCTTGAGGTTTTGAGCTGGTTTTGATCAGAAGAAGGTAGCTGAACTTGCTGTTCTTGAGGTGTTCTTCAAGGGTAACACTTTCGCTTTAGATTCTCCAATCTTGCATTAGCTTTTGACCTATCTTTCTTACTGATTTAGACTTTGTGTATAACTAAAAAAAGTCTTGTATTTGCATGCTTAAGATACTTCATTAAGGTTATTTTGTTGTTGGGGGTCGACCTCCCCCTCTTAGGCCTTGTTTGGCTCTTTTTGTGCTCTCTTTGTTAAGTTTTGAATACTATTGTGCTTTGGCCTTTTCACCACTGAAATCCAGTGGATTTTTAGTGGTGATGAAGAGGCTTTGAGGTCTTGCATAGGGGAGGGACACCCCTCTCCCTTTGTCTCTCTTTTGTTTGCATTTTTGGCTCATGAGGGTAGCATGTATGCCTAGCTTTGTTTGGCTTCATTTCAGAGGTTATTTGGTGTTTATTTAGCATGTTTTACCTCTGTCCCATGTCGGTTTGTTGACTTCTTGCATGCATAATACACTTGCCTTGTATTCCTCCATGTTGCCTAGAAATACATCTTGACTTTGGACCTTCATGTTTGCATGCTTTGGCTTAGCTTTGTGAAGTTTTTGGTCATGTTCTAACATGCTTAAGGTCTGTCTTGAGTCTTTGGAGCCATGCTTGCCATGCTTTATATAGCCTCTTTGTATTCTAACTTGTTGGCTTCGGGTGTGTGAGTTGTTAGCATGCCTCATTTGGTCTATTTCAATGATTTGAAATCATTTGTCATGCCATTTCAGTTCATGTTTTATGCCTACATGCTTGCATTTGTTACCCTTTTAATGCCTTGAAGAGTTGTAGTCTTATGCTCCATGTTTGGGCTTGTGTGCATGCCTCTTTGCTTAAGTCATTTGGGCTACCATATCAGTGGGTTTTGGGGCATATTTTGATGCATAAAAACTCTGTTTTGGGTTGCTTAGCTCATACCATGTTTGCTTGGGATAGATGTTGAGCAATGCTCTCTTTTGTGGCCTTGAATGCCTTCTATTTTGCATCCATTCCCTAGCATATCTTGGTGTCATCTTTTGCATACTTCTCAGAGTTTAACATGAGTGTTTAATGTCCAAACATATTTCCCTTAAGTATGCTTAGAGTTATCCCCTTTCATGCTTAGGTGACAGGCCTTGGTATGTGTATGCTTGCATGCATAAGTTGTGCCTTTTTTTTTTGACTCTTTTGGCCACTGTTTTAGGGTAGGCTGAGGCCTTCTCATTTCAGTATGAGCCCATCCTTGCACACTTTGCATGTTTGACATGTTGCATTGCATTGGTTGCATGCTTATATTGTATCATGTTCGCATGTTTGCACGTTACTTAGCTGAATTGCATTATATAGCCTTGTTGTATGCTTGACATGTTCATATTACATTAGTGTAGCCTTGCATGAGTTGCATCAATTTGCATTGTATATGGCATACATGCATTGCATCGCTTAGTTTGGGGTGTCAAACCAAGCATGAGGGGAGAGGTGTGTTCGTACCCAAAGTGACAAAACACGTCTCAACCCTCGGTCGCCAATACCCTTGATCTCAACATGATAGGGTGTTAGCACTCATTTGTTTGTTGCATGCATCTACATTAAGTTGCTAACTTGGCTTCTTAGGCCATCATGCCTCGAATTGCATAGTTGATGGCCCGAGGGTCGAGGGCCATGCTTCCTTGAGTCCATTGCATGATAGGGAGTGTGGCCATGCTCACATTTGCTTGAAAATTTCTTGCCATACACTCCTTGCCCTCTGCTGCTGTCAACTGCAGGATTCTGCAGGAAGCAATGGCCGGCCGGCCATGTACAGTGCCGACCGACCATCAGTGGCTAGCCGGTGGTACAAAAGTTGGCCGATAATCCCATTACCATGGCCTGTGAACTTTAATTCTGGCCAGTGACATCCCAGAGCACTCAGAGGATGATCCAAAAGGGGTCTAGAGACTTTCAGAATTTTCAGAGGAGCAAGGCAGTGAAAACAGAGGCAGCAGTGCTATGGCAGCGAGTTTCTGGGCGAGACGAGTCAAGCATGCATCATTCACACATTCCAAGGCAAGGCTGCGGCCACCTTTCTTCTGCATTTAATTTGTTAATTAGTTAGGAATTCCATAATAATTAATTTAGCAGTGTTCATTTGGTTGTGTAATATTTATTCAAACCCTCCGAGTGAGGGCAATTGTGTAATAAGTGTGCGTGAGTGTGTGTATGTCTCCCAACCCCACGTCTTTCTTCCCTTTTATTTACTAGCTTTCGTTGGTTAGTCTATGGCATGTTTCAATTAGCATACAGTATGATAGCATGTTTGCATCCATTCATTCATTTTGCATACATCAGGCTCGGCCCATCATTCTAACTGCATTTGTATTTCAAAACCAAATTGAATACGTGCTAATTGTAGTATTTCACATGTCATTGTAGATTAGCCGAGCCTATCTTAGTTGCATTTCGCATGTGTTGCATTAGCCATCTTAACATGAACTAAGATCATGCATGTGATTACTAACTAGTTTCCGTTTTGGCTCGGTGTACTCGGTAAGTTCTTATGCTTTAGCATCTTTGCATGCGTGTGAGTGTTGCCATGATAGCATGCTTACCATGAGGCTATTTGCTTATGTGATATAACTGCTTGAATGCTTGTGGATGGAGGTTAAATTACCTAAATTGGAATAATGCATTAAAACTGTGAGTTTTAAGCCCACTAGATGGTGGCAAAACCATGTTTTTTTTTAAGCCCACCCGAGGGTGGCAAAACCTGCATTTTAGCCTACTTACGAGTAGCAAACCATTTTCAAAACAAGCATGCAATGTTTTGTTCCAAATTAGGCGATTTGGTCTATACTTGTTTGTTGTGCGCATAACATAGTAATTCTAGGCTAATAACCGGAATAGGAACACATAATGCCTTCAAAACAAGATATCACAGTTAGTAGAGGCCGATCTTTGATCGGGCGAGAGGGGGTGCTCATAGCTGACCTTCCCCAATCGTACCCAAGTTCCCGAGCCAAGGCAACTTTGGTGATGACGGACACGTGGCCTTTGGCACCGAGTCAGGGTTTCCTAAATTTTCCAAAATAAAATATTTAGGTGGTGACTTTGTATCTGACAAAGCAGTCCGTGTTTAGCACTTCTTTTCTAAAAATCTATTTTCCAAAACGATTTATCGGATTTGGACTCTTTGGTTCAGATTAAGAACCGTGACAATTTGAGTCCTGAACTGTAGTGAGCCCAAAATGAACAAAATGGGACTCATCCTCCCGGGGCGTTCGGGGACGTCTACAGATACATGGTATGACAGACAGCTCTGGATGATGTTGTGACTCTAACTGCTCCTCTGTATTGGCTGTGTGAGCTGTTTGAGTTGTTTGAACTGTGTGAGCTGGTAGTTGATCTGATGATGATAGTTTATCATTCCCTCGCAAGCTGAATGGGCATGGAAGCACAAGCAGCTTGTCTTTGAGATAGTGAAACTGAGAGTGAGACAAGGGCTTAGTAAAAATGTCTGCAATCTGATCAGAAGTGGAAACATACTTGAGAGCAATCTTCTTAGCAAGCACCTTTTCACGGATAAAATGATAATCGATTTCGATATGTTTTGAGCGAGAGTGAAACACGGGGTTAGAAGCTAAGGTCATGGCCAAGAGATTATCACACCAGAGTTCAGGAATAATAGGAGAGACAATGCACATAACTTTAAGAAGCTGCTATAACTAAGTAATTTCGGCAGTTGCATGGGCAAGGGCTCAATACTCGGCCTCAGTAGAGGACTGAGAAACAGTAGCTTGTTTCTTGGCAGACCAAGAAATCATGTTAGGACCAAGAAACACACAATAACCAGAGGTTGATTTTCGATCAAGACAGTCACCAGCCTAATTGGCATCAAAAAAGGCATGAATAGAGAAAAGACCAGATGTAAATCGCAAACCATAATGAAATTGAAAATGTCCATTGGTAGGAAAATGCATGAATTAGCAAGCCTGATTAACAGCTAAGGAAAGATCTGGGTGAGTATGGGTAAGATATTGTAAACCACCAATGATACTACGGTATAAAGAGGGGCTAGAAAAAGGAAGAGAATCATGAGAAGTAGAAGGAGGTTTGAGAGGAGCATGATGAAGATGAAAACATAAATTGGTAAAGACCACGAGCATGAGATCCTGTATGCAGGACCCTGCTCGTGAGTTTGTCCTGAATGATAAATGAGTCAGCATCAAATATTACAAGACAGTTGTGATCCTTTGTTAATTGATGAACAGATAAGAGATTAGAGGAAACAGAAGAAACATGAAGCAGATTAGGAAGATGAAAAGAAAAAGCAGGTGTAGGCAAAAGACCTTTACCTAAATTGTGATAACCCTGGTCCGTATTATGCTAATTAATCTTAATTATGATTGTGCCTATATGTTTGATATGATTTTGAGTGCTATTAACATGAATATATGTGGTTTTGAATTTCTATCTGTTCACCGTAGGAAAATCTGTTTGACTTTCTTCTTTGAAGCTTAAATTGAAGGCCTTATCGGCCACGGAAACCGAAATTGACTACGTCATTGTGATTGGCGTAATTTTTAGAGCCTACAGTGAAATTTAATTAAAAATTGATTCGGATCAAAATAATTAGATTCAGAACGATTAATTAAGTGCCATTAATTGGCTATAATCAAATTTGATTATGAGGGGCTATATAAGTGTCACGACCCAAACCCGCTCCTATGGGTTTAGCACTGTAACTGGCCAGTAATCCGCGGATTACCAAAGCCCTCTGAACAGATTAACAAATAATAAGGGGCTGAGGAAGCAATAATACAAAATAGGCAAGGTCCAATGAGCTGTGATAACGTACATGGGACAGAACATTTCAAAACTGATTTATATATATATACATGCCAGTCCAGAAACACAATATTTACAAGGTATACACAGATTGTACTTCCCAAGACCTGACCTTACAAAACATATGTAAACAAAAACAGCCATGGCATTAGGCTTCGTTCGGAACCTCCTCGGGAGGCGCAACAGTTGGCTGACAAAACAAAATAGGAGGTCGTCAACTCTGGCCCTGGTCATGTGTCGGCTCACCTACATACATAATATAAACTGTGAGCGAAGGCCCAGTGAATAATAACAGAGTAAAAGGGTTATATGAATGATGTCCAGCACAAGTTAGAATCCATCATTTAAATCAGAGCATAATCAGACTTCAAACAGAAACAGATTCATATACATTTTCATATTCAAATTTTGCATAAGATCATACGCGGTACACCCATTAGCTATCAGAACAGATTGGTCCAAAGACCCACATACATAGTTGGTACCAACGACCACAAAGGTCCATAACTTGTGCGCAAGTAGCCATGGTATTGTTACCCCCAGGCAAGGGCCATGTGCAGATTGGCCGCGGTATTGTTACCCCCGGGCGAGGGCCACGTGAACTAAGGGTGCCACAATTACTTTTCAAAAAATTGGACATTCATTCATAATTCGTAAGATAGCATTTCAGAAAACAGATCATACAATACCAGTCAAAAAATACTTAAGTTAAACATAACTTTACAGAGTTATTACTCACAGTGGGCTTAGAGACAGACAGACAGAGCAGATCAATCAGACAGGACATGGCACGTGACCTACACGACACATACAGATACACACTTGAAACACACGTTCTAATTGTACAAAACTTATTTCATTGGCTCTTAGTGTGTTTCAAATCTCTTACCCTCACTATAGATTCTTAAACATGGCCTAGGAATGCCTAGGATGGAATGAGGATACAAAGATGCACTATAAGACACTTTTCAAAATTTTGCTGAAACAGGGGTCCTACTCGAGCGTGGCCTTCTACGCTCGAGCGGACATGCAGACAAAAGGAATCCGCTCGAGCGTAGATTACTCTGCTCGAGCGGACTGCAAGCTACAGTAAAAGTACTGGATGCATGAAATTCACGCTCGATGGGCGCTCGATACCCGCTCGAGCATGAGACACAAGTCCTCACTCGAGCATGCATTACCCCGCTCGAGCAGACTGTAGACACATGCAAAGTACTGGATACACGCATTTCCCGCTCGAGCGTCACTTTCCCCGCTCGAGCGGACTGCATGAACTCAGTGTGTACGCTCGAGCGCGGAGTTTCCCGCTCGAGCGTGAGTCCAAAATCTGGAATTTCCAGATTTGAACCTCAAGCTCAAAACTCAACTACAATGCATCAAATTCGATCCTTTTGGGATAATTTTCTGGAAAACTCTTGCAAACTCATAATATGACATGTTTTGAAGATCAATTTGCTAAATCAAAACCCAAAGGTAGTTCAATTAAACACAATTTCAAGGAAAACTTCAAGAACAAAACAAGAGCTTACATGCAAGTGTTCATTTTAAATCTAATGCTCTAAAACATGACCAAATGTAAGATTGAACTTAAAATCATGATGAACTCATGGACTATAACTAGAATATGGTCTTGCATGCAAGAATTTCCATGAAAACACTTCAAAATGCTAAGATATGAACATGCATACATGCTACAAGCTTCAATTCAACATTTTCAACCAATTCTTGTCTTTAAACTTTAAACTTCCATGAACCATGCAAGAAGTAGCTCAAAATCACAATGGAGAAGATGAATTCTCTACCTTATGTCTTTAATTTCAAGTGTGGGAGTTTAAACATGCAATCCTCCTTCAATTCTCCTAAGTTCTCCAAGCTAATCTCTAGATGAATTCAATTCCTCCCTCACTCCCTCTCTCTCACGGTTTTGTCTTCAAAGTGGCTGAGGAAATGTTGTATGATCAAGTGTAATAAGGCTTCAACATAGTCTTAGGTAGTGGCCCACGCAAGGGCAATTTTGTAAATAATTGGACTAATGTAATTTAACGTTATTTAATCTAATTTAATCGCTCCGAACCAAATTTTAATTAAACCTACCATAAAATTTTATAAATCCTAACTAGCACATAAATCAAGTCAATTTCTGATTCGAACGCCGATAAGGCTTTCAATTCGCAGTTTAAAGTCAAAGACATGAACAGATCATTTTATGGCAAATAGATAGAAACACATAAATAATGCAATACACATGCAGACAAATCCCAAATCCTTCCTAAATTACTATTAAGCATAATTAATCTTGAATTAGCATTAATCGAAGGTCGGGGTCATTACAGTCTTCCCCCCTTAAAAGAGTTTGGTCCTCCAAACTCAAATTACCTTCATTCTGAATCAACATTGGGTCCAATGGGAACAATTCCGGATATCTCTTCATCATGTCTTCCTTGGTTTCTCAAGTTGCATAGGTTTCTCCGTGGTTTTGCCAATCAACTTTTACCGACGGTATTTCTTTATTTCTCAACCTTTTGATCTGACGATTCACAATCTGGATAGGTCTTTCCTTATAAGTGTAGTCATCTTTCAAAAGCACATGTGTCGGTTCAATGACGTGGAGTGGATCTCTCAAATACTCTCGAAGCATCGATACGTGAAATACATTGTGCATATGCTCCATCACTGGGGGTAAGGCTACCCGATAGAGATTTGGCTAAGGAACTTGGAAATCTTGAAGATTAACTCAAGAATTGGCTAGAAATTGGTGTTTAAAGCTTCTAGGTGAGTAAATTCATGGATTCTAGTTTGTAACTTTGTGAATTCAAAGTTGAATGATGATCAAGAACAAGAATTGTGTTATGAGTGATGAAATTGAAGCTAGTATGTACATGCATGTATAAAATTACCATGATTTGGCATAATCAAACATGTATTAAGTTAAATATGGGAATATGAGCATTGAAGCATACATGCAAGTATAGTTTTATTGATTTTCATGTTTATGAGCATCATTGGTGCTATTTGAAAGGGAATTGAAGTCAAAAATTGACATGCATGTTTGGTTGTTGGAAATATGGAGTTTACATGAGGTTTGAAGGCATGAGTTTGATTATACAAAAGAAGTGTTGAATAAATTGAGAATGTAACCATGATTCTGAGCAATTGACCTCATCTTGCTTGTATACTCATGAAATATGGAGTTTACATGGGAGCTCGCATTTCCCGCTCGAGCGGCGCTTTCCCCGCTCGAGCGGACATGCCAAATTCTAGAAAATCCAGAATTGTTCTTCAAGTTCAACTCGACCTCCAAAGGTCCAAAACTCATAATTTTGGTTTCAAAACATGCAAATACATTATATATAGTGAGCGGGGAGATTCACGATCGAGCGGGGAGCCATGTAGTGAGACTTTCAACTCGAGCACCCGACTTCAAGCTCGAGCTTAAAAATGAACTAACCAGTACTTTTGCAGACCTAATGGGTCCGCTCGAGTGGGGAAGTCCACGCTCGAGCGGGGACCCCTGTTTCAAAATTTTGTAAATGTGTTATGTGTTTCATTTTCCGTTCTCTTTCATTTTTAAGCACTCTTAGGCATGCATTGAGCATTATGAATGAATTAAAAGGATAAGAAAGAAGCCTAAGAGGAAGGTATGAATTAAGAACGGATTGAATTGTTTGTGACCCATATGTGTTATGTAATGTGTAGGGTCGAGCTCAAGGGTGAATCCACCGGCAGAACACTGTGAGTAATATCTTAATAAAGATATCTGAAGTATGTTATTTGTCCAATTGCTCACTTCTATGTAAGTCTTATAAGTTCGTTAATTTGAATGGTGGACAAATGTTTGCTATGCCAAATGGTTGGGCCAAAGGCCAGTCTGACATGAATGAATGGTTGGGCCAAAGGACAGTCTGACATGAATGAAAGGTTAGACCAAAGGCCAGTCTGACATGAATGAATGGTTGGGCCAGAGGCCAGTCTGACATGAATGAAAGGTTGGGGCAAAGGCCAGTCTGACATGAATGAAAAGTTGGGCCAAAGGCCAGTTTGACATGAATGAATTGGGCCCGAGGCCATCTGTTGTGTTTGGAATCGCAGTTACTTGACCTATATATATATACTAAATAGAAATATGAATTGGGCCCAAGGCCGTTTGGTGCATGTCGTTCTAAATACTGTTTGTGTACCCTCTTTATTTGATATTATTCACTGGGCTTTCGCTCACGCTCATTCATGTGTCTGTAGGTGAGCCAAGGGAGGTCCAAACCCAGCCTCAGTGAAGTTTGTGAGAAACAGTCAAAGTTTTGAAGAGTCAGCCCAATCGTCTCACGCACGAGACTTGTTTTCGCCCATTTTTTATTTCGTTATATTTTGTCATGTTGGTGAGAACTTCGTATCACAGTTGTATATAGTTTTGATTGGCTTTCCATGACTTGAATGATCCTATTGTGTATAGATTATATGTTAACTTTCCTTGATGTGAGTTATTAATATATGTTTGTAAAATGTTATGATGTGCCATGTAAGCACAGCTCTATGGACAAAAGCTTGAAATTGCTTCCATTTGGCCCCTTAACTCTATTAAAATATGTCTTGTTTGGCTTGAGACCGTAGGTAATCCCTCGATTACTAGTCGGTTATGTCCTTAACCTATAGGGGCGGGTTCGAATCATGACATATATGGTGAATTAGTAAAGCAGAGCCATTACCTACTTGAACATGTTCAGAACCTTGATAAGGTTAAAAGTGATGAAGATTAGAAAGGTCATTAGTCAAGTGATTGGTAGCACCTGAATCGATGTACCAAGGAGGAACAGATGAGTCTGCAGGCTAAGGCATTGTGGTAGCATAGGCTTGAGAAGAGTGTGGAGAAGACTTCTGCTGAGATGTAGAAGACTGAAAAGTAGTGTCTAACCTATACCAACAGTCCAAAGCACTGTGTCCTGACTTTCTACAGATCTGACAAATAGGACCATAAGAAGAGTAGTCATGTCTACCTCGAGTACTGTGAGACCTGTTATTGTATCTACCATGAGAATTATGAAATATGCCTCCTCTAGAACCTCTAGACTGATATCTACCTCTACAATTCAAGATCCTCCAATGGCGAATTCATTTTTGCCTTCATCCATGTCAGTTGCTTCCTCTAATCTAAGTTTGCTCTTGTCGAATTTCAGTTCTTTGGTCACTGTTAAGCTAGATTCTAACAAGTTTCTCATATGGAGAAATCAAATGCAAAATGTGTTGCGAACTACTGGCTTTCTTGATTATGTCACTGGTTCTATTCCATGTCCAGTAATGGAGATTTCTGATTCCTCTGGAACTTCATCTCCAAATCCAGCGTATGAAGAATGGCAAAAGACTGATGCTCATCTTCTCAGTTGTGTAACAGCCACATTATCATCTACAGTGTATTCTTCTGTTCTTCATCTGCAAACAAGTAATCAAGTTTGGCAAATTCTTGAAAAGCTATTCACTTCATTTTCACGATCACATATTCATCAATTAAAGAATCAACTTCAAACAATTCATAAGAAATCATCTTTCATGGAAGTTTATCTCTCGCAGATTAAGGAGATCTCAGATCAGTTGGCTTTGGCTGGTACACCAATCGATGATAAGGATCTAGTATTTTTGACTTTGAAAGGACTACCTGATGAGCACGACTCATTCAAAACCTCCATCCGAACAAGATCTGAAGCAGTGTCTATGGCAGATTTATGCTCCTTATTGTACTCAGAGGAAATTCATGTTGAAACTAAATTGAAGCATTCATCTAGTGATCATCTCAATAGTGCTTATTCTGTAGTAAAAAGTTCTTCATCCTCCTCAAACAATGCAGTTAAATCTCCATATTCCTCTTCTTTTGGTTCAAATAGAGGTTTCAACAATTACAGAGGTAGATATCAATCTAGAGGTTCTAGAGGAGGCAGATTTCATAATTCTCATGGTAGATACAACAACAGGTCTCACAGTACTCGAGGTAGAGGTGACTACTCTTCTCATGGTCCTATCTATCAGATTTGTGGAAAGTCAGGACACAGTGCTTTGGACTGTTGGTATAGGTTAGACACTACTTTTCAGTCTTTTACATCTCAGCAGAAGTCTTCTCCACACTCTTCTCAAGCCTATGCTTCCACAGTGCCTTAGCCTACAGACTCATCTGTTCCTCCTTAGTACATCGATTCAGGTGCTACCAATCACTTGACTAATGACCTTTCTAATCTTCATCACTTTCAACCTTATCAAGGTTCTGAACATGTTTAAGTAGGCAATAGCTCTGCTTTACTAATTCACCATATAGGTAAAGGTCTTTTGCCTATACTTGCTTTTTCTTTTCATCTTCCTAATTTGCTCCATGTTCCTTCTATTTCCTCTAATCTTTTATATGTTCATCAATTAACAAAGGATCACAATTGTCTTGTAATATTTGATGCTAACTCATTTATCATTCAGGACAAACTCACGAGTAGGGTCCTGTATAGAGGATCTCATGTTCGTGGTCTTTACCAATTTACACCTTCATCTTCATCATGCTCCTCTCAAGCTCATCACACTACTATAACTACTCCTGCTTCTGATTTGCTCTGGCATCAAAGGCTAGGCCATCCCTCTTCTCTCAAGTTTCAACACTTGACTGAGAACTTACCTAATAAACCTCGCATCAATAAACATTTGTCTTGTTTGGACTGTAATGTGTCTAAGAGTCATAGATTACCATTCACATTGTCTAGCACTTCTGTTGATTGTCCCTTTTCACTTGTACATGCTGATGTATGGGGGCCATTTACTGTTAATAATGCTCCTTTTCGATTCTTTATATTGTTTGTGGATGATTGTAGTCATTTTACTTGGATATATCCTTTACATTACAAAAGTGAGATATATGACAAGTTAATTGAGTTCAAAGCATATGCTGAAACACAACTTCACACTCATCTTCAAATACTTAGAACTAATAGAGGAACTGAATTTGTGAACAACAAGGTTTCTTCTCTTTTATCTACTCATGGCATTGTGCATCAAACTAGTTGTCCTTACACTCAAGCTCAAAATGGTGTAGCTGAGCACAAACATCGTCATGATATTGAAACAACCATCACTCTTCTTCATCAGTCTTCTCTTCCCTTACATTATTAGTTTGATGCAGTTGCCACTGCTGTGTATCTCATCAATAGAATGCCTAGTAGTGTTCTTTCTCATAAGTCTCCATTTGAAGTCTTATTTCATTCTCTTCCAGATTTTTCTCTTCTCAAAGTTTTTGGTTGTCAATCTTTCCCATGGCTTAAGCCTTACACAGCACACAAACTTCAACCTAGGTCCATGGCTTGTGTGTTTCTAGGCTATCACCCTAAAATTAAAGGTTATCGGTGTCTAGACCCTATTACTGGCAAAATCTATATCGCTAGGCATGTCTTGTTCAATGAGACTAGTTTTCCCTTTGCTGTTTCATCCCCTCCTATTTCCTCTTCTTCATCTTCTTTGCTTACTCTTCACTCCTTTTTTTAGCCATCTTCATCTTCTATTTCTTCTTTTTCAAAGTCATCTTTCCCAGTCTCTCATTCTCAATCCTATCCTAGTTCATGTTCTCCATCAGCAGATTCCTCTTCTTCTATTCCTTTGTGTTCTTCTCCAGCTTCCCATGCAATTCCAATCCACTCCATTTCTATTGATCTACCAATTCCACCTCCTTCTACTATTTCTCATTCTTCTAATATTCATCCTATGACTGCTCGTTCCAAAGCTAGACCTGTTGCTCTCACTGTTGTTTTTGATTTGCTTCAGATTGAACCTTTAACTGTCAAGAAGGCTCCTACCTCCTCTGTTTGGGTCACTACTATGCAAGAGAAGTATCAAGCTCTTTAACAACAACATACTTGGGATCTTGTTTCTCTTCCTCCTTATAAGGTTGCCATTGGCTGTAAATGGGTTTTTCGAATCAAAAGGAACTCTGATGGGTCTGTGGCTCGATACAAGGCTCGATTGGTAGCTAAAGGCTATCTTCAAAAGAGGGTATTGATTTTCAAGAAACGTTTAGTCCTGTGGCTAAACTCCCAACCATCCGGATTCTACTGTGTATGGCTCTTCATCATCAATGGTCCATCAAGCAATTAGACATCTCTAACGCATTTCTTCATAGGAAATTAGAAGATAAGGTTTACATGTTACAACCACTTGGTTTTATTTAATCTCCTAATCAACTGTGTAAGTTGAACAAGGCTCTATATGGTCTTAAACAAGCCCCTCGGGCTTGGTATTCTACATTTGCTTCTTTCCTTCTTTCTTAGGGTTTTACCAATAGCCAATCTGATACTTCCCTCTTTGTTCATCATTCCTCTACTGGCCTCATGCTTCTTGTGGTGTATGTTGATGATATCCTGATTACAGGAAGTAATTCATCTCTGGTTTCACATTTGATCACTCAGATGCATCAGGTTTTTTCTATGAAGGAATTGGGTTATGTCTCATATTTTTTGGGCATCTCTGTGGAATGTCAAAGTGCTGATTATTTCCTTTCTCAAGCTAAGTATGCCACTAAATTGTTACACAAAGCTGGCTTAGCTAATTGTAAGCCTTGTTCCACTCCATTGGCTCTCGAACCTCCTTCTACTTCTCATGATTCTCTTCCTTTTTCTAGCCCCTCTTTATACCGTAATATTGTTAGTGGTTTACAATAGCTTACCCTTACTCGCCCGGATCTTTCCTTAGCTATTAATCAAGCTTGCCAATTCATGCATCTTCCTACCAATGGACATTTTCAATTAGTTAAAAGGTTGTTACGTTATATCAAAGGTACTCTTCATCATGGTTTGCGATTTACATCTGGTCCTTTCTCTATTCATATCTTTTCTGATGCCAACTGGGCTGGTGACTGTCTTGATTGAAAATCAACCTCTGGTTGTTGTGTGTTTGTTGGTCCTAACTTGATTTCTTGGTCTTCCAAGAAACAAGCTACTGTTTCTCGGTCCTCTACTGAAGCCGAGTATCGAGCCCTTGCCCATGCAACTGTCGAAATTACTTGGTTACAGTATACCATAAAGAACTTTAGATTCATTTCATTCAATGAGTTATACAGAGGATCTTTATGCCTTATATAAACATATGATATAACAGTAACCACTAATCTAACTGCCTAACCTAACCAAGCTTACAATGAACTAACTATAGTTCTAACAGATTAATAACTACAGGCTTCATTGAACTCTGGAGCTGGAGTTGGAGCTGGAGCTGCTATGGGAAGCAGCTTTGACTGAACTGCTGCTGCTCTGCTGTTGTTGTGTGATTGAGCTGCAGCTGGAGCTGCCAGCCTTGAGTAAACTGTTGCTACTCTGTAGCTAGGCATAGCTGGCTCTGGCTCAGGTTAAAGAACTTTAGATTCATTCCATTCAATGAGTTATACAAAGGATCTTTATGCCTTATATAGACATATGATATAACAATAACCACTAATCTAACAGCCTAACCTTAGCTGTCTAACCTAACCAAGCTTATAATGAACTAACTATAGTTCTAACAGATTAATAACTGCAAGCTTCATTGAACTCTGAAGCTGGAACTGGAACTGGAGCTACTATGGGATGCAGCTTTGACTAAACTGTTGCTGCTCTGCTGCTGCTGTGTGATTGAGCTACAGTTGGAGCTGCCAACCTTGACTAAACTGCTGCTGCTCTGTAGCTAGGCATGGCTGGCTTTGGCTCAGGTTTAGATATCTTATTATTCCCCCTCAAACTTTGGGGATATGGAAGAACCTGAAGTTTGCCTTGAAGATATTGAAATCAAGAGATGGAAAGAGGTTTGGTGAAAATGTCTGCAATCTGATCAGTGGAAGCAATATGACAAATAAGAAGCTTCTTGGCAGCCACTCTTTCTCTGACATAGTGATAGTCAACCTCAATGTGTTTGATCCTAGCATGAAAAACTAGATTGTGTGCCAATGTTATAGCAAAGATGTTATCACACTAGAGAGTGGGCACACAGATAAACACATGGAGCTCAGCAAGAAGCATACCAAGTTAGCTCAATTCAGCAGAGACTTGAGCTAAAGCTCTGTATTCTGCTTCTGAAGATGATCTAGAGACTGTCGGTTGCTTCTTAGCACACCAAGAAACAAGGTTAGGACCTAAAAACACACAATAACCTATAGTAGATCTTATATCAATAACATTTCCTATCCAATCTGAATCTGAGAATGCATTAAGAACAAGAGGGCCACTGATAAAGTGAAGTTCATGACTCAAGGTGCCTTTGACATATCTGAGAAGTCTCTTGAGAGTTGTAAAATGACTTTGCAAAGGATTTTGCAGGAATTAGCAGAGAAGATTAATAGAAAAACAAAGATCCGATCGAGTGAGGGTCAGATATTAAAGGGCTCCCACCAAGCTTCTGTAAAAACTTGGCTGAGAGAAAGGAGAATCAACACTATCAGAAGAAACAACCTTGGTAGCCATGGGAAAGGCATAGGATTTACAATTACTTATACCAGCCTTAGCTAAAAGTTCAGAAGCATACTTGTGCTGAGACAAAACATAGCCTGAAGAAGAAGAGGAGACAAAGATGCCTAGAAAATAATTAAGAACTCCTAATTCTTTCATAGAAAATGTAGCATGCATGTGTTGAACAAGGGTGGAGATATAGAGAGGATCACTTCCAGTGAGAAGAATATCATCAACATAGACAAGGAGTATGGTAATGGAAGTAGAAGTTTTCTTAACAAACAAAGAAGAATCACAAAGACTAGGGATAAAATCATGAGAAAGAAGAAAAGAGGAGAAAGTGGAGAACCAAGCTCTTGGAGCTTGTTTTAAGCCATAAAGAGCTTTATGAAGTTTACAAACAAGAGATGGATTAGAAGCATCAATGAAACCTTGTGGTTGAAGCATATAAACTTCTTCTTCAAGTAGGCCATAAAGAAAGGCATTTGAAATGTCAAGTTGCTTAATAGGCCAATGATAAATGAGAGCAAGGCTTAGAAGAACTCTAATGGTAGGTTGTTTAGCAACAGGGCTAAAGGTTTCATAATAGCCCACCCCTTTAGTTTAAAGGAAACCTTTAGCAACTAGCCTTGCTTTATATCTAGCTATGGAGCCATCTGAGTTTCTTTTCAGTCTGAAGACCCATTTGCAACCAATGGCTTGCTTGGTGGGTGGAAGAGAAACTAAAGACCAAGTGCCTTGTTTTTGCAAGGCTTGATATTCCTTAAGCATGGCAGCTTGCCAAGCAGGAGAAAAAGATGCTTCTTGAAAAGACTAAGGTTCAGTAGGATGAGCAGAAGCCAACAAACAAGCAACGGAAGGAAGTTTGGCTTTGGATCTGGTGAGCATGGAGTGAGAATTGGAAGAGGAAAGAGAAGAAAGATTTATAAACAGAAAAGAAATGGGAACTGGAGCTGCTATGTGCTGTAAGGGAAGATGGGATGAAGTCTGATGTGAAGGAGAGATGATAGGTGTTGGAGAAACAGTAGGTATATAGGCTGCTGATGTTGGTGAAACAGTAGGAGACAACACCACTGCTTGGGTTGCTGGTGGTGATGCTGCAGAAGGAGACAGCACCACTGTTGCTAGAACAAAAGGAGAAGAGACAGGTGCTGCTGGAACAGAACAAGTAGGTGGAACAGGAGGAGAAGACCAGAAGAAATTATGTAAACTAGTAAGATGAGACACAGAAAAGGAAGATAGAACTGGTGAGAATGAAAAAGAGGGAAAAGACTGAAAAGGAAAGGTAAGTTCATCAAACACAACATGTCTAGAGACATACACCTTGTTAGTACAAGAGTCAAGACACCTATAACCTTTAATAAAAGGTTGATAGCCTATAAACACACATAGAATAGATGTAGGTTGAAGTTTATGAGAGTTGTAAGGCTTGAGCTAAGGATAACATCTGCAACCAAAAGTTCTTAAGAACTGATAATCAGATTTCTGAAGAAACAAGACCACAAAAGGAGTTTTGTTCGAAAGTTTGAGGTTAGGCATTCTATTGATCAAAACCACAGAAGTAGCAAGTGCATCAAACCAATAAATCAAAGGCAGTGAAGATTGATGCATAAGAGTAATGGTTGTCTCAATTAGATGCCTATGTTTTCTTTCTGCCACACCATTCTGGGTAAGTGTGTGAGCACAAGTTAATTGATGCTCAATGCCTTTTTGTTTGAGAAATTCTTGAAATTGAGTGCTAAGATATTCACTCCCATTGTCACTTCTCAACACTTGTAATTTGGTAGTAAATTGTGTTTCAACAAAAGACTTAAATTCCAAAAACTTAGTGAATACTTCACTCTCTATAATGAAGAGGAAAAATCCAAGTGAATTTGCTGAAGTCATCAATGAACAACACATAGTATTTATAGCTTGAACAAGAAGCTGAAAAAGGACCCTATACATCAGTGTGTATAAAAGCTAAAGGTTTATTAACAGTGGAATTTGATAAGCTACAAGGTAGTCTATGACTTTTGGAAACACAACACTGCTCACATAGGCTAGAAGTTTTATTAGTAGACAAATGACTATGAGTAAGAACATGATGAAGCTTTCTAGAATAAGGATGCCCAAGTCTAATTTTTGAGGAAATCGATCTCAGCATTATCGAGGAGGTTCTTCTACTAGAGGTGGTCGATATTTTTCCAGAGGTGGATCTCATCAACGAGGTAGCGGCAGATCATTTGCTCAGCCTATGTCTTCTGTAATGTGCCAAATTTGTGGCAAACCAAATCACACAGCGTTGGACTGCTGGTATAGAATGGATTCTTCATATCACTCTTCTTCTTCTCCATCTTCCAAACCTACATTTGTTGCTTCCACAGTCTCATCTTCTTTGAATGCTAACTGGTATGTTGACTCTACTACAAAAAATCATGTTACCCCTGATCTTCAACAAATGGAGCACTTTGAACCATACTATGGTTCTAATCAGGTAACAATTGGTAATGGTCATAACATTCCAATTCAACAAACCGGCTGAGGTATTCTTCCTAGTCCTTCTTTTCCATTTAAATTGAATCACATCCTTCATGTTCCTTCTATTTCTTCAAATCTTCTTAGTGTTCATCAATTGACATCAGACAATAATTGTACTATTACTTTTGATGCCAATTCTTTTGTGATTCAGGACAAGAATACCTACACTCCTCTGTATAAAGGGATTCATAAAAATGGCTTGTATCAATTCTCACCATCTCAGCAGTCCCTCATCTCTCCTGTTGCTTGTCTTGAAACCTCACCTGTTTCTTCTACTATCTGGCATAATCGGCTAGGCCGTCCTTCTTCACAAAAGTTGCAAGTTGTTTTCAACCAATTTCATTTACATGTTTCCTTAGAGTGTAATAAGCACCTTTGTACACATTGTGCTGTTGCTAAGAGTCATCGACTCCCTTTCACTTTGTCAAATTCAACAGTTAATAAACCATTGTCCCTCATCCATAGTGATGTTTGGGGTCCTTTCACTTCATCCACTTCTTCTTTTAAATATTATGTGTTGTTTGTGGATGAGTTTAGCAAATTCACTTGGGTGTATCCTATGTGTTACAAAAGTGAAGTATTTTCTAAGTTTCAAGAATTTAAAGTTTTTGTTGAAACTCCATTTGAGACTAGTCTTACGGTTTTTCGAACTGATGGTGGAGGTGAATTTACTAGTAATCAATTTGAATCTTTTCTTAAACAGAGAGGTATTATCCATCAACTCTCATGTCCTCACACGCCTCCTCAAAATGGGGTTGCTGAGCAAAAACATAGGCACTTAATCACTACTACTATTGCTCTTCTTCATCAATCTGCTCTTCCCTTGTAATTTTGGTTTGATGCATTAGCTACCTCTATTTTTCTTATTAACCGGTTGCCTAGTTCCAAGTTAAATAATAAAACTCCTTTTGAATTGTTGTTCCATCAGTCTCCAGATTTTGGGTTTCTCAAGAGCTTTGGATGTTGGTGTTATCCTTGGCTTAAGCCCTATGCTTCTTATAAGTTACAACCTCGGTCTTTGCCTTGTGTTTTCAATGGATATCACCCCTTTATTAAAGGGTACAAATGTCTTGATCCATCAACAGGAAAAGTGTTTTTGTCTTGACATGTTGTGTTTGATGAGAGTTTGTTTCCATTGGTTTCACAATCTCCTCTTCCTTCAACCTCTGTTCCCACTCTTCCTCAGCTTCATTTTTTCTTTTGGCCTACTTTTGGTCTGTCTACCTCTACAGCTTCGCCTGCAGTGCCTATCTCTGCTTTACCTACCTTTGTTGTCTCTGCTGCTGCACCAGTTACTGTTTCTCCTGCTGTCTCTGCTCCTGCACCAGTTCAATCAGCTTTTCCTGCTGCCTCTGCTGTTGTTCCTATTTCCGCACCTATTCACACAATTGTTCCTCTTACCTCTACTGTCGTGTCTGTCCCACCTATTCCTATTACTTCCCTAAATATTGACCTCACATCTTTTGATTTGCCGTCTACTTCACAGCCTATAATAAAATTTTAATACATTAATGATAAGTACAATTTTTTCTTTTTTCTTTCTTTTGAAAAATCTAACATACACCACTATTACCAAAATATCAAATTTTAAAATAATATAACTTTTGATTTAGGTGTCAATTTTTAATAAAATTAATATTTTTATAATTCTTTTATTAATATCTATCAAACAAGATTTATATTGACTATGAAATTCTTTAAAAAAAAAATTACCCTTAAAATTAATGTAAATAGTAACATATTACTCCGAGAATATTGTCTAAAGAAATAATATTTTACTTTATTCTTACTCAATTATGTGCTTCTTCCTTAAGGGATTTATGAAAAAAAAATAAATTAATCTATCATTTTTACTAAATGAGGGTTTAATAGAGGAGTTTTGACTAAATTTTAAAAGAAACTAATTCCATAACTTTTTAATTTTGGACATTAGAGTCAAAAGTCAAATTTTAAAAATTTTAAATTGCTCCAAATTTAATCATTTTTGAATCATAAAGGAAAATAACAATTTAAATATATATATATATATATATATTACTTTTACTTACCTATCTGTCCATTGTCTTTCTATTCATATTACCAACGTTGATCACCGACTTTTGACGCCGGCGATGTTTCTATGACTATCTGGCAAATTTGTCAATAATGACTTGTTTTTCTACAAGTTTCTACGCAACTTGCCTACGACGATGATAAGACAATTGGCAATTAACCCAGGAGTGGGTGGCAACTTGGTAAGGGCCTGGGGTTTAAGCCCCTAGGTCCAGGGTTCAATTCTTCTCTGGGCTAATTTCTTGGCCGTAGCACAGTTGGTTAGAAGGTTGACCTCAAGGATACCTTATCAGCTACTTGGTGTGGGTTTAATTCTCTCCCGCTGTCGCGGAGCTTGCTTTGGGAGGTCGGGACAAGCTTCCAGGTTATATAGTCTCTTGTTGGGAGGTCGGGACAAGCTTCTAGGTTATAGTCTCTTGTTGGGAGGTCGGGACAAGCTTCTAGGTTATAGTCTCTTGCTCGGAACAAACAATAGGACACCCTGGTGATCTCCTCAAGGGGCGCTACCTTGGACCTGCGAGAGAGTGGGAGGATTTTCCTGTAACAAAAAAAAAAAAAAAAAGACAATTGGCAATGGTTAGTATTGACAATAATGTGTGTGAGTGTAATAATATAAAGGTGAAATTGTCCTTTAAAATAATTAGTGTGTTTGGTTTGAATTTTTTGAATTAAGTTTTTTGAAAATTAAGTTTTTTGGTTTTCATGTTTTTTTTTTGTTTTTAGTGAATATTTTTAAAATTTTAAACATTTTATTTTTATTTTTTAGATGCACCTTACTTAAATGTATCTAAAAAGTAAAAAAAATATGAAAAAATATTTTTAAAAATTAATAAATACATAAAAATACAAAAAATATACTGAATTCTCATATTTTTTTTGTATTTTTGTATTTAGTGAATTTTTAAAAGGTTTTTTTCAATTTTTTTTTACTTTTTAGGTATATTTACGTTAGGTATGTCTAAAAATTAAAAAAATTGCTCAAAATATTAAACAAATTTAGTAAAAACAGAAGAACACAGAAAATAAGAAAGTAGAATTTTTTGAAAAGTGTTTTTAAAAAATGATAACCAAGCATAGTGAATAATTTTTACTTCTTATTAATATATTTTAGAGTAAATTACAAATATTTGAGGTATATTTAAAATCTGAATTGTTTTATGTGGTTTGAAAAATTATAAATACATTCTTATAAGAATTTTTTACTTAATAAAATTAATTAGAAAAATAAAATTCATAACTATTTTTCTATACAATAATAAATTACTTGAATTATTAATTGAAATATATTTTTGATATTATTAAAAATTATTAATTGGCTTAATAATTCATTGAATAAAAAGAGTCATTTGTTTTGAAATTAGAAATTACGAGAGACGGAACGAAATTTTTAAAACCACGGAGAATAATTCATATTTTACACAAACCGAATGTATTTGTAATTTATCCTATATTTTTTTATTAATCATGTTCAACACATCTATAAAATAGATTATCACTAATTTTTTCTTTAATGTTATATCCAAATTTACCACTATGCTCGGACATCAATTGGTAAAAGCGAATTTGCTACTTATTAATATGACGAATCTACTATTGTGTTCAAAATTTGTTCATGACAAAATAATTGTTTTTTTTTTTTTTTAATTATGACAAATTTTTATATTTTTGTGATCTGTCTTGTGCAGATGAATTTAAAATTAAAAAAAAAATACTCAATTGAAAAACTCTAAAAAAAATTGAAAAAAAAATAAAAATAAGCAAAAGAAAATTACTATTTTTGCTCCTTTTTTTTTTTTCCTTTTCTATTTCTTTTTTGAAATTAAAAAATATTAATTTTTTGGTTCGCTTGGTCACATAGATTTAGAAACTTACAACTTTTTGAATTTTAAAAAAAAAAACACTAAAAATAAAAATAACTAACAAAAAAAATTGCCAAAAAATTAAACTCCAAATAGCTACTTAAGCGATCTTAGATTTGGCTTAAAATCAAGAATTCGAATTGATAGAGCAGCAACGATTCTTTTACTTATAATCTAATTTTACTAATAAACTAATAACTTATTATTTAAAAATAAATATATATATATATATATATAAAAATTATAAATAAAAAAAAAAACGTACTTAAGCACCTCACATGTACCAAATTTTCCACGCGACCACCCCCACATATGGACATATACCTATCATCCAATGAATGAAACCAATCTACTTACTTTTAAAATAGAGCAATTCCTAGGAATATTACTTTTAAAATAGAGCAATTCCTAGGAATATAACTCAATCTGAAAACTTTCACCCTGTCACCTAATCTCAACTCAATTTACAAAAAACTCCCTCCCAATAATTGTCAATCTGACGTGTCATCCTTTTAGTGGACCCAAGCTCTCTAAAAAGTGCACAAGACTTCGTAATCCCTATAGCACAGGATTCCTCATTCTTCATTTAATCGCACCGTTTTCTCGTACCATATTGCTTCATCGTCTCTCTCTCTCTCTCCCCTCGTATTCTGATCTGTTCAAAAGCTCTCCTCTTTGCAGGTGATTCATGAAACCCATTTTGTTTTTCTGTGTGTTTGTTCCATTTATTGCCTAAATTTATGTTTATATAGAGCATTTCTTCGATGATTCGATTTCAATTTATCTTCTTTGATGTTGATACGTTCATATATATAGCTCTTCTCTTTGTAATTTTTTTTTTTTTTTGGGTGATAGGTTTAAAATCTGTTTGATCATGGTTTGTTTTGTTTGTCTAAATAATGACCCTTTATTCTATAATGTCTTGTTCGAATGAAATTGAAACAAAGTATGATTACTTTTATGTGATTTAATGCTGGTGTTCATTTGTGGGTTTTTGCAATTATGTCAAATTTCATCAATCAGATATTCTGATATGTTTTATCTTTGTTCTGTGAATCTGAAATTGATGAAATTTGCATTTTGCAGTTCTTTAATTTCAAATTTGAGTAAAAAGCTTGATTTGATAGGAACTCCTCTAATCATTTCATCAAATTTTCATGAAAATGTTTTTAAAAATTCTCCTCTTATCCCAAATTTCACTTTTTATCAAATTTTATGAACAAAAAAATCTATCTCCAATGGTTCATCTTTTTAAATTATCACCAAATTTAAATTTGATGAGTTTTTAATTTGATTAAAAAAATGAGTATTTTGATTTGATAAACATTTGATGAAAGGATTGAAGATGATTTTCTAATACTTTTTCATCAAATTTAAATTTGACAAAAGAAAATGTGAAGGATTGTCTGCTTATGTGAATCCTGTCATTCTCATTTTTTATCTGAAAACTATGTTATATTCAGCCCCACAACTATTCCAAGTTTCAAATATTACATTTAACTTGGAATATTTGTGAATTGATGAAATTTGCATTTTGCAGTTCTTTAGAGCATCCACAACGGTTCACCTAATTTTTCATCAAATCTGAATAAAAAAATGACCATTTTCTCAATTTGATACAGAATACTCCAATGGTTGATTTTCATCAAATCTACTCCAGGGTCGACCGGTAAGGCAAAAAAAATTTTTTTTTTTTTTTAATTGTTTGAACCTACCTATTTGAACTGTTTGAACCTTTTAGTGGTCGACCGGCTGGTTGACCGGTAAGGCAAAAATATATATATTTTTTGAATGGTTTGAACCTACCCATTTGAACTGTTTGAACCTTTTCGTGGTCGACCGCTTGGTCAACCGGCCGGGCAACTGGCTGGTTGACCGGTTCCGCTCCTCCAACGGTTACAAGCAGTAATTTGCTGAAATCTGTATCCTGTTATCAATTTGATGATTTTTTTGTTCAATTCTCAATTTGATACCAGTTTGGTGAAACCGTTGGAGCTTCAAAAAATGACTTTTTCACCAAATTTCAAATTTGATGTCAGGTTTGGTGAACCGTTAGAAATGGTCTTAGAGCATCTTCAATCCTTCATCTTTTCTTTTATCAAATTTAAATTTGATGAAAAAGTACTCAACAATCATCTCCAATCATTTCATCAAATGTTCATCAAATCAAAATACTCATTTTTTTTCATCAAATTGAGAATTCATCAAATCCTCCATCAAATTTAAATTTGATGAAATTTGGGAGATGATTTTTTAATACTTTTTCATCAAAATATAAAATTGATGAAAGAAAAGATGAAGGATTGAAGATGCTTGTGTGAATCCTGTCATTCTCATTTTTTATTTTTTGGGCACAAATATTCCCATATTTGTTTGCTCCCCAACCAGGTGCATCACATTTCTATTTTTTATTTTTTATTTTTTATTTTTATTATCAATCAAGGGAAATATGTTAAATTTAATATTTGAAACTTGGAACCCATTATGTTTAGTTTAGTTTTTGAAAAATGTTTCGGAGTTTTTTTTTTTTTTTTTTTTTTTTTGTCTTTAGTGAATTTTGTAAATATTTTAGTTAATTAATTTTATTTTATTTTTTAGATACATAATCTAGATGTACCTAAAATGTAAAATATTATGAAGAAATCTAAAAGAAAAATCACTAAAGACAAAAAAGAAAAAGAAAAAGGAAAAGAAAAGAAGGAAATGTGCTGATTTTTTTGGTTTTCATTTTTTTTGGGGCGTCTTTAGTGAAAATTTTCAGTTTTTTTCACAAATATTTTACTTTTTAAGTGCATCTAAAAATAACAAGAAAAAAATTGATTAAAAAATGAAAAAAATTTAGACCCAAAAAAAAAAAAGAAAAAAAGAAAAAGAAAAACTCAAAAACTGGATTTGAATTTAAAACCAAAAATTAATTTTTAACAATTATGTAATGGGTATGTTTCAGACTTTTTGCCATGTGGTATCATTTTTTAATAATCAATGCACCTTTTCAACCACCTTGCTTGATGTCAATAATTGAACTAGTTAAAAAGAACGGAATGAATATACACTTAATATAGATAATGTAATTATGTTGTAAATTTGAATTATGAGAAAGCAAAAATATAATAATAGAGATGTGTACTGGGGGGTATTGCTGTGTTTGGCGGTTCTCATCTGTGCCATATATCCATATATACAGATCATTGATAACAACTATACTTTAAATGTTTAGAAGCAATTGTATGACAATTTCTCGTCTGTTAGTGCTTTTTTCTTTTCTTTTTTTTTTCTTTTTTCTGTGCATTTTGCCCTTTCGTTTCTGAAGATTTGAGGCGCTTCTGTGCTTGACTGTTGACCCCCTGCCCTCTCCATTCTAAGCGTGACTGTTGACCCCCTGCCCTCTCTATTCTAAGCATGACTGTTGGTTCATTTATGTGTATAGATTTGTCAGCACTCAGCATATTTGCTACGGATTTCAATCGTTTTTCCTACACAGTTTCTCATTTGCAAGGAAATATTTTGACACTTGCTTCTACATTCCTTTCAGAGTTTTTCATATGATTGAAAGCCAAATACCTGGGAATGTGGAAAGATGGGCTTGAATGCTGATAATTCCTTCTCTGAAGACTACGAGATTGTTTGTCTATTTGGCTTACCTGTATTTCTCCTCGATGAACTTGGATATGCGATTCATACCACAGTCAAGCTCTGTGCCCAAATGCACAATGAAGCCAGCAGTTACAAACTTCCTGTTGTGTTGAAGCACGAGATTGGTGAAGACGGTTAAGTTCTTCACTTTACAGGACTCCTGCCCTGTAAATAACATTTATCATTCTAGCAGGAGAGTATAATTTATAATTATCTCCTAGAGTTTACTACTTTGAAATGGAAAATAAAGGGAATGTATTGATGAAAAGGTATGATTTTGGGAGATTATTAGGCCAAGGTAACTTTGCTAAGGTTTACTATGGGAGAAACCTTAAATCTGGTCAGAGTGTGGCCATCAAAGTAATTGACAAAGAGAAAGTTTTGAAGGTTGGTTTGATTGATCAGACCAAGCGAGAAATATCCATTATGGGATTCGTAAAGCACCCTAATGTGGTGCAGCTTTACGAGGTCATGGCCACCAAAACAAAGATATACTTTATCATGGAATATGCCAAAGGCGGAGAGCTCTTTCACAAAGTGGCCAAAGGAAAGCTCAAGGAAGATATTGCACGGAAGTATTTTCAACAATTGATTTGTGCCGTTGATTTTTGTCATGGAAGAGGTGTTTATCATCGGGATTTGAAACCTGAAAATCTGTTGCTTGATGAGAATGGGACTCTAAAGGTGACGGATTTCGGCTTAAGTGCCCTAGCCAAGTCTAAGCGTCAAGATGGATTGCTCCACACCACATGTGGAACACCATCTTATGTTGCTCCTGAAGTGATTTGTAGAAAAGGGTATGATGGAGTTAAAGCTGACATATGGTCTTGTGGGGTGATCTTATTTGTTCTTCTTGCGGGTTATCTTCCGTTTCATGATTCAAACCTTATGGAGATGTATCGGAAGATAGGCAAAGCAAACTACAAATGCCCTAATTGGTTTCCATCAGACGTGCGCAGACTTTTGTGCAGAATCCTTGACCCTAACCCATACACGAGGATTTCCATTGCCAAAATCATGGAAAATCCTTGGTTCAAAAAAGGGTTAAACACCAAATCCAAAAGCATTGAATTGGAAAGTAAAGAAATTGCTCCATTGAATGCTGATGCCATTTTTAGTCCTTTTGGGAACAGCAGTGCTGGTTCTGAGGAAAAAATTGAGTTACCCAAACCTATAAATTTGAATGCTTTTGATATCATCTCTCTTTCAACGGGGTTTGACTTGTCTGGTTTGTTTGTTGAAAATGACCAAAAAGAAGAAATACAATTTACATCTGCAAAGTCTGCCTCTGCTATCATATCCAGACTAGAGGAGATTGCCGGGCATCTGAATCTGAAAGTTACGAAGAAGGATCGAGGATTTTTCAAGCTTGAAGAATCAAATGAAGGTATAAGGGGGGCGTTGTCGATTGATATAGAAATATTTGAAATCACTCCATCTTTCCATGTGGTAGAGATGAAAAGGTCTAGAGGTGGTACATTGGAATATCAGAAGATACTGAAACAGGATATAAGACCGGCTCTCAAGGAAATTGTTTGGTCTTGGCAAGGTGAGCAACAGCATTAACAGCAACAATGGTTACAAGTGCACGTAAGTGGCGGTATCTTATGGTTATTGGTAATTTATTTTACTGTTTTGATTGTTTCAAATTAACGTTGTATAGTCTATTTTCGCACGTGTGCTAGTTGGCCTAAGGTTAATCCATTATTGTTAATGGGGAAGTTCCTCCTTATCAAGTACAATCTCTCTTTTGTGTGTTTGTTTTAGTTGCAACTTGTTAGTAGACATTTCTGTTTATCTTTGGTTGTTCAGGAGAAAACTTCTTTTTTTTTTTTTCTAGTAAATACATCACACAGACCCTTAAAGTATTCACATAAAGAATGAAAAAACCATCATAGAAAATACTCCAGGAGAAAGTGGAACTGGAATGCGGAATGTCTTTAGAGTTTAGACTAGAGAGTAATATGCTTCTGGTGTGGAAGCTGCTAGACTTCTATGCTGTGTTTGGTTGGGAGATTTGAGGATGGATATGGAAAGGGAAATGGAAAAGGTAGGTGAAATGTGAATAAAATATACTTACATTTCACCTAGTTTCGCACTTCCTTTTTCAAATCCCTCCCTAAATCTCCCAACCAAACACAACGTTAAAGCCATGCCGGGAAAGGTCCAACAACTTGCTCATGACAATAATTCTAGGTATTCAAGTGTAGATTAAGTGATTTATTTATATTTGTAAGTTAATGGTTAGTTTAATTGCTGTAGAGGTATGTGTTATTCATATTGAAAACACACTTAATGGTGTCATTTCACCATAATATTTGGTGGCAAGGGTTCGGTATGACTTTCAGTCATGAGACAACAATATATGTTTTTCCCATTTTGTTTGTTTATTTGGTTGGTTAGGTTGAGATAGGGCACAGCGTGATGGCAGCTTTGAATAGAAGTTAAAAGATTGAAAATAAACTAATACCTGTTTCTGTGAAGCAAAATTCATGTGAAGTTCTTTGTAAGCATAGAACTTTGATTCAGACAGCTGTTCAAATCACATCCTGAAAGTAAAAAAAACATTGTGAAGAAACAACCTTTTCCATTCAGCATGTGTTCATCGCAGCGCTGGCCCTGGCCTAAGGCCTGTGGCTTAGGTCCCAAAATTTTAGCCCAAAAATAGGTCCCCAAGTTTAGTAAAATGTTATACGCTCAATGGGTGTCTTTTTTTTTTTTTAGGATCAATTTAAAGGGCCCCAAAATATTTTATTAGGTCCATATATGATTTAGCCCATATTTATTTATTAGTGTAATTTGGCTCATATTTATTAAAATAAAAATATATATTAAAAAAAAAAAAGTGTTTGCGCCCAAGAACAATACATACAATATATGAGCCCTAATTTATTTATTTTTTACCTTCTTTATCTATTAGATTTTAGTGGAATAAATAATTTTGTCATAATTTTTTTACCTAGGTCTTTATCAATTTTAATTGAATAATTTTTTCCTAATTTTTTGTTCTAATTTTGTTTTATTAAATTGTTTTGTTTATAATTTTAATGATTATACGTGCAAGTAAATTTTTTTGTGGCTACAAACAAATAAAAAAGTTGTAACTTATTGTTTTATCTATGAACTTTTTTTTTTTTTAATGTAAGAGGGGCCTATTTCCGAAATTCGCCTTAGCCTCTAAAGTCTGAGGCCGGCCCTGTGTTCATTGAAAGAAAATGATTCTAAGAAAGATTTTTGCAGCTCCCATAAACGAAAATCCCTTAAAAACTTGGGATTTATAGATGTTTCTCAATCTTTCCTATATATTTTAGGTACCATTTCTCAGTCTCTCATCAAGCGTTCCATTTATCAGCAAACAATTTTACACATCATTTATAGACTTCTGGTTCCTTGGTGCTGCTTAACTTTCCCGTTTCTCAATATTATGTGGTATGGTTGACATTCAAGGATTAATGTTGCTTGTCAACGCAAGCTGTGGTTGGGTTTGTGGTGGTTGGATTTTATCAGTGGATCGACTGCTTGGGTCATTGGTTGGCAACCCCTGCAGATTTTGAGATAGATAATAGCCCTAGCGTATGTAAAAGAGATTCATCACGTAGGTTATGTTTAGAGAGTTAAAAGATGTGTTGCTAAAGTGTGGGAGAAATGTCTGATATTATGAATTTTAATTTTAATTAAGACACGAAGAAGTGGGTGACACACCTTTAAGAGTTTCCATGGAGCCTCGTGTCTGACACGGCATGCCTCTTTTATATAAGTGTCTGTGCTTCTTAGATCCTTGGTAGTTTAGTTGGTGGTTAGGCTATCGTATTTGTGGTTCAACTCGCATTGGAGCTTTAGCACCACCTTCAACCTCTCCATCTTCCAACCTACCAGCAAACAATTTTATGTGTTTGTGTGTGCGTGTCTCAACTCTGTGGGTGCATCTATGCCTTTGTTTCGGACAAACCCTCCCCACTGTGTGTGTGTGTGTGTGTGTAAGCCCTCATTTCTATTGCAGTTGGCTTCAAAGGCCCAATTCACTCTCAGAGATCTTGATGCTCTGGGTATCAGTGTGGCTTAGAGGGAAAATTTTCAAATTCATGATATACTGGTTCATTATTGGATCAAACATTCATCTGTTTACAGATTGTTGGCAAACATCCATTTCTGGTGTAAATCTTGGTACCAAATTTGTTACTTTGTCTGTCTTAGCCAACAAATACTGATCCTCAATGCCTATACACATAGACCTCTCCAAAAAAAAAAATCAATTCCTTAAGTAAGTTTGTCATGCATGCTGCCTCCTTTTAAGTCTCCTTACCAATGAATGGGAGCCCCTTAACCCAACCATAATCGCAACCCAAATTGGCTTCCTCTCTTTCCAGAGCAAAAACTCCTACTCTTAAATTATGTTCGGATCGTAAATTTATTTAGTATTTGTGAAAAGAAAAGAATGGGAAGACAAATATGAACATAAAATGAGCTTTTTATTTTTTAATCACATTTTCTTCACGTTTCTCTTTCCTCTACAAATTTCTATATAAATTTAAGATTCAAACACAATTTTAGTAGAATTAAAATCTCATGTAATTCGATCTTGAATTTGGAGAGGGGTTTGTGTAGAAGAAAAAAAAAAAAAAAAAAAAAAACCATAACACCTTTAGTCACTATTACAATAATCAATGAGACTCATTAGCATTCGATTAGGATGGTTGGCGAGATTCAAATTACAACATCCGTTCCATAATAACTCATTTTAGCTAGACCCAAAATACAGAAAAATTCTTGGGTGTAAATAAGGTACCATGTGACATGTCACATGATGCCTTCAATCAATCATAAACATCATAGCCTCTCATCCCCATCACCCAACACATAAATGTAGCCCTCACTCTCTCAATCAATGAGAGAAAAGAAAGGTATCATACGACACCTACTCTATCTACACTCAAAAATTTCTCCAAAATACAAGTTCTACAATAAATTGATATAGTTTGGACTCTTTTTTAAATAAAAAAAAAATTAATAGGAGTTTATTTTGGGTCCAATGCAAAGGCCCATAAATAATACTGCACAGCTGGGAAGCATATCAACAATGGGGGGACATATTTCCATCACAAGCTGTATCTCACTCCATGGAAAATGGTACAAACAAAAAAGAAGAAATGACTTAAAAAAAATATATAATAATACATATATGAAGATAAGAAGACTCTATCATATTATTCAAAGAGACAAGAGAATAATAATGGGGGTGCAATCAAATCAAATCAAATAGAACAGAAAGCATAGAAAACACAGAATTCTTTCAAATCATATATACATGGAGTGTTTAAGTTTTGAGACCATTAAATTGACAATGTGTCGGCCACAATGATATGAGCGTGTGTTAGTGGACCGAAATATTTCCATCTCTGTTATGTTGTGTTTGGAATATGCCAAAACCACATTGAGAGATTTGTAATTATTTTCATTCAAGTGTTGAATTTTTCTTAAATTTAAATTTAATTTGAGAAAACTTAAAAAGATTGTGAGGTTTATCATAGGTTATATTTTAATGATTTGAATAATTTATTTTGTAGGGTTTTTAGTGTATATCACACATAAAAAAAAAATTAAATTAATCTTATAATCGTAACTTTTTAATTGTTTTGGATTCGTTTATAAAAAAATAAACGGCAAATATATTTTTAAAAATAGACATCTATTTAGAGATAGAAACAATAAAATAAAAATGCTACGATTCTCGATTTAATTTTTTTTATAGATGATATATACAAAGGATCATATAAAATAAATAATTTAGATTATCATAATAGGACTCATGGTAGGGCCTTACAGACCCCTCAAGTTTTCTTACGTTTTAATTTAAACTTAAGAGAAACTTACCCTTTAATTTAATAGAAAATTCAATGAGTTGATTTTAGAAATAGTATAGTGGTGGAATTAGGGGTGAGCAGGGGAAATGAAAAACCCATAATTCAAACTAGTCTAAGTCAAATCCGGTAAGTTTGGTTTGGTTTTTTTAATTTATGGTTTCGGATTAGTTTGAAAAATTAACAATCCGTTGTTTGCGGATCGGTTTCGGATTATGATACACGATTTCAGATTGAATCCGATCCAAACTATTCCTACCATACACCCCATTACATGCAATCCCAGTCTTTAATATATAAAACCCAAATAAGAAACCCTCTGAAGAAAAGAAAGATGTGCTGCTCTCATAGGAACTGCCACTCATTATCAATAATCAATTGTATTAATATTACAAGTTGATTTGGGTTGTTGCTGTTGCTGTGTTGTGCTGCTGTTTTTGTTTTTTTTTTTTTTTTTTTTATTATTATAAATTATTTAGCATAAGTTTAGTTTTGTAATTGTTATTGTCACAACAAAGTATTTGTTAAATGAGCGTTTTATTTCTTAGATGTTGAACTTATGTTTATTGGTTAGATAATGAACTTATATTTATTTGCTACATGTTGATTGTTTTTAGAACAATGTGATTCTAATTTTCACGGAAGTTCATGAATTGGTCTTAATTTCATTCCAAACTTGTTTAATCCGGACCATACTCGCCCTTAAATGAAATAATTTTCTTCCAAAATTTAATCTATATTGGATTTACAAATATGAGAATAATTACATTAAATTAAACAAGTACAATCCAAAAATGCATATTTTTACAAATCTGACAATCACTGCAAATAAACCATCCAATTCAACCCAACTCACTCAATACAACTTTCATGATGAGGTAGTAATAAAAGGATATCAAACTCCTATTTGAACCTACACCCTCATATACTATAAAACATTATAATAAAATTAAATTTTTACAACTTACAATACATGTTAAAAAAACTCTTTCATGATATCCATGGTCTCGTTAAGTAGTCCCACGCAACTGCAATACCAGAAACCCGAATTCAAAATGGAAGAGTGAGCAAGTATTATCACTATCCAATTAATAATCTCATTTTGTTTACTCACAAACACTACACAAGATATGTCATCGTTACACTCTGCTATTGGATCAAAGGAATCCAACCCGCCACTATAAAAAAATTGGGAAGTCACTTTTATATAGTGATGTTCCTTCAAAGAAAAAAAAAAAATTAATAATAATAAAAAAAAATTTTAACCCTATACATGGTCTCCCAAACTCGATTTGGCACACAATTTACCTCTTAAAATTTAATACCCTTTTAATGATCATCTAATAATTCAATTTACTCTAGTGTTAAGAAAACTATTAATAAATCACATTTTAAAATTTTTTACTTTAAACAAGAAATATAGTTTATTTGGTTGACATGAAATCATATATATATATATATATAATAAACAAACTTTTGCTAAACTAGTGTAATTTTGCTCGAAAAAAATGATTAATATTTGGGCAAATTACACCGATAGTTCATACATTTTCTCTCTTATGTCATTTTGCTCCATATACTTTCAATTAGATCAATTTTTCAATTGAATTACTTGGGAAGCTTTAGGGGCCTAAGGTGAAGGAGTAATAGTTAAATAATTATATGAGCTTATAAAAAGTGGATAACATGTTTAAATTAAAATAAGGACATATTTCATTTTACCCTCTTATACTTTTGTTCATGTATGGATTATTTCCCTTTCATTTAAAAAAAATCATATAATTTTTTCATGATTTGTGAATTGAAGTGCACTGTTAAATATTTTGTCAAATTAAACAGCATGTGTGAATCACATGCCAGACATAAGAAGGTTATATGCTCATTTTCAAATTTTAAGGAAGTAAATTACACATGGAATAAAATACAGGGATTAAAGTACACCTTATCTTTCAAACAAACGATGAAAACATTCATAGTTCACATACTTAGGTTACTTATACATAGGAGTATTTTAGCTTTTTATATTAAATCATTAACGGCTCTAACGGTGCACTTGAATCTACAGACTACAAGAGAGCTATGTGGTTATTTCAAAATGTGAAGGGGGATACTTTGCACATAGACCAAACCACAAAAGGATAAAGTGAAATTTACCCTTAAAATAATCACTATTTTTTTTATTTATAATTTTTAAGTCATCCAATTAATTTGTATTGATTAATATTAATCATTATTTTCAAAAGGCCTTTTTCTATTACAAAAAATATTTTTTTTTCAATACAAAGTATTAATTACTTTTTATTTTTTTATGCCATAGGAATAATTTCAATTAGTGTTGAAAAATTGTACTAAAGTATTTTATGATAGGTGAAAAATATATTAAAGTTATAAATATTTTGACATTTTAGTTTTTTTATTGATAGTCTTGATATCATCATTAGCAAGAATCCGTCAAACGAAAATACACATATCATTCTATGCATTCACAACATTTGACCATTTATTAGAATATATGGCACAAAGCACACATGTTAAATGGAGTGACAATTTTATTAGGATATATAAATAAAACACACATTTTAAATATTTAAAAGTAACAAATTTAAATCAATAAAGTTGTGTATTATTCACAAATTTCTTATATACCCCACAACTCTTAAAATGATTTGACAGACTATACCCTAACTGGGCCTCTTAACAGCTAATTTATGCCCTCGGGCTAAGGTAAGGTGTCTAGTTGATGGCTTTGCTGCAATCAACAGATTCCCCTTTTAGGCTTATGCACATTTCTGATGATGTGCATCACATATTTTTTTGGGGAAGTAACTCCACAGTAGTGGTAGAATTTATTTATTTTTTTTGGGTGTAAATTATGAAAAAGTTTAACTTTATAATTTTTTTTTTAATTAACGAGTAAACTCCTTAAGCTTATCTTCTGCTGATTTCGGAATCAACTACCTAATGTCGATTAATTGGAGTAGGACGAGGGGCAAACATCCAGTGTGTGCACTAATTCCACAATGCACACACCATTTCAATTAGAGAATGCAAATGTCAGGATTCTACCCTACACCCAAACCCTGGATACAGATCGTCCAGCACTTGGAGGGCCATCCAAGAATCACTATACCAAACCCTTAGGAGTTGACCCTGGAGAGCGTGAAACCTGAGATCTCAGGACTTATGCCCCAAAGCCTTGTCAAAGTGTCACAACCCCTTGGGTTATTTAACATTATAATTATTAAAGTGTAATTTTTTTTTCCTGTTTTTTAATTTTGTTTTTTACTGTTGCACTTTTCTATTATTTCCCCTATTTTTAACCCTCAAATTAAGAAATTGGTAAATTAAAAATACATTTTTGAAATTTATTAAAAATATAAAATTTCTCTTCATGTTTAAAAAAGTGTATTTTATCTTTCAATCACATAAAAATATATATATATATATATATCCTTTCGATTAATCAGCCGTTAAGTCAAACTAAATTCTATGCCTATATTAATTTTTATAAAATTAAACACTTTTTTTCTTTCTTTCTTCTGTCTCACTTTTCTTATTTCTCATTTTCTCTCAAATAGAACACTACTTTACTCAATTATCGCACCACCCTCTCTCACTCACGATTAACATCATTGCCATTATTGTTTACAAAGATCTGGTATGTCGCCGCTGAGGGTTAGAGAATATTGTAATGGTATAGAAAGAGAGATTTAGTAGTGGGTGGATGAAAATGAGGATAGTATGGAATTTCATTTTGGTATTAAATGATATTTGAGAAATTTTATTCTTTCTTGAAAAAATTTTGATATTTATAATTTCCAGAACGTGATGGAAGAATCTATATTTTCAATGTATATATTTCCCCTTAGGCCATGTTTGGAGCATAGATTTTGATATGAATTTGGAAATAGAAATGAAAAAGGCAAGTAAAATGTGAATGAAATATAATTATATTTTATCTACATTTCACACTTTTTTTTTTTTCTTTTCTAAATCCCTACTTGAATCCATATTCCAAATACAGCCTTAAGAAAATTATCAGGTGGTTTAAAATCATAACAATATATTTGCTTCCTTTAACAAACTGAGGTGAACCCAGTATTAACTTGTTCAAGTTTTATTTGTTTTTATAATCTGTAACAAGTTTAGCGAATTGAACATAAATCGAATTTGAGTCAAAAATTCAAAACTTATTTGGTTATAAGTTTTTGAATTAGTTTTGAGTTGTATATATTGAAAATAGTTTTTAAAAATTTTAAAATTCAAAATTTGTTTAGTTATGAGTTTTCAAAATTAATTTTTAAGTTTTTTTAGTCTTGTGTTTTTCTGTCTTGTAGTCAAAACTTTTTTGTAATGTTATAGTCAAATTTGTTTGCTCCTTTCATTTAGCTAATCTAAATTTACTTTTTAGATGTATCTAATCTAATCTATAAGGCAAAGTTTCACTCAATATTTTTTTATTTTTTTATGAACATTTTTAAAAAATTAACACTTCTTTTTTGGTTTTATGTACACTCAATCTATATACATTTAAAACGTTTCACATTTAAATGTAACTTTTTATAAAATTACTGAATAATAAGAAATATACAAAAATAAAAATAAAAATTGACCCAATTTAAAAATTAATACAATTTTAATGTTTTATGTATTTATTAAATTTGTTTTTTGAGTTCTTCACATTTTATTTACTGTTCAAGTCTATCTAGATCATATACATTTAAAATATAAAAAATTATTTGGCCAATACTTGAAACCCAATCAAAATCAATTTTGTAAGGGTGAGCAGGTGAATCGAAAAATCCACAACTTGAAACGATTTAGTCCAATTAGGTAGGTTCGGTTTAGTTTTTCTAATTCGTGGGTCCGGATTAGTTTAAAAAATTAGCAATCCGTTGTTTATAGATCGGTTTCGAATTATGATACATGGTTCCAAATTGAATTCGATCCGAACCCTTTACTATCCCACTCTATCATTATGCCATATACCTTGCTTCATACAATTCCAACCTTTTATATATAAAACCCAAATAAAGAACCCTCCAAAGAAATTGTTAGGTTTTTGTAATTAACAATCCCGTTTGACAAAACTCATTTCAGTTATAATCTGCTCTTTCATTTTAGTAAGACTGTGAGTGTTTAGATGCGAATCCAACTCGACTTGTGCTTGTGTAGAGGAGTTTGTGCTTGCATTTCGTATTTTGAGCATTCTTTGTTTGCCACTTTGCTGACTATTTTTATCGCTTGAGCGGTCATTTATGCGCTCGAACGGTGAAGTATTGAAAAAACTAGAAATCCCCTAGATGTTGATTTGTGATTATGTATCAATTTAAAGCAGAATATAACAATCCCAATCAAACAATCAAACAATCAAGACAAAGAGACACAACGATTTTAACGTGGAAAAAACCACAATTGGACACCTCCAACTGTGATCAAAAAACCACGGGCAACAGCCACAAGAACAATCCACTAAGAAGAATTAAAGGAATTACACAGGTATACTCTCAATTACCTAGCGAATCCACAACGCCTAATTGAACCAACCTCTATGTGCCTCTTCCAACCCCATCTTCACCACGGAATTGTCTTTCTGATGAGCCACTCCAGATTCCACCAAAGCTTCAGGCTCGAATTCTTCAGAATCCACAACTGAAGAATAACTCTCTCTTTTGTGTATAACAAACAAACCTTTGATGTACTCTCTTTAGATCATGAGTTGAATACTCAATAAAAACATCAAAGAAAACTCCCAAAGTATCCCCAGATATAAACCCTAGAAACCAAAAAGAAGATCTGGAGAAGTTATCCTAAAATCTGACTCAACACGCGAATTTATAGAATCTGTCCCGCGATCTCCGCTCGAGCTCAACACAGCCCGCTCGAGCGGACTGACCAAAAACTGCGTGCGAACAAACTGAGATGCGCTCGAGCGTAGGAGAATCAGCTCGAGCGTAAAATCACACATTCCAGTATTTTTACAGGCGACTGCAGAGATGCTGAGAGTTTCCAATCTACGCTCGAGCGCCCTTTGTCCCGCTCGAGCGGACAGGCCAAAACTGGAAAAACTGGAAAAATAAAACATGATCGAACAGGCAACTTTGAATGCATTTTTGCATTTTGCTTCGGGGGCGCTGCCCCTCGACCCCGCCGTGGCGCTGCCCCGGACCCGCCAAGGGGCGCTGCCCCCTGGACCCCCGCGAGCTGACCGGGCAGCTCGATCCCCGTCATAATCAGCGAAGTGGCAATCTTGAAAGCTTTATCATCACAAACTTCTCTGAAAGGCTTGATTCGGGTTGGATTCGCATCTAAACGCTCATAGCCTCACTGAAATAAAAGTGCGAATAAAATTACAACTCAAAGGAGTTTTGTCAAACGGGATTGCCAAGAAATAAAACCTAACATGAATCATCTAGTATCTCTGTCTGCAAAGTGAACTTCTGGAAAATATGTTTCACCGCTCGAGCGGTGGATGTTGCGCTCGAGCGATTGGCCTATATACTCACACTGCTCGAGCGGCAAAGTGGTGGCTCGAGCGATGATTGCGACTCTTTTAGTATAAGGTGCGCTATTTGTGATTTTTAGGATTTAACCTGTCAGATTCTCAAAGTGGTGTAAAATACAAAATTTGCTATATTGGAGGGTGGTTTATATGAGTTTTCTTAATGTATAGAAGGTGATCAATTGATCAATGAACTACATGTTGAGAAACATTAAAGGTTTATTTTGTTCGTTTATTCCCGAAGAGAGGTGTTCAAAGGTGGATTATGAGGAATTTAGGCTTGAAACTTTGGTAAATTCTGGAGTGGCTCATTATCGTGAATTCGACATCAGCGTTGTGGATTTAAACGTTGGGAAAAATAGTTCTGAGGTGAAGACGGTGTTGGAAGAGGCACATCGAGTTTGGTTCAATTTAGTTGTGGATTCACTAGTTTATTGAGGGTACTCGTGTGTAATTCATTTTGTCTTCTTAGTAGATTATTTTATGACTTTGACCCGTGATTTTTTATCACAATTGGAAGTGCTCCAATTGTGATTTTTTTACGTTAAATCGTGTTGTCCATCTGTCGTTGATTGTTTGATTGGGATTAATATTCACTGTTTAAAATTGAAATATAATCACGAATCAATACCTCGAATATTTTTAGATTTTTCTGAAAAGAAAGAGGCGCTTCTCTCAATGGAACTATCACTAACTATTAATAATCAACTTATTAATATTATTACAAAGTTTATTTGGGTTGCTGCTGTTGCTGTGTTGTGCTCCTATTTTTGTTGTTGTTGCTTTATTTATTTATTTATTATTATTTAAATTTTTTAGCATAAGTTTAGTTTTGTAACTGTTATTGTCGCAACAAAATATTTGTTAAATGAAAGTTTTATTTACTAGATGTTAAACTGATATTTATTTGTTAGGTGATGAACTTATATTTATGATTAATGGTAGGCATCATGAAATCAATATCACGAAAAGTTTCATGAACTAATCCAAGGGTGATTGCATACTATCACTACAAGAAATTTTACTTTTGGCGACTAAAATTTTAGTCGCCAAAAGCCTTATTTTAGTCGCCAATCACTGTTGTCAACTAATATATTTGGTTGCCAATAGTTTGTCGAGGAAGACAATCAGCGACTAAAATTTTTTTGGTAGCCAAAAGTGACCTATTGGCGACCAAAACTTTAGTCGCCATATATTTTTTAAAAATAATTAAATACATATATATAAATTTACTTTTAGCGACTAAATTATTTAGTAGCCAATTGAGCATGTATGTTTAGCGACTAACTATTTGGTAGCCAAAAATTTTACTTTTTGAGATTCAGCAACTAAAAATTTAATAGTCAAAAGTTTCCTTTTTACAATTGGCGACTAAAAATTTAGTAGCCAAAAGTTTCACTTTTTTACAATTGGTGACTAAAGTTTTAGTAGCTAAAAGCCAACCTGTGATATTTGTTTAGTCGCCAAAAATTCTCATTTAGTTTTTATAATTTGTTCTGTAATATTTTTTGCGCCACCTATAACCTGTGCATATACAAAATTATTTATCCATTCATTCATTCATTCAATTCTCAACCATTCATTAAAATTATTTTTCCACAACCTGTAGCATTTAATTTTCAACCATGTACAAAACTTAACTATTAAACATGCATATCAAAGAAAATAAGAATCCATAAACATGGTATAATCCAACAAATACATATACTATCCAAACCAACAATTAATCTTAATAACAAAACATGTGAGGTGTACATGTTTCGGATCTCCAATCTCAGGGTGTCCATCTCCATATCACATGCTCTTGATGCAGCTTCGGATATGGTAGAAAAGGGTCGTGGGCTGATCCCAAATCCAGAATAAGATAAACAACTCATTCTATCATTGTAAAAATAAAAAAAAATAAATTTAAAAACTAGAATTAGTTTACAATTTCTTCCTTACATTGCTGCTAAAGAACCTGTATAAACTGAGATGTTGGACCATATATGAACTTCACTGTACTTATCAAAAAGGGAAAAGCCAAAAATGGAGTTGATTAGAGTGCGTTTGAAGTAGGCAATGGAGTTCAGGAATACCTAGTAGACCATTGACTTTGTTTTAAATTGTAAGTCTTTTAATGTCAAGATCCAAACCCTCCCCTATAGGTTTAGCGTCAAGACCAGCCAGTAATCATAGATTGCCTACGGCCTTATACAAATAGACTCTTGAATATAAGATACGGAGCTTAGCGAAAGTCTAAAATAACATAACATCTTTCCATTGAGCCGTGCATACATGAAAAGGACTTCATATCATAAGTAAAGATTCACTTTTTTATGTACATACACCATATTACCTTCAACATCCACACTTTATAGTATTACAAAAACCCCAAAAAGATACACATACAAAAACATTATCAAGTAAAGGGGGTTCAACTAGCATGGCTCCACTGAGCCCAGTTGCTTCTCTTGGAAACTCCTCAAAAGGCTGACTCGGGTAGACTCGAGGCTTTCTTAATTCTGATGTTCAGCTTACCCACCTATATATATATAAATAAATAGTGAGCTAGAGCCCAGTGAGTAATAACAGAATAAAGAGGTTACGTGAATTAAGCTTAATAATATTGCCAAACCAAATTTCATTTCTGTTCTCATAATTCATTAATTTCATCATCAAGGTCTTTCAATATTGTTTTATGTGGTACGTCCATGAAGTAACAACATTCCAATGATAACGGACCAGAACAGTTTAACACTAGAGATCTCTGTGTGTCAATCAATCCAAAAGCCATGGTATTGTTTCCCCAAGCAAGGGCCTAGCCATGGTATTGTCACCCCTAGGCAAGGGGCTAGCCATGGTATTGTTACCCCCAGGCAAGGGCCTACATTCAATGGATGCCACAAAATCATTTCGAAACAGAACTTCAACCATTATGAGAAAATAACGTTTCAATAGGCCATGCTATCATTTATCATATTGTTGCAATAATTCATTCAATCAATCACGTATCCATTTCAATAGTAATAACATTTTTGAAAATAAAGATAAATTGAACACATCTTTATAGAATTATTACTCACAGTGGTTCGTGGTGTCACTAAGCCTCGAATGTCCACCTAAACAAAACACATAACAAAAGCCCAATTGAAACACCATTTCATTTTAATTCAATTTTCTTTATGTGTTTTTAGCTTGTTTCATGGCTATGTGAGTCCAAAAGGTGCCTAAGAACACTTGGAATGGCATGAGAATGCAAATATGCACTTAAAAGAGTTAGTCAAAATTTGCTGAAAACAGGGTCTCTGCTTGAGCGCAGCTTCCTTCACTCGAGCGGGGGTTCAAAAATAAGGGTGGTCGCTCGAGCCTAACTTCCATCGCTCGAGCGGTCTGCAAACTTGACAAAAGTACTGGTTGTGTAAAATTCCCACTCGACGGTTGCTCAAGCGGAAGACTGAGTAAAAAGGGGTCCTCACTTGAGCACCACTTTGGTCGCTTAAGCGATCTGTAAAATTTTGTAAAACTTCTAGGAACTCAATTTTCACGCTCGAGCGACATTTTCCTCACTCGAGCGGACAGTGCAAATTCTAGAATTTCCAAAACTGTGTTTAAACTTCAAAACTGATATTCAAAGGTCCCAAACTCGTGTTTTTGGTGCAAAAACATGGAAAATTGTTGCATAACTTGAAAACACTACCAATTTGAAATCATTTACTCCAATCATGATCTTTTTGACAACCAAAAGTTTGAAACTTCTATATTATAAACCATGACCATGCAAGCATCACATAGATTTTATATCTTCTTAATCTTTCAAAAACTTGATCAACCCTCATGATAAGTATGAAAACATGGGGAAACCTCCAAATTAGGTTACAAAAATGCCATGCATGTGAGAATTTCATGGATTCTAACTCAAAATGCTCATGTGTGTGTACAATTCAACTCTTTTTCACCCAATTCATGAAAATCTAACACATATCTCTAAATCACGTGCAAAGGAGTGTTGGAATTATTTGAATTAGCCTTCTCTAGCAATATTTCCAAGAATTAAAGATGGATTCCATACCTAGTGTTGAACACAAGAGTTGGCCTAGCTTAATTCACCAAATTTCTAGCAATTCTCTTCAGATCTATTCTTCCTCTCTCTAAAGTGTTGAACCCTTCTCCTTTTCTCTCAAAATCTCAGCCAAGAGTGTAAATATGAGCCTATAAGCTTAATTAGAGCTATTTATATAGTGTGATTAGCTTAGCCTATTCAAGTATGATTAAGGTTAAGTAATTTAGGCTCAATTCTAATTAATTCCATCAGTTTATTTTAATTATTTTGATCCAAATAAATTTTCAATTAAAATTGTCATAAAATTCCAAATATTCTAATTAGTCTATTAAGCTAATCAATTTCAGTTTCTGAAGCCGTCTAGGCTCCCAATTTCTATCTCTAAGTTGTCAATTTGAACAGATATTCCATGTAACAACAGATAACTACAAAATTAAGCATGTAATCACACAATTAAACACACAATCATGCAATTAAACTTATTAAAATAATATAATATATTAATCCGCAGGTCGAGGTCGTCACATTTAACCTATTTCATTTTACTGAAATCTAGCAGGTCTCATTTGGTGTGGGTAAGACATATACATCCTATCTGTCCCCACAAGCCATATTTGGCACGAGAAAGCTACCCATGACATCCATAGAGGGGTTCGGGCGCTGCTTTGCATTTTCGCCCTCCGAACGGCCTTTTTTGACTAAGTTTACGACATTTCTGACTCCAACTCCCAACCTTCGTGAGCTAATTGCATCATGTCTATCCCCACGGGTCCTATATGTCATGAGTAAGCTATCCGTGACATCCATAAAGGGTTTCAGGGGCTACTTTGCATTTTTTGCCTCCCGAACGGCCTTTTTCGACTAAATTTATGGTGTTTCTCACTCCAACTCCCAACCTACGTGCACTAATTACATCCTGTCTATCCCCACAGGTCCTATATGTCACGAGGAAGCTACCTGTGACATCCATAAGGGAGTTCGGGGGCTGCCTTGCATTTTTGTCCCCCGAACGGCATTTTTCGACTAAGTTTACGGCGTTTTTCACTCCAACTCCCAACCTACATGCGCTAATTACATCATTTCTGTCCCCACAGGTCCTATATATATATGCAAGACAAACTCCAAATAAACAAAGATCATTTCAAACGACATCCAATTAGAAGCATCAATTACTTTGTATAAATTTTCAAGCAAAATTGGCAACAAAAAAAAATGAAAGAAGGAAAGACAAAGCAATTAAAATTAAGTACGCAACAAATATCAAAAGGACAAGCATTATCAAGAGCATCCGATGAACACAAAAATAAAACACTCACTTCCACATAAATGAAACACTAATTACACGTACATGTGTGTTGTAAGTATGTATATTTTGCATCGATCGATACCATGCATTCTGATTTACCATTGCAAAAGTCAAAGTTACTTGCCAATATAACACTATATGTATTATTTTTTTTTAAAAAATTGATTTTAAATTTTTTTGTATGTGATGGGTTCATATGTGTTGATATTTTTGTGTATGTACTTGTATATATGATTTACATATTTGTAATCTACATCAACCATATCATTGCTTTTTATCCTTTCTTTTGCAACAAGATAAGCTTTATACATAGCCGAAAAGCTACGCAATAAAAAAGAACTAATAAAGTAGTGTGTAGAAAATGAAATATAAGGTATTGATGTATATTTAATATAGCTTGGATATACTCGAAATAAATTTAGTCTACATATTTTCTTTTCTAATAACTTTTTCTAAACACAATTCTAATTGCATAGCATTTTTGTTTTCATAAACTTTTATGATGTTACCCATTTGATTTTTGTTTTCATAAATCTTACTTTGGTGAGGGATGGTCATAGCTCAACTATGGGAATACTTTTAAAATTTAAACCATCCCTCCTCAAAACAAATAATATTATATATTTTCAAAAATTAATAAAAACAAATAATTCTTTACAGAGTCACAAGAAATTTGAGTTTGATTTACATGTTACTAATTTTAAATTCATATTAAACACATGATTTGTAAAATAAATCCTCAAATATTCTTGATTGATAGCATTTTTTTCTCATACAAACACAAACACAATGGAACAAGAATTGAGATAGGTTGTGACCCACCAACATGGGGAAACCAACATAGATATCTCTCATCCACACCAAAATTAGAGAAGAGCATGAGTTTCAGTCTTTCAACCTTCTTGTACAAAACTTTATTTGTTTATTTGACTTCTGTGAACTATTTATAATTTATTTTATTCATTTTTTAAATATTTGTGTGAGGGTATTTAGTATACGTATATCATTCTTCAAATGAATCTACCAGATTAGAGAGAGGTTGAGAAACAGAGTCTTCATTTGACTGGCAAGGCAGTGGACATGGAAAAAGTCATTGGAACTACAAGAGAGTGAGAGAGAGAGTGTGTAGTCACAACATCAAACCCACAAAAAACCCAATAAACCCATAAAACTAAAATCCATAATTTCAATTCAAACACAATAAACCCATAATTTCACAAAACTAAAATCAAACCCATTTTGGACATCAAGATTTAATTAATTTCGTACAAATCAAACACTTCAACCAAACTCATTTATGAAATCAACACAAAAATAAACCCTAAATGAAGTGTAAGAGATGGGGAAATACGGGAAGAGAGAGAGAGAGAGAGAGAGAGAGAGAAATAGAGGGATGGCTCGAGAGGAAGAAGACCCAAATTAACAGAGAGGGAGAAGACTGAGAGCGATATAGAGAGAGAGAGAGACAAAAACCTGTGATTTGCAGCAATGGCAGTGGTGATTTCTAGCAGTGGTGGTGGCGACTTGCGATAGTGGGAAGCGACGGTGGCTGACGACGTGCTACGATGGAGCCGGCGTCAAGTTTGGTGGAGAGTGGTTTGTGAGTGGTCTGTGTGTGTGTGTGAAACAAAGGGGAAGGCACTAATATTTACGCTTCCCTCCAAAACAAATTTCCTACCTTTAGCGACTAAATATTTCTTTTGTCGGCAAAAACTAATTAATCAACAACTAAATTATTTAGTCGGCAAAGAGTTCCCGAATAAATAACCCTAATTTTTAGCAATGAAATTTTTTTGGTTGGCAAAAGGCAGTGTACGCCGACTAAAAGCAAAATTAGTAGCCTAAAATTTTGACAAGCACAGACTAAAAACTTTTTAATCGCCTATTTTGCATATTTTTAGCGACTAAATTTTGTTTAGTTGCCAATAACTAATATATGGCTACTAAAAAAATTTTAGTAGCTAAAATTCACAACATTGTTGACCAATAGGGAAATTAGTCGCTAAAGGTCTAATTTTTGGCAGCCAAAAATGTTTTAGTCGCCAAATTTGGTTGCCAAAGGTGCATTTTGTTGTAGTGTATATATACAATAGAACAATACAAACTAATCCAACTATGGCGAACCTTCATGAAGACTTTTCATGATATTTCTTTCATAATACCTAACATTATTGTATATTTATTTGGTAGGTGTTGAATATTTTTAGAACAATTTTAGGCCCCGTTTGTTTGGAGAGTTAGAGGGAGGATTGAGATTGGTAGTGAGGTGGAACTCACTAACATTGTGTTTGTTTTGAGAGATGGGGAGAGAATTGATAGTGAGCTTTAGAATATAAATCCCATTGGGGAGGGGATTTGGATGGGCTTCCAAGACTTGGTATTAGAAAAATAGTCCACCGGAATAGAAATTTTTATTTATTTTTTTGTTTTTTACACGTTGAGCATTTTTTTTAAATATTAATGTTTAATTTTTTTTTTTTTTGTATTTTTTGTTAAGTAAAAATCATTATTTTTATTTGTTTTATTTTTTTTTGGAAAATTTTTAATTTTTTTACATGTTGTACATTTTTTTTAAAAACATTAATGTTTAATGTTTTTGTATTTTTTTTATTTTATATTTATTTTATATAAAAATAATTTAACAATCTTTACACTAATCACTATCATCAAAACAAACAAAATTTTACTTAATCCCCTCACTATAAATCTCATTCATTCTGCCTCTGAAAACAAACGGAGCCTTATATGATTTTTATTGTGTGAAACCGTGGTTCCAAACTAAACCGATCCATGTTTAAATAGTTTGGCTGAGATTGGTTTCACAATTTAAATAGTTTGGATTGGTTTTATAAAAAATAAAACCATAGTTTATGGATTAGTTCTGATTTTATTCCAAACCGTTCCGATCTGGACAAAGCTCAGCTCTACAATTTGGTGAAAATCCTAAACCAAATAAATTTTAAATTTTGAGTTTTGGATGAGTTTTCAAAAAGCTTAAACCAAACAGATTTTACGTCTTGGATGTTGAAAAATTAATTCAAAATTTTAACTAAACGCACCCTAAAGTCTTGAGATTTGAAAAAGATTGATAAATAAAACTAGGTAATGACTCAGAGCCATACTTCTTTTCATCGTACATTCCTAACAACTCAGGAATTGAATATTTCTGTCTTTTGTTAAAGTCGGAAATTAAATATTTTACTTTTTAAAATGTGATCGGATCACAATGTGCATGATGGAATTAATTTCGTTGAAAATGAAGGATACCTAACGACACTACCGTAGCGACTCTCTCACTTAACTACGCCACTACTGAGATAGTTTTGAAGCATATTTTCACATTCTCTAATATCTTTGCAAATTTTTTCAAAAAAATAAATTATAAACAGATTATATATATATATATATATAATTTATTCAGAATGATATGATTTCTTGTATTTTTTGTGATTATAAATTATATTGAAGATTATTTTCCCTTGAAATAAAAAAAAATTACAAAATACATATTTAAAGCATTTTATAGCCAAATGGACATTCCTAAAAGCAAAGTTAATTTAATGAATATAAACTACATTTTTCAATTAGCTCTTTTGAAAATAATAAACTTCACTTAAAATAATAGACTTAGGTCTCGTTTGGGAACTCTCTTTTTTAGTCAAAAAGTCAAAAAGTTATTAAATTAGCCAAAAAGTCAACAATTCATACTAAAAAGTCAAAAATTCTCTATTCTCTCTACTTTTTGTACATCTTTTCGTAAAAAGCCAAAAAATCATCCCAAACATACTAAGGCTTCGTTTGGGAAGCCATGGTTTGGGCTTTTTTTGGCTATTTTAGCCATAAAAAACAAAATAAGTTATTTTAGCCATAACAAACAAAACATCACATCCAACCAATAATCATTACATTCTTCTCTCACAAAAAAACTCAAAAAAGCCAAAAAGCCAAAAAGTTCTTCCCAAACCAACCTTTTAAGCTCAGGTTAAAATAGCCAAAAAAGTCAAAAAGTCAAAAAGCCAACCCACTTCCCAAACGGAGGCTAATTTTTTTTAACTCATATTTTAGTCAAATAACTAAAAAATTACTAAATTAGCCTGTTCCAAACGAGGCCTTAGTAGGATAATCAATCAAGAATGCGTGTGAACAAAATCAAACTCCCCAACATCGAAAAGTTTTAAACTCAATGCTTGGTAGAGTCCAAAAAAGCAACCCTGACAAGGCATTTTAGTAGACTTCTTTAAGATTAGTTTGGCCGTCGTACTCCTAATTTCAATCAAAATATTGAAATTCAAGCATTGCAACAGAGTTAGGGGTTTTGAGAGATAACAAACTTAAACGTTCACAATATTGAAATGAAAACAGATGGCAACTTGTTCATTGATTTTTTAATCATAGGGTATCTCATGAACAAACCCGGTATGACAATACCTAACCTAATCTCTCGAGGCCAATGCAAGTGTGTGGATATTCTAGTAGCAAGATAAACAGCTGCAAAGGACTTAAAAACGCCATTTTATTTTTTAATTTATTTTGACATTTATATGTGATTTAAATAATATTCAGCTTGCTTGGTTAGGTTTTTCAAAAAACACTTTTCAGAAAAATTTACTTTCTTATTTTTTGTATTTTTTTATTTTTACTGAATTTTTTAAATATTTTAAGCAATTTTTTTTTTTACTTTTTAGACATATATAACATAAATATACCTACAAAGTAAAAAATTTATAAAAAAACCTTTTAAAAATTTACTAAATACCAAAAATATAAAAAAAAAATATGAGAATTCAGTACATCGTATTTTTTTGTATTTATTATTTTTTTAAAATATTTTTTCACAATTTTTTTACTTTTTAGATACATCTAAGTAAGGTGCATCTAAAAAAATAAAAAAAAAATGTTTAAAATTTTAAAAATATTCACTAAAAACAAAAAAAAAAAACACGAAAATAAAAATTAAAAAAAAACTCATTTTTTAAAAACTTTAATTCAAAAAACTCAAACCAAACATATAGATTCTTACGCATATGAAGGAGGGAGTGATAATATCTACCATGCATAATAAGGCCTCGATTGGGGAGTAACTATTTTAGTTAAAAAATTAAAAAGTCACTATAAATTATTATATTATTCTTTCTAATTTTTTTTTTATATATATCTTTACTTAAAAAGTTAAAAAATTATTAAAATAATTTATTCCTAAATAAGATCTAAAAATTACAAAACACATCACAATCAGAGGATTTTAATGTTTACTTTTATTTCCTTTGAATGCTACCTTTCTAGGAGAGAGAGAGAGAGAGAGAGAGAGAGTCTTCAAGTAACATCTAGGAGAGAGAGAGAATCTTACCCAAAATAATATCTAGGAAAGAGTAGATCTTGAAAAATGTTTAAGATTTATAAAAGTATTTTATAATTTAATTTACAATGATATGATACGACGATAGTATTACATATACTAATTAATATATTAATTAGTGTATTAAGATTTACTATGATATTATTATTTTAAAATTATAACCTTACCCATTATACAAATTATAACTATTCAAAATTTTTAAAATCATGTCACATCATTTGTTAATACACTAATTAATATATCAATTAATACATATAGTATTATTTATGATAAGATACATTTTAATTTTTAATTTATCATATATTCAATTGTATAAAATCTTCTTATCTTATTGCACCATTATAAATAAATTTAAAACTTAAATTATAAATATCTAACATTATTAGTGAATCTTATATGAATGAGTGAGAGAGAAGAGATAATTGAGAGTATAACAAGTTGTAACGACTTGTACTTACATCTCACATCACATCCCACTACTAGCAAAAAAGAAGACGAGAGAGGGAAGGGAGAGCTATGTCCAACTTTCTAATCAGAATGTGAAAGTAATACAAAAATAAGAAAAGCCACTCCTCCACTACTTGAGGACCATTCATAGTTTCCTGGTCATTAAAAGTGTAGTAGGCCCCTTATCTATCTGCACATTTATTTCCATTCCTCCCTCTTATTCCGGAAAAATTATACACCCATTGTATTACATAATCATATTTTCTTATCAATCATTATTTATTATATTTTTTAAAATTTTATAATTATCTAATATAAATAATTAATATTTTATATTTTCCATCAATCATATTATCATAAAATATCACGTAATTATACTCCTAACCTACCAAATGATCGCCTTGTGCCATCATTTGGACACTGCATTCTTTTTCCCTTTTCTCCAGAGCAATATTTGGATTTAACAAGGTCCTTATGATTAAGGAATTGTTGTTGTTGAAATTTATGTATATTAAATATAATGAGGATCTAAATAATAAATAATGAAGTTGGGTAGGATCTCTATTATACTCGCAATGAATTTAAGTTATATATTAATTATTCTATGGAGGTAACAATACTGTATATTAAATAATATGAGCAGAATATAGTTGTTTCTCTCTTAAAAGTTTTAAATTTTTAGATGAGTTAATCATTAGCTATCAAGTGAAAAATAAATCGGAGGTTCGAACCATATCACCTATTCAATAATTTAAAATATTTTCACGTTTTTAACAGACTTACAAAAAATGTCTCACTATACGTGAGTGGATGTAATGAAAATATAAATAATAAAGTTATTGCTCTCATTCAAAAAATTTTAATAATTTTGATATAAGGTATATGAGTTTAAAAAAATAAAAAATAAAAAGATAGAAAAAGAACATGAATTTTATTTTTATTTTTTTTGGGTGAGAAAAAAAAAGAAAACTGAAAATGAATATATATTAGTTAAAAGTTCTCATTTTTTTTTGTTTTTGTTTAACTACAATTTCGTTTTCTTTATATAATATATATATATATATATTTTTTTTCCTTAACAAATTTAAAATTCAAATGTAACCTTTGAAGTGATCAATTAAAGATGAAAAAAATTAATCTTGAGTTTAAAGATTTCATTGACATTATCAAATTAATAAAAGAAAACAGGCAGTATGCCACTAGTTAACATGATGAAATAAGTGGAAGAGGTGTAGGCCCAACTAAGCATATCTGGATATAAGTGAAATTTTAATTCCCATGATGTAACCATTACCATTGCTTTCCCTAAAGTTACCATATTGGAAAATTGATACAATAAAAGCCCAATGCTTTGTTACAATTATTTGATTTGTTTATTTGCTCTTGTCATAATCATCCAAAGGAAAATGTCCTCTTGGGGTAAGTGTGGGAATGGATTCATCAATATTCCCACTCACAGTTTTATATAATACTAGTTATATACTAATTAATAATATTATGTGCAAATATATTTTATATATATCTATATGTATAAGAGGCGCTTAACTGTTTGAGTTTCGTTTTTTCTTTTTGATTTTATCCTTTCATTTTGAATAATTTACTAATAGTGGCCTATATGTTGAGTGAAGATTTTTCCGTAATTACGCAAGCATTCTTGATCAATAATGCAACGGATTTTTTTATAATTACGCAAACATTCTTAGTCAATTATAAAATAGGTTTTTTCGTAATCATGCAAATATTCTTGGTCAATTATGAAACATGAATATCTTATATTTTTGACAAATTACAAATACATTGATAACGTTTGTTTAAAATATGAATTGATCTTATAATACTAGAAATTACAATTATCGTTTGTTATAAATTTTAATTTAACGCAATACTCAAGGAAAAAAAAATTCTTCTATGCAATAATAAATTATCAAAATTGTTTATTGAAAAATATTTCTTATATCATTAAAAATTGTTAATTAACTTAATAATTTATTTATTAACAAAATTATCATTAAAAATTGTTAATTTACGTAATGATTTATTTATTAATAAAACTAATCATTTGTTATGCGAGTATGATTTATGTATTAATAAAATTAATCATTTGTATATATATGTATTTTCTTCTGCTTCTTTATTAGTTCAGTGACTTATCTTAGTATTTTTTTTAGATAGGAAAATTATCTTAATATTTATTTTATATTTATCTGTTGAGAAAAGTTACACACCATAATTTTTTTTTTAAATTCGGAAGAAGTGTTAAAAACTCATAAATTCACACAAAGTGATATGGTAATAAAAATTAGAGTCGACATCATTAGGTATATAACAAATCAAAAATATATATATATATATATCATATCACATAATTCTATCATATATTTAATGATTTACTCTATTCAATTTTATATAACAATATTTTAATATTTAAAAAATTATCAAAATATAAAATATAAACATATTATAATAATAACCTGTGCCATGCACACGTCTGCATAAACTAGTATATATATATATATATATATGGTATGATTTCCTTTATACTTGCGATGGATCTAATAAGTTACATATTGATTTTTTTGTGCATAAGTATTGTATACTATTGACAAAGAAGAATTAGAGATGACACACGGTTGGAATGGGATGTGATGGAAAGGGATGAAGATGAGTTTATAGAATGTCTCGCCTCCGCTTTAAGTCATATCAGAGGTAGTATAACGTAGAGAGGTGGCAAGGGTTGGGAGGGTAATTAATTTTGCAATATGATGAATCATGGTACAGTAAGGTCTCGGTTAGGAACCTTTTATTTTAATTAAAAAATTAAAAAGTTATTAAATTAATTAAAAAATAAATAACACATATTAAAAAGTTAAAGATTTTCTTTTCTTTTTATTTTTTATACATCTTTTTGTAAAAAATTAAAAAATTATCCCAAACATACTAGTTTTTTTTAGCTCATATTTTAGTTAAATAGTCAAAAAATTATTAAATTAACCTGTTTCTAAACGAGGCCTAAGTATTAATAAAAATAAAAAATAATATAATACATTATGATTAATGATTGATAAGTAATAAAAATTAAAAAAATATAAAATAAGAGATAAAGAAACAAAAATATAAATGTCAAGCGCGAGAGGAGAAATTGCCATACCTATGAGAGATGCCTCCTTGGAGCTACGACATCATTAAAATTGACCCTAGACATCTAAAGCTTTGTACTTCATCAACTAGGGCTTGGTGACTCCTTGTTTCCCTACGTTTGTAGCATTGTGGGTAGGGTTGCTTACACCTTTTACTTTTCTAACAATGATTTATACGATTAAAAAAAATTATTAATTGTACTAATACATTAAGAATGTTCAAAAAAAAACATAAACAGTGCATCTTGTTCACTGTCAAATCATTAGTGGTGCTATTAAAGCACTACTTTTAATACTTTCAACTATTTTTCTTTTACTTTATAATTTCACTTAAATTTTATTTTAATTTTTATTATTTAAATTTGAATAATTTAATCTATATACTCTAAATTCAATTTTAATTTGGTCATTTCCGTTTACATTTTTATTAATTTTATCTACATGTACATCTCAAAAAATTGGTAAGTGTTCTAAAATTATTAATTTTAACCTTCAATTTCGACAGAAGGACTAAATTGAAATTATATTAAAGTGGAGGGACCAAATTGTTCAATTTGAAATTATAGAGACTAAAATAAAATTTAGATTAAACTATAAAAGTTAAAAGTATAATTAACCCATTTATATATGTATGTATATATATGTGTGTGTGTATGCATGTATATCTATGTAATGCGATTCAATAAAGATCTAGGCATAGAATTGGTGTATAGAAAAATATCTAAAAAATTATTGCATGGTCCAAATTTAATTCATGTATATTATAGAGTTCATATGTATAATGAATCTAAAACACACAATTAATTTTTTATAATATTTTTGTGAAAATATTTTGTATAGCTAACAATTTTACATATGATTTGCTAGATTCAAACTGGCTTTTTTGGTATAAAGGTATTTGCATATATATGTTAGGATTCATTTGGTTGATTGTAGGCACAGATTTCATACTTGATAGCTAGTTCTTGTGAGAACCACGGAAATATGAATTGGGCTTCAGAGAGCTCATTGCTGACATAATGACACATGGCTTTGATCACAATCCCCTTGCCAACAAGTCAAATGTGGTAGGCAAAAATTACATAAGAAATTTGATAAAGATTGTCATTCAAAGACTCACAAAAATTCCCTTTTATAACTTTGAGATTCTAAGATTTTGATAAGTCAAATCTTGTTTCATGTTTCTCAACATACACCCATAATCTGAATCACGATACTGAAAACTTTAACGAACAACTAGAGTGATTTGGTCGGTGAGTTGACTGGAATGGGCACTCTGATACCCAAGTTAAGGATGTTCTTCAATGGAAAAAGAGAAGCATTGTGAGTAGCGAATAACCTTATGAGTGTGGAACTTCTATCTATAGAACTTCAATCACTTCTTTGCCTTTTGGACCATGTTTGGAAATGCTTGTCATTTTTTTGATAACCAAACAAAATAAGACGCTTATCATTATTATTAGAGACTTTCTCTTATATGCTGGTTCAATCATCCAACTATTATGGAGATCGGACACCTTTCTGAAGTGATTAGGCCATTCTCCAATAAGAGTAACACGTCGGCATGGTAGTTGGTGTTTGCTTGGTCTCTATGCATTATGCTTGCATTGCTTCATCATTATTGATTAGCATTATATTGTTGTACTCTAATGTTGCCGATTATCTCTAGATTGTCAATCTCCGTACCCTTCCTCAATATCACGGTCGGCTAATGTGCCAATTTTGAGCTTAATTTTATCTCTCACAAAGATTTATTTATGGTTGGTAAGCAAATATATAAACTATATTTTCTAGGAACTCGAGTGTCAAACATAAGATCACAATATTATCTTTTCACTCCAATGTTGGTCGGTCATATCCAATGAAATTTCTCCTAGGCATAAACTAAACCTAGAGTAATTTTTTGTGAGTATAGAAAAAGCTCATTTTCTAGTTTCATCATTTTTGGTTTGGAATTAGAGATGATTCATTGATGGGGGATTATCTATACCTATTGTTTATTTGTTTTATTTATGACAATATTCTACAGATTTGAAACTGCAATAAAGATTCAGAATATTATGTAATTGTGCGCTTAATCAATATTTAGAAACTTTATCACACAAGTCTTTATTTTCTAATTATATAAGCATATAATATCTACATGGTTAATCAGGTGTTAAAAAAAAATAAAATAATTATTTTGTATAAGAGGGACATTGTAAATCAAGATCTTTGACTTATTGACTGTATAGCACTATTTTGTAATTGCTCTTTCTCTGACAGTGTGATAAATAAATTAAAAAAATCAGAATTAAAATTAAATATCCATATATAATAACGAGTGTGAAACCGAAGCTGCAATATCCCTTGGAAACTTAAGCCTAGGGTATGCCATTGGATAGACAAGTCAAATTGCGGAAGTTTAGTAGTAGTAGTAGCCAATTAACCCACAACTCATGCGTTCTAAAGTACACGCCACTTATATTGCTCTAATACGAAACTTGGCCAAGTTTTTCAGCATTGCGTAAAATTGTTTACTGCACAGCATCCACATTATTCATAGAAGGGTTTTTTTTTTTATTGATAAATCTTATTTAGAGGTGTTTTGATTCAATAAGTTCATTAAGGAAAATTATGATTTAGTTAGTTCTATATATTTATATTTTTATTCTATAAGGTCTTTTTTATATTGTTTGTTGGATTATTATACTCTTATATCTGTTGTTGATATGTATTACATATAAAAATGATATATACATTTCTTTTTTGTTCCTATCTCTATTTTAATAGTTACCATTATTCACGTTTTTCTTTTTGATCAGTTTCATTCACATTTGTGGTATTATTTCATTGTGCTAGGGTTTTGAAACTCTCTATTTGGTAGGGTTTAGAAACTTTAATTTACATATGGTAGTGAAATAATATTATAGCTCTGTTTGGGAAGAGATAGATTGGGCTTTTTTGGCTATTTTAGCCACAAAAAACAAAATAGGCTATTTTAGCCACAAAAAACAAAACATCACATCCAACCCATAATCATTACACTATTCTCTCACAAAAAAAGCCAAAAAAACCAAAAAACCCTTCCCAAACCAAGCTTTTTAGCCCAGGCTAAAATAGCCAAAAAAGCCAAAAAACCAAAAAGCCAACCCACTTCCCAAACCAACCCTATATTAATCCATTATTGTGGTGAAACTTTGTGTTCTTCCATTGTCACTTTGTGTCTGAAGTTCTATGTTCGTCCATTGTTGTACTAACTCTCTATTTGGTAGCGGTTCACTCGTTTTAACGTCTAAATGTCCTCTCTATTACCACTTAAGTAACTGCTCAGAATAAAAAACCAAAAAAATAAAAATAATTTTATTTATAATATAATTATTTTGCAACTTTCTCATTTGTTTACAATTTGCGTGCTAAAAATATCTCAATTTATAACAGTATTGCATTATTTAAGCCTTGAAATATGACAACTTGATCACGTTGTTATTGCTTATGCTTTTTTTTGTTTTTTTGGTAAATTACAAACTCACCCTAGGAAGTTTACTTAAATTATGAATTATCCTATGTAGTTCTGGAAATTATATTCTACCCCTAAAGTTTATGGGTTCGTTTGGTTTGTATTTGTGAAAAATTTTTGAGAAATTTTCTCTACAAATAAGTTTTTAAAAGTAATCAAACCAAATAAATTTTCTCAAAAAAATTTCTCAAAACTTGTAAACCAAACAAGTTTTCCAAACAAATCTCTCTCTCACACACATCAAATCAATCACTTTTTTCAAAACTCTCTCTTAAAATAATTTTTCAAAACATCTTTTGAAAAAAACCAAACCAAACAACTTTTCGTACTTTTTATCTCTAAAACACATCTCTCAAACATAAACCAAACATATATGTCATTTTATTAATAAATTATCAAGTTAATTAATAATTTTTAATAATGTTAAAATTTTATTTTAATGAATAATTTAGATAATTTTATTATTGTTTAAGAGAAAAGTTAAAAATTTTAATTTTTAATTAATTCTATTAAATAAAAAAAAATTAACAAAGAAATATTTGTAATTTTTTAAATTATAAAAAATAATTTATATTTTAAATAAATTTTAAAAAATTTATTTATTTATTTATTTATTTATGTTTGAACAATGTTATTGCTTATGCTAGCTGGCTGGCCGTGTGTTCACACGTCTATCAAATGTCAAATTGTGAACTACATTTTGATTAACACAAACGCAAACTGTGTACTAGAGATAGCAAATTCGATTCAATCATTTGCAAAAAGTCAGACCCTACTTATTATTTATCAAAAGTGAATCTTAATTACTTTTTTTTGTCTTTTAGTACTGGGGTGTTTGAGTTTGCTTTTTATTTTTATTTTTATTTTTATAATATCCCTTTTGTTTTTTTTTTCATTTTTTTAGAAGTTAAAAAAATTAATGTATTTGAAAAGTTATTAAAGTAATTTTTTGAGTAACGTGACATTTCACTTTTTTAACGATGACAAATAATTTAATGATTTTTTGATTTTTTAATAAAAAAAAACTTTTTCAAGTTGTTTATGAATACACTTTAAGCCTATTTTGAAAAATAAGTTAAAAATTAATTTTTAAATCTTTTTTATTTGTTTAAAAGAAATATGTAAAAAAGTACAGAGGTCATATGACCTAAAATAATTAAAAAGTTAAAAAATTGACTTTTAACTCAATTATCAAAATAGGCTTTAGTTTTATTTTTGTTTTGTGTTTTCAAAATTTTATTGTTCTTATTATTATTTTTTCTACAAACATAATTTTTCTATTTTTTTTATAAAAGAAAAAACTAAAAATTGAAAATAATTTTATGAAACGGCTCTATAAATACATTTTCTAAAAAATAATACTAAACAAAATGTCATAATAATATCAATTGTTATCATTTTTACTATTTGGGATGATCTAAATAAGTGCACTTTTTGTCTTTTTATGAAAAGATGTGCAAAAAAGTAGAGAGGTGATATGATGAAAAAAAGATAAAAAGATGGATTATTTAGGGAATGCCAAACCAGCCCTTATTCTCACCATGATTAACAACAGTAACACTGCAATTTGCGAAGCATCCTGCCAAATATAACACAACATTGTTAGAGCAATTCTAGCTATTTTTATTTAGGCCTTATTTGGCATACAACAGTTTTAGTCAAAAAGTCAAAAAATTATTAAAAAAAATCAAAAAGTCAATAACTTATACAAAAAATTCAAAAATTCTTTTTTTCTCTTCTTGCACATTTTTTTGTAAAAAATCAAAAAATTATTCGAAAGATATTAATTTTTTTATTTCATATTTTAGTTAAAAAGTCAAAAAATTACTAAAATAATCTACTTCCAAACGAAGCCTTAATTGTGCTATTACTGAAATTTGAGATGATGTGCATAAAATATATACTATCATATGTTATTTATCGTGTCAAATTTAGTTTGATGAGAAATGGTATTGATGAATGTGTTGGTGGTGAGGTAGAAGAAGCGAGAGATGAGGAGAGGAGTGAGAGAAATAGATCACCAGACCAAGCCGTAGAACTAGAGAGAGGAACATGGTGAGAAACGAAGAAGATGAGAGAGAAGAGAGAGAGGATGAGAGAGCTCAGGATTTGGTTTCCACTATGTGTACAATATAGGGGTGGGCGCGGGTCGATTGCGGCCACGAAACCTCCAATTCGCCATCCATCCGCCAGATTGGTGGATTAGATAAAATCAATCCGTATACGTCCGCCAATCCGGCGGATGTGGATTGAGCGGATTAGCGGTTTAGTAGATAGATGCGAATCGGTTTGGCGGTTTAGAATTTTATAAACTTTCAACATAATTCAATTTGTGCACTTCTTTAAAAAAAAAAAAAAAAAAAAAAAAAAAAAAAAAAAAAAAAGAGGAAGAAGAAGAAGAAGAAAGTATTACAGTTAATGACTTAAAAAAATATTACAATCATTACATACCTCATCCAAAGCAAGAAAGTTTGAAACTTTAGAATCTTACAATCACTGCATGTCTCATCCACATACTACAATCACAGTATGCCTCATCTACATAAAGTATTACAATCTGTGATTCTCAAAATATAAAGACAATTCAAACTACCAAAACACAATTCAAACCATCAAAACCATGAACAGAGTAGTAGTAGAGATTGTATGTCTCTGTATTGTTACATCTATATCTGTTTTTGAAAATAAAAACCAACCAGCATATATCATACTTTTTATTTATTATTTTTAGAGATAGATTTAAAAACCAAAAAATATAGATAAATAATACATCTATATCACAAACAGAATATTCAAACAAATTGAAACACAAAGTCTTATAAATTATTAGGGGTGTTCGCGGTTTGGCGGTTCGGTTGTGGCCAAAGGAATCTCAAATCCGCCATCTGTATGCCGTATTGGCGGATTGGAGAAAATCAATCCGCAATCGTCAACTCGTCATCACACATCCGTCCAAAATGCAGCAAATCAGTTTGGTTCGGTCAATTTTGACAGATCGATATATCCGCTGCTCACCCCTAGTACAATATATATTTATGAGTATTTTGATCATTTTAGTTAAAAATGACTTTATAAATAAAATATTTTTAATTAAATAAAATTAAAATTAAAGGCTCTGTTTGGTTGTGCTCTGAAATTAATTTTCGACCCGTGTGTTTGAGTATGATGTTTGGTTTCCGTTTCAAATCAATTTTCTACACTCTGCAGAGAGAACTCTGCGCATCAGACGCCTTTTTTGTCCACCCGGATGACCACCCGGTAGACCACCCGGATGTCCACCCGGATGTCCGGCTGGTTCCAGATTTTTTTTTTTTTTTTTTTTTTTTTTTTTTTTTTTTGCAATTGATTTATATAATTCGGACAAATATTTTCTGAAAATTTTTAAATTTTTTATGTGCTTTAAAATAATTTTGAATTGTATATTTAGTTATGAGTTGTAAATTTTTGTATCACATATCAAATGTCACATCAATAATTTCCCACTCAAATCAAACCTCTTTTCCAAAACTATTTTCAAAACTCTTTACCAAACAAATTTTCTACACTCAAATCATAATTCCACAACACACAAACTCAAAATATAACTCATACTCTCAAATCACATTTACAAAACTCTACCAAACACTACCAAAATTTTTGAATTGAGTTCTCTTAAAACTAACTTTAAAATATATAAAAAAAATTGTTGAATTTAAAATAATAAAAATTAACATAAAATTTGAATTAAACTAACATCAATGTGAATTAAAAATTTGTAAAACCTTTATAAAAATTTCTTAGGTCAGATAATCGACTACACTAACGTTAATGTGGATGTGCCAATAATAATAGTCTTATTTGAATTTTATTTTCACATGTTGTTTGTTTATCAAACCTCACAATTTCAAAGTCATCCTCCTGACTCCGTGCTTTTCAGATACTCATCTAGCTAGGGGATATATACAAGATACCTCCCACAACAGAATCTTCATCTCCTCTCTCTCTCTCTCTCTCTCTCTCTCTCTGTCTGTATATATATATATATATATATATGTATAAAAACACTTAAATAACCTTAAAAAACTTCAGCAGTAGATTATGGAGATGGAGAGCCGTAGACCGGCGAACCGGTCGCCACTGACCCGGCTCAACATGTTCATGGCGAAGAACAGAGTCGGAAAACGGTTCAAACTGGCCGAACGGAACACTACCTTCACGACGGAGCTCCGCGCCGGCACCGCCACCTTCCTCACCATGGCCTACATCCTCGCCGTCAACGCCTCCATCCTCTCCGACTCCGGCGCCACCTGCTCCGTCTCCGACTGCATCCCCCTCTGCTCCGACTCCACCGTCTCCGCCGCCAACTGCTCTGGCAAGAACCTCACCCTCATCCAACCCGACTCCTCCTGCAAATTCGATCCGGTCAATCCGGGTTACACCGCTTGCCTCGAGCGGGTCCGAAAAGACCTCATCGTCGCCACCATCGCTTCTTCTCTCATCGGATGTGTGATAATGGGAACGTTCGCGAATCTTCCTCTCGCTCTCGCTCCGGGCATGGGAACCAACGCGTATTTCGCTTATACTGTCGTGGGTTTTCACGGTTCCGGCAACGTCTCGTACCGTTCCGCTCTCACCGCTGTTTTCATCGAAGGCATGATCTTCTTGATGATTTCAGCAATTGGGTTACGAGCGAAACTCGCGAAACTCGTTCCGAAACCGGTACGAATCTCTTCCTCCGCCGGTATCGGACTCTTCCTCGCTTTCATCGGATTACAAAACAACCAAGGCCTCGGACTCATCGGTTACAGCTCATCAACGCTGGTCACACTCGGTGCATGTCCAAGCTCCTCACGCGCCTCCCTGGCTCCGGTCGTCACAGCAGCAAACGGCACCGTCAGCCTCCTCTCCGGCGGGACAGTCTCCGGCGGCATATTCTGCCTCAACGGTCGCATGGAAAGCCCTACATTCTGGCTCGGCGTTGTGGGTTTCGTGATCATCGCTTACTGTATGGTGAAAAACATCAAGGGTGCTATGATCTACGGAATAATCTTCGTCACCGCCGTGTCGTGGTTTCGAAACACCACCGTGACGGTGTTTCCAAACACCACCGATGGCGACACGGCTTATCAATATTTCAAAAAAGTGGTGGATGTTCACGCAATCAAGTACACAGCCGGAGCTCTCAGCTTCAAAAGCATGGGAACGGGGCATTTCTGGGAAGCTCTGATCACATTTCTGTACGTAGACATACTCGACACCACTGGAACTCTCTATTCGATGGCTCGATTCGCGGGTTTTACAGACGAAAATGGTGATTTCGAAGGCCAATACTTCGCTTTCATGTCCGATGCTTCGTCGATCGTTGTGGGTTCGTTGTTGGGTACATCGCCGGTGACGGCGTTTATCGAATCGTCGACGGGGATAAGGGAAGGAGGGAGAACTGGGTTGACGGCGTTAACTGTGGCGGGGTATTTCTTGCTGGCGTTCTTCTTCACGCCGTTGCTGGCTTCAATTCCGCCGTGGGCGGTGGGGCCGCCGTTGATTCTTGTCGGAGTTCTGATGATGAGATCGGTGGTGGAGATTGAATGGGACGACATGAGGGAGGCGATCCCGGCGTTCGTTACGTTGATTTTGATGCCGTTGACTTACTCGATTGCATACGGTTTGATTGGTGGGATTGGAACTTACATTATTTTGCATATGTGGGATTGGGGGGAGGGGTTGTTGAGGAAATTTGGGGTTCTTAAGGGGGTGAAAAGTAGTAATAATAATAATAACAATATTGAAGGGGTCAATGGTGCAAATAGTGAAGTTGCTAGGGAGGGGAGTGTTAAAGCTGTTGAGGTTTGAGATGGTTTAAGAGTTAAAAAATCTCTCTTTTGTTTTTATTAATTTTGTATGTCAAAATTTCAATTTGTAGGGAAAAGAAATAGTAGAAAGAGAGAGAGAGAATTAGATTCTTTATGGATATATAGCGTAAATACATTGCCCTTTTAATTTTTAATCAAAGGTTTTGTTCATTTTTATTATTTTTTAGTTTTTGTGATGCATTTGAAAATTTGTTTATTTTTAATAAAAATGACACTTAATTCATTATGCCTTGGTTTGGAATATTTTGGTTTTTAATTACTTTAATATGTGGTTAAAAAGTTTCGTTTAAAATAAAATTTTTGACTTTTTATTTTTTATTTTTGTGAGAGGAAAAATGAAATGATTATGATTTGGAGGTAACATTTTATCTTTTTGTGTCTATTTTAGAATCAACCCACCTAAACCCAACTTATCAAACCAGTGCTATTTTTAAAAAGAATAATGTTTGAGGGCCCGAAATTAGGGGTTCGAATTTGGCTCGAAACCCAAAACGACGTCGTTTTGGGTTTCAATTTTTTTTTTTTTCTCTTCATTTTCTTTCTCTTCCTTTTCTTTTTCTTCGTTGAACACAGGAGAAGAGCAGAGACGAGAGAGAGAAACAGAGTCGTCGTCGTCGTCGCAGCTCGTCTGCCGATCGTCGCAACTCGTCGGTCGTCGGCGTCGCAGCCCTACCTCCGCCCGCCGCCGTCTCCGCCTCCACCTCCACTTCCGCCCTATTTTATTGGCCCCTCCAGTCCAGTTCTTCTTCTCCTCCTCCTTCTTCTTCTTCTTCTTCTTCTTCTTCTTCTTCTTCCCCCTAATTTCGAGCCAAATTCGAGCCCCTATTTCGGGCTCTGTACCGGGGTTGTTTTAAAAATCATCTATAATGATGTGTACAAATGTCAAATTTTAATTTATCAAAATTTCATCATGTGAGATTAAGGCCTTATTTGTCATTCCTTAAAAAAGTCAAAAAGTCACTATCTTATCTAAGTCATGTCATCTTATTTAAATCACATCACCTATATACCATATCACTTTAAACCCAGCTCATATTTCATAAAAAATTAAAAAGTACACTTATTTAGAACATCTCAAACAAAGCTCTCAATATCACATCATTAAATTAGAAGTGATAAATTAGAAGGGTGTAACATTATTATTCTATTATTATTAATTTTGAGGGGGAAAAGAAATAAGAGAGGGAGAGAGAGAGAGAGAGAGAGTAGTTATTTGACATCCCATAAAATAGTATTTTTTTTTTAAAATCTTTTTGTGATCAATCAGTGTGTTTGGTTTGAGTTTTTTGGATTAAGTTTTTTAAAAATTGATTTTTTTGGTTTTCGTGTTTTTTTTGTTTTTAGTGAATATTTTTTAAATTTTAAACTTTTTTTTTTACTTTTTTAGATGCACCTTACTTAGATGTGTCTAAAAAGTAAAAATTTTGTGAAAAAATATTTTAAAAAATTAATAAATACATAAAAATATAAAAAAATGTACTGAATTCTTATATTTTTTTGTATTTTTGGTATTTAATGAATTTTTAAAAGATTTTTTTTATAATTTTTTTACATTTTAAGTGTATTTATGTTAGGTGTATCTAAAAAGTAAAAAAATTGCTTAAAATATTAAAAAAATTCAATAAAAACAAAAAAACACGAAAAATAAGAAAATAGAATTTTCTGAAAAGTGTTTTTGAAAAGTGAAAACAAGCAAATTATCTTTTTTTTTTTTGCCACATTTTTTTTTTAAATAAAAAACTAAAAAGTACAATAAATACATTACTCTTTTAATTTTAAGTCAAAGTTTTTGCTTCATTTTTATTATTTTGTATTTTTTGTGATGCGTTTGAAAACTTTTTATTCGAAATAAATGGTAGACAACTAACAAGGAAGTTCAAACATTTTACTGGAGAAGTTAACAAAATATTTGTTATACGTTTCGTTGACGTTTAATATTTTTGTCAAAAATATTTACTTATGTTTTGTTGTTTGACTAAATAAAAAATAAGTAAAACAATTTTTAAGAAAAATATTTTTACATTATTTTTTTAAAAATAACTTATCTTTAAAAATTTTATAAATTAATTTTTATAAAGTTAACATTCACTCACTACCTTTTCAACACATTTAGGCATTGTTTGTCATAACCTAAAAAAGTCAAAAAGTTAAAAAGTTACCATCCTATTTAAGTTATATCACCTCTCTACCACGTCACTTCAAACACAATTCATACCCAACTCATATTTCATAAAAAGTCAAAAAATATACTTATTTAGACCATCACAAATCACCCCTTAATCTTTTCAAATAACTATATTCACTAAAAAGTCATAAACGATATTTTCTTGAATCAAAATTTCTCTTTTAGTTAATAAAATATTTTTCTTTCAAGTGTCAACTAAATATTGAAAAAAAAAACTTTTTTTTGTGTAAAATTAATTTAAAAGAAAATTATTATTTTGTAAAAAATATTTTACGTCAAAATAAATAGAGATATAGTGTGTATTATATTATAAAATTGAAAAAAAAGAAAAGGAAAATTAAAACTTTTTATATGTTGATTTGTTAATCAGGAGTGTTTGGCACACGATTAGAAAAGTTACTTATTTATTTATTTTTTGTTTTTAGTGATATTGATTTTAAATTATGTTAATTTTTTTTTTATTTTTCATGTTGGTCTTGTGTAGACAAATTTAAAAGATTTAAAATTCAAAAAATATATTAAACAATAAAAATAAGCTTACGTGCACGCACACAAATTTTTGACCTTTTCAGATATATTTTTTTAAAATTTATACTTTCGGGTCTATCTAGTAAAATAGAACTTAAAAGTGTAAAATCTTTGAAAATTGTTAAAAAAAAAAAAAAAAACTAAAATTGGAACGGAAAAAAAAAAAAGAAAAGCCTAACAAAAACAATTATTAAAAAGCCAACCCTATAGTATTGTTGTAATTTTTTGGAAAAATTACTGTTTAGTGTAATTTTTAAAAAAACTATTGCATTATTAGTGAAATTTTTTTATTTATTATCAATATATATATATATATATATTTTGTAAATATGTTTCGCTACACCATTGTAATCCCCCCCTTATTTTTTTGGGCTTTCGGTCGAAAGGTCAAAAATCAAAATTTCTGTCTAAACATCCAGGCCAAAAAAAATGAAAAATTCTATTTCTACAGGTCTATTTAACTCTATACACACACTTAATGAAATATTATTTCAATGACAATTGTACCCTAAAGCAAAATTACTATAATGGACCTATCACTACCCATATCAAACAACAACACCACATTGCAGAATATACTACCCAATGCATGCATAGCTCCATTGACAAAAGCTTTAGACCAGAAAAACTCAACCATGTTATGCTTAATATTGGAAGCATCAACTCTGCTGGGGACCCCCAATGGGGGTGACCCCCAATGACCCCCCAGTGCCACGTGTCTGCCTGGGGTTGGCTGAAGAGGAGACCCCCAGCACCCCCACTAGGGGTCTCAAGCTTTATTCTTGGAAGCATTCACAGTCTTCCATTTCCCAATACTAAGAGCATAAACCTCTACTTTAGGAGGAACTAAGTAATTCTCTCTCCCAGGCCCAGACAAATACATAACCCTCATAACTTTGGGGTCATTAGTCCGAGGATCGACACCGAACCCAAGAGTGAACATGTAAGGACCATAGTGATCGAAACATAACTTGGGTTTGAAAGAATTAGAGACTTGCGAACATAGGATTCCAGAGGATGATAGTGTAAGTGTAGCCGAAGCAATCGTCGGAGAGAGAAATCAAGTCGTGAAAGCTACTGACGACTTTGAAGTGGTTCTTTGAGTGAGGATTGAAAGGGCAATAGAGGTCAATGAGATTGGTGAATGGTTTGTCGTCGAGAAAGAGAGAGTAGTTCCTCCACAATGGTTTGGGTCCCCAACTTCTTTATCAATTTTTTTAAAAATTGAGTTATGTCTTTAATGGAGGGTTGAGGTGGTGGGTCTTCATTGTGTGGAATTGAAATAGGGGTCAACTGTTGATCTACAATTTTGAAGATGTCTGTGGAAAGATGGTTGAGGTAGTGTGTGTACTCGGATATGAGTTAAAGGTATGATTGGAATATTTGGCGTGTGGAATGAGAACAATAACAAATAATCAAATTACTAAGCGTGTATATTGAGAAATAATGTACACATAGGTAAGTAGATGTGTGGAAATAGAATTTCTCCAAAAAAACTTTGTCCATAAGGACAGGTTAGTGCAAAATGTCCAAACTACCCTTACATATTTATATAATATATCCGGTTCAATTCTTTCGCACTCTTTCACAAACACTCTCTCTCATTTAACCCTAAACCTTCTCTCTCTTTCTCTTATCGATTCCATCTCCACTACCAAAACCAAAGAATTATGTTACTTGTAGGAGTCATCATAGGGGTAGAGGTAGACACCGGAGGGTGACGATACAGCTACGGCGCGGCGGCGACAGTGTGTGTGAGTTCGACTAACTCATAGCCTTCTCTTTTTTTCTCTCTCGTACTCTCTTTATCTCTTTCTTAGTCTTCTCAGATCTGGAATGCCTTCAAGCTTTGGATTGTCGATTGAGCCGTCCTACCAGTTGAGAAATTCTTCAATTTCGGTGGTAGTTCTATGAAGAAGAGGGGCGGTTGTGGTGGTATAAGAGAGTTGTTGTCACCATCGTGTTGTCAGGCAAAGAAGTGCGCGAAGCTGATTTGATAAAGGTAAAAAGGTACCGCCGTGTCACACCCTGAAATAACTAGCAAAAAAACCATCTCATAATAATAATGAAATAAAGATACAATACATAATATAATGCCCTTTCATTTCATATGATCTCGAATATACAAAAAATAACACATGCGGCTATACATTCATGAGTCCTAATCCTGAATCTATAGCATGTGCTATAGACAAAAGATATGAAATCTAAACTAAACATGTAATTAAATGTTTTAAAGGCTAAACTTTCTACGACGATGCTTGGTTATAATAAAAGTGAGTCCAAGCTCAATACAGTTAAAGCCCTAGGCATATACAGAAAGAAATACAACAACTAAACAAAAAGAAGCCTTCAGCTCCAAGTTTCTCCCAAGCTATGTTCTTGGTGGAGACATATCATCAGCACTTGAAAATGGTTTTTTCATATAAGGTGAGCTAAAACCTAGTAGAAATACTCTAACACAGCATATGAATCTTAACAAAGATATAAGATGAATAGATATGCAATGCTCGTGCCGAAATCATTTTATATCTCCCGTCAAAACCATGCAATGTCAAGTCTATATCACAATTCAAGAAATCTGTCACGACCCAAAGCCGCTTCTATAGGTTTAGCGTTGTAACCGGCCAGTAATCCTTGGATTACCAAAAGCCTCTTCAGATAATAATGTATAATTAGGGGTTGCAGAATCAAATACATAAAATATACATAGTCCATCAAGCTGTGAAGACATACATAAGATAGATAATCTTAAACTTTTATAAACACATGAGTGACGTCAAAAGATACAGTATTTACACGTTATTTCATGCACATAAAAACAGAGAAACTTGTTCGTGGAGCAAAAGAAACAAAGTCTTATACATTCATAACAACACAGCCACTAGAATTGACTTAATCTGAAACTTCCTCGGGAGGTGCAAAGGTTGGCTGATAAAAACTGAGACGCCAGGTCTTCAACTCTGAGCCTGGTCATGTGCCTGATCAGCTACACACATAATATAAACAGTGAACGAGAGCCCAGTGAATAATAACAGAGTAAAGGGTTAAATGAATGATGTCCCATGACTAAGTTAGTTCACATTCCTATTCTTATTCAATTCATATACAAAATTCAGAATTCATGCTTGATCATACATGGTTTATCCGTTAGCACTAACAGATCATATACAGAGCATCATCGATTATACTTGTCAATTCCATAGAGGAACCTTCGGCCGGGTACGGATAACTTGTCAGTTCCATAAAGGAACCTCCGGACTGGGAATGGATAACTTGTCAGTTCCATAAAGGAACCTCCAGTCGGGTAAAGATAACTTGTCAGTTCCATAAGGAACCTTTGGTCCAGGTACAGATAACATACTTGCTTCATAGCATAATATCGCAAACATTTGTTAGAGTTGGACAATCATTCATAATATAAAACATGGCATTTCATAGAAAAAATCTTATTCCATAAACAAAAAATAATTTAACTTGAACATAGCTTTACTAAGTTATTATTCACAGATAATATGTAACAACCCTCATACTGTTTACTGATTAATGACTGAATGATTACCGTTAATCATTGATTACTGCGAAATGGAACTGATAATTGAACTGACTAAAGTACTGAACTGACTGACCGAAATTGAAACTGAATTGAATGAATACATCTGTTTGAACTGCATTCTATCTGTTGATTGTTTATTTGATCTGTTCGTATTTTAGTGTTTAGACTGCTAATTGAAGGCCTTATCGGCGGCCGAATCCGGAATCGATTGATGTTTAATGATCATCATAATTAATGTGATTTTATGGTATAATTATCTGAAAACTGATTAGGTATGATTAAATTAGATTAAAATAAGCCAATTAAAGAGTTTGCCATATTTGCCATTTTGCCACATGAGTGGCCCACTCAATACATATACTTGAGCCTTGTATGTACACACTTGAAGAGCATTTCCTCAGCCATATTTTGAGCACACCGCCGAACTAGAGAGAGAGGAAGTGAGAGAGTGGAATTGTTCTAGAGAATTGGCTTGAAAGGCTTGAAGAGATCATAGGAGATTTGCCTAATTGGACTCCTAAACCTTGGATACAAGACTTAGGTAAGAGAATCCAACCTTTATTGATGTATTTGAGCTTGATTCTTGCATGGTTTATGTCAAATTGAAGGTTGAGCCATGAATTAGTTCTAGAATGTTGAAATAGAGCATAATTCATGCATGCATGTTAGTATTGTTGCATTTTGAGGTTGATTACATGGATATTAGTACATGCATGCTCATATTGTTGTTATAGACCATGTTTTCATCTGGTTTTGAAAAGAAATGAGCTCATTTGAACAAGCTTTGAAGCTTTGATTTGGTTTAAATCCATGCATGTTTGCATGTTCTTCATATTTTCGAAAATGGGTTTGAATGTGGCTTTAATTGACTCACCTTTGGGGCTTGAATTCATAAATTGAGTTTTGAACCATGTTTAACTATGAGTTCACATGTGTTTTCTGGAAATTTAGCCCAAGAGGTCGAGTTTTGATGCTTTCGAACTTGAGTTTGAGCTTGGAGGTGCAATCTGGGTTTTCCAGATTTCGCACTTACGCTCGAGCGGAGAAAGTTACGCTCGAGCGTGGAATCCGAGCAACCAGCATCTCTCTGCACTGTTTTACAGTCCGCTCGAGCGGAGGATTGGGCGCTCGAGCGGAGTCTCGTCTCAAGCTCGAGCGGGCGTCGAGCGGAGATTTCACCCATCCAGTACTTTTACAGTACGCTCGAGCGGGTAAGTTTACGCTCGAGCGTGTACCTTTGTTGCATGACCGCTCGAGCGGGGAAACTTGCGCTCGAGCGAGACTCTGTTTTTTCTGAAAATGCTTTTAAATGTGCATCTTTGCATCCTCATCCCATTCTAGGCATTCGTAGGCCTAGTTTAAGACATCTTATTGAGGATATAGATGTAGAACACACCGAGGCATCTTAGGGATTAAGTTGTTATATTTCCCAACTGTGTAGCTTAGTGTGTGTTCAACCTGTGAACTGTGTAGGGTTGGCGACTGGGGAGACACGCTCTAGCATACTGTAGCCCAAACTCTGTGAGTAACAATTGTGTAAAGATATGTTCAATTGATTATCTTTTGAATATTGAACTGAACTGTTTACTGAACTGGTATTACTGAATGAATGTATGTCCTTTATTTCTGAACCATACTGTGGCATCCTTAGTACCTACGGTTTACTGTACTGTTACTGTTACAGAGATCTCTGTCGGTTCCCTCGTGGAACCACTACTGTTTACTGACTGATGGCCATCATTACTGTTCGGTCTTTTAAAACCTACTGTTACTGTTATGCTAATGGATGTACCACATATGACTGTTTACTGTACTGAACAACTGAAATACTGATTGAATTGAACTGTTTTCATTACTGTAAGGACATTCATTCTAAACCCCTTTACGCTTTATGTTATTCACTGGGCTTTAGCTCACTGCTCATATATATATGTAGGTGCACAGGCACCAGATCGGAGCTAGGAGCGTCAGGGTAACTCCAGTTTTGTCAAGCCAGCCTTTGTGCCTCACTGCGAGGTTCCGAGTTGCCATGCTATGGCTTGGGGGTGTTTTGTTTGTTTTCCCCCGCCTGTCTTCATACTGTCTAACTGTTCTGTATAGACTGAATGTTCACCGTACTGTTATCAAGGGATTAGGTCCCTGTACTGTGTGATTGTAAATTCTGTATAGACTGTACTGTTTGTGTATGTATGAATGCATGAAAAATCTTTTTGGCATACAGACTGTCACAGCTCATTGGACATTGTTTAATTACTGTATTGGCTTCCGCCAGGCCCTGTACTCTGTTTTACTGTATTACTGTATCTGCAGGCCTTCGGTAATCTCGGATTACTGGCCGGTTACGGTACTAAACCCATAGGGCCGGGTTTGGGTCGTGACAGAGTGGTATCAGAGCGATACTTACCACGAGTTATACCGCACACACGTGTCCAAATGAGCTATAGGGTGTCCTAGAAAAGTTATTAGGGCATCTCATGAGCATGATAAGTGTGTGGTTATGTTATGACTGAATACATGCTAATGTGACAAACTGTTAAACAAATGACTGCTTATGTTTAAAACTGTTATAACTACTTATAGTGAAATGGACAATGCAAATGAACCTGAGTCCTCATCTACTGAGGCAAGAATGGAAAGAATGGAAAGAATGATGGAACTGATAACTGCTAGACTTGAACAACAGAACCAACAACCTCCTCCTCCTCCTCCGGTACAGCCGGAACCTAATGCGAATGTGGATGATGGGGATATTATTGCTCTCACCCATAAATTCAGCAAGATGAAACCGCCATCCTTTCAGGGAGGCCTCGAACCGTTAAAGGCTGAAGCTTGGGTGCTTGAAACAGAAAAATTATTTGAAGTGTTTCCGTGCTCGGAAGCGAATAAGGTATTGCTAGCTACCTTCACCCTACAAGAAGAAGCTAGAAGGTGGTGGATGTTGGTCCGCGATACAAGCACTGTTTTGACTTGGGCTCAGTTCAAGGAGTCCTTCTTTGAAAAGTACTTCCCTCAGTGTGTCAGGGATAGAAAAGTGACCGAATTTGAACAGCTGAAGCAGGGCACAACGTCCGTTGCAGAATATGAAACCAAATTTACTGAACTTGCCCGTTATGCACCGCACATGGTGGATACTGAATATAAGAAGGCCAGAAAATTTGAAGGTGGCCTTAATGTGGCAATACTTGACCGGATAAATGTTTTGAAATTACCGACTTTTGTGGGTGTTCTCGACCGGGCATTGATGGCCGAGTCGAACATTGCAGCAGTGAAACAATCTGAAACGTCAACAACTGAATGGCATGGAAAAAGGCAGGGTTTCAAATTCAAGAAAGGCAAGCACAACCCAGCCAATAAGAAACAGAACACGGGATCAATGACTAGCCCCCGCCAAGGGAGTGGGTTCATTCCACCCTGCTCTGTATGTGGCAACAGGCACAAAGGGGTTTGTCACAAATTATCTGGAGCCTGTTACAGGTGTGGCAAGGTGGGCCACATGGTTAAAGATTGCCCTTCTGCTCCTCAAGGCAATAGCAAAACTGCAGCCAGCGGCGCAGCATCAAATGCTCCACCAAAGCCTAACCCTAAAGCTACCGGGAAAGAGCCTGTGAGGCAAGGCCGAGTGTTCGCACTAGTACCGGGAGATGTGCAGAATACCGAGACCGTTGTGTCAGGTATCCTTTCTATCTGTACGCAAAATGCATATGTATTGATTGATTCGGGGTCTACACATTCTTATGTATCACATGCTTTTTCACGGAAATTGAATAGACCCTTAGAACCTATGAACTATCTGCTAGCCGTATCATCACCCGTAGGGGGATCCATGACATGTGCTTATTTGTAACCCGCATGTGAAATTATTGTTGGGGATATGCATCTGTTTATTGATTTACTGCCATTGAACATTGATCATTTTGATGTAATATTGGGGATGGATTGGTTACAAAAATATCATGCCACTATTGACTGTGTGACCAAGCAAGTTGTTTTCCGTCCACCTGGTCCGCCTGAATTTGTGTTTAATGGGGTTGGAGTAGTACCTCCCCCGTATCTGATTTCATCTGTGAAGGCTGTTAAATTAATTAAAAAGGGGTGTAAAGGATATCTGTGTTCTGTACTGACTGTGTCTACTGATGATAGTGTTAAAATTGATGTGAATTGCATTCCTATAGTCAGAGAATTTCCAGATGTTTTTCCAGATAATCTTCCAGGAGATTTGACTGACAGGGAAATTGAATTTACTATTGATGTGATTCCCGGAACACAGCCGGTTTCTAAAGCTCCTTACCGAATGGCTCCAACTGAACTGAAAGAACTGAAAGGGCAATTGCAAGAACTGTTAGACAAAAAGTTCATCAGACCTAGCACTTCGCCATGGGGTGCTCCTGTTTTGTTTGTAAAGAAGAAAGACGGCTCACTGAGACTGTGCATTGACTACCGTGAACTGAATAAGGTAACTGTAAAGAATAAATACCCATTACCGCGCATTGATGATTTATTTGATCAGTTACAGGGTGCACAAGTATTTTCCAAGATTGATCTCAGATCCGGATACCATCAGTTGAAAGTTAAATCAGATGACATTGATAAAACTGCTTTTAGAACGAGGTATGGACATTACGAATTTTTAGTTATGCCTTTTGGAGTCACGAATGCACCAGCTGCATTTATGGACCTCATGAACAGAATCTTTAAACCATACCTTGACAATTTTATTGTTGTATTTATTGATGACATATTGATTTACTCCAAGAGTATAGAAGAACATGAACATCATCTGAGACTTGCCCTACAAACCTTAAGAGAACAGAAACTGTATGCTAAACTGTCTAAATGTGAATTTTGGCTTGATCATGTTATGTTTTTGGGGCATGTTGTTAGCAAAGATGGGATTTCTGTTGATCCGCAGAAAATTGAAGCTGTAGTAAACTGGCCTAGACCAACAAATGTGACTGAAGTCCGAAGCTTTTTGGGACTGGCTGGATATTACAGAAGATTTGTCAAGGATTTCTCCAAAATCGCCCTACCATTGACTCAGTTAACTCAGAAGAGGACATCATTTGACTGGACTGACCAAAGAGAATCTGCTTTCCAAGAATTGAAAACTCGACTTGTGACTGCACCAGTTTTGACTTTACCTTCAGGTACTGATGGTTATACTGTATTTAGTGATGCTTCTCATAAGGGTTTGGGATGTGTTTTAATGCAGAATGGGAAGGTTATTGCTTATGCTTCCCGACAGTTGAGACCACATGAAAAGAACTACCCGACCCATGACCTGGAACTTGCTGCAGTGGTGTTTGCACTGAAAATTTGGCGCCACTATCTGTATGGGGTGACATGTGAAGTATACACCGACCACAAGAGCTTAAAGTATTTCTTCACACAGAAAGAACTGAACATGAGACAGCGGAGATGGCTGGAACTGATTAAAGACTATGACCTACAGATATTGTACCATCCGGGAAAAGCCAATACCGTTGCCGATGCATTGAGCCGGAAATCGATTGGAAACTTAGCCTGTTTGCTTACAGGACAGAAAGAGTTGCTTTGTAACCTTGAAAAATCTGAAATCGAAATTGTTTTACGAGAACAAGGTGGAATCTTAGCTGCTATTTCTGCTCAACCGGCGCTGATTGAAGAGGTTAAAGAAAAACAGCAACTGGATGATTTCTTGAAGAAGATCATCGAAGAAAGAGAATCCAAACCGAGACCGGGATTCAAATTTGAGAATAATGTACTGAAATTTCAAGAAAGACTGTGTGTACCAAATGATACTGAACTGAAAAGAAGAGTTCTGCAAGAAGGCCACAATTCGAAATTGTCTATCCATCCGGGGAATACGAAAATGTACCAAGATCTGAAACAAAATTTCTGGTGGCCGGGAATGAAGAAAGAAATTGCTGATTTTGTATCCAAATGTCTTCATTGCCAACAGGTCAAAGCGGAACATCAACGACCTGCCGGATTATTGCAACCCCTACCCATACCAGAGTGGAAATTGGAGTATATCACGATGGATTTTATTGTTGGATTACCTCGCTCCAGAAAAGGTATGGATTCAATTTGGGTTATTGTTGATAGACTAACCAAATCTGCTCACTTCTTACCTGTCAAGACGATTTATAATGCGGACAAATTAGCTGTTATCTATATTGATGAAATTGTTAGACTGCATGGAGTGCCTGTGTCTATTGTTTCTGACAGGGATTCGAAGTTTACATCGAGGTTTTGGCAAAGCCTACAGACTGCATTGGGCACTGAATTGAGACTGAGTAGTGCCTATCATCCTCAGACAGATGGCCAATCAGAAAGGACCATCCAAACTCTGGAGGATCTACTGAGAATGTGTGCCCTTGATTTTCAGGGAAACTGGGAAAGCCATTTGCCCTTAGCTGAATTTGCTTATAACAACAGCTACCATTCGAGTATCGGCATGGCGCCTTTCGAGGCATTGTATGGCAGAAAATGTAGATCTCCGATTTGCTGGGCAGAAGTTGGAGATGGGCCGTTGCTTGGGCCCGAGATTGTGTATGAAACAACTGAAAAAGTGAAACTGATACAGCGAAGACTGAAAACTGCACAGAGTAGACAGAAAAGTTATGCAGATGTCAGAAGACGGGACAGAGAGTATGAAGTGGGTGATCACGTTTTTGTGAAAGTGACACCAATGAAAGGCCAGACTCGTTTTGGAGTCAAAGGCAAGTTAGCACCGAGATACGTCGGACCATATGAGATCATTGAGAAAATCAATCCGGTGGCGTATCAAGTTGCGCTTCCTCCTGAAATGGAGCATATGCATAACGTCTTCCACATCTCTATGTTGAGAGACTACCTTCGGGATCCTTTCCATGTGATCGAGCCTACTCGGATAGTGTTGAGTGATGACTACACTTACGAGGAACGGCCTATACAGGTTGTAAACCGACGGATCAAGAAACTGAGGAACAAAGAGATCTCGCTAGTGAAAGTTGACTGGCAGAACCATGGTGGTGTGTATGCCACTTGGGAAAGGGAAGATGACATGGCCAAAAGATATCCTGAACTGTTTCCACTGAATCCTGTTTTCTTCCAGAATGAAGGTAACTCGAGTTTAGAGGACTAAACTCTTTATAAGGAGGGGAGGCTGTAACAACCCTCATACTGTTTACTGATTAATGACTGAATGATTACCGTTAATCATTGATTACTGCGAAATGGAACTGATAATTGAACTGACTAAAGTACTGAACTGACTGACCGAAATTGAAACTGAATTGAATGAATACATCTGTTTGAACTGCATTCTATCTGTTGATTGTTTATTTGATCTGTTCGTATTTTAGTGTTTAGACTGCTAATTGAAGGCCTTATCGGCGGCCGAATCCGGAATCGATTGATGTTTAATGATCATCATAATTAATGTGATTTTATGGTATAATTATCTGAAAACTGATTAGGTATGATTAAATTAGATTAAAATAAGCCAATTAAAGAGTTTGCCATATTTACCATTTTGTCACATGAGTGGCCCACTCAATACATATACTTGAGCCTTGTATGTACACACTTGAAGAGCATTTCCTCAGCCATATTTTGAGCACACCGCCGAACTAGAGAGAGAGGAAGTGAGAGAGTGGAATTGTTCTAGAGAATTGGCTTGAAAGGCTTGAAGAGATCATAGGAGATTTGCCTAATTGGACTCCTAAACCTTGGATACAAGACTTAGGTAAGAGAATCCAACCTTTATTGATGTATTTGAGCTTGATTCTTGCATGGTTTATGTCAAATTGAAGGTTGAGCCATGAATTAGTTCTAGCATGTTGAAATAGAGCATAATTCATGCATGCATGTTAGTATTGTTGCATTTTGAGGTTGATTACATGGACATTAGTACATGCATGCTCATATTGTTGTTATAGACCATGTTTTCATCTGGTTTTGAAAAGAAATGAGCTCATTTGAACAAGCTTTGAAGCTTTGATTTGGTTTAAATCCATGCATGTTTGCATGTTCTTCATATTTTCGAAAATGGGTTTGAATGTGGCTTTAATTGACTCACCTTTGGGGCTTGAATTCATAAATTGAGTTTTGAACCATGTTTAACTATGAGTTCACATGTGTTTTCTGGAAATTTAGCCCAAGAGGTCGAGTTTTGATGCTTTCGAACTTGAGTTTGAGCTTGGAGGTGCAATCTGGGTTTTCCAGATTTCGCACTTACGCTCGAGCGGAGAAAGTTACGCTTGAGCGTGGAATCCGAGCAACCAGCATCTCTCTGCACTGTTTTACAGTCCGCTCGAGCGGAGGATTGGGCGCTCGAGCGGAGTCTCGTCTCAAGCTCGAGCGGGCGTCGAGCGGAGATTTCACCCATCCAGTACTTTTACAGTACGCTCGAGCGGGTAAGTTTACGCTCGAGCGTGTACCTTTGTTGCATGACCGCTCGAGCGGGGAAACTTGCGCTCGAGCGGGACTCTGTTTTTTCTGAAAATGCTTTTAAATGTGCATCTTTGCATCCTCATCCCATTCTAGGCATTCGTAGGCCTAGTTTAAGACATCTTATTGAGGATATAGATGTAGAACACACCGAGGCATCTTAGGGATTAAGTTGTTATATTTCCTAACTGTGTAGCTTAGTGTGTGTTCAACCTGTGAACTGTGTAGGGTTGGCGACTGGGGAGACACGCTCTAGCATACTGTAGCCCAAACTCTGTGAGTAACAATTGTGTAAAGATATGTTCAACTGATTATCTTTTGAATACTGAACTGAACTGTTTACTGAACTGGTATTACTGAATGAATGTATGTCCTTTATTTCTGAACTATACTGTGGCATCCTTAGTACCTACGGTTTACTGTACTGTTACTGTTACAGAGATCTCTGTCGGTTCCCTCGTGGAACCACTACTGTTTACTGACTGATGGCCATCATTACTGTTCGGTCTTTTAAGACCTACTGTTACTGTTATGCTAATGGATGTACCACATATGACTGTTTACTGTACTGAACAACTGAAATACTGATTGAATTGAACTGTTTTCATTACTGTAAGGACATTCATTCTAAACCCCTTTACGCTTTATGTTATTCACTGGGCTTTAGCTCACTGCTCATATATATATGTAGGTGCACAGGCACCAGATCGGAGCTAGGAGCGTCAGGGTAACTCCAGTTTTGTCAAGCCAGCCTTTGTGCCTCACTGCGAGGTTCCGAGTTGCCATGCTATGGCTTGGGGGTGTTTTGTTTGTTTTCCCCCGCCTGTCTTCATACTGTCTAATTGTTCTGTATAGACTGAATGTTCACCGTACTGTTATCAAGGGATTAGGTCCCTGTACTGTGTGATTGTAAATTCTGTATAGACTGTACTGTTTGTGTATGTATAAATGCATGAAAAATCTTTTTGGCATACAGACTGTCACAGCTCATTGGACATTGTTTAATTACTGTATTGGCTTCCGCCAGGCCCTGTACTGTGTTTTACTGTATTACTGTATCTGCAGGCCTTCGGTAATCTCGGATTACTGGCCGGTTACGGTACTAAACCCATAGGGCCGGGTTTGGGTCGTGACATAATAGATGGCTCCAAGTAATGGACAGAGTAGGCAATTCAGATATCTTGTGGCACGTGACCTACATAAATACAGAACGAATACGTGCTGAATTACACACCCGAAATCATTAACTTAGTTCTTTCTTGTCTTGGTGTGTTTCTACTTCTTTATTCTCATTATGGTGTCTTAATCTTGGCCTAGGAATGCATAGGATGGAAAGATGATGCAAAAAATGCACTTGAAAATGCTTAACAAAAAGTGTTGAAAATAGGGTCCTCGCTCGAACGTGACTTCCTACGCTCGAACAAACATGCAAAATGTGAGTGGTCGCTCTAGCGCAAGATCTATCACTCGAGCAGTCTGTAAACTTTTAAAAAAATGCTGGTTGCTTGATTTTTCTACTCAACGCTTGCTCGATGCTCGCTCGAGCGTGAGAGACATGCCCTCACTCAAGCGCAACTTTTGTCTCTTGAGCGTGCTGCAAAACATAAGAACTTCAGGAAGCTTTCATTTCACACTCGAGCAGACTTCTGGTCACTCGAGCGGAAATGCACTCTCAGAGTGTCGCTCGAGCATGGATTCCTACGCTCGAGTATAAGAGCAAAATTCTAGAATTTCTAGAATTGCTTCCAAGTTGCAAATCTTGATTTCAACACTTCAAAACTCATCATTTGGGCCAAAAACTTGAGGAAACTTGTCTAAACTTGAAAAACATTGAGAATTAAAAGTCATTTTATGAAATCAAGGTCCATAAGCTTGATGATTAAGCAAAATTCAAACTTGAATTGTGAAAACATGACATGAATATGACATGCATGAAGTGATTTGAGCTTCAAGTTTCCAAATCATGAACAAATGAGATGTATGGGTCAAAGACATGTTGAGTTCCTTGAACAAAACCCAAGTATAGACATGTATGCATAGATTCTTGAAAATCAACTTATCAAATTATGAGGATTATGCATGCATGCATGATATACTCCCAAAATTAAGGAGTGGTTTGGGATGATCTAAATAAGTGTACTTTTTGACTTTTTATAAAATATGGGTTGAGTATGGGTTGGGTTTGAAGTAATGTGATAGAGAGGTGATGTGACTTAAATAAGATGATATGACTTAAATAGGATAGTGACTTTTTAACTTTTTTAGATTATGACAAACAAGGCCTAACTATCTAAGCTTAATTCTTACCTTCCTATAAGATTTCTTTTAAATTCATGAGTTGGCTAACTTAATTATATTATGAAAAGCTTAAGTTCTCACCTAAACTTCTCAATTGAGCTTCAAGTAGACCAATTATTGAGTAATCAAGCTAATCCTCCCTAGTTCTCTTCAATTCTCAAGCAAGTCCCACTTTGGTTGAATTCAAGTCTACCTCCCTCTCACTCTCTCTCACATTTGTGTGAATGAGTAAACTCAAAAATCTGTTGAAAATAAAAGAAAGAGATTAGTGGAGCATGTAGGGAGTCTTATATAGGCTCACTTGGTGGTAATTAATTAAAGCTAATCAAATGGGCATTAAATTAATATAATTTAATTGTTCTGAATCGAATTTCAATTAAACCTACTATAAAATTCTAAAAATTCTAATTAACTAAAAATCAAGTCAATTTCTGAATCGGATGCCGAAAGGCATTCAATTCACAAATCGAAACAAAAACATGAACAGATCTTCTTACGTTAAGCAGATATAAACACAATTAATGCAATGCACATGTAATTAACTCAGAATTTCTTCTTAATTACTTGTTAGGCATACTTAAGTATGGATTAATGTTAGTCATGGGTCGGGGTTGTTACAAAACCATTTCATTTATAATAGAAAATAGGATTGTGAATACAACTTTGGGAATCCCTAGGTACGTGTCTGCAAGCAGACTATACAAGCACTACCACTTTGTCATTTTTACTCGACACCTAGCCGCGCGGGTTTCTGGACTTTTACCAAAGACACATAGGCTAACATAATACCATAACCACACCCCCTACCTAGATTCATCAAGGTATTTACCCATTTTTCTTAAAACAATAGACATTTTCAATGTGTTAAATATGCAACAATGCCCAATGCAAATGGATTAGAAAATAGTTTTGATTCTCTTAGTTCTCATGCAATTTTTACAATAATCATAGCTATCCTCCACCGATAGCCCAAAACAAATATCTCTAAACAGACAAATAAATTTCTAATAAGGTTATACTTTCCAAAATCTCAAGATGAGAGTGATAATACATATCTAACTCTGCCATCCTCATCAATGACAATCCAATTTCACAAATCCAACATCAATTTCATTTATCTATAGAAAACCAACATTCGATAAATTTATGGCAAAACCCCATTTTTCTTTATAAATCAACCCCAAGGATAAAAATCCATATTTTCATCATAACTCCACAATAACTATATTTTCTCAATCATTTCCAACAATTCATTTGAAAACCACTCTTTTTTATTTCAACCCAAAACCCTAGGTTTGTCCAAAAATTCCCAAATCACCATGTTGTTTCAAAAACACAAATAACTAAGTTAAAAATCATAAGAAAGTACAAAGATATACCTACCTTGAAGCTAGAAGGCAAGAGAGAGAGAGTGATGGAACCTCAACAACACCAAAACCTAACTTTGTTCCTATCAAAAGAAGTCTCTCGGAGTGCTTTATCTTTTTGTCAAAAAGACTAGGGTGGAGAAATCAACGGATCTAGGTATATTTGTAAAGATAATGTGAGTTTTAGTGAGAAAATGTCTCAACTTAGGGTTTTGAAATGTTTAGAGAGGGAGATGGATGAAAAAGTGAGCCAAAAAGGTAACTTTATGGACTAATATACCCGCAGTATAGCGATCCCGGTTTTTCCTTCCTTTGTATACTGTATTCTGGACTTGGTTCCGTGGACTTGTTTTTGTATCATTATCACTTCTAGCCTTTACTCTTTGTATTAGGGTCTTAGGTTGTGATGGGCAGGTTTGAAACAGGTTGGTTGCACTTTGAAACCAAAAGGTGATGCCCAAATTTTGGCCTTCACGCTCGAGCGGAAGTTTTAACGCTCGAGCGGGCTCTTCGTTGTTTCTTATACGCTCGAGCGGGAGTTTTGACGCTCGAGCGTGTTTTTCCATCTCCCAGTACTTTACTCTGCAGTCCCTCTGCTCGAGCGGAGAGTTTGGTGCTCGAGCGGGTACCATCGCCTGCAAAACTTCTGGAAGTGTGCAATCGACGCTTGAGCGGCTCTTTTCACGCTCGAGCGTGAGTCTGTGTCTGACGCTCGAGCGGGGATTTTCACGCTCGAGCGGGGAGTCGACTACATAAATCCGAGACCCGACTTTCTGGATCATTTTTCATCTCCCTTTTGATTTTAAAACCCTAAAACCGTCTTCTCCCTCTCCCTACACACCTTCTCTCTTAGGTTTGATCTACGTAGAGTGTATTTCTACCCTAAGTTCTTTGTTAAAAAAGATAGAGTGAGTCGAGGGCTTCCATTTAATCTGAACGTTTGGTGGTTTGGAGCACATTGGAATTTGGGTCTTCATCTCCGTCTTCTCCATTCGGGTTATTTTCTTCGAGGTAGGGATTTCCTACTCCATCCTATAAGTTTTGTTCTAAGTTTTGGTATTTTGATATGTTGGGAGTACTTTGGTAATTTTGGGAAAAACCCTAGTTGTATTAATAAATTAATTGGTATAATTAATTTAAGGAAATTGGGGAAATTGGTTAAATGCATGAAATTGTGGAATTCATTGATCAAATGGTGTAGTTGGATAATTAAAATCACTCGCCTATTGAATTGTTGATATATTTATTTCCAGTCTAGAAATAACTGTTTTGGGCTATCGGTGGAGGATAGTCGTGTTTGTTGTAGACATTGCATGTGGATTAGGGAAAATTGAAACTAATCAATTTGTTTAAGTCATAAATTTAGACTATTGAATTAATACAGAAAATACATGTATTGAATGAGCATTGCATATGCATATTGTTTGGGAGGAGATAGGGGATGTACTCCACGGTTTAGGGGAAGATAGGGGATGGACCTCTAAACCGGATTTTTGTTTGGGAGGAGATAGGGGATGGACTCCATTAGCATCACTATTATGTGTGCTTATTATATTGAAGTGTTTTTACATGTTATTGATACAACACTAAAATGTGTATCAAATGAGAAGTACGAAGTGTTTTGATATGAGCCTGAGTCTCATCTGTGTTGTTGATATTGGAAGTAAAGTGAATGTGATATATAGTTCACTGTTGTAAGTTTGGCCAGGTTCTGAGCCATATTGATAATAATGGGAATTGAAACATGTCATAGACATTAGTGTCATGAGACAGTATCGAGTTATAATTGATTATCTTGGTTAACCATCTATTGAATGCTATAGCTTTATCCAATGCTTATATTTGGTTTAGTATTTTTCTACTGGGCTGTGGCTCACCCGTTATGGGAACATCATTTTCAGGTTCAGGTGATAAGCTACCTCCAAGGACTTAGCTTGGAAGGAATTGGTGTTGAAGATTCTGTTTAGTTTAGTTGTTATTTATTTATTTGATGTTACATGCAACGCTTTTATTTAGTAATACTCTGATGAATGAATTGTTTTCTTTAAATATTGCATGTCAATGATATATATATATAATGTGTTAATTTTGAGGGCGTTACACGCAGACTGCTCGAGTGCAAGAAATGTCGCTTGAGCGACCAGACACAATAAGTGGGACCGCTCGAGCGCACAAAGTGACTGCTCGAGCAAAGAATACCAACTCTCAGAAGTTTTACAAACAGAGGACCATCGCTCGAGTGCAAGAAAGACTACTCGAGCGAGAATGCTAACTCCCAGTATCTCTACTGACTTGCAAAAGTATTGGAAGTTCATAAAAACTACTCGAGCGTAGGAATCACCGCTCAAGCGAAAAAGCAAAATTCTAGGCAACAACAGTTTTGAAAAATAAGCTACCAACCTGTTCCAAATGCAATCGAGACACTCCAATAACCAAACTCAATGAGGAATAAAGAGATATAAAACATAAACAACCATATATAACAATGAAACTCATATCCAAAATATCAAATGGGTCGAGTCTAAACCAAAATTGCTATACGCCGCCGGCAGCAAGTTTGCGAGCTCCATGCGAAGGTTAAGGCGGCGATTGTCGCTAGACTTCGGCAAAAGTTGCCAACAATGTAGTCGATATTGAAATCATCATTCTCCATATTTTCGCATACTCTTTACCAACTCGAAGTTAGGTCTCTGTTGCCTTTCACCGCTGTAAGCCTCGCTACGGCAATGATTGTCACTCTCAGTGGATCGTGTTCCCTCATATCTATTCAGATTCAAATCTGGAGCGAAGATAGATCACTTATTAGTTATGAACTACATCAATTGAAATCACTTATTCGTTAAGTTTTTGTTGCACAAATCTAAATCTAAACAGATTTATCTTTGGATTCATCAAATGAACAACATCAAATTTTAAAATGTTTTTGTTCGGATTTTATCACTTATTTTCCCTTTTGATTTTGTCTTGTTTTATAATTTTATTAGATCTGTTCGGGTGTCTTGAGGGTATATATCTGTCAGTGTGTGTACGTATGTGTAGACATCCCATTTTGACTGGCCTTAAGATTTAGGCACTTTCTTTTGAACACCCGATGATAAAAATTGGAATATACAATATTACGAATTTCTTAGCAGAAAAGTCAAATTTAAGCTTTAATCCCAACCTTCACCCGTTTGGTCCAAATTATTTTAGACCTATTCAAAAATATTTTTCTGAATTTTTTCTTGTCCGGAAAATTTAGTAGTTTTGAAAAATTAGCTCTCATACCACATGGCAAGCCCCATGGTTTGAAAATACCACATGGCAAACCATGTATTTTTGAAAATAGCACATGACTAGTCATATGTTTTGGGTGTTTTGGAAGTCTATAAATACCACCTCATTTTGTTGTTTGAAAAATAGGAGAAAAAGAAAGAAAATTTTGAGGAAAGAAAAAATTTATTTCAAAAATAGAGAAAATTTTGGAAAAAGAAAATTTCACAAGTCTTGATAAGAGAAAAATTTAGAAAAAGATTTTTTGTACAAACAAATATTAAACCTTTCTATCATTTTTCTATCCATTGATATATACCACCCAAAAATTCCATCAAAGCTTAAACTTGTAAATTCTTGTTGAGATCTCAAAGCATACTTTATAACTGTGAGGGTGTAAAGAAGAAAGTTTGATAAATCTAGAAATTTATCTTTTCCTCCAAATGTGAGTTTTTACAATTTTCTTATTTATTTTCTTTACTGTTTTAAATATGTAGCTTCTTTATTTTTAATATAAATAATATAATAATATATTAATTATATTATGTTGTATACTATTATTATTATATTTTGATACCATAATAATAATAATAATATATATTTTTCGCGCAGCTGTGGGTGAAACCATTACGCGCACTTCTCTCAAATATATTATTATTATTACTATATTTGATTTGTTAATAATTTTCAAACCCTACGTCTTTTATTTGATATTGTAATTAAAGTGTTGTAATAATTCTCCGCTCCATTTCTTTCTAACCTGTTCTTTTACTTGCTTTTCTTATATATAAATATGTATCATATTTTGTTTTTCATTATATCCACACTTCGCATCCATATTTTATGCATTTAGATTCTTCTCATTTGTATCTGTGGGTTTAATTAATTATTGTGTGATTATGTGCGCTACCTAATATTTTGAGATGATTCACATGTCATGTATTAATAACCAAATTTTTAATTACATTTTTGTGTATGTATTGCATTAGAATCTTGAATCTAGGTTCATGCATGTTTTTACTAATTTTATTTTGCAGCTGTTCGCGGGACAACAGTAAATATGTAAGTTTTTATATTTTAACATCCCGATTGGGTATGTTTTTCTTATTATGCTTAGCATCCTACCATAAGACTATTTGTTTATTTGATATATCTCCAAGAATGCCAGTGAATGAAGGTTGCGTTGTTCAATTTGGAATAATAATGATTTTCATATTTGTGAACTCAATTTCTTTTAAATTATACATTATTCAAATTTCTTTCAAAAATATATGAAGTCAAATCGTTCCAAAATGAATGACACAGTTTATACTTGTTTTCTTTTGAGTTGTACATTATTCAAAACTATTTCAAAAATACATGAAATCAAATCGTTCCAAAACGAATGACGCAGTGGCCTTGGCACGAGTCACGAGTTTCTTAATTTTTTTAAAATATTAAGTGGCAACTCTGAGATCTAGTGATCACTACAACAAAACGCACCTTTGGCGACTAAAAAAAATTTAGTCACCAAAAGTTGTGGAATTGGCGACTAAATATTTTTTTAGTCGGCAAAAGTAAAATATTTAGCTACTAATTTTTTTTAGTAGCTGTATATTGGTTATTGGCGACTAAAAAATAATTTAGTCGCCAAAAATGTCAGAATTGGTGACAAGAAAAAAATTTAGTCGCCCTACATTAATTTTTGGCTACTAAAACGACTTAGTCGCCAAATGAAAAATAAAAAATTATTTTTTACCTTTTTGGTCGCCAAAGGTTTATTTTCAACGACAAAATAATTTTAGTCGCCGTATATAGAGTTTTGGCTACTAAAATCATTTGGTCGTCGAATAAAAAATAAAAAATTATTTTTTACCTTTTGGTGACCAAAATTTTAGTCGCCAAAGGTTATTTTCAGCGACAAAAGATAATTTTAGTCGCCAAAGAACTAAAATTTTAGGAAGGAGACGTTTGAAATATTTTGGAGGGATTTTTAAAATATTTTCAGTGACTAAAGATTTTAGTCGCCAATAACCATCTTATATAAAATAAAAATATCTCACTTCTTACTCTTCTCTCATCCTATTTCATCTCTCTTTCTCTCATTCTATAGAGAGCTGCCCCACACCGTCGTAAGGAGCACCCATCTCCGATCACTCACCACCAAACCTGACATCGGCTCCACCGTCGCACGTCGCTGGCTATCGTCGCAGGTCACCGTCGCCATCGCCACCGCCGGAAATCACCACCGCCACTGCTGCAAATCACAGGTTTTTGTCTCTCTCTCTCTCTCTCTCTCCCTCTCCCTCCCTTCCCGTATTTCCCCATCTCTCACACTTCATCTAGGGTTTATTTTTGTGTTGATTTCGTAAATGGGTTTCATTGAAGTGTTCGATTTGTACGAAATTAATTAAATCTTGATGTCCAAAATGGGTTTGATTTTAGTTTTGTGCAATTATGGGTTTATTGTGTTTGAATTGAAATTATAGATTTTAGTTTTATGGGTTCATTGGGTTTTTTGTGGGTTTGATGTTGTGACTACACACACTCTGTCTCACTCTCTTGCAGTTGCAATGACTTCTTCAATGTCCACAGCCTTGCCAGTCAAATGAAGACTCTGTTTCTCAACCTCTTCCTGATATGGTAGATTCATTTGAAGAATGATATATGTACACTAAATACTCTCACACAAAGCAGCTTGGAACAGATTTCCAGAGTCTATGGGAACTAGGTGATTTTCCCTCCAAGTGTGGTACTTGTTTCTTCATGATATGCATTCCCTTTGCTGCTGGTAAAGTTTGAAGGTCAATTGGCCTCATAAGCACTAAAAACAGAGTGAGATAAATAAAGCACAAGATGTTTAATTTGTTTCTACATTCATAATTTTTGGGCTTATCTAAACCTATATATGAATTATGTGTATTTTGATAACTATGGATAGATTTTTTGATGGTTAACATTATTTTAGGAATACAAAAAATTAAAAAAAATAATAAAAATAAACATATTCTGAATATTCTGTAAATTTTGATTTATGTTTTATGAAACTATTGTGTTACATTTTAATATGTATAAGAAGTTTGAACCCATTAGTTTCAATAAGTTTTAACGGGGCATGTGGCTCCACCCTTTGTGTGTGTCGGTGTGAGTATATATGGTTTCTCTATGTATGGAATTGTTTGCCATCTCAAAGTTTAGCTGCAAAGATTTATGGTAATAATTTCCAGAAAATCCAAAACCTGATTCCAGCTTGTGAAAATAAATTCATGACAGAAAGGGAGAAGAAGAGGAGGACCAGAATTTATTTTGAAAATAGTTTCTAGAATAGTTCTCAAATTTGTAACATGTGAACTTGTACAAGCTTAATTTTAACTTTATTTGCTTTACTAAGAGGTGGATATTTCAAGCGTATTATTCAAGAAATTGTCAAAAGGGTCATTCTTGTGTGCCTATTGCAGGGAACATCTTTGCTTTTGGACTGTTTATATCACCAATGTAAGTTCCATAGGCATACAATATAGGTTTGGTTTTGGTTCAGTCTCAATTTCAGGTTAGCTTGAGTGTTTGTTTGCTAATTATAATTTGGAATTTTGATATCATTGGATTCAATTAATTTTGAAATTGTAGTTTGTTTATTGTTTTTGAAGTTTAATTTGATAATCTATGAAGCATAAATCACATTGTTGTGAACGGGCATATGTTTCCAAAATCACCAACATGAAGATGCCACTGTGAAGAAGGCCATAAAATATATAAAAGTCAAAGAAAAGTTAGCAAGATATTACAACTACTCCTATCTTAAAATAATGGCAGGGAATCACATTGCCAACCAAATATGGGAAATGAAACAAATTAATACTCAAATGATTTTTTCTTTTCTCATTTTGGTGGTGTGCTATTTATACAGTAATGCTCTGTCTCAGCCTACGTTTCATTTTCCATTTAGGACTCTACTTGTCTACCAAGTATTCCTTATCTAAAATTTGTCTTCCTAATCGGGTTGGGTTTAATCTTGATTTACATGTTATGTAGACATGTGTTTACATATTTTGCTGCAGTTACTATGTCGTGCTGTTTTTCTTGCAAATACAATATTAAATAAAATATTAACTGGCTGTGTGTAATATTGAAGGATGAATTGCTTGGATTGGCTGAGGACCCCTAGAGTGATGCAGTCTTTAAAAATCAAGGTCTTAATATGGATGTGCTATACCGTACTGGTGAAACACAACAGGTGGGAAATTTTGACATTAAGTTCTTGCAATCTACGGGAGCATTTGGTGGGTGAGGTTGATATATTTAATTTTGTTGGCTATATACATGGTGGATTTCTTTATCCTTTCCTGCACTGTTATTATGTGGGTGAGGTTGCATTATTCAATTTGATAAAGCCTCAATTCCAAGTCCTTGGGGCTACAGAATCATCTTCCACCATTCAGCTCTGTTTAGAGACATGTCTCTCTGATGCATTGTAGGCAATTATTTTCCTTCCTCCTTTACCATTGTTTGTTCTCTTGTGTAATGGGTATAACATTGTCTGTTCTCTAATTTACATATTTAATTCTTCATTGTGGTATTTTTCTTCAAATTTATCAGACATGCACCAGTAGTTTGCTAATTCAATATCCAGTGATTTTGATTTTGATGACTTTCTTCTCAGTTGTAAAGTTTTGTACAGATTGCATTCATGTCATGTTGTTTACAATTGAGTCTTAATCATGTGCAGGGAATCCTTACATATACCCCTCGCTTGCTTTTAATTGGTTTTCAAGGTATTTTGACCTAGTTGTAATGTTGAGTCTTTGTTCAAACATCTTGTGTTTCTGCTAGAGTATAATATATCAGAATTATTAATTTTATAATTGTTATAATTTGAAATGTCAATTTTATTGAATAAGTGCTAATGGGTTTTTTTTTTTTTTTTATTTTTATTTTTTATTTTTTTATACAGATTGCTTTTGCGTGAGCTATTGTGGATATTTATTTTTGTGTACGAAGAGCATTTATTCTGTATATGGCATCTATTTGTGTACAATTCTCTGTTTTGGAAATATAGTGTTTTTGAATGTAATATTTAATTTAGATGAATTGTACTTGGTTAGAATGAATTTATATGATACTTGGAATAAGATGTTATAAGTTAAAGTTTTTGGATAGTTGATAATGAAATGGGTATTATTGATAATAGATTTAGATTATAATTGATAGATATATTATTCTGTATATGTACAGGTTGCATTGATAATGGAATGCATATAATTTAGAAATTAATGAAAAATATTCAATTTGTGCATTTAAAAAGAATTAATAAATAGAGCTTTTGGCGACTAAACATTTAGTAGCCAAAAAATAAAAAGGGAACTTATTGGCGACTAAACAGTTAGTAGCCAAAAAAAAAAAAAATTTTGGTTACTAAAAAATTAGTATCTAAAAGGGAGTACCATGATTTTAGTGACTAAAAAATTGGTAGCCAAACAGGAGTGCCACGTTTTTGGCTACTAAAAAATTGGTAGCCAAAAAGGAGTGAAGTTTTTAGCGACTAAAAAATTGGTAGCTAAAAAGCTGAACATGAAATTTTTTTTTTTTGCGACTAAATATTTTTTTTTGGGCGACTAAATTTTTAGTCGCTAATTGGTGACTTTCGGCGACTAAAAAAAATTTAGTCGCTAATTCTTTTGCCGATAATCAATCAACGACCAAACGGGCGACCACGAATTTTAGTCGGGAAAAATATTTGGCGACCAAAAAAATGACTTTTGGTGACTAAAAATTTAGTCGCCAAAAGCGTAATTTGTTGTAGTGGATGTAGCCCATTTCTAGTAAAAGTTTTGCAATAAAATAGGTTTTCTGTAAAAGTTGTCGGATTTGGACTCTTATCTATATTTCACATTGCACTCGTGAGACTAAATCAAAGAAATCGAGGGTCCAAACTTTTTAGTGCGCTCAGGTACCCCCCGAGCGATACGACACTATGTATATCTTGAATGTGTATATATATATATATATATGTGAGCGTATGTATGTACATTTGTGAATATGTATGTATGAGACAGATTTGGGGAAAAAATTGATGTTGATGATGATGATTGCAACAGATAAACAAAAAAGTTGACACAAATTTTCAACAGATAGAAAAAAATTAAAAAGATGAAATTTATGGAAAAAAAATTGAACAAATAGATGAATTTAGGGAAAAAATTGAACATATGGATAGAATTTGAGGGGAAAAATTAAATAGATAGTCAAAAATTTTGAATAGATAGATATAAAATTGAATAGATAGATAGCATTTAAAGGGGGAAAATTGAACAGATAGATAGAAAATTGAATAGATAAATAGAATTTAAGGAAAAATTGAACATATGGATAGAATTTAGGAGAAAAATTGAACTACTAAGGGAAAAAATTGAACAGATAGCCAAAAAATTTGAATAAATAGATATAAATTTGAACATATAGACAAAATATTTGATTGGATGGATATAAATTTGAACAAATAGTTAACAAAAAGTCAAACAGATAAAAAAAAGTGAAGGGATAAAATTGAAACAAAATGTCTTCTAGGACTTCTTGCCAAACTATTTCACAAAATATGGATTTTTCACCAATAAAAAATAATTACTAGACTTAATGCCTTAAGTCTTTCTTAGATTGAATTTATCACCAATTTTCTCTATATAACTCCTCACTTATGCTTGCAAGACTTGTACATGTGACTAAAGGATTGTAAATGCGTTATAAAACAAAAATGTGTAACTAGTTTTATATTATTATAAACACATCTCCTAAGGTTTGTTTAAAACACAAATTATTTCTTGTGTTAAAGAAATTACATATCGCCCCTTAAAGCTTTTAATCTCATAACAAATAGCATATTTTTATTAATAAATCATCAAATCAGTTAATAATTTTTAATGATATCATAAATATATTTCAATTAATAATGAAAATAAGCTTATTATTATATAGGAGAGCAATTAGTAATTTTATTTTTTAATTAATTCCATTAAATAAAAAATTTTAAGAATGAAATATTTATAATTTTTCAAATCATATGAGCCAATTCGTATTTTTACCACATTTAAAGGCATGTATTTATAATTTATCGTTTTATATTTAACTGCTAAGGTAAGAGGTTGTTTACAATTACAAGAAAAAAAAATATAATATGTGTATTATAACTTAGGATGTTTGATAACTTGATTCCATAATCAAAACTTAGTATAGTAAGTTATAATCAATTAAAATTGTTCGATAACCATAATTAATATCACTCAAAAATATAAGTACATCTAAAAATGTAGGCTAAAAATTAAAAAAATTTAAGTCATATGAAATATACTTAGGCCTTGTTTGGGAAGTTAGCTATTTGATTTTTTAACTATTTTAGTCCAATTAAAAAAATTGTGTTTGGGAAATTGGTTGATTTTTTTTTTTTTTTTTTTTGATAGTTGTGAAAGAAAAGTAAAATAATTATGGATGGGACATTTTACTTTATTAACTATTTTAGTATATTTTGTCTTTTAGTGAGCGATTTTAGCCCAACTCTCTTCCCAAACACTCTTTTAATTTTGATTGAATTTATAAATACTAAATATAAGTGTCAATATACATTATTATAAACTCACTACCGCCACTATTATTACCATTATCACACTACCACTATCACCATAGCTACCACTACTACCATCATCACACCATTGCCATCACTACCATTACCACTATCACTACCACCACCATTACCATCACCATCACCATCATGTCACCACCATTACTACCACCTTTATCACGATTGTCATAAGTACCTCTATCATTCTACTACTATTGTCATGCCACCACCACAATTGTCATTGCCATTACTATATCACTGCAACATTTACTATAACCCTTCACCTCTACAACTATTGCCACCATTGTCATAGCTACCACATCATTATACCACTGCCATCATTTTTTTTTATTTAATTTTTTATGTCCACGACATTACCCTTCTATCATCACCATAACCACTATCCATCTATTTCCACCACTATCGCCATTAACGCCATAGCTAACACCTTCACCTCCTCCACCACCACCAACTCATCATCACAATATAAAAATTAAAAGATACAATTAGGAAATAATAAATTTTTAATTTAATCTTATACATATTAAACAACTTATTTTAATTTAGTACTTAAATTTTTATCAAATAATTTTTAATTTTCAGCAACACCGCCCCACTTGGTGTCTTAATCAAGTGGCACTCTTAACCATGGAAAATGATGTACTGTATAGGGATCTAAATTCCAAAATGAATCAATAAATAAATTATTAGGGGTGAGAACTCATATTTTATTATTGTATTTAATTATTAATTATTTTATTTTAAATTTTATAAAATTGTATTTATTTTGTAGTTTTTGTCTAAAAATTATTTTTTGTAACAACTAAATCTTATTTTATCATTATAATATTTTATTATTTTGATTTTAATTATATTTATTTAGTTCATATATATTTAATTGCCTTATTAGTTTAGTTTGGAAATCTAATTTCTGTAATTAATTTTGATAACTAATCTCTGTATAAGAGTTCTGTAATCATATATATATATATTATTAAAAATAGTATTCTCTCTCAATTTGTCTCTCCTATGTGGCACATCTCTCCTTTTTTTTCTTTTTCTTTTTCTTTTTTTAATTCATTAAAATGTTACATCAAAATATCATTTTACCAAATTCTTTCTAAAATTTAATATTTAAAAGACTTCTAGATAATCTAAATTACCTATAAACAAAACCTAATAGAATTATACATACTAAAAACATTTTACCAATTTATTTTATTTTAATTTTTTCACTTTTTTTTTAAATAAAATATTAAAATTATTTCTTATTTTTATGTCTATCTTATTTATAATATTAATTATATTGAATTTCTTAAATAATTAGAATCAATTTTAATTTTATAACAATTATTTCTAATATCAAGTTATATTTAATATCATATAAATTTATTATATATATTTATTTAAGTTATATTTTAATAGCACGAAAGGTCAAAATTATCAAATAAATATTTTTTTTTTTGGTTATACTTTAATATAATTTAAAATTATATATATTTATTTAATTTATATTTTTATAGAACGATAGAGCTAAAATTATTAAAATATATACAAATAATTTATTTAAAATTATTATATGTGTTGATTTAAATAAGATTTTTATAAAACGATAGGACTAAGATTATCAAAATATATAATAAAAAAATACTATTTACCTTTAACTTTTTTCTCTCTCCTATGTAGCGTGTCATAACCCAATCCTGATACTTAAGTAAATATATTTTGAAGTGTCACATGCGCTTCTCCCTTTTTTTTCTTTTTCATTTTTTTATTAAAATTCCATATCAATACCCTTGCCAAAATTCTTTCTAAAATTTAATATTTTAAAAACTTCTACTTTATCTAATTACTCATAAACAAAACTTAATAGAATTATACATATTAAAAATATTTTACCAATTAATTTTATTCTACTTTTTCTCTTTTTTTTTAAATAAAAATTAAATATTAAAAATATTTAATTTTATGAAATTTATTATATATATTTATGTAAGTTACATTTTTATAACATGATAGAGTTAAAATTAGTAGAATACACAAAAATAATTTAATTACAATTAGTATATGTGATGATTTAAGTAACGCTTTTATGAAATAACACAACTAAAATTATTAAAATAAATAACTAGAATCATTATTTAAATTTTAAATTATTACTTCTCTATTTCTCCAATTTAACGATTATTTTAAAAAATTTATATATTCAAAAATATAAATAATTTAACTAAATTTTATAAAAAAAAATATTTTAAAGTAATATGTTTAGCCCGTGCATCGCATGCGTTAACTACTAGTAATTCTACTACATTAATCATTCATTCTAGGGACAATTACAGTCAGGTGGGGTCAGTGAAAATTAATTACATATTAATAAAAAATTATAATTATAATTATAAATATTTATTATGTTTTTGACTTTTTTATAATTACTTTTTTTGGCACCCACTTATTTCCCCTTCATTCTATTACATTATTTTAATTTTATAATTACAAATATATGTATTAATTGTAGCTTTATATTAATTATATATATATATATATAAATCTTCTAGTATTTTTTCTATTATTAGAAAAAAATAAGTGAAAATAAAACAAAATAAGTGGTTTGTGTTGAGAAAACCTCCCTCCAAGTGTCTCATTGCATGGAATGAGAGGATGTTAGTGGGTATGATGGAGTTGTGAGTTGATACTACTAAGTGGAATTATGTAAATTAAGTTTGTAGGGGGACAAAAATAGTAAAAAGAGACAGAATAATTGGTTGAGTGTATAAGGATCAGACTTTTCGCCTTTAAGACTTAGATTCGATTTTCGTTGTCAGCAGTCCTCTTTGGTGAGCAATCTATAAGTCTAATGTAAGTTTTCGTTGAGAAGTGCGGTTTGCCTTGACTCTAGACCGAGATAGCCTCTCATCACTTAAACTTAAAAAAAAAAATAAATAAATAAAAGAAAGAGAGAGAGAATTAGATTCTTTATGGATATACTGTAAATACATTGCTCTTTTAATTGCTAGTTGAGGTTTTTGCTTCATTTTTATGGGATAATTAGAAAGAAAACGAGTTAGCCTCTTGTGATAATACACACTCTGAGTTTTTAATTTTGTTGATTTAAATTTTAATATTTTGAATTATTTTCAATCTAAACTATATTTCCCTTAAGTAAAACCGACAGGAAAAAAAAAGAAGATATTTTAACCATTAAATGCAATGTAGATTACAAAAACAACCCCGTTTCGTAGCTTGAAACTTATGGGGCCCGAATGGCCCGAGTAGAAAACGACGACGTTTTGAAATTTTTTTTTTTTTTTCTTTCTCTTTCTCGTTTTTTCTGAAGATGAAAGATATCAAAGTGAAGAAGAAGAAGAAGAAGAAGAGGAAGAGAAAAGGAAGCTGGAGCTGGACAACTCAACACCTTCATCAACATCATCATCATCATCAACAATTTTTATTTTTTATTTTTATTTTTTTTTAGATCCTAATCTACTTAGAAAAAAGAAGAAGAAGAAGAAGAAGAAGAAGAATAAGAGAAATAGAACATCAACAACAACATCTTCATCAACATCAACATCAACATCAACATCATAAGAAGCAAAATTCATAAGACAGCTGGGTTTGAATTTTTGCTTCATCATCAACAATTTTTTATTTTATTTTATTTTATTTTTTAGATCCAAATCTACTTAGAAAAAAAAAAAAAAAGAGAGAAGAGAAAACAGAGAGATCGGTGATACCCACCGGCGCCGCCACCATCACCGTCAATCATCTCCTCTCCTTCTCTGTCGCCTCTCCTCTCCTCTCTCCCCTCTTCTCTTGTCTGTGTTCGAAAGAAAAAGAAAGAAAAAGAAAAAAAAACACTGCCCAAAACGACGTTGTTTTGGGCAGTTCGGGCAATTTGAGCCTCATCAGTTTCGAGCTACGAATCATTTTTGTTACAAAAAATATCTAAAATATCTTTTTTCCGTTTAGTTTAGTGACTAAAATACTATTTTTCTTTTGATTTTACTTAACAAAAATAGGTGGATGATTTAGATTAAAAACAAATCAAAAGATTATGATTTAAATTGATAAAATTAGAAATTTAGGATTTATTTTGTTAAAAGAATCAAACTCTGGAATTTTTTTTTTGTTGTTGTAAATTAGCCCCATTTTTATTATTATTTTATTTTTTGTGATGCATTTGAACACTTGTTTATTTTTTATTCGAAATAATTGTTGTGCAAATTTGGGAATTAACTAAAACAAATAGATTCATAGTTGCTCAGTTAAATTACATAACATGAAACATAATTACTAGGAATACACATGGAATCGCAATATTGAAAATAAGAAATGAAACCAAATTTTATGTGATACCATAGTGTCCTTAAAACAGATTAGCTACCTCACTGTGGGTGCTAAAGGAACGTCGACTTCTGTCTCCCAGGATAAGATGGTTTAGACCGGCTAATGTAGAAGCACCTTCTGTTAGCTTTGGCGAACTGACAATGACAGCACTCTCTCACTCAAGAAGAATATATTATAGGAGGAAACTAACTTGACTATAATCTGAGCGCAAAAAATTATGTACCAAAACCAAGGGAGATGGGTCTCCTTATACACCATGGGAGAGAGAGGAGGAGCTTCCAGTCATGGAGGCTAGCAACTAATGCCCATGAAGGTTGGTAACTAATGGCCATTACTCCTGCAAAAATCGCTGGAGTATGGACCAAAACTGATAGGAAAAAATATCTGAGATATATTTTCTGTATACACAAGTGTGTATATCTACAGTAGACTTGGCCCAAAAAGATTAGGTTGGTGGACCACCAATCCGGCCCAGCCTAAACCTAACCCATTCCAGTAAGCCTTAAGCCCAAGATTCATAATCCATGGATCACAAACCACGGACCCAGGTTAGTCTGGGCGGGCAAGCGACCCGAGCGCGCGCGTGTGGCAATTTTTCCATAACCAACTTCGACCATAGTCTTAGCCCAAACCCATCCTTGAAGCATCCATAATTCCCTTCCTTCGGAAAATTTGGATGCCCCAAAGGTTTCGTGCCCTTATCAAGATCTTGAGGTTTAAATACCCATCAAAGCTTTTCTCTACAATCAATGTGGGATTGATTTATACACAATTCCTGATACCTCATTCATGAAGCCATCTTTATGAGACAATTTTTCATTCAATTCTTAATGGTTTTTTGTCATTCTTTTTATGGTGTAAAGACCTTGCTACAAAGAGTCTAAACCCATTTAATCCCACCTCAACCTATGGTTGGGACCTACTTTAATTTCACATTAAAATCACCATAAAACCATTTTTTTGCCATCAATCCCCCAAATGAATAAAAATTAACTGAATAAAGAAAACGAACAACGTTTACAACAAAGACTCGGAGAAAGAGCACATAGACTAACCGTGTATCAGAAAAGGTAGTTGTTGGCCCTGAACCTTTCGTAGTGAAGTCTATCAGATTTACTGGCTGACTAGTAAACGTGATGTCTTGAACTGTTCTGCCGTTTATGTAAACCAAGACAATAGACCTCACACAAGAGTTAGTCCAACCATTGTTCTTGTTCTCACTTGTGTGTCCGGTATGGCCCTAGAACACTAGCTTGGTTCAGTGAGTGACTTTAAAGAATTCGGCCTTCCCAATTCGTAAAGAAGCAGCCTCACTTTGCACTTACATAGGTGACCTATATAAGGTATTTCATTATACCACGGTTGATTATTCAAATCATTTAGGTCATTAAAAGTATTAGCTTAACCTTCCAACCCCATACGATATCACTGTACAAAGGAATGGGCAAGAGGATTTACCTCTTTAGTGACTCACCCGTTACACGAAATTAGGTTGTCCCTTTGAACCTAGATCTTGGGATCTCCAGTTAACTAGGTTGGGTTTTCCATTTCGGTAACATTACTAAAGGCCTTTAGTCTATTCCTTTTGACGATATTTCTACTAACTCTCGAGTTAACCCTTTGGTTAGCGGATCCGCAATGTTGTCTTTAAACTTTACATAGTTTAGAGAGACAACTCCATTAGAGAGTAGTTGTCATATGGAATTATGTCTACGACAGATATGCTTAGACTTTCCATTATACATATGACTTTGTGCCCGTTCAATTGCAGATTGGTTATCACAATGAATACAGATAGCAAGTCTCGGCCAATGTGGAATATCCTCAACAAACTGGTCAAACCATTCAGCTTCTTTAGTTACTTTATCCAAAGCAATAAACTCAGATTCCATCGTTGATCTCGATATACATGTTTGCTTGAAAATTTTCCAAGACACGGCTGTCCCTCCGAGGGTAAACACATAACCACTAGTAGATTTGGAGTCCTTTATATCAAACATCCAATTAGCGTCCCTTCTAGTACAGCTAGGTATCTGATACAATGTAGCTCATAATCCTGGGTGTAGCCTACTTCGTGTATCTACTAAGCCTACTAACAGAGTAGGCTATATTCGGCATTGTACAACTCATCAGATACATCAAACTTCCAATGATCTGAGAGTATTCTAGCTGAAAGACACTCGCACCATTATTCTTGGTCAAATGTAGACTCATGTCTACCGGTGTCCTAGATACTCTTGTATCTAATTTACCAAATTTCTCAAGTATCTTCCCAACATAGTAAGACTGAGAAAGTACAATACCACTAGATTTTCTGGTAATCTTAATACCCAGAATGACATCTGCAAGACCCATTCTTTCATGTCAAACTTAGAGTTTAACAATCTCTTGGTAGTTCGAATAATTTCATCATTATTACCAACAATGAGTATATTAGACACAAAATGACATAACCTCTGTCAGTGTGTTAAACATATATGCACTTGTCACACTCATTGATTCTAAATCCATTTGACAACATAGCATGGTCAAACTTTTCATGCCATTACTTAGGAGCTTGCTTCAAACCATATAATGACTTGATAAGCTTACAGACTTTCTTATTTTTCCTTGGAGCTGAAAACCCCTTTGGTTGTTCCATATAGATTTCTTCATTTAAATCTCCATTTAAGAAAGTTCCCTTTACATCCATCTGATGTATCTCCAGACCACGTAAAGCGGCCATCATAATCACTATGCGAATGGATGTAATCCTTCTCACAGGTGAATACGTATCAAAGTAATCCATGCCTTCTCTCTGCCTGTATCCTTTGATAACTAGCCTAGCTTTATATTTATCAATTGACTTATTGGCTTTCATCTTTCTTTTAAAGATCCACTTACTCCCCAAGGCCTTACTGCCTGGGGGTAGATCAACCAACTCCCAAGTATGGTTCTGTAAGATGGAGTCAATTTCACTCTTAATTGCTTCTTTCTATAAGGGACTTTCAGGTGAAGTCACAGCTTCATGAAAAGTTCGAGGTTCTCCCTCTGACATATAAGTCAAGAAGTCCGGGCCAAAGGACTTGGCAGTCCTAGCCCTCTTACTCTTTCTTGGCTCATCTACTTCCTCATCTCGATCATCTACTTGATCATTGACTTGATCATGTTCAAGTTCCTTCTCAGATTTTGATCCTCTCCTCGGGTTCGGCAAGGAAATACGTCTTCAAAGAAGGATGCATTCATTGACTCCATTATGGTATTCTTGTGGATATCTGAAATATCAGACTCGTACACAAGAAACCTATATGCCCTATTATTCGGCGCATAACCAATGAATATATAATCCACAGTTTTTGGACCTATCCTAACCCACTTGGGTGTAGGTACAACAAATTTTGCAAGATACCCCCACATTCGTAGGAAATTATAAGAAGGCTTGCGGCCTTTCCATAATTCATATGGAGTCTTGTCTACTTTCTTCCGCAGTATTCTATTTAGAATGTAATTTGCGGGGAGAATTGCTTTCCCTCACAAGCTCTATGGCAACCCAGAACTTATTAACATTGCATTCATTATTTCTTTTAACGTTCTATTCTTTCGCTTAGCAACACCATTTGACTGAAGGGAGTACGGCGCTGTGGTTTGGTGAATAATCCCAAATTGAGCACAAGTCTCAGCAAATGGGGATTCATACTCACCACCAAAATCACTTCTTATAGCCTTAATCTTTCAGCTTAATTGATTCTCAACTTCATTCTTAAAAAGAATAAATTTTTCAATCGCCTCATTTTTGCTTTGAAACAAATACACATAACAAAATTTAGTGAAATCATCAACAAAAGTGATGAAGTATTTGTTGCCACCACATGATTGCACGACTTTCAAGTTACAAACATCACTATGCACTAAATCCAATGGCTCGCTATTTCTTTCAATAGAATGAAAAGAAGTCATTGTCTATTTTTCTTCTATACAAGTTTTACGCTTGTGATTTGGATTAATATTAAAAGATGGTATGTGATCTAACTTGATTAATCTACGCAACAATTCAAAATTTACATGACCCAGTCTATCATGCTATAATTAGGGGACTCAAGCATATAATCAGAAGAAGAAGCTTTCTCATTAAGTTTGAGATAATGGTCATTACATTGAGTTTGAACATACTACTTGACATATATCCCTTCCCCACATAGACCCCGCTTTTGGTTAATACGACCTTATCAGATTAAAAAACCATGTGGAAGCGACCACGAGACAAGGTTCTTACGAATGTTCGGCACAAATAGGACATCGTTCAAAGTCAGCTCTTTTCCTGAAGTCATTTTCAGGACCACCTTGCCCTTTTCCTCAACAGTCGAGGTTGCAGAGTTGCCCATGAACAACTTTTCACCGTTTGAAACTGGTTCAAAGGTTGTGAACATCTTCTTCTTTGCACAGATGTGGTGAGTGGCCTTAGTGTTCAACTACCATTCCTTCAGGTTAGACCCCACCATGTTTACTTCGGAGACGACAGCTGACAGATCCATGTTGTCTATATCTGGTGATCGATTCTTCATTTCAGCTATGTGTGCCTGGCTTTTGTTTTATGGAGGATACTTGTTGTAAGGCTTTTTCTTGTTGCGGTAGTCAACCGTCCGATGCCCATCGCTTCCACAGTTGAAACACTTTCCATTGAACCTAAAAATAGGTTCCTACGGCTTGTAGACTGGCTTTTTGGAGACACTACCTCTTGCCCCAAGCTTTGAGCTTTTGCTTGTTGGTGGCTTTTTCCCCACCCCCAAGGATTGGCCATGTTTAACCACATTTGCTTTTACAGTAGAGGTATTCCCCCCTTTCCTTCTGTTGTCTTCCTCAATCCGGAGCCTAACAATGAGCTCTTCGATTGTCATCTCCTTCCGCTTGTGCTTCAAGTAGTTCTTGAAGTCTTTCCAATTGTTAGACAGTTTCTTAATCAAAGCAGCGGCCTGGAATGATTCACTCAGGAACATTCCCTCTGCATGCATTTCATGCAGAATTACTTGGAACTCTTGGACTTGACTGATGACGGTTTTTGAGTCCACCATCTTGAAGTCCAGAAACTGGCTAACGACAAATTTCTTTGCCCCAGCATCCTTTGTCTTGTACTTCGTGTCAAAAGCATCCCACAACTCCTTTGTTGACTTCTTGGCATAAAACACGTTGAAAAGTGAATCTCCCAAGCCATTCAGAACGTAGTTTCGATAAAAGAAGTTTGACTACTTCTAAGTATCTAGAGCCATGAGATTCTGTTTGTTTGGCTCATTCTCCTTTATGGCTGGTGGATCCTCACTCAAAACCCTCACACAGTTAAGCGTAGTTAGGTATAATAGCATCTTCTGTTGCCACCTCTTGAAATTCACTTCCGTAAACTTCTCCGGGCCCTCATGATGGTTGAACGGGCCTCCCAGAATAGCAGAAACAACAACAGGGTTGACCACAGAGGTCACAGCAGTAGGGGTTTGCAAGTCAGTTGCCCCAGAGTTCAGATCTCCACTAATATTAGTAGTAACAGCAGTATCGGTGACAATTGTCATTTCTGAAAAATACAACAGACTTCCACTTTCTATGTTTTCAAAAATTAAACTTAACACTTGAAAATCCCACAGTTAGAAATTTAATTCAAAACTAGTCTCACCACTTAACCTAGAATCGAACATGATCAAGAATGTTCCCAAGAAGACTGGAGGGGTCACACTGGTATCACTTAAAACCCAATTAACCTTTTGATAAAACTTTCAAGAGCATGTTGACTCCTAGTCCGTGGGAAATAATTTTTAGAAATAAGTTTTTCTAATGGATGAACTAGGTTAAAACAAATCAAGGTCTAACACTTACAAGCAATTTAAAAATTGCTAACCAAATTACAAGCAATGTAAACAATTGGTACAACAATTACAAGCAAATAAAACTTGTTTTTACAAATTGGTAAACAAACCAAATAAATCTCAAGCAAAAAATTACTTCAAATATAAGACAAGTAAACTAATCTAAATTGAGGATTATAAGTAGTCCAAAAAATCATTTTCACACTTAGGTATTTCTGTTCAACAAAAAGGTTAGTAGTCTAAATTTTTTTTCCCCCTTTCTTTTCCTTGCACTCCTAAATTCTATTAATTTGGATTTGTATTGTTTCCATTCCCTTTCGCATAGGTATGCCTACAAAGAAGGTTAGTAGCAAACCATAACATAATACAAAGCAACTAATTAGAAAAACCTTGTATTTAACCCTTCTAGCACTATCATGAATAGCACATTAAGTGAAAATTAAAATGCAATATAAGTTACACATAAAACTTAAAACTCCAAAACTAAATATACAATTTAATTTGCATAATAAATATGTGATATCCCTGTTCCGTAATATGTTAATTGGTCCTTAATATGAGTATGGTTGTGTGTTTAATATGATTTTGAGTGTCATTTATATGAACATATGTGGTTTTAAGTTTCTATCTGTTCACTGTAGGAATATTTGTTTGATTATCTGCTTTGGAAATTAAATTGAAGGCCTTATCGGCCACAGAACCCAAAATTGGTTACGCCCTCGTGATTGTCATAATTTTTAGAGCCTACGGTGAAATTTAATTGAAAATTAATTTGGATCAAATTAATTAGATTAAATTAATGGGTTAGTGCTCAATTATTTTACGTTAGAATAATGTATTTGAGAGGGGCCTTTTAGAGGCCATTATACACCCTCACTTTGTTCCTTTTTGAGCTCATCATTCGAAATTCCCCTCTAGAGAGAGAGAGAACCGGATTTAGAGAGAGAGAGAGGGTTCAATTTTGGAGATTTTGCTAAGGAGCTCAAGGTTTGAAGGGCTAGGTTCAAGAACTTGCTTCTATTGGAAAGATTGAGCTTCTAGGTGAGTAATTGATTATAAATTCATGAGTTTAATCTTGTAATTTTGTGAATTCAAAGTTGAAGGGTGATCAAGAACAAGAATTATGTTGTATTTGATGAATTTGAAGTCATGGAATGCATGCATGTGTATAATTGCCATGAATTGGTATAGTTGAGTATGAAAACTATGATCCATGTAGAATCTTGGCTAGAATCCATGCTTGTGACCACCATTTGTACAATTTGAGTTGAAATGGAAGTTATATCTCACATGCATATACCATTCATAAGAAGTATGAGCTTGAATGCATGAAATTGTTATGTTGAAAGTGAATTTGGTGTAGATTGGGACATGCATGTGATTAATTTGTGAAATTGAGCTCCATTGTGTTGTAATTTGGTGTTGGTACCATGTTAGTATATAATTATGTGAAGTTTGAGCCAAAAGCATGCATCTAGAACCATTGAATGTCGAATTGGAGCTCAAGAACATGTTTTGGAAAATCCAGAAAATTTGATGTCCGCTCGAGCGGGGAAACCAATGCTCGAGCATGAATTCCGTGCTCCCAGTATTTTTGCAGACTTGGATGTCTGCTCGAGCGGGGAAGTTCACGCTCGAGCGGGGAGCTATGTAGACAGACCTTCAGCTCGAGCGTCAGACTTCACGCTCGAGGGTAATTTTGATGCATCCAGCACTTTTGCAGACTTCATGGGTCCGCTCGAGCGGGGAAGTCCACGCTCGAGCGAGGACCCTGTTTTTTGGAATTTTGAAAAGGGCATTCCGTGTTTCATTTTCTATTCTCTTTCACTTCTGAGTACTCTTAGGCATGCATTAAGTATTGTAAATGAGTTAAAGGGATAAGAATGATGCCTAAAGAGGAATATGTGAATTACGAACGGATTGTATCGGTTGTGACCCATATGTGTTATTTGATGTGTAAGGTCAAGTTCCAGGGAAAATCAATCAGCCGATCACTGTGAGTAATATCTAACAAAGATATCTGAAATATGTTATTGTCCAATTACTTACGTCCATGTAAGTTTTATAAGTTCATTGATTCGATTGGTGGACAATGTTTACTATACCAAATGAGTGGGCCAGAGGCCAGTCTGATCTGAATAATAGAATGAATGGATGGGCCAAAGGCCGTTTTGACATGAATGAATGGGCCAGAGGCCAGTTTGACATGAATGAATGGGCCGGAGGCCGTTTTGACATGAATGAATGGGCTAGAGGCCAGTTTGACATCAATGAATGGGCCAGAGGCCAATTTGACATCAATGAATGGGGCAGAGGCCGTTTTGACATGAATGAATGAATAGGCCAAAGGCCAGTTTGACACGAATAATAGTTTGACACGAATAACAGTTTGACACGAAAGATAGTTTGACACGAATAACAGTTTGTCATTTGAATGGGCTAGATGCCAGTTTGATATGAAGGAAATGATGGGCCGAAGGCCAGTTTGTCATTTGAATAGGCCAAAGGCCAGGCTGACTGGAATGAAACTAATGAATTGAGCCTGAGGCCGTATGATGTGTTTGAAACCGCAATTACTTAACTTGCATATGTCTATGTATGTATGTACTAGTTAGAAATATAAATTGGGCCCAAGGCCGTTTGATGTATATTGTTCCAATGTATATTCTTTATTTGATATTATTCACTGGGCTTTCACTCACGCTCATTCATGTGTTTGTAGGTGAGCTAAGAGAGGTCCAGACCCAGCCTCAGTGAAGTTTGTATGGTACAACCAAAGTTTTGAAGAGTTAGCCCTTGCGTCTCACGCACGAGACACGTCTTCGCCCTTTTGCCTTTCTGTGTATTTTATCATGTTGGCGAGGACTTCGGTATACGTCTGTGTATAGTTTTGTTTGGCTGACTTAGATTTGAATGATCCTGTCTGTACAGAACCTTATGCTACTATACCTTCTGTTGTGACTTATTAACATATGTAAATGTGGAATGTTATGATGTGCATATAAGCACGGCTCTATGGACAAGGTTTTAAATTTGCTTCTGTTTGGCCCCTTTACTCTGATGAGTTTTGTCTTATTTGGTTTGAGGCCGTAGGTAATCTCGTGATTACTGGCCGGTTATGGCCTTAACCCATAGGAGCGGGTTTGGGTCGTGACAAAATATGTAATTAGACAAGTTACAAAATCGTAAAATTTATAATTCTAAATAATTAAATTAAAATTTATAACCATGAGTTATATATCACTTATTACATAATAAACATGTAAATAACTCATGTGAATAATTTTAGATATTAAAAACAATTAGAAAATTGTTGTAAAAAACTAAGATCTAATAAACATGTGGATTTACTAGAAAAGTAGAAACTAATCAGGAGAATGTAATTTTAGGAGGCAAGTGAGATGTAAAAAATTCTAAAAAATTAGAAGCAATTGAACATGCAAATTATATCTAGAAATTTAAAACATGTGAATAGATCTAGTATATAAAAAATATTGAACATGATAATTATATTAGAAAACTAGAAAACAATTAGCATGTTAATATTAACTACAAAATGTCAACATTCATAAGCATCTAATATTATAAAACTAAAACACAAGCAAATCATGCACATTTTGTTAAACTTGAACAAATATTGCATATAACCACTGAACAATGGGCTTAAGCATATATACAAAAAAAATTATTTTATTTTATTTCGTAAAAAAAAAAATTTATATCATATATGATAGACCCACATGGAAAACAAAATAGCAGCATTCATATTAAATTGATTATAATCATGCACTATGAATATATAATAGTGGCCTATACTAAATAAACCAAATTGAATATGAAAGCAAAAGCAATTCACAGTGAACAGTTTGGAGAAAAAAAATATATGGAACTCCTATTTGCCGGAAACTCAAGCAGTAAGTAGATTACGCAAAACAGTAACATATAATATGGTTTAAGTGATATGAATCTATATATCCTAATACATAATTGATGGGATAGTATAAATGATCTGTTTTAAGATTGTTGTGTAAATTTGTGAATTAATTAAAACAAATTGATTCATATTTACTCAGTTAAATTACATAGCATGAAACATGATTAACATGAATACATATGGAACCAAAATATTGAAAATAGGGAATCAAACTAAATTCTATGTGATACCATAGTGTTCTTAAAACAGATTAGTCGCCTTATCGTGGGTGCTGGAGGAATGTTGACTTATGTCTCCCAGGATAAGATGGTTTAGACTAGCTAACGCAGAAACACCTTCTGTTATCTTTGGCGAATTGATAATGGCATCACTCTCTCACACATGAAGAATTTATTATAGCAAAAAATTCTATACAAAAACTAAAGGAGATGGGTCTCATTTTATACACCATGGAGGAGAGAGGAGGAGTCTCCAGCCATGAAGGCTAGCAACTAATGCCCATGAAGGCTGGCAATTAAAGGTCATTACTTGTACAAAAATTGCTGGAGTAATGGACCAAAACTGATGGGTAAAAATATCTGAGATATATTTTATGTATACACAAGTGTGTATATCTGTACCAGACTTGGCTCAAAAAGGTTAGGTTGGTGGACAACTAATTTAGCCCAACCCAAACCTAACCTTCAAGACCCATGGACCCGGCTCGGCGGGCGGATGGCACGCGTGTGTGACAATTTTTCCATAACCAACTTGGATTATAGTCTTGGCCCAAGTCTATCCTTGAAACATCCATAACTCCCTTCCTTCGGAAAATTTGGATGCCCCAAAGGGCTCATGCCCGCAAATTAATCTAACTGTTAGCTTGTGTGTGTGTTTTGTGTTAACAAGTGAGTAGTCTCCTTCAAACACTCTCTGTACATGGAGCAAGGAGGGAGGATTCCAGTCATGAAGCAGAGAAGAGGGAAAGGTACATGGAGCAAGGAGCCAAGGACTAAATTGTTTACTGTGTTTGTGGATAGTTTGCCTTCCAGTATGGACCCAAAAACACTGTTCAAATTGTTTACAAAGTTTGGAATAGTGAAAGATGTATTTATCCCGCAGAAGAGGAGGAAGTTCACAAATACCAGGTTTGGCTTTGTCAGGTTCGACTGCTCAGTGGCAGCAAGGGTTGCAGTTTCTAAAGCTAATGGTCTATGGGTAGAGGACAGGGAGATTCAAGTCAAAATGGCAGAGTACGATAGATTTAAGGAAGGAGCACAGAATAGAAACCAGACTAAAGGGAGCGAAGGCATCAATGACGCAGGTGGAAGAGAAGTACACTATCAGCATGGTTTACAGAGGTCATATGCTGAAATACTAAAAACAAACGCTAGAGGATCTGCGGGGAAAGTTGAAAGTACTATCATGGTGGATGAAGCCGGTCATGGTTGGCTGCACGAGAGTGTGATCTTGAGATTCAAAGACGAGTACTCTGTACATGGCATTGAGAAGATTTTTAAGGAGAAAGGAATTGAGGATGTAATGGTCAGGCGTGGAGGAGGCAGAGACGTGGTGGTCACCTTTAAATCCAAAGAAGCTAAGGATGCAAAACTATCACTGGTCAGAGAATGGTGTAGGGATTGGTGTGAGTTTGTTAAAGAGTGGGAACCAGGAGCTTGTGCAGAACAAGAGAGGTGCCTGTGGCTCAGATGCCATGGGGTTCCTCTAAGCATGTGGAATAGAAACACTTTCAGTAAGATTGGCAACATTTGGGGAAGTGTTATTCGATTGGAAGGAGACATTTGCCAACCCAAGTCCTTCAGTTATGGAAGAGTCAGAATTGCAACTCAGTGTATGGACTTCATCAATAAAACCATTAATCTGGAATGCAAAGGCAGGTTATACCCTGTTATGGTGTGTGAAGAGCAACCAGTTAGCATATTTGATAATGGAAGTTTGATACTTAGTGAGGTTGAGGATGTCCATAGCTCTAATGGAGCTGTAAATCAAGAACCAGTAGCTGGGTGTGGTGCTGGAAATGAAGCAGATGACATGCCTAAGGAGGTTGAGGAAGAAGATGATGAGCTGGCAAATTCTGATACCGTAGTGGTTGAGACCCAATGTGGGCTGGAGCCGACCTATAAAGCTGTCCAAGTTAATACAGTGGTCGTAGAGCCTGAATGTGGCGTGGGAAACATATTGGGGTTTGAGGCACGCATGGATAGATCTCTATTGGTGATGGTAGACGGTGAACTGCAGGGGGATAATGTTAACCAGAGGGTTGATGAGCATCTTTTTACCCCTGGGTTTATTAAGAGTGTTAGTGGGGCAAGTGGGCACAGGCCTGGTATCCACCTGGAAGTTAATTTGGGCCATATACATGGGCCTGTTTCTCCAAATGGACTGAGTGAAGAGGGGGTGGGCACATCTATAGTCAACACAACTAAATCCCATTGGGCTGGTACCAGGAAAGATGGGCTCTTGGTGCAATCAAGCCAAACTACTATCATTGGAAGCTCCAACGCTGTAAAGAAGGCAAAAAGGAAAGGAAAGATGAAAGTGGGAGGGCTGGGTGCAGCAAAGCCTAACACAGAGGAGGTTGGGTATAAGAGGTTAGCTCGTCTGTATGGTCATCTAGCAAGTCTATCCCAAAGTGCGCAGTTTTCAGGGCTGCTGCAGCAGCCTTGTCTCTTTCGGCTTCAACTAAGAGTGGTTCAAGCAAAGGGAGGCATATTCTTAGTGAAGCTCAAGCTAATCTTCAGCTGGGTAAAGTTCTGGGAATTCACTACAATGGTAAAGATAGTGAAGTTTTGAAGAAATTGGTGGAGCTTGAATCAATTGACAGAGGAAGGAGAAAGGGGAGGGAGATAGCATAAGGGTCTCAGTGTCTCATCTAGGGGAATTTGGCGTATCATATGTTTACTGATGAATTTAATGTCATGGAATATCAGAGGATTAGGGAAATCTGTGAAGAGGGGAAGGATTAGGAAGCTCATTTGTGATAGGAGGGTTGACTTTGTTCTATTACAGGAAACTAAGAAAGCCTCTATTTCAGAAAGTGAAGTTAGAACCTTGTGGGGAAGGAGGAACATGGAATTTATGGCAGTAGATTCAGAAGGGTTAGCAGGGGGATTACTCTGTATTTGGGATCCAATTTTATTTCAATTGAAGGACTGTTGTTCCAATAGAAGATTTGTTCTCCTGTCAGGTACTCTCCTAAACTCTTTTGATTGTGTTATACTAAATGTTTATGCCCCTAATGATGTGAGTGGTAGAGGTATGCTTTGGGATACTTTAATAAAATTAAAGTCTGATTTTCCAAATCCATGGTGCTTGGGGGGGGAGATTTCAATGAGATCAGATTTATTGGGGAAAGGGGGGGCTACTCTGGAAGGGAAAAGGGGATGAAGGAACTAAATGCATTCATTGATAAATGTGAGTTGAATGATATACCATTGCTTGGTAGGAAGTACACATGGTGTAATGCTCAGGAGGGGGAGAAATGGAGTAGGATTGACAGGGTCCTGTTAAATCCTGAGTGGTTGCAAAGATTTAACTTCAAGCTATGGGGTCTTCCTAAAACTTGTTCTGATCACTGCCCACTCTTGTTAATGGAAGATGAGAGGGATTGGGAGCCAAGACCCTTCAGGTTCATTAATGCATGGATTATGCACCCATGTTTCCCCTCTGTTATGGAAAAATTCTGGACTGAAAAAAGGATTACTGGGAGTGCTGGGTATATTCTTCTTCATAAACTAAAATTGCTCAAGGGGGAGCTGAAAAAATGGAACTCTGAAGTTTTTGGGAATGTAGCTACAAAATTAAAGGAGGCAGAGGAAGAGCTGCATGGCATCGACATTACTGCAGAAGACAGAACTTTGTCTGAATCTGAAAAGAATAGAAGAAGGGAGGTGACAGGGGAGGTATGGAAGCTTAGTAGGATGCTGGAAAGGATTTGGCATCAGAAGTCTAGAGTAAACTGGATCTTGAATGGGGACAGGAATGCTAAGTTTTTCCATGTTATGGCTAGTAGCAGAAGGAATAGAAATTCAATCAATTCTATCTCAATTGATAGAGTTGTTATGAAGGAGCCAGTGACTGTACGACTTGCAGTCTTACAGCACTTTAGGAGGCAGTTCACTGAAAGCTGGGCAATTAGACCAACGCTGGGAGGCACCTTTAAGTCAGTTGCAGCTAGTGACGCATTTTTTGACCTGGAAGCTGCTTTCTCTGCATGTGAAGTAAGGGCAGCTATCATGGACTGTGATGGAAATAAGGCGCCAGGCCCAGATGGTTTTAATCTCCTATTTTTTCAGAAATTTTGGAAGTTATTGAAATCTGAGGTGTTGCATTTCATGAGGGATTTTCATACCACTTCCAAGCTCTCATTTGGAATTAACAGTTCTTTCATCACTCTTATTCCCAAGAATGATACACCTAATGGATTAGCTGATTTTAGACACATTAGTTTGGTGGGGAGTATGTACAAGATTCTCTCAAAAGTCCTAGCTCATAGGCTTAAGAGAGTGCTCCCTGAAGTTATTGGGGATTCTCAGTCTGCTTTTTTAGGTGGGAGAAATATACTTGATGGAGTTTTTATTGCAAATGAAATTGTGGATAGATGGAAAAAAGCTAGAAAGAAAGGGATTCTTATTAAACTTGATTTTGAAAAAGCGTACGACTCAATTAACTGGGAATTTCTATTTTCTATGTTGGCCAATTTTGGGTTTGGGTCAAAATGGATTTCTTGGATGAGGGCGTGTGTTTCCACAGCAAGGTTGTCTGTTCTTGTGAATGGTTCACCAACAGAGGAGTTTTCTCCACAAAAGGGTCTTAGACAAGGTGACTCTCTATCTCCTTTTTTATTTATTATAGTGGCAGAAGGGCTGAATATATTGATGCACAGAGCTCATGAACTAGGGTTCATTAAGGGGGTTAAAGTTGGGGCGAAGGAAGTGATGATTTCTCACCTCCAATTTGCAGATGATTCGATGTTGTTTTGTGAGGCTGACTTGGAACAAATAGTTCATATAAAGAGGGTCCTAAGATGTTTTGAAATACTTTCTGGAATGAGGATAAACTTTCATAAGAGTGTAGTGTGTAGTGTAGGTGTGGATGTTGAGACCTTGTTAACCTGTGCTGATATTCTAAATTGCAAGGTCCAAGGATTACCAATGAAATTCTTGGGCCTCCCATTAGGTGCTAATCCAGGTAGGAAATCAACCTGGAAGCCAGTGTTGGATAAGGTTAAAGCTAGGTTGGCGGGTTGGAAGAGAAGAACTCTATCTTTTGCAGGCAGGTTAACGTTGATCAAGTCTGTCCTGTCTAGTCTACCTATTTACTATCTTTCTCTGTTCAGAATGCCCAATGGAGTTGTTAGAGAAATTGAAAAGCTCCAAGCTGCTTTCCTGTGGGGAGGTAATGATCTGAAAAGGAAAGTCCACCTAGTAAAATGGGCTGAAGTGACAAAAAGTAGGGAGCAAGGTGGACTGGGAATTAGAAGAATCAAGGATGTCAATTCTAGCCTTCTCCTTAAATGGTGGTGGAAATTTGGGAAGGAAGTAAATGTTCTTTGGAGAAGGTTGTTGTGTAGCAAATACAGAATTGAGGAGGGTAGCTGGATCCCATTGACGAGTTTGTCTCATAGTCACTCTAGATTGTGGACTGATATTATCACAGTGGCAAAGCATCATCAACAATTAGTGGAGTTCTATGTAGAGAAGTTTCGGTTAAGGATTGGGAATGGGCATAGGATCAAGTTTTGGCATGATTGTTGGCTTGGCAGCAGATGTTTAAAAGCTGAGTTCCCTAGACTCTTTAGTTTGTCTATTGATAAAGGGGGATCACTCTTCAGCTTTTATGATAGGAGATCTACTGTGGAGGAGTGGAATTTTAACTTTAGGAGAAACCTCTATGATTGGGAAAAGGATGAAGTAAATAGATTGGTTGTTGTTTTAAAGGATGCCCCTCCTTTACGCATTAATGTGTAGGATTGTGCTACATGGAATGGATCAGCTGGCTGCCTCAAGACATCTGTTTTGTACAAGTTCAGTGACTCTCCTTTTGGCCCTCATCTGTCTTTAGGTAAGTTTGTATGGAACACTGTTTTACCTCCTAAAGTCCAGTTTTTTGGCTGGTTAGCTTGGAGGAATAGAGTGAAAACTAGAGTTTTTCTCCAGCATATTGGTATTCTTAACAGTAGTGCTTCAATACTTTGTGCCTTTTGTGAAAATGAGAATGAATCTGTGTAACAAGCCCGCGGGGGGACCTCGCTACAGCTCGGACTCGACTTTTCGTAGTCACGGTTCTAAGTCTGAACCAAAGAGTCCAAATCCGGCAAATCGTTTTTGAGAAAATAGATTTTTGAAAGAAGTGCCAAACATGGACTGCTTTGCCAGATACAGAGTCGCCACCTAAATATTTTATTTTGGGAAATTTAGGAAACCCTGACTCGGTGCCAAAAGGCCACGTGTCCGTCATCACCAAAGTTGCCTCGGTTCGGGAACTTGGGTACGATTGGGGAAGGTCACTTCGTGAGCACCCCCGCTCGCCCGGTCATAGACCGGCCTCTACTAACCATGATATCAATTTTTGAAAACATTGTATGTTCTTATTCCGGTTATTAGCCTAGGTTACTATGTGATGCTTGCAGCATATAAATATAGACTGGGTCGTCCGAATTGGAACAAAACATTTCATGCTTGTTTATTTGAAAATGGTTTGATGGTGCTACCCGCAAGTAGGCTAAGACGTGGATTTGCCACCCTCGGGTGGGCTTAGAAAACATGATTTTGCCACTATCTAGTGGGCTTAAAACACACATTTGATGAATTATTCCAATTCAAATAACCCAACCTTCACCCACAGGCATTCAGGCAGTTATATCACATTAGCAATTAGCCTCATGGTAAGCATGCCATTCATGGCAGTCACTCACACGCATGCAAGGATGCTAAAGCATAAAACTTACCGAGTACTCCAAGCCAAAAAAAGGAAGTTAATTAGAAATCATGCATGATCCTAAGTATACAAAAATGCCTAATGCAACACATGCAAAATGCAACTATAGCAGGCTCGGCTATTCTAAGATGGTATATGAAATGCTACAACTATCATGTATTCAATTTAGAATTGAAAGTACAATGCAGTTAGTATGATGTGCCGAGCCCGGTGCATGCAATACAGATGGATGATGCAAACATGCTGTCATACTGTATGCTAATTTAAATATGCCCTAATCTAACCATCATAAGCGGATAAATAAAAGGGAGAAAGACGTGGGGTTGGAAGACATACATCACACTCACGCACACTTATTACAGTTATGCCCTCACTCGGAGGGTCCAAATAAATATACAGTCCAAATATTACAGTCCCAAATAAAAGAATATTACAGTCCAAAATATTACAGAATTCTAATTAATTAATGAATTAACTAGAAAGCAAATAAAATAAAAAAAATAAAAAAAAAAAAAAAAACTGGCGTGCAAGCCAGGGACTGCCTTGCTTCTGGTGGATGATGCATGTCCGGATTGTCTTGCGCGGAAATCCACCGGAATGCCCCAATTAGCCTCTGTTTACACCTGTTCTTGAAATGCGTGCCAAGTCCCGGAAAGTTGCTGATTCCTGGTTTTGCTGCAACAGAGAGCAGGAAAGGGGCATAGCAATGTATTTGCACAAATATATGCATGTCTCGATCCTCGTGCCACCAATCACGCATACCGAGGCATGATGGCCGAGGAGTCGAAATGCACCACTCAATATAGGATGAATGCACATGAAACTACAGCTAAAACCTAACTCCATCATGGGTAATCCGGAGTGTCGGTGACTGGGGGATTGAGATACATTCCGTCACTCGGAGTACGAAATGTACCTCGTTTCCCGTGCCCGGGCTAACTCATATTCCGGACACGATGCAATATGCATGATATGCATGAAATGCAACTAAGATACAATCCTAACGTACACAATGCTATGAAATGAGATGCCTCGAAATGCGTGCACGCAAGCACGCAAACTGAGAAAATGCAGAATGCTATGAAAATGAAATGCTTCGAAATGCGTGCACACGGGCACGCAAACCGAGAAAATGACATGTGTCTCGAAATACGTGCACGTGGGCATGCAAACCGAGACGATGATATATGTCTCGAAATACGTGCACGCGGGCACGCAAACCGAGGCGATGATGTGTGTCTCGAAATGCGTGCACACGAGCACGCAAACCGAGGTGATGATGTATGTCTCGAAACGCGTGCACACGGGCACGCAAACCGAGGCGATGATATGTGTCTCGAAATGCGTGCACACGGGCACGCAAACTGAGGCAATGATATGTGTCTCGAAATGCGCGCACACGGGCACGAAAACCGAGGCGATGATATGTGTCTTGAAATGCGTGCACACGGGCACGCAAACTGAGGGGATGATGTGTGTCTCGAAATGCGTGCACACGGGCACGCAAACCGAGGCGATGATATGTGTCTCGAAATGCGTGCACACGGGCACGCAAAACGAGGCGATGATGTATGTCTCGAAACGCGTGCACACGGGCACGCAAACCGAGGCGATGATATGTGTCTCGAAATGCGTGCACACGGGCACGCAAACCGAGGCGATGATATGTGTCTCGAAATGCGTGTACACGGGCACGCAAACTGAGGCGATGATGCGTGTCTCGAAATGCGTGCACACGGGCACGCAAACCGAGGCGATGATGTATGTCTCGAAACGCGTGCACACGGGTACGCAAACCGAGGCGATGATATGTGTCTCGAAATGCATGCACACGGGCACGCAAACCGAGGCGATGATGTGTGTCTCGAAATGCGTGCACACGGGTACGCAAACTGAGGCGATGATGTATGTCTCGAAACGCGTGCACACGGGCACGCAAACCGAGGCGATGATATATGTCTCGAAATGCGTGCACACGGGCACGCAAACCGAGGCAATGCAAAATGCGATGAAATGGCATGGAAACATGATATGGACTTATACCAACATGAGTGAGCCTCAGCCACACTCACATAGGATGCCGTCGGATAAAAATAGAGTGCCTCGAAATGCGTGCACACGGGCACGCAAACCGAGGCAATGATAAAATGCAATGAAATGGCATGGAAATGACAAATGGGCTTATACCAACATGAGTGAGCCTCAGCCACACTCACATAGGATGCCGGCGGATAAAAATGGAGTGCCTCGAAATGCGTGCACACGGGCACGCAAACCGAGGCGGTGACAGAATGTAATGGAATGACATGGAAATGACGAGTGGGCTTATACCAACATGAGTGAGCCTCAGCCACACTCACATCGGATGCCAGCGGATAAAAATGGAGTGCCTCGAAATGCGTGCACACGGGCACGCAAACCGAGGCAATGACAAAATGTGATGAAACATGGCAAAAATGATATGCAAGCATGCTAACAAAATTTCAGCACTAAAATATGGGGGAAAACAGTCCCGAAATGAAGCGAAATGACATGAAATGCAAGGAAATGTCCCGAAATGAAGCGAAATGACATGAAATGCAAGGAAATGTCCCGAAATGCGACATTAGGCACCCGAAATGGCCTATAGCTATGCTAAATATGCACAATATGGACATGCAATGCAAAGACAGAAGCTAGACAGTCCCAAAAGATGCACTTTCACAGTTATAAACATGGCCAAACAGCAAGTATAGGTAGGGGAAAAATAGCATGCAAGAATAGGGGCCAAGAGAAGGGTAATGAAGCAAGTGGTATAAGAAAAACCCAAACTGAAAAATTTCCTTCTACAACATTGAAGAGGGACCAAAAATATGAATATTTAAAGTATATGGCAGACTTCAAATCAGTATACAAACATGCTAAAAATGTGATGCAAAACAAGGCTCAAAAGGTGCTATAACATGAAGTATATAAAATAATCACCAAACAGAAAAAAAGTGTGAATGAAACATGAAGTATAGGCCAAAATAAGACCACTTTCAGTTCGGACCAAGGTCCAAAAACAGAATCAAAGAGGGCTACTAATTTATGCAAAAATGGGGCCAAATAGGGGATATAACTACAAGTGACATATGGAAACACCAAACAATGTTGAGCCCTTCTCCAATGTTGAAGAGGGGCTCAAAATAAGCCTTATATCAGTTTACAACATGCTCAAAAACAGATTTCTCATGGGCCAAAAATAGCATGCAAAATCATGACATACAAGATGATCAATGAAGCAAGTATATTATGGAGGGCTCAAACAGGGTTGAGCCCTTAATGAGAAGTGAAGATGAGCTCAAAATATGGCCCTTTTCAGTTAGGGTCGGAGCTTGAAACCAAAAAGAAGTGGGGCTTAGAAATAGATCAAGGAAAAGGGTCAAAAGGATCAAAGTGTAACTTACCCTTGAAGATTCAAGCTTTTGTTGCTTCTTGGGTTGATTTGCAGCTTCTTTAGCCTTCAAGAATCCTCCCTTGCTGCTGGAAATGAGATGGTGGTGGTAGAGCTTGGTGGTGTAGAAGGAATGATGGTTAGGGAGTTAGGGTTTTTTGAAGAATTGAGAAGGAAGAAGATGGAGTTGGCTATGGAAGCTTGAAGAGCAATTTTTCTAACCCTTACAAAGGAGGCCACCAGCTGGTTATATGGACAAAAAGAGGGTGTAAAGGTGGGGCAAAAAGGAGGGTAAAACTCCCCCACAAAATATCCCCCGGACACAGAAAATATCTGGGGGATATTGCCCCACAGCTGTAAAGTGCACAGTGCAAGGAACACGGCCGGCCTATCACTTTTTCTGCAAGTGGCCGGCCAGCCACACCCCCTAGCCGGCCAGCCACCCCTCCTAGCCGGCCAGCCACCCCCCCTAGCCGGCCAGCTAGGGGTCAAAAGGGTCAAGTTGAATTAATGGCCGGCCACCACTTTTTAGTGGCCTCCCATGTGTGTACATCACAAATATGTGGTTCAAAGTTTAAGAAAAAAGGTCCAAGGGGTTCAACATTAGCCCGGAAGAAAGGGGTCAAAAGGGTCAGGTGACCTTAATGGCCGCCCACCAACTTTTAGTGGCCTCTCAGGTGTGTAGATCACAGATATGTGGTTGAAAGTTGGCAACACTAACCCTAGGGTGTTCAACATTAGCCCGGAAGTGCGAAAAACGGGCGCCGGGAGGCTCCGGAGGAGAGATAACTGGTTGCTGCAACAATTACTAGCCTCCCACCCTTCAGTGACCTTCCTGGTGATAAAACAGAGGTACCTGCCAAAAATGAACGAAAACCGATGCAAAACGAATGTTCGGGGGCCAAAACACGCAGTTCGGGGCCCCAGAAACTGCCCGTTAAACACCGAAAATGCCGTTCGGCCACGAAGTGGGTTTCTCAGACCCCAGTGTCCCTCAAAAGGGAGAAAATAAGATGTATGCCGAAAATCAGAGCAAACGGAGGTGGTTAGGCGGTCCCGAACCGAGGCACACGGCCTGACGGCTCCGAAAACCGGAAACCGGGCTCCGAAATGGGAAAAATGGCCTACGGCCACCAAATGTAGCCCACGGGCACTGAGAGATAGTCTACGGGACCTCTCCCTTCCCTCATAAAAAGAAACAGAGAAAACCGAGTCTGGTTCGCAAACCGAGACAAGGCACAGAAGAGGGTTCGGAAATCCGGAGGCGGGGCTCGCAGCCAAGACTCTGAAACTTCTGAACGAGCACATTATGCAATATCACCAAGTGCTCAACTGGTGACGTCTGAGTCTCAAGGTCGGTCAAAAATGGGGTGTCTACAATCTGCTGCCCATGTGTTGCTGCATTGTCCTTTTTCCTGGAAAGTTTGGACAGATCTGTTACAATGGTGGGGGTGCCTGTGGGTGGTGCCTAGGTCTGTTGACTGTTTGTTTTATTGGTGGTTAGGTGGCCAATTTAAGAACAAGGTTAGGAGATTATGGAGGGTTTTACCTCTGATTGCTCTATGGTCCATTTGAAAGTTTAGAAATGATTGTGTATTTAATGGAGTGCAGCCTTGTGGAGTAGACCTTAGTGAGCTCATTAAGGTTCGATTTGCCTTATGGAGTAAGGCTTCCAAGTTAGGGAATATGTACTCTGTTAATGATTTTATCAACAACCTTGATCAGGTAAAGGCATGTGTCTGAGGAAGTTTGCAGCTGGTAGTGTCTTTCTGCTGTTTGCATCTGCTAGTCTGTATGATCTGTTTGGTCTGTTTGGTGATTGATTCTGCGGTATGCATCTGCTAATCTGTACGCTAATCTGTTTGGTGTATGCTGCTGTAGTCTGTTTGATCTGTTTGGAGTATGCTAGGCTGTAGTGTGATTCTGCTTTGTATCTGCTAGTCTGTCTGAGGGAGTTTTCAGCTGCTAGTGTTTGCTATTCTGCATCTGAGCAGCAGAGCATGCTCTGCATCTGAGCAGCAGAAGCATCTGTCTGTTGGTGAAGCTCTGGTCTAGCATTGTTGAACACGCTGGTGCAAGCCCCCTGCCTATATACCTGCTTCAGCTGCTGCTCAAGTTTGTATGGTGGCTGCTAGTCTTCTGGTTTGGTAGTCTGCTGGTGTATAGCAGATTCTGAGTTGGTGCTTCTGTGTTTCTGGTGTAGATTAGGAGTGTACACTTGAGGAGGGCCAGCAACACTTCTAATCCTATGACAGACAAGTTTGGTCAACCTAAAGGATTTGCTTATGTGGAGTTTATGGAAATTGAAGCTGTTCAGAATGCTCTTCTGCTAAGGCGTCCGAACCCATATATTGGTTTTCGAACATGAAGACCCTTCATGCATGTTCCACCTTTCTATCCGTCATATGGATATGGAGTACTGCTATTGCTGAGTGCTAGGTGCATTTTTCAGTTTGTTAAGTGGCCTGGCTTGGTAGCTGCTGCAGAATTGTGTTGGGAGTGCTGTTTAGGGGCGAAGCATTGGTGGTGACTTATGCTAATTGTTTGTTTCATGATTTATGCCTTGCTGCTGTTAGTTTTGTTGTTCTGTCTTTTGTTCTGTTTTTTGGAGTTTGGGTGTTTGATTGGCTTCTCGCCAATCATGGGTCAAGTGCATAGTGCACTCCCCTGATTTGTTGATGTATTGTTGATTGTATCTTGCTTTATCATCAATAAATCTTTATTTTGCCGATCAAAAAAAAAAAGGGCTCATGCCCTTATTAAAATCTTGAGGTTTAAATACCCATCAAAACTTTCCTCTACAATTAATATGGAATTGGTAGTTATACACAATTCTCAATACCTCATTCATGAGGCCATCTTTATGAGACAATTTCTCATTTAATTCTCAATGATTTTTTATCATTCTTTTTGTGGTGTAAAGACCTTGTTACAGAGAGTCTAAACCCATTTAATTTCACCTCAACTAATGGTTGAGACCTACTTTAATTTTACATTAAGCCACCATAAAACCATTTTTTTTCCCAACAATAATTTGTTTGAATGGTATACAAACTAACAAAGAAGTTCAAACAACCAGAGTATTTCTAATGTAGAAATTAAACATGCTTGATACAAATTAATAAAAGTGTGACTTAATTTTATTTGTTGAAGATTTGTTAATTGGGGTGTTTGGCATACAAATAAAAAATTATCTATTTTTATTTTTTTTTATTATCTTTAGTGATATGTTTTTAAAAGTTAAGTTTTTTTTTTTTTTAATTTTATATCCCTCATATGTAGATGTATTTAAAAAGTTTTAAAAAAAAAAGTAAAAATCCAAAAAAAGTTTTAAAGAAAAGGGTAAAATTAAGACCAAAAAAAAAAAAACTATTTTTTATTTTTGTCCTTTCCGGACAGTTTTGTTTTTTAAATTTATACTTTCCGATCAGTCAAATAGAAAATTTTAAAAAACCAAAAAAATTATTAAAAAAACCAATCCCGTTTTTATTTTATTTATTTATATATATATATATAGCTCCTCACTTGCCTTTGCAAGACTGGTACTTGCGACTCAAGGATTGTAAATAAATGCATTATTAAACAAAAATGTGTGAATAGTTTTATATTTAACTGTTAAAGTAACAGGCTGTTTACAGTTATAAGAAAATAATATAATATGATGTATCATAATTCATTTGGGGCATGTTTGATTTGGTGGATTAGAGTATGAGATTGAGATTATTAATTCATGGGCGCAATTATCCTATATTTGTTTTAATATTTTGGTTTACGATTATTAATCCAATAGATAATTAATCTAACAAATTTGTAGGATTATTAGTAATGAAATATGGGTGAGATTATTAATTATTAATCTAATTGGATAGTAAATACTACAGTAATTTAATAAGATTATTAATATTTTACTATTATTCTTGTAAATCAAGCAAGACCTTGGTGCCTTAATCAAGTGACTGTTTCAACCATGGAAAAGGATCTACTATAGAGGGATCTGAATTTCAAATAAATCAATAATTAATTATTAGGTGAGGTAACCACTAATGTTTGTCATGTCTTTTTCATTTCTAGAATCATTATTTATCCCAATTGATGGTGAATAGGTAATTAGGGGTTGGGATTCTCTGTATCAATTCAGTTTTATATTTATACTTGTGTGAATTAATTATAAGGGTGAGTATGGTTTGAATTGGTTTGATTTAGCCATAAACCAATATCAATTCATTACTTACCACCACGACACCATGATTTGGTTCAGTTTGAAATTACGAATTTTAAAAATATTATTATTATTCACAATATGATGACAAAATATTATTTACAACTTAAGAACTGTTTACATGATTGTTTAAAATTAGTTATATCACTATACAAAAACATACTTGTAATAGTAGAGAGTTATAATTCATATATATTTGATACTAATAAAATATTTTAATACTTACATTCAGTAACAAATTATATATATAATCTAAACGATCCAGTTCAATTTCAACTAAATTCATAACTATAAAACCATAGACCGAATTATGCATCGAGAAAATTAAATCAAACCGTGCGATTTGATCTGAATTAGACTGGTTTACGATTTTTTTAATTTTTATTCTCAGCCCCAATTAATTACTTAAAATTTAAAATTGGATTGTACACTAGCACTATTTTGAAAATATAGAATTCCGTGAGCATCAAGGGGCGTTCAGTATTAGCTTGGAACCTCACAAGGGTGTGTTAATCAAGTACTAATTAAAAGTGAATCATATTTATTTGTTGAAGTAGGAACAAGAACTAGTAAACCTATTAACTCATATTATTATTAGATTTGGGAAGGACATCGCAAGCACTACTCACCATTACACCAATGAAATGTAGATCTTCATTTCAATTTTAGTGTTAAATGTATAAAATTAAAACAAAAAAGGAGTACAAAATATGTATTATATGATTAACATTCATCTTGAACGTGGTTGCACTGAAAATAATATCTTAATCACATAATATATTTTTGTACTTTTCTATATTTCGATTATGTGCATTTAGTATTACTGTTTCAATTTACATCAAACTATCATTTTATTTTTAAACTAACGAATTAGATGATGCCACGTACATTAGTGTATGTGTGTAATGGAGAGGATCAATACCCTTGAATTTTGGTCCTTTTCAATCCATTTTCTAGCATGAATGTAAAGTTTAAAAAATATGCATCTAACAAATAAATTGCCATCCCATATTCCCATTCATGCACCAAGACCAAGACTTGTTTTATTTTTTAACTAGGGTATACCCATGCCTGAAGGCACGGTGACCATTAATTGAATATAAAATTATTGGGTTAAAATGTAATTTATTTAATTTGTTTTTCAAAAAAATTTGAGGTGAAAATATAAATAGATGATCCGTGTGGTTTTAAATTTTCAAATAAATTTTATAATTTGATTTTTGAAAAGAGTTTGGTGTATTGTAGTATTTTTGTTTATGTAACCCACTTGCAATTTGTAATAGAAAATAAGCATTTTATTATCCTAGCCAATAACAGTACCCAAATAAATTTCTATATCCACATTTTTTTAGATAGTAAGTTTTGGTTGAAGTAAAGAAGAGAAATTTCAAAACTATAGTTTTGCATCAATTTTAATGTAATGGTTAAATCTATCAATTTTTATGGTTTGGTGGTCAGTTTATTGTGTAGAAAATTAAATAAATGAAAAATAAATAAATTGTATGCTGCTTGGTGAATAAATCAATTTGAACATAAATTTTCCAAATTTATAGGTAAACGAAATAGTGAAAAGTAAACACATAATTACGTAAAATTCAAGCACAATAAAAGCATAAGATTTTAAACAAATAACAAAATGTAAATCCCACAACACAAAAACATCTATATAAAAATCAGACGAAATACGCCAGCCAATGCTATGCAATAGAAAAAAATAAACAAATTAAGCACACCAGCCAATGCTCTGCAATACAAAAAAAAATGCCAAATAACAAATTAAGCACCCCAGCCAGTGCTTTGCAATACAAAAAAAAATGTCAAATAACAAATTAAGCACACCAGCCAATGTTCTGTAATACAAAGAAAATGCAACACCCTTCCTAATAAAAAGATAACCAAATAAAAATATGATTAGTTTTGTTTAACCTAATTCAAGAGCATATTAGGAAGAAAAAATATCTAACATTTACAAAAACATATATCACCTAGTGTGTTACATTTACAAAAACAAACTCATAGCATAAATCAATAATTGAAATGAAAATTATCTAACATACATCTAAACTTAGTTATAAATTTCACATAGATAAAAGGCTTTACAAAACTATTGTAAGTAATAAATTTCACATCGATCGGAAACTTTACAAAATATGGATCGTAGCTAGCATATGTACGCTATTCACAAAAGTAAATATGAGATTCAAACTTGTTCTTTCTTAGAAATCCTAGGAGCGCCTCATCACTTTCCAAAAAGTCCTCGTATCAACTTGTATGTATCCCCAGTGAGGAACATGCACGACAATCTATTAATTTATGAAAATAAAAAAGTTAGTATATTAACAAATAAAAAAGTTTTATATCAAAACACTTTCAAATTACCTTGTTACATCCCCATCGAAGTAATCTAGTTGTATTTATATTTGTGAGCTCCATATATTTTTTAACCCAATCCTACAAAAGTCGACACATATAGTAAAATATTTTTAAAATAACAAATTTATCAATAAATAAATTGTACCTTTTGACAAAGTTTTTCTTGGAGTTGATAAATGTTACAATTATTTTTTAGGAAATGTTAAAGAGAGCTAAAAATACTTTGTTTGAGTGTACAGAAAACAAAGAGCACACAAAAAAAATTGACAACACAGTTTAAATGATCAATGGTCACTTAAACAATATGATTGGCTTTGTTTCACTCGATAAACATTTTTTTTAAGATGTTGAATATATACCATTGGACATGCGTTTTCCTTCCATTTGTCAAAAGAAGTTGCCTTTTTTTTTTCCTTTAGACATTGCCTTGGCCTTTTCCTTTTCCTTTGCCTACCAAAAATAAATAAAATTTATTCAGAATACGTAAAAGAACATGTATTTATAGAATTTATTAAGATTACGCAAAAAGAACATTTTGAACTTGATATTTATACTTACCTTAGAATTGCGGATAATATTAAGATTGCACTCATCACGAATAACAACACCGATATTCCTAGTCTCATGGAGCAATGAGTTTGCATGAGTAGGCCTACAAATATTTGTTGTGTAGAAAATAAAATTTGTTAAATAAAATCTTAACAATAAGAATATGCATTTGTATAATTAAATACAATATTTTATCAATTCCTTTGTGAAGCTAAAGATGTGCTTGGCGAAAGTAGATGTGTAAACATTACTCCTTTCTGAGCCGGTGGAGTATTAGTTGTGCTTGGTGGAATCAATTCTCTCGATCTTTCTCGTTCACGTCGCGAACGTTGTCCCAATTGATATGAAGAACTTGCCTTATCATTTCTTTCGCGTTCTCGCCGTGCACGTTGAGCCAATGCAGCTTTCGATATAACATTATTGTTATGTGCCTAAAACATGAAGATTAATTTCATAAGATGCCTAAATTTTATCATCTACTGTTTTATACTTTTCTCTTCATTTTTCATTTCTATTAATTTACTTTATCTTAATTCCCTTTCCTGCTGATATTTAAAAAATTGAAAACTTTTTCATTCTGTATCCCTCCTCCCCTCATTCATTTTTTGTTATATTCTTTTTTTATTCTCTTGTCAGTAGCAAAAAGCCAAAAAAGAATAATAATAATAATAATTTAAAACAAATATATTGTTTTTTGTACAAATCCTATTTTAGTATGCTTCAAAAAAAACATTTCACAAATTTATATGAAACTGTTTACTATAAGAACAGCATATGTCACTATGCAATTAGTATGTCAATTTTACATTTACAAATAAATAAATAATCAAGGTTCATGGTCAAAAATAAATATTTCAAAAAAAGAACTTTAAATGGGAATGTTGAAGAGCCATACTACTGAACATACATTTTCCTTTCCCTTGCCCGAAACGGTGGTCTTTTCGTTTTTCTTCAACAATGCCTTGGCAATTTCCTTTTCTTTTGCCTACAAAAAAAAAAAAAAAAAAAAAAAAAAAATTTTAAAGAATAAAGAAAAAATCTATATATGTAGAAAGTTTTTAAAAAATCTATAAATAAGAATATACGGTGTATACGGTGTTTTGAATGAAAAAAAATCTATATAATTAAATTGGGCCTACCTCTCGAACACGGATGACATTAAGGACACGCTCATCACGGATAACAACATTAACATTTCTTTCTTGAAGAAATTGGACCTAAAAATACAAAAGAATTAGAGGTAAAAAAATAAAAAAATTATACATGTAAGAAAATGAGAAAGGAATCAGTATTACAGTTCGACGTAGGTCTCCATCCATCTGTAAATTATAAGAAAAGAGAATTTTTTGTTATAAGGAATTAGATAAAAAAAATTATGAAAAGAAAAGAAAATTGACTTTTGCTTATAAGAATTTTTTATTTTTTTTCAAATAAATAAAAAAGAAAACAACTTACGTGACCAAAAATAGTAATGTTGTCCATAATTAGCGGTTGAAGGTCAATGGTGTCTTAACCTGAAAGTGCCTGGTTATGTAAATTTGACAAAGATAACTGTATGAAGGCAAAATGAGGTTTAATAATTGCCATAAAGAAAAATTAATCGCTACAAAATTAACAGCCTCCTAACATATTTTAGTTAACAACCTAGTTTAAGAAGTTCGTTTGTGCATGAATATCACAGATAGAGAAAAAGGATAGAAGAAAAATTAAATACTCTCATAGAAATCTTCATAATTTTTCTCTATTGACCAAAATGTAGAACTATAGCAATACATGATTTTGTGGTTGATTCAATATAGCAACTTTGCACTGATAAAGGTTAATTCTTATGGATTGTATTGCCCATTTTTCCTACTAACAACTAAGTAAATTATAAAAAAAATATAAATTATACTAATGAATAAAATTTTAGCCAAACTTAATTACAGAAATTTAATTACTAAATTTGTATTTTAAAATGTGAAAAAAAATAAGTAAAAAACTACAATAAAAATTTATAAAAGGGCTCACCACACTGTAACTGAAAAATTACAAATACCTTTTGTATGATCTGTATAATTGCAAATGCCTTTTTCAAAAAAGTATACTACACAGTAGCTTATTTACTCCAAGGAGTAATACTCTCATAAAAATCATTAAAAAGTTAGTAAAACAAATTTTTAAAATAAGTTTAAGTTTTTTCAAAAGTCCTGATAAACATCTAAAAAGTCTTTTTTTTTTGTTTGAAAAATTCCATAAATAAAATTGAAACAGCAAAATAAACTGAACTCTTTTTAAAGAGAGAGAAGCCTAAACATTTTAAAATAGCAGTTTAATAAAAAACCAAATTAAAAACAATTCACTAAAAGCAAAAAAAATAAGGGTCATCAAATAAAAAGGATTAACTTTTTAATATTCCCTTTTCTTTTCAATCAACAAATTCCCTTCAAATCTTAAATCCAAATACAGCCTAAGAGAGATGGAAAAAAAAAAAAAAGAAGACCTATCATATTACAAAATTAAACTGTAACAAAATCTTTGTAAAAAAAAAAAAAAAGAATAGTTATTCAGGCCCAAAAGTTTGACTTATTTTATAGGTCTATTGATATGTTTAGAAGAGGACTGGTTGATAATTAAATATTATCTAATTATCAACTAATCATCTTCTTAACACATCACTGGGTCTATAAAATGGGTATAAAAAATGAACTTGTATAAGTATTCACATAATTCATCATACATTCCAAAAAAAAAAGTATTCTCTAGAAATTGAACAGCTATATACCAAGATACATAACTATACCAAACATTAAAAGCTTAATGTGTAATCTAATTATTGAAATGGGTTTGAAATGGTTTCAACTTTGAATCTATATCCAATGGTAAAGATAAAAGAGACAAAATCTCAAATTAATCTCAACCATTCAATCTATGTCCCATCTGATTTGAAAAACAGAGCTCCCTTATTATATAGATTGGCACAGGTTTTGTTAGACATGGGTTTCTTAGACATGACTTCTCAATATATATATACATACTGGAATCATACATAAAGAGAGGGCTTGGGGTTTGAAAAATACGAAATGTGGTTTAGATTTTCATACTTACCACATCTGTAAAATTAATTTAACTCCTAATAAAATTAATAAAATTCAAACTAATAATTGATTAATTTAACTCCTAATAGATTAATTTTACAAACTAATAAAATTCAAATGTTATCGAATGTTACAAACTAATAAATTCGAACGTTATCAAAATGCTATACAAACTAATAAACATGTGTTTTATGCAATAAATAAAACTCAAACTAAGGCCTTGTTTGGAATATATATACTGGAATCATACATAAAGAGGGGGTTTGGGATTTGGAATCATATATACATACATATTAGAATCATATGTATAGATATATATACATTCATAATCATATATAAAAATAAAAGATTATTTACCTTGTTTGGATATGAAAGGTCTTAAGGAAGTCCACAATGCTTCAGACTCAATGCTTCAAACCTGTTGTCAATATTATTGAAACAAAAGATTATTGAAGATTATTAAAGATATCCAATTCATTAATATTTTGAAAGATTATTAAAACAAAAGATATCCAAAGTTCAGATTTCCATTTGGCCAATTGTTAGCTACTAATTAATGCATGGTTGGTTGTGTATGAATGACATTTAATAAATCATAGAGGTTATTTGTAAATCAAATTTGAATGTTATGAAAATGCTATACAAACTAATAAATGGGTAGTACCTTTGATTAATAAAATAGTACCACTATTACTACTAATCAAACATGCCCTAAGTGTCATTCAAGGAGAAAAGAAAAAACAAAAAAAAAAGATTAATTTAACTCCTATCTATTTTGGTTAAATTTGTTTGCGAATAGGAAAATTAGCTAAAAAGCCAAAAACTAACACATAAAATCAACTCATTCTCTCTATTTAAAAAGCCACAAAAAATAAAATTAAATTATGGACTTGTATCACATACATACATACATACATAAAATACAATTATACACTTGTATCCAATCAAAACTCAGTTTTCCATTTTCCCCATTATTTGTAAATCAAATTCAAATGTTATCAAAATGCTATACAAACTAATAAATTCGAATGTTATCAAAATGCTATACAAACTAATAAATAGGTGTTTTATGTCCATGCCTGAATGCACTATCTAATAAAATTCTTATATTACAATCTATGTGTTGCAAAAATGTTAACGACCATAAAAATGTTTTATGAAAAGTGTCTCCAAGTTGTGATCAAACAACCAAAAATGTTTAGGATCAATCAATCAACCAACAAAGGCTAGATGATTTTTCGTAAAACTTTTAAGAGAAATTATGTATTATGTAGCATACCCAAACAAATATTGCTCTGAATAGTATATCAAAAAAACCATAGGAAGACCACTATATCAAAAGTTACATTGATCACAAATTGTTCTAGGACCATCTCAGATGAAACAAACAAATTTAGATGAGTAAACTAAACCAAGCCTTAAGTCCCATCAAATGGGATCGATTGCATAAATAAAAATGTACACAATAAAATAATCAATTTCAAATTAGTTTAATAAAAATTAAAATTAAAATTAAAAAAGCCATTGCCTATTTTGAAGAGTGATTGTGGTCAGCCACCATGACAAAATAAGAAGCCACTTACACACAAATGCAAAAAATATATTCTTGAAGCCCCAAACACATTTCTCATGTGATGGCATTTTTTGATGCCCAAAATATTAGAGTGATTTCATGTGGACAATGACACTTTTTACCAAGAAAGGTAATATATCTTGTATATAAGAATAGCACTATCACATTCTCTCTTCTTCTTTTTTCATCTTGTCGCACTCAAATGCCTCTCCAACTCACAGAAAATAATGCAGTGGAATGGAATACATCTATTGATCCTCCATAGCAAATTTTGTTTCATAAAGTCAAAAAGCCAACAAATAATTTCATAAAAATAGTACCACTTTGATTAACAGGTTAATAAAATAGTACCATTAATACTATTAATCAAACATGCCCTAAGTGTCCTTGAAGGAGAAAAGGAAAAAAAAATAATAATAATTTAACTCCTAATAAAATTAATAAAATTCAAACTAATAATAGATTAATTTAACTCCTAATAGATTAATTTTACAAACTAATAAAATTCAAATGTTATCAAAATGCTATACAAACTAATAAATTCAAATGTTACCAAAATGCTATACAAACTAATAAACAGGTGTTTTATGCAATAAATAAAACTCAAACTAAGACCTTATTTGATTAACAGGTTAATAAAATAGTACCACTAATACTGCTAATCAAACATACCCCAAGTATCATTCAAGGAGAAAAGAAAAAAAAAAACAAAGAATAATTTAACTCCTATCTATATTGGTTAAATTTGAAACATTAGATAAAAAGTAAAAAACTAATACAAAAAATAAGCCCATTCAACACAAAAAACATGCCCTAGGAGGCAGAGGAAGGTATGTTTATTTTCTTCTTCCAATTTTCCATTTTTTTTATTTAGAAAAAAAAAAAGCCCTTTGTTTACCACCTAGAAAACAGAAATTAATATTAATATTCTTCCAATTTTCCATTGGCACAGGTTTTGTTAAACATGGCTTTCTTAGACATGACTTCTCAATATTATATATACATACTGGAATCATACATAAATAGGGGGTTTGGGGTTTGGAATCATATATACAGATATATATACACGTCCATAATCATACATATATATATATATATATATATATACGTCCATAATCATATATAAAAATAAAAATAAAAGATTAATTTAACTCCTATCTATATTGGTTAAATTTGAAACATTAGCTAAAACGTCAAAAATTAATACAAAAAATCAACCCATTCTTTTCTCAACCCACAAAAAATAAACCCATCCAACACAAAAAATGTATGCTTCTTTTCTTCTTCCAATTGCCAATTTTTTTATTAAAAAAACCCTCTGTTTCGTTATGTAAAATTAGAATTCTCTACTCAGAAAGACTCACTTAAGTCTTCGTTCCAATGATTTTATCAATCAAAAGCTTTTCAAAACCATAGAAAATCAACACCCATTTCCCATTAAAGAATCAAACCCATTGGATGATGTTTCCACTATAGATGTGGCAGATACATAAATAATTTCTATGTATAAACATCAGATGTAGATGTTTATCCACACCCCTAGGACTATAGATGTTGGAAAAATAATTTTATAAACATTAAAAATAATTTCCCACAATTGGATGTGGCAGATACATAAAACCATGTGAGAAATCAAACATTTCAAATTAATTTTATAAATACATATCAGATTGGGATCAAAATGCATATAAATAAGGCAGAACTCAATGGATACAAATGAAAGCACAATCAAAGAATTGGATTAAATCACAGTACACAGCAAAGGTCCAATAATTCAAACCTTGGGGACATAATTCATCTCCAGAACATTCCTTCCCTAAATGAAAGAATTGGATTAAATTCAGATTCAATTCTCTCTCAAACTATCAAATGTATATGGTATTACACATACGTATCAGACACATGAATTGAACTGAATAAACAATAGGATACCTTGAGTTCGGCCTAAAGTTCTTCACATTCATGACCTGTAGCAATTGGCATAACATCTGCAACTGTCTTCTTCTCCTTCAGAATAATATCTGCAATCCATCAACAACTAAATGATATTTCGAATCCTTACTCCTATTTTTTCATCAAATTCAATTGAAATCTTGGTTAAAAACTTAATTTGATAGGAGTACTCCAATCCTTACTATTTTTTTTTCAGCAAATCTTTTTGAAAAATTCCAAACTCCAATCCTTAATTTGATGGGAGTACTCCAATTATATTAAATTTACTGTGATATTAATTATAATATTAGTTTGATTATGTATGTCTTATGTAATATTTGATTATGACTCAATTTTTTTTTACGTACAACATTAAAAGAATTCAATTATGACATTTATAATGATTAATTTTATAAATATCATAATTTACATATAGTACATATATTTAAAAAATGGGGGAATTACTTAACAGTGAAACAGAAAAAAAAAAATACAAACAAAATAAATAAAAAAATAAAACACTTCAACACATAGGGATGCAAGTCTCATTTGTGTATTTTTTTTTCCCCCCTATTACACTATTAAGAAATTAAAAAAAAAAAAAAAAAAAAACACTTCAACACATATTTTTAAAAAAGTAAAACAAAACAAAATAAATAAAACACTCAATCAGTGAGCCAAACAGTGTCTCATTCCTACCCTAAAACCCATCCCTCAATTACAGGGTTTCTGTCAAAATCTAATCCTTTTCTCTGTTCAGTACGTGCATCATCTCCATCACCCTCCTTACTGTCTCAATGACTACTATCATAATAAGGGACCTGGGGAGCATGTTGTGCCATGTGAGATTCACTGAGACTTATAAGTATATTTTGATGGTTTGAATCAAATATAATGGCCTTGTTTGGTTTAATCAGAACCATGTTCAACATCAAACATTTCAAACATATGAAACATATCAAACCCATTACATACATCTATATATATCAAACATTGTTTAATCAGATTAACCATATATCAAACATTGTTTAATCAGATTAAACATTTCAAACATATCAAACCCACCATATCAAACATTTCAAACATATCAAACCCATATCAACATCATCTATATTTTTAATCAAATTAACCATATCAAACATTTCAAACCCATTACATATATGATACACACAAATACATACATGTTCAACATCAAACATTTCAAACATATGAAACATATCAAACCCATTACATACAAATTGTTTAATCAGATTACATATATCAGATTACAAACAAATTGTTTAATCAAATTACAAACCCATTACATACAAATTGTTTAATCAGATTACAAACCCATTAATCAGATTACATATCATCAAACCCATTAAATATATCAGATTAAACATTGTTTAATCAGATTAAACATTTCAAACATATCAAACCCATTTCAAACCCATTACATATATGATATATATAATACAAAAATACATACATGTTCAATATAAATCATCAAACCCATTTCAAACCCATTTCATAAATCAAACCCATTTCATAAATCAAAATTATGTTCAACATCAAACATTTCAAATTAACCATATCAGATTAACCATATCAAACATTTCAAACCCAAACATTTTAGATTAACCATGTTCAACATTTCAAACTCTGTATATATATGTATACATATATATACATCCAAAATGCAAATTATATATATTATACACACAAATACATACATATTGGCTTGAGAGAGAGAGAGAGAGAGAGAGGGGTAACCGGGGACAGTGACGGTGATGCTCTGGCCGGGGACAGACTTCGGTCCGGTTCCGACAGTGACGAACCCCTGTTGACGGCAGAGAGAAGATGAAGACAGGAAAGCACGGCAAGGGTTGGATTGGGTTTCGACAGGGAAGCACGGGAATGGCTCCAATGGAGGTAGAGAGAGAGAGAGAGAGTGAGTGTTCAAAATTTGAAAACACAAAGAGGAGAGCCGTATCTGTGAGAGAGAGAGGGTGTGTGTTGAGAGAGTGTGTGTTGAAAGAGATGAGAGGGAGATGTTTTGACCCTTAGATTAAATGAATCCAATGGTCAAAATTTGGACAACGGGACAAATGTCCCATCTGATTTGAAAAACAGAGCTCCCTTATTATATAGATTTTTGGTTTCCATTTGAGTCAAATAGAATAAATCTATATAATAAGGGAGAAGAGTTTTTAAAAATGTCCTATGTGGCAAGAAATTGTCATAGAGATACATTTATGACCAACGGTTCAGATCAATCTTAATCAAAATCTAAGGGCCAAAATCAAAATCTAGCATAGTCAGCCTCTTTGGATTCCTCCTAACGAGTACCAAACACACTTCCCTATCTCTCTCTCACAGTCGTCCTCCTCTCTCTCTCTTCTCTCTGGTTTTCAAATTTTGATCTCTTCTCTCTGGTTCTCTCTCTCTCTCTCTCTCTCTCTCTCTCTCTCTCTCTCCTACCCACTCTCCGTTCTTGGTTTTATGGCAACTTGGTTGAGATTTGAGTGCACTGTTTGATCAAATACAAGGTAGCGCAACCAGCGAGAAAGAGATCGGTATCACTCATGAGATTCGAGGGCACTGTTTGATCAAATGCAAGGTAGATCTGTGTTTCTCGGTTCAAATTTTTTATGTGTGTCTCTTTGTATGATTGGGTCTCTAAAATATTTAACAATTAGGGTCTGAAATATTTTCACTATGTCCTGAAAATGATAAATGATTAGGTCTCTGAAATATTTTTGTATGATTGGGTCTCTTTGTATGCCTCCAAATTTTTATGATTGGGTCTCTCTGTATGATTGTGTCTCAAAATTAATAAATGATTGGGTCTCTTTGATGCCTCAAAATTTTTATGTGATTTGTTTCTCATTTGAGTTTGATTGTGTTTCTCATTTATATTGCCTCAATTAAAATCTGTCTCTTTACCCCTCTATGTTTTGTGTGTGTCTTCATGCATACACTATGTTTGGTAAAATGCCTCAATTAAAATAGTGAGTGAATTTATAACATTACACGCTAAAATGTTTTGTGTCCGCTGAATATATAAAATGTATTATGTTTTTCCTTCTAATGTCCGCTGATCTGAGCCATGGTTGATTGCTAAACCCTTCTCCCTTTCACTCAATTTATAACATTACCCGCTAAAATGTCCCAAGGTTAAAATGCCTCTCTTTTTAATGCTAGCTGCTTATATAATTCTACATTTTTGTTGTTAAAATAGTGAGTGAATTTATTATAGCAGGCCAAGGAAGGTTTAGCAAAATAGAGGTATATTCAAATTGGTGATACAAACCGTGGGAGTTGGATGTTATTTTTAATCTTTAATGGAGTTTGTTTACTTATAATTTCTAATCTTTGGAATGACATAGGCCTGAGATTGAGGCATATTACTTGGAATTAATCTTCTCCTGTCCAATCTTGGGATTAATCTAGACAAGGATGGTAAGTACAGGAAAACAAGTCTTTTCATTTTTAATCTCAGGCGGCAAACAAGTGTTTTCATTTGGTGATTGTTGGGAGTATGTGTTGAAAATTTAAACCAAAAAGAAAATGTGCATGATGAGGATTGAAAAAAGAAAAGAAAAAGGAAGATATACATAGATAAATCTCTTTTTCTTTTCTTTTTTTTGGTGAACACACAGACTAATCTTAGTAACAAAATGCCTTTCTTAAGACAATATACATTGGTAAATTTTGAATTACTTTGGAAATAACTTTGTGCTAAGTTTTGGAATCCCCCATTGTCAAAATAAAAATTGATGTCTAATTGTCTTTTAAATTGGTTTTTCAGGATTTATAAATTTACATTTTATTTAAGAGAAAACTAAAGTTGTAGGTTCTTTTTTCCTCTCTATTTCTGTCTTCTCTTTTTTAACCTCTTGAAATATGAGGACAACAAAATCGTGGTGTAGAGTTTTTGTTATCCCATTGTTCTTCTTACCTGGTTTAGTTAGTAAAGGAAAACAAGTGTTTTCATTTTTTGTCAAGTACATAATAAAGGTCGTAAAACTAGACAAGGAAATATGTGAAGAAAGTGAGTTGGACTGTGTGTGATGGCATTGGTTTGAAATATGTGAACAATTGATGTCAAGTACATAAGAAAGTGAGTTGGACAATTCGAAAGTTTATTACATACTATGTGACATTGATTTGAAAATACTGAACATTAGACATTTTTGCTTTAATCCATCTAATCTAACTTTATTATTATTTTGCAAATTTAATTTTTATTTTTTTTAATTTCAGGTATCGATATTAGAATGGCTATTGAACGACTTTCAAATCCTTTTAACTTTGGCCAATTTTTAGGGTAGCAATTTCATTTTTAAAATTGTCTTAGTTAATGTAATTGATGGCTTCTTACAAAAGTACAAAATAAAGAAGAACTAATCTTGGGATTAATCTTCTCCTATCCAATTTTATTACGGGTATACACTATCATCCCAACATTAATCTTGGGACAAAATGTTTGGAGCTATTGGGATTAATCCCAACATCAATTTTATAGCAACTGTCATCCTAACATTAATCTCAAAATGTTGTCATTGGGGTTTGAAGTAGTATTTTCATGTCATAGAGAAGAGATATTATATAAATTTTTCTTTCTTCTTCACAATGTTTTATTGATTTTGCAATGTTTGTTTTAATGATAGAAGAGTTTTCTTTTTCAATGATCTATTGTTTGATTGTTTTACCTGTTTTAATGATAGAGGTTTATTTATTTTCTATTTTTTAATTAAGGTGTGAATTGTTTTACCTGTTTTAAGATATTATATAAATTTTTCTTTCCTTTCATTTGCCTGAGATGAAAGATTTAAAACTTCCATTGCCTCTTTCTCTCTCTCTGATGCTTCTAATTTTATTTTTCGAGTTGTAGGCCCCTATTTGGGTACTCTCTCTCTCTCTCTCTCTCTCTCTCTCTCATGCTTTTGTGGTTTTGTGGATATGTTATGATTTGGTAAACAATTTCATCAATATTTTAACAATATCAATTCATGAGCGGTTCTCTTTTTCCCTTAAAATGAATTGTTTCTTCACTACATAGCCGTGGTGTGTCAATCTCTTAAACAATTTCGGTGTTCAAACAGTGCACAATATCAATATCAATATCAATATTGTGGCCTAATTTTTACTTTTTTTTTGTTTTTTTGTGGAATCCAAATTTTGTTTTTTGTTGTGGCAGTGCGTTGGCTGCTTCCCATGAGCAAACAAAATGGATCCAAAAGGGTTGGTTCATATTTTGCTTATGGGAGGATTGAATAGTTGGAGCTATTTGAATATTTTATTTTTTTGTTTTTGTTTTTTGCAGCTGCTGTCCATAGCATTTTAATGCACCATGTTAACCCATTAAAGGTATAGTCTTTAATAGGATGCTTGGCTTCCATTGGGAATAAAATTGTTCAATCTATTTTTAGTTTACGAATTTTTTTTTAATTTAATATTGTCATTTCTAAGTTACTGAAAATGATAAATGATAAAATCTCTGAAATATTTTTCTAAAATGGGTCTCCAGAATGCCTTAAAATTTTTATTTGGATTTTCGTTGGGTGTCTAAATTTTATGTGATTTGTTTCTCATTTGGGTTTGATTGTGTTTCTCATTTATATTTTGTGATTTGTTTCTCATTTATATTGCCTCAATTAAAATCTGTCTCTTTACCGTTCTATATTTTATGTGTGTCTTCATGCATACACCATGTTCGGTAAAATGCCTCAATGAAAATAGTTTAATTTTTAATGCTAGCTGCTTATATAATTCTACTTTTTTGTTGTTAAAATAGTGAGTGAATTTAAATTGGTGATAAGGTTTAGCAAAAATAGAGGTATATTCAAATTGGTGATACAAACAGTGGGAGTTGGATGTTATTTTTAATAATAAACAGTGGCAAATTTTGGACAAGGGATGATGGAGCTTGCTTACTTATATTTTCTAATCTTTGGAATGACATAGGCCTGAGATTGAAACTTTCTAATCTTATATTTACTTATTAAGATCATTTGAAACTTTCATTTGCCTGAGATTAAAAATTTAAAACTTCCACTGCCTCTTTCTCTCTCTCTCTGATGCTTTTAATTTTATTTTTCGAGTTGTAGGCCCCCAAAGTCCATCAAGGACCAAGGTTGAGAGCTGCAAGTTTTCTCTTTTCCAACAACTCTTTTCCAGTAAGTCTTTCCTTTATTCCCATTCTTAGTATTGTTAAATTAAGTTCCATTTGGATATTCTCTCTCTCTCTCTCTCTCTCTCTCTCTCTCATGCTTTTGTGTTTTTGTGGGTATGCTATGCTTTCTTTCATGTCTTGGGTTCTGTCAATTGATTTGGTAAACAATTTCATCAATATTTTAACAATGCCTTCATCAATTGATGAGCAGTTCTCTTTTTCCCTTAAAATGAGTTGTTTCTTCACTTCATCAATTGATGAGCAGTTCACTTTTTCCCTTAAAATGAGTTGTTTCTTCACTACATAACCGTGGTGTGTCAACCTCTTAAGCAATTTCGGTGTCCAAATAGTGCACAATATCAATATCAATATTGTGGCCTAATTTTTACTTCTATTTTTTTTTTTATTCCAAATTTTGTTTTTTGTTGTGGCAGTGCGTTGGCTGCTTCCCATGAGCAAACCAAATGGATCCAAAAGGGTTGGTTCATATTTTGGTTATGTGGGAGGATTTGAATTGTTGGAGCTATTTGAATATTTTTTTTTTTTTTTTTTGTTTTTTTGCAGCTACTATCCATAGCATTTCAATGCACCATGTTAACCCATTAAAGGTATCCTAATTCTTTAATAGGATACTTGGCTTTCATTGGGAATAAAATTGTTCAATTTGTTTTTAGCTTACAATTTTTTTTTTTTAAATTTAACATTGTCATTTCTGAGTTACTAAAAATGATAAATGATAAAAGCATATGTACTCATTTCTTATTGCAGAACATTTGTTATGTCATATGGTTGCTTGGTCTAATTATTAGTTCCCTATTATTTGTCATATGTCATTTTAGCTACCATTTAGCAGGTTTGTTTATGTAGTGTTGATTGAATTTTTTTTCTTCAATTTCTTTATGGATAACTGAAAGAGGAGTGCAGAGAAGTGGGGCATAATTGTTTGTTTCTTTATGATTTTGATTTCATACGATTTGCGATTTGATTCAGTGAGTAATCAATACGAACAGGTTGTATAAATCACAAATAGCCATGAATCGTAGGTGAATCGGTGAACCAAATCGGTGAATCGTGAAGTGAATCGATTCGATTCGCTAAAATCGATGTTTGACTTTCCTTTTTAGTTTTTTATTGTTGGAAAAGGGTTCACATAACCTTTTTAAGGTCTTTAGGATTACTATATGCCATCTTTTGACTTTCTCCCTCCCTCTTTTGTTAGTTTTTCACATCTCTTTATCCCCTTAACATTATATCCGTAAGTCAGTGGAGTTTTGTTAGTTTTATTTATAGATTTATTTATTTTTGTTGTTGTTGTTGTTATATATAAAATTAAGATGAATCTTCTTTTTGAATTTTGCAAACCCTTCAGCTCCTTCATCTATGTTGGACACACACACCTTTTATTGTTGTAGTTTTTTGTCTTTTATTTTTTTACTTTTTATTTTATCAGGGAATTAGTTGTAGAGAAATTATCAATTCATGTAAGGCTGATGTTTTTATTCTTAATGCTTTGTACATGTGATAGAGGCATCAGAATTTGGTGAGGAGAATAGTTCTAAAGGCTCCATCAATAGAGGTAATCAAGATTCCATCCCTTTTTTTGCTTCTATTTTTTATTTTTTGTACATTCATGATGTTATAAGTTGATGATTTAATCTTTTACTTGATTTCCATAGTTCAAAGACCAACTTCCTTATGTCACTTGGAATAAATTACAACCTATTTCCTATTATTTTAATTAAATTTATTGTTATTCATTCCATTCTAAGGATTTCAGTATAGTTTGCAATAATTGAAGTTCAAAATAATTAGTTTTACCACTATAATTTCTGCTACTACAATGTTCACCAAATGCTTGATAAATTGTTTCTCGATTTGATGTGTTTGATGTGTTTATTAATTCACAGTGAATGGAAGGTGAGGGGGAGATTAATCAAATGATCAAACTTTTGATTGAGGAAAAAGTTCTCATTTGCTAAACTTTTGACTGGGGTGAGGAAAAAGTTTCCCTTTGCTTGACTGTGTTGAGTTTATGAATTTATCTATTTTTTGGATAATATTCTCTTTGCTACTTATTTTTATTATTATTTATTGTTTTTGGGAAAGACCAAAAAAATTGGCAGTTTTTTTGTTTTTTGTTTGCATTATTTCTAAATAGGTTGAATGCTCTCAATTGGATCTCAGTTGTGAGTTTATGAAATCTTTCTTTTGAGATTGTGGTTTGAAGATTTTTGAAACGGGTACTCCTTCCATTGTGGTGCCAAAGATATCCATGAAGGTCATCAAAGAAAGAGCGGGTGCATAAATATTTGCTACATAGATTAAAAAATAGAGATGGTGTGTGTGTGTGTGGGTGTGGGATGAGGGAGAGTAGAGATAGAGGGAGGCAAAAAGTGGAGATAAATGAATAAAATGGTTTGAGACAAATTGCATGTTGAAAAGTTATCTACCTATGTGCTGAATTCCATGTCTCCAAAAGATTGACATTCTCAATTTTAGGAATTAAATATATTTGCTGAATCATTAGTGCTTGATGATGAAAGGAGGCATTTATAAACATTAGTGCTTGATAATGTGTTTAAGAGCTAAAATCTAATAATGTGTTTAGAACTTTCAATTAGTGCTTGATGTTTTCAGATTGATGTAATCCATAGACATATATGCTTGATTAGAGGGTTAGCTGATTGCTCAAAGAGAGGTGGTTTTGTTGATTAAGGTTTAGTTTCTTCTATTTTTTTTTGTTTGTTGATTTTTACTTTCTATTTTTCTCTTTCTTTGTAATTAGCAAGAGAGAAGTGTAATATGAAGAGTCTGAGACTTAAGCTTAGGAAAGTGAAATGAGTGTTGTAACTAACTAATACTACTAAGACTTTAGTGTAATATGTTCATGACATTGCTAATCATACATTTTATTTAACTAATTGATACATTTTTCTTGCTACATTTTGGGTTTTGATACACTTTAATTTTGCACAATGGGGGTAAGTAGCAATGCACGATTTTTCTTTCCATGCCTTCTCTTTTTAGACATTACCTTTCAATAGTTGACATGAGAGATGGTTTGTTAATATTGCAATCACTAAGATTATATTCTTTTTAAATTTTAGCCGAAATTCAAATGTGACCAACCTCTTCAATTAGAACAAGAAAGATTGATAGCTTGGGTAAGTATAACAGTAATGGTATAAGAAAGAAACAATTTTTCTGTGAAATTATTTTATGAATAAATTTTTCATGTACTACATAAAAGTTGGACAGGAGAAGGTTAATCCCAACATTATTTCCACCGTGCCTTTAGGCACGGGCATACACTAGTACATAAATAAATAAGAAAATGCTATAAGTCCCAAATTTTCTACCGAATAAATGACCAAATGTCTCACATGGGTGTGTTGTAGACTCCACACCTATATGAGACATTTGGTCATTTATGTGATAAAAAATTTGGTATCTCTAACATTTTTCAAATAAATAAGCAAGATTAAGACTTGTTTGACCCGGTTCAAGTTGTATCTAAGAGGGGACAAACTAGATATTTTGTGGAGTTTTCCAACTATCTTTAAAGAAAAAGACACACAATAAGGTTATCAAGTGAAACAACTTGATTTATATCTAGCCATAAGAAAGCATCAAACTTCTATTGCATAAATTGATCACTGGTTGAAAACTACATTTTGGTGTCTAATGATGAAATATCCAAATAATTTCTATGGCTTTCATCTTCTTCTTCTTTTCTTTTTATTTTAAATATTATTATAACTAGGGATGTAAATTTCTCAGTTTGGAGGATAAGATTTTGAGAGCTAATGGAAATGTAATTATGAGTTCCTATAATTTCACTGTTTGAAACAGATAAGAATAATAATGTGATTATTGAATCGATAGAGCGACTGTGACTCTTTTGTTGCAACCTTATAACTTACTAATCTCCTAACAATTCATTGTGCGGCCAAAAAAAAAAAAAAAAACTCATACAAAAAGAGAGATTTGCTTAAACTAGAAGGACCTTTAAAGAAGTGGGATTATTGTACATTGTTTGCATTAAGTTTGAATTTGTTTTCTAACATCAAATTTTGGAAGAAAACAACAATAATTGGTGAACAACTATGACTGAAAGTAATCACTAAATTTCTGTTTGTCTTAAAATAATTTAGTTACTATGTTTGAATTTTTCTAACATCTAATTCCCTCACTCCCTCATGGAAATTTCATGTTCTTGGAGAAATGTTTGCCATTCAAATGAAAAAATAAATAAATAAATAAATAAAATTGGATTCAGACTATTAAAAATTGAATCATTTTTCATAGAAATTTTTTGACTAAAGTCAAATGCTTGACTAACATTGATAAAATATTTTTATTACTAGTAACGCAATTGTTAATATTAAGATTTTCATTCTCCCACAAAATTCCTGTATTGAAATTGTTTCATTTCTAATTAAAAATTATAGCTGAGATAGGGTGTATAATATAGATTTTTTAAAGAAAATTCATGGGTTGAACTAGTTTCACATATAGCTAATAATCATCTTCAAACAAGGCCAAGTGAATTGGGAAAAGCTCATTGATACGGTTAAGATTCATGTTGCTTATTGGATCAAAACAAAATCAGGGTTTCAGAGATTCTAAATTGTAGACTTTTTGATGCACATTGATCTTGTTAGAAGAATCAAATCAAAGAAGAAAAGTGTCATAGGTCCCAGATCTTAGTGTTTCTTCTTATCATTTGTATTTTCTTAGTTAGCTTCTCGCTTCTTTTTTTGTTTCCAGTGTTTTGCTGGGGCTTGCACATGATTTCGCTTGCTTTTGGGTGTCAACCTAGCTGTGATTCATCTTTCAAATTATGACCAGTAGCTTGGTTTATGTAACTTCACTTTCTTATCAATAAAATCTTTCTTTTGCCGATAAAAAAAAGAAAAAGAAAAGAGAGAGTATATATTATAGATATTTTTCTCTCTTTCTTTGAATTCAAAATATCCGGTGTTTTATTCTAATCAATCATAATCTTTCTGACATATTATTTTAAATACTTTGCCCATTATATTAATATCACTTTTTCTATGTTAAAAAGATTGCTAATGATCTCTAATGATTTGCAACATCTTGCTGACTCCCCCATTATATCCTCAAATTATACTCTCATTTGGAGGTATGTGTGCATGGGAGAGATTAGATCTTTAAGCAAATGACATTTTGTATTCATTCTTTCAACTTAATTTGTAAGTCAAATCTATAAAATAAAAAACTTAATTTGTAAGTGAACTGTTTAAGCAAATGGCATTTTGTAATAAACTCATATTATTCATTCTTTCAACTTAATTTGTAAGTCAAATCCAAAAAAATAAAAATATAAATAAAAATAAAACTTAATTTCTAACTATGGCTCTCACTATGTTTAGTTGTCTGCAATAAATATTTCAACTTACAATAAAACCACTTCTCAAGTTAAATTATGAAAAAGATTATAGACACTTTTTTAGTACTATCTTACGGTCTATTCGCAATGGGAGTAGCTTCACAATATGGGATTTGGGGTGGGTGGGATTTGGGGTGACAGCATTCATGCGTTGTCAGACCCCGTGAGATTTATTCAGATAATATTTTGATGATGCGGACCGTTTATATTATGGGGTTTGTTGAGTATATCATTCACGTAAAAAATAAATTTGATCGGATAAATATAACCCTATGATTAAGCCGAATAATAACTTTAAAAATTTATTAAAATCATATTAACCATTTATTTTTCTTAAACATAATTGTGGTTTTGTTGTGGGTTACATATGTCTAATTAATTTGAATTTTTTTATGAATAATTTACTCAACAAACCCTATACTATGAATAGTTTGAATTATCAAAATAACTTTGAGACAGACTTTCAAAGACTTACACCACGGTGTCATATTTATAAAGAATAGCACCAACTTCAGGTTCCACAATATGTGATGGTGTAAGGCCATTTGTACCCTTTTTGGCAAAAATTGCCACGTGGCAATTTCCCAAATTATTAATGCCACGTGACAATGGAAGATGAAGAGTCAAAGATTTTTAGGGACCCACCATCGAGATCAAGTGAAATGGCAGCTCAAAGTAATTGATTTATTTTAGTTAATTAAATTAACCAAGTCTTTGGGTTAATTAATTAATTAATTTAAATTTGATGAATAAATTGAAGTCTCAATCGTTCCTAAGAATTAGAAGGATATTGAGGTTTATCTCCCAAAATGTTGTCTTATATTTTAATTCGTTACTAAGTGGCTACTATGGATGAAGATTACATGATATGTGAAGATTTAGCAAATCAACGACAAGGCTACCAAAGTCGAATCAATTTTCCCAACTCAAGGCAAGTGGGGTTTTTATGGGACACGTGTTAGCTTGAGAAGATATGTGAGATCAACAAAATACTACAATGGAGGAACCATTTTCCCCAAATAATGCAAGATCGAATTTTTGGATTTCTTATGAATAAACATACATGGCAAATGAAGAGGCTTTGAGAATCAATTCAAATGAGCATTTTCCCTAAATCATACAAAATAAGTTCAAATTTGATTCTTAAGGGGCACGTGACAGCCTATAGGAGCTCAATGAACGAAGTCAAAGTTACAAAGATAGGCATTAGCGTTCAAATGTCAAAACTGTATTCTTGAGGATCAAGCTAAGGATCAATGACACATGTCACAAGGAGAGGCTGCCATGTTGAGCAGATATGGGAGCATCCCCAACAATATATAAAGAGCTCAAAGTGCAACATTTGAAGGGGTCTAGCACCAAACAACTCAACCAAGAGATTCAATACATTTATCTTAGTTTCATAGTTTTTATCTATCTTAGTTTCATAGCTTTTACAGCGTTATCTTTACAAAGCAATTTAATTTCATGCAATTAGTTGTTTATCTCAATTATCTTAGATTAACCATTGTACTTTATTTATCAATCAATGCAAGTCGCAATTTGGTCAAGTTATCCTTAGCACTTAATAAATTTGTTAAAAGTCCTCTTCATTGGAACAATATCCGAATTAGTGGCAGTTCTTCAAAGCCACACAAAATCATTTCTCTGTGTTAGAAGTCAAAAATATTCAAACATTCCTACACCTTGAACTAAGTTCACTAGTTCGGATATGCCCGTATTCAATTCAATCAACAAGTCTATATGTTCACCCTAAGGTTTTCTAAGTGCTAAACAGATTTTCCTAAAGTGTAATAAACAAAGGCTCGCTCCCATAATATTACACCCTTGACAGAACTTTTAAATATTATATATATATATATATATATAGTAGGGAATCTTTATGACCCACAAAGAAAGATTAGATAATAAAGTAGGTCCTCTTTAGAGATGATCAAGATAAGAAATTTTGGAGTGCATGCAAAGTATTTGTAATTTTATATATTATTTACTAATAATAATAATAATCTTTATGTTTTTATTTTTGTTTGCTTTCTTGAATTCCGCATTGGAATTTAATGCTGTGTTTGGTTGGAGGATTTGAGGAGGGATTTGGAAAAGAAAAGGAAAAAAGTATGTGAAATTTAGACATATTTTACTCTCATTTCACCTGCCTTTTCCATTTCCCTTTCCAAATCCCTCTTCAAATCCCCCAACCAAACACAGCATAAACGAATTTCTACACTTTCATTTTGGAAGGAATTAAATATTTCGTTTTCCTTCTATGCACTTAGAATTCAAATTTTTAACATGATTTCCACATTGAAATCTTGAGCAAATGAGTGTACTCTCATCTACTATAAATAGAGGAATGACTTTCTATATTCCTTTAAGCTTCCATTGAAGGTCTTCCTTTGAAGATATCCATGAGATAGAACTTCTAATTTATTCGATAATTATATATATATATATATAGAAAGAAAAGAGAAATAAATAAATAAAATATTCAAATAAACAGATCAGACAATACAATTTTAGACCATTTGTATAAAATAGTTAAAGATTTCAATTTCAAATCCTAACTGACAATCGATTAATGGACGTTGGACCAAATTTAAACATTTGAATTTCATTTTAATGTCTATAGCAAATGATATATCCCTTCTTTGTTAGTGTCTGTTCGAGTTCCATAAAAGGGACATAACCCAACCCATAGTCATTGGTTTTTTCCTTCTTTGTTTCTATTTTGATCTTCTGGGTTAAAGGTTCTGGTTCAGAAAATAATTAGGGAATACAACTTTAGTATTATTTTCTGAATATAGACATTGTATCATGGAGATATAATTTTCAAGAGACCTTTTTGTATAAGAGACCTTTTTGTATAATAGAGGGGAAATTACTATCTTATAGAAAGTACCCTGAATGTGCGTTGCTTTTGAATGTTCTGTTTTTTTTCTCTTTATTTTTGAGTGTCTTTTTCATACACAGGTTATTTTTCCTATAAGATGTAATATGGTTGTTTTATATAAAAAGAACTTGTTACTTTTGTGTTATATTTGAGAAGACTAGATGAGAGTGACAAAGCATATAAATGTAAATAAGCCCACAGTTATCTTCGGATGGGATAAGTTATCCTCGAATAAGTTGTCACAACACTATCTGGAACAAAATAATTCTATATATACAAGATAACATAGTGTTTGGAATAAGTTGTTCCAGATCACATAATGTGAGTAATATAATTGTCGAGGATAGTGTGGACTGTTGGAAATGGTTATAAAATTCTGGATAAAACCAGAATTTTTTCCTAAGTTCAGTCTATTTTTTAGGTGGGCCCCGAGTGTCGATTTACTCGGGTCAAAGTGGTAACGCGTTCTATGCCGCGTTGTGATTCACGTGGTATATTTGGTTGCTCAAAACCATTACCGAGTGAATGGGAAATTGAAGCCAAAGTGTGCTCCATGGAAATGGAGTTTTGGTAGAAATTCCTTAAGGTTGTAAATTGGCTTGTCTCACATTGATTTGGTGGGAGGTTTTGAAAGGGTTTATAAGGCTTAGGGTAAGATACTTGGTGTGTGCCCCAAGAGGTACCCAAGTGTTTTAGAGGGAGAGGTTATGGGCAAAATGGGCTAGACCCATTGGACCCAAAAATCACCACGCGCGCCGCCGTCTGTCCGGTCGGTCGGGCGGGCTGGGCCTGGGCTTGGGCGCGGGTGCGTGGTGTGTGGTTGGGTTGGGCTTCTAATCTTTTTGGGCCAAAAACATTTGAATTTAATTTAATTTTTTATTAAAATAAAATCCAGAATTCAAATTAAATTGGTTTGGATTTTTTGTTCATCCAAACAGGGCCCTTCCCGTTTTCAAACAGAAATAAACTGTTTTGGAATTAGTGTACATCCAAACAGAGCCCTTCTCGTTTTCAAACAGAAATAAACTGTTTTGGAATTAATGCACACCCAAACAGGGCCCTTCCCGTTTTACTATCTGTTTGAATTGATTCAAATCTGTTTGAATTCAAAACCCAACAGGTATGATACCTGTTCAATTCAAAACCAAGAGCCACCTTCACATCTATAAATAGGACCACCCTCATTTGGATTTTAAAAAAAACTCTAATTTTCGTCCTTCATAATTCTGCAAACTTCCTCTTCATTTTGCTGCATTATTTTCTTGTCAGAGAGAGTATAAACACTTAGTGTGTTCGTAAGGCAAACAATTTGTAGTGCTGCTATTGTTTGTGGTAGATCATTTCATCCTGGGAGATAGACGTCCAAATTCTGAAAGCACCGTGGAGAGGACGAATCTGTCTTAAGGACACAGTGTCAAACACTGGACTTGATCAGAAAAATAATTCGGAAAAATTAAATCAAGTAAGTTATTTAATTTACTTTCAGTGTTGTTTTTATTTGTTTATTTATTCCGATTTTAATTTTGTTTTTGTAACAAAATAAAATCTGTTTTTTATTTATATAATTTTATTTCGAGTTTGATTTTTGTAATCAAACAAATTCTCTCCTTTTATTTATTTCTTTTATTCTTGTTGTTGTTTTGTACACAACAGAATTTATTCTATTTAAATACAGTGAAGATTGTCCAACAATCTTAAGACAGACTCCTTTTTGGGTATCTTCATTGTATTTAATTTTCTGTGTTTTCAAATTAATATTCTGGTTGGAAAAACAAATAGTGATTTATGCTATTTGACAGATAGTAGTAATATACTGTCTCTTTTCTTTGACAACTACTAGTAGTACAATACTGGTGTCATTAACAATTCAGAATATTATTTGGTATTACAGAAAATTCTTGGTATTTTATTTTTCTAGTTTTAGTAACAAGGAAAATAAAATTATATTATTTTCTAGTTTTAGTAACAAAGAAAATAAAACTATTTTGTGTTTTAATTTATTTTCTGGTTTAAGTAACTAGAAAATTAATTTGTGGTTTGGTTTTCTGATTTTTGTAATCAGATATTATTTCGGTATTTTATTTTACTAGTTTTAGTAACAAGGAAAATAAAATTATTTTGTATTGTAATTTATTTTCTAGTTTTAGTAACTAGAAAATTAATTTTGTTAATCAATCATGTAACTTTGTGACTCAGTCACAATCTGTTAATTTTATAAGTGACTTATGGTTTCATTTGGTAGACCACTTATTTTTGAATCCTTTGTGAAAAGGTGTTAATTATTTTGATTTTATCATAGTTCATCGTGAGTATACATGGAAGAATTTGTTTCTAGAGTAAAATATTAGTTTTACAAACTAATTTTATTTTAGTACAATGTGGATTCATAGTCTTGAATTGTTTCTGCACTTAAGTCGGAAAAAAAAAATATATATATATATATATATATTCACAAGAGCATTTTAATGCATATTTAATTAGTTTATTTATGTACAAATCAAACTGATTAAATGAAGGTATGTTTCGTCATTTTGAAATTTAAAGTTTAAATGCGTTGGATTTTATTTATGAGTTGAGAATCCTTTTTTTTCATGATGCAAGTGATGGGATCATGCATGATTAATTTATTTTATTGATTCATTATTTTTAGTTGATGCGTTTGATATGCATGTATGATATCAACTCAAGTTATTTCTTAACAATAATTTCAAGTGATTTGGAATGATAAATTGTTATGTCGACTTTGGACATAAGCATGTTAATTTGAATATTTCTAATCAATTTTGAATGAGTGTTTATACACCAGAAAAATATAAACATGAAGATGTATTTAATTATATCGGTCCGTTTAATTGGGAAGTAATTTAAGAAATTTTTATGTTGATTATTGAATTATGTGACATGAGATGTCATTAATAATTATTTTACTTGCGTAGTACAATTTGTTAAACCTTGAACCATTTTATTAATATGGGGGTGTATCTCTTGCATTAGTTGAGATAATTTAATTTTCTTCTGTCACAAATATATTTATGACAGTGACATTTATTTGTTATTAAGTTGCAAGAATATATACAATCAAATGGGTTTTTGAATTGTTTGATTCTTAGGCAAAACTTTTTATGAGGATATGATTTTGTCAAAACATTAATTCTGACTTGAGTAGTCATAATTATTTTGGTTTTTTCTTGAATTTGTTTTGAAATTCTTTGATTTATATTAGAAGTGATAGGGGTGGTGAATATGATGCACCATTAAATGAATTTTGTGCACAACATGGCATTATTCACCAAACTACAGCCCCTTATTCTCCACAGCAAAATGGAATTGCTGAAAGGAAGAATAGAACCCTAAAAGAAATGATGAATGCCATGTTACTAAGTTGAGGCTTACCACAGAACTTGTGGGGGGAAGCAATATTGTCTGCTAATTTTGTTCTTAATAGAATACCCCACAAGAAAACCAAAAGCATTCCTTATGAATTGTGGAAAGGTCGACCACCTTTCTACAAATACTTAAAAGTGTGGGGGTGTTTGGCAAAAGTTGAAGTACCTGTTCCTAAAAGGACTAAGATTGGACCAAAAACAGTAGATTGTGTGTTTATTGGTTATGCTCAGAATAGTAGTGCATATCGGTTTCTGACTTATAAATCAGAGATACCTGATATAAATGTGAACACTATTATAGAGTCAAGGAATGCTGTGTTTTTTGAACATGTCTTTCCTTACAAGAAAGGACAGGAATTAAGTTCACAAAAAAGAACTTATGATTGTACACAAAGTCAAGAGACTAATGACAATCAAACACAAGAGACTAGTAATAGTCTTGACCAACAGGATTTAACTAATGATGAACCTAGACGAAGTAAGAGAGCAAGAACATCAAAATCCTTTGGTCCAGATTTTCTGACATACTTGTTAGAAAATGAACCTCAAAGCTTTAAGGCAGCAATGACAGGTCCTGAAGCACCTTTGTGGAAAGAGGCTGCTAATAATGAAATTGAATCCATTATGCAAAATCATACTTGGGAATTGGTGGATCTTCCACCAGGTTTTAAACCTCTTGGATATAAATGGATATTCAAGAGAAAAATAAAAGCAGATGGTTCAATTGACAAGTATAGAAGCAAGACTTGTTGTTAAAGGTTACAGACAAAAGGAAGGTCTGGACTATTTTGACACATATTCCCCTGTGACAAGAATAACATCCATTCGCATGCTTATTTCTATAGCAGCGTTGTTTAATTTAGAAATACATCAAATGGATGTTAAAACAGCTTTCTTAAACGGTGATCTAAATGAAGAGATCTATATGGAACAACCCGAAGGGTTTGTAGTATCAAGGCAAGAAAAGAAAGTTTGTCGACTTGTAAAATCCCTTTATGGATTAAAACAAGCACCTAAGCAATGGCATGAAAAATTTGATCATGCAATGCTTACTAATGGGTTTAAGATAAACGAATGTGACAAATGCGTCTATGTTAAAAACACTGACCAAGGATATGTCATAGTTTGTCTTTATGTGGATGACATGCTTATCATTGGAAGCAGTCAAAACATGATCAAATCAACAAAGCAGATGCTTAACAAAAGATTTGATATGAAAGATATGGGGGTCGCAGATGTTATATTAGGAATGAAAATTACTAAAACATCTGACGGATATGCATTATCTCAATCTCATTATATTGAGAAAATTCTTGATAAATTTATCAAGGATGATTTGAATTTAGCTAGAACACCTGTAGACATCAGTCTTTATTTATCGAAAAATAAAAGTGATGCAGTGTCTCAGTTAAAATACTCCCAAATCATTGGAAGCCTAATGTACCTAATGAATTGTACTCGTCCTGATATAGCTTATGCTATCAGTAAATTGAGTAGGTACACTAGTAACCCTGGAGAAGACCATTGGAAAGCGATCATTCGAGTTCTTAGATATCTAAGATTTACTCGTGATCATGGTTTGAACTTTACTCGATATCCAGCAGTACTCGAAGGTTATTGTGATGCCAATTGGATATCGGATACTAAAGATTCAAAATCCACTAGTGGATATGTCTTTACTCTAGGAGGCGCTGCTATTTCTTGGAAGTCCACGAAACAAACTTGCATCGCACGATCCACAATGGAATCCGAGTTTATTGCTTTGGACAAAGCAGGAGAAGAAGCAGAATGGCTTCGTCACTTCTTAGAAGACATTCCAATGTGGCCAAAACCTGTGCCAGCTATTTGCATTCATTGTGATAGTCAATCTGCAATAGGCAGGGCACAAAATCACATGTATAACGGTAAGTCACGACATATACGTCGTCGACATAATACCGTAAGGCAATTGTTGTCAAACGGAATAATCTCAATAGATTATATAAAATCTAAAGAGAATATTGCGGATCCGTTAACAAAAGGTTTGACAAAAGAGCTAGTGTATAGTTCATCAAAGGGGATGGGATTAAAGCCTATTACATAAGAGTCGTCATAATGGTAACCCTACTTATATGACTGGAGATCCCAAGAACTAAGTTCAAAGGGACAACTAAGTTATGTATGGCTCGCCAGAAATCACCAAGGGATTAAAATTCCTACCCATTCCTATGGTGAGAGTGATATCTGCAACATATGTTGTCTGCAGGGGTATAAGGATAAGCTTTGCTTTTAATGATTACTTATATCTTGATTAAGGCATAAAATCAAGACGAGTATAAGGAGATACTCACAATAAGAATCACCTATATGAGTGTTGAACTGGGGCCGGTTCTATGAGAATGAAGAGGCTAAATTCTCTAGAAACACTTATGAAAACCAGGCGCGTTCAAGGCCAAAATGAACACAACAGTGAGAACCACGATGTGTTAGAAGATATTTTGTGTGAAATCTATTGTCTTGGCTTACACAAACGGCTGAACAATTCAAGGCATCGCGTCCATTGGTTAGCCAGTAAGTCCGATAGGTTATCACTAGGGAAGGTTCAAGGCCGAAAACTACCTATCCTGATGCAAGATATTTTCGACTTATACTCTTTCGTTAAGTTTGCATATTGTTGCATTTCCGTTGTCATCAAATTCCATTCATGTGGGGGATTGTTGGAAATGGTTATAAAATTCTGGATAAAACCAGAATTTTTTCCTAAGTTCAGTCTATTTTTTAGGTGGGCCCCGAGTGTCGATTTACTCGGGTCAAAGTGGTAACGCGTTCTATGCCGCGTTGTGATTCACGTGGTATATTTGGTTGCTCAAAACCATTACCGAGTGAATGGGAAATTGAAGCCAAAGTGTGCTCCATGGAAATGGAGTTTTGGTAGAAATTCCTTAAGGTTGTAAATTGGCTTGTCCCACATTGATTTGGTGGGAGGTTTTGAAAGGGTTTATAAGGCTTAGGGTAAGATACTTGGGGTGTGCCCCAAGGGGTACCCAAGTGTTTTAGAGGGAGAGGTTATGGGCAAAATGGGCTAGACCCATTGGACCCAAAAATCACCACACGCGCGCCGCCGTCTGTCCGGTCGGTCGGGCGGGCTGGGCCTGGGCTTGGGCGCGGGTGCGTGGTGTGTGGTTGGGTTGGGCTTCTAATCTTTTTGGGCCAAAAACATTTGAATTTAATTTAATTTTTTATTAAAATAAAATCCAGAATTCAAATTAAATTGGTTTGGATTTTTTGTTCATCCAAACAGGGCCCTTCCCGTTTTCAAACAGAAATAAACTGTTTTGGAATTAGTGTACATCCAAACAGAGCCCTTCTCGTTTTCAAACAGAAATAAACTGTTTTGGAATTAATGCACACCCAAACAGGGCCCTTCCCGTTTTACTATCTGTTTGAATTGATTCAAATCTGTTTGAATTCAAAACCCAACAGGTATGATACCTGTTCAATTCAAAACCAAGAGCCACCTTCACATCTATAAATAGGACCACCCTCATTTGGATTTTAAAAAAACTCTAATTTTCGTCCTTCATAATTCTGCAAACTTCCTCTTCATTTTGCTGCATTATTTTCTTGTCAGAGAGAGTATAAACACTTAGTGTGTTCGTAAGGCAAACAATTTGTAGTGCTGCTATTGTTTGTGGTAGATCATTTCATCCTGGGAGATAGACGTCCAAATTCTGAAAGCACCGTGGAGAGGACGAATCTGTCTTAAGGACACAGTGTCAAACACTGGACTTGATCAGAAAAATAATTCGGAAAAATTAAATCAAGTAAGTTATTTAATTTACTTTCAGTGTTGTTTTTATTTGTTTATTTATTCCGATTTTAATTTTGTTTTTGTAACAAAATAAAATCTGTTTTTTATTTATATAATTTTATTTTGAGTTTGATTTTTGTAATCAAACAAATTCTCTCCTTTTATTTATTTCTTTTATTCTTGTTGTTGTTTTGTACACAACAGAATTTATTCTATTTAAATACAGTGAAGATTATCCAACATGGACTATGTAAAATATTATTAAACACTCACTCAACTGTAAATTCAACTTTTGACTTGTAATTCAAATTTTAGAGTAAGGGTATTTTATTGTTTTCTTACTTGTGACTTGTACCCCTATCTATACATAACTATACATATATGTAGTTGAGGGAATAGTTATTTTTGTATCTCGCTTTTAACTATTTTTTATCATAGTAAAATTGCAATCATTGTGAATGTGCCTCTAATTTTTAAATTGAATTATGTAAATGTTGTGCTTACGAGTGATTCACAATTCTTGTTTATTTGCATAAATGTTTTTAGAAGCTGTTTTCTGTTGTGTGTCCTTGTGTTGCCTACTCTTAAATATCTCCTTATACTATTTTTGGCTCGCATATGGGATAAGCCGAATAAGTTATCGTGGGATAAGCCATATCCAGATCACAATACAGGACACTAAACTATTTTAGTATTTTGAAATGTAAAGTAAGACTATTTTAGTATTTTGACTTTTGTCATTGGTACTCCTAATTTTATGCATATATATAATAGAGAGGACAACTAAAAAAAAAAAAAAAGACACAATAAGATTATACTCTTTTTTTTAGTACTATCTTCCAGTCTATTCGCAATGGGAGTGGCTTCACAACATGGGATTTGGGATGGGTGCTATGACAACATTCATGTGTTGTCACACCCCGTGAGATTTATGCAGATAATATTTTGATGATACGGACCGTGTATATTATAAGATTTGTTGAGTATATCATTCACATAAAAAATAAATTTGATCGGATAAATATAACCTTATGATTAAGCCGAATAATAACTTTAAAAATTTATTAAAATCATGTTAACCATTTATTTTTCTTAAACATAAATGTGGTCTTGTTGTGGGTTATAGATGTCTAATTAACTTGAATTTTTTCATGGATGATTTACTCAACAAACCCTATAGTATGAACAGTTCGAATTATTAAAATAAATTTGAGACACTTTCAAAGACTTACACCACGGTGTCACATTTATAAAGGATAGCACCAACTTCAGGTTCCACAACGTGTGATGGTGTAAGGTTGTTTGTACGCTTTTTGGAAAAAAATTGCCACGTGGCAATTTCCCAAATTATTAATGCCACGTGACGATGGAAGATGAAGTGTCAAAGATTTTTGGAGATCCACCATCGAGATCAAGTGAAATGGCAGCAGAAAGTAATTGATTTATTTTAATGAATTAAATTAACCAAGTGTTTGGGTTCATTAATTAATTAATTTAGATTTGATGAATTAAGTGAAGTCTCAATCGTTCCTAAGAATTAGCAGAATATTGAGGTTTATCTCCCAAAATGTTGTCTTGTAGTTTAGTTTGTTATAAGTGGTTGCTATGGATGACGATTACACAAGATTTGAAGATTTAGCAAATCAACAACAAGGCTACAAAAGTCGAATCAATTTTCCCTAACTCAAGGCAAGTAGGGTTTTTATGGGACACGTGTTAGCTTGAGAAGATATGTGAGATCAACAAAATACTACAATGGATGAACCATTTTCCCCAAATAATGCAAGATCGAATTTTTGGATTTGTTATGGATAATCATACATGGCAAATGAAGAGGCTTTGAGAATCAATCCAAATGAGCATTTTCCCTAAATCATGCAAAATAAGTTCAAATTTGATTCTTGAGGGACACATGACAACCTATTTGAGCTTGATGAACGAAGTCAAAGTTACAAAGAAAGGTATTAGCGTTCAAATGTCAAAATTGTTCTTATTGTTGAGGATCAAGCTAAGGATCAATAACACATGTCACAAGGAGAGGCTGCCATGTTGAGCAGAAATGGGAGCATTCCCAACAATATATAAAGGGCTCCAAGTGCAACATTTTAAGGGGTCCAGCACCAAACAACTCAACCAAGAGATTCAATACATTTATCTTAGTTTCATAGTTTTTATCTATCTTAGTTTCATAGCTTTTACAGCGTTATCTTTACAAAGCAATTTAATTTCATGCAATTAGTTGTTTATCTCAATTGTCTTAGATTAACAATTGTACTTTATTTATCAATCAATACAAGTCGCAATTTGGTCCAGTTATCCTTGGCACTTAATAAATTTGTTAAAAGTCCTTTTCATTGGGGCAATATCCGAATTAGTGGCATTTCTTCAAAGCCACACAAAGTCATTTCTCTGTGTTAGAAGTCAAAAATGTTCAAATATTCCTATACTTTGAACTAAGTTCACTAGTTCTGATATGCCCGTATTCAATTCAATTCAATCAACAAGTCTACATGTTCACCCCTAAGATTTTCTAAGTGCTAAACAGATTTTCCTAAGGTGTAAACAAAGGCTCACTCCCATAATATTATACCCTTGGCAGAACTTTTAAATATTATATATATATAGTAGGGAATCTTTATGACCCAGAAAGGAAGATTAGATAATAAAGTAGGTCCTCTTTAGAGATGATCAAGATAAGAAATTTTGGTGTGCATGCAAAGTATTTGTAATGTTATATATTATTTAATAATAATAATAATAATAATCTCTATATTTTTATTTTTGTTTGCTTCCTTGAATTCCGCATTGGAATTTAAAGGAATTTCAACACTTTCATTTTGGAAGGAATTCAATATTTCGTTTTCCTTCTATGCACTTAGAATTCAAATTTTTAACTTGATTTCCACATTGAAATCTTGAGCAAATGAGTGTGCTCTCATCTACTATAAATAGATGAATGACTTTCTGTATTCCTTCAAGCTTCCATTGGAGGTATTTCTTTGAAGATATCCAATGAGATAGAACTTTTAGTTCATTCGATATATATATATATATAAAGGAAGAAAAGAGAAATAAATAAATAAAATATTCAAATAAACAGACCAGACAATACAATTTTAGACCATTTGTATAAAATAGTTAAAGATTTCAATTTCAAATCCTAACCGACAATCGGTTAATAGACATTGGACCAAGTTTAAACATTTGAATTTCATTTAGTGTCTATAGTAATGCCTCTTCAAGTTCCATAAAAGGGACTTATCCCAAGAGCCCATAGTCACTGATTTTTTCCTTCTCTGTTCCTATTTTGATTTTATGGGTTAAAGGTTCTGGCTCGGAAAACAATTATGGAATACAACCTTAGTTTTGTTTTCTGAATATAAGCATTGTATCATGGTATAATTTTCAAGAGACCTTTTTGTATAATAGAAGAGAAATTACTATCTTAAAGAAAGTACTGAATGTGCCTTACCTTTAAATGTTCTGCTTTTCTTCTTTATTTCTAAGTGTCTTTTTCATACACAATTTATTTTTCCCTATAACATGTAATGTGGTTGGTTTATACAAAAAGAATTCTTTACTTTTGTGTTATATTTGAGAAGGCTAGATGAGTATAAATGTAAATAACCCACCGTTCTCTTCCGTTCCCTTCAGATGGGATGAGTTATCCTCGAATAAGTTGTCTCAACATTATTGGAACAAAATAATTCTATGTATACAAGATAACATAGTGTTTGGAATAAGTTATTCCAGATCACATAATGTGGGTAATATAATTGTTGAGGATAGTGTGGACTATGTTAAATATTAGGGTAAATTACAAATACATCCCTTGAGGTTTGCTTAAAATATGAATTACCTCCTGTGATTTGAAAAATTACAAATACCTCCCTATCATATTTTTTTATTTAACAGAATTAATTGAAAAAGTGAAATTTCTAACTATTCACCTATACAATAATAAAATTATCTGAACTATTAATTGAAATAAAATTTTAACATTATTAAAAACTGTTAATTAATTTGATGATTTATTAATAAAAGGACCTATTTGTTATGAAATTAGAAATCTTAGGGGTCATAATGTAATTTCTAGAACTACATGAGATAATTTGTAATTTAAGTAAACCTCAAGAAATGTGTTTGTAATTTACCCTAAATATTATTGGACACTCAAATGTAAATTCAACTTTTGACTTGTAATCCAAATTTTAGAATAAGGATATTTTATTCTTTTCTTACTTGTGACTTGTACCCCTAGCTATACATAACTATACATATATGTAGTTGAGGGAATAATTATTTCTGTACCTCGCTTTTCACTATTTTTGATTATAGTAAAATTGCAACATTTGTGAATGTGCCTCTAATTTTTAAAATGAACTATGTAAATGTTGTGCTTACGAGTGATTCACAATTCTTGTTTGTTTCTTCTTCAATGTTTTTTGCATAAATGTTTTTAGAAGCTGTTTTATGTTGTGTGTCCTTGTGTTGCCTGCTCTTAAATATCTCCTTATACTATTTTTGGCTCCCAGATGGTATAAGCCGGATAAGTTATCGTGGGATAAGCCATATCCAGATCACAATACAGAACACTAAGTCTCGTATGGGAACAGGTTAATTTAGTAATTTTTTAGTTATTTGGCTAAAATATGAGTTAAAAAAAACTAATATGTTTGGAATGATTTTTTGACTTTTTACGAAAACATGTGCAAAAAGTAGAGAGAAAAAAGAATATTTGACTTTTTTGTATGAGTTATTGATTTTTTGATTTTTTTAATAATTTTTTGACTTTTTGACTAAATCGACCTGTTGCCAAACAAGACCTCCTCTCTGTTGCAAATAGTTCGAATTGTAAAGTAAGACTATTCTAGTATTTTAACTTCTGTCATAGGTACTCCTAATTTTATTTATATATATATAATTGAGAGAACAACTATCTGATTATATCGTTTGTAACTCTTTTTTATTAGTGTAAATTACAATAACTTTTTCTAAAATTTGAAAAAATTATAGTAAGTCCCATAAGTTTAGCATATAATTATATTGGATTCTTTTGAGATGTAGGCCTCATTTGGCATGCGAGTGTTTTAGTTAAAAAGTTACTAAAAAAACTAAAAAATCTATAACCTGTATTAAAAAGTCAAATGTTCTCTATTCTCTCTACATTTTACACATCTTTTCGTAAAAAATCAAAATTTTATTCCAAACATATTAGTTTTTTTTTTTTTTTTACATTGTATTTTAGCTAGAAAGTTAAAAGTTACTAAAATAGCTTATTCTCAAATGAGACCTTAATTCACATAACATTTAACTCCATTTCCATTAAAAATTCAGTAGTCACATTGAAGAAAAAATAACATCGTCATGTATTTTATAGTGAAATGTGTACTTTATACTATTTATTTTTGTATTGTCACTCTATTTGCATGTTTTTTAACCTTAGTAAATAGGAGATCAATGTAATTATATCAAAACTAAAGAATTTATTGTATTTTTAAAAAAAAAATTAGGAAAGTTAATAAAATTTACCCTTTTTATTATAATGAGATTGTAACAACTATGGATACACAAAAAAATATATATATATATATATCTAATTTTAAAATAAATTATGTAAATCTTATATTCTTGTGTACATAATTTACCTTTATTGTGTATATATATATATATATTTTAATAGAGTTCTGCAATCCCTAAACGATAATTTTATTTGGAGATAAAATAATCACATAAAATTCCTTTATACTAATAAAAAATGGTATGTGTTCTTTGAAGTTGAACTTTGATTTCAATGAGAAAAGGGTCAAAAAGAGTACAAAATGGTTTATTTGAGATGACACATGCACAGTGTGTTCACGTAATCAATGTATGCATGCTAATAACAACCAGCCAAGAATTTATTCTCTCCCACCAACTTTTCATTTTTTTTTTCTCCCCCAAGAATAAACAGTCATGTTTGGAACCAATATGAATCAATTGTGAGACATGGGTTATAAAAAAATACCCAATTAATAAATTAATCTTCAAGCAAAGTTTGCAATGTAGAGGAATCTTCCTGTCTCCATATATTCTTTTCCTGTCTCGTCTTTAACAAGTTGTTTGGTAGACATGTGGCAATGGATAGTGATGGAGAAACAACATGTCAAAGCGTAATTTTAGCATGTTATTAATTACAACCATGATTTAGACCACTAAAAAATACACCACTAATATCACTAATGCATTAGGAATGATAAAAAAAGAAAAAAAAGAAACAAGACATAGAAAGTGAGCGGGGCCCACTGCCACATCATTAGTGCTCCATTTCTAGTGCTCTCAAGCATTTTTCTATTAATTATAAGTTGGTGAAATTTTTTTAGGCGCAAGTCTTACTTATGTTGAATGTAAGTTCTGAACACAAAACACATGTTAAACTTGCGTCCAAAAATCTTCATACTAATTTAACGGGAGTCGAAAGTAAAAAGAGACTTGCCATGGTGGAAAACGACAAGCACGAGTTAGCGCCAGCAACTAAGATAGTTACCAGAAGTTATCTATTGAACTTAATTGACACACTTTTCAAAATTAAATATTAAAATTGAACCATTTAAAATAATAAATACCAATATTATACAAAAATCAAGACATACCATCATAATTTTTCCATTTTAATTATATCGTCACACCACCTTTATTTTACCTCTTACATGTGTGGGCTTTAAAAGGAGTTTTAAGTTTTTATCAACTGCATATGAGTAAACCTATTTCTTTATCATTGCATTTACTTATGTGAACTTGTCAACCTTATAATCTATTGATCGTTCACAATTTTCTTTTATTTATTCATCATATTATTTGATTTTAATTGATATTTGATTAACACACCCTTGTGCGGTATTATCTGAATTTGTGAGAGTAATTTATTCATTTATTTATTTATTTTTTCTTTTTTTCTCACATCCGCCCATTATTATTGACTCAGAAGCTAACAGTTACATTTTAATTTGTACAATAAGATGTAAGTATCACATTTTAAATCAAAAGGTCAAAACATAAAAAATAGCCTAACCAAAAAAATGGTGAAAGGTAATTTACCCCGTTTTTTCTTTGGCAAAATTGCATCAATAGTTTCTACAATTTAACCCAAATTTTATAAAAAAAGGATAAATTACAAATACACCCCTGTAATTTGAAAAATTACAAATATTCCATTGTCAAAATTTTTTATTTAACATAATTAACTAAAAAAAATAAAATTCATAATTGATTTCCTATACAATAATAAAATTACTTAAATTATTAATTAAAATATAGTTCTAATATCATTAAAAACTGTTAATTGATTTGATAATTTATTAATAAAATGAGCGATTTTTTATGAAATTAGAAGTCTCTATGGGTGAAATGTAATTTCCAAAATCACAGGGGGCCGATTCGTATTTTAATCAAATCTCAGGAGGTGTATTTGTAATTTATTAAAAAAATGTATCATTTAAAGGTAAAATGCTATATAAACTAACGAATTTTATAATATTTTCCTATTTATTGATGTAGTACATGGCAATAACATTTTGCTATAAAAACGACACATACTATAACAATTGATAGTTGCCACATTTGAACAAAAAAATTTATAAAATCTGATTAGTTTATATAATGTTTACCCAATTTTAAACATGTTTAAAATTAGGGGCACTCCCCCGTTGGTTCTATATACAAAGTTCAAAATTTATTTAATCCCAAAATAAGACACTTGCATTCATTACTTCTACACATTTTTAATTGCTTCTACACATTTTTAATTGCTACTAAAAAATTATATTTTATATTTTTTTTTTAAATTTGAAAACGCTGCCATATCCTACCACTGTCGAACTTTCGTCTGACAGTCACCAAAGACTTGTTGGAATGTATATCATCGTCAAAAAATCGTCGAAAGTATGGCCACAAATTCGTTGGAATGTTCTGAATGTCACCAAAAAAATCGTCAGAACATCCAAAACATCGCTGAAAAAAAAAAAAAAAAAAAAGGAGAAATTAAAGCGAAAACATAGTAAAATTTAACCACATCCTCCCCAACATCACAAAACATGAAGAAAAAAAAAACAAAAACTCTTTATCATACAGAGCATTTTCAGTACACAAAATTGTAAAAATTTAGAGGTTGAATTTATTGTTTATTAAACTACATAAATTTGTTGTTTCAAAATTGAAAAAATTATCAGTTTGCTCATTTGTAATTTATTAAAACACAATTTCACGTCACGATGATGGTGGAGATCCCAAATCAATAGTTTCTAAGGGTTTGTAACTATTCAGTTTGTCAATATTTGCGTTTTTTTTTTTTTTTTGGTTATTTTAATAAAGTAAAGAGAAAAAAAAAAAAAAAGGCTAAAGTCATAGAGAAAAGCATAAACGTATCTTCAAAATTGTAAAATTTTATAGTTTTCACCGCTTATAACTAAAACTCGAAACATATTTGTTCAGAATTTGAAAATTTTCCTCATTAATCTAAGAAAAAAGAAGTGTGTAGCAGAGAAAAACAAGAAAAATTGAGAGATCAAAGAAAAAAGACAAACATAAAGAGGACTGTACTCTGATAACTATTTTTGGTTTAGATTTGACCGAATTTGATGTAGAGCAACTCAGATCTACTCTAAATCTGAACATTTCGGTTAGTCTTGTTTGATAATCTTGGCCAGATCTGAGTATGTCTATATTAAAAATATCGCCAAAAACTCATCTCATTCACTGTTTATGAGAGAGAAGCAAAGGGTCGGTAGTCAGTGATTGCCGGTGAACTCCAATCGACGGTGGTCGTCGGTGGTCAGTAAGTGTATGTCAAAAAGAGAAAGAGACAAAGGAAAGAGTTTTAGCTTGTGGTCTTCGGTCACCAGTGAGCATATATCAAAAAAAAAAGAGAACAGTGAAGAATGCTTAGAATTTTTGGATTTACACATAAGGTTATGAGACTAAATGGGGAACAAGTTTTTCTATCAAGACTTCTGAGTAATTTACCCTTAAAATTATTCTATTTTCTCTATCCAGCCCAAACAATCCTACCCTCCACCGTCACCTTCTTTTTGAATTTTTTTTTCTTTCTATATTTTCTCTCTTTAATACAAACCCACCAATAGCACCCTAATTTATTTTTTGAACCCCATCTATTCAAAAAAATAAAATATTATTAATTTTATTCAATCATAAAATTTCAATTTCGCCTTTATCTCTAACCTCTCAAACCTTAACCCTAAACCTACCCAGTCACCACCAACTCCATCCATTCTCCCTTACCCACTCTAACTACGGCTACCACCCTCCAACCCCTCCTAACTTCTCTCTTCCATCCCCCGGCCAATCTTCACCATGGCCCCAATACCTTTGCAACCCCCACCCTTACGCCCACCCCTTGTACGCCTCTCTAGCCCTCCCTATCCTTGGCGCCCTCACATATGCAACTCATGCAAACCACAGAGAGTGATAAAGATCAATTGGCAATGGCAGTGGCGGTAGCGATGGCGATAACGATAACAAAGAGGGTAAAGAGAGGCAAGGGTGTTAGCCAAAATTGAAGAGGGTGGCTAGAGTTGGGAGCGGGAGTAGGAGTGTGAATGAGGTTAGGATTTAATAGAGTGAGTTAATTTTGATATTAAGGCTCTCTTTGGGAAGTATGGTTTGGACTAAAATAGTCAATAAAAATAAAATAAGTTAAAATAATTAATAAGATAAAATGTCATATCTAAATTATAATCATTTCACTTTTTCTCTCACAAGCATCAAATCAACTACAAAAAAAAAAAAAAAACAACAACAACAACAACTATCATTCCAAACAAAACTTTTTTAGTTAAGCTAAAATAATATAAAAAAATTAAAATGCCAACTAAAATAATCTATTCTCAAATGGGACCTAAGTGAACCTAAGTGTGAAGTGTCCAAAAAAATGTAAAAAATTTAAAATTTGTTAATGGAATCTAACAACGTGAGAAGTCCATGGAATTATTACCAGTACTCCTATTTTACCACCATTTTGTTTTTTTCCTTTCCCTACTACTTTTTCCCTCTAACCCAAGGTTATCTTCAGCAGCCATCATCTCCATAATTTTTTTTTTTACTTTTATTTTTTCTCCTGATTTTTCTCGCCAACCCAAATTGACTGGCCATTCCTATTTTCATTCATAACCACCATCTCCTTTTTCTTCATTTTTTATTTAAATCTTTTTAAGCCAAAAAAGACATTGATCTATTCAAAGGGACACTTGTCTGTCCAAATGTCGCCTATTTAATGAGATGCTTAATTTTTTCCAACCCAAATACTTATCATATATAATTTCGTTGATCAAACTAGCATTATATAATTCAAGATGTTAGTTTATTATTGTATCATGTTAGTGTTAGTTTATTATTGTATAGTATTAGTTTATTATTGTATACAGGTTAGTGTATATCAGTGCTATTAGAATATGATAGTTTATTCTTAGTGTTAGTCATAATGAATGTTCCCATTTACTTTCTTCTTTCGGTGCAAATTGGTGGCACCCTATGTAGCTTTTCCTCTCTATAAAAGAGAGTGTAAATCTCCTTGTTAATACACACAACAACTGAATAATTCAGTAGCTCTTTCTCTCTCTCTCAATCCTCTATCACTCTCTCAAATTATTGTTTCATGGTATCAGAGCCCAGAGTGCAGGGAGGAACACGTTAGCAGGAAGGCGGCGGCGCACGGTAGCGAACAGGCGCAGGCGCGGCGCACAATAGCCGTTTTGGCGCACGCGGGTGCAATGTAGTGAAGCGGCGCACGAAAGGCGCACAATAGCAGGCGCGGCGTACGGGAGTGGCAGGGCTGACGTCAGCAAAAGACAGTGCCACTACTGAAACTCCTGTTCATACTGCTACATATGAAGACCGACTTGAGGAATGGGACAGTAAGAATTACCAAATCATTACCTGGTTTCGTAATACCTCTGTTACCTCTATCAGTCTTCAATTTGGCCGCTTTCAGCTTGACTCTGTAACTACTCCTGCGAAAGACATCTGGGATTTTTTGAAAGAACGATACCAGACTACTGGTCTTGCCCATCAATATCAACTTCAGAACCAACTTCACCGCATGCGCCAAGAATCCACTCAGTCCATTAATGACTTCCTTTCTCAAATATACTCTGTTTGGGATCAGCTTGCTCTTTCAGAACCAACCTGGCATGACCCCGAAGATGCAGTTTTATTTACTAACCATCGCAACCAGCAAAGGTTGGTGCAATTTCTCATGGCTCTTACCCCCTCTTTTGAGCCCGTACGTGCCTCTCTGCTTCATCGCCATCCCTTGCCCACTCTTGAACAAGCCATTTCTGAGTTGCTATCAGAGGAGACTCGTCTAGGTACTCTTCAAACTCATCATGTGGACTCTGTTCTTGCCACTCCTCCGTCCCGGCCATCATTTACCCAGCGGACAACTGCTTGCCTCTAATGTCAGAATCGGGGCCTTCCTTCAACCCATCTCCTGGTCAATTGCCCCGTCAGATCCTGCCGCTACTGCAACAAACTTGGTCCTGGTCATCTGCAACAGGATTGTTTTCGCAATCCATCCCGCTCATCCTCCAATAGCCACTCCTCTCGCGGTGGCTCTTCCCGGGGAAGTTTTCATCGTTCCGGCAACCAGTCTCATCACACTGCTACTTCTGCTTCCGGGAATCAGTCTTATCACATTGCTGCTGCTGCTTCCGGGAATCAGTCTCATCACACTGACACTGCCCCCTCTGCAGGGTTCTCTGAGTCACCTGCTCCATCTACCCCTCACTTTTCTCCAACGGATGTCGAGGCCATGCTCAAACAACTTCTCTCCTCATCTGGTACACCTCCTCCTACTGCTTTGTCTGTAATCCCAGGTAACTCCTCTTGGTATTTTGACTCTGCCTGTTGTAATCATATGACCTCCAGTTCTACTATCTTTTCTTCCTTATCTTCATCTCCTCATATTCCCTCAATACATACTGCTGATGGTTCCCTCATGTCTGTTCGTCATGTTGGTACTGTTTCCACCTCTTCTTTATCTCTACCTCACGTTTATCATATCCCTGCTCTTACCTTAAACCTTCTTTCCATTGGTCAATTATGTGAACTTGGTCTAACTGTCACCTTTTCTGCTACTGATTGTTTGGTACAGGACCCTCAGATGGGGCAGACTATTGGGATCGGCCGTAAGCGTGGACGTCTCTATGAACTCATTCACCTTCATGTTCCTGCCTCTCCTCAGATTGCTGCCCCTGCATCTACTTCCTTATTATCTCCCTTTCATCTTTGGCATTGTCGCTTAGGGCATATTTCTGTTACTCGTTTAAGGTCTTTGGTTTCTAGTGGACAGTTGGGTCATGTAATTCCCGATAATTTTGATTGTATACCCTGTCAACTTGCCAAACAACCTGCTTTATCATTTAATAAGAGTACTTCTGTTTCTCTTGCCCCTTTTGATCTTATACATTCGGATATTTGGGGGCCCTCCCCTACTACTACTATGGGGGGATCCCGCTATTTTGTTGTTTTTATTGATGATTTTTCCCGGTTTACTTGGCTTTTTCTCATGAAAAATAGGTCTGAACTTAAACACATTTATTATCGATTTGCACAAATGGTTCACACCCAATTCTCCAAAACCATCAAAATTTTTCGCTCTGACAATGCTATGGAATATCGGGATTCAGATTTCCTTTCCTTTCTTCAGCATCATGGTACACTGCCTCATCGTTCCTGTGCTGGCACGTCCCAGCAAAATGGCCGCGCTGAACGGAAACATAGGCATATTCTTGACACTACTTGCGCTCTCCTTCTCTCTTCTTCCTGTCCTGAAAACTTTTGGGGAGAAGCTGCCCTCACTGCTGTTTACACTATCAACTGTGCTCCTACCCCTGTCATCCATAATCAAACTCCCTTTGAACGTCTGCATGGCACTCCCCCTCCTTACGCCAATCTCCGGGTTTTTGGCTCTGCTTGTTTTGTTCTACTTCAATCCCATGAACACACCAAGCTTGAACCTCGCTCTTGTCTTTGTTGCTTTCTTGGGTATGGCATTGAACATAAAGGCTTTCGCTGTTGGGATCCTCTCTCTAAACGTCTTCGTATCTCCCGCCATGTCGTTTTCTGGGAACACCAAATGTTTTCCTCGCTATCCTCCTTTCACTTACCCGGACTTTCCACTACTGCACTGTTTACTAATCCTTCCATCGATCTTTTCTCTGCTGATTTTGATACATGTTCCTCCTCCATCGAGACGCCCTTGCTCACCCCTGATCCTGTCCAGCCTGCTCTACCTGAAGGTCTACCTCTTGTTGCCACACCTCCTTCTCCACCGACTCTTCCTCCCACCGATCCTCCTACGGGTCGACCACGCCGGGTAACTCAACCTCCTATCCATCTTCGTGATTATATTGTTGGATCTGCTGCCTTCTCTACTTATGAACCTACCTCCTATCGTGAGGCTTGTACTAATCCTCTTTGGCAGCAAGCTATGACTGATGAACTCCATGCCTTGGACAAAGCTCATACTTGGGATCTAGTTGATCTTCCTCCTGGCAAGACTGCGATTGGCTGCAAATGGGTTTACAAAATCAAAACACATTCTGATGGCTCTATTGAACGCTACAAAGCTCGTCTTGTTGCCAAGGGTTTCAACCAAGAATATGGCATTGATTATGAGGAGACATTCTCTCCTATTGCTCGGCTTACCTCTGTTCGCAGTTTACTTGCTGTTGCTACTGCTCGCCACTGGGGGCTCTTTCAGATGGATGTCAAAAATGCTTTCCTCAATGGTCATCTTCTTGAAGAGGTCTACATGCAACCTCCACCTGGGTCCACTTTTCAACCTCATCAGGTTTGCAAACTACAGCGTGCTCTTTATGGCCTCAAGCAAGCGCCTCGTGCTTGGTTTGCTAAGTTCAGTTCTACCATTCATGACTTCGGATTCACCTCTAGCTCCTATGACTCTGCTCTTTTTATACGGACTACTTCTCATGGTACTACTCTTCTTCTTCTGTATGTGGATGATATGATTATCACTGGTGATGATAAAGCTGGTATTCTCCACCTCAAACAATTTCTCCACCAACAGTTTGAGATGAAGGACCTTGGTACTCTTAACTACTTCTTAGGCCTTGAAGTCTCTCATGATTCTACTGGTTCCTATTTGTCCCAGGCCAAATATGCATCCGATCTTCTGGCTCGAGCTGGTCTTACTGATTGCCAAACTGCCTCTACTCCGGTTGATCCTCAGATTCGTCTCACTCCTCTCGATGGGACTCTTCTCTCTGATGCTACTCTTTATCGCCAGCTCGTCGGCAGTCTTGTCTATCTCACAGTCACTCGTCCTGACATTGCCTATGCTGTTCACATTGTCAGTCAGTACATGTCGGCTCCTCGCACTCCCCACTATACTGCTCTACTCCGTATCCTTCGCTACCTCAAAGGCACTATGTTCCATGGTCTTCACTTCTCGGCTTCTTCCTCTCTTGACCTACGTGCCTTTTCCGATGCTGATTGGGCTGGGGATCCTACGGATCGACGCTCCACCACGGGATTCTGTTTCTTCTTAGGGGATTCTCTTCTTGCTTGGCGTAGCAAAAAACAATCCCTCACTGCCCGTTCTAGCACCGAAGCTGAATACCGAGCTCTTGCTGATACTACTCAGGAACTTCTCTAGCTTCGCTGGCTCCTTGCTGATATGGGTGTTTCTTCCTCTGCTCCTACCCCTCTCTACTGTGACAATCAGAGTGCCATTCAGATTGCTCACAATGATGTTTTTCATGATCGCACCAAACATATTGAGATTGATTGTCATTTTATTCGCCAGCATGTCACCTGTGGAACTGTTCATCTTCTTCCTATTGCCTCAGTCGATCAACCCGCTGATATCTTCACTAAAGCTCATCCTCCTGGCAGCTTTCATGATCTTGTTTCCAAACTCAACTTGGTTGATGCTTTCCCTCCTTGAGTTTGCGGGGGGATGTTAGTTTATTATTGTATCATGTTAGTGTTAGTTTATTATTGTATAGTATTAGTTTATTATTGTATACAGGTTAGTGCAGGTTAGTGTATATCAGTGCTATTAGAATATGATAGTTTATTCTTAGTGTTAGTCATAATGAATGTTCCCATTTACTTTCTTCTTTCGGTGCAAATTGGTGGCACCCTATGTAGCTTTTCCTCTCTATAAAAGAGAGTGTAAATCTCCTTGTTAATACACACAACAACTGAATAATTCAGTAGCTCTTTCTCTCTCTCTCAATCCTCTATCACTCTCTCAAATTATTGTTTCACAAGATTTGGAGTCTATTCATAAAATGATCTTCTCAACCAATACCTTAAAAGCATTACTTAACAAAACTTAAATTGAGTGTACATTTTTTGTGACATACACTTCTATAAAACAAATGCACTTTAGACACTCGGTGACAAAATTCTTTAGGAAATGAGACTTAAGAGCAACTCTAATGGTGAGAATTGTCGGCTTGGGTTGGGGCCAACATCCTGCCATGGCAAAAGTCTAGGATGAGGCCGAGTCACAGTCGACTTGTGACGCTTGACGCTATGCCCTTTAAACAAATAAAGTTGCGCATTTACTACTATCTATAGAATTTGGTGAGATAGCAAGCGCTTGACCTTACAATTAGTAACAGAATAGTCTTAAATTCGATTCTCCTAGAGGGCATCCTGCTTGCGAGCAGGTGCTTAGGGGGAGAGCAGATTGTTGGCCTAGGTTGAGGCCAGCATCTTGCTGTGGCAAAGGTCCAAAGTGAAGTCGAGTCACAATCGACTTGTGGCGCTTGATATTATACCTTTTAAAGATTAAAGAATAAAGTTAAATCTTCACCACTACCTATGGATTTTGGTGAGATGATAATCGCTTGATCCTACAGAGTCAACATACATTTGCCAAAACCATTTTTTGACTTGCTATAGTGCCAACAACACCATTTTTAAGTTATACCATTTTAGTGGTTCAGTTATTTTGACACAACCAACTCTCATGTCATTTTTTGACCATTGGATTGATCTATTTCTCAAAAAATATCTAATGGCCATGATTGTTTTTACCAATATGACAAATTTGACAAAGCCAAATCTTGTGTTAATTTTGACTGAAGATTGGGCTTTGTCAAAGTTCTGCTCCAAGACACGATGGAATTTTTTACAGGGGTATAGCCGAAAGAGCACTGATAGAGCTCTAAATGGAGATCTGCATAATTGGCAGTGTAAAAAATAAAAAATTAAAAAAAAAAATCATAGTGAAAAAAGAGACAAATTAAAATTAAAATCATAGTGAACTCTAAAACATTTTCCTAGCCAAAAATCACTAAAGAGATTTGGTAGAGATGCTCGAATAAGGATTGTGTAACTTTCAGTGCAAATTAATAAATTGTCAAACCTTCACATAGGAGATTTCAGCAGTTAAGTTGTTTCGTTATTTAGTTCTCAAAATCAAATTTTTAATTTTTAATTTTTCGTTCATAATTTTTTAATATTTTATTTATTTGTTTGTTTTTATTTTAGATACATCTAAACTAAATGTACTCAAAAAGTACGAAATTTGTATTAAAAAAAAATTAAAAAATCAATAACTATTACAAAATACAAATATATATAAATTCAATACATTTTTATATTTTTTGTATTTATTGAATTTTATAAAAACTTCTCCACAAATATTTTACTTTTTCAATACATCTAAATTAAATGCATCTAAAGAATAAAAATATATATATATATATATATATATTTGTTCAAAATATTTAAAAAATTCATTAAAAATAACAAAAATACAAATTAAAAACTCAAAATCTAATTTTAAAAACTGGATAATCAAACAGTAGTTGGAAGAGAAATCTTTGGCACCAAAGACTTGTCCTTGCAAGTACAACATTATTGAAGCTCTACACCCAAAAAGCCCCAAAAAACTATATTTAAAAACTCCTAAACCAGAGTGGTGGTGACTATAATTTTTTTCTACCGCAGCTACTACCTTCCAGAGACATTTTTTTTCACTTAGATTGGATGACTTGACTGAACGATAAAAGGTTACCTTTAGGCCATGTTTGTTTAAACAGATATGAGCTTGAAATTGGATTAATAGTCCAACAAAATTATTAATCCGATATTTGGTTAAACAATTGAAGTACGAGTTAACAATCCATCCGGATATGATATCCCACATATAATAAACTATTTAATCCCACAGAAGAGAATGTGATATAAATTGAAAAAATAAGTCAAAGTCTGAACTATTAATCCCTCCTTATAATCCTGACTCAATTCAAACATAGGATAAGATACACAATCTAAAAAGATTCGTAATCTTAGGACTATTAGTCATGAAAATGCTAATTCAACCTAATCTAATCCGCCTAAACAAACACGGCCTTAGTGCCTTGAATTGTGTACATCTTGCCGTCACTAAATCCTACTTTAACATAAGCCTTGTGCATAAAGTTGAATATGATTCACAAGAAATTTCCCAGACACGAATGCAATGGAAAGCAGATAAGATGGCTTTCACAATGTCCAACAACCCAGAGAGAGAGAGAGATTTCACAAACAGCAGACCAAACAAGAGGTAGCCAGGTAGCACACACCAAGAATGCATACCTAAAAGAGCACTTCAGCATGAGAATGCTACTTAGTAATTTTTTGTTTTGTCAGTAAAGTACGTATGGACTATGGGATGACAATGAGCTCTTCCAGACACTAAACATTATATGATTATTCAAAATCATGTTACATTATAATCAGACAATTGTGATTTAGCGGGCCTAATATTCTCTATATCAAACTGTACACAAAACAATCTCCCAGAGAACTTCAGGTGGAGACAGGCCGGAGCTTTGCAAGTTCTGTTTGGCGGTGGCCTAAATGAAATGCCGTGAATAACCACAATAAGCAGACCTGATAACAAACCAAAGAGACAAGGAATGCTTATGTTGACCCACAAGAAAGAAAAAGGATATGTAATATGTATGCTTATGTTGACCCACATTTTTTAGACGAAGCCTTTTTTTTTTTTTTTTTTTTTTCCTGATGACTAGGTTACTGAATGCACATCCAAAATTTGAGCAGACGTGTTTGGCAAAGTGATTTAATCTTTGGCACAGATGTACATATGACAATGTGGAGATAATCTAGAGAAGATGCGATCATACCACATGGCAAGGTGATACCACATAACCACAATATCAACAAAATATGTTGACACAAACAAGGTATTAAGCAACTACAACCAAGTTATCAATTAAAACAACATAATATATCAAGAATAAAACAACTTATACATACTGGCAGGGCATAGAGAGAAACTGTCGATGCTTTCCCATTTAGAGTGCTGAAAAGGAGCTTGTAGAGTCCTGCTGCTGTAGCATCTCCAAGCCTTTGAACGATTACATCTATGCATACCTGCAGAGCATTTTGTGTTTGGTAAGCCATACTCAATGTATATGGCATTGCAATAACTAGGAATTTTGGATATGCAAGAAAATTTCTATATAGATATCTAATGTGACATCATAAATTGGCTTGCGATGAAACAATGTTATGGAATTAACAGAAAAGAAGTGTTATTCATTCATGCAATAAAACATCACAAATTTCGACATCAATAACATGACAAGCCCATGATTCCAATAATCAAAGAAAGTTAAAATCTACTGGAACAAAGTAATTCATGCCTTAGCTTTGTATTTCTCCTCTTGTGAGACGACCGTGAAAAGAAGTTCTCTCCCAGGTCTGGTTACAACGTAAGTAACCACCTGCAAAGCAAAGAGAATGCAAACTGTAAGATCATTGACGCTACAATGACATAATGACCTTTGATTCAGTCCCCCTTGTCATAAACCCAGTTGATTTTAACTTTGTCAACCACGGATTTCTCTGAAATAGCTGCCTGCTAGATGAGAAAGCATGGTCTAACCAAAATATAAAGATAGATACATAAATCAAGCAATTATACAAGACAAACCTTTCGTAAGGTCTCAGAGATGGCAACTGCAATCCATGTTGGCCACACAGCTACAGAAACCAAATTTACAAAAGCAACAAATGGAGCAGAGCATATTGCTACAGTAACACCAGCAACAGTAAGTATGCGCCCCTGTAATCGAAAGAAACAAATTGACAGGTAGAAAAGCCAATAAAATGATAATACACAATCTTCCCACTTAAAAAAAAAAAATGAAGGAAATGTAATACATGTGCATAAAGAAAAACATGATGCTGGAAACTGCAAGGAAAGGATACACTCTGAATATTGGCCAAGGATTCTTAAAAAATACTAATAAGTTCAATGACAGGAATCCATCCCAGCAGAGTTTTGTACAAGAGCAGCAGAGCATCTATGATGCCACATCTATTGCAAAATAAGTATAATAGATCTTGGAAGTCCAAAACGAAAACCATGGGTCCCATGATCATCAAGAATCCTTTTTGGTCCAAAGAAAGTGCCCAAGTGCTTAGGATCGTTATTTACATTCATTCTTGCTTTGGGTCAACTTACAAAATGGGTCATTATACAGTGGCGACTCTAGAAATTTTTTTCAGAGTGTTCAAAGTGGGTACTCCTTGAATTTTTTTTTAGACATCCAAAAATTTAATTGTTTTAGACTTTTCAAATCATACACAAATAAATAGATAAAACAAATCTCTAATATATTGATATCATTTTTTCAAAAAATAAAATGTAGATACAAAAATTTACTTAAATATATTTTGTTTTTATCACTAGAATAATAAAATGAAATTTTTTTTCTTGTAGAGTCGGATTTCTCTTTGCACCATAAGTTATAAAATAAGTTTTTAATTGGTCAATAAATTGTGAACAAAATTAAGCATAAGATTTGAGATAAGAAATAAATACATGGATAATTTTGTCAAAGAGGTACTTTGCACAAGCTGAGGAAACAAAGCTCCAAAACATGCTGTTTGTTCACTTCACAAAGCATATATAGGCCTCGTTTGGGAAGTGACTATTTTAGTAGACTATTTTAGTTTTTGGCTATTTTAGTAAGCTAAAATTTTTGTGTTTGGGAAGATGATTGGATTTTTTTATGGTTGGATGTGATGTTTGTGAGAGAAAAAGTGAAATGATTATGGGTTTGATGTGATATTTTGTCTTATTAGTTATTTTAGTCTATTTTGTCTTTTTGTGATTTTTAGCCTAAACTAGGCTATTTTTTTTCTTCCCAAACACCCCCATAATGATTACAGGGTTATGGGCTGGGTTGGGTTGAGTGTTTAAGAAAGCGGGCTGGGTGTTCAGGAAAGTGGATTAGGGTGTTCAACATAATGCTTTGGGCTGAATTACATATATATATATATACTCTCTCCGTCTCAAAATAATGGCCCCTTTTGGGAAATTTAACTTTTTTTAAAAGCACAATTATTATATTTTAAAAATATTAATTTTCCAAAATTACCATTTGATAGTACATTTTTTTAGGAATATCAATTGTCATAATTGTATTTTTTGTGTTATTAATGAATTTAAAACGACAAAATAGTAAATTTATATTATTTTATTCCTTAATTTTTGAAAATGGACTAATATTTTGAGACAACGAAAAATGAAATAAGGGACTAATATTTTGGGACGGAGGGAGTATATAAATTCCAAGGTGTTTGATCCCTTGGTTGTACAATCGCCCTTGATTATACATACGTTTTTATTACGTTTGGAATCATCTTACTTAGTTGTCAAAAGGTCAAAATTTCTTACTTTTTTTGGTACATCAGAAGCTGCGGCCTGAGGAGGAACACTTGAACCCTTAGCCTTCTAGTAAGATGCAAGAGTTTTGGCCAACTAAGCTTAGCCCCAATTGGTTTAAATTTTCTACTTGGAAGCACAGTCATAGTTGGAGTAGGATTAGAAGTCATAGTTGGAGTAGAATTGGAAACAACCCAATATAAACCTATGTGATCTATATATGCAATAGGAGTTGAGCTTTGGAAAATTTGTGATTGTGTTCTGTATGAGATTTGCTTAAACCTTCCGAAGGTAAGCCTTTGGTTTTCTCCTCCTTTCTTGTGATTTTTTCGACACCTAATGATCTGTATCCATATTATAAAAGCTATTGTTTTTAATCCTTAGCTAGCCCAATCAATCCGTACACCAAGACTTAAACCTAACAACCAAAACCTACAGCAAACAAGAAAGGCACTATTCACATTACCATAACAATCTAAAAGTCAGCATCAACACTCTTCCACATAAGACCTAATAAACACTAACCTCTTTCGCTATCTTTGACCGTTGATTTAATTCCATAACCCACAGTTTAGTCAAAAGCATTTTTGTTTCCAATTTCATTTTTTTTTTTGGTGGGGGGAAGAAAGAAAGTTACCAAACAGGCACTTAATTATTGTCCAAACCCTTAAAACCCTAAGTTCTCATAAAATCATGCAAGCTAAAAGTTTGCAAATCAAGCATGTTCTTCCTCTTCATCCACAAACCATGCACTCTTCCTTCTACTATTCAAAAACCCTAACTCTAAATACATTACGTAACATTTTTCCCACCATAGAACATTCACAAGGATGCTGGATGTGCCATATTTTGAGTACTCAAAGTTGTCCTATATCAATAGAGTTGCACTAAGGCTCTACCGTAGTCCTACATTTTATTTGTGTACTTTACTCCAAGTTAATTGCCAGTAATTAGCACAAGTTGGAAGCCATACAAGCTGGATTCCTACAATAATTTCAGCAGAGAGGGATTTGCCCTACTTCCCCCTCATTTAGAAATGAAATGACCATTATTATCTCATTACATTCAAAATTACACCACAAGGGGTTTCATGCAGCAATATGTTAGAGCAGAAACTTGACTTCCGCTTAAAAAGCCTAAAAACACATATACATTAAAGATCATAGTCAAGAGTGGGAGACAAGTTTGTCATGACATATAGCCTTCAAGGAGTATTACAAAGTGAAGCACAATGACACAGAAGTTCCCTTGAAAGAAGGGGGTTCAAGTTGAATTTGGAGGATAAACTAAAATTGATACCATAAAAAGGTAGTAGTTTTAAACCATGACAGTGCACAGACTGGGAGTGAAGAAACTAAACAACATTATTGGGGCAGAAAGGTGTCATTTTCTTCCAGTAGCTACCAGATATCCCATCAAGCAAACATTTTGACATAATGTCTTGTAACTTGTAAGTACTAAATTCGTTAGTAAAGCATACCGTTAAAGTAAGTTGTCCAGCAAGGATAAAAATAGCAATAAAACTATTGATCTGGGCAAACAATTTTCTTCTGCCAACAGGGCTTGCAACAGTCATAGCAATGACAGTTACTTTCTGCAGTTTATGGGACAGAAGAGAGTCAGCAGGAAAGAAAAAAATATTCAAATACAAAATTCGATCTTAGTAAAAAGAATAAAAAATGCAATTTAATACCATCTCTATACAAACTCTAAAATTGGAGAAGAAATTCCATATTGTTACCTTAAATAGAAGCGAAAGGTTGTGAAATCATCAAGGATCATGATAGTGAACTTAGTTGTCCCTTTCCAATTTGTTTCGCTTTTGGTTTTTTCTTATTACTACAGTCATGGGAGTTTGGGTATGGATCGATCTGACTTGCAATTCTATATGATTCTACTTGCAATTTTGTTATAATACTGATTTATACCAATTTGGATCATTTGGGCAATCTAGGATTGTAGGATCATATAATCCGGACTGCAATTTTCTTAATCATGGTTTATAGATGTACTGGTAGAGGGAGGAGGAGATTGATGGTGATGGGGCTTAAGGTGACACATGACAACATATGAGCGGCGCAATTATAATTAATATTTTACATCTGACTGTGTTTGATTTAATCAAAGGTAAAATGAAGATTTAAAAAAGTTTGTAACTTCACGTTAACGTGTCTTGTAACGGTTCAATAATGGAAGGGGAATTTTAGAACATATCATAGATAATATTGTCTTGGTCTCTGTAATTGCTAGAACCATATAAACAAATCCATTGATAACAAGTTTTGAGATCAAATATAAAAAAGAAACAAGAAATACACTTGAACTTTATATGACAACAAATGATATTTTTTATTATTATTAATTACACTTAGCACCCCTGCACTTTCACCACAATCACACTTTGAACCTTCCACTTTCAATTGTGATGATTTACCCCTTACACGTAAAGTCAAGTTGCAATGTTATACGTATGTCTAACATGACAATGAGCTAGACGTTCTATTTTTTTGGGGAAAATTCGTAAAATCAACCATCTTCCCACCTCATTAGCACCAATGCACTTTCGCCATAAATCTAATTTTGGTCTATCCACTTTAAATTGTGTTCTCAAAAAAATGTCATGTACGGCTCTTCTGCCAATTTTAGTCATGCCAAACTCATTAACGCCGTATGTACAGAAGGGTGACATTACAACTTGACCTAAAGTGTAAGGGGTTGATTGAAGGGGCCAAAGTGCAATTTTGGTGAAAGTGCAAGTGCTTAGTAAAATTATAAGACAACAAATGATCTTCATGTGACCCAGTCAAAATTAACAATATAAATTAAGAGGCTGCTTTATAAACTTCAACAAACTACAAAACAGAAAGAGCAATTTTGAAATGAAGCCTATTCTTACCTGAAAATAAAAGAATGAAGAGATGACCGCACTCAGCCACAGAAATAATGACACATATAACAAATATGTTGAGGACAAAATAAGCCGAACTCCATCTAATATAGCCCAAAGATGAGGCTTCACCACAGGAGTGGAGAACTTAGGGGAAGATCCTCTAGGTGTATGTGCAGTTTGTCCATCCTCATTACGTTGATCAAGTTCAGCTTTCCTAAGAGCCAAAAGAACTAAGTCAAGAAAAAAAGGAAATTTGGCTTTTAAAGTCACTCCAAATAGCTTTCAACTATAAAGGATCATTACTTACCCAAAAAACTATAAAGGATCAATCAAGTACATTATTAAAAATATAGACACATTTAGCAGTTCAACCAAAGGGAACCAATATATTCTCAGCATAAAATATTTCTGACAAACATCTATTTTCTGCATACCAGCGCAATATATGGAGATTGTAAACGCTAATGTAAAAGAAAATAATTGAAAAGCACGTATATTAGATTAGACAGTACATGTGCTACCTTTTGAAAGCCTTCAAAACCAAACAAAACATATTGTATATCTAAATGGTCACATACAAATTTGTACTTGGTGAATTTATCTTCTCTTTTTTTCTTTTTCTTTTTCTCCCCAAAATGCATGCTTGAATAAGTGCTTTTGAATACTACTGCCTTAAGTACCATCCCAACCTCAAAAAAGAGAAGAAAAAATTTTATATACTGCACATGTATAAGATTATAGCAAACCATTAAGTAGCTGATCTTAGAGCTTCTTCAGGCATTATATATGCAAAAATCTTGACTGTCACAAAATTGTTATATAACATACCTCTTGTCTGAAATTACCATGTTTTTTTAATATAATCATTCATTTATATTTTAAAGTCTGTTAATCAAAAGATAAATCAAACAACAGTTGTTACAGTTGTATTTACAATCTATAATAGTAATCTTGTAATCCCTAAACATGCATGCGCACACAGAACCAAGAAAAATGTAATTAGCAAAAGAAAACTTCAATATTTTAAATCCCATATCCCAATTTACCTAAAAAAATAAATAAATAGCTAACTATATTCCATCCTAATTACAGATTCCAATTTTGTATTTCCAATAACGAAACAGACCAAAGTATTAACATGAATCTCAAAAGTCACCATCAGAAGAAGAAAAAAAACAAGAGAAATGACAGATAACTGACCTCATGGGAGACAATTCCTCAGAGAGATGGGATATATCCTTGTTGATCCTTTTTGATGACTGTGAAGCAAGTTCCATCAACAGAGCAGCAACTAGGAGTAAATCTGAAGAAATGAGTAAAAAAAAGAAAAACAAATTTTTTTTATAAATACATAAATAAATAAGAAGGAAGCAAAACAATTGTTTACGGACTCCTGAATTCCAAATAAAGGAAGAAAGCATGCATACATGGTCCCATCCAGGCCATTCCTGTGGCAAACAATGAACCAAAAAGCTGGCCAAGTGTAGCACCAGCACCTACAAACCCAAACAATCTTGAACCTGACTGGATAACAAACAGAGTTAAATTATGCACAAAAAGTTGCACTTATCACTAAGCGCTCCACAAAAAGTCACTAAACACCACACGGCAGCATACAGACCTCACTGTCCATCACATCAATTACTCTAGCCCAAGTTGAAGAGATAGTAATAAGATTCAGCAGAGCAACCTGCAAAGGCAAGAATTCCTATAGCAGCTAAACTTCGAAAATATTAACAGTAATTGACAGCAAAAACCAACGGCAAGTAGCTCAACCCAATGAATAAATACCGTCATACCCAAAGGAACAAACTTATTCTGACTGAGACATAAAACCATCCATGGTCACCCCATCCCCAACCTTCAGAATATGCAGGAGTGGCTTGATTAACATCAAATTTTAGCTCTTCTTTTATAGCGGGGGACATGGAAATCAAACGCTAGAAATGGAAAAATTATAGGGTCAAACAACACAAGAAGCATAATTAAATTGCCAGTGTGATAAATAAAAGATTTCCTTGTCATGGAATTCTTGTCATACCTTCAAATTGGAAAGTGTATGTTCAGGCGAAGAAGAATGCCATAGAATGAAAAATAAAATAAGAGACACACCAAAAAACCTGTGTATCAAGACCAAGGCCTGAAATATCAAAAAGACACTGTTACACGATGCTACGTAAAAGAACACAAACCCCCACTGCTGATGGTCAGCTTTGTATTCTAGAAAATGAATAATCAAAAAGAGAAAACAGTCAATTGTATGGAACTTATGATAGAAAGAAGACCTCATTACTACTGAAGTGCAATTTCAGTCCACACATCATTTGACTGTGCATTGATCATTACGCAAAGGCTTATATGCAATTATTCCTTTTTAAAATTTTTCAGTCTGTTGATGAGACCTTCACATTACTCATCTTCAATGTGACACGGAAAAAATTGGTAATAATTTTAGCTTATTGATTGTTTAATCTCTTAGTCAACAGACATGCTTGAGACCCACATTTATGCGGCAAAAGAGTTGAGCTTTATATCATTAGTTGTATAATAAATCAAAAGTTGACATCTATTATATCATATCTAAAAAAATCTAGAAATCCCCTAGAAATTGATTTGTGATTATGTATCAATTTTAAGCAATAAAACAATCACAATCAAACAATCAAGACAAATCGACACAACGATTTTAACGTGGAAAAACCACAATTGGAGCACCTCCAATTGTGATAAAAAAATCACGGGCAACCGCCTCAAAACAATCCACTAAGAAGATATAAAGGAATTACACAGGTATACTCTCAATTACCTAGCGAATCCACGTCCGAATTGAACCAACCCCTATGTGCCTCTTCCAACCCCGTCTTCACCTCGGAATTGTCTTGACGATGAGCCACTTCAGAATCCACCAAAGCTTCAAGCCCAAATTCTTCAGAATTCACCGAAGAACAACTCTCTCTTTTGTGTAGAACAAACAAATAATCCTTTGATGTATACTCTCTTTAAACCATGAGTTGAATACTCAATCAAAACATCAAAGAAAACTAGCAAAATATCCCCAAATATAAACCTTAATATCCAAGAAGAAAATCTGGAGAAGTAATCCTAGTTTTGGACTAAAACAGATACTTATAGAAATCTGAGACTGCGAAGCTCGCTCGAGCGAAGCTTCTCTCGCTCGAGCGAGGAACCAAAAACTCGTGTTTTCCATAAGTGGCTTCGCTCGAGCCAAACACCCTGCGCTCAAGCATAAAATCATCTCTTTCAGGTTTTTATACGGACGCATCCTTCGCTCGAGCGAGAACTCCTTCACTCGAGCGAGCAAGGGCGGACATGCAACTTCGAATGCAATTTTGCATTTTGCTTCGAGGGCGTTGCCCCTCGACCCTGCCTAGGCGCTGGCCCAGACTCGCCAAGGGGCGCTACCCCCTCGACCCCCGCGAGCTGACCTGGCAGCTCAATCTCCGTCATAATCAACGAAGTGACAATCTTGAAAATATTAACATCACAAACTTCTCTGCAAAGCATAATTCGGATCGTATTCGCATCTAAAAACCCATAGCCTTACTAAAATAAAAAGTGCAAAAACAAATACAACTGAAAGGAGTTTTGTCAAACGGAATTGCCAAGAATAAAAACCTAACAATATCATTGTGGGTTAACTTGTGAGAGCTTTTTGTGAGTCTCAAACAATTTCCCTTAATTAAATAGAATAGCTTATTAATTAGCCCTTGTTCTTTAGAACAAGTACCAATGGGGTTTGCTTCAACAATTTAATTAGCTTATTGATTGTTTAATCTCTTAGTTAACAGAAATGCTTGAGACCCACATTTATGCAGCAAAAGAGTTGAGCTTTATATCATTGATTGTGTAATAAATCAAAAGTGGACACCTATTATATCATATCATTGTGGGTCAACTTGTGAAAGCTTTTTGTGAGTCTCAAACAATTTCCCTTAATTAAATAGAACAACTTATTAATTAGCCCTTGTTCTTTAGAACAAGTTATTCTATTTATATCATATCATTGTGGGTCAACTTATGAAAGCTTTTTGTGAGTCTCAAACAATTTCCCTTAATTAAATAGAATAACTTATTAATTAGCCCTTGTTCTTTAGAACAAATACCAATGGGGTTTGCTTCAACAAGAAACTAGAACAAAGTTGGTGTTGGTACAAAAATTGTAGTGTTTGTATACCTGATGTTTTTAATATCCAATCTTTAAAAAAATGATCTTCCCATGACATGTTTGTAGCACTTTCATTAAGCCTCCAGTTGTTTTGATGTCATTTTTCGTTATTTGGTTGAACAAAAAGTAAGTAAAATATTTTTACATCATTTTTCAAAAATGACTTACCTTACCTTTAAAAATTCCAAGTCATCACTCATTATCCTTTCAACACATTTGGCTTTTTCATCTTAGCTTACTAAAAAGTCATAAATGACCCTGCTTCGTTTGGGATATGAGTTGGCTTTTTGACTTTTTGACTATTTTAGCTTGGGAAAAAAAAGCCTCGTTTGAGAAGAGTTTTTTGACTTTTGTGAGAAAAAAAATGAAATTATTAGAGTTTGAATGTTACATTTTTTAGCCTGAGCTAAAAGCTTATTAGGTCTCGTTTGGCAACATTATCTTTTAGCTTAAAAATCAAAAAGCCAACAACCTATATCAAAAAAATCAAAGATTCTCTTTTCTCTCTACTTTTTATACATATTTTTGTAAAAAATTAAAAAGTCATTCCAAACATCCTAATTTTTTTATCTTATATTTTAGCCAAAAAATCAAAAAGTTACTTAAAAAAGTTTGTTTTCAAACAAGGCCAACCCACCCTAACCCATCATGGAGTGCTGGATCAAAATTTCTCTTTTAAACAAAAAAATATTTTTGTTTCAAGGGTTAACCAAATGCCAAAAAACAAAAACAAAAACATTTTATTTTGTGTAAAATCAATTTTTAAGATTTTTTTTTGGTGTGTGTGTGTGTGTGTGTGTAAAATTACGTCGAGACAAACGAGCCTAAGACAACTTTGTATAAAGACATTCAATAATCAATATGATGCGCATAATTATCAATACCATGCCACTATCAATACTAGTAAGCCCGAAAAAAAAATACATATATATATATACCCAAAAATTAGACCAAAAAATTTAAATGTGTGGACTATATTTACGGAAGTTGTGATAATCCTGACCTTTCCTTTGGAAAGATTGGGCAGCGAAAAGATGAGAGTGGAAACAGGGGCAGCAACCAGTGTGAGGGCTAAGGAACCCACGAAAAGCCCTGGAAGATTACCTAACCCTAATGATATCGCACCTTCATCGCGTAATGGAAGAACCACAAAGTATGCACTTAAAATCTGTAAATCAAAAATTTGAAGAATAATAATTACAACAAGCATAGAAATACCTAAAAAGCACAATTAAGTATTTCCTGAGACATTCTCAGAAACCAAACACATCACTGATGAGAGAGAGAGAGAGAGAGAGAGAGAGAGAGATTACGAAGAAGAAACAGGAGGCGGAATAGAGCAATGCGGAGGTCTCGTGAGGATGAACATTGACGAACAGGGACAAGATCGCTTCGATGCGAGACTTGTTCATCATTTCTTCTTCTTCTTTTTGTTTTCTGTTTGTGACAAATGAATGGATCGGAGAGAAGGAAGAAGAGAACGATGGATTTGGATTTGGAATTTGATGGAGTTTGTGATCGTAAAACCTGCTCTTGGCATTTCTAGGTACGAGGTCAACAGGCATCAGCAATTTTCTTCTTCTTTTTATTTTAATATTCTTCTTCTTCTTAATTGTTAAATCGTTCACACAATAGTATATTAAACCCCTTCTTATTGTTAAATACACCCCTCTATTTTACTGCACTTCTAAAATAAACCCATCTGTCTAACGCGTATTCATGTCGTAATTTTCACTTGTATTGGATTATAAGTTATATTTTATATTAATTATTTTAAATTATTTTTATTTAAATATATTTATTTTTAAATATTTATCTATTTTAAGATTATAAAATAATTAAACGGTTTGCAAACTCGACTCAACTTGATTCAAGCATGAATCAGAATTTTAGGTTGTTAATAAATACGCTGAGTTTATTTTTTATTCAAATAATAATAAGAAAAAAATATTATTTCAATTTAAAAAAGAAAACTATATTATTTATATTAAATATATTAAATTATATAAAATATGTATATTTAATATATTTGTATAATTAACATAAATATAATATACATATATATATATATATATATGGCTAATACATATATATACATTCATATATATATATATATATGGGAAATACTATAGTGCACACATTTTATAACTAAAAGTAAAAATGGCATAACTTCAATTCTTTGAGTCATAACTTAAAAAAAAAAAAAAAAAAATTACTGATAAGTCTCATACATAAAGTTTAAAATCCATCTAGTCTCAAAACTAAACACTTTTATTAATTAATCTTATATATTTTTAATTGTTACCAAAAAATCTTATTTTTTTATATTTTTTTTAAAGACACTACTACATCCTACCACTGTCGGACTTCCGTCAAACAGTCATCGGAGACTCACCAGAATGTTCAACATCACTGAAAAGTCTCCGGAATATCATCGGAAATTCGCCGAAGTATCGCCATAATGTTCTGAACGTCACCGGAAGTCATTAGAATATCTAGATTGTTCGCTAGACATCAATAATACTATCGGAGACTTATTGGAATGTCTAGAATATTGCAGGGGAAAAAAAGAAGAAGAAGAAGAAGAAGAAGAAGAAGAAGAAGAAACTGAGAAATCAAAGTGAAAAAAACAAAGCAAAATGTGCTAAATATTAATAAATTGAAAGAAGAAGAAAAAAAAAAAACTAAGAACAACAAACAGTAATAATGGAAATATATATATATATATATATGTTATTTTCAATTTTTGTAGGATTTAAACAAATAATTTCCAATATTAATCAAACTGAAAACAAGTTTTGAAACTGTAAAATATTACAGTTTCAAAGTATGATTCTATTAAGTATTTATCTTTATTAATCAAACTAAAAAACATGTTATGAAATTGTAAGATTTTACAGTTTTAAAAAAGTTATACAACTGTAAAATTTTACAGTTCTAAAGAATGATTCATTTCAGCACCCAAAAATACTAAAATTGTAAAATTTTATAGTTTTCACCACCTGTAATGAAAACTCGAAAATAACTTGCCCAAAACTTGAAAATTTTCTCTATTATAACAAAAAAATAAAAATGTGTAATGTAGAAAGAAAAAAAAATAAATAAAGAGGATTAAAACTGAGAGATCGAAGGAAAGAGATATATATAAAGAGATGCTTATACTCCGACAACTATTTTTTAGTTTAAATCTAGCCGGATGTAACGTAAATCTACTCATTAGATTTGAGTAAATTTACTCATCTTCTTTGTCATCGGTGAGCGTGAAGAAATGAGTTGGTACTAGGTGGTTGCCTATGAACCCCAATCAATGGTGGGCGTGATCATCGTGGTCGTCGCCAATATCAGAGAAAGAGAGATAAAGAGAAGAAGCAAAATATAGAAAAGAGGAGAAAATGAATGTGTATAGGATTTTTAAGTCTATCTAAAAGGTTTTGGAATTAAGTAGAATACACACTTTTCAAAATAGACTTGTGGGTAATTTGCCCCAAAAAATAGGGTTTGGCACGGACTGAAAGGTGTTGTTGGGCTGATGTGGGCCTACTACGGGTCCTATTTTGATAATTTGAATTGTTTGATGTGTAGAACTTGTCAAGTACTATTTACCTGTAAAAAATCACTTTGATCGGATATCAATAACTGCATGATCAAATCAGTTTTATATATAAAAAAATAGAAGGTGAAAAAATAAACGGTTGACAAAAATCAAATCCGATGGCATAGTTATTGATATTTGATCAACGTGATTTTTTACAAACATATTATACTTGATGAGTTCTATATATGAAACGATTCAGATTATTGAAACGAGACCCGTGGTGGGCCCTCATAAGCCTAACAGCACCCTTTAGTCCAATCACGGATTTGGGGGAAGCCAATTCCTAAAAAATATCATAACTAAAGAAAAAATGACATAACTAGAGATGCAATACAATTTCCCTATATATATATATATATTTGATTAATATAAATAATTGAAAAAAAAATCATTATCAACTAAAGAAGAAAATTGGTCATAACTATAAATAAAATAAAAAAAAACATAATTAGGGGTATATATAGTACATCATTTTTAAAAAGGTGTATATTAAAATTTCCCTATATATATTTGATTAATATAAATAATTGAAAAAAAAAATCATTGTCAAGTTTTGAGCCGAACTCAAATTTGATTAATATTAATAAGTCGAGCTAATCTCCCGTTGAATTTTTTAGCTCAATATAACAAAAATTTAATCAACTCAAATCTATCTGGTTCGTTTATTATCCTAAAACTATTTTATTATATATAGTACACTACTTACTTGGTAACGTTGTCACTTATTTTTTTTATGCCCAAATTATTTTTATATGACAGCCTTTGTTTTTATTTTAAAATTTGATTTTGCACACCCAATGTGATAAAAATAAATAAAATCTCTAATCTTTTCCAAAATATAAACAATTTTCAAATTTTGGACAAAAAAAAATTGGGAAAAAAATTTACTCGTTTTGAAAATAATTTTTCATTTCATTATCATCATTATTATTATTATTATGTCAGTGGATAAAAGATTATTTACAATCTCAAGGAAATTATATCAAACATTCACTAGCAAAGATCCTTTGTCCCTAAAAATTCTTGTCCCTCTGTCCCAAATCACTCATAATCATTGAATCATATGAGAATCTCAAAATTAATAGTTATGAGTGATTTATGACAAGAAAACAGAAATTTTTGAGAATAGAGAATCGTTGGGCAACTTTCACTACAAACCAACGCTAACAACTACAATATCAATACAAGAAAGGGCAAAAGATTTGCCTTTAGTAATGCCTCACAATAGAGAGTATAAAAGAGTGACCAACTAACCACAATTGATTGTTTCATCTTTCATCTTTCATCTTTCATCTGGTACCCCTTCTTGCCATCAAATTTGTTCTGTTTTTTTGCTTTTATATTTTATGTTTTGAAATAACATCTGTACCAAACACTATTTCTGTTTTTATTTTTTCCACATAGAATTTGTCAAAGGCTTCACCTTCATGCTGGATGTATCATCACCAACCACATTGGTTGTTGCACTTCCTTACATCAATCTCCTCTGTTGATAATAATGTTTGAGAGCATTTGGACATCCAACAATCCAGCTGGTTTATCCATCATCTTCATGCTTACAATTTCGACAATCCAGTTCCATATTTTACAAGTGAGGAGAAACAAATGGATTCAACTCAATTGCTCTGAAATCTTTGTAGTTACAAAATAAAAATTTGGAGCTGATCCTCATATGGGCAACTACAGTTTGCATCATTTACAACCCTTTTCCATTCCTACCAACTAAATATATATATACATCATTGGAGTCTCTCCCTCCGTTGCCTCTGAAGTTCCTTCACCATTTGCCAGTGTTCCAATGACAGACTAGTTTCGCCAAAGCTCACAGACATTAAACGGCCCATTGTCAACCATCTGCAAGCAAAAAAATTAAAAACACTCGTAAATTACTACAAAATATATATATATATATATATATAATACATTTTGCAACTAACCTGCTAAAATCTTGGCTGCCTAAGCTCCGATCTGCTTGCCTAGCTGCAAACAAGTCATCTTCTACCACCTGCAACACATACAACTTCATCAAGACAAGGGATAGACACAAACTTCCACTTTCATTGAAAACGAACCCAAATTAGAAGCCTGCATTTCAAGGGCACTTGTAGCACAACATCAAGGTGCCAGTACAACAGGCACAAAACTAATGCACGAGCATTGGAGTAAGTGAACTCGTACCTTCTGCATTTCTGATGCAATTGAATGTGGTAATGATCTTAGACTTGCCAAGTACCATCTCCAAGCTTTCAGTGCTTCGGCATCCAAATTTTGAGAGGAACCCACTGAAGCTTGGAAATGAGTTCCAAGCTTTTGATAAAAATGGTTCGAGCTCACTTTTAGCTCTTTATTTATCAAACTTGGTGAAGACTGGAGATGCTCTAAATGAAGATTCTTAAATGACTGATTGAAAGATAATAATTGACATGTAATAAAAAGAAGAAAAAAAGGGGGAAAGATGGAAAGTACCTGCATATCCACGTAGTCAATGGCTGCATCATCCTTCCTCTGGGGCTTCTGCCTTTGCGGGAATGTCCGGTTTGCGCATTGATTTAGCACTACTTTTGATGAAGATTCAGTCCATGAATTCTGCCCCGGGACCTAAAAGTAAGAAAAGTTAACGTGCTTAAGAAACCAATCATCAACAATATTTTGGGCACAATTGGCCAAAAAAATTCTGCTCAACAGCAAAAGATCTAAAAAAATTTCAAAGTTGAATAAGCTCACTAAATGGGTAAAGCCTGCTGAAGTTTCTCCAACATACCACTCATCAAGTGTTGGCATACCCCACCAATAACAGTTAAACGTAAATACACATCTAATTGAAATAAAACTTAGTGACTTCCTGTGTGCTAAGAGTAGAGTAGACCAAGAGGCAGAAAAGGAGCAAAACCCAAAACTCACAGAAACACAATACGGCAGGCGGCATTCCCAGACCCACATATTAGAAGACGAATCCATGGGAAATTGAGAAACTTCTGTAAATGTGTTTGTTCTCCATCTTGCTCCGTCCTTCAAATGACACGAGACAAATTTTAGAAGCTCAAAGTTTAGGGATAAAAAGAACAGGATGGTTCACCAGGATATAAAGCGGCCAAATACCTTATAGGCGCCAACATAGAACTCATTTCCCAGCATGTCTTGTATCATTCCCCAGAACCGAACTAGAGTATTGGGTTGAATCAATCGGACACTCACATCATTAAGTATTGGCACCTAAATTATCATACAATTATTCAGTAAAGCGTAAAAATGAGAACAAGAATACAGGTAACTTGTATTCCCGAGACACTACTTAACATGAGCCTCATGCACTAAATCACTCTTCTTTTATTCAGTTCAACTATCAAATCAGAGCAATCCAATACAATAATTATATCTATTCTATTATATGAAACACACAACTCAAAACATGTTTTGAAGCTATGTTTCTCGAGTTCGGATCCTTGGTCACCCTTGTTTGCAGCCCTTCACTGTAGCGCCCCAAAACGACGTCGTTTTGGGGCAACTTTAAAAAAAAAAAAAAAAAAACAGAACAGAACTCAGAAAGGGGGAAGAAGAAAGAAAGCAACAGTGGGTAACCCACACCACCATGAAACCACACTGCCGCGACCCCTGTAGCCGGCAACCTTCGGCCTACTTCACCTACGGTACCACCACTTCCCTGCCCTCGCCACCGCAGCCCACCTTCCCTTCCTCTTCTCTCTCTCTCTCTCTCTCTCTCAAGCAAATAATCAGTAGAATTGTGCCCAATTCACTACTATATAAGTAGATGCTATGAAAAAAGAAATATACATCTCTTATCTCTGATTGTTTCCATCAACATAACAAACCAAAAGAACAAATCAAGCACGATTCAAGTACAAAACAGAGTGAAACCAATCCAAATCTCTGAAAAACATACACCTACAGAGGTCACAACTGCCAACAAGAACAAATCAAGCACGATTCACCTAGTTTAGAAATAGGGAATTCAGAATTAAACCGATTTGATTCGATTCAACCCAAAATCGAATCCAAAAAGATTTAGCATTAGAAAGCTGATAGCTTTAAGACAAGGGAAAAGTGACAAATTAAGATTGATTAAAAGAAAATAATTTCAAATAATTTTGTGGGTCTTTGGTGTACCTCAGAGCTCAAGTCAATTGTATGGAGGCTACTGAGTAATTTAGAGACGATCTGAGTGAGTATTTGTAGAGAGAGAAAGTAAAACTTTTAAGAGAGAGAGAGAGTCTCTCTCTCAAATCATGGACTAAAAAATATGATGAAAAATCAAAGTTCGTCATTGTACGGGGGTGAAATATCCGTCATTCTCCGTACTCCTTGAACTCGAGCTTTACGTAACGTTGCTTGACCTGAAAACAGAAAGACAGTGAGCTGCCCGGCAGTGTGCTGCTGGATAAATCCTCCAACGATCAAGTCAGCACATTTGAAGAAGAAGAATGGAAAGAGAGCACTTTTGAGAGAGAGAGAGAGTTAGGAATTCTATAGATTGCTTACCTTCAACATTTCTCCCTTCCTCCTTTTTCTTGGCTGGCCATGCAGCCTCAGGGATTATGGGCACACTACCTCTGCTGTCCTTTCCTGGATAGGTGGCTGTGCTCCCATCTAGTCTCCTTACAGAGGCCAAAACCTCCAAACAGCGTTTGTCAAACTGCCAAACGGTATTGACACGTATCAGGAGTGGATTTCCCCCTCATCACATCATTGGTCCAGGTGGCACACTCAACCGATCTATCACAACCGACCTATCCCTTGGGGGAAAACGCCACCATGACTGGGACGACCGACTTATGATAAGTCGATTCGTCTGAACCGGCCGGCTGTGAGGCATACCATTCTTCATCTTGGCCCGAATTCATTTCGGACTGCGCTCAGCTCAGTCCTAATGCATTACCGCGGATCCAACCGAATATTAGGTCGAGTCAGCTCAGCTGGGTGCATGCATGTCTGTACATTTTGATCGACAATCTTGCCCGGCCCCACGTAATGGGCCGGGGAACCGTGTCGATTTAGTTTGATTAAACACGGTCCGGTTCTTGCAAGGCACATCATCATATCCCGCGTTACCGTAGCTCGGCCATATTGACCGGCACAAATCTCCCTCTTAATTGCCCCTTAATCCCATCCGAGTTGAGCGTGATTGAGATTATTGTTCTGACCGAGCTATCCGATTTGTTCGGTTATCTAGGATTGCGCTAGTAGTCTCATCAATGATTATTCGGCCGTATTGACAAGCCATCTTTTCGATGCCACGTGGCTTTACCACGTGCAGCCCCACAGTTGTCTTCACCACACGCAAATTTCAAAAGGTTGCTGCCCTTTGGCTTCTCCCTCCTTTTTTTATACACACGTGAGAGGCCACACACGTCTCTACTATTCATTTTTCCACTCAAGCCAAGCTCTTGCCTTCAAATCTCCAAGCTTCTACCATCACTGCTGTTGCTGCTCTTCGAGTTGTTTTTAACCATCTTCGTCCTCACAAAGACTGAAGACAAGGTCGTGGACGACTGGGACTTTGCTAGGCATCCATATCTGTAAGTTATTCTGCCTCTCTTTTACCATCTCCATTTATGTTCTTCGAGCTCTTGTTTGGGGCTGTTTGTATCCTACTAGTGCCCCCTCTTTGGGGTAAAACTAGTATACATTAGGAGAAACTGGAATTAAAGACGCGAATGGGGCCTCCGTGCCCCTCGTTTCTCTTAGTTTCAATGCACGAACTTCACATTTAGAATGAACAGCATGAACCCTGAATAAGACCGAGCAAAATCCAACTTTTAGATCCATAAATAGGATTTAGCCGAGCAGAAACTGGTTTGTGGTCTTATCTTGAGGCCAAGACCGAGCTGCAAGTAGAGGGCTAGAACCGATCTAGGAAGGCCAAGTCGGCCAGATAGTAGAACCGAGATAAGAAGAATGAGCCGATCAAACGCCCCAGGAACCTTTGCCGAACTAGAAAACTTCCTCATAAGAGCCGTGCAATTTATGCCGCGCTAATACTTGAACTTATTTCTTAATAATGCAGAACAAACTAGGACCGACTAGGCCCATTTAGCATTACAATCGGTGAGGCTCTAAGCTCGAGCAAACAATCACCAAATACTTTCCAAGATACGACCAAAATTACCCAACTAAATAAAACCGGGATAGATAGAGAAGTACCGGTTCATGGTCAATTCTCTTAGGGCGCTGGCCGAGTTCCGTAGAGAGTACCATATTCCAGACGATGTCCACTTGGAGCTGGCCAAGAAATGAGACACTCTTTGGGGTGAGCTGGACAAATGCCCCTTCACGGTGGTGTCCTTTGTGGAAGGAGGCCTGCGCTTCCTGGTCCAACCACTGATCTGCGAGTTTTTGAGGCAGACTAGGTTGTGCCTGACCCAAGTCTCTAACAATACATACAAAATAATAAATGGCGTGGCTGCGCTGAATAGGTTACTGGGTCTGAATCTCGGCCTCGCCGAGATATTTCATCAATATACACTTAGCAAAAATAAATATGGGTTTTGCTGGTATCTCAACGTCAGGAAAGGCCGAGCAAAACTCATCGAAGGTAACCCAGACAAAGAGACCAAAAACGACGATTTTTTGTGGGTGTCTGGTAAGGACACCGAAGCACCCATACTGGGCTGGTACATAAGAAAAGCCTTTGGGAGTGCTGGTGAGCATCTCAGCATCATTTTTTTTTGAAATTGTTCTTTTTACTGCCGATCTAATACTTGTCTTCCTATTGCAGACTATAAACTCTTGGTAGAGGATTACTTCCACGCAAACCAGGAGGCCATAAGGTTTGCATTGCGTCATCCGGCCGAGGAACGAGAATCCCACAAGCTGCTTAGCTTCGAACCAAGTTACCGTTACACGGCACCGCGCAGGAGCAGGGTGATCGGCCTCCTTCGTGCACCTTCTCCAGAACCAGATCCCAGCCTTCCACCGATCAAACTTGTCCCTTTGATAGCCGAACAAGAGATGGCCAAAATCCGGGCTATCAAGTCAATGATCACCGATCATCCGAGCGACTCTCAGCCACCGGAGGCAGCTAGGGGTACTTCTTTCATGCCGGTCGTGCAAGATAAGGGGGTTGTGCTGGCCGTCGCCAATGAACAAGTTGCAGGTCGGTCGAAGAAAAGGCTGAGAAGAAATCCAGCCGAACAACATTTGGCAAACGAGGAGTCTACCGAGCATGCTTCTGCCGACTTGGGGAACCAGACTGAACAACCGATCACCGAGTCATCTGCTCGATTCAGTGCCCCCCCAGTCTGGTCGCTCGAGGTGACATACAAAGGTCGGGCCGTATCTTCGGCCAACTTGGTCTACGCCGACAAAGACTACTCTCTCGGCTTTAACATGACCAAGGGGTTGCTCCTCCCTGCCGACATGAAGAAGCACGATGAGCTGTTCGATCTAAAAGTCCTCCGCTCGGCAGCAAAGTCAATCGTGTTGGTAAGTTAGCGATCTCTCCCGTCGTCAAGTTATTGCTCAGTTATGGCGTTCTAACATTTCTTTTTTGTTTGCAGGCCGCGCAGAAGAACTACCTCGCCACGAGCGGATGATCGCCGTACGAAAGAGTCTACAGGAGGCCATTGCCGATAACAAGGCAAAGACCGTCGAGTTGGTGAAACTAAAGGCCACGCAAGAAGAGGCAGCGGCCAAGCGTAACAAACTTGTCGAGCGGTGTCACGACCCAAACCCGGCCCTATGGGTTTAGCACTGTAACCGGCCAGTAATCCGAGATTACCGAAGGCCTGCAGAACAGTAACACAGTAAAACAGAGTACAGGGCCTGGCGGAAGCCAATACAGTAAATAAATAATGTCCATTGAGCTGTGACAGTCTGTATGCCAAAAAGATTTTTCATGCATTCACATATACAAGCAGTACAGTCTATACAAAATTTACAGTTACACAGTACAGGGACCTAATCCCTTGGTAACAGTACAGTTAGCAGCTGACAGTCTATACAGTAGTCCAACAGTGTGAGGACAGACGGAGGAAAAACAAAACACCCCAAAGCCATAGCATGGCAACTCGGAACCTCGCAGTGAGGCATAAAGGCTGGCTTGACAAAACTGGAGTCTAACCCGCGCTCCTAGCTCCGATCTGGTGGCTGAGCACCTACATATATATATAAACAGTGAGCTAAAGCCCAGTGAATAACATAATGCGTAAAGAGGTTAAGAATGAAATGTCCTTACAGTAATGAAAACAGTTCATTAAACAATACTTCAGTCTTTCAGTCAGAACAGTTATTCAGTCATATGTGGTACATCCATTAGCACAGCAGTAAACAGTAGGTCTTAAAGACCAAACAGTAATGATGGCCATCAGTCAGTAAACAGTAGTGGTTCCGCGAGGGAACCGACAGAGATCTCTGTAACAGTAGCAGTAACAGTATACAACAGTTGCTAAGGATGCCACAATACATTTCGGAATATAAGACATACATTCAACAATTAACAATAAGTACTTCAGAAAGCAGTTTCGTTAAACAGTCAGAAAACATTCTCAGTTGAACATATCTTTACACAATTGTTACTCACAGTGTTCGGGCTACGGTGTGCTAGAGCGTGTCTCCCCAGTCGCCAACCCTACACAGTTCACAGGTTGAACACACACTAAGCTACACAGTTGGGAAATATCATAATTTAATCCCTAATGTCTCGGTGTGTTCTACATCTATCTCCTCAACAATATGCCTTAAACTAGGCCTAAGAATGCCTAGAATGGGATGAGGATGCAAAGATGTGATCAGAAAACAGTTTCGGAATTTTCAAAAAAACAGATTCCCGCTCGAGCTCAGGTTTACCCGCTCGAGCGGACATGCAACAAAGGTACACGCTCGAGCGTCAACTTTCCCGCTCGAGCGTACTGTAAAAGTACTGGATGGATGAAATCTCCGCTCGACGGACGCTCGACGCCCGCTCGAGCTTGAGACACATGACTCCGCTCGAGCTCCCAATCCTCCGCTCGAGCAGACTGTAAAACTGTGCAGAGATACTGGATGCTCGGATTCCACGCTCGAGCGGAACTTCCCCCGCTCGAGCGGAAGTGTAAAATCTGGGAATTCCAGATTGCACCTCCAAGCCAAAACCCAGGTTCAAAAGCATCAAAACCGATCCTCTTGGGCTGAATTTCCAGAAAATACTTGTAAACATATAGAATAACACGGTTCAAAGCTCAATTTTGAGAAATCAAAGCCCAAGGGTGTTTAATTCAAACTCAATTTCAAACCAATTTCATGAACAATATGAACATGCAAACATGCATGAATTCAAATCATTTTGAAGCTCCAATTTGATGTTCTAAGGAGCCACTTGATCCCAAAACAAGTTGAAAACATAGACCATTACAAAATTATGAACATGCATGCACCATTTTACCATGAATTCAACTCGAAAACTCATTAATTCAAACATGCATGCATGAAGTGAGCTTCAATTCACCATTAATGAACCAATTCATGACTTAGCTCTACAATTAGACATGAACCATGCAAGAACAACTCAAAGACACAATTAGGAAGATGAATGATCTACCTTAGGTGTAGAATTAGGAGTGAGGGAGCTCAAATATGCAAATACACTTCAATTTCCTTCAAGTCTCTCAAGCCAATTCACAAACACGAACTCAATTTTCTCTTAAAGCTCTCACCTCTCTCTCTACTCGGTGGAACTCAAGGAAAAGGCTGATCAAATGTTGCTCCTAAGTGAAATCAAGTCTCAAGAAGGTCCAAATAGTGGGCCACTAGAGTGGCATTTGTGTAATTACGGCAACCATTGCAATTTAACTCATTTTAATCTAATTTAATCATACCTAATCAGTTTTTTTTTGATAATTACACCATAAAATCACATAAATCATGATGATCATGAAACATCAATCAATTCCCGGTTCGCCCGCCGATAAGGCCTTCAATTAGCAATTTAAACATGGAACGTGAACAGATCAAATAAACAATCAAACAGATAGAATACAGATTAACACTCATACTCGGTCAATTCAGTTCCAGTTTTCAGTCAGTCAGTTCAGTACTTTAATCAGCTCAGTTTAACGGTAATCAGTGTTTATCGGTAATCTATCAGTCATTAATCGGTAAACAGTATGAGGGTTGTTACAGTCTCCCCTCCTTAGAAAGAGTTTAGTCCTCTAAACTCGAATTACCTTCGTTTTGGAAGAAAACAGGATTCAGTGGAAACAGTTCAGGATATCTTTTAGCCATGTCATCTTCCCTTTCCCAAGTGGCGTACACACCACCATGGTTTTGCCAGTCAACTTTCACTAGCGGGATCTCCTTGTTTCTCAGTTTCTTGATCCGTCTGTTTACAATCTGTATAGGCCGTTCCTCGTAAGTGTAATCATCACTCAACACTACCCGAGTAGGCTCAATTACATGGAAGGGATCCCGAAGATAATCTCTTAACATCGAAATGTGGAAAACGTTATGCATGTGCTCCATTTCAGGAGGGAGCGCAACTTTGATACGCTACCGGATTAATTTTCTCAATAATCTCATACGGTCCGACGTATCTTGGTGCTAACTTGCCCTTGACTCCAAAACGAGTCTGGCCTTTCATCGGTGTCACTTTCACAAATACGTGATCACCCACTTCGTACTCTCAGTCTCGTCTTCTGACATCAGAATAAATTTTCTGTCGGCTCTGTGCAGTTTTCAATCTCTGTTGTATCAGTTTCACTTTCTCAGTCGTTTCATAAACAATCTCGGGCCCAAGCAAAGGCCCGTCTCAAACTTCTGCCCAGCAAATCGGAGATCTACATTTCCTGCCATACAACGCCTCGAAAGGCGCCATGCCAATACTCGAGTGATAGCTGTTGTTGTACGCGAATTCAACTAATGGCAGATGACTTTCCCAATCTCCCTGAAAATCAAGGACACACATTCTCAGTAAATCCTCCAGTGTTTGGATGGTCCTTTCTGACTGTCCATCTGTCTGAGGATGATAGGCACTACTCAGCCTCAATTCGGTACCCAGTGCAGTCTGTAGACTTTGCCAAAATCTCGATGTAAACTTCGAATCCCTGTCAGAAACAATAGACACAGGCACTCCATGCAGTCTCACAATTTCATCAATATAGATAACAGCCAATTTGTCTGCATTATAGGTTGTCTTGACAGGTAAGAAGTGAGCAGATTTGGTTAGTCTATCAACAATAACCCAAATTGAATCCATACCTTTTCTGGAGCGAGGTAACCCAATGATAAAGTCCATCGTGATATGCTCCCATTTCTATTCTGGTATGGATAGGGGTTGCAATAACCCGGCAGGTCGTTGATGTTCAGCTTTGACTTGTTGGCAATGAAGACATTTGGACACAAAGTCGGCAATTTCTTTCTTCATTCCCGGCCACCAGAAATTCTGTTTCAGATCTTGGTACATTTTCGTATTCCCCGGGTGGATAGACAATTTTGAATTGTGGCCCTCTTGCAGAACTCTTCTTTTCAGTTCAGTATCATTCGGTACACACAGTCTTTCTTGAAATTTCAGTACATTGTTCTCGAATTTGAAATCCGGTCTCGGCTTAGACTCTCTTTCTTCGATGATCTTTTTCAAGAAGTCATCCTGTTGCCGTTTCTCTTTAATTTCTTCTATCAAGGCTGGTTGAGCAGAAATAGCGGCTAGCGTTCCACCTTGTTCTCTCAAAACAACTTCAATTTTAAAATTTTCAAGGTCACCAAGCAGCTCTTTCTGTCCGGTGAGCAAACAAGCGAAGTTGGCAATTGACTTTCGGCTCAATGCATCGGCAACAGTATTGGCTTTTCCCGGATGATACAGAATCTGTAGGTCGTAGTCTTTGATCAGTTCTAGCCATCTGCGCTGTCTCATATTTAGTTCCTTCTGTGTGAAGAAATATTTTAAGCTCTTGTGGTCGGTGTATACTTCACATGTCACCCCGTACAGATGGTGACGCCAAATTTTCAGTGCAAATACTACGGCAACAAGTTCCAGATCATGGGTCGGGTAGTTCTTTTCGTGCGGTCTCAACTGTCGGGAAGCATAAGCAATAACTCTCCCATTCTGCATTAACACACACCCTAAACCCTTATGAGAAGCGTCACTAAATACAGTATAACCATTCGTACCTGAAGGTAAGGTAAGAACTGGTGCAGTCACTAATCGAGTTTTCAACTCCTGGAAGGCAGATTCTCTTTGGTCAGTCCAGTCAAATGATATCCCCTTTTGAGTCAGTTGAGTCAACGGTAAAGCAATTTTGGAGAAATCTCTGACAAATCTTCTGTAATATCCAGCCAATCCTAAAAAGCTTCGGACTTCAGTCACGTTTGTTGGTCTAGGCCAGTTCACTACAGCTTCAATTTTTTGCGGATCAACAGAAATTCCATTTTTGCTAACAACATGCCCCAAAAACATAACATGGTCAAGCCAAAATTCACATTTAGACAGTTTAGCATACAGTTTCTGTTCTCTTAGGGTCTGCAGGGTAAGTCTCAGATGATGTTCATGTTGTTCTATACTCTTGGAGTAAATCAATATGTCATCAATAAATACTACAATGAAGTCATCAAGGTATGGTTTAAAAATTCTGTTCATGATGTCCATAAATGCAGCTGGTGCATTCGTGACTCCGAAAGGCATAACTAAAAATTCATAATGGCCATACCTCGTTCTAAAAGCAGTTTTATCAATGTCTTCCGGTTTAACCTTCAGTTGATGATACCCCGATCTGAGATCAATCTTAGAAAACACTTGTGCACCTTGTAACTGATCAAATAAATCATCAATGCGCGGTAATGGGTATTTATTTTTCACAGTTACCTTGTTCAATTCACGGTAATCAATGCACAGTCTCAGCGAGCCATCTTTCTTCTTTACAAACAAAACCGGTGCACCCCATGGCGAAGTACTGGGCCTGATAAACTTCTTGTCTAGCAGTTCTTGCAATTGCACTTTCAGCTCCTTCAGTTCAGTTGGGGCCATTCTGTAAGGAGCTTTCGATATCGACTGTGTACCCGGAATCACATCGACGGTAAATTCAATCTCCCTGTCAATCAAATTCCCTGGCAGATCATCTGGAAATACATCTGGGAATTCCCTGACTATAGGAATACAATTCACATCAGTTTTAACACTATCATCAGTAGACACAGTCAGCACAGAACACAGATATCCTTTACACCCCTTTCTAAGTAATTAACGGCTTTCACTGACGAAATCAAATACGGAGGAGGTACTACTCCACTCCCATTAAACACGAATTCAGGCAAACCAGGTGGGCGGAAAACAACTTGCTTGGTCACACAATCAATAGTGGCATGATATTTTTGTAACCAATCCATCCCCAATATTACATCAAAATGATCAATGTTCAATGGTAGTAAATCAATAAACAGATGCATATCCCCAACAATGATTTCACATGCGGGGTACATATAAGCACATGTCATGGATCCTCCTACGGGTGATGATATGGCTAGCAGATAGTTCATGGGTTCTAAGGGTCTATTCAATTTCCGTGAGAAAGCATGCGATACATAAGAATGTGTAGACCCCGAATCAATCAATACATATGCATTTTGTGTACAAATAGAGAGGATACCTGACACAACGGTTTCAGTATTTTGCACGTCTCCCGGTACTAGGGCGAATACTCGGCCCTGCCTCATGGGCTCCTTCCCGGTAGCTTTGGGGTTAGGCTTTGGTGCTACAGTTGACGCTGCTGCGCTTGGCGTAGCTTTGCTACTAACTTGCGGAGCAGAGGGACAGTCTCTAACCATGTGGCCCACTTTGCCACATCTGTAACAGGCTCCGGATATTTTGTGACAAACCCCTTTGTGCTTGTTGCCACATACAGAGCAGGGTGGAATGAACCCACTCCCTTGACTGGGGTTAGTTGTCGACCCCGTATTCTGTTTCTTGTTGGCCGGGTTGTGCTTGCCTTTCTTGAATTTAAAACCCTGCCTCTTACTACGCCATTCTGACGTTGGTGTTTCAGTTTTCAGTGCTTCAATGTTTGACTCGGCCATCAATGCCCGGTTGAGAACACCCACAAAAGTCGGTAGTTTCAAAACATTTATTCGGTCAAGTATTGCAACATTAAGGCCACCCTCAAATTTTCTGGCCTTCTTGTAGTCATTGTCCACCATGTGTGGTGCATATCTGGCAAGTTCAGTAAATTTTGTTTCATATTCCGCAACGGACATCGTACCCTGTCTCAGTTGTTCGAATTCAGTCACTTTCCTATCCCTGACACACTGTGGGAAGTACTTTTCAAAGAAGGACTCCTTGAACTGAGCCCAAGTCATAACAGTATTTGTATCGCGGATCAACATCCACTACCTTCTAGCTTCTTCCTGTAGGGTGAAGGTAGCTAACAATACTTTATTCGCTTCGGAGCACGGAAACACTTCAAATAGTTTTTCTGTTTCCAGAACCCAAGCTTCAGCTTTTAACGGTTCAAGGCCTCCCTGAAAGGATGACGGTTTCATTTTGCTGAACTTCTGGGTCAGAGCAATAATATCTCCATCATTCATATTCGCATTAGGTTCCGGCTGTACCGGAGGAGGAGGTGGGGGCTGTTGGTTCTGTTGTTGTTCAAGTCTAGCAGTTATCAATTCCATCATTCTTTCCATTCTTTCCATTCTTGCCTCGGTAGAGGAGGATTCGGGTTCATTTGCATTGTCCATTTCACTATAAGCAGTTATAACAGTTTTAAACATAAGCAGTCATTTGTTTCGCAGTTTAACACATTAACAGATATTCAGTTATAACATAACCACACGCTTTTCAAGGTCATGAAATGCCCTAATCACTTTTCTAGGACACCCTATAGCTCATTTGGACACGTGTGTGCGGTATGACTCATGGTTAAGTATCGCTCTGATACCACTCTGTCACGACCCAAACCCGGCCCTATGGGTTTAGCACCGTAACCGGCCAGTAATCCGAGATTACCGAAGGCCTGCAGAACAGTAACACAGTAAAACAGAGTACAGGGCCTGGCGGAAGCCAATACAGTAAATAAATAATGTCCATTGAGCTGTGACAGTCTGTATGCCAAAAAGATTTTTCATGCATTCACATATACAAGCAGTACAGTCTATACAAAATTTACAGTTACACAGTACAGGGACCTAATCCCTTGGTAACAGTACAGTTAGCAGCTGACAGTCTATACAGTAGTCCAACAGTGTGAGGACAGACGGAGGAAAAACAAAACACCCCAAAGCCATAGCATGGCAACTCGGAACCTCGCAGTGAGGCACAAAGGCTGGCTTGACAAAACTGGAGTCTAACCCGCGCTCCTAGCTCCGATCTGGTGGCTGAGCACCTACATATATATATAAACAGTGAGCTAAAGCCCAGTGAATAACATAATGCGTAAAGAGGTTAAGAATGAAATGTCCTTACAGTAATGAAAACAGTTCATTAAACAATACTTCAGTCTTTCAGTCAGAACAGTTATTCAGTCATATGTGGTACATCCATTAGCACAGCAGTAAACAGTAGATCTTAAAGACCAAACAGTAATGATGGCCATCAGTCAGTAAACAGTAGTGGTTCCGTGAGGGAACCGACAGAGATCTCTGTAACAGTAGCAGTAACAGTATACAACAGTTGCTAAGGATGCCACAATACATTTCGGAATATAGGACATACATTCAACAATTAACAATAAGTACTTCAGAAAGCAGTTTCGTTAAACAGTCAGAAAACATTCTCAGTTGAACATATCTTTACACAATTGTTACTTACAGTGTTCGGGCTACGGTGTGCTAGAGCGTGTCTCCCCAGTCGCCAACCCTATACAGTTCACAGGTTGAACACACACTAAGCTACACAGTTGGGAAATATCATAATTTAATCCCTAATGCCTCGGTGTGTTCTACATCTATCTCCTCAACAATATGCCTTAAACTAGGCCTAAGAATGCCTAGAATGGGATGAGGATGCAAAGATGTGATCAGAAAACAGTTTCGGAATTTTCAGAAAAACAGATTCCCGCTCGAGCTCAGGTTTACCCGCTCGAGCGGACATGCAACAAAGGTACACGCTCGAGCGTCAACTTTCCCGCTCGAGCGTACTGTAAAAGTACTGGATAGATGAAATCTCCGCTCGACGGACGCTTGACGCCCGCTCGAGCTTGAGACACATGACTCCGCTCGAGCTCCCAATCCTCCGCTCGAGCGAACTGTAAAACTGTGCAGAGATACTGGATGCTCGGATTCCACGCTCGAGCGGAACTTCCCCCGCTCGAGCGGAAGTGCAAAATCTGGGAATTCCAGATTGCACCTCCAAGCCAAAACCCAGGTTCAAAAGCATCAAAACCGATCCTCTTGGGCTGAATTTCCAGAAAACACTTGTAAACATATAGAATAACACGGTTCAAAGCTCAATTTTGAGAAATCAAAGCCCAAGGGTGTTTAATTCAAACTCAATTTCAAACCAATTTCATGAACAATATGAACATGCAAACATGCATGAATTCAAATCATTTTGAAGCTCCAATTTGATGTTCTAAGGAGCCACTTGATCCCAAAACAAGTTGAAAACATGGACCATTACAAAATTATGAACATGCATGCACCATTTTACCATGAATTCAACTCGAAAACTCATTAATTCAAACATGCATGCATGAAGTGAGCTTCAATTCACCATTAATGAACCAATTCATGACTTAGCTCTACAATTAGACATGAACCATGCAAGAACAACTCAAAGACACAATTAGGAAGATGAATGATCTACCTTAGGTGTAGAATTAGGAGTGAGGGAGCTCAAATATGCAAATACACTTCAATTTCCTTCAAGTCTCTCAAGCCAATTCACAAACACGAACTCAATTTTCTCTTAAAGCTCTCACCTCTCTCTCTACTTGGTGGAACTCAAGGAAAAGGCTGATCAAATGTTGCTCCTAAGTGAAATCAAGTCTCAAGAAGGTCCAAATAGTGGGCCACTAGAGTGGCATTTGTGTAATTACGGCAACCATTGCAATTTAACTCATTTTAATCTAATTTAATCATACCTAATCAGTTTTTTTTTGATAATTACACCATAAAATCACATAAATCATGATGATCATGAAACATCAATCAATTCCCGGTTCGGCCGCCGATAAGGCCTTCAATTAGTAGTTTAAACATGGAACGTGAACAGATCAAATAAACAATCAAACAGATAGAATACAGATTAACACTCATACTCGGTCAATTCAGTTCCAGTTTTCAGTCAGTCAGTTCAGTACTTTAATCAGCTCAGTTTAACGGTAATCAGTGTTTATCGGTAATCTATCAGTCATTAATCGATAAACAGTATGAGGGTTGTTACAAGCGGTTGGCCCGAGCGGAAGAAGATAAGCAGAACTCCCTCTAAGTGACCAAGGCCCGATACATCACCGAGCTACCCAAACTCCGCGATGCCTAGAAAGCCGAGCTGGACAAGCAGGTCGATGACGCTGAAGACCACGGTTACGCGGAGGGTGAGAGAGCTTCTGAACGGCAGGTCTAGGGAACCAAGGACATTTTTTTCCAGTGCGGCTGGAAAGTTGCCGTGGAAAAACTTGGCCTTGGTCAGGACTCCGACGAGTTTCAAAACCCACTTGCCGCCTTCATCCCGGCCCATATGCAAGCTTACGCCAACGTCGTGCAGAAGAGGCTAATTGAAGAAGCGAAGTAGGCAACTGAAGCAGAAGTTACCACCGCGCAATCGGCGGAGCAAAATCTTCCATCTGAAGCTTCTGAGGAAGAGACCCAAGATCGAGAAACTGAGCAGGAGGTTGATGCGGTGGTCGGTGCTCAAGTCGGTGATGCCAAGGTGGGGGCGACTGAACAGGCTAACACTGTAGATTTAGATTGATCTCTCTCTCTTTTTTTTTTCTTTTTTTTTTTATGTAATCGGGCTTCATCCCACTTTTGTAATCCTTCTTTACAATCGGTGAAAAGTTTAACTTTCTGTTCGCCATGTTATGCGAATCTTTTTCTTCGTTTGCCTTGTGCGATTGTCATTTCTTCGGTCTAATGAGCAAACTTTCCTGGCATTGAAATATTTGTTGGATGTAACATCAACATCTTAAACAGGCGAACCATGTCAGCTTGGTGAACGAGCAAAATCGATTCCACATTGGTGAGCAACTACATCTCGGTTCATGACGAGCCAAATCTACACTCCACTAAGCAAGCAAATTCCAACTCGGGCAATAATGGGCCAATCAGCCTCACGATCCGAGCAAAATTGGTCGGCTCCACATGTCTAGTTTGGCCACAGCTCCAGTTGGGCTAAACCCCAACTACCTATATAGGCGGGCAATGTCAGCTCGGCCGTAGAACAGCTTGGCCAAAGCACCAACTGTTCATACTGGCGAGCAAAATCAGCTCAACCCTAATGTAAGCTGGGCAAAACACCAACTGTTCGTATGGACGAGCAATGTCAGCTCGGCCCCAGTGCAAGTTGGTGTAAACGCGCCCGCGTGAGGCCTTCATGCTACAATTCGGACTCAATTAGTGTCACAGTTCTTAATCTGAACCAAAGAGTCCAAATCCGGAAAATCGTTTTGAGAAAACAGATTTTTAGAAAAGAAGTGCCAAACATGGACTGCTTTGCCAGATACAGAGTCGCCACCTAAATATTATTTTTAAGGGGGAATTTAGGAAACCCTGACTCGGTGCCAAAGGCCACATGTCCGTCATCACCAAAGTTGCCTCGGCTCGGGAGCTAGGGTACAATTGGGGAAGGTCAGCTATGAGCACCCCCTCTCGCCCGATCCGAAGATCGGCCTCTACTAACCGTGATATCCGTTTTTGAAAACGTTATGTGTTCTTATTCCGGTTATTAGCCTAGAATTACTATGTTATGCGCACAGCAAACAAGTATAGACCAAATTGCCTAAATTGGAACAAAACATTTCATATCCGTTTGTTTGAAAAACAGTTTGAAATTTGCTACTCGCAAGTAGGCTAAAGCACGGATTTTAACGAGTTGTTCCAACTCAAACAATCTAACCTTCACCCACAGGCATTCAAGCAGTTTATATCACATAAGCATCTAGCCTCATGGTAATCATGCTATTATGGCAACACTCGCACGCATGCGGTATGCTAAAACATAAATACTTACAATGTACTCCGTGCCAAAACAATAAACTAGTTAGCAAACATGCATGATCCTAGTTCATGTTAAAGTGGCTAATGCAACGCATACAAAATGCAATTAGGATAGGCTCGGCTAATCCTAAAATGGCATGTAAAGTGCGGCAAGTAGCATGTATTCAAGTCAGATTTGAAATACGATGCAGTTAGCATGATGCGACGAGCCCGGTGCATGCAATACTGATGAATGATGCACGCATGCATAGCATAAGGTATGCTAAATTAAACGTGACCTATTACTAACCATCAAAGCAGGTAAGTAAAAGGGAGAAAGAAGTGGGGGTTAGAAGACATGCACACACTCACCCACACTTATTACAAATTCGCCTTCGCTCGGAGGGACCGAAAGAATAATACAAATTAACTAACTCGCAAGCTAATTAATTATTACAAATCACCTAATTAATTAACAAATTAACTAAGCTAAGAAAAGCAATAAAAAAAAAAGGGGCCTTGGGAAGAGGGTCCAATGCACGCATGCTCGGGTCTTGCTCGGAAGTCCAGTGCCATGCACAAGCCGCCTCTGTTTTCCCTGCTCTGCTTCTCTGAAGACTGCCAAAGTCTCAGGATGTGCTCACTGGATGTTGGGGAATGCCACCGGCTGGAGGGAATCATCATCGGCTGTGATTTGGTGTCGATCGGCCAAAAATGAATCCATCGGCCACCGATGGATTACCGGTCGGCACTCTGTGCAGTCGATCGGCAAAAAGTTCCTGCAGAATCCGTTTGGCAGCAGCAGAGGACAGAGCTTTGCATGGCAATGCAATTCAAGCAATGTGTGCACCAACCATATCCCTTATCATGTTTATGACTCAAAGGGACATGATCCTCGATTCTTGGGCCACCAATCACGCATTTCGATGCATGATGGCCCAAAGAATCGAGTGTGCAATTTCAATTTCAAATGTAATGCAATGCAAATAAACAAGCAAAGGGGCTCAACCTCTATCATGCTCAACTCAAGAGGTATAGCATGCATGTTAATGCAATGCAATCCTAAGCATGTGAGCTAGCATGCAACATAGGCAATGCAATGTGTACATGCAAGTATGCAAACAAACATACAAGAGGAGGATGCAAACAAGCAAGGAGACGGACTTAAACTAAATTAGACCACTCTCAAACAAGTCTAAATCAGCGGCTAAAGTGCTCAAACATGAGGGCCAACACACATACACGCATGCACATGTTAAGACCTAAACACTTAAGCATCAAAGGATATCCTTTAAGCACACTTCAAGGGGAATAATCACGGACATATGGCATGCATTGGAAGCTTTAAAATCATGCTAAATATGATACCAAATCAATTAAACATGACAAGCCAAGGCATGCAACCAAGGTCCCAAAATTCAAAGTAAGCTAAGGGGCATTAAACTACCCTTGATAAAACCAAACATGGCATGCATTAAACAACTAAAATCAGATTTCTAGCATGTTAAAACAAAGCCAAAAGACTACTTAGATGATATCTAAGAGGCCTAAACATGCAAGCACACCAAAGAGGCTAAACATGAAGCATGGAATGTCGACCTTTGAACACACTTAAGGGACATCAAATGCAACCACACGAGCATGCTAAGTGGGCTGAAATAACATGGCAAATGGTTCCAAACCACTGAAATGAGGCAAGGATGTTGTAACACGTCCGCGAGGGACCCCGCTACAGTTCGGACTCGATTTTGTTTGTGGTTCTTGATCTGAACCAAAGAGTCCAAATCTGGCAAATCGTTTTGAGAAAACAATTTTTTGAAAGAAGTGCCAAACATGGACTGCTTTGCCAGATACAGAGTCGTCACCTAAATATTTTTTATGGGGGAATTTAGAAAACCCTGACTCGGTGCCAAAGGCCACGTGTCCGTCATCACCAAAGTTGCCTCGGCTCAGGAGCTTGGGTACGATTGGGGAAGGTTAGCTATGAGCACCCCCTCTCGCCCGATCCGAAGATCGGCCTCTACTAACCGTGATATCCATTTTTGAAAACATTATGTGTTCTTATTCCGGTTATTAGCCTAGAATTACTATGTTATGCGCACAGCAAACAAGTATAGACTAGATTGCCTAATTTGGGAATAAGCATCGCATATCCGTTTGTTTTGGAAAATGTTTTGGAATTTGCTACTCGCAAGTAGGCTAAAACACGAATTTCAATGAGCTATTCCAACTCAGACAATCCAACCTTCACCCACAGGCATTCAAGCAGTTATATCACATAAGCAGCTAGTCTCATGGTAATCATGTTATTATGATAACACCCACACGCATGCAAAGATGCTAAAGCATAAATACTTACATCGTACTCCGTGCCAAAACAATAAACTAGTTAGCCAACATGCATGGTCCTAGTTCATGTCAAATTGACTAATGCAACACATACAGGATGCAATTAGAGCAGGCTCAGCTACCCTAAACATGGCATGTGAAATGCAATCAATTGATGCACGTATTCAATTTGGAATTGAAGTACAAATGCAGTTAGCATGATGTACCGAGCCCGGTGCATGCGAGACAAATGTATGGATGCACGCATGCATAGCATAAGGTGTGCTAATTTAAACATGCCCTGATCTACCTTCATAAGCAGGTAAATAAAAGGAAAGAAAGAAGTAGAGGTTGGGAGGCATGCACACACTTACCCACACTTATTACAAATTTGCCCTCGCTCGGAGGGAACGAATAAATATTACAGATAATTAACCTACAAGCTAATTAAATATTACAGGCCATCTAATTAGCTAAGCAAATTAACTAATCTAGGGAAAACAGATAAACCGCCTCGGGAAGAGAGCCCAATGCAATGCATGCTCGGTCCTGCTCGGAAGTGCACTGCCATGCATAGGCTGCCTCTGTTTTCCCTGCTCTACCTCTTTGCAGACTGCCAAAGTCTCAGGATTGCATCCTTGGACATTGGGAGGCCCCACCGACTAAGTAGAATAGCCACCGGCAGTGGTATGTGATCATCGGCTGTTGGTGAAGCTATCGGCCACCAATGGATTGCCGGTCGGCACTAAATACTGCCGGTCGGCAAAGAATGTCTGCAGAACCTACAATTGACAGCAGCAGAGGGCAAGGCATAGCATGGCAATGCAATTCAAGCAATGTATGCACCAATCCTATCCCTTATCATGTGTATGACTCAAAGGGATATGGCCCTTGGTTCTCGGACCATCAATTGCGCATTTCAATGCGTGATGGTCCAAAGAATCAAGTGTGCACTTTGATTTCAAATGTAATGCATGCAAACACATAAGGGCCCAATCCCTATCACTAAATCAAGGGACAAGGCATGCATGTTCAATGCAACCTAAGCATGTTAACTAACATGCAACATGGTATAAAAGAGAGCATGCAAACATGCAATGCACAGTAGGTACACAATCTAAACAAGGAAAACAGGCATGCCACAACTATGCAAACTACTTAGAGCATGCAAGATGTAATCTAATCATGCAACATGCTAGTAATTTGACCAAGGGAATGCATTCCAAATGCAAATGATTTCAAGCATGCAACACATGCAACCAAAGCATGCAAACATGAGATAATGTAATAGCACTTGAATGGCATACAAGGGATGGACTTACACTAATTGGACGGCTCTAAGTTAGGTCCAAAACAGTGGCCAAAGCTTAAGAAGATGGGACCAAACACACATACACACATGCACATGTTAAGGCCTAAACACTTAAGCATCAAAGGGCATCTTTTAAGCACACTTAAAAGGGAGTAATCATGGACATGGGGCATGCATTAAGCTCTGAAAATCATGCAAGAACATGGTGCCAAACCAAGCAAACAAGATAGGCTAAACATGCAACAAATGGCCCAAGCATTCAAGGCAAGCTAATGAAGTATTGAACTACACTTGATATGACCACACATGGCAAGAATTTAATGACCAAAAACAGAGTTTCAGCACATAAAACAAAGCCAAAAAGAACACTTAGACGTCATCTAAATGGCTTGAATTCAAAAGCATGCACAAATGCACTTTCAAGGAGCATACAACACAAGCTCATAAGGCATCAAGAAGGCATCCAAGGCAAGCATACAAGCATGCTAAAGGGACTGAAATGATGCTACAAATGGTGTCAAACCACTGAAATAAAGTGAGTAATGCATGCTATACACTCACACACTTAAGGCTAACAAGCCGAAAATGCACAGGGGCTATACTAAACATGTCATGGCCGACCAAAACAACTAAGGACAGACCTCTAACATGGAAAAATAAGCACAAAAACTTCACAAAGCTAGACCTAAAACATGCTTGAACAATGGTTTACAACCTAAGGCATGTTAAGGCCTAAACATGGCATTACAAGGTAGGTATGCTAAGCATGCATGGTGTACCAAAACCAACATACAACAATGCTATTTCATGGCAAAATAAGCATAAATAACAGCCAAGACATGGTCAACATGAGGCTTAGCTAGGTGCTCATTAAAGAGGCAAAAATGGCCATTTTCAAGGATAACAAGGAGAGGGGGGTGGCCCTCTCCTTCTTGGGACCTCAAGGCACCATCCTCACCTCTGAAATCCCTCAAGATTTCAGTGGTGAGGAGGCCCAAACACCAAGGTCTCGGAGCTTACACAAAATGGCACAAAATGGAGCCTTACAAGGCTTAGGAGGGGTCAAACAACCTCAAACCACAAAACACTCTAAACAAACTATTTAGAGGGCCTAAAAATAGAACTTTTTTATATTATACACTAAGCTCAAAAATAGTTCTAAGATAGGCAAAAATACAATGCAAAAAAGGGGAATAAAGAGACAAACTTCTTACCCTTGAAGACCTTCTTCACAAATGGTGGACCGGCTGCTTCCTTGAGCTTAAACCAGCCCCAAAACTCCAAGAACAAACCTCTGGTCCTTCAAGAACCAAGAAAAGGTGTAACACTATGTGTTTGTGTGCAATAGTAAGACACAAACACACTTATACACACACAAGAGAGAGATATAGAGATAGGATATGTATGAAACCCTAACCCTAGAACTCAAACCCTAAAATGGCTGCCTAAAATGTCCAACCCCTTCAACAAGAGAGAAGACCTCTCTTTATAGAGTTTTTTTGTCTTGTAAAGCTTACAAGACAAGCTTCTAAAGAGAGAGATCCCTCCATACACGTATATAGAGGGGAGCCAAATGTAAGACAGTTGTGTCAAAATATCTGCAAAAGCAGATGCACAGTGGTCGGCCGGCCAAAGATGCAATTGACCAAAAAAAGATAACCGACCGGCTATCTATAGTGCCGGCCGGCTAAACATTTGGCCGGTAGCCACAAAACACAGCCGATGGCCTCAATCCACGGCCGGTGATGGGTGGGGATGGTCTACAAGCCCTACCCTGCCTCTCAAAGGCAAAACACAAGTGTTTGGTGTCAAACCAAGCACAAAACAGTCGAATCGAGAGGTCCTGCGACGAGGCGCGCTGCCAAGGCTTCCGGGAACTCAAGACGAACACAAACATGGATGATCACCGGGTGTTCAAACGGTGACGTCCAAGTCTTGAGGACGGTCAAAAATGGGGTGTCTACAGATGCATGCTACACACTCACACCCTTGAAGCGTACAAGCTAAAATGCAAAGAGGCTATGCAATGCATGCTAAAGTCGACCCAAAAAACTAAGGACAGACCTTAAACATGGCAAAATAAACATGAAAGCTTCACAAAGCTATGCCTAAAGCATGCTAGAACAATGGTTTACAACCTAAGGCATGTTAAGGCAACAAAATGGCATTACAAGGCATGTATGCTAAGCAAGCATGGTGTACCAAAACCAATTTAAAACAGTGCTATATCATGGCATAATAAGCATAAAAAACAGCCAAGGCATGGTCAACATGAGCCTAAGCTAGGTGCTCTCTCAAGAGGCAAAAAATGATCCTTTTCAAGGACAACAAGGAGAGGGGGTGGCCCTCTCCTTCTTGGGACCTCAAGGCACCATCCTCACCTCTGAAATCCCTCAAGATTTCAGTGGTAAGGAGGCCCAAACACCAAGGTCTCGGAGCTCACCCAAAATGGCACAAAATGGAGCCTTACAAGGCTTAAGAGGGGTCAAACAACCCCAAAGCTTGGAGCGACCTTAAACAACTATTTAGAGGGCCTAAAAACAGAACTTTTTTATGTTATACACTAAGCTCAAAAATAGATGCAAGATAGGCTAAAAAGCTATGCAAAAATGGGGTAAAAAGGGACAAAAGTCTTACCCTTGTAGACCCTCTTCACAAATGGTGGACCAACAGTCTCCTTAGGTCCAAACCAGCTTCAAAACTTTGAAAACAATCCCTTAGAACCTCAATAGCCAAGGGAAGGTGTAATGGTAGGTGTTTGTGTGTAATACTATGAACAAACACACCTAGAACACTCAAGAGAGAGAGATATAGAGATGGAATATATATATAAGCCCTAACCTAAAAACCAGAGCTCTCTAACCATGTTTTTCTCCAACCTTAGAAGAGGGAGGAGAGCCCTCCTCTTATAGAAGCTCCCTCTTGCAAAGCTTACAAAACAAGCTTACTAAGAGGGAAATCCCTCCATACACGTGTATGGAGGGGAGCAAAGGTGGGTGCCAGCTATCACAGCTGGCACAAAATATCTACTAAAAGTAGATAAACAGTGATCGGCCATCCAAAATTGCCATTTTGACAAAATAAATGGCCGATCGGCAACAAAGAATGCCGACCGGCAATATATATTGCCGATGGCATAAAATCACTGGCCGGTGGCCTCGAGCCATGGCCGGTGATGTGTGGGGATACCTCACAAGGCATTTCCTGCCCTCCAAGGCAAAACACAAGTGTTTGGTGCAAAACTAGACACAAAACAGTCAAGTCGAGAGATCCTGAGGCAAGGCGTGCAACCGAGACCTCCGGGAACTCAAGACGAACACAATCATGGATGATCACCGAGTGTTCCAACAGTGACGTCCAAGTCTTGAGGCCGGTCAAAAATGGGGTGTCTATAGTTGCCCCTCTTTGACAGAACTCGGAAGTCATAAGAATGACAAGAGTGAATGTCAAAGCCCAGAGACGACCCATTTTTGACAAGGCCGAAGACTTAGACAAACGTGCAAGACAAGTAAGATATGCGCCCGAAGGTAGGGGCAAAATGCAAGATAATGCACAAAGCCGAACATAACTTATGATCATGCAAAGAAAGCTGTAACGAAGCATAACATGCGACAGTTTTAAGCTAGCATACACCAAACTACACTACTATGCAGAAAGGATGTAAGAGAATTATGTAATTCTCGATACGTCTCACTCGGAGAATACAATACCTGTGCGGTTCGTCTGGTTGCACCAGCCTCAAATGAACCGTACATACAATATCGTGCCTGAAAGAAAGCAAACTTAACAGGTACGGATATCGTTAGTAATATGCAAAATGAATGCAAAATGATATGCGATATACAAAACTATGTATAGTAATGCAGATGAAAATGCAATGCAATTGAATCATAATCAAATCATGAGCGGTTCAAAACCACACAAATGTCAAATAGATTGATGGAGGTAACAAGTCCATCTACTATAGAAAAGGTGCCGCAACCCTCAAACCAACATACCAACGTGGAATAGGCGCGTACACATGCAGAACTATGAGTGACGCAGACGGACACAAGAACAAGTAATTGGGTGGAATGACATAAGTGGGGAAATGACCCGCTGAAGAAAGACTAATGATCCTAATGCTGGATGCAAAATTTACACTACAATGTAATATATATAATGGATATGGCAAGCAGCCAAACCAAATCTTGCCGAGGAAAGGTATGGACACACACAAACCACGTCTAACATAGAACGGTCATACAGAACTATGAGTGTATAGACGTAAAAGGTATGGGCACATACCAGACCAAGCTCAACATGGAAAGGCGCAAGCCCTAGATGGAAGTGATGCGGTGAATGCATGCAAACTACAATGCAATATATAAGTATGCAATGGAATGGATATTTACAGTGAAAATGCATAATATATGCACTATTTACAATGAAATGCATGACATATGCACTATCTACAATGATGCATGACATATGCACTATTTACAATGATGCATGACATATGCACTATTGCTTTTTTAAAATGCGCGACAGCGCGCGGCGTAGGACGCATGATAATACATGAACTTTAAATGCGCGGCAACGCGCGGTTATTGAGATACATGACAATGTAAATGGACTGTGCACATCAATGCACTAAAGGTCTTGCACCTTCCAAGGATTTAAGGTCTCCTAGACCGTCGTATGTACAGGACGGTGTGATGCGCAAAATAGCGCAATGGAATGCATGCAAAATGCAAAGGGATGCGCAAGATAGCGCGATTGAATGCATGCAAAATGCAATAAGATGCGCAAAACAGCGCGATGCGTTAGACAACGCGAGTGCACAAGACAGTGCGATGCGCAAGATAGCGCGATGGAATGCATGCAAAATGCAATGAGATGCGCAAAATAGCGCGATGCGTTAGACAACGCGAGTGCACAAGACAGTGCGATGCGCAAGATAGCGCGATGGAATGCATGCAAAATGCAATGAGATGCGCAAAATAGCGCGATGCGTTAGACAACACGATTGAATGCATGCAAAATGCAATAAGATGCGCAAAATAGCGCGATGCGTTAGACAACGCGAGTGCACAAGACAATGCGATGCGCAAGATAGCGCGATGGAATGCATGCAAAATGCAATGAGATGCGCAAAACAGCGCGATTGAATGCATGCAAAATGCAATAAGATGCGCAAAACAGCGCGATGCGTTTAGACAACGCGAGTGCACAAGACAGTGCAATTGATTTGAAATGCATAAGACAGTGCGATTGATTTGAAATGCACAAGGCAGTGCGCAACAATGCGAACTAGATAACGCATAACCAGCACGCGTTCACGACAAAGCGTCGTAATGCAATGCAAGTAAGGCAACTTTCACATCTTGTAAGGCACAAAAGGATACAAAAGGATACTCCTTGCACATATTCGAGTGCCACGCACAGAAGACACGGTCCAAGGCCAAAACGGAGGCCGATTGAGCTTCAGAAATGCACTATTCTTGTACTGACTTGAGCAATGAAGGCCCCAAACTACAGATCTGACCCAAACAAGGTTGTAGGAGGCTCACCGGCCGGAAGGGGGAGTCATCGGCTATTCATCGGCCATCAAAATACATCACCGGCCAAATATTTGGCCGGCCGGCAAAAAATGTAGCCGACCGGCCAAAAATGCCTGAATCGGGGCAGTTTTGACTCTTCACCTCGGGTCTTTTAAAATAGGGTTTCAAACCCTATTTTCATTACTTCCATCTAGCCGAAATTTCATCCCCTCTTTCTCTAGAGCATTTCCCGAGCCTTATTCCCCGTTTTTCTCGCGTTTTACGCCCGTTCCATCGTTAGATTCGCGAAGTTCTTCGCGTTTCGAACATTTTGAACCGAACATTTCTTTGTTTTGGTGCTTTCTTTGCCATTTCCATTTTTTGGGGTTTGTTCCCCTCATTTTCCTGTCGATTCTTATACCTTTTTCACTTCCTAGCTTTTCCGGCCATTTTCCACCCTCTCGGGGGTTGACTTTTCGTTGACCTTTCACATTCCAGCCTGATTTTCACTTTTTCGGCCATTTTCTCACGACCATTGACATGGCGGATGATATCCCACAGGGCGGGACTCCTCCGGATCACGAGATGGACCTCGGGGCCGAGCTCCTCCCCTTGAGCGTTCGCCCGTTCGACCCGGCGACCTATCGGCCGGCGATTCACATCTTGCCTCCTGATGGACTGCGCCAGTTCAGGAGTTTCGAGAGGGGCATGCCTCCAGAGCTTCTCTTACGCGAGCCTACATCTCATTTGTCCTTCGGCGCTTCCGAGGTAACATTCTTCCCTCTGCTTTACTTTCTGCAATGTAGAACACCTAGTTGCCATAACTGATTATGCTCTTTAACTGCTTAGCCCAAATGCACTGAGGCACTGTACACTGTAATCGACCGTGAACACACTTGCAACTGTTATTTGTTCGAATCTGAATGCGCGCACACACACTGCACTTGCCCTAAACCACTCAAACAAACTGACACACCAGTCACTGTAGTTCACTACGAGCACACCGGCAATGAAAACATGTACACATGCTATACTTGCACTGAACCATTCAAACACGCCGACACATCACACGTTGCAGTTCACTGTAAGTACACCGGCACCCGGTATCTGTTTGAATCTGAAAGACTTGCACACATGTTGTATTTGCCTGAGTTCTGAATGCCTTTCAAAACTGATATATTTATCATTGCTTCGCAATTGTCTGTTCGAAAATAGAAAGATTCCCATACTGTTCGGGGGTATAGGAACATCGCCGCTCGTGATTGGTACGCAGAGCTACCTGATGCGGTCCGCCACATCGTGGACCAGGCCGGTTTTGGTGCATTCTGCAGAGGGCTGTCCAGACTTACTACGAGTAGGCCTCTCCTTGCTGCTCTAGCGGAGAGGTGGTGGGACACTACCGACTCGTTTCATCTTTCTACGACGGGAGACATGACGATGACTCCTTATGATTTCTCGATGCTCACAGGCATCGGGGTAGGGGGTGATCCGATCCCCTTTGATACTGATATGGACGAGTGGACGGCTGCTCAGATCCATCTGCTCAGCGAGGTGCTGCCTCTTGCGTGTCCCTGCTTCGTCCGATATTCGTGGTTCGAGGTCCAGTTCAGGGTCCAGCCGGCTTTGACCGAGGAGGCTCTGATGACCCAGGAGGTAGTGGAGCAGTACGCCCGCGGCTTTTTGATGTTTCTGCTGGGGACTACCATTTTCGCCGACCGGGCGAACACCGTGCCCCTTTGTCTGCTCAATGCACTGGTGGACGTCAGGCAGATTTTGCACTATGATTGGGGTGGTGCCGCTCTGGCCACCCTCTACGGGTACATGAGCTCAGCTTCCCGCAGTAGTGGATAGTTGCTCGAGGGCTATTGGCGCGCTTGGGAGGTACATTTCCTTTTTCTTCTTCACATTTCATTTCTGTTTTCTATCATCTATACTCTGTACTGTACTCTGTACACTGCACACACTGTGGCCTGTTTTATACTGACTGTATACTGTACACACGGCACATTCACACTCTGCTTTACACCGACTGTACACTGCTCACACTGTACACTCTGCTCAACACATTGCACACGGCTCTGCATTTCTGTTTTATTCTACGCCCTGCTTTATCTGATGATCATATTGGTATTTGGTTTGCAGTTGTGGGTCTACGCTTACTTTCCCAGGTTAGCCCCAGTACCCGACGCGGAGACCCCTCTTGTCGTCCCGTTCTCACGCCGCTTTGACGGGAGGTGCGTGCGGAGGCCCCGAGAGACATTCACCTTTTTCCGTCGCTATTTTGACACCATCACCCTCACGGAGGTATGTTCGACTTTAGAGTTTATTTGAGCTTCGCTTTTCACTGTATGTTTTCAATAACAATAGATAACAAACCGTATTTCATTTTCAGATCACCTGGCAGCCTTGGGCTCCGTTGCCAGCCGTGACCCGGGATCGGTTTGTTGGGGCAGAGGAGACTGCACGCTTCCGGATCTTGCTGGAGGGCTCGGTCTGTCGGGCTTGGTATCTGGGCGAGCGTTTTCTACGCCAGACCTTGGGGTTACCAGAGCAGATAGTCCCGAATCCACCTCCTGCCCACATGAGGGACACCGAGAGGTTCACCGCCCAAGAGATGGCCGATTACACGATCGGCTGGGACGCGGAGAACTTCAGGGGCGAGGACGACTTCAGAAAGTACGTCCAGACCTACATTATGCGGCCTCTGAGCGGTGGCTGCCGAGCTGAGAGAGGGGGACCTGCGGCGCCAATAGCTGGAGCAGGAGCTGGGGCAGGGACGTCGAGGACGACTTGTGTCCGTGGCAGGAGCGGAGCTCGGAGGGGTCAGGGGGTTAGCTGGCCAGCCCTACCCACAACGATGACATGCCGAGGGCAGGGTGGGGCGACGTACCAGATTCCCTTTGCTCCTCCTTCGGCTGACCATGAGTTGGTCGGGTTCTATAACTTACCTCCGGTATGTACTACTTCATCTTGCATCTTGCATTGTCATTTTATTTCAGTTTATTTTGATATTCCGCAGAATACTGATGCATTTGATACTTTTGCAGGCTTCTTCCGAGTATACCCGACAGTCCTTGGAGCTGAATGCCTCCATGATGGGGATGTTGCAGTGGACTTTCGACCTCCTGGCCCTCTACAGTATTCCGGTATGTTCTTTTGATCACGGCCTCAAACCATACTCATAAGCTGCTTCACATAATCTGGTGCAGAACACAACACTTGATAAGCTGCTCACGTCATTCATACACTGTACTCATACACTGCATTCTGTACTGATAAACTGCTCACGGCATTTGCACACTGTACTCATACACTGCATTCTGTACTGATAAACTGCTCACGGCACTCGCACGCTGTACTGCATTCTGCACTGATAAACTGTTCACGGCATTTGCACACTGTACTCATACACTGCATTCTGCACTAATAAACTGCTCACGGCATACTAATGCATTTGCCTCTTATACTTTTCAGCCTCCTTTCCAGATTCCCACTGTGGGAAGTGTTCTAGCTGGACCTTCTATTCCTACCGGAGGAGATGGCAGAGCATACTCCCACACCAAGGCGGGGCGCACTCACGTTGGGAGTAGCTCACGGGCACCCGTCCCTGATGATGATGATGAGGAGTCGGAGGCAGAGGCGGAGGCAGAGTCGTCGTCGGAGGAGACCGGAGATGGCTCAGACTCGGACTCAGATGACAGTGCTGATGATGTTCCTAGACCTTCGTCCAAGAAGAGGACGAGGACGGACCCCTAGACCCACGGCCTTTTGTCATTGATCCAGACTTTTGCTGGTTTTTTCTTTTTTCTTTTTCTTTTATACTTTTTGCTGGTAGTTAGAGTACCTTGTACTGCCACAGGCAGTTTTTTATTTCCAAAACCATGTACTTGAAAAAGATGATGAAATGAAACAAACTTTTTGTCTGAAAAAGTGTTGCATTTGTACATTCCATATATTGCATCGCATTGCATCATGTTACACCTCAAACGAAATGAAATTGATTTGTTGTCTGAAAATTGAACACTTGCATTATAATAATCAGAGAACGAACCAGTCAACAGCAAAAACAAACCATACCAACCACTGCACATTCTGAACATTCGGCTCATACTCTACTGGGGATTAATCTGCATACAGCTCATAACACAGCGCTTGGCTCATTTTGCACACAGCGGATCCTGAACAAAAAGCCCAAATCTGACAAGACGGACCATGAAAGTTAAATCCACTAAAGTTGAAGCACACTCAGATGCGATCTGAAACCCAGAAGCTTCAAGGAGGCCCAGGTTTTCCTGTTCACACTTATCGGGGGTGGACCCTGCAGTTGTATGAAAGAACCAAATCATGTTTTTGCACAAATATGGAGAATGGCACAGCATTCTGAGCACAAAACGATTAATTTTTGAAATTGAAGAAGGGTTTTTTTTTTTTTTTTTTAAAACCGGGGTAGTGAGCCTACAACTGGGCATAGCGAGAACGACTCAACAGCGGAGACAAAAAGGTAAATAACCTAAACACAATGAGACACACTCGGAAAAGACTCAAAACAAAGGTTGAAGTAAACAAGACAAAAGACATGACATACAGACGCGTTAACGAAGACGGGGGACCTCAGATCACGAGGAGCTAGTTTCTCTGGGTATTGTTTCCCACCCTTTTTTCATTTGTGATTCTCACATCACTCTGGCACTCAAGCTCGATTTTTCTCTCAAAACCCTTTGGCTCGCTTTTTCTCTCAACTTACACCTCTCTATTCTTTATTCTCTCATTTTTATCCCTCCCCGAGGTGTTTAATGGATGAATAGGAAGTTGTGGGTTCATGCCCGACACGGTTAGCTTGCAGCTATTTCTTCTGGTGGCGTTTGGTCGATGCCCCAGACAAGGGAATGGAGTATCTTGGTCCGTTCTGATTCGTGCTTCGCACTTGGTTCGATACCTCATTGCTCGGAGGTTGAGAGAGCTTTTAGCCCTTTAATGACAGCTTGAGTTGTGCCCTTCTTGGCAAGTATGCTGGTGATGGGGAAAAGACAGGAAGCCTGACTTAACCGTGCCCATAGTTCATCATTTTGACCAATATGAGAGTTAGATTAACATGCTTGTGTGATTTTTGGTTTGAAAATCATGCAAGTCAGGCTATGAGCACTGAAAATTTTCCTTTTTGGGTCCAAGAAAATGGTCCAGTTTTGGAAAATGAAATAATTTTCGAGAAAATGGTCAACCTCAGTAAAAATTCTCAAAAACTATTTTTTTTTTGGCAAACGGCCGCCCCCCAACGAGCGCGAAACTCATTCTTGAGATGCATAACCTCGGATCGGAGGTAATGGAAAATTGCCCCTTGTTTGAAGGACGCTGCACGGTAACGAAAAGTTACCCCTGGTTTGAATGGCGACTCATGGCAACGGAAAGTTGCCCCTTGTCTGGATGATGCCGCAGCATATTGTAAACAGTCCTTACCAGTGATGATCACGACCGAACTTTCTTGGATACGGAGAAGACGAAGATGGTCAAAACCAATATATGGACATAGTCACTTTGAAGATGTTAGGGGCTGGACTTCGGAATGAAGTTGCCTACGTATCTGGTTGTCACAACCGAACTATCGGATTCGGGTAGGGCAAGAATAATCAAAACCATTACATGGACTGAGGTGCTATGAAAGCGTTGAGGCCTGGACTTCAGGATGAAGTTGCCTACGTATCCCAAACATGGGAATCAAGCCTTACGTAGTTCCGGTTAAGGTACACTCGGGTATTTTAACCTTCACTTTTTAGGCTTTAACTTTTGCCAAGGCGCCCGTTGCGGGTTTTCGACCTTGCGAGCTTTTTTTTGTGTATATATATTTTTTCTTTTTTTTTTTTGTATTTTTCTTGTATATATATTTTTTCTTTTTTTTTTTTTGTATTTTTCTTTTTTTTGTATTTTTCTCTTACTCTAACTTTTGCCTGGGTCGCCCTTCCGGGTTTTCGACCCAGCGAGCCTCTCAAAGGGTAAAAGTGTAACAAGTCCATGCCAAATGGTTTTGAGATCCCGAAATCATCTGAATCCAGGAGAATGGCTGTTGCGTTGATTTTCAGAAGGATCCATCATGGTTGCTTCACACGCTTCTTCCGGTGAGATCTGATCTTCTTGATCTGATTTTGGCGCCTCTTGTTCGAGGGCTGCTTCTAATCTGGCCACACAGACCTTACATGGCGGTTGACTGTTGAACGTTTTGAACGGGTTCAAGGTTCAAAAACGAACGGGTTGAATCTTGAGGCTGAGAGCGATCCTAGGCTGCACAATCTCAAGAGCGATTCCACACAGGTCTTCACAGGGCCGCGCAAAACATTTATTTTTGAAAGTTTTTAAGAAAGCGACAAATCGCTCGCGCCGAAGATAGTGTGGAACCAATCTGGATCAAGCCAGGGTCCTTCTCAGTACTCACGCTAACAAGCATGGTTTCATTCATTAAAGGCTTAGAATGCCTCTCATTTTCTCAAATTGATCAAAGTTTTGCAAAACTCAAGGAGTTCCTTCCTCTTTGTTTTCACCGCAGTGTTAAAGAGGTTTTGAAAAACATAGGTCAATGCAATGATTTTTAGGGCACAAGAGAACAGGTGGAATGCACGGCCGTTCGATTCAAATCCTTTGACACAACTAGCTCAAAATTAGCAATAAGCATGGAAACATGATAGCCGCAGCTGCTCCATTCAAATTCCCTGATTGTAACTGGCTCCACAACAAAGATAGACTCAAAACAAAAGGGTATTTACAAAACCAAAACGGTGTTCAAGGCAACAACCCTAGAATCACCTGACATCCTATATAACGGGACTGACTCGGTACCACAAAACAGACCCAAAAACAAAAAGACTGACTCAAAGCAAAGAGGCAAACTCAAAAACAAAATAGAGAACTGACTCAAAACCCAAGCCAGAAGCTATAAAACTGCATTTACAAATGCTCAAAAAGTGCGTGCCAGACGCCACATCTAAAATACACTGAGCGTCGCCCGCAGGTGGTCCAACCCCTGATCACATACTCGCAGTATCCTCAAAGTCCAACAGCTCAATGGTAACAGACTTCGCTGAGGTAGGTGGAAGAATGACCTCATTATCGATCAGATCCTGCACTTCATAGCGAAGGCGAAAACAGTTGTCGGTGGCGTGACCGGTCTGTTGGTGGTACGCGCGGTACAAAGCAGCATCATGTGTGAGAGGGAGATTCTTCGGGAGAGGCCAAGGTTCAAGGGGTTTAAGGTGCCCCCTTTCGGCAAGAATCTGAAGTGCCTTAGACAGAGGCATGTAGAGAGCATGAAAGATCCTGCGCCCTCGGGGCAGGTACTTTGAAGTCTGAGTATTCTTCTTAGACGCACTAGCAAAAGGGTCGGCGGGCACTGCCTTGGTTTTCTGATCTTTCCCAGGTGCAGGGTTGGGAATAGGAGGAACTGTTCTGGTATGACGGGGCCTATCCCGATTTTCTGACTGACTTGAACTACCCTCAGGTGGAGTGGGGAAAGCGTCCTCCACAGTTTTTGCCACAACTGCGGATATCTGTTGCTTGTTCATCCCCCCGGCTTTCAAAGCCTCGACTGCCCGCAGCAGTTGTTCAATGGGATCAGTGTTTGCCTTCATCTTGTCCTTACCCCTGGCCTCAGCCTGATCGAGGGTTTGGGTTGATGTTGATACGTCATTGTTACAACTTGAGACAGCCTCAGGTTGGCTGAGCTCAATCACAATCCGCCCCAGTAGCGGGGGCTCCTGTGGTAAAAAATTCCCGGCATACGATACCGTTGGCGGCGAAGCTGACATTCCATTGGCCAGATCGGCCACGGATCTCTGGAGGTCGCCTATTATTCCCATCAATTCAAATGTGGTGGGCTCACGAGCCTGATACAACTGGGGGGTCCAGACTGGGTGCGCGACAGGCGACCTGGGTGGATGCGGTACATCGAAATTGGTCTCACTTTGCAGAGTGATTCCTTGATCTGATGCGGCCGTCATAACCACAATTTCCTCTGAATTCTGCGTCATGATAAGTTCGCTGTACTGAACGGTGACTGACGAATCAGATATCTGTCTTGCCTCAGCAAGGAGGAACACTAGCTATTCTGTATTAACTCTCTGAACTGAAAGAGAAAACATGCAGCATTTCGGACCAATCAGAACGAACGCTAGTATAGCTGAATAACTGTACTCTACTACTGATCACTTTTGCTCGAAATCACCGCCCCCAAAATACTGAATCGAATACCCACAGATATAACTGATTCTCATAAACTGACACTAATGCCCTCAGGTCTGATACTCAAACTTGTGAACTGATATGTGTGTTCCCCTGCATAGATACACTCTAAAACACATAGCAAGTAAAGAGAGCCAATACACCCCTATGGAGGGGTAGGTTTTCCCTGTCCTATTTTGTCAGGAGCTAGGGTTTCACTATGCACGCAGCAGTTTTCAAACAACCTAACATTGGGTAAGCAACCTGTCCTAATTTGGAATGGTCACTATGGATTTCGATATGCACTAGGCCGAATGGTCGAAAAGGGTGCCCCGGTAAAACCAGGGTTTGTGTTCCCAAACTGTCAGAGCCCACAACCGGTCAGCCTTATGGCATGCTTTGACAAAGTCAAGCTTCTGGCAAACCGTTCAGGAATGGCAGATGGCAAACACGGTGTCCTAGGCGCACCGATGCACATGCAAATGCAAAGAGACACATAAATGAAATCAAAACAGGATATCACGAGTTCGAGTCAAGCTCTCTAACTCCCTAGCAGAGTCGCCAGAAACTGTAGACGCGCCCGCGTGAGGCCTTCGTGCTACAGTTCGGACTCAATTAGTGTCACGGTTCTTAATCTGAACCAAAGAGTCCAAATCCGGCAAATCGTTTTGAGAAAACAGATTTTTAGAAAAGAAGTGCCAAACATGGACTGCTTTGCCAGATATAGAGTCGCCACCTAAATATTTTTTTTAAGGGGGAATTTACGAAACCCTGACTCGGTGCCAAAGGCCACATGTCCGTCATCACCAAAGTTGCCTCGGCTCGGGAGCTAGGGTACAATTGGGGAAGGTCAGCTATGAGCACCCCCTCTCGCCCGATCCGAAGATCGGCCTCTACTAATCGTGATATCCGTTTTTGAAAACGTTATGTGTTCTTATTCCGGTTATTAGCCTAGAATTACTATGTTATGCGCACAGCAAACAAGTATAGACCAAATTGCCTAAATTGGAATAAAACATTTCATATCCGTTTGTTTGAAAAACAGTTTGAAATTTGCTACTCGCAAGTAGGCTAAAGCACGGATTTTAACGAGTTATTCCAACTCAAACAATCTAACCTTCACCCATAGGCATTCAAGCAGTTTATATCACATAAGCATCTAGCCTCATGGTAATCATGCTATTATGGCAACACTCGCACACATGCGGTATGCTAAAGCATAAATACTTACAATGTACTCCGTGCCAAAACAATAAACTAGTTAGCAAACATGCATGATCCTAGTTCATGTTAAAGTGGCTAATGCAACGCATACATAATGCAATTAAGATAGGATCGGCTAATCCTAAAATGGCATGTAAAGTGCGGCAAGTAGCATGTATTCAAGTTAGATTTGAAATACGATGCAGTTAGCATAATGCGCCGAGCCCGGTGCATGCAATACTGATGAATGATGCACGCATGCATAGCATAAGGTATGCTAAATTAAACATGACCTATTACTAACCATCAAAGCAGGTAAGTAAAAGGGAGAAAGAAGTGGGGGTTGGAAGACATGCACACACTCACCAACACTTATTACAAATTTGCCCTCGCTTGGAGGGACCGAAAGAATAATACAAATTAACTAACTCGCAAGCTAATTAATTATTACAAATCACCTAATTAATTAACAAATTAACTAAGCTAAGAAAAGCAATAAAAAAAAAGGAGCCTCGGGAAGAGGGTCCAATGCACGCATGCTCGGGTCTTGCTCGAAAGTCCAGTGCCATGCACAAGCCGCCTCTGTTTTCCCTGCTCTGCTTCTCTGAAGACTGCCAAAGTCTCAAGATGTGCTCACTGGATGTTGGGGAATGCCACCGGCTGGAGGAAATCATCATTGGCTGTGATTTGGTGTCGATCGGCCAAAAATGAATCCATCGGCCACCGATGGATTGCCGGTCGGCACTCTGTGCAGTCGATCAGCAAAAAGTTCCTGCAGAATCCGTTTGACAGCAACAGAGGACAGAGCTTTGCATGGCAATGCAATTCAAGCAATGTATGCACCAACCATATCCCTTATCATGTTTATGACTCAAAGGGACATGATCCTCGATTCTCGGGCCACCAATCACGCATTTCGATGCATGATGGCCCAAAGAATCGAGTGTGCAATTTCAATTTCAAATGTAATGCAATGCAAATAAATAAGCAAAGGGGCTCAACCTCTATCATGCTCAACTCAAGAGGTATAGCATGCATGTTAATGCAATGCAATCCTAAGCATGTGAGCTAGCATGCAACATAGGCAATGCAATGTGTATATGCAAGTATGCAAACAAACATACAAGAGGAGGATGCAAACAAGCAAGGAGACAGACTTAAACTAAATTAGGCCACTCTCAAACAAGTCTAAATCAGTGGCCAAAATGCTCAAACATGAGGGCCAACACATATACACGCATGCACATGTTAAGACCTAAACACTTAAGCATCAAAGGATATCCTTTAAGCACACTTCAAGGGGAATGATCACGGACATATGGCATGCATTGGAAGCTTTAAAATCATGCTAAATATGATACCAAATCAATTAAACATGACAAGCCAAGGCATGCAACCAAGGTCCCAAAATTCAAAGTAAGCTAAGGGGCATTAAACTACCCTTGATAAAACCAAACATGGCATGCATTAAACAACTAAAATCAGATTTCTAGCATGTTAAAACAAAGCCAAAAGACTACTTAGATGATATCTAAGAGGCCTAAACATGCAAGCGCACCAAAGAGCTAAACATGAAGCATGGAATGTCGACCTTTGAACACACTTAAGGGACATCAAATGCAACCACACGAGCATGCTAAGTGGGCTGAAATAACATGGCAAGTGGTTCCAAACCACTGAAATGAGGCAAGGATGCATGCTACACACTCACACCCTTGAAGCCTACAAGCTAAAATGCAAAGAGGCTATGCAATGCATGATAAAGTCGACCCAAACAACTAAGGACAGACCTTAAACATGGCAAAATAAACATGAAAGCTTCACAAAGCTAAGCCTAAAGCATGCTAGAACAATGGTTTACAACCTAAGGCATGTTAAGGCAACAAAATGGCATTACAAGACATGTATGCTAAACAAGCATGGTGTACCAAAACCAACTTAAAACAATGCTATATCATGGCATAATAAGCATAAAAAACAGCCAAGGCATGGTCAACATGAGCCTAAGCTAGGTGCTCCCTCTAGAGGCAAAAAATGATCCTTTTCAAGGACAACAAGGAGAGGGGGTGGCCCTCTCCTTCTTGGGACCTCAAGGCACCATCCTCACCTCTGAAATCCCTCAAGATTTCAGTGGTGAGGAGGCCCAAACACCAAGGTCTCGGAGCTCACCCAAAATGGCACAAAATGGAGCCTTACAAGGCTTAAGAGGGGTCAAACAACCCCAAAGCTTGGAGCGACCTTAAACAACTATTTAGAGGACCTAAAAATAGAACTTTTTTATGTTATACACTAAGCTCAAAAACAGATGCAAGATAGGCTAAAAAACTATGCAAAAATGGGGTAAAAATGGACAAAAGTCTTACCCTTGTAGACCCTCTTCACAAATGGTGGACCAGCAGTCTCCTTAAGTCCAAACCAGCTTCAAAACTTTGAAAACAATCCCTTAGAACCTCAATAGCCAAGGGAAGGTGTAATGGTAGGTGTTTGTGTGTAATACTATGAACAAACACCCCTAGAACACTCAAGAGAGAGAGATATAGAGATGGAATATATATATAAGCCCTAACCTAAAAACCAGAGCTCTCTAACCATGTTTTTCTCCAACCTTAGAAGAGGGAGGAGAGCCCTCCTCTTATAGAAGCTCCCTCTTGCAAAGCTTACAAAACAAGCTTGCTAAGAGGAAAATCCCTCCATACACGTGTATGGAGGGGAGCAAAGGTGGGTGCCAGCTATCACAGCTGGCACAAAATATCTACTAAAAGTAGATGAACAGTGATCGGCCATCCAAAATTGCCATTTTGACAAAATAAATGGCCGATCGGCAACAAAGAATGCCGACCGGCAATATATATTGCCGATGGCATAAAATCACTGGCCGGTGGCCTCGAGCCATGGCCGGTGATGTGTGGGGATGCCTCACAAGGCATTCCCTGCCCCTCCAAGGCAAAACACAAGTGTTTGGTGCAAAACCAGACAAAAAACAGTCGAGTCGAGAGATCCTGAGGCAAGGCGTGCAACCGAGACCTCCGGGAACTCAAGACGAACACAATCATAGATGATCACCGAGTGTTCCAACGGTGACGTCCAAGTCTTGAGGCCGGTCAAAAATGGGGTGTACAGTTGGGTAAAACACCACTTTTTGCACGGGTGGGCAACATCTACTCGGCCCTAGTTCCAGTTGGGAAAAACAGCAAATATTTGTACGAACGAGCAATATCAGCTCGGCCTTAGTGCAAGTCGAGCAAAACGCCACTTTCTGCACGGGCGAGCAATATCTGCTCGGCCCTAGCCCTAGTTGGGCAGAACGCCAACTGTTTGTACGGGCGAGCAATATCAGCTCGGCCTTAGTCCCACCATTGTTCACTTCTTGCCCCTGGTATTCATAATAGCTAAATATCCTTGTAACGTCTTTGTACAGAAACATATAGTATAAGAAAAAGGTAGGGTTATCTTTCATTACACGTCATTGATTTACATCAAATGCCAGAAGGCCAAGCTCCAAAAGGCAAAGGAATAGAAAAGGTTACATTTCAAAATTAAAATAACTTAAGATTAGCTGCATTCCATGGCCTGGGGACAACTTTACCATCTAAGTTTTCTAGCTAGTAAGTGTCTATGCTTGCAAGGCCAGATATCTTGTATGGCCCCTTCCAATTTGCTCCTATTTTGCCTTCGCCAGGGATCATTGTGTTGCCCATTACCTTTCTTAAGACCCAGTCCCCGATCCTGAATAGCTTAGGATGCACGGCCTTGTTGTATTTTCTAGAGAGTTCTTGCTGGTAAGTCGCTATGTGGATTAAGGCCCGTTCCCTTATTTCTTCAACTAGGTCAAGTTCCGGGGCCACAGCTTCATTGTTCAAGTCTGGCTGAAAACTTTCAAATCGGATGGTTAGCATGTCGATTTCCAACGGGATGACAGCCTCCATGCCATAGGCCTAAGCAAATGGAGTTTCCTCGGTCGAGCATCTCGGCGTGGTGCGATATGCCCAGAGCACATTGGGGAGTTCTTCAACCCACTTTCCTTTGGCTTTCTCTAGTCATTTCTTCAACCCGTCCAGGATGGTTTTGTTTGAAGCTTCTACTTGACCATTTGACTAAGGGTAGGCTGGTGTTGAGTTGTAAAACTCAATCTTTAACTCTTCACAAAATCCGCGAAAGAGTTTCCCATCGAACTAAGTGCCATAATCCGAAATGAGGGCCTTCGGGATACCGAAGCAAGTGATGACATTCTGCCAAACGAACTTTTTTACATCTTTCTCTTTGATGGTTGCCAACAGCTCGCCCTCAACCCACTTAGTGAAGTAGTCGGTAGCAGCAATGAAAAACTCGTGGTTGCCCAGAGTTGTTGGAAGTGGTCCCATAATATCCAACCCCCAAAGCATGAATGGCCAAGGACTTATAAGGGGGAGCAACTCTTTGGCCGGCTGGTGGATTTGGTGAGCAAATTTTTGACATTTTTCACACCTGCGAACGTATTTCTGTGTGTCCGCCTGCATGCATGGCCACCAATAACCTTGGGAAATTGCTCGGTAGGCGAAAGACCTGCCCCCAATATTACTCCCGCAGATGCTTTCATGAATCTCGAAAAGGAAAGCTTCTATCTTGTTGGGGTGGACACACTTTAGGTATGGCTCCGTGAAAGACTTCTTGTATAAGGCGCCAGATGGGGAGAGCCAAAACCGCTCTGATTTGGCCCTGATCTTGTTGTCCTTATGCTTTTTCGTGGGTAGAATTCCATCTTTTAGGAAGGCGACGATGGGGTCTATCCATGACGGTCCCAAGTCGGTGCAGAGTACTTCGGGCACCTCTGGTTCCTCAATGCTTGGCTGGGGTAAGAATTCTATCATCAAAGGATTGGGAAAAGTTATTTGCATGGATGCCAGGCTGGCTAGTTCGTCAGCTGCATTGTTTTTTCTCGCGGTTAATTTGTTCCATTTTTATTGTAGTGAACTTTTTGATTTCTGCGCGTACCAACGCCTGATATTTGGCTATCCTTTCATCCCTGGCCTTATACTCCCCAGAGACCTGATTGACCACCAACTTGGAGTCGCTGAATACCATAACTTCCGACGCTTTCATTCTCAATGCACTTTTCAATCCGGCGAGGAGGGCATCATATTCCGCCTTATTGTTGGATGTTAGGAAACCAAGTGTGATCGCGTGCTCGATGGTCAGCCCGTTTGGGGAAGACAGCACGATCCCCAGCCCGGCGCATGTCTGTTGGAGGCCCCATCAACGAAAAGTTTCCACATCTCGCCAATGAACAACTTCTACCAGTCGGAGGGATTTTAGGAACTCCTCAACTCTGAGGTACTGGTCGGTTCATTCTGGTCTCTTTCTATGTCTCGGTCGAGCTCGTGTTTTGGTAGGTTGTCTGGCTTCTCCATTTTTTACTTGGCTTTCATTTGCCCTTCTGCCACATGTTGTCCACCACTTGTTTCTGCTGTCTGAACCGTGGGCTGCACCAAATTCGAGCTAGCTAAATCAACCAGGCAAACATAGCATGTTATAGGGGCAAATTCTGCCATGAAGTCGGCGAGAGCTTGGGCTTTGACGGCGGTACGCAGTTGGAACTTGATATCGTATTGCCCCAATTCCACGGCCCACTTCAAAATTCTACCTACAAAATCTGTCTTTTCAAAGAGCACCTTAAATGGAAATTCGGTTAGCACAACTATTGTATGGGCATGAAAATAATGCGCCAGCTTTCTGGAAGCCATCATTAGGGCCAGGGCCAATTTCTCTAGCGGCAGATACCTGGATTCAGCCAGGAGCAGGGTCTTGCTTATGTAGAAGATGGGGAGGTGCTGAATACCTTCAGCACAGACGAGGACGGCGCTTACCACGTGTTGGGAGATTGCCAAGTAGAGATACAGTTCTTCGCCCGGTTTCGGTATGACTAGGATTGGGGCTGAAGAAAGGTACAACTTTAGATCCACCAATGCGCGGTCACATTCGTCATCCCAAAAGAACTTGGCCTTCAAAGTTTTGAAGAAGGGCCTGCAATGATCCGAAGACCGGCTGATAAATCGATTCAGCGTGGCTGCCATCCCGATGAGATATTGCACGTCTTTCGTTGAGTTTGGACGCTCTAGTTCTCGTATCGCCTTGATTTGGGAAGGGTCGGCTTTAATTCCTCGGTTCGTGACCAAAAAACCCAGAAATTTTTCGGTGCCAACTCCGAAGGCACACTTGGAGGCATTCAAACGCAGCTTGTGATGTTTAAGTATGGTGAACATCTCTGCTACGTCGGCAAGGTGTTGAGACTTTTCCTTGCTCTTTACCACCATATCATCGATATAAGCCTCCATTGTGCAGCCAAGAAGGGGAGCGAATATCTTAGTCACCGTCCTTTGAAAAGTTGCCCCGGCATTTTTCAGTCCGAATGGCATAACCTTGTAGCAATACAGGCCTCTTGGAGTGGTGAACGAAGTGATCTCTCGATCTAGTTCATATATGGCTATCTGGTGGTGGCCACAATATGCATCCAGGAAGCTAAACCTCTGATGGCCAGCGGTTAGATCTCCCAGTTGGTTGATTCTTGGGAGGGAGAAGCTATCCTTTGGGCACGCACGGTTGACCGTCTTATAATTAACGCACACCCGCCATTTACCGTTCTTTTTCGGCACTACCACCGTGTTAGAGATCCATCTGGGGTATTGCACTTCTTCTATTGCGTCCACTTCCAACAAGTTCTTGACCTCTTCCGCCACTATCTCGGCATGGTGCAAGGCTGAGTGCAGTGTCCTATGGATGACCGGTCGTGCATTCGGAAAGACATTCAACTAGTGGCAAATGAAGCTAGGGTCGATGCCAGGCATGTCGTAAGGCGTCCATGCAAAGTCCTCCATGTTGGAAACCAAAAAGTCGACATAATCAAGCCGCTCAATGCTGGACAGAGATGAGCCCAAAAGAAAGAACTTACTTGGATCATTCTCGTCGACACGTACCTCTACCAAATCTTCGACCGATTTCTTCTCGGTCTTTCTTCCTACGTCTTCCAAGACTTCCTTTCCTTCTGGACCCTCTATCATTTGCATGAAGCCTTTGGTAGCTTGGCTGCCATTTACTGCGATGAAACACTGTTTTGCCATCACTTGGTCTCCCCAAACCTCTTTTACCTATCCAGTCAATGCTGGAAAGCGTAGGACCTGATGGTAGGCAGACGCTACCACTTGCATAGCATGCAACCAGCCCCTCTCTAAAATTAAGTTGTAGGTTGATGGGACCTTAAGCACCCAAAATTCCACTTGCTTCATGACCGATCTCGCTTTGACCGGCAATATAATCTTTCCGATTGGCCATTTTGGCTGAGAGTTGAGGCCCACCAGAGGAGATGTTGCAGGGGCTAAGTCCTTGTCCTCCAACTTCATTTGTTTGAATGCGTTATAATACATGATCTCGACCGAACTCCCCTGGTCAATCAGAATTCTTTTGATGTCGAAGTTTTTGACGTGGAGGGTCACCACTAAGGCGTCATTATGAGGCACTTGAATTCTCTCCAAGTCTTTGCTTGAAAAGGTCAGGACGTCTTTTACTTCGGTCTTTCCTTTCTTTACGGCGGACTGAACGGAGAGCACCTCCCTCATGTGCTTAGCTTTCTTGATCATCCCTCTTAGCTCACAGACCCTTGCCGGCTCAATGATGCCATGGATGACATTGATTACGCCTTGCGGCGCTGCATCTAGGACGGTAAGGCCGTTTGGCTTGGCCTATCCCTGGGGAGCGACTCTCATACCGCCATCTATGTACTGGTCCAGATGCCCTGCCGCCAACAGCTCCTCCAATGTTGTTTAAGCGACACACAATCTTTTGTTCGGTGCCCTTGTTCTTCATGGAAGGTGTAGCGATACCTTGAGTTGAAGCCTTTATGCGTATTTCCCAACTTGGCCGGCCAACGGACGTAAGGTTCACCTCGGATTTCACTCAAGATGCGGTAAATAGGGATTTTAAAAATATTGGTGATGTCGGTTCGCGCTTTTAACTTTCTCTTGGCATCTTCCTCTTCATCACAAGGAGCGTTAGCTCGGTTGTTTTTGTGATTTTTGTTCCTATCATCGGCGGTTTAAGCCACGACGTTGATCTTTAGACCAGTCATTTGGGCGATTGTCCTCCTGCTTTACTGAGTGAACTTTCCCCGTCACTCTTCTGTCCGTCGCGACTGGATTCACCTTCTCGGTTGCAGTGGCGGCATCATCCTCTACTCGGATGTGTTTGTTGATCCGTTGCATCAAAGATTCCATGGTTGTGGGCTGGTGCATCATAAGTGAATCTTGCGCCTATGTCTGATTGGAAGACCCCGCTTGTATTGGGTGATCGCTAGATTGGTGGGGCAGTCAAGGATCTCATTGTAGGTTTCCCAGTACTTGGCATTGTATGCCTTCAAAGAGCCTCTAGATTCCATCTTGGCGCTCAGGAGATGGTTGACCTCCTTCGGGGTTCGAGTGTTGGTTTTGAATCTGGTGATGAAGGCCTCTGCTAGTTGTTGCCATCCCTTGATGCTCCCCTGCGGAAGCCTTTTGAACCATTTTAGGCCCAGTTCTCCCAAGCTTGCTTGGAATATGAGGCACATCAAGGCGTCATTGCGCCGGTGTCCGGCCATTACTTGCCAATGATGACTCACGTACATGTATGGATCCGTCTTGCCGTCGTACAATGTGAACTTAGGCTGGTGGAATCTGGGAGGGAGCGGCATGGTCTCGATTTCTGGAGACAGTGGGGTAGCGGTAAGTCTCGTTAGCTCTCTGTTTACTGGTGCTAGTGCCATCACTTTGGGCGCTGGCATTGCCACTTCCTCACTATAACGGATTTGGGGACTTAGCCTTTGCAATGCCGGCAGTCTTTGGGTCTCTCTACGATGAGCTCTCTCTCCTCCAACACATCCCTCAGGTCTCCCGAATGGGCAGAGAAAGAGTATCTCGACATCGTCGATGGACGTGAGGGACGGTAGCTGCTATTGCGAGTGTAAGATTTACCCACCTGTGGGTTGGAGTTCCCAACCCCATAGCTTCTGGTGATAGAAAGAGAGGGCGTCCCATCTTCGCGGCGACTGCCAGAGCGAGGAGGCAAGGTGCGCTCATTGTGGTCGCCCTCTCCAGCAACACCCTTCCCCTTGATCTGGCGCTTCAGCACCTTCATTTCAGCCGCCATCTTGCGAATGAGGGCATCCTGGTCTTTGAGTCTGTGCTCCAGGCGCTGAGCATGTGACTCTTCCCGTCGTCGGCGGCCTTCTGGACTCTTCGAGTGATCAGTGTTCCTCGCGCGTTTGTCTCACACACCTCTAGAAAAGGTCTCTAGGCCCACCATGGTCGGAACAGCAGGAAGGCCATCTCTCCGTCGGACAGACTCCGGCGTGACACCATCGACAACGGACAATGGAGTTTCATCATTGTTAGCCATGGAAATGGTTATAAAAGCTTGAAGAGCAAGGTTTGTTTGTCCAAGTTTTCCCACAGACGGCGTCGATTGTAGGAGGGTGAAATATCCTCCATTCTCCGTACTCCTTGAACTCGAGCTTTACATAACGTTGCTTGACCTGAAAACAGAAAGACGGTGAGCTACCTGGCGGTGTGCTGCCGGATAAACCCTTTGACGATCAAGTCAGCACACTTGGAGAAGAAGAATGGAAAGAGAGCACTTTTAAGAGAGAGAGAGAGTTAAGAATTCCACAGATTGCTTACTTTCAACGTTTCTCCCTTCCTTCTTTTTCTAGGTTGGCCATGCAGCCTGAGGGATTATGGGCGCACTACCTCTGCTGTCATTCTCTAGACAAGTGACTGTGCTCTCCTCAAGTTTCCTTACACGTGCAGAGGCCAAAACCTCCTAACAGCATTCGTCAAACTGCCAAACGGTATTGACGCGTACCAGGAATGGATTTCCCCCTCATCACATCATTGGTCCAGGTGGCACACTCAATCGGTTTATCACAATTGATTTATCCCTTGGGGGAAAATGCCACCGTGACTAGGACGACCGACTTATGATAAGTCGGTTCGTCTGAACCGGCTAGCCGTGAGGCATGCCGTTCTTCATCTCGACCCAAATTCATTCCGGACTGCGCTCGGCTCAGTCCCAACGTATTACCATGGATCTAACCGAATATCAGGCCGAGTTAGCTCGGTGGGCACATGCATGTCTGTACATTCTGGTCGACAATCTTGCTCGACCCAACGTGATGGGCTGGGGAACCGTGTCGATTTAGCTCGGTCAGACACAGTCTAGTTCTCGCAAGGCCCATCGTTATATCCCGCGTTACTATAGCTCGGCCGTATTGACCGACGCAAATCTCCCTCTCAATCACCAAAAAATCAAAACCTTGAATTCTCTCTCTTAAGTCTCTCTCTCGACCACCACAACACCGCCGTCTCAAACCCACCCCACCTCCTTCATCTTCCTCCTCTTCTTCTTCTTCTTCCGATCGAGATGGTGGCGAGATCAAGATCGCGAAAGAGAGAGAGAGAGAGAGAAGATGAAGCAAAGGTGGGTAGCGGCGACGATGGTGGGGAGGTGGTGGTGTCGTCTCAAACCCACCCCACCTCCTTTCTAAGTTCTGTTCTGTTTCTTTTTTTTTTTTTTGGTGACAAGTTGCCCCAAAACGACAAGACGACGTCGTTTTAGGACACTACAGGAAAGGGCTGCAAACAAAGGCGATCGAGGATCTAGACTCATGTTTCTCAAACCCAAATACCCCTATGCAACTATCCAGATTTTTTGTTGCACATTTTGATTTCTTCCATCCATCTACATTCAAATTTTTTTCACAAATGAGTGTTATGACCATCATTTTTACACACGCATCTCATGTGTGAGTGTAGCCTTCTAGTATATTAGGTACACATGCAAACAATTTATCAAGAAAATATTATCGATTAGTAGTGGCGTAGTTAAGATTTTAATTAAGCAGTATGATTCAATGAGTATTATCATTATGTTGGACTTAGATTCTACACAACCTATCAAAACTAACTCTCACATAATAAACTGTAATTTTATATACTTTCAATCACATTGACAAAAGTAATTCAAACTTGTCAAATTACATATATATATATATATATATAAATAAAAATAAAATTTCCTGGTTTCTATTACTTTTTTTGTTTTTATTTTATTTTATTTTAAACTAGAAATGAAAACTTGTTTTTCTTATCAGTTTTCATAAAAGTGGAACCAATTTTGAAAATTTTTGAAGATTCTAAAAATTTTAAAAATACTATTGCTTCGACAAGAATCAAAGCCATAATCAACATCTTTACTAGTAGAATCAATGACAATAACAATTGCAGTTGTTATTTCCACAACACTTTCTATATAAATACAATTGAAAATTTATATTGTAATATGCATGTGAATCGTATTACCCATAACTTTAAATACTAACTAAACAAGATAAGAATAAAAAAAAATTTAAAAAAAATCTAATTCTACAGACAAGGTTCAATTTGTCAAATCCCAAACACAATGGATAATATATACTTAAAAAAGTAGGGTTGTTGGTTTCTAGCTGAAATGGGTGTGTTTTCCCGCCAAATTTGGGCTTATGACCCTGCTACCTTAGGCCTATTTGGTGCACTTCTGATTTGTTGAAAGTTGATGATGTTTTAGAGCAACTCTAATTTTTTTTTTTAGGGATAATTGTAATTTTTATTCTTATAATTTAAATTTTAGGGCAAACTTCACTTTACCACCCATGGTTTGGGCCGAGTGCGGTTTATCCCCCTAACATTCAGGAATCACCACATAATCCTCCTGTGGTTGATGGACTAAAACGCATAGTTAGCTTTTCTATTTAAGATAACAGAATGTAAAAGTCACGCCCCTCTATAGAGAGTGAGTCCGTTTTTATGACGAAAATACCCTTCCTACCTTTTCAAATTTACAAAAGATGTCATTATATTTTTATCCTTCTTTTTGTTAACCTCTTTTCTCTCTCTCTCTCCCCTCCCCTCAAACCACCACCCATATCCATCACACCACCACGACAACCCTCCTCTCACATACCATCCTTAAACCTCCTCCCACATCAAATTGATTCATCCTCAAAATTATATTTTACACACACACACATACATATATATATATATATATATATACTCCCTCTGTCCCAAAATAATAGTTCCTTTTGGGGAATCCAACTTTTTTTTGGTAGTACAATTATTGCACTTTAAAAAAATTAATTTTTCAAAATTACTCTTTAATAGTAAATTTTTTGGGGAATATCAATTGTTATAATTGTACTTTTTATGTTGTCAATGAATTTAAAAAAAGGGTAAAATAGAAAATTCATATTATTTTTGTCCTTAACTTTTGAAAAGAGACTAATATTTTGAAACAATGGAAAATGGAATAAGGGACTAATATTTTAGTATGGAGGGAGTATATGTGTACAGTGAAGATGAGATTTCATATGCATAAACTGAAACTGGTCCAATATTTCTCACCAAATCACTCAATTAATTATATTCATCAAATAAAGAAATCATAGAATTTAGATCAAACCATCTTTCATCTTCTTCCTTTTTTTTTTCTTTTTTTATTTTCCCTGGATAGAGGTTTATAGATCTGGATATTTATGGCATTGTTTATAACTTCTGAATCAAACTTTATTTATATATACAACCCAATCAAACTTTTTTTTAGTTTTATAACTTCTAAATCAAACTTTATATATATATATATATATATTAGTTGTATAACTTCTTAATCAAACTATATATATATATATATATGCATATTTATACAACCCTATCAAACTTTTTCTTGATCCCATTTTGGTTCGAATCTGAGGCAAATATAATTAAAAAGTGTTTGTATAATTTCTCAAGTAATAATTAGATTATCCTTTATATATATGCATATTATTGGATATTATATCATTAAATTTAATGGGACGATCCTAATTCTCTGAACCCTTTTTTAGCTTTGATCCAAAAAGGTTTGTGATTATTATGGGTTTTAATAAAGGTGTTGAAGAAGATGAAGATGAAGATGAGATTGTATATATATATATATATATATGTATATGCATGTACACATATAAAGTTTGAAATGGAGAGAGAGAAGAAAAAGATGAAGATGGAGAGAGTGAGAGAGAAGAGCAAGATAAAGATGAGGGTATAATTGTCAATTTACAACTTCTGTTAACAGAAGTTAGTGTGCGTTTTAGTCCATCAACCACAAGGGGATTATATGGTGATTTCCGAATGTCATGGGGTAAATTGCACCCAGCCCAAACCATAGGGGGTAAAGTGAAGTTTGCCTATTATTTTAAGGGCAAATTTCATTTTATCCCCCTGTGTGGTTTGGACCGAGTGTAGATTACCCTTGATATTCGGAAATCTTTACATAACCCCCTTATGGTTGGTGAACTAAAATGCACATTAACTTCTGTTAACAGAAGTTGTAAATTGACAGTTATACCATTCTTCTCTCTCTCTCTCTCTCTCTCTCTCTTCCTTCTCTTCTTCATCATATCCAAAAGTGTTATATCCTTCTTCTCTCTCTCTCTCTCTCTCTCTCTCTCTCTCTCTCTCTCTTTTCCTTTTCTTTTTCTTCCTCCTCCATACCCATTCAACAAATTTCCACTTCTATTCAGCAAAACACTTGATTTAACTTCATGCTACCAACTCTAACATATATATATATATATATATAGGTGTAGATATTCCTAAAATCTGTTAAGACGCTTAAGATCAAACTATATTAAAAAAATATATTTATAAAAATATAGTTTTTATGAAGTGTATATATATGTATATATTCTTTTCTTTTCTTTTTTTTTGGTGAAAAAGTCATAAAATAAAAATAGAAAAATTACACAAAATCAAGAGGAATGCCCTAGGCCCTACAAAACTATACACAACAAAAAACCAATAGCTAAAAACATAAATAAAAGCTAAGACAAAAAGGCTAGCATCTAGACACAAAGCAATCTAAAACAAAAACAAAAACACATTGCAGCTGATCAGCATAGTAACAAACCAAAAAAACGGCAAGATATTGCAATTCATAGCAACAAGATCAGCAACAGATCAGCAGAGCAAACAGATAGCAGACACAGATCAGCAGAGTAGATAGATAGCAGACACAGATCAGTAAAGCAACAACAGATTGCAGCAGACAAATAGTAAACATAGATCTGTACAAATTCAGAAAAATAAAAACACCAACAAACCTATTTAAGAACAGCTAAAAAGGCTAGCGTAAATATGCAGCCTGGCCCTCAAGATGCCTTTCAAGCTCTTACCGAACAGAGTAACCTCCAACACACCTCAACACTACCTGTGAACACCAATAAGGATAAACAGACCCTACAAGAAACTGTGCTCATATCTATATCAGGACTCACTTTATGTGACCTCATAATCTCAACCCACATATAGGCACTCAAGCTCAGCAAAGAATAAAAATAGCTGAGCATAGAGGTGAAAAAAAATGAAGCAAAAAGCTCTCCAAGAATGTAGATCTCTCTTCACTCAACCCCTTAACAAATAACTCCCTCACAAAAGTACCAGCTTTGTCACCTGCAGGCACAACAGTTAGAAACAGAATATAACTGGTACTCACATCACTCAATCCATAAGCTCACAAACCTCCATTGCCTAATATAGATCTCACAAACACTCAACCCACTTTCCCTAAGATTAGGCCAGCTTGACAACCTGCAAACAAACAGTTAAGGAAAAAATTTTTAGTAGCTTGTAGTCACTCAACCCTGGATATAGAGATCTCACCACACTCAACCCACAAAACCTCCCCATCACTCCACACATAAAGTCTTGGAGAGGCCACTTTCAAGGATACCCCCACCTGCAAAATTTAGTAAACATATATTCAGTATATCACAGTGAGGGGACTGTTTTGATAATAGAATCTGGCAATCTCTAGGTGGACAAGAACCATACATCATTTGGATTTCTCTTAACATCTTTAAGTGACAAGACCCTGAACCTTATCATATTAAATATATTCAAGGCAACAACTTCTTCAGGAATTTTCTCTGTGGTGAAAATTCTATTATTCCTTTCAAGCCAAATGAGATAAATAGAGCAAGTGAAAACAAGCCTAGAAATTATGGAACCAATAGACTTACCTTTAGCAGTTTTGTTAATATGAGAAACCAGGTCAGGCCATTACATCACAGGCCAAGCCACATTTATCTTTCACATTTAGCTAAACTTTCTTAGAGAAAGGACAATAAAAGAACAAATGGGAATGGTTCTCAGTATGTTCTGGCACAAAAGACAAGTAGCAACAGGGGAAATGCCAAAAAAATTAAGTCTATCCCTAGTGTTAAGTCTAGTTTGAATGGCTAGCCAGGCAATAAAACTTGCCTTAAGGATGGACACAACATTCCATAACAAATTAGACCAAAAGACCTTATCAAAAAAGTGCCTCCAAGCATTCCAAACAGATTTGATAGAAAATTCCCCATCAGAAGATGAAACCCAAATAAGCTTATCAGGCCCACTGCCAGGGATAAGAGTATGTGGAGTGGACTGAATCAGCTCACAGATATCCGCTGTAAGAAAAAAGGCCACTTCCAAGAGAGATTGGATATAATCCTACTAACCTTAGACTCCCCATTAAGAGTAGAATTATATATGATCCTATCCCCAAACTTAGCCCAAAGAGAACCAAGGGGGTGCCAATTGTCATACCAAAGGAAAATCCTCTATCCATCCCCAACAATATACTTTATGTGAGGATAAATAATGGGTCTAAGCCCCAAGATTTTCCTCCAAACGCAAGAGGAGTTTGATGGGCAGAAACTTCTACCCTTTAACAAATAAGATTTGACCCATTGACACCACATAAATTGCTCATCCCCAAAAAACAAGAACCAGACATGTTTAGCAATAGCAGCCCTGTTTCACACCTCCATAGATTTGAGACCTAAGCCCCCCTCCTTCTTAGGGGAACAAACTTTATCCTAAGAGACCCTAGCCCCATGCTTCTTAAGATCACACCCAGACCAAAGAAAGGATCTAAACAGACTCTCAATCTCTTTCACAACCTTTTTGGGAAATATAAAGAGAGAGGCCCAATAGACTTGCATAAAGAAAATGATGGATTGGATCAGTTGCAGTCTACCAGCATATGAGAGACATTTGTTGGTCCAGCTCTTAATCTGTTTGGTAATTCTCTAAACAAGTTGCTTACAATCACAGGCCTTAAGCTTAGACGCAATGAGAGGGACTCTAAGGTATCTAAAAGAAAGGAAGCCATCAAGGAATTGCAAAATATTCATAATATCATCCCTTAACTTCTTCTTACACCCAGAGAAGAAGACATGGCTCTTGTTGGGGCTAGAAGAGAGACCCGAGAGGGCTTAGAATTCGACAAGGCCCTCCTTAATAGCCTAGACAGTGAAGGTATCCCTGTAGACGTCCCCGAACGCCCCAGGAGGATGAGTCCCGTTGCGTTCGTTTTGGGCTCACTACAAGTTCAGACTCTCAAATTGTCATGGTTCTTAATCTGAACCAAAGAGTCCAAATATGGCAAATCATTTTGAGAAAACAGATTTTGAAAGAAGTGCCAAACATGGACTGCTTTGCCAGATACAGAGTCGCCACCTAAATGTTTTGTTTTGGGGAAATTTAGGAAACCCTGACTCGTTTGCCTAAGGCCACGTCTGTCATCACCAAAGTTGCCTCGGCTCGGGAACTTGGGTACGTTTGGGGAAGGTCACTTCGTGAGCACCCCCGCTCGCCCGATCAAAGATCGGCCTCTACTAACCATGATATCTAGTTTTGAAAACTTTATGCGTTCTTATTCTGGTTATTAGCCTAGATTTACTACGTGATGCGCACAGCATACAAGTATAGACTGGATCGTCTGAATTGGAACAAAATATTTCATGTTTATTTTTGAAAGTGGTTTGATGGTGCTACCCGCAAGTAGGCTAAGACGTGGATTTGCCACCCTCGGGTGGCCTTAGAAAAAACATGATTTTGCCACTTATCTAGTGGGCTTAAAACTCACAGTCAATGCATTTATTCCAATTCAAATAATCCAACCTTCACCCACAGGCATTCAGGCAGTTTATATCACATAAGCATATAGCCTCATGGTAAGCATGTTATCATGGCAGTCACTCACACGCATGCAAGGATGCTAAAGCATAAAACTTATTGAGTACTCTAAGCCAAAACAGAAGCTAATTAGGAATCCATGCATGATCCTAACTATACAGAAATGCCTAATGCAACACATGCAAAATGCAACTAAGATAGGCTCGGCTATTCTAAAGATGGCATGTGAAGTGCTGCAATTAACATGTATTCAACTTGGAATTGAGATACAAATGCAGTTAGTATGATGCGCCGAGCCCGGTGTATGCAAGACAGATGAATGAATGCAAACATGCTATCATACTGTATGCTAATTGAAACATGCCCTAATCTAACCATCATAAGCTGATAAATAAAAGGGAGAAAGACGTGGGGTTGGAAGACATACATCACACACACACACACTTATTACAACACTGCCCTCGCGCAGAAGGTCCGAAAGAATAATATAGTCCCGAATAAATAATACAGTCCGAATAAGTACAAAATCCTAATTAATTAACACATTAATCTAGGAAAGCAATAAATTGCACGCAAATTCGTGGACCGCCTCAGCTCTGTTCCGGATGATGAATGATGATGCTTGAATTTGCCTTGCACGGAAATACCTTGTGATGCCCCAGTTTTCCTCTGTTTGCAATTTTTCTTGGAATGCGTGCCAAGCTCCGGAAGGCTGCTGATTTCTGATTTGCTGTAACAGAGAGCAACAAAGGGGCATGGCAAAGTATTTTCACATATGTATGCATGACTACTCTTCGGAGAGTGTAGTCCTCGATCCTCGTGCCACCAATCACGCATCTCGATGCATGATGGCCGAGGAGTCGAATTGCATGACTCAATATGGAATGAAAGCATATATGGACACAACAAGGCCTGGACTCTATCATGGATAATCCGAAGTGTCGGCGACCGGGAATTGAGACACGTTCCGTCACTCGGAGTACGAAACGTCCCTCGTTTCCTGTGCTTGGGCTAACTCCTATCCCAAACACAATGCAATATGCATGACATACATGAATGCAATCCTAACATGCAACCTAGCATACACAATGCTATGAAATGGCATACGCAATGCTCGATGTAACACGGCATACACAATGCACAATGGACTTACACCAACATGAGTGGACCTCAGCCACACTCACATCAGTGGCCATTAGGCGAAAATGAGACTATCGAAATGCGTGCACGCATGCACGCAAATCGAGGACCGATCCTAGGCATAACATGCAACTCTAACAAGGCATGGAATATGGAATACAAGCATGTAGATTCCAGCACTGAAATATGATGCAAAATGGTCCCGAATTATGGAAAATATGGCACCCGATGCATGAGATGAACCCCGAAACTCGAAACTAGGCACATGGAATGACTTGTAGCTATACAAAGCATGCATTATTTGATCATGAAGCATGAAGACAGAGCCAAGGCAGTCCCAAAACATGGACATTTTCAGTTCAAATCATGGCCAAAAGATGCTAGCAAGATGGACTAAAATAGCATGCAATTTTGGCTAGCAAACATGGTTTACATGGCAAGTATAGGATGCACATGGAATCTCACCAAACCAGCAAAAATTGGTGAATAAAACATGTGAAAATAGGCCCAAATAACCACTGATATGCAACCATGGCATGGAAAAATGATGAGTTACTTTAGAGGGCCATGCAAGGAGTCATTAAGCACATGCAAGATAGACATTTGGCCTAGCATAAAAAACTATGAAAATCAAATATGGTAGTCCCAAAACTCACCAAATTGACCCTGGAAAGTGACTCCAAAGCATGCAAGATAGGGTCTCTTTGGAAGGCCAAAATGACCACCAAACAAGTCAAGGTGAGAGGGGGTCACCCCCCTCTGATTTGGAAGCTCAAAACAGTGTCTTAGCCACTGAAAATCCACTGGATTTCAGTGGCTAGAAGGCCAAATAAAGCATGCGACAAGGGCTTAGGCGTAAGGCTCAAAATAGGAGACAATCAAGCATACAAGGAAGCATATGACCTCAAAAAAAAATTGAACCTTAAAAAAACTTGAAGATGAGATTAAAACAAGATATTTTTCAGTTTATGACAACTCTCAAAAACAAACACAAGTAGGGTTAATCTATCATGCAAAAATGGCCCTAAAAGAAAGAATAGAGACAAGGGACAGAAGCTGGCCTCAAACAGTGAAGAGCCCTTCAACAAAGTTGAAGAGGGGCTCAAAACAAGGCACTTTACAGTTTATGTCAAGCTTCGAAAATAATCACAAGTAGGCCTAAAATATCATGCAAGAAAAAGGCCTAAAAAAGGGATAAAGAGACAAGTGATAGTTGTTGGCCTCAAACAGAGGAGATCCCTTCAACAAAGTTGAAGAGGGGCTCAAAAAAAAAAACATTTTACAGTTTATAACCAAGTCCGAAACAGCCCACAAATAAGCCTAAAATATCATGCAAAAAAAGGCCTAAAAGAGAGTCTAAACACAAAGGGTGAGGAGGAGCCTCAAACAGAGAAAGACCCTTAATCAAACATGGAGATGAGCACAAAATATGACTATTTACAGTTCGGGTCGGAGCCTAAAAATGCAAGCAACAAAGGATAAAATAGCATGCAAAATAAGGCAAGAAAGAGGGAAAATGGGACTCACCCTTGTAGAACCAAGCTTCAACAGCTTTTGGACCAGGTTTGGGAGCTCTTAGCCTTTGTAAAATAGCCTCAAGTTGTTGGAATAGAGTGTGGAGGTGTTGTGCTATGGATTGGTGCAAGAATCTTAGGGTTTTGAGGCTTGGCGTAGAGAGAGAGGGAGAGTTAAGACAAGAGGCTCAAAGCAATTTTTGTAACCCTTAGAAATGAAGGGGAGAGGCTGGTTATATAGAGGGAGAGGGGTGGAGAAAAGGGGGGAAAAACTAATTCAAATTTCCCCCCAAAAGGGAAGACCTTCGGACAGTGGGTCAAATGCAGAATAGCTGGCACAGTTGGAATACACTTGGAGAGAGGATCATGGCCGGCCAGGTTCAAAAGGTTCAGGTGGCCGGCCGGCCACCTCCCATGGCTGGCCGGCTAGGGGTCAAAAGGGACAATCAAAATTGCTGACCGGCCACCTCAAAAAGGTGGCCTCCCATGTGTGCACAACACAAATATGTGGTCAAAACCCAGAAAATGTGAACCAGGAGAGAGAAAAGCCAACTTTATAGAGGGGTTCAAAAGGGTCAGAGACAATTACTGGCCAGTCTATCAATATTGGTGGCCTCCCAGGTGTGTACAACACAAATATGTGGTTTAGGGCTAAAGAAAGTGGCCCGGGAGTGGTCAACATTAGCTTTCTAGTGAGGAAAACGGGCGACGGAGAGCGATGAAGAAATAAAACTGGCTTTTCAGAAAAATTGCTGTCCTCCTACCCTCCTACAAGCTTTCTAACAATGAAAATAAGGTCTCCACCAAAAATGAACCAAAACGGATGCAAAACGTAGGTTCGGGGACCGAAACGCGCGGCCCGGGGCCCTGAAAATGGGCTGTTAAGCACCGGAGGTGGCATTCGACCACGAAGTTGGTCTCTTGGGCAACAGTGTTCCTCAAAAGGGAGGAAATAAGGTGTATACCAAAAACCGGAGTAAACGGAGGTGGTTAAGCGGTCCCGAACCGAGGCACACGGCTGACGGCTTCGAAAAACAGGAAACCAGGCTCCAAACGGGAAAAATGGCCTACGACCACGAAACGTAGCCTACGGCCACTGAGAGATGATCTACGAGACCTCTCCTTCCCTTCGGGAAGAGAAAACAGAGAAAACAGAGCCTGGTTCGCAAACCGAGGCAAGGCACGAAAAAGTCCAGAAGTCCGGAGACAAGGCTTGCAGTCGGGACTCTGAAACTTCTGAACGAGCACAAAATGCAATATCACCGAGCGCTCAATCAGTGACGTCTGAGTCTTAAGGTCGGTCAAAAATGGAGTGTCTACAATCCCCTTTACAGAAGATCATAAGATCATCTGCAAAACAGAGGTTAATAATTTTAGTCTTCGTACACCTCCAATGAAATTTAAAGCGATGGTGAGAAGACTTTTCTTGCATAATCCTAGAGAGGATCTCCATAGCTAACACAAAAAGGTAGGGGGACATAAGATCCCCTTGTCTAAGACCCCTGGCTCCCCTTAAAATACCCCTATAGACTCCCATTAATACAGATGGAAAAAGAAGGGCTGGTCATACAAGCCCAGATCCAGTGGACAAGGCAAGGTGGGAAGCCCATAGCCCTTTGGACATCAATCATAAAATCCCACCTCACATTGTCATAAGCCATCATGATATCCACTTTCATGGTACACCTAGGAGTAGAAGAATTCCTATGGTAACCTCTCATCAACTCTTGGGACAAAAAAATATTGTCCAAAATTCTCCTCCTTTGGACAAAGGCAGATTGGATAGGGTCAACAAGATTCGGAAGGACCATTTTAAGTCTATTTGCTATGATCTTAGCAATACACTTATAGATGGTATTACAATAGGATATGGGCCAATAGTTCCCAACTTTTGACGGGTTAGGAACTTTAGGCACCAAAGCAATGATGGTGTTGTTAATTTCCTAGAGAAGCTCCCTGGATGTGAAAAAAGATTTAATAGCAGTGACAACATCCTTACCCACCACATCCCAAGCTTTCAAGAAACTAGCAGGGAACCCATCAGGACCCGGGGCCTTATTCGCCTTAAGAGACCAAAAAGTATCTTTGATCTCCTGGTTAGTAACCTCCTTAGATAATATCTGAAACTGGGAGGGAGTAACTCTCCTATCAACAAGGGATTGTAACCTATCCAGCCCATTATAAACATCACTGAAAAGAGTGCCAAACAGATTAGAGAAATTCTCCACAAAAGCAGCACTAGCATCCGCAAACTTCGAAAGCTTCTCCCCAGAATTAAGAGTAACATTGTTAATTCTATTCCTATTAGTATTACCTTTCACATTCCTGAAGAAAAATCTAGTATTCCTATCCCCAAGACCAAGCCACTGAACTCTAAATTTGTGATGAAAAAGACCCTCCTCAACTCTACTCAAGTCAACATATTTACTGTAAGCATCCCGCTCAAGGTTTTGAAGGACAATATTCAAAGGGGTCCTTATCGAGCTTGATTTGAGCATTCTCCAAAGTAGACTTAGCATGATTAACCTGAGTAGAAATCTCACTATACTCTTTCTTGTTAAGAGCTTTCAAAATAGGTTTGATGGCTTTCAACTTTTGGCAAATTCTAAACATAGGAGAGCTCCTTAAATACTTACACCACACCCCAGAAACACTAGAAATGAAGTCCTTACGACCCCCCCCCCCAAAAAAAAAAATCAAAGAATTTAAAAGGTTTAACAAAACTCTTAGCTAGGGGGTTTAGATCAATAACACGGGGCGAATGGTCAGAGATACCAAATGGCAAAAAATTAGCAGAGGAGTGAGGGAAAGTTGTGAACCAAGTTTCATTCACAAGGGCCTTGTCCAGCTTTGAAGCAATAAAGGCACTATCTCCTCTTTTATTGGCCCAAGTAAATTGGCAGCCTGTATAAGACAGATCAGTGAGCTCAGTAGACAAAATACAAGTGTTAAACTCCTCTTTAGGACCAGTCCAGGAAGAGGGACCCCCAACTTTCTCAGTTGGCACCTAATAGCATTAAAATCCCCCAAACACACAAGAGGTGAACAAGAACATTTAGAGGAAAGAGAAAGAACATCTTTGAACAAGGGAACCCTCAAAACATGTTTATTTTTAGCATACACAAAAAAAACCGTAGAGCTTGATATCCCCATCTAAAATAGTGATTTTGCAAAAGATATATTGACTAGACGTTTTAATGTATTGGATATCACAAAAAGTTGGGTCCCAGCAAACCCACACTCTAGCTTTTACATCGGTTAGTGAATTAGACAAAAAAAAAAAAACCCCAATTTGATAAAAAAAAATTCAAAACTTCTTTCTCGGGTCATTCTATTTACACACCACTTTCCCTCTCACGGCAAACCATTAATTAATTTATTTTTTATTACAATTTTAACCTTAAGTGAAATGACTATAAAGGACAAGTTATGATACACCCCATTTGTGTATTTACCATAAAGGATAAGAATCAATATAATATAAATCATCAATTTCAAACTTGTTCCTTACGTATCTTCTCTGTCAAGAATCCAAAAACCTTAAAACCAAAATCAAAAACCCTTCAACAAATAATCAAAAATATAGTATTATTGAAGATTTTGATTGGATTCAATGAATGATGCATCTGACAATTCTCATTCGGAACAATGGAGCAATGAAAATGTTATTTTTTTTTGTTGTTTTCGTCTTCATTTTCGTTTATGAGTGGTAAATAGTTGTTCGGTTAACCAGAGGTGAATGATATATCATTGTTCGACAAACTACAATCGAACAAATTACATCTGTTCAACAGACTACAATCGAACAACTTACATCTGTCAAACAGACTACAATCGAACAAGTGCAATTTGTTCAGATTACTACAGTCGAACTTTTTCATTTAATTCAACTCTGTACTTTCGAATAGTTATAATTTTTTTTTTTTCAGAACAGTGTTGAGCAACACCACCGACGACATCTTGATGAGTGTTTTCAGCAATGGTGTTCACCGGTGTGAATAGAGAATGGAGGGGGAGATAAATATCGTGGGTGTGGGGTGTGTGGCTGTGTGGAGGCAAAGATGGAACTTTGTGTGTATATTGTTGTGGGTGGGTGTGTGAGTAAGGGTAAATATATAAATTTGTGGTGTGTGATGAGAAATCGAACAAATTACATCTGTTTAACAGACTACAATCGAACAAATTACATTTGTTCAACAAACTACAATCGAACAACTTACATCTGTCCAACAGACTACAATCGAACAAGTGCAATTTGTTCAGATTACTACGGTCGAACTTTTTCATTTAATTCAACTCTGTACTGCCGAATAGTTATAATTTTTTTTTTTCAGAACAGTGTTGAGCAACACCACCGACGACATCTTGATGAGTGTTTTCAGCAATAGTGTTCACCGGTGTGAATAGAGAATGGAGGGGGAGATGAATATCGTGGGTGTGGGGTGTGTGGCTGTGTGGGGACAAAGATGGAACTTTGTGTGTATATTATTGTGGGTGGGTGTGTGAGTAAGGGTAAATATATAAATTTGTGGTGTGTGATGAGAAAAATATTTATTTTTACAAATTATTTTTGGTGTACCTTTAGAAGTGGTTTGCCTTGAGAGAGAAAGTGGTGTGTAAATAGAGCCTCTCTTCTTTCTCTCTAGAGGGTTTAATTTTTATTTCCAAAAGACCCCCAAGACTTTGATACCATTTTTTAGCACAAGATTTCTCACTTCTTTCATTTTTGAAGATTCATTGAATCCTTTTATATTCACTGTTATATATTTATGAGGTTTGATCTTACTTTTTCTTGCAAGTATAAATATGAAGTTTCATCTTCAGTGTATACATGTGTATATATTCATTGTTAAAAAGTAAAAATGAAGTATATATATTCCCAAAATATATTTAAAAAAAAAATCTTTCAACAACTTTCTCTTTTTGTCTCTCTAACTCAACTTACAACGATGATGTACAACCCAACCCAAAATTAATATATATACCCTAGTTGAATAATATATACATATAAACTCAGTTGATTAATATATATATCCCAATTGAATAATATATATATATATATATAAACCCAGTTGAATAATATATATATATATAAACCCAGTTGATTATATCACAGTGAATAACATATATACATATATATATATTGAAGATTAAATTGCATATCCAGGTTCATCGCCATGGTGTATGGGTTCGGGTCCAAATCGCCGATCCAAACTGCCTGGGATCATGAGAGGTAGAGGAATGGTAGGGTTGTAATTTTAGAGAGAGAAGGAGAAAGACCCATGGCATGCCTTTGCAAATTTAAAGATGTTCAAGGGGTATTTTGGTCTTAAAATATAGCTTACTCTCTGCATGGGCGTTTGAACTACACAGTCCGTTAACTTGGATGGAAAAGTGAACAGTGCATTTTGGTCCACCAACCACAAGGGGGTTATTGGTGATTTCTGAATGTTAGGTGGTAATCCGCACTCGGTTCAAACCATGGGGGGGTAAAGTGAAATTTACCCTTATTTTAATTTAAATAATTTAGTCTCTACACTTTAAGTTTAATTTTAAGTTGGTCATTCTATTTAAATTTTTGTTAATTTTGTCTTCATGTACACATTAGAATATTGACAAGTGTCTTAAAATTATTAATTTTAATCTCCAATTTAGAAGGAAATACCAAATTGAAACTAAACCTAAAGTTTGGGACCATATTATTCAATTTCAAATTATAGGAGCTAAACTAAAATTTAATCAAATTATAAGGATGAAAAGTGTAACTAACCTTTTTTTTTTTTTTTGTTATAATGGGTGAAATGATTATATTGATCTTTATAAATTTTCATATTAAATTAATTTTTAATCACAAACTTGTGATTATTTGGGAAAAAATTGGGAATGGTAGAAAAAGACAGGCAAGTGAAAAAGAGAGTTTGTTGGATGTGCCAAAATGACATTTTATTTTAATCTATTGAATTAACATTGCTAAAATTTGGTATTTTAATACTGTAGTATGTTAAATTATGATTTTAACATTACCAAAATGACAACCACAGGAAATGCTCTTAGAAGTATATTTTTCTTAGATTTTTTTAATAATTTGTTTGAATTATTTTTATCTTATAATTTGGTAAAGTTTTTAAAAATTGATGACAATTATTATTTTTTGGTTTGACAATTATAAATTTAAGAGTAGTCACTCATTTTTTATAATACAAATGTGATTCAAATATATTGTGTGGGTGATTTTCCGACCACACTGCCCGCTTAGTAACCGGCTGGAGAGCACTGGCAGAATAGATGGCACCTGACTGACCTGCAACAGAAATATAAGAATCCCGCGGTGGTTTCGACCACCCGGGGGCACTCCGACGATCAAGTCAGTATATCTCTCAAAGATAAATCAAATACTAAACTCACAAGCTTGAGTATCAAAAACATACCTCAGACCCATGGGGGTGCCTCTCTTTTATAGCCAATACAATCCTAGTCCCAATAGGAGCCTGGCCCTAATGGACTTAGGATTACTGCTAATCTGGGACTCCCAGTGGGATTAGGATAAACTCTCTAAGAGTCTTATCTTTACCCAAACTGAAGTCTTCTCCCAATCTAGGACTCTTGTCCATATCCAAGTTGAGTTCCATCTTCATTCTAGGACTCTTGTCCCTTATTCGCTTATCTCGGATTCCGATATCTTCGGAGGCAACCTCGGCCTAGCCGAGATGACCTCGGCACAACGACCAAGACACGTGGCACCTCGGCTGACACGTCGGCGTCACCTTACCACGTGTTGGTACTCAGAAAATATTTCCCCACAACTGCCCCCTAGGTTCTATTACCTCGGCATTCTGAGGTGATGGAACCTATACTGTTCGTTCATCTGTGCCCCTCTGTCCGAGATCAAACTCGCCGACCTCAAAGTTCCCTGGACTTTACTGTCCACTGGTGTCAAGAATCAAGTTTCATGTTTTCCAAGCTGCTTGAAATCGCACCTCCTAGCCGAGGTTCTGGTTCCATTAATTCGTAAACTCCAAGAGCTTTGCAATTGCTTCACTCACACTCTCTGGTGAGTTCCCGATTTCTAGTCATCTATTTGACTCCGGCGATTTTCATATCGGCGTTCATTTCACTTGGTAGGTTCATAAACTCTTTACTTGCTATTAAGCTCGATCTTTCATAACTCTTCTGAATCCGTTTACTTGCCCTCTGTTGTTTTTTATTTTCGTCTGTTTTCAAGTTTTGAGTTGTTTGAATGTCTGGCACTGTTCTTGCTATATCTACTTTCTGTTGCTAGTATAGTGTCTGGGTCATTACTTTTCGTGTTCTTCACATACCTACTTAATGTCTGTACACTTGGCTTTATTCATGAACTTTGTTGTCTTCTTGACTCTGAATTTTCTCTTTCTAGCTCTTTTCCTCAAATCCGCCATTGTTCCAAGCTTTCAAGCTCTGTAACTGTCTTCGTTCCTCTTCTCCGGTGAAGCTTATATGATTCTGTTATTTTCGCATCCGTCGTCAGACTTTGGCAATTCTCATTCAAGCTTCCCTCTTTCTGGTAAGACACTTTTCCTCCTGATTTTATTTCTTGTTGCTTTCCAAGAAGCTCTGCTTCATTGTTAATCACCATTCCTGTTTTACCCGTTGTTTCCAAATCATCTTCTTGAATACACATTGTTCACACATCTGTTGATTTCTGCCACTGTTCTTGGCTTGACACACTTGTGCAATATTTTTGTCTTGATTTCCTGATAGCTTCATCACCATTCTTGATTACGAATTACATTCTTGTTTCTGTTTTCTGTGTCTTTTCCCAAATTTTTGCTTTCAATCCTTGCTTTCAAAACTCCGAGGTGCCAATCGCCAAGAAGAGCTTTGATCAAACTCTTCAGGAGGTTGATGCTGAGCTCGTGGCTGAGAAGGCTGCTGAGAAGTTCTTTCCAACTGTCTTCTGGGGGTGAGACACAACCTACCGCTAATGCCGAGTAGTTTGCTTCTTTCTTGAAATTGATGCCGAGGTAGCGGTAGAGAAGCTCCTCCAACTGACTACCGAGGCCGAACCATTGTCTTCCATCGAAGCAGATTAGTCCGACGTTCTTGGTTTCAGTCCCTAGTTCTTTAAGGTCTTCATTTTTGTACTTGCCAACCTTCTCTGCTCTTAACAAGCTAGTTGGTCATCTCGGTTGATCATATCTCGGAAACGTCTTTCAGTATTATCTCGGCTATATCAAACTTGTAAATTGCTACAAATTTCAACAAGTGGTAGACTTCATAATCTTCGGTTAACTCATCTTGTAATTTGCTCAAAAATTTCAACAAGTGTTAACATTCCTTGCTCCTTAATTATCATTCATTCTTCCACTGTATTTGATAGCCATGTCGGGTAATTGACTTCTCGGATGGCCCTGAGCTCCAAAAGTCTGTCTACTTCTCTACTGCTTTGACGTGCATCAACGTCGGTCCTCTTGCTCGTTGGATTACAGGTTTGGCTGACTTGTCGACGTTCAATTGGTGGCAAGTGATCTCAGGGTCAATGCCAGGCATTTCGTAAGGTGTCCAAGCAAATACCCCAATGTTTGCTCTCAAAAAAGCTTCCAATTTCCTTTCTTCTTCTTCGGCTAAGCCTAAGCCGAGAAGAAAGAAGCGTTCTTCATCCCCCTCCGGGACGAGGATTTTCCTCAGTGCCTTTTCACTCTTCTCGGTTGGCTCCATGCCGACATCATCTAGGACCTCTATGTCCTCGTTTTCAATCTCCATGAATTCTGTTTTGATCTTCTTCTATCTGCTCTTGCATGATTTTATACTTAGAATATTTTGCATGCCTTTCATACTTTGCCTCCTTTGTGCAATCTTCTCGGGGTTACATACCTTGGGTATAATAGCTACAAAAACTTTTACTTCGGCAAGATACTGACCTGTAAACTTTTCATAAATTCTAACAAGTATGAAACATATACTACTCAATGTTAACTTTGCAAACTTTTTCTCAAGTTTCAACAAGTGTTTTAACAAGAATTAACATATACTGTAACAGGGATCAACAAGGATTAACGTAACAAGTGTTAAACAATAATCTATTTGTAAATTACTACGAATTTCAACAAGTATTTAAACAACATACTTAGCTTTTTCCTCAACCTGTAAATTGCTGCAAATTTCAACAGATGATCATATGTCGGCTTAACGTTATCTTGTAAATTGCTACAAATTTCAAAAGTGTTAAGCATCTTCTTTGGTTGGACCAACCTGTAGATTGCTATAAGTGTGCAAATTATAACCTCGGCTTCACTTCGACTTGTAAATTGCTACAAATTTCAACAAGTGAAGGGAAACAGTCATCTCGGCTTAACTTCAACTTGTAAATTGCTACAAATTTCAGCAAGTGAAGATAAGGAATAATCTCAGCTTAACTTCAACTTGTAAATTGCTACAAATTTCAACAAGTGAAGATAAGGAACCAGCTTAACTCCAACTTGTAAATTGCTACAAATTTCAACAAGTGAATTAAGGAATAATCTCAGCTTAACTTCAACTTGTAAATTGCTACAAATTTCAACAAGTGAAGATAAGGAACCAGCTTAACTCCAACTTGTACATTGCTACAAATTTCAACGAGTGAAGATAAGGAATCAGCTTAACTCCAACTTGTAAATTGCTACAAATTTCAACAAGTGAAGAGAAACAGTCATCTCGGCTTAACTTCAACTTGTAAATTGCTACAAATTTCAACACGTGAAGATAAGGAATAATCTCAGCTTAACTTCAACTTGTAAATTGCTACAAATTTCAACAAGTGAAGATAAGGAACCATCTCAGTTTAACTTTAGTTAAACATCATCTTCGGCTTAACTTCGGTTAAGCATCATCTCGGTTTAACTTCGGTTAAACATCATCTTCGGCTTAACTTCAGTTAAGCATCATCTCGGTTTAACTTCGGTTAAACATCATCTTCGGCTTAACTTCGGTTAAACATTATCTTGGCTTGACTTCGGTTAAACATCATCTTCGGCTTAACTTCGGTTAAGCATCATCTTGGTTTAACTTCAGTTAAACATCATCTTCGGCTTAACTTCGGTTAAGCATTATCTTGGCTTAACTTCGGTTAAACATCATCTTCGGCTTAACTTCGGTTAAGCATCATCTTGGTTTAACTTCGGTTAAAAATCATCTTTGGCTTAACTTCGGTTAAACATCATCTTCGGCTTAACTTCGGTTAAGCATTATCTCCGTTTAACCAACTTGTAAATTGTCCACAAATTTCAACAAGCGGTAAACGCATTCTTCTTCTCTACGCCCCCAGTGTGAACTTAAAATCCACTTGGGTTCTCATCATACATGTAGCTTCGACCTTGTCGCCGAGGTCGAATTCAAGCCGAGGTTGTCGGCCTTGGTTTCTATATTGATCTTACTTGGCTCCAACCTGAGTTTGATTTTCGGCCTCGCATCGGTGAGCCGTTTCTCTTTTCTTGTTCCGATGCCTTTGTTCCCGGCATATCCTCCTTGGCCCTAGCATACTTCTCAATTCTGGCCAACTTTAGTCTAATCTTGTGTGTTTTTCTTTTTATCTTCTGGGATCTGAGATCTGCTCATTGTGCTATTCTCTTCTCGGATTCAGGTGCCGAGATCTTATCTTGCTCACTTAGGTTGAGCTCTCGTCTTCTCGGGCCTACTTGTCTAGGCTGAGATCATGTCTTCTCGGATCCGGGATCCAGGATCTGGAATCGGAGATCTGCTCACTCAGGATGAGTTCTTCTATACTTGAATGTTGTTTCCTTGGGAGCGCTCATGCCCCCTGTCTTTGCATCCCTTCTGGAAGGGTCTTCGTTCCTCCGCAAGTATCTATCCTTCCATACCTGGAGGTCATCTCCGTTGCTTCGATCTGTCGTCTTTGGTGCGTCACCTTCCTGACCGGCTTCTTTCACTCCGTGACTCTGGTCACGAGTTTCTGTGTTGCTATTGTCCCCTTCAACGTCGAGGTTGATAGATCTCCTATTCCCAGCAAGAGCGTTGTCTCCAGTCTGATCCTTCTGTCCGTCATTGGCCATCTATTCTTCTTTCTTTCCCACAGACGGCGCCAAATTGTGTGGGTGATTTTCCGACCACACTGCCCGCTTAGTAACCGGCTGGAGAGCACTGGCAGAATAGATGGCACCTGACTGACCTGCAACAGAAATATAAGAATCCCGCGGTGGTTTCGACCACCCGGGGGCACTCCGACGATCAAGTCAGTATATCTCTCAAAGATAAATCAAATACTAAACTCACAAGCTTGAGTATCAAAAACATACCTCAGACCCATGGGGGTGCCTCTCTTTTATAGCCAATACAATCCTAGTCCCAATAGGAGCCTGGCCCTAATGGACTTAGGATTACTGCTAATCTGGGACTCCTAGTGGGATTAGGATAAACTCTCTAAGAGTCTTATCTTTACCCAAACTGAAGTCTTCTCCCAATCTAGGACTCTTATCCATATCCAAGTTGAGTTCCCTCTTCATTCTAGGACTCTTGTCCCTTATCCGCTTATCTCGGATTCCAATATCTTCGGAGGCAACCTCGGCCTAGCCGAGATGACCTCGGCACAACGACCAAGACACGTGGCACCTCGGCTGACACGTCGGCGTCACCTTACCACGTGTTGGTACTTAGAAAATATTTCCCCACATATATAGTTACCGATATCTAATTATTTTAATTTTTTGCATCAATATTCTACTTAATAAGTTTTAAAAATTGAATAGTTTGGATCACCAAAATCGGCTCCAAAATGATTTCACTAAGTCCAAATGCTTGATCCCTGGATTAGTTGGTCCAATACACCGAATACCGAGTTATCAAAAAAAAAGTTTAGATGGCCAATCCAGAACCCTTAAAATAAGGTTCATGAATGGGAGTTAAAGGGTCATGCAACTTGAATTATCTACAACTTCCATCACTATACTGCGTACATATATGCATGAATACTATGGATGGCAATATGAACCCGACCTGACGAGGACCCGGACTGCCTAGCCTCGATAAATAGGGTTTTCTCCGAAAATTATTCCCCATATGGTCGGGGCTGGTATTGAAAAATACATTCTTGATGATTTTTGGGCTGAGGACGGAGATAGGCTCCTGGGCCCCGGTCCCGTCCCGAAATTTCCCCAAAGCATCCCCATTATATACCTATGTGTTTAGTTGTATTATATCTCTTACTCTCTGACTCTCTCATCTCAACTCTCTCTCTCTCTTAGTCTCGCGTTCTTCTCTCTCAACTCTCTCACTCTCCTTCAACTCTCTCGTTTTTCTCTCTCTCTCTCTCTTAACTCTCTCGCTATCACCGTCACCGACACGGCGACACCACCACCACCGTTGGCCCCGACCCCCCATTCTCTCTCTTTTCTCCTCACATCGATTTGTCTTTCTCTCTCTTTCTATTTCTCATGGCCACCGCCACCGCCACCGTCGCAGAAGGTCCGTCTTTCTCTCACCACCACCGAACCCACCGCCATCGCCATAGCCACCGTCGATCTTGCCATAGAGCCTGGTCTGGTCACTAGCGCTGCTCAAATCTGTGCCAGACGATGGAAGTGTACTCAGATCCGTTACCCCTCTCTCTCTCTCAGATCCGTTACCCCTCTCTCTCTCTCTCTCTCTCTCTGATCTGATCTTGTTGGTATTGTATTGTTGTTAATGATAATTATTGGTATTATTGTTGAAAACATTTTTTTTTTCAGATTAATTTTTTTTTAATTTAAATCTGTTGATGATGATGAAATATACTGATATATCATATATATTGATTTGTTGTTCTTGAACAAAATTCAAAAAAAAAAAAAAAAAAACTCGGAGATTTTTCGGGGTTGGGAAAACCCGATCCCCGTTAAGGGACGGGGATAGGGACGGGGAGTGATGGGTTCCCCCGCCAGGGATTAGGGACGGGGACGGGAACGGGGAGTGTAGTCCCCGGCCCCGCCCTGGCCCGTTGCCATTCCTAATGAATACACATATTGTTTATTTGTTGTATACATTCATACCGGAGTTGAAATAAATTGAGTCATTTACAAACATCAAATTGTTAAAGAAAAATAAAATTAAAATTAAAATTAAAAAAATAAAAGAAAGTTAGACCTATCAAATGGCTATAATCTCAAGGCATGCAAAATATATCAAACCTAACTAAATTAATTGTACATTTTAGTGCACATTACAACTATGTTACATGAATTCAGATACGGGTGACGAGTGCGGGTATATATTTAAAGGTCAGACTCATCACATCATAAATTTACGAGTACGTAGACTGGGCAAAATAATGTCATATTTTTATATTTTTAATCAAATATGTGAAATAAAATGATATTATATATAACTTATAATGTTAAAAAAACATTTATAGCAATATACAACAATATGTACATATAAGTGTTTTATAAAAAAAGTATCTATTGAAAAGTATCCAACACATATCTTATACCTTTATATAAATATCAAGTATCAGACGCGAGATCCATATAACATAGCATTCCAATACACAATTTTAGGTGTTCAATCTTTCTTTTATGAAGTTGACAAATCAATCACACAAGAACTAAAAAAACTGTGTAATTATAAGAAAACATTATGTCAGTTACCAGTAGGAAAATGCATTAATTCCACATCCAAATCAATATGTGCCCTCTGATGCCTAATGGCATCAACATGCTTAAGAACTATATATCAAGAAAATAAGGTTTCGTTTGGCAATCTTTAATTTTAGCTAAATAATTAAAAAGTCACTATAAATTGTCATATCACTTTCTTTATTTTTTACATATCTTTTATAAAAAGTCAAAAAATTACTAAAATAATCTGTTTCCATTCATAATAAGCATGAGCGAAGGGTTGTGATTTAAGACTTGAATGACTTGACACGCAATAGTGGAGTCAAAATATTAAATGAGATGAGACACTTATTAATTATAATATTGAAAATTTTTCTAAAAATATTTTACATAAATTTTTAAGATGGACTTCAAGAAAGATAATATATATATATATATATATATATTATTTATAAATAGTGTATCATGGACAATATAAAAAAAGTCACGGATACAAGTTTTAAAATTATATAATGATAAAGTAGCTTTTTATACAAAATTTGAGTAGAAATTTAATAAAATTATAATATTATGATGATATTATCAACCAATAGTAAAGAAACACATGGATAATGAATCCCACATGTCAAATATATCTAACAATCTAATAAATTTCACATCTTCATTGAGATTAATAATATTTGCATGTCAATAATGATAGACCTCACTATTATATTGAAATTTTCATAGATAATAATATGACTTATCGTAGTCTCTTTATTTTCAATTAAAACAATCATTATTATTCTCATAGTTTTAAAAATATCATTGATATTTCACTCTAAATAATATTTTTATTTAAAATATTTTCTTTATATTTGCCAAAAAAAAGAAACAAAAATCCAAAACCCAGGGGAGAGACGTGACCCCCCTGGACCATCTATACCTCCGCCCCTATTGACACGGGTTTGAACCCCCAACCCACTCCCCCTTCCCTTAGGTTGTAGCTATTTTACATATTTGAAAATTTTTAATACTGTGTTTGGTTGAAAAATTTGAGAAGGGATTTAGAAAAAGAAAGGAAAAATGTAGGTGAAATATGAATAAAATATACCTACATTTTACATAGTTTCACCTATTTTTTTTCCTTTCTCTTTCCAAATCCCTTAACCAAACACAGCGTAATGGATCTTTCAATAGTATTTAAACTCAGATGAAGTTCGGACCATTTGTTAGAGCAAAAAGAACAATGGATCTTATAGAATTCGAAAAAAGAACAATGGATCTTATAGGATTCTCAATAAATTCTTCGATTTCTTCTAAAAGAAAATGATTATTAATCATTTGTTTATTGATTCTATCTTTGTTTGTTCTGTTTGAAGAATGGAAGAATCCCAAATAAACTATCATTCTTTAACAAGCACAACAAAGTATTGAATTCAAAAGAGAAATATGTTTCTCATTATAGCATTGAAGTTATACAATGCAATGCTCTTCCATCAAGCTATGCTACTAAAAAATGAAAAATAAAAACACTAAAATTTCATATTTCCATGACATGCTTCATCCTGAGAAGAGTCTAGTAAAGAAATTCCCAGATTGAGGTTTTTCTAAACATGCTACATGAACATATCTACCCAACTTGTCGACTTGCCTCGGTTCACCCCTCGTATCCTTCTTGCAGATTTTGCAGGTTTTGTCGATCCAGCCTTCTTCAACGTATTGTCCATCCACTAATTTAAGAGGGGGGGGAAAAAAAAAAAAAAAAAAAATGATTTAAGATTAGGAGAAAAATGGCTGTTAAAAATGAAAGACATTAATTTGTGCAATATTGCTTTCATATTTTTCAAAAATGCTAGATAATATTACTAGGCAATGGAAATAAACATGGTCAAAGGCAGGCTTTGAGTTGATTCTGTTGTTGATTGAAAATTAACTCCAAATTACTAGGCAATGGAAATAAATAAATAAATATGGTCAATGAGGCAGAATTTTAAGTTTTGATTTCTACTTTTCCTGGATGGAAATAATATTTCATTTTTTGATTGGTTTGAAATGATTTTTATTTTTTTCAATGGATTCAAAATAATTAATGAAATATTAAACAAAGAAAGAATATGTATATCTATTCTATTATATAATGCAAATGGTTGAGTTGGTGTTGACACTTTTGTATCACATAATTTTATTTTTAAATTATCCCTTTATAATTTCAAGTACAGATTCTTTTGTAACAACTGATTCAATCTGGAACTGTCAATTTCGACTCACATGAAAATCTCAACATTTAGTATATATATAATTATGCTAAACTATTATTTAAATAGTTATGTGAACCAATTAATAACTTATATGCATTCTTACCATCAACGTAAGATTTAAAGAAATCCTTGTATGTTCCTCCAATCTTCCTTCTTAGAGCTCCATACTGCATCACATGAGAACATCCACTTCACCACTTAAAAAGAAACACTATAAGCTCAAACATACACAAAGAAACTCAAAATCGTGTTTGGATCTGTTATAAAAAACAAAAATAAAATAGAAAGTTAATTTTTTCTTCTTCTTTTCCTCTTTTTAGAAATTCCTCTCCAATTCCAACATCCAAACATAGCTTTAAAAATAAATAAATAAATAAATAAATTCAGTATGTGTTTACCTGTTCCCTATTCATCTTCTCCCCAGACTTGGTGGCTTCTCTAGCCTCATCAAGGAGTAGGGCATCCTCATCAGACCTAACCTGTGAAAAGTCAAGAGCATCTGTCACCATCCCAAACAATGACTGCTTGCTCTTCTCCTTCTTGGGTTCTTCTTCCTTCTCATTTTCCTCTAATTTTGCTGAAAAAACTCTTCTGAATTTCACTGTTCTTTTAACACCATGTTTGGTCAGGCTCTGGTAATTTACTCCGAAATTAGGGAAAAAAGCATTATGTGAGGAGGGTGACAAGGGGAGAGCCCCAAGTCCCATGTTTGTTTTCTTCAAACTCAAAAGATTCAACCCTCTATGCACCTCTTATGTAGGTAGCTATACGTGGGCACGAGATTCTCTCGTCTTAAATTCTTTGGTTCTAAATTTTTTTATATCTCAATTCATTTTCATTCGTACGATTATGTCTCGTAATTTTCATTATATTGTGAAGAAATATGATAAGATAAAGAAATTTGAAGACAGAGAATAGTCACGTGTCTCGAAATTGTGAAATTTTTTTACCACACTGTAATAAAATACTTTGAAATTGAAAATTATTTAGTGGCACTTATACCATCACAAATTCATTTTAGTTATTTATTCATATGAATTTCATGCTGAACTCACATAAATAAATAGTAAAAATGTATTTGTGGCATACCACTGGTATCAAATTTTTTATTTTTTATTTTTTATTTTTTATTTCTTAAGACACAAACTAGGGACACAACTTGGTGTGTGGGTATCCTTTTTTGCTTTGTTGAACCACCAGCCACCAGAGGATAATAATGCCAACTAGTATTACATTGCATGACTACCTCTTGGAAAAGCTAGTGGTTGGGTAGGAGAGTACGTGGCACTTTAATAGACTATTGAAATTTGAGAGGAGCATTTTGATGATGATATGCCCTACTTAAAACTTATTTTTAAATAATACAAAAAAACATATACAAACTACAAAGACATATCCATTTGGTTATGTGTGGGCAGAGTTGAAGTGAAACCAAGGATCAGAAAAAATATCCTATGAATAATCAATAATTGAAGCTCATAAGGCATTCACTGCCGGACCTAAAAATGACTGAATCTTCAAAAATTGTTTCTACTAAAAAAAACATAGGAATTTTAGTTAGAGCTCCCTCGTTAAAAAGTTTTACTAGTACAAGGATAAAAATATATATATTTCATAATTTAAGTCCTTTAAATTTGTGGAAGTTATTCTTAGACCAAAATATCCCATACTAAAGCAGAGAAACGTTGTTTTGTTGTGGAATGATTTAAAATTCAATAATTTTGATTTACATATCTCTAGTTTTCTTTTTCTTTTTTTCTCTTTTTTTTTTAAATTCTCTCATTAAGAACTATCAACCAAGATCTATGATGAATATGAAATTCAAATAAATAAATAAAATTTCACTAACCCAAGTCAGAGAAATCTTCATTTCTTCGACTGAAATTTATTTGCGTGAAATTTCTCTGACTAGAATTTCTCTGACTTGGTAGAGAAATTTTCTTTCACTAAAATTTCTCTAAGGCCATGTTTGTTTGGGTGGACATGATCTTGGGATTGGACTAATAGTCCAATAAAATTATTAATCCGATGTTTGGTTAAACAATTGAAGTACGGACTAATTATTTTAAACTTGACTTTTAGTTAAGATGGGATACATAATCCAACGAATTCGTAATCCCAGGATTATTAGTCATGGGAATGCTAATCCAGTCCGCCCAAACAAACATGGCCTAATTGTGTAAGGTTGTATTTGGTTAGGGGATTTAGAAAGGGATTTGAAAAGGAAAAAGGAAAACGTAGGTGAAATGTAAATAAAATATACTTATATTTTACTTGATTTCATACACTTTTTTCCCTTTTTTTTTTCTTTCTAAATCCCTTCTCAAATCTCCTAAGCAAACACAGCGTTGGGATAAATTAGTCATACAAAAATATAAAACCAAATAATATGGACTTCACCTTTGAAATTTTATTAAACTATGATCTTTTTGCGTGGATTAGATCTCATATGTATTTATATTGGAGGATGTATTACTAATTTTCCAAAAAAAAAAAACATATATATGAAAATGGTGTTCTCAAATTTATTATTTTTGTTTTCAAAAATACAAAAAACAAAAATAAAAAACGAAAACACAACCAAACACACAGGAAGTTTCACAAGCCTCTGAATTCGAAGTCTGCAGTTCAGTTCCCAAAATCTGTGTTTACACTCTCAAAAGCAAATAATACAAAACACTCAAAAATTTGCTGAAATGCTACAAAGGAAGTATCACATTTAACCTGTTAACTTGGCTTTGGGCAAAAAAAATGAAGGGGCAGATTTCTAGGGCAAATTATCAGAAACCTGGAATTATCATTTTTTCATAAACAGCCTATGAAAAATCATCTAAAATATGAATAACAGCAAGTAACCACTTCCTCTGCAAAATCATGTATGCCATAAGAAGTCATATAGGTCACATCTTAACATCTCAAACCCCCCCCCCCCCCCCCCCCCCCCCCCCCCCCCCCCCCCCCTCCCAAAAAAAAAAAAAAAAAAAAAAAAATGGTTGAATTACACTAATAGTCCCTATAGTTTGGAACTTATGCCACTTTGGTCCCTGATTTTTCAATTGTGACACATTTGACCTTGAATTTTGAATCTTGTTCCAAATAAGGACAATTGAAGATATCATTAAATTTTTCGAGGGTAAAATCGTCAATTTGATAAAATATAAACTAATTTGATAAAAATAAAAGTCAAACAAATATTTTTGAATTTTTAAAAATTATTCCTACCAACTAAAAATAAAATTATGTAAAATTGATAAATCTTTTAGATATTTATTTATTTTTTTTACCAAATTAATTTTTATTATGTGTTTGGATGATGATCATGTAAAATTAATTTTAAAAAATTAATCATGTAATTTTTATTATTTTTTATCAATTTTACATAATTTTATCATTGGTGGATACAAATAATTTGAAAAAAATTAAAAATATTTTTTTGACATTTATTTTTATCAAATTAGTTTATATTTTATTAAATTGACGATTTTGTCCTTGAAATTTAACAATAGTATTTTCAATTGTCCTTATTTGAAACAAGATTAAAAAATTAGGGTCAAATGTGTTACAATTGAAAAGTCAGAGATCAAAAAGACATGAGTCCTAAACTATAGGAACTATTTGTATAATTTATCTCAAAAAAAAAAACAAAAACAAAAACAAAAACATAAAGAAGAAGAAGAAGAAGAAGAAGAAGATGATGATGATGATGATGAGGGATTACTTTTCTTACTTTTCTTTCTTGTCTTGTTAATTGCAAACCACTACATTTTGAGATGAACTGTTTGCTTTTTTTCTACAGCATAGCATTGATCTAGTTAACCTGCTCAATTTACCTTCCTGGAATACACCTATCTGAGTTTTGGGATTTTCTCATACAGCTCTTAGCTACATTTGTAGCATCTACACAACATAGACCATGCCCACCTCAAGGAGAGACACAGGAGGCACCTTGAGCACAACATCCGCTCCCCGGCAATTCCTCCTCAGGAAATTATACCCGAAATTGATGGCCAATCTCTTCATAAGAGATGACCCTCGTTTTGCCTTGACATGTGAATGCCCGAGAATGAAAGCAGTCCCGGCTTGTTGAGCGGCAAACAAGTCTTGCAGCTCTTCTTTCAATTGCATATCCAAATCAGACCGTTCATCGGAATCAGACTCGTCGATTGCAAATCTCACTCTTCTTTCCACAACACGCTCCATCTCAATGACATCTGTCACGCTCTCTATGGTTGGGAAACTTCCTGATACACTCTGTGGTTGCACACTTTCCTCTATCTCAAAAGCTGGCATGCCAGAGAGCGCCACCATTCCTATCACTGCCAATCTACACTCACTTGATGATGATGATCCACCAGATCGAGACCCATCATCCTTGTTTCCATGCCTCCCACACCAATCATAGCGGATGAAATCGGCCAGCTTGTTAACAAGTTCGGATTCGAAAGAATCGACATCCTGGTGAACGTCACGGTACCCGTAACGGACGATACACCTGTACGACCGGTGAGCCGAGGGACCCACCCGACCCACGAGATACCGCTCGGCAGGTGGCACGTAAGGGACAGGAACTGATTTTACACACACGAAGACAAGGACGCGATGGAAGGCGGGTAAGTTGGTGACAAAGCGCGAGAAGTTTGCGGGGATGCCAGAGGTGAGATCAGTGAACACAATGCCAATCCCTGGGACTCGAGCAATGCCCAAACTTGGACCCAAGGCTAATAACCATTCCAATGAAACCTTGTTGTGCAAGTCGTATTCATATTTCTTGATGGTAGCATAATGCCAAACAAACATGATGGTGACAAGAAAGAGTGCTAGGAGGATGGGGAGCCAAGCACCCTCAAGGAACTTAATAAGTGAAGCCGAGAAATAGAGTAATTCAAATGAGCCAAAGAAGAGTAGGAAGGTAAGAGCTACTATAGGGGGTTTGTGCCAACAAAGCATAATAACCAACGAAGTGAGGCACGTGGTCACGAGCATCACTGCCATAACTGCCAACCCTGCAATAGAACAGTATATTTACCTAATGCTAGGGAATCCAGAAGATGATCCAACTGATAACAGATTGAAAGCATAGTTTACCTGATGCATTGCCCATATGTTTTGTATCTCTGAATCCAATGGTCACAGCAATGCAGAGGATCATCAGCATCCAGTTGATCTCAGGGATGTAGATTTGACCGTGTATCTTATCAGAAGTGTGAACAACCTTGACTCTTGGAAAACAACCAAGTGATTGACTCTGGTTGATGATGGAGAATGTTCCACTAATGATCGCTTGACTTCCCACAACGGAAGCAAGGATTGCTACTACAAGCACTGGCCACCTCACACTTTCTGTGAGCAAAAGTGTGTGCAACCATTATGCTACTTCAATAGTAAACATTAAATAAAATAAAATAGGAGGCAACTATTATACCAATCTATGCAACTGTCAATATCTTTGCGCCATTTGAGGTGGGCAAAGCTTGCTAACTATGTGGACAATCTAATAAAGCACATCACAATTGGATGACAGTCTAACTAGTATCACAATGCCAACATTATACCTGGGACTGAGACATAATAATTGATCTGGTAATTGGTCTGGTGATGCTGTGACAAGTAGGCAGCTTGACCCATATATGCCAAAATAAGTGCCGGATAAACCAAAAAGGTGAAAGCAATCTGCAATTGGTAAAGAGTAAGAACTTTTCCTTTTTGTAGGCAAGAGACATCTTTTGGTTGGATAGAGAAGATGGTGTCAGCACAAAACATTTAATCAGAGAAATTAAACATTTTGGCAAGATGTACCTGAATTGCAGCATACGAGAAGTGGCCAAGATCAGCAAACATTGCCTCTGAGCCTACAAGTACAGTTAAAAAATGTGTTGGCTCATCTGTTGTTGAGCTACTGAGTTTTCACAATACTATGCATGCCAGTGGCACAAAATTAACCAAGTTTTTAATTAATAATAAAAGGACTGGCAAATTACAACAGTAGTCCCTATAGTTTGCCACTTGTGTTAGTTTAGTCCTTATAATTCAAGTTGCAACAAATTTGCCTTTAATTTTACAATTTGTATATGCTTAATCCATTGTATGGTACCTATACATATATTGCATACAACAGCCTAACCACTGCCTTACTCGCTTAAACAATGTTATTGCCCACCACTATTACCACCCCTCAAAACATTTACTAAACTCCTGATCAATGCTGCCTTTCCTTTGTGCCCGCAAGGCATGGCAACATGATACCCTCTCTCTCTGTCTCTCTCTCGCTCTCTCTCTCACCCATTCTACAAACCTCAACACCCAATTTACACTTTGATTGCATATACCATAACCCCATTTGAATCCATCACCAGTGCCTACCGCCACTCCCAATACCATTCCAAGCTAAACACCCAATTTACACTTTGATTGCATATACCATAAACCCATTTAAAACCACCGTCACAGCCCACCGCCCTATGAAGCACCAACACTTCAAAACAAGTGCCGTATCTATGTCAGACACACGGACACTTCGAGGACATGCGGACACTTCGGGGACACATATGGGACACACCACATGGCGTGTTCCCTTAGTTAATTTATTTTCAGGGGACAAGTCGAGGACACATGGGGGACACACTAGGGACATCCAAAATTGTCTTTTCCTCCATTTTATTTAGTACTTTGATGAATGTTGAATGTTTAATATATATATATATATATATTTAATTTAAATACTTAAAAAATCATCTATATAAAAAAAATATATACACTGTAAGAGTTAATTTAAAGTTTTTTTTTTTATTAAAAAAAAAAGAAAAAAAGAATTAGTGTTAGTTTTTGTTAATATTGATTGTTTGTGGATATAATATTATTCTAGATAGTAAATAAAAATATATTAAAACATATTTTATTGCCGTGTCCCCGCCGTATCCGTGTCTCCATATTTTTGAAATCGCCATGTTCCGTGTCTACATCCATGTCCGTGTCTGCGTCCGTATCTGCATCCGCATCCATATCCGTGTCCGTGCTTCTTAGCCACTGCCTCTCCCAAACCCATTCCCGTATTTGCTCTTCCTATTGACACAAAAAACAAACTACAGGGACTTCTGTTGTAATTTGCACTAAAAGAAATTGAAACATGGACAATAATCAGAATTGCTAAATGTACAAAAACTACAACATATAGAAATGTTCATGGTTGGTGCCTACTGGAATACACGTCACATAGATTCGATATTCTTGTTATCAAAAATTTGCTTTGGATTAATACTGAATTGACAATCCCAATTAATCCCCAATGATGACCAGTCCGGCAATGGGACAGACCACCTTGAACATTCCCCATGTTCAAGTAAAACTTCAAATATTACTCGGACACTTCTGTGTCAACAGGTCACATGACATACCCATGTAAATCCTGGAAAGTGCTTTGATTATTACAGAGACCACTTACCAAAAAAAGACTACTGCTGAAGCAATTAATTTTAAGTACTCTTAAATTGAATTCTTGAAAAGGAATAAATCCTACAAGACAAATTATATATTTTTTAAAAACAAAAGGCCATTTCTATGAGACTCTGCAGTTTCTGTCATAGACAAAAATTCACCTACATCCAATACCATTTAGCAATAGAATTTTGGATCATAGATATCGCCTGCCAGGATATCTTGCTACACAGGTATCACAAAGAACTGACTCACCTGAAGGACTAACAAAATGGAAAGCATGAGAATTTTCCTTGTACAACTGTTTTCCAAACTCACCTGTTATGCACAATAAAATCCCACCCAATGACATCCATCCGCTTTTTCGTGTCTTCTTTAAGAACTTGAACATGTAATAAGGTGAAAGAGCTTTATAAACATGTGGGTTCCAGTGGAGTATATTGTACAAGCCAAGGGAACTGATGCATAGTAGCCAAGTCAACACCAGTGGCGCGAAAACAAAACCAACACGGTGCGTGCCATAATGTTGTAATGCAAATAGGCATACTAATATGAAGCAGGTAATTGGAACCATCGCATCTGCAAATGGAAGCATAGATATAGATGTAAGGAACATAAAGGGTAACATGAAACCAGGTACAAACCAAAAAACCTGACATTTAACTACAAAACAAGCAAAAATACGCAGTTTAGAAACTTTTAAGCCTAAAATTCTCTAACAACAAGCACTCAAAATCATGAACTACTTGGTGAAGGTAAATCTCATATAATTGCTCAAAGAAAAAAAAAATTATTATTAGATTTATCTCACATGGAATTCAACTCATAATCCTATAGTAGTATAGTTGCTTTAATTTCTGATAGATACATCTTAACAAGCACAGTACAGGAAAGGGTATGTGAATACGCAGCTAGAGTCAACAATACATCGGAAATAATTTAGCCAATTAACACAAGTTAACTATTCTACCTCTGTATTACTTATTTTTTTAATTTCCATGGGTAAATCCTTGTTCAAGAATAAAGATACGTGCTTCCATGGGTAAATTCTTGTTTACGAATAAAGATAGGCGCAAAAATGTATGTGCCATGAGAGAGATTGGATAAAACCCACTTATATAGATTTTTCCTCACGAAGAGAACTCCAATGGAAAATTTTAATTTCATCCGGTCAAAATTTGTTATCAAGAACTTTAGCCCCTACGTGTTACTGCATAATCTTAAGACTTGTCACTTGTGTATTTGTTTTTCCACTTTGGATGAAATTTATTAAATCACCTTTCGCCACTCTGAACTGTTATACTTATGATTGAGGTCAAAATCAAGGGCACATCCATGATCACTCTCAGATCACTTGGAACAGATCAAAAGAAACATTAGATATAATCCCCCAAAATAAAACTTGAACGCTGTGTTTGGTTGGGAGATTTGGGAAGGGAAATGGAAATGAAAGGAAAAGGAGAAAGAATTAATAGAATTTCAAATCCCAACTATGTTTGGTTGTGTTGGTTATAAAATAGAATTGATGTCCTAAAAGGTATCCTATTTCTTTATTTATTTCTCACCCCCTTTCTTTTCCCATATATTTTTTATTATAACCAAACATAAATAGGATTACATTTCTCATTCCTTTTCCAAATCCCACCTCAAAAACTCCTACCAAACACAGCAGAAAGGGATAAGGCAAGAAATGATAGGAAAGGACGAAAGCAGAACATTTGGACAATTTTGATGGTCCCCTTGGCATTGTAGGCCAAATAGTTTCGCTTCATATTGGTAATAATAAGAAAAACAAGGTAAGTAGCATTATTTCGACTCTGTTTGAACGCAAACTTGTCAAAAAATTACAAACCCCACCCCTCTCCTGCTCGATAACTTCAATTAATTCTGTTGGATTGTCATCTTAACAGCCTGCAAGGTTCTCTATGTACTGGAATAAATGATTAAATATTAACTAATACTTTCTTTGTATGATAGAGAGCTTACATTGATGATGTTCCTTAGACATGGATAACTCAAGGCCAGAAACAGCAGAGAAAACTGCAACAGAAACAGGTAGTCAGAAAATTAGGAGAAATGGAAGCAAATTAAGAAAAAGTCTAAAAGAAAAGAGAAAGTACCTGAAATGGCTGGAGTGAGCAAGCCATCTCCAATTACCATACATGTGCCAAGTAGAACCAAGATTAGCAAAGCAGTGTGCAAGGATTTGTGCTCCTCGAGCAATAATTTTACCCTCGAGCTCTTCTTTTTCTCCGGAGGGTGCTCTAGTTTATACGTGGAGAGTGCTTCATCGGCAACTTGACGGTTGGGCAGAAGGCTTACTTTAGCATGCCTGCATATTAGGGAATAGAGCGCAAAAGTACCACCTACAATATTATGAACTTAGAAAACTCAGTTTTGTGACCAAATGATTTGGATGTTTATCAGATTATTATAGTACCCACCCTCTCCATTGTCATCAGCTCGAAGAACTATAAAGACATATTTGAACAAAGGAACTAGAGTTAGAGTCCAGAAAACAAATGAAAGAACACCAAAAATCTCTTCATTCGTCTCTGAGTGATGAATGTCTTCTGCAAACGTGTTCTTGTAAACATAGAGAGGGGAAATGCTCAGGTCCCCGTATACTACACCAAGACTTTGATAAGCTAAGAGCAAAGTTGTCTTCCAAGAATCCTTCTGAAATACAATTCAGCAAGCAATTTCTCAGAACTGTTCAGTAAAGAAAGCATGGTACAAATCTAAGATGTGAATGTTCACCATTCACTCACATTAAGAATTGAAATTTTGTAGGTTAATCATGTCCAATCAAACAGCAAGAAACAAAGGGATAGGCTCATAATTATATGAATTGTAAATATATCTTTACATGGAACAAAAGTTGTGGACAAACCTTGGAAGTGCTCCAACACTTCGAGTAGTCAAGATCCATGCTTCTTAGGCGTCAATCTTCACACTTTTTTTTGTGTGTTGGTGGAGACCAGCTAGGTGCAGATCTTCACTGAAACAATAGAAACATTGAGGGTATATACAGAGACTGAAATTTTAAACAGAAATAGAAGAACATTTCAAAGAACCCAAAGAGACCGACCCAAATCTCTACTTTACTCCATCATTATCTAAAAGAGATTAAAGCAACACACTTTCACAACTTTTCAATAAACGCACATGACATCCATACCTTCATCATTCCCATCAACTTTTTAGCAGACTTTTAGCCTTTGTGAAAAAATCCAATAAAGCAATAAATTCCAAATGAAAAGTGAATGAGAAAATCCAAGAAAGCAAGAAATCTCCAAATGAAAAGTGAATGCCAAAGGTATTGTACCTCACAGACACCACAATTATTCAGTTGAAAGTCCCCAAATGTTGAAGAGTGGTTTTTTTTTTTTTTCCTCTGAACAATTTTTTTCTTCTTCTGTTGTGTGATGATGAGAAGGGAAAGAAACTGATAACTCACTATTGCCCCAAATCAAGCAAAAGAGACCAAACACAAAATGTCGAACTCTAGAACACAAATAACCTAGCAAAATCATAAAGACCGAGGGGATAAACTATTTTTAAAAAAAAAGTCGATTCACATTTTCATGGGAGAAACAAACAAAAACAAAAAAGAGAGAGAGAGAGAGAGAGAGAGAGAGAGAGAGAGAATGTTAAAATGTAATACGAAGGAAACTCACCACAATCACAAGAGACATGACTCAACAACAGTCAAGTTAAAAAATCAATCACAACAAGATGAGCTCGAGGGAATAAAGGCAATTTTAATGACCATAATAACCTCTTCTCTCTCTCTCTCTCTGCCTGTATGAATATAATATACACTGTCAAACAAACAAAGAAAAAAGATGACTAGATTTTCCACACTCCCACCAAACTGGGAAAAAATATAGCAAAACCTTCATGGGTAGAAAAGCCAATGCAATTAAAAAAGGGAAAGAGAAAGTTATAGCAAAACCTATCTCTACTTCCTTCTAGCTCACACCTTTTGACAAAAAAAAAAAAAAAAAACCCAAAACTTCTAGAACCAAACAAGGAGAAAGTTAGTTATACCTGTACATAAAACTTAATTCACAGCTCACAGATTGATTACCCAGCTTTGATCAAGGACTTACCAAAACTGATCTCCAGAAATATAACTTGAGACCATGAAGATGAATGAGACACCAATGAGTCTGGTTTATAGGCAGAGCCACGTGATGAGAACATGGCCCCTTCTCTCTAAGACGGTACACTGCCCCTCCATTCTCAGTTCACGCCAAATCGCCTACCCATTTTTGCCGTTACTTTTACAAACGCCATGGGGACCTTTTTCCTTGATTTGGGTCCCCATTTTGGTCCTTTTTTTCCAGTTGTTTGATTGGTACCCACTGTTTGCTTCCCGAGAAAATGACTTTGATTTTATTTGAGACAACAATCAATCAAAGCCCATTCTCAAGCAATGTCAATCTTAATTGAAGATTATGGATTTAGTTAAGTTCCATTTAAGCACTCATTTACAAACAACCAAAAAGAAAAAAAAAAAGCCCAAAATTAAAAAATGGAAAAAATAAATGAAGAATAGTTATAGCTAAGCAAAGCAGTTACGAACGATTTACATGCCATGATGAGTTTGTTTTTTTTATCCGCTTTGGACCACTCTCTCGCGGATCTGAATGGGGCTTGATAGAGATACATCGAAGCGTTACTTCAATAAAGGAACACACCTAACTTTTCTTTTTACTTTTTTTTTGTCCATGTGCGTTGTATGCATGAGCTTGGTGTGTCTGCCATTGAATGCCCATTTGAAGCTCGAATAGTGTGTGATTTTGTCGGTATTATTATTATTGTTATACAGAATACAGAAATTAACAGAACCGACATTTTGCTGCTACGGAAATTGTTACAAACAGACATGGGGAATAATATCTGAGAGATTGAAGTATATAAAGAGAGAGAGAGAGATTTGAGCATATAAAAATTGTGAGGATTTTATAGAGAACAATGGTGTTAAAAACATTCTTTCAATAAAAAAAAAAATGGTGTTAAAAACATGGGCGGGAGAAGGAATAAATGTGATATGTGAGACAGGAAGATGTGCCCCCCTCACAGAAAAAGCTATTCACGTTGGTCAGATTAGGATGCTGCGGCTCGAGCGATTCCCCCACCCACAGAGAAAGCTATTCACGTTGGTCAGATTAGGATGCGGCTCGAGCGATTTTACAATAAAATTATAAACTAAATAACGAATTGATAAAAAAATAAATTACACCAATAATTTTTATAGTTTCTTTAAATTTCACTTTGTAATTTTGTACATTATTTTTTTTGTTCAAGCTCATGACAAAAGGATTACATTGCAATAAAATTAAAAATATATAAAATTCAAATTATTAAAATTAAAATTACAAGAATTAAAGTAAAACTTCACTAAAAAATTAGAGGGATCAATAGTGTAATTTACCCTTGTATATATAAATTTATGGGAAAAACTATGGTTCACATCCCTCAAATATATATCTTATAATTATAGAAGAAAATGACATAACTATATACTTTTTGAGTCATAACTAAAATAAATAAATAAAAAATAGTCATAATCAAAATCTTAAAATGATGTCATAATTAAAATAAATTAATTATAACTAAAGAAAAAATAACGTAACTAAAAAGGCATAAGGTATAAGGGTGTGTATAATAAAATCTTCCTAAATTTATATATTGTATGTACTTCATACATAAGTACAATTTTTTTCCTCGACATAAGATTTATAATTTTTTGTTCATTTTAAAAGGTCTAATTTTTATTATAAAAAACATAACTTTATTATTAATAATTTTAAAGGTGCACATTATAATTTTATCATTTATAATTTTTATCAATTTTTTTTTATAACTTTTTCTGTAAAAATTATAATTTTTTTTTACAATATACACTTTTTTTAAGAACATACATTGCAATACATATGAGAGTGGTACGATGAAAATGAAAAGTTGTAAGGAAAAAAAATTACAAACACGTGGAATACAAATGTGTCTATGACGGAATGAAAATGAAAAGCTGTAAAAATGCAAGTGTAACTTGCATCCTTCCTAGTTTTTTTTTTTTCCCCCCCATTTTGCCACTCACATATGATTCCCCTTATATAAAACACGTCATTTTAAGAGTGCGTAGCGGTTTCAAATATTGGTTTGGGCAATTATTGCATGTCTAATGGTCTAAATTAAAATGTGCGGCGGTACTACATGCATCAATTAATATATACACTAATGTATCAACTAGTATTATATCATTATTACTGACCCCACCTATTATACAAATTATAAATATTCAAAACCTTTAAAATTATGTCATATCATCTGTTAATATACTAATTAGTATATTAATTAGTACATATAATATTATTCTAAAGCGTTTTATCAAAGTCATATTCGAACTTATTATGGTGAAAAAAAAAAAAAAAAAAAAAAAAACCTATATCACTTTAATAATAACTTATCATTTTACTACAATCAAATGTTAAACTCAACTAAGTTTTCAACTATTGAAGTGGAAGATGTAGTGAATTAAAGCTAATTAATCACGAGAGATGCAATAAATGTTGCTCCTATAAAGTTCCAAGTCTTGAGAAGATATATTATGAGTAATTAATATATTTAATTATAATTATAATTTTTTAGTATTATTAAGTTTTTGTAATTTGTGAATTATCATAGTTTTAGAATTTTTGGTAAAGTTTTGATTTGTGAAAATTTTGAAAAAATAATTGAGCTTTGGTAAGAAATCTAATTTAGTAACAAAATAGTTTTGCCAAAACGTTTAGCCAAATTTAACTCAAGATTTAACATTGTTATTTTTTAGCAATGATTTTGAATCATCAATGAAGGAGTATTTTTGTTTAGTCTAAACATATTTTTTGTCTTTATAAGTCATTTGACTTAACCATAAAAAAATATTCATAGCGGTGTGTACAAATTGGGTTGATGATATTTTCAAACCAAATAATGTTTGGTCCACACAAAATCCTCAGCCTGATCACGCCTGAATTACGTGGTACCATCAAAAGCAAAAAAAGACCTATGTTTTTCTTTTCGAAAAATGCTTTGGAGCTCTAATTTTTGAACTCTAAAGGTAGCTCTAATGAGTTGGTAGTGAGCTCCACCTACAGTGATGTGATGTTTTGGTCTTAGTTTATTTTTATTTTATTTTTTTTGTTCATTGCCATGTCATTAGTGCTTCATTAGAGTACCAAAATTAGTGGTCTGAATCATTGTTGTTTCTTTTCTCTCTTTGTCTACACCAAGAGTCCTCTTTCTCTCAAACAAACGGTGGTCTCTCTCTCTCTCTCTCTCTCTCTCTCTCTTTCTCTCTCTCAGATCTGAATTTGTGAAGGAAAAAAAATAAGGGAATGGGTGATCGGAAAACCGATCTCCACACCCTCGCCGCCATTCCTCCACCGACCACTGTGAACCACTCACCCCCTTTCACGAACCTCATCGCCGCAAATCAATCCCCCTTTTCCGTTGCTGCAAATCGCGGGGTCTCCACACCAAAAAGAGAAGCAAGAATGGTAGGGAAAGAGTGGGTTTAAAAGCACCATTTTCAGTTTCTTTCTTTAAAACTCCAGTGATCAAAACCCACAATACCTCCATTTTGGAACAAACTCCACATCTTTTCACCCACATTCTTTTACAAAAAAGAAAAAAAAAAAAAAATCACAACCCATAATGATCCTGACTCAATCTCGAAACTAATTAGCCCTAATTTGTCTATCTTGAAAGGTAATTGATGGTGTAGAGAGATCAACCATTTGTAAAAATCAACCATTTGTTCTTCGTTCAAGACTTCTCTTTCTTCATGTACATATGCAATAGATACTGTTGGAGCATGTGTGAAGGTAGAGTCCCACATTGGATAAAGAGTAAAATGTATGAATCTTATTATACATTAGATGTGCTCTCCACTTATGGGCTTGAGTTTTTAAGTGGGCATGAGTTTCTTATAATATATGTTGGGCCTTAATGTGGTATTTGTAGACTCTAGAGTTTCTTCCTAATGGATTGGGCCGGTATTGTTGTGCACTTATGGGCTCTCTAGTTCTCTAACAACTGGTATCAAAGCCAATGATAGACGATCTATGGGCAGGCTCTCCTAGAGCATTGTTATTGTTGGCCTTGGGTTTGCACAGAGACTCTCAACGGAGCAAGAAAAATCTATGACAACTCTTGATCGAGCAAAGAAAATTCCTGGTACACGCGGCAAGGTTGAACCGCGACAAGGTGGCTCTCAATGGATTATGGTGGCTTACGATGGAATGTGTGTAGGTGGCCCAAGCTAAACTAGATCAGGATTAAAGAGGAGTGTGTAATGATCTACAATGAACTTGTTGATGATAGATCAAGAATCGAGGGGGAGTATGGAGAGGCCCAATGTTTGGTTCACACATGAGGGGGAAATTATTTGAGCATGTGTGAAGGTAGAATTCCATATCAGATAAAGAGTAAAAGAGATGAGTCTTAATATTAGATGGCCTCTCTACTTATAGGCTTAAGCTTTTAAGTGAGTATAAGTTCCAAATAATGTATGATGGCCTTAATGTGGTATTTGTGAACTCTAGAGTTTATCTCTAATGGATTGGGCTGGTATTGTTGTGCACTTGTGGGCTCCCAAATTCCCTAACACATACAACCATGGCCAAAACAATAGTTGGTGATGATGAAATTGACAAAGCCAAGACTAAAGCTTTTCTTTTTCTTTTTCTTTTTTTTTTAATCTGGTTTTTTTTTTCTTGATACTTTTCTTGATGGGTTTGTATTTTTGGGGTGAATTTTGTGAGATGGGTTTATGAAATTTTGGGTATTTTAAGTGTTAAAATCAAATCTTTGAACCACCTACTTGGTCATTGAAATTGTTGAGTGAGAGGTTTTCTTTTTCTCTTTTAATTGGACCCCCATGAAGAAATCTGAAATTCTAATGTTTTTGATCATGTACGACCTTACAGAATTATTCTTAGGATTTGTAAAAAATTAAAAAAAAAATTGTTGTTGGATTCTTGTAGTTGCAAGTGTTATGAGAGAGAGAGAGTGTGTGTGTGTGTATGTGTTGTTTGCTATTTGAGTGGAAAGAGAGCTATGAGAGGGAGAGAGAGAGAGCAGTGAAAGGGAGAGAGAGCTTTGTTTACAATTTAAGGGGAAAGAGAAAAGAAAAAAGGCATGGGTTGCGTTTGATTTAATGCCTCTTCTTTTCCTAACGCTTGAAAATCATACATTTTGGGGGCAAATAGGACAAATACAGGAATAAGACTTTCCACCTCATTCGGACATTTGGAGTAAGCATAATTTCGGTGGATGTAGTAGAATTGTTTCAAACCAAACTGCTTTAGTCATGGCTGTCCCTTAAGGTAACTTTAATGTGAAATTAAAGTAGGTCCCAACCACCAGTTGAGGTGGAATCAAATGGATTTAGTTTCTTTGTAATAAGATCTTTACACCACCAAAAAAAAAAAAAAAGACCAAAAATCATTAAGAATTTAATGAGAAATTGTCTCATAAAGTTGGCCTCATGAATGAGGTATTGGGAATAGCGTGTAATTACCTATCCCATATTAATTGTAGAGGAATGCAGTGATTGGTGTTTAAATCCCAAGTTTTGGATAAGGGTATGAGCCCTTTAGGGCATCCAAATTTTTCGAAGAAATGGAATTATGGATGCTTCAAAGATGGTCTTGGGCTAAAGTTATGGTCCAAGTTGGTTATGCAAAAATTGCCACACGCTCGTCCGTCGCCCGCACGCCTAGACTGGACCTGATCGGACCGGACCGAGCTAGATCCGTGGGTCATGGTCTATGGATCGTGGATCTTGGGCTTGGGACTTGGGCTGGAGGCTTAAGGCTTGCTGGGATGGGTCCGTGGATCTTGGGACTTAGAGCTTGTGCTTGAAGCTTGTTGGAATAGATTAGGTTTGGGCTAGGCCGGATTGGTAGCCCATCAACCTAATCTTTTTTGGGCCAAGTTTGTTAGGTTGCTGTAGATTTACACACATGTATATGTAGACTGCATAACTTATACACTAATTGTCCCATTAGTTTTGCTGCATTGGTTGCGTGGGTTTGACTGCATTTGTTGCTAGCCTTCTTGGCTAGGAGGCTCCTTATCTCTCTTCCTTTGTGTATAAATAGAGACTAATTTCTTTGGTTGTCAACACAGAAATTCTTTGCTCTCATATTACAGTCAGTTTGCTTTTGTAATATTCTTCCTGAGTGAGAGTGTTGTTTTTGTCAGTTTGCCAGAGCTAAACCAAAGGTGCTTCTGCATTAATAGGTATATCGTCGTATTTTGGGAGACAGACGCCAACATACCTCTAGCACCCACGGTGAGGCGGCGAATCTGTTTTAAGAAGACTATGGTATCACACATGTTTCGATTTACTTTCTTTTCCTCATTTTTGCTATATGTATTTCTGTTTATTAAGTTGTATGATTGAGTCCCATGATTTTCTGTAAATAACTTAATTAAATATGAATATGTTTGTTTATTTTATTTAAAGTACACAATTTGTATAACAATCTTAAAACAGATTATATGTTTTCTATGAGATTAGATAAATGGATTCATTTGTAATAGATTAAACATAGTTGGTACTGCTGGAAATGGTGCATGCGTATAGTTACTGTTTCTTACATAGAATTCATGATTACGTTTTGGCTTCTGTTAATTAGGTTTAATTGTTAAAAAGAAAATTGTATGCTACTGTTACCGTTTTCTGAACCACCTATAGAAATTTCAACATGTTTATAGTTACTGTTTCAATGATACATGTTATGGGATTTAAATTATTAAAGAAAAAAAAAAGAAAAAAGAACGGTACTTGATGCTCTTGAATATGAAAGTGCATGATTGGGTTTTTATATATATTTGAATGTATTTCTCATGTGCTTCGGTAAATTATTATTAAAAAAAAAAAATCACTGTGTCATAGAATTGAATAGTCTACTGTTTAATTGATTTAAGTGTTTAAATACATTTCAATGTGTTATTATTATATGCAATGTTATTTGATAATTTTCCAGTTTAAAAGAGAATGCTTTTTATTTCTAGATTTCTAGCATAAGTTGCATGTTTATTTGTTTTTAGTATAATTTTATTTTATGAGCATAGTTTTTAATTTCCTACCATGATTTGTATGTTTCTTTATTTTATAGTTTTATGTTATAATTTGCATGCTCATGAGTCTCTAGTTGTTTAGTTAAAATTAACATGCCAAATATGTTCTACTTTTCTAGTTTAATTCACATGTATTTTAGATCCTAGATTTGTAGGATAATTTGCATGTTCTAAATTTTAATTTATGTTACCTACTTATTAATTCTAGAATTATTTGCATGATTTTATTTCTAATCATTTAATGTTAATTGCTGGAATTAGTTACATGTTTATTGTGTAGTAATTACATATAACTCTTGCCAATTAATTTGTATTTAATTTTTAGAGTTATAAGGGTTTTGTAACTTATCTAGTTTTATTTGGGAGTTATAAGTTTATTGTGTAACTCGTAAAGGTTATTAATTCTTTACTTAATTTTGCTTTTAAGTAAATTGCTAAAAGGTTTTAAATAATTGATCATTTTTACAGTTTTTTTTTTTCCAATTATTTGTTTTTTATTTCTTGTATTTTTCTGCTAACTTTTTTTTACATGAATACATACGCGAAAGGGAATGGGAAAAAAAATACAAAACCAAATGAATAGGATTTGGGACTATAAAACAAAAGTTTTAGACTACTAACCTTTTTGTAGAACAGAAATACCTTAGAAAGAAATTTTTGGACCAAAAAGAATCCTTAATTGGATTGGTTTATTATTTGAAGCAAGGTTGTTTGCTTGTATTTTTGGAAGAATTTTTATTTGCTTGTAATTGTTGTAACAGTTTTTAATTACTTGTAATTTGGTTAGCAATTTTTAAATTATTTGTAAGTTCTGAAACTTGGTTTGGTTTAACCTAATTTATCCCTTGAAAAACTTAATTCTAAATTTGTTTCCTATGGCTAGGAGTCACCATGCTCTTGAAAGTTTTATCTAAAGTTAACTAGGTCTTAAGTGGGATGGTGTGACCCCTCCAATCTTCCTGGAAACTTTTCTGATCATGTTCGATTCAAGGGTAATTGGTGAGACTAGTTTTGAATTAAATTTCTGACTTTGAGATTTTCTAGTATTAAGTTTAGTTTCTGGAAACACAGAATAATGAAATTATGTTGTATTTTTCAAAAATGGCAACTTTAACTAATGTTGATTTTGCTACTTCTGCCGTTGCTAATGTTGGTGGGGATTAGAGTCCTGAGACAACTAGCTTGCCAACCCTTACTGTGACCTTTGTGATCAATCTAGTTGTTGTGACCTCTGTGGTCACCTATTACTACTCCTGTTATTTCGGGAGGACCGCTCAACCATCATGAGCGCTAGGAGAAGTTCATTGGAGTGAATTTCAAAAGGTGGCAGCAAAACATATTATTCTACTTGACTACTCTTACAAGGTTTTTAAGTGAAGATCCACCAACCGTGGAAGAGAATGAACAAGACAAACAGAAGCTCATGGCTCTAGATGCTTGGAAGCAGTCGGACTTCTTTTGTCGAAACTACGTTCTGAATGGCTTGGCAAATACACTGTTCAACGTATTTTATGCAAAGAAGTTAGCAAAGGAGTTGTGGAATGCTTTGGACAAGAAGTACAAAACCGAGGATGCTGGTGTAAAGAAATTTGTCGTTGGTCGATTTTTGAATTTCAAAATGGTGGACTTTAAAACCGTCATTAGCTAAGTCCAAGATTTTCAAGTAATTATGCACGAGATTTATGCAGAGGGAATTTTGTTGAGTGAATCATTCCAAGCAACTACTTTGATTGAGAAGCTGCCCAATGGCTAGAAAGACTTTAAGAACTGCTTGAAGCACATACGAAAAGAGATGACAGTTGAAGAGCTCGTTGTCAGGCTCTGAGTTGAGGAAGACAACAAGAAGAAAGAGGAGAGTACCTTTGCTGTGAAAGCGAACATGGTTGAGTATGGCCAATCCTCGGGAGTGAAGAAGAAGCCATTGACAAGTAAAAGGTCAAAACTGGAGGCTAGAGGTGGTATCTCCAAAAGGTCGATCTACAAGCCGTAGGAACCTATTTTTAGGTTCAATGGAAAGTGCTTCAACTGTGGAAGCAATGGGCATCAGGCAGTTAATTGTAGCAAGAAAAAGAAGACCTACAAGAAGAACCCTCCACAGAACAAAAGTCGAGCTCACATGGCTGAGATTGAGGATTTGTCTCAAGATGTGGACGACATGCATCTGCTTGCTATTGTTTCAAAGGTGAACATGGTGGGGTCCAACCCAAAGGAATGGTGAGTGGACACTAGGGCCACTTGCCACATCTATACTGAGAAGAAGATATTCACAACTTTTGAATCGGTGTCCTATTTGTGCCAGACATTCGTAAGAGCCTTGTCTCGGGTTCTCTTTTAAGCAAGCATGACTTCCGCATGGTGTTTGAGTCTGATAAGGTCTTATTGAACAAGAGCAAAGTTTATGTGGGAAAGGGGTATATGTTGGGCAGTATGTTTAAGCTCAATATAATGACTATTATCCCTAAAATGAATGAGAAAGCTTCTTCTTCTAGTTATATGCTTAAGTCCTTTGAATTGTGGCATGGTAGATTGGGTCATGTGAATTATGACTCTCTGTGTAGATTAATCAAGTTAGATTACGTACCATCTTTCAAGATTAATCCAAATCACAAGTGTGAAACTTGTGTAGAAGCAAAATTGATAAGGACTTCATTTTATTTTATTGAAAGAAGTACCGAGCCTTTAGATTTAGTGCATAGTGATGTAGGTGACTTGAAAGTCACACAACCACATGGTGGCAACAAGTACTTTATCACTTTTGTTGATGATTGCACTAAATATTGTTATGTGTATTTGCTTAAAAGCAAAGATGAGACGATTGACAGATTTATTCTTTTTAAGAATAAAGTTGAGCATCAACTAAGCCGAAAGATCAAGACTTTAAGAAGTGATAGTCGTAGAGAATATGAATTGTCGATTATTGAGATTTGTGCTCAATTTGGAATTATTCACCAAATTACAGAGCCTTATTCACTTTAGTCAAATGATGTTACTGAGCAGAAAAATATGACGTTAAAGGAAATAATGAATGCAATATTAATAAGTTCTGTGTTGCCACAAAACTTGTAGAGGGAAACAACTCTCTCCGTGACCTACATTCTAAATAGAATACCTCAGAAGAAAGTGGACAAGACTCTGTATGAATTATAGAAAGGTCGCATGCCTTCCTATAATTTCCTGCGAATGTCAAGGTGTCTTGCAAAAGTGGTGGTACGTACACCCAAGCGGGTTAGGATAGGTCCGAAAATCGTGGACTGTATATTCATTGGTTATGCACAAAATAGTAGTGCATATAGGTTTCTTGTGCACAAGTCTGATATTTCAGATATACACAAGAATACTATTATGGAGTCATTAAATGTGTCTTTCTTTAAGGACGTGTTTCTTTGCCAAACCCAAGGAGAGGATCAAAGTTCTAAAAAGGAACTTGAAGATGATCCTAATGATAGTGATCAAGATGAGGAAGTAGATGAGCCAAGAAAGAGTAAAAGGGCCAAGACTTTCAAGTCCTTTGGTCTAGACTTCTTGACTTATATGTTAGAGAGGGAACCTCAAACTTTCCATGAAGCTGTGACTTCACCTGAAAGTCCTTTGTGAAAAGAAACGATTAATAGTGAAATTGACTCCATCTTACAGAATCATACCTGGGAGTTAGTTTATCTACCCCCAGGCAGTAAGGCCTTGGGAAATAAGTGGATCTTTAGGAGAAAGATGAAAGTGGATAGGTGATAAGTATAAGCTAAGCTAGTTATCAAATGATACAGGAAGCGAGAAGGCCTGGATTACTTTAATACGTATTCACATGTGATAAGGATTACATCCATTCGCATAGTGATTGCAATAACAACTTTATGTGGTCAGGAGATACATCAAATGGATGTAAAGATAGCTTTCTTAAATGGACATTTAGATGAAGAAATCTACATGGAGCAACCTGAGAGGTTTTCAGCTCTAAGGAAAAATAAGAAAGTCTATAAGCTTGTCAAATCATTGTATGGTTTGAAGCAAACTCCTAAGCAATGGCATGAGAAGTTTGACAATGCTATGTTATCAAATGGGTTTAAAATCAATGAGTTTAATAAATGCGTATATGTCAAAGACACTGATAGAGGTTATGTCATTTTGTGTCCATACATCAATGACATACTCATTGTTGGTGATAATGATGAAATGAACTCCCAAGAGATTGTTAAACTCTAAGTTTGACATGAAAGATATGGGCCTTGCAGATATGATTCTTGGTATTAAGATTATCAGAACATCTGGTGGTATTGTACCTTCTCAATCTCACTATGTTGAGAAGATACTTGAGAAATTTAGTAAATTAGATACGAGTGTGTCTAGGACATTAGTAGACTTGAGTCTACACTTGACCAACAATAATGGTCAGAGTATCTCTCAACTAGAATATTCTCAGGTTATTGGAAATTTGATGTATCTGATGAGTTGTACTAGGCTGGATATAGCCTACTCTATTAGCAGGCTTAATAGATACACAAGTAATCTGAATGCTACTCATTGAAGGGATATTATGTAGGTGTTAGGTTATCTATGCTACACCCGGGATTATGGACTGCATTATGCCAGATACTCAGAGATACTAGAGGGTATAGTGACGCTAATTAGATATCTGATATAAAAGACTCCAAATCCACTAGTGGTTATGTACCCTTGGAGAGACAGTCGTGTCTTGAAAATCTTCCTAGCAAACGTATATATCGAGATCAACAATGAAATCTAAGTTTGTTGCTTTGGATAAAGCAACTAAAGAAGCTAAATGGTTTCGCCAGTTCGTTGAAGATATTCCACATCGGCCGAAACATGTGCTAGCTATCTGTATTCATTGTGATAGCCAATCGATAATTGGTCGGGCACAAAATAATATGTATAATGAAAAGTCTAAACATATCCGTCATAGACATAATTTCGTATGATAATTACTCTCTAATAGAGTTGTCTCTCTAGACTATGTAAAGTCTAAGAACAACATTGTGGATTCGCTAACCAAAGGGTTAACTCAAGAATTAGTAAAAACATCGTCAAGAGAAATGGAGTTAAGACCTTTAGTAAATGTTATCGAAACGAAAAACCCAATCTAGCTGACTGGAGATTCCAAGATCTAGATTCAAAGGGTTATGTAAAGTCTAAGGATAACATTGTGGATTCGCTAACCAAAGGGTTAACTCAAGAGTTAGTAAAAACATCGTCAAGAGGAATGGGGTTAAGACCTTTAGTAAATGTTATCGAAACGAAAAACCCAATCTAACTGACTGGAGATCCCAAGATCTAGATTCAAAAGGATAACCTAACTGCGTGTAACGGGTGAGTCACTGAAGAGGTAAATCCTCTTGCTCATTCCTTTATATAGTGATACCTTGTGGGGGATGGGAGGTTAAACTAATGCTTTTAATGACCTAAGTAATGTGAATAGTCAATCGTAATATAGTAAGATACCTTATATAGGTCACCTATGTGAGCACGAAGTGAGGCCGCTTCTTAAAGAATTGACAAGGTCGAATTCTTTAAAAACACTTACTGAACCAGGTTAGTGTTCTAAGGCCATATCGGACACACCAGTGGTTATGCAAATGCGCGCGCCGCTTGCCCTCCCAAACAGAATTGGGTTAAGTCTGTGGGTCGTAGATCTTGGATCTTGAGACTTGGGCTTGGGTTTTGACTTGAGGCTTGCTAGAATGGGTTAGGTTTGGGCTAGGCCAAATTGGTGGCCCATTAACCTAATATTTTTTGGGCCAAGTATGTTAGGTAGCTGCAGATATACACACGTGTATATAGAGTATATAACTTATACACTAATTGTCCCATCAATTTTGCTCATTAGTTGGACAGTTTTGACTGCATTTGCTACCAACCTTCATGGCTGGAAGGCTCCTCATTTCTCCCCTTTGTGTATAAATAGAGACCAACTTCTTTGGTTGTCAACACATAAGTTATTTGCTCTCATATTATAGTCAGTTTGCTCCTGTAATATTCTTTCTATGTGAGAAAGTGTTGTCTTTGTTAGTTTCCTGGAGCTAAACAGAAGGTACTTCTACATTTGTGGGTTCCAACCGTCATATCTTGAGAGATAGACTCTGACATACCTCCAGCACCCATGGTAAGGCAGTGAATCTGTTTTAAGGAGACTGTAGTATCACACAAGTTTCAGTTTCTTTTCTTTTCCTTACTTTTGTTATATGTATTTCTATTCATTAAGCTGTATGATTGAGTCTCATGATTTTTTGTAAATCAATTTAATTAAATATGAATCTATTTATTTATTTTATTTAAATTACACAATTTGTACAATAAGGAGTGTGCATGAGTTGGGTTAAATTGGGTTGATTATATTTTGTAAACCTACCCACTTTTGAGCAGGGTTGGCTTTGAGAGACAAACTTTTAAAAGTAGGTCTTTTATGCGTAATTAATGTCAAAATTTTATATATATAACAAAATAATAAAGTATTTCTAATTTATTTTTTTGTATTTGCTAGTATTCATACAAAATCTGTTTGTATACGTAATTACCAAAATTGTATGATAAAACTTAATTACATTTGACTAGACATGAAAATATTATTACGAAAATTGATTTTGGAGATACATAGTTTAGTATAATTCAGTTTACAACAAGAATTAATATTAAACAAAATCTAAAGTTATAATAATGAAATACAAATTTGAACTAACTATATCAATTAATTTTACTTTTATTGCATTTTTAGATGCAAATTTATTAAATAAGCTTACATAGTTGAGCTTATCTACTATGTCGTTTTTTAAATATATATATATATATATAACTAATTCGTTCAATTTTTTTGTGATATGATTGGCTGAAGTAAGATTTAATCAACTTCCTCGAAAAAAATATTATCCCGAGACATCTGTAATTATATGATTAACAATATTTTATAAATAATCTATGCAATTCGAAAATACTAATATCTTATTTTAATATATTTTACTACAATTAACTTTTTAATGCATAAGCCACCTGTTTGTAAACCTTTAACCAGGAGAACAGGGAGCCAATCCTTGAAAAAATAAAATAAAATAAAATAAAAATTTAATATTAATAATTATCTCATAATATAGAATCTCTTTATTATGTTTGTTGTTGATTTGTTGTTATGTTATTAATTTCTTCTCCTTATGAGTTCATTAGTTGGGTTGGTTATTGGATTCTTAGGTCTTAGGGCAGTTTGTTTTGGGTTAAGTAGATGGGAGGGGTTTAGGATAGTGGAGGTGTTATTTAATGTTGTGTTTGTTTGTAGAGTTGGGGAGGGGATTAGGATGGTGGAGGTGATATAGATGGAGGTTGGAGAAGGGATTGAGATGGAGGTTGAGGAGATGGTATTAGAAAAATAGTGAGGAAATTTGAAATTTTTTTATTTTTTTTATTTGTTATATATTGGATTTTTTTTTTATAAATATTAATGTTTAATTTTTTATATTTTTTTATTTGTTTTATTATTTTATATAAAAATAATTTAACAATTCCTACACTAACAACTATCATTAAAACAAACACAATTTTATTTAATCCCCTCACTATTAATCCCCTCACTATTAATACTCTTCATTCTACTTCTGAAAACAAACGGGACCTTAAGGTGTTTGTTTCATAGGATTTCACTTCATGTTCAGCAGATTTACTAGGTCATTATTTTCAATCAAATAATCTTATTTCACAACTAACAATCATCGTATTACAATCCCCCCTAAACAAACACGATTGTATTGTGATTGGACTATAAATTCAGTCAGATTGAATTGATTTTTTTCATAAATAATTTACACATTATAAACTAAAAAATAAATAATTCAAACCATTAAAATGAAAACCGTAATGAATTTTATGGTCAAAACAACACCGTTTCCTAATTTTGCTTTTGTCCATTGTCGTCTACTACAACTAGTGATGGATCATATATTTAAGTAATATTTTAATTATAAGAATCACCAAATAATTTATCAAAAAAATTATCAAACACTCACATGCGTCCACACCCATGTGTGTTGATAATTTTTGAAAAATACTAGAAATTTCAAAAAATTTACGAAAATTTATGTCAAATTTCTTATATGGGTGCATGTGGGTTCCACGCGGGTTACACACATACGTGAAATATTTGATAAAAATTTTGATAAATTTTTTGGGATCTCTAGCATTACTTTAATTTTTTTGATAAATTACTTGGTGTCTCTAGTATTTTTGATTTTATAAAGTTTGTTTATATTGTGGAGACGTATTTTTAAGTAGGACCGCGTGAGTTTAAGATCTCGTCTATGTGGTACGACCTTAGATTGTAGTGCCTGTTAGAAATGATGGGAAAAATTCTGGGTAAAAACAGAATTTTTTTCCTAACTTTGGTCTAATTTTTAGGTAGAACCCGAGTGTCGATTTTCACTGGTCAAAGTGGTAATGCGTTCTATGCCGCGTTGTGATTCACGTGGTATATTTGATTACTCAAAACCATTATCGAGTGAATAGAAAATTGAAGCCAAAGTGTGCTTCATGAAAATGAAGTTTTTGGTGAAAAATCTTTAAAGGTTTGAATAAGGCATGTCCCACATTGGTTTGGTGGGAAGTTTTGGATGGGTTTATATAGCTTGGAATTATAACTTGAGAAGGGCCCCAAAGGGCACCCCAAGTTTGTAGAAGGGAGAGGTTATGGGCAAAATGGACTAGACCCATGGGATCCAAAAATCACTACACACACCCCGCCGCCGTTCGGTCGGGCTGGGGCGTAAGTGTGTGGTTAGGTTGGGCTTGTTTGGCCCAATACTAATCTTTTTGGGCTAAAAACATTTGAATTTTATTTTTTCTAAAATTAAATTCTAATTTGTCCAATTTGATTTTCGGAATTTAAATTCAAAATTGGGTTCGGTTTTCTCTAAATCTTGTTTTTATCTATTGAAATTTGAACTCAATTAGTACCAATTCAAACCCAACAAGTTCAGTACCTGTTCAAACAGGAATGCTACCTGTTTAATTCAAATTAAAAGGGTGCCACTACATCTGTAAATAGACAACCCTCATTTGATGATTTTTACACAATTTTCGTCCATATTATTCTGCAATTACTCTCTACATATTGCTGCATTATTTTCCTTCTGAGAAAAAGTATAAACACTTTGTGTGTTTATTGAACAAATAAATTGTAGTGCTGTATTTATTTGTTGTTGATCATTTCATCCTAAGAGATAGACGTCGATATTCTGAAAGCACCGTGGAGAGGACGAATCTGTCTTAAGGGCACAGTGTCAAACACTGGACTTGATCAGATTATTATTCGAAGAAATTAATCAAATAAGTTTTTTAATTTATTTTTTCTGTTTTATTTGTTTATTCAAATCATATTTTAATTTTATTTTTGTAACAAAATAAAATCTGTTTTTATTTATTTACTTTTTATTTCTAGTTTGATTTTTGTAATCAAACTTATTTCTCTCCTTTCTTTTATTTCTTTTGTATTTTGTTTGTTGTTAAGTACACAAACAGAATTTATCTTTTTAAATACAGTGAAGATTGCCCAACAATGCCATGTGGTAGGATAATATTAGTTGAGATTGTGACATTAGTCAAATCCCAATTATGACTCCTATGTGATGGAATCTCAATGGAGATATAACTCCTAAGTTGGGTATGAATGGAACTCTTGATGAGATTAAACCCAACCCAATTAGAAAGAGGAATTAATACTTAATAGGCAAGTAAAGTTTTAGATGGAAAATGACTTAGGATTAGGACTGGGCATAGGGTTATCCGACCTGCACAACCCGCCCTACCTGACTCTACCGGCACACGTATGGGCGGTTTCGCAAATACAATAGGTTAGGGTGTGGTTTGAAATAATTCAATTTTGCAGTTTGCGGGAGGGTTGCGGGTTTGACCCGCAACCGCCCACAACCGTCCGCACTATATATATATTTGGAAAAACCTGGCCGTTCATTTACTTGGAAGAATTTACAACTTCCATTATATGTTCTGTATTTGTTTTACTTAATTGACTTCTAGTCTTACCTAAGTTGCACTTTGGTTAATGATTTAAATGATTCAAAGTACTTTTTTTTAACTTATTTATCCACACAAAAAAAAAAGAGTATTTTTTTTTTGAACTGATTTTTATGTTTGATCAACACAATGCTCTCATATTACAAAATATAAACTGTGCAAATCATGAATATTAAACTGATGGGTGACATAAGTGACAATTCCATTCAATCTGTAGGCAGTCTCAGTGTGTGTGAAGTTAAAATTAAACAATATCTATGTTAATTTTTAAAGAAAAAAAAATTCAAACTGCAAACCGCCCACAACCGCCTGCACATCTACAAACCCTATCCGTACAAACCGCAAACCATACTGCAGGCGGTTGCGGTTTGACTTTTTTTCAAACCGCATAGATACGGGCGGGTCAAAACCGAACCGCAAACCTCACAAATCCAATCCACGAACACCCTTACTTAGGATGATGGAGCAAGACACTCCTATATAAAGAGCACATCCCCTTGAGTTAAGGTGCACGTTACATATTATTATGCATGTAGCTTTCAGTATTTATTCTATTGAGTATTCTCTAGAGAGAGAATTGTTGATTTTAGCATCAAAGTGCCCATCCGGTGGATAGGCCACCGACAGTGTTTTGTCTTGTAAATTCTCGGCGGGTTCATTTAGAAGATCAACTTCAAAAAACAAATTTTTAGAAGAAGAAGATCTTATTAATCGTACATGGTTAGATCAAATTTTAGCCCACATAATTTGGCACCGTTTGTGAGAAATGAAGAAAAGATGAATACCAAAAAGAGAAAAAAATTGACGACGATGTAGAAGAAAAACTATCACGACAAGGAATTGTTCTCAATGAGCAAAGTACAACGGTAAAGATATTGTTGGTATCGAAGAACATGCGAAGAAGAATGAAAAGCTCATCCAAGGTGAGTAGATTCAAGAAGAGAAGAATCAGAGTTAAACTCTAAGGGTTTGTTACTTCTAGTCTAGACCTTGATTCTAGAAGTTGTTGAAGGACTAGGCTCTAGAGTAATTCAACCTAGTCGGGCCAAGGAGTCACAAACAACTGATGACCAATACATTGAAAATTAAATTAAATTAATATGATATGATTATTGATACAATTAGATCATTTTTATTTAAAGTAAATTGAAGGTATAATTTTAAGAATAAGTCGTCCAATATTTTAAATAAATTATGTTTGATCAAATGTCCTATCAATTTTTGATGAAATTGATTTTTTTTGTATGAAGGTTATGCTTGATACATTCTACAAAGTAAATGATTTGGATCATTAAGATCAACCCGGTCAATGTCAATCTCATCTTAAAGATTTGAGTCGCTTATTTTGTAAGACATATTGACCATATCATTCATATAAAAGAGAGTAATAGTGTCTCCAACCACTCAGAAAATGTCAAATTTAAATTTTAACATATTATAATGTTCAAATATTCTAATTTATACTATTATTGTAGCGACCCTAATTTTTTTTACGTCATTATTTATTATTGTTATTTTTACTTTACTTTTTTTAGCTTTATTAATTGTGTAAATACATGAGAATTTAATATGATATTTAATTAATTATAATTAATCTGAATATTTATATATGTATTGTGTGAGTGATTTTCCGACCACACTGCCCGCTTAGTAACCAGCTGGAGAGCACTGGCAGAATAGATGGCACCTGACTGACCTGCAACAGAAATATAAGAATCCCGCGGTGGTTCGTCCACCCGGGGGCACTCTGACAATCAAGTCAGTATATCTCTCAAATATAATCAATTATTCAACTCACAAGCTTGAGCCAAAAAAGCATACCTTAGACCCATGGGGGTGCCTCTCTTTTATAGCCAACATAAACTAGTCCCAATAGAAGCCTAACTTCTATAGACGCAGGATTACTGCTAGTCTTGGACTCCCAGTAAGATTAGGATAAACTCTCTAAGAGTCTTATCTTAATACAAACTGAAATCTTCTCTCATTCTAGGACTCTTGTCCCTTATCCAGGTTGAGTTCCCTTTTCATTCTAGGACTCTTGTCCCTTATCCACTTATCTTGGATTCCGAAATCTTTGGAGATCACCTCGGCCTTGCTGAGATCACCTCGGTGTCACGACCAGGACACGTGGCACCTCGGCTGACACGTCGGCGTCACCTTGCCACGTGTTGGTACTCAGAAAATATATCCTCACAACTGCCCCCTAGGTTCTATTACCTCGGCATTCTGAGGTGATGGAACCTACACTATTCGTTCATCTGTGCCCCTCTGTCCGAGATCAAACTCGCCAACCTCAAAGTTCCCTGAACTTTACTGTCCACTGGTGTCAAGAATCAAGTTTCATGCTTTCCAAGCTGCTTGAAATCGCACCTCCTTGCCGAGGTTCTGGTTCCATTAATTCGTAAACTCCAAGAGCTTGGCAACTGCTCCGCTCACACTCTCTGGTGAGTTCCCGATTTCCAGTCATCTATTTGACTCCGGCGATTTTCATATCGGCGTTCATTTCACTTTGTAGGTTCATAAACTTTTTACTTGCTATTAAGCTCAATCTTTCATAACTCTTCTAAATCTGTTTACTTGCCATCTGTTGCCTTCTATTTTCGTCTGTCTTCAAGTTTTGAATTGTTTGAATGCCTGGCACTGTTCTTGTCATATCCGCTTTCTGTTGCTAGTATCATGTCTGGGTCATTACTTTCTTGTTCTTCACATACTTACTTAGTGCCTGTGCACTTGGCTTTATTCTTGAACTTTGTCGTCTTCTTGACTATTTTTCTCTTTTTTCATTCAATCCTCTGGCTTTTTCTCTTTCTAGCTCTTTTACTTAAATCCGTCATTGTTCCAAGCTTTCAAGCTTCTGCAACTGTCTTCGTTCCTCTCCTCCGGTGAAGCTTACGTCATTCTGTCATTGTCGTCAGACTTCGGCAATTCTCATTCCGGCTTCTCTCTTTCTGGTAAGCCACTGTTCCTCCTGGTTTTATTTCTTGTTGCTTTCCAAGAAGCTCTGCTTCATTGTTAATCACCATTGCTGTTTTACCCGTTGTTTCCAAATCATCTTCTTGAATACACACTGTTCACACATCTGTTGATTTCTGCCACTGTTCTTGGCTTGACACACTTGTGCAATCTTTTTGTCTTGATTTCCTGATAGCTTCATCACCATTCTTGATTACGAATTACATTCTTGTTTTTGTTTTCTGTGTCTTTTTTCAGATTCTTGCTTTCAATCCTTGCCTTCAAACTCCGAGGTGCCAATCGCCGAGAAAAGCCTTGATCAAACTCTTTGGGAGATCGATGTTGAGCTCGAGGCCGAGAAGGTTGCTGAGAAGTCTTCCCAACTGTCTTCTATATCCTGCCATTGATGCCGAGTAGTTTTGTTTCCTTCTTGTACTCCTTGTACCTTGTACCTTGTACTTTGTCCGTCTTTGTATGCTTTTAATCGGGCCGACGTGCCATTTTTGTAGTTTGAATAATTTTATTTTTCAATATTCAGGCCGAAGTGCATTCTTTCTTCTTTAAATGTATTTCTCTGATTTCTTCTTTGAATGTATGTCTTCTTTTTTCTGCTCTTGTATGATTCTATACTTAGAATAATTTGCATGTCTTCAAAGTATACCTTGACTGTGCAATCTCTTTGGGTAAAATACCTCTGTCACAACTTCTAATCTTGCTCATATCGGTCTTGTCCTAACACTTGAAAATATTGTAACAAATATTTTCACAAGTGTTGCTTAGGACTTGTCACTTTCTCAATGTCTTCTATCATGACTTCAGTTTTCCATATTTCAAGTTTTGACAACCTGGCAAGTACGCAGATATTGCTTGAACTTGACTTTAACTTGTAAATTTTTCTCAAAAATTTCAACAAGTGTTTAACCATCATCCTTTATCATAACCTCGACTTAACTTCAGCTTGTAAATTTTTCTCAAAATTTCAACAAGTGTTAAACCATCTTCCTTTATCATAACCTTGGTTTAATTATAACTTGTAAATTCACACAGAATTTCAACAAGTGTTAAATATCACATCGGTTTAACTTCAACTTGTAAATTCACACAGAATTTCAACAAGTGTTAAACATCATCTCGGTTTAATTTCAATTTGTAAATTCACACAGAATTTCAACAAATGTTTAAATATCACATCGGTTTAACTTCAACTTGTAAATTTACACAGAATTTCAACAAGTGTTAAACATCATCTCGGTTTAACTTCAACTTGTAAATTCACACAGAATTTCAACAAGTGTTAAATATCACATCGGTTTAACTTCAGCTTGTAAATTCACACAGAATTTCAACAAGTGTTAAATATCACATCGGTTTAACTTCAGCTTATAAATTCACACAGAATTTCAACAAGTGTTAAACATCATATCAGTTTAACCAACTTGTAAATTGCTACAAATTTTAACAAGTGGTAAACATCATCTTGGTTTAACCAACTTGTAAATTGCTACAAATTTCAACAAGTGGTAAATATCATCTCGGTTTAACCAACTTGTAAATTGCTACAAATTTCAACAAGTGGTAAACATCATATTGGTTTAACCAACCTGTAAATTGCTACAAATTTCAACAAGTGGTAAACATCATATCGGTTTAACCAACTTATAAATTGCTACAAATTTCAACAAGTGGTAAACATCATCTCGGTTTAACCAACTTGTAAATTGCTACAAATTTCAACAAGTGGTAAACATCATCTCGGTTTAACCAACTTGTAAATTGCTACAAATTTTAACAAGTGGTAAACATCATATCGGTTTAACCAACTTGTAAGTTGCTACAAATTTTAACAAGTGGTAAACATTATATCGGTTTAATCAACTTGTAAATTGCTACAAATTTCAACAAGTGGTAAACATATTCTTCTTCTCTCTGCCCCCTGCATGGCTTCCACAGACTCCTTTGTGAACCTTATAAAAGGTCTTCAACCTAGCTAACTGCAGTCCAACCTTGTGTGTTTTCTTTTTTATCTTCTGGGATCTGAGATTTGCTCACTGAGCTCTTCTCTTTTTGGACTTAAGTGCCGAGATCTTGTTTGCTAGAATCTTGGATCTGCTCACTCAGGTTGAGCTCTTCTCTTCCCGGACCTACTCATCTAGGCCGAGATCATGTCTTCTAGGATCCGGAATCTGGAATCCGGGATCTGCTCACATAGGTTGAGCTCTCGTCTTCTCGGGCCTACTTGTCTAGGCTGAGATCATGTCTTCTCGGATCCGGGATCCAGGATCTAGAATCCGGGATCTGCTCACTCAGGATGAGTTCTTTTATACTTGAATGTTATCTCCTTGGGAGCGCTCATGCCCCCTGTCTTTGCATCCCTTCTGGAAAGGTCTTCGTTCCTCCGCAGGTATCTATCCTTCCATACCTGGAGGTCATCTTCGTTGTAGTATCCGCTTCGATCTGTTGTCTTTGGTGCGTCACCTTCCTAGCCAGCGTCTTTCACTCCGTGACTCTAGTCACGAGTTTCTGTGTTGTTATTGTCCCCTTCAACGTCGAGGTTGATAGATCTCTCATTCCCAGTAGGAGCGTTGTCTCCAGTCTGATCTTTCTGTCCGTCATTGGCCATCTATTTTTCTTTCTTTTCCACAGACAACGCCAAATTGTGTGAGTAATTTTCTGACCACACTGCCCGCTTAGTAACTAGCTAGAGAGCACTGGCAGAATAGATGGCACCTGACTGACCTACAATAGAAATATAAAAATCCCATAGTGGTTCGTCTACCCGGGGGCACTCCGACAATCAAGTCAATATATCTCTCAAAGATAATCAATTATTCAACTCACAAGCTTGAGCCAAAAAAGCATACCTTAGACCCATGGGGGTGCCTCTCTTTTATAGCCAACATAAACCTAGTCCCAATAGAAGCCTGACTTCTATGGACTCAGGATTACTGCTAATCTTGGACTCCCAGTAAGATTAAGATAAGTAAGATTAGGATAAACTCTCTAAGAGTCTTATCTTTATACAAACTGAAGTCTTTTCTCATTCTAGGACTCTTGTCCCTCATCCAGGTTGAGTTCCCTTTTCATTCTAGGACTCTTGTCCCTTATCCACTTATCTTGGATTCCGATATCTTCAGAGATCACCTCGGCCTTGCCGAGATCACCTCGGTGTCACGACCAGGACACGTGGCACATCGGCTGACACGTCGGCATCACCTTGCCACGTGTTGGTACTCAGAAAATATATCCCCACATGTATGTATATTTTAAATATATACAAGTTTCATCTTTTATGTAGATATATCAAAGATGTTATGGTGATAATAGGAAATTAGGTTATATAATAGTGATTAGGTTATAATCTTAAGAGGCAAAAAAAAAAAGTAAAGGAAAAAAAAAAGCAAAGAGAGAGAGAGAAAGAGAGAGAGAGAGACGGGGTTAGGGTTTTATTTTGGTGGTTTAATTAATTCTCCAAATGATTCTTTGATCTTCAAAAATAATTGTGGGTGTAAAACACACTTTTCTTGATTTATGTTTATTTTATTGTTATTATTTATTTATTTTTGTTTATTTAATGTTGGTTTAATATTGTATTAGCATGAAGATGATGGGTTGATTTCAATTATTTTGGTTAATTGTATATGCAAGGTTTAGAGTTTTTATATATATTTATTTTATGGATGTAATCATACTTATGGATAAATGAAATTAAAATAAACTAGGAACGCATAGATAAATTTCAAATGCTCCACCATGACTCCAAGAATTGTTGTTTATTTAAGTAATGGTGAGAAAATAGTGTAATAATAAAAAAAAAAGTGAGAATTATGATTGAATGCCTTAGGCTCGGCATTGTTATGTTTATTCTCATGAGTAGATGAGGAGTTGTGTATATATATATTATTGCCTCGTTCTCAGGAGTAGATAAGTGCTCTGATTTGCGCACGTACGTATATGCTAACCGTTCAGGAAGTGTGGGTCAAACTCAGGACGGCATCCCCGTACAAGTTTGGCTTTGGAGCAATGTTAGGTATACGAGAGGCACATGGAATATATGTGCAGGCCGGAAGTGAAGGGCCGAAGTAGTGGAGTTAAAGTACAAAAAATTAAATATGAACTTATTGGTATAGTTTGAATTGTTTTGATTTGTACATCTCAAAAAAAAAAAAGAGTAAACAACCTCGTTAAATTACAAAATTTGGGCAAAAGCATGTATACATAATTCTAGACAACTTTTCTATTTTAACTTTTTACTAAAAGGGATCGATTAGATGTTGTAATTGAATGATCTTGGTTATAATAGTTTTTATTCATTTTAGCAATGCAGACTTTAGATATTGTTTTAACCCACGAAACAAGCTCATGTTCATTGATTTTGCAAAAAATGAAGTAAGACATTATTATGAACATTTTTCGTGTTTTGAACTTTTCTGAAAAAAATCATCTTAAGACAGTTTCTTTTCGTTTTCAGCTTTAGGTTTTTCGGTCTAATTCTGTCTAGGTTCTTCTATCAAGTTTTTCTCTCAACCTGTTAAGTTTCTAGTAAAACCTTTCATGTTAGCTTTTAGGAAATTTGATTCTGTACAACATTTGTTCTTTAAGTTTTGGTCAATTCGAATGATTTAAGTATGAAGTGGGTGGAGATAAGAAATAACTACGGTTGTAGGACTTGTCTTTCGGACTTCTTTTGTTTTCTGAAGTTTAGGGTTGATATTAGTTTATTTATTTATTTTATGACCTTAGTATTTTGATAATTTGGCATTGTGAATTATTTTCTAACTTTACATTATGTAAGTTGTTTTGACTATTTGTTGCTAATTTAATGTTGAAGGTTTTGGATAGTTATGAATTTATGATGGATGGTTTGGTTGGCATTTTTTAATTTTTTTATCCCTTGTATTTTTTTCTTGAGCATTGAAGTTTACCTAAACTTTATGGAGACGAGAATATTTAGATTTTGTTTCACCCTTAAGTTTTGAATGATAGAATATTGATTGGAATTTGGTCTTAATTTAATATTTAACTGTCCAAATTTTGAGACGTGACAAATATTCTAATGGCGCAAATGTCATTACTTTTTTCACAAACAAGTCAAATATAAATTTCATTTTGTGGTCCGATCACAAGAGAAATAGAATCGCTTATTAAATTTTGACATTTTATATATTTGACATGAAACATAGCACATCATTTTCAAAGATAAAAGGTTTGTCGCTTAATTTTAACTTTGTCAAATTTGTAAGTTATGTAACATTTTTTATTTTAATTTTAAAATTGTCCAATAAAAATTAGCTTTATTTTTTGAATTTTTTTTTTCAAAATTATCAAGATAAAATTGTAAAACCAAAAATATATAACTAACAATTCATATGTATTACCCGCACACAATGTGTGTGCCACGTAGGGTGGATAAACAAGAAGTCGAGTCAGACTTATATTATATAATAAGGGTATATATGTCATTTTAAATCTGACCTAGGTTGACATATAATCTAATCTGACCATCCTAAATAGTTCGAAATCTCAAGTTCGCTCACTTAACCCAATAGATATTAGATATGAATTGTTATTTAATTTTTTTATTATTATTATTATCTTGAAGAGCTATTAAGTAAATATAACATTCGTTATTTAAATTTGAAACTTTAGAACGTTAATAAAATTCCATTGTAAAATAAATATGATCTCTTAACAAATAATCTAAATAAAGCCCTCAAAACAAGTATATATACTTATATTTTATTATTTTTCTAATTTATTTTGTAAATAAATAATACAAAATTAAAGTTAACATTTATGAAAAATAGGTGGTAGCTCGAAATGGGTGAGGGTCGAATGGCCCGAAATTTGAAAACCACGTCGTTTTGTGATTTTCTTCTTCTTCTTCGTTGAACTTCATTGAACACAAGAGAACAGAAGGGAAGAGGAGGAGAGAGGGAGAAAGAGAGAGGAGAGGAGAGAAGAGCTCGTCACCTCCGCCGCCTCCGCCCACCGTCCTCGTCACAGCTCGCAGCTTGTTCGTCGCCTCCGCCCGCCGTCGCAGCTCGTCGCCTCCGCCCCCCGCCTCCGCCTCCAGCCCTAATAATTGGGCCCCCTCCAGTCCTTCTCCTCCTTCCTCCTCCTTCCTCTCTTCTCCTCTCTTCTCCTCCTCCTCCTTTTTTCCTCCTCCTCCTTTGATTTTCTACTTCTTCTGGAAAAAAAAAAAAAAAAATGACACCAAAGGGAGGGGATGAAACGGAGCTGTGTGTGTGTGTGTGAGTTTTCCAGAGGGAGGGGATGAACAGAGGGAGGGTGGGTGTACAAAGAAAAGGGGTGGGTGTACAAAGTAATTCGGGCCTTTCGACCCACGTCATTTCGAGCTACGAAATGCGATTGAACATTTATAAATGGACAAGCTGTACCAAGCAAACCTCTTGGGGCACTTACGGGCTGGTAGACTCTCACTTATAAGTTATGTTTCTTTTATCACCTATCAATATCCTAAAAATGCTCAGCCTTTACCTTTTTCATCTCTAATATCAACACTGCCATGGTTCCCCTCTCTTCTCACTAGCGATCTCTAGCCTTCGTCTTCAACTGCCAGCAACCGCCTCTAACGATGTCTTTCAATAATTCTCTAATCATTTTTTAATAAAACATCTATCTCCACCACGTCACTGTTCCTACCAATTCCTTAGATCTAGTGGTGATAAGAGAAAGGAGAGATGAGTTGGAGAAAGATAAGGCAATTTTAGCAATGATATATTTATCATTGATAACATTTATCAGTAGTTACGAGATCATTTAATTAGTTACTCAAGCTCACACTTAGTTATTCATTAATAGAAACACACACACTTACACACAAAAATACATTGATAAATTTATTAATTGATAGATATATATATTTTTTTTTCAAAAATGACTTGGACCCCAGTACCCCCACTGTTTTTTGATTTGCTCAATTTTATTTTTTATTTTTTTTTTTGTCTTGCTCTCACAGCCCCCTACGTAGAGGTGGGGGTGCTGGGGGGGGGGGGTCCCCAGCATTGTTATTTTTTTTTTTATAGACAACAAATTTGGTTTAACTAGATCTTCACCATTAGATTGATGGAGATCCATCGCTATGTAGAGAGAGAGAGAGTGTGTGTGTGTGTGTGTCACGACCCAAACCCGCCCCTATAGGCTAGAGTCATGATCGGCCAATAATCTAAGTTCACATATGGCCTCAAAGACAAAATTTCAAAAATATTTAAATAATAACAGGGCCTAAAGCAGAAGCAGAACAGAATAATATTGTCCATTGAGTTGTGTATACATGATGAACTGAAATATTTAAAACATCTATTATACACATATACATATACAATACATATCTTATACAACTCACACACACATACAAATTAGACTTAACGAAAATACAAAGCTCTTAACTAAACAAAACTATAGCCTCGACATTGAGGCACATCTTAGGTGGCTTGACAAAAGGGCAAACTCTGAGGCAAATTGTAATGCTGACCTTCTAGTTGCTTACCTACATATATATATATATATATATAAGGAAGATGAGTAAGTTAGAGCCCAGTGAGTAACATTAAGGTAAAGGGGTTAGTGAACGAATTCCAAGCATATTATATACGTAAAACAAATCATAATAAATTAGTCTCATAGCTTAACATAATAATAGTACATCCAACAAAACATAACATATCGTCTTCTGACTAGAGTAATAGGCCCCGGTCACCGATTATTAAATATAACACCACTTTGTCAAGTGGCTAGCGAGATCTCGTAATCACATAAATGTCATGGACCCGCATTAACATGTTGTCCCCCATGACTTGGGACTTTTTTTGGATGCCATAGTACATTCAAACATAGGACATTTGTTCACTTAAACAAAATATTATTTCAGAAATCATAACTTATCAAATAACATTTCGAATATAATTTATATGAACATATCTTTACAATAACGTTACTCACTGTAGGTTGTATCGATATAACTCTTCGAACGTCCAACTTACACAAAACACATAAACATATCGAAATACAAATATTGCTCTCTTTATCTCATATAACTTCTCTTTCTTATTCATTTATTTGTGTCGATTGTTACTCATTAATCTCTCATGAGACTTAAATCATGCCTAGAAATACTTGGAAAAAGATGAGAACGAAAATACAAACACAGAATGATTTTCCACAATGTGACAAAACAGGGTGACCGCTGGAGCGGTGAACATGGGTTCACAGTATTTTCAGACCTGCAAAAATATTTTCTGGTTGCCTTCAAAGTGCGCTCGAGCGATAACTCGACCGCTCGAGCAGTCTGCGATTTTCAGAACTGCTAATTTCATAAAAATGGCTTCCAAACTTATTTTCAGAACTTGGGGTCTAGTATGGCTTGATCAAAAACATGAATATACTTTAGAAAACATAATTTCATAATCATTTGTAAACCATTTGCTCAAACTCTTATCAATTTATTATGGTTAAATCCAAAACTTCAATGCATGTAAAGATTTCCAAATTCTTTTTCTTTGAAGAATAAAACATGAAATTGAATATAGAAACTTATAAAATTTCTAAAATAAAATGCAATTCAAGGCTTTCATGCATCAATAGTTCAAAATCCAAACCCAAAATCATGAATCCATTATTAATTCAAATTCTTCAACTCTTAACTCTTCAAACATGAAGTACAAACTGCAAGAATTTCTAAAGCAATATACAAGACATGAACTCACTTGCATGTATGGATTCTTAAATTCAAACTCAAAATGGTGAAACATTATATAATCTTTCATATTTTATCATTAAAGCTCAATTTCTTCATCTCTTGCTAAACTCCTTTTAATTTCATGAATGTGATTCCAAACTTAAATTCTTATTCAAAATCCATTTGCCTACAAATTCCATGAAATTGATCTTAAACTCTTCTTAATTTCAAGTATAAGGTGAAGATTCTACATGAATTGAGTACAATCACATACCTTAAGCTTTAATTTCAAGATTATTGATGATTTCCCCTTACGCTTTCTTCTTCATCTTCCAATTTCCAACACAAATATGGGTTTCCCTTTCTAAGGTGAGCTCTCCATCTCTCACTCTTGAATTCTCAAGCTCTCTCTCTCTCTCTCTCTCTCTCTCTCTCTACATTGCGCCACAAAACCATAGAAAACAACTCTCAGAACATTACACCTATACACACACCTTATTTCTTAACACCACAACACACACAAGTGCGCACTCTCTAGGCTTCCAACACAACACTTACTTGCACGTGTGCACACACAAAATTTCTCTATATACCCACATCCACATACACCCTCAATTCTACACACCCACTTCTAAAGTTAATTTCTATTCAAAATTAGACAAAAAAATGACAGATTAACAGTGTAAAAATATTTTATTATATATAACTCGCACATCCGACGTAAATTTAATTTTTAATATAATAATGTATTTTTTATATTATGTGACAGTTATTGTGACATTTTCTATCTAATTTTGGATAAAAGTTAGTTTTATGAGTAAAGTAAGAAAAACTTGAAATATGAAGGGTCAAAATAAAAGGGCCTGGCTTTGGTCCAGTCCACCATTGGACTGGACCGTGCTGTTGGGCCCGTGGGGGCCCACCACGGGTCCCGTTTTGAAAATCTAAACCGTTGAATGTGTAGAACTCGTCGAGTACTTGTAACAAGCCCGCGGGGGGACCTCGCCACAGCTCGGACTCGACTTTCTGTCAGTCACGGTTCTAAGTCTGAACCAAAGAATCCAAATCCGGCAAATCGTTTTTGAGAAAACTGATTTTTGAAAGAAGTGCCAAACATGGACTGCTTTGCCAGATATAGAGTCGCCACCTAAATATTTTATTTTGGGAAATTTAGGAAACCCTGACTCGGTGCCAAAAGGCCACGTGTCCGTCATTACCAAAGTTGCCTCGGCTCGGGAACTTGGGTACGATTGGGGAGGTCACTTCGTGAGCACCCCCGCTCGCCCGGTCATAGACCGGCCTCTACTAACCATGATATCAATTTTTGAAAACATTGTGAGTTCTTATTCCGGTTTATTAGCCTAGGTTACTATGTGATGCGCACAGCATACAAGTATAGACTAGATCGCCTGAATTGGAACAAAACATTTCATGTTCGTTTTTTGAAAATGGTTTGCTACCCGCAGGTAGGCTTGAAACATTTGATGATTTATTCCAATTCAGATAACCCGACCTTCACCCACGAGCATTCAGGCAGTTATATCATATAAGCACATAGCCTCATGGTAAGCATGCTATTCAGGGCGTTCACTCACACGCATGCAAGGATGCTAAAGCATAAAGCTTACCGAGTACTCCAAGCCAAAATAGAAACTTCATTAGAAATCATGCATGATCCTAAGTATACAGAAATGCCTAATGCAACACATACAAAATGCAATTATAGTAGGCTCGGCTATTCTAAGATGGCATATGGAATGCTACAACTATCATGTATTCAATTTGGTATTGAAAATACAATGCAGTTAGTATGATGCGCCGAGCCCGGTGCCTGCGAAACAGATGAGTGAATGCAATCATGCTATCATACTATATGCTAATTGAAACATGCCCTAATCTAACCATCATAAGCGGGTAAATAAAAGGGAGAAAGACGTGAGATTGGAAGACATACAACACACACACACACACTTATTACAGTTGTGCCCTCGCGCAGAGGGTCCAAATAAATATACAGTCCGAATATTACAGTCCCGAATGAAAGAATATTACAGTCCCGAGATATTACAAAATCCTAATTTAATTAACAAATTCCTAATTAATAAATAAAACCGGCATGCAAGCCAGGGACTGCCTTGCTTCTGATGGATGATGCATGTCCGGGTTGTCTTGCGTGGAAATCCACCGGAATGCCCCAATTAGCCTCTGTTTACACCTGTTCTTGAAATGCGTGCCAAGTCCCGGAAAGTTACTGATTCCTGATTTTGCTGCAACAGAGAGCAGGAAAGGGGCATAGCAATATATTTGCACAGAAATATGCATGTCTCGATCCTCGTGCCACCAATCACGCATACCGAGGCATGATGGCCGAGGAGTCGAAATGCACAACTCAATATAGGATGAATGCACATGAAACTACAGCTAAAACCTAACTCCATCATGGATAATCCGGAGTGTCGGTGACTGGGGAAATTGAGACACATTCCGTCACTCGGAGTACGAAATGTACCTCGTTTCCCGTGCCCGGGCTAACTCCTATTCCGGACACGATGCAATATGCATGATATGCATGAAATGCAACTAAGATACAATCCTAACATGCACAATGCTATGAAAATGAGATGCCTCGAAATGCGTGCACACGGGCACGCAAACCGAGAAAATGACAGAATGAGATGCAAGTGACTAAAATGGCATGGGAAAGGTAACATGGACTTATACTAACATGAGAGAACCTCAGCCACACTCACGTAAGAAGCCGGTTGATGAAAATGAGGTGCCTCGAAATGCGTGCACACGGGCACGCAAACCGAGGCAATGGCAGAATGCGATGTAATGACATGAAAACATGATATGGGCTTATACCAACATGAGTGAGCCTCAGCCACACTCACATAGGATGCCGATGGATGAAAAATGAAGTGCCTCGAAATGCGTGCATACGGGCACGCAAACCGAGGCAATGACAGAATGTGATGTAATGACATGAAATGGATGGCAATTATTCTAATGGAATTCCAGCACTAAAATTTGGGGAAAACAGTCCCGAAATGAGGCGAAATAATGCCAAATGCATGGAATTGTCCCGAAATGCGAATTTAGGCACCCGAAATGGCCTATAGCTATGCCAAACATGCACAATATGGACATGCAATGCAAAGACAGAAGCTAGACAGTCCCAAAAAAGGCACTTTCACAGTTATAATCATGGTCAAACAGCAAGCATAGGTATGGCAAAAATGGCATGCAAGAATAGGGGCCAAGAGAGGGGTAATGAAGCAAGTGATATAAGCAAAATCCAAACTGAAAAATTTCCCTCTACAACATTGAAGAGGGACCAAAAATATGAATATTTTCAGTATATGGAAACCTCGAAATCAGTGTACAAACATGATAGAAATGTGATGCAAAATGAGGCTCAAAAGTGGCTATAACATGAGATATGCAAAATAATCACCAAACAGCCAAAGACCCTTAATAAAACATGTAGAATGGGCCAAAATAAGACTATTTCCAGAACTGTAAAATGGCCAAAAACAAAAGCATGGTAGGCTAACTAAACATGCAAGAATGGGGAATAAAAGAGAGATATAACATGAAGTGGCATAAGGAGGTCCCAAACCATGAAAGGACCTAAATGAAACATGAAGAATGGACCAAAATAAGCACCTTTTCAGAACTATAAAATGGCCGAAAACAAAAGTATGGTAGGCTGCCATTGCATGCAAGAATGGGGAATAAAAGAGGAGTATAAAGGTAGGTATAACATGGAAGTCCCAAATGGTGTTGAGCCCTTCTTCAATGTTGAAGAGGGGCTCAAAATAAGCCTAATATCAGTTTACAACATGCTCAAAAACAGATTGATCATGGGCCAAAAATAGCATGCAAAATTATGACATATAAGAGGATCAATGAAGCAAGTGTATCATGGAGGGCTCAAACAGGGTTGAGCCCTTAATGAAAGGTGAAGATGAGCTCAAAAGAGGGCCCTTTTCAGTTAGGGCCGGAGCTTGAAACAAAAAGCAAGTGGGGCTTACAAATGGATCAAGAAAAAGGGTCAAAGAAGAGAAAGGTTACTCACCCTTAAAGACTAAGACTTTTGTTGCTTCTTGGACCAATTTGCAGCTCCTTTGGCCTTTGAGAAACCTTCCTTGTTGCTGGAAATGAGGTGGTGGTGGTAGAGCTTGGTGGTGTAGAAGAAATGGTGCTTAGGGACTTAGAGATTTTCAAGGAAATGAGAGGTATAGAGATGGAGTTGTGTATGGAAGCTTGAAGGTGAAGTTTTCTAACCCCAACAAATGATCTAGCTTGCTTGTTATAAGGGGCAAAGAGGGGGTGTAAAGGTGGGGGAAAAGGAGACAAACTTTCCCCCACAAAATATCCCCCGGATAAAGATCTTTTCTGGGGGATAAAGCTCCACAGCTGTAAAGGGAACAGTGCAAGGAGCTCGGCCGGCCTGGTACTTTTGCTGCAGGTGGCCGGCCGGCCACACCCCCTAGCCGGCCGGCTAGGGGTCAAAAGGGTCAAGCAGATTTTCTGGCCGGCCACCAACTGGTAGTGTCCTCCTATGTGTGTACAACACAACCCTGTGGTTAAAAGTCCAAGAAAGTGGGTCCAAGGGGTTCAACATTAGCTCGGAAAGAGGGGGTCAAAAGGGTCAGGTGGAATTACTGGCCGGCCACCAACTTTTAGGGTCCTCTCATGTGTGTACATCACAGTTCGGGGTCCCGAAAATGGGCTGTTAAGCACCGAAAGTGGCGTTCGGCCACAAAGTGGGTTTCTCAGACCCCAGTGTCCCTCAAAAGGGAGCAAATAGGAAGTATGCCAAAAATTAGAGCAATAGGAGATGGTTAAGCGGTCCCGAACCGAGGCACACGGCCTACGGTCCCAAAAAACCAGAAACCGGACTCCGAAATGGGCAAAATGGCCTACGGCCACCAAATGTAGCCTACGGACATTGAGAGATGGTCTACGAGACCTCTCCCTTCCCTCAGGAAAAGAAACAAAGAAAACCGAGCCTGGTTCGCAAACCGAGGCAAAGTACAAAAGAGAGTTCGGAAGTCCGGAGGCGGGGCTCACGGCCGCAACTCTGAAACTTCTGAACAAGCACATTATGCAACATCACCAAGTGCTCAGTCGGTGACGTCTGAGTCTTAAGGTCGGTCAAAAATGGGGTGTCTACAGTACTATATGTTTATAAAAAATCATGTTGATCGGATATCGATAGCTATGTGATCAAAACAGTTTTTTATCAACCGTTAATTTATTCACCACCCATTTTTTTTTATACAAAACTGATTTGATAACATAGCTATCGATATCCGATCAACGTGATTTTTCACAGGCATATAGTACTCGACGATTTCTACACATTGAACGGTTCAGATTTTCAAAACGGGACCCGTGGTGGGCCCTCACGGGCCCAACAGCATGACGGACTGGACGAAAACCAGACCCAAAATAAAAACTATAAGTGTTAAAGTGGAAACGTGACCCAACATAAAATGACAAAGTGTAATTTATCCTTAAAAAATGTTTTTGAAAAAGTTTATGTTAGTGAAAAAGGTTATATTTTTGTTTTTTAATTCTTTTTTTATTTTTCCCTAAAAATCTTTTATATTTTCAAAAAGTTTAACTACAAAGGGGTAATTTTTGGGACTAGACTCTATAAGGAACTGAAACTTCAGATATCACTCTTAGATGGTTGCTACATAATAAGACCACTCAACCATAGAGTGGTAAATTATGGACTTGTACACAAATAGGGATTCAAATCCACGCTCCTAATACTAGGAATGATTCACTTTCCCACCACATGTGTTGTAATCTAAGTAACTGGCCCAAAGAGAATGAAACTTGAGACCTTGGGGCATATGCCTCAAATGTGCCACACCCCCTCACATTAAAATAAATAAATAAATAAATCCTTTTCTAAGTTGATACCAAGGCCTTAATTGACGGGCGGCTCTTTTGCACTGTAGTCTTTGGATTTTTTTTTTTTTTTGGGCTATGGAGTTTAAGAGGTTGAAATAGCGACTGCATAAAATCCTCAGATTAGAGCATCTACGGGATGCCTAACAAATTTTGAACTAAATTCTAATTAAAAATTTATTTTTTTATTTTATTTATTATTATTTATTATTTGTAACGCTTTATTCTAAAATTTAATTTTATGATTTATTGGATTAAGCAAATAATCCTGTCCAAAGCAGCTTCTAGAAGATTTTAGGAAAAGTTGTCATATTCTTCAAAAATAATAATAATAATAATGGTACAGAACAGGTCAGCCGGTAGGATGTCTGGTTGAATGACTTGTAATAAATAATAAAATATTATATTTCATATTCCAAAAAAAAATGGTGTAGTAGTCGGTCGTTCGGCAGGATGTTCGGCCGGATGGCCAGTAGAATGTCCGATCACTCTTAAGAACAAATAGTAAAATATTGTATAACCTGTGAACAATGCATCGCTATATGAATTGATTTAGTGTAGCAATGCCAAATTTAATTTTGAGTGTAGCGAAATTGATGGAGGAGTGATTTTGCACCTTGTTAAGCAAATTTTGTCCTAAAACCATAGTCAGCTTGATGTAGATGCTCTTATAACTATTTTATCACAAGTTTGAATAAAATATAAAAAGTTGAGAAAATTAGTGAAACATCCCTCTTTAACTTTGTGCAGTAGGAGAAGTCCAAGATATTTTTTTTATTAGCTAAAGTCCCTCGATGAAATTTTTTTGTGATCATACTAGAGAAATTTCAAAAATTCTCTATGAAATCAGATAAATTTCTCTATATCGGGACCGAAATTTCTCTAAGTTTGGTAAATTTTCTCTAAGTCGAATTTTATCTGTAAAAATGTTGAAGAACCTTAACTACTATGAAAATATTTTATCTTATAAAATCTTAATATCAAGGACTTTAAAAAAATACCCCTAAAAAATTTCACGGTTTTAATATAATTATATCTTATTTTTTTAATTTTAATTTATATAATTTTATCAATATTTTGTTAGTTATGTGGATGAAAAATAATGTTGTTATCTCTTTTTATATTGAATTATATATTTTTTTTCTTAGGGCAAATTACCGGTGGTCGCTACATTTTGTCACTTGTATCATTTTGGTTTCTACACTTTCAATTAACACGATTTTGACCCTTAATTTTAAATTTTTTGTCAATTTGATCCAATTGATAATGTTGTTACTGGTTTTGATTGAAAATAATCACGAAATTGGTTGAGGTTAACTTACTGAAATTAGTAAATTTATAATTTCACTCTCAAAAATATGACACTTGCCACTTATATACATTTTTTTTTAATAAAAAATGTTAAGAGTTGTAATCAATTAAACCAAATTAAAACAAAATCATAAATTTATAGTCAAAATCGAGCCAATTAATATTATAAGAACCAAAATGACACAATGACCAAAGTATAGGGACTACTATCACAATTTGTCCTTTTTTCTTATTTATCCTTGGATGTTTATATCATTTTCATTAATTTCGATTTATTTAAATTTACTAAAAAGAAAGTTCGTATAATAATTATACTAAAACAGTAAAAATACTTGTATTTTTTTCATTTTTTTTTAAAAGTCAATGTAATTTACCTTATTTATTATTATTCTTCAGAAAATCATCCACATGGCTCCAGTAGTCGAAGGACTCCTATTTCCAGTATTGTTAGCACCATAAATAAATAATTTTGTTATTAGTTATTATCCATATAATTGCAAGACATGGGGCATTCTCCAACACATTTGGAGGTTATGAGAAGTTATGAATCATTAAATACATGTAAAAAGATCATGGAGGACAAAGTGGAGAACATGGACCATGAATTGGAGATAAAGAAGTTATGGAGACATAGAGATGAAGTAGAAGATCATGGAGTATGAAGTATGTAGATGGAAGGATATGGTGGTTATTAGGTAGTTTTTTTTACAAATATTTGCCTATAAATAGTCATTCATGGCTACATTGTAAAGGAATCCATAACTCAAATCAAAGAAAATTGATTTTTATTTTATTGTCATTTATATTTCCTGCACTTCATTTTCGAAACATAGGAGTAGAGGTAAATTTTCTACACTTTATTTTATGCACTTCTTTTTTGAAGCATAGGAGTAGAGGTAAATTAATGGTTAGTTTGATTGTTACTCAATAATCTTTCTCCATCTCCATCCTTCTTCTTTTAATTTTTCTTTTATCCACACTTGGCAATTTTGAAGTTCTCTTAATTGAGGCAAAGAACTGTCAACACAATCGATTGATAATTGGTTTAAATTTAATTTGTAAGGATTTTTTAATTCTTGCTAGCACACTTGCATTTATAGTATTTTCCGTCGTAGGAAAAAAAGGCAACATATATTTTTGGCACGCCTAGTGGAACGTCAAGTGTAAGAAAAAAAAAAATGAATTAGATTCGTCCATTGCAAATAGTCTAGATGAAATATTTTGGCGTAGATAAAAAATTTTGGATCTTCATGATGAGATTCATTTTCTTGATGAAACAAACATCCATCCATTACAATATTATTTGGTAGAAGAAAAAGACACGATTTAATTAGAGAAATTCATGAACTTGATAAAATGGCTAATAAAACAATCATCTTGAAACATTGTTCTTTTAAAGCTTCTAAAATATGTCGTGTGCACCTTCGGAGCAAGGTTTTGGTTCTTTTTTTAACAAAATTGAATCATGTTAAAAGAACCTTCGAATGCGTTTCTCCCTTCGAATACATTAATTAATTGCTAAATATGGTCTAAATTGTTGTACAACTCTTCATGAATTTGAGGCTCCTCATTCTGAAAGAGTTGAGGGGGGTAATGTTGGCACCATAAATAAATAATTTTATTATTAGTTATTATCTATATATTTACAACACACGTGGCATTGTTTTACTCATTTGGAGGTTATGAGAAGTTATGAATCATTAAACACGTGTGAAAAGATGATGGAGGACAAAGTGGAGAACATAGAGCATGAATTGGAGGTTAAAGGAATTTATGGAGACATAGAGATGAAGTGGAAGATCATAGAGTGTGAAGTATGGGAGATGGAAGGATGTGGTAGTTATTAAGTTGTTTTTTCCTACAAATATTTGCCTATAAATAGCCATTCATGGCTACATTGTAAAAGGATCCATAACTCAAATCAAAGAAAATTGATTTCTATTTTCTTGTCATTTATATTTCCTGCACTTCATTTTCGAAACATAGGAGTAGAGGTAAATTTTCTACACTTTATTTTATGCACTCCTTTTTCGAAGCATAGACGTAGAGGTAAATTAATGGTTAGTTTGATTGTTACTCAATCATCTTTCTCCGTCTCCCTCCTTCTTCTTTTAATTTTTCTTTTCTCCACACTTTGCAATTTTGAAGTCCTCTTAATTAAGGCAAAAGAACTGTCAACACAATTGATTGATAATTAGCTTGAATTTAATTTGTAAGAATTTTTCAATCCTTACTTGCACATTCGCATTTATGGTATTTTCCTTTGTAGGAAAAAAAGCCAACATATATTTTTAGCATACCTAGTGGGACGTCAAGTATAAGAAATGAAAAATGAATTAGATTTATCCATTCCAAATAGTCCAGATGAAAACTTTTGGCTTTCATGAAGAGATTCATTTTCTTGATGAAACAAACTTCCATTCATTACAATATTATTTGGTGGATGAAAAAAGATACAATTTAAGTGGAGAAATTTATGAGCTTGATAAAATGGCTAATAAAACAATCATCTTTAAGTATTATTCTTTTGAAGCTCATAAAATATGCCGTGAGCACCTTCAGAGCAAGGTTTTGGTTCTTTTTTTAACAAAATTGAATCATGTTAAAAGAACCTTCGAATGCGTGTCCCCCTTCGAATACATTAATTAATTGCTAAATATGGTCTAAATTGTTGTACAACTCTTCGTGAATTTGAGGTTCCTCATTCTGAAAGAGTTGCGGGGGTAATGTTGGCACCATAAATAAATAATTTTATTATTAGTTGTTATTTATATAATTGCTAGACATGTGACACTCTCCTACTCATTTGGAGGTTATGAGAAGTTATGAATCATTAAACACATGTGAAAGATGATGGAGGACAAAGTGGAGAACATAGAGCATGAATTGGAGGTTAAGAGAAGTTATGGAGAGATAGAGATAAAGTGGAAGATCATGGAGTGTGAAGTGTGGAAGATGGAAGGATGTGGCAGTTATCAGGTAGTTATTTTCTACAAATATTTGCCTATAAATAGTCATTCATAGTTATATTGTAAAGGGATCCAGAACTCAAATCAAAGACAATTGATTTCGATTTTTCTTGTCATTTATATTTCCTGCACTTAATTTTATACACTTCATTTTCGAAGTATAAGAGCAGAAGTAAATTTTCTGCACTTTCTTTTCAAAGTATAGGAGTAGAGGTAAATTAATAGTTAGTTTGATTGTTCACGTAATCACCCCGATTGTCCACTCAATCATCTTTCTCCGTCTCCCTCCTTCTTATTTTAATTTTTTTTCTCTACACTTAGCAATTTTGAAATCCTCTTCATTGAGGCAAAAGAACTGTCAACACAATCTCTTGATAATTTGGTTGAATTTAATCTGTAAAGATTTTTCAATCCTTATTGACACGCTCATATTTATAGAACGCTCGCATTTATAGTATTTTTCTTCGTAAGAAAAAAAGCCGACAAGTATGCATCTAGATTATCAAATAGCAACTTTACTTTTTTTTTACTTGGAAAATACTTAGTACAAATAAACATTTTTCTTCTTTTTTCTGAGTTTGGTTTTACACCAAGCTTTAAGATGAATCAATATTGACCGGGGTGTAACAAAAAAATATTAAGTGTGATTTCCTTTCAAAACATCAGTTACAAAATTTTTTGAACAAATTACCACAAAAAAAAATAAAAAATAAATCCCACGGTTTGGGCCATGTAACAAAATAGACATTGAATTTTTAATTTTGTCAATTTAAACCTTATATTTTGGATTTGTTTTCAATTTAAACCATTTGCCTATTTTTGTTAAGTAAAATCAATAAAAAAATTTGATATTTTAGTCATTAAACTCATGAAAAAATATATTTTAGATATTTTATATATACCTACATTGAGTTTAATGATTAGAAATTTTTTTCCCGTCAATTTTATTTAACGAAAAGAGGCTAATGTTTTAAATTAAAAATAAATCAAAAAATTAGAATTTAAATATTCAAAGTTTATTTTGTTCCAAAACTAAAACTCTAGAGTTTTTATTTTATTTATAATTGTCCCAAATTTTTTTTTATAACAGTCAAAACTTATCGTATCATGGACTTGTGAATTAGTTATTAATCGAAACATATTGAGAATCAACTTATACACATTTTATTTTTATTTTTATGAATTTATTAAAGACAGATCAATATCAGAAAGGCAAACTGTATGTGTTGACAACGATCGGCCCAAACTGTATGTGTTGATTGATATTTGAAACCATGGATGACACCTTATTAGGCCCAAATAAATAGGGCCTCCTATTTGAGCATTCCAATCTTATAAATAAATAATAGGTAACTGACCCAAAGGTCCAAGCCCAACATATCATATCCCATTTAGGCTCAAAATAAATTTAATACTCCATTAAGTCCTCAAATTATCAATAAGACGAAAATACCCACAATATATCATCCAATTTACACGAGCGCAACCATCACCCACGATCATCTCAGTCTGATCAATACACTGTCACATCTCCGCCGCTCGAAATCAAATTCTCAACCCTCTATCTCTCATTCGTTCAACTCCATTCCCTCTAAAACCCTACCCTAACCACAAAACGAAACCGTTCATCTTCATCACCCACGATCATCTCAGTCTGATCAGTACACTGTTACATCTCCGTCGCTCGAAATTGCATTCTCATTCCTCCATCTCTCCTACGTTCGACTCCATTCCCTCTGAAACCCTACCCTAACCACAAAATGAAACCGTTCATCTTCAACACAACACCAAGCCGTTCATATTCTCCAATCGGCGACTCTCAACAACACGAAGAACCATCACCACTCTGAAGAAATTTCATAGTTCCTGACTTCCGATTCACAGAAATGGGGAAAAAAAGTAACATCTCTCTTCACTTATTCATTATTTTTCATTCAAATTTGTACATTATTCTTTCATAGTTCGTATATACACATTTTACATACTTCAAAATGTATAAACCTTCTTTTATATGTTTTAAAACATTCTAGTCCCCTGTTTTTAAACGTTCTAATCCACTGTTTTTACACATAAATTCCTATTTTTGCACATTCAACATCTTATTCTTATTCTTGTTGTTCAATATTGGCTTTTCTTATTGTTATTTTTGAATACTTAATCTTCTCATTGTTATTGTTGTTGTTTACAAAATACAATGGGTCGTTCCGATTGTTGATACTGTTTATAAAAACTGCAACATCATAGAGTTTCATTTCATCACTCTACAAGTAACATATCTAAATTTATTCAAACTGCAAATGAAACTACAAAATTACACAGTTTAATCACTACTCAAAACAAATAGGTAACTTATTATGAAGTGCAAATCAAACTGTCAAATTATACAGTTTCGTAACTGTTACCAACAAATACATATAACTTCATATTAAACTGCATATAAAACTTCAAAATTATGCAGTTTTGTCACTATATTACTCATACCCTGCTGTCGCTTTCATTTTTTCAGAAATAGCTGTTGGAAGATATTGGAAGAAATAAACCCATATGCCCAAAAATCCAATCAGGGATTTAAGTATCTTTCCTTTTGAAAGTCCGTCTCCTGTATCCACTGAAATGCCACCAACATCTCCCCCTCCACAAAAAACCCAACCACCACAACCAAACACCACAAACCCTACCAAAAACCCACAAAACAACCATACTACCTACAAGAAAAAGCCCAAAAACTACACCACAGACCCCACCCACACAACAAACACCAACCACACCTCCAACCACAATAAAAACAAACAAAAGAAAGCCAACAAAAAAAACAAGAAACTCCTCCAACCAAAAAAAGAAAGCTCCAAGAAAGCCAATCAACTCCTATAACAAAAACCAAGGCATCAAAAGGGAAAAAAGCAGCAGTTCCTGCAAATAGAGTCCAACAATTTAATTACCATTCCAACATCGGAACAGTAATCAAACTGTTGAAGAGGGTCAAATTCATAAAAGCCCAACAGACAGAGTTGGAAAAAAGCCCTTTTTGACCCATTATAAATGCTCTCTCCTCAACACAACTGAAGGCCTCTTGGTGCAGATGCTACAATTCCATTGTAGCAAAAATGACAACACTCTACAACAAAAGAAAAAGAGCATTTATACTTGGCAAAAAGGAAATGAAACTCAGAAACAGTGATGTCAAGCTCATTTTTGGTATCGACTATGGAGAAGACAACATCACCACCAAATCCTATGCAAGACCAAAGGATTTTGAGCTTCCATTTTACAAACGAAGATGCAAATCAGTAAAGAGATTGGATGGCAAGTCTTTGACCAAAATGTTTCAACAAACAAAAAAAAGAAAATCAACCAATGATCGACAAGATCTTGCAAGGGTCATCACCCTTTACTTGTGCTTGAAACTTCTCATGCCTACAACAGGCCATACACTCAGTTGGAGTTTCCTCAACTATTTGACAATTTCAACAACATCAAGAAGCACAATTGGGTTGAGGCAATAAAAGACACACTGATGAATTCAATGGCAAATGCAAACAACAACCCAAGGCATGTCACTGGATGCGTCATGTTACTCTTGGTAAACACATTACTCAACTACTTCATACAAAAATATTAGGCATCCACCTATTTCTAACTATCTAACATATTTCAATTTTTTTTTACAGTACTGGTACTGTGAGCATAGTAAACTCCTCCGACCATCCAACAAAGAAGGCTTCCCAAGGTTTATGAAATGGAACCTTGGCAAAATGTACTCCAAGTGGAAACACATCAGCCTTGCTCACTTTGAAAAGGTATTCAAACTCTTCTACACTATCATAGCACAAATCTATTCAACACTCCTTTCACAGTCATTATAGTAAAAATCATGTTATGAAACTGTCAAATTCTTCAGTTTCAAATAACATATATTCAACACTTGACTCACATTATTCACAGTACAAATCCTATTATGAAACAATAAGGGTGTGTTTTGTAACGTTTACATTTTCAGTTTATATTTACAAAAATTTTATAAACTGATTTTTGTTTATTTTAAAAAAAACATAAACTACAAACGCGTTTGGTAATTGACAAAATGTTTAAAAAAGTTAAAAATATAAAAAAGAGTGAGAAATGGCAAGTGGCGGCGGAAGACGGTGCTGAAAAGTAGTGACGGTGGGTGGTGGGTAGCTGGTGGTGGCAGGTGGGTGGGCGGGTGGTAGCGAGTAGGTGGTGGTGGTGGTGGTGGTGGTGACGGGTGGTGGTGGCAGGTGGGTGGCGGATGGCGGGTGGTGGTGGTAGGTGGTGGTGGCGGTAGGTGACGGGTGGGTGGGTGACGGTGGCGGGTGAGTGGTGGGTGACGGTGGCGGGTGTGTGGTGGGTGGTGGCGGTGGTAGGTGGGTGGCGGATGGCGAGTGGTGATGGTGGGTGGGTGGGTGACGGTGGCGAGTGGTGGTTGGTAGCGAGTGAGTGGTGGTGGTGGTGGTGGTGGTGATGGGTGGTGGTGGCTGATGGGTGGCGGGTGGGTGGTGGTGGTGGTGGTGGGTGGTGGGTGGTGGGTGGTGTATGGCGGGTGGGTGGCAGGTGGCTAGTGGTGGTGTGTGGCTGGTGGTGGCAGGTGGTGGATGATGGTGGCAGGTGAGTGGTGAGTGGTGGTGGCAAGTAGGTAGCAGGTGGTGGGTGGTGGCCGGTGGATGGCAGGTGGGTGGTGGTGGTAGTGGTGGTGGCGAGGGGTGGGTGATGGTGGCGAGTGGGTGGCAGGTGGGTGGTTGGCGGGTGGTGGTGGCCGGTGGTGGGTGGTGGTGGCAGGTGGTGGTGGGGGGTGGGTAGTAGGTGGTGTCGGCGAAAGACGGTGGTGGAAAATTGTGGCGAGGTGGTGGCTAGTGTTGAGTGGTAAAAAGAAAAACAAAAAACTCAAAACTCAAAACGGAAACACATTTTTTGTGTTTTCATTTTTTGGCCAAATTTATAAACTGAGACCACTGATTTATAAATCAAAAATTTTATCAAACAAGTTTTTATTTGAGTTTTTTAAATTTTTGTAAATATAAACAGAAAACTGAAAACGTAAGTGTTACCAAACGGCACCTAAAAGTTTGTAGTTTCAAAGCACAAACTTATTTAACATCACTCATGTTATGAAATTGTAAAAGTTTACAGTTTAAACGCACAAATCTACTTCACATCACTCATATTATGAAACTGTAAAAATTTTCAGTTTCAAGCAACATATTTCGACACTTAACCCACATTACTCACAGTACAACTCATCTTATGAAACTGACCAATTTTACAGTATTACTGATATATGCCACATTGTTCCAATGCAGGTTAACCAAAGTGCTTTAACCCCAATTGAACAAGAAATACAGTTATTGCATGTCAATCAAAGCACATCAACAGACTCTTCAGCAAAGAAACATGACCACAAAAAGGACAATAAGCGAAAAAAGAAAACAAAAGCAACCAAAAAAAAAAAGACTTCTAGACAGTGATGAGGATAATTTTCTCAAAGAAGAACATCAATCAGAATCAGAACAAGAAGAACAACAAAAAAAAAAAAAGAAAAAAAGAAAGCAAAAACCACAAGAAGAACCAGAAAGTGATGAACAAGAAGAAGAGAGTGATGAAGAAAAAAAAACAAGTGACTGATGAAGAAGAAACTGAAGAAGAAGAAGAAGAACCTGATGAACAACAGGACAATGATGAAGCAGAAGAAAGACAAGAAGCAAAAGGTGATCAACCAGAAGACACTGATGAAAAAGAAAACCAACAACAAGAACAAGAAGAACAGCAAACAAACCAACAACAAGAAGTCAATGAACAAGAACTGACAAACCAACAAGAAAAACTCCAAGAGAAATCTGACATATTTCATGCACAAGGTAAACTATTATCTAATACTAAAGCAAACTGCAAAATTTAATTAAACTAACCAAAACACAATCCAACATTTTTATAGGTCATGACCAACCACAAACACCAACCAAATAGGGCGAAAAGGACAAGCTCATATCAGCCATGAGAGCACAAATGCAAGATATGGAACAAAAATTCATGGCTGAATTGCGTAAAAAAGAAGATCAATTGAAGGAAATGTCAACCAAAAAAACTGGCAGTCCTGAGAGGGTGATTTATGCTCCGGTGCTGGGCCGAGGTGTAGACCGAACAAGTTGAGGGCCCAGCAGAGCATTGGGCCGAAATGATCGACTGTTCACCCGGAGATGGGCTACCAGAACTTGGGCCGGGCAGAGTTTGGACTGTGTGCTGCCCCGGACCGTGCAGAAGGTGCTCGGCCAGGAAGTGACCGGTCAGACCGGGATGCTCGGTCCGAGGATTGTCGAGACCAGACAGACCGAGAGGCCGGCGCTCGGAAAGGCGCGGTCAGCCGAGGTAGTTGATTGACCGGCGAGGAGGCCGACCAAAGGAGGAGCCCGGGTTAAGCTTTGCCGAGATGCCGTCTAGCCCGGTCCTCATTCGGTTATCCGGCCAGGTGCTTAAGGTATGAAGCACGGTATGACCGAGGTAGGGCAGCTCGGCTGCCGAGCTCCAGCTATGCTGGCAGGCAGTTGAGAGCAGGTGATGAACGGCATGGTTTATGCTGACAGATGGGATAGCAGAGCCACGTGTCAGGAGATGACAGGGAGTGGATATGGGGCACAGAAGGTATGTAAGCGTGACTGCGCCCCCCCATTCGGGACACACAAACATCTCTGTAAGAAAATCCTTACACTCAAACACTCTCTCCCTTCTCTCTATTCCCTCTAAGGTGTGTGCTAATTTGACCGTCGGAGGGTGTTTCCGGCCACACACCGCCGGGTAGCTCACCGTTATTTGCTCGCAGGTGATCGGATATCGACGGAGCTCGGAAGAAAGGAATACGGGCACGCCGGAATATTTGCTCCCCGTACAATTGGCGCCGTCTGTGGGAAGCTTGACAGACAAAACCTTGTCTTCCAGGTTCATCTGATCGCCGTCTATGGCAAACATCGACGAGTTCCCGTTGTCCGCCATCGATGGAGCCACCCCGGAGTATACCCGAAGGAGAGAGGGACCACCTGCCGTCCATCCAATGGCTGAGTTGGGGACGCCCACTAGGGGACAGTCAGGAGACGCGCGGGATAAGCGTGGAAGGAGTCATGGGCATTCACGGAGTCCAGACGGTCACCGGCGGAGAGACTCACACGCCAGGCGACTGGAAAGCAAGTTAAGGGACCAAGACGCTGTCATCAGGCGGATGGCGGTGGAGATGGAGGATCTCAAACGGCATGTCAAAGGGAAAGGTGTAGCTGGAGTGGGTGACCACAGTGAGCGCACCCTATCCCGCCGTTCAGGCGGACAGAGCCAACGACATACTCAGTCCATATCTATCACCAGAAGTTACCAGGTTGGTGATTCCGACGTGCGTGCAGAAAAGTCCAGCGCGCAAGACAGCACCTACAAACCCTCACGTCCGGCGACGACGTCGAGGTATTCTTATTCAGCTCAGTCAGAGGACTTACGGGCAGTATTAAGGGAGCGGGCTCGCCGGCGCGAAGCTCAGAGAATACCAGCTTTCCAGCGGCTCTCCTACGGGGTTCATGCCAGCGAGGAGGTCGGAATGCCTCCACCCCGCCAAACAGTGCCAGCATTTGAAGATACAGATCTGGCCAGGCTGAGTGCCACCCCTTTTTCCCTGGAAATAGAAACAACGCCGCTTCCGGCAGGCTTCCACCAGCCTAAGTTCACGCTCTACGACGGCAAAACCGATCCTTACATGCATGTGAGCCACTTCCGTCAGGTCATTGCCGGACATAGGCGGAATGACGGACTTATGTGCCTAATCTTCCCGTCCAGTTTAGGTGAGCTGGGCTTAAAGTGGTTTGAGCGGTTGCCGGAAGGGAGCATACAACGGTGGCATCAGTTGGCCGAAGCGTTTGTTACGCGCTTCAAAACCAACACAAAAACGCCAAAGGAAGTTGATCACTTGCTGAGTGTCAAGATGGAACCGTGCGACACACTGAAGGCATACAATTCCAGGTATTGGGAGACCTTCAACGAGATCCTGGATTGCCCGGTCAACCTTGCCATCACGCAATATAAGCGTGGTCTCCCGGTCGGACATAGACTGCGGGACTCGCTTACCATGCACTAACCGACCTCCATGGGCCAGCTCATGCAGCGCATCAATGAGCACATCCGAGTGGAGGATGATGCGTCAGCTTCCACCGTGAAGGCCACTCCGGTCGGAACAGACAAGAAGACAACAGGCAAAGTGCACGCAGTTGGGCAAGAGTCCAGCCGCTCAAATGACCGAGCAGAGGAATCCGACCGAGGTACAAATCGTAAAAACCGGGGTAGAGGACGTCGGAATGACCGGGATGACTACCCCCGTGATGACGTTGAGGACGCAAACAGGAGAATGAAGGCAAGGACTGGCATAACCACGGTCTTTAAGATTCCAATCTATCGCATACTTAGCGAAATCCGAGACGAGGAGTATGTCCGGTTTCCTGCCAAGTTGGGCGATGGACAAAAGGGGTACAATCCGCGGTATCGTTGTACGTTTCACCGGGAGAGGGGCCACCGGACTGAGGATTGTTTGCCTTTGCGACAACATTTGGAAGAATTGGTTGCGGCCGGGCATCTGGACCTTTACATTGATGGCGGCGTGAAACCGAATCTGGCTCCGGTCGATCCCAGGGGACAGGATGACCGAGATGCCCCACCTCAAGGAGTTATTAATGTCATCCACGGCATCGTGGAACCGGAGCGTGTCTGCGAACTCCGGGGCATGATCAAGAAGGCTGAGCATATGAGGGAAGTGTTGTCAGTGCAACCTGCCATCAAGAGGGGGAAGACAGAAGAGAAAGACGTGATAAGTTTCACCTCAAGAGATTTAGAGCGTATCCAGACGCCGCACAACGATGCTCTTGTAGTAACACTACGCGTCAAAGAATTCGATGTTAGACGGATCTTGATCGATCAGGGAAGCTCGGTCGAGATCATGTATTATGATGCGTTCAAACAGCTCAAACTCCGTGAGACAGACTTGGCTCCGGCCACTTCACCACTGGTTAGATTTAACTCGCAGCCGGAGTGGCCATTGGGAAAGATTATCCTGCCGGTCAAAGCGGGATCCGTGGTCAAGCAAGTGGAGTTTTGGGTGCTACAAGTCCCTTCAACGTACAACCTTATCCTTGGAAGGGGATGGCTCCACGCCATGCAAGCCGTGGCATCGACCTACCACCAGGTGATGAGATTCCCCTCGGCTATGGGGGCAATCGAGGAGATTTGGGGTGATCAGGTCATGTCCAAGCAATGCTTCGTGGCGGTCAACGGGAGCCGGGCTGCCAAAGGATTCGTTCAAATGATCGAGGGACCGGAGGACCAGAGTGTCCTGGATGATGTTGGCACCAAAGCCGAGGACAAGGCTGTTGAAGAATTGGTTGAGGTGCGGATTGATGCCGAGCAGCCGGACAGATTCTTCTTGCTCGGTTCAAGTCTCTCGGCCATGGAGAGAACCGAGATGATTGAGTTTTTGATGGCGAATATCGAAGTCTTTGCATGGTCGCCCTGTGACATGCCTGGCCTTGACCCAAGCTTTATCTGCCATCACCTCAATGTCTTTCCTGGCGCAAAGCCAGTCATCCAGCGAACAAGGAGATCGGCGCTGCATCACGCCGAGGTAGTTGCAGAGGAGGTAAAAAACTTGCTTGAGGCACGAGCAATACAGGAAGTGCATTACCCTCGGTGGATTTCCAACACGGTAGTGGTGCCTAAGAAGAATGGAAAGTGGCGAGTTTGTGTCGACTACAAGACAGTCAACTGAGCTTGTCCAAAAGACAGCTTCCCTTTGCCGCGCATTGACCAGCTAGTGGATTTGATGGCTGGACACAATCGGCTCAGTTTCTTGGATGCGTACCGCGGCTATCACCAGATTGCCATGCATGGGCCTGACCAAGAGATCACCTCTTTCACGACTCCAAAATGTTTGCTCCTTTGCTCGGTCGGACAATGGAGGCTTACATCGATGATATGGTGGTAAAGAGCCGACGTGAGGCAAACCATTTGTCCGACTTAACCGAGATGTTCGCCATTCTGAAGAAGCACAAGCTGCGCTTGAACGCCTCGAAGTGTGCCTTTGGTATGGGATCCGGGAAATTTTTGGGCTTCTTAGTCACGAACCGAGGCATCGAAGCAGACCCTACTCAGATTAGAGCCGTGCAAGAGTTGAAGCAGCCCAGCTCGGCTAAGGACGTGCAGCATCTGGCCGGGATGGCCGCCGCGCTTAATCGATTTATAAGCCGGTCATCAGATCGCTGCCGCCCTTTCTTTCAAGCCTTGAAGTCAAAGTTCTCATGGGATGACGAGTGTGACCGAGCTTTGACCGAGCTCAAGAATTATTTGTCTTCTCCGCCACTGTTGGTTACACCAGAGCCCGGTGAGGAACTCTACCTTTACCTTGCCGTCTCCCAGCACGCAGTAAGTGCGGTGTTAGTCCGGGCTGAAGGGATCAAGCACCTCCCAATTTTTTACGTCAGTAAGACCTTGCTGCCGGCTGAGACGAGGTACTTGCCTTTGGAAAAGCTTACGTTGGCACTGATGATGGCTTCGAGGAAATTGGCACATTATTTTCACGCCCATACCATCGTCGTACTGACTGAGTTTCCCCTCAAAGCCCTGTTGGAGTGCGCAGACTTTTCAGGCCGAATTTTAAAATGGGCGGTCGAATTGGGACAGTTCGATGTGAAGTTCCAGCCGCGCACCGCAATCAAAGCCCAAACCTTGGCCGATTTTGTTGCCGAGTTCTCACCTGGTACTCATCCGGTATGCCCGGTCGATATTGCCGAGGCAGATGATGAGACGCACACAATGCCAACCGAGGAACAACCAGCCGAAGAAGGTCGCGCCGCGGAGTTAGCGCGCACCTCCGAAGTTCCCTCAATTTGCACGGTCATACTACCCGGCGATGCGATGACGGAGTTGTGTATCACCAACACATCCACTCTGTCCGGCACCGCATCACCAAGGGGGGAAGGAATGGTTCCACACAGCTCAGAACTTGATGATTCGCCTACGGACTTGGGCATTCTGAACCAACTTGCTGAGTCCGGTGTCGAATCACCAAGGGGCACTGAATTTGAACCGGTCAACACCAAACTTGGCACCGCACAGCCGAGCAGTTGTGATCCCATTGCCCTTCGCAACTCTCAGGACCCATCTGACTGCTGGAAGCTTTTTGTAGGGGACATGTGGAAGCTTTTTGTTGATGGAGCGTCCAACCGTCATGGCGCCGGCCTAGGTATTGTTCTCATATCCCCGGACGGCCTAACCATTGAGCATTCTATCACACTCGGCTTCCCGGCGTCTAACAACGAGGCTGAGTACGAGGCGCTTCTTGCCGGGCTCAAAAGCGCAATTCAAATGAAGGCTGCCGAGCTTCTGGTATATAGTGATTCCCAGCTTGTGGTCAACCAAGTTTCAGGGATTTATGAAGTGAAGGACGACAGGATGGCGAAATACCAAGCTCTGGTCAGGGACCATATCAAGCAGTTTGAGGCAATCCGAGTTCAACGGATTGGCCGAGAAGAAAACAGCCGGGCTGATGAACTCGCCGGCCTCGCTTCCATGGTCAATAGTACGTCTCCAAACCCTTTGTTGATTGACTTTCTTCCGCGGCCGAGCATTGAAAACACCGGGCAGACGGATGTACTCTGCGCCGAGCTAGGCCCTTCATGGATGGACCCCTTGATCTTGTTCCTCAGAGACCGGATTCTTCCAACAGACAAGAAAGAAGCGCACAAAATCCGGGTGAAGTCAGAGCGGTTTTGGCTCTCTCCATCTGGCGCGTTGTATAAGAAGTCCTTCACCGGTCCTTATCTCAAGTGCGTGCATCCGAACAGTGTGGAGGACTTCTTGTTTGAAATTCATGAAGGCATTTGTGGCAGCCACATCGGGGGTAGGTCCTTGGCCTACCGAGCTATTTCGCAGGGATACTGGTGGCCGTGCATGCAGGCCGACGCGCAAAAATATGTCCGCAAGTGCGAAAAATGCCAGAAATTCGCCCATCAGATCCACCAGCCTGCCAGAGAGCTTCTTCCCCTCACCAGTCCTTGGCCTTTCGCCATGTGGGGGCTAGATATAGTGGGACCGTTGCCAACAGCACCGGGCAACCGGAAATTCTTCATCGTGGCCACAGATTACTTCACAAAGTGGGTTGAAGCTGAGCCCTTGGCAACCATCAAAGAGAAAGACGTGAAGCGATTTGTCTGGCAGAACGTTGTCACGCGGTTTGGTGTCCCCAAGATTTTGATCTCTGACAACGGCACCCAGTTTGACGGTCGCCTATTCAGAGGATTTTGTGAAGATCTGAAGATAGAATTCTACAACTCCACCCCGGCCTACCCGCAGTCCAATGGTCAAGCCGAAGCATCAAACAAGACTATACTGGATGGGTTGAAGAAACGGTTGGAAAAGGCTAAGGGCAAGTGGGCTGAAGAATTACCGAGCGTTCTTTGGGCTTACCGAACAACCCCGCGACGTTCTACCGGGGAAACTCCATTTGCTCTGGCTTATGGCATGGAGGCGGTCATACCCTTGGAAGTTGAAATGCCCACCCTCAGAACTGAGAGTTTTGAGCCCGAGCTAAATGCCGAGGCTATTGCCTTGGAGTTGGACCTAGCGGAAGAGCGCCGGGAGAAAGCCCTCATCCATGTGGCCGCCTACCAACAAGAGCTCTCCAAGAAGTATAACAAGACAGTGCACCCCAGACCGTTCAAAGTTGGGGATTGGGTTTTGAGGAAGATTATGGGCAACACCCTGGTGCCAGGAGAAGGCAAACTAGGGGCAAATTGGGAAGGACCCTACAAGATCACTGGTCTGGCTGGCAAGGGGGCTTACCACTTGGAGGATCTAGAGGGAAGAGCCATACCCCGGCCATGGAATGCGGCCAACTTGAAATTGTATTATTTTTAAGCTTTTTACTTTCCCCTTTTTGTAAAGCAATTTTTTGGCTTGCAAAGCAGAATGTAATTCTTTTTGTCAATTTATAGAAGTAATTTCGCCCAGCACTAGCACTTTTGTTCTTTTAATGCTTAAAACCGAGATGATTTGCTCCGGTTGGAAGAGTTGGTGATTTGTCCAACTTAAAATTCCCAACCGAGATGGTGTACTCCGGTTGGAAGAGTTGGTGTTTTGTCCAACTTAGGATTCCCAACCGAGATGATTTGCTCCGGTTGGAAGAGTTGGTGTTTTGTCCAACATTAGGACCCCAACCGAGATGATTTGCTCCGGTTGGAAGAGTTGGTGATTTGTCCAACTTAAAATTCCCAACCGAGATGATGTACTCCGGTTGGAAGAGTTGGTGTCTTGCCCAACTTTGGAGTCCCAACCGAGATGATGTACTCCGGTTGGAAGAGTTGGTGTCTTGCCCAACTTTGGAGTCCCAACCGAGATGATGTACTCCGGTTGGAAGAGTTGGTGTCTTGCCCAACTTAGGATGCCCAACCGAGATGATGTACTCCGGTTGGAAGAGTTGGTGTCTTGCCCAACTTTGCTACAACCGAGATGGGTATTTCGGTGCGTGAATTTGTTTTGTTATGCTCAAGTTCTTCGACCGTGTTATGGACTCCGGTCGACAAAGTGTTCAAATGATAAGTTATACCGAGATAGTTTGCTGAAGACGGAATTGATTACTACCGGGCAAACACTTGACGAAAATTCAAAATTTTTCATTGATAAAGAAATTCATTACAAAAGGTGGGGACAGAGCCCGGTTACATCAAGAGTATTGAAAGCAAAAATACAAAGAAAAGAGAACTAAACTAGGGGGGAGAGATTGGTGAACTCGTCCTCGCCAGCATCAAGGTTGATGGTAGGACTGACTTCTTGCGCACCGAGCTCAGCACTGCCGGGCTGCTCTTGTACCTCGGCCTCCTCTTCCTCAGAATCTGTGTCATCCTCTCCATCTTCAAGTCCTTCCTCGGCCTCCGCTTGCAGAGCGCTGAATACGTCGTTTGCGTAAGGCACAAGGTAGACCAGTAGCGAAGCCTTAGGAGGATTGGCAAACACGTCGGTGTCGGAGCCTTGGCCGAGGTGTTCGCAGGCAGACTTCCAGCCTGCTTTAAAATAGATGTCTTGTGTTGCAAAGACTTGCTTTTTGTAGCTCTCCTCGGCCTCGATAAAACCGGCTTTGTTTACAGCCCGGCAGGCTTGCTTCTTCGCCTTCTTCAGGGTGTCCACCTCGGCTTGGAGCTCATCTCGTTTTTTCTCAGCTGCATCCAGCTGGCCGAGCAGTCTGTTATTGTCAGAATTGGCCATTTCAAGCGAAGACTTAGCTCGGCCGAGCTCGGCTTGAAGGCTTTCAATGTGGCTGGCTGTGTCATTGGCTTTCTGCCTAAGCCGGTGAATGCGCTCCAAAACCAAGTGTTGTTTCTGAATGGCCTGCACATAGAAACAAAGTTCATCAGAAAGGGGGACCGAGCAATAAGGGCCGAGCGAACACTTGGGAAATTTTTGGAGTTGCATTGACTTACCCTGGCCATGGACTTCACGGATGACTTGACCAACCGAGTGTCAGGGACGTGGTCACTGCCGACCACATCGCTCGGTAGTAGGAATGCTTTGGACAGATCAAAGGCGAGCAGATGCTCTTTGTCAGCCTTGATCGAGGCAGTTGCCGGGATGTCCTGACCCCGGTGTTTCAACTGTGGACGCCAGGCCGGTACTGGGGCGGGGGCGTCAGTCGGATGCTCGGTAGTTAGCTCGGCGACTAACTCGGCAGATGGGTCGGCCCGAGCCCTTTTCCCGGCCCGCCGTGCAGAAGGTTCTCGGCTGGATTGGCCGGTCGGCTGAGAGGCGAGGGCGACCACAGCGCCACTGGATTGACCGGCGACGGGTGAGCGAGTCGAAACGCTCGGCAGCTCGGCGGAAGTGGCGGTGAGTAAGTTCTTGATTCTGCTGCGCTTAGCCATCTCTTGTTCCTCGGTCAGGCGAACGAGGGGCACGTCTGGCAGAGTAGGATCCGGTGGAGGTGTTGGAGCTCGGAGGAAGTCGGTGACCTTACTCCGGCGAGGAGCAGAGTATCTATATGTTGGACTGTAGCCGAGGAGTTGGTTACAATCTCGGTCGCGGTAGCGAAGCGCGGTCCTGATCGCTTCTACGTTGGGGAAGTTGTAGTTGGCTTGCAAGGCTTGGATGGCTGCAAAAGAAACGAGAGAATCATTAGTCTACAGAAACGTCAAGTGTAAAAACCGAGATGATTTGCACGGCTTACATGTGCTCCCAAAATTTTTGCTAATCATCCAGCCCGGTACCTCGGCTGTCTCGTAGTTACCAGACACCCAGAAGAAATCATCATCGTGAAGATCCTTATCTGGTGTGCCGGTCACGATTTTCTCTCTGCCCGGTCTAATTTTGAGGTAATAGGCGAGACCGTCGCCGGTGTGGCCCATCGTGTATTGTCTCAGTATCTCGGCTAGACCTAAGTTGATGCCTAGCCGATTGTTCAGTTCGTGAACGCCATTGATTATTCTATACGTATTGGTGGACACCTGTGTGGGTGTCAGCCCGGTGCGGCGGAGGAACTCGGTTATGAGAGGGTTGAGCGGGAAACGAAGACCCCCTTCAACGATGGATAGCACGGTGAAGGGGCACTCCTCCCTACCCCAAGGTGTGGTCTCCTCTTCTGCGAGCTGCAGGTGGACATCGGCCGGGACGCCGTAGTCCTCCCTGAACGTAGCCAGCGCAGCCGGAGTATCCACTAGGAAGCGGAATTTTTCCATTTTTGGCCGGCTTAGTGTATCCCGGCTGAGGGGTTTGGCTCTGGGTATTGGATGTTGCCCGGTCCTGAGAGCCTCAGGAATGACTGGTCCCCTTGGACTCTGCAGGAAAAGGATGGCAAGTGTTAAAGTGTTAGCGCGGTCGCGCGAAAGGTGCTGGATTTTAACTCGGTCATTAAGGATGCCAAACCACCTCGGTTGTCCATTCTATCTAAGGAGCCCGGTCGCCCAAGCGGACCAGATGTTAGCCCGGTTGAACGACCAAGTCCTTTTGTTATCTCGGTTTTCGCTTTGGTTGAAACAAACATGTTGTTTGCCCGGTTTGGTGGGTTTTTAGGATCAAACGAAGGCCCAGAGCCCGGTTCACCCCAGTTCTTCAGTGTTCTTCAGGAAGACGAAGAACACCAAGAACGGTGGAAGGTTTAATGCGGATTCTACGATCTATGCCCTAATAGCTATGTTTTTGTACCCTAATGTGTGCAATATGAAAGAAAATAACAACTAGGGGGATCGAAAAACCTTACCTTTGGAGGATGGGGGCTGTCCTTCCAAAAATGAGAAATGACAGTCGAAGATGGAGGAGAGGGCTTGAGCTCTGGATCGTCAGACGGTAGAAAGGCAGTAAGGAGGAATGGCGTAGGAAGGCCGTGTGTATATAAGAGTGAAAGGCCGCCCAAATTCAAATTCTGGCAAAAACGGCGGGTTGGCTGCCCGATGACCAATGGCAGACCGCCACGTGTCGCCATTTATGGCTTTGGCAGGACTGAAGCGACGGGTTGAAAAGACGAAGAGCCAACCGAGCTACTTTCAACGAGAATAGGTCAGCCGAGGAATATAACCGGTCAAATCCGCGGACAATTGCGTCAACTAGCTCGGTCGAAGCTTGGCATCTTGACGGCCAGAGAAACGTTATCTCGGACGAGGTGAATAATCCCAGTCACCCTTCCGCGGACGGAATTAAGGGGCAATTGAGAGGGTGATTTATGCTCCGGTGCTGGGCCGAGGTGTAGACCGAACAAGTTGAGGGCCCAGCAGAGCATTGGGCCGAAACGATCGACTGTTCACCCGGAGATGGGCTACCAGAACTTGGGCCGGGCAGAGTTTGGACTGTGTGCTGCCCCGGACCGTGCAGAAGGTGCTCGGCCAGGAAGTGACCGGTCAGACCGGGATGCTCGGTCCGAGGATTGTCGAGACCAGACAGACCGAGAGGCCGGCGCTCGGAAAGGCGCGGTCAGCCGAGGTAGTTGATTGACCGGCGAGGAGGCCGACCAAAGGAGGAGCCCGGGTTAAGCTTTGCCGAGATGCCGCCTAGCCCGGTCCTCATTCGGTTATCCGGCCAGGTGCTTAAGGTATGAAGCACGGTATGACCGAGGTAGGGCAGCTCGGCTGCCGAGCTCCAGCTATGCTGGCAGGCAGTTGAGAGCAGGTGATGAACGGCATGGTTTATGCTGACAGATGGGATAGCAGAGCCACGTGTCAGGAGATGACAGGGAGTGGATATGGGGCACAGAAGGTATGTAAGCGTGACTGCGCCCCCCCATTCGGGACACACGAACATCTCTGTAAGAAAATCCTTACACTCAAACACTCTCTCCCTTCTCTCTATTCCCTCTAAGGTGTGTGCTAATTTGACCGTCGGAGGGTGTTTCCGGCCACACACCGCCGGGTAGCTCACCGTTATTTGCTCGCAGGTGATCGGATATCGACGGAGCTCGGAAGAAAGGAATACGGGCACGCCGGAATATTTGCTCCCCGTACAAGTCCCCAACAAAGATCAATGGTCAAAAGAATCAAACAAAAGTCAAGAAAACAAGCACATGACCCAGATTTTAAATACCAACCAATGACAAAAGCCAAAGAAGATACAAGGAACAAGACACAAACTGCTGCTGATGTACCCAAACCAACAGAGGATACCGATAAAGAAAAAGAGAAGAAGAATGAAAAGAAAAAAGAAGAAATCGAAACAGAGACAGAACCTGCTATTGAACTCGAGCAAAAAGTGGGTGCTCATGAAGCAAAACAACAGCAGAAAGAAAAGATGCAAGAATATATTGGCTAAGAGAAAGCAGTTGCTGCTGAAACCAACCCAAAAGAGCATGCCAATCAAGAGAAGACACAACTTCAAGTATTGGAAAGTGACCAAGACCGAAAAAGACCAAGACCGAATTCAACTCATCAACAACACACAATCAAGTGCTTGTGTTTGGTCTGGTAGCGAAGATGAAAATTATGTATACTTTTCAGATATATACAGATTGACCAATAGGGAACCCTTATATGGGAATGTAGGTCTCCAACTGCACAATTTTACAGTTTCTGTTCATATTCAATAACCTATTCCACAAACCTAACACATTCTCATATATAACATGTTTCAGGTCATTAATGCCTTCTCAGAAAAGCAATTGGCACTCCAACCAACCATTGAAGAATTTGAGAAAAATGATCTAGCCATTGCAAGAAATCCATACGCGGGAAGATCTTACATTTTCTCAACACTCATCAATGTAAGCAAAACTTAACATACCTCTCAACTGCAAAATTTTCTACTTTCTTAACATGTCTTACTACATAGTTTTATAACATATTTCAAGCATATATATAACTTACAGACTCCACTACAAAACCAAGATCAAACACTGAGAGAAAAAATGATTGACAGCCATTTTCCAGAAGCAATGAAAAACAGATATATCCATTTCCCAATCAACCACGACAACCATTGGACAATTGTGGTCTTTGACAATGCTGATGGGATATGGAGACACTATGACTCTTTGAGACTAGCAAAAGATTGCCACAACAAGCACTTTGAAATTGCAAAGGAAATTGTAAGTTAAATAAAATTTCCTACTTAGTTCCATTCCTTTAAAAACATCTCAACTCATCACTAGAACTAACAAAAACACCCACTAACTATTTTGTAGCAACAACATCAATTAAGATGGAATAAAGCATTACTCAGCAATCAAGGAAACATGTTATCATCTCAAGAGTGCGAGACAGTAATTGCATCAATTGAGGAATGCCTACAATAAACCCCACACTCGTAAGATACAAAATTAATAAACTAATCTTCCAATATGCTAAATTTTGCAGTTTTACCTAACTAAATAACTTCATCTAAAACTTTGCAGGAATAATTGTGCAATCGCCGTCTGCAATATTATCAACCAATATATCAACTGGCAACCTGTGCAGAAATCACTTCGACCAACTAAGTAGGTCAAATTTCGAGTAGAAATCGTCAGTCAATTCCTCAATGATGAGAACCGATCTTGGAAACTCGAGCACTACCAAATGTTGACAAAACATACCAAATCATAGAAACAATGAACAAACTTCTTGACAATACAAATATTCAAGTGAACATCTCTTTGTACATTTTTTTTTTTTTTAACATGTGACAAGTACTTTATATACTTTTGAGAATGATCTTCTTTTGGTTATTATGGTGAAAATGATTGTTGTCATTGATGTTGTTGTTGCTCTTCTTCTTGTTATTATTATTGTGCTTGTACTTCTGATTGTTTGTGTACTTATTTGTGGTTGCATATATTTTCATACAGTAAAGGTTGTTTCTAATAATTCTTCAAACTGCAAAATTATGCAGTTTTATCAAGTTGTTTCTAATAACTCTTAAAACTTCAAAATTATGCAATTTCTTCAGGTTGTTTCTTATAATTCTTCACACTGCAAAATTATACAGTTTCATTACTCAAACAAAATTTATGCTACACAATTATGCATCCAATTTCATGACTCAACAAAGGGATGAACTACATTTCAAAATTGAAAATAAAACTACAAAATTTTACAGTTTTCTCGTTATGAAATATGAAATAAATGAATCATGTAGTAAAACTGCATTTCAATATTATACAGTTTCAATAAGAAATTTTCAACAACCTTCTCTGCATTCCATAAAAATAAAACCAACCAAACCCACACAAAAAAAAAAAAAAGAATAAAAAACAAAACAAGACTGTTACAAAACAACTTCAATAACTAAAGGACACATCAAAAAATAAAAAATAATTCAACCAACTTTAGTCATTACTTCCATAATACCAAGTATCAAATTTTTTATTATCATAATTCCTCAAATTCAAATACAAATCCAAAAGAATAGACTGTAGCCTCAAATAGCAGCCTTGCACATCTTCTTATTGTGATTCTCATATTTCAAGCATCTCTCACACTTGATTTGCTTCACATTCTCACCCCTAGAAGGTATCTTCTTCTTCTTGTTCCACCCGGGCTGCTTCTTCGTTATAGGAGGTTTGATAATCGAACTACTGGCACCATCAAAGTCAAATCTCTCACTTGAAGGCACTGGATAAACAGATTCCTTGTATGACTCTCTAAAATAATCTACATGAAAAAAAGGATCAATGATATCATACACATCTCTACCACTACTACGCAAAGCATACACAGCATGACAACAAAGAAAACCATTCAATTGCCATTCATGGCAAGAACAAGTTTGTCTACCAATATCAACATAAAAAGAAATAGAAGAATGAACCTCAAGCACAGTATCACTAGCAACAATCACATCCCAAGACTTAGCTAGCTCCAAAAAGTCCACCAACTTCTTTTCCATAATTGGACACAATTTCGTAGTCCATCTTTTATCATCAGCTCTTCTATTCGACAATTGAGTCATGATTTGAACCCTAATCATACCAACCATACAAGTAATAGGCAACTCACGGGCCCCACCAATCCAATTATTGTAAGACTCGGCAGCATTAGATGATATCTCACCATATCGTTTCCCTCTAAAAAATGCATTCGCCCACTTATCATTTTGCAAACCATCCAACATACTATCAACTCTACCGTTCCCAGCAATACGCCTCAATTTCTCCATATAATGTTGGAAAGAAGCAACCATTGGCGCATAAGCACATTTAACTAATATTTTCATCAAACTCAGCTTACAATTATTACGAAGTCCCGCCAATTTGTTAATCAAATTTCTCTTCAAATGATTCGAGCAATATGCATGATGTGCATTGGGAAAAACCACTGAAAGAGCGTCTAGCAATCCATGTTGACGGTCCAACACAAAGGTCAATCTCCGGTCTGAACCAACATCCTTTAACAACTGACTTAAGAACCACATCCAATTATCTTGATTTTCAGCATCAACAATCGCAAAAGGAAACAGACCTGCAAACAAAATAACATGAAACTGCAAAAATTAGCAGACTCACAATACAATAACACACTAACAAACCAAACCTATACTAACTGCAAATAAATACATACCTTGATTACCATCCTTTGATGTTGCTGCAAGCAAATGCCCCTTGTAACGCCCCTTCAAGAATGTACCATCAACAAACAACAACGAACGACAAAATTGAAAGCCATACAAACATCCATGAAATGTCACAAACAACCTCCGAAAACACCCACTACTTTCATCCACATCTAATTCAAACACACTTCCCATATTCGTTCTCATAGCCGTCTCAAGGTACCATCGAAGTTGGTCAAAAGAAGTTGCAAAATCACCAATCAACCCACCTCTTGCCTTATCAACTCCTAACCATGCAACCTGATAAGAAACATCTATACCATATTGCGTCTTCAATTTTTTTTTAACTTCAATAGGACGAGTCAACGGATTATCACTAATATCATTTTACACAATATCAGACATAAGTCTAGAACCAACCATTTTGCTACAAGATCTAGGAGCAACAACCCCACAAGTATGCACATTATCCAACTTCATTATAAAAAAAATACCGGAATTCATTAACACCCTTCCATGCATAAACCATTTACAACCCGTAGACGACTTCATCATACATTCAGCAGTTACTCTTGTTGCATCGTTCTTCAAATAATTCACTGCAAAACCACACTCAACTGCATACTTAGCCAATGCAATGCGGAACGCCGACACTCTACCTTCAAATTCTTGAGCAACACTACGTATAATCCCCTTCCAACTAGCAGACAGCAAAACTCTCTCTGGTTCTGGATAAAAACTATGCAACAAACCACCAAAATCATCACAATCGTTAACCAAAGAACTCTCACCAATTACAGAATCAATCCTACAAGAATTACCATCATCAACCTCCACAATTCTCTTATCATCCACAACAGCATCAACAACATGACAACCACTACCACCTACCATTGACAGCATATTCCACAAATCTTCATCACATTCAACAATACAATTAGAATATCGAGGAATAGAAAAAAACAAACAAAAGTTACCAACACTCAACTCCTTGAGCTTCGCACATATTTTCTCAACAACTTCATCATAACTGCATCACTCACTAATCTTAATAGCAGCACAATAATTACTGTATTTACACATTAACATGAAACACCCCTCCATACTACAAAATCACAAACCAACAAACAATTGTTCACAGATTCCAAACTGTAAAATTATACAGTTACAACATATCAGTACCAACAGTGCACAATTCACAATTCCAAACTGCAAAATTATACACTTACAATATATCAGTATCAAAACACCAGAATTCACAATTCCAAACTACAACTTCAAAACACATTACACTATACAACAAACAAAATCAAAATCATTACACTATATCACATACAAAAATCAAATAAAATAAGTATCAAACAAACAAAATTTATCACAAAACAAAGAACTAAAACAAAATTGCCAAACACAAACCAGATATCACGCAAATTTGCTTATCTATATATACATACATATATGTATCGACAGATACAAATCACATACACACACAGAGATATATATATGTATATGTATATGTATGTATCGACAAATACATACATACACTTACATATATGTATCGACAAATGCAAACCAGATACACAGAGTGAGAGAGAGAGAGAGAACGTACGCAGAGATCGCATGTACACAGAGATTCAGATCGCACAACCAGATCCACCTCACAGCACAATGAGATCGACCACACAGCACAATGAGATCGCCATAACGAAGAGAAATTGAGATCGCAGAGGCGAAGATTTGATTTTCTTTTTTGGACGGAGCAAAAAATTGATTTTTCACGTATATATGGATCTCAAAACAAAGGGTAATACAGTCATTTACAAAATATGAAAATAAAAAATGGGACCTCTGAGTATAAAACTTAAAAAGCTGTGGACCTATTAATTTATTAAAAATATATTGGGATTAGAAGGGAAATAGATCCCCTATATAGGACTACATAGTAATTTTCCCATAAATAAATAGATAAATAAATAAGAAAGGACCAGTGAAACAACTTGCTGAGAATAATAGCCTCAACCCTCAAAGGTTCTTTGTCCCTAATCTATTTTCTCGTTTTTAATGCACTTTTAATCTTATAATTTGATTTCAAATATTAAAAGAGAGAGTTATGTATAAATTTTAATAAGTGAATTTATTATTTAATAGATTTAGTGATAATTAACGGTATTTTTTATCAAATATTATTAAAAAAAGGTCATTAATTGTTAATTTTTAATGATAATTTGGAAAATCAGTCACAAAAAAATCACTACTTATAAGTTTTAGTGATAGTATAAAAAAATCGTTATAAAAAATAAAAAAAAAAGTCACTAATTTTCAATTTACAATGACAATTTAAAAAATTCGTCACAGAAAAATGTCAGTAACTGTAAGTTTTAGGGACAATTGATAAAAAAAATGATTAAAAAAATCACTAATTTTCAATTTTTATTGACATGTATAAAAAATTATCACAAAAAATTATTTTTAGCAATAATTTTACTTAGACCAACTTTCAATAGGATTTAATTAATACATGCAATTTTAGCACATAATTTTATTTAGGTTACATCACTGCAAATCCAATTCAGATTTGAAGTTTTATTGTAAAAAGTCAAAAAATATATTTATTTAAATCATTTCAAATATTCTTTAAGTCTAATTATTTATTAATAATTTATTTATTTTAAAATGAAATCGAGTGTTGAAAATGCAATAGAATCGGAGGAACAAAGGGCTTCATCTGATACACACCCCTTGGTTCATGGATTGAATCACAAAGTCGCGATTACAAATAGAACGTGATAGTTAGTGCCGTTTTGGGAAGAGCACAAAAACGCTTGTGTTTTTGTTGCTGTGGAAAAAAGCTGAGCCAACTAAAAAAGCAATTGTTGCAATTGGGATGTGATAAAAATGCTGCCGTGTCAAATTACGTAAATACCCTCTAGGTTAACAAATTGTGTAGAATTCCAAAGTTTGGCAAGGCTATTTTGGTCATTTTGCTTTGATTTGACACCATAAATAAATATTAACAAAAAAAGTCAAAACTCAGCTTTTTATCAACTTCCCATATCATTTTTTTAAAAAGTCAAAAAGCTTGGTAAAAAGTCAAAAGTTAATTTTTTATCAACTTTCCAAAACACCCCTTAGTTTTAGGGTCTGGCTTTGGTCCAGTCTGCCATCGAATTGGATCGTGTTGTTGGGCCCGTGGGGCCCACCACGGATCTCGTTTTGAAAATCTGAACCGTTCAATGTGTAGAACTCGTCGAGTACTATATATCTATAAAAAATCACGTTGATCGGATATCGATAGCTATGTGATCAAATCAGTTTTGTATAAAAAAAATGGACGGTGAATAAATTAACGGTTGATAAAAAACTGTTTTGATCACATAGCTATCGATATCGGATCAACGTGATTTTTCACAGGCATGTAGTACTCAACGAGTTCTACACATTGAAACGGTTCAAATTTTCAAAACGAGATCCGTGATGAACCCTCACAGACCCAACAGTACGATCTAATTCGATAGTGGACTGGGTCAAAGCCCAGACCTAGTTTTAATACCAAATGATGCAAATCCTTTGAATAGAAATCACTCTCTAGGCAACCGGTAAAGAAGATACCATCACTTTTGATCAACCTCCCTAGGCCCTAAGGTCTCTTCCCTGCTAGGGTTTGATACCCCTAGTTGAGGAAGCCTTTATTAGTATTTGCTTTTGTTCTCGCCCTTGGACTTTATTGTATTGATTTTTTTTTTTTTTTTAAAAGAAACAACAAAAGAGAATATTCGAAAAGTGTTTTGAAAGTAAGAATTATATTTTGAGTTTGTGAGTTTCGAATTATGATTTGAGTGTGAAGAATTTATTTGGTAAAAGAGTTTTGAATTTAGTGGAAAATTTTTGATGTGACATATGGTATTTGATATAAAAACTTACAACTCATAATCAAATATACAACTCAAAATTTTATTAAAGCACATAAAAAATTTTAAAAAATTCAAAAAATATTTTTTTCGAATATATAAAAATTAACATATGTCAATTGCAAAAAAATAAAAATAAATTTGCACTGTTCTGGTCAACCGGTTGGTAAACCGGCCGGATGACCGATAGGACGACCAGTTAGGCTAAATTTCAAAAAAAAAAAATAAAATTGAAAATCTCTCCTCACACAGAGTTTTCTACAGAATTTTTTAAATATTGTAAAAATATAATTTGAACATTCTATCTAAACATCATATTAAAATATGGAGATCAAATCATAATTTAAAAATCGTTCCAAACACAACCTTCTACTCTGGTCAAATTCTTATTTTAACAACGTGGGACAACTGTCAACATCGTAACACTATGTCACTCGAAGGTAGCCTAAAGTCTACCTAATATATCCCCCAAGCTATTCGACTTAGGTCAAGTTTGGAAATACTAAATAAGTGTACTTTTTGATTTTTTTTGTATTATGTATAGAAAAAGTAGAGAGGAGATGTTGATTGATGTGACCTAAAAAAGATAAAAAAATAAAATAAATATACTTTTTTAGGTTAGCCAAACTTGACCTTAGTAGGAGAAAAAAAAAAGTAATTAAAAGACTTACCACCATTCAAGAGATCATCATAGGTTTCAATCTCACCAAAGTCAATTATTTTAAACTTTAAGATTACTGAATGTTTGCTGAGTCATTAATTTTAAGGTTCCGAAATTAATTGGATTGTGCATAAACTGGCCGAACACAATTATCAAAAAAAAATCTACCAAACATTACATTGATATTTTTTGAGATATATATTTATGGGAACACAAATGGGGATTACATTGGGGTAAACTGAGATCACTACGTTTGTTTGTTGGAAAAGTCTTGGGACCATGAAATTGCACAGATTTCAACATTTATGGTATGTGTTTAAACTCTTATTTATTGAATCACCTCATAAATAAATCTGAACGTTGCTTTGAAATTTTGGGTTAATTTCTGGTTTTGTATTCTGGGTTCCTTGAACCACTCTTGTATGTTCCCTGACATGTCAACTCTTTGGTACTTTGCATTTCTTCTTTTTACTTGGAAAAAAAAAAAAAAAGAGATTTAATCAGTATGTTTGACTTCAATATTTAAGATTCAATTTTTTGAAAATTAAATTTTTTATTTTTTGTATTTTTTTATTTTTATTGAATATTTTAAAATTTTAAGCATTTTTTTACTTTTTTAGATGCACCTTAGTTAGATATATCTAAAAAGTAAAATATTTGTCAAAAAAATATTTTAAAAAATTAATAAATACACAGGAATATGAAAAATGTACTGAATTCTCATATTTTTCTGTATTTTTTGTATTTAGTGAATTTTTTAGCGATTTTTTTTACAAACATTATACTTTTTAAGTTTATTTATGTTATGTGTATTTAAAAATTTTAAAAATTACTTAGAGTATTAAAAAAATTCAGTCAAAATAAAAAAACACGAAAAATAAAAAAATTCAATTTTTTAAAGAGTATCCAAACCAAACAACCTGAATAATGCCCACTCTTCACCCTCTTTATTGGTGTGTGTTTGCGTGTTTGTACATTGAGTTTGTTTGTAAGTAAAAAGAAAAAAATACCTCTGTCTACTTTTCAATAATTAACTTATTTTTGCTTTGAAAGTTGTAAATAAAAATTACACTAAATATTTTAATACAGTTTTTCAAAAAAAAAAAAAACAACCCTAATAAAAACTATATGCAACTTATAAGTTGCACCAAACTTTCTATGCACACTTACTCTTTGCTCTCTCTATGAGTATGTGTTTGGATGTGCAAACAGGTATGGTTTGTGGCCTTGTTGTCTCTTATTTGGCTTTCTTTAATATCTATCTTTGTGATAAATTGCACTTTAGTAATATGGGGCAAAACAATTGGCCATCACAAATAGTTGAATAAGTTCATGCGACATAGAATCCTTAATCAAACTCTATACCACACGCATTGAATGAGATTAGAGTTGGTCTAGGAATAAGTAATTTTTTTTTTTAAATTTTTGGGCTAAAATATGAGGTAAAAAAAAACGAAAAAAAAAATTTATCTATAAATCCTATCTTGAGAATTGATGATCTGTTTAGTTCCAAAGATTTTTTTATAGACCAATTAGTCTCATTGAATTTGAAAAGGTAGATTTAATATATTATTTGAAAATTAGATTTATTTTATATAAGAATCTATTTTTATTTGGAATGACTTGAAATGTGAGATTCTTCAAACATTTTAAAAGGAGTACAAAAATGATTTGAAATATGAGATTCTTTAAACATTCCAAAAGGATGTGAGATTCTTCAAATATTTCAAAAGGAATACAAAAACTCCATAGTAAGTTTTGAGCAAATATATAATTTCAAATGTAACACTCTAATATAACATTCAAACTTAACACTCCAAAAAAACCCATTAGTAATCCAAACGCAATACTTCAATATAATATTTTAAAAAAAAAACTCCCAAGTATAACATTTCAATGTAATACACACAAAAAACTCCTTACTATTTTTTTTTTTCTAAATGTAACACTCCAAAAAAAAGGACATGGGATTTTTCAAACCATTCCAAAAGGAGTACAAAAATTCCTTAATAAATTTTTGGCAAAAGTATAATTTCAAATTGTCAGTGTTACATTTGGAAAAAGTATATTGAGGAGTTTTTTAATATTTTTGTGTGTATTACATTAGAGTGTTAGGTTTGGGATTATATTGATTAGATTGTTACGTTTGGAAAAAGTACACTAATGAGTTTTTTATATGTTAGATTAATGTGTTGCGTTTGGGAAAAATACACTAAGAAATTTTTTTGGAATGTTACGTCGTTATGTTTGGAAAAAATAACTAAGGATTTTTTTAGTGTATTACATTGGAGTGTTATGTTATTGGAGTATTACATTGGAGTATTACGTTATTATTTGTAATGTGTAATTTCTAGAATCAAGGAAAATCCAAAATCTCTATAGTAAGGATTGTTCAAATGTGTATAATTTCACATTTTGAGAAACCCGCTTTTATCACTCAAAAATAAATCCAAATGTATCAGTGACTACCCTTTTGTATAAATTTCACTTTAATGGGACATTTCATAAGAAAAAAAAGAGAAGACTAAACAAATTCATAAGATCGCATTTTATGATTTATTGGTACTTCACCAAAAAATAAAAAATATAAAAAAAAATAGTATATATATTTGGGATGATTTTTTGATTTTTTACGAAAAAATTTACAAAAAGTAAAAGAAAAGAAATCTTTGACCTTTTTTGTACAATTCTTTGACTTTTTGACTTTTTAGTGATTTTTTTGACTTTTAGCTATTTTTTAATGTGTGATGACCACTATTAGATTCCTGGCTGGAAAGACAAATGAATTTTCAATTATTGTGGGATTACACTAATGATCAACATTAAATACTTATATTTTTGTTCTAGTTATGGATGAGTGAAGGAGAAATATTCAAGATGATACACCATAACTTATGCTTTTTACAGATGATATTCTGTTAGTTGATGAGATTAGAGAAGAAATTAACATTAAGTTGGAGCTTGGAGAGAAGTACTTAAATCTAAAATATTTAGGATATACAAAACTAAGACAGAGTACATGGAATGTAATTTTAGTAATAGTAACAATGGAAACAAAGGAAAAGTGAAAATTCATAATCAATAATTACTTAAGTATGAACATTTTCGTTCTTTAGGATCAATCATCACAATGGCTGGAGAAGTTGAAAAAAATGTGGTCCATAGAATCAAGGCGGAGTGGCTTAAGTGGAGAAGTATGTTTGGGATACTGTACGATAAACAAGTCTCCACTAGATTAAAAGGAAAGTTCTATAAAACGGCTATTAGACCAGTAATGTCGTATGGGGACGGAATGTTAGGCAATAAAGAAACATGTAAATAAGATGAGTATTACTGAGATAAAGATGCTATGGTAAATACGTGGTAAAACTAGAAAATACAGAGTTAAATTTGAGTATATTGGTAAATGGATAGGAGTAGTATTAATGGAAGATAAGCTGAGAGAAAACAGATTGAGATGATTTGGTTATATACAGTAGAAACTAACAGAGACAGTAGTGAAGAAATGTGACACAGTGACAGTAAAAGAAAGTGTTAGGGAAATTAGCAAACCTAAATTGGCGTGGGCTATATAATAAATAGAAATATGTATATCTTTGATTTGACTAACCAAATGACCTTTAATAGAGTCGAGTGGAGAAAAAAAAAAATTTGTAACCAACCTCATTTGATGAGACTTAAAGCTTAGTTTGATTTATATATTCAAAATCAAAATATTTTAAAAATCGTTAAGAATTCGAATGTATATGCCCTGCTGTGACTGATTTAGGCTTTGTTTAAATTATGAATTTGAGTAAGAATTTAAAAAAGAAAAAGAAAACAATGAATGAAATGTACTTATATATTTTATTAACATTTTATCTACTTTTTCTGTTTTTCTTTTCAAACCCTCACTCAAATCTATAATCTAAATATAGTGTTAACCTTGGTTGATTTATAGAGAATATCTTTCTTTCTTCTTCTTCTTTTTTTTCTTTTTTTTTTTTTATAACTTTTATTCAATTCTTTTGAATTTGTAGAGTCAAACAAAGAATATAAATTATTCTAGTGGTATTTTACTTCCACACGAAATGATATGATTTTTTTTTTTTTTTTTTGGAGGCTGAAGAAGCAAAGGACGTCAACACGGTGAAGGCCATATATATATATATATATATATTTAATGAGGGGGGTTGTTGGAATTGAGGCATAACTTTTTATTAATTACTCTTCGTTTTTTGGTATCTAGAGTGATTTTTGTGTGTGAATCATACAGTACCTTTCACTATTATAATTAGTAGAAGATAATGAAATATAAATTATATTATTAAGGTCATGTTTGTTTTGGTGGACATGAGCTTGGGATTGGACTAATAGTCCAATAAAATTATTAATCCGATATTTGGTTAAACAATTGAAGTACGGACTAATTATTTTAAATTTGACTTTTAGTTAAGATAGGATACATAATACAACGGATTCGTAATCTCAGGATTATTAGTCATGGGAATGCTAATCCAGTCCGCCCAAACAAACATGGCCTAAATGTTTAAAAAATATTAAAAGATACATATTGTATGGGGAGGAAATAATTCTCCTCGTATAATCCTGTTGACCAAGTCCGCGCTCCTCCGTACGACGTCGCTTTGTTACCTGAAAACACAAACGTGAGCTAGCCGGCGGGTGTGTGCCGGAAACCTCTCCGATGCCTAAGTCAGAAAACTTGACAAATAGACAAGGCTCTATGTTCTCAGAAAAAATTGTGTTCAATTACCTCCTCCAAGGTGGTGCTTGTGGGCTTTTATAAGTTTCCCGTGGCACAATCCTAGTAGGACTTGTATTTCTCCATGCAGAGTCCTCCTAGGATTCATTCTCCTAAGGATAATGCTTATCCTTTTACACCCTCCCCACTGCTTAAACCAAGTGAGATGGTTTCCTCCATGGCCGAACTACCATTTGACCGAAATAAAACTTGGCTATACTGAGCCACCGAGTGGACCTAACTCATTCATGGTTCGGTTCTTTTATCTTCCCTTTCTTATCTCGGCTTTCCATATAGAACCCATAGTACGGTTTTAGACCGAGCCAACGACTTTCGACCGGTATAACCCCAAGACCAGCACAACTCCAAGTTGCTTTCGGACCGAAGTACCTCTATAGTCATTGTGCCGAAGTAACTTTGTCCCTCTTTATGCCGGAATAGCTTTGCCTCTCCTCGGCCGGAGTAACCTTGCGGCCTTTTCACCAAGTCCTTGGTGCTTTGGGCCACGAAGCCCACCACATAGCTCGGCCCAATTTTTACCAAAAATTACCCTCTCACATATATATTTGTGATTGATTAAAAAAATAGTACCATTTGATACTCTATTAATCTACAAAACCTTTTTCTCTCTTCCTATTACATGTTTTCTTTTGGGCATGTTCTTGACTGACTAGTACTAGTATCATATATCATATATCATTTCATACATGCTGTATTATTTTTACATGGAACCGACCTCGAATTAAATGCTTTCAGTGGGGTGCCAATTCACTGCTAGCTAAATTTGTTACACGCTAATGTTGAGGTCCCGCGTTTTCAATGTGAAAGTAGGTGATGGCAAATTTTTTTCGCCTCGCCCAGATTTTTCCGGACTTTGATCATTTTTATTTCAGGTACGTGATTCTTATTGAAGTAAGGACTCGTTTAGGATAAAAAAAATTATGTTTGGTTTGATGTGTGTGAGAGAGAAATTTGTTTGGAAAACTTGTTTGGTTTACAAGTTTTGAGAATTTTTTTTAAAAAAATTTGTTTGGTTTGATTACTTTTAAAAACTTATTTGTAGAGAAAATTTCTTAAAAATTTTCTAGAAATACAAACCAAACGAACACATATGTTTGAAATGATTTTTTAATTATTTATTTAAAGATATGTAAAAATTAAAGAGAAAAGAGAATTCTTAACTTTTTGATATAGGTTATAGACTTTTTGATTTTTTTAGTAACTTTTTGATTTTTAAATTAAAACAAGAACATGCCAAACGATGTCTATTATTAATAAATTCTAATAGTCAGACTTAATTTTTATAAAATTTTATTGAAAATAAGTTTTAATAAAATTGTTGTTAAAAATAATTTTTTGTGACGATTTTTTACATATGTAGCTAAAAATTGACAATTAGTGACTTTTTTGTCACTATTTTTATAAATTGTGGCCAAAACTTACAATTAGTAACGTTTTTCTGTGATAAATTTTTTATACAGTCACTGAAAGTTAAAAATTAGAGATTTTTTTGTGGAGATTTTTTTAAACTGTCGCTGAAAATTAACAATTATTGACTTTTTTAATAGTGTTTAATGAAAAATACCATTAATTATCATAAGATCTATTGAATAATAAAAAACTTCTTTAAAAAATAATTATAAAAAAAAAAGCAGTGTCAAAGACAAAAAAACATAAAAATCAGAAAATTCAAAATAAAAGTTCAAAAAACAAACGAAACCAAACATTATAAACTTCTCTTTTTTTAAAATCTTTCTTCACTAATCTCTAATTTTATACAAATTATTCACAAATTCCTTTCAATTTTTATTTGAATTTTGTAATCTAATTAAAAAGTTGTGCATACACACAAAAATGTAATATTAAACATCTACATTATGACCAACTATTTAATTATGAATAATTAATTTCTCATTGTTCCTATATTACATTATTATAAAAGATTTCACATATTACTTTTGTGATAACTTATATATGTCTATGTCTACATATATAAATATATATATATACAAAAATGTAAATTTAAATTTATATATGTTACTATATTCATACATTGTCAATCTGTAATACTATATTACTATCAGATACTTTAATTTATAACATGTATTGCTTTAATAATATAGTTATATTTGTTAAAAAAAAAATGCGGAATTGTGTAATGTTCTCCTATCAACTTATGTTCAATATATATATATACATATATACTTACTTGTCATACAAACAAATGTCCACAACAAATACTTTCAATAACAAATTAAGACTTTTCTAAACATCTTCATCACGACAATCATTGTATTTTTTTTCCTCACAAAAAAAATCACATTATTGAGGGAAAATGAATTTTGAAATTCATAACAATAAGATATCGCCTCAAACTTTTGCTCATCAAAATATTTTTATTACAATGAGTTATAATGGTGAGTAAAAAGAAAAATAAGAAGATAGTGAAACAAAAAGTACAGAAAATCTATTGCAATATTCTCTCTAAGCAAAGTTAGATGAGCTGAATTAGGAATTGTCCTATCTGTTATGAAGTTTAAGAAAAACAATGTACCTCATGTACACATTTTAGTCAAATTACAGAAGGAAAAAAAATCAAATGATGCCCAAACATTATTATAGCAACTCAATGATGTAGAAAGTAAAAACAACAAATAAAAAGTTTTGATTAATTTTTGTCATATTCTGATTATTTATAAATGGCATAATAAATCATGTAACTTGACAATTTCATGAAAGTGACCCCTACAAACATTTATAAATATGAATCTATAAACATCATGAAAATAATTATGAAATTGCTATATCAATCGAAATATTAAGCTACAACATCATTCTATTTTCTTAAAAAGACTATTCCTCATTTTCTACATAATTGAAAATATACTAATAACTAATATTATATTTTTGATCATGCAAATGTTTGTGGCACATGAAACGAGACTCGACAACTCTTGATATATAAAAATAAATTATATATTGATATTAATACGTTTTTACACTAATAGTAAATAATATGCAACAGTGGGTTCAATGAATTTGTATTACGAGATGAACTATTAAACTAAATTATGTAATTATATAATTAATTTCATACTTTCAATCAATTATTTTATAGGTACAGATTATGAAAAATTGAAGTGAGAAGTTGATAAAAAAAGATTTGCATAATACTATATATTTAAATGACCTGTTTATTGTTTAATATAAGATTATAATCTCAACAACATGTTTATGGTTATAAAATTTCTCATTTATTATTTAAATTCTTCAACCGAGTATATATTCATTTCTTGCTTAGTTATATTTTGGATATAGATTAATTTACCCATACAAGTCTACATACATTATATACATATCACATACTAATTTAAGAGACACGCATAATTACAGTACTCACAATTGATGAAAATCACGTGACACGTGCAATGCACATGTCCAACCATTAGTTTTTTTTAAAAGAGCTAACAAATTAACCTTTAACCTATTCCCCAAAACAATCCAAATCTTGCTCATGTTGTGATTAGATTTATTAAATATATATATAGATATAATACATAATTTAATTTTGTTAATATAATAAGATTAAAACACTTAACATTCATTTTCTCTAATTTTTTTTCAACTTATATCTTTTAACTCTCATTAATTATAAATTATTATTCATAATGTATTATATTATCTCTATCTTTTTAATACCATATTTTTTGTAGTTACAAAATTTATCCAACAATGTACTCCACCCCGACTATGGAATAGGGCGCGGCAGGACACCACAAATCAACATCATTGCCATCCCTCGTGAAAACGGTACTACTCAATGGCATATTTATTATAGTTTATTTTAACAATAATTTATATTTATCACATATTTATATGATATTACAGTTATCATTTTACTTATTAATACAATGTTAGTGTAATAAATATCACCACTCATTTACATTTTTCATGTAATACTGACAATTGGACTGATACATTAGATGATAAAATAAGATAGTAAAAATAAAGAGTGTAACATTATGCTTATTTTAAATTAAAAATTTAGGATAAATTACACCAATAGTCTTTATATTTTAATTATTGTGTCATTTTTATCATTGTAATTTCAATTGACTAAATTTTCATCATGAATTCATAATTTTGTCTCAATTTGATATAATTAATTACAATTGTTAGCATTTTTTATTAAAAATGTACACATTAATGGCACGTGTCTTATTTTTAAGAACGAATTGTAAACTTAAGGAACTCCGTGAATTATTTTGAACCAACTCAAAAAAAAATTTTGTCAAATGCACAAAAAATTTTACAAATGAAAATCTAAGTGAATAGAGAAACCTGTTAACTTAATTATAATTAATTAAACTTAATTAAGATCCAATTATATTTAAGGGTTCGTTTGGCAAGAAGAGTTTGGGGCTTTTTTGGCTATTTTAGCCACAAAAGACAAAATAGGCTATTTTAGCCACAAAAAACAAAACATCACATCCAACCCATAATCATTACACTCTTCTCTCACAAAAAAAGTCAAAAAAGCCAAAAAATCAAAAAGCCCTTCCCAAACTAAGCTTTTTAGCTCAGACTAAAATAGCTAAAAAAATCAAAAAGTCAAAAAACCAACTCACTTTTCAAACGGAGGCTAAATAAAAGTTTAAAATTTTTCGTGATCATTACAGTACGACTCACCATTTTTACGTCTCTATTTAAGAGACTTCTAATGTGAATAACGTGGAGCAATTTTTCAACGCTACAAAAAGCATCTCTAATGCTAAAATGATAATATGGATAGTCAAAACCAAACTTTGACATTGCCACAATGTGAAAATGATGAGTCACCGCCCGAACCCACCCTTAAAAGTTTGGGTCATAATCGGCCAGTAATTCGTGGGTTATCGAAGGTCTCAAACGAATATACAAAATATTTATGTTAATGGGGCCGTAATGGAAGCGTATAATGAGAATGAGTCCATTGAGCTGTGCATACATGCTATGATCAGAAACATACATAGCCTCCGTTTGGGGAGTGGGTTGGCTTTTTGACTTTTTGGCTTTCTTGGCTATTTTAGCCTGGGCTAAAAAGCTTGGTTTGAGAAGGGCTTTTTGACTTTTTGGCTTTTTTGACTTTTTTTGTGAGAGAAGAGTGTAATGATTATGGGTTGGATGTGATGTTTTGTTTTTTGTAGCTAAAATAGCCTATTTTGTCTTTTGTGGCTAAAATAGCCAAAAAAACCCGAAAAAGCCCTTCCCAAACGGACCCATATTAAATCTCACATCACACTTCATGACATATGCCATAACACTTATACACATACATTATATATACATAACCCAGAAGCAAAACTTATAACATCATAGACTATACACAACCCAAGCTTCTCAAGCTTGGCCAAAACCCTACTAGAGCCCCGATGTATGGGTGCAACTTGGGTGGCTTTATAAAAGGCTGACTTCGATGAGGTCTTCAATGTGGAAATCCCTGATACTCACCTACATAGATACAAATAAACGGAGTGAGCTGGAAGCCCAATGAGTAATCTCCATATAAGGGGTTAAATATATGAGCCTTATGTTTTATTTAATCACTATAAAGATCTTGACATATTTAAAAATCGTTTCGAAAGCACATAGTATCAAATACCATTCATTGATCCTTTCATAGCTTACCAAATAACGAAGTTCATACTTTTCTTTTAATCACATTTACAAAACGGCCTCGGGCCCAACTTATAACAAAACGGCCTCAGGTCTAACACATATCAAAACGGCCTCAGGCCCAACATATATCAAAACGGCATCAGGCCCAATCATATATCAAAACGGCCTCAGGCCCAACATATATCAAAACGGCCTCGGGCCCAATCATATATCAAAACGGCCTCAAGCCCAACATATAACAAAACGGCCTCGGGCCCAATCATATATCAAAACGGCCTCGGGCCCAATCATATATCAAAATGGTCTCAGGCCTAACATATATCAAAACGGCCTTGGACCCAATCATATATCAAAACGGCCTCAGGCCCAACATATAACAAAACGGCCTCGGACCCAATCATATATCAAAACGACCTCGGATCCAATATATCAAAACACAATATTGACACAATTTACCATTCATGGCTCAAGTGCACAACGAAGAACATATATGTACAATACTATAAAAATTGCTCACCGTGATTTAGGCTTTAATTAACTTGCTGAATTACTATACAAGACAATCGTCAAAAATTAACATCATACAGAATGTTTATAGCGAATCATCAGCTTATACAAAATGTCCAACGGACCATAGACCAATAACAGTTACTAAGGGTCAAAACACATTTTCCCAATTTATCATAATCGTTTCTCAAAAGGAGACTCATTCATTCTTATCTAAACATTCTTTTGGAAGCTTGCCATAGCATGATTACTCTGAAGATTTCAAGCATATTTTATCATTTCGAAAATGCTCGTTAAGGCACATAAGTTATACAAAGTGTACGGGAAAGAAATATACTTTCTCATATAATCCTGTTGACCAAGTCTGCGCTTCTCCGTGCGACGTCGCTTTGTCACCTGAAAACACAAACGTAAGCTAGCCGGCGGGTGTGTGCCGAAAACCTCTCCGATGCCTAAGTCAGTAAACTTGACAAATAGACAAAAGTTCTGTGTATTCTGAAGCAAAGTTGTGTGTTACCTCTCCAAATGTGATATTTGTGAGCTTTTATAGGTTTCGTGTGGCACAATCCTAGTAGGATTTCTACTCCTCCATGTAGAGTCCTCCTAGGATTCATATTCCTGTAGGATAATGCTTATCCTTTAATACCCCCCCACTGCTTAAACTAAGTGGGATGGTTTTTACTATGGCCGAACTACCATACGACCAGAATAACACTACCATACTATACAGGCAGGTATGGCCGATCTGACTACCAGTTCGGCTCTTCCCTTCCTTGCTTCTATCCCGGCTGCGAATGCTAAGACCGAGCTATCCATAGAAGTGTCAAGCCGAATTAACTCAAACTTCCTTGAAGTTCTCTTACTCTGGTTAGAGGAGATGACCGGGCTAATCCGTAATATGCCGCAACCGAGCTACCCCCAAGCCAAATCTGACAACCGAACTAACCGTAGTACTCCTTTTGACCGGTGCATCCACTGTCTTTCGTATTTGGACCTATCTCGGCCCAACACCCAACTCGGCCCAATTTATATACATAAATTACCCTCTCAATTGCCCCTTAATTCCATATGCATAGCATGATAGGGATTATCTATTCATCAGCCGAGCTATAATCCCCAAACCTTCCAGCCGAGCTACAACCATTTAGCTTATCCTGCCGAGCTAAACTTAAACCGAGCCGCTCTCATCCGGTCACAATGTCTTTTCAATCACCAAAAATTGAATCGCTTTCTATTCCGTATACACGTGGCACGTTCCCATTCGCGGAAGGCAGCTGTCAACGCCGTCTTCGTATTTCGCAATTTTTGAACAGTTCCCGCCCTTTCTCTCTCTTTCCACAAAACAAACATTCTGTCTTTGAATCATTCACCTACAATATTCACCTTCTTCTCTCTCCGTGCCTCTGCTTCTCCAACCTCTGAGTTCCCTGAGTTCGTGTTCTTCGTTGGTGCTGTTGCTCCCATCTCCAGCTTCGTCTTCTTCTTCTGGCAAGCTTCAAAAAATCTATTTTGTTTTTCTTCTTTCTGCTTTCGTTTAATCCATTGTAGTTTGTTTTGTGTGCTTTTTGCAAACACTTTTTCTATCTTGCTTTGCTCTATACTTTTATTGGAAAAAACTTTAACAGTAGAACGCATGAGTATATGATATATCCTGTAGAAGACTAGTCTTTGATCCAAAATCATGATGTAACCGAACTAGGATACTATTTATGCTATATATGTAGATCAATTCAGACAATAACCGAACTAGAACTCGTAGAAATAACAGTAGTTTCAAAAAATAACCAACTCCTGATTCACTTTAGCCGAGACAAATTCACCGATCGAAGTTTGAACTTAGTAAACTAGGAACCTCGGCCTTCAACCGAGCTAAGCCTTTGGGGCTAAGCCAGCTTCCTTAGTTTTTAAACCAAACTCAGAAAGCTGCCCCTAGAGGCTCAACCGAAGTAACAAAACCCGTAGTTCAAACCGAGATAACCAACCTTATACAAAAACCGATCTTGCAAACCCTATGCTCAATCCGAGCTACCAAGCATTTTGCTGAACCGAGATAGAACCTGTCCACAAGGCCGAAGTAGGGCTCTTTTACCTTGCTTTTAATTTGTAGCACGGTCCAATGATCTGTGCTTAACCCCTTTGTTTTCTACTTTGCAGACTTAGGTTGCCCAGGCACTCCTCCATGCGCTCAACCGAGCTACTGAGCACAACTTTTGCACCGATCTAATTTATTCATAATTTATACAATAGATGGGGAAGTATAGGTATCTAGTAAATACTCCGGGCAGCCTAGCCGAATTCAAAAAAGACTACCATATACCTGATGACGTCCACCTGATTTTGACCGAAAAAGATATCATTCCTTGGGGCAATGAAGGCTTTGTTCCTTTCACCCTTTTATCCATAATTGAGACCGGACTACGGTTTCCAGTCCAACCTTTAATTTGCGAGTTTTTTAGGCAAACCAGATTATGCCCAACCCAACTATCCACCAATTCCTACCGCATCATAATGGGAATAGCCGAACTGAACCGCCAAGCCGGACTAAACCTTGGCCTGGCCGAAATCTTCCACCAATACTCCATTGGTTCAAAAGAATATGGGTGGGTCTATTACTTAAGAATACGTCATCGCCGAGAGAAGATAATAAAACATACACCGGATAAAGACTTGAACGACGACGACTTTTTCTGGGTATCTGGGAATTTTGAGGATCATCAAGCCCAGATTCTTGGCCGACGTATAAATTGGAAAAAAGGAGAGCCCGGTAAATTTACTTCAGTTTTCTTGCTTGCTTTTTTATATTTCGGTTTTTTAATCTTTCAGCCGGACTAACAGTTGTCTTCTTTCGCAGATTCTGCCCACCTTCACTCTTTATGCAGCTACCCAAACCTAGCCACTTTGCGCGGCGCACTACGGTATCCAGAACGTAGTTGGGCCAAATTGCTGAAGTTCGAGCCGACCTACAGATACAGTGGTCGCCGAAAAGCCAGAGTGACTGATTTTCTTCTTGAAGACGCCCCAGAGCCGGACCCAACCTTACCACAAATCAGACTAATTCCACTAATTGCTGAAGAGGAGATGGCCAAGAAGAACAGAGTAAGGGCCTTCTTGACCGAGACCAACAGGGCCGAAGTACCACCAGCAAGTCATACCCAAGAAGCGGTGGTGGCGCTTCCTACGCAACAACCGTCCTCATCCCACCGAACCAAGCGCGCCCGGACTACCGAAACTGAACAACACATGGTTGATGAAGACGAAACTGTTCTTCCACCGAGCCCCCAACCGGAGCCTTCTGACCGAACTACCAGCTGCTGGGCACCAAAACTTACCTTCAACAACTGAGATATCCAAGACTCTGACTCGGTTGTTGCTGATAAGGACCACCAGTTGGCCTTCAACCTGGCCAAGAGTGTGTGCCTTCCCAAAGATATGGAGCACCACCAAAAGCAACTAAACACCGAACTGAAGGCCATCCGGTCTTCAACAAAATCGATGATCCTGGTAAGTAGCTCCGTCCGTTTTTCTGTCTAGTTTTTTCAACTTTTACTTCGGCTAAAGGGAAGTCTTTGTTTTGTCAGGCCATTCAGAAAAACAACATCACTCACAGGAAAGTATTAGAGCTTAGGAAAACAGCAAGGCAAGCCATGGCAAAAGCCGAAGCGAAGACGGCCGAGCTAGAGGAGGCCAGAAAGCAAATGGCCGAGCTTCGAGCTGAGAACGGCCGACTGGCCGGTCTGGTTAGTTCGGCCGAAGCAGAAAAGCAGAAGGCTGCCATTGTGCTAAAGGATAAGTATCTGCGCGAGCTGGTGAAGCTTGAAAAGAAGAAAGATACCGAGATAACCCAGCTGAAGGAGAGCGCAAAAGGAGCCGAAAAGCGAGGCTTCAAGAAGGCAGAGAATGCTTATATCAAGCAGTGCGAAGCCGCCAAGGAACTTTTCTATAAGTGCGGCTGGAGGGCAGCTGTTGAGAAGCTCGGTCACGATCCACAGACCGAGGTTTTCAACCCTCCAGCCTACTTCATACCGAACTCCCTAGTGGGGTATGCTGATGCCATTCAGCAGCAATTTCTTGAAGGCTCAAACTCTGATGAAGACTCTGCCTCTGAGGATACTCCGGTTGTCAATGCGGACCAATCAGTTCGGCTAGAGCCCATGGTGGAAGACCTGACTATTGAACTACCAGGTGAAACCGTGGTTCCAACCGAAACCACCCTTGTGGTCGAGAGCGAGCTCCCGCCTGAAACCGGTCTTCGTGTTGATGCCGATGCTGCCTTTGATGCCGAAATTGATGATCTTTTCAACTGATTGTCTTTTTGCTTTTCTTTTTTTTGCTTTTATCTGTAACCGGGCTAGGAGCCCATTAACTGTAATCTTTCTGATGAATGAGAAATTTCTTTTGTGCTCAACTCTTACTTCGGTTGATGTATATGCTTGCACTTGTAATGTCTTCTATTACTCCAACTGCTATTTCGGTTTTCTTTGACTGCTTAAACTAACTGTGCTTACCAGCCAACCACTCCTTAGCCGACATAATTACTTCGGCTGAGGAGTACTCAGTGTTTGTTTAATCCAGCCAACCACTCTTCAGCCATACCCTTATTTCGGCTAAAGAGTACAAAGAGTTGGTTTAATCCAGCCAACCACTCTTCAGCCATACCCTTACTTCGGCTGAAGAGTACAAAGAGTTGGTTTAATCCAGCCAACCACTCTTCAGCCATACCCTTATTTCGGCTGAAGAGTACAAAGAGTTGGTTTAATCCAGCCAACCACTCTTCATCCATGCCCTTACTTCGGCTGAAGAGTACAAAGAGTTGGTTTAATCCAGCCAACCACTCTTCAGCCATACCCTTACTTCGGCTGAAGAGTACAAAGAGTTGGTTTAACCTAGCCAACCACTCTTCAGCCATACCCATACTTCGGCTGAAGAGTACAAAGAGTTAGTTTAATCCAGCCAACCTCTAAGTTGGTTTTTCCAGCCAACTTAGAAAAATGTTTGGTTATTCCGACCAAACGTCCTGCAGCCTGGATCCTTATCCTGGGCTTAGGAAGGGTGTTGGTTTAATCCAGCCAACCTCTAAGTTAGTTTTTTCCAGTCAACTTAGAATAATGTTTGGTTTATTCCGACCAAACATCCTGTAGCCTGGATCCTTATCCTGGGCTTAGGAAGGGTGTTGGTTTAATCCAGCCAACCACTCTTCAGCCATACCCATACTTCAGCTGAAGAGTACAAAGAGTTGTTTTAATCCAGCCAACCACTCTTCAGTTATACCCATACTTCGGCTAAAGAGTACAAAGAGTTGGTTTAATCCAGCCAACCTCTAAGTTGGTTTTTCTAGCCAACTTAGAAAAATGTTTGGTTATTCCGACCAAACGTCCTGCAGCCTGGATCCTTATCCTGGACTTAGGAAGTGTGTTAGTTTAATCCAGCCAACCTCTAAGTTAGTTTTTTCCAGTCAACTTAGAATAATGTTTGGAATGTACCTAAACTTCACTAAAGCTAACTTTTATAGAGAATAACTCATGCCGAAAAAAATCGCTTGTTTTATTGAAGAAAGAAAAAATTACACATGTTTGAAAGAGAAAAGCTAAAAGTAAAATAACTTGAGATTGGCCGTGTTCCATGGCCTAGGGATTGCTTTGCCGTCCTTGTCTTCTAGGTGGTATGCCCCTTTGCCTGCCAACCCAACCACTTTGTAAGGACCTTCCCAGTTTGGCCCTAACTTGCCATCTCCTGGTATCATGGTGTTTCCCATCACTTTGCGCAGTACCTAGTCTCCGATCTTGAATTGTCTTGGATGCACCGTTTTGTTGTATTTTCTAGATAACTCTTGTTGGTATGAAGCAATGTGAACTAGTGCTCTTTCTCTTCTTTCTTCCGCAAGGTCGAGTTCTAATGTTATGGCTTATCCATTCAAGTCTGGATCAAAATTTTCGCTTCGAATTGTGGGGAGGCCAACTTCCAGTGGGATTACTGCTTCCATTCCATAGGCTAAGGAGAATGGTGTCTCTCCTGTTGATCATCGAGGTATGGTGTGGTAAGCCCATAAAACGTGAGGAAGTTTATCCGCCCACTTGCCTTTTGCCTTCTCTAACCTTTTCTTCAGTCCATCCAAGACGACTTTATTTGATGCTTCTTCCTGACCATTTGCTTGGGGATATGCCGGTGTAGAATTGTAGAACTCTATCTTATACTCTTCACAAAAGCCTCTGAAGATTCTGCCGTCGAACTGGGTGCCATTGTCTGAGATGAGGGCTTTTGGTATGCCAAACCGAGTGATGATGTTTTGCCAGACGAATTTCTTCACATCTCTTTCCTTGATTGATGCCAATGCTTCTGCTTCCACCCACTTTGTGAAGTAGTCTGTTGCTGCGAGAAAGAACTTTCTGTTGCCGGGTGCTGTTGGAAGTGGTCCTACTATGTCCAAGCCCCACATTGCGAAAGGCCATCGGTTAGTTAATGGTAGGAGTTCTCTTGCTGGTTGATGTATTTGGTGTGCGAATTTTTGGCATTTCTCGCACTTCTTCACATATTTCTCTAAGTCTGCCTGCATGTATGGCCACCAGTATCCTTGTGAAATGGCCCTGTAAGCTAGCGATCTTCCTCCTTGATGGCTTCCGCACACCCCTTCGTGTATCTCGTACAAGAATGCTTCCACTTTGCTGGGATGAACACACTTTAGGTAGGGTCCTGAGAATGACTTCTTGTATAATACCAAGGATGGGGAGAGCCAAAATCGCTGCGATTTCACTCTTATTCTGTTGGCTTCTTTTTTTTCTTCTGGTAGGATGCCGTCTTTTAAGAACAGGATGATGGGATCCATCCAAGAGGGGCCTAGTTCTGCGCAACATACCTCTTCTGCTTCGGGGTCTTCTATGCTTGGTCTAGGTAGGTAGTCGATTAGTAGTGGATAAGGTATGGAGGAGTCTGCCATTGAAGCGAAGCCTGCTAGTTCGTCTGCTCTGCTGTTTTCCTCCCTGCCAATTTGTTCTATCCTTACTACTTCAAATTTCTTGATCTTTGTTCTAACCAACTCTTCGTACTTGGCCATCCTATCATCCTTTGCTTCATAGTTGCCAGAAATTTGATTTACCACTAGCTGTGAGTCGCTGTAGACCATTAGTTCGGTGGCCTTCATGTAGTATGCTGATTTGAGTCTTGCGAGAAGCGCTTCGTACTCCGTTTCATTGTTTGATGCTGGGAAGCCAAGGTTGATTGCTTGCTTTACAACCAGGCCGTCTGGTGAGATGAGGACTATGCCGAGTCCTGCACCATGCCGATTGGATGCTCTATCCACAAAGAGCTTCCACATCTCACCAACGAACAACTTCCAGCAAGTGGAGGGGTTAGATGATGTCGTGGGGTCAAGAATGTTGCTGGTGCTTTCTTCAAGGTCCATGCTTGCTGTCTGTCCCTCGCTATCTGATCGTACTAAGTCTTTTTTTGTTGGAGAGCCTTGGTTTAGTGTAGCTTTTACCTTGCTGTCTTTAGTCTGGTCTGCCTTGGAGTGTGACTGAGTACCTTCTACTAGGGGTTGCGCTATTTCGACGTCATCTTCTATCCCTAGTTCGGTTGTGTCAGTTAGGTCGACTGGGCAGATATGATGACTTCCAGGGGTAAACTCTGCGACGAAGTCTGCCAAAGATTGGGCCTTTACTACGGTCCTGGGTTGGAACTTGATGTCGAATTGTCCCAACTCTACTGCCCACTTCAAAATTCGCCCAGAAAAGTTCGCTCTCTCAAACAAAGCTTTTAGTGGAAAAGCTGTGAGGACGACTATGGTGTGGGCATGGAAGTAGTGTGCCAATTTCCTGGAGGCCATCATTAAGGCTAATGCCAGTTTTTCCAGTGGCAAATACCTTGTTTTGGCTCCCAGCAATGTCTTGCTGACATAATAGATAGGCAAGTGTTGGATTCCTTCTGCACGAACCAACACTGCGCTAACTGCGTGCTGAGAGACTGCCAGGTACAAGAAGAGTTCTTCACCAGGTACTGGGGTAACAAGCAGTGGTGGGGAAGACATATATTCCTTCAAGCTTTCCAGAGCTTGGTCGCATTCTTCATCCTACTCAAACTTGGCCTTTAAGGCATGAAAAAATGGTCGTAGTCTGTCTGACGACCGACTGATAAATCGGTTGAGTGCAGCCGCCATGCCGGTGAGATGCTGCACTTCTTTTACTGAGTTTGGTCTCTCCAAATCCTGGATTGCTTTGATCTGAGAGGGGTCTGCTTCTATACCTCGGTTGGTCACAAGGAAGCCTAGGAATTTGCCAGATTCTACTCTGAATGCACATTTGGACGCATTGAGGCGCAATTTGTGCTTCTTCAGGATCTCAAACATCTCGCCTAGGTCCTTAAGATGGTCATTCTCATCCTTGCTCTTGACCACCATGTCGTCGATGTAAGCCTCCATTGTTCTGCCTAACAATGGTTCAAACATTTTGGTGACCATCCGTTAGAATGTTGCCCCTGCGTTCTTCAGGCCAAAGGGCATGACCTTGTAACAATATAGTCCTCTTGGAGTTGTAAAAGATGTGACCTCCTGATCTGGCTCATGCATGGCGATTTGGTGGTAGCCTCTGTATGCATCCAGAAAGCTAAGTCGGTTGTGCCCCGCCGTTAGGTCCACCAGTTGATCTATCCGTGGTAGAGGAAAGCTGTCTTATGGGCATGCCTGGTTGACTGTTTTGTAGTCGACGCAAACACGCCATTTGCCATTCTTCTTTGGCACTACGACTGTGTTGGAGATCCATTTCGGGTAGTGCACCTCTCTAATTTCTCCTGCCTCCAGCAGGTTACCTACTTCTTCCGCCACTATTTTGACATGGTGGAGTGCTGATCTGCGTGTTCGTTGGATGATTGGTCTGGCGGATGGGTGGACATTAAGTTGGTGACTGATGAAGTTTGGATCAATGCCTGGCATGTCGTAGGGTGTCCAGGCGAACACTTCGATGTTAGAGGTCAAGAATTCCAAGACCTCTAATCTCTCAGTGCTGGACAACGACGAACCGAGCAAGAAGAACTTATCCGGGTTCTTTTCATCTATTTTTACCTCCACCAAGTCCTCCACTGCTTTCTGATCAGCCTCTTTACCGACATCCGCGAATAGTTCATTGCTTTCAGGTTCTTCCACCGAATGAACGTATTCTTTAGCAGCGCGGCTGCCATTCACCGTGGCGAAACATTGCTTTGACATGATCTGATCTCCATAGACTTCTTCAATTATACCGGTGTCGTTGGGGAACCGCATTACTTGGTGGTAGGATGACGTCACCGAACGCATGGCATGCAGCCATGTTCTGCCCAAGATGATGTTGTAAGTGGAGGGGACCTTCAATACCCAGAACTCCACTTGTTTCGTCACGCTTCCTGCTCTAACTGGAAGAATTATTTTGCTGACGGGCCATTCTGGCATAGAGTTGAATCCAATTAGGGGTGATACAGCAGGCGCCAAGTCTTTGTCTTGTAGCTTCAGTTGTTTAAATGTTTCGTAGTACATGATTTCACATGAACTACCCTGGTCAATCAAAATCCGCTTGACGTCAAAATCCTTGACTCGGAGAGTGACGACCAGGGCATCATTGTGAGGGCAATATATCCGTTCTAAGTCTTTGTCTGAAAAAGACATGACGTTTGTTGCCTCTGTCTTCCCCTTCTTGGTGGCAAGTTGGGCACTTAGCACCTCTCTTAAGTGTTCAGCCTTTTTGATTGATCCTCTGAGCTCGCATACACGCTCAGGTTCAAAGACTCCATGTATCACATTGATAATGCCTTGGGGTGGGGCGTCGACTGGTATCCCGTTGGGATTATTGTGATCCTTGGGGGCTAGTTGCGTCCCTCCTTTAATGTACTTATCCAGGTGGCCTGCTGCCACCAACTCTTCCAGGTGTTGTCTCAATGGTGTGCAATTCTCAGTACGGTGTCCCTTTTCTTTATGGAAGGTGCACCGTGATCTTTCGTCATAGTCCTTCTGTCTTTCCCCTAGTTTGGCTGGCCACTTGACGAAAGGTTCATCTCTTATTTCGCTCAGAATCCGGTATATCGATTTTTTGAACACCGTGGTTATGGCAGTGCGGATTCTCAACCATCTTTTATCCGGTTCTTCTCCGTTATCTCGTCTGCCACGTCCGTTTCTGTTACTTCGATCTACCGTGTTGACCTTTGCTAAGGTTTTCTTTTCTGGTACTGTGGTTGCCCCAGATTTTGCTTTGGCACGTGCGCCATCCTCTTCTACCCTGATGTGTTGATGCACTCTTTCCATCAAGGCTTCCATGGTGAGAGGTGGCGTCATGGTGATTGAGTCCCTTAGTCTGTTTCCGACTGGAAGGCCTCTTTTATACTGCGCAATGGCGAGATTGGTGGGGCAGTCCCCAATCTGATTGAATGTCTCCCAGTAGCGACTATTGTCAGATCTTAGGGTCTCTTTATCGCCCATGTCGATGGAGAGTAGCTGGTTGATCTCCACCGGGGTTTTAGTGTTTGTTCGGAACCTTGTTACGAATGCTTCTGCTAATTACGCCCAGGAGGCTATGCTGCCCTCAGGAAGTTTCTCGAACCAAGTCAGGCCTAGGTCGCCAAGGTTAAACGGGAAGAGTATGCACATTAAGGCCTCGTTTCGCCTGTAAACAGCCATGACCTGGCGAAAGTGGCTCAAGTGTGAGTAGGGATCCGTCTTTCCTTCATATGTAGTGAATTTCGGCTGAAGGAAGCCTGATGGTAGGGGCGCGTTTTCAATCGCCGGAACAAACGGCGAAGTTTGCAGCCTTGCTAATGCTTTGTCTGTTGGTTCATAGGTAGGGCGCGGTATTGGCATTCCAACCTCGACGTTTCCATGCGTTCGAGGAGCCAACCGCTGTAAGGCTGAAACTCTGTGTGGATCCCTTGCCCTGGCATCCTCCTTGCATCGTGCCTTTTCTTCGAGCACGGTTCGTAAGTCGGATGTTCTGGGTAGCTCCGTCTGTCTAGATCTGGTTTGGTGCGAATGTGAGGGCCAATACGTGCTTCCTTCAGTGTATGATCTTTCAGATCTCGTCCTCTCAGACCTGGAGTGGCGAGTTCTAGAAGACCAGGATTGAGTATCGCCTGTCCTGAGGCTTCTACTCTCTCCTTGCGAGGGTGTGGTATTCCTACTACGATTTTTTGAGTGGCGAGGGGGCGTCTTGTTTTTACGCCCCTCTCCTATCGCCACTTCTTTTTTCTTCATCTAGCGTTTCAAGGCCTCCATGTCCGCCACCATCTTTCTTATCAATTCATCTTGCTCTTTCACGCGATCTTCCAGAGCTTAAGGGTCAATCCTCCTTCTTTGCCTGTCAGGACTTTGAGAATGAGATTGACGGGGGCTGTGAGTCCGTCTTCCCCTAGTATCTCTCCTGGGGTTATGTCGCTGGGACTCCAAGTCCGCCATGGGAGGGACAGAAGGTAATCCTTCACGCCTTGTGCCTCCATCTGGAGTTAGCCTGTCGACGGCGGACTGCGGCAATTCTTCAATGTGTGCCATTGATTGTAAAGGGGAGAAGCTTTAATCAAGAGGTTTTGTTCTGTTTGTTTTTCCCACAGACGGCGCCAATTGTACGGGAAAGAAATATACTTTCTCGTATAATCCTGTTGACCAAGTCTGCGCTTCTCCGTATGACGTCGCTTTGTCACCTGAAAACACAAACATGAGCTAGCCGGCGGGTGTGTGCCGGAAACCTCTCCGATGCCTAAGTCAGTAAACTTGACAAATAGACAAAAGCTCTGTGTATTCTGAAGCAAAGTTGTGTGTTACCTCTCCAAAGGTGATATTTGTGAGCTTTTATAGGTTTCGTGTGGCACAATCCTAGTAGGACTTTTACTCCTCCATGTAGAGTCCTCCTAGGATTCATATTCCTGTAGGATAATGCTTATCTAGGGGTGGGCGCGGGTCGGTTGCGGCCACGAAACCTCCAATCCGCCATCCGTCCGCCAGATTGGCGGATTGGAGAAAATCAATCCGCATCCGTCCGCCAATCCGGCGGATGTGGATTGAGCGGATTGACGGTTTGGCGGATGGATGCGAATCGGTTTGGCGGTTTGAAATTTTATAAATTTTTAACATAATTCAACTTGCGCACTTCCTCAAAAAAAAAAGAAAAAAAAAAGAAGAAAGTATTACAGTTAATGATTTAAAAAAGTATTACAATTACTGCATGTCTCATCCAAAGAAAGAAAGTTTGAAACTTTAGAATATCACAATCACTGCATGCCTCATCCACATATTACAATCACAACATGCCTCATCTACATAAAATATTACAATCTGTGATTCTTAAAATATAAAAACAATGCAAACCACCAAAACCAAGAACAAAGCAATAGTAGAGATTGTATGTCTCTATATTGTTACATTTATATATGTTTTTGAAAACAAAAACCAACCAGCATATATTATATTTTCTATTTATTACTTTTAAAGTTAGATTTAAAAACCAAAAAATATAAATAAATAATATGTTTATTTTTTTCAATTCAAAAAATATATTCAAGTTAAAAACTTTTTTTCAACAGAATATTTGAACTCTTTTCAATTGAAAACACAAACAAAATATTCAAACAAATTGAAAACACGAAATCTTATAAATTACTAAGGGTACTCGCGGTTTGGCGGTTCGGTTGCGGCCAAAGGAACCTCAAATCCGCCATCCGTCCGCCAAATTGGCGGATTGGAGAAAATCAATCCGCAACCGTCCGCTTGACATCACGCATCCGTCCAAAATGCGGCGGATCGGTTCGGTTCGGTCGGTTTTGGCGGATCGGTATATCCGCTGCTCACCCCTATGCTTATCCTTTAATACCCCCCCCACTACTTAAACCAAGTGGGATGGTTTTTACTATGGCCGAACTACCATATGACCGGAATAACACTACCATACTATACAGGCAGGTATGGCCGATCTGACTACCAGTTCGGCTCTTCCCTTCCTTACTTCTATCCCGGCTACGAATGCTAAGACCGAGCTATCTATAGAAGTGTCAAACCGAATTAACTCAAACTTCCTTGAAGTTCTCTTACTCTGGTTAAAGGAGATGACTGGGCTAATCCGTAATATGCCGCAACCGAGCTACCCCCAAGCCAAATCTGACAACCGAACTAATCGTAGTACTCCTTTTGACCGGTGTATCCGCTGTCTTTCGTATTTGGACCTATCTCGGCCCAACACCCAACTCGGCCCAATATATATACATAAATTACCCTCTCACAAAGCATAAGTTTCATAATTCTAGAGTATTTCATATGAAAATATTATTACAAAGAAAATTACTCACAGTGCTTGGTCGGATGACACTCCTTAATGACTCAGCCTATAGGAACATAACCATGCATAACATTTCAAAACACATTACTTTCAATTCACTAAATCACTTTATTCATTACACATCCGTTCAATCATTCCCCATTCTTTAATCCCTCTCAGGTGTTTAATGCTAAACTTCTCTACATGTGATTCACGTACAAAGCTTGTGCCACAGATGTATTTTAAACGGCCATAAATGTTCATGACTTAACTTAATGCTTCCTACAACAATCTCATATGTTTTCCATTGAAAATATCATGTTTACGTATTTAAGGTTCAAGGAAATAACAAGAAGCGAAAGGGAACTAAGTTAGGGTAGAAAATGGCATGAAACAGTTAAAAGAAAATAAACAACTTTCACTAATTTGAGCATATCTAATTGCGTACTTAGAATTTGGATGTGAGGCCACCACCGTTGAAAACTAGACTTCCGGGGCTTGAATTTAGGCTCAAGAATCGTCTAAAATGGAGTCCGAATGAGGGAGATATGCCTATTTGAAGTTACCAGGTATAAGCTGAAACGGAGTTGGCCGTACGTGCGCCCAATTTGACCGCTCGTGCTGCCCAAATCCGCTCGAGCGGAAAAACCGGCTGCTCGAGCGCCCAAAGAGCAGAATGAAAACCTTTTTTTTCTTCATGTTCCGCTCGTGCGGTGCCCGTGGCCGCTCATACGGTCTGGGCAAAATCAGACAGTCCGAAAATGGTTCAAAGATGCAAACTTCCCAAATTCATTTCCAAGTCCAAATTCATGCAAAACTAACCCAAAAACATGATATACTAGCATGATTTAGGTGTAATTCACTTTAAACATATCAATCTTGCTTCAACATTAAATTCATTGGCTCATCTTTTTCATACAATCATGAATGTCATACACAAGCTTAAAATACATACAAACATGGTAAATCTTCCAACAAATCTTGGTTGTACAAACCATCTAGAGTTTGTTTCATGGATCAATCACAAGAATGAACTCAAATCAAACAAAAATGAAGAGTTTTCATGATTTCATTTCAAACCCTTACACAACTCAAAACCCTAGTTCAAAATTCCCAATTTCCTCTTGATTTCAAGCAAATGATGAGATATACCCAAAGATTTCAAGTAGATTAACGTATCTTAGTTCAAATTTAGGGTTTGCCCCTTGATTTCCTTCAAATCCCTAACTTTCTCCTCTTCTTCTCTCTCTAACTTACACTTTGAGCTTTCTTCCCCCAAATGAAGAACAAAAGGGCTAATTATACATATATATATATATATTAAACTCAAAAATCTTTATTTATTCATTACGAATCGTAATTTTTCAAAATCTCACCAAAGGCTCTAAAAATCATGTTAATCACAGATATGAAGTCGGTTTTGATTTATCGCGCCTCTAAGACTTTTAATTTTTAGTTCAAAGTTCTAATTATAACAGATTTTTCTACATTCAACAGATATAAAATCCAAAATCACACAATGCACATACTTAACTTGCAAATTCATATTAAACGCATAAACATGTGCATAATTAAGCATAGTACGAGTTGGGGTATTACATGATGAATTTTAACAATGTTACTCCAATAGTAGACTAGTCATTTCTTTTATTTTCTACACAAAAAGTGACATAAAAAATGTCATTTATGAGCCCCATTTTGAAAGAGGAAGAGAAGCTCTAATTAAAATTTGATATTTTACAAGATATTTTACTAATTTTGATAAAAAAAAAAAATAGCAATACTATATTTTGAGAACTCATTTGGCATACCATTAAAGCTGAAATTACTATAATTTGGCAACAGCTAACTACTTGGGGAAGTGACTTTTTTACTTTTATGCTAAAATATGAAGTGAAAAAATATATATATTTTTGGTTTGGCAATTTTCAAAATTAGTTTTATGAATTTTCAATTAGTATTTTTTTTTTCAAATTTTTAAAAATATTTGAATTAATTTGTTTAAGTTTATAGATTCACTAGATGCATTTTAAAAATATAAAATTTGTGTAAAAATCTTTCAAAAATTTATTGAATACGCAAAACCAATACATTTTTCTATTTTGTTATATTCAATGAATTTTTAAGAAAACTTTGTTCAAATTTTAGATTTTTTTAAGTGTATTTAGATTAAGAAGATCTAAAAAGTAAATAAAAATGATAAAAATGTTAAAAAATAATAAAAAAATAGATTGTAAATTATAAAAAAAAATTGTTTTCGAAAATTCCAAATCTTTTTGAAAGAACTTTTTGACTTTTTACAACAAAAAAAAAAATACAAATTGTAGAGTGAGAGAGAATCTCGGACATTTTTTATGAGTAGAATTTTTTTAATTTTTAAATTTTTAATTAAAATAATCTATTTTCAAACAAAACTTAAATAACTTCGTCACTTTTAGTCTTTTCTTGATTAAAAAAAAAATTAAATCAAATAGGTGAGGGTATTGTTGTAAAATTATGAATCGAATCTTGAATCCTATCAAATAGTGATTTGTAAAATTTATTTTGTTTAAGATAATATATAGTTTTATATATTTATATAAAGCTGATCATTAATGTGTACTAATTAAGCATTATTTTTTTTATGGGCGAATTACACTAGCCGTCCTTATAGTTTGAGATTCGTGTTACTTTAATCCCTGATTTTTCAATTATGATACATTTGACTATGAATTTTGAATCTTATTCCAAATAAGGACAATTAAAAATATCATTGCTCAATTTCAAGGGTAAAGTTGTGAATTTGATAAAACATAAACGAATTTGACAAAAATAAATGTCAAAAAAATATTTTAAATTTTTAAAAATTATTTCTACCCACTAAAGATAAAATTATGTAAGATTGATAAATCTTTTATGCATTTATTTATTTATTTTACTTAAAATTAATGTTTACTATGTGTTTGGATGATAATTATGTAATGGATGGTTGTTAGGCTTTTAATGTGTAATCAATATATTTGATATATGAAATATTTTTAATTTTGAATTTTTTGATTTAATGAATTGGTTTAATAATGATATTAAAATTGTCGCCATATTTGACTTTTAGAAAAATAGAAACTAATTTAATAAAAATAAAAACAACTACCCATTATTTGATTATCATCCAAACACATAATAAAAATTAATTTGGTAATAAATAAGTAAATATGTAAAAGATTTATCAATTTTATATAATTTTATCTTTAGTGGGTAGAAATAATTTTTAAAAATTTAAAAAAAAATTTTAACATTTATTTTTTGTTAAATTAGTTTATATTTTATTAAATTGGCGATTTTATCCTTGAAATTGATCAATGGAATCTTCAATTGTTCTTATTTGGAACAAGATTCAAAATTTAATATCAAATGTATCATAATTGAAAAGTCAGGAACCAAATTGATACAAGTCCTAAACTATAAGAGTTGTTGTAATTTGCCATTTTTTTTATATAGGAGTGACTATTGGTTCAGTGATAAAACATTGACCTAATAACCTTGAAGTTGTGAATCAAGTCTCAGGACAACTACTTTGTGAATTATACTAAAGGTTAGGGTCATGTTTGATTGGGAGTTTGGGAGGGGAGGATTGGATTTCCAATTGGTGGGACCTGCAAAACCCATATTTGTGTGCAACAAAATGTTATAGAATTAGCAATTCCATGGTAACATGAATCCCCTCCCATGGTGGGATTAACATTCCCATGAAAGGATTGGAATAGCTAATCATCTCGAGCAAATTAATGGCTAAATTACCATTTTTCCCTCCACTTTACAAAATTAACAAAATTATATGTGAGGAGAGTTTTTAAGTAATTTATAGATTTAGTCCTTACTAACTAATATCAACACATTAGTACACAAATAAAAACACTTTATCTTACATCTCCAACTTAATACCACCACACTAATAATCTCCTCGCTCAATCCTACTATACTCATAATCTCATCTAACCTAATCTGCAAAATAAACAAGGCCTAGTGTACCCAATCTTTCCCTTTCCAAATACACATTAATATGTACTATTTGATGTTGTTTTGTTTATAATTTTATATATTTATATACATAAAAAAAAAAATACATATGTCAATATAACTAATTAATTTGTTTTATATATCTTCACTATTTAGAGAAAATCACGTTTTTTTCATACATTATATATACAAAATTAGAAATAGAATTGAATCACAGTAAATTGTATGAATTATAACGAATTGCAATAAATTGTAAATTGAATTGTACAATTCATTTAATTTTGGATCTAACAACACGATTTGAATTTTTGTTTTTTTTTAATCAAAATTCATATCAAATTGTATGAATTGATTAGTAAATCGTATGAGTCTTATCAAATGTAATTTTTGGTTCAATATAGCTAATAAATTATAAAATTTTTGCTCTATCAACCTCAACAAATTATTTTTGAATTAATTTTTGGTTAACTTCACTACAGCATCTCAACAAATTTATTGAGGTACTATTCATTAGTTAATCAATATTTTCTTTTTTCTAATAGATTTAACCTAACTTTTTTAAATTTCTTAAGTACTATTAATTAAAAATATATTTAAAAATTATTTAAATACAAAAAATTAATAAAAAGAAATATTTTAATAAAATAAAATTTTAAAATAGAGAGCAGTGTGATGTAAAAAAATTAATTAAAATATAAAAATATTTTTTAAATTATAATTTAATTCAAAATTGGTTAAAGCTGATGTGAATGATGTCATACCACACATGAATTTAAGACTGTACAAAATATCATCTAATCTATTAAAATTGTACTGATCCGTATTAATTTGTACTGCTCTATCCGTTAATTGTGGATTAAATTTTAAAATTTATAATCTGCTTCCCAAACCGTTCCGCTCCACTATAGTTAATATATATATATATTTTTTTTCAATCTCCAATAAAATATTAAAGACAAATGAGTGTGAGAGAGATTTAAGATATAAAATTTGTTATAAATTAGTAGTTATATATATGAAATATATTATGTGAAATTACTTTATATTATATATATATATATTATATAAATTAATATTATATATGCTGTAAATATTTAATAATTAATTAAAATATTTTTTAATTCGCCAATTTATTTAATATTGCTCAAATTATAATTTATCAATCCGTAATCTGTCAATTCACTATTTAGTTCAAATAGTTGGAACGGACCACGTGACTCCACTTTTGTTTTGGTGACCGACGCCGACTTGTGTTTTTCACGGTAGCAATGTTAGGTATTATAAAAAGTCTTTTATGAAAATAATTATGAAAGATTTATAATCTTTGAATTACATTAAGAATAAAATACCATATATTAATCAAGATAATCTAAAAGTCACAAATTTTTTATAATCATTTTTATAAAAAAAATTTCATAATCCCTAACATTTTCTTATTTCACAGGGGTCGTCGAGAAGAGTTCAAAATTTCACCCTCTCCCTCCCCCTCTCTCTCTCTCTCTCTCTCTCGCCAACATTTCACAGTCACAGTGCAGTGCAGAGTCAAAGTGCGAAAACATGCTCTCTCTCTCTTTCTCTCTCTCCCCCTCCGTGCTTTGTAGGAGTCGTTCAATTTTGAGTCTCCACACACTCCGTTCCCTACACGCTTCCTTGACTGCTTCCCCCAACGACTTTCTCCTGGTTTATTGACTACTATAGTTAAGAATAAATTATAAATACACATTTTAAAAAGTTTGTTTGAGCTTTCGGAATAATTTTTTTAGACTGGTTTTATAATTTTTTGACTATTTTAATTTAGTTAAAAAAAATTATTTGGGAAGAATTTTTAATTTTTTTGTAGTTTTATGAGAAAAAAAATAAAAATAATTATAATTTAGATCTGATATTTTGTAGCTTCTTAACGTATTTTATTTTTTAATTGGCTAAATTAATCCCAACTTGCTTCCCAAACGTGACTTAAAATATAATTTGTCTTCAATAATTTTATAAATTACATTTCGTCTTTTGAAAATTTTAATTTCATATCAAATGGTCTCTTTTATTAATAAATAATCAAGTCAATTAATAATTTTTAATGATATCATAAATTTATTTCAATTAATAATTTAAATAATTTTATTATTGTATAAAAGAGTAGTAAGAATTTTATTTTATAAATTCTTACAAAAAAATATTTGTAACTTTTTAAATTACAAGGGATAATCTGTATTTTAAACAAATTTCTAATTATTTTATTGAAAAGTTCTTTAAACTAATTTGTATGAATAAATAAGTAAAATTAAAAATAACATTGAAATACATTGATGAAAAATTAGTTAGATAAAATAAAAGTGATAGTAGGTTTTTTGTAATTTAAGATTGTTTTTGGTTCATGGATTTGAGAATGAATTTGGAAATGAAAAATAAAAAAGGTAGGTGAAATATGAGTGGAATATAATTATTTTTCACCTACATTTCTCACACATTTTTTCTTTCATTTTTCACATCCCTTTCTAAATTCATGAATCAAACACATCCTAACTAGTGAAAAATAAAGAATAGCATTGGAGTTACTCTTATGTTGTGTTTGGTTGGAGGATTTTGAGAGGGATTTGGAAAGAAAAAGGGAAAAAGTGTATGAAAGTAGGGGAATTGTAAGTATATTTTATACACATTTCACCTACCTTTTTCATTTTCCTTTCCAAATCTCTTCTCAAATCTTCCAATCAAACACATAGTAAACTGTTTTTAAAAAAAAATTGTTTTTAAGATAAGGTAGTTAATTTAAAAGTGAATTGGCCTTCTTATAAATTCAAATCTAAATTTGAAAAAATTGTTTCGACTCATGAAATCTATTATGGGTTCCACTTCGATCATTCAAACTATTCAATTTATAGAATTCTCTATGCATATCATTCATAAAAAAAAATTAGATTGACACGACAGTCAATAATTTTATTTCATTACATTTGTCTAAAAGCATATAAATGGTCCATTTAAAAAAACACAATTGTCAATTTTTATTTTTATTTTTGACATAAACAAGAAAAAATGAAAAAACTTTGATTATCGAATCAATTTAATTTTTTCATAAATGATATACAATGAGAGCTCTACAAAATGAATGATTTTGATCATTAAAAGAAGACCCATGATGGCTCTCATGGGTCCAAAACAATTCTTTCAAGTTTAGATTTAAATTCCAGAGAAGCCTAATGACTAAAAATTGGACTAAGGGTGGTTGTTGTGCCACAAAGCACAACCACCCTACTGTGAAATGTTTTTAGGATTTTTTTTGGGTTAGTTTGATGATCTAAACCGTTAAATGCACTCTTCTTACATATCATTCATATAAAAAATCAATTAAATTGGAAATATATCAAGTTTTAACTATTTTTATAAAATTATTAAAATCAAATTAATGGTTTTTTTATTTTTTTATTTATTTTTTAAATGCACTCTTCTTATGAGGCTACAATTGTTTAATTAATATGATTTTTTATATGGATGATCTACTCAACGAACTTTACGATATGAACGGTTCAGATTGTCGGAAAAAAAAAAATTGATGCAAGCCCTCAATGCACCTCATCAGACACATCAAGAACCCCAACTCTTTAAAAATTGATGCATTTAGGCTCCGTTTAAGAATTTAATTTTGTCGAAAAAAGTCAGAAAGTTAAGAAAAAAACTTTGCTACAAAAGTTATATTATACACATTAGTCAGTCTACATTTAAAATAAAATAAAAAGAGGTGATTTTCAAGTACATTAATTTTTTGTTTTTATTTTTATTTTTTAAATTTGAAATCAAACCGAATCATAAAAACCTCATAACCAAATCAAACCGAACTGGAACCACAGTTTTTATAAATTTTGTTATCATTTACAACATAATCATAACTTGCTCAAAGATCCAGCAATATCTAATTATTTTACAAAGTAAATTATTTAAATGGTTGTTTGAAACTGGTTCTACTATTATACAATATAACACACTTGTTAGTAAAAGGTTAATAACTTATGAATATATGGAGGAAACTAATAAAATATTTAAGTTTTACTATAAATAACAAATTATATATATATATATATATACTTAAATGTCTATATATATATATATATATATACTTAAATGTCTGGTTTGTTTCTAAATCAAAACTATAATTATAAATTCACCGACCGAACCGTGAAGTACGGTTCACCTATTTTAAGAATAGTCTTAAGAAGTTAAAAAGTCAAAAAGTTACTAAAAACTTAAAAAGTTAAAAAGTCAAAAAGTTACTAAAAATATTAAAAAGTTAAAGATTTATACAAAAAAATCAAAGGCTGTGTTTGGAATGATTTCCAAACCATGATTCTACCCCCACATTCCAATATGATGTTTGGATAGGATGTTCAAATTATATTTCCACAATATTTAGAAAACTCTACAAAAAACTCTATGTGAGGCGCGATTTTCAGTTTTTTTTTTTTTTTTTTAAATTTGGCCTAACCGGTCGTCCCACCGGTCGTCCGTCCGGTTGACCGGAACACTGCCAATTTTTTTGTTTTTTTTTTTTTGCAATTGATATATGTTATTTTTATATATTCAAAAAAAATATTTTTTGAGTTTTTTAAATTTTTTTATGTACTTTAATAGAATTTTGAGTTGTATATTTGGAAGTTATAAGTTTTTGTATCAAATATTATATGTCACATCAAAAATTTCTCACTCAATTCAAAACTCTTTTCAAAACTCTTTTACCAAACAAATTTTTCACACTCAAAACATAATTCCAAAACTAACAAAATCAAAATACAACCCTTACTCTCGAATCATATTTAAAAAGTTCTACCAAACGCATCCAAAGATTCTCTTTCTCTATATTTATGCACCCTTTTTGTAAAATACTAAAAAATTATTCCAAACATAAGTTTGGAAAGTTGGGTTAGTTTTTTAGCTATTTTAGGCTCAGCTAAAAAGTTCGTTTAGGTTTGCATTTTTTACTTTACGAGAGAAAAAGTAAAATGATTATGGTTTGAATGTAATATTTTGTTTTATTAATATTTTAACCTATTTTATTTTTTTGTGATTAATTTAACTAAAAAACCAACCCAACTTTCATGCCAAACGATGTCACACTAATTTTTTTCATGTCATATTTTAATCAAAAAAAAAATTTAAATTTTAAAAATAACCTATTTCTAAATCAACCTGAAATAGTACGATTTGATATGAATCAAACCAATTTGTAATTTTTTAGGTTTTTGTGCTACCCTACCTAAAAAAAAAAAAAAAAGTTGAAATCAAACGCATCGAATTCTTTTGCTTTTTGGGGGGGGGGGGGTTGTTTTGATGATGCTTTCATTTTTTTTTTCTTTTTTTTTTTGATATTTAAAAAAACTACTAAAAAGCTTATTTGGTGTATTATTTCTGTTTTGAAAAAAATTAGAATTGAAATAAAAATAATTTTTGTCATTTTGAAAATAACTCTTTATTCCCTCTTTCCTTCTCAACACCTCTCTTGGGAAAACTTTCCGTTTATGTCCGAATTTATATGATTTGACTTGATTCAATAAATTTGTAAAGAGCACTGCTTCTGACCCCCTGTACCGAACGACCCTACCACCCCACATATACGATAGGGGTAAAGAGAGAAGAGAAAATATATATATATATATATATATATATATATCAATCAATCACCCCCCACTGGGGATGCTGGGGGTCTCCCCCAATGGGGTCTCCCCCATTTCCATTTGTAAAAGAAGATGATACGAGTTCTTGGAAGACAACCATGTGATGCCTGCCAAAAATTCTTAAATACTTAAGTTAGTAATGTTTTCAATAGGGTCCAGTCTTAAATTGAATTGAAATGTATTGTTGGATTTGTGAAGGTACACCACAGGTCCTTTTTCGATAATATAAATAGTTTAATGTGTAAAACTCGTCGAGTATTATATACTTGTAAAACATGACGTTGATCAGATATCGATAACTACTTGATCAAATCAGTTTTGTATAAAAAAAAAATAAATGGTGAAAAAATTAACGGCTGACAGAAATCTGATCTGATGAAATAGCTACCGATATTCAATCAAAGTGATTTTTTTATAAGCATATAGTATTCGACGAGTTCTACACATTGAACGGTTCTAATTATCGAAACAGGACACGTGATGGGCCCCTTTGGGCCAAACAGTACCCTCCAGTCGGACTGGAGGGAAGCCATTCTCTTTTCAATACATAAGTTAAAAATGTAGGCTTAAAAGATAGAGATAGGAGTGTAAAAGTGGCTCGCAGTGCATAGACAGCCCGAAGCCCGATCACGGCCCCGGGTGGACCCGGGCCCGAGCCCAACCCAAGACCCTGGGCCTAGACCATCATTTTGAAGTCCAGACTGACCCGTGGATCAAACCCGTTTGTCTCGGCCCATTGGCTTGCTTAAGGCCCACTCAAGGCTCGGCTCGCGCCGAGACCCAGTGTAATTTTTAGTGAAAAATAATAAAATTTTAGTAGAAAAAATAAAAAAAAAAAACAAAAAAATTGTTCATACCCGCCCAAGATCTGAATACCCCCTGGGCTTATGCCTAATTTTCTGGCCCGTGGGTCGGCCCGACATGGCCAGGCCAATGCCCGGGGACAAGCCCAGGTGGGTTGGGCCTAGCCGGGCCAAATTTACACCCCTAGACAGAGACTATGGAAAAAAAGCTTATGTTCTGTTTGGTTCCATTTTGAAATCATGATTTCACTTTCATATTTTAACTCTTTATTTGATTATAGTTTTCAAAATATGATTCTAAATCACATTTCAAAACACATTTGGTAACCAAAGAGTTTTTGAATTTTTAGGTCCATCCGGTCGTCTGCTTGGACATCCTCTCGGATAGTTTTTGAATTTTTGAGTCTACCCGATTGTTCACCCGGACATCCTCCGGGACTTTCGGTTGGTTGACTAGAATAGTGCTTTTTTGTTTTTTTTTTTTTAATTTTTTACAATTGCTACCTGTTATTTGAAAAAAAAAAAATTTATATTTGTTTTTGATATTTTTTAAATATAAAAATTATTTTTTTGACCAAAATGACAAATTATTTGGCCATTTATTTAAAATTAACAAAAAAAAAAATTAAATAAAAATTAATTTGTCACAGTAATTTTTAAAAAATAAAAATATATTTTTAAACAAAATAATTAAAAAAAATTCAAATCAAATATACAATCAAAAGTAATTTTAAAGTACTACAAAATAATATATTTTTTAATATTTTAAATAAAAAAATATTTTCGAATTTTTTTGAATTTTTTAAATAAAAAATTTATTTTTTTCTATAATTATTTTTTTGAATTGAATTTTAAAAAGAGTTTGGTTATGAGCTTTAAATAGAATTTTTAATAGAGTTTTGAATTGTGTGTTTGGTTATGAGTTAATATTTTTGAATTAAGTTTTGACAACTTTGTTCAAAACTCAAAATCAAACAACTTTTCTTATTTCAAAAGTCGTTTTAAAAATTTAAAACTCAATTCAAAATTCTTTTCAAAACTCATAATCAAACAAATTTTTTCTTTTTAAATTATGATTCAACAACTCACAAATTCAAAATACAATTTTATTCTCAAATCATGATTCTAAAACTAAATCAAACGCTATCTAGAATTTTCTATATATTACTTGCCAAAAATACTTGGGACCCCAAAGTTAGAGACCTCATGACTCTTAAAATAATATAGACCAATCATATATTTTTATTTGTTTTTTTTTCTTTCTAAACTAATCACATATGAATAGGAATTGTGAAGTTGTGTTTTTTTTGAAGTCTATAACATTATTGTATTATTTGCATGGTATCCTTCCATCTTTAGCTATTTACAAAGAGTTTTTGTCATGACTCGTGGTAGTAGTCAAATCTTTTGGGCTACAAATTTTATAGGTTGATCTACATACTTAACCCTGGCTTTACCTAATTTTGTATGTATCACTCTCACCGTCGACGCCTATTTAGGTTTCGGTTTCGTTTGGGATATGAATTAATTTTTTAATTTTTAATTTTTTTGATTATTTTAGTTTGAAATTAAAAAATCTTATTTGGGATGAATTTTTTTGACTTTTTTAATTTTTATAAAATAAAAAATAAAATAATTATAATTTAAATGTGACATTTTATCTTTTTGATTTTTTAATTTATTTTATCTTTTTATAACTGTTTTAACCCTATAACTTCTTCTCAAACGAAGACTTAAGTGTCACCTAAGACTCCCCTTATTCTAGAAAGCTCTTAAATTTTTATGACCATAATAATATGTACTTTTTTATTTGGCAAAAAACTTTAACAATGGTTCAAGATTGAATACATAAATAAATAGGCAATTATAACAATAGTTCTTGTATTTTGATCCTTACATAATTTTGGTTCCTATTATTTTAATTGGCTCAATTTTGATCTTAAATTTATGATTTTATTTTAATTTAGTGTAATTAATTACAAGTCTTAACATTTTTTTTACGAAAAATACGCATATAAGTGGCACGTATCATATTTTTAAGCAAAGTTATAAAGTTACTCAACTCAGTAAGTTAATTTTAAACAATTTAGTGATTATTTTATGTCAAAAACATTAATAACATTATCAATGGGATCAAATTCACATATCAACACAAAATATAAAATGACTAGTGTATTCAAAAGATTTAGATTAAGTAATTTGATTTTTTGTTGCAAGTTTTTAATTCAAAATATTGAACAAATCAAATAGCTAATCAAGGAATTAGGGACTAGAAAAATCTTGGTGCTAAAAACAAGTGAAACTAAACAAAACAAAGAAAAAAAAGTTTTACAATTTGAAAAATTAAAAAATAATTACAAATCAGTAACCAAATAAGGAATTAGAGATTGGAAAAAGCATAGTGCTAATATTAAAAGTAGGGATGTTCAACGAATCGAGTTACTTGACTTCGATTTGTATTCAACTTGTTAAAGCTCATTTGATGTTTGTTTGTTATGTAGTCAAATTTAAATATATTTTAACGTTTGTTATATTTTTAAGTCAAGTTTAAATAATTTACTACTCAACTCAATAAATTTACATACATTATGAAAAATCAAGTCACGCCATTGCAACTTGTATTCGACACGTCAAAAATTCATTCGATATTTTCTCGTTAAGTAAACATGTGAAGTTTAAATACATTTAAAACTCGTTAAATTATTAAGTCAAACTTAAATAATTTAATACTTAACTTGATTCAATTCATTTATAACCATACATAAAAGGTGTTATTAAGCATGCAAAAGCTAATGAAAAGATTTTTACAATTTGAAAAAGAGTGGTGCTACATACCACTAAAAAGGGATCACTAAGCCAGCTCTAATGAGCTGGCAGTGCTGAAAATTAAAAAAAAAACAAAAACAAAAAGTAAAACATCACATAAATTAGAGCTACAGTATTTTTAGAGCTATTAGAGCTCATTATTTTAGAGCTCTTAAACAATTTTCTTTAAAAAATTATATTTTTAGAGCTATTAGAGCTCATTATTTTAGAGCTCTTAAACAATTTTCTTTAAAAAATTAATCTTCGACTATATTCTGACAATCCTCCTGTCGCACCTCCAATCATCCATCACTATTAGTCACCATTTATCATCGACCATCACTTTCGATAATTTACTGAATATTGTTTTTTATTCATTTTTTAGTACGTTCTTAAAATATTTATATGCATCAAACAAATTTTGTTTATTTTTTTTAAAAAAAAAACATGTTTTATGTTTTTATGACAACATTGGGCCAATTTAAAATTTTGACAATTTTAAATCATATCACCTCTTTATTTTTTTATATAATTTTTTAAAAAATATCAAAAAAATTAAAAAATAAACTTTCTAAAATGGCCTGATGCCACCTAATTAATTTGGGCGGAGTTAAGAGTGCGTAAAAATTCGTTAGCACCGACCCACACAGCCTGGCAAATTTTGATCCAACAATTCAATTGCGTTCTCATTTGAAACTTTTACGACAAATAAATAAATATTAAATTATGCACAGACGCACAACTCTGAAACAAAATAAACTACATAATGTATTGACTAAAAATATCGTTATTTTTTTAGTTTATTTACCAAATTTATTTCTTGGAAAAAGTAAAGAAAAAAATAATAATAAAATATCCGTCTTCAACTTTAGGTAATAAGAGAGATCTAATATGTTTTTTTAATTGGCTAACATCTTTCAATAAAATTTCTTTGTGAAATTAGAAAATTTATCTATGAAAATGTTAAGGAATCTTAATTATTATGAAAATATTGTATATTTTTTGTCTTATAAAATCTTAATATTAGGAATCTTTAAAAAAAATGCCCAAACACCCCCCCTCCCTTTTAACCACATTTAAAAGTTATTAAAAAGTTAAAAATTAGAAATGTATTAGATAAACTATTTTTTTAGCATTAATTTTTTTTTAATATAACTTTTAGTCAATAATCTAACTTTTTAATTAAGGGGAAATTATTGTTCAGAGTGGTTTTTAAAAAATTATTATATATAAATAAAAAAAAATTATAATATTTGACGTGTATAAGTCCACAAAGGCCACGAATCACCTATGGACAATCCAAGCCCATCACTTGGAACCCAATGCATAACCCAGCTGATGAGGTCCAAGACAGCTGGAGTCCAATATGGCATAAAGAGCCAATGACATTCAGACACACGGCAAGAGAAGGACGAGCCACATCAGCAGACAAAGATCTGCAAAGTTATTGCCACTGCACATCACCATTAATGCAGCATTTCACAACATTTATTACGGCAACATCTCTCCGTCGGAACAGGACCCCCTTACCCTGAACAAGGTAAGCTACAACATAGGCTTTCGGCGAGGAAGGCAGGTCGGAAGGGACAGCGAAATGATTACCAAAGGATATAAGCAAACGTTGAAGACAAGAAGAAGGTTAAGCTTTCTATCTCTAATCTCTCCCTCTATACTCTACTTCTCTTCCTAACTTGCTTGTCGGAGGGTTCATTGGGGGACTACCCCGTTCCCCGTTGAACTTGCTTGCAATTTATCTGGTGGGCTTGATCATTTGGACTTGGGCTTAAGGAGCTTGGACCAGTCCGATCCATTCACTGGGACAAACTATATCATCAATATTAATTATTAATATTTATAATATTTTTCATTAACACCATGTCAATGTAATTGCCCCTTTAATTAACTCTCAAAAGAAAGGATAATCAATTGGGCTAACTTACATTTCTATCTGTGTGATCAAGTTATTAATCCTCGTTAAAGGTAAGGATTTATTTCTCTCATGTTCTTTGTTGTTGTTTATTGGGAATTTTGGTGAAAGACACCCTCATAATATAATTCTCTTCTAGTAAGGGGGAAAAAAATTAAGCCCCATGCTTCCCACAAAAAAAAAAAAAAAGAAAAGGAAAAGATCTTTCTACATATTTGTGTAAGAGTTTAAGAATACTAAAAATTTACTCAATAGTTAAGGTTCCTAGAATTTGAAATTTTGAAAGGATAATAACAATTTTTTATATACATGGCCCAAAATATCTTTTTTATCCTAAAAGTCCTAAACTTTTTCTTTAATTTTTTTCATATGCTGTTTTGTTTCTCTCTCTTTATCTTTCTTGTTTTCAGATTTTTTTTCTTAATCTCTCTTTCTCTCTTTCTTCGATTTACGATGTGTCTCACTCACTCACTCTCTCTTCAATCAACAATTTCAAATCCATGGCATCCACAGCGCCACTATAATTATATCGACCATCACCGCCATCATTTATACTACCATCGCCGTATCTATCAATGTCCCTCCACTGTCGTTCACTGCAACTATCTCTATCATCAATTGTCATTCACTACCATTCTCATATCTCCTATTCAGATCTAGTTGATCTTATCGGTTTTTCTTTATCTTTTTCTCCAACCTGTTCATCTACCACCATTTGGTTGGTTTATATGTTATTATTGATAAAAAATTGATTATGTTATTTGATTTGAGTTGTTCATATTTTCAAGTTCATTGATTTTAGATTTTCATTGGAATTAGTTAGTGAAATTTCATTGGCTTGTGCAATTGCACTAGTTTCAAATAGTGAATTCACTTACTCAGTCTTTGACTTGTGTAATTGCACTAACTTAAATTACTGAAATTTCACGGACTAAGTTTTCGTTAATTTTTGATTGATGCTAGTGAAATTTCGCTAAACTTGTGTAACTGCACTAGTTTCAACCAGTGAAATTTTTTGTAATTAAGAACCTAACTTTTGCAATTCACCCTCAAATTTTTTTATTTTTTAATCTTTCATTGATTTTGCATGATGAAGTTTCACCGTGCAGAGTCAGAGAATTTTCACTATATATACAATGAAATTTTACTGATTTAATATAGAAAATTATAAAAATGTTATTTTGGAACCTGCAATTTGAAATTTTTAGTAATAAATTTAGAATTAAGAACCTAATTTTTTCAATTAATAATCAATTTTAGAATTTCTAGTGTAAATACATTTTACTAATTTTGCACATTGAAATTTCTCTGAGTGAAATTTCATTATGTATGAAGCCAAATAAGATATTTCACTATGACGTAATAACGGACAAAGTAAAATTTTATGGATTTTTTTTTTCTTCAGAATTTCATATTACTCATAGATCTTGTCAATATGATTCTAATATAATTTTTATAAAAAGTGGAGATGTAAATCAAAAGTTATTAAATTTTAAAATTTTGAAATCACTTAAAAAAAATATAAAAGGTAACTAACTGTAGCGGGTTATTTTTGTTAAAAATGGTTAACCGTGTTTGTTGGAGGACCTAAACTACTACTAGCTAGAAAATTATTTGTCCTTATTATTCTAAAGTAATATTAGTAGGGATCTTAAAAAAAACAAAAAATCATTTATTTAAATGTCATTTTTTAATAAAATTGAAATTTTTAATATCATCTTGTAGAGATTTATCAAACGAAATTCTTTGTAGTTATGTCATTTTAAAAAATGACAAGGTTCCGTTGATTTTACTCAATGTAAAGAACCAGATAATTGAGATTGAAAACAAATAAAACATTTAAGGTTTAAATTAATAAAATTAAAAACTTAGGATTTATTTTGTTATAAGGATCCAATCCTAAGATTTTATTTATTTACTTATTTTTGTAATTTACAAATAATATAGTGAAATTTTACTATCCAAGCTAATATTAACATAATAAAATTTTGCTCTAAGAATAATGAAATTGATTATGAACGTTTCTACATATATGGTTAATATGAACAGCACAATAGTTTTTTTAAAAAAAACTATTTCATTATTGGTTAGATTTTAAAATAAAATAAAAAGTCTTTCTACAGTGAAATACAACTATTCTAATTAACTAAACAAGTTTCAAATACTATTACAAATTTTTTAGTTATAATATAGAGTAAATATCATTTTCTCCCCCAAACTATCACTCGTTTTTCACGCGTACCCCCATACTTCTATTTATTTCAATTTAGTACCTGAACTTTTCACAAATTGATTAATTAGACCCATGTCGTCACCTTCCGTCCACAATTGGACGGAATGTGATGAGTTGTCCCCCTGAATTATCTTTTGGAGGGAATATAAGTGGGTTTCCCACCATATACAACCTTTCCATTCTACTATATAACAGAGGCAAGCTCCCAACCAAAAAAAAAAAAAAAAATGGAGCATCTATTTGGTGGTGAGAGAGAATGAGGAATAGCGGGTCAAGAAAGATGGAGTACAAGTGACATGGAAGATCTGAGATGCATTTGCTGTGGAAGACAAAGGGTGATACAAACATCATGGATTGATGCAAATCCTGGTAGGAGGTTCAACAACTATCCCACGAATGGTTGTACTCAGTTCACCTAGGTAGACCTACCTATGTGCTCATGTGGCAGTGCAAATCATCCCTCAGTTGTTGAAGAAGGTCAATAAGCTAGAAGCAAGATCACAGACAAGGAATAGAAGAGAGAGAAAGCTATAGATATGCTTGGCTGCCTCATGGTGCATCATTTTATCAATGTGGTTTGTAATGTAGTGTAAAAAAGAATGTAATAGGAGGGACTATTATGAATGAATAAATGTAATGGGGGGAAATATTATGAATGAAACGTAATAGGGGAAATATTATGAATGAAATGTAATAAGGAAAGTATTTTGAATGAAAATTTCAAATTTTGTGTTAAGGTTTTAATCTTAAAAAAAAAAAAACAGAGCATTACAGCATTTATTTGTCCCTTAAAAAATAATTTGTGTTCATCCTTGCAAAAATAGGGCATTATCATTTAATTAAAAAAAAAAAAAAGTGGCATTGTGTGTCACTTTAACTATTTGTTATTCATCCATCAAAATAACTAATTGGTGGCCTCTTTGAATGGCCCCTTGGCAACCAATGAATAAAATACCTATCACTGACATTCATCCACCAAATGACATTCATTCAATAAATGAAAAACCTATTAATGGCATTCATTTTGTTGGTATACCTCCTTATTGGAGTGTGGGACCCAATTGGTTTATTAAAAGAGTTTAATTTGGTTTGGTTTAGAGATAATATATTTTTATATATTATATCTAATTTTTTGAAAACCCAATTCAGTTTGGAAACAGCTAAGGTTTTGATAAAAAAACCTTAGATTCACAATACATATTTTTGGTATTGTTTTTCCCAAGAGTAAAGTGGAACGGCTGCCTCATTGTTTTTGGTTTTTCAAAGGTGAGCAACACTTGGGTGATCATTGATTATTCGGTGAGTTTGGTTTTTGGTGGGTGAGCAGCAGCTTTTGATCAAATTTGGTGGGTTCTTTGTGAGTAATTTTGATGCTGTTATAGTCTCAGTTTTCGGCTGATTTTGGTTATTATTTTGGGTCTTCTACAACTCTGGTTCTGAAGATTTTGGTTCATCTATTTGGTGAGGTCTTTCCTCTTATTTATTTGTGATTATTTGGAATTCACCTAAGGGTGGTTTTGTGAGACCATTCATGTCTCGTTTGTAATCATTTGGAAACTTATTTGGTTGATAGTGGAATCGGATTTCGATCCCGTGGACGTACCTCACATTGAGGGAACCACGTAAAAATTCTTGTGTTGCTTTTGATTTAATTTTTTCGCATTAGTTTTTATTCCCATTGATTGATTTACTTGTGGGAATCATCGATTTTCCCTAACAACTGGTATCAGAGCTTACGGTTTATTTGGGTTTAATTATTTGTGTAAATCAATGGAGGGGAATGTGGGTCGTATGTCTAGCTTCAATGGAAGGAATTGGGTAACTTGGAAAATTAAAAAAAGGCAAGAAGACACAACGGCAGTTACTACCGATGATCTCATGGTCGTTTGTGAAGATGATTGTATCAATTTTGTGGGCCAAGAGAGTAATTGGGTGATTGATTCTGGTGCTTCTTTTCATGTGACTTCTCGAGTTAATTTCTTCACTACCTACACTGAAGGAGATTATGGTTCTGTTCGAATGGGTAATGAAGGTTTGTCTAAGATTATTGGCATGGGTGATGTTTGCTTCGAAACAAATTTGGGCTGCAAGTTGTTGCTTAAAGATGTGAGGCATATTCCCGATATTCGCCTCAATTTGATCTCTATTGGGAAGCTAGATGATGAAGGCTTGAACAACAAATTTGGTGATGGAATATGGAAGCTCACAATGGATTCTTTGGTGGTGGCTAAGTGCAAGAAAACTCATACACTTTATTCGATGTAAGGAAAAATTTGTGAAGGTGTTGTCAATGCACTTCAAGATGATACTTTTACCGAATTGTGGCACAAGTGGCTTGGTCATATAAGTGAAAAGGGGCTACAAGTTTTGTTCAAAAAAGAGCTTCTATCCGGTTTGAAAGGTACACATAAACTTGTGTTCATTGTTTGGCGGGTAAACAACATAGAGTTTCTTTTCATAAAAATGTTACCTCTAGAAAAGAAAATGTTTTGGAGTTGATTCATTCGGATGTTTGTGGTCCTTTAAAAGTTAGAACACATAGTGGTGCACTTTATTTTGTTACTTTCATTGATGATTATTCAAGGAAAGTTTGGACTTTTCTACTAAAAACTAAAGATCAAGTTCTAGAAGTATTTAAACATTTTCAGGCCATGGTTGAAAGAGAAACAGAGCAGAAATTGAATAGCATGCGATCAGACAATGGTGGTGAATACATTGGGCCATTTGATGAGTATTTTCGCAGCCAAAGTATTCGGCACCAAAAGACAGTTAAGAAAACTCCTCAACAAAATAGGGTTGCTGAGAGGATGAACCGCACCATTGTGGAAAGAACAAAGTGTTTGCTTTTACTAGCTAAATTGCCAAGATCTTTTTTAGGTGAGGCAATGAAGACAGCAGTTGACGTGATCAATTTGTCTCATTCCTATCATTTGAATGGTGATGTTCCAGAAAGAGTTTGGACCGGCAAAAATGTATCTTATGAGCACTTGAGAGTGTTTGGTTGTCGAGCCTTTGTTCACATTCCAAAGGATGAGAGGTCTAAGCTTGATAGTAAGTCAAGACAATGTATTTTTTTTGGCTATGGGCGTGATGAATTTGGGTATAGATTATGGGATCCGGTCGACAAGAAAGTCATTCGAAGTCGTGATGTTGTGTTTCTTGAAGACCAAACAATTGAAAACTTTGGCAAAGGTAATCAACCGGAGCCAAAAACTAGTGATCTCATTGACATAGATCCATCTCCTTCATCTTTAGTTGATGATGAAAATGGAGGAGATGTGCAGCCACCTATTGAAGATGTAGAGGATGATGCTAATCCTAATGAAGTTGAGCCAGAAATTGAGGAAGAGCATTCAACTCAAGAACTGTCACCACAACTTGAGTTGAGAAAATCTACAAGGAACCGACAACCTTCGAGAAAGTATCCTTTCAATGAGTTTGTGTTGATTTCCGATCAAGGGGAGCCTGAGAGCTACCAAGAAACAATTGAGCATGCAAAGAAAGGTGATTGGAAAAAGGCCATGGAAGAGGAGATGAATTCTTTACTTGAAAATCACACCTATGATTTAGTGAAGTTGCCTAAAGGGAGGAAAATTCAAAAAAATAAGTGGGTCTTCAAATTGAAGAATGATGGCAAGAATCTGAGGTATAAGGCACGTCTTGTTGTGAAAGGCTTTGGGCAAAAGAAAGGTATTGACTTTGATGAGATTTTCTCGCCGGTTGTGAAGATGTCTTTTATTCGGGTTGTACTTGGCATGGCTGCAAGTATGAACCTTGAAGTTGAGCAACTTGATGTGAAGATTGCATTTCTTCATGGTGACCTTGAAGAAGAAATTTACATGGAGCAACCAGAAGGTTTTGTAGAGAAAGGGAAAGAGAAATTTGTTTGCAAATTGAAGAAAAGTTTGTATGGTCTCAAGCAAGCTCCGCGGCAATGGTACAAAAAATTTGACTCTTTCATGATGAATAATGGTTTTTCTAAAACCACTTTGGACCATTGTGTGTTTGTGAAAAATTTCCTGAATAATGGTTCTTTGTGAGTAATTTTGATGCTGTTATAGTCTCAGTCTTCGGCTGATTTTGGTTATTATTTTGGATCTTCTACAACTTTGGTTCTTAAGATTTTGGTTCATCTATTTGGTGAGGTCTTTCCTCTTGTTTATTTGTGATTATTTGGAATTCACCTAAGGGTGGTTTTGTGAGACTATTCGTGTTTCGTTTGTAATCATTTGGAAACTTATTTGGTTGATAGTGGAATCGGATTTCAATCCCGTGGACGTACCTCACATTGAGGGAATCACGTAAAAATTCTTATGTTGCTTTTGATTTAATTTTTTCGCATTAGTTTTTATTCCCATTGATTGATTTGTTTGTGGGAATCATTGATTTTCCCTAACACATTCAAAACACACAATTGGAATCCATCTATGTAATGGCAACCAAAACCAGCACAAACTACATTTACATAGAAATGAGGAGTACCATCCATTAAAATAGAGTATCATGTACAAAAGCAACAGTCATAAATTTGTAATTCAAGTTTTCAAAATACACAATTGTTTGCAACAACCAAAATACAGAGTATTGCCTCCTATGAGAAGTACCTCCTTCATCAGATGAGCTGTCAACACTTCTTAGCTCATTAGAGGAGCTTCCAAGGCTTTGTAGGTTATCAACTGCCTCAGCCGTTGCATTCTTACTACTTTCTACACCAGCAAACTCTAGCCTTTTGTCAACATTAGCCTCATACAATGCATCATCATCAGAAAATCCATAGTCACTATCCTCATATTTCTCAAACTCATCAGATGATGAAGAATCTGAGGGATTAGGATCATAGTTATCACTATCTTCCTCTTCTGCTACCTGTATATCTACAAGTACTCCCTTTCTCTGACTTCTTTTTGCACTTAACCCTATAACACCATCCGTTTCTAAACAACCTACATAAACCTCTACTACTCTGTTTCCATCCACAAATGTCTCCAACCTCATTACATCTTCATCAGTGTTAATCAACTCTAACCCAGCACAATAATTAAGCTAATAGTAATAGATGTTACATCAAGTGCAGCTAGGGGTGTAATTTTGGCCCGTGGCCTGCGAGTGGCCCGAAGCCCGCCCGTGGCCCGAGGTGGCCCCGGTCCGTTAAGGCCTATTTAGGTTAGAGCCCAAGCCCAGCCTGAAGCCTTGGGCCATCGTTTTAAAGCCCGGCCCGGCCCATGGACCTACTCAAAGACCTGTCCAAAAGCCCGGCCCAAGACTCAACCCGCTCGGGGCACCCGATACCCAGTGTTATTTTTAATGGAAAATAATAAAATTTTGGTGGAAAAAATTAAAAAAGTTGTTTAGGCCCGCCCAAAGCCTGAGCCCAGGGGCCTGGCCCCGAGGCTCGGCCCACTGGCCCACCCCAAAGCCCGAATACCCCTGGGCCTAGTTTTATGGCCCGACTCGGACCGGCCTGATTTTTTGGCGGGAGCTCACAAGGCCTGACATGGGCCCGGCACAGCCCGAGCCCAGATGGGTAGGGCTGGGCCGAGCCAAAATTACACCCCTAAGTGCAGCTTACTTCCTTGGCCAAATTATCTAACTCCACAAGTGATATTTCATTAGAATTACAAAAGTTAAAATAACTAATCAATAAATCACTATAAACCCTCTGAGGATTATAACTAACCAAACCCCCATGATGCATTTTGATTGTGAAATAACAAGATCTTTTCTCTACATTTTTAAATGAAAAAATATACTATTATGAACTAATTATACTAATAAATAAATAAATATAGTATTAAACTACTATTACCATAAGACAATTCCAATTAAAGAAATCCATGTATGAATACATTAAAAAAAAAATTGTATTCTAAAAATGATTAAACTAAATTGATTTTTAATAAGCATTATATAAAAAATGAGTTTCTTTTAAGGACTGATTAAACTAAAACTAATCAAGTATTACACTATTCAAGTAAAACAATTACAATTAAACAAATCTTTTTCAAAGACAAACAGACAAAGATGTAATCTAAAAAATGACAAATCAAAATAGTATTATATCATAAATCGATTTTTCAAAATCATTAGCTTCAAAATTAAACAAATATTAAAAGTAAATACCATAAACAATTGGTCGCTTCCTTCGCTTGCCATCATTCTCTCTTCGAACCCAACCCATGATTCAATATTAGTTCGTGCCCTTCGTTCACTAATGAACTTTGATTTCGATTTCGAACAAGGAATTTGAAAGCCCTAAAACCGATTTGGTCCCAACGAAGCCCTAATTGAACTGTCTAGTAAACCAATTTATTTTCTAAGGAAACCCTCTTATATTCCCTCCAAAAGATAGTTCAAGGGGACAACTCATCACATTCTGTCCAATTGTGGACGGAAGGTGACGGCAGGGATTTAATTGATCAATTTGTAAAAAATTCAGGTACTAAATTAAAATAAATAGAAGTATGGGGGTGAGCGTGAAAAAAGTGATAGTTTGGGAGGGAAAATGATATTTAGGTGTCGTTTGAAAGGTGGGTTGGCTTTTTGGCTATTTTAGCCTGAGGCTAAAAAGCTGATTTAGAAAGGACTTTTTGATTTTTTTGACTTTTTTAGCTTTTTGGTGAGGTGTCCACATGTTAAATGACCGAACTGCCCTTGGTAATACCTTTTTCACTCCTAGCCAGCTCCTTCCTCCACGTCGACGTCATTGCAGTTTTTTTTTTTTTTCTAATTTTTTTTTGAATGAGGCATATTAAATTGGAATTCTTTTTTTGTAATTTATGTTATTGTCATTTTTTTTTGTATACATTAATTTGTTTTTATTTTTCAAAAATAGTTTTTCATGTGTTTTATTTATTTTTAAATTACGTGGCAAATGCTAATTTATGTTTTTAATTAATTAATTAATTAATTTTTTTTGGATAAGGCGTATTTTTGTGGTTCTTTTTTTTTTAATTTACGTTTTTGTCATTTTTATTTTTATTTGTATACATTAATTTGTTTTTATTTTTCAAAAATGATTTTTCATGTATTTTATTTATTTTTAAATTACGTGCAAATGCTAATTTCTGTTCTTAATTTTTATTTTATTTTTTTTGGATGAGGCGTATTTTTGTGGTTCTTTTTTTTTAATTTACGTTTTTGTCATTTTTATTTTTATTTGTATGCATTAATTTGTTTTTATTTTTCAAAAATGGTTTTTCATGTGTTTTATTTATTTTAAAATTACGTGCAAATGCTAATTTCTGTTCTTAATTTTTATTTTATTTTTTTTGGATGAGGCGTATTTTTGTGGTTCTTTTTTTTTAATTTACGTTTTTGTCATTTTTATTTTTATTTGTATACATTAATTTGTTTTTATTTTTCAAAAATGGTTTTTCACGTGTTTTATTTATTTTTAAATTACGTGGCAAATGCTAATTTCTGTTCTTAAATTTTTTTTTTGGATGAGGCGTATTTTTGTAGTTCTTTTTTTTTTAATTTACATTTTTGTCATTTTTATTTTTATTTGTATACATTAATTTGTTTTTATTTTTCAAAAATGGTTTTTCATGTGTTTTATTTATTTTTAAATTACGTGGCAACTGCTAGTTTTTGTTTAATTTATTTATTTATTTTTACTTTGTTTGGTTTTTTTGGGAAAAGGTTTTTTTTGGGAAATTTTTTTTTTTTTTTTACTTTGTGAGTGGTGAGGCGATGCCCCTCTCAATCAGGTCATGTGTGGGTAGTTTGGTAAATTTACAGTGGCATGGGTTGTTGCCAAGCACGTGACAAGTTTTTGCCTCCATTTGGCTAATTTAGCCTTTTTTGTCCCGTAGTGGCTAAAATAACCCAAACTTCTCTTGTCAAACGGAGCTTTAGTCTATAATATAATTACACTAAGGTTTTTACCATTTTTTTTTTTTGGGGACCTTTTAACCTTTTTAGTCAATTGTCAAAACAAGGTGTGACTTGGGAACACCATAAATAAGGAGTTTATTTGTTTATTTGCTATAAATTATCACATCACCTTTATATTTATTTTTTTTTACATATTTTTTACGTAAAAAGTCAAAAAATTGCTAAATAAGGAAACCCAAATGAATAAATGATTGCAAAAGTTTGACATATTTAAGGCTGGTTTGGCAAGTTTAAAAAATGTCAAAGAAGTCAAAAAGTCATCAAAAAAGTTAAAAAGTTATCACTATTCATAACAAAAAATATAAAAAAATTAATATGCAAATATTAAAATACAAATAAACTTTTTGGCCCATCAACGTATTGATGTCAAGCCAACTGCTATGAAAGGAAAAAAAAAAATTACATGTGTACATTCACTAAGTTGGATGGTAAAGTTGGGCCCATAGGGGGCCCTCCATGGATTCCGTTTTGATAATCCGAACCGTTTAAAATCAGTTTTGTATATGTGTACATTCACTATATGCCTGTAAAAAATCATGTCTATCGAATATCGCTAACTACATAATCAAATCAGTTTTGTATAAAAATTGGATGGTGTTATAGTTAACGGTTGACAAAAAAAACTAACATGATCAGATAACTATCGATATATAATCAACGTGATTTTTTATAAACGTATAGTATTCGATGAGTTCTACACATTGAACGGTTCCGATTAGAAAAACGGGACCCGTGGTGGGCCCCCACGGGCCAAACAACACCGTCCAATCAAAGCCCGAAAAAGAGGCAATCTTTTCCATGTATTCACCCAGTCGACTGCACTGTCAATCCGTACGGTCTACTACACTATCTTCTCCTACACACTTATTTATACAATTTTTTAATACACTTTTTTTTCATAAAAAGTCAAAAAGTTAACCCAAACATCCATATTTTTTTCCTCAACTTTGTAGTCTAAAAAGACAAAAAATACACTTATTTAGAACACTCCAAATGACCCCCAACATATTTTGTAATACATGTTAATAATTTTTTTTATATTTTTATATTTTTTATATTTATCTTTATTAGGTGTGTGAGTAAATTTAAGGGTTTTTTTAGTAGTTAGTTGAAAAGTCTAGCTTTTTGATTAAAAGTAAACCAAAAAAAAGTGGGAAAATTTAGCTATAAATCCCTTTTACCTTCCTTTCATTGTTAAAAGGACTAAGAAAAAAATTATACTTTCTAAACCCTCTCATAATTATAAAGTCTTGCATAAATGACAAAATTTATTATTTAAATATTTTATAGGACTATTGTACCCTCAACTTCTGCATATATAATCAGCTTCGTCATCAACTGTATCATAATCACCATAGTTGCATCTTCCAAGCTTCAGCAGAAGGTCGTCGACAAGCCGCCGCCATAGTCACGTCTTCCAAGCTTCAGCAGAAGGTCCTCTCTTCATCTTCATAATCAACAACGATGTGGCTTTGAGTATGTTGAAATTGAATGAGGATGTCGTTGGAGATTCGAAAGCTAGGGTTTCGGAGCAGATGGAGATTTGGAGTGCGGTGGAGATGGCTCAATTGGAAGCGGAGAAGAAACATGATGAGGTTGTTGATGAGATGCTGGCGATGTTGAATGCGAAGGCTGAAGCTTCGAGATTGAAAGAAGTTGAACAGGAGGTTGGGAAGGATGTGGATGAGGAACAGTAGAATATATGTATATATATATATATATATATATTTGTGTGTATGAGTGTTGTTGAACACATGTATTCTTTTTCATTGAGATGTGTGATTGTTGATCGAGTTTTAGAAATTTTTCGTTTCAATTAGATATGTGGATTTGTTGATTAATTTGTTTTGTTTTTATTTGTTTTTTTTTTTTTTGAAGTTTTTTTTCTCAATTAGATATGTTGATTTGTTGATTAATTTGTTTTGTTTTTGTTTGTTTGTTTGTTTTTGATTTATTTTTGTTATTTTTTATCTAATTTCATTTGACAGAACTAGAGTAAAATTTTACTTTTAGTTTCAGAGTGTAACATTTTACTCTTATTCAGAGTAAAATTTTACTCTGAAATATATAGTGAAGATGGCTTAATAGGAGAGCTGATAGATATGAGGGTAATATAGTAAAAGAAACAAGTTTTAAAATATTATGGGGTTTTGAAAGTACTTGTATAATTCTTGTCCTTTTGAAAGACAAATTAAATGGTGAGGGAGCTATCACCAAATAATGCTAACCCTTTTGATATATTCCAAGTTTTTTTAAAAATATAATTAAAGTTGGTTTTTTTGAAGGAAAAAAATGTCCGAATGACATAGAGCTTTTTTTTATGAAAATATTTTTTTTGTAATGAAAAAACTATCCTTACAAAAAATTTATATAGAATATGTTACTAGACTAATGTGGTTGTGATATTTTCTCAATTAACAATAATTTTGGTGGGTTATTTGTTAATAAGGCTCACAATGCATAACATATATATATATATATATTCCATATGTATAGCTTTATTTTTCTTTGGTCAAATCAACTCATCTCATTGATATTTAAAGAAAGTATAGTTTATCTTATACATTAATTACATTGATCTGTCTCGAGAGTTTAATTCGCATAATAATTAGATTTATTTTCATCAGTAATTCATTAATTGTATACATGAAAAAAGTGATGTTATCTCTTTTGTTTTAAAAGGTATATTTACCGTATGCACTGGTTTAGGGTACTTTAGTCTGACTAAAGTAAAAATCAATATAATTAACTATTTTCATTTGGAAATTAATTATTTTAAATGATACCAAAAGTCAAAAAATTAGAGAGATGCGATAACTTATAGTAACTGTTTAATTATTTGACTAAAAATTATGGTTCTCAAGTGGGCCTTTAATCTAAAAAAAGTGAGTACAATTTATTTATTTTTTTAGAGTAATTCTATAGGCCTTGTTTGGGATGCAAATTTTGGGCTAAAATAGCAAATAAAGACATAAAAGGTTAAAATAGTTAATAAGGTTAAATGTTACATCTAAACTACAATTATTTCATTTTTTTTCTCTCACAATCATCAAATCAACTACAAAAAAATTAAAAATCATCCTAAACACAACTCTTTTAGCTAGATTAAAATAGCCAAATAGTTAAAAAGTTAGGCTAAAAAAACTATCCCAAACGGGACTAATATTCTTATTAAAAATATGAGAGGTCAAATGTAATTGATTACAGTATAAAAAAAATAATGATATTTGAAGATGTACACTTTAAGATTGTTAATAAGACTGTAAGTGAAAGTAACATTATTTCATATGTTTGGTTTCAGTTTTTTGAATTTAGTTTTTTGAAAATTGAGTTTTTATTTTTTGCATTTTTTTGTATGTAGTAAATATTTTTAAAATTTTAAATTTTTTTTTTACTTTTTTAGATGCGCTTTATTTAAATATATCTAAATAGTAAAATATTTGTGAAAAAAATATTTTAAAAAATTAATAAATACACAAAAATACAAAAAATATATTAAATTTTCATATTTTTTTTATATTTTTAGTATTTAGTGAATTTTTTAAAGATTTTTTTTCATAAATATTATACTTTTTAAGTTATTTATATTAGATGTGTTTAAAAAGAGATGTGTTTAAAAATTAAAAAAAATTATTGAAAATATTAAAAAAAATTAATAAAAATAAAAAAATATTTTTTTTTTAAAAAAGCGAATTTTAAAAATTGATTACTCCATTGTTATTTTTTTTAAAATAAAGAAACTGAAGACTTTTTGTCACTGAACACGTCATAAACAATCCAACTTCGCCAACGCCGGGCGTACGCGTAAGTCTTCTTGCAGTGCTCGTAGCAGTATGACTTTTGAGCGCTGACATTTTCAAACCTGCACCAAACACATCCTCACCAATTTGAAACTTACACCTATTTTGAGGCGTGGGTTATTATTCACTTTCTAAATTATAATTGATTTTTTTTTATGAATTTTTTATTAAAAAATTAATTTTAACTATCTTCTCAAAATAACTCTTAGCAAAAAGTTAATTTTTTAATATTTTATCAAATTTTCTCAAAAAAATCACAAAAAAAACTTTCAAAAAAATAATTTTTTTGACAAAAAAAACTACCAAAAAGAGTAAAAAAAAAAAAAAAAAAAAACTAAAAAAATAATTTTTTGCCGACTTTCCAAAACACCAATCAAATCTTGTTCCACACAACTCCCTTCCCTCCCTTCAACCAGTTCACATTCAAACCACCCCTCCCCGGCTATATCTCTATATATACACTCACAACCTCGCCTAATCTGCAACACATTCTCTTCCTTTCCATTCCAATTCTCATTACACACAAAAACCTACCTCTCTCTCTCTCTCTCACGATCAAAGCTTCAATTCAGATCTCCAATGGCCAAACCTAACAATCTCTACCATCTCACCGCAACAACCGCGCTCATTTTCCTCATCACATGCCAATCTCTCTCAGCTAGACCGTTGAACAACGGACTCGCCGCCACCGAACCCGCTCTGCTCAATCTCGCCCTCCCGGGTGGCGTCGCTACGCCGGAGAAAGAGTCGGCTCTGCCCTGCGATTTGGACTCCGAAGTGAATTTTGATGTTGGAGTCCGAGCACATGAGAGGGTGAGAGGACGATACGGAGCTCTGTTTCTCAACATGCTTCCCAAGGGAACGACGGTGCCTAATTCAGGACCGAGCAAGGGAATTAATGGCGATAACAATTAGAGAGACTCAAAGAGTAATGAAATTTTGTGTTGGGGTTTGTTTATCTCTATGCCTTTAGTTTTTATTATTACATTTATTGATTATTTTTTGTGGTTAGATTTGGTTTTGATTTGTGATACGTAAATATTACAGAGGGGAGGGGGTTTTAGAAAGTGTTTTGAATCGCTTTGATTCTATACACAGATTAGGAAAATAATGTAGTGATTTTCAATAACTGTTATCAATCTTGCTTAATTTTATTTGTATGCTAGTTATGTTCTTGTGGTTGAGTGGAATTAATTCATCTCAATTTTGAATCCAACTTGGCTAAGTTTTGTTCCATCCACCATGGTTATTGCTCCTTTTCAAGTTTTTCACCACTCGATACAGTCGGAGATTCGAATCACTCTACTTACTTTACGTGTATCTATTCCAGATTTTTTCATGGGAGATTTATTAGAATTTTTTTTTTTAAGTTTTTGTATTTTAATTAGTCTATAAGATATTTTTGTATTTTTAATAAATTCTATTATTTAAATATTTGATTTATCAAATCTTAATTATCATATTTAAAGTGTTTTATGGATGTGTCTACTTTTACAAGTATTTTTTGAACGGTTAACAATTTGGTGATATGAACATTCATATTTTATAATGGGGTAATGGGATATCAAATTTTCAACCAAACAAATCACCCATGTGAGATATTTGGTCATTTGTTTGGTAGAAAATTTAGGACCTATAGTATTTTCCTTTACAATGTGAACATTCACATCACGAAACGTTCGTACTATAAATATAAATATTATTAAGTATATTTTGATAATTATGTCACTTATAAAACTTATTAAAATATAAAAAAATAATATAAATTAAATAGAATATAAATAGATAAAAATAAATTTATAAAAAAGTGCTCCTTTTCTCATCCCTACTTTGTTAGTTTGTTTCGTATTAGTTAAGAGAATTAATGATGTGATTCAGGAGTCTTTTGAAGTAAAAAAAAAAAAAAAGCCAATTTTTAATTTTTTATCTATTTTAAGTCACATTATCTTTTATATTTTTTATCTATAAAAAAATAAAATAGACTAAAAAAAGTCAAAAAAATTAATTTTTTATCAATTTTTCAAAATACTACTCAATATACTGTAAATATTTTACTTCACTTTTTTTTATTGTAAATTATTTTCGGTTAGTTGGTCAAAAAATAAATAAAATATTTTACATCATAAAATGAAAAAATAATCTACATTTAAAAGTTTTGTAATTTTGTTTTTTTTTTTTTTGTTTTTTCATTGTTGATAATACTCGACCTATATATCAAGTTTCACTATTTTTATATATATTGAATATTTTTTTTTCTCTCTCTCTATATATGTGATCGGAATTAGATTTTGAATTATTATTTTTGTTGCATTCAATTTTTGTGTTATTTTATTCTTTAATAATAATATACAAACAAAATTTGTATACAAAAAATTTATATATAATGATGTGTCACATTTATATCTATTCATTGAAAGTTAAAATTTTCATTGCCATGGTTCATAATGTGACATTACACATCATTTGTGTTCAATTCTACATAGAAATTATTTATGACTGTTATTTTCTTCTTAAAATTTACTCTCTAATTGGTTCTTTATTAAGATTTTTGTTGTTGGAAATATTTTAAGTGTTAGCCAAACACTAGAAAACAAGAATCAAAATTTATTTTTGAGCAAATTCAAACGAAGCCTAAAATAAAATTTGACTTATATTTTAAAAAATAACATAGTCATATCATTATTGTTATTTGTTTTTTAGATAATTTTTTTGTATGAATGGAATTTTCAATTAATTATATATTGTATTTGATGTTCCTTGTACTTGAGCTAGTTTTATTGTATATTGGAAAATGATATACTAATGAATACCCAAAAAAAAAAAAAAGAATATGATATACTAATAAAATAAAAAGTGCATAGCACCAAGAAAATAATAATAATATACCTAAAAATATTTTTATTGTGTACACTTTTGGAGTGGTTAGAGAGTTTACATTGGGAGTTGGAGTCTTTTTACCGTGAGAAAAGTTAGGGATCATAAAAATTTTATCATCATGTTGAATTTAAAAAAAAAATCTTAATTTGTTTAATGTGTATCTAAATGATTTAAACTACAATTTTGCAATGAATATTTAGTCCAACCATGTATTCTTAATCATGAAAGCTAGTAAAAATATTAATCTCACACTGGCGACAGCTAAAAAACTATCTTTTTTGCTTTTATTGGATTCATTTTAAATTTATGTCAACATTTTATTTTTAGATCTGTTTAATTTATAAGGATCTAAAGAGTTTGAAAAAAAAAATACTCTAAAGACAAGAAAAACCAACTTTATTTTAACCAACTTTATTTTATTTTATTTTTATATTTAGTGAACCTTTTTTAATTGTTTTTTAGGTCCATCTAATCTTATAAAATCTAAAAATAGAAGGTTTTCTAAAACCTTTTTGAAATTTTATTTTACTAATAATGAAGGGGGGGGGGGGGGTTGGGAATATAAAAGCTACTCCCAAATGTAAATTGTTTGTGAAAAAGTGAAAATATAGTTTGGGTCTTTTGGAAAGTTGTCAAAAAAGTCAGTTTTTTGGTTTTTTAGCTTTTTTAGCTAACAGTTTTTTTATCTAAAATAATCCAATTTTTTTGTCAAAAAACCACTAAAAAAGTTAAAAAGTCAAAAAGTTAACTTTTTATCAACTTTTCAAAGCACCACTTTATCTTATGCATAATTACATTGATCTCTCTGAAGAATTTAATTCACATAATAGTTAGATTCATTTTAATTAGTAATTCATTAATCGTGTATACATGAAAAAGTGATGTTGTCTCTTTTATTTTAAAATGTATATTTATTTTTGTTATTTGACTATTCACTACCATGTGCATTAGTTTCAGTTAGTTTAGTCTTACTAAAATAAAAATCAATGTAATTAATTGTTTTCATTTGAAAATTGATTATTGTAGTTGATTTTTTTGATTTTTTTACAAAAAGATGTAAATAAAAATAAAAAAATGTAATAACTTATAATGACTTTTTAATTATTTGACTAAAAGTCATGGTTCTCAAACGGGCAATCTCAAAAAGTGAGTATAATTTTTTTTTTTTTTGGAGTAATTCTACAGGTCTTGTTTCGATGTAAATTTTGGGCTAAAATAGCAAATAAAGATAAAAAATGTTAAAATAATTCATAAGGCAAAATGTCATATCTAAACTATAATCATTTATTTTTTCTCTCACAATCATCAAATCAATTACAAAAAAATTAAAGATCATCTTAAAAAAAAACTTTCCTAACTGGATTAAAATAATTAAAAAATTAGAAGTCAGGCTAAAAAAAACTATCCCAAACAGGAACTAATATTCTTATTAAGAATCGAGGTTAAGGCCTCGTTTGGGAAGTGGCTATTTTAGTAGGCTATTTGGCTTTTTGACTATTTTAGTAGGCTATTTTAGTTTTGTGTTTGGGAAGTTGGGTTAAATTTTTATTTGAGTTGGTGTATTAAAAAAAGTGTTGAAAAGATGTTTGTAATTAAAATGACCATTTTGTCCCTACAATTATAATTTTTTTATTTCCGGCTAAGGGGTAAAACGGTAATTCAGCTGTTGATGGAACAATTGTCGGCTGTGACAGTGTAGGCACAGCCTACACTGTCCAGCGCTCAGGCTATATTTTTTTTTATTTTTTTTATTTTTATTTTTTTGAAAAAGTTGGCAACAGGGTTGCTTTTGGGCTATTTTATGGAAATAGGCTACAATAGCCTCGTTTGAGGCTTCCCAAACAGCGCCTAAATGTAATTGTGATTAATGATATTTAAAAATGTATTGTTAATAAGATTGTAAGTGAATGTAAAATTACTATTATTCTGTGTGATTAGGTTGAGTTTTTTGAATTAAATTTTTTGAAAATTGAGTTTTTTTGTTTTTTGTTTTTTGTTTTTCGTGTTTTATTTTTTTATTTTTAGTGAATATTTTTAAAATTTTAAGTTTTTTTTTTTTACTTTTTTAGATGCACTTTACTTAGATATATCTAAAAAATAAAAAATTTGTAAAAAAATATTTTAAAAAATTAATAAATACATAAAAATACAAAACTTATACTGAATTCTCGTATTGCTTTTTGAATTTTTGGTATTTAGTGAATTTAAAAAAAAATTCACAAAAATTATATTTTTTTTGTGGATTTATATTAGGTGTGTCTAAAATTTTAGAAAAAATAAAAAATTACTTAAAATATTAAAAAAAATTAGTAAAAATAAAAAAATATAAAAAATAAGAAAGTCGAATTTTGTAGAAAGTGTTTTTCAAAAACAAAAAATAAGCAAAGTGAATATATTTTTTAAAATAAATAAGCTGAAGACTTTTTTGTCACCGAACACGTCATAGGCAATCCAATTTCGCCAACGAGGGGCGTAACGCGCAAGTCTTGCAATGCTCGTAGCAGCCATGACTTTTGAGCGCTGACATTTTCAAATCTCCACCAAACAAATGCCGTTTCTCTCCTTCCACATTACTCACTCCCTTTCCTTCCCTCCTCCCCTTCAAACACTTATATATACTCACCCAACCCAATTCATAAACAATTGTTATGACTCAACACGTCATAAACAATCCAATTCAAACCACACAAACCCCTCTCTCTCTCGATCAAAGCTTCAATTCAGATCTCCAATGGCGAAACCTAACAATCTCTACCATCTCACCGCAGCAACCGCGCTTATTTTCCTCATCACATGCCAATCTCTCTCAGCTAGACCGTTGAACAACGGCCCCGGCGGAAGCGCTCCGCCGGAGAAAGAGTCGGCTCTGCCGTGTGATTTGGACTCCGAAGTGAGTTTTGATGTTGGAGTCCCAGCACATGAGAGGGTGAGAGGACGATACGGACCTCTTGTTCTCACCATGCTTCCCAAGGGAACGATGGTGCCTCCTTCAGGACCGAGCAAGCGACACAATGACGATAACAATTAGAGAGACTCAAAGAGTAATGAAATTTTGTGCTGGGGTTTGTTTTTCTCTATGCCTTTAGTTTTTATTATTACATTTATTGATTATTTTTTGTGGTTGGAGTTGGTTTTGATTTGTGATATTGAAATAAAATAATTTATTATTTATTAAAAATACGATAATTATTTTTAATTTTTTTATATTTTGTCTATCTTAAATAAAATATTATATATAAGTTTAAGTGTTTTGTTTTAAATGTTCTTTTACTATAATATATAGTATAGATAGATTAAAATTATTGTATTGACAATTAATAATTAAAATCATGCTTTACTATAAAAAAAAAAGACATAGTTCTAATACTTCACTATTTTAGAACAAAAATATATGAATTTTAAAAATTATCATATTGATTTTTTAAAGGGAAATAATTAACGAAATTTTAAAAACTTAATGAGTAAGAAAGAATCATCATAACATGTAAAACCGCTATAATCACGGTTAAACCAGCAAATCATTCAAACCAAAAACGGTTTAGCTTAATCAGTTAGGTTAAAAGACCAAACAATTTACACAAAAATTGATTAATTAAAACTTTCAAATTTTATTTTATTAAAATTTAAATTGTCACTAAATATGAAAAGCAATCTATTAATTTAAATTTAAAATTGACACAATATAAATTTAAATTTATAATAATCTATCTCATAATTTATAAGTTTTAAATAAAAATTTTAAATTATCATAATTATCTCCTAATTTTTGTATTAAGGAGCAATATAAGTTACATTAAGGTTATCGATATATCTATATATTTTATAAAAAAGTACTTTTAAGGAGAGATATTATGAGAGTTTCAAAATCACATACAAAATTATTTTTAAAATCAAAACCTCTATGTGAGATTGTAAAATAAAAGTTAAATGGAAGCTTACCAATCGAGATTAATTGTTTAAAATTAAGGCAAAAAAAAAAATTTGTATGAGATATTGATCATAAAGCTTTTCACTAAAAATCTTATTTTTCTTATGTAAATAGGAGCATAACCTTCACTTTATGTAAGTGAAACAATTCACTTTTTCCTTCTTTTCTTTATGTGAAATTATTAAAATAAAAGTTAAATGGAAGCTAGCCGATGAAGATTTTTTTAATTGTTTAAAAGTTAACAATTGTTTGGACGGGAAGTTTATTTCGAATTAGACAATTTTAGCCGTTTAATATTTAATTAGGTCAAATTTCAAATTATTTTGAATCAAACAAATTTAACTAATATATTTCGATAAAACCTCTATAATCACAGTTAAACTAGTGAATCATTTAAATTAAAAACGGTTCACCCTATCGGCTAAGTCAAAAAACCAACCTACTTATACAAAAATTAATTAATGAAAATTTTTAAATTTTATTTTAATTTTAAAATTTAAACTGTTTTAAATTGAAATATACACAACATTACAATATTAAATGGGAGCATAATATTTATATAGTGAAACAACTCATTTTTTCCTCATTTTCTTGATGTGAGATTGTAAAATAAAAATTAACAATTGTTTGGACGAGAAATTCATTTCTAATCAAGCAATCTCAATCATTCAATTTTTAATAAGGTCAATGTTAGTTTATTTCAGATCAAATAAATCTAAGTAATATATTTTAATAAAATAGCTAAAACTGCAGTTAAATTAGTGAATCAGTCAAATCAAAAACGATACAGCCTAATTGACTAAGTCAAAAGACTAACAAATTTACAACAAAAGTTAAATGGAAGCTAACTAATAGAGATTTTCTTAATTGTTCAAAATTTAAAAAAAAAAATGATATTGGGCTTCTTACTAAAAATCTCATTTTGCTTATATAGATGAAAGCATGAGATTCATTTTCTATAAGTGAAATAATTCACTTTTTTCTTTTTCTTTTTTTTGACGTGAGATTATAAAATAAAAATTAAATGGAAGCTATTCAATGGAGATTTTTTTAATTGTTTAAAATTAAGAAAATTTAATAATTTATATAAATTGGAGCATAAAATTCACTTTATGTAAATGAAACAATTCACTTTTTTTTTTTCTTTTGCCGATGTGGGATTGTTAAATAAAATATAAATGGAAGAGAGCCAATGAGAATTTTCTTAATTGTTTAAAATTAAAAAAATTTAATAATTTTAGAATGAGAGTTTGGAACTTCTAGAAGGCTTCTCTCCCAAAACCACTTTTATAAGATTCACTTTATATAAATGAAATAACTCATTTTTTTTTTATTTCCTCGATGTAGGATTATAATTATTTTAAAATTAAATATTATGAGGGTTTCAAGATCTTAGGCAAAATTATTTTTAAAATCAAAACATCTATGTGAGATTGTAAAATAAAATTTAAATTTAAAATTAAGAAAATTAAAAAAATGAGTATGAGATATTGATCATAGGGCTTTTCATTAAAAATCTCCCTTATATAAATGGGAGCATAAGATTTACTTTATGCAAGTGAAACAATTCAATTTTTTTTTTCTTGATGTAGGATTGTAAAATAAAAGGTAAATAAAAACTAGTAAATGGAATTTTTTTTAATTGTTTAAAATTAAGAAAATTTAATAATTTTAGAATAAGGGTTTGGAACTTCTAAAAGGCTTCTCACTAAAAACTCTTTTTCCTTATATAATATAGGGTAAATTACAAATATATCTTCTGAAGTTTGATTAAAATATGAATCGCCACTTGTGATTTTGAAAATTACATTCCACCCCTTGAGATGTCTAATTTCATAATAAATTGTCAATGTTATTAATAAATCATCAAGTCAATTAACAATTTTTAACGATCTTAAAAATATGTTCCAATTAATAATTTGGGATATTTTATTATTGTATAGGAGAGCAATTATGAATTTTATTTTTTCAGTTAATTCTGTTAAATAAACAATTATAATAAGGGGGTATTTGTAATTTTTCAAACTACAGGAGACAATTTGTATTTTAAGCAAATTTCAAGGGGTGTATATGTAATTTACCCTATAATATATAGATCGATGGCGCTTCATATACCAATTAATGTACACACTAGTGTACCAATTAGTGTTATGCCATTATTATTGACCCCACCTATTATACAAATTACAAATATCTAAAATTTCTAAAATTATGTCGCATCATCTATTTATATATTAGTTAGTACATTAATTAGTACATATAGCATTATTTTATTAAGATAGATAGATAGATAGTGAAACAAACTTTACTAATGTGGAATTATAAAATAAACTATAAACTAATTAGAGTTTTTTTTTTATATGGTTAAATAGAAGTTAGCCAATAATTTTTTTTTAATTGTTTAAAATTAATAAAATCAATATTAGAAATTGCGATGAAATCGGCGAATCGATCAAACCAAAAATGGTTCAGCCGAATTGGTTAAGTCAAATGACCAACCAACTTATACAAAAATTAATTAATTAAAACTTTTAAATGTTATTTTAATTTTAAAATTTAAACCGGCTTGAATTGAAATATACACAATACTACATTATTAAGATTCATTTTATATAAGTGAAACAAGTCACTTATTTTTTCTTTTTCCAATGTAGGATTATAAAATAAAAGTTAATAATTATTTAGATATATTTCTTTATTTTATCATAAAATGAGAATGAAAAAGTGATATGTGCATATATTTCTTCACATGTATATACACATATATTTATAGAAGAGAAAAATATAAAATTCATCTCAAATTTGAACACAGCTTGGTGAAGTTTTATTCAAATGCACTTGCCTTTTATGTAATGAGGTACCCTCCACCATAGCATTGCTAGTCTTCAAGAATTCCTCTTGGAATATTATTTATGAGAGTGTTGGTCATAAAAAAAATGTATAATAATTTTAAGTTTCTCTTTGAATAACATGAGCATTTTATTTTAAATTCAGGATACTTATTGTATATGTTTGACAACTACTGATATGAACAAATCTTGACAATTAAAACAAAAATTTGAAGATCCGCTAATTAAATGAGAATTGAAGAGAAGTGGATCTCAAAGGATTTTATGGTTTGGTGTAAATGCAAATTAGGTTTCGTTAAGTCATAGTTAGATTTTTTGACTCTCAAAAGAAATCGTAGTCTATTAATTGGGTGACCAATTTTCTTGCAAAAAAAAAATGTATTTTCAAATCTAGAGTCCACAATGACAATAAATAAAATAGTCATGCTACATCCACATAATTTCTTCCTCCACAATCTCCCTAATGAGGTAGCAAAGACAAAATGCATGTAAGAAAAGTTCTACGCTGTAATTGGTTGGAAGATTTAGGAAGAGATTTAGGGCTGGTTTGGCATCCTCTAAATAATCCATCTTTTTATCTTTTTTTCATCACATCACCTTTCTACTTTTCTGCACATCTTTTCGTAAAAAGACAAAAAGTGCACTTATTTAGATCATCCCAAACAACACTTTAGAAAGAGTAAGGAAAAGGGAAAAAATAGGTGAAATGTAAATAAAATATACCTATATTTTACCTAATTTTACACATTTTTTCCCATTTTTTTTCTAAATCCCTTTTTCAAATTCCCTTACCAAATACAGTATTCAGGAAACAATTTTTTAAATTTTGCTTACATTTGAAGGGATTTGAGAACAGTAAAATTATGTGGATGAATAATTTTTTTTAAATAAAAAGAAAAAAAACAAATTAGATGAGATCCACACTTCACATGGATGAATGTCAGCTGCATTTTATTTAATTATGTGTTTGTATGGCCAACTATTAGTAAGATCCCATTCGAAGAAGTCTTACAATCTGTCTACATAGATTATGATTTGTGGAACACTTGTAGAGAACAATGACTCATTCAAAAAAAATTATATCTTCTCGTTTATAAATTTAACAAATAGGGTGTTGATAACAAAGGTCCCTTTAATACAAAAAAAAAGACACAAAATTTAAAAACATAAGACATTTTCACTAATTTCGTATGTCTTTCAAAACACTTTTACACCAATTCTAATATTAAGTAGTAGAGAAATGATTTTTTCCCCGAAATTTCTACCCCCCCTCCCGAATAGCCCGAAATTTACAAAAGAAAGAGAGAGAGAGAGAGAGAGAGAGAGAGAGAGAAGAGAGGGAAAGAGGAGGAGCTCCGCCCGCCGTCGCCTCGCTCGATCGTCGCCCGCTGTCGCCTCGTCGCAGCCCTGCCGTCGCCTCCGCCTCTGCCTCGCAGCCTCTGCCTCTGCCTCCGCTCCCCGCCCCCCCTCCAGCCCGATTTTGTTGGCCCCCTCCAGTTTTTCTTCTTCCTCCTCCTTCTTCCTTCTCTTCTTCTTCTTCTTCTTCTTCCTTCTTCTGATTTTCTTCTTCTTCTGAAAAAAAAATAAAAATAAAAACGACGAAAACGACGTCGTTTTGATTTCGGAAGGGATTTGGGGAAGGGTCTTTCGAGCTACCAATCACTATTGTAAATAGTATTCTACAAAAAAAAAATTACTATCATTTTTGACAAAAGTAATAAAAAAGCTACTATGTGCACTCTTAAAACAGTACTCACAATTACATCACAAAACTCGTAATTTTTATTACCAAAAATAACTATTTTCACCACAAAAAATTGTTTTGCGTTTGGTAGAGTTTTGTAAATATGATTTGAGAGTATGAGTAGTATTTTGAGTTTGTGAGTTTTGGAATTATGATTTGAGTGTGAAAAATTTATTTGGTAAAAGAGTTTTGAAAAGAGTTTTGAATTGAGTAAGGAATTTTTGACTTGACATATGATATTTGATATAAAAACTTACAACTCATAACCAAACATACAAATCAAAATTCTATTAAAGCATATAAAATTTTTTTAAAAATTCAAAAAATATTTTTTTCGAATATATAAAAATTAACATATGTCAATTGCAAAAAAAAAAAATTCATTGTTTCGGTCAACCGGCCGGACGACCGATGGTACGTCCGGTAGGACATCCGGTGGGATGACCGGTTAGGCCAAATTTGAAAAAAAAAATTTGAAAAATGCGTCCCAGATAGAGTTTTTAACAAAGTTGGGAAAATTTGATTTGAGAATTCCAACCAAACTGTAACAACCTTCGTAACTGTTTACCGATTAACTACCGATTACTGCTAAACTAAGATTGATTATGATTGGTAACTGAATTGATTGAAGTACTGAACTGATTGACTGAAATCTGGAACTGAATTAAGTGAGTATATCTGTTTACTTGTACATTTATCTATTTGACTGTTTGATTATCTGTTTGTGTTTTGTGTTTAAATTGCGAATTGAAGGCCTTATCGGCGGCTGAATCTGAAATTGTTTGGTGATTTGTGTTAGTTAGAATTTATGGCATATTTATCTGAAAATCGATTTGGTATGATTAAATAGATTAAAATAAGCTTAATTTCACAAGTTACAATATTTACAACCTTGCCCTATTAGTGGACCACTAACTAAACATTTTTGAGGCTTGGTTTATTTTATCTTGGCATCATTTTGTCCATCTCATTTGAGACCCTTAGCCGACCAAGAGAGCAGAGAGGGATAGGGTGAGAGAAATTGGGTTCCATCTTGAGTTTTGCTTGGTAATTGAAGTAAATTGAAGAGTTCTTTGCAAAATTGAGCTTGTACATCTTGAACTACAAGACCTAAGGTAGATTCATTGCCTCTTGTGTATGTTTTGAATTGATTCTTGCATGGTTTTGAGCAAGTTGAAGTCCAGAGCCAAGTTATGGCTCTTAATTGTTGAATTATAGCTTAATTCATGCATGCATGCCTATACTATTGAATTTTGAGTTGATTCCATGGAAAATTGTCACATGCATGCTCATAATTTTGTGAAGTCCATGATTTCATTTTGTTTTGGAAAGAATTGGCTCCTTGGAGCATGTTTTGGAAGCTTAGAGGCTAGCTAAACTCATGCATGTCATGCTTGGATTATGTTCATGAAAATTTGGTTCGAATTGAGTTGTTTAAAACACCCTTGGGCTTGGATTTTACAATTGAGCTTTGGAATCATGTTAAAGTATGAGTCTTGATGTGTTTTTTGGAAAATTGGTCCAAGAGGATCGAAATTTATGGTTTAAAACTTGGTTTTGAGCTTGAAGTTCATATCTAGAATTTCCAGAATTTGGACTCACGCTCGAGCGGGGTAACTGGCGCTCGAGCGTGGAAATCGTGCTCCCAGCATTTTGTTCTGTTTTGAAGTCCGCTCGAGCGGAATAATTGATGCTCGAGCGTGATGTTGTGTTTTATGCTCGAGCGGGTGTCGAGCGCCCAATCGAGCGTGATTTTCACCTACCCAACACTTTTGACTGTTTTGCAGAACGCTCGAGCGGGTAATTCTACGCTCGAGCGGAAACCTTTGTCTGCATGTCCGCTCAAGCGGAGTAACCTACGCTCGAGCGTGACCCCTGTTTTCTGAAAATTCTGAAAATGCTTTTAAAGTGCATCTTTGCATCCTCATCTCATCCTAGGCATTATTAGGCCTAGTTTAAGGCATCTTAATGAGGATATAGATGTAGAACCACACCAAGGCAAATTAGGGATTAAGTTGTTATTTTTCCCAACTGTGTAGCTTAGTGTGTGTTCAATCTGTAACTGTGTAGGGTTGGCGACTGGGGACGCGCTCTAGCTTTACTGTAGCCCAGAACTCTGTAAGTAACAACTGTGTAAAAATATGTTCAAAATGATTATCTTCTGAACAATTGAACTGTATTGCTTTCTGAACTGTTACTGTTAATTGAATGAATGTATATCCTATATTCTGAACTATATTGTGGCATCCTTAGCAACTACTGTTTACTGTTACTGTTACAAAGATCTCTGTCGGTTCCCTTGTTGGAACCACTACTGTTACTGATTGATGGCCATCATTTACTGTTCGGTCTTTTAAGACCTACTGTTTACTGTACTGTTATGCTAATGGATGTACCACATATGACTGAATGACTGATATACTGAATTAACGAACTATTTTCCTTACTATAAGGACATTCATTCTAAACCCCTTTACGCATTGTGTTATTCACTAGGCTTTAGCTCACTGCTCATATATATATGTAGGTGTACAGACTTTGTAACTTCAAAGTCTATATTATAAATTTGTTACACATAACTTTTATTAAAAAGTAACATTATACACTACAAAAAAAAAAAAAAAAATTATCAAAAAATATTAGAGATCTCAAAAGTTCTATCAAATGTCTCACATAGGTGTGTGATCCACATAGGACTCACATGATATGGGCCTCACACCTATGTGAGATATTTAGGTCTCGTTTGGCATGCAATAGTTTTAGCCTAAAATTCAAAAAGTTACTAAAAAAATCAAAAAAACCTATAATATATACAAAAAATTCAAAAAATTCATGTTCTCTCTACTTTTTACATATCTTGTCGTAAAAAATTAAAAAATCATTCTAATTATATTAATTTTTTTATTTAATATTTTAACTAAAAAATTAAAAAAATATTAAAATAATATATTCTCAAACGAGATCTTAATAAAAATTTTAATATGACTTTTTCTAGCATTTCTCAAAAATTAATATTTTTACCACATAAAATCATAAATTTTAACTATGCGTAGGAGTGCTTGCAGAGAAACGGTCTTTAACCGCCTTTCTTGACCATTGAACATTTTTAAACCGACCAAAGAGATCCCTTTGGTTAGGTGAACAACCATATTACTAATGTTTGATATCTTTTTAAACCTCCCCACATTCTCATTAATAGGAGTGTGAATAATACGCCTTGGAATACTTTGAAGGTGAAAAACCAATAACAAATGAAAAATGTTAGGAATATTAAATATTTTATTTTTATCAAATATTTTATATGGGTGTGAAACCCACACCATATGGGTCTCATGTGAATCTCACACCTATGTGAAATATTTGATAGAATATTTAGCAAAATAAAAGGAAAATGTTTGAGGGCCACAATTTTTGTGGTCACAATGGCTCAAAACTGTCAAAACGACATCGTTTTGGGTGCAAAATATGCCAAAACGACGTCGTTTTGACAGTTTTGAGCCATTATGACCATAAAAATTGTGACTCTCTAGCATTGTTGAAAACAAAATTGCTCATTGTGTTTTTGTCCATTAAGCTGCTTTTGTTGTTGGATTCATATAATTTGGTCCAATAACCAACACTATGTTGTCTCCAATATTTGCTTGTGTGAGAAAATAATTTACCCACATACATTAATGGACAGATCATTGGAATAATGAATTATATAATTATAGACCTACAAAATAATAAACTGTTAATGCCATTTGACTGGCGGTTGTCCTTAGTGTTTCAAGGAGAAACAAAAGCAAGTAAATGAATCAATCAAGTTAAGACATTCCTCTTTCATCAGGTGTTATCTCTATTTATAGTAGGAGATTTTTTCCCCCCTAAGCTTGTCCAAATTATAGTTGGGTTACTTACTTACCATAGCCAATTGGTGGCAAGTTTACCTTTTCTGCGGAGTCAATATTATTTTCTGGCCCACCAAAATGACTCTTTTGTGTATGTATTAGGTAGCTCATTTCACATGGGCTAGAACTTCATTTTTCCTAAACTACTTTTCCGATAATTTACTTTCCATTTCTATTTTTAATTGCCTAATTGATGAGAGAAAAATAATTAATCCATCGAATTTGAGCTCGCTTGAATTACGCGAATTAGATAAGCTGGATGTTCGGCCAGATGATCGGCGACACTCTTGTCAATTGTAGTTGTCACTCTTGTCAACCGCGACTGTCACCCTTATCTACCGGTATGTCAACCCATATCTGTCTGAATGATCAACTTCCTTCCGAATAACTGGCCGAACGACCGATATACACAAATTCGATTAATTCAGGCTAGCCCAAATACAATGGATGTAGTAATACTTTTGATGAGATAGCTAGGAAAGTGAAATTGCGCAATACCATCTTTTAGGCTGCTTTTTTTTTTTTTTTGTCTTTTAATAATCAATAAGATTAATTTTGCCCATTTCACAATGACTCTAGTATTATTACTTAGCCCAAAACACACTAGTTACATGTTTTCTAGGCAGTGATTAATTACTTTAAAACTTCTCTTTTTTAAGATTAGAAGTTCAGATATATTACATGACACAAATATACCAACATATTTATTTTTAAGAAATTCAAGACATGACACATGAGATAAATTTGTAAATATATTATGGGGGTGTTTGGGAACCTAATTTGAGGCTAAAATAGCCTCAAACACACAAAAAAAGCCAAATAGCCCTTAAACTAATGATTTATATTAAAAAAAGAAAAAAAGAAAGCAACTTAACGGTGGGGCTGTCACAGTGACAATGTAGGAACAGCCTACCACTGTCACATTTGCAGGTTGTCCCATTGTTGGTAAATGACAATTTTGCCCCTTCAAATTAATTTTGAAAAAAGTGAGGTTAGGGACAAAATTTTCATTTCAGCCTCAAACATCATTTCAAATATATTTTTCAATACAACAATTTAAATAAAAATCCATCCTATCTTCCAAAACACAAAAACTAAAATAATCTACTAAAATAACCAAAAAATCAAAAAACCTAAAAAATAACCACTTCCCAAACACCTACTATATATTTATTGTATATCATATATATAAATTTTCAAAGACAATACAATTTCAGCCTTTACCACTATAACACATTTTTGCATAAGCTCTAATAAATGTGTTAAAGTCACATGTTAAAATTGTCAATTATTAACTCTATCACTAATTGTGGCTAGCCAAATTTACAAGTAAAAATGAGCCTCACACCCCTCTAATGCTTCACTCTCCCTCTCTCTGTATCTACAAAATAGGTTTTTCTCTATAAAAATTGTAATGCTTATTTGTGTGTATATATATATATATATATATATGAGAGGGAGATTTATAATGTGGCGTTGGGCCATGGTAGAAACCGAGAAAAGAGAGGTCCGAGCATGTTTGGGCCGAGCTAACGTGGGCTTGTCCGGAGTTGGTTTGCTTGGTCGAGGCCTAGATCCCATGTTTGGGCCGAGCTAACTTGGGTTAGTCCAGGTTTGGTTTGCTCGGCCAGGTCCTAGGCCCATGTTTGGGCCGAGCTAACTTGGCCGAGGTGATTGTCGGCCGACCTTGGTTTCACGGTTCGTGCATTTAGGTCGGCGAGAAGGCCTTCTGAAGACCGGCTTAACCTATCTGGAGCTCAGTTGTACCGAAATGCTACTAAGCTCGGTTTTGGTTGAGTTCGGCGAGTGGTGCTGTCGAACTCGTTATGTAGCCCGGTCATATGAGTCCGAGGTGACACCGCTGGGCTGCCCCGTTCCTAGTAACGTTGTCTGTTGGTTTGAGTAGGTGGTGCTTAGCTGGATTTGTGATGACGGATGGGAGAGCAGCTTCACGTGTCAATAAGCGAATGGATGCAGAGGTGAGCCCAGAAAGTATATAAGCATAACTGCGCCCCCCATGTTGGGGATGGAACATCATTTTTGGTGAGAGAAACTTACATTCATTCAGCTTCTCTCTTTCTCTCTTCGAGTGTGTGCTAACTTGACCGTCGGAAGGGTTTTCTGGCAACACACCGCCGGGTAGCTCACCGCCATTGTGTTCTCAGGTTGATCGGATAGACACGGAGCTTGGACAAAAGGAGTACAGACAGCGACGAATATCTCCTCCCCGTACAATATATATATATGTATATGCTCTATTTAATTTTTTTTCTTTTCCTCATGCTTATGCCTTTGACATTTTCGTTTTATTTTAGCTTAGCTAGTCCACTGGAGTTTTTCATGGAACTGTTACATGGCCAACATTTTAACAAGAATCCTATTTTTATTTTTGTGTATACTTTAACATATTTATTTTTTAACTTAGTACATAAATGACAGTTTTTAATGTACAAGCTTGGTGATACTATGAAATGGTGAGTTTAGTCAACCTAATGGCAATGTAGTCAATATATTAGATAAGTATGATTCTGATTCATCATCAATGAAGGGTATGTTTGCAGCTACAACATTAATACAAATTTTATTTTTTATTATATAAATTAAGAAAAGTTCAGAGAATGTTTTTCTTTTCTTTTCTTTTTTCACTTTTAGAGGTAATTATAGAATACTTTTAGAGCACTCATGTGATATTACTTATGAGGTGATCCAAATTAATGACATAGCAGAAAATTTTACAGGCAAGACACGGTGACTCACATTTGTTAAATAATTAAGAGAGACGGAATAACAAACTTAGTATATATATTGTGATTTTTCATTTATCAAAAATATTAATAAATTAAAGGAAAAATTATATATATATAAAATTAAAAAAAAAAAACCTCAATGTTTGACCCTTGAATCAAAACAAATTCTGAATTTTGTATTTTGTATTTTATCAAATTAAATCCTAAATTTAATGATTTAAATATAGTCAAAAAGTCCTCATTTTAAAAGATTTGTTTAAAAATATAGCAACTCTAATATATATATAATAAAGTTTGAAGAAAGTGAGCTTCAAGTGAAAAACTACAAAAAAACAAAAAAAAAAACAAAAACAAAAACAAAAACAAACAAACAAACAAACAAAACAAAACCAACATTGGCAAGTGAGCTCAAGTAAACATTATTTTTCTAGGAGGGTCCAGATTTTGGATTGAATGATGCTATTTGGACTTGAAACGTCTATTATAGGTCTCATTTTGATAATTTGAATTATTTATTTTGTTAGATACTTTATGTATTTTGTCTTTAAAAAAAATTAAATCGTTTTGATAATTGTAACTTGTTCAATTTATTGCGTTTGTCCCTAAAAAAATGTATGGTTTATTTTTAAAAACACAATTGTTGTTTATTTTTATAATGAAAAATTGAATAAGTTACAGTCATCGAATCGACTTAATTTTTTTCATGATGAAATACATAGTGTCCAACAATATGAATGGTTCAAATCATCAAAAAGGGACCCGTGATAGGTCAGACGGGCCAAACAACGCCCTCCAATCTAAAATCTAGACTGAACAAAATCTTTCTCCATTTTTTTATATTTTATATTATGGTTAGCCAAGTTGTAAAATTTTAATTACCATTTTCTGTGCCGACAAAGATACACACCTATATATTATTTATTAATAATAGATCTGCCTGGGGTCTAAAATCACACCAAGGATTCTCTAGAGTATTTTGTTCTTAAAGTTTTCTAAAGTGATGTATTGTGTGGTTGAGATTTAATGCTGAAAAATTGATGTGACTTGTTATTAAATCTTAACCACACAATGTACCACTTTAGAAAATTTTAAGAAAAAAAAACTCTAGAAGATCCTAAAATCAGTCCAACGCACTTTGCAAAGGTTCAATTTTTTAGTTCTTATAAATCTTGTACTTTTAACAACCTCTCCCAAATAAAGTTATTGGATGAGAGATTTATAAATCAACAATGTTAAAAATACATAAATTAAACAAAAAAGTGGACACAAACTATATATATATATATATATATTGAACTCATGATATATTAAAAAATCAAGCAATAGCCTCAGATATATTCAGAGACAGTAAAGCAATTAGAGCATAAGGAGGACGATCAACACAACTCACAGGAAGAGTTTGCTTGGCAAGAGCATTAGCTACCCAGTGAGCTACTTTGTTGTTGGCTCTCCTCGTTATTACTCTCAATTTCTACCACATCCAGGTTGTGTGCTTGAGTGGACACTATTTTATAAAATTATTGACAGGGTCTACTTTTCAAAAATCTTATTTATTTATTTATTTTGTGTATCTGATTTTATGTTTGGCGTATGTATTTCTAGGCTTATTGTTCATAAATTATTGAAAAAAGTAAAGTAATTGTAAAATATAGAATTACAAACGGAGTCTGTGCTCTGATGCAAATAAAATCACAAATTTTTACTTGCATCAGATCACAGTCTCACTTACATCTCCATATTTTTATAATTATTTTTACTTTCTCCATATTAATTTCATAGTTCCTCTTATTGGATTTATGGTTAGAACACTGCCAGCCTTTTCATGGGTTCAACTTTTTATATATATCTTATGAATCATATACTTTAACTTCCCAAAATATAATTATTGGATCTTGTGGGAAAACGCCAAACCCTTAAAGATTAGTCAAATTTCAGCAAAATGAGTTAGAAATTTTGAAATCTCTTTTCCCCTATCTCCTATTTGTTTCCGAACTGTTATTGGGATTGCTTTACTTTGCATGGGTCTGGAACAGCCCCATCAGCCCAAATTATTTAGACCTACTTCTCTTGTAATTTATTATTATTTTTGGAAATATCTCATTATGAAGAGAGTAAGGTATTAACTTAGGGCTCGGTTAGTAGCCAATTTTTTACTAAAAAAGTTACACAAAAAAAAAAAAAAAAAAAAAAAAAAAAACCTAAAAAGCCATAAATATCAAATGTCACATCTATTTATTTGGCAACTTGATCTTTTTAGTAGCTTTTTAGCTTTTTGATTTTTGTTTACGAGATGAAAAAAGTTAACGTGTTTGGAATTTTTTTTTAGATGAATAGATAGTTGTGAAAAAAAAAGAGTGATTAACTAGTGTGTATAATATGATATTTTGGTATTTTTTGGTTTATTTATTTATGTTTTTTTTGAGTGACTTTTTGACTTTTCCAACAAAAAAAAAATCACAAATCAAATGGGCCTTACATGTAAATGTGATGTGTCAATTAGAGTTGCACAATGTAACTATTTATTCCCTATTAAAACTTTAGAGTTTTAAATTCCATCGTTTGTTTTGTTGGGTTGGTTTGAGAAGTGGGTTGACTTTTTGGCTTTTTGATTTTTTTGGCTATTTTAACCTGGGCTAAAAAGCTTGGTTTGGAAATGACTTTTTGACTTTTTTGTGAGAGAATAGTGTAATGATTATGAGTTGGGTGTAATGTTTTGTTTGTTGTGACTAAAATAACCTATTTTATTTTTTATGGCTAAAATAGCCAAAAAAGCCCACAACCTACCTTCACAAAGGGAGCCGTTGTCTACTTATCCTTTAAAAACACTCTCATTAATTTGCTCATACATGTTCTAGGTTTTTAGCTGAACTAAAGTAAAATGTGCTTACGCTTGCCATTTTTAATTTCATATTTAACCTCAAATTTGTTGGATTTTATACCAATCACAAGTCAAAATTTTGTCAAAAAAATAAAAAAAAACCCAAATTTCTTGATAAGCTTTTTCTTGAGCAGAGAAGTGAAAGATAGTTCATGCCCTTCTAAATGGCTCAACTATACAAAAGTAGTATTTTTGGGTGCACACTTGATCAAGTCGGTGTGCTAAGAAAATAAATTAATGAAATTAAGAAAAGGAAGGGGGAGGGGGGGGGGGAAGCAGAATAATTATCAAAATTTAAAATTTGAGCAATTAGTAAATGGGAAGTTATTTTTATTTATTTTTAAATATAAAAACTAAATTAGTTAAAAGCATAATCAACATAAAATTTTCAATTGGCAATTTGGGAAAATAGTAGAATTAAAATAAAAACCCACTTAACAATTTGAGAAGAAAAAAAACCATTTGCTTTATATATAATATAGATATAATAATAAATACATTGTGTTCTAAGCATGATCATTTTCAATAGTAAATATATCAAATTTAGGGTAAACATGATATTGAACAACCCTAATTTTTGTTTGCTCACAAATGCACTCAAGGTTCTTTTAAGAAGAGTAGCGCTAATAGCCCCCACTTTTTTTTTAAGGACCAAAGCCTATTGATATTTTTTTAATGACGATTATAATCTCAATTAAAATTATTATAATGGGCACAAATTGAAATGGAACAATTATCCTCACACAAACAACACTAGAATTGAGCACCCAATCCTATCAAATCAAATTGAACACCGAATACTCATGGTATATCACTTTGTGAGTGATTTTTTTATTCAAGTTCTAGAGTATTAGAGATTGTTTTTTAGAGAGGCATATGACTGATGCTTTAATGAAATTTTGGTGGGTGAAGAAATGTCATGACTACAGGTTTTTCATCATTTGGGCAATGGTCATAATATGTTTGGGTGTTTGGTCTGTAATATGTTTAGGCAATGGTCATAACATGTTTTGGTGCAATGGTCATAATGGCTGTAGATTTTTCATTTATGAGAAGATGATTTGAGACCCCTCCAATCACCACTCCCATCATCCCCACACACACGTGGGGTTGGTGATTGGAGGAGAAGAAAAAAAAAAAAAAAAAAAGAAAGGAAAATTGGCCAATCACAGCCAGAGAGGGTCGTGGGGGTGCCTCTTTGTGGGGTCCAAATCATTTTTGCTTCATTTATAATGTAGTTGTCGATGCTTGGTCTGTAATAGGTCACTGATAGGTCTGGGAGAAGATAGGACAACACTGTCATGGTTTTTGGGAAAGAAGGTGCGAATTTGTTAGGTTATGTTTTAGTGTGTGTCCAAATTGTTATGAGATATACAGATAGGTGGGTGTGTAATGTTTTGGAGGAGGGATAGTTTTGGTATTATGTGGGGGGTCCTTAAAATTTTTATCAATGTTTAAATTTTATAAGGGTGGGTTTAAAGAATTAAGAAGTCCTTAGAAAAAGGGTAAGGGTTATTAGCACCTTATTTTATTTTATTTTTTAGACTTTTACAAAGGGACGTAAAAAAAATAAAAAAATAATTATTTTTTTTAAAATGATTTTTTAACTAAAAAAATGAAAAATGCTTTAGAGCTCGAAATTTTCAAGGCTCAAAACGATGTCGTTTTGATTTTTTTTTTCCTTCTCTTTTATCTGTGAAACAAAGGGAGGAAGGAAGAAAGAAAGAGAGAGAAGGGAGAGGAAAGGAGAGGGGAGAAGAAAGAGAGAAGAGGGAAAGGGAACAGAAAGATCCACCGGCGCTGCCACCCTTCACAGATTTGTGTATACACAAACAGATCTGTGTGTATAGCGATCCCGGGTTTACCCTTGTTGTACAGTGATCCGGACATGTGTCCGTGGATGTTGGTTGTTGTTATTATCTAGTTTGCATCCTCTTTACTTTGTATATTGAGTTATGGGATGTGTTGGGCAGGTTTGTTACAGGTTGGTTGTGTTTGGGAGCCTAGTGTTGCTGCCCAGATTTTTGGTCCTTCGCTCGAGCGAGGAGTTTGTCGTTCGAGCGAGGAGTTTGTCGCTCGAGCGAGAGTTGTGTTGCGTCTGGTTCTGGACCTGAGAGTTCCATTTCTTGGCTCGAGCGAGCCTCCTTCGCTCGAGCGGTCTGGATTTTTCTTCGCTCGATCGAGAACTTCTTGGCTCGAGCGAGAGTTTTCTGTGTCTGGTCGCTCGAGCGACCAAGTCTTCGCTCGAGCGAGCGTGTTTTATATCAGCGGACAGCAGCGTCTTAAACATCACTTTTTCAGTCCCTTTCTTTGAGCAAAACCTAAATCCGACACCCTCTCTCTCTAAACTTGCACTCTCTCTAAGATTTGATCTCCCTATGGTGTGAATCTAGCCTAGGGCCTTTGTTAAAAAGATAGAGGGCGTTGAGAGCTTCGATTTAATCTGAAAAAGTTTGGATTTGGAGCAAGTTGATCTTGGAGTCTTCATCTCCTTTTGGGCTAAAACTTCGAGGTAGGGATATCCTACTCCTCTCTATGGGTTTTGTCTTTAAATTTTGGTATTTTGAGATGTTGGGCTTGGTTTGGTAATTTTGTGAAAGTTTGGGGCTTTTGTGTAATTTTACAAAAGTTTGGGTTTTATTCATAATAAACCTAGATGCATGTTTGGCATGAAAAAATGGAATGATTGTTGAATCATTGATGAAAATGGGACCTAAGGGTTGAAATGTTAATTATGGGAATTGACCTAATTACATTGTTTAATTAATTGGGATAATTAATTGAGAAGAATGAAGAAATGAAATGTTGATTGAATATCCATTGTGCATTTATTTTCTGTTTAGAAATAACTGCTTTGGGCTATCGGTGGAGGATAGTCGTGATTGTTGTAGACAATGCATGAGGATTAGGTAAACTGAAACTAATCAATGAAATGTGTCATGGAACTTGACGGTTGATAGAATACATTAATTGTATGTATTGGGTGATTGTATATAGAACCAATGTGTTTATATACGTTATGTGTAGAGGAGGAGATAGGGGATGTACTCTGCGGTTTAGGGGAAGATAGGGGATGTACCTCTAAACCGGTTAGTGTTGGGAGAAGATAGGGGATGAACTCCGTAGATACAGCTCATATGCTTGTCTAGAAGTGAAGATAGAGCTTATATGCTTATCTTTGTGATGTGTGGATATAGCTCATATGCTTATCTGTGAATGTGGGATATTGTTGTTATACATATCTGTTGAGAATGTGGATATAGCTTTTATGCTTATCTGAATGTGAGATATAGTTTTTATACATATCTGTGGAAATGATGATAGAGCTAGCATGCTTATCTGTTGAAAAAGGGAAAATGAAAGGTAACTTAGACTCATAAGTTGTATGACATAAATATGTGATTTGTGTGGATGTATCAGTGTTGACCATCTATCAATTGCTAATATTTTAGTCATTGTCCATGGTTGGTTTAGTGTATTTCTACTGGGCTGTGGCTCACCCTATATGGGAATATCATTTTCAGGTGCAGGAAGCATGCCACCTCCAAGGACATAGCTGGGAGGCTAGTGGCGGACATACTTTTGTCGCTTAACTTTTGATGTATTACATGTAACTTCAAGCCTAGGGCTTAATGTGTAAACGAGTTAGTACTCTTTTGTTGTAACCAAGTGTTAACTTGGAAAGCTGTAAGCCCGTAGGGCATTTTGTTATGATGTTAACATGTAATACTTATGTAATGGAACTCTAATGAATAAAAGAATGTGGTTAGTTTATATGTAAATGCATGTCTTATCTGATGGGTTTATTGTTCCTATTTTGAGGGCGTTACAGTGTGTGTATACACAGATCTGTATTGATTTGTGTATATCTCTCTCTCTCTAATTGGTTTTGATTTGTGGGTTTGATTTTTGGTTTTGATTTGAATCAGAGAGGTTTGATTTTTGGTTTTGGTTTTGATTTGCGGGTTTGATTTTTGATTTTTGGCTTTGATTTTTGATTTTTGGGTTTGAATTTCTCTACTCTATCTCTTTCCTCTCCTCTCATTTTCTCTTCTTTCTTCTTCTTCTTCTGTGAGTTATGGAAAGGAAGAAGAAAAAGAAAAAGAAAAGTCAAAACGACGTCGTTTTGAGATTTCGAACCACTTAAGCCTCTAATTTTTCGAGCTACCTAGGGGGCTGAAAAAAAATATGTTGCTAAAACAACCCTCCACTAACTTTTTGAGGGGTGAGCGAATTAGACTACTCCACACAATAAACTTTTTAACTAAAAAATATATGTTCAAATGTTTGTTGTTTGTTGCATAAATTTATATAAAATGTGAAAAAACATTAACCAATGGCATATATTATTTTTAATTTTTATAAAAAAGAAATAAATTATGAATGATAAAAAAGAGTTTTTTTTTTAATAAATTATTATTCATTCTGTTTAGTTGTGTTTTGTTTTGTTATCCCTTTTACGCTATGTTTGGTTAAGAGATTTGAGAAGGGATGTGGAAAGGAAAAGAGAAAGGAAAAAGAAAAAGATAAGTGGAATATAAATAAAATATACTTATATTTCATGTACACATCTTTTTTCCTTTTTGTGTGGGTGAAAATCTGACCACACTGCTTGCTTAGTGATCAACTGGAGAGCACAGGCAGAATAGATGGCTTCAGCAACCTGAAACAGAAAAAATAGGCTCCGGCGGTGGTTCTTCCACCCGGGGGCACTCCGACGATCAAGTCAGTATATCTCTCAAAGATAATCAAGTGCAAAACTTAATACTCAAAACATAAATTGCATACCTTAGACCCACGGGGGTACCTCTCTTTTATATTATACTCAATCCAAGTCCCACTAGAAGTATGACTTCTATGTACTCTAATTCTGTGCTTACTTTGGACTCCTCAAGAGATAAAGATAAACTCCCTAAGAGTTTTATCCTTATCTTGGTTAAGTCCCCTCTTCTTCTTAGGACTCTTGTCCATTATCCGTTTATCTCGGATTCCGATATCTTCGGAGGAAACCTCAGCCTAGCCGAGATGACCTCGGCACAATGACCAAGACACGTGGCACGTCGGCTGACACATCGGCGTCACCTTGCCACGTGTTGGTACTCAGAAAATATATCCCCACAACTGCCCCCTAGGTTCTATTACCTCAGCATTCTGAGGTGATGGAACCTATATTGACATTTCTTTTTGCATTGTGGCCAAGAAACTGTTTAGCCGAGATAATCCACTTCCAGCCGATGTGTTCTCTTCGGAGAACAAGGTTTCGAACGTACTCTTCCACGCGCATGAGCTGTCATGCATATCTAACCGTTCCTTTCACGTGTTTTATTTTTATTGGCCCATTCCTGCGATGCGCCTTAAGGCTGTCTCTTCATCCGTCTGCGCCGTCTGACGTATACGGTGCTCCAGGCGTAATAAGTGCCTATTTTTGCCGCCGTTTCAAGTTTTTGATAAAACTTTTCCTTCCATCTTTTCCTTTCTTTACTTTTTGTATTCTGACTTCTTGCATTCTCTCTCTCTAAACTTTCTGAAATCCACCATTGTTCTAACTCGAAGTTCTACGATTTTCTTTCCCTTCACCTTAGCGAAGTTTCCTCTGTTTCGTCGTGCCTGCAATCGTTACCATTTCTCGGCGTCGTTCCTTCCGACTTCATTTGTTCTGGTAAGGCCCTGTTCTTTTTACTCCCAATATTTTTCTGTGTTTTTACCATTACTGCTTTGTTGCTTGATTTCTCTTATATTTTGAACATTTGCACTGTTTCAACATTTTTCTTGCCACTGTTCTTGATTTTTTTTTCACTTCTGTATTTCTTTTGTTTCTGAGAACTATACCTCTGGTCTTGAATCTGAAACTCCGTCTTTGTTTTCTCTTTTTGTATCTGCCCCAGATCTGTGCCTTCGATCGTGATCTTTATAGTTCTTAGGCTTGGGATTTGTGTGTAGAACCTTCAAATTTTAGGAAAAAACCGAAACAAGCCTAATCAGTCCTTTCCTAGGCCTTTGGCGAGGTTTTTCCAATCTTTCTAAAACGCCCATCTTCTGAAAAACACTCCTTTTTGTTTAGGCCGACGTAATGGGTATGTGGAGACATAGGGTAAATACCCCAACAAAACTCGAATACTTTAGGCAGGAATTCTCTATCCCAGTCGATGTTCATCTTAAGCTAGCTGGGGATAATGATACCATTATGCCTACAGACTATACGATGCCCTTTCCTATAGTGGCTTTCACCGAATGTGGACTTCGGCTTCCACTTGATCCCTTGTTTCGCGAAGTTCTTCATTTCTACAGACTGAACCCCATGCAACTTACTATCAACTCCTACAGGGTGATTAACGGTATTATAGCTTTAGCTAGACAGGAGAATCTTAGGATCACCCTGGCCGACCTTCAGTACTGTTATACAATGTGCCCCCTTAACCTGAAAGATAGGGGCTTTGTTTATTACCTTAAGCCGAGGTCAACTGAGTTTAAAATTGTAGCCAACCTCCTAGACTCCAACAAGGGGGCTGGGGATGACTTTCTTATTGCTTCGGAAAATTGGGAATTTGGCCCAGATGAAGATGTCCACCTATACCCTCTTCCTCGAACATTTACAGAGGGCAAGGGTAAGAGCCCTGAGCCAACACTTAGTTGTTTTTATTTAAGTCTTTAATACCTTCTGTTTCTGACGTCTGTTTTTTTTGTCCTGCAGATCTTCATCAGCCACCGAAAAACTTCCGTCAATCCTTCTTCCCAGGAACAGATCTGAAAAAACTCCTTGACCTTCCAGTCCATAAACGAAAAGCCCCACTGTTACTAAACTTCATCCCTACATATAAATCCACTTTACCCGACGTCCCGAAAAGGAAGAAAAATAGTCTTTCTCCTCCTACTGCCACAACTGTAACTGCGTCTTCATCCCGAACAGATCAAGGATCCACCTCTGACCCAGCTGATCTTCCATCCACTTCGGCCCCCTTCTTAATACCTATTCCAGAACGTAAACGTCGACGAAGACTTGTAAAGACTGCCGAGATGGTTCGTCCAAGGCCTGTCGTTCAAGATTTTCTTGCCGACCTTCCAACCGACGCTGATGCTGAACCATCGCACGCGATGCCCCCACCAAAGCCAAAGAGAGTAAAAAAGGCTCAGCCCAAGCCCAAGGCTACTGACGCCGAGGTTGATGATGCTTTGCCTATCTCCCAGCTGGCAGAAAGCAAAAAATCAACCTCTGCTTCCACCAAGAGGTCTGCTGGAACCCAACCCTCGGGGTCCACACAATCAAAGAGGCCAAGGTCATCGTCTGCGACGACCTCGGTGTCAAAGAAGCCTGACGTTCCATGGGCTCCTGAACTTACCCTGGAGGATAGGCCTATCATGGCCAGTGAAAGTGCCGACGATATCAACGTTGGTGTCGCCCTCAGCACTGCTCTTCTTCTTCCAAAGGATTTGAATCGAAATGCTGAGCTTAGTGAGTATGAGAATTACGCTCTTATGCTCCAGCACTCCGTTCAAGTAAGTGTTCTTGTTTGTACTTGTGATTCTTCCTTCTTGTTTCTTACTGAGAATATTTTCTAATACTTCTGTTTTTTCTTCAGGCCATCCAACACGCCCATTCGTTTTCATTGCAATCTTTTGAAAATCGGCAAAGGTTGGTTGATATGAAGAGGGAAGCATCTTCCATGAAGAAAGAGATCAAATCTCTTGAATCAAGGATGAAAAAATTGGAAGATCAGGCCGAGGCGGCTACTAAGGCCCAAACTTTAGCTCTTGAGAAGGCCGAATCCGCTGAGGCCGTTAAAAAAGTTGCAGAGGCTGAGAAAAGAGAGGCCGAGACTAAGAAGGCCCAAGCGGAGAAAGAGCTCCAGCAAGCTCTGGCCACCAAAGAGGCCGAAGTCAAGAAGGCCGATGAAAAGGCCTATGCCCAGGGCATGGCCGACATCGCAGAGGATTATAAACTTCAAGTCAGGCAGGCATGCAACAGGGGATTTTCCCTTGGTTGGATGTCTCTGATAAAAAAACTTGATCTTCTTGCTGACTCGCCCTTTCGTAAGGCCGATGCCATTCCTTTACCATTTCCTCCTCCAAGTCAGGTTGAATCAGAGACTGAGGCTGATGCCGAAGATGAGGATGAAGGAAAAAATGATGATGAAGCCTTGGTGAGAAAACCCAAGGATGCTGCTGATGCTAAGTCCCCTCCTCCTGCTGAGCAAGTAATGGATTTAACCTTGGATGAGGAGGGTGATGAGGTTGGGGGGGCACCCAAGGAAATTGCCATCGGGCAACTATCATCCGACCTTCTTTTGGCTGAAAGGAATCTAGACAATACGCTGGCTGAGATTGATGCTGAGATTGAAGCAGAAAAGGTTGCTGAGGAGGTTCCACCAGAATCGTCCGAGGTCCCAGTCTCTGCAGCGGCTAACACTGAAGAGTCTTGAAAAAAAATGTCTTTTGTACTTTTTTCTTCTTTTTCTGTACTTTGCAATTTGTACTCTCTTTTTAAGTTCTGGACAATGAAAAACTCCTTCTTATGGCCGACGTAGCTTTTTCTCTATGTAACTGCAACTGTTCCTTCTATGAATGTTTTTAATCTTCTGATGTTCTGTTGATTGCTTCTGCATAGTTCTATACTTAGAAATTTTTGCATGCTTTTTCATTTTGCTTCCTTTGTGTAATCTTCTCGGGGTTATATACCTCAGGTATAACAATAAAACTTTTACTTCGGCAAGATACTGACCTGCAAACTTTTCATAAATTTTAACAAGTATCAACATATACTACTTAATGTAAACTTTGCAAGTTTCTTCTCAAGTTTCAACAAGTATCAAACAGTGATCTCGGTCTAACCTACTTGTAAATTGCTACAAATGTCAACAAGTGTTTAAATAATATACTTATCCTTTACTTCAACCGGTAAATTTCTGTACACCTTAGCGGGTGATCATATGTCGGCTTAATATAAACTTGTAAATTGCTACAAATTTCAACAAGTGTTAAGCATCTTCCTTAGGTTTAAGCAACCCACATATTGCTATGAGAACTTAAGCAATAACCTCGGCTTAACTTCAACTTGTAAATTGCTACAAATTTCAACAAGTGAAGATAAGGAATCAGCTTAATTCCAACTTGTAAATTGCTACAAATTTCAACAAGTGAATTAAGGAATAATCTCGGCTTAACTTCAACTTGTAAATTGCTACAAATTTCAACAAGTGAAGATAAGGAATCAGCTTAATTTCAACTTGTAAATTGTTACAAATTTCAACAAGTGAATTAAGGAATAATCTCGGCTTAACTTCAACTTGTAAATTGCTACAAATTTCAACAAGTGAAGATAAGGAATCAGCTTAATTACAACTTGTAAATTGCTACAAATTTCAACAAGTGAATTAAGGAATAATCTCGGCTTAACTTCAACTTGTAAATTGCTACAAATTTCAACAAGTGAAGATAAGGAATCAGCTTAATTCCAACTTGTAAATTGCTACAAATTTCAACAAGTGAATTAAGGAATAATCTCGGCTTAACTTCAACTTGTAAATTGTTAAAAATTTCAACAAGTGTTAAGGAATAATCTCTGCCTTTTCTTTGTCCCCAATGTGAACCTGAATTTGACTTGGGTATTAATTATGTCTTCAATAAACATCAATGCATAACTTTCTCAATCATATGTGTTGAAAGAATTCTGAAAAGACTTTATTGATGATATCGGCCAAAATATGATGTACATCTAATGATAGAAAAATTTCAAATTACAAGTATTCCAAGGTCTGGGCAATGCTTTGCCCTCATTGTTCTCAAGCCGATAAGCTCCATTGCCTAATACTGAAGTGATTCTGTAGGGTCCTTCCCAGTTTGGGCCGAGCTTGCCTTCCCTGGGATCCTTCTTGTTCCCGATGAATTTTCTCAGGACTAGGTCGCCGACTTGAAAATCTCTTGGATTGACCTTCTTGTTGTAAGCTCTGGCAAGCTGTTGCTGGTATACTGCAAGCTGAATTACAGCTTTCTCTCTTCGTTCTTCCAACAAATCCAGATCTCGGGCTAAGAGTACGTCATTGGTGCCATTCTCTACTCCCTGGGTTCTGATCCCTGGGATGCCGATCTCCAATGGGATGACTGCTTCTGTGCCATAAGCCATGGCAAAGGGGGATTCTCCTGTTGATCTTCTCGGCGTAGTCCGATATGCCCAAAGTACGTTGGGCAACTCGTCTACCCACTTTCCTTTTGCTGCCTGCAGCCTCTTCTTTATTCCATCCAGTATTACTTTGTTGGATGCCTCTGCTTGCCCATTGCTTTGATGAAAACTTGGTGTTGAGAAATAATTCTTGATTTTGAATTTTACACAAAAGTTCTTGATGAATTTGCTGTCAAACTGTGTTCCGTTGTCGGCAATTATTGCTCTTGGAATCCCAAATCTGGTGATAATGTTTCTCCATATAAAATTCTTGACGTCCACATCTCGGATTTTGGCAAGAGGTTCTGCCTCTATCCATTTTGTAAAGTAGTCTGTTGCTACTAGCAAGTATTTTCTCTGTCCAGTTGCCTGGGGAAGTTGTCCAACCAGATCCATGCCCCATTGGGCAAACGGCCAAGGGCTAGATACTGGGTTCAGGTCAGCAGCTGGCTGATGTATCAAAGGTGTAAACCTTTGGCATTGTTCACACTTCTTCACATAGGCTTCAGCATCCTTTTGCATGTAGGGCCACCAATACCCCTGGGTAATGACCCTGTGGGCTAATGATCTGCCCCCAACATGGATTCCACAAATTCCTTCATGAATTTTGTAAAGAAAATCTTCAACCTGCAAAGGGTGTACGCACCTTAAAAGCGGCCCAGTGAAGGACCTTCTGTAGAGATGGCCTTCTGCTGTTAGACTGAATCTGGCCGACTTCAGTCTGATTTTATGTGCTTCCTTATGGTTTTCTGGCAGCTTCCCCTCTTTTAGGAATGCAATGATTGCATCCATCCAGCTTGGTCCCAAGTCTACGCACATTGCTTCTTATTTGGTGCTCTGTTTATCTATGCTCGGGGCCGACATGTAGTCGATCATAATTGTCCTTGTTCTTCCAGTTTGAATTGAACTGGCCAGGTTAGCCAACGCGTCGGCGTGGGTGTTGTCATCTCGGCTAACTTGGAGTAATCTGCAGTTCTGAAATAGGGCTGCCAGTCTGATGACTTCCTTTGCGTATGCCGACATTCTTTCGTCTCTGGCTGCAAATTCTCCTGTTGAATGGTTAACAATGAGTTGTGAATCACAAAAAACAATTACCTCGTCTGCCTCTGCTGCTGCTGCCAGCTTTAGCCCTGCAATTAATGCTTCATATTCTGCTTCATTGTTGGAGGCTTTGAACCCCAAACGGATGGATTGTTCTACTATTTCTCCATCTGGAGAGATCAGCAGTACTCCTGCCCCTGCTCCCTGGCGGTTTGAACTTCCATCGATGAATAGTCTGAATGAATCGCCGATGTAGATGCTGCAAGGTCTGAGCTTCTCTTTCTCTTGTTTTTTTGTCTTTGGCTGGGATTCTTTTTACTTGTTGGGACAATTCTCATCTTGGCTCGACGGAGCCCGATGTGGGATGGCTTCAGGTGTGAGTTCTGCGACGAAGTCGGCTAAAACTTGGCCCTTTATTGTTGTTCTCGGCCTAAACTCCAGGTCAAACTGGCCCAGGGTTACTGCCCATTTTGCTATCCTTCCTGTTAAGTCTCCTTGTTGCAACAAGGACTTCAGTGGGTGCTCTGTTAGGACCACAATCTTGTGTGTCTGAAAGTAATGGCTCAACTTCTTTGAAGCCATTACTAAGGCCAGCATTAATTTTTCCAGTGGTAGGTATCTTGTTTCTGCGTCGGCTAAAGTTTTACTTACATAATAAATAGCCTTTTGTTCTCCTTTTTCCTCTCGGATTAGCACTGCACTGACTGCGTGTTCTGAGACTGCTAAGTACAAAAACAGTTCCTCCCCTGGTACTGGGTTGGAAAGAACCGGAGTTGTGGTCAAGTACTTTTTTAGGTCGGTTAAGGCGGCTTCACATTCTTCTGTCCATAGGAAGTCCGTGGCTTTTTTCACCAGGTTGAAGAAAGGTCTGCACTTATTTGAGCTTCTGCTGATGAATCTGTTTAGGGCTGCGGCCCTTCCAGTAAGCATTTGAACTTGCTTTGCCGATGTCGGGCTCTGTAAGTCCAGAATGGCCTTGATTTGGTCAGGGCTGGCCTCAATGCCCTTTCTTGTTACCAGATAGCCTAAAAATTTACCTGATCCAACTCCAAAGGAGCACTTTGAGGCGTTGAGTCGGAGTCGATATCTTTTGAGTATGTCAAAGACCTCTTTTAGGTCGGCAAGGTGACCCTTTGATTCCTTGGTCTTCACGACCATGTCGTCGATGTAGACTTCTACTGTTTTGCCAATCAGGTGCTTAAACATCTTTGTTACTAACCTCTGATAGGTTGCTCCTGCGTTTTTTAACCCAAAAGGCATTACCTTGTAACAGTACAGGCCTTTAGGGGTGATGAACGCGGTCTTCTCCTCGTCTGGAGGGTACATGGCAATCTGGTGGTACCCTCTGTTTTAGCGCCTCTTCGCTCTTTTCGGCTGGTTCCTTCCCAACGTCTTCTAGGACCTCCATGTCCTCATCTTCAACTTCTGCTTTCCTTGGCTCCCGTATACTACAGGTGGATTTCATTGCTGTCATGGAGCAATTTTTTGCTTGCAGTTGATCCCCTCTAACTTGTTCAATCCCATGCTCTGTTAGGAACCGCAGTAGTTGATGCAATGTTGAGGGAACTGCCCCCATTGCATGCAACCACGGTCTTCCCAAGATGATGTTGTATGGTGAGGGCGTGTCAATTACCAGAAATTTCGTCTGGATCTTCTTAGTGCCGGCTTGTACCTCCAAGCTTGTTGCGCCCAGTGGCCATGTCGGCGTTCCATTAAAGCCGACCATCGGGCCGTTGGATTGTTCTAAGTCATCAGGGTGAAGGCCCAGCTCCTTGTAACATCTGACATACATGATGTCACAGGAGCTGCCTTGATCTATTAGGATGCGTTTCACTTGGCACTCCCCAACCTGGAGGGATACTACCAAGGCATCATTATGCGGATGTTGGACCAATTCCAGGTCGGCTTCAATAAAGGCTATCATCGGCCCTTGGCATTCTTCTGGCCGATGTCTCTTCTCCCCGATTTGGTAGATATGCTGTAAATGTCTTACCCTCTGGGTCTCTCCTCTGACTTCGTTTTCGTTGACCCTAGAGTGGATCACATTAACTACCCTCGGTCCTCCTGCTGGTGGTAGTTGTGCTGGGGGAGGCGGTGCTGCTGGTGCTCGAGGCAACCTTGCCTGTTCTTCCCTTGTCTTAGCCTCATCGACCAGGTCCCTCAGAAGGCCTTGTCTTACCAGGTCCTCCAAGTGTGCTTTCAAGGCTCTACAACCTTGAGTTGGGTGCCCTTCTTCATTGTGGTAGCCACAACGTCTACCAACGTTCCTTCCCATGAATTCCCCTGGTGCTCTTGCCGGAGCCCTGAAATAAGGTTGATTTCGAATCTGATCTAAGACTTTATGGATTGGGATCCGGAATACCGTTGTTACCGCCTGTTTATTTCTCAACTCTGTTTCTTGTTTGGTCGGCCCATTGTTGCCTCGGCTTCGCTTCGGCGAGTCGTTTCCCTTTTCTTGCTTTATCTCTTTGTTTCTCGATGTATCTTCTTCGGCTCTGGCATACTTCTCGATCCTTGCCATGAGTTCTTCCATGCTTTTTGGCAATGTTTTTGCCAAAGACTTCCGTAGCGGGCAGTCATCTTTCAGGCCGTTCTTGAAAGACACGACCGCTACCTCTTGGTTGCATTCGGGTATTCGGTTGAACACCTTGTAGTACCTCTTCGCATAGGCCCTAAGGCCTTCTTCCTTGGTGATTCTTAGAGCTATCAAAGCATCAACCCTCAGGGGTTGCAGCTTGTTGGTTACGAACCTGGCCACAAACATCTCGGCCAGGCCTTCCCATGTCTTTATGCTTCCCTTTGGTAATTTATGGAACCAATCAGATGCAATTTCCCCAAAAGGATGAGGGGAATACTTTGCAGAGCAATGGCTCGTTCCCTCTATATAACGCCATTGAATTCAGGTATAGTCCAACATGAAAGTTTGGGTCTGACTTACCATCATAAATTTGAAACCTCGGCATACTGAATCTCTTTGGTGGTTCGAATTTGTCCAGTTCCACCGAGAAGGCTGTTTTCGGTTTTACTGGGGAGTTTACCTCGGCTTCAACATTCTGCTGCCTCCTTTTTAGGTAGTCCCTCAGGTCTTCTTTACTCCTCCCTAGAGCTCGGCTGTCTATGGATTTTAGTCTTTTTGGTACACTGCTTTCGTCCTCGTGGTGGGCCCGTTTGGATCTTTCTCCATGGGTTGTGTCAAAGCAGAGTGCTTGCCTTTGAACATGCCGATGTTCTTTGGGCTCTGGATTCTTCATGTGGTGCGTCCTTCGGGACTCTTCTTGCCTCGGCTCTTCTCGTCCGACTTCCCTGGAAGGCCGGTGAGAATGCCTTCCGCTCCTGGTATGCTGAGGGACGTCGGGGATTATTTTTCTTCCGCCCTTCTGGGCGTTGGTTGCTGGCATCGGCGTATCTTGCAGCGGGTATGGTGGCTGCATAACATTATTCTGCATCATGAAGTTGATGACTGACTGAAGGTCTGCCAACTTGTTCGCCAATTCTTTTACTTCCTCATCCCTCCGTAGGCATCTGTCCCTCCATACCTGGAGGTTATCTTCATTGTAGTATTTTCCTTGATCTGTCCTTTTTGACGTGTCACCCTCCTGGATGACGTCTTTCTCTCTATGACCCTGGTCACGGGCTTCTGTATTGTGGTTGTCTCCTTCAATGTCGAGGTCAATTGGTCTGCCACTCCCAACGGGAGCGTTATCCCCAATATTTTCCTGCTGTCCGTTACTGGCCATCTATTCTTCCTTCGTTCCCACAGACGGCGCCAAATTGTGTGGGTGAAAATCTGACCACACTGTTTGCTTAGTGATCAACTGGAGAGCACAGGCAGAATAGATGGCTTCAGCAACCTGAAACAGAAAAAATAGGCTCTGGCGGTGGTTCTTCCACCCGGGGGCACTCTGACGATCAAGTCAGTATATCTCTCAAAGATAATCAAGTGCAAAACTTAATACTCAAAACATAAATTGCATACCTTAGACTCACGGGGGTGCCTCTCTTTTATATTATACTCAATCCAAGTCCCACTAGAAGTATGACTTCTATGTACTCCAATTCTGTGCTTACTTTGGACTCCTCAAGAGATAAAGATAAACTCCCTAAGAGCTTTATCCTTATCTTGGTTAAGTCCCATCTTCTTCTTAGGACTCTTGTCCCTTATCCGTTTATCTCGGATTCCGATATCTTCGGAGGAAACCTCAGCCTAGTCGAGATGACCTCGGCACAATGACCAAGACACGTGGCACGTCAGCTGACACATCGGCGTCACCTTGCCACGTGTTGGTACTCAGAAAATATATCCCCACACTTTTCTTTCTAAATCCCTTCCAAAATCTCTCAATCAAACACAACATCAGAAAACAATAAAAGATTTGTTGAACTATTTTTTAAATAGAGATTTTGTGGCAGGTCACGCTTCACAAGTTCATTTGAGCTTAGATCCAAGTAAAATATTTTAACTCAACCACAGTGGCTATACACTATTTATTTTATGTACATATACTTAATTAATAAATTTTATATTACAATTTTACTACTAATAAATTTACTAATATAGACATAAGTATACACATCTCACCTCAAATTTAAATTTTCTTAATACACATATTTGGAATTAAAAAACTCTTAATACACATCTATTAGAAGTCTAACATTAAAACACTCTTAATATTCATCTATTAGAAGTCTATGCATACTTATTATACCCTCATTACTTATACAAAAGGCAGCCCCGCTCTCTCTATCCATCTTTCTCTGTCTCTCTTTATTATTTCTTTAGGAGTCTCACACCACCACTGGCCACCACCATCTCCACCGTTGCCAGTGACCGCCACCGTCCACCGTTGTTGGCCACTACCACCGTTCACCAACCTCCTTCTTCATTGCCAATCTGCATACCACTGTCGCCCATCTACCGTTATTATTCACTAACCACCTCTACTGTTACTGATCTACACTTCACCATTATTGATCTACACTTTGCCGTCTTCCATCTACACTTTATTGTTGTCGATCCACCGCCACTATTTACCAACTACCTCCATATTTGCCATCGAGATGCAGCCATTACATGGTCGCCGTAGCTCTTATTAGTGAGATTAGGTCTTTATATTTCTTTCTCTCTCTTCACAGTAATGGATCTCCATTAATTTGTTGGTAAAGATCTGGTTAAACCAAATTTGTTGTCTATAAAATTTGAATACATCTATTAGTGAATAAAATTACAGTGATAGATTTATCAATCTTACATTTTTTTTATTTTTTTGTGTGTGCAAGTATGTGGGTGCGTTTTGTGAATGAATAACTAAATGAGTATGAATGTAAGAGTAAGAGTAACTAATTAAGTGATGTCCTTTGATAAATATTATCACTGATATAACTGATAACATTGGCAATAAATTTATCACTGTTGAATTTGTATTCTCCTTTCTCACTTTCTCTTGTCATTACCAGATCTAAGGAGGTTGTGGGAGTAGTGACATTGGTGGAGATGGCCAATTTTGATGAAAAAATCATTGAAGAATTATTAAAAAACATTGCTAGAAAAATATATTACTAGAGATTGGAGGTGGTCGTTGGCGGTCAAAGACGGTTGCTAGAGGTGGTCGCCAGCAGCTGGAGATGACAACTAGAGATGGTTGCCGAAAACTAAAGATGGTGGTCGGAGGCCATTAACATGGAGAGGGAGAGAGTCATGACAATGTTAATAATGGAAATGAAAAAGGTAAGGAAATGGAATTGTGAGAATATTGATAGGTAAGAAAAAAACAAGGCTTATCGATAAATAAGTCTAATTAACAGGATCTGCCTGTAAGTGTCCTTAAAATTATTAAGGTAAATTACAAATACACCATTTGAGATTTGTTTAAAATACAAATTGCTCTTTATGATTCTAGAAATTACATCTCGCCCCTTAAAGTTTTTAATTTCATAATAAATAACCCATTTTGTTAATAAATCATCAAGTCAATTAACAATTTTTAATGATGTCAGAAATTTATTTTAATTAATAATTTAAGTAATTTTATTATTGTATAGAAGAGCAGTTAGAAATTTTATTTTTTCAGTTAATTCAGTTAAATAAAATTTTTTGACAAGAAAGTATTTTTAATTTTTTAAATCACAAGGAGCAATCCGTATTTTAAGCAAACATTTATAATTTACCAAAATTATTAAGGTAGGGCTTTTCTTTCCTTATATAAGACTATAACTTTCAAATAATTAATTCTTTTTTTAGAGTATTACAATTTTGAAATTATTTAAGGAAGTATGAATGTATTATACAGCCAAAATTTTTAATTTTCTTTTTTTTGTATGACTTTGCTATTTTTTATTTGGGGGATTTGGTGATAGACCCCCTCATCGTCTAACTTGACCCTCAAAAGGACGAAAATTATATGGATTCTTTCAAAATCACATAGTATTTTGAAACTTGTTTCTTTTACTATAATATCCTCATATATATATATATATATATATATCAAATCTGTGTTCTTTCGCTCTCTCTTATCTCTGTCTCGCTCTCTTGCTACCATCGCTCACCATGAAACTCTTTCTCTACAGTCTTCATCACCATCGTCACTCATTGCGTCTACAACCTCAGATCTAAGATAATTTACAATTGTCGTTGCCAGAAATGACAGCTCGCGAACCTTAGATATGAGATCCTTCACTCACTCTCTCTCTCTCTTTTTCTCTCTCTCTCTCTAATTCATATAGTTTGTGCTGTATGTGTCATTCACCATTTATGCTCTCTCTCTCTCTCTCTCTCTCTCTCTCTCTCTCTCTCTCTCTTCTTCTTCTTCTTCTTCTTCTTCTTCTTCTCATGGTTTTATGTTCTTCGAATAATAAAATTTTACTCTAGTTCATGATGCAACCCTCTCTTGTAAAGCCATCATTGCAACGCGTTTCAGAGTAAAATTGTACTCGTTACTATGATTCAAAGTAAAATTTCATTGTCGTTAAGCAAATCAGTAATCAAACTTTATTTTTGTTAACCAGTGTAAAATTTTATCGTTACAAAAAACGAAGTGCATATTAGTTGAAGGAATCATAATGAAATTTCACTTTTAGATCTATGAACAAATAAACAAAAAAAAACTCTTGATTTTTCATTATAATCTCTCGTTTTCACATTTTTCTATCAAATCTGAATTCATTTATCTCAAATCTGAAGTTATTGATCTCAAATCTAAATTCTTAAGTGTCTAATCTGAGATGGTAGTGGTTGACGGTAAAAATGGTGGTCGCTAGTCGACGGTGAGGATGAGCAATGCCGGTTGACGATGGAGATGGTGAAAGAGGTGAATAACCATCGGTAGTAGAGTTGGAGAAGAAAGAGAGCACTATAAAAGAAAGAGAGAAAAAGAGATGATATAACAGTCAGATAAAATATTCAAATAACAAATTTTCTCCTTCATACCATACTTTATAATTATGAGGGAGTTTTCAAAGTATTTTATTTATTTATTTATTTTGTCTCTTTAACCAAAAAAGAAAATTAAGAAGAGTTTATGGCCAAATTTTCTTTATTTACAAGTTAGTAAATTGTCAACCCCCAAGGGTTGGCCTAGGGGTATAGGCTTGGGACTTAGGAGTTTCCTCCTCTTTAGGTTTCAGGTTCAAAACCTCTTAGGTGTTATCAATCTTTGAGTTGGGCCAGTCCATACGAAACTTTACTCTAGCTTTAAATGGCCTCCTTGCTAGTGGACGGTGTGATTGGTCTCCCAGAGATTAGTTGATGAGGTGCATACAAGCTGGTCTGGACACCCTGAGTTATAAAAAAAAATAATAATATGGATATTGCCTATTTCTCTGTAGATTCAAATTCCCAATCTCTCCCTTGTTTCCTTGGCAAGAGGAAGACTCATGTTTTGGGATTATGTTCCTCTTTGTTACTTCATTCAACGATAATTGTAATAATTTTTTTCATTTAAAATAATTATAAATTTATATTATTATTTCATAATTATTATATGTGTAATCATTATAAATATGTAATGGAGAAAATTAAAATTCATGTTTTTGAATTTGTTTGTCAAAATTATTTCAATATAACTTTCTTTTTTGGATAAATTATAAATAGGGCAAATTACATATACCTCCCTCGAGTTTTGACTAAATTACAGATACCCCCTGAGATTTCAGAAATTACATCCCGCCCCCTGAGGTTTGTATTTTCATAACAATTTACCCCTGAGGTTTATATTTCATAACAAATTACCCCCTAATTTGTTATGCAAATATAGCATTCAGGGGGGAATTTGTAATTTAGCCAAACCTCAAGGGGGATATATGTAATTTGCCTATATAAATACATATTTAAGATTTACTTAAAATACGAATTTGCCTCTTGTAGTTTCCGAAAGGGTTTGGCTTCTCTCAAGTTGTTATCTCAACTTGAGAGAGCATTTAGGCTTAGTAGACCCATTTTGGAATCGATTCCGATGATCCGAACTGTTCACTGTTCACTTTTTATGACTTGTTAAGTAGAATATTCATGTAAAAAATCAAGATGATTGGACATTAACAACTATATATTTAAATCATATTTGTTTTAAAAAAAAATAGATGATCAATATATTTTCAGGAATAACCATTCATTTTTTGTAAATATAAATTTGATTCAAACATATAGCTACTGATGTCCGATCATCTTAATTTTTTGTATGAATATTCTACTAAACGAGTCTTAAAAAGTGGACGGTTTGAATTATCGAAATAAGACCTATGATGGGTTCCATAGATCTCTCAAGTTTTTTTTATGTTGAGATCTCAACATGAGAGAATGTAAATTACATCCAATCCGTTCGACTTTCTAATTGCACAGCAAATGGCCAATTTAATTAATAAATTATCAAATCAATTAATAATTTTTAATAATATCATAAATATATTTCAATTAATAATTCAAATAATTTTATCACTGTATAGGAGAGTAGTTAGGTTATTTATTTATTTATTAATTAATTCTATTAAATAAAAAATTCTAATAAGGAGATATTTTTAATTTTTTAATTAACAATTTAAGTAATTTTATTATTGTATAAGAGAGTAGTTAGGATTTTTTTTTCCCTATTAATCTTGTTAAATAAAAAAAAAATTCTAACAAATAGATATTTGTAATTTTCAAAATTATAGGGATAATATGTATTATACGCACATCTTAAGTGTGTTTGTAATTTACCTTTCTTTTAAAAAAATAATTTTTCAAAATTTAAAAAATATATATTTTTTATATTTGTTTTCAGGACAATGCTACATCTATATAATTTCTCTCCCCTGATATCTCTGAATGAGGTGCTGGTAAGAGAGAATCCATGTAAGAAGAGTTTTCAAATTTTACCTGCCACGTCGACGTGAAAAGAAAAGATTGGGTGAATGAATTATTTTTCTTATTTTTTATTAACTAATTTCTAATTGTAGTAATAATATGAATCCAGATTTAACTATCAAAAAAATTATTTAAATTTATCATTTTGTGTTTTAAATTTATTCTATATATAAATCTTATACTACATATATTTAGGGCTGGTTTGGCATAAACTATATAATTCATCTTTTTATCTTTTTTTTATCACATCACTTCTCTACTTTTCTACACATATTTTTATAACAAAATAAAAAATACACTTTTTTAAGACAACCCAAATAATATGGATTTCTAAACGTATTGTTGTAATTATTATTTTTAAATTAAAATTTAAAATTTAAACTGTGAAAAACTCATCGAACAGAACGTGATTCATATGAATATTAACTATAAAAATCAACTATTAGGATGGCTTTCGTGTTCAGCTTCCCAGCCTTTGCTTGCTTGTCTTCTTTTGGAGTATAATTGTGTTTTGCTGCAAGTTCTTTTTCTTCTTCATCATCAATTGCCCTCATCATTGTTCTGAAAAAAGTGTGACAGAGAGAGCAGTAATGGCGAAGATGAGTGGCATAGAGTATATACATATACTGATTCTGTATTTATCGACGATCTCTCTGACAATCGAAGCAAGTGCGGTGCCAGTTCGGCCCCTGTTGCGAAATCAAGAGAAACCCAGTTCCGATATCTTTGATACTTCCAAGTATGGCATTCTTAACCTCAACAATGGCTTGGCTCTCACTCCTCAGATGGGGTATGTTTACTCTTTTTTTCTTTTCTTTCATCAAACCCCATTTGTTGATTTTGTCTGATTTTTTAAAACCCCATTTGTGGATTTTGTCTATTTTTTGTCTTTCACTGATAAATGCTGTATAGAAGCAGGATCGAAGAGTGTAATTCGAGTCCAAAGAGAGAATTCAATGCCCAATTCTGTTATGGGATTGTAAGATTATTGTAGTGATTAAGTGAATTTTTCAAAATTGGGTTTGGCTTATCTGTTTTAATTGGTTGAGGAAGGAGTGTGTGTGTGTGTGTGTGTTTAACTGTGTATTTTTGTACGCATGTATGTATTTGTTGATTGTATGGTAATTAGGAATTGGGTTTTGCATATGGGCTTTAGTTTTGGATTTTGGATTTCTTTAGCAAGTTACTACTTACTTTAGAGTTGGAGATTATTTGATTTGATTGTGTATGTTTGAGGCAGATGGAATAGCTGGAATTTCTTTGCATGCAACATCAATGAAACAGTTATCAAGGAAACTGGTATTGTCTTGCTCTTTGTTGGAATTGATAATCAAGTTTTTATGATAAAATTTTTTTAGGATGTGGGTATCTTATGGAATTTGGATGAATCTGTTAGTTGAAGAATGGCTGCAAAGACATATTAGATCCCGTGATGGGTTTGCTAGAATTGCAATGATTTGCAAGTAAAAAAAAGAAAAAAGTTTTTTGTACTTACTGAAATGGTTATTGTCAGAGTTATTGTGGTTCTTCCACAGCCATGGTTGTGAAAGCATCTGAATCACCTATTGAATAATCCCGTGCAAGAAAAAAGTTTCATGTGTCTGGATCTCCATTTTGGAATCCTATGCAGATTTTGTTGGGATTTTCTGTCAATATAAAATAGGAATATATTTATTAATATTAAATTGGATTTTTCATTGGGAGATTAAAGGAAAAGCCACATGAGGTATGATGCAATGTTGGATTGCATGCATGGTTGGCATAATAAATGGCTATATGGATCATTGTTGACACGACAGATGCATCTTTACATGGTAATGATCTCTGGGACATGTAAAGACTTGATGTTGGTTTCATACCATTGGTGGCATCAATACACGGCTTGTTTAGGCAGATTGCATGGAGCACTGAAAATTACAGTTGTATATGGGTGAAAGAGAATGGTGAGGAAAATGTGTAATTGAGTTGTATATGGGCGAGAGAAAAATACATTAACACCAGGATGAGCAATGGCTCAACTACCTTGACATGGGGTTCGTTTAGTGGTGTGTGTTTTGCGTATTTTGGCCATCTCACATGTACTCTTTATTCTATGTTTATAGTGGATTTACCTCTCTCTCTCGTGGATGTAGGCATTTGAGCCGAACCACATTAAATATTGTGTGTGCATATTTTTATTTGGGGATTTATTTGCAACAGATTTTAAACGTATAAAACATATAGGAAAGCTTGCACTTCATTTACTTCAATTATTTATTGTTATTTATATGTATGCCTATCTAATAAATTGATGCCTATACATGCAAAGGGCAATTAGATGAACACACTTTTGCAGTTTGCTTCTTTTGAATGCCTGTATAGAAATACCCCTCCCCCCCCCCCCCCCCCCCCCCCAAAAAAAAAAAAAGAAAAAAAGAAAAAAAGAAAAAGCATGTACACCCATACAGGGAATGCTATTTCTATCATGTTTTCTATACTCAATGTGACAATTTCCCAAATACTAACATCTGTTCTCTTTGACAGCCGATGCGCTTGTCTCAACTGGTTTGGCCGATTTAGGCTATGTTTATGTAAACATAGGTATTCTTTCGCTTGATTTATCTATTTGATTCTCCCTCACAACTTGGTTTATGTTTCATACTAACCAAATTTCTTAAGAAATGCAGATGATTGCTGGTCAGCTCTAAAACGAAATTCAGAGGTCAATTTTTATCCTACCACATTTATGTTATGGTTTGTTTCCAACATTATAGTACCGGATCAATAGTAGAATGTGCCAGCTACCTTTGCTGTAAATTCTCTTGGTGGGTAATGTGCCAGCTACTATAGACTTGAGAAGATTGAATCCCATCTTTATTCCCCATTGGGGGGTAATTTGCAACCCATAACCATTGGACCAAATAAGGAAGAGCAAAGTACACAAACAAAGAATTTGTACAAATTTTTTTTACAGAATGATATGGCTCAATGTGGACTTTTTACTTTTAAACAAAACACTCATTAAGGCCTAGTTTGGGAAGACTAAATAAGTGCACTTTTTGACTTTTTATGAAATATGGGTTGGGTTTGGGTTGGGTTTGAAGTGATGTGTTAGAGAGATGATGTGACTTAAATAAGATGATGTGACTTAAATAAGATAGTGACTTTTTGACTTTTTGTCTTTTTTCAATCTTCCCAAACTAGGCCTAAGATAACTTTTATTTACAAAACTGACATTGCCATATCATTCTTGCGGGGTTTTTTTTATTTTTTTATTTTTTAATAGAGTTATCCAAAAGCAAATTAAACAATTGTATACCTTGTGGTCTATTAGGAAAACATCTTCTTTCTCTCGTTAGGACTTTGTATTGTACTAATGTTTGCTTTCCTTGAGTAGCTTTTTTTCCAATTAAACTTATTGAAATTGTTATGGAGGGCATATGCTTATTAATATAAAGATATTGGTTGTTAAGTTTAGAAATGGTAAATACTGAATTGTAAAGCCCAGGTATAGTAAATAGTCTCAACTTGCTCTGAATTTATATCATTGGAAATTGGTTTTGCAGGATCAACTAGTCCCTGATCCAAAAACTTTTCCATCGGGAATTAAAGCTCTTGCTGACTATGTACATGAGAAAGGCCTCAAGCTTGGAATTTATTCTGATGCTGGGTAGGATGAATTTCCTAATATCGGGTCAGAAAATTAGAAGTTATATCATGACGGAATTATTGTTCTGTTTAGCTGTTGCAATCCCCTTTCTGTCTCCTGACTTATTCAACTGGATTTTGTAGGGTTTTTACATGTGAAGGTCGACCTGGATCAATTTACCATGAAAATGATGATGCACAGCTCTTTGCCTCTTGGGTTAGTTTGTGATATATCTTATCAAATATAAGTATCTTATTTCTCCAAATATATGTTGACATTGATTGCATTAAGTAAGGCTTTATCAAGGGGGCTTTTGGATTTCCTGTCCCAAGAAAGTTATTGCAAAATATTGGAATCACCACCAGCATTGATAATATAAAAATATGTATAATTTCTTGAAATTCTACAGTTATCGTCAACATGCTGTGAAATGAGCCCAATTTAAATGGTAATGAAAACACAACGGACTCATTTAAGGCATAATCTGAAACAAATTCGAGCGTTTGCTTTGCATGCTGATTACAGTACTCAGCCTTCAATGCTGAAAATTAAGGATGCCATATGATTAAATATGTTGGGCTTGGGCTCTAGACTAAGGGTCAAAGTTTGGAAGTGTGGCTTCAGGATTTGAGGATGGAATAGTGGTGAGAATGATTTCGACTTCAGGCTGTTTTGGTTCTGAAAATTTAAGGAGATAGGCTGCTCGGAAAATCTGTATTTTCTGGACAGCAAGGAAATCTTAGGTCTAAAATATCAAGGTTAGGATTTGTAAAGATCTTAGGGTTTAAGGATTCACTTAAGGTAACAAAAAGGCTAGTTGTGGCACTTATTTATGCAAGGTTTGCTGGAATTTAAACAAATAAGAAGAAACTTTAGAATCTCACTGAGGTTTTCTAGGAATCTCACCTAGAAGGATTTAATGGAGCCTCACCATATAAAAATTAAGCAAAATATGCACACACACTCACACCAAAAAAAAAAAAAAAAATCAATATCTAGATTTGTTTGATTGTTGCTACAAGCTAGCTTATTTAGAAGTTAAGAGTATTTAGACTCTTGCTTGACTGAGAATTTCCTAAAATTCTTATTATGAAAGGATTTCCAAAACTAACTGCCACTTGAACATATTCCAAATAATAAAGGACATTTAATAAACAAATACCTAAAAAAATTTGGACTCTAAATTAAAAAATTATCAATTTTCCCTATATCTGGAAATTAAAAAGATACCCCTGATCAAATAATTTTTATTTTGCCATCTTTTAGCATATAATCTAGTAGGGACTGATCCCATCACACTTGATATGAAAGTGAATATCATGTCATACAAATTTTGAATCCATCATGATGCATAGATTTGGATGAAAATTCTCAGTTACCGCAAATTCTCTCTATGGACTTTCAGTTATTGATATTTTATGTTGTGTTGTTCAGGGTGTGGATTATTTGAAGTATGACAACTGTTTCAATCTTGGAATCAAACCTGAGGAAAGGTTTGGTTCATTTTGTTCTTGTTGAATTTCAAATCCTCATAGTTCATTTTCTATAAATTTTAATGTGGTTTCATAATTCCAGATACCCACCAATGCGTGATGCTCTAAATGCAACTGGACGTTCAATCTTCTATTCAATTTGTGAATGGTAAATTTGGGTTATTGGTTATGTTGTATAGCTATCTGAGTTCATTTAGTTGCATCTTAACCGCACTCTTTGTCTCTTCTTTTTGGGCTTGGCAGGGGTGATGATGACCCTGCGTTATGGGCTGGCAAGGTTGGAAATAGTTGGCGAACAACAGACGACATCAATGATTCATGGGCAAGGTTTTAAATTTCTGGACTCCCAACAACTCTTGGGTGGTATAATGAGCAAAAGCCGTTTGTTATATGTTCAAAAATCACATTTTACACAAAAATATTACATTATAACTCAGTCACATTCTCTTATTTCTTTTGTAAATTGTAAGGGAAGAAGAAATAGAACTTATGAGTAATGTGTCCCTAAGAAAGATGGAAATTTGGATACTCATAGTGATGAATGGTGACAGAATTTGTGCATTTTGCTACTTACAATCTGACTCACCTCACCCTTATGGAGGTCTGGTACAAGGCCTTGAGCTGCTAAATGTTTAGATCACGGATTTGAACAGGGACTTGGAGAGGGAAAGAGAAAATTTTAGCTTATATTTCATTTACATCTCCCTCATCTTTTGCCTTATACATTCCAAATCCTTGTCAAAATCTACGATCCAAACACAACCTAAGTGGAAGCGGTTTACCACAAATCTGAATAATTGCTGGGATCACGAGCCTCCACAAACGATCACAAACCCACGAACCATGTAATAGCACTTTCAAGCCAATGGGTTGGTTACTAGAGTTCTCCATGATTTTCACACTCCAAGGCTCTCTGATGGTAGCCTTAGAGAGATTAAACAGAGAGGAACAGAATATCTTTCTGTGGAGTTTTTCAGTCGTCGTTATGTACAACGTATTCTTTATGTGTATATAGAGAGTCTCCTACAGATAAGGGATGCTGTGTAGTCATCGACAACCACCTTACATCTACTGCTAAGATCCCTTTATTTAAATATATGAGTCTGTCAAATAAATCAACTTGGTACTTACTGATAATGATAAGAGCACTAATAGCATATGCAGTGATTAATCATTAAGTAGGCTAGTTATAGCTATATATAAACTTCAGTTCTTTGTGTTTCTAACTTCAAAAGTTAGGCATCAAATCCGTGATGCAAGGTCCATATTGTCTCGTGGGCTATGGTGTCAGCCTTTTGAAATCTCATTGCAGATCAGGCATGTAGAAATTTAATGTATAAAGAGAAATAGAGAATTGTATTATTGATTGATTTATATTGATTGATATATTGATGATGTTGTGTATTACAATTACAAGGATTCCTATTATATAGGAGTGTGTTTGGGAGTAGGTGGAGAGTAGGTGAAGTGTGGTAGGTGGTAGTGGTAGGTGGAGAGTAGGTGAAGTGTGGTAGGTGATAGTGGGTGAATTTTAACAGCCCCCCGCAAACTCAAGGGGGATAGGAACTAACCAACTTGAGTTTGGAGAGAGTTACAAAACAAGAAAATACATAAAAATAAAAGAGGATAGGAGACACTGTATGGTCGTGTCAGACCGTTGGTGAAGGCACTGTATGGTGGTGTCATAACGTGGTAGAGGACACTGGATAGGGGTGTCATAACGTTGTAGAAGACAATGTTGTGACAGTTTACGGAGTCTTGCTGGACCCTTGTAGAAACTAACCGGAATCAATGTCGGGACAGTTTACAGAGTCTTGTCGGACCCATGAAGGAGCTAACCGGAATCAATGTCGGGACAGTTTACAGAGTCTTGTCGGACCTTTAAAGGAGCTAACCGGAATCAATGTCGGGACAGTTTATAGGGTCATGTCGGACCGTTGAAAAAAGTTACACCCTCAAAAGGTGTGCCCAATTTTGTCAAAAGGCGTGCCATCAAAAGGCGTGCCCAATTCATCAAAAGGCGTGCCATGTTGTCGGCGAGCGTCGAGCGGCGCATGAAGCGCGGGTCTGCCTTGGCTATTTAACCAAGGTTGATGCTGAGGCTGAGGCAGACAAAAAACTTCTGAAAATCCCCTGAAAAACTCTTCCTTTGCTGAGAGAGATATTCTGTAACACTCTGTTGCCTAGAAAAAATGGCCTCGTCTTCCCGGAGTCTGCTCACTCTCTTTCCTGACCTGAACGAGTCAACAAGAGAGATAACTGGTGCGGTGGCCAGTGAACCTCAACCAAACACCGCTGGTTTTGCTCCGTTGAACTTCCCGATGCGGTCTGTGGAGCAAAAAATGGCAGGGCAAACAGATATTGAAGCCAATCAATATACACTGAAGTCATGTGTGGAGACCATGACGGCGGTCACAAACTTGTCGCACCGGCTGCAGAGTAGGACAAATGAGGTGCAGCATTTAAACGCCCAACTGGCTCTGCTCCAACGCATGTATAAGGATGCGCGAGCAGAGATAAGTGTGCTGAAAGCAGAAAATAAGGAGCTGAAGCGGAAGGCCACCGTAATGTTCCGATTTGGAGGTCCGCCATATGCTGCAGTGGAGGAGTATGGGGGAGTGATCATGCCCAGTGGAGTGGGAAACACGGAGGCAACACCGGCAAGGACCGCCCAGGACGGAGGCAAGAAGAAAAGACCGGCGGCAGAGTAGAGAAGAAAAATCCCACCTGTGAATGTGGTTGTTTGTTTGTATTTGTTTTTATTTTTATTTTTAGTTTTTTTGTATGTGGAAACATGGTGATCGGGGTGAGCCCCGACATGAATAAAATGAGTTTGGTGTGCAAATCTTTGCGTCTTTTTTTTTTTTTTTTTTTTGACGGAAGAGAGGGTGATGCTCACGAGTTGTATAATAAGGAAAATTGATGGAAAAAGAAAGATAGAAAAAATAAAATAAAATAAAAGTAGGAGTAGTGAAAATATATTATAATAAATATATATATATATATATATATAAAAGAAAAGTGGGAAAGAACGTGGGTGCAAAAGTGTGAAAGAATGTGGGTGCACATGATTTTGGTTTTATGATGCATTATTTTAATATATATATATATATATATATTAAAAAAAGAAATGTGAGATGAAATTTGTTTGGTGTGCAAAGCTTGTGATTCGGTTTCTTTTCAAAAAAGATGGATTAGTGCCCCTGCAAAAGAGAGTGCAGAGTGGGGTTAGTGCCCCTGCAAAAGAAATATTTTATTGATTTATGTATTTTTTATTTTTTTATTTTTTTGTGTTAGCTTCAAAAAGATGCCTTTGTTGTTCAAAAAAAAAAAAGAGGCCTTTCTCTCCCTAACCTCTCTCTACCAGCCCTCGAACACCTAACCTGAGGCTTGAACAAATCATGATTTAGCTAAACAGATTCAACGAGGGCCAGTATCAAAACACACGCCCAGCCCAAATCATTCACTCTCTCACAATTTGAAAGTCGTAGACTCACGATGGGTTCAATCGCCGATCCCGGCGGCGAGTTCGGCGAGTTGCCCAGCGTCCGCCGCCGCCGAGCTTCGACGAGTTCCAGAGACAAACCTCTCTGATGACGAGCTGTACTCGCAAGGAGCAGTCTGCACTCCGGGCTGTCATCAAGTGCATTGAAGAGTACAAACTTGAGGCCGAATTCCCTTCAGAAAATCTCAGGAAGCGCCTTGACCAATTAGAGAAATCCAAGACTGAGAAGAAAAAGCCAGCTGCTGTCCCTGCCAACAAAAGAACACGAGTGAACAATGGTGGCCCAATGCCACCAGCAAAGGCTGGGCGAAGGTGGAGAAGGCGGCGCGGCGCAACGCCGAGCTATCTGCGAGGGCGGCGCAGCTGAGCGCGGAGGCGTGCCCGACAGAAAGCAGACCACGGGAAGAAGAGGAATTCACATTGGCCTCAAGAGAGAGGATTTAGGCAGTGATGGGAAGGTATGTGTAGAAAATAAGCGGAATAGGTTGAGGTCCGGCGGGCGGCCAAGGCGAGGTTGCCGCCCGCCGGTGAAACGAAAAATACTAAGTGCTTAACCTTGCTCTGATACCATGTAGAAATTTAATGTATAAAGAGAAATAGAGAATTGTATTATTGATTGATTTATATTGATTGATATATTGATGATGTTGTGTATTACAATTACAAGGATTCCTATTATATAGGAGTGTGTTTGGGAGTAGGTGGAGAGTAGGTGAAGTGTGGTAGGTGGTAGTGGTAGGTGGAGAGTAGGTGAAGTGTGGTAGGTGATAGTGGGTGAATTTTAACAAGGCATAAATCAGATACATTGGAATTTAACCCCTTAAAGCTTTTACAGAAGTTTCACTGCTTACATGATGCAAATCTAATCAAATGCATTTTTTATTTGACGATTTTCTCCTTCCAAAGAATGGGAGGTAGCTAGTTTTCCTCATGGATGTCATCATTTGCATGTACGATTAATTGATGAGCTTTACAGCCCAAATTTGTAAGAATGAACTGTAGTCAGTTTTTAGTAAACTTTTAGTTAACATTTTAACAAAAGAGTGCTTGTAATGTGTGTGCACGCTTGTATTTACATTCACACGTAGTTCACTTGCCAAGTAAATCTTTACACTGATTGAACCTTTTTTTTCGTATTCTGTTTAGCATGACTACCATTGCTGATCTTAATGACAAGTGGGCAGCCTATGCTGGTCCTGGTGGATGGAATGGTAAGAATGTGATCTTTGCAAAGAGTTTTGAGTGTGGTCGTGGCTATCGGTCTCCACTTGTGTGTGTGAATCTGGATTTTCATTCTGCACATCTACCTTTCTGGCAGATCCGGATATGTTAGAAGTTGGCAATGGTGGCATGACTTACCTGGAGTACCGAGCACATTTTAGCATCTGGGCTTTGATGAAGGTGTTCTTTATGAACTTCTTGATTTTTATCTACTCTCTCTCTCTTTTTTCCTTATATACTCTTGCTTATGCTATTGGATTATTTTGGTGGAATCAGTGAACCATGTGGCATTCTATTTTTTTCTTCTTTTTCTTCTTCTGATTGCTAGACTAATTTTGATTGCATCTGCTTCATATCATCTTTGTATCTCATTTAGAAACTACTTTAATTCCATCAAATTTTTACCTTCTGGGTACCTTTACCATATATTTTTTTACCTTTTTTAGTTGTAACAACTTAAAATTGTTTTGCTTGAATATGCAGGCTCCACTTTTGATTGGCTGTGATGTAAGAAACATGACTGCGGAGACATTTGAATTACTAAGCAATAAGGAGGTTATTGCTGTGAACCAAGGTAGACTTTGGTTCTCTCTTTGTTACTCTGTCTCTCTCTTTCTCTGTAGGAAGGAGAAACGGTTGGAGTAGTGAGCAGCTTAAGACCTTTGCTTTAATTTTCTAGTTTAAAGATTTCTTTGCATGCCAAATAAATAAACGCGCACCACTCTATGAATACATTGGGTATCATACTGAGAAAACTTAGTAGGATTTGTCTCTTTCTGCAGACCCACTTGGCGTTCAAGGCAGGAAAGTGCATGTTGCAGGAACAAACGATTGCCGCCAGGTCTTTCCATCTTGAACCTCTTTAACTTTGTATCATTTGTGGTGATAGTTACAACCCACGATAACAGCATATCTTTGATAGTACCAACTTGTAAATATTTTCCTGTTCAATAGCTATTAGTCCAAATATGTTGGGAAAGAATTTGAGTTTGACCCATCATAGAAATCACTCTTTTAGTGCAGATTTAGATGCATTATTTCACGTGTTCCAAGAAATCGAATGTGTCAATTGTTTTCTCATTACAAATGGTATTTTCATTCAACTAGTTGGAGGAGCAGTTGCAGGTATTGAGTGTTGTGAGGGCTTTCATTTGACTGAAAGAAAGAATGTTAAGATGGAGATATCCTTCTGACGAACAAAGAAAACAAGGTGTTGGAAAGAAATAAAAGGGACATAGAATTCCTGAGATAAGACTTTCATATATTAAGGAATCCACCACTTGGGAGGTTAGCCTCTGAATCATCCTCAAAAGCCCTGTTATTAGAATCGTACGATTCGCTATTCGAATCGTACGATTCGATTCAGTAGGTAATTGATTCAAACAGGTTGTGTGAATCGCAAATAGCTATGAATCGTAGGTGAATCGGTGAATCGTGAATCAATTCGATTCGCTAAAATCGATACTTGGCCTTCTTTTTTGGTTTTTTATTGTTGAAAAATGGTTCACACAACCTTTTTAAGGTCTCTAGGATTACTATATGCCGTCTTTTGACTTTCTCCCTCCCTATTTATTCTCAAATACTCAAACCTTAGTTGCAAAATATGAACTTTCTCTCTCTACAATATTCTAGGCTTCCATATTCAATTTTATATAAGTACTTGCATTTACAAAATGAATTTTTTGAAGGCATCAAGTGAGATTTTTTAAAATTTATGAAGATTTTGATTTTTTAATCTTGTAAAAGGTTAAAAACATTGTTGTTGAGTTATTGTTACTTGGAAGTTAAAGTTTGTCTTTATTTACTTTCTTTATTAAGAACGGTTGATAAGAAATAATATCTAAAGGGGAAAAGGTGAACTGGTAAACATGGGAACCAATGTTAACTTCTTATCCAGACCACATGATCATCATTTAAAACAATATATTTTTATCGATTTAAGTCTAAATATTTCATATTTATTAGATATATTTAATATCAAAGTGTATAGATATATTTTCTATGTAATTAAAAACAGGTGACCGAATCTTTATGATTCACAATTCGATTCGTGATTTGGTACAATACTATTTTGATTCACAATTCGAATCCTGATTTGACAACTATGCTCAAAAGAAGCAGCTATATTCTAAACATATGCCTTGTGATAGGTCTCATTGAAACGTCAAGGAGATAAAAAAATCTATTGGCAGTCTAGGATACTCACTTTTCAAAAAACAAAAAAAGAAAAAAAAAATAGTTGCCTGATACTTGGGCTCTGTTTAGGTGAAGGATTTGAGTGGGGATTTGTGGAGGGAAAGAAAAAGGGAAGGGAAAAGTGAAAAATTTTAACTTCTATTTCATACACTTTTCCCATCCTTTTTCTTTTCCCTTCACAAATCCCTTCCCAAATCCTTGATCCCACCACTGCCTTAAGAGATGCTTAGGAGTGTGGTAAGAAACCCCCAAAAGAGCAAGTAGCTCACCTTTATGGGGCATGTCCAGATTAGCTGATTAAAAAGTTGGAAATTGCTAGTGCCTTCATGGTTATTGCTTATGCCTACTCGATCTGAATTTCAAATTCTACAACCATCACAAATTCATCTTTACATACATCAGTGTGGCTGAAGTACTGGGCCAAAGGAAACAACACATAACCATCTCTGAGAATTTCCTGATGATGGATTCCTTTCCATTTGGGAGACATAAAGCCACAAAAGAAGCCAAAGCTTTATTACTTCTACTGGCAGCTGAAGAATTGAAGTAATCATGAGTAAATTCTCAATGTTGAGCATACAGCCCTTAACAAAGTGGAATGATGAAAATGTTTTATGTAGCCAACCCCACTTGATTGAGACACAGCCTTAGGGGCAGTGGATGGGCACAGTGGCTTACGGCTCTTTTTTGTTCTTGTAATTTATTTTTCTTTTTCTTTTTCTTCTGGTTTCTTTTATTTTCTTATTTTCTTTCGTCTTCTTCTTCTTCTTTTACTGAATAAAAAAGGGGAAATAAATATCTTAGTTTATAAAATATGACTCGGTCTTCAGGTTTGGGCTGGTCCTTTGACTGGACAAAGTCTGGCTGTTGCTCTTTGGAATCGATGTTCAAAAGCTGCAACTATTACAGCTGCTTGGGGTGCACTTGGACTTGAATCCTCTACCAGTGTCTCAGTGAGAGATTTGTGGAAGGTAAGAACACTGGCCTGCATAGACAAAGTATATTAGATGGTGTGTGTCACTTAAATTTTAGCCTCAGGTACAGGCTCTGATACAATTCCTCAAGACATTGTCCTAAAGATTTGAATTCCCATGTTATCTTTACCTTGTAGTGTCAGGTTGCTACCACACACTCGAAAATTCCCAGATTCTAGTCTATTGTGGCCCCAAATCTGAGTCCTTATTGGATTATGCACCATTGTTACTATTTGATTAGCAAATGCACTTTTTTAAGCTCTTTGTTTAGTGACTATGCTTCAATGCTTCCAAAATTCCTTTGAAATCCTTCTGACCACAAACTGTTAGTTTGAGTGGTACCTCTTGTCACTCGATGAGTGGAAGGATGCAAGGTTCAAGTTGTGACATGGATGTGTGCGCACGTCTTATTAAAGAAGGAACAGTGTTCTTTTAACCCTTGTGGATCTGTACATAGAAAATTGAGACACCTCTAGTTAAAGTCAGTGGCTTTTAGAGTTTATGGCATCCAATATTTGTTTCATTTGTTATTGTTAAAGTTAAAAAAGAAATTAGCTGCATTAACTTGGTCTTGCTGTACTTGTAGTTAAATAGTTAATTTGGAAATGGACCTGCTCAACTTTTTCTCCCTGGGCTAGGTTAGCATCTATGAAGCAGGGATACAATATAGATACAAATACGGCAATATGACAAAAATTTTAAAAATAGGATGCGGGTACTGCTAGCATATGTCGAATTTTTTTTGTTATATAATGTATTATATTGTACATTAGCTTAAAGAATAATGAGAAACTATTCTGTACGAATTAAATTTTAGTTTAAGAGCATATGGTCTATTTAATCTTTTTATTTTTTTTTCAATGAGTAGATTAATTTATAAATCTGCAAAAGTAAGAGTACTACTCTAGTCTCACAATTTTCTTCTATGGAAGGAAATAAAAAAAATATTAAAAATTATTCTTGTATTTATTATAACAAATATACTTTAATACTATGCAAAAATTATTACAATTTCAATCTCATAATAGTTTGAATATGTGACTTAAGAGTGTCCAAAAAGTGTTTGATGCTTCTTAAAATTAATATTAAGTATTGGATATGTTTAGAAAGTATAGTATCCGTGGAGTATCGGTATCCAATTCGAGTACGATATAGATATGACTTCCTTTTAAAAGTATTGTGCTTCATAGGTCAGCATGATATAATTGACTCTGAAGATTGGAGTCGCCATTTCTATCAGCATTTGGATTGTAATTGGGGTAAGACTATATACATCTTGTCTTTCCCAACTCCGCTAGCAAGAGTCTCGTGCATTAGGTTGCTTTTTTTTTTTTGGTTTTTTTTTTTTTTTTAATTTGGTTGGATTAGATGAGAAGACATCAGGTTAATCGTATGAAAATGTTTTCTAGCAGTTGATTGGTTTTCCAATATTACTGTTTTGGCTAAATTGTTTGATTAGTTTTTTTACCTGTCAGCTGTAGAAGTTTACCCTATTTCTAATATTTTAACTGGTTACAGCATCAAGATGTTGTGGGAGATGTGGTGGCATCATTTAGTGCTCAAGTTGATGCTCATAGCTGCGAGATGTACATTTTCACTCCCCAGACAGCGTCTTGCTCTACGGTTTAAGTTCATAATATTACTGGCTTCATTTATTGCTTGGCTCAACTTTCCAGCAGTCAGGTTGATCTTTTCTCCTTGGTTGTGAAAACGTGTGTGCGTGCATTTCTAATTTTGTTTGCAGTTGGCATCCAGCAACAATAAAGATATTCATGTCACCATTGTAAAGTTTACTTGGACAAACTGCAGATGATCATGTCATTTAAATTACATCCTTGGACTTGTAGCGAATAATACGCTCTCAATTTTCGTTGTCCTATTTTCATTGGTGAATTTCTAATGTCCAATTAGAACACCATTGCGTTCCCCGGTAATATAGGAAAACCCTATGATTTCACCATCCCCTACTACGAGGGTGCAACTAGAATGAATGCAGTCCTTCGCATAATAAGTTGAGTACTAATGATTAATGCCAATGAAGTCGATACTGCCCTTTATATAGTTCACTTCTTTAGGAGAGAAGGTAGGTAATTTGTTTCCATGGTAATGCCGCATTTCTGGAGGGTAATCTCCATATACTAGGGGATCAAATACCCTGTTTCACAATAGTAAAGAACTACTTGTGGGTCAAAAATCTTTTTTGTCATCACTGCATCAATAAAAGTTATAAGTGGAATCCATTAAATCAAAACAACAGTAAAATTTGGCATGTTAAAAAAAATTAATTACACAAATGTGATCATCGTAATAATGACTTAATTCTGAAAATTTTCTAGAGTAGTATTAAATATGAGCGATTTTTATCACCATTTCATTTGAAGCAAGATAATGACACTTTTTGTTTTTTTTGTTTAATTATGTTTCCAAGCACAAATCAATAGCTAATATCCAATTAGGTAGACATCAACAAATGGCAGTTGTCCACACGTCGATGAATGGACTATCCACCAACCAAATACTTGTAGGCCATGTTTGTTTGGACTGACTGGATTAGCATTCCCATGACTAATAGTCCTAGGACTATAAATTTGTTGGATTATGTATCCTATCTTAACTAATAGTCAAGTTTAAAATAATTAATTTCTACTTCAATTATTTAACCAAACATCGGATTAATAATTTTATTGGACTATTAGTTCAATCCCAAGCTCATGTCTACCCAAACAAACATGACCGTATTGTTTTTGGACTCTTGCATAATGTTTTTTGAAAAGTTTTTATTTAGTTTTCATAGTGCTTTTTGAATTGGCATATTTTGGTGGCCTGTCCTTACAACATCTATTACTCTTGTTAATTTTGGTGGTAATTCTCATTTTGAAAATCTTAGCAACCCTTACCAGGCCAGATCAAAAGCCAAGGCCCGACTTGCAGCTTCCCTGTCAAGTTCATCATCTGTCATTGGCTCGTACGTGAATGCACATGCCACAATTCCTATAAATCCACCTTGTTTTGGCTGCGCCAACATCACTTTCGTTAGTCAAATTATCAAATATAATACTATATATAGGGGCTACCTGAAAGCACTCACGTCACGGTAGAGCTTGGTAGCCTTGGCATGTGACGGTAACATGTTGTGCATTGCAATGAGTTGCTCCATGTTAGAATTGCTAACGGAACAGTTTCCATAGTTCAGAACAATGAGACGGTGGAAATATCCCCTCTATGTGGGCCAATTCTACGAATAAGTTAGGCTCATTGATTGTGATCCAGTACTTCACTCGATCCCCAAAGTTCTTAAAACAAGTTTCAGCAAAATGTACAAAATCTTCCCTACAAAAACACAAACATGTATATAGGTAGAGATTTTTATGACAGTTCCTCCAAAGATTGTCGATGATTTTGTTATAGAACATGACACCAGTTGGATTGACTTCACCAAATCTACCTCCTAATACAGCTCAAGAAATCTTTAATCAACTTATAAATATGAACCAACCAGTGTATGAATAACTAATATACAGTAACAAGTTGTTTTAGAAGACAAACTAGGTAGAACTCTGGCCCATGAGATTGAGAATCTGCAAGCATCAACCCCTAAAGAATGCGTTATCTCAATGTCTTCCTGTAATAATCAGAATAAAACAAAATTAATTTCAGTCTCTTTTTTCAATGTTACAGACTAATTATGAAATTAATGCAAGTCTAATACCAAGTAACGGTGATAATGATCATTGGCAACATCTCCATTTGCTCCATTTCTTCGGCCATCTAACAGAATTCAACAAACAGTTAGTCAAAATCCAATTATGTTACAGTTAGCTTTTGCTGGCATTTTAGATGAGACCTTTCTTCAATTACCTTGAATGTGAGTGAAATTATCTCAGTTGCTGAGACTCTTACCGTCTTCAAAAAATGCTCCTTCAATCTGTGCCAAAAATATGGCAAAAGTCTAAGGAAGAGAGAGAGAGAGAACACAATTTACACAATTTAGAAGGCAAGAAGAAGAAGAGACATACTTGGTATGAAGAAGTGGATGTTCCAAAGAAGAAACCATGTGGGAATTCTGATCTTTTGATGTCTTGTGCTGTCAATTCTTCATTGAAGCTCCCAACAAAAGAATGAATAGATGATAAAAGGAGGAGAAGCAAACAGAGGTAGAAATGGGTACTGTTCACTTCCATTTTGGATTGTTTTAATTTGTCAAGATTTCATGATCAGTGTAACTAAAAACAACAAAATTATAGACATTCAGGGCATTGGCTCAGTTACTATATATTTTCTTCATAGATTTGGAAAAGGGCAATGATAAGTGAGTGCTACCACCTGTAGCCTTTAGAGTGGGACCCACGTTGATTGTGTTCAGAAATGTGCTGCCTTTTTTATTTTGTTTTTTAGATTTTTTTTTTGTATTTAAGTAAATATTTTTTGGAAAATTACATTTCAGTAGTGCAGTGATTATTTTTATTATTATTTTTTTTTTTAATTTTTTTTTAATTTTTTTTCATGGTGGTGTAAGTTTTTTGTGTGCATGGTGCAAAATGCAAATTCATCATGTGTGTTAGAGGAGAAGTTACTTGGTGCATAGTACAAATTCATCATGTGTTTTGAAACACCGTGACGTTGTGCCCTTAATGTGTTGTGATTGATAGAAGGGATGTGGCCCACAATATTGGGTGATTAGAAAATATAATGAAGCATGATAGATTGTGATTGACCAGGGGTGTGGCCACATGACGCCCTTGGACCAATAAATAATTTTTCATGTCAAAATTGCACCACTAAAAATTTCATTTATAGTGCAATTACTTTTCTACTACCACAATGTGACTGATTTGCTATTTCCTTTTTTTTTTTTGTACATATATTTTATTTTTAAATACATAAGTTAGGTATATCTAAAAATTATTCATTAAAACATTAAAAAAAAAAATCATTAAAAGACCAAAAATATGAAAAACAAAAAATCAAAAAACAATTTAAAAAAATAAATCAAGCAAGATAATTTTATAGACTAAACCAACCAAAAACCACACACTCAACCATAAAATATAAATATATTATATAGTTAATTCTCTATCCATAAAACTATTATGGAAATCATGCCCGTCTTGTCTTTGTCATGATTAGACAAGTTCAAAACAAAATTGTATGGAAAATAAGTTGAACCCCGTGGTGGAGTGACCCCCAGCACCCCCATTGTTTTGTGATTTGATCAATTTTTTTTTTTTTTCTTTCTCTCTGCAAGTCACAGCCCCTCACGTGGAGGTGGGGATACTGGGGGTCCCCAGCAGGACTGAAAATGTATTATGTCTCAATCAATGAAATTAATTATGATCCAAGGTCTATTAAAGGATCTCTTCTATTATTATTAGGACAAATTACATGGACTCCTTAACAATTACTACTGCCTCCTTATTAGGGATGTCAATTTGACTCTGACCCGATAAGTACCTGACCTCCGACTCCGATTTGAGCGATTTTTCCCAAAAAATATTCCTAACGGGCTGGGGATGGTATTAGAAAATGAATTCCCGATGATATTCAGGCTGGAGGCGAGGATACATTTCCCATCCCCAGACCTGGCCTGGCTTCGACCTCGATCCTGACCCCGACCCCGACCCCGCCCCGTTCCCCCGCTGTAAAATGATTGTTATGCCCCTGTTTATATATATGTGTGTGTCTAGGGTTTGGTTGACAGACACACAAACAGGTCGCCTCCTCTCTCTCTCTCTCTCTCTCTCTCTCTCTCTCTCACACACACGGCTACTACGTCCCTCATCGTCGATTGTCAAAGGTCTCTCTCTCTCTCTCATTAAACTAATAATCGATCTCTATTTTCTTCTGTCAAAGAGTCGATCTACTGGCTGCTGTTCTGCTCCCTTACCGCTCCTCCCTCACTGCTGATTTTCAAAGGGTACTCTCTCTCTCTCTCGCGTTAAACTAATAATCGATCTCTGTTTTCTTATTTGAAAGAGTCGATCTAGCATTTTCGATCTAGGGTTTACATATATATATATATATACATATCTAAGTGTACAATACATGAAGATTAAAGAGTGTTGATTTATGATGTGAGGAAAAAAAATGAAACCTTTTCTTTGCTTGGAACTGAGCTATGTGTATATATAGGCAGGGTTACTCTCTCTCTTTCTCTCTCTCTCTCTCTCTCTCTCTCTCTCTCTCTCTCTCTCTCTCTTTCACTCTTTTTCAATTCCAGACGATGGAAGTTGGGTTTTCCCTTTGCTTTTTTCTTTTCTTTTCTTTTGGAGGGCTGTATGAGTGTGTTTGTGTTCTTCCTGATAGTTGTTTTTTTGTACTACTTTAATTCATGTATGCTTGTGATTTTGTGTTCAATTGTGGTTGATTTTCTATCTCATTTTTTAAAATACATGTTTGTAGACGGAAGATGTGAATTTTAGTCTGCCTTTTGTTTGAATACAATACTCATCATAATAGTGGGTAATTTAGATGGAAAACATGTGTGTTTGTGTAGAGAGAGAAAGAGAGAGAGAGAGAGAGAGAGAGAGAGTTCAATGTTGTCTACCTTTGGTTGTCTAATTCCAAATTAAGTTCAAAGGGAGGTCGCTAATGTTTGTATGTGTGTATATATCAACAAGTGCTTTGTATTGATTGGTGCATTAACGGTTTTGTAGTTTAGTTTTAAATGGTTGGTCGTTCTATTGGATTTATTCAGTGTTGGGTAATTTTTTATTTATTTATTTTAATTTTCTAATTATAATATACTGGAGGACAATGATGGGCTGCCTCTGTTTATAATTTTCAGTGTTAGGTTTTGTAGTTTACTTAGTGTTTACATTATAATGGGCAGCCTCTGTTTATTCATTTCATATTATTTTTATAAAGGTTAAAAATGTCAGATGTTAACACTTAAGTGCCATTTGAGAGCGAGGCCTCACAGCAATCATCGCCAGCTATTAACTCACCAACCAACTTACTGTCTCCCCTCTCGAATCAAAATGTTATTGACTTGGAAGAAGAGTCTAATACCTATGGAGGAACTAAAAGAAAAACAAGTGTTGTGTGGGAACACCTTAAGAAACAACAAGTCAATGGGGTGTGGAAGGCAATATGCAATTATTGTAATAAGTATCTTAGAGGTGATTCAAAAAATGGAACGAGACATTTGCATGATCACTTTAAGAGTTGCACTAGGAGAAAAGTGATAGACATGAGACAAAAAGTTTTAACTAACAACCTTAATAGAGAGAGTCCAAAAATGAATTCTTATATTTTTTATCAAGATTTTGCTAAGAAACAGTTGTCACATGCCATAATATTGCATGAATATCCCCTCTCTATCGTAGATTATATTGGTTTTAAACGATATTCAGTAGCATTCCAGCCATTGTTTAAAATACTTTTGCAAAACATGATAAAGAGTGATATTTTAAAATTTATGATTATGAGAGGATGAAGACATTGAGTTTGGTAGAGAGTAACAAAAGTAGGGTGGCAATCACAACTGATATGTGGACTGCTAGTAATAAAAAAAAAAAGATTCATGGCTATCACAACACACTTTATTGATAATTCATGGACATTGCAAAGTCGCATTTTGAGGTATATATTTTTAAATTTGCAAATCATTTAGAAATTCTATCTTATTCAGTTCAATTTGCATGTTATTAATAATTGTTCATGAATATTGTATTTTAGGTTTATATGTGTTCCATGTCCACACACAAAAGAAGTTCTTTATGATACTTTGCTTGAGTGTATGATGGATTGGAATATTGATAGAAAAAACTCTACTGTTACTGTTGATAATTGCTCCACAAATGATGTCATAATTGCCATGTTGATGGATAAGTTGAGTAATACATCGCTTTTGTTGGGTGGTACTTTGTTTCATATGCGTTGTTGTGCGCATATTTTGAAATTGATTGTCAAAGATGGACTAGATGTCATACGAGTGGGTGTAGAGAAAATTCGGGGGAGTGTAGCTTATTGGACAGCAACACCTAAAAGACAAGAAAAATTTGAAGAAACAGTCAATCAATTGCGTAATCCACATACTAAAAAATTAAGACTTAATTGTGAAATTAGGTGGAATTCAACATACTTAATGCTTCAAATTGCTTTATTGTATAAGGATGTCTTTTCTCGGTTGAAAAATAGAGAGCCCCAACATAAAATCGTGCCAAGTGAGGAAGAATAAGAGTTTGCTAGAGAGATCAGTGGGAGGTTTAAGATTTTTTTTTTTTTCTATCACAGAGTTAATTTTTGGTACTAAGTATCCCACAACCAATGTTTGTTTCCTAGCTTTATGTAAGATTAGGATAACATTGTCTCAATGGCTCTCTTGTGAAATTGAAGTGATTAGAAAAATGGCATAAAAAATGGTGGAAAATTATGATAAATATTGGTTAGTGATACATGGTGTTATTGGAGTTGATGTTGTACTTGATCCTAGGTACAAGATGAGTGTATTGGAGTTTTATTTAGAAAAACTTTATATAGACAAAGCTGAAGAGGAAATTGATAGGGTTCGTCAAATTTGTTATGATTTGTTGCAAGAATATCAACACCGAGTTGGTATGAAGACCGATGTTGTTGGTGATTCTTCTATCCATCCAGAAATTGTTACAGAGACCCTTTCAAAGTATGATTTGTTTGTTAGTAGAAACAGAAGTAAAAAAATGTAGAATTTAAGATCAGAGTTGGATCATTATCTAGAAGATGATGTTTTGCCAAGAACTTTAGGTTTTTGATATTTTGAATTGGTGAAAAGCCAATGGAACAAGTATCCGATCTTACAGGTAATAGTTAGGGATATTTTAGCTATTCCTGTATCCGCTGTTGCTTCTGAGTCCGCATTTAGTACTAGTGGAAGATTGGTGAGTCCACATCGTAATAGACTTCATCCAAACACATTAGAAGCATTAATGTGTGCACAAAGTTGGTTGTGGGTTACAGAGATGAAAGGTACTCAAGTAAATATACATATTATTATTTCAATTTTATATTACCGTAGAATAATTTCAATACTTAATTTATATTATTTACTTTTTACGAAATTCAACATTGGAATCGGTGGGCTATGCGACTATATATGATGATGATGAAATTGACTTGGATGAATCGTGTGCCACTTTTGTGTTAGTTGTTATCTTTTTGTTTTAATTGTTAACATTTTTTACATCTTATTATTAATATTGATTTTTTTTTCCTTTCGTTATTTAACAAGAATTCAAGTTGAAGAAGACGATAAAAGTTGTGGTTATATCAGAGTATTGGAGAAACAATGTTGTTGTTGTTGTTTTTTTTTTTTTTTTAACAATGGATTTGGTTTTTTTATTGTGGCTGCTAGCTTGGTAGGTAGTTCAACCCTATGGCATTATATAAGGATATGTTATTTAATTGTTTAATTTTCTTATATTGTAATGAATTTGTTTTTTTTTTCTTTCTTTTTTTGGTAGCCTATCCCTTGTAGGTTGTGCTTGAGACTTTCTTTTCTCTTTGAAACTTGCTCAATTCTTCTTTGTGTGCAGCTTGAATAGGTTATGGTTTCTAATGGATGGAATAAAGGGATGCTATATATATTTTTGAGATGTGACAGTGTGAACAACTCATTTTTTGAGATCCTGTCTTTTTCTTTTGAAAAGGCTTAGATTATTTTTGAGTAGTGGCAGTGTGAAGAACCCAGTTGGAATATCTTGTGAAAGGGCTGATGTTGTTTTGGTTTGCTTTGTAATCTTCCATTTGATATGCTTTCTTGGTTTGTAATCTTCCCTTTGATATGCCGTTTTAGCCCTCTGATATGCTTTTTTGGTTTGATGCTGTGTTGGCTTGTTTTGTAATCTTCCCTCTGAATTAAAAAAAAAAAAAAGCAGTGTCAATTTTTGAATTTAAAGACATGAGAACAAATGGAATTGCTATTTACATATTTGGAAAATTCGGAGATTTTCGGGATTAAGGATACCTGATCCCCGTTAGGGGGCGGGGGCGGGTGATGGGTTTCCCGCCGGGGATTGGTGGAGGGGACGAGGAATTTATCACCTTCGGGAATCGAGGATGGGAAGTATATTCTCCGATCCTGCCCCGTTGCCATTCCTAGTCCTTATGGGTTCTCAAAACTTAACTCTGTTAACAGAGGATATGAAATTATGAAATTGCCTCATATATTAGGTGTGTTAAAAACAAACCATATGTGTGGATGGGTCTTCCACAATTGGCTCTCTTTCTCTGCTCCAAAAATCCAAACTCAAAAGCAAAACCCCAATGCCAAGAGCTAATGTTGGTCTGTTACTGAACGCAATGGTTGAAGCCATTGTGATGAGGAGTGTGAGCAACTATTGTAAATATTTATGAACAACAATCACACTGCCACCCACATCCCAACTCTCATAACCAACAGCCTCCTCCTCATCCTCCTCCTTCATCACCCACCCATCTCTCACCCCCAATACCAACAACAGTCATCTTACTAATACTACCTTCCTCTCCCAACCCCATCACCAATATCACCTAACCCACAACTACAACTTCAAATGGTCTTATAATCATTTTGTCAAACAACTGATCTGCAAAGTAACATCCAAACCCAAAAAGTCACAAATAATCAAAACCCTTAAACCGAGGCTTTTCCCAATATAAGCCTTTTTTACATTGTATTTCCAAAACTAGGCCAACTTCTGACGGAATTTCAAAACTAAGCTAAAGCGCCATTACTATTCGCGCTTTTACTGTTAGGAGCGCAAAAGTAGATGAACAGCAAAATCGCTATTACAAATAGCGACTTTGATTAAGAAGTCGCTGTTACGAATAGCGCTTCTAGGGTTAATTTTTTTCCCAAGGAAAACGCTGTTAAGAACAGCGCTTTTTACACAAAATTTTTTTGCGAAAAAAACGCTATTGCTAATAGCGCTTTCACTGTACATATAATTTTTTTTTTTTTTTATAAAACGTTATTTGAAATAACGTTTTTACTGTTGAGACATTCACCAAAACCAACCCATCTCTAACACACGCACACACCCACACACACCCAACCCACACTAAGCATTGCTTTTAATATAATTTTTATATATAATAATAAATTATATAATTTTTATAATTTTCGTAAATATAAATCATTTTTAGGTTATGGATGGTTTGATTTATAACACGTATGTAAGGGTAAAAAATTTTGTAATCAAAAATAATTTTTACAATTTTTATAATAAAAAATAATTTATAAATTACCAAAAATAATTTATAATACGTATGTATTATAAAAAATTTTTATAATAATTTATAATATATATGTATTTACTTTAAATAAATTATATATAATCCGTATGTATTATATATATAATTTTTATATATTTACTTTAAATAAATTATTTTTGATACGTACGTATTATATATATACTTTAAATAAATTATTAATAAATATATAATAATTATTTTATAAAATAAATTATTAATAAAATTTTATAACACATATGTATTATAAAATTTTTTATAATAATTTATAATACGTATGTATTATTTAAATCTTTACATTTTTTATTTAAAACTTTTTACAGTAAACCCATCTTCACATTTTATAATACGTATGTATTATTCAAAAATAATTTATAAAAATTTATAATTAATACGTATGTAAATAATTTAATACGTATCTTCACATTTACATTTACAGTAAACTCATCTTCACATTTACATACGTATGGTTTAAGGGTAAAATTTTTGATAAATATATAAATTATTTACTTTAAATAAATTATTAATAAATATATAATAAATTATTTTATCATTTATCAAAAATTTTACCCTTAAACCATACGTATGTAAATGTGAAGATGAGTTTACTGTAAATGTAAATGTGAAGATACGTATTAAATTATTTACATACGTATTAATTATAAATTTTTATAAATTATTTTTGAATAATATATACGTATTATAAAATGTGAAGATGGGTTTACTGTAAAAAATTTTAAATAAAAATGTAAAGATTTAAATAATACATACGTATTATAAATTATTATAAAATTTTTTATAATACATACGTATATAAATTATTTTTGGTAATTTATAAATTATTTTTGATTATAAAAATTGCAAAAATTATTTTTGATTACAAAATTTTTTACCCTTATATACGTGTTATAAATCAAACCATCCATAACCTAAAAATGATTTATATTTACGAAAATTATAAAAATTATATAATTTATTATTATATATAAAAATTATATTAAAAACAATGCTTAGTGTGGGTTGGGTGTGTGTGGTGTGTGCGTGTGTCAGAGGTGGGTTGGTTTTGGTGAATGTCTCAACAGTAAAAACGTTATTTGAAATAACGTTTTATAAAAAAAAAATATATATATATATATGTACAATGAAAGCGCTATTAGCAATAGCGTTTTTTTCGCAAAAAAATTTTGTGTAAAAAGCGCTGTTCTTAACAGCGTTTTCCTTGGGAAAAAAATTAACCCTAGAAGCGCTATTCGTAACAGCGACTTCTTAATCAAAGTCGCTATTTGTAATAACGATTTTGTTGTTCATCTACTTTTGCGCTCCTAACAGTAAAAGCGCGAATAGTAATGACGCTTTAGCTTAGTTTTGGAATTCCGTCAGAAGTTGACATAGTTTTGGAAATACAATGTAAAAAAGGCTTATATTGGTAAAAGCCTCCCTTAAACCCCCAACCAACCACCGTTTGAAGAATCCAATCACGGAGAGATTTGGGGAATCAAATCCACAGTGCTCCACCCACCTTCCATGTAACAAACCTTAATACTAGACAACGTCATTGGTCGAGAATCGGAATCGAGAAACCGTCTTTAACCCTTGGATTTTCTACGTATTATTCAGGCCAAGTTTGGCATCTCCCCAAAAAGATAAAAAGTTAAAAAGTTACTCATAAAGTTAAAAAGTTACTCATAAAGTTAAAAAGTTATCACTATTCACCAAAAAAAAATATTAAAAAATTAATTTTCCACACATCTATACAACTCAGCAATCATATATGTTCAGCGTTGTGCAATGTTTGTGAAGAAAAATTGCACAGTTTGGGTGCAATTGTCACACACGGTTGTTCGGCCCGTGGGGGCCCATCACGAGTCCCTTTTTGATAATCTGAACCGTTGAATATGTAAAAATCATCGAGTACTATATGTCTGTAAAAAATCACATTGATCGGATATCAATAACTACATGATCAAATCAATTTTGTATAAAAAAATGAATGGTGTTATAATTAACGATTGAAAAAAAACAAATCTGATCAGATAGCTATCGATATTCGATCAACGTGATTTTTTATAGGCATATAGTACTCGACAAGTTCTACACATTGAAGGGTTTAGATTATCCAAATGGGACCCGTGACGGCCCCCACAGGCCGAACAAAACCGTCCAATGCAATGCTCGAAAAGTAGCCAATAATTTCTTCCTATCAATTCGACTGTGCAGATTGTACAGTTGTACAACACACATCTCTAATCTTCTCCTACACATTTCTTTATATAATTTTTTAATATACATTTTTTCATAAAAAGTCAGAAAGTTAACCCAAACATTTATATTTTTTCTCAACTTTTTAGTCCTAAAAGACAAAAAATAAACTGATTTAGGACATTCCAAACAATCCCTGATTGTAGCTGTCCTTGGTGGTTGTGGTATTTGTTGTGTTTTGATTTTGTAGTGAAGAACCAGTCACACCCCCATCGTTGGTTTGCCGTTGCGCTGCCGTAGAAAACCCTAACCCCGGCGTTGAGTTTGCGAGTAGAGAGGCGGCAACAATTGAGAGAGAGGACAATGGTAAAATAGGAAATTTTAATCTAAAAAGTATTTTCCGGTTAAGTTCTCCGACGGACTTCTTACGGAGAGGGTTCAAGTGAATTTCAAATGTTAGAAGGTCTATATAATTTTCTCATACTCGTGTCGTGGGGTCTAGTCTAGCATTCCTCTTAGGACAATATATATTTTGTATTCTTGACTTTTTAAATATTGATTTGATTTCAAAACATAAAACATATCTTTATGTCTGACATGGAATTAGAAGAATTTTAGAAAAAATAAAAAAGCCCAAACTAAAAAAGTTAAATCTCTTATATATATATATATATATATATAAATTAAGTTTAGTAATGACTAATCAAAGTTTGCTTCATAAATAATTCAAGTTTAATGACCCAAAACGTTTTCATTTCGCCAACCGCCTCAGACAATCCACCTTTTATTTATTTTGGTTAGATAGTTCAGGGAATCGACGTTAAACTAGCAAAATTGTATAGTTGCACCAGACTAACCAAACAGGTAGTCAAACCAACTTGTGTATGCTACAGTAACTCACCATCATATATGCTATTAATCTTTGTTATTATTAAGATTTATGAGTGTACAAAGAAGTAAACAATAAAAATAAAAAAATAAATTTGAAATTTGAAGGAAACTACAAAATAATTTAGGGATTGTTTTGAATGTCCTAAATAAGTGAACTTTTTGTCTTTTTAGACTAAAAAGTTGAGGTTAAAAATATGAATGTTTGGGTTAACTTTTTGATTTTTTATGAAAAAATGTGCATTAAAAAATTATATAAATTAATGTGTAGAGAAAAATTAGTATTGGAAGTTGTGCAGCCTTAATTGTTGACTTTTGGTGAATAGTGATAACTTTTTAACTTTTTGAATAACTTTTTGACTTTTTGACTTTTTTGAGACTTCCCAAACTTGGCCTTAGTATACATCTTCACAAACAAACAATATACAATGTTGGAATCTAATTACATTACTGCCAGTATGGTATTTAATCCTGTGAGGAGAATATTTTTTGTCTCAATGAACTTGTTCTACTCACCATCACAACCCTATCTTGGAGGCTAATAGGCCCAGTAATAGTACTGTTTGTTAGAAAATCCGTATACCATTTAGCAGATAGCTTTGGTATCCGTCTTAAGGTTGGTCGATCGACATAGTAAAGTCCAAATGCGATGCTATAACCATTTAGCCATTCGAAGTCATCCATCAATGTCCATATGAAATATCCACGTACATCGGCTCCATTCCTATATCCCCAAACAAAAAACATACACATGTTAAAACGTCAATAGTTGTCCCTTATCACTCATGAATCGTTCTCTCATGTGTTAAATTATCTCATGTCGTTAGTACCGCTCCTAAGAGTGTAAAAATTATCTTGGCACCTCCTTACCCGGACACTTCGGTGATTTTTCCCCACCCTATCCCTGCCCCAACAAGGAATTAGGCTGGGACAGTATACAAGTGGGCATGTTATAACTGTATTGTTAAAAGAAGAAAAATGCAAATTTTTGTTCAAAAGCTTCTATCAAGAAGCCCATTTTTTCAATGGGCAGAAGACAATATATATATATACATGAAGCAGACTAATTCTGAATTCGTAATAAGGATTTGTGTCCGGTTAAAAACAAAGTGATGAGAATAAAATTACCTGATTGCTGTGGCCAAGGAAGAAAGGTATGCTTGGTGAAATTCAATTCGCTTCACATCACATAGCAAGTTTTGCATTGCAATACCTTGTCGTCGTTGAGCATACCCTGAGTTACCCAAATGAAAAACAAACTAGTTTTCAAAACACAGGACAAAATAAATAGGTGCTTTCTAGTATGATGCCAAGTACTCACCATATACTTTTAATACATAAATCGAGACTAACTTGGTATTACAAATTTTCATACCGGTTCTCCAATTGGAACACCATTGCGTTCCCCGGTAATATAGGAAAACCCCATGATATGAACATTCCCTTCAAGTCTGCAACTAGAATGAATGCAGTCCTTGGCATAAAAAGTTGAGTAATGGTTAATGCCGATGAAGTCAATACTGCCTTTTATAAACATCCTTTCCTCTGCAGAGAATCTGGGTAATTCGTTTCCTTGGTAACGCCGCATTTCTGGAGGATAATCTCCAAATACTAGGGGATCAAATATCGTGTTTCACAAGAGATTAATCACTTTAATTGTATGATTAGCAGCTTCTAGTTCAATTTTCTAACAGAAAAGTTTTTTAATACTAATGATTTTAAAAACAAACTTAGGACAGTGGTTTTTTAACTATTTTTTACCAAATAAATTTAATAATGCAAAGAGCCGCCAGACACTGGATTTCAAATGGTAGCTAGATAATAATTTTGACAAAAATAAGTATATTTATGCATTGAAGCACAATTTTCCAACTTTTAATCATGACTTAATTCTAATATAAGTTTCTAGAGGAGAGTTATAAATAAACCAATTTTTATCACCATATTATTTTGAAGCAAGGTGTGTTTTTTGTCCTTAATAAAATTTCTTTTAAACTCAAACCAATAGAAAATATCATGTTAGGTGGAGATATAAAACAATTATAAAATTGAGTGATATATAGCATTATTGAAGTTTCTCTTCTCACAAAATTTTATTCTCTAAAAGATTATTATGATTTGGAACGCACGATGCGAAACATAATACACTTTCCGTGCCAAAATGGTAAATTTACCGATCCAAAATGACACCATTATTTTTTTCTATGTTTTCATTAAATTTCTCCTTAGTAGATGGAGTGGAAGTTTTCGAAGAGATTCTGGGAAACCTTAAGATCAAAGCTTCCTACAAAATTTCAAAGCTCAAGGCAGGACAGCTACTTTGTTTACTTCATAAGCATGTACAGTAATTATTATACTGTGTGTGGATGAGTGTATGTGGTCAACAATAATACAACACCCCCAAAAAAATATAAATAAATAAATAAAAATGAGACAAAGAAGGGCTTTAATTGTGGGCCACAGTATGTATATGAATAAACTATCCAACAAACACTCGTATAGTTTTATTATTAATGCATAAAATGAATTTTTATTTAAGTTTCTAAGGAGTTACTTGAATTGACATATTTGGGTGACCAATACTTTCACTATCTACTACTCATCTTAATTTTGAATATCTTAGCTAAATCTTACCAGGCCAAATCGAAAGCCAATGCCCTACTTGCAGCTTCTTTATCAAATTCATTGTCTGTCAGTGGCTCATACATGAGTGCACACGCCACGATTCCTATGAATCCACCATGTTTTGGCTGCACCAACATCGATTTCATTGATCAAATTATCAAATACAACATGCAACTATAATTAAGAGTGCTTTCACTTTAATTACCTGAAAATGCTCATGGTAGAGCTTGGCAGCCTTGGCATGTGACAGTAACATGTTGTGCATTGCAATAAGATGCTCCATGTTAGGATTTCCAGCTGAACAGTTGCTATGAGGTTCAGAACAATGAGCCGGTGGAAATGATCCCTGCAAGTAGGCGCTTTCTACAAATAAGTTCGGCTCGTTGATTGTGATCCAGTACTTCACTCGATCCCCAAAGTTCTTGAAACAAGTTTCAGCAAAATGCACAAAATCTTCCCTACAAAAACACAAACATATATATGTATATATATATATGGACAAAGATTTAATGACAGAATTTACAAGAAAATTATATTAAATACTAGGTAGGGACCAACTTGATTGAGAAAAATAAGTACACAAATTAAACCACAGGAAGCATTCTGGGTATTTTTCAGTGATTTAATTCTGTGTACCTAGAATTGTTGAACGAGAGAGAGAGAGAGAGAGAGAGAGAGAGAGAGAATTGGGCATACTGCATAAGAGGACTGAGCCAAGACCCATATCTGTCCTCGAGTTCTTGAGGGAAGTCATTATGATTTATCGTCACAAATGGCTCAATTCCTGCATTAATATTTTGCCTCTATTCTGTTAAAATATATTCTTGTTTACAACATGAGGAATTCTCTGAGTAGATTGAAATTTTGCTCACAGAGTACCTTTGAGCAAAAGATTGTCAATGATTTTGTTATAGAACATGATACCAGTTGGATTGACTTCTCCAAATCTACCTCCTAATAAAGCTCAAGAAGGTCATTAATCAAGTTATATGAACCAATCAAATTATGAGTAACAAATAATAACAGATTATTGGAAAATATACTAGGTAGAACTCTGGCCCATGAGATTGAGTATCTGTAAGCATTGACCCCCAATGATTGCACTAACTCAATGTCCTCCTGTAATAATCAGAATAAGATAAAATTAATTTGACGATCTCTTTTCATATCTTTGTTATGCAATTTAAATGTACAGACTAATTATAAAAGAAATGCAAGTCTAATACCAAGTAGCGGCGATAATGATCATTGGCTACATCTCCATTTGCTCCATTTCTTCGGCCACCTAAATGAATTCAACAAACAGCTAGTCAAAAACCAATCATATTACAGTTAGCTTTAGCTGCATTTTAGATGAGACCTTCTTCAATTACCTGGAATGCGAGTGAAAACATCCCAGTTGCTGAGACTCTTACCATCTTCAAGAATTGCTCCTTCAATCTGTGACAACAATATGGAAAAAGTCTAAGGAAGAGAGAGAGGACACAATTTAGAAGGCAAGAAGAAGAAGAGACATACTTGGTATGAAGAAGTGGATGTTCCAAAGAAGAAACCATCTGGGAATTGTGATCTTTTGATGTCTTCTTCTTCATTGAAGCTCTCAACCAAAGAATGAACAGAGGAAAAAAGGAGAAGAAAGCAGAGGTAGAAATGAGTACTTTTGTCTTTCATTTTGGTTTGTTTCAATTTGTCAAAGATTTCAAGATCAGTGTAACTATGAAAAAGTTATAGACATTCTGGACATATTGGCTCATCTATATATATATATATATATATTTTTTCATGGGTTTGGTAAAGGGTTAAGGATAAGTGCGTGCTATCCCTTGTAGCCTATAATAGTACCGACGTTGAAGTCCTGGATATGTTTTGAAAAAATTATTTTGTTGATGACTAGATATGCAATAATTTAATAGATATAGTACCAATCAACAACCACATCATGGACCATAAAAAAAATGGAAGGAGTCGCCCCACACTGCAACTATAAATGTGCACCAAAGATCTTAAATTCTAGTGAAGTATTTTTATTTTATTTATTATTATTATTTTTTTTTTTTTGGGGTGGGGGGGGTTAGTTTTTTGAAATGATAAAAGCTTTTTCAAACAAATTAGGTAGGGCAATGTGATAGAGCAACAATTTCAATGGCAAGCCTCACCATCTCATATATAGGACCCAGTTATACTCTATTAATCGATTATGTGATTAATTCTCTATATTGTTATTATTATTATTATTATATATAAATTACTCCTAATTTTATCCACAATGATGTAAACTATTTCAAGATCACAATCCTTAATTATTAATTTTTTTTTTAAATCAATTACCTAAGACCTAACCCCTAACCCCTAACATATCATTAACATGAATTTCAAGATCATGTTTTAAAAATTTCTAGCATTTCTTTAAAAATATGCCAAATTTGTCAAGGTTAAACAAGTTATGCCAGATTTGTCATGGACTCAACCAATGCCATTAATTATGGTCCAAAGTTTGTTTAGGTTTTGTCCTGCTTTATTAAAGATCTCTCCTATTATATCCTAAATGGATTGTGGTTGTTAGCCAATAATCTATCCTTTTTCTTTTCTTTTCTTTTCTTTTCTTTTTTTTAACAGAGCATTAGACTAAATAGTTTTTAAGATTAATTATACAAGTATGCGTACCTTTATTATGTCAAGTCTGAGAGTATTCCAAATTAGTGACGGAATCAGGAGTATTTTAGAAAAAAAACATAAAAAGCGTAAACTAAATTTAAAAAAAAAATAAAACTAAATGATAATAAATCATGTTAGGTAATGACCAATCAAAATTTGCTATAATTTGAGATTTACCTAAATCATATTCAACTCACCTACTCCCTCCGGCAGCCTAATCACCACAATAAGCCACCACCACAATCAACCTTCCCCCATCACCCCTAACTTCCACCTACCACCCCCAACTTCTACAACCATTTTTTAGACTCCGGCCAGCCAAATTTTTTGGCCGGTCGGCTAATTTGTCCTACTATCCCATTTTCTGATCCACTCATACACGAAATGCATATACACTGGGCCTCCATTGTCAAAAGCACTTGCCTCTTCAAAAAAGAGGAGCTACAGCAATATCCCATCGTAAGGGTGGAACATTGCTTACAAAGATGGGAATATTTTTGCATTCAGATCCTCTAAAGTATATTCCCCTGGAGTATTCCTGAAGTAGTCGTTTTGCTTGGGTTAGTGAATTAAAAATAAGGAACAATAACAGGAAAAATGCAACCGATAAAGAAACCAAGAAAAGACCATTGGAGTGATATCACCTCAGCAAACCAGCAATGAAACCATACGCTATCACTTCGGCAAAGATGAACACTGCCGGGGCTCTCTTACCTCGACAAACCAGCGACGAAGCAAGCAAGGATGACCACTGGAGCTCTCTCACCTCTCAAATCATTTATGATCTGTACACGTACTAAATAATTGCTGAATAACTGTATAACTGAACATTAGACATCACTCTATTGAACATCAAACAACATAGTACTACTTTGCTCCAATAACTGAGAAAAACATATTGCAAAACCAGAACCCATGATCTATTTTCATTGCTAGTGCCAGTTATAATATAAAGATTGTAACACAACACATCAAATAATCAATAATCAATAATTGCCTTTGATTTGAATTACATCAATTTATTGGGGCATACATAATAGAACTCACAATGATTCAACATTTGTTAAGAGAGACTTGGAATTTGCACTCAATTATCCATCAAACAGACAATTTGAAATCAAAATCACAAGAATGGGGCTTTACGAACTTCGAAACCTCCGAATACGAATATCTAAAAGCCATACTCATTCAAAAAGTCGTAGTGTGTTCCATCGAGCTTCAATTTCAATCCATTCCTATCAAAGAGAGTCCTCATTCCTAAACCCACCCAAATACACCAACCTTCCTTTGTCTCTTGTTTCACTCTCTTCAGTACACGCGACGAATCGATCGATTAAAGCCGCCAAGTCTAGGCCACGCGGAGGGATCGACGGATATTACGGGCTAGGTTTTGAGAGAGACGACACAATGGGAGTCGACGCCGCCGTAGATTAGGGTTTTGGTGTGGAAGGGAGAGAGAAGGTCGTCGGAGAGTCTCCGGTGAGAGTTGTGATTTTTGTTTTTTTTTTCGTTTTTTTTTTTTGTAGTATTATTATTTTTACCAACAATAACTAATGCATTAATATTAGTTATAAATATTAAAAACATTTTAAATTATATTGTATTATAACTTAATATATTAATTAATGCATATAACATTATCCACGTCACAAACTAGGATGGGATTTTCTCCCGCCGCACTCCCCCACCCACATCCCCTTGAGCCCCTCATGAATTTTTCCTGCCCGATTAAGAAGTGGGGATGGAGATGAATTTTACTTCTCTGGCCTTGTATTCCACTCGAATCTCACTTTGCTTATATTTATTAAATTATTTATATGTATATAAGATATAATATATTTATTTTTTATTATAATAAAATTACAATATTATATTTAATATTAATTTTTATTGATTTATTTTTTATCTTATATAATATAATTCTATTAAGTATAAATTATTATTCATAATATGTTATATTATCTATAATTTTTATTAATATTTTTACTTTTCAATTTATAAAATTAATCACCTCTTACCCTGCACCTATTCCACTTTCGTCACCTTTCAATTTGTCCCTTCCCGATATGATATGAGCCGAAATGAATTTTTATAAATTAGTCTTAAACTCAGCCTGTGACCGTCCCCACTATAAACTCATTCTTATCAACTCAAAACATATTCATAAAAAAAAATATAAAATAAAATAAAATCAATGAATACAATTCATTTTACTCATAAACTCACATTTTATCAATTTAATTTTAACCACATAAACACATTCCGAATAAATTATGAGTCCATAAGGGTGATACATTTTTCTATTTTTACTAACACAAAACATGTACATTTACTAAAATAAAATGGAAAATTAGTCTAAGGTCTTTCTTCCATTTTAGTAATGGAAGAGATCCACAATATTATTTTATGATGTCTAAGATCCTTTAATCTCACACTCATATATCACAGAGAAATTTGATTCTTTCACATCAAATCTTTCTCTATGGGTTCGAAACCTACCAAACTCAACACATAAACCCAGAACTAGTCCACTCTCTCTCTCTCTTCTCTTCATCTGTCCAAACAAACCACTAGCCTACTCACGATTTGGATCTCGTGGTGGCAATAGGACAAACATAGTTAAGAGGTTTCGAAGCGCTCTCTCTCTCTCTCTCCACCAATCTCTATCTATCTATCTATCTATCTATCTATCTATCTCTACACATAGAAAACTCCAATTTTGAAACCTTAATTTTGAATTCAGAATCTTCGATGATCAATCTGAAACCACCGGAGGCTCGAGTGTCGTCGTCATTGGTGCCACTGCTGACTTCGGAGAAGGCGTTCTTGTTCATATGGTGAGGTTGGAAAAAAGTCAAAGACTTTGCGGACGCCAATCTCCAGTGATGAAAGACAAAGCCAATTCCTTCAAAAACTTGGCTTCGTCTTTCGATCAAGAGCTCAAGAACTTCCTCAATTCAGCCTCCAGATCAACATTCTTCACACTTGCTATTAGGTCTTTGCCTCCGGCTAAAATCGATTTTGTGAAGCGATTGCATCAATTGTTTCAAAACCAAATGTTATAACAAGTTTTATGTCAGTACAATGAAATGACTCTTGGGAGTATTGTAAACTTGCATGATTTTGACATTTTATTGCAAGGTGTATGTTCTTAAATATGCTGTTTAATCAAAAGTTGAGGTTGATTTATTCAAATGGCTGTTGTTGTTGAAGGCAGAAAAAATGGTAAACAAATCAGAGAAAATTATAAGTAAATCAGAGAGAATTTCTTTGGTTTAGACCAGAGAAATTCAAAACTAGATGGCTGTTGTTGTTGTTGAAGGCAGAGAAAATAGTAAACAAATTAGAGAAAATTAAGCAAATCAAAGAGAATATCTCTGGTTTGGGTTGAATTGAATTTTTTCTGGTTTGGACCAGAGAATTTCTTTGATTTGGATTGAATTTTCTCTGGTTTAGACTAGCGAATTTCTCTGGATTGAATTTTCTCTGATTTGATTTGAGGGGCCTTAGACATTAATATTAAATATTCTTTATATTATAAAATCTTAATACCAATGACCTTAAAAAAAAATCTCTAAAATAAAACCACATCCTTTTATCTACTTTAGGAATACTCCAGAAAAATATACTTCAGAGGATCCTCTCTCCGTATAATACCTCCATGGCTTGAAGGATGATGGTGGAAAAAGTGAGAGAATTTATTAGAAAATGTTAATTAAAAAAAATGTAAGATTTATTAATTCATATATAGCATTTTTTTTTGTAGATTTGGTTTAGGTATAACCGGATAATTGAATGGTAAAGATGTAGTATCTGGTTGGGCTTTAGAGTATTGACTAAAGAGTTGAGAATCAACTAGGTTGACTAATTCTAATGAATTCATATGTTCTTCAATCAGTTTGTCTTTTAAAGGGTACTTATTGTGAAATTGTTCTAGCTGCTGTTTAAGCTGTCTATTCTCTAATTCTAAACATTCTATGTCAAAACTAGTCTTAGTTTCTATGTCGTGTATTTGTATCTTAAGTTCTCTTACTTGTAATTCTAATTCTCTAATTGTTAAATGTAATTCTCTGCTTTCTAGACTATGATCTTCTTTAGTATTTCCTAATGCTATCTTATGTGTCATATTTAATTTTTCTAGACAGACTACACAATAGGTTATACTGCATAATAAACATTGAGCTCGTTTATCTTTAGCTGGAAACCAATTACAATAGCTGCATCTAGTGGTATCAAATCCTAATCCTATTTGAAAGTTATGCTGACATTCAGTATCTGCATTACATTCCATCATAAAGAAAGTATCTTGGGAAAGTGTTAGTCCTATTTCTTGGTTGAGTTGTCCTAAAAGATTATCTATATTAGTATCACTTTCTGAATCACTATCTGAACTCATGGCTTCGATTTGATATTCATAATCGCTGATTATACTATATACTTCTGAATCATCACTAGTTATGCTAACTATATCTTCTTCTAAGTCTTCTATAATATGTAGTCTTTCTATCTGTTTATTAGTATTTGGTCTTTGTCTTTTTGGGCAGTTTTTTGCAAAATGATTGGGTTCTCCACATATAAAACAATTGCATTTTTTACTGTTGGGTTTTCTAACATATCTTTGTTTTCTTTTATCTTTTTCTTCTCTGGGTAATTTCTTATAATTTGTCCTATTAAAAGTTCTACTTTTTCTAATGAATTTTTGTTTTTTCCATGGTTTTCTATATTTTTTCTTCCAATATTTTTCTTTTCTATATTTTCCATATTTTTTGTATTTTTTCCTATTATATTCATCTTCATATTGCTGAGGAGTATATATTACACTGCTACAAAAGCCGTAACTTTGTTTTTTCAAGTCTTTCTGTATTTTAACTTCTATACATTTTTCTCTGAGCTTATAAAATGTAAAAACTATTCTAGGTCCTATTCCTAAAGTTCCTCTTATTCTTAATTCTCCAGTGGCTATTCTTGCTGGTAAACTTGCATAATAAATTGACCATTTGTTTTCTATTTCTCTTCCTAATTCTCCTGGTAATTTTCTAAAATATTTATTTCCTATTTCTTCATCAAAACTTTTTTCAGTTCTTGCTGCTATGGCTAAATATTCTCTACTAAAAGGTACAATATATTTCTAACTTCCCAATGTCATTTGGTTTAACTCAGTTAATGCTACGCTTTGAGCGGAATCATTTCCTCTAGAAGGATCATATCCTATAAGTATTTCTTTAATAAAATTTGTAAAATTCCACGGGTTATTTCCTAATTCTTTGAGCTGTTTAATTGTTTCTTCATATTTCCCTTTGAAAGTTAAATAAATATTATAAGCTGAAGCTCCTAGAAGTGTCTCAATATATTTCCACATATCCGTTGATTCATAGGGACTAGTCATCCATGCTTTTACTGCATCTTTTTCCCATCTTTCTATTACTTCCTGCCATATCTGAGGGTCGAATCTAGCTAAATCTAAAAGGGTTCCTTGATTATGGACTGGCTGTAATTGTATACTCATATCTAGTTGTCTACGCTTTCCATGAAACTTATAGCTTTTATTTGGGTTTGCGTGACTACGTCCTGAACTGGCTAACGGTCTTCTTCCTCCTACTGCATACTGCGTTGGTTCTATTGGATCTTCTACAGTTGGTTGCGGATTATTGGTTCCTGAGTTTCTGTATTCATATAAAAAGTATCTTCTAGGTTAGATTGTTTTGGTATTCTAAATATTTTGCTAGGATGTATATTATCTTCTATGATATCATCTACATATTCCGTATGAAATTCCTGATCCAAAAATGACACTGCTTCGTCATGGGTATCTCCTCTGGCTAAGTATTCATAATATCTAGCATCTAGTATTTTATTCATGTCTTCTAGGGTAAATTTTTCTAATTCTATCTCATCAATATTATATATCTTATTTTGTGATATAGTTTTTTCTTCTGTCATTACATAAAGCTGATTTATTTCACTACGATTCTCTTGATTTTCTTCCCTATCTATACTACTAAATTCATCATCTTCAGATTTTTCTGGTGCTACATAAGTGTACTGAGTAAATCTTACTGCATAATTTCCATCTGCTGTTTGGTATAATAAATTATCTTGAGGGGCTAATCTCTTTTGTCCTAGAAAATCTCCTAGTTTCCAATCTAGTGCTGCATTATCTTCAGAATTAAATTTTTTTGCTGGTAATGCTTTTATTCCTTTTGCGCCTAATAATTTAACTATCTGATCATTTGTAAGTCTATAGTGAGTATTGCTTTCTGAGACTGTTAAACCTAAAAATCCTATGCAAACTAATAAATTCTTTTCTCCCTTTTTTATTTTATATCCTCTACTCTTTATTCATATTTTTATCTTTTTATGAAAGGTCGAAGTTGGTAGTAAAAAATCTGGTGTAAAATAAACTATTCCTCCTTTTGAATTCATATCTAGTTCATAACTACCTAAAATACTCTGTCCGACATCATTGAACCTATCATCATAGAGACATACAAACACTTTAGTTCCTAAATTTTCTCTGGTTAAAGCCTTAACTCCTACCACTACTAATCCTAAATGAGTCATTTTAAGGTATTCATTTACTGCATATTTATAGCTTTCTCTTTCTATTAAATTTAGCTCTATTTTCTCATCTTCTTGAGTCACACTAATCATTTGTTCACCATAGTGTTTAAATAGATATTGTTTTTTATGAATCTTTCCTAGCTTATACACATATTTAGCTGGAATTAACTCTAACTTTTCTTTTTAAAATTTTTCTATCTACTGTTCTACATCTATAAATTCTTCTACTTTAACATCTTCATCATCATTACGCTTTTTACTACTACTACCTTTAATTAGCTGTTTAAACATTTTTATTTCCTGTAAATTCTACATGCTGGTTTCCTAGGTAATTTAAGCTTTTCAAAATATCTGGCTATATCTTCTTCGTTTACGTGAGATTGAGGTTTGTTGGATTGTCCTTCTATTCCTTTTCCTTTTTGAAGTACTATTTTTTCTAAAGACGCTAGACGATTTTCTAAGCTATGTAGTTGTTCCGATAGGTATTCAAATTTTTCACACAATCTTATTAAAAATAAAATCTCTATATTATTTTGTCTTACTGTTATTTTATCTGATTGACTTACACCCTGATAGCTACTGATTCCTTCTGGGTTATTATGAAAATCTTCTGCTTGTTTTAAAATAGTCTGGTAATCTCTATTAGCTTTTTTATCACTACTCATAAACTAAGACCCTACAAGTTATTCTAAAATTTCTAAATTTTGTTTTAAATTATCTTGAATTTGATTAATTTGTTCTATTTGCTTAGCTATTTGATTTGTAGCTGAAATTAATGTTTCTATTTCTAGCTTAGTAGGAAATTTTTCTAAATTTAAATCTATTCTTTTTTGTAGGATAGAACTACACTGATCTTGGATATAATCTAATTTTTTATCTTGATCTTTAATTATACTACGATTATTACGGCGATGATCTATAGATGAAATAAAAAGATTACTAATTTTATCTATGTCCTTTTTAATATTTTCTGCAAAAATTATCTGATAATCTATGATACTATTTAGCTGAGGATTATGTTTACTATGAAGCTGATGTGTAAAAGTCTCTTCAAAATTACAACGGAAATTATTTTTATTTATGCTAAGGCGACGGTTATGGAAAATAAAAGTCTTTTCTATGGCAAAAACTATTTTTAGGCAATATTTGTTTTCATTACATGTACTCCCACATTGAGACTAAGCCTCGTTCAACATAGTATATTTTTATTTTCCATTTTTTACTTTTCCCTTTCTGCCTACAATTCGCCCTCCAATGCCTAACCACGGCTCACACGGGCTCTTCAGCTAAGGTCACTCAGTAACAAAATAGAAAACTGAAGATACTACGAAGGTTCAAAGCATGTAATATTAATGAGCAAACAAGCATTCCATAAACTTAGTTTTCCCAAAAAGAAAATAAATTTTTAGAATAGAAGAGTTACCCTTTAGAAATATTTAAGGAAAAAGAGAAACTACTCACACTTCATATTAATAAGAAATATACTTACAAAGATTATATTACAGACTCTGAAACTCTGAAAAACTTAATACACTTAGAGGTTTTTGAGAGGGGTTGGAAAATTTACAACGCAGAGTGAAGTGGTGTTTTTCATTCTGCATTCTCCGTTGGCAAGCATGCCAATTTATACACAAAGTTGATACATACAAGTTGAAACAATCCAAAAACTTTCGTCAAAAGTTCTGGCAAAGAAAACAAAAAAGTCTAAAGGCTATTTTACCTAGACCATAGACTCCTACATAGACTACCTAGATTCATACAATAATATCTATGCCATAAATGCATAGATTTGGACGTAAGTTATTATTATGGATAAAATCTTATCAATAAATGATTAGGATAATGATATCGGGTACTGCTTTGGGCCCCATCGCATATCATTCAATCCTCCTTTTTTGACAAAATTTTGACACTATAATTTATTACAAGACACGTATAAAGATTTTCACAGCTTTTCTTTAATAAAGTAGGATAAGAAATATCCACTTTATTAAAGTAGTGAGTGAAGGAAAATCCTTATCACTAACAGACTCAAATAATTACAGACACAAAATATTTGCAAAATCTTTTGTCTTTTCTTGGCGTGCATTTTTCTAATATCTGAGGAGAATCCTTATCTTCTATGGATTTTGTCTTCTTTTGCTGGAGCGCCAATTATTGATGTCGACCCTTGGAGTGATTCTTCAAAGTTGGGTCTTCGTGGAAAATTTTCAAAATGTAAAGAGTCAAGAAATAATCTACTACAATATGTTCAAAGTATATTATGAGTCTTGTAGTGGGACCCCCTGTTTTTTTTTTTTTTTTGCGTTACCCATACATTCTATCTGCTAGGTCGTCCAAGTCTGCTGCTGAGAGTTGGTCGTAAAAGTCATTCTCATCTCCCGTAAGTGGTTCATCGTACCATTCTTGATCATTTTCCCCCATCACCGGTGATTCATGAGAGACGCCATGCTGATAGTTAGGGTACTGACTTTCATCGACAAATGTCTCTTTGCTGAATGGATATCCTGGGATGGCTAAATTACTATGTATCTTCTTATGTCTATCTTCACAAACTAGATGTCCATAATTTCCATTATACGCTAATAGTGAGTTGTTGGCAAATTTTCTCCATTTATTGAGCTGGTCTTTGAGTGGAAATCTTCTGCATGGCCAGGGTCTCCTATTGAGAAGTCCTGGGTATCCTGAGAATGCAGAGGTTCCTCTGAGGTACATTTTGTATTTAGCTTGATTGCACCATATTCCCTTCCACTCTGGTAATTTGCTATCTATCAAAGCTTCCACATACGGATGATGTTCTTCCATAACGCACAGTACTGCATGAGCAAGCTTATGTCCAAAGTGATCTGTCTGATCTGGATCTGTGAAAATTAGTCTGGAGACAAAGCCGTAATCTAACAATTTTGGGGCTGTTAGATAACGAATTTTGCCTCTGATTTCTATCTCCAATGGCTCGAAAGTGGCTAGATTTATCTGGCAAAGACAAATGCTGAAGTCTAGGTTACACTGACATCTACCAAAATGTTCTGACCTCTTATTGCATTTTTCTTCGTCTAAGCAGGGTTGCTCTTCATCTTCATAGGTATAGGTCCATTGATAAGCTAGGCCTGGGCAGTCAACTCTTGCTATGGAGAGATCTTGAAGAAATTGCTGAATAATGACTAACTCGTTATTTCTGCTATCTCCGGCTAAGGTATAAATATAGGGTTTTAGATCTTCCATTACTTGGCTTTTCTCACAAAAGGATCGAATGATAGAATGCCTAAAGAAATACATTCTAACACTCAATTGATCAAATTCCTCACTAGTGAGTTGTTTGATTTCTGGGCTAGGTAAGGAGATAGGTGTTCTTTCTGGAGCTAATTTTTTAAGCTGGTTGGTTAGGGTTCGAACGGTTGCTCTCAATTGTTTTTCTTCGTCTCGGAGCTGGTCTAGCTCTTCACTAACCTTCTTGCCTTTATCCATAATTTTCTTGAAATTTTTGGAAAGGCCTTCACAATGTCTGCACATTTGGAGAGGATTTTGAGAATCTATCTGAGGATTAGAACTACTGCTGCCTGTACTACTGCTTCCAATTGTTTGGCTAACTGGAACTCCACTGGTAGCAAGGATGGTAGATCTCATCTTGCTCAATGTGTCCAGGTAATCTTTAGCTATATGGCTAATAAAGTAACTGGTTCCTATTTGTCTTCGGGCATAGGTACTGGCTGACTCAAAATCATAAACTCCTTTAAACTGAGGTGTGGGAAAATATTTGACTAGAGGTTCTACTTCTGTCCAATCATGGTAAATACCAGGCTTGGTTCCTTTAGCTACTACATAGAAAGAAAAACTTTTAGACAAGGGCTTGTTTTGGATTTTTGAAAAATATATACTGAGAGAGTTTAGGGCTGAAAGGCACTTAGCTGGGTGGTTTTGACTGGTCCAAAGGTTATCTAAAAGACAATGTTGAACTGGGTCTAACTCAATCCCTATTAAAGGTCTGAACTTGGTTCTGCCTTCATGAATGGGAAGAGAAAATCCCCCAAAGTTCATGGTCTTGCTGTTTTCCATTATCTACAAAAATTAAATTGGTTATCTTCTTTTTCTAAATAAATTTTTCTACTTAACTAGTCTGTTAATCTATTATCACTTCATTTAATATGCTCAAATTCTACTTTATATCCTTGTCCTACTATACAATCTAAAAATTTTGTCCATCTTCTAGTACTTAATTTATGCTCGTTTAGTTTGTTATGAAATCTAACTATGGCTTCACAATCTGTCCTTATTGTAAAAGGTTTGTGCAAAAATAATCAAAATTTATTTATTGCATATACTACTCCTAGTATTTCAAAATCTAGGCTGGTCATAGTTGTATCTTTTTCTTTAAATTTTCCAGAACTGTATCTACAAATGCGTTCTTTATTTTTACTGTCATATTTACTGGGTTTAGCTAATAATATTGTTCCCCATCCTAATTGACTTGCGTCTGTTTCTACAACAATGTATTCTGATTCTAAGGGAAGTTGTAGGTCTGGTAGATTTTTACAAATGTCTTTTATTTTTCTAACTAGAGCTATATCTTGCTGATTGAAATATTTCTGTCCTGTGGGTGTAGTCTTACTATAAAGGGGTCCTATTATTTTACTAAGGTTAGGAATATACATTCGTGCATAATTTAGAATTCCTAAAAAAGATTGAAGTTGTTTTGTATCTTCTAATTTATCTGGATAGTCTAAAATTTTCTTGACTATATGAGGTTGTAACCTAATTTTTCCATCTCCTAGCTCCATTCCTAAAAATTCTATGTAGGGTTTATTTAATACCATCTTTTTCTTGCTGATTATTATTCCATTATTTATGAATTTTTCTAATGTTATATACAAATGATCTATGTGACTATTTTTATCTGGACTGAACACTAATATGTCATTTATATATACCAGTATAAAACTATATTTATTAAATATACTATCCATTTTACGCTGAAATATGGAAGGTGCATTTTTAATCCAAAGGGCATAACTAGCCACTCATAATGTCCTTGAGGGCAACAGAAGGCTGTCCATGGTATGCTTTCCTGTTCCATTTTTATCTGCCAAAATCCTGACTTACAATCAAATTTGCTAAATATCTTTGCTGTCTGTATTCTATTTATGCGTTGGTCTTTATCTGGTATATTATATTTATCATCTTCTGTATTATCATTTAATCTTTTATAATTTATCACCATTCTAGCTTTTCATCTTTTTATCTCTGCATGATTTCTAACCATAAATGCTGCGCTCCTGTGCGGGCTATTGCTGGGTCTAATTACTCCTAGATCTAGTAATTCCTTGATCTGTGTTCTAAATTCTTCTATGTCTGCTGGTGTATGATCTATTTGTGCTGAGGTAATCCTATAATCTTTATTTTTTATATCTAGACTAGCTAAGATTTTATTTCTTTCCCAATATTTCATGGGCTGTTCTCCTAAAATTTCTGTTGTTTCAGCTAATCTTATTATCTCATCTAAATCATTTTCGGTTCTCCTGTATATTGGTTTTTTCTTTATTTTTCCTATTTTTGTAAAAATTAATTTTAAATTGGCTGGTTGTTTAAAGTCTTCTAGGTTCCAATAATCTTCCTTATTTTCAAAATCAAATTCTTCTAAATCATAATTTTCTGTATCTAAATTTTCTAAAGACGTATTTGCTATCTCATTAGGTATATATTTTTGGGCTAGGTTGGGAAAAATATTTCTACTTGGAAATAAAAAACTAGCGGGAACTGAATCTACTCCTATGGTACCACTACGGAGGGGACTATTAGTCCGGAACAAAAATTTTCAAACAAACAATGGGCTATTAGTCCGGTGGGACTAATAATTCAATCCCACACCCTAATCCTTCAAAACAAACACACCCTAAGTATAATAAGATTGGATTATCTAGGTTGTATTGTTTATCGTAGGGTCTATTTTGATGATCAGGTTAGTTTAGTTTTTTAAGTTTTCATATAAAAAAATTAAAATAAAAAAAATGATCTGATAATTTAGTTATATGATTTCGGCCCTGTTTGGTAAGGCTTATTTCTAGCTTATTTCACATTTTAGCTTAATTTAAGCTATTTTGATGTGTTTGGTTCAGCAGAACAATACAGCTTATAGTTTTTTGTAAGTCAAAAATCAACTTATGCTTTGAGTGGGGGAGGAGAAGCTTAATTTATAAGTCAAAAATCAACTTATGTTCACAGTTATAAGTTATAAGTTGTTAAGGTATAAGGTATAATCACTTTCCCACAGCTCTACCAAACGGGGCCTTCATCACATTTAATTTTAAATAAAATAGAAGATAAGTATAAAAATGAATATAATAAAATTATATATTGAATAATTCTGCTTTTAAATCTTATTATTCCACAGTGGGAACTTGTCCTACCAGAAACCTAAAGGGACATTTCAACTAAACAGTAGTATCATATTTTTAAATTTCCTACGAATTAAAAAATAGGGCATAAGTCATTATTGTTTAATATCTATTGATCTAGTTCTCATGTTCCTATTTTTATTTTCGTTTATTTTCATTAACATCCTCTGTTCTCTGCAATTCCCAGATTCCATTTGACTAATTCAAGAATGTTGTTGTACCGGATCAAAGATTATGTTTGTTGTCATGTTTTTATTAGTTTGCCTAATAACACATTAAAATGGCCAACTCAAAGTATGATAAGAAAGAAGCTATTTTCTCATCCGAAAAAAAAGAAAAAAAGAAAAAAAAGATTCAAATATACAATCATAGGAGCACAGATTAAAAAGAAAAAAGACGTTATTTTTTCATTTTGTTGGCATAAAAGAGAATAAATTATGTAAATGCCAAGTCAGGCTTGCTCCTCTTTACCATATCAAAGTTTGAGGTCCACAATTCAATTCTGTCATTAGACTCAATAGTCATTACCAACCATAATTATTCTAATCAAGATTCCATATCTATTAGCAATTACTCCAAAGCAATGTTATTACCAAATAGCAATGCAATAATAATAACTTGAAAATAAATATGTTGTTGGAAAAGGCTGGTTTCCAAGTTCTGGTCCCATCTGATAATAATTTTTTTTTTTCAAACTCAGAATCTGGCTTGAAATGCAAATCATCTTGTTCCAATATCCATCAATGTTCATATCCTTGCAAAAACACATGAATATTTTCTTGATATACACACAATTAACTGTGTTTTTTTCCTCTCTTTCTGATGACATTGTCTCTCAAGTCCAAAGTGTTGAAAGCAGTGGCGGAGCCACGTAAGGCTCAGGGGGTCACGTGTCCCTCCGGATTTTGTGATTTTCTTTTTTACAAATATAAAGAAAATATTTTAAATAAAAAGAATTACAAAAAATATTATTAGAGTGAAATGTCAATGACATTTTAAAAATTATGAAAATAATAATAGTTGTTTTGATTGAAAATGAAGAGACTACTATAGAGGCAGGGTCGTCTTTTCTGAAGCGAGAATTCTTCTGGTCGAATCCGGAAGAGTTTTTGGGTGATTCTAAGGAGCCACTGAAAGCAGATGAGTGGCTAGAGCAGTTGGTGAAGACATCTGAGATGCTCAGCATTAAAGATAGGGGTTTGAGGGTGACCTTGGCATCCTTCCAGCTAAATGGAGATGTAGGTCAATGGTGGAAGTATGCGTGTGGACGCATTAGAGTGACTTGGGAGGCTTTCGCTGACGCCTTCCAGGACAAGTTTTTGCCTCCCACTGTTAGAGAGAAATTGAGGGATCAGTTTTCTCAGCTCAAGCAGTTGAGCACACCGGTGGCCGAGTTTGAGGCCGCATTCACTAGCCTCTTTAGGTTTGCACCAGAGTTAGTGGTTACTAAGAAGCACCGTTGTCTGGAGTTTGAGAAGAGATTAAGGACCGTGCTCATGTTTAAAGTGGCCAGGTCGATGATTAGGGATTATAAATGTCTTGTGGAGGCGACGGCTCATCTAGAGACCATGATGCAGTTAAAGGAGGAGAGGATGAGGGGCTCCAAGAGGAGCCAGTACATTCAGGGGGACAGTAAGAGGCAGAGGGGTTCTAACCCACAGCCGTCCTAAGGAGCTCAGTCGAGGTCTACTTTTCCAGTGCCGAGTTCGGGTTCTGGGAAAGGTGGTTAGGGAGACATTACTTGTTTCAAATATGGTCAGTTGGGCCACAAGTCTCTGGCTTGCCCGCAGAAGGGAGAAAGGTAACGGTCTGCACCATTTTCGGCTCGTTCTCAGAGCCAGAATCAAGAGAGAGGGTAACTGCTCACTTGTTATCAGTGTGGGCAAGCAGGGCACTATAGACACCTCATTTTTTACGACCTTTCAAGACTTCGATGTTTTTGCAAGTACATCCGATGATGAGCCTGTTTGCTCACCAAATGCTCGAAGTCCTCAGCGGAACGCTACAACTTTGAGTCTTTCAAACCTTACATCCATTTTGTTTCATTTTTGGACCATGCCTAGGTCTTCCCATCTTGCAATCTCTGGTGGCTTGTCGACCATCCCTAGAGGCTGCCGTCCATCATTTCTTGTATGCCGGCCATTAATGTGCCTTGCCGGCCATCACTGATGGCTGACCGGCCGGCTACCAGTGTTTTCAGCAGATATTTTATGCCAGTTATGCCAGCTGTTTGCACAGATGCTTACATCTGTCCACATGTGGAGGGTTGGATCTCCTTGTATAGATTTCATGTTTTCTATATATAGGGACCCCTTCTCTCATGTTTTGAGGTTAGAAAATTTTAGACTCTGCAATTTTCCTCTCTCTTTCTCTACAAATTTTCTACACTTTAGCCTACAATTCATACACTCTTGCCTATACACCCTTAACCAAATCCTCTCATTTCTGAGCTGAGGTGTTCTTGGGCTTGGTTTGAGCTCTAGAAGGTGGTATTTGCTTGGAATTGTTGCTTGGAATCACTCTTCTTTTCAAGAAGTATAATACTAGCTTTGTAAGCTTACTTTACATACTTGTATTCCTATCTTCTTCTTCTTCTTCTTCTTTTTTTTTTTTTTTTTTTTTTTTTTTTTTTTTGTTTTGGGCTGTTTTTGAGCTATAAAAAAACCTATTTTTATCGGCTGAAATTGATATTTTTGGCCATTTAAGGTTAGGGGATGGTTCATCCCTCTTTATTCCTTGTTTAAAAAGCCTTTGTACCTTTATTTCCCATTTTCAAACCATCTTTTTTTGGGCCTTTAAACACTGATTTTCAGAGTGTTTTCAGTGGTAAAAATCATGTTTTGAAGTCCAAATTTGGAAGGGTTGGCCTCCTCTCCTTGTGTCTTGTTTGATAGCCTAGTTGGTGCCGCTTTAGCTTATTTTGCTAGCTTGTTGTAGCTTAATTCTAGCATGTTTTAGCCTCTGATTTAGGCTGTTTTAACTCTTTTTTGGATTGGTTGTTGCATTTGAGTCTTGTATTGCATAGTTGTAGTGTAATAGTCCTCACAAGTTTGATATTTTAGGCTTTTAGACACCACTTGTTTGAGTGGGTTGCATGTTTTTGATGCTTTTCACACTTAATTTCAGCACTAATCATCTCTGCAACCTCCTCCTTGGCTTTTACTGTGATGATCAAGTTTAATAGTTGAAATCCGATTCTAGTATTGCTATATTTTTTTTTTTTTATCTTTATTTTCCATAAGGTATGGATAATATGGATATGAGACACATTGTATGACACATTAAGGACATGCCAGTTTAATAAATTTTGAAACAATTTGATAATACAATCTCACTATTTTCTTCTCTAAAACCAAGTATAAAAAAACTATTGTTGTATTTATCTTAACATTTGTACTCTAATACTATGCAAAAAATTTTACAATATCAACTTTATAATAGTTTGGAAATGTGATGTAGAGTATCTAAAAAGTATTTGATACTTCTCAAAATTTAAAAATATTAATTAGGTTTAGGAAGTATCGGATACGTATTCGCGAGTATCTATGGAGTATCAATATCTTATATAAGTACGACACAGATATGACTCCCTTCTAGAAGTATTTGTGATGGGTTGGGCTTGTCCTTGCTAAGAAACATGCGCCAATTGCTGGATTTGGTCCACGAATGTCGTTTAAGCTGCTAAAGAGATATTGTCCGGAAGTTGGCCTTTTTAATTCTCGCCATTTATTCTTTCAGGATTCTACTTACAAATACCTTGAGGTAATCTTGGTTGATCCTGCCCACAATGCAATCCGTAATGACCCCAGGATCAACTGGATCTGCAACCCTGTTCACAAGCACAGAGAGCTTCGAGGACTCACCTCGGCTGGGAAGAAATACAGGGGTCTTCGTGGAAAGGGACATTTGCACCACAAGGCACGACCATCGAGAAGGGGTACCTGGAAGAGGAACAACACTCTACTAGATGTGCATGTTTATGTGTCATTGACAAAATTACATAGAATGACGCATGTGACATGCCTCTTTCATGTTCTTGGTGCAAAATTAAGTCTACCATTGCATTTGCAATTGCCACCATGATTCTTGCCACGAGATGTGATAAATGGATTTTTCTATACCATTTGAAATATTCAGTGTTTACTGAATATAATAAAGGGTGAGGGTGTAAAATAGAATGTTCTTCATGTTCTCAAAAAAAAAAAAAAAAAAAGTGTTAAATATATGTCATATACAATTTATATTCTCGGATTCTTTAATTTTTTTTATGATGTTTGTAAAAATGGAAATTCACATTGCTAGTAACTAAATATTTTTAACCATGAGAGATAGAAATTTTCTATTTAATTATTACATCTAATATTTTATCATTGTGATATGTACGTGTCTATGATGCCCCCTTCTACTAATATCTATGTTTTAGGTACATAGCTCAATATTTAAAGATTTGTGTTTAATACTATAAAAATAAAGACTAGAAAGGTTTCTTTTTATCTAATTAAGAAAAATATATATATATATATATATATATATATATATGTAGCTTTTGCATTTTTGGCTAGTGTTAATTTAACTTCCAAAAGAGAGAAAAAAAAAAGTCTTTTTTACAAGACTCAATTTGTTTAGCAAATGTTAAAAAATATTTTATTTTTTTATTTTTTTCTCAAGTGAATTTTTTATTTTGAAGGTCAGTGTAGAAAGATTTTTTTAAAAAAAATTCACCCATTTGCCATCCATCAACATTTTAAGTAATAGTTTTATCTTTCTTCTTCTGTTTTTTTTAATAAAAAAAAGCACTATAGCCAATTGCTAAATAAGTTATTTAATTTCTAAATTTTTTACTGCTTGGGCACGAACTGACACCCATACTTCATGTAAGATAGCTCATGAGCTCCGCCCCCCTCCTTGTTTTGTTTGACACCCAACAACAAAACTCCATCAACTGCCCTGTGAGCCATGCTATTAAATCACGATACACTAAAATCACCAAAAAGTTTGGAATATATATGAGAGCATGGAAAAGGTGATAGTTCGTGAGATGATAACTAGAGAAACTATAGAACAGGACATGAAGCCACTTTAGTATATAACACCACACTAATTGCATCTAAACACCAAGCACTTACGACATCCAGCCAATGCGGCGGTAAATTTGATTTTGAGAATATATCATCTATTATATTAAAGACAAATCTGGCAGAATCATGCGACAACAATTGCCTGATTAATATGGAGTTTGTGCATACAAGATTAGTCAGAAAACAATACAAAGATGAACGATTAGGAACATCATGGTGGAACTTGTGAAGAATCCACAGATGATAATGTCTGCCCACCATATTTAAAACAGTTACCCTGTACTGTAACCAAATTTATAGCTCTCTTCTTGCGACTTTCGTCTTGCTACCTAAAACTCACTACTTGCTATCGTGTGGTTTATCTATCATCTCAAAGCATCTGCTAAAGCATCACCAGACCTTTCTGGACATGTTAACCTGGGCATTTTATCTTTGAAACAACTTCCAACCTCAATATCACTTACTACTTCTCATATCAGAGCCAGATGTGAACTAAAAAAACGGTGACATAATTAATCTCTGGGTGGTTTTAGATACACGAGTGAAAAAGGTGAAGTTTGCAGGATAACTTTAGAACAATAGAGGTCATATAACATGCTCATTTAGTTCCCAAACAAGGAAAACATCAGCAAGCAAACACCACAATTGAAAATGAAGGCCCCTCATCTGTGCAAACATCGTTTTATTCATTCTTAAAAACAAACAGATGTATTAACACCACCTTTGGAAGCCGGTTGTCAAGGATGAAGAGTTCCTTCAAGGGCATACCTTTTCATACACTTCACTGGCATATTTCCAGCTCACAACTTTCCATATGTTCTTCAGGTAATCTGGTCTTACATTCTTGTACTGCATTATAAAAAGGGGGGCAAAAAAGCATTCAGCACACGGAAAAGAGGAGTAAATCAGGGGGAGATTCCAATAATTGAACAGGATGAAGTGAGTTAACTATTTTTCCATATCACTTTATGGTTTCTTGATGTGAGCTACATACACTACAGTCTCTTAACTCGAGCCCATTTAGTTAGTTCTTCATATCTTATTTACAAAGTTTCCCCAGTAACCAATTTATAGCTTATTGATGCTCAAGTTTGAACATATCTATCAGAGAAGATGGACATCTCATACGGACCCTTCGATGTATGGCATTGTTGAGCATTTTCTCACTTTGGTCTTTAAAAAAAAGTTTCTCCCACTTTGCTAGCTAAAGCACCCGACTTGACCCACATTCAACCCATTTCCATGGGTAACTCAAGGAAATATTAAAACAAATTCTGACAAAAAAAGGAAGAAAAAATTGTGTGCGCTTCCATCCCCAAATCCTTGAGCACCATCCCCCATGACACTCCTGCCCTTGCAGCCCAGATCCCCTCTCTCTCTCCAAACCCAATCTTCCATTATCTCAATCGACGACATACATAGGGACTGCCCATCACACCTTGCAGCGTGACAGACCAACAAGAAGTTGATTGATACCTTCCACTAGGCACCTCTCCCCTCTCTTATCCCCCACACCAGTTCAACACCAACCCCCTGCAATTGCCACCTCCGAACCACTGTGAACCTACAAATCTGCAAAATCACATCCCCAACCATTCGCACCCTTCGTTTTCCCTCATCACAGCAAATTGCTTTAACATTGTTCACCCCTCCATCAACAAAAACCAAATCAGAGCAGAAACCTCAAAGGGTTTCACAAAATGGAGTTGTCGACACTGAGGTAGAGGCAACAATTTGATGTGGGTTTGTGCCAATAATTTTGGCGGTGGCAGCTGATAGAGACTGGTTGTGGCTGGGAGAGCAAGAGATGCAGGGTACGGAGTGGAAAAGGCACGGGGATTGGGAGGTAGAAGAGGGGTGGGTGGTGGCACATTGTGGGATGTGTTGATGGTGGTACGCCTGGTGGCACATTGGTGCGGTGGCAATGGCAAGGGTGGAAGTGGGGCTAGAAGTGTGGCGGCTGGCTGTGCTACATGGACTCTTCTATTTCTCCCAAAATACTCGTGTCCATCAAATACAACAAGGATAAGGGTGTGTGATATGGGTTTGACACCCGCACTTGGATCTCTTAATTTTACAATATTTAAAGAAGCAAAAACTCACATTTGCTAATAAATAAACATTACAAACCTCTCACATTGATGACAGGTAGAAATTTCATATTTTTCCTAACTCCTATTTAATTACAAGTATATTTTTACATAATATACATCTTATCCAAAAATATCATACAATATATAATACATACAAGTGTCCATGACATGTTTTGCATCCATATCCAACTTTTGGATACATATCTCAATATTCTAATATTATGAAGGTCTAACGCTTGGATCTACACCCAATACTCGTACCTACTCTACATAGGTGGTAGGGGTGAGTATTGCAGAGTTGGCAATAAGTGTGGTGGGGGTGGTGATGACGACATGACATGGGTGGGGGCGGCGGAGGTGGAGTGTGTGGGCGAGGTGGGGAAAGGTGGCAAGATGGGGGAGAAGGGTGGTGGAGTTGGAGGAAAAGAAAGGAAGGGGACTAATGGGTGGATTAGGATGATTGATTTAGGTTTAGGCTTTGTTTTTGTGGCTTAATTGGTATATTGTTTAAGAAAAATGCTTGAGACACAAATCAACCCTAATGATGTGTCTGACAAGAGTCAACTTTTGATTTGTCAAGCATTCCATCATGTGGGGTCTAATCTCAATGCCACATTATTAAAGGTCATTCAATGGTAATAAATTAGAGAGATGTAGCATTGTTGATTTTTTAAAATATTAAAATTGTCCCGTAACCCTAATACATGTTGGCATTTGGATCCAAGTAGAAAAAGTCATATAGTTGAGGGGTTAAAATGAGAATCTTTTCTTTAAAGACCAAAATGAGAAAATGCACATATTTTAAGGCGTGAGAGTGTAATTTACCCAAAAAAGATAGACTTGACCTCCGCATGTCTAAATTGTGATAAATCTCTACCACAATGAAACAACCAAAGGACAAACAAAACTCAAACGATAAAGAATTACCTGTAAGTAGTATGCGTGCTCCCAAACATCTAAGCCAAGCAGAGGAACTAAACTTGGTCCTTTAGTTACCAGTGGATCCTGTAACAGATAATTCAAGACATTAAAAATATGATTAAACAATAATAATTACAAAATTATAATAAATAATAAGTAACCAATTATAATAAAAAGCATAATGAGCTCTAGTTTCTCTAATGCATAAGAAGTTTTCATTATTGCAGAATTCCTCTAAAAACAAGGAAGGAATAAGACAATTAGCATTAGTCTAAAAGCAAACTTGTACTTAACACACATATATCAGTATCAGTGAGCTCTAGAAATGAAGAGTGGGAATCCATCTAAAATCAAGAGTGCTGACAACTCATATTTCAAATTTTGAAATAATTTGTGAACAGTTACTGTACTGAAACGATTAAATAACCCAAAGAGATGGTTCACAAATCCCAGGACAAGAATTTGAGCAATCCAACTAGAGTCAACAAAACAATTTAACTTTTCCCATATCAGATGGCAGGAGGGGCACAAAGAATTAGTAGAAACGATATTAAGAGAGCAAACCTAGGATTGATCATTATGAAATGACTTGATGGCAATCTCTACAGAGTGTTACCTGATTTGCCGTGGTTTCAACCACAAGCTTCTTCAGTTCTTTGTCCACACCAAGCCACTGTCATATATAAGAATGTAAATAAAAAAAATAACAACATATTTCAGAACATTTCAGAAAGTGCAACGAATGAAAAACATATTTCAGAACATTTCAAACAACTAAAGCACTTACCACCCATCCAGAGCCTTGTAAAGCTGCACCTTCAGCATTCATCTTCTGTATCAATGCTTCCAATGAACCAAAATTTGTGTCAATAGCCCAACCTAAAGAACCCTTTGGAGGCTCACCACCATCTTCCTGCAATAAGGTTTTGGCATTTTTTCAAAGTCTAGTCAAAAGAAATAGAGCAATAGGTAGGACTGTTGGAAAAGGGCTCAGGTTATAATCGTACACGAACTGGAGCAAGATTCTGCCAGAAAAGTGAGTGGTTGATATGCCCTGTTCAAAAACACCAATAAGTTTACAAACATACAAACAACTCCAAGGACAACAATTAAACAGGAATAATCATAACATTACCAAGATGGCAAACATTGAAAAAAAAAAAAAATTATTTTTTTGCATATTTTCCGGTGATTGACAATTCTAATCATAAAACACATGCTTGGTGAGGGTAAGATATAACATGAGATAAAAGGAGAGTGATTATTTTTTGACTGTTGGGTGAATGATAACTCATATCCTATGGTGGGGATATACAATACCATGGGGGGTATCGTATTGCATATCCTTTGAGACCGACATTTTTTTGTTGTCCCATTATATACCCAATCAAACAGGGCCACACCTAATAGGTGATAATCACAACAAGATTCATAAGATTAGTGAAATTGCCAGAAAGTAAAACAGCAAACAACAAGGCAGAGCAGGTAGCCCGCCGGGGGGGGGGGGGGGGGGGGGGGAATGTATTGTATTAACCAACGCTTATACTACCAATATGAGAAGTTCAACTCACATTCTTTTAATACAAGCAATGATAAGATCACTTAAGTACTGAAAGGAGCCACCATTTCACAGTATCATGTCTTCAGACAACCATAATCCCAATCCATAACAACACTTTCACGCTGTATTTGGTTGGGAGATTTAGGAAAGATTTGAAAAGGAAAAGGAAAAAGGAAAAAAGTATGCGAAATATAAATAAAATATACCAATATTTCACCTACTTTCACACACCTTTTCCCTTTTTCTTTCCAAATCCCTTCCCAAATCTTCCAACCAAACCCAGCATTAAAGATCTCTATATTAATTGTCCAATTTGAATTGGAATTTTTAAAAGGGCACTTGATAAATAAACAAATAATCAGATCTTCACATTTTTACCTCTTGGATAATGTTTGAGAACCCTAATAGAGCAATCAAGAGACCCACACTCTTAGATCCACAAGTCCACCCACAATGATGTGACAAGAGAGTTGGGCCCTCAGGCTATGACTGGTTGGGAGTAGGGCTACAAATGAACCGAGCTGTTCATGAACAAGCTCAGCTAGGCTCGGCTCGTTAAGGGCTCGGCTCGGCTCGGCTCTGTTCGTTTAGTAAACAAGCCGAGCTCGAGCTCGACTATTAGGCTCGTTTAGAAAACGAGCCGAGCTCAAGCTCGCATAAGCTCGGCTCGTCAAGCTCTGCTCGTTTATCTTTATTTAAATTATATAATAAATATATTATTTATATATTAAATAATATCAATAAATTTTTTTATTTAAATAATATAAATAATATTTTAAAAAAATTATAGACCCAAGCCGAGCTCAGCTCAAGTTTCATTAATGTTAACGAGCCGAGCTGTGCCGAGCCGAGCTCGAGCCCAGTCTCTTATCGAGCCGAGCTCGAGCTCAATAAACGAGCTCGATAAATCAATGAGTCGAGCTCAAGCTTAGCAAAGCTTGGCTCGACTCGGCTCGGCTCGGTTTGTTTGCAACCCTGGTTGAGAGATTTAAGGAGTGATTTAGAAATAAAAAGGAAAAAGGAAAAGATGTGTAAAATGTAAATATATTTTATTTATATTTCAACTTTCTTTTTCCATTCCCTTTTCATTTCCAAATCCCTTCCAAAATCTCCAATCAAACACAACCTAAGTCATTGGATGTATAACAAATCAAAAGTTGACCCATATAATACCAACAATTATGGGAATTTTTTGTGTCTTAAACATTCTCCCCTAATAAAACCCTTCGCAATGAAGTGGAATGATAGGTGTCAACTTTTGATTTGTCACACAGTCAATTATGTATTGATCATGTAGATCTCTACTTCCATAATTGTAGCGTATTTAGGGGTGTCAAATGTGGGTCTCTATCATCACTCAAATTTAGAGAGTCGAAGCAGCAAGGCAAGCATTATCACACTTGCTCTAAACACAAATCAAATCATTTCTTAAGAATGTGATACAGTCACCGAGCAATCAATCAATTGCACTTATATAGAAGAAGGAAAAACAAATAAGAAAAAAAAAAAACATGAAAAGAGCCACAAATTCATTTAAACAATTGGATTAGCAGATACTATGCGCGATTGAGTTTAAAGCTAGAGAGAGAGAGAGAGAGAGAGAGAGAAACCTCCGCCGTTGAACTTGATGGCGCTCTGCAATTTGACGGTTGTCGGTGCATCGCCCTTGGCCATGGCGTCGTCGAGCTGCTCGAGAGCCTTGTTGTAGTTGGTGACGTAAGTCTTGTGATGCTTCTGGTGATGGAGCTGCATGATCTCACCGCTGATGGCCGGCTCGAGAGCGCTATAGTCGTAAGGGAGATCCGGGAGGGAGAAGGTCTGAAATCCCCGGATGCTCTGAAACCCTAACCCTAGCCCACTTCCTGTAAGGGCTTTTCTGGTCAACAGAGTCCGAAGAGCCATTAATCAGAATCTTCTTAAAACTGTCTGTAATGTAATCAAAAGAGAGAGATGTGAGAGATAGACAGTAGAGAGTGAGGAAGAAGAAGACGGAGTTGAATTGATATATAAAGTGAGTTGAGTGAGTGCGTGAGTAAGTCTTAAAACTGTGAATCGAATCGGTGTGCGCATATGCGACCATAGTAACAACAGTGGGCCATCTTAATAAGATAAGATAAAATTTGTCTATCAGTTCTGCTGTTAGACCATAAATCTAAGGCTTGGTTTGACCTCTACTATATAATTCATTTTTTTTATCTTTTTATCTTTTTTTCATCACATCATCTCTCTACTTTTCTGCACATCTTTTTGTAAAAAGACAAAAAGTGCACTTTTTTAGGACACCCCAAACCAACCCTAATTTTAAATTGCGTAATATTAGAAATTTTAAAATATTTATTAAAATTTTGATTAAGTGTCTCATATAATATGAGATTCACACTATGTGAATTTCATGTGAATCTCACATCTATATAAGACATTTGAATTTTTAAAATTTCTTATATTTTTGTTTTAAATTTGTTGCAACAATAGTTTTAATTTTTTTTTTCCCTTTTTTGTGTGTATGTGTCATAAAAATAAAATAATTTAAAAAAAATTATATTACATTTATATATTTGTCTATTTATCTACCGTCCACCTTTTGTTCATACGTTATTTTCTTATTTATCTATGTATCACCTAGTTATCTATCAAATTTGTTGCCCTAGCAATTTTTTCAGCCATTTTCTCTCAACCTTTCCAACACTATTGAAAGGATACAAATAATAATTTGGGCGAATTACACTATTGAATTTTCAATTGTGACATATTTGACCTTACATTTTGAATCTTATTTCAAATAAAGACAATTAAAGATACCATTACTTAATTTCAAAGACAAAATCATCAATTTGATAAGATATAAACTAATTTGACAAAAATAAATGTTAAAAAATATTTTTTAATTTTTAAAAATTATTTTTACCCACCAAAGATAAAATTATGTAAAATTGATAAATCTTGTAAACATTTATTTATCTATTTATTTTACCAAATTAATTTTTATTATGTGTTTGAATGATGATAATGTAATTGATGGTTGTTAAGATTTTAATGTGTAATCAATATATTTAATATATGAAATATATTTAGTTTTGGATTTTTTTGATTTAATGGATTCGTTTAATAATGATATCAAAGTTGTTGTCATATTTGACTTTTGAACAAATAGAAACTAATTTAATGAAAATAAAAATAACCACTCATTACATGATCATCATCCAAATAAATAATAAAAATTAATTTGGTAAATAAATAAATTAATAAATGTTTAAAAGATTTATCAATTTTACATAATTTTATCTTTAGTGGGTAGAAATAATTATTAAAAATTCAAAAATATTTTTTTGACATATATTTTTTTCAAATTAGTTTATATTTTATTAAATTGACGATTTTACCCTTGAAATTAAGTAATGGTATCTTCAATTGTCCTTATTTGAAAAAATATTCAAAATTTAAGATTAAATATGTCACAATTAAAAAATTAGAGATTAAAATGATACAAGTCTCAATATAAGGATCGTTAATGTAATTCGCCCTAATAATTTTCTCACTTATGTTTTAAATAAGATTTTTGAGATAAATGGTTGCCTGATTACCAGATTTTTTTAAAAAAAATTATTTTCCATTTGGATGTTTTGTTGTGAGATGTTAATTGGGTCCTTTCGGGAGTAGGAAAAGCTTGAGTACAAAATCAAAATAATTTTTCTATTTTAGTTTCTTTTGATAGAAATATACTTATGAGACTTCTTGAATCTTAATCTCATTGTATAGACTCATAATATTTAAGATTTTATTATTTCTAACAGAAAATTTATAATTAAACCAAAATGTTGGAACAACTTTAACAAAGTAATTTATTTATCTTATTTAATTTCTGAGAAGAGTTAAGAACTATCAATCAGGTAAAATGAGATGGTGGAAATTTAAAAGAAATTGTAACAAGTTATACTTGGGGCGATTTGAAAAGTTGGTTAAAAATTGATTTTTTAATTTTAATAGCTTTTTTGTCTTTTTATGTGAGAGGTGATATAATCTAAAATAGATTAAAAGTTGACTTTTGACTTTTTAACTTGTTCCCAAATGACCCCTTGTTTGGTTAGAATATTAATTCTTCCTTTTTTAATATATGATATATTCTCACATTGATAGTGTTATGCAAATATACCCACCAGAATACAATTATGAAGTTCTGATAATTTGCTTGCATTGTAAAACAACAAACCTAAATATCTATAAATAAAAAAATAAAATTGTAAATCTACCAAGAATATGTTTTATTTTTCAGAAACTATAATATAGAAGTTTTTGATGTAATAAAATCACAAACAACAATGATTGATAACCCGAATTTTCATGAGCTGAATGGCTCAAATATCTTAAAACGACGTCGTTTTGATACATTCAAACCATACAAATTCGAGTTACGTTGTTTGACAATGTTGGCTTTTTTGTATTGGAATGACAAAATTGCCCTCCACTTGGAAATGATACTTTTTTGACTTTTTGTTTGTATATGAGTCAATTTGGTAATTTTGCATCCCAAATCAAGTGTTTTGTCATTTTGTGATTTTATATATAATTTTTTTATCCATAGGTACTTATTTAGTCCCAACATGAAAACCAAACAGGAACGAAGTATTTTTCATTCACAAATTGACAACGTGCAAAAAAACCACGAACCTCCGAGCCAACATTGACCCGAACCATTCCACACAATTTGATCATACAGGTGGGTTAGACGAAACGGGGCAAATGATAAAAATCGTTGAGTTGATTAAGTTGAGATTAAAATTTGTTAATTTGTCTACAAATTAACCCAAACTGTATGTTTACTCAATTATTTTGTATTTTGTCACACGCATTCTCTTCCTATCGGTTAGTAAGTAACATCAATCAGATGAAACTCACTCCGAATTTTTCATTCCATAATTTTTTTCTTAATATGATTATTTTATCTATTAATTTATAAAATATAATTTTGAATAACATTATACATTCAATTAATTTGGGAGTTTTAAAATCATAAAAAAATTCAAATTTGTATGTTTATTGATGTTATTTTCTATTTTATTTATATTTCTAACTCTTGTATTCTGTTCAAATCACTAGTTTGAAACTGACAAATTATTCAACCAATCAATCCATTGATTTTCAGTATCGGTGGATTAGTGACAGGTAGAAAATTTGTCAATCCATCAAAGGTGATTCGGTTGATGAATTCCCTCCAAAATGGGTCCAAACTAACCAAGGCACACCCAGTATGAATTGGAAGCAAACATAGCAAGGAAAGAAGAGTGTAAAACTCTGCCTCTTAATTTGTTTTGTTCAAATCTTAGCGGTCGTTTGTTAACATATTTATTTCTTATTTTCTGTTTTTGTTTTTATTTTTTTTTTGAAAATTAAAAACAAAATTTGTTTGGTATATTGTTTTTATTATCAAAAAAAAAAAAAAATTGATTTCAAAATTTTTAAAAACACAAAAAAGTTATTTCCACTTGTTTTTAAAACAAGTTTTCACTTTTCCTCTCACCCACCACCTTTGGGCACCACCACCACCCTCCGCCGCCAATGGGTGGCGAGCTCCGGTCAACCTTTGATGGCTCTCTAGCAGGTAGGCAGTCACAATCGTGGTCTTCGGCCACCTTTTGGCATCTTTCCAACTATCTCGTGTCCTCTAACGATATCCAACCACTACCGGCGGACACCTTTAGCTACCCGTCACTACCAGTCACCACATCCGTCCACCTTCCATCTCTAACCACCAACTTCGGCCACTCATCAAATATATTTCTCAATTTTTAGTTTTATTTGTTTTCAAAATATTTTTGCATACCAAGCTACGTTTTCTGTTTTTATTTTTTTACAAAAGTAAACGAAAACCTATTTTTATTTTTTGTACACTGCAAACTGAAAACGTTTATCCTTTCAGTTTGGGTCACATCTTTTCATTTTTGGTTTCAAATTCATAATTTGAGCATGATTTCAAACTTTTGCCTTGCAACTATCATTTTTCCAACAGTTACCATTCATTCGAAGCTATTCAAACTTGAAACTCAACTGAATTTGTTCGAACTGGATGCTGTCAAACATTACACCAACCATTTGTGATTCTCTCCTCCTTTCAATTATTTTGAAAATTCTTTACACGGAAACGAGGTATAAGTCAAATCATTTTCATGTTAACCAAGCTGAAACGCACATGCCAAATTTTACTTTGCAGTTACCGTGACGATTTGGGTTGAACATTAACCAGTAGCAGTAATGCCACACCTTAAAATGTTGCTTCTATGATCTAATCTAATAAAAAAACTTTAACCGTGAGAAGAAAACACTGCCCCTTAGGGTCCAGACTCTCTTGGGCATCAAATTCAAGATGGGTTTTGTAGAGATGTGGTTTGGGCTTTTGCTGCAGCAACAAATTTCATGTTTGTGCATGAGGGCATACAATCCAATTCACACTGCCACGGAGCACCAAGCTAAGGCCAAGGAACCAACTCAGGCTACAGAAAGAACTATTCGGAAATTTCCTTAATATGTGAATTCATGGATGTCAATAGAAAAATTTTCTTGTACTATAAGTACTTTATGGGTCAATATGTCATATTTCTCGTCCGCCAATTAAGGAACATTTAGTTTCTCAAGCAAACATATAAAAGAAGAAAACAAAGATATGAACAAAAAGTAAAGTAACATCGTGACAAAGAGGACCCCTTAATCTGAAAAATGATTCAGGGCATCAAATTATTCATTTTTTATAGATAACAAGAGAATTATATAAATGTCATCCATCTACATTCTACTAAAATCCAGGAACAATGCAAGTAATACATATTTCTTTCAAGTCACAACAATATCTGTTGGCAAATCAAGCTCACTAAGAAAACTATTAAGGAGGCACAGATATGGAAGTGTTTATTGAAACTTACAAAAATGCTTTGGTAGCAGGGAAGCTTTAATCTTTATTCCAAACCTATGCCGCTATGTGATTTGAAGATGCACACGTGGATAAACCTATCTCGCCAACTTCTTCATCATTGTAAATTGCAACATCCCAGCCACTCTTGGGTATGTGAATAACTTTAATTCAAAGAAGCCCTCACACACGCGAATACTTGTCTGAGTTCCATACAGGGGAATACGTGTCTGAGTCCCATACAGGAGCTTTTGGGACAACATCCTTTAAAACTTCAGTTCCATTTTCCACACTCATTAGAGGATCAGATTCACCTTCCTTTGCCTGAATCAGACAGAAGAAAAAAAGAGTATTTGCAAGCATGTTTCCACAACATATCACATTTACGTTGTGTTTAGATCATGGATTTGGATTTGGATTGGGATTTAGGGAAGGAAACGGAGAACAAATTTAGCTTATATTTTATTCACATTTCATTCACCTTTCCCTTTCCCTTTCCCTTTCCAAAATCTTCATCCAAATCTATGATCCAAACACAGTCTTGATGAAAACATTTTTGGGGAGTAAAGAATGTAATATTGTTTGATAAAAAGAATTTGTTAACAACACTATGTAGTACCTGGGATTTTTGTGCCAATGCTTCTGAACCTTTTTGCTGACTCTCAAGAATGCAATAGTATGAATATAGAACCATCCCAACCATTGCAACAACAATTCCAAAAATGTTTCTCCAGCTAAAAGGATCATGAAGTAAAACATAACCAAAAGCCAATACTAGGCATGTTTTGAGATGCCCCAGTACCTGATAGGTGACAGGGGATGTCTTTCCAATTACAAGGAATGTACTAAAGTTAACAGAGACAGAGATCAAGCAAGATAGAACAATGAAAACCTGCAATAGCAGTAACTGATTTAGAATTTGAAAAAAAAATAAACAATTCAAAGGAAGAAAAGAAAAATACTGCTTCAGAAAATATTATATAATTCTCACCAGTACTTGGGATGTATACTTGAAAGCAAATACATTTTGGTTGGTTAGAAGCCTATCCAGAAATGGACCAACAATAAACAAGGTCATTGCTTGGTATGGACAAGACTGATATAGAAGTTGGGTTGATGAAACCATAAACTTCTTCTGGATGGTATTGGTCATCTGAAAGGAACTAGTTAAGATAATAAACAAGAATAAAGTATGGCTGCCAAACAAGAAGAAACACGTAGCCCAAGGACGGCTTGTTCTTGCAATGCATACGAGAATACTGTATCTATTATAATTTTACACATGTATAAAGAAATGCATTGGCTACTTGGCAATATAAGTATATGGCCTTGTTTGTTCATATTAAACTTTCACTAATTTGATTTTTCTTCATTTGCCAATTGTTGATGATAAAAGGTCAATGCATGCAGGTAAGGCAACTAGACTGAAGGATACAATTTGAGCAACGCATGTTGTAACAACTGCAAGGAGGGATAAGATGGAGCCCAGAACGTTGAGTTGCAGATCAGTAACAGTTGCAATTCCAACACCCAGAAGAAGGATGACAAGAGACATCTGAATCCCACGACTGGAGAACAATATGAGTTTAAAAACTTATAATACACAGTGTTGACCAGATAAAAATCAATAGCAATCGTGATTGAAGAAATGCAACTTCAAGTAAACATTAGCTGAAAGCATGACTTTATGTTGAAACTAGTAAACAAATTGGGTGACAAAGTGCCTATAATAGAGCAGAACTGAATGCAAGCACAACTTGGGAGATAAAAATATTTAGAGATCGATTGATATATCCATAATCCAATCACCTTATTTATATGTACTGCCTAAATAATCAGAGACTAATAAAAGTCAGAATACATGCTCAAGGAATAAGATTTGGAATAACTTGATAATTTACTTGAATATTATTTATTGCTTAACAACTGTTGAAGCTCCAAATTGAACAGATCAGGTAACAGTCGAGGAAAAAAAAATTCAACTTGAAGAATAGCCCAAGATATTCTTCAGGCACTTTTCTAGATTACCACAAACATTTTCAAGAAAACTTAATTTCACTTGAATTGTCAAATTATTATTTCTTATATAATATATACATACATGTATAATTCTTGACAGTTCAATGTGCCAACTCAACTCAAGGAAACCTCATTCCCCATTTGGAATCTACCACAGAAATCTTGTTTTTCCATTCCAAATTTTCTAGGGCCATAAACTTCAATTCACCCACATGTTATCATGACTTCTTGTACTATTGTAACCCACATTGATTTTGGCATTCCTCACTAGCATTACCCCCAATGCGTGCTTAATGTAGTATTTGTTGTCTTCATTGCACAGTCTTCATTGCACAAGGACCAAAACCATTAACTCGGCTTTTTTTAATCAAGAACAGATTATGCTATCATCTTACAACAGACGTGTTCATTTCTAATTTTAGCCTTTCCTATCTCACGATACATCTTTATCAACATCTGTATTTTAGCCATGCTTATCCCATATTCATATGGACATGATATTTCTTAACTACCATGCATTTGTCCATGAAGCATGAATGGTCTTATAATGGAATATCAAATTCCACAATCACATTCATTAATCACTCACACTTATCTCCACACAAAGTTTCACTCGACCAATCCAACTTCAATTCTAAGCAACATATTCTCCAATCTCTCATTCCCTATGGAAACATCAAGACTAGATAACAAAAAATTTCACTATTTGGTATTTGCTGCTATCAACATTCACAACTTCAATTTTTCATTTCAAGTATTGCAAAAGTTACATCCTGTGTATTCATTCTAATCCTAGTTCTGTATAGCCTTTTTAATTTTAAAGCTTTTCTCGAACTTCTAATTTTGCAATTACTATTAACAAAATCATCAACCAATCACAAAAGCCAGAAATCCTCAACTTGGACATGTCTTTTTAATTCATCAATAACTAAGGCAAAAAGGCAATGATTTAGAGTTGATTTTACACAAGGGCATTATTATTATTGAGAATGCACTTGCTTCTCTCCTAGTTTTTATTTCAGTCACAGTAACATCATACATGGTCTTCAATATATTAGCTGATCTGTTTCTGACTCTTCTCTTCTCAAATCACACCATATCTTTCATATCTATCATGTGCTTTCTCCAAGTCATCAATGATCATACAAAGATCTTTCTTGTTCTTTGAACATCCTTCATCAATCTCCTTTGTAAGTAAATACTTCACTATCAATCTCCATGCATAATTCATCACTGTTTTCCCAATGTTGTTTCAAGTCTTTTAATTGCTATTCAAAGACTTCCAAAAAAGGTTTCATGACTCGTTATTGTAGTATTATGACAAATTTGCAACTTTTTAGCATTCTCCAACACAATGGGCCACCCATGCAACCACAAAAAGTTAGGAAGTAGAAGCAACCTTCTTTATGACACAATTCATAGGCATAACATGAATGAGTTACCAAGATAAATTGTTCTCCTTCTGCTTGTGAGGATCCCTAACTTCCAGATTAACAAGTAGTCAAAGCAAACAAAACATTTTATTTTTAAATTTTCAAAGATAAAGGCACTTTGTGCTAGAAAAGGACACAACCCATGTGCATAAAATAACGGTGGTTAGTAATATAAAATCCAAGGCCAGTCTATCAAAAAAATGGCACTTTATATTACCATCTTAATAAAATTAACAAAAGATCAGTATCTCATATTTACAAGTAACGGTTAAGAAACTTAACCTTGCTTGATTTTTAAATTCAAATACATTTTTTGAGCTTTTCGTTTTTCTTTTTTTTGTTTTTGTCTTCCATAATTTATTTTTTCATATTTTAGTCATCTTTTTTTTTTTTTTTTTTTTTTTTGGTGATTGGCACCACGGTGTCCGGATCAAAGCCCCTCACTAAGGAGTTTTCCGCAAGTGCACCACGGTTAATTCAAAGATTTTCCTCAGTCCGATGACCCCAAGATATTGTTAACACCTAAGATATATCTGTTTTGATATTCAAATGAAAAAAGGGCAGACATAGCAATAAAGACCTCTCTCCTGACATCTCCTAAGCAAATTTAACTTTGTCCAGGCCAAAAGATAAGGATTAAAAGTTTAACGCATTAAATGAAAATTATAAATACAAAATAAAAGAAAGCTTCATCGTAATGATCAAAAGACAACGCAATTAATAATATTATATCCAACATTAGCATGGATTGACTACTGAGGATAATAAAAAAATCTTTAATTAGATAAATAATTTACAGGCAATATGAAAAATGGCTTTTTAGTCCCAGTTCATATACCATCATGATTCATGACATAAAGGTGCAATAATCATTACAGAAGCAATCCAGAAAGAAAAAAATAATTAAATCCAATTTTGGCATCCAAAAAACATGGGACCAAGCACTTCAGCAGATTTGTGTGTTCAGCTCAAGTTTTTGGACTTCCAACCTCAAACATGTAACAGCACACATGTGAAAATGAGGATTGCAGCTAAATATGGGGAGGTAAACCACAAAAAATTAGAATGATAAATGAATCTGGTCATGTAAAGTGCCCTAGGAAAGCTTCAACATGCACAAATAAGAGAAATTCAACAAAGGTGCCAACAATACAGAAACTAGTTCCATCACCGATGCACATGATGTATGTCTGATAAGAGCATAAACTAAATCAGATGACTGAATGTGCATTTAAATGTCAACTACTATGTTGTAGAACGGTGGAGTATCTCAAGATTAACCTGAATTTCTTGCCAAGGAAAAGGGACTCCAAGAATACAGTGCAAGGTATGATTGCCAGCTTAGTCATCTACAACACAAAAGCAACAAAGCCTTAGTGCAGAAATTTCATTAAGCGAAGACCTAGCATTTGAACATGTGGAAATAGAGAATATAAAAGATTCAAAAGATATGATTTATACCTGATAAAAACCAATAGAATTGAAACCAAGGCTAAGGTTTAAAAGTCCAATTGAAATGCCATTTAAAACACCAAAGCCTATGACGGCGGTTCGATCAAAAGGTTTGTGTTCAAAAAATTTCATCCATAAAGCGATATGAAGTGAACAGAAAGTGACAAGAAGATGCCAGCTTGTCAAAGTTGTAGCTGCATAAAGACAAATGAGATGAATTATCTTTTCATAGGCTAAGAAGAAACTTACAAGAAGATCATAACTAGCACTAGTACCCATATAAAGCTAGTTAAAACTCCAAATTTTACATTAAAGAGTGCATTGCAATAGGAAAGATGAAAGCAACTAAAAAGGATTCTCACTGCACAACTTTGTTAGGCACAGCCAAATACTTAATTTCCCTTATTGCCATTGCAATCAGCAAGACATGGATCATGAATGGTTCCAGCTGGAAATAGGTTATTGAAATCAAGTGGAATATGCAATGGGGGCTCCTTCAGAACAATATAATTGTGAATTGGCCATATTCCTCAATGAGAATATCCCCATCCCATCAACTAGCATCATATTTGAATTTATATATAATAGCCATGTCTAACACAAAAAAGTATGTTAATTTCCATGCAATATCCAAATACCAGTAAGAGCTCCTTTTCAATGGACAGCTCTGCACCTTGAGAGCCACCTTTGATTACTCTATCTAATGCATAATTTGGTGTTTGCTTAAATCTTCAATTAAAGTAATACAATGACTAATTTGAGGTAAATTAGATTTGATCTAGTTGTCAGCACTTGAACCCCCATGTGGTCCACAATGTTCCTCACCATGAAAAAGCACATGAAGTCTTATTTCTAAGAACTGCACCAATATCCAATTGAAAAACCCAACCCACACTTTTCCTTAAAACCTAAGTGTTAAGGAAAGGAAAACTGTAGCCTTATAACCAGCATAGATGAGGCAACTCCAGGCGATGTGGGATACATTCCAACACACACTCCTGGACCACAACATACAGTAGCCGAACAAACGACACACCAATCACAGGCCCAACCAAGCTCGGATACCAAATTAAAAAGCTCAGCCCACACTTTTCCTTAAAACCCAGGTGTTAATGAGAGAGAAACTATAACCTTATAACCAGCACATATGGGACAACTTCAGGCGCCGTGGGACACATTACAACATATCCAACCAAGAAAAGCCATCCAAGCAGAAGAACATATCACGATAGATTTAGAATCTTCACAGTACTGTCAATTGCGTTTTATAGACTGATATTACTGTGCTAGATTCTTGTTACCTAATTGCTATTGACTAAACTAAAGAAACATGTAAAAAAAAACATGAACTACACCTTAACAATGTAGAAATTTAAAACTAAATAAAATATATATATATACTTGGGAATAAAAAAAACTCCCACACATGTATTCGTGATCAGCCTCCTGTAACTAATAAGACCCGAACACCTGTAAATTTTCCCATGTAGGGACTTGGGAGAGGAATTCTAGCCCCTTTACCAAAAAGTCCTATAGATAGAAATCGTATCATATTAAGTCCCAAAGATATTCTATAAACCCAACAAGTCTCATAGCTATACAAAAGACCAAAAAACCCAGTTTTTAGATAGTTACAAATTTGGCAACAAAATCTATTTTTACGAGAAATTCATGAGTACTTGCTCCATTTGGACTCATTCTCTGTGTATTATATTATATATAATTATGTGAATTACTGTTAGTGTGAATTTATGATAACAATAAAAGTTGTAAGGGAGAGGCTACTACGTGCACCCCAAAAACGGTGCATACGGTATTGCACCTTATACAAAAAGTGCAACTTTTACTACAAAATGTGCAACTTTTATCACAAAAAGTAACTTTTTATTCGTCAGAAAATATAATTTTTAGCTCATCACAAAAAGTATTAACTTTTATCACAAAAAAGTATAACTTTATCATTCATAACTTTAAGGGTGCACACCATAGCTTTGCCATTCATAACTGTCACCACAAAAATCATGACTTCCATCACAAAAATTTTTAACTTTCACCACAAAAATCATAATTTTTCTTACAATGTGCACTTTTTTAGGGATGCATATTATATCATTTCCAAGTTGTAATTGTCAAACACGTCCAATGAATAAAAAAGTGAGATTCTAGGAAGTGTAAAAAAGTTAAAGCATGAATAGCCAAACTTAAAACTGTAACACACAAGTTTTAAGTGTGATACTTCACACTTTCGATCAATAAATTTATTAGAACATTATCACATCTTTAAATCATTTAATTGAAAGTGAGAATATTCACACTTTTTCACATTGAAATTACAAAAATCAACTAATAAAAAAGTGTGAAATTAAATTTTTTATTCTGAAATACAAAAAAATATGGTAAAAAATTGTGAACTTTCACACTTTATTACACTACGAAAATACAAAAACCACATAGAGAAACTCTAATCCATGAAAGATAATCGTAGGTTCATCCATTGAGATGTGAATATTGATTGATCATGATGATGATCAATCATCTTTAAAAAAAGATACGGTACAGTAGTGTTGAATTTCATCAGAAAAGGCCACCATTTTTTTATTCATGAAGGTGGGAAGCACCATCCCCATTTAGATGGCAAAGTAGTTACGTTGGTTGAGGCATGATTGATTGTGGTGGCAAAATAGATTTGTGGAGATTTGATTCCATAAAAAATCTAAATATTTATGCATACAATAAATACAATGATATAAATATCATTTTAAATTAAGGGAAAAATATTCATTACAAATTGTTAAAATTAAAAAATGGGAATTCATCTCCTAATCTTCTAAGTGAAACTAAATGGGTTAATAGATTTTCCAAAGTATTTGTTATAAATCAAAATCAGTAGGACTTTGCACTAATTTTCCTTCTTTTTTTTTTTGGTGGTATTGGTCAATAGCAAGATTGAAAGTTTTGCATGTACTTCATATATTGGTTGCATAGCTCCCCCACTGAATGGTTCAGTTATAGCTTTGGAATATACAGTTCTCATATGGAGAACTTCATTAAATTTATAGTAAATACAATTAAGAAAAATATATAGAAAACATAATGTAAGCAATTGATTGTAAGCAACTCACCAAAATTAAAACCTAATGTGGTAATAAGGGCCTTATTGCAGATCACAATTGAAACTGACGAAACCACTGATAGACTCAGCGCACCAACGGTCCCGAGCTGAAACCTCTTGCTCTCAGTCATCTTCTCTCTCTCTTTTCTCCAATCACAACACCTTTATTTCAATCTAGCAACAATCCAAAAAAAAAAAAAAACCCTAAATTTCCCAGCAAATGAAAAAAGAAAATTACAAAAAAAAATCTGAAATAAATTACACAAAACTTCATAATTTGTTCCAGATATACTCGAGGAAAGCACGAATTCGAAAGTGAAACGAACTCAATTTTTCAAATTAAAACCAGACAATGAAGAAAAACAAATTAAAATCAGTACATTTCAGCCATTCATTCAAAGTACTAGATCTGATCCCTAAATGAATGAATATATGTAGAGATTGGAGAGACTTACAGTTTGAGCTTGATCAACAGAAGGAGAAAAAATCAGGGGCTTGTGATTGCGTGTTTATGTATATCTTCAGAGCCAGTGTAACCACCGAACTACAGATATATATATATATATATAGAGAGAAATAGATTGTATCAAATCACCATTGACAAGCAATATTTTAAGGTAAATCAGATCTCAGAAGAGCAGAGTAGAGAGAGAGAGAGAGAGAGGCGAAGAGTCATGGTTGCTGACTTGGTTTCTCTTTCTCTCTCTCAGCCCTTTCTACGCGGGTTGTACGGGCGGTTTGAATACCTACATAAATAAATAAAATAAAAAAATACAAGGAAAGACCGTCCAAGACACGCGCTTTCAGGGGCGTCAGAACAAAAAGCTGTAAATAAAGAAAACTTAGGGGACTTATGTACTGATACAAAAGTAGACTTTTTATTGTTTAAAAGTATCTTCAACGGTATTTGTTAAAATATTATTGTTATTATTATAATTTGGTAATAAATAGTAGTAATTTATCAAATTATAGTAATAGTGTTCCAATGGTACACATATGTTATTCTGACAAAGGAAAATGAGTGAGAGCACTAATTAGTGCTACCACTAATGATGTGGCAGTGGGTCACACCATGAATGATTTGATATTTTGGCTTTAGTGTTGTATTTTTTTTTCTTTTTTTATTGAGTGCCATGTTATTAGTGGTATTTTTAGAGTTTCAAAATTAGTGGTCTCTATCATTGTTGTTCTGACAAATCCCAATCAACTTTCTCTCTAAATTTATAAGTGTTATTTGAATATAAATTTTTTAGTAATTTTTTTTTTTGTTTATTTTATCTTTTGTGACCATTTAAAAAAAATGAAAAAATAAATTACTCTTTTTTGAAAAAAATAAATAAATTACCCACTGAGATAAAACTCATTCCAAAACCTTCATACCAAACTCTTCACCCATATGAGATTAAACCCATTAAAAAAAAACCACACTTTCATTCTGCTTTTCTAAGCTTCAAAATAGAACAACCTACAACAACCAACTCCATCTATCTCTCTCTCTCTCTCTCCTCAATCTTTCTCTCTTACCCCCATGAAAATAAAGAAGATCAAGCTGAAGTTTCAAAATGCTGAAATTATCTGAAATCCATCAAGCATCTTGAAATCTATGTATTTATTGTTTAGAATTTGCTTCAAATTTTCAGATTACTTGAGATTTGCTTCAGATTGTTTGAGATTTGTTAAGATTGCTTTAAATTTGTTTGAAATTGCTTGATTGTTGTTGTTTTTAACCTAATTCGGTCCTTTTTTTTTTTGAGTTAATGGTGAATTTTGTTTCAAAAAAAGAAAGAAAGAAAGAATTTGGCAATTGCCAAATTGTTTTAAAAAATTGGTAAACGAATTCTGTTTTTCTACGTAAATGGATTCTGTTTTGTCGATTAAATTTGGAGCCAAAAATCTGTTAATTCTTGATGATATGGCATGTTTGGCAAATGCCATTTCCGTTGTCAAATTTGGCAACAGAAATGGCATCTGCTATGTTTAGCAGGGGAAATAGCATGCCATTGGAGACCCTTTTTTTTTTCACTTTTGTCAAATTTTAGCTTTGGCAGCTCCTTTGGCAATACCATTGGAGATGCTCTAACGAGGCCTATAATAATTAATATATTTTTTTATTAAATATTATTAAAAAAATATTACTAATTATAAATTTTAGCGATAGTTTAAAAATATCACTAATTTTTAATTTTCAGTGACAGTTTAAAAATTGTTATAGAAAAACGTTACTAATTATAAGTTTTATAGACAATTTATAAAAATCGTTGAAAAAAAAATCACTAATTATCAATTTTAGCGACACATGAAAAAAAATCATTACAAAAAATTATTTTTAACAACAATTTTACTAGAACTTATTTTTCAATAGAACTTATGGGAATTAAGTCTAACTTAGGACCTATTGATAGTTTATCTGAAAAATTATTGGTTGGTCATCAGGACCACGCAGTTATGACCCCAGTCAATCACAAACTCTCATGTCCCTCATATTTCTCAATTGCCTAATACAAAATCGGGAGTCTCACATCTTCTATTAATCACAATGCATATGAAGCATTATGTGGTGTTGCCCCCAGACCAACCAATAATTTCTCGTAAATAAAAGAAGTATTTACCTGGGTAAATTACAAATACACCCTCTGAAGTTTGCTTAAAATACATATTACTTTCTGTGGTTTGAAAAATTATAAATACCCCCTTATTAGAATTTTTTATTTAACATAAATAACTAAAAAAATAAAATTCATAATTGCTCTCATATACAATAATAAAATTACCTAAATTATTAATTAAAATATATATTTAATATCATTAAAAACTGTTAATTAACTTAATAATTTATTAATAAAATGAGCGATTATTATAAAATTAGAAATCTCAATGAGTGAAATGTAATTTTCAAAATTACATAAGACAATTTGTATTTTAATCAAATCTCAAAGAATGTATTTATAATTTACTCTATTTACATAAAATCTCTAAATTATTATAAAATATCACTTTAACCCTTGAACTTAAAAAATATACAATTAGGCTCCTTTAACTATCAAAATCTATCACGTACATTCCCTTCATCTTTTAGCCATCAGTAAATCCGTCAGCTTGAAAGTCACGCGCCATAATTTTATTTATTTGATGACTAAAGTATCTTTTTGTAATTAGTTAATTATATACAAATTCCTTGTACTATCGTAAAGGGTTATTTTAAAGTTATTTTCTAACTTCTTTTTTTTTAATTTATTTTAAATCACATTATTTTTTATATTTTTTATATTTTTTATCAAAAATTAAAAAAATAAATTTTAATCATTTTTTTAAAACATTATAAAATATTATTTTATTATCTTGAGAACTATAACGAATGTCTAAATTATAAATACATATAATTAGACTCTTTTACTAATAAAATGTCGAACACTGTTAACAGAAACGATGAAATGACCAAATTACCATCATCTTTTTTATTATCTCATACACTCGTTGACTATTTGAAATTCATCAAAAACCATTCACCTTGTTTGATTAACACTGTTTTTCTAAAAGTTAAGATTTTAATTTTCTGTGTATTTTTATTTTTAATGAAATTTTTAAATATTCTATGTAAAAATTTTATTTTTTAGATACATTTAGATACACTTAAAAAATATAATATTTATAAAAAAAATAATTCACTAAATAGAAAAAAATATTTTAAAAAATAAAAAAAATTCAAAATATTTTTCTATTTTGTTGTATTCAATAATTTTTTTTTAAAATTTTTATACAAATTTTATATTTTATAAGTATATCAATATTGCGTGGATTTAAAAGTTAGAAAAGTTGGTTAAAATAATTTTTAAAAAATCAATATAAATATAAAAATATGAATTAAAATTTTAAAAAAATATTTTTGAAAATTTTAAACTAAACAAAGTGATTATATATATTTTTTTAAATTGAAGGATTTTTTTTTTTTAATGAAGTGGGGAGGTTAATGGACATGACTAGGGTTTCTCATTTTTATTATTATTATTATTTTTTTAATATTGTAGTGGTTTCTGATGTCCTTGAAAGAGAAAATAAGTGTATGAAATATAGACAAAAGTGAGTAATTTGATCATTTTATTGTTTCGTTAATGACGTCAATGTGTGTGACATTTTGATAGTATCTCATGACACGAAACCATCCTTAAAAATTTGGGTAATAATCGACCAATAACCGGTAGATTACCGAAGGTCTCAAACGATCATACAAGATATTTATGCTAATAGGACAATAAACGGAACGTATAATAAAGAGAAGTCCATTAAGTTATGCCAATCATGAGCAAAAATTATGAAGATAACCTCATAACACATTAACACATTTACATACCCAAGCAAAAATATAAGTGCCACAAGAAATTTACATATATTGTTTACAAACCCAAGACCGTAATGGCAAAAACAAAATAAGGCCAAGGTGTGGTGTGAGTTAAAGACAAAACTCCATTTCAGTGGCATGACTCGATTGGGTTACAAAATAGCTCATGAAGCTGACTCTAGGGATGTGCTCCATGCTGCTGATTACCTACATGTGCATACATAATATTTGGGTGAGCGAAGCTCAGTAAATAATAATACGATAAAATAGTGTAAATAGATGATCATAAGATTCTCACAATGTCCATAGTCATATATTCATATATTCAAAATGGCCTTAGGCCCAATTATATAACAAACGGCTTCGGGCTCAACCATATAACAAGCGGCCTCGGGTCCAAACATATAACAAGCGGCCTTGGGCCCAAACATATAACAAGCGGCCTCGGGCCCAAACATCTAACAAGCGGCCTCGGCCCCAATCATATAACAAGCGGCCTCAGGCCCAAACATATAACAAGCGGCCTCAGGCCCAATCATATAACAAGCGGCCTCAGGCCCAATCATATAACAAGCGGCTTCGGGCCCAAACATATAACAAGCAACCTCAGGCCCAATCATATAACAAGCGGCCTCAAGCCTAATTATTTAACAAGTGGCATCAAGCCTAATTATTTAACAAACAGCCTCGGGCCCAACATTTATGTATGTGTGGACCCAAAAGGTGACTCGTACGGCCTCTAGAGATGACCCATACTGGAGCACTTAGTTCCGTACAGCACTTTGTTCCATACCAGAAACCAATAGGTCATACAGACTGAGCAATTCATATCATGTCATAGCATAAACAGAACGGATAAACGAAACAGCCTTGGGCCCACCATATCATATTACAAACAATTCACATTTCTTGTTCATAACTCACTTCACATTTCTTGAAAACTCGTGCATTTTGACAAAATACGATATTTAAAAGATCATGTCGTACATAAATCAAAATAGATAATGAAAACATATCTTTACTATACTATTACTCACAGTGGTTTCCAAAAATGGTTGATTGTTCCTCGAATCATGACCTACAAACACAATGCACATGGCACAACATATCGGTACGTAGAATTACTCTATTGATCAAATTTATTTCTCTTAATCTTTTCTTAACTAAATAAATCAACCCCTTACTTTGCTCCTTAACCAATTATTTTTGTTGGTTCTAAACTCATTAGTCCTCAATGGGTCATAATCCATGTCTAGAAAAATAGGAAGAAACGAAAGAAAACTGGGTTATGAGAGGAAATAGCATGAAACGGTTAGAAAGAAAGTGAACATCCTTCACTAATTTGAACATATCTATTTGTGTACTTATAATTTGGATGTGAGACCACCTCCATTGAAAACTAGACTTCTGGGGCTTCAATTTAGGCTTAAGAATAATCTAAAAATGGAGTTCGGATGAGGGAGGTATGCATTTTTGAAGTTACTAGGTATAAGCTGAAACAAAGTTGGCCGCACGTGCGCCCACTTTGACTGTTCATGCGGTGACTGGGCCGCTCGAACGGTGGCCTTGGCCGCTCGAGCGATGGTTTAAGCTGAATACAACCCTCTATTTTTCATCATGTTTCGCTTGTGCGAAGCTCATGGTCGCTCGTGCGGCCTGGGCAAAATCAAACAGTCCAAAAATGGCCAAAAATGTCAAACCTTCCAAACTCGATTCCAAGCTCAAATGTATACAAAAACAACTCAAAAACATGATATCTAAGCATGATACAAGTGTAATTCCATATTAAACATATCAATCTTGCATCAACAACAATTCCATGGTTTCATCTTTTCACAATTTCATGGTTTACATACACAAGTTCAAAATACATATATTCATGAATGATTTTTTCACAAATCTTGTTTGTATGAACCATCTAGGGTTTGTTTCATGGATCAATCATAAAAATGAACTCAAATCAAACAATGGTGTAGAGGTTAAGGTTCAATTTCATGCCTTTAGCTCTAGTCACTACACAACTCAAAACCCTAGCTCAAAATTCCTAATCTCTTCATGATTTCTTGACAAAGATGAGTTAGAGACAAAGATTGTAAATAAATTTCCATACCTTAACTCAAATCTATGGTTTGCCCCTTGATTCCCTTCAAATCCCTCGCTTTTTTCTTTTCCTCTCTCTCTCTAACTTATACTGTAGAGCCCTCTTCCAACCAATGAAGAACAAAAGAGGCTATACATATATAACATAACTCAAAAATCTTAATTTATTCCTTACGAATCATAATTTTTCAAAATCTCACCAAAGGCTCTAAAAATCATGCTAATCATAGCTATGAAATAGGTTTTTGTTTATCGCGTCTCTACAGCCTTCAATTTCAGTTCAAAGTTTCAATTGCAACAGATATCACTACTTTCAATAGATATTTTTTCCAAATTCACATATTTCCCATACTTAAACTTGCAAATTCATATCAAATACATAATCACATACATAATTAAACATAGTATAGGTTAGGTTATCACATAGTTGAAGGCCTAATAGTACGTTTTTGTAATTCAAAGAATACAGTAATACTTCATGATAGTTTATGGGGTAAAATGATGTTTCATGATAGTTCAATGGGGTAAAATAATACAAGGGATGTGTGATACTTGGTAATTAAACATGTTCCCTTAATGTTGTTAAAAGATTTTATAATATCGGATTAATTTTTACAATTTTTTTGTTTAATTTAAGGAGTCAAAATATTACTTATTAATAATTTAGAAGTCTTCGTGTAAATGCTTCCGTTTCATTTTGATCTTGATTTTGAGAAAGGTTATGTATATTTTATCCTTTTAATACGTTGATCCTCTTTATTACATTATTATAATAAAGATCTCTATTACAACTTATTAAATGGATCCTTTTTAAAAAATATTTAATTTGTCAACTAATTAATGAAAATTTTGATTTTAACTTATATAATCCATATAAACTTCTCCAATGGAGCTAAAAAATAACATGAAGTTTGAAATTTTTCACTTTAATAGCTAACTAAAAGATAAACAAGAAATTCTAACCGTTTTCTCTCTCTCTCTCTCTCTCTTTCTTTCTCTAAGAAACCTTAGTCTCTCTCTATTTTTACATGTTCTTCTAGCCATCATCTCCCCTTCATTTCTTCCCTTGTAGTTTATCCTATTTTCTTTCTTATCCATCACTATGCTAGCCACTGCAGTTCATCTCGTCTCCATCATCGGGTTTGCCACTAACGAAACTTTCAGATCTTCACTCACATCTGATTTTTTATGGAGATTTGATATTGTTAAACGTGCTTTTATATGCTAAGCGACCACCTTAGATTCAGAATGTTTTATTTTTGTAATATAAAAGCAGGAATTAAGGTACTACAGATAACGATTGTGATGATGAACGGATCATGAAGGTGATTGGTAATGCTTGTTTGGTGGTGTTTTTTATTTTTAATTTATTTATTTTATTTATTTATTTTTTTATCTTTCTATATAGAGGTTTTCTTCTCTTTTCATGAAGGTTTATTTTTCTCCCTAAGTAGAGACTCGTATCCTCTTTACATGGAGGTTTTCTTTATTTCTTTTGAGATTTATTTTGTACGCTAATATACTTTAATTGACAACTTATTGTCAAATATACCATATATGAAACCTCGTGCTTTCCCATAAATAAATTTTAAAAAATAGCTAACTAAAAGATTTGTTATAATGCATTATAAATTTGGCACAAGATTTAATTATAAATAAATTTGCCAATTCAATAAAGTTATCCATAAACACTATATTCTAGAAATACTATTCCTTTTTTCTCAAAAGTAACAGAAATCAAAACAAAATTTCAAATCATTTCATCAAAGAAATAAAAATAAATTAAGATTTATAGCGATCCCGGTTTTCCCTTCATTTGTTTATTGTATTCTGGACTTGGTTCCGTGATTATGTTGTTGTCTTATTCTCATTTTCATCCTTTACTCTTTGAATTTGAGTCTTGGGTTGTATTGGGCAGGTTTGGAACAGGTTGGTTGTGTTTAGAAACCAAAAGTTGATGCCCAGATTTTGACTTTCACGCTCGAGCAGGGCTTTTGATGCTCGAGTGGGCCCTTTGTTGTTGCTTATCCGATCGAGCGAGCATTTTGACGCTCGAGCATGAATATTCATCTCCCAATATTTTCTCTGCAGGTCATCGTACGCTCGAGCGGGAGTTTTGACGCTCGAGCGAGCCCTTTCGTTTTTGTTCCTCTGCTCGAGCGGGGAGTCTGATGCTCGAGCGGTGACCATGGTCTGCAAAACTTTTGGAAATGTGCATTCGGCGCTCGAGCGGCGCTTTTGACGCTTGAGCGTGAGTCTGTGTCTGACGCTCGAGCGGGGAGTTCCACGCTCGAGCGGGGCGACTTTTATATCAGTCCAAAAAATGACATTTTGGATCACTTTTTGACTTTCTTTCTCTCTCCTACTTTTTCAAAACCTCCATTGAAGAGCACCTCACTCTAAAAACCCCAACTTCTTTCTAGGGTTTGATCTAGTAGGAGTGATCTTCTATCCTTGGGCCTTTGTAAAAGTGTGGAGCTTGTTTAGGGCTACATTTTGATCCGAAAAATATTAGGGTTTGGAGCACTTTCAAATTTTTTCATCTTCTCCTTTGAGCTCCGAATTTGAGGTAGGGATAACTATTCATTTTTATGGTCTTTGACATAAACTATTGGTCGTTTTGATGAAATGTTGAAGTTGGGTAAATTTGGGTGTTAGGGTTTCGAAATGAATAAAGAGGGGTTTGGTTATTTTGACTCATAAATGTGTATCTTGGGTCTTAAAATGATGGTATTGATGTTGTTGATGATATATGGGACCTTTGGGTCATTGTAGACAAAAATGAGGAGAAAGCCCTAAATTGTAGCATGAATTAATTTATATAATTAATTTGGGAATGTTATGGAAATATGGAATTGGGTTGGAAATAATGAAATTGGCTCATTATAAGAGGGAATGGTGGAGTTGGATTTATTAATCGCTCACTTATGAAATTATTGTCAATTTATCTGTTGATGCATTTATTATCTGTTTAGAAATAAATTGCTTTGGGCTATCGGTGGAGGATAGTCTTGATTGTTGTAGACAATGCATGAAGATTAGGCGAATTAAAACTAATCAATTGATTATGTCATCGAATATGACGGTTGGAATAATACATCAAATTTATGTATTGACTGCTCATGTATATGATATGTATTTATATACATTGTGTTGTATGAGAGGAGATATGGGATGCACTCCACGGTTTAGGGGAAGATAGGAGATGGACTCCTAAACTGGATTTTATTTGGAAAGAGATAGGGGATGAACTCCATTGATACAACATACCTGTGTATCATTTATGAAGTATGGAAGTATTTTAATGTGTTATTGATATAGCGAATCTGTGTATCATTTATGAAGTATGGAAGTGTTTTGATGTGGTATTGATACAGCAAGTATGTATATCTATTGTGAATTATAGAAGCGTTTTGATATGAGTTATAGTCTCATTAAATTATTGGCCAGGTTCTGAGCCTTATTCATAGATTGAGAACTGGATAAGTAATGGAAAATGAAATGAAACATGGACATATTTGTCATCGAATTGAAATGTGTTATAAGTTGGTACATATGAGTTAAACATTTATCGAATGCTAATGTTTTAGTTATTGCTCATATTATGTTTAACATATCTCTACTGGGCGTTGGCTCACTCTATATGGGACATCATTTTTCAAGTTCAGGTATTATGTCGCCTCCGAGGTCTTAGCTTGGATGGTTGTGGGAGTTGAAGGCTCTTGTTTATTTTGTGTATTACATATAAATCAAGCCAATGGCTTATTTTGTGCTTTGATTTAGTACTTTCTTTTTGTAACCAAGTGTTGATTTGGAAAGTTGTAAGCCCGTAGGGCATTTACTTTTGATATCAACATGTAATACTTTTGTAATGAATACTCTGATGAATATAATTATGCTTTATTCTCTTAAGTATATAGATGTCTTGAATGTATGATTTATGAGTTTATTTTGAGGGCGTTACAACTTGGTATCAGAGCGTACCGGATTCGAATACTTTGGGTACGCGGGAAGTGGTTAGTACCACAATGGGTTTGTCTCGTTTGTTAGAGACCTATGTATGACATTATGTATTTATTTGACAACATGTTTATGTGACTATTTGGGTATGGGATTTAATTTCTAGGGTGTTGATTGGATCCTTGGGTTTCTGTGAGTATTGTTGGAAAAACACTTGATCAATGCTGTTTCTAACCGGAACTCTAGTAACGCCTCGGGACTATCATTATCCAGAAATGAAATTCGTAGGTGCTTATATGATTATGTGCTTACGTGGAATGGATTACAATTATCCAAGGTATTAGGACGCGAGTGTTATACCTTGGGCACATTTGTGAATGTGCTAATGTTCTTCGTTACCTTTATTAGGATGTTAGGACGAGGACGTGGTGGTAGGTGAGGTAGGCCTAGGAGGCAGGAGATGCCTATACCGGATGAGATTCCAGTGTAGCAGGAGGGTGTTGGTCAGGTCTAGGAATGGCAACGGGGCGGGGCGGGGCCGGGGATCGCACTCCCCGTCCCCGATCCCCGAAGCTACAAAACTCCCCGTCCCCGTCCCCGATCCCCGACGGGGAACCCATCACCCCCCCCACCCCCGCCCCCAACGGGGATCGGGTTTCCCCGACCCCGAAAAATCCCCGTAGCTCCCTCAACATCATTTTCATCAACGGCAACATCATCAATCACCAAAAAAAAAAAAAAAATTAATAACAATATGGAGACAGACAGATTACACACTGATAATACAAACACACATATATGTATATACATAAATGGCGGAATCTGATCATCTCAGATCTGAGATGTGAGATGTAAGGGCTGCAGTGGTGTGGAGGAGATGGGATCTACTCAGATCTGTCCAGATCTGTCGTGGTGGTGGGGACCGAAGCCGGAGGAGGAGGAGGAGGAGGAGGCGGCGACGGAGGAGGGTGTGTGTACTGCTGCGGAGGAGGAGATGCACTGTCGCCACTGGAGAGAGAGAGGAGATCGCACTCTGTCGCCACTGGAGAGAATAGAGGAGATCGCACTCTGTCGCCACTGTAGAGAAGAGGAAATAAGAGAAGACAAGAGAGAGAAACAGTGAATGTGTAAGAGATAAGAGTGAGTGAGTGTAAACATATATATATATAATATATAATATTTAAAGAGTGCTGTCAACCAAACCACACCCTAACCATATATATATATATATAATATATAATTCATAATTCGGGGCTGACCGGGGCGGGGGGCGGGGCCGGGCCGGGGCCGGGGCCGGGGCCGGGGATGAAATATGTATCACCGTCCCCAGCCCGAATGTCACCGGGGATTTATTTTTAAATACCATCCCCGGCCCGTAGGGGATATTTTTCGGGGAAAAACCATTCTTATCGGGGACGGGGGGTCGGGTCCCCGTCGGGCCGGGTTCAAATTGCCATCCCTAGTCAGGTCAATGTGGCCAAGCCAGTAGGTCAGTAGGCCATGTGTGCCTTAGCCCGTGAGATGGCAGGAGCGTTGAGGGAATCTATGGGCATTCTCAGGGCTGAGAATCAAGCCCAGGCCCAGGTTGTTGATGCAGCGCCTTCTTTTCTAAAGAGGGAGTTTTTCCGGTCAAATCCGAATGAGTTTGTCGGTGATCCGGAAAAGCCACTTAAGGCTAATGAGTGGTTGGAACAGATGACTAAGACATTTGAGATGCTTGGCATCGAAGAAGGGGCATTGAAGGTGACCTTGGCATCTTTCCAGCTTAAGGGGGATGCGGGTTAGTGGTGGAAGTTCATGAGGGGTCGTATTGGTGGTACATGGGAGGCTTTTGTAGATGCTTTCCAGGAGAAGTTCTTATCTCCAGCTGTCAGGGAGAAGCTGAGGGACCAGTTTTGTCAGCTTAAGCAACTGAGTTCTTTAGTGGCCGAGTTTGAGGCCACATTTACTAGTTTATCCAGGTTTGCACCTGAGCTTGTGGCGTCTGAAGAACGCCGTTGTCTGGAATTTGAGAAGAAGTTGAGGCACAGGCTTAAGATGAGAGTTAGAGGATCCATGACCTGGGAGTATGGGCGTCTTGTGGATGCCGCGGCCCATATGGAGATTATGATGCACGAGGAGGAGAAGAGGATAAGGGGCTCCAAAAGGAGTCAGGATGGTAGGGGGATGGTAGGAGGCAGAGGGGTTCTAACTCTCAGCAGTCCCAGAGTGGTTTTGCGAGATCTACCTTTCTAGTGCCGAGTGCAGGTTCTAGGAGAGGCAGTCAGGGTGACATTACTTGTTACAAATGTGGTTAGTTGGGCCACAAGTCTTCAGCTTGCCCGCAGAAGGGAGGAGGGCAAAGAGCAGCTTCATTTTCGGTTTGACCTCAGAGCCAGAGTCAGGGCAGAGGCCAGCCGCTCTCTTGTTACCAGTGTGGTCAGGCAGGGCACCTGAAGAGGTTTTGCCGCAGTTGAGTGCTACATCGGGTGTGTCTGGTTCTAGGCAGACGTAGAGTTTTCAGCTAGCACAGTCAGTACAGGCCACGAGGGCCAATTAGGGGGTTTCATCGTCTCAGTCTGTGCAGCAGTCTTTTGCTCCTAGGGGTGAGCAGGTAGATCAAGGGCCTACAGGACGTGTGTATGCTGTTACCGCATAGGATCTAGTACCGGCTCCATCTGTTGTGAGAGGTACCTTTTTGTTTTGCAACTCGGTTGCCAATGTGTTGATTGATACAGGTACATCACATTCCTTTATATCTGCTGTATTTGCATCTCTTTTGGGGCTGGAGTTGGCACAACTAGCATCTCCTATTTGTGTAGTATCACTTGTTGGGGGTGAATTGATTTTGAAACAAGGGTGTAGAGGCTGTGATATAGAGGTCGCCGACCGTTGACTTTCATTTTCTTTTGTAGCTATGGCTATATCAGGTTTTGATGTTATTTTGGGTATGGACTGGCTATCTTCATACCGGGCTATTATTGATTGTTACCACCAGAGGGTCACTGTATGTACCTTGAGTGGGGATTGTTTCCATTTCTTGGGGGATCGGGTAAGTAGTGTGTTGCCACTGGTGTGTGATTCGTGAGGGCGGAATGAGCTTAGTGGTCTTTTTGCTAGCTTTATGAGTGGTGAGTGTGATAAGACCCGGACTGTATTGCCGAGAGTGGTTTGTGAGTACTCAGATGTCTTTCCCGAGGATCTTGTGAGTTTGCCACCACATCGAGAGATTGAGTTCTCTATTGATTTAGTGCCCAGCACGGCGCTGATTTCCATGGCACCTTATCGTTTTGCCCCAGGCGAGTTGAGTGAGCTGAAGATTCAACTCCAGGAGTTACTAGATAAGGGTTTTGTCCGCCCTAGTGTTTCGCCGTGGAGAGCACCGGCCCTCTTTGCTAAAAAGAAAGATGGTGCCTTGAGACTTTGTATCGATTACCGAAAGTTGAATTGGGCTACGGTTAAGAATAGGTACCTTATGCCCCGTATAGATGATCTGTTTGACCAGTTGAAGGGGTCCCGGTGTTTCTCTAAGATAGACTTGAGATCGGGTTACCACCAGTTGAGGGTCAGGGAGGAGGATATTCCGAAGACGGCATTCCGTACGCGGTATGGCCACTATGAGTTTCTGGTGATGCCATTTGGACTCACCAATGCACCGGCATTATTTATGGATTTGACGAATCGGATCTTCCGGGAATTCTTAGATCGTTTTGTAGTCGTTTTCGTAGACGACATTCTGATTTATTCACCGTCTGAGGAGGAGCACGAAGAACACTTGAGAGTGGTGCTTGAGTTGCTTAGAGCCTATAGGCTGTATGCCAAGTTCGGGAAGTGTGAGTTCTGGCTAAGAGAGGTTAAATTCTTAGGCCACGTGGTTTCCGGAGAAGGGGTGTCTGTTGATACATCCAAGATTGAGGCAGTGCAAGATTGGGCACAGCCTAAGAGTGTTTTTAAGATCTGTAGTTTTTTGGGATTAGCTGGGTATTATTGTCGGTTTGTGAAGGATTTCTCCAAACTAGCTTCGCCGTTGACTAGATTGATGCAGAAATGGGTCAAATTCGTATGGAGTGAGACTTGTGAAAAGTTGTTCCAAGAGTTGAAAGTTAGACTTACCACCGCTCCGGTTTTGATTATTCCGGAGAGAGGATTGGGTTATGCAGTTTATTGTGATGCCTCACGAGAGGGTTTGGGTTGTGTGTTGATGCAAGAGGGGAAAGTGGTTGCTTATGGCTCGCGGTAATTGAAAATACACGAGAGGAATTACCCTACGCATGACCTAGAATTAGCAGCAGTGATTTTTGCCTTGAAGATTTGGAGGCATTATCTGTATGGTGAGAGGTTCGAGGTGTTCTCAGACCATAAAAGTTTGAAGTATCTATTTACACAGAGAGACTTGAATTTGAGGTAGAGAATGTGGATGGAGTTTATCGAGGACTATGATTTCGAGTTGCACTATCACCCGGGAAAGGCCAATGTTGTGGCCGATGCCCTTAGTGGGAAATCCATTAGTGATGTTGCTTATATAGCCATCCGGGAATAGGAGATGTTGGGTGCACTTGGCGAGTTTGGTTTACTTCTGGGCGAATCCGTTGAGGCTGCGGCCTTGTTTTCTGTTGTTGCGCAGCCTACACTTGTGACTCGAGTGTTAGAGGCACAGAGAGGTGACCTTGAGGTAGAATCCCTCTGAGAAAAGATCTCCAGTGAAAAGGTTGAAAAGGGTTTGGCTGTGTATCCCGACCTGAGTGTGAGATACCGAGACCGTTTGTTTGTGCCAGAGTCTTGCCAAGAGGAAGTACTCCGAGAGTTTCACCATTCACGTCTTGTGGTGCATCCGGGAGGCACTAAGATGTATCATGATTTGGGTCGCCAGTTTTGGTGGCAGGGTATGAAGAAAGATGTGGCAGTGCTTGTGTCTAAGTGCCTTACTTGTCAGCAAGTGAAAGCAGGGCATCAGAGGCCAGCGGGTTTGTTATAACCCTTGTCTATTGCCGAGTGGAAGTGGGAGCATGTCACTATGGACTTCGTTGTAGGTCTTCAGAGGACTCAGTGGGGTAGTGATGCCATTTGGGTGGTTGTAGACCGGTTGACTAAGTTGGCGCACTTTATTCCTATGCGCGTGAGAGATTCGGTAGATCATCTTGCCGACTTGTATATTCGGGACATAGTGAGGTTACACGGGGTCCCAGTGTTGATCGTCTCAGATAGAGATCCACGTTTTACTGCTAAGTTGTGACAGAGTTTGCAGAGTGCTTTGGGTACTAGATTGACCTTTAGTACGGCTTATCATCCTCAGACTGACGGGCAGTCCGAGCGTACTATTCAGATCCTTGAGGATATGCTTCGAGGTTCCGTTCTTGACTTTAGCAGGTCGTGGGAAAGGCACTTGCCCTTGGTGGAGTTTGCCTACAACAACAGTTTCTAGTCGAGCATCGGTATGGCACCGTTTGAGGCCTTGTATGGCCAACCGTGTAGGTTTCCAGTATGTTGGGCCGAGGTGGATGATGCACCTTTGTTGGGCCCGGATTTGGTGAGGGAAATGACGGAGAAAGTTGAGCTTATCCGTAGGAGGCTTATTACGGCCCAGAGTCGCCAAAAGAGTTATGCCGACCGTAAGAGGAGGCCTTTGGCATTTGAGGCGGGTGATCATGTTTTTCTGAAAATATCACCTAGGCGGGGTTTGATGAGGTTTGGGAAGAGTGGGAAGTTGTCCCCTCAGTTTATCGGTCCCTTTGAGATCCTTGAGAGGATTGAGGAGGTTGCTTATCATTTTGCTTTACCGCCACAGTTGTCCGGGGTGCATGATGTGTTTCATGTTAGTATGCTTCGGAAGTACGAGTCGGATCCATCGCATGTATTGGATTGGACCGACTTAGAGGTTGATGAGGATGCCTCGTATGAGGAGAGACCAGTACGGGTCTTGAATAGGCGGGATCAAGTCTTGCGAGGCAAAACCATTCCCTTGGTGAAAGTTTTGTGGAAGCATCACGGAGTGGAAGAAGCCACTTGGGAACGTGAGTTGGAGGTCCGTGAGAAATATCCGGACTGTTTGTTAATGTGTAATCATATTTCGGTAATTTGGTAATATTGATGAACTTTAAGAGCATTGAATATGTCTTAAGTTGTAAAACATTGTAAATGTTTCGGTTTATGGAAGTTTATTTTAACATTGCATATGTTAATTCTATTTTAGAAATGCAAATATAATATTGGCATTGAATATGTTTTGAGATGCATGCTGATAAAGCATGTTGAAGATTATGTTGTAATTTACCTCTGGGATAGAGATGGGATGACCGGTGATGGGTCAGGTTATGGAATGTTGGTTGGTAATGTTATTGAGAATTGAGGAAAACTTGTTTTTGAAAACTTGTATCTAATTTCGGGGACGAAATTCCTTAAGGGGGGGAGGTTATAGCGATCTCGGTTTTCTCTTCCTTTGTTTATTGTATTCCGGACTTGGTTCCGTGGTTATGTTGTTGTCTTATTCTCATTTTTATCCTTTACTCTTTGTATTTGAGCCTTGGGTTGTGTTGGGCAGGTTTGGAACAGGTTGGTTGTGTTTAGAAACCAAAAGTTGATGCCCAGATTTTGGCCTTCACGCTCGAGCGGGGCTTTTGACGCTCGAGCGGGCCCTTTGTTGTTGCTTATCCACTCGAGCGGGTGTTTTGACGCTCGAGCGTGAATATTCATCTCCTAGTATTTTCTCTGCAGGTCATCGTACGCTCGAGCGGGCCCTTTCGTTTTTGTTCCTCCGCTTGAGCGGGGAGTTTGACGCTCGAGCGGGGACCATGGTCTGCAAAACTTCTGGAAGTGTGCATCCGGCACTCGAGCGGCGCTTTTGACGCTCGAACGTGAGTCTGTGTCTGACGCTCGAGTGGGGAGTTCCACGCTCGAGCGGGGCGACTTTTATATCAGTCCGAAAAGTGACATTTTGGATCACTTTTTGACTTTCTTTCTTTCTCCTACTTTTTCAAAGCCTCCATTGAAGAGCACCTCACTCTAAAACTCTAACTTCTCTCTAGGGTTTGATCTAGTAGGAGTGATCTTCTATCCTTGGAGCTTGTTGAGGGCTACATTTTGATCCGAAAAATATTGGGGTTTGGAGCACTTTCAAATTTCTTCATCTTCTCCTTTGAGCTCCGAATTTGAGGTAGGGATATGTCACACCCCAAACTTGCCCCTGAAATTTCGGGCATGACCTACTCAGAAACAGACACTTATCCTGCTATATATAATATCCGGGGCCTGAACGGAAGCGTTAATATAATAGAATAACATGCAGACACATCCATTGAGCCACTACAAATATACCAGGATCACGACTCACAGATAGACATATAGGGAACATACATCTGAAATAAGGTACATAAATACATATACGTTTACAAGCCCAGCCCAGAAATTGGGCACATACAAAACATTAGATACAATTCAGCTTTGGCTGACATGGAGCGTGAGCCAAAAAATTTTAGCAATACTGTACTAAGACAAGGGCTTCTCCAAGTGCCTAGTCGTACTTAGGTTGACAAAAGGTAGATGATAACGATGCTAGGACTGACCTCCAAGTTGGTTACCTACAGAATCAGACAAAAATTACAGAGTGAGACAAGCTCAGTGAATAACAGTACGTAAACAGTTTAATATTCAATTTCAATCATAATACAGAACAGTGCATACACAAAAGTGGATTCCAATTAGTTAGTCTGATGCTGTTTTATTTTCAGAACGGCCTTGGGCCTAGTTATAACAGAACGGCCTACTGGCCCAGAAATACAGAACAGCCTTTCGGCCCAAAAATATCAGAAATGTACATAATTCTGTCAACCTTACATTGCCACCAAGTTCCAATCAATACATATGTTAATGTCGTGACTAACAGAAAACAGAATGGTAATAGCGGATATTAACGGTAAATAAATGTACATTCAGTGTACTATTACTCACAATGTTGCTGTGGAGCGGTGGTTCCTCCTGTGGTGTGTCCTACACACATAGATAACACATTAGTTTCTTTCTCCTTTTAAACCATTTATTTCATTATTACATTTCAATTACATGTACAATCATCAAAAAGTATCAAACACAAATTCCGAAAAGAGCTGAGGGTTAAGCACGTAAAACGGAGCGAACAGGATTTCCGACCTGGGCCGCACGTGCAGCCATCCCCTCCGCTCGTGCGGACATGCACCGCACGTGCAGTCCCTTCTCTCCGCTCGAGCGGCCGAAAATAGTAGCCAAACCCAGTTTTTTTTCTCTTCTCCGCACGTGCGGCCACGACCTCCGCACGTGCGGCCTGGTCCCTGTTTGGCAGTTCAACCTTTAGAAAAAGCTCCATGTTTGGTGATCATTTATGAGGTCCAAAATAGAGTCTTTATATACCAAAATATGGTTCAAAAATTATGTAAACAAGAATACAAACACAACCACTTGAACATGGAGTTGATTTACTTCAATTATTCACCACCACAATCTATTTCTATCACATACACATACACACATGTATAGCCATATATTTACACAAGTATCAACATGGTAATTCAAGACATAAGTTGTAGATTTCTTTTTAGGTGACCCATATTAAGTGAAAATCATCAAATAATAGCATTATTTTTTACCAAGAGATCAACACACCCATCCAATTCTCCATTACAACTCTAGGTTACACCATATTAAGCAATTCCTTCTCCAAATTAAAAAGAAATGATGGAATTAGAGAAATTGAACTTACCTTAAGCTTCACTCCCTAAATGCCCCCCTCAAATTCTCAACTCTCTACCTTCTTGATGATCTTGTCTTTCCCCACTTCTCAAAACCCTTCTCTAGTTTTTGTCCTCCAGGAGATATTCATGGAGCTTCCAAGTCAAAGATGCCTAAGGACTTAATATAGATATATATATGTTTATAATAAGACGAAATTCTATCGTTTAATCATCCCAAATTGAAATTACATAGAAAATCTCATAATAGCTTAAAAATCATGTAGATGTCAAATGTCAAATCAATTTCAGAAAATTAAGTCTCTAAGGCGTCCAATTTGAGATTCAAATAGTTTAAGTGCGACAGATAATTTTCTTATTCAACAGATAGGAATTCATATTTCCAAGTTTCACTTAATTCAACGTAATTTCACATAGAGTTTCACAATAAGCATTCAAAAGCACAGAAGAGAGGGCTGAAAAGATACCAGAATCATGTACGAGGGTCAGGTTATTACAGGATAACTACTCATTTTTATGGTCTTTGACATAAACTATTGGTCGTTTTGATGTAATGTTGAAGTTAGGTAAATTTGAGTGTTAGGGTTTCGAAATGAATAAAGAGGGGTTTGGTTATTTTGACTCATAAATGTGTATCTTCGGTCTTAAAATGATGGTATTGATGTTGTTGATGATATATGGGACCTTTGGGTCAATGTAGAGAAAAAGGAGGAGAAAGCCCTAAATTGTTGCATGAATTAATTTATATAATTAATTTGGGAATGTTATGGAAATATGGAATTGGGTTGGAAATAATGAAATTGGCTCATTATAAGAGGGAATGGTGGAGTTGGATTTATTAATCGCTCACTTATGAAATTATTGTCAATTTATCTGTTGATGCATTTATTATCTGTTTAGAAATAAATTGCTTTGGGCTATCGGTGGAGGATAGTCTTGATTGTTGTAGACAATGCATGAAGATTAGGCGAATTAAAACTAATCAATTGATTATGTCATCGAATATGATGGTTGGAATAATACATCAAATTTATGTATTGACTGCTCATGTATATGATATGTATATATATACATTGTGTTGTATGAGAGGAGATATGGGATGCACTCCACGGTTTAGGGGAAGATAAGAGATGGACTCCTAAACTGGATTTTATTTGGGAAGAGATAGGGGATGAACTCCATTGATACAGCATACCTGTGTATCATTTATGAAGTATGGAAGTATTTTAATGTGTTATTGATACAGCGAATCTGTGTATCATTTATGAAGTATGGAAGTGTTTTGATGTGATATTGATACAGCAAGTATGTATATCTATTGTGAATTATAGAAGCGTTTTGATATGAGTTATAGTCTTATTAAATTATTGGCCAGGTTCTGAGCCTTATTCATAGATTGAGAACTGGATAAGTAATGGAAAATGAAATGAAACATGGACATATTTGTCATCGAATTGAAATGTGTTATAAGTTGGTACATATGAGTTAAACATTTATCGAATGCTAATGTTTTAGTTATTGCTCATATTATGTTTAGCATATCTCTACTGGGCGTTGGCTCATCCTATACGGGACATCATTTTTTAGGTTCAGGTATTATGTCGCCTCCGAGGTCTTAGCTTGGATGGTTGTGGGAGTTGAAGGCTCTTGTTTATTTTGTGTATTACATGTAAATCAAGCCAATGACTTATTTTGTGTTTTGAGTTAGTACTTTCTTTTTGTAACCAAGTGTTGACTTGAAAAGTTGTAAGCCCGTATGGCATTTACTTTTAATATCAACATGTAATACTTTTGTAATGAATACTCTGATGAATAGAATTATGCTTTATTCTCTTGAATATATGGATGTCTTGAATGTATGATTTATGGTTTGTTTTGAGGGCGTTACAAGATTGATATTTGCCAAACAAAAGGACACACAAAAATTAAACATAGAAACAAAAAGAATAAAATTTCACATATAGAATGGATCAAATATATAAATGATTAAAAGAAATGAACAATCAAGTATAAAAATGTCAACACCATCCAAAACAACTAAGAGTATTATGTCCTAGTTCCTCTTTTTCTATGATGATTTCATATATTATTTTATTTTGCAATATGTAACTTTAAATTATATTTTAAAAGTTTGATTTGTGGGGTGTACTATGTTATTTTAAAACGGTAAATGAAATGAAGAAAAAAGTTTATTGTGTCAAAATATTTTACATATAATAATAGTTAGCCATTTAATTATTGAACCATTAGGGCATCTCCAAACTATAGTTAAATGGACATCTTTAGAGGTTTTATCTAGCCTCTCTTTCATTTTTCTTTTTAACAAGTTAGTTATCATGATAGTAGTTTACCATTTATTCTCCGAGCTATCCATATTGGGAGAGCCATTCCATCCTAGTGAAACATAAAAATAATTTATTTATTTACGAGGCATTTAGACATAAGTTTTAATTTATGAATTTATATTCTATTAAGTCTTAACTAAGATTTTTTTAGACCTTTAAGTCCCATTAAAATTTTAAAAGTCAGAATTATCTTTCAAACAATGATTGTTCATCATTATAATTACCTATAAAGGACATGATAATTTGACATTTATTTTGATTTTCAAAACTTTAAAACATCAATTTTCAAATTGAAAAACCTTATAAAAAAAATCAATTTTTTTTTTTGAAAAAATTTAAAAAACTGAATTATTTTTTTGTGCAAAATTAAAAATTTTATATTTATAAAGGAACATGATGATGGAACATTGAAGTGCAAAACTGGAAAACAAAACTTTAAAAATGAAAAATCTGATAATGTCTCAGTTTTAAAACTGAAAAAAACTGATAATGTTCTTGCTTTTGTTGGATAGTTGAATCGAACCAATAAGTAAAAAGGCAAAAATATTTAATCTCATACTCTATTTTTTTTTTCCCATCAGTTAGTGAAACAATTATCTGGAATATTACTATGCAAAATTGATAATGTTCTTAGTTTTAAAAATTAAAAAAACTGATAATATTCTCAATTTTATTAAATAGGACTTATTAGTTCAAAAAATCTTAGATAGGACCTGAACTACCATAACATTTATAAATATGACTTTTAAGTAATTAACTCTTTATTTTATCTCCCTATTTCCTCCTATCCTTTTTCTCTTTCTCATTGGAGAATACAAATTAAAAAAAAAAATTACTTAAAATGACTAGCTAAAATAATGAATATTATTGAAGTATATTTATAATAAAAAAATAAGTAGTTAATATATATATATATATATAATGTAATTTTGTCAGGAAAGATCCGTAATAGTGTTGGAGATGCTCTCTAGTGATACTAGTAAAAATATTTAGCCAAAATCTCACTTTTATATTTTAGGTAGTTATTTATTTATTTATTTTAAATAAATTATATTAATCTCCATTGAGATTTGGAAAAAAATACACTAACCTCACAAGTTTGACATATTGCAATGTACTCTCTTAAGATTTTAATTTACTTAACACTTTAGTGTCATCTTCGACAATCATTTGTTAATTGTTTCGATAAAATAATGATTTTGTCATCTATTTTTATATTACAATATATGTTTTATCCTTGATTATCTATGTTTACACATCATTTGTATTAGTTTTAATTATTTTATACGACAACAAATTGTACTTTTGGTGACCAAATTCATTTTAGTTACCAAAGTGTTACATTTTGTGACTAAAAATTTTATTGGTTGGTAATTGTTTCAAGGTTTAGCTACTAAATTTTTTTAGTCGGGACATATTACTTTTTGATGACTAAAAGAGAAGTTAGTGTAATGAGGTTAACCTTATAAAACTTATTGCATTTTTTCAAACCTTAAGGATGGTTTGTGCAATTTACCTTTTGTAATATCCACTCTAACAATGCTTTCTATTTTAGTCATCTTTCTTTAAATTATTATTTCTTTCATTTTAAAAAAATGAAACTATCATATTTTTTTCAGCAGACATGTTTTTAATGGTCATATATTTCACCTTTTCACTATTCTAATAAATAAGTTCATCCGACCATTTATGACCAAAAGAAAGGAAAAGTTTGGTGTGAATATTTCAGTGTAATAATAATTACATTTGTATATCATAATTTACTCATCTCTATGGCACAAGAGTTTTTAAAAATGTATAAAATGTATCAAAGATATATTTAATTTAAATGATTGAGTTGAATCCTAAATGTATATTAATGGTTCAAATTAATGGATGGTTTTTGCCCAAACACTCCTCTCCCTAAGCATCACAAATTATTTGCCTATCTACTCGTCTGTCTTGCCACCTTCACTCTCTCTCTCTCTCTTTCTATTTAAACATTTTTTCCCCTTCCCTTAGCTTTTCCCTCTCATTTCTCTATCTACCCATTTCTCTCACTCCGGCAATTCGGTCATCACTCCGACTTCTCGGTTGTAAGGTTGGTTTCCTGTAAGTTTTGATCTTTTTAGGTTGGTTTCTTGTAAGGTTTGATCTTTTTGGGTTTAAAATGGGTTTGATCTTTTTGGGTTTAAAATGGGTTATGAAAGAGTTCAGAGCATTTTTTTTTTCTTTTTGTTTCACTCAAATGCATAGTACCTTGTATATATCATGGACCATGCTATGTTTTTTCAAAGAGTTTTTGTTGCTCAATAGTTCAATGGTTCACTGGTTTTGGGTTTTTAGTATTGAAATTTTTTTATTAGGTCTTACAGTTTTATAACAGTATGGTTTGAATTTTTTGTTCTTACGTTGTTGTTTAATTGTAAAATTATATATGTAGATAAGCATGATCCTAAAAGTGAATCTCATTAATTTTTAAAAATTAGTGTAAGTCAACTCATTGAACTACTATTACCAGTAAACTAGGTGGTTTCATCATATATAGTTAAATTTGTGAATGGTCTTGAGTTAGGTCCTATTAAAGTATTGTCATGATCCGAACCCGCCCCTATGGGTTAAGGACACAACCGGCCAGTAATCCTGAGATTACCTACGGCCTCAACTAAAACAAACGCAACTCAACAGAGTAAAGGGGCCAAACGGAAGCACATATTTACAACTTTGTCCACAGAGCCGTGCTTATATGCACATCAAAACAAACCACTTACATATACGTTAATAACCCACATCAAAAGTACAATACCATAAAATTCTTCACAGACAGGATCATCCAAACTGGGTCAACCCATATCAAAACTATATATAGATGTACACAAAGTCCTTGCCAACAAGACAAACTATAAATACATAACAAAATGGCAAGGATGGGTCTCATACGTGAGACACAAGGCTGACTCTCCAAAACTCATGTTGTTCATGGCAGACTTTACTGGGGCTGGGTTTGGACTTCCTTCGGCTCACCTACAAACACATGAATGAGCGTGAGCGATAGCCTAGTGAATAATATCGAATACATAAGTTACATAAGCAATGTGAAGAACAACATGCTCCGAACGGTCTTGGGCCCAATGCATATTTTTGCTTAACATATATACACTTATACAAAATTCAGATCTAATGACTGTAGTTCCAAACATACTAGTCTTTGGCCCAATCAGATTTCCATTCATGTCAAAACGGCCTTTGGCCCATTCATTTATGTCAGAATGGCCTTCGGCCCATTCATTTTTGTCAAAACGGCCTTCGGCCCATTCATTTACGTCAAAACGGCCTTCGGCCCATTCATTTTTGTCAAAACGGCCTTCGGCCCATACATTCATGTCAAAACGACCTTAGGTCCATTCATTTATGTCAAAACAGCCTTCGGCCCACTCATTCATGTCAAAACGACCTTCGGTCCATTCATTTCTATCAAAACGACTTTCGGTCCATTCATTTCTATCAAAACGACCTTCGGTCCATTCATTTCTATCAAAACGACCTTTGGTCTATTCATTTCTATCATGTCAAACTTTTGTCCACAATCCCAATTAGCAACTCATAAAGCTTATAAGGGAAATAACAATTGGTCATTGACAAGCTTTCAAATATCGATATTACTCACAGTGATCGGCTTGTGGATTTGCCCTAGAGCTTGACCCTATACATTTCATGAACACAAAAGGGTCACTAACAGTTAAATCCGTTCTTTAATTCACAGATTCCTCTTTAGGCTTTATTCTTATCTCATTAACTTATTTACAACGTTTAACACATGCCTAAGAGCGATTACAAGTGAAAGAGAACGGAAAACGAAACACAGAACACATGAACAAAATTTCAGAAAACAGGGTCCCCGCTCGAGCGTAGACTCCCCCGCTCGAGCGAACCCAAGAGGCCGACAAAAGTATTGGTTACTTCAAAATTAAGCTCGAGCGTGAGTTAGGGCGCTCGAGCGGAAGGCCTGTCTACAAAAACTCCCCGCTCGAGCGTGAGATATCCCGCTCGAGCGTACATCTAACTCTGCAAAAAGTGCTGGGAGCACGATTTCTCCGCTCGAGCGGCCCTTCTCCCTGCTCGAGCGGAAGTCAAAATTCTAGAAATTCCAAGTTGTGTTCTTGAGCTCCAAATCAATTTTCCAACTACATTACTTGCATGCAATGGCCCAAATCTCAAATATAATCATACTAACATGGCACCAATGCAAGATTATAACATTATGAGGCTCAATTTCTTGATTTATCTACATGCATGTCCCAAAATATGCCAAACTCAACACCAATATAACAAACTCATGCATTCAAGCTCATATCTTCTCAAGTTGTACATGCATGTGATGAATTAGCCACATTCTCAACTTAGATAACACAAATGGTGATCAAAACATGAGTTTCCTTTAACATTTCACATGGATTATACACAATTGTGTTCAAACATGCAATTTCAAAGTAAGTCTTTACATGCATGCACATATTAAGCTTCAATTCAACAAATCCAACACAATTTCATTTCAATCTCACTCTTGATCACCAAATTAGCTTGAACACACAAAATTACAAACTATGATCCAAGAATTACTCACCTAGAAGCTTTAATCTTCTAAGCCCTAGTCAATTCTTGAGCTAAATCTCCAAAACTTCCAAGCTTTAAGCCAAATCCTTAATCTCCTACTCTCTCTCTTCTTCCAACCGACCCTCTCTTCTCTTCTTTGAGTTTATCATCAGTCAAAATGAGGCTAGGGAGGGAGAGATTGAGTGTTTTAAAGCCTTGACAACAAAACCCACTAAGGCCAATATTAAAATAATAAAGCAGTTGGGCTCTAATTCAACAATTTAATCGATTTAATCTGACCAGAATCAATTTCTAATTAAATTTCACCATAGGCTCTAAAAAATTATGCCAATCACAATGGCGTAATCAATTTCGGGTTCCGTGGCCGATAAGGCTTTCAATTTAATTTCCGAAGCGGTAAAATCAAACAGATATTCCTACGGTGAACAGATAGAAATTCAAAACCACATATTCTCACATAATTGGCACACAAAATCATATCAAACACATAATCATATTTAAATTAAGGACCAATTAGCATATTACGGAACAGAGGTATCACAAGTATTGATCTTGATTTCATATTAATTTTATACTCGATTACATTATCCCAACATTAGTCCGCATTATGCTACAGTTGGATTTCATATTTGTTTTTTAAATGAGTTCACATTATCATCACCACTTTGTTTAATTTTAATTTTTAAATTAGTCAAAATCTGTTCAGCTTTATTTTTGTCAAATTTAAAAATAAATAAAGTCTAAAAATGAAATTGAACAATGTTAGAGTATCGACCTGTTTCACATAGGATGGGCCATGTCATTAGAGATAAAATTGATGGGACAAAATCTATATAATATTTATATTTTGTTTGTTTCAATTTTGAGTTAAGGCTTTTTTTGAATTGATATACATATTTATCAATCCATAAATTAGTAGTTTTTTACCAAAAAACATTTTGTCCTATTTGGTTGGTGATAAAGAGGGAGAAACAAAGTGAAATTTGGGCAACTATCATAAATATTTATCAGCCTCAATTTTTTTTTTCTTTTTTTCTTTTTTTTTGGGTTTTCTTTGGCTAATCTTTGATTACTGTGTAATTTTGGATTTCCTTTGGCTAATCATTAGTTTATGAAATTCTATCATTTTTTACTATTGTTGGATTAAATGGAATTAGTTTTTAGGCCTATGTTCTTTTGTCTAATCTTTTTAGGCCTATGTTTTTTTGTCTAATCTTTTGTGATTATATATGTTTTCTACCAAGTGATTTGGTTGTTAATTTTTTTAAGGTTGTTAAAAAAACATTTTCCAAATTCTCGAGATTTGGAAAAAGAATTTTTTATGGTTGTTAATTAGTATTGCTAATTTTTGTTTCTTGGTGTCTAAAATTATATAACTAAACACTTTTAGGTTGAAGTACAATAGTTATGGACAATATTACTATTTTTGGTTAAGTAAATTATTTTTATTTTTATTTTTAGTTTTTTGTCATACAAATTTAAGTACCTCTCTTATAATGTAAGGCCTATTCTTTTTTATTTATTCATTTTCTTTCTTTTTAACTTATCATATCAAATTTTCTTATAAGTGGATAGAGACTTACACCGAACTATAATGTCAACTCCCTTTACTAATTTTCTTATTTATGTGGATAAAGTTTTATTTATCACTCTAAAGCTTTTGTATATATAGGTTCGATTTCTTCAAGAAAGAAATGTTGATTTTGTTGTCGACGATGAGCGTGACCTTATTACCATTCGCATTTATGAGATAAGCCCAAAAGTCACTTTGAACACTGAACAAACATTTTCTTATCATTTATAAATATATTCTACTTATTTTTTTATAGGCAAATGCAAAGTAAAAAGACAAGGCAATATCAAAACAAATAGAAAAGGCTACTTCTTTTGGCAAAGGAAAGGAAAATGCATATTCCATGGTATGGTTCCTCAACATTTTTTAAACTTTTCTCTTTTTTATGTACATAATGAAAAAAATACATAGTGCAAATAATTTTGAAGTTTTATTCAATTCTTTTGACTGATTGTTGAATGTTTTTCTGAAGCATGTTATAGTAAGCATTTGTGTGAACATTAATCTGAATTTTTAATCTGTTTATGAACACATGCTGCATTTACAACATAGCATAATAAAAAGGAAAAAGAAATGAAAGAAGAAATAAATAATATATAATGAAAGGAGAAACTACATAAGACAGGTTTTTAATTCTTATATATTTTTTTTAACAAAAGTCAAAATGAAAGAAGAAATAAAGAAATAAAGATAACAAAATTAAAGGTATAAAATAAATAAAATAGAAAACAAGAAGGCGTAACAAAATAAGATGCAACAAAATAAGTATAAAGTGTTAGACAATAATATTCATATGTTAAGCACCAATGATAAAATATTTTCATTTTAGGCACAAAATAATAATGTAATATCAAAAGCTATATTGGCTCAACATGCACAGCGAGAGCGTTGAAAAAATGAAAAGTCATACTTTGAATTTCAATACTTGCAATGAGAACAAGGGAGATTAGAAGAATTTATTCAACCAAGACAACCTTCCTTAACATCAATTCGTCGCAATTGCACTTGCCTAGAATAGGAAACAATAACTGAAGATTCTCATTCGGTGCAAAAACGAACAATGGTTACCCATTTTATGATTACAAATAGATATCCTAATGAATATTTAAATTCATTGGATCCTCCTAAGCTACCAACTTTTAAGTTAGAGTTGCAAGTGGGTTGTCCTATAATATTGCTAAGAAATATTGCACCGAAATATGAACTCTGTAATAGTACAAGATTGATGGTTACTAGGTGCGACACTCGCATAATTGAAACACAAATTTTAATTGGAGAAAAGTTTGATAATTTGGCATTTATACCAAAGATATCTTTGACACAATTTGTAGCACTCTGTGCTTCCTATTATAATGGAACTATATTTGGCCCTTTGATTACCTTGATTGAGAACCTTCTTAGTTGTTATTTGAGCCTTGGTTAAGGTGTTATCATAGTGGTTAGGTGAGATTGAATCAGAAACTTCAAATTTGAATAAATGTTATTGAGTAGTTTTCACTCTTTCATCATTTTCTCTCTCCATACTTTGAATCTTGATGTGAGGCTAGACCCATTGGAAAGCTTCCTTCTGAGGCTTCAATTTGGGCACAAGAACGACATAAAACGGAGTCCGAACGAGAGAGTTACACCTATTTGAACTTTGAGTTTCTGTGCTGGAAGCATGCTCGCTCGAGCGAAGAGTGCGTTTTTCACAGAATCTGAATGCTTCTTTTGTACACTCGAGCCAAGCTTCCTTCGCTCGAGCGACCAGGTCGCTAACAAACATTATAAAGTGACTTTTTGGCCCAAAAATTGTATTTTTCTCCCTCTCTTCTCCTCCCATCTTCCAAACCCGAAAACCTAACCTTTCAAACTCTTGATTTCTCTTCTATTTACCCAAGATTCACCTCAAATCCTTCAAGATGGTTGAAGAGCAAGCATAGATCAAGACTTTTACCGATTGTTTTGTGATTTCATTGGAGTTTCAAGGTGGGTCTTCATCTTTAGCTTCAAATCTTGAGCTTCGAATCTTGAGGTAGGGATTTCCTTGTTCCTTTTCAATACCTTATCTATAGATAGATATGTGGTAGATTTGTATTGCATTAAGATCATATCCATTATGGATTTGTTTGAAAGTCATGAAAGGGAACCTAGGGTTTGTTATTTGGGAAAGAGATTGTTAAATTGATTGTTGTTTGGGTTAATTGGGGAGTAATCTAGCATGTTTATGTTGAAAGAAGAAAAAGCCCTAATTTAATGTTTTGACTTGGTGAATTAAAAATGGATAAAGTTGAATAATGTTTGTAAATTATTATTATGGGTTGTGTAAATGTGTTAATAGCTGAAATGGAGAATTAACTATGGCATTTGAATTATTTTGGATTGAACATATTAAATTGAGTTGGGTTATGGCTTTGATATCCATGGAATTAGTTTTGTGAAATGAAAAGAATGGATTGGGATAAAGGGTGGAGTATGTTAACTTGAAAATAAGAGAATTGATTTTTTGAAATAGAAGAATAAAATAATAACACTCTGTGAATTTCAGAAATTAACTTGAGGTTGGATTTAAAATCTCACGAGAGTTGAATTATTATAATAAGTGTGTTGAATACATACATTTGGAGGTTTTGTCCTTAGTTATCTTACTATTGTTGTTGTTGGATTTAAAATCTCACGAGAGTTGAATTATTATAATACGTGTGTTGAATACGTACATTTAGAGGTTTTGTCCTTGGTCATCGGTGGAGGATGACATTGTTGTGTTGAATTGTTGTGTATGCATTATGCTTGTGTTGGTTGTAATTTGTTGAATAGTTTATGTGTATGCATTATACTTGTTGGTTGTACGTTGTCATGTTATAATGATTGGTAACGTACACTGCGCTGAGAATGAGAGGTACCATTACCTTCCAACTAGCGCCTGAAGAATTGGCTACGCTTAGAATGAGAGGTACCAGAACTTTCCAACTAGTGCCTGGAGAACTTGACAGAGGTACCATTACCTTCCAACCGGTATATAGTAAATTGGCATTTCATTGTGAAAAGGTGTATCCTTGGCTTATGTAGACGCGCCCGCGTGGGGCCCTCGCCACAGTTCGGACTCGATTTGTGTCACGGTTCTTAATCTGAACCAAAGAGTCCAAATCTGGCAAATCGTTTTGAGAAAACAGATTTTTGAAAAGAAGTGCCAAACATGGACTGCTTTGCCAGATACAGAGTCGCCACCTAAATATTTTTTAATGGGGAAATTTAGGAAACCCTGACTCGGTGCTAAAGGCCACGTGTCCGTCATTGCCAAAGTTTCCTCGGCTCGGGAGCTTGGGTACGATCGGGGAAGGTCAGCTATGAGCACCCCCTCTCGCCCGGTCTGAAGACTGGCCTCTACTAACCGTGATATTCAATTTTGAAAACGTTATGTGTTCTCATTCCAATTATTAGCCTAGAATTACTATGTTATGCGCACAGCACACAAGTATAGACTAGATCGCCTAATTTGGAAATAAGCATTGCATATCCGTTTATTTTGGAAAAATGTTTTGGAATTTGCTACTCGCAAGTAGGCTAAATACGGATTTCAACGAGTTTTCCCAACTCAAACAACCCAACCTTCACCCACAGGCATTCAATTAGTTTATAACACATAAGCATCTAGCCACATGGTAAACATACTGTCATGATAGCACTCACACGCATGCAAGATGCTAAAGCACAAATAGTTACAATGTACTCCGTGCCAAAACAGTAAACTAGTTAGCAAACATGAGTGGTCCTAGTTCATGTCAAATTTGACTAATGCAACACATACGAGATGTACTTAGAATAGGCTCGGCTAACCTAAGCATGGCATGTGAAATGCAGTCAATTGATGCACGTATTCAATTTGGAATTGAAGTACAAATACAGTTAGCGTGATGCACCGAGCCTGATGCATGTAATACAAATGCATGAATGCACACATGCATAGCATAAGGTATGCTAATTTTAAAAATGCCCTAGTCTACCATCATAAGCAGGTAAATAAAAGGGAAGAAAGAAGTGGGGATTGGAAGACATACACGCCACTCACACACACTTATTACAAATTTGCCCTCGCTCGGAGGGACCGAAAGAATATAATACAAATTAATTAACTACGCAAGCTAATTAAATATTACAAATTGCCTAATCAGTTAACAAACTAATTTAAACTAGGAAAAACAGTAAACCGCCTCGGGAAGAGAGCCAGATGCAGCGCATGCTCGGGTCCTGCTCGGAAATGCACGGCCATGCATAGTCTGCCTCTGTTTTCCCTGCTCTGCCTCTCTGAAGACTGCCGAAGTCTCAAAGATGCTTCTCTGGATATTGGGAATCACCACCGGCTGAGTAGAATTACCACCGGCAGTGAATCGTGGTCACCGGCACAAAATGAATCCATCGGCTGGTGATTTACTGCCGGTCGGCAATGTATAATGCCGGTCGGCAAAGAATGCCTGCAAAACCTGCAACTCACAGCAGCAGAGGACAGAACTTGCATGGCAATACAATTCAAGCAATGTATGCACCAATTATGTCCCTTATCATGTTTGTGACTCAAAAGGGCATGTATCTCGATTCTCGGACCGCCAATCGCGCATTTCCATGCATGATGGCCCAAAGAATCAAGTGTGCAACTTTCATGTCAGATGAAATGCAAACCAAACAAACAAACCAAGGCCCAATTCCTATCACCAAGTCAAGGAACAAGGCATGCATGCAAGATGCAATGCAACCTAGGCATGCAAGCTAAGGATGCAACATGGCATGGCAAGACACTTATGCAAGCATACAAGCAAACATGAGGCAATGCAAACGGATGAAAAGATGGACTTATACATGATTTAGGCAACTCTAAATAGGCCCAAAACAGTGGCCAAAGTAACCAAAATAGAGGACCAAAAACACATACGCACATGCACATGTTAAAGGGCCAACACTTAGGCACAAATGAGGCAACTCTCAAGCACATTTAAAAGGGAATAATCATGGACATATGACATGCATTATAAGCCTTGAAAATCATGTTAAAAACATGGTGCCAAACCAAGCAACAAAGCAAGCTAAACATGCAACAATGGTCCAAGCATTCAAGGCTCACCAAAGAGGCAATGGACTACACTTAGTACAACCACACATGGTAGGACTTAGGCAACCAAAAACAGAGTTTTAACACATGAAACTAAGCCCAAAAGACCAACTAGATAGCATCTAGATGGTTTGAATTTAAAGGCATGCATAAATGCTAAAACATGGAGCATACAAAGCGAGTTTCCAAAGCTTCAAAGAGGCATCCAAGGCGAACATATAGGCATGCAAAGGGGACTGATATGACATGGTGGATGGTTCCAAATCACTAAATCAATGCAAAAATGTCATGCTATACATTCACACACTTAAGGCCAACAAGCCGGAATGCAAAGGGGCTATACTAAGCATGCCAAATCCGACCCAAATAACCTAGGACAGACCTTAAACATGGCAAAATACGCACAAAAGCTTCACAAGACTAAGCCTAAAACATGCTAGAGCAAAGGCTAACAACCTAAGGCATATTAAGGCAATAACAAGGCATTACATGGTAGGTATGCTAAGCATGCATGGTGTACCAAAACCAACACACAACAAGGTTATATCATGGCATAATAAGCATGGAAAACAGCCAAGACATGATCAATACACACTCTAACATGATGCTCCCTCAAGAGGCCAACAAGGGTCCCTTTCAAGGACAACAAGGAGAGGGGGTGGCCCTCCCCTTTTGGAGACTTCAAGGCACCATCTTCACCACTGAAATCCCTCAAGATTTCAGTGGTGAAGAGGCTCAAACACCAAAGTCTCGAAACTTGTACAAAATAGCACAAAATGGAGCCTTACAAGGCTTAGGAGGGGTCAAACAAACCCAAACCACAAAACACTCTTAATAAACAATCAAGAGGGCTAAAAAATAGAACTTTTTTGTCTTATACAATAAGCATGAAAACAGCTCTAAGATAGGTAGAAAAGCAATGCAAAAATGGGGAATAAAAGGGAAGTTTCTCACCCTTGTAGATCACCTTCACAAATGATGCTCCAACAGCCCTCCTTGGCTTGAATCCAGCTTCAAAACACCAAAACCAGCCCCTTAGAACCTCAGTAGCCAAAGGAAGGTGAAACACTAGGTGTTTGTGTGCAATAGTAAGAACAAGTGCACCTAGAACACTCAAGAGAGGGAAAGAGAGATAGAATATGTATCAAACCCTAACCCTAAAACCAGAGCTCTCCTCTGTGTTTTCTATCTCTAAAATGTCTAATATGTCTAACCCTAAGCAAGGGAGAGAAGGGCTCCTCTTATAGAGCTTCTTGTCTTGTAAAGCTTACAAGACAAGCTTCTAAAGAGGGAGATCCCTCCATACACGTGTATGGAGGGGAGCCAAATGCAAGACAACTGTGATAAAATATCTGCAAAAGCAGATGCACAGTAGTCGGCCGGCCAAAGATGCCATTTTGGCAAAAGGGAGTGCCGATCGGCAACAAAGAATGCCGACTGGCAATATATATTGCCGGTGGAAGCAAAAACCTGCCGGTGGCCTCTGGCCATGGCCGGTGGTGTGTGGGGATGCCTCACAAGGCATTCCCTGCCCCTCCAAGGCAAAATGCAAGTGTTTGGTGCAAAAACAGACACTAAACGGTCGAGTTCGGAGATCCTGAGGCAAGGCACGTAGCCGAGACCTCCGGGAACTCCAAACGAACACAAACATGGATGATCACCGAGTGTTCAAACGGTGACGTCCAAGTCTTGAGGACGGTAAAAAATGGGGTGTCTACAGCTTACCGTGCTTAAGGCAGGTAGAGCAAAATGTATTTATCGTTATTGTCTTAGTGTATCTGGGTATAGCATGGGTTATGATGGTTATCATTTTTGAAGGCCGTATTGCCTCGATTGTTGAAGCAGATAGTTATTGATTGCTTGTTGTTTTCTTTTTGTATTAAAGGCATACTTGTATAGTTATGAATGTGTTGGAAACGGACGTATGTATTGTGTTGAGATTGTGAAAAATGTGAAAGACTTTGAATACTTGTGAACATGTTTTGAAAAGAAAAATCAGGTATAAGTCTGGAAAAGTGAGAGAAAACGTAATGGGCTTGGTGAAATTGTTTTTCTTCAGAAATTTGTTATAGTCATATGAATATTGGAAAAAGGTAAGAAGAAAAAAGAAAAGTGAATTACTTATGTTATTGAATGAAATGAATGAATTTGAGAAAAGTTCTTATATACGTATATTTCTGTATAAATCGTCACATTATTTATACAGTATGAGACTAAGCATTCATGATCATAGCTATCTGTAAGTTGTTATTGTTTAGGATCCTGTTGAGATCCATACTAGACTTTATGTTCATCCCACATTGCTAATCCTTTTTCAGATGAACGTCGAGAAGTGTTCCAAGGTCATAGATCTTCTTTACCTGTTGGCCACGGGGCCGTTTGTTTGTAGGTGGAATGCCATTGATGTAAAAGGGTTAAACCCTTTTCTCTTCATTTAGAAGATGTAAACCTACGAGTAATTTGTTTAATTATAACTCTTGTTGCATTCATATTATATTCGGATAAGAGAATCTTTATTCATGTGTTCTTGTAAATATAAAGGGTTTCCGTATGTTTTCTCTAAAATTGAATCTATAATAATGGTTTGGTAATGGAATCCGAGTAATAAAAGGGTGGGGCGTTACACAATTTTCCTCATAAATGCCTTTCCAAATGACAAGATGTCAATTTCCAGTTCGATTAGCATATGCCTTAACCGTTAATAAATCTCAAAGACAATCTGTGAAATTTGTTAGGGTTAATTTGCGCATACCAATGTTTAGCCATTATATGTGGCATTGTCCAAATGTATATCCTTTGATCGTATAAGTATTCTCCTCCTTAAAGATAGCTCGGATTCTACTACAAATATTATTTATCCTAAAGTTTTGTTATAGCATTCCATGTAGATTGAATCATGTTTTATCAAAAGGTAACCATTTGTTAATTAATTTATTTCTTTTGATTATATAATTTTTTATAAAATTTCAATTTAATAATAATTGGAAATATGGACTTTTGTAGGATTGGATCGAAAAATCTATAGAGCTTAAAAGGAGAAATACAGCTAGCTTGCTTCGATGGGGATGTAACAAGGTAATTTCAATTTCAAAGTGTTTTGATATGTATATTTTCAACAAATGCACTAATCTATATTTTTTTGTTTTCACAAATTACCGGAATGTTGTACATGTTCCTCATTGGGGATACATACAAGTTGATACAAAGACTTTTTGAAAAGTAATAAGGAGGAAGTTTGACAAACACATGTTTGAAGACATGTTATTGACACATCTTTTGTAAAGCATACATATTTTGAAAAATTTTAACTCACTTTTGTGAAGTAAACACATATGTTGTAAAGGTTTAACCCACTCTTTTAATATATAGCTATAACATGCTCGGGGGTTACCCCGTGCGTGCTAAATAGTTCGAACCCTCGATTTCTTTGATCTAATCTCACAAGTGCAATGTAAAACATAGATAAGAGTCCAAATTTGACAATTTTTATAGAAAATCCATTTTATTACAAAATCTTTGCTAGAAATGGACTACATCACTAGATGTAACGCCCCAAAATAAATATGATAAACCCATCTCATAAGCGGAAATCAAGTTGAAACAAAGTACTTCCATTTATCAGAGTTAATATACAAAAGGTGACACATGTAATATACATTCATAAATAGCTCATCCTGAATCTACAGCATGTGTTACAAATAGTAGAAAGTAATGAAAGCTAAACAAGTATTCATATGCCCCAAAAACTTACACATTTCCAAGTCACTACTTGGTTACAACAAAATGAGACTAACTCAATGTAATCAAGCCCTTGGCTATACAAAGTAAATACAATCAAAAGAAGCTCTTGCTCCAAATCCCTCCAAGCTACTGTCTTGGCGGAAGCACATCACCAACACCTGAAAATGATTTTTTCCCAAATAAGGTGAGTCAAAGCCCAGTAGAAGCAATCTAACATAATATATGAATCTTAACAAAGATATAAGTATGAGATGCATATTCAATGTCCACGATAAAAATCATTTGTAACTCTTTTGCAAAACCATGCCATGCCAAGCTTTATATCACAATTCATGTTATCTCAATTCATTTTATCTTATTTCATGATTCATTCGCCATTTTATCTCATTTCATGAGTCATTCATCAATTCATTCAAACAACCACACTAAGGATACAACTCAATGGGTTTCTAAACAACACAACCATTGTACAAACATTTTATGGATATTTCATCCGCAAAAATCGGCACCCATGTATACACGCGGGTTTCGGAACTTTCACCCTAGACACACAAGTCAACTTAATTCAATGGAGTCCATCCCCTTTCTTCTACCAAACATGAAGTACATCCCCTTTCTCCTCCCACACATCATACATTTACAATGTATTAAAAACATAGTCATATTCAATTACAACGGATAAGAAATTAGTTTCAATTCACCTAATCCTCATGCAATTTCTACAACAATCATAGTTATCCTCCATCGATAGCCCAAAACATATATTTTTAAACAGATATACAATCTCCAAGACAGAAAAATTATCCAAATTTCCATAGGTGGGAGGTAATACATATCCAACCCCACTATTTATATAAACATCAATCCAATTTCATATTCCCAATGCCAATTTCATTTATTTGTACAAAATAACTATTTGAGACATTTAAGAGCAAAACTCCATTTTCTTCCAAAACCCATCCGGAGTATCAAAATCAACATATTTATCACAACACAACGTCATATCTAATCTCATAACCATTTTTATCACATACATTTGAAAACTCCTCTTTTGATTTCAAACCAAAACCTTAGGTTTGTTCAAAATCACCTCAAGTTCCAATTTTTCTTACACATCAACAAATAACTAAGTCAAAATTCATAGAAGAGTGTAGAAAGTCCCTACCTTAAAGTTAGAAGTCGACCAAAGCAAGGAGGAAACTTCAAAGATGCTCAAACGCAACTTTATTCGGATGAAAACGTAGTCCTTGAGATGCTATGCCTTTTTAACAAAGGCACACGGGTAGAGAACCCAATGGATCTAGGTGAGAATGTAGAGAGAAGGTAAGTTTTAGAGAGAGGGTCCCAACTTTAGGGCTTTGAGAGAAAAGATACGAAAAAGTGGTGTAGAAAGTCACTTTCATGAACTAATATACGCACAGTCCGTTCAAGCGCAAGAAGTGATGCTCGACCGCAGAATGCACACTTCCAGTAGTTTTGCAGATAACAGACTAACGCTCAAGCACAGGCCGCTCGAGTTGAGACCGCTGATTAAGGCCGAAATGTACATCATTGAGGCCGTTAATTAGAATCTCTTAATTTCACTTGTTGGTCAAACTGTATATTTTATGTGTGTTGAGTGTCAATCAGGTTGTACATCGTCGGAGCATAAAATGGGCAAAAAGACAGAATTTGGAGAGAGTTGACTTTTTCGCTCGTGCGTTGACTTTTCCCGCACGTGCGTTAACTTTTTCTGGAAAAGTCAAACCGACGTTTTAAACCTGTTTAGACGAGATTGGAAGTATAAAAAGGCAAGTAAAAGGCTGGATTAGGGTTCGGAAGTTGTTTTGACCTAAAGGGAGAGGCTAGGGTTTGGAAAGGAAGAGAAACAAAAGCTCCAAGATATCTCCCATGGTGGTTCCTTCCCCTTCTACCTCCTTCCACTCCTCCATGAGTGGCTAGTATTCTTTTCTAGGGTTTTGATGAAACCCTAGCCATGAAATTATGTAGTTTTCTTTTTGATTTTTAATTATGTAAAGGTTTGAACATTTGTATGGTGAATTAGAAGTTTGTTTTATATAATTTTCATTATTCTTTCGAATATTTGACTTTCTGTGATTGTTAAATGTTATCCATACAATTGTTTTCTTTTCCTTCACATTCAAGGTATGGGACGAACTATACTACGAGGAACGAGTCGTATCATTACCTTAGTTTAGAGTGAACGGTTCGTATTACTTGAGATGGTTCGTGCTCGTACATTGAATGTGATGATCTTCTTGTTAAATGCTTTGAGCTTGTAGTTACGAAGCATTAATCCGTTCAAACCATAGCATAATTGATTTCAATTGGAAACCCTAATTATGTGGTTAGTGGTGAATTCTCTACCCTAGGATTTTTTCCCAATTCAGTAAACCCAATTTCATTTATTATTGATAATTTAATTCCTTAGTTTAATTTACTCGTTATTAAATTAGGTTATAAACAACCAATCTTTTTATCAAAATTAATTTAGGAATTTGACAATTAAATTAGTTTAATTTCACAATAGTCCCTGTGGATCGATACCTGGACTTGCCATTATTCTGATTGAATTTGGTATAGTTTAGTATTTAATTTTGGTGTGTTCAACGACCCATCAAATTTTGGCGCCGTTGCCGGGGACTTCTGGCGAAATTAGTTAATTTAAAGTTACATTCTTATTTTAATTTTTAGTGTAGGATTTTATGCTTTTGGTGTTGCTAAGTGTGCAGAGCGTTTGAAATTGGAGCTATCACTGAAGTGCAAGCGGAGCGCAGCCGAGCTTCAAAAAAAAAAAAAAATCGCAGCGCTAAAGTGAGTAAACAGAAGCAAACACTCACAAGCAAAGCACCAAAGTGCTAAAACGGAAGTCAAAGCTCAAACAGAGGTTGGAGACAACGTTTACACGTCAAGCATCCGTAAGACGAGTAAAGTGTTTTCGTTAAACCGCTATGAGTATTTCTTCCTTTGGTATTTTGCTTTCATACTTAGTGCACAGAGTCGGAACTTGTGTGTGTGTTTGGGTAGTGTATGCACGGACGTCGTTCTTGTCGCCCTGAATTGTGGAGTTTGGACCTTGAACTAGAAAGGACCCTTAGGAGACTTAGGACCTCTGCCCGTATTCCTAGGCTTGAATATTCATACATTGAGCCATTAGAGATGGCAGATCCTAATGTCCCGAATGTGCCCAACCGGACACTTAAGGATTATTTTACACCCACTGCATATACATCACCATCATGTATCCAATTACCCAATACCACTACTGCTCATTATGAGATTAAGTCCAGCACTATACAAATGCTCCCATCATTCCATGGACTAACTCATGATGACCCTTATAAGCATTTGAATGAATTTCTGGAAATTTGCTCGACAGTGAGGATCCAGAATTTCACAAATGAGGCCTTAATGTTGCGATTGTTTCCATTCTCGTTAAAGGATAAAGCCAAACATTGGCTAAATTCTTTACCTGCTAATTCAATCATAACTTGGGACCAATTACAGCAACGGTTCTTGGAGAAGTACTTTCCCATAGGTAAAACCAACCAACCAACTTATGCGAGCCATCACAAACTTTGCTCAAATGGATGGCAAGCAATTCCATGAGACGTGGGAAAGACTTAGAGACCTTCTCCAACAGTGTCCTCACCACCAAGTGTCTAATTGGCAACTTGTTCAAACATTTTATTATGGCTTAACTGAGCCGCACCGCCAAATGGTGGATTCGTCCTATGGTGGGACATTTATGTCTAAAAATGATGCCGAGGCATGGCAATTGTTTGAGAACCTAATTGATAATTCTCTTCACCATGCATCCGCAGCCCGGCAAGTCCGGCAACCCGTAGTTGGAGCCCCGAAAAGAGTGGGCATTTATGAGGTCAGGCAAAACCTAGAGTTAGCCCAACAAGTAGAGGCACTATCCCGCAAGATAGACCACTTATTAGCTACGGGACATGCCCCTACCCAGCAAGATCAGCCTCAATTCCGTGAGGCATGTGTTATATGTGCGAGCCCTGCTCATGACTTGAGTGAGTGCCCTTCGGCATCACAATTTCCGGAGTTAGTCCAAGAGCATGTGAATGTGGCTCAAGGATTCTCCAACCCGGGTAATGACCCATACTCCAACACATATAATCCGGGATGGAGAAATCACCCTAATCTCTCATGGAGACCCCCTTCACAAGGCAATTCTTATAATCCTCCACCACCAAGGTAGAATTTCAATAATTTTGCCAACCAATCATCTTACCAACCACCGCAACCTTATCGACCCCCACAACTGTACCGGCAACCACAACCCCCGCCTGTTCCTCAGGGCAACTCTGTCTTTGAGACTCAGGTGTTGGAAGTTCTCTCAGAACATAAGGGGTTAGCACCAATAGTTCACTCCCACACTCACTCTATTGCCAAGATAGAGACCCAATTGGGTCAAATAGCTAACTACATGAATCAGAGAAAGGAGGAAAAATTACCAAGTCAAACTGTGGCCAACCCTAAGGGACAATACGGGGCAGAGAGTTCGGGTGGGAATGGTAAGCAACATGAGCAAGTGCAGGCGGTTGTTGCTTTGAGAAGTGGTAGGGAGTTAGAGGCTCAGTCGGTTGCGCCAGATGCAACTAGAGTTAAGAAGGGTGACATTGGGGGTACACCTAATGAGAGCAAGGGTGAGGGGGAAACACTTAAGAGGGATAAGTTAGTCCTTAGCACTCCATATGTGCCTAAGGCACCCTTTCCCCAATGCCTCGATACACCGTCCTTTTTTAATAAGAAGGCGGCATCTATGGAGGCAATGATAGATGTCTTTAAATAGGTAAAAATCAACCTCCCCCTGTTGGAGGCGATTAAGCAAGTACCATCATATGCCAAATTTCTGAAGGACCTTTGTACGCAAAAGCGTAAATCTAGGACACATGTGTCCCAAAAGGTCCTACTCACGGAGCAAGTAAGCTCCATCTTGTTGAATGACACACCTCCTAAGCTTAAGGACCCGGGTGCCCCAACCATTGCATGCATTATAGGGGACCATTTCATTGATAGGGCCTTATTAGATTTAGGGGCTAGTGTTAATTTATTGCCGTACTCTGTGTACGAGGAATTTGGGCTTGGCGAGTTGAAGCCCACTACTGTCACTCTTCAATTGGCTGACCGATCCCTCAGAGTGCCACGTGGCATGATTGAAGATGTGCTAGTTAAGGTTGATAGGTTCTACTTCCCTGTTGACTTTTTGGTGTTAGATATGGAACCGGTAACCAGTTCTAAGAAACAAATCCTGGTGATCTTAGGTCGACCTTTCTTGGCTACGGCCAATGCATGCATAAATTGTCGGACTGGGGTTATGGAAGTTTCATTTGGCAACATGCAAGTGAAACTTAATGTTTTCCAAGCATCCCAACAACCTCATGAGAGAGAGGAGTGCTTATTAGTGGATGTTGTGGATGAGATTGTGGAGGAGGCTTTGCCCTCCATTCTTGTAGAGGACCCTTTAGAGGCTTGTCTAGGTCATTTTGGGTTTGAAAATTTTGATATTGATGGGTCAGTTAAGGAGGTTTTGAAATTGTTGGATGCGGGTATCATATACCCCATCTCAGATAGCAAGTGGGTGAGTCCCACACAAGTGGTGCCCAAGAAATCGGTCATCACCGTTGTTGAGAATAAGAGAGGAGAGTTAGTCTCCACACGAACCACTACTGGGTGGCGAGGCTGCATTGATTATAGGAGACTAAATTCCTCGACTAGGAAGGATCATTTTTCTTTACCCAGGGGTTTGATGGACCCATTTTATTATGATTGATAGATTGATTCCTTATTCTCTTTTCTTTCCCTTCTATGTTATTTTGTTTTTCTTTGTTCTCGTCATGCTTTATTTGCGTCTAGGAGACTTTAAATCCTCTAAAGGTGTAATTCCTTTGGTGTTAGCTGTGCCCGAACGGCATCTGACGGTCTGGTATAGCCACCTAACCGTGTTTGTAGTGAGTTCCTAGGAGACCAATTGAGACGGTGGAAACTAGAGTTCGAATGGCAAAGCCTAGAACACAAAGGTTTGGGATTTCCGGGACTAGAGTCTGGTTTAAATACCCAGGGGTGTGGAGATTGCTTCAAAACTACCTCGGCTTGAACTCTGTATGGCAGCCCCATAGGTTGAGGTAGCTTTATGCGCCTCGATTCTAGATACCGAATCAACCTAGTCTGTCACCCTGTTGGAGAATAGGGAAAGTTACAAACACAGTTAGGGAGAAAAGTAGTACCCGTGGTTTTCGCGTGAAGATTATACCTTTAGTGGACATTCCGTTATGTTCTTATGTGCTATATTTCTTTCGGATGTCAATTGAAGGTAGAAATGATTAAGTATATTTGGGTTGTACTAGCCCGAAGGCTATAAACTACGCTGGGTTTTATTACCTGGGGGATTCTGAAGTGGCAACTTTATGCCATAACTCTGGTGCCTTTTGTTAGGTGCTGAGAGTTAATTTAAAATATATATATATATATATATATGCTTTCATGCTTATTTTCTGTGTTTTTAAAAAAAATAATTAAAAAAAAAACTTTGTTGTTATACATGTTCAATTGTAAACCAATACAAATTCTTAAAAAAAAAAAAAAAAAAAAAGAAGAGAAAATTCCGCATGTGCGGCACTGTGCGCACATAGGGCAAACAAAAATCTCACAAAACAAGTTTGCCCCCTGCTTTAAAAGCAGGTGTGGGCTGGGCAACTTTGACCAAGCCGCACGTGCGGCTTGGGCCCCGCACGTGCGGGACGACGTTTGCCAAAAAAAAAAAAAAAAAAGTCAGCGAGGAGATGAAATCGCTGCACGTGCGGCCTGGGCCCCGCACGTGCGGGAAGTTTGACAATTTGAAGGAGCTGCACTCTGCTTTAAAAGCAGGTGCGGGCAAGTGCGGGAATTTAAATTTTTTATTTTATTTTATTTTTATTTCAAAAAAAAAAAAGGAAATTTTTTTTGCAGATTTTGTTTTCCTTTTATTTTTATTTTTATTATTATTTTTATTTTTATATACTAATTTAAATAATAATAATAATAATAATAATAATAATAATAATAATAATAATAATAATAATAATAATAATAATAATTTAAAATATTAAAAAAAAAAACAGTGTGAAGTGTATATATGTTACTCTCTGCCTACCTGGATGTGCACCTACAATTCTGGCAATTTTCTCTCATTTCTCTTTACTTTTCCATTGAGGACAATGTCATATTCAAGTTGGAGGATGAGGGTTATATTTTATTTTGTGCATTCCTATTTGACTCATAATTCATGCTTATACATGTTTCACTTGATTGCATTACTTCACCTGATGTGACTTTTTGCTAGTAGGGTGATGATATTTGCATATGTTATTTGGAGATCATAGTAGACTTGTATGAAAAGGGTTTATTGGGTAGATACTTGCATGTGATGTTTGCACGAGGAGAGTTGTCTGTGTTTGTGATTTTAGTACACTTGTCATGAGTATGTCTTAATTCACATGAACACACTATCATAACAGTGATCTTTTTATTATAATCCCTAGTGTACATCATTGATAATAGCTATAGTTGCAGAAAAGAATAAATGAGGAGCCAAGATTCTTAAAAAAAAAAAAAAAACACTTGACTGGTTTGGGTTCGTAGCCTTTTTAACTCGAGTTATTAAGCTCGTAGGGGTGTCTCTACACCTAATGCCCTAAAACTGTCTGGTTTGGGAGTCATTGGCCCAAAACTTGCTACATGGGTTAATTAGAAAGCTTAAGGGACTTGGACATTGCACAGTTAAGGAAAAATAAGAAGAATGACTTGTTCGGATTCGTAGCCTTTTCAACTCGAGTTATTAAGCCCGTAGGGGTGTCTTTACACCTAGTGCCCTAAAACCGTCTGGTTTGGGAGTCATTGGCCCAATGCTCGTTACATGGGTTGATTAGAAAGCTTAATGGATCAAGGCATTGCACAGTTATTTAAAAAAAAAAAAAAAGTTTGAGAATCTTGGCTGCAACAGGTTAGTTTTTCTGTATATGTTGGGTGTTATTATGAGTTACACTGGGCTATTATAGTGGACAGTTAACTAATATGGAGATTGCACTTTACACCGAGGGTATTCATGACTTGTCTACTAGTATGCACAGATACAGACAACTTTACTTTTGTATTAACTGAATTGTGGTTTTGACTCAATAGGTTCCTTCATGCTTGTCCACTGTGCCTTTAAGGACTCATGATGTCGCAATATCACACTGTAGTGGCACATAAGTTGATTGTTAGGTGGAGTAGTGTGGTCATTTGTTATTGAGTATATATGAATATGTTAATGTTTGTGGGTATCATTTCTGGAAACCCTCACGAGACTTTACTCGTCCACTTGGGGTAACCTTGTGGTTTAAAGGCTTGTTGCATATGCTAAATGCAACCGTTTTCCCACGAAAGAGGAAATAGATAGATTTTGTTTAATTTTATTTTATTTTACTTGCTTGAGGACTAGCAAGTGGTAAGTTGGGGGATGTGATTAAGGCCGAAATGTACATCATTGAGGCCGTTAATTAAAATCTCTTAATTTCACTTGTTGGTCAAACTGTATATTTTATGTGTGTTGAGTGTCAATCAGGTTGTACATCGTCGGAGCATAAAATGGGCAAAAAGACAAAATTTGGAGAGAGTTGACTTTTCCGCTCGTGCGTTGACTTTTCCCGCACGTGCATTGACTTTCCCGCACGTGCGCTGACTTTTTCTGGGAAAGTCAAACTGACGTTTTAAACCTGTTTGGACGAGATTGGAAGTATAAAAAGGCATGTAAAAGGTTGGATTAGGGTTCGGAAGTTGTTTTGACCTAAAGGGAGAGGCTAGGGTTTGGAAAGGAAGAGAAACAAAAGCTCCAAGATGTCTCCCATGGTGGTTCCTTCTCCTTCTACCTCCTTCTACTCCTCCATGAGTGGCTAGTCTTCTTTTCTAGGGTTTTGATGAAACCCTAGCCATGTAATTATGTAGTTTTCTTTTTGATTTTTAATTATGTAAAGGTTTGAACATTTGTATGGTGATTTAGAAGTTTGTTTTATATAATTTTCATTATTCTTTCGAATATTTGACTTTCTGTGATTGTTAAATGTTATCCATACAATTGTTTTCTTTTCCTTCACATTCAAGGTATGGGACGAACTATACTACGAGGAACGAGTCGTATCACTACCTTAGTTTAGAGTGAATGGTTCGTATTACTTGAGATGGTTCGTGCTCGTACATTGAATGTGATGATCTTCTTGTTAAATGCTTTGAACTTGTAGTTGCGAAGCATTAATCCGTTCAAACCATAGCATAATTGATTTCAATTGGAAACCCTAATTATGTGGTTAGTGGTGAATTCTCTACCCTAGGATTTTTTCCCAATTCAGTAAACCCAATTTCATTTATTATTGATAATTTAATTCCTTAGTTTAATTTGCTCGTTATTAAATTAGGTTATAAACAACCAATCTTTTTATCAAAATTAATTTAGGAATTTGACAATTAAATTAGTTTAATTTCACAATAGTCCCTGTGGATCGATACCTGGACTTGCCATTATTCTGATTGAATTTGGTATAGTTTAGTATTTAATTTTGGTGTGTTCAACGACCCATCAAATTTTGGCGCTCAAGCGCAGAAAGAACTACTCCAGTGTAGAATACACTCTCCTAGTAGTTTTGCAGACTTGCAAAAGTACTGAGAGTTCACAAAGCCCGCTTGAGCGCAAGAAGTGCTGCTCGAGCGGACGAGCAAAATTTTGGGTAACAAAAGTTTGGAAACCAAGCAACCAACCTGTCCCAAACACAACCACAACAATCCAATCGCCAAATTTAAGGAAATACAAGGAGAGCAAGATATGAACAACAATACGAAACCATGAAATCCGAGTCTAGAATACAACAAGGGTCGGGTCAAAACTAGAATCACTATACTAGATCTTAGAGTTTCCACCTAATATTTTAAGAAAATTAGAAAACTCGTGACTTGTGCCAAGGCCACTGTTCGTCGTAACCAAGGATGCTTAGCTTGAAACCTTTGGTATGAGAGGGGAAGGTCATTAATTAAGCACCCCTGCTCACTCGATCAAAAGATCAACCTCTACTAAACCATGATATGAGTTTTATTTCCTTTATATATTCATGTTCTGATTATATAATAAATGCGAAAATTTACTATGTGAAGTATACAAGTATAGACTATAACATTCATTTTGGAACAATTTGATTTCGTGTATTTTGAAAGAGTTTTGAAGATGTACTACCCAAACAAATTGAGTTTACAAATATGAAAATCAACATTATTCCAAATTAAGCGACACAACCTCCATTCACTAGCATTCATACAGTTATATCAAGTAAGCAAGTAGCCTCATGGTAGGGTGCTAAACATAGTAAGGGAAACATATACAAGCGGGATGCTAAAGTAAAAAAACTTACATATTTATTGAAGCTATAAAACAAAGTTAGCAAACCATGCATGATCTTATATACAAAATTCTAATGCAATTCACTCATGAAATGTAACTAAAGATTCGGCTTCTAATATATGATATGCGAATCATCTCAAGAACATGAGGTAGCCCACATAATCAAATAAGAATTGATTAAATCCATAAATGCAAATTTAGCCGAATCAAGATGCATGAAACATGGATGCAAAGCATGAATATAACGAAAAGCAAAATATGATACATATTTACAAATAAGAAAAACAAGTAAAAGAACGGGATAGAAAGAAGCAAGGCAGAAAATTATTACAACACTTGAATAATTACATATCTAAATAAAGAAGGAGATGAAGAAAATATTATAATAAAATAAAAACTTCACAAATCTCTCAAATGAAAAGAAAATAGAAGATGTAGGTCTTGAGAATCGCCAGAAACTAAGTTAGCTAGCTGGCCAAATAATTAGCCGATCGGCCAACTAGGCCTAGTAAAACCTGTCTTGTAGCAACATTGAGAAAATGTAACGCCCTAAAAGTAAACCAGCAAGATGAAATACTTTAACCAACATTATCTATACAAATATAACAAAAACCACCAACCTTTATATCATTACTCACTAGGTTTATACAAAGTTCCACATGCAGATAATACATTCAAGGATGTTGAATACATGAATCATAACATGTAGAGCGACAAATTTCAAAATAAATAAAATGCCCTCATGGGCTATAACTTCCAAGGCTTAAGCCCGGTTACACAAAAGTGGCCTCTCGGACCCAAACATAAATAGCCCTTGGCTAGCAATTAAATCATAACAAAATAGAGTTGTTACTCTTCATAACATATCCACGCCCTCAACTTGGCGGGATCACCATGTATTTTTCTACACCAAAATCCTATAGGGGTGAGCATAAAGCCCAGTAGAGAATCCTTACAAAGTATATACAGTTATGCTAGACTTTCCAATATTAAATGCGATGCCATGCAATGTCAGTTTAAAGGAAATTCCATGCATATGCTCTTCTTAAAAATCTTCAAGTTTTAACAATAGTTTAAAATCTCAATAATTCCAAAATCTTCAATTTTAGTCAATAGGGGCGGTAAATATGACTCAGGTAATCCCTAGGTTGGTGTCTGCAAGTAGACTCAACAAGCACTGCTAATAACCCCACTTTACCGGTTGCTAACCGGAAGGGAAGTGGTACCTCCTCCGCGCGTGTTTTCGGTCTTTCACCCCGGACACTCAGGCCAACTTATCAAATTTATCTACACCTCCTAACTGGACTTACCAACGTATTTACCCCATAACATTAAAATAGTTCTCATTCAAAATATTCTTTCTCAATGTAATGTTTCCAACTCAATTCAAGATGCATAATAAGAGTGATAATAATAAATTGCATGAGTATATGATGTAATAGCAAATGCCTTATAACATTCTCCATTTTCTTCCATCTAATCTTGTTTCATAATTAACCATGTACACAACAAAAGCTATTAACATATAGCAATGTGTTCTCATTATGCACAATCTTTAACAATTTAGTCCCTTCAAGACTATGTACAATGTTTTCGAACATCAATTTCCAAGATTCCCATTTCTCATGACCCATGGTATACAACAACTTATCATCTCATAACCATACATGTTCATGCATTCAACAATAGTTTTAAAACAAGTTCTTCATTCTCATATATCAATAAGATTGCCATTTTTGTTAAACCACATCATGAAAACCTACACTCGTTCATTCTTTTAACACAAGAAAAGAAAGAGTTCCTCTAACGTCCCAAATTTCTAGCCCAAATGATAAGACAACAATCATGACTCTTTCAAGGAAAACTGAATATAAATCTCCAAACTTACATTACATGATACAATAGTTCTTTATACAACAATACATTAATCTAACAAAAAATAAATAAACAAATAAATACCCCTAAGGGTTTACAAGTTTCCAAGGCTTGAGCCTGGTTACACAAAACGGTTATTCAAACCCACACAAACACAGCCATTGGCTTACACACAGAGTCACAGTAAAATAAGAGCATTGTACTCCCAACACACATACTTCCACGTCCCTAGTTGGGTGGGATCACCACATCTTTTCTCACACAAAAATTCCGTAGGGTGAGCATAAAGCCCAGTAAGAAATTCTTAACAAAGTATATACATTTTATACAAGTCTCAAGAGATGAAATGCACATGCCATGCTATGCCCTTTTTGAAGATAAATCACATTTTCATCTTTTGAAAACCATCATGCTCAATGATATCATGCAATTTCAGTTGTTCAAAACTTAACAATTTATTTCAAGGACGAAAAATATGACTCTGGAAATCTCTAGGTCGGTATCTGCAAGTTGACTATACAAGTACTACCAAATTGTCATTTTTACCTGTATTAACTGGAAGGCTCGACACCTATCCGCACGGGTTTTCGGTCTTTCACCCTGGACTCTCATGCCAACTTATTCAATATCATCTACACCACCTATCAAGACTTACTAACGTATTTATCCCAAAATCATTCCATGAAAACTTGTTTCTCAACATTCTTTTCTCAATACAAGTTTTCAAATCAACTTTCAAAGTTTAATGTAATCAAATGAATTGATATGTCAATTTCACAAGATGAATATAAATGATTTCATTCCAATTCATCATCCAAGGAATAACACAATTCCCTCTTTTCAAGTATCATCGACAATTAGTTATTTCAAGACTATTTCAACGTTTTGAACAATAATTTCCAAAATGAACAACAATTCTCATATTCCCTGAAAATCATTTATATAAATATAAATAAGAAATTTTCCAAACATCCATTTATTTTGACACACAAAATAAATATAACAATATCATTCATGGATTTTCAGACTCCTTTAAAAAAAATCTCCAAAATTCTAGGTTTTCTCACCAAAACTATACAACTCAAATCTTTTGAAAGAAAACTTTCCAAAGTCATCTTTTCTTCAATCAACGAAGATCAAAACCTATAAGATCATTTTAAAAGAATAAGAGACAAACCCACTTTCAAAATCGCTCAACTTCTTGAATCAACAATCAATTTTCAAAGCTATCGAAAGATGATTTCGAAAATCATATAGATCTTGCAAAAATATATATATAACTCTAAGAAAATCCCTACCTCAAGTTTTGAAGAAGAAATGAGATGAAACCCCAAAATCAACGGTGTCGAAACTCGATCTCTACCGCACACAATGAAGCCCTCAAGAAGTTAACCAACTTTGATGAAGAACTCATAGTAGAACTCTAATGGATCTTGAGAAATCAAGGTTTTGATCCAATTTGGCATAGGGAAATGTAGAGAGAAAGAAGAGGAAAGGGTTTTTAGAGAGAGAGATATACAAAAGTCATCTGAAATATTAGATTCGCGAACTGATATAACATGGTCCGCTCGAGCGTGGAAAGCCTTGCTCGAGCGTCAATACACTTTCCCAGTATTTTTGCAGACATGTCAAACTTCTGAAACCAAACATTCTCCGCTCGAACGCATAAATGGTCGCTCGAGCGGACAAGCAACTTCTAATGCATTTTGCATTTTTGCTTCGGGGGTGCTGCCCCTCAACCCTGCCAGGGCACTGCCCTAGGACCCGCCAAGGGGCGCTGCTCCTTGGTCCCCCGCGAGCTGACCGGGCAACTCGATCCCCGCCAGGGTGCTGCCCTTGGACCCCCGTGAGCTGATCAGGTAGTTCGATCCTTGACATACTCAGCGAAGTGGCAAAATTGGGATTGCTACAGTTCCATAGGCATTCCCATACTTTTTAAAATCCTCAATTTCTAGGGTTTTTCATCAAAAACCTAACATTTCTCATTTTCATGGTAAAACCCTACCAAAATCATCTTTCTTAAGTCTAATGAAAAAGAAACCCTCTAGGATTAACAAAAGGGTTGAGATTTAAACCCACTTTTAAAACTCTCTATATTTTACATCTCAAAATAAAAATCAACATAAGAACTTCAAGAAAAATTTTAAATCAACATTAATATAGAAAAACATGTATATATAACTCAAGAAATCCCTACCTCAAGGTTTTGGAGAAGATGAGAGAAGAAACCCTAGAATCAAAAGATGAGAGATCTTTGATTTTCACCACACAAAGTGAAGCTCTAGCTTTTGATCTCCAAGATTAATGAGGGGAGATGACTCTATACCCAAGGGATTGCAAGGAAAATCAAAGAGTTTTAGTGTTTGATGAGGGTTTTTAGAGAGGAGGAGGAGAAAAATAATGTTTAGAGTGAGAGGGAAATGCCCAAAATGTGATACACACTCGGCCAAAAAGAGAAAAAAAAACAAAGATTCAGACTGCCACAATCTCGCACATGCGAAGCGCCTTCCCCGCACATGCGGCCCTCACTCCCGCACGTGCGGTGGTCTTTCTCACACTTCATTCCACACCTGCCTTTTAAGCAGTGTGCAACCCTCTGAAGCTCATCTTCCCCTTTACGTGCGGTCTCACCCCCTTACGTGCGGCCTAGGGCCCCGCACGTGCGGCCTAGGGCCCCGCACGTGCGGCCTTGGCCCAGTAACCCATAATTTTCTGGTTTAGTCCCCGGACACCCCGAACTCGACCGAGCACCCTCTGAAACAAGCGAAAATCAATCACCGAAAAGACAAGAATGAGTTTTCGTGAGAAACTCCCGAATGCAACAATTTCAAACCACCAACAAGGTTTTTAAGCCAACCTAACACCATAACAAGGCAAATCCAAAGCTAAACGAAGAAAAACGAAATGAGTAGTGTACCCGGTCATCACAGAAAAGAACAAATAAGGAATATGTAGGTGGTTTAACTAACCACTTCCCGTTAGATTACAACAAACTAATATGAAATTAAAGTAAGAAAACAAATATAAGATAGAAAATACAAGAAATTGAAAATTCACATTCCAAAGAAATAATGAACTTCCTGATTTCCAAACTTCCTTTTGATCACCCTCAAGGTTGTGAATTGTGTTCTCAATCCTCAATTCAAAAGTTTGAAATTTGAGCTAGAATGATGTCTTTGGACAAGTATGTTTATAGGAAATGATCACTCTTTGAACTTGGCAAGGATTACTTTTTTTTATCAAAGCTTTAAGATTTGGTTTCAATGAATTTCTTGAGTGGTGTTTTGCAATGGAAGATGAGATATATGAAGGCTAAAACAACTTCACTATTTTGGCAAGATAACTCTCTCTTTTTCAAAGTTATCTTTTCTTTCTCAAACTCTAACCTTCTCCTCTCAAACTCATCATTCTTTCTACATTTCTTCTGTCAAATTCACCTCCTCAAAATTCAATACTTGAGCTCTCCTTATATAGGCAATGCAAGTGGAGCAATGGTGGAAGACATGAATAGAGCATTAAGAAAGATAATGGAGCAAATGGAGCACAAATGGAGCTAATGGAAGACAAAAATGAAGCATTACTTTCAATTGATCAAGCACTAGGCAATAGAAACTGAGTATATATGCATTCAAGGCATGAATAGGTCAGAAAATGGGGTTGTGAAGTGACCCACCTAAACCAACAAAAATGTGGGAAAATTGCCTCTAGGCGGTTGATAGGCCAATTGACCGGCATGATGACTAAGCGGTCAACCGGCCAGAGAGAAAAATGGCCACTTCGCTCTGGTTCAGTCTAGCTTCGCTCCGGTTGTCTGTCGAGGCTTAAACACTTAGCCAAAGCATGCTTAGGGTTGGGAACAAAGCTCAAATTCTATCTTTCTTACTAGAGATTTTGTGGAAAACACATTCTTATTTTTATTATCGAAGAATCAAAAGAAAACACTCAAGTCTTAGGGTCAAAATAAGGTGTCTACAATGGCAATATAATGTTTGTATAGCACTAGCTGGTGTGTATTTTAATTTTAATTTTTTTTAGATTGCAAAGCACTAGCTGGTGTGCATTATTTGATATTTAATTTTTTTTTTAATTTGATTTGTTTGGAACTGTAGAGTACAAGCTGATATACATTGTTTGATATTTAATTTTCAATTTAATTTGTTGAGATTGCAGAACAATTGCTGGTGTGCTTTTTGTGGTGTGTAGTATTATTTATTTATTTATTTATTATAGAACGTTAACAAGTATACAATAGCTGTGATTTCTGTATTTTGTTTAGTGTTTACAATTTTTTTTTTTACTTCCTCTTATATTTTTATTTGCAATATTAGTGAGCATTATAAATCTTATATGTTTGTTTCTTAATTTGCATTAAGGTTAGGAGGAGGAGTTATTTTATTTGAGTTTTGTAGGGCGTTTAATACAAGCAAAATTATTACAAGTTATTTAAGAAGAAAAATATTTCATTATATTTTTTCAGTATCTTTATTAAAAAATGACACAGACTCCACAAATTTTAATATAATACTTATAAATTACAACTGCATTTTGATCCCAACATTATTTATACTGTGCCTTTAGGCATGGCCATACACTAGTATTCTATGTATCACCATTGTATACGACTGCCTTTAAATAAATACAATAATGACAATTATGATAGATTAGTTGTGGTACATAAATATGATTATCATAATATATATTATGGAAAAATTTATAATGTGAAAAAGTGCACATTCTAAGAAATTAAAAAAAAATTAGGCAAAAATTATGAATGTTTGTAGTGTTTTATGCCACTTTGTAGTTAGTTTCGAATATTAAATTTATGATGTACATCCTAAAATTATGATATTTTATAACTTTTATTATAACATTTTATGATGAGAAAAATTGTAATATTCTGTAATTTATGTTATGAAATTGTGTGAAAAAAAGTTGTAAAGAGCATGCTATGGGGCATTTGGGAATTGTAATCACTGACTTATTTATCTTTTCTTAGTGACATTTTAATTTAATTTAATTTTTACTATATGGCTTTTTCAACTGAAAAACCAAGTTCTCAAGCATCCCCTATATACATATTTTTAGATATGTACATGACAGCCTCTCGCTGACATTATTGATATTTCAAAAGTTGAAAAAAAAAATTTGTGACTGAAGGAATAAAAAAACAACGATTAGTCAACAGTGCTAGGTAAATTAGGCAAGATGCCATAATAACTGGTGGTGTTTTAACTAAGGATAATTATAGTATTTTTAGTTTTTTTTATTTTTATTTTTTAGTTATGGTATTATTTTGAGATTTTAGTTATGATTTTTTTATATTTGATTATGACTTTTTTTTTCTTTGTTTTAGTTATTACCCAAAATATATGAAGTTATATCAATTGCTTTTTTGTAGCCATGAAGTGCGTATGGTATATACCCATTAAGAGATGTGTATCATAGTCTTTCCTATTTAACTAATCATCAAACTAGTTTGTTGAAGGTGTTTTTTTAACAATTTCACTCACTAAAATTTTGAAGAATAAATTACATTAATTTTTCTTGGGATTTGAAAAAAAAGTCATCAATTTTCATAAGTTTGATATAGTTACATATGATTTCTTAAATTTTTAATTCATATAAAGAATAATACTATACAAATAGTATAAATTTTTTTTATAGTAGTTTATTAGAAACTAAAATACTCATCATTTTGATTTATAATTACAAAAATATTATTGTCACATCATTATTGTATTACATTTTATATAACAATTATGTCTGTATATCATTTTTCATCATATAAAACTTTTCCCCATTTTATTAGTCATTTGTTAATCGTATTGTTGAAAATCCTATTGTTAACAATATTTTACCATTGATTATGGGAGCCGCTAATCTCACTTCACTTTATTCTAAATACACTTATTTTTTTGTCCTTATTATACATAGAAGGGAGTGTATTTAAAGCGAAGTGGAGTGAGGCTAGTAACTATATATAATAAGGATAAAGAAGAGAGTGTATTTGAAGCAAAATAGAGTGAGAATAATAGTTCCCTTAATTACCTATCTATCTATACACTATCTATATCAATATCAACTTTTAGAATCCCTTTTAAAATAGAGATTAGTATAATTACGGTACATTTATAGGTCTTATTATATTTTTTTGAAGAAAAATATTCCAGAGCTCTAAACAATGAGCTCTAATCAGTGAGCCCTACCCACTGATGTGATAGTTTGGCCTGTATTTTTTTTAATTTTTTAAATTTTTTTTCACTGCTAACTTATTAAAGCTAACTTTAGAACGGCAAGGTTAGAGCTCTTAATCACTATTGTTTTTCTCAGCCTCTTAGCCTTTTGCCTCCAATTTTTTTTGGACTCCTAAATTCTTTGGATCTGCCTTGTTCCTAATTTTACCATCATGCCTTAAACCCCAGCTTGAGCCCCAACTTCACTTATACACTACAGGAAAGTGAGGATTTAACGGCGTTTAATTAACGACGTTTAATTAAACGTCACCTTTTTTTATAATTAACGGCGTTTTTTAAACGTCGCCTTTGTTGTTAGGCAAAACGGTACTGTTTTAAAAATAGAAGACCTTTAAAAAATGCCTCCAAAACCCTGTCTCTCTTTACACACTCTTCCCTGTCTCTCTTCACACCCTCTTCTATCTCTCTAAACTTTTATTTTGAAAACCCTACACTGCCGTCTCCTTCTCACTCATTCAAATCTCTCACTCACTCCTCGCTCTCTCTCTCTCTCTCTCTCTCTCTCACACACACACACACACACACACACACACACAAATATCTCTCGATTCTTCAATTCAGTTCAGTGATTCTTCTTCTTCAATTCTGGTGATTCATCTCGGGATTGCGATTTCGAAGTTCGATTTTGAGCATAGATCCGTGATTCATCTCCGTGGATTTGGAACTCTTCGTCTTCTTCGATCAGAGGTTAGTTGCTCTCTCTTTCTCTCACTCAAATCTCTCTCGATTCTTCTTCAGTTCAGTGATTCTTCTTCGATTCTTCTTCCATTGATGAATAACTTTTGTTATGGTGAAGGAAAAAATGTAGGTGAAACTTTAATTTATTGGTTCAAACATTAAAATATGCCCAATCTGGTCCTCCTCCTCCTCCTCGTCGTGTTCAAACGAACGACCTCCTAAAAAGAGGATCCTCCGACAACGTCCGTTTTCCGCTGAGAACTTCATTCGATGGTACGCACTCTCTTCCCTAAATCTTGGAGCATATTTTACAGCATCACCATTTCAATTGCTACCTAAGAGAGAACGGGTTTTCAAAGTCATAAAATTTATTTTTCTCTTCAAGGTCAATTAATGCTCAAGAAGATGTTTAAGAGAAATAAAATGCACAAATTACAGTAATGATGCCTGGAATGTACTCCAATTTTAATACCTTTGTTGTGGTAATTTTTGAATATATATGAAATCTCATTGTTTTAGTTGTAGAATTGATTTACTGCTAAGAAACTGATCCATTAACAGGATAGGCATTAGTTGTGATCTGAGTTCTTATGATTTATTGTGTGTAATCTGTTGAAATTCCACTTGTTGAAATTCCACTTGTTGATAGTTAGTTACTTATTGCTGCAGATTAAACTCTTCACAGATACAGAAATTTTTCGGTTAATGGGTAAGGTTAAACTGCTTATTAGTTGAGTACAATATGCTACTATTTATCTGACAGATAAATGTTATTCTTTACTGGAATACACTGAGAAGCTTATTTCGTTGGCTTATGTTGGCAAATTTTCTAGGTAAAGAACATGCACTTGTCGTATCGAATCACAAAAGCGACATTGATTGGCTTGTTGGATGGCTTTTGGCTCAGGTGCTTGTCTGACATGCAGTTTTCTTTTATGCATGTGCATTCACAAGCAGAGACATGTATATGAATGCTTGTCTAACATGTAGTTTTCTTTTATACATGTGCCTTCACAAGCACAGACATGCATATGCACATTAGTTATGTTGGTAGACATATAGAGGCATACTTATGTTTGCAGATTAAACATATTTCTTTCGGCAAATGACAGTTTAAAATTTGCTATATTGTCTTATTTGGAATGCTTTTATTGTAATCTTTGCTTTATACTACGTTTCCACTTACAAAAAAAAAAAAAAGAAATTATAATTTTCACTGATTATATGTCAAAATTCCTTATAACAGCGATCAGGTTGCCTTGGTAGTGCATTAGCTGTAATGAAGAAATCATCAAAATTCCTTCCGGTAAGAATCTGAACTTGACATGTTCTCTAAATGTGGTTGAGGTGAAGCATTTTAAGTTAATTAGTTAAATTAAGATCGTGCCAGTTCAGTTCTTGATGGAGTGGCCTTCTATCTCGAAAGTTCAATGCATGTTAATTCGTGAATTTGGTGAATTCAGTGAAGGTTTATTGTGATCTGTATTTAAAATACATGAAATTATAACAAGTTTGGATCATTGCTCTATTGTCTCCTCTCCTCTATTTATGATTTATTACTGTTTACATGTCATGTCCCTTACTCATTATCATTTGCCTTGTCTTTTGAACACCTCAATACCTTCAAAGATATATTCGGAAGGATAAAACTATATCCAACATATGCAGGTCATAGGTTGGTCTATGTGATTTTCTGAGTATCTATTTCTTGAAAGAAGCTGGGCTAAGGATGACAGAACTTTAAAGGTATGGGTGTACTTAATACATTTCTGAACAAATGCTATGTGTTTGTAGGTTTGTGATGCTCGCTTTCAAGGGGCCTTAATTGATCTCATTCAAATCTTGTGGGATTGAATCTGCAGTCAGGTCTTCAGCAGTTACAGGATTTTCCTCTGCCGTTTTGGTTGGCACTTTTTGTAGAAGGAACTTGCTTTACACAGGCAAAGCTTGAAGTAGCTTAGGAGTATGCAGCTTCAGTAGGGTTGCCTGTTCCAAGAAATGTTTTGATTCCTCGTACCAAGTTTGCACATGTGGTAGCACTTGAATTTGGTTTTGAAACTTGTCGGTTTGTGTTGTGGTTTCTAAGTTAATTTTGAAATTGTTTCATGATGCGAGATAAAATTAGTGATTTTCATAGACTGTATTGAGTAACGTTTATTAAATTTGGTGTTAGGTATGAATTTGAACGCCCATTGGCCCCCATGGACACTTTACTTTGATCATGTAAATTTCTAGTTTTATGTTTACAAACTCTCTCTCTCTCTCTCTCTCTACACTTGCCCTCTTGTAGGCACTGTTTTTGCTTATGGACAAACTAACAGTGGAAAAACACATACAATGCGAGGCTCAACTTCTGAACCTGGAGTCATATCTCATGCCGTACGTGATTTGTTCGATAGTATATAAGAGGTAGCTGTTATTGTTCAAGCTTTTCATATTTAATAACTTTTCTTTTCATTTTTCTCATCATGTCATTTCTACATGTCCTTTGTCTTTGTGCATTACTAGGTGTTACACGAGATACTATTGTTTGGTCAATTGGGGAAATCTTTCAAATGAGAATAGATCTCAAATATCTAATAGAGTGAAATAGATAAGAAGTCTTCAGTACAGCCCATGGCATTATGTGGTGCATCAGTTAAAAAATTTAGTTTGTCTCTAGAGAAGTCAATTGTTTCTTGGGCTTTCACTTGGCTAGGCATCTACATGTCTCTTTTTCATCCTAATGTGTCTCTAGTAACTCTTTGGATACCACATTACCACTTATTATTTTAAACCTAAAATGGGTAGCTATTGGCCTGTTCAGCACGGTGTTGCTTTACTGTACACTGCTTCAGGGATGACGGGTTATTCTTCTTGAACTGGACTTTCTTAGTTAATTTGGTATTGATTGAGGACACCAGTGAACTTGGTACTCTTTGTTTGATCAGCATATTGTAATCATTTGTGCTGTAACCACTGTTAACTTTTACCATGTTCTGTTCTGGTTCTGATATCGTGTCTTCTTTCAAAGCACCACTTTTCTCTTAAAGTTGTTGATTTGGTTTCTCTTCTATAATCTTAATGCTTTAGGATATGGATCGAGAGTTTCTTTTAAGAATGTCCTATATGGAGATATATAATGAGGAAATAAATGATTTGCTAGCTCCTGAGCACCGAAAACTGCAGATTCATGAAAGTCTTGAGGTACTTATTACTTCCCTCTAGGACCTACTTAACTGATATTGATATCGTTCTGATAAATAATGACTGACTGTCCATTTATTCTGATTTCCTTCATGCATGAAGCAAGGAATATTTGTTGCTAGGTTAAAAGAAGAAACCGTTGCCTCTCCTGAGCAAATCCTTGAACTTATGGAGTTCGGTAAATGTGGGTTTTTTTTAACATTTCTATCCCTTAAATTTCTTCTTTTTAAAGTAGTCTTCAAGGGCATTTCCACCTGTCCTGACACAAACACCCCCCCCCACCCCACCCCCCCCCCCACACACACACGCAAAGAGTGCCTATGGCACACTTCTATCCCTTGTTCTTATATAAGGTTGTTTCAGTCTTTTAAATAAGGTCACCTTCAACCTTGAAAGTCACTTGCAATTTGACATTTAATTCTTAAATTCATAAGCAAATTATACAATTTAACACTTTCTTTTTCTATCTTTTGGATTTTGATTTACAGCTCATCGACATATTGGGGAGACGAATATGAATTTGGACAGTAGCAGATCACATACAATTTTTCGTATGGTAAAGTTACTAATCTTTCTGATATCCTAATTTTTATAATTGTGCAATCTTGTACGCTTATTTTCCATTTGCATAGATTATTGAGAGTAAGGAGAGAAGTGAAGATGAAGATAGTGGCAGTTCTTGTGATGCTATTCGTGTATCTGTTTTGGTATGCTTCATCAAAATTTTCTATACTTCCTATAATATTTATTTTTGGATTGCTAATAATTGTTAGATATTTGTTGCTGTGATATACAATATTTTGCTTATTTTCTCCATCCATCTCATTTTTTTTGGGGGGTCTATTTTTAGAACTTGGTGGACCTTGCTGGTTCAGAGCGTGCTGCGAAGATGGGTGCTGAAGGTGTTCGTTTGAAAGAAGGTTCTCACATTAATAAAAGCCTAATGACACTTGGAACTGTCATCAAGAAATTGAGTGAAGGTGCTGAGAGTCAAGGGTATGGAGGAGAGCCTTCAAGAATAGGACAAGATAAACACAAGTACGTCTCATAGCTTGTTTTCCAGACATCATAATTGTCTGGTTCATCTATAGCATTACATGATAATAGTGTTTATCCTTTAAAAAACATGTAATTTTTTTTTCTTTTCTCAAGTGGGGTGACATTGTGCTTAGTTTTTGTACCACCACATCGATTACTTTTGTATCATTCATTGATTGCCATTTCAGTTTAGGTTATATTTGTATAACTGAAATGTCTAGTAGTTTTCCTTCTTGTTCCTTCTCCCCTGTGTTAGTTTTTTTTGTTAAAATCTTTGTATCTCACTAAAAGGTCACAAGGAAATTAGTGATTTGAATATTTTCACATTTTCTTAAACTTGAGAGTTTTTTTTTATATTAAATGTTATGATTTGATTTTCATTATTATGATTATAATTGGATTTTATTGTATTATCAAATATATGAATAAAAGAAAAAAAAAAAAAAAGAATGAAAGAATTTTTTTAGTTCAATAACAAAAAAGTAGCTCAATTTTTTTTTTAAAAAAAGGGTTATAACGGCGTTTCTAAAAACGTCGCTAAATAGTTGGGAAAAAGAAATACGGCGGCGTTTAAAAACGTCGCTAAATAGCATGGTGACGTCATGTTACAATTAGTAGAACCTTTAGCGGCGTTTTAAGAAACACCGCCTATAGCAATATAGCGACGTTTCCAAAGCGCCATAGAGTTATGGCGACGGCCACATCTTCGGCGTTTGGTATTAAACGTCACAGAAAGATTTGACGGCGTAGAATAGTTTGAAAAAGTTGAGATCAAGTACCCATGAATGTTATATGCCTTTGGATCTCATTCCATCAATACTATCAGTATAAGTAAACAGAAGACAATTCTATAGCTTATCTCATTGCATCAATACTAATTTACCGTGCTTTGCATGCCATATTCTATTTGTCAGTTTAGTTCTTTTTATTCTTTCAATATTTAGCTTTCAATTGATGACTTAGCTCTCACAATGTTGGGGTTTATGAATAACAGGGCAGCAGCACCTGCAGCTAAGAACACAGGTATTCATAAGTAAATACTCGGTGTAATTGACTTACAATATTCACATTGTGTGATTAATGTGTCCTGTTGTGTGGTAATAATGAAAAAGTGAAGTTGATAATACTCTTATTTTGGTGCTAACTGACCAACTCAACTCAAGCAGCCATAATCCTGACTCGAGTTTTTTCTTCTAGTTTTTGTTCTATGTGAAGTCATGATTTTCAGTTAAGTTCAAGGTAAACTATAACTTTAATTACAGCTCCAACCGTAGTCATTTTGGTCTCACTGGTAACTTCAAACACACACTGGTAACTTCAATCATGTTGTGTGGTAATAATGAAAAAGTGAAGTTGATAATACTCTTATTTTGGTGTTTGAACACATTATTCGTTACTTTATTTGTTGAGGGTTAGTAAGATAATATTTTGTTTTCTCCATTTTTATTTTTGTGAATATTGCAGACAGAAGAAATAATCAGATTAAATGGAATCTACAAGCGGTTACTTTCAAATGCTTGGGTTAAATTATATGAAGGAGAGGGAAAGATAGTTGGTCCAAATGAAGTTGAGGTGACGCAACTAGATGGTACTAAAATATGCTATTCAGCAAAACACATACTCATTGCAACCGGCAGCAGGGCTTATCGACCGGCTATTCCAGGGCAGGTAAATCTTCTGATTTTTATTATGACACGAATGGAAAGTGACATAACATGATAATCGTATTCTGGATATAGGTGGTTCATCTTTCTAGCTTGGCTGTTCTTTTATGTGCACTTTTTGCTAGGAACACCACTACAAACATTTTTAACTGATAAATTACTTGAAAAGAGTGAAACCATCCACTATTGGTGTTATATAATTATCTTGCATATTTTTTCTCCCATCTTTATCTAACTACTTATTTTGTTTTGTTATTTTTTGGTTGGCATTATAGGAGTTAGCTATAACCTCTGACGAAGCCTTGAGCTTGGAAGAGTTACCTAAGCGTGCTGTCATACTTGGGGGAGGGTTTGTCTATATTATCTATCTGCTGTGTTGATTTTTCTTGGCATGCTTATGAATTTTAAATGACATATTTTTCTCTTGTTTTTAGGTACATTGCTGTTGAATTTGCTTCAATATGGAAGGGTATGGGTTCTACAGTGGATCTATGTTTCAGAAGGGAACTTCCATTAAGGTGGTTGTACTTGGAAGAATTGCTTGTGCAAATAGCAACTCCCCTAGTATTTTGGATTTTGTTCAGACCAAAAATTGTTGTAAACACCCGATAGTTATCATGACAAGATTTTATTGACAATTTCACATAGTAAAGAATGGGGTGAATTTTGCTCTAGTAATTATGCCACTGATGGTGGACTGCCTCAAGAGTATGACCTATAGGATATATGTTATTGAGTAGAATACTCACGTCTATGTCTATTAATTGTTAAGCAAAAGGTAGCCCATCTGTTGTTTAGCTTGCAAGTATAATAGAATGTAAGTTACAGATCAGTTTGCTATGATATAGATAACTTTGCTTCCCAATTATATCATGATAATCCATTTTACTACTTTTGAAAACTGCTATAGCCAGGACTTTCTTGGTCAATACCAGTTTTTATTTTTGTTGATTAATGCATTTGTGTTCTTGATACTGCTTCCTTTGCAATCATTTAATGTAGAGGTTTTGATGATGAAATGAGAGCAGTGGTTGCAAGAAATTTGGAAGGCAGGCAAATTAATTTGCATCCCAGGACAAATCTGACAGAGGTTTCATGAGAAACAGGTAACCTGTCCATCAACTTAGTTTTTCTTTTTTTCATCCTTTTCTTTAAGAGTATGTCCAAATCACTAATTTAATGCAACCACCAATGAGTTAACTGAATAGTCTTTATGATGTTATTGACCATCCATATAAACAGCATTGTTTGGTGCTTTTTGCCTCTTATGTGCTATACAAATTCTTATACCAGTTTCACATTTTACCCTATGCACAAGTCTCCCTTGTGTCTTTATCTCGTTTTTTTATTCATTCCATTCCTATCCCTAATTATTGGGTGTTAGGAGGGGTAGATTGGGTCTGAACTTAAATTTACATGTAACATTACAACCTATTGCTTTTATTGTTGCCCTTTGTAATAATCAATGAGAGCATTAATGCTATTGCTTAATATAGAAACATAAACTGCTTTCATTTAACTTTTCTACGTTTTAGTTTCTACTTTCTAGTCTTCCCCGTCATATTAATGGTAATAAAGATAATCCAAATGCCTAATCATGTCCTTTTTCCTTCACCTCTTCTTTTTTCACTTCTCTGTGATTTTATGTTTTTTTTACACGTTTATCTAAACTCTATACTAAACCATTGGAACAGCTTAGCTCAGCTAACTCTAATCCTTAAGGTTTGTTGATGTCTATTGTTTTTAAGTGAATGCTGAAGCCAGATCTAATGGCTGATAGTTATTTGTTGCAATTATAAATTAAAACCTTATAAGAAATTTATTTTTGAATCACTCAGTTCTCTGTGTCTGAGATTGTTTTACTTTTACATGGATAATTTTAGTTTGGGCTGCATGTGAGCTTATTTATGATTTTCTCTCTGTTCCAATGAGTTCATAATAATTCTAGATTATGTTTAAATAAGTCCTCAATTTATTATTTTTTTTATTCTGCTTTCAGTGCAAGCCTTTTCTAGTATTTTTTATGTAGTCCTCTTTGCAATTTAAAATCACCGTTAAATTGTGAATTTCTTCAGAATGCAGTTGGTTCTCATTTATACCCTCAGAATCCAGTCGTCCGCCTTGGAAGTCAGCTCAACTTCAGTGTAGAAGGTTGGTGTATGATAAAATTTTACATTAATTTTTAGTTGGTCACAACTAAAACTCACAAATCCATTTCGAAAATCTAGATCTAAAAGACAACATTGAATTAATGTTTAAAAAGCCATACTAATTGTATATGTCAGGTAGAAATCTTAGTCTGAAATTGATGAATAATTCAAATGCTATTTTTTTTTGTCTGAAATCTATACTAAACCATTGGAACAGCTTAGCTCAGCTAACTCTAATCCTTAAGTTGGATATGCCCAGTTGTTGCAGGAATGCCATCAAGGATTTATCCGTTGGGTTAAGCTTGAAAGCTCAAACATTGAGTGTTTATATTTAAGAGCTTCTTCCTTCCATGCTATTGGAGAATATAGAGAAGCGGTATTAGGGATTCTTTTTCTTGATTTTCCCATTTAAACTACTGGGCATCATGCTCAATTCTTCTTTGCTTTGGTTTACTAAATTTCATTTTATGATAAAGGTGAAGGATTATGATGCTGCTTTGGATTTGGAACTGGACTCCATGGAAAAATTCGTGCTTCAATGCTTGGCCTTCTATCAGGTTTGATTTGATATTTGATATGTCGTATTTCTAAGCCACTGCGGGCATTGTTATGAAAATTTTCATAAGCCACCTCAGGCATTGTTATGAATTTTTTTAGCATCTATTGTGTGGTTGCAATCATGAAATAGATCAGATCTATTGTGTGGTTGCAATCATGAATCACATTTACCCTTAGTTTTGCAAATTGTCTTATCTTTAGTGACAAAGTTTTTTGCAGCAATTCCTGGCACCATTGAGAATGGCATACCTATCGATAAAGGAAAATTATTAAAGTCATTCTAGAGTAATTTATGGAATTACTTATTTAGTAATGTTGACAAATGAGAAACCATATAACACTCTAAATGAGTTACATATGGAGAAAAGAGGGTATTAATGTTGTGGTATAAAAGGAAACCATGGAACAGGTGTCAGAGAACAAATTTCCTTTCAATGCAGAAAATTACAAATTATATGAAGAAGTTGGAGAAGGTGTCAGCGCCACTGTTCACCGGGCTCTCTGCATTCCTTTGTGTTGACTGGGATTTGGGAATATATCCTGCTCAAAATTTTCTTTGTTGTACATGAACCTATTATGATTAATTGAATACGAATCCCTATTCTGCAGTGTAATGATGTGTAATATGCTTGACTATTCCATTGCATCTGCATGTGCAAGCAAATGACTTAACCTATTTTTTCTTTTTATTTTTTTATTGTGTTTGTTGTTTGATTTTGGTTCAGACACAATCATGTAATGTTTATTTAGTCAATATATTGAAGTAGCTATAAAATTTTATTCATATTATTGTTATTTTTTAGCTTTATTACAGGTATGTTTTTTAGTTAAATATAACAGATTCAGAACAATTTTTTTTTTAAAAAAGAGCTATAACGGCGTTTTTTCAAAACGCCACTACAGTGCCAACGGACATTTTTTTAAAATAAAAAAATCTATCACGGCGTTTTAAAAACGTCGCTAAATATTGGATGACGTCATTTTATCATTATTTATTGCTTAAAAACGCCGCCTATACTAATTTTACGACGTTTTTAAAGCGTCATAAACTTATAGCGACGGCCGCGTCCTCGATGTTTGGTGACAAGCGTCACTAAAGGAATTAGCGGCGTTTTTCATACATATAGCGGCGTTTCAAAAACGCCGCTAAAAGTCATTTTTCCAGCAGTGATATCTACTACTCTTCTTCTTGGATGACTTTATTCCAATTACACTGCCCTATTCTCTCCTACCCCATTCTCTTGATGCTTACTTCCACAATCCCCACTGTCGCGATCTCCACTCTTGGATCCAGCAGCTCCGTTACATCCCAACAACTTTACCTTTAACTAAGAAAAGCATAGATCGATTAAGAAAGAGTGAGACAGAGAGGGTGTGTTTGGTAACGTTTACGTTTTTAGTTTATATTTACAAAAATTTTATAAACTGATTTTTGTTTATTTTTTATTTATTTTTAGAGAAACATAAACTACAAACGCGTTTGGTAATTGACAAAATGTTTAAAAAAATTTAAAAATATAAAAAAAAGGTGAGAAATGACAAGTGGTGGCAAGTGGCGACGGAAGACGGTGGTGGAAAGTGGTGACGGTGGGTGGTGTATAGCTGGTGGTGGCGGGTGGTGGGTGGTAGCGAATGGGTGGTGGTGGCGGGTGGTGGTGGCAGGTAGGTGGCGGATGGTGTGTGGTGATGAGTGGCGGGGGGTGGGTGGTGGTGGCTGGTAAGTGGCGGGTGGTGGTGGTGGTGGGTGGGTGGGTGGATGATGGTGGCGGGTGATGGGTGGTAGCGAGTGAGTGGTGGGTGGCGGGTGGGTGGGTGGGTGGGTGGGTGACGGTGGCAGGTAGTGGGTGGCAGCAAGTGGGTGGTAGTGGGTAGCGGATGGCGAGTGGTAGGTGGTAACGAGTGAGTGGTGGTAGTGGTGGTGGGTGTTGGGTGGTGGTGGTGGTGTTGGGTATTGGGTGGTGGTGGTGGTAGGTGGGTAGCGGATGGGTGGCGGATGATGGTGGTGGTGGGTGGGTAATTGGGTGACGGTGACGGTGACGGGTGGTAGGTGGTAGCGAGTGGATGGTGGTGTTTGTGGTGGTGGTGGTGGTGGTGGGTGGGTGGGTGACGGTGGCAGGTGGTAAGTGGTAGCGAGTGGGTGGTGATTGTGGTGGTGGGTAGTGGGGGGTGGGCGGTGAGCGGTGGTGGCAGGTGGGTGGTGGGTGGATGGTGGGTGATGGTGGTGGGCGGCGGCGGCGGTGGTGGTGGCGGGTGGGTGGCAGGTGGCTGGTGATGGTGGGTGGTGGATGGTGGTAGCAAGTAGGTGGCGGGTGGTGGTGGCGGGCGATGGATGGTAGTGACGGGTGGTAGGTGGTGGCGGGTGGATGACAGGTAGGTGGTGGGTGGTGGTGGCGAGTGGGTGGCAGGTGGCTGGTAGGTGGGTGGTGGTGGCGGGTGGTGGGTGGTGGGTGGTGGTGGCGGCAGAAGACGGTGGTGGAAAATGGTGATGGGTGGTGGCTAGTGTTGGGTGGTAAAAAAAAAAATTGAAAACTCAAAATGGAAATACATTTTTTGTGTTTTTATTTTTTGGCCAAATTTATAAACTGAGACCACTTATTTATAAATCAAAAATTTTACCAAATAAATTTTTATTTAAATTTTTAAATTTTTTATAAATATAAATAAAAAATAAAAAATATAAATATTACCAAACGACACCAAAATAATCGATTGAGAATGTCGTCAAATTGGGGAATGGACGTAAGAGTATGCAAACCGGAGTGACAGGTGAAGGAATGGATATGGGAAGAGATGATGGGAACGATGGATAATCCAAGCTGTGATGACTAGGATGGGATGGGATTGGGGGTTACAATAACGGGATGAATTTAAAATTTTAAGTTTAAATAAAATTATAGTAAAAAAATGAAAAATTTACAAAAAGGTTAAACAATTTTAAAATAATTACACTATAAGTAGATCTTTTGGTTTTCTTTGAGTTGACTTTTTGACTATTAACTTAGGATTAAAAAATTTGTTTGAGTTGATCTTTTTTATAATTTTTTTAACTTTTATAATAAAAAAAGCAAAATAATTATAATTTAAATATAATATTTTATCTTAACTTTTTAACTTCTCGTTTGGAAACATGTTAATTTAATAATTTTTTGACTATTTGGTTAAAATATAAGTTAAAAAAAATTAGTATATTTAGGATAATTTTTTAATTTTTTACGAAAAGATGTGCAAAAAATAGAGAGAAAAGAGAATCTTTGACTTTTTGGTATGGATTATTGGCTTTTTGGCTAATTTAGTAATTTTTTGACTAAAAATGAAAGTTCCTAAACGAGACCTTATTTTATTTTTTATGACCAAAAAAAAAAAAAACCAGAGAAAAGTACCCAATCTCATTTTAATCCATTGCCGAAGGAGAGCTTTGTGATGTCAGACATACAAGAAAGACTAAAGCAAATAAATAAATAAATGCTATCTATCTATCTATCTATCTATATATTATGCCTCTGTATAGGAAGAAGCTTTTTGGGCTAAAATAGCCACAAAAGATAAAATATATTATTTTAGTCACAACAAACAAAACATCACATCCAATCCATAATCATTACGCTCTTCTCTCACAAAAAAAGGTCAAAAAAGCCAAAAAGCCCTTCCTAAACCAAGCTTTTTAGCCCAGGCTAAAATAGCCAAAAAAGTCAAAAAGCCAAAAAGCCAACCCACTTCCCAAACAAAGCCAAATATAAGAAAAATGAGATTTTTTACTCACAAGTCTTGTGGAAGTTCTAATATTCCAATCTTAATTTTCTAATATTTTGATTTTTTAAAAAAAATCTCAATATTTATTAACATCTCGTAACCCAAAAGGCTTTTAGGAGATTTGATCAAAACTTTCACACAATAAAACTTTAATGCATTAAAGCCAAACATAAAAAAAAAAAAAAAAAAATCTTAAAAAGTTCAACACATTATTATAAAAATATTAAACTTTAAAATAATATCTATCTATAAATCTATACTATATATTAAGCAAAAGTGAGTTTTTAACCCCCAAGGCCTGTGGGAGTTCCAATATGTCAATCCTAATTTTCTAATTTTTTATTTTTTTTAAAAAAAATTAACCTCAGTATATATTAATTTTTCTCAACGCACAAGACTTTTTGACTTCTCTCATAATTACTGCAGTACCTTTTCTAAAACAAATAATTTGTATATTAAAAAAAATTTAAAACAACTATAAATATCTATATCTATATCTATATCTATATCTATCTATTTATTTATATCTATCTCTAACCCACAAGTTTTGTGGGAGTTCCAATATCTGAACCTTAATTTCTTAATTTTTTTGATTTTTTTGAAAAAAAAACTTAGCACTTATTAAATTCTTCCAAGTCTTTTTAACTTCTTCAATACATACACTCTTTTTAACTTTTCACATACCTATTGCAAACAGTGAGTCTCTTTTTTGTTTTCTCCTTCTTGACTTCTCACTTCTACACTTTCAACTTCAGTGACCATGTATGCAAACAGTAAGTCTTCTTTTTATTTTTTCCTTCTTGACTTTTCTTTTGTTTACTATTTTAATATTGTAATTAGATAACGCATAAAAATATTTGTGATTTGTCTAGCGAATAAAAAATTCTAATTTGATTTGTTAGGCCAAGTTTGGGAAGTCTCAAAAAAACTAAAAAGTCAAAAAGTTACTCAAAAAGTTAAAAAGTTATCACTATTCACCAAAAGTCAACAATTACGGCTGCACAACTCCCAATACTAATTTTTCCCTACACATTAATTTATATAATTTTTTAATACACATTTTTCTATAAAAAGTCAAAAAGTTAACCCAAACATTCATATTTTCAACCTCAACTTTTTAGTCTAAAAAGACAAAAAATGCACTTATTTAGGACACCCCAAACAACCCCTTAATATGATTGAAATTACATAAATATAAGCCCTCACAAAGAGAAAAATGTTATTATAATTAATTGAATGATTCTTTTTTTTTTTTTAATGTGATTGTAGTTAGTTTAATCGTTCTTTTTTTTCATTTATTTATTTTATTATGAGAAAAATGTGATGTGATTGTAGTTTGTTCAATGGCTCTCTTTTTTTAATATGATTGTTGTAGTTAGTTCAATGATTTTTTTTTAATGTTATTTAATCTTTTTATTTACTATTTTAATTTTATTTTTAATATGATTGAAGTTAAACAAACATAAACACTCACAAAGAAAAAAAAATGTGATTGTAATGTGATGTGATTGTAATTTGTTCAATGCTCTTTTTTTAAACATAATTGTTGTAGTTAGTTCAATAGTTTTTTTTTTAATGTTGTTTAATCTTTTTATTTACTATTTTAATTTTATTTTTAATATAATTGAAGTTAGATAAACATAAATACTCACAAAGAAAAAAATGTGATTGTAGTTAGTTCAATGTTTTTTTTTTTTAATGTGATTGTAGTTAGTCAATGGTTCTTTTTTTCATTTATTTATTTATTTTATTATGAGAAAAAGGTGATGTCATTGTAATTTGTTCAATAGTTCTTTTTTTTAATGTGATTAGATCTTTTATTTACTGTTTTAATGGTTTTTCTTTACAATTATTTATGAAAAAAATATGATTGTAGTTAGATAGCATAAAAATATTTATGATTTGATTTGATTTTTTTCTGATTTGATTTTTAAAGTACCAATTATTGATAATGATTAGATTGTATTTTGAAAAAAAAATCGTAATTAATTTTTTTAATTCATTGTGTTTTTTGAAAAAATATTATCGTGTTTTTTTTAACTATCAATTTACTTAATTTGTTATTTGATTTTTAACTCACTGTGTTTTTTGAAAAACAAAATGGATTGTACTCATTAGGGTCACATAATGTACCAATTATTGATGATGATTATATTATATTTTGAAAAAAAAAATGTAATTGATCTTTTTAACTCACTATGTTTTTTGAAAAATAAATTATTGTAATTTTTAATTATCAATTGACTTAATTTGTGATTGACTTTTTAATTATTGATGATGATTAGATAGCATTAAAAAAATTGTGATTTGTATGATTGAAGTTATCTCATTTTGTTTATAATTTTATTTTTTAATATGAATAAAGTTAGATAAAAATAAACACTCACAAAAAGAAAAATATGATTGTAGTTTGTTCAATGGTTCTAAGTAATCTTTTTTATTTTCTATTTTAATGGTTATTTTTTTCAATTTTTTTTTTATTATGAGAAAAATGTCATTGTAGTTAGATAACATTAAAAAAATTGTGATTTGTATAATTGAGTTATCTCCTTTTGTTTATAATTTGATTTTTTAATATGATTGAAGTTAACTCATAAAAATAAAGACGTGATTGTAGTTTGTTTAATGGCTCTAAATAATATTTTTATTTACTATTTTAATGGTTTTTTTTTCAATTATTTTTTTTTATTATGAGAAAAATATGATTGTAGTTAGATAGCATTAAAAAAATTGTGATTTGTATGATTGAAGTTATCTCATTTTGTTTATAATTTGATTTTTTTTAATATGATTGAAGTTAGATAAATATAAACACTCACAAAAAGAAAAATGTGATTGTAGTTTGTTCAATACTTCTAAATAATCTTTTTATTACTATTTTAAAGGTTTTTTTTTTCAATTTTTTTTTTTATTATGAGAAAAATGTAATTGTAGTTAGATAGTATTAAAAAAAATGTGATTTATATGATTGAAGTTATCTCCTTTTGTTTATAATTTGATTTTTTAATATGATTGAAGTTAGATAAACATAAACACTCAAGGGGTTTTTAAGCAAATGGAGGTTTTTAACCCCAAGGCCTGTGGGAGCTTCAATATCTCAATCTGAATTTTCTAAATTTTTTATTATAAAAAAAAAACTCAGCATTTATTAATTTAGTCAAAATCGTCTGATCAACATTTATTAACTTTTTTCAATCCACATGTCCGCATTTATTGATTTGGTCAAAATCTCCTAATTAGCATTTAAAATCCCCTCATACAAATAATTATAGATACAATCTGTGTATAGTTACTGCAGTACCATTTTTAACTTCTCTTATACACTATAGTTAGTGATAAGATTGTTAAATTATTTTTATAAAAAATCTTAAAAAGCATAATTTATATATTAAATTTTTTTTAAAACAAATATAAATATCTATAATTATCGCGTGCATAGCATGGGTGATAAGCTAGTATTATATAAGGAAAATGAGATTTTTAACCCACAAGCCTTGTGGGAGCTTCAATATCTTAATCTTAATTTTCTATATTTTTTATTTTTTAAAAAAAATCTCAATATTTATTGACTTCCCCCAACCCACAAGCCTTTTTGACTTCTCCCATACCTACTCCTATACCCTTTTCAGCTCGTTTGTTTTGAAAGATAACTCATGGAATTGGACTATTAATCCGGAGGGATTAATAGTCCGTTGTTTGGTATGGATTTTTTGGTCCGGATTAGTAATCCCTCCGGACTATTAATCCGGAATTCACTGGCTTATTGTATCCCTGGGGGGGCCCTGGGACAGAATCTATGGGATAATGTATCCCATGGGATTGGCTAGCTTTATTACATCTTTGACCCTTTCATCTTTCTTTTAGCTTTTCCCATTTTGCTTTCACTGCAGCAGATTCATTTCACTATAGGAGCAAGAGCTTCATTTCATCTTGAATCTTCGATCTGTTGAACCTTTACATCCGATCTTCATTCAGGTTTGAAACTCATTCTATTTATTTTTTGCTGAGCTTCATTCTATTAATTTTTAGCAACTTCATGCTATTTATTTTCAGCAGATTTTTTCCAAATTTTTTCCAGATTTTTCGATCTTTTAGTTATTCCAGATTTTTTTTTTTCCAGATCTGTAAACTTAAGACTTCCTTAGGAAGCTCAATGTGAGGTGTATTGTTGACAGCATGAATACGTGTTGGCTAATATTAGTATAGGCATTTGGAATGAGTATGAGCTCTATGAAAAGAGAATATAAACACAGTTTATATCTCCATGTAGGAACCACTGAATGTGTTTGAAATTTGATAAGATTTGGAGATTTACATGGGTGTGCATTTGAAAGTAAAACTTTACTCTGTATGAAAGTAAAATTTTACTCTGTATAAAAGTAAAATTTTACTCTGTATAAAAGTAAAATTTTACATTCTGAAACTAAAAGTAAAATTTTACATTCTGAAACTAAAAGTAAAATTTTACTCTGTATGAAAGTAAAACTTTACTCTGTATAAAAGTAAAATTTTACATTCTGAAACTAAAAGTAAAATTTTACTCTGTATGAAAGTAAAATTTTACTCTGTATAAAAATAAAATTTTACATTCTGAAACTAAAAGTAAAATTTTACTCTGTATGAAAGTAAAATTTTACTCTGTATGAAAGTAAAATTGTATATATTGCCTTTCTATGGTCGGCTTTGTATTGTGTTTCCAGATTTCTGGATATGACAAAGCAAAAAAATTCTGATAATAACATAACAAAGCAATATATAGGTTGATTTTTTTATGTAAGGGTGTTCACAAATTGTGTTTTCAGATTTTTTTGCTTTGAGGTTATCATTTGATTTTTTATGATAATAAAATTGTGATTTTTTATATTAAGGATTGTGATATATATTCTTTTTATACAAAAATCTAGCTACACTAAAAATCTAGCTAGATGTTTAGTTGAACACTTGAAAAAATTAGAATGACAAGGTAGAATTAGGCATGAAGTCAACAAAATCTGTGACGCATGAAGTCAAGAACTTTGTCATGTTGTTATCACAATTGCTACCTTGTCTTGATCTACTAGAATTACGCATGAAGTCAAAAAAATTTAATGTTTGGTGCATTCATGGTATTAATTATACTTAATAAAGTAAAAAAAAAAATTAAACATCTCAATTACAAATTAAAATAAATTTATGTAATATTTATTAATATTCTATTTATTTAATATTTTAAAAGTTATAGTAAACAAATTAAATAAAATTTATAATTTAGATTTAATATTCTTATTATTTAGTAAATAATTCAAAAGGACAAAATAGTCTTTTGAACATTTATCCTTCTCCATAATATCCCAAACAAACATGGGATTCAATAGAATAGTCCAATCCAGACCTCTAATCCCATGACTAAACAAACATAGGATACAAATCTAGTCCGACCAAATAGTCCAGGGACAATGTATCCCAGGACTAACAGTCCGATGGATTACAATCCCTCCTTATCCAGTCCGTCCAAACAAACGCACCCTTTGAACTTCTCACATACACTATGGCTAGTAATGGGATTGTTAAATTATTTTTATAAAAATCTAAAAAAAATAATTTGCATATTAAAATAATATCTAAAACAAATACAAATTCTTATTAAATCTATCTATCTATCTATATATTATATAAGTAAAAAGGGGTTTCTAATCACAAGTCTTGTGGGAGTTTCAATATCTCAAACTTAAATTTCTAATTTTTTGATTTTAAATAAGCAAAAAAATAAATAATAATAATAATAATAATAATAATAATAATAAATAAATAAATAAATTAATTAATTAATTAATATCTCTTGATTTATGACTTTTAAATGGAAAGTATATCAAATATATAAAATAAAAAATATAAAGTATATCAATCCATTTCAAAATTCAAATTTGAGGGGCACCAAATATGAAAAACATTATATTAATTTAAATTTAAAATTATAATGATTTATTCCATAATAAATAAGTTTTAAATAATGATATATTTCATGATTTATCTATTTATCTACATACTATTATAATTGTAAAATATTGTCATTTCATTAAGGTTGAAAGTTGTAATTCTTTTTTCTCATTTTTTTAAAATTTTGTTTAATTTTTTGTTAATACGTGTTACAATATGATTGATTTATAAATTAATTTTATATTCTTAAAATAAAATTTCAAATTTGGATTCTTACTTAAATTATGCTACTATAATTGAAATGAGATCAATATTCATTCCTTAAATTTTGTATCATTTATTAAATTATAAAATAAAATTTCAAATGTAAATTTTTTTTTTCAAATTATATCACTACAATTAGAATGAACTCAATATTCACATGTGTCATAATATTATTAGTCTAAATATATTTTGTTTTAAATACATGTGTTCAAACAAAATATATTTTGTTTTAATTTTTTAATTTTTTTGTTTTAAATTTTATAAAAAAATTATATCATTCTAAACTATAAGGACTTAAACAATAATATTTTTTAATATAATTTTTTTTTGAAACAAAAAAACAAAACATAAAATTTTAATTATTTACCAAACATGGTGGATGTTGTTAGATTTTTTTATTTATTTATCTCAATTGTCAATTAAAGAAATTAAAGTAAAGAATAAAGATATATTTTGTCAATTAAAGAAATTAAAATAAAGAATAAAGATATATTTAGCTCAATTTATTAAAAAGTTAATTTTGCTATAATAAATTAGAAAGAAACATTAATTTTTTTTTATTAAAAGTGATAGTTCGTTAAATTTTTTTATTTAAAAAAGAAGAAGAGGGTTATAAGTGATAATTTATTATTCATATAAAATTATTCTCAGATTAAATGAAAATACAATATTAAATTTTCTTCTTACCTTTTTTTTTATTCAAATACTTTTATTTTGTAAGAATTTTTTTAATTCTATTTAATATTTTATTATAATTTTTAAATTAAAAATAATTTCTAAAAAATCATATTTAAATTATGTATGCCATTATAAAAATAGAGATGTGATGTTTGGAAAGTGCTAAATAAGTATACTTTTTTTAACATCAACTTAGTGGTAGTTTAGGAAGTGCTAAATAAGTATACTTTTTTTTTACTTTTTACGAAAATATATATAGAAAAATAGAGATGTGATGTGACCTAAAAAATATAATTAAGTATACTTTTTTTTTTTACTTTTTACGAAATGCTGTGTAGAAAAGTAGAGATGTGATGTGACCCAAAAAAGATAAAAGATGAAAAAAAAAATGTAAGCTAATATGGCACTTCCCAAACAACCGTTTATTCGTTGATCCCTTTCTAAAAGGTGTATTTTTTAAATATTTTCAAGAAAAATTCTATTTGAAATTTTAACTATATTGCTTTTTCTTTAATTCATTAATATTAAATTTTTAATTAATTTTATTTATTATTTTAAAAAATAAATTAGCAAATAATTTTGTAGAGAAGTGGTTTGGAAATACTTTTCTGATCCTGGGGGATGCTCGTGATCCTCTGCTAGTCACCTGAAAAGGAATAAACACTTCGGTCGGGGGTGGCAGAATTAGCACTCTGGCGGGCAAGTCAGTCTCTACACTCAGGATTACTTGTATTATAAGTTAAGCATAATAGTTCTCACATATCTTCCTCTGACTGATGATCTTGTATTTATATTACTCTCCTTCTTGGGCCTCGAGAATGAGCCCACTGTCAATTTGCCGTGTAATTGTCTATTCGGCTTGGTTCGAAGCAAACCGTTTCTCATTCGGCCCCATACTCAATCGGTTATACGGCCGAATAGGGCAGGATTTAAACTGCGGGACGGAGTCCAATGAAATATATGCATCGACCCAGGTCCGAATATTCGGCCTCTTCATGAGTCCCAATATTCGGCCCCCACAATTACCCCCCAAGCACTTCACTTACGACAGTTAGCTGGAGTGTTTGGTTTCGAACTTCGAAAGGTTAGAGCCAAAATTCGGCGGCTAACCTCATTTCAACACGGTTGTTAGAGCACACGCTTCTTGGTTATCATTTCAACTTCTCGCCCTTTCGTACGCCTCCATTTATTATGATTTAAAATCTTGTTGTCTTCTCGAATATGCACATTCTGGACGCTTAAAGTTTTTGAATTGTCTTTCGACTCTTTTCTGCAACTTCCGTTCGTCCTCCATTATCATCTCCATCTCTTGTAAGTCTCCTTCCTCCCTGCTCTCTCTTTGCTTTGAGTCCTTTTTCCTGGTTTGCCCTTAGTTTAGCACATTCCTATAAGCTAATCGAAATGGCAAAGCATCTAAAAGATCTTCTCTCTGCGGATCGAATTTCTGGCTTTTGAAGCCATTTTTTTATCCCTGATGATGTCCGTCTATCGTTTGTGACAGACGGCACTCTCGACAAGGAGAGGGACGATCAAAGTATGATCGTTTTCCCTCTCTTGTCGATTGCGGAGGGTAGAGTCCGTTTCCCGCTTCATCCATTCCTCAGGGTTGTCCTTCGCCATTGGAGTCTTATCCCCTCTCAGCCCAATGTCAATTTTTTTAGAATCGTAATGGGGATTATAGAGCTCAACCGTCACCTTAGGATTAACCTCGGCATTCCTGCTATTCGGCACTACTACGCCTTGGCGAAGTCTTCTAGTCGGCATAGACGCTATTTCCTTAGGGCTAAGGACACTGACCATCAACTAGCCACTATGCTTTCCAGCTCTGGAAAGTGAGTTGATGATGTTATGGTTGTTGTCCGAGGCAATTGGGAATTCGGCGAAGGAGAGGATCGCCTTGATCCTATTCCTAGACGGAGGGGCGAACCAGGTGGCCGTATAGCTTCTTGTGTCTATTTTTCATTGTGTTTATAGAACTTTATTTTTTAGACCTCATGGTTTTTGCTTATGCAGGAAACAATTTGAAGAAATTCCTGACCTCAACCGACGACGCCGTTCTTTCGGAAATCAAAGTCGCGCTAAAATATTTCGGCCGTCAAAGTCTCCAGAGACAGGGGAGGGCAGCCCACGTGCTGCTTCGCTACGAGCCAACCTATACGACCTTTTCGGCGGCAGAAAACATCCCAATACCGAAGGATGAAGAGTCTATAACCGCTCTTATTATGACCGACTTCAAAAACTTGTGACAAATTGGTTTAGAGGGGTCCGATTCGGAGTGGGCAGAAGTATCTGAGGTCGCCTAGTCAGATCAATTTGAAGCAGAAGTAGACGAGGCGTTGAAGTTGGCATTTGAGGAAGCGGGCCTTAATTCAGCCGTCCCTCTGTCTACTTCGGATCGAGGGGACCTTCCATTTGAAGACGTTTTTAACAATTTAGAGGATTTTCCCGGCACATACCCTGAAGACATGGCTGGGTTAAGCCTCACACAACTTGCCAAGAAGGCGAACGCGGAAAGGATGGCCGTGCGACGAAGAGTAGAGGACATTCAATCTCAAGTGCCAGCTGCCGCCGAATCCCAGCCTTCCCTAGTCGTTGCCAAATCTCAACCTCCCTTGCCTGTTGAAGAAATGGCAAAAAACCAAAGCGCCGAGTCCGCAATGGTTCTACAGGTCGATCGAGAGGCCGAGCAAAGGGCAGAGAAGTGTCCTGTCGAGGTCGAGGTCGGCTCAGAAAACCGACCCGACAAATGACCTCGTGTAGAGGAATCAGATGTGATTGTGCCCTTTGTCATTCAGCCAAAGATAAAAAAACTCGCCGATCTCCTCTGATTCTTCGGTCATTAAAGATCTTGCCGTCGCACTTAGTATGGCTACGTCCGTTTCATTATCGGCTAACAAGGCGGCTTTCCGATCAGAGCCGGATCTGGTTGCGATCACATTAGCTGCTCAATCGGCTCTTTTGGTATATATCTTGACTTCATCTTTTCATTTTATGCAAATACCGTTTTGGTTCTAATTTCCTGTTTTGCAGACAGTCGGTAGGATAGCAGAGATGGGCCGTCGCCATCCTGACATCGTTGAACAACTTGGTCGTTTATAGACGGAAGTTGAAGGCCAAAGGAGCAGGGCCGAGTTCGAGGCTATGAGAACGAAGATGGAGGGAGCGAGGGCCGAGGTCGAGATGGAGAGGGCCAGAAATGCAGATGAGCTCAAGTTGGCTGCTGAGCAGAGAGCGAATACGAGTGAGGCTGCGCTCAAGTCAACCCAAGAGGCGATCGCCAAACTTGAGGCGGATTTGGCAGAATCGAAGGCGGCGAAGGAATTAGCCGATTCTGAAGCTTCCAAGGCGTATGAGGCTGGGAAGAGCGTCGCCCTCGATGATTTTGTAGAGCAAGTCCCCAAATTCGAGAATCGGGGATTCAAACACGGCTGGCTCAAAGCCCTTGCTGCTGCTGATGTGACATTGGCTATACCGATTCCATACAAGCAAGTGGATGTTGAGCCGCTGGAGTCTGATTTTGAGGACTAATTTGGGCTACGTTTTTGTTTTAGAATTTCGTATGTACTTTTCCAACTTTTCGTTTGGTAATTTTCATGTATTGCTACAGCCATAGTTGTTTTGCTAGGCATTTTCAGGCGAACTTGTAGCTTTTTATTTAGTAATTTTTGTATGTAAAGTGGCTACAATTTGTGCCCAATTTACTAATGAAAATTTCTTTTTTTACCTTGCTATTATTTGTGCTAAATTTTGTTGTTGATGAATGGTATTGCTTTCAATTGTAAAATGGCAACGTTTTCTTTTCAATACTAAGTGCATCAGCTTCAAAAGCCGAATAGGACTAGCTCATGGAGTGGCTGCGGCATAAATCGATCGGCGTTGGGTTTAAATACTTGGCCGATCAGATTAATAAATTTGCCCTTGCCCCAGCCAGTGCATGAGCTTCAAAAGCCGAATAAGACTAACTCATGGAGTGGATGCGGCATAAATTGATCGGCGTTGGGTTTAAATACTTGGCTGATCAGATTAATAAATCTGCCCTTGCCCCAGCCAGTGTATGAGCTTCAAAAGTCGGATAGGACTAGCTCATGGAGTGGCTGCGGCATAAATCGATCGGCGTTGGGTTTACATACTTGGCCGATCAGATTAATAAATATGGCCTTGCCCCAACCAGTGCATGAGCTTCAAAAGCGGGATAGGACTAGCTCATAGAGTGGCTGCGGCATAAATCGATCGGCGTTGGGTTTAAATACTTGGCCGATCAGATTAATAAATTTGCCCTTGCCCCAACCAATGCATGAGCTTTAAAAGCCGGATAGGACTAGCTCATGGAGTGGCTGCGGCATAAATCGATCGACCTTGGGTTTATATACTTGGCCGTTAGATTAAAAAATCTGCCCTTGCTCCAGCCAGTGCATGAGCTTCAAAAGCCGGATAGGACTAGCTTATGGAGTGGCTGCGGCATAAATCGATCGGCGTTGGGTCTAAATACTTGGCTGATTAGATTAATAAATCTGCCCTTGCCCCAACTAGTGCATGAGCTTCAAAAGCCGGATAGGACTAGCTCCTGGAGTGGCTGCGGCATAAATCGATCGGCGTTAGGTTTAAATACTTGGTTGATCAGATTAATAAATCTGCCCTTGTCCCAGCCAGTGCATGAGCTTCAAAAGCCGGATAGGACTAGCTCCTGGAGTGCCTGCGGCATAAATCGTTCGGCGTTGGGTTTAAATAATTGGCCGATCAGATTAATAAATTTGCCCTTGCCCCAGCCAGTGCATGAGCTTCAAAATCCGAATAAGACTCGTTCATGGAATGATCCGATCGGCGTCTGGCTTTTGGCATTTGGCATTAATGACGTCGCCTCAAGGGCGCTGCGCACACTAAGAATAAATGGGGTGAGTTCGCGCCAATGATTCCACTTATTCTTATTCAGACTCGATTCAAACTAGCTTGGGGCAAGTGCGTATGTCAAACAGGCTGTTCTTCAATAGCAGAGGACAAGGACAGACGTTGGCTGAGCTAGACATTGCAATGAATCATTGCAGCGAGCCTACACGCACTGGAGGAAGGACGTCCAAGGAACGGGAAAAATGTCAACCCCCAAGTCGTCGAAGCAGATCACCCCGAAAAGAAAAATAGCAACGGGGGAGCTCCCCGCGACCGTGACCGAGGAATGAGCCAGACGTGACGTGTGACAACCCTCACCACTGATTAGTGCTAATATATGATTAAGCATGTTGACTGACTGATTGACTGAAATTCTGAACTGATTGATTGAGTGCATTAGTTTAAATGCATGCCTATCTGTTTGATTGCTAAATTATCTATTCACGTATTATGTTTAAACTACAAATTGAAGGCCTTATTGGCGACCGAATCTGAAATTGATTAATGCTTTGTGTTAATTAGAATTAATGTGATTTTATGATATATTTAATTGAAATGTGATTTGGTATGTTTAAATTGGATTAAATAATGCTAATTTACAAGAGTTGGACTTATTCACCAAATTGCCATGCTTAGTGGGCCACTTTCTCCAACACCTTGAGGCTTGAGTACACTTAGACATACAACATTTCCTCAGCCATTTTCTTGAGCTTAACCGACTAGAGAGAGTGAGAGAGAGGGAAAAACTTGATTTCAACCAAATTGCTTGGAGAATTTAGAGAATTTGAAGGAGTCTTGTATAATTGAGCTTCTACACTTGTAATTCAAGGTCTAAGGTAGGAGAACCATCTTCTTGAGCTTGCATTTGAGTTATATCTTGAATGATTCATAGAAGTTTAGTGAGTTGAGGCTAGAATTGGCTTATTATGTTGAATTGAGTAGGAATTCATGCATGCATGTGCATATCTTGAAGTTTAGAGTTGTTTTCATGGAAATTTTTGCATGCATGTCCATATTATTGTTATAATCCATGAACGCACCATATTTTGAAGTTAAACATTGCATTTGATCTTGTTTTGTAGCATTGGAGTTTCAAGGAACCCATGCATGTGTTGAATTTGCATTGTTCTCCATGTTCTTGAAGTTTATTTGAAAATTGTGTTTAATTGAACTACCTTTGGGCTTTGGTTTCTCAAATTGATCTTTGAAACATGTCATATTATGAGTTTGCAAGTGTTTTCCAGAAAATTAGCCCAAGAGGATCGAATTTGATGCTTTAAAGTTGAGTTTTGAGCTTGAGGTTCAAATCTGGAAATTCCAGATTTTGGACCCACGCTTGAGCGATGAACTCCACGCTCAAGCATACACTCTGAATACATGCAGTCCGCTCGAGCATAGAAAGTGACGCTCGAGCATGAAATGCGTGTATCCAGTACTTTGCATGTGTTTATAGTCCGCTCGAGCGAGAGAGTTCACGCTCGAGCGAGGACTTGTGTCTCACGCTCGAGCGTGGATCGAGCGCCCGGCGAGCGTGATTTTTGTGCATCCAGTATTTTTACTGTAGCTTACAGTCCGCTCGAGCGACGGAAGTCACGCTCAAGCAGAGATCCTTTGTCTGCATGTCCGCTCGAGCGTAGAAAGCCACGCTCGAGCGAGACCCCTATTTTCTGAAAATTTTGAAAAGTGTTTTAAAGTACATCTTTGCATCCTCTTTCCATCCTAGGCATTCCTAGGCTATGTTTAAGGTGTCTTAATGAGGATATTGATGTAGAACCACACCGAGGCAAATTAGGGATTAAGTTATTATTTCTCAACTATGTACCTTAGTGTGTGTTCGTTCTGTAACTGTGTAGGGTTGGCATCCGAGGACGCTCTAGCTTATCTGTAGCCCAGAACTCTGTGAGTAACAATGTTGTAAAGATATGTTCAATCATGAATATTTTCTGAATGATCAACTTTACTGCTTTCTAAAATGATATTTCTTACCGAATGAATGCTTGTCCTATTTGTGAACTGTATTCGTGGCATCCATAACAATTTACTATTACTGTACTATACTGCTACTGTCACAGAGATCTCTGTCGGTTCCCATGTTTGGAACCACTACTGTTTACTAATATGATGGCCATCAACTGACTGTTCGGTCTGTTAAGACCTACTGTACTGTTTTGCTATTGGATGTACCACATATGACTATTATAGTTTTTGAATGACTGTTATGGCATGAATTATGAGCCACAAACTGAATGACTAATATACTGATAAATGAGTGTTTTACATACTGAAAGGACATTCATTCTTAACCTCTTTATGCATATGTTATTCACTGGGTTTTAGCTCACTGCTCATATATATATATAGGTGTACATGCACCAGACCGTTGCTAGGAGCATCGGGCTAAACTCCCGTTTTGTCAAAGCCAACCACCGTGCCTCACTGCGAGGTTCCAAGTCCTTCAAGCTAGGGCTTTTTGGGGTGTTTTAGTTTTTCTCCTTTTTGTATCTGGTTTTGTAACACTGTATAGACTGAATGATATGTGTACCTGTACTGTACTGTTATGGTAGGGATTTGGTCCCTAACCTGAATATCTGTATATGATGTATGCACATACTGTTTTATTTCGAATGTGAACATGTTATGAAAAGTCTTTTTGCATACAGACTGTCACAGCTCATTGGACAACTTTTAATTACTATTTTGGCTTCCGCCAGCCCTTGTACTCTGTATTACTGTTTTACTGTTAAGCAGGCCTTCTGTAATCTCGGATTACTGGCCGGTTACGGTGCTAAACCCATAGGGGCGGGTTTGGGTAGTGAGATGACGCCACGACCATTGAGTTTTTCAGTTTTCGTGGGGAATAAACCGATGACCGAGGCGGATTCCGTCGTTAACGATCCGGGTGTAGCAGTCGAGTTCGCTCGACAGATCTTTCCACCGGAGGTCCAACAATCGATGGTTGGACGACAAGATTTCGAAGTATTTCGAGAAGGTATCCATGGGGCGGTGAAGGGGTTGTATACTGCCTACAAAGTCGGCATGCGCCAGCGCGCCGTGCGACGAGAAATAGAGAAGAAGGACGAACGAATCCGCAGTTTGGAGGCTCGCGCGGAGAAGGCCGAGCGTGAGCTTAAAAAGCTTAGGAAGGCTCAAGCCACCGAGCCGCGTGCGACGGATCAATGTAACCCGATTGTGGAGGAGAGGGTGACCCAACGGCTGTTAAGTCACGCCATCGCCGACCGAGATACGGCAAGCATGTTTGCCGTAGACAATGCGAGGACCATGGGTTATGAACAAGGCTTCTATGCGGGCCGGAAGGTCGGGATTGACAAAACCAAAGAGAAACTTGCAGAGGAGGTCTGCCGATGCGAGAACCGGGGCTTTCGACGCGGTTGGATCGAGGCACTTCAGGCCACGGAGGCTCTTTGAGCAAAGGGTGTTGATTCGGCACTGTCGTTGTACCAGCGTGGTCATTTCCCATTTTTCGCTTTTGAAGTCGAAAAGAGTGACAATGAGGGAGACACCGCATAAAAGTAAACATTGTAGGCGTTGTAATGAAAAATTCATGTAATTTTCAGCTGATTGAATAATAGTACATTTTTTATCTCATGTGTTTTCAATTATTCTGAACGTTCACATGTTTCAGCCTGCATTTATACGGCATGTTTTATTTTATTTTGAATGTTGTGATGTCCACGAATGTTTCGGCCTTCATTTTATTTTCAATGTTTCGCCCTTCATTTATAGGGCGCTCCGAATCCGGAGGCATTTTCGGCCCAAAAGCGTCATGCGCCGATGGGGCTCCGAATTCGAAGACTTTATTTGGCCCATCGTGATATCTACAAAGGGCGCTCTGAATCCGGAGGATTTAAAAACAATATAGATACCTGGGATAACAATTGTAGTATTCTGAGTGCTTTCTGGGACGAGTGCAATTACTCTATCTTGATTAGCAATTCCTACTATTGGTGCGAATCCAACTAAGACAGAAGATCTATTCACATTTTGTTCAGTCCGGGGACAGTTCCTTACCATATGGTCCATTTCACCACACCTATAACAAACTCCAGAAATCTGATAACACACTCCTCGGTGTGCCTTACACTGGTGGTGGCAAGGTTCTTGCCGTAGCGGCAACTGATGTTGTTGTCTTAAGATCTCTGCCATTTCTTGTACTATTCCTTCCAGACTATCAAGTCGGGCTGTGGAAGAGCCTTCCAGCTCGTATGCCCTTAATTTATCCACACTCTACACAAATTCTTATTAAACCTTGCCAATCATTGGGATGTCCAATACAAAAATAAACACAGATACACGTAGGTATATTTGCACATCGGCACATTGTCATATTCTCATTTTACGTAGCGTCAGGACACAATTAATCCCATACGTAACAGACGATTGCATACTTATCAGATATCGCATGCTGAACATTTACTAAGTAATTATATACTCAAATCATGTTCATATTTCACATAGACACCCATTTGCAGAATCGAATGCCCACAAGCAACTTTTCATGACTCATATGTTCATGTATGTGCATTATAACAAAACAAACTTGTTGTACACATTAGTGCAACAAGTCATATCTCATATAATCACATGATCTCAACATCTGATTAAACTTGCATCATACTATATACAAAAGATTCACAGGTATGCATATACAAAGGAGCATACATATTCAAATATTTTGCAATGCAAGCAATTCACAAACTTATAGCACATAATCGTTCATATCAAAACATTTAAGCATGTTCTCGATGCTTTCAATTTCATACTTATCACATGAATACATCCTAGATCTTTTCTAGACGCTTATTGCTCTTTTGGACAAGTGTGTGAGTTATTAACTCGTGCTTTGATACCAATCTGTCATGACCCGAACCCGCCCCCGTGGGTTAAGGACATAACCGGCCAGTAATCGTGAGATTACCTACGGTCTCAAACCAAACCAAACGTATTTTAACAGAGTTAATGGGGGCCAAACGGAAGCAATTTAAAAAACTTTGTCCTTAGAACTGTGCTTACATGGCACGTCAAACAAGTCATACATATAAACATTAATAACTCACAACAGAATTAAAGTATCAAAAAGTTCTGTACAGACAGGATCATCCAAAACTAAGTCAACCCATGAACTATATACAGACATATTCAAAGGCTCCGCCAACGTGACAACATAAACAAAATAACAAAGGTGAAGGCGAGTCTCATGCGTGAGACACATAGGCTGACTTTCCAAAACTCGGTTGTTCCATACAGACTTCACTGGGGCTGGGTCTGGACCTCTCTTGGCTCACCTACAAACACATGAATGAGCGTGAGTGGAAGCCCAGTGAATAATATCAAATAAAGAAAATACATTGGAACATGTGGGAGCCGAATAAGTAGAAGAGTCGGAAGATGCGCACTCCAGAAATTAGATACTATCCGGCTTCATATTGCGTGACTAAGACGCCGAATACGTTAGGAAAGCCGAATAGACAGAGATCAGTGGCTCCGAATGGAAGAAAGGACAATGATTAAAAAGTAGGCCCTGGCCCCAAGGATCAAAAAGAACATGTATAAATACAAGAACAACGGTTATAGAAAGGTATGTAAGAATCACTTCACAAAACTTAGTAAACAATCTATCCTGAGTGTCTGAACTAACTTATCCGTTGGAGTGCTAATCTCGGCACCCCCGACCGGAGTGTTTGTATCTTTTCAAGTGACCAGCTGAGGATCACTAGTGTCTCCCAGGATCTTAAGAGTATTTCCAAACCCATCTCCACAATTGGCGCCGTCTGTGGGAATACTCAAACACATCCATGGCAGGCGTGACTGAAGATCCTTCGCTAGCCACTGACGAGACCGCACAGAGAGTTGACCTCATTCCAGCAAACTCGCTTGGACCAAAAACCATCGCAGCAACACTTGCCTCGGACCTCTGCTCATCTTCAAACCCAACGCAAAAGACAATACGAGCGACCATGGCACAAGCTAGGCAAACCCAACGGAGGTTGGACAACATCATCGCTGAGAACGAACGTCTTCGTCACGATCTAGCCTCGGAAATAGCAAAATCCAAACAAACCATGCGCCGGGCTTTTGAGCGACCCCCGAGGGCAGATCATCTTGAGGAGTTGGCAAAGGACGAACGTCTCTACCAATGCATCCGGAGGAGTGTGGTCGACACACCTGCCCGTCCGGAGAATGCATCTCTGCTTGACATCGTCCACATGATATACAGCCTGCCAGCGGCCCCGGCCGTGCATGTGATCCAATCACATCCAGGCCACCAACAGCAACTCACGCCAGCAAAGTGGCCCCGAGAAATGCCAAGTATCACCTTTGACGATTCTGATCTGATCGGTGTAACACTCCCTCACATCGATCTGTTAGTTGTTGAGCTGCGCGTAAACCGGTTCACCGTCGAACGCGTTCTTATTGACCAAGGAAGTACCTCGGAGGTTATGTATTATAAAACCTTCACCAAACTCAAATTCAATAAGTCAGACCTGACTCCGTCTCCTTATCCACTATTCGGCTTTAATGCCACTCCAGAGTACCCATTAGGAAAGATCAGCTTATCCGTTCGAGCAGGTTCTAGAATGGTGGACGTGGAATTCTTGGTCGTCAGACTGCCATCGCCTTACAATCTCATCATGGGGCGATCGTGGTTGTATACCTTGCAGGCCGTCCCAAGCACCTCTCATGAACTGCTACGTTTCCCGACAGAACACGGCATTGAGCAAATCCGCGGATCCCAGAAATCGGCACAAGCATGTTATCTCCTTGCCGCCAGAACGCCAAAGGAATTGCAAGTAAACTCCATCGAGGTGCCGAATCGGGAGATCCTGGACGATGTTGGGCGGTATCCAAAGGAGAAGGCCACGGAAGATTTGGATCGAGTTGACATTGATGGCAGCCCAGAAAAGTTCTTCATGATCGACGCCTCACTGAATCAGGCCGACAGGCAGCAGCTGATCTCTTTCTTGCTCAACAACCTTGACGTCTTTGCGTGGACTCCGTACGAAATGCCAGGAATAGATCCGTCAATTTCACAGCACCATTTGAATGTCGATCCGAAATGTAAGTCGATTATTCAGAAAGGCCGACGGTCAGCCGCGGAGCACACTGCCGCCGCTGTTGAGGAGGTAGACAGACTGCTTGATGCCGGGGCAATTAGAGAAGTCACTTACCCTACGTGGCTCTCCAATACAGTGGTGGTGAAGAAAAAAAATAGGACTTGGCGAGTGTGCGTCGACTTCACGGATCTGAACAAAGCTTGCCCCAAAGACTGTTTTCTTCTACCTAGAATCGACCAGCTCGTCGATGCGACGACACGTGATCAACGCATGAGTTTCCTCAATGCTTATAGAGGCTACCATCAAATCGCCATGCATCCAGATGACCAGGACAAAACTGCCTTCCTTACCCCAAGAGGAACCTATTGCTACAAAGTTATGCCCTTTGGGCTGAAGAATGCAGGGGCAACCTACCAAAGATTGGTCACCGCCATGTTCAAAGAGCAACTCGGCCACATTATGGAAGTATACATCGACGATATGGTGGTCAAGTCCAAAGAAGAACAGAGTCATATAGCCGATCTAGAAAAGACATTCGGCATCTTACGCAAATACAGAATGAAACTGAACGCTTCTAAGTGTGCGTTCGGAATCGGCTCTGGCAAATTCCTGGGTTATGTCGTCAATCACCGAGGAATCGAAGCCAACCCAAGGCAAGTCACAGCAATCTTGGAACTCGGCTCCCCCCGCTCAGTAAAAGAAGTCCAAAAGTTGAGGGGGATGGTCGCTGCACTCAACAGGTTCATCAGCCGGTCTACAGATCGCTGCCGACAATTTTTTCAGACATTACGGCAGGGTAAGGCTTTTGAATGGTCCGCCGAATGCGAATCAACCTTCAACGGACTCAAGACCTACCTCCATTCAGTACCTCTCTTGATAACACTCGCCGCTGGTGACCCGCTCATCCTATTTCTAGCAGTTTTCGAGAGGGCCGTCAACGTCGTACTGTTAAAAGAGGAGGAGGGAGAGCAACGGCCAGTGTATTATGTGAGCAAGGCAATGGTTGACGCCGAAACACGCTACCTTCTGCTAGAAAAACTCATCTTAGCCCTAGTCATGGCGGTAAGAAAACTGATGCATTATTTCCAAGGACATAGCATTGGGGTGCTAACAGATTATCCCCTCCGATCAGTACTACGGAGTGCAGAAGCATGAGGATGTGTTTCAAAATGGGCTCTTGAACTCGGCCAATACGACATTTAATTTTTACCTAAAACTACAATCAAGGGGCAGGTGTTGGCCGACTTTGTTGCCGAATTCACCGGTGAGCTCGCCAACCTCAAACCTAATGAAGTTCGACCAAAGGCTGAAGTCCTACCAAAGCCGAACTGGAGAATTTATGTCGGGGATATTTGGCAATTGTACTGTGATGGATCATCTAACCAAAGGGGCAGTGGCGCCAGAGTTGTAATCATGTCTTCAGACGGCGCAGTAATTGAGCAGGCCGTCAAGCTTGGCTTCGAAGCATCAAATAACGAAGCCGAATATGAAGCCCTTCTAGCTGGTCTGCGGAATACGCACCTTCTCGACGCTCGGCGTCTGCTTGTGTTTTGCGATTCAAAATTGGTAATCAATCAGCTAAAGGGGGAATACGCGGCAAGAAACGACCGTATGGCGGCCTACGTGAAAACGGCCAATTCCTTGCTGGAAAAATTTGACCATCACGAATTGAACCAAATAACACGCGACCAGAACACACACGCGGATGCCTTGGCGTGCCTAGCCTCCGCCATCAATTCTGAGATCAAGCGGACCATTGAAGTAGGTTTCGTCCCGAAACCGAGCATTGGCCCTCCAAATGAAATCCATGTCAACGTTATAGAATCCACACCAAGCTGGATGGACCCCATTGCTGCATTCCTCTTTTCTGAACAACTCCCAGAGGACAAAAAAGAAGCGCACAAGTTGCGAAATAAAGCCCTGCGATACTATCTGGATCCGCAAGGAGGGCTTTACAAAAAGTCCCTCTCTGGTCCATACTTGGAATGCGTACACCCCGACAAAGTGGAGGAGCTTCTGACAGAGATACATGAGGGCAGTTGTGGTGCCCATTCTGGCGGACGTTCCCTGGCCCATCGAGCTATAACGCAAGGATACTATTGGCCGACAATGAGAGCTGACGCGGAGAGTTATTTAAAAAAATGCGAATAGTGCCAAAAGTTCTCCCCATTAACCCATTTGCCTGCTGAAGAATTGAACTCTATCACCAGCCCCTGGCCATTTGCTCAGTGGGGACTTGATATCATAGGACCATTGCCCAGGGCCCCAGGGAACAAGCGATTCTTAATTGTCGCGACAGATTACTTCACAAAATGGGTCGAAGCGGAGGCTTTAACACATATACGAGATGCCGACATTAAACGCTTTGTATAGAGAAACATCATAACACGATTTGGCATTCCGAGAGCTTTCATCTCAGACAATGGCACCCAGTTCGATTGTGGCATATATCGAGAGTTGTGCAGCAAATATGGCATTCGGCCTTACTTCTCGACACTGGCCTACCCCCAAAGCAATGGTTAAGCTGAAGCCTTTAACAAATTCATCTTGGACGGCATCAAAAAAAGGCTGGAAAAAGCTAAAGGCAAATGGGTCGAAGAATTGCCAAGTGTATTGTGGGCTCATCGTACTACGCCGAGGAGAGCCACTGGAGAAACGCCGTTTGCTCTATGCTTCGGAACCCAGGCAATCTTACCCCTGGAAATCGGCCTCCCAACTCTGAAATCGCAAGTTTTTGATACGATCCGAAACGACATGATGCTTGCCCTGGATCTGATCCTGATCGAGGAACGAAGGGACTGCGCCCTGGCATCCATGGCACGGTATCAGCAGCAGCTCGCCAAGTCGTATAATCAGTGAGTTCAGTTGCGCTGATACACGCCAGGAGAGCTTGTCCTGAAGAAAGTACTTCCAGCCGATCGGAGACCGGCTGATGGAAAATTGGGTCCAAACTGGGATGGCCCCTATCAGATAGAATCCATCGCAGGAACAAGGGTATATCGGCTCTCAGACATGTCAGGAAGAAGCCTTCCACGGCCTTGGAATTCAACACATTTACGTAAATTCTATCATTGACCTGACTTGTGGGCTTGATACTTGTACATGTTCCAGCTTTGCAATACAAAGTTTCTTGCTTTCTCAAGCCCGCTCCCAAGCCTTGATTAATTAGGGCCGACTAAGTTTTCGGATTCGGAGCGCCTTTCGTGGATGTCACGATTGGCCAAATTAAAGTCTCCGGATTCGGAGCCCCTTTCGATGCATGACACCTTAGGGCCGACTAAGTCTCCGGATTCGGAGCCCCTTTCGGTGCATGACACCTTAGGACCGACTAAGTCTCTGGATTTAGAGCGCCCTTCGTGGATATCACGATTGGCCAAATTAAAGTCTCCGGATTCGGAGCCCCCTTCTGGTACATGACACCTTAGAGCTGATTAAGACTCCAGATTCGGAGCCCCCTTTCGGTGCATGACACCTTAGGGCCGACTAAGTCTCCGGATTCGGAGCGCCCTTTGTGGATATCACGATTGGCCAAATTAAAGTCTTCGGATTCGGAGCCCCTTCTGGTGCATGACACCTTAGGGTCGATTAAGACTCTGGATTCGGAGCCCCTTTCGGTGCATGACACCTTAGGGCCGACTAAGTCTCCAGATTCAGAGCGCCCTTCGTGGATATCACGATTGGCCAAATTAAAGTCTCCGGATTTGGAGCCCCTTTCGGTGCATGACACCTTAGGGCCGACTAAGTCTCCGGATTCGGAGCCCCTTTCGATGCATGACACCTTAGGGCCGACTAAGTCTCCGGATTCGGAGCCCCTTCTGGTGCATGACACCTTAGGGCCGATTAAGACTCCGGATTCGGAGCGCCCTTCGTGGATATCACGATTAGCCAAAATAGCCTCCGGATTCGGAGCCCCCTTTTGGTGCATGACACCTTAGGGCCGATTAAAGCTCTGAATCCGGATTGGCCGAATAAATATTCACTGAGAATCGTTCTTAATTCAAGCCGGTTAATACATGTTTAAAAATTTATGCCACGCAACACAAAACTTGCCAGAAAGTCGAAATAATACGATTAATTAAACACATAACATTTCAAGACCAAATACAAACGTTGAAAACAAAAGAAATTCTATTTATTCGGCGCGAAGTCTATTCATTCGGCACCCTCATCGTCGCTCTTCTCAATTTCAAAATCGGAATAAGGAAAGTAGTGGTGATGATACAGGGGTGAGGCCGAATCAATGCCCACGGCTTCGAGAGCTTCCTCGGTTTGAAGGGCCTTGATCCAGTCGTGCTTGAATCCACGATTTTCACATCGGCACACCTCCTCGGCAAGGTCCTGTTTGGTCTTCTCTATCCCAACCTTCAGGCCGTTCTGAAACCCCTTTTCATAACTCGAGGTCCGTTGGGTCACTCTCTCTGCAACAACCAATTTAGATTGACCGGACGCCACTGACGCGCTCGTTTGAACATTCTTCAGCTCCCGAAGCTCACGCTCAGCCTTTTCCGCGCGAATCTCTAAACTGCGATTCCTTTCATCATTTTTCTCGCTCTCTTGTCGCGCCTCCTACAGACGCATGCTGACGTCGTAAGCAGTATATAGCCATTTTACGGCCCCATGTGTGCCGTCTCGAAATACTTCGAAATCTCGACGTTCAACCATCGATTGTTGGACTTCCGGCGGGAATATCTGTCGAGCGAACTCGACTGCCACATCTGGGTCTTTAATGATAGAATCCCCCTCTGTCATTGGTCTATTCCTCACAAAAACTGCAAAACTCAACGGTCGTGGCGTCGCATCAGGCTCAATTTTTGGTCGCGGGCGTGGAGAATCTCCCCGTTGTTGCTTGTCTTTTCGGGGCGATCTGCTTCGATGACGTTCATCTTCCTGATCCTTAGACGTTCTTCTTCCTGTGCGCGTAGGCTCGCTACTACGACTCATTGCGGCGTCTGATTCAGTCAATCTTCGTCCCTCCCAAGTTGCCTGAATGGTAATAAGTAGGGCCTCTGGCGTGCACCCGCCCCATTTATCCTTCAATGTTTGCAACTCTCTCGAGGCAACGTCAGTAATCCCGAACACCCCGTTTTTAGGCGCAAGCGCCGATTAATTAGCGCCTCAGCCAGCCCACGAGTTACGCCCATTCGGCTTCCCAAGAGCTTGCGCCCTAGCTAAGGCAAGGGCAGATTTACTAATCTGGTCGGCCATGTTTTCAAGCGCAAGCGCCGACCAATTAGTGCCTCAGCCAGCCCGCGAGTTACGCCCATTCGGCTTCCCAAGCTCGCGCCTTGGGTAAGGGCAGATTTACTAATCTGGTCGGCCATGTTTTCAAGCGCAAGCGCCGATCAATTAGTGCCTCAGCTAGCCCACGAGTTACGCCCATTCGGCTTCCCAAGAGCTTGCGCCCTGGCTAAGGCAAGGGCAGATTTACTAATCTGGTCGGCCATGTTTTCAAGTGCAAGCGCCGATCAATTAGTGCCTCAGCCAGCCCACGAGTTACGCCCATTCGGCTTCCCAAGCTCACGCCCTGGGTAAGGGCTGATTTACTAATCTAGTCGGCCGTGTTTTCAAGTGCAAGCGCCGATCAATTAGTGCCTCAGCTAGCCCACGAGTTACGCCCATTCGACTTCTCAAAAGCTCACGCCCTGGCTAAGGCAAGGGCATATTTACTAATCTGGTCAGCCATGTTTTCAAGCGCAAGCGCCGATCAATTAGTGCCTCAACCAGCCCACGAGTTACGCCCATTCGGCTTCCCAAGCTCGCGCCCTGGCTAAGGCAATGGCAGATTTACTAATCTGATCGGCCATGTTTTCAAGCGCAAGCGCCGATCAATTAGTGCCTCAGCCAGCCCACGAGTTACGCTTATTTGGCTTCCCAAGAGCTCGCGCCCTGGCTAAGGCAAGGGCAGATTTACTAATCTGGTCGGCCATGTTTTCAAGCGCAAGCGCCGATCAATTAGTGCCTCAGCCAGCCCACGAGTTACGCCCATTCGGCTTCCCAAGCTCGCGCCCTGGCTAAGGCAATGGCAGATTTACTAACCTGGTCGGCCATGTTTTCAAGCGCAAGCGCTGATCAATTAGTGCCTCAGCCAGCCCACGAGTTATGTCCATTCGGCTTCCCAAGCTCGTGCCCTGGCTAAGGGCAGATTTACTAATCTGGTCGGCCATGTTTTCAAGCGTAAGCGTCGATCAATTACTGCCTCAGCCAGCCCACGAGTTACGCCCATTCGGCTTCCCAAGAGCTTGCGCCCTGGGTAAGGGAAAATTTACTAATCTGGTCGGCCATGTTTTCAAGCGCAAGTGCCGATGAATTAGTGCCTCAGCCAACCCACGAGTTACGCCCATTCGGCTTCCCATGCTCGCTCCCTGGCTAAGGTAAGGGCAGATTTACTAATCTGGTCAGCCATGTTTTCAAGCGCAAGCGCCGATCAATTAGTGCCTCAGCCATCCCACGAGTTACGCCCATTTGACTTCCCAAGCTCGTGCCCTGGCTAAGGGCGGATTTACTAATCTGGTCGGCCATGTTTTCAAGCGCAAGCGCGGCCATGTTTTCAAGCGCAAGCGCCAATCAATGTGTGCCTCAGCCAGCCCACGAGTTACGCCCATCCGACTTCCTAAGCTCGCGCCCTGGCTAAGGCAAGGGCAGATCTGATCGGCCAAATACCTAAGCTAAGCAGCCGATCTAACCATAACCGAAAGCAATAATATTCATCAACATTTTCCTTAGCCAGTTGAGCACAACTCATGAAATTTTATATACTCAAGTTACCAAACAAAAAGTTACAAGCCTGCATAAAAATGCCTAGCAAAAAACAAACACTATGACTGTAGCAAAAGATGAAAAATACTAAATTAAAAATCGTAAAAATACATTCGACATCCAAAAAAGTGTCAATCGGCCGGATCAACCATCGGAATCAGACTCCAATGGCTCAACATCCACTTGCTCATATGGTATTGGCATAATCAATGAAGCGTTAGCAGCAGCAAGGGCTTTGTGTCAGCCGTGTTTGAATCCCCGATTTTTAAACTTAGGGACTTGGTCCACGTACTCGACGAGTCCAGCATTTTTCCCGGCCTCGAATACTTTGGAAGACTCCGAGTCGGCTGATTCCTTCGCCGCCTTCATTTCAACCAACTCAGCCTCCAGTTTGGAGATCGCCTTCTGGGCCAACTTGAGCGCATCTTCGCTCGCGTCCGCTTTCTTCTCGGCATCCGACCTCAATTGATCCACACAACGAGCCTTCTCCATCTCGACGTCAGCCCTTGAGGCTTCCTTGTTCGCCCTCAAAGCTTCAACCTCGGCCCTTTTCGCGTAAATGACCAATCTGTTTGACGGCGTCGCGATGGCGACGGCCCATATCGGCTATCCATCCGACGGTCTGTAAAATAAGAATTTAAAACCATAACTTCAACAGTATTTGGATTAAGTGAAGCTAAGTTCGAATATGTACAAAAAGTACCGATTGGGCGGCCAGTGCTGTCGCATTCAGATCCGTTTCCACCCAAAAAGCCTCCTTGTCAGACGACAACGACACGGACGTAGCCAAGCTGAATGCGACTTCTGGATCTTTAAACGCCGAAGCATCAGAAGAAACCGACATGTTTTTTAACATCGGCTGAATGACAAAAGGAACGATCACGTCCGATCCCTCTAATCGAGGACGTTTGCCGCCATGTTCTTCTACGCCGGCGTCAAACTCGGCAGGGCGTTTCTCTGCCTCAACTTCTTGGCCAGCCTGCATGATTAAAGTAGATTCGGCATCCTGATTTTCCGCCGTCTCCACCTCAATAACGCGCAAGGACTCTGATTCGCTAACACGCAGGGAGAATTGAGAATCGTTGGCGGGTGGTACTTCAGACGAAAGGGCCTCTGCTCTTCGCCGCGTGGCCAACCTTCCACATTCGCCTTCTTGGCAAGTTTTGTCAGGCTTAACCCGGCCATGTCTTCGGGGTTTGCGGCGGGAATATCCTCTAAGCCGTGAAAAACGCCGTCAAGCGAAAGATCCCCTTGGCCCGAGGTGGATAGGGGATCGGCCGAATTCAATACCGTGTCAGACTCGATTTCGGACTGATCTGATTCGGTAACATTAGCTACACCTCGCTTCGAATCCGACCCTTCAAAACCAACCTGCCTCAAGTTTTTGAAGTCGGACAAAATAAGAGCGATGAGAGAGTCTTCACCCTCCGGAATCGGGATATTTTCCACCGCCGAGAAGGTCGTATATGTCGGCTCGTAACGAAGCAGAATGTGGGCCGCCCTGCCTTGTTTCTGAAGACTTCGACGGTCGAAATATTTGAGCGCGACTTCGATATCCGCAAGAACGGCGTCGTCAGTTGAAGACACAACTTTCTTCAAATTTCTCTCTACATAAGCCAAGCCGTAACATTTCAAAGAAGAGGCTTTACAACAAAAACGAACAAATAATAAAAGCGAGAAAGCAATCAGCAACCTGGCTCGCCCCTCCGTCTAGGAATAGGGTCGACGTGATCCTCCCCTTCACCAAATTCCCAGTTACCCTGGACAACGACCATAACATCATCAACTCATTTTCTAGAACTGGAAAGCATAGTAATCAGCTGATGGTCGATATCCTTGGCCCTAAGGAAGAAATGCCCGTGCCGACCAGAAGACTTAGCCAAGGCATAACAATGCCGGATGGCTGGAATGCCAAGGTTAATTCTTAGGCGACGGTTGAGCGCTATAACCCCCATTATGATTCTAAAGAAATTCATATTAGGTTGGGAAGGGATTAAACCCCAATGGCGAAGCACAGCCCTAAGAAACGGGTGAAGGGGGAAACGGACTCCACCCTCTACAATTGACAAAAGAGGAAAGACAATCGTGGTTTCGTCCTCCCTTTCCATATCAAGAGTGCCGTCTGCCACAAGCGACAGACAGACATCATCAGGAATGGAGAAATGGCGTTTAAAGCCAGCAATATGATTTGACGAGAGGAGGTCTTTTAAATGTTTCCCCATACCCTACAGTCTATAAGAATATGACAAGGAAGGAATAAACCAAAAAGAGTCCTCGAAGCAAGGGAGGAGAGAACTTACAAAGGACGAAGAGGATATCGGAGAAGAGAGTTTCAGGGACGATCCAAAAGGCAATCCAGCGATGAGCATCATAAAATATATACTTGAAAGGACGTCGAAATTTTAAATCGCAATAAATAAACACGTACGAGGGGGCGGGAAGTCGACACGACAATCGAAAGGGATGCGCTTAGATATCCGCATGAGGATGAGGCCAACTGCCAAATTTTGGCTCTGACTTTTAGGAATTCAAAACCAAGCACTCCAGCCAACTGTCGTCGGTGAAGTGCTTGGGGGGCAATTGTGGGAGCCGAATAAGTAGAAGAGTCGGAAGATGCGTACTCCAAAAATTAGATACTATCCGGCTTCATATTGCGTGACTAGAACGTCGAATACGTTAGGAAAACCGAATAGACAGAGATCAGTGGCTCCGAATGGAATAAAGGACAATGATTAAAAAGTAGGCCCTGGCCCCGAGGATAAAAAAGAACAGGTATAAATACAGGAACAACAGTTATAGAAAGGTATGTAAGAATCACTTCACAAAACTTAGTAAACAAGCTATCCTGAGTGTCTGAATTAACTTATCCGTCGGAGTGCTAATCCCGACACCTCCAACCGGAGTGTTTGTATCTTTTCAGGTGACCAGCTGAGGATCACTAGCGTCTCCTAGGATCTGAAGAGTATTTCTAAACCACATCTCCACAGAACATTATACATCAGACAGCCTTTGGCCCAATTCATTCATGTCAAACTGGCCTTTGGCCCTTTTCGAACGTTTATATCAGACTGGCCTTTTTGGCCTTATCAAACTTTCGTATCAGACTGGCCTTTCGGCCCTTCCAAACTTGTCATATCAAACTGGCATTTAAGCCTTTCAAACTTGTCATATCAAACTGGCATTTAAGCCTTTCAAACTTGTTATATCAGACTGGCATTTAAGCCTTTCAAACTTGTCATAATGAACTGCCATTTAAGTCTTTCAAACTTGTTATGTCAAACTGGCATTTAAGCCTTCCAAACTTGTCATATCAAACTGGCATTTAAGCCTTTCAAACTTGTCATATCAAACTGGCATTTAAGCCTTTCAAACTTGTCATATCAAACTGGCATTTAAGCCTTTCAAACTTGTCATGTCAGACTGGCATTTAAGCCTTTCAAACTTGTCATAATGAACTGCCATTTAAGCCTTTCAAACTTGTTATGTCAAACTGGCATTTAAGCCTTCCAAACTTGTCATAATAAACTAGCATTTAAGCCTTTCAAACTTGTTATGTCAAACTGGCATTTAAGCCTTCCAAACTTGTCATATCAAACTGGCATTTAAGCCTTTCAAACTTGTCCACCATTCAAAATTAATGAACTTTACAAAACTTACATAGAAGTAAGCAATTGGACAACAATATGTATTTCAGATATTACTCACAGTGATCGGCTTGTGGATTTGCCCTGGAGCTTGACCCTACACATCACATAACACATATGGGTCACAATTAATTTAATTCGTTCTTTAATTCACATTTTCCTCTTTAGGCTTCATTCTTATCTCTTTAATTAAATTACAATGCTCAAAGTATGCCTAAGAGTGATTAAAAGTGAAAGAGGACGAAAAACGAAACACAGAAAGCGTAAACAAAATTTTAGAAAATAGGGTCCCCACTCAAGCGTCGACTTACCCGCTCGAGCGGACCTGTAAGGCCTGCAAAAGTACTGGTTGCATCAAAAATACACTCGAGCGTGAATTAGGGCGCTCGAGCGAAAGGCCTGTCTAAATAGCTCCCCCGCTCGAGCGGACACCAAGTCTGCAAAAAGTACTGGGAGCACGTATTTCTCGCTCGAGCGGCAGTTACCCCGCTCGAGCGGACATCAGAATTCTGGAAATCCCAGATTGTGTTCTTGAGTTTCATTTCGACTTTCAACTAACAATTCATGCATTTTATAGCTCCAATTCCACACATACTTATACTAACATGGTATAAACACCAAAACACATCATCATGGAGCTCAATTTCAAAGATTTAACACATGCATGGCTCAAATTGACACCAAACTCAATTCTAACATACATATTTATGCATTCAAAGCTCTTATCTTCATAGATTGTACATGCATGTGATGTCTAGCTCCCATTCTCAACTTAGATGATACCAATGGTGATTATACACGAGCTTCAACTACAAATTTACATGGACTTCAACCAAATTGCAATATGAATCATGTAATTCAAGCTCAATTATGCAAATTCCAAACAATTACATACATGCATGCATACATGGTCTTCCAATTCACCAAAACAAATTCAAAACATGCTCTTGACCATTAATTAACTTTGAACACACAAGATTACACCTTAAGCTCATGAATTCAAGAATCAATGCTTACCTAGAAGCCCAATCTATGGTAAATTCTTGAACTAGACTTCAAATTCCCAAGCTTGAGTCAAAAATTACACAATTCTCTCCCTCTCTCTCTCTCTAACAGCCGGCCCCTCTCTCTTTCTTAGAGTTTGATCAGCCCAAGTGAAGATACAAGAGGGAATGGGAGGTGTTGTGCTCTTACACAACAAAGCCCACTAACCAAAATTACAAATATTAACAATTTGAGCACAAAGCCATTAAATAAATCAATTTAATCTGACCTGAATCAATTTTCAATTAAATTTCACTGTAGGCTCCAAAAATTACGCTAATCATAGTGGTGCAATCAATTTCGGGTTCTGTGGCCGATAAGGCCTTCAATTTAATTTCCAAAGCAGATAATCAAACAGATATTCTTATGATGAACAGATAGAAATTCAAAACCACATATTTTCACATAATGGTGCACACAATCATGTCAAAGCACATAATCATATGCATAAGGAGGATGAATTAGTATAATATGGAACAGGGGTATCACACCAATCGTGATATCCACGAAGGGCACTCCGAATCCAAAGGCTTTTTCAGCCCAAAGACATCATGCGCCGATGGGGCTTCGAATCCGGAGACTTTATTTGGCCAATTGTGATATCCACGAAGGGCGCTCCGAATCTGGAGACTTTATTTGGCCAATCGTGATATCCACGAAGGGTGCTCCGAATCCGGAGGCTTTTTTGGCCCAAAGACGTCATGCGTCGATGGGGCTCCGAATTCGGAGACTTTATTTGGCCAATCGTGATATCCACGAAGGGCACTCCGAATCTAGAGGCTTTTATCAGAAATGTTTTGAACTGGATTGCACAATGAGTAAACAGGAATCTTAGCATTACAAAAGTGGAATGGTGAGCCATTCAGAACCAATATCATTCCCCACAGGTCGGGTTTAATGATAGAATTTGCGCAAGTGCGTTGAATTCCAAGGCCGCGGCAGACTCCTTCCAGACATGTCTTTGAGCCGATATGCCCCCACTCCTGCGATCGAATCAATCTAATAGGGGCCATCCCAGTTAGGACCTAATTTTCTATCCGTCGGTTTCTTGGCAATTGGGAGTACCTTCTTCAGGACCAACTCTCCTGGTGTGTAGCGGCACAGCTGAACACGTTGATTATATGACTTGGCAAGCTGCTGCTGGTACTGCCTTATGGACGCAAGGGCACGGTCTCTTCGTTCTTCGATCAGAATCAAATCCAAAGCCAGCATCATTTCGTTTCGGCCTATATCAAAAACTTGCGATTTCAGGGTTGGGTGGCCGATCTCCAGGGGTATGATCGCCTGGGTTCCAAAGCATAGAGCAAACGGCGTTTCTCCAGTGGATCGCCTCAGCGTAGTTCGATGAGCCCACAATACACTCGGCAATTCTTCGACTCATTTGCCTTTGGCTTTCTCCAGACTCTTCTTGATGCCGTCCAAGACGGATTTGTTAAAGGCCTCGGCTTGACCATTGCTTTGTGGGTAAGCCGGCGTAGAAAAGTAAGGCCGGATACCATACTTGCTGCACAGCTCTCGGTAGACGCCACAATCAAACTGGGTGCCATTGTCTGAAATAAGAGCTCTTGGAATGTCGAATCGTGTTATGATATTTCTCCATACAAAGCGCTTAACATCAACATCTCGAATGTGCGTTAATGCCTCCGTTTCGACCCATTTTGTGAAGTAATTTGTCGCGACGATCAAGTATCGCTTGTTCCCTAGGGCCCTCAGCAATGGTCCCACAATATCAAGTCCTCACTGGGCGAACAGCCAGGGACTGGTAATGGAGCTTAACTCTTCAGCAGGTAAGTGGGTTAATGGGGAGAACTTCTGGCACTGTTCACATTTCTTCACATAACATTCGGCATCAGCTCTCATTGTCGGCCAGTAATACCCCTGTGTTATAGCTCGACGGGCCAAAGGGCGCCCGCCAGAATGGGCACCACAATTGCCTTCATGTATTTCAGTAAGAAGCTCTTCGACTTTGTTCGGGTGTACACATTCCAGGTATGGACGAGAAAGGAATTTTTTATAAAGCTTTCCTTGCGGATCCAAGTAGTATCGCAAGGCTTTGTTTCGCAGCTTGTGCGCTTCTTTTTTGTCCACTGGGAGCTGTTTGGAAGACAGGAATGCAGCAATGGGGTCCATCCAACTCGGTCCTGACTCTATAACATTGACCTGGATTTCCTCCGAAGGGCCAATGCTCGGCTTCGGGATGAAACCTACTTCGATGGTCCGTTTAATCTCTGAGTTAATGGCGGAGACTAGGCAAGCAAGGGCATCTGCGTGTGTGTTCTGATCACGTGTTATCTGGTTCAATTCATGATGGTCAAATTTTTCCAGCAAGGAGTTGGCCGTTTTCATGTAAGCCGCCATACGGTCGTTTCTTGCCGCGTACTCCCCTTTCAGCTGATTGATCACCAGTTTTGAATCGCAAAATACAAGCAAACGCCGAGCACCCAGAAGATGTGCATTCCGTAAATCAGCTAGAAGGGCTTCGTATTCGGCTTCGTTATTTGACGCTTCGAAGCCGAGCTTGACGGCCTGCTCAATTATTGCGCCGTCGGGAGCCATGATTACAACTCTAGCTCCGCTGCCCCACTGATTGGATGATCCATCACAGTACAACTGCCAAATGTCCCCAACATAAATTCTCCAGTTCGGCTCAGGTTGAATTTCATCGGACTTGAAATCGGCAAGATCCCCAGTGAATTCGGCAATAAAGTCGGCAAGCACCTATCCCTTGATTGAGGTTCTAAGTAGAAACTGAATGTCGTACTGGCCGAGTTCAAGAGCCCACTTTGAAACACGTCCTGATGCTTCTGCACTTCGTAGTACTGATCGCAGAGGATAATCTGTTAGCACCCCAATGCTATGTCCTTGGAAGTAATGCATCAGTTTTCTTGCCACCATGACTAGGGCTAGGATGAGTTTTTCTAGTGGAAGGTAGCGTGTTTCGGCATCAATCATTGCCTTGCTCACATAATATACTAGCCGCTACTCCCCCAGCTCTTCCTTTATCAGTACGGCGCTGACGGCCCTGTTGAAAACTACCAGATACAAAATGAGCGGGCCACCAGCAGCAGGTGTTGTCAAGAGTGGTACTGAGCCGAGGGAGGCCTTGATGCTGTTGAAAGCGGCTTCGCATTCGGTGGACCATTCAAAAGCCTTGCCTTGCCGTAGTATATGAAAGAATTGTAGGTAGCGATCTGTGGACCGACTGATGAACCTGTTGAGGGCGACGGCCATCCCCATTAACTTCTGAACTTAATTGACCGATCGAGGGGAGCCGAGTTCTAGGATTGCTGTGATTTGCCTTGGGTTGGCTTCGATTCCTCGGTGATTGACAATGTATTCAAAGAATTTGCCAGAGTCGATCCCAAACGCACATTTGGAAGCGTTCAGCTTCATTCTATATTTGCGTAGAATGCCGAATGTCTCTTCCAGATCAGCTATATGATTTTGCTCTTCCTTGGACTTGACCACCATATCGTCAATGTACACTTCTATAGTGTGGCCGAGTTGCTCCTTGAACATGGCGGTGACCAGTCTTTGGTAGGTTGTCTTTGTATTCTTCAGCCCAAAAGGCATAACCTTGTAGCAATAGGTTCCTCTTGGGGTGAGGAATGCAGTTTTGTCCTGGTCCTCTGGATGCATGGCGAGTTGATGGTAGCCTCTGTAAGCATCGAGGAAGCTCATACGTTGATGGTGTGCCGTCACATCTACAAGTTGGTCAATTCTGGGTAGGGAAAAACAATCCTTAGGGCAAGCTTTGTTTAGGTCTGTGAATTCGACGCACACTCGCCAAGTCCCATTTTTCTTCTTCACCACCAATGTATTAGAGAGCCATGTAGGGTAAGTCACTTCCCTAATTGCCCCGGCGTCAAGTAGCCTGTCAACCTCCTCAACAACGGTGGCAGTATGCTCTGCGACTGACCGCCGACTTTTCTGAATGATCGGCTTGCACTTAGGATCAACATTCAAACGGTGCTGTGAAATGGACGGATCTATACCCAGCATCTTATATAGAGTCCATGCAAAGACATCGAGGTTGCTGAGCATGAAAGAGATTAGCTGCTGCCTATCGGCCTGATTCAGGAAAGCGCTGACCATGAAGAACTTGTCTGGGCTTCCATCGATTTCAACTCGGTCTAAGCCTTCTGTGGCCTTTTCATTTGGGAGTCGCCCAACATTGTTGAGGCTCTCTCAATCCAGCACCTCAATGGAATTCACCTGCAGCTCCTTTGGCATTTTTTTAGATGCTTGTGCCGATTTCTAGGAGCCACGAATTTGCTCAATACTGCATTCTGTCGGGAAACGTAGCAGCTGATGATAGGTGCTTGGCACGACCTGCATAGTATGCAACCAAGATCGCCCCATGATGAGATTATACGGCGACGGCAGCTTGATGACCAAGAACTCCACATCTACTGTTCGGGAGCCTGGTCGAACGGGTAGTGTGATTTTTCCCAACGGGTACTCTGGATTGGCGATGAAGCCGAATAGTGCATAAGGGGCAGGAGAGAGATTCGATTCGGAGAAGCCGAGTTTGGTAAATGTCTTATAGTACATAACCTCTGATGTGCTCCCCGGATCAATGAGTACACGCTCAACTGTGAATCGGTTTATGCGTAACTCAATTACCAAGGGATCAATGTGGGGCAGTGTTACTCCGGCCAAATCTGAATCATCAAAAGTAATGCCCGCGGCTTCATGGGGCCGTTTAGCCGAAGTGAGTTGATTTTGTGGGTCAAAGTTCGATTGAATCGTATGCACTGCGATGACATTGGTAGGCTGTATATCATATGGATCACGCCGAGCGGAGGTGAATCTTGTCTTAAGGCTATTGCCTTGGTTGGGTTGCCTTTTCGGACGTACTGTTGTAGCCGACCATCTTGTACCAATTCCACCAGGTGATCCTTCAGTGCATAACAACTCTTAGTATCATGGCCATGGTCCTTGTGATACTCACACCGTCTATCCCGTCTTCTCGTATTGGGAGGTCTCACCATTTTCTACGGCCATTTGAAGAACGGAAGGTGTTGGATTTAGGACATAACCGCACTGATCGGCTCTGTCAACTCCGTATATTTCTTGTCGGCGCGCCTTGTGCGCCAGCTGTTAACTTGCAGTTGTTCATTTTCTCGGTGGAAGCATTGGTCGCTTGATCGGCGGGAATCCCGTCTCTTGTCCCGTTTGGCCCGATGTCGTGGTTCAGGGCTCTGAAGTGGTACAGAATTTATTGGCTGAGCAATTTCAGGAGCTGTCTTGTTGGCCGTGTTTCCGGCTTTAACCCGCAATGCGTCATCTTCCACTTTGCAGTATTCTTCGACTTTCTTTATCAATGACCAGACCGTCTTGGGGGGTCTTCTAGTCAAAGAACTGCGGAGAGCACTGTCAGGATGCAAACCCATTTTGAAGGCGGTGATGGCCATGGAGTCGTTGCAAGCGTCATCAACGAGATTAAAGCACTCCCAATAGCGCGTCAAATACGCTCTTAGTGTTTCTCCTGGCTGGATCTGCATTGCCCAAAGAGAGTCGGCTTGTTTCGGCTAGACCTCGTTGGTGATGAATCTGGCCCTGAAGGATTTCTGTAATTGATGGAAACTTTTGATCGAAGCCGGCTCCAGTTTATAATACCACCTGACGGCCAATGGTCCCAAACTGCTGGGAAATATTCGGCACATAAGGGCCTCGTCGTCTGCATGCAATGTCATGGCTTGCTTGTAGTGACGGATGTGATCGGTGGGGTCTGATTTTCCATCATAGAGAATGAATGACGGAGCTTTGAACATTTTGGGCAAAACTGCCATGGCGATCCGTCGTACAAAAGGATTATGCTAGTCTTCTTCATCTGAGTTGTTTCTTCTGCGCTTATGCCTTATACGTGGACTCTCTTCAGAGGAACTAGAAGTTTCAGATCGTCCCTTCTTCTTGGGCTCCGGGGATAATGAGTCGGAGTCGCTATCAGTGTCTTGTTGTTAGGCTCGAGATCGTCGACCACCTGCCCTTACAGGTCATTCCGGATCTTGGCATACAGCTTGTTTGGACTTTGCCACTTTCAAGGCCAAATCCTGACGGAGACGTTCGTTCTCAGCAATCATGTTCTCCAACCTCTGTTCGTTTTGCTTTGCTTGTTCCATGATTGCTTGCATCGCCTCATGCTCTGAAGTCGAGGGTGAAGCGAAGTTCAAAGCGCGTCTTGTGAGGATAGTCTCCGGTCCAAGCATGTTTGTTAGAGTGAGGTCGTCTCTCTGCGTGGTTTCATCAGTGACTATTGGAGGGTCTTCCGTTACGCCCGCCATGGATGTGTTTGAGTATTCCCATAGACGGCGCCAATTATGGAGAAGTGGTTTGGAAATACTCTTCTGATCCTGGGGGACGCTCGTGATCCTCTGCTAGTCACCTGAAAAGGAATAAGCACTCCGGTCGGGGGTGTCGGAATTAACACTCCGACGAGCAAGTCAGTCTCTACACTCAGGATTACTTGTATTATAAGTCAAGCATAATAGTTCTCACATACCTTCCTCTGACTGATGATTACTCTCCTTCTTGGGCTCGGGAATGAGCCCACTGTCAATTTGCCGTGTAATTGTCTATTCGGCTTGGTTCGCAGCAAACCGTTTCTCATTCGGCCCCATACTCAATCGGCTATACGGTCGAATAGGGCAGGATTTAAACTGCGGGACGGAGTCGAATGAAATATATGCTTCGACCCAGGTCCGAATATTCGGCCTCTCCATGAGTCCCAATATTCGGCCCCCACAAATTTATATATATATATAATTTTTGTTTTTGTTGCTCAGGTTATTTGGTATTTCTGCCAAAGTTCACTCAAATTTAATTTGAATTTTTGATTTCTGCATAAGTACTCACTTAATTAAAAACTATATTGTTTAATCTTTAAAAAAATTTAAGCTCGACTCAAGTTGCTTGGGTTGAGCTCACCTAAATTTGCAATTCTAGCAAGAATGTTTAAAGTTACATGATTAAATTTGTGATAAATTAAAAAATAATAAATAAATTGTGATAAAATTGTGGGACTTAAATTGTAAATTTCAATCTTCTTTGTTTTCACAATTTGCATACAAAAATTTAACTATTTATATTATTTTGTATAAAAATATATTATTAATTTTTTTACATGCCTTGCATAGCACAGGTTACCGCTAGTAAGTTTTGATGTAGATGTTGGTTTTTAATAAAATTAGTATTTTTAGAATTCTCTCATCAAGATCTATCAAATAAGATCTATGTTGGCTATGAAATTCTTTTTTTTTTTAAAAAAAATTATTACCGTTAGCAGTAACATGTTACTCTATTTGACAATTATTCTGTTTGACAGTAACATGTTATTGTGTCTCACAGTAACATGTTATTCTGTCTGACAGTAACATGTTATTCTGGCAATATTGCCCAAGAAAAAAAAAGAAGATATTTTATTTTATCCTCACTTAATTATGTGTTTTCTCCTTAGAGGGTTTATGAAGCAAAATAAATTGGGTTGTTATTTATACCAAACAATGGTCCAATAGAAGGGTTTTGGCTAAATTTCTCAAGCCTTTTTGACTTTTCCCATACTTACTGCCGCACCCTTTTCAACTTCTTCTATATATTATGGTTATTGATGAGATTGTTACATTATTTTTATAAAAAATTCTAAAAAAAACAATTCGTATAATTAAAAAATATCTAAAACAAATATAAATTCTTATTAAAAAAATAAAAAGGGATTTTTAACCCACAAGCCTTATGGAAGCTCCAATATTCCAATATTAAATTTCTAATTTTTTGATTTAAGAAAAAAAAAACCTCAATATTTATTAACTTCTCTCAACCCAAAAGTCTTTTGGGAGATTTGGTCAAAATCCCCTCATAATAAAACTTTAATGGATTAAAGACAAATATAAAAAATAAATAAATAAATAAATTCTTAAAAAGTTCAACACATTATTATCAACATATTAAACTTTAAAATAATATAACTTTTGATATAGATGTTGGTTTTTAATAAAATTAATATTTTTAGAATTCTTTCATCAAGATCTATCAAATAAGATCCATGTTGGCTGTGAAATTCTTTTTTTTTAAAAAAAAAAAAATTATTACCGTTGACAGTAACATGTTACTCTATTTGACCGTTATTCTGTTTGACAGTAACATGTTATTCTGGCAATATTGTCCAAGAAAAAAAAAAGAAAATATTTTACTTTGTCCTTACTTAATTATGTGTTTTCTCCTTAAAGAGTTTACGAAGCAAAATAAATTGGGTTATTCTTTTTACCAAACAATGGTCTAATAGAAAGGTTTTGGCTAAATTTTCCAAGTCTTTTTGACTCCTCCCATACTTACTGCTGCACCATTTTCAACTTCTTCCATACATTATGGTTAGTGATGAGATTATTACATTATTTTTATAAAAAAATCTAAAAAAAATAATTTGTATATTAAAAAAATATCTAAAACAAATATAATTTCTTATTAAAAAATAACAAGTTGCAATTTCGAAAAAAAGAGAAAAAAAATTACACTATGTATTTCATTAATAGTGCTCAAAAAATGTGTCAAGTATTTGTGTAAAAGTTTGACACGTGACCACTCTCAAATTTTGAAGTGAATATAGATGAAATCAAAGAATTCGGTTTTAATGGCTAACAAATATTAGAAACCCGACCATTAAAGCCTAATAACTGTTAAGTAATAGAATTCAACAATTGAAATGTCTCAAACCACATCTCTTTGTCTTCTCAAATGTTTTTTTTTTTTTTGGTTCATGCATTTATTATAATATTGATAGAGAATTGGACGTGTGAAAAAATGAGAGACATTAAAATTATATATTGAGTTATGTAATTGTTATGAAGAAAAATAAATGTTGTCTTTCCCTTCTATGAGAATTTATCTGCTTATACCTCCAATTAAAGCGTCAGGTGTACTTCTACATCATCATCGAATGTTGCTTTTATTTTTTTAAATACGTTGTCTCACAATTGTTTGTGTTTTGTGTTATGAAATTTATTACATTTGTGTTTACTAAAGCTACTAAATGGACTTAATGCAAGAAGTGTAGACTATTTGAATGTCATTCTCGGGATTAAAATTACAAAAAATATACACAAAAAGTATATGAATAGACAAGATATTACAAAATTTATTTGTGAGTCTCACTTCTTGAAATCCTATAATTCATTTATTTTTTATATTATATTTTATGTTTAGTTTCTATACTTTTTTTTTATATATAGTTTTTTTTTTGTTTTCTTTAAAAGTTTATTTTTAAAAATTAATAAATAAATAAGTAAATCATTTTATATTTCAAACAATTTCATTTTTGTTTTTATTTTTTATTTTTTCTTAAAGTTGTTTTAGTTTTGGACAATTACTTACTCTTTTTTATTTTTTTTTTCTCTCTCTCTATATGTTGTAATTTTGTGCATTTTAAGTGTATGATGTTTTCATTAACACATTCGGAGATGTACTATGAAAGAAGTATTATGCGAAAATCAAATAAGAAGAAAAAAAATAAATAAAATAATACAATGAACGTGGAGCAAAGATCAAAACTCTCAAAACAAACAATCAAACAAACAAGCAAATAGAATAAAATGTTTAACAATGGACATTTCAAAATTTGTAACAAAATTTTATAACTTTTCTTTTTGCTAAGAAAATTCTATTTGCTACTATAAATAAAATGCTTTTAAAATATATATTTTTTTGTTTTTTTAAAATTCGAAATTAAAACCATGTAAGCATAATTACTAATTACATTTTTGTACTTAATGTATAATACTATATTGACTACTTTTTTCAAATTTATTTTTTTAAGTATTTATATAAAAGCAAAAAAATATCATTAGGAATAAATTTTTCCTTAATTTAGTTATAAATTTTACCCATACATTAATTTTAAATTTTGAATAAAAATAAACATATTGATTAAACTATATATATAAAAAAACATTTAAAAATAACAATATATATATATAAATAATTATAAATATAACCGTGGTGAAACACTAATATATATTGATGGATAGTGGTCCCTCTTTTCTTTCCAACTAACGCACTGCAATTTCCCGGCAGGCATGGCATGGTTGACTGACAAGACAAAAATGGCAACTGCAACGACGTCGTTTAGATGGGCGTAAATCACTCTCTCTGTTGGAATGAATATTCACAAATGTCTGCTCCTGGTCCTGATCCTGAGGAAACGTCAAATGATTTTATGTTTTCTTGCTTCATAGATCAACCACCGGTCAAACAATCTAATCGATCTTTAAACTCCAATCGATTCAGCAAGGTCTGTTCATCATCATCACCAAACGACTCTGATTTTCAATATCTTTTTTGTTTATTTATTTATTTTTTATAAAATTATTTTCGAAAACTAGTGGTTTGATTGTATGAGTTGGGTGTAGTGTAGTTTTGCAGTGAATTCGATGGATAATATACAAGATCTCTGTGATGAAGATGTCGATGGAGATGGAAGGAACTATACTTGTTCCGCTTCTTCAACATCTGGCGCCTCACACTTCCGATTGATCGGTCGACAAACCACAGTTCATCAGATGATGGGTGGTGGTACAGGTAATTTCTGCAAATTTTCTTATTCTACTAGAAATTATTCAACCATGTTTGTAATTGCTGAGGAAGTTCATATTTATACATTGATTTCGGTAGATAAGGTGCCCTTTTTTATTACTCCTGCCAAACCTTTGTATTGTGCCTTGTTGATGGATAATTCTTTTCATCACTAAATAGCAAATTCACAACTTTAAGTTCGGAATTCATTTATGCTGCGTTTGGATCTAGGATTTGTTGACCAAAAGGAAAATTTAAGATCCATAGACCTATGAAGCGTGGATGGATAGTTTGAAAGTAGGGGACTCACGGCCGGTCTTATTGATTAGATTTATTTACCTATAATTCTTGTTCGTTTTTTTACTTATCAATATCCCTAAATAGTGTGGGCTAAAGCTCGGGTACCATACGATGCAGTACGGCTCGGGTATGGGATGGGTACATTTTGGGTATTTTAGTGGATACTTTGGGGCATCAATGTAATTTTCTTAAAATATAGAGCTACAGGATTAATTATATTGTGCCTATTTTAAAACTTAAAAATATAGGGTATTTTTGCAATTATCAAATTTTTAAAAATAACTTACGGATTTTTTTGACTACTAGAAAAATGCTTTAATTATTTTTTTCATTTGATTTTTTAATTATTATATGTCATATACTACTACAAATTATAAAAATAACTTCTTTTATGGACGTACCCTTATCTTTTTTTTTCCCCCTTCTCATCCGGGAATACCTGTAATCTGTCCATATCAACCCTTCCCAGACTCTCATCCAATGGTTCCAAACTTAATCTCTGGCATAATCCGCACAAAGTGGCTGCTGCTCTCATGTTTGTACCCACTACCTCAAACTTAGTAAGCTAGTTTTACCCTATGAACCAGTGACCCATTTTCTCTTCAAGTTTACAATAACAGAGTAAATTGGGAATTTTTCCATATAAGATGTTCACTAGTAGTGCTTGCTTTCAAATTTGAAGTCTATTTTTCTGCAGTTGCAGTGACTGTGAGGTTGGTTGGTAGCTGCTTGTCTGGCCATATGGTGCAATGCTCATGGATAATGTTCATCCATGATCTTCTTTGATGTTCTCTGTTAACATTTCCTAGCTACCATTAATGTAGCGTTCTCCTGCCTATCCATGCCGCTTGTTTCGTGGATCTTGTTTAACTGATACCTGGTTCATTTTGCTCTTAGCTGCTGATGTTATATTGTGGAAGCGACGGCGTGTTTCATGTGGAATCATTGTTGTTGCTACTGTTGCATGGTTCCTACTTGAGCGGTCGGGGTTGTCATTCTTATCAATTTGTTCAGATGTCTTGTTGATCTTGATTGCACTGCCATTTCTTCGGGCCAACTATGCTAGTTTCAGAAATAAGTACAACTCTTCTACCCTCTACAATTAGCAACTATAAGTTTCTTATTCTTTTACTGTAGAAACACTTACTATTGTTGTTTTCTTTTTGCACAGACCAATACAGACATTACCTGAATTAGTCTTATCAGAAGAAATGGTCACTAACGCTGCTGCATCATTTCGTGTCAAAATCAATTATGCGCTGCTTATGGCTCATGATATAACAATTGGCAAAGACTTTAGACTTTTCTTCAAGGTTAGTGAGAGCCAGCTATATCTATATGAGATAACTCTATGATTTGTGATCGGCTTATTTTTTTAATAAAATTTGATTACTTTTTTCTATCTTGGATACTAATGGTATGCGTTTCTCTTGTTATAGAAATGACTATTTAGAAAAGAAATCCATAGAGAAGTTGTTGCACCATTTTGGAAGATAACTAAATAAATAAGTAAACCTAATGTATGCCCAATTGCATGTGTGTGTGTATGTGTGCATGTGTCAAGGTGTTTGAATGTCACAGAGAGAGAGAGAGAGAGAGAGAGAGAGAGAGAGGGGTGTGTGGTGGTTTTTATCTTGGGTTGCATAGCGCAAAAGGTAGTTGGAACACTATGGTGGTGGGTGCTATCCTGGCATGCCAGAGGAGATAATATTTACTTGGCATGGTTTTAAACATAACATGGACATGGTAATGCAATTTGATGAAAACTTTGCACAATGACCTATAGACATGTAGTACAGATCTTGCTTTGTAAAGTCAGTGATGATTGACCCTTCCTGCTACTTGCCTTATGGATTATTTGTCCTCAGCATACAATCGTTGTTTCTGTTTACTAGAAGTTAAGAACTATCTTCTCTTAATTGTGTACTATGGATCACTTCTTTATTAAAAAAAATGCCTTACTAATCTTTTATTGAATTGACAGGTAGTGGTCTGCCTATGGCTCTTGTCTGTAATTGGCAGTGTAATCTCTTTCTTGACACTTGCATATATTGGTATGTATATTTGTCCTTGGTCTTTCATCTAAACATTGTAGTTGAACACTCTGTGTTCAATTTTTGTTAATTTACATCCCAGTGTAATCTACTCTCTTTTGTTTCATTACGAGCTCATTTTCCCTACTGACATTGTAATCTATTGTCATGAGACGAGGGCTGAGCCTTCAGGTCTGTTGGTATAAAAAATAGGTTACCATTTTCTACATGCTGAGCTTGCCTGATTTAGGGTGTTGATGGGTGTGGATTAATACACCACTAGTAAGGATAGACACATTCTCAACCTAGAAAAGTTTTTATGTTAACAAATTGCACATAAATAACAAAAAGGATAGCATAAGCAATAGCATGAGATGGAGGCGGGGTTGTTTGGGTGGGGGGTGGGGGTGCTAAAAATATCTGTGATTCTTTCCCATAAACCACAGGATCTTTTCCATAATGTAGACCTTTGCAGTATATGAACTGTCAGGTTTGTGTTTACCATGTTTCATGTGAGACAATATGTAAGCGTGTGCACATAAAATATGCTTTGTGTGTGCGTGTATCAACACATGGATATGTTTGGCCTTGATTTTTTCTATAAACAAAATGCCATATGTCTTGGGCTTGTAAACACAAATACAAATAGCTATGTCTGTATCTTGAAAAGGGCAGCCCAGTCCACAAGGTTCCTACTGCTGTGAAGTCTCTGGAGGGTCCAGCCTTAACCTGGCATGTGATGAGGCCATTTCTATGCTTTGAACCCTTGACGCCCAGGTTGTGCCAATGGTCTGTATCCTTTAACTAGTTAATCTTTATTGCAACAGCTTGTTTGGTTTTGGTTTTCAGAAAACACTATTCAAAAAATTTTACTTTTTTATTTTCTGTATTTTTTTTGTTTTCAATGAATTTTTTTAATATTGTAAGAAATTTTTTAAAATTTTTAGACATATCTAACATAAATACACTTAAAAAGTATAATATTTGCGAAAAAAATCTTTAAAAAATTCACTAAATATAAAAAATACAAAAAAAATACGAAAATTCAGTCCATGTTTCGTATTTTTGTTTATTTATTAATTTTTTAAAATATTTTTTCACAAATATTTTACTATTTAAATACATTTAAGTAAGGTGTATCTAAAAAAGTAAAAAAAAAGTTGCTTAAAATTTAAAAAATATTCAAAAAGAACATGAAAAAAAAAAACTCAATTTCCAGAAAACTGAATTTAAAAAATTGAAACCAAACACACTGAGCCATTATGTGTTGTTAACCAATAGGAAGTGCCCATTCACAGTTTGGAGCCTTGCTTCACCTGGTGTGGTGTTGCTGATGTCTTAATTAAATGTCTATTGTACTTCGAGTTAGCATTGAGAGCATGATTTATTTCTGCAAAGCTGGATTTGGAAAATATTGCTATTACTTTGAAATTGCTATTTTTGTATTTGGTACCTATGTATTTCAGACTTAGTTTCTAGAGTATATAAAGCCAGCAAATATTGGAAATGGAACTGGCATCTCTGTGCAAGTGCAACAGTGGCTAAATGTTATCAGAAACACAATTGAACATTCATAGATCTTATGGAACACAATGGACTAGTTAGTTATGTTGGATATCTATATACACTCCATCTTGTACTTTTGTCAAGCTGGCCTTGAGTTTCTTGCCATGCTGTAAATTTCTTTTGTGGATTAGATGATTTTGTACCTTGGACTAAAAATTTTAGTATATATGGTTGTATCTAGTTAAAAAACTCCCACTTATAGCAGGGTTTATGAGAGGTAGTAGGTAGACAGCCTTTCCCCCCACTTGTTTTTGATGAGAGGCTGATTCCCTTGACTTGAACCCATGCCACTACTTAGGAAGTGGATAGCCCTTGCCAATGCTCCAGGTCACACAACCTCTAAATTTTAGTATATATGATCTTCAAAAAGTAAATTGTAGTGGATATGAAATCAAATATGTAAGATTGAAATGCAACAAAAAGCAGTACATTTGTCTTGTTCATACGCTTGCATTTTTTCTATTGTCATTTCTTTTTCTTTTCCTTGTTTTAACAAATTATTTATGAAGTTAACTTATCAAAAATAAAAAAAACGAGAAGTCATCGAGTTAACACCGCTGAACCTCCACCAACCTGGATTTGATTGAATCATTACTTTACATGGTGGATGATGGAGTTATTTTATCACACTTTGGTTGGGGTAATTGATACTAGCTACTTGCTACGAACCTCAAGAACTTTGCCTCAACATTTGTTTAGACACAGGAAGCATTTGCAATCAAGCCCATATGCCATGATGTGTGTTTTCTGACATTTTTGTCATTTTAATTGGTGGCAGGAATCATTCTTTTTGTTACAGTACCTGCCCTATACAATAAATATCAAGACCATGTTGATCGGTTTGCTGGTCTGATCCACCGACAATTTTCCAATCACTACAAAATAGTGGACGAGAATGTTATTAGCAGATTCCCTCGGAGTTTCTCCAAGGACAAAGATTCATGAATTCATCCCACATACAGTTCACAAGTTGTGAGTTCTCTTGGTTCTGTGTGTATTTTCCCTTATTTGTTTCTTTCCAAGATGGTCTTGCTTGTACAAAGTCATTCCAAAAATTGATTAGCCATTGTTAACATTGTAGCCAAAGTTTGGAGATGCTTAGTCTAGCTGTTTAAGTTCAGAGTTATTGCTTGTGAAATTTGTGAAGTATTTTGATGGGGAAGAAATAAATTAAGCTAGCCTAGCAATGTAGAAACCATTTCTTTTTCTTAATCCTCTTGTAGCATATATACTGGTGAAAGGAAATAAATTACAAAACCATGTTTTGTTTTGTTTTCTTTATTTTAATTTTTTGAGGGGAAACAATGTTTTATCTGTTCGAAACAATGATTTTCATACCCAAGATTGAAGATATCTTTTTGTTCCAAGCAAGTGTAGCCAATGCATCCATCTAAGCCTCCTATAGCCTGCAAGAATGCTGAATGGTTATGTCTATAGTACATACACCTTTTACCATATAACTAAACCTGACTCCTGCCCATTTGAGTGAAGGGTAAGTTAGTATGTAAATTAAGAGGGGTCAAATATCGTTTTTTGTTTACCAAATATAAGTTTTGTTAACAAAGTGATGTTGATTATGACTTGATATGACGGTGAGGTTTGTCTATGGTCAAATCAAAGTAAGTTATTTTAGTTATTAGCCAAAACGATATTTTAATAAGGGCGTTAATTACATTTGACATTACTTTTCTTAAAAGTTCACTTTGGTCCTTTTTCTTTTAATCGCGATAGTCAATTTTTTACATTTGAAGTTAAGTTATAATGTCACTTTTTTGCTCATCTACCATTAATGGGGGTGATAAAAATTAAAAGTAGAGTAATTAAAGTGAAATTTTAGTAAAAATGTAATAGTGCTACTGACGTACAAAAAAATGTTTAGTATGGTCAGCATATCAATTTTTGTCAGCTTCATTAATGGATGGTAGGTTAACGGAAGAACAACATTATAACTTCATTCAAATGTAATGAATTGACTATTGCAATTAGAAATGCAGGGCAAATTTAAAATTTTGATTAAAGTACATAGGTGTTAAATCTAATTAGGTTTTATTGCATTTTCTACTCTTGAGCTATTGTCAAATCATCTATTTAGGATCCATTTGGAAATTGACTATTTTAATTAGGTTTTTGACAAAAAGACATTTAAAAAAATAGAGAGAGTAACCTGAGAACTTGTAGTAACTTTTTAAATTTTTTGATTAAAAACTCAACTCCCCAAATGGAGCCTTAGTCCCTCAATTACCGATTGAGTCTACTAAGTATGGGTGATTCTATTTACACACCATCAAATGTTTTAGTACACATCATTTTCTCAATATACACCGCACACATTTTCGATTTTTGATTTCTTCTCACTTCACACCATCACTTTTCAAAAAATTCTAAATTACCCCCATCTTCTTCAACTCTACATCCTAAACCCTAACCTAACACTAACCCTAACCTTCACCGCCAGCCACCACTTCCTCTCCAACCTGCTACCCTTCTCGTACCACCGAATGTTGGCTGCCACCACTCTTTAGCCCATCACTTCCGATAACCCCCTAAAGCTTCATGTTCTTCCGACAAATCTCCATCACCATTGTTGCTCTTCGTCTTTGCCCTCTCTCCCAACCCCGTTGTTCATTGTCATCATCCTCCTCACCGCCGCCAACCTTCCTCTCTTGATCCCTCAACTACAATCGCCATCCCTAGCCACCAAGACAATGGTGACTCCACCATCGTGAACCACCCGCTTCTATATTGCCATCGCGATTTGTCTCCCCACCCCCCTCCATCGCAACCCAACTCTTGTCCACCGTATGGAGAGAGAGAGAGAGAGAGAGAGAGAGAGAGAGAGAAGCCGGGGGTTTTCAGATCTCAGACGAATGTGTGAATTGCTGCGGCAGCGGCGACGGCAGAGAAGGGAGGCGCGAGTTGCAGAGACAGAGGCAACAAAGATGAAGGCTGGAATAAGAAGAGAGAGAGAGAGGAGATTGAGAGTTGCCGGAGAATGAGGAGTTGGCACGATGGGGCTGGGAAAGGTGTTGACGGTGGCTGGTTGATGGTGTGGCCGGAGGGGAGTCTGCTGGTGGATTGGATTTTAGGATTTTTGTCCAAAATGGTAATTTCATTCAAGGACACAATGGTAATTAAAAAAAATTAGACAATGATGTTTACTGAGAATAATGATGGTGTGTATATAGAATTACCCACTAAGTTTCTAAAATATATATAAATCAAAGTCTATTTAATCCATAAACTATCGAGTGAATTTATTAAGTCCCTAAAATATTTAATTTAAATTTATTTAGTTCTCGAAAGAATTACGAAAATAAAATATAAATCCATAAGTATTATAAATTAGTAAAAAATCCTACCTAATAAAATTTTATTTAAAAAAATCTTAAAATTTTATTTTATCTTCTATGGTGGTTGCTTGCTTTTAATTAGTATTATATGTCAGATTTTGTATACAATTTCTAATTGATTGTCTTTAAAGTTTTTCGTTGAGTTCTTTTCATAACTTAATTAATTTATTATTTTGTTTTACTATTATTTGTAGCGAAATATTATTATTTAAATTATCTGATTATACTTCTTTAATATATCTAATACTTGTATAATTTTATTGGTGTTGCTGAGAAATCAAACTCTGATACTAATTTAAATAGAAATTTAAAATTTTTTCAGACTAAAGTCTTAACTATTTAGGGTCTTTTACTAATTTTTAATACTTGTAGGTTTATTTTTTATTTTTGTAATTTTTTTAGGGACTAAATAAATTTGAATTAAATATTTTAGAGATTTAATAAATTCAATCAATAGTTTAAGGACTAAATAGATTTTGATTTATATACTTTAGAAGACTTAGCAGAATCAATCAATAATTTAGAAATTAAGTAGACAATTTAACGATAGTTCAAAGGTAGAAAATGTAACAAACCTATCTAATTAATCCTTAGTAGTAAGGCCTCAAAGTAGGTTGCACTCAAAAAATAACTTAGTACGCTTAATTAAAATTTTAAAATTTTAGTTCCTATTATATTGTAATGTAAATTTATTAATAAAGACAATACATATTAAATTCTAAAATAATTTTTTTCCTTCATGGTATACCCGTATCACTTATAAATGCCAACCAATTCCTCAAAATTCAATTCCATATTTGCACAACAATAATACTGCACTGTCTATCTAAACTAAAAGAAAAAACACGAAAAATAACTTGTTTAATATAAAAACACTTAAAAAGCACAACATAAAAAGTCCAGAAAAATTTGTAATAATTATAATTTTCTCTGGATTATAATAACAAGCTTATAATTTTCTCTGGACTAAAAAAAAAGTCTAGAGAAATTTACAAACTTATATTCACCTAAAGATAACAAAAACAAAATCATAGAGAAAATTAATGCTAACTATTAAACACAATCACAGACAAAAATCATAGAGAATATTTGTTATGAAATTATAATATTCTCTGTGATTTTCACTGGATTACAAGCTTCAAATTTTCTTCGTGATTTTCATTAGATAATAATAACAAACCTACAATTTTCTTTGGAATACAAATAAAAGTGCAAAAAAAAAAAAAAAAAAAAAAAAAACAAACGAACGAAGCACAAAACTTAGAAAAAGTGCAGAAAAACAGAACTGGTCTCTAAACACAAAGAACAAAACTTATTATTGATAAGCATGTAACAGAGAACGAAAAATCAACTACAAAAATCAAAATCAAACTCCATTGTCAATAACAAAGAATGAAAAATCAACTTCAAAAATAAAAAACAACTACACTGAGCTAGTCTATCTCTCACATTGGTCAAAACTGAAAACAAAAGCCTAATTCAAAATACACTAGAAAAACTAATATGAAATCGAAATCCTTACATACAAATCAACTGAAAAATCAAAACTTACACTGATTATTAAACTTACCTGATTCAACTCTACTGGAAATCAAATTAACACGACTTCAACTCTTACACGATCAACATCTACAAAATTTCTAGAAAATCTCCACGGAAATCTACATTATCAAGTTCTCCACGAAAGTTTCCATTGTCAAGTTCATCCCAACGTAATCTCCTATAAAATAGCAATATAATTTTTAGTTTCTAAAATTGAAAATCATGTATATTATAAAGAAGGGTAAAATAGGTATTTTGCAACCTAAAATAACATTGAGGGACCTTAGGCATCAAAAAATATTATTCTGAATCTCTCCTCATACTAAAAGTTGGGTAGGGATCTTAGACCAATTTTTCTTTTTAAACAAATAAAAAATAAAAAATAAAAAAATCTAAAGGTATAATCATAAATTAACATGTCTACAGCAAAACCTGATAATTAGAAGCAGGGGGTAGACAGTTTTTCAGAATCAACCTTTTTAAGCTAAAATAAGTTATTAGAATCAGAAGTTATTTAAAATAAGCTTAACCAAATAGTTCAAAATAACTTTTTCAAAGTTAGAATTTATAAGTTGGTCAAAATAAGTAATACCAAACACATCCCCATTGAAAATCCAGGTTTGTGGAAAAATTGGTCGTGTTTGATTTCGTAAAAAAATGTTAAAAGTTGTTGAAGTATCCATGGAATTGTTCAGTTGACTTGTTGACTTAAAATTACATTTAATTGAGGGAGAAATTATTCAGTATTCTTAGAACAATACTCTATTTTATTTATAATTAACACTTAACTGTTTATCTCTTAAAATTTTAATACAAAAGTAAATAGCTCTCATGATTTAAATCAATAATAATTTTTCATCGCGGAGGCATCAACCAAATCTACTAGTGATAACTCAAAATATATTAGGGGGAATAGAAAACAATTCGTAAAAACAAAACCACATGAAAAACAATTCTTTCACCATCTTGTTATCCTCCTCCTCCTCACAGTAATGCCTATGTTCAAAAAAATTATTCACAAAAATATTAACAAAAAAAAAAAAAGAAAAGAAAAGGTGAGTGGAGATTCATTTCAATTATAAATTTTATTTTACAAAAACTAAATTTAAGTCACACATCACATTTTAAGATAAATTTGTGTGTGTCAATTTCTGACCACACTGCCAACTAAGTACTCAACGGCAAAATAGATTAAGCCCAAACGACCTGCAACAGAAAGAAGAGATTCCGGCGTTGGTTTGTCCACCCGGGGGCACTCCGAAGATTAAGTCAGTTATCTCTCAAAGATAGCAAAAGTGCTTAACTCACTATTTAGAGCATAAAAAGCATACCTTAGACCCATGGGGGTGCCTCTCTTTTTTAGCCAACACTTACCTAATCCCAATAGAAGCTTAGCTTCAATGGACTTAGGATTACTGTTAATCTTGGACTCCCAGTAGGATTGGGATAAACTCTCTAAGAGTCTTATCTTTATCCAAACTGAAGTCCTCTCCCATTCTAGGACTCTTGTCCCTTATCTGCTTATCCCGAATTCCGGTATTCTTGTCACGACCCAAACCCGCCCCTATGGGTTTAGCACCGTAATCGGCCAGTAATTCGTGATTACCGAAGGCTTGCTTGACAGTAATAACAGTAATACAGAGTACAGGGGCTGGCGGAAGCCAAAACAGTAATAAAAGATGTCCAATGAGCTGCGACAGTCTGTATGCAAAAAGACTTTTCATAACATATTCGTATTCAGAACAAAACAGTATATACATACAACATATACAATCATTCAGGTTAGGGACCAAATCCCTACCATAACAGTACAGTAACAGTCTATACAGTCTATACATAACAGAGACAGATAGGGTGAATTTGAGACACCCCAGGAGCAGCCTTAGCTTGAACAGATCTGGAACCTCGAAGTGAGGCACAAAGGTTGGCTTGACAAAACAAGGGCTGAGCCTGACGCTTCTAGTAACGGTCCGGTGCATGAACACCTACATATATATATGAGCAGTGAGCTAAAGCTTAGTGAATAACATATGTGTAAAGAGGTTAAGAATGAATGTCCTTTCAGTATTTAAAACAGTCATTTGAACAGTATATCAGTTATTCAATCATAGCAGTCATAAGTGGTACATCCAATAGCAAACAGTATAGTAGGTCTTATCAGACCGAATAGTCAATCGATGGCCATCATATCAGTAAACAGTAGTGGTTCCAACATGGGAACCGACAGAGATCTCTGTAATAGTAGCAGTAACAGTTCAGTAACAGTAAATTGCTATGGATGCCACGAATACAGTTCACAAATAGGACAAACATTCATTCAGTAAACAGTGTCATTTGATAAAGCAGTACAGTCATTTATTCAGAAAATAATCTCAATTGAACATATCTTTACAACATAGTTACTCACAGAATTCTGGGCTATAGATGAGCTAGTGCGCGTCCTCGAATGCCAACCCTATACAGTTACAGGATGAACACACACTAAGTTACACAGTTGGGAAATAATAACTTAATCCCTAATTTGCCTCGGTGTGGTTCTACATCAATATCTTCATTAAGATGCCTTAAACTAGGCCTAGGAATGCTTAGGATGGAATAAGGATGCAAAGATGCACTTAAAAACACTTTTCAAAATTTGTTGAAACAGGGGTCCACGCTCAAGCCTGGCTTTCTACGCTCAAGTGGACATGCAGAACAAAGGAGCTTCGCTCGAGCGTAGTTTCTCCCCACTCGAGCGGACTGTAAAATCATGCAAAAGTACTGGATGCATGCAATTCACGCTCGATCCCTGCTCGAGTGTGAGACACAAGTCCTCGCTCGAGCGTGCATTCCCTCACTCAAGCGGACTGTAAACATGGGTAAAGTACTGGATACACGCATTTCCCGCTCGAGCGTCACTTTCCCCGCTCGAGCGGACTGTATGAATTCGGTGTGTACGCTCGAGCGTGGAGTTCCCTGCTCGAGCGTGAGTCCAAATTCTGGAAATTCCAGATTGAACCTTCAAGCTCAAAATCAACTTTAAATGTACCAAAGTCAATCCTTTTGGGCTAATTTCTGAAAACCACTTGTAAACTCATAGTATGACATGTTTCAAGGATCAATTTGAGAAATCAAAACCCAAAGGTAGTTCAATTGAACACAAATTCCAAAGAAGTTTTCATGAACTGAAGAACAATGCAAATTCAACACATGCATGGGTTCCTAGGAACTCCAATGCTACAAAACAAGATCAAATGCAATGTTTAACTTCAAAACATAGTGAGTTCATGGATCAAGACCAAAAATATGAACATGCATGCAATAATTTCCATGAAAACAACTCTAAGCTTTAAGATATGCACATGCATGCATGATTTAAGCCTCAATTCAACAATTTAAGCCAATTCTAGACTCAACTCACTAAACTTCTATGAATCATGCAAGATATAACTCAAATACAAGCTCAAGAAGATGGTTCTCCTACCTTAGGCCTTGAATTACAAGTGTAGAAGCTCAATTATGCAAGACTCCTTCAAATTCTCTAAATTCTCCAAGCAATACAAGATGAAATCAAGCTATCTCCTATCCCTCCCTCTCTAGTCGGTTAAGGCTCAGAAAATAGAGAACAATTGATGCATCAAACATGTAATAGGCTTCAAACATGAATTGATAAGTGGCTCACTAACATGGCATTAAGGTAAATAAGTCCAACTATTGTAATTTATCATTATTTAACCTAATTTAATCATACCAAATCAATTTTCAATTAAATATACCATAAAATCACATTAATTCTAATTAGCATAAAACACTAATCAATTTCAGGTTCGGCCGCCGATAAGGCCTTCAATTTGCAGTTTAAAACATAAAACACGAACAGATAATTTAACAGTCAAACAGGTGGACATGCACTTAAGCTATACGTTCAATCAATCAGTTCAGGATTTCAGTCAATCAGTCATTTAACACGCTTAATCATAGATTAGCACTAATCAGTGATGAGGGTTGTCACAATTCTCGCAGATAGCCTCGGCATAGCCGAGATCATCTCGGCGTCATGACCAGAACACGTGGCACCTCGGCTGGCACTTCGGCAACACCTCGGCCACGTGTTGTCATTCAAAAATTATGTCCCCACAACTGCTCCCTAGGTTCTATTGCCTCAGCATCCTGAGGTGATGGAACCTATGTTATTCCTTCCATCTAGCACGTCGGCTAAGCCCGCTTCATCATTCATTGCCGAAGTAAGAAATTGTCGGTTCAATATGACCAAGTTCTATAGTCTGCTTTCATCAATGCTTTGGAACCAACAACCAAGTTCGTTTAAGTTCATTAAGCTGAGATCGTCTCCTTAGCCGAGGTCTTTGCTTTATTTAAACCAAGAACTCCAAAGGTTTTATCACGCGTATGAGCTGTCACGCACAGTATTTCAACCGTTTCTGCCACGCGTCTTTCCCTTACTGGATCATACCCGACACGCACCATCAAGTCGCATCGTTTTTGCATGCGCCGTCTGACAAGCATATTGTCCCAGGCACATTGATGGTGTTTTTCCACCATTTCTCCGTGTTTGATCAAAATCAACCCTCTCTCTTTGTCTTTTCACTTTTGCATCCTCAACTTTGTGCTAATTCTCTTTCTTTATTCTCCCCAATCCACCATTGTTCTTAAGCTTGTCGAGCTCTGCAATTACTTCCACTCTCCCCTTCCGGCGAAGCCTTTGCTGATCTTTTTCGATCGCTGCCATCATCAGATTCCGGCGTACTCTACACCGATTTCATTTTCTTCGGTGAGTTACTGTTTCTCTTTGTTTTAATTTCTTGTTTTGTCTTCAAGGAACTCTATTGCTTTACTTGCTGTCTTTGCGAACTTGCTCGTGTCTTGGATCGTTTACTTTGTATCTCAATTTCCACCATGTATTGGGCATGTTTGTTTCGTGATTCTGTTTATGCCCAATCCATTCTTGAATATACTGCTTGCATATTAGTTGATCCCTGCCACTGTTCTTGGCCTTACATACCTGCACAAACTTTATCACTGTGTTCTTGATGATTCATCACTGTTCTTGATTCTGAATCATATTCTTGTTTCTGCTTGCTGTGTTTTTTCCAGATCCTTGCCTTCAATCCTTTGCTTACATAGACTTAGGTTTGAGATTTGTCGCAGAACGCACAAACTTTAGGAAAAGCTGAAACAAACTTCACCCTAGCATTCGTTTAGGTTTTGCCGAGGTCATCTACACCTTTATAGAACACTTCTTTTTGAAATCATACACCCTCTTCTTAAGCCGACATCATGGGTATGTGGAGGCATAGGGTAGACACCCCAACTAAGTTAGAGTACTGTAGGCAGGAGTTTGACATTCCGGCCGACGTTCATCTAAGGTTGGCCGGGGAGGACGACTCCATCATGCCTGATAGAAACCTCATGCCTTTTCCTGTTGTTGCCTTTACAGATTGTGGACTTAGGTTTCCACTAGATATCCTTTTCCGAGAAGTCCTCCATTACTACAAATTGAACCCGATGCAACTTGCCATTAACTCTTACCGAGTTATCAATGGTATAATTGCCTTAGCTAAAAAAGAGAAAGCTAGGGTTACCCTTGCCAACATCCAGTATTGCTATACTATGTGTGGCCTTAAATTAGAAAAAAGCTACATCTACTATCTTAAACCGAGCTCCACAGAATACAAACTTGTTGCCGACCTCCTAGACTCTAACAAGGGAGCTGGGGACGATTACTTCATTGTCTCGGGCAACTGGGAGTTCGCTCCAGATGAAGACCTTCATCTCTACCCTCTTAGCCGAACAGTATTCGTAGAGGGTAATGGTAAGAACCAAGTATTACACAGACTTATTTTTCGAGTCGTTTAAAACTTTATTCTTCCTGTATGATCTAACGTCTGTATTCTTTCGTGCAGCTCTTCCATAACCACCAAAGGACTTTCGCAAGTCTTTCTTTCCCAGTAAAGACCTCAGAAAGCTGTTGGACCTACCAGTTCAGAGACGGAGAGCTCCTTTGCTGCTCAACTTCATTCCGACTTGCAAGTCGATGCTTCCCGACGTCTCGAAGAAGAAGAAGAGCAAGTCTTCTCCGTTTGCCAGCACACCTCCAACAATTTCATCATCTCGGCCAAATCAGGGGTCAACCTCTGATCCAACAGAGCAGTCATTTACCTCGGTTCCACAGCTAATCCCACCATCTCAACGCCGACGCCGAACTGCAATTGCTGCCGAGATGGGTCGCAAGAAAGCAGTCGCAAAAGACCTTCTAGCCGACATCCCCGACACCGTCAACGCTCAACCAGCACAATCCCAGCCTCAACCAAAGCCAAAGCCCAAAAGACTGAAGAAAGTTCAGCCCAAGGCAATGGTGACTCAGATTGACACTAAGGACACCTTGCCTATTTCAAAATTGGCTGAGAGTGAGAAGACCCCCTCTGCCGCCGAGAAGAGGCTCGCTAAGGCCGAACCATCCTAATCAACTCGGTCAAAAAGGCCAAGGTCAGAGTCGGCCAGGGTCCATGAAATCAGATGCCCCCTGGGCCTTTCTCATCACTATAGAGGACAAGCTAGTCAGAGTTGGTGATAGCGCGACTGATCTTGAGGTCGGCGTTGCCCTCTCTACGGCTTTGCTCCTTCCAAATGATTTCAATGTAACGTCAAGATGAGCGAGTATGAAAACTTCGCTTTGATGCTGCAACATTCCGTTCAAGTAAGTTCCTTACACTTGGTATTTTTCTTTCTCTATTTTTCCATAGAGAATTTTTACAAACTTTTGTTCTATCCATTTTCTTTCAGGCGATCCAGCACGCCCACTCCTTCTCAATGCAAGCTTTTGAAATGAGGAAGGAGTTAGCCGACAAGATCAGAGAGGTTGCTGGTTTACAGAAGACCATCAAAAAGGCCGAGGCAAAAATGAAGACTTTAACAAACCAGGCCGAGGAAGCCAAAAAAGCTAAAGATGAGGCCGAGGAAAAAACAGATGCCGCTGAGGCTATTGCCAAGGTCTCCGAGGCCGAGAAGAAAGAAGCAGAGGCAAAGATGGCCGAGGCCCAAAAGGAACTCCAAGATGCCTTGGCCACAAAAGAGGCCGAGATTAAGGCCGCTGATGAAAAGGCGTACGCCGAGGGGGCGGCCGATGTTAAGGAGGACTACAAGAAACAAGTGAAGCAGGAATGCAACAAGGGTTTCACCCTTGGTTGGATGGCTGCCCTCAAAAACCTAGATGTCCCCGAGGACTCCCCCTCAAGAATGCTAGCGACCTCCCTTTGCCATTCCCCCCTACCTCAAGCCAATCCGAAGACGATTCTAAGTCCGAGGAAGAAGCTTTGGTCAGGAAGAAGAAGGAAGCTGCTGGGGCCAAGTCACCTACTCTGAATGAGCAAGTCGTGGACTTGTCTTAGGATGAGGATGGTGAGGTCTCCAAAGATGCCACTCCTGAGAAGGCAACATCGGGCGCGCCTATTGTCGACAAGAGCCTCGACCAAAGTCTTCAAGAAATCGATGCCGAGCTCGCGGCTGAGAGGGCCGCCGAGATGTCTTCCCAATTATCTTTTGAACTCCAGACCCAACCAGCCAGAGACGTCGAAGAGTCTTAGTTTGATGTTTTTCTCATTTTTTTTGTACCTTGTACTTTTTTCTTTCTTTTTAAAACAGTGTAAGCTTTAATTTGGATGACATGCCACTTTTGCAATCTAAACAATTACTTTTGAATGTCAGGCCAAAGTACTTTTTTGTATTTGATCTTCCTTCTCTGAATGCAAGTATCAACATACACCTTAACTGTGCAGTCTCCTCGGGGTATAACACCTCGGTTACACCCACTAACGTTTCATCTCGGCTTTGGCCTAACACTTTAAACCAACTTCTTTTAACATAACCTCGATCTAACATCAATTTGTAAATTTTTCTTAAAATTTCAACAAGTGTTAAACATGACCTCGGTTTAACTTCAACTTGTAAATTTTTCTTAAAATTTCAACAAGTGTTAAACATGACCTCCGTTTAACTTCAATTTGTAAATTTTTCTTAAATTTCAACAAGTGTTAAACATGACCTCGGTTTAACTTCAACTTGTAAATTTTTCTTAAATTTCAACAAGTGTTAAACCAATCTTCCAAGCATCATTTTCCAGCCCTCTGCCCCCTAATGTGAACCTAAGTTCCACTTGGGTTCTCATTAAGCCTGGGGCTTGGTGCAGAGGTTAGATTTAAACAAAGACTGGCTGAGGTAAACAACCTCGGTCTCTTTGTTAATCTGACTGGCATGTACTGTAGACCGCTCGAGAACTCCGCTCCACGCGCGAGGGCGGGAAATCGTTGTTCTTAGCTACTACAGTTCGGACTCATGTCACCGTTCTGAATCTAATCTGGCGAAGTGCAATGCAAGACCGATAAATCACCAAAGAGTCCAAATCTGACAAATCGTTTTGGAAAATCGATTTTAATAAAGAAGTACCAAACATGGTCTGCTTTGCCAGATACAGAGTCGCCACCTAAATATTTTGTTTTGGGAGAATTTAGGAAACCCTGACTCGTGCCTAAGGCCACGTGTCCGTCATCACCAAAGTTGCCTCGACTCGGGAACTTGGGTACGAGAGGGGAAGGTCATGCAATGAGCACCCCCACTCGCCCGATCAAAAGGTCGGCCTTTACTAAGCATGATATGTTGTTTTTGAAAACACATATGTTCTTATTTATTAGCTAGCTTATTATGTGATGCGCACAACATACAAGTATAGACTAGATCGCCTAAGTTGAAACAAAACATTTCATGTTCGTTTGTTTGAAAATGGTTTAGAGGTGTTACTCGCAAGTAGGCTAAGTCTTGGATTTTTCCACCCTCAAGTGGGCTTAGAAAATATGATTTTGCCACTCTCAAGTGGGCTTAAAACACACATTTTGATGAATTGTTCCAATTCAAGCAATCCAACCTTCACCCACAGGCATTCAAGCAGTTATATCATTTAAGCAGTTAGCCTCATGACAAGCATGCTAACATGGCAATCGCTTATACTCATGCAAGGATGCTAAAGCGAAAACACTCACAGTGTACTCCAAGCCAAAACATAGAACTAGTTAGAAATCATGCATGATCCTAGTTCATGTTAAGATGGCTAATGCAACACATGCAAAAATGTAACTAAGATAGGCTCAGCTATTCTAAGATGTCATATGAATGCAACTTGATAACATGCTGTTGAACACGTATTCAAGTAAATGTATTGAAATACAATGTAATTAGTATGATGCGCCGAGCCCGGTGCATGCAAGACGAGTGAATGATGCACGCATGCGAGCATAAGGATGCTAATTGAAACATGCCCTAAAACTAACTATCGTAAGCGGTTAAGTAAAAAGGAGAAAGAAATAGGGGTTGAAAGACATGCATCACACACACGCACGCTTATTGCAACAGTTGGCCCTCTCGACGGAGGGTCCGAATAAGAAGCTAACTAGCTAATCTAAGCTAATTAAACTAATTATTAGATAATCAAATTGAATAACTAGCTAACACTAAGCTAATTATTACAACACGTTTAACTAATTAACAAATTAGCTAGTTTAATTACAAATTCAAAAGCTAGCTAATCAAGTAAAGCTAATTACAAATTACAAAGCCTCAGCTCAGTTCTAAGGGTTCGAAGATCCATGCTCAATCGCCTCGCTCAGAAATCCATTACCATGCCTCATGTTGCCTCTGTTTGCACACTTCTACACCTCTGAAAATTGTGCCAACTTCCATGATGCTTCTAACCTACCTTAGGAACCATCTGAGGGGTAGTTGGCCAAAATATGTGGCCATCGGCCAAAGAATAATGGTCATCGGCCAAATTCGAGGCTATCGGCCAATTATTGATAGCCGATTGGCACACTCGATAGCTGATCGGCCACTTATTCCTGCAAACTTCTCTAACAGAGGCATGACAGTGTATTTGTAAGAAAATGTGTGTGCAACCACACTCCTTGTCATGTTTAAAGCTCAAAGGAGTGTAGTGCTCGGCTTTCGAGCCATCAATCACGCATCTCAATGCATGATGGCCAAAGAGGCCGAGTTGCACAAATCAATGACAATGAATGCACACAAATACCACATAAGACTCAATGAACCGCCTACCTTATCATGCATGATCAAAGGTGTCGGTGACCTAAGGAATGAGGTGCGTTTCATCACTTCAAGTATGAAATGCCCCTCGTTCCCCGTGTTTGGATCAACATCCGACCCAAACACAATGCAATGCAACAAACATGCAAAGATAATGCAACATGTAACATGCAAACAACATGAACACGCAACAACAATATGCAAGCAATCATGAGCATGCAACAACATGCAATGGCAAGGGCTATGTAATGCAACACTTAGAGGACCAAACCAACCACAAATAAGCTTCATGCATGCCAAAACAATGGCCAAAGTATGCTGAAAATGGAGTCCAAAAGTATATGCAAGAATGCATGCCAATTGGTTCACAAACAAAGCATGAAGGCACCAACTCTCAAGCACATGGAAAGGGTGAAAAAGGTGAGAGTGTGGCAATGAAAGAGGCTCTGAAATCACATTCCAAATGAGGCTAGATCATGCACACATGACAAACAAAGCATGCTAGTGGGCTTAAAGCTTAAAGCTAGCCAAGGGACTTATACCATGGCCATACCAAGCAAGCCCCAAAGGGCCAAGGTGACTCAAAACAGTCCCCAGGAAGATCTAAATAAGGCCAAAACATGTATGGAATGAGGCCAAAATAAGCTAGCATGGTGAGCACAAAACATGACGCATACAAGGCCAATGAAGAGGATTACACTACACCCACCAAAACCAAGCACGAGGTGACTATACCAACGAAAATCAGAGTTATGACATGCCAAAATAACACCAAAAATGCACTGATATGGCAGCCCACAAGCTTAGGCAATAAGGCATGCATAATGGCTCATATTTAAGACATAAAGAACAACCTTCCAAAGGCATTGAAAAAGCGACACATGTGAGTGTATGGCCATGGAACATGCACTGAAATCATGGTAGAAATGATGCTAGATCATGCAAATAACCCAAGCAATGCATGCTAGTGGACTCAATACACAAAGCTAGTAAGCAAGAATGCACTATGACTATACAAATCATGGCATGCATGATCAAAGAAACTTCAAACAAAGCTTAAGCATGCTGCAATATGAGTAAAAGCTTCTTTGAGTTGAGCCAAAATCATGCTAGAATGATGATCAAAAGTATAGAGCATGTTAGGCTAGCAAGTAGCATTACACTACAAGTGTGTGAGGCATTCAAGAGACAACCAAACCAGCCCAAAACAGTACTATATCATGGAAAAACAAATCCTAAGACATGCCGAAATGGAGCCACAAAGAGGTAGAAAAACATGCCAACTTGGTGAGCCATTAACACAAGCATACAAGAGAAGGGAGGGGGGACAATCCCCTACTATTTGAGGCCTCAAAACCACATTCCCACCACTAAAATTTCTCTGGAATTCAGTGGTGAAGAGGCCAAACAAAGGTGATCCAAAGGCCTAAAAGAGATGGTTCAAAACAAGGCCAAATAAGGCACAAGAGGGGTAGTCCACCCCCCAACACCAAAGAGGCCTTAAACAAATATATTAAGCACTTAGAATCAAAGATATTTTTAGTTGAAAGCAAGGCCTAAAACAATATGCAAGGATGGCCAATATGGTATACAAACGAAGGCTTAAAAGAGGAATACACTCACCCTTGAAGCACAACTTCAAAACCAGCAGCTGCTGAGGCAAAAACCAACTTTCAGAGCTCAAATAACACTCCCAAGAATCTCAGCTCAAAGATGGTGGTGTGTTGCTAGGTCTTGTAGTGCAAAAATGAAGAGAAGTTACACTTTAAGGCACAAACCAACACAATAGAGAGAGAGAGAGTGTGTGAGAAATATATATAGAGAGAGAGATATGACTCTTGTATATCAAGATTTCAGAACCTCTGGAAAGGGAGAGAGGCCTCCCTTCTTATAGAAAATCAAGTCCCAGGCTTGTTGAACAAGCTAGGACTTGGTTTGAACCCATCCATACACGTGTATGGAGGATACACCAAGTGGCCAATAGCTGGCACCAGCTAGAACAAAAATATCTGCAAAAGCAAAAAAAGGGGTCTCGACAAAAAAAAAATGGCCGATCGACTAAAAAGGGTGCCGATCGGCCACCACTTATGGCCGATGACAAGAAAACAAGGCCGACAAGCACAAGGCTTGGCCGATGGATTGTAGGGATGGCCAACAAGCCATCATCTTCCCTCAGAAGCAAAACTACAAGTCCTTGGTCCACAACCAAGAACAAAATAGACAAGTTGAGAGATCCTAAGGCAAGGCGCGCAGCCGAGACCTTCGGGAACTCAAAACGAACATGAGTATGGATGATCATCGTGTGTTCAAACGATGACGTCAAAGTCTTGAGGACGGTCAAAAATGGGGTGTCTACATGTACTTAGTTCCAATCTGAGTCTGATTCTGCCAATATGACAAGTCCAGGTTATCCCAACTTAGTTCAACTCTATTATATGCAAGTAAAAGTTCTACTCTGCCATATAATAAGTCTAAGTTATTCGTCATGTTTCGCTTAGAAACATCGCCAACTTAGTTCAACTCTATTATATGCAAGTAAAGGTTCTACTCTGCCATATAATAAGTCTAAGTTATTCGTCATGTTTCGCTTAGAAACATCGTCAAGTATCTGGTCAATCACATTACACAAGTTTAAAGATCAAGCTAAAAGTTTATTGCTTCTGCTAATAACAAGACAAAAAGAAAACTTAGAAAACAAGAAAATCTAGTGATAGAAAAACTTCAGATTGCAAGTATTCTAGGGTCTTGGCAATTCTTTGCCTTCACAGTCCTTAAGCCGATATGCCCCATTACCCAAGACCGAGATGATTCTATAGGGTCCATCCCAATTCGGGCCAAGCTTGCCCTCTCTGGGATCCTTCTTGTTGCCGACGACCTTTCTCAGGTCGAGGCCACCAACTTGGAACTCTCGCGGGTTCACCTTCTTATTATAAGCCCTGGCACGCTGCTGCTGGTATGCCCCCAGTTGAATTATGGTTTTTTCCTTTTTTTCTTCTAGCAGATCCAGATCTCGGGCTATAAATACATCATTAGTTCCATTTTCCACTCCCTGGGTTCTGATCCCTAGGATACCGATTTCCACAGGAATGACTGCTTCTGTGCCATAAGCCATGGCAAATGGGGATTCCCTAGCTGATCTTCTTGACGTAGTCTGATATGCCCAGAGTACACTGGGCAATTCATCCACCCACTTTCTATTTGCTGCTTGCAGCCTCTTCTTAATCCCATCCAAGATAACTTCGTTGGATGCTTCTGCTTGTCCATTGCTTTGAGAAAAACTTGGGGTGGAAAAATAATTCTTGATTTTGAACTTTGCACAGAAGCTCTTGATTAGCTTACTGTCAAATTGTGTGCCGTTGTCAGCTATTATTGCTCTTGGGATTCCAAACTTGGTGATGATGTTCTTTCATATAAAGTTCTTCACGTCAACGTCCCGAATCTTAGCAAGGGGTTCAGCTTCTACCCACTTGGTGAAGTAATCTATTGCTACCAGTAGGTACTTCCTTTGTCTAGTTGCTTGAGGCAGTTTTCTAACAAGATCGATGCCCCATTGGGCAAATGGCTAAGGGTTGGACACCGGGTTCAAGTCTGCTGCTGGTTGATGTATTAAAGGTGCAAACCTATGGCACTTTTTACACTTCTTGACATAAGCTTCGACATCTTTCTGCATGTAGGGCCACCAGTACCCCTAAGTAATGGCCCTATGAGAAAGTGACCTGCCCCCTAGAATGGTTTCTATATACTCCTTAATGTATCTTGTACAGAAAGTTTTTAACTTGTGCAGGATGCACACACTGCAGAAGGGGTCCAGTAAAAGATCTTCTGTAGAGATGTCCTTCTGCAGTCAAACTGAATCTTGCCGACTTCAGTCTGATCTTGTGCGCTTCTTTTCTGTCATCTGGCAGCTTCCCATCTCTAAGGAATACTATTATTGTATCCATCCAACTTGGTCCCATCTCCACACACATTGCTTCACGCTCTGTGTTCAGTGGTTCTATGCTTGGACCTGACAAGTAGTCAACCTGTAACGACCCTAAAACGCGTATAAGAAGTCATCCTTATTTAACTAGGGGATGATGTGTTTTAATTTAATTATATCTATTGGAATTGAAGAACTATCTATTGAGTTATAACTTTAAAACTGGAATTGACGACCTTTACGGGTTCAAAAATCAAAATTGAGTACTTGGGTATGTTATTGGGACCTTTTAAAACTATTTGGGAAAATTAATTGGAAATCTAATTCGTCTGATTCATTAATGCATGTTTGGGTGGTTAACTTTGTGCTGCAAATTAAGGGCCTTAGAGACTTCAGAAACCAGAACAGGGGTTATATTTATGGTCAGCATAATTTTTACAGTCATTTGGAAAGTTTAATTGAAATTTAATTTTGTGCGATTTGTAAGGGCGTGTTTGGCCCTCCTTATTTGTGATAAAGGTTATATAATTAAATATATAGGTGTGCATGAGTTATATAAGTGGTGAACTCATCTTTTTGGAGTTAAAAAACAAAATATCTAAAGAGAGAGAGAGGAAACCGTGAAAGGGAGAGAGGGAAGAGTGACAACTTTCCCAACATCCATGGAGGCTTTGAAGATGATTGAAGAGAATTGAAGGAAAAGAAAGAAGATCACCCATGGAACTTGGAGGAATTGAAGAGAGCTAAGAGATAGACACAGATTGAGTTAGGTATGATAATCTATCTTGAAATCTTGTGTTTAAAGTATCAATTTGATAAAATCATAAAGATCTTGGAAGATTTAAACCCATTTGGGGTTAAGGTTTATCTATGTATTTACTTGAGCTAATTTGAGGAATTAGCAATTGAGTTCTCTAATTTTGTTTATGAGTGGAGCTCAAGCTCATGGATATCATGAAATAAACTTTAGATTATGCAAGAATCATGTGAATTTGTGGGTTGTGGGTTGTGTTTTTAAGAACCTTGAAGATCATGAAAGATTAAGCATTAATCTTGAACTTTGCTTGAAATGAAATTACACTTGGTTGGTGTTAGTTTATCATGTTATAGGGAAATTTTACATGTTTTTGAGTGATTTATGTTAAGAACCAAGCTTAGAAATGGAAAGATCAAGTGTTAGAACAAAAAAAAACCATTTTTCGGATTGTTTGGTTCTGCCTAGACCGCACGAGCGGCCAAGGGCACTGCACGAGCGGAGCATGAAGAAAAAAAGAAGAGTTTCATTCTGCTTTTGGGCACTCGAGTGGCCAGGTTTCTCCGCTCGAGCGGAATTAGGCCGCACGAGCGGTCCAATTGGGCGCACGTGCGGCCAACCCTGTTTCAACTTATACCTTGTAACTTTGAACAAGCATATCTTTTGCATCCGGACTCCGTTTTGAGTTATTCTTGAGCCTAAAATCAAGCCCCGAAAGTCTAGTTTCCAATGGTGATGGTCTCACTCCCAAATTCTAAGTACAGAAGTAGTTATGCCCAAATTGGTGACGACTATTCACATTCTATTTACTGGGTTTGTACCATTTCTTCGTCTGAACCTTTCTCCTATCGATTCCTCCTATCTTATGAGGCATGAATTATAACCTATGGAGGACTAATGAGTCTAGAACCACCATAGCTATTGAGTAAGGAATAAAAAGAGATTGGTTTTATTCTCATAATCTGTTATGTGCATTGTATTTGTAGGTCAAGACGAGGACATCGCTCCACCGCTATCAGAGACCTACCACTGTGAGTAATAGAAGTGTAACGTTACGTTTCACTTACTTCTATGATTATGATTTATGTATTCTTGTTTGTGAATGGCCTATTCCATCGATATTGTGCTTTGATTAAATTAATAGATATGTTTGAGTTATGGCATTGATATAGACCAAAGGTCACTCTGTCCCTATTAATAGGAGTGGGCCCGAGGCCATTATGACGTGAATGGTTCTGTCTCTATCAATAGTACTGTAGTGATACACGTGCCTTCTGGTAATAGTTATTATTAATGTTCTGTTATTCGCAAGACAACTATGTTTGTAATAAACCATGGGAAAATGTATGTGCACTATTGTGTAATGGTATTCTGATGAATCTGGAGTTATTCTGTTCTGTTTATTCGTTCCATTTGTGCTATGACATGATATGAATTGTTCGGTCTTTAAGACCTAATGATTTCTGGTATGGAACAAAGTGATGTACGGAACTAAGTGCTGCAATGCGAGTCACCTCTAGAATCCGTGTGAGACACCTCTTGAGTCCATACATATGTGAACTGGGCCTATGGCCAATCTGTGACATCTGGGCCTATGGCCGTTCTGTATCTGTTAGGCCAGAGGTCGTTCCGTATTATCTGTGGGCTTGAGGCCGATCTATATGTAGACGCGCCTGCGAGGGACCCCGCCACAGTTCGGACTCAATTTGTGTCACGGTTCTTAATCTTGAACCAAAGAGTCCAAATTCGGCAAATCGTTTTGAGAAACAGATTTTTTGAAAAGAAGTGCCAAACATGGACTGCTTTGCCAGATACAGAGTCGCCACCTAAATATTTTAAAATGGGAGAATTTAGGAAACCCTGACTCGGTGCCGAAGGCCACATGTCCGTCATCACCGGAGTTGTCTCGGCTCGGAAGCTAGGGTACGATTGGGGAAGGTCAGCTATGAGCACCCCCTCTCGCCTGATCCAAAGATCGGTCTCTACTAACCGTGATATCTAGTTTTGAAAACGTTATGTGTTCTTATTCCGGTTATTAGCCTAGAATTACTATGTTGTGCGCGCAGCAAACAAGTATAGACTAGATTGCCTAATTTGGAAACAAGCATTGCATATCCGTTTGTCTTGAAGAAAACACTTTAGAATTTGCTACTCGCAAGTAGGCTAAAATACGGATTTCAACGAGTTTTTCCAACTCAAACAACCCAACCTTCACCCACAGGCATCCAAGCAATTTATCACATAAGCATTTAGCCGCATGGCAAGCATACTGTCATGGCAACACTCACACGCATGTGGGGTGCTAAAGCATAAATACTTACATGGTACTCCGTGCCAAAACAATAAACTAGTTAGCCAAAATGTATGGTCCTAGTTCATGTCAAATTGCCTAATGCAACACATACAGGATGCAATCAAAGTAGGCTCGGCTAACCTAAGCATGGCATGTGAAATGCGATCAATTGATGCACGTATTCAATTTGGAATTGAAGTACAAATGCAGTTAGCGTGATGTACCGAGCCTGATGCGTGCAATACGAATGCACGCATGCATAGCATAAGGTATGCTAATTTTAAAAATGCCCTAATCTACCATCATAAGCAGGTAAATAAAAGGGAAGAAAGACGTGAGGTTGGAAGACATACACACACTCACGCACACTTATTACATAATTGCCCTCACTCGGAGGGACCGAATAAATAATACAAATTAATTAACTACGCAAGCTAATTAAATATTACAAATTGCCTAATCAGTTAACAAACTAATTAATCTAGGGAAAACAGATAAACCGCCCCGGGAGAAGAGCTCGATGCAATGCATGCTCGGTCCTACTCGAAAATGCAACGCCATGCATAGGCTGCCTCTGTTTTCCTTCTTTTACTCCTCTGGAGGCTGCCAAAACCTCAGGATTGCTTCTCTGGATACTGGGAGACATCACCGGTCGAGTAGGATTACCACCGGCAGTGTTATGTGGCCACCGGCCATTGGTGAAGCTATCAGCAGAGAGAGGATTGCCGGTCGGCACTTGGCACTGCCGGTCGGCAGAGTGTTCCTGCAGAATCTGCAATTGACAGCAATAGAGGGCAAGGCAGAGCATGGCAGTACAATTCAAGGCATATATGCACCAATCATGTCCCCTATCATGTTTGTGACTCAAAAGGACATGTGTCTCGATTCTCGGACCACCAATCAAACATTTCCATGCATGATGGCCCAAAGAGTCAAGTGTGCAACTTTCATGTCAAATGAAATGCAAACCAAACAAACGAACCAAGGCCCAATTCCTATCACCAAGTCATGGAACAAGGCATGCATGCAAGATGCAATGCAACCTAGGCATGCAAGCTAAGGATGCAACATGGCATGGCAAGGCACTTATGCAAGCATACAAGCAAACATGGGGCAATGCCAACTAATGAAAAGGTGGACTTAAACATGATTTGGGCAGCTCTAAAAAGGGCCAAAATAGTGGTCAAAGTGACCAAAATAAAGGACCAAATACACATACACACATGCACATGTTAAAGGGCCAACACTTAAGCACAAATGAGGCAACTCTCAAGCACATTTGAATGAGGCAATCATGGACATATGGCATGCAAGATAAGCATTGGAACTCATGTTAAGATGGTGTCAAACCAAGCAAACAAAATAGACCAAGCATGCAATGAATGGCCCAAGTACTTGAAGCAAGTCAAAGGGACTTGAACCATGACTAAGTCAGCCAAGCCTCACAAGGCTAAGAGGACTTAAAATAGGTTCAAAACAGCCTAGACTATGCAAAGGGGGCCCCCTAGATGGCATCTAAGTGGCTCAATTTCAAAGCATGCACAAATGCCAAAACATGGGGTATGCAAGGCAAGCTTTTAAAACATTAAAGAGACATCCAAGGCAAGCGTATAGGCATGAAAAGGGGACTGAAATAACATGGTGGATGGTTCCAAATCGCCAAATCAATGCAAAAATGTCATGCTATACATTCACATACTTAAGGCCAACAAGCTGGAATGCAAAGGGGCTATACTAGGCATGCCAAATCTGACCCAAACAACCTAGGACAGACCTTAAACATGGCAAAATATGCACAAAATCTTCACAAGACTAAGCCTAAAACATGCTTGAACAAGGGCTAATAACCTAAGGCATATTAAGGCAATAACAAGGCATTACATGGTAGGTATGCTAAGCATGCATGGTGTAGCAAAACCAACACACAACAAGGTTATGTCATGGCATAATAAGCATGGAAAACAGCCAAGACATGATCAATACACACTCTAACATGATGCTCCCTCAAGAGGCCAAAAAGTGTCCCTTTCAAGGACAACAAGGGGAGGGGGTGGCCCTCCCCTTTTGAAGACTTCAAGGCACCATCTCCGCCACTGAAATTCCTCAAGATTTCAGTGGTGAAGAGGCCCATACACCAAAGTCTCGAAACTCACTCAAAATGGCTCAAAATGGGGCCTTTCAAGGCCTAAGAGGGGTCAAACACCCTCAAACCACAAAACACTCTTAATAAACAATCAAGAGGGCTAAAAAACAGAACTTTTTTGTATTATACACTAAGCACAAAAACAACTTCAAGATAGGTGAAAATACAATGCAAAAATGGGATAAAATGGGAATAGTTTCTTACCCTTGAAGACCCTTTCAACAATGGTGCTGCCATAGCCCTCCTTGGCTTGAATCTAGCTCCAAAACACCAAAACCAACCCCTTAGAACCTCAGTAGCCAAAGGAAGGTGAAACACTAGGTGTTTGTGTGCAATAGTATGGACTAAAACACCTAGAACACTCAAGAGAGGGAAAGAGAGATAGAATATGTATCAAACCCTAACCCTAAAACCAGAGCTTTCCTCTATGTTTTCTATCTCTAAAATGTCCCAACCATCCAACCCTAATCAAGGGAGAGAAGGGCTCCTCTTATAGAGCTTCTTGTCTTGTAAAGCTTACAAGACAAGCTCCTAAAGAGGGAGATCCCTCCATACACGTGTATGGAGGGGAGCCAAATGCAAGACAGCTGTGATAAAATATCTGCAAAAGCAGATGCACAGTAGTCGGCCGGCCAAAGATGCCATTTTGGCAAAAAAGAGTGCCGACCGGTACTATACATTGCCGACGGAGACAAAAACTAGCCGGTGGCCTCTGGCCATGGCCGATGGTATGTGGGGGTGCCTCACAAGGCAGTCCCTACCCCTCCAAGGCAAAATGCAAGTGTTTGGTGCAAAACCAGACACTAAACGGTCGAGTTCGGAGATCCTGAGGCAAGGCGCGTAGCCGAGACCTCCGGGAACTCCAAACGAACACAAACATGGATGATCACCGAGTGTTCAAACGGTGACGTCCAAGTCTTGAGGACGGTCAAAAATGGGGTGTCTACACTATATCATATCTGTGGACTTAAAGCCAATCTGTATCATATCCGTGGGCTTAAAGCCGTTCTGTATTATATGTGAACCTGAGACCGTATTGAAATATAGTTATGGATAAGACCTGTAAATGGTTGGTATCTGTCTATTTATTTTATCTGAGGTTTTGCTTATTCAATTAACCTTCTTAAGTTGCTATTATTCACTAAGCCTTGCTCATTCTGTTTTATGTATATTTCTGTAGGTGAGCCATCTGGGATTGACACTAGAGTTGTACCGAGGTTCGCCTGTCTGCCAAGTCACCTGGGGTATGTCTCCACGGGGAGACCTTAATTTATTGTTGGGAGTCATAAATTAGTAAGTCTTATGCAAGTGTGTGTGAGATCTATATAAATTCTGTGACTGTATATGTATATTTGGAAATGTATTTAAATGCTTAAATCTAATTAAACCATCATGTATGCACAAGCTCAATGGATGTTGTCTTTTAATGATTTTGCTTCTGCTTAAGGCCCCGTATGTAATTAAATATTATTCTAAAATTCTGTTTTGAGACTGATGTACAGGCCGGTCATGGACCAAACTTTTAGGGGCAAGTTTGGGTCGTGACACAACCATTATCGTTCTTGCCTCTCCAGGCTTCATTGCGCTAGCTAGGTTGGCCAAAGCATCGGCATGGCTGTTGTCATCTCGGCTTACTTGCTGTAGTCGGCAATTTTGAAATAAGGCTACCAGCCTGCCCACTTCCTTTGCATAGGCCGACATTCTTTCATCTCGGGTTGCATATTCGTCTGTTGCCTGGTTGATCATAAGTTGGGAGTCACAAAAGACTATTACCTCGTCGGCTTCCATGGCTACTGCCAGCTTTAACCCTGCGACTAGTGCTTCGTATTCTGCTTCATTGTTTGAGGCCTTAAACCCCAAACGAATGGATTGTTCCAGTATCTGCCCATCTGGTGATATTAGTACAACTCCTGCCCTTGCTCCTTGTCGGTTTGAACTCCCATCAACAAACAACCAGAAAAAGTCACCGTTGTAAATACTGCAGGGCCTGAGTTTCTCTTTGTTCCTTTGTTCTGTTGTCCCCCGCTGGGTTTTTTCTTGCTCATCTGGACGTTGTATACCTCGACTCAACGGAGCCCGATGTATGACGGCGTCTGGTGTGAACTCGGCCACGAAGTCGGCTAAGACTTGGCCTTTGATTGCTGTCTTGGGTCTAAATTCTAGGTCATATTGGCCTAAGGCCACTGCCTATCTGGCTATTTTGCCTGTCAGATCTCCTTGTTGCAACAGGGATCTTAAAGGATGTTCAGTTAATACCACAATTTTGTGGGCTTGAAAGTAATGATTCAGCTTCTTGGAAGCCATTACTAAAGCCAGTGTTAACTTCTTCAAGGGTAAGTATCTGGTCTCTGCGTCTGCCAGGGTTTTACTCACGTAGTAAACTACCATTTGCTCTTCTTTTTCTTCTCTGACTACTACTGCACTTACTGCGTGCTCTGAAACTGCCAAGTATAAGAACAACTCCTCCCTAGGTACTAGATTTGAGAGAACTGGAGCTGTGGTCAAATACTTCTTTAAGTTGGCCAAGGCGGCTTCGCATTCTTCGGTCCATAAGAAGTCTGTGGCTTTCTTTACTAAGCTGAAGAAAGGCTTACACTTATCAAAACTTCTGCTTATGAATCTGTTCAGGGCTGCGCCCTTCCAGTTAACATCTGTACTTGTTTTGCCGATGTTGGGCTCTTCAGTTCTAAGATAGCTTTGATCTGATCTGGGCTTGCCTCAATGCCCCTTCTGGTTACCAAATATCCTAAGAACTTACCCGACCCTACTCCAAATGCACACTTTGTTGCATTGAGTTGGAGCCGATATGTTTTTAGGATGTCAAAGATTGCCTTTAAGTCTTACAGATGATCCTTAGGCTCCTTGGTCTTCATGACCATGTCATCTATGTATACCTCTACTGTTCTGCCAATTAGATGTCTGAACATCTTGGTTACCAATCTCTGGTTAGTTGCTCCTGTATTTTTCAATCCAAAAGGCATTACCCTATAGCAGTATAGCCCTTTTGGGGTGATGAATGCAGTTTTTTCCTCATTTAGGGGGTACATAGCTATCTGATGGTACCCCCTGTAGGCATCCAGGAAGCTCATCCTTCCATGCCCTGAAGTGGCATCCACCAATTGGTTAATCTTGGGTAATGGGAAACTGTCTCTAGGACAAGCCTTGTTCAAACTGGTAAAGTCCACGCAGACCCTCCACTTACCGTTCTTTTGCTTCACAACCACTGTGCTTGATAGCCATGTCGGGTAATTTAACTCTCGAATGGCTCTGGCCTCCAGAAGTCTATCCACTTCCTCTTCTACAGCCTCAACATGCATTAGTGTCAGCCTCCTTGCTCGCTGGATGACATGTTTGGCCAACCTGTCTACATTCAGTCTGTGGCAAGTGACCTCGGGGTCAATGCCTGGCATCTCATATGGTGTCCATGTGAACACCTCAAGGTTTGCTCTTAGGAATGCCTCTAGCTCCTTTCCTCTTCTTTGGCTAAGCCCGAGCCGAGAAGAAAAAAGCGTTCTTCATCCCCTTGCTGGACAAGGATTTTCTTCAGGGCTTCTTCACTCTTCTCGGCTGGCTCTTTGTCGACGTCATCCAGGATTTCCACATTCTCGTCCTTGATCTCTGCTGTTTCTGCTTCTTGTATGTTGTAAGTAGACTTCATTGCTGCCATGGAGCAATTCTTTTCCTGCAACTGATCCCCTCTGACCTCCTCTATTCCATGCTCTGTTGGGAACCGCAATAGCTGATGCAATGTTGAGGGAACAACCCCCATTACATGTAGCCATGGCCTTCCCAGGATAGCATTGTAAGGGGAAGGGGTATCGATTATGGTGAACTCAATTTTTAGCTTCTTGGTGCCAGCCTGCACCTCCAAACTTGCTGCTTCCAGGGGCCACGTCGGCGTCCCATTGAACCCAACCATTGGGCCATTGGACTGCTCCAAGTCATCTTTGTGAAGGCCAAGCTCCTTGTAACACCTGACATACATGATGTCACAAGAGCTGCCTTGGTCAACTAAGATGCGCTTCACTTGGCACTCTCCAATCTGGAGGGATATTACCAAGGCATCATTGTGTGGATGCTACACCATCTCCAGGTCTTCCTTAGTAAAGGACACCATTGGTCCCTGGCTCTTGTCTACCCTAGGTCTCTTCTTCCCGACCTGGTACACATGTTGTAGGTGTTTTACTTTCTGGGTTTAACCCCTTATCTCATTCTCATTCACCTTTGAGTGAATCACATTGATCACTCGAGGTTCACCTGCCTATGGTTGTGGTGCTGGTGGGGGTGGTGCTGTTGGTGCCTGGGGCAGTCTTGCCTGCTTTTCCCTTGTCCTGGCCTCGTCCACCAGGTCCCTTAAATGGCCTTGTCTTACCAGGTCTTCCAGATGTGTCTTCAGGGCTCTACACCCCTGAGTCAGATGTCCAGCCTCATTGTGGTAAGCACAGTGCTTTCCAAGGCTTCTTCCCATGAATTCGCCTGGTACCCTTGCTGGTGCTCTATAATAGGGCTGATTTCGAATTTTCTCCAAGACTTTGTAAACCGAAATTTAGAATACGGTTGTGACTTCCTGGGCAGCCCTTAATCCTATTTCTGGTTTGTTGTAGCCACCATCACCTCAGCCTCGCTTCAGCGAGCCGTTTTTCTTCTCTAGTTTCGACGCCTTTGTCCCCGGCGCATTCTCCTCGGCCCTGGCATACTTTTCTATCCTGGCCATAAGCTCCTCCATGCTTTTTAGGGATGGCAATTTGAAACCGGCCCGATGGGGACCCAACTCCCCGATCCCGAATTGTGCGGGTTTTTCTCGAAAAATACCCCCGACGTGACGGGGATGGTATTTAAAAATCAATCCCCGAACAGATTCGGGCCGAGGACGGGGATAAGTATCCCAACCCCGTACCTGGCCCGGCCTCGTCCCCGTTCCCCGGCCCGATTTTTTCCCAAATTAAAATTACTAATTTACCCCTAGATATATATATAGACACACATAGTAACCAAACCAAACCCTCATCCAATTGTCTTCCGTCTCTCTCTCCCTACCCCCTCTACTCTCTCTCTCTGGCCCTGTTCACGACGTCGATCATCGCCACTGTCGGCGTCGCGGCTTCAATCGGCCTCCTCCGTCGTTCACAGCCACAGATCGGCCTCCTCCGTCGTTCATTGCCATTGTCGGCGTCGCGATCGGCCTCCTCCGTCGTTCACAGCCACAAATCTGCCTCCTCCGCCGATCGGCTTCCTCCGTTGCTCATCGCCACTGTCAGCGTCGCGGCGTCGCGATCGGCCTCCTCTCTCTCTCTTTCTGACACAGATACACAGATCTGCATGTTACATATACCGATCTATTTTTTTTTATGTTGATTCTGTATATTACATATACAGATCAGTATGTATCTCTGTGACTGGGGGAAAAGGGGGTCTGGAACATTATATATATATATATATATATATATTTGTTGTTGAAGAAAAAAAAGATAGTGAAACAGATCATGAACCATGAATCCTCGGTTGCCCTCTTTCTCTCTCTATATATATATATATATATATTTGTTGTTGAAGAACATTTTTTTTTAAAGTTATATATATTTGCTGTTGTTGTTGATGATTGTTGTGTGTTGAAGAACAGATCATGAACCATGAAGCCTCCATTCTACAGAATTTTTTTTTTTTTTTGGTTGTGTGTTGAGTAGATTTGCCGGGGATGTTTCGAGGTCGAGGAAACCCGATCCCTATTAGGGGACGGGGGTGGGGGAGGTGAGGGGTTCCCCGTCGGGGATCGGGGTCGGGGACGAGGATTTTTCTACCTTCGGGGATCGGGGACGGGGAGTGTCATCCCCGGCCCCGCCCCGGCCCGTTGCCATTCCTAATGCTTTTTGGCAATGTCTTTGCCAGTGATTTTTTAAGCAGATAGTCATTTTTCAGGCCGTTTTTAAACGACACAATCGCCACCTCTTGGTTGCATCCCGGTATTCGGTTACATACCTCATAATACCTTTTGGCATAGGCTCTAAGGCTTTCGTCCTTGCTAATTCTCAGGGCCATCAGGGCATCCACCCTCAATGGCTGCATTTTGTTTTTCACGAACCTAGCCACAAACATCTCAGCCAGGCCTTCCCAGGTTTTCACAGTTCCTTTCGGCAACTTTTGAAACCAGTCTGATGTAATTTCTCCGAAGGATGAGGGGAACACCTTGCAAAGCAACGGCTCGTTCCCGATGTATAACGCCATCAAGTTCAGGTACAAACCGACGTGAAAGTTGGGGTCCGACTTACCGTCGTAGATTTGGAATCTCGGCATGCTAAACCTCTTCGGCGCTTCGAATTTGTCCAATTCTACCGAGAACGGCATTCTCGGCTTGACCGGGGAGGTTACCTTGGCATCTTGTTGCCTCCTCTGTAGGTAATCCCTTAGATCCTCCTTGGTCCGTCCAGGAGCTCGGCTATCTCCTGATTTCAGCCTTTTCGGTGCACTACTCTTTGCTTCGTTGTGAGCCCTCTTCGACCTTTCTCCGTTAGTTGCGTCGAAGCACAACTCTTGCCCTTAAACATGCCGATGTTCTTTGGGGTCTGCTTCCTTGGTGCGATGTTTCCTCCTAGATTCTTCCCTTCTTGACTCTCCTCGCTCGACGGTGACAGTGTTTTTCGCTCCTGGTGTGCTGAGGGACTGTAGGGACTGTTTTTTGCCCATCTTTTCGGCATCTTTCTTGGCCGCTGGAGTCGGCGTATCTTGCAACGGGAACGGTGGCTACATGACATTGTTCTGCATCATAAAGTTGACGACCGTTTGCAGGTCCGCCAATTTGTTTTCCATTCCCTTTATCTTGTCGTCCCTCCGCAGGCATCTTTCTTTCCACACCTGGAGGTCGTCCTCCCTATAATACCTGCTTCGGTCTGACTTCTTCGACGTGTCGCCTTCCTAGCCGACGTCTTTTTCTCCGCGATTCTTATCTTGAGTCTCTTTGTTGCAGTTGTCTTCTTCGATGTCAAGGTCAATAGGTTTCCCACTCCTAGTAGGAGTGTCGTCCCCAACCTTCCCTTTCTGTCCGTTATTGGCCATCTATTCTCCTTTCTTTCCGACAGACGGCGCCAAATTGTGTGTGTCAATTTTCGACCACACTGCCAACTAAGTACTCAGCTGGAGAACACCGGCAGAATAGATTAAGCCCGAACGACCTGCAACAGAAAGAAGAGATTCTGGTGGTGGTTCGTCCACCCAGGGGCACTCCGACGATCAAGTCAGTTATCTCTCAAAGATAGCAAAAGTGCTTAACTCACTATTCAGAGTATAAAAAGCATACCTTAGACCCATAGGGGTGCCTCTCTTTTATAGCCAACACTTACCTAATCCCAATAGAAGCCTAGCTTCAATGGACTCAGGATTATTGCTAATCTTGGACTCCTAGTAGGATTGGGATAAACTCTCTAAGAGTCTTATCTTTATCCAAACTGAAGTCTTCTCCCATTCTAGGACTCTTGTCCCTTATCCGCTTATCCCAGATTCCGGTATTCTCGCAGATAACCTTGGCCTAGCCGAGATCATCTCGGCGTCATGACCAGAACACGTGGCACCTTGGCTGGCACTTCGGTGACACCTCGGCTACGTGTTGTCATTCAAAAATTATGTCCCCACAAAATTTATTGACAATTTTTTTACATTCCTATTATTGTCATTTTTTACACCAGATTAACATCAATTGTTTAGTAAAAATATTACAAACTCAGAAATTTTATTTAAAAATTATTCAAAAATATTAATATATAATTTAAATTCATTTTATACATGTGCTACATGATATATAAATTGTCAATCTTCACCCAACATCTCATTCTTGACCCAAATCGACGATAAGATTATAACTTACTGATCGTACAGTGGCCCAAAACAAACCATTGCCCATTCATTGGTCATGGTAGTCATAGTCATAGTCATACTCATGGTGTAACCCACCCACCTAGCAAGCTATAGTTTAAATTCATTCTAGAACTCACACTACCGATTCAATCGCCACCTCACAATCTAAATCTTTTTTCTTTTACATTTCAAATTTCTATTTAAATCCATAATCCAAACATAACCTTAAACTTTTTTATTAAATTTAAAATCAAATGAAATTTCATTTTACTCTCCGAACTATCATTTAAAAATTAATTTAATCTAGGTTTTTTTAATAATAATTTTATACTTAAACTATTCCATTTTATATTAATTTCACCCTCACCGTTAGCTACCATGTATAATCAAATGAAATTTGCTAATATCACATTGAAATTTAATTTGAAACTTCACTTTACGCTTCGAATTATTCAAAAAAATATCAATTTAGACCCCTATATTTAAAAAATTAATTTAATTTACTCGCAAACTATCTTCTTCTTTCTTTTTGTTGTAAGCTAAATTTAAATTTAATCTCTCCTTGCACAATCATTTTAGTTCCACCTCTACTTGCAGTTTAATTTTTTTTAAATACATGTGATGTTATGTGGCTATAAATGTCCAATTAATCTATCTTTTATTTATTTTTATTTATGAATAATTTACTTGAAAAAACCAACAATTTAAACAATTTGAATCATCAAAATAATCTCGAGAAAAGCCCACACAAGACCGCACAACAAAATACTGTGCCTCGTGAGTACAACAACAACCTCTCTCCCCAAACGTTTCACCACCTTATTTGTTATTCTCAAACTTTATTCTCTACAATTAACGGAGTACATATCTTCTTTCTCACTTTTTTCCATCTTCTATTTCATACTTATCTGATATTACTACATCATCACATCAATAATTAAAAAAATATAAGACAGAGAATGGTAGATGATCTCATATCCAATAAAAGACCCTAAATGTCTTGAGTCATTATAACTAAGCCCCCAAATCCACTATTGCCCATTCATGGTCATCCCACCCAACCCACTTAATTTGGGATTTTTCTAGAAGTTTACACAAATTGTATACAAACATGAAAAATTTACGGAATTTGTATTTAAAATGACAGGATTGTAGCGTGACTTATCATTTTAAATTAAAAATCTCTATTAAAATAACATTTAGTTATACAAAAAATTGTCGCTGGTATATCATTTTGTTAAAGAATTCTATATAAATACTATTTTCGTATAAGTTGACATCAGTCAGTAAATTTTAGTTAGATTGGAAGCCTTATCTCATTATAATCTAAAGAGAGAAAAAAGATGGCAACAGGTTGCCATAAGTCAAGTCTTTATCCCATAAACAATGGCTCTTGAGGTATCGATTGTTAAAAGCACTATTATATATATTTTACTCCTTAATCATATCTATGATGAACTTGGTAACTTAGTGGTGTAAAATGGTCTGAACTCATTCTCTTTTTTCCACAAGTAATCATTAATTATTTGTTAGAATGAGCAAATGGGAGGAATTCCATTCCAACTGCTGACAAAGATAAATATATACTCAGATTAAAAAACAATTAGAACTTGAACATATATATACAGGAACTATTAATATATATATTCTAAAATGACTTTTAGACTTTAGACATCATAGGATGATTCTTGTAATTAACCTAATCGATTTCTCTAGTTTTTAAGTTAATAGATCTGTTGTTGGGTGTGAATTCTCTGGTTTTGGAGAGTAAACAAAACTTACTTTCATTGGAACTAAGTACTAGTGCCCAAAGCTGGAAGTCTTCATCCCAAATCCTAATAATAACAAGCAGTTTTTATTCCTTTAATCTTTTAAACTTATAGTTATGTTTGATTATTAGATTAGGTTGACTAGGATAATGTATGGGATTACTAGTGTGGTGGCATTAAACTATAGATGTAAGATAATTGGTATTTGCTTGTGCACCAATGTAATTGGTTTTGATTAAATTTATGCAATTATGTAAAGACACTCGTTATATAAAATGTAACTATTTTGTTTTTGTCACCAAACCTTTTGTACGGGGAGGAAATATTAGTGACCTTCCGTACTCCAAATGAACTCTAAGAAACCAAGGTAATGTAAGATTTACCATATCCTGAATATCAATCAATGCACTTGAATGCAATTTTGTAAGTATTTAATAAATTCAATAAATTTTGAAAAGGAAATCTAGGCTATTTGGCCCAAAGTACATAAACTTCTGTTGGCACATAAATTTCAACCAAATTTATGTTTAAATTTCAAATACAGTCAATAACACACATAGAGCCTATGATAGGAATGTTGTAGGTAATCACTTCCTAAAAAGGATCAATATGATCCATTGAAATACATAAATAAAACGTCGTATCTCAACGATGTTATTCAAGATGCTCAAGTGACACGTGGAGCCTACGAAAGATGACACCTGTAGAGCCTACAACAAGGACACCACACAGGATGAAACCCCAAAGATCAATCCGGTTAATCAGATATACATATAGCGTTATCATTCAAAATTCAAATAGCACTATCATTCAGTTTGAAATTCAAATTGAGGATGAGGCATTCTTATCACCTGGATGGCCCTCTATAAATTCGAGGACCATCACACAAGATCAGGGATCAAAAAATAAGAAGTGAGAAGATCAGAGAGAGAGGGAGAGAGAGAGAGAGAGAGAGAGAGAGAGAAATTAAGAGTTAAAGAAGTTGTTACAAGAAAGAAGAAGAAAAGCCCAGAGAACTCAAGAGCTTATGCTACAAATGCAGAATGGCGATGAATAGGTAAAGGGTACCCAATAATTGTACTTTGCATTCGAGGGTTCAAAACCCATTACAATTTCAATAAAGTATTTATTTTTCTTAAATTTTCTTTTGTTATTTATTTTGTTCTTCATTAATTGGAGGTTTCATTTATATAAAATGTGTAATTAACGATCTGGAATACAGATTGGAAATAGGAACCTGCTATTCAAATAATTAACACTGTTTGGTCCAAAAACTAAACAGTGGACATTTGTAACATAAAATTTTGAAATGTGTTAAAACACTTCATGTTTTAAAATTTGTGTCTACAAATTCTGGCATGCCCAGTGGGACTTATTTCTCTTCTTATCTTTTGAAGAACAAATATATATATATATATATATATATATATATTTGAAACTTACTGATGTATTCTTTTGTTATAGGAATGTTGAAGCAACTGTCAAGAGACAAACCTACACTCTAGTGGTTCTAAAATCACCAATGGTGGAGATAGCACCCATCACCCAAGGGGCTCCGGAGCGAATGCTCTTGGCTGTCCCAAAGGTAGAACCAGAGAAATCTTGGAAAGATGCACTCCTTTCCCTTGTCACCCAAAGGGCTCTGGTCCAAAAGCTCTTGGCTGTATACATGATGAAATAAAACGAGGTACAAGGAATGAATAAGAATATCCTTAAAGGTAGCCAATGGCATATGCGAGGTAACTGGGTGTGACAACCCTCACCTCTGATTACTGCTAAACTATGACTGAACATGATAAGTAACTGGTTAGACTGAAATTCTGAACTGATTGTGTGTGTATGTTGTTTTAGTGCATTTCTATCTGTTTGCCATTGATTTATCTGTTCATGTTTTAAGTTTCGAACTATAAATAGAAGGCCTTATCGGCGGCCGAATCAGAAATTGATTAGTGTTTTATGCTAATTAGAATTTATGTGATTTTATGGTAGATTTAATTTAAATTTGATTTGGAACGATTAAATTAGATTAAATAATGTTAAATTACATTAGTTCAAGTTTATTACAATTTTGCCATTGAGTGGCCATTTCCTATACACTTGTTTGGGACTTAATTAGTACATTCCATACATCATTTCATCATCCTTGTTGAGGCCAAAACCGTGAGCAAGAGAGAGAGAGAGAGTAGGAGAGCTTTGGTTTCAACAAGAATTGCTTGGAGAATTAGAAGAATTGAAGAGTAGATTGCATAATTGAGCTTCTAGACTTGAAATTGAGGACCTAAGGTAGGATATTTATCCTTTAGTTTATGAATTCAAGTTAGTTCTTGCATGGTTCATGAGTCATTAGTGATCTAAGTCAAGAATTGGTTTAAAGAGTTGATTTGAGTAGCTAAATCATGCATGCATGTACACATTGTTCAGTTTTGAGGTTGATTTCATGGAAATCCTCACATGCATGTCTATATTCTAGCTATGGTCCATGAATTCATCATGTTTTTGAGTGAATTGACTCATTTGATCAAGTATTTGAAGCTTTGATTTCAATTGAACACTTGCATGTTACATATACATTATGTTCATGAAGTTTTGTTTGGATTTGTGTTTAATTGAACTACCTTTGGGCTTTGATTTTGCAAGTTGATCTTTGAAACATGTCATATTATGAGTTTTAGAGTGTTTTCCAGAAAATTGGCCCAAAAGAATTGAATTTGATGCTTTAAATGTTGAATTTGAGCTTGGAGGTTCAATCTGGAAATTCCAAATTTTGGACCCACGCTCGAGCGTACACTCTGAGTACATGCATCCAGGTCGAGCGGGGAAAGTAACGCTCGAGCGTGAAATGCGTGTATCCAGTACTTTTCATATGTTTACAGTCCACTCGAGTGAGGAAATGAACGCTAGAGCGAGGACTTGTGTCTCACGCCCGAGCGGAGGTCGAGAGCCCATCGAGCGTGAATTGCATTCATCTAGTACTTTTGCTTGAGTTTACAGTCCGCTCGAGTGAAGGAAGTCACGCTCGAGCGGAGCTCCTTCGTCTGCATGTCCGCTCGAGCATAGAAAGCCACGCTCGAGCGTGGACCCCTGTTTCAGCAAATTTTGAAAAGTATTTTAAAGTGCATCTTTGCATCCTCTTTCTATCCTAGGCATTCCTAGGCCGTGTTTAAGGCATCTTAATCAGGATATTGATATAGAACCACACCGAGTCAAGATAGGGACTAAGTTGTTGATTCCTAAGTGTGTAACTTAGTGTGTGTTCGTTCTGTAACTGTGTAGGGTTGGCATCCGAGGACGCTCATTAGCCGCTTATAGCCCAGTGCTCTGTGAGTAACAATGTTGTAAAGAAATGTTCAATCATGAATATTTTCTGAATGATCTACCGTACTGCTTTCTGAAATGATATTTCCTATTGAATGAATGTTTGTCCTATTTGTAAACTGAATTCGTGGCATCCATAGCAATCTACTATTACTGTACTGTTACTGCTACTGTTACAGAGATCTCTGTCGGTTCCCATGTTTGGAACCATTACTGTTTACTGTTATGATGGCCATCAACTGACTGTTCGGTCTGCTAAGACCTACTGTACTGTTTGCTATTGGATGTACCACATATAACTGCTATGGTTTCTAAATGACTGATATGACTGTTTAATTACTGAAAGGACATTCATTCTTAACCTCTTTACACAACTGTTATTCACTGGGCTTTAGCTCACTGTTTATATATATATGTAGGTGTTCAGGTACCGGATCGATGCTAGGAGCGTCAGGTTAACTCCCTCTTTGTCAAGCCAACCATTGTGCCTCACCTCGAGGTTCCAAGTCTAACCGAGCTAAGGCTGCTTTAGGGTGTCTCAGTTCCACCCTTCCGTCTCTGTTTTGTAATACTGTTTAAGACTTGTACTGTACTCTGAACGTTTGTACATATGGTGTATATATGTTTTGCTTATGAATGTGAATATGTTCAGAAAAGTCTTTTTGCATACAGACTGTCACAGCTCATTGGACATCTTTTATTACTATTTTGGCTTCCGCCAGCCCCTGTACTCTGTATTACTGTCTTTACTGTCAGGCAGGCCTTCGGTAATCACGGATTACTGGCCGGTTACGGTGCTAAACCCATAGGGGCGGGTTTGGGTCGTGACACTGGGGAAGTCTGAGGTGTAGTACCTAAGAAAATGAAAGGTATTTTTTTAAAAAAAAAGAAAAAGAAAAAAAAGAAGTAATTATACCTTTCTCTAATAGCTTAGATGGCTTGTTCGAAGAAGGAGAAGAAAAACCTATATTTGCTGGGGGCAATTTACTCATCTTAGTCTGTGTGCCATCTAAAAGAGGGGTGTAGTAATAAAACTCATCTTCACTTTCGCTACTCCCATTGAGAGAACGATCAAAAGATTTGGTGGGAGAAGGAATTTCAACACTCTTAATGCGAATACGACCCAAGGCAGTTAATTCATACCCATCTCCCTCAAAAAGTTCTTGAATCATATTCTCATCTTTATCTTCAAGAAAAGAGTACAGGTATGTGCAAAATTGGTCCATTGGGGTTTTGATCAATACTGTTGGTTGGGAAGTTCCTATACAATCATTGATAGACATAGTCTCTGGAAAAAGCTTTGCTAGACTAGAAAATTGAGGGCCAGAATCTACTTACTCAAAGCTAAATCTCATTTTAAATTGAGATTTACACATATCCTTAAAAAGATGAAGGAGATATGAAACCGAGTAACTAGATCGGGAAGGAGCAATAGGTGGCCAACTATTATCCATTCTCTGAGGTGACGATGCTTCCAGAGCAATAGGTGAAGATGATGACCAAGCTCTAGAGTAAGAAGGCTTCTTCATCTTTCGGTCTTTAATTGACATATCCAGTTTTCTCTTGCATGAAGATTTCGGCTGGGTATGAGTACCATATTGGAGCACGGTAAAGGAAGTTCCCAACCACCTGTTGGCATAAGGCATGGTTACGTGAAAAGTAGATCGGGAGCCTGGTAACTCCAACGAGACTTTTGTACCACAGCGTAGCATATGGCGCCAGTTGTAATAAAATTTAGACCACTCAGAGGGCTACTGACAAGATAGATTAAGCGGTGTAGGGCACGCTTGAGCAAACCCAAATTGACGACCATATCGGTTAGGGGAGTACGGTTCAGAAATGAAATTAAATCCCATTTTAAAAGTTAAAATCCTTGGCCTCAAAGATATAAGATAGCCAACCCTTTTAGAGTCAAACAGAATGCCTGAAGGTTCACCTTCATGGGTAAGAGCCCTAAACTGACACTCCGTACGATAGGTCAGGAGAGAGTCTACAAATGCAAATTTATCAGTAAAAAACTAGGCAGTCGATTGGTTTCCAATAAACCCAAGATATGGCATGAAATGAATATCAGGAATCGAATGAATTGACTGAGGATCCCCATGAGAGTAAGTCTTAATAAAATATAGTTAAATCCATCCAAAAAGGTAATGCAAAGGACGCTGAATATTTTCCTTCCCAGGTAAAGGTGATGATGCCATTTTACTAAGAGAATGATAAAGGTATGCAAGGACGGGGATGGCCAGGCTAAATAAGGTTCCACCAGCCATTTTGGTGGTTGCATGAAAGGTAATCAGACGAATTTCCCCGGAAGAGTGTGGGAAGACAAATCTGCTAAGCCAACTCACCAAAAAACCAAAAAGATACACATCATCAGGGATTCTGTCTTTTCGTCGAAAACCACTAATTGAAGTTGGGGATTCATTAATAAATTTGAAAGTCCAGTGGTTAAACTTCTTGAATTGAAAAGAGCTGGCATAAATGTTGAAAAGCCCATGACATGCCTTGGATGTCTATGACGAATATAAAACGTCATTGGAGGGGGTGAACTCTTCATAAAACTCACCACGGATGAAGAGGCCGCTAATGCAATGAAAGTCCCATAAAGAGATCCCAAGTTCGTCGTAAACAATATGGAAAGTGTTGGTGTCGGGTGACCATCGCTCTAAGAATCCTTTGAGCAGGGCGAAATTCCTAGCATAAGCAAATTGGGATACATAGATTGCGGCATAAATCCCATACTTCTGCAAAATAGGGGCAAATGTGGAAAGAACGTCATTCAACCAAAAAATCCATATAGGGGATTGCAAATTGGTAGAGATGCCGCGGACATTAAAAGAATTATCCCACTTCAATTTTTCATGTTTCATTCTCTTAAGAAGAGTATTAATTCAGAGCAGTTAAGGTCTTCAGAAAATGGACTGAGGATTGAGACAAGGAATGAACCGATTGATTTGGAGTGCCCTTTCTCGAGAATCTCACAGCAGTTTCGAATTCCTGTATAGACCAAGTCTTCGAAAACCATATCTAAAGGGATGTAGGGGTCTAACTTGGTGGGTGACAATAAAGCAGTGATAGGTTTGTGCCAAATTATTTTTTGACTAGATTTATCCAATACATCCTTCTCCTCATGTCGAAGATATTCAAGTGTCTTTTCCATGCTGCCTAAAAAAATAAATAAATAAATAAAAAGGTCAGTGAAGGCAAAATGTCATAATATAAAGAAATTGACAAAAGCCGTTGCCAAGGAATCAAGCCGTTGGGGTAAAGCACACATTCATAGCCAAGGAATCAAGATGTTGGGGTGACGGACACATTCACTGTCAAGAAATCAAGCCGTTGGGGGTGACAAACACAATCACTGCCAAGGAATCAATGGGGTGACGGACACAATCACTGCCAAGGAATCAAGCCGTTGGGGTGACGAACACAATTACTGCTAAGGAATCAAGCCGTTAGGGTGAGGGACACAATCACTGCCAAGGAATCAAGCCATTGGGGTGTAGGACACAATCACTGCCAAGGAATCGAGCCATTAGGGTGAAGGTCACATTCACTGCCAAGGAATCAAGCCGTTAGGGTGAAGGACACAATCATTGCCAAGGAATCAAGCCATTGGGGTGAGGGACACAATCACTGCCAAGGAATTAAGCCATTGGGGTGAGGGACATAATCACTGCCAAGGAATCAAGCCATTGGGGTGAGGGACACAATCACTGCCAAGGAATCAAGCCATTGGTGTGAAGGACACAATCACTGCCAAGGAATCAAGCCATTGGGGTGAGGGACACAATCACTGCCAAGGAATCAAGCTATTGGGGTGAAGGACACAATCACTACCAAAGAATCAAGCCATTAGGGTGAAGGTACACAATTGCTACCAAGGATTCAAGCCAATGGGGTGAAAGGACACAATCACTGCCAAGGATTCAAGTTACTCATTGCCATTAGGCTGGAAGGGGCAATGATACCTACAAACAAACTCTGACGCCTTGCGTGTTGCTTACAAAAGAGGGAAAAAGACATGAAATAATTGCAAAAAAAAAAAAAACTTTGTAATTCTTATAGTTAAAATTCACTTGCACGAATCTCGAGGGAGCAGGCCTTGATTAGATTAGATTAAAAAAGAAATTCTACAAAAGGGGCTGCAAATTTGTAAGGGTTCAGCCAAAGAAGCCAAAGGGAAAGCAGATTTTTATAGAATTTTTTCTTGCTGTCATTTGTTGAAGGACACAATCAACAGATCCTTTGGTCATATCCACATATCCACAAGCAAGGACTTTGTATACAGGCTGTTGAAAAAAAAAGAAAGATTTGCTTTCAAATTCTAAAACAAAAGGGGGCTATTGTTGTATGTTTGGAAAAATGGTATGCCAGGTGCAGATATCATCTTCATCCTACCCATCTCTAAAAAAAAAGGTGAAAAGAAAGCAACAAAGTATAAGGGTATAGTAGAACTTTGTTATGAATAAAAGAAGGCTATGTGACAAGAACTTTGTTTGGCCTATTTAGATTCTTGGTCTACAAAAAAAAAAAAGTTTGAGAAAAAAAAAAGAATGGTAGCAGCAGTGTTGAAAAAAAAGAGAATGGTAGAAGCAGTGTTGAAAAAAAGGTGCTATGGATAAAAGGCATATTGCATACTTGATTGCCAATAAAGGAACTTGTTTTTTCTTGAAGAAAAGAAATTTTATGCCTTAAAAAAAATGCAGAGATAGAAGTCTTGTTAGGCCAAGGAATGCTACTGCATGCAGAATTTATGAATCCATGAAGTTGGTATGGGTGTTGAAAAAAAAAAGAAAAAAAAAATCTTTGTTCATGTTTACAAGAAAGGACTTAAGGGTTAAAAAATATATGCTGGAAGGCAGCCATGCCAACAATTCTTGCGCAAAGAAAAATAAATAAATAAAATAAGAAGAAGAAGAAAAAGAAAAAGAAGAAGAAGAAGAAAAAGAAAAAGAAAAAGAAAAAGAAAAAGAAAAGGGCTCTTTGTTTGTATCAGCAAGGACGTTACTTGGGCTCATGATCTAGCAACAAAAATGCTTGCAGGACTTCAAATATATATATATATATATATATATATATAAGGTAGCAAACAGATCTTTACTGTGACAGACAGACTTAAAAAAATGGGGTAGCAGCGAAAAAGCGGCTGAAGTTTTTTTTTTTTTACATGGTTGTCTCGATTTCTAGAAGGGTCTTTGTTTGTTGGACTAATTGGATTTATGATCTAGCAAAATGGGTTGTTTTTGTTTTAAACAAATAGGGCAGCAAACAGATCTTTACTACATGATTGTCTCGATTTCAAGAAGGGTCTTTGTTTGTTAGACTATTCGGGTTTATGGTCTAGCAAAATGGGCTGTCTTTGTTTTAAACAAAGAGGGTGACAGTTTTTGCAATCATAGAAAAAAAAGTCTGTTTGGTCTCATGACTGGCAGCAACCAAAAAAAAAAAAAAAAGGTGAAAAGAAAGCAACAGATAGGTTCATATTATGATGAAAGTATAAGGGAAGCATACCTGATTAAAAGGAATTTGAGGAAATTCTTTTGTGCCTTCTTTAAAGTGTAAGAAGAACAGCTTCTGCTGGGAAAAGAAGAAAGACAATGGTTAGACAACTTCTGATGGAAATAAAGTGGAAGGATGAAGACCTAATATGCACTACAAAATTTGTATAGGAAAAAAGAGGTTGCTGGGAAATTGCTAGAAACAAAAAAATTCTGCTAGGAGAACAAAGTTGCAGGAGGAAAAATATCTATTGTCCACATGCATGGATAAGTGTCATATAAAGCAAAAAATTCTTGCTTAAGAAAGGAGGTAGTGGTCTCCTAAAATACTTCAAAGAAGCAAGAGTTTAGGTAGGATTTGAAACACTCCAAAGAAGTAAGAGTTTGTGTAGGATTTGAAATCCTACAAATGCCAATCCATCCTATTTCATTTAGACAAACTCGTAATATATATATATATATATATATATATTTGCTGTAAAAAAAAATCTGATCCTAAAAAATAAAAAAAAATAATAAATAAAAAAAAGTGGCAAGTTGGAGGCCCACAAAAGAAAAGGCCCAATTAAAAAAATGGTGGCGTAGAAAAGGAAAGGTCCATGATGGCCAAGAAAAATCCATGATGGCCTAGGAAAAAATCAGCTGTAAAAAAATGGTGGCAAGTTGGAGGCCCATAAAAGAAAAGGCTCAATTAAGAAATGGTGGCCTAGAAAAGGAAAGGTCCATGATGGCCTAAAAAAATCCATGATGGCATAGAAAAAAATCTGCTGTAAAAAAAATGGTGGCAAGTTGGAGACCCACAAAAGAAAAGGCCCAATTGAAAAAATGGTGGCCTAGAAAAGGAAAGGACCATGATGGTCTAGAAAAATCCATGATGGCCTAGAAAAAAAATTTGCTGTAAAAAAAATGGTGGCAAGTTGGAGGCCTACAAAAGGAAAGGTCCAATTAAATCTTTGGACCTTATCCATGACCCTTATGAAAAAAGAAGTCCCTGAAAAGAGACCCATGCCAAAAAAAAAAGGCCCATGCACCAAAAGAAAAAGAAAAGAAAAAGAAGGCCCATGAAAAGGCCGAAGTCCATAAAAAAGAGGAACATGCAACAAAAATAATAAAAGGCCCATGGACTAAAAGGAGCAATCAACCCATTTAAAAAAAAAATACAACGCCTAAAAAGTGGCAGAAAGGGACCAAGGCCAATAAATAATCCCATCCAAGACCTAAAGATGATCTAGATAAAAGTGCCAATTTGTCGTGACTCGCACAATTAAGAAAATTCACTTGTGCAAGTCACGAGGGGGCATTTGTTGGCACATAAATTTCAACCAAATTTATGTTTAAATTTCAAACACAGTCAATAACACACATAGAGCCTATGATAGGAATGTTTTAGGTAATCACTTCCTAAAAAGGATCAATATGATCCGTTAAAGTGCATAAATAAAACAACGTCATATCTCAACAACGTTATTCAAGATGCTCAAGTGACACGTGGAGCCTACGAAAGATGACACATGTAGAGCCTATAACAAGGACACCACACAGGATGAAACCCCAAAGATCTATAGTGCTATCATTCAAAATTTGAATGGCGCTATCATTCAGTTTGAAATTCAAATTGAGGATGAGACATTCTTATCACCTGGATGGCCCTCTATAAATACAAGGACCATCACACAAGATCAGGGATCAGAAAATCAAAAGTGAGAAGATCAGAGAGAGAGAAAGAAATTAAGAGCTAAAGAAGTTGTTACAATAAAGAAGAAGAGAAGCCCAGAGAACTCAAGAGCCTACGCTACAAACGCAGAATGACGATGAATAGGTAAAGGGTTCCAAACCCAAGAATTATACTTTGTATTCGAGGGTTTAAAACCCATAACAATTTCAATAAAATATTTATTTTTCTTAAATTGTCTTTTTTTATTTATTTTGTTCTTCATTAATCGGAGGTTTCATTTATATAAAATGTGTAATTAACGATCTGGAATACATATCGGAAATAGGAACCTGCTATTCAAATAATTGACACTGTTTAGTCCAAAAACTAAACAGTGAACATTTGTAACATAAAATTTTGAAATGTGTTAAAACACTTCATGTCTTAAAATTTGTGTCTACAACTTCAAACAAGTAGAGAGTTAAAAAAGGATACATCAACAGGTCCTAAAACTTGCAAACAGACAAACTACTCTTACTAACTAAAAAAACAGACAACAAACAATCAAGTCTATAACAACTTTAACACAACAAAAATCATAAGAAAAACAAAATAAAATATTCTTCATCCTAGCTAATTGAGTTTAGACAGTATTCTTTACATTTCTCTAATTATTACAAGCAAACATAATACATAAAAACCATATCTTAGTTTATATCACACCACATATATATAGATTATAAGAAGTTTTACAATTACGTCTAGTTTAGACAACTGCAAGTCATATCCGTAACTATGGAACCTGTTTTAGAGTAAATGACAGAATAGCCATTGCAAGTCATAGCCTTCTTAAAAAGTACATTGAAATGAGAAAAGTTGAATGTCTGCTGAGATGAACATAAAATCATAAAAAAAAAATTTTAAAAAATTAAAGGATAGGACCATATCTATAACACGTGGCCAAAACAATAATTTGCAGCATCACATAGTTGTGGAGTAGACAAATATCTTCAAGTCCATCAGACCTCAAGATTGGCCAGAATATATAATCTAATCCCATTCTCTTATACCTCCGAACAAACACAACAACAATTATAAGTTCTATAGCAACAGCTTGTTTGGAAACACTGCAAGTCATATGAACCTGTTTTAGAGTATAAAACATGATAGATAGCCATTGCAAGCCATCGCCTTCCTGAAGTACATTTAGATGAGAAAAGTGCATGCTTGAGACAAACTAAAAACATAAAAGAAGGAAGGAAAAAAACAAAAACAAATTAAAGCATAAGATAATATAACATAGTTACTAAGTCGACAAAGATCTTGAACTCCAATCAGACCTCAAGTACCTAGGAGAAGAGAAAAATGACTAAGTAAAACTTCAAACAGTATGATGAGAAATGATAAACAATTAAAATAGCACAAAAAAGAAGCTGAAGCAACTTGAAAATCAGTTTTTTTTGGTACCTTATTGAAAAAAGGTATACATATATGTTATTGTAAACCAATTACTCATAAGATCATAAAAGGAAAAAGAAAAAACATAGAAGTAAAGAACAACACTTGCCCTTATCTAGTGTCATGTTTCGAGCTTAATTGAATGCAAAATTCATGGAATGAGTGTAACCCATAATACATGCAACCAAATGTCAGTTTGCCTTTTGTCTTTATTTTTCGGCAATTAGTGCAATCTAAACAACGCCGCTCTCCTTAGGAACAGATAAGCCTCTAAGGCTTTGCAAGGGATTAAAACAAAGTAGGTGCACAATACTCCATCAGTTGGTATATTTTTCAACCCTAGCCATTTGCAGATTAAAACACTTGATGTTACATTTCCATCAATTCTGTTATGTGTATAGCCAAAATGCACTAACTACCATAGTTGTGTCAAGACATTCAAATGCTTCCAGTTTCTAACCAATTTTGTTTTCCAGATCAAGTTGGAGGGGATTATAGGGGAAAGAACTTTGCAACTTTGAAGTTATGAGAGCTGAGGTTCCAGTATCATGGAATAGGATTTTAGCAATAGAGGTTGATTAATTTTGATTGTTTTTTGCTTATGTATAATTCTTAGTCACATTTGTAATGTGAATCTAGTTGAATTATTTGCTCAAGTTTGCAGAAGAACCGTAGTTTTGACGGAAAGAAAATAAAAAACCAAAGAAAAAAAGAATTTCCATTCGATAATGAAACCATCATGCTTGACAGGAACCATAACTGATTTTTTGTCACCTTCAAAATGTCAATGTTTAAGAATGTGGTCATTTGGGTGAAGAATTGCGACAATTTCAGTAATAAATGCAGGTATATTCTTCAGTTACGAAGAAAGTGACAGGGTCATACCTACTCATGATCACACTGTAATTCTAGCTCTTCTTCCTCCATGAACTCCATCAGTTCGAAGAAAGTTGTTCTTGATCACAAGCAATTGAGTAACAACATGATTAATGGTTGGTCTATCTCTTGGTAGCTCTTGTGAACATGCGATTCCAATATTAAGTATTGAAATCAAGGACTCATAAATTTTATGACTGCCAATAAAGCTCTGATTCTGAGTGTTTTCGGTGCTTGAGTTTCCCTCCTCAATTTCTCTTTGTTGAATTAGTGTTGGATCAACAACGCTCGCTAGTTGTTCAGGTAAAGCCATCTTAGCAAAGTTATGGAGACTCAGACTATCATTAAACATGTTATCAGTAGGTCTCTTCCTCGTAAACATTTCCAATTAGAGGATACCAAAACTGTATACATCACCAGATGTCGTCACCTCATTTTCCATACCATACTCTGCAATTGATGCATCATTCAAAGCAAATACAATTGTAAAGATGCTTGGCCAGAAGCATATTAAATAATAGTAATAGTAATATACCTTCTACAAATAACTCTTTGTAGAAAACAGGTTTAGAGCATAAAAAACTTTACTGTTTAAAGTAATATAGGAAAGAATTATGTCTCTTCTTGGTGAGATAACAATATTTGGTTTGTCTGCTTGTGTCATAGGAAAGGCCCAACTTGAAACAAGTTTGATTATTTCCCAGTGATATTCATGAAACCAAACAGTTGATGGTTCAATATCTTCTTAAGAAATAAGCAATTGAAGCTTGGGTGACAATTTATCCAATTAGGTTTGTATTTATCAAAATTATTAACGTAAAAGAAATAGATAGGAGGATTGAAATTAGCAAAAGAGGATTTTCTAATCTCCTCTTTATGTTGTCCTATGACTACACACATAGGAGATAAACAAAAGTTAGATATTGTACGTTGTTATGCTTTCACATTTTGCACCAAGAAAAATACTAGGATTTCTCAATATTGGTACATCTCCATTGAAGGCAAAAATAAATGTAAATACAATTATATGGATTGTGATTTGCAGCCAACAAGATAGGAGATGTATGGAAAATTCTCTAAAAAATGGGATTGTATATTGGGTTGTATATTATAAGCAAGAAGCTAATGAAATTAAGAACCTGCATTCCTTTGAGTTTCATATTTTTCAGACTAATTTATGTTCAACAGAAAAGAAAAAAATAATAATTTACTTTTAAATAACATATTGGAAAGTATTTGCCAAATATTGATTTTCATGCATTTGAAGGACAAATGATGTTACAAGAAATTAAACCAATGAACCATCTGCTTTACTTCATTGATCGAAGGAGCATACTTGATGGATATGCAAATCAAACTCTAAAGTATGTTGGAAATTGAAGGTGAAAAAGAATATCAGAAAAAGGCCTAAGAGATACATTTATCTGGAGCAGCGTAACCAACAAACCCTCTTAAGCCAATGGAACTTGATTGAGTTGCAGAAGAATTATCGGTGCCTTCTGGAAGGAATCTAGCTAACCCAAAATCGCCTACATGCCCAATTATTTCATCATTCAGAAGAACATTGCTTGGCTTCAAATCACAGTGAACTATTGGTTCCGAGCAATGATGGTGAAGATAATCAAGTGCAGAAGCAACATTAACGGCAATATTTAACCTTTGTAGGAGGTTTAAATTTCTTGATTCGACATGCACCTCCTCTTCATTTTCATTTGCATGTAACCAATCCTCTAGGCTACCATTGACCATAAACTCGTAAACCAGAGCTTTGAAATCATTACCATTATAGTCAACACTTGAACATGCTGTGAAAACCTTGACAATATTTCGATGTCTGATGTGCCTCAAGGCCTCACACTCAGCAACAAAACTCTTGGAAGCTCCACGGAATTGAAGGTTTAGTACCTTCACTACAACAACTTTTTCACCGTGATCAAGAATTCCTTTGTAGACTGAACCAAAACTACCCATGCCTATCATGATGGCTGGAGAGAACCCATCAATTGCCTTGAGTAGACTTTTGGTAGGACAATTTCACATATGACTTCCCTAAAAATCTCAAAGAGGGTACTTTTGTTGTCTTTCTAAAACAACAAAGATACAATAAACGCAACACTATTGCTAGTCCTAAAAGCCCGAACAATGTGGGGATTATTATTTTCAAGATGAGTGTAAATCTTTTCCTTTTGAATCCCTTGGTATTGCAACTGTGCAAATGTAGTTTAGGTATACCACCACAAAGCTTGTTGTTTCCCCTAATAGAAATAGTTGTTACATTTTTTAATATGCTTATTTCTGGTACCACACCCTCAAAGTCATTGAATGATAAATCTAATTTTTGTAAGAAGACAAAGCCCTCTAAATAGTCTGGGATTTTTCCTGAGAAATTATTGTGAGAAAGATCTAATTCCTCAATACCTCTCAAATAACTTAAAGATGAAGGAAGAGTTCCCTAGAAATTATTGCTCTGTATATATAGAAATGTCAATTTTACACAACTACCAACAGTGCTTGGAATTTTTCCAGACAACATATTCCTAGAAACATCTAAATGTTCAAGATTTATTAAATTCCCAATTTCTAGGTGTATGGACCCAACCAAATGGTTTTCATGTAGGTACAAGTTCAATAATGATGAGAGAGTTAGAACTTGTTTGGGTATGGTACCACTAAGATTGTTTCCACCAAGAGCCAGTTCTACCAGGGGGCATTTTCCCAGACATGGAGGAATGTTTCCATGCAAATTATTTGCTTCTAAATAAAGATACTCTAGTGAAGTCAAATTTTTCAAAGACAATGGAATTTTCCCATAGAACATATTACCTGAGAGATCCAAAATTTGTAGCTTTTGTAGCTTCCCAATATCAGCAAGAATGTTATCGATAAAATGATTTTCTGACATGTCCAAATACTGTAAATTGACCAAATTCGCCATCTCGGTAAGGATGCTCCCACCTATTTTATTTTTCTCTAAAATAAGGATACCAAGATTAGTGGACAAATTGCCAATTGATTCTGGCAACACCCCTCCTGTCACAACCCAAACCCGCCCCTATAGGTTTAGTATCATAACCGGCTAGTAATCCTTGGATTACCGAAGGCCTCTAAACTGATTAACAAAATTAAGGGGCTAGCGGAAGCAAACACATAAATATAGTTGTCCAATAAGCTATGTAGACTTACATGAAACAGAATATTTAAAACTTAATATACATGTCCAAAAGTTATTTTTTCGTTATACCCACACACCATGTAGCATTTTAAGTACAGCCAACAAAACAAAGAAAGTCTTATATACATAAATAACCAGAGCCCAAAACACGTGACACTTCAGGAACCTCCATGTGAGGCACAATGGTTGGCTGGCAACAGAACACGGATCCAAACAAAAGCCTTCAAGCTCCATCTCCAGAATGCCCACCTATACATATATATATATATATATATATACATACAGTGAGCTAAAACCCAGTGAATAACGTTAAGGTAAAGAGGTTAGTGAACGAATTCCGAACATTTCATAATCATAAGACAAATCATAACATAATCATTCTCATATCCGAACATAATAATGGTACATCCCATAGAACACATCACATACCGTTTTCCGACTAGAGTAATCAGTTCCGGATATCGATTAAATACATATCACCACAATAAAGTGGCTAACGAGATCTCGTAATCACATATATGTCATGGACCCGCATTAACATGCCGTTCCCCATGACTTGGGACTATCTATGGATGCCATAATAGATTTCAAACATAGGACATTCGTTCACGTAAACAAATATCATTTCAGAAATCATAACTTATGAAATCACATTTGGAACATAATTCATATGAACATATCTTTACAATAACGTTACTCACAGTGGTCTCCCGTAAACTGTCAATCAATCCTCGGACGTTAACCTACAATCACAAAAGTACATAACACAAACATATCTTATCATTACACGTGTTCACATGGCCGCCACGACTTAGCTCTCTTACTTTAATTGCTTATTCATTCCATGCCACATAACTTGTTCATATTGCCCATATACTGGGATTCGACACATATTTCTAATTCACTTTACATACATCGATTCTTAGCTCATGATTCTTCAATAACTCATACTTCATGTCTACATATGCTCAGAAATGAATGGAAATGAAATGCAAAACAACTTGTCAAAATGCGCTAAAAATGGCCTGTTCGCTCGAGCGCAACATTGGTCGCTCGAGCAGACCAACTGGTTTGAAAAAGTACTAGTTGGTCTCAATCCACGCCCGAGCCACAACTCCCACGTTCGAGCGGTTCAACAAGATACAAAGGGTTTGCTCGAGCGCGACTTTGGTCGCTTGAGCAGAGCGCTTATGTCTGCAAAAATGTTGAGAGCTCACATTCTCCGCTCGAGCGCAGGTTTCCTCGCTCGAGCGGACTGCGGAATTCTGGGTTTTCAAAAATAGAGTTTTGAGCTTCCAAATGCAATTTCAAAGGTAAACTCGTGCAAAGCTTGTTCAAAAACTTGGAAAACTTATCCATAAACATGGATATATGATCATTTACACACCCTTATCTCAAAACTCATGAATTTAGCCAAAATTGAGCTCAAAGCTCCATGCATGAGAGAAATCCTTTTCAACACATGAATTCAAACTTTAAAACATGATGAATTATACATGCATGTGCCAAATAATTTATGATAACAACTTAGATGGTCAAGATTAACTCACATGGCAAGACTTTTCATGTTTATGCATGTATGTAAAATTCCTTCTCCCAATTCTCCTCTAAAACTATATGAACGTGGAATTCACTCTCAGAACTTGGTAAAATATACATGCATGTGCATTTCATGCTCCAAATTCAACACAATAATGAAGTTCATGATCAAGATGGTGACTTAACACTTATGCATGCTTACATGTATGAATTACAACCAAATTCTTCATTTAAAGCTCAATTTACACATCTAAACACATAATCTTCAAGTTGATAACTTAGATTCATAAATTGGGGGTTGAATTGTTACCTAGAATATTTAAACACACTTGTTCTTACACAATCTTGATGAGTTCAACACAAAACCTTCAATTCCTCTTAAATCTCTTCCTTTCTCTCTCTAAAATGAGAGTTTCTCTCTCTATAATGTAAATCTCAGATTTTGGGAGCTCCAAGTGTTGAAGAAATAAGCTTAAGAATGAGCGTAAAGGGCCATATATAGTCATGATGCCATAATACATTAATTAGAACATAAGGCTTGCCAAACGCAACTTAATTAATCAGATTGAATCAATTTTTAATAAAATTCGCCATATGGTTCTAAAAATTCCGAATAACATATTCATGTAACCAATTCCGATTTTGAATGCCGATAAAGCTTTCAATTTTCATATTAAAGCAGAATTCCAGACAGATGTTTTTACAAGTAACAAATAGAAAGCCAAAAATCATGCAAAATACATAATAAACACATAATTTATTTTATCCACTTAATTAACATCCTTAATTACGAATTAGTAGCTGATTGCGGATCGGGGTTATTACACTTCCAAAGTCGTTGGAGCCTAGGCTCAAAAAGCTCAAACTGGTGGCATTGGGCAGTGAGCTAAGAAAATTCAAGTCACCAGCTTCCCCTATTCCAAGATGATTGTATTCAAAGTTGAACCACCAAAGATTGTGCATCATTCCCAAAGGAGGCACTCTTCCTTTTAATTTATTTTCTCCTAATTCAAGGTTATATAGGTTGGTTGCATTTGATATTGAAATAGGAATGGATCCAGTAAACAAGTTACTTGCAACTGAAAACCATTGAAGAGTTGGAAAAGAAATTCCAAGATCTAAGGGAAGTCTCCCTTGAACTTGGTTCATTGCTATATCAAAAAATGTGATGGAAGAGAGATTAAAGATTGAGGAAGGAATAGTACTAACCAACTTGTTCTCCTCCAATGCAAGAAAGTTTAAGTTTGGCAATCGGCCCAGGGTTTCAGGTATACTCCCATTGATATTATTGACACGTGCGAAGAATTCAATAAAGGACGACAGATTCCTAAAAGTATAAGGAAGGCCACGTATTAGATTGTTTATTCCAATGTACAACCGCTCGAGCTTAAACAGAGAACCAAGCTCCACAGGAATTTTCCCAATCAGACTATTGCCAGAAAGCTCAAGGACAACAAGGTTAGAGCAAACAGATATATTGGTGGGAATTTCACCACCAATAGAATTATTGCCTAGCGCCAAAATTTGCAGTTTCCGTAGATGGCCAAAATTCAGGGGGGACTTGATGAGTGAAGCTATTGTTACGCAAGAATAGTTTCCTAAGAAAGCTCAGATTTCCAATGTGAGGCGAAATTGAGCCCTTCAATTTTTGATGATCCAGCTTCAACTTAGTCACCCTCTGGTGTCGTCGGCCACATGTTATGCCAGCCCATTGACACAAGTGGATGGATTCATTCCACGAGTTTAGAGCCCCAAAGGGATCGCTAGTTATTTTAGCCTTGAATGCGAGCAAGGCTAGCCGATCCGTCTCATTCCCGGCTACATGAACATGATGATGATGAGTACTAAAGCCTGAACCACCCAAACACGAACACCCCATGAGAACAAAAACAAAAACAACAACAACATGCATGAACTGAAACAGAGTCCATGATATTGACGACATTAATATTAAACCCATATAAGGATTGGACACTCTTATTGAATTTTAGAGAGCATTCATCCCTATATATGAAGCACGAACACCTGCGGACGAAAATTTTGGCCTCGCCAAAATTACCGCATTGCCCCTTTGCTTATATCATAATCACCTTCTCTCATCATTATCATCATTCCATATGCAATGGTCTTATTGTACATCATACATCATCATACATTAGTTTTATGGCAAATTACTAACACTCCCCTCGAGGTTTGACTAAAATATGGATTCCCCTTCTGAGATTTGAGAAATTACATCCCGCCCCCTGAGGTTTATATTTACATAACAAATGAGACATAACAAATTGCTCCCTCATTTGTTATGCAAATATAAACCTTAGGAGGCAATTTGTAATTTCCCAAATCTCAGGGGGAATTCGTATTTTAGTCAAACCTCGAGGGGGATGTTGGTAATTTGCCCTTAGTTTTATCAAAATTACTCAGCCACTTTTTATATTATATATTTTTTTATTGATAAGTTAAAAGTTCAAAAAATGTACAGTTAATCGGATATTTTTGATATAATTATACTAATATCTTTTAAAATTTTAACTTACATAATACATAGGCTATTTTTTATCATCTCATCACCAATAATTTGTTATCATCAATAATTCGATAATTGTATGAATAAAAAATTAATTTTATCATATTCTCTTTGTTTATTTCATTATCTACCTACTATTGACATTACTTTTGATTGCTTTAACCATACAGAAAGGAAGATTAATATAATTATGTAAAAAATGTGAGGCTAATTATATTTAATTTAATTATGTTAAAAGTGTGACATTGTATTTTTTCTAAACCTCAAGAGTAGTGAATGTAATGGGTATGGTTCCCCTCCATACTCTTATTCTCTATACTTCCTAATACTTTATTCTTTAGACTCCATTCTAGGTTTATTCTTTAGACTCCATTCTAGGCGCATAATAAAGCTTGTCTGTGCAAAAAATCAGTTTCATCGATGAATACATAAACAAATCACCTTTTTTCTTTTTAGAATGAAAGGTTTAAATTTAAATTTAAATTCACAATTACTATCCATTTTAAGAGATAGGGGTGTTGTGTAGCATAATATTTCTCAAAATAAGTATTGGTAATAGTATTATAAGGCAAAATAACTAAAATTAATAAATACATAACTATAAGGCTGCGCTTAGAATTTTTTTGAATGTGTTTGGTTTCTTTCATGTTGGGGATTTAATTTGAGAGAGTATTTTGGGCTTAGTGGGCCCATTCTGAGCCAAATCTCTGTGATCCAAATTGTTCACTTTTTAGTACTCATTGATATGAATATTTATATAAAAAATCAAGATGATTGGATTTCGATAGTTATATGTTTGAATCTCATTTATGTTTGAATTTTTATGGTGTTAATTCTCTTTTAAAGTTTTTTTTTACTTTGCCACAACTCTATTTTCTTTTTTTCTTCTCTTGGTTTAGATGTACTTATATTTATAGTTTACATTGATTTCTTTACCTTATCTTATGGTTTACATTTTTAATCCTTAAGTTAAAATTTAATATCAAAATTGGAGTTTTGACTCCTCTACTACAAATGGATATTTATTTAAATAATAATTTTTTTTTTGAATAATTGTTTTAAATATTTTAAGAAAATAATTCATTTTACTCATTTGTGGTTTAAGCCATGAGCACTTTATTCCTCTATGATTCAAATATTGTCAGAAAGTGTCTATATGATTTTGGACCTATAGCGATTCTGGTTTTAGACTCGACCCATTTGATATTCTGGACTCGGGTTTCATGACTTTGTATTGTTGTTCATGTCTTATTTCTCTTATACTTCCTTGAATTTGGCTATTGGATTGTTGTGGTTGCATTTGGGACAGATTGGTTGCTTAGTTTCCAAACCTTTGTTGCCCAGTTGTTTGCTCCTACGCTCAAGCGGCACTTCTTGCGCTCGAGCGGGCTTTGCAAACTCTCAGTATTTTTACAGACCTGCAATATACTGGAAGAATGTATTCTACACTCAAGCTGCGTTTCCTACGCTTGAGCGGGTGGGCACTCGAGTGACCAATCTTGAGCTCGAGTGATGTCCTTTGTCTGCAAAACTTCTGAAAGTGTATATTCTTCGCTCGAGCGTCACTTCTTGTGCTCGAGCGGAACGATGTGTCTGGCGCTCGAGCGTCACTTCTCACGCTCGAGCAGACTGTACGTATATCAGTTCATAAAAAGGTCATTTTACATTACTTTTTCACCTCTCTCTCTCTCTCTCTCTCTACTTTTCAGAAACCCTAGATCTAGAGTCTCTCCCTCTAACACTCACCTTCTCTCTGCATTTTCACCTAAATCTAGTGGTCTCTATACCCGTGTGCCTTTGTTAAAAAGGTAGTGCGCATCAAGAGCTCTCTTTTGGTCCAATTAAAATTTGGTTTCGGCATCTTTGAAGTTTCTCCATCTATTCATTTGGTCTTCTAAACTTGAAGTAGGGATTTTCTGCACTTTCATGTGGTTGTTAGCTTAGTTATTTATTGTTGTGTAACAATAGTCGGATTTGGGAGTATTATGGACAAACCTAGGGTTTGGGTTTAAAATCAAAAGAGGGGTTTCTAAGGAAATGTGATATAGATGGTTATGGGATTTGAATATGAGGTTATCTTATGGCAAAATAGTTGATTTTGGCCTTTAGGTTGATATTTGGGAAAATGAAGTTTGCCCTAAAATGGTTCAAATATTTATTTTGTATAAATAAATGAAATTGGTGTTGTAAATATGAAATTAGATAAATATTGAAATAAACGGTGGAGTTGGATGTGTATATATCACCTCACGTCCATGGAAATTTGAATAAATTATCTGTCTTGAGATTGAATATTTGTTTAGAAATATTTGTATTGGGCTATTGGTGGAGGATAACTATGATTGTTGTAGAAATTGCATGAGGATTAAGTGAATTGAAACTAATCTTTTGTTGGTTGTCATTGAATATGACTATGTTTTAAATACATTGTATATGTATGATGTTTGGGAGGAGAAAGGGGATGTACTTCATGTTTGGGAAGAGATAGGTGATGGACTTTATTGAAATTAAGTTAGCTGGAGTGTCCTGGGTGAAAGTCCTGAAACCTCACGTATACATGAGTTCCGATTCCCTTGGATAAAACTTTCGTAAAACGGCAAATTGAAGTGTTTGTGTGATTGTTGTGTTGATGAGAGAACCACTGAATTGTACTCTCAGTTGGAGTGTCTAGAAAATAATGGAACTGGCTCATGAATTGAAATGAAATGAATTAACTTGAAATGAATTAAAGGAAAATGGATTGAAATATAAAATTTGGTACTTTATGGTCATATAGAATATGAATGTTTTGTCACAGGTATTGTATATGCACATCGTACTTATACCTTTGTTAAGACTCGTATATTGTGTTAAATTATTTCTATTGGGTTTTGGCTCACCCTATTTGGAAAAAACCATTTTCAGGTGTTGGTGATATGCCTCCACCAAGGCAATAACTTTGAGGGACTTTGGAGTAAGAGCTTTCTTTTGTATAGCCAAGGGCTTTATTTGTACTGAGCAAGTCTCATTTTTGTTGTAACCAAGCAATGACTTGAAAAGATGTAAGTCTTTAGGGTATACAAATATCTGTTTAGCTTTTATTCTTCTATATCATCTGTAACATATGCTATAGATTCAGGATGAGTCATTTATGAATGTATATTGCATGTGTCACCTTTTGTATACGAACTCTGATGAATGGAAGTATATTGCATATGAGTTGGGATTTATTGTATTTATTTGGGACGTTACAGGACCAAAGTACAATTGTTAACTATAATTGTGAAATGGCTATAATACCCTCAAACCCCATCCCCCTCCCCCTCCCCTCCCCTCCCCCTTTTTTTCCCCCTCTTTTCTCTCATCTTACATACACATAATTTAATATTAATTCAATTAATCGTAAATTCTTAATTATTTATTATAATTCCTCTTTTTAATCTAATTTTAATTTGTTATATTTAAATCAATCCTTAATTATTATTTATTTTATATTTTAAATTAACTTTAATTATATTTTATATTTTACATCAATCTTTAATTGTATTTAATTTCTATTATCATCTTAATCTCATTTTACGTTTGGAGAAAATGGAGGTAAGTATGTCTTTGTTAATTTCAATTTATATTTTTAGAAAATTAAGTCCGCTCTACAAAATAATGAGTGTGATACACCTTTTATTAGTTTGGATGGAAAAATTAACGGCATCACTTTAGTCCAAAACTATATGGGGACTTTCTAATGATATTTGAATCATAAAGGAGACTTTCTAGCTATATTTGAATTAAAAAGTAGTAAAATACTCCAGTCTCAAATCACAGGGGTAATATGAATTTTGGCCATGTTTTTAAATTTGTAAATGATTTATAACTCAACAAATGAATATGTACAAAAAATTAATATTTAAAAAAAATGAGTTTGATTATATATTTATTTATTTTTAATTTATATTTAAACTAATATTTAACTCAACTAATATTTTTTTAACTAATATTTTTTTTTATTTCAAATTGATTTTTTCAATTGAGTTGTGACCAATACTTTTTACTCCTAAATTTTGAATGTTTAAAAGACCTTACAAATAGAATTTCTTTTTTTTTTAAAAAAAATGATGTTTAGTTTGGAAATAGACTGTTTTAGTAATTTTTTGACTAAACTATGAGGTGAAAAAATTAGTATATTTAGAATGATTTTTAACTTTTTAGGGGAAAAAAAGGTGTAAAAAATGGAGAGAAAAAAAAATCTTTTACTTTTGTATAATTCTTTGGCTTTTAACATTTTTAGTGATGTTTTTGAATTTTTAACGGTCTTTTTGTTACAAAAATAAATAAAATAAATGATCAATAAAAAAATATATCTAATTATCTCATTCACTTATTTTAAATTATACATTTTTGTAATGGGCATTGCGCAACACATCCACTAGTAGTATATGGAAAAAGGTTGAGACCCCTTTCTAGAAACTCCCACCACCCTCAATGTATTGTGATTAGCCATTTTTTTGTTTTGTTTTGTTTTGTTTTTTTTCTTTCTTTTTTCCCTATCTTTGGTTAATATGTGTCTATGGAGATTGTGGGGATCAAAAAAAGGTGGTCTGTATCATTTCTGGTAGTGTATAATATTGTCTTCAGTGTTACCATTATATTGACAAGAGTCTATGTCAAACTTATGGGATTAGTAGACAGAGTATTTGAATTAGGAAAATGCTAACAAGTAAAAAAATACTAATCTATATCTATATCTATCTATATATTATATAAAGAAAAGGAAATTTTTAGTGAGAAGGCTTATGAGAACTCCAAAGTCTTATTCCACAATTGTTAATTTTTGTGATTTTAAAAATATTTAAAAATAATTCTATTGGCTAACAAAGTAATTATAAATTAAAAAATAAATAAAAAACCACCTAAGATTTTGAATTACAAGTTTCCAAAATCTCCCCCTCCAATATTTCTCTCTTTCCTAAATCTCATCTTATAACAAAATAACTATACATTAAAAAAAAACACAAATCTCATCTCATAATAAAATAATTATATATTTTTTTAAAAAAATTATAGATTAAAAAGAACGTAAAACCATGATTGCTAATTTATATAATCTTAAAAATATTTAAAAATAGTACTATTCGCTAACAAAGTAGATTAAAAACAAAAAAACAAAAAATTTTGAATTTCAAGTTCCTAAAATATCTCCCCCAATATTTCTCTTTCTTAAATCCCATCTTATAACAAAGTAACTATACATTACAAAATATTATACGTTTAAAAAAAAAAAAACCAAATCTCATCTCATAACAAAGTAATTATATATTTATAAAAAAAAATTATTGATTAAAAAGAATGTAAAACCACAATTGCTAATTTTTATAATTTTAAAAATATTTAAAAATAGTACTATTGGCTAACAAAGTAACTATATATTAAATAAATAAATAAAACCTAAAATTGCTACTTTTTGTGATTTTAAAAATATTTAAAAATAATACAATTAGCTAACAAAGTAACTATAGATTTTTTTTTTAAAAAAAAAAAAATGAATTACAAGTTCCAAAAATCTCTCCCCTAATATTTGTCTTTTTCCTCAATCTCATAATATATCTATCTATGCCATATATTATACCAAAATGACTTTTCATGTTAAAGGTCCTAAGTATTTCAAAACCTTAAATCTAATTTTTTGAATTATTTATTTTTATAAAAAAATTAAAACATTTATTGGCTATTCCAAGGACATAAATATTAACCTTTAAAATTATTTAATGCAAAGATATTGCCAATAAAAAGAAAGAAAAAAAAAGAAAAAAAAACACACAATTCTCAATCTCCCTCTTCCTCTCAAAATAAATCAAGCCTTTATTTAAAAAGAATATAAATCTCATACAATTTTCTTTCTCCTAAAATAAATCTAATAAAAATGAAACTGTCTCACCTTCTATAAAATGCATACTATTAATATCTTTCACAACTGGTCTGATCTATATAAACATAAAATTTAGCTTAAACTAAAATAAAAATTAAACTTTATATCTAAATTCTCTTTCTATTTTATAATTAAACACAATTTTATTCTCAAATAAATTTAAACATATCTATACTATGATATTTTTTAAAAAAAAAAATCACATAATTTATTATTTTGTTATAATGATCCCATGATTTATAATTTAGAAAAAGCAAAATGAAAAAATTTATTCTGGTGCACTCTTTCTCTAACCAATTCTTTCTTCTATCTAAAAATCCTAGCCATCGTACATTATACTTTTTCCAAGCTATTCATGTCTTCCTCGCCTTATAAATATTATATTCATGGAACGATGAAACTCATTATTTTTTAACTTTCTTTTTATGAGACAATTTGGAGGTTAGTTTGTGTTTAATCTATTGTATTCTTTGAACAGACTCTTTTATCCTTTAGGTATACCATTTTTTCTTATTCATTTATTTATTTTTACCTATGACCATTTTTTTGTTTTTGTATTTCATATTTTGTGTGTCATTTCTCCATCCTCTCTATTATCTGTTTTTTGAATGGCAGCACGTGGCAAAGGTGACGCCGAAGTGTCAACCGAGGTACCACGTGGCCTGGTCATGTTGTCAAGATGATCTCGGCAAGGCCAAGGTTATCTGCGGAGATACCAGAATTTGAGATAAGCAAATAAGGAGCAAGAGTCCTAGAACATGGGAGGATCTCACTCTGGATAAAGATAAGGCTCAAAAAGAGTTTATCTTTATCTAGAGGAGGGTCTAGGATGAGCATTGAGCCTGAATCCATTAAAGTGAGGCTTTTAAATGGATCAGGTCACTATTGGTTATAAAAGCAAGGCACCCTCGTGGGTCAGAGGTAAGTTCTTTCTTGTTTGTCTATCTTTGAGAGATATTGATTACTGACTTGATCGTCGGAGTGCCCCCGGGTGGACGAACCACCACCAGATTCTCATCTTCTTATTGTAGGTTATTGGGCTTAATCTATTCTGCCGGTGCTCTCCGACTGAGTTCCCCGTTTAGTTGTGTGGTCAAAAATCAACACCCATAATTTGGCGCCATCTATGGGAACTTAAGGAGAATAGATGGCCAACAACGGGTATGAAGAAAAGATTGGGGATGACATCCATAATGAGAGTGGTGAACACGCAGATCCTAACGTCGGGAAAGAAAACCGCGATGAAGGAGCACAGGATCCGAATCCTATGGCTAAGGATGTCAGCAAAGAGGGTAACGCCCTAAAGAAGGGAAGCTGAGATGAGTACTACAACGAAAGCGATCTCTAGGTATGGAAGGATAGATGCCTGAGAAGGGATGGCAAACAAGTTGACAGACCTACAGTCGGTTGTCAATTACATGATGCAGAACAACGTAATGCAACCACCGTTCCTGTTGCAGGATACACCGATACCAGCGGCCAAGACTGACACCCAAAAAGAGGGACAGAAAACAGTCCCAGTAGTCCCGCAGCATATCAAGGAAAAGGAGCATTCACATCGGCCTTCACGGGATGTCGGGCGAGTAGAGTCAGTCAGAGGTGAGTCGCAGAGGATAGCACGAACCAAGGGGACCTATGTCAAGGAACCTCGACATATCTTGGGGAAGGGCCTTTGCATCGAGACAGTGAATAAAAACAAGTCCAAGAGGATGTATAATGACGTCGAGAGTAGTGCGCCAAAAAGGCTGAACTCTGTCGATAGCCGAGCTCCCGGCCGAATGAAAGAGGATCTCAGAGACTACCTGCAGAGGAAGTGACATAACGCCAAGGTGACATCCCCTATCAAGCTGCGAATGCCGTTCTCAGTGGAGTTGGATAGGTTTGAAGCCCCAAAGAGATTTCAAATGCTGAGGTTTCAGATTTATGATGGTAAGTTTGATCCAAATTTTCATGTCGGTTTATATTTGAATTCAATGTCTTTGTATAGCGGGAATGAGCATCTGTTGTGCAAAATGTTCCCCTCATCCTTTGGGGAAATCGCATCGGATTGGTTTCACAAGTTGTCAAAAGGAACTGTGAAGAGTTGTGAAGGCCTGACCGAGATGTTTGAGGCCAGGTTTATTACAAACAAGTTGCAGCCACTGAGGGTCGACTCCCTGTTAGCTTTGAACATTAGCGAGGGTGAAAGCCTCAAGGCTTACGCCAAGAGATATTACGAGGTGTTCAACTGAATTCCTGCTTGCAACCAGGAGCTGGCGGTGGTGTCTTTTAAAAACGGCCTGGATGATGAATGCCCCCTACGAAAGTCACTGGAAAAAAACTTTGCCAAAGAGTATGGAGGAGCTCATGGCACGAATCGAGAAGTATGCCCGAGCAGAAGAAGACACGCAGGGAATGAAGACACTAAAGCAAGAGAAGAGAAATGGCTCGCCGAAGCAAGGCCGAGGTAATACTGGCTTTAACAAGTAGGAGACTGGGCTGAGGGCTGCACAAGCAGTCACCACTGTATTCAGGATCCCGGTCTACAAAGTTCTGGAAAGAATCAAGAACCAATCGTATTACAGAGCGCCGGAGAAGATCCCTGGAGAGTTTATGGGAAGGAGCCTTGGGAAGCATTGTGCTTACCATAATAAGGATTGGCACTTGACTCAGGGATGTAGGGCTTTGAAGACGCACTTGGAGGATCTGGTCAGACAGGATCACCTGCGAGACTTGGTGGATGAGGCCAGGACAAGGGAAGAGCAAGCAAGGCTGCCCTAGGCACAGGTAGCACCACCTCCACCACCGCCACCACAGCAAGCAAATGGGTCTCGGGTGATTAATGTGATTCACTCGAAGGTCAATGAAAATGAGGTACGTGGGGAGACTCAAAGAGTGAGGCACCTGCATCATGTGTGTCAGGTCTAACAAAAAATGCCTAGGACAAATGAGTACCAGGGACCAATGGTTTCTTTTACTGAGGCAGACTTGGATATGGCGCAGCATCCACACAACGATGCCCTGGTGATAACTCTGAAGATTGGGGAGTGCCAGGTTAGGCGCATACTACTTGATCAAGGCAGCTCTTGTTATATCATGTATGTTAGATGTTACAAGGAGCTTGGCCTTCACCCAGATGATCTGGAACAATCCAACAGCTCGATGGTTGGATTCAATGGAACGCCGACGTGGCCTTTAGGGGCCACGACTTTAGTAGGCACCAGAAAGGTAAGCATGGAGTTTACAGTAATTGACACCCCTTCTCCTTACAATGTTATCTTGGGAAGACCATGGTTGTATGCAATGAGGGTTGTTCCCTCAACACTGCATACCAACTGTTGCGGTTCCCAACCAAACATGGGATTGAGGAGGTCAGAGGGGATCAAGTGCAGGCCAAAGATTGCTCCATGGTCGCAATGAAGTCCACTTGCAATGTGCGAGAAGCAGAGACAGTGAAAATTGAAGACGAGGACATGGAGGTCCTACATGATGTCGGCAAAAAACCAGCCGACAAGAGTAAAGAAGCTTTGAAGAAGATTCTGGTCCAAGAGAGAGATGGAGAGCGCTTCTTTCTTGTCAGCTCAGGCTTAGCCGAGGAGGAGGAAAGGGAGTTGAAGGCTTTCTTGCGAGAAAATATAGAAGTGTTTGCCTAGACGCCCTATGAAATACCATGCATCGACCCCGAGGTCACTTGCCATAAGCTCAACGTAGACAGGTCAGCAAAACCTGTCATCCAGCGGGCTAGGGAGCCGACATTGATATATGTAGAGGCAGTCAATGAGGAAGTGGACAAGCTGCTAAAAGCCCAGGCCATCCGAGAAGTGCACTACCCGGCCTGGCTTTCCAACACAATGGTAGTAAAAAAGAAGAACGGCAAGTGGAGGGTCTGCATAGACTTCACCATCCTAAATAAGGCTTGCCCCAATGACAGTTTTTCACTACCCAAAATTGATCAGTTAGTAGATTCCACTTCAGGGCATAGGAGGATGAGTTTCTTGGATGCATACAGAGGTTACCACCAGATAGCAATGTATGCCCTAGATGAAGAGAAGACGACATTCATTACTCTAAAAGGACTCTATTGTTACAGAGTGATGCCTTTCAGGTTAAAGAATACAGGAGTAACCTACTAGAGGTTAGTGACCAAGATATTTAAAATTTTAATTAGGAAGACAGTAGAGGTCTACATTGTTGATATGGTCGTGAAGACCAGAGAGCCTGGGAACCATCTGGTCAAATTACAGGCAATTTTTAATATCCTGAAAGCATATCGGCTTCGGCTCAATGCCTCTAAATGTGCATTTGGAGTCGGATCCGGTAAGTTCCTGGGATACTTGGTCACCAAAAGGGGCATTGAGGTAAGCCCAGATTAGATCAAGGCCATCCTTGACTTAAAGAGCCTGACATCCGCCAAGCAAGTCCATATTTTGACTGGCAAGGTAGCAACCTTGAATAGATTTATTAGCCAAAGTTATGATAAGTGCAAGCCATTTTTTCAATTGTTAAAGAAGGCTATAGATTTTTTGTGGATAGAAGAGTGCAAAGTCGCCTTGGCCGACTTGAAAAGGTACCTGACAATAGCTCTAGTTTTGTCGACTCCAACACCTAGAGAAGAGCTACTCTTATACTTGGCAGTTTTAGACCACACAGTAAGTGTAGTGGTAATTCGAGAAGATGAGGGAGAGAAAAAGGCAGTATACTATATGAGTAAAACTCTAGCAAGTGTAGAAACCAGGTACTTGCCCCTAGAAAAATTGACTTTGGCCTTGGTAATGGCCTCGAAAAAGTTGAATCATTAATTCCAAGCCCACAAGATTGTGGTGTTAACTGTGCATCCCCTGAAGTCCCTGTTGCAGCATGGAGATCTGACAGGAAGAATAGCCAGATGGGCAGTGGTGCTGGGCCAACATGACTTGGAATTCAAGCCTACAACAGTAATCAAGGGCCAAGTTTTGGCCGACTTTGTGGCTGAGTTCACCCTCGGTGCCATCCCACGTCGGGTTCTAGTGCGCCGCGGCTTAGGGTGTCTAGAGGAGCAGAAAGAAACCCAGCTGGGACCAAAAAACCCCACACCAATAGCACAGAAGAAGGTAGAGAAACCAAAACCCTACGACATCTACATCGGTGACTCCTTCCGCTTGTTTGTTAATAGAAGTTCAAACCGTCAAGGGGTAGAGGCAGGAGTGGTTCTGGTGTCATCAAATGGGCGAATGATCGAGCAGTCTGTTCATTTGGGGTTTAAGGCCTCAAACAACGAAGTCGAGTATGAGGCACTAATTGCAGGACTAAGGCTAGCAGTAGCAATGAAAGCCGATGATGTGGTAGTCTTCTGTGACTCCCAGCTCATTGTGAATCAAACAAAGGGCGAGTATGCAGCCCGAGACAAAAGGCTGATATCCTATGTCAAAGAGGTTGTCAAGCTGCTCACACTGTTCCAGGATTGCAGCTAACAACAGGTTAGCTGAGATGACAACAGTCATGCCGATGCCTTGGCTAACCTGGCTAGCGCAAAGTCAAGTGAGGCAAGGACAATAATGGTTGATTATTTGTCAAGCCCAAGTGTAGAGCCTCTGATAACGGAGTATGAAGCAATGTGTGTGGAAATGAGTTCCAGCTGGATGGACACCATAGTTGTATTCCTCAAAGAGGGCAGACTGTCAGACGACCAAAAGGAGGCACACAAAATCAAATTGAAGTTGGCCAGGTTCTGCTTGTCAGCAAAAGGCCATCTCTATAGAAGATCATTCACCGGACCTCTACTACGGTGTGTGCACACCTCTCAGGTAGAGGACTTTTTATATGAAATCCATGAAGAAGTTTGTGGAAGTCACGTAGGGGGTAAGTCACTTGCCCATAGAGTCATATCCCAGGGATACTGGTGGCCCTACATGTAGAAGGATGCTGAAGCTTATGTGAGGAAGTGTGACAAATGTCAAAGGTTTGCACCTTTGGTACACCAGCCAACTGCTGATTTAAATCCAGTGTCTAGCCCATGGCCGTTTGCTCAGTGAGGCATGGATCTTGTTAGGAAATTACCAACTGGACAAAGGAAGTTCTTGCTGGTAGCAACTGACTACTTCACAAAGTGAGTAGAGGTTGAACCCCTTGCAAAGATTCGAGATATTGATGTGAAGAGCTTCATCTGGAATAACATCATTACCAGATTTTGGATTTCAAGAGCCATTGTGGCAGACAATGGCACCCAGTTTGACAGTAAGCTAATCAAGAGTTTCAGTGCAAGGTACAAAATCAAAAACTATTACTCTACTCCTAGTTTCCTCCAGAGTAATGATCAGGCAAAAGCATCCAACAAGACCATCTTGGATGGGATCAAGAAAAGGCTGGAAGCAGTAAATGGCAAATAGGTGGAAAGTTGCCCGATGTGCTCTGGGCATATCAGACTACGCCGAGAAGATCAACTGTGGAGTCTCCTTTTGCCATGACTTATGACACTGAAGCAGTTATCCCACTAGAGGTCGGCATCCCTGGAATCAGAACCCAGGGAGTGGAAAATGGGACCAATGAGGCATTCCTGGCTCGAGATCTAGATCTGTTGGAATAAAGAAGGGAGAGAACAGCAATTCGACTGGGCGCATACCAGCAACAGCTTGCTAGGACTTACAATAAGAAGGTCAACCCAAGAGAATTCAAGGTTGGGGACCTCATCCTGAGGAAAGTCATCGACAATAAGAGGGATCCCAGGGAGGGCAAGCTTGACCCAAACTGGGAAGGGCCTTACAGAATTATCTCGGTTGCCGGCAATGGGGCATATCAACTTGAAGACAGTGATGGCAAAGAGTTGCTAAGACCTTGGAACACTTGCAATTTAAAGTTTTTCTACCATTAGTTTTTGCTTTTTAGATTTATGTAACTAGCCGAAGTTTTAATAAAACACTAGCTTGATTTTGTTTTTATTATTGTTGAAATTTGTGTGATAGGACTGAAATAGTCTTATGACAATGTTTCTGAATGAAACATGACGAATAACTTAGACTTATCATATGGTAGAGTTGAATTATATTTGCTATATGATAGAGTTGAACTAAGTTTGTGATGTTTCCGAATGAAAGATGATGAATAGCTTAGACTTATTATATGGTAGAGTTGAATTATACTTGCTATATGATAGAGTTGAACTAAGTTTGCGATGTTTCTGATTGGAACATGACGAATAACTTAGACTTATCATATGGTAGAGTTGAATTATACTTGCCATATGATAGAGTTGAACTAAGTTTGCGATGTTTCTGATTGAAACATGATGAATAACTTAGACTTTCCATATGGTAGAGCGGACTACTTGCCGTATTGTAGAGTTAAACTAAGTTTGATATCGAGAAACCATGGTAGACAACCTCGGCTAATATTTTTTTGAATCAGACCTCGGCAAGAATTGATGTCACCTACTTAATGAGAACATAAGTGCTACTTACGTTCACATTAGGGGGCAGAGAGCAGGAATAAGGAATAAACTTGACATGTGTTGAAATTTTAGAAAAATTTACAAGTTGGAGAAGTAGGAATGGGTTTGACACTTGTTGAAATTTAGAAACAATTTACAAGTCGAAGTTCGTTGAGGTACCTAGATAAGGGATATACGAGATATTTATTTCCCGAGGTAACCAACCTGGTTGTCAAGCTTGGCAAGGTTGGAGGGGTGAAGTCTTGGTAGAAGACAGCAAGCAAGGAAGCAATACCTAATTGAATAATTTGTAGTAAAGAAACAGCACTTATGATAAAATATTTTTACGTGATGGCCAAGAAAAATAGTCAAGGTTTATATCCGAGGTGAAACTTGTCCGAAGTATTCTAACCCGAAGTGATCACACAAAGAAAGTTGTAGAAGTGCAAAAAAAAATTCTAAGTAGGGAAAGCATACGAAGATAGTGAAAGCTTAAAGAAACAAGCGCACATTCAACACTTAGAAGAAAAGAAGGCATGCATTCAAAGAAAACTTGTTCAAATTGAGACAAAAAAGCACTTCGGCCTAGCATAAGAGATCACTTGTCTAGATATAGAAGAAGGCACATCAGCCAAACAAAAGCAAGCATTGTTCACAGGTAAACAGATTACAAGTATTGAAAAGAAAAGTTCAAAGAAAAGATTACATCAACTAAAAGAAAATATCCTAAGTACTATAAGCATTAGGGTTGGTCTCGGATTGCTCAACCTTGGCTGTTGGTGTTGAGTCAGCCTCGATTGGCAGTATGGTTTCCTTCTCTGCCGCAATCTCGATGTCTATTTCAAGTAGAGTTTGGTCCAAGCTCTTTTCAGCAACCTGGACCTCAGCCTCAGAGGTTGTCCTTCTAGTGGAGGCACCCTTGGATACTTCGTCTTCTTCCTCTTCTTCCTCTTCCTGAGTCAAGTCCAGGACTTGATCATTCAGAGTGGCCGACTTGGCCCCAGCGACAACTTTCATCTCTTCGTCAGCCTTTTCATCGGCTTCCTCCTCGTCGGACTCTTTGGGAGTTGGAGGGAAAGGCACTTAGAGTTGGTTGATATCTCAGAGGTTGGAGTCCGTTGGGACAGATAATTTGTTAAGGGCTGCAGTCCACTTGAGGTAGCAACCTCGGTTGCATGCCTGGTTGACTTGGGCCTTATATGCATCACGAACAGTGGCTTACCCTTCTGAGAATGCCTTCTCATCAGCCACCTTGATCTCGGCTTCCTTGGTCGCCAAGGCCTCTTCAAGCTCAGCCTCGGCTTTGGAAATTTTGCTTCGGCCTTGGAAATTTTTGCTTCGGCCTCTTTTGTCTCGGCTCTGAGAACCTCGGTTACTGCTTCAGCTGCCTTAGCCTTTTCCTCGACCTGATCTTGAGCTCGCCTGGCGGCCTTGGCCTGATCCAACAGAACTTTGATCTTGGCCTTGACATTATCGAGGGAGGAGAGGTAGCTGTAGCTCGACTTTCTTCGCGCCCCCTTTCGGAGAGCTCAAATTGGTCCTACAGTTTAGTCTCCTATCACGGTTCTGAATCTAATTTCACAAAGTGCAATGTGAAACTAATAAACACCAAAGAGTCCAATTCGGCAAATCATTTTGAAAAATCAGATTTTGAATCAAATAATGCCAAAACTGGACTGTTTTGCTAGATTACAGAGTCGCCACCTACATATTTTATTTTGGGAAAATTTAAAAAACCCTGACTCGTGCCAAAGGCCATGTGTCCGTCATCACCAAAGTTGCCTCAGCTCGGGAACTTGGGTAGTAGAGGGGAAGGTCCTGAAATGAGCACCTGTAGACCCGACTTTCTTCGCGCACCCCCCTTTTGGAGAGGCGCGAATTGGTCTTACAGTTCGGACTCCTGTCACGGTTCTAAATCTAATCTTACAAAGTGCAATGTGAGACTAATAAACACCAAAGAGTCCAATTCGGCAAATCATTTTGGAAAATCAGATTTTGAATCAAATAATGCCAAAGCTGGACTACTTTTCCAGATTACAGAGTCGCCACCTAAATATTTTATTTTTGGGAAATTTAGGAAACCCTGACTCGTGCCAAAGGCCAGGTATCCGTCATCACCAAAGTTGCCTCGGCTCGGGAACTTGGGTACAAGAAGGGAAGGTCATGAAATGAGCACCCCCGCTCGCCCGATCAAAGGATCGGCCTCTACTAATCATGATATGTTGTTTTATAAACCTCATGTGTTCTTTTTCGGTTATTAGCTAACTTTACTACGTGACGCACACAAGAAAGTCTAGACTAAGTCGCGAGAATTGGGACAAATTCGACTCATGTCTGCTTTCGAAAATGGTTTGAAAGTGCCACTCACAAGTGGGCTAAAGCGCAGATTTGCCACCTTCAAGTGGGCTTAAAAATATGATTTGCCATTTTGCAAAGTGGGCTTAAAACTTACAATCATCGAATTGTTCCAATTCAAGTAATAAAGCTTTCATCCACATGCATTCATGCAGTTAATCACTTAAGCAAATAGCCTCCTGGCAAGCATGCTATCATGGCAACACTCACACTCATGCAAATATGCTAAAGCGTAAAACTTACAGTGTACTCCAAGCCAAAACAAACAGCTAGTTAGAAACAATGCATGGTCCTAACTATGTTAAGATGCCTAATGCAACACATGCAATATGCAATTAATAGGCTCGGTTATCTAAGATGGCATATGAATGCAACGATTTGATACATGTATTCAAATAAGTATTGAAATACGACGCAGTTTGAATGATGTGCCGAGCCCGGTGCATGCAATACAAATGAATGATGCAAACATACAAAACATAAGGTATGCTAATTGAAACGTGACCCTAAACTAACCATCGAAAGCGGTTAAGTAAAAGGGAGAAATAAGTGGGTTTAGAAGACATGCACACACACACATATGCTTATTACAACATTGCGCCCTCTCGAAGGAGGGTCCAAATAAATAAGCTAAGCTACACTAAGCTAAGCTAATTATTACAAAACAACTAAGTAACTATTCTAGCTAATTAATTACGAACCAAATTGAATAACTAGCTATGCTAAGCTAATTAAAATATTACAACGATTGAATTGAATAATTAGCTACGCTAACTAATTGAAACAATTAAATGGCCTCGAGGGCGAGGGACGCATGCATGCTCGGTTGGCTTCATTTAAAAAATCCACCGCCTTGCCTTTGGATGCCTTTGTTTGCACTTTGTTTTGATCTCTGAACGTTGCACCAATTTCTAGACTCCTTCTACTCCACCACGGGAACACTTTGAACAACTTTCCCACTGATGGCCGGTCGGCTACCATAGGTGGCTGTCAGCCACTACTACTGGCCGGTCGGCCATTGTTTGTGGCTGTCGGCCACCCTTTCCTTGGAATTCTCTTTTTTGCTACAATGGAGAGAAAACAGAGGCAAAGCAGTGTATTCTCACACAATATATGGACTATTACTCTCCTTATCATTTCTCAAGCTCAAAAGAGTGTAATTCTTGGTTCTTAAGCCATCAATCAAGCATTTTCATGCATGATGGCCAAAGAGTCAAGCTTGTACAAAGTCAATGAATGCACAAATAAGACTCAAAGGACCACCACCCTATCATGCATGATCAAGGGTGATGGCGACCAAGAAACGTGACACGTTTCATCACTTTGGGTATGAAACGTGCCATATTTCTTGTGTTTGGATTAACGTCCGATCCAAACACATGCAATGCAACATAAATGCTTATCTTGTTCATGTTTTACTTTGCTCATTTTGCTTACACATTTTACATTACCGATTAATCCTTTAATCGATTAAGTCCCATGCGAAAGTCCTCTAATTGGAGAGGGGTCAACCAAAGGATGGTTTAAGACATGAGAGAGCTCATTCCTTTGGCTAGGAGGAACCCTCAAAAGAGGATTAAAGCCATTGAGCACAAGCTCTATCTCAAGCTTAAACACAATCATAAGGTTAACCAACCCTCCAAACAAATGGAAAAATGAAGAAATGGGGGAGGTTGAAGACGTTTTTATGCTGAAATGGCATGCTAAAGACCTTAAATCATGCAAGCAACACATGCAAGACATGTCCAAAAGCTAAAAGCATTATACTAGTGAAGATCATTACACTAGAGGCATGCAATATCAAGCTTAAATGACCAAACCAGCTCTGGATAGAGCTTAAACATGCCAAAACAGTGGCTAAATCATGCTGGAATTGAAGCACAAAAAACTATAAAAACATGCTCATGTGTTGGCTCGCAAGCTAGGCTCAAAACACAACTCTCAAAAGCAATGAAAGAGTGAAGTATGTGAGAGTGTGACAAGGCTATATGCATTGAAATCATATATAAAATGATGCTATATCATGCAATCAACACACGCACAACATGTTAGAGGCCTTAAAACACAAGGCTAGTAAAGACATTTGCACTACAACTATGTAAGGCAAGGCTCATATGACCAAGACAGCTCAAAATAAAGCTAAAGCATACTAAATCAGTAGCAAAAACATGCTGAGATCAAGTCTCAAAAGGTAGAAAAACATGCTCACATGCTAGGCATCTACACATGCAAACAAGACACAAGGAGGGGAGGCCAACCCCTCCTATTTTGGACCTCAAAACATGGTTTTTGCCACTGAAATTCCCCTGGAATTCAGTGGTTAAAAGGCCAAAAAAAGTTGTTTTGAAAGCTTTGAAAAATGGCATAACACTTAGCAAATAAGCTATAAAAGAGGGTGGACCACCCTTAACTCCAAAAAGGCCTTAAACCACCATTTTTAAACCTTAAAATATTGATTTTTGTAGTCGAAAACTCAGGTCAAAACAGTGTAAAAAGATGGCTAAGCAATTGATTAAAACAAAGCTTAAAAAGGGTAAGCCTTATACCTTTGAAGCACAGCAACAAACAGCCCAAATTTTGAGCCAAAACCACCCATCCAACAGTCCAAAATAGTTTCCAAGGGACCTCAGCCCAAAGAAATGCAACTTTGGTTAAGGATGTCTAGGCAAAGGAGAGGTGTATCTCTACTTCTATGTACAAAAGGGTAAGAGAGAGAGAAGTCTAGAGAGAGAGATTTTTTAGAGAGAGAGGCTCTCAAAATTTGATAACCTTCCAATATGAGAGATATGGCCTCCATATATAGGAAAAAGAGACTCTTAGGTCGAAATATCTGATTTAGAGACAGTTGGAGCAAAATATCTGCAAATTCTGAGCTTTCTGGACACTTTTGGCCGACCAGCCACTAATAGTGGCCGACTAGGGTCACTTCTGGCCAACCTATGGCCTGCAAGCTCCATTTGTGGCCGACAGAAAAAACTGGTTCTGGCCCTGACTTCAAACAGGCATATCTCCTTCATCTGGACTCCTTTTCAGGTCATTTTTGAGCCTAAACTAAAGCCCCGGAAGTCTTGTTTCCAATGATGGAAGCTCACATCAAAATTCTAAGTGTTCTAAGAGATATCCCTCTTTTAGTGAAGACTGCTCAGTTTCAATCCAAACCGGATCGATGCCCAACTTCAACCAACCATATCTCCCCCATCCGGACTTGGCGTTAGAAGATTACTGAGTGCAAAATGAAGCCTCGGAAGTCCACTTTCCAATGGTGGTGGCCTCGTAGCTAAAATCCAAGTGTACAAATGGATAGGCCCGATTTAGCGAGGGCCGCTCGACTCTCTCTTAACGATTCATGCCCATCTTCTTCCCCAACTAGGTTTCTTCCCTCTCCTCCCATTTTCTTCAACTCCAAACCTCTATATAAGGTGTTTTGAAAGATTTTTTAAAGAGTTCACCTCTCTTTCATTCATTTCCACTTTGTCCTTGCTCGGTGTAGACACCCTATTTTTGACCGCCCTTAAGACTTGGGCGCTACTAATGGTTTACTCGGTGATGAAGTTGTGCAGTGCAAAGGTTCGATTCCTTCGGAAAGAGGAGAGTCAAATCCCAACCTTACACCTCGTTTTGGACTAAAGCTATTTTGGATGGTTTTTAGACCTTAAAACCCTCTCTTTCAAAATATTTTTGAAAAGAAGTTCCTACAATGTTCTGAGGCTCGCATTTCGCTAAATGTTGCGCTTTTCGATAAACTGAGCAAGGACAAGTGGAAATGAATGAAAGAGAGATGAAATCTTTGGAAATTCTTTCAAAACACCTTGTTTAGGGGTTTGGAGTTGAAGAAAATTGGAGGAGAGGGAAGAAACCAAGTTGGAGAAGAACATGGGCACGAATCGCTAAGAGAGAGTCGAGCGGTCCTCGCTAAATCAGGCCGATCTGTTTGTATACTTGGATTTCAGCTATAAGGCCACCACCATTGGAAATAAGACTTCCAGGGATTCATTTTTCACTTAAGAATCCCCTAAAGCCAAGTCCGGATGGGGGAGATATGGTTGGTTGATGTAGGGCATCAATCCGGTTGGACCGAAACTGAGCGGCTTCACCAAAATAGGCATAATGTTTTGTACAGTTGGAATTTTGATGTAAGTCTGCCACCATTGGAAATATTACTTCCGGGGCTTCAATTTGGACACAAGAATGACCTAAAAAGGAGTTCAGATGAAGGAGTTATGCCCATTTGAAGTTGGGCCTGAAAAGCAGACTTTTGTGGCCGATCGGCCAAAAAAGTAACAGATCGGCCATCACAAGTAACAGGTCGGCACCAAAGATGGACGGTCGGCCAAGAGTGTCCCAAACTCAGATTTTTTGAAGATATTTCTCCTCCAGCTGTTTCCAGCTTGCTCCAGCTGTCCCAATTCAGATATTTTCGACCTTGAGCTCATTTTTGCTATATATGAGAGCCTTATATCTCATATTCAAGGGGTTAGAACATAAGAGAACATTGAAGCAATTTTGGGAGCCTCTCTCTCTCTAAAAACTCTTCTCTCTCTAGAATTTTCAGAGCTAAATCTCTGCCCCTCTCTCTAGAAGTTCACCTCCTCTTGCCCTTTTGTGCATGAAAGCTTAGATACACCTCTCCTTTGCCTAAGCACCCTTAACCAAACTTCACCACCATTGAGCTGAGATTCTTTGGGACTTTGTTTGAGCTCCAAAAGGTGATTTGAGCTCAGATTTGTGCCTATTTTGCAGCTGTGCATCAAGGGTAAGAACTCTCTCCCTTTTAGCTTATTTTGCATACTAGCTTTGCCATAGTTTTCAACTACTTTGGGGCTGTTTTTGGGGTGGTGTTGAACTACAAAAACCTCTGTTTTTTCTCTATTTTTTCAGTCCTAAAAGTGTTGGTTTGAGCCATGTTTGGCTAGAGGGTGTTTCCTCCCTTTTGCTCCTTGGCTTGTATGGCCTTTTGAGCTAACTTTCAAGCTTTTCAAACAACATCTTTTTGGCCTTAAAACCACTAAATTCCAAAGGAATTTCAGTGGTAGAAAACTTTTTTTGAGGTCCTAAATGGGAGGGGGTGGTCCCCCTTCCTCTTGTCTTGTTAGCATGTGTTGTTGGCCCTCCAAAAGAGCATGTGTTTCTACTTCTTGAAGGCTTTGTTTAGGCTCATTTTTGTGACTTTCCAGACCTGCCATAACTCTGCTTTGGGCTGTCTTGCTCACCTTTTGCATGCTTTATACACTTGTAGTGTAATCCTTGCTAGCTAGCCTTGCATGCTTGCTATTTTAGCCTATAATTCTAGCATGTTTTGGCTACACTCCAGCACATTTTTGGCTTTGATTTAACATGCTTGAGGTCTGATTTAAGTGGTTTTGGTCATGCATGTTTGGTTTTGCATAGCTATAGTGTATTTGGCTTTGCTAGCCTTGCACTTTGGGACCCTTAGCATGTCACATTTGAGCTATTTGCATGATATGGCATCATTTGGTAGGTAATTTCAGGCCATGAACTTCTGCCATGCTCTCATGATTATCACTCTTTCATTGTGTTTAAGAGTTGTGCCCTTATGCCTTGTTTGTGAGCTAATTCGGGAGCCTATATTTCTTGCCATCTTTGTTGCAAGTCTAGCATGTTTTTGCTACCATTTTGACCCGCCTTAGGTCTGTTTTGAGTGCTTTAGGTCATTTGAGCATTGTTTGGTATGGTTGTAGTGTAAAGCCCTTGACTAGCTTTGTATTTTGAGTCTCTTGGCATGCTTTATTTGAGCTATTTGCATGATATGACATCACTTGGCATATAATTTCAGAGCATATTTCATTGCCACACTCTCACATTTTCCACTCCTTCAATGTGTTTGAGAGTTATGTCTTCATGCCTTGTTTGTGAGCCAATGTGTATGCATGCTTGTATAAGTTTTTGAACCCCCTTTTCAGCTGTTTAGGCCACTGTTTTGGCATGGTTTAGGTCTGTCCATGGTTGGTTTAGCCATTTAAACTTGGCATTGCATGCCTCTTGTGAGATCCTCTTTACTAGATTTGGTGTTCTTGGCCTCCAAACATGCCATGCATGCATTGTGTATATGATGGAACCTTGTGCATACCACCTTAACATGTCAAGATTAGCATGTAATTCACATAGCATATTGTTTGCATGTGTGTTGCATTGCATTGTGTTTGGATCAGATGTCGATCCAAACACGAGGAACGAGGGACGTTTCATACTCAAAGTGATAAAACGCGCCTCATTCCTTAGGTCACCGACACCTTTGATCATGCATGATAAGGTGGAGGTTCATCGAGTCCTATGTGTTATTTGTGCATTCATCAACATTGTGCAAGCTTGACTCTTTGGCCATCATGCATTGAGATGCGTGATTGGTGGCTCGAGAGCCGAGCATTACACTCCTTTGAGCTTGAGACATGATAAGGAGTGTAGTTACACACACATTTCCTTGCAAATACACTGCCATGCCTCTGTTTGTGCTCTGTTGCAGCAAAAGGAGAAATTGCAGGAAGCAGTGGCCGACCGGCCAGCAAGTCTGCCGATCGGCTATCAAAAGTGGCCGATGGCCATCAACTCTGGCCGATGGCCATTCCTCTTGGCCGACCACCCCTCACCATGTTCCTAAGGTGGATCAGAAGCATCTTGGAAGTTAGCACAATTTTCAGAAGTCCAAAAGAGTGCAAACAGAGGCAACATGAGGCACGGTAGTGGATTTCCGAGCGAAACCGACCGAGCATGCATCACTTCCTTGCCCGCGAGGCCATTTCATTACTTATGATTAGTTCGTGTAAATTAGTCATTTGATTTATTTTGTAATATTCTAATTAGCTTAGCATAGCTATTTGTTTCAATTTGAATTATAATACTTAATTAGCTAGAATTAGTTAATTAGTTTCGGCTTGTAATAATTAGCTTAGCTTATTATTCGGACCCTCTGTCGAGAGGGTGAATTTTGTAATAAGTGTGTGTGTGTGTGATGTATGTCTTCCAACCCCATGTCTTTCTCCTTTTTATTTACCATCTTTTGATGGTTAGTTTTAGGGCATGTTTCAATTAGCATACTTATGTTTGCATGTGTGCATCATTCATCTGTCTTGCATGCACCGGGCTCGGCGCATCATTCAAACTGCATTGTATCTCAATTCCTATTTGAATACATGTATCAGTTGTTGCATTCATATGTCATCCTAGATAGCCGAGCCTTTTTTTTAGTTGCATTTTTGCATGTGTTGCATTAGGCATTGTTGACATAGCTAGGATCATGCATTGATTACTAAATAGCTTTTGTTTTGGCTCGGAGTACACTGTAAGTGTTTATGCTTAGCATCTTGCATGTGTGTAAGTGACTGCCATGATAGCGTGACTGCCATGATAGCATGCTTGCCATAAGGCTATTTGCTTAACTGATGTAACTGCATGAATGCCTGTGGATGAAGGCTTCATTACTTGAATTGGAACAATTCATCAAAATGTGAGTTTTAAACCCACTTGAAGTGGCAAATCATCATGTTTTAAGCCCACTTGAGAGTGGCAAATCCGCGACTTAGCCTACTTGAGGGTAGCAACTTCAAACCATTTTCGAAAAACAAACATGAGATATTTTGTTCCAACTTGAGCAATTTAGTCTATACTTGTATGCTGTGCGCATCACATAGTAAGTTAGATTAATAAGCCGAAATAAGAACACATGTGTTTTCAAAAACAATATATCAAGTTAGTAGAGGCCGATCTTTGATCGGGCGAGCGGGGGTGCTCATTTCAGGAGCTTCCCCTCTCGTACCCAAGTTCCCAAGCCGAGGCAACTTTGGTGATGACGGATACGCGACCTTAGGCACGAGTCAGGGTTTCCTAAATTTCCCAAAACAAAATATTTAGGTGGCGACTCTGAAATTTGGCAAAGCAGTCTATGTTTGGCGCTTTTGATTAAAATCGATTTTCCAAAACGATTTGCCAGATTTGAACTCTTTGGTGATTTATCAGTCTTACATTGCACTTTGTGAGATTAGATTCAGAACCGTGACATGAGTCTGAACTGTTGTAGCTAGAACTACGATTCGAGCCCTCGCGCGTGGAGCGGAGTTCCGAGCGGTCTACACTCGGTTTACTGAAAAGCGTAACATTTAATGAAATGCGAGCGTCGGAACATCGGAGGAACTTTGTTTCAAAAATATTTTGAAAGAGAGGGCTTTAAGGTCTAAAATCCTTTTGGTTAAAATAGTTTTGGTCCAAAAATGGGGTGTAAGGTTGGGATTTGACGCTCTCTTTGCCGAAGAAATCGAACCTTTGCACTGCACACCTTTCATCACCAAGTAAGCGATCAGTGGCGCCCAAGTCTTAAGGGCGGTCAAAAATAGGGTGTCTACAGCCACCCTGCTTGCTCGATCAAAGATCGGCCTCTACTAATCATGATATGTTGTTTTACAAATACATGTGTTCTTATTCCGGTTATTAGGCCAACTTTACTATGTGACGCACACAAGCAAGTATAGACTAAGTCGCGAGATTTGGAACAAATTCAACTTGTGTTTGTTTTCGAAAATAGTTTGAAGTTGCCACCCTCAAGTGGGCTAAAACGCGGATTTGCCACCTCAAGTGGGCTTAAAACATGTTTTTTTTTTTTAGATGTTTTTAAAAAATGATTTTTAAAACATGATTTTGCCACTTCTCAAAGTGAGCTTAAGACATACATTCGTTGAATTGTTCCAATTCAAACAACAAAGCATTCATCCGCAGGCATTCATGCAGTTTAGCAAGTAAACAAATAGCTTCATAGCAAGCATGCTAAACATGGCATTATGGTAATCACATTTATGCAAGTATGCTGAAGTGCAAAACTCACTGAGTACTCCAAGCCAAAACAAAAGCTAGTTAGAAAAATGCATGATCCTAACTATACAAGATACCTAATGCAACACATGCAATATGAAATTAATAGGCTCAGCTACTAATATGGCATACGTAGCAACTTGAACAACATGAGATTGAACACGTATTCAAATAAGTATTGAATTGACAATGCAGTTTGAATGATGCGCCGATCCTCGGTGCATGCAAGACAAATGAATGGATGCAATCATGCAAGCATAAGGTATGCTAATTGAAAATGTCCCTAAACTAACCATAGAAATCAATTAAATAAAAGGGAGAAAGACGCAGAGTTGGAAGACATACACACACACACGCACACTTATTACAACATTATGCCCTCACAAAGGAGGGTCCGAATAAATATGCTAAGCTAATCTAAGCTAAGCTAATCGAATTAATCTAATTAAACTAATTAGACTAATTATTACAAAAAAAATAAAGAAATAGCTAAACTAAGCTACTTAATTATTACAACTCTTAACTAACTAGCAACTAGTTAATTACAATACAAATGTACACTAATTAAACATTTAGAGCACTGAACTATGTTGCCACTACTTTGCTTCGGGAAGTAGAAGATGCATGCACTCGGTTTTCGCCCCAAAAAGCCTTTTGGTTTGCTCTTTGAGAGGCTCTGTTTGTAGGGTTGACCATACTCCAGAACCTTTCTGCTCCACCTTACCAAATCAATGCTGAGGATTGCACCAATGGCCTGCCGGCCATGACTGCTTGCTGCCGGCCAAAAGTGTGCCCTGCCGGCCAAGAATGAAGCACTGCCGGCCACCGGTGAGGCACTGCCGGCCACTGGTGCTCTGAGTCACCACACTTTGAAGCAAAGCACACAAATAGAGGAAAATGAAGGTTTTTCCAAGGGTATGTTTGTACTGTGCCTCTCCTTATCATCTCAAATCCTCAAAGGAGTGGCACACTTGGATCCAAAATCACCAACTAAGCAATTTTATTACATGATGGCCAAAGATCCAAGTTGTACAATTTCAATAAATGCACAAAAACAAGACTCTAGACCATTACCTTGTCATGAATGATCAAAGGCAATGGAGACAAAGGAGATTGGCTCATTTCATCACTTTAAGTATGAAATGCTCCAATAGTCCTTGTGTTCAATATAACGTCTGATTGAACACATACAATGCAACACAACATGCTTATCTTGCTCAAGTTTTACTTATCCAATTTTATTTACACATTTTAAGTTACCAAACCATTCTTTAGTCAATTTGTCCAAGGTGAGTGTCCTCTAATGAGAGAGGTGTCAACCAAAGGATTGATTTAAGGCATGAGAGAGATCATGCCATTGGTTAGTAGAAACCCTCAAAAGAGGATTAAAACCATTAAGCACAAACCTCAATCTCAAGCTTAAGCACAACCCAAAGGTTAACCAACCCTCAAAGCAAATGAAAAAGTGAAGAAATGAAGGAGGTGGCAGATATTTCAGTGCTGAAATGATATGCAAAATGATACTACAACATGCAAGCAACTTATGCACAATATGTTCAAAAGCCAAAAATACCAAACTAGTGAAGAGCACTACACTATAGGCATGCAATACAAAGCTCAAAAGGGACAAACAGTCCAAAACAGTCCTAAAAAAGCTTAAAAGGAGTCCTAAAACATGCTTGAAGTAAGCTAAAAAAGGCTTGAATGAAAGGCCAACACATAGCACAAACTAGTCTATTAAGCACAATTGTACTACAAGCATACAAAGCAAGCCTCAAGTGGCCAAACCAGCTCAAACAGAGCTAAAGCTAGTCAAAATAATAGCAAAAACATGCTGAGATCAAGTCACGAAATGCTAGAAAATCATGCTCACATGTTAGGCTATCTAGGCTTACAAACAAGACACAAGGAGGGGAGGCCACCCCCTCCCATTTTGGACCTCAAAACATAGTTTTTACCACAGAAAATCCCCTAGAATTCAGTGGTTAAAAGAGCCAAAAAAATTCTTTTAGAAAGCTTTGAAAAATGGCACAACAACTTAATAATTAAGCAACAAGAAGAGTGGACTACCCCTAACTCCAATCAAACCTCAAGCCACCATTTTAGACCATAAAAACATAGGTTTCAGAGGTCAAAACCAGCCTCAAAATAGTATGCAAAGATGGCAAAACAAGTGTTTAAAATAAGCTTAAAACACAAGTGTTTTACCTTTTGAAGACAAGATACACTTTAGGCACCAAAATCAAGCCAAACCAAGCCAATATTCTCTTCTAGTGCTCAAATAGGACCTCAAGCAACCTCAACTCAATGGTGAACCACTTTGGTTAAGGGTTGATAAGTTAAATTTTGAAGTATACAAGCTTCTAAGCACAAAAGCTCTAGAGAGAGAGAAATCTAAAGAGCGAGGATTGTAGAGAGAGAGGCTCCCAAACTCTATTCCAACCTTCAAATATGAGAAATAGGCCATCTATATATAGAAAACCGTGAGCTTTGGTCTAAAATATCCATTAATGGACAGCTAGAACAATCTGGAAACAACTTGAGGTAAATATCTGCAAAAAATCTGATTTTTGACAGCAGTTGATGGCCGGCACAAGTCCATTCTTGGCCGGAAAGGATCACTCTTGGACGGTACATGGCCAAAAAATCCCATCCATGGCCAGCAACCTCCACCTCTGGTTGGCCAGAAAAATCTACTTTTTGGGGTCAACTTCAAATGGGAATATCTCCTTCATCTAGACTCCTTTGTAGGTCATTATTAAGCCTAAATTGAATCCCTTGAAGTCTTATTTCCAATGGTGATAGCCTCATATCAAAATTCCAAGTATGCAAAAAGATATGCCTCTTTAGTGAAGACTGCTCAGTTTCGATCCTACTCGGATTCATGCAGAACTTCTCCCAAACTAGTTTTCTTCTCTCCTCTCCTCTTTTCTTCAACTCCAAACCTCTAAACAAGATGCTTTAAAGATTTTTTAAAGAGTTCACCTCTCTTTCATTCATTTCTACTTTGTCCTTGCTCAGTTTATCGAAAAGCGCAATATTTAACGAAATGCGAGCCTCGGAACATTGTAGAATCATTTTTCAAAAATATTTTGAAAGAGAGGGTTTTAAGGTCTAAAAAACATTTTAGTCAAAAGGCTTTGGTCCAAAAAGGGGTGTGAGGTTAGGATTTGAAGCTCCTCTTGCTGAAGAAATCGAATCTTTGCACTGCACAACTTTCACCATTAAGTAAACAATCAGAGGCCCCCAAGTCTTAAAGGCGGTCAAAAATAGGGTGTCTACAGTAGCCAACAACTTCTTAAGTCTTGTGCACCAACTCTTTCTTGAAAGCCTCAGCTTTCATGGCAAAAGAGTAGGCGTGCTAGATGGCCTGCAAGAAAAGAAACAAACAAATTAGTAAAATTTCTAAGTAAAAAAATTAGAGTAGAAAGCCAAAAACAATACAAGTGTTGGGTACTTGCAAGAACAGAATGTTGCATCAACGTGAAGTTTTCATATTCACTGATCTCGGCCATACGATTCAGATATGTTGGAAGGAGAACGACGGTGGAGAGAGCAGCGCCGACTTTAATACTATCAATGGCACTATCGCCAGTTCTTATCGGGCGATCGCCAACCAAAATCACCGGAGCCCAGGGCTCATCGACTTTAAAAGCACTTGAGCTTGCTGCAGCTTCAGACCTCAGCTTCTTTGACCGAGCGGTGTCGGACGGCTCAGCCTCAACAGGCCTCTTTTCGGCGGTAGAGGTGCTCTTCTCGATCTCGGCCAATCTTGAGATCGGCACGGTGTCTTTAGTGTTTACTTAGGTAATTGGGACTTTTGCCTTAGCCCTTTTCACCCTTTTTGGTTTAGGCTTGGGTTGAGATTGGGATGGGGAAGAATAAACAATAACCACCCCTGGCACGTCGGCCAGGAGGTCTTCAACAACAGCTTTGCTGCGACCCATGTCTTTGGTAGTTACGGCAACGGTGACTTTGGTGCTAAGATGTATTGCTCGTAGGGCAATAAGTGGGTTTACTGGGTCGTATGCTGATGCCTCGAAATCTCAGCGTTTGCGGCTGCGAGTTCTACTAGCAAGAGGGTTCGGAGGAGCTCAACGTCGACGCTAACGCTGACGCTGAGATGGAGGAATGAGTTGAGGGGCGGAAGTGGATGACAACTCTACTGGATTTCAAGAAGAGGCCTGGTCTGGCCTTGGAGATAAAGTGGCTAGTGGAGTTATGGCAGATGGAGGGGTCTTGCTTCGGAGGGGAACGTCGGGCAGGATAGACTTGTAGGTTTGCACGTAGTTGAGCAGCAACTGTGCTTTGCGTTTCTCAACAGCCAAACCCAGGAGCCTTTTAATATCAGGGCTTGGGAAAAATGCTTGGCGGAAATCCATTGAGGGTTGAGGAATAAGTACAAAGATTAAGAAAAAAAACATTAGCACAGACAAAATAAATGAATTTACAAGCCTTGAATGAAATTATAAGGTGACTAAGTCCTTACCCTCTTCTTCCCTAAAGACACCTCGGCGCAGTGGGAAGAGATGAAGATCGTCATCTGGTGCAAACTCTCAGTTGCCCAAGACGATCAAATAGTCATCTCCTACACCCTTGTTTGAATCCAGGAGGTCGGCTATAAGTTTGAAGGCGGTGGATCTGGGTTTGAGGTAGTATATGTAGCATTTATCAGACTTAAAGTAGCACATAGTGTAACAGAACTGGATATTGGCTAATGTGATCCTAGTTTTTTTTCGGCGAGCCAATTCAATTATGCCATTGATGACTCTATATGAGTTAATGGCTAGTTACATGGGATTGAGTTGGTAGTAATGGAGGATTTCCTTGAAAAGGATGTCTAAGGGAAACCGAAGTCCACACTCGATAAAAGCAACTACGGGGAAGGGCATGGAATCTCCAACAGGCATGATAGAGTCCTCTTTTCCAGCCAAACTGATTTGAACGTCGACTGGAATAGAGAACTCTTGCCTAGAGTACTCTAGCTTGGCAGGGGTGTCTACCATCCACCTAAACATACCCATGATCTCGGCATAACGTGTTTGGTGATTGATTTCAGAGAAAAGACACTAACAGGGGTTTTAGAACCTCGGCTAGACCATAAGCAGGCACTAGGGCAAGGATTTTGAAGATCTAAGGGAAAATTCGTTTCAATTTTCCTAAGAGACAGAGTTCTAGGGTCAAATCCCAAACCTAAAACTAAGTAGAAGCAAGAATCAAGTGCAACAGATCTGAAAACAATCAAGAAAAACAGAAAAGGAATGTAATTCAGAACCAAGAAGGATTCAGAGTCAAACAAAAATCAAGAATCAGACAAAGCAAAAAAATAGAGAGGACATGGCAAGAACAGTGCCGAAACATTCTAGTAAAACAATGACAAATTTCATGATGAACAAAGCAGATTCAAGAACAAGATGTACTGATTCATGGTATCCGGAAACATGAAAAACACAGAAAAACATAGTACAGTTATTCAATGGCAACAAGTGCAATATAAAGGCAGCACGGGAAATAAAAGTAAAGCAGATTGAATCACAAGAACTGATTTACAATGACTCAATATGGTAATCGAAATAAGGAATTCGAGCAGCAAGGGACATACAGACAAATTCATGACAGTATCATGCATACGAATAGTGAAAGACAGAAATTAAAGAGGAGAAATCAGAAATTTACCAGTTGGAGCCGAAAAAACGACGGCGAAACAGTATTCGCCGGAGTTAGAAGGTGCCTTTGAACGGAACGAAACAGTTGAAAGCTCGCCGGAAGAGATAAATGAAACGGTTGGAGAAAGCATGAAAAACACGAAAATGGAGGTTAGAGAGAGAGAATTCGAGTTTTGCAATAGTGAGAAGTGAAGAGGCAAGGAGAGAGAGAAGAAGTTTTGTCAAAAATTTGAAAAGGCGGCAAAACGTAATGAGTTGCCTTGGACGACGTGCTTGTCAGGCGACGTAGGCAGAAATGACGCGCTCTAATAGCGCGTGTCGAGTACGAACCAATAGGGCATGGACATGTGGACGAAACGGTTCGAAAGACTGTGCATGACAGCTCATGCGCAGATAGAACTTTTGAAATTCTTGAAATAATAAGGCCATAACCTCGGCTAGAAGAGCAATTTCGGCTGAAATGCTTGAAAAGTTGGATTCTTGGTTCTTAATCCTTGGGGAAGTGGATAGTTGATTCCAAGTTTCTTGAAACCAACGAGTTGTAAACTTGGTCGAAGAGAAGAATGAATTGTAGCCGATATGAAGTGTGGACCAACGATGTAGGTTTCATCACCTCAGGTTGCCGAGGTAATGGAACCTAGGGGGTAATTATGGGGAAGTATTTTGTGAATAGTAGCACGTGGCAAAGGTGACACCGAAGTGTCAGCTGATGTGCCACGTGGCCTGGTCATATTGCCTAGATGATCTCGGCAAGGCCAAGGTTATTTGTGGAGATACCAGAATCCGAGATAAGCAGATAAGGAGTAAGAGTCCTAGAATAGGGGAGGATCTCACTCTGGATAAAGATAAGGCTCAAAAAGAGTTTAGCTCTATCTAAAGGTGGGTCTAGGATGAGCATTGAGCTTGTGTCCATTGAAGTGAGGCTTCTAAAAGGATCAAGTCATTGCAGGTTATAAAAGTAAGGCACCCTCGTGGGTTAGAGGTAAATTCTTTCTTGTGAGTTTAAGCACAATTAGCTATCTTTGAGAGATATTGATTACTGACTTGATCATCGGAGTGCCCCTGGGTGGACGAACCAACGCCGGATTCTCATCTTCTTATTGTAGGTTGTTGGGCTTAATCTATTCTGTCGGTACTCTCTAGGTGAGTTCCATGTTGGGTTGTGTGGTCAAAAATCAACACCCACAGTTTATAACTATTTTATGTTTGTTAATATTGTTTTACTAGAATTTTTATACTAAAATGGTGTGATAGGATCATTTGTATAATAAAAAATATGTCACTCATTATAAAGTGATAGATCAAAATCTAAACAAAATCATTATTAATAAGTTTTTTGTATTGATTTTATGTTTGTATATCATTACTTTTTTTAAAAAAAAAATTATTTTAAATATTTTTTTGATATCATGATATATGTTAATTGACGGTTGGTGCAAAGTATTACTTCAAAGGCATATAATAGTTTTTCAAAGCTATAAAAAGAAAATTTTAATTTTAATCAATTTTTTCAAAACTATTAAAGGTGTTAGTCAATTATTTAATTATTTATCTTTAATATATGCAGTTCCTCTCTTCCTTTATGGTACTTCTCTCTCTGCTCCACTGTGAGTTCATATGTTTTTAGGGAAAAAAAACATATGTTATTTAAAATTTTGAATCTTTTTATATAGGAAGTTAAAAAATAAATTTTAGAATTTAAAATATAGCTATACAAAACCATATCCTTTTAAATATAGATATATTTATAATTAATTTTAATCTATCTATTACCTATCCTTATTTATATTATTATATAAATAAAAATATTGTACGATAATTGAGGTTCAAAGTCCTAATCTATTTTTTTTTAATTTAAAATTGTTAAAATGCATTTTTAATATCATTAATTTCTTCATTTTTCTTTATAATAAAGCATGATTTTAATTGTTAATTGTCAATACAATAATTTTAATCTATCTATACTATATATTATAGCAAAGGAACATTTGAAACAAAACTCTTAAACTTATATGTTAGAATAGTAGAGAGAGAGAAAGGAAATAATATGTATTGTATTGAATGAATCGTCATATACAATAGAAGGCCTGTATATATAGGCTGAGAAAGAGTATCCTACTAGAAATCTAACTATGAGAAAGAGTATCCTATAAGAAACCTAACTATGACAATACCTAATATATCTAGGAAATCAATACCTAATATATGTAGGAATATATACCATATATACATTAACATCCCCCCTCAAACTCAAGGAGGATAAATATCTTGAGTTTGGAGAAAGAAACTAAAACATAAAATAAACGGCAAATAGATTGCAAAATCCAAATGGGAGTGCAAGGGCGTTTGAAATAGATAAGAGGCCAGAACTAAAGCCGGAAGACAGTTTATGGTCGTGTCAGACCATTGTAGGAACTGGCTAAAACTAATGCCAGGACAATTTAAGGTCGTGCCGGACCGATATAGAAACTGGCTAGAACTAATGCCAAGAGACAGTTTATGGTCGTATTGGACCATTGTAGGAACTGGCTGGAACTAATGCCAAGACAGTTTAAAGGGGTCATGCCAGATCGATGTAATAGCTAACCGGAATCAAAGTCAGGACAGTTTACAGGGGTCATGCCAGACCGTTGTAGAGACTGAATGTTGAGCCAGCTGTGGACTCGTCTTTTTCTGTGCCCCACCTTTCGGAAAGGTTTGAAAAGAAAGGCCTCACAGTTCGGACTCCCGTGGTTCTGAATCTAGTCTCACAAGTGCAATGTGAAACTGATAAACACCAAAGAATCCAAATCCGGCAAACTTTTTTGGAAAATCGATTTTCAATCAAATAATGCCAAAATTAGACTGCTTTGCCAGATACAAAGTCGCAACCTAAATATTTTATTTTTGGGAAAATTTGGGAAACCCTGACTTGTGCCAAAAGCCACGTGTCCGTCATCACCAAAGTTGCCCAGCTCGAGAACTTGGGTACGAGAAGGGAAGGTCCTAAAATGAGCACCCCCGCTCGCCCGATCAAAGATCGGCCTTTACTAATCATGATATGAGTTTTTATAAACATTATGTGTTCTTGTTCCAGTTATTAACCTAACCTTACTATGTGATGCGCACATGCAAGTATAGACTAGTTTGCCTGAATTAGAACAATTCAACTCATGTTTGTTTGCGAAAATGATTTGAATTTGCCACCTCAAGTGGGCTTAAAGTTACAGATTTGCCACTTCACAAAGTGGGCTTAAAACGCACATTCGTTGAATCATTCCAATTCAAACAACAAGCCTTCATCCACAAGCATTCAAACAGTTTAGCAAGTAAGCACATAGCCTCATGGAAAGCATGCGAAACATGGCCATATGGAAATCTCACTCATGCAAGTATGCTAAAGTGCAAAAACTTAGTGAGTACTCCAAGCCAAAACAAAAACTAGTTAGAATGACGCATGATCCTAACTATGTTAAATGACTAATGCAACACATGCAATATGCAATTTAATAGGCTCGGATACTAATATGGCATATGAATCGATTTGAACAACATGCGATAAACACGTATTCAAATAAGATATTGAAACAACAATGCAGTTTGAATGATGCGCCGAGCCTCGGTGCATGCGAGACAAATGAATAGATGCAAACATGCAAGCATAATGTATGCTAATTGAAAATGTTCCTAAACTAACCATCAAAAGTGGTTAAATAAAAGGGAGAAAGACGTAGGGTTGGAAAACATACACACACGCACGCACACATATTACAACATTATGCCCTCGCGAAGGAGGGTCCGAACGAATAAAGCGAAAACTAATTAGCTAGCAACCAGGCTAAGCTAATTTAAAACTAATCTAATTAAGCTAATTAGACTAATTATTACAACACTTGAAATGAGTAATTAACTATCTAAGCTAATTAAAATAAATTAATTAGGCTAAGCTAATTAAATATTACAACACAACTAATTAGCTACAACTAATTGAACTATTACAACACAATTCATTATACTAATGAAACAATTAAATAACAACGCATTTGATGTGAGCATCAAGGAAGATGCACAGAGATTGCATGCACATCTCCTGAAAGCTGCTCTGTCTGCCCCAGACTGCCTCTGTTTCACCTTCAGCCACTACCTCTGTTTCTGCAAAACTGCACTGTTGGCCACACACCAAGGGTCGGCCGGACCTACAGGGGGTCGGCCGTGCATTGATTTGGGGCAAACTCTGTTTTTGTGCTCTGGGGTGAAATCAGTGCAGACGGAGCATTTTCAAGCTCTGTTTGTCCTCCCTTCCTTCTCTGTCATAGGAAAGCCTCAAGAGAAGGTTAGGATTGACTCTAAAACCATCAATGAGTGATGTAATCGCTTGATGATCTCGGATATCATTTTGGACTAAAAATCAATGAATGCATTGCAAATGGACCACCTCTCCCCTTTTGTCATGGAATGAACTCAAAAAGAGGAAGTTGAGATGCTTCAAGGACATCAAAAACACCATGAATTGATGTTTGGTGACCCTTGATGCAAGAAACTTGGCATAACGTCCGGCCAAGTTCAAGCTATTCAAGCCATTTTCTTTAAGTGGGTTGATCCAAATTTTAAACCAATTGTTTTAGGCCTAGCCATTCATTAGTCCATTTGTCCAAATATGATGTTTAAAGTCCTCTACTCCAAGAAGTGATGTCAAACAAGAGGTCCCTCTAAAACATGAGAAGGAGACTACACTGTTGACGATGAATCTCCGAAGAGATTAAGCCATTAAATGTAGATCTCCTTTATATGCCTTAAGTAACCTCAATTGGTTGAAACCATTCTCATGAATGAAAGATATGGATCCATTGATTGATTAGTAAAATTAGCCTCAAAGCATGTGAAATGAACCAAGAAAGCATGTTAAGCAAAAAGTATGTTAACTATGTAACCTCAAGGGTGCCTAACAAGGTGTGAACCAAATGGAAAGGCTTAGATAACCTCAAAACAGTCCCAAATACATGCAAATCAGAGATAAAACATGCATGAAAAGAGGACAAAAAGCTAGGCAACAAAGATAAGAATTGAAGGCTAAATGACAAGAATAAGGAGGGGTGGCTAATCCCTCCATTTTTGGAGCTTCAAAGCATGATTTTCAGCCCTCTTGAAACCTCTAAAAATTAGTTTGAATACTAAAGAAAGATAGTGAAAAGGAGAAGAGTTTAGGTTATGAAATAAAGGTGTAGAAAGCTCTTTCTACCCTTTTGGTAACCCTTCCAACTCAACTCCAACACTTCAAACAAGCTCAGAAACAACCAAAACAGCAAGAATGATGAAGGAAAGAACAAAAATGAAAGCAAGGAAAGAGGAAGCAAGCTTAAACCTTTCAAGAAGCAAGCTTGCTCTTAGAGTTTCCAACTCAATTTCAATGCACTCTCAAGCTTGAATTACACTTCCTCAAGATCAACCAGGGCTTTAGGATGATCAAACAAGGTTGTATAGGGTGTGTAGTGGTGGTGTAAGCAAACTAGGTTAGCTCAAAGGAAGCCTTGCAATGGAAAAAGGAGGAGTCAAGGCTCTCAAGGTGTATATCTCTCTTCTAGATATTTGTTCAATCCTCAAAAAAATCCCAGAGCTTCGGTTTTATAGAATTCCAGCTGAAAAGGTGACAAATATCTTCAAAAATGGACAGCTGGCGGCCTTCTGCCTAGAACAGTGTTTATCGCCATAGAAGGCCGGCCAGCCATTCATAGCCACGGCCGACCATCACCAATGCACGGCCGGGCCTTGATGGCCTCCCCTGTTTTTTTGATTCAAACTCAGCTCAGGGTAAGAAAAGGTCAAGAAATGAGACCCAAGGGTTCAAACAAGGTAAATGTTGAAGATGTGAAGCTATTTCGGAAGCCTGATTGATTCCGAATCACTGCTAATTTGCAATTTAACTTTCATCACTAAGTGCACTAAATCAAGCATCTAAGTCTTGCGGGCAGTCAAAAGTGGGGTGTCTACAGTTGCCCCTCTTTGACAGAACTCTGAAGTCATGAAATGACGGGAGTGAATGTCAAAGCCTAGAGACGACCCATTTTGACAAGGCCGCAAGACTTGGACAAGAAAGCAAGACCAAAACGAAAACAGTTGCTCCCGCAGGCTACCTACATATCCCTTTGCAAGGAATCAAACCAACGTAGTTCTGGGGAAAAATGCAAATGATATGCGCGATGCAAGAACACAACTTATGATCATGCAATGAGGCTGTGATGAAACATTTAAATGCAAATGTTATGCAAAGAAATGTGGCATTTAAACAAACCGAAGTAAGGTATAGCAACCTCTAACATGAAAAGAAATAATCAAACACGCCACGCGTGAGAATCACGAGCCAAACCACATTTCATGCAGAAAGGATGTAAGAAAATTATGCAAACTTAACTACGCATCACGCACGAAAGGCAAAGAATAACACAACCGTCGGATGCACCCGAGGTGTCAAACAAGATCCTAACACGTTGCACACGAAACAGGATGCACCCAACTGCTCTGAACCAAAAGAAGAGGTGATAAACATCAGAACACATCCAAATGTTTGTAACCCAAAACAAGGAGTGGTGATAAACATCGAAACACATCCAAATGTTTTTAATCAAAACAGGAAGTGGTGATAAACATCGAAACACGTCCAAATGTTTTTAACCAAAACAGGGAGTGGTGATAAACATCGGAACACGTCCAAATGTTTTTAACCAAAACAAGGAGTGGTGATAAACATCGGAACATGTCCAAATGTTTTTAACCAAAACAGGGAGTGGTGATAAACATTGGAACAGGTCCAAATGTTTTTAACCAAAATAGGGTAAATCGAAGAATAAGAATGATCTCACCTAGAACTCCTCCGAATGAACCGTACATACAATATCGTGCCTGCATAAGAAAGAAACTCAACAAGCATAACATAGTACGAGTGCATGTTCTATGCACGATGAATAACCATGACAAAATGTTAGAGACATGTTTTATGCAAAGCATGCGAGAAACAAAACGGAAGCATATTCTACGCAATGAGAACGGGAGCATGTTCTATGCAACATCGAAGTGCATATTCAATGCAATAGTACAAAATGCATGTTCTATGCACGATCAATAGCACAAAATGCATATTCTTTGCAAGATTAGCAAATGCATGTTCTGTGCACGATAATTGGAAGCATGCTCTATGCAGGATAAACAACCGAGATACAATGACGATGGCATATTCTATGCAAAATGAAAAGCATGTTCTAAGCGTGAGACATGAGCATCTTCTATGCAAAATTGAATGTAGGAGCATATTCTATGCAACAAAGGAGAAGTGCACATTCTGTGCCACAATGGAGATGCACATATTCTATGGCAAGACAAAAATGCATGTCCTATGCTAAAATGCTACATGCATATTCTATGCAAGCTTGAAAGCATATCCTGTGAATAAGAGCGATTTTTCTGTGTAATGAAAGCAAATCAAATATATACTTTGAGAATCAAATATATACTACATGCTCAACTCAAAAGGACACATCTTGCTTATACTGGCAAAAAGGGAAAACTTGCATGCCATCTAATTGCCATTCTGATGATCTTGGGTTTGAAACGCACTCACACTTTAGAGAAATGATGGGGCTCAAGAAGGTATACCTAGAATGTAGACTTGGCATTTGTTGAAGTTTGAAACACATTAAGACGCTCTAAATTTCCCTATTTTCTTTTGCTATCTTAATTATTTTCTTTCTCTTCCATTTTTCCTCTTTCATTTTTGTTACCCCACTCAAAACTATTAAAATTCCAAATAAAATTAGAATTATAATTCAGAATTTAAAATATTGACGACCAGCAATACACAACAAAACAAATTAACAAAACAAAAGGAAAGCAACAGAAGTAGAATTAAAATCACCGAAGGCCACGACCGGGCTTAGATAGACCCGGCCGGCCTTCGACAGTAGCAAAAGGGCAATTCAGTAAAGCTGAACCTGTGGCTACTTATAACACAAAATAACCCCCATTTGGACCACAACCTAGGTCGAAAGGCAACCCATTCCCTCTCTCAAGCTCCTCTCTCTCTAGATTTTCACCTCCCTTGAATTACCCAACAAATCTTGCAAAAATTTTCTTGAAAACCCTCTTGATCCTCTAACTTTTGAACCGATTAAAATTGTTTTTTGTTGAAATTTGAGTTCTCCTTTGTTTTCACTCACTTTCTCACCTCTTTTATCAAACGTCTTTTGTTTCTCCTTGATTTTTCCCAATTTCTTCATTTTCTCCCTCTTTTAGGACTTGGGAATTTGGGAATTCATCCATTTTTACTCACCCCCTTCACTTTTCTTCAATTTTCCATAGCTAGTGACGAGGTCCCCATTCCAGAGCCTGCCATAGGTGTTGGTACCGCCTTCGGTGCAGACATAGAGGCGGAGGAAGCCGCTGCATTACTCCCTCTTGCCGAGAGGCCTTTTGACGCGGCCACATACCGACCACGCACACATGGGCCACCTCCTGGCGGTATCCTGAGATTCGAGGGTTTCATTCTCGGGCTAGACAAGGATACCTTATTGCAAGAGCCCATGGAGCATATCTCTGCCGACGCTTCCACGGTACACAACTCCTCCCCCACTTTGCTTTGTATTTTACTTTACATTCATGTTGAAATGTTGAAGTTGATGAACAACTCACTTACCCATGCTGCACATATACTGATAAAACTTTCATTTGATAGGTGATCGCCAGGAGGGTAGGTAGCTACGGCTCTATCTCCGGCACCCGGCGCTGGTACGAGCGGCTTCCTACGGAGGTCCACACTTTAGTGGATGTTGTCGGCTTCGACCCCTTTTGTTCTGGACTCATAGAGATAAGGGCTGAGTCTTTGCTTTACGGGACCCTCGTAGAGAGATGGTGGGACACCACCAGCTCATTTCACTTCTCTTCTACAAGGGAGATGACACTGACCCCGTATGATTTTTTTATGTTGACCGGTCTACGGGTTGGGGTCGGCAGCCCAGTCCCTTTTTATCCAAATATGACTAAGTGGAGAGATGCACAGCTCCAGCTTCTCGAGGTGATTCTGAACACCAGTAGCCATGGGATGGTACGCTACAGCTAGTTTTATGACCATTTCTTTGGTACACAGTCGGTTACTGCAGACGAGGTTGCTCAATACACTCGCGGCTTTCTAACATATTTTCTCGGTGCTACCCTGTTTGTAAACAGGGAGAATACCGTAGGATTATACATCCTCGGGGGGCTGGTACATCTTCCTTGGATAGCGAATTTTGACTGGGCGGCATAGGTTTAGCCACCCTATACTGCTATATGAGCTCTGTTTCCCGCCACAAGGCGGATTCACTTGGCTGCTACTGGAGGGTTTGGAAGGTACATCTTACACTCACCTTCCTAATGCACTTTATATTTTATTCACCGTTGCATTTCTCGTTCATTTGATCTGTTTTCTCATGCCATCTATCTGTCTCTAATTTGTAGATTTGGGTCTATACATACTTTGCTTCATTGGCCCCAGTTCCAGTGAGGCCAATCGAGTTGTCCGTACCACGCTCTCGGTACTACAACTCACGATTCGAGCGCCGTCGCCTTGTGGATCGCAATTTTCCATATTTTTGCCGTTTCTTCAACACTATCACAGCGGATCAAGTGTTGCACTGTTTCCCACATTATATGATCATTCTTATGTTGTTGTATTGTTACACTGTACCACGTTGCCTTTCTCACATTACACTGACTTCTGACACTGCACTGATTTTCTCATCACACTGCCGTTCTGACACTACACTGGTTCTGACACTGTACCGCCATTTTGACACTACACTGATTCTGACACTGTACCGTCATTTGAACACTACATTGATTCTGACACTGTACCGCCATTCTGACACTACACTAATTTCCTCAGGTCGGCTGGCACCCTTGGGCAGGCATTCCCCACGAGTCGAGGGTGACCTATACTGCTGGTTGGCATGCTTCCACGCTGAGGATTCTATTTGAGGGCCCTTTTGGCCGAGCATACTACCTGGGGAAGAGATTCGTCCGCCAGACTCGGGGCGTGGCTGACCCTGATGTTCCATATCCTCCTCCTGCCGGCATGAGGGTCGTAGATGATTTACAAGACGGTCCTGACCTGGACCTTTTGATAATAGGTGAGGACGACAATCGCCACCATGAGCCCGACAACTTCATGGCTTTCTTGTGCACTCGAGTAATGGCCCCTCTTACCCTGAGTGTGGCTCGAGCTGTACCTGAGGTTGTTGCTACTCCTGCTGCTGGAGCTGGTGATGCGCCTGCCACCTTCTCTATTCCTAGATTGCTTGTGCTCCCTACCGAGATTATATACATGCGCCCAGATGGAGTGATCGAGCAGATCCTGCTCGAGCCTATCGAGGAAAGGGACCGCAGACTTGTATTTTCCCCTGGCATCGACCAGGTACACTTTCTTTTTATGCTAGTCCATGTTGCACTTTAGCTTATTCTCAGCCATTACTATTTACTGTTCAGTTACTTCTATTTGCCTTTCTTAATTTCCTTTGTTTTACAGATTCCTCAAGCATATGGTGACGAGCTCCTTAGGACGATTGATTGACTACTCATTATGGTACGGAGGAGGCAGACTGCCTTAGTCACCCACGAGATTGAGGTACATTCTATGTGTGGCTTATTTTCATTACCATGTTGTACACTCCAAGTCACTCTATTTGATATCTGATATTCTTTTCAGCTTGAGCCGACGCCAGCAGTGCCTACAAGACCTTCCGCAGCCAGTAGGCAGAGACGGGCCTAGTGAAAGGCCGAGGAGGCGCTAATAGGGGGAGAGGCCGAATGCAGCAGCGCTCGCCTTCCGAGGAGTCTTTTGATGGGTCTACGACCCCAGAGGATGAGAGAGAGGAGATGGACCTGCTGTCGAGCAGCCCCAGTGATGACAGCGATGTGCCTCCTCCATAGCCCATGAGGAAGATAACGAGGATGGGCTATTGACAGCGATGCTAATTTTGTTTTACTTTGCTTTTGTATTCGTTTTGTCAGGTAGTTTATAAAAACTAGCTTCAGATTATCCTTTTATTTTTTTCAAAAGCTTTCTTTATTTTGGTTGTATAAAACAATGATCGGAGTTGGGCCCAATAGATATGAAAAGAAAGTTTTGTTGAGTGGCTTCTTTGTTCATCATGATCTTTGTATTACCTTTGCTCTTGCAATCTTTGGAATAGTAAATGCCTTGCTCTCGGATTGATTCATGAACTAGATAATAACTTACAATCGATCAAAACATAAAATACAACTCGATAACGGAAAACAAAATGAAAACAACTCAAAAAAGCTGATAACCACTTTAATATAAGCAAAACAAGATCCAAAAATACAATTGCAATCCATCCATACAAAGGTCAGGCTTCACTGTAACAAACTTGCACTGGGCCAGCACTAAGACCCAGCTGGGCCTCATTGATGCATGGCCGGGCATCACTAATACACGGTCGGCCATTGGTGTGATGTCTTCCAGTGCTGTCCAGGTGTCATGCTCAGCTGCTTTCGAAACTCTATAAATAAGACTCCCATGCTGCTTTTCTGGCAATCACATAAGTTCTTGGTAGTTTGCTCTCAAAATGGAGATATTATTCGTCAATAGACTTCGAGAATGGATATCTGCTTTAGATGGCTCGAGAAAAGTGAATTTTCGTGGTTTCGACCTCAATGCCCTTTTCCCTTTGAGCCGAACTTCTCTTTGCTTCCTGTTCCTCCATGCCGCGACTAGATGTTAGAACCCGATTACGCACGTCTTTAACTTCGGGGGACAAGAGCTATGCCCGACAATTGAAGAATTCCAAGCACTAATGGAGTCCCAACGCGATAAGGAAATCTTGCCTCAGCTCCGTTTTGATCACGCCCTAGCTTTAGGATGGATGTGTGGGCTTACTCTGCATGAGGCTCGATCCTTAGTTCACAATGGAGAACTAGACATCACCAATTTGATTCATCGATTTTCTGACGCTGGTGACCGAGGGGATCTCCTTTGGCAGGGTTTTCGGCAACACGCCCTTTGTTTGTGTATGTTGGCACATTTTCTACTTGCCCCAGGTTTCGGAGGGTCCAACCTTCGCTTGATCGAAGTGGCCCAAGGCTAGCAAAAGCGGAAAAGCTGCATTGGCTTAGCACTCGCCGAAACTTTGATGGGCTTGGATGCCTTCCATCGGCGAGAGACAACCAAATTCGTAGGGAGTCCATTACTTTTACAAGTAATGTTTCCCACCCTTCTCATATGTATTTCTCACATCTCTCGACCCTTAGGCTCTGTTTTTCTCTCAAAGCCCTTTCTCACTTTTCTCTCCACATACACCTCTCTATTCTTTAATCTCTTTTATTTTTCATCCCTCCCTAGATATGGCTCATGGACAGGTTGAAGGTAGTGGACTCTTGCCCTGCATATTCAGAACGAGGCTATTTCTTTCGCCAACGGCTAGTTGATTTCCCAAACGAGGGATGGTGGTGCCATTGGATGTGCAACAGGTCTGTTGTTGACGTTGCTTGGCGTTGCCCCTAGTTTGATCTGCCCGAGATGAGCTACAACATGGCTCGGCAACCCGGCATTTAACTGATTGGCATGACACACTATGCATTCTACTTTCTGTTCCGGTTCAAGCGTCAGTTCGGACATGACCAGACTTGCCCAAAAGGGGGGGTAGCATACCCAACTTCATTTCTAATCCAAGGTTCACAATTAGCTCGATACCCCAATGCTTGGAGGACAAGAGAACTTCTGGTTCCCGCTCCCAATTTTAGCTGCATCTTATCTAACGAATGCATAGCTTGGCTCGAAAAAGAGGCACAAGTTGAGCCTACTCTAGCATCTAAAGCTTCTACGAGCTCAGGGAGGGGACGCAGGAACACCTGACTCATCTATGCCCCAAGTTTATTGCTTTGATCTAACTTTTCAAGTTTTTCTTTTGAATGTAATAAAAACAACTTTGATTTGTATCGAGAGTTAGGGAACTTTGTATTGAAATCAAAGAAATTGAAGTCGTGGGCACTGAAAATTTTCCTTTTGGTCCAAAAATGGTCTAAGTTGTAAAAAGATTAATTTGAACAAAATCAACTTTTATTAAAACTTTTCAAAACCATTTTCGATAAGGATCTTAACTTAACACACATGGAATCTATCCTCGAGATGTACAACCCCAAATCCAGAAATGGAAAATTACCCCTAGACTGAATAGCACTGCTCAACACTATAATCAGCTCTTCTCTCAGGGTAAGGATCACAACCGATCTTTCAGATAATGAGTGGACAAAGATGCCTTGATCGAACACATGGACACAGTTGATTTGGAGGTGTTTACGGCCGAATTTTAGAATGAAGTTGCCTACGTATCTTGAGGATGGGAATCAAGCCTTACGTAGTTAGGGTCGAGTTCACTCGGTTATTGACACTCTCCTATTGCACTCTAACTTTTGCCAACGCCGCCCTTTCTGGGTTTTCAACCTTGCGAGCTCAGTTTTTCTTATTTCAAATTTTCTTGTGCTCTAATTTTTGCATAGGTCGCCGTTCTGGGTTTTTGGCCTAGCGAGCCGCTCAAAGGTAGTATTTCTTCAACTTGTCCATGTTGATTAGTTAGGAAAATTCTAGGCCATTCAGGTCTATAAGAATAACAACTCCACCCAACCAAATTGATTTGATGATGTAAGGGCCAGTCCAACTGGGTTTGAACTTGCCTCTAGGGTCATGGATGGAAGCTCGGTTGTCCTTGAGCACCAAATCCCTTTCTTTAAGATTTCGAGACTTAACTTTCTTGTTAAACGCCCTGACAATCCTACGTTGATATCCTTGAACATGGTACAGTGCTTTCAGTCTCCTCTCGTCAAACAACATCAGTTCTTCGAACCTGCTCTGCTGCCAATCCGCTTCGGCTATCTGGCACTCAGCCATAACCCGTAGTGACGGAACATCTATTTCAATTGGCAGAACAGCTTTCATCCCATAAACCAGAGAATACGAAGTTTCCCTAGTAGATGTCCAAATTGAAGTCCTCTAGCCCCAGAGAGCAAATGGCAATTTGTTTGGCCAGTCCCTGTAGGTCTCAACCATTTTCTGCAAAATGTGCTTGATATTCTTGTTGGCGGCCTCAACAACTCCGTTGGTTTACGGCTGATATGTGGATGACTTATGAAAAGTCACGTTGTATTTCTCCAACAAGTCAATCACTTCTCTCTTGAAATGGGAGCCATTGTCTGAAATGATCTCATTTAGGACCCCATAACGACAAATGATGTTATTCCTGATGAACTTGGCTACATGTGACGCTTTTAGCACAGCATAGGATTGGGCTTCGACCCACTTTGTAAAATAGTCTATTGCCACCAGGATATACTCATGCCCATTTGAGCCTTTCTGCGTAACTACCCCAATAACATCAATTCCCCAGACTGAAAAAGGCCATGGTGAAGTCATGTTGTACAGCTTCGACGGCGGGATATTCATGCGATTTGCATGAATTTGGCATTTGTGACATCGTCGAACAAAACCGATACAATCCTCCTCTATGGTTGACCAGTAGTAGCCCTGCCTGAGAATCTTCCGGGCTAACATTACTCCGCTCATGTGCGATCCGCACTCCCCTCCGTGGATGGCCTCCATTAGGCGCTTTGACTCTTTTGTATCAACACACAGCTTGTGCATTCCCAGATGACCCTGTTTGAACAACTTACCCCCGCAGATGATAAATTGAGTAGCCATTCGTCGTATTTCCCTTTTATCTTTGGCATTTGCCCCTAGTGGATAAGCCTCATTTTCCAAGAAATTCCAGATATCATAATACCAGGGGTTCTGATCTTGTACTTCATCTATTGCGGTGATCAACTCGTAGGCTGGCACATACCTCTGTTCAATAATGATCGGATGCATCTGGACTCCCAACGGGATGTCTATCATGGAAGATAAAGTTGATAAGGCGTCAGCGAACCTGTTGTTCTCCCGTAGCAGATGCGTGAAGGTTAGCTTCTCAAACCTAGGAATTAGAACATCCAGGGTTTGGTGATAGATTTTCATCCTTTCTTCCTTAACCTTCCAATCTCCTTTTGATTGAGACACAACCAGGTTCGAGTCCCCGATGATGTCCAACCTTTTTGCCCCTAGTTCTAGGGCGGCTTCCAAACCAGCGATACACGCTTCATATTCTGCCTCGTTGTTGGATACTTTGAACCGGAGTTTGAAGGCTAAGGGTATATGGGAATTATCGGGTGCAATCAACAACACCCCTATCCCATAACCGTACTGGTTAGACGCTCCGTCAAAGTACATTGTCCAGGTTTCTTCTTTGACCTACAGAATAGCTTCATCTGGGAATAGGTATTCTATTGCTTCATCCCCTTCTACTAGGTGATCTGCTAGGAACTTAGCTACCGCTCTCCCCTTGACAGACTTGCGCGAGACATACTTCAAATCAAATTCAGAAAGAAGAAGCAGCCAACGAGCTAGCCTACCCGTAAGTACTGGTTTCTCGAAGAGATATTTGATGGGATCTAATCTCGAAACCAGAATTATAGAGTGAGCTAACAGGTAGTGCCTCAACTTCCTGGTAGCTCATACCAAGGCTAAGCAAGCCTTCTCCAACAGGGTGTAACGGGTCTCATAGTCCAGCATCTTCTTGCTCAGGTAATAGATGGCTTTCTCCACTCTATCCTCAAATTCTTGCGCAAGCATGCAGCCCATAGTCATGTCGGTTACTGACAGATACAGGATCAACGGCTTTCCCGACTCTGGTGGTGACAACACAGGCGGGTTCTGAAGGTACTGCTTGATCTGCTCAAAAGCAAACTGGCATCGGTCATTCCATTGGAATTTCTTTCCTTTCTTTAGGAGACCAAATAGTGGTTCACAAGTCAAGGTTAATTTTGCAATAAACCGTCTTATGAATTGCACTTTACCTAGAAAGCCTCGCACCTCCTTTTCAGTCCTTGGTGGTGGCATTTCTAAGATGGCCTTGATTTTGGAAGGATCAACCTCGATGCCCCTCTATGTAATCAAGAACCCCAGTGTTTTCCCTGCTGTGACACCAAAAGTGCATTTCTGTGGATTCAGCCTCAATCTGTACTCTCTGATCCGTTGAAAGAATTTATTTAAGGCGGTATAGTGGCCCTCTCTTTCTTTGGACTTGACAATCATGTCGTCCACATACACCTCAACCTCTTTGTGGATCATATCATGCAAGATAGTGGTCGCAGCCCATTGATAAGTGGCCCCAGCATTCTTCAGACCGAACGTGGTGAAGGCAGTCTTATCTCTATCCTCGGGTGCCATCAAGATCTGGTTATACCTAGAAAACCCATGCATGAAGGAGAATAGCGTATGACTTGCAGTAAAGTCCACCAACTCGTCGATGTGCGGTAGAGGAAAGTCATTTTTCAGACTGGCCTTATTCAGATCTCTGAAATCCACACACACCCGAATTCTGCCATCCTTCTTCGACACTGGAACAATGTTGGCCAACCAAGTCGGATATTTAGATACTAGCAAAAACCCTGCTTCTATCTGCTTTGTGATCTCTTCCTTAATCTTCAAAGCCTAATCCGGGCGTATTCTCCGCAGCTTCTGTTCGATGGGTCCAATAGGGATCCGATGCTGTACAATCTCAGGATCGCTTCCAGGCATGTCTTCATAGGACCACGCAAAAACATCTTTGAAATCTTTTAATAAAGCGACTAAACGCTCGCGTTCCTCCGAAGACAAAATGGACCTGATCTGGACTAGTCACGGATCTTTCTCAGTACCCACATTAATTGAAATGATTTCATCAACAAGGGGTTTTACAAACCTCTCCTCCTCTCGATCAATCAAATGTTTCAAAACCAGAGGAATTCCTTCCTCATCGTTTTTATCAAAATTTTGAAAGTCACGATCAATGCAATACACTAATGGCACAGAGAAGTACTCAAAAACTGCTGCAACATTCTCATTCAAAAGATCCAGCTCATCCAATTCCTCGATTACAACTGACTCAAAAGAAAAGGAAAAAAATGACCTGGACAAAACTACAGCATCCGGGTTATCAACCCCAGGAATACCGAACTCCAACTTAGAAGAATTGGAATCAGATTCCGACTCCACGGACTCTATGGAATCAGATTCTGGCTCACTACCTGATTCAAAACTACTAGACAGAAAGCCCTCCTCTAACTGCCAAGTGAGAGACGGTGCATCAGATGCATCCAGAATACCACCGGAAGGGTCCACACCCGATTGGTCTCCGATCATAGAAACGGTGAGGTCATCCCCCAAGTTCTCTAGATCGATCGGAGGATCCGAAAGGAGACATGCCAGTGCTGCTCCCATCTCAAGTTCACTACTGTTGGACTCACCCTCTGTGCTCTGTTCAGCCTCAGCAGTTAATTCAGTCTGTTCCTCGGTGGCTTCACCCTCTTGCAGCTATAAGTCGAAGAAAATCTCAAAGCTGAGTAGACACCGCTTCTTGGAGTTCAACCATGGCTCAGGAAAGCCGCAAAATGGGAAGTCTTCCCCCTCCCAGACAAAGCAACCGTTCAGAGTTCCCTGAATTGGCCTATACACAAGCTCATAGTGCTTCCCACTTTACTTTGCCTTGGCTCTTCCTGCCATTTCCTTTCATTTCCGAACCTAGTCCTCTTTGGTGGGTGTGTAGCCCAAGCCAAAGGCATGAGGGTAATGTGGCACTTTGGCCAGTGCAGTAACGCCCTTTCGACCACTTCTGCCTAATCCTATCCCGGGTATATGCTGTAACTTGTTCATGAGGTAGACTAATTGAGCACTGACGTACAACCCCTTATCAATAGCTAAGATATTTTGCACCACCCGAGCCTCAGCCAAGGTAAAACCAGACAAGAAAACATCTTCATGCCATGTTCAATCTCCAGTACTGGTGTAGTAACCTCACGCGGAGGATGTATAGATGAATTCCCGAACACGATGGCTACCCATTTTCTAAGAGGGTACTTCAGTATCTGATGAAGAATGGAAGAAACAGCTTTCACTTGGTGCAGCCATGACCGTCCAAATAACAAGTTGAAAGTAGCTGGAACATCCAAGACGTGAAACTCAATATCCTATTGAGCCGGACCAACTTGCACTCTGACTTGCATTGTTCCCATCACTTCTCTACTTTTGTTGTCATAAGCCCGGATCACCTAAGCCGTTGGTACAAAATCCGCTGTCTTCAAGCCAATAGCATAGGTTGTGCAAGACGGACAAACATTGATTGCAGACCCAGTGTTAACCAATACAACCGGCACCCATTTCACTCTATATTCAACGGAGATGTATAAGGGTTTATTATGCGCAGAGCCCTCGGGCAGCAATTCCTTATCTGAGAAGGTCAAAGTAGGCGAACCACCTCCCGGGAAAACAAGTCCTACTAGTTGCTCTGGAGTTGTGTCGATAGACATTTTGGTCTTATCCATTGCCGACAATACCACTTGCCTATGTACCCGCGAAACCATGAGCAACCCCCAGATGGATATGTCTGTTTTGATCTTCTTTAGCTGCTTCAGTATAGCTTCTTCTTCTAACTACTTTTCCCTCTGTTTTTCAGCCTCCTTCTCTTTTCTGGATGCTTTGGGTTGGTCCAGGTGTGGGGGCTTCAAATACCGCCCACTCCTGGTCATATGACCCATCTCCTCAGAGTACCAAGTGTCGTCTGGCAAGTCCTAGCCTCAATCTTCGTCGATGTGGGCAAGATGCAGATCATCATCTTCCCATCATACTCCTTCGGCAACCGACAGGAAATTGTCCGGTTCCGTTGTAATTACTCTCACATCACAGTCATCCCCCGCGGGGTGTTTGGCTTTTCTAGCTTTCTGACTATTCTCATCCCTTTCCTGTTCAAACCATTTCAGTGCGGCTTCTTGCTCCGTATCCGCAATACTAACAATGCCCGATTCCTGAGCTGAATTCTTAATACCGGTGCTTTCCGACAATTTCCCTTGTCCTCGGCCATTCCGGCCTTTATAGCAGTTCCTGCTTTTGGCTGCTCCAGCTTTGGTTGAAGTTCGTCATCCATATCAGGTTCATCACTGAGCCACCCAGAGTTGTCTATCGACCTGTTCAGATCGAACCAGTTAATGTGCACATCTCCCGAATCTTGCTCATCGAAAAACTGCAGATTGTCGATGTCTTCCTCCAGATCAGCTAGATAATCTAATCCCTAGCTTGGGCCATCCTCCCGGACTACACTAACCTTCATTCCTGTTGGTAACTCCATCTCTAGTTTGGCCTGATTGGTTGGCACAATGTAGCGGCATGGGCTGTATTCCTCCTCAGATAAGTCCACAGAGCCCTCAGGCACTGACCTGACGTTCTCATTCCCCACCGAGGCTACCCTGCCTTTATTTACCATAGTCACCACCACTGGTTTGGATTGGGGTGTGGACGCGTTCATCATGCACAAGTCTATCCTTTTTGGGATAAACAACGCTGGCTTAGGTAGGTGGAAGGGGGTGATATATATACTGGGGTCGTAAGGGACGGCTAGTGTATGGATGAGGTTCGCATGCCAAGGTGGAGGGGCTTGGTTATGTGGTGGGAGGGGATTTGTAGTGACCTTAGGCTTTTGAGGGGGCGCTATCACCTTATTGTCAATGAGATCTTGAATCTCATGACGCAATCTGAAGCATAGATTAGTGTCGTGACCATGCTGTTGGTGAAAAGTGCAGTATTTGGCTGGGTTGTGTTTCGGGGGAAGAGGATCGGGTAGGGAGCGAGGCTCTACTGGCTTAAGGTGCCCCTTTTTTATCAGGACCCCTAAGGCTTTGGATAAGGACATATATAGTGGGGTGAAGACCCTTTGGCCTCGGGGTTGGTGGCTCGAGGTTTGTGAGGTTGTATTGGATGTATCGGCAAACGGGTTGGCAGTTTTAGGCATGGTGGTGACCATACCCACATCAAAAGGCCTTGCAACTACATTACCACTCGTAGTCACATTGGAACTGCGAGTGAAAGTCCTTTTGGGCTGCTCCTTCTCGTGGTCTATCAGACCCTACTTCATTGCATCCTCTATTTGCACCCCTATTTCGTGGAGGTCAGCAAAAGTAGACAGAGGTAAGACTATCATCTTCTGTAACAGTCTTGGTTACAGGTTACAGACCACCATTCTGATCTGGTCCTTTTCAGCCGGTCAAATGGTCATCATGGAGGCCTTGGCCCTCCACCGAGTCACAAAATCGGAGAAGCCCTCCTTTGATTCCTGGTGAGTCGCTTCGAGATCACGAGTAATGACCTCAATTTAAGTATTATAGGAGTACTGTGCTATGAAGGCCTCAGCCATCTCCTCTCAATTTCTCTTCACAGAGTCTTCAAGCTTAGCATACCAGATGGCTTCTATACCGGACAGGGTCCGGCCAAAGAGAGACAACTTCTGTAATCTGGTGAGACCCATAGGTCGTAAAATGCTAGAGAATAGCCGTAGGTGGACCATAGGATCCCCAGAACCATCAAATCGGTCTATATATGGCATCTTAAATCTATCTGGCAATGTCACTGTCAAATCTGTATAACCACCCTCAATATCAAGGATCGAATTCACGCCCTGTGCCCGCTTAAAGAGCTTTTCCAGCTTCCTCACTTTCAGCGCAGTAGGGTCGACCTCAAATTCAAACGGCGCCTCTATCGGCTAAACCGGTACCTTGGAGGTCTGAGGTGGAATGGGATCTACCTGAATTCCTGCATTTTCCTAGACATTAATTGTGACCTCAGGTGCCAAAATTCCTACTGGGGGTGCATGGGATGCTGATGCTACTACAGGTTGCGATTGTTGTTGTTGAAGCCTTTCTATTACCTCCGCTTGGCGGGCTACAACCTCGGCCTGGCGGGCTGTGGTCTCAGCTTGTCGAGCAGCATCCAGCTGCATGTTCTCAATGGTCTGTTGGAGTTGGCAGAGCATATCTACCATAGTGAATGAAGGATTTTGAGCCACCGGAACTGATGAATACTCTCTGTTTGGAGTAGAAGTAGATGATTGAACTTCACTGAATAAAAGTAGCTGCCAAACTGGTGAATTATGCCTGACTTTCCTCTGTCTTGTAACTGGCGATAGTGAAGCAAACACTGGCTATCCTCTCGTAAGATCTCTGGATCGGTAAAGTCGCCTTACTCGGGTCTAGAGTGCTTGGGGGGTAACAGGCTCGTCTGAAACAATGGTGTAAATTACCTTGCAAAAAGAAAATAAAGCAAAAGGAAACAAAAATCAAAAACTGCATAGCACCTCGGCTCAAATTCAAACAACATGCAGTTGCAAATGTAAGCTGGAGAACTGTACTTAACACTGAATTTCTGCCTCCCAAAAACTGATACCCTCAAACTGATACCCAAACTTGCAACTGATACATACATTCTTGCAGAGTTTCACTCTAAAAGCACGTATCAAGCAAGTGAGAGCCAAAACACCCCTATGATGCGTTAAGGTTACCATGTCCTAATTTCGTCAGGAGCTAGGGGTTCACTACGCAAACAAGTGATTTCATACAATTCCTGCATTTGAGTGAGCAACCTGTCCTAGTTTGGAACAGTCTCTATGGCTTCCAATATGCAACTAGATCGATTAGTCAAAAAGGGTACCTCAGCAAGACTACCTAATATACCTCTCGTACCTAACACCGAGAAGTGAAAAGGGGATCAAACGGTACAGCGGTAATCCAGATCCAAGGGTTGTGTTCCCATCGTGGCAGAGCCCACAACTGGTCAGCCTTTTGGCAAGCTTTTCCAAACAAGCCTCCAGCAAACCATTCAGGAATAGCAGATGGCAAACACTGTGACTTAGACGCACCCATGCAAATACAAATGCAAAGAAACACATAAGTGTAGATAAAACAACATATCATGAGTTCAAGTCAAGTCCTCTAAATCCCCAGCAGAGTCGCCAGAAACTGTGGACTTGCCTTTTTCGCGCCCCGCCTTTCGAAAAGGTTTGAAAAGAAAGGCCTTATAGTTCAGACTCACACGGTTCTGAATCTAGTCTCATAAAAGCAATGTGAAACTGATAAACACCAAAGAGTCCAAATCCAGCAAACCTTTTTGGAAAATCAATTTTCAATCAAATAATGCCAAAATTGGACTACTTTGCCAGATACAGAGTCGCCACCTAAATATTTTGTTTTTGGGAAAATTTAGGAAACCCTGACTCGTGCCAAAGGCCACGTGTCCGTCATCACCAAAGTTGCCTCGGCTTGGGAACTTGGGTACGAGAGGGGAAGGTCCTGAAATGAGCACCCCCGCTCGCCCAATCAAAGATCGGCCTCTACTAATCATGATATGAGTTTTTATAAACATTATGTGTTCTTCTTCCGGTTATTAATCTAACCTTACTATGTGATGCGCACATGCAAGTATAGACTAGTTTGCCCGAATTGGAACAATTCAACTCATGTTTGTTTGCGAAAATGGTTTGAATTTGCCACCTCAAGTGGGCTTAAAGTTGCAGATTTGCCACCAAACATAGTGGGCTTAAAACATGATTTGCCATTTCAAAAAGTGGGCTTAAAACGAACATTCGTTGAATCGTTCCAATTCAAACAACAAGCCTTCATCCACAGGCATTTAAACAGTTTAGCAAGTAAGCACATAGCCTCATGGCAAGCATGCGAAACATGGCCATATGGCAATCACACTCATGCAAGTATGCTAAAGCACAAAACTAACCGAGTACTCCAAACCAAAATAAAAACTAGTTAAAACAATGCATGATCCTAACTATATTAAATGACTAATGCAACACATGCAATATGTAATTTAATAGGCTCGGCTACTAATATGGCATATGAATCGATTTGAACAACATGCGATAAACACATATTCAAATAAGATATTGAAACAACAATGCAGTTTGAATGATGCGCCGAGCCTCGGTGCATGCGAGACAAATGAATGGATGCAAACATGCAAGCATAAGGTATGCTAATTGAAAATGTCCCTAAACTAACCATCAAAAGCGGTTAAATAAAAGGGAGAAAGACGTGGAGTTGGAAAACATACACACACGCACGCACACTTATTACAACATTATGCCCTCGCGAAGGAGGGTCCGAACAAATAAAGCAAAAACTAATTAGCTAGCAACCAAGCTAAGCTAATTTAAAACTAATCTAATTAAGCTAATTAGACTAATTATTACAACACTTGAAATGAGTAATTAACTATCTAAGCTAATTAAAATAAATTAATTAGGCTGAGCTAATTAAATATTACAACACAACTAATTAGCTACAACTAATTGAACTATTACAACACAATTCATTATACTAATGAAACAATTAAATAACAATGCATTTGATGTGAGCATCAAGGAAGATGGATAGAGATTGCATGCGCATCGCCTGAAAGCTATTCTATCTGCCCCAGACTGCCTCTGTTTCACCTTCAACCACTACCTCTGTTTCTGCAAAACTGCACTGCTAGCCACACACCAAGGGCCAGCTGTGCATTACTGATGGCCGGCTGGGCCTACAGAGGGCCGGCTATGCACTGATTTGGTGCAAACTCTGTTTTTGTGCTCTGGGGTGAAATCAGTGCAGACGGAGCATTTTCAAGCTCTATCTGTCCTCCCTTTCTTCTCTGTCATAAGAAAGCCTCAAGAGAAGGTTGGGATTTATTCCAAAACCATCAATGAGGGATGTAATCGCTTGATGATCTCGGATATCATTTTGGACTAAAAATCAATGAATGCTATGCAAATGGACCCCTCCCCTTTTGTCATGGAATGAACTCAAAAAGAGGAAGTTGAGACGCTTCAAGGACATAAAAAAACACCATAAATTGATGCTTCGTGACCCTTGATACAAGAAACTTGGCATAACGTCCGATCAAGTTCAAGCTATTCAAGCCATTTTCTTTAAGTGGGTTGATCCAAATTCTAAACCAATTATTTTAGGCCTAGCCATTCATTAGTCCATTTCTCCAAATATGATGTTTAAAGTCCTCTTATCCAAGAAGTGATGTCAAACAAGAGGTCCCTCTAAAACATGAGAAAGAGACTACACCGTTCACGATGAATCTCCGAAGAGATTAAGCCATTAAGTGTAGATCTCCTTTATATGCCTTGAGTAACCTCAATTGGTTGAAACCATTCTCATGAATGAAAGATATGGATCCATTGATTGATTAGTAAAAATCAGCCTCAAAGCATTTGAAATGAACCAAGAAAGCATATTAAGAAAAAAGTATGTTAACTATGTAACCTCAAGGGTGCCTAACAAGATGTGAACCAAATGGAAAGGCTTAGATAACCTCAAAACAGTCCCAAATACATGCAAATCAGAGATAAAACATGCATGAAAAGAGGACAAAAAGCTAGGCAACAAAGATAAGAATTGAAGGCTAAATGACAAGAATAAGGAGGGGTAGCTAATCCCTCCATTTTTGGAGCTTCAAAGCATAATTTTCAGCCCTCTTAAAACCTTTGAAAATTATTTTGAATACTAAAGAAAGAGAGTGAAAAGGAGAAGAGTTTAGGTTATGAAATAAAGGTGTAAAAAGAGCAAGCTCTTTCTACCCTTTTGTAACCCTTCCAACTCAACTCCAACACTTCAAACAAGCTCAAAAACAACCAAGACAGCAAGAATGAGGGAGTAAAGAACAAAAATGAAAGCAAGGAAAAAGGAAGCAAGCTTATACCTTTCAAGAAGCAAGCTTGCTCTTAGAGTTTCCAACTCAATTTCAATGCACTCTCAAGCTTGAATTACACTTCCTCAAGATCAACCAAGGCTTTAGGATGATCAAACAAGGTTGTATAGGGTGTGTAGTGGTGGTGTAAGTAAACTAGGTTAGCTCAAAGGATTCCTTGCAATGGAAGAATGAGAAGTCTAGGCTCTCAAGGTGTATATCTCTCTTCTAGATATTTGTTCAACCCTCAAAACAATCCCAGAGCTTCGGTTTTATAGAATTCGAGTTGGAAAGGTGACAAATATCTTCAAAAATGGACAGCTGGCGGCCTCCCGCCCAAAACAATGTTTATCGCCATCGAAGGTTGGCCGACAATTCATAGCCACGGCCGGCCATCACCAATGCACAGCCGGGCCTTGATGGCCTCCCCTGTTTTTTTAATTCAAACTCAGCTCAGGGTGAGAAAAGGTCCAGAAATAAAACCCAAGGGTTTAAACAAGGTAAATGTTGAAGATGTGAAGCTATTTTGGAAGCCTGATTTATTCCGAATCGCTGCGAATTCGCGATTCAACTTTCATCACTGAGTGCACTGAATCAAGCGTCTAAGTCTTGTGGGCAGTCAAAAGTGGGGTGTCTACACCAGCAAGTGTGGCACACACATAACTTATGGCGTGGTGCTGAACGATGATGGCAACAGATGACTGAGTGCGCTAGGGGGCAACTTGGATGGTGCGCCAGGGGGCAAGTTTGGTGGTACGCCAAGAGAGGGCGACTTGGATTATGCGCCAAAGGAGGTGGCTTAGGTGATTTGCATGGTGTATAACCATGTTCACAATGATATAGGTATAATACCCCCTCTCAAACTCAAATAGGTTTGAAGATAGAAACCAATTTGAGATTGAAGTAGAGGGAAAAATAAAGTGGAGCAGAAACATACAAAAAAGGAGATTGCGAGTAAAAAAAATTTTATGATAGAAATATTTGGGGTAGGAATAAATTAGCAGATAGAGGAAGAAATTACCATGAAATGATAGTGAAAAGAAAATATAGCAAAGGAATAGGTTGAGGTCCAGCCAGGTGCCTATAGCTCTGATACCATGTTAGAATAGTAAAAAGAGAGAAAGAAAATAATATGTATTGTATTGAATGAATTGTCCTATACAATAGAAGGCCTGTATATATAGGTTGAGAAAAAAAAAACCCTACTAGAAATCTAACTATGAGAAAGAATATTCTATAAGAAACCTAACTATGGCAATACCTAATATATCCAGGAAATCAATACCTAATATATGTAGGAATATATATCATATATACATTAACATTATATATAAAATTTTATTTTCGAAAGACAAAATACAAAAAATTAAAATAATTATCATATTTTTAATAAATAAAATATTATTTCATCCCGTGCATAGCGCGGGTGACATGCTAGTAAATAAATAATTAAGAGATAGTGAAATAATATATACTGTTTTTTGGTAATTGTTAAATGTCTAATTAAATGGGTGGTTCTCCACCGAGAAAGACGATCATGTGCATTTATTGTGGGAGCAAGATTAAAAGTCAGTTTATTGGATTTTTAGTTTTTTTGGATCATATCACCTCTTTATTTTTTTTTATATATTTTTTCAAAAATTTAAAAAAATAAAAAATTAACTTTTAACCTACTTCTCAAAATAGGCAATCTCATACAAAATTTTTATTACAAAAAAATATATAACTTTGTTATTCATAATTTTTATCACAAAAATTATTATTTTCATCACAATAATTTTGTAACTCCCACAACAAAAATCATACCTTTTCTTATGATATATACTTTTTAAGAGTCCACATGGTAGTATTTCCTTTCTCGAATATAAAAAAATAAATAAATTTATATACAGAAAATTTATTCGATAAATTGTTTTGTTGAAATTATTTTTTGATAAAGTTTTAATTTGTTTTCTGTATTTTCAAAAACTACCTTCTCATAAAAATAAAAATGCATATGAAAATGAGGGGTATTATAAAAAAATTCATTGTTAGAAGTTCTAACTTAGAACAAAACATTGAAAATGAAAAAGATATTGGGGGTGTTTGGTGCGGCTGTTAAAATATATTATTAATTATAATGTAACAAATTATAGATTATAATTTTAATCAGATGTTGTTTATCTATTTGGTGCAACTGTTAAATTATAAATTTAAGTTGCTGAGTAGTGTTTGATAAATAAATTGTAAAACAGCTTTTTGAATTAACTTTTATTTTTTATTATTCATTACTAGTCTACATTTCCCATAAAAAAATAATAATGATAATCCATAGTCCATTTCGATCTTTTTCTCTTTTTTAAAAAATAAAAAATAAAAAAATTTAAGGTTATAATTATAAATTAACATGTTCACAGCAGAAACTGATAATCAGAAGCAGGGGGTGGACGTTTCTCAGAATCAACCTTTTTAAGTTAAAATAAGTTATTAGAATAAAAAATTATTTGAAATAAGCTTAATCAAATAGTTTAAAATAATATTTTCAAAATTAGAATTTATAAGTTGGTCAAAATAAATAACACCAAATACATCCCCATTGAAAATCTAGGTTTGTGGAAAAATTGGTCGTGTTTGATTTTGTAAAAAAATGTTAAAAGTTGTTAAAGTATCCATAGAAAAATTTGGGTTTGTGGAAAAATTGGTCATCTTTGATTTCGTTAAAAAATGTTAAAAGTTGTTAAATTATCCATGGAAAAAGTATTCATGGATTTGTTCAGTTGACTTGTTGATTTAAAGTTACATTTAATTGAGGGAGAAAATATTGAGTATTCTTAGAGCAATACTCTATTTTATTTATAATTGATGCTTAACTGTCTATCTCTTAAAATTTCAATACAAAAGCAAATAGCTCTCATGGTTTAAATCAATAATAATTTTTCATCGCGGAGGCATCAACCAAATATACTACTGATTAACTCAAAATATATTAGGGGCCAGTGGCAGAGGAAGTGAAGACCCCCTAGTGGCAGAGGAAGTGAAGACCCAGGGGGTCACTTGTCCCCTGGATTTTGGGATTTTTTTTTAAAAAAAATTTACAAACATAAAAAAAATATTTTAAATAAAAAAATTACAAAAATATTATTAGAGTAAAATGTCAATGACATTTTAAAAATTATAAAAACAATAATCGTTGCTTTAATTGAAAATGAAGGGACTATTATAAATCATATTATTTATGAAATTTTTTGAATGTAATAGTGATGTCATTATTATTAACATACAAGTATAAGTAATCTCACTATAAAGATATAAAATTTATTTGGTTGTTAGTTATATTTGACATGTGAGGTTCACTCTCAATGTGTTTATGTACTATTAGTTTGTGATATTACATATCAATGATGATGTGATATTACCATTATATTGAATTTTTAATCAAATTTTGTATAAAAAAAAATTGTCATTATATAATTTATTTTAAGACTTATGTCCATATATTTTTTTTTGTATTGTCCATGATACACTAGTTACAAATACCATTATTTTTTTTGGATATTTCCCGAAATCAATCGTAAAAACTTGCATGAAATATTTTTATAAAAATTTTCGATATTATAATTAATAAATGCCTCCTTTAATTTAATTTTCTACTCCATCACTGTTAGGGGAAATAGAAAACAATTCTTAAAAACAAAACCACACGAAAAACAATTCTTTAACCATCTTGTTATCATCCTCCTCAACTTGCCTCTCGTTTTCCTCACAGTAATGCCAAGTGTTCAAACAAAATTATTCAGAAAAATATTAACAAAAAGAAAAAAGGTGAGTAGAGATTCATTTCAATTATAAATTTTATTATACAAAAACTAAATTTAAGTCACACATCACATTTTGAGATAAATTTATTGACAATTTTTTTACATTCCTATTATTGTCATTTTTCACGTTAGATTAATATCAATCACTCAGCAAAAATATTATAAACTCAAAAATTTTATTTAAAAATTATTTAAAAATAATAATATATAATTCAGATTCATCTTACACATACGCTACAGAACATAAAAACCGTCAATTTTCACCTAACAACTCATTCTTGATCCAAATCTAAGACAAGATTATAACTTACTGATTGTACAACGGCCCAAACAAACCATTGCCCATTCATTGATCATGGTCATAGTCATAGTCATAGTCATAGTCTAACCCACTCACCTAGCAAGCTATTAGCCAAACTAGTAGTGGGAAAACAAAACAAAAGTATCCATAGCGTCTAGACTTCGTTGATTTAATTGTATAACACAAAAGAGAAAAAAAATCGTATCCAAAGTGTCGATCACTCTGCTGGTTTAATTGTCTTTTCAATCAATTTTGGTTGTGAAAAATATAACACAAAGGAGGTTAAAAAAAAATCATATCCAAAGCGTCGACGACTTCGCTAGTTTAATTGTCTTTTCAGTCAATTTTGGTTGTGGAAACTATAACACAAAGGAGAGAAAAAAAAAACTGTATCCAAAGCGTCAACGACTTCGCTAGTTTAATTGTTTTTTCTGTCAATTTTGGTTGTGGAAAGTATAACACAAAGGAGAAAAAAAAATTGTTAAAATTAAATATCTCAATTTTACAAAAAAATTGAATCTATTATCGAATTAATTTAAATTAGTTTTACTAATTTAAATCGTTTATTTTATAAAATTAAAAAAACTATTCAAGCAAAAAATTAAATTGATGGAATATCGATTGTCATATTATTAGATCATTTTGATCTATATGACTTATATGCTCTTAAGAATGGACCATTAATATGTTATAATATATATGTGATTTGATCATATAATTATTTATATTTGATCAATGTAATTTTTTTCATATTCTTTTTAATTTGTTATATGAGATGAACGGTTTAGATAAATTGAAATTTAACTATGAAATTACAATTTTCAACTTTGATAAATCTAAACTCGAAAGTAAGGGATCCTCGTCATGTTAGCCCTTGTATAGATCAGTTTGAGCTTGAAATTTTATGATGTGGACAGTACATTCTAATTATAAAATAATAAAAAAATAATTATTATTTGATAAATTGTTTTGTTGAAATTATTTTTTGATAAAGTTTTAATTTGTTTTTTGTATTTTAATAAACTACCTTCTCATAAAAATAAAAAATGCATATGAAAATGAGGGTTATTATAAAAAAATTTCATTGTTAGAAGTTCTAACTTAGAACAAAACATTGAAAATGAAAAAGATATTGCGGTATTTGGTGCGGCTGTTAAAACATATTATAAACTATAACTTAACGGATTATAAATTATAATTTTACTCAGAAGTTGTTTATCTATTTGGTGCAACTGCTAAATTATAAATTTAAGTTGTTAAGTATGTTTAGTAAATAAGCTGTGAAATAACTTTTTAAATTAAGTTCTATTTTTTTGTTATTCATTACTAGTTCACATTTCCCGTAAAAAAATAATAATAATAATAATCCATAGTTCATTTGGGTCTTTTTCTATTTTTTAAAAAAATAAAAAAAATCTAAGGGTATAATCGTGAAGTAACATGCTTACAGTAGGAGCTGATAATCAAAAGTAAGGGGTCTATAGTTTCTCAAAATTAACTTGTTTGAGTTAAAATAAGTTGTTAAAATTAGAAGTTATTTAAAATAAATTTAACCAATTTGAGGCCTCGAAATTGTTTTTTGTTTTGTTTTGCATTTTTTTTTTTTTTTTTTTTTGGCAAGGGTGGTTATGCGTAGGGGTATGCTAAAAAACTAGACATCCTACACCAACTCAACCTGTGTAGTTTGATAAAGTGATAAAATTAACTGATCAGTTAGGCTACTGGTTATAATTTGTTAATTCCATATAGTTTTGTACAAGTCCCTACTATATTTTTATTTCAAATCAGGATAGGGACTAGTACAAAACTGTACAAAATTAACAAATTTTAACCAGCAGCCTAACTGATTAGTCAATTTTATCACCAAACCAATCCAATAGCTCACCTTATCAAACCACAAAAACTAAGTTGGTGCGGGATGTCTAATTTTTTAGCACACCCCTACACATAACCACCCTTCAAACAAACAAAAAAAACAAAAACAAAAAACAAAACCAAATCAAACCAAACCAACACAGCAAATATATATATATATAGATTATTCGAGCCACGAAATTTCGAGGCCTCTAACACGACTGTTTAACCAAACAATCCAAAATAACTTTTTCAAAACTAGAATTTGTAAGTTGGCCAAAATAAACAACACCAAACACACCCCTATTGAACTCTCTCTGTCTCTCTTTTGTTTAGTTGACTTGTTGACTTAAAGTTAGGCCTTGTTTGGCATGCGCCTGTTTTAGTCTAAATGTCAAAAAATCACTAAAAAAATAAAAAAAGTGTATAATCTATACCAAAAAATCAAAGATTCTCTTTTATCTCTACTTTTTGCACATCGTTTTGTAAAAAATCAAAAATTCATTCCAAACATACTATTTTTTTTACCTCATGTTTTAACTAAAAAACTAAAAAATTACTAAAATAGCATGTTCCCAAACGAAACCTTAATTGAGGGAGAAATTACTCAATATTTTTAGAACAATACTCTAATTATAAATCCTAACTGTTTGTCTCTTAAAATTTCAATACAAAAGTAATAACTCTCATGATTTAAATCAATAATAATTTTTCATCGAGGAGGCGGCAACCAAATGTACTATTGATTACTCAAAATATATTAGGGGGAATAGAAAACAATTCTTAAAAATAAAACCACATGAAAAACAATTCTTTCACCATCTTGTTATCATCCTCCACAATTTGCCTCTGCTTTTCCTCACAGTAATGCCAAGTGTTCAAAAAAATTATTCAGAAAAATATTAACCAAAAAAAAAAAAGGTGAGTGGAGACTCATTTCAATTATAAATTTTATTATACAAAAACTAAATTTAAGTCACACATCACATTTTGAGATAAATTTATTGACAATTTTTTTACATTCCTATTATTGTCATTTTTCACAACAGATTAATATCAATCGTTTAGCAAAAAAAATTTCCCAAGTTTCAATTATTTTCTTTTCTTTTTCTTCCTCGATCAAAAACTCCAATTTACCCCACCAAAAGTCACTATTATTATTAACATCATTATTTATTATTGGGTTATTACTTGTAAATAGAAGAAAGTTTGAACAAAATCAAACAATGAATGAGAATAATAATCAAAACTATTTTTTGAAGCAATCCATCAAAGAAGAGGCAAGTATGTACATAAATATCAAAGTACAATCCTTAATTTCTGTGTTTTTTTTTATATGTAAAAATGAATATTCAGTCTGATTTACGTCAATACCATTCGGATTTAAAAGTCCAAACAAAACAATTGTTTGGCACTAGAAGACCAAACAAGCTAACTTGGATCCAATCTCGGTTTCATCAATTTCCTTCTTCAACTGGTATCCAACGTGCTTCTTCTTCAATAATTGACAATGAAAAGACTGAGAATTGAATGACGTTGCTAAGACGTGACTGAGAGTAAGCAGTCGTGACTGAGAATGACTGAGACGAGAAGATGGAGAGTTTTTCTAAATTGATTTTATATTAAGGTTATTATTTAGGTATATCATAAAATTGAAACAATATATTATTTAAAAATAGTTTATGAAAAATATAATATATTGAGAATAAATTATATATTTAAATAATTTAATAGTGAATAATGAGAAATTAGGCATACTAACTGATTTAAGGGATATTTATACACAAGTTTTAATTTATGAACTTATACTCCATTAAGTCATAATTAAGATTTTTTGGACCTTCAAGTCCCATTAAATTTTTAATAGTCAGAATTATCATTCAAGCAATTAGTGTTCATCATTTATGATTATCTATAAACATGATGATTTGACATTTATTTTGATTTTCAAAACTTTAAAATATCAACTTTCAAATTGGAAAAACTAAAAAAAAATTATGTGCACAAAAAAAAAAAAAAAAAAAAAACTAACATTTTTTAAAATTAAAAAAAATTTGAAAAAATCAAATTGTTTTTTTGGTGTAAAACTGAAAATTGTGTCTATAAAAAAGTATGATGATAGAACATTAATGTACAGAACTGGAAAAAAATATATATAAATAAATAAATAAACTAATAATATTCTCAATTTTTAAATTTTAAAAAAAATGATAATGTTATCAATTTTATTAGATAGTTGAATCAAACAAATAAGTAAAAGGACAAAAATGTTTAATCTCATATTCTATTTTTTTTCATCAGTTATAAAACAATTATCTAAAACATTACTATGCAAAATTGATAATATTCTTAATTTTAAAAGTTAGAAAAAAAACTAATAATATTATCAGTTTTACTAAATGAAACTTATTAGTTCAAAATTTTTTAAATAAGACCTAAACTATTATAACATTTATAAATGGGACTTTTAGATAATTAACTATTGATTGGTTTTTAAGTGTAATCCCCCTTAGTTGTCTCAAAATGGTAGGTGCATACCTTCTTCAACAGTAACAAGTTTATCCCCGAGTCCCTCAAAACTACAATAAAATTACTAATGCCTACTCAATTTTCCCATGAGTCCAAATTTTTTGAGAAATGCCTACTAATTTTCTTCTAATTACCATCCAAGCCAAACAAAAAGCAAAAGACTAAAATAATAATAATAAAAATAAATTCTCCCATTTCAATTTATCTCTTCTTTTTCGTAAAAAAATTAAGTTCCAAACATAACATATAGGAATGCACAAGAAATAATAATCAATCATGTGTAACGTGTACAAAATTACCAGCAATCAATCTGTTCTCTAGAAAACCAAATGTAGCAAAATTAAATTATATATACGAAATAACCCATTTTCCATCCGCGACTTGCTGATCTTTTTTATACCTATGACAGTTCTGCAAATGTCATTATCAACTTGGAATATAAATATCCACATTCAATCCTTCGAATTCTAATAAATAATAGGATCTGCAGATTGTCAGGCAACCGTAATCACTGATCGTGCAGCAACTCGTTTGCCTTGTCCAACCAAACATTGTATGCCTCATCAGTTAAATGAACAAAGTGCACCTGGAAAAATCATTATTTTTTCACATGAATTTTACGTTACTTACAAGTTTCTCAACCTTTGAATGATCAAAGACTAAAGTGGGAGACAAAAGTAAAATCTCAAAAGTGTGCATGCATTCAAACCAACTTCTTAACATAATTTCCATTTTCGAAGTGAATTTTATTTTTGTGGGGTGGAGGGAGGTTGGAAGAAGTACTCCATGATCTGAACTATGTCAGTTACAGGGAAGTGGTCTGGACAAGGTCAGATTGGAAACAAGGAGTTTAAAAACAATTTGCAGGGACTCAGAATTCTGTATAGCCTAGGCTTGAATGTCCATGACAAATACGGACAATGTTTCCAAACAAAACCACGTGGAAACCTACCCACCCATCACAAAGACTGACACAAGGAAATACCTTAACGCCTATGGCTATTATATTGGATGCCCCAGAAACAACAATGCCATAAGCGCTGTGCTTTAACTTTTCTTTCCACATAAAACTTGATTCTGAATGATGATCCTGTACTAGTTTTAGTTCGTGCTTAGGAAATCATAATTCTTTTTGCTCATCAATCAACATATCACCAAAGAACACAGTCAGTTAAAACATAAAGATTATAGGAAATAAGATATGCAACATTTCAATCCGGAAAGTGAAACTGAGGATTACCATTACATGAAGTGTCAAGTTTTTGTAATTGGCAATTCCGTTTGACAAAACTCCTTTCAGTTGTAATTTTATTTGCTTTTATGTTTCAGTGAGACTGTGAGTGTTTTTGCGAATTCAACCCGAATTGTGCTTGTTAGAAGAGTTTGTCCTGACATTCTATATCTTGAGCATTCTTTATTTGCTACTTCACTAAAGTGGTTTGACCGCTCGAGTGGTCAGTTGCGCTCGAATCATCTAGTATCTTTGCTTGCAAACTAAACTTTTGGGAAATATGTTTCACTGCTCGAGCGGTTGGCCTATATGTTTTGCACCACCTTTACTCACACCGCTCGAGCAGTGAAATGTGCACTCGAGCGGTCTTCGCAGCTCCGTTTTGTATAACGTGCGCCGTTTGCTGTTTTTAGGGTTTAATCCGTCCAGATTCTCAAAGAAAAGAAAAATACAAAATGTTTTACATTGGAGGGTGTTTTTATATGAGTTTCCTTGATGTATAGAGGTGATCGATTGATCAACGAACTACAGAGTGTCAAACATCAAGGGTCGAGTTTATTCTTTTATTCACATAAAGAGAGAGGTATTCTTCGGTGGACTCTGGGAAACTTGGGCTTAAAGCTTTGGTGGATTCTGAAGTGGGTCATTGTTGTGGATTCAACGTTGGGCAAAGTAGTTCTGCGGTGAAGACGGTGTTGGAAGAGGCATATTGGCTTTGGATCAATTGGGACTTGGATTCGCTAGGTAATTGATGGTACTCATGTGTAATTCCTTTTTATCTTTTTAGTGGATTGTTTTGTCAGTTTGGCTCGTAATGTTTATTTATCACAATTGGAGGTGCTCCAATTGTGATTTTTTTCACGTTAAATCGTTGTGCTGATTTGTGGTTGATTGTTTGATTGGGATTGATATTCACTGTTTAAAATTGATACATAATCACAAATCAATATCTCGAGGGTTGTTAAGATTTTTCATAAAGCAATTCCGGGACAAGTTAATACCTCCTTGAAGTCATTTGCCAATTCTCTAACTGTAGATATAGCTATAGTGGCAGCTTCATCCAAAGGATACCTGAAAAAACATATGAAAATCAAATAAAATTAGTGGTCATGCTGCTATTGATAAACACCATGATGAAAAGATTCAAAACAATTGCTTGAGCCAGTATCGTGTAAACTAAAGATGGTTTTATCCATCCATTTATTTATTCTATTATTCAAGGAACCTTAACAGAACAATTTGCACGTGGCCATATAACCTAGGTTGATTAATAATGCATTCAACATCTCAAGTCATTCTCATACATGGCGAGATGGTCCACAAGTCCACCCAGCTAGTGAAGATAGTGATGTCTCAATCTAATATGCAGGAGTTTTGGGAAAGGCGACTTAAAAATTCACAATATTATTGCATTTGATTAGACATACAGAATAAACTTTAACAACTGACAGTTCTTTTAACCAACTTACCTATGATTACCACATGATATGGCAGTATATGCAATATATTGAATGTTGTTCTGTTTGGCAACACGTAAACTGCTTCTGTTACAAATTTGGGCAAAAAGAAATCGTAATAAAATGACCAAACAAAACCAAATAACCAAACCAAACTAAGCCTTGTGTCCTAATCAAGAAGCAAAACCGAATAAATATAAATATATATATATATATATATAAATGAATTATGGGTGGGAAACTTATTACCTGTATGCACTTCTTAAAGAGGCTTCAGGGTTAGGATCGACATCGTATATGGGCCCAACAGTGTGAATAACGTGAGAAGCAGGCAAATTAAAACCTCTGCATATACACAACATCCTTGTATATTCATAATGAGCTACATAAACATAAAGTTGGACAATACCACTATTATAGAAGCTGAAGTAGGAAAGCCTACTGTGTAATCCTCGCTTCTCCAGTGGGACAGCGAATTCCACGTTCGACTTCTTCTACATCATAGCATGCTGCTCGGAGTTCCTTACCAGCAGCTCGGTGTATGGCTAAGAAAATACACACAGACTAATTGACAGAGTTCATAATAGAACATGTTCAACAGAAAATGGTGAGAAATTACCTCCATCAGTACCAGCACCTCCAAGCATCCGCTGATTTGCTGGATTGACCTATGAGAACAATGATCCAAATTAAAAAAATAAATATAAATAAAAAATCACTAAAGCCCCATCATAGTGTTTGGATTTTCAGATTTAGCTGATGTGCCAAATCCAACAATGATCCATCATTTTGAATTCTACAGTACTAAAATTGAATTTTAGTAGAATCCCTGGACAAAGTTTTAACCCTGAAATTAGCTACGTAATGGCTGAAAGGTGTTATGTAAAATCAATGGAAGCCAAAATTTAGGAGCTCACATCATAAAATCTAAATCCAAGTTTCATAATGCAACATTGTTTCACATTCTCGTACTGTGAAATTAACTAACCAACCAACCAACCAAACAAACCAAGCCTTATGTCCCATCAAATGAGATCAGCTGCATGAATACTTCTTCTCCAATCAACTCTATCCCAGGCCATTTCGTTAGTCAAATTAAGGAGATTCATATATCTATTTACTATACTAGTCCACATCAATCTAGGTCTACTCCTTCCCCTAACACTACCATCTACCGTCACTGTATTGCATCTCTTCACTACTGCCTCTATTAGTCTCTGTTGTATATAACCAAATCATCTCAGTCTATTTTCTCTCAACTTATCTTCTATCGGTACTACTCCTACCCATTCTTAAATATATCAATTCCTAACTCTGTCTTTTCTAGTCTTGCCACATATCCACCTTAGCACTCATCCTCTCTATATGTTATTTCTTAGTTGCCCAACATTCTGTCCCATACAGCATTGCTAGTCTAATAGCCGCTCTATAGAACTTCCCTTTTAGTCTAATGGGTACTCGTTTATCGCACAATACTCCAAACGTACTCCTCCACTTAAGCTACCCCACCTTAATTATGTGGACCATATCCGCTCCAATCTCCCTAGTCGTCGTGATAATCGATCCTAAATAACAAAAATGTTCACTCTTAGGTAGTTCTTGGTTCTCAATCTTCACTTCTTCTTTGCTTCCATTATGATTGTTATTAAAATTACACTCCACATACTCTGTCTTAGTTTTACTTATCCTTTAGATTCAAGTGTGTTTCTCCAAATCTTCAACTTAGTGTTAACTCATTCTTTAGTCTCATCTACTAATACGATATCATCTGTAAAAAGCATACACCATGGCACATCATCCTGAATATCGCGCATCAACTCATCCATAACTAAAACAAAAAGATAAGGACTTAAGGTTGATTCTTGGTGTGACCCTACAGAAATTGAAAATTCACTCGTCTCACCAGTAGACGATCTAATAGTGGTCAACACACCTTCATGCATATCTCTAATCACATCAATGTAACCTTTTGTTATCCCTTTCTTCTCTAACACCCACCAAATTATATTTCGAAGCACTTTATCATATGCTTTCTCAAGATCGATAAAAATCATATGAATGCCTCTTTTCTTTTCTCTATACTTTTCTATTACTCTCCTCAAAAGATAGATCGCTTCTATTGTTGACCTACCAGGCATAAATCCAAACTGATTCTCTGACACCTCTGTTATATCTTGCAATCGACGTTCTATCACTCTCTCCCACACTTTCATTGTGTAACACATTAACTTGATTCCTCTACAGTTGTTACAATTCTGAACATCTCCTTTCTTCTTATATATTGGCACTAAAATACTCTTCCTCCACTCCTCTAACATTTTCCTAGTCAACAAAATCTTACTTAATAACCTAGTCAACCAAACAAACCCCTTCTTATCCAAACATTTCCACGCTTCAATAGGTATATCATCGGGTCCTAAAGCCTTATTCAATTTCATTTTCTTAAGTGCAAACTCTACTTCAAAGTCCCTAATCCTACGATAGAACCTATAGTCCTGATTTTCCTTATTACTGTTTACTTCTTCCCCTTTTAACCTACCTCCATGTTCCTCATTTAACTTCTCAAAATAGTTCTCCAACCTCTCCTTAATCTCTTCATCCTTCACTAACGCCTTAGAGTCCTCACCCTTGATGCATTTAACCTGATTAAAATCTCTTGTTTTTCTCTTTTTTATCTTAGCCAGTTTGTATATCCTCTTCTCTCCCTCCTTACTATCTAGTCCAGTGTATAAGTCATCATAGGCTTTCAACTTAGTCTCCCTCACTATCTTTTTCGACCTCCTTATTGGCCAATCTGTAGCACTTAAGGTTTTCCTTAGTTCTATCATTCTGCCACTTTTTAAAGCTCTCTTTTTTCGTCTTTATTACCGCTTGGACCTCCTCCCTCCACCACTAAGTTTCCCTAAAGTTGGGTCCCTTTCCTTTCGACTCTCCAAGAACTTCCCTTGAGATTCTCCTTATACAATTGGCCATCGAGTTCTACATAGTGTTAGTAGCATCTTCCAAGTCCCAAGTACCTTCTTTATCCATTCTATTCTTAAATGTGTCTAGTTTATCCCCGTTTAAGTCTCACCATCTAGTTCTGCGATGCCCACTATCTTTCCGAGTTTGGTATTGCCATTTACAGCATACATCTAGTACCAAAATCCTATGTTGAGACGTCAAGCTCTCTCTAGCAATCACCTTACAGTCACTGCATTTTAGACGACCCTCTTTTCTTACTAGAAAGTAATCTATTTGGCTCCTAATTGACCCACTCTTGAAAGTTATCAAATGCTCTTCTCTCTTCTTATACATAGTATTGGCCACCACTAGGTCAGAAACCAACGCAAAATCTAAAATACTCTCTCCAGCCTCATTTCTATCACCAAAATCATACCCACCATACACCCTCTCATACCCAAGTTTATCTACTCCCTGTGTTACATGGACTCTTTTATTTCCCCCACAATACCCGTGTCCACCGGATATAACATAGGTAAGCGTGTGGGATATGTGTCTACCACTTGTACCCAATTTAGACACTCAGATCCTTTAATTTGTTACAATATATGAGAAGAAGAAACTCACATTTGCTAGTAAAGTAATAATTTTAGCCTCACGTTAATTAGATATAAAAATTTCATATTTTTTCCTGAATCCTATTTAATTTAAAGTATATTTGGATATAATTTACAACATTTCATTTGAGAATATTATATAATATGCAATAGATATGCATATATGACGCGTCTCCGTACCCATATTCAATTTTGGATACGTATCCCAAGATCCTAAGATTAAAATTGATGAGGGTCTGACGCTTGAATACACACCCACACCTGATACTTGTACCTGAGTCCATGTAACATAGTCTACTCCTACATGGCCATTGAAATCACCACCTATAACTAGGTTCTCTCCTATGGGTATCTCCTATAATACCCCATCCATTTGGTCCCAAAAAACTCTCTTTGTCTGATCATTTAATCCTACTTGGGGGCCATATGCACTAATAGCGTTCACTATATTCTCTCCAATAACTAATTTAATTAACATAATCCTATCACCTTTCCTAATGACCGCAACTACGTTTTCTACAAAACTTTTAGCAACTATTATTCCTACCCCATTCATGTGTCTATCCTTGCCACTATAGTATAGCTTAAGACCGGAATCCTCTATTTCCCGAGCTGCCATTTTCAATTGAATTCCAAATGAGACATGATGAGGCAATTAAATTTCCAAGGGACATCCAAACACGCCCTTACACCTTGATTGCTTGAGCCACCATAATCAAGGCGGGTTTGGCATTTCTATAATTTGAAATTAATTAATTATCTAACACAATTTTGTAACAACGCGCTTCTTCACAATTTGCTGACCACATTATTCATTTCATCAATGATCCGCAGTAAAATTTGCTCTTCAACTAAGCACAGAGATGCAAAATCTTAACATTACACCTAGAGTAACGGCACTATTGTTTGAGCATTCGTCACAAGGCCTACAAGAACTCCACGTAAGCTCCATAAATGTTCAAATCATAATGACATCACACCAAGTCTCGCAATCAGTGTTTTAAAAGGCTCCAGGCGCACCGAGGCGAGGAGGTCTCCTGTAGCCTAAGCGCGAGGCGCGCGCCTCACCAAAGCGAGGCGCACATAATAAAAGCAATGCAAAATTATAAAATAGGCAAAATTTTTAACATAACAAATATATGTAGTATATTAAAAAGTATAATATCCAACAAAAGGTATAAAGTATGACATTCATATCCACCAAAAACCTTATGTACTAAAATCATCATCCACATAATTCAATGCAACTAAGCTTCTAATATGTACCTATTGAGACTATAAGCACTGATTCAGTGTTCATTTTATTATTATTATTATTTTGATAGGAAAAAGAAACAGTGTAAAACAGAGGAGGAAAAAAAAACAGAGCAAGAGAAGAAGAACAAATTAGAGCAGAGCAGAGAAGAGGAGAAGAAGACGACCAAAACAGTAAAGCCAAAAAAAAAAAAAGAAGAGTAGAACAGAGGCAGAGAAAAGAACCAGAGAAGAAGAGAAGCAGAACAATCAAGGCAGAAGACAAGAACGAAGCCAAAAAAAAAAAAAAAACAAAGTAGAACAGAGGCAGAGAAGCGAACTAGAGAAGAGAAGAAGAATCGAACCAGAGGAGAAGAGGAGAAGAATCAAACCAGAAGAAAAGAAAAAAAAAAAAAAAAACAGAGTATAACAGAGGCAGAGAAGAGAAGAGAAGAAGAGGAGAAGAATCGAACTAGAGGAGAAGGGGAGAAGAATCGAACTAGAGGAGAAGGGGAGAAGAATCGAACCAAAAGAAAGAAAGAAAGAAAAAAAAAAAAAAAAAAAAAAAACCAGGGTATGACAGAACCAGAAGAGAGAGAAGAGAAGAATAGTCAAAGCAGAAGAGAAGAGAACCAGAGAAAAGAGAAGAGGAGAAGAGAACCTGTGTATTTGGCGTGTGTTATACTCTTCTTCACGTCGCTGCTTCTTCTTCTTCTTCTTCTCCACTAGGGCTTTTTTAAATGTTTTTGATCTGTTGAGCCACGTTTGTATCATTTTATAATGTAAATGAGATGTTATCCCATGTGGGTATCCACACAGTAAACAAATGAGGGCTGTTGGAGTGAAAAACATTTGAAGCGCATGAAGCGCACACCTCAGGCTTTATAATAAAGCACGTGCTTTGTCGCCTAAGCTGCGCCTCGCCCATGTTGCCTCGCCTCACCATGCTTGAGGCGCAATGTTGCGCTTCATCTCGCCTTGGGCTTAGGCGCGCGCCTAAGCGCGCTTTTTAAAACACTGCTCGCAATCACAGTCAATACCTATGGAGCACGGGTACGGGTACGGATACGAGTACTGGTACTGGTACTGGTACTGGTATGATAAGGGTATGTTGATACGGTAAAATCCAAAAATAGTAGGGTACGGATACAGCTTGGTGCGCTTGTAAAAAAATATTTATTTTTAATTTAGAGTAATGCAAAAATTAATTAAATGGTTTAATTTGTTAAGATCCAACCTATAATTAACATTTAATGCCAAAAGTAAAGGTATAAATCAAAATTAAATGTCAATATATTAAATAACTTACAAACCATAGTTTAATTTTAAAATCATACTAAGTATAAAACTAAAAATAAAAAAGAAGTCTAGTGAAAGAAGTTTTATCTCTATAGTAGAAGAAAATATTGTTTCAACTGAGGTACGATACGGCGTGAGTATCTATTAGGTACGTCTGGATACACCAAAAATTAAGAAGAAAAAATTTGAGTACATGTTTTGTGTACCAGGTACGTATGCAGAAGTACCATACGAGGTACCATACGCCGGTAAGTACCCGCATGTTTTTCGAAGTATCCATGCTTCATAGGTCAATACCTCTAATCACATAAATAAGCTAATAAACTCAAGCAATTAGCATCAAAGTTCTAACAATGCTCAGTTAAAAAATCACCTTGTCCTAGTCCAAGTCTTAGGATATGTTTGATTGGGCAGATTATAACATAGGATTGAGATTATTACTCTATGGGACTCACATTCTGTCGTTTGGTTGCAATTTTTGTTATTCGAATTAGATTCCAATGGAGATTCTATTATATCCAAATCCAACAAAATTGTTGAATTTTTTAATCTTACAACTAATAATGTAAAACAAACATATAATTCGGATTATATATTTCTATATATATATATATATATAAATATTACAAAACAAATGTGAACAAGAGAGAATTATATATCTCTCTAATCCAATTAGATAACCAATCCTGTTAATCCCTTCACTATTAATCCTGCCAATCAAACAAGCCTCAGTCTATCATACAAACAATTCCAAGTCATGCAAATGGAATTCCTATCACACAAATTGAGCACTAATCAGTAAGTAGAATACCTCAAACTATTGGATTTGAGAGAAGGCTTATCAAGATGGATTTGAAATAAAAGATCATAATAAAATACAAACATCTATCTACTTATAAACTCAAATCACTTCAATTGAAATAAAATCCTCAAATTCAGAGTCAAAACAATCAAAATGAGAGAAAGAGAAGAGAAGTTACAATGGCGTCGGAAGAGCCATCGACGGACCACTGAGTGATGTCGCCCTTCTGGATTTTGAGAGCGCAAGAGCGGGACAGCGGGAAGTGGACAACTCGGTGGCCGTTGGACATGGTGGAAACCCTAGCAGAGCTCGATCCTCCACCATTAGCTAAGCCAGACCTCTGCGAATCCATTTTCGAATTGTTCGCAGACGACGGTGCCGCTGGAGATTTCTATGGTATTTCGATCAGGAAATCGAAGCCTAAAACTAGTACTAGTCCAGAGAGCATACCAAGAAGGATCGTCACATTTTGTTTTTGCGTGCCCAGTGTCAGTGTCAGTGTCAGTACACCAAAATTGAATTTGACAATGTTGCGAAGATAGCGGAAGGAAAATTATATTTCTACTTATTTCAATACACACATTTAATAAAATATTATTTTAATAATAATTATATCATAAATTAAAATAATTATAATGGACATTTATCAACACTTATAATATTATATAAAAATATTTTTTATACACATTTTTTAAAAATAAAAAAATCTCAGTATAAACTTTTTGACTAGAAAAAACTAAACCTTTATTTTTTCTCTTTATTATTGTCACTTTGCTTGTTACATATTCTATACACCTCTGTTGGTAGCAAAATAATACTCTCATAACAACTCTCATGTTACTTTAATCTATACGTTTATATTCTATTATTTATATTGTTTCTTATTACTTCTACAATTTTTGCTTAATTTTGTTATGAAAGAGTTGCAAAATAATAGAACCTCAAACTCAGGCAAAAATATGTCTAGAAAAAGAGGTTTGTAGAGACTGTTTACTCTAATGATATGTTTGGTTAAGAGATTTGATGAGAGATTTAAAAAGAGAAATAGAAAAGATATGTGAAATGTAAATAAGATATATTTACATTTCACATAGTTTCACACATCTTTTTCCTTTCATTTTTCAAATCTCTTCTTAAATCCCTTAACCAAACACAGCTTAAAAGAATATCAAAACAGGGGACTGTCAGAATAGGAGTAGTTTATAATTCAATCTTGGGAGCGAGAAGAGAAGTAAACTGCCCATCCAACAACCTCTCTTTCTCTCTTTACATCCATGGCCCCTGGTTTTGTTCCTTCTCTCTCTCCTCTATATATTCCCTCTATCCACCTCTCCCTTTTCATCACAGTAATAACTTATCCACCAACTCCCTTCTCATCACAGTAATAACTTATCCACCAACTCCCTTCACATTTTCCAAGCCTTTTCTCGCAATCCAAATACTCATTTTTCTCTTCATACCCATCTTCACAGATCTCTTACTCCGTCTGCATGAAACAAGAACATTTATAATTACCATTTTGAAAATAAAAGTAGAGTTGCTAAAATGACCATTGTGATTCTTAAATAAAAAAAAGGACTAATCCAAAAAATCTCTCAACAAAATAATTTTTTTTAAATATTAATTTAAAATGGGATGGGCAAAATAGTAAATGAAATAACAAAATGAAAAGAATGCCTTACCTTCAACAATATTTTGGGAATGAAGATTGAATATGGTCTTCAATAAAGGTCTTCAATGGAGGAAAAGTGTCTCATTGCAGACCAAAGTCTTCAATAGGTGTTCATGTGGGTGGGTCTACACTTGTGGACATAGCGTCAATGAACAAGTGTGTGGAAAGGAGTGTTTGGTGTGTGTACAATGGTTATGAGTGAATGGTGTAATCGTAACTTTCAATGTGTGGATTTAGAATATTAATTAATAATCAAATTAATAGTTGTGTGTATTGAGAAAAGATGTATACTGAGGTAATTAAATGTGTGAAAATAGAATTTCCCATAGAGGAAACCTCTTTCTGGATGAGGATGACAAAGGTACCTTGTTGCTGCTGCTGTGACTAAGGAAAAATTATTGGCACACCATGTGGTTATATTTCATACTAATCATAATTTAGCATACTTTTTTTTTTTTTTTCAATCACTTAATATAAATTCATAAGTCTCACCCCTTCTATCAATTATAACACTGTTGAAGTATCACTTGACGATACTCTAAGATCAACTAATAACTTCTCGTGACTAAGGCCTGTTTTTGAGAACTTATAATAATAGTTGAAAAATCAATAAATCATTAAAAAAAACAAAGAATTACACAATAAGAAAAATCAAATATTTATTTTTATTTTTATTTTTTTCACATTTTTTCCGTAAAAAATTAAAAAATCATTCCAAACGTATTAATTTTTTTCACCTCATATTTTAGTCAAAAAAATATGAAAATTATTAAAATAGTCTATTCTCAAATCAAACCTAAGTCATAGTAGGTCTGTGGTGCCTTGGTTATGATTTTTTTTGAATTTTTTTTTTATTATTTTGATAATTCGAACCATTCTTATTATAGGGTTTATTGAGTACATCATTCATGTAAAAAAATTTAAATTGATTGGACATCTATAGCTTTGCAATAAGAGTACATTTATTTTTTTAAAGTAAATGGTTAACATAATCTTGATGATTTTTTTAAAGCAATTAGAATTTGATCATATGGTTGCGAATTTTCAATTAATTTGATTTTTTGCATGAATGATATACTCAATGAATCCTACACTATAAACAATCTAAATGATTATACAAACTGTTTAATGTACAAAACTCGTTAAGTATATCATTTTGATAAAAAAATCATGTCGATCGGATATCTATAGTTACTTGATCAGAACACATTTATGTCAATACTTTATTTATTGGTAAATTACATTTTGCTTCGTTTATGTTTAGTCACTTTCTCACTTTGACTCTTAAAATTTATTTTTTTTCTCACTTTGGCCTTTTTTGTTTCAAGTTTTTTCACTTTACTCCTAAAACTAATTTCTGTTAAAAATTAGATAGAAAATGACACATTGACAGTCATGTGACATACAAATATTTTATTCTATATGACTCACACCTTTAACATAAACTTAAATTATAATATAATAATATATTTTTTATATTATGTGACAGTTATTGTGGCATTTTCTATCTAATTTTGAACAGAAATTAGTTTTAAGAGTAAACTGAGAAAAACTTGAAACAAGAAAGGTCAAAGTGGGAAAACATAAACTTTAAGAGCCAAAGTGAGAAAGAGACCAAACATAAAGGGGGGGAAATGTAATTTACTCTTTATTTTCAAAATCATACTTATTGTTGTCACAAATGTGATGTGATCAAGTGGCTATCAATATTCAATTAACGTAATTTTTTTTTACAAAAACTATATGCTCGACAATCCTTGCACATTAAACGGTTTGGATTATCAAAATAAGTCTAGAGCAAGGTCCCACCATGGGCCAATAACCAGGGTCGGTCCTGCGTAACTAGGGGCCTAAGGCGAATTTTTTAAATTAGGCCCTTCATATATCATTATCCAAAAAAAAAAAAAAAATTTGTTTGGATAAAACAAAAAGGATAAAAATTTATTTCTATTGCATTACAATTTAACAAAATTTAGATAACAAATATATATATATATATATATAAATAGTTAACTTTCAATTAGTTGAATCGAATATTTATTTTTTAGCTTACCAATGCTATAATAACTAAAATTAATGGGGGGTAAAGATGAGAATTTTTGACACAACTCAAGCAATATATAAAATTAGCAAGTTAGGATTGACTATTTTTCAACATGAATCCAAGTATGACACGACTTAATAACATAAATTATTAGTTATATATTTTAATGTTCACTAAGGGATGCCATGACATTTTTTTAATTTTTTATGTAACTGCATCTAACTTAATAAAAAAAAGTATGTAAAATAATAATTAAGGCTAATATGTTTTTTTCATTTAAGATATGTATTTTTTTTGTTGCCTATTTTAGAGTCAATCTAGTAAACAATATATAGTAATAAGGTACAATTTTCTTAATTAGAAAAATGCAATTGAATTAAAATCAAACATTCTATGAATAATTTCATTTAGTAGAAATAAATTTTATAAAATTCAACTTACGGGAAAAATTTTTAATCTCTCCATACACTTGCTAAATTATTTTTAACTAAAAATGAAAGTTTTCACATTAAACATCAATCGGACACGAATTAAAATAATACCATATGACAACATGAAAATAAATAAATTGAGCTAATATTGAAGTAATTATGAAATAATACGACATGATACACTCCCCTAGTTGGCGGCCCTAAATTTTGTTCAAAATTAGGGGTCCAAGGCGACCGCTTTAGTTGCCTCGCCTCAAGGCCGGCCCTGGCAATAACACTCTCTAATCTGATATCAAGCCAGAGAGAAGTCTCCCTTAATTTGAATGGTGCATTTTCTAGAATTATTCGAGAAGATTATTTAGATTAAAAATTAGGATAAATTACATTGTTAATTTTTAAGTTTTGAAGAAAATACAACAAATTTTACAGTTTTGACAGAGTCACATTTTACAGTTTTAACAAAATCAGGTTTAGGTTTTGTGAATGTTGTATATAGCTCCCTTTTTATTAATAATTCGTTAGTCATATGGATAGAAACATAATGATTTTACACTGAAGTGTATATATATTTTTTATTTATCATTGTAATTTCACACTATTTATATTAGTTTCAGTTGTTTTAGCCCTTCTAAAAGGGAGATCAATGTAACTATGCTAAAACTATGGGGTTATTTATATTTTCTCTATACCTCAGAGGAGATCCATGTAATTTATCCTAAAAATTAAGTTGATTGGACACTAATAATCACTTGATTTATTTATTAAAAAAAATAGATGAAATATTTTTAAAATTATATTATTTATTAATTTATTTTTAAATAAATATAATTTGATCAAGGCACTTTCAATATCTAAGTAATTTAATTTTTTATATGAATAATATATTTAATAAACTGACATAATAAATAATTTAAATTATTGAGATAAAGCCATAGCGAGTCAGATTGAATCCAACTAGAGAGTATCTAGTCCCAATTTGGTGGTGGTTTGATGCCGTGCAAATTTATTGACACGAGTGTGAATAACAACAACTTATTAGTTGAATTTTTTCCACCAAAATATCAAAATGAGCCAATCAAATGGAATCAAATTATTGTTGAAAATAAAAAACAAAAATTGGAATTATTGTTTATTTGATCAATAATTTGTTGGTCTAAATGTGGAATAAACAGAAGCAAAAAACTTTTGAATTATTGTTTAGTTGACCAATAATTTATGAAAGATGTTAAAGATAGCTCTAATGACTGTTGCTAATGTTAAAACATATGTAAAAGTATTTTGATATTTGTGAAATGTGTATTGCATTTATAAATATTTTGTCATTATGTTATTCTTATTGAAGACCCTTAAAATTGTCATTAATTTATTAACATATTTCATGTCAACTTTTTTAGATCTACACATTTATATCTACATCTATATATATTCTCAAAAACCTTTGATAACATTTATATTTATAGATTTTTACTTATATTCATAGAATTTTTAAAAATTATAAACAAAAATTCATTTGGTTTTGAGAAAATTAGTGAAATATCACTCTCTAACTTTGGATAGTAAGAGAGGTCCAATATATTTTTTATTAGTTAAGGTCCTTCAATAATATTATTTGAGAAATTTTAGCTCATTACAGAGAAATTTTTGAAATTTCTTTGTGAAAATATTGAGAGACTCCAACTACTATGAACATGTTGCATGTCATTTATCTTATAAAATTCTAATATTAGGGACTTTAAACTAAAAACCTCTTTTATTTTTGTTTTCAAAAAGATATAAACAGTATACAAAATTTAAATTTTGTAACTACAAAAAAGTTAGTTTCACTTTTTTATCTTACTTTATTTTTATTTCTTTCTTCTTCTCCCACCCTTTTCGACCATAAACCGTTGTTCATCACTACCATCAATCACCATTGCCGATGACGTCCTCCACTAACTACCTCTGGCTACCACCTCACTCGGCCCCTAATTACGTTCTCCTGGTGAACTACCTTCAGTCACCATTTCCAACCATTGACAATTACCTTTGGCCATTGCCAACCACATCTTACCTGTTGATTTGTGATTATGTATTAATTTCAATGAGTAAATAGCAATCTCAATCAAAGACAAATCAACACAATAATTTAACGTGGAAAAACCACAATTGGAGCACCTCCAATTATGATAAAAAATCACGGGCAAAAGCCACAAAACAATCCACTAAGAAGACATAAAGGAATTACACAAGTGTACTCTCAATTACCTAGCGAATCCACGCCCTGAATCGAACCGACCCCTATGTGCCTCTTCCAGTCGCGTCTTCACCTCAGAATTGTCTTGCCTAGCGTTGAATCCACAACGCCGCTGTCGAATCATGACGATGAGCCACTTCGAAATCCACCAAAACTTCAGGCCCGAATTCCACAGAATCCACCGAAGAACAACACTCTCTTTTGTATTGAACGAAACAAACAATCCTTTGATGTATACTTTTCAAACCAGATTTAAACTCAGACAAATATCAAAGAAACTAGCAAAGAAGCTCCAGATATAAACCCTAATATCCAAAAAGAAGATCTGGAAGCTATACCCTAAAATCGGACTGAAACACATATTTATAGAAAATAGATCTGCGATCTCCACTCGAGCACAAGAATGGCTACTCGAACGGACTAACGCTCGAGCGCAGGAAGTGTCGCTCGAGCACAAAAACACAACTTCCAGTACTTTTGCAAACAGTTTAAACTTCTGGAACCAAAGATTCTCCGCTCGAGCGCACAAATGGTCGTTCGAGCGAACAAGCAACTTCGACTGCATTTTTGCTTTTTGCTTTGGGGGCACTACCCCTCAACCCCACCTAGGCACTGCCCCGGACCCGACATAGTCAGCTAAGTGGCAAACATGATAGGAATTTGGATCACAAACTCCTATGCAAGGCACAATTCGGGTTGGATTCACATCTAAAACTCATAGTCTCACTGAAATAAAAGAACGAATAAAATTACAACTGAAAGGAGTTTTGTTCAAACGGGATTGCCAAGAATAAAAACCTAACAACTACCTCTCGTGGCCGACAACCACCTCTGACCACCATCTCTAACTGTCGGCAACAAACTCCCATAATCACTCATTTCACTTGTTTTCAAAACAAAATTTTAAAAAACTTGTATATTAAACATATTTTTTGTTTTCATTTTTATCCAAAATATAGCTATTGGCGTCATATTTAAATCATCCAATTCAAAAGGACACGTGGCGGGAAAAAGGGTACTCCGTGGTATTTGATAACATAGTGAAGAGTCCCACATTTGAAAGCACCCACGTGAGCTGCAAATGCAAGTTCAACCAGTAAAGATGATGAGCAACATGTGAGAGGTACGTGAAGAAGGAGTTAACAAGGAGCAATTGCTAGCAGTTACGCACTTACAAAGAGCATATTATGGCCCTAAGAAGTAGCTGAAAGAAGGAGATCATGGTAAAAGATAGCAGCCTAAATGCTTCAAAGGCATCGGAAGAAGGTTATAAATAGAAGAAAACAAAGACTAAGAAGGCCCTGACCACATCCAGATTATATGTCTTTATCAATTTCATTTATCTTTAAATTTTAGCACTTTACTTTTATGCATTGCACTTACATTTCATATTTGTATTCCCAGAACTTGGTCGGTTTAAAGTTTCGAAGTTGCCCTTATTAAAGGTAACATTTTGTAATTCTTTATTCAATTAATCAATTGCACTAGCCTCTCCTTTCCATTCTGTTACAAATTTAAGTTAAAACCTTGGTTCATCTTTTCAACACAACACAGTAAAGTTATCTTCATTGAGGTTAAGAGAACCTTAAGGCAATCGCTTGATAAGATTGGGATTTATTATCTGTAAGGACTTTTTAGATCCTTACTATCACACTCAATTATATTTCTAACCTTCGAAGTGTCAAAAATAGCCAACAATAATCATAAATGTATTTAATTATTTCTGTAAACTAAAAATAATAAGCTATATACGTTACCAAACAACATCTTAATTATTTATGTTGCATATGTCTACATTCTTTAAACAGTTTCTTGCATCATTTATCTCTCTACTCTGTCAATAATTTTTATTTTATTTTATTTTATTTTATTTTTTTTGCTTTCGATCATTTTTGTTGAAAATTTTATCATAATTGTTATACATAATTTTATACTAAAATGATAGGACAGTATGGCTTATGTAATTAAAGGTAGGGATTTTTTGTGAAAGCCCCTCCCATTGGACCTTTTTTGTGTGAAGCTCACAGAATAAAATAATGGTTAGGAATGGCAATGGGGGGCAATGGGGTGGATATTAATTCTCCATCCCCATTCTCCTATAATAAATTTTTTCCGTTCCCCATTCCCCATTCCCCATGGGTACCACCCTCCCCATTTTTTAATGGGTATGGATTTTCTCCAACCCATTTTAATCCCCATTTTTATTTTTTATATTTAATGTTAACAACCACTTTTTTTTTTTTTTTTTTTTTAAGATTTGCAACAAAAACTAAATATACCTTCAATCTTTTTTCTTTTTTTTAATATATTTAATGTTAACAATTTTTATTTTTATTTTTATTTTTATTTTTTTTCACAACAAAAGTTAAATATACCTTCAATCTTTTTTTCTTTCTTTTTTAATATATTTAATGTTAACATTTTTTTTTTTTTTAAGGTTCACAACAAAAGTTAAATATACCTTCAATCTTTTTTCTTTCTTTTTTAATATATTTAACGTTAACAACCTTCTTTTTTTTTTCTTTTTTTTTATAAAGGTTTTAGCTAAATATACCTTCAATCTTTTTTCTTTCTTTTTTAATATATTTAATGTTAACAACTTATTTATTTATTTATTTTTTTTTTTTTAAAGTTCACAACAAAAGCTAAATATACATTCAATCTTATTTTATTTTATTTGGTTCAACAACAAAATCAAACACACATTAATTAATTAATTAAAAAGTTTGTTTTATAATAAGTAAATATATAATTTTGAGACAATCAAAAAGTTTGTTTGAAGAAAGTATTATAAGACTCATATTAAATTACATCAGGGCATAAACAATGAATTGTTTGTTGATCTCTTAGCCACGGACATTTTAGACATTAAACCATCTTTCTCTTAGCAAATTTGAACCATTCATTTTAATTTATCCAAAATCTAATTATACCTTTAACAAATCTGAACCACTCATTTTAAGATATCTATGCATTACCACACCCAATCCATCCTCCATCTTCTTCCTTTAGTCCCTCACGAATTTTGTTGTTTGTTACTTTTAAAAAACAAAAAATATTTTTTCAATTAAATTTTTACTAATTTCACAACACCATCACCACTATTTTCACTTTCACTGTCACACTACCATCACCATAGCCGCTACCATCATCACTACCGCCATCACCCCACCACTATGTAACAATCTCTACTTTCACATTCGTTCCATCACCACCACCACCAAATATAAAAATATATATTTTTAATTTTTTTTATAAAAAATATTTTTCATTAAAAATATTTTCTATTTGAATAAATGACGCATAACATTGGGAAACAAGCTGATTTCAGTTAAATCTGTTCATAACTAAGAAAAAAAATTTTAATTTAAAAAAATTTATTTAGTAAGACTTTGTATCCCCTTTTTGTTTTTCTAGCAAATAAATTTTTGTACCCATCATTTCTAACCAATCACGACTCATGCTTGTTTTGATTCTCTACAATTTTCTTATTTTCAAATACATTCATATATATATATATATATATATATATGTTGTATAAATTGTGTGATAACATAAAACAAATAGATTCATACTCGTTAATTGAAATTTCAGAACAAGCAAACCATTCTGAAAATTACAATACACAACAAAATAAAATAACATAGAAAAGCAAACTGAAACCTACACTAGACAGTGCCCTTAATTTTTTTAAATAAATTTAAAAAAATTTAGATATGCATAAAATTTGACAAGAATAATGTGACAATGTTAATTAATGTGTGTTTGATTTTATTGTTGAGCCAAATAAAATAAAATAAGATTGAATGTATATTTAGCTTTGGTTGTGAATAAAAAAAAAAAATTGGTTGTGAACCTTAAAAAAAAAAATTAAAAAAAGAAAAAAGAAAAAAGATTAAATGTATATTTAGCTTTGGTTGTGAATCTTAAAAAAAATAAAATAAAATAAAAAAATAAAATAAAATAAAATAAAATTGGTTGTGAACCTTAAAAGAAAAATTATAAAAAGAAAAGAAAAGAAAAAAGATTAAATGTATATTTAGCTTTGGTTGTGAATCTTAAAAATTAAAAAAAAAAAATGGTTGTGAACCTTAAAAATAAAAAATAAAAAAAGATTGGAGGTGTATTTAGCTTTGGTTGTGGATCTAAAAAAAAAATGGTTGTAAACCTGAAATAAATAAATAAATAAATAAATAAAAAGATTGAATGTATATTTAGTTTTGGTTGTGAATCTTAAAAAAAAATAAAAAAAAATGGGGAAATTAGTGGGTACCCATTCCCAACCCATCCCCTGTGGATATTTAAAGAATATCACTTACCCTACCCAATGGATAAGAAAAAGAGGGGAAAACCCATGTATTTGGGTTGGGTCTCCATGGATACCCACAGGGTAGGTTATCCATTGCCATCCCTAATAATGGTTCCAAAAGTCCCTCAAATTAAAAAATATGATGAAAAGCTAGGAATACCCTTGCATATATATGAGCAATAGTAAGCAGTTGAGCTGTTTGTCTCTCTTGTTTTTTTTTCTTCGTTTGAAAACTATCGAAGTTCAAAACCCTTGATTCGAAAACCCTTCTTCAAAAACTATCAATTAAAGCATAATGAGAGATTTTCAAGTGCCATTGTCGAATGTTTCGAAGTTATTGAACGATTTCATCATCTTCTACCGGTCGTTATTTCTGAATCAACCATCACAAGTCAAAAAAGCTCTCTTTCTTTTACAGCTCTCTCTCTCTCTCTCTCTCCATCAACTCCACCGTCAATGGTTGTTCATCGACTTCACCATCTCCATCATCGATCAACATCGCTCATCCTTACCGTTGACCGGCGACCACCATTTTTACCGTCATATTTGATGCCTATGAACTCATGTTTGAGATCAATAACTTTATATCTGAGATAAAATGACCTCATATATGTCAAAAAAAATGATATATTGAGATATTATAATGAAAACTCAAGAGTTTTTTTGTTTGTTTGTTCATAGATCTAAAGTAAGATTCGACTATAATTCCTTTATCTAGTATGTACTCTGTTTTTGTAACAGTAAAATTTTACTCTGGTTAATGAAAATAAAGGTTGATTGCTGATTTGTTTAATGACAATAAAATTTTATTTTGAATCATAGTAAAATTTACTCTGATTCAAAATAAAATTTTATTCTGAATGACACTGCGATTTCTCCTTACTTTGATAATGACAGTAAAATTTTACTGTCTACGTCAATTTCAACATTACTTTGTTTTATTTTTTTAAGGAATTTCATAGTAACCTAGATCTTGTTTGATAAATCTTGATGAGAGGATTCAAAAAATACTAATTTTATTAAAAACCGACATCTAGATCAAAAGTTATATCATTTTAAAGTTTAAAAATAAAAAGGGCACATATGTTAGTATAGGTTGGATATGTTTTACAATAGAACTCATAATAAACTTATATTGTTTTTTACGGTAACAACATTTTATTGTCTTTCAAAGTAAAATTTTACTCAAAATCTTCACTTCTACTAAACAAGGTCCATTACAAATTATTTGACATGAAAATAATCAAGAACATTAAAAAATATATATTAAAGTGTCAAATTGAATTACAAAGTAACTCAGTAAATTGGATAGACAACCATTCAACAACACAATAAAAATGGACTGTTATTGTAAAAGTATTACATTATTCTCATACTTTTATTACAAAACAATAATGTCTTTCATAACAATATCTCCTTACAAGTCTTCTTGCTATGACCGTACTTCTTGCATTTACAACACTATACACTTGTTATATTCTCACTCCTAAACGAAATCCAATTCTTCTTGGTCTATCAGGTAGCTTCTTACAAATTTGATGGAAGATAACAAGATCATCCACAGCTATTCGTAATCTTTGTATCGACAATACCAATTGCAAGAGGAAAAAAATCTGAAAGAGAGAACATTTTACAATTAGTAAGTATAATATACAAAAAGCCAAAAAAAGTAAAACAATAAAATGTTACTATAATTAAAAGTAAAAGTTTACTCTGAAAATAAGTAAAATGTTACTATGAAATTAAGTAAAATTTTACTTTGTAAGACATTGACAATAGTATCTACCTTGATCTCCATCCTTCGTTGTAGTTGATAACAATGTGTCCTTATACTTGCCATTCAGGAAAGTACCATAAATAAACAATAGAAATCGGTTAAATCCTTTGATGTGCAGTTTGACACAACCTTCAACACAATGGTACGATCACCATACTTGCATAACAACATAAGAGGTGGAACCATTTTTCAAATCTGCAATCAGTTGACAGTAAAAATTTACTATCAATCAAAGTATAATTTTATTGTAACTACGAGTCCAAAAACAAATAACAGAAGTACACAGTACCAGAGTAAAATTTTACTATCATTCCATCAAAAAATAAAAAAACAGAATACATAACACCATAGTAAAATTTTACTCTCATTCTATCAAACAAAAACAAAGCATATACCAGAGTAAAATTTTACTCTCATTTTATCAAACAAAAACAAAGCACATACTAAAGTAAAATTTTAATCTCATTCTATCAAACAAAAACAGAGCACATAGTACCAGAGCAAATTTTATTCTCATTCTCATTCTATCAAACAAAATTAGATCATACACAATAAAAATAAATCAAAAAAAATAACTAATCAACAAATACACAAACCTAATTGAACTTGAACAATAATCAAACACATGATCGAAACAGAACCTCTAAAACTCGATCAACAGTCACAAATCTCAATGAAATTCTCAAAATCTGATACAAATTTGAAATGTAATCTCTCGTTTAATTGACTGTGTTGATCTTCGGCGGCGAGATCTTCTATTATTGACCAAAGGCGAGATCTTCAAATTTGGAGATTGTCTTCATTGATTTTGCAGATCGTGTTTATTGATTTCGCACATCGTCATCGGAGGTTCGTGTATATATTAGCTTAGATTTTCAAATATATGATACATATATAGAAGGGCAATATTGTCAAAAAAAAGGACAAATTATAGAATGTCCTTATTGAGGCACAAGTCTCCTACTCAGGGGCTTTTTAAAGGAAAATTCATTGAGTTGTCCTTTACTCTAAAAAAAGCTCAAAAAGGGAGGTCTCACCAAAATCCCTCAAAAGTATCTTAATGGATTCTTTTATATAAAGTGGTAAGCTCAATACCCAACCAAATTATTATGTATAAGTTTTAAGAATTGATTTTATGCCATATATAAACACTTTTTTTTTTAACCCAAGGCATGTAGCGCACTTGGCAAAGGCCTGGGGGTTAAGACCCTTGGTCTCAAGTTCAAAACTCCTTGGGCCAATCTCTTAGGCATAGCACAGTTGATTAGGAGGTTAGCCTCAAGTTGTTGTTATACAACACTTGGTGTGGGTTCAATACTCTCCCACTACGCGAGTCTTGACTTAAGCGGTTTGGTTAGGAGGTTAGCCTCAAATTGTTGTTATCACAGCACTTGGTGTGGGTTCAATGCTCTCTCGCTGTGTAAGTCCTGACTTAAGCAGAATTTGTCTTAGGAGGTCGATGCAAGTTCTCAAGTTATAGTCTCTTACTCGGAACGGACAACAGGATTTGTCTTAGGAGGTCGATGCAAGTTCTCAAGTTATAGTCTCTTACTCGGAACGAACAACAGGACACCTTGGTGATCTCTGCAAAGGGCGCTGTCTTGGACCTGCGGGAGAGTGTGAGGATTTTCCTGTTAAAAAAAAAAAAAAAAAAAAACAATATCTATAACTATTAAATTAAAGCATACAAAATCTGAAAATTGAAAAACAAAAGTGTTTTTTTTTTTTTTTTTTGGAGGGGGGGGGGAGGTAAAAAAAATTTAGGTATTTTTTTAAGTAAAGTTGCAACAATTTGTTATTAAAAATAAAATTATATATTTTTATGATAATTAAATGCTGCAATGTAACTCTGTTCCTCCAACTTCTTATAATAAGTGATGAAACATATCAAGTCTAACAGCATCATCAACATCATCTTGTAGCCCAGCTACCACTTGCTTAAAATTGTGCGTGGAATCATCTGTGTCAAACCAAGACGCCTTCCCAATAGAAGATTTATGATGGGCAAATTATATTATTAGTTTTTACATTTTATTTCTTATGTCATTTTGATTCTTACACTTTCGATTAACTAAATTTTAATCCTTAATTTTAAATTTTATGTCAATTTAATCTAATTAATAACACCATTCAATTTTTTGACAAAAAATAGTCACTGAGTTAGTTAAATATTAACTCACTAAGTTAAGTAAATTTATAATTTTGCTCCTAAAAAATAAGAGATGTCGCTTAAATATGTGATAGGGCCCCTTGAAACTCAGGACCAACCCTGATTCCATCTCTATATTAGGCAATTTGCAAGAAAGTAGGCTCTGCCAGATCAAAGTGCTAGAAGGGATAGTTGCACCACCACCCCACCATTGTCATCAGACTGGGAAGGGTTAGTGGGCAAAAGTTTGTAGCAGTCACAATGAAGGTATCAAGAGGCACCATTTTGGGTCTCGTTGCATTTGATCTCAAAGCATGCCCCGCAGCTCATGCATTGTTAGTGCCATAGTGTTACTGCCATAGCTCTGGCTATACAAATTGTCATACCCACAAGCTCCTCCTGCCACACCAAAATCATCCAGTATGAGAAACCCTTATCCCAAAACATCAATATTACCAATATCTTTGAGGAATAAGTAATTCATAAAAAGTTTTTTTTAAAAAAAATAAAATAAAACCTATGGTTGAGTTTTATAGGTAGTATTGTTTAATGACTCAATAGCAAAGAAGTCATTTTGTAAAACTCAAGTAAAAATGTGAAATTATGTGTCCAAGCAATGCAACTTTGTTGTGCTAAATTAGTAATGCCACAAGCACATAAATATTCACAGCACATATGATACTAACAAACCAAATGTAGCAAAACTACATACTAAAAATAATCCATTTTTCCATCCACAACTTGCTGATCCACATATGATAGTTCTGCAAATGTCATTCTCAACTTGGAATATAACTATCTGCATTCCACCATTTGCATTCTGCTTCTCCAGTAAATAATAGGGTCTGCTGATCGTCAGGCAACCGTACTCACTAATCGTGCAGCAATTCATTTGCCTTGTTCAACCAAACATTGTATATATCATCAGCAAACAGAACAAAGTGCACCTGCAAACAGCATTATTGTAAATTTGTGAGAAAAAAGACAGTTTTTTAATTTTATTTTTCACATGAATTTGAAATTTGGTAAGCTGCCTGATGATTAGTAGGTTGGAAACTAGTAATTTGATTCAACTGAACCATAAATTTGAGGACTACATCTTGCTCGGAAGGTAGAATTTACTACTCCCTTTGTTTGTCCCTCATTACTAGATCACATTTGCTTCTTTAGACACGTGAATTTTTTTGTTTTTTTTTTAATGGTAAAAAGACTAGATTGAATTGCATTATCCACATTACCCCAATATTAAAATGTTTATTACTTACAAGCTCTCTTATCAGAATCTTACGATTTGCGATTCAATTCACAATTCGATTCGTAATTTTTGCAAAATTGATACAAATCTATGGATGAATCTATTTGGAAGTGAATCTCTAGTGAATTGCATGATTCACAATCGATTCACGATTCGATTCACATTTTACAATTCCTGCAATTCTTGAAATTATAATGTCCGACAAATTTTCCACTCCTTTTTTCTCCATCCTTTTAGTAAAAATGACATAATACAACTTCTAATAGCATTTAGTTCCAAAATAACCATTATATATACATGATTTTTTGTTATTTTAGTGATCATGAAGTTTTAATAGGATCCAATCAAATTCAGTTAGACCCAACATATTTTTAACTTTTCTTCTAATTTTTTTTTCCTTTTAAAAAATCATAATATATGTTTTAAAGATGTTTAAGATTAAAGTAACTTACACCATGAATAATTTATTCCTATTTTATTAAATTAAATATAAGTGAGGCCAGTTATACCTTTTAAAATTGTTTTAGGCATTAAACTAAAAGATCATAAATAATTTTTTCTTATTATTTAGTCATTATTACTTGAAAAAGTATGTATGTTTATTGTATAAATATCAATATCGTTGTTAAATTATTATTACTTTGGAAATTGAGAGTTTGTCTTTGTTTACTATCTTTATTAAGAATGGTTGATAAAAAATAACTAAAAAAAGAAAAAGGTAAGACGGTGATCTTACATAGGACTTTTTGTTAATTTCTTACCCATTAAACTACACGATGATCATTCAAAACAATATTTTCATTGATTTAAGTCTAAATATTTTTTTAAGCCATTAACTAGTCTGTTTCTTAAATTTCAATAGGTCCTACAAATATTTCATTTTAATATCAAGTCTAATATGTTTATATTATAATAGCAGAACAGGGTTATTTACATCGAGACCCCCTAAACTATTAAAAAGTATCATTTTAACCCCCTAAAGTATAGATGCGTACAAATGGACCCCCTAAACTATAAAAACATACAAATTGGACCCTATAACGGAAAGCACCAAAGTGAAACACGCCAATAGTTTAGGGGTCCATTTGTATGTTTTATAGTTTAAGGGACAAAGAGATACTTCTTAATAATTTAGGGGGTCTATTTGTATACTCTTATAGTTTAGAGGACAAAGTGATACTGTTTAATAGTTCAAGGCTAAGAAGCATGGACAAGTGACACGACAAGAATATGACACAGGCACACTAACACAAATTTTTTAAAAAAATACAGGACACAAGTGGGAGACAGGCATGGAATATATAATTATATATATTTATTATGTCATATATATAAATATATCATTCTAAGATAATAAATAAATGCAACATAGCACTAATTTCTATAAATTGACGTTAATTTTCTTTTACCATTGTATTCTAAGTTATTTTACTCAAACTTATAATTAGTTTCATGTGTGTCTAATCAATGGACACGTGTTTAAGCAATGGACACATGTGTCTTCCAAGTGTCCAAAAAGTGTCTGAGTCTAAATTCTATTTTAAAAAATAGGACACGTTTTGATGATTGTCGGACACGTGTCGGGAAAGTGTCCAACGAGTGTCAGTGTCCAACACCGACACGCCACATTTTTAGAAGTGTCTGTTCTTCTTAAGTTTAGGGTGTCTTCGTGTAAAATTAGAGATATGAATCTCATTAATTTGACTAACCAAATAGTTTTTGATTGTGTTGAGTGGAGAAGAAAGATTTATGTAGCCAACCCCATTTAATAGAACTTAAGGCTTGATTTGGTTTGGCAACTTTACTAGTGTTACATTACTTGTTAATCTTTACATTCTATGTAGTTATATGGGACATACATGACATAATATGAATATGCTATTTTGACAAATTTTATTAATTTTAACTCCCTATGTTATTCTTATCAAAGAACCAAGCCAAGTATTGAAAAAATATTATTGTATTTATGAGGTACATTATAATGCTAGGTAAGAAATGCTACAATTCTAATTTCGTAAAACAAGTAAATACGTATATCTTATACTTAAAAAAGAAGTATCCAAAATTTCAAAATTAATGAAAAATTAATAAAGAAGTATCCGATATTTTTAATAAGTATCCGGGATTATCGATATCCAATATAGATACGATACGAATACATCTCTCTTTTAGAAGCATCGGTGCTTCATAGCCCCACACTTACCAGCTGCAACTTGAGCCTGCCATTGGGACAGAAGGGACGTGAACCTGCGAAACAGGTACTATTGCGCATGCCCCAAGGAAGGTATGCTACATAGCAACCCATTAAAGGAGCAAAGTACTTTAGAGACACTCTCCTACTTTACACTCAGGTTTCTCTATATATATATACTAAGCACATGCACTCCAGGTACATATCCTCAACTCTCTACATTCCTCCATTTCTAAATTCTACTTTGAGAGAACAAACTTTTATGTCAGAGGGCCTTCGAGAAGGACACCAACTCGCGGTGAGTTCTCAAGGGTTTGTTTGCGGGTCCGACAAAACAAGACCTGTGACATTAGAGCTGGCAATTTGGGCCCAAACCTGCGAATCCACCCACAATAAATGGGTTTGGGCCTATCCTTTTACATAAACGGGTGCTAATTGGGTTAAAAAAATTTGTTGGTTTATTAATGGGTTCAATGAGAGAAAACCCGTTGGACACCCAACAAAGACAAAAAAAAACAACCTGTTCATTCTGAGCTTCACTTCACGATTGTTAGGGTTCTCTCTCTCTCTCTCTCTCTCTCTCTCTCTCTACGTGATCAATGAACTGAGTTGATTAGGGCTTGTTCTACAACGACACCAAAGAAGAAACCAAGAAATGGACTCATCGACGCCATTGGCAACACTCCTTTGATCAGAATCAACAGCCTCTTTGATGCCACTGGCTGCGAAGTACACACACACACTCTCTCTCTCTCTCTCTCTCTCTCTCTCTGATTTCATCATCTGGGTCCTAAATATATGTGGGTTTGTGTCGAATTCTAGTAGTTTTATCTGGGTTTTGGTGATTATTCAGATTTTTGGAAAAGCAGAGTTGCTGTGAAAAATTTTCACTGAAAATTATTGAAGAGGTGAGTTTTACTTAGCCTTACTGTTCGGTTATTGATAACTATGGGGGAAAAGGAAAGAAATTTGAAGTTCCAATTTTCCTTTTTGTCATTTATGCTGAGTTTATTTTTCAAGAAATTGGAAAACTCTCCTTAATTAAGCCCATGATCTATTAATGCTTTTTTGTACACAATAAGAAAACTGGGTTCATTATGCTTATGCTTATGCCTATAAACTGGGTTCATGAGTTATGATGATATTGAGGTGAGCTAAAAAAAAAAGAAACACATCCAAAAAAAAAAAAGGTGAAACAGAGAATATCAAATTACCTCATAGAAAAATAATAATACTTAACTCATTTTACGTGATACAAAAGAGGTTTAGCAGAGAGCTGCTGCTCTGTTTTTGATCTGCAAATTGGGTGCTTTGACTTGGATTAGAGTTGGGTTTGCTTCAATCTCAGAGACAATTTTTATGTTTCCTTTTTATGTTAAGGATTGTTCTTTAGTCTTTTTTTCTTTTTTTTTTTCCTCCCCCTTTTTAAATCTTGAACTCATTGGTCTTAATCAGCTTTGTGGGTAAAATTATTTTAAATTTAGATTGATTCCACCATTCAAAGCACTTTATTTATTTATTTATTTTAGATTCAAAGCAACAAATCAGTTTTATCATGTGTTTCAGCTATAAAAGATTAAAACTGGGTATATTCAATGTTGCTATAATATGATTACATTGAAATCAACCATCCAATAAATTTGGGTCTGCTTCAATCAATAGGTGATTATTTACTTCTTTCCTAATTTTTTTTTATGAAGAGCAGTCAATCTTTAATTCAATTTGGTCTTTCTTATATTTGATTATTTGAGTAATTGTCAAGTGTCTATTGAGCTTAAAATGTTTTATTTGGAGCCTAGGATGGACAAAAACAGTGAAGAGCATGTGCAGCAAAGGTCTTCTAATATTTCAAAACGCCCTAGGAGGTCCACTTCTGCAGTATGGGATTCTTTTGAAAAATTGCCTATTACCATTGATGGGAGACAAAAGGCAAGGCGTAGGAATTGTGAGCAAGAGTATGCGGCTGATTCAAGATCAGGCACCACAAACTTGTTATGGCATATTAGAAATTGCCCTAAACAAGGGCTCCAGGATTCTCACTGTTCTACTGTGTTTGATTCAAGACACATACTGTGGCAAGGTTGCCACAACAATAATTTGGCATAACTACCGTTTTATGTTTGTGGAACATGAGGGAATTAGGGACATACATTGTTTTTAAATCCGGATGTAAAATCCATCTTAAGAAACACAACAAAATCTGATGTGTTGAAGTTGTATGAAAGAGAGAAGGAGAATTTGAAATATGAATTGGAATCAATCTCAAGTAGAATATGCCTTACTTCAAATTTATGGTCCTCTTTGACAACGGATGGATATTTAGCTTTGACAGCTCAGTATGTTGATGACAACTGGGTGTTACAAAAGAAGATTTTAAATTTTCGTCATGTGCCTCCACCACACAATGGTCCAATTCTAGCTGAAAGAGTTATTCATCTATTAAAAGAGCGGGAAATTGATAAAAAAAAATTCACCATCACATTGGATAATGCATCATATAATGACGGCCTTGTGGATGTGTTGAAGCATCATCTTTCTTTGGCGGCTACATTATTGTGTGAAGGTGAATTTTTTCATGTACCTTGTGGTGCACATATCTGGAATTTAATTGTACATGCTGGATTGAAAGTGATCAATCAATCTATACATAGCATTTGAGAAAGTGTCAAGTATGTTAGAGTTCAGAAGCAAGGAAGATTAAATTTGTCAAATGCATCTCTCAATTCTCTTTGAATTGTAGTAAAAAAAATACGGCAAGATGTGTCCACAAGATGAAACTCAACATATTTGATGCTTGAAAGCACGCTAATGCACCGTCGTGCATTTTATCAATTGCAATTGATTGACACAAATTTCAAGACATGCCCATCAAATGAGGAGTGGCTTAGAGTTGAAAGAATAGCTAGGTTTTTGAAACCATTTTATGAGATTACCACTCTTTTCTCCAGATCTAGGTACCCCACGGCAAATTTGTATTTTCATGGAGTGTGGAAGATACAACTACTTTTCATGGAGGAGACGGAAAATCTAGATGATGTTATAAGTTCGATGGCAAGAATGATGAAAGGGAAATTTGATGAGTATTGGGAGTGTGTGTAGTCTTGTCTTTTGCCGTAATATTGGATCCCCGTTACAAGCTACACTTCATGGAATTTTGTTTGAAAAAATTGAATCCTCAAACATGTGTGGAAAGGGTGCAGATTATTCGTGAGAGGTTGTATTTGCTTTTTGAAGAGTATATGCATTGTGCTCGGACTTCTACTTTTAATCCATCTTCGTTGACAAGTGCTACAAGTGGAGGCAACGAAGAGGGTACACTTGATGAAATGGATGTAAGAGTCATTAATTTTATATAATTAAAATATTTTCTGTGTATATTTACAATCCTGATATTCTAAATTTAAATCGTGTAGGAATTTGATCTATTTGAGAGCCAAAATTATGGGTGGAGTAGAATCAAGTCGCAATTGGACTTATACTTGGAAGAGCCTAGACCTGATAGGTAGCAAAATTGAGATTTGGAAATCTTGAATTATTGGAAGACAAATAGTGCCCGATATCCAGAACTCTCTTTAGTGGCACATGATGTCTTGAGCATTCCAATTACAACTGTTGCTTTAGAGTCCGCTTTTAGCATTGGGGCCGAATTATTGACAAATATCGCTCCTCCATCATGCCTACGAATGTAGAGGTGATATTATGCACTTGGGATTGGCTATACAGTTTGTGGAGGTAAGTAAATGAAATCAGATTTATTTAATTGTCTAGCACATGTCATTTGTTTAACATGTGTCATTTGTTTTTACTTTTTTGTGATTGTTGCATTAGTTTCGGAAGCTCTAGAAGAAGAGGAAGCACTAGTAGAGGATTTTGAAAGCATAGTTGCTGGATTTGGAACCATTTCACACGTTTTTTTCTCATTGCTAAGTGAGTGCTTTCACCAAGTTGACATGTATGAGTTTATAGCTTTCTCCTTTCACTTCTCTTGCCTACTTTTACTAGCACTTTGAAAAAAAGAAGTGATGCCAAATCAGAGGTTACTATCACTTTATTTCCAATTAAGTGCAACCATATGAAGTTATTGTTTTCTGTTTTTACTACGTTAATTTTCAGCCGGAAATCTATGCATGCCCTGACTGTTTGCTTTCAGTTTCTATTGACTTATGGTCATGTTTTGGAATACCATTGTTTTCCCTTATGATCGAAAGCAGAAGTTATCATTCACAAGGTTAGATAGTCACAAAGTGTCATGCTCCCTTGGTTAAAATGATGGGTAATCTAGCCCTTGCAACCATCTAATTTTGGTGGGTTGTAGCATGTTTTGATCATGTAATGTTTATGATTTATGAAGCTTACGAGTAAAAGACTAGATTTCATTTATGCAAATTGAGTTCCAGGAAAAATGGATCGACCTCATACCTGCCAAAACAATATTGTCATTGGGATACGTTGGGATAGCATGGACGATACTGGTTAGAAAACTTCAATTGACTCTTAGATTAGATGAATTGGAATAAGGAAATACTGTCACTTCAAAGTAGAAGGTTGAGTCTCTCTGGTTTTTCTGTTGCCAGTTGTTAATTAAAAAGAGTTGACTTTTGACTACAATGGTTTTGCTTCAGTGATGCAGAGTGCAATATTTGTTCTTTACACCTTTCATTTTGGATGTTATTAATGTGTGTTTTGTGGGAAATTACTGATATACTTGGCCAAAATAATGAGACCTGCAGTAATGATTGGTATAGAAGATCAGGTTTTAAATAATTGGGCACATTTTGCAAAAAGCTATAGCTTCCTTCCACTCATTGGGGATGGATCTACCAAGTATGTCTTCCAATGTATTAACTGAAAATCTGATAAAAGATAAATATAATATTGTAAATTGAGAGACTTCAGTATTTTGCTTATTGATCCGATTCTTCTGTGGATATGTTTCTGATAGAATTGTCTTTGCAGAATTCAACCTGTATATGTTGATGTTGTATCTGGAATTGTTGTGGCCCTAAAAGATGATGGCACCAACATGGGGAAAGTGTATGTTCTTGGTGGACCAGAAGTGTTCACTGTGCATCAATTGGTGATTTCTGTCTTTCTCCTTATCTTTTCTTTCACTCCAAAGTTGTTGCAGTCAGGTGAAGTACATTTTTACTGAATTCCAAAGTTTTCCAGGCAGATCTTATGTATGACACGATCGGTGAATATCCTCACTATGTGAAAGTTCCTTTCGCTATTGCTAAGGTAATATGAATTGCTTGTAGGTCTCTATGAACCTATATTGTTTTCTTTACTCAACTTTGCAAACTCATTACTATGTCTATTTGGAATCATTAAAGAAATATGTTTGGCCTATCTGTGAGTTTGTGGATCATATGCTCTATTAACTCTTAGGTTTTTGGTGAACTGACTGGCATAAGGTTGTAAAGTTAATGATTTTGTTCAAAAATGCTGTATCCTGGATTTGTCTATTTCAAGTAAAAGCTTTTTTATTTTTTATTTTTTAATAAAAAATATACAGGTTAGTAATAGAATGCAAGATCATGTCCAATCAAAATGGAGTAACATGAAAATATAATTTGGTCAAAATTCCTTTTTATTTACCTAGGCCAAGTTTGGGTAGGATGAAAGTGGTGGGAAGTTTTTGAGTTTGTTTAGCATGAAAATAAATATATTCCTAATTCTATATTTTATATTTACATGTTTATGATTTCTTCTTCTTTTTATTTTGTTTTATTTATTTATTTTAACAGATATATGATGGAGATAGACTCATGGAGCAGGATACATTTTGATATGGACTCATTGAGTAGTAATCTGTAATCAAATACTAGTATTTTGACATTCATATTTTGTTTGAATGATTGGATTGGATTGGATTATTTTTGAATATTTTTGGACATTCAGATATATTTTGTTAAATGGATTAGAAACTTTTGAAGAGTATTGGTTGATTTCTCCTCACAATGCTTGGCTTTTGAAGTATACTGAATCTGTTGATAAATATTTTGTTATGGTCTCATTGATGTCATCATGTCAATGCATTTCTCTTTTTTTTTTTTTTTTTAATGTGTTCAAAACAAAATCAGTGAAAGACATGTTAAAAATACATATTGCAACCCCACCCCCCCCCCCCCCCCCCAAAAAAAAAAAAAAAAAAAAAAAAAAAACTAACTAACTAACTAACTAAATGGGTCGGGTCGGGTCTGGCCGTGAATGACCCATGCACGACCCATCCATGTCCGACCCGTTACCTAAATGGATGGACAGCTTTGGGTTAATACTATATTAACCCATTACCCATTTACCCCCCCCCCAAAAAAAAAAAACCCCCAAAATCCACCCATTTGCCAGCTCTACGTGACATGTTTGATCACTCCAGCACCATGGATCCAACTGCATCCATACACCCACCATTTACTGAGTATCATCATACTTCATGATCTGAACTATGTCAGTTAGAGGCAAGTGGTCTTGACAAGGTCAGGTTGGAAACAAGAAGTTTAAAACAATTAGCAGGGACTGAAAATCCTGTATTTCTGCCTAAAAGCTTGAATGTCCATACAAATTCAGACAATGTTGCCAAACAAAACCATGAGACAAGGAAATACCTTAATACCTATGGCTATTATATTCGATGCCCCAGAAAGAACAATGCCATAACATTGTGTTTTAACTTTTCTTTCCACGTAAAACAACTTGATTCTGAATGTTGATACCAGTTTTAGTTCCAGCTAAGGAAATCATAATTCTTTTCGCTCATCATTCAACATCTCACCAAAGAAATCAGACATGCAACATTTCAATCTGGAAAGTGAAACTGAGGACTACCATTAAAATCAATTCAGGGACAAGTTAATACCTCCTGGAAGTCATTTGCAAACTCCCTAACAGTTGATATAGCCATCATGGCAGCTTCATCGAAAGGATACCTGAAAGAACATGTGAAAATGAAATAAAAATAGTGGTCATGCCGCTCTCAATAAACAACGAAGAAAAGATTCAAAACAATTACTCGAGTCATTACTAAAGTGTGCACTAAAGATAGATTTATATATGACATCCCATCCATTCAATTATTCTACTACTCAAAAAACTTTAACAACCTGCAACCCTGCAATTTGCAGATGTGATCATATCACCTAAGCTGATTAATAATGCATTCAACATCTCAACTAATTCTCATACAAGGTGCGAAGATCTACGAGTCAACCCAGCTAGTGAAGATAGTGATTTTTCAATCTAATTTGCAGGAGTTTTGGGAAAGGCGATTGAAAAAATTCAAAAGCTTACAGACTTTGATATAGACATATAGTATTAACTTTAACAACTGATAGTTCTTTTAACCAACTTACCCAAAAACACCACATGATATAGCAGGAAATGCAATATATTGAATGTTGTTGTCTTTGGCAACACGTAAACTGTTTCTGTAACAAATTTGGGTAAAAAGAAATCTTAATAAAATGATCAAACAAAATCACATAGCCAAACCAAACTTAGCCACGTGTCCCAATCATCAAGCAAAACCAAATAAAAATAAAGAAATATATAAAAATAAATTCTGGGTCAGAAACTCATTACCTGTATGCACTTCTTAAAGAGGCTTCAGGGTTAGGATCAACATCGTATATGGGGCCAACAGTGTGAATTACATGAGAAGCAGGCAATCTAAAACCTCTGCATGTATACAACATCCTCGTATGTTCATAAGGAGTTATATAAACATAAAGTTGGACAATACCACTACTCGTTTTATAGAAGCTGAAGTAGGAAATCCTACGGTGTAATCCTTGCTTCTCCAGTGGGACAACGAATTCCAGGTCGGACTTCTTGTACGTTATGGCATGCTGCTCGGAGTTCTGGGCCAGCAGCTCGGTGTATGGCTAAGAAAATACACAGACTTATTGACAGAGTTCATAACAGAGCATGTTCACCAGAAAACAGTGAGAAATTACCTCCATCAGCACCACCACCTCCAAGCATCAGCTCATTTGCTGGATTGACCTATGAGAACAACGATCCAAATTAAAAATAATTGCACTAAAGCCCAATCATAGTGTTTGGATTTCCAGATTTAGCTGGTGTCACAAATCCAACAATGATCCATCATTTTGAATTCTACAGTATTAAAATTGAATTTCAGTAGAATCCCCGGACAAAGTTTTAACCCTTAAATTAGCGGAGTCATGGCTGGAAGGTGTTATTTAAAATCAATGGAAGCCAAAATTTAGGAGTTCAGATCATAAATCTAAATCCAAGTTTCATAATGCAACATAGATAGTTTCACAATCTTGTACTGTGAAATTTGTCAAGTCATGTTTGGTTTGAGTTTTTTGAATTAAGTTTTTGAAAACTCAATTTTTTGGTTTTCGTATTTTTTTGTTTTTAGTGAATATTTTTAAAATTTTAAACATTTTTTTTATTTTTTTAGATGCACCTTGCTTAGATGTATCTAAAAAGTAAAAAATTTGTGAAAAAATATTTTAAAATTTTAATAAATACATAAAAATACAAAAAATGTACTGAATTCTCATATTTTTTTTGTATTTTTGGTATTTAGTGAATTTTTAAACGGTTTTTTTCACAATTTTTTTACTTTTTAGGTATATTTATGTTAGGTATGTCTAGAAAGTAAAAAAAATTGCTTAAAATATTAAAAAAATTCAGTAAAAACAAAAAAATAAGAAAAACAAGAAAGTAGAATTTTCTGAAAAGTATTTTTGAAAAAACACAACCAAGCAAGCTAAAAGCTTAAGGTATTAGGAGATGGTCCAACAATGTATATCAAGCTATTCAATACTCTTCCTCACATGTAACCCCGTCTTGCACGTGTAGAGACAAACAAAGAATTAAACATAAAGAAGAGCAAACAACCAAACATAGAGGAAGAAACCAAACAGGGACCGAATACCAACGGAGACTTGAACCCAAAACCACTCTCAACCAAAACTCTGATACAATGCTAGGTCACCAATTTTTTTCAAAAGCTTAAGCTGTTAGGAAATTGGCCCGTCAATGTATATCAAGCTATCCAATAAAATTAACTACTAAAATATATAATTTGGGTGCATTAAGATATCCCATGTAAATTGAATGGCTCCATTGTGTTTCACATTAATATTTTGAGGTACGAGTCCATCATCCAAAGGGAAGCTGTTAAATAAAATGGGAACCATGGTTGTCAAATAAGGAATCGAATCGTGAATTGAATCGAATCGTAAGATTCACAACACTATATATTTTATAAAAATATATATATACACATATAAAATCACAAATATAGTGCTTAAAATGGGCAACTAAGACATGGTTCAGTATCTTTCTTAGTACCAGCTAGATGATGTTTCATTCTATACACACCTCCCCAATAATTATTTCCACAATATTTGCTTTTTAATTGTAGCCTGCCCTGTTTTTGTTTTGTAACTTTTGTACAGTGTTTTCATGCTGGGTCAGCCATTTTTTTTTTTGACTTTTTTATCACTGTTGATTCACAAGAATATCTACAGAATTAAAAAAAAAAAAAAAAAAAAATTCAGACACAAGAAAATAATAAACAACTAGACAATAATGCAAGTGAGAACCTTTAATAGTGAATAAAGAATCAAAATTAATCAAATAAGGACAAATATATAATTTATATAAAATCCATATAGTTTATATTGTGGCCTTGTTTGTCATAACTTAAAAAAGTCAAAAAGTCACTACCTTATTTAAGTCACATCATCTTATTTAAATCACATCACTTCTCTACTACATCACTTCAAATCCAACCCATATCCAATCCATATTTTATAAAAAGTCAAAAAGTACACTTATTTAGATCATCCCAAACCACCCCTATATATGTATATATATATATATATATTAAAGGAGGATAGTGGTGTGGAGCCTTACAGCAACACTAAACAAATACCCATTACTTTAATGTTCTTTCACCCACAAGAAGACCCCACAAGGAGACTTTATGGTAAAGAAAAGCTAACCCACATATTGGTTTTTTGAGTATCGAGAGAGAGAAGAGAGAGAGAAGACTGAGCAGACCGACAACGGGTAAGAGAAGACAATTCCTAGCTATTTCTTTACATACCTTCAGATTTCTCACTGGTAGAATCGAAAATCCTCTTCTTCGAACAAGTTTGTCTCCTTTCTTTGATTCGTCTCTCTCTCTCAGTCAAGCCCTAGCTTGAGTTTTTCATATGTTCTTCGAATGATTTCTTCTATTTATTATTCCTTTTTCTCCTTTTTTTTTTTTTTTTTTTTTTGGAATTAAATAAGTCAAATGACGTCGTTTAACAGATCTAGGCAGGAGAAAAAAAAATGAAATTTGAATTGTGAGTACCATACATATCGGCGATTCACATTGATTCCTATGATTCTTACTTCGAATCGCACAATTCTTTTAAATTTACAATTCAAGTACTCGATTCGAATCGTTCTATGAAAAAATCGTAGCAAATCATACGAATTGTATCGTGAATCGTACGATTCAGACAACCATGATGGAAACCACTCACTGCAGCTAATGGTGCATGTTCCAGTACTAGGACTTCACGAAAAACTAGCATTTCCTACCTTCCACCATTACAAGTTTATGATGGCCGCCTTTTTTAATGGAAAAGTCTATTAAATTCCATATGGTTCATAATGGGACAATTAAATTTCCAAGGAACATCCAAACATGCCCTTACCCCTAAATCAATTGACCAACCATAATCAAGGTTGGTTTGGCATGTATATAATTTGAAATAAATTAATTATCCAACACAAATTTGCAAATTTGTAACAACGCTCTACCTCCACAGCACAATTTGCTCTTCAACTGAGCATAGAGATTCAAAATCTAAACATTACACCTAGAGTAACACCACTATGATTTGAGCATTCAGCATAAGAGGCCTACCAAAACTCCACGTAAGCTCCATAAATGCCCAAATCTTAGTGAAATTACACCCATGGTTGTCTGAATCGTGCAATTCGCGATATGATTCATACGATTCGATACGATTTTTTCATAGAACGATTCAAATCGAGTACTTGAATCGTAAATTTAAAGGAATCGTGCAATTCGAAGTAAGAACCGTAGGAATCGATGTGAATTGCCAATACGTATGATACTCACGATTCAAATTTCATTTTTTTTTCTCCTGCCCAGATCTGTTAAACGACGTCGTTTGATCTCTTTAATTGAAAAAAAAAAAAAAAAAGAAGGGGGGAAAAAAGAAAAAGGAATGATAAATAGAAGAAATCATTCGAAGAACAGATGAAAAACTCAAACTAGGGCTTGACTGAGAGAGACAAACCTGTTCGAAGAAGAGGATTTTGGAACCTACCAATGAGAAATCTAAAGAAATTTGAAGGTATGTAAAGATATAGTTAGAAATTGTCTTCTTCTACCCGTTATCAGTCTCACAGCTCAGTCTTCTCTCTCTTCTCTCTCTCGGTACTCAAAAAATCAATCTGTGGGTTAGCTTTTCTTTACCATAGTCTCCTTCTGAGGTCTTTTTGTGGGTGAAAAAACTTTAAAGTAATAGGTATTTGTTTAATGTTGCTGTAAGGCTCCACACCACCATCCTTCTTTAATATATATATATATTTTATATAAATTATATAATATTTTATATAAATTATATATTTGTCCTTACTTGATTAATTTTGATCCTTTATTCACTATTAATGGTTCTCACTTGTCATTATTGTCTAGTTGTTTATTATTTTCTTTTTTATTTTCTTTTTTAAAATTCTATAGATATTCTTGTGAATCAACCGTGATGAAAAAGTCAAAAAAAGTGGTTGACCCAACATGAGAACACTGTACAAAAGTTACAGAACAAAAACAGGGCGATGCAATTGAAATGCAAATATTGTGGAAATAATTATTGGGGAGGTGTGTGTAGAATGAAACATCATCTAGCTAGTACTAAGAAAGATACTGAACCATGTCTTAGTTGCGTATTTTAAGCACTATATTTGTGATTTTATATGTATATTATTTTTTATAAAAAAAATATACTGTTACGATTCAATTCGATTCACGATTCAATTTTTTATAAATATGATTCGCGATTTGACAACCATGATTACACCAAGTCTCACGATTACAATCAGTACCTTCAATAACATAAATAAGCTAAACTCAAGAAATTAGCTTCAAAGTTCTAACAATGCTAAGTTAAAAAATCATCTTGTACTAGTCCAGCATCACATAAACAATTCCAACTCATACAGATGGAATTCAAGTTGGAGTCAACCAAGAGGCATTGGCTTGCATTGTAATCTAATTAGTAACTTGCTAACATAACATCCTACCTTGTGCCCAAAAAAAATAAAAAATAAATGGGATTCCTAACACACAGATTAAGGTTGTGTTTGGATTTCAGGATTTGGAGTGAAAGGATTTGGGAACTAATCATTAAGTAGAATAGCTCAAATTCAGATATGATAGTTAAAATATGGATTTTATGATTGAATTTGAGAAGAACATTTACATTGACAGATTTAAAATAACAACGTCAAAATTTTAAGATTGAAATCCTCATACTAATGATTATAATTGTACAAAGATCATAACAAAATACAAACCACTTAACCTACTCTATAATTGTTAACTATAAAAGTTCCCAAATTGCATCATTTGAAATCCATCTATCCAAATGGAACTTAAAAAGTCCTCAATTTCATAGGGAAAAAAAAAATGAAAACAATATGGGGGTGTTTGTTTGGGAAGATTGGAGGAGGGATTGGACTCCATGTCCAATCCACCATGGAATTCATTGTTTGGTTGAGAATTTGTAGGTCGGATTAGTAGTCGGACTATGAATCTCATATATGTTGGACTATTGTGTCCTAGGGAATGCGGGATAGAAATGATATTAGAATCACATGAGATTACATTGTAAAATGACATATTTACCTCCAAGTATTTGATTTCATTATGTATTGTATTTAGTAAAATAAAATAAAATAATTTTCTTTAATTTTTATTAATGTTTATTTATTTAATTTATTTAATAAAATTTTATAGATGTTTTATTGATGAACACACTCGACAAGAAGGGCACACTAGTGTAATGGCTCCGGCAGTGACTCCGAACACTAGTCTAGATTTAGGTGGTGAACGGAACAATGAAGAGTTGGTTTGGGTGGAAAAAATTTCGTCACAATTGGATCAGCTAGTTCAGATGAGAGATGAGGTCATGATGTCAACATTTGAGATAGACAAATGGTGGCATCAATGGGAATCATTGCTTAGAGATAATGGAATTGATGTGGGTAGGTGGGAAACTATTGAAGGCTCTGATGGTAATCATGAGATGGAGTCAGGCGGTGCTATGGTTTTTATAGATTTCGGAATTGATGTTGAGGTGCATGATGACCTCTCTGTTATTAATATAAAGGGTGGAGTAGATTGGACTTTGAATTCTGAGGCCCAAGATCACAATTTGGACTTGAGTCTGGACCATAACCCTTATGTGCCCCAAGATGAGGTTGATCTGGCTCTTTGTTTGGGCCGAAACAATGGGCCAGTTGTTATTCGGGAGTTCAATAAGCAAGTTGAAAGGACCAGGGCCTCTTGGTACAAGAAAGATGTGGACAGTAAAGGCAAAGGAAAAGCCCGCTTGGGGGATGATCTTGTAGATGATAGTACATCAGAGGATGAGGGTTGGCCAAGAACACAAAGGCAGTTTGGTGAAGGGAGTTCACGCTCGGGGGGAACTAAACCCATAAAGCCTAGTCGTCATCCGATGGGTGGAATTGCTCAACTGTTGAGGGAGAGAGGCAATCCACAAGTAATTAAAAGAAAGCTTCATGGTCGCCAAAAACGTAATTTTGCTGAGGAGGTCAGTTTTTATAAATGCAGGGATGGTGTAAGGAATTGCCGAAAAAGGAAGAGGGGTTTGTTTTTGGCCTCACACAAAAGGAAAGAGACCCCTGTTAGATTTCAGGTAACTCCATTGAAGAAGAAAGATCTGGGTAAAGATAAGGTCTCTCGTATCAAGGAGGGAAGGAAAAGAAAGTCCAGTGTGGCAGGTCCTAGTGGCTATGAATCATCGCAGAAGAAAATTTGTTCGGATTGGATAGCAGTGATGGAGGGACGGAAGACAGATTACAAGACCTGGTGGAGAATTTTGTTATTGAATATGAAATGGCATCAATTTTTGAGCTGTTATGGGATGATAGAGATCCGACTGCTAAAGGGATTTCTCAAGAGGTTGTCCCTCAACAACCTCCTCCATCGCCATGAAGATTTTGAGCTGGAACTGCAGATGGATGGGCCACCCTTTGACAGTTCGAACAGCTATACATAAGCCTAATGTTCTTTTTCTTATTGAAACTAAGATGGAAGCTAGGAAACTGAAATGGTTGGGTTTACCTATGGGGTATCGATTTTGGACAGGGTGTGGATAGTGTTGGGTGCAACGGAGGATTATGGATGGCGTGGGATGACACGCACTCTATGAAAGTTATTTATAGGTGTGAACGTTTCATTGCACTTGAGGTGGAAGATTACTCCACTCATAATTGGGTTCTTTTGTTAATTTATGGTCATCCTAATTTGAGTTGTCAAGAAGCTTGTTGGGATAGATTGGCAAATTTTATCTGAGGGATTCAGATTCCAGTGGTCTTGATTGGGGACTTTAATCAGATTTTATATCATAAGGACAGACAAAGTTTTTGTCAATGCAAGGTGAGAGGTTTGAATCATTTTTATCATTTCATGGAGACTTGTCATCTTCTTGATCTTCCGAAGTCAGGTGTTGATTTTACTTGGACAAACAATCGAAGGAAGGGGCTTCGGACTTAGGAAAAATTGGATAGAGCTATGGCAACGAGGTGTTGGGTATCAAGATTTCGGAAATTTACGCTCACTGCTCTTCCCATTCAAAGATCAGATCACAGTCCCATAATCCTCAATACGGATATGGGAGGGCAAAGAAGGAATGGAAGAATTGGATATGGAAATTTTGAGGCAGCATGGTTGGGTGATGGTGCAATGGAGGAGATTGTACATAAGGTGGAATTTACCAGTGGAGGGTATGTGTTCAAGCTGTTACATCGCCAGAAAATTTTGCTCCGACATTTAAGGAATTGGCACCACCAACCTACTAGAAGTCTAGCAGCTCAAATTAAGGAAACCCAACGGCAACTAGCGCAAGTACAATGTCGTTTTCAGTCAGAGAATAACTTTGTGCGAGATTATGCATTACGAGCTCATTTGGATTTACTCTTAGAAAAGGAAGAAGTGTATTGGGCACAACGGGCAAAGCAACGATGGATGAATTTGGGGGATAAAAATACAAAGTTCTTTCACCAGATGGCAACGTTTAGAGCCTGTAAGAAAAGGATTGGATTCCTGAAACTGGATAACAGTGATTGCGTTATGGATCAAGGTGTCATTGAGCATGAATTTCTACAACATTTTAAGTTGTTTCACAATCAACAGGATTAATCTACATCCATTCTCAGGTGCATTTCGATTACCCTGTTAATTTTCAATTTGTTAATGTTTTGCAAAAGCATATTTTGGATGAACATCAGAAAGTGCTTGAGGCTCCTTTTACGGACCAAGAAATAAAAGACGCCATTTTTACCATGGGTGGGCGTAAAGCTCCTGGACCTAATGGTATGATTGCAGCTTTTTATCATAAGAATTAGAAAATTGTGGGGGATAGTGTGATCAACACTGTTAAAGCCTTTTTGAATATGGGAGTGATGCTTAAAGAAATGAACCAAACGTTTTTGGTATTGATTCCCAAGAAGGCAGTGCCTCAATCGGTTAATGATTATCGGCCTATTAGTTTGTGTAATGTGGTATATAAAAGTATTGCCAAGGTTCTTGCAAATCGATTACGATGTGTTTTGTCAAGTATAATTTCCCCCAACCAAAATGCGTTCGTTCTCGGTTGAATTATTTCTGATAATATCTTATTAGCCCATGAGATGAGTCATTTTATTAAATTAAGGAAAAAGGGGTGTAAGTCTTGTTTTGCAATGAAACTTGATACGAATGAGGCTTATGGTATGGTTAGGTGGGATTTTTTGCTCATGGTTCTAAGATGTTTTGGGTTTAGTGAGCAATGGATTCACCTTATAGAACAATGTATGTCGACGGTGTAGTTTTTGGTCTTGGTTAATTCTAGTAAATCTGAATGGTTTTTTCCTTCTTGTGGGTTACGACAAGGTGACCCATTATCACCTTACCTGTTTTTGTTGGTCATGCAAGCTTTATCTGAAGGGTTGGTTAATTTAAATCAGCAAGGAGTGTGTTGGGTTCTCTCGATATCTAGAAATGCTCCCGCAATATCCCATTTACTTTTTACAGATGATTGTTTGTTGTTTATGACTTATAAAGATGAAGACGTGTGGTGTTTGAAATGGTTCTTGGAAGCTTTTTGTCATCAGTCAGGGTTAAAAGTTAACATCCAAAAATTGGCGATCATGGTTAGTCCTAATATGGGAGAAGTAGCAAAAAGGTTCATTAAGGACTGTTTTAATATTAGACTAGTAGAGAATTTGGGAATTTATCTGGATGTGTGCATAGATTCGGGTAAGAAAAAAGGGGGATTGTTTGGATCAATTTTGGAGAGGGTTCATAAAAAATTAAATGGATGGAAGAGAGGGCTACTTTCCTTTGCAAGCAGATGTGTGTTACCTAATCATACCCTTCTGTCCGTCCCAATTTATTTATTGGCCATTTTCCAAAGCTCCTAAGTATTTTGTGAAGCAGCTAAGAAGTGATGTGAGGAATTTTATATGGAAAGGAAAAGATGGTTCTGGCATTTTTTGGAAGCTGTGGGATCTACTATGTAGACCTAAATTAGATGGAGGTTTGGGTTTAAGGGATCCGAAGTTATTGAATCAAGCACTTCTAGCTAAATCAGCTTGGAGGATTTTAACTGAACCAGATAATTTGTTGAGTCAGGTTATGATGGCAAAATATTGCACGAATGAGAAATTTTTACAGGTTAAGGCCAAGAGTAGATGTTCATGGGGTTGGAGAAGTATTTTGTGGGGGAGAGATTTATTACAACAGGGTATCCGGTGGACTGTTGGAGATGGGAAATCCATTGATCCTTGGATACTGGGAATGGGTAATGAATTGGAAGGGCGCCAAGTGGGTGATAGATTTCGGGAATTCAAGGTTGTGCATTTATTGACCACGAGAGAAAAGAATGGAGAGTACCCTTAGTTAGAACTATTTTCCCTACAGCTATGGCACAAAAGATCCTTAATATTTATATTCCTCGGACTCATGTACATGATAAGATTATTTGCGATAAATGTCTGAATGGGGTGTATAGTGTAAAATCTGGGTATGTTGTTGGTAGTCAATGTAGGGATAGGTCATTCGAGGGAGGATGGACAATGATAGATACGCTTTGGAAAAAGCTTTGGTTCCTACAACATGGATAATGTTTTTGTGGACACTAAGTCATCGTATTGTGCCAGTTAGAGTTGCTATTCAGAAAAGAGGTGTTAAGGTAGAATCTGTTTGCCCAAGGAGTAAAAATCAAGACAAAACACTGGAACATTTGTGCTTTCAATGTCCTTTTTCTAAAAGAATTTGGTTTGGTTCGAAGTTGGGACTCAATTTTGATACTGGTCCGGAATTAAGAGTGGAGGATTGGATTCAATTTTGGTTTCAAAATGCTCCAGATGAGTGTGCTATTGTTGAAGCCATCAAAGTTCTTTGGGGCATATGGGTTCATCGGAATCGGATAGCATTTGATAGTATCATTTTTTTATCCAATTTCCACCATTCACATGATAAACGAGTTGAGAATTGAAAATGTTTTTGAGATGCATTTCAAAACTGAAGCTAATAAGGAAACTGGAGGTAATATGAATTGTTTTATTATGTCTAATACTAACTCTCGGTGTGTAGATCCCGCTTACGCTGCGTTTTTGGTTGATGGCGCTTGGTATAAAGAGACGGAACAAGCAGCGGTGGCATAGGTGGTGGTTAACAGAAATGGATGGAAGGTGGCATCTAGGGCCTTTTCATTCCAAGTGCATTCAGCTCATGAAGCCGAAGCCTGTGGGTGTCTGGACTGACTACAATGGTGTTGTTCCCAAAATCTCAAGGCAGCTTTAATTCAAACAGATTGCCAAAAATTGATCACTAGTTTGAGATCAAAAGTTGCTGCTGGATATATATAATATATGTAAATCTATGGACTATGTTTGTATTATGAAGGCACATCTTAATATTGTAAAGCCCGCACATGTTGCCGCAAAAGCTGCCCTGCATGGTGGTAGCTAATTTTGTTGGTTAACTTTATATACACATATATATTTCAAGTTTCTGTTTTCTCAAAAAAATAGTTAATTTCCTAGTAGTTTCCACACATCTACATCCTTTTTAACCAAATAGTCCAGACTATATATTCCAAGATTAATAATCCTATGAATTACCATTCCGTCCAAACAAACATGACTTATATTGTATATGTATGTATGTGTGTGTATATATGTATATGTATATGTAATTAAGAGAAAACGACAGAGTGCTTACTATGGCGTCGGAAGAGCCGTCGACGAACCACCGAGTGATGTCTCCCTTCTGGATTTTGAGAGCGCTGGAGGGGGACAGCAGGAAGTGGCCGATTCGGTGATCGGCATCTCCGCCGTTGGACATCGTGGAAACCCTAGCAGAGCTCGATTCTCCACCGTTAGCTAAGTCAGTGCTCTGCTCCATTTTCGAAATCGGTCTGGCTAGAGTTCGAAGATTACGGTGGTGGTGGTGGAAAGTTCGCCGTGTACGGCGGAGATTTCTAGGGCTTGAGCTGCAAGAGAGAGAATTGGGAAATCCAAGCCTAATAAAAAGTAGTCTAGAGCGCAAACCAAGAAGGCTGCCATTTTTTTTTAGAATAATGTTTCAGAACATTAAATTAGGAGCTACTAATGATGTGGCATAATACCCCCATCAAACTGATGTAATATTTTGACTTAAATTTATTTATTTTATTTTTTTTAAACTTATTAAAACAGCTATTAGTACAGCTATTAGTGATTCAAAAATTAATAGAATAAATTTCATTCTTTTTTTTTTTTGTCTTGTCAGTGTGAGTGTCAGTTTGACAAAATCGAGATTTGACTCCGTCAATTTTGATATGATTGTGTGGCTAGCAGTGTGCGTACGAGGATGGGGGAAATTCGAAAGGGGTGTTCTGGTGGAGGTGCTCCACGTGTCATTTATTTATTGGTATAAAGCATGAAAATTCGGAAACAAACGGACGACCTTTTAATTGTTGCTTATTTCACCAATAGTTTGGGGCGCGAGGATCCTCTCAACTACAAGTCTGAAGCGATCTCTTGGGGTGATTCAATTCAATAGTTGAAATTAAGGTTAAATTTGAAAGATTAAATAAGTGTACTTTTTTATTTTTTTTGTATTATGTATAGAAAAAGTAAAGAAGCGATATTAATTGATGTGACTCAAAAAAGATAAAAAGATGAAATAAGTGCACTTTTTTAAGTTAGCCAAACTTGACCTAATATTAATTAAAATGACGTTGTTTTAATTAATAAGTAAAAAAAAAAAAATCATCTGCTTCTTCTTCTAATATTAGTCTCGTAATTCTCTTGACTCATCGTAGCTTCTCCTTAGCTCTTTATACTCGTTTGCTTCCAAAAATTAAAAAAATAAATTAGAAACAATCAAACCCAAATCAGTGTAAATAAGAGAGCAAGCAAAGATTGATCTAGTCCAATATATATAGATATAGATAGAGAAAGATATATATATATATATATATATATATCTATATATAGATATAGATATAACACCGCCACTATGATTGTCAAAAAAACCCCCAAAACTCATGAAATAGGCTTTTTTTTTATCTGTAAATAAGGCAACTCGCTTAATCACCCACCTTTTCTCTCACCTTGTTTCTCTCTCTAAATTTCTTCACTCTCTGCTAGACAAATCTACAAACACTTGTTGAACGAGTGTACAAACAATTGCATTCACAGATTAACATCATTTTTTTTACCCAACTCGGAAATTTAGAGAGAAACAACAATCTAAAATACAGTGTTTGTTGTACTATACACAGAAAAACAAAAGATTAATTTGGGGAGAAAAAAAAAAAGAAAGAAAATTGGAGATGAGAGGTAGAGGGGGCAAACCCAAATGTCTCCAACTTCCTCTTTAGCGTGATTTTCTAAGAGAAAGAAAGAGAAAGAAGGCAAGCAAAGAAAGCTGATTTTTTGTATTTTTTTTTTCAACTTACTAACCAATACGATCTCTTTTTGGTTAGTTTTAATTTCAGCCGTTGGATTGGATTACTTTAGGAGATCAACTTTAGGCTTTTACTTCAGAGGATCCTCACGCTAGTTTGGGGGCCAGTTGCTCTCAAGCTCGAAATCGAATTAGACGATATTGTTAGACATGGTGGGCTTGATTTCAAGCGTATTTTAATAATTTAAATTGTTTAATATATAAAATTTATCGAGTATATTATTTTTATAAATAATTATATTAATCAAATATTGATAGTCACTTAATTAGTTTGTATTTGTGTCTGTGATTTGTTTTTAAAAGTATAATCGTCATTAAAACAAATGTAAACTGATTAAATGACTATCGATATTCGATCTGCGTGATTTTTTCAGACATAATGTAGTCGACGAGTTCTATATATTAACGGTTTGAATTATGAAGACGAATTCAAAATCGGGCTCACCACAACCCAACAACATTGTCCAGTTTAATTCTAAACTGGAGAGAAGTTGTGGCCAATAGTTTATTAATAACCCTACAAATTCATATTTATGAATTCAGAATTTATTTAGAAAAATAAATCAATGGTTCAAATTTATTTTATTTATACACTCTTCACTATATCAATTTAACTTCCACTACACAAACATATTTGAGATAAATTATATGGTGATTAGTGTTTAAGTATAAACATATGATGCTTCAGAAATGTTAAATAATTTTTTATTGATAAGGATGGGTCATAACATTTTTGTTTTCAATATTACTTAAAAAGGAAATAAAGGAGAATATTTCAGTGGCATTAGAGCAATTAAGTAATATAAAGTGATAGACTTCCATAATCCTATTTGTCTAAGATGGTGAAGAAATAATTCAATTAAATTACAACTTAAGGCTCGTTTGGGATGTGAGTTGGTTTTTTAGCTTTTTAACTTTTATGACTTTTATGAGAAAAAAATAAAATGATTATGATTTGGATATAATATTTGTTTTAATGGATTAAAAAATCTATTTTATTTTTTTGTAACTATTTTAACTCAAAAACTTCATTTTAACTTATACCAAACAAAGACTTAGCCTCCGTTTGGAAAGTGGGTTGGCTTTTTGACTTTTTGACTTTTTTGACTATTTTAGCCTGGGCTAAAAAGCTTGGTTTGGGAAGGGCTTTTTGGCTTTTTGGCTTTTTTAATTTTTTTTGTGAGAGAAGAATGTAATGATTATAGGTTGGATGTGATGTTTTGTTTGTTATGGCTAAAATAGCCTATTTTGTTTTTTGTGGCTAAAATAGCCAAAAAAATCTGAAAAAGCCCTTACCAAACACAGGCTTAATGTAAAATTTTCAAATGAAATCAATTGAAATAAAGGGATATGTACCGTTGATCCTAATAATTAAGACAAGATTGTTGAGTTGAGAAATGAAACACAAGTACAACAGAATTTAATTTATTCCTGCAGCTTTCATGCTAAGAGAAATTATGGTGGTGTTTGACTTAGGTCTCGCTTTGGAAGTGACTATTTTAAAGGTTTTTTGATTTTTTAGTTATTTTAGTAGGTTATTTTAGTTTTTATGTTTGAGAAGATGAGATAAATTTTTATTTGAATTGTTGTATTGAAAAGTGTATTAAAATGATGTTTGAAGTTAAAATGACAAATTTGTCCCTAAAATTATAATTTTTTAAATTGATGTGAAGAGGCAAAAATGTAATTTTCCAAGTGATGTAGAAATTTGACACTTTGACAGTGTAGACTGGCCCTACACTGTCAAGGCAGTTGAGACTATTTTTTTTTTTAATAAAAAGGGTTGCTACAGTAGGCTTTTTGGCTTATTTCCATTTTGAGGCTATAATAGCCCCAACCTATGCTTCCCAAACAGCACCTTAGTTTTGTAATCGTAATTCTAATAAAAAAAAAATTAAAAATCATTTCAAAATTCATAACTAAATACAATTTAAAAACTATTTGAAAAATTCATAACTAACCACATAATTTAAAACTCAATTCAAATTTTTTTTTTTCAAAATTTATAACTAAAACCTTTTCAAAACTCCATTAAATTTTTTTAAAATTTTTTATTTATTTATTTTGTTCTATAAAATTTTACGTTAATCATAATTTTAAAACTAAACCAAACTTGATTTACAACTTTAAAACTAAACCAAACTTGATTTACTTTTTGTGATGTAATTTCTTAAAACTACTTTTCTAAAGAAGATATTTGAGAACAAACTTTCTTTCCCCTTGTTGGGAGCTTCGTTGTCATTTTATTACGACTAAAAGCATTTATTAAAAGCATATTAAAAATAGACACAGCTTTGTGTCACAATTAAATTGAGAATTATATATACACTTTCCCATCAAATTACTTGATGGAACAATTAATATGACAATAAAGCTTACCCCTTATCTTCATTGATTGATTTTTATTAAAATAAAAAACTACATTAAGAAACGAACACATCAAAATAAAGAAATTAGGGAAATGTATTAAAGGATTTCACTGATATAAAGTTGCCTCAAATAGGGTTTCTATTCCAACTTGTGATTAAATCAACAAACATTATATGATATTCGTATGGCCTTGATTTCAATCGAAGGCTACCAATTGAATATCACTGTTTACAAGTATCTATAACACAAACTTTATACGAGTATAGGCCTAAGCGGGTGCTAGTTAGCCACCACAGCAATAGACTCTAAATTTCCATGAGTCTCTCCCATGCCTACCCACCTTCAAATTGAACATCATATACAAATTTTTTAACCCATGGCGTCGTGAAAACTTAGAATTGACCCCCCTCAAATGTTTGGCCAAATTGCCAATTAGCTGGCACTGCATTGTAACTAGTAATGGTCATTCCATCGCCAGTAGTGACTTGAAATGAGAGAGATTGGCCATTGAGCATGGAGTTGCTCTGCCAGTTTTGACCCCAATTCCTTGACAAGGGTTGCCAACCTGTTTTGGACCCCTTGATCGACACTGAATGGACGTCCCCTGCACCGCCAACGTTGCTAACCAAGACCAGGTTGAAGTAAGAGTGGCCATTGATTGTAAATCTTATTCCTCCTTTCTTCACACAGGGCACCCTGTCAAGACCACCACACAACCATATTCATTAGTTAATTTAAAGAAGGGAGAAACTACTGACAGTAAGACTTGATCCGAGTATCACACTCGATAAGACATCACAAACTCATTCGTCTTTATTTGATAGTCAAATTAACTAGCACAGATTAAGCAAATTGCTTTGACTAATTTTTTTAGTTAATTTGTTTGACTTATAGGAATGTTGAGGGTATATGTATATAATACTTAGTTGCAGAAAAATAAATATAAAAAGTTCTACATGACACGAGAAACATAGAGAGTGGTGTTGGGTCCACACCCTTCTCCGTGTTCAGTGCAACTAGCAAAGTTGTGAGGGTAATTAGAGAGCAACCCTTACCTTTGAAAGGATACTGGAACAATTCCAGCTCTGTATTGGGCAATTTGCAAGAAAGCAGGCTCTGCCAGATCAAAGTGTTGGAGGGGAGGGTTGCACCACCCACCATTGTCATTAGATTGAGAAGGGTTCGGTGGACAGAAGTTTGTAGCAGTCACAGTGATGGTCCCAGGGAGGCACCATTGTGGGTCACTGTTGCATTTGATCTGATAACATGCCCCACAGCTCAAGCCATTGTTGAACAGAGCAGTGCTTAGTGCTGCGGTGTTAGTGCCATAGCCTTGGCTATACAAATTGCCATACCCACATGCACCTCCTGCCACACCAAAATCAAGTATTAGAATCCCAAAACATTAAATTTATCAAATTTTACTAGAAAAATGTCATTCTTTTAACAGTCAAGTTTATAAAACTCAAACAGAAGTCACTTTAGTAGACTAAAACTCAAGGTAAGTAAAATGTGAAGTTATGGGTCAAAGCAATGCACTTTTGTTCTGCTAAATCAGTAATTCTAAAATCACATTTTTTATTTATTTATTTATTTACAAATAAGTGCTCAAAATAGCAACACTGCATATTCATCTCAAATGGGGCCACTGGAAAGAGTAGTGTTGTCAATACTACATTTTTTATGCATTTTCTTAATTTTTATGTATTTATTTATATATTTGTATTTTTTTCTGTACTAAATGGAAAATTTGTCCAACTTACCCATTGTGCCAGATGCATCACCCCCACCATAGAAAGTGGCATGACCACCTTGCCACCCTCCATAGTCACCATAAGCGCCGCGGAGGCATAAATCGAAAAAGAAGAAGAGTAGAAGAGAAACAATGGAGAATACTTGAATGGCCATTGATATATCTATATATATATATATAGAGAGAGAGAGAGAGAGAGAGATGCTAGAGAGAAGATTGTGCAGTAAGAGCTTCTTAGTACAAAGAGGGGAAATGGGGCTTTTCTTAAATAATGGAATGGATGCCAAGTTGAGGACTCTGAGGGGGTTATATAGATGGGGGCACTGTTGTATGGTAGAAAGTGACAACTTAGCCATGCTCACTTTTGAGAGATGGCCAAAACCAAAAAGCCTGAATCAAAATGTTTTTCAAGGTCATGTACAAGGGATCAAAGTTGCACATGCAAATGTTCTGACTAAACTACCAACTGCAAAGCTCAAATGACCCCACAAAGCACATGCACTTCACAACTGTCTCTGTCATTAATTTATTTATTTTCCTCTCCTTCCCTCTATACTACAGATTACATGTCTTTCATGTGGACAATTCCCCCCCCCCCCCCCCCCTCACGTTTGACTAAAATCACACAGTCAACTAATGGGTAATGTGGACAGGTTTAATTGGAGAGTTTGGGGCAGATTTGCAGCTACTTTGCGTATTTCTAAAAGATGCACCGGATTCTTTGACTCAAAATCTATGCCCTCTGTTTCGAATGCACTCTCAACCATATGATATGCTGAAAATTTTGACATACAAGAATCTCAAAGTACGATCAGGCAGCTGACAGTGTGTTGGGACAGAGATAGGGATTTTAGGGATAGAGGATCTTGTGTCAGTACTCTAAGCCACCATTGCATTGTTAGTAAACACATTTTTTTTTTTATTTTTTATTTTTAAGATTTGAAGAGTTTAGAGCTTAAAAAAATCAATTATCCTACCAAATTTATGATTTCCCAAGTGTTAGTGGACTGCGTATGTTAACCCTCTAAATATGTCCTCTCTGACCTACCCCTGCAATGGCATCAAGATATGCATTGTAATGCTGAGAACGAGAATTTTTATTATATTACAATTTTCCATTTTGAAAAACACAATAATACCATGAAGTCAAAAAAAGTAGTTAAAAAACAACAAAAAAAATGAGGTGTGTGAACTTGATTCATTATGTATAATATATATAACCCAAATCACACTAAATTTGAACTTCCGTTACACTTTATTTTCTTATCATAAATTTCCCCCAAAAAACTACAGCGAAATCTTGTTCTCCTTAAGTCAACAAAGAACCATAGCCTGCTAGGAGTAACCAATATGCAAACAATTGCACATCCGAAATTAAGAGCTCGTGTTCTTTGTAGGTACCATGTGTTAACTCTTGTATGGTGAAAAAGCTTTGAGATCCGGTTGGGCTCAAAGTGCCTAGCAAAACTAAATGCTAAATGAACCAGATATAAATTTCAAGCAACTAACATTAATATTTTTATATATATATATATATTGCATTTTTCAACAATGTTTTGTAGTTATAGTTGAATCTTCAAACAAGAATAGGGATTGTGGATGCTGGATAAGATTATCTAGGAACCAAAGGTCAGTTATTATTTATGAATATTATGGAAGACAAAACTATGTTAAAAATTTTTTTGCAATACAATATGTCAATCTATGACATAGCGATAATTGTGCATATCATTGAAAATCATAATGGTACATGCAAAATGGTTTTACAATCAATTTTTTAATTCTAAACCTGACTTATTGTCAAATTTGTTGTTAGACTTTCAATATTAGATAAAACTAGAAGGGTTAGTTAAAAAATAGGGAGGGGACTTGTTTAATACCCTACCATGTTAGGAGCACATGCAAGTACTGGTCATTGTGGACCCTTTTATACATGCATCATTATCATAGCTTTAGAGCCATCCATTTCCAAGCTTATATATATATATATATATATATATGTAAAGGGGTCACACTGCCGGCTATTGCATATGCAGTATTACCCCACATGCAGAAAGATTATTTTCGTATGGTCTGAATGGACTTGTGGAAAATCAATACAAAAAGAACAGATGTTCTGGCTAGTGTTTTCTTGGCTTCTTTTGAAAAGAAAATTGGGGAATTGGGGATTTAATAAAAATCCTTCTTAGCATCCAATTATTATTAATTACTAATATTTTTTTAATCAGTAGAAGCCAAGAAAATGTTTTGGCCAAAATCTTCAAAGTTGTCTCTTCTGGAAGAGAATATTGTGGAGGTGGAGCAGAGGATCTACACACCCAGCCCTTCAAGATTTACTCTCTCTCTCTCTCACTCATAATAACACAATGACAAAGACCTTGGGAATTTGGCTTTCGTGTTATGTAAGAAAATAATAGCTTTGCAACCAATTGATGGCAATCTGATATGAACTTGATAATATCATATAAATAGACCGGAAAGGGGGGGAAAAAAAAAAAGAAAAAGAAAAAGAAGTTGTTTGAGTTTTTTAGCTTAAATTTTATAAATTACATGCTTAAGCAGTTGTGCGTTGAAAAATCTAAGTAGCACAGACATAGTCACATGAAATTATAAATTAATTATACATCATATATATGAATAATTTATTCAAATATAATTAAAAAAATTTAACATAAATTAAAAAGCTATATATTACATAAATTAAATATCAATATATCATTTATATAGCAATTACATTCAAAACAATGCAAAACAATTATATGACATTGCATTATACGTAATGTATTCATCTTATAAATGTTTCTAAACATATTTAGGATGCATAAGTTGTGTTATGAAGAATGGAAAACATTGTTATAATGAAGGGATTCATCATATTTGATGTATTTGGAGGGTTCAAGAAGTGTCACCGAAGTGTCCGATGTTATGAATTTGATTTTTTAATCAAGACACGTTGAAGAAGTGTTTGACACGCTTTTAAGAGTGTCCACAGAGTGTCGTGTTGGATACAGGTGTCGAACACGACACGCTTCCTTTGTAGAAGCGTCCATGCTTCTTAGTGGAAAATGTAATATGTTTGGCATTTTTGGTAGAACTTTATTTTCCTTTTCCACTCAAAAAACTCAAAATAAAGACAAAAGGCTAATTATCATGGTGAAGAAAGAAATAAGTTGAAAACCTGCAAAATTATCAAACACCCTAATTATCAACATTTGTTCTATAATTTTACTACCTTTGATTTTTTATGACAAGAATGAGCAATTAATTTGAGCCATAAGACAAATATTTCCCTTTTTCTGATTTAAGAAGAGTATGGTTTCAATTTTTTCTATCAATATTGTTTCAATTTTTTCTATCAATATTTGTTTCAATTTTTATGAATCCGACCAGTTTCTGTGATCATAAACCCCCTAAGTATTTTTCTCTTCGAGAGTTTGCATCAAACCCTAAACCCACAAAAGGCATATCATGAGGGGATTTATCCAAATGTTGTTGGTTAGAAACCAATGAAAGTGCCCTTCACAAGGGTTTGTCTGTTACTTCCACTTGTGAGAGACTATGACATCCCTCAACATGGAAAGAAACATAAGCATGAGGGACATGAAGGGTCACTTCAAGTGGTACTTAATAGCAGGGTCACCATAAAGCATTTGCAGACAGCCCACATGAGCTTCCAGGGACCAAAACTCATACCGATAATCGACGGCATAGTAAAGGAATGTGCATTGGATTCATGCACAAAAATATACTTAGAAAAATAATGTATGATTCAGGTTCAACTCCTGTATGACGAAGTCCACATCTTGAATGAGTTTGGATCATATCAAAATTTTCTGGGTATTTTACTGAGCACGGCTTCTGTGTGCATTCCAGTGGTAGTTTGAGGTGGTAGGCCACCGATGGCGATGTAATATTCCATGTTAGTTATGTTTAGGGTCCCAAGCTCAGGTTTTGTGATTCTAATGTTGCATCGGGATGAAGAAGGTCACGTTCTGAATTAATTAATTGTTTGGCCTCTGCATACAAAGAGAGAAACATAATAATGTTTTTTGTTTTATTATTACTTTTTCACCATTTGAGGCTTCTTATATGTACAATACAAGAACAAGAGAAAAAGAACCTTTATTATGAGATGGGTGTTAGTTATTCTCTCGGTATTTTTATCTTGGTGGATGTAGTTTGGTGGCTGCAAAGTTTTTTTCCCTAGGTTTGAATGTGCTTGGAATTATTCAGGGGAACTAGTGAAAGATCTAATTTTGTGCAAGTAAGTCAATTCGTTGACAACCCAACAAAAAATCCAACAATCCAAATGGAATCTAAAAATCCCCAATTACACAGGCAAAACAATAAAAAAAGCATATGTGAGTATTTAAGAGAGAAGAAAACACAACTTACTATGGTGTCGGAAGAGCCATCGAAGAACCAATGAGTGATGTCTCCCTTCGGAATTTTGAGAGCGCTGGAGAGGGGGACAGCGTTGGACATAGTCGAAACCCGAAAGCACTCGATCCTCCAGAGTTCTGTCCCATTTTAGAAATGATCGAAATGGGTCTGGCTAGAGTTCGAAGACGACGGAGGCGATGGTGGTGGTGGTGGTTCTCGAAAGCTTGCCGAGTACGGCGGACATTTCTAGTGGGTTCATAGATCAGAATGATTTCGTTGGAGAAATTCTCCCAAGTGCACACTTTTGGGAATTTGGTAAAAAATTTAGCTTTTTAACTTTTTTTACACAAAAAAAAAAAAATTAAAAAAGTCATTTTTTTTACACAAAAAAAAATCACTAAAACGGTAAAAAAAAAAAAAAATGTTTTTTTTTTAGGATCTCTGGTATTAAAATTTTCTAGCATAAAAGACATCTAATATTTTCATAATATCTAAGATCCCTCAATTTGATTCAGAGAAATTTTATCGAAGAGAAATTCTCTGTTTCTCTACAGAAAAATTTTCAGATTATGTAAAGCACTAACAGCTATGATTTTTAACTCAAAAAAAAAGCGGCAAAACAACACCACCACCACCAACACTGATGCAAAGAGAAATGTGCACACCACACAGATCATGCACAAAATTATTACACTGAGTACAACCAAAAAACAAAATTTCTTTGAACTTTCAGAATGATTTCGTTGGAGAAATTCTCGCAAGTGCACACTTTTGGGAATTTGGTAAAAAATTTAGCTTTTTAACTTTTTTTACACAAAAAAAAAAAAAGTCATTTTTTTTACACAAAAAAAAAATCACTAAAAAGTAAAAAAAAAAATGTTTTTTTTTAGGATCTCTGGTATTAAAATTTTCTAGCATAAAAGACATCTAATACTTTTATAATATTTAAGATCCCTCAATTTGATACAGAGAAATTTTATCTAGAGGAAATTCTCTCCAATCTAGAGAAATTCTCTGTTTCTCTACAGAAAAATTTTCAGATTATGTAAAGAACTAACAGCTATGGTTTTTAACTCAAAAAAAAAAGAAAAAAAAAGGGGCAAAACACCACCACCACCACCAACACTGATGCAAAGAGAAATGTGCACACCACACAGATCATGCACAAAATTATTACACTGAGTACAACCAAGAAACAAAATTTCTTTGAACTTTCAAATTTCTCTGACCCGCTCTCTAGAGAATTTCTCTGACCTTCTCTCCTATCTAGAGAAATTTCCCTTCTCTCTAGAAAAAATTGAAATTTCTATGAACAAAATTATTTGCTACTGTAGAATCCTTTCTCTATGAAACCAGAGAAAATTCAAATCCTTTACCAGAGAAAATTCAAAATCTTGTACCAAAGAACTGAGTACGACCAAGAAACAAAATTTTTCTAAACTTTCAAATTTCTCTAACCCACTTTCTAGAGAATTTCTCTAGCCTTCCCCTATCTCTAGAGAAATTTCCCTTCTCTCCAAAGAAAATTGAAATTTCCCTTAACAAAATTATTTGCTTTTTTAGAATCCTTTCTTTGTGAAACCAGAGAAAATTCAACTCCTTTACCAGAGAAAATTCAAAATCTTATACTAGAGAAAATTGAAACTAGAAAAAATTCTAAATCCTTTACCGATCAAATCTTTATCAGTTAAATAGAAAAGAAAGAATGAGAAGTGTAATATATATATACTAATAGTACACAACCAAAGTAAAGTGCTCACTAGATAAAATTCTAGACCAGAGAAATTATGGACCAGAGTCTAAAACACAGAGAAAATACGTCTTTTATTGATTTGAAAAGTTACTGAAAATAAATTGTTCAAATTCATACATTTCGCACTACCAATGGCTGACATACATACACAGCTCAAACAGCAAGAGCTATTAGAGAGGGAGAGAGAGATTCTAGAGAGAGAGTTTGAGATTCCAGAGAGAGAGAGAAAGAAACAATGGCGGCAACGTAGATCTGATGTTGTTTCCTATCGACCCACGCGACCGAACCGCTGAGGAGCTCGACCAGTCTAGGCTCGGCGGTGGGTTCAGATCATATGGCGACGAGTCTTCGAAATTGCGGTGGAGCCACGTAGGAACAGAGATTCAAACCGAGAATTAGGGCTGTCTCGTGCTGATGAGGTTGATGATTGGGGGGCATTGAAGGAGTTTTTATCTAGTAATGGTTTTGAGATGAGAGATAGAGGAGAGAGAGAAGGGTTTTTTTGGGTCTGAGTCTAGGGCTGATGATTTTGAGAGTTGGGTATCAAAGAAGAGCTTTGTTCCTTCGGAGGAGAGTCAAATTTCTCTGGTATGATATATGGGTGTGGGTTTAGGGACCTTAGACGTCAAAAAATAATATTATGGATCTTTTTCATTACTAAAAATGGGAGAGAGACCTTAGACTAGTTTTTCCTTAAAAAAAAACTAACTTTTTATCAATTTCTCAAAACACCACAAAATGTTGTTTTCAAAAGCTCGCTTTTTGACATTTTTTTTTTTTGTGGAATATATAAAAAAAATGGGAAGATGATATTATCTAAAATAAGTTAAAAGTTGGTTTTTCGGCTTTTTAACACTTCCCAAAAGAGCCCAATATACATTTGTATAAGTTGTTATAAATATATATAAATTATCTTATAAAATTGCATAAGTTTATATATATATATATATATATGTAAGTTAGTGTTAATAGGTAAACTACCAATAGGTCCTAATAGTTAGACTTAGGCTAGGTTTGGCATCCCTTAAAAAAGTCACAAAGCCAAAAAGTTATTTTTAAGTCACATAATCTTATTTAAGTCATATCACCTCTCTATTACATCACTTCAAACCTAACTCATATTTCATAAAATGTCAAAAAGTGCACTTATTTAGAACATCCCAAACAATTGAAAATAAGTCTTGGTAAAATTATCGCTAAAAATAATTTTTTTGTGATAATTTTTTACATATGTTGCTAAAAATTGACAACTAATGACTTTTTTTGTCATAATTTTTATGAATTGTTGCTAAAACTTACAATTAGTGACTTTTTTTATGACAAATTTTTTCTATAGGACCTACACGTAAGTACCCCTAAGTTAATTCATAAAAATTTGAGAAATCATAACTTACTTATATTTGTGAGAATTTATGCAATTTTATAAAATATATATTTATAAAAATTTATATAAATACATATGATATGCACCTTACACATCTAAATATTTTCTGCTAGTTTGGTTTTAGATGAATTGAACCAGTTCTGTTCTACAAAAATTAAAATCATGATTGAAGTGATTCTATTTATACACCATTAATTCTCCCAATACGTACTATTACGTAATTCACATCGATAATATTTTAAACTTTTGAGGATCTTATTTCTCATTTATGACCGACTAAAAACATATAAATGAATGAAACCAAACTAGAAATTAAGAGGTTTTTTTTTTTTTTTTTCTTTTTTTTGTTTTAAGGTGGTTAATAACCTGATTTAGTACTTGAAATTGAATATATTAAATAATAATCAATTAAGTTCATTTGATAACCTCATTTTTTTTAAAGTGTTTAATAACCTGATTTAGTCTCAAAAATCTCATTTTTAGTCGTTGAAAGTCAACGGCGACTAAAATTTTTAGTTGCTAGTTAGTCGGGGATTAATTGTTGGCCAAAGTATTTGACAACTAAAACTAAGTTGGTCACTAATTCACAACTTTTCGCTACTAAAATTGACTTCGCCAAAAGTTCCCAAATAAAAATAATTTTAGTTTGCAGCGATCGCCAATAAGTTTTTGTCGCCTACGTTTAAGGGCCAAATATTTTAGGTGCCATATTATGTTACATTTAAGGATCAAATATTTTAGTTGCCGTTTTGTTTTACGTTTAGGGACCAAATATTTTGGTTGCCGTTTTAGTTTACGACTAAACATTTTACTCACCAAAAAATAAATATTTTAGTCCTATCGTATTTTACGACAAAACATTTTACTTGCCAAAAGTTTTTTCCTCGTCTTAGTAACCCAAAACCATGTTTTCAACGACCAAATGTCAGTTAGTCGCCACAAGTAAAATAAATGCCGACCATATATTTTGTAGTAGCTAAAGTCTGTATCTTTGTTGACTAAATTAGTTTTAGTCGGCATTTTTAGTCATTGAAGGTGTATTTTCCTGTAGTGTTATCACGTAAGACAAAATGTATATTGGTGGGAAATACGGATAATTTTCTTCTCTTACGTTCATTTGTAATCACGTTCTTAGGATTTTGTTAAAGGTTTAGATAATGGAATAATAGAAGGGAGACATTGACACTTATGTAGGGATCAAAGTTGTCACGCCCTCAAAATAAACCCATTATATGTATATCATTGACATGCATTATTTAAAGAAAACAATTTATTAATTCATTCATCAGAGTATTACTAAATAAAAACATTACATGTAACATCAAATTAAATGCCTTACAGGCTAACATCTTTCCAAGCCAATACTTGGACACAAAAACATGAGTTCTAACTCAAATACAAATAAAGCCCTAGGTTTGAATGTTTATTAAATAAAAACAAATAACTAAAGATAGTCTTCAAAATCCAAATCCTTCCAAGCTAAGACCTTGGAGATAGCTTATCACCTGGACCTGAAAATGATGTTCCCATAAAGGGTGAGCCACAGCCCAGTAGAAAAATACTAAACCAAATATAAGCATTGAATAAAGCTATAGCATTCAATAGATGGTTAACCAAGATAATCAATTATAACTTAATATAGTCTCATGACACTAACGTCTATGACATTTTCAATTCTCATTATTATCAATAAGGCTTAGAACCTGGCCAAACTTACAACGGTGAACCATATAACATATTCACATTACTTCCAATATCAACAACACATATGAGACTCAGGCTCATATCAAAACACTTCATACTTCCCGTTTGATACACATTTTAGTGCTGTATCAATAACATGTAAAAAAACACTTCAATATAATAAGCACACATAATAGTGATGCTAATGGAGTCCATCCCCTATCTCCTCCCAAACAAAATCCGGTTTAGAGGTCCATCTCCTATCTTCCCCTAAACCGTGGAGTACATCCCCTATCTCCTCCCACACAATATGCAAATGCAATGCTCAATCAATACACGTATTTTCTGTATTAATTCAATAGTCAAAATTAATGACTTAACTAATGTGATTAGTTTCAGTTATTCCTAATCCACATGCAATGTCTACAACAATCACGACTATCCTCTACCGATAGCCCAAAACAGTTATTTCTAGACTGGAAATAAATATATCAACAATTCAATAGGCGAGTGATTTAAATTATCCAACTACACCATTTAATCAATGAATTCCTCAATTTCATGAATTTAACCAAATTCCTCAATTTCCTTAAATTAATTATACAAATTAATTTATTAATACAACTAGGGTTTTTCCCAAAATTACCAAAGTAACCCCAACATATCAATATACCAAAACTTAGAACAAAACTTATAAAATGGAGTAGGAATTCCCTACCTCGAAGAAAATAACCCGAATGGAGAAGACGGAGATGATGACCCAAAACCAAAGTGCTCCGAAACTACAAACTCTCAGATTAAAACGAAGCTCTCGACTCACTCTATCTTTTTAATAAAGCAACTAGGGTAGAAACACCCTAAAAGATGATGAAACCTAAGAAAGAAGGTGAGTAGAGGGAGAGAAAACTCGGGACTAGGGTTTTAGGATCAAAAGAATGTAAAAAAAATGTTTTAAAAACAGCTGCTGCGTATATAAACCCGACAGGCTCGCTCGAGCGAACACTTGCTCGCTCGAGCGACCAGACACACGAAACCCTCGCTCGAGCGAAGAAAAGCTCGCTTGAGCCAAGAATGCAATGCTTCAGGTCTGCAACCTAGAAGCACGCTCGAGCGATAGAATGCTCGCTCGAGCGAAGAAACACTGCTCTCAGGTCTATACTAAACGCAATAGCTCGCTCAAGCGAACAAAAGCTGGCTCGATCCACCAGACACAAAATATAACCCTCGCTCGAGCGACCAAGCCCTCGCTCGAGCGACCAACCCAAAAACTGGACAGCAACACTTGGTTTCCAAACCCAACCAACCTGAAACAAACCTGCCCAACACATCCTATAACTCCAAATGAGAAAATAAAGGACGACAACAACAATTATACAATGACAGAATATACGGAACCTAAGTCCGGATACAATAATCAAATGGGAAAAAGACCGGGGTCGCTATAACCTCCCCCCCTTAAAAGAATTTCGCCCCCGAAATTAAGCATAAGTTTTTGAAAACAGGTTGGTTTTTTTTTTTTTTTTTAATATGACAATTCAATTGTAACAACTTGGCCCAATACTGGTCATTTCATCTCTTATCAAGAAGCATCTCATAATGTGTATATAAAACAACATATATTACAATCCGCATCAGTATTATGCATTTTTCCTTTTAATTTCAACAGTTTTCAATATCATACTCAATTTCATGACAGAACTCTAATTCAACAATATATTCACCATATTCAAGTTACTAAACTTCCATTATGAGGCAAGTTCCAAAATATTTCATTAACCAAACATTCTCAATGTTTTACAACTTAAGACATATATAAAGCTCTTAAGTTCAACATTATTACAAAATCTAAATACAAGATTACAAATCGATAAACATGTCCGGGTATTTCTCGCGGACTTCCAACTCACGTTCCCAAGTGGCTTCCTCCACTCCGTGATGCTTCCACAGAACTTTCACCAAAGGGATGGTTTTGCCTCGCAAAACTTGGTCTCGCCTATCCAAGACCCGAACCGGTCTCTCCTCATATGAGACATTCTCGTCAACCACTAAATCGGTCCAATCCAACACATGTGATGGATCCGACTCATACTTCCGAAGCATACTCACATGAAACACGTCATGTACTCCGGACAACTGCGGTGGTAAAGCTAAGCGATAAGCAGCCTCGCCAATCCTCTCAAGGATCTCAAAAGGACCAATGAACCGAGGGGACAAATTCCCGCTCTTCCCAAACCTCATCAATCCCCGTCTGGGTGATATCTTCAGAAAAACATGATCACTCACCTCAAACACCAAAGGTCTCCTCCTACGGTCAGCATAAGATTTCTGACGACTCTGGGCTGTAACAAGCCTCTTACGGATAAGCTCAATTTTCTTCGTCGTTTCCCTGACCAACTCCGGACCCAACAGAGGTGCATCACCCACCTCGGCCCAACAAACAGGAGATCTACACGGTCGGCCATACAAGGCCTCAAACGGTGCCATACCGATACTAGACTGGAAACTGTTGTTGTAGGCAAACTCCACCAACGGCAAGTGCCTCTCCCACGACCCACTAAAGTCTAGAACACAACCCCGAAGCATATCCTCAAGGATCTGAATAGTGCGCTCGGACTGCCCGTCAGTCTGAGGATGATAAGCCGTGCTAAAGGTCAACTTAGTGCCTAAGGCACTCTGCAAACTCTGCCACAACCTGGCAGTAAAACGAGGATCTCTATTTGAGACGATCGTCACTGGGACCCCGTGCAACCTCACTATATCCCGAATATACAAGTCGGCAAGATGATCTACCGAATCTCTCGCGCGCATAGGAATGAAGTGCGCCGACTTAGTCAACCGGTCTACAACCACCCAAATAGCATCACTACCTCGCTGAGTCCTCGGAAGACCTACAACGAAGTCCATAGTGACATGCTCTCACTTCCACTCGGCAATAGGCAAGGGTTGTAACAAACCCGCTGGCCTCTGATGCTCGGCCTTCACTTGTTGACAAGTAAGGCACTTAGACACGAAAGCTGCCACATCTCTCTTCATACCCCGCCACCAAAACTGGCGACCCAAATCCCGATACATCTTAGTGCCTCCCGGATGCACCGCAAAGCGTGAATGATGAAACTCTCGGAGTACCTCCTCTTGGCAAGACTCCGGCACAAACAGACGGTCTCGGTATCTCACACTCAGGTCGGGATACACCGTCAAACCCTTCTCAACTTTCCCACCGGAAATCTTCTCACGGAGGGATTCTACCTCAAGGTCACCCCTCTGAGTCTCTAACACTCGAGTCACAAGTGTAGGCTGTGCAACAACAGAAAACAAGGCCGCAGCCTCAACGGATTCACCTAGAAGTAAATCAAACTCCCCAAGTGCACCCAACATCTCCCATTCCCGGATGGCTATACTAGCGATGTCACCAACAGATTTCCTGCTAAGGGCATCGGCCACTGTAGACACCCCATTTTTGACCGTCCTCAAGACTTGGATGTCACCGCTTGGAATACTCGGTGATTATCCATGTTTGTGTTCGTTTGGAGTTCCCGGAAGTCTCGGCTCGCGTGCCCTGCCTCAGGATCTCCGAACTTGACCGTTTAGTGTCTGGTTTCACACCGAACACTTGTGTTTTGCCTTGGAGGGGCAGGGAATGCCTTGTGAGGCATCCCCACACACCACCGGCATCGGCTAGAGGCCACCGGCTGGTTTTTTTCTGCCATCGGCACTATTTTTTGCCGGTCGGCACATTTTATTGCCGGTCGGCACTTTTTTTTGTCGAAATAACATTTTTGGGCAGCCGACCACTGTTCATCTACTTTATGGAGATATTTTGTGCCAGCTGTGATAGCTGGCACCAACTCCGCCTCCCTCCATACACGTGTATAGAGGGATCTCCCTCTAAACAAGCTTGTTGTATAAGCTTTGCAAGAGGGAGTCTTATAAGAGGAAGGCTCTCCTCTTGGCTCTAGGTTAGAGACTTAGAAGCAAAAACCAGAGCTTAGAGATATAGATACATTCTATCTCTATATTTCCCTCTCTCTCCTCCTTTGTGTGTGTTTCCTTGGCCTAAAGGTGGATTTTACCTTACTTTTGCACCATTACACACACTATTACACCTTGCTCCGAGATTGAGGGCCTTGGGGGGTTGATTCTTGAGTTTTTGGACTGATTTTGATCAAAAGAAGAGGGTTGGACCATTTGTTCTTCAAAGGTTCTTCAAGGGTGAGCATCTTGCTTTATATTCCCCAAACTTGCAATAGTCTTTTACCTATCTTGCTTGTTGATTTAGCTTTTGTGTATAACATAAAAAAGGCTTATATTTTCATGCTTTAGAACTTTCATTAAGGTTGTTTTGTGTTTTGAGTGCAAACTCACCCTTTTAGGCCTTGTTTGGCCCCTTTTGTTGCCTTTTGGTAGGGTTTTATTTACTTCAGTGTTTTGATCTCTTTACCACTGAAAACCAGTGTATTTTTAGTAGTAAAGAAGGTGGTTTGAAGCCTTGCATAGGGGAAGGACACCCCTCTCCCTTCGTTGTCTTGTTTCCTTACATTTTGGCCTAAAAAGGTAGCATGTATGTTTGATCATCTTGAGCCTTATTTCAGAAGTTTTTTGGATGTTTTAGGTCATATGTAACCTCTGTCTTTGGCCGGATTTGTGCCTCCTTGTATGCTTGTAGTACTTGCTTTGTATTGCTCCATTTGGCCTGGAAATGTCCCTTGTGTTTAGACCATGATTTTTGCATGTGTTGGCTTGGTTCCATGAAGATGTTAGCACTATTTTTCCATGCTTAAAGTCTGTTGGTTATCCATTTGGTCATGCTTGACATGTTTGATATGGTTGCTATGCATTTTGGCTTGTGAGCCCTCAAGTATATGAGTCACAAGCATGCCTTAGTTGGTCCACTTTAATGAGTTGAAGTTGTTTGCCATGTTATTTCAGTCCCTAAATCATGCTAGCATGCTTGCATTCGTCGTTCCTTTTGTGCCTTGAGGGTGTACCCTTTTATGCCTACATTTGAGCCTTGGTGCATACACTCCTTTGGAGTCATTTTGGCTGCCATATTAGGAAGGTTTGGAGTCCTATTTTGTCTGCAAAAACTCTGTTTTTTACTTGTCTAAACCATGCCATGATTTGGTCTTGTTGTTGGAAATGAAGTGGCCCTTTTGGTGCCTTAGCTTTGGGTCTATTGGCTTGCATGTTGACATGAGAGTTTGTTCATCATTTTGAGCACTTTTGGTGCTGTTTTGAGGTGAATTAAGGCCTGCACCTTTATCACTTTAAGGCCCTCTTGCATGCTTGTCTCATGTTTGTTACATAATTGTTTCATTAATGTGTAGTCCCATGCTAACTTTATGGCAAATTGGTCCATGTTTGCATCACATTTGCACCTTACATGCTTAGCATTGCATATTTGTCATGATAGTTGCATAACATTTGCCATGTCTTCCATAATTGGTGTCATGTTGCATTTGATCCATGTTTGCATAACATGCATTGCATTACTTGGTTTGGGGTGTCAAACCCAGTGTGAGAATCAAGGAACATTCATACTACAAGTGATGTAATGTGCCTTGATTCCCGGTCACCGAGGCCTTTGACTCCGACTTGATAAGGCTTTGGTTCTCATTTTGTTTGTTGCATGCATCCTTACATTAAGTGGCACATTTGATCCTTTGGGTTATCATGCACCATTGATGGCTCGAGGATCGAAGGTCATACTTCCTTGAGTTCAAAACATGATAGGAAGCATGACCATGCTCACATGTGCCTGAAAACCCCATGCCATGCACTGTCTGTTCTCTGTTTGCTGTCAAAACTGTCTTCTGCAGGAAGTTTCTGCCGACCGGCAATCTTTGAATGGCCGGTAAATCAAAATAATGCCGATGGAAATCCTAGACTGCCGGTGGGAATTCTGCCTGGCCGGTGGTGCTCTGCAACATGCAAGGAACCTGTTCTGGAGTTTTGGCGATTTTCAGAGAGACAGGGCAGTAGGTGGCAGGGGTACGGTACGGGTTTTTCGGGCGAGCCGAGTTCCGAGCATGCATCATCTGCGCATCCCGAGGCAGAGGCTGCGGCCACCTTCTTCTTTCTTTTGCGTCCTTTCTTTTTAATTAATTAGAAATTTTGTAATAATTTTTATTTGCTTATTATTTGGGACTGTAATATTTATTTGTACCCTCCGAGTGAGGGCAATTATGTAATAAGTGTGCGTGAGTGTGTGTATGTCTTCCAACCTCACGTCTTTCTTCCCTTTTATTTGCCTGCTTACGATGGTAGATTAGGGCACGTTTAATTTAGCATACCTTATGCTATGCATGCGTGCATTTATACATTTGTACTGCATGCATTACGCTCGGTACATCACGCTAACCGCATTTGTACTTCAATTTACAAATCGAATATGTGATAATTGATCGCATTACATATGCCATGCTTAGGTTAACCGAGCCTATCTAAATTGCATCCTGTATGTGTTGCATTAGGCAATTTAACATAAACTAGGACACACACGTTTTGCTAACTAGTTTACTGTTTTGGCACGGAGTACGATGTAAGTATTTATGCTTTAGCATCTCGCATGTATGTGAATGTTAACATGACAGTATGCTTGCCATGCGGCTAGTTGCTTACGTGATATTACTGCTTGAATGCCTGTGGATGGAGGTCGAATTGCTTAAATTGGGATAACACATTAAAACTGTGAATTTTAAAGCCCACTAGATAGTGGCAAAACTATCTTTTCTAAAAGCCCACTTGAAGGTGGCAAAACCTGCATTTTAGCCTACTTGCGAGTAGCAAACCATTTTCAAAACAAACATGAAATTTTTTTGTTCCAATTTAGGCGATTTGGTATATACTTGTTTGCTGCGCGCATAATTTAGTAATTCTAGGCTAATAACCGGAATAAGAACACGTAAACGTTTTCAAAACAGAATATCACGGTTAGTAGAGGCCGGTCTTTGGACCAGGTGAGAGGGGGTGCTCATAGCTGACCTTCCCCGATCGTACCCAAGTTCCCGAGCCAAGGCAACTTTGGTGATGACGGACACGTGGCCTTTGGCACCGAGTCAGGGTTTCCTAAATTCCCCCTTAATAAAATATTTAGGTGGCGACTCTGTATCTGGCAAAGCAGTCCATGTTTGGCACTTCTTTCAAAATCTGTTTTCTCAAAACGATTTGCCAGATTTGGACTCTTTGGTTCAGATTAAGAACCGATACACAAATCGAGTCCGAACTGTAGCGAGGTCCCCTTCGCGGACATTGGCCTTCCCCGGATGATAATGCAACTCGAAGTCATAATCCTCAATAAACTCCATCCACCTCCTCTGCCTCAAGTTCAAGTCTTTCTGTGTAAACAAATATTTCAGACTCTTATGATCCGAGAATACCTCGAACCTCTCACCATAAAGATAATGCCTCCAAATCTTCAAGGCAAATATCACAGCTGCTAACTCTAAATCATGCGTAGGGTAATTCTTCTCGTGAATTTTCAACTGACGTGAGCCATAGGCAACCACTTTCCCTTCTTGCATCAACACACAACCCAGACCCTCTCGTGAGGCGTCACAATAGACTGCATAACCTAACCCTCTCTCCGGAATAATCAAGACTGGAGCGATGGTCAGTCTAACTTTTAACTCCTGGAATGACTTTTCACAAGTCTCACTCCATACAAACTTGACTCCCTTCCGAGTCAATCTAGTCAAAGGTGAGGCTAACCTGGAGAAATCCTTTACAAACCGGCGATAATACTCAGCTAACCCCAGAAAACTGCGGATCTCAAACACACTCTTAGGCTGTGCCCAATCTTGCACTGCCTCAGTCTTGGATGTATCAATAGACACTCCTTTCCCAGTAACTACATGACCTAAGAACTTGACCTCTTCTAACCAGAACTCACACTTTCCAAACTTAGCATAAAGCTTATGAGCTCTAAGTAACTCAAGCACCACTCTCAAGTGTTCCTTGTGCTTTTCCTCAGAAGGTGAATAGATAAGGATGTCGTCCACGAAGACGACTACAAAACGATCTAAAAATTCCCGGAATATCCGGTTCATCAAATCCATAAAAACTGCCGGTGCATTGGTGAGCCCAAATGACATCACCAAAAACTCATAGTGGCCATACCGCGTACGGAATTCCGTCTTCGGAATATCCTCCTCCCTAACTCTCAACTGATGATAACCCGATCTCAAGTCTATCTTCGAGAAACAACGGGAACCCTTCAACTGATCGAACAGATCATCTATACGAGGCATAGGGTACTTATTCTTAACCGTAGCCCGATTCAATTTCCGGTAATCTATACAAAGTCTCAAAGCACCACCTTTCTTTTTAACAAAGAGAGCCGGTGCTCCCCATGGCGAAACACTAGGACGTATATAACCTTTATCTAGCAACTCCTTGTAACAAGCCCGCGGGGGACCTCGCTACAGCTCGGACTCGACTTTGTAGTCACGGTTCTAAATCTGAACCAAAGAGTCCAAATCCGGCAAATCGTTTTGAGAAAAACAGATTTTTGAAAGAAGTGCCAAACATGGACTGCTTTGCCAGATACAGAGTCGCCACCTAAATATTTTATTTTGGGAAATTTAGGAAACCCTGACTCGGTGCCAAAAGGCCACGTGTCCGTCATCACCAAAGTTGCCTCGGCTCGGGAACTTGGGTACGATTGGGGAAGGTCACTTCGTGAGCACCCCCGCTCGCCCGGTCATAGACCGGCCTCTACTAACCATGATATCAATTTTTGAAAAACTTTGTGTGTCCTTAATCCGGTTATTAGCCTAGGTTACTACGTGATGCGCACAGCATACAAATATAGACCGGGTCGCCTGAATTGGAACGAAACATTTCATGTTTGTTTTTGAAAGAGGGTTTGCTACTCGCAGGTAGGCTTGAAACATTTGATGATTTATTCCAATTTAAGTAACCCAACCTTCACCCACAGGCATTCAGGCAGTTATATCATATAAGCAATTAGCCTCATGGTGAGCATGCTATTCATGGCAGTCACTCACACGCATGCAAGGATGCTAAAGCATAAAACTTACCGAGTACTCCAAGCCAAAATAGAAACTCATTAGAAATCATGCATGAATCCTAAATATACAGAAATGCCTAATGCAACACATGCAAAATGCAACTATAGCAGGCTCGGTGCATGTATTCAGGCAGTTATACAACTATCATGTATTCAACTTGGAATTGAAAAATACAATGCAGTTAGTATGATGCGCCGAGCCTGGTGCATGCAATACAGGTGAATGATGCAAACATGTTGTCATATTGTATGCTAATTTAAACATGCCCTAATCTAACCATCAAAAGCGGATAAATAAAAGGGAGAAAGACGTGGGGTTGGAAGACATACAACACACACACGCACACTTATTACAGTTGTGCCCTCACGCAGAGGGTCCGAATAAATAATACAGTCCCAAATAAAAGAATATTACAGTCCGAATATTATAGTCCAAATAATATACAAATTCCTACTTAATCAAATTAACTAAGAAAATAAATAAAACTGGCATGCAAGCCAGGGACTGCCTTGCTTCTGATGGATGATGTATGTTAGGCTGCTTTGCGCGGAAATCCACCGGGATGCCCCGATTAGCCTCTGTTTTACAATTATTCTTGAAAAGCGTGCCAAGTCCCGAAAAGTTGCTGATTCCTGATTTTGCTGCAACAGAGAGCAGGAAAGGGGCATAGCAGTGTATTTTCACAAATATATGCATGCCTCGATCCTCGTGCCACCAATCACGCATACCGAGGCATGATGGCCGAGGAGTCGAATTGCACAATTTAATGTAGGATGAATGCACATGAAAACACAACAAAACCTAACTCCATCATGGATGATCCGGAGTGTCGGTGACTGGGAAATTGAGACACATTCCGTCACCCAGAGTACGAAATGCACCTCGTTTCCCGTGCCCGGGCTAACTCCTATCCCGAACACGATGCAATATGCATGACATGCAACTAAGATGCAATCCTAACATACACCATGCTATGAAAGTGAGATGCCTCAAAATGCGTGCACACGGGCACGCAAACCGAGAAAATGACAGAATGCAATCTAAGATACAACCTAATATGCACTATGCTGTGAAAATGAGATGCCTCGAAATGCGTGCACACGGGCACGCAAACTGAGAAAATGACAGAATACAATCTAAGATACAACCTAGTATGCACTATGCTGTGAAAATGAGATGCCTCGAAATGCGTGAACACGGGTACGCAAACCGAGGCGATGGTATATGCAATGCAAGTGACTAAAATGGCATGGAAAATGTAACATGGACTTATACTAACATGAGAGAGCTTCAGCCACACTCACATAAGAGGCCGGTAGATAAAAATGAAGTGCCTCGAAGTGCGTGCACACGGGCACGCAAACCGAGGCAATGGCATATGTAATGCAATATGGCAAAAATGGCATATAGAATGCAACATGGACTTATACTAACATGAGAGAGCCTCAGCCACACTCACATAAGAGGCCAGTGGATGAAAATGAGGCGCCTCGAAATGCGTGCACACGGGCACGCAAACCGAGGCAATGGCATACGCAATGCAAATGACATGGAAATATGATATGGGCTTATACCAACATGAGTGAGCCTCAGCCACACTCACATAGGATGCCGATGGATGAAAATGAAGTGCCTCGAAATGCGTGCACACGGGCACGCAAACCGAGGCGATGACAGAATGCGATGCAATGACACAGAAATGGAAAGCAATCATTCTAATAGAATTTCAGCACTAAAATATAGGGTAAAACAGTCCCGAAATGAGGCGAAATGACACCAAATGCATGGAATAGTCCCGAAATGCGAATTTAGGCACCCGAAATGGCCTATAGCTATGCCAAACATGCACGATATGGACATGTGATGCAAAGACAGAAGCTAGGCAGTCCAAAAAAAGGCACTTTCACAGTTATAAACATGGCCAAACAGCAAGCATAGGTAGGGCAAAAATGGCATGCAAGAATAGGGGCCAAGAGAGGGGTAATGAAGCAAGTGATATAAGCAAAATCCAAACTGAAAAATTTCCTTCTACAACATTGAAGAGGGACCAAAAATATGAATGTTTACAGTATATGGAAAACCTCAAATCAATATACAAACATGCTAAAAAAAGGCACAAGATTGAGGCTCAAAAGGTGCTATAACATGAAGTATACAAAATAATCACCAAACAGAAAAAAAATGTTAATGAAACATGAATTATAGACCAAAATAAGACTATTTATAGAACTGTAAAATGGCCAAAAACAAAAGCAAGGGGGGCTGCCAATTTATGCAAAAATGGGGGCCAAATAAGGGATATAACTACAAGTGGCACATGGAGGCATCAAATGGTGAGGGGCCCTTCAACAATGTTGAAGAAGGGCCCAAAATAAGCACATTCACAGATTACATCATGCTCAAAAACAGATTAATCATGGGCCAAAGATAGCATGCAAGATTATGACATATAAGAGGATCAATGAAGCAAGTGCATCATGGAGGGCTCAAACAGGGTTGAGCCCTTAATGAAAAGTGAAAATGAGCTCAAAAGAGGGCCCCTTTCAGTTAGGGCCGGAGCTTGAAACAAAAAGCATATAGGGCTTACAAATGGATCAAGAAAAAGGGTCAAAAGAGGAGAAATGTCACTCACCCTTGAAGACTAAAGCTTTTGTTGCTTCTTGGACCAATTTGCAGCTCCTTTAGCCTTTGAGAAGCTCTCCTTGTTGCTGGAAATGAAGTGGTGATGGTAGAGCTTGGTGGTGATGAAGAACACAAGGTGTAGGACTTAAGGATTTTTAGGAAAATGAGAAGGATGGAGGGAGATATGGATCTTGAGGCTTGAAGAACAAAATTTCTAACCCCTATATGTGATGCCACCAGCTGGTTATAAGGATAAAAAAGGGGGTGTAAAGGTGGGGGAAAAGGAGGCCAACTTTCCCCCACAAAATATCCCCCGGATATTGATATTTTATGGGGGATAAAGCTATACAGCTGTAAAGTGAACAGTGTGGGGATTACGGCCGGCCAGTTACTTTGGTTGCAGGTGGCCGGCCGGCCACACCCCCTAGCCGGCCGGCTAGGGGTCAAAAGGGTCAAACTGATTTAGTGGCCGGCCACCACATGATGGTGTCCTCCAATGTGTGTACATCACAAGTATGTGGTTGAAAGTTCAAGAATGTGGCCCCAAGGTGTTCAACATTAGCCCGGAAGGAGGGGTTCAAAAGGGTCAGGTGGAATTACTGGCCGGCCACCAACTTTTAGGATCCTCCCAAGTGTGTACATCACAAATATGTGGTTTGGAGTTCAAGAAAGTGGGTCCAAGGTGTTCAACATTAGCCCGGAAGGAGGGGTTCAAAAGGGTCAAATGCAATTACTGGCCGGCCACCAACTTTTAGGGTCCTCCCAAGTGTGTACATCACAAATATGTGGTTTAAAGTTCAAGAATGTGGCCCCAAGGTGTTCAACATTAGCCCGGAAGTGTGAAAAACGGGAGCCGGAGGGCGTCAAAGGATGTATAACTGGTTGCTGCAACAATTACTGGCCTCCCACCATTCGGTGACCTCCCCGGTGATAAAACAGAGGTACCTGCCAAAAATGAACGAAAACCGTTGCAAAACGAATGTTCAGGGGCCAAAACACGCAGTTTGGGGCCCCGAAAACTGCCCGTTAAACACCGAAAATGGTATTCGACCTCGAAGTGGGATTCTCGGACCCCAGTGTCCCTCAAAAGGGAGTAAAAAGGAAGTATGCCAAAAATCAGAACAAATGGAGATGGTTAGGTGGTCCCGAACCGAGGCACACGGCCAACGATTCCGAAAAACCGGAAACCGGACTCCGAAATGGGCAAAATGGCCTACGACCACGAAATGTAGCCTACGGACATTGAGAGATGGTCTACGGGACCTCTCCCTTCCCTCAGGAAAAGAAACCGAGAAAACCGAGCCTGGTTCGCAAACCGAGGCAAAGCACAAAAAAGGGTTCGGAAGTCCGGAGGCAGGGCTCACGGCCGCGACTCTGAAACTTCTGAACGAGCACAATATACAACATCACCAAGCGCTCAATCAGTGAAGTCTGAGTCTTAAGGTCGGTCAAAAATGGGGTGTCTACACTCCTGGAGTTGGATCTTCAACTCAACTAACTCAGCTGGAGAAAAATGATAAGGTGCCATAGAAATCGGCGCCGTGCCGGGCACTAAGTCAATAGAGAACTCAATCTCTCTGTGAGGTGGCAAACCAACAAGGTCATCGGGAAAGACGTCCGAGTACTCACAAACCACCCGTGGCAACACAATCTGGGTCTCATCACACTCACTACTCAAAAAGCTAGCAAGTAGACCACTAAGCTCACTCCGCCCTCGCGAATCATACCCCGGTGGCAAAACACTACCAACCCGATCCCCCAGAAAATGAAGACACTCCCCGCTCACGGTACAACAAGTGACCCTCTGGCGGTAACAATCAATAACTGCCCGGTATGACGATAACCAGTCCATACCCAAAATAACATCAAAGCCCTTCATGGGCATAACTACAAAAGGAAACGGAAGTCTATGATCGGCGACCTCTATATCACAACCCCTGACACCTTGTTTCAAGATCAATTCACCCCCAAGAGGTGACACTACACAAATAGGAGATGCTAACAGTGCTAACTCCAACTCCAAAATAGATGCAAATGCAGCAGACACAAAGGAATGAGATGCACCTGTATCAATCAAAACACTAGCAACCGAGTTGCAAAACAAGAAGGTACCTCTCACAACTGATGGTGCCGGCACAAGATCCTGCGCGGTAACAGCGTACACGCGCCCAGACGACCTCTGATCAACCTGCTCACCCCTAGGAGCATAAGATTGCTGCACCGACTGGGACGATGAAGCCCCCTGATTGGCCCACGAGGCCTGACCTGACTGAGCTGGTTGCTGACCCTGAATCTGCCTCAAACCAGATGCACCAGGTGTGCCACCCAACTGCGGGCAATACCTCTTCATATGCCCTGGCTGACCACACTGATAACACGAGAGTGGCTGGCCTCTACCCTGACTCTGGCTCTGAGATCGAGGCGAAGATGATGCTGCTCTCTGCACTCCTCCCCTCTGAGGACAAACTGGAGACTTGTGGCCCAGCTGGCCACACTTGAAACAGGTAATGTCTCCCTGACGGCCTTTCCCCAAACTAACGCTCGGCACAGGAAAAGTCGATCTAGAAAAGCTACCCTGAGACTACTGAGGATTAAAACTCTTCTGTCTCTTACCATCACTCTGACCATCCTGACTCCTCTTGGAGCCCTTCTGTCCTTCCTCCTCTTCCTGTATCATGATTTCCATGTGGGCTGCAGCATCAACCATACGCCCATAATCCCGAATCATAGTTCCCCCAACTCGCAGCTTGAGGCCACGCCTCAACTTCTTCTCAAACTCGATACAACAGCGTTCCTCAGACGCCACCAACTCAGGTGCAAACCTGGACAAGCTAGTAAATGCAGCCTCAAACTCGGCCACTGAAGAACTCGACTGCTTAAGCTGGCAGAACTTGTCTCTCAGCTTTTCCCTAACTGCTGGAGATAAGAATCTCTCCTGGAAAGCATTCACAAAAGCCTCCCATGTGCCTCCTATACGACCCTTAGTGAACTTCCACCACTGACCCGCATCCCCCTTCAGCTGGAAAGATGCCAAGGTCACTTTCAACCCCTCGTCTTCGATGCCAAGCATCTCAAACGTCTTCGTTGTCTGTTCGAGCCATTCATCTGCCTTAAGCGGCTTTTCAGGATCGCCCACAAATTCATCCGGGTTAGACCGGAAGAACTCCCTCTTCAGAAAGGAAGGTCCTGCATCCGTAACAACAACCCGAGCTTGATTCTCAGCTCTGAGAATGCCTACTGACTCCCTGAATGCCCCTGCTATTTCTCGGGCTAAAGCGCCCATAGCCTGCTGGCCTACTGGCTCGGCCACATTGGCCTGGCCAATTCCCTCCTGAACTGCCGGAATCTCCTCTGGCACAGGCACCTCCTGCCTACCCGGCCTACCACGCCTACCGCGTCCTCGTCCTCGTCCTGACATCCTAATAAAGGAAACAAAGACGTTAGCACATTAATAAATGTGCCGAAGCTAAACACTCGCGTCCTAATGTATTGAACAACAATAATTCATTCCACGTAAGCACATAATCACATAAGCACCTACGAATTTCATTCCTGGATGATGATAGTCCCGAAGCGTTACTATAGTTCCGGTTGGAAGCAGCATTGATCAAGTGCCTTTCCAACAAGACTACTAGAAACTCAAGGGTCCAATCAACATCCAAGGAACTACATTCCATACCCACATAGTCACATAAACATGTTATCATGTAAGCATATAACATTACACTAAGTCTCTATCAAACGAGACGAACCCATTGTGATACTAATCACTTCCCACGTACCCAAAGTATTCAAACCCGGTACGCTCTGATACCAAGTTGTCACGCCCTCAAAATAAACCCATTATATGTATATCATTGACATGCATTATTTAAAGAAAACAATTTATTAATTCATTCATCAGAGTATTACTAAATAAAAACATTACATGTAACATCAAATTAAATGCCTTACAGGCTAACATCTTTCCAAGCCAATACTTGGACACAAAAACATGAGTTCTAACTCAAATACAAATAAAGTCCAAGGCTTGAATGTTTATTAAATAAAAACAAATAACTAAAGATAGTCTTCAAAATCCAAATCCTTCCAAGCTAAGACCTTGGAGGTTGAGCCACAGCCCAGTAGAAAAATACTAAACCAAATATAAGCATTGAATAAAGCTATATCATTCAATAGATGGTTAACCAAGATAATCAATTATAACTTAATACAGTCTCATGACACTAACGTCTATGACATGTTTCAATTCTCATTATTATCAATAAGGCTCAGAACCTGGCCAAACTTACAACAGTGAACCATATAACATATTCACATTACTTCCAATATCAACAACACATATGAGACTCAGGCTCATATCAAAACACTTCATACTTCCCGTTTGATACACATTTTAGTGCTGTATCAATAACATGTAAAAAAACACTTCAATATAATAAGCACACATAATAGTGATGCTAATGGAGTCCATCCCCTATCTCCTCCCAAACAAAATCCGGTTTAGAGGTCCATCCCCTATTTTCCCCTAAACCGTGGAGTACATCCCCTATCTCTTCCCACACAATGTGCAAATGCAATGCTCAATCAATACACGTATTTTCTGTATTAATTCAATAGTCAAAATTAATGACTTAACCAATGTGATTAGTTTCAGTTATTCCTAATCCACATGCAATGTCTACAACAATCACGACTATCCTCCACCGATAGCCCAAAATAGTTATTTCTAGACTGGAAATAAATATATCAACAATTCAATAAACGAGTGATTTAAATTATCCAACTACACCATTTAATCAATGAATTCCTCAATTTCATGAATTTAACCAAATTCCCCAATTTCCTTCAATTAATTATACAAATTAATTTATTAATACAACTAGGATTTTTCCCAAAATTACCAAAGTAACCCCAACATATCAATATACCAAAACTTAGAACAAAACTTATAAAATGGAGTAGGAATTCCCTACCTCGAAGAAAATAACCCGAATGGAGAAGACGGAGATGATGACCCAAAACCAAAGTGCTCCGAAACTACAAACTCTCAGATTAAAACGAAGCTCTCGACTCACTCTATCTTTTTAATAAAGCAACTAGGGTAGAAACACCCTAAAAGATGATGAAACCTAAGAAAGAAGGTGAGTAGAGGGAGAGAAAACTCGGGACTAGGGTTTTAGGATCAAAAGAATGTAAAAAAAATGTTTTAAAAACCGCTGCTGCGTATATAAACCCGACAGGCTCGCTCGAGCGAACACTTGCTCGCTCGAGCGACCAGACACACGAAACCCTCGCTCGAGCGAAGAAAAGCTCGCTTGAGCCAAGAATGCAATGCTTCAGGTCTGCAACCCAGAAGCACGCTCGAGCGATAGAATGCTCGCTCGAGCGAAGAAACACTGCTCTCAGGTCTATACTAAACGCAATAGCTCGCTCAAGCGAACAAAAGCTGGCTCGATCCACCAGACACAAAATATAACCCTCGCTCGAGCGACCAAGCCCTCGCTCGAGCGACCAACCCAAAAACTGGACAGCAACACTTGGTTTCCAAACCCAACCAACCTGAAACAAACCTGCCCAACACATCCTATAACTCCAAATGAGAAAATAAAGGACGACAACAACAATTATACAATGACAGAATATACGGAACCTAAGTCCGGATACAATAATCAAATGGGAAAAAGACCGGGGTCGCTATAAAAGTGAAATTTGACCAAAAGTGCAGGGAGGTGACTGTCACGATTTCATGTGTAGGGACCAAAGCGAGATTGGATCAAAAGTGCAGAGGATTATTGTCATGATTTTATGTGTAAGGATTAAAATAAGATTTGGTGCAAAATATAATTTACTTTTTTTTTATTTTGATGTGTTATTTTCTTAATGTAATCTCTTGTTTTAATAAAATCAAGCAATGAAGATAAAGGACAAGTTTTATTGTCAAAGTCAATTGTACCATCAAGCAAATTGAGGTAGTGTTCAAATATTAGGAATTGGTTAAAATTGAATATTCATATAAATATTCAGATTAATTAATTTAAGAAAGACATTTTATATACATATAGAAAATATTGTGAGTACAAAACCCACTTCCCTTGATTTGTATTTAATTCGTTGTTTTTATTTATTTGATGTTGAATTGATTTCATATTGGCATGTAGATGATTGATCGATTTTAATTATTTTGATTAGTTGGGTATGTAAGGTTTAGGATTTTTAGATGATTGATTGATTTTAATTATTTTGTTTAGTTGTGTATGTAAAGTTTAGGGTTTTTAGTTGATTAATTGATTTTAATTATTTTGATTAGTTGTGTAAGCCAGGTTTAGGGTTTTTATATGGATTTATTTTATGGTTGTAATTAGGGTTTTTATATGGATTTATTTTATGGTTGTAATTACACTCATGGTTATATGAAATTAAAATTAATTAAGAACCCATAGATAAATTTCTTATACTCCACCATGACTCCATGGATTGTTGTTTTATTTGAGTGTTGGTGAGAAAGAAGGTATAAAAAAAGTGAGGATTATGAGATTTATTTGAATGCCGTAGGCTTGGCATTATTATGTTTTTTCTCATGAGTGAGATGTTTTGTATATGTATATTGTTGCCCCATTCTCATGAGTAGACGAGTGTTTTGATTTACACGCTTACGTATATGCTAACTATTCGGGGAGTGTGAGTCAAACTCGGGATGATATCTTCGTACAAGTTTGGCTTCAGAGCGGTATTAGGTATACGGGAGGCACATGAGATATATGTGTAGGCCGGAAGTGGAGGCCGAACTGGTGGAGTTAAGATACAAAGAATTAAATGAGTTTATTGTTATAATGTGAATTGTATTGATTTGTATATCTTGAAAAATAGTAAACGACCTCGATAAATTATAAAATTTGAGCAGAGGCATGTATACGTGATTCCAGACAACTTTTGTGTTTTAACTTTTTATTAAAAAGATGGATTAGAACTTATAATCGGATGATCTTGGTTATTATAGTTTTGATTCATTTTAGCAATGCAGATTTTAGAGGTTGTTTTAACCCACAGAATGAGCTCATTTTTATTGGTTTCCCATAAACTGAAGTAAAACATTATTCTAAATACTTTTCATGTTTTGAACTTTTCCGAAAAAAATCATCTTAGGGTAGTTTCTTTTCGTTTTCAGCTTCAGATTTTTCGATTGAATTCCATCTAGGTTCTTCTATCAAGTTTTTCTCTCAACCTGTGTAGTTTCTATTAAATTCGTTGGCGTTGTCTTTTAGAAAATTTGATTTTGTATAACTTTTGTTCTTTGAGTTTTAGTCAATTCGAATTATTTAAGCATAAAACGGTGCATTTTTATACTTCTTTAGCAAGTTACTTATGATTAAATTATACTAACTTTATTTTTTGCAGGATGGTGGGCCTTACTAACTTTTTATGTAGGGATGACCCACCATATTTTTATTTTTATTTTGTTTTTTTTTATACGCAATTTATATTTCGTTGTGTACGGGCAAGAAACTAAATGTCACTGTATCTCGGGAAACTACCCATTTATCTCGATGCGGATAGAACTACTTGTCTTGTCCCGTAACAAGAATTAAATATATTTTTGTTTGTGTTTGGTGGACACGTGGGTGTTAAATCTTGTACTCATACCAGTATACCTGTATACTGACCCATTTGTCTTTTGGCAACTCGGATGTGTTCTGTTTAAGTGCAGCCGAGCTTCCTTTGCAGGATTAGTTGGGACTATGGTGGTGACGAGAAATAATCATGATCGTAGGACATGTCTCTTGGATTTTTTTTTTGTTTTCTTGAGCTTAGGGTTGATATTAGTTTATATATTTATTATTATTTTTTTGATGACTTTAATATTTGGATAATTTGACATGGTTTGTAACCTTACGTTATTTAAGTTATTTTGACTATTTATTGTTACTTTAATGTTGGAGGTATTGGTTAGTTATGAATTTATGCTAGATGGTTTGGTTGGCGTTTTGTTAGTTTTTTTTTTATCCCTTGTAATCTTTTGAGCATGAAATTTACTTAAACCCTTTGGAGATGTGAACGTTTAGTTTAGATTTTGTTTCACCCCTAGGATTTGGATGATGGAATATTAATTGGGATAAATCCTAATTTAATATTTAATTGTCCAAATTTTGGGGCGTGACAATGGCAGTGGTGGTAGTTGTGGTGGTGGCAAGGTGGCAAGGTGGTAGTGATGGTGATAGTGGTGGTGGTGGTGGTAGCGGTAGCAATGGTGGTAGTGGTAGTGATAGTGGTGACGGTGGCATGATAGTGGCAGTTGTGGTGGTGGTAGCAGTGGTAATGGTGGTGATGAGTTTATAATAGTGTATATTGATGCTTATGTTTAATATTTATACCTTCAATCAAAATTAAGTTTTATATGACTCAAATTTTTAAGTAATATCAATTATGATTGTCAAACAGGCTTAATTGATGTGGTGATGGCAATGGTAGTGGTGGTAGTGGTAGTGGCGGTAGTGGTAGTGGTAGTGGTAGTGGTGGCGGTAGTATGATGGTGGTGGTGGTAGTGGTAGCTGTTGGAAATGGTAGAAAAATTCTGGGTAAAACTAGAATTTTTTCTCAAGTTTGGTCTATTTTTTAGGTGGGCCCCGAGTGTCGATTTACTCGGGTCAAAGTGGTAACGCGTTCTATGCCGCGTTGTAATTCACGTGGTATATTTGGTTGCTCAAAACCATTACCGAGTGAATGGGAAATTGAAGCCAAAGTATGCTCCATGGAAATGGAGTTATGGTGGAAATTCCTTAAAGTTGTAAATTGGCTTGTCCCACATTGATTTGGTGGGAAGTTTTGAAGGGTTTATAAGGCTTGGGTTTGATACTTGGGGTGTGCCCTAAGGGGTACCCAAGTGTTTTAGAGGGAGAGGTTATGGGCAAAATGGGCTAGACCCATTGGACCCAAAAATCACCACACGCGTGCCGCCGCCGTCCGTCCGTCCGGTTGGGCTTCTAATCTTTTTGGGCCAAAAACATTTGAATTTAATTTTATTTTTTATTAAAATAAAATCCAGAATTCAAATTAAACTGGTTTGGATTTATTGTTCATCCAAACAGGGCCCTTCCCGTTTTCAAACAGAATTAAACTGTTTTGGATTTATTGCTCATCCAAACAGAGCCCTTCCCGTTTCTATCTGTTTGAATAAACAGATTCAAATCTGTTTAAATTTGAATCTAACAGGTTTCATACCTGTTCAATTCAAATCCAAAAGCCACCTTTACATCTATAAATAGGCTAGCCTCCCATTTGGATTTTACTCCAATTTTCGTACTCCATCCTCTGCAAATTATATTCTTCATCTTGCTGCATTTTATTTCCTAAAGAAAGAGTGTAAACACTTAGTGTGTTTGTAAGGCAAACAATTTGTAGTACTGCTATTGTTTGTGGTAAGATCATTTCATCCTGGGAGATAGACGTCCAAATTCTGAAAGCACCGTGGAGAGGACGAATCTGTCTTAAGGACACAGTGTTAAACACTGGACTTGATCAGAAAAGTTATTCAAATAAATTAACCAAGTAAGTTGTTTAATTTAATTCTGTTTTTATTTGTTTATTTAATCAGATTTTAATTTTGTTTTTGTAACAAAATAAAATCTGTGGTTTTATTTATTTATTTTTATTTCGAGTTTGATTTTTGTAATCAAACAAATTCTCTCATTTTCTCTATTTCTTTTATTCTTGTTGTTGTTTTGTACACAACAGAATTTAATCCTTTTAAATACAGTGAAGATTGTTTTACAGTAACAGTGGTGGCGATGGTGGTGGCATGGTGGCGGTAGTGGTGGTAACGGTAACAATGGTGGTGGTGATAGGAATAGTGGTGGTGTCATTGACAAGATGGTGGTGGTGGTGGTAAACATGTGAAAGTTATATAATATCTATACTATTATTAAAAGTGAACTCACTTGGTATCCATGAACTTCCTTACCTCCTTCTACCAAGTGACTTTCTCTTCTTGTGCCAAGTGTCAAATTTTACATCCGAAAAGAAAAAAAAAAGAAAAAGTTATTAAACGAGGGGCACTAGACTTGAACCTAAATTTATTCACTTAACTTACTAAACAACACTTTCATCACTTAAATAATATAAAAAAATATGTTATCAATTTAAAATTAAAATTTATATTTTAAGCACATCCATCGGGTGGGCTCACACCCCTAGTGTATATATATATGTTCATATGTTGAAAATTAAGACTAAGGTAAGAAAATAGAACTTTTGAAATTAAAAAAAGACAACAGAGAAATTGAAGAGAAAAAGAGGAATAGACAGAAGATTGTGTTACTGTGAAAAATAGAGTTTCGTGATTCCATTTTATGCAAAACCCTAGTTCATTTTCTTAATCGTTCACAATCTACTCTTTGTTTTAACCTAATACAATCATAATTTGATGTATATGTGGGGACAAAATGTGCATTGGTAGAAATGAGAGATGATTTTCCTCTCTTATCCTTATTTCATAGTCACATTCTTGTCACATGACTGGATTCTATTAAAGATTTAAACAAAAAAGTAACAGAAGGGGGATATTGACACTTATGCAGGGACCAAAATGAGATATGATAAAATAAAAAAAAAATAAAAAAAGATGCAAGGAGTTAACTGCAACGATTTCATGTATAAGGACCAAAGATTTGACTAGAAATGCAGGGAGTTAACTGTTATGATTTCATGTGTAAGGACCAAAGTGATATTTGGTACAAAATACAGAGGTGCAAAATGTAATTTACCCATAAAGAAATTAGGAAAATGCACTAAAGGATTTTATTGATATAAAATTGCCTTAAATTGGGTTTCTATATGTCACGACCCAAACTTGCCTCTATAGGTTTATCGTAACCGGCCAGTAATTCTAGGATTACCAAAGGCCTCTGAATAGATCATCACATAATACGAGGCTGCGGAAGCATATATATATATAACATACGTAGTCCATAGAGCTGTGTAGACATACATGGAACAAAATTTAAAACTTATATACATATTTCCACATAAGACGTCATATACATATCCATTGTACTTTGTCATTATACCTTGTCATTAAACAAATAACTTAAAAGAACTGTTCACTTAAAACAAACAAAAGTCCTAAACTTATAATTTGATTCACAAAACTCGACCACTGACTTCTTTCGTGTCACGACCTAGACCCATCCCTATAGGTTTAGCATCGTAACCGGCCAGTAATTCTAGGATTACCGAAGGCCTCTGAGACAGATTGTCAAATATTAGGGGCTAGCGGAAGCAAATAACAATATACAACGTCCATTGAGCTGTGAAGACTTATATGAGACAGAAAAATTTTAAACTTTAAATCACTTAGCAACAATCACTTAACATATCCGGAACCTCCAAGGGAGGCACATAGGTTGCCTGACAAAAACAGATTCTAGGCAGATACCTCTAAGCCTGGTCACACGCTTGATCACCTACACACATAAATAATATAGTGAGCTAGAGCCCAGTAAATAATAACAGAGTAAAGGGTTTTAATGAATGAGTCTGTACAGATTCAGAATTCAAAATTCAGTTTCGTATCAAATTCATAATTTGTCCAGATTATATACAGAAATCATAAGTCATGCTTAAGCATACGTGATACATTCATTAGCACTAGCAGAAACAGTTGACCCATAAAGGGATGCCATAAAAGTATACAGTTGACTCACGTGCACGAAGACGGTACAGTTGGCTCATGAAACGTACAGTTGACCCATAAATGGGACGTAAGGATCCCTAACAGTTGGCTCATGAGACGTACAGTTGACCCATAATTGGGACATAACATAACAGATAACAGTTATCATTTGAAGCTAAGAATGTCACAAATACATTTCAGAAACATTGGACAACCATTCATCCATACAGAAAATATTGTCTCAGAAAACAGATTACTTATAATTGAACATAACTTTACAAGGTTATTACTCACAGATAGCCACAGAAGCAAATCAGATGGACTGGACATATCAGATAAATCAGGCTGACAATGGCGCGTGACCTACATAAGCACATAACATATACACATAGAAATACAATATTACTCCCTTGATCAAACTTGACTTTCCTAGTCTTTTTCTGTCTAAACAGTCCGAAGTTCTACTATGCTTATTCTTTCTCATTCAAGTAAACCGGGTTCTTATTTCGCATATTCTTTCATTACTAAGCCCTTCTTTTCCAAATAGATTGATATTTTACTTGGCTTCTTAAACAATTACCAGTAGATCAATGATTCATTCTTCAACTAACTAATGTATGTTGATTGGTAGCTTATTAATCTTTATTGAGTCATAAATCATGTCTAGAATGCCTTGGAAAGAGATGAGAATAAAAATGTGAACTAAATACAATTTTCCAAAATATGCTGAAAATGGGTCTCCGCTCGAGCGACTGTAAAATTTGAAAAACTACTGGGAGCTCGATTTTCACGCTTGAGCGGACAACGTAAATTTTGAAATTCCAAAATTGCAATTGAAGTTCAAATTTGGTATTCAAAGCCTCAAAACATGTACTTTTAGTACACAAAAATGGAGAACCACTATATGATTTAGTAAACACTTTCAATTAGAAAACATTCATTCAAAATCATGTTCCAATTGCCCAAATTTAGTTTTAATTCATCTTATTAATATCAACCCACAATTCTAAGATATAAATTAGACTTCCCAACCTCTTGAAATTCCATGATGTATGTAATACAAATAGATCCAATTTTACTATTAATAACAAAATCAACTTAACTCAATTTTTAACCAAATATTTAATTTATAATCATGGTGTTCTAAAATGTATCTAAATTGAATAAAATTCCTAAATTACATCACATGCATGGATTAAATGAAAATCTAATTATAAAATCAAAACTTTAGGATTAATTCCAAATTTCCATAAACTTGATTTTCTTAAAACATTTCCTTTGTCTCTTCAAAATATGAACTTGAATGGTTCAATTCCCTTAAAACTCATGTATTACAAGAAAATGTTACAAAACCAAATCAAAACAATTAATCTTCCAAACTAATTTCCACAACTGTGAGTCTACTTAATTTCTTACTTAAAACCTTATTTCTTACAAAAATCCATGAGACTAATTCCATAACTTTCTTGAAGATTCATTGATGCATGTAAAGATGAAGTCCAACTTCATGAGGAATAACGCCGATTAAACCTACTTGATAAATTTCCCAAACTCATTTCCTTAATCTCAAGCTTAACTCAGTTTATTTTAACCTCAATTTAATTCATAATCATAGAGGTTCCATAACATAAATTTAAATTTTGAATAAAACTCTTTCATTATATTGCATGCATGGGTCGGGGATCAAAATCGAATCAATGTCTAATTTTCTATAAATTGAACATAACTCCATTTATTCATCATTTTGCTAACTTCTTCTATTTACATGATTGAACTCAAGTTAACAAATTTAAAAAATCATAATTCATACTCTTGATCCTAACTTGATTTTTACATGCAAACCCAAATCTTAACAATTCATAATTGATCTACAAAGCTTTATTTTTAATTCCTTCAAAATTCATGATGTATGTATCATTAGAGTATTAAACTTGTAAAATTTATTCATGCATGTAACAATGAAGCTTAGTTTCATGTAAAATCACAACATCAAACCCCCAATAATTAATTTCTAATTTAATTTCCATAACCATCCACATGCATGTAACCCGTTTCAATTTAACTTCCATAATCTTATACTTAAGCTAATTTTTCTTCATCTTCTTGCTATTGATTCCAATTTCATCCTTAATTTCAAGTATAATGTAAAGATTCTACACATTTAACATAAATTCCATACCTTAGTTGAATCCCTTCTAATTCTCTTTGGGTTCCTTCCAAAAACTTGAGCCTTCCTTTAAATTTTCTTGAACTTTTCTTGCTTTTCTTGCTTTTTTTTTTTTTGTTCCTACCAGCAACTCTCTCTCTCTCTCTCTTTTCGGCTACAAAAACAGAGCTTCCTTTCCTTTCCTTTGTTTGTGTTCTCTTCTTGAGCTTCATCAGGTTATACACTCACACACACACCTCACTTCTTTGTCATCAACACAGCACACATGCACTCTTTTTTTGATTTCCAGCACATCACTCACATACACACACCTATGCATAGATTTCTCAATACACCCATACCCATTTACACCCCCAATTCTAATTTAGTCCATAACTCAATTTTTGTCTAGGATTAATTTTATTAAGCATCACTTAATCTTAATAAAATTTGATTAACATAAAATTAGTTAATTATAACTAACCTCAAATCCCATATAGTTTAATTAGTCAAATTGACTTCCATTAGAGCCTAATTAAATATAATTAAATTTATCAATCTGAATTAGATTTTTAATCGAGCTCCTAAAAGGTTCCAAATATTAAATTAAACTTATTTTCATCCTCAATTTTGATTCCCCAAATCATTTAGGCCTTCAATTTTTGATCAGACACCAAATCTTTGTCGATAAATTACATATTCAAATTGGACCTCCCATAAATGAATTTAATTCATAATAATCACAATTCTCAATGCTCATAATTTAATTAACTTGATCAACTCCAATTAGAATCTAATTAATCGAATCTCAATTTCACTAAACTGAAACGAATATTTAATTAAACTCCCAAATGGGTCCATAATTAAGATTAAATTGATTTAACTTTTTAACTTCACTTCCTTAAGCCATTTGGACCCTTAATTTCTAATTCCAGAATAAATCTTCAATAGAATCATATACGAGTCAGATCCCACAATTCTCATAAATCCCAAATTAAATTATAATACTCGACAATTAAATTTTAAATCCTCTAAATTAATCAAGTGCTAATCATTATACGTGTTGGGGTCGTTACATTTTAGAACCTCATCGGGAGGCACAAAGGTTGGCCGACAAAACAGAAGTCCAGGCGGTCACCAGTGAGCTTGGTCACACGCCCGATCACCTACATACATAAATATCACAGTGAGCTAGAGCCTAGTGAATAATAACAGAGTAAAGATTTTAATGAATGATGTCCATATCAGATTCAGAAATCAGATTTCAAATCTCATATCAAGTCAGAAACATAACCATGTTCGTATTCGTATAAGAAACAGAGTCATATTCATATTCAAATCATGCATGGTACATCTATTAACGTTAACAAATTACATTGGTCATTCATATCAAGTTTCATAATGGAACCTCCGATACCGGGTATCATGAAACATACGTAGGCCATAGTATTGTTTCCCCTGCGTGAGGGCCTCATGCCACGGTATTGTTTCCCCCGGGCGAGGGCCTCATGACCATAAGCCACAATATTGTTTTCCCTGGACGTGGGCCTTTGCTAAGGATGTCACAAATATATTTCAAAGAATTGGGCCATCATTCGTGTAATCTCAAAAATAGCCTTTGGACCATTCGTTTTAGAAATAGATCATATCGTATCATAATGTTCAGAAAGTATTTCACATTGAACATAGCTTTACAGAGTTATTACTCACAGGTAACTTCGATAGACAGAGCAAATGGATTAAACAACTCACGGCACGTGACCTACACAAACACATAACAGATACACATTGAAACACACGCTGGGAAAACACTTAACTTACTTCTTTCTACCTTGGTATGTTTCTAGCCTTTATCCTCATTATTATGTCTTAATTAGGGCTTAGGAATGCCTAAGAAGCAATGAGGATGCCAAAATATACTTCAAAACACTTAGTTAAATTTTCAAAAATAGGGTAGTCCGCTCGAGCGCAACTTCCGTCGCTCGAGCGATTTGTAAAGTCTGCAAAAGCACTGGTTGCTTGATTTTTCAGCTCGACAGACACTTGACTATCGCTCGAGTGCAAGAATGGGTAAAAAGGGTCTTCGCTCGAGTGCAACTTTGGTCGCTCGAGCGGTCTGCAAAAGTCTATAAAAATTTTGGGAGCTCTAATTTTACGCTTGAGCGCAATTTCGATCGCTCGAGCCAACCCCCAAAATATGAAAAAGTACTAGGAGCTTTCATTCTCCGCTTGAGCGCAGACTCCACCGCTCGAGCGGATGGTGCAAATTCTGGAATTTCCAGATTGCAGATTCAAGTTCAAAGCTCAAATCCAAACCAACAAAACACATCATTTTGAGCCCAAAACTTGAGGAAACATATGTAAACTTGTAAAACATGGTGAATTCAAATTCATTTCGCAAAATTAAAGCCCAAAAGCATGCCAACTGTGCAAAATCAAACTTGAAACTCATGATATAAACATGCATGTAATTTTTTCAAACTTAAACCTTTCAAATCATGTTCAAACAAGGTAAATGGATGGAAAACATGATGAAGTCTCATAATTAAGTTAAAAACATGACATGCATCAAAGAATTGCTTTAAATCAACTTCAAAAATACCATGAAATGCTATTTTATTAGTTCATTTCATGCATTAATCCTTCATTATCCTTTAAATTCACAAATTAAGTGAGCCAACTACATAACTTAAGGGTTAGATTTCTTACTTACAAGTCTCAACTCTTTGACTACTAGAGTGATCCCTTCAAAATTCTCAAGTTAAGCTAGAGTCCAAGCTAATTCCTTTTAATTCTCCTTCTTCTAGTTAACAACTTGAATCTCACCTCCCTCACTCTCTCTCCATGTTTGGTCTTCAAAAGATGAGGAAATGAAGGTGTAAAGTGTATAGAAGGTGTTAGAAGTGGCCTTATATAGGCTCGTTAGGGAGTTTAATAAAGCTAGGCTTAAGTTAACTAATTTGCATTATTTAATTCTAATTATTTGGTTCCGAATCGAATTTCAATTAAACCTACCATAATTTTTCAAAAATTCCCAATAACACATAACCCAAATCAATTTCGTGATCAGATGCCAATAAGGCCTTCAATTCGCAAAACAAAACTAAAACACAAACAGATATGCAAATAACATATAACGCATACAATTAACATAGAATTTGATCTTAATTACTTATTAGGCCTTTATAATCAAAGATCATTAGCTAATCACAGGTTGGGGTTGTTACACTATACCAACTTGGGGATTTAATCTACAAACATTATATGATATTCATATGGCCTTGATTTCAACCTAAGGCTACCAATTGAATATCTCTGTTTACAAGTAAAGTTCACTCAAACTTGGTACATAGGCCTGAGCGGGTGCTAGTTAGCTACTAGTCCACCACAGCAATAGACTCTCAATTTTCTTGAGTCTCTCCAAGGCCTATCCATCCTCTAATTCAACACCATATACAAAATTTGTAATTCAATGGTACATAAAAACTTAGAATTGACCCCCCTCAAATGTTTGGCCAAATTGCCAATTGGTTAGCGCCACGTTGTAGCTAGTAATAGTCCTTTCATCACTGGCGATGACTTGAAATGAGAGAGACTGACCATTGAGCAAGGAGTAACTCTGCCAGTTTTGACCCCAATTCCTAGATATGGGTTGCTACTAAGTGTTGGACCCCTTGATTGACACTGACCGGACGTCCTATGTGCCGCCAACATTGCTAACCAAGACCAGGTTGAAGTAAAAAAAGCCATTGATTGTAAATCTTATTCCTTATTTATTCACACAAGATACCCTGTCAAGGCCATCACACAACCATTTTTGTTAGTCAATTTAAAGGAATGACAAGATACTAACAAAAGGCAAGATACTAACAGAAGACTCGATTCGGGTATCACACCCAATATAAGAGCACAAACTCCCTGGTCTTTATTCTCTAGTCAAATTTACTAGCTCTAACCAAGCAAATTACTTTGACTAAATTTTTATTTAATTTGTTTGACTTTTGAGGATGTTCAGGGTAACAAAAAAAAAAAAAATTGTTGTCAAAATGAAATCCCAGAAAGTTATATAAAACACACATAGCAAATTTGTGTGAGGGCAATTAAAGAGTTACCTTTACCTTTGGAAAGATACAGGAATAATTCCAGATCTATATTAGGCAATTTGCAAGAAAGCAGGCTCTGCTAGATCAAAGTGCTGGAGGGGAGGCTTGCACTACCCACCATTGTCATTAAATTGAAAAGGGTTAGGTGGGCAGAAGTTTGTAGCAATCACAGTGATGGTCCTAGGGAGGCACCATTGTGGGTCATCATTGCATTTGATCTCATAGCATGCCCCACAACTCAAGCTATTATTGAACAGAGCAGTGCTTAGTGCTGCAGTGTTAGTGCCATAGCGTTGGCTATAAAAGTTGCCATATCCACAAGCACCTCTTATGACACCAAAATCATCATGTATAAGAAAAAGTAAAATTTTTATGGGAAAGTTATATAAAACTCTAAAAGTCATTGTGGTACGATAAAATTTAGGATATGTAAAATGTGATGTTGTGTGTCGAAGCAAGCAATTTTGATGTGCTGAATAAGTAATATTATAAGTAGGGGAAAAAAAATCGTAGAAATATGGTCAGAATGCAATGCTGGCATCATTGCATATATTCTAGTTGAGTGCATGCCCATTTAGAATTAATGTAATCATTTATGTTTGCATTGTTTTTCCATACTACATGGACAATTTGTTATAACTTACCCATTGTTCCGAATACATCACCCCCACCATAGAAAGTGGCATGAGCATCTTGCCACCCTCTATAGTCACCATATGCGTTGCAGAGGTATAAATTAAAGAAAAAAAAGAAAACAAATGAAATAATGGAGAATGCTTGAATAGCCAAAGAGAAAGGATGAGAGAGAAAGATGCTAGAAAAGAGAGCAGATTGTGTGGTAATAACTTCTTAGTACAAAGAGAGAGAATTGAGGTTTACTTAAATAGGAGAATGGAGCCCAAGTTGAGGACTTTGAGGTGGTTAGATAGATGGGGGCATTGTTGTATGGTAGAAAATGACAACTTAGTTATTACAATAGTAGAGAAAGGAAATAATATGTATTGTATTCAATTGATTAATCATACACAATAACTAGAAGGCTTGTATATATAGGTTAAGAAAGAGTATCCTATAAGAAACCTAACTATTAGAAGAGTATCTTATAAGAAACTTAACTGTGAAAATACAAATATATATTGGAAATCAATACCTAATATATCTTGGAATATATATGTCGCGACCCAAACCTGCCCCTATAGGTTTAGCGTCGTAAACAGCCAGTAATCCTCGGATTACCAAAGGCTTCTGACCTTAATAACATAAAATATAAGGGGCTAGCGGAAGCAATCAGAGAAACATACATAGTCCATTAAGCTGTATAGACATATATGGGATAGAAATTCGAAAATGTATATACAGAACCGTGACGCCATACATAGGGTTGTTTTGGGAAGTTGGTAAAAAGCTGGCTTTTGGCTTTTTACCAAGATTTTTGGCTTTTTTGGAAGTGATTTGGGAAGTTGGTAAAAAGCTAGCCTTTTGCTTTTTAGTTTAATATTTATTTATGGTGTCAAATCAAATTAAAATGACCAAAATACCCTTACCCAACATAAGAGATTTATTTTTTTATTTTTTTTTCATAGGCCCTAATTTGTAATTTTACGGCTGCGTTTTTGGCACTTGCCAAATGACTTTTCTGGCGTTTTTGGCAGCCATTGTCCAAAAACGTGGCTTTTTACCATGTTCCCAAAATGGCACATATAATAGTTTTACGTCACATTCATTACATATAAAGCAAAAAGGGAACTTAGTCCACTATACAAATAAACCAAAGCTTGTTCATGTATCAAAAGGAAACAAAGTCTTAAACGATCACACAAAATGGCCACAAGACTTGACTTAATCCGAAACCTCCTCGGGAGGCACAAAAGGGTGGCTGACAAAACCAAAACTCTAAGTCATCAACTCTTAGCCTGGTCATGAGCTTGGTCACTTACGTACATAATATAAATAGAGTGAGCGAAGCCCAGTGAATAATAACAAAGTAAAGAATTTAATGAATAATATCCTTAACAAATTTCAAATCAGAAACAAATTCAGATTCGCATACTTGACCAGAAATCATAGCAGTTATATGTGGTACATCTATTTAGCTGTCATATCATAACAAATTTGCATAATCAGTACCGACAACCATATAGGTCCACATCTTGTGCACAAGTAGTCATGGTATTGTTACCTCCAGGCGAGGGCCACGTGAACATAGATCGCGGTATTGTTACTTCCGGGCAAGGGCCACATGAATATAAGCCACAGTATTGTTGCCCCTGGGCGAGGGCTACATGCATATTGGCCATGGTATTGTTACCCCCGGGCGAGGGCCACGTGAACTAGGGATGCCACAAATACATTTCAGAAAAAATAGACATTCATTCATGATTCATAAAATAGCATTTCAGAAAGCTGATCGTATCAGTTAGTCAGAAAATACGTATAATCAAATATAGCTTTACAGAGTTATTACTTACAGTTGGCTTCAAAAGCAGACAGACAGAACATACTGATCAAATAGCGTACGACGTGTGACCTACATAACACAACATAGCAAATACACATAATGAAACACACGTTCGGGTAGTACTTCACTTATTTCGTCTCGTTCTTAGTATGCTTCTACATCTTATCCTCATTATGATGTCTTAAACATGGCCTAGGAATGCCTAGGATGCAATGAGGATGCTAAAATACACTTGAAAACACTTAGGCAAATATGCTGAAAACAGGGGCCTCACTCGAGCGCAGTTTCCTTCGCTCGAGCAGATGTTCAAAAATGTGAGTGGCCGCTCGAGTACAACTTCCTTCGCTCAAGCGGTCTATAAACTATGCAAAAGTACTGGTTGTGTGAATGCTCCGCTCGACGGTCGCTCGAACGTGAGACTGAGGTCCTCGCTTGAGTGCAACTATTGTCGCTTGAGCGGTCTGCAAAAACGGTAAACTTCTGGAAGCATGCTTTTTATGCTCGAACCAACTTTTGGTTGCCTTAGCAGAAGTGCAACATACTGAGTGGTCGCTCGAGCGCAGGAACTCTCACTCGAGCAGAGAGGTGGAATTATTGAATTTCCAAATTGTTGTTCAAGGTTCAAAACATGAATTTGAAACTTCGAACCTGCTCCTTTGGGCCTAAAACTCAAGAAAACACTTAGAAACTTGTAGAATATCAGGAAGTGAAGATCGTTTCACAAAATCAAGGCCCAAAAGCATGTCAATTTTTCAAATTTAAACTCAAATTTTTGAAAACATAACTTGCATGTAATGGCTTGACTTCAAAGCTTCCAAATCATGATCAAATGAGGTTAATAGATGGAAAACATGATAAACTCTCAAAACTAAGGTAGAATTGAGGCATGGATGTGAGAATTCTTAGCAATTCAACTCAAAATGCAAGATAATGTGCATGCATGCATGGATGGTATGATCCATATTTCTTCATCCTAGCTCAATTCTCTTGAATTCATGAACTCACCAACTCAAAAGCAAGACCAAAGGCTTAATTGCTTACCTTAAACCTTGAATTCACAAGTGTAGAGGATTAAACTTCTATCTTCAATTCTCCAATAATTTCTAGCAATTCTTCCTTTACTTGAGCTCAAACTTCTTCTTCTCCCTCTCTCTCACGTTTATTATGTGAAAAGGCTCAAAGATGATGAGGAAAAGATGACTCAAATGGTGTGTACAGGCCTTATATAGGCTTGCTTAGGGAATTAATTAAACTTAACTTAAGCTAAGCAAATTGACATTAATTATTCTAATTTAATTCGTTCTGAATCGATTTCCAATTAAACCTACCATAAAATTCTAAAAATTCTAAATAACACAGAAACCAAGTCAATTTTGTGATTGGATGCCGATAAGGCCTTCAATTCGCAGAACAGAGCAAAAAGACAAACAGCTAGTCCTACAGCAGACAGATATAATCACAAATAATGCAATGCACATGCAATTAACTCAAAATTCTATCTTCATTACTCATTAAGCATCTTAATCATGGTTTAGTGGTTAATCACAATTCGGGATTGTTACAATTTCCCCCCCTTAAAGAGTTTGGTCCTCCAAACTTGAATTACTTTCATTTTGGAAGAACATCAGTTCCAAAGGAAACAAATCAGGGAATCTTCTCATCATATCTTCCTCTGTCTCCCAGGTTGCATATGTTCCTCTGTGGTTTTGCCAATCAACTTTTACCAACAATATTTATTTGTTCCTCAATCGTTTGATTCTAGGATTCACAATCTGAATTGGCCTCTTTTCGTATGTATAGTCATCCTTCAGAAACACATAGGTCGGCTAAATCACATGGAATGGATCTCGTAAATATTCCCGAAGCATCGAAACATGAAAAACATTATGCCTATGCTCTATAAAGCTAGCCAATACGTCACCAAGTTGATCTTCTCAAGGATTTCACATGGCCCAACATATCTCGATGCCAATTTGCCCTTCACACCAAACCGAGTTTGCCCTTTCATTGGTGTCACTTTGATAAACACGTAATCCTCGACTTCATATTCTCTGTATCTTCTTCGAACATTTACATAACTCTTTTGACGGCTTTGTGTAGTTTTCAATCTTTGTTGAATCAATTTCACATTTTTCGTCGTCTCTTGCACAAGTTCCGGTCCCAACAAGGGTCTATCACCTACCTCGGTCCAATAGACTTGAGAACGACATTTTCTACCATACAGAGCTTCATAAGGAGCCATCCCAATACTTGAGTGATAGCTGTTGTTATACACAAATTTGGCCAATGGTAAGTAGGTCTCCCAATTGCCTTGGAAATCTAAGGCACACATCCTGAGCATATCTTCCAAAGTTCGTATCATTTTTTCTGATTAACTGTCTGTCTGGGGGTGATATGCACTGATCAGTCTTAACTCAGTTCCCAAAGCCTGTTGTAAACTCTGCCAAAACCTTGACGTGAACTTCGAATCTCTATCAGATACAATAGATACTAGCACACCGTGTAATCTCACAATCTCATTCATATAAATGTTAGCTAACTTGTCAACGTTACAAAAAGTTTTAATAGGTAGAAAATGAGCAGATTTAGTCAAATGATCAACTATGACCCAAATAGAATCCATACCTCGAGTAGAGCGAGGCAATCCAACAATGAAATCCATTGTAATGTGCTCCCATTTCCATTCCGGTATTAGAAACAGTTGAAGTAATCTAGCGGGTCGTTGATGTTCAGCTTTAACTTGTTGGCAATACAAACATCTCGCCACAAAATCTATAACACACTTCTTTATTCCCGGCCACCAAAAATTTTGTTTCAAATCATGGTACATCTTTGTATTCCCTGGATGCATTGCAAAATTTAGAATTGTGAGCATCGGTCATCATTCGTTTTCTCAGATTGAGACAGTCCGGTACACAAAATCGATTCTGAAACTTCAACCCATTTTTCTCAAGTACAAATCCTGGCTTTGGTTTTGAATCAATCTCATAAAAATTTTTCTTCAAGAACTCATCCTCAAGTTGTTTCTCTCTAATTTCTTCAACGATAACAGGCTAGGCAGAGATGGCGGCTAGAATTCCACCCTGTTCTCGCAACACAACATCAATCTCATTCTTCGCCAAGTCACATAGAAACTCTCTCTGACCGGTGAGTAAACATGATAAATTTTCCATTGAATTTCTACTCAAAGCATCTACAGTGGTATTAGCTTTCTCCAAATGGTACAAAATCTGCATGTCATAATCCTTGATCAATTCAAGCCATCGTCTCTATCTCATATTCAGTTTTTTTTGGGTAAATAGATATTTGAGGCTTTTATGATCAGTGTATACTTCGCAGGTCACTCCATGTAGGTAATGGCGCAAAATTTTCAAAGTAAACACCACAGCTGCCAATTCGAGGTCATAGGTCGGATAATTCTTTTCATGTGGTCGGAGTTGCCGAGAAACATAAGCAATCACTTTCCCATTTTGCATTAACACACACCCCAAACCTTTATATGAAGCATTACTGTAAATTTGAAACCCATTAGTATCATTAGGTAAAGTCAAAATTGGTGCAGTTATTAACCTAGTGTTTAGTTCTTGAAAGGCCGACTCCCAGTACATTTTTCTGCGTCAACTGTGTCAATGACATAACAAGTTTGGAGAAGTCTTTCACAAATCTTCTATAATTGCCAGCAAGCCCTAGAAAACTTCTAACTTCTGACACATTGGTTGGTCTAGGCTAGTCCACTATAGCTTCAATTTTTTGTGGGTCAACAGAGATGCCATCCTTGTTGATTACATTCCAAAAAAATGCTACACTATCAAGCCAGAATTCACATTTGGACAATTTTGCATACAATTTCTTTTTTCTCAGAATCTGTAAAGTAGTTCTCAAATGATTCTCATGCTCTTTCCTACTTTTGGAGTAAATCAGAATATCATCAATAAATACAATTATAAATTCATCTAGAAATTGTTTAAACACCTTATTCATTAAGTCCATAAATGCTGCAGGTGCATTAGTTACTCCGAATGACATTACCAAAAATTCATAGTGTCCGTATCTAGTTCTGAATGCAGTTTTCTCTACATCTTCAGCCTTGACCTTTAACTGATGATACTCGGACCTAAGGTTTACCTTAGAGAACACTTGTGCTCCCTGGAGTTAGCCAAACAGATCATCTATTCGGGGTAACGAGTACTTATTTTTTATAGTTACTCTATTCAATTCCCGATAATGTATACACAATCTCAAGGACCCGTCTTTCTTCTTAACACATAAAACTAGAGCACCCCAATATGAAGTGCTCGGTCGGATAAACTTCTTGTCTAACAAGTCTTGAAGTTGGCTTTTCAATTCCTTCAACTCAAAAGTTGACATTCTATACGGGGTTTTAGAAATTGGTTGTGTTCTGGGTACAATATCAACAGTAAACTCAATTTCTCTATCAATTAAATCCCCAGGAAATTCATTTGGAAATACAACAGGAAATTCATTTACTACCCAGATATTCTCTACAGTAGGACTAGTAGAAGTCACAGTCAAAACACAATACATATACCCTCTACATCCCTTTCTAAGCAGGTTAACAGCTTTCATGGCAGAAATCAAATATGGGGAGGAACTATCCCATTCCCAGTAAACACAAATTCAGGTAAACTAGGTGGATGAAACACAACAGATTTATTCACACAGTCAATAGTTGCACAGTACTTCGTCAACTAGTCCATACCCATTATGCAATCAAAATGATCAATACTCAGAGGCAGCAAATCAACGTACAATGTCATATCACTAATCATTATATCACATGCCGGATAAACATAAGCACATATCATAAAACCCCCAAATGGTGTAGAAACAGGCAGTAAATAATTCATGGATTCTAAAGGTCTAGTCAATTTCCGAGAAAAGGCATGTGACATAAATGAGTGTGTAGAACCAGAATCTATCAAGACATATGCATTTTGGTTACAGATTGAAATTATACCTGACACCATAGACTCAGTGTTCTGTACATCTCCGGGTACTAGTGCGAACACTCTCCCCTGTCCTAGTGTCTCATTTCCCGTGTTACCCCTAACATTAGCTTTAGTATTTGTTCTCGCTACAGAAGTAGACCCGACTGAACTTATTGCAGGATGATTAGTATCGTTGGATCTCAGTGGATGATCTTTGACCATGTGGCCAGTCTTGCCACACCGAAAACAAGCACCTGATGCACGGTAACATGTGCCTTTATGCTTTCTTCCACAATCGAAACTGTGATAATCCAGTCTCATGTTATGTTAATTAACCTTAATTATGATTGTGGTTACGTGCTTAATATGATTTTGGGTGCTACTTATATGATTATGTGTGTGTTTGAATTCCTATTTGTTCACCGTAGGAAAATCTGTTTGATTTTATGCTATAGAATTTAAATTGAAGGTCGTAGAGGCGTCAGAAAGTGAAATGGACTGTATTTTTGTGCTTAGCATGATTTTTAGAGTATACGGTGAAATTTAATTAAAAATTGATTCGGATCAAATTAATTAGATTACATGGAATTAAATTAAATAAGGTTGACTAGTCTTAATCTTGCTTAATTAACTTAAGCTAATCACCTACTATATATATATGTTGAGTTAGTGCCTAGACTCATAAAAATTGAGCTCGTCTTCACCATTTTGCTGAGATTAAGTTATATATAGAGAGAAATCTTCATCTTAGTGAGATAGAAGCTCAATCTTGAGGTATTGGCTTGGAGGATTGAAGATTTGGAAGCTAGGCTTAAGAAATTGCTAAACCTAGCCTCATTGAAGATAGTAGGTAAGAGTTTGAACCTCAATTTGTGAGTTAAGTCATTAAATTGTGGGTTTAAGAAGAAGATAACAAGATTAAATATGTGAATTGAACAAAGATTGTAGGAATTGAGATGAAATTATACATGCATGCAAGTATTTGCTTTGATTCTTCAAGTTTTGGACATGAACTTTAATAATCATGTTGAATTGGGAGTTGTCACTTACATGCAACCATGTTTTTTAAGTCTTGAAGGTTTGAAATGCATGAATTCTAGCATGGTATGTGACCAAGGTCAAGAATTGAGCTAAATATGATGAATTTGAAGTCATTATAAACATGCATGTAAAAGATTGCCATGAATTTGTATATTTGAGCATGAAACATATGATCCATGTCAAATTTTGATTAAGATTCATGCTTTTGATCATCTTTTGCATCACTTAAGTTGAGAATGGAAGTTATATTCCACATCCAAGCACAATTCATGGAGGTATAAGGTTTGGTTGCATGAGTTTGAAGTATTGGAAATAAGTTTGGTATAAATTGAGTATGCATGTAATTAATTTAGTATTTGAATCATGTTAGAAGATGTACAAGTGAATTATGAGTCCTAACAAGCAAGTTACATCAATTGGAATGCAAATTCGAAGCTCAAACAGAGTTCATGAAAACCTAGAATTCGGCTTGTCCGCTCGAGCGGGAAAAGTGCCGCTCGAGTGTAGAAATCGAACCCCCAGAAGTTTTACAGAGAATACACGGAGGCTCGAGCTGCCAAAGCTGCACTTGAGCGTACCCTGTTTTGCAAAACTTCTAGCTTGAGTGTAATTTGCAAGCAACCAGTATTTTTGCAGACAAAAGGGGTCCGCTCGAGTAGGGAGCCCTGTTTCAGAAATTTTGAAAAGTCATTTTGTGTTTTGTTTTTTGTTCTCTTTCATTTCTAAGCACTCTTAGGCATGCATTGGGCATTGTAAATGACCTAAAAGAATAAGATAGAGGCCTAAAAGAAATAAATAAATTAAAAACGGAATGAATCGCTTGTGACCCAATGTGTTATGAAAATAGGGTCAAGCGCAAGGACAAATCATCTAGCAGATCACTATGAGTAATATCTTAGTAAAGATATGTTCAAGTACGTTATTTTCCAAACGTTACTTCTGTATAAACCTTATGAATTTGTATTTTGAATTATGGATGAAAATGTCAATCTTTTGCATAAGACTAATTAAATATGAATATGATCATGATCACGGATATGAGACACACATAAATACGAATGTGAGAATGATTGGGCCAAAGGCCGTTTGACATAAATAATTGGGCCAAAGGTTGTTTGACATAAATGATTGGGCCAAAGGCCATTTGACATGAATGATTGGGCCAAAGGCCGTTTGACATGAATGATTGGGCCAATGGCCGTTTGACATGAATGATTGGGCTGAAGGCTGTTTGACATGAACGAATTGGGCCTGAGGCTATTTAATAAGAATGAATTGGGCCCGAGGTCGTTTGATATATTTGGGCCTGAGGCCGTTTGATGTATTAGATGGAAACTTAAATGGGCCTATGGCCGTTTGATATGTTTGCTACAAATTTCATTCATGTAACTCCTTTATTTTGATATTATTCACTGGGCTGTAGCTCACTCTGTATTTATATGTGTGTAGGTGAGTAGTGGAATGACTAGCCCCAGCCTTAGTGAGATTATGAAAGGGACCTGAGTTTTGTGAAGTCAGCCCAAGTGCCTCATGCAAGAGGCTTTATTTATGATCTTTTGTATTTTCTTTTGCTATTTTCATTGATCATGATAGACCATTTATGTGTATAAGCTTTTGGTATAGGTGATTATGTGTTTGAATGATCCTAGGTGCACAAGATGTTAACTACTATTTATATGGTGTGAGTTATTATCAAGTATATGGGAAATGTTTTTAATTTGCCATGTAAGCACAGCTCATTGGACAAAATTTTTAAGTCTGCTTCCGCATCTGGCCCCATATTATTAATTATTGATTGATTTTCGTTTGAGGCCATAGGTAATCTCATGATTACTAGCCGGTTATGACCTTAATCTATAGGGGCGGGTTCGAGTCATGACAGGGATAGTTTGGAATAGATCCACTATTTTGACTGGAGCTACTAGAGGATCCCCTTGTTCTGATTTTTTGAAAATGACCGGCCTTTATTGAAATTAAATCCAAATCTTTTACCCTTCCATTTAGTTGTTAGAGCTGGAACTTGTTTCTTTGCTGCCAGGATGGCCTCTGCCATTAATGCTCTATCAAGTACTTGTACATATGTAGGTAATTTTAGTACACCTACTCGGCCATACACATCCAGGTCTAATTCCCTTTCAAATTTTGGGCCTTCTTGTAATCTATGTTGACCATACGAGGAGCAAATCTAGCCAACTCTGTGAACTTCGCCTCATACTCGGCCATGGACATCTTTCCTTGCTTAAGTTCTTGGAATTCAGAAACCTTTCGATCCTGAGAGCACTGAGGAAAGTATTTATTGTAGAAAATCTCGATGAATTGTGCCCATGTCACGTTCCCATTGCTATTTCGGATTAGTAACCACCATCTATGGGCTTCATCTTTCAAGGTGTAGGTGGCCAAGAGAACCTTCTGAGTCTTAGAGCAGGGAAGTACTTCAAATAATTTTTCCATCTCGAGTAACCATGTCTCCGCCTTCAATGTTTCAATACCACCTAAGAAAGTTGACGGTTTCATCTTTATGAACTTCTACGTTAGGTTTATGACATCATTGTTATCCAATTCAGCTTGGACTAGAGGAGGCGGTGGAGGCGGAGGTTGTTGTCTTTGTTGTTATATCATTATTTCAGTTAGGGCTGCGAGCATCTGTTCCATTCGGCTCATTTGAGCCTCTGAAGACTCAGTTGTACCGTCACTTCTTGTATTTTCCATTGCTATAGGTAAACAGAGCACTGATAAATATAGGTAAACAATTCTTTTCACAATGTTCAGAACATTCACTCCCAGTTCATTCGTTTCAATTTCATGAGTGCCTGATTAGATTCAATTTTCACATTTATAGAATTTAACACACACGCACACATGCAAATGAAATGTCCCTACTTTTTTTCTAGAACATCTTATAGCTCATATGGACTTGCGTATGCAGTATAACGCGTGCTCTGATACCACTCTGTCATGACCCAAACCTGCCCCTATAGGTTTAGCGTCGTAATCGATTAGTAATCCTCGGATTACCAAAGGCCTCTGACCTGAATAATATAAAATATAAGGGGCTAGCGGAAGCAATTAGAGAAACATACATAGTCCACTGACCTGTATAGACATATATGGAGAAACATACATAGTCCATTAAGCTGTATAGACATATAGGGGATAGAAATTAGAAAACTTATATATAGAATCGTGATGTCATACGTATAATGGTCTTACGTCACATTCATTACAGGTAAAGCAAAAAGGGAACTTAGCCCATTATACAGATAAACCAAAGCTTGTTCATGTATCAAAAGGAAACGAAGTCTTAAATGATCACACAAAATGGCCACAATACTTGACTTAATTTGGAACCTCTTCAGGAGGCACAAAAGGGTGGCTGACAAAACCAAAACCCCAGGTCATCAACTCTGAGCCTGATCGCGCGCCTGGTCACCTACATACATAATATAAATAGAGTAAGCAAAGGCCAGTGAATAATAGCGGAGTAAAGAATTTAATGAATGATGTCCTTAACAGATTTCAAATCAAAATCAAATTCAGATTCATATACTTGACCAGAAATCATGGCAATTATAAGTGGTACATCCATTTAGCTGTCATAACATAACAAATTTGCATAATCGGTATCGACGACCACATAGGTCCACATCTTGTGCACAAGTAGCCATGGTATTGTTGCCCCTAGGTGAGGGTCATGTAGATATAGACCTCGGTATTGTTACCCCCAGGTAAGGACCACATAAATATAAGAAACAATATTGTTACCCTTGGGTGAGGACCACGTGCATATTGGCCACGTTATTGTTACCCCCGGGCGAAGGCCGTGTGAACTAGGGATGCCATAAATACATTTCAAAAAAATAGACATTCATTCATGATTCATAAAATAGCATTTTAGAAAGTTGATCGTATCATTTAGTCAGAAAATACGTACAATGAAACATAGCTTTACAGAGTTATTACTCATAGTTGGCTCCAAAAGAAGACAAACAGAACAAACTAATCAAATAGCGTACGGCGCGTGACCTATACAACACAACATAGCAGATACACATAATGAAACATACGCTCGGGTAGTACTTCACTTATTTCGTCTCGTTCTTAGTATGCTTCTACATCTTATCCTCATTATGATGTCTTAAACATGGCCTAGGAATGTCTAGGATGCAATGAGGATGCTAAAATACACTTGAAAACACTTAGGCAAATATGCTGAAAACAGGGGCCTCACTCGAGCGCAGCTTCCTTCGCTTGAGCAGATGTTCAAAAATGTGAGTGGTCGCTCGAGCACAACTTCTTTCGCTCGAGCGGTCTATAAACTCTGCAAAAGTACTGGTTGTGTGAATGCTCCGCTCGACGGTCGGTTGAGCGTGAGACTGAGGTCCTCGCTTGAGCGCAACTATTGTCGCTCAAGCGATCTGCAAAAATGGTAAACTTCTGGGAGCATGCATTTTATGCTCGAGCCAACTTTTGGTCGCTCGAGCGGAACTACAACATACTAAGTGGTTGCTCGAGCGCATGAACACTCCCTCGAGCGGAGAGATGGAATTATGGAATTTCCAAATTGCTGTTCAAGGTGCAAAACATGAATTTAAAACTTCAAACTTGCTCATTTGGGCCTAAAACTCAAGAAAGCACTTAGAAACTTATAGAATATCAGAAAGTGAATATCGTTTCGCAAAATCAAAGCCCAAAAGCATGTCAATTGTTCAAATTTAAACTCAAATTTTTTAAAACATAACTTGCATGTAATGGCTTGACTTCAAAGCTTCTAAATCATAATCAAATGAGGTCAATAGATGGAAAACATGATAAACTCTCAAAACTAAGGTAGAATTGAGGCATGGATTTGAGAATTCTTAGCAATTCAACTCAAAATGCAAGATAATGTGCATGCATGCATGGTATGATCCATATTTCTTCATCCTAGTTCAATTCTCTTGAATTCATGAACTCACCACCTCAAAAGCAAGACCAAAGGCTTAATTGCTTACCTTAAACCTTGAATTCACAAGTGTAGAGGATTAAACTTCTAAATTCTTTTCAATTCTCCAACAATTTTTAGCAATTCTCCCTTTACTTGAGCTCAAACTTCCTCATCTCCCTCTCTCTCACGTTTGTTATGTGAAAAGGCTCAAAGATGATGAGGAAAAGATAACTCAAGTGGCTTGTATAGGCCTTATATAGGCTTGCTTAGGGAATTAATTAAACTTAACTTAAGTTAAACAAATTGACATTAATTATTCTAATTTAATTCGTTCCAAATCGATTTCCAATTAAACCTACCATAAAATTCTAAAAATTCTAAATAACACAGAAACCAAGTCAATTTTGTGATTGTATGCTGATAAGACCTTCAATTCGCAGAACAGAGCAAAAAGACAAACAGATAGTCCTACAGCAGACAGATATAATCACAAATAATGCAATACACATGCAATTAACTCAGAATTCTATCTTAATTACTCATTAAGCATCTTAATCATGGTTTAGTGGTTAATCATAGTTCGGGGTTGTTACAATATACCATATATACATTAACATCTCTTCTCAAACTCAAGAAAGATAAACATCTTGAGTTTGGAGAGATAAACTAAAACATGAAATAAAACTAAATAAAATAAAGGCAAATAGATTGCAAAGTTCGAAAGGGAGCTCAAGGGCTCTTGAAATAGATCAGAGGCCGAAACTAATGCCGAGAGACAATTTATGGTCATGTCGGACTACTATAGGAGTTGACCGAAACTAATGTCGGGACAATTTAAGGTCATGCCGGTTCGTTGTAGGAACTAGCCAGAATCAATGTCGGAATATTTTATGGGGTCATGTCGGACCATTGTAGAGACTGGATGTTGAACCAGCAAGTATGAAACACACATAACTTATGACATTGTGCTGAACGATGATGACAACAGATGACTGAGTGCGCCACAGGGGGTGACTTGGATGGTACACCAGGGGATGAATTTAGTGGTGCGCCAAGGGGCGTGGCCGCTTGGGTTGTAAGCCAGAAGAGGCGACTTGGGTGGTGTGCCACAGAAGGCGGCTTGAGTTGTGGGCCATAGGGGACGACTTAGGTGGTTTGCTTGGTGTATAACCATGTTCACCATTATATAGGTATAATACACCCCTCAAACTCAAATAGGTTTGAAGATAGAAACCTATTTGAGGTTAAAGCAGAGGGAAAGACAGAGTAGAGCAGAAGCACAAAAAAAAAAAATACAGATTGCGAGTAATATATATATATATATATATGATAGAGATGTTGGGGTGAGAATAAACCAGTGGACAAAGGAAGAGATCACCACGAAGTGATACTGATATAAAAATATGACAACGGAATAGGTTGAGGTTCGACGGACGGCCAATGCAAGGTTGTCGTCCACCAGTAAGGCAAAGAACACCAAGAGCTTAACCTATCGCTCTGATACCATGTTACAATAGTAGAGAGAGAGAGAGAGAGAGAGAGAGAGAGTGAGAGAGAGAGAGGAAATAATGTATTGTATTCAATTAATTAATCTTATAGAATAAATAGAAGGCCTGTATATATAGGTTGAGAAAGAGTATCCTATAAAAAAGCTAACTATGAGAAAAAGTATCTTATAAGAAAACTAACATAGGCAATACAAATATATCTAGGAAATCAATACCTAATATATCTAAGAATATATACCATATATACATTAACATTAGGAATGCTAACATTTGTGAAAAAGCCAAAAATCACAAAACCTTAATCAAATAATGTTTTTTTAGGACAAATTACGGTGGTAGTCCCTGTAATTTACCTTTTTTACATTTTGATTCCTATTGTTTCAATTTGCTCAATTTTGCCCTTTAATTTTACAGATTATGTTATGTTAGTCCAATAAATAATGGCTGTTGAGTTTGATGGACGGATAATCATATGATGTTTCAATTTGGTCTTTGTAGTTTACAGGATGTGTCAATTTGATCCCTATTGTTTTGACTTTCCTATAAACTACAGGGATCAAATTGACACTTTCTATAAACTACAGAAACTAAATTAAAATATCATTTGATTTTCCATCCATCAAACTTAACTGTCGTTATTTATTTGGACTAATATGACACAATCCGTAAAATTAAAAGAAAAGAAATGAGAATATTTCAGTGGCATTAGAGTAATTAAGTAATATAAAGAGATAAACTTCCATAACCCTATTTGTCTAATATGGGTGAAGAAATAATTCAATTAAATTATTTCAATTGGTGATTATCATAAACAACTTACTAAAATTGAAATAAAGGGATATGTACAGTGGATCCTAATAATTAAGAGAAGATTGTTGAGTTGAGAAATGAAACAAAAGTACAATAGAATTTAATTTATTTTTGTAACTTTCATGTTAACAAAAACTTTTCGCTAAGAGAAATTATGGTCGTGTTTGGCTTAGTTTTGTAACCGTAATTCTGATAATTTTTTTTTTTAATTTTTTTTTTAAAATTAATAATCAAACACAATTCAAAAATTATTTAAAAAACTCATAATCAAAAACACAATTCAAAAATTCTTTTCAAAATTCATAACCAAAATCGTTTTAAAAACTCCATTACAAAAAAATTTCAAATTTATTTATTTATTTATTTTGTTCTTTAGAATTTTACTTAAATCATAATTTTAAAACTAAACCAAACTTAATTTACTTTTTTGTGATAGAATTTCTTAAAACTAATTTTTTAAGCAAGATATTTGAGAAAAAACTTTCTTTCCCCTTGTTGGGAGCTTTGTTGTCATTTTATTACGACTAAAAGCATATAAATGAATAAAAATAGACACAGCTTTGTGTCACAATAAAATTGAGAATTATATATACACTTTCCCATCAAATTACTTTATGGAACAATTAATTTGACAATAAAGATTACCCCTTATCTTCATTGATTGATTTTTATTAAAGTAAAAAACTACATTAAGAAAATAACAAATCAAAATAAAGAAATTAGTGAAATGTATTAAAGGATTTCACTGATATAAAGTTGCCACAAATAGGGTTTCTATTCCAACTTGTGATTAAATCTACAAACATTATATGATATTTGTATGGCCTGATTTCAATCTAAGGCTACCACTTGAATATCACTGTTTACAAGTATAGGCCTAAGCGGGTGCTAGTTAGCCACCACAGCAATAGACTCTAAATTTCCATGAGTCTCTCCCATGCCTACCCGCCTTCAAATTGAACATCATATACAAATTTTTTAACCCATGGCGTCGTGAAAACTTAGAATTGACCCCCCTCAAATGTTTGGCCAAATTGCCAATTAGCTGGCACTGCATTGTAACTAGTAATGGTCCTTCCATCACTGGTAGTGACTTGAAATGAGAGAGATTGGCCATTGAGCATGGAGTTGCTCTGCCAGTTTTGACCCCAATTCCTTGACAAGGGTTGCCAACCTGTTTTGGACCCCTTGATCGACACTGAATGGACGTCCCCTGCACCACCAACGTTGCTAACCAAGACTAGGTTGAAGTAAGAGTGGCCATTGATTGTAAATCTTATTCCTCCTTTCTTCACACAGGGCACCCTGCCAAGACCACCACACAACCATATTCATTAGTTAATTTAAAGGAGGGAGAAACTACTGACACTAAGACTCAATCCGAGTATCACACTTGATAAGACATCACAAACTCACTGGTCTTTCACTCGATAGTCAAATTAACTAGCACAGATTAAGCAAATTGCTTTGACTAATTTTTTAGTAAATTTGTTTGACTTTTAGGAATGTTGAGGGTATATGTATATAATACTAGCTGCAGAAAAATAAATATAAAAAGTTGTACATGACAAAAGAGAAACATAGAGAGTGGTGTTGGGTCCACACCCTTCTCTGTGTTCAGTGCAACTAGCAAAGTTGTGAGGGTAATTAGAGAGCAACCCTTACCTTTGAAAAGATACTGGAACAATTCCAGCTCTGTATTGAGCAATTTGCAAGAAAGCAGGCTCTGCCAGATCAAAGTGTTGGAGGGGAGGGTTGCACCACCCACCATTGTCATTAGATTGAGAAGGGTTAGGTGGACAGAAGTTTGTAGCAGTCACAGTGATGGTCCCAGGGAGGCACCATTGTGGGTCACTGTTGCATTTGATCTGATAGCATGCCCCACAGCTCAAGCCATTGTTGAACAGAACAGTGCTTAGTGCTGCGGTGTTAGTGCCATAGCCTTGGCTATACAAATTGCCATACCCACATGCACCTCCTGCCACACCAAATCATCAAGTATTAGAATCCCAAAATATTAAATTTATCAAATTTTACTAGAAAAATGTCATTCTTTTAACAGTCAAGTTTATAAAACTCAAACAAAGTCACTTTAGTAGACTAAAACTCAAGATAAGTAAAATGTGAAGTTATGGGTCAAAGCGATGCAATTTTGTTCTGCAAAATCAGTAATTCTAAAATCACATATTTTATTTATTTATTTATTTACAGATAAGTGCTCAAAATAACAACACTGCATATTCATCTTAAATGGGGCCACTAGAAAGAGTATTGTTGTCAATACTACATTTTTTTATGCATTTTCTTAATTTTTATTTATTTATCGTTATTTTTTCTGTACTAAATGGAAAATTTGTCCAACTTACCCATTGTGCCAGAAACATACATAGTCCATTGAGCTGTATAGACATATATGGGACAGAAATTCGAAAATGTATATACGGAACCGTGACGCCATACATATAATAGTTTTACGTCACATTCATTACATATAAAGCAAAAAGGGAACTTAGTCCACTATATAGATAAACCAAAGCTTGTTCATGTATCAAAAGGAAACAAAGTCTTAAACGATCACACAAAATGGCCACAAGACTTGACTAAATCCGAAACCTCCTCGGGAGGCACAAAAAGGTGGCTGACAAAACCAAAACTCTAGGTCATCAACTCTTAGCCTGGTCACGAGCTTGGTCACTTATGTACATAATATAAATAGAGTGAGCGAAGCCCAGTGAATAATAACAGAGTAAAGAATTTAATGAATAATGTCCTTAACAAATTTCAAATCAGAAACAAATTCAAATTCGCATACTTGGCCAGAAATCATAGCAGTTATATGTGGTACATTTATTTAGCTGTCATATCATAACAAATTTGCATAATCAGTACCGACGACCACATAGGTCCACATCTTGTGCACAAGTAGCCATGGTATTGTTACCCCCAGGCGAGGGCCACGTGAACATAGACCTCGGTATTGTTATCTCCGGGCAAGGGCCACATGAATATAAGCCACAGTATTGTTGCCCCTGGGCGAGGGCCACGTGCATATTGGCCATGGTATTGTTACTCCCGGGCGAGGGCCATGTGAACTAGGGATACCACGAATACATTTCAGAAAAATGGACATTCATTCATGATTCATAAAATAGCATTTCAGAAAGCTGATCGTATCAGTTAGCCAGAAAATACGTATAATCAAACATAGCTTTATAGAGTTATTACTCACAGTTGGCTCCAAAAGCAGACAGACAGAACATACTGATCAAATAGCGTACGACGTGTGACCTACATAACACAACATAGCAAATACACATAATGAAACACACGTTTGGGTAGTACTTCACTTATTTCGTCTCGTTCTTAGTATGCTTCTACATTTTATCCTCGTTATGATGTCTTAAACATGGCCTAGGAATGCCTAGGATGCAATGAGGATGCTAAAATACACTTGAAAACACTTAGGCAAATATGCTGAAAACAGGGGCCTCACTCGAGCGTAGTTTCCTTCGCTCGAGCAGATGCTCAAAAATGTGAGTGGCCGCTCGAGCACAACTTCCTTCGCTTGAGCGGTCTATAAACTCTGCAAAAGTACTGGTTGTGTGAATGCTCCGCTCGCCGGTCGCTCGAACGTTTTTCCCCCTCACGTTCGACTAAAATCACACAGTCAACTAAGTGATTAGATTAACGGGTGATGTGGACAGGTTTAATTGGAGAGTTTGGGGCAGATTTGCAGCTACTTTGCGTATTTCTAAAAGATGCATTGGATTCTTTGACTCAAATCAATGCCCTCTGTTTCGAATGCACTCTCAACCATATGATCTGGTGAAAATCTTGAGATACAAGAATCTCAAAGTACGATCAGGCAGCTGACAGTGTGTTGGGACAGAGATAGGGATTTTGGGGATAGAGGATCTTGTGTCAGTACTCTAAGCCACCATTGCATTGTTAGTACACATTTTTTTTAAAAAAATATTTGAAGAGTTCAGAGCATAAAATATTCAATTATCCTATCAAATTTATGATTTCCCAAGTGTTAGTGGACGTGTATGTTAACCCTCTAAATATGTCCTCTCTGACCAACCCCTGCAATGGCATCAAGATATAGCGCTGAGAACAAGAATTTTTATTATATTACAATTTTCCATTTTGAAAAACACAATAATACCATGAAGTCAAAAAATGTAGTTAAAAAATGACAAAAAAATGAAGTGTGTGAACTTGATTCATTATGTATAATATATATAACCCAAATCACACTAAATTTGAACTTCCATCACACTTTATTTTCTTATCATAAATTTCCCCCAAAAAACTTCAGTGAAATTTTGTTCTCTTTAAGTCAAGAAAGAACCATAGCCTCCTAGGAGTAACCAATATGCAAACAATTGCGCATCCGAAATTAAGAGCTCGTGTTCTTTGTAGTACCATGTGTTAACTCTTTTATGGTAAAAAAGCTTTGAGATCCGGTAGAGCTCAAAGTGCCTAGCAAAACTAAATGCTGAATGAATCACATATAAATTTCAAGAAACAAACATTAATATTTTTTGATTATATTGCATTTTTCAACAATGTTGTGTAGTTATAGCTGAATCTTGAAACAAGAATAGGGATTGTGGATGCTGGATAAGATTATCTAGGAACCAAAGGTCAGTTATTATTTATGACTATTGTGGAAGACAAAACTATGTTAAAAAAAAGTTTGGCAATACAATATGTCAATCTATGAGATAGCAATAATTGTGCATATAATTGAAAATCATAATGGTACGTGCAAAAATGGTTTTATAATCAAGTTTTTAATTCTAAACCTGTGACTTATTGTCAAATTTGTTGTTAGACCTTAAACATTAGATAAAACTAGAAGGTTTAGTTAAAAAATAGGGAGGGGACTTGTTTAATACCCTACCATGTTAGAAGCACATGCAAGTACTGGTCATTTTGGACCCTTTTATACATACATCATTATCATAGTTTTAGAGCCATCCATTTCCAAGCTTATATATATATATATATATATGTAAAGGGGTCACACTGCCGGCTTTTGCAGGGTTTGGGAACATTAGATATATGCAGTATTACCCCACATGCAGAAAGATTATTTTTGTATAAGCTGAATGGACTTGTGGAAAATCAATACAAAAATAACAGATGTTCTGTCCAGCATTTTCTTGGCTTTCTTTTGAAAAGAAAATTGGGGAGTTGGGGCTTTGAATAAAAATCCTTCTTAGCATCCAATTATTATTAATTACTAATATTTTTTTCATCGGTAGCATCCAAGAAAATGTTTTGGCCAAAATCTTCAAATTTGTCTCTTCTGGAAGGGAATATTGTGGAGGTGAAGCGGAGGATCTACACACCCAGCCCTTCAAGACTCTCTGTGTGTGTGTGTGTGTGAGATGTTAACATAATAACAGAATGACAAAGATGTAAGGGAATTTGGCTTTGATGTTATGTAGAAAATAATAGCTTTGCAATCAATTGATGGCAATGTGATATGAACTTGACAATATCATATAAATAGGGCCCCCCCCCCCCCCCCCAAAAAAAAAAAAAAAAAAAAAAAAAAAGAAGAAGAAGAAGAAGTTGTTTGAGTTTTTTTAGCTTAAATTTTATGAATTACATGCTTAAGCAGTTGTACGTTGAAAATCTAAGTAGCACAGACAGAGACACGACATTATAAATTAATTATATATCATATATATAAATAATTTATTCAAATATAATTAAAAAAATTTAACATAAATTAAAAAGCTATATATTACATAAATTAAATATCAAGATATCATTTATATAACAATTACATTCAAAACAATGCAAAACAATTATATGACATTGCATTATACGTAATGTATTCATCTTATTAATGTTTCTAAACACATTTAGGATGTATAAGTTGTGTTATGAAGAATGGAGAACACTGTTATAATGAAGGGATTCATCATATAGGATGTATCTGGAGAGTTCAAGAAGTGTCACCGAAGTGTTCAATGCTATGGATTTGATTTTTTTAATCAAGACACACTGAAGAAGTGTTTGACACGCTTTTAGGAGTGTCCAAAGAGTGTCGTGTAGGATACAGGTGTCGGACACGACACGCTTCCTTCATAGAAGTGTCCATGCTTCTTAGTTGAAAATGTAATATGTTCGGTATTTTTGGTAGAACTTTATTTTCCTTTTTCACTCAAAAACCTCAAAATAAACACAAAAGGCTAATTATCAAGGTGAAGAAAGAAATAAGTTGAAAACCTGAAAATTTATCAAACACCCTAATTATCATCATTTATTCTATAATTTTACTATACCTTTGATTTTGTATGACAAGAATGAGCAATTAATTTGAGCCATAAGACAAATATTTTCCTTTTTTTGATTTAAGAAGAGTATGGTTTCAATTTTTTCTATCAATATTTGTTCCAATTTTTATGAATCTGACTAGTTTCTGTGATCATAAACCCCCAAAGTATTTTTTCTCTTCGAGAGTTTGCATCAAACCCTAAACCCACAAAAGGCATGTCATGAGGGGATTTACCCAAATGTTGCTGTCAAAAGGGTTTGTCTGTTACTCCCACTTGTGAGAGACTATGACATCCCTCAACATGGAAAGAAACATAAGCAAGAGGGACATGAAGGGTCACTTCAAGTGGTACTTAATAGCAGGGTCACCATAAAGCATTTGCAGACAGCCCACATGAGCTTCCAGGGACCAAAACTCATACCGGTAATCGACTGCATAGTAAAGAAATGTGCATTGGATTCATGCACAAAAATATACTTAGAAAAATAATGTACGATTCAAATTCAACTCTTGTATGACGGAGTCCACATCTTGAATGAATTTGGATCATAATAAATTTTTTGGGTATTTTACTGAGCACGGATTCTGTGTAAATAGCATTACTGTTCGAAGTTGGCCATGTGCATTCCAGTGGTAGTTTGAGGTGGTAGGCCACCGATGGCGATGTAATATTCCATGTTAGTTATGTTTAGGGTCCCAAGCTCAAGTTTTGTGATCCTAATGTTGCATCGGGGATGAACAAGGTCACGTTCTGAATTAATTAATTGTTTGACCTCTGCATACAAAGAGAGAAACATAATAGTGTTTTTTATTTTATTATTACTTTTTCACCATTTGAGGCTTCTTATATGTACAATACAAGAACAAGAGAAAAAGAAGCTTTATTATGAGCTGGGTGTTAGTTATTCTCTCAGTATTTTTATCTTGGTGAATGTAGTTTGTTGGCTGCAAAGTTTTTTGCCCTAGGTTTGAATGTGCTTGGAATTATTCAGGGGAACTAGTAAAAGATCTAATTTTGTGCAAGTAAGTCAATTTGTTGACAGCCCAACAAAAAATCCAACAATGCAAATGGAATCTAAAAATCCCAAATTACACAGGCAAAAAGAAAAAAAAAAAAACAGATGTGAGTAATTAAGACAGAAGAAAACACAACTTACTAAGGTGTCGGAAGAGCCATCGAAGAACCAATGAGTGATGTCTCCCTTCGGAATTTTGAGAGCGCTGGAGAGGGGGACAGCGTTGGACATAGTCGAAACCCTAAAGCACTCGATCCTTCACACTGTGTTTGGAACCTACGAGACAAAAGAAATGATTACTTCAGTTATAAGAGAAAGGGAGAAGAAATGAAATGATTGAGTTCTCTCTTTTTTATTTAGATAAGGAATAAATAAAAAAAAAGAAATGATTATGATTTCGCTCATTTTTGTTTGGTTAGATTTTATTAAAAAAATAATCTTTTTATATTTTCAATCATTTTATTTCTTTTATTTTTATAGGGATAAAATTGATATTATGAAAATAGTAGTTTTTTTTTCTCCCAATCTCTCTACTTTTAGAAAGATTGAAAATGAGTCTCATAAGAGAAATGAGTTTCTCTCTATTTTTTCTCATTTCTCTCTACTTAAGTTATCCAAACAAGTAAGAGAAATACATATCTCTTCATTTCTTTTCTTTTCTCTCTAAATCACTCAATTCAAACATAGCGTCAGAGCTCTGTCCCATTTTAGAAATGATCGAAATGGATTTGGCTAGAGTTCGAGGACGACGGAGGCTATGGTGGTGGTGGTGATGATCGAAAGCTTGCCGAGTACGGCGGACTTTTCTAATGAGTCCATAGATGAGAATGATTTCGTTGGAGAAATTCTGAAGTGCATACAAGGCCCAAGGGGTTGTTTTGGGTTAATTTTTTATTTTTTATTTAAATATATAAAAAAAAGTAAAAAAATGATATTATTATCTAAAATAAAAGTTAAAAGTTGATTTTTAACTTTTTACACTTTTTTTTTTTATAAATTATTATAAATATATATAAATTATCTTATAAAATTGTATAAATTTTTATAAATATATGTAAGTTAATTTATAAAAATTTAAAAAATCATAACTTACTTATATTTGTGAGAGTTTATGTAATTTTATAAAGTATATATATTTATAAAAATTTATATAAGTACATATGATATGCACTTTACACACCAAAATATTTTCTACTGGTTTGGTTTTAGATGAATTGAACCAGTTCTGTTCTACAAAAATTAAAATCATGATTGAGGTGATTATATTTATATACCATTAATTTTCACAGTACATACTATTACGTAATTCACATTGATAATATTTTAAACTTTTGAGGACCTTTTTTCTCATTTATGACCAACTAAAAACATATAAATGAATGAAACCAAACTAGAAACTAAGAGGGTTTTTTTATTTATTTATTGTTTAATAACCAGATTTAGTACTTGAAATTGAATATATTAGATGATAATCAATTAAGTTCATTTGATAACAATAATTGATATCACTTAAAAATTTAAATATCCTTTAAAATGTAGGCTAAAACTTAAAAAAAAATTAAGTCATATAAAACTGATTTAATTATGATTGAATTTATAAACATTAAACATAAATATCAATATATACTACTATAAACTTATTACCGCCGCCACCACTTCCACTTAGGAGTGGGTGTCGTGTCATGTTGGGTCGTATTTGTGTCATGTCATTTCGGATTCGTGTCAAAATTATCTCAATACTAATTCAATCTATTTATTATTTTGTATTATTACGTCGTGTCATTTTTGGTTTGTGTCATGTCAAAAAATTTCACTATTAACTAAAAATATTAAATATATAAAAAAAAAATTAAAATTTTCTTCACAAGTTAAATTTAATAAAACTAATCTTTATTAAATGAAATTATTTATAAAAATATTTGATTTCAACATAATTTTATTTTCTTAATTTATAAATGTTATATTTTATTATTATATATTTTCCTAGATTAACTCAAATAATAATAATAAAAAAATACATTAAGTTCAATTAAAAGTAAAAACAAAACCTATATTAAACTTAAAATCGTATTTTACATACTTTTTAATAAATATGATGTAATTATGTAAGAGATTAAAAAATATCATGATACTCGCTAGTAGAAATGACATTAAAATGTGTAACTAAGTCTTCATTATACAGGCTATTCGTATTAATTTCGTGTTATATAGATTTCACACTAACCCAATCTGTTTAATATTCATATTATTGGGTTGTGTCATATACGTGTTCGTGTTAGGAAATGGTCAACCCTAACCTACTAATTTCGTGTACGGTTCAAGTTGTGTCGCAAATTCCCACTACCACACTATAGGAAAATACACTTTTGGTGACTAAAAAATTCGCCAAAGCCTCATTTTTAGTTGCCAGTTAGTCGGGGATTAATTGTTGACCAAAGTATTTGGCAACCAAAACTGAGTTGGTCGTTAATTCACAACTTTTGGCTACTAAAATTGACTTTGCCAAAGTTTCCATATAAAAATAATTTTAGCTTGCAGTGACTAAAATTTTTAGTTGCCAATAAGATTTTGTCACAAATAGTACTACATTTAGGGGCCAAATATTTTAGCTGCCGTTTTATGTTACATTTAATGACCAAATATTTTAGTCGCCGTTTTGTTTTACATTTAGAGACCAAATATTTTAGTTGCCGTTTTAGTTTACGACTAAACATTTTAGTAGCCAAAAAATAAATATTTTAGACTTATTTTATTTTATGACAAAACATTTTAGTCGCCAAAAGTTTTTTCCTCGTCTTAGTAGCCCAAAACCATATTTTCAACGACTAAATGTCAGTTAGTCGGCAAAAGTAAAACAAATGCCGACCAAATATTTTGTAGTAGCTAAAGTGTGTATCTTTGCCGATCAAATTAGTTTTAGTCGGCATTTTTAGTCGCCGAAGGTGTATTTTCCTATAGTGTTATCACGTAAAACAAAGTGTATATTGGTGGGAAATAGGGATAATTTTCTTCTCTTACGTTCATTTGTAATCACATTCGTAGGATTTTGTTAAAGATTTAAATAATAGAGTAATAAAAGGGGGACATTGACACTTATGTAGGGATCAAAGTGAAATTTGACCAAAAATACAGGGAGGTGACTGTCACGATTTCATGTATATGGACCAAAGCGAGATTTGATCAAAAGTACAGAGGATTAATTGTCATGATTTTATGTATAAGGACTAAAATAAGATTTGGTGTAAAATATAATTTTCCTTTTTTTTATTTTTTTTATTTTGATGTGTTATTTTTTGAATGTAGTATGTTATTTTAATAAAATCAAGCAATGAAGATAAGGGACAAGTTTTATTGTCAAAGTCAATTGTTCTATCAAGCAAATTGAGGTAGTGTTTATATATTAGGAATTGGTTAAAATTGAAACTCTATTCATATTTTGTGTAATTTGAAAAACCCTAGTTTTCAAGTTATTTTTAGGAAGGGCCGTCATGCTCCCTCACATCCACCGAAAGAAAATTGATTGTGACAAAGGTGTTTGATAAAGTTGAAAATTGAAAACTATAAATTAAGTATTGACAATTGAATGTTGAATTTTTTAAATTGAAAAGTTGTTTGATAAAATTTAAATGCTAAATTAAAATATAATTCGTTTGATATGTATAAGATTAAATTTAAAATTTATTAGTTTTAAATTGTATATTTGAATTTTTATATTATGATGGTAGTGGTAGTGGTGGTGGCGATTGTATGATGGTGGTAGCGTTGATGGTGGCAGTGGCAGTGATACTAAAATGATGATGGTGTTTATGGAAATAATGACAACGGTGATGGAAAGTGATAGTAGTATTGGTGGTAGTAGTGGTGATGATGGTGGCGACATCATGGCAGTGGTGGTAGTTGTGGCGGTGGCATGGCGGTAGTGATGGTAGTGGTAGTGGTAGTGATGGTGGTGGTGGTGGTAGCGGTAACGGTAGCAATGGTGGTAGTGGTAGTGATAGTGATAGTGGTGACGGTGGCAAAATAGTGGCAGTTGTGGTGGTGGTAGCGGTGGTAGTGGTGGTGATGAGTTTATGATAGTGTATATTGATACGTATATTTAATGTTTATAAATTCAATTAAAATTAAGTAAGTTTTATATGACTTGAATTTCTTTATAAGTTTTAACCTACATTTTAAGATGTACTTAAATTTTTAAGCGATATCAATTATGATTATCAAATGGGCTTAATTGATGGTGGTGATGGCAATGGTAGTGGTAGTGGTGGTGGTGGCAGTTGTGGCGGTAGTGGTAATAGTGGTGGCAGCGATGGTGGTGGCATGGTGGCGGTAGTAATAGTGGTGGTGTCAGTGACAAGATGGTGGTGGTTGTGGTTGTGGTGGTGGTGGTGGTGGTGGTAAACATGTGAGAGTTATATAATATCTTTACTATTATTAAAAGTGAACTCACTTGGTGTTCATGAGCTTCTTTTCCTCCTTCTACCAAGTGACATTTTCTTATTGCGCCAAGTGTCAAATTCTACATCCGAAAGGAAAAAAAATAAAAAAAAATAGTTATTATACGAAGGGCACAAGACTTGAACCTAAATTTATTCACATAACTTACTAAACAACACTTTCATCACTTAAATAACATAAAAAATATGTTATCAATTTAAAATTAAAATTTATATTTTAAGCACACCCATCGGGTGGGCTCACACCCCCAGTGTGTATATATATATATATATGTTCATATGTTGAAAATTGAGACTAAGGTAAGAAAATAGAACTTTGAAATCCAAAAAAGGTAGCAGAGAAATTGAAGAGAAAAAGAGGAATAAATAGAAGACTGTGTTATTGTGAAAGATAGAGTTTTGTGATCTCATTTTATGCAAAACCCTAGTTTATCTTCTTAATCGTTCACAATCTACGCTTTGTTTTAACCTAATGCAATCATAATTTGATGTATATGTGGGGACAAAATGTGCATTGGTAGAAAATGGAGATGATTTTCCTCTCTTATCCTTATTTCATAATCACATTCTTGTCAAAGGACTAGATTTTGTTAAAGATTAAAACAAATGAGTAACAAAAAGGGGATATTGACACTTATGTAGAGATCAAAGTGGAATTTGATAAAAAAATGCAAGGAGTTAATTGTGACGATTTCATGTATAGGGACTAAAGATTTGACTAGAAGTGCAGGGAGTTAACTATTATGATTTCATATGTAAGGACCAAAGTGATACTTGGTACAAAATACAGAGGGGCAAAATGTCATTTACCATAAAGAAATTAGGAAAATGCACTAAAGGATTTTATTGATATAAAATTTCCTTAAATTGGGTTTCCTTAAATTGGGTTTCTATACTAACTTGGGGATTTAATCTACAAACATTATATGATATTGGCCTTGATTTCAACCTAAGGCTACCAATTGAATATCTCTGTTTACTAGTAACTTTCACTCAAACTTTGTACATAGGCCTAAGCGGGTGCTAGTTAGCTACTAGTCCACCACAAACTCTCAATTTTCTTGAGTCTCTCCAAAGCCTATCTATCCTCTAATTCAACACCATATACAAAATTTGTAACTCAATGGTACATGAAAACTTAGAATTGACCCCCCTCAAATGTTTAGCCAAATTGCCAATTGGTCGACGCCATGTTGTACCTAGTAATAGTCCTTCCATCACTGGTAGTGACTTGAAATGAGAGAGACTGACCATTGAGCAAGGAGTAACTCTGCCAGTTTTGGCCCCAATTCCTAGACATGGGTTGCCACTCAGTGTTGGAACCCTTTGATTGACACTGATTGGACGTCCCTTGCACCGCCAACATTGCTGACCAAGGCCAGGTTGAAGTAAAAGAGGCCATTGATTGTAAATCTTATTCCTTCTTTCTTGACACAAGATACCCTGTCAAGGCCCTCACACAACCATTTTTGTTAGTCAATTTAAAGGAATGGGAAGATACTAACATAAGACTCAATCAATGGTATCACACCCAATATAAGAGCACAAACTCTCTGGTCTTTAGTCTCTAGTCAAATTTAATAGCTCTAACCAAGCAAATTACTTTGACTAAATTTTTGGTTAATTTGTTTGACTTTTGAGGATGTTCAAGGTAACCAAAAAAAAAAAAAAAAAATAGTTGTCAAAATGAAATCGTAGAAAGTTGTATAAAACACAAATAACAAATTTGTGTGAGGGCAATTAAAGAGTTACCCTTACCTTTGGAAAGATACAGGAACAATTCCAGATCTATATTAGGCAATTTGCAAGAAAGTAGGCTTTGCCAGATCAAAGTGCTGGAGGAGAGGGTTGCACCACCCACCATTGTCATTAAATTGAAAAGGGTTAGGTGGGCAGAAGTTTGTAGCAGTCACAGTGATGGTCCCAGGAAGGCACCATTATGGGTCATCATTGCATTTGATCTCATAGCATGCCCCACAACTCAAGCCATTGTTGAACAGAGTAGTGATTAGTGCTGCAGTGTTAGTATCATAGCCTTGGCTATACAAGTTGCCATATCCACAAGCAAATCCTGTGACACCAAATTCATCATGTATAAGAAAAAGTAAATTTTTTATGTGAAAGTTATATAAAACTCTAAAAGTCATTTTGGTACTACAAAATTTAGGATACGTAAAATGTGATGTTGTGTGTCGAAGCAATGCAATTTTGATGTGCTAAATAAGTAATGTTATAAGTAGAAAAAAAAAATAAAAATTCGTAGAACTGTGCTCAGAATTCAATGCTAGCATCATTGCATATATTCTAGTGGAGTGCAGGTCCATTTAGAATGAATGTAATCATTTATGTTTGCATTGTTTTTCCATACTGCATGGACAGTTTGTTTTGACATACCCATTTTTCCGGATGCATCGCCCCACCATAGAAAGTGGCATGAGCATCTTGTTACCCTCCACAGTGTAGACGTCCCCGAATGCCCCAGGAGGGATGAGGTTCCGTTCTGTTCGTATTGGGGTCACTACAGCTCAGACTCTCAAATTGTCATGGTTCTAAATCTGAACCAAAGAGTCCAAATTCGGTAAATTGTTTTGAGAAAACCAATTTTTGAAAGAAGTGCCAAACATGGACTGCTTTTCCAGATACAGAGTCGCCACCAAAATGTTTTATTTGGAAAAACTTAGGAAACCCTGACTCGTTTGCCTAAGGCCACGTGTCCGTCATCACCAAAGTTGCCTCGGCTCGGGAACTTGGGTACGATTGGGGAAGGTCACTTCGTGAGCACCCCCGCTCGCCCGATCAAAGATCGGCCTCTACTAACCATGATATCTATTTTTGAAAACATTATGCGTTCTTATTCCGGTTATTAGCCTAGATTTACTATGTGATGCGCACAACATACAAGTATAGACTGGATCGCCTGAATTGGAACAAAACGTTTCATGTTTGTTTATTTGAAAATGGTTTGATGGTGCTACCCGCAAGTAGGCTAAGACGTGGATTTGCCACCCTCGGGTGGGCTTAGAAAAACATGATTTTGCCACTATCTAGTGGGCTTAAAACTCACAGTGAATGAATTGTTCCAATTCAAATAACCCAACCTTCACCCACAGGCATTCAAGCAGTTATATCACATAAGCATATAGTCTCATGATAAGCATGCTATTCATGGCAGTCACTCACACGCATGCAAGGATGCTAAAGCATAAAACTTACCGAGTACTCCAAGCCAAAACAGAAGCTAGGTTAGAAATCCATGCATGATCCTAACTATACGAAAATGCCTAATGCAACACATGCAAGATGCAACTAAGATAGGCTCGGCTACTCTAAACATGGCATATGAAATGCTACAGCTAACATGTATTCAATTTGAAATTGAAAATACAATGCAGTTAGTATAATGTGCCGAGCCCGGTGCATGCAAAACAGATGAATGAATGCAAACATGCTATCATATTGTATGCTAATTGAAACATGCCCTAATCTAACCATCATAAGCTGGTAAATAAAAGGGAGAAAGACGTGGGGTTGGAAGACATACATCACACGCACGCACACTTATTACAACATTCCCCTCGCGCAGAGGGTCTGAATAAATAATATACAGTCCCAAATGAATAATTACAGTCCAAATATGTACAAAATCCTAATTAATTAACAAATTAAATTAGGAAAGCAATAAATTGGCATGCAAGCCAGGGACTGCCTCAACTCTGCTCCGGATGATGAATGATGCATGCTTGAATTTGCCTTGCGCGGAAATCCCTTGCGATGCCCCGGTTTGCCTCTGTTTGCAATTGTTCTCGGGATGCGTGCCAAGCTCCGGAAGGCTGCCGATTTCTGATTTGTTGCAACAGAGAGCAACATAGGGGCATGGCAAAGTATTTTTACATATGTATGCATGACTACTCTTCGGGGAGTGTAGTCCTCGATCCTCGTGCCACCAATCACGCATCTCGATGCATGATGGCCGAGGAGTCGATTTGCACGACTCAATATGAAATGAATGCACATATGGACACAACAAGGCCTAAACGCCATCATGGATTATCCGGAGTGTTGGTGATTGGGAATTGAGACACGTTCCGTTACTCAAAGTACGAAACGTCCCTCGTTTCCCGTGCTCGGGCTAACTCCTATCCCAAACACAATGCAATATGTATGACATGCATGAATGCAACTAATATACAACCTAGCATGCATGATGCTATGAAATGGCATACACGATGCACGAGGTAACATGGCATACACAATGCGTTAACATGCAACCTAGCATACGCAATGCTATGAAATGAAATGGCATACACAATGCGCAATGGACTTACACCAATATGAGTGGACCTCAGCCACACTCACATCAGTAGCCGTGAGATGAAAATGAGACACTCGAAATGCGTACACACATGCACGCAAACCGAGGACCAAACCTAAGGCATAGAATGCAACTCTAACAAGGCATGGCAAGGCATGAAATATGGCATACAAGCATGTAATTCCAGCACTGAAATGTGATACAAAACAGCCCCGAATCATGGAAACATGGCACCCGATGCATGAGATGAAACCCGAAACTCAAAACTAGGCATACGCAATGACCTATAGCTATACAAAGCATGCATTATTTAATCATGAAGCATGAAGACAGATGAAATACAGTCCCAAAACATGCATATTTCCAGTTTATAACAAGCCTCAAAAATGAACACAAATAGGGCTAATCTAACATGCAAAAATGGCCCTAAAGTAGAGATTAAACACAAAGGGACAGCAGCTGGGCCCGAATGGCAAAGATCCCTTCAACAAAGTTTAAGAGGGGATCAAAAAAAGGCACTTTACAGTTTACATCAAGCCACAAAAATAATCAAAAACAAGGCCAAACTATCATGCAAGAAAAGGCCTAAAAGAGGGGTAAAGAGACAAGTGGCAGTTTCTGTTCTCAAACAGAGGAGAGCCCTTCAACAATGTTGAAGAGGGGCTCAAAAAAATATATTTCAAAGTTTATGGAAAAGTCCAAAACAGCTCACAAATAGGCCTAAAATACTATGCAAAAATTGGCCTAAAAGAGAGATAAAGAGACAAGTGATAGCAGGAGGCCTCAAACAGAGGAGAGCCCTTCAACAATGTTGAAGAGGGGCTCAAAAAAGTTATTTTAAAGTTTATGGAAAAGTCCAAAACAGCTCACAAATAGGCCTAAAATACTATGCAAAAATTGGCCTAAAAGAGAGATAAAGAAGTAAGTGATAGCTGCTGGCCTCAAACAGAGAAAGACCCTTAATCAAACATGAAAAGGGGCTCAAAATATGACTATTTATAGTTTGGGTCGGAGTTCAAAAATTCAATCAAGTGTGGATTAGATACAAAGCAAAATAAGGCACAAAAGAGGGAAAATGGGACTTACCTTTGTAGACCAATGGACCAGCAGCTCTTGGACCAAGTTTGGGAGCTCTTCACCTCTGGAAAGCAGCCTCAAGTTGCTGGAATGGAGGATGGAGGCCTTATGCTATGGGTTGATGTAGAAATGGTGTAGGAGCAAGGTGGTTTTGAGGGTTGGAATAGAGAGAGAGAGAGAGATTGAATGCAAGAGCTCAAGACCAATTTTTCTAACCCTGAAAAATGGAGCTGGGGGCTGGTTTTATAGAGGAGAGGAGGGGAGAAAAAGGGGGGAAAACCAATTCAAATTTCCCCCCAAAAGGGCACCCCCCCCGGATACAGGGTCTGGGGAGAAACAAAATACACAACTGGAAGGAACCAGGTGAGAGGATTCTGGCCAACCAGGTTCAAAAGGTCCAGGGGGCCGGCCGGCCACCTCCCCTGGTCGGCCAAATAGGGGTCAAAAGGGTCAATCACAATTACTGGTCGGCTTACCCAGAAAGGTGGCCTCCCAAATGAGCACAACACAACTATGTGGTTGAAACCCAGAAAAAGTGAACCAGGAGAGAGAAAAGACCATTTTTTAGAGGGGGTCAAAAGGGTCAGGAACAATTACTGGTCTGGCCACCAACTATTGGTGGCCTCCCAGGTGTGTACAACACAAATATGGGGTTTAGGGTTCAAGGAAGTGGCCCCGGGGTGGTCAACATTGGCTTTTTAGTGAGAAAAACGGGCGTCGGAGAGCGATGAAGAAATAAAGCTGGCTTTTCTGAACAATTGCTGGCCTCCCACCCTTTTACAAGCTTCCTAACAATGAAAATAAGGTCTCCACCAAAATTGAACAAAAACGGATACAAAACGGAGGTTCGGGGAACCGAAACGCGCGGCCCGGGGCCCCGAAAATGGGCTGTTAAGCACCGGAGGTGGCGTTCGACCATGAAGTTGGTCTCTCGGGCCACAGTGTTCCTCAAAAGGGAGGAAATAAGGTGTATACCAAAAACCGGAGCAAATGGAGGTGGTTAGCTGGTCCCGAACCGAGGCCCATGGCCGTCGGCTCCGAAAAACCGGAAACCGGGCTCCAAACGGGAAAAATGGCCTACGACCACAAAATGTAGCCTATGGCCATTGAGAGATGATCTACGAGACCTCTCCCTCCCTTCGGGAAGAGAAAACAGAGAAAACAGAGCCTGGTTCGCAAACCGAGGCAAGGCATGAAAGAGTCTGGAAGTCCGGAGGCAAGGCTTGCAGCCGGGACTCTGAAACTTCTAAACGAGCGCAATATGCAATATCACCGAGCGCTCAACCAGTGACATCTGAGTCTTAAGGTCGATCAAAAATGGGGTGTCTACACATAGTCACCATATGTGCTGCAGAGGTATAAATTAAAAAAAAAGAAAAGAACAAGAGAAATAGTGGAGAATGCTCGAATAGCCATAGAGAAAGGGTGAGAGAGAGAGAGAGAGAGAGAGAGATGCTAGAAAAGAGAGAGAAGATTGTGTGGTAATAACTTCTTAGTACAAAGAGAGAGAATGGGGGGTTTACTTAAATAGGGAAATGGAGCCCAAGTCGAGGAGGGGGTTAGATAGATAGGGGCATTGTTGTATGGTAGAAAGTGACAACTTAGTTGTTACAATAGTAGAGAAAGGAAATAATATGTATTATATTTAATTAATTAATCATATACAATAACTAGAAAGCCTGTATATATAGGCTGAGAAAGAGTATTCTATAAGAAACCTAACTATGAGAAAGAGTATCTTATAAGAAACTTAACTATGGCAATACAAATATATCTAGGAAATCAATACCCAATATATTTAGAAATTTATGCCATAATACATTAACATTTCCCCTCAAACTCAAGGTGGATCACCGAGCAAAAAGTATAGCTCGGCCTTGTAATGTAATCCCAGTCACGCTAGTGCAGACGGAATGTGGTCCAAGCGTATTTGGGCCTAGCTGGGTTGGGCCGAGCCAAGGTGAAGCTTGCTCGGCCGAAGTCTAGACCAGAGTTGGCCGAGAAGATCCTCTGCCAGCTTGTCTTCTCTTGTTCGCTCTTTTTAGCTCGGTGATCGTGATCTGCCGCAGACCGGCCTAATTTGTCTGGAGCACAGTCGCACCGGAGTGCTACTGAGCTCAGTTGTGATGGAGCTCGGCGAGTGGCACTGTTGAGCTCGATAAGTAGCTCGGTCGAAAGAGGCTGAGATGATTGTCTACCGATCTGGGTCTTATGTTCGCGCTTCCAGCCCGGCTGGAAAGGTCTTCGGTTTATCAGCTCGACCAGTTTTAGCTCGGCTATGCCAGAATGCAACCGAGCTCGGTTGTCTTTGAGCTCGGCGAGCGGAGCACTCTAGCTTGTTGTGCAACACGGCCGTTGGTAGCCGAGATGATGCAACCCGGTTGCCGAGATCCTGGTAGTGTGGGCTGGCAGTTTGATTAGGTGATGATCAACTAGATTTGTGCTGGCAGATGGGATAGCAGCACCATGTGTCGAGAGACTAATGGGAGTAGATTTGGGACGCAGAAGGTATATAAGCGAGTCTGCGCCCCCCATGCCTAGACGGATGAACATTTGGTGAGATAAACACTTACACTCAACTCTTTCCTCTCTAGCTATCCCTGTGTATGTCTGCTAACTTGATCGTTGGAGGGGTTTTCCGGCCACACACTGCCGGGTAGCTTACCGCCGTTATGTTCGCAAGTCGATCGGACAGATAGGAGCTTGGAAAAAAGGAGTACGGGCTTGCCTGAATATTTGTTCCCCGTACAATTGGCGCCATCTGTGGGAACTTGACAGACAAAACCTTGTCTTCCAGGCTCATTTGATCGCCGTCCATGGCGAACAACGATGAGATTCCGTTGTCTGCCATCGACGGAGTTACCCCGGAGTCAGGCAGACGGAGAGAAGGACATCCTGCCATCTCTCCTATGGCGGACCTGGAGACTTCTCCAGGAGGACATTCAAGAGACGCTCAGGATAAGCGCGGAAGAAGCTTTGGTCATTCACAGAGTCCAGACAGTCACCGGCGGCGGAGAGAATCGCACGCCAGACGATTAGAACACAAGCTAAGGGACCAAGACGCCGTCATCCGACGAATGACGGCGGAGATAGAGGATCTTAAGCGGCATGTCAAAGGGAAATGTGTAGTTGGAGTGGGAGACCATAGTGAGCGCACCCAACCCCGCCGTTCAGGCAGTCAGAGCCAGCGGCGTACTCCGTCCATCTCAATCACCAGAAGTTACAAGGTTGGAGATTCCGACACGCACGTAGAGAAGTCCAGCGCGCAAGACAGCACCTATCAACCCTCACGTCCGGCGACGACGTCGAGGTATTCTTATTCCGCTCGCTTAGAGGATTTGCGGGTAGTCTTAGAGGAACGGGCTCACCGGCGGGAGGCTCAGAGGGTGCCAGAGTTCCAGCGGCTATCCTATGGGGTTCACGCCAGTGAAGAGGCCGGAATGCCTCCACCTCGCCTAGCTGCGCCTCTCTTTTTAGACACAGACTTGGCGAGGCTGAGCGCCAGTCCTTTCTCCCTGGAGATAGAAACAACACCGCTTCTGGCGGGCTTCCACCAGCCAAAGTTCACGCTCTACGACGAAAAAACCGATCCGTATATGCATGTAAGCCACTTCTGACAGGTCATGGCCAGACATAGGCGAAATGACGCTCTTATGTGCCTTATCTTCCCATCAAGTTTGGGCAAGTTGGGCTTGAAGTGGTTCGAGAGGTTGCCGAAGGGAAGCATCGAAAGGTGGCAACGGTTGGCGGAAGCCTTTGTGACACGTTTCAAGACCAACACCAAAATGCCAAAGGAGGTGGACCACCTTCTTAGTGTCAAAATGGAGTTGAGCGACACACTCAAGGCATACAACTCCGGATACTGGGAAACCTTCAACGAGATTTTAGATTGCCCGATCAACCTGGCAATCACCCAATATAAGTGCGGTCTCTCGGTCGGACATAGGCTACTGGACTCGCTTACCATGAACCAGCCGACATCCATGGGCCAACTAATGCAGCACATCAATGAGCACATCTGAGTCGAAGACGATGCAGCCGCAGCTACCGTGACGGCAAGTCCGGTAGTAGAGAATAAGAGAGTAGTGCGAAAGGTTCATATAGTCGGACAAGATGATGGCCATGCAAACCACCCTGGAAGAGATATAGGGAGTTCGGTTTTTAGAAGACGTCTATAAGAAGGCTGAGGAAAAGGGGCATAAAACTCGCAGAATGTGAATGGCCGATCCATTTTCAGAACATCGAACTCTGCTAATCTAAAGTTTTGTTCTTAGTTCTATTTTTGTAACCCTTTTTGCCATTGGCGCAATGAAACAAGCAGACCATTTTCTTGAGAATTGTTGTATTTTTGCCTTGCCAAGTGGATTTAGTGCGGTCCAAGGGGCAACTAACAATCATTTTGACGGAAAGATCAAAATTCCTTGCAGGGCAGATTTTGCTCGGCAAGAGGTTTGTTGATGGTTTTGATCAACTTTGTAATGCAAGAGGTTTGTTGATGGTTTTGATCAACTTTGGAATTCCTTGCCGGTCGGATTTTTCTTGGCAAGAGGTTTGTTGATGGTTTTGATAAAACTTTGGAATTCCTTATCGATCGGAATTTGCTCGGCAAGAGGTTTGTTAAGGATTTTATCAACTCTGGAATTCCTTGTCGGATGAATTTTACTTGGCAAGAGGTTTGTTGATGGTTTTAATCAACTTTAGAATTCCTTGCCGAGCTGATCTTGCTTGCCAAGAAGAAAGTCGCGGAGCGGACCTTGCTCGCTGACCTTGGAGTTCCTTACTGAGCTGATTTTGATCGCCAAGAGACAAGTCGCAGAGCGAACCTTGCTCGCCGACCTTGGAGTTCCTTGCCGAGTTGATCTTGCTCACCAAGAAGGAAGTAGCGGAGCGGACCTTGCTCGTCTTCTTTGGAGTTCCTTGCCGAGCTGATCTTGCTCGTCAAGAAGCAAGTCGCGGAGCAGACCTTGCTCGCCGACCTTGGAGTTCCTTGCCGAGCTGATCTTGCTCGCCAAGAAGGAAGTTGCGGAGCGGACCTTGCTCACTTTCTTTGGAGTTCCTTGCCGAGCTGATCTTGCTCGCCAAGAGACAAGTCGCGGAGTGGACCATGCTCGCCAACCTTGGAGTTCCTTGCCGAGCCGATCTTGCTCGCCAAGAAGGAAGTTGCGGAGCGGACCTTGCTCTCCTTCTTTGGAGTTCCTTACCGAGTTGATCTTGCTCGCCAAGAAGGAAGTTGCGGAGCGGACCTTGCTTGCCTTCTTTGGAGTTCCTTGCCGAGCTGATCTTGCTCGCCAAGAAGCAAGTCGCCGAGCGGACCTTGCTCGCTGGCCTTGGAGTTCCTTGCTGAGCTGATCTTGCTCGCCAAGAAGAAAGTCGCGGAGCGGACCTTGCTCACCTTCTTTGGAGTTCCTTGCCGAGCTGATCTTGCTCGCCAAGAAGCAAGTCGCCGAGCGGACCTTGCTCGCCAACCTTGGAGTTCCTTGCCGAGCTGATCTTTCTCGCCAAGAAGGAAGTTGCGGAGCGGACCTTGCTTGCCTTCTTTGGAGTTCCTTGCCGAGCTGATCTTGCTCGCCAAGAAGCAAGTCACCGAGCGGACTTTGCTCGCCGACCTTGGAGTTCCTTACCGAGCTGATCTTGCTCGCCAAGAAGGAAGTTGCGGAGCGGACCTTGCTCGTATTCTTTGGAGTTCCTTGCCGAGCTGATCTTGCTCCCAAGAAGCAAGTCGCCGAGCGGACCTTGCTCGCTGACCTTGGAGTTCCTTGCCGAGCTGACCTTGCTCGCCAAGAAGAAAGTCGCCGAGCGGACCTTGCTCACCGAGCATGGAGTTCCTTGCCGAGCTGATCTTGCTCGCCAAGAAGGAAGTAGCGGAGCGGACCTTGCTCGCCTTCTTTGGAGTTCCTTGCCGAGCTGATCTTGCTCACCAAGAAGCAAGTCGCCGAGCGAACCTTGCTCACTGACCTTGGAGTTCCTTGCCGAGCTGATCTTGCTCGCCAAGAAGAAAGTCGCCGAGCTGACCTTGCTCGCCGTCCTTGGAGTTCCTTGCCGAGCTGATCTTGCTCGCCAAGAAGGAAGTAGCGGAGCGGACCTTGCTCGTCTTCTTTGGAGTTCCTTGCTGAGTTGATCTTGCTCGTCAAGAAGCAAGTCGCGGAGCGGACCTTGCTCGCCGACCTTGGAGTTCCTTGCCGAGCTGATCTTGCTCGCCAAAAAGAAAGTTGCGGAGAGGACCTTGCTCAGTTTCTTTGGAGTTCCTTGCCGAGCTGATCTTGCTCGCCAAGAAGCAAGTCGCCGAGCGGACCTTGCTCGCCGACCTTGGAGTTCCTTGCCAAGATGATCTTGCTCGCCAAGAAGAAAGTCGCCGAGCTGACCTTGCTCGCCGACCTTGGAGTTCCTTGCCAAGCTGATCTTGCTCGCTAAGAGACAAGTTGCGGAGCGGACCTTGCTCGCTTACCTTGGATTTCTTTGCCGAGCTGATCTTGCTCGCCAGGAAGGAAGTTGCGGAGTGGACCTTGCTCGCCTTCTTTGGAGTTTCTTGCCGATCTGGTCTTGCTCGCCAAGAAGCAAGTCGCCGAGCGGATCTTGCTCGCCGACCGTGGAGTTCCTTGCCGAGCTGATCTTGCTCGCCAAGAAGCACGTCGCCGAGCGGACCTTGCTCGCCGACCTTGGAGTTCCTTGCCGAGCTGATCTTGCTCGCCAAGAAGGAAGTTGCGGAGCGGACCTTGCTCGCTTTCTTTGGAGTTCCTTGTCGAGCTGATCTTGCTCGCCAAGAAAGAAGTTGCGGAGCGGACCTTGCTTGCCTTTTTTGGAGTTCCTTGCTGAGCTGATCTTGCTCGCCAAGAGACAAGTCGCAGAGCTGACCTTGCTCACCTACCTTGGAGTTCCTTGCCGAGCTGATCTTGCTCGCCAAGAAGGAAGTTACGGAGCGGACCTTGCTCGCCTTCTTTGGAGTTCCTTGCCAAGCTGATCTTGCTCGCCAAGAAGCAAGTCGCGGAGCGAACCTTGCTCGCCTTGGAGTTTCTAAACCGAGCAAAGTGGATCACCGAGCAAAAAGTATAGCCCGGCCTTGTAATGTAATCCCAGTCACGCTACCGCAGACAGAATTAAGGACAATTGAGAGGGGGATTTTCGAAATCTCGACTTGGGCCGCGGTTCTGGCCGGGCTGAATGTGGTCCAAGCGTATTTGGGCCTAGCTGGGTTGGGCCGAGCCGAGGTGAAGCTTGCTCGGCCGAAGTCCAGACCAGAGTTGGCCGAGAAGATCCTCTGCCAGCTTGTTTTCTCTTTTTCGCTCTTTTTAGCTCAGTGATCGTGATCTGCCGCAGATCAGCCTAACTTGTCTGGAGCACAGTCGCACCGAAGTGCTGTTGAGCTTGGTTGTGATGGAGCTCGGCGAGTGGTACTGTTGAGCTCGATAAGTAGCTCGGTCGAAAGAGGCTGAGATGATTGTCTGCCGATCCGGGTCTTATGTTTGCTCTTCCAGCCCGGCTGGAAAGGTCTTCGGTTTATCAGCTCGACCAGTTTCAGCTCGGCTATGCCGGAATGCAACCGAGCTCGATCGTCGTTGAGCTCGGCGAGCGGAGCACTCTAGCTTGTTGTGCAACACGGCCGTTGGTAGCCGAGATAATGCAGCCCGGTTGTCGAGATCCCGGTAGTGTGGGCTGGCAGTTTGGTTAGGTGATGATCAGCTAGATTTGTGCTGGCAGATAGGATAACAGCACTACGTGTCGAGAGACTAATGGGAGTAGATTTGGGGCACAGAAGGTATGTAAGCGAGTTTGCGCCCCCCATGCCTAGACGGATGAACATTTGGTGAGATAAACACTTATACTCAACTCTCTCCTCTTTAGCTATCCCTGTGTGTGTCTGCTAACTTGATCGTCAGAGGGGTTTTCTGGCCACACACCGCCAGGTAGCTCACCGCCGTAATGTTTGCAGGTTGATCGGACAGACAGGAGCTTGGAAGAAAGGAGTACGGGCTTGCTTGAATATTTGCTCCCCGTACAAGTATCTTATAAGAAACTTAACAATGGCAATACAAATATATCTAGGAAATCCATACCCAATATATCTAGAAATTTATACCATAATACATTAACATTTCCCCTCAAACTCAAGGAGGATAAACATCTTGAGTTTAGAGAGAGAAACTAAAACATGAAATAAAACTAAATAAAATAAAAGGAAAATAGATTGCAAAGTCCGAACAGGAGCTCAAGGGCGCTTGAAATAGATCAGAGGCCGAAACTAATGCTGGGAGATAGTTTATAGTCATGTTGCACCGTTGTAAGAACTGGACGAAACTAATGTCGGGACAGTTTAAGGTCATATCGGACTACTGTAAGAATGAGTCAGAATCAATATCGGAACAGTTTACGGGGTCATGTTAAACCGTTGTAAAGATTAGATGTTGAACCAGCAAGCGTGACAAACACATAACTTATGACGTGGTGTTGAACGATGATGGCAACAGATGACTGAGTGCGCCACAAGGGGGCGACTTGAATGATATGCCAGGGGGCAGCTTGGGTTATGAGCTAGAGGAGGCGGCTTGGGTGGTGTGCCAAGAGGCGACTTGGGTGGTATGCTATAGGGGGTGGCTTGAGTTGTGCGCCACGGGAGACGACTTAGGTGGTTTGCATGGTGTATAACTATGTTCACCATGATATAGGTATAATACCCCCCCTCAAACTCAAATAGGTTTGAAGATAGAAACTTGTTTGAGGTTGAAACAAAGGGAAAGGCAAAGTAGAGCAGAAGCGCACAAAAAAAAAAAAAAAAGGATTGCGCGTAAAAATATATATATATATATATATATATATGATAGAGATATTTGGGGTATGAATAAACCAGCAGACAAAGGAAGAGATCACCACGAAGCGATACTGACAGAAAAATATGACAGTGGAATAGGTTGAGGCCCGGCGAGTGGCCAATGCAAAGGTCACGTTCTGAATTAATTAATTGTTTGGCCTATGCATACAAGGAGAGAAACATAATAATGTTTTTTATTTTATTATTACTCTTTCACCATTTGAGGATTCTTATATGTACAATACAAGAACAAGAGAAAAAGAACCTTTATTATGAGATGGGCGTTAGTTATTCTCTCAGTATTTTTATCTAATTTTGTGCAAGTAAGTCAATTTGTTGACAACCCAACAAAAAATCCAACAATCCAACCGGAATCTAAAAATCCCCAATTACACAGGCAAAACAATAAAAAAAAGCAGATGTGAGTAATTAAGAGAGAAGAAAACAGAACTTAATATGGTGTCGGAAGAGCCATCGAAGCACCAATGAGTGATGTCTCCCTTCGGAATTTTGAGAGCGCTGGAGAGGGGGACAGCGTTGGACATAGTCGAAACCGTAATGCTGGGTTTGGTTTGATTAAGGGATTTGAGGAGGATTTGAAAAGGAAAGGTGTGTAAAATTAAATAAAATATAGACATAATTTTTCTTTTTATTTTTTAAATTTCTTCTCAAATCTTCTAACTAATTTTTTTTTTTCAAATCTCTTCTCAAATATTTCAACCAAATACACAGGAAAGCACTCGATCCTCCAGAGCTCTGTCCCATTTTAGAAATAATCGAAATGGGTCTGGCTAAAGTTCGAAGACGACGGAGGCAATGGTGGTGCCGGCGGCGGCTCTCGAAAGCTTGCTGTGTACGGCAGACATTTCTAGTGGGTTCATAGATCAGAATGATTTCGGTAGAGAAATTCTTTCTGTGCAAGTGCATACAAAGGGTTGTTTTGAAAAGTTTCAAAAATTTGCTTTATGACTTTTTATTTTTTATTTTAAATATATAAAATGTAAAAAAAATGATATGATCTAAAATAGAATAAAAGTTAGTTTTTAATTTTCTCACCCTTCCCAAAAAGTCCAATATACATTTGTATAAATTGTTATAAATATATATAAATTATCTTATAAAAGTATATAATGTTTTATAAATATATGTAACTTAGTTCATAAAAATTTGAGAAATCTGTTGGCTACATATTTTGTACAAGCCAATTACAAATTGACGCGTGGTAGAATAAGGGTAATACATGAAGACTATTCAAGTCTTCGATCCTGATTGTACACGTGGCAGTTAGTATTGGTTATTACGAGATCTGAGTAGCAGTGAATCAACAAAGAGATACAAGGTGATGTGGATTCAACGGTTACTCACATTTAAATTCAAATTTAGGAGGGAAGTCTAACTGCAAGTGATGGCATAGTGGGCTAATTACAAGGCAACATGATCAGCGGTCATGGAGGAGCAGTTCGACGGTTGGAAACGCAGTTCGATGGTCATCCTCAAGAAGTATAAATAGCAGAGAAGGCCCCAGAAAAAGCCCCCAGACTCAGATCCAAAAACCAGTCTTATTATACTTATTTTCCTTTCCAGTTTTATATTTCCAGTCTTACATTTCCTGTACTTTAAATTCCTGCACTGCACTTCATTCATAGGAGTAGTTTCAAGTAGATTGTTGCTGTAAACCTCTACGAGGCTAAGTTTGGATCATTGTAAGTTTTTCATCTTTAATGAAATACTTCAACTGTTCTTCATTTAATTGTCATTTTGCTTAATTCTTCTAAATCAAGCCACCAGTAAAAGTCCTCTTCATTGAGGCTGAAAGAACTAAAACACAATCGTCTGATAATTGGTTGGCAATTAATTTTCTGTAAGGACTGATTGATCATTGCTGGCACGCTCGCAATTACAATAATAACCTTCGAAAGCCAAAAAAGCCAACATATATTTTTAGCACGTCTAGTGGGATCAATTGAAATGGCTAGACGTAGGAGACAAGGAGAAAATGAACGCTTGGAAGAAGGCGTAGAAGGAGAGGTAGAAATACCTAATCCAGAGGATAATGTGATAACACATCCTGTGGAAACTCCCATTATATCAGAACCTATGGTCGAACAGACCAGCACTTCAGAACAAGTACCACATGTTCGTAATATTGGACGAGACCAAGGAATTGGACCATCCACTGTTCCATCTACTCAGCCAATAAATCCATGGAGTGGCCTAATAGATGCCATGGGACAACAGTTAATGAACACGATGGAAATGTGGGCAACATCCTTTTTGGATCGAATGAATAACCACCAACCAACAAACGCAAGACACATGGAGGAAGTTTTAAATATCCCTCAGCAAAGATTGGCTAGAGATAAATAGCCTATGCAAGTTAATGGACATTCTAATGGTCAAACTAGTAATCAGAACTATGAAAGACCATCACCTCAGTCTTGGTACGAACCTATTCCGATGCCTATAGCAGGTCAAAATGCCTCAGCACTTAACAGTGAAGCCATGCAATTTGGTGGATCTGGTCCAGTACAAGAAAATGGCATAAGAATGGTTCCAAATCCCATGTTCGAAGCCATGCCTGGCACAAGGGGATTCACTAATCCCTTATTCGAATTTATACCCGGGGGGTTGGAAGTTTTTCCTACAAATGGAAGAGACACAACACCAGTTCCAACACCTTTCACAGGTCCTTTCACGGGACAGGCTCAAAGGGGTTACCCACACCCCCAACAGCAACTTGCACCATAGGGACAACCAGTCCCAAATATACTACCTTATGGACCAAGAGGACCACAAGCACAAGTTTGCCCACCAAATCCTATGTTTGCCCCTCCAGTAGTGGTTCAGCAGGCACAAAATATGGTCCCTAGGGACCAAATTGCTGACATTGTTAGAGAGATGTGTGGACCAATGGCTCGGGGGGTCCAGACTCCAGTGTACAGGAAACCGTACCCGGAATTGGTGGACAGGGTACATGAATACCCAAGAGGTTTCAGGATACCAGATTTTGCCATTTTTTGTGGGAATGGAAACCAATCAACAGTGAAGCATATTGCTAGGTTTGCTACTCAATGCGGTGAATTTACTAATAATGACTATATGAAGTTAAGGTTATTCCCAAATTCCCTAACTGGGGGAGCATTTGTATGGTATATTAGCCTTACACCTGGCTCTATCCAAACTTGGCAACAAATAGAAGAGACATTTCATGCCCAGTTCTTCCAATTGGAGCTAGAGGTTTCCATGGCAGACTTGGCAAGATTGAGTTAAAGGCCTGACGAGAAGGCTACTCAGTTTATTGCCAGCTTTAAAAGGGCTCGAAATAAATGTAGAATCATCCTGCCAGAGCCAGAATTCGTGAGATTGGCTCAAAATGGCTTAGAGTTTAGGCTTCGAAAGAAGTTTGACTCAACTGAGTTCAGAGATTTAGTGGAACTCACTTATAAGGTGTCTAGATACGAAGCACTACTAGAGGAAGAACAAGATCGAAATAATGCATCGTACAAGACATATTATAGAGATCCTAATTATGAGATCGATGCAGCAGAGATTGTGGGGAAAGAACCTGTGATCTGTGAAGTATTAATTCATAAGGATACAACAATTGACCAACAATTTAAAAAGAAAGACCTTCACAGGAAATACTCTTTCGATTTAACTAAGGCAGATGGCATTTTTGATCATTTGCTTGCGGCCAATTTCCTTAAGTTACCAAAAGGAGTTAAAATTCCATCTCTTGATGAACTTAAAGGAAAAGTATATTGTAAATGGCATAATTCTTTGTCTCACTCGACTAGGAGCTGTATTGTTTTTTGAGACAGGATCCATGAACAAATTCAGAAAGGAAGTTTGAAATTCCCAGCCAAAGCTGAAAAGGCCATGGGGATCGACAGTAATCCGTTTCTAGAAATTGGAGGGGTGACAGCCAATGTCGTAATGCCAGACTTTCGAAGCTTGTCCTTGAAAGAATTGGGAGAAGTCAATGTGCAGATGTATGTTGCCAACCAGACAACTATCAAGAAGGACACTAGAAATCTACCAACTATTGGATGAGGTTTCCCACACCAGAGGGAAGACTCTGATGAAGAAGCACTGCATGACGATTCTTTAGAGGCAGCGGTAATGCAAAGGATGTGTCCCAGGTGCAGGCTGAGTTACGAATGGTTGAAAGGGCTCTCGATTGATAGGAAACAGTACTACAGGGATGTGCAGAGACGTCCTAAACCAACCAGTGCTCACAACAAAAGGCCATACCCAACTAGTGTTAGGCAGTAGCCATTGATGGTTGAGTCAATAGCTGATAGAATGCATTCTAAAGGCAAGAGGCCTTTATATGAGTCCAGGCCACCTAACTATTATAGAGTGGAGAACAGTCATTCTGAAAGGAGGTTGGAGAAGAGTTCATTTTATGGGATCAAAGCCAGAGATTGGCCCCCTAGACCAGCCTCACGCTGGATAGAAGAAAGTGGACACCTTCATCGAAGGCCTGAGTTAGGCCCAAAGCATGAAGTCAGGGCCAAGCAGTGGCCTTCACGGCCAGCTTCGAAAGTGATTTCGAAAGAAGAAAGAAGCAGTGCAACAGCTGGGTCAGTAAGTTCGTAGGTACCTGGGGTCCCAGATTGGTTTATGATGAAGAGCAAACCTAGGAAGGTATTTACCCAAAGAGATGTAATTGGAAACTAAGGCAGGATGGTCAAGCCTCCTCTGGTGGCTCTAAACAATTAGGTATTGCTTAAGCACCCAAAAACAAGGAACCATATATGGTTCCCGTAATTTCTAGATCACAAAGGAGAAAAATTCAGTGTAGGTACACTCAGTACCAGCAAGACCTGAAAGAGAGTGGAGAGAGTTCTTCATTGGTACAGATAGAAGAAAAGAAGAATCCAGAGTCAGACCATACTCCAAAACCAACTCTACAAGGCGAAATGGGTTACAGCAGAGAACAGTTGGCCAAAGTTCACTCTGAACTAAAAGCCAGAGAGAAGTCCAGTTTAGCAGGATTGGAGAAGGCGTTGATGGAGAGTGACATCGAGGCAGAGAAAGAAGTTGGCTTAGGCCAAAAGAAAGAAATGGTTGAAGAAGAAATGTTTGAAGCTTTCATGGCTTAACAAACATTTCTGGTTGAAAAGCCAGCCATGACAGACCATTCGAAGGATGAAGTGCCAAAAAGCAGCATGGAGGATTCTTTTGGAGTAACTGAACAAGGTGGCCAAAAGGAAAAACAGACACAGCCAGCCATCCAATTTGGCTCAGTGTCAGTGAATATGGTACACATACTACCGCATGAATTCCAAGCTGGAGATGAGAACCAAGAGGGGTAAGAAATTGATCCAATTCCAGTCTCTAGTGAAGACTCACAAGTGAGTATGGTGTAGGATGAATCCGGAATGGCTACCCCAATGGAAACTGAATATGAGAGTGAAGAAGAGGTGAGCATTAACCTCTCATATCCTTTTGAGTATCCCTCGGATTCTATGACACAGCATGTCAAGCCTTTGTATATCAAGGCCTTTTTTGATGGGATACAATTGAACCGAGTCTTGGTGGATAATGGGGCAGCGGTGAACTTACTACCGAAATCTTCTTTGAAGAAACTAGGGAAAAGGAATCCTAGGTTAATCCCAACCAGCACAACCATTGCTGGTTTCGTTGGAGACAGACAGATAGCTCAGGGAATTCTGCCCATCAACTTGAGTGTGGGAACTAGGGACTGCATGACGACATTCTTCGTGATCGACAACAATGCTAAGTACAATGCTTTACTTGGCAGAGATTGGATCCACACCAACAAATGTGTGCCTTCCTCTTTGCATCAGAAAATAATGATGGCCTTAGGTAATGGAGAGACAGAGGAAATTGGTGCAGATCCTCAACCTTTCATAGCCTACGCAGACTTCGCAGAGGCCAAGTTGTATATTGAGGGAGTGACACCACTCAGTATACTGAGGAAACCTGATGGCTCAGCCGAAGTGACGGCTGATGAGGAAGTGACACACCTGAAGCACTTAGTCCAGGAGAGTGCTGATGGCAAGGTTGTCATTAAAGATGACAATGATGCCTGGTTGTAGGCAAAGAGGTGAAGCACAAGGAGCCAAGTCTTTGGCTCTAATTAAGTTCTCAATATTGGATGTAAAATCAATAGTCCAGAAAGTGCAAGAGAAAGAGGCCATGATAATTGGCTGCAAGTAGGAGTAGCAACAGGCCAGAGTTTTGGCCCTTGATAAATACTGTGCATTGGACATTGAAAGAAAAGTCCAGGAGATACAGGAAGAAGAAGCCTTGTGGATAGACTTTGTCTATGAGGAGGAGGGTAAAGATGTTGAATCAAAGAACCTGGGAGCAAAACACAGCAAGGGGATTGCTTCGAAGCCAGAAGGAATCAAGGAAGGAGCTTCAGTAAGTTCTCAGATACAAGACCCCTTGGAAGAAATAAATTTAGGGGAAGGTTCTGTACAACAGCCCATTTATATTGAATGCTCTTGATAGGAACCAGTTGCTGGCTATTCTGAAGAGATATAAAGATTGTTTTGCATGGTCTTATAATGAACTATCAGGATTGGATAGGTCATTAGTGGAACATAGGCTCCCTATGAAGCCTAATTTCAAGCCATACAAGCAAAAACCAAGAAGAATAAGTCCAGAAGTGATTCAGAAAGTTAAGGAGGAAATTCTTAGATTACTCAAGGCAGGCTTTATTAGAACAGCTAGGTATGTTGAATGGCTATCTAATATTGTGCATGTAGTTAAGAAGAATGGTAAAATGAGGGTATGCATTGATTTTAGAAACTTAAATCTAGCAACTCCAAAAGATGAGTATCCTATGCCTATAGTAGATTTGTTGGTAGACAGTTCAGCAGGGCATCAAATTTTATCAATGATGGATGGGCACTCTGGTTATAACCAAATCTGCATTGCAGAGGAGGATGTTCACAAGACAACATTCAAATGTCCTGGGAATATTGGCACCTTAGAATGGGTTAAAATGCCATTTGGCCTGAAGAATGCTGGGGCTACATATCAGAGGGCTATGAACACTATCTTTCATGACCTCATTGGAGGGTATTTAGAGTGTTATATTGATGACATTGTAGTTAAATCCCAATCCATGGAGGAGCATCTGTTTCACTTAGAAGCAGCCTTTGAAAGAATGAGAAAGTTCAAGTTGAAACTCAATCCTCTTAAGTGTGCTTTTGGCGTATCATCTGGAAATTTCTTGGGCTATGTAGTACACAAGAGAGGAATACAGATTGACCAGCATAAAGCCAAGGTCATCATTGAAGCCAGACCTCCATCAAGTAAGAAAGAATTACAAAAGTTCCTTGGACAGGTTAATTTTCTTCGAAGATTCATTTCTAACACTGCAGGGAAAACTAAAGTATTTTCTTCCTTGTTAAGGCTAAAAGATGAAGAGGAATTTGTGTGGACAGCAGAGCATCAAATTGTTTTCAAAGGTATTAAAGCCTACTTGGCCAACCCTCCAGTGCTAATGCCACCAAAGGGTGATAAGCCCTTGAAGTTGTACATAACTGCAGCAAAAGATTCATTGGGAGCTTTCTTAGCCCAAGACAATGAAGAAGGCAAGGAGCAAGCTGTTTATTATCTTAGTAGGTTTTTAAATTCTCTTGAATATAAATACTCAGCTGTAGAAAAACTGTGCCTTGCATTGTATTTTGCTGCAATGAAATTAAGATACTATCTTTTGCCTACAACTGTCTTGGTAATTGCAACCACAGATTTGGTTAAGTATATGTTATCTAGACCTATGTTGAGGGGAAGAATTGGCAAATGGATATTAGCCTTATCAGAATTTCATTTAGAATATGTTCCCCAAAAAGTAATAAAAAGACAAGTTTTAGCCAATTTTTTGGCAAACCATCCATCTCAAACAGAAAGCCAAGAGATAATGGAACTTGGTATGGCTAGTGTTGAGCCATGGCAAATGTGGTTCGATGGATCGAAAGCCAATAGCCTAACCGGAATTGGTATAGTGATTAAATCACCACAAGGAATAGAAACCACTCATGGTTTCAGAGTGGATGAAATTATTTGTTCTAATAATCAAGCTGAATATGAAGCCTTAATAGTGGGATTGGAAATTCTTATTGGACTACAAGTTCATGCAGTTGACATATTTGGAGATTCTCAATTGGTGGTTAACCAAGTAAAAGGGATTTTCAAATGTCAAAGTATAAGCATGTTACCATACTATGTTGTTGCATTATATCTGCTTTCTCAATTTCAAATAGCAAATGTAACTCATGTCCCAAGATTCTTGAATAATAGAGCTAATGATGTGGCTCAGAAAGCTTCGAATTTCAAGAGAAGAGATAATACTCAAAGGGACATAAGCCAAACAACATACCAGAAATCAATGCCACCTTTAAATAAAAGGAATGTGGTCCTGGAAGTCAATCATAATGACTTACAGGAACAAGATTGGAGGCATCCAATAATGCAGTACTTGGCTGGCCCATCTTCAAAGGCCAACAGAAAAATTAAATTGCAATCTATGCAATACGTCATATACGGTAATGCTCTCTACAAAAGAGGGGGAGATGGTTTATTGTTGGAATGTTTAGGCCCAAAAGAAGCATTGACAGCTATGGCTGAGGTTCATGAAGGCATCTGTGGTGCTCATCAGCCTGGTGTGAAGATGAGGTGGTTGCTTCGAAGGCATTCCTACTATTGGCCAACTATCCTTAAAGATTGCATAGAATATGCAAGGGGTTGCCAGGTATGTCAAAAGCATGGCACGATCAGGCATCTGCCCATAACTGACCTGCATGCAGTAGTAAAGCCTTGGCCATTTAGAGGATGGACCATGGATATGATGGGAAAAATGCACCCACCTTCTTCGAAGCATTATTGTTTCATCTTAGTGGCCACTGATTACTTCACTAAATGGGTCGAAGCTAAGCCATACAAGACTGTAGACCAAACTGAGGTTATTGGATTCATTAAGGATTTAATCCACAGATTTGGTATCCCACAAACTATAACTGTTGATAATGGGACTGTGTTTGATGGGAAAATGGTAAAGTCTTTTGTGGTAGACTTTGGAATTAGCCTTGTTAATTCCACCCCCTATTATGCACAAGCCAATGGTCAAGCTGAATCATCCAATAAGTCCTTGAAAAAGAGAATACAAAAAGTTGTGGAGGACAATCCTAGGGATTGGCATAACTTGTTGTTGGATGTATTGTGGGCTTATAGAACTTCCCCAAGATCAAGCACATGAGTCACTCCTTATGCCTTGGTATATGGGCATGATGCAGTGTTACCTGTGGAAATTAATGTTAAGTCCTTGAGGGTAAAATGCCAAGACCAGTTAAATTTTGAGTAATACCATCAGCGTATGTGCTTGGAATTAGAAAGCATAGATGAAGCTAGAATTCTGGCATTAAATAGCATTCTTTCCCAAAAGAAGAAAGCAACCAAAAACTATAATAAAAAAGTCAAACACATTGGCTTTGATGAAGGTGATTTGGTGTGGAAAACCATACTCCCAATAGGGATTTAAAGCCATAAGTTTGGCAAATGGTCACCTAACTGGGAAGGACCATACCAAGTCCATAGAGTCCTTCCTTTTGGAGCATACCACTTGAGAAATTTGAATGGATATGTACATCCCAAAAATATTAATGGCAGATATTTGAAGCCTTATTTTCCAACTATATGGGAAACACAAGGAGTAAAATAAATGCCAAGTACAAGAACACAAAAATACTCAGATGATAAATAAGAACTTGTTTTTCATAAAGAGTTGAATACATTCTGCCACAAATTGGCCCAAAAATCATTACAATGTCTCAGTTGTTCTTTTACAATGGATGCTCTATTATTAAAAGATGAAAACAACTGAATGGTTGTGGTCATTTCCTGCTTTCGGTTAGCCAATCCTTGATTAGTGATCTGCAGTTTGGTGTCAGTTCGGATTAAGGCCTGGTTCATTGTAGATAGCTCCTCCTCAAGTTGAGCTTTCCTCTCCAGTAGTTGAGTTAAAAAATGGAAGACAGAGGAATGTTGTTCATTTAGCCCGGAGACTTCAGCATGTACTGTGGAGACAAAGCTCTGGTCTCTCACTAATTTCTCCTCTGCAGCCTTGGCAACATGACAAATGTTGATGTAAAAGTCAATAGTAGCTGCTGCCTGAGATAGATGACTTGAGACAGTTATACTGGATTGCTCAACAACTTTGTAGCACTAAAGGAAGCCATTTCTTATTATAGTCCTTTGTAAAGCATCGAAAGGAATCCTTGTAAACGATGTCAATAACTCCAGACAGTTGTCTAAGTCCATTAGAGGTGCAGAAGGCTTACTACTGGAGGAAGAGGAGCTCTTAAGAATTTCTAACAAGGAATCAGCCAGAACTAACGACTCAACCTTATCATTAGCTATTGGAGAGGTAGAGGGCATGTCGAAGAGATTGGCTAGTCTTACTTCGAAGATATCTACCTCATCCGTGGACATGAGGGGTGCAGAAAGAGTAGTAGTGGAAGGCACAAAGGACTGCATAGGGATATGAGAAATGGGTGGAGCATCTTCAGCAGTCTCTATGGTCCTAGCCACCAATAGGTCAATGGAAGAAGGGCTGGAAGTAGGTAAAGGTAATAAACCATGGGTTGGGGAGCTGCCAACACCCTCTGTAGGGGAATCAGCTACCATCAGAGATGGAGCAACAGTTGAAATTTCCTTAGGAGAAAGGGGAAGAGCAAGGCTCAAAAGAGAATTGAATTGAGGTAGATCCAAAGATAAGTAAGGAAGATACAGATTTAATCCAAAGGAAAGAGATGTAGGAATGCTTGGCCTCAAGGAGGGTAAGTTGAATGTAGGCCTAGGAAGTGAGAGTATTATCTGAATAGTCCTCACATTTTGCATTTGATCAATTTCAACTGAAACTGAGGGAGTTCTTATTGGAAGAGTAGGCTCAGTAGTTGTTGCTGCAAAAGAAGAGATGTAAAGTAATGTCAAGTTTCAATACCAAAATTTGATAAGGGAGAAACAGTAGAAGCATGAAAGAAATTACTTGTTTCAGAAGTGATAGCAGCAATAGGAGAGCTTCGAAGGGAATAGTGCTCAGCAATATGTTGCCTTCTTGCAGTTTCCTTTTGGATTGCATCAGCAGCAGCTGCTTCATCTCTTAAGAATTGCTGCTGCCGTCTCTTCTCAGCTCTCTCAAAGACAATTATGGCCTTAGAATACTCTTGTTCTACTGCCTTAACAGCTGCTTCATGAATAGGGTCTTTGACCAGATCAGAAGGAGATATAGTCACATTCTTTCTCTTTTTTCTTTGTACTAGTATTGCCCGTTCCTTCTCAATTTCTTTCTCTTCGATCTGGGATTCAGATTCCTCAGGAGTAAGTTCCTCTTCCACTACTTTGGCAGTTGTCTCATGAGTGGGATCTTCAATAGAAAGAGAGATAGTCATTTGTTTCCTCTTTCTCCTCTGTAATGGTACTTCCTGTTCTTTCTCAATCTCTTCTTCTTCAATCTGGGATTCGGATTCCTCAGGAGTGAGTATCAGCTTCCTTTTCTTTTTCTGCTTTTGTTTGTCCTTGAAAGTAGCTAGGATTTCAGCCCTCTTAGGAGATTTCTCTTGTGGAGACCCTGCACCAAGAGGTATGAATGTAAAAGAAACAAACAAAAGAGTCTAAGGGAAAACCTGAAAATACTTACCCCTCTTTGAAGTAGCTCTGGTAACTCTAGCAGGAGAGGATAAAGCTACAAGAGCAGTTTTGGCAGCTGTGGAAAGAGAGGGGATGTTCTCAACTGTTGTTGATTTGGCCTTCGAAGTCACTCTTAACCCTATCAGTAAGTCATGAGGGTGTACGGAGAGGTGCACTTCCATATTGGTTGTCCACTAGTTTTGAAATCTTTTCAGAGCCAGGTCAGAAGGAAGGAATGGGACAAATTTGAACACGCTTATTTCTTTCAACAGTTTGAACGTTGCTTCTTCCAGTTTTGATTTGGGTATTCTCAGGTCTCTGACTGTAAGATGGACATTCGAGAGACTGCCGAATGGAATGAGAATGCCCTGAGTTAACCCAAATTGCCTGGCAAATTGAGAAGGACAATACACCTCAGCTACACACTTATAAGCTCAAGGGTTTAAAGTGCTAATGAACAGCTCCCTTGGCAGCAAAATAGAAGCCCACATGCCTTTGTGAGGTGGGGTAGAACACTCTTTATCAGCTAAGAATGTTCGTAGCCAAGCAAGTCCTTTGTTGGCATCAATAGGGCAGAAGAAGGTAGCAGGTGGAGAAATAGAAAGTTGGTGGAAAAAGGTGAAGTAGTAGGCAAAGGAAGCATGATAAAGAACAACTCTGGCATATTTTTCCCCATAAGTGCTAGGGTCTTGAATAAGGAATCTTAAGCATTTCGGATGCAAATTAGTGAAGTAAGCAAAGAGTTAGAGTTGGAGCACCCAAAGGGGACCCCCTTGGTTCACATCAAGAGGTTTCTCACAAAATTGGGAACATGCTCTATAAACATGGCCTAAGAGATAAGGAGCCAGGGCTATGCGTTTTTTCAAAACAAGTGCTTTCGCAAACGGAGCGAACTCAGGCATAATCCTCTGAGATGATGTACAAAAGAGAAATTTGCACAGCCAGTACAAAATGAAGGAAAAAAGTTCTCTATCTCTCATGGGACCTACCCTTTTATTTTCGGCCTTTACAAAATCACTGTAAGAGGAGTTTAAGGATAGAAGGGAGAACTTAACAGGAAGGTCTGGATAGCCGGGAGTGAAAGGAGAGCCAAGGGGTGAAAGCCCTAAAAGATGGCAAATATCAAGAACGGTGAGAGCTATTATACCACACCGAAATTGGAAAAAAATTGAAAGTCATGTTCCAAAAACAAAGAGCAACGGGAATCAAGAAAGGGTCTTCAGGAATGATAAACCTGGAAAGACGGAGCGCATCGAGAATACAAAGCTCTTGCAGGTCGTCTTCTCGCGCAGGTACAACTCTGTCATACCATTCTTCCCATTCAGCTCTCAATGTTGGCCAACAGCGATGAGGTCGGGTCACCCTCCAATTTCTCTAGTTGAGCCCTCCTTCATAGAGAGGAAAATGGTCCTCCAGACGACGGTATAAAGCTGGAAGTTGAGTAGGAGCCTCTCGAAAGATGGGACCCAAGACGTATTCTTGTTTGTTGCTCTGATGAGGAACGAAGAGGCGGGCGTCTATGGCACTTGACTCATCAGATGTTAACTTGGCGATCTTTTCATCAATACATCTTTTCAAAGCCATGGTTGGGCTTATACGATCAGCAGCAAGCACTTTCAAAGAAGAAGAGTCCATTGGTAGCAAGCAGCAAGGAAGAGGCAAGGAAGAGGCAAGGAAGAGGGGGTTAACAGAGGAAAAGGGTTTGTGTTTTGAGTGAGCAAGTGATTCCAAAACACGAAATAAAAAGGGTTTTAAAAAAAAAAAAAAACCTTTGTGTCCGGAAGATATATCGCGTAATTCGTTAAGTACTAAAAGTACAAATACGAAGAGCTTCCTTCAATATTGATACTTTTGGAGGGAAAAACACATCCTAGATGTTAAAGCCAGCTTCGAAGTATAGTATTTGGCTTCGAAACCAGATTTTGGCACCAAAAGTCAAATAATAAACAGTTTCGAAACTAAGAAGCCAGCTTCGAAGTACATTTCATACTTATGGATGTAAGAACACTCAAGTATTCATTTACTTCAAAGGGATTAAAGACCTGTTTTAGGTTTCTCAAGGAAAGTAATGTCCTTCGAAGCAAGAATTGAGATCCCTTAAGGATGGGGATTGCTGTTCGAAATATCAAAACCAATAATTGGTTTGTATTTAAGAAAGATTCTCTTTCTAGACTAAAACAGTGCAGCCCTAAAAAGGAGCTTTCATATTTTTGAAAGTATGGACTGTTATTTTAGGGAAAAATGGTCAATTTAAAACTGATTGATCATACTGACCATGACCATATGTTGGTTATGATCGAAATAAACTTTAAGGGGTAGGACTGTCGAATTCGAAGCACTGATTCTAAATAAAAATCAGCAAAAATTGTCAAATATTATTCCATAAATTGGAAAAGTTCATGTTGGTTTTTAGTGTTTCATTTTAAACAATTGAGTCCAGATTCAAAGGATAAGGCTGTTCAGTTCGGAGCCCTGAATTTGCTTTTAAAGACAAATGGAGACAAGATCAAACAATGCCAAATAAAGAGAAAAGTCTTGGTTGTATTAAAGCAAAAGCAATTACATTGAATGGCCCTCTTTGGGTACAAATTCAAGTTCATAAAAATAAGGAATAGAATAAATAACAAGATTATGAAATTTGGTCCAACTATGATCAATGAATTTCTGTTCTTTCTTTATTCTATCCTCTATTTCTTCTAATATTGGCTGCATGAGTTGATGTGCTCTCACTTCATAAAAGAGCTCTTCAGCCTTTATTTCGAATGCTGTTTCTCTCAATCCTTGTTCCAATTCGTCTATATCCAAGTCATCCGAGTAGCAGAATTTTTATTCTTGAAATCATCGAATTCCTCAATGAAGTTCTCTGCTTCGTACTGGGCATAAACTCGAAGGGACGAGAGTTGGTCTAAAGATTGTGTGGTGGCCATAGAGGTCCAATGCCAATGGAGAAGCAATGGAAGTTGGTCCAAAAACATGTGAAGCTCTGCTTGGGCGAGGGGATTGAGGACATGACCCCGAGTCAGAATATCACAAGCCCATCGAAGGTTCTTGAGAGGGACTTTGTCCTCAAGAACATTGAAGGGCAAGTGAGAGAAAGCCGCGAGCAGAAGTTGAGCTTGCTTCCGCTCAGCTGGAGTAGGGGAAGGTGGAGGTTTGTAAGGTGGAAAGACCTTATCCACGAAGAAGGCAAGCCTCAGTCTCTTTGTCCAGCAAGGATTTGGCGGAGAAGAAGGTGTGGATGCTTCTATTTCAGGAGATGGGCAAGGGCAGAAGGAACAAGGGCATTAATATAATTGAGCCAGTCAGAAGAACAAATCTTCGCCTTCTGGGCTAAGAATGATGGATTGTACCCTTGTGTCTCTTCGAGGCGTCGGGTAGCATGCACTATCCTTGTAGGCATGGAGGATGTATACCATGCTACAAGCAGATTTTCCTCCAAACTGCGTCGATGATCGATAGGTACGTAAGGATAGACCACCGAGCTTCGCGCATAGGAAGAGAACTCTAAAGGGTCAGTAAACTCAACAAAGTGATGGTTGATCTGCTCCCTTAAATCACAGGCCTCAAGTTTTGACCAGTGCATCCAGTTAGAAGTCCCAGAAGAAGAAGAAGCTGCAGCCTTCTCATGCAGAGGGCTGTGAAGAAGAACTTCCTATGTCCATATATGCAACTTTCTGAATCAAAGGATTGAGAGCAGTTTGTTCGTAGTCCAAGGGTGAATCAGAAGAAAAATTTCCCATGTCCATATTTGTAAGTTTCTAAATCAAAAGATTAAGGGCAATGTGTTGGTTGTCTAAGGGTTGATAATTGGCAAAGGCATCCATGACCTGAATATAGAAAGGTGGGTAAAGGTGGCTAATTAATGCATGGAGGTTCTTTCGAGGAGGGACAGCATCATCAGATGACTCTTCGTGTGCTCGATCAATGGAGGAGGAAATTGGTTCGGCCATAAAAATGTATCAGTCTGTTCGAATACTAAGGTGGTGGGGGTGTTCAAAAGATTGAAGGGGAGTTAATGCAGATGATGAATGACAGTTGCATTTCTAGAAGAATGCAAAGCTCATGTAAGTTCTAAGACGTGGGTAAAAGACCTTGATCCACTAATATCATCAAGTATTGGGTATATTAGTGCGGGGGGTAATGTTGGCTACATATTTTGTACAAGCCAATTGCAATTTGACGCGTGACAGAATAAGGGTAATACAGGAAGACTATTCAAGTCTTCGATCCTGATCGTACACGTGGCAGTTAGTATTGGTTATTACGAGATCTGAGTAGCAGTGAATCAACAAAGAGATACAAGGTGATGTGACTTTAACGGTTACTCACATTTAAATTCAAATTTAGGAGGGAAGTCTAACTGCAAGTGATGGCATAGTGGGCTAATTACAAGGCAACATGATCAACGGTCATGGAGGAGCAGTTCGACGGTTGGAAACGCAGTTCGATGGTCATCCTCGAGAAGTATAAATAGCAGAGAAGGCCCCAGAAAAAGCCCCCAGACTCAGATCCAAAAACCAGTCTTGTTATACTTATTTTCCTTTCCAGTTTTATATTTCCAGTCTTACATTTCCTGTACTTTAAATTCATGCATTGCACTTCGTTCATAGGAGTAGTTTCAAGTAGATTGTTGCTGTAAACCTCTACGAGGCTAAGTTTGGATTATTGTAAGTTTTTCATTTTTAATGAAATACTTCAACTGTTCTTCATTTAATTGTTATTTTGCTTAATTCTCCTAAATCAAGCCACCAGTAAAAGTCCTCTTCATTGAGGCTGAAAGAACTAAAACACAATCGTCTGGTAATTGGTTGGCAATTAATTTTCTGTAAGGACTGATTGATCATTGCTGGCATGCTCGCAATTACAATAATAACCTTCAAAAGCCAAAAAAGCCAACAAAATCATAACTTACTTATATTTGTGAAAATTATAAAGTATATATATATATTTATAAAAATTTACATAAATACGTATGATATGCATCTTACACACCTAAATATTTTCCGTTAGTTTTGTTTTAGATGAATTGAACCGGTTTTATTCTACAAAAATTAAAATCATGATTGAGCTAATTCTAGTTATACATCATTAATCCTCTTGATGTATACTATTACTTAATTCACATAGATAATATTTTGAAATTTTGAGAACCTTTTTTTCTCATTTATGACAGACTAAAAACATATAAATGAACGAAAACAAACCAGAAACTAAGGGTTTTTTTTATTTTATTTTAAGAGTGCTTAATAACCTGATTCGGTACTTGAAATTGAATATATTAAATGATAATCAATTAAGTTTATTTAATAATCACAATTGATATCACTTAAAAAATATCTTTTAAAATGTAGACTAAAACTTAAAAAAAAAATTAAGTCTTATAAAACTGATTTAATTATAACTGAATTTATTAAGATTAAACATAAATATCAATATATACTATTATAAACTTATTACCACCACCACCACTGCCACTAAAGGGTGAGTGTCGTGTCATGTTGGGTCGTATTCGTGTCGTGTCATTTCGGATTCGTGTCAAAATTATCTCAATACTAACTCAACTTGTTTACTATTTTGTATTATTGTGTCGTGTCATTTTCGGTCTGTGTTATGTCAAAAAATTTCACTATTAACTAAAAATATCAAATATATGAAAAAAATTTGAAATTTTCTTCACAAGTAAAATTTAATAAAACTAATCTTTATTAAATGAAATTATTTATAAAGATTTGATTTCAATATAATTTTATTTTCTTAATTTATAAATATTATATTTTATTATTATATTTTTTCCTAGATTAACTCAAATAATAAACAAAAAATTACATTAAGTTCAATTAAAAGTAAAAACAAAACCTATATTAAACTTAAAATCATATTTTACATACGTTTTAATAAATTTGATGTAATTATGTAAGAGATTAAAAAATAGAGGAAATATCATTTTGCTCCCTAAACTATCACACGTTTTTCAATTTGACCTCCATATTTCAATTTGTTTCAATTTAGTACCTGAACTTTCAACAAATTGATCAATTTAACCCCCGACGTCACATTCTGTCTACAATTGGATGAAATGTGCTGACGTGATACCAAAGTTCATTTGGAATTTCATTTTACTCCCCAAACTATACCTTAAAAATCAATTTACTCCCCAAATATAAAAAAATTAAATTAAAATACTTAATAAATAATTTTTTTATCTTACTAATAAAATTTTAAATTTTAAATAATATATACTTTGCAAAAAAATAATAAAAAATACAAAAATTCTCATTTTGAATTATTTTGAGACTGAAGCATGGATAATTCGACAAACATGAAGTACTCGTACCGGGTACTTATCGACGTATGATATTTCTGCATACGTCGGGTACACAAAATATGTATTCAAAATTTTTTTTTTCTTAATTTTTGGCCTACCTAGACATATCTAATATATATCCAAGCCGTGTTGTACCTCAATCGAAAATAATATTTTTCTTCTACTACAAAGATAAAATTCATTTTACTAAACTTCTTTTTCATTTTTAGTTTTGCACTTAGCATGGTTTTAAAATTAAGGGTTTATTAGTTATTTAATATAATAATATTTAATTTTATCTTATACCTATGCTTTTGGCATTAAATGTCAATTGTATGTTGGATTTAACAAATTAAACCATTTAATCAATTTTTGTATTATTTCAAATTAAAAATAAATATTTTTTTTTTACAAATGTATTAAACCATACCCGTACTCGTACCATACTTTTTAAAGATTTTACCATGTCGATGATTCATATCTTACCAATACCAGTACTCATACCCATTCTTGTGCTTCATAGGTCTCAAATTATCTCGAGTTGATTCTAGAAAAAATTACTGAGTCGAAAATTTCTTGACTACTCTATGTATGTGTGCGTGTGCATTTGTAACTAGTTTATCACCCAAATTAATTTCAATAGAATTGATCGATATTAGTAATTTCAAAATTAAGTGGGAAATTTTTTTCAAAATTCAGTAAGTAACCGGTATGGGTACGACATCTTTGTCGAAGTATCTATGCTTCATAGTCTCAAGATAATTCTAAATGAGGACTTCTATATTTTCTTATTATTTTTTTGCAAAGTATATATTATTTGAAATTTAATTTTTCATTATTGAGATAAAAAATATTTATTAAATATTTAAATTTAATTATTTATTTATTTTATATTTGAGGGGCAAATTGATTTTTAAGGTATAGTTTGGGAGGTAAAGTGACTCTTAATGAACTTTAGTGCCACGTCAGCACATTCCGTCCAATTGTAGACAGAATGTGACGACAATGGTTAAATTGATTAATGTGTTGAATGTTCAGGTACTAAATTGAAATAAATTGAAGTATGGGGGTCAAATTGAAAAACGCGTGATAGTTTGGGGGACAAAATGATATTTTCTCTAAAAAATATCATGGTACTCTTTAGTAGAAATAATATTAAAATGTGTAACTAAGTCTTCATTATACAGGTTATCCATGTTAATTTCGTATTAAATAGATTTCACATTAAGCCAACCTGTTTAATATTTATATTATTGGGTTGTGTCATATACGTATTCGTGTTAGGAAATGGCCAACCCTAACCTACTAATTTCGTGTATGGTTCAAGTCATGTTATTGAGTCATGTCGTAAATTCCCACTACCACACTATAGGAAAATGCACTTTTGGCGACTAAAAAATTAGTCGTCAAAGCCTCATTTTTAGTCGCCAAAAGTCAATGGTGACTAAAAATTTTTGTCGCCAGTTAGTTGGGGATTAATTCTTGGCCAAAGTATTTGGCAACTAAAACTGAGTTGGTTGCTAATTCACAACTTTTGGCTACTAAAATTGACTTCCCCAAAAGTTCGCAAATAAAAATAATTTTAGCTTGCAGTGACTAAAATTTTTTAGTCGCCAACAAGTTTTTGTCACAAATAGTACTACATTTAGGGGCCAAATATTTAAGCTACCATTTTATGTTATATTTAAGGACCAAATATTTTAGTCACAGTTTTGCTTTACATTTAGGGACCAAATATTTTAGTTGCCGTTTTACTTAATGTAACAACCCCGATCCGTAATAAAGTATTAATCTGTAATTAAGGATGTTAATTAACTGGATAAAATAAATTATGTGTTTATTATGTATTTTGCATGATCTTTGGCTTTCTATCTGTACTTGTAGAAATATCTGTCTAGAATTCTGCTTTAATATGAAAATTGCAAGCCTTATCGGCATCCGAAATCGGAATTGGTTACATAAATATGTTATTCGAAATTTTTAGAACCATATGGCAAATTTTATTAAAAATTGATTTAGTCTGATTAATTAAGTTTCGTTTGGCAAGCCTTATGTTCTAATTAATGTATTATATCATTACAACTATATATATATGAGTTATAAATTCATTTTGAGCTCAAGACCCTTCATTCTTTGAGTGGAAAAATCTTGTGACACTTTCTAGAGAGAGAGTGAGTTCACTTTAGTGAGAGAAAGATAAGAATTTGAAAGATTAAAGCTTGATTCTTGAAGATTAAGAAGAGAAGCTCTAAGATTTCCAAGAATTTGGCTTATTCAAGACTCTAGGTGAGAATTCAAGGCTTAATTATGAGTTTAAGTCATCAAGTAGATCAATTCAAGAGGAATTTGTAATTATGTACAAGAATTGAACTAAAGATGATGAATTTAGAGTTAATTGATACATGCATGCTTAGTTTAGTTTAATTTCATCATTTTGAACATGATTCACATCATCCATGTTGAATTTCAAAGAATTTGGAAGAAAAGTCCACATGCACGCATGAATATATAGAGTTTTACCATGTTAAGTTGAGCTTGAGCATTCAAGGTGTTATTGTGAATTGATTGGTACATGCATGTTTGAATTATCATGTTTTGAACCTTGATTTCATGTTTTGAAAAGGAATTTCTTACATGCATGGAGCTTATGAGCTCAATTTGCTAATTTCATGAGTTTTGAAGAAAAGAGCTTGAAAGATTTTACATGCATATCTTGCTTTTTAAGTTTCAAGATGAATTATGAGCTATTGGCAAACTCTTGGGCCATGATTTTATGAAATAATCCTTAATTCATCATAATTTGCAAGTTTACAATGTTATCTTAAGTTTTGGGGCCCAAGAGATGTGTTTTGGAGAGTTGCATTCGAGTTTTGAGCTTGGAAGTGCAATTTGGAAATCCCAGATTTTGCTTCCCCACTCGAGCGACCATTCACATTTTGCATATCCGCTCGAGCGAGGAAAGCTACGCTCGAATGGGGACCCTGTTTTTAGAAATTTGACTAAGTGTTTTCCAATGCATTTTGGCATTCTCATTGCATCTTAGGCATTCCTAAGCCTTAGTTTAGCCATAGTAATGAGGATATGAATTAGAAACACACTAAGAAAGGAATATACTAAGTTAAGAGATTACAAGTGTGTATTTTGAGCAATGTGATAAGAAAGAACAAGAATCAATGTAAAGAAAGCTAAGCTGTGATGGCCATATGAATGTGTAATGATATGATATGTTTGTGTTGTGTACTTTTGTTTTTGTAGGTCAACGTTCGAAGATTGATTGACCGTTTACGGGAGCCCACTGTGAGTAACGTTATTGTAAAGATATGTTTATATGAATTATGTTCCAAATGTTATATGTTAAGTAATGATTTCTGACATGATATCTGTTTATGTGAACGAATGTCCTATGTTTGAAATCTATTATGGCATCCATAGATATGCGGGTCCATGACATTTATGTAATTACGGGATCTCGTTAGCCACTTCATTGTGGTGATATGTGTTTAATCGGTATCCGGAACCGATTATTCTAGTCGGAAGACGATATGTGATGTGTTCTATGGGATGTATCATTATTATGTTCAAATATGAGAATGATTATGTTATGATCTGTTTATGAATACGATATGTTTAAAATTCGTTCACTAACCTCTTTACCTTAATGTTATTTACTGAGTTATAGCTGAGCATTCTAGAGATCATACTTGAAGGCTTTGTCTGGATCTGTGTTCTGTTGTCAGCCAACCGATGTGCCTCACGTGGAGGTTCTTGACTGTGTCGCATATTAAACCTCGGTTGTTTGTCTACATAAGACTTTGTTGTTTTGTTGGCTATAGTTAAGATGCTATTATGTGTGTGGGTATAATGTAAGAATGACTTTTGGAAATGTATATCAAGTTTTAAATATTCCGTTCATATAAGTCAGCACAGCTCATTGGATAATTATATTTATGTATTTGCTTTCGCTAGCCCCTTATTTTTGTATATCTGTTCAAAGGCCTTTGGTAATCCAAGGATTACTGGCCGGTTACGATGCTAAACCTATAGGGGCGGGTTTGGGTCGTGACAGTTTACGAGTAAACATTTTAGTCGCCAAAAGTTTTTTTCCTCGTCTTAGTAGCCCAAAACCATATTTTCAATGACTAAATGTCAGTTAATTGCCAAAAATAAAAGAAATGCCGACCAAATATTTTGTAGTAGCTAAAGTGTATATTTTGTAGTAGCTAAAGTGTGTATCTTTGCCAACCAAATTAGTTTTAGTTGGCATTTTTAGTTGCATTTTTAGTCGCCGAAGGTATATTTTTTTGTAGTGTTATCACGTAAGACAAAGTGTATATTGGTTAGCAATAGGGATAATTTTCTTCTCTTACGTTCGTTTGTAATCACATTCTTATCACATGACTGGATTCTGCTAAAGATTTAAACAATGAAGTAACAGAAGGGGGATATTGACACTTATGTAGGAATCAAAGTAAAATTTGACCAAAAATGCAGGGAGGTGATTGTCACGATTTTTTGTGTAAGGACCAAAGCGAGATTGGATCAAAAGTGCAGAAGATTAATTGTCATAATTTCATGTGTAAGTACTAAAATGAGATTTGGTGCAAAATATAATTTACGTTTTTTATTTATTTTTATTTTTTATTTTGATGTGTTATTTCCTGAATGTAATCTGCTATTTTAATAAAATCAAGCAATGAAGATAAGGGACAAGTTTTATTGTCAAAGTCAATTGTTCCATCAAGCAAATTGATGCCAAAGTGGTTTTTCTTTTCATTGGAAGAACACAAAATCCATAGTTCTAAATAGCCATATATAAGAGCAATTTTCAAGTTGCAATGATCAAACGGATGATCCCATGTGAGGTAGTGTTTATATATTATGAATTGGTTAAAATTGAAACTCTATTCATATTTTGTGTCATTTGAAAAACCCTTTTCTAGTTATTTTTAGGAAGGGACTGTTAACATAAATTTCAGAACTTCATGTTTCAGATCATTTACCATGTATATCATCAAGAAAACAAGACTAAAACAACATACCTGAATCCATCGATGAACGGTTAAACGGAAGCGTCTGATTGTCAATAAAACCTTTGATATTGACTATGTTATTGCCTTCTAATCCTTTCCCTTATGTGCCTTATGTTTCTCCTTGAGAGGATTTAGAAAACAAAACAGTATTCTTGTTTTTTTCACTCTTGGGAAGGAATAGGGACCATAACCTTTTAAAGGTTGTAATTGGTTTTCATAACTGAAAGGTAATGAAAACCAATAAATTAACCATTATTGGTTTCATAACTGAAAGGTAATAAAAACCAATAAATTAACCATTATTAGTTTCATAACTGAAAGGTAATAAAAACTAATAAATTAACCATTATTATTATTGGTTTTAAAACTGAAAGGTAATGAAAACCAACTTTAACCAATATGTTTTAATTTCTATTTCTGCCCCTCATAGAAATAGAAATTATACAATTAGTATCTACACATTAGGTCCATAACACATATATACCCTTAAGCCTATTAACTAAATTGAATCACTTAAATTGTAGGCTTCTTATAAATGATAACACCACATTTAATTATGTGGTCCCATTGAGACATTATCTAACAGTTTCCCACTGGACCACATATGTATCCTGAAAAATGTGCTTAACTTTAGTGAGCTCAGAATTTTGTTATCATAACTTGAGGGTATCCAAACAATCTTGTCCATTAACTATATTAATATAGGATCAAAGCGGTCTTCGTTACATTAATCGTAACTCGACCCACCAATGGTCACGTATACTAATACAGCTAAATGACATAGATCAATAATGGATGCGTAGCATGGAAATTACATGTGATGTGATCCATACATGCCTATTTCCAACTGGTCCTACTTAACTTTATTGAGATCAATACTTCACAATACGTAACAGAGCGTAATAAACTGAATACTTCATTTCTGCAGAAATTAATCTAATTACATAGATAAAACTCAAGACTGACATAAAGCAGTAATATAAATACAAACTCCCACTAAACCAGAATGTTCTCAAATAGAACAACACCCATCTGAGCAGTGTGCTCATGAAAGACCTTGGGTGGTAGTTTCTTCGTAAGTGGATCCGCTATCATGGAGTTTGTCCCAATGTGCTTTATGGAAATCTGTCCACTCTGCACTCTTTCTTTTACAACTAGGAACTTGATATCAATATGCTTTGATTTTGTCGAGCTCCTGTTGTTATTGGAATATAAAACTGCAGACTTATTGTCACAATATATCTTAAGTGGTCTTTCAGTGCCTTCCAAAATACGCAACCCAGTGACAAAATTCCGCAGCCATATCCCTTGGTTTGATGCCTCATAACATGCTACAAATTCTGCAGCCATGGTGGATGAAGCTATGAGCGTCTGCTTTGCAGACCTCCAAGAAATTGCTCCGCCAGCTAACAGATAAATATAGCCTAATGTGGATTTCCTACTGTCTTGGCATCCAGCAAAATCGGAGTCGGAATATCCAATGACCTCTAACTTATCCGATCTCCTATATGTGAGCATATATTCCTTTGTTCTCTGTAAATATCGCATAACACGCTTGACTGCTTTCCAATGATCCATGCCAGGATTACTTAAATATCTGCCTAACATGCCAACTATAAACGCAATATCCGGACACGTACATACTTGAGCATACATTAGACTCCCTACAGCCGAGGCATAAGGAATCTTCTGCATTTCTTGAATTTCAAGACTGTTCTTCGGGCATTGGCTGAGACTAAACTTGTCTCCCTTAGCAACCGGGGTTTCACCTGATTTACAATTTTGCATGCCAAATCTAATGAGTATTTTTTCGATATAGCTCCTTTGTGATAATCCCAGAATACCCTGAGAACGATCTCGGAGTATTTCGATTCCTAATACAAAGGAAGCATCACCAAGATCTTTCATTTCAAAATTCTTAGATAGAAATCTCTTGGTGTCATGCAATAAGTTTATATCGTTTGTGGCAAGCAATATGTCGTCAACATATAAAACCAAAAATATGTGTTTACTCCCACTGAACTTGTGATACACACATTCATCAACAACGTTAGTTTCAAAACCATACGAAGTGAGGACTTGATGAAATTTGAAGTACCACTGACGAGAAGCTTGTTTGAGTCCATAGATGGATTTAGTCAATTTGCAAACCATATTCTTTGGGTCTCCTGACACAAAATTTTCTGGCTGCACCATATAAATTGTTTCTTTAATGTCACCATTAAGAAAAGCTGTTTTGACATCCATCTGATGCAACTCAAGATCAAAATATGCAACAAGCGCCATAATTGTCCTAAAAGAATCTTTCAAAGAAACTGGAGAGAAAGTTTCTTTAAAGTCAATTCCTTCTTTTTGAGTAAAGCCTTTGGCTACAAGACGTGCCTTATACATCTCCACATTACCATTTGAATCCCTTTTGGTTTTAAATATCCATTTACAACCTACGGGCTTCGCACCAACTGGTAATGAGACAAGTTCCCAAACTTTATTGTCTTGAATAGACTTATATTCTTCATTCATGGCTTCTATCCACTTATGAGAGTTGGAACTTTCCATGGCTTGACGAAAGTTGATTGGATCATCTTTCGACATTCCATTTTCTACCTCATGTTCCTGGAGATATACAATATAATCATCTGAAAATGCAAATCTCCTTTCTCTGGTGGATCACCTTAATGGCACAGATTCTTGAGGTTGAGGTTGTAGAATTTGTTCTTCAGGAACAATTACCTCATCTTGAATGGGGGTTTGAACTATATTATCTTGAACAACATTGTCTGGTCGAGGATCCGAAATTACTTCTCGAGCAATGACAGGTATAGGAACCTGTGATTGGTCAAAAGTAGTAGTAGGAAGTGGGATTACTCCTGCTTCCTCCTCAAAGACAATATCTCTAACTGGATTTCTCCCCCCAAACTCAACATCCTCAAAAAATGTTGCAATTCCCGTCTCAAATATTGACCTATTTGTGGGATCATAAAACTTGTAACCCCGTGATCGTTCGGCATAGCCAATAAAGTAGCTGTTAATGGTTTTAGAGTCCAATTTTCGTTCATGAGGTTTATAAGGCCTCGCCTCAACAGGATAACCTTTTAAACAATTATGCTCACATTAAGTTACCAAACAGATAATCTCTAAATAAATTAATTTAATAACAACATCTCAAGATACCTAGCACAACATTAATACCAAGCCTTTGGGCAGTGATATTAACTGTAAGTGGTATTCTTGTTGTAATGATCAAACATTGACAATAAGTTATGTCAAATAACAAATCTATCTTTTGATGGATTTATTATTCACATTAGGTTTCCTTGACAATTGGCACATGTTTATCACCACAAAATGTGTGTGTAATTCTGCCAAGTATTAATCATGTCTTTGGACTGATAAATACCCGCATGAGATACACAGACATGAACTTCAAAACATTCCATATAAAACAATCAAGACAAGAGATATCACTTTTGTGACATCTTGTTTGAATTGACTTATATTTAGAACATTAGAAAATTAAATTTCTGTAGACGTTGTATGAAATTATATTAAATTTAAAGATTTCTAAATTTGTTACCCCGTATATGTTATATAATCTGCAGCAATCCCAATTATATACATATATATATAAATACATGATGTTCACCATTTGAAAAATGAACCGCCCATCTGAATTATGTTCCATTTCCAGAAAACAAAACAGAATTTGCAACAGAGGGAAAAACAGAAATACAAAAACAGAATATGATTCCAAGAAACTAAATAGGATGAATAAAAGCATATCTATTCTGATGATACACACGATATAACCGCTCTGATACCACTTGTTAACATAAATTTCAGAACTTCATGTTTCGGATCATTTACCATGTATATCATCAAGAAAACAAGACTAAAACAACATACCTGAATCCATCGATGAACGGTTAAACGGAAGCGTCTGATTGTCAATAAAACCTTTGATATTGACTATGTTATTGCCTTCTAATCCTTTCCCTTATGTGCCTTATGTTTCTCCTTGAGAGGATTTAGAAAACAAAACAGTATTCTTGTTTTTTTCACTCTTGGGAAGGAATAGGGACCATAACCTTTTAAAGGTTGTAATTGGTTTTCATAACTGAAAGGTAATGAAAACCAATAAATTAACCATTATTGGTTTCATAACTGAAAGGTAATAAAAACCAATAAATTAACCATTATTAGTTTCATAACTGAAAGGTAATAAAAACTAATAAATTAACCATTATTATTATTGGTTTTAAAACTGAAAGGTAATGAAAACCAACTTTAACCAATATGTTTTAATTTCTATTTCTGCCCCTCATAGAAATAGAAATTATACAATTAGTATCTACACATTAGGTCCATAACACATATATACCCTTAAGCCTATTAACTAAATTGAATCACTTAAATTGTAGGCTTCTTATAAATGATAACACCACATTTAATTATGTGGTCCCATTGAGACATTATCTAACAGGGACGTCATGCTCCCCCACATCCACCGGAAAAAAATTGATTGTAACAAAGGTGTTTGATTAAGTTGAAAATCGAAATTTGAGAATTACAAATTAAGTATTGAAAATTGAATGTTGAATTTTTTAACTGAAAAATTGTTTGATAAAAATTTAAATTCTAAATTAAAAATAATTCATTTGATATGTATAAGTTTAAATTTATTATTTATTATTTTTAAATTGTATATTTCAATTTTTATATTGTGATGGTGGTGGTAGTGGTGGTGGTGATTGTATGATGATGGTAGCGTTGATGGTAGTGGTGGTGGTGATTGTATGATGGTGGTAGCGTTGATGGTAGCGGTGGTAGTGATACTAAAATGATGATGGTGCTTATGAGAATAATGACAACGGTGATGGAAAGTGGTTATAGTGGTAGTGATGGTAGTGGTAGTTATAGTGGTGGTGATGGTAGCGGTAGCAATGGTGATAGTGTTAGTGATAGTAGTGATGGTGGCATGATAGGGGCGGTTACGGTGGTGGTAGCGGTGATGATGAGTTTATAATAGTGTATATTGATACTTATGTTTAATATTTATAAATTCAGTCAAAATTAAGTAAGTTTCATATGACTTAAATTTCTTCATAAGTTTTAACCTGCATTTTAAGATGTACTTAAATTTTTAAGTGATATCAATTATGATTATCAAACGGGCTTAATTGATTATTACTTAATACATTTAGTTTTAAATGCTAAATTATGTTGGTGTTTGATAAAGTTGAAAACTGAAAACTTAAGACAAAAACTTAAGTATTGAAAACTAAATGCTAAATTTTTTTAGCTAAAAAACTATTTGATAAAAATTTAAGTGTTGAACTAAAAAAAAATTGTTTAATATATATAAGATAAAATTTGAAATTTATTATTTTCAAATTGTATATTCCAATTTTTATATTGTGATGTGATGGTAGTGGTAGTGGGAGTGGTGGTGGTGGTGGTAGTAGTAGTAGTGGTAACTATGGCATGGTGGTTGTGGTGGCAGTGGTAGTGATGGTAGTAGTATTAGTAAAATGATGGTGGCGTTTATGGCAGCAATGACAATAGTGATGAAGGGCGTGTGATGTGGTGGTGGTGGTGGTGGTGGTGGTAGTGGCGGCGGCAGCGGTGGCGATGGTGGTAGTAGTGGCGGTGGCATGGTGGTAGTGGTGGTGGTAGTAGCAGTAGCAATAGTAATGGTGGTGGTGGTGATGGCAATGGTGATGGTGATGGCAGTGGTGGTGGCAGCGATCGTGGTGGTGGTGGTGGCAGCGACAGTGGTAGTATGATAGTGGTGGTGGTGGTAGTGGTAGTAGTGGTGGTGGTGGCGATGGCATGGTGGCGGTAATGGTGGTAACGGTAACAATGATGGTGGTGGTAATGATAGTGGTGGTGTCAGTGACAAGATGGTGGTGGTTGTTGTGGTGGTGGTAAACATGTGAGAGTTATATAATATCTATACTATTATTAAAAGTGAACATCTTACTTGGTGTCCATGAATTTCCTTCCCTCCTTTTACCAAGTGACCTTCTCTTTTTGTGCCAAGTGTCAAATTTTACATCCGAAAGGGAAAAAATAAAAAAATAGTCATTAAACGAAGGGCACAAGATTTGAACCTAAATTTATTCACTTAACTTACTAAACGACACTTTCATCACTTAAATAACATTAAAAATGTTAATCATGTTGTTTAATTTTGATAATGTCTAAAATATTATTTGAAAATTTTGGATTGTTTTAATATACATATTCTATATTATTTGACATAATTTGTTTAAAATATAGGTTATATGATATATTTGTTAAAAACATTATTTAAATGGAAATATTTTGAAAATATCACTACTCACTTTTTGACAAAATTGATTGATTGATTGGTTGGTCACTATTCACTTTTTGACAAATTTAAAATTGATTAATTGTAATATTTTGACAAAATTAATTAATTGGTTGTATTATTTTGACAAATATAGTATTGTTGAATTGTTTCCTTTTGGTATACTCACATGGGATGATTAGTTATTTTTATTTGAGTGTATTTATAATCTATTCAACAATTACAAAACTTTTAGAAGGGGTATATGTATATATATACACATTTGATATAATATAAAAAGAAATGGTTGCAAAGTTGCAGCATATTTCACATGTTGAAGTTTGAATTTGAAATGTTGTAGCTACATCTTTATATAAATTAATGTGGACTTTGCAGGCATATTTTTTTTTATACCTCATTTCTTTATATATATATACAATACATGTTAGTCAAAACCCACATGTTAGTAAGTTTTGTTCAACTTTCAGCCACAATATTTGACAAAAGGAAAGGATGCCACATGATGAAAAGTTCAAAACAAATAGGTGCCTCGTGATTTGTCAGAGGAGTGTCTGCCTCTCCAACGGGTATATTTTTGGGCATAAATAGAAGTGTTTTGTGTGAAGAAAAATCAAGAACTTGAAGAGAAAAAATCTATGTGCTCCAAAATTTTGAGTGTATTGTAGTATGTTCTTTCACTTTTAGATCTAAGTGTATTCTTTGTTCTTACACTTTCATATCTACTCTTTGTGAGAAAATTATTGTAAAATGGGTTGAAGTACCTCTTATTTTTATTCATTATTTTGTGAGAAAATTTTGTAAGGGTAAGGCATTTATTGTTGAGTGAGGCTCAATAGATAAAAATAAGACATGTGTAAAATCCACAAGCTTGGTGATGCCTTGGTAGTGTATTGATTCATTTTGATAGTGAAAAAATTCTTAGGGAGGTTCCTTGGGGAGTGGACGTAGGCCTGGCGTGCCAAACCACTATAAATCTCAGTATTTGATTTTCTCTCCCTATCTCTCTTATTTTTATATTAATAATTATTGTTTTGTTTTTATTCTGAATATTGTGTTTATTATTTTTTAATATTGTAAATTATTTTTTAATAACCCAATTCACCCCACATCTTAGGTTGCCTAACTGGGATAACAATTGGTATCAGAGCCAGACTCTAGTTTGTCTGACTTAACCGTCTTAAAGTAGATCATGGCAACCCCTAGTTATTCCTTACCTGAGGGACAAGCATCCAATAGGCCACCATTTTTTAGCGGCACAAATTTTAGCTATTGGAAAACTATGATGACCATATATGTTCAATCTAGTGATTATGAATGTTGGAAAATTATTTGCAATGGTCCAAAAATTCCTACCAAAATCGTAGATGGCCTTAAGGTACCAAAACTTGAAGATGAGCGGAATGAGTCAGATATTAGAATGACCCAAATTAATGTCAAAGCCACAAACATGTTGTACTGCGCCTTAGATGCCTACGAGTTCAATAGAATCTCCACATGTAAAATCGGAAAAAAAAAAATGGGATAAGCTTATAGTGACTCATAAGGGAACCGAACAAGTTAAAGAATCTAGAGTCAGTTTGCTAGTCCATAATTATGAACTTTTTAAAATGAAGCCTGATGAAACTATTCCTTAAGTGTTTACTCGCTTTACTGATATTATTAATGATTTAACTTATCTTGGCAAAATATATACTAATGCTGAAATTGTAAGAAAAATGCTTAGATCATTGCCAAAAAGTTGGGAGACAAAAGTCATTACCATTACCTAAGTCAAGGATTTATCAAAACTAAGTCTAGATGAGTTAATGGATCTCTCTTAACTCATGAGCTCATAATGCAAGAAGGAAAGGAAAAGGAGGACAACAGCAAGAAGAAAGGAATAGCCTTCAAATCCACCTCAAAACATCAAGAGGATGAGGAAGATGATTCAGATGCTGATGAGGAAATGGCATTTATGACTAGGAAGTTCAAAAGGTTTGTGAAAAAGAAACCAAGCGTGCGAAATTTTTTCATAAAAGACTTCAATAACAAGGATTTTCAAACGAGAGAAAATCACAAAAAATCTGAAGTTACTTGCTACGAATGCAACAAACCTGGACACTACAAATCAGAATGTCCGGAACTTAAGAAACAATTCAAGAAGGACAAGAAGAAAGCCATGATTGAAGCATGGGGAGAAGATAGCGATGAAAGCAATTCAGAAATTGAAGTTTGCAAAAATGAGGTTGCTAACCTATGCTTAATGGCACTTGGAAACGAAGATGAGATAAATGATGAATCTTTTATGTTTGATGAATTACATGCTGAATTTAAGAAACTTAGTTTGAAAAGTAACTATAAAAAAAAAGTGATTTTAAATTTATCAAAAGAAAATGAATCCTTAACGTCCAAGATAAATGTTTTAGAAAATGAAGCCATGAAAATGAAAAAGGAAAATGAGATTTTAACTCGAAAAGAGTCTTCAATTTCTGAAAAAAAAAAATTTAGTTGTATTGCAAAAAGAAAATGAGTCTTTAAAAAAGGAGCAAATTGTTTTGAAAGAAAATATTGAAGACTTGAAAAATACTCTTTCAAAATTCACTCAAGTAAAGAGACTTTAGATAAAATTCTTAAAAATCAAAATCGTATTTTTGGTAGAGTCAGAATTGGATATAAACCTTTTTCAAAAGTAAAAACTGTCAAAAATGGTTTTGTGTGTGCATCTTCTAGTCTCTCTCATCTCACATATCATTTTTGTGGTACAAAATGTCATATTTTGCCTTCATGTCCTGTTAAAAAAAATCCTTTTGCTACAATAAAAAAGATGTGGATCCCTAAGGACATTTCAAGAATGTCAAATTCTAATTTTTATAGACCCAAGAAAATATGGATACTAACAGAAAAATCAAATTTTTGTAGGTACGTTTCAAGACAAAATCCAGTAACGATGGATGGTATCTCGACAGTGCATGTTCGAGGCACATAACCAGAAATAAAGCTACATTGGCCATACTCCAACCAAAGGATGGTGGATATGTGACTATTGGCGGCAATAGCAAGGGTAAAATCATTGATGTAAGAAGTATTGGTAAAAATCCTTCTTCTATTATTGAAAATGTTTTACTTGTTAAAGGTTTAAGACATAACTTGCGTAGCATTAGTCAATTATGTGATAAAGGTTATAAAGTTATTTTTAAGAAAACTCATTGCACTATTGAGAACACCCTAGAAAACAAAACTTTATTTGTAGCTTATAGACATGAGAATGTATATGTGTTTGATTTGCATGATTTGTCTTCTCATTTTAATATTAAATGTTTATCTGCTATAAATGATAATGGTTGGATTTGGCATAGAAAATTAGGACATGCTCATTTTGATTTAATTTCCAAACTTTCAAAAAATGAGTTAGTTATTAGTTTACTAAAAAATGTTTTTGAAAAAGACAAACTTTGTGATGCATGTCAATTTGGAAAACAAACTAGAATTTCTTTTAAATCCAAAAATATCGTTTCAACTACTAAACCGCTTCAATTCTTGCATATTGATTTATTCGAACTATCTAGAACATTATGTTTAGGACGAAAATCGTATGCTCTTGTTTGTGTTGATGATTATACTACATATACATGAGTATTATTTTTAGCACACAAAAATGAAGCTTTTTATAATTTCTCAAGACTTTGTAAAAGAATTCAAAATGAAAAAATTCTTAATATTTGTAGTAGTAGAAGTGATCATAATAGAGAATTTGACAATGATGATTTTATTATGCTTTGTGATGAGTTTGGAATTGATCATAATTTTTCTGCCCTTAGAACTCCTCAACAAAATGGTGTGGTTGGAAGAAAAAATAGAACTTTTGAAGAAATGGCTCGTACTATACTTTGTGAAAATAATTTGCCTAAATATTTTTAGATGGAAGCCGTTAACACTACATGCTATGTTGTAAACTGAGCTATGATTAGATCTATTCTTAAGAAAGCCCCTTATGAAATTTGAAAAGGTAAAAAACCTAATATTAGTCACTTGCGTGCATTTGGTTGTAAATGTTTTGTATTGAATAACAATAAAGATAACTTAAGAAAATTTGATGCTAAATTGGATGAAGCTATATTTCTTGGTTATTCAATTTCTAGTAAAGCTTATAAAGTATTCAATAAAAGAATTCTACTTGTTGAATAATCTATGCATGTTGTTTGATGAATCTAACAACATTATTTCCAAGAATCTTGTAAGTAATGATATTATAGAAAATCAACCAAGCATGGAGAGCATTTACATAAAAGAAAATGAATAAAATTCATTACGTGAACATAAAGAAGAAATGACAATGAAGAAACTTCAAGAAATATATGCTCTTCTAGAAAATGACTCAAATCTACCAAAAAAATGGAAGTATGCTCATGGCCACCCCAAAGACCTTATCATAGGTGATGCGGCAAAAAGTATAGAAACTCATTTCTCTGTTAAAAATGTTTGTGGTAACTTAGCGTTTGTTTCACAAATTAAATCAAAATTGTTTTTAGAAGTTGAAAATAATGAAAACTGGATTTTTGCAATGCAAGAAGAATTAAATCAATTTGAAAGGAATGAAGTTTGATTTTTGACCCATTGACCTAAGGATCATCCCGTTATTGGTAAAAAATAGGTTTTTCGAAATAAGATGGATGAATCCGGAGTTGTAACAAAAAATAAAGCTAGATTAGTAGCTCAAGGTTATAATCAAGAAGAGGGGCATTGATTTTGATGAAACTTTTGCAGTAGTTGTTAGACTTGAAGTTATTAGAATGTTACTTACTTTTGCATGTTTTAAAGATTTTAAATTATATCAAATGGATATTAAAAGTGTTTTTTTAAATGGGTACATTTCGAAGAAAGTTTATGTTGAACAACCTCCCAGTTTTGAAAATCATAAATACTTGGATCATGTTTTCAAACTTTCAAAAGCCTTATGTGGCTTAAAACATGCTCCTAGAGCATGGTATGAAAGATTGAGTAATTTTCTACTTAAGAAAGATTTTTCTAGAGGAAAAATTGATACAACTTTTTTTTATAAAAACCAAAAAGGAGGATATGCTAATTGTTCAAATTTATGTTGATGATATCATTTTTGGTGCTACTAATGAAAATTTGTGCAAAACGTTTGCTAAATATATGCAGGGTGAATTCGAAATGAGTATGATGGGAGAGTTAAATTACTTTTTTTGTCTACAAATTAAACAAACCAAGGATTGGATCCATTTAAATTAAACAAAATATATCAAGGATCTACTTAAAAGGTTTGAAATGGAATTATCAAAGCCTGCAACAACTCCAATGAGCACATCAATAAAAATTGACAAAGATGAGCAAAATAAACCGGTAGATGAAAAGAAATATTGAGGTATGATCGGTTCCTTACTCTATCTTACTACTAGTAGACTCGATATAATGTTTAGTATTTGTATGTGTGCACGTTTTCAATCTGCACCTAAAGAGTCACACATCACCGGAGTCAAATGTATTTTCCGATATTTTGTTGGCACTCCAAATTTGGGACTATGGTATCCTAAGGGAAGTAAGTACCTTTGAACTTTTTGGTTACTCGAATGCTGACTTTGCGAGATGTAGACTCGATCGAAAAAGTGCAAGTGGTACTTGTCACCTTCATGGACACTCACTTACTTATTGGTTTTGCAAAAAAATAAAATTAAGTGGCTCTGTTAGCTGCTGAAGCAGAATACATTGTCGTCGCTGGGTGTTGTGCACAATTGCTTGGGATGAAACAACTTCAAGATTTTAGACTTCACTATGATCTTATTCCTATAAAATGAGACAACACAAGTGCCATTAACCTTTCAAAAAATCATATTCAGCACTCACGCACTAAACACATTGAAATAAGGCATCATTTTCTAAGAGATTATGTACTCAAAGGTGTCATTGAACTCGAATTTGTCCCTATAAATCGTCAATTAACTGACATATTTATCAAGCCTCTTAATAAAGAACAATTTTGTTATATTAGAACTGAACATGGTATGATGAATACTCCTATATGATGTTTATTTTTTTTAATCTAAATAAATAAATAAATAAATAAAATTAAAAAAAATATTTTGTATATTCTCTCTCTTGCTCGCTCTCTCTCTCTCTCTCTCTCTCTCTCTCTCGCTCTTCCTTTCATCCTCAGACACCATCTTCATTTTCACCATCGTCCACCACCAACTTTACCATCCACAACATCATCCATAAACTTCATCACAAATATCTTCAATTTACATACATCCACATCTGATCTACACAACATTCATCCCCAATCTTCTCCATCATTTCCGTTCATCACTATCATCATCAACCCAAATCCCTCACCGATCTAACCAAAATCCATCCCAAATCTACAAAAATCCATCACCGATCTACCAAGATCTATCTCCGATCTATCGATCTTCACTATTCTTTCCGATCCTTTTCATCGAGGTAGATCTACATCATTATCATTATCTTTCACCATTGTCACCGATTTTCATCGTCATCGACGAATTTTACATCCGCCAACATCTTTTTCCCTATCAATATGTTAAAATTATTTTTGCACTTTGTTATATTTCTTATATGGTTGTATGTGGTACAAACCCTCCTGTATTTAATAACAATTACTTCTACCTGGTATGAAATATTGTTTTTATTTGTATTTTCTCTTTTTATGCTAGTGCACTTGGTGTAGTTGTTTATGGCTGGATCTTAATGGTCCTTGGTTTTATAAATTGGTAATCATTTTCTTATAATTTGTGTAATTTTCTTCTGTGCATTAATTTAGGGAGAGACTTGTATTATGTAATCTTTTGAGATTAAATCAATAAAATAAAAAATAAAAATATGAATAATTTTAAGAGGACATTTGTACATTCTATGCATGATTTTAGGGGGAGTATATATCATTATCAACTATTTTTTTTCCTCCTTATATGCAATTTTTTTTATATATAGCAAAGACAGATAATTTTTTAGAGAGAAATGCTTGCAATTTTATTTCAGAAGGAGAAACTACTGATCGATTACATGTACGGGTTGAGAAGGCTTCGTAGATTTTTTGAGTTTCACTTCTCTCAACAACTTTTCATTAGCCTCATTTACATGGATCTCTCTATTTTCGATTTCTGTGAGTCTTGGTATTATAACCGTTGCATAATATTGCACTGCATTCTCCAACTACGAATTTTTCCTTTCTAGCACTCTCTTCTCTTGACGAATATTAGCCAGTTGTTATTTTAATAAGCACACATCGTCTCTCCATTGTTGATTTTCTTGTATTCTTGCTTGTAGTCGTCGAGCCATATTGGAAACTGCAGTCATTGCTTGTGTACTAAGAGTCATAGTGTTATTAATATCATCAATATCATTCCGATTACCAAGAATACTAGGACTCTCAATTACTGGAATAGCGTGTGACTACACCATTGGTAACCTCTTATTTGCCTGCATTACAGGCACCTCATGCATGTCAAAACCATTGATGGCTAAGGTAAGAAACGACATGATTACACAAAAAGGTAAAACAAAATTTTCTCTCTCTCTCTCTCACATTTTTTTTCTCTTTTACATCTATCATGTAAAACCTTTGATCCACCAAAATCGATTAAGTTTTAGACCCTAGTTCTTGAGGCCAAAATGAAGAGCTTGGTGAGGGCAACATTTTGATCGATGGAGATCGAAATTCGACAAAATCGAAAATTTGGATTTTTGCTTATTTCCTCTTCTAACTTGACGTAGGGATTTTTCCTACATTTCTTTATGCACTTTTACTTGATTATAGAGAGTTTAGAGTTGTATATAATTTAATTAAAATTTTTAAAAAAAATTGTGATTTATTTGCTTAAAAGAGAAATTTTGAAAAAAATAAAAAGTTGATGCCCAAATTGCAAAAGTGTAAACTTGGAATATGTTTGTAAGATTATGAAAGAGTTATGTTTTAAATTTGAACAAAAACGGACTTTGATTTGATTGGTTTTGAAATTTTTACCGGTTTGTGACCAAAAAAGCATTTAAAAAAAACAAAACAAAGGAATTACGTTTAATTTTTGGGGCTTTCGATCAAAATAGGATGTCATAATTGAATAATGCTTGGGGAATGAGTTTGGAAAGAAAATAATGTTTTCTTGGGCATTAACGGTATTATTTTATTTAATGTATCTGTTGGAATAAAATCAACACGGTTAGAAATGGACCTTGAGAGGTTACCAGACGTGATTGTGACATGAAAACTAGTGTAGTTGTTCATATTTGATAAGATGTGGAATAGATTGTATTTATCGAAATTTTTGTTGGAATTTAATTGTTTAAATATCTATTTAGAAATATCTGTTTTGGGCTATCGGTGGAGGATAACCATGATTGTTGTAGAAATACATGAGACTTAGGTAAATGGAAGCACATTTCTCATTTGTTGCATTGGACATTGCATTACAGTCATTTCATTGGAAATGTATCTGTTCTTTGAGAAATGTTTGGAAATGTATCTATTTTTAAATGATGAAACTCTCGGCGTACTTCATCTCGGCAAGACTCTGGTACAAACAAACGGTCACGATATCTCACACTTTGGTCGGGATACATAGTCAAATCTCTTTCTACTTTCCCATTGGAAATCTTTTCTCGAAAGGATTCCACCTCAAGGTCACCCTTCTGCGCTTCCAACACTCGGTTCACAAGTGTAGGTTGTGCAACTACTGAAAACAAAGCTGCGAATTCAACAGACTCGCCCAGTTGCAAGTCAAACTCATTAAGAGTACCCAATATTTCCCATTCTTGGATAGCGATAGAAGCTACACTGCTAACTGGCTTTCTACTCAAGGCATCAGTCACAACATTGGCCTTCCCGGGATGATAATACAACTCAAAATCATAATCCTCTATGAATTCCATCCACCCCCTCTGTCTCAAATTTAAGTCTTTCTACGTAAACATATATTTCAGACTCTTGTGATTAGAGAACACTTCAAATTTCTCACCATACAGATAGTGCCTCCAAATCTTCAAGGCAAATATCACTGCTGCTAACTCTAGGTCATGGGTGGGATAATTTCTGTTATGTGTTTTCAATTGCTGTGAGCCATAGGCTACCACTTTACTTTCTTGCATCAATACACAACCTAAACCTTCTTGTGAAGCATTACAATAAACTGAATAACTCAAACCCCTCTCCGGTATAATCAATACTGGAGCAGTGGTAAGTCTAATCTTGAGCTCTTGGAATGACCTTTCACAAGTCTCACTCCATACAAACTTGATTTCCTTTCTAGTCAACTTAGTCAAAGGTGAAGCTAGTCTAGAGAATTCCTTTACAAACCGACAGTACTACCCGGCCAACTCCAAGAAACTACGAATCTTGAAAGCATTCTTAGGTTGTGCCCAATCTTGCATTGCTTCTACCTTGGATGAATCTATAGTCACCACTTCCCTTGACACTGCATGCCCTAGGAATTTAACCTCTTTCAGCCAAAAGTCACATTTTCCAAACTTAGCATACAACTTATGGGCTCTAAATAACTCAAGTACTACTCGTAAATGTTCCTCGTGTTCCTCCTCAGAAGGTGAATAAATCAAAATGTCGTCCACAAAGACAACCACAAAACTATCTAAGAATTCACGGAAGATCTGATTCATTAAATCCATAGCATTAGTTAGCCCAAAAGGCATCACAAGAAACTCATAATGGCCATACCGCGTACGAAATGCCGTTTCAGGATATCTTCCTCCCTTACCCTCAACTGATGATAACCCGATCTCAGGTCTATCTTAGAAAAACAACAAGACCCCTTTAACCGATCAAACAGATTATCTATACGAGGCATTGGGTACTTATTCTTAACAGTAACCCGGTTCAACTTTCTGTAATCAATACAAAGCCGTAATGCTCCATCTTTCTTTTTAGCAAAGAGAGCTGGCGCTCTCCAAGATGAAGTACTAGGGAGAATAAAACCCTTATCTAACAATTTCTAGAGTTGAATCTTTAACTCACTCAATTTAGCAGGTGCAAATCTATATGGAGCCATAGAAACCGGTGCCGTGCCAGGCACTAAATCAATAGAGAACTCGATCTCTCAGTGAGACGGTAAACTAACAAGATCCTTGGGAAAAACATCCGAGTATTCACAAGCTACCCATGGCAATTCAACCCGAATTTCATCACACTCACTACTCAAAAAGCTAACAAGAAGACAACTAAGTTCACCCTGCCCACGCGGATCATATACTGGTGATAAGACTCTATCCACCCGGTCTCCCAAGAAATAAAAGCAATCACCGCTCAAGGTACATATAGTAACCTTCTGACGGTAGCAATCTGTAATAACCCGGTATGATGATAACCAGTCCATACCCAATATGACATCAAAGCTAAGCATGTCAATCAATACAAATGCAAAAGGTAATTGACGACCAGCAACCTCGATGTCACAACCGCGACATCCCTGTCTCAAGACAGTCTAACCACCAATAGGTGACTCTACACAAATAGGAGATGCTAACTGTGCCAACTCTAAACCCAAAAATGATGTAAATGCATACGAAATAAAAGAATGGGATACACCCGTATCAATCAACACATTAGCAACTGAATTGCAAAACAAAAGGTACCTCTCATTACAGAAGGAGCAGGTACAAGATTTGGCCCTACAATTGTATACATACGTCCAGTAGGCCTTTGCTCAACCTGCTCTCCCCTCGGAGCATAAGCCTGATGCACAGACTGAGCCGAAGAGATTTCCTGATTGGCTCTCGAGGCCTGTGCTGACTGTGTCAGCTCGTAACTATGTGTCTGCCTCGAACCAGATGCACCAGGTGTACCACCCAACTGTAGGCAAAACCTCTTCAGGTGCCCCGCCTACCCGCACTGATAACAAGTGAGCGGCTGGCCTCTTCCCTGACTCTGGCTCTGAAAATGAGCCGAAAATGATGCTGCTCGCTGTCCTCCTCCTCTCTGAGGACAAGCTGGAGACTTGTGGCCCAACTGACCACACTTAAAGCAAGTAAAATCTCCCTGCCCATCTCTCCCAGAACCTGAACTCGGTTTTGAAAAAGTGGACCTCGACTGAGTTCCCTGGGACTGCTGAGGGTAGGAACCCCTTTGCCTCTTACTATCTCCTTGACTATCCTGACTCCTTCTGGAGCCCCTCATCATTTCATCTTCTGCCTGCATAATAGTTTCAAGGTGGGCTGCAGACTGCACAAGGCGCCCATAATCTCTAGTCATGGAACCGGCAACTTTATACATTAGCCCGGTCCTTAACCTCTTTTCAAACTCCAAACAATTGTGCTCCTCAGTCGCCACCAACTCAAGTGTAAACCTCGATAGACTAGTAAAGGTTGCCTCAAACTCAGCCACTGGCGTGTTCAACTGCAACAATTTAGAGAATTGATCTCTCAACTTCTCCCTAACTGTGGGAGGTAGAAATTTATCCTGGAAAGCCTCAACAAAAGCCTTCCAAGTTCCTCTAATGCGCCCACGCGCATACTTGCACCACTGACCCGCATCCTCCTTCAACTAGAAAGACGCCAAGGTCACTTTCAACTGATCATCCTCGATGCCAAGCATCTCGAATGTCTTTACTAACTGTTCTAGCCACTCATCTGCCTTCAGTGGCTCCATGGGATCACCCACAAACTCATCCGGATTCGATCGGAAGGACTCCTTCTTCAGAAAAGATGGCCCTGCTTTAGCTACTTGGGCTTGGACCTGATTCTCAGCCTTGAGAATGTCCATAGATTCCCTCAATGCTCTTGCCATTTCACGAGCTAAGCGCCCATGGCCTGATGACCAACTGGTTCAGCCACATTGGCTTGACCAATTCCTTCCTCCTATGCTGAAATGTCATCCGGTATTGGCATTTCATGCCCCATAGGTCTACCACGTCTACCACCACCACGTCCACATCTAGACATCCTAATAAAGGTAGTAACAGGAGATTAGCACATTCACAAATGTGACGACGCTAACTCACTTGTGTCCTAACACATTGGACAACAATAAATCATTCTATGCAAGCACATAGTCACAGAAACACATACAAATTTTATTCCCAAATAATGACCGTCCCACGGCATTGCTAGAGTTCTAATTAGAAATACTAGTGATCAAGTGCTCTTCCTATAGGACTTCCATAAAATGTAGACTCAATCAACATCTTAGGAACCAAATCCCATACTCACATAAGCATATAAACATGTTATCACATAAGCATACAATACATGCTAACGTCTCAATCAAGCGAGACAAACCCATTGTGGTCCTAACCACTTCCCATGTACCCAAAGTATTTAAACCCGGTACGCTCTGATACCAAGTTGTAACGCCCCCAAAATAATACAATAAACCTATCTATCATGCGGAAGAATATAACAGAAATACAATACTTTCATTCATCAGAGTTTACTGTTTAACAACCAGTTAAATGCCATGTAGGCTTACATCTTCCCAAGTCATTGCTTGGTTTCACAAAGTGAGTCTTGCTCATTACATCTTAGGCCCTTGGCTTTACAAACAATAATCATACAAATAACAAAACATAATCGAGAAGCTCTTGCTTCCTAAAAGTTCCCCTCACGCTATTGCCTTGGCGGAAGCATATCACTTGCACCTGAAAATGGTATTCCCATATAGGGTGAGCTACAACCCAGTAGAAATAATCTAACACAATATATGAGATTTAGCAAAGGTATAAGTACCATATGCATAAACAATGCCAGTACCAAAACATCCACAAACTTGCATGCTCATATCATGCTAAGTTGTTCACACCTTAATCCATTTTCATTCAATTCAATTCCAGTTTATTTATACTTCTCAATTCATGAGTCAAATTCATTATCTATCAATAACCAAATTGAGACTACAACTCAATGGTTTTTCCCCAATCATACAAAACACACATAAACACTTCTATCTGCCATTTTATGGATATTTCATCCGCGGGAATCGACACTAATTTATCTTTTCTCAAATATGCCATTTTACGGATATTTCGTCCGCAGGAATCAGCACCCATATATATATGATTTCGGGTCTTTCACCTAGGACACTCTAGCCAACTTGCTTTTAGTGGAGTCCATCCCCTTTCTCCTCCCAAATAAACATACATATACAATGTATTTATAAATATAGTCATATGCAATAACAACCAACATTTGATTAGCATTAAATTGCCTAATCCTTATGAAATTTCTACAACAATCACAGTTATCCTCCACATATAGCCCAATACATTTATCTCTAAATAGACATTCAATCTCAAGATAAATAGTTTATTCACAACTTCCAAAACTGTAAGATAATACATATCTAATTTCACCATCTATACCCATAACCTTCCAATTTCATATTTTCAATGCTAATCCCAATTATTTATGCAAAATAATAATTTAATCAAAATTAGGGAAAAATCTCCCTCTTTCCGAATATCAATCCAAACACCAAAATCAACTATTTTGGCACAACATGATCTTATATTCAAGCCTCATACTCATTTACCTCATATTCATAAAATACCCCTATTTTCATTTCACACCCAAATCCTAAATTTGTCCAAATCATAACCAAATCTCATCATCTATACACAATAGCAAATAACTAAGTTAAGAGCCATATTAGAGTGTAGAAAATCCCTACCTTAAGCTTAGAAGAGAAGATGAGCAAAACAAGGTTGGAAATCCAAAGATGTCGGAACATACTTCTACTTGGATCAAAACGAAGCTCTTGACAAGCTCTACACTTAATCTCAAAGGAGTAAGGCAAGGAGATGCTTCCAAGAGAGTAGATCTAAAGATCTTTGAGCAAAAAGTGATCTTGGAGAGGGAGAGAGTGACTCACGGCTTGGAGAAGGAAAAAGAGAAGAAAAGTAAAGAAAAGGTTAAGCGAGAGACTTATTTATAGTGCTAGGTCATAATGAAATAAAGTCCCAAAGTCAACCCAAAAGATCAAGTCAAAATCCCAAAAAGTAGGGCCAAAAATCGAACTGAAATCTGGAAAAAGTTCTGCAGGGGTCGACCCTATGAAGAAACTTATGTTTGACAGCATGCAAGGGGGTCGACCCTTAGACAAGCTGGGGTCGACCCTCCACAGACTGGTGTCTACCCTATTTTCCAACAACACTTCCAGAAACTTCACCAACAGGTAAGGGTTGACCCTTAGAAAGGCTGGTGTCGACCCTAGAATAGAATTTCTAAGTCTCCAAGGAACTTTTGACAAGAACAAGTGCGAACAACCAAACCCAACAAGTTTAAATCGGATTATACTCCTCTAAAACCAACCTATAACAACACCAAGGATTTTCAAAATAAAATTAAAGGATTCGAATACACTTCCCAAAAGCTTTGAAGGACACAAGTGTTACAGAGAATGAGTTTGGAAAGAAAATAATGTTTTCTTGGGCATTAACGGTATTATTTTATTTAATGCATCTGTTGGAATAAAATCGACATGGTTAGAAATGGACTGTGAGAGGTTACCAGACGTGATTGTGATATGAAAACTAGTGTAGTTGTTCATATTTGATAAGATGTGGAATAGATTGTATTTATCAAAAAAATTTTTTTGGAATTTAATTGTTTAAATATCTATTTAGAAATGTCTATTTTGGGCTATCGGTGGAGGATAATCATGATTGTTGTAGAAATACATGAGACTTAGGTAAATGGAACCACATTCCTCATTTGTTGCATTGGACATTGCATTGCATTTATTTCATTGGAAATGTATCTTTTCTTTGAGAAATGTTTGGAAATGTATCTATTTTCGAAAAGATAAATGCTTGGTGAATCTGGGTAGGGGGTGTAGAACCGCACGGTTAGGTGTCGAGCCTTCCAGTTTACTGGTAAAAATGACAGTGGTAGTGCATTAGGGCCTACTTGCAGATACTCACATAGAGATTCACAGAGCCTGTATTCATGTAGCAGATATGGTTTAAAATGGAAATGGTTTTATATCTGTTGTTGCATCTCAGCATTGCATGCTTTATAAAAAGAGAGATAAATTATTTTATCATGAGCATGGCATGAGCATACTCCTCTTTAGTCTTGTCATGGTTTATATGTTGTGTAGTATATCTCTACTGGGCTGTGACTCACCCTATAAAGGAAACCATTTTAGGTACAGGTACTATGCCTCCGCCAAGGCATTGACTTGGAAGGACTCAGAGCTGAGGCTTCATTTTTGTTTTATTGTTATTTGTTGAATGTAAGCCCAAGGTTGTATTTGCATTGAGTTGAAACTCCATTTTGTGTAACCAAGAATGTTCTTGGATAAATTTGTAAGCCTGTACGGCACTCATTATCTGTTCGGCTTCCATTTTATACTTGTTGTAAAATGCATGCTTAAGATTGGAACTGGGGCATTAAGATGTAAACAGCATGTATTTGGTATTTGGGATTAAATGGAAATGGATGTATGGAATAGTTAGCTAGATATATGTGTTTGTCTATCAGGTGGGTTTGTTGTATAAATAGATATACCTTGCCCAATTTTTGGGGCGTTACATTATTTAAAAATTTTAGATTTTTTTAATATACATATTTTATATTATTTGACACAAAATATTATCTATTTAAAATATAGGTTGTATGATATATTTGTTAAAAATATTAATTAAATGGAAATATTTTGAAAATATCACTATTCGCTTTTTTAACAAAATTGATTGATTGGTTGGCTGGTCAATATTCACTTTTTGACAAATTTAAAATTGATTAATTGTATTATTTTGAGAAAATTAATTGATTGGTTGTATTATTTTGATAAATATGATAATGTTGAATTGTTTCCTTTTGATATACTCACATGAGATGATTGGCAAGTGTATTTCTAATCTCTTCAACAATTACAAAATTTTTAGAAGGGGTATATATATACACATTTGATATAATATAAAAGAAATGGCTGCAAAGTTGCAGCATATTTCATATGTTGAAGTTTGAATTTGAAATGTTGTAGCTACATCTTTATATAAATTAATGTGGATTTTGCAGGCATATTTTTTTTTACCTTATTTCTTTATATATATACAATATATATTAGTCAAAACCCACATGTTAGTAAGTTTTGTTCAACTTTCAGCCACAATGTTTGACAAAAGGAAAGGATGCGACATGATGAAAAGTTGAAAACAAATAGGTGCCTCGTGATTTGTCAGAGGAGCGTTTGCCTCTCCAACGGGTATATTTTTGGGTATAAATAGAAGTGTTTTGTGTGAAGAAAAATCAAGAACTTGAAGAGAAAAAATCTGTGCGCTCCAAAATTTTGAGTGTATTGTATTATGCTCTTTCACTTTCAGATCTAAGTGTAATCTTTGTTCTTACATTTTTATATCTACTCTTTGTGAGAAAATTATTGTAAAAGAGGGTTAAAGTACCTCTTATTTTTATTCATTATTTTGTGAGAAAATTTTGTAAGGGTAAGACATTTGTTATTGAGTGAGGCTCAATAGATAAAAGCAAGACCTATGTAAAATCCACAAGCTTGGTGAAGCCTTGGTGGTGTATTGATTCATTTTGATAGTGAAGAAATTCTTAAGGAGGTTCCTTGGGGAGTGGGCGTAGGCCCGGCGTGCCGAACCACTATAAATCTCAATGTTTGATTTTCTCTTCTTATCTCTCTTACTTTTATATTGATAATTATTGTTTTGTTTTGTTCTGAATATTGTGTTTATTATTTTTTAATATTGTAAATTATTTTTTAATAACCCAACTCACCCTCCATCTTGGGTTGCCTAATTGGGATGACAAAAAATATGTTATCAATTTAAAATTAAAATTTATATTTTAAGCACATCGATCGGGTGGGCTCATATCCCTAGTGTGTGTATATATATATATATATGTTCATATGTTGAAAATTGAGACTAAAGGTAAGAAAATAGAACTTTTGAAATAAAAAAAAGGTAGCAGAGAAATTGAAAAGAAAAAGAGGAATAGACAAAAGACTGTGTTACTGTGGAAAAAAGAGTTTCGTGATTCCATTTTATGCAAAACCCTAGTTCATTTTCTTAATCGTTCACAATCAATGTTTTGGTTTAACCTAATACAATCATAATTTGATGTATATGTGGGGACAAAATGTGCATTGGTAGAAAATGGAGATGATTTTCCTCTCTTATCCTTATTTCATAGACACATTATTGTCACATGACTGGATTCTGTTAAAGATTTAAACAAAAGAGTAACCGAAGGGGGATATTGACACTTATATAAGGACCAAAGTGAGATTTGATAAAAAATGCAAAGAGTTAACTGTGACGATTTCATATATGGGGATCAAAGATTTGACCAAAAGTGCAGGGAGTTAACTGTTATGATTTCATGTGTAAGGACTAAAATAATATTTGGTAAACAATACAGGGGTGAAAAATGTAATTTACCCATAAAGAAATTAGGAAAATGCACCGAAGGATTTTATTGATATAAAATTGCCTCAAATTGGGTTTCTATACCAACTTGGGGATTTAATCTACAAACATTATATGATATTCATATGGCCTTGATTTCAACTTAAGGCTACCAATTGAATATCTCTGTTTACAAGTAACTTTCACTCAAACTTTACACATAGGCCTAAGCGAGTGCTAGTTAGCTATTAGTCCACCACAACAATAGACTTTCAATTTTCTTGAGTCTCTCCAAAGCCTATCCATCCTCTAATTCAACACTATATACAAAATTTGTAACTTTAGAATTGATCCCCCTCAAATGTTTGGCCAAATTGCCAATTGGTCGGCGCCACGTTGTTGCTAGTAATAGTCCTTTCATCACTGGCGGTAACTTGAAATAAGAGAAATTGACCATTGAGCAAGGAGTAGCTCTGCCAGTTTTGGCCCCAATTCCTAGACATGGGTTGGCACTTAGTGTTGGACCCCATGATTGGCACTGACTGGGTGGCCCCTGTGCCGCCAACATTGCTGACCAAGACCGGGTTTAAGTAAAAGAGGCCATTGATTGTAAATCTTACTTCTTCTTTTTTTCACACAAGATACCCTGTCAAGGCCATCACACAACCATTTTTGTTAGTCAATTTAAAGGAATGGCAAGATACTAACATAAGACTCGATTCGGGTATCATACCCAATATAAGAGCACAATATAGCGATCCCGATTTTTGACCCGGCTTTTATGGCGTTCCGGACTCAGGTCTTGTGGTTTAATGTTGTTGTTTATGTCTTTTCCTCTTCTTACCCTTTGAATTTGGGTTTTTGATTGTCTCAGGCGTGTTTAGAACAGGTTGGTTGCTAATTGGTCTAGAACCTTGTTGTCCAAAATTTTGGTCATACACTCGAGCAGGTCTTCTTGTGCTCAAGCGGGGTTTGCACTCATTCAGTACTTTGTGCGTCTGTAAAAATACTGCAGAAGTGTTTTTCACACTCGAGCGGAGTTTTTTACGCTCGAGCGGGTCTAAGCTCGAGTGGCCCCTCTGGCGCTCAAGCGACTATTTGAAGTCTGTAAAATACTGGGCGAGTGTATTCTACACTCAAGCAGGTCTCATTGCGCTCGAGCGGGTAGTGCCTTGCTGTTGTGTCTTGGCACTCGAGCGGCCTTTATTGCGCTCGAGCAGGTCGAATTTATGTGTCTGACGCTCGAGCGTCAACCTCTCCGCTCGAGCGGACTGTGCGTATATCAGATTGCGAAAGTGACTTTTTAAATCACTTTTTATGTCATTTCTCTCTCTAAAACTTTCCAAAACCCTAAGTTGAGAGCCTCTCTCTTTAAAATACACACTCTCTCTACATTTTGACCTAGATCTAGTGATCTCTTCACCCTCCTTCCTTTGATAAAAAGATTGAGCTATTCAAGATCTCCATTTTCAACCGAGTAAAAGTTGGTTTCATCACTTTCGAAGTTTATCTCGTGCTTGGCTCTTCTCCTTTGGGCTTCTACACTTGAGGTAGGGATATTCTACTCTCCTATATGGGTTTTAACATAGATATTTATCATTTGGTATAAATGGCGGGATTTGGGAAGTTTGGGTAAAGTTAGGGTTTGAAATTGAAATGTTTGAATAAGGGGTTTTCTAATTTGGGTTCCCTATGGGTATGAGAGGTCTTGGACATGTTATTGCTTGGATATAATTGGTGAAATTGGGTCTTGGGTACCATGTATGTTAAAGGGGGAAAATGCCCTAATTTGAATTAAATAAATTATTTGTATAATAATGAAATCAAGTGTGGAAATATGAAATTGGTTTGGAAATTATGAGATTGGGAAAAATGTGATTAAATGGTGTAGTTGGATTGATAAATCACTCACCTATGGTAAAGTTGATAAATCATTTGTTGATAGATTTATTTATCTGTTTAGAAATAACTGTTTTGGGCTATCGGTAAAGTATAGCCATGATTGTTGTAGAAAATGCATAATGATTAGGTAAATTGAAACTAATCAATTGGATTATGTCATTGAATATGACGGTTGGATTAACACATTGAATATGTGATTTAATTGGTCATTGTATATGACAGCGTGTTTAAATACATTGCATATATATCATTGTTTGGGAGGAGATATGGGATGTACTCTTTTGTTTAGGAGGAGATAGGGGATGGACTCCATTGATAATTAAGTTGGCTGGAGTGTCTAGGGTGAAAGTCCCGAAATCTTATATATCTTTGGGTGTCGGTTCCCTCGGACGTAGTTTCGTAAAATGGCAAGTGAATGGAAGTGTATGAATGATGTTTATGATTGAAGTGTTGATAAATAAGTTGTAGTCTCGTTTCGAATTGTTTGAATAACAATGAGCTAAGTAAATGAATTGATTTTGATAAATAAAGGGAAGTGGATTGATTAGGATATCAATGTCGATTTGTAGTGGTTTTGATGTAAGTTGGTTTACGAGTGTTAAACATTTATCGGATGCTAATGTTTTAGTTAATTCACATATGTTGTTTAGCATGTCTCTACTGGGCTTTGGCTCACCCTACTTGGGACACCATTTTTAGGTACAGGTGATATGACGCCTCCGAGATCTTAGCTTGGGAGGTTTTGGAGTTGAAGACTCCCTTTTGTTATTCGTTTTGATCTTATATGTATATTCAAGCCTAGGGCTTTCCATGTATAGAGCTAGGACCCTTTTGTAACCAAGTAATGACTTGGAAAGCTGTAAGCCCGTAGGGCATTCATTTTGTTGCAAACATGTAATATATATCGTAATACAAACTCTGATGATTGAAAAGATGATATTTCTATTATGTTTTATGGATTTATTGAATGGTTGGATTATGTCTTATTTTGAGGGCGTTACACACAAACTCCCTGGTCTTTATTCTCTAATCAAATTTAATAGATCTAACCAAGCAAATAACTTTGACTAAATTTTTAGTTAATTTGTTTGACTTTTGAGGATGTTCAGGGTAACCAAAATAAAAGAGGGTAAATTATAAATACACCTCTTGAGGTTTGATTAAAATATGAATCGCCCATTGTAGTTTTGAAAATTGCATTCCACCCCTTGAGGTTTCTAATTTCATAACAAATCGCCCCTTTTATTAATAAATCATCAAGCTAATTAACAGTTTTTAATGATGTTAAAAATATGTTTCAATTAATAATTTAGGTAATTTTATTATTGTATAGGAGAGCAATTATGAATTTCATTTTTTTAGTTAATTCTGTTAAATAAAAAATTCAAATAAGGGGCTATTTGTAATTTTTCAAACCACGGGGGGCAATCTATATTTTAAGCAAACCTCAAGGGGTGTATTTGTAATTTATCCAAAAAAAAAATAGTTGTCAAAATGAAATAGCAGAAAGTTATATAAAACACAAATAGCAGAAATTGCCTTATATTAAAGAGTTACCCGTACCTTTGGAAAGATACAGGAATAATTCCAGATCTATATTAGGCAATTTGCAAGAATGCAGGCTTTGCCAGATCAAAGTGCTGGAGAGGAGGGTTGCACCACCCACCATTGTCATTAAATTGAAAAAGGTTAGGTGGGTAGAAGTTTGTAGCAGTCATGGTGATGGTCCTAGGGTGGCACCATTGTGGGTCATCATTGCATTTGATCTCATAGCACGCCCCATAACTCAACCCTTTGTTGAACAGAGCAGTGCTTAGTGCTGTAGTGTTAGTGCCATAGCCTTGGCTATACAAGTTGCCATATCCACAAGCACCTCCCGTGACACCAAAATCATCATGTATAAGAAAAAGTAAATTTTTTATGGGAAAGTTATATAAAACTCTAAAAGTCATTTTGGTACGATAAAATTTAGGAAACGTAAAATGTGATGTTGTGTGTCGAAGCAATGCTATTTTGATGTGCTAAATAAGTAATGTTATTAATAGAAGAAAAAAAAAAATCGTAGAAATGTGCTCAGAATGCAATGTTGACATCATTGCATATATTCTAGTGGAGTGCAGGCCCATTTAGAATGAATGTAATCATTCATGTTTGCATTGTTTTTCCATACTACATGGATAGTTTTTTTTAACGTACCCATTGTTCTGGATGCATCGCCCCACCATAGAAGGTGGCATAAGCATATCCTCCATAGTCACCATAAGTGCTGCGGAGGAATAAATTAAAGAAAAAGAAGAGAAGAGAAATATTGGAGAATGCTTGAATAGCCATAGAGAAAAGGATGAGAGAGAGATGTTAGAAAAGAGAGAGAAGATTGTGTGGTAATAGCTTCTCAGTACAAAGAGAGAGAACAGGGGTTTACTTAAATAGGGGAATGGAGCCGAAGTTGAGGACTTTGAAGGGGTTAGATAGATGGGGGCATTGTTGTATAGTAGAAAGTGACAACTTAGTTGTTATAATAGTAGAGAGAGGAAATAATATGTATTGTATTCAATTAATTAATCATACACAATAACTAAAAGGCCTGCATATAGAGGCTGAGAAAGAGTATCTTATAAGATACCTTACTATGAGGAAGAGTATCTTATAAGAAACTTAACTATGGCAATACAAATATATCTAGGAAATCAATACCTAATATATCTAGGAATATATACAATATATACATTAACATCTCCCCTTAAACTCAAGTAGTATAAACATCTTAAGTTTGGAGAGAGAAACTAAAACATGAAATAAAACTAAATAAAATAAAAAGCAACTAGATTGCAAAGTCCAAACGGGAGCTCAAGTGTAATGACCCCAAAATGCGTATAGAAAGTCATCCTTATTTAATTAGGGTTTAATGTGTTTTAATTCAACTATATCTATCGGAATTAAAGAATTATCTGCTGAGTTATGGCGACCTTTATTGTATCGGCTTGAAATTTTTTTTTACCCTCCGCTCGAGCATGGGCTCATTTTTGACATTCTTAATAGTGTATTTGGAATGTTCTTACCTTATTTTGGGTTATTGTTTGAGGTGGTGGTATGATGGTAAAGTAAGATTGGACCAACGAATTTAATTCGAATAGTTAATCTACGATCAGCCGTCATTCATTTGTCCTTTTCTTTTTCCACACTTTGAATTTGAATGTGAGGTTAGAACCATTGGAAATCTTATTTCCGGGGCTTCGATTTGGACACAAGAACGACCTAGAACGGAGTCCCGATGAGAGAGTTATACCCGTTTGAAATTTTCACATCTGTGCTGGAAGCAGAGCCGCACGTGCGGGGAATAGCGCCGCACGTGCGGCCTGTGCGGGACAGCAGCTCTAAAAACGGGATTTTGGGGCCATTTCTTGCAATTTCTTTTCCTCTCTTCTTCTCCCCTCTTCCATATCCGAAACCCTAGCCCCAAATCCTTGAATTCCTTTACTTTGCTCATGATCCACCATGGTTTTTGGCATCAAGGATGGAGAACAAGGGAGGATCAATGTTTTTACCCGATTAGAACTTGGATTTGTGAAGGCTTCTTCTCAAGCTCACTTCTTTGCTTGACTCTTCAATACTTATATCCATAGATAGATTTGTGACATTTTATTATCTAAATACAAAATTTCCATGTTTAGAGCTTGTAGTGTATAGTATGAGATTTGGGGTTTTATGGTTTGAAGATGTTGGGAGTTAAATTGGTGGGTTAAAATGATGAATTGTGAATCCTAGATGTAGAATCATTGGGAAAATTGGAATTAAAAGTGGTAATTTAAGGAGTGTGAATTTTTGTTAAAAATCCTCATTTTTCTTGAAACCCTAGGTTGAGTAATGATGATACCCGATGATTTGGCCCAAATTGAAAGTAGCATAATGAAATTGAGGTATTGAATTATATGTGTTCAAGTTTAATTAGAATTTGGAAATGTTTGAAAATTATGTTTAAAATTTGCGAATGAACTTTGTTATGAATATTGGAATTCATGCTAGCATGTGAAGGGGAAATTGGGGAAATAATCTATTAATGATATGAATGATATGAACTTGGTTTTGGAATGTTGAAATGGAATTTAAGAATTTCTCTTGAATTATGTTGAATTATATTTAATGATGTTGAGTTGAATCATGTTGCTTATGTTGAATTGTAGTGATTATGTGAGATGGTATTGACTATGTTGACTTTGATTTTTGTGACCTAAAATATAGAGTTTTCCAAAATGGGTTAATCCCAAATTATTTTTCTAAATACTTGTGGGCTTGCTTAGTTATTAAAATCAAGAGAATGATTTATTTTTGGAAAAATATGGAAGATGTCCATACAATTCCTTCCTATCTTGAAATCGAAGTGATTGATTAAAAATTCCATATTGTGTTTGTAAGAATGGTAATCTTCTATTCTATATATAGATATATTAAGATGGAGGAAATTGTGGTATAATGGATGGATAATGGTAGGCTTGTGAAGAATAATAAAGGAAGGAAAGAGAACTAATGACTAAGCTATATATGTGTACAGGGCATACTTCAGGAGGGCCAAGCACTCCGTTGTAGCACTGTGAGTAGTAGTACTTCGATGTATCTTTAACCATTAATGATTATTGTTATCGACGTTATGATCTTCGTCATAAGAATTATGTTGACATGTATGTTATGTATGCTGCGTAAATATTGTGAAATTATGGAAACACCAAAGGTGTATGCTATATGAGGAACATTGTGAAATTATGGAAACATCAAAAAGGATTTGTGAAATATGCATCTCGAATTTGTGAAGTATGAATTTCCGAGTTGTGAATTGTGAAACTATGAAGCCAAGAGCCGAATTGTGAACCTATGAAACCCAAAAGCTAATTTATGTATATGTGAATTTATGTGGCCAGGGGCCATTTGTGAACTATGAACCTATGTGGCCAGGGGCCATTTGTGAAATTATGAAGCTATGAGGCCAAGGGCCAAACTTGTGAACTTGTGAATTTATGAGGCCAAGGGCCGACTTGTGAATTTATGTGGCCAGGGGCCATTTGTGAACTATGAACCTATGTGGCCAGGGGCCATTTGTGAAATTATGAAGCTATGAGGCCAAGGGCCAAACTTGTGAACTTGTGAATCCAAAGGGCCGAAGGCCGATGTGATGAGTTGTGAATCTATGAAACCTAAAGGCTATCGTGAATGTGTGAACCCCTCAGGCCAAGGGCCGAACGGTGGAATTGTGAAACCGATAAAGTCATCTGTAATCTAATGAAAATGTGCTTACTTTGTCCTATTAACTTTACGTTAATTATGTCAACTCGTGGGAATGATGTAACGGTTACCATTAGGACTCTATTAATTACAAGGCAAGGCAACTATGTTAACATATAAGAACGATTAAACAACGGTGTATACTATTGATTAATAGAACACGTGAATTAAGTCATTTACCCAAAAGAATTTATGTTCATTCTTGAAGAATAGATTTTGAGTAAATATAAGAGTAGCCATGTGTATCCTTATGAATTTGAAATTATTTTGCTATGTTGCTTATGAATTGGAAGTTATTCAGAATCTACGATATAAGTGCAAAGTTTAGCATTATTATGTGACTCTCATGAGAATGTGAATTAGTCTCTTATTGTTAAGCGTACGAAAATGACAGAATACAACAAGAAACACTCTAGTTATAATATGTTCCGTTTGAATTAATGAATGATGTTCAAGTATGCTCAGGTATGTTTCAAGTATATGTTACAAGTTTGAATATACTACAAGGTCAAACAAGTTTCAAGGGCTTTATGCCAATGTTTCAAGGGCCTCGTGCCACCACATTTCAAGGGCTTGTAGCCATCAAGTTTATGTTGCAAGATTGGGCCTAAGGCCGTTATGTACTTAGCACAGAATCATACTATTACATTGACATGTATTATGTTTCAAGTTAAGCATCATTTTATTTATGTATTACTATTCACTGAGCCCGGCTCACTCTCTATTATGTCTGTTTCTGTAGGTCAGCAACCAGGTGGTCAGTCCTAGCCAAGACGTCCGTTTTCTTTTGTCAACCTTCGTATGTCCAGGCACTGTATAAGCCATTTATTTTGTCAAGTTGTTAAGATGTTGACTTGCTTATGGGTGTCCCTCTAAGGTTGTTGTATATACTTTCATGTTCATTTTTTTTTTATACGCCCAATCATGGGGCTGGCATTGTAAATGTGTATGTATATGCTCCGGGTTATAGTTGGAACTTTATCTATCCACTATAATGCATGTGATGAATGAGATCCTGGCATGTAGAAGTAGCTCAATGGAGTTTATTTGTTTCATTATTTCCATTTTTTCGTGCTTCCGATAAGGCCCCGTATGTTATGTTACCAGGTTACATGTCCGTTTCCGAATAGGTCATGCCCAAACTTTTAGGGGCGGGTTTGGGGCGTGACATCAAGGGCACTTGAAATAGATTAGAGGTTGAAACTAATTATGGGAGATAGTTTATGGTCGTGCCGGACCGTTGTAGGAACTGGTCGAAACTAATGTCGGGACAATTTAAGGTTATGCCAGACCGTTGAAGGAACTAGCTAGAATCAATGTTGGAATAGTTTACGGGGTCATGTCGGACTGTTATAGAGATTGGATGTTGAATCAGCAATCGTGAAACACACATAACTTATGACGTGGTGCTGAACGATGATGGCAACAGATGACTGAGTGTGTCGGCTTGGATGGCACGCTAGAGGGCGACTTTGGTGGTGCGCTAAGGGCCGGGGTGGCTTGGGTTGTGAGCCAGATGAGGTGGCTTGGGTGGTGTGCCATAGGGGGCGGCTTAAGTTGTGGGTCACATGGGATGACTTAGGTGGTTTGCATGGTGTATAACCATGTTTATCATGATATAGGTATAATAGCCCCCCTCAAACTCAAATAGGTTTGAAGATAGAAACCTATTTGAGGTTGAAGTAGATGGAAAGACAGAGTGGAGCAGAAGCACAAAAAAAAAAAAAAAAAAAAAGATTGCGAGTAAAATATATATATATATATATGATAGAGATATTTGGGGTAGGAATAAACCAACAGACAAAGGAAGAGACCACCATGAAGCGATACTGATAGGAAAATATGACAGTGGAATAGGTTGAGGTTCGACGGGTGGCCAATGCAAGGTTGTCGTCTGCCGGTAAAGCAAAGAACACCAAGAGCTTAACCTATCGCTCTGATACCATATTACAATAGTAGAGAGAGAGAAGAAATAATATGTATTATATTCAATTAATTAATCTTATATAATAAATAGAAGGCCTGTATATATAGGCTGAGAAAAAGTATCCTATAAGAAACCTAACTATGAGAAATAGTATCCTATAAGAAACTTAACTATGGCAATACAAAAATATCTAGGAAATCAATATCTAATATATCTAAGAATATATACTATATATACATTAGCATTAGGAATGCTAACATTTGAGAAAAAGCCAAAAATCACAAAACCTTAATCAAATAATGTTTTTTTTTTTTTTAGGGCAAATTACAGTGGTAGTCACTATAATTTACCTTTTTTTCATTATGGTTCCTATTGTTTCAATTTGCTCAATTTTGCCCCTTAATTTTACGGATTGTGTCATGTTAGTCCAATAAATAATGGCGGTTAAGTTTGATGGACGGATAATCATATGATGTTTCAATTTGGTCCTTGTAGTTTACAAGATGTGTTAATTTGGTCCCTGTTGTTTTGACTTTCCTATAAACTACAAGGATCAAATTGACACATTCTATAAACTACAGAGACCAAATTGACACATCATTTGATTTTCTGCCCATTAAACTTAACCGCCGTTATTTATTAAATTAATATGATACAATCCGTGAAATTAAAAGAAAAGAAAGAAGAATATTTCAGTGGTATTAGAGAAATTAAGTAATATAAAGTGATAAAACTTCCATAACCCTATTTGTCTAAGATGGGTGAAGAAATAATTCAATTAAATTAGTTTAATTGGTGATTATCATAAACAACTTAATATAAAATTTTCAATTGAAATCAATTGAAATAAAGGGATATGTACAGTCGATCCTAATAATTAAGACAAGATTGTTGAGTTGAGAAACACAAGTACAATAGAATTTAGTTTATTCTTGTAACTTTCATGTTAACAAAAACTTTTCGCTAAGAGAAATTATGGTCGTATTTGGCTTAGTTTTGTAATTGTAATTCTAATCAAAAAATTTAATTTTTTGTTTTTTTTTTTTCAAAATTCATAACCAAACAGAATTTAGAAACTATTTTAAAAACTCATAACCAAACACACAATTCAAAAATTCTTTTCAAAATTTATAACCCAAATCTTTTCAAAACTCCATTAAAAAAAAAATCAAATTTTATTTATTTATATATTTTGTTTTTTAAAATTTTACTTAAATCGTAATTTTAAAACTAAACCAAACTTAACTTACTTTTTTGTGACATAATTTCTTAAAACTAATTTTTTAAAGAAGATATTTGAGAAAAAGTTTTCTTTCCCCTTGTTGGGAGCTTTGTTGTCATTTTATTACGACTAAAAGCATTTATATTAAAGGACATTGAGGGGTCACCCCCACGACTCCCACTGTTTTTTCATTGGTCAGCTTTTTTTTTTCAATCACCATCCCTACGTGAGGGTGGGGGTGGTGGGAGTGGTGGAGAAAGAGGGTCTGGGGCATTTTCCTTTATTAAAATCATGTAAATGAATAAAACTAGACACAACTTTGTGTCACAGTTAAATTGAGAATTATATATACACTTTCCCATCAAATCACTTGATGGAACAATAAATTTGACAATTAAAATTGAGCTTTGTTGTCATTGATTGATTCTTATTAAATTAAAAAACTACATTAAGAAAATAACACATCAAAATAAAGAAATTAGGTAAATGTATTAAAGGATTTCACTGATATAAAGTTGCCTCAAATAGGGTTTCTATTCCAACTTGTCATTAAATCTACAAACATTATATGATATTCATATGGCCTTGATTTCAATCTAAGGCTTCCAATTGAATATCACTTTTTACAAGTATCTATGCCACGAACTTTATACGAGTATAGGCCTAAGCGGGTGCTAGTTAGCCACCACAGCAATAGACTCTAAATTTCCTTGAGTCTCACCCATGCCTACCCACCTTCAAATTGAACATGTACAAATTTTTTAACCCATGGCGTTGTGAAAACTTAGAATTGACCCCCCTCAAATGTTTGGCCAAATTGCCAATTAGCCGGCACTGCATTGTAACTAGTAATGGTCCTTCCATCACTGGTAGTGACTTGAAATGACAGAGATTGGCCATTGAGCACGGAGTTGCTCTGCCAGTTTTGACCCCAATTCCTTGACATGGGTTGCCACCCTGTTTTGGACCCCTTGATCGACACTGAATGGACGTCCCCTGCACCGCCAACGTTGCTAACCAAGACCAGGTTGAAGTAAGAGTGGCCATTGATTGTAAATCTTATTCCTCCTTTCTTCACACAGGGCACCCTGTCAAGACCACCACACAACCATATTCATTAGTTAATTTAAATAAGGGAGAAACTACTGACAGTAAGACTTGATCTGAGTATCACACTCGATAAGACATCACAAACTCATTGGTCTTTATTTGATATTCAAATTAACTAGCACAGATTAAGCAAATTGCTTTGACTAATTTTTTAGTTAATTTGTTTGACTCGGGAATGTTGAGGGTATATGTATATAATACTAGTTGCAGAACAATAAATATAAAAAGTTCTACATGACACAAGAGAAACATAGAGTGGTGCTGGGTCCACACCCTTCTGTGTGTTCAGTGCAACTAGCAAAGTTGTGAGGGTAATTAGAGAGCAACCCTTACCTTTGAAAAGATACTGGAACAATTCCAGCTCTGTATTGAGCAATTTGCAAGAAAGCAGGCTCTGCCAGATCAAAGTGTTGGAGGGGAGGGTTGCACCACCCACCATTGTCATTAGATTGAGAAGGGTTAGGTGGACAGAAGTTTGTACCAGTCACAGTGATGGTCCCAGGGAGGCACCATTGTGGGTCACTGTTGCATTTGATCTGATAGCATGCCCCGCAGCTCAAGCCATTGTTGAACAGAGCAGTGCTTAGTGCTGCGGTGTTAGTGCCATAGCCTTGGCTATACAAATTGCCATACCCACATGCACCTCCTGCCACACCAAAATCATCAAGTATTAGAATCCCAAAACATCAAATTTATCAAATTTTACTAGAAAAATGTCATTCTTTTAACCGTCAAGTTTATAAAACTCGAACAGAAGTCACTTTAGTAGACTAAAACTCAAGGTAAGTAAAATGTCAAGTTATGGGTCAAAGCAATGCAATTTTGTTCTGCTAAATCAGTAATTCTAAAATCGCATATTTTATTTATTTACAGATATGTGCTCAAAATAGCAACACTGCATATTCATCTTAAACGGGGCCACTAGAAAGAGTAGTGCTGACAATACTACATTTTTTATGCATTTTCTTAATTTTTATTTATTTATTTATATATTTGTATTTTTTTCTGTACTAAATGGAAAATTTGTCCAACTTACCCATTGTGCCAGATGCATCACCCCCACCATAGAAAGTGGCATGACCACCTTGCCACCCTCCATAGTCACCATAAGTGCCGCGGAGGCATAAATCGAAAAAGAAGAAGAGTAGAAGAGAAACAATGGAGAATACTTGAATAGCCATTGATATATATATATATATATATAGAGAGAGAGAGAGAGAGAAGATTGTGCGGTAAGAGCTTCTTAGTACAAAGAGGGGAAATGGGGCTTTACTTAAATAGGGGAATGGAGGCCAAGTTGAGGACTCTGAGGGGGTTAGATAGATGGGGGCACTGTTGTATGGTAGAAAGTGACAACTTAGACATGCTCACTTTTGAAAGATGGCCAAAAGCACAAAACCTGAATCAAAATGTTTTTCAAGGTCATGTACAAGGGATCAAAGTTGCACATGCAAATGTTCTGACTAAACTACCAACTGCAAAGCTCACATGACCCCACAAAGCACATGCACTTCACAACTGTCTCTATGTGATTTATTTATTTGTTTTCCTCTCCTTCTCTCTGTACTACGGATTATATGTCTTTTATTTGGACAATTTTTTATTTTTTCCCTCCTCTCGTTCGACTAAAATCACACAGTCAACTAAGTGATTAGATTAATGGGTAATGTGGACAGGTTTAATTGGAGAGTTTGGGGCAGATTTGTAGCTACTTTGCGTATTTCTAAAAGATGCACCGGATACTTTGACTCATAATCTATGCCCTCTGTTCGAATGCACTCTCAACCATATGATATGGTGAAAATTTTGGGATACAAGAATCTCAAAGTACAATTAGGCAGCTGACAGTGTGTTGGGACAGAGAGGGATTTTGGGGATAGAGGATCTTGTGTCAGTACTCCAAGCCTCTATTGCATTGTTAGTAAACACATTTTTTTTTAAAGATTTGAAGAGTTTAGAGCTTAAAAAATTCAATTGTCCTATCAAATTTATGATTTCCCAAGTGTTAGTGGACCGTGTCTAAATATGTCCTCTCTGACCTACTCCTGCAATGGCATCAAGATATGCATTGTAACGCTGAGAATGAGAATTTTTATTATATTACAATTTCCATTTTGAAAAACACAATAATACCACGAAGTCAAAAAAAGTAGTTAAAAAATGACAAAAAAAATGAAGTGTGTGAACTTGATTCATTATGTATAATATATATAACCCAAATCACACTAAATTTGAACTTCCGTCACACTTTATTTTCTTATCATAAATTTCCCCCAAAAAACTTTGGTGAAATCTTTGTGGGATATCATCCCATGTGAGGGGTGATTCCCTTCACATGTGAGTGCACAAGCTTGCCAACCTACAAATGCACAAAGGTGATATTTTCTCATGTGTTGGCCATGTGAAAGAAGTTGCAACATGTGGAGAAGGAGCTGGCCATGTGCAAGGACAGCCAAGCTCTCCCTTTTCTGTTAGTGTATAAATGGAGGTTAAGGGGAGAGTTGAATAGAGAGAGAGAGTGAGAGCAGAGCAAGCTGAGATATGTGAGGCGGAGAGACCGTCTCCCTCGGTGTGAGCGAGGGAGACGGGTGAGTGTGTGAGTGAGGAGAGTGTGAGCTCCTCCTCTATTGTAATCTTTCTGTAATATCTCCATTGTTATAGTGATAACCGGCTACTCTCCCGTGGACGTAGGCATTGAGGCCGAACCACGTTAAATATTGTGTCTCCTTGAGTGTGGGTGTGTTTTTCTGCATGGAATAATTTCTATAAGGTCTTGGGGGGGATCCCAGATCCCAACAAGTGGTATCAGAGCCTCGTCGGCGGCGTTTCGAAACAAAAACAGTGCGATGTTTGAAACTGTCCAGAAATCGTATTGCTCGAAATCAGATTTTGAGCATACTAGGAGCAAGGGCTCGACGAGAGGAGTCCAGAAATATAAAGCAGACACCCAATGGAGACCGGACGTGCCCTCACGCGCCTCTGGAATGTGGCGCGTGAATCCCAGTCGCGGTACGTGCCCCCACGCGCCGTGAAGGCAGTTGGCGCGTCGTCCCAGTCGCAGGCACGCGCCCCACGCGCGGCGGAAGGAAGAAGGTAAGTGGGGGAAGGCGCGTGTAAGGCACGCGCGTACCACGTCAGCAGCGACGTGTCATCATCAACGCCACGTGTCATCCACGTGGCAGCCCCGTCAGCAGAAGCGTCAACAGCCAGGTCAGTGACGCGTGGCAGCCATGTCATCTGCCACGTCAGCATACAGGGAGGGATCCAGTGCTACGCGGCAATGGTGCAGCCGCATGAGGAAGGATCCAGTGCTTTGTGGCGAAGGTACAACCGCAGATCTGAGGCGTACAAAATGTTTTGGCTAGATCGAAGCCATTTGAGGTACGTTTTTGGTGATTCAATAGAGGTTTCCGACTATTTGGAGTATTCCGGACACATCCGTACGGTCAGATTTTGAAGACGGAGTTTCTGTAAAAAGAAGGCAGATTAAAGTGGCAGACGGCGTCAGGGGCAGTGGACAGAATATTCTGTTAGTACACGGACTATTCCCTGAACTTCTGAAAATTGCAATTTGGCCCAGAATTTTCAGAAAATTGTGGTGTGGCCCAGTTTTCGGGGATAGTTTTCAGTGAGGTCCCAGAAAATGCAGCAAAGATTGGTTCTAGCTAAACGGACCGCTCCGGACGCAACCGTGAGGTCAGAATAGTGAAATTCTGAACGGTTTGGAAAGATTGTCAAAACATGGGTGTTTGTCATCTTCAATAGTCGAAGGAAGGTTGCCGGATATTGTGGAACGCTGCGGATTCACTGAAGAGGTTAGAATGGGCAGATTCTGACCAGATTGGACAACCAGATACAGATTGAGATAGATCATTGAAGACCAGAAGAGATCAGGCTTGATTAAATGGCAGATCGAGGGAGATCAAGATTGGTCAGGGGTGATCAGAGGATTGCAGAAATGATTATCTCCGGAGTTCGTTGGAGGATCTGGTTCAATCAAAAGAGAAGACCATTCATCGACAGATAGATGATTTGGCAACCAGTACAGGCTCAGGGAAATACTGTGGCTGTTGGAGCTACTGTATACAAGAAGGTATTAATGGTATGTGGACATGTAGAACAATAGTTGCAGAGGAGCATACTAAGCGCAAAAGTACAATTGCAGACGTGCAACAGTGCAAGGGTACGCTAGAGTGTCGTACAGAGGCGCGAGAAGAGTGTGCAGCAACGGGTTGTTGACAGTTCACAGAAACTTCCAGACAGAGAAATTGAGACAGGTAAAACGCAGGAGTGCGTGCCAAGGAGTGGCAAGTCTTATTTCTCTATGGTGGTTTCTTTAGTTCCATGGCAGTAGATGATAGAGTTGATGCAGATCTCTCAAGCATGCGTGACGCAGGGAGACTAGAAGCCATGGGTGTGAGCACTATGCACGGAGTTGCATAGTGGTAACTTGTACAGACCGGTGGAAGTTGTCTTGGCAGAAGGGCTAACTGTCAAACATCAGTACGGACGTACAAGTGAGACAGAACCGAACATCAGGGATTGCAGCACAGACAACGGGCGTATGAGATCGCTGGGAAGTTGTTCTGAAGTGTAGAAAGCAAAGGCTGGTTGTTCAGAAATAAGCTCCGAGCAAGGAAAATTAAGGATGTTGATGTGTCAAACTCTGAAGTTTTCTAGTTGCTCCAGTGTTCATCCTGCAAGGAGTTACACGGTAATGCAAGGGTATCCCAAGCAGGAGGTGCAGGACATCCAATCAGGGGGTGTCAAAATATCTTGGTTACGCAAGTTCAAGCATAGCGTCTCAGTAAAGGCATCCGAGACAGAAGCGTGGAAGAGATCTGTGGGAGATAGGAGCAAAGGCTCTCACCAAATCAGAGAGTGGTGTGAGTTGAGTTAAGGATGTAGGATTCCCTCCTCCTCTTATATCTTTGGTGTATTATCTCTAGATTCAGGGGGTGCAAGCATCTCAGTGAGGAGATGCAGACTATGCTGAAGACATCCGAGACAGGAAGTGTGGAAGAGATCTGTAGGAGATAGGAGCAGCGGTTCTCTCCAAATCAGAGAGTGGTGTGAGTTGAGTTGAGGATGTAGGATTCCCTCCTCCTCTTGTATCTCTGGTGTATTATCTCTAGCTTTCAAGGGATGCAGCGTCTTAGCGAGGAGATGCAAACTGTGTTGAATTTGGGCGTGACAAGATTGGCAGTAGGTTTTGTTGTGAATCACCTCACATGGGCTGAGGGGGTGATTTGTGGGATATCATCCCATGTGAGGGGTGATTCCCTTCACATGTGAGTGCACAAGCTTGCCAACCTACAAATGCACAAAGGTGATATTTTCTCATGTGTTGGCCATGTGAAAGAAGTTGCAACATGTAGAGAAGGAGCTGGCCATGTGCAAGGACAGCCAAGCTCTCCCTATTATGTTAGTGTATAAATGGAGGTTGAGGGGAGAGTTGAATAGAGAGAGAGAGTGAGAGCAGAGCAAGCTGAGATATGTGAGGCGGAGAGACCGTCTCCCTCGGTGTGAGCGAGGGAGACGGGTGAGTGTGTGAGTGAGGAGAGTGTGAGCTCCTCCTCTATTGTAATCTTTCTGTAATATCTCCATTGTTATAGTGATAACCGGCTACTCTCCCGTGGACGTAGGCATTGAGGCCGAACCGCGTTAAATATTGTGTCTCCTTGAGTGTGGGTGTGTTTTTCTGCATGGAATAATTTCTATAAGGTCTTGGGCGGGATCCCAGATCCCAACAATCTTGTTCTCTTAAAGTCAACAAAGAACCATAGCCTCCTAGGATTAACCAATATGCAAACAACTGTGCATTCGAAATTAAGAGCTTGTGTTCTTTGTAGGTACCATGTGTTAACTCTTCACTACTAGAAAACAGGCCTTTTGAGTCGGCAGCGTGCCGTCGCAAATAGTGGATTTGCCGACGCAAAAACTTTTTGCGACGGCAACTCAAGGGACGAAAATGGTGGGGTCGCAAAAAGTTTTTGAGTCGGCAATCTGCCGACGCAAAAAGTTTTAATTTTTTGAGACGGTAGATTGCCGACTCAAAAAGTGGTTAAATGTTTTAAAAAATTTAACTCATAATTTTCTCATTGAGGCTCCCAAGGTTCGAACACACACCCATTTGGACAATTTGACCCAAGGTCACCGCACTAGATCCACTTCACCACCATACCTCTTTTAGATATTAAACGAGATATATATTATTTATAGTATATACACTCAATATTAATATAAAAGTATATGTATAAATAAATATATTTATTAAATATAATCAAGTAAATATATATATATATATCTTGGCTATAATTTTTTTTTTTTTGCTACGGCATCAGTTGCCGACACAAAAAGGTCTAATTTTTTGGGTCGGCACAAATTTGCCGACGCAAAAGGTCTATGTCGACTCAAAAGGTCTATCTTTTGCGTCGGTAAATCCAACCGACTCAAATAATGCTATCAAATATTAATTTTTGGTGTCGGCCAATGGTGCCGACACTAAAGGTTTGGTATTTGAGTCGGTAACTCTGTGCCGTCTCAAAAAGGCTACCTTTTGCGACGGTAAAATTTGCCAACTCAAAAAACCGACTCAAAAGGCCCTTTCTTTAGTAGTGCTTGTATGGTAAAAAAGCTTTGAAATCCGTTTGAGCTCGAAGTGCCTAGCAAAACTAAATGCTGAATGAACCACATATAAATTTCAAGCAACAAACATTAATATTTTTTTTTTTATATATATTGCATTTTTCAACAATGTTTGCAGTTATAGCTGAATCTTCAAACAAAAATAGGGATTGTGGATGCTGGATAAGATTATCTAGGAACCAAAGGTCAGTTATTATTTATGAATATTGTGGAAGACAAAACTATGCTAAAAAAAAGTTTTGCAATACAGTATGTCAATCTATGACATAGCGATAATTGTGCATATCATTGAAAATCATAATGGTACGTACAAAAATGGTTTTATAATCAAGTTTTTAATTCTAAACCTGTGACTTATTGTCAAATTTGTTGTTAGACCTTAAATATTAGATAAAACTAGAAGGGTTGGTTAAAAAAAAAGGGAGGGTACTTGTTTAATACCCTACCATGTTAGGAGCACATGCAAGTACTGGTCATTGTGGACCCTTTTATACATGCATCATTGTCATAGTTTTAGAGCCATCCATTTCCAAGCTTATATATATATATATATATATGTAAAGGGGTCACACTGCCGGCTATTGCATACGCAGTATTACCCCACATGCAGAATGATTATTTTCGTATAATCTGAATGGACTTGTGCAAAATCAATACAAAAAGAACAGATGTTCTGGCTAGCGTTTTCTTGGCTTCTTTTGAAAACAAAATTGGGGAGTTGGGGCTTTGAATAAAAATCCTTCTTAGCATTCAATTATTATTAATTACTAATATTTTTTTCATCAGTAGAAGCCAAGAAAATGTTTTGGCCAAAATCTTCAAATTTGTCTCTTCTAGAAGAGAATATTTAGGAGGTGGAGCTGAGGATATACACACCCACCCCTTCAAGATTTACTCTCTCTCTCTCTCTCTCTCTCTCTCATAATAACATAATGACAAAGATCCATGGGAATTTGGCTTTCCTGTTATGTAAGAAAGTAATAGCTTTGCAATCAATTGATGGTAATTAATGTGATATGAACTTGACAATATCATATAAATAGACCGGAAACAAAAAAAGAAAAAAAAAAAAAAAAGAAGAAGAAGAAAAGAAAAGAAAAAAGAAGAAGAATTGTTTGAGTTTTTTAGCTTAAATTTTATAAATTACACGCTTAAGCAGTTGTACATTGAAAATCTACGTAGCATAGACGCAGACACACGATATTATAAATTAATTATATATCATATATATAAATAATTTATTCAAATATAATTAAAAAAATTTAACGTAAATTAAAAAGCTATATATTACATAAATTAAATATCAAGATATCATTTATATAGCAATTACATTCAAAACAATGCAAAACAATTAAATAAAATGGTATTATACGTAATGTATTCATCTTATAAATGTTTCTAAACATATTTAGGATGCATAAGTTGTGTTATGAAGAATGGAGAACATAGTTATAATGAAGGAATTCATCATATAGGATGTATTTGGAGGGTTCAAGAAGTGTCACCAAAGTATCCGATGTTATGAATTTGAATTTTTAATCAAGACACATTGAAGAAGTGTCTGACACGCTTTTAGGAGTGTCCAAAGAGTTTCGTGTTGGATACGGGTGTCGGACATGACACGCTTCCTTTGTATAAGTGTCCATACTTCTTAGTTGAAAATGTAATATGTTTGGTATTTTTGGTAGAACTTTATTTTCCTTTTCCACTCAAAAAACTCAAAATAAAGACAAAAGGCTAATTATCAAGGTGAAGAAAGAAATAAGTTGAAAACCTGAAAAATTATCGAACACCCTAATTATCAACATTTGTTCTATAATTTTACTACCTTTGATTTTGTATGACAAGAATGAACAATTAATTTGAGCCATAAGACAAATATTTCCCTTTTTCTGATTTAAGAAGAGTATACGGTTTCAATTTTTTCTATCAATATTTGTTTCAATTTTTATGAATCCGACTAGTTTCTGTGATCATAGACCCCCTAAGTATTTCTTTTCGTCGAGAGTTTGCATCAAACCCTAAACCCACAAAAGGCATGTCATGAGGGGATTTATCCAAATGTTGTTGGTTAGAAACCAATGAAAGTGCCCTTCACAAGAGTTTGTCTGTTACTCCCACTTGTGAGAGACTATGACATCCCTCCACATGGAAAGAAACATAAGCAAAAGGGACATGAAGGGTCACTTCAAGTGGTACTTAATAGCAAGGTCACCATAAAGCATTTGCAGACAGCCCACATGAGCTTCCAGGGACCAAAACTCATACCGGTAATCGACGGCGTAGTAAAGAAATGTGCATTGGATTCATGCACAAAAATATACTTAGAAAAATAATGTATGATTCAGATTCAACTCTAGTTTGACGGAGTTCACATCTTAAATGAATTTGGATCATATTAAATTTTCTGGGTATTTTACTGAGCATGGATTCTGTGTGCATAGCATTATTCTTCGAAGTTGGCCATGCGCATTCCAGTGGTAGTTTGAGGTGGTAGGCCACTGATGGCGATGTAATATTCCATGTTAGTTACGTTTAGGGTCCCAAGCTCAAGTTTTGTGATCCTAATGTTGTATCAGGGATGAAAAAGGTCATGTTCTGAATTAATTAATTGTTTGGCCTTTGCATACAAAGAGAGAAACATAATGTTTTTTATTTTATTATTACTTTTTCACCATTTGAGGCTTCTTATATGTACAATACAAGAACAAGAGAAAAAGAACCTTTATTATGAGATGGGTGTTAGTTTTTCTCTCAGTATTTTTCTCTTGGTGAATGTAGTTTGGTGGCTGCAAAGTTTTTGGCCCTAGGTTTGAATGTGCTTGGAATTATTCAGGGGAACTAGTAAAAGATCTAGTTTTGTGCAAGTAAGTCAATTTGTTGACAATCCAACAATCCAAATGGCAAAACAATAATAATAAAAAAAGCATATGTGAGTAATTAAGAGAGAAGAAAACACAACTTAGTATGGTGTCGGAAGGGCCATCGAAGAACCAATGAGTGATGTCTCCCTTCGAAATTTGGAGAGCGCTGGAGAGGGGTATAGCGTTGGACATAGTCGAAACCCTAAAGCACTCCATCCTCCAGAGCTCTGTCCCATTTTAGAAATGATCAAAATGGGTTGTAGAAAAACACAGAACAATCATATATCATTCAACTCAATTTCAATGCTTACAAATATCCAGTAGCCTTCTCTTTGTATACAAGAAGCAGATAACTAACTCTAACTAACTAACCACCTAACAAACTATTAACAAACTATCTAACTAACTGAAAGCAGATATTCAACTATAGCTACAGCATAGGATTGATACACTAAGACCTCAGTTAGCTCTTTGAACTCTGTGAGCTGTCTTGATGTCAAAGCTTTGAAGGTTCACCTGAACTTGAAACTGATCTATGGACTGATTTGTGAGCTACAGAGTTAGTATTTTCAACATCCCCTTGCAAGTGAATGGGGGAAGAGGGACACAACATGAGCTTAGCCTTGAGATACAAAAAGCGAGAAACAGAGAGGGGCTTAGTGAATATGTCAGCCAGCTGATCAATGGTAGGAATGTACTAAAGAAGCAATTTCTTAGCCAGAACCTGATCACGCACGAAATGACAATCTACCTCAATGTGTTTAGAGCGTGAATGAAAAAAAGGGTTGGAGGCTAAGGAAATTGCAGAAACATTATCACACCAAAGTGTAGGAAGCACAGGAGAGACAATCGATAACTCGTGAAGAAGCATGCCAATCCAAGCTAACTCAGCTGCAATATGAGCAAGAGATCGATATTCTGCCTCAATAGAAGATCTGGAAACGGTTGGTTGCTTTTCAACGGACCAAGAGACAAGATTACTACCCAGAAAAATGCAGTAGCCGGAAGTGGATTTATGATCAAGTTTATCGCCAGCCCCATTGGAATAAGAGAATGCATGAACATCAAAGGAACTAGGGGAATAAGATAGACCATGAGTAAGAGTGCCTTTGACAAAACGAAGCAATCTCTTTACAGCAGCAAAATGACCAACTGTTGGGGACTGTATATGTTGGCAAGACTGATTAACAACTAAGGAAATGTCAGGTCTAGTAATGGTGAGATACTGAAGAGCCCCAACCAGACTACGATAAAGAGCAGGATCAGAAAATGAATGATCAGCATTAGGAGGAAGAGTTGGCTTGACAGAGGTGGGAGAGGAGCATGGCTTACAGTCAGTGAGACCTGCTTTCTTGAGAATGTCTTGGGCATATTTGGTTTGAGATAAAACATAGCCTGAAGCAGTGGTGGTGATAGAAATACCAAGGAAGTAAGATAGGTTCCCCAGTTCTTTCATGGAAAAAGCTGTGTGCATATGAGAGATAATGGACTGAATATGAGAAGGATTATTGCTTGTAAGCAATATATCATCAACATAGACTAAAAGAATAGTAATATTGGAGCCTAATTTCTGAATAAACAAGGAAGAATCACACTTGCTGTTGGAAAATCCTTGAGAGATCAAATAGGTGGAAAATGTTGAGTACCAGGCTCGGGGGGCTTGTTTGAGACCATATAAAGCTTTTTGTAGATGACAGACATGGTGAGGATGAGCTGAATCAACAAACCCAGGTAGCTGGAGCATAAACACCTCTTCTTCAAGTAGACCATGCAAGAAAGCATTGGATATATCTAACTGTTTTAGGGTCCAACTATGATGAAGAGCCAAGCAAATCAAAATTCTGATAGTGGGAAGTTTTTCCACCGGGCTGAAAGTTTCTTGAAAATCAACTCCTTGTTGAAGATAATCCTTGGCAACAAGGCGAGCCTTATGCCGAGCAATAGTACCATCTGAATTTCTCTTAATGTGAAATACCCACTTGCAACCAATAGCATTTTTATCCGAAGGCAAAGAAACCAAGGACCAAGTCTTTTGCTTATGTAAGGCATCAATTTCATCTGTCATGGCTTTATGCCAAATAGGAGAATGAAGAGCTTCCTTATATGAATGAGGTTCAATATCAGAATAAAGAGGAGCAGAGATAATAGATGGCTATGGAGAATTAGTATGAATCAGACAATGTGAAGAAGACTTGGATCGAGTAACCATGGGATGGACATTAGAAGGAGGAGAAAGAGGCAAATCAATGGAAATAGAGGAAATGGGAATAGATACAGGTGCAGCAGGTGGAGAAGAAACAGGAGAATGAAACTGAACCTGATTGGAAGGAGAAGTGCTGGAAATAGGAGCAGCAGCAGAAATATAAGGAGAAACAGCAGCAGAACTTGGAGCAGCAGTAGAAATATAGGGAGAAATAGATGAAGGCATGTTAGCAGCTGAAGAAGTAGATTTAGGAACTGGAGAAGACCAGAAGAAAGACTGAATCTGAGGTAAAGAAGAAATAGAGGAAATACAAGGAGAAGTAGGTGTGGCCATAGCAAAGGGAAACACATGTTCATTAAAAACAACATGCCTGGATAAGTAAACCTTACCTGAAATGGGATCTAGACATCTATAACCCTTAGCAAAAGAATGATAGCCTAAAAACGCACAGGCAAGTGATTTAGGCTGCAACTTAGTAGAGTTATATGGTTTTAACCAAGGAAAACATTGACAACCAAAAGTTCTTAGAAAAGGAAAGTTTGGAAGATGATGAAACAAAACTTCAAACGGAGATTTGTGATGCAACTTAGAAGAAGGCAATCTGTTAATCAAATAAGTAGCACAAGCAAGAGCATCAAACCAAAAATGAAGAGGAACAGAGGAATGATGTAACAAGGCTATAGAAATTTTAGTGAGATGTCTATGTTTTCTCTCAACCACACCATTTTGGGGTGGTGTATATGGACAAGATTGTTGATGCATAATACCTTGAGCTGTGGTAAAAACTTTCATTTTCTTATTACAGTATTCAGTGCCACCATCAGTTCTGAGAATCTTGAGTGAAGTAGAAAATTGTTTTTCAGCATAAGCTTTAAACTCAAGAAACTTATCATACACTTCACTTTTACAAGCCAAAGGATATAGCCATGTAAATTTGCTAAAATCATCCACAAAGAGAACATAATATTTGATGCCAGATGTAGAATCAAAGGGACCCCAAACATCACTATGTATTAATGAGAGAGGTTTATTTACAGAAGAATTAGACAATTGAAAAGGTAAACGATGACTTTTAGCAACACAACAGTCAATACAATCAAGTGTCTTAACAGACTTATTGGTAGTAAGCTGCAAATGAGGAACAAGATGCTAAAATTTCAAACTACTAAGATGACCTAATCTATTATGCCATACAATACTAGAAGTAGGCAATGACTTATTGACAACAGAATCTGGTACATTAGTAGTAGCAGATGTGAGTGATGCTGTGTTTGGAGCAGCAAAGACAGCAGAAGCAGATGTGTTAACTGATGGAAGAAAATGGTATAAGCCATTGAGATTAGATCCTTGATGAAGAATTCTCTTCGTAACTTTGTCCTGAATCACAAAATTGGCTTCATCAAAACTAATAATGCAATTATTATCCTTAGCCAACTTTTGAACAGAAACAAGATTAGAAGACATAGAATTAGTATGAAGAACATTATTGAGTTTGAAAGAATAATGAGGTGTAGGAATGAGACCTTTACCAATGTTCTGAATAGGAATGGAAGTTCCATCTCCTATGGTAATGTGATCTGAACCTGGATAAGCTTGATAGTTACTGAGATGATTCAGATCATTGGTAATATGATCAGTGGCTGCAGAGTCTAAGTACCAAGGACCAGACTGAAAATCTGAAGAAACCTGAGACAGATGTGAAGAAACACTAGAACCAGGTAAAGATGTAAGATGTGCTCTAGGTTGCTGAGGTGAAGAAAATTGAGAGGATGGAGAATGAGTAGAAGCATGTGAAACAGACTGATATTGAGGATCCATGCGATGCCAGCAATCAAGTGCAGAATGACTCAGTCCTCCACAAATTTGACAACCTGAAGTAGAAGAGAGCTGATTGAAATTGTGTCCTCCACCTTTGTTGTTGCTATAATAACGATTATTACCTCTATATGATCCTGAAGTTCGACCTCCTCTGCCTTTATAGGATGATCTGCCTCTTGAAGAAGTGAAATGAGGTGCTCGTGAAGCAGAATTACTAGATCCAGATCCGTTGAAAGAAGAAAATGCAACAGTTGGTTCTGCAACTATTTTGTGTTTAGCTTCCAAATGAATGGCCTCAGAACATAGCAGAGATCATAAATCATCCATAGTGATAGTGTCAGATCGAGCATGAATGGCTGTGGTGAAAGCATCATATTCAGACGGCAAACCATTCAAGGTAATTAACACCAAATCTTCATCTTCAACAATTACTGAAGCAAGTGCTAGTTGACTGACTAAGGCCTTAATCTTTGAGAGATACTCCTCCATTGAATTTGATTTCTTGGAAACAAGATTCAACTTGTTCTTCAATTGATGGATATGAGATCGAGACAGAGATGTAAATCTCTTGTGCAGAGAAGACTAGATCTCAGAGCAATTCTGATATTGAAGCACAGTTGAGTAGATTGGTGGTGTAAGTGTAGCAGTGATACATCTCAATAGATGAGCATCTATCATACACCATTGAAGATGATCTGGATTAGGCACTTCATTTCCTGTTGAATTTGTAATTGTAAGAGAAGGACATGGTGTCGAACCATCAACAAAACCTAGAAGATTAGTTGCTCTAAGAATGTTATACAATTGATTTTTCCAAATGATAAAGTTTCATCCATCGAGCTTTACATTGACAAATGATGAAAGATTGGATATCAGCAGAGTTAAGTTTGAAGGAAGTGAAGAAGATAAAACAGATGAAGATGAAGTTGCCATGGATCAGGAGCTCGTGAGAGCATCAATGCTCTGATACCATGTAGAAAAACACAGCACAATCATATATCATTCAACTCAATTTCAATGTTTACAAATATCCAGTAGCCCTCTCTTTATATACAAGAAGTAGATAACTAACTCTAACTAACTAACCACCTAACAAACTATTAACAAACTATCTAACTAACTGAAGCAGATATTCAGCTATAGCACAGGATTGATACACTAAGACCTCAGCTAGCTCTTTGAACTCTGTGAGCTGTCTTGATGTCGAAGCTTTGAAGGTTCACCTGAATCTGAAACTGATCTATGGACTGATCTGTGAGCTGCAGAGTTAGTATTTTCAACAGTCTGGCTACAGTTTGAAGACGACGGAGGCAATGGTGGTGGTGGTGGTGGTGGTGGTGGTGGTGCTGGCTCTCCAAAGCTTGCCGTGTACGACGGACATTTCTAGTGGGTTTGGTCAAGGTTTTAAAAATCGGACTGGTTCGGCAGTTTGACTAATTGAACCGTCGACCGATTGAAATGCACCCACTAACCCATTCAAAATAAAAAAAACTAGCCTAGTTTGTGAGAATCGGGAAAATTGGCAGTTGGACCGCCAAAGCGGGGGCGGTTCACCAGGTCAATTAAATTGAATTTTTGCTTATTTATTTATTTCTTTTATTTCTCTCTTATTATATATATGAATATATTATCTATAAAAAAATTTTAATTGGAAACTCTTTTTTACGGATCTCCTCTTGTGAGGAATCTCATTGAGAGTTTGAAATTATTCTGAAAGCCTCTACCTATTTATAAGAAAAAAATTCTTCCAAAAAAACTCAAAAAATCATTGTGGGATTCAATCAAATTTATTGGAGGAAAACTTAAAATTTTGATATTCCTCCAAAATTTTTGATCTTCTTTCAATCAAATTAATTGAATTAAAATCATATGGAGGGAATATTGAATATTTGATTTCTTCTTCCAAAATTAAAATTAATAATATTTTAAAATATATTTTTATATCTTTTAGTAAATAAAATATTAGGAGAAATATTTAAGATTATTTAATTTTTTTAATTTATAATTTTATTACTTATATTTTTATTTAAATATAATTTTAATATATTTATGATGTCACGGTTAGATTCCAGTTCAACTCAACGGTTGAACTGGTGACCCGTCCACCCGATCATTTTTTCGGTTCACTCACCGGTCCAGTTTTTAAAACATTGGGTTTGGTGCAGCTATGTAGTCATAATTCCAACCCTCCTTTGCCTGCACTTTTTGGATGGAGTTTTAAAAATGTAATTCTATCGCACATTTTCAAAACTCCATTTGAAAAGTCGAAGAGTTTTTGAAATTTGGATCTATCCAGTCATCCTTCTGGATATTCCCTGGACGTTTGGCTGGTTGACTAGAATAATGTTTTTTTTTTTGCAATTATCAATCGCCAATTGCCACCTATTATTTGGAGAAAAAAAAATTACATTTTTTTAATATTTTTTAAATATAGAAATTATTTTTTTTAGATCAAAATGACAAATAATTTTTTCGAATTGAATGTTAAAAAGAATTTGGTTATGAGTTTTGAATAGAATTTTCAATAGAGTTTTGAGTTGTGTGTTTGGTTATGAGTTATAAGTTTTTGAATTAAGTTTTGAAAACTATTTTCCAAACTCATAACCAAACAATTTTTCTCATTTCATATGTCACATCAAAAATTTAAAACTCTTTTCAAAACTCATAACCAAACAAATTTTCTCTTTTCAAATCATAATTCTAAAACTCACAAACTAAAAATACAACTCTATTTTCAAATCAAAATTCTAAAACTCTACCAAATGCTATCAAAGGTTTATTTTTTTTGTAAGAGTGTTTAATAACTTGATTTAGTATTTAAAATTGAATATATTAAATGATAATTAATTAAGTTCATTTGATAATCACAATTGATATCACTTAAAAATTTATGTATCCTTTAAAATGTAGGTTAAAACTTAAAAAAAAATTTAAGTCATATAAAACTTATTTAATTCTGATTGAATTTATAAATATTAAACATAAATATCAATATACATTATTATAAACTTCTTACCGCCACCATCACTCCCACTTATATGTTGGGTCATATTTGTGTCGTGCTATTTCGATTGCATGTCAGAATTATCTCAACACTAACTCGATCTGTTTATTATTTTGTATTATCATGTCATGTCAAAAAAATTTCATTATTAACTAAAAATATCAAATATATGAAAATTTTTAAAATTTTCTTCGCAAGTTAAATTTAATAAAACTAATTTCTATTAAATGAAATTATTTATGGAAATATTTGATTTCAATTTCCTTAATTTATAAATATTATATTTTATTATTATATTTTTTACTAGATTAACTCAAATAATAAACAAAAAAAACATTAAGTTCAATTAAAAGTAAAAACAAAACCTATATTAAACTTAAAATCGTATTTTACATATTTTTTAATAAATTGGATGTAATTATGTAAGAGATTACAAAATATCATGATACTTAGTGGAAATAATATTAGATTGTGTAATTAAGTCTTCATTATACAGATAATCATTACAGCGATCACAGTTTTCCCTTTACTATTTAACAGTATCCCGAACTCGGTTCTGTGGTTGATGGTTGTTGTCTGTGTTGCATTTCCATTCTTTAACTCTTAGTAATTGAGTTTAGAAATGTTTTGGGCGTGTTTCGAACAGGTTAGTAGAGTTTTGGTCTCAAGTGTTGTTGCCTAGGTTTTTGGTGATCCGCTCGAGCGGGTCACTGTGCGCTGGAGCGGAGTTTGCACACTTCCAGCATTTGTGCCTCTGCAAAAGTACTGCAGGTTTGTTTTTCACGCTCGAGCGAAGTTCTTTACGCTCGAGCGGGTCGCGCTCAAGCGGGGCTTTTTGCGCTCGAGCAGGTGTTCAATTTTTGTAAAAATACTGGAAGAAGGTAATCTATGCTCGAGCGGGTTTCCCTTTGCGCTCGAGCGGGTGTGTTTTGCAGTTGTGTCTTGGAGCTCGAGCGGGTCTTTTTGCGCTTGAGCGGGTTCAGTTTTTGTGTTTGACGCTCGAGCGTCCTATTATCCGCTCGAGTGGGTCATACGTATATCAGATCTGGACTGTGATATTTTAAATCACTTTTTACACACACACACACTCTCTCTCTCTCTCTCTCTTACTTTTCAAACCCCTATTTTTGAGAGCCTCTCTCTTTAAAATACAACTTCTCTCTAGGGATTGATCTAGTACTTGGGTGTTCCTACCCTCATCTCTTTGTAAGAAAGTTAGAGGGTTGCGTGGGATTCGTTTTGATCCAAAAAACTTTGGGATTGGAGCATTTCCGAATTTGGCTCTTCTTTCCCTTGGGTTCTCTATTTGAGGTAGGGATTCTCCTTGTTCTTTTTCAATACTCCGTCTATGGATAGACATGTGGTAGTTTTGTATTGCATGAAAATCATATCATGTTGAATTTCTTCGAAAACCATGTGAGGGAGCCTAGGGTTGGTTGTTTGAGAATGATTATTTTTATCATTGATAGTTCTTTGGGCTAATTGGAGTGTAAATTAGCATGTTATTGTGGAAAGAAGAAAAAGCCCTAAATTATGTTTTGATTTGGTAAATTAAAATGGAGGGTAGTTGATTAATGTTTGTAAGTCTCTATTGTTAATATGAGTTGGGTGAAGGTGTTAATGCCTAAGGGATTAACTATGGCTTTGAGGTTGTTTTGAAATGAATGTATTGAATCGGGTCAAGTTATGGCTTTATAATGAATGGAATTGGTTTTGTGAAATGAAAAAGGCGGTTTTGGAATTGGAAAATCCTGGAAGTTGACATTGGAAAGGGGAAATGAAATGTTGACTCTATGTGAGTTTTAGAAAATAAATATGAGAATTGAATTGTTGTATCATGAGTGTTGAATACACACATTTAGGGGTTTTACCCTTACCTATCGTACTAGTTTCGTTGTTGGGTTTAAGATCTCATGAGAGTTGAGTCTTTATAATAGGTGTATTAAAATCATGCATCTAGAGGTTTTGTCCTTGGTCATTGGTGGAGGATGACATGGTTATGTTGAATTGTCGTGTATGCATTACACCTGTGTTGATTGAACATTGTATGCAATGAAGTGCTATGATACATTATATATGTATAATTGTTAGGGAGGAGATAGGGGATGTACTCTAGTGTGTGGGAGGAGATAGGGGATGTACTCCAGTATGTGGGAGGAGATAGGGGATATACTCCACACACACTTATGTGCTCATATACTTTAACACATTGCTTATGTATCTTGTATAGTTTATGTGTATGTATTACACTTGTTGGTGATGTTCTGTTGTATTGTGATTATTGGTGTTGTAAACCGCGCTTATAGTCAGAGGTACCGTTACCTTCCATCTAGCGCCTGGAGAACTGACTGCGCTAAGAATCTAATGTACCACACCCTTCCAGCTAGCGCCTGGTAAAATGGCATATCGTTGTGATAGTTGTATCCTTGGCTTACTGTGCATATAGCCGGTAGAGCAGAGTTTTATTGTTTTTGTCTCAGTGTATCTGAGTATATCATGGATTGCGAAGGTTACAGTTTTGGAGGGCCGAGTTGCCTTATTTTTTGATTATATACATGTTGATGATTTGTTATCTCCCTTTCTATTAAAGGCACGCATGTATAGATATGAATGTATTGGGAAGAAACCAAAATGCCATTTCAAGATTTTGGAAGGTGTGAAGGAAATCGAGTATTTTGAAAATACGTTTTGAAAAGGGCACATCTGTTGTAAGTATGGAAAATGGGAGAAAAGTAATGGGCTTAGAGAAATTGTTTTTCTAAGAAGTTGTTATTGTTATGAGAGTTTAGGAACAAGGGGTAATGAAAGGAAAAGAAAGATGAATCGCTTATAGCGTTGAACGAAATGGCTGTTTACGAGAAAAGTTCATACTTATGTATATTTTGTATAAACTGCCACATTAATATTCTAGTATGAGATTGAGTATTCATGATCATAGCTATCTGTAAGTTGTTATTGTTGAGGGCCATGTTGAGATCCCTACTGGATTATATGTTCATCCCACGTTGTTGAATCTTTTTCAGGTGTTAAGCAGGATGTGCTACAAGATTTGGATCTTCCTACTTGTTGGCCACGGGGCCTCTTTTGTGTTGGCGGAATGCCATATATGTAAAAGGGTTACACCCTTCTTCTTGATTCTTTAATGATGTAAGCCTTCGGGCATTTTATTCAGTATGTTCATGTTGTATCTAATTTGCATACAGATGAGAGAATTGTTATTTATTTTTACTCATTGGACTAAAGAGTTTATTTCCTCATGTTATCTCTGAACTTGAATTAAGTAAATGAATTTGGTAATGACTTTGAGTAATAAAAAGTGGGGCGTGACATAATCCTTATCAATTTACTGTTTTATAGATTTGACACTAACTCAAGCTGTTTAATATTCGTATTATTGGCACTACAAGAAAAAACATCTTTGGCGACTAAAAAAACATCTTTGGTCGCTGAAAGTATAGGCTTTGTCGACTAAAAATATTTTAGTGCGACTAAAAAAATTTAGTAGCCAAAAGTATAGGTTTTGGCGACTAACAATCTGTTTGGTCGCCGATACAAGGCTTTTATCGACAAAAAATATTTCAGTAGCAAAAGTAAGGCTTTTGGCTACTAAAAATAATTTAGTAGCCAAAAGTGAGACATTGGGCGACTAAAAAGATGTTTAGTAGCCAAATGTGATGATTTTACCAGCTAAAAAAATTTTAGTAGCCAAAAGTTACTAAAAATAATTTAGTAGTCAAAAGTGAGGCATTGTGCGACTAAAAAGATGTTTAGTAGCCAAATGTGATGCTTTTATCGACTAAAAAAATTTTAGTAGCCAAAAGTTTTTAGCGACTACAAAAATTAGTAGCCAAAAGAATAGAATTGGCGACTAAAAAGAAGTTTAGTCGCCAAAAGTGGTCTCTTTTTTTTTCTAGTAAATAATTTATTTTTTTACATAAATTATGTTCAATAAAAAATAATTATATTTATATATATACTTTTATATTAATACAGGTCTATATACTATATAAATAATATATGTTGCATATATAATCATATGGTGCTATAGAGGTGTAGTGGAAAGAGTGTATTGTATAAGGTTTATGGTGTGGGAGGTTGATGGTTCAAATCTCCACAAGAATAGATGAAAAGTTAGTGAGTGTAATTTTTTTTTTCACGAATGACCTTTTGGCAACGAAAAAGTTTGGTCACCGATTCCTTGAGTAATGGTCAGTAAATGTATAATTTTAAAAAATAAAATTGACTATTGGCGACTAATAATTTAGTAGCCAAAACATTTATTTTTGCGGACCAAACAAAATTTAGAAACTAAAAGGTAACATTGCCGACTAAAAAAATAGTAGCCAAATGTGCACTTTCAGCGACCAAACACGCATTTAGTCGCTAAAACATTCGCCGACAGGGTTTAGGCGACTAACATAGCGACCAAAAAATTTAGTCGCTAAATGGTTTTGGCAACTAAAAATCTGACCTTTGGCGACTAATATTTTGGTCGGCAAAACTGTTATTTCTTGTAGTGTGGATTGTGTCATATACGTGTTCGTGTTAGGAAATGGTCAACCCTAACCTGCTAATGGTTCAAGTCATATTATCGTGTCATGTCGCAAATTCCCACTACCACACTATAGGAAAGAAAAATGCTTTGGAGCTCTAATTCTTGAACTCTAAAACTAGTTCTAATGAGCTGGCAGTGGGTCCCACCCACCGTGATGTGATATTTTGGTCTTGATTTGTTTGTTTGTTTGTTTTTTTTTTTTTCTCCTTGCCATGTTATTAGTGCTCCATTAGAGTACTAAAATTAGTACTTTGAATAATTACTACTATAGGAAAATACACTTTTGGCGACTAAAAAATTAGTCACCAAAACGTCATTTTTAAATTGCTGAAAGTCATTGGCGACTAAAAAAATTTTTAGTCGCTAGTTAGTCGAGGATTAATTGTTGGCCAAAGTATTTGGCAACTAAAACTAAGTTAATCAGTAATTCACAACTTTTGGCTACTAAAATTGACTTCCCTAAAAGTTCCCAAATAAAAACAATTTTAGCTTGCGGCGACTAAAATTTTTAGTCGCCAATAAGTTTTTGTTGCAAATAGTACTACATTTAGGGGCCAAATATTTTAGGTGCCATTTTATGTTACATTTAAGGATCAAATATTTTAGTTGCCGTTTTGTTTTACATTTAGGGACTAAATATTTTAGTTGCCGTTTTAGTTTACAACTAAACATTTCAGTCGCCAAAAAATAAATATTTTAGTCCTATTATATTTTATGACAAAACATTTTACTTGCCAAAAGTTTTTTCCTCATCTTAGTAGCCCAAAACCATATTTTCAACGACTAAATGTTAGTTAGTCGCCAAAACTAAAATAAATATTGACCAAATATTTTGTAGTGGCTAAAGTGTGTATCTTTGTTGACTAAATTAGTTTTAGTTGGCATTTTTAGTCATCAGAAGTGTATTTTTCTATAATGTTATCACATAAGACAAAGTGTATATTGATGGGAAATAGGGATAATTTTTTTTCTCTTACGTTCATTTTGATGTGTTATTTTCTAAATGTAATGTGTTATTTTAATTAAATCAAGCAATGAAGATAAGAGACAAGTTTTATTGTTAAAGTCAATTGTTCTATCAAGCAAATTGATGTCAAAGTGGCTTTTCCTTTCATTGGAAGATCACAAAATCTATCTAAACAGCCATATATAAGAGCAATTTTCAAGTTGCAATGATCAAATGGATGATCCCATGTGAGGTAGTGTTTATGTATTTGGAATTGGTTAAAATTGAAACTCTATTCATATTTTGTGTCTTTTGAAAAACCCTAGTTTCTAGTTATTTTTAGGAAGGGACGTCATGCTCCCCCACATCCACCGAAAAAAATTTGATTGTTACAAAAATGTTTGATAAAGTTCAAAATCAAAAATTGAAAATTACAAATTAAGTATTGAAAGGTAAATGTTGAATTTTTTAAGTTCAAAAGTTGTTTGATAAAAATTTAAATACTAAATTAAAAATAATTCATTTGATATGTATAAGATAAAATTTAAAATTTATTATTTTTAAATTGTATATTTCAATTTTTATATTGTGATGGTAGTAGTAGTGGTGGTGGTGATTGTATGATGGTGGTAGCGTTCATGGTGGTGGTAATAGTGATACTAAAATGATGATGGTGCTTATGGGAATAATGACAACGGTGATGGAAAGTGGTGGTGGTGGTGGTGGTGGTGGTGGTGGTGGTGGTGACGACAGCATAATGGAGGTGGTGGTAGTTATGGCGGTAGCATGGTGGTAGTGGTAGTGATGGTGATGGTGGTGGTGATGGTAACGGTAGCAATGGTGGTAGTGATTGTGATAGTGATAGTGGTTACAGTAGCATGATAGTGGCAGTTGTGGTGGTGGTAGAGGTGGTGGTGGTGGTGGTGATGAGTTTGTAATAGTGTATATTGATGCTTATGTTTAATATTTATAAATTCAGTCAAAATTAAGTAAGTTTTATATGACTTAGGTTTCTTCATAAGTTTTAACCTATTAAGATGTACTTAAATTTTTAAGTGATATCAATTGTGATTATCAAACGAACTTAATTGATTATTGCGTAATACATTCAGTTTTAAATGCTAAATTATGGTGGTGTTTGATAAAGTTGAAACTGAAAACTTAAGACAACAAATTTGGGGTTGTTTGGGATGAATTAAGTAAGTGCACGTTTTATCTTTTTGGATAAAAAAGTAGAGGAAAAAAAGATGGTTGTTTGGGATAACATTTTAACTTTTTACGAAAAAATGTGTATTAAAATATTGTATAAAATAGCAAAATTACCATATTACCCCTAAATACATAAATGCGTACTGACATCCCTTGTACCATGAAGCCAGTACTATATGCTGCATACTTTAGAACTGGACGGTGCCTCCAGTTCGAACATAACACAGGACGGTGTTGTTTGGCCCCTGGGGGCCCACCATGGGTCCCGTTTTGATAATCGAAACCGTTCAATGTGTAAAACTCATCGAGTACTATATGCTTTTAAAATATCACGTTGATCGGATATCGATAGCTATGCAATCGGATTAGTTTTTTGTCAACTGTTAATTTGTTCAATGTTCATTTTTTTTTATACAAAACTGATTTGATCATATAGTTATCGATATCCGATCAACGTGATTTTTTACAAGCATATAGTACTCGACGAGTTCTACATATTGAATGGTTTAGATTATCAAAACGGGGCCCGTGATGGGCCTCCATTGGCTAAACAACATCGTCTTATGTTGTGCACCGCCTGTGTAATTTGTACCGTCATTTGGGACCTTTTTTTTTGGAGCAGACATCACTTCAGACTGTACCATTGTCATGTCATAGAAAGTTGGCTTGTATTATTTTTTTTATATTTTTTTTTGTGAATAGTTATAACTTTTTGACTTTTTTAGTAACTTTTTGACTTTTTGTCTTTTTTATAACATGCCAAACCAGCCCTAAGTATTGAAAACTAAGTGCTAAATTTTTTGAGCTGAAAAACTATTCGATAAAAATTTAAGTGTTGAACTAAAAATAAATTGTTTAATATGTATAAGATAAATTTTGAAATTTATTATTTTCAAATTGTATATTTCAATTTTTATATTGTGATATGATGGTATTGGTGGTGGTGGTGATGATATGGCGCTGGTGGTTCTAGTAATGGTAGTTGTGGCATGGTGGTTGTGGTAGCAATAGTAATGGTAGTAGTAGTAAAATTATGGTGATATTTATGGCAACAATGGCAATGATGATGAAGGTTGTGTGATGTGGTAGTGGGGGTGGTGGCATGGTGGTAGCGGTAATGGTAATACATATGACAATGGTAATGAAGCTGGTAGTAGTAGTAGTGGCGGTGACGATGGTGGTAGTAGTGGCGGTGGTTTGGAGGTTGTGGTGGTGGTGGTTGCAATTACAGTAATGATGGTGGTGGTGGCGATGGTGGTAATGGTGGTGGTAGTAGTGGTAGCGGTGGTATGATGGTGGTGGTGGTGGTGGTAGTAGTAGCAGGGGCATGGTGGCAGTAGTGGTGGTAACGGTAACAATAATGGTGATGGTAGTAGTAGTAGTGGTGTCAGTGTCAGTGACAAGATGGTGGTGGTTGCGGTGATGGTGGTAAACATGTGAGAGTTATATAATATCTATATTATTATTAAAAGTAAACACCTCACTTAATGTCCATGAACTTCCTTACTTTATTCTATCAAGTGACCTTCTTTTCTTGCGTTAAGTGTCAAATTCTACATCTGAAAGGAAAAAAATAAAAAAATACTTATTAACAGAATCAATAACTAGTAGTATTTGAACCAGCACATCATAAATCATCAAATTAGCAGCAAAATTAACAGAATCATTAAATCACAGCACCAAAATTAATACTACATTTCAGCAATCGTGTATTCGAACTAGCACATCATAAATCAGCACAACGAAGTGAAATCATCAACACAAAAATTACACCGATAAATAAGCATTTTCGAAGAATAAATATGAACAATAGATCAAAAATGAAATCTATAAGACTGAAATCGAATAATCGATCGAACCTGGATGCTAAAATCACAGTGGAGAGAGATGCTATGAGACTCCTCGGGGATGAAATTGTTGCCGAGATCAGAAGCAATCAATGACGTCCGTAGAGAAGAACCATTGCATTTGCGAGAGAAAAAGAAATTAGGGATTTGAGAGAGAGAGAGAGAGAGAGAGAGAGAGAGAGAGAGAGAGAGAGAGTGAGTGAGTGATGAAATAGAACCTGGATGTTTTGTCTCGACTATTGAGTTCAAAAATCAATATATAAAATAAAATGATGTATGGCTTGGGTTTATTAGGGACCAACTAATATTGTAGGTAAAAGTGATTGATCCTTTTACAACCAAATAAACTTGTCTAAAAAATGTAATGATATGATTAAATATATATATATATTTTTAAATTCCTTCATTTTGTCCTTAAAAGTATAATTTTTGCAAACAAATTTTTTTTGTCCCTAAAAATTTGTCTCTAAAACCTTAATTTCTTGTAGTGAGACTTAAACCTAAATTTATTCACTTTACTAAACAACACTTTCATCACTTAAATAACATAAAAAAATAGGGAGCTTTTTTAGTAAATCCCCTTTTAAAGAGTTTTATTCTATACAACCCAAAATGTTTTAGATTATTCCATTAGGTCCTACTCATTATATAAAGACCAAAAACCCCTCAAGCCAAAACCAACATTCATTATCTTTGAACCAAGTAACAATCTCTCTCTCTCTCTCTCTCTCTCTCTCTCTCTCTCTCTCTCTCTTCCAGAAAATTGTGGAGAAGATCTCTCAACCTTTCAAAACCCTAAACCCTAGTCATCAATCCCCTATTTTCCCTCTGATTGTCTCATCGCAATGTTCATTGTCTTTGCGCTGCTCTTCGCCGAAATCACCATTGTTGTCTCCATGTTCGCCGGAATCACCATTGCCGACCACTTGTGGCAACCAAACTATTGAAATGGTCACCAAACGTAAGTATTAATCACCTATTTTCTATACAAACCTCATAGCATATGTGGTATTTGATTATGAGGTTTATTCTCATGTTTATACTCTCAGTAATTTGTGTGAATATTCATATTGTTCAATGTATTTCTGTGCATGTTGACACTATACAAGCCATTTTTATTTTAAATATAATGGTTTTGGGTTGCTATAATTATGGCTTAATTAGATTTTTCTAAAGTTTAACATTATTCACAATATGGCTCATGTGAATGTCAGTGTGAACATTCACATTATTCTTATTGCTAAAATAATTCTTACAAGGGTTTGGTCAATATGGTTATGTGAATGTTACTATTGAGATAGTATGTAAATGTTTTCTTTGTGTTGAGAAATTATGTTCTTATCAATATGATGTACTTTGAAATCAATGATATGTTGGTGATATCTTAGTGGCCCATGCTGTAAATAAATTTGTTACATGATTGTTGTGGATTTACCCATTTGTATGATATATTGTGAACATTCACATCAAGCTAACTTCCAACTAATAAAGTGTCTTCTAATTGTAGTTCGATTTTGATGGGAACCTTAATTACTGGTTTAAGTTTAACTGTTTCGTGATGTTAACAACTTGAATGTTCATATAGACACTCACTAATGTGCATGTTTATGTAGCAGACGTTGTCTTAAATTCTGCACAAAGAGGAATACAGAGGATTACCATGTGAAAGACGATAACGTGTCGACAGAGAGGAGCACCCACATCGACATGCGTTGTGTTAACTACCACCAATCAAATATTATAGGCTTAATTAAATTGATGACGAGCACCAAGTTCTCAGAGGCTCAGTTAAACTGCTTGAGGCAAACTCCATTTTGAATATTATTTGATCCATTGATAAATGCTAAGATCGACCACGCCAAATGCATGAAGTTTGTGATGTCATCGTACGCGTGTTGAAAGCATACCAGCATACTGAAAACTATTATTGATGTGAATATTATAGTTTTCTTCGATACAAAATCCATGATTTACATACAAAACCAATGTATCCACTACCAATGGATGCAAACTTCACATCCTTTGCAATTTTGTAAAAATATTGAAATATATATTGATTGAACAAAAGAACCAGAATTAGTTATTTTGGTTATGCCTAATAAGGTACACTAGTATGTTATCATAATATTTGTTATTGCAATGTCAATGCTAATATTCACATTGGTTTCTGTTGCTTTATAATTATGTACACAAAACTATTAGTTTCATGTGACTAAACTAATTTATTTGATATTTTATTCGTGATGTTAACACTCACATTAATAATTTGATTGTGAATAAACGTATACTTCATGTTTGTGTACACATAGAAATGATGGTTTGTGGTTATTGCAATGTTGATATTGTCATATTTTTGGAGATTATAAAATCAATGTGAACATTCACATTACTTCAGCTGGTTTACAATTGTGTACACATAATCATTGGCTTAATGTGATTTTTGGACAATGCAATTTTGATGTGATTTTTAATATCACCATTCCATAACGGTAATTAACACTTTGAAACCATGGTTTTATCTATATTCTAAAATTCATGCGAATCTTCACATTTGTATGTTCCAGTGTAAACATTTACATTGTGTTTGTATCCAAAATAAAATTGAGACTTGTGGTTGTGTGATTTAATGCAATATTGATATGAACCTTAACATCACTTTGTCACAGTGGTAATGAACACAGTGAAAACATATTCACCATTCAAGATTATGTAGGTGTGTAAATATGAACACCGATTGACAATACAATGACAATTTTCTATTTCAAATTAATGTGAATATTAACACTGATTAATAATATGAACATTCACATCATTTGTATATGAGACACATTACCAATCTCAAAAAATTATTACTAAATTGAAATCCAACAGTAAAAAATCAAAATCAATAGCAGCAACAAAATCAAAAATCTAAAAAATCTCAATATCTCAAAAAATAAAAAATCATCACCCACATCTTCTTCTTCATCATCTTCATCTTTATCTTCTTCTTCAACAATTTCTAGAATTCTACCAATCCAATCCAAATCAAACCAAACTCACCTCCACTCTCTACAAAGAAAGCCTCATTACTATATCAGAGACCTTACTCCTCATAATTCCAACACCCATCTCTCAAACTTTCAAAGAAGTCCACACAGAGTAAAACCAGAAACATAAATAGAAATAGAAATGGAAACAAAACAACATCGCTAAAGCTCGTCATCGACTGTAACTGTCGCGCCAATACTGATGTGAACCTTAACATCACCTTGTCACAGTAATAATGAACACAATGAAAACATATTCACCATTCAAGATTATATAGGTGTGTAAATATGAACACCGTTCGACAACACAATGACAATTTTCTATTTCAAATTAATGTGAATATTAACACTGATAATGATATGAACATTCACATCATTTGTATATGAGACACACATTACCAATCTCAAAAAATTATTACTAAATTGAAATCAAACAATAAAAAATCAAAACCAATGGCAGCAACAAAATCAGAAATCCAAAAAATCTCAACATATCGAAAAATAAAAAATGATGCCCACATCTTCTTCTTCATCATTTTCATCTGTATCTTCATCTTCAATAATTCCTAGAATTCTACCAATTCAAATTAAACCAAACCCACCCCCCCTCCCTACAAAGAAAGTCCCATTACTGTACCAGAGACCTTACTCCTCATAATTCCAACACCCATCTCTCAAACTTTCAAAGAAGTCCACCCAGAATAAAACTAGAAACATAAATAGAAATAGAAATGGAAACAAAACATCACTGAAGCTCGTCACTGATTGTGACTATCGCGCCAATGCTGATGTGAACCTTAACATTACCTTGTCACAATGGTAATGAACACAGTGAAAACATATTCACCATTCAAGATTATATAGGTGTGTAAATATGAACACCGATCGAAAACACAATGACAATTTTCTAATGTGAATATTAACACTGATTAATGATATGAAGATTCACATCATTTGTATATGAGACATATTACCAATCTAAAAAAATTATTACTAAATTGAAATCCAACAATAAAAAATCAAAATCAATAACAGCAACAAAATCAGAAATTCAAAAAATCTCAACATATCAAAAAATAAAAAATCATCACCCACATCTTCTTCATCATCATCTTCATCTATATCTTCATCTTCAACAATTCCTAGAATTCTATCAATTTAAACCATAGATCTTACACCTCATAATTCCAACAACCATCTCTCAAACTTTCAAAGAAGTCCACACAGAGTAAAACTAGAAACATAAATAGAAATAAAAATGGAAACAAAACAACATCGCTGAAGCTCGTCACCAACTATGACTGTCGCGCCAATGCTGACGTGAACCTTAACATCACCTTGTCACAGTGGTAACACACACAGTGAAAGCATATTCACCGTTCAAGATTATATAGGTGTGTAAATATGAACACCAATCGACAACACAATGATAATTTTCTAATATGAATATTAACACTGATTAATGATATGAACATTCATATCATTTGTATATGAGACACATTACCAATCTCAAAAAATTATTACTAAATTGAAATCCAACAATAAAAAATCAAAATCAAAATCAATAGTAGCAACAAAATCAGAAATTCAAAAAATCTCAACATCTCAAAAAATAAAAAATCATCGCCCACATCTTCTTCTTCATCATCTTCATCTTTATCTTCATCTTTAACAATTCTTAGAATTCTACCAATCCAAATCAAACCAAACCCACCTCCTCTCTCTACAAAGAAAGCCCCATTTACTATGCCAGAGACCTTACTCCTGATAATTCCAACACCCATCTCTCAAACTTTCAAAGAAGTTCACACAAAGTAAAACTAGAAATATAAATAGAAATAGAAATGGAAACAAAACAACATCACTGAAACTTATCACCGACTGTGACTGTCGCGCCACTGTCGATTTCGACTGGATCAAACTTGATTCGACATTCAATGGAAAGATGAATACGATCTCATAATCGTATCCCATTCATCACCGTCTCTACCTCTGCCGATTGTGATTGTCGCGCCACCGTCGATTTCGGCTGGATCAAATTTGATTCGACATTCGATGAAGAGATGAAGAAGATCTCATAATCGTATCCCACTGAATCCCGAGCACACGGTGATGATGCAAAATTGTTAAAACAAAAAGAGCAAAAAATGGAAAACGTATATATCAAAAATAGCAAAATATGAAAAACATGTATATCTTATTTTGTGTGTAATACATATGAATAAAGTAAAATAAGGGTATAATAGTCCAACAAAAAATTTAAATCAGGAAAAAAGGACCTCATGGAATAAAACTATAAATATATGGGACTAATTAGGCTACAAAAATAGTTTGTGGACTTATTGGAATAAAACACCTCTAAAAGGGATTTATAAATAAATCTCTCAAAAAAAAGCATGTTATCAATTTAAAATTAAAATTTATATTTTAAGCACACACATCGGGTCGGCTCACACCCCTAGTGTGTATATATATATATGTTCATATGTTGAAAATTGAGACTAAGGTAAGAAAATAGAACTTTTGAAATCACAAAAGGCAACAGAGAAATTGAAGGGAAAAAGAGGAATAGACAAAAGATTGTGTTACTGTGAAAAATAGAGTTCTGTGATTCCATTTTATGCAAAACCCTAGTTCACACTGTGCATTTCATTAAAATCTTAAAAATAATAATTTATCTATTAAAAAAATATCTAAAACAAATATAAGTTCTTATTAAAAAATAATAGGTAGCAATTGTGAAAAAAAAATTACACTGTGCATTTCATTAAAATCTAAAAAAAATAATTTTTGTATTAAAAAAATATTTAAAACAAATATAAATTCTTATTAAAAAATAATATATTGCAATTACGAAAAAAAGAGAAAAATATTATGGTGTAAAAAATAACTTGTATATTAAAAAAAATTTAAAATAAATATAAATTTTATTAAAAAATAACAGGTTGTAATTGCAAAAAAAAAAAAAAAAAAGAAAAAAAAATTACACTGTGCATTTCATTAATAATGCTCAAAAAATGTGTCAAGTATTTGTGTAAAGGCTTGACACGGGTCCACTCTTAAATTATCAAGTGAATATAGATGAAACTAAAGAATTCAGCTTTAATGGCTAACAAATATTAGAAGTCCGATCATTGAAGCCTAATAACTATTACTTAATAGAATTCAAACCATATCTTTTTGTCTTCTCAAATGTTCCATTTTTTTGATTCATGCATTCATTCTAATATTGATAAAGAATTGGATGTGTGGAAGAGTGAGAGACGTTGAAATTATATATTGAATTATGTAATTGTTGAGATGAAAAATAAAGGTTGTCTTTGTTGGACTTATTTTTCTAGTGTGGCCCAATAGCCTACATATTTTCTACATGTTTTAATTTATTTGGACTCCACAAATAGATAAAACCAATATTTGAGATCAAGTTCAGTAAATAGAATTTTAATATAATCACTCTTCTAAGATAAGAAGGAAACCTTGATGGATTAGGAATTCTTCTGATAGAGTTTATCTGGCCCTCTTCTCTCCTCTATATAAGGATGGGTGACTCCCCTTTCATATCATGAGTATTTTTCCATCACTTTAAGTTTTATAGTCATCCTAATTAAGAGAGGCAGAGAGAAGAAGGTGAGCCAAAATTAAAGGTTCAACTCTAAGGGGTATTTTCTCAACTTCTCTAATTCAATGGCTGACAAAGGTATATTCGTTTTATTCTTGAATTGTATTGAATTCAAGATCCTGTAAAGTTTAATTCCGCATTATTATTATGGTTACATGTATTATTAAATCTTCCATGTGGTATCAGAGCTTTAGTTTGTGAATCAATACACATTGGAATAATAATATATTTATGAATATTGTTATTATATTATAATTATAATTATTCATAACAACATATTTTTTGTTCATAAGGTTTGGACTCTCGGCATGTGTTGGTTATCTTGAATATACGCTGTATGTTCAACCTTGTAAGCTGCATGCCATATTTATTAGGCAGTGTCTGAATGGTACATCTAATCTCTTTCATATTTATTATGCATTAAAGAAACTCTTTTTGTGTTGTTAAAAGTCAAAGGTTGTGTGAAAGAAGATTTCATTCCTGATTTCTAAATCGTAACTAAGTATGCACATCATGGACTCCCTCACTCACTTTGTTTTGTGATATGTTAGGTGCAAACTTTTATGTAATTCTATATGCTGTTCATATGCATGTTTTGATTTATTATCAATTTTAGTGATAATAATTTTTATAATCATCATAATATGTTATTGAATTGAGTGTATTGCTTGCCGTTATGATAAAGTGCATAGATTAAAAGCAATTTTAGAATTTTGCTGAATCGTTCGGACTATTAAATAAATATATTTATTTGATTGTATCACATTAGAGGATTATGTTTTTGCTTTGTTTAATTATGCACACTTATTGTCTATTATTGTTAAATATTTATATATTTTCATGATTTAAAATTGATATCATGATATAATTTTATGACATTGAATATTAAATATTAAAGTGGTTAATTCATATTAGGTGTAATTCTTATTAACCATTATTTTAGATATTCATGATTGTTATAATACATATATAAATATTCCTGTCATCTAGAGTTATTATTATTATATTGGTAATAGCAATCACATAAAAGAAATTTTAGAAATCATAAAAATAGTGATCTCATTAAAATTGTGATTGAATTAATGATAATTAAATAACTCAAAATTAATGAATAGAGAATATTGTTGGTTAGTTCCGTATTCATAGGGTTTACTAATTTAGTAGCTGCCAAAGTGGCCTAGATTTGTAAAACTTATGAATATAGAACTACATAAAAGAATTGTTAAAAAGGGTAACATTAAGGTCGATAATATTCTCAATTGCAGTTATAATTAGGAGATTGAGACTAGCCCAAAGGAGAGTCACTTTCAAATAATTATGAACTGGGTAGGATAATGTAACTTATGTAATTTGAAAGATTAGAATTGAAAATCCAAAGGTAACATGACTAGTTGAAAAATTGCATAAATTACTTTAGACCTACATAAGTGATTCTTGACGAATGGACAATAGATATACCTAAGTTTTGCCCAAAGGAAAAACTTGTAACGCCCTCAAAATATTAACATTAAACCCATCAATATAGACATGCATTGATATATAAAAACTCCACATTCTTCTATTCATCAGAGTTCCATTACAAAAAGTATTACATGTTAACAATAAAAGCAAATGCCCTAAAGGCTTACAGCTTTCCAAGTTAACACTTGGTTACAACAAAAGAGTACTAACTCATTTACACATTAAGCCCTTGGCTTGAATATACATGTAATACATCAAAGAAATAAAACAACAAATGTCCGCCTGCCTCTAGCCTCCCAAGCTACGTCCTTGGAGGTGGCATGCTACCTGTACCTGAAAATGATATTCCCATATAGGGTGAGCCACAGCCCAGTAGAAATATACTAAACCAAATATGAACAATGACTAAAAGATTAGCAGTTGATAGATGGCCAACACTGATACTTTCCCTTATCACACTTTACGATTTCATGACATACAAGTCCATTTTCCAATTCTTTTCAATTCTCAATTTAAAACCATGGCTCAGAACCTGGCCAAACAACTCATATGAGACAGTAACTCATATCAAACACTTTCCCATTCCATAATAGATAAGCATACTAGCTATATCACACACCAACAGATAAGCATACAAGCTATATCATCACTTCCACAGATATGCATATGAGCACTATCACACTTCCAATGACAAGCATATGAGCTCTGTCAACACATTACTAGATAAGCATATAAGCTCTATCTACGGAGTCCATCCCTTATCTCCTCCCAACAACATCCGGTTTAGAGGTCCATCCCCTATCTTCCCCTAAACCGTGGAGTACATCCCCTATCTCCTCCAACATAACACAATGCATATAAACAACAATTATACACATCATCACACAATACATAAATTTAATATATTCTTTCAATCGTCAATCTCATTGACACATTCCAGTGATTAGTTTCAGTTTGCCTAATCATCATGCATTGTCTACAACAATCAAGACTATCCTCCACCGATAGCCCAAAGCAGTTATTTTTATACAGAAAATAAATGCAACAATGGATATATAATCAACATTTCAACTAGGTGAGCGATAAGTAATCCAACTACACCCTTTAATCCCATACCTTTCCAAATCAATTCCTCATTTCTCATAATTAATTATGCAAATTAATTAACCAATGTAATTAGGGTATTTTCCATAATTAACATTACAACCCTTAGGTTCCATTTTTCATTAATGTTTTAACATTTATTTCACTTTTCCATGCCAAACATGCATTTAGGTTTTATATAGCCAAAACCCCAACTTTTGTAAATTTACACAAAAGCCCCAAACTTTCACAAAATTACCAAACCAACCCCAACATCTCAAAATACTAAAATTTAAAGACAAAGCTCATAAAGAGGAGTAGGATATCCCTACCTCGAAGTTAGAGCTCGGATGGAGAAGTGACCAAAACCGAAGTGCTCCAAAGACTAAGATTCTCAGATCAAAACGACGCCCTCGACGATCCACACCACTTTTACAAAGGCCGAAGAGAAGGAGGACACTCTAACTAGATCAAACCCTAGAGAGAAGGGAATTTCTAGAGAAAGAGGCTCTCAAAATGGTTTTTAGAAAAAGTAGGAGAGAGAAAGAAAAGCAAAAAGTGATTTAAAATCACCCAGCGGATAACTCATATACGTATGACCCGCTCGAGCGGAGAACACGACGCTTGAGCGCAAAGAACAAAAATCTTGACACGCTCGAGCGCAATAAGGCCCGCTCGAGTGCCAAGACACAAGAATAAAGTACACCCGCTCGAGCGAGAAAACCAGTCCGCTCGAGCGCAAATCTCCCTCTCCCAGAACCCTCACCAAGACAGTACTACCCGCTCGAGCGCCAACAATCCCGCTCGAGCGCAGAAAAACCCGCTCAAGCGTAGAAAACTCCTCTGCAGAAGTTTTGCAGGGACATGAAATACTGGGAGTGTGCAATCTCCGCTCGAGCGCCAGAACACCCGCTCGAGCGCTAAACTAGAAACCAAACTCCACTCGAGCGCAGAATGACCCGCTCGAGCGTAACACCAAAAACCTGGGCAACAAGGATATAGACCAAGGCTTAACCCACCTGTTCAACACAAGCCCATAAACATCCTAAAACTCAAACAACGGATTTAAAGGATAGCAACAAGATAGTTACAACTACCAACTCCACGGAAACGAGTCCGGAATACAACAGAACAGTAAAGGGACAACCGGGATCGCTATAAAACTTATGTGATATCAATAGTTCATCATAATTCTCAAAGCTTTAATATGTATATTGTTCTATATTATTTCAGTAAAAGTTCCCACCTCATTGCACTCTTTTGCATCGGGCGTCCCTCTACTTACTGGCTCGAATTTTTCGGAATGGTATGAACATGTTCAGTTTACACTGGGTGTGTTGGACCTCGATATGGCATTGCTTGAAGATAAACCTGCAGACATTAATGAATATAGTACTGCAGAACAAGTTGCCCTTTCTGAATCCTGGAAAAAGTCCAATAGACTCAGTTTGATGTTCATGAAGATGACCATTGCAAACACATGGAAGTAAAGTACTTGGTTGTTGGAGAGAAAGTCCAGAAACAACAAGTGTTAATTGAAAACTTAAGCACCTCTCTTATGATTGCTGATCCATTCACAAAGGGATTGCCACCAAAGACATACAAAGAGCATGTTATCAGGATGGGTCTTTTAAGCAACCCTTGATGTGTATGGTTAATCATGAGTGCTTATTTTTTGACACTATTTACGCAATAATAATTTTGTTTCTGTTTTTCCTGTTTCTAAAAGTGTGTGTACACATTATTTTGAATATTGATAAACAGGAAATGTCTTAACAAGACAAATTATAGGGGCCTTTCAGGCAAATAATTATATATCCCAATAAAGGACTGGGTTGGTGAAGGTTATCAATGGTGTGGTGCATAGAAGGAAATATGACATAAATGTTATATAACCGCTATGACTCACATTGGTGATCTGAAGTAATCACAGTATTATAGTTTCTAATATATCTGAACTTATTGGCTATTTTTTTTAAAATTCGTGATCACATGTCAAAGTTTTTAGTGTGGAATCCAATGAGTCAAAATTTTTTAAGTTGCATATTTTTGAAAAAACTCATAATTGCATCATAATCGGCTTAATGGGCCAAGTGGGAGAATGTTGGATTTATTTTTCTAGTGTGGCCCAATAACCTACATATTTTCTACATGTTTTTAATTTATTTGGACTCCACAAATAGATAAAGCCAATATTTGAGATCAAGTTCAGTAAATAGAATTTTAATATAATCACTCTTCTAAGATAAGAAGGAAACCTTGATGGATTAGGAATTCTTCTGATAAAGTTTATCTGGCCCTCTTCTCTCCTCTATATAAGGATGGGTGACTTCCCTTTCAAATCATGAGCATTTTTCCATCACTTTAAGTTTTATAGTCATCCTAATTAAGAGTGACAGAGAGAAGAAGGTGAGCCAAAATTAAAGGTTCAACTCTAAGGGGTATTTTCTCAACTTCTCTAATTTAATGGCTGACAAAGGTATATTTGTTTTATTCTTGAGTTGTATTGAATTCAAGATCCTGTAAAGTTTAATTCCGCATTATTATTATGGTTACATGTATTATTAAATCTTACAGTCTTTTTCTTTTATAGCGATTTATCTGGTTATACTTCCAATTAAAACATCAGGTATGCTTTTACATCATTATTGAACGTTTCTTTCATTTTTTTTTTTTGATACTTTGGCTCACAATTGTTTGTGTTTTGTGTTTTGAAATTTATTACTTTTGTGTTTGTTAAAACTATTAGATGGACCTAATGCAAAAAGTGCAAACTATTTCAATGTCATTCTAGGGATTAAAAGTACAAAAAACATATATAAAAAGTATATGAATGGACAAGATTCTACTAAATTTGTTTGTGAGTCTCTCTTCTTGAAAATCCTATAATTCATTTATTTTTTGTATTATATTTTATGTTTGATTTCTGTGCTTTTTTTAATATAGTTTTTTTTTCTGTAAAATTTATTTTTAAAAATAAATAAATAAATAAATCATTTTCTATTCAAACAATTTCATTTTTGTTTTTATTTTTTTATTTTTTCTTAAAGTAGTTTTAGTTTTGGGCAATTACTTACTCTTTTTTTTCCTCTCTGTATATTGTAATTTTGTGCATTTTAAGTGTATGATATTTTTACTAATATACTCGGAGATGCACTATGATAGAAGTATCATGGGAAAATCAAGTAAGAAGAAGAAAAATAAATAAAACAATACAATGAATGAGGGGCAAAGATTAAAGATCAAAACTCTTAAAGCAAGCACGCAAGCAAACAAACAAGTAAGTAGAATAGAATGCTTAACAATAGACATTTAAAAATTTACAACAAAATTTTATAACTTTCCTTTTTACTAAGAAAATTCTATTTGATGCTAGCCAAATAAAATGCTTTTAAAATAGTTTTTATTTATTTATTTTTATTTTAAATTTGAAATTAAAACTATAATAAATTTATGTAAGCATAACTGCCAAACACATTTTTTTTACTTAATGTATAATATTTATATTAACTACCTTTTTAAGGTTTATTTTTTTAAGTATTATATAGAAATAAAAAAATGTCGTTAGGAATAAAGTTTTCCTTAACTTAGTTATAAATTTTGCCTGTACATTATTTTTAAATTTTGAATTAAAGCAAACATAAAATACTTGATTGAATATATGTTGCATTTATTATATTCCTTTTTTGTGTGCAACAAAAAAAAAATTAAAAATCACAATTCACATATATACGAATAATTGTAAATACAATCCGTACATAGCACGGGTGGAATACTAGTTTAGAATGAATGTAATCATTCATGTTTGCATTGTTTTTCCATATTAGATGAATAGTTTGTTTTAACTTAGATGCATCGGCGCCAATGGCGAAGGGAGTAAGGGACTAGGGGGGTCACGTGCTCTCCCTGAATTTTGGGAATTTTTTTATTTTTTTTATTTTGCAAACATAAAGAAAATATTTTAAATAAAAAAATTACAAAAATATTATTACAGTGAAATGTTAATGGCATTTTAAAAATTGTGAGAACAATAATAGTTATTTTGATTAAAAATGAAGAGACTATTGTAAACTGTTAGGGAAAATATATGATTCTCCATAAGTAAATCAATCAATGGGAATAAAAACTAATGCGGAAAAATTAAATCAAAAGCAACACAAGAATTTTACGTGGTTCCCTCAATGTGAGGTACATTCATAGGATCGAAATCTAATTCCACTATCAATCAAAAAGTTTCCAAATGATTACAAACGAGACACGAATGGTCTCACAAATCACCCTTAGGTTAATTTCAAATAATTACAAATAAACAAGAGAAAAGACCTCACCAAAATGTCTTCGAAACAGAATTATAGAAGACCCAAAATAATAACCCAAATCAACTCTACCAAAATAGCCGAATAAGCACACTGACAGTGCTTCAAAGAACCAAAAAACCAAAGCAAAGAAAACTTCCAAAGGTCGGTCAAAAAATAGCACTGACTCACCCAATTTGATTCCACCAAATAGATAATGTACCATGGTTAGACACCTTCAGAAAACAAAATAATGGAGTAGCCACATAGCACCCTTTTTTTTTGAAAATACCAAACAATACCAAATATATATATATTATTGATTCTTGGATTTCGTAATCAAACCCTAATTGTTACCAAATTAAATTAGGCCTCTAAAAGTTAGGTATAATATATTAAAATATATTATAACCAACACCAAACCAAACTTCTTTTAATAAACCAATTGGGTCCTATACTCCGATAAGGAGATATACCCCAACAATTCTCCCTCTATCGACTTAGGTGGAGACATTAACCATACCTGCCAAAGTTCGACACTTTAAATATTTGTCCCTCGACAAAGTCTTAGTAAACATATCCGAAATATTATCATCTGTGTGAACCTTTTCGAGTTGCAACAATTTCGAATCTAACACATCACGAATCCAATGGTACCTTACATCAATGTGTTTTGATCTCGAATGAAAATTAAAATTTTTATTCAAGTGAATAGCACTTTGACTATCACAATAAAGCAAATACCTTTCTTGCTTCAAACCCAACTCTTACAAAAATTTCTTCAACCATAACTCTTCTTTGCAAGCTTCCATAATGGCAATAAATTTTGCTTCGATAGTTGAGAGAGCAACACATTTTTATAATTTAGATTACCATGCCACAGCTCCCCCTACAAATGTCATCAAATACCCCGAAGTAGATTTCCTAGAATCAACATCACCGGCTATGTTAGAATATGTGAACCCATCAAGCATCGGCTTACCATCTCCAAAACACAAGCACACCTTCGATATAGCGATCCCGGGTTTACCCTTGTTGATCATGTCTTTCTGAAAATATCACCTAGGCGAGGCCTGATGAGGTTTGGGAAGAGTGGGAAATTATCCCCTCGGTTTATTGGTCCTTTTGAGATCCTTGAGAAGATAGGTGAGGTTGCTTATCGGTTAGCCTTACCGCCGCAGTTGTCCGGAGTGCATGACGTGTTTCATGTGAGTATGCTTCGGAAGTATGAGCCAGATCCATCACATGTGCTGGATTGGAGCGATTTAGAGGTAGATGAGGATGCCTCGTATGAGGAGAGACCGGTTCGGGTCTTGGATAGGCGGGATCAGGTCCTGCGTGGCAAGACCATTCCTTTGGTGAAAGTCTTGTGGAAACATTATGGAGTGGAGGAAGCCACTTGGGAACGTGAGTTGGAAGTCCGTGAGAAATATCCGGACTTGTTTGTTGATGTGTGATCTTGTATTTAAATTTTACGTTTTGTTGAACTTAAGAACTTTTATATATGTCTTAAGTTGTGAAACATTGAAAATGTTTGGTTTAATGAAAGTACGTTTTGGAACTTGCCTCATATGGAAGTTGAATGTAACATTATATCTGTTGAATATATTGTTGAAATTGGAAAGATAGTGCATAATGTTAATGCATGTTGAAAGTACATATGTTGTTTACATATTGTGTTATGTCTCTTGTTAAAGGGATGGGATGACCGGTAATGGGTCGAATTGTTGACTGTTCAAGTGTAACACTGTTTAAAATGGAGGAAAGCTTGTTTTGCAACTTGTGCTTAATTTCGGGGGCGAAATTCTTTAAGGGGGGGAGGTTATAGCGATCCCGGGTTTACCCTTGTTGTACAGTGATCCGGACATGTGTCCGTGGATGTTGGTAGTTGTTTATTACCTTGTTTACATCCTTTCTTACTTTGTATTTGAGTTATAGGATGTGTTGGGCGGGTTGGTTACAGGTTGGTTGAGTTTAGAAACCAAAACTAGTTGCCCAGATTTTTGGCCTGTCCGCTCGAGCGGAGGTGTTGGCGCTCGAGCGGGGAATACATCCATCCAGTATCTTGTTGTGCAGTGTTGTGAGCTCGAGCGTAGGGTTGGGAGCTCGAGCGGAGGCCTGGTTCTGCAAATGTGCTGAGCGAGTGCATTCTGAGCTCGAGCGGGAGGTTGGCCGCTCGAGCGGAAGTCTGTGAGTGGCCGCTCGAGCGGGGTGTTTTACGCTCGAGCGGAGACCTGGGTTAAAGTCCCGAAATTGTGACTTTTCAAATCACTTTTTCACTTTCTCTTCTCTCTCTTACTTTTCCAAAATCACCATTGTTGAGCCTCTCACTCTAGACTCTACCTTCTCTCTAGGTTTTGATCTAGTAGGAGTGATTTACTCACCTTTGGCCTTTACAAAAAAGTTGTTGATCGTCGAGGGCTTCATTTTAATCTGAAAATCTCGGGTTTTGGAGCACGTGGGGTTTTGTCGTCTTCTCCTTTGGGACTCCGAATTTGAGGTAGGGATAACCTACTCCTCTCTATGGGTTTTGTCTTTAAATTTTGGTATTTTGAGATGTTGGGCTTGGTTTGGTAATTTTGTGAAAGTTTGGGGCTTTTGTGTAATTTTACAAAAGTTGGGGTTTTATTCATAATAAACCTAGATTCATGTTTGGCATAGAAAAATGGAATGATCGTTGAATCATTGATGAAAATGGGACCTAAGGGTTGAAATGGTAATTATGGAAAATGGCCTAATTACATTGTTTAATTAATTGGGATAATTAATTGGTGAGAAATGAGGAAATGAAATGTTGATTGAATATCCATTGTGCATTTATTTTCTGTTTTAGAAATAACTGCTTTGGGCTATCGGTGGAGGATAGTCGAGATTGTTGTAGACAATGCATGATGATTAGGTAAACGGAAACTAATCAATGGAATGTGTCATGGAACTTGACGGTTGATAGAATACATTAATTGTGTGTATTGTGTGATTGTATATAGAACCAATGTGTTTATATACGTTATGTGTAGAGGAGAAGATAGGGGATGTACTCCGCGGTTTAGGGGAAGATAGGGGATGTACCTCTAAACCGGATAGGTATTGGGAGGAGATAGGGGATGAACTCCGTAGACAGAGCTCATATGCTTGTCTAGAGAAGTGAAGATAGAGCTCATATGCTTATCTTTGTGAAGTGTGGATACAGCTTGTATGCTTATCTGTGGATACTGTTGATATACATATCTGTTGTAGAGTGTGGATACAGCTTATATGCTTATCTGTGGATATTGTTGATATACATATCTGTTGAGAATGTGGATATAGCTTTTATGCTTATCTGAATGTGAGATATAGTTTTTATACATATCTGTGGAAATGATGATAGAGCTAGCATGCTTATCTGTTGAAACAGGGAAAATGAAAAGTAATTGGGACTTGTAAGTCGTTGACATAAATATGTAATTTATGTGATTGTATCAGTGTTGACCAACTATCAATTGCTAATGTTTTAGTCATTGTCCATGGTTGGTTTAGTGTATTTCTACTGGGCTGTGGCTCACCCTATATGGGAATATCATTTTCAGGTACAGGAAGCATGCCACCTCCAAGGACATAGCTTGGGAGGCTAGAGGCGGACATAGCGTAGTTGTTTTACTTTTGATGTATTACATGTAACTTCAAGCCAAGGGCTTAATGTGTAAACGAGTTAGTACTCTTTTGTTGTAACCAAGTGTTAACTTGGAAAGATGTAAGCCCGTAGGGCATTCTGTTTTGATGTTAACATGTAATACTATGTAATGAAACTCAATGAAAAAAAGAAATGTGGTTAGTTTATATGTAAATGCATGTCTTATCTGATGGGTTTAATGTTATTATTTTGAGGGCGTTACAACTTGGTATCAGAGCGTACCGGGTTCGAATACTTTGGGTACGTGGGAAGTGATTAGTATCACAATGGGTTTGTCTCGCTTGATAGAGACTTAGATGTAGTATCATATGCTATGTGCTTAAATGCTAACATGCTTATGTGACTATGTGGGTATGGGATTTAATTTCTAGGATGTTGATTGGATCCTTGAGTTTCTGGGAGTCTTGTTGGAAAGGCACTTGATCAATGTTGTTTCTAACCGGAACTCTAGTAACGTCTCGGGACTATCATTATCCGGAAATGAAATTCGTAAGTGCTTATGTGTTTATGCGCTGATGTGGAGTGAATTACACTTGTCCATGCATTAGGACGTGAGTGTTTAGTTTCGGCACACCTATGAATGTGCTAACGTTCTGTGTTGCCTTTATTAGGATGTCAGGACGAGGAAGAGGTGCTAGGCGTGGTAGACCTGCGAGGCAGGAAGTACCGTTACAGGGTGAGATTCCGGCAGTGCAGGAGGGAGTTGGGCAGGCCAATGTGGCCGAGCCAGTAGGTCAGCAGGCTATGGGTGCCTTGGCCAGAGAGATAGCGGGAGCTTTGGGTATTCTTAGAGCTGGGAATCAGGCAGCTGAGACAGGGCCTTCCTTCTTGAAGAGGGAGTTCTTCCGGTGTAATCCAGACGAGTTTATCGGGGATCCTAAAGAGCCGCTTAAGGCAGATGAATGGCTCGAACAGACAACGAAGACGTTTGAGATGCTTGGCATCGAGGACGGAGCACTGAAAGTGACCTTGGCATCCTTTCAACTGAAGGGAGATGCGGGTCAATGGTGGAAGTACGAGAAAGCTCGTGTTGGTGGTACTTGGGAGGCGTTTGTGAATGCTTTTCAGGAGAGGTTTTTATCAGCAGCAGCTAGGGAAAAGCTGAGGGATCAGTTTAGCCGGCTTAATCAGCAGGGCTTGTCAGTGGCCGAGTTTGAGGCTACTTTTACCAGTCTGTCTAGGTTTGCACCTGAACTGGTGGCGTCTGAGGAACGCCGTTGCTATGAGTTTGAGCGGAAGTTGAGGCGGGGCCTCAAGTTGAGAATTGGTGGGTCTTATATTCGAGAGTATAGACACCTAGTGGACGCTGCAGCTCATATGGAGCTTATGATGCAGGAGGAGGATGAGGGTCAGAGAGGCTCCAAGAGGAGCCAGGATAGTCAGGGTGATGGCAGGAGACAGAAGGGTTATAACCCTCAGCAGTCGCAGGGTGGTGTTGCTAGATCGACCTTCCCAGTGCCGAGTGCAGGCTCCGGGAGAGGTGGTCAGGGGGATTTCACTTGTTACAAGTGTGGCCAGCTGGGTCACAAGGTATCTGTTTGCCCGCAGAAGGGTGGGGGTCAGAAAGCTGCTTCTTCTTCAGCTAGACCGCAGAGTCAGAGTTTGGGCAGGGGGCAGCTCTTGACTTGTTATCAGTGTGGACAACCTGGGCACATGAAGAGGTTTTGCCCACAGTTGAGTGCCACTTCGGGAGCGTCTGGTTCTAGACAGACGCAGGGTTTTCAGCCAGCTCAGTCTGTGCAGGCCTCGAGGGCCAATCCGGGAGCTTCGTCATCCCAGTCTGTGCAGCAGTCTTTTGCTCCGAGAGGTGAGCAGGTAGACTAGGGGCCTACGGGGCGCGTGTATGCTGTTACCGCGCAGGATTTAGTACCAGCTCCATCAGTAGTGAGAGGTACTTTTCTGTTTTGCAACTCGGTTGCTAGTGTGTTGATAGACACGGGTGCATCTCATTCTTTTGTATCTGCTGCATTTGCATCTGTTTTGGAATTGGAGTTAGCACAGTTAGCATCTCCTATTTGTGTGGTATCGCCTTTGGGTGGTGAGTTGATCCTGAAACAGGGTGTTAGAGGATGTGATATAGAGGTCGCCGATTATAGGCTTCCTTTTCCGTTTGTTGTCATGCCCATGAAGGGTTTTGATGTTATTTTGGGTATGGACTGGTTATCGTCATACCGGGCTGTTATTGATTGCTACCGCCAGAGGGTCACGTTATGTACCTTGAGCGGGGAGTGGTTCCATTTCTTGGGAGACCGGGTTGGTAGTGTTTTGCCACCGGGGTATGATTCGCGAGGGCGAAGTGAGCTTAGTAGTCTACTTGCCAGCTTTGAGAGTGGTGAGAGTGGTGAGACCCAGGTTTGTGTTACCGAGGGTGGTTTGTGAGTATTCGGATGTCTTTCCCGAAGATCTTGTTAGTTTGCCACCTCACCGAGAGATAGAGTTCTCTATTGATTTAGTGCCTGGTACGGCGCCGATTTCTATGGCACCTTACCGTTTTGCTCCAGCAGAGTTGGTTGAGTTGAAAGTTCAGCTCCAGGAATTGCTAGATAAGGGCTTTGTTCGCCCTAGTGCTTCACCGTGGGGAGCACCGGCACTCTTTGTTAAAAAGAAAGATGGTGCCTTGAGATTGTGTATAGACTACCGGAAGTTGAATCGGGCTACGGTTAAAAATAAGTACCCTATGCCCCGTATAGATGATTTGTTTGACCAGTTGAAGGGTTCCCGTTGTTTCTCCAAGATAGACTTGAGATCGGGTTACCATCAGTTGAGGGTCAGGGAGGAAGATATTCCTAAGACGGCATTCCGTACGCGGTATGGCCATTACGAGTTTTTGGTGATGCCATTCGGACTTACCAATGCACCGGCAGTCTTTATGGACTTGATGAACCGGATTTTCCGGGAGTTCTTAGACCGATTTGTGGTTGTCTTCGTGGACGATATCCTTATCTATTCGTCTTCTGAGGAGGAGCACGAGGCACACTTGAGAGTGGTGCTTGAGTTACTTAGAGCCCATAGGCTGTATGCCAAGTTTGGGAAGTGTGAGTTCTGGCTGAGGGAAGTCAAATTCTTAGGCCACGTGGTATCCGGGAAAGGGGTGTCTGTTGATACATCCAAGGTTGAGGCAGTGCAAGATTGGGCACAGCCTAAGAGTGTGTTTGAGATCCGCAGTTTTCTGGGATTAGCTGGGTATTACCGTCGGTTTGTGAAAGATTTCTCCAGGTTAGCGTCACCGTTGACTAGGCTGACTCGGAAGGGAGTCAAGTTTGTGTGGAGTGAGACTTGTGAAAAGTCGTTCCAAGAGTTGAAAATTAGATTGACCACCGCTCCGGTGTTGATTATTCCGGAGAGAGGGTTGGGTTATGCGGTTTATTGTGATGCCTCACGAGAGGGTTTGGGTTGTGTGTTGATGCAAGAGGGGAAAGTGGTAGCTTATGGCTCACGTCAGTTGAAAATACATGAGAAGAATTACCCCACACACGACCTAGAGTTAGCAGCTGTGATCTTTGCCTTGAAAATCTGGAGGCACTACCTTTATGGTGAGAGGTTCGAGGTATTCTCGGATCATAAGAGTTTGAAGTATCTGTTTACACAGAGAGACTTGAATTTGAGGCAGAGGAGATGGATGGAGTTCATCGAGGATTATGATTTTGAGTTACATTATCATCCGGGAAAGGCCAATGTTGTGGCCGATGCCCTTAGTAGGAAAACCATTAGTGATGTAGCTTGTATAGCCATCCGGGAATGGGTGATGTTGGGAGCACTTGGCGAGTTTGACTTGCTACTGGGCGAATCTGTTGAGGCTGCGGCCTTGTTTTCTGTTGTTGCGCAGCCTACACTTGTGACTAGAGTGTTAGAGGCACAGAGAGGTGACCTTGAGGTAGAATCCCTCCGAGAGAAGATCTCCAGTGGGAAAGTTGAGAAGGGTTTGACGGTGTATCCCGACCTGAGTGTGAGATACCGAGACCGTTTGTTTGTACCGGAGTCTTGCCGAGAGGAAGTACTCCGAGAGTTTCATCATTCGCGCCTTACGGTGCATCCGGGAGGTACTAAAATGTATCAGGATTTGGGTCGCCAATTTTGGTGGCGGGGTATGAAGAGAGATGTGGCTGTTTTCGTATCGAAGTGCCTTACTTGCCAGCAAGTGAAGGCCGAGCATCAGAGGCCAGCGGGTTTGTTGCAACCCTTGCCTATTGCCGAGTGGAAGTGGGAGCATGTCACTATGGACTTCGTTGTAGGTCTTCCGAGGACTCAGCGGGGTAGTGATGCTATTTGGGTGGTTGTAGACCGGTTGACTAAGTCGGCGCACTTTATTCCTATGCGCGTGAGAGATTCGATAGATCATCTTGCCGATTTGTATATTCGGGATGTAGTAAGATTGCACGGGGTCCCAGTGACGATCGTCTCAGATAGAGATCCTCGTTTTACTGCTAGGTTGTGGCAGAGTTTGCAGAGTGCCTTGGGCACTAAGTTGACCTTTAGTACGGCTTATCATCCTCAGACTGACGGGCAGTCCGAGCGTACTATTCAGATCCTCGAGGATATGCTTCGGGGTTGTGTCCTGGACTTCAGTGGGACGTGGGAGAGGCACTTGCCATTGGTAGAGTTTGCCTACAACAATAGTTTTCAGTCTAGCATCGGTATGGCACCGTTTGAGGCCTTGTATGGCCGACCGTGTAGGTCTCCAGTTTGTTGGGCCGAGGTGGGTGATGCACCTTTGTTGGGTCCGGAGTTGGTTATGGAGACGACGGAGAAAGTTGAGCTTATCCGTAGGAGGCTTGTTACAGCCCAGAGTCGACAAAAGAGTTATGCCGACCGTAGGAGGAGGCCTTTGGCGTTTGAGGTAGGTGATCATGTCTTTCTGAAAATATCACCTAGGCGAGGCCTGATGAGGTTTGGGAAGAGTGGGAAATTATCCCCTCGGTTTATTGGTCCTTTTGAGATCCTTGAGAAGATAGGTGAGGTTGCTTATCGGTTAGCCTTACCGCCGCAGTTGTTCGGAGTGCATGACGTGTTTCATGTGAGTATGCTTCGGAAGTATGAGCCAGATCCATCACATGTGCTGGATTGGAGCGATTTAGAGGTAGATGAGGATGCCTCGTATGAGGAGAGACCGGTTCGGGTCTTGGATAGGCGGGATCAGGTCCTGCGTGGCAAGACCATTCCTTTGGTGAAAGTCTTGTGGAAACATTATGGAGTGGAGGAAGCCACTTGGGAACGTGAGTTGGAAGTCCGTGAGAAATATCCGGACTTGTTTGTTGATGTGTGATCTTGTATTTAAATTTTACGTTTTGTTGAACTTAAGAACTTTTATATATGTCTTAAGTTGTGAAACATTGAAAATGTTTGGTTTAATGAAAGTACGTTTTGGAACTTGCCTCATATGGAAGTTGAATGTAACATTATATCTGTTGAATATATTGTTGAAATTGGAAAGATAGTGCATAATGTTAATGCATGTTGAAAGTACATATGTTGTTTACATATTGTGTTATGTCTCTTGTTAAAGGGATGGGATGACCGGTAATGGGTCGAATTGTTGACTGTTCAAGTGTAACACTGTTTAAAATGGAGGAAAGCTTGTTTTGCAACTTGTGCTTAATTTCGGGGGCGAAATTCTTTAAGGGGGGGAGGTTATAGCGATCCCGGGTTTACCCTTGTTGTACAGTGATCCGGACATGTGTCCGTGGATGTTGGTAGTTGTTTATTACCTTGTTTACATCCTTTCTTACTTTGTATTTGAGTTATAGGATGTGTTGGGCGGGTTGGTTACAGGTTGGTTGAGTTTAGAAACCAAAACTAGTTGCCCAGATTTTTGGCCTGTCCGCTCGAGCGGAGGTGTTGGCGCTCGAGCGGGGAATACATCCATCCAGTATCTTGTTGTGCAGTGTTGTGAGCTCGAGCGTAGGGTTGGGAGCTCGAGCGGAGGCCTGGTTCTGCAAATGTGCTGAGCGAGTGCATTCTGAGCTCGAGCGGGAGGTTGGCCGCTCGAGCGGAAGTCTGTGAGTGGCCGCTCGAGCGGGGTGTTTTACGCTCGAGCGGAGACCTGGGTTAAAGTCCCGAAATTGTGACTTTTCAAATCACTTTTTCACTTTCTCTTCTCTCTCTTACTTTTCCAAAATCACCATTGTTGAGCCTCTCACTCTAGACTCTACCTTCTCTCTAGGTTTTGATCTAGTAGGAGTGATTTACTCACCTTTGGCCTTTACAAAAAAGTTGTTGATCGTCGAGGGCTTCATTTTAATCTGAAAATCTCGGGTTTTGGAGCACGTGGGGTTTTGTCGTCTTCTCCTTTGGGACTCCGAATTTGAGGTAGGGATAACCTACTCCTCTCTATGGGTTTTGTCTTTAAATTTTGGTATTTTGAGATGTTGGGCTTGGTTTGGTAATTTTGTGAAAGTTTGGGGCTTTTGTGTAATTTTAAAAAAGTTGGGGTTTTATTCATAATAAACCTAGATGCATGTTTGGCATAGAAAAATGGAATGATCGTTGAATCATTGATGAAAATGGGACCTAAGGGTTGAAATGGTAATTATGGAAAATGGCCTAATTACATTGTTTAATTAATTGGGATAATTAATTGGTGAGAAATGAGGAAATGAAATGTTGATTGAATATCCATTGTGCATTTATTTTCTGTTTTAGAAATAACTGCTTTGGGCTATCGGTGGAGGATAGTCGAGATTGTTGTAGACAATGCATGATGATTAGGTAAACGGAAACTAATCAATGGAATGTGTCATGGAACTTGACGGTTGATAGAATACATTAATTGTGTGTATTGTGTGATTGTATATAGAACCAATGTGTTTATATACGTTATGTGTAGAGGAGAAGATAGGGGATGTACTCCGCGGTTTAGGGGAAGATAGGGGATGTACCTCTAAACCGGATAGGTATTGGGAGGAGATAGGGGATGAACTCCGTAGACAGAGCTCATATGCTTGTCTAGAGAAGTGAAGATAGAGCTCATATGCTTATCTTTGTGAAGTGTGGATACAGCTTGTATGCTTATCTGTGGATACTGTTGATATACATATCTGTTGTAGAGTGTGGATACAGCTTATATGCTTATCTGTGGATATTGTTGATATACATATCTGTTGAGAATGTGGATATAGCTTTTATGCTTATCTGAATGTGAGATATAGTTTTTATACATATCTGTGGAAATGATGATAGAGCTAGCATGCTTATCTGTTGAAACAGGGAAAATGAAAAGTAATTGGGACTTGTAAGTCGTTGACATAAATATGTAATTTATGTGATTGTATCAGTGTTGACCAACTATCAATTGCTAATGTTTTAGTCATTGTCCATGGTTGGTTTAGTGTATTTCTACTGGGCTGTGGCTCACCCTATATGGGAATATCATTTTCAGGTACAGGAAGCATGCCACCTCCAAGGACATAGCTTGGGAGGCTAGAGGCGGACATAGCGTAGTTGTTTTACTTTTGATGTATTACATGTAACTTCAAGCCAAGGGCTTAATGTGTAAACGAGTTAGTACTCTTTTGTTGTAACCAAGTGTTAACTTGGAAAGCTGTAAGCCCGTAGGGCATTCTGTTTTGATGTTAACATGTAATACTATGTAATGAAACTCAATGAAAAAAAGAAATGTGGTTAGTTTATATGTAAATGCATGTCTTATCTGATGGGTTTAATGTTATTATTTTGAGGGCGTTACATTCGAAGTCCCTCGAAGATATCTCAAAATCCATTTTACCGCTGCCCAATGTTCTTTACCCGGATTAGAGAGAAAATGACTCACCACACTAACAATGTGAGCAATATCTAGCCTTGTACAAACCATGGTGTACATTAAAGAACCAACTGCTGAAGCATAAGGAATTTTTTGCATCTCTTCCTTGTCTTTCTCACTTGTAGGACATTGATTTGAACTAAGCTTGAAGTGACCCACAAGTGGACAACCAACCTGCTTTGCTTTATCCATGTTGAACCTCTCAAGAACTTTCTCAATGTAGCTTTCTTGAGACAACCAAATCAGCTCCTCTTTGCGATCACGAACAATTTTCATACCAAGTATTTGCTTTGCCGATCCCAAATCTTTCATAGCAAATGACTTGTTCAACTCCAATTTCAACCTGTTAATCATGATAGAATCTTGACCCATAATTAGCATGTCATCAACATAAAGCAAAAGAATAATAAATTTACCATCTGGAAAATTTTTCACAAACACACAATGGTCTGAAGTGGTTTTAGAAAAATTATTATTCATCGTGAAAAGTCAAATTTTTTGTACCATTGCCACAGAGTTTGCTTGAGACCATACAAACTTTTCTTCAATTTGTAAACAAATTTCCCTTTCCCTTTCTCTACAAAACCTTCCGGTTGCTCCATGTAAATTTCTTCTTCAAGATCACCATAAAGAAATGCGGTCTTTACATCAAGTTGCTCAACTTCAAGGTTCATACTTGTAGCCATACCAAGTACAACTCGAATAGAAGACATCTTTACAATCGGCGAGAAAATCTCATCAAAGTCAATTCCTTTCTTTTGCCCAAAGCATTTCATAACAAGACGTGCTTTGTACCTCAGATTCTTACTATCATTCTTCAATTTGAAAACCTACTTATTTTTCAAAATTTTCCTCCCCTTAGGCAACTTCACTAAATCATAAGTGTGATTTTCAAGTAAGGAATTCATCTCCTCTTTCATGGCCTTTTTCCAATTATCTTTCTTTGCATGCTCAATTGCTTCTTGGTAGCTCTCAGGCTTCCCTTGATCGGAAATCAACACAAATTCATAGGAAGGATACTTTTTCGAAGGTTTTCGGTCCCTTGTAGATTTCCTTAACTCAAGTTATGGTGGTGGTTCTTGAGTTGGATGCTCTTCCTCAATTTCTGGCTCAACTTTATTAGGATTAATATCATCCTCTACATCTTCAATGGGTGGTTGCACATCTCCCTCATTTTCATCATCAACTGAAGATGAAGGAGATGGATCCATGTCAATGAGATCACTAGTTTTTGGCTTCGGTTGATCATCTTTGCCAAAGTCTTCAATTGTTTGGTTTTCAAGAAACACAATATCACGACTTCAAATAACTTTCTTGTCGATCTGATCCTACAATCTATAACCAAATTCATCATGTCCATAGCCAAGAAAAATACATTGTCTTGACTTACTATCAAGCTTGGACCTTTCATCCTTTGGAATGTGAACAAAATCTCGGCAACCAAACACTCTCAAGTGCTCATAAGACACATCTTTGCTGGTCCAAACTCTTTCTGGAACATCACCATTCAAAGGATAGGAAGGAGACAAATTGATCACGTCAACCACTATCCTCATTGCCTCACCCTAAAAGGATCTTGGCAATTTAGCTTGTGAAAGCAAACACCTTGCCCTTTCCACAATGGTGCAGTTCATCCTCTCAGTAACGCCATTTTGTTGAGGAGTCTTCTTACCTGTCTTTTGGGGCCGAATACCTTGGCTGCGACAATACTCATCAAATGGCCCAATGTATTTACCACCAATGTCTAATCGGATGCACTTCAATTTCTGCCTCGTTTCTCTTTCAACCATAGCCTGAAAATGCTTAAATACTTCTATAATTTGATCTTCAGTTTTTAGTATAAAAGCCCAAACTTTTCTTGAATAATCATCAATGAAAGTAACAAAATAAAGTACACCACCATGTGTTCTAACTTTTAAAGGACCACAAACATCTGAATGAATCAACTCCAAAATATTTTCTTTTCTAGAAGCAATATTTTTATGAAAATAAACTCTATGTTGGTTACCCGCCAAATAATGAAAGATGTGTACCTTTCAAACCGGGTAGAAGCTCTTTCTTGAACAAAACTTGTAGCCCTTTTTCACTCATATGGCCAAGCCGCTTGTGCCACAATTCTATAAAAGTATCATCTTTAAGTACATTGATAACACTTTTACAAATTTTCCTTGCATCGAATAAAGTGTATAAGTCTTCTTGCACTTAGTCACCACCAAAGAACTCTTTGTGAGCTTTCATATTCAATCACCAAATTTGTTGTTGAAGCCTTCATTATCTGACTCCCCGGTAGAGATCAAATTGAGGTGAATGTCAGGAACATGCCTCACATCTTTAAGCAACAACTTTGTAATAACCCCGACCCGTAATTAGCTACTAATCAGTGATTAAAGATGCTAATTGAGTAGATCAAATGAATTATGGGATTAATATGTAAATTGTATAATATTTGGCCTTCTATCTGCTACTTATAGAATATCTGTTTAGAATTCCACTTTAATATGTAAATTGAAAGCCTTATCGGCATTCGAAACCGAAATTGAGTACACCGATATGTTATTTGGAATTTTTAGAACCATATGACAAGTTCTATTAAAAATTGATTCAGAACGATTAATTAAGTCATGTCTGGTTAGCCTAATATTCTAATTAATGTGTTTTAGCACCATAAATATATATATGAGCCTTAACTCATTTTTGAGCTCAATTCTTTGCTCCTCTTAGTGCAAAAATCTGAGGTTTTCTTTTAGAGAGAGAGTGTGTGCAATTCTAGAGAGAGAGATGAAGGAATTGAAGGAGAATTGAAGACCTTGGCTTAGATTCATCAAAACTAAGCTAGAGCTAGATTAATTCAAGACTATAGGTATGAATTCAACCCCTAAATTATGAATCTAAGTTATCAACATGAAGATTATGAGTTTGAATGTGTATATTGAGCTTAGAAGGAAGTTTTGGGTGGCAATTCATGCATGCATGTACATTTTCTTACAAATTGAGCATGATTTCCATGAATCCTCTCTTGCATGTTTGAAATTCATCTTCATTTAGGGAAATCATCAAGTTTCAAGTTGTTTTTTAGTGTTTGATCATGTTTTGGGAAGCTCAAGACTAAGAAAGCCCATGCATGTTGTGTTCATGAACATTCATCATGTTTTAAGTTGAAATTGTGAGTTTTAACAAACTCTTGGGCCATGATTTTATGAAATGATCCTAAATTCTTCATGTTTTACAAGTTTACTTTGTTATCTCTAGTTTTGGGCCCAAGAGATGTGTTTTGGATGGTTGAATTTGAGTTTTGAGCTTGGGAGGTCAATCTGGATTTTTCAGAAATTTGACCCACGTTCAAGCGGGGACTTTCACGCTCAAGCGTGAACTCTGAATTCATGCACCACGCTCGAGTGTGGGTCGAGCGCCCGTCGAGCGTGAAAACCTTGCATCCAGTACTTTTTAGAGTTACAGTCTGCTCGAGCGGGGAAAGTCACGCTCGAGCGGAGCGTCATTGTCTGCGTGTTCGCTAGAGCGGGGAAACCCACGCTCGAGCGTAGACCTCATTTTCAGGGAAATTGACTAAGTGTTCCAATTCATGTTTTGGCATTCTCATTGCATCTTAGGCATTCCTAAGACCTAATTAAGCTTTGATAATGAGGTTATGGATTAGAAACACACTAAGGAATGAATGTACTAAGTCAACGAATTGCAAGTGTGTGTGCGTTTTAGCATTGTGATAATAAAGAACAAGAACCAACGTAATGAAAGCTAAACCGTATTGGCCACATGAATGTGTAATGATAAGACGTGCTTGTGTTATGTATTTTGTGGTTGTAGGTCAAGACTCGAGGATTAATTGACCGTTTACTGGAACCACTGTGAGTAACGTTATCGTAAAGATACGTTCATATGAATTATGTTCCAAATGAAATGTGATAAGCTATGATTTCTGAAATGATATCTGTTTAGGTGAACGAACATCCCAAGTTTGAAATCTATTATGGCATCCATAGATAGTCCCAAGTCATGGGGGACGACATGAAAATGTGGGTCCATGGCATTCAAGTTTACGAGATCTCGTTAGCTACTTCATTGTGGTGATATGTGTTTAATCAATATCCGGAACCGATTACTCTAGTCGGAAGACGTTCTGTGATGTGTTCTATGGGATGTACCATTATTATGTTCTGATATGAGGATGATTATGCTATGATCTGTTTTCCGCTTATGATATGTTCGAATTTCGTTCACTAACCCCTTTACTTTAATGTTATTCACTGGGCTTTAGCTCACTGTTTGTATATATACATGTATAGGTGAGCATTTTGAAGTTCGAGTCTGAAGGCTTTTGTCTGGATCTGTGTTCCGTTGTCAGCCAACCATTGTGCCTCACATGGAGGTTCCCGAAACATCCTGTGTTTAAGTTCTGTGGGTTCTGTTTATATAAGACTTGTTTTGATGTTTTTGGCTGTACTTTAAATACTGCAATGTGTGTGGGTATAATGTATGGTTGACTACCGGTTATGTATTTAAAGTTTTAAATATTCTGTTTCATATAAGTCAGTACAACTCATTGGACAATTGTATTATTTATGTATTTGCTTCCGTTAGCCCCTTAATCTTGTTAATTTGTTCAGAGGCCTTCGGTAATCCAAGGATTACTGGCTGATTACGATGCTAAACCTATAGGGGCGGGTTTGGGTCGTGACAAACTTGCAACCCAAATTTGTTTCCAAGCAAACATCACCCATGCCAATAATCTTGGACAAACCTTCATTACCCATTCAAACAGAACCATAATCTCCTTTGGTGTAGGTAGTGAAGAAATCAACTCGAGAAGTCACATGAAAAAGAGCACCGAAATTAATCTCCCAATTGCTCTCTTGGCCCACAAAATTGATATAATCATCTTCACAAACGACTATGAGATCACCATTGGTAGTAACCGCCGTTGTGTCTTCTTGCTTCTTATCCACACTTTTGTTACGCATTTTCTCCTTGTTCTTGAGCTTTCGGCATTCTCGTTTCATGTGCACTTTCTCATGGCAATAATAGCACTCATTGTCTTTCTTCGAAAAGAACCATCTCTTGATTTGCCACGGCTTTGATCACGACCATGAAGAGTCTTACTCCTTCCCCTTGTTTTGCTTCGTCCTCTCACAACAAATGCTTCTGAATGAGAGGAACCCGCTGATTTTCTTCTAGTTTCTTTATTCAACAAGCTACTAGTGACTTGGCTCATTGTGACAACCCCATCGGGGGCCAAATTACTAACTGTCACAACCAAAGTCTTCCAAATTTCAGGCAAAGAACTAAGTAGCATCAAAGCCTGCAACTCATCATGAAAAATAATTTTCATAGAAGCAAGTTGGCTAATAATACTCTTTATTTCATTCAGAAGTTCCGGAATAGGGCTGCCCTCTTTATATTTTAAATTAACCAACTTACGAAATAGAAAAGCTTTATTTGTGGCTGATTTCCTATCATAAAGGCCTTCTAATTTTTTTTCCATAAATCATGTACTGAAGTTTCAGTAGCAACATGATGAAACGCACTGTCATCAATCTATTGACGGATAACACCAACGACTTTTCGATTAAGCCTCTTTCATTCACCATCTTTCATATCATTAGGTTTGCCACTATTACCCTCAATAGGCCCATAAAAATCTTTACAAAATAATAGGTTCTCCATTTTAGTTTTCCAAGTTACCCAATTGCTTCCATTGAAGCTAGACATACGACCCACATTCCCCTCCATTGATTTACACAAATAAATAAACCCAAATAAACCGTAAGCTCTGTTACCAGTTGTTAGGGAAAATATATGATTCCCTACAAGTAAATCAATTAATGAGAATAAAAACTAATGCGGAAAAATTAAATCAAAAGCAACACAAGAATTTTACATGATTCCCTCAATGTGAGGTACATCCACAGGATTGAAATCCGATTCCAATATTAACCAAAAATTTTCCAAACAATTACAAACGAGACACGAATGGTCTCACAAAGCACCCTTAGGTGAATTTCAAATAATCACAAATAAACAAGAGGAAAAATCTCACCAAAATGTCTTCGAAATAGAGTTGTAGAAGACCCAAAATAATAATCCAAATCAACTCTACCAAAATAACCGAATAAGCACACTGATAGTGCTTCAAATAACCAAAAAACCAAAACAAAGAAAACTTCCAAAGATCAGTCGAAAAATAGCACTGACTCTGTAATAACCCGACCCTCGTATGTGATTGTGTGATATATTTTAGTCAATTATTCTGAGCCTTCAAATACTTAATGTGAAATTTCATGAGAAATTAAATTTACGTATACAAGTGTTACGAATTTAACATGTATCTGTTGGGCAATGAGAGTATCTGTCACACCTAGAATGGGTAAATCAGAAATTGAGAGTCTTAGAGACTTGGTAATTTGAAACAGACTTCGTATTTGGAAATGGCATAATTTTTAGGTAATAATAAGCATATTTGCAGAAATTTGATTTGGAAATGATTAAACGATTGGATTTTGTCTTATTCCTCCTTTATAATATATATATGAGCTCTTGGGTCATTTGATCAAAAAGCCTTTTAAAATCAAAATAGCTTCTAAGGAAAAAGATTAAGGGAGAGAAGAATTGAGAGAGTAGAGCATCAAGAAGGTTAGAGATTTGCAAATTGAAGTGTAAGGTATGTAGATGTCTATTTTGTTCTCATAATCATGTTACTTAAGGGTTGAGATTATGGTGCTATGTGTGTGTAAGGAGGGAATTGGCAAGATAACCATATGTGTGAATGTTTTGATTGAATTTGAAGTAGCTACAAGAAGCTACACTCCTTCCTCCAATTCTTTTGCTTGGATTCAATTATATGACATGGTTTTGTGCATATATGTTTATGTTAGAACCTCATGGGAGTGTATGTATTTATGAGTTTATGTTTGTGAGTTATGAACTTAAGAGTAATGATCTAACTTCTAATTGATCTTTAATCACATGAATTTGGGACTTTAAACTATCAATTTATGGTTAAATTTTGAGGCTCTAAACATACCTACAAAGGATGAAATTTTGAGGAAATTTTCGGACTTTTTGTGCAGAATTGCCGCACGTGCGGGGGTCAAGGCCGCACATGCGGGAACCCCAGCCGCACGTGCGGGAGTCATGGCCTCACATGCGGGGAAAAATGGCAAATTTTGGTGTTCAACACTACTAAAAAGGCACGTGCGGGGCATCACTGCCGCACGTGCGGGGATCCTAGCCGCACGTGCGGCCCAGGCCGGGAAACACAGGTTGCTTTATTTTGCGTGTTGGCTCCTCTAACGTTGTCGAAACCTGCAATTGATGTTGTTATGATGTTCATTAATTTAGTCGAAGTAAAATGAATCAAGAAGTGATTTAACAAGAAAGAGGAGAACTAATTTATGTGTTGTGCATGTGTAGGACACGCTTCAAGAGGATCAAGTGCCCCGCCGCAAAACAGTGAGTAATAGTACTAGATATATCTGAATCACGTAAGTGTTGTTGTTATTAACGTTGTCTTTAACATATATGCTACTTGGAAAGAGATTTAAAGTTATGAAGTTGAGAAACATTGTGAAGTTGTGAAAATACCAAAAGAACTTGTGGAATTATAAAATTCAGACAATGTGAAACTATGGAAACACCGAAAGAACTTGTGAATATGAATTTATGTGGCCGAGAGCCAACTTGTGAAATGTGAACCTATGAGGCCGAGAGCCAACTTATGAAATATGAAATTAAGGGGGTGAGGGCCAAATTGTGAAACCATGATTCTAAGTTATGAAATTATGAAGCCAAGGGTTAATTGTGAACATGTGAACCCCTCAGGCCAAGGACCAATCGATGAGATTGTGAACCGATGAAGTTGTTCGGTAAATGTGTACAGATTTAGACTCGATACATGATTTCCGCTTTACTTACGCTTTTATATGTGTTACAATGTTAATGATGTATCGAAGCATTTTAATACTATTATTCACCGAGCCTGACTCACTCTATGTTATGTCTGTTTCTGTAGGTAACCAAACCGGAGTTCAGTCCTAGCCCTGTCACTGTCACGCTTTTGTCAGCCTAAGCATAGCCAGACCTTTAATTAAAGCCGTTCATTTTTGTGGTGTTTCGCTAAACTATGGCGTATACTCTTGTTTTTGGCTTAGGAGGAAATGTGTATAATGTCTTGTTCTACGCCCAATCTTGGGGTTGGTTTTGTATATGTATATGTATATATATCTAGTTCTCATGTGTATCCTTTATATCTACAAATTTTATGTGGTATCTGTGATCCTGGCATGAAAGTAATCGCTCAATGGGTGTCATACTTTTTTTTTTTTTTGTTATCTTTTGATGATAACGCTTCCGTTCAGGCCCCTATGTTATATATATATATTAGGTTAAGTGTCTATTCCTGCATAGGTCATGCCTGACCTTTTAGGGGCAGGGTTGGGGCGTGACAGACTCACCCAATTTGATTCCACCAAATAGATAATGTACCACGATTGGACACCTTTGGAAAACAAAATAATGGAGTAGCCGCACAGCACCCTTTTTTTCGAAATACCAAACAATACTAAATATATATATATATGTTATTCATTCTTGGATTTTGTAATCAAACCCTAATTGTTACCAAATTGAATTACGCCTCTAAAAGTTAGGTATAATATATTAAAATATATTATAACCAATACCAAACCAAATTAAACTCTTTTAATAAACCAATTGGGTCCCATACTCCAATAAGGAGATATACCCCAACAATTCTCCCCCTATCGACTTAGGTGGAGACATCAACCATATTATATATGAAAATTTTATGAAAAATTTTGAATGTAACGGTGATTTCATTATTAGTGACATGCAAGTATAAGTAATCTCACTATAAAGATATGAAATTAATTGGTTTGTTAGTTACATTTGACATGTGAGGTTCACTCTCTATGTGTTTATTTACTATTAGTAGGTGATATCACATACCAATGATGACGTGGTATTACCATTAAATTGAATTTTTAATAAAATTTTGTATAAAAAAATAATTTATCATTATATAATTTATTTTAAGACTTATATCCATATTTTTTTTGTATTGTCCATGATACACTAGTTACAAATAACATTATTTTTTTTATGTTTCTCGAAATCAATTGTAAAAACTTGCATGAAATATTTTTGTAAAAATTTTCGATATTGTAATTAATAAGTGCCTCATCTAATTTAATTTAATGGCTCCGCCACTAATCGGCCCTACCATAAAAAGAGGCATGAGCATCTTGCCACCCTCCATAGTCACCATATGTGCTGCAGAGGTATAAATTAAAGAAAAAGAAGAGAACAAGAGAAAATAGTGAAGAATGCTTGAATAGCCATAGAGAAAGGCTAAGAGAGAAAGATGCTAGAAAAGGCAGAGAAGATTGTGTGGTGATAGCTTCTTCGTACGAAGAGAGGGAATGAGGGCTTCCTTAAATAGGGGGATGGAGCCCAAGTTGAGGACTTTAAGGGGGTTAGATAGATGGGGGCATTGTTGTATGGTAGAAAGTGACAACTTAGTCGTTGCAATAGTAGAGAAAGGAAATAATATGTATTGTATTCAATTAATTACTCATATACAATAAATAGAAGGCCTGTATATATAGGTTGAGAAAGAGTATTTTATAAAAAAATCTAACTATGAGAAAGAGTATCTTATAAGAAACCTAGCTGCAATACAAATATATCTAGGAAATCAATACTTAATATATCTAGGAATATATACCATGTATACATTAATATATCCCCTCAAACTCAAGGAGAATAAACATCTTGAGTTTGGAGAGAGAAACTAAAACACGAGATAAAACTAAATAAAATAAAAGACAAATAGATTGCAAGTCCAAACGGGAGCGCAAGGGTGCTTGAGATAGATCATAGGCTAGAACTAATGCTGGGAGACAATTTATGGTCGTGTCGGACCGTCGTAGGAACTGGCCGAAACTAATGTCAGGACAGTTTAAGGTCATGCCGGACCGTTGTAAGAACTAACCAGAATCAATGTCAGAACAGTTTACGGGGTCATGTCGGACTGTTGTACAGGCTGGATGTTGAACCAGCAAGTGTGACACACACATAACTTATGATGTGGTGCTGAATGATGATGGCAACAGATGACTGAGTGCGGCATAGGGGGCGACTTGGATAGTATGCCAGGAGATGACTTTGATGGTGCGCCAATGGGCAGGACGGCTTGGGTTATACGCCAAAGGAGACGGCTTGGGTGGTACGCTAAGGAGCGACTTGGGTGGTGCGCTACAAGGGACGACTTGAGTTGTGCGCCACAAGGGACGACTTAGGTAGTTTGCATGGTGTATAATCATGTTCACTATGATATATGTATAATAACCCCCTTCAAACTCAAATAGTTTTGAAGATAAAAACCTATTTGAGGTTTAAGCAAAGGGAAAGACAGAATGGAGCAGAAGCAAAAAAGAAAAAGAAAAAAGGATTGCGAGTATATATATTTAGGGTAGGAATAAATCAGCGGACAAATGAAGAGATCACCACGAAGCAATACTAATAGGAAAATATGACAGTGGAATAGGTTGAGGTCTGGTGGCGGCCAATGCAAGGTTGTCGCCCACTGGTAAGGCGAAGAACACCAAGAGCTTAATCTATCGCTCTGATACCACATTACAACAGTAGAGAGAGAGAGGAAATCGTATGTATTGTATTCAATTAATTAATCCTATACAATAAATAGAACGCTTGTATATATAAGTTGAGAAAAAGTATCCTATAAGAAACTGTACGGGGAGGAAATAATTCTCCTCGTATAATCCTGTTGACCAAGTCCACGCTCCTCCGTACGACGTCGCTTTGTCACCTGAAAACACAAACGTGAGCTAGCCGGCGGGTGTGTGCCGGAAACCTCTCCGATGCCTAAGTCAGAAAACTTGACAAATAGACAAAGCTCTAAGTTCTCAGAAAGATTGTGTTCAATTACCTCCTCCAAGGTGATGCTTGTAGGCTTTTATAGGTTCCCCGTGGCACAATCCTGGTAGGACTTGTATTTCTCCATGCAGAGTCCTTCTAGGATTCATACTCCAAAGGATAATGCTTATCCTTTTACACCCTCCCCCACTGCTTAAACCAAGTGGGATGGTTTTCTCCATAGCCGAACTACCACACGACCGAAATAACACTGGCTATGCTGAGTCACAGAGAAGGCCGAACTATCCTTAGCTCGGTCTTCTCTTCTAACTCATTACTTCGGCTGCCCTTGTTCAACCTTGGTGCGTTTAGATCGAACTTCCAAGTAGCAAGTTCTGACTGACCTAGCCAGAGTATGTCATGACCGGACTAACTCCGAAGCCGGTCTTCCCAGAACATATTGCGACCGGACTAACTTTGCGACCGGCCTAACTCCGAGTTACCTCTGGACCGGAGTAGCTTTATTCCTCCTTGGGCCGAAGCAACTATCTTTCCTTGAGCCGGAATACACTCACCTCCTTGGGCCGAAGTAACATTGTCTCCCCAAGGCCGGAGTAACCTTGCCTTCAAGGCCGGAGTATTCAGTACGGCCTTTTTACCTAGTCCTCTACGTTTTGGGCCTCGAAACCCAACTCGAAGCTCGGCCCAATTTTTCCCAAAAATTACCCTCTCAATTGCCCCTTAATTCCATCTGTGCAACATGATTGGGATTACCAGCCTTCTGGCCGAGCTAGAGTTTGTTACCCTTTTTCAGCCGAGCTAAAAATCCTTTAGCCTTTCCAGCCGAGCTAAGTTTACCTCGGGTATCACTATATCCGGTCAAAACGTCTCTTCAATCACAGCGACTGTAACGCTTCCCATTCCAGTGACACGTGGCAAACTCTGATAAGCTGTGGCCAACTGTCACGCCGCCCTACAAAAATTTCGTACAGTTCCCGCCCCTTTTTGCCGCTTCTTTCTCTCTCCTTTTCCACAAAAGAACCATTCTACCTTTGAATCATTCACTTACATTCTTCAAATCCTTCGTCTTCTCTCTGTGCTCTGTTCTTCTACTGTTCTTGAAAAGGCTGTGATTTTGCTGCCATTCTTCCTCCCTCACCTTTGTTTCCCTCTGGTAAGTTTGAAAAAACTTGTTTTTGCTTTCTTCTTTTCTGTTTTCCCTGTCTTGGCGAAGCATGCTTGTGCATTTTTTTGTTTTTGCCTCTGTATTCTTATGAAAAAATGAATAGAACTTGTATGTGTATGAACTGTTATGTAGAAAAACAAGTCTTAGATCCAAAATCACATTGCAACCAAACTAGGATTCTGTTTGCCCCTAATATGTAGATTTCTGTAGTCAATAACCGAACTAGAACTTGTAGGAATGTCAGTAGTTTCTTCTGAACCACTCTAGCCAAGATAAGATTACCGAACAAGCTTGCACATACCGAACTAGGTACTTCGGTCTATAACCGGCTTTCTTAGTTCCGAAACCGAACTCAGAAAGCCGCCCCTAGGGGCTCAACCGGAGTAACTTTCCTTGCACCGCAACCGATTTAGGCCTTGGGACTAAACCAGCTTTCTTAGTTTTTTACACCGAACTCAGAAAGCTACCCCTAGACGTTTAAACCGGTCTAAACTGCTCAAAACCGAGCTAACAAACCTTCTGACGGGCCGAGGTAGAACCAGCCCACTAAGCCGAAGTAGGATTCGTATATCTTGCTTATAATTTGTAGCGCGGTCCAACGATCTGTGCTTAACCCCTTTGTTTTCTACTTTGCAGACTTAGGTTGCCCAGGCACTCCTGCGTGTGCTCAACCGAGCTACTGAGCCTAGTTTTTGTACCGAAATAATTTATTCATAAATTATACAACAAATGGGTAAGTATAGATATTTAGTCGAAACCCCTGGTGGCATGGCCGAATTTAGGCAAGATTACCAGATTCCTGATGATGTCCAACTGGTGTTGGCCAAGAAAGATGCTACTCCCTGGGACAATGAAGGCTTCGCCCCTTTTACCCTTCAATCCATAATAGAAACCGGACTACGGTTTCCTGTCCAACCGCTAATCTGCGAATTTCTTAGACAGACTAGGTTATGCCCCACCCAACTGTCCACCAATACATATCGTATCATAATGGGAATAGCCGCATTAAACCACCAAACCGGACTAAATCTTGGCCTAGCCGAAATATTCCATCAGTATTCCATCGGCTCAAAGAATGCTGGGTGGGTCTACTACCTTAGAATTCGCCGCCGCCGAGAGAAGATAATTAAGCACACTCCGGACAAAGATCTTAACGATGATGATTTCTTTTGGGTCTCTGGGAACTTTGAGGATTTTCAAGCTCAAATTCCTGGCCGACCTATAAATTGGAAAATGGGAGAGCCTGGTAATTTTACTTCGGTCTTCTGCTTTGTGTGTTATCTCGGTTGTTAAGTCTATTAGCCGAACTAACACTTCTGTTTTTTGCAGATTTCGCCCATCTCCATTCCTTGTATAGCTATCCCAACCTCGGAGTCTTGCGGGCTACATTTCGGATTAAAGAAAGAGATTGGGCCAAGCTTCTAAATTTCGAATCGACCTACCGTTACAGCGGTCGACGGAAAGCAAAGGTAACCGATTTTCTTCTCGAGGAAGACCCAGAACCGGACCCAACTTTGCCCGAGATAAGACTTGTCCCACTATCAGCTGAGGAAGAAATGGCAAAGAAAAGCAGAGTTAGGGCCCTCCTGACCGCAACAACCAGGGCCGAAGTAACACCAACTACTGAGGTGCAGCCCGCCGTCGTGGCCCTTCCTTCACAACGGCCTTCTTCATCTCGCCCTTCAAAACGCGCCCGGTCTACGTCAGCCGAACAACAACTTGTTGATGAAGTCGAATCCGTCCCCCAAAGTCCTCATCCTGCCCCCCAACCAGAGCACACTGACCGAGCTCAATCTCCGAAGTGAGCTCCGCCTTTGATCTTCAATGACCGAAACATCAAAGCCACTGACTCGGTCGTGGCTGAAAAAGACCACCAACTGGCCTTTAATCTGGCCAAAAGTGTGTGCCTCCCCAAGGACATGGAGCACCATTTGAAGCAACTGAACACCGAAATGAAATCAATTCGATCTGCTTCCAAGTCCATGATCTTGGTAAGTAGCTCTGTCTGTTTTTTCCTGTCTAAATTTTTCTAACTTTTACTTCGGCTGAGATGAGATTTTTGTTTTGCCAGGCCTTGCAAAAGAACAATGTCACTTATAGGAAAGTCCAAGAACTCCGAAAAACCACAAGGCAGGCGATGGCGGAAGCCGAAGCAAAGTCGGCCGAACTACTACAAGCCGAAAAGAGAATGGCCGAGTTAGAAGCGGAGAACGGCCGTCTTGCCGATCTAGTTAATTCGGCGGAAGCGGAGAAGCAGAAAGCTGCCATCGTTATGAAGGACAAGTATTTGCAGGAGTTGTTGAAGCTTGAGAAGAGAAAGGACGCCGAAATAAGCGAACTGAAAAAGAACATGGAGGCGGTCGACAAGGGGGGGTACAAGCGAGGCTTCAAGGAGGCAGAGGCGGCCTACGTCAAGCAATGCGATGCCGCTAAGGAGCTTTTCTTCAAGTGCGGCTGGAGGGCGGCTGTGGAGAAGCTCGGTCATGATCAACAGACCGAAGTCTTCAACCCTCCAGAGTACTTTATACCGAAGTCCCTTGCGGGGTATGCGGATGCCATGCAGCAGCAATTCCTTGATGGTTCAGATACTGACGAAGATTCTGCTTCTGAGGATACTCCGGTTGAAAACGTGGATCAGATAGATCGGCCGGAGTCCAGAGTGGAAGATCTGACTATTGAACAGCCAAATGAAACTGTGGCTCCGGTCGATGCCACTATTGTGACTGAAGGAGTGCTGCCACCAGAGACCGGTCTTCCAGCTGTCACTGATGCTGCCTTTGATGCCGAGATTGAAGATCTTTTCGCTTGACTTTGTATTTTTTTTCTTCTTTTTTTTTTTTTCTTTTTTTTTTTTTTTGTAACCGAACTAAGCCCCCTTGTAATGACTTCTCTTGCAATGAAAATTTTACTTCTCTTATTCCGGTTATTGTGTGTATGCTTGCATTTGTAATGTCTTCTATTACTCCAAGTGTTATTTCGGTTTTTGGTTGGTTAAACTATACTTACCAGCCAACCACTCCTTAGCCGACAAAATTACTTCGGCTGAGGAGTACTAAGTGTTGGTTTAATCCAGCCAACCACTCTTCAGCCTTACACTTACTTCGGCTGAAGAGTAACAAGAGTTGGTTTATTCCAGCCAACCACTCCTTAGTCATGCACTTACTTCGGCTAAGGAGTACAAAGTGTTGGTTTAATCCAGCCAACCACTCTTCAGCCTTACACTTACTTCGGCTGAAGAGTAACAAGAGTTGGTTTATTCCAGCCAACCACTCCTTAGTCATGCACTTACTTCGGCTAAGGAGTACAAAGTGTTGGTTTATTCCAGCCAACCACTCTTCAGCCATACACTTACTTCGGCTGAAGAGTAACAAGAGTTGGTTTATTCCAGCCAACCACTCTTCAGCCATACACTTACTTCGGCTGAAGAGTAACAAGAGTTGGTTTATTCCAGCCAACCACTCTTCAGCCATACACTTACTTCGGCTGAAGAGTAACAAGAGTTGGTTTATTCCAGCCAACCACTCTTCAGCCTTGCACTTACTTCGGCTGAAGAGTAATTAGAGTTGGTTTATTCCAGCCAACCACTCTTCAGCCATTCACTTACTTCGGCTAAAGAGTAACAATTGGTTTATTCCAGCCAACCACTCTTCAGCCTTACACTTACTTCGGCTGAAGAGTAACAAGTGTTGGTTTATTCCAGCCAACTATTGAAGTTAGTTTTTCCAGCTAACTTCTAGTTTTTGGTTATTCCGACCAAATGTCCTGCAGCCTGGATCCTTATCCTGGGCTTAGGAAGGGTGTTGGTTTAATCCAGCCAACCACTCTTCAGCCTTACACTTACTTCGGCTGAAGAGTAACAAGTGTTGGTTTATTCCAGCCAACTATTGAAGTTAGTTTTTCCAGCTAACTTCTAGTTTTTGGTTATTCCGACCAAATGTCCTACAGCCTGGATCCTTATCCTGGGCTTAGGAAGGGTGTTGGTTTAATCCAGCCAACCTCTAAGGTAGTTTTTCCGGTTACCTTAGAATGGAATGCTTGCAATATACTTAAGTTTTGAAAGCTAATTTTTACAAAGAGTAATTTGTGCTAACAAGAATCTCATTTTATTGAAGGAAGAGAAAATTACATAATGTTTGAAAAAGAAAAGCTAAAAGTAAAATATCTTGAGATTGGACGTATTCCATGGCCTAGGGACTGCCTTCCCATCCTTGTCTTCTAGGTGGTATGCCCCTTTGCCGGCTAACCCGACCACCTTATAAGGACCTTCCCAATTTGGGCCTAACTTGCCGTCTCCTGGGACCAAGGTGTTTCCCATTACTTTGCGCAGTACCCAATCGCCAATTTTGAATTGTCTTGGATGAACCTTTTTGCTGTATTTTCTGATTAACTCTCGTTGGTATGAGGCGATGTGGACCAACGCTCTTTCTCTTCTTTCTTCTGCAAGGTTGAGTTCTAAGGCTATGGCTTCTCTATTTAAGTCTGGATCAAAATTTTCGCTTCGAATTGTGGGGAGGCCAACTTCTAGTGGGATCACTGCTTCCATGCCATAGGCTAAGGAAAATGGTGTTTCTCCAGTTGATCGCCGAGGTGTGGTGCGGTAAGCCCATAGGACGTGAGGAAGTTCATCCGCCCACTTGCCTTTTGCTTTCTCTAGCCTTTTCTTTAGTCCATCCAAGACAACTTTATTTGAGGCTTCAGCCTGCCCATTTGCTTGAGGATAAGCCGGTGTGGAATTGTAGAAATCTATCTTGTATTCTTCACAAAAGCTTCTGAAGATTCTGCCGTCGAACTGAGTTCCATTGTCTGAGATCAGTGCTTTTGGTATGCCAAACCGAGTGATAATATTTTGCCAAACAAACTTCTTCACATCTTTTTCTTTGATTGACGCCAATGCTTCTGCTTCTACCCACTTTGTGAAGTAGTCTGTTGCTGCGAGAAAGAATTTTCTGCCTCCGGGTGCTGTTGGAAGTGGTCCTACTATGTCTAAGCCCCACATTGCGAAAGGCCATGGGCTAGTTAAAGGTAGGAGTTCTCTTGCTGGTTGATGTATTTGGTGTGCGAATTTCTGGCATTTTTCACACTTCTTCACGTATTTCTCTGAGTCTGCTTGCATATATGGCCACCAATATCCTTGTGAAATAGCCCTGTAGGCGAGCGACCTTCCCCCTTGATGACTTCCACATACCCCTTCATGTATTTCGAACAGGAAGGCTTCTACTTGGCTGGGATGAACGCACTTGAGGTAAGGCCCAGAAAACGACTTCTTGTATAATGCCAAAGATGGAGATAGCCAAAACCGCTGCGACTTTGCCCTTATTCTGTTGGCTTCTTTTTTTTCTTCTGGTAGGATGCCGTCTTTTAAGAACAGGATGATGGGATCCATCCAAGAAGGGCCTAATTCTGCGCAACATATTTCTTCTGCTTCGGGGTCTTCTATGCTTGGTCTTGGTAAGAAGTCGATGAGTAATGGATGAGGGATTGATGTATCTGCCATTGAGGCAAGGCTTGCTAGCTCGTCCGCTCGGCTGTTTTCCTCCCTGCCAATTTGTTCTATCCTTACCACATCAAACTTCTTGATCTCTGTTCTAACTAACTCTTGGTACTTGGCCATTCTGTCGTCCTTTGCTTCGTATTCGCCAGAAATTTGGTTTACCACCAGCAGAGAGTCACTGTACACCATTAGTTCGGTTGCTTTCATGAAGTGTGCCGACTTGAGTCCTACGAGAAGCGCCTCATACTCTGCTTCGTTGTTGGATGCTGGGAAACCAAGGTTGACTGCTTGCTCTATAACCAGGCCGTCTGGAGAGATGAGGACTATGCCAAGCCCTGCACCATGTCGGTTGGATGCTCCATCCACAAAGAGCTTCCACATCTCTCCAACGAATAGTTTCCAGCAAGTGGAAGGATCAGACGATGTCGTGAGGTCAAGAAAGGTGTTTTTTTCAAAGTCCAGGTTGGCTGTCTGCCCTTCGTCCTCTGTTTGAACTGCTGGTGAGCCTTTGTTTGGCTCCTCCTTGTTGTCCTTAGTATGGTCTGCCTTTGTGCTAGATGGACTACCTTCCACTAGGGGTTGCGCTATTCCGGCGTCAACTTCCGTCCCTAGTTCGGTTGATGGACTACCTTCCACTAGGGTTTGCGCTATTCCGGCGTCAACTTCCGTCCCTAGTTCGGTTGAGTCAGTCAGGTCGACTAGGCAGATATGATGACTTCCAGGAGTAAACTCTGCGACGAAGTCTGCCAAAGATTGAGCTTTTATTGCGGTCTTGGGTTGGAACTTGATGTCGAATTGTCCCAACTCTACTGCCCATTTCAAAATTCGCCCACTGAAGTTCGCCCTTTCAAACAGAGCTTTTAGTGGAAAGGCTGTGAGGACGACTATGGTGTGGGCGTGAAAGTAATGCGCCAACTTTCTGGATGCCATCATTAACGCTAATGCTAGCTTCTCTAAGGGCAAGTACCTTGTTTCGGCTCCCAACAATGTCTTGCTTACATAAAAGATGGGTAGGTGTTGTATTCCTTCTGCACGAACCAACACTGCGCTAACTGCGTGCTGAGAAACTGCCAGGTACAAAAAGAGTTCTTCACCAGGAACTGGAGTAACAAGTAGTGGTGGGGAAGACATGTACTCCTTCAAGCTTTCCAGAGCTCGGTCGCATTCTTCATCCCACTCAAACTTGGCCTTTAAAGCTTGGAAGAACGGTCGTAGTCTGTCCGACGATCTGCTTATGAATCGGTTGAGTGCTGCCGCCATTCCAGTGAGATACTGCACTTCTTTGACCGAGTTTGGTCTCTCCAGCTCTTGGATCGCTTTGATCTGAGAGGGGTCTGCTTCTATACCTCGGTTGGTCACTAGGAAGCCCAAGAATTTGCCAGATCCCACTCCGAATGCGCATTTGGACGCGTTGAGGCGCAACTTGTGTTTCTTCAGGATCTGGAACATCTCGCCCAAATCTTTCAGATGGTCATTCTTATCCTTGCTTTTGACCACCATGTCGTCGATGTAAGCCTCCATTGTTCTGCCTAACAATGGTTCAAACATCTTGGTGACCATCCTCTGGAATGTCGCCCCTGCGTTCTTTAGGCCAAAGGGCATGACCTTGTAGCAATATAACCCCCTTGGTGTTGTGAAGGATGTGACCTCCTGGTCTGGTTCATGCATGGCGATCTGGTGGTAGCCTCTGTATGCATCCAGGAAGCTGAGACGGTTATGCCCTGCCGTTAGGTCCACCAGTTGATCTATCCTTGGTAGAGGGAAGCTATCTTTTGGGCACGCCTTGTTGACCGTTTTGTAGTCGACGCAGACACGCCATTTACCATTCTTTTTTGGCACTACGACGGTGTTGGAGATCCATCTTGGGTAGTGCACTTCCCTTATCGCTCCTGCCTCCAGCAGGTTGCCTACCTCTTCTGCCACTATTTCGGCGTGGTGGAGTGCCGATCTGCGTGTGCGTTGAATGACTGGTCTGGCGGATGGGTGGACATTGAGTTGGTGACTGATGAAGTTTGGATCAATGCCTGGCATGTCGTAAGGTGTCCAGGAAAACACTTCGATATTAGAGGTCAAGAATTCCACGACCTCTAATCTCTCAGCGCTGGACAACGATGAGCCAAGCAAGAAGAACTTATCCGGGTTCTTCTCATCTATTTTTACCTCCACCAAGTCTTCCACCGCTTTCTGATCAGCCTCTTTGCCGACGTCCGCGAATAGTTCATTACTTTCTGGCTCTTCCACCGAATGAACGTATCCTTTGGCAGCTCGGCTTCCATTCGCTGTGGCGAAGCACTGTTTTGACATGATCTGATCGCCATAGACTTCTTCTATTATACCGGCGTCATTGGGGAACCGCATTACCTGATGGTATGATGATGCTACCGAACGCATGGCATGCAGCCATGTTCTGCCCAGGATGATGTTGTAGGTGGAGGGGACCTTCAATACCCAGAACTCCACTTGTTTTGTTACACTTCCTGCTCTGACTGGAAGGATTATTTTGCCGACAGGCCACTCAGGCATGGAGTTGAATCCAATCAGGGGAGAAACTGCAGGCGCCAAGTCTTTGTCTTGCAGCTTTAGTTGTTTGAATGTGTCGTAATACATGATCTCACACGAACTACCCTGGTCAATCAGAATCCGCTTGACGTCAAAATCCTTGACTCGGAGAGTGACAACCAGGGCATCATTATGGGGGCAGTAAATTCGTTCTAAGTCCTTATCCGAAAAGGACATGACGTTTGTTGCTTCTGTCCTCCCCTTCTTGATGGTAGGTTGAGCACTTAGTACTTCCCTAAAGTGCTCTGCCTTCTTGATTGAACCTCTGAGCTCGCATACGCGCTCAGGTTCAAAAACTCCATGAATTACATTAATAATGCCTTGAGGTGGTGCATCGTTTGGCATTCTATTGGGATGGTCATTATGATCTTGGGGGGCCGGCTGCACTCCTCCTTCAATGTATTCGTCCAAGTGGCCTGTTGCCACCAATTCTTCCAAGTGTTGTCTCAGTGGCATGCAATTCTCAGTTCGGTGCCCCTTTTCTTTGTGGAAGGTGCACCGTGATCTGTCGTCGTAATTCTTCTGAGCTTCCCCAAGCTTGGCTGGCCACTTGACAAAAGGCTCATCTTTGATTTCGCTCAGAATCCGATATATTGGTTTTTTGAACACCGTTGTTATGGCAGTGCGGATTCTCAACCATCTTTTATCCGGGTCTTCTCCGTTATCTCGTCTGCCACGTCCGTTCTTGTTATTTCGGTCAACCGTGTTGACCTTGGCAGGGGTTTTCTTTTCTGGTGCCGCGGTCGTACTTGATTTTGCTTTAGCACGCGCGCCATCCTCTTCTACCCTGATGTGCTGATGCACTCTTTCCATCAGGGCCTCCATGGTGAGGGGTGGTGTCATGGTGATCGAGTCTCTTAGTCGATTCCCTACTGGTAGGCCTCTTTTATACTGCGCAATGGCTAGATTGGTGGGGCAGTCTCCAATCTGGTTGAATGTCTCCCAGTAGCGACTGTTGTAAGATCTGAGGGTCTCTTTTTCACCCATGTCGATGGAGAGTAACTGGTCTATCTCCACCGGTGTTTTAGTATTTGTCCGAAACCTTGTTACGAACGCTTTTGCCAATTGGGCCCAGGAGGCTATACTGCCCTCTGGGAGTTTTTCAAACCAAGTCAAGCCTAGGTCGCCCAGACTTGATGGGAAGAGTATGCACATTAAAGCCTCGTTTCGCCTGTACACAACCATGACTTGGCGAAAGTGGCTCAAGTGTGAATACGGGTCCGTCTTCCCTTCATATGTATTGAATTTCGGCTGAAGGAAGCCTGATGGTAGGGGCGCGTTTTCGATCGCTGGGACAAACGGCGAGGTCTGTAGTCTTGCCAATGCCTTGTCCGTTGGTTCGTAGGCCGGTCGCGGTATTGGCATTCCAACCTCGACGCTTCCGTGCGTCCGAGGAGCCAACCGTTGTAAGGCCGAAACTCGGTGTGGATCCCTTGCCTTGGCATCTTCCTTGCATCGTGCTTTTTCTTCTAGCATGGTTCGTAAGTCGGATGACCTGGGTAGCTCGGTTTGTCTGGATCTGGTTTGGTGTGAATGTGAAGGCCAATACGTGCTTCATTCAGTGTATGATCTTTCGGATCTCGTCCTCTCAGACCTGGAGTGACGAGTCCTTGAAGATAAGGAGTGAGTGTCGCCTGTCCTGAGGCTTCTGCTCTCTCCTTGGGAGGGTGTAGTATTCCTACTACGACTCTCTGAGTGGCGAGGGGGCGTCTTGTGCTTGCGCCCCTCTCCTGTCGCCACATCTTTGGTCTTCATCTGGCGTTTCAAGGCCTCCATGTCCGCCGCCATCCTTCGAATTAGTTCATCTTGTTCTTTCACGCGATCTTCCAGGGCTTGAGGATCCACCCTCCTCCTTTGCCTGTCAGGACTCTTAGAATGTCGAGGGCTGCTATTCCGCCTTCCCCTGCCACTCCTCCTGGAGTTATGTTGTTGAGGCTCCAGATCTGCCATAGGAGGGACAGAGGGTAATCCTTCGCGCCTTGCGCCCCCCTCTGGAGTTAGTCCGTCGACGGCGGACTGCGGCAAATCTTCAATGTGTGCCATTGAATGAGAAAAGGAGAAGCTTAGTCAAGAGGTTTTTGTTTTTGTCTGTTCTTCCCACAGACGGCGCCAATTGTACGGGGAGGAAATAATTCTCCTCGTATAATCCTGTTGACCAAGTCTACGCTCCTCCGTACGACGTCGCTTTGTCACCTGAAAACACAAACGTGAGCTAGCCGGCGGGTATGTGCCGGAAACCTCTCCGATGCCTAAGTCAGAAAACTTGACAAATAGACAAAGCTCTAAGTTCTCAGAAAGATTGTGTTCAATTACCTCCTCCAAGGTGATGCTTGTAGGCTTTTATAGGTTCCCTGTGGCACAATCCTGGTAGGACTTGTATTTCTCCATGCAGAGTCCTTCTAGGATTCATACTCCAAAGGATAATGCTTATCCTTTTACACCCTCCCCCACTGCTTAAACCAAGTGGGATGGTTTTCTCCATAGCCGAACTACCACACGACCGAAATAACACTGGCTATGCTGAGTCACAGAGAAGGCCGAACTATCCTTAGCTCGGTCTTCTCTTCTAACTCATTACTTCGGCTGCCCTTGTTCAACCTTGGTGCGTTTAGATCGAACTTCCAAGTAGCAAGTTCTGACTGACCTAGCCAGAGTATGTCATGACCGGACTAACTCCGAAGTCGGTCTTCCCAGAACATATTGCGACCGGACTAACTTTGCGACCGGCCTAACTCCGAGTTGCCTCTGGACCGGAGTAGCTTTATTCCTCCTTGGGCCGAAGCAACTATCTTTCCTTGAGCCGGAATACACTCACCTCCTTGGGCCGAAGTAACATTGTCTCCCCAAGGCCGGAGTAACCTTGCCTTCAAGGCCGGAGTATTCAGTACGGCCTTTTTACCTAGTCCTCTACGTTTTGGGCCTCGAAACCCAACTCGAAGCTCAGCCCAATTTTTCCCAAAAATTACCCTCTCAGAAACCTAACTATGAGAAATAGTATTTTATAAGAAACTTAACTATGAAAATACAAATATATTTGGAAAATTAATACCTGATATATCTAAGAATATATACCATATATACATTAACATCATTAATGCTAACATTTGAGAAAAAGCCAAAAATCACAACACCTGAATCAAATAATGTTTATTTTAAGGTCATGTAGTACAAGGGATCAAATTTAGCACCTGCAAATGTACCAACTAAACAGGGGGATGATCCCCTAGTCCGGATTTTGAATTGGAGGACGATGTTTGGGTTTGTGGGGCTTACCACGAGCCCGTTTTGATGATCTGAACCGTTTATTTTGTTAGGTATTTTGTGTATTTCGTCTATAAAAAAAATTAAATTGATCTGATAATTGTAACTTGTTCAATTTTTTATTATAAATATAGACAACAATTGTCTTTTTAAAAATAAACCATACATTTTTTTAGTGACAAACTTTTTTTAATGACAAACGTAATAAATTAAACAAGTTATATTTATCGGATTGATCTACTTTTTTTAAAATAAAATATACGAAATATCTGACAAAATAAATGGTAATAACTCATAATGGGCTCTAAACAATGGCCGGATCCTCCTCCACTAAACAATACCAACTGCTAGGCTCACATGACCCCACCAAGCACATGCACTTTTCAATCATCTCTGTTTCAATTTTTTTTTTTTTTTTCCTGATTGAATACCTAGAATCACGGAGTCAACCAAAGCGTTTACATTAATGCGTAATGTTGGGCACGTTGAATTGGAGAATTTGTGGCACATTTGCAGCTACTCTACATGTTCATAGAAGAAACATTGGAGCCTCTGTTCCAAAATTCATACCTCTGTTTTTAACGCAATTTAAATCGCATAATGTGGTAAAATTTTTTAAGATAAAATATACTGACCTTTTGAGCTAAGCCTATGTGAAATCGCAATCCATACGAAATCTGTATTAAATAGATCTCCTAACCTTAACTCTAGTAAGGAATGATCTAGAAATGCAAGGCTCGCTATAGGGACATCGGTCGCATGCATAGGGGGTGAGGTCGCGTAGTTTACTATGATGCCATCTTCTGCTCTCTTTTTTTCGTGTGTTTTGTAATTGAGCAAGACACTTGCTCATCTGTAACTATGAGTTTGTTTCTTTTCAATGAAGTCTCACCAAGTTGTATTGCCTTCTTTTCATTCCACAGGGATGGTGTCCGTTCCCACTCAATTCCCTATTCTGATCTTAAGTATGCGTTTCGTATCATTTTAATCTCTTAAGTTATAATTTGTCAATTTCATTTATAAAATTTTCAATTTGAATGAAATTAGTCCAATTTCAAATCGCTTTCGTTCGCGGAGGAATTATAAATTTCAACTGTGCGACCTAAAATATATGTTTTGCGTCATTTTGATTTCCAAAGTTCCAATTTAATCAATGTTTTAGGGCCAAATTGACAAAATTAAATACTTTATGAAATAAAGTGACACAACACATATTTTAAGAATCACGTGCATTTTATTTCCATTTCATTAACTATTTAGATGGCCCGTTTAGAATTGAACTAAATTGACTCAAATGAAAATTTTTAAGAATGAAATTGACAAAATTGAAACTTAAATGACCAAAGTGACAATAAATGCATATTTTAAAGATCATAAAAGTATGGGCCAATTACGCTAACAATCCCTGTAGTTTGGACTTGTGTCACTTTGGTTCCTGACTTTTCAATTGTAATATATTTAACCATGAATTTTGAATCTTGTTACAAACAAGAGCAACTAAAGATGTTTCCTTTACAAATAGTCCATTTCAATGGCAAAGTCGTCATACAACTTATTTTATGTTGGTTAATTTATATGTTGTTTGAAATGTTATTTTATTTTATTTTTTTAATGAATAATGATGGCACTTTCTTAATTATAAAGTTCGGTTTAGTTTGGTTTTCAGAATCTACTTTCAAAATTCTTTTCTAAGAAACTAAAAATTAAATTGGTGAAAAAAATATTAAAAATACATCATTTTTATATAATTTTATCTTTTGAAAAAGTAGAAATAATTTTTTAAAATTAAATTTTTTGATATTTATTTTTTTAAAATTAGTTTCTATTTTTTAAAAAGTCAAATATGGCGATAACTTTGATTTCACAATTAAACCAATTCATTAAATAAAAAAAAATCCATAACTAAATATATTTCATATATTAAATATATCGATTACACATTAAAAGTCCAATAATCATCTATTACATGATAAGTATCAAAAAATATTTCTTAACAACAAAAATAACCATTTATTACATGATAATCATCCAAAAACATCAACAAAAACAACCACTCATTATATGATCATCACTTAAACACATACTAAAAATTAATTTGGTAAAAAAATAAAAATGTAATAGATTTATCATTTTTATATAATTTTATTTTTGGTAGGTGGAAATAATTTTTAAAAATTCAAAAATAACTTTTAAACATTTATTTTTATCAAACTAGTTTATATTTTATCAAATTAATGACTTTGCTCTTAAAATTGAGTATTTTTTTGTTTGCAAAGGAAACAATTTCTTTAATTATCTTTATTTGGAATGAGATTCAAAATTCAAGATTAAAATGTATTATAATTAAAAGGTTAAAGATCAAAATGATACAAACTCCAAATTATAAAAACCCTTGATGTATTTGCCCTAAATGTATTTTATCCAAATTTTAATATATGATAATCTTAAAACACAATCATATGGTTGACACGTGTCAATGCTCTGAGCCACCAATGCACTGTTAGTAAAGTAAGCACATTTTTATTTTTGAGATTTGAAGAATGTAGAGCTCAAAAAATTCAATTATCGTACAAGATCTACTCTAACTATGAAACAAATATTGATGAAAAAAAGATAAATTATAAATACATCTCTGAAATTTGTTTAAAATATAGATTATTTCTTATGATTTGAAAAATTACAAATATCTCTATATTAGAATTTTTTTATTTAACGGAATTAACTAAAAAAATAAAATTAATAATTATTCTCCTATACAATAATAAAATTACCTAAATTATTAATTGAAACATATTTTTAACACTATTAAAAACTGTTAATTGACTTGATGATTTATTAGTAAAAGGACAATTTGTTATGATATTATAAATCTCAGAGAATGGAATGTAATTTCAAAATCACAAGGAACGATTTGTATTTTAATCAAATTTTAATAAGTGTATTTGTAATTTTCTCATACAATAATAATACGATATTATTAACCAACGCAATTTAATAAATAGAATTAGGTGAACCTCCATTACTAAGCTAATATAATATAATCACAACAATTAGCATCATGTAATATTATCGCTATACCCAATTATTGCTTCTATGTTCTCTAGAATCAATGGCATCAAGATATGAATTGTAATGGCAAGCAGAATGATGTGACGCTTTTCATTTAGAAAAAACACCAATATTACAGTAAAAAATAATAATAATATGTAAATATAATTTATTTTGTGTATAACTCACATTAATTTATAATTTTTTTTATATATTTATTTATTTTTTTTTGTCACTTTTCATATTAGATTCCATTGACTTGTCTAAAAACATTGGTCAAATTTAATTGCCTCGTAAGTGGACAAAGATTCAAAGAACCAGAGTCTCCTAGGAGTAACCAAATTGCAAACAATTGAGAGCATCTGAAATTAAGAGCCAGTGTTCTTTGCAGCTAACAAGTGTTAAACCTTGTATCGTCAAAAAGCTTTGGGATCCGATTAACCTCGAACTGCCTACCAAAACTAGTTGTTTTGGTTGAATTTTCAAATCAAATTTTGAAATGAAAAATTCAAAAAAATTGTTTGGTTTACAATTTTTTTAAAATTATTTTTTTCTCTCATTTCTCCGCTCACATCCTACACATCAATCAATCAATTTCTCTCTCATATCTATCTATTCAACTACAAAAAAATTATAAATCATCTTAAAATTATTTTCAAAATATAATCAAACAAATTTGTAAATTTTGACAACTCTTTTTAAAAACTATCTTTAAAAATTGATTCTCAAACTAAACAAAACAAAGTCCATATGTTGAATGAACCATACATAAATTTCAAGCAACAAACATTAATATATGTTTATTTATCAACAATGATTCAGAATACTAATTTAGGTGCTTTAATGAAGCATTAATGACATGGCAAAGAGAAAAAAAAAAACAAAAACAAATAAACAAACAAACAAACCAAGAACGAAACATCACATTAGAGTGGGTGAGACTCACTACCAGCTCATTAGAATTGACTTTAGAGTTCAATAATTAGAATTTCAAAGTATTTTTCTTTATTTATATATATTGCATTTTCCAAAACATTTTTTGTCCTTATAGATGAATCTTAAAAAAAGAATAGACTGTGGACCTAGATAAGGTATCGAGAATCAAATGTCGGTTATGAGTTATTTATTTATAAATATTGTAGAAAAGAAAACTCAAAAAAATAACAACAATAATAATAAATAAATAAATAAATAAAATAGTTGCAATACACGACATGTCGACAATAGTCTTGTATTGGGTAAATTTGGTTAAATCATAAGGGTACGAGCAATAATAATTAAGTTTTTTAATTCAAAACCATTGACTTTGTCAAAATTTGTTGCTAGACTAAACTATTATTAGGTAGAGAGAACAAAAAGGGTTGATGAAGTCAAAAAATAGGGTTGGGGATTTTGGGTGAAGGTTCTACCATGTTTGGAGCACATGAAAGCACCGATCATTGCGACCCCTAATTGCATACAAGCATCCTTGTCATATTTTTAGAGCCATCCATTTCCAAGTTAATATAAATATAAAAATATATTACTTATCTAAAGGGTAGTTACAATGCCGGCCACTGCGGAGTTTTGGGAGTATCAAGTAGACACATGCGTAAAGACTTTCCCTGACTTTCTTTCCTAATTTCTTACTTATTAGGTTATTCAACTTATTTTTAGGTTTAATTTCAATAATTTAAATTGTTCATATTTTAAGATTTGTTAAGTATATTATATCTGTAAAAAACTAAATTGATCGGATATCAGAAAACATGTGTTCGGAAAATTGTTTATTAATTTTTTTTAAAAAATAATTTTTAGTTTGATGATCCGAACACATACTTTTTGATATCCGATCAAATTGATTTTTTTCAGGTATGATATACTCAATAAATCTTAAAATATGAACGGTTTAGATCATCGAAATTGGGCCAAAAATTGAGCCCAATGACCCAACAAGTAGAAAGTTAAGGAGGAAAGTCAAAGAGAGGATCTTGATTCAATTTTTAGGTAGTTTAATGAATGAAAAAATAGATTAAATTTGGATGATTTTTTTTGAATAATTGAATGTTCAGATTAGTTTATGCACACCTTAACTAATTTTAGATCCATGCAAAACACCCATTCTACGTAGATCCACTTAGTTATTTGAGTTTTGGCAATTAAATTTTTTTTTGAGTATTCTTGAAAGTAAAAACATATATATATATATATATATGTCAAAATTTCAAATTGTATATTATAATATATATATATATGACTTTATTTATTTGCATCTCTATTTTGAGTGCTTTGGTTGGTCTCTCTCTAACTTTTGACATGGTGCTAGCAGATAATTGAGTTTTTATTTCGATGTCAACCTAATTGGGATCGTTTTGTTTCGCTGTGATATTTTGTACACTTGCTTCCCTCTCCCCTCCCTCCCCCTCTATCTTTATTGATGTTATATTTGTATCTCCCTTAAATACCCCTCATCTAAAATTCTCTTCCTCTCTCTCTGTCTCTCTCCAAATCACGAACAGAGGCAAAGGCCGCCAGCGACGCCTCCGACACTTGCGTATCTTCGCCGACACTCAGCTTCACTACCGTAGCAACCGCTGAAGACGAATCAGAGGCACAACTCTGACCTAGAAAGTCATGAAAAATGGTGGGTTTAACTTTTGCTACTACTGCACAGCTAGAGAGAGAAAGTGAGTTTGAGAGAGAGAGAGAGTTCAAAAAGGGTACACAATTTTCAGAAAAGATAATAATAAATAAAAAAAGAGAATCGCTAGAAATGAAATAGAGGAGCATTAAAAAGAAAAAACTGCTCAGTATTATTAGATAGAAACCATACATAATCATATTTTCAGTATTATTATAGTCCTATTTTATGATTATTTTTACGTTTCTAGGATTTTTAGGTGAGGGGTATTTTGGTAATTTTATATTTGCTGACATAGGCTGTAGGGGTTGTCTATGGGTTGTTTGATGGGTCAAGTTATTTGATTAGTTTTTATTTGTATTTCTTATTTGATCTTAAATTGATTTTGGAAGTCAAAAAATATTATAATAATTTCATTTTTTGGTTCAAGTTGGTTTAAGAAATCTCATAGTATTTTGAGAGTTTTGCAACTTCTTATGGATTATATGATACAATCAAACCCTAAGTGTGATTCCTAGGAGATTCTAGGAGTGATTCCTAAATCTATTTTCTTCTCTGTTTTTCTTTTTCTTTTCTATTTCAATATTTCATTCTTGGATTACTATTCATAACCTCTAAAAGAGCATTTTTCAACCTCAAAACTCTCTGATCACCCCCAAATACCCCTAAATCAACCCTAATCTCTTTCCTTACTTACTAACCTTCAATTTAACCCTTGAAATACTAAAACCGTCAGATAATATTTGTTTTTAAAATCCAACATTGTCCCTATGGGCTCTATTTTAGTTGTTTAATGTCCCAAACTCGAGTTTTATGCTCCTGATATTCCATGGGGATGAAAGAGGTCATGTTTTGAATTAATTAATTTTTCGGCTTCTGCATACAAAGGGCTTTGAGAGGGGAATTCACACCGGGCTTGGTGGGCCAAGCAAGTTGGGCTTTGGCTAAGGAAGTTTTGGCTTTGGGCCGATATTTTAGCCTGGGTGAAGCGAGACCTCATACTAGACCGAGATGTCAGCGCAGTTGGATTAAAGATGCTCGCCTGACCGAAGTGCTAGCCCGGTCTAACCAAGAGTTAAGAATTTGAAGGGTTCACTCGTGGACTAGGCAAAGCTGAGCAAAAGATCGACTGGGGTTGGCAAGCTCGGTCAAAGTAATCCACAATTGTGTTTTCCAGGACCAAGCAAAGGGCATGGTTCTAAAGATGGGCACAATGCCGAGTTAAAGATAGCTCGGCAGAAGTTGCTACGCGACCTAATGGGAGGGTGAGGCGAAGATTCCACCATTCGTATGCATTAATATCGTTAGGCAGCTTTGCCATTAGTGTTTGGTAGCATTTGTTCCTACACGTGGAGGGAGACAAGAGGGCAGTACATCTATGTATCCAGGAAAGGACAAGCAGGGTGGTGCACGCAGAAACTATATAAATGGCGTAGCGCCTCCATGCATACGTCAGGAACTCTTGTTATTAGAGCCACCTATATTTTGTCTCCTCTTTCTTTCTTCTTCTCTAAGTGTGTTAACTTGATTTGTCGAAGGGGTTTTTCCGGCTGCACACCCACCAGGTAGCTCACCGTCTCTTTGCTATCAAGTTTAGCAACGTTACTTAGAGATTGGACACAATGAGTACGGAGAGTGACGAATATTTCACCCCCGTACAATTGGCATCGTTTGTGGGAAGTCCAACAGACAAAGCCTTTTTCTCCAAGCTTTTCTGATCACCTTTCATGGCGAACAACGATGACGTTTTGAAGTTCGTCATCGACAACATTACTTCTGAGTCAGTGTGGCATCATGATGACTTGCCTGCCATTCTATCGATGGCTGAACTGGAGACTGCGTGGGGGCCTCTTAGAGATACGCGAGACAAACACGCAAGGAGTTCTGGGCACTCATTGAGCCCAGAAGGACGCCTCCGACGGCAAGAAACGCATACTGAGCACTTGGAAAGCAAGCTGAGAGCAAGCTGAGAGACAAAGATACCATCATTAGGAAGATGGCAACGGAGATGGAGGCCATGAAACGCCAACTAAAGGAATAAGGCTTTGTTGGAGTAAGCAACCACAGTGAGCGTGCCCGATCCCATCGCTCAGGCAGTCAGAGCAGACGACAAACTCCTTCACTCTTCTTTATAAGGAACTTCAGAGTTGACGACTCCGTCACACCGGCGAGGGTGTCTCGCACTCAGGATAACATCTACCACGCTTCACAACTATCAACAACATCAAGATACTCATACTTCAATCGGTCAAGAGATCAAAGAGATGTGTTAGAGGAATGAATGCGCCGGCCAGAGGCCCAGAGGATGCCGGCGCTGCAACGGTTTGCCCCTAGGGAGAGCGTTAGTGAAGAGGTTGTAATGCCTCTACCCCGCTTGGCAGCGCATGTGTCACCAGACAGAGAGTTGGCGAGGCTGAGCGCCACCCTTTTTTCCATTGAGATAGAGAACACATTGCTCCCCGTAGGCTCTCACTAGCCTAAGTTTACGCTCTATGATAGAAATACCAATCTGTACATACACGTGAGCCATTTTCGATAGGTGATAACTGGCCACCGGCATAATGATGCACTGATGTTCCTTATTTTTCTATTGAGCTTAGGCGAATTAGGCCTAAAGTGGTTCGAGAGGCTCCCAGATGAGAGTATCGAGAGGTGGCAGTAGTTGGCGAAGGCATTTTTCACCCGACTTAAGACGAACACCAAAACCCTGAAGGAGGTAGACCACCTTTTGGGAATGAAGATGGAAACAAACAACTCAAAGACTCGCTTACAATGAACTAATATATCACCCAACGAACCTTCTATCACCCAATACAAGTGTGGTCTCTCAGTCAGACATAGACTCAAAGACTCGCTTACAATGAACTAATCGACGACTATGGAGCTACTAATGCAGCGCATCAATGAACACATTCGGGTTAAGGATGATGCGACTGTGGCTACCGCGAAGGTGAATCTGGAAACAGCTGACAAAAGGGTGGTCGAGAAGGTTCACGCGGTCGGATGAGAGGTAAATCGTCCGAACAATCACGAAAGAGAACAGGACCGTGGTGCTAGCCGCAACAGTCGAGGTAAGGGTCGTAACAACGACCGAATGAACTACTCTCGTGATGCTGCGGATGATGCCAAGAGAAAGCTGAACGCAGGAACGAGCATCACCATAGTCTTCAAAATCCCGACCGACTGCATCCTCAGTGCGGTTCGTGACGAGGCATACGTCCGATGGCCGACCAAGCTAGGAGATGCGCAGAGAGACTTTAATTCAAGGTATCGTTGCACCTACCATGATGAGCGTGGGCACCACACAGAAGATTGTGTATCTTTGAAGTAGTACTTAGAAGAGTTGGTGGCAGCTGGCCACCTGGATCGCTACATCGATGGAGGCATCAAGGCCGTATCCCAAGCTCAAGCCGAGCCAAACGGCTTGGCCGCTTTAGACGCACCCCCCCAAGGCGTAATCAATGTGATCCATGGGATCATCGAGCTGGCACAGGTATGTGAGCTCTGGGGAATGATCAAGAAAGCAGAACATATGAGAGAAGTTTTGTCTGTCCAACCTGTCATGAAGAAAGGCAAGACCGAAGTGACAGATGTCCTCAGATTTTCAAGTAGAGATCTAGAGCGAATTTAGACCCGACATAATAATGAGCTAGTGGTCACGCTTCACATGAAGGACTTTGACATTAAATGCATTTTAATCGACCAGGGCAGCTCAGTCGAAATAATGTATTACGATGCATTCTAGCAGCTCAAGCTAGACGATAAGGACTTGGCCCCAGCAACTTTACCGCTGGTTAGCTTCAACTCACAACCAGAATGGCCAGTAGGAAAGATCATCTTGTTAGTCAAAGCGAGGCCTGTTGTCAAACAAGTGGAATTTTAGGTATTGAAGGTACCCTTAACTTATAACTTGATCCTAGGCAGAGGATGGCTTTATGCCATGCAAGCGATGGTGTCAATTTACCACCAAGTGATGAGGTTTCCCTCCTCTACTGGGATGATAGAAGAAGTATAAGGCGATCAAGTCATGGCCAAATAATGTTTCATTTCTATAAACGGAAGCCGAGCTGCCAAAGGCTTCGTGCAAATGATTAAAGGACCAGAAGATCAGAGGTCCTAAACGATGTCAGCAAAAATGCTGAAGAAAAAGCTGTTAACGACTTAGTGGAGATGAAAATCGATGAAAGCAATCAGAGCAAATTGTTTCTGCTAGGGTCATCCCTGACCGCCTAAGAGAGATTGAAAATTGTAAACTTCTTGGTTACAAACATCGAAGTGTTTGCATGGATGCCTTACGATATGCCTGGCATCGATCCAAACTTTATTTGCCACCAACTCAATGTTTTCCCAAACGCTCGGCTAGTCATATAGAGGTCAAGGCAATCAGCACTTCATTACGCCGAGGTGGTGGCAGAAGAGGTGGAAAACTTGCTTGAAGTAGGGGCAATCCAAGAGGTACATTACCCTCAATGGGTTTCTAACACGGTCGTTGTGCCAAAGAAGAATGAAAAGTGGCGAGTTTATATCAATTGCAAGACAGTCAATAGAGCCTGCCCTAAGACAGCTTCCCATTGCCCCAGATTGACCAACTGGTAGACCTTACGACCGGGCACAATAGGCTCCGTTTCTTGGACGCATATCATGACGACCATCAGATTGCCATACACGAGCCTGATCAGGAGATTACTTCTTTCACAACACCAAGGGGATTATATTGCTACAAAGTTATGCCCTTTGGGTTGAAGAACGTCGGAACTACTTTTCAGATGATGGTTACCAAAATGTTTGCTCCTTTGCTCGGCTAAACGATGGAAGCATATATCAACAATATGGTTGTCAAAAGCAAATGTGAAGCCGACCACCTAGCCGATCTAACAGAGATGTTCGCTATTCTTAAATGATACAAGTTGCGTCTGAATGCATCGAATTGTGCTTTTGGCGTGGGATCGGGAAAGTTCTTCGATTTTTTGGTCACTAATCTAGGAATCGAGGTAGATCCCTCTCAGATCAAAGCTATACAAGAGTTGAAACAACCAAACTCAACAAAGGACATGCAACATCTTGCCAAGATGATAGCCGCACTTAATAGATTTATAAACCGGTCATCAGATCGTTACAGCCTTTTCTTCAAAGCCCTAAAATCAATGTTTTCATGGGAAGGACAATGTGACATAGCATTGGATGAACTAAAGACATACCTACCCTCTGCTCCACTCCTTGTCACGCTGAAGTAAGGTGAAGAACTCTATCTCTATCTGGCCATTTCTTAGTATGCCGTCAGTGCGGTGCTTGCTAGGGCAGAAAACATACAGCATCTACCGATCTTCTATATAAGAAAAACCCTACTCCCTATAGGATCAAGATACTTGTCGATCGAGAAACTTGCCTTAGCACTGATAATGGCCTCCAGGAAGTTGGCACATTATTTTTATTCACACACGATCGTTGTGCTAACGGAATTTCCATTAAAAGCCTTGTTTGAAAAGGCTAACTTCTTCAGCCGTATCTTGAAGTGGGCAGTCGAATTGGGACAATTCAATGTCAAGTTTCAACCCAGAACCGCCATCAAGGCCTAAGCATTGGACAACTTCGTTATAGAATTTTCACCAGGAACTCACCCGGTTTGCCTGGTGGATTTTACTGACTCAACCGAGCAAAGGGGGTAGGCACCGTGGAACTTTCACGGCCAACTCCCGCTCCGGTCCACTTTAACCCTCTAAACAGGCCAAACATGGTAGACGATGCGAAAATTGTGCACTAGGCCACAAATCTGTCACTCGAAGGACAACCAAAAACCTAGTAATGCATTGATGGGTTTGGAAATAACAGAACATTTTGTTGAGCCCAACACCGCATTGCTAGGGGAGGAAAAAGCCATGCAAGTTGTAATCAACAACGGCGCACTTGATGCAAATATAGCTGAGCAGCCGAGCAACCTAGAACACTAGGTTCTTCAAAACTCTCAAGACCCTGCAGAATGTTGGAAGCTTTCTATTGACGAGATATGGAAACTTTTCGTCGATGGCGCTTCGAACAAACATAGTGCCGGGTTGGGCGTAGTTTTAATCTTTTCAAATGGACTGACCATTGAACAGTCCATCACACTTGGGTTCCCTACGTCAAACAATGAAGCCGAGTACGAAGCGCTGCTAGCTGGGCTAAAAAGTGCACTCCAATTGAAAGCATCTGAGTTAATGGTTTACAACGACTCCCAACTCGTTGTCAACCAAGTGTTTGGAGAGAATGAAGCTAAGGATAGCAAGATAGCCAAATACTGGACCTTGGTGAGAGAGCTAATCAAGAAATTTCAATCAATACAAGTTTAACAAATCGGTCGAGAAGACAACAGTCGAGCAGATAAATTAGTCGATTTAGTTTTCATAGCCAACAAATCAACTCCCAGCCCTTTTCTGATTGAATTTCTTCCAAGACCCAGCATCGAAGAACCAGAGAAGGTGGAAGTCTTCTGCGTCGAGTTAGGCCGTTCGTGGATGGATCCTATCATAAATTTCTTAAAAGACAAAGCTTTGTTGACCAACAAGAAAGAAGCAAACAAAATCCTGGTTAAATCTGAGTGGTTTTGGCTCTCCCTGTTTGGCGCCTTGTATAAGAAATCCTTCATTGGACCTTACTTGAAATGCGTTCATCTAAGCAAAATTGATGGCTTTCTATTTGAGGTACCCGAAGGTATATGAAAAAGTCATATCGGCAGAAGATCGCTAGCCTATCGCACCATCTCACAGGGGTATTGGTGGCCGTGCATACAGGCTGATGCACAGAAGTATGTGAGAAATTGTGAAAAATGCCAGAAGTTTGCACACCAGATTCATCAGCTGGCTACAAAACTACTTCTACTTACAAGTCCTTGGTCGTTTGAGATATGAGGGCTAGACATAGTGGGACCACTCCCAACCGCCCTAGGAAACCGCAAGTTCTTCATAGCTGCGATAGATTACTTCACCAAGTGGGTAGAAGTTGAGCCCTTGGTGACCATCAAGGAGAAAGATGTGAAGAAATTTGTCTGGCAGAATGTTGTAACATGGTTTGGAGTCCCCAAAACATTAATATCAGACAATGGCACTGTAACATGCCCGGGAGGTACTCGCGCGCGTTAAACAGTTCGGACCCCCGAGATCTCTTCGATCTATTCTCACGAGTGCAATGTGAAACATAGATGAGAGTCCAGTTTTGGCAACTTTTATTGAAAATCCATTTTATTACAATTTTGTCAAAAATGGACTGCGTCATCAGATCTCAGAGTCGCCACCTAATATTTATTTTGGGAAAATTAGGAAACCCATGACTCGTGACAAAGCTACTGTTCGTCGTAACCAAGGATACTTGGCTCGGAACCTTAGGTATGAGAGGGGAAGGTCAATAATGAGCACCCCCGCCCACCCGATCAAAGATCGGCCTTTACTAACCATGATATGAAATTTATTTTATTTATATGTTCATGTTCTGATTAGTTAATAAATCCTAAAATTTACTATGTGAAGCATACAAGTATAGACTATGCCATTCATTTTGGAACAATTTGATATCATGCATTTTGAAAGAGTTTTGACGATGTACAACCCAAATAAATTGAGTTTACAAGCATGAAAAATCAACATCATTCCAAATTAAGCGACACAACCTCCATCCACTGGCATTCATAGAGTTATATCACATAAGCAACTAGCCTCATGGTAGAATGCTAGACATAGTAAGAAAAACACGCACACATGGGATGCTAAAGCATAAAAACTCACATGTTTGATGTCCCACGAACAAGCTGCAAAACAAAGTTAGTAAAATATGCATGATCTTATATACAAAACCCTAATGCAATTCACTCATGAGATGCAACTAAAGATTCGGCTTCTAAAATATGATATGTGAATCATCTCAAGAACATGAGGTAGCGCACATAATCACATAGGAATTGATTAAATCCACAAATGCAAACTTAGCCGAATCAAGATGCATGAAACATGGATGCAAAGCATAACTATGATGAAAAATAAATATGATGTTTATGTACAAATAAAGAAAGCAAGTAAAAGAACGGGATGGAAAGAAGCGGGGCGGGGAATTATTACAACATTTTAAAGAATAATTACAAACCGAATTAGAGAGGGATGAGGAGAATATTACAACAAAATAAAAACCTCACAATACACTCAAAATAAAATAAATAAATAAAATAAAAGCTTCATGTTCTTTAGAACCGCCGGCGGAAATTGGCCAATATTGGAAGATTACGCCATCTTGTTCGGAAGAAGCTAACCGACCGGCCAAATAGGCCGGCCGGCGAACTAGGCCAAGCAAAACCTGTCTTGTTGCAAAACCAAGAAAAGGAACAAACAAAAAAAAAATATGTAGGTGGCTCAACTAACCACTACCGGTTAGATTAAAAAAGAAAATAAATATAAAATAAAATAAAAAAAGTGCAAACTCACAATATAAACCTAAAGCAATAAAACAAATATAAGATAGAACATGCAAGATTATAACAGAACTAATATGAGACTAATACACGAAAAAAAATAAATGTGAGGTAAAACATGCAAGATTACAACAAAACTAATATGAAATTAAAGTATGCGAATAAAAATAAATAAATAATTATGAGCTAAACAAACCACTAGGATTATAACAACATACTATGAAATATAAAGTAAGAAAATAAATATGAGATAAACAACTACTTGGATTATAACAAAACACAATGAAATAAGAAGTAAGAAAATAAATATAAGATACAAAATATAAGAAAATGAAAGATTAAAAATTCACCTTCCAAAGAAAGATTGGACTTCTTGATTTCCAAACTTCCTCTTGATTACCCTCAAGTGTAGGAAGTGTGTTCTCAAATCCTTAATTCAAAATTATGGAGTTTATGGAGTTTGTGGTATGGAAAGTGGCTAACTCTCTAGTTTTCCTCACTTTCAATCACTAAACATTCTTCCTTATGATCGAGGCGATTGATCTTTGGCTATATCAGAATTTTTGGAGTGGTTTTGGTGTATGGAAATGAGGAATTTCAGTAGCTATAGAAGGTATGGGGTGTATATGGAAGATAGGAATATTTTTGGCTCAAAAACTCAAATTCTCTCTCTTTTTTCACTCTTTTCTCACTCCTTTCTCTTCAATTTCGTGGTCCTCCTCCTCTCTTACAATATGATCATTCTATATAGGCAATGAGGGAGAGTAAAGGTCAAAAAGAAGGTGGGAGACAAGAATGTGATAGGAGGGCAAATTTCAAGGTGGTTGCATGGGATACTCCTTTATGGATGCAAACAAAATATCTTTTTGACTATGGAGGATGATTAGGTATAATGGAGGATGAGTGGATGCACTTGAATGGCTCAAAAAATGGGTAAATGGGTTGTCCCAACCGAACCAAAATCAAGAAAAATGGGTTATTGTTGTTTTGGGTCGAATCAACAAAATCTGCTTTTAAGCCCAACTTCAAATGGGCATATCTCCCCCATATGGACTTGGTTTTAGGCAGTTTTTTGGTCCAAATTGAAGCCCCAGAAGTCTACTTTCCAATGGTGGTGGCCTCACATTTAAATTCCAAGTGTACAAAGAGATATGCCTAATTTAGTGAAGGCTGTCTCGGGCTGGGTCAACAAAATCTGCTCTTAAGCTTAACTTCAAATGGGCATATCTCCCTTATTTAGACTTGGTCTAAGGTGGTTCTTGGGTCTAAATTGAAGCCCCAGAAGTCTACTTTCCAATGGTGGTGGCCTCATATTTAAATTCCAAGTGTACAAAGAGAAATGCCTGATTTAGTGAAGGCTGCTCATTTCCTTCTTAATGATTTGATACTCATCCTTTTCCTAAACCAGCTTTCTTTCATCCCCTCCTATTTCCTTCAACTCCAAACCTATAAAGAAGATATTTTTAAATATTTTTCAAAAATTTCACCTCCTTTCCATTTATTTCCACTTTGTCCTTACTCGGTTTACTGAAAAGTGCAATATTTTAATCGAAATGGGAGCCTCGGGACATCGTAGAAATATTTAAAAAAAACATATTTTGAAAAGAGGGTTTTAAGGTCTAAAATAGTTTGGCCAAAAAATGGGTGAAGGTTGGGATTAAAACTTAAATTCCATCTTTCTTACTGAGAATTTTGTGAGAAACACATTCTAATTGTCATCATCAGGTAATCAAAAGAAAGCGCCCAAGTCTTAGGGCCGGTCAAAAATGGGGTGTCTACAGTTGCCCCTCTTTGACAGAGCTCAAAGTCATTTCATGACGTGAGTGAATGTCGAAGCCCAAAGACGACCCTTTTGACAAGGCCGTAAGACTTGGGCAAGCAAACAAGATGCAATGCAAGTGGTTGAACCCGAAGGTTGCCTACGTATCCTTTTGCAAGGAATCAAACCAGCGTAGTTCAGGGGCAGAATGCAAGTGACATGCTCAAAATGCAGTTTGAAGGTTGGACTTACACGCTTCACGAAGCCAGTTGTTTGAAAATTAATGATTATGCAATGCAATACCATGCCCTGTAGTGATGATAAAGATATGAAGATGACAATAATGAAGAGGCAAGCTTCGTGCAAATGATATGAAATATAACAGGGGATGCATTGCATCAAATGTGCCACAAGATCACATGCAAATGTGTCACGGAGAAAGGGAAGGTTTTAACCAGAGAAAAACAATGGTGTAACCAACAGGCATACCTAACCGTATTTAATACAGAAAGGGGGAAGGTTTTAACCAGAGAAAATGACAATGGTGTAACCAACAGGCATATCTCGGCGTATTTTATACGGAGAGAGGGAAGGTTTTAACCAAGGAGAACAACAATGGTGTAACCAACAGGCGTATCTCAACGTATTTTATACGGAGAGAGGGAAGGTTTTAACCAGAGAAAATGACAATGGTGTAACCAACAGGCGTATCTCAACGTATTTTATACGGAGAGAGGGAAGGTTTTAACCAGGAAGAACAACAATGGTGTAACCAACAGGCGTATCTCAACGTATTTTATACGGAGAGAGGGAAGGTTTTAACCAGGAAGAACAACAATGGTGTAACCAACAGGCATACCTAACCGTATTTTATACGGAGAGGGGGAAGGTTTTAACCAAGTAGAAAATGACAATGGTGTAACCAACAGGCATATCTCAGCGTATTTTATACGGAGAGAGGGAAGGTTTTAACCAGAGAAAATGACAATGGTGTAACCAACAGGCATACCTAACCGTATTTTATACGGAGAGGGGGAAGGTTTTAACCAAGTAGAAAATGACAATGGTGTAACCAACAGGCATATCTCAGCGTATTTTATACGGAGAGAGGGAAGGTTTTAACCAGAGAAAATGACAATGGTGTAACCAACAGGCGTATCTCAACGTATTTTATACGGAGAGAGGGAAGGTTTTAACCAGAGAAAATGACAATGGTGTAACCAACAGGCATACCTAACCGTATTTTATACGGAGAGGGGGAAGGTTTTAACCAAGTAGAAAATGACAATGGTGTAACCAACAGGCGTATCTCAACGTATTTTATACGGAGAGAGGGAAGGTTTTAACCAGAGAAAATGACAATGGTGTAACCAACAGGCGTACCTAACCGTATTTTATACGGAGAGGGGGAAGGTTTTAACCAAGTAGAAAATGACAATGGTGTAACCAACAGGCGTATCTCAACGTATTTTATACGAAGAGAGGGAAGGTTTTAACCAAAGAAAATGACAATGGTGTAACCAACAGGCGTACCTAACCGTATTTTATACGGAGAGGGGGAAGGTTTTAACCAAGTAGAAAATGACAATGGTGTAACCAACAGGCGTATCTCAACGTATTTTCTACGAGGAGAGGGAAGGTTTTAACCAAGTAGAAAATGACAATGGTGTAACCAACAGGCGTACCTAACCGTATTTTATACGGAGAGGGGGAAGGTTTTAACCAGAGAAAATGTCACATCCTAACACGTTTCACGTGAAAGGAGTAAAGGTGGATTCGAAATCCAAACGCGTCTCACGCAAGTGAAAGAAGGTATAGTAGAATGACAAGGGGTAACCTCTATATGTAGAGGCCACCGATGCTGCTTTTCTTCCTGATCATATTCACAACTTTCCCTATTCTCCAACGGGGTGACAGACTAGGTTGGTTCAGTATCCAGAATTGAGGCGCATACACGCTACCTCAACCTATGGGGCTGCCATACAGATTTCAAGCCGGGGATACACCCCTGGGTATTTAAACCAGACTTTAGTCTCGGAAATTCCAAACCTTTTGCGTTCTAGGCATCGCCATTCGAACTTTAGTTTCCACCGTCGCAGTTGGTCTCCTAGGAACTCATTGCAATCACAGGCAGGTGGCTATACCAGACCATCTGAAGTCGTTCGGGCACGACAAACACCAAAGGAATTGCACCTTTAGAGGATTTAAGGTCTCCTAGACCATTCTTAGACCATTGAAGTCGTTCGGGCACGACAAACACCAAAGGAATTGCACCTTTAGAGGATTTAAGGTCTCCTAGACCATTCTTAGACCATTGAAGTCGTTCGGGCACGACAAACACCAAAGGAATTGCACCTTCAGAGGATTTAAAGTCTCCTAGACCTAGGGAGTGCACAAGATGGTGTGATGCGCAAGATAGCGCGATTAAATTGAAATTGCACAAGACAGTGCAATGGAATCGAAATTGTGCGATAGATGCTTTATTATGCGTTAGATGTACAGAATGTAAGGAGGAAAGATGGTGTAAACACCAGGCACACCTGCTGTTTTTAACCGATTAGCAATCCTAACGCGTCTCACACGAGAGGAGGAGAGGTGGTGTAAACAGACAGGCTCATCTGCTGTTTTTAACCGATTTGGGTGGTGTAAACAAACAGGCTCACCTGACTATATTCTAACCGGGGTGATGTAAACAGACAGACTCACCTGACTGTATTTTAACCGGGGTGGTGTAAACAGACAGACTCACCTGACTGTATTCTAACCGGGGTGGTGTTAACAGACAGACTCACCTGACTGTATTCTAACCGGGGTGGTGTTAACAGACAGGCTCACCTGACTGTTTTTAACCGATTTGAGTGAATGCGCAGAATAGCGTAATGAAGCACAATGCGGGCGCACAAGACAGTGCGATATGGGTGAATGCGCAAGATAGCACAATACGGGTGCACAAGACAATGCGAGTGGGGGGTGCACAAGATAGTGCGATGTAGGGATGCACAAGATAGTGCGATGCGCAAGACAGGGCGATTGAATTTGATGCACAAGACAGTGCGATGCCCAAGATAATGTGATTAAAATTGGTGCACAAGACAGTGCGATGCGCAAGATAGCGCGATTGAATTGGAATTGTGTGATAGATGCTCGAAATGAGATTATTGTGCGATAGATGCACAGAATGAAAGAATGAATTGTATGCTCGAACCAAATACCGTATACATGTACTATGTACAGACAAAATACATACAAATACGGCAATATACAGACATGCATGTACGGTATACATACATAGGTTCGGGGAATATTTTGTTTGCAGCCATCAACGGAAAGATACCGTTACTGAGAAGGCATATTCCGTTTGCTGACGTCAATGCACGTACGCAAAACACGCAAAAAAAGAAAGGAAAAATGCAAAATGCATAGACACAGGGGTTCGACCCTCTGATCTCAAGTTTGGCCTTCGAGTCCTCGACCACTGAGCCATGCCACTCTTGTGACAAAATATTCAAACAAATATATATATATATAGGTATACGAGACATATATATACATAAGACCAAAACAAAACAAAAGAAACATTTGTTTGTGGGGTTCGAACCCCTGACCTTGGGCTCAGCCTTCCAGCCTTCTACCACTGAGCCAAACCACTAAACCTAAGCCACTTTTGTGACCAAAACGTTCAAACAAATATATATAATACATAGATATACAATATATACACATATATGTATAAATATACAATTCTCCCGCCTCTCTCTCTGTTTTTGTCTCACTCTCTCTTCCGTCATCTTCTTCGAGCGTTGTATCTGGCACATGATTTCAACAATCGCGGCGCCTGATCGACAGGCTATCCCATCTTGCCCCGATTGTCAATGATCGTCTCGAGCCTTCCGCCCTCTTTGTTTTCTTCTTTGGCTTCATCCTCTTCTTAAGTTGAGGCCTGCGAAAGAGAGAGGTAGAGCAAAAGCCTGCAAACTTTCTCTGCCACCACTCTGCAACCTCTTTCTTTTGCATTACTCTCCTTTGCCATGGCTTCTTCACACGGTTCTCTCACTCTTTTTCCAGACCTGAACGAGTCCACGATAGAGATGACCGAGTCTGACTCTCCTGAACCTCAACCACGAGCTCCTCCTCCTTCCCCTGTTTTTAACTTTCCAGCGATGTCAGTTGAACAAATCATGGCGGCACAGTCTGACATCGAAGCAAACTCGTATACGCTGAGGTCATGTGTGGAGACCGTGACAGCGGTCTCCAACTTGTCCCGTCGACTGCAGAACAGGATGTGTGAGGTACATCGGTTAAATGCACAACTCTCCCTCCTCCAACGTATGTACAAAGACGCTCGGGTAGAAATTGGTGTGCTGAAAAAGCAGAACAAAGAATTGAAACGATTGACGACCTCCGTGACTCGATTCGGAGTTTCTTCGCACAACCAATTTGATGGCCGGCGGGGAATAATCTCCTTTGGAAACTCTGCCAAGGTCGAGGCAGAGTCTTCAAAAGCTTCGAAGGAGTAAAGATGAAGCGAGGCAGCTGACGGTAAAGTCAGGCAACGAAGTTGTGTGCAAATGAAGCCGGTTGCAATCTTCGCCGCCGGGTTACTGCCGAAAAACTGAGAAAATGCTACTCTCTCTTTTTTTTTTGTTGTTGTTGTTGTTGTTGTTTTTTTTTTTTTTTTTTTGTGTTTTGTTTTTGTTTTTGTTTTTTGTTTTGTTTTGTGTCTCTGTGATCGGGGATGTCCTCCCCTGACTGCAAAAATCAGTTTAATTTTTGCACATCGATGGCGTAACTGGCATATCACTTTGAACTTGAAAATATTTTTGTTTGATTGAATTTGAGAGTGATTGAATTTTGAACTCTGAATTGAACATTGATTCTATACTGACCTGAATCAAAGAATGACTTAATGAAAGAAAAACGAAGCAAAAAAAAATCCAAACACACTTATATACACTGACTGGTATGAATACACCGACTGGTATGAAAGGAACACCCTTATATACACTGACTGGTATGAATACCCTGATTGGATGAATACACACTTATATATACTGAATAGTTGACTCGAGTGGTGGAGAAGACAGAATCTCCGACTCGACTATGCCCCTAGTTCATTGCCTTGACCCCTTTTTTTTGTCACTTGATTTTTTGTAAACATGTTTTGATCAACATGAGAGTTAGATTAGCATACTTATTCCATTTTCTGTTTCAAATCATGTAAGCTAAACTGTGAGCACTGAAAATTTTCCCTTTTCAAATCCAAAGAATGGTCCAAGTTTTGCAAAAATGGAACAATTTTTGAGAAAAAAATAGTCAGCTTCATTCAAATTAATCAAAACCTATTTTTGCAAATGACCACTACTCAACTAACATGGAATCAATCATTGAGGTGCATAGCCCCAAGCCAAATAACCCCGAATTGGTTTTGTAGCAACGATGATAACCGAGCCGAGCCGATCCGAATCGAATGAAACTGAACAGAACTAGACCGAACCGGACCGCCAAACTGAACCGAACTGAACCAAGTTGAATTGAACCAACTGAACTGAGCAGAACGAAGATACACCAATCAAACACGAATAGGACAACCAAGTCGACTAAAGATACACCAATCAAACATGGACGAAATGAATGAATTAACAAAAATTATTGGGGCCGAACTTCAAGATGAAGCTACCTACGTATCCTCAAGATAGGAATCAGGCCATCGTAGTTCGGGTTGGGGGTCACTCTGGTATTGACACTCTCCTTTTGTGCTCTAACTTTTGCCAAAGCCGCCCTTTTCGGGTTTTCAACCTTGCGAGCTTTTCATTTTTTCATTTTTCTATTTTTTTTCATTTTGTTCATTTCTTTTTTTTTTTTGTTTTTCATTATTTTTTGTTTTTTTGATTTTTTTTTTTCTGCTCTAAATTCTGCTTGGGTCGCCCTTCCAGGTTTTCAACCCAACGAGCCTCTCAAGGATGGTACTTTTATTTTAGCTTGTCCATGTTGATTGGGTGTGAAATCTCTAGGCCAATGACTGCTACACTTGACCAGTAGATATGATGATGTAGGGACTAGGCTAATTGGGTCTGAATTTGCCCCTAGTGTAATGGATAGGAACTCGACTGTCCTTCAATAATAAAATTCATTCTCTCAAATTCTGGGTTTTGCCTTTATGGGTGATCTTCATTGGGAAACGATTCAGTTTTAACTCTTTGATCACATCCAACCTTTTGCCCCTAGTTCCAGGACTGCTTCAAATCTTAAATCACATCCGACCTTCTTGCCCCTGGTTCAAGGGCTGTTTCCAATCTGAATCACAAGCCCTACATAGTTTTGGCTAAGGTTCACTCGGGTATTGACATTCTCATTTTACGCTCTAACTTTTGCCAAAGCCGCCCTTTCGGGTTTTCAACCTTGCGAGCTTTTCATTTTTCTTTTTATTTTTCCTTCTTTTTTTTTATTTATTATTATTATTTTTTTTTTTTTGTGCTCTAACTTTTGCCTAGGTCGCCCTTTCGGGTTTTCGGCCCAGCGAGCCTCTTAAGGGTGGTACCTTATTGCCCCTAGTTCAAGGGCTACCTCCATTTCAGCTATGCAAGCCTCATACTTTTGCCCCTAGTTCAAGGGCTGTTTCAAATCGATATCACATTCTCTACCCTGAGTTGAAGGTCTGTTTCCAATCTGGATCACATCATTGCCCCTAGTTGAAGGGCTATTTCCAATCTAAATCATATTCGACCTTATTGCCCCTAGTTGAAGGGCTGCCCCCATTTGAATCACATCATGGCCCCTAGTTCAAGGGCTATTTCCAATTCGGCTATGCAAGCCTTACACTTTGAATGATCATTGAATACTTCGAAGCAAGGTTTGAAAGCTAAGGAGCTAAGGAGGTCGGACCATGAGTCAAGAGGGATCTTATGCTGTATAATCAATTCCAAGCATGTCTTCGTAGGACCACACAAAAACAGTTTTTGAAATTTTTTAACAAAGTGACTAATCACCCGTACTCTTACGAAGATAAGATAGAACCAATTTGGACCAAGCTAGGATCATTCTCAATACCCACATTAACAAAAATGATTTTATTCATCAAAGGCTTAGCACACCTCTCTTCTTCTCAGTTGATCAAAATTTGCAAATCCCGAGGAAATTCTTCCTCTTTGTTTTCATCAAAGTTTTGGAAAATATTTTGAAAAACTTTGGTCAATGCAATGAATTAAGGCACAGAGAAGTAGGCAGACTCTATGGCATTTTATTTTTTTGTTTTTCTGTTTATTGAAAAGAGACTATGACTCAGCAATGACAACAGACTTTTGACAACATACTCAAAAGAAAATGACAAAGAGAACCTAGACAGAACAGAAATGTCTAGGTTAGCACTATCGAAATCAACAGACTCTGACTTATTAGGCTGACTCGAGCCTGACTCTAACTCTACAAACTTGGTGGAGTCAAACTTACACTCAATACTCAATTCAGAACTCAGAATAAAACCATTCTCAATTTTGCTAGTCAAAGTGTGGACCAGCCACAACATTCAAAATAAATTGCTAGTCAAAGTGTGGGCCAGCCACAACATTCAAAATAAAGTTCATGCAATCAACAGGTGGTCACTCCCCAATCACAGAGATGGTCGACTTTGTGGGATATCGGGATTTTTTTTTTTTTTAACAATTTTTTTTTTTTTTTTTTTTTTTTTTTTGATTTTATGTTTTTGTTATTTTTTTTGTTTTTGAAGTAATGGTGCTAAACTGAATAGCCTGAGCCACTCATTCGAATTTGAGAACCCCTGTATAGATCCAATACATTACACATAAAGCAGGAAAGAGAACAAACACCCCTAAAGAGGGTAGGGTTATCCTGTCCTAGCTTGGAATGATCTAGGGTTTCACTATTTACACAAGCGGTATTATACATCCTAGAAATGGGAAAGCATCCTGTCCTAATTTGAAAGGTACTATAGCTCACTATATGTACAAGGTTGGCTCTACTTTACGGGTTGAAGCCAAAGGTGACGTTACCAAAGAGTCCTTTGGGTCATAACCAATAAAGATCCCAGGAAATCAGAAGAGTCAAATAGCCTCTCTTCAGAGTCTGAGAACCTTAGATAGCAAAGCTAGATAGCAGGGCTACATAGCAAAGCTACCCTTTTGACAAATCTCAAAAGGTTACAACACAAGGCCTCTAAAGTATCGTAAAATAGGTGTAGTGTCACAAAAAGCTTACCTGTGCTCCCACCAGTATCTGGGCAACACAAGGACTTGAAGTGCACCAATGAATGCAATGCAATGAACATATAATTGAAAATAAATGTCATATCATGGAGTTCGAGTCAAGGTTTCATAAAATCCCCAGCAGAGTCGCCAGAAACTGTAACATGCCCGGGGGGTACCCGCGCGCGTTAAACAGTTCGGACCCCCGAGATCTCTTCGATCTATTCTCACGAGTGCAATGTGAAACATAGATGAGAGTCCAGTTTTGGCAACTTTTATTGAAAATCCATTTTATTACAATTTTGTCAAAAATGGACTGCGTCATCAGATCTCAGAGTCGCCACCTAATATTTATTTTGGGAAAATTAGGAAACCCATGACTCGTGACAAAGCTACTGTTCGTCGTAACCAAGGATACTTGGCTCGGAACCTTAGGTATGAGAGGGGAAGGTCAATAATGAGCACCCCCGCCCACCCGATCAAAGATCGGCCTTTACTAACCATGATATGAAATTTATTTTATTTATATGTTCATGTTCTGATTAGTTAATAAATCCTAAAATTTACTATGTGAAGCATACAAGTATAGACTATGCCATTCATTTTGGAACAATTTGATATCATGCATTTTGAAAGAGTTTTGACGATGTACAACCCAAATAAATTGAGTTTACAAGCATGAAAAATCAACATCATTCCAAATTAAGCGACACAACCTCCATCCACTGGCATTCATAGAGTTATATCACATAAGCAACTAGCCTCATGGTAGAATGCTAGACATAGTAAGAAAAACACGCACACATGGGATGCTAAAGCATAAAAACTCACATGTTTGATGTCCCACGAACAAGCTGCAAAACAAAGTTAGTAAAATATGCATGATCTTATATACAAAACCCTAATGCAATTCACTCATGAGATGCAACTAAAGATTCGGCTTCTAAAATATGATATGTGAATCATCTCAAGAACATGAGGTAGCGCACATAATCACATAGGAATTGATTAAATCCACAAATGCAAACTTAGCCGAATCAAGATGCATGAAACATGGATGCAAAGCATAACTATGATGAAAAATAAATATGATGTTTATGTACAAATAAAGAAAGCAAGTAAAAGAACGGGATGGAAAGAAGCGGGGCGGGGAATTATTACAACATTTTAAAGAATAATTACAAACCGAATTAGAGAGGGATGAGGAGAATATTACAACAAAATAAAAACCTCACAATACACTCAAAATAAAATAAATAAATAAAATAAAAGCTTCATGTTCTTTAGAACCGCCGGCGGAAATTGGCCAATATTGGAAGATTACGCCATCTTGTTCGGAAGAAGCTAACCGACCGGCCAAATAGGCCGGCCGGCGAACTAGGCCAAGCAAAACCTGTCTTGTTGCAAAACCAAGAAAAGGAACAAACAAAAAAAAAATATGTAGGTGGCTCAACTAACCACTACCGGTTAGATTAAAAAAGAAAATAAATATAAAATAAAATAAAAAAAGTGCAAACTCACAATATAAACCTAAAGCAATAAAACAAATATAAGATAGAACATGCAAGATTATAACAGAACTAATATGAGACTAATACACGAAAAAAAATAAATGTGAGGTAAAACATGCAAGATTACAACAAAACTAATATGAAATTAAAGTATGCGAATAAAAATAAATAAATAATTATGAGCTAAACAAACCACTAGGATTATAACAACATACTATGAAATATAAAGTAAGAAAATAAATATGAGATAAACAACTACTTGGATTATAACAAAACACAATGAAATAAGAAGTAAGAAAATAAATATAAGATACAAAATATAAGAAAATGAAAGATTAAAAATTCACCTTCCAAAGAAAGATTGGACTTCTTGATTTCCAAACTTCCTCTTGATTACCCTCAAGTGTAGGAAGTGTGTTCTCAAATCCTTAATTCAAAATTATGGAGTTTATGGAGTTTGTGGTATGGAAAGTGGCTAACTCTCTAGTTTTCCTCACTTTCAATCACTAAACATTCTTCCTTATGATCGAGGCGATTGATCTTTGGCTATATCAGAATTTTTGGAGTGGTTTTGGTGTATGGAAATGAGGAATTTCAGTAGCTATAGAAGGTATGGGGTGTATATGGAAGATAGGAATATTTTTGGCTCAAAAACTCAAATTCTCTCTCTTTTTTCACTCTTTTCTCACTCCTTTCTCTTCAATTTCGTGGTCCTCCTCCTCTCTTACAATATGATCATTCTATATAGGCAATGAGGGAGAGTAAAGGTCAAAAAGAAGGTGGGAGACAAGAATGTGATAGGAGGGCAAATTTTCAAGGTGGTTGCATGGGATACTCCTTTATGGATGCAAACAAAATATCTTTTTGACTATGGAGGATGATTAGGTATAATGGAGGATGAGTGGATGCACTTGAATGGCTCAAAAAATGGGTAAATGGGTTGTCCCAACCGAACCAAAATCAAGAAAAATGGGTTATTGTTGTTTTGGGTCGAATCAACAAAATCTGCTTTTAAGCCCAACTTCAAATGGGCATATCTCCCCCATATGGACTTGGTTTTAGGCAGTTTTTTGGTCCAAATTGAAGCCCCAGAAGTCTACTTTCCAATGGTGGTGGCCTCACATTTAAATTCCAAGTGTACAAAGAGATATGCCTAATTTAGTGAAGGCTGTCTCGGGCTGGGTCAACAAAATCTGCTCTTAAGCTTAACTTCAAATGGGCATATCTCCCTTATTTAGACTTGGTCTAAGGTGGTTCTTGGGTCTAAATTGAAGCCCCAGAAGTCTACTTTCCAATGGTGGTGGCCTCATATTTAAATTCCAAGTGTACAAAGAGAAATGCCTGATTTAGTGAAGGCTGCTCATTTCCTTCTTAATGATTTGATACTCATCCTTTTCCTAAACCAGCTTTCTTTCATCCCCTCCTATTTCCTTCAACTCCAAACCTATAAAGAAGATATTTTTAAATATTTTTCAAAAATTTCACCTCCTTTCCATTTATTTCCACTTTGTCCTTACTCGGTTTACTGAAAAGTGCAATATTTTAATCGAAATGGGAGCCTCGGGACATCGTAGAAATATTTAAAAAAAACATATTTTGAAAAGAGGGTTTTAAGGTCTAAAATAGTTTGGCCAAAAAATGGGTGAAGGTTGGGATTAAAACTTAAATTCCATCTTTCTTACTGAGAATTTTGTGAGAAACACATTCTAATTGTCATCATCAGGTAATCAAAAGAAAGCGCCCAAGTCTTAGGGCCGGTCAAAAATGGGGTGTCTACAGGCACCCAATTTGATGGAAAGTTGTTTAGAGGATTTTGTGAAGAGTTGAAAGTGGGTAGAAGTTGAGCCCTTGGTGACCATCAAGGAGAAAGATGTGAAGAAATTTGTCTGGCAGAATGTTGTAACATGGTTTGGAGTCCCCAAAACATTAATATCAGACAATGGCACCCAATTTGATGGAAAGTTGTTTAGAGGATTTTGTGAAGAGTTGAAAATAGAATCTACAACTCAACTCTGGCTTATCCTCAATCGAACAGCCAAGCTGAAGCTTCAAACGAGACCATCCTTGACGGTTTGAAGAAACGGCTATAGAAGGAAAAAGAAAAGTTGACCAAAGAACTCTCGAATGTCCTTTGAGCTTATCGAACAATGCCAAGACGCTCAACAGAGAAGACACCTTTTGCCTTGGCATATGGAAAGGAGGCGGTCATCCCACTGGAGATGGGCATGCCCACCATCCGAAGTGAAAATTTCGAGCTGGACTTAAATGCGGAAGCCATCGCCCTAGAGTTGGACCTTGCAGAAGAACACAAAGAGAAGGCATTAATCCATGTTGTGACATACTAACAAGAACTGTACAGGAAATACAACAAAACAGTTCACCCTTGAAGTTATATTATTTTTAGTTCGGACTTTCAATGTACACCCTCTCCATTTTGTGATGTAACTTTTCCAATCTTGTTAAAAATCTATGTAATGAACACAAAGGTTTGGTTCACTTGAAAAATTGTTGTTTTTCTTTTAATTTTCTAATGAATTGCAATGGACAAGGGGCAACCAGCTCTCAAGCTTCCCACCGAGTTGATTTGTACCTGGCTAGGAGTGTTGATGAATTGTTCAACTCTTACCTTATGCCGAGAAGAATTTGCTTAATCAGGAGAGTTGATGAATTGTTCAACTTCTACCTTCATGTTGAGTAGAATTTGCTCAGCCAGTAGAGTTGATGAATTGTTCAAATCCTACCATCATGCCAAGCAGAATTTGCTCGGCCATGAGAGTTGGTGAATTGTTCAACTCTTACCTTTATGCCGAGCTGAATTTGCTCGGCTAGGAGAGTTGATGAACTATTCAACTCTTACTTTCCTGTTGAGTTGAATTTGTACGGCAAGTTGGGTTGCCGGATTGTCAACCTTTACCGAGCTAATATTGCTCGGTCAAACTTGCTTACGTTTTGCTCATTGCCGCGATGATATTGCGTGGCCTACGAATAAGAATGCATAATTCAAAATTGCAAGTAATAAGAAGTTGTGAAATTTCCATCAATTAAAATTTCAAGTACAAGAGTTGGGGCAGATAGCCCTATTACACGGTTCAAAAAAGCAAAAGAAAAAGAAAAAGAAAAAGAAGCAACAAAGTCAAACGAGAGGAGAAAGATCAGCAAATTCATCTCTAGCTCCAGCTACCGTGTCCTCCAGATCGACCACAGAGGTCCTTTCTTCATCATTGTGCTCCCCTCTTTCCCAACCACATTCTCGACCTCTTCATCGGCTTCATCATCTTGCAAAGATTTGAAGACATCATTTGCGTAAGACATCATATAGTCCAGTAAGAAGACAGGGGAGAGGAGAGGTGAACACCTCGGTTTCAAGTTCTTGGCTGAACTTCTCACAAGCTGCCTTCCATCCGGACTGGAAAAAATTGTCCTTGATGGTTTTAACTTGCTTCGTGTAACTCTCCTCAACCTCCTTGATGTTGCGGTCTTCAACCTCATCCACAACTTTGTCTTTTGCTTTCTTCAACTCTTCCAGCTCGATGCGGAACACATCTCTTTCTTGCTCGACGCTACGAGCTGGCCTAGTAGTTTTGCATTATCAGCATTGGCGATCTCCAGAGAGGACTTCACACGCCCTAACTCGGTCTCCGAGTGCTTTCCCATATTATAGACGTTGGTCATCTTTTACCACAGCCTGATAACGCAGTCCATGACAAGGTGTGTTTTCTGAATAGCTTGCAAGAGGAAAAACACAAGAAAGTCAGTCGGAGCAAGATTCAAATAGACTTAATGAGTTTCAAAATTTTAAAGGTTTTACCCTTGTCATGGACTTCACCGCGGACTTAACCATCCGAGAATTCGACATATGGTCTTGCCCGGCCATGTCTCTCGACAACAAAAACAACTTCGTTAGATTGAAAGTGAGATGTTTCTCTTTGTCTTCGATGACGGATGCAGTAGCTGAGATCTCCTTGCCATGGTGCTTGAGCTTCGGCTCCCAAGTAGGTGTTGGCGTAACCTCTTGCATCTTCTGCTCGGCGCTCAATTTAGTGATGAGCTTGGTTGAGGGATCAGTTGCACAAGCCTTCTTACGAGCTCGGTGCAACTCCGTGCTAGCCTAGGCGGAAGTAGCTGAGGCCAAGGCAATCATAGTCCCAGTGTAACAACCCTCATACTGTTTACCGATTAATGACTGATTAGTTACCGATAAACGCTGTTTATCGTGAAACTGAATTGATCATGACTGATAATTGAACTGATTAAAAGTACTGAACTGATTGACCGAAATTGAAACTGAATGGAATGAATACTTCTGTTTGAATTGCATTTTATCTGTTGACTGTATGATTATCTGTTCATGTTTATATGTTTCAACTGCTAATTGAAGGCCTTATCGGCGGCCGAATTAGAAACCGATTAGTGTTTTATGATCCTCATGATTAATGTGATTTTATGGTGTATTTACCTGAAAACTGATTAGGTATGATTAAATTAGATTAAATTAAGCTAATTAAAGAGTTGGACTTAATTACCATTAGACCACTTAGTGGCCACTACCTCACACATGTTGAGCCTTGTATACACTTCAATCAAAACATTGCTTCAGCTCATTTCTTGTGCTTAACCGACCAAGAGGGGGAGAGGGAGAGAAATTGAGTTCTACCTTGTGAATTGCTTGGAAATTGAAGAATTGTTGAAGGGTAGATTGCATATTTGAGCTCCCTTCTTGAACTACAAGACTAAAGGTAGCTCCATTGTCTTCTTGTTCATGTTTTAAGTTGATTCTTGCATGGTTCATGTCATATTGATGGAGTGTAGAGCCAAAACATGGTTTAGATGTTGAATTGTGGCTTAATTGTTGCATGCATGTACATATATTGAAGTTTTGAGGTTGTAGTCCATGTTTCCTCACATGCATGTCCATCTTTTGGTCATACTCCATGAGTTCATCTTGTTTTTGAAGGTTTGAGCTCTTTTGAAACAGCATTAAAGCTTTGAAAATGATTTAAGATCATGCATGTTTGCATGTTCTCCATGTTCTTGGAAAATGGTTTGAAATTGGATTTGAATTAAACACCCTTGGGCTTTGATTTCTCAAATTGAGCTTTCAACCATGTTATTCTATGTGTTTATAAATGTTTTCTGGAAATTCAGCCCAAGAGGATCGGTTTTGATGCATTTAAACTTGAGTTTGAGCTTGGAGGTGCAATCTGGGTTTTCCAGATTTCGCACTTCCGCTCGAGCGGGGAAGTTCCGCTCGAGCGTGGAATCCGAGCATCCAGCATCTCTCTGCACTGTTTTACAGTCCGCTCGAGCGGAGGATCGGGCGCTCGAGCGAAGTCATGTCTCAAGCTCGAGCGGGCGTCGAGTGGAGATTTCACCCATCCAGTACTTTTACAGTACGCTCGAGCGGGAAATTTTACGCTCGAGCGTGTACCTTTATTGCATGACCGCTCGAGCGGGGAAACCTGCGCTCGAGCGGGACTCTGTTTTTCTAAAAATGCTTTTAAGTGTGCCTCCTTGCATCCTCATCCCATCCTAGGCATTCTTAGGCCTAGTTTAAGACATCTTATTGAGGATATAGAGGTAGAACACACCGAGGCATTAGGGATTAAGTTGTTATATTTCCCAACTGCGTAGCTTAGTGTGTTCAATCTGTTAACTGTGTAGGGTTGGCGACTGGGGAGACACGCTCTAGCTTACTGTAGCCCGAACTCTGTGAGTAACAATTGTGTAAAGATATGTTCAAATGATTATCTTCTGAATACTGAACTGAACTGTTTACTGAACTGCTATTGTTTACTGAATGAATGTATGTCCTATATTCTAAACTGTACTGTGGCATCCTTGGCATCTACTGTTACTGTTACTGTTACTGTTACAGAGATCTCTGTCGGTTCCCTCGTGGAACCACTACTGTTTACTGACTGATGGCCATCATTACTGTTCGGTCTTTAAGACCTACTGTTTACTGCTATGCTAATGGATGTACCACATATGACTGAATAACTGTTCTGACTGAAAGACTGAAGTATTGTTTAATGAACTGATTTCATTACTGTAAGGACATTTCATTCATAACCTCTTTACGCATTATGTTATTCACTGGGCTTAGCTCACTGTTTATATATATATGTAGGTGCTCAGCCACCAGACCGGAGCTAGGAGCGTGGGTTAGACTCCAGTTTTGTCAAGCCAGCCTATTTGCCTCACTGCGAGGTTCCGAGCCTATCGTGTTAAGGCTTAGGGGTGTTTTACAATTCCCCCTTCTGTACCGTCTACTGTTTTGTATGGACTGAATGTTTACCGTACTGTTATCTAGGGTTGAGTCCCTAGTCTGAATGATTGTAAATATTGTGCATACCGTTCTGTACTGTTTGTATATGTGAATGTGTAGACACCCCATTTTTGACCGACCTTAAGACTCAGACGTCACTGATTGAGCGCTTGGTGATGTTGCATAATGTGCTCGTTCAGAAGTTTCAAAGTTGCGGCCGTGAGCCCTGCCTCCGGACTTCCGAACCCTCTTTTGTACCTTGCCTCGGTTTGCGAACCAGGCTCGATTTTCTCGGTTTCTTTTCCTGAGGGAAGGGAGAGGTCCCGTAGAGCATCTCTCAATGTCTGTAGGCTACATTTTGTGGCCGCAGGCCATTTTGCCCATTTCGGAGTCCGGTTCCCGGTTTTCGGGATCGTTGGCCGTGTGCCTCGGTTCGGGACCGCCTAACCATCTCCGTTTGTTCTGTTTTTTGGCATACTTCCTTTTTACTCCCTTTTGAGGGACACTGGGGTCTGAGAAACCCACTTCGTAGCCGAATGCCACTTTCGGTGCTTAACAGCCCATTTTCGGGACCTCGAACTGCGCGTTTTGGCCCCCCGAACATTCGTTTTGCATGGGTTTTCGTTCATTTTTGGCAGGTAACTCTGTTTTATCGCCAGGAAGGTCACTGGAGGGTGGGAGGCCAGCAATTATCTTGGCAACCAGTTATATTCCATTTTCGCCCTCCGACACCCGTTTTTCGTACTTCCGAGCCAATGTTGAACACCTTGGAGCCACTTTCTTCAACCCCAAACCACATATTTGTGATGTACACACATGGGAGGACCCTAAAAGTTCATGGCCGGCCACTATTTCCATTTGACCGTTTTGAACCCCTCCTTCCGAGCCAATGTTGAACAACCTGGGCCCTTTTTCTTGAACTTTGAACCACATATTTGTGTTGTACACACATGGGAGGACCCTAAAAGTTGGTGGCCGGCCATTAATTCCATTTGACCCTTTTGAACCCCTCTTCAAAATGGCTTGTTCTCTCTCCTGTTTTAGAGTTTCCAAATTCGAACCACAGGGTTGTGATGAGAGGGCCTGGGAGGCCACCTTTTTGTCATGGCCGGCCACTAATTATTCTTGGCCTTTTTGACCCTTGGCCGGCCGGCTAGGGGGGGTGGCCGGCCGGCCACCTGCAGCAAAAGTAAGGGGCCGGCCATGCTCCTCATACTTGGTACTTTACAGCTGTGCAGCTGTTTCCCCCAGAAAATATCCCAATCCGGGGGATATTTGGTGGGGGAAAGCTTGCCTCCTTTTCCCCCACCTTTACACCCTCTTTTTGTTCCATATAACCAGTTGGTGGCATCACATTTAGGGGTTAGAAAATTTGTTCTTCAAGCCTCAAGACACAAATCTTCCTCCATCCCTCTCATTTTCCTAAAAATCCCTAAGTCCTACACCTTGTTTTCTTCATCACCACCAAGCTCTACCATTACCACTTCATTTCCAGCAACAAGGAGGGCTTCTCAAAGGCTAAAGGAGCTGCAAATTGGTCCAAGAAGCAACAAAAGCTTTGGTCTTCAAGGGTAAGTGACATTTCTCCTCTTTTGACCCTTTTTCTTGATCCATTTGTAAGCCCTATATGCTTATTGTTTCAAGCTCCGGCCCTAACTGAAAGTGGCCTTATTTTGAGCTCATTTTCACTTTTCATTAAGGACTCAACCCTGTTTGAGCCCTCCATGATGCACTTGCTTCATTGATCCTCTTATATGTCATAATCTTGCATGCTATTTTTGGCCCATGATTAATCTGTTTTTGAGCATGATGTAATCTGTGAATGTGCTTATTTTGGGCCCTTATTCAACATTGTTGAAGGACCCCTCACCATTTGATGCCTTCATGTGCCACTTGTAGTTATATCCCTTATTTGGCCCCCATTTTTGCATAAATTGGCAGCCCCCCTTGCTTCTGTTTTTGGATTTTTCACAGAACTGAAAGTGGCCTTATTTTGGCTTATACTTCATGTTTTATTAACATTTTTTTTCTGTTTGGTGATTATTTTGTATACTTCATGTTATAGCACCTTTTGAGCCTCAATCTTGTGCCGTTTTTTTAGCATGTTTGTATATTGATTTGAGGCTTGCCATATACTGTAAACATTCATATTTTTGGTCCCTCTTCAATGTTGTAGAAGGAAAATTTTCATTTTGGATTTTGCTTATATCACTTGCTTCATTACCCCTCTCTTGGCCCCTATTCTTGCATGCCATTTTTTCCCTACCTATGCTTGCTGTTTGGCCATGTTTATAACTGTGAAAGTGCCTTTTTTGGGACTGCCTAGCTTCTGTCTTTGTATCACATGTCCATATCGTGCATGTTTGGCATAGCTATAGGCCATTTCGGGTGCCTAAATTCGTATTTCGGGACTATTCCATGCATTTGGTGTTATTTCACCTCATGTCGGGACTGTTTTCCCCCATATTTTAGTGCTGAAATTCCATTAGAATGATTGCTTTCCATTTCATGTCATTTGCATCGCATTCTACCATCGCCTCGGTTTGCGTGCCCGTGTGCACGCATTTCGAGGCACTTCATTTTCATCCATCGGCATCCCATGTGAGTGTGGCTGAGGCTCTCTCATGTTGGTATAAGCCCATATGTCATTTTCATGTCATTTGCATCGCATTCTACCATTGCCTCGGTTTGCGTGCCCGTGTGCACGCATTTCGAGGCACTTCATTTTCATCCATCGGCATCCTATGTGAGTGTGGCTGAGGCTCACTCATGTTAGTATAAGTCCATGTTGCATTCTATATGCCATTTCCATGCCATTGCATTGCGTATGTCATTGCCTCGGTTTGCGTGCCCGTGTGCACGCATTTCGAGGCACTTCATTTTCATCCATCGGCATCCTATGTGAGTGTGGCTGAGGCTCTCTCATGTTGGTATAAGCCCATATGTCATTTTCATGTCATTTGCATCGCATTCTACCATTGCCTCGGTTTGCGTGCCTGTGTGCACGCATTTCGAGGCACTTCATTTTCATCCATCGGCATCCTATGTGAGTGTGGCTGAGGCTCACTCATGTTAGTATAAGTCCATGTTGCATTCTATATGTCATTTTCATGTCATTTGCATCGCATTCTACCATTGCCTCGGTTTGCGTGCCCGTGTGCACGCATTTCGAGGCACTTCATTTTCATCCATCGGCATCCTATGTGAGTGTGGCTGAGGCTCTCTCATGTCGGTATAAGCCCATATCATGTTTCCATGTCATTTGCATTGCATATGCCATTGCCTCGGTTTGCGTGCCCGTGTGCACGCATTTCGAGGCACTTCATTTTCATCCATCGGCATCCTATGTGAGTGTGGCTGAGGCTCTCTCATGTTGGTATAAGCCCATATGTCATTTTCATGTCATTTGCATCGCATTCTAATATTGCCTCGGTTTGCGTGCTCGTGTGCACGCATTTCAAGGCACTTCATTTTCATCCATCGGCATCCTATGTGAGTGTGGCTGAGGCTCACTCATGTTAGTATAAGTCCATGTTGCATTCTATATGCCATTTCCATGCCATTGCATTGCGTATGCCATTGCCTCGGTTTGCGTGCCCATGTGCACGCATTTCGAGGCACTTCATTTTCATCCATCGGCATCCTATGTGAGTGTGGCTGAGGCTCTCTCATGTCGGTATAAGCCCATATCATGTTTCCATGTCATTTGCATTGCATATGCCATTGCCTCGGTTTGCGTGCCCTTGTGCACGCATTTCGAGGCATCTCATTCTTACAGCATAGTGCATACTAGGTTGTATCTTAGATCGCATTCTGTCATTTTCTCAATTTGCGTGCCCGTGTGCACGTATTTCGAGGTATGTCATTCCATAGCATTGTATATGTTAGGATTGTATCTTAGTTGCATTTCATGCATGTCATGCATACTGCATCGTGTTCGGAATAGGAGTTAGCCCGGGCACGGGAAACGAGGTACATTTCGTACTCCGAGTGACGGAATGTGTCTCAATTCCCCAGTCACCGACACTCCGGATCGTCCATGATGGAGTTAGGTCTCGTTGTGTTTTCATGTGCATTCATTCTATATTGAGTTGCACATTTTGACTCCTCTGCCATCATGCATCGATATGCGTGATTGGTGGCACGAGGATCGAGGCATGCATATATCTGTGAAAATACATTGCTATGCCCCTTTCCTGCTCTCTGTTGCAGCAAAATGAAGAATCAGCAACTTTTCGGAGCTCGGCACGCTTTCCAAGAATAATTGCTAAACAGAGGCTAATTGGGGCATCCCGGTGGATTTCCGCGCAAGGCAACCCGGACATGCATCATCCGTCAGAAGCAAGGCAGTCCCTGGCTTGCACGCCAGTTCCATTTACTTTCTTAGTTAATTCATTAATTAATTAGGAGTTTGTATATTATTTGAACTGTAATATTTGGACTGTAATATTCTTTCATTCGGGACTGTATATTTATTCGGACCCTCTGCGCGAGGGCATAACTGTAATAAGTGTACGTGTGTGTGTTGTATGTCTTCCAACCCCACGTCTTTCTCCCTTTTATTTATCCGCTTATGATGGTTAGATTAGGGCATATTTCAATTAACATACAGTATGATAGCATGTTTGCATTCATTCATCTGTATTGCATGCACCGGGCTCGGTGCATCATACTAACTGCATTGTACTTTCAATTCCAAATTGAATACATGATAGTTGTAGCATTTCATATGCCATCTTAGAATAGCCGAGCCTGCTATAGTTTGCATTTTTGCATGTGTTGCATTAGGCATTTCTGTATACTTAGGGTCATGCATGATTTCTAATGTAGTCTCTTTTTTGGCTTGGAGTACCCGGTGAGCTTTATGCTTTAGCATCCTTGCATGCATGTGAGTGAATGCCATGATAGCATGCTTACCATGAGGCTATTTGCTTGTGTGATATAACTGCCTGAATGCCTGTGGGTGAAGGTTGGGTTGTTTAAATTGGAACAAATCATTGACTGTGAGTTTTAAGCCCACTAGATAGTTGCAAAACCATCTTTTCTAAGCCCACCCGAGGGTGGCAAAATCTGTATTTTAAGCCTACTTGCGAGTAGCAAACCATCTTTCAAAAACAAACATGAAATGTTTTGTTTCAATTCGGGCGACCCAGTCTATACTTATATGCTGTGTGCATCACATAGTAACCTAGGCTAATAACCGGAATAAGGACACACAAAGTTTTCAAAAATAAATATCATGGTTAGTAGAGGCCGATCTTTGATCGGGCGAGCGGGGGTGCTCACGAAGTGACATTCCCCAATCGTACCCAAGTTCCCGAGCCGAGGCAACTTTGGTGATGACGGACACGTGGCCTTTGGCACCGAGTCAGGGTTTCCTAAATTTCCCATTAAAAAAACATTTAGGTGGCGACTCTGTATCTGGCAAAGCAGTCCATGTTTGGCACTTCTTTCAAAAATCTGTTTTCTCAAAACGATTTGCCGGATTTGGACTCTTTGGTTCAGACTTAGAACCGTGACAAATTTGAGAGTCCTGAGCTGTAGTAACCCCAATATGAACAGAACGGGAGCTCGTTCCTCCCGGGGCGTTCGGGGACGTCTACAGAATGCATGAAAAATCTTTTTGGCATACAGACTGACACAGCTCAATGGACATTATTCATTTACTGTATTGGCTTCCGCCAGGCCCTGTACTCTGTTTTACTGTACTACTGTTCTGCAGGCCTGTGGTAATCTCGGATTACTGGCCGGTTACGGTGCTAAACCCATAGGGCCGGGTTTGGGTCGTGACAGAGTGGTATCAGAGCGATACTTAACCACGAGTTGTACCGCACACACGTGTCCAAATGAGCTATAGGGTGTCCTAGAAAAGTAATTAGGGCATCTCATGAGCATGATAAGTGTGTGGCTATGTTATGACTGAATACATGTTTACGTGATAACTGTCTAAATATGCAACTGTTTATGTTACAATTTATAAACTGTTATAACTGCTTATAGTGAAATGGACAATGCAAATGAACCTGAATCCTCATCTACTGAGGCAAGAATGGAAAGAATAGAAAGAATGATGGAACTGATAACTGCTAGACTTGAACAACAACAGAACCAACCGCCCCCACCTCCTCCTCCTCCGGTACAGCTGGAACCTAATGTAAATGTGAATGATGGGGACACTATTGCTCTGACCCAGAAGTTCAGCAAGATGAAACCGCCATCCTTTCAGGGAGGATTGGAACCGCTAAAAGCTGAAGCGTGGGTTCTTGAGACAGAAAAATTATTTGAGGTGTTCCCGTGCTCTGAAGCACACAAGGTACTGTTAGCCACCTTTACTCTACAGGAAGAAGCTAGAAGGTGGTGGATGTTAATCCGCGATGCAAATACTGTTATGACTTGGGCTCAGTTCAAGGAGTCCTTCTTTGAAAAGTACTTCCCGCAGTGTATCAGGGATAGGAAAGTGACTGAATTTGAACAGCTGAAGCAGGGCATAATGTCCGTTGCGGAATATGAGACGAAATTTACCAAACTTTCCAGATATGCACCACACATGGTGGACACTGACTACAAGAAGGCCAGAAAATTTGAGGGTGGCCTTAATGTTGCAATACTTGACCGAATAAATGTTTTGAAACTACCGACTTTTGTGGGTGTTCTCAACCGGGCATTAATGGCCGAGTCAAACATTGAAGCACTGAAAACTGAAATACCAACGTCGGAATGGCGTGGTAAGAGGCAGAGTTTCAAATTTAAGAAAGGCAAGCATAACCCGGCCAACAAGAAACAGAATACGGGGTCGACAACTAGCCCCAGTCAAGGGAGTGGGTTCATACCACCCTGTTCTGAGTGTGGCAAGAAGCATAAAGGGGTCTGCTACAAAATATCTGGAGCCTGCTACAGGTGTGGCAAGGTGGGCCACATGGTTAAAGACTGCCCCTCTGCGCCGCAGGCCAGTAGTAAAGCTGCACCAAGCGCAGCAGCATCAACTGTAGCACCAAAGCCGAACCCCAAGGCTACCGGGAAAGAGCCCATGAGGCAGGGCTGAGTGTTCGCCCTAGTACCAGGAGACGTGCAAAATACTGAAACCGTTGTGTCAGGTATCCTCTCTATCTGTACGCAAAATGCATATGTATTGATTGATTCGGGGTCTACACATTCTTATGTATCGCATGCTTTCTCACGGAAATTGAATAGACCCTTAGAACCCATGAACTATCTGTTAGCCGTATCATCACCCGTAGGAGGATCCATGACATGTGCTTATATGTACCCCGTATGTGAAATTATTGTTGGGGATATGCATCTGTTTATTGATTTACTGCCATTGAACATTGATAATTTTGATGTAATATTGGGGATGGATTGGTTACAAAAATATCATGCCACTATTGACTGTGTGACCAAGCAAGTTGTTTTCCATCCACCTGGTTTGCCTGAATTTGTGTTTAATGGGAGTGGAGTAGTACCTCCTCCGTATCTGATTTCATCTGTGAAAGCTGTTAAACTGATTAGAAAGGGATGTAAAGGATATATGTGTTCTGTATTGACTGTATCTACTGATGATAATGCTAATGTAAACTGTATTCCTATAGTCAGAGAATTCCCAGATGTATTTCCAGGTGATCTGCCAGGGGATTTGATTGACAGGGAGATCGAATTTACCGTTGATGTGATTCCGGGTACACAGCCGATATCGAAAGCTCCTTACAGAATGGCCCCAACTGAACTGAAAGAACTGAAAGTGCAACTGCAGGAACTGTTAGACAAAAAGTTCATCAGACCCAGTACCTCACCATGGGGTGCACCGGTTTTGTTTGTAAAGAAGAAAGATGGCTCACTGAGACTGTGCATTGACTATCGTGAACTGAATAAGGTAACTGTAAAGAATAAATAACCATTACCGCGTATTGATGACCTGTTTGATCAGTTACAGGGTGCCAAAGTGTTTTCTAAGATTGACCTCAGATCGGGGTATCATCAACTGAAGGTTAAACCGGAAGACATTGATAAAACTGCTTTTAGAATGAGGTATGGCCATTATGAATTTTTAGTTATGCCATTCGGAGTCACGAATGCCCCTGCTGCTTTTATGGACCTCATGAACAGAATTTTTAAACCGTACCTTGATGATTTCATTGTAGTATTTATTGATGACATATTGATTTACTCCAAAAGTATAGAACAGCATGAACATCATCTGAGACTTGCCCTACAAACCTTAAGAGAACAGAAACTGTATGCTAAACTGCCTAAATGTGAATTTTGGCTTGACCATGTTATGTTTTTGGGGCATGTTGTTAGCAAAGATGGGATTTCTGTTGATCCGCAGAAAATTGAAGCTGTAGTGAACTGGCCTAGACCAACAAATGTGACTGAAGTCCGAAGCTTTTTAGGTTTGGCTGGATATTACAGAAGATTTGTCAAAGACTTCTCCAAAATTGCCTTACCATTGACTCAGTTAACTCAGAAAGGGATATCATTTGACTGGACTGACCAAAGAGAATCTGCTTTCCAGGAGTTGAAAACTCGACTTGTGACTGCACCAGTTTTGACTTTACCCTCAGGTACGGATGGTTATACTGTATTTAGTGATGCTTCTCATAAGGGTCTGGGATGTGTTTTAATGCAGAATGGGAGAGTTATTGCTTATGCTTCCCGACAACTGAGACCACATGAAAAGAACTACCCGACCCATGACCTGGAACTTGCTGCAGTGGTGTTTGCACTGAAAATTTGGTGTCACTATCTGTATGGGGTGACATGTGAAGTATACACCGACCACAAGAGCTTGAAATATTTCTTCACACAGAAAGAACTAAACATGAGACAGCGGAGATGGCTAGAACTGATTAAGGACTATGACCTACAGATTCTGTACCATCCGGGAAAAGCCAATACCGTTGCCGACGCATTGAGCCGAAAATCGATTGGAAACGTAGCATGTTTGCTTACCGGACAGAAAGAGCTGCTTAGTGACCTTGACAAATTTGAAATTGAGGTTGTTTTGAGAGAACAATGTGGAACCTTAGCTGCTATTTCTGCTCAACCGGCACTGATTGAAGAAATTAAAGAGAAACAGCAACTGGATGACTTCTTGAAGAAGATCATCGAAGGAAGAGAATCTAAACCGAGACCGGGATTCAAATTTGAGAACAATGTACTGAAATTTCACAAAAGACTGTGTGTACCAAATGATACTGAACTGAAAAGAAGAGTTCTGCAAGAGGGCCACAACTCAAAATTGTCTATCCACCCGGGGAATACGAAAATGTACCAAGATCTGAAACAGAATTTCTGGTGGCCGGGAATGAAGAAAGAAATTGCCGACTTTGTGTCCAAATGTCTTCATTGCCAACAGGTCAAAGCTGAACATCAACGACCTGCCGGATTATTGCAACCCCTACCCATACCAGAGTGGAAATGGGAGCATATCACGATGGACTTCATTGTGGGACTGCCTCGCTCCAGAAAAGGTATGGATTCAATTTGGGTTATTGTTGATAGACTAACCAAATCTGCTCACTTCTTACCTGTCAAGACAATCTATAATGCGGACAAATTGGCCGTTATCTATATTGATGAGATTGTAAGACTGCATGGAGTACCTGCATCTATTGTTTCTGACAGGGATTCGAAGTTTACGTCGAGGTTTTGGCAAAGCCTACAGACTGCACTGGGTACTGAACTGAGACTGAGTAGCGCCTATCATCCTCAGACAGATGGCCAGTCAGAAAGGACCATCCAAACTCTGGAGGATTTACTGAGAATGTGCGTCCTTGATTTTCAGGGAGACTGGGAAAGCCATTTACCCTTGGCTGAATTCGCCTACAACAACAGCTACCATTCTAGTATTGGCATGGCGCCCTTCGAGGCACTGTATGGCAGAAAATGTAGATCTCCAATTTGTTGGGCAGAAGTTGGAGATGGGCCTTTGCTTGGGCCCGAGATTGTTTATGAAACAACTGAGAAAGTGAAACTGATACAACAGAGATTGAAAACTGCACAGAGTAGACAGAAGAGTTATGCTGATATCAGAAGACGAGACAGAGAATATGAAGTGGGTGATCACGTATTTGTGAAAGTGACACCAATGAAAGGCCAGACTCGTTTTGGAGTCAAGGGCAAGTTAGCACCAAGATACGTCGGACCGTATGAGATTATTGAGAAAATTAATCCAGTGGCGTATCAAGTTGCGCTCCCTCCTGAAATGGAGCATATGCATAATGTCTTCCACATTTCCATGTTGAGAGACTACCTCCGGGATCCCTTCCATGTGATTGAGCCTACTCGGATAGTGTTGAGTGATGACTACACTTACGAGGAACGGCCTATACAGATTGAAAACCGACGGATCAAGAAACTGCGAAACAAAGAGATCCCATTAGTGAAAGTCGACTGGCAGAACCATGGTGGTATGTATGCCACGTGGGAAAGGGAAGATGACATGGCTAAAAGATATCCTGAACTGTTTCCACTGAACCCTGTTTTCTTCCAGAATGAAGGTAACTCGAGTTTTGAGGACTAAACTCTTTATAAGGAGGCGAGACTGTAACAACCCTCATACTGTTTACCGGTTAATGACTGATTAGTTACCGATAAACGCTGTTTATCGTGAAACTGAATTGATCATGACTGATAATTGAACTGATTAAAAGTACTGAACTGATTGACCGAAATTGAAACTGAATGGAATGAATACTTCTGTTTGAATTGTATTTTATCTGTTGACTGTATGATTATCTGTTCATGTTTATATGTTTTAACTGCTAATTGAAGGCCTTATCGGCGGCCGAATTAGAAACCGATTAGTGTTTTATGATCCTCATGATTAATGTGATTTTATGGTGTATTTACCTGAAAACTGATTAGGTATGATTAAATTAGATTAAATTAAGCTAATTAAAGAGTTGGACTTAATTACCATTAGACCACTTAGTGGCCACTACCTCACACATGTTGAGCCTTGTATACACTTCAATCAAAACATTGCTTCAGCTCATTTCTTGTGCTTAACCGACCAAGAGGGGGAGAGGGAGAGAAATTGAGTTCTACCTTGTGAATTGCTTGGAAATTGAAGAATTGTTGAAGGGTAGATTGCATATTTGAGCTCCTTTCTTGAACTACAAGACTAAAGGTAGCTCCATTGTCTTCTTGTTCATGTTTTAAGTTGATTCTTGCATGGTTCATGTCATATTGATGGAGTGTAGAGCCAAAACATGGTTTAGTTGTTGAATTGTGGCTTAATTGTTGCATGCATGTACATATATTGAAGTTTTGAGGTTGTAGTCCATGTTTCCTCACATGCATGTCCATCTTTTGGTCATACTCCATGAGTTCATCTTGTTTTTGAAGGTTTGAGCTCTTTTGAAACAGCATTAAAGCTTTGAAAATGATTTAAGATCATGCATGTTTGCATGTTCTCCATGTTCTTGGAAAATGGTTTGAAATTGGATTTGAATTAAACACCCTTGGGCTTTGATTTCTCAAATTGAGCTTTCAACCATGTTATTCTATGTGTTTATAAATGTTTTCTGGAAATTCAGCCCAAGAGGATCGGTTTTGATGCATTTAAACTTGAGTTTGAGCTTGGAGGTGCAATCTGGGTTTTCCAGATTTCGCACTTCCGGGGAAGTTTCGCTCGAGCGTGGAATCCGAGCATCCAGCATCTCTCTGCACTGTTTTACAGTCCGCTCGAGTGGAGGATCGGGCGCTCGAGCGAAGTCATGTCTCAAGCTCGAGCGGGCGTCGAGTGGAGATTTCACCCATCCAGTACTTTTACAGTACGCTCGAGCGGGAAATTTTACGCTCGAGCGTGTACCTTTATTGCATGACCGCTCGAGCGGGGAAACCTGCGCTCGAGCGGGACTCTGTTTTTCTAAAAATGCTTTTAAGTGTGCCTCCTTGCATCCTCATCCCATCCTAGGCATTCTTAGGCCTAGTTTAAGACATCTTATTGAGGATATAGAGGTAGAACACACCGAGGCATTAGGGATTAAGTTGTTATATTTCCCAACTGCGTAGCTTAGTGTGTTCAATCTGTTAACTGTGTAGGGTTGGCGACTTGGGAGACACGCTCTAGCTTACTGTAGCCCGAACTCTGTGAGTAACAATTGTGTAAAGATATGTTCAAATGATTATCTTCTGAATACTGAACTGAACTGTTTACTGAACTGCTATTGTTTACTGAATGAATGTATGTCCTATATTCTAAACTGTACTGTGGCATCCTTGGCATCTACTGTTACTGTTACTGTTACTGTTACAGAGATCTCTGTCGGTTCCCTCGTGGAACCACTACTGTTTACTGACTGATGGCCATCATTACTGTTCGGTCTTTAAGACCTACTGTTTACTGCTATGCTAATGGATGTACCACATATGACTGAATAACTGTTCTGACTGAAAGACTGAAGTATTGTTTAATGAACTGATTTCATTACTGTAAGGACATTTCATTCATAACCTCTTTACGCATTATGTTATTCACTGGGCTTAGCTCACTGTTTATATATATATATGTAGGTGCTCAGCCACCAGACCGGAGCTAGGAGCGTGGGTTAGACTCCAGTTTTGTCAAGCCAGCCTATGTGCCTCACTGCGAGGTTCTGAGCCTATCGTGTTAAGGCTTAGGGGTGTTTTACAATTCCCCCTTCTGTACCGTCTACTGTTTTGTATAGACTGAATGTTTACCGTACTGTTATCTAGGGTTGAGTCCCTAGTCTGAATGATTGTAAATATTGTGCATACCATTCTGTACTGTTTGTATATGTGAATGCATGAAAAATCTTTTTGGCATACAGACTGACACAGCTCAATGGACATTATTCATTTACTGTATTGGCTTCCGCCAGGCCCTGTACTCTGTTTTACTGTACTACTGTTCTGCAGGCCTGTGGTAATCTCGGATTACTGGCCGGTTACGGTGCTAAACCCATAGGGCCGGGTTTGGGTCGTGACACCCAGAACTTTGACCGACAGTAGGAACAGGGGGTGAGCTGCTCGGTAGCTCGGTAGAAGTAGCTATAATAAGGTTCTTAATTCGACTTCTCTTAGCCATCTCTTCTTCTTCAGATAGCTGGATTAGTGGAACGTCTAGTAGTGTTGGGTTTGGTAGAGGAGAAGACTCTCGTAAGAAATCGGTAACTTTGTTCTTGCGTTTCCCCGAATACCGGTAGCTCGGCACGTAAACAAGAAGTACGTGACAATCCCAGTGCTGGTATCTCAGTATGGCTCAGACTGCTTCTTCGTTTGGATGGGAATAGTTTACTTGTAGCTCAACAATAGCTACAAAAGGAAAATTGTTAGTTCGGCAGATATGAGCATTTTCAAAGTTAAACTAGTCGTGAAGCTCGGCTTACTTGTTGAGCCAAAGTTTTTGCTTATGAACCAACCAGGCATATCGGCGGTCTCATAATTTCCTGACACCTAAAAGAAGTTGTCATCGTGCATATCCTTGTCTGGGGTGTCGGTTACTAGATGTTCTTGGCCCGACCTAATCTTTAAGCAATTATTGAAGCCTTCGGTTGTACGACTAAGAGTATATTGGCGAAGGATCTCGGCCAGGCCTAATTGCAACCCTAATCGGTGGTTTAACTCAGCCACTCCATTTATTATTCTGTAAGTGTTGGTGGACACCTGTGTGGGAACCTACTCGGTCCGCTTCAAAAATTGGCAGATCAAGGGCTGCACAAGAAAACGCAACCCTCCCTTAACTCTGGATAACACTGTGAAGGGGTAAGTGTCTAATCTACCCCAGGGAGTGATGTCCTCCTCACCGAGCTCTAAGTGTACGTTTGCTGTGATGCCATACTCCTCGTGGAACTTGGCCAAGTTGTTCGGTGTGTTTACCAAGTAGCGGTAACAACCCATGGGGCACGGTTCAACCTGTTCGGCTAAATTTGGCTTATTTGTTCACAGCAACCGCTTGGCCTGGGAGAGTGCTTGTGTTGGTGTGCCTAGTCTCCTAGGATTCTGTAGGGCGAAAAATGAAGCGTAAGAGGCAACCCGGTCTCTTAAACTCGGTCGGTTGAGCTTGATTTAAGCTCGATCGTTCTAAATAAGCAATAACACGGTCGCAATTGCAAGCGGACTTGAGCTCAGTCTGCGAGCAAGCCATTTTTTAGCTCGGTCACGCAACCTTCTACGCACACTAGCAGCTCAGTCCTTTACTTTGGATCCATGAACAGAAAATCTACTTGGTTATCTTATGTTTTTGGATTAAAAAGATACTTTTTGCCTGGTCCAGCCCAGATCTTCCTTGTTTATCTCAGAAAATAATGACTAGTGGTCGAAGAATAATAATGCAAGGGTTTTTTAGTGCCAAAGATAGAATGGAGCCCTAATTCGTTTAAATATACCCCAGTTTCTTAATGGTTGGTGGCATTATCACACAATTTCAAAGAAAAATGGCGCCAGAAAAACTCAAGAACATAGAGAGCATGAGGAACAACGAAGAACACTAGGGAATGTTGAAACTTACAGGGTAGAGCTTCAATACGCTCCCCATTCAACATGTAAGGGCTCCAACGATGATGACGAAGCACGGTCTACAGCAAAAACACCGCGATTTGAGCAAGGGATATGAGAAATGGTAAAGGGCTCTTTGGTTCTGTGTGTTGCCGACGAGAGAGATGATGAATAGTGAAAATGAAAGGTTTTTGTTATGATGGTTACATGTATTGAATTAGAAGAGGCGCCAGAATTTGAATTCAAAAAGACGGTGTGTGGCAGCTGAGTTAGGCGTGCGGGGCAAATAAGGCAATGACACGTGTCTTCGATAAGATTTATGGTAGACATGGGGAAGAGCAAAATAGATGAAAAGACAATGACCGAGCGAGACATGCAACCGAACAGGTAAGCCCAGCTTAGAAATAATTCCGGTCACGCAAACGCAGGCGACGAAAGAACAAAAACCAAGCAAGGAAATTAGCTCGGCTAGAGAATGTAATCCTAGTTACGCTAGCGCAGACGAAATTAAGGGGCAATTGAGAGGGGAATTTATGTCGAGCTTGGTGGGCCAAGCAAGTTGGGCTTTGGCTAAGGAAGTTTTGGCTTCAGGCTGATATTCTAGCTAGGGAAAAGCGAGACCTCATACTAGATCGAGATGTCTGCACGGCCGGATTAAAGATGATCGCCTGACCGAAGTGCTAGCCTGGTCTAACCAAGAGTTAAGAATTAGATGGGTTCACTCGTGGACTAGGCAGAGCCGAACAGAAGACCGACCAGGATCAGCAAGCTCAGTCAAAGCAATCCATAGTTGTGTCTTCCAGGACTAGGCAGAGGGCATGGTTCTAAAGATGGGCACAATGCAGAGTTAAAGATAGCTCAACGGAAGTTGTTACGCGGCTCAATGGGAGGGTAAGGCGGAGATTCCACCATCTGTACGCCTCAACATCATTAGGTAGTTTTTTCATTAGTGTTTGGTAGTATTTCTGCCTACATGTGGAGGGAGACAAGAGGACAGTACATCCATGTGTTCAGGAAAGGACGAATTGAGTGGTGCGTGAAGAAACTATATAAATGGCGCAATGCCTCCATGCATTGGTCTAGAATTCTTGTTATCAAAGCTACCTGCATTTTATCTCCTCTCTCTTTTTTCTTCTCTAAGTGTGCTAACTTGATTGTTAGAAGGGTTTTTCCGGTTAGACACCCGCAGGGTAGCTTACCATCTTTTTCCTCTTAGGTTGAGTGACGTGACTTAGAGCTTGGACACAAGGAGTATGGAGGGCGACAAATATTTCACCACCGTACAGGCTTCTTGTAAGGGCATCTTGTACGTACAAAGTTTTGCATTGTACAAGAGAAACAGGCACCTCCATGAGATGGGTGTTAGTTATTTTGAGTATTTTTATCTTGCTGAATATGGTTTGGTGACACAAAGTTCTTTTTCATTATACTACAAATTAAGATTTTAAAAACTAAAATTTAAGAATAAAATTACTTTTAGAGATGAAATGTTTTTGTTGTAAAAAATGTCATTATTGTATTTAGTGACAAAATCGAAGATTTAGTGATAAATTACTATCATTTTGAGACCAAAATTTTTGTCTAAAAAAATAAACGTTTTTAGACCAAATTATTGTCCTTCATCTATAGCGACATTCTCAAAATTTGCCACTAAAAGTCTTTTTTTGTTTTTTTTTTTCCTTTTCAAGACAACCTCTTAGTGACTATTATTGCAATGACAGGAATTGGTTCCTAAATATTTTGCAACAAAGTTTTTATTTTTGGAGCAAAAATATGTGATTAATTTTTTTTAGATGGTTAAAAAAAATTTAATTATTAAAACTCTTAATTGTTTTATAGTGTTAGTATGCTTGAAAGGGCTCTTAGCATACCCAAAAATAACAAGTAAAAACTAAAGAATGTTTAATACAATGGAACTAGAAAGTGAGATTTGATTATGTAGATATTCATATCCGATCAATTTATATTTTTACATGAATAGTGTACGGGGAGCAAATATTCCGTAGAGCCCGTACTCCTTTCTACCAAGCTCCTTGTCCATCCGATCGACCTGCGAACACAACGGCGGTGAGCTACCCGGCGGTGTGTGGCTAGAAAACCCCTCCGACGGTCAAGTTAGCACACACTCAGAGATAGAGAGAGGAGACACTTGAATGTATAGATTTATCTCACCCAATTATGTTCCATCCCCAACATGGAGGGCGCAGACACGCTTATATACTTTCTGCAACCAAATCTGCTCCTATTAGTCTCTTGACACGTGGTGCTGCTCTCCCATCTGTCAGCACAAATCCTGCATTTACCACCTAACCAAACCGTCAGGCTATATTGGCGGAGCCCGGCAGACCGGCGGAACCACCTCGGCCTTTCACGACCGCCCTACGCAGCGTACCCGAGTGCTGCACTTGCCAAGCTCCAGAACGACCGAGCTTAGTTGCATTCCGGCAAAGCCGAGTTCAAGATAGGTCAAGCCAGCAAACCGAAAGCCTTCCTGCTGCGCTAAACGCGTGAACCGTGGAATCCAGACTGGCAAGCAATCATCTCGGCCGAGCAACTCAAGTAGTTCGGTTTTCTACATAGACAAGCCCAAGTAGCTCGGTCCCAACATGGTCCTAGGCCCCAACCGAGCAAAACCTTATCTGGACGAGCCCAAGCTATCACGGCCCAAACATGTTCGGCCCCTCATTTTGCCTGGCCTTTACCATGGCCCATTCTAGCTCATAAATCTCCCTCTTAATTGCCTCTTAATTCCGTCCACGCAAGCGTGACTGGGATTACATGGTCCGTCCGGGGTAGACTTTCCCTCGGTCCCTAGTTTGCAAGATGTTAACCGCGCTAATCTCCATGCCTGGTTTCTAGGCTTGCTCGGTCGTCGCCTCAACCTGCTATCTTGTCTCTTCAGAACTGACGTCGTCGCCATTATGAACACGCGTCGTGCATTTATTGGCCTCGGGTAGCCAACCCAGATGTTCTTTCATATTCAAATTTAGGTGCCCTTTCACTCTTATAAGTACACCATTTCCCCTTCACTTTCTCTTCTTACTGCCTCTTTTCCGTTCCTGACGTCTTTGAGCTACAGTGCTTGACCTCCATTCTGTTCTTCTTCTTCGTTCGTGCTTGAAGAAGTAGCATCTGCCTCCAAACTGGTAAGTTCTTCGAATCCTCTTTGTTGCTCTTTTTTTTATTTGGTATTTCACACTCTAGGGCATAAGGTCCATAGGTTTTAGGATATACCCCCCCCAAAACCCTCTCATGCCCCAGTTCTTTTCGCAGTTCTTCAATTCCAGTGATGAACACAAGAAGATCTGGAGCGGATCGGGCTCCAGGTCTTCTTTTGATCCCTAAAAACATCTAAACCGAGCAAATTGCAAGTTTGCAAAAACCCCTGTAGAAATCGAGGTAGGCAGAGGACTTGACTGCTTAACCAGGCTAACATCTGGTTCGCTTGAGCGGCCGAGCTCCTAGGTTTACCTTCGTGACCGAGGTGGTCTGGCACTCTACCTGACCGAGCTAAAGTCAAGCTCGTTTTGCGTAACCGCGGTTCCGCTTACACTTACCCTCATTTTCTTGCAGAGTCCAAGGGGACCACACACCAACACCGAGGCTCTCAAAGACCGAGCAGCCATCAAACAAGAGTCTGTGCCAAACCAGCTCAGCCGTGCTAAGACTAGCCGGCTACACATGGGGCGCTACCGCTTCCTGGTCGACACGCCTGTTGCTCTAGCTGCGTTTCGGGAAGAGTATGGTATCTCGGACGACGTTCACCTAGAGCTCGGTACCGAGGAGACGACCCCATGGGGCAGATTAGACCAGTGCCCCTTCACCATGCTCTCCATAATAGAAGGTAGCCTCCGCTTTTCGGTTAACCCCCTGTTGTGCGAGTTCTTGCGGCGCACTGAGCTAGCACTAAGGCAAGTCTCAACTAACACGTATAGAATAATTAACGGGATCCACGAGCTGAACAACCGGCTAGGAACCAATTTAGGGTTAGCCGAAATACTTCGCCAATATACCCTCGGGCATACAGGCGACGGCCTTGCGTATTATTTAAAGATCAGACCGGGCAAAGAGAAGATAGTGACCGGCACCCCGGACAAGGACTTACATGACGACGACTTCTTCTGGGTGTCTGGTAACTACGAAATAGCCGACGTGCTGGGCTGGTTTATCAGCAAGAATTTCAGCGAAACATGTAAACCGCGCTAACTGGTCGGTCAGATTACATTCCTTAACCATTTTGTACTAATGCGCTTTGTTCCTTTCCTCTTTGCAGTGATCGAAGCTTTGCAAGCCAACTACCATTATCCCAACGAAGTAGCAATCAGGACCGTGCTTCGCTACCGCAACCGGGATTGCCACGAACTCCTCGGTTACGTACTGACCTACAGATACTCAGCTCCATGCCGGAGTAAGGTCACAGACTTTCTACGTGCTCCATCTCCACCTCCCGATCCCACTTTGCCGGACGTGCCCCTTATCCGGTTGACTGAGGCAGAAAAGATGGCAAAAAGAAGCCGTATAAAAAACCTCCTCACTACTACCTCCACCGAGCTACCGAGCATTCCAACCCGCACAGCTGCTGCCGGTCAGTCAAGCGGGATCGTGGTTGCACTGGCGTCTCCTGCCGCCGGGCAGGCAAGCAAAGAAAGCCGCCGGGTTGGGAAAAGGCCACGTATCGACCCCTCTGCCGAGCTAGTTGCGGAGTTGAACACCGAGCAACCAGTGGTGACAACTGACCCAACACCGCCATGGAAGCCGCAGCTCAAGTACCGGGATAAGGAGATCTCGGCGACTGCCTCGATCAAAGGTGACAAGGAGCATCTTCTCGCCTTTGACCTAACCAAAGCCTTGCTGCTACCGAGCGACGTGGTTGGCAGTGACCACATACCGGACACCCGGCTGGTGAAGTCCTCGGTTAAGTCCATGACCCAGGTAAGAACTTTGCATACTTTGTTCAAAATTTTTCCAAGTGTTTGCTCGGTTTCCTTTCTCTGATAAATTTTTCTTCTTGCAGGCCATTCAGAAACAAATACTTAGTGATGGAGAGGATCCACCAACTCCGGCAGAAGGCAACCGACGCTGCCAGCCAGGTTGAACACCTTCAAGCCAAGCTCGGACGATCCAAGGCTTCGCTGGAGATAGCAAATTCTGACAACTCCAGGTTGCTCGGCCAGCTTGGTGTTGCCGAGCAAGAAAGGGACGCTCTTCGGACCGAGCTGGAGGCGTTAAAGCAGTCAAGGAAGGAGGAGCTGGAGGACGCCAACAACGCCGGTTTCAAGGAGGCCGAGGAGAGCTACACAAAGTAACTCCATGCCACCCAAGACATCTTCTTCAAGGCGGGCTGAAAGGCTGCTTGTGAACAGCTCGACCAAGGATCTAGGACCGATGTGTTTGCCTCTCCCCCAGCTGCTTTCCTGCTGACGTACCTTGTGCCATATGCCAACGACGTCTTCAGTACGTTCCAGGTTGAGGCCGAAGAAGAAGAAGCGGAGGACGCCCAGGAAAATGTCGAGGGTGACAACCGCCCAAAGCAAGCCGGCCAGGAGCAGATCGGTGTCCAGGAGACCACAAACACAGTCGACCTGGAGGCGACCGCGACCGGGGATGAATTCACAGACCTTTCCCCCTTAGTTTAGTTTTCTTTGTCTTTTTTCTTTTTCGTTTGAAAATGTAACCGGGCTACTACCCCACCTTTTGTAATGCTATTACATATCAATGAAAAGTTGCATTTTTGTTAAGTGTTTGCGTTGTGTTTAAGCTAAACAACTTTAGCCCGGCAAATCACCTCAGCTAAGCAAATCATTAACTCGCCCTTGAACAAATTATCAACCAATTCAACCGAAGTAAAACATCTCGGTTGAAATCACATAGTTGACTGAATCATCAACATGCTTAACTGGAAAAAGACATCTCGGTTTTGATCACAGAGTTGAGTAAATCATCAACTCATTCAATCGGAGTAAAACATCTCGGTTGAAATCTCAAAGTTGAGTAAATTATCGACTTGTATAACTGGAACAAGACATCTCAATTTGAATCACAAAGTTGAGTAAATCATCAACTAATTCAATTGGAATAAAACATCTCAGTTGAAATCTCAAAGTTGAGTAAATCATCAACTTGTTTAACCGGAATAAGACATCTCGGTTTAAATCACAAAGTTGAGTAAATCATCCACTCATTCAACCGGAGTGAAACATCTCGGTTTTAATATCAAAGTTGAGCAAGTCATCAACTCAATTGACCGGAGTAAAACATCTCGGTTGGAGTCTAAAGGTTGAGTAAATCATTAACTTAACCAACTGGAGTAAAGCATCTCGGTTTCAATCACAAAATAAGCATCGAAAACAACAGAATGCTTCAACAAAGGTAACTCACTTCTATTATATTGACAAAAAGAGTATTACATTCTGAAATGCAAGGCAAACAAGTCTTTGCTCAAAAGAATAATCATAAAAACTATGAAAACTAAAAATAGTACAGTTTGAGGTTGGCTGCATTCCATGGCTGGGGTATGCCTTTGCCGTCCAAATCTTCCAAGTGGTATGCCCCCTTGCCCACCAGACCGGTTATCCTGTAGGGTCCTTCCCGGTTTGCCCCTAGCTTGCCTTCACCTGGCACCAGGGTGTTGCCCATGACGTTTCTTAAAACCCAGTCGCCAACTTTAAATGGTCTGGGTGCACGATTTTGTTGTACTTCCTGGACAATTCTTGTTGGTATGCAGCCACGTGAATCAAAGCTTTTTCGTGGCGCTCTTCAGCAAGGTCCAATTCCAGGGCGACTACTTCAAAATTCAGCTTGAGCTCAAAATTTTCACTGCGGATGGTGGGCATGCCAATTTCCAATGGGATGATAACCTCCATGCCGTACGCCAGGGCGAAAGGAGTTTCCCCGGTAGATCGCCTTGGGGTCGTCCGGTATGCCTAAAGGACACTTGGGAGTTTCTTGGCCCATTTTCCTTTGGCCTTCTCAAGTCTTTTCTTCAAACCGTCAAGAATGGTCTTATTTGATGCTTCGGCTTGGCCGTTGGACTGCAGGTAAGCCGAGGTGGAGTTGTAAAATTCAATCTTCAATTCTTCACAAAATCCTCTAAATAAGCGGCCGTCAAATTGGGTGCCATTATCAGAGATCAGAATCTTGGGGATGCTAAACCGCGTTACCACATTCTGCCAGACAAACCGTTTGACGTCCTTCTCCTTGATAGTTACTAGGGGCTCAGCTTCAACCCACTTGGTGAAGTAGTCCGTAGCGACAATGAAGAAATTTCGATTTCCCGGTGTCGTTAGGAGTGGTCCCACTATGTCTAGTCCCCACATCGCAAAAGGCCAAGGGCTTGTGAGGGGAAGGAGTTCTCTAGCCAGTTGGTGAATTTGGTGGGCGAACTTCTGGCACTTCTCATATTTGCGAACATATTTCTGAGCGTCCACTTGCATGCACGGCCACCAATATCCCTACGAGATAGCGTTGTACGCCAAAGATCTGCCCCTTATGTGACTGTCACATATTTCTTCGTGAATTTCGTACAGGAAAGCTTCCATGCAGTTTGGGTGTACACACTTGAGATAAGGACCGGTGAAAGACTTCTTTTATAAAGGGCCAGATGGAGAGAGCAAAAACCGCTCTGACTTCACCCGGACTTTATGCGCTTCCTTTTTATCGGTCGGAAGTGTCCGCTCTTTCAGGAAGAGGATAATAGGGTCCATCCAAGAAGGGCCAAGCTCGGTGCAGAGTACTTCTGTCTGCTCTGGTTCCTCTATACTAGGCCTTGGAAGAAACTCAATCAAGAGAGGACTGTAAGAGGTCCGGTCGACCATGGAAGCCAGACCGGCCAGCTCATCCGCGCTGCCGTTGTCTTCCCGTCCAATTTGTTGGACCTTAATCGCCTGGAATCACTTGATGTGGTCCCTTACCAGAGCTTGGTACTTTGCTATTCTGTCATCCTTAGTTTCGAAAACCCCAGATACTTGGTTGACAACCAGTTGGGAATCGTTGTAGACCATTAGCTCGGACGCGCGCACCTGGAGCGCGCTCTTAAGTCCGGCCAGTAGCGCCTCGTACTCGGCCTCGTTGTTTGATGTAGGGAATTCGAGGGTGATAGAATGCTCAATGGTCAGATCATCTGGCAAGACCAAGACTATGCCTAGCCCGGCACCGTGACAATTTGAGGCCCCATCTACAAAAAGTTTTCACATTTCGCCAACAAAGAGCTTCTAACATTCTAAGGGGTCCTGGGAGGTTTGAAGGTTAATGGGATCACGGTCGCTCGGCTGTTCGGTTTCAGGTTAAATGCTGATCGGTTCCACTTCCTCCCCCCTCGGTGACGCGGCACTGGACCCAACAGGTTGGTTTGTTATGCCCAAGTCCGTCGTCACATTGCCGGGCTGCAGTGATATGCCAGTTGGAGGTTCTATGGCGGGGCGCGCAAGTTTCGCGTCACCAACACCGTCTTACTGTACAATTTCGGTGGAATCTTCGTTGGCCTCCTTGGCTACCGTGGTGAGATCCACCGGACATACTTGGTGAATCTCGTGTGAGAACTCGGCAACAAAATCTGCCAATGCTTGAGCTTTTATGGCCGTTCGGGGTTGAAACTTAACGTCGAATTGTCCCAACTCGACTGCCCACTTTAGAATTCGACCGGAGAAGTCTGCCCGTTTGAGCAAGGCTTTGAGGGGAAACTCGGTCAAAACGATGATTGTGTGGGCGTGAAAATAGTGTGCCAATTTCCTGGAGGCCATCATCAATGCTAAGGCAAGTTTTTCCAGCGGCAAGTATCTCGACTCTGCTGGTAGCAAGGTTTTGCTCACGTAGAAGATGGGTAAATGCTGGATACCTACTGACCGGACAAGCACTGCGCTAACTGCATGCTGGGACACGACCAAATAAAGGTAGAGTTCTTCGCCGGGCTTGGGCGTTACCAATAGTGGTGCAGAAGACAAATACTTTTTGAGTTCGGCCAGAGCCTGGTCACACTCCTCGTCCCACAAAAACTTGGATTTCAAAGCTCGAAAGAAAGGGCGGCAGCGATCTAATGATCGACTTATGAATCGGTTAAGCGTGGCGGCCATCCTGGCCAGATGCTGCACGTCCTTAGCCGAGTTGGGCTGCTTCAATTCCTGTACGGCTCTGATCTGTGTGGGGTCTGCCTCGATGCCTCGGTTTGTGACTAGGAAACCCAAGAATTTTTCGAATCCCATGCCAAAGGCACATTTAGACGCATTCAAGCGTAGCTTGTGCTGTTCGAGGATGGCAAACATCTCGGCTAGGTCGGACAAGTGGTCTGCTTGATGCCGGTTTTTAACCACCGTGTTATCGATATAAGCCTCCATTGTCCGGCCTAGCAGAGAAGCAAACATTTTGGTCACCATCCTTTGGAAAGTTGCCCCGGCGTTCTTCAAACCAAAAGGCATGACTCGGTAGCAGAAGAGTCCCTGTGGAGTAATGAAAGAGGTGATCTCACGGTCGGGGCCATGCATGGCAATCTGATGATAGCCGCGGTAGGTATCCAAGAAACTGAGCCTATTATATCCGGCCGTTAGATCTACCAATTGGTCTATTTTGGGCAGGGAAAAGCTGTCTTTAGGGCATGCTCGGTTGACGGTCTTGTAGTCGGCGCAAACTCGTCACTTCCCATTCTTCTTGGGTACTATGACCGTGCTTAAAATCCACCAAGGGTAGTGCACTTCCTGAATAGCCTGAGCTTCAAGCAAGTTCTTTACCTTATCTGCGACTACCTCGGCGTGGTGCAGCGCCGATCTCCTGGTTCTCTGAATGACCGGCCTTGCACCGGGGAAAACATTGAGGTGATGACAAATAAAGCTTGGGTCGATGCCGGGCATGTCGTAGGGCGACCATGCGAAGACTTCAATATTTGCCATCAAGAATTCTACCATCTCGGTCCTTTCTTGGGCGGTAAGTCTTGAGCCAAGCAAGAAGAACTTGTTCGGGCTTTCAGTGTCAATCCCCACTTCTACCAACTCCTCAACAGTTTTGTCCTCAGCCTTGGGGCCTACATCTTCAAGGACTCCACAGTCTTCCGGTCCTTTAATCATTTGGACGAAACCTTTGGCAGCTCAGCTCCCATTCATTACCACGAAGCATTGTTTCGACATGACTTGATCGCCCCACATTTCCTTAATTTCCCCCATAGCCGAGGGAAATCTCATAACCTGGTGGTAGGTCAACGCCACAGCCTACATAGCGTGAAGCCATCCCCTACCGAGGATCAAATTGTACGTCGACGGGACCTATAATACCCAGAACTCCACCTGCTTGACCACGGATCCGGCTTTGACCAGTAAAATTATCTTTCCCAAAGGCCACTCCGGTTACGAGTTGAAACCAACCAGTGGAGAAGTTGCCGGAGCCAAGTCTGTATCTCGGAGTTTGAGTTGTTTGAACGCGTCGTAGTACATGATCTCGATCGAGCTTCCCTGGTCGATCAAGATGCGCTTGACATCAAATTCTTTGATGCAAAGTGTGACCACTAGGGCATTGTTGTGTGGCATTTGAATGCGCTCTAGGTCCCTCGTGGAGAAACTAATCACGTCTTTCTCCTCGGTCTTGCCCCTTTTGATCATGGGCTGGATCGAGAACACTTCCTTCATGTGTTTCACCTTTTTAATTATCCCTCAGAGCTCGCATACACGTGCCGGCTCCACTATGTCGTGGATCACATTAACCACTCCTTCAGGAGGCGCGTCCAAGTCATCCGGTCCATGCTGATTAGCCGGGGTGGGATGTGCGGCCTTAACACCCTCGTCAATGTAAAGATCCAAGTGTCCGGCTGCTACTAACTCCTCAAAGTGTTGCTTCAGAGGCAAACAGTCCTCTGTCTGGTGTCCTCGCTCCCGGTGATATGTGCAGCGGTACCACAGATTGAAACCCTTTTGTGCGTCGCCTAACTTAGCATGAAACCGGACGTAATCCTCATCACGGATTTCACTAAGTATGTGATAGATTGGAATCTTAAAGACCGTAGTGATGCCTGTCCGAGCTTTCAACCTTCTATTAGCATCAGCTACGTCATCGCGGGGGTATTCCTCTCAATCATTTCGACGACCCCTTCCCCGGTTTCGACGATTTGACCCTCGGTCAGATTCCTCGGCGCGATCATTTGATCGGTTAGTTTCTTGTCCGACCATGTGTACCTTGCCAACCGGCCTCTTTGTCTATTACCACCAGAGTTGTCTTTGCGGTGGAAGTCGCCGCATCATCCTCTACTCGGATGCGCTCGTTGATGCGTTGTATTAGTTGGCCCATGGATGTCGGCTGGCTCATGGTAAGCGAGTCCTACAATCTATGTCCGACCGGGAGACCGCGCTTATATTGGGTGATTGCTAGGTTGATCGGGCAATCTAAAATCTCATTGAAGGTTTCCCAGTATCTGGGATTGTATGCCTTGAGTGTGTCACTCGGCTCCATTTTGACACTGAGAAGGTGGTCCACCTCCTTTGGCATTTTTGTGTTGGTCTTGAAACGAGTCACAAAGGCTTCCGCCAACTGCTGCCACTTTTCGATGCTTCCCTCCGGCAGCCTCTCAAACCATTTCAAGCCCAGCTCGCCCAAACTTGACGGGAAGATTAGGCACATAAGTGCGTCATTCCACCTATGTCCGGCCATGACCTGTCGGAAGTGGCTTACATGCATGTATGGATCGATTTTCCCGTCGTAGAGCGTAAACTTGGGCAGGTGAAAGCCCGCGAGGAGCAGTGTTGTTTCTATCTCTAGGGAGAAGGGAGTGGCACTCAGCCTCGCCAAATCTGTGTCTAGAAGGAGGGGCACAGCTGGGCGGGGTGGTGGCATTATAACCTCTTCACTGGCATGACCCCCGTAAGATAGCTGCTAGAGCGCCAGCACCCTCTGAGTCTCTCGCCGGCGAGCCCACTCCTTCAAGACAGCCCGCAAGTCCTCGGAGTGCACGGAGTAGGAATACCTCGACGTCGTCACCGGACGCGAGGGTTGATAGGTATTGTCATGCGCGCTCGACTTCTCTGCAGGCGCGTCGGAATCTCCAACCCTGAAACTTCTGGTAATAGAAAGGGAGGGAGTGTGCCGCTGGCTTTGACTACCTGAACGGCGTGGTTGGGTGCGCTCACTGTGGTCTCCCACTCCAGCAATACCCTTCCCTTTGACATGCTGCTTGAGATCTTCCATCTCTACTGCCATTCTTCGGATGACGGCGTCTTGGTCCCTCAACTTGTGCTCCGACGTCTGGCATGTGATTCTCTCTGCCGCTGGTGCCCGTCTGGGCTCCGAGAGTGACCAAAACTCCTTCCGCGCTTATCCCGCGCGTCTCTTGAATGTCCTCCTGGGGAAGTCTCTAGGTCCGCCATGGGTGGAATGGCGGGGAGTCCGTCTCTCCGTCTGGCTGACTCCGGGGTAACTCTGTCGATGGCGGACAACGGTATCTCGTCGTTGTTCGCCATGGAAAGGGATCAGATGAGCTTGGAAGAGAAGGTTTTGTCTATCAAGTTTCCACAAATGGTGCCAATTGTTCGGGGAGCAAATATTCCGCAGAGCCCGTACTCCTTTCTACCAAACTCCTTGTCCGTCCGATCGACCTGCGAACACAACGGCGGTGAGCTACCCGGCGGTGTGTGACTGGAAAACCCCTCCGACGATCAAGTTAGTAGACATTCAGAGATAGAGAGAGAGATGAGAGACTTGAATATATAGATTTATCTCACCAAATTATGTTCCATCCCCAGCATGGGGGGGCGCAGACACGCTTATATACTTTCTGCGACAAAATCTGCTCTCATTAGTCTTTTGACACGTGGTGCTACTCTCCCATCTGTCAGCACAAATCCTGCAATCACCACCTAACCAAACCGTCAGGCTATATTGGCGGAGCCCGGCAGACCAACAGAACCACCTCGGCCTTTCACGACCGCGCTGCGCAGCGTACCCGAGTGCTCCTCTCGCCAAGCTCCAAAACGACCAAGCTCGGTTGCATTTCGGCAAAGTCGAGTTCAAGATAGGTCGAGCCAGCAAACCAAAGGCCTTCCTGCTGCGCTAAACGCGTGAACCGTGGAATCCAGACTGGCAGGCAATCATCTCGGCCGAGCAACTCAAGTAGCTTGGTTTTCTACATAGACAAGCCCAAGTAGCTCGGTCCCAACATGGTCCTGGGCCTCAACCGAGCAAAACCTTATCTGGACGAGCCCAAGCTATCACGGCCCAAACATGTTCGACCCCTCATTTTGCCTGGCCTTTACCATAGCCCATTCCAGCTCATAAATCTCCCTCTCAAATAGTCTTCTCCACTAATTCTACATGACAAACTGTAGACACCCCATTTTTGACCGACCTTAAGACTCAGACGTCACTGATTGAACGCTCGGTTGAATGGCATATTGCGCTCGTTCAGAAGTTTCAGAGTCCCGGCTGCAAGCCTTGCCTCCGGACTTCCGGACTCTTTCGTGCCTTGCCTCAGTTTGCGAACCAGGCTCTGTTTTCTCTGTTTTCTCTGTTTTCTCTTCCTGAAGGGAGGGAGAGGTCTCGTAGACCATCTCTCAGTGGCCGTAGGCTACGTTTCACGGTCATAGGCTATTTTTCCCGTTTGGAGACCGGTTTCTAGTTTTTCGGAGACATCATCCGTGTGCCTCAATTCGGGACTGCTTAACCACCTCCGTTTGCTCTGATTTTTGGCATACATCATATTTCCTCCCTTTTGAGGGACACTAGGGTCCGAGAGACCAACTTCGTGGTCAAACGCCACCTCCGGTGCTTAACAGTCAGTTTTCGGGCCCCCAGACCACGTGTTTTAGCCCTCAAACCTTCGTTTTGCATCGGTTTGGGTTCATTTTTGGTGGAGACCTTATTTTTGTTGTTATAAAGGTTGTAAGAGAGTGGGAGGCCAGCAATTTTTCTGAAAAACCAGCTTTTTTTGGTCAAAAGTGATTCAGCATGAATCCGGGAAGGAGGAAAATATTGCGCGGCTTCACCGAAACGAGCATAACTCTTTGCATACTTGGATTTAAGATATGAGGTTACCACCATTGGAAAGCTTACTTCTGGGGCTTCATTTTTCACTCAAGAATCTCCTAAGGACAAGTTCGGGTGGGGGAGATATGGTTGGTTAAAGTCCGTTTGGACCGAATCTGCGCGGCTTCACCAAAACAGGCATAACTTTTTGCACAGGAGGAATTTTGATGCAAGGTTTGCGGCATTGGAAAGATAACTTCTGGGGCTTTATCCTAGGGGATGGCCGGCCACCTTGACCCTTTTGACGTGGTCGGCCGGCCACCTAAACTGGTCGGCCTGCCATTTGCCTGGTCGGTTGACCACTTTGGCCCTTTTGAGCTGGCCGGCCATTTTTGCCCTCCTGAGTGTGTTCTAGCTGTGCCAGCTATTCTGCATTTGACCCACTGTCTAAAGGTCTTCCCTTTTGGGGGGGAAATTTGAATTAGTTTTTCCCAACTTTTCTTCACCTCTCTCCCTCTACATAACCAGCCTCTCCCCTTCATTTCTAAGGGTTACAAAATTCTTGTTTAGAGCCTTGCTTACATCTCTCCCTCTCCCTCTCCCTCTCTTCCAAGCCTCAAAACCTCTTAAGTCCTACACCATTTACTGTACACCTCATAGCACAAGGCCTCCATCCTTCATTCCAGCACTTTGGGACTGTTTTGAAGAGGTTAAAGGCTCAGAAATTTGGTCCAAGAGTTGCTGGTTCATTGGTCTTCAAGGGTAAGTCTTCTTCTCCTATTTTCTTGCCTTATTTTGCCTTGTGTCTAAGTCATACTTGCTAGCATTTTTGGGCTCCGACCTAAACTGTAAATAGTCATATTTGAGCTTCTTTTCATGTTTGATCAAGGACCTCTTACTGTTTGAGGTCTCCTACTATCACTTGCCTCTTTAACTCTCTTTTAGGCCTTTTTTTGCATAGTATTTTAGGCTTATTTTTGAGCTATTTTGGACTTGGTCATAAATTGTGAAATGTCTTGTTTTGAGCCCCTCTTCAACTTTGTTGAAGGGCTCTCCTCTTTTTGAGGCCAGAATCTATCATTTGCTTCTTTATCCCTCTTTTGGGCCTTTTTCTTGCATGATATTTTAGGCCTACTTGTGATTATTTCCGAAGCTTGATGTAAACTGTAAAGTGCCTTATTTTGAGCCCCTCTTCAACTTTGTTGAAGGGCTCTTTGCCATTTGGGGCCAGATGCTGTCCCTTGTCTCTATTTCCTCTTTTAGGGCCATTTTTTCATGAAAGATTAGCCCTATTTATGTTCATTTTTGAGACTTGTTATAAACTGAAGAAAGGCTTGTTTTGACATCATCTTCAAGTTTGTTTAAGGTTCCTTTTTTTTTTTTGAGGTCATATGCTTCCTTGTATGCTTGATTGTCTCCTACTTTGAGCCTTATACCTAAGCCCTTGTTGCATGCTTTGTTTGGCCTTCTAGCCACTGAAATCCAGTGGATTTTCAGTGGCTAAGACACTATTTTGAGCTTCCAAATCAGGGGGGGTGACCCCCTCTCACCTTGACTTGATTGGTGGCCATTTTGGCCTTCCAAAGAGACCCTACCTTGCATGCTTTCAAGTCACTTTCCATGGTCAATTTGGTGAGTTTTGGGACTACCATATTTTATTTTCATAGTTTTTTATGCCATACTAAATGTCTACCTTGCATGTGCTTAATAACTCCTTGCATGGCCCTCCAAAGTAACTCGTTATTTTTGCATACCATGGTTGCATATCAGTGGTTATTTGGGACTATTTTCACTTGATTTATTCACTGATTTTTTCTGGTTTGGTGAGATTCCGTGTGCATCCTATACTTTCCATGTAAACCATATTTGCTAGTCAAAATTGTATGCTATTTTAGTCCATCTTGCTAGCATCTTTTGGCCATGCTTTGTACTAGAAATGTTCATGTTTTGGGACTACCTTGGTTCTGTCTTCATGCTTCATGATCAAATAATGCATGTTTTGTATAGCTATAGGTCAATGCATGTGCCTAGTTTTGTGTTTCGGGACCATTCCATGCATCGGGTGCCATGTTTCCATGTTTCGAGACCATTTTGCATCACATTTCAGTGCTGAAATTTGCATGTTTGCATATCATGTTCCATGCCTTGCCATGCTTTGGGTAGAGTGGCATTTGATGCCTTAGGCTTGGTCCTCGGTTTGCGTGCATGTGTGCACGCATTTCGAGTGTCTCATTTTCATCTCATGGCTATTGATGTGAGTGTGGCTGAGGTCCACTCATGTTGGTGTAAGTCCATTGTGCATTGTGTATGCCATTTTATTTCATAGCATTGTGTATGCTAGGTTGTATGTTAGAGCATTGTGTATGCCTCGTTACATCGTGCATTGTGTATGCCATTTCGTAGCATTGTGTATGCTAGGTTGCATGTTAGGATTGCATTTATGCATGTCATGCATATTGCATTGTGCTTGGGATAGGAGCTAGCCCAAGCACGAAAAACGAGGGACGTTTCGTACTCCGAGTGACGGAACGTGTCTCAATTCCCGATTGCCGACACTCCGGATTACCCATGATGGAGTTTGGGTCTTGTTGTGTTTATATGTGCATTCATTTCATATTAAGTCTTGCAAATCGACTCCTCGGCCATCATGCATCGAGATGCGTGATTGGTGGCACGAGGATCGAGGACTACACTTCCTGAAGAGTAGTCATGCATACATATGTGAAAATACTTTGCCATGCCCAGCAAATCAGAAATCAACAACCTTCCGGAGCTTGGCACGCATCCCGAGAACAATTGCAAACAGAGGCAAAGCGGGGCATCGCAGTGGATTTTCGCGCAAGGCAACTCAAGCATGCATCATCCATCATTCGGAACAGAGCTGAGGCAGTCCATGGATTTGCGTACCAATTTACTGCTTTCCTAAATTAATTTGTTAATTAATTATGATTTTGTAATTATTTGGACTGTAATTATTTATTCGAGGCTGTATTATTTATTCGGACCCTCTACGCGAGGGCATAACTGTAATAAGTGTGCGTGTGTGTGATGTATGTCTTCCAACCCCACGTCTTTCTCCCTTTTATTTACCCGCTTATGATGGTTAGATTAGGGCATGTTTCAATTAGCATACAGTATGATAACATGTTTGCATTCATTCATCTGTCTTGCATGCACCGGGCTCGGCGCATCATACTAACTGCATTGTATTTTCAATTCTAAGTTGAATACATGTTAGCTGTAGCATTTCATATGTCATGTTTAGAATAGCCGAGCCTGCTATAGTTGTACTTTTGCATGTGTTGCATTAGGCATTTCTGTATAATTAGGATCATGCATGGATTTCTAATTAACTTCTGTTTTGGCTTGGAGTACTCGGTAAGTTTTATGCTTTAGCATCCTTGCATGCGTGTGAGTGACTGCCATGATAGCATGCTTACCATGAGGCTAATTGCTTATGTGATATATCTACCTGAATGCTTGTGGGTGAAGGTTGGGTTATTTGGATTGGAACAATTCGTTGACTGTGAGTTTTTTTTAAGCCCACTAGATAGTGGCAAAATCATGTTTTTCTAAGCCCACCCGAGGGTAGCAAATCCACGTCTTAGCCTACTTGCGGGTAACACCATCAAACCATTTTCAAATAAACAAACATGAAATGTTTTGTTCCAATTCAGGCGACCCAGTCTATACTTGTATGCTGTGCGCATCACATAGTAAATCTAGGCTAATAACCGGAATAAGAACGCATAATGTTTTCAAAAATAGATATCATGGTTAGTAGAGGCCGATCTTTGATCGGGCGAGCGGGGGTGCTCACGAAGTGACCTTCCCCAATCGTACCCAAGTTCCCAAGCCGAGGCAACTTTGGTGATGACGGACACGTGGCCTTAGGCAACGAGTCAGGGTTTCCTAAATTTCCCCAAAATAAAATATTTAGGTGGCGACTCTGTATCTGGCAAAGCAATCCATGTTTGGCACTTCTTTCAAAAAATCTGTTTTCAAAAACGATTTGCCGGATTTGGACTCTTTGGTTCAGATTAAGAACCGTGACAATTTGAGAGTCCGAACTGTAGTGACCCCAATACGAACAAAATGGGGGACTCATCCTCCCGGGGCATTCAGGGACGTCTACACAAACTTTTTAAATTATCGAGATGGACCCGAATAGGCTCACAAAATGCAAACTGTACTATATAATTCATTTTCATAAACTGGAGACAATCTGTGTTTGTTTAATGTTGCTGAAAAGTAACGCAATCCTTTGTGATCCTCTCTATTACATATTATATATGTAACAAAAATCTTACATCATGTAATAGAGAAAATCATGATCACCAGATATGTGATTTGATGCTAGTAGTTCAGATATTCATGCATAGGCAACAAAAGTTATAGCAATTTGGATTAAGAATTTAAAAAATGATTTGTATAGATACAGAAAAAATGAATGAAATGTAATTTTTTCCCCCCTTCAAGAATCCATAGTCTAAAGCCTAACGAACTGCATTTTTTTTTTCTTTTCGAGTTTCAATTCCTTTTACTTTTCATAGGCTTTCAAACAAAAAGGCCGTAAATTTCTATTACTATTATTTTTTTCAAAAAAAGAGGAATATTAAATATTTTTTATTTTGTAGTTTTATATTATTGATATGCATGACAAGATAAATGTCTTTCTTAACATTTTTATGATTATTTTCGAACAATGAATCAATTATGAGTATTGACATAAATAGTGATACAAGATGGTAACAAAAAATCAATGACATCCATTAGTTTTTCAAATAAAAATGCTATCTAAAAATGAATAAAAAGGCAAAAAATTGAAACCCCCCTCCAACCAAAAAATAAAAAATAAAAAAAAATAATAAAGAAGGGATTTTTATTGATAAATCCCATTTAGAAGTGTTTTAACCCAAGAAGTCCATGAAGGAATTTTTTAACCCATTTAGTTTCATGTATATATAATTTTATTCCATAAAGTCCTTTTTCTTGATTTACACTATTTTCTTGGACACTTATGCCCTTATATTTAATTTTGATACCCTTATAAATATTTTTTGAATGGTTAGCAATTTTATGATTTGAACATTCATATTTTAAAATTCACATTGGTAGGAATGTAAAATTGGCCCGTGAGCGGCCCGAAACCCGCCCGCGAGCCAGGGCGGGCCCAACCCGTTGACAATGTGAATATTCACATTGGCATGTTAACATTCACATTAATAGTAGTGTAAAATTGGCTCGCGTCCCGTGGCGGCGCAAAACCCGCCAGCGGCCCATGGGCAGCCCGGGGCGGGCCCGGTCCGGCCCGTTGACAATGTGAATATTCACATTGATATGTTAACATTCACATTGATAAGAGTATAAAATTGGCCCGCAGCCCATAGGCGGCCAAAAGCCTGCCCGCCCATCGCCCGGGCGCGGGCCCGGCCCGGTCCGTTGACAATGTAAATATTCACATTGACATGTTAACATTCACATTGATAGGAGTGTAAAATTAGTCCGCGCCTCGTGGCTGCCCAAAACCAGGCCACAGCCCATGGGCGGCCCAGGACGGGCCCGGCCCGGCCTGTTGACAATGTGAATATTCACATTGACATGTTAACATTCACATTGATAAGAGTATAAAATTGGCCAGCGGCCCAAGGTGGGCCCGACTCGGCCCGTTGACAATGTGAATATTCACATTGACATGTTAACATTTACATTGATAAAAGTACAAAATTGGCCAGCGGCCCAGAGCGGGTCCGACCCGGCCCGTTGACAATGTAAATATTCACATTAACATGTTAACATTCACATTGATAGGAGTGTAAAATTAGCTCGCGTTTCGTGGCTGCCCGAAACCCGCCCACGGCCCGGGGCAGGCCCAGCCCGGCCTGTTGACAATGTGAATATTCACATTGACATGTTAACATTCACATTGATAAGAGTATAAAATTGGCCCGCGGCACAAGGGTGGTCAAAAGCCGCCTGCTGCCCGAGGTGGGCCAGGCCCGGCCTAGCCCGTTGACAATGTGAATATTCACATTGACTTGTTAACATTCACATTGATAGGAGTTTAAAATTAGCCCGCGCCTCGTGGTTGCCCGAAACCTGTCCACGGCCCATGGGCGGCCCGGGGCGGGCCCAGCCAGGCCTGTTGACAATGTGAATATTCACATTGACATGTTAACATTCACATTGATAAGAGTATAAAATTGGCTAGTGGCCTAGGGTGGGCCCGACCTGGCCCGTTGACAATGTGAACATTCACATGAGGGGTATTTTGGTAATTATGTCACCCATAAGACTTATTGAAATATAAGAAAATAATGTGAACTAAATGAAACATAAGTAAATGAAAATGGTATTTTGGTCTTCTTATCTCAAATAGGACCTAATAGAATAGTCAAAAAGAATATGGGTTGGATGGAATAAAACTCTTAGAAAGTGGATTTATCAAAAAAGCTCCCAAGAAAGAAACTAAAAGTAATTTAAAAGCAATTATCAAACCAAACCAAGTCAATCATGACATTTGACCTAGTGGTTGTGTACAGGGATAGACCGAGGGGGGGCTGGCAGGGGTGACCGCCCCCCGCAAAGATTTGAAAAATCTCCCTAGATATAGTATTAAAATTATAAATATTTTAAAATTATATAGGTTTGCCATCCCAAAGTTTTTGTAAAAAAATTAAGAACCGCCACCCCTTAAATTTTCTACTTTAAAACTAAGAAATTTAATTTTTTTTTGATAAATACTAAAAATAATAATAATAATAATAATAATTTATTTTTTTAAGTATGATTACTTTTTATTTTAAATTTAATAATGTTAAAATAATTGAGAATTTATTTATTAATATGTTAAAGTTGTTTTTATCTGATTAGGGTCTAAATTTTTTAGTTGTTCGATTATAACTAAATAAAATAAAAAATAAATAAATAAAACTCACTTGCCTCACACTTGAGTTGAAAAGATCCCCAAATTCTCATTAACCTAATTCTCTAAGCCCCTCTCTCTCTCTCTCGGTTTTGGGATTATCATTGAATTGAAGCAGCACTAGAGGTTTCTATACATGCCTTTTTGGATTCTACCTTCCCTTCAAAACACTATTCTGGGTATGCAATTCAATCCTATATACATTTATAACTACTCTACAATTTCTACATATCTATACATAGAGATTTGAATGTAGTAGAATTAATTATAGATTGCTTGTGCATATATAATTAATATCAATCGTACATATCTTTTTTGTAGATTATATATAATTATAATTTCAATGGTACATATCTTTTTTATAGAAAATTCTACATATGTAATATTACTGCATATATAATTAATCCGTATTGAGTTCAAAACGCATCAATTTTGAATTGTAATAGACTTGTTGTCTCCGAAAGAAATCTTCTCTTGCTTTGGTTGCAAAACCAAACATTTACTGTAGGCTTAAATAATAATAATAATAATAATAATAATAATAATAATAATAATAATAATAATAATAAATATGTTTAATTTCTCAGAGATGAATAGGCTTTAAATATCTTTAATTTCATTGCAATTCACTTCAATTTGGATGTTATTCACCTCGTTAGGGTTAGAAATTCTATTACTCTGAAGATTCTTATTGTTTACCCATTGAAAATGACATGTCCTTTGTTTGTTAGATTTAATTATATTGTTGGTGTGCTTTTTACCTAGTGAGTAACAAAAATTGTTTAATAAATTTCAGGTTCTTAAATAAAATTGAGTTGAATGTTACGTGAATTATGGTGAACAAAAAAATTGATTCTTTCTTTAAGAAAAGTGGCTCTCAAGATATAGAAGTTAATGCAAATACAAAACCTTCCATTGATAATGTTGAAGCTTCAATTCCTGAACAACGTCCTTGTAAAGTTCCTAGAATAGAATCCAAAGAAGTTGATAAATCTTCTTTGGTGAGGGATCCAGGACTACGACCACAAATTTGGGATTATTTGATATCTCAACGTGATGAGATTCGATGAGCTTACATCAAATTTGGACCATACCAACCTGACAACCATCCTTTTGAAGAGAAGAATGGGCGTCATTTTCTAGCTTCTTGGTAAAAGTTATTTCCAGATTGACTAGAATATTCTCCAACCAAACATTGTGCTTTTTGTCTTCCTTGCTATCTTTTTACAAAACCGAATGGACGCACTACTTCTAGCGCTTTAATTTCTGATGGATTTTCTTCATGGAAGAAAGTCAATAGTGGGAAGAATTGTGCTTTCTTAACTCATATGGGAAAGGGTCCTAATTCATTGCACAGAATTGCTGTTAAATCTTGCCATGATTTAACAAATCAAGCGCAACATATTGAGAAGATAGTTGAGAAACAAACTTCTCAACAAGTTGCAAAAAATCGTTCGCAGTTGAAGACTACAATAGATGCTGTCAAATGTTACATTTGAAGCTTGTGCATTTAGAGGTCGTGATGAAGGTCATGATTCTAATAATCGTGGGAATGTTATTGAATTGATAAAGCTCTTGGCATCTTATAATGCAGATGTGGTAGATGTTGTGTTACACAAAGGTCCTCAAAATGCTTCACACTACTTGCATCAAATTCAAAAAGAGGTTCTTAGTATTTTCTTTGACAAAATACAAAGATTCATTCGTGAGGAGATTGATGAAGCAAAATTTTGCGTTATAGTGGATGAAGCTCGAGATGAATCAAAGAGGGAGCAAATGGCCATTGTTCTAAGATTTGTTGATAAAGATGGTTTTATAAATGAGCGTTTTTTTGACATAGTTCATGTATCGGATACAACATCAGCAACTTTGAAAGAAGAAATATGTATTGTCCTATCTCGTCATAATCTCAGTGTACAAAATATTCGTGGTCAAGGGTATGATGGTGCTAGTAATATGCGTGGAGAGTGGACTGGGTTGCAGGCCTTATTTCTTCATGACTGTCATTTTGCGTATTATGTTCATTGCTTTGCTCATCGACTCCAATTAGCATTGGTAGCGATAGCAAGAGAGGTTATACCCGTTGCCCAATTTTTTTTTCTTATCTAGCTCTAATAGTTAATCTATGTGGCTCTTCTTGTAAAAGGCATGACCAATTGAAAGTTACTCAAGCTGAAGAAATTGCAGCAAAACTTGCCATTCATGAAGTTGAAACTGGTAAAGGCAAAAATCAAGTTCGAACATTGAAATGGGCTGGAGATACTCGATGGGGTTCTCATTTGGGATCTATTTCCAGTTTGATAAATATGTTTGGTGCAACTTGTTCAGTCTTAAGTAATGTCATCAATGATGGAGCCACCTCTACTCAACGTGCAGATGCAAATGGAGTTTATGACAAGATTACATCTTTTGAGTTTGTGTTTATCTTACATCTTATGAGAGATATTATGGGGATTACTAATGATCTTTGCCAAGCTTTGCAACGTAAATCCCAAGATATATTGAATGCAATGCATCTAGTGTCAACTACAAAAGCACTTGTTAAAAAATATAGAGAAGATGGATGGATTTCTTTGTTGGAGAATGTTCAACTATTTTGTGGAAAATATAACATAGATATTCCTGATATGAGTGCTCGTTACACATCTGGTAGAGGTCGTGCTTGTCACCAAAAAGATCACATTACTATTGAGCATCGTTTTCGGGTTGATATTTTTACAATTATATGTGATTCCCAATTACAAGAATTGAACAACAGATTCAAAGAAGATGTGATGGAGTTGCTTATTCTTAGCTCTGCTTTAGATCCTAGGGATGATTACAGTTTGTTCAAAATTGAAGATATATGCAAGCTTGCAAATCAATTTTATCCTAATGACTTTACAGAGCAAGAAAAAATTCATTTGAAATTCCAATTGCAAAATTACGAGATTGACATCCTTAAACATCCTAAGTTTCAACAGCTGTTGACAATTTCTGAATTGTGCCAAATGTTGGCAACAACAAGGAAGTCCACAATTTATCCTCTTGTCGATAGATTGATTCATCTTGTTCTAACTTTTCCAGTTTCTACGGTGACAACAGAACGTGCATTTTCAGCCATGAAAATTGTAAAGACTAGATTGCGCAACAAGATGAAGGATGATTTTCTTTCAAGTTACTTGTTAACATATGTTGAGAAAGACATTGCTCGAGATTTTGATGTAGATTCCATTATAGATGCTTTTTATGTTATGAAAGAACGTTGAGCACAATTTTAGATGCCTAAGTAGATATGTAAAGCAAATAGTTGCTTTTTTGAAAATTATTATGAATTTACTAGAACATATCCAATTGTATTTTGATAATATTTTGCAATTATATACGATGAATGGAAACATATAATTATATATTTTTTGTGATATTTGGGTAGAAAATGATATTGTATATCACATGCTCATGACAAATTCTTTGATTGCATATACACTCGCCCCCCCGATATTAGAATCCTGCGCCCGTTCCTGGTTGTGTAGCAATTTTTGTGGTGTGAATTTTCAGGTTCATTCAACTCCTATAGAGAGGAGTTTGATACCCTTTGTGGTGATTGGTTTATTTCTCCATCATTGTGGGAGTTGTATGTGGTTATTAGTTGTTGTTGAAATTACAAAATTTTAATTTTATCATCATCTTTGACTTTCTAAACCTTAACCCTAACCCCTTACCCCTACTTCCACCTCTACCTAACCACAAACCACCACCAGCAACAGCTTCGGCCACCACTCTTTTTCCTTGTTCCTAGCTTCGCCAACCCTCTCCGCCCATCCTAAAAGTGTAAAAATGGCCCGCAACCCATGGGCAGCCCGAAGCCAGCCCGTGGCCTGGGTAGGCCCGTCTAGGTCTGGGCCTGAGCCTAGCCCGAGACCCTAGGCCTAGGCTTGGGCCATCATTTTGAAGCGTGGCTTGACCTATGGCTTGACCCATCAGCCCACTCAAGGCCCAGCCTGAGGCCCAGCCCGTTCGGCTCGCCCAAGGCTCAGTGTCTTTTTAGTGAAAAATAATAGAAAAAATAAAAAAAAACCAAAAAGATGTTCAAGCCTGCCCAAGTCTAAGCCCAGGCCAACCGACCCATCTAAGGCCTGAATACCCTTTAAGCCTGGGCCTAATTTTTCTGGCCCGTGGGCCACACGACCCAACCCAAATTTTGGTAGGGGCCCTCGAGGCCCGACATGGGCTCGGTCGGGCCCGGGCCGAGCCAAATTTGCACCCCTAGCCCATCCCATGTCCTTGATCGTCCCCTTTTGCCTTTTCTCACAACCCTACCAACCTTTTGAGAGAGAGAGAGAGAGAGAGAGAGAGAGAGAGATTATTAAAGATCACGAGAGAAGAAAGATGAAGAAGAGATGCTATAGGATCTGGAAAGAAAGAGGGGGAGATCACAAGAGAGATAACTGATGAGAGATCATATATCATGATAGGGGGATAGGTTAATTAAGATGGGTTGGATAAGGGCTTGACAAGAGTTGGCACCTAAGTGGGGTAGAGGGTGGAGAAGGATATGTGTTGGGGTGTGCACAAGGGATGGAGGAAGGGCTGATGGTGGTGGCACCCAAGTGGGGTAGAGGTTGGAGAAAGATATGTGTTGGGGTGTGCATAGGGGATGGGGAAGGGCTAATGGTGGTGGCAGATGTGGGAAGGCATTGGGGAATGGCGGATGGTGGGGTGCGGGTCGAGGTAGGGATAGGGTTTGAGAGGTGGAGGGTAATTTTTATATTAAGTGATGTGATGAACGAAAAATAAAAAATTTCAAAATTTATGAGCAGGGGCTTAAAGTAAGTAAGAGTTCAAAAAGATTTAATGGGAACTATTAGCCACCCTCTTCTATAATCCTATTTGTCTAATATGGGTGAAGAAATAATTCAATAAAGTTAGTGATTATCATAAACACTGGACATAAATTTTCAAGTGGAATCAATGGGAATAAATGGATATGTGCATTTAATCACAATAGGTAAGACAAAAAATTGTTGGGATAAAAAATGAAACACAGGGCAAAAAATTTGATGTAATTTCTTAAAACTAATTTTAAGTAGATATTTGAGAAAATACTTTTGTATAAGAAATTATAATTTCTAATCAAGCATAAACCGCCTTTTTTTCCCCCTCTTTTGGGACTTTTTTTCTGATTTATGTCGACTGAAAGCATATAAATGAATGAAAATAGACTAGTTTTCTTGTCACAACCAAATTGAGAGTTTGAGTTTTTATTTTTATTTTTTTATATTTTATTTAGTGGCAAAAAAAAAAAAAAAAAAGTAGGTGGGGGAGAACCAACGCATAACATTCATTCCTAGACGCAACCGTAAGAGCCTTGCTTACTAGAAGCTAAGGTTCCTTTAAATGACACAAAATACGAATAGACTTTCAAGTTTAACAAATTCCTAATATACAATACTACCTCACATGGGATGATCCATTTGATCATTGAAACATGAAAATTACCCTTATATATGGCTATTTAGTAGTATATATTTTGTGCTCTTCCCATGAAAGGAAAATCCACTTTGACAAGCTTGTCCCTTTTCTTCAATGATTGATTTTATTAAAATAACAAATTATTACATTATAAAAATAACACATCAAAATAAACAAATTAGGGAAATGCCCTAATAAAGGATTTCATTGATACAAAGATGCCTCAAATTGGGTTTCCATACCAACTTGGGGGTTAAATATACAAACTTTATATGATATTCATATGGCCTTGATTTCAACTTAAGGCTACCAATTGAATATCTCTGTCTACAAGTAACTTTAATTCAAACTTTATGTATACATATAAGCCTAAGCGGGTGCTAGTTAGCTACTAGTCCACCACATCAATAGACTCAAAGTTTTCTTAATTGTCTCCCAAACCGACCCTTTCTCATGAATTCAACACCATATACAAATTTGTAACCCAATGGTGTCATGAAAATTTAGAATTGACCGCCTTCAAATGTTTGGCCAAACTGCCAATTAGCTGGCACCGCATTGTAGCTGGTAACGGTCCTTCCATCACTAGTGGTGACTTGAAATGAGAGAGACTGACCATTGAGTAAGGAGTTACTTTGCCAGTTTTGGCCCCAATTCCTTGACATGGGTTGCCATCCTGTGTTGGACCCTTTGATCGACACCGACTGGACGTCCCCTGCGCCTCCAACGTTGCTAACTAAGACCAGATTGAAGTAAGAGTGACCATTGATTGTAAATCTTATTCCTCCTTTCTTTACACAAGGCACCCTGTGAGGACCACAACACAACCATATTTGTTAGTCAATTTAGAGGAAGGGTAAACTATTATTTGTAAGACTCAACCTAGGTATATCACTTGATACGAGAGCACAAATTCCTCGGTCTTTATTCGTTAGTCAAATTTACTAGCACAAATCAAGCAAATTACTTTGACTAAAATTTAAGTCAATTTTTTTGACTTTTTGATATGTTGAGGATTAAAGAAAAAGAAAATTAGTTGCACAAAATTAAATAGCAAAAAATTGTATAGAACAAAGATAGGGTGTGAGGCCCACACCCCACCTTTGTGTTATGTGGAAGTAACAAAGCTTTGAGGATAGTTAGTCAGTAACCCTTACCTTTGGAAAGATACGGGAACAATTCCAGCTCTGTATTGGGCAATTTGCAAGAAAGCAGGCTCTGCTAGATCAAAATGTTGGAGGGGAGGGTTGCACCAGCCTCCATTGTCATTAGACTGAGAAGGGTTAGGTGGGCAAAAGTTTGTAGCAGTCACAGTGATGGTTCCAGGGAGGCACCATTGTGGGTCATCATTGCATTTGATCTGATAGCATGCCCCACAACTCAAGCCATTGTTAAACAGAGCAGTGCTAAGTGCTGCAGTGTTGGTGCCATAACCTTGGCTATACAAATTTCCATATCCACAGGCACCTCCTGTGACACCAAAATCATCATGGACAAGAAACCCATATCCCAAATTATCAATTTCTATAAATTTTACATTAGACAAGAAACCCATATCTCAAACTCTTTTAAATTATCAATTTTTCTTTAGTTTTGAAATTATAATTTCAGTGTGGAGTTATGATTTAAGTGTGGAATTGTGAGTTGAGTTTTGAAAAGAGAAATTTAGCTGTGTTTGGTTATGTTTTCAAACAATGATTCTACACCCATATTTTAATATGATGTTTGGAACGAATTCTCAAATCACATTTCCACTATTCTGGAGAAAACTCTGTGTGGGGCGCGTTTTTCAAATTTGGCCTAACCGGTCGTCCCACCGGATGTCCTACCGGACATCCCACCGGTCGTTCGGAACAGTGCAGTTTTTTTTTTTTTTGCAATTGACATATGTTAATTTTTATATATTCTAATAAAATATTTTTCGAATTTTTTATGTGTTTTAATAGAATTTTGAGTTGTATGTTTGGTTATGAGTTGTAAGTTTTTGTATCAAATATCATGTCACATTAAAAATTCTTCACTCAATTCAAAACTCTCTTTAAAACTCTTTTACCAAACAAATTTTTCATACTCAAATCATAATTCCAAAACTCACAAACTTAGCCTCCGTTTGGGAAGTGGGTTGACTTTTTGGCTTTTTTGGCTATTTTAGCCTGGGCTTAAAAGCTTGGTTTGGGAAGGGCTTTTTGGCTTTTTGGCTTTTTTGAGTTTTTTTGTGAGAGAAGAATGTAATGATTATGGGTTGGATGTGATGTTTTGTTTGTTATGGCTAAAATAGCCTATTTTGTTTTTTGTGGCTAAAATAGCCAAAAAAGCCTGCAAACCCACTTGCCAAACACAGGTTAAAATATAACTCATACTCTCAAATCATATTTAGAAAGCTCTATCAAACACAAACTTTCATTTGGTTATGAGTTTTGAAAAGAGTTTTAAGTTATATTTTGAGTCTTGAGTTTTTGAATTTTGAGTTGTATTTTGAAATTTTTTGAATTTTTTTTTAAAATTAAAAAATGTTTAAGAAAATTTTATTTTTTATTTAAAGAAAATTTTGATTCTAAAAATAATTTTAAAAAACAAAATAAAAAATATTTTTTTGATTTTTTTTTTTAAATAGAGTTTTGAAAATAGTTTGATTTTGAGTTCTGAATTGAGTTTTAAGTTGTGTATTTGGTTATGAGTTGTAAATTTTTTTGATTGGAATCATAATTCCAAAAGAGAACCAATCGCAAGCAAAACTTCTTGTTAATTTTTATATCTAGTATTGCTTAATGACTCGATAGCAAAGAAGTTATTGCGGTAGTCTAAAACTAAGAACAAGTATAGCGGTAGTCTAAAACTCAAAATAAGTAAAATGTGAAGTTGTGAAAAAGCAACGTAACTTCGTTGTGCAAAATCAATAATACTATAAAAACTACTCAAAATGTAGTATTAGCAGCACTTGCATTCATTTTAGATGGGATCGCATCAATAAATTTTGTACATTTTTTTTTTGGGGGGTGTATAACTTGTCTAACTTACCCATTGTGCCGGTTGCATCACCCCCACCATAAAAAGTTGCATGAGCGCCTTGCCACCCTCCTCCATAGTCACCATAAGCGCCATGGAGGCACAAATTGAAGAAGAGGAAGAGTGGAAGAGAAACAATGAAAAATGCTTGAATAGACATTGAGAGAGAGTCAGAGATGCTAGAGAGGGGAGACAGATAAGATTGTATGGTAAGAGCTTCTTAGTACAAAGAGAGGGAATGGGGCTTTACTTATATAGGGAAATGGATGCCATTGCCAAGTTGAGGACTTTGAGGGGGATTAGATAAATAGTTGTTTGTTTGTATGGTAGAAAGTGACAACTTAGGAATGCTAACATTTGAGAAAAGGCAAAAACCACAAAACCTGAATCAAATAATGTTTATTTATTTATTTAAAAGGTCATGTACAAGGCATCAAAGGTTGCACATGCAAATGTTGCGACTAAACAATACCAACTGCTAAGCACACATGACCCCACCAAGCACATGCACTTCTCAACCGTCTCTGTCCCATTTCTTTTTTTCTCTTCTCTAAGCATATGGGTTGTTTCTAGCTCAGAATTTGGATTAGATGTATTGTTTGAGTCTATGAGACCCAAAATAAGTCCCATTTTTAAGAATTGAATCGTTTGTTTTGTAAAATTTTACATGAAAAAATTTAAGTTAATTCGAAAATTATAATCTCGTCATTTTATCACGTCAATAAACCAATTTGAATTATAAATTTTGAACTAGAAACAAGTTGAATTCCTTTTTCAATACCTACTCTACCAATCACATGTCTATCGTTTGAAATTTTTAATTTTCTCTCATTTGCCAAAATTCACGCAGTCAATTAAGTGTTTACATTAACGGGTAATGTAGGACACGTTTAATTGGGGAATTTGTGGCACATTTGCAGCTACACTACCTGTTTAAAGGAAATGGATTTGCCCCAATTTTGAACATCCAATTTTGCCCCCAAAATTATTATGCATTTTAAGTTGGCATCCGGACTTCGTATTATTTTAATTTTTTCCAAACTTTTTAAAATTTTATCAATTTACCCTCCATTGTCTATTTTCGTCTACAATCAAACGGAACTTGTTGACGTGACACCAAATTTTATTTGAAATTTTATTTTACCCTCTAAACTATACCTTAAAAATCAATTATCCCCAAATATAATAAAAAAAATTAAATTTTAAATAATATATACCCTGCAAAAAAATATAAAAATCATTATTTAGAATTTTCTCTTTAAGTTTCACACTATGAAGTATAAGTATTTTGACAAACATGTCATACCAATATCGAATACTTACCGGTGTATGGTGCTTCTGCATATATATCGGATACACAAAATACGTACTCAAATTTTTTTTCTTAATTTTTGGCATACCCAAATGTACCTAATATATACCAAAGCCGTGTCGTACCTCATTTGAAACAATATTTTCCTCTACTACAGATATAAAATTCCTTATACTAGGTTTCTTTTTTATTTTTAATTTTATACTTATGATTTTAAAATTAAATTATAATTTGTAAGTTATTTTATATAATGATATTTACTTTTGGTTTATCTTATAGGTGTACTTTTGGCATTAAATGTTAAATGTATGTTGGATCTTAAACTACTAGTAACACCCCATCTCGCAATTAAGTCCACACCCACTAAATCATGATATAGAGCGCCTACCTTCATCACCACCCATCCATCTTCTTCAAATCTCATCCTTAAAACCTTAAAAACCCTCCAATATCGATATTTTGGCGACAACGGTGGCAATCATTCAATTACAGACACTTCTCCAGCAATGATAATGAGTGGAAGTTTTTTCGATAATCACAATTTCATAAGAAGAGAGGAGTACAACAATAAATTTAGAGGAGGTTTTCATAACTTTGATGGTGTTCTCAGCTCGGAGGAGAGCCTTATAAGGGTAAGTTTATTGAAAAACATGGCAAAAATTGTGAAAACAATTCATATTTTTTTAGCACCGAACTCCCAAACATATGACCAAAATTCAAGAATACATGCCCGAACATTGCTTATTTGTTCCGAAACACAAGTCCGAATATGAGAATTTAACACACTTTGAAGGGTTAAAATTGTTCACATTTGTAGAAGTTTTCGTTTTATCAAGTTCGGAAACATATGTCTGAACATTGGTTATATGTTTGGGAACATAGGTCTAAACATAGCTTATTTGTTCGAGAATATAGGTTCGAATATTCTTAGTGAAAGAGAGACTTCGAGGGATGAGAGAGGAGCGAGATTACGGTTGAGCAGAATAAAGATTTGCTTCAATTGAACTATACATACACATAGAGATATATATTTATGGTTTTAGGGTTTAGGGTTGATCAAAGAAATGGATGGAATTGAAAGAAGACATACGCACCTAATGCAAAAAAAAAAGTGAAGATTGCAATGAACATGTTCCTTATACCGATCGATTCACTTCAAAAAAAAAATTATTCTACCACCATGAGAGAGAGAATGGGTTTTGGAAATTTTTTTTGTTAGGATTTTGGGAGATAACAGTTTTTAGAGGCGTGGGGTGAAATTTTTATAAGGATAATTTTGATATTATTTGGAGGGAAGAAAGAAATTTGAACGGTTTTAAAATTTATAAGTGAGTCTAAAGAAATAGGGGGTCTAAAATAATAAATGAGATGCTAATAGCAGCACTCTTTAAAAAAAAATAAAAACAAAAACAAAATCTCTTTACAGTTTTAACTGTTAAATCTCTTCTTGATTTCAAAAAATGGTAGCACACAAGATGTCACAAAATTTTGTTTCTCGAAAATATTCCCATAACATGATAATTGTTAGGGTAAAATATACATTGTCTCCTTTATGTTTGACCATTTGCTACTTTGACATTTAAATCCCCCCCTTCTTATTTTGACTCTTCATGTTTCAATTTTTTTCCAATTTACTCTTCAAGTTAACTTATGTTCAAAATTATACAAAAAATGACATATTAATGATTGTGTGCCATAAAAATATTCTATTATATACAACTCACATCTCTGACACAAACTCAAATCTCAGTATACTAATATATTTCTTTTATGTTATTTTATAGTTATCGTGACATTTTCTATCTAATTTTGAACAAAAGTTAACTTTAAGAGTAAAATACAAAAAAAAAAAAAAAAAAAAATTGAAATATAAAATGCCAAAGTGAGAAAAGTTAAACTTTAAGAGTCAAAGTTGGAAACTGGCCAAATGTAAGGAGGGCGAAGTGTATTTTTCCTTAAACACATATTAATATGTACTAATTGAGCGTTATTTTTGTTATAAACTACTTCAAATCGCAGTGATCAAATCCAATTACAAAATGCACACACCTAAAGTATATATATATATATATATAAAATATTGCATTTTCAAACCTTTTTGCCGTTATAGATGAATCTTCAAACAAGAATAGGAAGTGTGAATGCTGGATAAGGTATCTAGAACCAAATGTCGGTTATTATTTATATATAATGCGGCGAAGAAATTTATAAATAAAATAAAATAAAAATAATTTCAATTCACGACATATTGATAATCGTTATATGTTGGGTTAATTTGCTTAAATTATATTTGAAATGATAAGGGTACGTGCAAGAATGGTTTTATAATCAAGTTTTTTAGTTAAAATCATTGATTTATTGTCAAAATTATTGTTATACTAACTTAAATATTAGGTGGAACTACAAGATTTCAAAGTTGAAAAACAAGGAAGGGATTTGATTAAGGTCCTACCATGTTGAGAGCACATGCAACCTTATCATAGTTTTGGAGTCATTCATTTCTATGCGCATATATATATATATATATATATATATATATATTATAAAGGATAGTTACACTACCGGCCATTGCAGAGTTTGAGAGGATCATATATATGTTACATTATCTCGTATATAGAAAGATAATATTGTTTTCATATTAATTATAAGTAGTTTATTAAAAAAAATGAGAATTGACTTATGTGTAATGAATACAAAAAGAACATGTGATATGGCTAGCATTTTGTTGGCTTCTTTAAAATAGAAAATTGCGACTTGGGACAATGAAAAAAATATCCTTCTTAGCAACCAATAAAATGCTTTGGCCAAAATCTTCAAATTTGTCTCTCCATTGTGAGTATATTGTGAATCTGAGGATTTACACACCTAGCCCTTCAAGATTTATAGTGAATTTTCTTTGATCGTTGTTTTATTTTTTATTTTTTAACCTAATACTAATCTTAGGTAATCTTAGGAGCACAAACTAAAGATATGTGCGATCACTCTCTAATATGTTAACAAAAACAGAATGACAAAGATGCAATGCAATTTGGCTTTGGTGTTTTGTCAGAAATTAATAGCTTTGCAATCAATTGATGGCAATGTGATATGAACCTATCAATATCAAATACAACACAAAAGAACAATAAACAAAGAAAGGTTCATGCAAATTTATATTTTGTCTGTGTTTGGTAAAACTTGATTTTAGCTTAAAATTTTAAATTTAATGTTTAGGCAGTTGTACATTGAAAACATAAGGTATTTGGTAATTTGCCTTTTTCAACTAAAAAAATAAATAAACTGAAAATAAACTTGAAAGGCAAATTTTTTTGGGAATTAAGTTGAAAAGTTGAAAATTTTACCGAACAACCTAAACATTTGTTCTAGCCTTGATTTTGCATGACAAGCATGAACAATTTCAGTCATAATACAGTTATTTCCCTTTTTATGATTTAAAAAGAAAAATAAGAGTATGGTTTCATTTTTTTATGCTAATACTTGTTTCAATATTTATGAGTCTGACCGGTTTTTCTGATCATTTTCTTTATGAGAGTTCTCATCAAAACCTAAACCCACAAAAGGCATGTCAAGAGTAGATTTATCCAAATGTTGTCGGTTAGGAACCAATGAAAGCACCCTTCACAAGGGATTGTCTAGCATGGAAAATAACAGCGTTAGCAAGAGGGACTTGAAGGGTTTCTTCTATTAGTACTACTTAATAGCATCAGGGTCACCATATAGCACCAACAAACATCACACATAACTTTCCAGGGACCAATAGCTCACTACAAGAAAAAGCACCTTTGGCGACTAAATTTTTAATCACCAAAAGTCTGTTTTTAGTCGTCGAAATCGAGTTTTTACTTTCAACGACTAATTTTTTTAGTCATCTGTTTTGTCATGTATATATGGTCACCGGAGGTATTGGCGACTAAAATTTTTTTAGTCGGCAAAAAATAGCTCTTTAGCGACCAATGATTTAGTCGCCAATAGTGATTTACACTTTTTAAAATCACACATTTAGCGACTAATCTTTTAGTCGCCAATAGTCCATGAATCGCTGACTAAACCGTTTAGTCGCCCAAAATAAACACTTTTGGCGACTAAAATTTAGTCGCCAAAGGTGCTTCCGTGGAAAAAAAAAATCAACTTTTTTACTTTTTCTGAGATTCGAACCGCCAACCTCTCCCACATACTAAACCTTTAGTAACACACTCTCTCCACTATGCTACTACAACACCACATAAATATACATCCAACATATATTATTTATATACTATATTGACCTGTATTAATATCTAGCTATATATATAAAAATAATTATTTTTATTGAATGTAATTTATGTAAAAAAAAAATTATTTACTAAAAAAAAAATTAGATCACTTTTGGCGACTAAATCTATTTTTTTGTCGCCAATTGTATAGTTTTGGCTACTAATTTATGTTTTACTCATCATATCAACGTTCGAAGCCGCAGTAAAGATATGTGCACTGAATTCATACACAAAAAATATACCTAAAAAATGAATGTATAATTCAGATTCAAGTTTTGTAAAGTCCATGTATCTTGAATAAATTTGGATTACACATTAAATTTTTTAGGTATTTTTCTATGCACTGATTTTGTATCTTGAATGAATTTGGATTACACATTAAATTTTTTAGGTATTTTTCTAGGCACGGATTTTGAGGCCATCCATAGGCCCTGTAAGATGCATGTTAGTTATGTTTATGGTCCCAAGCTTAGGTTTTTTTGTTCCTGATGTAGGATGCGGACCAAAGAGGGCACCTTCTGAATTAATTAATGGTTCGCCTTCTACATACAGGGAAAGAAACAAAATGCTTTTTATTTAATTATTGCTTCACCATTTGAGGCATATTATATGTGTATGTCTTGGATTGGGCAAGAGAAGCAACACCTTCATTTAGAGCAAAAATTCAGTGTAATTGTGATATCAATAACGTAATGTCCAAGTATAACGGTGATACCGACAACGTGATATTCAATGGCGTAGTCAAGAATTTTATTCACTTGGGTCATTTATCAAATCATCATCAATGTCATGATGCATTATATTTTTAGTTCTATACTACTTATCAACATTTAATATTAACATGATACTCCATAAATTTCATATACTTGGAATGACAATAACAAATTAATCAAGTTATAATTAAAAAGAAAATTTTGGGACATCAACATTATTGCTTCAATGAAAAAAAGCAAATATCCATACTAATTTTTATTTTTTTGAAATCCACACATAATAGTTTCATCTTTTTCTATATACATAATCAAACGAAATTTGAAAAGTCATATAAAAATTGATTTTATCTTTTAAATTTTTTAATTAACCATATAAGAAAGTCTAATAACATAAATTGTAAATCCAACACTAGCCACCATTACAAGAAAGAGTACACAATAGGGAAGAAATAATTAACTAAAAAAAAGTGGTAAATAATCAATTTTTATCTATGGTAAGAATTGAGCACTTGATCTCTCCGTTGAAAGTGTACATGACTATCTAAACTAACCCAATTGGTTTTATCTTTTAACTTTTCTAGCTCAATTTGTAAACTTTTATAAAGTTAGCCTTTTGATTTTAATTATACTCAACTGGGTCAATCTATAAAATTTTTAAATTTTAGATAAAATATTACATGTGCTCTAAAAGATTTTGTAACTTCAATGGTGTCAAGTGACACCACTAAGCTTAAGGTAGCTCCGCCTATGGTGGTATCACCAACTTATAATATATCCTATAATGTGGAGGATTAGTCTTACTTTCTAAGTGTGTATGACTATCTTTCTTGCTACATATATATGAGAGGGTAAATGGTGAGATATTATTGAATGGTGATACTAATGATATGGTATCATTGCTACATTGGAGTTTTTTTTTTTCCTTTCGGTGTTAGTTATATTTTGAGTAGGTGTTTGGGATTAATTTTTTGAGAAAATATCAATTTAGGACAAGTTTTAAAACATAATTACATATTAATATTAAACTTTATGAGTATTAAAATATTAATTATTTTTTTCATGAATGTATAAATATTTTTTTATACTAGCACTGATTTGTAATTATTCCTAATTTTTTTTGTGGTTTTATTTTTTTTAGTGAATTTTTTAAAATATAATTAAAAAAAAAAATTATACACTTTTGGGTTCTACTTCACTAGACAGATTAGTTTTATAAAAAGTTTGGAAAGGACAAAAAAACCAAAAAAAAGGTTGCTTTTTTTACTTACTTTTAGTTTCTTCCTTTTTCTTTTCTTTAGTGATTTTTTTTAACGTTTTAAATTTGTCTATACAAGACCGGGTTTAAAAAGTAAAAAAAAAAAAAATTGACATAATTTTCATTAAAAAAAAAAAAAAACACCAAAGACAAAATAAAATAAAAAATTGACTTTACCTGTTTATCAAACTTAGAGTATTTTTTTCTTGGTGGCTGCAAAGTTGTTTGTCATTGGTTTGGAATAATAGCATAGTGTGGCAACTATCACTACTAAAAAAAACACTTTTTGCGACCGCCACAAGCCGTCGCAAATAATAAAAATACAGTCGCAAAAAAATTTTTGCGACGGCCTATGCGACCGCAGATGGGGGACGCAAATGTGGGGGTGGCAAATACTTTTTGCGACGGCAAAACAGCGGTCGCAAATTATTTGCGACCACCTAAACTACTTTTTGCGACAGCTATTTTGCCGTCGCAAAAAAAATAAAATAAAATAAAAAACACTTTTAGCGACCATTGTTTTACTGTCGCAAATAATTATTTCTTTTAAAAAAAATCATATATGGGTTTGCTATAACAAAAAAATCAATTATAAGCACCAAACAATTTTTTGTTAATGAAAATAACAAAATTAACAATTTAATTAAATTTATAATAGACATTATCCATTAACCATCCTTAAATACACTGTACTAAAAAATTCAAGTCTCAAAAAAAGAAAAAAAAAAAAAAGCAACATAATCTTTGGCTCCCAACATCACCTGCTTGATCATACCAACTATTCCCTCAACAAAATCTGCAAACACATATATCAAACTTAACTAAGTGCCTTCATACTATAAAATGCTATGTAGTTAAACACAATATAAATTCAGAGAGACAGAGCCATTCTTCAAAGAGTGAAATCCTAACTTTTCATGGAGAGAATTATTATTGTGATTCAAACCCACCCACAAAGCTAGGGGCAGATAGAACTTCTCAAGTCATGTCACGACCACTAAGAGGGTTCAAGCCTTGCCATTCAAGCCCTCCCTCCCTAAACCTATCAGAGTACAAGTACTTGAACTGTGCAAATTCCCTACTAATGGTACTAGTAATCCCACTATTGCTTAGTTATAACAGCTCATGTTTTAACCCACTATGACTCTACTGCATCAAATATATATTAAAAAAACATAACATCCTAGAAATAGACTTTTCTTGATTATTGCTAAATAGGAACCACTTACATCTTGATATAATAGCTCTGTTCCACTCAACTTTTAGAAACCCAATCCATCTTCCTTGACCATATTAAGTTTACAACCTGCAAGATGGAGAAAAAATTGGAGAGAAACTAATTAGCATCCATCATTAAACATACGATTAAAGTTGGAATGTTTCATAATTCTAATGTCTCCGAGACCCAATATGCTAGCAATGATTTAACTGCAATCATAAAGCTATAAACTTTCAAAGTTTTGATTTTATTTTTAATTGAAAAGTTGTAACATGAAGGTTTGAACTCATTCAGCTAAGCGAATGACACAACCACAGTATGGAAACTACTCAAGGAACCAGAATTCTGAAAATGATGAGACTAAGCATTTTGTATAATTCCAAAATTTATGGCAAGTAAAACTAGGTGACAGGAATATCTTTAAATGGGACAGTAAAAAATAGATAATATCAAAATCACATGAACATCACAGATAATATGACAAATAAAATATAAAAACAACAGATCATGTTCTGACAGTATTAAGTGGAATCAACATCAAGTAAAGTTCCATCCCAACTCAGATAATATGAATTTTAATGGGAACATGATAGTCCAACGATTATAGATATGTATTGAGAGAGCGTATAACAATTTAACAAAATTTCTTTACAAACAGAATTCTGTACTTGACCAGATGCTGCCAGTGCATCCATAAGGAGAGATACAGCCCAACCATACTTGTAAGCATATTTGATGAGCAGCCATAGCTACTGTTCCTTGATGAGCAGCCATTGATGTCCCTAGTGTCATAGTCACAAGAACAACAAAATAGTGTCCCAGTGTTCTACTGGAAGATGAACTGCTATAACTAATCAGCCTTAAGCAGGATTTATGGTCCTAATCCAATGTTATATTGATATCAAAATTCCGCACTCACAGAACAAAACTACAATAAAATGACACAGCATAAATCGTATTTCATATGCATGCCAATAGATTTTAGTCACACTAGCATTATCTTAAAAACAAAATAAAACACTCACCAGATTTTATATGACCTCCAAATTGCAGATCTCTCAACTTTGGAGGCAATAAGACAACCCTCTTATTAAGATGACAAATCATTAAAAAGGTAACAATATCTCTGAAACAAAGAAAATACACACATATATATATATATACAATATATCGAATCCTCAAACAATAGTTACAACTCAAATATATCGAATCCTCAAACAACAAAAATAAAAGCCAAAAGGAGAGGAAGTCAAAAACTAGTGAGAGAGAGAGAGAGTGAGAGATCTATTAAATGCAATAAAGAAAAGCAACTATAGAAATATGTTTGGTTTTCTTTTAATATTGAAAGCATAACATTTTTGGGTGCCCAATAGTTTCAATCAACCATCTGCTCCACAGGACTAACTTCGCACTGAAAGCCAAGAGGATAAGAAGAGTTGATTTAGTTATTGGTCATTGTTCATGAATTAACTTCAAATTTCCTGTTTACTTTTTATTCTTATCAAATGATTTGTGTTGAAGTTGATGAATTTTCTTTGGTAACAAAACATAGCTGACTGTAGTTTTTCATTTCAACTGAAGTAAACATTTGGGGAAATGCTTAAGCAAAATTTGAAAGCCATAGAATTTTTATTATTATTATTATTGACAAGAAGCTATGCTAATAATTATCATGGTGAACTTTCTTTTCAAATATTTGGTCAGAAACCATCTCCACCATATTCAGTGCTACTGATGTGGCATGACCAGATGGAATTCATCGATTCCTGGAGAGAATTTTAGCTAGTGGAAAACTAAAGTCCACTCTTTTTCCCCTGTTTCAGTATCTTATACTATCTTATGCTGAAAATGGTTTTTCCTCATTAGAAACAAAGCAAGGATTGTGAAAAAACAAAACAAAACAAAACAAAAGTTGATACAAAGAAAAAAAAGGTAGGGATTTGCAATCACATATCACTACAGAATCTAAATTTTAGAGATGGTGTTAGATAGGTTGAGTTGAGAAGTTCACACCACAAACAAATTTTCATCCCTTGCTGCACTTCACTGCAACCTAAATTGAAGTTGGTGTGAATGGCTTCATGAATCCATTACAAACCCCATTTTCACTGAAACTTGACTCAATTTGAAGCTGGAAATTTGTTGAGAATCATGAAATGCTATTGCTTTGCCATTCAGCCATTAAGAAAATCTTTTGAAGTTCATGTTTTCACTACTTGTGACATGAATAAAAAAAATTCCAAATCAATTGTGCCCAATTCAAATGGTTGGTTGGTGAATTTTCACTAGCAACTTCCAACATCAAAATTCAGATCTCATTACTTTTCTATTTCCTTAAAATTGTCTCAACAACCAAACATAGGGCGAAAAGGGCATTAACTAGATTGTTCAGAATTTTCACGATTGAACGTTGGTTAATAATAATAAGAATAATAATAGTGAATTTTCATTATCGACTTTCAATACCAAAAGTCAATTATCATTTTCTTTTTCTATATCCTCAAAATTTTCTCAACAAACAAACAGATGGAAAAAGGGCCAAATTTGACTATCAAAATTCAAACAGACACATAATTACGAATTAGTACCTGCCATTGTTACACATAATTTGACTATCAAAATTTGACTATCAAAATTCAAACATAATTACACATAATTACACATAATTACGAATTAGTACCTACTGTTAGAAATTCACATGTTTCTCCTCTGTTTAAACAATAGTTACAACTCAAATACACATATATATATATTTATAAAATTACATCAACATATCTAACTAATGCTCCTTTATTTTCCAAAACTATCCACATTATATCTATCTAACAGCTCATAATGCTATATAGGAAACCTATCATATACTTTATCTAAACCAATAATCACCATATAAAGGCCCTACAAATTCAAAAACTTTTGTATCTCATGAGAATTTGTCAACAACTTTACTGCATATTTTTTCTTTTCCGGCATTTTCTCACAAACAAAACAAAGGCAAAAACTATAAATATCATCTGAAACATGTACAACATAAAAACTCTAATCTTAATTTTCATTCTAAGGGACTAAAAACAGAGCTAAAGAATAAAACTCAATTTTTTCAATTTTAGTTTCTGACAATATCTGAGTAGATAAACAGAGGCAAAATGGAGAAATATAATCAGACAAATAAAAACATACTGAATTTTCAGGCTTAAGAAGCAACAAAAAAAATCGAAATGAAAAAATAAAATTGAATTTCATTCATCGAATAATAGAAATCATAAAATTTGAATATTGCAAGGGTCATCCGTCGATCCAAACCCTAGGAGCAGATTCAAATTGTAAAATGACAAGAGACAAAGGAAAATAGAAACGGAGAGAACTTCCGAGAGAGAGTACCTTGAACTCGATCGAAACCCTAGGTGCAGATTCAAATCAGAAAACAAGAAGAAGAAGAGAAAGAAACTTGAGAGAGAGAGCGCGTACCTTCAATGATCGAATTCAAAAGAATCAGGAAAAGCTGATTGTGTTTTTAGAATATAAGAAACAGAGAGAGCACAAGATTGAGAAGAACATCAATGAGAGAGAGAAGAGATTGAGGGACACAGAACGAGTGAGATCGAAAGAAGAGAGAGTGATTCATACCAATGTGTGAGACTGAGAGAGAGTCTGAAAGAGAGCTCGCGCGAGAAAGAGAACGATCATTGTGAAGAGTTAGGGCAAATATAAGGAAAAGGGAAAAATAAATAGAAGAAAATAAGGAATATGTTAGTTATTTGCGACTGATAATCGGGGGGTCGCAAGTTATATGGTAGCAAAAAGTCATCTTTCTAGTAGTGGCTCCAAGCTTCTAAGAGAAGCTTGGACCTTTGTTCCTCTATAAGAGAGAGCCTCTCCCTCATTAGATGGGGTTCCAAGAAATTTTGCTAAGGTATACACATATATCTCTCTTTATCTCTACACTTAGGCTTAGAAAGAGTGAAGCTCTTGGCCCCTTTGCACACCAACTCTTAGCCTAACACCTCCATCATCAACCTAAGGATCTTGGAGGCCATTTTTGGAGGTTAAAGGTCTGGTTTTTTGGTCTTAAAGCTGCTAGTTTTGCTGAAGCTGCTAGTTTATTTTGGTCTTTATTTTGCTTCATCTTTTAGCCATACTTGCAAGCATTTTCCAGCTTTGTCATAAACTGAAAAAAGTCTTATTTTAAACTCCTTTTGAAGTTTTTTTAAGACTACTTTTGTGTTTGGGGTTGTCTACCCCCTCTTAGGCCTTGTTTGGCCTCATTTTTGTGCCTTTTTTGCGAGCTTCGGGACCGCCTTGTATTGGCCTTCTCACCACTGAAACCCAGAGGGATTTCAGTGGTGGGGATGATGTTTTAAGGTCCTAAGAAGGAGAGGGTCATCCCCTCTCCTTATTGTCTTGTTTACTTACATTTTTGGCCTTACAAAAGAGCCCATATTTGCATGCATCCCAAGCTTGGTTCAGGCCTTTTTTGGTGAGTTTTAGGACCTGCGTAAGCTCTTTCCAGAGCTGGTTTTGCCATATTAGATGTCCTTCTTGCATGTGTAGAACAACTCCTTTCACAGCCTTTCAAGGGAGCACCTCATTCTTGCATGTATTAGACACATTTCAGTGGGTATTTGGTCATATTTTGGCATGCCATGAATCTATTTTTGGCTGGTTTGGTGGTCCCTCATATGCTCCATATGCTTGTAGTGTAAACCATGCTCATTAGCTTACATTGCATGTTATTTTGGCCCTCCATTCTAGCATATTTTGGCCATGCCTTAAACTGATTTTGTGCATGTTTTGGACTGCCTTAGCTCTGTTTTTATGTCCCATGGTCGAATGGTACTTGCCATGTATGCTTGTAGTGTAATAGTCATGCCTAGTCTTGAGTTTTGAAGCCTATTGCATGCTTATATTGAGGTGTTTGCATGTTTTAGCATCATTGGGTATGATATTTCAGAGCTTATACTTGTGCCATACTCCCATGTTTTCCATGTTTTAAGTGCTATTGAGAGTTGTGCTTGTATGCTATGTTACAATGTGTTGTGCATGCTATGTTGTTAACATTGTGTATGCCATATCACTCCTTGCATTGTGTATGCTAGGTGGTCAGTTGCACTGAGCATGCCATAGTTCATATAGCATTATGTGTGCCATATAGTCCATAGCATTGTGTATGCTAGGTTGCATGTTTGCATACTTAGGTTATATGCCCATTGCATATTGCTTGCTAGCATACTCATTTTGCATTAGTTTGTTTGCATGCTTAGGTTGCATATCATTGAGCATGCATCCCTTGCCTCTTGATCAATCATGATAGAGGTTGGGGGCCCTTTATGTGTTTTGTGCATTTCATTCCATATTGAATTGCACACTTGACTCTTTGGCCATCATGCATGAAAATGCGTGATTGGTGGCCCGAGGGCCGAGGGCCACACTCCCTTGAGTCCATAACATGATGGGGAGGTTGGTTGTGTAAACATTTTCTTTAAAATGCATTGCCATGCCTAGTTTGCCCTCTGCTGCTGTCAAAACAGGATTCTGCAGGAAGATATGGTCGACCGACCATATTGAGTGCCGGCCGACTAAACATTTTTGGCGAAGAGCTATACCAATGGTCGGTGACCAGTTTCCCCTGGCCGGTGGTGTTTCCTCTTGGTCGGTGACCTTCCACATTGATCAGGAAGTGATTCTGGAGCATCATTGAGACTTGCACAATTTTCAGAGGAGCAGAGCAGGGTAAACAGAGGCAGCTTGTGCATGGCGATGGATTTTCGAGCGGAGCCGAGCATGCATACATTCATCCCTCTTCCCGAGGCTATTTTACTGCTTTCAGTAGCTTAATTAATTTTTCAATTAGTTAGGTGGTTTTGTAATTAATTAATTAGCTTGTTAGTTGATTAATTTGTATTATTCATTCGGTCCCTCCAAGAGAGGGCAAATTGTGTAATAAGCGTGCGTGTGTGTGATGCATGTCTTCCAACCCCTCACTTCTTTCTCCTTTTTATTTACTAGCTTATGATGGTTAGTTTAGGGCATGTTTCAATTAGCATACTTATGCTCGCATGTTTGGATTCATTCATCTATCTTGCATGCATCGGGCTCGGCGCATCATGCTAACTGCATTGTATTTCAATTCCAAATTGAATACATGTTATCTGTTGCATCTCATATGCCATTTTAGAGTAGCCAAACCTATCTTAAGTTGCATTTTTGCATGTGTTGCATTAGGTATCTCAGCATATTTAGGATTCATGCATGATTTCTAATTAGCTTCTCTTTTGGCTTGGAGTACTCGGTAAGCTTTTATGCTTTAGCATCCTTGCATATGTGTGAGTGACTGCCATAATAGCATGCTTACCATGAGGCTAAGTGCTTATGTGATATAACTGCCTGAATGCCTGTGGGTGATGGTTAGGTTACTTGAGTTGGAATAATTCGTCGAAACTCGTATTTTAGCCTACTTGCGAGTAGCAAACTTCAATCCATTTTTCAAAACAAACGGATATACGATGCTTTGTTCCAACTTAGGCAATCCAGTCTATACTTGTTTTGCTGTGCGCATCACATTGTAATTCTAGGCTAATAAACCGGAATAAGAGCGCATGTGTTTTCAAAAACTTGATATCATGGTTAGTAGAGGCTGATCTTTGATTGGGCGAGCGGGGGTGCTCACGAAGTGACCTTCCCCAATCGTACCCAAGTTTCCGAGCTGAGACAACTTTGGTGATGACGGACACGTGGCCTTAGGCACGAGTCAGGGTTTCCTAAATTCTCCCAAAATAAAATATTTAGGTGGCGACTCTGTATCTGGCAAAGCAGTCCATGTTTGGTACTTCTTTCTAAAAATCAATTTTTCAAAACGATTTGCCGGATTTGGACTCTTTGATGATTCATCGATCTTGCATTGCACTCTGCGAGATTAGATACAGGACCGTGACAATTGAGTCCGAACTATAGTAAGCCCAAACGAACAAAACGGGATTCCCTCCCAGGACGTTCAAGGACGTCTACAGTTTCTGGCGACTCCGTTGGGGATTTAGAGAACTTGACTCGAACTCATGATATCTTGTTTTGACTACACTAATGTGTTTCTTTGCATTGCATTTGCATCGGTGCGCCTAGGACACCGTGTTTACCGTCTGCTATTCCTGAGCGGTTTGCCGGAGGCTCGCTTTGAGAAGCGTGCCATAAGGCTGACCGGTTACGGGCTCTGCCACGATGGGAACACAAACCTGGGTTTTTACCGAGGCACTATTTTTGACCATTCAACCTAGTGCATATTCGGAATCCATAGTGACCATTCCAAGCTAGGACAGGTTGCTTACTCGATTGTAGGTTGTTTGAAACCGCTGTGTGCGTAGTGAAACCCTAGCTCCTGACAAAATAGGACAGGGAAACCCTACCCTAACATAGGGGTGTTTTGGCTCTTACTTGCTTGCTATGTGCTTTTAGAGTGTGTCTCTACAGGAATGCATGTATCAGTGTGCAAGTCTGAGTATCAGGCCTGAGGGCTCCGATATTTGGGAATTAGTTTTACCTGAGGGTATTAGTTTACAGGCAGAATTTGGAGCAGAATCCAGTAGAGAGCACAGTCATTCAGCTTTGCTCATATCTGTTTTGGTGAAATCAGGCTGAGATGTTGTCTATTTTCTTCTTTTGGAAGGTAGTCTGAGAACCATAACTTCAGAAGGCTTTAATATCCCCCGGTACATTGGGTTTGTGCTGATAGACTTTGTCAGGTCAGAGATTTAGTTCAAGGGCAAATCAGTGTTCCTTCGCCAGAGGCAGGGTAAAAGGGCCAGTCAGGCACAGATCACCAGTTCAGCAGTTACCAGATCAGTGGTCCTTATCCACCCCACCAGTGAACAGTCAGGCTGAGGTCTCAGTTTTTACCACAGAGATAGAAATATCGGTCAGTCAACCGGAACAGCAGAACATGGCAGGGATGGAGGAAATCCAAGAAAGTATGAAACTCATGCAGCAGGACGCTATCCGCTAAGTGCAATTTGCCAAACAGCAGGCTGCGATCATGGCCCAGCAGGCAGAGCTAATCACCAGGTTACAATAGCAAAACGGAGCATCTGCTTCGCATCAAGCTCCTCCACCACCAAGGGTTTCGACACCCGGGGAAACACCAAATGTCCAGGAAGGTACAGACATTCCAACAGGGCCGGCTCCGCCCCCAATCCTACCCCAGCTATCTAAAACACCTACCAATCTATCAGACTCTTCCTTCAAATTCGAGGTGGACCCCACGACATTAAAACTGAACAAGCTTGAAAAGCTGTTCAAGAAATCCCAAGGAGTGAAGTCCATCCCGGACATCGAGGATGGGTATACCGACGTAGCCGTGACGCTGCCGGACAGATTTAAGATGCCGCATATTGATTGATTTGATGGATTCGGGGATCCCATGGTACATCTGTGGCTATTTTCAGACATACTAAGTCCGATGGGCCTCACTAGACTACAGAAGCTTTCTTTATTCGGCTGGACCTTGTCAGGTGTAGCAGCCATCTGGTATGCAAAATTGGAAGACGATGTCAAGAGGAATTGGGATGAGATGACCGAGGCTTTCGTCGTTCAATGCTCCTATAATACACAACCCATGATCTTGAGACGACTAGGCAGGAGCCTAAGAAGAGCTTTTCTGACTTTGTGACCCGATGGAGGGCCAAGGCCTCAATGATGACCATTAGGCCAACCGACAAAGATCAGATTCGGATGGTTGTGCGCAAACTCCAACCCAAGCTCATGCAGAAGATGATCGTTCTCCCCTTCCCCACCTTTTCAGATTTGCATGAGATGGGAGTACAGAGCGAGGATGCTTTGAAACAGGGCCTGATTGACAATGACAGAGAGCAGCCTAGGAGGGTGTTTTCCCGTAGTTCGAATGCGACCACCAGTGGTGATGCAGCTGCAAGATCTTCTGAAGTTGGAATGGTCACCACCAAAATAGCCATCCCCTTTGTTGGTACATCCAATCCAAACCCCCGAACCTCAGACTATCTACCCCGGGGCAAGAGGATTTTCACCCCGCTTTATATGCCTTTATCTAAAGCTCTGGGGGTCCTACTCAGGAAAGGACATCTGAAATCGTTAGAACAACGGCCTTTACGCGATCCTCTCCCTTTAAAGCATGACCCGACTAAGTACTGTGCTTTTCATCAACAAATCGGTCATGACACCGACAGTTGCGTCCGTCTCCGCCACGAGATACAAAATTTGATTGACAACAGGGTCATCCCCGCACCAAGTCCTGCAAAGTCTATCGACACTTGATCAGTGAACTTGTGGGGGATAATGTGATGTGATCAGGGGATGAACCACCTGCGGGCGGCACTCAGTTTACTCCATATGTGGCGTATGGCACGCATTGTTTTGAGTATTTGTGAATGTTGATTTTTGTACTTTCTGACTCGGGTATTGAGTCAGTTTTGTTATGTCGTTTAGAGTTTGTCTTGTTGTATAGAGTTAGTCTTTTCATATTGAGTCAGTTAGGTCTGTTTTGTTGTATCGAGTCAGTCCTGTTTTGTTAGAGTCGGGTGATTTCGGGGGTGTTACCTTGGACATCACTTGCTTGTTTTGTGTTTGTCTTTTTTTTTTCTTTTGAGTCTGTTTCTGCCTTGGAGCCAGTTGTGCCAACAGATTTTGAATGAAACAGCAGTGATTTTCACACTCTTGTGTTTGCTTCTGCCTTGTACCAGTCGTGCCAGAAGTTCTGAATAAGATGGCAGTATTTGACCAGAACTGTGTCTTTTCTGTGCTTTCAAATCATTGCATTGACCTAAGTTTTTCAAAACTTTTTGAACACTGTGGTGAAAACAAAGAGGAAGGAATTCCTCAGGTTTTGCAAAATTTGATCAACTGAGAGAAAGAAAGGCATGCTAAGCCCTTAATGATTGAAATCATGCTTGTTAGTGTGAGTACTGAGAAGGACCCTGGCTTGATCCAGATTGGTTCTATATTGTCTTCAGCGCGAGCAATTTGTCGCTTTCTTAAAATTTTTCAAAAAATGTTTTTGCGCAGTCCTGTGAAGACCTGTGTGGAATCGCTCTTGAGATCGTGCAGCTTAGGATCGCTCTTAGCCTTGAGGCTCGATCCCTCACTTTCAAACCTTGAACTTAGATTCAGAATGTTCAATGGCCAACCACAATGTAAGGCCTGTGTGGCCAGATCAGAAGCAGCCCACGAGTCAGGGGCGAGAATATCAGATATGATCAAAAGGAAGCTTGAAAAGCTAGATCAGAAGTGCCCCTGGAACTAGGGGCAAAAATGTCAGATGTGCTCGAAGAGCGAAAGATGAGTCATTCCTGCAAACCAATGAAGACTGGCAAGAGTGCCTAATCCCAGAAGGGAGGAAAGAAGATGGTATTGTTGAAGAACAACTAAGTTCCTATCCGCAACACCAAGGGGCAAATTCAGCCCCCCATTGGATGGACTCCTGCATCGCCAGTGAACAGCAGCCATTCTCCTGGATTCAGATGACTTCGGGATCTCAAAACTATTTGACATGGACAAAGCTACACTTTTACCCTTGAGAGGCTCGCTGGGCCGAAAACCCGAAAGGGCGACCCAGGCAAAAGTTAGAGCAAAGAAAAGAACAAGAAAAAAGAAAAAAGAGAAAAAATGCAAAAAAAATGAAAATGAAAAAAGAAGAAAAGAAAAGAAAAAAAGAAAAAAAAAGAAAAGAAAAAAAAAACAAAAAGAGAAGAAATGAAAATAAATGAAAAGAAAAAGAAAAACAAAGCTCGCAAGGTTGAAAACCAGGAAGGGCGACCTTGGCAAAAGTTAGAGCATAAAAGGTGAGGGTCAATACACGAGGGAACCTAAACCCCGAACTACATAAGGCTTGATTCCCATGTTTGGGATACATAGGCAACTTCATTCTGAAGTCCAGCCGCAAACACTTCTACAATTGATTGTGTCCATGTAATGGTTTTTGATCGTCTTTGCCTTCTCTGTATCCGAGAGTTCGATTGTGATCGTCACTCTGAGGACTGATTGCAATGTGCTATGGCGCTATCCAAACAAGGGGCAACTTTCCGTTGCCATTCAATGCGCTGCGGTAGCATTCAAACAAGGGGCAACTTTCCGTTGCCATGCAGCTCTCTTCGAGCAAGGGGCAATTTTCCATTGTTATGGATCCGAGGTTGCGCATCTCAAAAGCAGGTTCCGTGCTCGTTGAGCAGTGGCTGATTTGCAAAAATAGTTTTTGAGAATTTTTACTGAGGTTGACTAATTCTCTCGAAAATTATCCCATTTTTTCCAAAACTGGACAATTTCTTGGACCCAAAAAAGGAAAAAACTTCAGTGCTCATAACCTAACTTGCATGATTTTAAATCAGAAAATTGAACAAGCATGTTAATCTAACTCTCATGTTGGTCAAAATTGTTTTAGTAGAAAATCAAAAACAAAAAATGGTCAAAATGATGAACTAGGGGTACAGTTGAGTCAGGTGTTCTGTCTGTTCCCTGTTGTCAACATACTTGCCTGAAAGGGCACTATACTTGCCAGAAAGGGCACTCTACCTGTCGGAAAAGGGCACCACTGAAGCTGACTGCAAAAGGGCAGAAAGCTCTCATATCCTCCACGCAACGAGGTATCAAGCCAAGTGCGAAGCACGAACTGGAATGGAGCAAGGTATTCCACTCCCTCATCTAGACAGATCTGATCATGTCCAAACTTCCCAGCAGAGCATCGTTAACTGATGTCAGCTGCAGATTTGCTACACACCCAGTTGTAGCACAGCCCCTTTGTGGGAGAAACTCGCTGTTGTGAACAAGAAGAAGAATCTAGTGGAATGCTAGGGGCAAGACCCTGCAACTTTCTATTTATCCATCAACTACCCAGGGGAGGGATTGAAAATGAGAGATTGAAGAATAGAGAGATGTGCGATGAGAGAAAAAGTAAGAAAAGGGTTTTGAGAGAAAAGCCGAGCCTGAGGGTCGAGTGATGTGAGAATCACAAATGAGAAAGGATGGGAAACAATACCCGGAGAAACTAGATCCTCGTGAACTGAGAAGTCTCTTGCCATTGGTAATACACAACTGAGTGTTGTGTATGTGTGTTTTTGTTTGTCTCGATTCTTGTTTTGAGTCATTTGAGTGTCAATAGATGTGTTTAGGTTGTTTTACCTTGTTTTTCCTTTGTTGAGTGGTGTTTAGGTTGTTTACCTTTTCTTTTTCTTTGTTGAGTCATTTTGACTGTGGTCAGTTGTGGGCTCAATACCCGGTCAAGAACTCATTTCTCGATTTTAATCAAATCGTTTTGTGCTTGGAGTGCTGTGCCATTCTCCACATTTGTGCAAAACAAGATTTATTCTTTCATAAAACTGCAAGGTTCAACCCAGGTCATGTGAGAACAGTGAAAACAAGGACCTATTTGAAGCTATATGGGTTCCAGACTACAAAGCAAAAGAAAAGAGGGAAAATCGAAGCATCTGAATGTGTTTCACATTCAGCAAATTCTGTGATTGTACTCCGGATGTACCTCTTCAGGCCTTGTCAGTACTCCGAAGAATGAGTGTGCCTCTACTCCAAGCTTAAGCCTGCTTCAAGTCAGAATGGCAATTAAAGCAGCAGCAGTTGTTATCTCTCGTCAATATAAACAGGGTGTACCCTTTTCAAGCGGAGTGTGTTACAAACCCCTCCGAGAGGTAAATCGGAGGTCGCGTTTGGATTTGGTCTCGTTAAGGCTTGTATTTCCTTATTCGGCATTTTGTTTCAAACACTCTTTTGAAGTTGCACATTCGTCGCATCGTTATGCACACCATTTCTCGCATTATTACGCACACCATTCGTTGCAATGTTATGCACATCTATCTAGTATTGTTATGCTCGTTATTTGTATTTTTATGCACATCTATCTTGCATTGTCATGCACCTCTTTTCTTGCATTGTCATACTTCACTTGCGTTGTTATGCACCCATTCCTCTTGCATTGTGATGCACCTTCCAGTTGCATTGTTATGCACCTTTTCACTTGCACTGCTGTTCTTTCTTCTCGCGCGTGCGACGGGTTAGACCTCCTTTGGTTTAGAGCATTTGGAACACGTTCCAATGCTTATATCTTTCTGAAACACCGGGATACGTCCTTATGTTTCCCCTTCTCTCTGAAACACCAGGATACGTCCCTATGTTTCTTCTCCTTTTCCGAAACACTGGGATACGTCCCTATGTTTCTCCCTCTTTGGTTAAGAGCATTCAGAATACGTTCCAATGCTTATACCATTCTGAAACACTGGGATACATCCCTATGTTTCTCTTTCTTTGGTTAAGAGCATTTGGAATACGTTCCAATGCTTATACCTTTCTGAAACACCGGGATATGTCCCTATGTTTCTCCCTCTTCGGTTAAAAGCATTTGGAATACATTCCAATGCTCACACCATTCCGAAACACCGGGATACGTCCCTATGTTTCTCCCTCTTTGGTTAAAAGCGTTTGGAATGCGTTCCAACGCTCACACCATTTCGAAACACCGGGATACGTCCCTAGGTTTCTCCCTCTTTGGTTAAAAGCGTTTGGAATACGTTCCAATGCTCACACCATTCCAAAACACTGGGATACGTCCCTATGTTTCTCCCTCTTCAGTTAAAAGCATTTGGAATACGTTCCAATGCTCACACCATTCCAAAACACCGGGATACGTCCCTATGTTTCTCCCTCTTCGGTTAAAAGCGTTTGGAATACGTTCCAATGCTCACACCATTTTGAAACACCGGGATACGTCCCTATGTTTCTCCCTCTTATTCCGAAACACCGGGACACGTCCTTCTGTTTCTCCCTTTTTGGTTAAGAGCATTTGGAATACGTTCCAATGCTTATACCTTTCCGAAACACCGGGATACGTCCCTATGTTTCTCCCCCTTTGGTTAAGAGCATTTGGAATACATTCCAATGCTTATACATTTCTGAAACACCGGGATACGTCCCCATGTTTCTCCCTCTTAGGATCAGAGCATTCGGAATACATTCCAATGCTTTTGCCATTCCGAACACCGGGATATGTCCCTGTTCTTCTCCTTCTTTGGTTTAGAGCATTTGGAATACGTTCCAATGTTTGTACCATCCTCTTTTCTCTCTTGCGTGTGCTACGCTGAGAGGTTCTCCATTTCCTTACACATTTTCAGCGTGTTTAGAATTTGTCTTAGGTTGCATTGTTTTGCATCCATCCCGCATTGTTATGCATCGCCCTTAGGTTGCATTGTCTTGCATCCTTCCACTTGCGTTGTCACGCAGCTTTTCGCTTGCATTGTCATGCATATTGCTAACAATATTGTACCTGTTAAGTTTTTTTCCTTTGTAGTCACGATATTGTATGTACGGTTCATTTGAAGCTGGCACGACCAGACGAGCCGGACAGCTATTATATTCTCCGCGTGAAACATAGCGAGATTTGAATGATTCTCTTACATCATCTCTGCATTGTAGTGTAGTTTGGTTTGTGCTAGCTTAAAACTGTCGCATGTTATGCTTCATTACAGCTTTCTTTGCATGATCATAAGTTATGCTCGGCTTTGTGCATTGTTTTGCATTTTGCCCCTGCCTTTGGGCGTATATCTTTGTTTGTAGCTTGTATGCTTGTCTAAGTCTTCGGCCTTGTCAAAAATGGGTCGTCTCTGGGCTTTGACATTCACTCCCATCATTGCTATGACTTTTGAGTTCTGTCAAAGAGGGGCAACTGTAGACACTCCATTTTTTACCGTCCTCAAGACTTGGACGTCATCCTTTGAACACTTGATGATTATCCATGTTTGTGTTCGTCTTGAGTTCTCAGAGGTTTAGGCTACGCGTCTTGCCTCAAGATCTCCCGACTCGTTTGTTTTGTGTTTGGTTTTGCACCAAACACTTGTTGTTTTGCTTCTGAGGGTGGGAAATAGCTTGTTGGCCATCCCCACACCTCACCGGCCCTGTTTTCTTGCTACCGGCCAAATGTGTTGGCCGGTCGGCATTGTTTTTGGTCGGCCGGACATTGTTTTGATCAATCGGCTACTTTTTCTGGCCGAGACCTTTTCTTGGGGAGGCTTGACCTTTTTGAACCTTTATTTTAGCTTCTTGAGGAAGCTTGAACCTTTTGAACCCCTCATTTTAGCTTTTTGAGGAAGCTTGAACCTTTTGAATCCCTCGTTTTAGCTTATTGAGAAAGGTTGAACCTTTTGAACCTTTGCCTAGGTTCTCCAAGAAGCTTGACCCCTTTTACTTTAGCTTCTAAGAGAAGCTTGGCCCCTTCTAAGCTTCTAAGAGAAGCTTGGACGTTTGTTCCTCTATAAGAGAGAGCCTCTCCCTCATTATTGGGGTTCCAAGAAATTTTGCTAAGGTATACACATATATCTCTCTTTGTCTCTACACTTAGGCTTAGAAAGAGTGAAGCTCTTGGCCCCTTTGCACACCAACTCTTAGTCTAACACCTCCATCATCAACCTAAGGATCTTGGAGGCCATTTTCAAAGGTTGAAGGTCTGGTTTTTTGTTCTCAAAGCTGCTGGTTTTGCTGAAGCTACAAGGGTAACACACTTTACTCTCTTTAGGTCTTTATTTTGCTTCATCTTTTATCCATACTTGCAAGCATTTTCCAGCTTTTTCATAAACTGAAAAAGTCTTATTTTGAGCTCCTTTTGAAGTTTGTTTAAGACCACTTTTGTGTTTGGGGTTGTCTACCCCCTCTTAGGCCTTGTTTGGCCTCATTTTTGCGCTTTTTTTGTGAGCTTCGGGACTACCTTGTATTGGCCTTTCAGTGGTGGGGATGATGTTTTGAGGTCCTAAGAAGGAGAGGGCCATCCTCTCTCCTTATTGTCTTGTTTACTTGCATTTTTGGCCTTACAAATGAGCCCATATTTGCATGCATCCCAAGCTTGGGGCCCTTTTTGGTGAGTTTTAGGACCTGCATAAGCTCTTTCAAGAGCTGGTTTTTCCATATTAGATGTCCTTCTTGCATGTGTAGAACAACTCCTTTCATGGCCTTTCAAAGGAGCACCTCATTCTTGCATGTATTAGACACATTTCAGTGGGTATTTGGTCATATTTTGGCATGCCATGAATCTGTTTTTGGCTAGTTTGGTGGTCCCTCTTATGCTCCATATGCTTGTAGTGTAAACCATGCTCACTAGCTTACATTGCATGTTATTTTGGCCCTCCATTCTAGCATATTTTGGCCATGCTTTAAACTGATTTTGTGCATGTTTTGAACTGCCTTAGCTCTATTTTTATGTCCCATGGTCGAATGGTACTTGCCATGTATGCTTGTAGTGTAAAAGCCATGCCTAGTCTTGAGTTTTGAAGCCTATTGCACGCTTATATTGAGGTGTTTGCATGTTTTGGCATCATTGGGTATGATATTTCAGAGCTTATACTTGTGCCATACTCCCATGTTTTCCATGTTTTAAGTGCTATTGAGAGTTGTGCTTGTATGCCATGTTACAATGTGTTGTGCATGTTATGTTGTTAGCATTGTGTATGCCATATCACTCCTTGCATTGTGTATGCTAGGTGGTCAGTTGCACTGAGCATGCCATAGTTCATATAGCATTGTGTGTGCCATAAAGTCCAAAGCATTGTGTATGCTAGGTTGCATGTTTGCATATTTAGGTTGTATGCCTATTGCATATTGCGTGCTAGCATACTCATTTTGCATTAGTTTGTTTGCATGCTTAGGTTGCATAGCATTGAGCATGCATTCCTTACCTCTTGATCAATCATGATAAAGGTTGGGGCCCTTTATGTGTTTTGTGCATTTCATTCCATATTGAATTGCACACTTGACACTTTGGCCATCATGCATGGAAATGAGTGATTGGTGGCCTGAGGGTCGAGGGCCACACTCCCTTGAGTCCATAACATAATGGGGAGGTTGGTTGTGCGAACATTTGCTTTAAAATGCATTGCCATGCCTAGTTTGCCCTCTGTTGCTGTCAAAACAGGATTCTGCAGGAAGATATGGTCGACCGACCATATTGAGTGCCGGCCGACTAAACATATTTGGCCGAGAGCTATACCAATGGTCGATGACCAGTTTCCCCTGGCCAGTGGTGTTTCCTCTTGGTCGGTGACCTTCCACAGTGATCAGGAAGTGATTCTGGAGCATCATTGAGACTTGCACAATTTTCAGAGGAGCAGAGCAGGGTAAACAGAGGCAGCTTGTGCATGGCGATGGATTTCCGAGCGGAGCTGAGCATGCATACATTCATCCCTCTTCTCAAGGCTATTTTACTGCTTTCAGTAGCTTAATTAATTTTTCAATTAGTTAGGTGGTTTTGTAATTAATTAATTAGTTTGTTAGTTGATTAATTTGTATTATTCATTCGGTCCCTCCGAGAGAGGGCAAATTGTGTAATAAGCGTGCGTGTGTGTGATGCATGTCTTCCAACCCCCCACTTCTTTCTCCCTTTTATTTACTAGCTTATGATGGTTAGTTTAGGGCATGTTTCAATTACCATACTTATGCTCGCATGTTTGGATTCATTCATCTGTCTTGCATGCATTGGGCTCGGCGCATCATGCTAACTGCATTGTATTTCAATTCCAAATTAAATACATGTTATCTGTTGCATCTTATATGCCATCTTAGAGTAGCCGAGTCTATCTTAAGTTGCATTTTTTCATGTGTTGTATTAGGCATCTCAGCATATTTAGGATTCATGTATGATTTCTAATTAGCTTCTCTTTTGGCTTGGAGTACTCGGTAAGCTTTTATGCTTTAGCATCCTTGCATGTGTGTGAGTGACTACCATGATAGCATGTTTACCATGAGGCTATGTGCTTATGTGATATAACTGCCTGAATGCCTATGGGTGAACGTTGGGTTGCTTGAGTTGGAGTAATTCGTCGAAACCCGTATTTTAGCCTACTTGTGAGTAGCAAACTTCAATCCATTTTTCAAAACAAACAGATATACGATGCTTTGTTCCAACTTAGGCAATCTAGTCTATACTTGTTTTGCGGTGCGCATCACATAGTAATTCTAGGCTAATAAATCGGAATAAGACCACATGTGTTTTCAAAAACTTGATATCATGGTTAGTAGAGGCCGATCTTTGATCGGGCGAGCGGGGGTGCTGTAGACACCCCATTTTTGACCGACCTTAAGACTTAGACGTCACCAGTTGAGCGCTCGGTGATATTGCATATAGTGCTCGTTCAGAAGTTTCAGAGTCTCGGCTGCGAGCCTTGTCTCCAGACTTTCGGACTCTTTCGTGCCTTGCCTCAGTTTGCGAACCAGGCTCTATTTTCTCTGTTTTCTCTTTCCGAAGGGAGGGAGAGGTCTCGTAGACCATCTCTCAGTGGTCGTAGGCTACGTTTTGCGGTCGTAGGCCATTTTTCCCATTTGGAGCCCGGTTTCCGGTTTTTCGGAGCCGACGGCCGTGTGCCTCGGTTCAGGACTGCCTAACCATCTCCGTTTGCTCCGGTTTTTGGTATACGCCTTATTTCCTCCCTTTTGAGGAACACTGTGGCCCGAGAGACCAACTTCGTGGTCGAACGCCACCTCCGGTGCTTAATAGCTCATTTTCGGGGCCCCGGGCCGCTCGTTTCGGTCCCCCGAACCTCCGTTTTGCATCCGTTTTGGCTCATTTTTGGTGGAGACCTTATTTTCATAGTTAGGAAGCTTGTAGGAGGGTGAGAGGCCAGCAATTGTTCTGAAAGCCAGCTTTTTTTCCTTCATCGCTCTCCGATGTCCGTTTTCCTCACTTGAAAGCCAATGTTGACTACCCCGGGGCCATTTTCTTGAACCCTAAACCCCATATTTGTGTTGTACACACCTGGGAGGCCACCAATATTTGGTGGCCGACCAGTAATTATGCCTGACCCTTTTGAACCCCTCTAAAAAATGGGTTTTTCTCTCTCCTGGTTCACATTCTCCGGTTTTCAACCACATAGTTGTGTTGTGCACACATGGGAGGCCACCTTTTTAAGGTGGCCGACCAACAATTGTCATTGACCCTTTTGACCCTTGGTCGGCCGGCCATGGGAGGTGGCCGGCCGGCCACCCGAGCCTTCTGAACCTGGTCGGCCAGAATCCCCTCACCTGGTTCCTTCCAGCTGTGTATTTTGTTTCTCCCCAGACCCTGTATCCGATGGGTGCCCTTTTGGGGGGAAATTTGAATTCATTTTCCCCCCTTTTCCTCCCCTCCTTTGCCTATATAACCAGCACCCCCAGCTGCATTTAGAAAGGTTACAAAATTTGGTTTAAGGCTCTTGCATTCATCCTCCCTCTCCTTCTCTTCCAAGCCTCAAAACACCTTTGTCCTTAGACCATTTCTACACCAACTCATAGCCTATCAACCCACACTCCACTTCCAGCAACTTGAGGCTATTTTTCAGAGTTTAGGAGCACCTTTCCTTGGTCCAAAAGCTGCTGAAGTTTGGTTCTACAAGGGTGAGTCATTTTCTTCCCGTTTTTAGTCTTTTTTTGCTTTGTATCTAAGCCATACTTGCTTGCATTTTTGGGTTCTGACCCAAACTGTAAATAGTCATATTTTGAGCCCCTTTTCATGTTTGATTAAGAGTCTTTCTCTGTTTGAGGCCAGCAGCTATCACTTGCCTCTTTAACTCTCTTTTAGGCCTTATTTTTGCATAGTATTTTAGGCCTATTTGTGAGCTGTTTTGGATCTTTTCATAAACTTTGAAATAAATTTTTTTGAGCCCCTCTTCAACATTGTTGAAGGGATCTCCTCTGTTTGAGGCCTCCTGCTATCACTTGCTTCTTTATCTCTCTTTTAGGCCAATTTTTGCATAGTATTTTAGGCCTATTTGTGAGCTATTTTGGATCTAGCCATAAACTGTGAAATATCTTTTTTTGAGCCCCTCTTCAACATTTTGGAAGGGATATTCTCTGTTTGAGAACAGAAGCTGCCACTTGTCTCTTTATCCCTATTTTAGGCCTTTTCTTACATGATAGTTTGGCCTTGTCTTTGATTATTTTCGTGGCTTGATGTAAACTGTAAAGTGCCCTTTTTTGAGCCCTTATTCAACTTTGTTGAAGGGCTCTTTTCCATTTGGGGCCAGATTCTGTCCCTTTGTGTTTAATCTCTATTTTAGGGCCATTTTTGCATGATAGATTAGCCCTATTTGTGTTCATCTTTGAGGCTTGTTATAAACTGGAAATATGCATGTTTTGAGACTGTCTTGCATCTGTATTCATGCTTCATGATGAAATAACGCATGTTTTGTATAGCTATAGGCCAATGCGTATGCCTAGTTTTGTGTTTCGGGGCCATTCCATGCATCGGGTGCCATGTTTCCATGTTTCGGGATCATTTTGCATCACATTTCAGTGCTGAAACTTGCATGTTTGTATGCCATATTTCGTGCCTTGCCATGCCTTGTTAGAGTGGCATTTGTTACCTTAGGTTCGGTCCTCGGCTTGCGTGCATGCTTGCACGTATTTCGAGAGTCTCATTTTCATTTAATGGCTACTGATGTGAGTGTGGCTGAGGTCCACTCATGTTGGTGTAAGTCCATCTTGCATTGTTTATGCCATTTCATTTCATAGCATTGTGTATGCTAGGTTGTATGTTAGCGCATTGTGTATGCCATGTTACCTCGTGCATCGTGTATGCCATTTCATAGCATTGTGCATGCTAGGTTGTATATTAGTTGCATTCATGCATGTCATGCATATTGCATTGTGTTTGGGATAGGAGTTAGCCCGAGCACGGGAAACGAGGGACGTTTCGTACTTCGAGTGACGGAACGTGTCTCAATTCCTGGTCACTGACACTCCGGATTATCCATGATGGAGTTTAGGTCTTGTTGTGTTTATACTTGCATTCATTCCATATTGAGTCGTGCAATTTGACTCCTCGGCCATCATGCATCGATATGCGTAATTGGTGGCACGAGGATCGAGGACTACACTCCCTGAAGAGTAGTCATGCATACATATGTGAAAATACTTTGCCATGCCCCTTTGTTGCTCTCTGTTGCAGCAAATCAGAAATCAGCAGCCTTCCAGAGCTTGGCACGCATTCCAAGAACAATTGCAAACAGAGGCAAACTGGGGCATTGTGAGGGATTCTCCGCACAAGGCAACCCGAGCATACATCATTCATCATCTGGAGCAGATTTGAGGCAGTCCCTGGCTTGCATGCCAATTTATTGATTTCCTAATTTATTTTGTTAATTAATTAGGGTTTTGTACATATTTAGACTGTAATTATTTGGGACTGTATATTATTCATTCGGACCCTCTACGCGAAGGCACAACTGTAATAAGTGTGCGTGTGTGTGATGTATGTCTTCCAACCCCACGTCTTTCTCCATTTTATTTACCCGCTTATGATGGTTAGATTAGGGCATGTTTCAATCAGCATACAGTATGATAGCATGTTTGCATTCATTTCATCTGTCTTGCATGCACCGGGCTCGGCGCATCATACTAACTGCATTGTATTTCAATTCCAAAGTTGAATACATGTTAGTTGTAGTATTTCATATGCCATGTTTAGAATAGCCGAGCCTATCTTAGTTGCATTTTTGCATGTGTTGCATTAGGCATTTCTGTGTAATTAGGATCATGCATGGATTTCTAATTAGCTTCTGTTTTGGCTTGGAGTACTCGGTAAGTTTTTATGCTTTAGCATCCTTTCATGCGTGTGAGTGACTGCCATGAATAGCATACTTACCATGAGGCTACATGCTTATGGGATATAATTGCCTGAATGCCTGTGGGTGAAGGTTGTGTTATTTGAATTGGAACAATTCATCAAATGTGTGTTTTAAGCCCACTAGATAGTGGCAAAATCATGTTTTCTAAGCCCACCCGAGGGTGGTAAATCCACGCCTTAGCCTACCTGCGGGTAGCACCATCAAACCATTTTCAAACAAACAAACATGAAATGTTTTGTTCCAATTCAGGCGATCCAGTCTATACTTGTTTGCTGTGCGCATCACATAGTAAATCTAGGCTAATAACTGGAATAAGGACGCATAATGTTTTTAAAAATAGATATCATGGTTAGTAGAGGCCGATCTTTGATCGGGCGAGCGGGGGTACTCACGAAGTGACCTTCCCCAATCGTACCCAAGTTCCCGAGCCGAGGCAACTTTGATGATGACGGGCACATGGCCTTAGGCAAACGAGTCAGGGTTTCCTAAATTTCTCCAAAATAAAACATTTAGGTGGCGACTCTGTATCTGGCAAAGCAGTCCATGTTTGGCACCTCTTTCAAAATCTGTTTTCTCAAAATGATTTGCCGGATTTGGACTCTTTGGTTCAGATTTAGAACCGTGACAATTTGAGAGTCCGAACTGTAGTGACCCCAATACGAGCGGAACGGGAGCCATCCCTCTCGGGGCGTTCGGGGACGTCTACAGGTGCTCACGAAGTGACCTTCCCCAATCGTACCCAAGTTCCTGAGCCAAGGCAACTTTGATGATGACAAACACGTAGCCTTAGGCACGAGTCAGGGTTTCCTAAATTCCCCCAAAATAAAATATTTACATGGCGACTCTGTATCTGGCAAAACAGTCCATGTTTGGCACTTCTTTCTAAAAATCAATTTTTCAAAATGATTTGCCGGATTTGGACTCTTTGATGATTCATCGGTCTTGCATTGCACTCTGCGAGATTAGATACAGGACCGTGACAATTGAGTCTGAACTGTAGTAAGCCCAAACGAACAAAACGGGATTCCCTCTCGGGACGTTCGGGGACGTCTACAGCAACAGTACTCTCTCTTTTCTTCCACTCATTCTTTTATTTCTTTTATGCAAATTTAACATGATATCAGAGCTTCATCTTCCTTGAAGATTCTTCTTTTGTTCCTAGTTTCATTCATTCTTCCCGGTACACAAAAAAAAAAAAAAATCCCTTCATGGTCGAAATTTGATGGGTTTTCACCCTACATTTTTATTTTAATTTTTTGATGAGTGTTTGAGTGTTTTTCTAATTTTTGTTAATTTTTGGAAAAACTTATTGATTTTTCAGAAGTCCCTGCTAGGCCTTGTTTTTGGCTGATTTTTCCCTTCCTCCCTCTACCGTGGGAGCCGACTGGGACTGTCCTAGGGTTGGGAGACTTGGGTTTGATGATTTGGTAAGGTTTCACTCTATTTTTGTTGATTTTTCCTTAGTTTTGGCTAGTTTTTGGCCTCTTTAGCCCATGTTTCAGCTTTGTTTTTGTCTCTAGCGGTAACTTTTGTCCCTAAGTTGAGTTTGTGGATGTGCATCTATTTGTTTTTTGCTGTTTTGGGCTGTATTTGTTTTTCTATTGTGGGGATTTAATCTTCAATGGTTGAGAGTGAGACTAAGGATACAATTAGTGATGAGGGTGGCATGCGTCATGTTATTACTCTTACTGATAGTCCCTCTCTTCAAATTAGTCCTGTTAAATTGGATGGTTCTAACTATTTGATTTGGTCACGCTCCTGTAGTCTTGCTATTGCTGCTCATCGGTTGACTAGCTACATTACTGGTTCTCTTCCCTTACCGAATGGTGATGACTCCCTCCATACTCAATGAATTTCTGAAAATGCTCTTGTTATGACTTGGCTAATCAACTCTATACAACCCACCATTAGTCAGAGTTTCCTTTTATTAGATACTGCTCATAAGATTTGGACAGCTGCAGCTCAAATTTATTCCCAACAAGGTAATGATGCACAGGCATATGAGTTAAGGAAGAAGCTTCGGAGCTTAGATCAGAAAGATAGATCACTCGCAGTATACTATGTTGAGTTGAGTAGTTTGTGGTAGGAACTAGACTATTACCAAAGCTTCCAAGCTGTTTGTTTTCGGGATGCTACTTTGTTTCAGCAAACCGTGGAGAAAGAGTGTGTGTATGACTTTCTTGCTGGCTTGAAGTTAGAGTATGATCAGATTCGCGCCCAGGTGTTGGGTCGTTCACCTTTTCCCACCTTACGCGAGGCTTATGCCCTTGTCCAGCAAGAGGATAGTCGCCGTAGTGCTATGGTTCATTCCTCTATTCAGGATCATTTTGCTTTAGTTATTGCTTCTCCTCCTCAAGCTCCTCGGCCTAGTCTGATTCAGTTTAGGAGTCAAGGTACACTGGTTGATCGAGATCGCTTGAAGTGTGATTATTGTGGGAAAGCCAGACATGATCAAGAGCATTGTTAGAAAGTGAATGGTTGCCCTACTCGGGGTCGGGGTCGAGGTCGTGGTTGTACAGTTCGTCCCCAAGCACATGTGCCTGAGATTGTTGTGAGCCCTTCTTTTAAGCCTAGCACTCTTTCCCACGATGAGTTACACACTCTCAAGCGTTTAATGGCTCGACTTGACTCTTCTTCTACCATAGTTTCTTTCACTTCCGTTTATTCTAATTTTGTCAACATAGGTATTCCTGCTAGTGCTCTTAGTACCTTCTCATCGCCTTATTGGATTATTGATTCTGGTGCCACCGACCACATGACAGGTGCCTCTAGTCTTTTTTATTCTTATTCTCCTTGTTCCGGCCGAGACAAGGTTCGAGTGGCTTATGACACTTTATTCTCTGTCTCTGGCAAGGGTTCAGTTAATTGTTCATCTTTGCTTTCTCTTTCATCTATGCTTAATGTTCCTACTTTTTCCACTAACTTGTTTTCTATTAGTAGTCTTACTACTTCTCTAAATTTCTCAGTGACATTTTTTCCTACTTATTGTGTCTTTCAGGACCTGGCTATGGGAAAAATGATTGGCAATGGTAGAGCACAAGGTGGGCTATACTTTCTGGATGTCGTTTCTCTTGTCGTCCCATCTCAAGCTCTTAAGTGCACTACTGGCTCTCCTCTTTCTCTCCTTCATCAGTGGTATCGCCGTTTGGGTCATCATTCTTTTAGTGTTTTAGAGAAACTTTTTCCTTCTTTAGCTCGTGATTGTCCTAGGAGTATTTTTGGTTGTGATGCTTGTGAACTTGCAAAGCATAAATGTACTTGTTACCCTTCAATTAATAAAAGAAGTACTTTTCCTTTTGTTCTTATTCATATCGATGTGTGGGGCCCTTCCCTTGTGGTTTTTACTTCTAGGTATCGATGGTTGTTACATTTATTGATTGTTGTTCTCGTGCGACTTGGATTTACTTGCTTCGAACTAAGAGTGAAGTTTTTTCTTGTTTCCAAACTTTTCATAAAATGGTGACCAATCTTTTTAATGCTCAAATCAAAATTCTTCGTAGTGATAATGGGGCTGAGTATGTTGATGGAGTTTTTCGAGCTTATTTAGAGGAGCATGGCATCCTTTATCAGACTAGTTGTGTCGGTACTCCTCAGCAAAATGGGGTTGCCGAACGCAAGAATGGTCATCTTCTTGAAGTTGCTCGCTCTCTCTTGTTTACCATGAATGTCCCTAAGTTTTTTTGGAGTGATGCTGTTCTTACCGCTGCTTACCTTATCAACCGTATGCCTTCCGATGTCCTCTAATTCCAGATTCCTCTTTAACTGCTTCTTGTCGAATATCCCACCTATTCTCTTCCTCCTCGGGTGTTTGGGTGCATTTTTTTTTGTTGATTTGCAACCTTGTACTCGTGGGAAACTCGATCCTAAGGCTGTGTGTTGTGTCTTTATTGGTTATTCTGCTACTCAGAAGGGATACAAATTCTATGATCCTCACTCACAAAATGTATGTTAGTATGGATGTCACTTTTCGTGAATCTGTGTCCTTTGTTTCTTCTCCTCCGCCATCTCCTCTAGGTGAGCGTAGTAGTGGTATGGATGAGATTGCTGGTGAGGAGATGGCCTATCAACATGAGTTGTCTTTTTTCCTTTCTAGTCAGCGGACTATTATTTGTGGTGAGGGGGAGCCTAATAGTTCTCTTGATGTGGAGCCTGACATTGGTGGTAATTTGGATAGGGTTGATCTTAAGACTTATTCTCGGCGTCCGAAAGAGCAAGCTTCCCTTGTGCCACCAAACCCATCATCATCCCTCATGCCAGTTTCAGGTAATGCATCTTAGTCTATTCCTCTACCTATAGTTGAGAGTCCTATTATGAATGATTCGAGTCTTCCTATTGCTCTTAGAAAGGGGGTTAGGGCTTTCAACACTCCATTTCTAAATTTGTGTCATATGATTCATTGTTTTATACATATCGTGCTTTTGTTTGGTCTTTATCTTCTACATGTATTTCCTAGGGTTGGAAGGAAGCTATCAATGATCCTAAGTAGAAAGTAGCTATGGTCGAAGAGATACAAGCTTTAAGCAAGAATAACACTTGGGAGTTGGTTCCTCTTCCTTGTGGAAAAAAGCTTGTGGAGTGTAAGTGGGTGTTCACCATCAAGCAAAAAGCAGATAGAACAATTGAATGGTGCAAAGCACGATTAGTGGCCAAGGGGTTTACTTAGACATGTGGAATTAATTACCAAGAAACCTTTGCTCCTATGGCAAAGATGAATTCCATTCGAGCTATTCTATCATATGCAGCTAATTTGGGATGGCCTTTATAGCAGTTAGACGTGAAGAATGCATTTCTCCATGGTGATTTGGAGGTGGAGGTATATATGGATGTACCACCATGATTCTAATCTTAGTCTACAGTTGGGAAAGTTTGTAGGTTGAAAAAGGAGTTATACGGCTTGAAACAGCCTCATCGAGCTTGGTTTTGACAGATTTCTGAAGGCTATGTTAAGGTTCAGGTATAAGCAAAGCAATGCAAATCACACAATGTTTGTCAAACGTCATGCAAATAAGGTAACTGTGCTTATAGTATATGTGGATGACATAGTTGTGACAGGTAATGATGAGGAAGAAGTGACACATCTCAAGATGTTGTTGGCCAATGAATTTGAGATCAAAGACCTTGGTTTGTTGAGATACTTTCTTGGAATTGAAGTTGCCAAATCTGACAAAGGCATCTTTCTTTCTCAGCGGAAGTATATCCTAGATCTTCTTGAGGAAATTGGCATGTTAGGCTGCCGACATGCTGATTCGCCAATTGAGGCTAATCACTATCTTTGTAGTGGTGTTGGTGATCTTGTAGAGAAAGAAAGGTACCAGCGACTTGTGGGAAGACTTATATATTTATCCCACATTCGTCTAGATATTGCCTATGCGGTTGGGATAGTGAGTCAATTTATGCATGAGCCTCGTGCCCCTTATTTGGATGCAGTGTATCGCACTTTGAGGTATCTTAAATCTGCTCCTGGAAAATGGATTTTATTTTCCAATCATGGTCACTTGAGGTTGGGGGCATTCACAAATGCTGATTGGGCTGGTTCTATAGATGACAGACAATCTACCTCCAGTTACCGTGCATTTGTGGGGGAGAATTTAGTTACATGGCATAGTAAGAAACAAACAGTGGTGTCTAGATCTAGTGTAGAGATAGAATACAGGACTATAACACATGGTACATGTGAATTGATGTGGCTTCAGTCTTTGTTGAATGATATTGGGTTTGTTTGCAGTGAACTATTGACACTGTACTGTGACAACAAAGCTGCCATTAGTATTGCTCACAATCCTGTTCAGCATGACAGAGCAAAGCATATTGAGATTGATAGACATTTCATTAAGGAGAAATTAAATAAGGGTTTCATACGTATGCCTTTTGTGAAGTCTGCAAATCAACTAGCTGATGTCTTTACTAAGGGTCTTAGTAGTAAGGTTTTCCATCCCATTTGCTGCAAGTTGGGCATGAGAGATATCTTTGCACCAACTTGAGGGGGAGTGTTAAGTATTAGTGTATAAGGGTAGTTATGTCATTTGTTCCTGTAGTCTCTTATTATAAGTATGTATAACCCTAATATGTTTAGTGGTGTGAAATAATAGACATCGACAATACTCTTTCTTTTCTTCCACTTATTCTTTTCTTTCTTTTGTGCAAATCTAACAGGAAGACCTCGGAGTGGTTGCTGATGGTGGAATTTAGGTTCGTGACGGAATGTCGAATAGTTAAGATCAATAGATGACGATGTAGTTGAGTAAAAGAGGAGCCTTTCTTTCCCAAATGGGTAGCTGAAAAAGCCTAGTGAGGTTGGCTCTCTTGACTTATGATTTGTGAAAAGATTTACTTAGTTAAGGAAGTTTTACAAAATAGAGAAAGAAAAAGTTAGAAAATTGATTAAGTGTAAGATTTTTGTTTTAAATGGTTAAAGTGTGTGATCTAGGGAATTAATGCTTACCTTCATGATCCCCCAAAATCCCTTTGCACAAAGGGTAGAGGCGAAGGTTTTCATCCGGAGCAAATTTCGAATTGCTCGAGACGATGAGGTAGTCTTCTCTAGCACCCATGTTAGAGTTTGGATATTTGGATTTGAGGTAGAACGAGGTGCTATTCTTGGATTTGAGGCCACATATGGTGTAACAGTATTGGATGTTGGGAAGGGTTAGCCTAGCATTATGTCAGTGTCACAACTCGGCGATGCCATTTACGATACCAAAGGTATTGATGGTGAGTTGCATTGGGTTCAGTTTGTAAAAGTGCATAATCTCCCGAATAAGATATTAAGAGGGAGTTTGATTCCAATCTCTACGAAGGATACTACAAGGAAAGACATGTAATCATCCCTAGACATAATGGAGTCATTCTCACTGGCTAGCCTAATGTGAACGTCGGCTGGAATGTCAAATTCTGGGCAAAAATTTTCTATCTTAGTTGGGGTGTCTACCCTCCATTTGTGCATACTGTAGACACCCTATTTTGATCAACCTTAAGACTTGGGCGCTCTTTTCTGAACACCTAATCATGAAAGTTGGAATATGCTATGTTACGATATCCTCAGCAGGAGAGCCGGGTTCAAGCTTTAATCCCAACCCTACACCTGTTTTGGCCAAACTATTTTAGACTTTTTAAATCTTTTTCAAATTTTTTTTTCCATGTGAATTCAAACATTTCTACAAGGTTCGAGGCTCAATGAGAATTTTTTGAAAAAACCCTGTTTTCCCCTTCTAAAAAACTGTCTGGCCAAACAATTTTTTGTCTGGCTGGCCACTGTTTTGTCTGGTTGGCTGAATTGTTTGGGAAACAGAGCATTTTTGGAAAATTCAACATTTTCTTTGAATTTTACAAAAATATCTCAGATATTTTGTCTGTAAGCTTCCTCCACAAATATCTCAAATATTTTCTTTCCCTCAAAAGCCTATAAATATACATTTTCTTCTTAATTTCAAAGGGTTAGAACATTTTGTTTACACCACACCTTATTTTTAACCTTCTCCTATCTTTTCTTCATTGATACACCATCAAAACTCCATTAAAGCCAAAAACTAAGGTTGAGAAATATTTCTAAGAGGTTACAAAATATTTAAAAAGGCTAAGAACTTGTTTGAAAGCCTCCTCCTACACTTCATCTTCAACCTCTCTTCCTCATACACCAACCATCCAAACTCCATTAAAGCTTGACTCCAAGCTTCTTGCTAAGGATCCTAAGAACTCTAAAGCTATATCTAAAGGACCTTGAGGGTGCTAAGAAAGAGTTTGACAACGAAGAAGTTTACTCTCTTTCAAGAGGTGAAACTTTTACAATTTTCTCATATTTTCTCTTTTACTCTTCATTTATAAGCTTAATATCTCATTATTGTTGTGTTTTAATCATGTGATTGTTGTAAGTCCGCATGGATGTGGAGGGAGTAGAATTTAGCCACTCATCCATTGAGTTGATAGTTCTTTCTTCATTTTCTTACTTTACTTAGCTTTAACTTCATTGTTATTATGCATCTTGGACCCTGTGGACGTGTTTGGGAGTAGTTATTAGCCATCCATTCACAAGTTCAATAAGTAGAATAGCTTTTCTTGTTGTTACACTCATCCTCTTCACATATCCTATCTTTTAGGTGAATCAATCCATGAGTTTCAACCTATGCTCAAAGATAATGAGTAGAATGGTTGTTTCATAGGATTCCTTGAGTGATTCTTGGGATTTGATGTTAAAAGAGTTGTGTTCTCTTTCTTTCTTTTTGTGTTTTTTTTTTTTTTTTTTTTTTGGAAGTAAAACAAGAGATTTTGGGTTAAAGGGCATTACAATCTGCCTTCTCAATCATTTGTGAACATAGAAAATGGTGGAAGCATAATGGCTTTGATGAATCCCTTGTTTTAAAAAGTAAAGTTTCCACTAAGAAATGATTTGCATTAATTTATGCTCTTCACTTAATAGCATGCATTTGGGTATTGATTTGCCTTTTTTCACAAAGAGAAGATGTAGGTTCCTATCCATTTTTTGGGCTTGAAATCGTTCTTGATTTTGATCTATTTAATTGTTGATTTATTGCAAAATATATGTTATATATATGTTTATATCATTGTTGAGGGTTAGGGCCTTTTGTCTCTTCTCTAAGTGATCCCTGTGAGCAGAGAAGGAAAGAGGGGTGGACACCCGTCAGAAAGTTTCTTGTGGCTTATGTTTTGGAAATCCTACACTGACCTAAATCTTAGTCGGAAGATGAATTCAGCCAGCTACTATTATGTATAGCCGGCTAACTTCTTCAAGAACAAAGTAGGCAATTTTTGGTAGGAGTGTGCAAGGAACCGCCCAGACCAACCCTCCCGCCCGGCCAACACATGTCATAGACGGTTTCGAGAGAAGCTACGGTCGACTGCATTTAAGGCATATCAAAATTTGTGGGTTCCGGTTCGGAGACCGGGTTTGAATAGTTTTAACTCGTTGAAACCGACTCGCACCAATATACATACAACTTTTTCGTAGTTTCCAAAAATACGAAGATATCTATCCCTATAATTTCTCATAACTTCCAAAATTTGAATATACATAATCATATAATATTTCACAACTTCCCAAAATCTGACAAACTCTTCAGATACTCCAACAGACCATCTTTTTCTTTCTCTCTTCCACGTTTGTACACTATTTAACCTTTTTTTAAACAGGTGTACTATTTAACTTTGAAATTAGTAATTAATGTGCTGTCAGCACTTATTATCCTTGGGCATTGTAATATCTCATGTCATGGTACTATCAATTTTGTCTTATCACTCTCAACTATCTCTCATATTTATTTATCATATTTATTGTCTTTGAGGGTGCAACCTACCAAAACAACTTTTTCTCTCTAACATATACAGAGTTTTTTTTTTTTTGGTCTGTAAAAAAAAAAAAAAAAACCTTCATCTCAAGGTATTCTCCCAATAATCTCTCTCTCTCTCTCTCTCTCTCTCTCTCTCTCTCACTCACTCACTCACTCACTCCTTGAAACATCCTCTTGTTGTCCATCTAAAAGTATGATCTCAACTTATCAAGGCAATGATAGTAGTAAAAACTATCAAATCTAAGATCATTCGTGCAAACTATATGAGATTTGAGATCTATAACCAAAAACCAAAAAAATCTCTTGTATCTCTTACCTTTTATTTTAGCTTCGTTTGGGATATGGGTTGGCTTTTTGGCTATTTTTGCCTAGGGCTAAAATATCTCGTTTGGGATGAACTTTTTAGCTTTCTTGACTTCTGTGAGAGAAAAAATGAAATGATTATGGTATGAATATGATAACTTTTAGCCTAGGGCTAAAAAGCCTATTTTGTCTTTTTGTGGCTATTTTAGCTCCAACCCATCCCTAACCCACATGCCAAACCAAGACTTTGTTTAGTTTTCAAGAAAATCTCAAAAAAGTAATAGATCTAGAATATGTAGTAAAAATTATCTCCCACCATCTCCCTCCATATCAATTTGTGTTTGTTTTTTTGGTTGCAATCTTTGTTTCTCCCTATGTCTAGATTTTTTTTTCAATGAAACTCAAGAAATAGAAAAACCAATGGCCGACCAAAGCCACCTGCCAATTTGAATGAATTGAACCGGTCGATTTTGAACTCAAGAATGGTTGATAACGGATGGAAAAGTCTTCACCCGAAATGATTGGCTCGAGTGACGGTTTAATGGTGAACCTAACTTGATCCGACTCATGCACACTCCTAGTTTCTGGTAAGTGTTCCCTCGGGTGGTTTTGGAGCTGTGAGTCAATTTCTTTTATTTATTTTATTTGATTTGTTAGATTCAGCAGTAACTAGGTTGAATTAATTCATTGTTGTAATAATTTCTTCAACCCCCATTCTTTTTTTCTTTTTATTATTATTTATTCAATGTTGTAATAGTCTCTCTCTCTCTCCCTCTATCTCTCTCTCTCTCTTTTTCTCCCTGTCCCCTCCTTTCTTATTCAAATTGTTGTAATAACTTCCAACTCCACCTTTTTTGTTTTTTTTTTATTTATTTATGCGCTTTATGTGTAGCATCATGTTTTATTTATCATATTCATGCTTTGCATCCATTTTTCTTGCATTGAGATTTGACTAATTTACGTCTATGAGTTTTATCAATTCTTATGTGCCTTTGTGCGCTAATTCATGCCTTGAAATGATTCACATATCATGTACTTAGTAGTTAAATCCTTAGTTGCATTTTGTGTACGTATTGCATTAGCTATTTGTATACAGGATCATGCATATATATAGCATATTATTTCTTGGTTTGCCAATGAGAAGTATTAGGTGAGCATTTACAGCTTTAGCATTCCAGTTGGGTATGCTATTTTACCATGTTTAGCATCTTACCATGCGGCTATGTGCTTAAATGATATACCTTCTTGAATGCCAGTGAATAAATGTTGTGTTGTTTAGGTTGGAATGATGTTGATTGATATACACGTGAGCTCAGTTTCTCTATGAGTTGTACATTTATTAAAACCTTTCAAAATGCAAAAAATTAAGGCATACCAAAATAAGTGACATGATCTATAATTGCATGCCCCACATAGTAATGTTAGCATTATTAAAACAATCGGAACATGAGCATATAATGTTTATAAAACTTATATCATGGTTTAGTAGAGGTCGATCTTTTGATCGGATGAACGAATGTGCTCAATTCATGACCTTCCCCCCCTTATACCTAAGGATCCGAATAGAGGCATCTTTGGTTATGACGAACAGTGGCCTTAGGCACGAGTCACGAATTTCCTTATTTTTCCAAAAGATTAGGTAGCGACTTTGAAATCTGGTGATATAGTCAATTTCTGGCATATTTTGCAATAAATGGATTTTCTATAAAAGTTGACGAATTTGGATTCTCATTTTTGGTTTCACATTCAACTAGTGAGACTAGATCAGAAGATTGAGAGTCTAAACTGTTGGGCGCGCTTGGTAACCCCAAAAGCATTGCATACATACCCATTATGAGTTATTACCATGTTCTTGCTGTTGTTAACTTAGGGTTTTCAATACAAAGGTTTTGGAAATCCTATGGCAGTTCTGAAAATCACTAAGTTTTACATTTTTCTAGTGTGATTCAATAACAAAACCCAAATTTCAGTCTAGAGTATACGAAAACAGGCTAATGTGCAAGAAATTCTAGAAAGACTAGAGAAATCTAGATAAAGTATGAAGAATACTATGAACAAGTTCAAGAAAGTAAGAACCAATACTGAAATCTATGGTTTAGAAGACTTACGGGTAGGTAATGGAGGAATGAATTCCGGATTCGTGATCGCCAAAGTGAGACGAAACTTTTAATTAGAGCAAAATCGCGTTTTTGTCGTTGGAGATAGTGATTGGAGCTATTGTAGTGGTGAACTCGAAGAGGAACAACAATACCGATTAGAGAGTAGATAGAGAAAATCTGAGAGAAGAGAGAGAGTTGGAATGAGAAAGTGAAGAGGCGAAGAGAGAAGATTGAGGGTTTTGGTAAGAGAAACGATAGCAAAAATGCAATCATTTCAAATTCTTAGGATGGTTGGCGTCAGCTGGCGTTAGGTTAGGTGACGTGCATTAGTGATGGGATATATAAGAACCAATGAGGTGATGACACGCCAGTGTGTTTGTTCTGACAATTTTGAGTTTGTTTTGACTTGACAAATTACGAATCTTGAAGTTCCTGAACAAGCAGGTGATGATCTCGGCTAGTGGAGTAATCTTAAATAGGATGGAGCATCTTGGTTATTGGTCCTTGGTTTTTGATTCTTGGCAAGTGGATACATAAAAGTCCTTGTTTATTGAAATCGATGAGTCATGATCTTGGTTAGAGAAATGTATCTAACATGCTCGGAGGCTGGACGATATTGGTTTTATCACCTCAGTTTGCCAAGGTAATAAAATCTAGGGGCAATTATAAGGACATATTTTTAAGGTTGTCCACATGGCCTAGGTTATTAGCCGAGGTGTTACGTAGGTAATTCATATTGTCGAGATGTGATGCAAATATACTGGAGTTCAGGATGTTCGGATAAGGGACAAGAGTCCTAGTTGATATCAGACTACCTGTTTGGTTAAGGATGGACTCTTGAGACAGTTGGTTCTAATCTGAATAGAAGGAGTCTTGGATTGGTGATATCTTTGTGAGGGATAGAATCCTATGAAGTAAGACTTATAGGGGACAAGGGCACTGTTTATTATAAAAGAAAGGTACCCCGTGGGTTTAAGGTATGTTTTATCTTAGAAGGAGGAATTTTGGATAATTAATATTCTTATAAGGAATAGAGTCCTATGAAGTAAGACTTCTAAGGGATATGGGCATTTTTCATTATAAAAGGAAGACACTCTGTGGGTCTAAGGTATGTTTTACTTTATGAGTTTTGTAATTGAGTTGATATCTTTGAGAGATAACTTTGTTGATTTGATCATCAAAGTGCCCTTAAGTGGGCGAGCCACCACTGTTTGTTGTCTTCTTGTGTGCAAGTGTTTGGCTTCTCTATCCTGACGTGCTCTTCGACTTTGTTCCTTGAATCTCGGAGACGAGATTCGATTGGTTATGAGGTTAGATTTGAACATCGACAATATTGGTAATAGATATGAATAGTGAGAATCATACCACTAATGTAATTATGACAATCAAATGTAACATATAAATATTGTTTGAGTATTATTATTCAGATCCAAAAGTTAAATTCATTTTCCAAATTCAATGATGTGATACTCTATTAAAATATTTAAATTAACTCTCTTTCTCATTTATTCTCTAATTATCAACCAATCATTTTATTAACACATTTAATTTGAAAAATAAATTATATATCATAATGTTATTATAACATTATTGTAGTGAGAGTCACACCATTAATATAATTAAATGTAATATATAAATATTGTTGTTGTAACATTATTGTAACTAGAATGGCAGAATTATTCCTACGATCCTAGGCATGTGACTACTTGTGTAGTCATTTCATATTCTTTGACAACAAGCAAGTTGAACCATGGAGCGATTCACCCCTTTCTTATAAAAGAAAAAAAAAATTATTTGTGGTTAATAATATGATGTTATCCCTTGTATATCATAAATATTATCATCTGAATTATTGTTTTTTCCTAATTCCCTATTTAATTATTTGTTTCTTTGAACAGTTGCTCAAAATTTTCAACCCATGACACCTAATGTTGATGGTTGCAAATGGTGACCCTCCATGTTGCTTCTCAACATTGTCAATGAACATACACTTATTAAGAGATCAAAAATTCAATTTCTTCAACTATGACTTTCTATGTATTTAAAAGTAATAATAATAATAATAATAATAATAATAATAATAATAAGGAGTTTATATTTCATCTACCGACAATGGAAAAAGAATTGAGATAAACTATCAATAGGTCTTAATAGTTAGATTTAATTTTTATAAACTCTTATTGAAAATAAGTCTTAGTAAAATCGTCACTAAAATTAAATTTTTGTGACGATTTTTTGCATGTCACTAAAATTTGACAATTAGATTTTTTTTTAAACACAATTTTTATAAATTGTCGCTAAAATTTCCAATTAATAACATTTTTATGAAGAATTTTCAGACTATCGTTGAAAATTAAAAATTAATGACTTTTTTTGTGATGATTTTTTTAAACTATTGCTAAAACTTATAATCAATGATTTTTTTATTTTTTTTTTTGTGATGAAAATTTTAAACTATTGCTGAAATTTAACAATTAGTGATTTTTTTAATTTTGTTTGATGAAAAATGACATTAATTCTCACAAAATCTATTGGACAATAAATTTACTTATTTGGACCTACACGTAAATGCTCAAAATAATTGATAGGAATAGGGACCCACAACTTGTTAGAATAGATATTTCAATAATTGACTATCCAAGTTTCATTAGACAGCTTGAGTTTTTAATTTTGGATTTGTGAACGAGTTTATGAACGGAAATAAAACAGGCAAGGGATAATTGAAAAAAATTGCTACATTCAATTATTGCTATTTTTCATTTTACTCAACAAATGCCTCCACAAATTCTAAGATCTAAACAGCTATTCAGAGTTAAAAACTAAAACAGATAAGAGGTGAAAACAAATGTTGACTTACTATTTCCCCTTGAATTAAACATTCTCAGTTGTCACTTGCTATTGTTGAGTATTTTAAGAGCCCTTTCAAGCATCCAAACCAATTTGCAGCCACACCCATCTCATGAAGGTGTTGTTTCTCTTGCTCAATGCAAGATTTGTACATATAATTAATAAAGCCCTTCATATGGTAAAACAATCAAAAAAACATTATGTTTCTCCTTTCGTATGCAAAAGCCAAACAATTAATTAATTTAGAAGGTGACCTTTTCATTCCCATGCAACATATAAGGGACATAAAACCCGAGTTTGGGACCCTAAACATAACTAACATGGCGTCTTAGAGGCCCATGGATGGCCTACCACCTCAAACTACCACTCGAATGAACATGGCTGGTATCTAGGAGGAGTAATGTTACAAACACGGAACCAATGCACAGAAAAATACCTAGGAGAGTTGAATGTGAACCACTCATTATATTATTCAGTATATTTCTGTGAATTCTCTGCAGACATCTTTATTGCGACATTGCACACCACCGGTATGAGGTGCTGGTCCCTGGAAGCTCATGTGGGCTATCTGCAGGTGCTATTGCTTACTAGAAAATAATCCTTCAAGTCCCTCTTGCTTATGTTGTTATTTTCCATGTTGGGGGAGGTCATAGTCTCTCACAAGTGGGACTAACAGACAATCATTGGTTCCTAACCGACAACATTTGGATAATAAATCCCCTCATGGCATGCTTTTTGTGGGTTTAGGGTTTGATGGGAACTCTCCGAAAGAAAATTCTTTGGGGGGTTTAGGATCACAGAAACCTGTTGGATTCATAAAAATGGAAACAAATATTAGCATAAAAAACTGAAACCATACACTTCTTTTCATTTTTAAATCATAAAAAGGGAAATAACTGTCTTATGGCTCAAATTGTTCATTGTCATACAAAATCAAAGCTAGTACAAATATATAGAACAAGTATTTAGGTTGTGTTTGGTAAAATTTTCAGGTTTTCAACTTGTTTGGTTCTTCAAAAAGCTCAAAAAAAGTTGCTGAAAAGGAAAATTACCAAACTCCCTACGTTTTCACTGTACAACCACCTAAACATGTAATTTTACAATTTTAAGCTGAAAAAGCTAAAATTAAAAGTTTCACCAAACAGAAAAAATATAAATTTGCACCAACCTTTCTTTGTTTATTGTTCTTTTGTGTTTTATATGGTATTGATAGGTTCATATCACATTGCCATCAATTGATTACAAAGCTATTATTTTCTGACAGAACACCAAAGCCAAATTGCATTCAATGTTTGCCATTCCATTTTTTGTTAACATTCTACATGAAAAACAAAAAATGCTTAGGAATAAATCCTAAACCCGCGAGGGTCAATTTGAATGGTAAAAATCACCCATATTCTATTCAGGAGGTCTTATATTCATGTTCTGATATACTATTTTGCTTGATATGTGAGGTTAACGGACGGTCGCACATATCTTGCGTTTGCGCTCCTAGGATTGATCTAAAGGGCCCTACCTACCCTAGATTATAAAAAATAAAAATAAAACAAAGATCAAAGAAAATCCACTATAAATCTTGAAGGGCTCTGTTTATAAATCCTCAGCACCACCTCCGCAATATTCTCACAATGAGCAGACAAATTTGAAGATTTTGGCCAAAGCATTTTATTGGTTGCTAGGGATGCTTTTTTTCAACTTCCTAACTTACAATTGTCTATTTTAAAAGAAGCCAACAAAATGATAGCCATATCATTTGTTCTTTTTGTACTTATTATACATGAGTTGATTCTCATTTTTTTTTAAAATAAACTACTTGGAACATATATACACAAATAGTTTTTCCATATGCAGATAATATATAATGTGTATACATATTCGATTCTCTCAAGTTCTGAAATGGTCGGCACTGTAACTACTCTTTATGTATATATATATATATATATATTAGCTTGGAAATGAATGGCTCCAAAACTTATTTTATTTTATTTTTTCTAATCGGTAGATGTTAGTTGTTAGTTGTTAGTTATTACAATAACACCTATAGGAAAAAATCTCCTCACCCTTGACAAAGCACCTAAATACTTGCATTCTCTCAATTCAACTCCTCTAAGGATAGTTGAAGTTATGGCCTATCCAAAGATTTAAGTCGTACAGAAGGTATAGTAGTTAATTAGACTAGACTTAATTGGTTAATGGCTCCAAAACCATGATAGTGATGCATTTGTCCCCAACATGGTAGGACCTTAATTAAATCCCTCCTTATTTTTCAACTATGAAACCTTTCTCTAGCTAATGTTTAAATTTAAAAAAAAAAAAAAAAAAAAAAAAAAAAAAAAAAACAACAACAACAACAACAACAACAACAACAACAACAATTTTGACAATAAATCAATGATTTTGAATTAAAAACTTGATTATAAAACCATTCTTGCACATACCCTTATGATTTCAAAGCTAATTTAAGCAAATTAACCTAACACATTATGATTATCGATATGTCGTATATTGCAATTATTTTATTTATTTATTTAATTATTTAAGTATTTTTAGTTTTCTTCTAAATATTATTTATAAATAATAACAGACATTTCATTCTAGATGCCTTATCTCTATTCTTGTTTGAAGATTCATCTATAATGACAAAAAAAATGTTTTGAAAAATGCAATATATATATATATATATATATTTGTTGCTTGAAATTTATGTATGGTTCATTTAACATTTGATTTGGTTTTCAGAATTTATTTTTTAAATTAAAAAAAAAACCTAAATACTAATTTAACAAAAAAATAATAAATATAAGCACTTATATCATCTACTATTAACTATAAATTCTTATTTATTTAATTTAATTTAATTATATATACGCCAAATTATTTAATCAAACAAAGCCCCTAATTGTGTACATATACATACTTATATATTTACACTTATTTAATTTAATTTAATTATATATATGCCAAATAATTTAATCAAACAAAACCCCTAATTGTATACATATACATACTTATATATTTACACACAGAAGGTTATTCGCAGAGTCAACCAATCCACATTGAATTGAGCATATAAATCATCACAAATTCACAATAGAGGATACGATCAGAATCTATCATCGTTGAAATAGATCGGCAAAGCAAATCAATTAAAAAATTAAATATATGCATACAGAGGCTTTGTCTATCAGTGCTTGGAACTGATCCATGGTCGATGCTTGGAACTGATCAAAATACATGGGTTGAGACTTTGCTCCATCAATGTTTTGAATTGATTGATGGTCGAGGAGGGAAGAGGGAACAACTCCGGTGGTGGGGAGAGGAGATGGGGTGGTGACGGTGGTTGGAGAGGGGAAGTTAGATCGAGTGGTCGGTATTGTGAGAGGTGATAATACGTGTGCACAGTGAGATTCGGACGGTTTGAAAATAAAATTATAAATTAAATAACGGATTAGGGGATCGGTGGATTGCCAAATCATGGTTTGGGCAGTTTTGGATGAATTGGCGAATTGAACAATATTTTAAGGGAGCTTCTATTTGCATACACTCATTCCATTCTGTGCACACACTTAATGATAATTATTTTTATTATAATTTTATTCTCAAGTGAAATTACTATTATGGACATCATACACAATAAACACATTCGGAAGTTGAATGCCGAAAAAATGAAAAAAATCGAAATTCTACTTTCGAATAAGTTGTTTATTTTCGTAATGCTACTTTCGAACAAGTTGTTTATTTTCGGAATGTAACTTCCGAACCAGTTATTTATTGAGAAGGATGTGCATAGAGTGTAATGGGTGTGTGCAAATAGAAGCTCTCATATTCTAACTAATTATCAAACATTTACGTAATATATAATACTAATTTCATATGTATAACTATTAATTTGTAACAAATTTCACATCTTAAATATCTCTCTTATACTTATTTTTACTTTGATATTTTATTAGAGATTAAAAAATGTATATGTATAACTATAGTGGAACAGACCAGTTTTGAAAGAAAATTATAAAATTTAATATGTAATTTGCGGTTAGCGAATTGAACAGTACAAATTGATGTGGCTAGATGCTGTTTTAACGGATTGTGCCGTATTTTGCAGCCCTAACGACAGTAGAGCTTGGGAAGGGAAGATGGCGTTGCTGGAGATGGTGAGTGAGGACATGTAGTAGAGAAGATTGGGTTACAAGTTAGGGAAAGATGGGGTTGCTGGAGATTGTGAGTGAGGACATATGGTAGAGAAGATTGGGTTACAAGTTAGGGGAAGATGGGGTTGCTGGAGATGGTGAGCGAGCACATATGATAGAAAAGATGGAGCTACAGGTTAGGGTTTGTAGAGTGAAGTTGGGATTGTTAAGCTATGGTGAAGAAGAAGATGACAAGGGTATAAATGTCTTTTTAGTTTAATTTTACTTTAATTTTTTGTTTGAAAAAAAGTTTACTTGTGAGCTTGGTGCATGTATTGCAAATTCCGATAATTTAGACAGAAGTGTAATAATTGTAATTTAATCCAAAATCATGGATGAAATGTCTGCATATATTCAAACTTAAGAAAATCATTTGTAACAGCCTAAAATTATAAGGCGGTAAAATACTTTTTATCCTTGATAAAAATTCTATTAATTTTTTAATTTAACTAATTAATACAAACTTTTCCTTATCCCTGCATTTTATATCCCACCCCTCACTTGGAATTTAATAATGAGGATACTTGTCTAGATGGACTCTTATGTATTTCAATTTTCTTTGTCAAATATCAAATTATGCACTTCATAGAATTATTAATTCAATTCTAAATCATTTCCACCGAAACAAAAATCGCTTTAATTCACTGCATATTTTAGGCGAATGAGAGAAGAAAAACAAAACAATTTTCCAATTGGGCATGTGGTTTGTGGGGTCATGTGAGCTTAGCTGTTGGTATAGTTTAGTAGGAACATGTGCATGTGCACCGTTTGATCCCTTGTAAAATGACCTTAAAAAAACATTATTTGATTCAGATTTTGTGGTTTTTGCCTTCTCTCTCAAATGTTACCATTTCTAAGTTGTCACTTTCAAACATACAACAATGCCCCCATCTATCTAACTCCTCAAAGTCCTCAACTTGGCCTCCATTTTCCTATATAAGTAAAGCCCCATTCCCTCTTTTTCTACTAAGAAGCTCTTAACACACAATCTTCTCTCTCCTCTCTATCATCTATCCATCTCTCTCTCACACACTCTCTCAATGGCTATTCAAGCGTTTTCCATTGTTTCTCTTCTATTCTTCTTCTTCTTCAATTTATGCCTCCATGGCGCTTATGGTGACTATGGAGGGTGGCAAGGTGCTCATGCCACTTTCTATGGTGGGGGTGATGCAACTGGCACAATGGGTAAGTTAGACAAGTTATACACCCAAAAAAAAAAAAAAAAAAAAAATGCACAAAATTTATTCATGTGATCCCTTCTAAAATGAATGCAGGTGTTGCTAGCACTACATTATGAGTAGTTATGATAGTATTACCGATTTTGCAAAACAAAGTTACATTGCTTTGTCGCAGGTTCACAATTTTACTTTAATTTGAGTTTTAGACCACAATGGCTTCTTTGCTATTGAGGCCTCGTTTGGGAACAGGCTAATTTAGTAACTTTTTAGCTATTTGGTTAAAAAGGTAGGTAAAAAAAACTTGTATGTTTGGGATGACTTTTTGGCTAATTACGAAAAGATGTGCAAAAAGTAGAGAGAAAAGAGAATCTTTGACTTTTTGATATGAGTTGTTGGCTTTTTGGCTAATTTAGTAACTTTTTGGCTAATTGACTAAAATAGCCTCTTGCCAAACGAGGCCTGAGTTGTTAAAACAATACTAGATTTAAAATTTGACTACAAGGATTTTTTTTTTTTTTGAATTATATATATATATATATATATAAGTTACTTTGTCTAATGTAAAATTTTATAAAAATTGATAGTTTCGGATATGGGTTTCTTATCCATGATGATTTTGGTGTAACAGGAGGCGCTTGTGGATATGGAAATTTGTATAGCCAAGGTTATGGTACTAACACTGCAGCACTAAGCACTGCTCTATTCAACAATGGCTTGAGTTGTGGAGCATGCTATGAGATCAAATGCAATGATGACCCACAATGGTGTCTCCCTGGGACCATTACTGTGACTGCTACAAACTTCTGCCCACCTAACCCTTCTCAGTCTAATGACAATGGTGGGTGGTGCAACCCTCCCCTCCAACATTTTGATTTAGCAGAGCCTGCTTTCTTACAAATTGCCCAATACAAAGCTGGAATTGTTCCTGTGTCTTTCCAAAGGTAAGGGTTGCTCACTAACTATCCTACAGCTTTGCTAGTTGCACAGAACACAAAGATGGGTGTAGGCTCCACACCCCTATGTGTCTTCTATATAATTTTTGGCGATTTAATTTTGTGCAACTAGGATTTTTTTTTTCCCTATTTTTTCTTTCCTCTACATTTCCAAAAGTTAAAAAATCAACTTAAAGTTTAGTCAAAGATTTGCTTGATTTGTGCTAGTAAATTTGAAAAAGGAATAAAAACCAAGGAGTTTGTGCTCTCGTATTGAGTGTGATACATGGATCGTGTCTTACAGACAATAATTTATCCTTCCTCTAAATTGACTCACAAATATGGTTGTGTGATGGTCTTCACAGGGTGCCTTGTGTGAAGAAAGGAGGAATAAGATTTACAATCAATGGTCACTCTTACTTCAACTTGGTCTTGGTTAGCAACGTTGGTGGCGCAGGAGACGTCCAGTCGGTGTCGATTAAGGGGTCTAACACAGGGTGGCAACCCATGTCAAGGAATTGGGGCCAAAACTGGCAGAGTAACTCCTTGCTCAATGGCCAGTCGCTCTCATTTCAAGTCACTACTAGTGATGGAAGGACTGTTACTAGCTACAACGCGGTGCCTGCTAATTGGCAGTTTGGCCAAACATTTGAGGGGGGTCAATTCTAAGTTTTCATGACACCCATTGGGATACAAATTTGTACATGGTGTTGAAATTGAGAATGGGATAGGTTTTGGAGAGACATGAGAAAATTGAGAGTCTATTGACGTGGTGGATTAGTGGCTAACTAATACCCGCTTAGGCCTACACATATATATAAAGTTTGAGTTAAAGTAATTTGTAGACAGAGATATTCAATGGGGAGCCTTAGGTTAAAATTAAGGCCATATGAATATCATGTAAAGTTTGTATATTTAATCCCCAATTTGGTATAGAAACCCAATTTGAGGCAAATTTGTATCAATGAAATTCTTCAGCGCATTTCCATAATTTTTTTTTATGTGGTGTTTTTTTTTTTTTGGGTAAATGTAATTTGTTATCTTAATAAAATCAATCAATGAAGATAAGAGTCTTTATTGTGAAACTCAATCGGTCCATCAACCAATGTGATGTCCAAGTGGATTTTCCTTTCATAAGAAGAGCACAAAATATAGAGTACAAATAGGCATATATAAGAGTAATTTTGGGGTTGCAATGATCAAGTGGATCATCCTATGTGAGCTTTTGGGTATGGTCTAGGGACTTATGAGTATGTCATATTAAGTGGACTTGCTGTTTAATAGGTCCTTATCATAATTAATGACATTTTTCATTATATACTATTAAAAAAATCACTAATTGTTAATTTTTAGCAATAGTTTGAAATTTTAATTACGAAAAATGTCATTAATTATAAGTTTTAACGACAGTTTAAAAAAATCATTATAAAAAAACGTCACTAATTTTTAACTTTCAGTGACAGTTTGAAAAATTCGTCACATAAAAACATTACTAATTGTAAGTTTTAACAACAACTTATAAAAATCATGACAAAAAAGTCACTGATAGTCAATTTTTAGCAACATATGTAAAAAATTATCACAAAAATTATTTTTAGTGACGATTGTAGTAAGACATATTTTCAATAAGATTTTATGAGAATTAAGTTTAACTATTAAGACCTATTGATAGTTTACTCTATGAGGATTTATAAGTTGAAAGTTTTGTTTATTATGAAAAGATGTTTAAAAAAATAAAAAAGTGATTTGATATAAAAAAATTAATAAGTCAATAAACAACTTATTTATGATATTACCAAATGAGCCGCTAAACTTGAAAGTCTACTCATATTTTTGTCATTTAAGAAACCTTGGCTTCTAGGTGACAAGGCTCTTTTTATTTTATGTCTAGTAATGAATGTTCCGCATTGGTTGTTCCCTTTTTTTTTCATAGAAAAATCAAACTCTCAATTTGTGACAAGAAAATCAGTTTATTTTTATTTATTTATATGTTTTTAGCCGTCATAAATGAGAAAAAAAAGTCCCAAAAAGAGGAAAAAAAGGTTTAAGCTCGGTTAGAAATTATAATTTCTTACACAAAAGTAATTTGTCAAATATCTTCTTAAAACTAATTTTAATAATTACATAAAAAAATGTTTTTCTTAGCATTTTTTTTTAAAACTTGTGTTTCATTTCTCATTTCGAAAATATGTTGTTTTTGTTATTGGGATTAATCCACATATCCATTTATTTGAATTGATTCCATTTGAAAATTTTATATTCACTTGTTTATAATTGAAATAATTTAATTCAATTATTTCTACACAAAAGTATTAGACAAATACGATAGATGAGGGGAGAATTTTTTTAAGGTCCTTGCTATTAAAATTTTATAAAATAAATTAGATACCATATTTTCATAGTAGTTAGGGTTTCTCAACATTTTTATAGAGAAAATCGACTCAGAAATTTTTTGACTTGACTCAAAGAAATTTTAGCCTGACACAAAAAAATTTCAGTCTTGAAATAAAGAAATTTCGTCGAGAGACCATAGCTAATTAAAAAAAAAACATCTTGAACCTCTCCTATGATTGCTAATATTCCCACTATTTTTTTTTTTTTTAGTCTCACTTATTTTGAAACCCCATTTATAAATTTTATATTATATATATATATATATATATATATTTTTTTTGAACACCTCACTTAAGATTAAAATTACCCTCTGGCCTCTCAAATCCTAACCCCACTCATATTCCTACCCCTGCACTCTGTTGAATATTTTCTACAGATTCTGGCCATGTGATGGAAAGTGGCAGCCAGCTACATGGTGGGGAAGCCATGAGGCCATGTGAGTTGGCCATGAGGCCATGAGAGAAGCCATGTGAAGCTTCAATCTGGAAAGCCACCGAAAGCACAACAATGGGCTGGCAGCCAGCTCATTTTCTTGCATTTGTAATCTCTATATATAGAGAAGCTAAGGAGAGTTGAGGACACAGCTGAGATAACAGAGGTGTGAGCTTAGAGAGCAAAGAGAGAGAGAATTACAGAGAGTGTTATAATTCTTACCATTTTGTTCAATATAGTGAATCCGCTGCCCGTGGACGTAGGCGACTTGCCGAACCACGTTAAATCTTGTGTGTTATTGCTTGTTTGAGTTCCCTGGTGTGCCCCCGATCCGCAACAATTGGTATCAGAGCTCGGGTTACGAAAAATCAAATTTTTCCCGAAAGTGCCCAGATTTCGAAGTGCTCAAAATCCACTTTTGACCATACCAGCAGGAAGAACTCCCCGAGAGGAGTCCAGGACAGCAAAAACAGAGTCCAACGGAGGCCGGACGCGCTCTCACGCGCCTCTGGAATTTTGCGCGTGAGGCCCAGTCGCTGCACGCGCCCCCACGCGCCGTGAAGAGAGTCGGCGCATCGGCCCAGTCTCACGCATGCGCCGCACGCGCTTTCAGAGGTAGACGACGCCTGCGTTCACGCCCAGACACGCGCCGCACGCGCCCACGCCAACCGACGTCATCAGCCGATCGAAGCCGAGCCGTTGAGCCGGAGCTGCGTTGACTGCGCCACCGATCCTCCGTTGACCGCGCCGCCTGCGCCGTTGACCAGCCGTTGACCATAGAAATTATCCGGTGCATCTCAGCGCACCAGATTTTGCAGATCTGACCCGTCCAAAGTGTTTTTGCCAGATCGGAGCCATTCGGAGTCCGTTTTTGACGATCCAATAGTGCTTCCCAACTATTTGGAGTATTCCGGACACATCTGTATGGTCAGTTTTTTAAATTGAAGTTTTTAAAAAAATGGCAGAATCTAGATCAACCGAGTCCGTAAGTAATTCAGCCAGTACAAGCACTTCTAGGCATTGGACCCCGGTGTCCCATGCCAAGTTCGAGATAGAGAAGTTCGATGGAAGCAGCAACTTCGGCATGTGGAGATGCGAAGTTAAGGATATGCTTGTCCAAATGAACTTGCACTTCACTCTGGGAGACAAACCAGATGACCTGGACGAGATAGAATGGGAGAGGGTGAATCTCCTGGCCTGCAGTTCCATCCGACTTTGCCTTGCAAAAGAGGAGAAGTATGCCTTTACAGAATATGATATTGCGAAGAAGCTTTGGAAGGCGCTGGAAGATAAGTTCATGACAAAGAGCATTGAGAACCGGCTCTACTTGAGGAAGAGGTTGTTTCGTTTCGACTACATTAAAGGTATTTCGATGAACGAACACCTAAATAACTTCAACAAAATTATTACGGATTTGAAGAATTTGGATGATCAAGTTGGTGATGAAGACAAAGCACTGTTATTGTTAAATTCCTTGCCTGACTCGTATGATCATCTCACTACTACTTTACTGTACGGTAAAGAGAAGATCAAGTATATTGATGTTGCAAACGCCTTGGTGAACAATGAGTTCAGAAGGAAAGATAAGTCTGCAAACAGGGACTCAACATCCGAGGCATTAACAGTCAGAGGCAGAACAAATAACAGAAGAAATACAGGGCGAGGAAAGTCTCGCTCAAAATCCAGGAGGAAACCTTCAGACAAAAGACGTCTTGCAAAAGACGAGTGTGCAGCTTGTCGCGAGAAGGGGCATTGGGCAAAAGATTGTCCAAATAAAGACAAGACAGAAGAGAAGGTGAATATTGCACGAAATGGAGATAATGATGAAGGAGGAGCCTTCACAGTTTCATCATATGGCCAGTCTGATGAATGGATAATAGATTCCGGATGTTCATTCCATATGTGTCCTAACAAGCAGTGGTTCTCGAGCTTACGAGAGTTCGATGGAGGAGTTGTGCTGATGGGCAACGACCAAGCTTGCCAGACAAAGGGGATTGGAACAATTAAACTGAAGATCCATGATGGAACAATCAGAATTCTTGAAGATGTACGGTATGTAGCAGATCTAACCAAGAATCTCATCTCAGTGGGAGTTTTAGACTCCAAAGGTTACAGAGTAACCATGGAAGGTGGAGTCCTTAAAGTTGTTCGAGGAGCATTGGTTGCAATGAAGGGTACTCGACAGGGAAATTTATATTTCCTAGATGGCTCTACAGTCACAGGGAGAGTGGCTGTCTCCACCAGTTCCAGCTCAGAAGATGATGCATCAGACACTTCCAAACTTTGGCACATGCGCCTAGGGCATGTCGGTGAGAAGGCTTTACAAGTGTTGGTAAAGCAAGGCCTGTTGAAAGGCGCCAAGACGGGGAAGCTTGAGTTCTGCGAGCATTGTGTATTGGGCAAGCAAACAAGAATCAAGTTTGGTACTGCAATTCACCGTACCAAAGGGATTCTAGCCTACGTCCACACCGACGTATGGGGTCCTTCCAAGAATGCTTTGTTGGGAGGTAAACACTACTTTGTGTCGTTCATTGATGATTTCTCTAGAAGAGTTTGGATTTATACAATGAAACACAAAGATGAAGTCTTAGACATCTTTCTTACGTGGAAGAAGATGATTGAGACCCAGACAGGCAGACGGATCAAGAAGCTCAGATCTGACAATGGTGGAGAATATACATCAGATCCCTTCTTTGAGGTTTGCCAGAATGCAGGGATAATGAGACATTTCACAGTTCCTGGAACACCGCAGCAGAATGGAGTTGCAGAACGCATGAACCGCACTTTGGTGGAGAAAGTCCGATGTATGCTGTCACAGTCTGGATTGAGCAAGGCATTTTGGGGCGAGGCATTGAACTATGCTCGTCATCTTGTCAACAGACTACCTACTGCAGTATTAGATGGGAAGACTCCCATGGAGGTATGGTCAGGAGTCCCAGTTACTGATTATGATCAGTTACGTGTCTTTGGATGTCCAGCATATTTTCATGTTACAGAATCTAAGTTGGATCCAAGAGCCAAGAAAGCCATCTTCTTGGGCTTAGGTGACGGTGTCAAGGGATACAGACTGTGGTGCTCTGAATCAAAGAAAGTTCTCATCAGAAGAGACGTTACCTTTAATGAGTCTGCAATGCTGAAGCAACCAGATCCTCAACAGAATGAGGAAGCATTGAAGAAGTCAGTGCAGGTGGAGTTTGAGACTCCAGCAAAGACTAGTCAGCCAATCAACCATCCTGAAGAAGTCTCAGAGGATAGCTCTGAAGAGAGTTCAGATGAAAATGAAGATCCAGAGGCTCCGCAACAATCAGAACCCATTGCAATCAGGAAAGGAAAAAGGGTTACTAAGCAACCCAGTTGGATGACCGATATGGTAGCGTATGCACTTCCAATCATTGAAGACAATGTTCCTTGCACTTTCAAAGAAGCCGTGCATAATGCAGAAAGTGTCAATTGGAAGGAGGCTATGGATGAAGAGATCGGGTCACTTCACAAGAACCAGACTTGGGAGTTGGTGCAACTTCCAAAAGGCAAGAAAGCAATTGGGTGTAAGTGGGTTTACACCAAGAAGGAAGGCATTCCAGGCAGAGACAACATCAGATTCAAAGCTAGATTGGTAGCTAAAGGCTATGCTCAGAAGGAAGGAATAGACTACAATGAGGTATTCTCACCTGTTGTGAAGCACACGTCTATTCGCATCTTGTTAGCTTTGGTTGCACAGTTTGATCTCGAGCTCGCCCAACTCGACGTCAAAATTGCCTTCTTACATGGAGATCTTGAAGAGGAGATATACATGTCCCAGCCAGATGGTTTCAAAATTGCTGGAAAAGAGAATTGGGCCTGTAAGCTGAACAAATCGTTGTACGGATTGAAGCAATCCCCGAGACAGTGGTACAAGCGATTTGATCGGTTCATGATGGAGACAGAATACACAAGAAGTCAATTTGATCATTGTGTATATTTCCGTAAGCTTCCCGACGGTTCCTTCATCTATTTGCTCTTATATGTAGATGAAATGCTGATTGCATCTACGAGCAAGGTGGAGATTGACAAACTCAAGGCACAGTTAGCAAGGGAGTTTGAAATAAAGGATTTGGGAGAAGCAAAGAAAGTTCTTGGCATGGAGATCAAGAGAGACAGGAAGAAGGGCACGGTTTGTCTGACACAAACCCAGTATCTGAAAAAGGTGTTAGACAGATTTGGCATCAATGGGAAAACCAAAGCTGTAAGTACACCATTGGCCCCTCATTTCAAGCTTAGTGCTTCGTTGTCTCCACGCACAGAAGAAGAACGGAAGCATATGGCACAGGTTCCATATGCAAATGCAGTTGGTGCATTAATGTATGCTATGGTTTGTACACGGCCTAACATCTCGCATGCTGTGAGTATGGTAAGCAGGTATATGCATGATCCAGGAAAAGAACACTGGCAGGCAGTGAAATGGATCCTAAGGTACATACATGGCACGGTCAATCTGGGATTGAAGTTCGAGAGAGATAACCGACTCGGGCAGAATTTGGAAGGATATGTGGACTCAGATTATGCTGGTGACTTAGACAAACGCCGGTCAACAACAGGGTATTTATTTACGCTTGCTAAAGGGCCGGTAAGTTTGAGGTCAACGCTTCAGTCAACGGTGGCTTTGTCTACTACAGAGGCAGAGTACATGGCAGTGACGGAAGCCTTTAAGGAAGCTATTTGGCTACATGGGTTGATTGAAGACTTGGGAATTGTTCAGAAGCACGTTGAGGTGTTTTGTGACAGTCAGAGTGCCATTTGTTTGGCAAAGAACCAGGTTCATCATGCCCGCACCAAGCACATTGATGTCCGTTTCCATTTCATCCGAGAAATTGCGAATGAAGGGGATATTCTGCTTCAAAAGATTGGTACTGCAGATAATCCGGCCGATATGCTCACAAAGGTAGTTTCTGGGATCAAGTTCCAACATTGTTTGGACTTGGTCAACATCTCTCGGAACTGAGCACCTTCTGGTGCGTGGCAGTGTTGATCGATCACTATGTTGGATAAGAGAATCCTTGCCAAGGTGGAGATTTGTTGAATATTGGCTACAGATTCTGGCCATGTGATGGAAAGTAGCAGCCAGCTACATGGTGGGGAAGCCATGAGGCCATGTGAGTTGGCCATGAGGCCATGAGAGAAGCCATGTGAAGCTTCAATCTGGAAAGCCATCGAAAGCACAACAATGGGCTGACAGCCAGCTCATTTTCTTGCATTTGTAATCTCTATATATAGAGAAGCTAAGGAGAGTTGAGGACACAGTTGAGATAACAGAGGTGTGAGCTTAGAGAGCAAAGAGAGAGAGAATTACAGAGAGTGTTATAATTCTTACCATTTTGTTCACTATAGTGAATCCGCTGCCCGTGAACGTAGGCGACTTGCCGAACCACGTTAAATCTTGTGTGTTATTGCTTGTTTAAGTTCCCTGGTGTGCCCCCGATCCACAACACACTCACCCCTACCCCATGCCAGCAATCACCTTTGACGCATCTGTTGGAAAAAATGGTTTTATATAGGCATATTTTTTAACCCAATTTGGGTGGACCCCAAACAACGTTTGGGGTGGGTTCGACGAGGTGAAGTGTTCCTTGCCGCGTGGCAAGTCACACGGTGAATACGGAATGTCAAAACCATTTATGAGTGAATGGGAAGTTGACATCGTTTTCAAGTTTAACATTAATTTCTTAATAAAATTCTTTTGAATTTTTTCAATAAGAAATTAGTGTGGGAATTTAATTTAAATCTAAATTCAAATTTTTGGATTCCTAAAGTAGTTTCCTAAAGTTTGTCAAATAGATTAATATTTATATTCCAAACAGGTTTTATTAAATCTATTATACTATTGGCTTTATTTTGATTATCTAGTCTAATAGTTTAATAATATTTATATTTCAACACTTTAGAATTTAGTCTCCTTTGACTACTTCTTCAAATTGTTTGAAAGATGTATAACTGTTCCTGTACAACGGCTTGAAATATATTGAAACAGTTGCAAATTGTTTGAAATTTGAATGACATCTGTTCATTTCAAATATAATCTGTTCACCTTTTTATGTACCTGTTCGGGTCTATTAATACAAGACTTGTTCCAGCAGATGTGGGGTGAATAAAAAACATCCAGGAAAAAATTCTTCGGAAAATTGAAATCTGCATAGTAGCAGATCTGTCCAGTTCCCAATTTGTATCTGTCCTATAACAGTTTCATATCTGTTTGGCAGTTTACACACCTGTTGGGACAGAATTTTGTGCCTATAAATACCATCATTCCAGCAGTATTTTTGGTCCGAAAAATCAGTCTGTAGATTGTCTAAATTGCTGTCCAGATTTTATTTGTGCATTATTCTTCATTTTAGTTTTAGAACAAAATTCAGAGAGTTAGAACACAGGTTTGGTTCGCCGAACAAATTGTTTGGAGTACTACTACAATTTGTGAAGATCATTGTATCCTGGGAGATAGACGCCACTCATCCGTAAGTACCATAGCGGGGCGAATCTGTCTTAAGGACAGAGTGTTACACACTCGACTTGGTCTTGTAATTTTATTTGGTTCGACAAAATAAATCCGGTATGTTATTTATTTATTTTGTTTGAGTTTATTTCTAGTTATTTTATTTACACAGAAGATTGTTCCAACAATCTTAAGACAGATTCGAATTATTCTGTTTACAGAATTTTTCGTTTGTTTTCCTTTTTCATTCTTCGTAAATAATTTCGGAAGAAAGTTATTTTCTGTGAATTTACAAAATAATATTCTGGTTGGAAAAACAAATAGTGATTATATGCTATTTGACAGATAGTAGTAATATACTGTCTCTTTTCTTTGACAACAACTAGTAGTACGATACTGGTGTCATTAACAATTCAGAATATATTTTTGTGGAATTTTGTCAGAAAACTAATTTTGGTTTTTAGAAATTATTTTCTGAGTTTTCTTTAATTAAAATTCTGTTTCAGTATTTTAATTATTGAAGTGTTACAAAAATTTAATTTTCTGTATGGAATTAATTTGGTTAAATAAAATTTTATTTTATTTCCAAATTAATTGAAAAATAAAAGTTATAGTTTTTATTTCTTTTATTTTACAGAATTAATTTTCTTGTGTGGAATTAATTTGGTTAAATAAGATTTTATTTTATTTCCAAATTAATTGAAAAATAAAAGTTATAGTTTTTTATTTCTTTTATTTTTACAGAATTTATTTTCTTTTGTGGAATTAATTTGGTTAAATAAAATTTTATTTTATTTCCAAATTATTTGGAAAATAAAAGTTATAGTTTTTTATTTCTTTTATTTTTACAGAATTTAATTTTCTGTGTGGAATTAATTTGTTTAAATAAAATTTAATTTTATTTTCAAATTAATTGGAAAATAAAAGTTACATTCTTGTTTCTTTTATTTTTACAGAATTTAATTCTGTGAATTTGGTTTATTTTTCTGTGTAGTGTAAATTCTAATTATATTTTTGTTTTATATATTAGAATTGATGGCTACTAAAACTGGTCAAACTTATGTTCAAACCAGTACTGGTATGGTAATTGCCATTACGCCAATTTCTCCTTTTGTTGGGACTGTGCCAGTGAATAATAGTGAAAAGGCAGAGAAGTTCTTAAGAACTAATTTTTGCAAAGGCAAAGGAAGAACAAGTAAGAAGATTACTAAAGCCGATATAACCGAAATGGATATAATTTCCAATGGTGTAGATGTCATAAATCTTTCTGCAGTTGTTTCCGAGGCAAATCTTGTTGGAAATCCTAAAGAATGGTGGGTGGACACTGGTGCTACTCGCCATATTTGTGCCGACAAAAAGATGTTCACATCTTATTCTTCAGTGGATAATGGTGAACAACTCTTTATGGGCAACTCCTCAACTTCCAAAGTTGAAGGACAAGGAAAGATTGTACTCAAGATGACATCTGGAAAGGAACTCACTCTCAACAATGTGCTGCATGTACCGGACATTCGTAAGAATCTTGTTTCCGGATCTTTGTTGAGTAAGAATGGGTTTAGGCTAGTATTTGAGAGTGATAAATTTGTACTTACTAAGAATGGGATGTATGTAGGACAAGGTTACATGTCTGATGGCCTTTTCAAGTTAAATGTAATGACCGTTGTACCCTCAGTTATTAATAATACTACATCTTCTTCTTACTTGCTTGAGTCTTCAAATTTATGGCATGGTAGACTAGGACATGTTAATTATGGATCTTTGCGTAGATTAATTAATATGGAATGTTTACCTAAATTTGACATTGATTCAAATCATAAATGTGAAATTTGTGTTGAGGCAAAATTATCTAAAACTCCTTTTCATTCAATTGAAAGAAGTACGGAACCACTTGAATTAATGCATAGTGACATTTGTGATTTTAAATCAATTCAAACCAGAGGTGGAAAAAAGTATGTAATCACTTTTATAGATGACTATACTAGATATAGTTATATTTATTTAATTCGAACCAAGGATGAAGCTTTGGAAACTTTCATTCAATATAAGAATGAAGTAGAAAATCAACTTGGTAAGAAAATCAAGAAACTTAGAAGTGATAGAGGTGGTGAATATGAATCACCTTTTGATGAATTTTGTAAAGAACATGGAATAATTCATCATACCACTGCTCCTTACTCACCTCAGCAGAATGGAATTGCTGAAAGGAAAAATAGGACTTTAAAAGAAATGATGAATGCCATGTTAATAAGTTCTGGATTACCTCAGAACTTGTGGGGGGAAGCAATACTTTCTGCTAATTATATACTTAATAAAGTACCCCGAAAGAAAGTGAATCAAACACCTTACGAATTGTGGCATGGAAGAGTACCATCCTACAAATACTTAAAAGTGTGGGGGTGTTTGGCTAAAGTGGCTATTCCTAGTCCTAAAAAGACTAGGATAGGTCCTAAGACCATTGATTGCATTTTCATTGGTTATGCCAAGAATAGTAGTGCATATCGGTTTTTGATTTATAAATCAGAACATTCCGTAATGCATATAAATACTATTATTGAATCCCGGAATGCATCTTTCTTTGAACATGTATTTCCAAAGAAGACTGGACAAGAGACTAGTACTGATAAAAGATCTTTTGATACTATTACTAGTCAGGATCAAGAACATGATCAAGAACAAGAGTTAGATCAAAATGAGGAAGAGGAACTTAGGCGTAGTAAACGTGCTAGAACCTCAAAATCTTTTGGTCCAGATTTTCTAACATATTTGTTAGAAAATGAGCCTTTAACTTTTAAAGAGGCTATGTCCAGTCCTGAAGCTCCTTTATGGAAAGAAGCTGTCAACAGTGAAGTTGAATCCATCTTGCAAAATCACACTTGGGAATTGGTGGACTTACCACCAGGTTGTAAACCTCTTGGATATAAGTGGATTTTCAAAAGGAAAATGAAAGCGGATGGATCAATTGAAAAATACAAGGCAAGACTTGTAGTCAAAGGATTTAGACAAAAAGAAGGTCTTGATTACTTTGACACGTACTCACCGGTTACTAGAATAACATCCATTAGATTGCTAATTGCCATTGCATCTCTATACAATCTAGAAATTCATCAAATGGATGTTAAGACCGCTTTCTTAAATGGTGAGTTAAATGAAGAAATTTACATGGAACAACCAGAAGGGTTTTCTGTTCCAGGGAAAGAAAAGAAAGTGTGTAAATTGGTTAAATCATTATATGGTTTAAAACAAGCGCCAAAGCAATGGCATGAGAAATTTGACAAGGCAATGATGTCAAATGGATTTAAAATTAATGAGTGTGACAAATGTGTTTATATTAAAAACACAGATAAAGGTTATGTCATTGTATGTCTATATGTAGATGATATGCTCATCATTGGTAGTAATAATGACATGATTAAAACTACCAAGAAAATGTTGAATAAACATTTTGACATGAAGGACATGGGCATTGCTGATGTAATACTTGGTATGAAAATTACCAAAACATCAGAAGGATATGCTTTGTCACAATCTCATTATATTGAGAAAATACTTGACAAGTTCAGCAAAGATGATGATCATCTAGCTAGAACACCTGTAGATGTTAATTTGTATCTTTCTAAAAATGTACAGGAAAGTATTTCTCAATTAGAGTATGCCCAAATTATTGGAAGCTTAATGTACTTGATGAACTGCACTCGCCCAGATATAGCTTATGCAGTAAGTAAATTAAGTAGATATACGAGTAATCCGGGAGTAGAACACTGGAAAGCAATTATAAGGGTTCTAAGATATCTCCGATTTACTCGTAACATTGGGCTGAATTATACTAGATATCCAGCAGTACTTGAAGGATACTGTGATGCAAATTGGATATCGGATACAAGAGACTCGAAGTCCACCAGTGGGTATGTCTTTACTCTTGGTGGGGCGGCTGTATCTTGGAAATCTTCCAAACAGACTTGTATTGCTAGGTCTACGATGGAATCTGAATTCATAGCTTTAGACAAAGCAGGGGAAGAGGCAGAATGGCTTCGCCACTTCCTTGAAGATATTCCAATTTGGCCAAAACCGGTGCCTGCTATATGCATACATTGTGATAGTCAATCAGCAATAGGTAGAGCACAGAGTCATATGTATAACGGTAAGTCTCGACACATTCGTCGTCGACATAATACCGTAAGACAACTACTCTCTAATGGAATTATTTCCATAGAATATGTTAAGTCTAAAGACAACATAGCGGATCCACTAACCAAAGGGTTAATAAGAGAGTTAGTTGAGAATTTATCGAGGGGAATGGGACTTAAGCCTATTAAATAAGAGTTACCACAACGGCAACCCAACCTAGTTGACTGGAGATCCCAAGATCTAGGTTCAAAGGGACAACCGAGTTGTGATTAACTCAAAAGGATCACTGTGGAGTCCAACTCCTACCCATTTCTATGATGAAATAGTGATGTCTGCAGCGTTTGAGGTTAAGTAAAATTTTAATGATTCTTATATCTAGGTAAACCTAGTGGAGTATGGCAGGATACTCTTCATAAGCATCACCTATGTGAGTGTGAACTGGGCCGGTTCTATAAGATTTGTGAAGGGCTACAAGTCTTTAGAGCACTCATGAAGACTAGGTTGTTCAGGGCCAAAATGAACACAATAGTGAGAACTAAACTGTGTCTGGGAATATACTGTGTGAGTTCTATTGTCTTGGTTTACACAAACGGCTGAACAGTTCAAGACATCATGTTCACTGGTTAGCTAGTAAATCCGATAGTGTCTCACAAGGGAAGGTTCAAAGCCAAAAGCTACCTATCCTTTGCAGAATATTTTCATTTTCTGTACTCTCTGTAATTAGATCATGTTGTTGCATTTTCTCTCCGTCAAATTCCATTCATGTGGGGGATTGTTGGAAAAAATGGTTTTATATAGGCATATTTTTTAACCCAATTTGGGTGGACCCCAAACAACGTTTGGGGTGGGTTCGACGAGGTGAAGTGTTCATTGCCGCGTGGCAAGTCACACGGTGAATACGGAATGTCAAAACCATTTATAAGTGAATGGGAAGTTGACATCGTTTTCAAGTTTAACATTAATTTCTTAATAAAATTCTTTTGAATTTTTTCAATAAGAAATTAGTGTGGGAATTTAATTTAAATCTAAATTCAAATTTTTGGATTCCTAAAGTAGTTTCCTAAAGTTTGTCAAATAGATTAATATTTATATTCCAAACAGGTTTTATTAAATCTATTATACTATTGGCTTTATTTTGATTATCTAGTCTAATAGTTTAATAATATTTATATTTCAACACTTTAGAATTTAGTCTCCTTTGACGACTTCTTCAAATTGTTTGAAAGATGTATAACTGTTCCTGTACAACGGCTTGAAATATATTGAAACAGTTGCAAATTGTTTGAAATTTGAATGACATCTGTTCATTTCAAATATAATCTGTTCACCTTTTTATGTACCTGTTCGGGTCTATTAATACAAGACTTGTTCCAGCAGATGTGGGGTGAATAAAAAACATCCAGGAAAAAATTCTTCGGAAAATTGAAATCTGCATAGTAGCAGATCTGTCCAGTTCCCAATTTGTATCTGTCCTATAACAGTTTCATATCTGTTTGGCAGTTTACACACCTGTTGGGACAGAATTTTGTGCCTATAAATACCATCATTCCAGCAGTATTTTTGGTCCGAAAAATCAGTCTGTAGATTGTCTAAATTGCTGTCCAGATTTTATTTGTGCATTATTCTTCATTTTAGTTTTAGAACAAAATTCAGAGAGTTAGAACACAGGTTTGGTTCGCCGAACAAATTGTTTGGAGTACTACTACAATTTGTGAAGATCATTGTATCCTGGGAGATAGACGCCACTCATCCGTAAGTACCATAGCGGGGCGAATCTGTCTTAAGGACAGAGTGTCACACACTCGACTTGGTCTTGTAATTTTATTTGGTTCGACAAAATAAATCCGGTATGTTATTTATTTATTTTGTTTGAGTTTATTTCTAGTTATTTTATTTACACAGAAGATTGTTCCAACAGCATCCCCTAGCCCCTCTCCCATCTCATGTGCACAACCCAGCGCATTCTTTTTCAATCTCTTCCCAGGCACTAACACATATCAAGCCTCTTTCCTATAGTTTTTTTTTTAAAAAAAAAAAATTCTAACAAACTATCCTTCTTCCGTCTTCTGTAATTATCAAATTCAAATACGCCCAATTCAAGTGCACTCATGCGCCCTTTGTAATTTCAGATCTATAACTGCAATTTTCAAACACACTTGTGTAAGTGTACACACCTTTTAATACAAATAATATAGCAACTAAATAAACTCATAAAAATATAAGAAAAAGAGAAAATATATATATATATACACACAATTCATTCAGTTTTCTTGCTCCATTCACCTTTTAAATTTATAATTTAAACTGGATTTGCAAGAACTTTTGTTGCGTATCTGAACTATTATCAACAAAACATCTTTGAAATATAAATCGTGATTAATAATTTTTTGTTTTCATTATATCATCCAATAAGTATGAAATAATCATGTCAATTAATCATTATTTCAAATTAGAAGATAATGTTGATGAGCGTTGACATGATTTTTATTTATTTATTTCACAAAATTATTAGATTATGTAGTGGAAATATTTCATTATAACCATGTAATGGACAAGATGCACAAGTTGTTTTGGGTCCATGAAAAGAGTTGAGATCCTCTCCTTATACTCTTTGCTTGCCTCCCTACTTACAATGGTGGAGATGTACTTTGAGTTGATCCAACGGTTCAAATTTGACTATTTAAAAATAAAAAAAAAAATAGTAAAACAAATTTAAATTTGCTTTTTCTGCACAAATCTCAGCAGTTGGATCAAATCAAAATGTATCTCTACCGTTGCAAATAGAGAGGTAAGGAGAGAGCCCAAAAAGAGGATCTCAACTCAAAAAGAAAATGGACCAGATGGTACAACTTGCATTTTGTGGGTCCATTTAGATAATCTAAACGGTTCATCATGTAGAGTTTGAAGAAGCCTATGCATTGCGACATAAAACATGCTAAGTTGTTTGTGTTCTCTCTTAATTACATAACTATGTTGTTTTGATTGTTTTGCCAGTGAATTGGGGGACTTTTATATTCTATTGGGACAATTGGATAATTCTAGATCAATTCTAAATCTGAAAACAAATATTCACTTGCACAGAATTAGATCTTTTACTATTTCCCTTGAATTAGATCTAAACGGTTCATCATGTAGAATTTGAAGAAGCCTATGCATTGCGACATAAAACATGCTAAGTTGTTTTTGTTCTCTCTTAATTACATAACTATGTTGCTTTGATTGTTTTGCCCGTGAATTGGGGGACTTTTATATTCCATTTGGACAAATGGATAATTCTAGATCTGAAAACAAATATTCACTTACTTGCACCGAATTAGATCTTTTACTATTTCCCTTGAATTAAACATTCATACACTACTAGAAAGATGACTTTTTGCTACCATATAACTTGCGACCCCCCGATTATCAGTCGCAAATAACTAACATATTCCTTATTTTCTTCTATTTATTTTCCCCTTTTCCTTATATTTGCCCTAACTCTTCACAATGATCGTTCTCTTTCTCGCGCGAGCTCTCTTTCAGTCTCTCTCTCAGTCTCACACATTGGTATGAATCACTCTCTCTTCTTTCGATCTCACTCGTTCTGTGTCCCTCAATCTCTTCTCTCTCTCATTGATGTTCTTCTCAATCTTGTGCTCTCTCTGTTTCTTATATTCTAAAAACACAATCAGCTTTTCCTGATTCTTTTGAATTCGATCATTGAAGGTACGCGCTCTCTCTCTCAAGTTTCTTTCTCTTCTTCTTCTTGTTTTCTGATTTGAATCTGCACCTAGGGTTTCGATCGAGTTCAAGGTACTCTCTCTCGGAAGTTCTCTCTGTTTCTATTTTCCTTTGTCTCTTGTCATTTTACAATTTGAATCTGCTCCTAGGGTTTGGATCGACGGACGACCCTTGCAATATTCAAATTTTATGATTTCTATTATTCGATGAATGAAATTCAATTTTATTTTTTCATTTCGATTTTTTTTGTTGCTTCTTAAGCCTGAAAATTCAGTATGTTTTTATTTGTCTGATTATATTTCTCCATTTTGCCTCTGTTTATCTACTCAGATATTGTCAGAAACTAAAATTGAAAAAATTGAGTTTTATTCTTTAGCTCTGTTTTTAGTCCCTTAGAATGAAAATTAAGATTAGAGTTTTTATGTTGTACATGTTTCAGATGATATTTATAGTTTTTGCCTTTGTTTTGTTTGTGAGAAAATGCCGGAAAAGAAAAAATATGCAGTGAAGTTGTTGACAAATTCTCATGAGATACAAAAGTTTTTGAATTTGTAGGGCCTTTATATGGTGATTATTGGTTTAGATAAAGTATATGATAGGTTTCCTATATAGCATTATGAGCTGTTAGATAGATATAATGTGGATAGTTTTGGAAAATAAAGGAGCATTAGTTAGATATGTTGATGTAATTTTATAAATATATATATATGTGTATTTGAGTTGTAACTATTGTTTAAACAGAGGAGAAACATGTGAATTTCTAACAGTAGGTACTAATTCGTAATTATGTGTAATTATGTGTAATTATGTTTGAATTTTGATAGTCAAATTTTGATAGTCAAATTATGTGTAACAATGGCAGGTACTAATTCGTAATTATGTGTCTGTTTGAATTTTGATAGTCAAATTTGGCCCTTTTTCCATCTGTTTGTTTGTTGAGAAAATTTTGAGGATATAGAAAAAGAAAATGATAATTGACTTTTGGTATTGAAAGTCGATAATGAAAATTCACTATTATTATTCTTATTATTATTAACCAACGTTCAATCGTGAAAATTCTGAACAATCTAGTTAATGCCCTTTTCGCCCTATGTTTGGTTGTTGAGACAATTTTAAGGAAATAGAAAAGTAATGAGATCTGAATTTTGATGTTGGAAGTTGCTAGTGAAAATTCACCAACCAACCATTTGAATTGGGCACAATTGATTTGGAATTTTTTTTATTCATGTCACAAGTAGTGAAAACATGAACTTCAAAAGATTTTCTTAATGGCTGAATGGCAAAGCAATAGCATTTCATGATTCTCAACAAATTTCCAGCTTCAAATTGAGTCAAGTTTCAGTGAAAATGGGGTTTGTAATGGATTCATGAAGCCATTCACACCAACTTCAATTTAGGTTGCAGTGAAGTGCAGCAAGGGATGAAAATTTGTTTGTGGTGTGAACTTCTCAACTCAACCTATCTAACACCATCTCTAAAATTTAGATTCTGTAGTGATATGTGATTGCAAATCCCTACCTTTTTTTTCTCTGTATCAACTTTTGTTTTGTTTTGTTTTGTTTTTTCACAATCCTTGCTTTGTTTCTAATGAGGAAAAACCATTTTCAGCATAAGATAGTATAAGATACTGAAACAGGGGAAAAAGAGTGGACTTTAGTTTTCCACTAGCTAAAATTCTCTCCAGGAATCGATGAATTCCATCTGGTCATGCCACATCAGTAGCACTGAATATGGTGGAGATGGTTTCTGACCAAATATTTGAAAAGAAAGTTCACCATGATAATTATTAGCATAGCTTCTTGTCAATAATAATAATAATAAAAATTCTATGGCTTTCAAATTTTGCTTAAGCATTTCCCCAAATGTTTACTTCAGTTGAAATGAAAAACTACAGTCAGCTATGTTTTGTTACCAAAGAAAATTCATCAACTTCAACACAAATCATTTGATAAGAATAAAAAGTAAACAGGAAATTTGAAGTTAATTCATGAACAATGACCAATAACTAAATCAACTCTTCTTATCCTCTTGGCTTTCAGTGCGAAGTTAGTCCTGTGGAGCAGATGGTTGATTGAAACTATTGGGCACCCAAAAATGTTATGCTTTCAATATTAAAAGAAAACCAAACATATTTCTATAGTTGCTTTTCTTTATTGCATTTAATAGATCTCTCACTCTCTCTCTCTCTCACTAGTTTTTGACTTCCTCTCCTTTTGGCTTTTATTTTTGTTGTTTGAGGATTCGATATATTTGAGTTGTAACTATTGTTTGAGGATTCGATATATTGTATATATATATATATGTGTGTATTTTCTTTGTTTCAGAGATATTGTTACCTTTTTAATGATTTGTCATCTTAATAAGAGGGTTGTCTTATTGCCTCCAAAGTTGAGAGATCTGCAATTTGGAGGTCATATAAAATCTGGTGAGTGTTTTATTTTGTTTTTAAGATAATGCTAGTGTGACTAAAATCTATTGGCATGCATATGAAATACGATTTATGCTGTGTCATTTTATTGTAGTTTTGTTCTGTGAGTGCGGAATTTTGATATCAATATAACATTGGATTAGGACCATAAATCCTGCTTAAGGCTGATTAGTTATAGCAGTTCATCTTCCAGTAGAACACTGGGACACTATTTTGTTGTTCTTGTGACTATGACACTAGGGACATCAATGGCTGCTCATCAAGGAACAGTAGCTATGGCTGCTCATCAAATATGCTTACAAGTATGGTTGGGCTGTATCTCTCCTTATGGATGCACTGGCAGCATCTGGTCAAGTACAGAATTCTGTTTGTAAAGAAATTTTGTTAAATTGTTATACGCTCTCTCAATACATATCTATAATCGTTGGACTATCATGTTCCCATTAAAATTCATATTATCTGAGTTGGGATGGAACTTTACTTGATGTTGATTCCACTTAATACTGTCAGAACATGATCTGTTGTTTTTATATTTTATTTGTCATATTATCTGTGATGTTCATGTGATTTTGATATTATCTATTTTTTATTGTCCCATTTAAAGATATTCCTGTCACCTAGTTTTACTTGCCATAAATTTTGGAATTATACAAAATGCTTAGTCTCATCATTTTCAGAATTCTGGTTCCTTGAGTAGTTTCCATACTGTGGTTGTGTCATTCGCTTAGCTGAATGAGTTCAAACCTTCATGTTACAACTTTTCAATTAAAAATAAAATCAAAACTTTGAAAGTTTATAGCTTTATGATTGCAGTTAAATCATTGCTAGCATATTGGGTCTCGGAGACATTAGAATTATGAAACATTCCAACTTTAATCGTATGTTTAATGATGGATGCTAATTAGTTTCTCTCCAATTTTTTCTCCATCTTGCAGGTTGTAAACTTAATATGGTCAAGGAAGATGGATTGGGTTTCTAAAAGTTGAGTGGAACAGAGCTATTATATCAAGATGTAAGTGGTTCCTATTTAGCAATAATCAAGAAAAGTCTATTTCTAGGATGTTATGTTTTTTTAATATATATTTGATGCAGTAGAGTCATAGTGGGTTAAAACATGAGCTGTTATAACTAAGCAATAGTGGGATTACTAGTACCATTAGTAGGGAATTTGCACAGTTCAAGTACTTGTACTCTGATAGGTTTAGGGAGGGAGGGCTTGAATGGCAAGGCTTGAACCCTCTTAGTGGTCGTGACATGACTTGAGAAGTTCTATCTGCCCCTAGCTTTGTGGGTGGGTTTGAATCACAATAATAATTCTCTCCATGAAAAGTTAGGATTTCACTCTTTGAAGAATGGCTCTGTCTCTCTGAATTTATATTGTGTTTAACTACATAGCATTTTATAGTATGAAGGCACTTAGTTAAGTTTGATATATGTGTTTGCAGATTTTGTTGAGGGAATAGTTGGTATGATCAAGCAGGTGATGTTGGGAGCCAAAGATTATGTTGCTTTTTTTTTTTTTTCTTTTTTTGAGACTTGAATTTTTTAGTACAGTGTATTTAAGGATGGTTAATGGATAATGTCTATTATAAATTTAATTAAATTGTTAATTTTGTTATTTTCATTAACAAAAAATTGTTTGGTGCTTATAATTGATTTTTTTGTTATAGCAAACCCATATATGATTTTTTTTAAAAGAAATAATTATTTGCGACAGTAAAACAATGGTCGCTAAAAGTGTTTTTTATTTTATTTTATTTTTTTTGCGACGGCAAAATAGCTGTCGCAAAAAGTAGTTTAGGTGGTCGCAAATAATTTGCGACCGCTGTTTTGCCGTCGCAAAAAGTATTTGCCACCCCCACATTTGCGTCCCCCATCTACGGTCGCATAGGCCGTCGCAAAAAGTTTTTTGCGACTGTATTTTTATTATTTGCGACGGCTTGTGGCGGTCGCAAAAAGTGTTTTTTTTAATAGTGAGCAAAGGGGCCAAGCTTCTCTTAGAAGCTAAAGCAAAAAAGATCAAGCTTCTTAGAGAAGCTAGGCAAAGGTTCAAAAGGTTCAAGCTTCCTCAAGAAGCTAAAACAAAGGTTCAAAAGGGTCAAGCCTCCCCAAGAAAAGGTCTCGGCTAGAAAAAGTGGCCGATTGATGAAAACAATGGCCGGCTGACCAAAAACAATGCCGACCGGCCAACACATTTGGCCGGTAGCAAGAAAACAAGGCCGGTGGCCTCAAGCCATGGCCGGTGAGGTGTGGAGATGGCCAACAAGCTATTTCCTACCCTCAGAAGCAAACAACAAGTGTTTGGTGCAAAACCAAACACAAAACAAACGAGTCGAGAGGTTTTGAGGGAAGGCGCGTAGCCGAAACCTCCGAGAACTCAAGACGAACACAAACATGGATAATCATCGAGTGTTCAAACGATGACGTCCAAGTCTTGAGGACAGTTAAAAATAGGGTGTCTACAGCTGCCGTCTATTATTTCACACCACTAAACATATTAGGGTTACACATACTTATAATAAGAGACTAAAGGAACAAATAACATAACTACCCTTGCACACTAATACTGAACACTTCCTCTTGACCTGACCAAAGCTCCACTTTTGGTCCAACCGACCAACCATCTACTTCGGTACATTCTCTACATGTCCCACCTGCTCAAAACCAATTCTGATGTCGACGCCGACAAAGACAAAGCGATAACCCTACAGCCAAAACCCAAAACAAGAAATGCTGAGGTGTTGCACTTCTAACATACAATCCAGAAAACCCTCTCATTGCTCTTCCAAAAAATCAAACAGAGCGTTACAATCGTTGCTAACTTTGACGAGATAGCTCGCTAAGTTTTCGTTGTAGAAGACATCCTTGACATTGTCATAGTGCGATCCACTCATTCTCCTCCCTTAGTCGAAAAAGAAAAACGAATAAAGAAAGCTAAGGAAAAATCCAAATAGACCGTGACGCCCCCCACCTAGAGATAAAGACCCAGAAGATAGCATCCTTATCTCCTAGATAGCAGTCGAAAAAAGGCCAGCCATAAAGTCTGTCGAGACTATGACTTCCAAGCGCCCAAAATCATATAGCCCTGATGTTACTGTTGATGACACATGGATCCCCGAGATAACTATTGACGGCCGACCACTAAAGGTTGAGGATAGTGCCGCTCAACACCCAAGGCTACTACTGCTCTTTCCACCGCACTACTACTTTTAGCCGACATGGATGCAATTAGTGATTACAACGAGTACGAACACTTTGCCTTCATGATAAGGCACTCCATTTTGGTAAGACCTCACTTACCTTTCTCTATATTATATTTAACACTTAGACTATTTTGACTAACTATTTATTTTTCTTTACAGTCGAGCTGGCACACTCACTCCATCACCCTCAAGGTCGAGATGATAAAAAAAGACCTGACCAAGAAAACCCTTGTGGCAACTGAATATCTTCGCCAGCTTAACGAAACAAAGAGGAAATGTGAGAAACAACAAGCAGCCATTACTGCTACCAAGGCTAAAACACAAAAAGTTAAACTTACTGCCAAGACTGCTCAGGAGAGAGCTACCAAAGTCGAAAGAAAGCTTGCCACAGCCCTGGCAACAAAAGAAGAACAAATCAAGTAGGCCGATGCTAAAGCCTACGAGGAGAGAAAAGTGGTCATCAAAGAAAGCTATAAGAGGCAAGTAAACATTGCTTGCAACAGAGGCTACAACCTTGGATGGACCACTGCTCTAACTGCTCTATTTTTTCTTGAGGATTCTCCACACCGAGATCTATTAAAGCTATCTCTATCTTTTCTCATTTTTCTGCTAGAGAGCTTCAAGTCGAGAAGATAGTTGGCTCTGAAGAATGAGATGAAGAAAAGTGAGAAGTTGCTACTGACGTCAAGTCCCCAACACTCAATGACAAAATCTTAGACCTTACAGGAGATGACGAAGAAGTCAGCAAGAGCACCTCCTCAAATTAGACTGAGAAGACTGTAGCCAACAAAAGCATTGAGGAGACCTTCAAGAAGATAGATGATGAGATCGTCGCCGACACTGAGGTCAACATCTCCACCACCAAGACCACTGAGGTCCTCCCTACTGTTGCTGCTCAATCCAAAGTCCAGATTGAAGCTCAGCCAAAAGCTTAGACTTAGGATTTTTTTTTTCTTGTTTTGTCTTGTCTTTTGTTTCTGAACAATGATCGTCCTTTAAACAATACTTTCTTTGTTTTGCAAGGCTGAAGTGCCTTATGATGTAACTCATTTTTAGTGAATGCATGGCTTTTCTTTTTGCCTAAGTATTGTACTTTACATCTTTTGATGCATGCCCTCTTACTTTCATGTCTTCAATATTTGTTTCTCATCCAATTTTCTAAGTGTAATATATTGGATTGGAATCACATCTCAAATAGCCTAATCACTTTGGGCTAAGCTACCTCGAGCTATATATTGTTTGAAAATATCACCAAGTATCACTTTCAAATCAATAACTTAAATTTCCATTAACCTATCTCTGTTCTCTACCCTCTAATGTGAATGTAAGCTCAACTTACCTTCACATTAATGAGTCGACATCTCATTCTTACCTAAGTCCTGCAGACCTAGACATCCTTGACCAATGTTATCATGTTTAGCTTTTCTAAACAAAACACTGAAAACTTAACGTTAGTGTACTGATTTCCTAGTACTAACTACCATGGCTTTTCATCACAAGCTAATTAGGTTGGCAGACTGACATTACTGTCCCATGGAAAGTCATAGTTAATTTCGTCTTGTTTCTCGTTGAAACACCACATTGGCCTAACTCCATCTTAACTTTCTACCAAAGTTACATAATAAAATTATACAAGAATCAATAATAATTTAAACAAACAAATAGAAATAAGCTTTTATTAATCAAAATTTTGGTTAAAGACTTTTATATTACATCAAAAGAAAACTAATGAAAGAAAAATTTTAAGTTATTGGTGTTCCAGGATCTTAGCAACTGCTTGCCATCACTATCCTCCAGCCGATATGCTCCTACACCGACGACCGGGATGATCTTGTCTGGTATTTCCCAATTTGGTCTAAGTTTGCCCTCCTTATGATCTTTTTTATTGCCAACAACCTTTCTTAAGACAAGGTCTCCCACTATGAATTATCTTGGATTGACCATTTTATTGTATGCTCTGGCAAGTCCTTGTTGGTATGTCCCCAGCTGAAGTGCTGCTCTATCCCTTCTTTCTTTAATAAGATCAAGATCTTAGGCTAAGAATGCCTCATTTTGCCCGTTCTCTACTGCTTGTGTCCTTACTCCTAGAATGTCAATCTCCAAAGGTAGTACTACTTCTGTGCCATAGGCCATAGTAAAGAACGTCTCTCCAGTCAATCTTCTCAACGAAATTCGGTATGCTCATAGCACGTTATGCAACTCTTCTACCTACTTGTCTTTAGCTGCTCCCAATTTTTTCTTGATTCCATCCAAAGTAGTCTTATTTGATGCCTCAGCTTGGCCATTGCTGTAACAACCCCAATCCGTAATTAAGTACTAATCTGTAATTCAGGATGTTAATTAAGTAATTAAAATAAATTATGTGTTTATTGTGTATTTTGCATACTATTTGACTTTCTGTTTGTTAATCGTGGTATATCTATTGTAAAATCTACTTTGATATGAAAATTGAAGCCTTATTGGCCTCCGAAACTGAAATTGGTAACATCAATATGTTATTCAAAAATTCGATATTTTTAGAATCATATGGAAAATTTTATTAAAAATTTGATTAGCTTGATTAATTAAGTTGTGTTCGGTAAACCTAATGTTCTAATTAATGTATATTAGCATTACAACTATATAAGTGGGCTCTTAGGCTCATTCTTGAGCTCAAGCATGTTTCATTTGAGTGGAAAAATTCTAAAATCATATTCTAGAGAGAGGGTGAACTCCATCTTAGAGAGAGAAAGTGTAGAGATTCAAGAAAAAGTTGGAGATTCTGCTAGAGTAGCTTAAGTTTGTGCGAGAACAAGAGTATTTGAAGGCTTTTGGTGAGCATCTAAACCTTAATTCTTGGACAGTATATGATTTAGAGTTGTATTCATGAACTATATGAGATTAATTGCATGTTTTTAGTTAAAGAATGCCAAGAAGAGAAAGTAGCTAACATACATGTATAGTTTTGGCATGATTCTTTAGTTTTGATCATGAATCTGTTGTTTAAATTGAGTTTTGAAGCTACATTTCACATGCATTCTTGAATTGAGTTATTTTGAAGTTAACCTCCATGATTTGTAAGCTTTGAAAAAGAATTTGAAGTTGAATGTTTCATACATGGTCATTGGAGTTAGAATTCCACCACCCATGATTATAATTATAAATTTCTTGAAACTTGCATGTTTGAATTATCATGTTATAAAGTTTAATTTCATGTCTTGGAAATGAAATTTGGACATGCGTAAAACTATTGAGTTTAAAATTGCTAATGACATGAGTTTTGAAAAAGGTTTGTAAAACTTACATGCATGGGAGTTTTGAGCCCAATTTTGGTTAAATCCATGAGTTTTGAGCAAAAGAGTTTGTGAAAATCATATGTTCAAGTTTTTGAGTAAGTTTTCCAAGTTTATGAACAAGCCATCCATGAGTTTGCCTTTGAAATTGCATTTGGAAACTCGAAACTCTGTTTTGAAAACCCAGGATTTTTACAGGTCGCTCGAGCGAAGGATTTTCCGCTAGAGCGGGCATTTCGAGCATCCAATATTTTGGCAGGCAAAGTAAACTGCTCGAGCGACCAAAGGTGTGCTCGAGCAGCCAGGCTAAATTTAGCATATTTTTTTTCAAAGATATTTAGTGTTCATATTTTTGTTCTCATCCTTTTCTGAGCATATGTAGACATGAATTATGAGTTATTTAAGAGTAATGAGCTAAGAAATAACATGAGTAATTAACTTAGAAAATATGAGACCAATGCAAAATTCGAGAATGTGATTCACGTGTATAAATTATAAGAAATGGACTGAATAAGAAACCAATATAAAGAAAGCTAAGCCGTGATGGCCAAGTACAAGTGTAATGATAAGATATGTTTGTGTTATGTACCTTGTGGTTGTAGGTCAAGACTCGAAGATTGATTGACCGTTTACGGGAGCCTACTGTGAGTAACGTTATTGTAAAGATATGTTTGTATGAATTATGTTCCAAATGTGATTTGATAAGTTATGATTTTTGAAATGATATTTGCTTATGTGAACAAATGTCATAGATAGTCCCAAGTCATGGGGGACGGCATGTTAATACGGGTCCATGACATATATGTGATTACGAAATCTTGTTAGCTACTTGTCAAGTGGTGATGTGTTTAATTGATGTCCAGAACCGATTACTCTTGTTGGAAGACGATATATGATATGTTCTATGAGATGTGCCGTTATTATGTTCAAATATGAGAATGATTATGTTATGATCTGTTTTATGATCCTGAAATGTTCGGAATTCGTTCATTAACTCCTTTACCTTAATGTTATTAACTGGGTTTTAGCTCACTATTGGTATATATGTATATGTAGATGAGCGTGTGCAGGACCAGGCCTAAAGGCTTCTATCTGACTTCCGTTTTGTCAAGCCAACCATTGTGCCTCGCGTAGAGGTTCCTGATGTGTTGCGTGTCATAAGTTCTGGTTATTTCTGTATGTGAGACTTGCTTGTTTTCGTTTGTTGTACTTAAGATGCTATAATGTGTGTGGGTATAATGTACGAATGACTTTTGGATATGTATATAAAGTTTTAAATATTTTGTTTCATATAAGTCAACACAGCTCATTGGACAATTATATTTATATATTTGCTTCCACTAGCCCTCTTATTTTGTTAATCTGTTTCAGAGGCCTTCGGTAATCTTAGGATTACTGGCCCATTACGATGCTAAACTTATAGGGGCGGGTTTGGGTCGTGACAAAGTGGTATCAGAGCTTGAGTTATACCGCACACACGAGTCCATATGAGCTATAGGATGTCCTAGAAAAGAAATAGGGACATTGCATTATCATGTATAAGTGTGTGAACTATTATGATCATATCTAAATTGAAAAGAAAATGAAATAAAACCTATAGGTATGAACAAAGAAGTTATATGGAATAACATGTAATGTTGATTTCAATATTGAATGTGTAATTCTTGTGAACATGACCATATGAATGTGAAAGACTACGTAACCTATGTGAATATATTTGAGTTGAAATAAAATGATGAACTGTTTGATTTGAAGTGAAAATGAAAAATGAAATTGGTGAGAACTTTTCGTATGTTGATAATTACCTTGTTTATGTATAGACAAATGGAAGAAATGAGAAATGTAGATAGATCTGAATCTTCTGACGCTAGAATTAACCAGCTAGAAAGAATGGTTGAAGCCTTAACCGAATATTTGAGACAACAACAACAAAAGCAAATACATGTACCTGAACCAACTAATTATAATTATGATATGATAACACTGACACAGAAATATAATAAAATGAAGCCACCGGAATATGTGGGGGGTACTGAACCGTTAAAAGCCGAAGCTTGGGTTTTAGAGACTGAGAAAATATTTGAAGTATTTCCGTGTACTGAGGCACAAAAAGTTTAGTTGGCAACATTCACACTCAAAGAAGAAGCTAGAAGATGGTGGATGTTAGTACAAAATGATAATGAGGGTATGACATGGGATAGATTTAAAGAGATTTTCTTTAAAAAATATTTTCCCCAATGCATCCGAGATAGGAAGGTATCCGAATTTGAACAACTAAAACAAGGCGACATGACTGCGGCCTAATATGAAGAAAAATTTATTAAACTAGCCCGATATGCACTACACATGGTAGACACTGACTACAAAAAGGCTAGAAAATTTGAAGGTGGATTTGACTTGAATGCGTTTGACCAAGTTGGCGTTTTAAGGTTGTCAAAGTATGTGGACGTTCTTGATAGGGCCTTAATGTCTGAGGCAAACATAGCAGCATTGAAAATATCAAAGTCAACATCATCAACTGAATCAGAGGGAAAGAAACAAAAGAAACAAAAAGTTGAAATGACCAGTAATTCGATGACCTCTATGAATGAAAAATCTAAGGCCATAACTTTTGACAATGTAAGTCGGAGAAGCAATGTAAACAATGATACACCTATTTGTAAAGAATGTGGAAAACAACATTGGGGCATTTGTCACCACTTATCAGGAGCTTGTTTTAGATATGGACAAAAAAGACACTTGGCTAAATCTTGCTTACAAACTCATCCGAACAACAATAGGCCTAATGCTAGTACGACTAGTTCTATTCCTGTACCTAGACCAAATGCAACCTCTACTCCCGAGGGAAGCAAGATTAGGCAAGGAAGGGTTTATACCCTAGTTCTAGACAATGCTCGGAATACTGAAACGACGGACGCAGGTATTACCTTAATTATGTACAAATGTTTATGTAGAAATTTGTGTGGGAATCATACACTTCTTACCTTGATATAAATTATGGACATGTTAATTGAACTAATTGAATTATTCGAATTGTGAGCTCTAGTTATTAACTGTCCTGAAGACTTACTACTTAATGTAAATTATATGTGAGATGCTTGAAACTTTATGAATTTGGCGAATCATTCGTGCCATGGAAATTGTTAGGACTTGTGAACAATGAGAATTTAATGGGTTAGATCTTTGTACCATATTGCAACAAGTTAATATGAACTGTTATGTATGACCTTTTGATCTATGCTAGAACGATTGGACATGGGAACACACTATGATTGACTATACTAATGTTTGGACTTACATATATCTATACCTTTGCTTAGGACGTTACTTGATTCAAACTCGACACACCCTTTGTATCTGCTGCATTTGTATCTAGACTGAGTAGACTCATGAATCATTGCCTTAACTATCATATCTAGGGAAACTGTTTTGTGTTTATTCCTACATCGAACTCGGGAATACGTACTGGGAATATTATTAGATTCTGGACATGCGCATATATGACTATACCTTTGCTCGGAATGATTTATCATGTAATTTGTCTTATTAACTAGACTATTGGGACTATAACTCTGTGATTGTGTAACTTATTTGAATACCCCAAATAGTAAACCTATGCTTTAGTGAATATATGACTGATTTGGAACTTCTGCACAACAAGTCGCTATTATGTGCTACCAAGGAACCTTGTATAATACGTTACTGTGTACCGTATACCTACCTGAAAGATTTATTTGGGAACTATTGTATTGATATAAATAACTGTAAGCATGTGCACCTACATGTGAACTTCTTTAGAGAATACCACATTCTATATGACCTGAAATACTTCGATAAGAACTATTATGATACATGACTTTGATGTGATTATGAGAACTGATGAACTTAGAACAACTATGGAACTACTGATTACGTACCTAAGCGGATGGAGTATTGTAGACACCCCATTTTTGACCGTCCTCAAGACTTGGACATCACCGTTTGAACACTCGGTGATCATCCATGTTCGTGTTCGTCTTGAGTTCTCAGAGGTCTCGACCATGTGCCTTGCCTCAAGACCTCTCGACTTGCCTGTTTTGTGTTTGGTTTTGCACGAAACACTTGTGTTTTGCTTTTGAAGAGCAGGGAATGGCTTGTTGGCCATCCCCACATCTCACTGGCCATGGCTTGAGGCTATCGGCCATTGTTTTGTTGCCATCGGCCAAATGTTTGGTCAGTCGGCACTTTGTTTGGTCGGTCGACCATTTATTTGGTCAATTTGGCATTTTTGGCTGGCCGACCACTGTGCATTTGCTTTTGGCAGATATTTTGTGCCAGCTGTGCTAACTGACACCCACTTTGCACCCCCTCTATACACGTCCATACACGTGTATGGAGGGATTTCACTCTTGCTTAGCTTGTTTTGTAAGCTTTGCAAGAGTGATCCTCTATAAAGGGAGGCCTTCTCCTCCCTCCTCAAGGGTTAGAGGGTTGAGTTCCAGAGCTCTGGATTAGGGTTGGCATAGTTGTATCTATTCTATCTCTATATCTCCCTCTTTTCCATATTGTGTGGGTGTTAAGGTGTTTTGTTCATAGTTTTGCACACAAACACCTAGAGTCACACTTTCCTTTGGCTACTGAGGTACTAAGGAGTGATTTGCAGAGTTTTTGAGTGGATTCAAGCTTGAGGAAGCAGCTGGAGCTCAGTTCTTGAAAGCGGTCTTCGAGGGTAAGAACTTTACTCTTTATTCCTCATTTTTGCATAGGCTTTTAGCCATCCTTGCATCTATTTTTAAGCTTAACTTTAACATATAAAAGTTCTGATTTTAAGTGCTTAAAATAGTTGTTTCAGGTTGTTTTGGTGTTTGGGGTTGTTTGACCCCTCTTAGGCCTTGTTTGGCCCCCATTTTATGCTATTTTGGTGAGCTCCGGGACCACCTTGTTTGGGCCTCCTCACCACTGAAATCCAGAGGGATTTCAGTGGTGGGGATGGTGCTTTGAGGTCCTAAGAAGGAGAGGGCCATCCCCTCTCCTTGTTGTCTTTAAAAGTTGTCATTTTAGCCTCATGTGTGAGCACCATTGTTGAGTTCATGTTGGCCATGTCTTAGCTAGTATTTGTGCTTATTTTGCCATGATATAGCACTGTTTTAAGTTGGTTTAGACACACCATGCATGCTTAGCATACTTGTCTTGTAATACTATGAAATTGCCTTAACATGCTTTGTGCTTTGAGCCTTATTTCTAGCATGTTTTTCGCCTAGCTTTGTGAAACTTTTATGCATGTTTTGGTGTGCTTGAGGTCTGTTTTTGGTTGCTCGAGTCATCCATGTTTTGCTTTGTATAGCTACCATACAATCTCCCTTGTAGGCCTTAAGTGTTGACCCCTCTAGCATGCTTTACTTGCTTTGTTTCAGTGGTTTGGAACCACTTATCATGTCATTTCAGTCCTTGTGGCATGCTTGTATGTTTGCATTTGATGCCTCTGTAATACTTTAAAAGGTTGATGCCTTATGCCTCATGCTTGGGTCATTTTGCATGTCTTTAGACTTAGGCCATTTAGATGCCATCTAGGTGTGCCTTTGACCTTGTTTTGGTCTGCCTCGAGGTGGTTTTGAGTCCCCATGGCCCTTTGGGACTTGCTTCATATAGCCATGGTTTGAGCCCCTTGGCTTGCCTTGAGTTTTGGACATAGTTGCATGCCTTGTTTGTCTTGTTTAGCTGGTTTGGCACCGTCTTTAACATGATTTTCAGAGCTTAGTATGCTTGCCATATGCCCATGTTTGTCCCTTTTAAGTGTGCTTAAAAGTTGCTTCTTTATGCTTAAGTCTTGAACCATGTATCTATGCGTGCTTGTATGTACATTTGCCTTCATGCGCTTAGCATATTAGCCACTGTTTTGGGCTTAAAAGTTACTCCCTCATGTTGAAGTTTTGGACCATTGTGTGCATGAATGCTTGTGTGTACATTTGCCTTGCATATTGTCGCATACTTGGCCCATAGGCATGTTGTCACATACTTGGTCCATGGCATGTTGTTGCATGCTTAAAGTTGTGTTGCATTTGGCATGCATTCCCCTTGTAGTTACTTAACATGTTGTCACATGTTTGCTTGACATGTTGTCATATATCATTTGCATGCTTGTTAGCTTGCATACTTGTTACATGCCTGCATATTTGCATACTTGTCCTCATGCTCATATTGCATACTTAGCTCACATGCTTAGGTTGCATTTGGCATGCATGCCTTGCCTCTTGAATCACCATGATTGAGGTTGGTTTCCTTATGTGTTTATGTGCATTACATTTGACATTAAAATGCACAACTTGGCCTCTTTGGCCATCATGCATTGAAATGCGCGATTGGTGGCCCGAAGGTCGAGGACTATCCTCCTTTGAGTCATGAACATGATAAGGACGGTGTTGGTGCACACATTTGCTTGAAATGCATTGCCATGCCATGTTTGCCCTCTGCTGCTGTCAAAACAGGATTCTGCAGGCATACATGGTCGGCCGACCATCTCTATTGCCGACCGACCAATCATTTGAGGCTGAGATCTGAATATTTGGTCGATGACCCTTCTACCATGGTCGGTGATGTTTCCCCTTGGTCGATGATGCTCCACAGTGTTCAGAGAGTGTTCCTTGGGACTTGTGCAATTTTCAGAAGAGCAAAGCAGAGTAAACAGAGGCAACTTGTGCATGGTGACGGATTTCCGAGCAAACCCGAGCACGCATGCATTGGACCCCCTTCTCGAGGCTGTTTTATTGCTTTCTTAGCTTAGTTAATTTGCTTAACTAGTTAAGTGGTCTGTAATAATTAATTAGCTTGTAGGTTAATTAATTTGTATTATTCTTTTGGTCCCTCCGGGCGAGGGCGAATGTGTAATAAGTGTGGTGCATGTCTGCATGTCTTCCAACCCCCACTTCTTTCTCCTTTTTACTTACCTGCTTTTGATGGTTAGTACTAGGGCACGTTTCATTTAGCATACCTTATGCTATGCATGCGTGCATTCATTCATCAGTATTGCATGCACCGGGCTCGGCGCATTATGCTAACTGCATAGTATTTCAAATCTAACTTGAATACATGTTACTTGTTGCATTTCACACGCCATCCTAGGATTAGCCGAGCCTATTCTAGATTGCATTTTGTATGCGATGCATTAGTCATTTAACATGGACTTGGATCATACATTTGATTGCTAACAAGTTCCTTGTTTTGGCTCGGAGTACGCTGTAAGTATTTATGCTTTAGCATCTCGCATGAGTGTGAATGTTAACATAACAGCATGCTTACCATGTGGCTATGTGCTTATGTGATATTACTGCCTGAATGCCTGTGGGTGAAGGTTGGATTGCTTGAGTTGGAACAACTCATTGAAATCCATATTTTAGCCTACTTGCGAGTAGCGAATTTCAAACCATTTTCCGAACAAACGGATATGCAATGCTTTGTTCCAAATTAGGCGACCTAATCTATACTTTTGTGTTGTGCGCATCACATAGTAAGATTAGCTAATTAATCGGAATAAGAACACATAACGTTTTCAAAACTAGATATCATGGTTAGTAGAGGCCGATCTTCGGATCGGGCGAGCGGGGGTGCTCATAGCTTACCTTCCCCAATCGTACCTAAGTTCCCGAGCCGAGGCAACTTTGGTGATAACGGACACGTGGCCTTAGGCAAACGAGTCAAGGTTTCCTAAATCCCCCCCATAAAAAATATTTAGGTGGCAACTCTGTATCTGGCAAAGCAGTCCATGTTTGGCACTTCTTTACAAAAAATCTGTTTTCAAAAACGATTTGCCGGATTTGGACTCTTTGGTTCAAATTCAAAACCGTGACAATTTGAGAGTCCGAACTGTAGTGAGCCCAAAAAGAACGAAACGGGGGATTCCCTCCCGGGACGTTCAGGGACGTCTACAAGTATGAACTATAGAACCAAATGTACTTCGTTTGAAAATAATGGGTATAGAACTTTTATCTGATTTAATCTAATAGAACTTTGGTATGATGAGACCTTTGTTTGAACTAATAAAACTTTTGTTTGGTGGCACACCCTCTGAACTTTTGTTTGATCTGATCGGATAGAGCTTTCATTTTGTGTGATCCGATAGGACTTTTATTTGATTTGAACTAAGGTGACCTTTACTTAATTTGAGAACCATTATCTAATTTGATTACGTTATGGGGGATTATGAATTGCTTATGACTGAATGACAATATTATGTTGTTACAGGAACTAATCGACTGAGAACTTGAATCAATTTTGAACACTTATGAAGAATGTGAACCGTCAATAGTAGACTATGTGATTATAAATAGCTTTGAACCTTATGCCTATAACTGATTGGAAACACACATGAATGAGATTATAGGATTTTAAAACTTATGCTCTGGAAATATGGGAATACTGGGAATACTATATGTATAACACGTGGTTAATTGCTTCAGTATTACTGTTACTGCCATGAACTTGTTTGAATAAGAGAATGATTGCTTTTGTGTTACTATACTTCGAAATTGATGTTATGGGTCTTGTTGACAGTAAACTAGTTGATTGTAAACCCTGACTACTTATAAGTATATGTAATCAGTATGTTCTGTGAATGACTGCTTCTGTATTAATGTGTAGTACAATTGAATCTGTGGGAACTGAGGCTGATCAACAGTATGTGAATGATTACTTCAGAATTACGTTTACTGCTCTGGGGTTAATATATGAATTTGCCTTGTATACCTGACAACTTCTAAATGACTTTGAATAACTTTGGCGGATTGCTGAATCGAAAACCGAATTGAATAATGAACTGTTGAATAACTGGGAAACTAATCAAGTCTCTGTAACAAGCTGAATGGAGAGGAAACCACTTATGAACAAGGAAACTGTGTGAACCTATAACACCCGATCAGTATTTGATATAAGATAACACAAGTTTAGAGGACCAAACTTCTTAAGGTGGGGAGATTGTAATAATCTTGATTCGTAATTAAGTACTAATTCATAATTCTGGATGTTAATTAAGTGATTAAAATAAATTATATGTTTATTGTGTATTTTGCATGTTATTTGACTTTCTCTCAGTTAATCGTGGTATATCTATTGTAAAATCTACTTCGATATGAAAATTGAAAGCCTTATTGGCTTCCGAAACTAAAATTGGTAACATCAATATGTTATTCGGAATTTTTAGAATCATATGAAAAATTTTATTAAAAATTTGATTAGCTTGATTAATTAAGTTTTGTTCGGCAAACCTAATGTTCTAATTAATGTATATTAGCATTACAACTATATAAGTGGGCTCTTAGGCTCATTCTTGAGCTCAAGCATGTTTCATTTGAGTGGAAAATTCTGAAATCATATTCTAGAGAGAGGGTGAACTCCATCTTAGAGAGAGAAAGTATAGAGATTCAAGAAAAAGTTAGAGATTCTGCTAGAGTAGCTCAAGTTTGTGCTAGAACAAGAGTATTTAAAGGCTTTTGGTGAGCATCTAACCCTTAATTCTTGGAGAGTATATGATTTAGAGTTGAATTCATGAACTATATGAGATTAATTGCATGTTTTTAGTTAAAGAATGCCAAGAAGAGGAAGTAGCTAACATACATGTATAGTTTTGGCATGATTCTTTAGTTTTGATCATGAATATGTTGTTTAAATTGAGTTTTGAAGCTACATTTCACATGCCTTCTTGAATTGAGTTATTTTGAAGTTAACCTCCATGATTTGTAAGCTTTGAAAAAAAATTTGAAGTTGAATGTTTCATACATGGTCATTGGAGTTAGAATTCCACCATCCATGATTATAATTATAAATTTCTTGAAACTTGCATGTTTGAATTATCATGTTATAAAGTTTAATTTCATGTCTTGGAAATGAAATTTGGACATGCGTAGAACTATTGAGTTTAAAATTGCTAATGACATGAGTTTTGAAAAAGGTTTGTAAAACTTACATGCATGGGAGTTTTGAGCCCAATTTTGGTTAAATCCATGAGTTTTGAGCAAAAGAGTTTGCGAAAATCATATGTTCAAGTTTTTGGGTAAGTTTTCCAAGTTTATTAACAAGCCATCCATGAGTTTGCCTTTGAAATTGCATTTGGAAACTCAAAACTCTGTTTTGAAAACCCAAGATTTTTGCAGGTCGCTCGAGCAAAGGATTTTCCACTAGAGCGGGCATTTCGAGCATCCAATATTTTGGCAGGCAGAGACCGCTCGAGCGACCAAAGGTGCGCTCGAGCAGCCCGGCCAAATTCAACATATTTTTTTCAAAGATATTTAGTGTTCATATTTTTGTTCTCATCCTTTTCTGAGCATATGTAGACATGAATTATGAGTCATTTAAGAGTAATGAGCTAAGAAATAACATGAGTAATTAACTTAGAAAATATGAGACCAATGCAAAATTCGAGAATGTGATTCACGTGTATAAATTATGAGAAATGGACTGAATAAGAAACCAATGTAAAGAAAGCTAAGCCGTGATGGCCAAGTACATGTGTAATGATAAGATATGTTTGTGTTATGCACCTTGTGGTTGTAGGTCAAGACTTGAAGATTGGTTGACCGTTTATGGGAGCCTAGAATTTTTGAAAACCCAGGATTTTTGTAGGTCGCTCGAGCGGACATTTCGAGCATCTAGTACTTTTGCAAGCAGAGTAGTCTGCTCGAGCGACGAAAGGTGCGTTCGAACGGCTAGGCCAAATTCAGCATATATTTTTTTCAAAGATATTCAGTGTACATATTTTCGTTCCCATCCTTTTTTGAGCATATTTAGACATGAATTATGAGTCATTTAAGAGTAATGAGCTAAGAAATAACATGAGTAATTAACTTAGAAAATATGAGACCAATGCAAAATTCGAGAATGTGATTCATGTGTATAAATTATGAGAAATGGACTGAATAAGAAACCAATGTAAAGAAAGCGGAGCCGTGATGTCCAAGTACATATGTAATGATAAGATATGTTTGTGTGATGTACCTTGTGGTTGTAGGTCAAGACTCGAAGATTAGTTGATCGTTTACGGGAGCCTACTGTGAGTAACATTATTGTAAAGATATGTTTATATAAATTATGTTCCAAATATGATTTAATAAGTTATGATTTCTGAAATGATATTTGTTTACGTAAACGAATGTCCTATGTTTGAAATCTATTATGGCATCCATAGATAGTCCCAAGTCATGGGGGACAGCATGTTAATGCGGGTCCATGACATATATGTGATTACGAGATCTTGTTAGTCACTTGTCAAATAGTGATGTGTTTAATCGGTATCCAAAACTGATTACTCTAGTCGGAAGACGATATGTGATGTGTTCTATGAGATGTGTCGTTATTATGTTCAGATATGAGAATAATTATGTTATGATCTGTTTTATGATCATGAAATGTTCGGAATTCGTTCACTAACCCCTTTACCTTAATGTTATTAACTGGGTTTTAGCTCACTATTGGTATATATGTATATGTAGATGAGCGTGTGCAGGACCGAGCCTAAAGGCTTCTATCTGACTTCCATTTTGTCAAGCCAATTATTGTGCCTTACGTGGAGGTTCCTGATGTGTTGCGTGTCATAAGTTCTGGTTATTTCTGTATGTGAGACTTGCTTGTTTTTGTTTGTTATACTTAAGATGCTATAATGTGTGTAGGTATAATGTAAGAATAACTTTTGGATATGTATATAAAGTTTTAAATATTCTGTTTCATATAAGTCAGCACAGCTCATTGGACAATTATATTTATGTATTTGCTTTCATTAGCCCCCTTATTTTGTTAATCTGTTTCAAAGGCCTTTGGTAATCTTAGGATTACTGGCCGATTATGATGCTAAACCTATAGGGGCGGGTTTAGGTCGTGACAATTGCTCTGAGGAAAGCTACGCTTTAAATAATTCTTGATTGTATACTTAGCATTGAAATTTTTGATCAACTTAATATCAAATTGAGTGCCATTATCTGCTATTATGGCTCTTGGTATGCCAAACTTGGTGGTGATATTCTTCTAGAAGAAATTTTTGGCGTCCATATCTCAGATCTTGGCTAAAGGCTCAGCCTCTATCCATTTAGTAAAATAGTCCGTGGCAAGTAAGAGAAACTTCCTTTAGCCAGTCGCTTGAGACAATTGCCCAACTAGATCCATGTCTCATTGGGCAAATGGCTAAGGACTGGATGTTGGATTTAGGTCTTCAACAGGCTGATGTATCAAAAGCACAAACCTTTGACACTTCTCACACTTTCAAACATATGTCTCAGCATCTTTCTGTATATAGGGCCACTAGTAACCTTGTTAAATTGTTCTATGGGCTAACGATCTGCCCCAGCTTGTCTCTCACATATTTCTTTATATGTCTCGTATAAGAGTTTTCAACTTGAAAAGGATTCACACATCGCAATAAAGTAAAGGACCTTTTGTAGAGATGGCCTTCAACCGACAAGTAGAACCTTGCTGACTTAAGCTTTACCTTGTGTGTCTCTTTCTTATCCTCTGACAGCTTTTTATCTGTAATGAATTTCACAATTGGGTACATCCAGCTTGAACCAAGCTCTAAACACATTGCTGCATACTCTGCAATCATAGGTTTAACACTTGGGCTTAACAAGTAATCAACTATAATGGTTCTGGGAGAATTTGTCTTCATGGCAGAAGTCAGGTTGGCTAATGCATCTACATGACTGTTATCTTCTTGGCAAACTTGCTAGAGATGACAACTTCTAAACTATCCATGTAAGCTAACATTCTCTCATATTGGGCTGCAAACTCGCCCGTCGCTTGACTAACGATGAGCTGGAAGTCATAATAGACTATCACGTCATCGGCTTTGACTGTTGTTGCGAGCTTTAATCCTACAATCAATGCCTCGTATTCTGCTTCATTGTTTGAGGCCTTAAACCCTAACTTGATTGGCTGCTCAATCATCTGTCCATCTGGTGAAATCAGAACAACTCTTGCCCCCACTTCTTGTCGGTTAGAACTTCCATCAACAAAGAGCTGAAATGATTCGTCGATATAAATGTTAAAAGGCTTCGGCTTCTCGAACTTTTTCTTATGGGTTCCCATCTCCTTGGCAAGCTTGGGAGATTGAACCGCGATTTGCATATCTTCTGGTCCCACTATCTCCCCAAGTTCAAAGTTCATCGACTTAGGCCTTGGAATGGAGTTCGGTGTAAACTCAATAACAAAGTCAGCCAAAAACTATCCTTTTATTGCTATCCTTGGTCTGTATTCTATGTCGTGCTGATCACTTGTATAGATTTCAGCCTCATCTCTCCGTTTCCACCTCTATTCCTCTTTGGCGACTGGTTCCGCTTAGGTGAATTGCTTCTTTTCTAATGTTTGGATGTACTTCCTCGCTTAGGTTTATCTTCTTTTGCCCTTGCATACTTCTTCATACTTGCCATTAGATCTTCTATTGACTTTGGGAGAGTCTTTGCCAAGGATTACCAAAGTGGGCAATCATTCTCTAAGTTGTTTTTGAATTAAACAACAGCAAGCTCCTAATTACACCCCAAAATTTGGTTGTGAACCTCATAATATCTTTTGGCATAAGCCCTCAGGCTTTTGCTGTCATCTATCTTTAAAGCGACTAAGGAGTCAACCCTCAGTAGCTGCATACTATTGGTAATAAATCGAGTAACAAACATCTCGGCCAAACCATCACAACTCATCACCGATCATTTTGGTAACTTGAAAACCAATCAGAGGCAATGTCCCCTAATGTTGCTGGGAACACTTTACATAAAAGTATATCGTTTCCATTACACAACAACATCGCATAAGATAAAGCCCGATGTGGATATTAGGTTCAGACTTACCGTCATACATATGAAACTTTGGTGTGGTAAATCTCTTCTGTGCTTTGAACGCCTCCAATTCCGCAGAGAATGGTGACCTCAGCGTATGGAGTGAAATAGTCTCGGTCGCGTTCTTTTTCTTCTAAATAAGGTTTCGTAGGTCCTCCTTAGATCGCCCTAATGCTCTATTATTAACTGATTTCAGCCTCTTCGACGTACTAATCCCCATGCTGGAATTCGGCCTCTTGGATCTGTTAAGATCCAATGTCTTCTCGGCGTTCTGATCGTGTGCATTGACTTGCTTCGATCCTTTGATCTATGATTGTACTTTCCTTCAAGATTCACCTCTGCCAGCACATACTGATCGTCGTGGTGAGCCCCTTAGTTGTCTCCCATTGTGTCGTGCTGACATTTCCCCCACTCCCCTGCCCCCCTTGGTTCTGGACACCAGCATTGATGACCATGGACGGGGATGGTGGTGTTGGCTGCAAAAACTATGTTTGTACCACAACATCATCATGGTATGTGACTCTGTTACTTTGTTAAACAAATTTTTTACCCCCATATCGCAACATAAACATCATACCTTCTAAACCTAGACATTGTTCTCGTTGTAATACTACTCTTGGCCCTAATCTTGTGTCTTACCTTTGCCTCTCCTTTAGCCGTCCTCCACCCTTAGATTTCGGTCGTTGGTGGCATCATTCGCTTGCGAATCTCCTTCCTGATTTTCTCCACCATTCTGGCCAGCTCCTATGCTAAGATTGATGTGCTCTTCATTCTCACTAAACATATCGTCATTGGCCTACAGATTCTACCCATTGTATGCAACGTTAGCCATCTATTTCAACTAAATTTCCACAAACGGCGCCAAATTGTGGGTGTTAAAATTTGATCTCACAACCAATCAAATCTCATCTATGAGATTTAGGGAACAAAGTCAAAGAGCACGTTGCAGGATAGAGAAGTCCAACACCTGCACACAAGAAAACAACAAACACCGATGGCTCGTCCATCTGGGGGCACTTCAACGATCAAGTCAGCAAACTTGTCTCTCAAAGATATCAACTCAATCACAAAACTCACAAATTAAATATATCTTAGACCCGCGAGGGTGCCTTATTTTTATAATGAACAGTACTCTCGTCCTTTAGAAGTCTTACTTTATAGAACTCTATTCCTTATAAGGATATCACTTACTCTTCCTATTCAAATGAGACATAACTCTCTCAAGAGTTCATCCTTACCTCAGGACTCTTGTCCCTTATCCGAATATCTTAGACTCCGTCATAATCGCATCACATCTCGACAATATAGATTATCCACGTGACACCTTAGCTAATAATCTTGACCACATGGATAACTCTAAAAATATGTCCCCACAAATACAATAATAATACATTACATGATATGTAAAATGTGCAGCCTATACTAAGGAGTTATCATTAGTGAGTGATGGGTCTCATCCACCAATCATGCTACCAAAATGCCTTGAATTTTTTTATTTATTTTTTTTATGATAAAAATTTTATTTGATAATTAATTGATCTCATTAAAAAAAAATAAGGGATCACATCTGTGAGAAACCAAAACTCATTAGGAACTTAATGCTTCTCTATTACGTTTCTCTTCTCAGCACTCAAACCAAATGAGAGATTAATAGTTGAATGGTTACTTCATTATGTATATATATATATAAAGAAGACGTGTTTAGTGCTATTGACAATGAAATTGTCATGTAATAATTTCAAATTAACATATCGTCGAATACAAATGTAAAAGTTTACGTTTTTTTTTTTCTTTTTTTGGCTAAGATAGTATTTTTATTTAAGCGTAAATTACAAAACACCCCTTGAAGTTTACTAAAAATATGGATTGTCTCTTATTATTTGAAAAATTACAAATAATTTCTTGTCAGAATTAACTAAAAAAATAAAATTTCTAACTATTCTCTTATACAATACTAAAATTACTTGAATTATTAATTGAAATATATTTCTGATATTATTAAAAAACTGTTAATTAACTTGATGATTTATTAATAAAAATGATTATTTGCTATGAAATTAGAAATATCAAAAGGTGAAATGTAATTTCCTGAACTACAAGAGATAATTCGTATTTTAAATAAATTTTAAGCGGTATATTTATAATTTACCCTTTATTAAAAGTATTTTTGGGAGTGGAGAGGTTCAAATATTAATTAGATTAAATGTTCTTTGATTTTTTTTTTTTTATTATTATACAATATGTTGAGCATAAATTTTTTGAGTGACCGCATTTATAAAATTTTCTAGAGTAAATTATAAATACACCTGGATTGTCTTTTTTGGTTTGTAAAATTACAAATACTTCTTATCTAAATTTTTTATTTAACTGAATTAACTAGGAAAAAAAAACCTAAAATTTTTAACTATTCCCCTTTATAATAATAAAACTATCTAAATTATTAACTGAAATATATTTTTGACATTATTAAAAATTGTTAATTAACTTTATAATTTATTAATAAAATAGGTAATTTATTATGAAATTAGAAACTTAAAGAGACTAAGGCCAAGTTTGGCATGAGGCAAAAAAGACAAAAAGTCAAAAAGTCACTATCCTATTTAAGTCACATTATCTTATTTAAGTCACATCACCTCTCTAACACATCACTTCAAACCCAAACCAAACCCAACCCATATTTCATAAAAAGTCAAAAAGTGCACTTATTTAGTCTTCCCAAACTAGGCCTAAATATAATTTTTACAATCACATAAAGTAATTTATATTTTAAACAAATCTTATAAAATGTATTTATGATTTATTCAACTTTCTATAATCACCGCTGAAGTCACGTGACTCAACATCCTTTCCTGAATTCCTATATTTCCTCCTGAGATTATGCCACATGTGGCCTTGCTTGTGAAGTCAAACTTAGCACTCACATATCCTTTGTAATTTCACCTCCCACATGGATATATTGTCAATTGTTTCTTAATCAAACTTTTGACTCGCAATATTTATAATTTTGGATCTAGTTTTTTCAATTTAATTTTTTGGAAATTAAATTTTTATTTTTCATATTTTTTTATTTTTCATGAATTTTTTAATATTTTAAATAATTTTTTTATTTTTTAGATATATCTAATCTAAATATACCTAAAAAGTAAAATATTTGTAAAAAAAAATATTTAAAAAATCAATAAATACAAAAGAATATAAAAACGTACAAAATTTTCATTTTTTTATATTTTTGGTATTTAGTGAATTTTTAAATATTTTTTTCACAAATATTGTACTTATTAATTGTATTTATATTAAGTGTATCTAAAGCGTACAAAATTTGCTTAAAATATTAAAAAAATCATTAAAAATAAAAAAAAATACGAAAAATTTAAAATTTAATTTTTAAAAAATTAAATTCAAGAAATTAGTGTTGAAGCATGTATGAAGGTAAAGTCTCATATGAAATAAAGAGTAAAAGAGACGAGTCTTAATATAAATTAGATAGGCTCTTCACTTATAGACTTGAGTTTTTAAGTGAGTATGAGTTCTAAATAATATATGTTGGGCCTTGATATGGTTGTTGTGCATTTATGAGCTCTCTAATTCCCTAACAACTGGCATCAAAGCCAATGGCATCTATGGACAGACTCTTTTGGGGCATCGATATTAGTGGACTTGGGCTTGCACAAAGACTCTCGATGGAGCAAGAAAAATCCATGATGACTCTTGATGGAACAAAAAAAAAATCTTGATGCACGTGGCAAGATTGGACTGCGACAAGGTGACTCTCAATAGAATGTTGTAGCTCACGATGGAGTGTGTGCGGGTGACCTACGTTGTACTCGATGTTGGAGAGTTATAAATCAAGATTAAGGGGGAGTACATATAATCTATGATGAATTTGCCAATGATAGATCAGACTTGAGAGGGAGGATGGAGAGGCCTAATGTTTGGTTCACACATGAGGGGGAGATTGTTGGAACATGTGTGAAGGTAAAATCTCAAATGAGATAAAAAGCAAAAGAAATGAATCTTAATATATATTAGATGAACTCTCTACTTATAGATTTAAATCGTTAAGTGAGTATGAATTTTAAATAATATATGTTAAGGCTTAATATGGTTGTGCGCTTATAAACTCTTTAATTCCCTAACAATTAGAACCATGATTTTCAAACACTGAATTTATTTGTGTCATTGATCCACTGTTTTGAGAGGAGCTGTCCATTGTTTTGCATTTGAAGCCCACAGAATCCACTTTACATGAGGGTTACATTTTGATCTAATTTTGAGAAGAAGCCCACAGAATCCACTTTCCATGCGAGTTCCATTTTGATCTAATTTGGAGAAGAAGCCCACAGAATCCACTTTACATGAGAGTTACATTTTGATCTAATTTTGAGAAGTAGCCCACAGAATCCACTTTCCATGCGAGTTCCATTTTGATCTAATTTTGAGAAGTGGATAAATAGGAAAATATAATGTGGATAAATAGGAAAATTTAATCAAAACTTTTCCATTGGATTCTTATTGGATGAAAATGGTAATATTTTTCTTTATAAACCCCTTAAGGAGAAAACACATAATTGAGTAAGGACAATGAAAAATATATTTTTTTTTCTTTCTTGGTCAATATTTCTAGAGTAACATGTTACTGTCAAACAGAGTAATATATTACTGTGAAATAGAGTAATTATCAAACAGAATAACATATTACTGTGAGACAGAGTAGCATATTACTGTCAAATAGAATAACATGTTATTATTACTATTTACATCAATTTCAATGGTAATATTTTTTTTATTATAAAGAATTTCATAATTAATATGAATCTTATTTAATAGATCTTGATAAGAGAATTTTAAAAATGTTAATTTTATTAAAAACTAACATTTACATCAAAAGTAATATTATTTTAAAGTTTAATATTTTGATAATAGTAATATTTGTTAGACTTTTTATACTTGTTCTTAATATATTAAAATTTTATTATGAGAAAGTTTTGACTAAATCCTCTAAATATTATCTTGTTATATGATAACTTCTTCTATTGGGCACCACTGTTTTAGATCTCACTTAAAATAGTATTTATGAACTCAAAATATTCTTATTATTGATATTTATATAAAAAAGAACGGGATAAGCCTTCATATCAAGGTTATTGATATGATGAAGTAAGTTATTACCATTTAAGCAACACATAATATATGTCATATTTTTTTGTCATTATACTTATACTATTACATTCTTTTGAATTACACATGTAATACGTGTGCAACCCTCTAATATATTTTAATGAAAGAGACAATCAATTGAGACAAGTCAATCCAAAACGGATTATATATTTAAAAAAAATTTAATTTAAATACACTTATTTAATAAATGAGTTTAAGCGAGTGGAGTTAAATTGAAACAGATTAAATAAATGAAGCTAACCAACCTATATCGAGTAGATGATGATGGAGGTAGTGGTAAATGGGGGAGAAAAAGAGGGATTACTACTGTGTCAAGGGCACAACAGTATCTATGGTACCTCAATGTGAGGTTAATTACGGACTTATTTTTATAATCCAAATCGTTCATTTTGTAAGACTTGTCGAGTACTTCATGCATGTTAAAAATCATATTGATCATATATCAGTAACCAAGTAATCGAATTATATTTATCATTAAAAAAAATTATAAATACAATTATCCTAAAAAAAAACAATCTATTTTTCTTTTGAAAAATAATATAAAAAATATGCAATCCGATCACGTTACTATCGATATCCGATTAATATAATTTTTTATATGCATAAAATATTCAATGAATTTTACAAAATAAATAGTTCAAATCATAAAAATAAGCTAGTAATGAACCTTACATTAAGGCACAATAGTTACCGATATGTCATGGGCACAATAGTAACTCCATACCCGGTGGTGGAAGAGTGCCGCAAAGGTGATGTAGTTGAGGTAGAGGCAGAGGCAGAGGCAGAGGCAGAGGTGCTACCCATGTTAACAAGTACATGTCTAACTCATTTAAATTCAAGGTTAATTGAATTTACAAAATGCAACCCATTTAAACTTATGGGAGATTTATTTATAAATCTCATTTAGAGGAATTATAATCTAATATGTTCATAAAAATTTTGTGCTCTATCTAATCCCATATATTTAGACTTGTATCTTAAGAGGTCTTTTTTCCTTATTTATAATATTTTGGGGACTAATATACCCTTTATTCTATTTTTTATAGTCTGTATTACATACAATTGTAATCTTCACATTTCCTTTTTCTATTCAACAATGATAGAGACCACTAATTTTGGAGCTCTAAAAAGATCACTAATGACATGACACTCAATAAAAAAAGAAAAAAAATACAACATCAAGGCCAAAACATCAAATCATTCATGGTGGGGCCCACTGCCACATCATTAGTTGTAGCACTAATTAGTGCTCTCACTCATTTTCCTTTTCTATTTTGACAATTTTGGTGATCACTGATTCTAGAGAAATTAGTGGGATATGTTTCTTATATGTTTTAGTAGGGTTTCGAAACTTTGTTTTACACACTGGAGGTGAGAGAATATTGTATTCTTCCATTATTATGGTTTGAAACTCTGTGTTTTTCTATTATTGCAATTCGAAGCTTTGTGTTCTTCCATTGTTACAATTCGAAATTCTGTTTCTTTCATTCAGAAATCGTAGGGCAAGGTTAGTACTATTTTTGTTTTGCATCTACATGTAGGTATGCATTTGATAGGAATTCATATTCAATAATGTTTGGTAGGAATGTACGTTCAGAATTGATCAATAATTAATTAAAGTTGGATTCGACTTTTTATTTCGAGGTAGATTGATATGGTATTATGTATCAGTGTGTGTATGCTTATTGGTTAAATAATTGAATATGAACATCAAATCCACAGAAATCATTATTGTTGTGAATTATCAAATTTTAATGCGTTGTAATTGGTGTTGCAATCATCACATCATTAATCAATATTAATATTCACATTCAAGAATAGTTATGCAAACACAAACAATGTGTTATTTTAATCGCTACATATTATGCATCTTAACAATACAACATAGAGATGTGAATGCTTACATCAATATTGCATTTACCACAATGCACACTAGGTCAGTAGATATGTGTATATAATAACAAGCAACTACCAACAATTTGAATGGTCACAAACATAGTCTATACATAGAGATGTAAATGTTCACATTAATTCTGTAATATAAATAGATAGTTGCACCCAATATTAATCTTCACACATTCACGTAACATTGAGTGAGTGTATTGTTTCATGAGGAGATGTTATTTACCAGCATGCATTTATAATGTGAAAGTTTACATTAACATTTAGGTCTCGTTTGGGAACAAGCTTTTTTGGTTACTTTTTGACTATTTGACTCAAATGTGATGTAAAAAAAATTAGTATGTTTGAAATGATTTTTTGACTTTTTACAAAAAAGATATGCAAAAAGTAGAGAGAAAATAAAATCTTTGACTTTTTGATATAAGTTAACTTTTTGATTTTTTTAATAATTTTTTGATTTTTTTGCTAAAAGGGACACTTGCCAAACGAGGACTTATTCGAGAGATAGATAGAAGGTGGACGATTTAAAGTTTTGAAAATGTGAGATTTTTTCCATGCAATAAGGAAGGGATTTTTCTCATTGAAATGGGGAAGAGATTTTCTCTATGGAATAAGGAATTATTATTATTTTTTTATTATGTATTGGTTTCAAAATAAAAGCACGCACAAAAATTTGGAAGAGTTTTAATTGTATTACTCTAAACATGGCTTGATAGAATATTAAAAAAGATGAATTAAATGAAACATAACACCTAAGAATAGGACTTTCTGGGAAAAAAAGGCCCAAAACTTATTTATGAATTTGAACGAGATTTAAATAGATTTAATTGGATAAATTCACAATTTTGGGTTTAGTTTAAACTCATTCATTCAGTATTTATACATTTTTCTGTTAGTATATAATTTCTCCATCTTTCAAGGATGTGGATCTATTCTTGGAAAGTACACACAAAGTATGCAACGCCAGATCGTGTTAAGAGTCCACCTCCTCTGTACTATGGATAGCAACATGCTAGCTACAAATCAACTCCACAAAAGGAGCAGCTAATTTGATGTTAACTCTATGAGAAATTTTACTACACACACCCTTTAATAAACAAAATACATATCAGCCGTTAGGTCTGAAAAAATAAACCCAAACCATTAATTATAGTTATATTTCATAAATAACACCACTTCTTCGAAGCATAACTAAAGACTATTTTAATCATAACAATATCTACTAAAATAGGTCGTAATCAACACTAATATGTGCCATAACCACACCCCATAATTGGATTATGGGACTAACCAACTTCTATTTAACAATATGTTAGACCGACAACCACAATAATCCATGACCCTTGGGCTCCCTTTAGATAGATATAGATTTCAAATCAAGGGATTTGAGGTTGGATTGTAAAAAAAAATTATTGTAACCTACTCTAGGTGGTTAGAAAAACAAGTAGATATATATTTTAGTAGTGTCTTTGTAGCTAAAAGAAGAATCCTTAACATGATTTCAAATTACAATAATGTAATACAGAACAGATTTCAAATTATAATACAAAATTTCACAATCACAAACAAAAAAGCAGGAATAGAGATAAAGTACATCCACCAATTAAAAGAAGTGATTTTAACATTAATTAATCTATCATCATATAAAACAGAAGTCTCAGTTCATCAATTGAATTACAAAATCAACAGAAGAATTCCCCCTTCTCCATGATTAACTACGAAACAAGGGTTAAATAATATGAAACAAATTTAACAGTGAAAAATAAGCATTGCATGAAAGATGCAACCCTCCACCCAACATCACAGAAAATAGTTTCCGAAATGAACAGAAAAGAGAAATCAGGAATATCACAGAACCGTCAAAACTACTGAAAGTAGGCCTAAGATCACAATCAAATAAATAAATAAATAAATTTGAAGAAATGATAATTTCAGATGCTAAAGAAGATTTGTCAGTCTATGAACAATTTAACAGAGGGTGGGGTCATGCTCATACCAATATCAAAATGAACTGTTGCTTTCACTTGCAGATATGGAAGGACCTTCGGACTTCACAAGATGAGACCCTCTGCCATTGATATCAAGGCCCTGCAAACGACCGAGGGAGTCCTGCTGCAACATCTCAGAAAACATAGGGTGCTGGTGGTTTAGCATGTTAGATTGGACATGACGGAATTGCCGCATTTGTATCTGTTGCAGGTCGTTTGGTCCTTGTTGCGATTGCTGTGAATAGAATGAAGATTGAGGATATGGAAGATGTTGCATTCCATAATTGTATGAATCTGTTTGGGATGTCATTTCTCCGGTGGCAATTTTGAGCCTTTCCACTTCATGTTTTAGTGCTTCATTCAGCGCTGTGTTGCACAAATATTTTCATAAATATCTCATTCATAACATCACATGGTGAATGTTGGAAATGACATGCAAAAGAAAGCACAAATAGATGGCTAAAAATCTGTAGGGAGGAGATCTGTAGGGAGGAGATTGCCAAGGGCTTGTTCCATAGTTTCTGTACCCATCTGGTTAATTAACCTTTTCAATTCACCTAGACATTTTCAGTATGGTCCATTATATATGTTTTCGTAGTGGCATACCAATGGCCTATGAAGCATCGATACAAATACAAATACGATAAGGATATGGATAAGACAATACAATAAAATCTAAAAAAATAGGATATGGGTAAGGTCAATTTGAAGTTATATATATATATATAATTTTTAGTATTATATCATACATGAGTTCAAAGAATATTGAAAACCATTCTTTAGGAATTAGTTATTAGTTTAAAAGCCAATTGTCAGTTTCTTCTTTTTAAGTGAATATGTTAATTTCATAAAATCTAAAAATTAAAAAAAAAACACAGAATACTTGATGCAGGACGAGTCGGGACAACAGCAGAAGTGAGCTTTTTGGGGATTATTTGAATGGTTTTATGGCTGAACTTGCAGTAAGAGTAAGTAATAAAGCAGTAAGAGTTTAAGCATTGAAAGATAGAAATTTAATATTAGTTTAAGAGCCAATCGTCAGTTTATACTTTTTTACAGTGAATACGTTAAAGTAGAATACTTCATGCAGACGAGTAGGGACAGCAACAAAAGTAGACTTTTGAGAGCTGATTTTAATTGGGTTTTAGAGCTGAAATTGCAGTAAGGGTTTGTGACGGGTAATAAAGGGGCAAGAGTTTAAACATGAAAATGATTTCTTGCACTGTTTAGGGACTATTCTAAGGGCTGTGAACAGTACCAGTGACAGCAGCAAAAGTAAGCCTTTTAGGGCTGATTTCAATTGGATTTTATGGCTAAAATTGCAGCAAGTTTATAGGGGTTTTAAGGGTTTGTTTGGGGTAATAAAGGGGTAAGAGTTCATGCATGAAAAGATAAGATTTTCGGCACTGTTTAGGGACTATTCTGAGGGTCGTGAACAGTACCCAAGAACAATAAATTTGTAGATTCTACAGAAGGAAAAAAAAAAAAAAACTAATAATCATCCTAGAATCCATTGGGCATCACAACTAGGGTCAGGATTGTATCACACAAACCGAAAGAAGACTTAAAAGCTCTGAAAGTTTTATAAAATATTAACTCCATTAAATTATAAGCATTATATAACATTATATAAACTTTAGAGATTTCCTTTACCAATTAAAATTTCAAAATAGAAAATTACTAAATTTTGACTTCCAAAACTTATCTAAGACCAAATAAAACTAATAAATAAAAGGACACTCGGTCCATAAATCTAAATCTCAATTTTGTTTGGCTAAAAGTCTAGGCGGTGAAATACTTTGTCCAAAAAGACAAGTTTAAACAAAATGACCAAAATATCCCTGTATATATATATTGTTATACACGGTCCCAAATTCCCAATACCATCACACAATAACACACTCCCTCTCTTCTCTCTCTATCTTTTCTCCGACACCTAACTCCCTCTCTCTCTCTCTGCTCTACTCCTCTCTCTCTACTCTCCGTCACTGTCGTCCCTCCATCGTTAGAGCTCCGTTACTTCTGTCGCCTCACCAAGGCCAGCGTGAGATCTTCGTCTTCCTTCTAAGCTCCAGCTCCGCCGTCCTCCTAACTTCCATCCAAATCCACCGCCATATAAGCCATATCCATCGTCTCTGTCAAGATCTACGTCGTCTCCTCCGCCGCCGCCGCCGCCGCCGATGAGGGAAAAGGAAGAGATAGAAGCCTATCTCCACCACCACAACATCGAGATCTCCATATCTACTCCATAGACCTCCGCCTCCGACAACGTTCTCCCTTGGCTTGCTCCTCCTCAACTTTGACAACTCATGTTGCATACTCATCCTCAACACCATCCTCAAATCATCCTCCTCTTGATCCGCCTCCGCCTCTCTGCCGACCTCACTCAACGCCACCGAGCTCCGACTCGCCGAAACTTACCGAGTCATCCCAGCTCCACTCTGGCACTCCCTCCTCAAATTTGTGTGTTTTGTTTCATGTTGCTACTGATATATATATATATACATATAAAGAAAGATAGAGATAAACATATAAGAGGCTGTAATGATATTGATTTTTCTTTGGGTTAGCTCTGGATCTGTGGAGATTCAGATCAGATCTTTATTTATTTTTTTTAAGTTGTTGATCGTTGTTGCTGATGATAATGATATAGATGTATATGTGATTGTTGTTGATGATGAGCAGGTAGAAAAAACAGATAAGATCTGTATGTTTTGAATTTAAATCTTTCTGTTAAATTTCAACAAGTAGGAAAATTAGAACTAAAATTTTAAACAGATAGGAAAAAATAGGACAATAATTTCAACAGATAGTTTTAGAATTTTAATAGATAGAAAAAATTAGAACAAGAATTTTAACAAAGATTTGAACAGACAAAAAATTAACAAATAGAATTCAGTGGAAAAATTGAACAGACAAGAAAATTTGGACAGATAGATTTAAACAGATAAGTGAAAAAATTGAACAGATAATAAAATTTAGATATATATTTTAACAGATAATAGGAAAAAATTAAACAAATAGTCAAAAAAATTAAACAGATAGAAAAAAAAATTGAACAGATAGATATAAATTTGAATAGAGAGTCAATGAAAAGTCATCAGATAAATTACGGGATAGAATTGGAAACAAAATGTTCTTTCAAAAAGAAAAAAGACTTCTCACCAAACTATTTTACAATTGATGGACTTCTCACCAACAAAAAATATTCACTAGACCTAATGCATTATGCATTCCTTAGATTGGATTTATCACCAATTTACTTTAAATAAAAACTAATTAAGTTATAAAACCCACAAGATGACCCATGGGAGCACAACCCATATCCAAAAATTCTTCAAAACACCCCTAATTAGAAAAACTTACCAACAACTTTCTTAACCTAAAATAAACATAAATATAACTACCAAGACTAGAAATACAATTATAGATGGTTCTAATTGATCCCAATTGAGTTCGACTCCACACAGAGTCATCTAGTATCTAAAAGTATCCAACCCTTCTCAAAATTAACATCAAGTATTGAATACAAAAATGAAGTATCGAATAGGTATCCGCAAGTATCCGAGAAGTATTGGAAATTCCATATGGGTAAGCTACTAACCAATAAGACTTCCTTTTAGAAATATATGTGCTTCATAGCCAATGACTACGCCAAACTGATGTTGACATACCACAGCTATAATATGAAGATATTCAGGAACCAAGATTTGTACCAAAAAATAATTTATTATCCTTTTATAAATTTATTATCCTTTTAAAAATAAATTTGAAGATATTCAGGAATCAAGAAGGACATAATTTATTATGCTTTTTAATTCCATACTTCCAGTGCACCTTTGGCAGAAACATCAATTAAGATAATAAGATAGAAATAATCTACTATGTTGACTACTAGCTCTAGAACACTCCATAGAGCAAATAAAGTACTGCTCCGGCATAAACAAGTAGCGATGTCAAACCAAAATTATGCATGTCTATTGACATGTTTGTTAAGTATTTTATGGAAATATGTATAGAACCCAAAGGCTATATTCAAAACACAATGAGAAAAAATTTTAAAACCAAGTTTGCTTGAAAGGTGAAACTTACCATCACGTAACTGAGCTTGTTGTTCCATAGCTTGTAACCGAAGCTTAAGCTCTGTATTTTCATTGGATAGACCTGTTGTATCTCTCTATAAAAGAAAACAAAAAGGCCATGAGCTTTTATGCTGCAGTATATAAAAGTATAAAAGCAATATGTGACGAAGGAATTCAAGGAAAGAGACACGAAATCTTAGTTAAATGAAAATTTAATAGCACCAGAACCTACAAAAAGATATAAAGTTTATATAGCAATATCACAAAACCTAGATTAAAAGATTGATAATTAAGTTCAAATGTACTGAAATCAAGGGAGAGATGAAATGCTCAAAACTGCGGGAAAGAGAGGAAAAGGAGTGGGAAAAAGGGTATGGTCAAGGGTGTGAAGCCTTGATTGGGCATTAATCAGTTCATATCATCTTGTTAACAAATCATTCACATTTTTTCTTCATATCACCATCATCAAATTATTCAACAATACTTTTCTATTTGGGAGCAGAGCAAGTACTAATATTAAAATAAGAGAGAGAGAGAGAGAGAGAGAGAGAGAGAATTCAACTAGTTAAAGTTTTAAAAGAACTTTGATTGCCTGAGTTAAATGACTATCAAATAGCCTAACTCGGGAATATTTTGAATAAGAGCAACATTTAAAAGATTTAGTAACTACTAGATCATCTTAGTTCCAAAGAACAAACAGTGAGAGTCCAAAAAAACCAAGGCAATTGATTTCCAGAATCAACAACAGAAAAAAAATAAGGTGAGCGTGGAAGAAATGAGGAATTAATAATGTTCCACATTCTTTAGAAACAGTTGTGATTCAGCTCACGATAGGCGCAAGGAAAACCAAAATTAAGGAAGCATTCATGATTGGAAATTAATTTATTTGGAGCTTAACCCAATTGGGATCAATTGGAACATCTATAATTATGTGTCTTATGTTTATTTTAGGTTAAGAAAGCAGCTGGTCAGATTTTACAATTAGGGGTGTTTTGGGTAATTTCAAGATTATTGAATATAGCCTGTGCTTATTCCCCATGGGTCGTCTTGTGGGTCAAATTGTTTAATAGGTTTTCATTTATCGGTTTTATTTGGTCTAATATTGGTTTTGGAAGTCAATTTTAGTAGTTTCCTATGTTGAAATCCCTAGTTGGTAAAAAACAGCGCCTCTAAAGTCTATATAAATATAAAGTCATCTAATACTTATAATTTAATAGAGTTCATTCAGAGCTTCGAAGCTTCTTTTATGGTTTTTACAATACAATCAGATCCTAAGTATGATGCCTAAGGGATTCCTAGGTTTATTCTCTTTATTTTTTCTGCAAAATTTGCAAATTACTCTTCTCGAGTACTGTTCACAGAATCACAGCCCTTAGAACAGCCCCTAAGCAGTGCCAAAAATCCTATATTTTCATGCTTAAACCATTACCCCCTTTATTACCCAATACAAACCTTTAAAACTCCTATTATGTTATTGCAATTTCAGCCATAAAACCCAATTAAAATCAGCCCCAAAAGCCCAACTTTGCTGCAGTCCCTACTAGTCCTGCATCAAGTCATGAACAAATTCTCAAGTGCTTCATAGGAAACGTAATTGCATGCATATCAAGACTTAGCATGAGTAGAAAGCATGACTTTTTTTCCCCCAGTAACCTAGGGGAGAGCCACCTAATCAAGCAGCTAAAACAGGTTATCAGAATGAAATATCATATTTCATTATCTAAAATAGGAAGATCTACCATTGTTGGCGTGATGAAAGAAATTAAAAACTAGGGAGATATTAATACCATGAAGTAAAACCAATAATGTCCAGCACAATTCTGTGAAACATGGTAAACAATAACATATAACTAAAATCCGATAAAGAGAGCCACTAGCAGGCAACAATCACCTGGAACAGTGTGAGTTGTGCAGAAAGGGTGGTTGCTTCTGTTTGAAGGGTCAGAACTTTTCTCTCAAGCTCAGTTATATACCGAGCTTTCCTCTCTTTTGAACGAGCGGCAGATTGCCGATTTGCCAGAATTCTGCATACATTCTTCAGTGTCAGACACAAGAAGGTTCTTCAAATTATTTGAATTGATTAAAGAGAAAATCACTGCCAAAGAACTGGAACGAGAATTTCTTCTCGTCCAGCTCCAGCCATGCGAAAAACACATAATTGTATACTTAATTTCTTTTAAATATGCACAAAAAGAAAATTTGGTCAGGCGATTGATCTGGCAACCAATAGAAGGTTGCATAGATGACATTAAAACTCAAGACAAGAGTTCACACTTCAATAGAATAGAAGTAGCTTTACACATGCTGATTGGCCAAGTTCAAAAGATCATTACTTGACAAAATTACAGCAAGATAGTCTAGAATACCTAAGTAGCTAAGTATCACGAACACAAATTAATAATCTCTATTTGTTTGTCATTAACTATTGGTGCAGATATTAATACAAAATGTCAAAAGTCTCATTAAGGCAATAAAATCAACGGAGAGGAGATCTAGGTCACCTAATCCGTGGAACATGGCAGCTGGATCATGATCCAACGTGCAGATAGGCAAATTTGGTTCAAAAGTGGGTCAAATCTGCGAACTACAGTCAAATCTGCAAATTGTGTACCAAATTCAATTTCAACCAATTCTTAAATGTCACATGTACTCATAAACTGAAGAAACACACTGAAACACAGCAAGCATTACACGCTAGCATGAATGGCTGTAAGAAGAAAAAAAATCTACCACAATGAGATTAAAACTTGTGACAAGACACAGGAATCAAATGGTCACCACCAACCAACAGACCACCATTTGATTTCGTCAACACATTATCCAAGTTTTTTATTTAATGCTTCTGTATTATATTACCGTGCAAGTATTAAAGACATTAGATTACTGTGATTTAGTGCACAAAAAAATAATTTTTTACATATATCTTTATATATACATTTATATACGTTCTAATGGCACTCCCGCTCTTGAGCTATTTTCATAAGGACGCTCTTGCTCCAGCTTGCTCCGCGTTTTGTTTGCTTCAGGGGAGATTGTACCCAAGCTTTCCATCATCAGTAATTCTTTCAAAACAAAACATCAAATTCCCTGTCTAGTAAACCGGGAGAGCAGCCTTATGATGAATACAGTTATTTTTCCTTTTCCTTGCTTTTCAAGCACATTTGAAGTTAGATATAAGACTCAATGGTTTGACTGACCAAGATCTACTCTTCTACACTAGAAACATGTATGACACAGTGAGAGTGTATGATTAAGGAGATACATACATATATATTCGTCATTTTCCCACTATATCCAAATGCTAATTTTTTAGAAATCACTGTGTCCATATCCATATCTTTTTTGTGTCCATATCCCATGCATATCTAGCGACTACATGTCCGATGTATTTCGTAGGTGTGAAATTTGAATGCCAATATTTTGGCCTGTGTGTGAAGCCACCCTCACAATTTTTAAATCTGTTCCTATTTTGGATGATGCTCTGCATACTCACCAGTCAAGAGCATGCACAAATTACACATGGCATCCCAGCAATAGACATGATATACACTGACTAGTAGTTACTTATCCCAATTCACTAATCACACTAGTTTGATTAGCCAAGTATCATAAACAAAAATTAATAATCTCTATTAGGTTGTCATTATTGGTGCAGACATTAAGACAAAATGTCAAAAATCTCATTAGGGTAATAAAATCAACAGCGAGGAGATCTAGGTCACATAATCCGTGGAACATGGAAGCTGGATCATGAACTTGCGGATAGGCAAATTTGGTTCAAAAGTGGTTCAAATCTGAGAACTATAGTCAAATCTGCAAAATTTGCCTACCAAATTCAATTTCAACCAATTCTTTAAATGTCACATGTACTCATACACTGAAGGAACACTGAATCACAGCAAGCATTACACGCTAGCATTAATGGCTGTAAGAAGAAAAAAAATCTGCCACGATGAGATTCAAACTTGTGACATGGCATGACATAGGAATCAAGTGGCCACCACCAACCAACAGACCACCATTCAATTTTGTCAACACATTATCCAAGTTTTTTATTTAATGCTTCTGTATTACATTAGAGTGCAAGTATTAAAGACATTAGATTACTGTGATTTAGTGCATAAAAAAATAACTTTTTACATATATCCTTATATATACATTCTAATGGCACTCCTGCTTTTGAGCTATTTTCATAAAGGACGCTCTTGCTCCTGCTCGCTTCGTGTTTTATTTGCTTAAGGGGAGATTGTACCCAAGCTTTCCATCATTAGTAATTCTTTCAAAAAATATCACCAAATTCCCTGTCTAGTAAACCGGGAGAGCAGCCTTATGATGAATACAGTGATTTTTCCTTTTCCTTGCTTTCCAAGCACATTTGACATTAGATATAAGACTCAATGGTTTGACTGACCAAGATCTACTCTTCTACACTAGAAAACATATATGACACAGTGAGAGTGTATGATTAAGGAGATACATACATACATGCATATATATATAGATATATGTATATTTGTCATTTTCCCACTGTCCAAATCCCAATTTTTTTAGAAACCATTGTGTCCATATCCGTATCTTTGTTGTGTCCATATCCCATGCATATCTAGCCATGTCCGATGTGCTTTGTGTCCGGTACATGTTGGACATTGCCAAGACAGCTATTTTGGACTGTATGTATTTCATAGGTGTGAAATTTGAATGCCAAAATTTTGGCCTCTGCGTGAAGCCACCCTCACAATTTTTAAATCTGTTACTATTTTTGGATGATGCTCTGCATACTCACCAGTCAAGAGCATGCACAAATTACACATGGCATCCCAGCAATAGGACATGATATACACCGACCAGCAGTTATAGATCCCAATTGACTAATAACACTAGTTTGATTAGCCAATCTAACAGAAGATAACAAGAAAACTAGCATTGATTAATTTGGTGGCTACCCAGAAATCAATTCAACAATTACCCCATAAGGCCTTGTTGAGATATACAATCAAGGATTTTATTATATACATACATGTACAGTACATTTTTCCATTATGCCTAAAAGTCTATTCTTAACAATCCTGCTGTTATATTGCTCCATAAAAGCCTACTTCAATGTACTTATTAAATTAGGTAATAAGGCACTTTGAACTTGGCAAAATCTCTTTCCAAAACAAATTCAGTAGCAGAACATTGCTGAGTGATTTGATTCAGGCAACCTTTTAACATTTGGTCATTATGCATTTATCACAAATTACCTAGATGGAAGGGGACAGTCAAATCATCCAGATGGCAGCGAACTTCTTATAATCATTGTAGAATAATTGCGTTGATTCACTTTATATGACACAGAGGAACCCTTATGCCATGTGTTGGATGATATTATCATTGCAATAGAGATGAAGTGACAACAAGCTTGGCCCATACGGGCAACCACAATTCTCACCAACTCCAATTGGATGAATCTACTTGCACTCTAAAGACTAACAGAGAAAACAAATATATAAATGAAAACAACAAAGTTAACCCTACATATCAACTGGCAAAACCAGACCATATCCAATTGAAATCAACTTATTATAGATCAAATTCCCACTTAAACCTAGAAATGAGTAACTTCATCAGTGGACTAGAGGTAAAGGTTTTGACTAGACCAAGCACTAGATTCGCAAATTTCAATTAAGAAAACATGTTTGAAACTATATACAATTCTTTTTCAGTTAGTTATTCTGATCCACACACCTCAAATCCACTCACATTCCCCACAATGCAACTCAGAAAACAAAAAAATCATCAGCAATTCACTTAAATCTAGAGAAAAAGAATCTAAAAACAAGGAAAATCGTAACAATACCTCTTGGCTCGCTTGGGATCCATTGTCCATAACTCAGCAAGCTTCTCAGGAGCCATTGCCTTCTTAGCCTCTATATTCTCTCCAAGAAGAATCGATCCATCAACCGAATTACTATGCCGATGCCGAGGCCTCACATTCTTCTCCCCTTGACCGGTCTCCGCTGGCACTCCTCCGACTCCGGCATTGTCGATCCGGTAATCAGCACCGTCGGCAGAGCTAGATCCGAGCTTCTCAATGTCCATGTAAGTGCAGAAGAGATCGTCCTCCGATCCGATCTCGTCGAAACTTCCAGAAGTCCCATCGAAGGGGTCGGAGACGAGATCTAGGTCGTCCGGCAGCCGGAAGTTCACCTCCGAGTGGGCCCGGCGGTGGTGAAACGACGTCGTCGTCGTCGTCGTCGACAGCTTCTGGACGTTTTGGGGGAGAGAATTAGGGTTTGAATTCAATGGATCTTGCATTTCGAATGCCTCTTCTGTAACTCTCGCTCTCTCTCAGTCTCTCTCTCTATATATCTGTGTATGTTGTTCGTTTTCTCAGTCGCTTTTTTTCAGTCTCTCCAGAGTCACATGGGAACGTTGAGAGGAGAGAGAGGAGGGAAATTCAGATCAGAGAGTGGACGAAGAAGGGTGTTTATGGTATTTCAAGTTTTTGTTTAATTGAGAAATGGGGATGTGATAGCGTCGGGTCCACGTTTGATAATTGCGGAGACTGGATCCAAAATGTAATGGACTTTGGTCCACCATCACAAACTTTACGGTCCCTTTTGTTTGAGAGAAAATTACGACCCAGTGGCAGTTGCCGAGCCACATGGTGACCCTGGATTTTTTATTTTATTTTTTACTTTTTTATGTTTATAAATAAAATTTTAAATAAAAATAATATTTAGAATAAAATATTAATGGCATTTTTAAATTTATGAGAACAATAGTAATTATTTTATTAAAAATGAAGTGACTATAATAAATTATATTTTTATGTATAAAAATTTTGTGAAAAAATCTCAATATAAAAATAATATCCATCATTATTAATATACAAATATAATTAATCGCAATATATATATATGTAAAAATTACTAGAGTATTAGTTATATCTACATGTGAAGTTCACTTTTTATATATTGTTTTACTATTAGTTTGTAATATCATATGTCAATGATGATATAATATCATTATTATATGAAATTTTTATTCAAATTTTGTAAAAATTTAATTTATCTTTCTATTATATAATTTATTTTAAGACTTAAATATATGATTTTTTAACATTATCAATGATACACTAGTTACACGCAATACTTTCTTTTCGATTTTATTCGAAATTAATTATAAAATTTTATATGAAATATTTTTGTAATAATTTATTTAAGTTTTTATACTTTATATAATATTAATTCAAAAATTATTATTATCATCTTATTATTAATTATGAAAAAAAAATTATAATTATAATTAATAAATGTCTTTTTTAATTTAATTTCCTGACTCTGCCGTTGCCAAGTGGCATTTGGATCTTAAGGGTACTTATTAAGAATGCATTCAATGAGATAAATCACCTCCACTATATAGAAAGTTGAGAAAATAATAAGAGAACTGCTATAGCACTTACATTTTTGCTTTGGCCTAGCAAAATGAGTAGTCACTATTTTCTAAGAGCTTCTTTTTGTATCTCAAAAATTAGTTGGACATCCTAATTTAATTATATTATTTTTTTATTACTATTAAATCCCTATTTAAAATGACCAAAAAAGACTTGACAATGGAAACAGTGTACATAAAGTGTTTTGAACACCACATTAATCATCAGCCTCAATATTTCCTTTTCTTTCTTCTCTTCCTACTTTCATCACCTTGCATCTTTATACACAACCCCATTTGCTTTAATTCATCATTCTTGCATTCTATTTGAAATCAACAATGGACAATAAAAAAGATGTTTCCAAATAATTTTCTATAGAGAAAACTAGTTTTTAATTATTGTTCATCCTTTTTCGTAGTTTGGTTTTTCGAATTCATTTAGAACTGAGTATCCGAACAAATTACATATGTTTGGAATTAAGTATCCGGATAAATATATTTCGTTTGACATTGAATATCCATATGAAACAACTGGAATCGATTTTCTTATGTTCAGCACTGAGTATTTGAACAAACTTCATATGTTTGGAATAAATTATTTGGACAAATATGTTTTATTTGACACTGAGAATCCATATAAAACAACTAAGACCGATTTTCTTGTATTTTGCACTAAGTATTCGGAAATCGATAACCGTCGGTGGATGTAGAATGGGAGGAGATCTTCGTCTGATGTAGAGTAGGAGGAGACCGCCGATGGATGTAGAGTGGGAGGAGACCTTCGTCGCTTGGAATCCCTCTTCATCTCGGATGAGCCCTCTTTATCGCTTAAAATTCTCTTCTAATTTGGTTCCTCTGTTTATGGGTAATACGGTGTACAAAGTAGATTTGTATAGGTTGGTAGGGGTTTTAGGGATATGATAGGTATTATTTTGGGTGTCCAAATAAATAAATAAAATTTTAAATTTATTATTAGGGTGTTTAAAGTAATGGGATGTCCAACCTAATTCTTAGGATGCATTTGTAGCCTTCCACATTTTCTCTTTAAACTCCCACCTTAATATCAACTATACCCTTAAACCAAACCCCAAACCCAAACCCAAACCCTAGCCCCCACTCCCAAACACCGTCTCCGACACCACTACCATTGCCTCCAATAGCCAATCTGCAACCCGTCTCAGACCCTTCTTCTTTTTTTTCTTCTTTCTTTTTCACCCCCTCTGTTTCAGCTTCACCAAACCACCATCACATCACTGCGACTTGAATCCACTACTGCTTCCATAACCATCCACCCATATGCCCCCTCATCTTCTCTTATTCTTCTTCTTCAAATCAAAGCCTAGATCGTGACCCAACCGCCATCAGTCCTTCAATTTCCATACCTCTAGCGTCTCATTTCATTTTACATCAACTCTGTCTTCAATCTCCTTTCCTCATCTTCTTCTTCTTTTCTCAAAACCCTAAACCTGAAAGTGGAAATCAGAGCACGATTGTGATAACCCTGTTCCGTAATTAGCTAATTGGTCCTTATTATGAGTTTGATTATATGTCTAATATGATTTTGTGTGCCATTATGTGAAAATGTGTGATTTTGAATTTCTATCTGTTCACCGTAGGAATATCTGTTTACTTATTCGCTTTGGGAATTAAATTGAAGGCCTTATCGGCCACAGAACCCGAAATTGATTGCGCCATTGTGATTAGCGTAATTTTTAGAGCCTACGGTGAAATTTAATTGGAAATTGATTTGGATTAAATTAATGAATTAAGTGCCCAATTGTTTTATAATAAAATAATGTGTTGAATGGGGGCCTTAATACACTCAATTTCTCTCCTTAGCTTCATTTGGACTGATCATAAACTCAAAGAAAAAAAAGAGAGGATCGGCTTAGAGGGAGAGAGTGTAGGAGATTGGGGTTTTGATCTTGAGGCTTGGAGATTTCTCAAGAAACTTGAAGGTTTTGGAGTGTAACTCAAGAATTAAGCTTACATTAGGAAGATTGAGCTCCTAGGTGAGTAAATTCATGAGTTTGAACTTGTGATTTTGTGAATTAAAGATTAGTTGGTGATCAAGAGCAAGAGTTGTGCTATAATTGATAAATTTGGAGTTAATATGCACATGCATGTATAAGATCACCATGATTTTGCATAATCAAGCATGTATTAAGTTGAATGTGAAAAAATGAGTGTTAAAACATACATGCAAGCATGTTTTTGTTGAGTTCCATGAGAATGGGCACCAATTGCATCATTTGGAATAGAAATGAAGTCAAAGTTTACATGCATGCATGATTAAAGGGGTTATGAAATTAGTATGAAGTTTGAATGTATGGATTTTGATCATACAAAAAGAATGTTGATTAAATTCGAAGAATTGGACCGTGATTTTGGAAGATTGGCTTTATATTGTTTACATCCATGTGTTATATGATGTATTTGTATATTTTTGGTGCCTTGGTTCGAGCTTAAAGCCTTTTGAATGATGGATTAGAGCTCAAGAACAATTCTGGGTTTTCCAGAATTTCGATGTCCGCTCGAGCGGGAGAATCGCCGCTCGAGCGTGAAATTCGTGCTCCCAACATATTTTGCAGACATGACTCCCGCTCGAGCGGGGAAGTTCACGCTCTAACGGGGAGCCATGTAGAGAGGCCTTTCGCTCGAGCGCCAGAATAAACGCTCGAGCGTAAATTCGACATATCCAGTACTTTTGCAGACCTCATGGGTCCGCTCGAGTGGGGAAGTCCACGCTCGGGCGGGGACCTTGTTTTCTGAAATTTTGAAAAGACATTTTGTGTTTCATTTTCTGTTCTCTTTCACTTCCAAACACTCTTAGGCATGTATTAAGCATTGTAATTAAGTTAAAGAGATAAGAATGAAGCCTAAAGAGGAATATGCGAATTAAAGAACAGATTGAATCGTTAGTGATCCATATGTGTTATATGATGTGTAGGGTCAAGCTCCAAGGCAAATCCACAAGCCGATCACTATGAGTAATATCTTAACAAGATATTTGAAATATACTGTTGTCCAATTGTTTACTTATATGTAAGTTTTGTAAGTTCATTAATCTGAATAGTGGACAACGATTGACATGAATGACTAGGCCGAAGGCCGACAGACATAAACGTTTGGGCCAAAGGCCGATAGATATAAATGATTGGGCCAAAGGCCGATTGATATGAATGATTGGGCCAAAGGTCGATTGACATAAATGATTGGGCCGAAGGCAAATTGACACGAATGATTGGGCCGAAGGCCGATTGACATGAATGGTTGGGCCAAAGGCCGCTTTGACAGAAATGAAAGTTTGACATGCATGAATGGGCCAGAGGCCAGATTGACATAAATGAAAGTTTGAAAGGCCAAAAGGCCAGTTTGATACAGAAGTTTGAAAAGGCCAAAGCCAGTTTGACACTAATGAATTGGGCCCAAGGCCGTATGATGTGTTTGGAACCGCAGTTACTTACCTTACATATGTCTATGTATGTATGTATGTATTAGTAGAAATATAAATTGGGCCCAAGGCCGTTTGGTGTATATTGTTCCAATGTATATTCTTTATTTGATATTGTTCACCGGGCTTTTGCTCACGCTTATTCATGTGTTTATAGGTGAGCCAAGAGAAGTCCAAACCCAGCCCCGGTGAAGTCTATATGGAACAACTAAGGTTTTGAAGAGTCAGCCCTTGCGTCTCACGCACGAGACACGTCTTCGTCCTTCTGCCATTCTATGTTATTTTGTTATGTTGGCGAGGACTTTGGTGTACATCTGTATATAGCTTTGCTTTGGCTGACTTAGATTTGAATGATCCTGTCTGCATAGAGCTTTATGTTACTATACTTTCTGTTGTGAGTTATTAACATATGTATGGAATGTTATGATGTACATATAAGCACGGCTCTATGGACAAAGTTTTAAATTTGCTTCCGATTTGGCCCATTTACTCTGATGAGTTTTGTCTTATTTGGTTTGAGGCCGTAGGTAATCTCGTGATTACTGGTCGGTTATGGCCTTAACCCATAGGGGCGGGTTCGGGTCGTGACAACGATGGTTGTGGGCTCCGACGGTGGTGACGATGATGACAAGGTAGATCACGATGGCTTATAAATGCAAGGGCTGCGATGGTGGTGGTCAGCGATCTTTCTCTCGCTCTTTCTCTCTTCTTCTTCTTTGCGACTCTCTCTCTCTCTCACTCACCCACTCTTACACACTCTTAGCGATCGATGATGGTGGCAATAACAGCGACGCCGAAGGTGGAGTGTTGACCAAAACTTGATATGCAGCTTACAACGGTGCTGACGATAATGGGTGGTGATAGCAGCGCTTGTGGAATTAAGGTTAGGGTTTGGAAAATTAAGGTTAGAAAGTTAGAGATGAACGTAGAAATTGAATTTCATGTTTGGACAAAATTAAAATTTTTAAAAAAAAATGGAAGAGATGGGGGCCCTAGAAAAATAGGTAAGTGCTAATGTCACATTCCAAAATTTGGACAATTAAATATTAAATTAGAACTAAACCCCAATCAATATTCCATCATCCAAATCCTAGGGGTGAAACAAAATCTAAACATTCACATCTCCAAAGAGTTTAAGTAAATTTCCATCCTAACGCATTCAAATAAATCTCATAATCCTCGCATTTTTTTTAATACACTCTTTCTTACCAACACTTAAATAAAATAATAATCCATGGACTTATGGTGGAATGTAAGGAATTTATCTATGGATTCCTTATTTATTTTAATTTCATATATCCATAAGTGTGATTACATCCACAAAATAAATATATATAAAACCCCTAAACATTGCATACACAACTAACCAAAATAATTGAAATCAATCTATTAACTACATGCAAATACAAAATCAAACCAATATCAAATAAATAAATAAAAACAACGAATTAAATATAAATCAAGGGAAGTGAGTTTTGCACTCACAATTATTTTTGCAGATCAAAGAAATATTTGAAAAACTAATGGAGCCACCAAAACAAAATCCTAACTTTTTTTTTTCTCCCCTCTCCTCTTTTCTCTTTCTCTCTCTCTTGGCTTTCTTGGGGCCCTTTTTTTTCTCTCTCTTTTCTTTCTGTAACAACCCTCATTTCAACTTAGTCATACTTGCATACAATTATGAATGATCTTGTTTTGGTATGTGCATTTGCAAATCTTGTATTGTTTTGCCCGAATGTTGCTTGCGTACTTTGTTCTTGCCTGGTGTGTTGCCGAGGTCATCTTAAGCCTAGACACCTTCGAAACCTTTTCCACTTAGAACTGTCGTGGAATTCCTTCGGTTGACCTCCATCTCCACCCTGGCATATTGGCCGAGATGTCACCATCTAGGCCGAGGCGCGCGTCGCCTAGGCCGAGATGTGCATCATCTAGGCCGAGATATTAATATCTAGGCATTCTGGATCCTTGATCCTTGCATTAGTGATTTTGTTCCTGGAACGGTATGACCTAGACCGAGGTGTGGCACATCTAGGCCAAGGTGCGGCACAGCTTAGTCAAGTGTTGTCCTTCCAAGCCGATGTCATTGTTACCCTGCTTGCCGAAGCTTTGGCCTTAGCCGAGATCATCACTTGCCGGAGTACTCTTGCTGTTTAGCTTGTTGAATACACTTTGTCTTGGTCTTGTCTAATCAGTCAGTCACCTTTTTGAGTAGAGCCAACCAGCCGGTGCCGCGTGTCCCGGCAGAGGGATTAAGTCAGTGATTGTCGTGAGAAACATATCATTTTGTATCAAATCTTTCCTTTTAGAGAGAGAGGGACTCTAGGAAGAAGAAGAAGAAGTTTGAGCAAGAGAGAGAGAACTTCCAAGCTTGATCGTCGGAGCTTGAACCGTTAGATTCGAGTTTTGAGGTTAGAATCTTAACCTACTCTTGTTGTTCTTATTGATCATCTAGCTGCATTGCACGATTAAACCTGTTCAGCATGTCATACATTGATTTAAAGTTGGTTTTAGAAAGAGAAAATGGTTTTCATGTGTTCTTGAAGGAAAGCCTCGTTTGATCTGAAAGTTTGCATTAAGGCTCATGTTTTTGTGTTTGTTTTGATAAGATCCTTGAGTGTGGGTCCATGTTTTTGAATTCATAGCGTGAAATCTCAGATTTTGTAATAGCAAGTTATAATCTTTGCATTTATCTTCCTCATGTTCATGTTCGTCATGTTCTTCAAGAGAGGGAAACCCAGATTTTTCCCGACTTCATTTCCTTGGATGTGGCCATCGAGGCCACACCTCGGCAAGAAGGTGTGGGACCTCGGCCTAGACCTGGTAGTTGCCCAGCATGTTTTTCCAAAGATAAGAAACTGTGTTTTGACTTGATTTGACTTAGTTTTTGAAGAATGCTGAAGTCATTTGCTTGCATGCAAGACTTGTTTTGAGAAGTGCATTCAATAGACCTTGCCATGTGTTTGTAGGACTTGGACTTGCCTTGATCCCGACGTTTGACGAACTAGGTGAGTGGTATTTTTAATAAAGCTATGTTATACGTTTTGATAAAGACTTTGCTTTGCTTTGTTCTGAAAGTATTTGTTAAGCATGAATAATTGTCCCTGTTTTGTATATCAAGCATGATCTTGTTTTGATGACCTTCTCAGAAAGTCCCTTGTGCTGGAGGACTCTAAACTTTCGCAACACATCTCGTTTTGGAAGTCCCTTGTGCTGGAGGACTCTAAACTTTCGCAGCACATCTTGTCTTGAAAGTCCCTTGTGCTGGAGGACTCTAAACTTTCGCAGCACTCTCGTGTTAAAATGCTACGGGCCTTTGTAACATAGGTCCCTTATGCTAGAGGACTCTAAACTTTTGTAGCACCCTTGTTTGAGATGCCTCTCTTGCTTTGTCTTGTTTTGCCACTGACGGTTTACCGTGTGGATATGTTTGCCGGAATGTTATCATTTGTAATATGTGATGATAGTAAGTATCCCTTGAAACTTTGAAGATTTGTTAGATGGACGAGGTCCATCCCTTGTTATCTAAAGTTTTGACTTGTATTGTTTTAAAGGACTTCGGCTATTATTCATGCGAACCCCTTTATTATTTATATCATTCATTGAGTATCCAAGCTCACCCTCTCTATATATATGTAGGTGATGAACAAGAAGGCGGTGACGCCTAGATGTGATTCTGGAGCTTATTTTGGATTTTGATTATGTCGTCTTAACCTGTATTTACGTCGGCAGTCTTGAAAATTATGCTTCTCGATTTGTAATACTTGTATGTTGCATACGTCGGCTTGAGAAGCCTTTTGATCAAGATGTGTGTTTTGTATGATTGTTATGTCGGCAAAGAGGATGTCGGCAACCTGGCAGACTGTGTTCCTTGACCTGTAGTTCGTATATTTTGTTTGTGTCGGCTTGTGAAGCCCTTTGTTAATATGTAAGATGTAATTTGTACTTTGCTTCGTTTGTAATTAAGTTGTAACCCAAATGAAGATGGCTGTTATTTCATTTGACTTATACACAGCTCTTATGGACTAATCTGATTGTGGGTATCGCTTCCGTACTTGTGAGCCCCATGTATTTGTACTCTGTTGTGTGTGAATTTTGAAAGTTGGCCTTCGGTAATCTCGGATTACTGGCCATCACGACACCAAACTACTAGGGGCGGTTTGGGGTCGTAATACTTTCAATCTCTTTCTCCGTGGCTACTGTTAACTTAAATATTCTTCACACACACTTTTGTGATTAAACCTAGGTCTAAGTATATTATAAACCTAAGTCTAAATATATTATAATTAACCTGATTTCCTATTATATTATATTATACAAATAAATCATAAATATAACATATATAAATATAAATATCCTACATAAGATCAATATATCACTACAAAAAAAATTGTTTTTTGCGACGGCAAAACGCTGTCACAAATACTCTCGCACGCCGTCTCAAAAGCTATTTGCGACGGTAATTTTTCTTTTTGCGACAGCAAGTGGGGGTCGCAACAAAGGGGGTTGCAAAAGAGCTTTAGCGACATTGTATTTGCGATGGGAAATTTTCTTTTTTGCGACGGCACAAGCTTTCCGTCGCTAAAATAGGTCTGTGCGACGGAAAAAATCCCGTCGCTAAAAAATGTTGTCGCTTTTGACTATTGTCGACGGCAACCTGAGCCGTCACTAATGACTATTGGCGACGGCAATTATACCGTCGCTAAAGCCTTGTTTTTCAATAAATTCCATACCTTTTGCGACAGTATGGCTGCCGTCGCAAAAAGCCTGGCACTTTTTTTTTTTTTTTTTTGCGACAGGGTGTGCTGTTGTCTCAAAAAAAATTTAAAAAAAAAAACCCTGTTTTACAATTATTAAAAATATAAAAATAACCTGTAATGTTGGCAAATGATATAATAATATAAATACATAAATAAAATAACTAATGTTGGCAAATGATGTAATGATGGCAAATGTTGGCAAATGAAAAATAACTACAAAAAAATCCAAAAATTACATAATAATATAAATACATACATAAACAAAAGTTGGCAAATGATGAAAATACATAATGTTGGTCACATGATACATACATAATGTTGTTCACAAATTTAAATAACATAAATCAAAACCAAAAGTTTTCGTCTTGATTCTTTTGTGGGTTACAAAAACAGAAGTTGGTCATAATCTTTACATGCCCACATTCCACACGAAGCAAACTGCTTCTCAGGAAATATCTGAAAAAAACAAAATAAAAATAATTACTAACAATATAATGGTGTTAATATTTTAATTACAGAAAAATATAAAAAAATTAACTACTATATAATTAGAAAGATAGTTTAGTAAATAATTTTGACTAGATCGAAATCTGACTCTAACTCCCAAACCGGGAACCCAATTCGAGTCCCGTCTTCTCCCACAAGTCTCTCGTGCCTAGGAGGTCGTGTGTGCCAAGTTTCGTGCTAAATCGACGCCGATTGGTGAATTTGGGGCATTAACACCTCGAATTTAAGTTTCTTAAGGAACTAGTTTGCCTAAAATGAAATCCGGCTCTAACTCCCAAACCGGGAACCCGATTCGAGCGCCGTCTTCTCCCACAAGTCTCTCGTGCCTAGGAGGTCATGTGTGCCAAGTTTCGTGCTAAACCGACACCGATTGGTGAATTTGGGGCATTAACACCTCGAATTTAAGTTTCTTAAGGAACTAGTTTGCCTAAAGTGAAATCCAGCTCTAACTCCCAAACCGGGAACCCGATTCGAGCCCCGTCTTCTCCCACAAGTCTCTCGTGCCTAGGAGGTCGTGTGTGCCAAGTTTCATCCTAAACTGACGTGGTTTGGTGATTTTGGGGCATTAACTCCTCGAATTCAAGTTTCTTAAGGAACTAGTTTGCCTAAAGTGAAATCCGGCTCTAACTCCCAAACCGGGAACCCGATTCGAGCCCTGTCTTCTCCCACAAGTCTCTCGTACCTAGGAGGTCGTGTGTGCCAAGTTTCGTGCTAAACTGACGCCGTTTGGTGAATTTGGGGCATTAACTCCTCGAATTCAAGTTTCTTAAGGAACTAGTTTGCCTAAAGTGAAATTCGGCTCTAACTCCCAAACCGGGAACCCGATTCGAGCCTCGTCTTCTCCCACAAGTCTCTCCTACCTAGGAGGTCGTGTGTGCCAAGTTTCGTGCTAAACCGACGCGGTTTGGTGATTTTGGGGCATTAACTCCTCGAATTCAAGTTTCTTAAGGAACTAATTTGCCTAAAGTGAAATCCGGCTCTAACTCCCAAACTGGGAACTCGATTCGAGCCCCGTCTTCTCCCACAAGTCTCTCGTGCCTAGGAGGTCGTGTGTGCCAAGTTTCGTGCTAAATCTGGCTCTAACTAGTCCCGTCTTCTCCCACAAGTCTCTTAACTTAGAATGTAAAGAATGCAAAGATACATTTTAGCTTAGAATGCAAAGATACATTTTATACCTGATCTTCTGGTGGTGGTGTATATGGATTCTCGTCTTCTGCAGATTTCCTAAATGCCCGGTGGCCACTCGATGCATCAGGAACCTATGTTAGTCAATGCATAATGTGTTAATCATATTCGAATTTTATACATAATCTTGAGTGAAAATTGAACTATCAAACAATTTAATTTATATGGAACCTGTCTGTTGGGATCTATACTCGCCCCCTGTGACACAAGGGTCATCATCTCAGCTCTCATCTGCTGCAAATATGTAGAGAACTCTGCTCGCAGCTTCTCTCTCAACTCATCCCTTAACTCTGCACGAACCTGCTGCGTGATCTGATCAATAGTCGATGGCTGGGGTGTTGACTGTGATGGCCCAGCACCATCTTTATACACCGCTCTCCGAGGCACAATTCTCCCGTATGTGCGACAATATCCATGTCCGTCATGACCTATCAACTCATGGAAAATGGCATTCCTAGCCTCCAAAGTCCGACCATTCTCAGGTAGCATAGAGAGTTGACGATTAAACTCATCCTGTATTGAATAAGACATACAAGTATATGCCAAATTAAGATGGTTGACACACAAAAAATAAACTTTAAATACAATCAAAGGTGTTTGGAAACTACCAAGGTCTGGATAACCTCTGGGTCATCTACTCTACGTGTCATAAGCCAAACATTCATCTTATCAGTAGACTCCCCCTTACTGGTCATCTACATTTTTTTAGAAATATGAAAATTAGAATCCAAATAATTTGCAAATATACAATGTTTATTTATATACAAAAATAAAACAATAAAATGCAAACCTCATGCCATATCTGAGAGAAAGTAGTACGCCCTGTGGTATGAGCTATACCGTGAGCTCGCCGATTTTTAGCGTTCCTACTTGCAATTTTCTATAATAGGTTCAACAAATGTAAGTATGTAAATATGATTTGTATGTTTACATATCATAAATATAACGTAATTGTATACCTCAGCATCGGAAGTACGCCAATACTCCACAAGTTGTTCCCACTGGCTTGGCACAATGTTCATAGGAACATCATCCTTCAGATTAGGATCAGAGCTTCTAGGCTTAAAATACTTAGCCTTAAGCTTGTTCTTGTGATCCTTCCATATGCTGTTGCAGTTTTTCATGCAGATTGGCTTGTACTCCTCTGGACATATATTCAAATTGTCCTATAAAAAACAATTTCAAAGTTTAAGGCTAAGTATAACACAAATTTGGAATTCGAATTTGTGGACAAAAATATATACTTTTACCTTCACATCCTTCCAGATAGCATCAACAATATCATCAGGCACATTGTTCCAGTCAAGAAAAGTAAGAGGAACAATGTTACCATTCCGCACAATAATGCCAAGTTGAGTAGTTAACTTGGCCACGTTATCCCCTATTGGGCAGTAATTTCCATCAAATTGTATGTCCAGCTTTTTACCAGTACCCCACTCTTTAATGCCCTTGGCACATCCTCTACCACGCCTAGTCGAGGTTGATGAAGAACTAACATGACCTGCGATATACAATAATAATAAACAATATGCAATGGTAATAAACAAATGCAAATTTAAATAATGTGAATACAAATCATACCAAATAAACCTGAGGTGGGCTGTGAAGAAGTCGAAGGGTCTGCAAAATACAATGAGAATAAACAAGTTATATATAATGAGCATAAATAAATGTATGTGTGAATAATTTTCATACAAATCAAAGCAAATTTATATACCTGCGGATGGCTCATAAGCTGATGATGATAGCTGATGTGGTGCCACTGATGGTGGACGCACCGATGGTAGGCGTGGAGGCTGAGTACATGGTAGCTGCTGTGGTGCCACTGATGGTGGTCGATACAGTGGTACTAATGGCCCCTCAGATGGTTGTGGCACTAATGGCCCCTCCGATGCTGGCCGATGTGATGCCTCCTCTGATGGTGGTGCTACTGATGTCCTGTTATGTAGCACGTCAGATATCATGCGCCAGAGATGATCAGGCTTCCTCTTCCTTCCCATAATAATCTGCAAGCAATATAACATTAATTGACATTAGAAACATAGACAATGGTTTGTCATCAACTATAATATGACATTAATTGAACTAATACAATTACAAAGACAAAGTAAATTAAGAAATTGATGATTAACTACAACCTTGGCCTTAATTGAATTACTAATGTTGATTAAATATCAGCCTATTTGAACATCAACTGTTTCCCCTTCTGCGGCTTCCCTCACCCAACCAACTTTTTCATTATGAAGCATTATATTTTCTTCCAATTGTTGGCTCATGTATGGCTCGATTTGTGGATTAGTCGAACTCATATCAAATAAATCTCTTTGAGACATCTTCACCACGACTTGCTAGTCTGGTTGTAACGGGTCTGCAACATACCAAACTTGCTCTGCTTGGGACGCCAAGATGAAAGGTTTATTGGTAATTCGATCATCTCGGTACAACAAATGATTGAAGTTCACCAACGTGAAATTGAAGACATCTTCTTTCTTTCCGTGAATGTTGTCAATCCAATCACACTTAAACAACACATGTTTCTTCTCATTGGAATATCAAATCTCAACAATATCTGTCAATTGTCCATAATAGTACACAGACCCCAGACGAGGATTCTTGTCTTTTCGACTAGCATAACTTATGGTATCTGCCTTCAAAGCTACACCACAATTTTGTGTGGCTCGACGATCATCTATGGCCTTTACTCGATATCGAAACCCATTGAGTATATACCTGTTGAACCTCCTTGCCAGGTTATGAGGACCATTTGCCAATAGAATAATCTCTTCAGAAAATATGACATCAGTAGTCCTTCGCAAAGTTTGGACCTATTTAACACGAAAATGTAAAATTTAAAATGTAGATCGACTTAAGTAACTAGAATCTATAGAGTTAAATACATACATGTTCCTTGAACCAAATGTGAAAAGTTTCAAAATGTTCACGCCGAAGTTGATGATCGTCGACACGAGGCATTTTGAGCTTAAGTACTTCAAGGTGTTTGCTGTGTAGATTGAAATTTTAGCAATACAAAAAATTTAGTTGAAAATTCAATAAAACATAATAAAATATTGAGTGAGTGACTTAACCTACTTTATGAATGGTTAAACCGCGCTTGTATTGAATAAGATGTACCGATGAGCTTGTACCCAAGAAGTATTATCAAGATAAAAGCTTGTGTTTTCACCAATAGCATGACCCAAATTATCAGCACCACTATAGTTCCTCACGGGTCGACTAGATTTGGTTTCCACATCATTGAGATATTGTGCACAAAAATTCATGCATTCTTCCATAAGATATCCTTTAGCAATTGATCCTTCAGGATGAGCTCTATTACGCACGTATTGCTTCAAAGTAAGAAGATATCTCTCAATTGGATACATCCATCGAAACTGAATCGCTCTACCCAATAAGGCTTCATCAGCTAGATGTATAGGCAAGTGCTCCATTATATCAAAAAAACTCGGAGGAAATATTTTCTCTAGATGACAAAGTGTTATAACGATACGATCTTGAATATATTACAAATCCGTCGCACGATTCACTTTTGAACACAATTGTCTAAAGAAATTGCTCAATTCAATCAAGGGTTCAATTACATTCTTCGGCAACGATCTTCGAATAGCCAATGGAATAAGTTGTTGCATCAGAATATGACTATCGTGGCTCTTAAGACCCCCAATACTTCTATCATGTGAGCGCACACGACGTGATATATTGGATGAATACCCGTCGGGAACTCTTACTTCCTTCAACACTTTTAAGAACAAATCTTTCTCATCCTTGGTCATCGTGAATTGTGCTGGTGGTAAATAGGCTTTATTCGACCCTCTTAACTGCAAATGTAGGAGTTTTCTAATATTCATATCTTGTAAATCACGCCGAGCATTAACACCATCCTTCGATTTCCCTGCAACCCCTAATATTGTCCACAACACATTGTCACAAACATTCTTCTCTATATGCATCACATCGAGGTTGTGTCTTATTAGATTGTACTCCCAATATGGCAATTCATAAAAGATACTTTTTTTCTTCCAACTGTGGGTGCGATGTCCAGCTTTCTCCTTCTCTATCTGTCTCCTATGCCTCTCCATAAGGTCATCCCTCTTGTATTGGGTTAAAATACCCTTAGATTCTAATTGTAGCAACATCTCAGTTCCAGACAATAATTTTGGTTTGAGTCTGACTTCCCGACTACCATCAAATGATACTTTATCCTTCCGGAATTTATGGCCAGTAGGTAAAAATCCGCGATGACCCAAGTATGATTGTTTTCTACTATGCTTCAACCAACACGATGTAGTTTCCTTATTGCAACAAGGACATGCATATTCGCCTTTAGTGCTCCATCCTGACAAGTTTGCGTATGCAGGAAAATCACTAATTGTCCACAGTAAAGCTGCATGCATTTGAAACATTTGATTTGTTGATGCATCAAATGTTGACACACCCTCATTCCATAGTTCTTTCAACTCCTCAATCAACGGTTGCATATACACATCAATCTTGTCACCAGGTCCTTTTGGGCCGTCAATAAGCACGGCTAAAATTAGAAATGGTTGCTTCATGCACATCCATGGCGGCAAGTTGTATGGAACGAGCACAACAGGCCAAGTGCTATGAACTATGTTCATCGTTCTGAATGGGTTAAAACCATCGGATGCTAAGCCAAGCCTTACACTTCGGCAATCATTACTAAAGTCAAGATTCCGACGGTCAAAATCTTTCCATGCAAGGGAGTCAGCAGGATGCCTGAAGACACCATCATCAGTTCGTTCCTCTACATGTCATCTCATTAACTTGGCCGTCTTGGATGACATAAACAACCTCTGCAACCTTGGTTTTAAAGGAAAATACCTCATCTGTTTTGCAGCTATTCGTTTGCCACCTTTGTTAGGACCATTTGAACCACCATCACCATTTGATTTCCGTCTAAAACTGTTGCATATGACACATTTATCAAGATTGGCGTTCTCGTTTCGAAACAACATGTAACTGTTGGGACATGCATCCCACGTCTCATACGTGAAGCCCAAATCTATTGTAACCTTTTGAGCTTTATAATATGAGTCCGGGAGTTTCACACCCAACGGGAACGCCTCATTCAATAACTCAAGCAATATGTCAACAGACTTGTCTGTCCACTGATTAAGCACCTTCAAATGTAAAAGTCGAATAATGAATGACAAAGATGTGAGCTTCTGACAACCCGGATACAATTCACTTTGTGCATCTTGAAGAAGTTTGAAATACTTTGCAGTCTCTGCATTTGGACCGAGCTGGGGTTCAGATGCATAGGGATCAGGCCCCTGTGGTTCATTACCCTCAACACTTGTACCGGCATGTGGATTTCTCATAGCCCCTTGTATCATTCCAATCATATCATCCCCAATGTCTAAATTAGCTAATGTTTCATTTTCTCGATTACCATGAAGAGATATGTAAGATTCCCCATGATTAATCCAATGTTTGTATTTTTTTTAAAAACCATTCAAAATCAGATGCTCACGTACACCCTCTCGTACAAAATAGTATCGATTCTCGCACTTCTTACACGGACAACTGATCATCGATCCTTCAACCCTATTGGTGTAGGCAAACACAAGGAATTCATCAATCCCATTAATGTATTCACTCGACATCCTATTTGGCAAATCAATCTTATCCATCATTTGTACACATCCACAAAAATATCTCATCAAACTAACTCTAAATATAATACCTTTAACTCAAACCTATTCAAAAAAATACTCAAAACTCATCTACTTAAGTTTGTCTAAAAAATACTCAAAACTCATCTATGCTCTTTAACTCAAACCTATTCAAAATTAAATTCTACTCTTTTTTTTTTTATTACCCAAAATCAAGAGATCCTTTTAGCAAACTCAAAACTCATCTATGCTCCGTCACCCATTGGCAACCCCTCTAACCACCATCACCAGTCACCACTTTCAACAACTAAGACGAACGAAATTTTCAAATTTTTTAGAAGAAAAACAAAAATGAAAACCAAAATACAATCTTTTTTTTTTTAAAATTCAAATGAAGTAAAAAACAAACAGGTGCAGAGTTATAAAAGAAAACCAGAGGGCAGAGGCTTAAGCCCTCCTGGAGTTTGCAGATATCAAGTTTGAAAACCAAAATATAATCAAATACATATATAGGACTATATAAATTCTCAGAACGACTCATCCCTCTCCAATCAAGATTTCATGGTCAGGTTAACGTGCCTATTTTTCTATAAAAAACAAACAGACACAGATATTTATTAAATGATATTAAAAAGAAGGTTTAATAAAGGTAAATGAATACAGATATGTTTGGTCTCAGTTTCGATTTTTCACTATTGTTTGGTCTCATTCTCGGTTCTTCACCAAGCCATTCAATATGAGACACCACCCAAAGAAACCACAGTGTGAGAGTTGAGACCAAACATAATTGAAAACACACAAAAATAATAAATAAATCAAGCACAAATATACAACAAGATTTATTTAATTTTCTCACATCACTAAAAATATAAGCAAGATTTACACCAAAATTAGTCTAGTTAATGGGGTCTGGAAGGAGTAAACTATAGTCTCAGAGGGGTGTGTTCAATGGAAATGAGGGGTAATATGATAAAAATAAATCATTAAATAACTTATTTGAGTGTTCCCAAACCATGCCTTAATACATATTGAATGCCTCTTTATCAAAATAATTTTAATTGTGAAAGTTGGAGATATTGTTATAAATTTTAAATAAAATTTACAGTATTAAAAAAATAAAATTAGATTATGAGTAATTATAAAGGGCCTCAACAAGATATTTCAAAGTCATTTTTTTATTAAAAAAATAATAATAGTAAATAAATAAATTTACAAATAGAAAAAAAAAATTTATATTCATGTATATTTTTTTAATTTTTTTTGAACAGGTAATACATACAAATATATATATATATATACACAGAGAGAGAGAGAGAGAGAGAGCATACCTGAGTAGCTGTCGTCGTCGAAGCACCACCGCACCACCGCTAGCCCTTCGCCGTTCGTCGCTCGTCGTCGCCGCACCACCGCACCACCGCTAGCCCTTCGCCGTTCGTCGCTCGTAGCTCGTTTGGGGATTTTGGGGGAAAGAAATTTTGTTTCAAACAATTTTAGGGATTTCGATCCAACTGAGCGGCAAGATGAAAGGGAAGAGGGGGGGAAATTTTTTTTTTTACTTTTTGCGACGGGACAGTTTACACCGTCGCAAATGATACATAATTATTAATAAACCGACGTCGTTTTGGTAATCCTTTTTTCGCGACGGACATTTGCCGTCGCAAATTGTCGAGTATTTGCGACAGCAAACTTATACCGTCTCAAACATTTTTTTTTTGGCGACGGTTCAACACGCCGTCGCTAATACTTCCGCATTTTAATACCTGCCCGTGCAGTTTTATTACCGACGGTTAAACGCCGTCGCTAAAACAATTTTTTGCGACGGTTAATTTTGTCGTCGCAAAAGACCATTTTTTGCGACGGAGAACGCGCCGTCGCAAATGCTTCCGTGTTTTTTGCCCTCTTTTCTTGTAGTGTATATATGAATATACCACCTTAAATATATAAAATATAAATATATAAATATTCGAATTAATTATATATAATTAAATATCACATTAAATTAATTAAATAACACATTAAATTCTCATGTAGCCACATAATTAATAAAGCCAAAAATAAAATAAAGTAATAATAATAAATAATGACTTACGAAAAATCAGGGTCGTTACAATATACACACCTCAAAAGAATCTCGTCCCGAGATTCAATAAGAGAGAGTACTAAGCAAAAGTTCTGGGTGCATAAACTTTCTCTTCCAATTCCCAAATGATATCATTTTCATCTTTGCTCTATTGCACTTTCACCAAGTTCACTTTCTTACGCCACAACTACTTTACATCCCGGTCTAAAATAGTAATCGGTCGCACCACATAGGTTAGATCGTCACTAATCTCCAACACTTCTGGTGATACTATTTGGGAAGGGTCTTGCACACATTTCCGCAATAAAGATACATGGAACACATTGTGAATTATACCTAAAGCAGGTGGTAGGGCTAATTTGTAAGCCACATTACCAATCCTCTCAGTGATCTCATATGGCCCCACAAATCTAGGTGCCAACTTTCCCTTCTTTCTGAACCGTATAATACCCTTCATTGGCGAGACCTTCAAAAACACAAAATCTCCAACATTCAACTCAACCCCCCTACGTTTTCTATCAATGTAACTCTTCTGACGACTCTGTGCAATCTTAATACGTTCCCGAATAATGTTCACCTTCTTTGTGGTCTCTCTTACTAACTTTGGCCCTAACAACGGTGCATCTCCCACCTCTATCCAACAAGCAGGTGATCGACATGGCCTCACATATAAAGCCTTAAAAGGTGTCATCCCGATACTTGAGTGATAATTATTATTATAAGTAAACTCTACCAATGGCAAGTGTTCTTCCCAACTACCACCAACATTGAGGACACATGCTGTCAACATATCCTCTAAGATCTGGTTTACTCACTCAGTTTGCCCATCCGTCTAAGGATGATAAGCCGTGCTTAGATCTAACCTCGCACCCAAAGCATGTTGAAAACTCTCCCAAAACTTTGCCACAAGCAACGAATCACAATCCGAAACTATAGAAACTGGTGCGCCATGAAGTCGCACCACCTCCCGAATATACAGTCTAGCCAGTTTATCCGCAGTTTGGTGAACACTGATAGGAATAAAATGAGCAGACTTGGTGAGTCGATCCACTATCAGTCAAATAGATTCATTGCCTCGCTTAGACTGCTGTAATCCATCCACAAAATCCATAGAGATGTATTCCCATTTCCAAGTAGGGATCTCGAGAGGCTGCAAAAGTCCAAACGGTCGTTGGTGTTCTGTCTTAACCTATTGACACACATAATATCGAGAAACATACTCTCCTACGTCCTTTTTCATACATTTCTACCAAAACGTCCTCTGCAGGTCATGATACATCCTAGTTCAACTAGGGTGAATGGTATATCGGGACCTATGGGCATCATCCATAATCTTTTTCCTTAATTCAACAATGTTAGGTACACATAACCTGCCCCTAAGTCGCAATCCCCCATTTGAGTCCACAAACCAACTAGTAAGACAATCATCGATCAAATCCACTACAAGGTCATCGAGCTTGCTGATGAGGAACCAATCTAAATACTACATCTTACAAACTTTACCTAGTAATGTCGGCTGCACGGTCAAACTACCAATGTATGCCCTCTTGACAATCTCTATCGGTTGAACATCATGCATTGAAAAGGAACTCCAAGGACTTCCATTCCTGAATCATCAAAGAAGCTATAATCCCATGTTGTCAACTAAGTGCATCTGCGACCACATTTCCTTTTCCCAGGTGGTAAAGGATCTTGAAATCATAATTGCTGATGATTCAACCCACCTCTATTGCTTCATGTTCAACTCTTTTTGAGAAAAAAGATATTTGAGGCTCTTGTGATATATATATAACTCAAAGAACTCCCCAAACAAGTAGTGTCGTCACACTTTCAACGCAAAAACAACTGTTGCCAGCTCTAAGTCATGAGTAGGGTATCATCTCTCATGAGGTTTTAACTGTCGAGAAGCATAAGGTACAACCTTTTGATGTTGCATCAACATACATCCCAACCCAGTTCCACTCGCATCAGTAAACACTACTAACTTTTCCCCTTGTATTGGTATAGTTAACACTGGAGCTGTAGTCAACTGCTGCTTTAACTCATGGAAAGCTCTCTCATAATCATATGTCCATAAGAACTTCATATCTTGCAGGTCAACTTGGTCATGGGTATTGCTATACTGAAAAACTTCTCTATATATCTCCTGTAATAATCGGCTAGTCCTAAAAACTCCACACCTCTGAAGGGTTTGTGGGCAGCTTCCATTCTTTAACCGCAACAACTTTCTCAGGATCTACCGCTATCCTTAGATTGGATACAACATGTTCCAAAAATCAAACTTATTTCTCCCAAAAGTGACACTTACTGAACTTAGCGTATAACTGCTGCTCCCTCAAAGTTTGCAAAACGACTTTCAAGTGTTCTCTGTGCTCTTCTTCATTCTTAGAATACACCAGCATATCATCTATGAAGATAATCACAAATTTATCTAGATACGGTTGAAAATTTCTGCTCATCAAGTCCATGAAATAGGCAAGAGCATCTGTTAAACCAAAAAGCATTACAGGAAACTCGTACAACCCATACTGAGTCCGAAAAATAGTAAGCGGTATACTTTTCTCTAACACACCCATTTGATGGTAACCCGTTTTGAAATCAAACTGAGAGAACATTGCTGCCCCCTTCAACTGATCAAACAAGTCATCAATTCTAGGTAGCGTATACTTGTTTTTGATAGTCACCTTATTCAGCTCTCTATAATCTATGTACATGCGGAAAGTGCCATCTTTCTTGGAGACAAAAATCGCGGGTGCTCCCCATGACGAGTTACTTGAACGAATGAACCTTTTTTGAAGCATCTCTTCCAACTGCTTCTTCATCTCTACAAGCTCTTTAAGCACCATTCTATATGCCACCTTAGATATCGATGCAGTTCCTAGCACTAAATCAATTCAAAATTCTACTACCTATCGAGGTGGAGGTCCAGGTATCTCCTGAAATACATCCTCAAACTCACATACCACATCTAGCTCACTAATATCCTGCTTAGGGATTTCTATTGAGCACAAAAAACTCGTCATCACTGACTCTTCTCTATAGCTAGAAGTGTGGGTAAGCCATGGCATATCGGGAATATCTATATTTACAGTTCTTCCAGCACAATCTAGAGTCCAAAGTGTTTTTGCAGCCAATCCATACCCAAAATAATTACAAACCCCTCAAACCCTAAAACAATTAGGTCTGCATACAAGACTCTGCCCGCAAAGTCAATATCAAAATCTTTAAACATCTCATAAAGAGTAACTACCCCTCCTAAAGGGGTCTCAACACGAATAGGTCTAGATAATGAGATAGTTACAAGGTATTCTTTTTCTACAAACTGTCTAGATATGAAAAAATGAGAGGCACCAGTATAAAAAAGTACTCTAATAGATTCTTGAAAAATATTAAAGGTACCTTCCAGCCCTCACTTTCAAGTTAAACACACAAACATTCGTTCATAAATACTTAGAATAAATTCTACCACCAAACTAAACCAGCTAACCCATGTTTCCACAATCCGAGGATCACCCAAACTCTCACAAGTCTAGGGTAACCTAGAGCTCTAATACCAAACTATCACGGACAATTAAATATTAAATTAGAACTAAACCCCAATCAATATTCCATCATCCAAATCCTAGGAGTGAAACAAAATCTAAACGTTCACGTCTCTAGAAGGTTTAAGTAAATTTCTATCCTCAAAAGATTACAAAGGATCAAAAAAAAAAAAACACCTAACAAAACGCCAACCAAACCATGTACTATAATTTCATAACTAACCAATACCTACAACATTAAAGTAATAATAAATAGTGAAAATAACTTAAATAATGTAAAGTTACAAACTATGCCAAATTATCAAAATACTAAGGTCATAAAAAAATAATAAATACATAAACTAATATTAACTTTAAACTCAAGAAAACAAAGAAGTCCAAACGACATGTCCAACAACTATAGTTATTTCTCATCACCATCGTTGTCCCAACTAATCTTGCAAATGAAATTCGGCTATGCTCAAACAGAACGCACCTGAGATGCCAAGAAACAAAACGGGTCAGTATACAAGTATACTGGTATGAGTACAAGATTTGACACCCACGTGTCCACCAGACACAAATAAAATTACATTTAATTCTTGTTACGGGACATGACAAGTAGTTCCATCCGCACTGAGATAAATAGGTAGTTTCCCGAGATATTGTGGCATTTAGTTTCTTATCTGTACACAACGAAATATAAATTGAGTATAAAATAAACAAAATATAAATAAAAATATGGTGGGTCAGCCCTACATAAAAAGTTAGTAAGACCCACCATTCTACAAAAAACAAAGTTAGTATAATTTAATCATAAGTAACTTGCTAAAGAAGTATAAAAATGCACCGTTTCATGCTTAAATAATTCGAATTGACCAAAACTTAAAGAACATAAGTTGTATAGAATCAAATTTTCAAAAAGACAACGCGAACGAATTTAGTAGAAACTAAATAGGTTGAGAGAAAAACTTGATAGAAAAACCTAGACGGAATTCAACCGAAAAATTTGAAGTTGAAAACGAAAAGAAATTGCCTTAAGATGATTTTTTTTTTTTGGAAAAAATTCAAAACACGAAAAGTGTTCGGAATAATATTTTGTTTCAGTTGTCGTGAAACCAATAAAAATGAGCTCGTTTCGTGGATTAAAACAGTATCTAAAATCTACAATACTAAAATAAATAAAAATTATTGTAACAAAGATCATTTGATTACAAGTTCTAATCGATATTTCTACTAAAAAGTTAAAACACAAAAGTTTTCTAGAATTACGTATACATGCCTCTACCCAAATTTCGTAATTTATTGAGGTTGTTTAATATTTTTCAACATGTACAAATCAATACAATTTACACTATATCAATAAACTAATAATTAAATCTTTGTACCTCAACTCCACCACTTCGCCCCTTCACTTCCGGCCTACACATATATCTCATGTGCCTCCCGTATACCTAACCCCGTTCTGAAGCCAAACTTGCACGGGAATATCGTCCCGAGTTTGACCCACACTCTCCAGACAGTTAGCATATACATATGTGCATAAATCAAAGCACTCATCTACTCCTGAGAACGAGGCAACTATATATATATACACAATCTCTCATCTACTCATGAGAACACACATAACATTGTCAAGCCTGAGGCATTCAAATAAATCTCATAATCCTTGCCTTTTTTTTATACACTCTTTCTCACCAACACTCAAATAAAACAACAATCCATAGAGTCATAGTGGAGTGTAAGGAATTTATCTATGGATTCCTAATTTATTTTAATTTTATATATCCATAAGTGTGATTACATCCAAAAAATAAATATATATAAAAACCCTAAACATTGCATACACAACTAACCAAAATAATTAAAATCAATCTATCAACTATACGCAAATACAAAATCAAACCAACATCAAATAAATAAATAAAAACAACGAATTAAACATAAATTAAAGAAAGTAGGTTTTGTACTCACAATTATTTTTGTAGATCAGAGAAATATTTGAAGAACTAATGGAGCTACCAAAACAAAATCCTAACCCTTTTTTTCTTCCCTCTCATCTCTCGGCTTTCTCTCTCTCTCTCTTAGCTTTCTCAAGGCTATTTTTTCTCTCTCTCTCTCTTTTCTTTCAATTTCTTTTCCCGTGGCTGCTGCTAACTTGAATATTCTTCACACACACTTTTGTAATTAAACCTAAGTTTGTAATTAAACCTAAGTCTAAGTATATGATAAACCTAAGTCTAAATATATTATAACCTAATTTCCTATTATATTATACAAATAAATTATAAATATAACACATATAAACATAAATATCCCATATAAGATCAATATATATATATATATATATATATGTATATAACACCTTTTATATATATATAAATTATAAATATATATAATATATTTGAATTAATTATATATAATTAAATATCACATTAAATTAATTAAATACCACATCAAATTCTCATGTAACCACGTAATTAATAAAGTTAAAAAAAATAAAATAATAATAATAATAATAATACTAATAATAAATAATAACTTACGAAAAATTAGAGTCTCTACAACTAATAACAACCCTAAATAATAAATGTACTCTATTAAAAAAAATTATTTTTTATCTAAAGGGGACTAAAATACCTTCTTATCAATATATATATATATTGCAATTTTCTCAATCTTACATTTTTGTCTACAATAGAGCCAATGATCACCAAAAATCTTATTTTTTTAATAGTATTTGACCCAAAAAAAAAAAAATCATGCATATTTAAAAGTGAGATTTTTAATATTTAAATATGATAAATAATATATAAATATAAAATATATGCAAAAATACATGAATTGATAAATTTTTTAAAAGGTGGACTCACTAACAAATCACATAAAGTTTTGTCTATTCATATGTTTTTTGTATTTTATTTTATAATAATTTCTATATTGATATCAATTTTTGTTTATATCTTTGAATTTAAAAAAAAAAAGTTTGATTAATCTAATTGGGTAATACTAAGTGAGAGGGTAATTTATATGAAAATTAGGCCGAACTGGCTAATGAGCCGAGCTGAATTGTTATGGGCCACAGTACTAAGAGCTGAGTAAAAAGGCCGTAAAGTTACTCCGGCCCAAAAGAGATGTAAAGTTACTCCGGTCCGAAAGCGACTTGGAGTTAGGCCAGTTTGAAGACGCTTTAAAGTTAGATCGGTCTCAGTGTTAGCCCGCTCATGACATATTGTGGTTAGACCGGTCAGAACCTTGCTACTCGGTAGCTCGGTCTAACCACACCATTCTTTGTACATGAGAAACTGAGATAAGGAGTAGTGAAAAGGAGAACCGAACTAAGGACGGTTCGGCCTACTCTATGGCTCAGCACAGCCATGATTATCTCGGTCCTGTTGGAGTTCGGTCATGGTAAAAACCATCTCACTTGGTTTAGGCAGTGAGGGGGTGTTGAAGGATAATCATTATCTTTCAGGAGTATGAATCCTAGGAGGACTCTGCATGGAGGAGTAGAAGTCCTACTAGGATTGTGCCACGCAAAACCTATAAAAGCTCGCAAACATCACCTTTGGAGGGGTAACACAACTTTGTTTTCAGAATACACAGAGCTTTTGTCTATTTGTCAAGCTTACTGACTTAGGCATCGAAGAGGTTTCCGACACACACCCGCCGATTAGCTCACGTTTGTGTTTTCAGGTGATAAAGCGACGTCGTACGGAGGAACGCAGACTTGATCAACAGGATTATACGAGAAGGTTTATTTCTTTCCCGTACAATTGGCGCTGTCTGTGGGAAAAACAGACAGGATAAAACCTCTTGATCAAGCTTTACCTCTTTAGGAACAATGGCGCACAATGAAGAATTACCACAGTCCGCCATCGACGGGCAAACACCAGATGGGGGTGCATGGCGTGAAGGATTACCTTCTATCCCTTCCATGGCGGACTTGGAGCCCCAACGACATAGCTCTAGGAGAGATACTAGGGAGAGGCGGACTAACAGCCCCCATCACTCTCATTCACAAAGTCTTGACAGGCAAAGGCGGAGGATTGATCCTCAAGTTCTGGAGGACCGCGTGAAGGAGCAAGACGAATTAATAAGGAAGATGGCGGCGGACATGGAGGCCTTGAAGCGCCAGATGAAAGGAAAAGGAGTGGCGACAGGAGAGGGATGCAAAAACAAGACGCCCCCTCGTTACTCAGAAGACCGTGGAAGGTATTCCACACCATCACAAGCCGAGAGTAGAAGCCTCAGGACAGGCGATACTCAATCTAGAACCTCCAGAACTCGTTACTCCAGGTCTGAGAGAACGAGATCATTGAGGTCTTACACAGAGGGAAGTACCTACCGACCTTCGCACTCGCACCAGACATCATCCAAGCAAACGGAGTTGCCCAAATCATCCGATTTGCGGATCATGCTGGAAGAAAGGGCACGTTTGAAGGAAGATACTAGGGCGCGCGACCCTCGCAGAGTTTTTGCCCTTCAACGATTGGCTCCTCGATCGCATGGAAGCGTCGAGGTTGGAATGCCATTACCACGCCCTGCCTACGAACCGACGGACAAAGCATTAGCAAGGCTGCAGACCTCGCCGTTCGTTCCGGCAATTGAAAATGCGCCCCTACCTACAGGCTTCCTTCAGTCTAAATTCACTACGTACGAGGGAAAAACGGACCCCTACATTCACCTAAGCCACTTCCGCCAGGTTATGGCGGTATATCGGCGAAACGAGGCTCTAATGTACATCCTCTTCCCATCAAGCCTTGGCGATCTAGGCTTGACTTGGTTTGAAAAACTTCCAGAAGGCAGCATAGCCTCATGGGCGCAATTGGCGGAGGCGTTTGTCACAAGGTTCAGAACAAACACCAAAACCCCGGTGAAGATTGACCAGCTACTCTCCATCAACATGGGCGAAAAAGAGACATTAAGGTCCTACAATAGTCGCTACTGGGAGACATTCAATCAAATTGGGGACTGCCCCACCAATCTCGCCATTGCACAGTACAAAAAAGGCCTTCCAGTCGGGAATAGACTAAGGGACTCAATCACCATGACACCACCCCTCACCATGGAAGCCTTGATGGAAAGAGTGCATCAGCACATCAGGGTAGAAAAGGATGGCGCACGTGCCAAAATAAAATCTGGCACGACCACAGTACCAGAGAAGAAGGCCTCAGCAAAGGTCAACACGGTAGACCGTCCAAACAAAAACGGACGAGGCAGGCGAGACAACGGAGAGGACCAGGATAAAAGATGGCTGAGAGTCCGCACTGCCATAACCACAGTCTTCAAGAAACCGATCTACCGAATTCTAAGTGAAATACGGGATGAGCCTTTCGTCAGATGGCCAGCCAAACTAGGGGAAGCGCAGAAGGACTATGACGAAAGATCACGTTGCACCTTCCATAAAGAAAAGGGGCACCGCACTGAAAATTGCACGCCATTGAGACAGCACCTGGAGGAGTTGGTGACAGCAGGACACTTGGATAAATACATTGAAGGAGGGACGCAACCAGCCCCCCAGGACCATAATAACCCCAACGGGATGCCAGTCGACGCCCCACCTCAAGGCATCATCAATGTGATATATGGAGTTTTTGAACCTGAGCGTGTATGCGAGCTCAGGGGATCAATAAAAAAGACTGAACACTTAAGAGAGGTGCTAAGTGCCCAACCTGCCATCAAGAAGGGGAAGACTGAGGCCACAAACGTCATGTCTTTTTCGGATAAAGACTTGGAACGGATATATTGCCCTCACAATGATGCCCTGGTCGTCACTCTCCGAGTCAAGGATTTTGACGTCAAACAGATTTTGATTGACCAGGGTAGTTCATGTGAAATCATGTACTACGAAACATTTAAACAATTAAAGTTACAAGACAAAGACTTGGCGTCTGCCGTATCTCCCCTAATTGGATTCAACTCTATGCCAGAATGGCCCGTCGGCAAAATAATTCTTTTAGTCAGAGCAGGAAGCGTGACGAAACAAGTGGAGTTCTGGGTATTGAAGGTCCCCTCCACTTACAACATCATTTTGGGCAGAACATGGCTGCATGCCATGCGATCGGTGGCGTCATCCTACCACCAAGTAATGCGGTTCCCCAACAATACCGAGGTAATTGAAGAAGTCTATGGAGATCAGATCATGTCGAAGCAATGCTTCGTCATGGTGAATGGCAGCCGCGCTGCCAAAGGACACGGTCATTCGGTGGAAGAGCCTGAGAGCAATGAGCTATTCGCAGATGTCGGCAAAGCGGCTGATCAAAAAGCGTTGGAGGACTTGGTAGAGGTAAGAATAGATGAAAAGAACTCGGATAAGTTCTTTTTGCTCGGTTCATCATTGTCCAGCACTGAGAGATTAGAGGTGTTGGAATTTTTGACCTCTAACATCGAAGTGTTCGCCTGGACACCATACGACATGCTCGGTATTGATCCCAACTTCATCTGTCACCAACTCAATGTCCACCCATCCGCCAGACCAATCATCCAACGCACACGCAGATCGGCACTCCACCATGCTGAGATAGTGGCGGAAGAAGTAGGTAACCTGCTAGAGGCAGGAGCAATTAGAGAAGTGCACTACCGAAGATGGATCTCCAACATAGTCGTAGTACCAAAAAAGAATGGCAAGTGGCGTGTCTGCGTCGACTATAAAACAGTCAACAAGGCGTGCCCAAAAGACAACTTTCCTCTACCACGGATAGACCAACTGGTAGACCTAACGGTGGGGCACAACCGACTTAGCTTTCTGGATGCATACAGAGGCTACCACCAAATCGCCATGTATGAACCAGACCAGGAGGTCACATCCTTTACAACTCCAAGAGGACTGTACTGTTACAAGGTCATGCCCTTTGGCCTAAAGAACGCAGGGGCGACATTCCAATGGATGGTTACCAAGATGTTTGAACCATTGTTAGGCAGAACAATGGAAGCTTACATCGACGACATGGTGGTCAAGAGCAAGGATGAGAATGACCATCTTAAGGACCTAGGCGAGATGTTTAAGATCCTAAAGAAGCACAAGTTGCGCCTCAATGCGTCCAAGTGTGCATTCGGAGTAGGATTCGGCAAATTCTTAGGATTCCTTGTGAACAACCGGGGTATAGAAGCAGACCCCTCCCAGATCAAAGCAATCCAGGATTTGGAGAGACCAAACTCAGTGAAAGAAGTGCAGCATCTCACCGGCATGGCAGCTGCACTCAATCGATTCATCAGCCGGTCGTCAGACAGACTACGACCATTTTTTCAAGCATTAAAAGTCAAGTTCGAGTGGGACGAAGAATGCGACCGAGCTCTGGAAAGCTTGAAAGAATATATGTCATCCCTACCACTACTTGTTGCCCCTGTACCTGGAGAAGAACTTTTCTTGTACCTCACAGTCTCTCAACACGCAATTAGCGCAGTGTTGGTTCGTGCAGAAGGAATCCAACATCTGCCCATCTTTTATGTCAGCAAGACATTGTTGGGAGCTGAAACGAGGTATTTACCACTGGAAAAACTGGCATTGGCCTTAATGATGGCCTCAAGGAAGTTGTCGCACTACTTTCACGCCCACACCATAGTCGTCCTCACAGCTTTCCCATTAAAAGCTTTATTTGAGAGGACAAACTTTTCTGGGCGAATCTTAAAGTGGGCAGTAGAGTTGGGACAATTTGACATTAAGTTCCAACCCAGAACCGCGATAAAGGCCCAAGCTTTGGCAGACTTTGTCGTAGAATTCACCCCAGGAAGTCATCATATCTGCCCAGTCGACCTGACTGATACAACCAAACCAGGGATAGAAGTTGACGCCAGAATAGCGCAACCCCTGGTGCAGGATACTCAATCAGATCCCATAGCAGACTAGACTAAAGACAGCAAGGAAGAAGCAAACCAAGCTACACCGAACCAAGACTCACCAATAAATAAAGACTTGGTACAATCAGATAGCAAGGGGCAGACCGTAAACATGGACCTTGAAGAAAACACCAGCAACGTTCTTAACCCCACGACATCATCTAACCCCTCCACTTGCTGGAAATTGTTTGTTGGAGAGATGTGGAAGCTCTTTGTGCATGGAGCATCCAACCGACATGGCGCAGGACTTGGCATAGTCCTTATCGCACCAGACGGCCTGGTTGTGGAGCAAGCAATCAACCTTGGCTTCCCAGCATCAAACAATGAAGCGGAGTATGAAGCACTTCTTGCAGGACTCAAAACAACATTCCACATGAAGGCCACCGAACTAATGGTCTACAGCGACTCACAGCTGGTGGTGAACCAAATTTCTGGCGACTATGAATCAAAGGATGATAGGATGGCCAAGTACCAAGAATTGGTCAGAACAGAAATCAAGAAATTTGAAGTTGTAAGGATAGAACAGGTTGGCAGGGAGGAAAACAGCAGAGCGGACGAACTAGCAGGCTTTGCGTCAATGGCAGATACATCCATCCCACACCCACTACTAATTGACTACCTACCAAGGCCAAGCATTGAAGACCCCGAAGTAGAAGAGGTATGTTGCGCTGAATTAGGCCCCTCATGGATGGATCCCATTATATTGTTCTTAAAAGACGGCATCTTACCGGAAGAAAAGAAAGAAGCCAACAAAATTAGAGCAAAGTCGCAGCGATTTTGGCTCTCTCCATCTATGGCATTATACAAAAAGTCATTCTCATGACCCTATCTAAAGTGTGTCCACCCCAGCAAAGTGGAAGCATTCTTATATGAGATACACGAAGGGGTGTGCGGAAGCCATCAAGGAGGAAGATCGCTAGCTTACAGGGCCATTTTGCAAGGATACTGGTGGCCATACATGCAGGCAAACTCAGAGAAATATGTGAAGAAGTGCGAGAAATGTCAGAAGTTCGCACATCAAATACATCAGCCGGCCAGAGAACTCCTACCATTGACTAGCCCATGGCCTTTCGCAATGTGGGGCTTGGACATAGTAGGACCACTTCCAACAGCACCCGGCAACATGAAGTTCTTTCTCGCAGCAACAGACTACTTCACAAAGTGGGTGGAAGCAGAAGCATTGGCATCAATCAAGGAAAAAGATGTGAAGAAGTTCGTCTGGAAAAATATCATTACTAGATTCGGCACACCTAAAGCCCTCATATCAGACAACGGCACCCAGTTTGATGGCAAAATCTTTAGAAGCTTTTGTGAAGAATACAAGATAGAGTTCTACAATTCTACACCAGCATATCCTCAAGCAAATAGCCAAGCAGAAGCATCAAACAAAGTTGTCTTGGATGGACTGAAGAAAAGGTTAGAGAAGGCAAAAGACAAGTGGGCAAAAGAACTTCCTCATGTTTTATGGGCTTACCGCACCACACCTCGACGATCAATAGGAGAAACACCATTCTCCTTAGCCTACGGAATGGAAGCAGTAATCCCACTGGAAGTTGGCCTCTCCACAATTCGAAGCGAAAATTTTGATCCCGACTTGAATGGAGAAGCCATAGCATTAGAGCTCGACCTCGCCGAAGAAAGAAGAGAAAGAGCACTAGTCCACATTGCCTCATATCAACAAGAGTTGTCCAGGAAATACAACAAAACAATACATCCAAGGCAATTCAAGATCGGAGATTGAGTGCTGCGCAAAGTGATGGGAAACACCCTGGTGCTAGGAGATGGCAAGCTAGGGCCTAATTGGGAAGGTCCTTACAAAGTGGTTGGGTTAGCAGGCAAAGGGGCATACCACCTAGAAGACAAGGACGACGAAGCAATCCCTAGGCCATGGAACACTGCCAATCTCAAGTTATTTTATTTTTAGCTTTCCTCCTTCAAACATGTGTAATTTTTTCTTTCCTCAATAAAACAAATCGATTCTTTTCAGCAATAAGTTGTTCTCTGTAAAAGTTAGTTTTAGTGAAGTTAGGTACATTGCAAACATTTTATTCTAAGTTGGCTGGAAAAACTAACTTAGAGGTTGGCTGGATTAATCCAACATCCCTCCTAAGCCCAGGATAAAGATCCAGGCTACAAGACATTTGGTCGGAATAACCAAACATTTTATTCTAAGTTGGCTGGAAAAACTAACTTAGAGGTTGGCTGGATTAAACCAACACCCCTCCTAAGCCCAGGATAAGGATCCAGGCTGCAGGACGTTTGGTCGGAATAACCAAACATTTTATTCTAAGTTGGCTGGAAAAACTAACTTAGAGGTTGGCTGGATTAAACCAACACCCCTCCTAAGCCTAGGAAAAGGATCCAGGCTGCAGGACGTTTGGTCGGAATAACCAAACATTCTATTCTAAGTTGGCTGGAAAAACTAACTTAGAGGTTGGCTGAATTAAACCAACTCTTAGTACTCTTTAGCCGAAGTAAGGACATTGGCTAAAAAGTGGTTGGCTGGATTAAACCAACTCTTAGTACTCTTTAGCCAAAGTAAGGACATTGGCTAAAGAGTGGTTGGCTGGATTAAACCAACTCTTAATACTCTTTAGCCGAAGTAAGGACATCGGCTAAAGAGTGGTTGGCTGGATTAAACCAACTCTTAGTACTCTTTAGCCGAGTAAGGACATCGGCTAAAAAGAGTGGTTGGCTGAATTAAACCAACTCTTAGTACTCTTTAGCCGAGTAAGGACATCGGCTAAAAGAGTGGTTGGCTAGATTAAAACAATTCTTAGTACTCTTTAGCCGAGTAAGGACATCGGCTAAAAGAGTGGTTGGCTGGATTAAACCAACTTTTAGTACTCTTTAGCCGAAGTAAGGACATCGGCTAAAGAGTGGTTGGCTAGTAAGCTCAGTCAGATTGCTCAGCTGAGACCAGAATAAAGTATCTCGGCCACACTACTATTAGAAAGCAAGCTCAAACAGGAATTTAAACCGAGATAATAGTTGGAAGTGAAAAGATCATGGAAAAGTCATTACAAGTATAAACATACAGTTCAAACCGAAAAAAGTGTTGTAACAGAAAAGATGATTTTCATTGATCAAGTTCAGAGCAATTACAAGGGAAGGGCTCCCAGCCCGGTTACAAGTCGAAGTAAAAAGAAGAAAAAGTAAAAAGAAGAAAAAAAAAATACAAAATCAGCTAAAAAGGTCATCTATTTCGGCATCCAGCTCGGCATCAACCCGAAGACCGGTTTCAGACGGAATTACAATCTGAGTTGGGAGCTCGGTCTCGGCCTGGAGCTCAGTTTCAGCCGGTTGCTCAATGGTCAGATCTTCTACCACAGGCGCCGCCCGAACTGATTGATTAGCTGGAACATTGTCAACCGGGGTGTCAGTTGGCTCATTCTCTTCATCGTCATCGTCTGACGCTTCAAGGAATTGCTTCTGAAGATTGGCTGTATACTCCGCCAGTGAGGCCGGAATAAAATACTGAGGAGCATTGTGGACCTCGGTGTCAGGACCGCAACCGAGCTGCTCCACGGCACCCCTCCAGCCGCACTTAAAGAACAAGTCCTTCGCAGCTTCACACTGCTGGATGTATGCAGCTTCGCCTTCCTTGAAGCCCTTTACCTCAGCATCTTCAGCTTTCTTCTTCAAAAGATTTATTTCTGCGTCTTTAACACCCTCAAGTTTTGCAAGCTCCCGCAAATACTTGTCTTTCATCTCAGTTAGGGCTCTCTGTCTGTCAGCATCGGCCGAAGCAACTAGGCCGGTCAGACGAGTCACCTCGGCCTCCAGCTCGGGCCGTCCTCACTTGTTCTTGTTTGAGCTCGGCGGTTTTGGCCTCGGCCTCTGCCATGGCCTCCCTTGATGTTCTCCTGAGCTCCAACACCCGTTTGTGTGCGATGTGGTTCTTCTGGATGGCCTGCAATAGAATAGAAACTTTCCTTTTTAGCCGAGATAAAAGTAGGAAGAATTAGAAAGCTACAAAAGCAAAAGAGAGTGCTACCTACCAGGATCATGGATTTTGTTGAAGACCGGATGGCCTTCAGCTCGGTGTTTAGCTGATTGTGGTGCTCCATGTCCTTTAGAAGGCACACACTTTTGGCAAGGTTAAAGGCCAGTATGTGATCCTTCTCAGCAACTCCAGAATCAGTTTCCTCGATATCTCGGTTCTGATAAGTGAGCTTCGGTACCCACTTGGAGGTAGCTCGGTCAGATGGCTCTAGTTGCGGACTCGGTGGATGGCTCAGTGGGAGGGTGGTTTCGTCTTTATCAACTAACCGTTGTTCGGTCTGGGTAGTCCGGGCGCGTTTAGTTTTGCGTGATGAAGAAGGCTGTTGAGAAGGAAGGGCCACCACGGTCTCTTGAGTTTGGTTTGGTGGTGGTACCTCGGCCCTATTTGTCTCGGTCAAGAGGGCCCTGACTCTGTTTCTCTTGGCCATTTCTTCTTCAGCGGTCAGTGGGATTAGTCTAATTTTCGGCAAGGTCGGGTCCGGTTCGGGGGCCTCCTCTAGCAGAAAGTCGGTCACTCTCGCTTTTCAGCGGCCACTGTATCTATAGGTCGGTTCGAACTTTAGCAGCTTGGCCCAACTTCGTTCTGGATACCGTAGTGCGGCGCATAAGGTCGCTAGATTTGGGTAACTGTATAGAGACTGGAGGTGGGCAGAATCTACGAAAGAAGACAACTGTTAGTTCGGCTGAAAAATAGAAAATCGAAATATAGTTAAGAACGCAAGAAAACCGAAGTAATTATACCAGGTGTTCCTTTTTTCCAATTAATACTTCGGCCAAGAATCTGGGCTTGGTGATCCTCAAAGTTCCCAGACACCCAGAAAAAATCGTCATCATTCAAGTCTTTATCCGATGTGTTTTTTATTATTTCCTCACGTCGACGGCGTATTCTAAGATAGTACACCCAGTCGTCTTCCTTCGAACCTATGGAATACTGGTGGAAGATTTCGGCTAGACCGAGGTTGATGCCTGCTTGGCAGTTTAGTTCGGCTATACCCATTATTATACGGTAGGAGTTGATGGAAAGCTGGGTTGGGCATAGTCTGGTTTGCCTAAGGAATTCACAAATAAGGGGTTGGACAGGAAATCTTAGCCCGGTTTCTATTATTGAAAGAAGGGTAAAAGGTACAAAGCCCTGGTTTCCCCAAGGTATAACATCTTTTTCGGCTAAGGTTAGGTGGACGTCGTCGGGTATATTATAATCTTTTCGGAATTCGGCTAGACCGCCTGGAGTATTTACTAAAAATCTATACTTCCCCATTTATTTTATAAGTTATGAATAAATTAGTTCGGTCGCAAAATTTTGCTCAGTAGCTCTGTTGGGCGCGCAATGGAGTGCCTGGGCAACCTAAGTCTGCAAAGTGGAAAACAAAGGGGTTAAGCACAGATCATTGGACCGTGCTACAAAATAAAAGCAAAAATAGGAGTCCTACTTCGGCTATGTGGATGCTACAGGTGTTGTCTCGGTTTCAACAAGATGCTTAGTAGCTCGGATTGAGCAAGGGGTTCGATAGCTCGGTCTTGGCAAGCGATTCGTTATCTCGGTTAAATAAAAGGCTCAGTCAGACCGGTTGAGCCTCTAGCGGCAGCTTTCTGAGTTCGGTCTAAAAACTTAGAAAGCTGGCTTTGCCCCAAAGTCCTAGTTCGGTCGAAAGATAAGGTTTCAGTATGCCACGTTCGGACTTAGTTCGGCTCGTTTACCTCGGCTAAGGTCTATCAAAAAGTGGTTGACTTATTGAAACTATTGGTACCAACATGGAGTGCTAGTTCGGTTAAAGTCTGATAGAAGGACATTGACTACAAACTACTTTTTAGTTCGGTTATATGGTAATTATGGATCAAACACTGTTTTATAGATTACTTCATGAAGTTCATGAGGTTCTTATGAAGTTTTTCTTAGAAAACGCATGGTAGAGCAAGAATATATGTTTTACAAAAACACACAAAACAAAGTACGAAAACAAGGAAAGCAAGACAGAGGTGCAGTGCTTACCAGATGAAGAGGCAAGAACTGGAGATGAGAGCAGCAGTAATGGAGAACAGGAACTCAGAGGTTGAAGAGCAATGGAGGCAAAATGAGAGAAGAAAGAGTGAATGGCGTAAGTGATTCAGAAACAAAGGGTTGTTTTGTGGAAAGAGAAGGGGCAAAAGGCGGGAACTGTTCAAATTATGCAAAGTACGAGGGCGGCGTGACAGCTGCAATAGGCCAGTAAGGGCATGCCACGTGTCATGGGAAGGAGAAACGATTCAGTTGCTATGATTGAAGAGACGTTTTGACCAGGCAAACAGAGCCCGGTGTGAAATGAGCTCGGCTGGATAGGCTAAAAGATTTTAGCTCGGCTGGAAAAACTAAAGGGCTTGAGCTCGGTTGGAAAAGCTAAAGGGTTTTAAGCTCGGTTGAAAAGGTAAAACTTTAGCCCGGCTTATAGACATGTAATCCCAATCATGCTACGCAGATGGAATTAAGGGGCAATTGAGAGGGTAATTTATATGAAAATTGGGCCGAACTAGCTAATGGGCCGAGCTGAGTTGTTATGGGCCACAGTACTAAGAGCTGAATAAAAAGGCCGTAAAGTTACTCTAGCCCGAAAGAGATGTAAAGTTACTCCGGTCCGAAAGTGACTTGGAGTTAGGCCGGTTTGAAGACGCTTTGAAGTTAGACCGGTCTCAGTGTTAGCCCGCTCATGACATATTGTGGTTAGACCGGTCAGAACCTTGCTACTCGGTAGCTCGGTCTAACCACACCATTCTTTGTACATGAGGAACCGAGATAAGGAGTAGTGAAAAGGAGAACCGAACTAAGGACGGTTCGGCCTACTCTATGGCTCAGCACAGCCATGATTACCTCGGTCCTGTTGGAGTTCGGTCATGGTAAAAACCATCTCACTTGGTTTAAGCAGTGAGGGGGGTGTTGAAGGATAAGCATTATCTTTCAGGAGTATGAATCCTAAGAGAACTCTGCATGGAGGAGTAGAAGTCCTACTAGGATTGTGCCACGCAAAACCTATAAAAGCTCACAAACATCACCTTTGGAGGGGTAACACAACTTTGTTTTCAGAATACACAGAGCTTTTGTCTATTTGTCAAGCTTACTGACTTAGGCATCGGAGAGGTTTCTGGCACACACCCGCCGGCTAGCTCACGTTTGTGTTTTCAGGTGATAAAGCGACGTCGTACGGAGGAACGCAGACTTGATCAACAGGATTATATGAGAAGGTTTATTTCTTTCCCGTACACTAAGGATACAAAATTTTCTACCAAATAAATGATCAAATGTCTCATATGGATGTGGAGTCCGCAAACCCATGTGAGACATTTGGTCATTTATTTGATAGAAAATTTGGGACCTGTAGCATTTTCTAGTCTAATTTACGAAAAAAGACATCTGTTATTGAGGATATATTAAATGAGTATTAACTTCCTGCATTACTATTAAATGATATTTATTTTATAGTTAGACCAAAATATTCTTTTTGACATTTCACTACATTTTTTATCTATTTTTTTTAAAACTTTTTCATTTTCCACACGTATTACGAGTTTTTTTTTTTGAAATTTCATATTATTTTTTCACAAATTAAAGAAATGCAACAATAATTTTTTTATTGACATCGGCAATGTGATAGTTCCAGATAATGAGCTCATTTGGCGAAATTTATAAATAAAAAGATTAAAATTTTTGTAAAGATTATTAGCTTAAACATTTTATAAATAAATTATAAGTTTATTGGTACAATTTAATAATATGTAAAAAAAAATTTGAACTTGTTGGGTTAAATAAATTATCATATAATTTTTCGTTGTATAAATATTCAAAAAGTCTAGTCCATATTATCTAATAAGTTCTTAATTAAAAAAAAAATGACCACAAAATTTAAAGGATTAATTATATTTTACCTCCTTATGATTTAACTCAAAAACAAATTAACTATTTATAATCTAAAAATATATACATAATTTGATAAAAAACTTTGCAGAACATAAACTAAAAACCATTAAGGATTCAATTCTATACATGAAAATTATATAAATTTCTACTATAATAAATAAGTGAATACATACCTTGATTCATGATAGTATGAAATCCTCTTGTAAGAAAGAGAAACTTTGAATGGAAGACTTTGATCTTTAAGTTCTTTACTTGTCTAAGATCTTCAAACCATTTCTCTCTCTTTAGGCGATGGGAGCCTTCTTGTGGTGACAACTTGAGTTTTGTGATGGAGGGTGTGGTTTGGGACCTTACACTATTTATACTAGTATTCTTCCCATCAAACAATCCATTCATTCAATGAACTTCACTAAATATATTAATGTATCTTATACATTCATGATACATAATGCATCTTCCATATTAATGAATTTATTAGATAGATTAATGTATCTTATATATTCATAATAGATACATAATGCATCTCTAAGATTCATTCATAATGAATCTATCACATTCAATGCATTGACATTATCTCCATTAGTCTTCTATATATTATGCATATATAGGTGCATTCATCAATAATTAGTCACCATCTAATTGATGTACATGTATTTTACTTAATGAGATGAATCTAGTATAATCATGTATAAGCCACATTAAGCCATATTTAAGAAAAATTCTTACAATCTCCCACTTGGCTTGCATGATTATATTATGTCACTAGATTATCATAATATGGCCAACGTTCTCCCACTAGAAGATTGCACCATCACCATTAGATTCTGTTCAATGAAATTATTAGCATCAAATCATTGTAATTAGTGATTTACACATTGATCAAGACTGTACAATGGTTATAGTGTTAATATTTTCCATTAACATGAATAAGTGAATCTTAAATCACAGAGATGACATTAGCACCATAATAGTGATTAATGCTAATTCATCTATAACAGTCCTGTTGTTTACATCTTCTTCTAAATTGTGCACAAGTATGAAGAGTGAAAACAACAAACATAATCATTACTAACAGAAGATGATTATAACATAACATTTATCACGAACATAATACACTCATTTCAAGTCTAAACATGATAAACTTTCTATTAAGCCCATGCGCGCAACATGTTCTTGAAAAAGCTTAGGTGTGAGACCTTTAGTTAAAGGATCTGCTAACATGAGTGTAGTACCAATATGAGAGATGGAAACAGTTTGATTCAGAACCCTTTCTTTAACAACTAGATACTTGATATCAATATGCTTTGATCCTCCTGAAGTTTTGTTGTTATTGGAGAACCGCACAGCAGCATCATTATCATAGTAAATCTGTAAAGGCTTTGAAATTGAATCGACAAATTGTAATCCAGATATGAAATTCTTTAGCCATACTACTGCATAACATGCGGCTTAACATGCTATGAACTCTGTCTCCATAGTGGAAGAGGCTGTCAGATACTGCTTATGACTCTTCCACGAAATGGGTCCATTAGCAAGCATAAAAATATACCCATAAGTGGACTTTCGAGTGTCTTTATATCTAGCATAATCAGCATCTGAATAACCAACCACTTCAAGGCGGTTTGTTCTTTGATAAGTGAGCATGTAATCCTTAGTGCCTTGTAAATATTTCAACACTTTCTTAACTGCTTTCCAATGATCAAGTCCGGGATTGCTTTGGTATCGACCAAGCATACCAACTACAAATGCTATGTTAGGATGTGTACAAACTTGAGCATACATAATGCTCCCAACTATAGAGGCATAAGGAATTTCTTTCATTTGTTCCCTTTCTAAATTATTTTTGGGACACTGAAATTCACTAAATTTATCACCCTTAACTATAGGGGCAACACTACTTGAACAGTTCTGCATGTTGAACCTTTTAAGAACCTTTTCGATATAGGCTCTTTGGGACAATCCTAAAATACCACGAACCTATCTCGGTGAATTTCTATCCTAATGACAAAAGAGGCTTCACCAAGATCTTTCATTTCAAAATTTCTCGTAAGGAATTTCTTTGTCTCATGTATCATTTCTAAATTATTGCTAGCAAGCAATATATCATTAACACACAAAACTATAATGCAGATATTGCTCCCACTGATTTTAAGGTAGACACATTGATCAACCACATTATCCTTAAAATCAAATTTGGTGAGAACTTCATGAAATTTAAGATACCATTGTCGAGATGCCTGCTTTAGACCATATACAGACTTCTTAAGCCTACAAACCATATTTTCCTTGGTTTCATCCTGAAAACCTTCAGGTCGGTCCATGTAGACCACTTCATGCAAGTCACCATTCAAAAAAACTGTTTTAACATCCATTTGATGTATATCTAAATCATAATGAGCTATTAAGGCCATGACTATTCTCAAGGAATCTTTATTAGAAACAGGAGAATAAGTTTTCTTATAGTCTATCCCTTCTTTTTGAGTGCATCATTTAGCAACTAATTTGGCCTTGTATCTTTCGACATTGCCTTTAGGATCACGCTTGGTTTTAAAAACCCATTTGCATCCAACAGTTTTGGCTCCCTTAGGCAATTCTACAAGATCCTAGACATTGTTGTCTTTCATGGATTTTAACTCATCTTTCATGGCATTTAACCATTGAGTTGCATTTCCATTTTTCATGGCTTGGGCATAAGAAACAAGATCGTTCTCCAAGCCTATATCACACTCATTTAGGTATACCTCATAGTCATCTGATATGGCTGGTTTCTTTTCTCTTTGTAATCTGCATAAAGGTTGTTCTGCAACTGGGACAACTTCTTTTCCAATGTGAGAAATCTCTTGTGTACCAATAGGTTCAGGTACTACATTTTCTTGGATAATCGTGGAATGAGTAAAATCATGATTTTCCTCCAAAGAAATATTTTTGAGATTCATGCTCCCACTAATGTTTTCATTCTCTAAGAACACAACATTTCTAGTATCAACAATTCTTGTGCTATGAGTGGGACAATAGAATCTAAAACCCTTTGATCTCTCAGGATATCCAATGAAATAACAACTTATAGTTCTAGAGTCTAATTTCTTTATTTGTGGGTTGAAAATTTTTGTTTTAGCAGGACAACCCCATACATGTTAGGTTTCCTACCAACCCACAACACATAAGGAGTTACAGGCACAGCCTTACTAGGAACCCTATTAAGAACATGTACAGTAGTTTTTAAAGCTTCACTCTATAAGTAATCTGGCAAAGAAGAGTTACGCATCATGCTTTTCATCATGTCCAAAAGAGTACGGTTTCGTCACTCAGCTACACCATTTTGCTCAGGTGTACCAGGCATTGTGTAGTTAGCAACGATACCATTCTCAGCCAAAAATAAAGCAAAAGCACTTGGATTTTGACCCGACTCAGTGCATCTACCATAATATTCACCACCTCTATCAGATCTTACACTTTTAATTCGCCTGCCAAGTTGATTTTCAACTTCAGCTTTATAGAGTTTGAACATATCCAGTGCTTCTGATTTTTCACGAGTAAGATACACATAAGTATTCCTAGAAAAGTCATCAATAAAAGTGATAAAATATTTATGTCCAGAAATAGTTGGAACAGTAAAGGGACTACATATATCAGCATAAATTGTGTCTAATAATTCAGTAGTCTTAGTAGCACTCTTTTTCTTTGTCTTTGTGCATTTTCCTTTAATGCAATTCACACAAGTACTAAAATCAGAAAAATCAAGTGAACTTAAAATTCCGTCTTTAATAAGACGTTACATAATTTCTCTTGATATGCGGCCCAAGCACTTATGCCACAACATGGATGAATTTTCATTCACTTCCTTTCTCTTTTTATTTACCAAGTCGTTTACATTAAAGGATAAAAGAGATTGTGCATAAATGGAATATAAATTCAATGAATAAAGATTACCATATAAAATACCATAACCAATCATATGAGAATTGTGGAATAAAGAGACTCTATTATTTCTAAACTTAAATTCATAACCACAGGAATCAAGTTATGAAACATAAAATAGGTTTCTAGTAAAAACAAGAACATAAACTGTGTTTACTAAATCTAAAATGAAACCAGAGTCTAAAATTAGACGGAGGGTGCCAATAGCCTCAGCGTCCACTTCTATTTCATTCCCAACCGTAATGGTTCGTTCTCCTTTATTTAGTTTCCGACTTGTAAGGTATCCCTACATGGAATTTGTTATGTGAATACTTGCACCAGTGTCAATCCACCAAGAATTTGGTGGAACATCTACCAAAAGGGATTCATAAGATACAAAGCATTGAGTGTTACCTTTCTTGTCCAACAAACTTTTAAAACCTAGACAGTCTTTTCTTATGTGACTTTTCTTTCGACAGAAATGTCATCGAATCTTACTTTCTTCATTAGCCTTGTGAGTTTCATTATTTGCATTCTTTTTCTTCTTACTTTTGCCTTTCTTGAAAATCTTTTTGGTTGGACCCAAGGTGGTAAGGTGAGCCATATCAGGCTTTTTAGCTTTAAGCCTCTCTTCTTCTTGAACACACATGGTAATTAACTCACTCATCTTCCACTTATCTTTCTCCATATTATAATTGATCTTAAAGGACCAAATTGCGCAGGAAGAAAAGTCATAATGAAATGAACAAGAAAACCTTTAGAAATTTCTATGTCCATTCCCTTTAATTGAAAGGCCATGTCATTCATCTTTAAGATATATTCACGAACACCACTCAAACCATCATATTTCATTGTCATCATTTTAATCATGAGAGTACTAGCAAGGGATTTGAAAGTTTCAATGAATTGTTCTTCAATAGATTTCATATAGCTCACTGCACTTTCAGAAACAGGGATTGCTCCTTGAATTGCAGGCAAAATTGAGCCTTTCATAATCATTAGACTTAAGCGATTAGAGCGTTCTCATTTTTCATATAAAGCCATGTGTTCCTTAGAACTTGTATCATTAGGCTTTGTAGGAGCTGACTCTCTTAATGCATAGTATAAATCCATAATTCCCAAAACAATTCCAATTTGTTCCTTTCATTTCTTAAAATTAGTTCTGCTCAAAGTTTCAATACCAGACAAGTAACTATTAATTGTAGTAGGATTCAATGCTGCAAACACATAATATCCATTATATAATATAATCAAGAAAACTACTTTTCACATGTCATAAAAATAACACCACAAGTTAAATATATCTAACTATAAAATATAATTAGTTAGATACGAAATCAAGTTATCCTTCCATTGGGCCGAATAACATTATATTTTAACAATTCATAAAAGTAAATGAGATAACTAATAAAAATAAATAATATAAAATAAAATAAAATAATCATTAAGACCGTAACGAGTTTATTATTGTTGGGCAGAAAAACTCAATGTCTCTTATTTTATTTTATTAACTAAAGCACTTGAGAAGTTTATCACCGTTGGGAAGAAAAACTTATTGTTATATTTATTATATTAATCATCTCGGTTGTTCAAACATACATAGTGTTGAACCTCCGTTGGGCTGATCAACAATGTTTCAACTCATAAGGTGTGTAACAAAACATTATAAGTGCATAAAACATTATCTTAATTACCACTTGTTCAATTATTTTTAATTTTTTATTTTAATATCATTAGAATAAAAGATTGGCCAAAAATAAAAATAAAATTGGACAAGTGTAAATCAAGGTTTTGCACTTGTTACACAAAACATCATCATGAAACGAAATTATAAAACGAAATTCATACTTGTACGTTTCATGCATCAGAATTGAGAACCATGCTCTGATACCAATTGATAGAAAACTTTGCGGAACAGAAACTAAAAACCATTAAGGATTTAATTCTATACATGAAAACAATTTGAATTTCTACTATACAAAATAAGTGAATGCATACCTTGATTCATGATAGTATGAAATCCTCTTGTAAGGAAGAAAAATCTTGAATGGAAGACCTTGATCTTTAAGTTCTTTACTTGTCTAAGATCTTTTAACCACTTTTCTCTCTCTAGGCGATGGGAGCCTTATTGTGGTCACAACTTGAGTTTTGTGATGGAGAGTGTGGTTTGGAACCTTACACTATTTATACTAGTATTCTTCTCATCAAAAAATACATTCATTCAATGAACTTCATTAAATAGATTAATGTATCTTATACATTCATGATACATAATGCATCTTCCACATTAATGAATTCATTAGATAGGTTAATATATCTTATATATTCATAATAGATACATAATACATCTCTAAGATTCATTCATAATGAATCTATCACATTCAATGCATTGACATTATCTCCATTAGTCTTCTATACATTATGTATATATAGATGCATTTATCAATGATTAGTATCTAATTGATGTATATGTATCTTATTTAATGAGAGGAATCTAGTATAATCATGCCTAAGCCACGTTAAGCCATATTTAGGAAAAATTCTTACATAACCTCCTTTTTTTTTTTTTTTTTTGATCAGCAAAGAAAAATTTCATTTAACAACATGAAATTAAAAGTACAGGAAGATGAGATGCATCGAGAGAGATTCGGAAATATAAAAATACAATTGTTAACAAACTCTAACTTTGTTAACAATTGTTTCAAGAAGTCTACATTACTCTTATCTTTTTGTCTAATTTTCTTTTGTACGCCATCACAAGCAAATATTTCTCATCCTAGGACATCATTCCCCTCTTGCCTTACCTTACAAACACCGCCAACCGCTTCCATGTCTAACAGGCCACCATCTATTTCTTTTATTTCACCTTATCTTTTTCATCTTCTTCCCCCCTTCCTTCATCACTTTTTTTTTTCCCTTACTCACTCTTTTTATTTTTTATTTTTTTCCATGGAATAAGCCATGGCTTCCCTGTTGAAGAAGCCACCCATGGTGTTTTCAACACCTCAAATCAAAACCCAATTCCTTTTTGTGCTACATACATCAGAAAACTCATTTAGTCGATCAGGTAGAATTTTGTAATAAAAAATATTTTTTTTGTTTGTCTTGGACTCTCTCTAGAAAATTTTCTAGGTACATATATATAATTGAACAGTTAATTTGCTGTGGACAAAAGTACGAAGTTGTACGGTAAAAATTGTTCCAATCTTTCATGTGTGGATCGAATCAGGGAAGAGCTTTCCTTGTGCTGTAAAATTGTTTCAAGTTCCAATCACTCTTTGCATTCTAATTTGCAACTTTTATTAAACAACTCAAACTATATGTTTCCTTTAATTCCAAGTGGGTCCAATCCGTTTGGCAGATTTGTTTGGAAATTTGCTTTTGAACCTAGGTATGTACAAATGCATATATATTAGTTGTAGTGGTGCTGGATGGTGTGATTAGGAATGGAGAGGCAGTTGATATGTATGGCTTTGGTTGTTTACGAAGTGAGAGATAAGAAAAGAGAGACGGAGGGTGAACCATGTTGGTGTTGCAGGCTGGGTTTAGTTGCTTCTATGCGGTGAAGATGAGGAATGAAGAAGAAAAGAGAAAAAAAAAAAAAAGAATTAAAAGAGGACAGAGACGTCATTTGCTGAAAATATTTTGCTGTTGCTGAAAATGTTTTGCTGTCCCACTCATAATTGAGTGTGCTAAACACCCCGTTACTTTAGACAAAATTTTCTACCTTTGCATTTTAGTCTAAAGGTGTTATGTGGATAGTTTTAAGACATAGGGAGGTAATCTATTTTTGGGTTAAATTATAAGGGACTAAAATGAATTTAATCAAAATAAAAATGTCAGCTAAAAGTTAGATTAAAAAAGAGTACTGCTATTAGCACCTGTCAAAATTCTTTTGACTCCCTAATTTATAATTTTTTTATTTATTACAATAATAGTCTAAAGTAAAATTACATTAAAAGACATTATTAAATGGAACACTCACCTATCAAATAAGAACTAATACTCTATTCCATATTTGTAAATTCTAAACCTATTACTCTTCATAACCAACCAACATAAACCCTAAATCTATTATTTTTTATAATCATCTTAAATCCTGAATGTGCCATCTTCATCACCATTGTCAACCCTATTGAACCAGAAAGTTTTGTTTCAAGTATAATGTATACTTCATCACTTATTTCACCGTGTAGAGTAATAGAGGACGAGGAAAACAATTCTAATGAGACTGACATTCCATCAGTAAGTTTATCTGTCTTGCATTAATATTCTCGGTCGTTTTCAGTCGTTCTTCTTTTGTTCGAGCTGTTCGGTATTAGTTTACCGATTGTTAGGATTATGTTTAGTAATACAGTACTGAACATAATCCTTTCGTTCAATACTTAGGTTCTGAACATTGATACAGATAGTCAACACTGTTGAACCGAATATAATCTTTATTTTTGGCACTGTTGGACTGAACAGAGAAGACGGAAAAAAAAACAAAGGAGAGGAAACAGTAGCACTTTGTAATGGGGAAAAAAAAACAGCAATGAAACAGTAGCACTGAAATGGGTAGATTAGGTCGATGCAGAGGAGATGAATCAGAAGAGACGGACAGCCAAGTAACATGAAGAAAAGGGTATGAAAAATTGGGTGAATGTGCATTTGATTGTGAAAATATTATAAATATGGATAGATTTGGTAATAAATGGGGGTGTCTAAAAAAATGTTATTGAAATTTAGGGTTTAAGATGGGGGTCCAAAGAATTTTGACAGGTACTAATAGCAGCACTCTTAAAAAAATATAGAGATATGTCAAAAAAAATATTTTGGTCAAACTATAAAATAAGTACCCCTTAATAGTATACCTTCTATGATAGTGGAGGAAGTTAATACTCATTTAATGCATCCTTAACAAGTAGCATTTAATAACAAAAAAATTTAGTTTATCTTAAATTTTCATCTTAATTTGAGAGAGTATATGGGCTTGATAGACCCATTTTGGAACCGATTCTGGTGATTTGAACTGTTTACTTTTTTAGATTTGTTGAGTAGAATATTCATATAAAAAATAAAATAATTGGACATCGGTAACTATATGTTTAAATCATATTTGTTTTAAAAAAATGGATGACAAATATAATTTCAAGAATACCCATTCTTTTTTTATAATTCAAATTTGATTCAAACATATAGTTGTTGATGTCTGATTATTTTGATTTTTTGCATGGATATTTTACTTAACGAAGTCTAAAAAGTAAACAATTCAGATTATTGAAACTGGACATGTGGTGGGCTCCACAACTCCCTTAAGTTCTCTCATGTTGAAATGTAAGTATGGGAGAAACCTAACCCTTAACAAAACCCTTCATAAAATTATTATAAATTAGTGGAAATTTTAAAAAATTAATTATTAATATTTATAAAATTTATCGCAGATTTGTAACTATTTTTTATTTAAATATACACTGAATTAAACCCTTTTTTTTTTAATTTGAAATTTACTAAAGTTGAACATCTCTACTTCACAGTGAGGTTGACCCATTATGGAATTAATTTGAATCAATTTTAGTGATCTAAATTGTCCATCTCATACAATTAACTAAGAAAATTATTCATGCAAAAAAATTAAATTGATCAAACATAAAAAATTATATAATGAAATTATTGAAAAGTATCACTTTACCTTCCTTAAACTAGAAAAAAATAAATGGATCTCTTAAACTGTTTACGTGTTTTACTTTGACCCCTTCCATTAATGGTTTAATGTGTACATTTTTATAATTCAAATACATATATACGCTTTTATAGTTTGACGGACAAAGTGATACTTCTCAATAGTTTAGGGGGTCTATTTGTATATTTTTATAATTTATGGGATCAAAATGATGTTTCTTAATAGTTTAGGGGGTCTTCGTGTAAATAACTTTAAAATAAATTACAAATACATCTTCTAAAATTTGCTTAAAATATGATTTTTTTCTTGTAATTTTTAAAATTATATCCCTTTAAAATTTTTAATTTCATAATAAATATCTTTTTATTAATAAATTATTAAATTAATTAATAATTTTTAAATGATGTCCTAAATTTATTTGAATTACTCTCAAATTTCTGATAAATTGGAAAAATGCGTGGCGGTTTTTGGTTAATTGAGAAATGCGGATGTGATAGCCTCGGGTCCGCGTTTGATAATTGGAGACACTTGGATCCAATTGTAATGGACATGGGTGGGGTGCACTGTCCCCAACTTTGACGACATGGGTGCACTATTTTTTTCACCATTATTTAGGGTAAATTATGCTATTTTTTTTGAAAAGGACTTCCATAGAGGTCTTGATAAGTGAATTTGTAATCAGAGCATTCACTCACTTTCTAAATTAATAAATATTTGACACACAAAATTAGATTTAACTTTTATCAATTAAAAAAAAAATTCATATATCACACTTTTATTAATTCAATAATGTTAGGAATCATAAAAGAAGTATCATGAAAAGTCTTTATAAAGATTCTCCACCCTTGGATTAATTTATAGTGTTTGTAGTGTTTTATTGTATGTTATACAATTACCCTTAGATTGATTTCATGAAATTTTTTATGATATTTATTTCATGATGCGTAACATTACTCTTATCAATTAAGACATGGGTATTACATAGACTGGGATTAGAGGCATGCCTTGGCAGTATATAATTCTTTTAGCTCTTTGAATGGCCATAGCAGTCCAATGTAGAATAATAGCTTGGAAAATGGAGCAAGGATCCTCTAGAGTGATTTTTCTCTAAAGTTTCCTAGAGTGCTACATTGTGTGGTTGAGATTTATTAGCAAGTCACATCAATTTTTCTGATATGACTTGCCAGTAAATCTTAACCACACAATGTAGTACTCTAGGAAACTTTAGGAAAATTTCACTCTAGAGGATCCTTGGTGTGGAAAATGAGTGAGACCTCCTTTGAGGGCCCCACAACATCCATAATGATCCATACCATGTGAGACCCACTCATGTATACATAGAATTCATATTATAAATGATGTGAATCACTATAGAAATTGTAAAGTCCTCTAAAAGGGAGTCTCTATCATTACTAATAGCCTTATGGCCCCTTCCCTGGACACATTGATAATTGATAAGAGAGAGGGGGACCTACTGAAATTTTGTAGCTTTGAGAAAATAAAAATAAAAGTAAAAACAAAAAGAAAAAAAAGGATTACGTTTTATATAAGTCAATTTTAAAACAAAGATTGAGGTGGCAATGGCGACGATTTTGATAACGTCAAAGATTGAGATATATTTTTCTTTTTAATCTTGTCACTTGGATTTTAATTTTTTTATATATGGCTTCTAATGGGTTTAAGCATGATTACATGATTTCAAATTATTAAATAACTTTTAAAAAGGTTGGACTTTCTTTCAATTTATAATCTTGATTAGGGCTGTTTGATTAGGTGAATTATAAAATATTAAAATTATTAATTTATGAGACTTACATTTTAGTATTTTGTTACAATTTTTTTTTTTATTTGTATTAAATTCCAATGGATATTCAATCCAATAACATTAGCGAATTTTTTTAATCTTACAAATAATAATGCAAAACAAACATATAATTGGGATTATATATTTTCATGTCTATCGTAAAACAAAAGTAGAAAATATGAGATTATTTATTCCACTGATCTAGCTGGATAACCAATACTACACTAATGTCATGAATTATTAATCACTTTTATTATTATCTTGAAATCAAACAGAACATTAAGTTACAAAAACATCATTAATGTTGGTAGGAGTGCAAATCTGGCCCACCTGTGGCCCACTTGAAACCCACCCGCAGCCTGTCCAAGCCCAACCTAAGACCCTAGGTCTGGGTCGTTTGTGTTTGAAGCCCAACTGGATATGCCAGAAATTTTTTTCGTTTTGATATATATAAAATTTTTCATTCCACTTTATTTTTTGAGGGGAAACACTATGGACGCACTTTATAATTAAATAAGAAAATGACATAATTTCATACTTTTTCAGTCATAACTATAAAACATAACCTAATTAAATATCTCATTAATCATAATTAAAATAATGTTATAACTTAAGAAAAAAATTAGTCATAACTAAAGTAGAAAATGGCATAACTTCATATTTAATCATAACTATAAAAAATAAGAAAAAAAGTCGTAACTAAGCCCCGGTTTGGCAACCGTTTTCAGGCTAAATAAGCACATGCGAACAAAAGTTTGCTAGAAAATCACAAACTGCCAAAAATTCATACATGTGAGATATGAGGCACGTGGGGAGGACGGACAATTACCAAACTACCCTATATACACCAATACACATCTCTATGTATTTGGAAGGGTTCCATTTGTAGAAACACACCAAGCAGACTGCGACGAAGAAGAACGAGAGAGAGGGAGAAGACTGCACAACATCGGACGACCGATCTAGGCCAACAACGCTTCCTTAACGCCTCGACCATCCTTTACTCATAACATTGTTCCGTGTTTGCATCTCTGGTACGCATAACTCAATTTATTTTGGGATTTTCCTCTCCTTGCACGAGATCTTACTTGTTTCTTGTATGTATGTTCAAAATCCGTCGTTGTTCTGTTCGATCAGTGCTAAAATGCTTTTGTTGGTGTCAATAAAAATCTAAACTTGAATGTCTTTGTATAGATTGTGTGAACTGTGATTATGGGAACGTGTTTTTTTTTTTTTTTCTCAACGAAGAACATCATACACCAACAAATACTGTTTTTTTTTTCTTTTTTTTTAATCTGTTACCATTTTTTTTAACTCACTAAAAATGGTTGCTTCCAAATTGATGAAATACTTTCATATTTTTTGTATTCACTTTTGTTTTGTTTCTTGATAAACTCAACAGAGCATTTGAACTTTTTTGTTTTAATTTTTTCTTTTAAATGTGTTACCAATTTTTTTTTAAAATTATTTTTTAACTCACTGGACCTACTGTCCATACAATGGTTGCTTCCAAATTGAGGTTGGATAAGCATTTTGTAAAATAGAGAAGCAAAATATGAACCAATTTTAGAAATTTTTGCAAAACTGTGCCTAATGTAGCAGAAACACAACAAAGCATTTGAACTTCTTTTTTTCTTTTTCTTTTTTTAATTTTTTCTTTTAAATTTGTTACCAATTTTCCATTTTTTTTTTTTAAACTCACTGGATCTACTGTCCATAAAATGGTTGCTTCCAAATTGAGGTTGGATAAGCATTTTCTAAAATAGAGAAGCAAAATAAGAACCAATTTTAGATTAATTTATTTATTTTTTTCCCCTCCATGTTTGCAGAAAGACAACAAAGCATTTGAACTTTTGTTATTAGTCAATTGTGTAGTCCAACTGCAATGTGGTGGATGGTTATGTTGTTTGTTTTCTATATATGGGTTGGATGGAAAACATAATCAATGCAAATATGTCAATTTGAACTGGTTAACCTTTATTATGAGAGCACATAGACCATGGACATCCATAATGAATGGAATAAGATGATGCTGGAGAGAGGATAGAGTGCTTCTTCATGTTTATCTTTTCCTGACTTCATTCTCCTTTTTCACACTTATCTATTTGGCATTTGTTACTTGTGCAAACTAAATGCATACAAGACCAATCTTTTCCCCACCCTTATCAACCAACAGTTTCACTCCAATGGGCTCCATTTTTGTAGCAGCAATTTACTTTAAGTGGAGAGGGTTTATGCTAAGATCTCCACATATTCCATCCATGTTTCTAAACAAGAGTTTTACTAACATGTTTAGAAAAAATCCTGTAGTAGACAACCATCTCATTACCACACATATGATATATGACAAACACACAACCATAAAATACAGAAATAATGCCTTAATCCAGAAACACAATGGCTAGCAAGAATCATGAAAATGTATGTATCAATTTAAAGAAGCGTCAAATGACAAATAACAACCTAGAAAAGCGCATTGCTGTGGGCTCGAAAGCAATAGGTGACCATATGTTCCTTGTTTTGTGTGGCCATTACCTGTCACCAGTAATGAGAATAAAACTACACCATACATTTGAAGTTATTCATAAAGCTATACCATACACTATCTTACACCTTGCCTTCTTCTTTTATTAATCTATGATACAAAACAAAGCATGGCTTCTTTCATGTCAACTGGCACATCTACTATATGGCCACATCGTATGTGTCCCTGTGGCTACGATCAATGTCTTGTCAAGATTTCCATATCTCATAAAAATCCAGGACTACTACACATGTCCGAATCCTGTGGTGAGTACATCCTTTATTTTCAGTGACAAATTTCATTTCATTTAAACTAGTTAACTAATAACTTTGTACATACATTTCATCAGCCATGTTTAAGTTGGATTGGTTGGTGCGACGAACCTAGGCGACTGAACACCGACTATGACTCTGTCACACAAGTGTCACGACCCAAACCCGCTCCTGTAGGTTTAGCATTGTAACCGGCCAGTAATGCCGTGGATTACCAAAGGCCTCTTAACAGATAAGCATATAATAAGGGGCTACAGAAGCAATTATATAAAATAGGCAAGGTCCAATGAGCTGTGATAACATACATGGGACAAAAGATTTCAAAACTTATATATACATAAGCAAGTCGGTCGAAGGACACCAATATTTACAAACATTTACAAAAATGTAATTCCCAGGACCCGACTTTACAAAACAGACAAAGTCTAGCATAAGTACAAAAACAGCCATGTAACTAGACTTCGATCGGAACCTCCCCGAGAGGCACAACGGTTGGCTGAAAAAAAGAAAAGAAATGAAGGCCGTCAACTCTGGCCCTGATCACGCGCCGGCTCACCTACATACATAATAGAAACTGTGAGCGAAAGCTCAATGAACAATAACAGAGTAAAGGGGTTTCAATGAATGAGTCCGTATAGATTCAGAAATCATAATTCAGTTTCATATCAAATTCATAATTTGTCCAGATCATATACAGAAATCATGAGGTATGCTTAAGTATACGTGATACATCCATTAGCATTAACAGAGTAGATACAAAACAGATGCAGACACGTGAGGGTTACGAATAACCAGTCCCATAAAGGAACCTCTAGATCCGGGTAACAGAGAATAAACACGCTGAGCCCCCATGACGGGGCCTCCGGTACGGGTAACAGATTGCAGACAGATTAAGTTCCATGATGGAACCTCCGATACCGGGTAACAGCCAACATATATCACATGATGCTAAGGATGTCACGAATATATATTAGAAATTGGACAATCATTCATTGTACAGAACATATCATTTCAGAAAACAGATCTTAATTCATCACATAGAAAATAAATACAGTTGAACATAACTTTACTAAGTTATTACTCACAGTTGGCCATGAGATAGATAGACGGAGCAGATTGGTCAAACGGTACGCGTCACGTGACCTACATAACACATAACAGACGCACACTTGAAACACACGTTCTAATTGTACATACTTACTTCATTGGCACTTAGTGTGTTTCTAACCTTTAATCCTCATTATTGAATCTTAAACATGGCCTAGGAATGCCTAGGATGGAATAAGGATGCAAGAATGCATTGGAAAACATTTCTTGAAACTTTCTGAAAATAAGGTCCACGCTCGAGCATGGCTTTCCTCGCTCGAGCGGATATGCAAACAATGAAGCTCCGCTCGAGCGGACTGTAAACTCTTGGAAAAGTGTTGAATGCACGATTTTCACGCTCGGCGGGCGCTCGACCTACGCTCGAGTGTGAGACTCAGAACCTCGCTCGAGCGTGAATTTCCTTGCTCGAGCGGACTGTAAAACACACAAACTTCTGGGTATATGCATTTCACGCTCGAGCATAAATCTTGACGCTCGAGTGGAGTGCATATACTCAGAGTGCACGCTCGAGCGTAAAGTTCCACGCTCGAGCATGGATCAAATTTCTAGAATTTCCAGATTTGATCGCCAAGCTCAAATTCAACCCCAAAAGCAACATACTCAATTTTCTGGGCCCAAAACTTGAGGAAATACATGAAAACTCATAAAGCAACATGTTTTGAAGATCATTTTACAAAATCATAGCCCAAAAATATGCCAGTTGAGCAATATTTAACTTGAAACTTGAAATTAATTCATGAACATAACATGCATGTACATTTTTGCTAAGGCTCTCCAAAACATGATCAAATGCTACTAAATAACATGAAACTCATTGTGTTTCCAAAATTAGAGTGAACTCAACATATGCATGAAGGAATTCTTGAAAATCAATCTTCAAAATGCCATGAAACATGCATGTATACATGGATTGATCCACTTCCCTACTCCTTAAGCTTGATTCTCATATCTTATAGCTCAAATTACTTGAATTCATGCATGAACAACTTAAATCCACAATTATAAGAATGAATTTCCTACCTTAGATGTTTAATTGGGCTTGAGGTACTAGAATCTTGAACAAGATGAGCAAGCTTCAAATTTTCTTCTAGCAATTCTCTCATTGAGTTCAATTCTTAAATTTAGGACCCAAATCCCTCAATTCTCCCTCATTCTCATGTTTTCTTTCTCTGAAGGCTCAAGTGTGATCAAATGAATAAAGGGGGTGAGTGGGGCTCAAAATGGCCTATTAAGTAACAATTGGTAAAAGTAATCAAATGGCATTATTTTAATCGAATTTAATCGCCCCGAACTGAATTTTAATTAAACCTACCATAAAATTCTATAAATCCTAATTAGCACATAAATCAAGTCAATTTCTGATTAGAACACTGATAAGGCTTTCAATTCGCAAACCGAAACTAAAACGTGAACAAATCTTTCTACGCCTAACAGATATAAACACCACAATGCAACACACACATGCATTTTAATTTAGAATTTCACCTTAATTACTAATTAGGCATAATTAATCATGGATTAACGTTAATCATGGGTTGGGGTTATTACAACACGACATGGTAATGACAGTTTGCAGGCAAGGTTTATTTTCTCAGTAGATTGTCAATGCGAGTTAGTCTATTATGGGAATGGTTATTGTTCAATTAACAACAAACAGGTGCCATGGATGGTGAAGTATCGACTTGAAAATTCCAATATTAAAAGGGGGGTTACGTATTGTAAAATGAAGGGGTATTTGAAGTATTCTACGAGTGACATGCCAGAAGATTCGCAAATGAGGGCCCCCTCTATTGTTGCGTTATCTAAAAAATATACTAATGACAATGTTGATGTCTTGCATTGTCCTCCAACGAAGGCCATTCCGATTCTGACACGGACTAAGTCTGTTGGTTTACCGGAGAGGCGAAGAGATTTGTTGTTAGGAGGTTTTGGGGAAAGTGGTTCAGTCATTCATGAATGCAGAGGTCGTCTGAGTTTGTCAGAGATTGATGTACGCAGAGGTGGTGATGAATCTAGTGATGTTGATCCTGGTCCGTCGATTTCAGAGGTTGGTGCTAGCAAAGAGGAAGTTGATCGTAGAGGATCAGTTGTTATGGATGCAGCAGAATTTTCTAATGTTTTACGAAATGTTTTACTCTGACCAACCCACTAGCATTGGGTGCGCAAAGGGGGGAATATTTATCAATATTTTATCAACCTTAATACTTTTTGTTTGTATCTTAACCTCAATTGAGAAAATAAATTAGGCAACGCAAGTTCAATACAACTGAAATCACTTGCCGAAACACCCTCAACAACCCCAGTTTTTATATCGTCCACCTCCATTAACCTGAACATTAAAAATAAAAATACATCAAATTACAATTTCTAAACAGTTTTAAAGTACATTTGACTCCTTAAAGTAATTTTGCATTCCTTTCCACTAACAGTAGCAGCCACTAAATATATGGCACCCTTTTGAATGCTTCCAACATTTCCCAACAGCGTATCTTTGTAGTCCGTCCAAACATCAACTGGTCACTGATGACAAAAAACAACACGTGGTAGACCACAGCTTCGTCCTTAGCATCCTGTCCCAATTGAACATTACCAATGAATTTGATACCCTTAACCACGATCTTGTCTGATTGACGGTCAGATCTCTTATTACCTAACTGTAACAACCCCCATACTGTTTGCTGATTAATGACCGATTGATTACCGATAATCACCGATTACTGTTAAACGAAACTGATAATGACTGATAACTGACTGATAATTGAACTGATTAAAGTACTGAACTGACTGACTGAAATTGGAAACCGAATTGATTGAGTATATGTTAGTTAAATTGCATTCTATCTGTTTGCCTGTATGATTATCTGTTCATGCTTATATGTTTAAACTGCTAATTGAAGGCCTTATCGGCGGCCGAATTAGAAACCGATTGATGTTCCGTGACCCTCATAATTAATGTGATTTTATGGTATATTTATCTGAAAACTGATTAGGTATGATTAAATTAGATTAAAATAAGCTAATTAAAGAGTTTGCCATATTTACCATTTTGCCACATGAGTGGCCCACTCAATACACATACTTGAGCCTTGTATGTACACACTTGAAGAACATTCCCAACAGCCATATCTCTTGTTCTAGCCGACCTTGAGGAAGAGAGAGTGAGAGTTTGTGTAGTCCTTGAGATTTGGCTTAAACAACTTGGAGAATTGAAGGTTGATTGTTGCTTTGTGGTCCTACACTTGTAATTGAGGCTCTAGGTAAGAGAACTCAACCTTTATGGATGTGTTTGAGCTAGTTCTTGCATGATTCATGCCTCATTTGTAGAGCTAAGCCATGATTTGGTTCATTAATGGTGGATTGAAGCTCATTTCTTGCATGCATGTTAGTATTGTTGCATTTTGAGGTTGATTTCATGGACATTGGCACATGCATGCTCATATTGTTGTTATAGACCATGTTTTCATCTGGTTTTGAAGAAATGAGCTCATTTGAACAAGCTTTGGAGCTTTAATTTGGTTTAAAACTCTTGCATGACATGTTTGAATGTTATTCTTGAAAATGGGTTTGAATGTGGTTTTAATTGACTCACCTTTGGGGCTTGAATTCATAAATTGAGCTTTGAAACTTGTTATACATTGAATTTAGTTATGTTTTCCAGAATTTGGGCCCAAGAGGTCGAGTTTGGAGTGGTAGAATGCTTGGTTTGAGCTTGGGAGACAGATCTGGAAATTCCAGATTTGGCTTCCTCGCTCGAGCGAAGGATTCCCGCTCGAGCGAGCACCTTTGTCCAGGGCTCCGCTCGAGCGACCATCGAGCGACCATCGCGCGTAAAATCTCAGCATCCAGTACTTTTACTGTTTTGCAGACCGCTCGAGCGAAGGATTCCTCGCTCGAGCGAAGCCTTTGATTTTGGACTTACGCTCGAGCGGAGAAAGTCTCGCTCGAGCGAGGCTCTTATTTTCAGCAACTTTGCAAAATGTTTTCTAAGTGTATTTTTGCATCCTCATCCCATCCTAGGCATTCTTAGGCCTAGTTTAAGACATCTTGATGAGGATATCGATGTAGAACACACCAAGGCAAATTAGGAATTAAGTTATGATATTTCCCAACTGTGTAGCTTAGTGTGTTCAACCTGTGAACTGTGTAGGGTTGGCGACTGGAGAGACACGCTCTAGCATACTGTAGCCCAGAACTCTGTGAGTAACGATTGTGTAAAGATATGTTCATAAATGAATATCTTCTGAACAAATGAACTGTACTGTTTTCTGAACTGATTACTGTTAACTGAATGAATGTATGTCCTATATTCTGAACTGTATTGTGGCATCCTTAGCACCTACTGTTTACTGTTACTGTTACTGTCACAGAGATCTCTGTCGGTTCCCTCGTGGAACCACTACTGTTTACTGACTGATGGCCATCATTACTGTTCGGTCTTTTAAGACCTACTGTTACTGTTATGCTAATGGATGTACCACATATGACTGTTTGCTGTACTGAACAACTGAAATACTGATTGAATTGAACTGTTTTCATTACTGTAAGGACATTCATTCTAAACCCCTTTACGCTTTATGTTATTCACTGGGCTTTAGCTCACTGTTTATATATATGTAGGTGCTCAGCCACCAGATCGGAGCTAGGAGCGTGGGTTAGACTCCAGCTTTGTCAAGCCAGCCTTTGTGCCTCACTGCGAGGTTCCGAGCCTATCTGTTAAGGCTTAGGGGTCTTTTACAATTCCCCCTTCTGTACTGTTTTACTGTTCTGTATAGACTGAGTGTTACTATACTGTTATATAGGGTCGAGTCCCTAGTCTGAATAATTGTAAATATTGTGTATACTGTTCTGTACTGTTTATGTATAAATGTATGAAAAGCCTTTTTGCATACAGAATGTCACAGCTCAATGGACACTATTTAGTTACTGTATTGGCTTCCGCCAGGCCCTGTACTCTATTTTACTGTATTACTGTTCTGCAGGCCTTCGGTAATCTCGGATTACTGGCCGGTTACGGTGCTAAACCCATAGGGCCGGGTTTGGGTCGTGACACTAACTCAATACCATTAAGTAATCTCGCCACGCCTTTATTATCAAACTTAACGTCCCTTAATTGTTCATCGTATAGCTGTAATTTCCTTACTCCCCTCTTAGTCTTCTTAATAAATCGGGGAATATTCTGAACGTACCGTCTGTGAACATACTGGGTCTTCAAAGGTGCACGACTACGGTAACTACGCCTATATCCACTGGTCGCCGGTGTCCTTGACCTCCGGTACGCAAGGGGGGTCCGGTAATGGCTGCTTCCTATTTCTTCCATTTTTTATAAATAACTCCAAATCTTTTATACGAACACTTCTACAGGATCTGTTACCTCTGCTAACCCTTCTGTTCAGACACCTTAGCTTTGATATTTTTGCCCTCTGATCTTCGTACACCAGAACAAACTTCACCGGAGCTCTCCGCCGGCTTTCTTCCCATAGTCCTAGTTGCCACGTCAAAAAGCGATCTACACACATTTGAGTGAACTGCCCGTAATTCTCGGGATACTCTTCTAAGGAGTACAACATTGTATACCAAATAAATCGACAAAAATGGCAGAAAGAATGTTGTACTCTTCTAAGGGGGGTCCCTCTTTTTCTTTCTGCCATTTTTGTCGATTTATTTGGTATACAATGTTGTACTCCTTAGAAGAGTATCCCGAGAATTACGGGCAGTTCACTCAAATGTGTGTAGATCGCTTTTTGACGTGGCAACTAGGACTGTGGGAAGAGAGCCGGCGGAGAGCTCCGGTGAAGTTTGTTCCGGTGTACGAAGATCAGAGGGCAAAAATATCAAAGCTAAGGTGTCTGAACAGAAGGGTTAGCAGAGGTAACAGATCCTGTAAAAGTGTTCGTATAAAAGATTTGGAGTTATTTATAAAAAATGGAAGGAATAGGAAGCAGCCATTACCGGACCCCCCTTGCGTACCGGAGGTCAAGGACACCGGCGACCAGTGGATATAGGCGTAGTTACCGTAGTCGTGCACCTTTGAAGACCCAGTATGTTCGCAGACGGTACGTTCAAAATATTCCCCGATTTATTAAGAAGACTAAGAGGGGAGTAAGGAAATTACAGCTATACGATGAACAATTAAGGGACGTTAAGTTTGATAATAAAGGCATGGCGAGATTACTTAATGGTATTGAGTTGGGTAATAAGAGATCTGACCGTCAATCAGACAAGATCGTGGTTAAGGGTATCAAATTCATTGGTAATGTTCAATTGGGACAGGATGCTAAGGACGAAGCTGTGGTCCACCACGTGTTGTTTTTTGTCATCAGTGATAATAGTCCGTCAGATTCCGTCCCTACACCTGACAAGATATTTATTGGAGTTGGCGAGGGTAATCCTGAGACCTGGATTGTTGATCCTGACCAGTCCGACCGTTTTCAGATGCTAAAGAAAATGAGATTCAAGCTCGTTGGTGGCAAGGACAAAGAGTACGTTCGTCACGGGATAGAAGTTGTAGACCGGTTCTTCCCAGTTGATGTTTGGACGGACTACAAAGATACGCTGTTGGGAAATGTTGGAAGCATTCAAAAGGGTGCCATATATTTAGTGGCTGCTACTGTTAGTGGAAAGGAATGCAAAATTACTTTAAGGAGTCAAATGTACTTTAAAACTGTTTAGAAATTGTAATTTGATGTATTTTTATTTTTAATGTTCAGGTTAATGGAGGTGGACGATATAAAAACTGGGGTTGTTGAGGGTGTTTCGGCAAGTGATTTCAGTTGTATTGAACTTGCGTTGCCTAATTTATTTTCTCAATTGAGGTTAAGATACAAACAAAAAAGTATTAAGGTTGATAAAATATTGATAAAATATTCCCCCCTTTGCGCACCCAATGCTAGTGGGTTGGTCAGAGTAAATGTTTATGATCGGAGGTTAGACGGTAATGACAGTTTGCAGGCATGGTTTATTTTCTCAGTAGATTGTCAATGCGAGTTAGTCTATTATGGGAATGGTTATTGTTCAATTAACAACAAACAGGTGCCATGGATGGTGAAGTATCGACTTGAAAATTCCAATATTAAAAGGGGGGTTATGTATTGTAAAATGAAGGGGTATCTGAAGTATTCTACGAGTGACATGCCAGAAGATTCGCAAATGAGGGCCCCCTCTATTGTTGTGTTATCTAAAAAATATACTAATAACAATGTTGATGTCTGGCATTGTCCTCCAACGAAGGCCATTCCGATTCTGACACGGACTAAGTCTGTTGGTTTATCGGAGAGGCGAAGAGATTTGTTGTTAGGAGGTTTTGGGGAAAGTGGTTCAGTCATTCATGAACGCAGAGGTCGTCTGAGTTTGTCAGAGGTTGATGTACGCAGAGGTGGTGATGAATCTAGTGATGTTGATCCTGGTCCGTCGATTTCAGAGGTTGGTGCTAGCAAAGAGGAAGTTGATCGTAGATGATCAGTTGTTATGGATGCAGCAGAATTTTCTAATGTTTTACGAAATGTAATCATCAGTGTAAAAAATAGTGATGTGACTCAAGATGTAATAGTTGATGATAAGGGAAATGTAGTAAGTAAATAAAATTTTGAGTGGTTTCATAAATAAAATTAATAAAATTTTTCATTAATCATGACAGTGGTTACATTAACATCAAACCATTCTCTCATTTTTGGGGACATTGTATCTAACCAACTACTGTCCTTATTTGTTAATAAAATACAAGGAATTCCTCCTCTAATAGTGAGATCTGGTTGGAACTTAACAAGTACATGGAAATCTCTCTCGCATCTTACTAAATTCTTCATTAATTCGGTAGGTACTGTCGAGTATTTAATGTCGTCGATGACGTTGTAGACGGCGTCTTGGTCGTAGTCCTTGAAGCTTATTCTGCCGGAGAAGTAATTGTGTCGTCCGAGGCTTCTGGCCCAGGCGGTTTTGCCTGTTCTTGAGGGTCCTTCGAGGTAGAGGGAGATTGGGCGGATGGGCCTCTGCTCTGGTTCCTGTTATCAGATGAGGAGGAGAGTTCTTCGTCAGTATATAAATTGTTTATATTATTTTTGTGTATCCCTAATCTAAGGAAATCGTCTTCCCTCCAAACGGAGAGACAGCAATTTTGACATAACTCGTACTGAACGCAATTTCGACTTACAAACAAAATATTATTTTCTGCCCATTTTTTTACTTCTTCATTTAAGAAAGGAAATGAATTAAAAGGGCTAGTATATGGGGGCCTCTCTCTTTTGTAATGATCCCTGGAAAATGTTTTTAATTGGGGGTATTTTGTGACGTAATCGGTGGGACATTTTTCTTTACAGAGAGCAAAGAATTGTTCCTCCATTTCTGCTTCGCCAAGTATTCCCTTCCAGAGTTCGTCTCTGTTTTTCGAAGGACTTCTCCCCTTAGATGAAAATTCTCCCCATTCGACGAACTCGCCCCCTTTCTGTATATACTGTCGACTTGCTGTTGGCGAGTGGAGTTTTTCTATATTTGGATGGTAGATCCTCCCATTGGTCCCAGTGAGATTGAAAAATCTCGGGTTGGAGGTTTGGATCTTCTTCGTGCATTGTCATGTACTTGCGAGATGATGTCATTCACATTCAACAAACGCTACGTATCTTGAAAACCATTGTTTCCGTGTTGTGCATTGTTGTTGTAATCTTATTGTTGCGTATGTGAAAATGTTCCAAGTGTCTTGTAGCACCCTAACAAAGCTAGTATTGTAATGACTTATGTTTGTTGTGGACTTGATAGCAATAGCTTTGTGAATGACATGTAACGGAATTGTGGTTTGGATCTAGATAACTATTTCTCTTTACTTTCTCTTATTTTTTTTGATAGAATGTCACAATGCCTAATCTATTTTATTGCGCAAATTCATTTGGGTGAGTAATACGCATACATGTATAAGGTATTTATGCATTAATTTATCAGTTGCATTGTCATTATGGCTTCCACAAAAACTTCACCATGTACCCTTTCCAAAAATAAAGGGGTTGCTAGGGCCCGAGCAATCGTTATTGAGGACAGCCAAAATGTTCACAAAGCTGTGTAGGATTCTGAATCCATACGGCTTTTCCTAGAGCTTATTGCCAGTGAGATTCTTGGGGGCAACCGGCCATTCATGGTTTTGAGCAGCGCTGGGTACAAGTCGTTGGCGAAGAAGTTTGAAAAAAAAAAAAAACTGGTAGAAAACATGATGTAAAGCAATTGAAGAACAAGTACGCATGCATGAAACGAATTGGACTGCATGGATGAAGTTGATGGACCGTACCAAAGGAATAACTGGAATTGGATTTGATGTAAAAACATGCATGTGTTCAAGCTTCTGATGAATGGTGGGATCAGATGGAACTGGTAAAGTATTTACACCATTTTCTTACCTTTCTGCATTGTTTTCATTTTTATTTCGTAACATATTTTTGCTAATAGTTTTGTGTTTCTTGTGCTGCAGATAAACAAGAGTTGTGCAAAGTTCAGGTATAAAACTTTGGAGCACCGAGAGTTTATGGAGATTGTCTTCACAGGGGCTGCTGCATCTGGAAAACATCATTAGACATCGGGGGAGAGGACTGTCGAAGATAATGAAGGCTCTTCTGATTCGGTTCAGAGCCTTGGTATATAGCCATTCGCAGATCCAATCCCTTCAGTTGGTATTGACATGGAGGTTGAGTTATCAATGGAAGGTATTGAACCTAGGGTTGACGCTGGGACGAAAAGGAAAAGGAATACTCTCGTAAGTTCAGGAAAGTCGTGGAAGCCGACCAGCGGAGCATCTGCTATAGCCAACAGGGTGAACAATCTGACCAATGTTGTCTAGAGTCAAAACCAACAACTTACTGTCAGGCACTTAACTGGTAATGAGTCGTTGTACACCATTTCAGAGTGCATGGAGAGGCTGAAATCCATTCCTGCGCTAGTGAGTATATTGTTGTTCCACTTTGCATCATCTCTTATCGACAACGCTGATTACCAAGAGGTTATGATGTGCCAACCCGATGATGACCATATTATCGGGTGGCTTATGCAGAAGCAACTACAAAGCTACGTTGGAGCTCCATTTGCGAATCTTTTTGGTGCACGACGGGTTTGATGGCTGCTGGGATGGGCCACGGGGTTGAGCAGCTGCTGGGAACTGATGGGAACTTGTTCGTGTTATGTGTTGATGTTTTTATGGAAACTTGTTACTGTGTTGGATTTTTAGGACGTCTTTATGTTTTTATTTTTATTTTTTTTATTTTATTTGGATTTGTTTCGTTGCAGTACTTGGTTGGATGGTTTGGTGGAACAATATGACCAGTTTGTGTTTTTTTTTTAATTAATTTTTTTATTTTTCATTTCTTTGTGTGGATGGAATAAATGATTTATACTTGTTTGGTTTGGCAGATTGTTTTTCTTTTATCTTGGTTATGCATGGTATGCTATTGATGTATACATGTAGTGTTAGTTGAATGGTTGAACAAGTTCAAAGTGACAGTAATGATTTCAATGTTGGACATATGTCTTGTAGGCCTCACCGAGGTCTTGGCCATGTCTAACGGGGAAGGTAGCAGCAACGATAACTTTGTCAAGCAAATAAACCAAATGGCTATTCAGATACAACAACAAAATAATTGGACGTATGTGCAAACATGTCGGTATGAACAAGAGTATTACGAAAAATACATGTTAAAAACTCCATGTTGAATATCAATATTGACTGGATGTGCATGGATATGTGAATTATACGATGGACACATTGGTCATTTTGAAGAAAATGTATGTATGCCAAAAGAAGTATTTTCTTTGTTGTGTGAAACGTTAGTTAGAGATTTTGATTTTTGTGTTAACCAACGTAGCCATGGAATAGCCGTGGAAGAAAGTGTTGCAATGTTCATACATGTGTTGAGAGGGTTTAAGAATAGAGTCATCCAAGAATAGTTTCAATATTCGGGTAAAATCGTATCACGCCACATTCATAATGTTTTGGAGGTGATGAAGAAGTTCACGGTTGTGCATTGTAGGCCAATAACAAATCAAAATGTTCAACATCCTCACTTGCGGTCAAAAATGAAATACCTACCATTCACGGCAAAACATATTGTTTCTTTTACGTCAAAGTTTTAGCATATATTGAAATTTGTTTTGTTATTTAATTTGGAAATTAGGATTGCATCGGCGCAATCGATGGCACACATGTTGCGAAAGTAACCGGGCCTGATGCAGCGACCTATTTTGAATACAAATACTGTCACACCCAAAACATCATGGCAGTGGCTGATTTCGACATGTGTTTTATCTTTGTATCAGTTGGATGGGAAGGTAGTATGCATGACAGTAGAAATTTCGTTGAAATAATCAACAATGAAAATGTGCCGTTTCCATATCCGGAGGAAGGTATAGACAATTTTTTTTGAAAAAAAAATTAGTATGTAGAAATATGCACACAAAGCTTATACTGTTATTTGTTTACATCCGACAGGGAAATATTATCTTGTTGATTCGGGCTATCCTAACTGAACGGATTACCTCGCCCCATACAAGGGCTACCATTACCACCAAGAAGATTTTCGGCGAGGTGCAAGGAATGTAGCGAACCCAAGAGAATTATTTAACAAGGCACACTCGTTGTTGCGCAGTGTCGTTGAACGAACCTTCAGGACATGGAAAAATCGATGGGGTTTTATTGAAAATATGCCTCATTATGATTTTGAGAATGCGCAGGTGCATTTAGTTGGTGCGTCGATGGCATTGCACAACTACATACGGAGAAATACGGGTAATCCAACCACTGTTCAACCCGTAGTAATAGAGGCCGACGCGGTAACCATAATCAATGCCATTCCTCTGTCAGCACAAGGGGGGGATGGACTAATAGTTGGAGATGATGATCCACATATGGAAAGCGTGCGCTTTCCCGTAAGACATCATTTGGTCCACATGCGCAATCACGACATGTTTGGAAATATATAGGGGGAATTCGGTAACCCAAGTTCATTTTTCTTGTTGTTTGTATGTAGTATTTATGATATTGTGCGTATGTACGTTATGTAATTAGGTATGCACGTTCCCATTATGGTACACTCAAGCAATTGGTTATTGTCTGAGAGGTAATTACCAACAAATGGTTCTTATTATGTATTCATTGATGGAAATATTGTTCCTACAAACCTTTGTTCTGGACTTGAAAAAATTATTTCATTAATGTATTTGACAGATTTTAGTGTTTTTTTTATTTTTTTTATTTTTTGCAATAGTGGCTTGGTGGAAATGGCATACTAGAAATGTTTCCCAAAATTTGCAAAACTTTTCCGTTAATTCCGTACAATTTTGATTCACAAAGTGTTTGATTTGTTTGAATAGTTTCCCTATTCAAAATCAGCAACCTACCAAAACCAATTTCCTTGAAGCAATTTACAAAAAATGTAAAAAAAAAAAAGGAAATGGAAAAAAAATAAAAAAAAATGTTGCGTAACTCCTAATGCAAAATATGTATATATTTGGAGGTGTTATTGGATTTGGCCATTTAAGGGCAATTTTGTCATTTCCCTTTTGCCAACATCATTTCCAATGCAAAAAAGCCAAATAAGAAAACCAAACAAACAAAAAAAATCGCAGGCTAAAAAAGTCAAAGAAAGCTAAAAAACCAACTTAAAAAGTCATTACCAAACGAAGCCTAAATACCACAAGAGGCAAAATCAAATAACTTTTATGAATCATAAATAAAATAATGTTATAATGAAATAATAAAATTGCATAATTTCATAATTTTTAGTTATAACTAAAATAAAAAAAAAAACATAAGTTATAACTAATAAATACCACGTGAAAATTTGTCTAAGCCTAATCCTATATTTTGTCGTGTGGCCCAACCTGGCCCAGTCCGAATTGTGACAAGAGCCCGCACGGCCCGTCTTGAGCCTGGGCCTGGGTGATCCGTACCAAATTTACACCCTTAAATGTCAGGATTAGTTTGGCATGTAAAATTAGGCTCATACCCCTGGGCTTACCTGAGCTCATCCTAAGCCCATTCAGCCGCTTGGGTTAGGCTTTGACTAAGGTTTTTAAAGGACAATATCCACCGATTTTGTGGATCAAATTTATTTATTTAATTTTTAATAATAAATTTATCAATGTGAACATATTTTTTTTAAAAAATAAAATTTATATTTTAATATAAATAAAACAAAATTAAAATGTCTCAGTCATTTATCACTTTAATATATTTATCAACATCATTATTAATACCAAATAATCATTTCACAAATGCAGAATACATCTAAAAGTGTCAACAAAAAAAAATTATTATCAAAATGTGGAACAAATATGTTCAAAAAAAATACTCAAAACTCATGAGCAAATAAGTCCAATTATCTGCCCGTAATTATCCATTTTTAAAGCCGGCTTAACACAAATTTTTGGAAAAATCTAAAAAATTAATAAATAAAAAAACCGTGGATTTAGTATCGTAATCGGTCAGTAATCCGTGGATTACCAAAGGTCTCTTGATAGATTAACGTAAAGTTAGGGGCTGCGGAAGCAAATATACATAACATGCGCAGTCCATTGAGTTGTGAAGACATACATGAGACGCATAATTTAAAACTTTTATAAACTTATAAGTGATGCTGAGAGATAACCATTACATATCACCCCTAGTAGCATAATGTCAGAATTCTTGTCCAAAAATTAACAAACAAACAAACTCTAATATGATTACAAAAACAGCCATAAGTCTTGACTTCATTCGGAACCTCCTCGGGAGGCACAAAGGTTGGCTGAGAAAAATAGGGACATAGGCCGTCAACTCTGGGCCTAGTTACGTGCCTACTCACCTACATACATAATATAAATAGTGAGCTAAAACCCAGTGAATAATAACAGAGTAAAGACTTTAATGAACGATGCCCATAACATATTTCAAATCTCATAGCAAAACAGAATCATATTCAGATGACAGAAACAGAATCATAATCTTGTCCATATTCAAATCATATGTGGTACATCCATTAGCGTAATCATGTCTCTTTGGTCAAGCATATCAAGTTCCATAAAGGAACCTTTGGTACAGGGTAACATGTCCCATACATAGGCCACGGTATTGTTTCCCCCGAGCGAGGGCCTGGGCCACGGTATTAACCCCCAGGCTAAGGCCTCATGACCATAAGCCATAATATTATGTCCCCTGGGCGAGGGCCTCTGCTAAGGATACCACAATTACGTTTCAAGAAAATTAGACAATCATTCATTCATACAAAACATAGCATTTCAGAAACTTATCATCTCGTATCATCAGAAAATAATTTAAGTTAAACATAACTTTACAGAGTTATTACTCACAGATAATTGGTAGCTTCAATTAGGTGGTAAGGTGGGCAAATCACTTATCCAGAGGTGTGTGACCTACATAACATGGCTGATTCATACATTGAAACACATGCTCGATTGTACATAACTTATTTCGTTTGTTCTGAGTGTGTTTCTAGCCTTTAACCTCATTATGGAGTCTTAATCATGGCCTAGGAATGCCTAGGATGGAATGAGGATACAAAAATGCACTTGAAAACATTTTCCAAAACTTGCTGAAAACAGGGTCCACGCTCGAGCGTGGTTTTCCTCGCTCGAGCGGACATGCAAAGAGTGAGGCTTCACTCGAGTGTGACTCCCCCCGCTCGAGCGGACTGTAAACTTTGAAAGGTACTTGTTGCTTGCTTTTCACGCTCCACGGACGCTCGATCCCCATTCGAGCATGAGACTCAGACCCTCACTCGAGCGTGGATTCCCTCACTTGAGAGGACTGTAAAACATATGAACTTCTGGATACATGCATTTCACGCTCGAGCGGGTATCATGTCGCTCGAGCGGAAGTGCACGCATTCAGAGTGCTCGCTCGAGTGTGAACTTCTACACTTGAGCTTGGATTCAAATTCTGGAATTTCCAGATTTGATTCCCAAGCTTCAAACTCAAACCAACCACTTTAAAACTCAACATTTTGGGCCAAAACTTTAGGAAACTCATAGAAACTCATAAAACAACATGTTTTAAGGATCATTTCAAGAAATCATGGCCCAATGACATGCCAATTGCACAAAATTTCAACTCAAGATTTATGTATGATTCATAAACAAGACATGCATGCATTCCTTTGAACTTAAGCTCCTCAAAACATGATCAAATGCTACAAAACAACATGAAACTCAATGATTTCCCAAAATTAAGGTGAATTCAAGACATACATGAGGGCATTCTTTGAAAACACTTTTAAAACTTCATGAAATGCACGTGCAAACATAAATTTATTCTCAATTCCAATCTTTAGCTCAATTCTCATGACAATCCACCTATCTCACTTGATCCTGTGCATTAATCAACTAAATTATAAAACTAGAGGCTAAAATTCTTACCTAAGATTCTCAATTCCTTATAGTTTACAGATATTCTTGAGCAATCCTCCAAGTCCCCTAGCGATTCTTCCAAACTTCAAGCTTGATCTTAACTCTCACTCTCTACTTCTCTCTCTCTCTCTCTCTCTCTCTCTCTCACGTTTCTCTCTGGGAGGCTCAAAGAAGGTAAGGAAACAAAAGGCTCAAATGAGGTGTATAGGCCTTATGTAGGCTTAAGTGGAAGCATAATTAAATAAGGCCAAATAAATGGTCATTAAATTAAATTAATCTAATTTAATCGTTCCGAATCGGATTTCAATTAAACCTACCATAAAATTCTAAAAATTCCAATTAACACATAAATCAAGCCAATTTCTAAATCAGATGCCAATAAGGCTTTCAATTCGCAACCCGAAACTAAAACATGGACAGATTTTTCTACACTAAATAGACATAAACACAGATAATGCAACACACATATGAAAATTAATTCAGAATTCCTCCTTAATTATTGTTAGGCATAATTAATCATGGATTAATGTTAATCATGGGTCGAGATTGTTACACCATTGTACCGTTTGATCCTCCTTTCACTTCTCGGTGTTAGGTGTGAGAGGTATATTAAGTAATCTTGCCGAGGTACCCCTTTTGACCATTTGGCCTAGCTGCATATAGTAAAGCCACAGTGACTGTTCCAAATTAGGACAGGATGTCACCCATATACAAGATTGTATAAAACTACTTGCTTGAAATAGTGAGCCCCTAATTCATGACAAAACTAGGACAGGATAAGTCTACCTCCTCATAAGGGTGTTTTGGCTCTATTTTACCTGGTATGTGCTTTTACAGTGAAACTGTACAGGAATGTTCATATCAATGGTACAAAGTCGATATCAGTTTTGGGGGCAACGTTTAGTGAGAAATATAATGCTTCAGTTGTGCTTATATCTATTGCAATTTAGGCCGAAGAGCTGTCCGATTTTTTATTGTTGTTTTTTTTTTTTTTTCTTTCTTTTGCTAGGTAGTTTGCAATCACAGCTTCAGACGAACCTGATATCCCCCAAGTTGTGTGTACTCGTTTCGGCAGACTTTGCAAAACTCAAGACCTTGTTGGTCGTCAGCCAGTGTTAGTCTCGCTCCTACCAGTTGTGCAAAGAAGAAGAAATAGACAGTTACCATCACCGACACAGATCACTTAGCAGTCACTTGTCCAATTACCAGTAGCTAACTCTCCAAGGCTTGTCACGACGCAAAGTCTAGAACAGGTTGCTGCTATGATGGCAGCTTTTCAGAGAACTATGGATACCTTGAATCACAAAATTGCTGCTCATGACAAAACCATTGCTAAAATGAGACGCTCATTTGGAGCATCAACATCCACTGTACATCTTGTTCCAGCTGCTCAGCCGAACCCTGATCCATCTCTACCAGTTGAGAACCTCCAGGTCCCAGATCCTCAAGAGATGTTTCCACAGGCTCCAGCTTTTAGACCTCTGGCACAACCTTACGGGGGACTCATTTCCTTCGACATCAACGATATTGATCTGGCTCTGATTAAAATTTCCAAGCTAGAGAAAGCGCTCAAAAAATCCTAGGGCTTCAATTCTATTCCGGATATTAAAGATGGTTACACTGAGGCTTCAATCAGACTGCCAGAAAAATTCAAAATGTCCCACATCGATAGATTTGATGGTAGTGGGGACCTTATTGTTCATGTCTGTTTGTTTTCAAATGTGCTGAGGCCAATGAGCCTGACTCGGGCTTAGAAGCTATCTCTGTTTGGAAGGACTCTATTAGATGTGGTAGCTATTTGGTATGCTAAATTGGAGGATTCTACTAAGCAAAATTGGGAGGAATTATTTGAGGGGTTTGCCAACCAATATTCATACAATACTCAGATAAAAGTAACCATCAGTGAGCTAGAAGCGTGTCACGACCCAAACCCGCCCCTATGGGTTTAGTATCGTAACCGGCTAGTAATCCTTAGATTACAAAAGGCCTCTTGACAAATTAACATATAGTTAAGGGCTGCAGAAGCAAATATACAAAACATACGAGATCCAATGAGCTGTGATGACATACATGAGACAGAATAATAAAAAATCTTTATAGACATACGAGTGATAACCAAAAGATATAATATTTGCATACCACACTTAGGCGTATATGTCAAAAATCTCGCCCACAACTTAACAGATAAACATAGTCTAATATGATTACAAAAACAGCCACAAAACTTGACTTCATCCGGAACCTCCTCGAGAGGCGCAAAGGTTGGCTGACAAAAACTGAAACATAGGCCGTCAACTCTGGGCCTGGTCACGTGCTTGCTCATCTACATACATAATATAAATATTGAGCGGAAGCCCAGTGAATAATAACGGAGTAAAGGATTTTGATGAATGAAGTCCATACAGATTCAGACATCATAATTCAGATTCATATTCGTATTCTTGTTCAGATGATATGCAGAAATCATAATTCATGCTTAATCATACGTGGTACATCCATTAGCGCTAACAGAATAGATGCAGAACATATGGTGGTTATGAATAACCAGTTCCATAAAGGAACCTCCAGATCCGAGTAACCAAGAATAAACATGCTGAGCTCCATAATGGAGCCTCTGGTACGGGTAACAGAGTGCAGACATATTAAGTTCCATAATGGAACCTTCGATATCGGGTAACAGCTAACAGATATCACGTGATGCTAAGAATGCCACGAATACACTATTAGAAATTGGACAATCATTCATTGTACAGAACATATCATTTCAGGAAACAGATCTTATTTTATCATACATAAATAAATAAAGTTGAACATAGCTTTACTAAGTTATTACTCACAGCTGGCTTCGAGTGCAGACAGACAGAGCAAACTAATCAGACGGTCAACGTTACGTAACCTACATGAACACATAACAAACACACGCCTGAAACACACGTTCGAATTGTACATAACTTACTTTATTTGTTCTAAGTGTGTTTCTAGCCTTTAACCTCATTATGGAGTCTTAATCATGGCCTAGGAATGCCTATGATGGAATGAGGATGCAAAAATGCATTTGAAAACATTTTCCAAAACTTACCGAAAACAGGGTCCACGCTCGAGCGTGGCTTTCCTCGCTCAAACGGACATGCAAGAAGTGAAGGTTCACTCGAGCGTGACTTCCCTCGCTCGAGTGGACTGTAAACTTTGGGAAAAGTACTGGTTGCTTGCTTTTCACGCTCGATGGATGCTCGATCCACGCTCGAGCATGAGACTCAGACCCTCGCTCGAGCGTGACTTCTGTCGCTCGAGCGTGCTACAAAACATATGAACTTCTGGATACATGCATTTCACGCTCAAGCGAGCTTCCAGTAGCTCAAGTGGAAGTGCACGAACTCAGAGTGCTTGCTCGAGCGTGAACTCCTACGCTCGAGCGTGAATTCAAATTCTAGAATTTCCAGATTTGATCTCCAAGCTTCAAACTCAAACCAAACACTCCAAAACTCATCCTCTTGGGCCAAAATTCTGGAAAACATTTAGAAACTCACAAACGTCATGATTTAAAGATCCTTTCAAGAAATCATGGCCCAATGACATGCCAATTGTACAAAAATTCATCTTGAACTTTATGAATGTTCAAGAACATAACATGCATGAATTCTCTTGTACTCAATCACTTCAAAACATGATCAAATTTGGCAAATTGATAGAAAACATGATGAATTCTCAAAATATAAGTTAGATGAACACATGCATGAAAGAATTCTTTGAAATCATGCTCAATTTAGGAAGAAATGGACATGCATGCATGAATTAATTCTCAAATCCACTCTTTAAGTTATTTCTTGACTTTAATCTCTAATTTCCATGAACCCATGCATTATACAACTCTATTTCACCATTAAAAGGGTGGATTCCTACCTTAAGTCTTGAATTTTCAATTAATCCTCCAAGTCCTCTTCAATTTCCTCTAAATTCCAAGCAATTCTCTTGTTGAGTTTAACTTCCTTCCTACCCTCTCTCCCTCTCACGTTTTTGTGTCTATGACAGCTCAATGATGCATGTAAGATGAAGAAAAAGAGTGAGTAGGGAACAAAAAGGTGCCTTGTATAGGCTTAGATCAAGATTTCATTAGTTAGGCTTGATTGAGCATTAATTATTCTAATTTAATTGCCCCGAAGCGAATTTCAATTAAACCTACCATAAAATCCTATAAATCCTAATTAACACGTAAATCAAGTCAATTTCTGAATCGGACGCCAATAAGGCCTTTAACTTGCAAACCAAAAAAAAACATGAACATATCTTTCTACGTTAAACAGATATAGACACAAATAATGCAACACACATATGCAATTTAATTCAGAATTTCTCCCTAATTACTGATTAGGCATAATTAATCATGAATTAACGTTAATTAGGGATCTGGGTTGTTACAAAGCGACTACCCAGAACCCCAAGGAACCCTTCATCGACTTTGTCGCTAGATAGAGGGCAAAAGTAACCAGAATGACGAATAGGCCATTCAAAAGGGAACAAGTCCGGCTAGTGGTTCAAAATCTTAAGCCGGATATGTTACAAAGAATGATAGTAGCACCGTTGTCTACGTTTGCTTCTCTATATGAGTTGGGGTCCATATTGAAAGTGCATTCGAAAAAGACATTATCTAAAGAACCAACAAACCCATGAAGAGGCCGTTTACGAGAAGTACCAATGCTAGTAGTAGCACTATTCCTCGGCCTGTAAAAATCAGCACCGTTGCTACAGTTGCCAAAATGGCCGATCCTTTTGCCACCACAACCTCATGACCCACCAATCCCTGCCAAAACCAAAGAACCTTCACCCTCCTATACATGAGCCCAGCCCATGCTCTTAAACTCCTGATGGAGAAAGGGCACATTAAGCCTCTCGAACCTCGACCTCTCCTCGACCCACTCCCACCTAGACATGACCCTACCCAGTACTGCATCTTCTATCAATAGCACGGTCATCCCACTGATCGGTGTTACCACTTACGTCATGAAATCCAAGATCTCATTGACAATAAGATCATCGTCCCACCCTCCAACCGAATATAACCACCAACCCATTTCCTGTCCATAACCAAGTCTCACAGCGCAAAAAACATTAACCTAATCCATACACTACCACCCACCTTTAACCCCAACGCATATATCACCCCATCCCATCTACCTAAGCCAAGGTGATTATTTTGTAGAGCACGGACATGTGCATGATGGACATAACACCCGAAGCCCAACCAGGGCCTATGGTGGCAGAGGCGGAGAAGAAGAAAAATGCACTAGAGAAGGGGTTACCTGACACCCAAGTTATAGAGAAAGGGACCTCACTCGCAAAAAAATATGATCCCAGCCTATACATTGTGGCTGTTGGCCAGCCAAAACCTATAGTCGTATTGCCAGATTCCCTCAGCATCAATGCCATTGAGGAAGAGAAGTTAAAACAAAATCTACATAATCGGCCTGAACAAGGTCTAGATGACCTCGCAGAATTAGAAGAGGACCTGCCAAAACTCGAGGAAGATCTGGAGAACCTCTACTTTTTTGAAGAAGAGGATATCAACAGTGTACAGATTGGGTGGTGGGATCCAAGCTAACCCGAAACCAGTAATAGGTGGTTGAGTGAAGAGGAATTAGACACGGAGGAGCAAATAAATGAGACTGTGAAAAGAGAAGAAGTTGGTGATAATAACAAGATTGAGGCCATGCCTATGATTGAGGTCGTGCCTATAACTGACAAGGAACGGGAGTTGGAACATTTCCAACGAGAAAGAATAGAGGAGATCTAGAGGAAAATAGCCATAGAACAAGAAAAAGGGAAGGGAAGGGAAGAGAAAGGACCGAGACAGTGGTGGATGATGTCCAAACCATGGAGAAACCTGTGTGGAAGTCTGGTGATAAGGGAAAGATGCCAAAGAAACTCCGATAATATCGGAGGAAAGAAATTAAATCAGCTACAGAGGAGAAATGGTATACCAGTGAAGAGAGCGATGTAAACATGATCCGGGTAGAGCCCGATGATGGCCTAACAATAGCTGTAGGGGAGTGGTGGGAAGACAATGGTCTGAGCCATTCGTATACTGACGAAGGGTGAAAAGTTAATACCCCTGATGATACGTGGTATACTGAGAAGATTAACCACATGACTTGAAGGGGTTGGTATTTCAAACCCTCAGCTTTAGATCAGCCAGAATCCTCTAGGAAAGAGGCTGAGATATCAAAAGAGAAAGATGTAGAGAAAGACCTGGTCTTAAAGCAACTCAAAAAGATCCGAGCAAGCATATCAATCTGGGGGCTGCTAATGGCTTCCCAAGAGTGCAGACAGACACTACTAGAGGCAATAAATGGAACGAAGCTGCCTATCGACACCACCATTGACCAACTGGTGTCATTGGTTACATTAGGGGGTGTTTGTCCGATGTTATCTTTTATGGACAAAGAGTTGTCACCTGAGGGTGCTAATCACAATTGACCCATGTATGTGACTCTGGAGAGCCGAAAGAAATGGATACCGGTGGTATTGGTGGATACCGGCTCGGTAATTAACGTGTGTCTGGCAAGGATTGCTTATGCCATAGGTTTGAGACCAGCTGATTTCACGCCCACAACTCAAGTTGTTCGAGCCTATGACAACACTAACCGAGAAGTCATGGGGACCTTTAAAAGCCAAATATTGATCGGCCTGTCTGAACATGAGGTTAAATTCCATGTTATGGACGTACCAGCAACATTTAATCTACTCTTGGAAAGGCCTTGGCTACATCAGATGAAGACAGTATTATCAACAGTTCACCAGCTGGTGAAATATCCATTTAAAGATAGGATTGCTACTGTCTACGTTAATTCTACGATCCATTCTCCATAGGGAACTACCACGCCTTTGTTAGAAATAATACATGGGGATGAGGACATGTTCCTCTCCGGCCCGACTGGTCCAATCTATCATAGCAGAAGATGATGGGAACTATGTGAGCGCCCAAGTCCATTTATATAATGAACAAACAAAGGCATATTCCCAGATCGGCACTGGATAGAAATGGCAGGCAAGGAGGTACTATTGCTTTTGGGATTAGTCATAACCCCCATGCTTTTGAGCTGGGCAACAAGCCAATTGCCGATCACTGGAAAAGAAAGAAGGATGAGTTGAGAAGGAGACTAAAAGCGAAAAGGGTTGGGAAGCAATATGAACTCGTCCACAAGCCAATTCGGGGAACCCTAAATGGACGCTTTGTCTGCCAATGGGAAGATTTCCCTTTCTGTGGATTCCCAGAGCCATGGATTAACTAGGAAACAAAGACAAGGTACTCGAGATTCGAGATTTTCTTGGAACACCATTTACCGGAAAATGAAGATGAGCAGATTAACCTAAGCAGCAATACAGAGCAAGACAGGACTGCAAGCTTGGGCATTGATGAAGAGGAGTTGCTAGGGAATGCACTTGTTGACTTACTAATGGATTCTAATGCTAGGGTTGAGTCCATTAACTTGGGAGATAGTGTTACTATCTTTGTGATCGGGGACAAACCAGCTGCAGATTTCTCTAGTCTTATCGTGGACGCGTCTGAGGCTCCATGCCTAGTTTGGCAGTTTGAGAAGGGCATTATTGGCAGTTCAGAATCGAATAATGAGTCCGAATCTGATTCCACCGAGTCTATGAAGTCGGGATCAGATTTGAGTTCTTCTGAGGAGTCCGAGTCTGGTACTTCTGGGGGTGGTAACTCGGATGCCAAAGTCTTGTTAAGGTCTTCTTTCAGTTTTTCTTTTGAGTCAACTATAACCGAGGATCCTGACTTTTTGAATGGGAATGTAGTAGATTTCACTTACTTCTCTATGCCTTTGGTTTGTTGAACTAATCTTGATTTTCAAAATTTTGACTTGAATGAAAAGAAAGAAATTCCTCGGGCTTTGAAAATTTTGGTTGACCAAGAGGAGGAGAGATGTGTTAAGCCCTGCACAAATGAAATCATAGCAATTAACATAGGCACTAAGGAGGATCCCTGCTTGGTCCAGATCGGGTCCACGTTGTCTTCGGAGGAACACGAGTGTTTAATTGCTTTATTAAAAAATTTCAAAGATGTTTTCGTGTGGTCTTATGAAGACATGCCTGAAATTAATCTTGAGATTGTACAGCACTGGATCCCTCTTGACTCTATGGCCTAACCAGTTAAGCAGAAACTACATAGAGTCTGTCCAGACTGGGCGTTGAAGATTAAAGAGGAGGTCACCAAGCAGATTGATGCCGATTTTTTGATGGTATATGAGTACCCGACTTGGCTAGCTAATATTGTTCTGGTTCCAAAGAAGGATGGCAGAATCAGAATTTGCGTCGACTTCTGGGATCTGAACAGAGCTAGTCCGAAAGATGACTTTCCATTGTCGTACATTAATGAACTGGTAAACTTCACCGAAGGCCACGCGCTGCTTTCATTCATGGATGTGTTTTCCAGGTATAATTAGATTTTGATGGCACTGGAGGACAGACAAAAGACTTTTTTTATCACACCGTGGGGTACGTACTGCTACCGAGTCATGCTTTTTGGGTTGAAAAATGCTGGCGCTATATATCAGAGGACTGCAACCACAATCTTACACGATATGATCCATAAAGAAGTTGAGGTGTATGTGGACGACATGATTGTCAAGTCCAAATAGCGAGAAGGCCACTACACCGCACTGGAAAAATTCTTTGAACAAATCAGAGAGTACAGACTAAGGTTAAACCCACAAAAATGCACCTTTGGGATGACTGTATGGAAAATACTGAGATTTCTGATTACGCAAAAGGGAATTGAAGTAGATCCATCTAAAATCAAGTCATCCTAGAAATGCCACCACCAAGGACTAAAAAGGAGGTACGCGGCTTTCTAGGTATGGTGCTATTCATAAGACGGTTTATCTCAAAATTAACCTTGACTTGTGAACCACTATTAGGTCTGTTGAAGAAAGGGAAGAAGTTCCAATGAGATGATCGATGTCAGTTTACCTTTAAGCAGGTCAAGCAGTACCTTTAGAATCCACCTGTATTGTCGCCACCAGAATCGGGGAAGCTATTGATCTTGTACCTTTTGGTAACGGATTCGACCATGGGGTGCATGCTAGCTCAAGAATCAGAAGCTAAGATAGAGAAGACCATCTACTATCTGAGCAAGAAGATTCTAGAGTACGACACCCGCTACACTTCCCTCGAGAAAACTTGTCTAGCTTTGGTATGGGCAATGAGGAAGTTAAGGCACTATTTGTTAACTCACTCTGTAATTCTAGTTTCAAGACTAGATCCCATCAAATATCATTTTGAGTAACCAACGCTTACGGGTAGGCTCGCTTGTTGGTTGCTTCTCCTCTCTGAGTTTGATCTCAAGTATGTCACGCGTAAATCTGTCAAAGGAAGAGCCGTAACGAAATTTCTGGAGGACCACCCAATGGAAGGAGATGAAACAATAGAGTATCTATTCTCAGATGAAGGCATTCTGTAGATAGAATAGGAAACATGGACAATGTACTTTTACGGAGCATCTAATCAATATGGTTATGGGATATGTGTGTTGCTAATAGCACCCGATGACTCCTATATACCCTTAGCCTTCAAACTTCGGTTCAAAGTGTCCAATAATGAAGCAGAATACGAGACATATATCACTGTATTGGAAGCTGCCCTAGAACTAGGGGCAATAAGGTTAGACGTCATCATAGACTCAAACCTGGTTGTTTCTCAAGCCAACGGAGACTGGAGGGTCAAGGAAGAGAACATGTAGATGTATCATCAAACCCTGGACATTCTGATTCCGAGGTTTGAAAAGCTGACGTTTACACATCTGCTAAGGGAGAACAATCAGTTTACTGATGCATTAACAACTCCATCTCCCATAGTAGATATCTTGCTGGGAGTCAAGATGCGTCCCATCATCATTGAACAGAAGTATATGCCCGTTTATGAAACCATTGCCGCAATAGATGAGGTTCAAGACAAAAACCCTTAGTATTACGACATCTGGAATTTTCTGGAAAAATATATATATCCATTAGGGGCAAATGCTAAGGATAAACAGGGAATACGGCGTCTGGCCGTCTAGTTCATTATCTGCGGGGATAAGTTGTATAAGAGATGTCATCTGGGAATGCATAAGCTCTACGTTGAAGAAAATGAATCGAAGCGTCTCATGGAAGCCATCTATGGAGGAGAATGTGGAGCACACATGAATGGTGTGATGCTGGCTCGGAAAATCTTCAGACAAGGCTGTTATTGGTCAACTATGGAAGAGGATTGTATTAGCTTTGTTCAGCGATACCACAAATGTCAAATTCATGCCAATCGCATGAACATCCCACCGTCGAAGTTTTACAATATGACTTTTCCATTGCCTTTCTCAGTCTGGGGAATCGATATCATCTGGGCAGTCTCGCCAAAGGGCTCAAATAGACATGAGTTATTTTAGTAACGATTGACTATTTTATCAAGTGGTTGGACACTCAGTCTTATTCTGTGTTGAAGAAGTCACACGTGGCCAAATTCATCAAGAACAACATCATCTGCAGATACGGGGTGCCAAATGAGATCATATTAGACAACGGCTCGCACTTCAAGAAAGATGTGGTAGATTTTCTTAAGAAATACAATGTGGCTTTTCATAAGTCATCAACATACAAACCACAGACTAACGGAGCTGTTGAGGCCGCTAACAAGAATGTCAAGAATATCCTGCGGAAGATGGTTGAGACTAACAAGGATTGGCCGGATAAATTGCCATTTGCACTTTGGGGTAATCGGACGTTGATTCGGACATCCACGGGGGCTACTCTTTATTCTCTGGTATATGGAATGGAAGTTGTTCTACCAATTGAAATTGAAGTACCGTCGCTGAGAGTTATGACCGAGTGCTAGATAACAGAGGCGGATTGACAGCAGAGTAGGTTCAAAGAATTGATATTATTTGATAAGAGGAGGTTGAAGGCATTATATCACATTCAAGGGTCTCAGTGCAGAATTGCCAGGGCCTTCAACAAGAAAGTCAAATCTAGAAATCTCTAAGAAAGAGATATGGTGGTCAAGGATAACCGAGCCCCCATCTATGATCCTAGGGGCAAGTTCAAACCCAATTGGACTGGTCCTTACATCATCAAATCTACATCAAATCTATTTGGTCAGGAGGGGCGATTATTCTCATGGATTTAGATGGCCTGGAGTTTTCACAGCCAATCAACATGGACAAGTTGAAGAAATACTATCTCTGAGAGGCTCGCTAGGCCGAAAACTCGAAAAGGCGACTTAGGTAAAAGTTAGAGCATGAAAAATTAGAAACAAAGAAAAATTAAGCTCGCAAGGTTGAAAACCTAAAAGGGTGGCTTTGGCAAAAGTTAGAGTGTAAAAGAAGAGTTAATACTCAAGTGAACCGGAACCGAACTACGTAAGGCCTGATTCCCATCTTCGGGATACGTAGGCGATTGCATCCCAAAGTTCGGCCATAACCATCTCCAACTCAACTGTCCTGTTCATTTGATTGATCGGTCTATTTTTCGGCTTGGTTGTGTTACCTTCGGTTGGCAGAAGGGTCAGTTGCAAGAGAAAGCAGTAATGGTGAATGCAGTTTTGAACAGTAATGATCTTCTAATTTGGGGTTGTACATCGTAAGGGTCGATTTCGTATGTGTCAGGTAGTGACTGTTTCTGAAAATTATTTTGAAAAATTTTAATAAAACTGATTTTTCCAAAATTTTACCTTTTACAACATAGACCATTTTAGACTAAAGGAAAATTTTCAATGCTCACAACTTTAATTTCATTGATTTCAACACAAGTACATTCTCCACCTCTCTGGTTAAACCAAAGTTGCTTTTACATCATAAAAACTTGAAAAGAAAAGACAAAGCACTGAACTAGGGACACAGATAAGTCAGGTGGTCCTATGTCTTCTGCTCGCACTCATGGAGGTCTCTACAACCAAAGATGGCCCAACCGGTGCCTCGTCTTCAAGCCAAGCCAAGCACTCGCCAGAAAGGGCATAACTGAAGATAGATGCAGGGGCCAGAATTTCTCTCGTCCTCCAAGTAGTGAGGTATCGAGTCAAGTACAAGCCACGAACGGGAAATGGAGCCGGGTATTCTACCCCTTCCTTCGGACGGGTCTAATCATGTCCAAACTGGTGTCTGAACTGGAATGGAAAATAGAACACACATTGGGTGAGGCCAATCAGTTGTATACCCGACTGTCGGGACATGCTATAGCTCATCGCTGCCATATTAAGCCAGGGGCAACACCAAGTGATGTCAATCGCAGATCTGCTGCACATCTAGTCACACCATAAACCCTTTGAAGGGAAGTCTACTAGCTGCGGACGAAAGAAACAGGCTCTGGCTGAATACATAGGACAAGGGTCTACCACTTTTAGCTTATCCATCAACTATACCTGGGAAGGGATGAAAAATAAGAGAGATTAAAGAATAAAGAGATGTGCGTTGAGAGAAAAGTAAGAAAAGAACATCGAGAAAAAATAGAAAATGAGTGCCGAGTGATGTGAGTATAAATAAGAAGGATGTGAAATAATACCTAAGGAAACAGTGGGCTCCCTATAAACCGAGTGGTCTCTCTCCAACAAAAAGCATCTAAACCTATTAGGGTCTCGGCCAGCACCAAACCAATGCAGCTCTTAACCTCTTTTAGGTGTTGGGCCACTTCGATCAAACCAATGCTGGCCCTGCCGTAACTAGAGGCAACAAGGAAGTGTACCAACAAGCATAAATAGAAGGTATGTTGGCGATAACCTCGCCAGAGAAGGTAATCTCTGTCTCCAATACCCGAAAAGCGATGAATCAAACCGGGAATATCTAACTCTCCGTCATGGGCCAAGGATCGAGCCTCATGTAAAGTAAGCCCACACATCCGTTCCAAAGCCTTTGCATGGCCAAAACGAGGATGAGGTATAATTTCCTCGTCACGGCCGAACTCCATCAAAGCTTGAAATTCTTCGAGTGTAGGGCACATCTCTTGTGCTCCGAAGCAAAATACAAGTGTAACCGGGTCCCAGCATCAAACTGTGGCGTGGAGGAATGGAAAACAAAGCGAAGTACGGCTCAACGAAAAAAGAGTGTTTCTTCCGAAACCCTGAAAATTTACCTTTTCCATGCCATCCAAAGTGGCTATCCAATCCTTAAGCCTCTCCGCAAGGAATATCTTCATTTTCAGAGAAAACAACAAGAAAAATGAAGTTCTGTCAAAAAAATAGCGAATGAGGCCCTTTTATAGAGGATAAGGTTGTGTGAATGGATGCCAGCTGTTAGTCAGTTGTCCACCCACAACACTTGGCCAGCCGGCCACTTTTCCTGGCCGGTCGTTCCTCTGCTAGCCGGCCGACCACCTTTTGTTGGCTAAACAGTTAGGCAGTGTTGTCTTGTTTTGGTCTTTTCGCTTCGAAGTCTTGTTTTGAGTCTTTTGGTTCTAGCAAGTGTGCTGTGTTTAAGTTATCTTTTGTTTATTTTTCATTTATCGAGTTGTATTTTACATTTTTGGGTCAGTTGTCGGCTCAATATCCGGTTTCGAATATCGTTCAAATACAAGCATTTTACACATTCAGTTCCAATTCTATGCCAGTGTGATGCCATGCTCGAGATGCAAAAACAAAACTCCTTTTATAAAATTACAGGATTTTACCCTGATCATAATTTTTACAAAAAAAAGTACATAGTGCTTCCAAAATAAAAGTAATGGCCTATCTGAAGCTATATATGTGCTAAATTACCAAAATAAAAGAAAATAAGCAAAAAGTACAAAATCCGCGCCAGTCACGTCGGTAAAGCTTGAGAGGCCCTCGTCGTCTTCTTCCGTGGAGGGGACTCAGGGGCACTGTCTCCGTCAGCACCACTATCATCAAAAGAATCGGACTCAGGGCCATAATCGCCCTCTCCACTCCCTGACTTAGAGGCACCCTCCTCATTCCCTGACCCCAAGTCAGCACCACCGTCCCCATTCTCAGATCCAGAGCGTATGCTTGTCGCCTCCTCGGTGTCACTAGACTCAACATCATCTCCACTCATAATTGGCTCTGAGAAGGAGGAGGTCTCCTATGTTTGGGACTCGCTACTCCTACTCTGGGTACCTCTACCTCTGCCCCGACCTCTACTGTTGTCCCGGTCGGGTGCTGGGGCCAGTCTACCTCTCCTCTATGCCGCCAGAGGAGATACTGCTGATGCCACTGGTGTTGCCGGTGCCACTGTTGCCACTAGTGTAGGTGGACGCTGAAAACATAGAACAAGAAATCGGTACGATATAGAATTAGTGCAAACCAGTACAGGGTATCAGAACAGTATAATGCAGAATTTGTATTGGTATAAATCAGTGCAAGTAAGAGTATGAGAGAAAGGAAAATACCAGGATGCTGTGACGAGTAAACAATGTCTCCCTCAGCTGCACTATCTGAACTAGGGAGGCGACCAATCCGAGAAGGTTATCTACATACTCTAGAGGCACCTGCAAATGAGTTTGAACATCAGTATACAAAAAAGGGAATATGAACTATAAACTACGAGCCAAAGTACATACTTGTTGCACGACAGGGTCCCTGACATATCCGTGCTCTCCCTTCGGTGGATCAACTAGAACCTGATAGTCGTCCCGGTCGGTCACCAGCATGGGATCATGGTCAGAATCACTGGCAAACCAACTACGGGCATAGTAGGGGAGGTCTCATCGATATCAACCTCGGCCGTGTGTGCAGCACCTCCAGTCACAGGGGCACCTGCAACGTCTATCGCACGAACACCAGACAAGGATGGCATCAAATGAGTCCTGATAAAGGCCGCGTAATCTCCACCTCGTCGAAAGTAATCAGCATCCAGCCCTGCCATGTACTGAATAATAGCCTCAACTGAGAGGCTATCAGCTGTCCTCATAAATGTTGGAGACAGAGCATGAATAAGAGGGGCAGGTAGGCCCAGTGTCTAGCACAGAAATCGCTCGCCCAAATACCAAGCCCGGCAAAAGGGGCCTCATAAGAGGATCCGAAATTGGGAAGTAGCCCAGGACTCGGCGTACTAGTCCCGTATATCGGTAGGCATTATCGCCCAAGGTTTCTATATGATCTGTAAATGAAGAACTCGCAGTTATTAGTAATTATTAGTGGCAAAAAGTGGGTAAGAGTAGATCAAAGCAGTATGGATGGAATAGAATGGGTATGAGATTCAAACTACCTCTCGTGTTGTCGCCATATCAAAGTATCGACGATAATAAGCAAAAGTCATGTCATCATGGCGCTTAAGGCAGCATCTGCCATCGTATTGTCAAGAGTAGGGTACAGTTAGCACTATCTCGTCCACGGGCACAATGGTAAGGACAGGAAACTACACATAGGCCCAAAGCTGCAAAGAATATTTTGTGAGCTAAAATGTGTGAACAGAAATTAAAGACAGAAAGTGCAAAGTAGAGTTCACAAATAAAGATATAAAAGTGCAAAGCCGAAAGCACATGTGTGAACAAAAATAAAGACACAAAATGCAAAGCAGAAAGTATAGTATATGCATAGGAAGTACAGTGTGTACCTTCTAGGCTCTCCAATAGCTGCCGACCTTGTCCCTTTTCTTGCGGGAACTAGAGCTCACGTATCTGTAGAGCGTGGCGAGACCAGCTCCCCCCCAGTCATAGAATCTCACCCGGGGCAACGTCACAAGAGCACTCAACAGGTACAGGCCTACAGTATTCCACCTGTTCGCAAACAAGGCGGTACTGAGGAGGTAAATCAAAAGGCCCTTAGTGTACTGCTCGATCTCTGCTTGCGTCTCTAGCTGACGCCCGTGGAAGTGATCATGGAACCAGCTCTATCAGATCATAGCTGTGTCTAGAGGAGGGCGCGCTCCAAGAAAATATATGTAGGCCGCCTCCCACTGGCCTATGTCCATATTAAAAGGGGTCGGATCACCCCCTACTCTTAATCCTGTGATCATGGAAAATTCGTAGGAAGTCATCGTCATCTCCCCGGTGGAAAAGAAGTGGAAGGAGTTAGTGGTGTCCTACCATCTCTCCACTAAAACTCCGAGCAAGGCCCAGCTAGCCAGTAGTCATGAGAGTCCGGAGTAGAATAGACTGAAGCCCAAATCATCAACAAGATCACGGACCCGAGCAAGGAGCTGATGATACCAGTCCCTCGCTATCACCGCCTCATATCTTCTCCAAGAGCAGGCATTACCTTGTGTCGACAAAGAAATAAGGAAGGCATCAGTTATGTTACAGAGTGAAAGACAGTAATGAAAGGTAGTATGGAAATAACAAGAAAGTAAAGTGCATAAAAGTAAAGTTCTTACCTCTGCAACATCATGAGAAAGAATGGGAGGCTCGCTCCTTTAACAAAACGTCCTTAGGCACGCCCATCGTGAAATCTTCAAACTACAGCAAGCCGCTGGAACCCGTCGTGTGTGTCTGAGGGTGGTAAGTGGCTGGGTCAAATGGCCTCAATCTCAATGGTAGTAGCTCGAGCTTAGCCTTGGAGGGTAGATCTCCTCTTTATCAAGATCCGTAGCAATGTCCTCTACCTCCCCGTCAGCCTCATCGACTATGGGCTCTTCAACCTCGGCAGCAGGTATAAGTACCGGTACCTCGAGAGGAGCACCGTCATCTGGGATGTCATCCACCATGAAAAATGTGGATGAAAATGGAGAAAATGAGGGGAAAATGGCGAAAAACTCAAAAAATCAACCCTGGAAAAGAGAGAAAGAGAGAAAAAGTGCGAAACCTAAGAAAAACATGAGGGAAATAAGCCCAAAGTAATGAAAAACCCAAAAAATCAATGAAAACAAATTCCAATCGATTCAAAATGTAGAGGACTACATGTGTTTCGCGAATAAAGTTTGCGTGGGGCGTTGGGTAACGTGTATAGACCACAAATCTATAGAGAGAAAATACCTAGAGAGTGAGGGGAGATGTTTTCAAATGTGTAGGAGTGGGGAAATGAAGTTGTGGTGCTGTTTTTTATAAACCCCGTGCCGAAAACCCCATTTTGCCCCTGAAAACCCGACGGGTGGCCAACCGGCTAGTTAGTGGCCTTTCATCCCTTTTTTGTGGCCAGTCGGCTAGAAAAGTGGCCCAGACCTGGTTTATGCTATTCTCATTCTTAATCTGTGCATGAGAGGCATTGTTTTTGTCTGGGGAAGGAAAGTTGATGGGTGTGAAGATTATTTCAGATTCCGAAGGTCCTGAGACTGTGTTTCGGTTGCACCATCCCGTGATATGCTGATCCTTTATTACATGAGCATGCCCCAACCTCAATTTTGAGCTAGTTGTATCCTTTTTGAGCATTTGAGAACCTCCGAACAGCAAGTTGGAGATCTTTGTGAGGTGTTTTCAATATCGCTTCTGTTTTACTTTTTTTCAAATCTGTTACCTATTATATTGCATCATGTTGTATCAACTATGCCGCATTATGCTGCATCCACATGCATCATATTCTTTGCATCCTCCACGCTCTCTGCGTGAGACGCAGTTTGGCATAGAGCTTTTCTTCTCTTTACGTGAGATGTAGTTAGGCTTGCACCCTCCACCCTCCCTACGTGTGACGCAATTTGGCATGGAGCTTTAACCCTCTTTATGTGAGACATAGTTAGGCTTGCACCCTCCACCCTCCACCCTCCACCCTCCACCCTCCCTGCGTGAGACGTAGTTTGGTATGGAGCTTTGACCTTCTCTACGTGAGATGTAGTTAGGCTTGCATCTTTGACCCTCTCTACATGAGACGTAGTTAGGCTTGCACCCTCTACCCTCCCTGCGTGAGACGCAGTTTGGCATAAAGATTTGACCCTCTCTACGTGAGACATAGTTAGGCTTGCATCCTCCACCCTCCCTGCGTGAGACGTAATTTGGCATGGAGCTTTGACCCTCTTTATGTGAGATGTAGTTAGGCTTGCATCTTTGACTCTTTCTACATGAGACATCGTTAGGCTTGCATTTTCTCACACCCTCTCTATGTGAGACGTAGTTTGGCTTGCATTTTCTTATATCCTTTCTACGTGAGACGTAGTTTGGTTTACATCTTTGACCCTCTCTATGTGAGATGTAGTTTGGCTTGTATCTTCTTTGACCCTCTTTATGTGAGACGTAGTTTGGTTTGTATCTCTCATCCTCCTTTCACGGGAGACGTGTTTGGGTGATATTTGCTCACTTCCTGCTGTGTGAGACACGACTTGATTCATTTTGTTTTGATTTATGCTTTCATTCAAATGTTGTGATCCTGTTATTGTTGATTGTATTGTTTCATTACATTATTTTGCATGATCATGAGGTTTTAAAAGTGGCCGGCTTTGCGCAACGTATTAGTCCCACTTTCAAATACATCCTTTCTGTATATCATTTGTATCTTGCCCCTAAACTATGTTGGTTTTATTCCTTGCAAAGGGATACATAGGCAACTTTTGAGTTCAACCATTGCATTTATATTTTGATTTCTTGCCCAAGTTTTACGGCCGTGTTAAATGGGTCATCTTTGGGCTTTGACATTCACTCATGTCATTTCATGACTTCGAGCTCTGTCAAAGAGAGGCAACTATAGACACCTCATTTTTTACCACCCTTAAGACTTGGGGCCTCAGGTTGATCACTCGATGATGAAATGTTACGCTCTACAAATTGTGCAAGTTCTTCAGCAAAAGAGCTTCGGTTTTCCAACTCGAGAGCCTAAAATCTTGTACCACTTTTGGGCCAAAACCTATTTTTTTCCCAAAACCTTTTTTTTTTAAGCGTGACCACCCAGAGGCCAGCAGGTGGCTGGCTGGCCAGAATTTAGTGGTCGACCGTCCCCCTCCTGGCCAGTCGGCCATGTTTCTCAACTGGCAGATATTTTGTTGTCAACTGTCCCTCCATGTGCATGCACCACACTGGCTGTCTCTATACAGCTATGTTCAATAGAGGCACTGGTTTTTCTCTATATATACATGATCACCCCTCTTGAAATTAAGTTAGAAAAAATTACCAAAGGCCAAAAACTTGCAAAACACTATCTCTCTTTATCTCGCAAGCTACACTCTCTCTCTACACTTCCTAAACCAAAAATTTAGATTTCTTGCTGAGGTTCTTGAGCTCAAATCTCAACTCTTGAGAGTGAATACTTTGTGGTTTGTGAACAAAGGAGTTACCCCACCTTCAAGAGTTATAGCTTGTGCAATCCTTACACTACTTTTTCCAACTCCTTTCTTGCTGATTTTGTACTAGTTTTACATTGTTTTTATGGGCTGAAACTTGTGGCTTCAAGCAATCAAAGGTGAAGGGGTTAACCACCCTTCTTTGAACCTTGTTCACTAAGCTTTTGCCCTTGTGTTTCCCACTTCTTTCTCAAATTTTTTTTTCCAGGTTTTTACCACTATTTTTAATGTTTTTCAAAGGCTAAAAATGTAGTTTTGAGGTCCCAAAAATGGAAGGGTTAGCCACCCCTCCTTAGGCTGGCTTACTGGCTTCATTTCTCCATTTCTCCATTATTTTAGTTAATTTTTTCTAGCTTTTTCATGCCAATTCCAACATTGTTTTTGTGAGTTTAGGACTATTTTAATGTGTTTACTTCATTCATGCTTTGTATATCATGCTTATAGTGTTGTAGTCCTCATAGGTTTGGTGGCTTAGACCTTAGACACCGACCTATTTGAGTTGATAGCTTCTATTTTATGTTTTTCATACATGTGCTCATAGTTGCAATAACCATCTATGCACTCTCCCTCATTTCTTGGTTTTATTTATTTGAGAGTCGTTTCGAACAAGTGTTGTTTAAGCATGAGAAAGAGACCTTCCATGCTTAATGGTTTAATCCTCTCAGAGATTCATTACCAGGGCATTGCAAGAATAAAATCAAGTCAGGTTCAATCGGATGTTAATTGAACCCATTGAGTTTTGAGTCATTTCATACTCTCTAGTGATGATAACGGCTCAAGAATCAATGTCTACCACCTCCATTGAGGTAATTCATTAATAGGGAGGAAGTTTTGTTGGTCTTGACTTTTCATTTATTGAAACTTTGTCCCATCGATTCATAGATTATCACGCAACGAGTTTGCATCAATTGATGATTTGCGAATCGAGTCCACGCTTCCCTTGATCTGTTTCATGATAGGGAAAGGCAGAAAGGACAGACATCCTCTGGAAATACTCTGTTTATGCTCTGTTTTTTTTTTCCCTGTTGCAGCAGGGCAGACCCCCAAAATAATGGCCGACTGAACACCTAACTATCCGACCGACCACTTTTTTCGGCTGACCAACCACTTCATTTTACACAAGCAGTGCCATTTTCATGGCAGAACAGAGCAGAGGCTGTGGAGAAAATAGTTTAATTCTTTGATTGTAGCACAGAACAGAAATTGGTAGTAAACAGAGAAGTTTTCGAGTGGAAATTCATATTCATATTCATGCATGTGCACTTCTTCGCTATCCGTAGCCCGCGAAACTAGTGCTTTAATAGTAGTGAGTTGTAATTAATTACTTAGATTTATACTTGTATTAATTAGTTAGCATAGTTAATTCATTCATTCGATTTGTAATAGCTAGTTAAAATTTGGACACTTGGACATTCGGACCCTCCTGTGTGAGGGCAAATATGTAATAATGTGTGTATGTCTTCCAATCTCCATTTGTTTCTCCCATTTATTTACCCGCTTATGATGGATAGTCTATAGCGTCATGTTTTCTTTAGTATATTACATGATTTGCATCCATTCGTTTTGCACGCATAAGGGTTTGGCTCATCATGCTAATCCATGTCAATTTCAACTTCCTTAATCGAATATATGCTTTTATTGCATGCCTTGAATAGACTCACATTCCATACTAGTAGTCGAGCCTATTAATCGCATGCTTTATGCGTTGTATTAGTCATGTTGCATTACTTAGGGTCGTGCATTTTTCTACTCATATTTGTTTTCTTTGGCTTGCCTTGGAGTACTAGGAGAGCATTTTTGCTTTAGCATATTGCATGCGTATAATTGTTACCATGTCAAGTCTGTTTACCATGAGGCTAAGTGCTTAATTGATATACCTATTTGAATGCCTGTGGATGAAGGTTTTTCACTTAAGTTAGGATGATTTGATTAAATGTATATATGAGACCACTTTTTCAAATGGTACATTGTAACAACCCCAACCTCTGATTAACGTTAATCCGTACTTAATTATGTCTAATGGTAATTTAGGAAGGATTTGGGATTAATTTGCATGTGTATTGTATTATTTTTGTGTTTCTATCTGTTTGCGATAAAATGATATGTTCACGTTTTAGTTTCGATTTGCGAATTGGAAGCCTTATCGGCGTTCGAATCAGAAATTGACTTGATTTATGTGCTAGTTAGGATTTATGGAATTTTATGGTAGGCTTAATTAAAATTCGGTTCGAAGCGATTAAATTAGATTAAATCATGTTAATTTACACTTGTTTGAGTTATTACAAGTTTGCCACTTAGTGGCTTGAGTCTAGACAACCTTTATTTTGCTTTATTACATATTGGATGCATCTTTGCTCATCTTCTTGAGACAAACCGTGGGAAAAATGGAGAGTGAGAGAAACTTGGTTTCATCAAAAATTTGGCTTGGAAATTAAGGATTTGTAGAAGAACTACACAATTGAGCTAGCACACCTTGAACTCAAAGACTTAAGGTAGGAGATTCCCCTTTCAATTGTGAATTTAAGATTAATTTTTACATGGTTCATGGAAGATTAGAGTTTAAAGTCTAGAATTAGTTTAAAGAGTTGGATTTGAGAGTGAATTCATGCATGCATGCACATATTCTTGGATTTTGGAGTTGTTCTTCATGAATTTCCACATGCATGTCCACATTTTTGTTACAGTCCATGAATTCATCATGATTTTGAGCTCAATCTTACATTTGGTCATGTTTTAGAGCATTGGATTTAAAATGAACACTTGAATGTTACATTTAAGTTTTGTTCATGAAGTTTTATTTAAAATTGTGTTTAATTGACTCACCTTTGGGCTTGATTTTACAAATTGATTTTTGAAACATCTTATACTATGAGTTTACAAGTGTTTTCCAGAAAATGGGCCCCAGAGGTCGAGTTTTGAGGTGTTGAATGCTTGGTTTGAGCTTGGGAGTCAAATTTGGAAATTCCAGAATTTGGCTTCCTCGCTCGAGCAAAGGATTCCACACTCGAGCGACCATCGTTTGTTCAGAGCTTCGCTCGAGTGAAGGAATGGTGGCTCGAGCGTAAATTGCAAGCTCTCAGGTTTTTGGTGCACGCAGACGCACGCTCGAGCGACGAGACCTACACTCGAGCGAAGAGCTGTGTCTCACGCTCGAGCGAGCATCGAGCGGGTATCGAGCGTAAAATTTTAACAACCAGTACTTTTGCATTTTTACAGACCGCTCGAGTGAAGGAGTCTACGCTCGAGCGACCCCTCTATTTTGACAAGCTCGCTCGAGCGAAGAAAGCCACGCTCGAGCGAGACCCCTTTTTTTAGCAAGTTTTGAAAAATATTTTCCAAGGCATCTTTGCATCCTCATTCTATCCTAGGCATTCCTAGGCCATGTTTAAGACTCTATAGTGAGGATTTAAGGTTAGAAACACACTAAGTACCAACGACGTAAGTTTTGTGCAATTAGAATGTGTGTTTCAAGTGTGTGTCCGTTATGTGTTATGTAGGTCACGTGCCGCGTATCGTGTGATCAATCTGCTTCGTTTGTCTGTTTCAAGGCCAACTGTGAGTAATAATTTAGTAAAGTTATGTTCAAACTGTATCTACTTTCTGTGTGATAAAACAAGATCTGTTTTCCGAAATGATATGTTCTGTACAATGAATGATTGCTCAATTTCTGATATGTATTCGTGACATCCTAAGCATCGTGTGATATATGTTAGCTGTTACCCAGTATCGAAGGTTCCTTTATGGAATTTATTTCTATCAGCACTCTGTTACCCGTACTGAAGGCCCTGTCACGGGCGCTCAGCTTCTGTTCTGTTCTGTTGCTCGGATTCGGAGGTTCCTTTATGAAACTGGCTATTCGTAACCTCACATGTATACGTTCTGTTTTGTTTTGTTCTGTTCTGTTTATGCTAATGGATGTTTCATGTAAACTTAATCATGACTTATGATTTCTGTCTGTATATGATCTGGATAAACTATGATTTTGATATGAAACTGAATTATGATTTCTGAATCTGTACGAACTCATTCATTGAAACCCTTTACTCTATTATTATTCACTGGGCTTTCGCTCACAGTTTATATTATGTATGTAGGTGAACCGGCACATGACCAGGGCCAAAGTTGACGGCCTTCTGTTTTGTTTTTGTCAGCCAACTGTTGTGCCTCCCGAGGAGGTTTCGAACGAAGCCTAAAGCCATGGCTGTTTTGTATTCATGCTAGTCTTTTGTATGTTCTGTAAAGTCAGGTCTTGAGAAGTACAATCTGTAAATACTTGTAAATATTGTGTATCTGGACTGGCATGTTTATGTATATATAAATAAGCTTTGAAATGTTATGTCCCATGTACGTTATCACAGCTCATTGGACCTTGTCTATTTTGTATTGTTACTTCCTCAGCCCCTTATTATTTGTTAATCTGTTCAGAGGCCTTTGGTAATCCACGGATTACTGGCCAGTTACGGTGCTAAACCTACAGGGGCGGGTTTGGGTCGTGACATACATATTCAAAACACTTTTCAAAACCAAACATGAAATCAAAGCGTTCCAAATTTTGTGAAATTGTCTATACTTGTGTACATCACATAGTAATGTTAGCATAATAATCGGAACAAGAGCATATAATGTAAATAAAAATCACATTATGATTAGTGGAGGTCGATATTTGATCAGGTGAGTGAGGTGCTCAATTCATGACATTCCCCTCTCATACCTAAGTTCCCGAGCCGAAACACTTTGGTGATGACGGACAAGTGGCCTTTGGCACGAGTCACGAGTTTTCTAAATTTTCTAAAATATTTAGGTGGCGACTCTGAAATCTGGCAATGCAATCCATTTTTGGCATCTTTTATTCAAAATCGATTTTCTAAAATGATTTGTTAAAGTTGGACTTTTTTTGTGTTTATCCGTTTCACATTGCACTTGTGAAACCAGATTCAGAACTACGGGAGTCTGAACTATAGGGCTAATTGTATCCGAAAGGAGCACAAAAAGCAAGCTATAATTTCTGTCAACTTCACTGGGGACTTTGGAGAACTTAAATTGGACTTCGTGATGTGAACTTTTATCTACACTTTTCTTTACATTGCATTTGCATGGTTACTTTAAGTCACTATATTTTCCATCTACTATTTCTGGATGGTTTGCTGGAGGCTTGCCCAAAAGCTTGCCAAAAGGCTGACCGGTCGTGGGCTCTACCATGTTGGAACCACAACCCTTCGATCTGGATTACTACTGTACCGTTTGATTCTCCTTTCACTTTTCAGTGTTAGGTGTGAGAGGTATATTAGGTAATCTTGCTAAGGTACCCCTTTTGACCATTTGGGCTAGCTACATATAGTAAAGCCATAGTGATTGTTCCAAATTAGGACAAGATGCCACCCATGTGGGGAATTGTTGGAAAATAATGATTTTTCAGCAACTTTAATTCGAAATTAAAGTGGGACCTAACCGCCGGTTGAGGTGGGTCTGAGTGGTTTTGTATTCTCTTAAGTGAGAACATTGCAATACAAAAATGAGTCGAAACCATTGAGTTGTGAATGAGAATTGTCTCATAAAGTGGGCATTAATAAAGTTGGGTTTAAATTTGGACTTAGTCTTGGTTTGGACTGGGCCTAAACCTGCACTTGTGCATGTGCTGGGTTTGGTCTTAGACTTGTACTTGGACTTAGTCTTGAGTTTTGGGCTGAGCTGTGCTGGGCTTAGTTTGTGCATGTATTTGAGATTGGGTTTTGATCGGGTTGTGACCCAACACCCTATCCATTTTGCAACCCATTAGTTTAATTCTCAAAACTTACGCATTATATACATATTATTATTTTTATAATAGTTTTGGAGTTTTGAACCTTTATAACTCTAGCCCTAATGGCTAGAGTTGATGACATTTGATGACCCCATTGATGTTAGCCTTCATGGCTAAGGCTCTCCCCTACTAGTATAAATAGAGGTCTTTCTCTTCTAACTTAGTAGGTTGTTTTTAACGAGGTTTTGTGATAGAAAATGAGATGGTGTTTTGAGATAAAAAGTTGGAGATGGTTTTTTACACTAAAGAAAAATTTGCATATCTTCTTTTGTTAGCCTCTTCTTTGATTCTTGTTAGAGAGAGTGCATCCATTGTCAAGTGCGCCAAAGCTATTTAGAAAGTGCTTCTGTATTAGCTGATTTCGACCATCGTATCTTGGGAGACAGACGTCGGCGTACCTCCAACATCCATCGGGAGACGGTGAATCTATTTTAAGGAAACTGTCTAGTGTAGGTTTCGGTTTGCTTCTTTTCTCATCATTTGTTCCTAAATTTTTCAATATTTAGTTTACAAAGATGAGTTCTAATCGTTAGTTATCAATTTTAATAATTTTTTCTATTAGTAATGTAATCTAATTCAATTCATTTTTGTATTTTTAGTTATGTCGTTTATTCTGTATTTCATCATTTTTAATAAAAAATTGTTTTGTCATTTCTATTTAATTTATTTTATATATTTTTCATGTATTATTATGGAAAAATACCAACAATCTTAAAACAAATTTTTTGATAAATAGTTTTTGAAAAAACAATTTAGTTTTTGTTTTAATTTAAACGTGATGTCCCTATACTAACCATCGTAAGCAGTTAAATAAAAGAGAGAAAGACGTGGGGTTGGAAGACATACACATTATTACAACATTGTACTCTCATGAAGAAGAGTCCGAATGAATAAACTAACTAGCTAACTATTTAAGCGAAGCTAATTAATTAACTATTACAAACCAAAAGAAATAAATTAACTCACAACTAATTAACTACTTTAGCTAATTAAATAATTACAACACAAGTATAATTAAAAGAAATAAGTAAGCTAAACAACTAATTACTCTGTCTCGGGAAGCGAGGAATGTTCATGCGCATGCTCGATTTCCACTCGAAAAGCCACTCTTTTGCCTCTAGAGAGCCTCTGTTGCACAATAGAACACATACACTGTTGCCCACTTCCAGAATGGCTCTACTCCGCCAAAGGAACACACTGCTGAATTTTGCATTAGTGGCCGGTCGCCTACTGGTGAGGGATGCCGGCCATCAAAGGTGGTCTGCCGGCCATTGCTGGCCATGGAAAGTGGCTTGCCGGGCACTGCTGCCCAGTTCACCTTGTTGCAACAGAGGACAAACAGAGCATGCATAGGGTATTCTCTAGGGTTGTCTACTGTAACCAGTCCGCGGGGGACCTCGCTACAGTTCGAACTCGATTTGTGTCACGGTTCTTAATCTTGAACCAAAGAGTCCAAATCCGGCAAATCGTTTTTGAGAAACATATTTTTTTTTTGAAAAGAAGCGCCAAACATGGACTGCTTTGCCAGATACAGAGTCGCCACCTAAATATTTTTTGATGGAGAAATTTAGGAAACCCTGACTCGGTGCCGAAGGCCACATGTCCGTCATCACCGGAGTTGTCTCGGCTCAGGAGCTTGGGTACGATCGGGGAAGGTTAGCTATGAGCACCCCCTTTCGCCCGGTTCGAAGACCGGCCTCTACTAACCATGATATCCGATTTTGAAAACATTATGTGTTCTTATTCCAGTTATTAGCCTAGAATTACTATGTTATGCGCGCAGCAAACAAGTATAGACTAGATTGCCTAATTTGGAAATAAGCATTGCATATCCGTTTGTTTCGAAAACACTTTGGAATTTGCTACTCGCAAGTAGGCTAAAACACGGATTTCAACGAGTTTTTCCAACTCAAACAACCCAACCTTCACCCACAGGCATTCAGACAGTTTATCTCACATAAGCATCTAGCCACATGGTAAGCATGCTGTCATGATAGCATTCACACTCATGCAATATGCTAAAGCGAAAACACTTACATCGTACTCCGTGCCAAAACAATAAACCAGTTAGCAAACATGCATGTCCTAGCTCATGTTAAACTGCCTAATGCAACACATACAGGGTGTAATCGAAGTAGGCTCGGCTAACCTAAGCATGGCATGTGAAATGCGATCAATTGATGCATGTATTCAATTTGGAATTGAAGCACAAATGCAGTTAGCATGATGTACCGAGCCTGATGTATGCAGTACAAATGCATGAATGCACGCATGCATAGCATAAGGTATGCTAATTTTAAAAATGCCCTAGTCTACCATCATAAGCAGGTAAATAAAAGGGAAGAAAGACGTGAGGTTGGAAGACATACACACACTCACGCACACTTATTACATAATTGCCCTCGCTCGGAGGAACCAAATAAATATTATAGTCCGAATAATAAGCAAATAAAATTATTACAGAATTTTTAATTAATTAATAGAAAGAATGCAAAAGAAAGAAGAGGATGGCCGCAGCCTCTGCCTCGGGATGCGCGAATGATGCGTGCTCGGAACCCGACTCGCCTGTAAAACCCGTACCATACCTCTGTTATCTCTATTTATACTGCCCTGTCTCTCTGAAAAATGCCAAAGCCCTAGGACAGGTTCCTTGCATGCTGCAGAGTACCACCGGCTAGGGGGAATCCCCACCGGCAGTCCAGGATTTCCATTGGCTGCCTTTGGATTTATCGGCCGTTCAAAGATTGTCGGTCGGCACTAAATTCTGCCGGTCGGCAGAAGCTTCCTGCAGAAGACAGTTTTGACAGCAACAGAGAGTAGACAGTATATGGCATGGGGTTTTCAGGCACATGTGAGCATGGTCATGCTTCCTATCATGCTTTGAACTCAGGGAAGCATGGCCCTCAATCCCCGAGCCATCAATGGTGCATGATAGCCCAAGGGATCAAGTTTGCCACTTGATATAAAGATGCATGCGACACACAAATGAGGGCCAAGGCCTTATCATGTCGAAGTCAAAGGCCCCGATGACCGAGAGTTAAGGCACGTTTCATTACTTATGGTATGAATGCCCCTTAACACTCACACTTGGTTTGACACCCCAAACCAAGTAATGCAATGCATGTTATGCAAACATTGCTCAAAATGCAACATGATAGCAAGATACAAGGCATACCAAGTGTCATGCAACTAATATGGCAAGCATGCAATGTTTTAGGCATCAAACATGGACAATTTAAGCAATGGAATCATCATGCTACAACACCTAATGAAGCAACCATGCAACAAACATGAAACAAGCATGCAATGGTGGCTTAAAATGGTAAAGGGGCAAACCTTCACCCACCTCAAAACAGTGGCAAAAAGTGTCCAAAAGGTGGACTAATGCTCATGCCAACAAGCAAATCAAAGGTCCTAAGGTTAAGGCACAAAAAGGAGGCACTTCACTCCCACCAACATGACCACTCATGGCATGATTAAGACAAGTAAAAACAGAATTTTACATGCAAAAATGGACTCCAAAACCTCCTAATATGGCAGCTTTAATGGCTCCAATGGGATGCATGCACCAAGGCTCATTTCTAAGCATAAAAGGGTATACCCTAAGAGCATGGAAGAGGTCACAAATGCAAGCATACAAGCATGATTTATAGGTTGAAATACGACCCTAAATGATGGTGAATCATGAAGAGGGCCTAAGCTATGCATGTTGGAGGTCAATATGCTCAAAGCTTACAAGCCAAAACACAAAGGGATGACATCAAACCATGCAAGCATGACTGAAATGAAGGACCAACAGACTTTAAACATGGTGAAATAATGCCAACATCTTCATGGAACCAAGCCAACACATGCAAGGATTAAGGCCTAAACACAAGATACAAATTCTAGGCCAAAGAGGGAGATGTAAAGCAAGTATATTAAGCATGCAAATAGGTACAAATCCAGCCAAAAACAGAGATCACATATGACCCAAAACATCCAAAAAACTTCTAAAACGAGGCCAAAAATGATCAAGCATGCATGTTACCCTTTTAGGCCAAAATGCAAGGAAACAAGACAATGAAGGGAGAAGGGTGTCCCTCCCCTATGCAAGACTTCAAACAATCTTCCTCACCACTGAAAATCCACTGGTTTTCAGTGGTGAGAAGACCAAAACACTTAAGCAAACAAAGCCTTACCAAAGAGGCAAGAAAAAGGCCAAATAAGGCCTAAGAGGGTGAGTTTAAACTCAAACCACCAAGGACCCTTAATGAAAGTTCTTAAGCATGAAAATAAAAGCCTTTTTTATGTTATGCACAAAAACTAAATTAGCAAGAAAGATAGGTAAAAGACTAGTGCAAGTTTGGAGAAACTAAAGTAAAATGCTCACCCTTGAAGCACTCTTCAAGAACAGCCAAGGCAGCCTCCTCCTTTTGATCAAAAACAGTCCAAAAACTCAAGAATCAACCCTCAAAGTCCTCAATCTCGGAGCTAGGTGTAATAGTGTGTGTATTGGTGCAAAAGTAAGGTAAAATCACACTTTTAGGCCAAGAAACACACACAAGGGAGGAGAGAAAGAAGAATATAGAGAGAGAGTGTATCTATATGTATAAGCCCTGGTTTTGCCTTCAAAGTCTCTAACCTAGATCAAAGAGGAGAGCCTTCCTCTTATAGGAGTCCCTCTTGCAAAGCTTATTCAACAAGCTTGCTTAGAGGGACATCCCTCCATACACGTGTATGGAGGGAGGCAGAGTTGGTGCCAGCTATCACAGCTGGCACAAAATATCTCCATAAAGTAGATGAACAGTGGTCGGCTGCCCAAAAATGTCATTTTGACAAAATTTAGTGCCGACCGGCAACAAACAGTGCCGACCGGCAATAAAAAGTGCCGATGGCATCAAAAACCAGCCGGTGACCTTTAGCTGCTGCCGGTGGTGTGTGGGGATGCCTCACAAGGCATTCCCTGCCCCTCCAAGGCAAGATGCAAGTGTTTGGTGCAAAACCAGACACTTAACGGTCGAAATCGGAGATCCTGAGGCAAGGCACGTAGCCGAGACCTCCGGGAACTCCAAACGAACACAAACATGGATGATCACCGAGTATTCAAACGGTGACGTCCAAGTCTTGAGGACGGTCAAAAATGGGGTGTCTACATCTACACAACTCACCCCTCATTTTCATGAACGAATCAAAGGAGAAGTAAACTTAAGCCACAAACCACTAACTCAAGCAATTTCATTGCATGATGGCTTGTGAATCAAAGTATGCAAGTTCAATAAATGCGACAAAATATGACTCTAATCTCTTCCCTTTCATGGAATTGATCAAGGGAAGTGGTGACCTTGGAAACTTATATCATTTCAACACTAATGAGTATAAACTGCCTCAAGTTTCCATGTGTTCAATTAACGTCCAATTGAACACAACCAAATTATTATCTTGCACCATTTTAGTCTCAATTTTAGTTACTCAATTTTAAATTACCATCCGTTCTTTAATTCATTAAGTCCAATAGTGAGTTTAAGTCCTCTAAATGGAAGAAACGTCAAACAAGGAGTTGTTCTTGGCATGAGAGAGATGTAATGCCCTGGTAATGAATCTCCGAAGAGATTAAACCATTTAGCATGGAAGGTCTCTTTCTCATGCTAAAAACAACATATATGGACATCAATTCATCACTTTCAATTAGATTACAATAATATACATTATAACAATAAATCAAAGCAAAAGAGCTAAATAAGTAAGAAATGCAAGAAAATGAAAGGTTTGTGAAATTCACCTCCCAATGAAATGATGAACTCCTTAGTTCACAAACTCCCTCTTGATCACCCTCAAGTATAGGAAGTGTGTTCTCAAATCCTCAATCCGAAATTATGGAGTGTTTTTGGTGTATGGAAATGAGGAATTTCAGTAGTTATGGAAGTTTGAAAGTATTTTGGCTCAAGGTTGAAATGTAGACAAAATAACTCTCCTTTCTCTCTAACTCTCTTGAATCATTTTCCCTCTTTTTTTAACATCTCCCTTGCTTTATATAAGCAACATAATATAATATAATAATATAAATATATACATATAATATAATATATATATATATATATATGTTTGATGTCGGCAACCGAGCTAACCGACATTACAAATGTTTTTATTATTTTTATTATATAATATATATAATATAAATATTATATAATATACATCTATATACATATAATATAATATAAAAAATATATAATTTATACCAATTTATATAGAAATACCAAAAATATAAAAAAAAAAACCTCATAAAATTATGCAAAATTACAAAATACTAAACTAATGAAATATTTAGCAGTTTAAAACAATTTGGCCATAATGGTGAAGGTTGGGATTAAAATTCAAATTCCATCTCTCTTACTGAGGATTTTGTGAGAAACACATTCTAATTGTCATCATCAGGTAATCAAAAGAAAGCGTCCAAGTCTTAGAACCGGTCAAAATGGGGTGTCTATAGCTATATACAGTTTAAGGACAATATTACGGATCCGTTAAACAAACGGTTAAATCGAGATTTAGTAGGAAAGTCATCAAAATGACTGGGGTTAAGGCCTTTAGCAAATGTTACTAAAACGAAAAACCCAATGTAGTTGGCTGGAGATCCCAAGAACTAAGTTCAAAGGAATAACCTAATTACGTGTAACGGGTGAATCACTATGGAGGTAAATCCTCCTACCCACTTCTTAATACAGTGATACCTTGTGGAATGGAAGGTTAAGCTGATGCTTTTAATGACCTAAGTGCTGTGAATAATCAACTATGCTATAGCGAGATACCTTATGTAGATCACGTATGTGAGTGCGAAGGGGGGCCGCTTCTTTAAGAACTGACGATGCCGAATTCTTTAAAAATACTAGTTGAACCAGGCTAGTGTTCCACGGCCAATCCGGACACACCAGTGAGAACAAGAATAATGGTTGGAGTAACTCCTGTGTGAGTTCTATTATCTCGATTTACACAAACGGCAGAACAATTCAAAACATCACGTTTACTAGTTAGCCAGTAAATTCGATAATCTTTCACTACGAAAGGTTCAAGGCCAACAACTACCTTTTCTGATGCAGGGTTATTCTGTGTGCTCTCTCTCAGAGTCTTTGTTGTTAGGCGTTGTCCGTTTTTCTTTATTCGGCCAATTTTATTCATGTGGGGGATTGTTGGAAAATAATGGTTTTTTAGTAACTTTAATTTGAAATTAAAGTGGGACCCAATCGCGTTGAGGTGGGTTTTGTATTCTTTTAAGTGAGAAAATTGCAACACAAAAATAATAAGCCGAAACCATTAAGTTGTGAATGAGAATTGTCTCATAAAGTGGGCACCAATAAAGTTGGGTTTAGATTTGGACTTAGTCTTGGTTTGGACTGGACCTAGACTTATACTTGTGCATTTGCTGGTTTGGTCTTAGACTTAAACTTGGACCTAGTCTTGAGCTTTAGGCTGAGCTGTGTTGGTGTGAAAACCCATCTTTTAATTATTCTTTAAAAAATTAATTAATTAATTTTGTCTACAGTCTATCTGAATTATATATTAGTGTAAAAGTTAGTTTTAAATTGACTCAATTCAATCACTAACAAGACATTATTAAGAATAATAATTTTGTGGGTGTTCAATATTTGTTGTTTATAAATTATTTTAATTAGGATTCAATATAATAATTATTCTTACTAAATACCTTAGTTAAAAATCTTAGTGTGTCAATTTTCAGAAACCCACACAAAAAAAAAAAAAAAAGAGGGAATCAAACCTTTGCAGAATTTTGGTAGAGGCTTTCAACATGTTGATTTGCATGCTTGTTTAGGGAAGAAGAGCTAATGATGCTCTTGGAATTGAGAGAAAGAAAACTTAAAATGAAGAGAGAGAGAGAGAGAGAGAGAGAGAGAGAGAGAGAGAGAGATGTGTGCAACAAACATTGTATATATATATATATATGCATGCAAGCCTTCATTGTCTATAGGGTGCATGCGAGCATTCGGTGAGAAAAAAAAAAAAAAAAAAAAGAAGAGAGAAATCCCTAAGGCAACCAAGCTTAGTGATAGGAGAGGAAGAAGAGTAGGAGATTAAGGAAGCCAAAATTCTCAACCATTTTGTCACCCTATTACTAAGTAAGAAAACCCTCTCAACCCACTCATTTCTTTTTATTAGTGAAATTTTCAGATTACTTCCTTGTGATTAAAATGACTACTCATAAATAGAAATTTTATATATATATGTAGGAATTTTGTGATCAAAATAGTCTGTTTTGAATATGCTAGCATGTTGCCCGAATTCTTAGACAATTTTATACTCAGAATTTCGAGATGATTTCTTCTACAAAGTTGTTAATAATGATGTCTAGTTTATCCATAAATTTTTGGAAACAATTTTCGAGCTTTCTACGAATTTATACAAATTTTTAACTAAATCTGAAACTGTGTTGAGAATAATCTGTCTTGAATCTGCCAGCGTGTTACCCGAATTTTTAGACAATTTTATACTCCGAATTTCGAGATGATTTCTTCTACAAAGTTGTTGATAATGATGTCTAGTTTATCCAGAAATTTTTGGAAAAAATTTTCAAGCTTTCTAAGAATTTATACAAATTTTTAACTAAATCTGAAACTGTGTTGAGAATAATCTGTCTTGAATCTGCCAGCATGTTACCCGAATTTTTAGACAATTTTATACTCAGAATTTTGAGATGATTTCTTCTACAAAGTTGTTGATAATAATGTCTAGTTTATCCAAAAAAATTTGGAAACAATTTCCGAGCTTTCTACGAATTTATACAAATTTCTAACCAAATCTGAAACTGTGAGACAGATTTTACCATGTATTTGAAAATTTATTTAAAATTCTATACTAAGTCAAATCTGGTAATTTCTAACTAAAAGATGAAATTTGAGAAGTCTAGTTTCATGATAAATTTTTAGATTATGGGTTTGATCTACCAATTTAAGCATGGAATTAATGTAAGGAAATGTGACAAATCTGTGTCATAAACACCCTTGGAATTTGTTTAGAATTATTTATAAGTTATGTTTGGAAATTGTTTTCTAAAAAATAACCATAACATGTTTATTGAGTATCCTGTAGATTGATATGAATTTTAGGGTTGTATAAGTAATGTATTTATAATTTTATTTGCAAGATATATACTCTGAAAATTTTTCTGGACAAAATAAAATCACCACTTTAATATTATGCTAGTCTAATTTTGTAAATCAAAAATTTGTGCATGTGTGTATTTATGGTTTAATTCTTGTATCTAAGTTATTATTTCATACCATGGTCTAAATAAATTGTTTATTTAAATTCTGTACTTTTATTTAGTATTGTGTGACACATGCAATATTTTATGATTGGGAATTTTAATGAGTTGGTATAACATTACTTGTGATTAAAAATTTGGAATTATTTGTGATTAATATCAAAATTAACTGAAATGATTAACGGCATATACAAAGTTAACAATTGACGGTTAATACCAGTTGTTCGGGGTGAGTCTTGGTTTAAAGGCTGTACGGAATTAAGGGTTGACGGTTAACACCGGTTGTTCAGGGTGAGCCCTGGTTTTGAGAATTCCCACGTAAATTGTGTTGCGAAACTCTAAGATGACACGGGACTTATTTGAACCCTTTTTGGTATTCGGTTTTGGAATAAGGGTGGATGTGCAGGTGGCACACAGGGAGGTTACTTACCCCTGGCAGACCGTTTCCTTGGGGCAGACCACTGATGCCACTACTTGGGTATATAACTCCGGACGTGGGCATCCCTGGTAGTTACGGTTGGTAACACTTAAATATTTGACCAAGGGAGGGTTTCAAATTAACCGTTGCCATGCTTAGTGGTTAGTATGTTAAATCTCTTTGGTGAGATTTCGAGTGTCATCTAATTTATTAAAATTACTGAAATTATTCTAATGGTTGTAATTTCTGTGCATAATTATATTGTTATCTCATGTTTAGAATATTATTATTTTTCTCTTAAAAAGAATGGTAGGTTGGTTACGTTTTCTTACTGTGTTGCAAAACTCATGGCATATATTTTGTTGCCCTGGCGTTTCATGCCAAATTTTGTCGAAGAAAGGACTGGGCCTGAAATTGGAGCTACTGCCAATATCGAACCTTGGCTGACTTAGAGTCGAGATTTTATCAGAATAAAATCCTATTATCCCTTGTATTAGGATTAAACTATGTTGTGACGTTGTGTGTGAACTTGTAGTTTTATTTTGTCGTTGGACTTTGACTATGTAAGAACTTAAAAGTTCCTAACTAGTAGTTAAAATTTTATCTAGCAAGTTATTGTTATTTAAATCTTATGACGTTTCAAAAAAAAATTTGGGGCGTCACAGCTTGGTATCAGAGCCTAGGTTTGAACCTTTGGGCCATGGGTAGTAGTTTATTATTTTTACAATTAAGAAAACCTTAAGTTAATTTGTAATTCTCGGTGACCTAACTAAGTTAGAACCTTTTTATTTGTAGGATGCCAGGGTCATCAGACATTAACTCTAACGAGGAAAATTCGGTGGAAAACTATGACATAGAATCTAACCCAAGTAAAGAAGTGGAGATGTCTATAGAAGACTATGAATCCATAGAATCCGACCCAAGTGAAGAAGTGGAAATGCCTATAGAAGACTATGAATCTGAGCCTGAGCTTGACCCTGAACCTGATCCTGAACTTGAGCCTAAACCTGAGTCTGAAGAAGTTGAAGAAGTTGTACCAATATACAACCCGCCGGAGGTTATTGTGATTGAGTCAGACACTGAGGATGAGTCTATGGAAGGCAATACCGAGGGGAACCCTGGAGATATAGGAGCCACGTTTGAGGGTTGGGATGTGCAAAACGGGTTGCAGATTGGCTCTTTTGTATATGTCAGACTTTATCCCCTCAGAGGTTGTGCTTGGAAAAATGAGAGTTGGGTGGGCACCTATATCGGACCTATCCAGATTCTAAGACAAGAGACTCCCTGGGTATATCAATTAGGCCCTTTCAAGGATGGTTTCACTGATAGGGTGGGCGACCTTTTTGACTTTTGGAGCCTTCAGTGTATCATGCCCGACCCAAGCAGAATTGTGAGGAGAGATGGGTCAGTGAACTTCAGGGACTGGAGGACTTATCGGGAGGAGCCAGTGTTGCTGCTAGGGCATCGTGTGTGCGAAACTGCTATCTTCGTAAGGGTGCTGTGGCGATTCATGGGACTTTTCCAAGCCACATGGGAGCCAGAAGCCCTGGTATGGAGAGACTTTCCTTGGCTATTTTAAGGGGTCTTAAGGGAACTATAAACTAGGCTAACTGATTGTTTTGTATGCTCACAAGTAAAAGAAATTGCCTAGTTTAGAATTGTGAGTGTAGGAGTTAACTCGGATTGTAGGGGCTATCTCTTGCCCGTAGTATGTTATTTAATCTTTTCCTTTGTTTTATTTGTATTTTGCTAATTGTAACTTATCTAATCTAATTAATGAAGTCTTTTTTTTTAAACTATCCTTGCACATAAATATAATAATAATAATAATGATAATAAATAAATGAATAAATCACAAGAAAATCCCATCATGCAGAATGGCTGGACGAACAAGAAATAATAACAACGGTAATGGTGATAGAGTGCCTGATGGCGATGTTGCTCGAATTATACGCGCGATTGCTGATAGGGTAGGCAATATACCACCCCGAAACCAAGATCAAAACAAATCGGAGATGATAGCAAAATTTGAAAAGCTACGTCCCCACAAATTCCTTGGTGGATCAAACCCCCATGAAGCTGAAGCTTGGTTAAGACAAATTAAGAAGTTGCTAGATACCTCCGACATTCGAAATGAACAAGATAGAGTGACCATGGCGGCATTTCAAATGGAAGGGGAAGCAGATCATTGGTGGGAAATGATCAAGAGTACTCGACAAGTAGAGACATTAACTTGGAGACAGTTCGAAGATCTGTTCATGGAAAAGTATTTTCCTAACTCGCTAAAACAAGAAATGATTCAAGAGTTCCTCCAACTGAAACAAGGAAAAATGTCAGTCGCTCAATATGCGAACCGTTTTGAAGCTCTTTCACGGTACGCTTTAGCCATAGTAGCAAATGAAGAGGATAAGGTTAGGCGATTTGAATAGGGCTTGGACACAGACATTAGAGGAAGATTGATCGCAGTGCAACTCTCCACCTATGCCCAGATGGTGGATCGAGCTTTAATTGTGGAACGAGAGTTAGCAGATTCCCAACGCATTCGAAATCAGCGATCAAGGAACAACAACCAACCACGCGGAGGAGGCCCAGTCCGCAACACCAGAAACCATCCTGTGCCAGCACCCTATGCCGGGGGAATGCAACAGCAACAAAGGCAGAATCAAGGAAACCAGCAAGGGGGAAACTTTGTAAATGAGTGGAAAGGAAGATGTTTCAGATGTGGTCAACAGGGGCATCGTCGAAGTGAGTGTCCTCAAGGTGGGGAGTATTTTATGGATCAGCGAGGGGCACAGCAATACAACAGATGCCAACCTGGGCAAGGTTCTAAGCCTACTCAAAATACTCAGACCAACAAAGGGCAACCACAAGCCTCTAGGAATGCAGGCCGACCAAGAACACAACCACAAGGAGCTGGAAATGGGAAGAAACCAGGAGAGACTAACCAACAAGCAGTAGGGAGAGTGTATGCTCTCCAAGAAGAAAAAGATGTTGATAACCCATTAGTGATTCAAGGTATGTTAATCCTTATGAATTCTTGGGTTAAAGTATTGTTTGATTCTGGAGCTTCGCATTCTTTTATATCCACTGCATGTGTGACAAGTTTGGGTCTAGCGCCAGAGACGCTAGGGATAGCTATGAGTGTCGCTTCGCCCTTAGGAGGTCAAACCCGAGTAAATCTAGTATGTAAATCTTGCGAGCTAGAAATCTCCGGTTCACATTTGATCTGTGATCTAAGAGTTATGGATATGTCTGATTTTGACGTCATCCTAGGAATGGACTGGTTGTCAATTCATCGAGCCATTATTGATTGTTACTGTAAGACAGTGACAGCATCCTCCCTTAACGGCACGAAAGTTCAATTTAAAGGGGATAGACAAGATTCTCTAACTCCAACGTGTCGCAAGTCGCGATGGCATGATCAACTAAACGGATGGTTGGCAAGCCTAATTTTGGAAGACGAAAATCGAGAGGATCCAGGATTACCCCATGTGGTGTGCGAGTACGCTGACGTTTTCCCTGACGAATTACCAGGATTACCTCCAAAACGAGATGTAGATTTCACGATTGAGCTTCAACCCGGGACTTCACCGATTTCAATAGCACCACATCGTATGGCGCAAGCTAACTTCAAGAATTGAAGGAGCAGTTGCAAGAACTGTTGAGTAAGAAGTTCATCAGACCAAGTACGTCCCCTTGGGAAGTGCCAGCATTATTCGCAAAGAAGAAGGATGGGACCTTAAGATTGTGCATCGATTATCGACAACTAAATCGAGCCACCATTAAAAATCGATATCCCTTACCCAGAATTGATGACTTGTTTGATCAATTAAGAGGTTCAAAATATTTTTCCAAAATTGACCTTAGGTCGGGATACCACCAACTTCGTGTTAGAGGAGAAGATATACCCAAAACTGCATTTCGAACCCGTTATGGCCACTATGAGTTTGTGGTAATGCCATTTGGTTTGACAAATGCTCCTGGGGTATTCATGAGTTTAATGAACAAAATTTTTACCCCCTATTTAGACCAATTTGTGGTAGTATTCATTGATGATATTTTGATATACTCACGATCGGAGGAAGACCACGAGCAACATCTAAGAACCGTTTTGAAAATTCTAAGAGAAAACCAATTGTATGCTAAAGCTAGCAAATGTGAATTTTGGTTGAAGGAAGTAAAGTTCTTAGGTCATGTTGTGTCTGAATCAGGGATATCAGGGGACCCTGCTAAAATAGAAGCAGTAATGGGGTGGAAACAACCTAAGAATACGTTTGAGATTCGTAGTTTCTTGGGATTAGCAGGTTATTATAGGAGATTCATTCAGGATTTCTCCAAATTAGCCAAGCCGATGACACGCCTAACGCAAAAAGGAGTAAAGTTTGAATGGAACGAAGCGTGTGAACAGTCATTTCAAGAACTCAAGAAGAGACTGACAAGCGCTCCTATATTAATCATACCCGAACGTGACGTTGGGTACACTGTTTATTGTGATGCCTCTAAGGAAGGGTTAGGTAGTGTGTTAATGCAAAACGGGAAGGTAGTAGCTTACGGATCAAGACAATTGAAGAATCATGAGAAAAATTATCCTACTCACGATCTGGAGTTGGCGGCTGTGGTCTATGCACTTAAGACTTGGCGACATTACCTTTATGGCGAAAAATTTGAGATATTTACCGATCACAAAAGCTTGAAGTACTTGTTCACCCAAAGAGATTTGAACATGAGGCAGAAACGCTGGATGGAGTACCTTGAAGATTACCAATTCACCATATCTTATCATCCCGGGAAGGCTAATATTGTAGCAGATGCACTAAGTCGAAAGACAAGAGAGATTGTAGCCAGCGTATCAATTAAAGAATGGGAAATGGTAAGCACTATGAATGAGTTTAAGTTACAGCCAGAGACTCAGAATGGGAAGGGTAGGTTGTTTACAATAGTTGCAACACCCCAACTTCTTACCAAAGTGTTGGAAGCCCAAAGATTTGATCAGGAGACCGACTTCATCAAGGCCCGATTACTGACCGAGGAATCTTCACCGGATTGGACACTCCATCAAGATGGTAGTTTAAGGTATTTAGGTAGAATTTTTGTGCCAAACATCGAACAATTAAGAGACGAAGTACTTAAAGAATTTCACCATTCAGTTTTTGCGATTCATCCGGGAGGAAACAAGATGTACCAGGATCTTAAGCGACAGTATTGGTGGAGTGGAATGAAGAAGGACGTTGCTCAATTCGTATCTAAGTGCTTGACGTGTCAGCAAGTGAAGGCAGAACATCAAAAGCCGGCAGGGAAACTCCAACCTTTACCAATACCTAAGTGGAAATGAGAACACATAACAATGGATTTTGTAACAGGATTACCCCGGTCGCCGCAAGGCCATGATGCCATTTGGGTGGTAGTTGATCGATTAACTAAGACGGCACATTTCCTACCAATAGGACTAGCAGGTACACTCGAATCTTTAAGTCGATTATTTATTCGAGAAATCATTAGATTGCACGGAGTACCAGTCTCAATAGTGTCAGATCGTGATTCTCGTTTTACGTCACAGTTCTGGCAAAGTCTGCAAAAGGCCTTGGGTACAGAGTTGTGTTTTAGTACAGCTTTTCACCCTCAAACTGACGGTCATTCAGAAAGAACAATTCAGACTTTAGAAGACATGCTTTGAGCTTATGTGATGGACTTTAAAGGTAGTTGGGAGAAATATTTACCACTAGTCGAATTCTCTTACAATAACAGTTTTCAAGCAAGTATTGGTATGGCACCGTATGAAGCTTTGTACGGACGGCCTTGCCGGTCACCAATATGTTGGACAGAAGTCGGAGAAGCACCTCTTTTAGGGCCAGAGTTAGTTCAAGAAACTACCGAGAAGGTGAAACTAATTAGGCAAAGGCTTGAGACCGCTCAGAGTAGGCAGAAAAGCTATGCAGATCAAAGGAGAAGACCTTTAGCATTTAAAGTTGGAGATCATGTGTTTCTGAAAATACAGCCTCGCCGAGGAGTTGTTCGTTTCGGAAAGAAGGGAAAGTTGTCACGTCGTTTCATTGGACCTTTCGAAATTTTGGACAAAATAGGAGAAGTGGCGTACCGTTTGGCTCTACCGCCTCAACTGGCTGGAGTACATAATGTTTTCCACGTCTCTATGCTACGGAAATACGAGCCACACCCTTCTCACATCATCAATTGGGAGGAAATTAATCTTGATAAAGACGTGACATTTGAAGAAAAGCCTGTCAAGATTTTAGATCGTCGCGAGAAGAAATTACGAGGCAAAACTATACCATTGGTTCGAGTTCTCTGGAGACATCGTGGGACGGAAGAGTCAACGTGGGAGCGAGAAGATATGATACGTGTCAATTACCCTCAACTATTCGAGTCTAAAGGTACGAATTAATTTCGAGGACGAAATTTTCTTTTAGGAGGGTAGATTGTGAAAACCCATCTTTTAATTATTCTTTAAAGAAAATTAATTAATTTTGTCTACAGTCTATCTGAATTATATATTAGTGTAAAAGTTAGTTTTAAATTGACTCAATTCAATCACTAACAAGACATTATTAAGAATAATAATTTTGTGGGTGTTCAATATTTATTGTTTATAAATTATTTTAATTAGGATTCAATATAATAATTATTCTTACTAAATACCTTAGTTAAAAATCTTAGTGTGTCAATTTTCAGAAACCCACACAAAAAAAAAAAAAAAAAAAAAAGAGGGAATCAAACCTTTGCAGAATTTTGGTGGAGGCTTTCCACATGTTGATTTGCATGCTTGTTTAGGGAAGAAGAGCTAACGATGCTCTTGGAATTGAGAGAAAGAAAACTTAGAATGAAGAGAAAGAGAGAGAGAGAGAGAGAGATGTGTGCAACAAACATTGTATATATATATGCATGCAAGCCTTCATTATCTATAGGGTGCATGCGAGCATTCGGTGAGAAAAAAAAAGAAAAAGAAGAGAGAAATCCCTAAGGCAACCAAGCTTAGTGATAGGAGAGGAAGAAGAGTAGGAGATTAAGGAAGCCAAAATTCTCAACCATTTTGTCACCCTATTACTAAGTAAGAAAACCCTCTCAACCCTCTCATTTCTTTTTATTAGTGAAATTTTCAGATTACTTCCTTGTGATTAAAATGACTACTCATAAATAGAAATTTTATATATATATGTAGGAATTTTGTGATCAAAATAGTCTGTTTTGAATATGCTAGCATGTTGCCTAAATTTTTAGACAATTTTATACTCAAAATTTCGAGATGATTTCTTCTACAAAGTTGTTGATAATGATGTCTAGTTTATCCAGAAATTTTTGGAAACAATTTTCGAGCTTTCTACGAATTTATACAAATTTTTAACTAAATCAAAAACTGTGTTGAGAATAATCTGTCTTGAATCTGCCAGCGTGTTACCCGAATTTTTAGACAATTTTATACTCAGACTTTAGAGATAATTTCTTCTACAAAGTTGTTAATAATGATGTCTAGTTTATCCATAAATTTTTGGAAACAATTTTCGAGCTTTCTACGAATTTATACAAATTTTTAACTAAATCTGAAACTGTGTTGAGAATAATCTGTCTTCAATCTGCCAGCATGTTACCCGAATTTTTAGACAATTTTATACTCAGAATTTCGAGATGATTTCTTCTACAAAGTTGTTGATAATGATGTCTAGTTTATCCAGAAAGTTTTGGAAACAATATTTGAGCTTTCTACGAATTTATACAAATTTTTAACTAAATCTGAAACTGTGTTGAGAATAATCTGTCTTCAATCTGCCAGCATGTTACCCGAATTTTTAGACAATTTTATACTCAGAATTTTGAGATGATTTCTTCTACAAAGTTGTTGATAATAATGTCTAGTTTATCCAAAAATTTTTGGAAACAATTTTCGAGCTTTCTACGAATTTATAAAAATTTATAACTAAATCTGAAATTGTAAGACAGATTTTACCATGTATTTGAAAATTTATTTAAAATTCTATACTAAGTCAAATCTGGTAATTTCTAACTAAAAGATGAAATTTGAGAAGTCTAGTTTCATGATAAATTTTTAGATTATGGGTTTGATCTATAAATTTAAGCAGGGAATTAATGTAAGGAAATGTGACAAATCTGTGTCATAAACACCCTTGGAATTTGTTTAGAATTATTTATAAGTTATGTTTGGAAAATGTTTTCTGAAAAATAACCATAACATGTTTATTGAGTATCCTGTAGATTGATATGAATTTTAAGGTTATATAAGTAATGTATTTATAATTTTATTTGGAAGATATATACTCTGAAAATTTTTCTGGACAAAATAAAATCACCACTTTAATATTATGCTAGTCTAATTTTGTAAATCAAAAATTTGTGCATGTGTGTATTTATGGTTTAATTCTTGTATCTAAGTTATTATTTCATACCATGGTTTAAATAAATTGTTTATTTAAATTATGTACTTTTATTTAGTATTGTGTGACACATGCAACATTTTATGATTGGAAATTTTAATGAGTTGGTATAACATTACTTGTGATTAAAAATTTGGAATTATTTGTGATTAATATCAAAATTAACTGAAATGATTAACGGCATATACAAAGTTAACAATTGACGATTAATACCAGTTGTTCGGGGTGAGTCTTGGTTTAAAGACTGTACAGAATTAAGGATTGACGGTTAACACCGGTTGTTCAGGGTGAGCCCTGGTTTTGAGAATTCCCACGTAAATTGTGTTGCGAAACTCTAAGATGGCACGGGACTTATTTGAACCCTTTTTGGTATTCGGTTTTGGAATAAGGGTGGATGTGCAGGTGGCACACAGGGAGGTTACTTACCCCTGGCAGACCGTTTCCTTGGGGCAGACCACTAATGCCACTACTTGGGTATACAACTCCGGACGTGGGCATCCCTGGTAGTTATGGTTGGTAACACTTAAATATTTGACCAAGGGAGGGTTTCAAATTAACCGTTGCCATGCTTAGTGGTTAGTAAGTTAAATCTCTTTGGTGAGATTTCGAGTGTCATCTAATTTATTAAAATTACTGAAATTATTCTAATGGTTGTAATTTCTATGCATAATTATATTGTTATCTCATGTTTAGAATATTATTATTTTTCTCTTAAAAAGAATGGTAGGTTGGTTACGTTTTCTTACTGTGTTGCAAAACTCATGGCATATATTTTGTTGCCCTGGCGTTTCATGCCAGATTTTGTCGAAGAAGGGACTGGGGCTGAAATTGGAGCTGCTGCCAATATCGAACCTTGGCTGACTTAGAGTCAAGATTTTATCAGAATAAAATCCTGTTATCCCTTGTATTAGGATTAAACTATGTTGTGAAGTTGTGTGTGAACTTGTAGTTTTATTTTGTCGTTGGACTTTGACTATGTAAGAACTTGAAAGTTCCTAACTAGTAGTTAAAATTTTATCTAACAAGTTATTGTTATTTAAATCTTATGACGTTTCAAAAAAAAATTTGGGGCGTCACAGTTGGGCTTAGTTTGTGCATGTGTTTGAGATTGGGCTTTAATCGGATTCTAACCCAATACCCGTATCAATTTTGCAACCCATCTAGTTTAATTCTCAAAACTTATGCATTGTATACATATTATGATTTATATAACGGTTTTGGAGTTTTGAACCTTTGTGACTCTAGCCCTAATGGCCAGAGTTAATAACATTTGATGACCCCATTGATGTTAGCCTTCATGGCTAAGGCTCTCCCCTACTAGTATAAATAGAGGCCTTTCTCCTCTAACTTAGTAGGTTGTTTTTAGAGAGGTTTTGTGATGGAAAATGAAATGGTGTTTTGAGATAAAAAGTTGGAGATGGCTTTTTACACGAAAGAAAAATTTTCCTATCTTTTTTTGTTAGCCTTTTCTTTGGTTCTTGTTAGAGAGAGTGTATCCATTGTCAAGTTCGCCGAAGCTATTCAAAAAGTGCTTCTGTATTAGCTGGTTTCGACCGTCGTATACTGGGAAATAGACGTCGGCATACCTCCAGCATCCATCGGGAGGGGGTGAATCTATTTTAAGGAAACTGTCTACTGCGGGCTTTGGTTTGCTTCTTTTCTTATAATTTGTTCCTAAAGTTTTCAATATTTAGTTTACAAAGATGAGTTCTAATATTTAGTTATCCATATTAATAATTTATTCTATTAGTAATTTAATCTAATTCATTTCTGTATTTTTAGTTGTGTCGTTTATTCTGTATTTCATCATTTTTAATAAAAAATCATTTTGTCATTTCTATTTAATTTATTTTATATATTTTTCGTGTATTATTGTGGAAAAATACCAACAAACTCTTCATCTCTTCTTCCTCTCAGATCTCAGATCTCAGATCTTCTCTCTCCTCTGATCTCTATCAACAGCAACTCTTCTCTCTGATCCCAACTCACTACGGCGCCTCCGTCCTCCACCGTCGAGAGTTTGATAAGTTAGCCACTGTAGACACCCCATTTTTGACCGACCTTAAGACTCAGACGTCACCAGTTGAGCACTTGGTGATATTGCATAATGTGCTCGTTCAGAAGTTTCAGAGTTGCGGCCGGGAGCCCTGCCTCCGGACTTCCGAACCCTTTTCTGTGCCTTGTCTCGGTTTGCGAACCAGACTCGGTTTTCTCTGTTTCTTTTCCTGAGGGGAGGGAGAGGTCCCGTAGACCATCTCTCAATGTCCGTAGGCTACATTTGGTGGCCGTAGGCCATTTTACCCATTTCGGAGTCCGGTTCCCGGTTTTCGGAGCCGTCAGGCCGTGTGCCTCGGTTCGGGACCGCTTAACCATCTCCTATTGCTCTGATTTTTAGCATACATCTTATTTCATCCCTTTTGAGGGACACTGGGGTCTGAGAAACCCACTTCGTGGCCGAACGCCATTTTCGGTGCTTAACAGCCCATTTTCGGGACCCCGAACTGCGTGTTTTGGTCCCCGAGCTCTCGTTTTGCAACGGTTTTCGTTCATTTTTGGCAGGTACCTCTGTTTTATCACTGGGAAGGTCACTGAAGGGTGGGAGGCCAGCAATTGTTGCAGCAGCCAGTTATCTCTCTTCCGGAGCCTCCCGGCGCCCGTTTTTCGCACTTCCGGGCTAATGTTGAATACCTTGGAGCTAGTGTTGCCAACTTTCAACCACATATCTGTGATCTACACACTTGAGAGGCCACTAAAAGTTGGTGGCCGGCCATTAAGGTCACCTGACCCTTTTGACCCCTTTCTTCCGGGCTAATGTTGAACCCCTTGGACCCTTTTTCTTGAACTTTGAACCACATATTTGTGATGTACACACTTGGGAGGATCCTAATATCATATGGCCGGCCATTAATTCCTTTTGACCCTTTTGAACCCCTCCTAAAATTGGCCTGTTCTCTCTCCTGTTTTAGAATTTCCAAATTCGAACCACGGGGTTGTGAAGAGAAGACCTGGGAGGCCACCAATATGTGGTGGCCGGCCACTAATTGTACTTGACCCTTTTGACCCCTAGCTGGCCGGCTAGGGGGGGTGGCTGGCCGGCCACCTGCAGAAAAAGTAAAGGGCCGGCCATCTTCCTCATGATTGGTACTTTACAGCTGTGCAGCCCTTTCCCCCAGAAAATATCCCAATCCGGGGGATATTTTGTGGGGGAAAGCTTACCTCCTTTTTGCCCCACCTTTACACCCTCTTTTTGTCCATATAACCAGCTGGTGGCATCACATTTGGGGGTTGGAAAAATTGTTCTTCAAGCCTCAAGATCCATATCTCCCTCCATCCTTCTCATTTTCCTAAAAAGCTCCAAGTCCTACACCACCATTTACACTACAACACCAAGCTCTACCACCACCACTCCATTCCAAGATCAAGGAGAGGAATTCCAGCAGCTAAGAGGCAACAAATTTGGCCCAAGAAGCAACAAAAGAATTGGTCTTCAAGGGTAAGTTGCAATTTCCCCTTTTTGGCCCTTTTCTTGGATCTTTTGCAAGTCATCCATGCTTTTTGCTTTGAGCTCCGGCCATAACTGAAAGTGGCCTTATTTTGAGCTCATTTTCATGTCTCATTAAGGGCTCAACCCTGTTTGAGCCCTCCATATGCCACTTGCTTCAATACCCTTCGTAAATACCGTTTTCTTGCATGTTTTGTTAGCCCACCATGCTTTGGTTTTTGGTCGATTTACAGGCCTAGAGATAGTCTTATTTTGACCTTATTAACATGTTTCATTAAAGGTCTTTGGCCATTTGTGGAATATTTTGCATACCTCATGTTATAGCCTCTTTTGAGCCTTATTTTGCATTGCATTTCTAGCATGTTTTTATACTGTTTTGGCCATTTTACAGTTCTATAAATATGCTTATTTTTGGTCCCTCTTCAATGTTTTAGAAGGGAATTTTTCAGTTTGAGCATTGTATATACCACTTGCCTCTTTGGCCACCTTTTGGTCCGTTTTCTTGCATAAAAGCTTAGCCTTATCTATGTTTGTTTTTTAGGATTTTACAGTTCTGTAAATGTGCATATTTTTGGTCCCTCTTCAATATTGTAGAAGGGCCCGAACCTGTTCGAGGACAGTAGCTATGAGTTGCTTCTTAATCTCATGTTTATTCCCCATTTTTGCATGCTTGTTTTGACCTGTTTTTGTCCACTGTTTGGCCATGCTATAAACTGGAAAAGTGCTTATTTTGGGGCTGCCTTGCTTCTGTCTTTTCATTCCATGTCCATATTGTGCGTGTTTGGCATAGCTGCAGGCCATTTCGGGTGCCATAATCGCATTTCGGGACAATTCCATGCATTTCATGTCATTTCGCCTCATTTCGGGACTGTTTTCCCCCATATTTTACTGCTGAAAATCCATTACCATGTTTGCATATCATTTCCCATGCCATAATTTGCATTTTTGCATTGCCTCGGTTTGCGTGCCCGTGTGCACGCATTTCGAGGCACTTCATTTTCATCCATCGGCATCCTATGTGAGTGTGGCTGAGGCTCACTCATGTTGGTATAAGTCCATATCATGTTTCCATGTCATTGCATTGCGTATGCCATCGCCTCGGTTTGCGTGCCCGTGTGCACGCATTTCGAGGCACTTCATTTTCTGCCATCGGCATCTCATGTGAGTGCGGCTGAGGCTCTCTCATGTTAGTATAAGTCCATGTTGCATTTTCCATGTCATTCGCATCGCTTTTGCATCGCCTCGGTTTGCGTGCCCGTGTGCACGCATTTCGAGGCACTTCATTTTTATCCGACGGCATCCTATGTGAGTGTGGCTGAGGCTCACTCATGTTGGTATAAGCCCACATCATGTTTCCATGCCATTTTATCGCATTTTGCCATTGCCTCGGTTTGCGTGCCCGCATGCACGTATTTCGAGACACATGCCATTGCCTCGGTTTGCGTGCCCGCATGCACGTATTTCGAGACACATATCATTGCCTCGGTTTGCGTGCCCGCGTGCACGTATTTCGAGACACCTATCATCGCCTCGGTTTGCGTGCCCGCGTGCACGTATTTCGAGACGCATATCATCGCCTCGGTTTGCGTGCCCGCGTGTACGTATTTCGAGACGCATATCATCGCCTCGATTTGCGTGCCCGCGTGCACATATTTCGAGGCACCTCATTTTCAGTGCATTCTGTCATTTTCTCGGTTTGCGTGCCCGTGTGCACGCATTTCGAGACACCTCATTTTCATAGCATTGTGTATGTTAGGATTGCATCTTAGTTGCATTTCACGCATATCATGCATATTGCATCGTGTCCGGAATAGGAGTTAGCCCGGGCACGGGAAACGAGGTACATTTCGTACTCCGAGTGACGGAATGTGTCTCAATTCCCCCAGTCACCGACACTCCGGATTATCCATGATGGAGTTAGGTTTTAGCTGTAGTTTCATGTGCATTCATCCTATATTGAGTTGTGTATTTCGACTCCTCGGCCATCATGCCTCAGTACGCGTGATTGGTGGCACGAGGATCGAGACATGCATATATCTGTGCAAATACATTGCTATGCCCCTTTCCTGCTCTCTGTTGCAGCAAAATCAGGAATCAGCAACCTTTTGGGGCTTGGCACGCATTTCAAGAACAGGTGTAAGCAGAGGCTAATTGGGGCATTCCGGTGGATTTCCGCGCAAGACAATCCGGACATGCATCATTCATCAGAAGCAAGGCAGTCCCTGGCCTGCACGCCAGTTTTATTTGCTTTCTTAGTTAATTCTTTAATTAATTAGAATTTTGTAATATTTTTGGACTGTAATATTCTTTTATTTGGGGACTGTAATATTTGGACTGTATATTTATTCGGACCCTCCGAGTGAGGGCACAACTGTAATAAGTGTGGGTGAGTGTGATGTATGTCTTCCAACCCCACGTCTTTCTCCCTTTTATTTATCCGCTTACGATGGTTAGATTAGGGCATGTTTAAATTAGCATACCGTATGACAGCATGTTTGCATCATTCATCTGTATTGCATGCACCGGGCTTGGCGCATCATACTAACTGCATTGTATTTTCGATTTAAAAGTTGAATACATGTTAGCTGTAGCATTCCATATGCCATGTTTAGAATAGCCGAGCCTGCTATAAATTGCATTTTGCATGTGTTGCATTAGGCATTTCTGTACAGTTAGGATCATGCATGATTTCTAATGAATTCCTATTTTGGCTTGGAGTACTCGGTAAGCTTTATGCTTTAGCATCCTTGCATGCGTGTGAGTGACTGCCATGAATAGCATGCTTACCATGAGGCTATGTGCTTATGTGAAATATCTGCCTGAATGCCTGTGGGTGAAGGTTGGGTTACTTGAATTGGGACAATTCATCAAATGTTTGTTTTAAGCCCACTAGATAGTGGCAAAACCATCTTTTCCAAAAGCCCACCTGAGGGTGGCAAATCCGTGTCTTAGCCTACCTGCGGGTAGCACCATCAAACCATTTTCAAATAAACAAGCATGAAATGTTTCATTCCAATTTGGACGACCCGGTCTATATTTATATGTTGTGCGCATCACATAGTAACCTAGGCTAATAACCGGAATAAGAACATACAATGTTTTCAAAAATTGATATCATGGTTAGTAGAGGCCGGTCTATGACCGGGCGAGCGGGGGTGCTCACGAAGTGACCTTCCCCAATCGTACCCAAGTTCCCGAGCCGAGGCAACTTTGGTGATGACGGACACGTGGCCTTTTGGCACCGAGTCAGGGTTTCCTAAATTTCCCAAAATAAAATATTTAGGTGGCGACTCTGTATCTGGCAAAGCAGTCCATGTTTGGCACTTCTTTCAAAAATCTGTTTTCTTAAAACGATTTGCCGGATTTTGACTCTTTGGTTCAGATTTAGAACCGTGACAACAAAGTCGAGTCCGAGCTGTAGCGAGGTCCCCCGCGGGCTTGTTACAGCCACCATGTCTTCCCAAAGCAACCATAAAGAGATGGATTTGATGAAACTGTAAATCTCCAAAAAAATTTATTCCATTTAATTTATTATTATTATTTTTTTTTAATTTATTGTTGGGTTTTGATTGTTGTAAAATATGATGATGAGTGACTATAAGGTGGAGACGATCAATGATGGTATGCAAGAGTTCAATGTGGATTTTCATGGACCCTGTCACACCTCAAATTTAAGAGGTCCGGCCCAGCTGAGTAAACCACCCAACAATAGACAATAACTAACAGCACTCATACAGATGTATATAATATAGGCACATAGTACATGTGTTATTCCAATTTTATACATTCTTAGATACAACATCTAAGTCAAATGGATGAGCTGTAACAAAAACATACAAAGATGTTATACATCAAATTAAAATGCCCGAAGGCTTACATTACATACAAAGGGTGTAACCCTTACAAGAATGGCACATGTCCAACAAATACATACATGGCCCTTGGCCGACAAGTAAAGGAAACCACCCTACACGGTTCCAAACACAACTTCAATGTCTCAGTCCACATCCGCATAAGCATCCCTGAAAAACATTTTCAGCCACGTAAGGTGAGCATAAAGTCTAGTAGGAAATATTTCAAAAACTATATATGCTCCACCAGTGTAAATGATCATGAATACAATACATAAATACATAATATGCTCAATGCATTCTGAAATCCATTTTGTTTCTCAATAAAAATCATTTCTTTCCACTCTTCCAAACCTTTCGTTTATTCAAAACATTTTCCGAATTCAATACATTAGTTTGATATAAAAATCTATTTCCACAAGTCAATCCAGGTATTTCAATACCATCTAGCAATTTCATTGCCAATACCAATACGAATACATTGTTAACCAACAACAATTACATTGCTAAAACTGTTTTAAAATCATTTCTTTCCAAAACCAAAATGATAATAAATAAAATGGATAAATCTCTAAAACCAATGCAACCTTTCACGGAAATTTCATATTTGAGAAACCGTCAAACAGGACCCATGTAAATATAGGCTATACAAGCACTACCATTGTCATTTTATGGAAATTTCGTCCACGGGACCTGGCACACATGTATACGCGCATTTTTCGAGACTTTCATCCTGAACACACAGGCCAACTTAATTTAATGGAGTCCTTACCCTTTTTTCTCCCAACATCATACATATACAATGTATTAAAACACAATCATATTCAATGACAACAGATAAAAGATTAGTTTCAATTCACCTAATCTGTATACAATGTTCTACAACAACCATTTCTCAAATTTACCATTTTATTACTCTTTCCAAATAACACAATACATGTGATCCAAAATATGATTCTCAAAATGAAATAAATGCCCTTAAAATGTAACACAAGTTTCCAAAATCTCTTTCCAAAACATACAGTTTAAATCCTCAAAATCCATTGCATGATCCATGGTATGCATGATTTATAAACAGTCCAATTAGCCTAGTCAACATGCAATTTCTACAACAATCATAGCTATCCTCCATCGATAGCCCAAAACAAATATATCTAAATAGATAAATAAATTCCATAAAAGATACACTTTTCCAAAATCTCAAATGGGAGTGATAATACATATCTAACTCCAACATCATCCTTAATTATCATTTCAATTTCACATTTCTCAACATTTATTCCATTTCCTCTTTACAATCTCAAAAATTATATTTTAGGGCATATCTCTCTTCTTCTTTGAAAATTCATTTCAATGCAAGAAATAGCTCATTTCAACAAATATCAACTCCAATTTCATAATCACAACCCTTTTCAGGAAAACATTTAGAAACCCTTTTTTTACATTTTTATTTGATAATCCAACAATTTTCCAAAAAGGCCAACATTTTAGGGTTTCTTCAAATTAGGGCTTTTCACTTTTAAAGGACCATATACATTCTTTATAAGTGGAAAATAAACTTTTGTAGCTAAACATAGCTCAACAATCCCATTTGGAACAAACCCTAACGTACAAACAAATCATCAAAAATCAATCCAAGAACAATGGAATCTATATATTTAAAATACACTACAAATACACTACCGAACTCATATTGAGTTTAAGAAATAGACCCTACCTCTTGAAGCAAGAAGGAAACAAGACGAAAAAATCACCGGCGACGAAACAATGATCCATTGAGATTAAATGGAAGCCCTCGTCGTGCTCTATGTTTTGGTATATGGAACTAAGGGTCAAAGATGTATAGAAATAGATGAAATCAAGCCTACAAAGCTTAAGAAACCAAAAATGATGGAAGAAGAGAGAAAATGAAGTGAGAAATTAAGAGATTTGATCCAAAAAGTGGTTTTTAAAGATTTGATTAAGCGTTGTATGCTGAAGCGTCGAAAGTTGTGCTCGAGCGCACTATGCTCACAGTACAAATTTGCAAATTTCAAATAGGTATATCTCTCTCGTCCAGACTCCATTTAGGGTCGTTCTTGTGTCCAAATTGAAGCCCTGAAAGTAAGCTTTCCAATGGTTCTAGCCTCACATCAATATTCAAAGTGTGGGGAGAGAAAATGATAAAAGGGTAAAGACTACTCAATAACAATTATTCGAATTTGGAGTTTTTGATTCAATCTTACCCAACCACTATGGCAACACTTCAACCTAGGCTCAAATATTGACTAAGAAAGTTCTAAATCAAGATAATCAAATAGTCAAATATAATTCCATTATAACAGGAAGTATAGAGTGCTACAACCTCCCCACCTTAGGAAATTTCGTCCCCGAAATTGAAGTAATGCCAAAACCAAAAACCATGCAACGATAACAAGGGATACAACACCAACCCACGTTTAGATCCATCGTGAGATAAGTTTCCAGATTCTAGGTTCAACACCTCAGGGCCCCAAAGATGCCCGGACAACAAAACACCAAGGAACAAACACAGATGTCTCTTCGACCCATATAACTCGTAGTGGTCTATGAGACAAGAAACAATAACCACCACAACAACAACGGTAACTACTCGGACTCAAAGACGTCAACCACACCTAAATAACCTACAACACTGAAATCACCACTGAGTGCTCAAACACTCAGACACAGAAAATAAGAGGACTCATCACATACTAGACTCTCGGTCAACTCTCGGAACGAAAACACAAGGTAAAATACAGCTAAAGAATAACGAGTATGGCATAACAAGCCTCGGACAAATTCTAAACCTCGTAAAGTAAACACATAACACATAACTAGCAACTCAGGCTAAATCACAACGCCTTACACAACACAAGGTATCTAAGTTAAAGAAAATTCCTTATACTCTTCCCATTTGTCTAAAAACACTTTGCTTTTCCAAAAGGAGCCCAAACTGCATCGTCACAATCCAGATACATTTTCAACTGTCCACAACAAAACTCAAAGATTTCCAAACTTTTTTTTCGAAAACCATAGATGATGTTTATAACACAAAACCATTTTCATTTTGTTTCTGATTTGTCGGATTCAACTTTTATTAACCTGAAAACTTACGTTTTAATTCAAAACCACTTTAGTTCAAGAAAAGTACCCAAGGCCACAACACCAAAAGAGAATTATTATTACTATTATTTTCTCTCAAAATCATTCATTAGCATTCCTCTGGTGAACCACGACACGGTCACCCAACAAAACCTATCACACCTAAGGTGATACCACAATACCAAAACTAAGTTTCCACAATGAGAATCCCAAAAAATTTCCAAAATGCCAGCAACGCAATAACATAAGAAACAGAAATTTTACACTCACAATTACATAATGACACAAAAGCACAGTAAAATCATAACCCCAAACCGGTTACCTCAAACTCAAAATAACTTTCCAACTGTCCATATGGAATTTACATGCCACACTAAGCTATCGATCAATTACACAATCCTTCAATTCCATCCTATTCCTGACTTGACTGTATGTCAACCACTCCAAATGCCAACCAATCTACTATTCAACACCATCCCACACTAGCCATCAAATGCCGACATACCATTTAACTCCACTTATCTTAACACCACACTAACACATATTACCTAACCAAATCAACTCTGAGATGGAGCTCCTCACACAATCTTACATTCTCATTAAATCACATTGAATTTCTCAAGTTAACCCATATTACCTCAAATCTTAGCCCATCCCCTGCACTTATGCCTTCATGACAATACTTCCTTGCACCACACTTGAGTTCGAGCTGAACTCCCAAAGATCATAATATACACTCACCCCAAGACCAATGGAGTAAATAGCAAACTTACACAACTCACTACCCGCTCCACACAACCTTACCATACCCTCAGAAGTTCCATCCTTAAACTAAAATCGTAACAGAAAGTCACCCCAACACTAGGGATCTTACATGGGGTTCATCAATAACCTCCACTTATGACGAAAGTAATTTAATTTAGCACACATTAAACCACACAACAATACAATAAGCATAATATTACCACACCAAGGCAACCTCTCAGGATAGGCCCATGACCAATCCCTTTCTACACATCTCCTAACAACATACTTCTATATACCGCCAATCCAAAACAAAAGAATCTATACTTAAAAACAATTCCATAAAATCAACAACTACATTAATAGACTAGAAATAGCTGCCCCACAAAAGAAACTCAAGTCATTCTCATGACAACCACTCTTACTAACTCAAACACCAACACTGTCAACTCTTAAAGACCTGATAAGGAATTCTTGAAGATGTTATAAAAACATCTATCCATCTAACCCACTTCTTGCTATGAACAACAATATTCCAACACCAAACACCACCATAATGGGTTCCAAATACACACAAACCACTCGAGCGACCAAAACACCACACTTCCAGAAATTATAAACAGAAGTTGACCGCTCGAGCGCAACACCGCTCGAGCGCAAAAAGTACCACTCAAGCACAAGAAACACCGTTCGAGCGAAGAATACTAACTCTCAGAAGTTTTAGAGATAGAAAACCACCGCTCAAGCGCAAGGAAGACCGCTCGAGCACAAGAAACACCACTCGAGCTAAGAATACAACCTTCCAGTATCTCCGTAGACCTGCCAAAGTACTGAGAGTTCTCAAAGACAGCTCGAGCGTAGAAAGTACCGCTTGAGCATTGAGGCCAAAATCTGGACAAAATTTCTATTGAAAAACAAACCTCCGACCTATTCCAAATGCAACCACAATACTCAAACAACTCGAATCAATAAGGAATAAGATAAACAAGGATATGAACAACCATTAGAGATAAGAAAACCCGAATCTCAAAACATCAAATAGGTCGGATCCAAACCAAAATCATCATATCTTCGACATAAACCAATAACCAACATCAAACAAACCGAATATATTGACTGGAAAAAGTCCACCCTCATGATAACCCAACAAGTCACAATGACCCTCAAAGTACTCATCTTCCACAACTAACTCTACCGTCCATCAATTCTAAATCAATTTTAACCAAACACATTATTTAACATAGCACACAAACCCTAATCAAAATAGGCTCTCTAACCCTCACATTCATAAGTCAAAATGCAATAGTTCTTACACGTTTAAATGAAGATTTCCCAATTCCACAACAACTCACATCTCAACTAACCACACTCCACAATACTAACCTCCAGGTTACCAACACCATAGATGGAACTATACACCAACACTACCCACATCTACAAGGGCAATCCCAACTCTTCATGTCCTAAAAACTCTAACACTACCAACACCCCTTCCACGGGTTACAAAACTTAAAACAATTCACTCAATTGGAGAACACACCCCACACCTTTGACCACTCAAGGTCATAACTAATTCCAACACATACTAGTCCACGGACTAACGACCCACACCAAACCTACACGACATCACTTAAATGAGTATAACAACTCCATCCAACCATCAAGCACAAAGGACTCAAAATATCATCATCTCTCAAAGACATATTAATTGTCACTAAGGACAAACCAACACCAACTCACAACTTATGCTAATACACAACATATCACCAGTATAACACTCACCGAGGTGCCCACTCCGAGTCCACTACTCAATCCAAAATGTTTCTCTAAGAAGGGAAACACCTAACTTAGGATATATAACACTGGCACCGTTTCCCAAAAAAAATAACACAACACAATCACATAACAATTTCTCAAACAACCCCATTGAGACTCCAATTAATTTACATACCATCTACCACAAAACAAGTAACACGTAATCGTGCTAAGTCTATAAAGATAATCATTCATTCCAGTACTCGCTTAGATTTCTCATTAGAAACAACGTTGATCAAGCGCGTTTTCAATAAGACCTCCAAGTTAGTCAACTAGACACTGAATAATATTCAGGAGTCTCAACACCATGCCCACATAAAATGCAACACATAAGCATGTTAGCATTTAGCACACAACATACAAATGTCCTCACCGAGCATGATAAATCCATTATGGCTAACCACTTCCCGCGAGCCCAAGGTTTTCAAACCCGATTAGCTCTGATACCAAGGTGTCACGCCCCAGATTTAAGAGGTCCAACGTACATGAGTAAACTACCCAACGATAGACAATAACTAATCACACTCATGCAGATGTATATAATATAGGCACACAATACATGTGCTATTCCAATTTTATACATTCTTAGATACAACATCTAAGTCAAATGGATGCACTGTAACAAAAACATACAAAGATGTTATAAATCAAATTAAAATGCCCAAAGGCTTACATCACATACAAAGGGTGTAACCCTTACAAGAATAACACACGACCAACAAATGCATATATGGCCTTTGGCCGACAAGTAAAGGAACCACCCTACACGGTTCCAAACACAACTTCAATGTCTCAGTCCACATCCGCATAAGCATCCCTAAAAAACGTTTTCAGCCATGTAGGGTGAGCATAAAGCTTAGTAGGAAATATTTCAAAAACTAAATATGCCCCACCAGTGTAAATGATCATGAATACAATACATACATACATAATATGCTCAATGCATTCTCAAATCCACTTTGTTTCTCAATAAAAACCCTTTCTTTCCACTCTTCCAAACCTTTTGTTTATTCAAAATGTTTTCCAAATTCAATACGTTAGTTTGATGTAAAAATCCATATCCACATGTCAATCCAGGTATCTCAATACCATCTAACAATTTCATTGCCAATACCAATACGAATATATCATTAACCAACAACAATTATATTGCTAAAACCGTTTTAAAATCATTTCTTTCCAAAACCAAAATGATAATAAATGAAATGGGTAAATCTCCAAAATCAATAAAATCTTTCACGGAAGTTTTGTTCGCTGGAAACCGTCAAACAGGACCCATGTAAATGTAGGCTATACAAGCACCACCATTGCCATTTTACAGAAATTTCATCTGCGGGAATCGACACCCATGTATATGCTCGTTTTTTGGGACTTTCACCCTGGACACACAGGCCAACTTAATTCAATGGAGTCCATCCCCTTTCTCCTCCCAAACATGGAGTACATCCCCTTTCTCCTCCCAACATTATACATATACAATGTATTAAGTATAGTCATATTCAATGACAACTGATAAGAGATTAGTTTCAATTCACCTAATCCGTATACAATGTTCTACAACAACCATTTCTCAAATTTACCATTTTGTTTACTCTTTCCAAATAGCACAATACATGTGATCCAAAATATGATTCTCAAAATAAAATAAATGTCCTTAAAACATAACACAAGAATTTATAAAATCTCTTTCCAAAACATACAGTTTAAATCCTCAAAATTCATTGCATGCTCTCTTAGCTCAACTTTTCACGCTCTTTTCGAAAGATGAATAAGCCCTACAGTATCAGACTCCCGCGATTCTGAATCTAATCCAAAAGTGCAATGTGAAATAGATAAACACCAAAAAGTCCAAATCTGACAAATCTTTTAGAAAATCGATTTTGAATCAAAATGCCAAAAATGAACTACTTTGCTAGATACAAAGTTGCCACCTAAATATTTTTGAAAAATTTAGGAAACCCATGACTCGTGCCAAAGGCCACGTGTTCGTCATCACCAAGATTGTCTCAGCTCGGGAACTTAGGTACGAGAGGGGAAGGTCATGAATTGAGCACCCCCGCTCGCTCGATCAAAGATCAGTCTTTACTAATCATGATGTAATTTTTATTTACATTTTATGCTCTTATTCCGATTTATTAGGCTAGCATTACTATGTGATGTGCATACACACAAGTATAGACTAATTTGCAAGAATTGGAACACTTTGATTCATGTTTGTTTTTGAAAATTATTTTGAATATGTACCACTTGAAAAAGTGATCACATATGAACATTACTCAAATTATTCCAATTCAAGTAATTAGCCTTCATCCACAAGCATTCAAAATAGTTTATCAGATAAGCACTTAGTCTTATAGCAAGCATGCTAAATGGCAGCACTAACATATAATGCAATATGCTAAAATAAAGAAAAACTCACCTAGTACTCCAAGGCAAGCCAAAAAGATGAAAGAGTTAGAAAAATGCATGATCCTAACTTATGCAACGCGACTAATGCAACGCATGCAATATGCAATTACTATGCTCGGCTATTAATATGGCATATGAATCAATTTGATAGCATGCGGTTTAAGCACGTATTCAAAGAAGTATTAACTAACAATGCGAGTTAGAATGAAGCGCCAAGCTCAATACATGCAAGACAAGTGGATGTAAACATGAGAGATGCTAAACAAAACATGATGCTCTAAACTAACCATCATAGGCATGTAAATAAAAGGGAGAAAGACGTAGGGTTGGAAGCCATACACGTTATTACAACTGCTGCCCTTGCGCAGGAGGATCCGAATAAACTAACTAGCTAACTAATTAACTAGCTATTACATTACAAATTAACTAACTACAACAATAGATAAACTAACTATGCTAGCTAGTTATTACAACAATAAATTAAATAACTAGTCTAGAAATAATTAGAACACAAAACTAACTAATTATTTACAAGACAAAATTAACTAGCTACAACTAATTAATTGCAACACTTTACAAAATTAAAGAAATGACTAAACTAAGTAATTAAATTAAACAGCCCCGGAAAGCGAGGAGTGATCATGCATGTCCGCGGATTTTCACTCGAAAAAGCCACTATTCTGCCGCCAGAAAGCCTCTGTCGCATCGTTAGAACACTTGCACTATTTTTTACCTCAAAATCAGCTCTGTTCTATTTCAAAAAGCCACTGCTTGGTTTTGCAAAGGTGGCTGGCAGGCTAGAAGTGGTGGCCTGCCGATCACAAATGATAGCCTGCCGTCCAAAAATAGTGGCCTATCGGCCACTGATGCTTGGTTCCTCCTACTGCAATAGAAGGCATATAGAGCACAAACAGGGTATTCTCAAGATATGTTTGTACAACTTACCCCTCCTTATCATCAAACATCTCAAAGGAGTGGTAAATTTGATTCACAAACCATCAATTGATGCAATTTCATTGCATGATGGCCTACGAACCAAAGTTTACAAGTTCAATAAATGCAACAATAAAAGACTCTCAAACTCCCTCCCTATCATGGATTGATCAAGGGAAGTGGTTGACATTGACTCTTGAACCGTTTTCATCACGAACAAGTATGAAACGATTCGAGACTCAAAGTTTCAATTAACATCTGATTGAAGCCTAACCAAGTTATTATCTTGCATCACTTTTAGCCTCAATTTTATTATTTCATTTTAATTACCAACCATTCCTTAGTCAATTAAGTCCAAAAGTGAGCTTTAAGTCCTCTAATGGAAAGAAGCACCAAACCAAGAGTTGTTTTAGGCATGAGAGAAGTGTCATGCCATTGGTAATGAACCCCCAAAGGGATTAAACCATTAAGTACAAGACCTCAATCTCAAGCTTAAAACAAACAACTTGTTTGAAACAACTTTCAAAGCAAATGAAAAGCCAAGAAAGGAAGGAGGTTGTAAAGGTGATTAGAGGTGATTAGAGGTGATCACAAGTATGGAAAGCTATAAACAAATGCTATCAACTCAACTAGGGTGGTGGCTAAAGCCTAAACCACCAACCTAGGAAAACTATCACACTACAAGCATGCAATACAAAGCTTAAATGCAACAAGGAACTAAAAATAGTCCTAAAACAGTGTTAAATCAGTCCTAAAACATGCTAGAATTAAGACAAAAATAGCCAAAACAATAAGCTAAAACATGGAGCTATGTAAGCTAGTAAACAAAGCATAAGGAGGGGAGGCTATCCCCTCCATTTTTGGGACTTCAAAACATGGTTTTAGCCATTGAAAATCAGTACTTAAAAGCTCAAAAAAAGTTGGCAAAGAGGTGGGAAACACAAGGGCAAAGGCTTAAGAAATGAGGTACAAAGAAGGGTGATCCACCCCTCTACCCCTATTGGCCTTAAACCACAAGTTTTAGCCCAAAATTTCAGAGTTTAGACAGTCCAAAATAGTAGGGAAAATAGCAACTAAAGCGAAGCAATAAACAAAGGCTTATACCTCTTGAAGAGGAGAACCTTTTCCAAGCGTTAAACCAACACTTACACACCCTCAAGAGCTCAAAATAGGCTCAAAAGTACCTCATCTCAAATACCACAAGGTTTGGTTTACAGTGTATAGGCAAAAGCTTACAAAAACTTATGAATTTGTAAAAGAAAAAGAGAGAGAGAGAGGGGAGATAATTTTGCTCCAAAATGTTCAACCCTCAAAAATGGAAGGGGAGATCTCCTATGTATAGAAAAACATCAAACTCCCTCAGAAATATCAATACATACACTTGTAGGCAGGTGCAAGCGTCTATGGAAACAGTTGGCCAAAATATCTGTAAAAACACACTTATGGCCGACAAGCCACTAATTTTGGCCAGCAGGCCACATAAGTGGCCGGTAGCCAATAAAAGTGGTCGGCAGCCAATAGCAATGGCCGGCAGGTTCCAAGGTTTTTAGGCTTAAAAAGCTAGGGTTTTGGTCCAAAACAAGGCAAGAGGTGTGTAGGGTCTTGAAGGCTCAAAGCTGTGGCATTCTGTTGAGGACTTCAAACAATTGACAAGTATATACAAATTCATCATTGGATGCGCAAGCGGTGGCGTCCAAGTCGTAAGGGAGGTCAAAAATGGAATGTCTACAGCTCCATGATATGCATGATTTATAAACGGTCTAGTTTGCCTAGTCAACATGCAATTTCTACAACACTCATAGCTACCCTTCATTAATAGCCTAAAACAAATATATCTAAACAGATAAATAAATTCCATTAAAGAGACACTTTTCCAAAATCTCAAATGGGAGTGATAATACATATTTAACTCCACCATCATCCTTAATTATCATTTCAATTTCACATTTCTTAACATTTATTCCATTTCCTCTTTACAATCTCAAAAATTATATTTTAGGGCATAACACCCTTCCTCTTTGAAAATTCATTTCAATGCAAGAAATAGCTCTTTTCAACAAATATCAACTCCAATTTCATAATCACAACCCTTTTCAAGAAAACATTTAGAAACCCCTCTTTTACATTTTTATTTAATAATCTAACAATTTTCCAAAAAGACTAACATTTTAAGGTTTATTCAAATTAGGGCTTTTCACTTTTAAAAACTCATATACATTCTTTATAAGTGAAAAATAAAATTTTGTAGCTAAACCATAGCTCAACAATCTCATTTGGAACAAACCCTAACTTACAAACAAATCATCAAAAATCAATCCAAGAAAAATGGAATCTATATATTTAAAATACGCCACAAATACACTACCAAACTCATATTGAGTTTAAGAAATAAACCTTACCTCTTGAAGTAAGAAGGAAACAAGTGACCGTCAACAAAACATCGATCCGTTGAGATTAAATGGAAGCCCTCGTCGTGCTCTACGTTTTGGTATATAGAACTAGGAGTCAAAGATGTATAGAAATAGATGAAATCAAGCCTACAAAGCTTAAGAAACCAAAAATGGGGGAAGGAGAGAGAAAGGGAAGTGAGAAATGAAGAGATTTGATCCAAACAGTGATTTTTAAAGATCTGATTCTGCGTTGTACGCTCGAGCATCAAAAGTTGCGCTCGAGCACACTATGTTCACAACACAGATTTGTAAATTTCAAACAGGTATACCTCTCTCGTTCGGACTCCGTTTAGGGTTATTCTTGTGTCCAAATTGAAACCTCGGAAGTAAGCTTTCCAATGGTTCTAGCCTCACATCAAGATTCAAAGTGTGGAGAGAGAAAATGATAAAAGGGTGAAGACTACTCAATAACAATTATTCGAATTTGGAGTTTTTGATTCAATCTCACCCAACCACTATGGCAACACCTCAACCAAGGCTCAAATATTGACTAAGAAAGCTCCAAATCAAGATAATCAAAGAGTCAAATATAATTCCATTATAACAGGAAGTGCAGAGTGCTACAAACCCAAAAATAGTAAATCATCTATACATATCTCTAATTTTTTTTAAAAATTTTTAATTTTATATTTTAACAGGCAGTTAATAGCTTCTATAATTTATATTTTTAATTTTAACAAGTGGTCAATGGAATCATTTAGAAGGATCACCCCAGGTTTTTGGTTGCTATGATAACAACAGGTTAATGTATTTCACTGCTTTGCTAACCGGTCAATGTATGAAAAGTTTGCTATACGAATCAAAATCTGAACCTGAACATTCTTGTACAATTTATTTGGTATTATAATTTTTTTCAAATCTAAAATTTTGTACACTTACGATAATGGTAATTTTGCTGCAATCACACATAAATAAATTGAGGCTTTGTAATAAATAGTTTTATTGAACATGAGATTCCTTGATTTGGGTAAATTCTGAACATGATATTCATTCTCTCTCTCTCTCTCTTTCAAAGACTTTGGACATTCTATTGAACAAACCAATGGTGGTTTAACCATTGGTTTAAATTTCTACCCAACACTGCATAAATTAAACTATTGTTTGCAACCGTAAATGATAATAACAGGTTAATGTCAGTTCAAGAAAATTTCTACCCCAGGTTTGTGGCTGCTATGATAACAATAGGTTAATGTCAGTTCAAGAAAATTTCATGCCAAAATTAAACTACTGTTTTTCAGTATTTTATTTTATTTTTTTGTCACTGTTGTTGATTATGTTGTTTTTTCCCTTTCTCTACTCCTCCCCCAATTCAAAACTAACCTCCATCAAACACATTGAAAATAGTAGGTTTGGTTTAACCATTGGCAGTGTTTGTTTCATTGTATTTTCAATTGTATCTGCACATTGGGGTTGTTTGTTCCATTGTGTTTTGGAATGTTCCATTGTATCTGTATTTCAAGTCCATATGGTGTTCAGCTGAGTTATCTTTATATTGGCTCCCAAGTTGTAGATTTGTCCCTAATTGAGATAAAAGATAATCTAAGTTGTCAGACTTCAGTTTGGCATTGAGTTGGACATTTGTGTTTGATGGTTTTGAAATGGGTTTCAAAACCCATTTCATTGAAATATTGGTTTGTGTGATTTTTTTGTTTTTGTTGATTAGGTACATGTTTGGGTATGATTTGGATTTGTGTTTGTGTTACGAAGGCAAGAATGAAAGGAGATGTGAAGTTGCTCAAAAATTAGTAAAGCAACTTTATTGAAATATGTAGATGGGTTGAAAGAGCATTTTTTTTTTTTTTTTTTTTTGACTCATTTTGTAGTATGGTATACAAACTGATCCTTGGAACTGAAATAATAATTAATCCTCATGAAATGATTTTCAAATGGTTTTTAAGATATTCTTAAGTGATTTTTCAAATGGTTTTCAATGTTTCATCATTTCATCAAAATGTTTCATTATGTTGGATTTGTGTTATTTATTTATTTATTTCTTTATTTATTTGTTGATTAGGTCGTGTTTCTAAGATTTCGGTTTCGGTTTGTATTTGTGTTTCTAATATTTATTTTTCTAAACCTTTTATGTTTCTAAGATTTTTGTTTGGGTTTGTGTGATTAGATATACATTCAATGGAACCACAGAAAAAGTTGGAAACAAAGCAAAAGAGATACAAAGCGTTGGAACAAAGCATTGAAAATCATTCAAATCAAAGAAAAAGAAATACATCAATTTGGGTTTGTGTTTCTAAGATTTGGATTTGTATTTGTTTTTCTAAACCTTAAACTGATGTGATTGTGTTGGATTTGTATTTCTAAACCTTAAATTGATATGTATTTGGGTTTGTAACGCCCTCAAAATAAACCCATAAATCATCCAACAATAGCATGCTTAGACACAAGAAAATAAAGCATAAATATATTCCATCAGAGTAATCATTACAAAATGTATTACATGTTGACAACGAAAGTAAATGCCCTATGGGCTTACAACTTTCCAAGCCAACACTTGGTTACAAAAAAAGAGTACTAACTCTATACAAAGAAAGTCATTGGCTTGATATACACGTAATATATCAAAAGAAAACAAAACAACAGAAACAGTCTGTCTGTCTCTAGCCTCCCAAGCTATGTCCTTAGAGGTGGCATGCTACCTGTACCTGAAAATGATGTCCCATAAAGGGTGAGCCACAGCCCAGTAGAAATATACTAAACCAACTATAAACAATGACTAAAATAATAGCATTCAATAGATGGTCCATACTCGTATTCCAACGTATGTCGTATTACCGTTTCACGGCAATCATGCCCATGGCACACTTCAGTTTCCATTTCTTATTCAACTTTGAGTTTGAAAACAAGGCTTAGAATCTAGTCAAATGACTTAATGAGATTAAGACACATCTTTAAACACTTTCGAAATTTATGATGAATACACATTTTGGTGCTGTATCAATAACACATAGAAACACTTCTATACTTCACAATTGATAACAATATACATTTTAGTGCTATATCAAATCAATTCAAACACTTCCATAATCCACACTTGATACACATTATAGTGCTGTATCAATGTCACACGAAATCTGGTTTAGAGGTCCATCCCCTATCTTCCCCTAAACCGTGGAGTACATCCCCTATCTCCTCCCACACACAATGTATATAAACATAGATCATATACACAAGCAATCAATACATAAAGTTGATATATTATTCCAACCATTATACTCGATAGCACACTCAATCGATTAGTTTTAGTTTGCCTAATCATCATGCATTGTCTACAACAATCAAGACTATCCTCCACCGATAGCCCAAAGCAGTTATTTCTAAACAGAAAATAAATGCACCAAATGGATAAAATATCAACGTTTCAACTAGGTGAGTGATAAATGATCCAACTACACCTTTAATCCCATATGTTCCCAATTTCAACATTTTTCAATCCAACTTCTCATTTCTCAAAATTAATTTCACACATTAATTCATCAATGTAATTAGGGCATTTTCCATAATTAACAAAACAACCCTAAGGTTCCATTTCTATCAATAACCCAACATTTATCTCATTTCTCCATGCTAAACATACAAATAGGCTTATATAAATAAAACCCCATCTTTTGTAAAATTACACAAAGACCCAAACTTTCTCAAAATTACCCAACAATCCCCAACATATCACAATGTTAAAATTTAAAGACAAAGCTCATAAGGAGGAGTAGGATATCCCTACCTCGAAGTTAGAGCTCAAATGGAGAATAAGACCAAAACCAAAGTGTTCTAAACTCCAAACTTTTCGGATCAAAACGAAGCCCTCGACGATCAACACGCTTTTTACAAAGGCTGAAGGATAGGAGAACACTATAACTAGATCAAACCCTAGAGAGAAGGGAAATCCTAGAGAGAGAGGCTCTGAAAAGTGTTTTTAGAAAGTAAGAGAGAGAGAGTGAATGTAAAAAGTGGTTCAAAAATGCCCAGCTGCCCACTGATAAACGACACTTCTGCTCGAGCAGGGAATAGAACGCTCGAGTGTCAAACACAAAAATTTGGACACGCTCGAACGCAAGAAGGCCCGCTCGAGCTCCAAGACACAAGAATAAAATACATCCGCTCGAGCGCGAAAACCAGTCCGCTCGAGCGTAGATTTCTCCCTCCCAGAACTTTCATAGACAAAGCACTACCCGCTCGAGCGCCAACATACCCGCTCGAGCGCGACCCGCTCAAGTGTAGGAAACCCGCTCGAGCGTGAAAAACACACCTGCAGAAGTTTTGCTGGGACACGAGATACTGGAAGTGTGTAAATCCCGCTCGAGCGCAAGAAGGTCCGCTCGAGCGGACAACCAAAAACCAAACTCCGCTCGAGTGCAGAATGATCCGCTCGAGCGTAGCACCAAAAACCTGGGCAACTACACTTGAGACCAAAACTCAACCCACCTGTTCAGAACACGCCCAATATATCCTATAACTCAAATACAAAGTACGAAAGGATGTAAACAAGATATAAACAACTGCCAACATCCACGGAACCAAGTCCGAATCACTGTACAACAAGGGGTAAAGCCCGGAATCGCTATAGGGTTTCTCTTTCTTTTTTTTTGTGTTCTATTTCATTTTCATTTTTTATTTATGTAGCTTTCAATTTATATGGGTTGGTGTTAAGTTCTGTTATGTATTTGCGTTGGTGTTTCTAAACCTTAAACTGATATGTATTTTTTTTTCTTTTTTGTGTTGTCAGGCGTGGGTCTTGACATTAGTTTGTGGGGCCTGTTGAAAAGACGAGCTTAATTGCTTTTAAGAGTGGGCTGCACAACACTTTTAAATATTTCAACATTTTCTTTTTTATTTTTATTTTTTCTTCAACCGACGTGTCTCCCACGGGTCATTATATTTATTTTGTTTTGTTTTGTTTCTATAACCCAATTTAAATTTTCACTCATAATTCATAGACTATTTCTTCATCTGTACTGAAGACGTGGTGAAGAAATTGAAAAGAAATAGAGTAAGGAAAGAGATAGTGGTAGGTTTTCTTGATTGTGCTGTGCATTCAAATGCTTGGCCACTATCACATCTTTATTTATTTTATGTGCTATTCAAATTGTGTTGATATATTATTATTATTTTCTATAGGAATGCAAAAAAATATGTGAAAGACAGACCCCTTATGGCTATTTCTTTCCACCGACAAATCACTTGGACTGCCAATGGTATTTATTTATTATTTATTATTTAGTAAAATATGTAAAAGATCTCAGATTGTTTAGATTGAAAACATGCGAATAGTTTAAATTAAAAATAAATCAGAAATTTAATATTTAAATTGATAAAATTAAAAACTCATAATTTATTTTGTTACAAGTATTAAATTCGAAGTTTTTTTTTTTAGATAATTTTTCTTAAATTTTAATGATACCTAAAATTATTCAAACAAGATTAGCTTATGTGTAGTGGCAACATACAATGTTTCTAATATATTCATGTTCTCCATGATTAATTAAATATTGAGGATGCATTAAATTAATTAAACCAAATAAAAAATATTTTTACAAAAAAGTGTATACAAAATAGAGGGATTTCATTAGTATGCTGATGAGGCCACTAACCGCAAAAGCCGCCGGATTTTTTCACATGCCCCGAACCATGGCATTCCGACATGATTGTTTTTTTTTTTTAATTAAAAAAAAGTTTAGCTTTAATTAATTATTAATTATCATCTTGCCAACAGCTTGAATAAATTAATGATTAAGATTCTTAATGCATGTTTTATACCAAAAAAATAAAAATATTGCAGATATTGGATTGTCTTTTTCTTTTTCTTAGATGTTTATATTTTTATTTCTTCTTATCCTGACTAATAAAATCTATTAGATGTTTATATTTTTATTTCTTGTCCTCTTGATTGAAACCCATTTTTTTATCCATGGCATTTATTTTTTTAAATAAAATTTTGGATTTTATTATCCGATTTGCTACCAAGTGATTTGGAAAAAAACATTTGACTGCCATATATGATTGTTAATTTTTTTGAGGTTGTATGAAAATTCTCAAGAATGTACAAGTAGTTTAGTATTGCTAATTTTTGGTTTCTTAGTGTCTAAAATTATATGACTAAACACTTTTAGGTTGAACTACAACAGTTATGGACAATATTATTATTTTTGGTCAAGTAAGTTTTTATATATATATATATATATATATATATATATATATATATATAAATTTAAGTACCTCTCTTATAATGTAAGGCCTTTTTTTTTTAAACTTATCATATCTAATTTTCTTCTAATGAAATGTTTTTTTTCTCATACTTTATAGGTAGATGGAAACTTACATTGAACCGTAATATCAACTCCCTATAGCTGGTGTACATTTTAATTTTAATTTTTTTTTAGATTGCAGAGGACTGGCTGGTGTGCATTGTTTGGTATTTAATTTTCTTTTATATTTGATTTGTTTGGAATTGTAAAGTACATACTGGTATGCATTATTTGATATTTAATTTTCAATTTAAATTGTTGAGATTGCAGAGCACTTGCTGGTATGTTTTATTTGGTGTTTAGTAAAAAAAAAATTATTATTATTATAGAACGTTAACAAGTGTATAATAGCTTTGATTTGTATATTTTGTTTAGTGTTGAAAAATCTAAAAATCCCTGAGATGTTTATTTGTGATTATGTATCAATTTTAACTAGTAAATAATAATCACAATCAAACAAATAAAGACGAATCGACACAACAATTTAACGTAGAAAAACCACAATTGGAGCGCCTCCAATTGTGATACAAAAACCACGGGCAAAAACCACAAAATAATCCACTAAAAAGACAAAAAAGAATTACAAGTAAAATTGTTACAAATTCTTAAGAAGAAGAATATTTCTTTATATGTTTTCAATATCTTTATCAATAATGCTACAGACTTCACAAATTTTAACATGATATTCATAAATTATAATTACGTTTTAATCCCAACATTATTTACACCGAATATTATTTACACCATGCCTTTAGGTACAGGCATACACTATTCTATATAATAAAGCATGACTGTTTTTGAAAGTGTATCCAAATGTATTAGAGATACATTTGGTTTGAATGGCTGAGATGATTCCTAATCAATATCTAACGGTTAAGATCAGTTTTTTTCCCGCCCAAACACTCTCTGCTCTCTCTCTCTCCCACGTCTGCCCAAAACACGTCTCTTCAACTCCCTTTCTACACGTACACCTTCTCTCTCACGTTCTCTCTTCAAAATCAAAAAAACCTAATATATGCGATCATCGGCGGAAGCAGAAGAAATAGAAACGGCAATAGAAGCATCGGCGGAGCGAACGACGGTGTTACTCCTTGAAGCCACAACATTAGCGAACGACGGCAATTTTAAGCCACTATTCTTACCTTTTCCCTTCTTCATCCTTCACACCGATCACCTACAATCATCCGATACTCCTCCGATCGCAAAAAAGCTGTATAATCCTCTCTCTCTCTCCTCTCTCTCTCTCAACTATTTTGTGGGTCAGTTCTTCAGTTTGTTTTAATATTTTTGAGTCCGTACTATTTTATGGGTCATTTAGTTTTAACATTGTTGGGCGAATTTTTGTGTACACCATTTCGACGCTACTCATTTCGCTACCGCTAACCCCTATTAACCAAGTAATTTGATTTCTCTTTCTGTCTCTTACTCTCTATCTCTATTTCCCCTTCACCCTTTCTAAAGCTTATATCATCGCTATACCACTAGAAGTGGCCACCACCGTTCAATCAACACGACCACCAGGTAATTTGATTTCTCTTTCTCTCTCTTTCTCTCTATCTCTATTTCTTTTTTGCTCTCCTTTCTATAATAGCCATGTTCACATTTTTTGCACAAAAAAAAAAAAAAAGGAGTATGAAGAGTAATTTAGTAAAAAATGAAGAGTAACTGAAAATTTGAATTAATTGAGTATGAAGCTCACTAACTTCTTTTAGGTATATTTTATTTGTTTCTTCCAGGTATATTTATGGTTTTCTTTGTTCAAATTCATGATTTATTTTTTATTTTTTATTTAATTTTTTTTTTTTTTTGGGAATGTTTGAAGTGTTAGTGCTATGAAATGTTCTATTTTCGAGATGGAATTGGGTTGTTTTACTATTAAGTTTTTGGCTGGGGCAATTGGCAAAATTGAGGGTTTAGTTGAAGTGTTGGTAAAGCTGGTGTTTCCTTGGGAAATCAATGCTCTGTTTCTATAAACAACTTTTTCTATCAGTTAATAAATTTTCTGAATTTGGAGTTTATTTGGGATACTAATAAATTGGTGTTTCATATGGTGCTGTTGCTGTTGGGAAATAGTTGAATTGTTCGAGGGATTTAGAGCCAAGACAATACTTCAATTGCTCCACGATTGTTCAATTTTTCAACTGTTGTTGGGAAATAGTCGAATTGTTCGAGGGATTTAGAGGCGAGGCAATACTTCTATTGCTCCACGATTGTTCGATTTTTCAATTGTTCTCTCTGTAACGCCCTCAAAATAATACGTAAAACCCATCATTTTAGACATGCAATGATGTAAGAAAATAACCATCTTTCCATTAATCAGAGTAGTCCTTACAAAAGTATTACATGTTAACAACAAAAGCAAATGCCCTACGGGCTTACAGCTTTCCAAGTTAACACTTAGTTACAAAAAAGAAGAGTGCTAACTCAATACATATTAAGCCCTTGGCTTGAATTTACATGTAATACATCAAAAGAAAGCAAACAACAAAAGCAGCCTGTCTGCCTCTAGCCTCCCAAGTTATGTCCTTGGAGGTGGCAAGCTACCTGTACCTGAAAATGATGTCCCATAAAGGGTGAGCCACAGCCCAGCAGAAATACACTAAATCAGCTATGAACAATGACTAAAAGATTAGCAGTTTATAGATGGTCAACACTGATACACCCACTTACATCACATTCCTGTTTCATGACATTTAAGTCCATGTTACATTTCCTTTCTCATTTCTTTTTCAACCTGGGGTTTGACAACAAGGCTCAAAACTTACCAAATAACTTAATGAGGATAAGACTCATCTTTAAAACACTTTTAAAGTTCAGGATGGATACACATTTTGATACTGTATCAATAACACGTAAACCACTTCCATACTGTGCGAACGATACACATTTTGGTGCTGTATCACATAACATAGAAACACTTCTATACTTCACAATTGATAATGATATACATTTTAGTGCTATATCAAATCAATTTAAACACTTCCATAATCAATATTTGATACACATTGTAGTGCTGTATCAATGTCACACACAATCCGATTTAGAGGTCCATCCCATATCTTCTCCTAAACCGTGGAGTACATCCCCTATCTCCTCCCACACACACACCATGTATATAAACATAGATTATATACATAAATAACCAATACATAAAGTTGATGTATTATTCCAACCGCTATGTTCGATAGCATACTCAATCGATTAGTTTCAGTTTGCCTAATCATGATGCATTGTCTACAACAATCAAGACTATCCTCCACTGATAGCCCAAAACAGTTATTTCTAAACAGAAAATAAATGCACTAAAAGGGTATATCATCAACATTCAACCTAGGTGAGTGATTAAATGAATCCAACTACACCCTTTAATCCCATAATCTTTCAATTTGAATATTCTCAATTCAATTCCTCATTTCTCAAAATTAATTATACAAATTAATTCATCCAACTAATTAGGGCATTTTTCCATAATTAACATAACGACCCCAAGGTTCCATTTTCATCCATAATTCATCATCTATCTCATTTCTTTATGCTAAACATGCATATAGGTTTAATTATAAATAAAACCCCATCTTTTGTAAAATTACACGAAGACCCAAACTTTCTCAAAATTACCCAACAACCCCCAACATATCAAAATGCTAAAATTCAAAGACAAAGCTCATAGAGAGGAGTAGGGTATCCTTACCTCGAAGTTAGAGCTCAAACGGGGAAGTTGAAGAAAACCAAAATGCTCCAAATATCAAGATCCACGGATCAAAACGAAGCCCTCGACGATCAACACCTTTCTTACAAAGGCCGAAGGATAGGGGGACACTCTAACTAGATCAAACCCTAGAGAGAATGAGAATCCTAGAGAGAGAAGCTCTCAAAAAGTGTTTTTAGAAAGTAAGAGAGAGAGAGAGAGAGAATGTAAAAAGTGATTTTAAAACGCCTAGCTGCCAACTGATATACGACATTCCCGCTCGAGCGGAGAATAGAATGCTCAAGCGTTAAGAACAAAAACCTAGACACGCTCGAACGCAAGGAGGCCCGCTCGAGCGCCAAGAAACAGAAGCAAAACACATCCGCTCGAGCGCAAAGAACCAGTCCGCTCGAGCGTAGATTTTCATCTCTCAGAACTTTTTCAAAAAATAACTACCCGCTCGAGCGCCAACAAGCCCGCTCGAGCACTACCTGCTCGAGCGCAAGAAACCCGCTCGAGCATAGAAAACACACCTGCAGAAGTTTTGCAGGGACACGAAATGCTGGAAGGGTGTAAACCCCGCTCGAGCGGACCATTCAAAAACTGGGCAACCACAATTGGAGCCAAAGCTTTACCAACCTGTAACAACCAAGCCCAACACATCCTAAAACTCAAACAAATGGATTTAAAGGACGACAATAAGATAGATACAACTACCAACTCTCCGGAACCGAGTCCGGAATACAACTGAACAGTAAAAGGACAACCGAGATCGCTATACTCTCACCTTCCTAGGCGAGGTCGGTCTCTCTCTTTCTCTCTCTCTCTCTCTCTCTCTCTCTCTCTCTCTCTCTCTGTTGTTATGTTTTTTATCTTCCTCTTTTTTTGTTTTTGAATTTCCCTTGATGTCGTCTTTATAATGGCTTCAATTGTTCAACACCAAACCTAAGGCTTCAATTCTTTGTGGGTCATTGAGAACCCTGAGGCTTCCAGGTTTGATTGCTTATGACATTCATGATATATTTTTAGTTTTACCATCTAGGTCTAAAATGGGCTTATTGTACACAAAGTGATATAAGGCAATTGAATTTGGGGTTTCAATCTATGTAAAATACAATTTGAATTTGGGGTTTCAATTGGATTTGGGGTTTATTTTTATTTCCTTTTTTTTTATTAGAATGCTTTATTATATAGATTTGGGTTACCATTCTCTCTCTCAATCTGGGTTTATTTCCTGTTCTTGAACTGGTTTGTCTATATGGTTGCAACATCTACTTGCAGTGTAATATGGTTGTGGTGAAGATCATCATTGAGTGTATGAACACCATTGACTGTTACCACTAAGTATCTATGTTCATCTTTTTCACCTAGAGTTTTAAGTCCTAATTAAGAGAGAGAATAGAAGTGATCATCTTTATATATTTACTTAAATAAGTTGTTGATTTACAGGTTTATCTCTCACTATATTGTGCTTTGATTCCTTTGGTTGCGGGAGCCTATCTATATATCCTCTGGAATATTGAAGGCCTCCTCACGACCTTAGGTTGCTTGGGAAGCATTGTTTGGCTACTCTCAACCCCTCCATATGAAGAGGTAGGCATTTCTTTTTTGTGTTTTTTTTTCACTATTTACTGTCATTTATTTATTTTGCGTACATGATTTAATTTTTATCTTTTCTTTTCTTGGTAAGCAGCAAAAAAGGGTTTCACTTTTGATGGCGGCTACACTCTTTGAAGGAGCTTCAATTGGTCCACTGATCGAATTGGCTATTGAAATTGATACAAGGTACATGTTTGTTCTATCTACTCTTTTACTTCTTTAGTGGTTTTGATAATTGTTTGTAATTGTGTTTCTTTCTTTTGGTTTTGTGGGTTGTGTGTTTTTTAGTATTTTATATTGTTTAGGTGTTATTTGCATAGTATAGCTCATGTGTCAATGAGAGTAACTTTTCTACCTTTGTAGGCCTAAAATCTTATTTTTGTGGGGTTTTGAACTTCTAAAAATTTGTAGTGGGTTTTGTAATTTTCTGAATTTTTGTTTTTGTTATGTTGTACACAACTTGAGACAATATATAGCCAAATAAATGGGAAAATTTCTAACTAGACTAAAACAAAGGAAGTGTGAATACTGGAATTTACTGTCAAAATTAGTTTTTAAAGTCTCATTCTAGTATTTTTATTAATGAAATTGCCTATTTGTCATGATTCGTGAACGGTCAATGGAAATATTATTAACCTGAAATTTGTTGTTATATGGTTTATAGTTGTACAACTTGCTGTCACTAGAATTTTGTGTTGAACTTTTTGTCCATCTCCTTCATGACCTTATGAGGAGGATAGAGTTCTTTTTCATTATTAGTACAATAACAACATATCTTACGTATCTATTTATTGTTGTTTTTAGTTAATTCAATGGATTTGTTGCATTTACATTCTTTATATTTCTATTTCCCTTGCTTTGAGATTGTCTCTTTATTTCTCTCTCTAAAAATTCGCTATCTTCATTGGTTTCTTTTCAGTTCTTCCGTTCTTTGTGGGTCATTAAGAATCTTGAAGCTTCAAGGTTATGTACATTTTTAGGGTTATTCGAAACTCAAACTTGAGCAACAATGGAGTCCAAATAGGCAGAGAGAGACGTAGAGGAAAAAGACAGACAGAGCTCTCGGCTAAAAAAAGGACAAAAGCAAAAAGAAGTAGAAGAAGAAAAGAAAAAGCAAAGGCAGTGGGGGGCACCCCACGTGGGTCTACTTTCCTTTCCCAAGAATAGTGTTGTTTTTATATTAAGTTGATAATCTATATAATAAGACAGAAGGGTTGGTATTACAATTATATTAAAATAATAATTGATAATTGATAATTTATTAAATAGTATTGGGATTACAATTATATTATAATCCCAACATTATTTATATCGTGCCTTCAGACACGAAAATACACTAGTATATCTATATAATCAATAGCACATATATTAAAAAGTGGTGTTATTGGCACCCCATGAATTATTTTGGATTCCTCATTTCTTTGAACCCCCACTTATAAATTTTGAAACCCTTAAAATTTCTTTCCCCTCCCCCGCCCCAAATAATATCAAAATTATCCTTATGAAAACATTCCAACCATTAAATGCACACCCCCACACCCCAAAAAAACCCCACTTTCAAAAAAACCCTAACAAAGCCCATGAAGAAAAAGAAGAAAAGACAATGTGATTACTGTCTCTGCTGCCTCATCCACCATTGTCACAGATGGTATGCTCTCTCTCTCTCTCTCTAATATATACACATAATTTCTTAGTTTTCTCATAATAATTTCTTCTCTTTTAGAAAAAAATTTATAATAATTGGTTTAATTTGCTCAGTAAAATAGGTTTGAACCTATGAATAATGTTCGGTTACTTGTTTCCAAACAAACAATAAATGTTCGGTTATCGATTCCCGAAAAAATAAACAATGTTCGGGCCTATGTTACTGAATTTCGGTCATATGTTTGAGAGTTCAGTTCCCAAAAAAATAACAAACATATTTTATTATTTTTGCCATTTTTTTTAAGAAACTTACCCTTACAAGACCAATCTCCTCTGAACTAAGAATAATATCAAAGCTATGAAGTTTTTGTTGCTGTACTCCTCTCGTCTTATGGAGTTGTGGTTGCCAAAAAAAAATTCACTCATTGTCATTGTCGAAGAAGTGTAGGTAATCAAATGGTTGTCACCGTTACAACCAGAATATTACCGCTAAAGGATTTTCAAGGTTTTGAAGGTGGATAGGTTTTAAAGGTGGGATTTGGGGAAGATGGATGGGTGATAATGGAGGTACATGCTCTTATAAATCCCAATTCCTGATGCAATGGGTGTGTAAATTTAATTGTGAGATGAGGTGTCTCAAAATTAATGATGTCCTTTGTAATAATTTTATTTGAGGTTATTATTACAATAAAAAAAAAAACTAAAAATTAAAAGATCCAAAATAATTTATAAAATGCTAATAACATCACTCATATTAAATTGAATTCGAGATTGCAACCAAATAGTAATTCTCACTTCGATAAACTTAATAATCTCACTTTTTTTTTAAGTTCAATCCGCTGAAAATTTTATTATTTTAAGAAAAAGATATCTCACTATTAAAATAAAAACGCAGTTTCGTTGATAGAATTTAATAGAACATTCATTTTAAGAACATTTTTTAGTAACAATTTTCTTGAATAACTCTTTAGTAAAAGATATTTATCTGAAAGAGACATCCTTTTCCAAATTTTAGCGCAAGTGATAATTAGAGAATTTCATGCTTTTTTTTTCTTTTTTTTTTAATCTTTGTCTAATGTGTATTATTTTATTTATATATATTTTTTTTTTCTATACATCACAATTTAATTTACTAATATTCCGTATTGTGTTTATCCATTAGCGATGGATATGTTAACTGTGTTTGACATATTCTTAAAATCAAGTTAATCAAGTTTCATAATGTTTATTGTAACAAATTATCCTCTAATCGATAAATTAATTATTCTAGTGTTAATTTTTCATATTTTTAGCATTTATTGCAATAAATTAAAATTTTAGAGACAAAATATTTTTAGTGACGAATGAAACATTTAGTGATAAATTAATATTTTTTTGGGACCACATTTTTTACTTTAAAAAAGAATATTTTTAGGACCAATTACTTTGTATGTACATTTATTAGTGACATTTTTTAAATTTTGTCTCTAGAGCCTTTTTTATTTTAACTTTTCAAGACGATCTTTTAGTGATTATTCTTGAGACAAAAGTAATTGGTCTCCAATTTTTTTTGCAACAAAATTTTAACTGTCAAGAAAAAAAAAAATTAGTCCATAAAATTCTTATTTGTTATAGTGATAACTCTTATTTGTTGTAGCAATTTTTAATCAATGCTCAATAAGATGAAGAATGATTTTTTAACTAGTTACTTAATCACATATATTAAGAAAAATGAATTATGCTGATAAAGAATATTTTAGTTAAAGATAATACTACTGAATATTTGTGATGGTAAAAATTAAAATTATAGTTTAAAACTTTTAATAATTTTTTCTTTAATTAAAAGTTACATATAATATTGCAATCAAAATCTTAGAGAGTGTAGTGTTGTCATTCATTTCTTTACCAGATAAACTGTTGGATCCAAAATAATAAAGATCTGATTTAAGGAAAACAATATGATATTTGTCTGGGGCAGAAAATTTTAGTGGAGACAGCTTTTTGACATTTTAGGCTATGGAATTGGAGTCATTAGAGGCTAGTATGTTTCAAATCACTTGACATAACATATTTGCCTGTGAAGGCTCTAGACACTTTAACAATGATGTTGCGGACCCATTGGGGGTCGCACCCCCAGTAAGGTGGCGTGTCCTACTGGCCGAAACTTAAAAAAAAATAAATAAATAAATAAAATAATTTTTTTTTTTTTACCCAATCACTGCGCGCCATCTCACTGGGGGTTTAAGTAGCATATTATTATCACTGATACTATAAATTTAGAAGAAAAAAAAAATTATTTAAAAAAATATATTTATACATCATGATCATTTTAAATGAGATTTATATCACATAAATTTTAAATTTGCACTAAATAATTTATTTAAAATAAATTTTGAGTATTATTTTCATAATCTATAGCATTTGTGTATATTACTATTAGCTCCACTTATGGTTTGATATGGGGTGGCTAGTGCCCGTAATTATAAGTCATTATTCACCCAAATAATTATTAAGTCACTCTTAAAGAATGCAAATGCCAAGTGGGAATGCCTACGTGCCAAAACTTGGTGGATGGAGGCGGTGGAAAACTAAGAGGTGTATTGAGCTTATTCGAGTTAAAGTAGTGAGTCGTCAAAATTTGATATCAGAAATAAAGTTTTAAAAATATATTTAAGTCAATTTATTATTTTTTGTGTCAATTTCAAATGAGTTTTAATTGAAATTTTTATCAAGTCAAGCACAAAGTTAAGTTGAATAGCTTGTTTTCTTACCCATGTACTGTATATATGCTTACGAAGGTGTGCTGAAACTAAACTAAAGATTAATCAGTTTTAAAATATATTTGAACTTGATTGTTTAAATAACAAGTCAATCTCAAACTAATTTTAACAAATCAAATATGAGTTAAGTTTTTTTTTTTTTTTTTTTTCTTTGGATGGGATAGAAAGGGGTGATCAACCATGGCAATCCTCATTCGAGTAGGAGTTTCTACCCACTGAGCCATTGTTTGGGAAGTGGATTTGAGTGGGGTTGGGGTTAAAATAGTCATAAAAAATAAAATAGGCTTTTTAACTTCAACAAAACAAAATATCGCATTCAATCCATAATCATTACATTCTTTCTCTCACAAAAAAGTCAAAAAAATTAAAAATCCTTCTCAAACTACACTTTTTAACCCCAGACTAAAATAATTAAAAAAATTAAAAAACTAAAAAGTTAACCCACTTTCAAAACCGACATGAAGAGTCAAGAGAAATCTAGATGAATCAAAAAAAAAAAAAATAGAAGAACGACATATGAAAAAACTGTAGACGTTAAAAAAGAGTGTCACCCCGAGGAGACAAAATAGCCTTTTTCTCACAAAACCAATGAGTGAAATTAAGCTTTAATTATTTGGTTGGTTCCCAGAATAATTAAACGATAACTTAATTTGTGGTTTAATTGAACATAATGATACTTATCAAATGGATTAATTTTTTTGAAAAATACTATATGGTACAAAAGATATGTTAATTTCAAAGTATTTATTTTTAAATTTAATATACTTTTTATAAATTTTAAAATATTTTATAATCTTTTGAACCCCCTTCAAAATCAATAGTTAAGATTCATTCAAGATTATTTCAATAAACACAAATTTTAAACGTAAACCATTGATAAAAAATTCTTAGTAATTTTTTGAGAAATTTTTTTAAGAGTGATGCTATCAACACTCCAATTAATATTTTGGACTTCCTATTTTATTTATTTTTTTATTACAATAATAATCTTAAATAAAATTACTAAAGATGACATGAATTATTTTAAGACATCACATCTCACGATTAAATCCACTCACCCACCAAATCATAACACAAGGTTTATGAAAGTACCCATCTCCATCACCACTAACACACTTTAAAATCCTCAAACCCTTCAAAACCTTCTGGTGGCTAGTCTTTTGGCAGCTTCTAGCAACTTTCGGCTGCAACTATTCGACAATACACAATTCTCTAACAGTGGCAATGAGTAAAATTTTTTCTAATAATCTCAATACCATGAGACGAATGTAGCATTACAACGTAATCTCAAAGGAGGTTCATAACTTGGATGATATTCGTAACTTGAAGGAGGTTGACCTTGCAATAATAAGTTTTTTTCAAAAAATAAAAAATAAAAAAAATGGTGAAAACGGTTTAACTTTTTCTCAATATTAAATTCCTGAACATATGCCAAAAAAATGGCAACACAGGACCAAAATTAAAAGGTATTAATTTAGCAACGTCTAACCAAACATTATTCATATGTTCGGCACTTTAGATCCGAACTTTTTTATTCATATGTTCAGATATAATCTTAACGCATACTTATGTTTTGGTTATGCGGTGAACTTTAGTTTTATTTATTAATTAAACTGGTTGATACATACTTATTTTTATTTGTTAAACTTTGATAGGTTAAACTTGTTTACAGACATAGGATTTACGTGTTTATAATGTTTGGTAACACATGTCCGAATATATACAAATTAGTCAGTAACATACGTCCAAACATGGGTAATTTGTTCGGCAACACTGGCCCGAACATGGTGGCAGAGCGACGTTGACGATCAAAGATTGGCACTGAGGGAGATTGATGATGAAAAGAGGTAGACTGTGAGAGAACGTTTGTAACCAAGATCGACGGCGAACAGAGGTCGACGGTAAGTGGAAACTTGAGCTCAACGATGAGAGTTTAACAGTTGACGATGAGAGGAAATTTGAGTTCAACAACTAAGGATTTTGGGAGATGACGGATTTTTAAGAGGTGTGTTAAGGGGTGTGCATTTTGGTGGATTTGATGTTTTTAGAATAATACTTTTATTTGGGGGTTCTTAGAAATTTTTAGGATTTTGAATTTTGTGGGTAAAGGTTCAAAGAAAGAGAAATGTTACATTTACTTAAAATTTTACTAACAATCTTATTAAAAACATACATATCCAAATATTATTGAATCACTGCAGGAAAAATTACCTTTACCGGCGTTTAAAAAATGCCGCTATAGGAGCCAAAAACGCTGCCAAAATAATATACCGGCGTTTTTACTTTACGTCGCTGACGCGGCCGTCGCTATAGGTATAAGGCGCTTTAAAAACGTCGCTAATACTTGAAGTGGCGTTTTCATCAGCGTCGGCATATTATGCAATCTGTTTAAATAATAACTGATGACATCACGGGATATAGTGACGTTTTTGAACAAAAACGCCATCTTTTTTCTTTATTTCATAATTTCATTAATATAAAATATGTTGTTGAGCTGGCTGGTTATTTATTCACATTCCAATTTGCATAAAACCATAAAGCATAACATAGCAAAAAATAAAAATAAAAGTTGAAGTTGATAAAATAAAACCATCAAATTTGATATTTGATAGAAAAATAAATAAATACATGTTCATAGAAGCATATTTAAGTTCTGAACTTCACCCCAATCTTAAAATAAAAAAATAAAAAAGTTCTAAAATTCACCCATCAACACACTTGGATATTTTAATGCTCTTACCAAAAATAAAAATAAAAAAAAAAATTCTAACAAGATTACAATTTTGGGCCTGGTAAAAAAAAAAAAAAAAAAAAAACAAGCAGCAAATTCCTTTTTACATCTTGAATCAGACCTTTCCCTCAGCAAAATTGTCCTTTTGAACTGCAGATAAATAAATAACAGTTACAAATTATAATCCTTTTGAAAATAATCTAGAACAAAGCAATAAATAATATCAAAAGCATGAAGAGATAAAAGCATATACATAAATCACCATTATAATAACATGTATTCCCTGTTTGTTCCAGATTTAATATAATCAAATTATGAAAAGCATATTATGTTAGTTCAACAATTCAAAAAAAAAAAAAAAGAAAACTTTAGATTTTAAGGTGCATATTCCAGAACTATTGGACCATAGAGGTTCGTTCACACTAGTAGAGATCAGAGAAACAAGGAGGAACAAGATCTCTGACTTGAATGTGTGTTTCTCACGCTTGTAGTCTAATTTTTTCAGTGAAATTAATTAATAAGCCTAGAAATCGTAATTCAAGTGTAAAACTTGGTGAGTTCTAAAAAAATTCATTACCTGAACTAACTGATGTCAAAAATCCATATCGAACAAGACTGACTTCTTTTGTCTTGAGATTGGTCTCGCAGGCTCACAGGATATCAAACATTTACAGTTCTCTCATCAATAGCAACTCCATCGGATATCAAACATTCTAGACCACATCAGAGTAAATGCATGATTGGCAAACTTCTGCAGTTCTCCCTCAAATTTTGTTCCCTCTAATGTACTCAAATCCTTGCAAAGATCTACAATGCTAATATGGCCTAGTTTTCCTGCTTCATATAATGTTACAACATGAGATTTCAAGCCTGCAAAAGGCATTAAAGAACAAAAAAATGAAGTCAGAAATCAGAAATGAAAGTAATGACAATCATAAAGTTGGAACACTTTCTGTGACTGGTTAAAAATAAATAAAACCCCCTAAACCAAGATTCAACTTTCCACTGAAATTTATGTAAATTTCATGCCCAGAATAAAATGGAGACGATGTTCAAATCTACTAAAAAAACAAAAGCAACTGATATATTTATTGAAAGTACAATAAAGAAATTGATGTAGCATAAGAAGGAAACAGTTGCATATTATCATCAATCAACTTTATCATTTTCATCAGCATACTTTTTCAAATGCAACTATAAATACAGTGCTCAACAATCAAATCCCGTCAAAATCAATTTAATAAACAAAATATCATCCCCAATAATCAACGATGTTGGGATGGGAGACTGAGTAGACCTAACCTTTGATAATCTAATCTATACAAGAGGACTGCCTTCAGACTTGAACCCATGTTCCTCACACTTGGCAGCCGAAGCCTTTACCACTTCCGTATGCAATGGTCTCATTTACAAAAAAATAAAAAGAACCTAAATTTTGTTGTATTGAATCACCTTGGAGTGCAAGATATAACATAAACCCTGTCATACAAGGGCATACAATTTCTCACTCTTGAGCAAATCTTATTAAAACAGATCCATGGCCAAAACCAATATTATATGTAATGTTATGTCAATTTTCTGTGTGTTTATTTTTTCATCAGAGTAGAAACTTCAACCATCTCTTTTTGTATGCAATCTTAAAAATCCACTTCAAGAATTACCTCTCGCAACACAAGTCATGTAACAAATCAACATGCAATCTTAGAAATTCATGTTAAGAACAGTAGGATTATAATGGATCCCACAACATGCTGGCATTAACTGAAACAGAACTTTAAATGCACTGCAGAGCATTCTTAATCATTCCTTGTGGATGCAACCCACAAAATACAAATCCAGTTGGAACAATAAATCAATTTGGCCAGCTGAAGTCATGAACATATGAATAGGTAGTCCAGGACCAACCCAGTAACAAAATTTGACAGAAAGATGACCAAACCTGACATGAGCAGGAGCCAGCACTAATATAACTGCTCTCTATCATTATATGATTAGCTGAAAGGAAGCAGTTCAAACGTAATATTCAGATGGGCAATCTGCAACATTAATAAGTGATGGCAACTTATTCATCACAAGTAGAATTTCCCAATGTCAAGACTAAAATGTAGAGTGTCTAACAAAGAATACAAGGCAAGTGAAGTTAAGGTAATAAATAATTACAATAAATATGACAATGTTTAACAATTATGACCCTTCAATTACCTCTTGAATAGAAGCTTCCACCTGCAAATTTCACTACACATCAATTAAGATAACAACTCTCTTCACTAGTTAATAACAGTAACATATACAAACATAGCTTGAAAATTTATGTAACATTCTTTGTAATCATTGCCCACTGGTTACAAGTCCTGCGCCAAATATAACAGCCAAGCTGCAAAGAGGAACATGCATGAACAACAGATAAAACTGTAAGTATAAAATCCCCAAATGACCAAATTCAAACTCAGAAACAATCGGCAGACTATGAACCTAGTAAAACTACGAGACAATAGCTAGTCCTGAACAGCTTCGTTAGCCTGTTGTCCAGCTGAATATTGGAAGCCTCCAAACCAATCTCCAACACTTCCATCTACTAAAGTATAAACAGAAGCAGCTCCTTCTTGACTTGAAGAAAAATAACCATATTTCCTCCGATTATATGGGAGGGAAAAAAAAGAAGCAAAACTTGCATATAGGACTCGAAAAAACTATGTCTAAGCATGATTGACAAATCAAAAAACAAAAAAGACATTAACTGAATTTAAACAAGATGGCTAAAGCTAACAACAAGTTCTCACCATAATATTCTGCATACTTACAGCCTTTGTTGCGTTAGGCACAACCAAATTTGATGTTTTCATGCTGCTGAAAACATCAAAAATAGAAACAAGTATCGAAAGTTATATGCTTGCACCCAAACATCAAAGCAATGGGTATAATTTTATATGAAGGAAAAGAAGAGGACAAATATATTTGAAAAATTCCAAATAAATAAAGAACCCAAATGATCAAAAGCTAACCAACACAGACTTTTTTGTTGACTCCAACAAGAAGCTAAGAAAAATTCAGCATGTTGTTTAATTATATAGAGTTTAGGTATCAGCCTCTGATTCACACATAATTACATTAAACATTTTAAAAACAGCATCAGCAAAACCAAACATATACGAGTTTCAACAAAAACGATTCGAATTGTGCTGCTGAATCGAAAATTGAGTGAATTGTACAATTCAATTTATGATTCACTACGATTCATTGAGATTCACAAAATTCACTGCAATTCAATTCTTTTTCTATTTTTTTTTTATATAACGCATGAAACATCGACGTTTTCACCAAACTAACGTAATTACTTAAATTAATATATCTGATTTTATGTGTATATACGTTTATAATTTAGTCATATTAATAATTTAGTTTTTATTAAACACTGTATACATTTCGATTTTAAACACTTTATTATATATTATATTAAATAATATAAATCTTATGATTTACAGTTTGAAATGATTTATGATTCACTTTTTAACGATTCGATTCACGATTCGACAACAATATAGTTACCACAAATTTACATTACAATTTAGGCAAATGGTTAACAAATAAATAAATAAACAAGAGAAATGTGACATTATAAGATTACTGAGCACCAAAAGTAGGAGAAGGAAGGGCAATTACCTGCGACGTCATTTACAATTTTGGTGCAGGGCTTGTAACAGGGCTTATACTTCATTGCATTGTCAGTTCTACCAGGGAAGAGCCTAGCAATCATTGCCCATTTGTTTCCATATAGTCTATGAGCAGCATTAGCCTCAATAGACTAACCCTAGAATTGCATACGAAGCACAAACACAAAGATTACCATGAACGAGTTAGAAGTAGAGTCTGTTTGAGGATGTTAATATGCGCACAGGGACTAAAGCTTACAAATCTAAACGAAAGCAATCAATCGATCAAATCAGAGAAAGAGCGTTCGATCGCGATCAATAGACTAAAAATCAATCAACCGATCGATCTGTGTTCTCTTCAACATAAATTAGTATATATATCAAACAGATCTGAGATCGTAGATACAGATCTGAGTTCGTATATAAACAAAATCAAAAAATCAGAGAATGAGACTCACAAAATTAATCTTCAAATCGAAGTGATTGAGAGCTTTGAGCCAAGACGAAGAGAGTCGGATAGAGATTACGATCGTAAATCGGAGCATACGATGCTCGATCTAGTGAACTTTCACCATAAGAAAGAGGAGTGATGAAGCCCTAGATCTAACTGGGACTAAGAGAAATGGAAAAATGAAAAACGCGTGGGCCTTAAAAGGGAAATTATGCAAGTATACCAGGTTACACGTGTGTTTTTTAAAATGAGTTGGTTAAAAAATATTTTGAAAACCTTTGCAACAACGTTTTAGAAAAAACGCCATATCAAAAACGTTGTTATAGGCCCATTTTCTTGTAGTGAATGTTTAAATGTCATTATTTTCTTACAATCAATCACAATTGACCTATTGTATTTTTAATAAGATTTTCAATAAAATTATTAATATATGTAGAATTATTTCAAAAAAAAAAGAGTAAGTATTAATTGAGGTATTAATAGTAATACTCTTTTTCTAATACGCTTGAGTTTTCCCTTATTCCAAATTTATCTGCTCGTAATTATCTTTTTTTAAAGCCGGCTTCACACAAATTTTTGGAAAATCTAAAAAATTATATAATAAAAAAACCGTGGGCTTGGGCCGGAAGTTTTGGAAGTTGGCCCAGCCCGGCAAAAGCTTTCACTCATCAACTTGAAGTCACTAACGGGTAGGGCTGAGCAAGGAATCCGTGAAATCCGTAATCCGATCTAGTCCAGTCCAATCCAGTAGGTTTGGATTGATTTTTTGAATCCGTGGTTCGGTTCCGGATTGAAAAATTAAAAATCCGTAGTTCACGGATTGGTTCCGGATTGAATCCCACGGTTCCGGATTAGAACCGATCCGGACCGTATACAAATAGTCTATATTTTTATTATACACCCTCCTGCATAGTATCTTATCTTATTTCATATAAAACTTAAATCCAAACCTGAACTTACATAGTATCTTCTTTTATTACTTTTGTTTGCTAGTTTTTAGTGTTAATTTATAATGGCCTAAATACTTATGGTGAAACTAGTTTCTTTATGGTTGTTTAAATTCTAGAACAGTTTGTCACTATTATTGTACGGGGAGGAAATAATTCTCCTCGTATAATCCTGTTGACCAAGTCCACGCTCCTCCGTACGACGTCGCTTTGTCACCTGAAAACACAAACGTGAGCTAGCCGGCGGGTGTGTGCCGGAAACCTCTCCGATGCCTAAGTCAGAAAACTTGACAAATAGACAAAGCTCTAAGTTCTCAAAAAGATTGTGTTCAATTACCTCCTCCAAGGTGATGCTTGTGAGCTTTTATAAGTTTCATATGGCACAATCCTAGTAGGACTTGTATTTCTCCATACAGAGTCCTCCTAGGATTCAATCTCTTAAGGATAATGCTTATCCTTTTACACCCTCCCCCACTGCTCAAACCAAGTGGGATGGTTTTCTTTACGGCCGAACTTCCTTTCGACCGAAGTAAACTTGGCTATATCGAGTCACAGAAGGCCGAACTATCCTTAGCTCGGTCCTCTCCTCCAAATCTTTACTTCGGCTGCCCTGTTCAACCTTGATGCGCTTAGATCAGACTTCCAAGTAACAAGTTCTGACCGACCTAACCATTGTAAGTCACGACCGGACTAACTCTGAGATCGGCCTAACTGTGAGTTGCCTCCAGACCGGAGTAGTTTTACTCTTTCTTGGGCCGAAGTAACTTTGTCTTCCCAAGGCCGGAGTAGCTTTACATCCATGAGCCGAAGTAACATTTACTTCTCCCAGCCGGAGTAACATTGCTCTCTGGGCCGGAGTATCCTTTACGGCCTTCTTACTTAGTCCTTCGCGTTTTGGGCCTCAAAGCCCAACTTGCAGCTCGGCCCAATTTTTCCCAAAAATTACCCTCTCAATTGCCCCTTAATTCCATCTGCATAGCATGATTGGGATTACCAGTCCACTGGCCGAGCTAGTGTCGTTTTAAGCTTTTCCAGCCAAGCTAAAAAATACTTTAGCCTCTCCAGCCGAGCTAATTTTACTCCTGGCCATGTTTTGTCCGGTCAAAAACGTCTCTTCAATCATAATGTCTGTAACGCTTCCCATTCTTATGACACGTGGCATGTTTTGGTTGGCTAAGGACGGCTGTCACGCCGTCTTTCGTACTTCGTGAAATTTGAACAGTCCCGCCCAAATTTTGGGCTTTCTAACAAAATCAATCCCTGAGGCTAGGGTCCCCTCACTTTTGCCATTTCTCCATCTTCTCTCTCTGTGTTCTTGCTGCTCGTGCTCTTTCTTTACTGCGACAGTCTTCATCTTCAGTCCTTCCTTATTTAATTCTGGTAAGCAAATCCATTTTCCCTTCATGTTTTTGCTTTTACATTCGTTTTGTGCAACTGTATATCTAGTTTTCGTATGCTTTTGCGAAACATTTCTTCCATTTATCTGCTCTGCTTTTGTACTTTCTATGAAGAAACCAGTAGAACTTGTATGTGTATGAACTATTTTGTAGGAATCTTAGATCCAAAATCACCTAGCAACCGGACTAGAAAACTGTTTGTGTTATGTATGTGGATAGATTCTGAACATAACCGAACTAGAACTTGTAGGAATATCAGTAGTTTCTTCTGACCCACTCTAGCCAAGATAAGATCACCGAACAAGCTTGCTCATACCGAACTCGGTACTTCGGTCTATAACCGAGCTAAGATTTTGGGGCCAAGCCGGCTTTCTTAGTTCTCAAACCGATCTCAGAAAGCCGCCCCTGAGAGCTCAACCGAAGTAATTATACTGTAACCGTTTTAGGCCTTGGGACTAAACCAGCTTTCTTAGTTTCTTAGACCGAACTCAGGAAAGCTGCCCCTAGACGTTAAACCGGTCTAAACTGCTCAAAAACCGAGCTAAGAAACCTTCTGATGAGCCAAGGTAGAACCAGCCAACTAAGCCGAAGTAGGATTTGTATATCTTGCTTATAATTTTGTAGCGCGGTCCAACGATCTGTGCTTAACCCCCTTGCTTTCTACTTTGCAGACTTAGGTTGCCCAGGCCCTCCTGCGTGTGCTCAACCGAGCTTACTGAGCCAAATTTTTGTACCGAAATAACTTATCCGTAATTTACACAACAAATGGGTAAGTATAGATATTTAGTCGAAACCCCTGGTGGCATGGCCGAATTCAGGCAGGACTACCAGATTCCTGATGATGTTCAACTGGAGTTGGCCAAGAAAGATGCTACTCCCTGGGACAATGAAGGCTTCGTCCCTTTCACCCTTCAATCAATAATTGAAACCGGACTACGGTTTCCTGTCCAACCGCTAATCTGCGAATTCCTTAGGCAGACTAGGCTATGTCCCACCCAACTATCCACCAACACATATCGTATTATAATGGGGATAGCCGCATTAAACCACCAAACCGGACTGAATCTTGGTCTGGCCGAAATATTCCATCAGTATTCCATCGGTTCAAAGGATGCTGGGTGGGTATATTACCTTAGAATTCGCCGCCGCCGAGAGAAGATAATTAAGCATACTCCGGACAAAGATCTCAATGATGATGATTTCTTTTGGGTCTCTGGGAACTTTGAGGATTTTCAAGCTCAAATTCCTGGCCGACCTATAAATTGGAAAATGGGAGAGCCTGGTAATTTTACTTCGGTCTTCTGCTTTGTATGTTATCTCGGTTGCTTAATCTGCTAGCCGAACTAACACTTGTCTCTTTTTTTTTTTTTGCAGATTTCGCCCATCTCCACTCCTTGTATAGCTATCCTAACCTCGGCGTTTTGCGAGCCGCATTTCGGGTTAAAGAAAGAGATTGGGCCAAGCTTCTAAATTTCGAACCGACCTACCGTTACAGCGGTCGACGGAAGGCAAAAGTAACCGATTTTCTTCTCGAGGAAGCACCGGAGCCGGACCCCACTTTGCCCGAGATAAGACTTGTTCCATTAACCGCTGAGGAAGAAATGGCAAAGAAGAGCAGAGTCAGGGCCCTTCTAACTTCAACAACCAGAGCCGAAGTAACACCAACTACTGAGGTGCAGCCTGCCGTCGTGGCCCTTCCTTCACAACGGCCCTCTTCGTCTCGCCCTTCAAAACGCGCCCGATCTACGTCAGCCGAACAACAACTTGTTGACGAAGTCGAAACCGTCCCCCAAAGTCCTCAACCTGCCTCCCAACCTGAACAAACTGACCGAGCCCGATCTCCGAAGTGGGCTCCGCCTTTGATCTTCAATGACCGAAACATCAAAGTCACTGATTCGGTCGTGGGTGAAAAAGACCACCAACTGGCCTTTAACCTGGCCAAAAGTGTGTGCCTCCCTAAGGACATGGAGCACCACTTGAAGCAACTGAATACCGAAATGAAATCAATTCGGTCTGTTTCCAAGTCCATGGTCTTGGTAAGTAGCTGTCTGCTTTTTCCTGTCTAAATTTTTCCAACTCTTACTTCGGTTCTAAAGGTATCTTTGCTTTGCCAGGCCTTGCAAAAGAACAATGTTACTTACCGGAAAGTCCAAGAGCTCCGCAAAACCACAAGGCAGGCGATGGCGGAAGCCGAAGCAAGGTCGGCCGAACTACAACAAGCCGAAAAGAGAATGGCCGAGGTGGAAGCGGAGAACGGCCGTCTTGCCGATCTAGTTAATTCGGCGGAAGCGGAGAAGCAGAAAGCTGCCATTGTTATGAAGGACAAGTATTTGCGGGAGTTGTTGAAGCTAGAGAAGAGAAAGGACGCCGAAATGAGCGAACTGAAAAAGAATATGGAGGCGGTCGACAAGGGGGGGTACAAGCGAGGTTTCAAGGAGGCCGAGGAGGCCTACGTCAAGCAATGCGATGCCGCCAAGGAGCTTTTCTTCAAGTGCGGCTGGAGGGCGGCTGTGGAGAAGCTCGGTCATGATCAACAGACCGAGGTCTTCAACCCTCCAGAGTACTTTATACCGAAGTCCCTTGCGGGGTACGCGGATGCCATGCAGCAGCAATTCCTTGAAGGTTCAGATACTGACGAAGATTCTGCTTCTGGGGGTACTCCAGTTGAAAACGTGGATCAGACAGATCTGCCGGAGTCCAGAGTGGAAGATCTGGCTATTGAACAGCCGAATGAAACTGTGGCTCCGGTCGATGCCACCGTTGTGACTGAAGGAGTGCTGCCGCCAGAGACCGGTCTTCCAGTAGATGCCGATGCGGTTTTCGATGCTGAAATTGATGAACTTTTCTCTTAGTTTTTTACTTTTTCTTCTTTGTAACCGAACTAAGCCCCCTTGTACTGACTTCTGTTTGAATAAAAATTTCACTTCTCTTATTCCGGTTATTGTGTGTATGCTTGGGTTTGTAATGTCTTCTATTACTCCAAGTGCTATTTCGGTTTTTGGTTGGTTAAACTATTCTTACCAGCCAACCACTCCTTAGCCGATATAATTACTTCGGCTGAGGAGTACAGTGTTGGTTCGTTTCAGCCAACCACTCTTCAGCCATACACTTACTTCGGCTGAAGAGCAACAGGTGTTGGTTTATTCCAGCCAACCACTCTTCAGCCTTGCACTTACTTCGGCTGAAGAGTAACAAGAGTTGGTTTGTTCCAGCCAACCACTCTTCAGCCTAACACTTACTTCGGCTGAAGAGTTACGGGTGTTGGTTTATTCCAGCCAACCACTCTTCAGCCTTGCACTTACTTCGGCTGAAGAGTTACAGGTGTTGGTTTATTCCAGCCAACCACTCTTCAGCCTTGCATTTACTTCGGCTGAAGAGTAACAAGAGTTGGTTTGTTCCAGCCAACCACTCTTCAGCCTAACACTTACTTCGGCTGAAGAGTTACGGGTGTTGGTTTATTCCAGCCAACCACTCTTCAGCCTTGCATTTACTTCGGCTGAAGAGTAACAAGAGTTGGTTTGTTCCAGCCAACCACTCTTCAGCCTAACACTTACTTCGGCTGAAGAGTTACGGGTGTTGGTTTATTCCAGCCAACCACTCTTCAGCCTTGCACTTACTTCGGCTGAAGAGTTACAGGTGTTGGTTTATTCCAGCCAACCACTTTTCAGCCTTGCACTTACTTCGGCTGAAGAGTTACAGGTGTTGGTTTATTCCAGCCAACTATTTGAAGTTAGTTTTTCCAGCTAACTTATAGTATTTGGTTATTCCGACCAAATGTCCTGCAGCCTGGATCCTTATCCTGGGCTTAGGAAGGATGTTGGTTTAATCCAGCCAACCTCTGAGTTTAGTTTTTCCAGCTAACTTGGAATAGAATGCTCGCAAAAAACTTAGTCTCTAAAGCTAACTTTTACAAAGAATAATTTGTGCTAAAAAGAATTGCTCATTTTATTGAAGGAAGGAAAAAAATTACACATGTTTGAAAAAGAAAAGCTAAAAGTAAAATAACTTGAGATTGGCCGTATTCCATGGCCTAGGGATTGCCTTGCCATCCTTGTCTTCTAGGTGGTATGCCCCTTTGCCGGCTAACCCAACCACCTTATAAGGACCTTCCCAATTTGGGCCTAACTTGCCGTCTCCTGGGACCAAGGTGTTTCCCATTACTTTGCGTAATACCCAATCGCCAATTTTGAATTGTCTTGGATGAACCTTTTTGCTGTATTTTTTGATTAATTCTCGTTGGTATGCGGCGATGTGGACCAACGCTCTTTCTCTTCTTTCTTCTGCAAGGTTGAGTTCTAAGGCTATGGCTTCTTCATTTAAGTCTGGATCAAAATTTTCGCTTCGAATTGTGGGGAGGCCAACTTCTAGTGGGATCACCGCTTCCATTCCATATGCTAAGGAGAATGGTGTTTCTCCTGTTGATCGTCGAGGCGTGGTGCGGTAGGCCCATAAAACATGAGGAAGTTCATCTGCCCACTTGCCTTTTGCCTTCTCTAGCCTTTTCTTAAGTCCATCCAAGACGACTTTATTTGATGCTTCTGCTTGCCCGTTTGCTTGGGGATATGCCGGTGTGGAATTGTAGAACTCTATCTTGTACTCTTCACAAAAGCTTCTAAAGATCCTGCCGTCGAACTGAGTTCCATTGTCTGAGATTAGTGCTTTTGGTATGCCAAACCGAGTGATAATATTCTGCCAAACAAACTTCTTCACGTCCTTCTCTTTGATTGACGCCAGTGCTTCTGCTTCCACCCATTTTGTGAAGTAGTCTGTTGCTGCGAGAAAGAATTTTCTGCCTCCGGGTGCTGTTGGAAGTGGTCCTACTATGTCTAAGTCCCACATTGCGAAAGGCCATGGGCTAGTTAAAGGTAGGAGTTCTCTTGCTGGTTGATGTATTTGGTGTGCGAATTTCTGGCATTTTTCACACTTCTTCACATATTTTTCTGAGTCTGCTTGCATATACGGCCACCAATATCCTTGCGAAATAGCCCTGTAGGCGAGCGACCTTCCCCCTTGATGACTTCCACATACCCCTTCATGTATTTCGAATAGGAAGGCTTCTACTTTGCTGGGATGAACGCACTTGAGGTAAGGCCCAGAGAATGACTTCTTGTATAATGCCAAAGATGGAGATAGCCAAAATCGCTGCGACTTTGCCCTTATTTTGTTGGCTTCTTTTTTCTCTGCTGGTAGGATGCCGTCTTTTAGGAACAGGATGATGGGATCCATCCATGAAGGGCCTAATTCAGTGCAATATACTTCTTCTGCTTCGGGGTCTTCTATACTTGGTCTTGGTAAGAAGTCGATGAGTACTGGATGAGGGATCGATGTATCTGTCATTGAGGCCAGGCCTGCTAGCTCGTCCGCTCGGCTGTTTTCCTCCCTGCCAATTTGTTCTATCCTTACCACATCAAACTTCTTGATCTCTGTTCTGACTAACTCTTGGTACTTGGCCATTCTGTCGTCCTTTGCTTCGTATTCGCCCGAAATTTGGTTTACTACCAGCAGAGAGTCACTGTATACCATTAGTTCGGCTGCTTTCATGAAGTGTGCTGACTTGAGTCCTGCGATAAGCGCCTCATACTCTGCTTCATTGTTGGATGCTGGGAAGCCAAGGTTGATTGCTTGCTCTATAACCAGGCCGTCTGGAGAGATGAGGACTATGCCAAGCCCTGCACCATGTCGGTTGGATGCTCCATCCACAAAGAGCTTCCACATCTCTCCAACAAATAGTTTCCAGCATGTGGAAGGGTCAGACGATGCCGTGGGGTCAAGGATGGTGTTTTCTTCATAGTCCATATTGGCTGTCTGTCCTTCGTCCTCTGTTTGAACTGCTGGTGAGCCTTCGTTTGGCTCCTCCTTGTCGTCCTTAATGTGGTCTGCCTTTGTGCTTGATGGACTACTTTTCACTAGGGGTTGCGCTCTTCCGACGTCAACTTCCGCCCTTAGTTCGGTTGATGGACTATCTTTCACTAGGGGTTGTGCTATTCCGGCGTCAACTTCCGTCCCTAGTTCGGTTGAGTCAGTCAGGTCGACTGGGCAGATATGATGACTTCCAGGAGTAAACTCTGCGACGAAGTCTGCCAAAGATTGAGCTTTTATTGCGGTCTTCGGTTGGAACTTGATATCGAATTGTCCCAACTCTACTGCCCATTTCAAAATTCGCCCACTGAAGTTCGCCCTTTCAAACAGAGCTTTTAAGGGAAAGGCCGTGAGGACGACTATGGTGTGGGCATGAAAGTAGTGCGCCAATTTCCTGGATGCCATCATTAATGCTAATGCTAGTTTCTCCAATGGTAAGTACCTTGTTTCGGCTCCCAATAATGTCTTGCTGACATAAAAGATGGGCAAGTGTTGTATTCCTTCTGCACGAACCAACACTGCGCTGACTGCGTGTTGAGAGACTGCTAGGTACAAAAAGAGTTCTTCACCAGGTACTGGAGTAACAAGTAGTGGTGGGGAAGACATGTATTCCTTTAAGCTTTCCAGAGCTCGGTCGCATTCTTCATCCCACTCAAACTTGGCCTTTAAAGCTTGGAAGAACGGTCGTAGCCTGTCCGACGATCTGCTTATGAACCGGTTGAGTGCAGCCGCCATACCAGTAAGATGCTGCACTTCTTTAACTGAGTTTGGTCTCTCCAACTCCTGGATCGCTTTGATCTGAGAGGGGTCGGCTTCTATACCTCGGTTGGTCACCAGGAAGCCCAAGAATTTGCCAGATCCAACTCCGAATGCGCATTTGGACGCATTGAGGCGTAGCTTGTGTTTCTTCAGGATCTGGAACATCTCGCCTAAGTCTTTCAGATGGTCATTCTCATCCTTGCTTTTGACCACCATGTCGTCGATGTACGCCTCCATTGTTCTGCCTAACAATGGTTCAAACATCTTGGTGACCATCCTTTGGAATGTCGCCCCTGCGTTCTTTAGGCCAAAGGGCATGACCTTGTAGCAATATAACCCCCTTGGTGTTGTGAAGGATGTGACCTCCTGGTCTGGTTCATGCATGGCGATCTGGTGGTAGCCTCTGTATGCATCCAAAAAGCTAAGTCGGTTATGTCCTGCCGTTAAGTCCACCAGTTGATCTATCCTTGGTAGAGGGAAGCTATCTTTTGGGCACGCTTTGTTGACTGTTTTGTAGTCGACGCAGACACGCCATTTACCATTCTTTTTTGGCACTACGACGGTGTTGGAGATCCATTTTGGGTAGTGCACTTCCCTTATCGCTCCTGCCTCCAGCAGGTTGCCTACCTCTTCTGCCACTATTTCGGCGTGGTGGAGTGCCGATCTGCGCGTGCGTTGAATGACTGGTCTGGCGGAAGGGTGGACATTGAGTTGGTGACTGATGAAGTTTGGATCAATGCCTGGCATGTCGTAAGGTGTCCAGGCAAACACTTCGATATTGGAAGTCAAGAATTCCATGACCTCTAATCTCTCAGCGCTGGACAATGCTGAGCCAAGCAGGAAGAACTTATCCGGGTTCTTCTCATCTATTTTTACCTCCACCAAGTCTTCCACCGCTTTCTGATTAGCTTCTTTGCCGATGTCAGCGAATAGTTCATTACTCTCTGGTTCTTCCACCGAATGAACGTATCCTTTGGCAGCTCGGCTTCCATTTGCTGTGGCGAAGCACTGCTTTGACATGATCTGATCGCCATAGACTTCTTCAATTATACCGGCGTCATTGGGGAACCGCATTACCTGATGGTATGATGACGCCACCGAACGCATGGCATGCAGCCATGTTCTGCCTAGGATGATGTTGTAGGTGGAGGGGACCTTCAATACCCAGAACTCCACCTGTTTTGATACACTTCCAGCTCTGACTGGAAGGATTATTTTGCCGACAGGCCACTCTGGCATGGAGTTGAATCCAATCAGGGGAGAAACTGCAGGTGCCAAGTCTTTGTCTTGCAATTTTAGTTGTTTGAATGTGTCGTAATACATGATCTCACATGAACTACCCTGGTCAATCAGAATCCGCTTGACGTCAAAATCCTTGACTCGGAGAGTGACAACCAGGGCATCATTATGGGGGCAGTAAATTCGTTCCAAGTCCTTATCCGAAAAGGACATGACGTTTGTTGCCTCTGTCCTCCCCTTCTTGATGGCGGGTTGGGAACTTAATACTTCCCTAAAGTGTTCAACCTTCTTGATTGAACCTCTAAGCTCGCATACGCGCTCAGGTTCAAAAACTCCATGAATTACATTGATAATGCCTTGTGGTGGTGCGTCGTTTGGCATTCTGTTGGGTTGGTCATGATCTTGGGGGGCCGGTTGCGCTCTTCCTTCAATGTATTCGTCCAAGTGGCCTGCTGCCACCAATTCTTCTAAATGCTGTCTTAGGGGCGTGCAATTCTCAGTTCGATGCCCCTTTTCTTTGTGGAAGGTGCACCGTGATCTGTCGTCGTAATTCTTCTGAGCCTCCCCAAGCTTGGCTGGCCACTTGACAAAAGGCTCATCCTTGATTTCGCTCAGAATCCGATATATTGGTTTTTTGAACACCGTGGTTATGGCAGTGCGAATTCTTAGCCATCTTTTGTCTGGGTCTTCTCCGTTATCTCGTCTGCCACGTCCGTTTTTGTTACTTCGGTCCACCGTATTAACCTTTGCTGAGGTTTTCTTTTCTGGTACCGTGGCCGCACTTGTTTTGGCTTTGGAACGTGCGCCATCTTCTTCTACCCTGATGTGCTGATGCACTCTCTCCATCAGGGCTTCCATGGTAAGGGGTGGCGTCATGGTAATTGAATCCCTTAGTCGGTTCCCTACTGGTAGGCCTCTTTTATATTGCGCAATGGCTAGATTGGTGGGGCAGTCTCCAATCTGGTTGAATGTCTCCCAGTAGCGACTGTTGTAAGATCTGAGAGTTTCTTTTTCACCCATGTCGATGGAGAGTAGCTGGTCTATCTCCACCGGTGTTTTAGTATTTGTCCGAAACCTTGTTACGAATGCTTCTGCCAATTGGGCCCAGGAGGCTATGCTACCTTCTGGGAGCTTTTCGAACCAAGTCAAGCCCAGGTCGCCCAGACTTGATGGGAAAAGTATGCACATTAAGGCCTCGTTTCGCCTGTACACGGCCATGACTTGGCGAAAGTGGCTCAAGTGTGAATACGGGTCCGTCTTCCCTTCATATGTATTGAACTTCGGCTGAAGGAAGCCTGATGGTAGGGGAGCGTTTTCGATCGCTGGGACAAACGGCGAAGTCTGTAGCCTTGCCAATGCTTTGTCCGCTGGTTCGTAGGCCGGTTGCGGTATTGGCATTCCAACCTCGACGCTTCCATGCGTTCGAGGAGCCAACCGTTGTAGGGCCGAAATTCGGTGTGGATCCTTTGCCCTGGCATCCTCCTTGCATCGTGCTTTTTCTTCTAGCACGGTTCGTAAGTCGGATGACCTGGGTAGCTCGGTTTGTCTGGATCTGGTTTGGTGTGAATGTGAAGGCCAATACGTGCTTCCTTCAGTGTATGATCTTTCGGATCTCATCCTCTCAGACCTGGAGTGACGAGTCCTTGAAGATAAGGAGTGAGTGTCGCCTGTCCTGAGGCTTCTGCTTTCTCCTTGAGAGGGTGTAGTATTCCTACTACGACTTTCTGAGTGGCGAGGGGGCGTCTTGTGCTTGTGCCCCTCTCCTGTCGCCACATCTTTAGTCTTCATCTGGCGTTTTAAAGTCTCCATGTCCGCCGCCATCCTTCGAATTAGTTCATCCTGTTCCTTTACGCGATCTTCCAGGGCTTGAGGATCAATCCTCCTCCTTTGCCTGTCGGGACTTTGAGAGTGACGAGGGCTGCCATTCCGCCTTCCCCTGCCACTCCTCCTGGAATTATGTTGTTGGGGCTCCAAGTCCGCCATGGGAGGGACGGTAGGTAATCCTTCACGCCTTGCGCCCCCTTCTGGAGTTTGTCCGTCGACGGCGGACTGCGACAAGTCTTCAATGTGTGCCATTGAATGAGAAAAGGAGAAGCTTAGTCAAGAGGTTTTTGTTCTTGTCTGTTCTTCCCACAGACGGCGCCAATTGTACGGGGAGGAAATAATTCTCCTCGTATAATCCTGTTGACCAAGTCCACGCTCCTCCGTACGACGTCGCTTTGTCACCTGAAAACACAAACGTGAGCTAGCCGGCGGGTGTGTGCCGGAAACCTCTCCGATGCCTAAGTCAGAAAACTTGACAAATAGACAAAGCTCTAAGTTCTCAAAAAGATTGTGTTCAATTACCTCCTCCAAGGTGATGCTTGTGAGCTTTTATAAGTTTCATATGGCACAATCCTAGTAGGACTTGTATTTCTCCATACAGAGTCCTCCTAGGATTCAATCTCTTAAGGATAATGCTTATCCTTTTACACCCTCCCCCACTGCTCAAACCAAGTGGGATGGTTTTCTTTACGGCCGAACTTCCTTTCGACCGAAGTAAACTTGGCTATATCGAGTCACAGAAGGCCGAACTATCCTTAGCTCGGTCCTCTCCTCCAAATCTTTACTTCGGCTGCCCTGTTCAACCTTGATGCGCTTAGATCAGACTTCCAAGTAACAAGTTCTGACCGACCTAACCATTGTAAGTCACGACCGGACTAACTCTGAGATCGGCCTAACTGTGAGTTGCCTCCAGACCGGAGTAGTTTTACTCTTTCTTGGGCCGAAGTAACTTTGTCTTCCCAAGGCCGGAGTAGCTTTACATCCATGAGCCGAAGTAACATTTACTTCTCCCAGCCGGAGTAACATTGCTCTCTGGGCCGGAGTATCCTTTACGGCCTTCTTACTTAGTCCTTCGCGTTTTGGGCCTCAAAGCCCAACTTGCAGCTCGGCCCAATTTTTCCCAAAAATTACCCTCTCAATTATGAAAAGACATGTTGCTATTGTGAAACTAATATGATGTTATATTTATATTTTTATGAAAATAAAGTGTTATATATATATATTTTTGTTATTTAATTATATAAATCCGTGGTCCTAAACCGATCCAATCCGTATTTAAATGGATTGGTTCGGATTGGTTCCACGATTTAAACGGATTGGATTGGTTCTAATTTTTCAGGATCCGTAGATAACGGATTGGTCCTGGTTTTACTCCAATCCGGTCCAATCCGGACCATGCTCACCCCTACTAACGGGTGAAGTTCTTCAACTATAGAAGCTATGTAAGCTATTTAAAGAACAAAACTCCTCATTTGATATCAATTTCAGAAAGTTTATTTTTATTTTTTTTGGGTTCTCAATCATGCAAAATGTGACTTGGTGGAAGTGTTGGAAAAATTGTCTTTGAAATTAAAGGTAGCCTACTTCCAAAATATATATATATATATATTTTATGCTCTTCGAGGTTTCAAATATTTGGAATCAAAAAATAAATTTTAAAAAATGATTGTATTTTCAATTTTTCCATCATTTTTGCTTTCAAAAAATGCAAAAAATGAAAACATAAAACAACGATACCAAAATGATCCTAAACTCTCCTATGCAGGTTGGTAAGAATGGCGTGAGCATTGGCCGCAATACTAACCGGGTCTCAGTTAGCATTGCGGCCAGCGCGGGGTCGCAATGCTATGGTATTAATTTGTAAGCAATTTCAAAATTTTATTTGTATTACAGCGGGGTCAATATTGTAGTTTTAATTTGTAAGCAATTTAAAAATTATAAAATTCGCACTCCCCAAATTTGTAGGAATTTGCACTCCTAAACAAAATATATAAAAAAATTTAAAATTAATTTTCTAATCAATTTTTACAAGAAGAGAAGTAAATCAAGATAATATATATATATATATATAATCAATAGCACACACATTAAATTGAATTCGAGATTTCAACCAAATAGTACTTCTCACTTCAATTAACTTAGTATTCGTTTGGCATAAGCTAAACGGAGATTTTTTAGCTAAAATAGTCATAAAAAGACAAAATAGATTTTTTAGTTCAATAAGACAAAATGTTACATTAAAACCATAATCATTTCATTTTTTCTCTCACAAAAGTCAAAAAAGCCAAAAAAACTATTTCAAACGAAACTTTTTAACTTCAGACTAAAATAGCCAAAAAGTCAAAAAAATCAAAAAATCAACAAATCAACTCACATCTCAAAACTGTGTTTGGCATATTCTTAAAATCAAGTTAATCAAGTTTCATATTGTTTATTGTAACAAATTATCCTCTAATTGATAAATTAATTATTCTAGTGTTAATTTTTCATATTTTTAGCATTTATTGCAACAAATTAAAATTTTAGAGACAAAATATTTTTATTACCAAAAGTGTCATTATTGTAATTTAGCGACGAATTAAACATTTAGTGATAAATTACTATTCTTTTGGGACCACATTTTTAAAAAAAAAATAATATTTTTAGGACCAAATTACTTTGTATGCGCATTTATTAGTGACATTTTTAAAATTTTGTCTCTAGAGCCTTTTTTTTATTTTAATTTTTCGAGACGATTTTTTAGTGACTATTTTTGCGACGAAAGTAATTGGTCTCCAATGTTTTTTTGCAACAAAATTTTAACTGTTGAGAAAAAAAAAATTAGTACCTAAAATTCTTATTTATCATAGTGATACTCTTATTTGTTGTAGTGATTTTCAGTTATGAAATCTGTAAATACTGAAGTGCTCAATAAGATGGAGAATGATCTTTTAACTAGTTACTTAATCACATATATTAAGAAAAATTAATTAAGCTGATAAAAAAACATTTTAGTTAAAGATAATACTATTGAATATTTGTGATGGTAAAAATTAAAATTATAGTTTAAAACTTTTAATAATTTTTTCTTTAATTAAAAGTTACATATACTACTGCAGTCAAAATCATAGATGCGTCCTTGTTACTGTTGGATCCAAAATAATAGAGAACTGATTTAAGGAAAACAATATGATATTTGTCTGGGGCAGAAAATTTTAGTGGAGACAGCATTTTGACATTTTAGGCTATGGAATTGGAGTCATTAGAGCCTAGTATTGTTTCAAATCACTTGACATAACATATTTGCCTTTGAAGGCTCAAGACATTGTAAGAAGTAGCATATTATTATCACTGATACTATAAATTTAGAAAGAAAAAAAAATATTTAAAAAAACATATTTATACATTATGATCATTTTAAATGAGATTTATGCCACATAAATTTTAAATTTACACCAAATAATTTATTTAAAATAAATTTTGAGTATTATTTTCATAATCTATAGCATTTGTGTACATCATTATTAGCTCCACTTATGATTTGACAGGGGGTGGCTAGTGCCCATAATTATAAGTCATTATTCACCCAAATAATCATTTAGTCATTCTTAAAGAATGCAAATGCCATGTGGGAATGTCTACTTGCCAAAACTTGGTGGATGGAGGTGGTGGAAAATTAAGAGGTGTATTGAACTTACTTGAGTTAAAGTAGTGAGTTGTTAAAATTTGACATGAGAAATAAAGTTTTAAAAATATATTTAAGTCAATTTATTATTTTTTGTGTCGATTTTAAATGAATTTTAATTAAAAAATTTATCAAGTCAATCACAAAGTTAGGTTGAATAACTTGTTTTCTTACACAGGTATTGCATATATGCTTATGAAGATTTGTTGAAACCAAATTAAAGATTAATCAGTTTTAAAATATATTTAAATTTTATTATTTAAATAATAAGTCAATCTCAAACTACTTTTTACAAATTAAGGCCTAGTTTGGGAAGACTAAATAAGTGTACTTTTTTACTTTTTTTGTATTATGTGTAGAAAAAGTAGAGAGGAGATGTTGATTGATGTGACCCAAAAAAGATAAAAAGATGAAAGAAGTGCACTTTTTTGGCAGTAGCCAAACTTGGAGTGAAGTTTTGGTTTTTTTTGTTTGGATGGAATAGAAAGGGGTGATCAACCGTGGCATTCCTCCTTGGGTTAGGAGTCTCTATCCACTGAAGAATCAGGAGAAATCTAGATGAATAAAAAAAAAAAAAAAAAGAACGTCATATGAAAAAACTGTAGACGTTAAAAAAGTGAATAAGAACCACATTAGTGTCACCCTGAAAAGACTAGAAAAGCCTTTTTTTTCTCACAAATCCAATGAGTGAAATAAAAAAAAAGTAGACTCTAATAAAACTATCCAGAGTTTAAAATCAATAGATAAGATTCACTCAAGATTATTTCAATACATACAAATTTTAAATGTAAGCCATTGATAAAAAAATTCATGGTAATTTTTTAGAATTTTTCTAAGAATGTTGCTATTAACGCCCCAATTAATATTTTGGACTCCTTATTTTTTTTATTATAATAATAATCTCAAATAAAATTACTAAAGATGACATGAATTATTTTAGGACAGTCCATCTCACGATTAAATCCACTCACCCACTAAATCATAACATAGGTTTATGAAAGTACCTATCTCGATCACCACTCACCCACTTTAAAACCCTCAAACCCTTGAAAACCTTCCAGTGGCTAGTCTTTTGGCAGCTTCTGGCGGCTTTCGGCTGCAACTATTCGATAATAATACACACTTCTCCAACAATGGCGATGAGTAAAAAAATTTTCAGCAATCTCAATACCATGAGATGAATGAAACATCACAATGTAATCTCAAAGGAGGTTCACAGCTTGGATAATACTCGTAGCTTGAAGGAAGTTGACCTTGTAATAATAAATTTTTTTCAAACAAAAAAAAAAAGGTGAAAACGGTTTACCTTTTTTAAACTCCTGAACATATGCCCAAAAAAATGGCAACACATGATCGAAATTAAAAGGCATTAATTTAGCAGCATCTAACCAAACATTATTTATATGTTCGCCACTTTGGATCTGATCAACTTTTTTATTCATATGTTCAAATATAATCTTAATGCATACTTATGTTTTGGTTATGCGGTGAACTTTAGTTTTATTTATTAATTAAACTGGTTGATACATATTTATCTTTGTTTGTTAAACTTTGATGGGTTTATAGACATAGGATTTTACGTTTTATAATGTTTGGTAACACATGTCCGATCATATACAAATTGTTCAGTAACATAGGTCCAAACATAGGTAATTTGTTTGGCAATACAAGCCCGAACATGATCGCAGAGAGACGTTGACGGTCAAAGATTGGCTATGAGGGAGATTGACGGCAAAAAGAGGTAGACTGTGAGAGATTGTTTGTGACCAAGACCGATGGCGAATAGAGGTCCACGGTGAGAGGAAACTTGAGTTCAACGGTGAGAATTTAACGGTTCATGATGAGAGGAAGTTTGAGTTCAACCGCTAAGGATTTTGAGAGATAAAGGATTTTTAAGGAGGGTTGATATTTGCCCCCACCTAATTACTTTGGCCCACCCAGTTCTTTAAATCCCCACTTAGCAAAATGAAACCCCTACAATTTTTCTTTAAATCCCCACCTTAATACCAACTATGCCCCTAATCTCAAAACCAAACCCAAACCCTAACCCTTTCACTTCTCTCTCTAATCTGGATTCTCTTTCCGTTTTCTTTGTTTTCTTGCATTCAAATCAAGTATGAGTGAGAAACAGAGCAAGAGAAAAGACCCATCAACAATGGCCACCATTAAAACCTCTATCACAGGCTATGGCGAGTGATTTCTTGCATTCCTTTTTACGCTTCTCTCTTTTCTTCTTCATTTTCTTTTGAAAATCTTAGGTTTTTATCTCTACCTCTTTTGCTCATCCTCTCTCGCAATGGATGAGGAGGTCACGATGGTGGAGTGGGTTCGACAACACAGTGCTAAACAAATCCTGAATGGTCAGCAACACAGTGTTGAACGAATCTTGAATGTTCGGCAACACAATGCTGAACGAATCCTTTTAGTTCGATAACTCAGTGCTGAATGGGTCGATCTCTTTTCTCTGATTCAAATCTGTTGTAGGGGATGTGGGTGCTTGTTGGTAGGGTTGATGGCTGATTGCAACGGAGGGAGTGGTGGTTGCGACGGTGAGGAGTGGTCGGAGATGGTAGAGGTTGCAGCGATGAAGGGTGGTTGGAGATGGTGGTGGTTATGGCAGTGAAAGGTGGTCAGAGATGGTGGTATTGTCGGAGGTGATTAGGGTTAAGGTTAGGGTTAGAGTTTGGAAAATTAGGTTTAGAAGATTAGGAATGATGATAAAAGTGGAATTTTAGATTGGAACAAAATTGGAATTAAAAAAAAAAATGAATGATGTGGGGGTTCTAAGAAGAAAGGTAAAGGTTAATAGCAATGCTCTTTTTGAGAGATGTGTTAAGGGGTGTGCATTTTGGTGGATGTGATGTTTTTAGGATAATACTTTTGGTATTATTTGGGAGGTTCTTAGAAATTTTTAGGATTTTGAATTTTGTAAGTGGAAGTTCAAAGAAAAAGGAATATTATATTTATTTAAAATTCTACTAACAATCTTATTAAAAATATATATGTCAAAACATTATTGAATGTTTTAATGTCATTATTTTTCTTATAACCAATCACATTTGACTTATTATATTTTTAATAAAATTATTAGTATGTGTAGAATTATTCTCAAAAAAAAGAGCAATAGAAGATCCAAAGTATTAATTGAGGTATTAATAGTAATACTTTTTTTCTAATTTGGTTGAGTTTTCCCTTATTCCAAATTTATCCCTGTCACCAGAAGTTGATGTGAGAGAAGAATGAGAGAATTATTAGGAGGGGTATGACAATGATTAGATAATGGAAGTGGTGGTGGCACTGATGTCGCAGTGGGGGCATTGATGCTAGGGGTGGGCGCGGGTCGGTTGCGGCCACGAAACCTCCAATCCGCCATCCGTCCGTCAGATTGGCGGATTGAAGAAAATCAATCCGCATCCGTCCGCCAATCCGGCGGATGTGGATTGAGCGGATTGGCGGTTTGGCGGATGGATGCGAATCGGTTTGGCGGTTTAAAATTTTATAAATTTTCAACATAATTCAACTTGTGCACTTCCTTAAAAAAAAAGAAAAAAAAAATATTACAGTCAATGACTTAAAAAAGTATTACAATCACTGTATGCCTTATCCAAAGAAAGAAAGTTTGAAACTTTAGAATATCACGATCACTGTATGCTTCATCCACATATTACAATTACAGCATGATTCATCCCTATAAAGTATTACAATCTGTGATTCTTAAAATATAATAACAATTCAAACCACCAAAACCATAAACAGAGCAGTAGTAGAGATTGAATGTCTCTATATTGTTACATCTACATATGTTTTTGAAAACAAAAACCAACCAGCATATATCATATTTTTTATTTATTATTTTTAGAGTTAGATTTAAAAACTAAAAAATATAGATGAATAATATGTTTATTTTTTTCAATTCAAAAATATATTCAAGTTGAAAACTTTTTTTCAACAAAATATTTAAACTCTTTTTCAATTGAAAACACAAACATAATATTTAAACAAATTGAAAATACAAAGTCTTATAAATTACTACAGGTGCTCGCGATTTGGCGGTTTGGTGGTTCGGTTGCGGCCAAAAAATCTCAAATCCGCCATCCGTCCGCCAAATTGGCGGATTGGAGAAAATCAATCCGCAACCGTCCGCTCATCATCACGCATCCGTCCAAAATGTGGCGGATCGGTTCGGTTCGGTCGGTTTTGACGGATCGGTATATCCGCTGCTCACCCCTAATTGATGCAATGCAATTTCATGACCTGTCTCTCCAATCTGCATCCCAAAGAGAGAAAACCATTATTAATAATTTGGAGCTGGAGCCCGCCAGTCCTTTATCTGAACTGGAGAAGGTTATTTAGACCTATGAGACTCACTCACTATTAGTTTTATTTTAATAATTTAAATTATATATTTTATTAAATATTTTATATATTTTATTCACACAAAAAATTAGTCTGATAATCGTGACATATTAAATCCATCATGTTTGTTACTAAAAAATAGACGATAATTGTGTTTTTAAAAATATATCATTCATTTTTTTGATGACAAACACAATAAATTGAATAGGTTATGATTATCGTATCGATCTAATTTTTTGTGTGAATAAAATATATTAAGTGTCCGATAAAATAAATAGTTCAAATTATCAAAATAAAATTCCTAATGAGTCTCACAAATCAAAAGAGCACACTCTAGTCCAGATTAAGGACCGGTGGGGATTCACTTCCTAATAATTTATGTGCGGCCTCAATAGCCATGTTTCGTGGGCTCAAAGTGTTTCCAAAACATTAGTATTGTTTGATGTAGTTTATTGTAAAATAAAAATTGATGATCAGAAAGTAGAAACCAAAAGCATCCCTTCTCCAGCGTCTAAGGCCTCGTTTGGGAAGCAACCGGTTTAGCCAAAAAGTCAAAAAGTTATTTAAAAGCCAAAAAGCCAATAACCCATATCAAAAAATCAAAGATTCTTTTTTCTTTCTACTTTTTGCATATCTTTTCGTAAAAAGTCAAAAAGTCATCCCAAACATACTAGTTTTTTTTAGCTCATATTTTAACCAAATAGCCAAAAAGTTACTAAATTAGTCTGTTCCCAAACGACGCCTAAATAATCAGCTTTTCTCAACTTATTTAAGTTATTTCTTCCTAAAGAGTTATAAGCAGAAACTGCAACAAATAGTCTAATACAAATTCTTAAATTAAAATAAACTATAATCACTTCTATAATCCACAGCAAACACTCCCATTCTATCTATCTATCTATCTATGTTCCAAATTCCACAGCAACCATGCATTTGTGGTTAACATTCCGTTTGTGTGAACAAAAAATATTTTTTTTTAAAATATGTGATATAATAAAAAAATAAAAATTAATGAAAAATATTTTTTATGATCAATAAAAAATAAGTTTATTTCAGTGAAATTTTTTTCTATTTTTAAAAGGTGAAAAATATTTTCCGAATTAAAATCTTATCAATGTTATCATAATACCACTGCCACCATCACTTCTATCATCACACTACTGCAATGGACATGGCCACTATCACCGCCACTTTCGTTGCCGTCGCCATCACCATTACCATTACCACTACCATTACCACCACCACCACCACCACCATACCAATATCGTCAACACCACCCCACCAGCCCCACACCCACCCTAGTGCCACCACCCTACCACCACTAATACAATTATTAGTACATTAGTCTCAATAACATAACCAAACATAAAAATTAAAATTTTAAAAAAATAAATTACACTGACATCTCTTAAGCTTTGAAGAAAAAATAGTAAATCTCACAGTTTTAATATAATTTCACCAACCTCACTTTTAATAAGGTTAAAGAGACCAAAATTAATATATATATATATATATATAAAATACAAAAGCACAACAATAGACATTGTAAAATGTTCATTTCAATGTAAAAAAGATGACAATATCGTTTTTTCATTCATACAACTAACGAATTTCTGATAAAAAAGAAACCAAGTGTTATATGAATTAAAATTTTAAGAGGGTCCACTATAATTATACTAAACTTTGTGATCTATTATATTTTTTTTCAAATTAAAAAAAAAAGTCAATATAATTTATTCTAAAAAAAATATTTTCTGCAAAACAATTTCTTCACCTAATAAAGCTATCACCTTGTTTGGTTTTGGTTGATTTTCTGAAAATTAAGTTTTCACTTTTAGTGTTGAGTAATTTTTTTAATCTTATGAGTAAATTTTTAAATTTCTAGATTTATATAATTTAAATACGCTAAAAAAGTAAAATATTTATAAAAAAATATTTTAAAATTTTAATAAATATACAAAAATATGAAAATTTATTAAAAATAAAAAAAAAACACAAAAAATTTAAAAAATTAATTTTCTAACAAACGGGCTAACCAAACAGTTGAATTGGTTTTAATGCAAAACAAAGTAGGTGTAACAAAACATCACATACACTGCTCTACTTGATTGAGAAATTTGTGTGCTAGAGCCAGCCTGCATGTGACAGGTGTCCACTTTGTGAATCCGTGGGCCCGACGAGAAGCATTGTGAAATAGACGGGACACGTGGACCAATCACTGCCTCTTGCGTGGCATCGGAGTGTTGCTTTAGTCACAAGATCCTCATCCCATTAGCCTATCTCCAATTTTTTTTATCTTTAATAATTATATTTCAATACAATCCCACTCATAATGAATTTGAAATAAGAGTTAGTATTTCAAACTTATCACTTGTTATCTTAATTTTTATGTAATGTAGTTACAAGAAGTTAACTATTTTCGTAAGTATTGTGTAACCTTTTTTATCATAATATAATTGCAACGATTATAAATTTAATCTTAATTTTTTTAATAAATCATGTAAATCTTATATTCTTATGTGTGTGTATGATTTATAATTCCTATGCATTTGTTTTTCTTATCTTAGGGATCTTAATTACATATTATAATTTAATTTTTTTTTTATAAATTTTGTTTTTTTAGGGTAAATTACTTTTACCTCCCCTAAGGTTTTACGTAATTGTAGTGACCACCTCTGTAATTTCTAAAATTTCATTGACGTCCTTTACTTTTTTTTGACATTATCAAGATTCCCCCTTCTATGATTTATTCTCTAGATATTATGTTTTGAGATAAAATGATGAAAATATCCTTATTATTTTTTCCATCAAACTCTCCAATTCAATTTTTTTTTTGTTACTAATTATTTATCAAAATAAGCATATTTCATAAAATAAAATAAAATAAATCAAAATACCTATATGTATTCTTAAGATAACTTTTTACTAAAAATAGTTATTTATAAAATCTCAATTAAAATTTGATATTCTTAAATTTTTTATTCAAACTTCAATATCTCAAAGTAGTTTTTTTTACTTGATTTTTTGTTATTACTCTTTATGTCTATGCATAAAATAAAAATTAGTGATCTTTTTTAGAAATTGACAGGATTTATATTTTGTTTTATAATTTTTGAAAAAAAGGATTATTTAATTTAACATAAGATTTGATGGTCATGTGTTGCCTTTTAATATGTGGTTGTTCTATGAATAGAAAAATTTGTGGTTGTTTTAGTGTATATATGTTGGTCGTTATATAGGTCTTGGTTCCATGTAACAAAATAGGTGATAATTTTCCTTTCGTAAATAGATAGAATTTTTATTTACTGTATAAGAAAATTAACCTTAGAGCTAATCGTTTTAATTAAACATATTTATTCTTCTAAGCTAAGATTTAATAATATACGTGAGACATAATACATTAATTTTTACAAATTTTGATTGATTGATTTATTTACAAATTTATATATATTGATAAACCAAATATGAGGAACTTGAAATTCTCACTTATGGAGTAAAATAGAGTACAAAATCTTACGTTGTTTATGTTGTTTTACATTGTTACTTATCTATAAATTTTACGTTGTTTATATAGTATCAAATAAGTCTTATGTAAAATTATTATTTCTTCCTAGGTACTTTATCAATAAAAATTAAGTTTTTTTTGTTAAAATATTTAATAATATCTTAACAATTTATGGTTTTTGTTTAATATTATATGGAATTTAAGAATTTTTTTTAACATTGCTAAAATATGCATGGAGATTTATTAACATTTATACAAAAACTTAGAAGAGGCAAGTGAAATTTTTAATATTTGAATAGATATGTAACTAGGGGGCAATCTTGGCATTTTTGGCTTTATAACTTATGACATTAACAAATATGTTAACAATGGAAAAAATTTAATAATAATTTCAAAAGCAAGAGAAGTTAATATTATTATTGAAATTATAGAAGGGGTTCCCGCAATTATGCTAAATCTCAAGGAAAGAAAATGTAATTTATCCTTGTTTTTATGTTGCAACATTTTTACCTAGAAGAGTTTGATTTTGTTCATTTTCATTAGTCTAAAACAGTAGAACCCACAATTTTAATATTATTTTTTTTACAACTTTAATTAGAATTAATACTTTTTTTTATTATGGGACCGATTTTTTTAAATCAATCATAATCTATATATTATTTATCTATTTTAAAAATGTGTGAACAAAATTCATTTTTAAAATATTGAGATAGAACAAAGAAAGAGTGTTGTTATTAGCACATTATCAATTATTTTGGACCTTCCATTTTTTAGCCTTTTTTTTATTACAAGAATAACCTCAAATGAAATTACTAAAAAGGATAATCTTAGGACACTCTATTTCACAATTAAACGTACACACCCACTACATCATGAATTAGGATTTATGAAAACACTCACCTCCACCACCACCTATCCATCTTCTCCAATTCACACCTTTAAAACCTACCCACCCTCAAAACTTTGAAAATCCTTTGGCAACAATATTCTAGCAGTAACGGTAGCAACTATTTGATTACCTACACTTCTCCAACAATGACAATGAGTGAAAGTTTTTTCGGTAACCATAATTCCATGAGATGAGAGGAGTATAACAATAAAAGCTCAGAGGAAATTCATAACTTGAATGATGTTCTTAGCTCAAAGAAGATTAGCCTTGTAAGGGTAAAAAAAAATGACAAAAATAATAAAAATTGTTCGTCATTTTTTCGGGACTAAACTCCCGAACATATGATTGAAATTCGAAAAGACATGCCCAAACATTGTTTACTTGTTTGGGAACAGGTAACCGAACATTTCTTATTTGTTCGGGAACAGATAATCAAACACTATTAATGAACCTTTTTCAAACTTTTAAAATCACAAAACCTAGGTAAGATAAGAAATAAGAATTGAAATTGTCAGAGAATTCAAAGAAATCTACTTGAGAAATCACAAATCCAAACTCGTGGAGATCGCAGAACCCATAAAACGGAAATTTTGAATTAACAACAAAAAAACATACATTTATTTTCTCAGGTCATGAACAAGTATGTGAAGATATTGTAGTAATCACCTTCACGGGTTTTGTTAGGATTTTTAAGATAGAGGTTTTTTGGGGTGTGAGGGTGTGCATTCAATTGAATGGATGAAATATTTTAACAAAAATAATTTTAGTATTATTTGGGGGGAAAAGAAATTTTAAGAATTTATAAGTGGGGTCCAAAAAAATAAAAGATCCAAAATAATTGATAAGGCGCTAATAGAAGCACTTAGGCCTCGTTTGGGAATAAACAATTTCAATAACTTTTTAACTTTTTACGAAAAAAATATGTAAAAATAATAATAAAAAAAATAATATGATAATTTATAATATTTTTAAACTTTTTAATTAAAACATGAAATTACAAAAATGAGACCTTAAAAAAATTGATGGAATTGGGAGTGGGTGAAGGATCTCTGGCCATGTGGCCACCCTTTTCTTCACACGATAGTTGCGGCCACCAGTACCTCATAGGTATGTGACGGACTAAAATGTCCCTGTCATAGATATACATTGATCTCTTCTTAAATTTATATATATATATATATAATATAAGTTTGATATATTAGAGCAATTTCAATGTTATTTTTTTAATTTTTTTTCTCTAATTAAAGTATGAAAATGGTATGCTATTTATTTACTTATTAATTTTTTTATTTATTTATATGCTTCAATATTACCCTTTATATTTTACATATTTATCCATAAAAATTAGTTTAAAGAGTCTTTCAATGCTCTTCAAATATAGTTCGCTTGCAAAAATATTGTTAAAATAACTATCATAATCATGGTCAGCTCTAATTTTTTTGGAATCCAAAGCGAACTTTCAACACGTAACCTTTCATACATATTTTTATAAATATATATATATATATATTTATATTTAACAGTACTCGTAAAAAGATTACTTCCAATATATATCTATTAAAATTTACTTAAATATATATTAAAATCTACAATAAGAAAAAATCTCAAATAAAAAATAAACAAACTAAAACGAAAATCGATTAAACATCATTTTTCTCACATTTTTAGCTGTAAAATTATTTATTTAGTTTGCATAATCCAAATTATAAGCTAAATCATTTTCGATGAATAAAATTACTAATTCATTTAGTATTTCATTTGACATAATTGAGTAAAGGTAAGATTTAATTAACTTTAATTTGAAAAGAGTAATTATAAATAGTATAGTCAGTCGTATTCTATACATAATATATACATTTAGAAAATAATCATTTAATAATTGCAAACAACTCACCACATCAATAAGTTTTTTGGTTTCTTTCAGTTAAAAATAACTATCTATTAGTTTTAATAATTTACCACATCAACCATTTATTAGTTTTAATTCATAATTTGATTTTGTTGAGACCCTTTAAATTCCAGCAAGATTTTTTTTATATGCTAATACTAGTTAACAAAATTTTAGAGCTTTTTTTTTTTAGTCAATTCTCTAGGGACCAAAACGGCGGTTTCGCCGGCTTATCCCCAAAGCCAGCCTTAATCATAATATCCGTTAGAGTAAATAAAATAGTATGAAACTAATTATAATAGCTAACATGATGATTTTAAATAGCTCCTTAGAGATGCTCGTATGTTGGTCTCTGTTAATATTTTAATTCACATATTAGAGTAAACAAAAATTGTTAGAGGCCTCAAATATGTTACAAAAATTTCTACAAAATGCTCATATGAGTGTAAAAACACACTTATTAAGTTAAACAAAAATATTAGAGGTGCCAAATATTTTACCAAAATTTATACCAAACCTCCCTGGCATTATTCTTAGGGTAAATTATATTGGTAATCCCTGCATTTTTTCTCGTGTCATTTTAGTCATTGTAATTTCTATTAGCACAATTTTGATCATTAATTTTAGATTTTGTATCAATTTTGTGCAATTAATAACACTAATTAGAGTCTTTATAGCCCAAAAAGTCCATAAAATTTTCTAATGTTTTATCAAGTCCCATATATTTAAACTTATATTCCAATAGGTCATTTTTCCCATATTAGATTTATTATGTAGATTATTTTGCCCTAATAGACTTTTATTAAAATATATGTATATATATATTATACCATATATCTAGGGGAGAGAATATCAATTATTAGATACATTTTATTTGCGGTATATATAAAACATTGTATATAGAATATCGAAGATTATTATTCTTAGTGTTTTCTTTGCCTCAATGTGAAGGATTCACTTAATTAAGGATCTCCCTTCACCTTTAGTTTGCATTAAGGTCTTGCCATGGAAGAACATTTAGAAGAGAAGGTTAATTGTAGACCGATAATAGAGATGGCGATGGACTCACAACAAAGATGATGGTAAACTGGCGATAAACAATCATATTTTTGTTTGCCACTATTATACATAAACTGTAGTCTCTTCGATGATTTGTGTAGCCACCGAAATTGTGTAGTTTATTCACCGGTATTATATTGGCGTTGATTATATACAGATTTTTCTAAAAAGATGTATCAATATATATGAACTATTTGATAATTTTTTTTTATATATTGTTTGATGATTTTTGTATATTATTTGTTACTATACTTGTTGTTTGAATAATTATTTTTTATTGTCATTAAACAATTGGAATAGTCCATTTTTTTCTTTTAATTTGTTTCATGTTTTTATGTTGCAGTGTGAATATTCACATTGGTATGAATTTTTTTTTAATGTTAGTTTTTTTTTTTTTTTTTTTTTATCAGCAAAGAAAAATTTCATTAACAGCATGAAATTAAAGGTACAGGAAGATGACATGCATCGAGAAAGATTCGGAAAGTATAAAAATACCCCTACTACTGCTACTCACATCCATACAACCAGCCCCTTGGCCTCACGATTTTTTTTTTTTTATACAAAAAAAAAAAGTTAAGGACTTAACTATAAAATAAAAACATGAAACCCCACAAGATCAACCTAACAAAACACGCAAGCTGCACCTGATTACAACACCCACCCTAGACCCACCCCTATGCTAACACCCTATGCACACGCCACCTCTGTTGCAGCCTACACCACCTACGCCTCTGCTGCAGCCCACACCACCTACGCCTCTGTTGCCCACACCATGCCATGCCGAGAAAAACTCTCCGACCGAGAAAAACTCCAAGCCAACACCGGAAACCTCCATCGCGTAAGCTGCTGCTGCTCCCCTGCTGAAGTTGACAATGCAGCACCAACAGTAGCTGCAATATACTTCTTCTTTCACACCTCCAAGTTGTTCTTCTTTCTCACACCCGCTGCAAATCCAAAACCCACTGCAGATCCAAGACCCAAGTTCTTCTTCTTTCTCATTAACAGCATGAAAGCAACACCAACATTAGCTGCAATGTTCTTCTTCTTTCGCACACCCAAGTTCTTCTACTTTCTCACGCCCACTGCAGATCCAAAACCCGGCCAGAACACCTACCAACCGCTGGGATATCACCATATATTTGGAAGAAGTTCACCCCTCAAACTCTCACTCGACAGGAGCGCTCGAATGAAAACCAGACAGATCTGGATCGCCCAAACAGAGCATCGAAACTACTCCAAAAATCTGAACCAGTGAACACCCCTCAAGCTCCTACTCGCAAAAGAGCGCTCGAATGAACATCCTAGACGTCCCCCGAAGAAAACAACACCACCTCCCCCAATGAACCAACTATTACGGGTCCCGAATCACCAAAAATACGAACTACCGCAGCACACACCTCCAGCTATTACAAAACAAACCTAGGTGGGAAAATCATGGGGGAATCAAGTTTATTAAATGAAAAAGCTAGCAAACAAACGATAGAAAGAGCTAGGCCAGCCGACCGTCATAGCCAAAGGCGATGGCCGGCCGGCCCAAAGGAGGCCTGGGAAGGAGGTTTTTAGAGAGAGAGAGACAGAGAGAGAGAGGTTTTTAATGTTAGTTGTATGTTAATTGTAAATTGTGAACATTCATATTGTATTTCGGCATGAGCTTTTTTTAAAAAAAAAAAAATTCGAAAGTTAGTTGTATGTTTGTTATTTTTGTTACTATGATTGTTGGTAGAACAATCATTTTTGTTATTATTGTACAATCGAAATAGTCGATTTTTATTTTTTTTTAATTTTGTTTTATATTTTCACGTTACAGTGTAAATGTTCACATTGGTATGAGTTTATTTTTTTTAAGACTAGTTTTATGTTAATTGTAAATTGTGAACATTTACATTGTATTTTGACATGAGTTTTTTATTTTTGAAGATTAGTTGTATGTTTGTTATTTATTGTGAACATTCATATTGTACTTTAGTATGTGTTTGTTTTTTCAAAAGTTAGTTATATGTTTGTTGTCTACTATAAACATTCACATTGTATTTTGATTTTCATTTAGATTTTTTTTTTGGCATTATTTTTAAAATTTTCACATTATAAAAAAGTTGAAAGTTTATAATTTGATATTTTCTCCGTAGAGTGAGGGAGAGATTTTTTCCTTAGAATGAGGGAGAAATTTTCTCCATAGAATAAAGCAAATATTTTTTCTTTAGAAAGTTAGAGTTTTTTTTTTCCCCATAAAATGAGGGACTATTGTTATTTTTTATTGTAAACATGTGCAAAAAAATTAGAAGGATGATTTAGTCATATTACATTAAATATGACCTAATGGAATACTAAAAAAGAATATAGATTAGATGGAATAAAATTCTTAGAAAGTGGATTTATCAGAAAATGACCCTAGGAAAATAGTCACTGTTGAGGTTAACTTACTGAATTGAATAAGTTTATAATTTTACCTATAAAAATATAATCCATGACATTTATATGCACATTTTTCATAAAAAAAAAATACATTAATAATTGTAATCAATTAAATCAAATTGAAATATAATCATAAATTCATAATCAAAATCGAGTCAATTGAAATCATAGGAACCAAACTAACATAAGGGTTCAAAATATATGGATTACAAGTATAATTTATCATTTATATTATTAATTATAGGTAAATAATATTACCATATTTTTTACACTAATATATATATATATATATATATTATTGATTATCTTTGTATCTTCATATTAGTTATATTAATTTTAATTTTTTTAATCTTTCTTATATAATTATATTTAAATTATAAGATTTAAGATATTTTGACTAAAAGATTTCAAGAAAGGTCATTATACTTTACCCACAATATTATGATTACAAAAATTTTGTTGTTGGCTTAGGCAGCATCAAGAAGACAAGTATCACATTCTTGCTGTAAAAATATTCAACTTATGTGCTGTCAAAAGTTGCATAAAAAGTCCTCAATCCTTTTTTTTTTTTTTTTTTTTTAAAAGTGCATAAAATGTATGCCGACACATAGATTTGTCGAGAAGTTATTTGTTGGTTGAAGGCATAATTTGTTAATATTTTTGGAGTATTATTATTGGTGAAGTGAGTGAAATTTATGACTTTATATTAAAATATAGAAAATAATACAGAGATTTTATATTTAGTAATTGATGGAGAACATAAATATATTATGCTCCTAAAGCACCTAATAATTGTTCTAAATTTGCGTTAGCTATCGGGATCCAAGGACAAAATGAATTATTGAATTGCTTGACCTTCAAATTTTTTTTAGTAGATAGGAGATTAATTTCAAATATTAGAATAACTACATAAAATTGAATGTTTGTATATTTACAAATCTATCAACTGCCACAAAGAAGTCATCTAACTCAACCCGATAATCACAATAAAGAAACTACTATTCCCAACAATCACACAATATAACCCTTATAATGATAGAGAATAAAAAGTATCATTTTTTGTAAGATTCAAACTCGTAACTTTATACCATAAAGTGGTACTACACAACCAATAAGACCACTATTCCTAACAATCACATCATATAACCCTCATAATGATAAAAAAATACAGAATATCAAATTGATATCCATAAGATTTGAAGTCGTAATCTTACATTACAAAGTGGTATTACACAACTATTAAATCGAATATCGTAATTATATAAGATTTTATTAATTGGTGTCCACTTAGAAGTATGTTTAAAGCAGATTTGGAGTTACACTTGTGTCGACTATTGTCCTTTGATGGGATCAACGATAGATCCATTACTTCAATTTGAATCGTTCATTTTGTAAATTTTGTCGAACAAATAATTTATATATAAAAATCAAGTAAGCCACATAATAGAATCATAAAAATTAAAAAAAAAAAAAAATATGCGAATAGCCTGTTCATTTTTTTTAAAGACATTTGTGCGGGGGAGCAAATATTCAGGCAAGCCCGCACTCCTTTCTTCCAAGCTCCGCTTCTATCCGGTCACCTACGAGCAAATAACAGTGAGCTACCCGGCGGTGTGTGGCCGGAAAAACCCTCCGACGATCAAGTTAGCGCACACCTTAGGATAGAGAGAGAGAGAGAAGAGTGTTTGAGTGTAAGAATTTCCTTACAAAGTGTTCCTGTATCGCGTATGGGGGGCGCAGACATACTTATATACCCTTCTGCGCCCCAAATCTACTCCCATTGGTCTCTCGACACGTGGCTCTGTTATCCCATCTGTCAGCACAAATCTTGCTATACATCACCTAACCCAACTGCCAGCCCACTCTGCTAGGAGCACGGCAGCCGGGCAACATTATCTCGGCTATCAACGGCCATACTGAACATGCCCAAGTACAGTTGATGTCGTAGTTTCCTACTACCGGGCTTAATTCCAGCCGTGCTTAACTGTATTCCGGCGAAGCCAAGCTGGAGATTGGTAACGCCGGTCAGCCAAAGACCTTCTCGGCCAAGCTCCAAGCACAGGCCTTCCTACCGGGTTAAGGTGCGTGCATTACAACCTTGCAACGCGTGAGCCGAGGAGCCTCATCTAGGCTGTTCCTCCACCTGTCCGACCTTCGCGGAACCGAGATCAGATAACTTGGTTCCACGTGGGCTTTGCCATTACCGAGCAATATCACGGCCTGATCTTGGAGCCAAATACCTCGGCCCAAATCTGTCCGGCTAACATCACGGCCCAATCTCAGATCATAAATCTCCCTCTCAATTGCCCCTTAATTCCGTCCACAAAAGCGTGACTGGGATTACTTATTTCGACCGGGATAACACTTCCTCGGTCCTCAGAATGCGAAATGGCGACCGGGCTAGTTGACATTCCTGTCTGCAAACTTGCCCGGTTATACTCCTCGGTTGACGTCCTCTTCTTCAAAATTAGCCCGGTTGACTCAACTCTTCAACCTGTCTCTTCAGTTCTGACGTCGTCATAAATGGGGACACATGGCGGGCTGCCATTGGTTCTCGAGCGGCCAACCCGCCGTCTTGCCAGAATTTGAATTTGGGCGGTCTCGTCTCCTCTATAAACATTTCCCCCCTCATCTTCCTTGAGCTCTGACTGACTCACTGCCATTCCAAACAACCCAGAGCTCTTGCCTCTCATCTGCCATTCCTGAACTCGCGCTCGAAGAAGAAGCAGCCACTGCTCCATATTGGTAAGCCCTCCAACCCTTGTTATTGTTATTTTCATTGATATTTCATACAATAGGGCAATAAAACGTAGTTCTTAGGACATAGGCCATAGAAATCATCCCAAACCTCCCACTGTTCATGGTGTTCTTCATTTTCGCTGATGAACTTCGAAGAACTGGGGCGGACCGGGCTCCAGGTCTTCGTTTGATCCAAAAAACCATCCCGACCGAACAAATAACCTGTTAGACTTAACCATAGCAAGAACCGGGATAACAAAGGTCTTGGCCGCTCAACCGGACTAAAATCTAGTCTGCCTGGGCGGCCGAGCTCCTTAGTTAGCCTCTACGACCGAGGTGGTTTGGCACTCTAGACGACCGAGCTAAAGTCAAGCTCGCTTTGCGCGACCGCGCTCCCTCTTACACTTGCCCTCTTTTTCCTGCAGAGTCCAAGGGGACCACTGACCATTCCTGAGGCTCCCAAAGACCAAGCAGCCACAAATCACCTGACAGTGCCAAACCACAGCCGAGCTAATTTAGCCGGTCGTAAATGGGAAAATTTTGCTTCCTCGTAGATACTCCGGCTGCCTTGGCCATGTTCAGGGAGGAGCATGGCATCCCGGCCGACATCCACCTTGAGCTTGCAGAAGAGCAAACAACGCCTTGGGGCAGATCAGAACAATGCCCCTTCACCGTGCTATCTATCATCGAAGGAGGCCTCCGCTTCCCACTCAACCCACTTATCACCGAGTTCCTCCGCCGCACCGGGCTGGCACCCACACAAGTGTCCACCAATACTTACCGAATTATCAACGACGTCCATGAACTGAACAACCGGCTAGGCACCAACTTAGGTTTAGCCGAGATATTAAGGCAATACACGATGGGTCACACCGGTGACGACCTAGCCTATTATTTGAAAATCAGACCGGGTAAGGAGAAAATTATAACCGGCACCCCGGATAAAGACTTGCACGACGACGATTTTTTCTGGGTGTCGGGCAATTACGAAACAGCCGACGTACCGGGCTGGTTTATAAGCAAGAACTTCGGTTCCTCATGTAAGCCGCTCAAACTTGCTCGGTCAGCCTACCTTATTTATTCTGTAATTAATCAGTTTTCTTGTTTCTTTTGCAGCAATCCAAGCCTTGCAAGCCAACTACCAAATTCCCAACGTAGAGGCAATTCGGACCGTGCTCCGCCATCGCCACCGAGATTGCAACGAGCTGCTCGGTTACACTCCAACCTACAGATACTTAGCTCCACGCCAGAGTAAAGTTACAGACTTTCTCCGCGCTCCAACTCCTCCTCCAGACCCAAATCTGCCAGACGTTCCGCTAATCCGGCTGACCGAGGAACAAGAGATGGCTAAAAGAAGCCGCATCAAGAATCTCCTCACAGCCACATCCGCCGAAATACCAAGTATTTCTCCCCCGTCTCATGCTGTTGGTCAATCCAGCAGCCCTGTGGTAGCCCTGTGGTTGCCCTGGCATCTCCAGCTGCCGGGCAATCCAGCCAACCCCGCCGGGCAGGAAAAAGACCTCGCGCAGATCCAACTGCCGAGCTGGTTGCCGAGCTAACAACCGAGCAGCCCACCAACACTGCCGATCCCATTCCACCATGGCGGCCGCAGCTCAAGTACCGGGGCCAAGATATCCCAGCAAATGCTTCTGTCAAGGGTGATAAGGAGCACTTGTTGGCCTTTGACCTCTCGAAAGCTCTCTTGCTACCAAGTGACGTGGTTGGCAGCTGTAATAACCCTCACCACTGCTTACCGATAAACATTGATTACCGTCAAATTGAACTGATCATGACTGATAATTGAACTGATTAGAGTACTGAACTGACTGACTGAAAACTGGAACTGAATTGACTGAATATGTATGTTAATTTGTATTCTATCTGTTTAATTGTTTATTTGACCTATTCACGTGTTACGTTTAAACTGCTAATTGAAGGCCTTATCGGCTGCCGAACCGGGAATTGATTGATGTTTTATGATCCTCATAATTAATGTGAATTTATGGTATATTTATCTGAAAATCGATTTGGTATGATTAAATTAGATTAAATATTGATCAATTGCATAGGTTGGACTAATTACCTTAATGCCACTTAAGTGCCCACTACCTATACACCTTTGAGCTCATTGCACTTAAGCAACATAATTTTATCAGCCATTTCCCTTGTCATTGCCGACTAGAGAGAGAGAGTAAGAGGAAAAGAGTGATTCAACTTGTTTCATCTTTAGAATTGCTTGAAATTGGAGGAATTGAAAGGAGTTCTTGCTAGATTGAACCTCAAGACTAGTAATTAAGGAACCTAGGTATGAGTTTCATCCTCTTGATTGTGCCTTTAAGTTGATTCATGCATGGTTCATGTCTAATTGAGGAGCTAAGTCATAATTTAGTTCTAGCATGTTGAATTAGAACTCCATTCATGCATGCATGTTAGTATTGTTGGATTTTGAGTTGAGTTCATGGCTAATTGTCACATGCATGTCCATGTTTTGAGTGTAGGCTATGATTTCATCATGTTTTGGAAACAATTGGCTCTTTAGAGCATGTTTTGAAGCTTTGAATTGGTTTGAATTCATGCATGTTTGCATGTTCTTCATGTTCATGAAATTGGTTTGAAATTGGGTTTGAATTAAACACCCTTGGGCTTTGATTTCTCAAATTGAGTTTTGAATCATATTATTCCATGTGTTTACAAGTGTTTTTCCAGAAATTAGCCCAAGAGGATCGGTTTTGAGTTGTTAACAATTTGGTTTTGGCTTGGAGGTGCAATCTGGAATTTCCAGATTTTGCACTTCCGCTCGAGCGGGGGGAAGTTACGCTCGAGCGTGGAATCCGAGCATCCAGCATCTCTGCACTGTTTTACAGTCCGCTCGAGCGGAGGATTGGGCGCTCGAGCGGAGTCATGTGTCTCAAGCTCGAGCGGGCGTCGAGCGTCCGTTGAGCGGAGATTTCACCCATCCAGTACTTTTGCAGTACGCTTGAGCGGGTGATTTGACGCTCGAGCGGGTACCTTTGTCTGCATGTCCGCTCGAGCGGAGTGACCTACGCTCGAGCGTGACCCCTGTTTTCTGAAAAATCTGAAAATGTTTTTAAAAGTACATCTTTGCATCCTCATCCCAGTCTAGGCATTCTTAGGCCTAGTTTAAGACATCTTATTGAGGATATAGATGTAGAACACACCGAGGCAAATTAGGGATTAAGTTATTATCTTTCCCAGCTGTGTAGCTTAGTGTGTTCAATCTGTTAACTGTGTAGGGTTGGCGACTGGGGAGGTACGCTCTAGCATACTATAGCCCAAACTCTGTGAGTAACGATTGTGTAAAGATATGTTCACAAATGATTATTTTCTGAACAACTGAACTGTACTGTTCTAAACTGATTACTGTTAACTGATTGAATGTATGTCCTATATTCTGAACTGTATTGTGGCATCCTTAGCACCTACTGTTTACTGTTACTGTGACAGAAATCTCTGTCGGTTCCCTTGTTGGAACCACTACTGTTTACTGACTGATGGCCATCATTACTGCTCGGTCTTTTAAGACCTACTGTTTACTGTACTGTTATGCTAATGGGTGTACCACATATGACTATACTGACTGAACGACTGAAATACTGTTTAAATGAACTGTTTTCATACTGTAAGGACATTCATTCTTAACCTCTTTACACATTATGTTATTCACTGGGCTTTAGCTCACTGCTTATATATATATATATATGTAGGTGTTCAGGCACCAGACTGCAGCTAGGAGCGTCAGGGTTACTCCAGTTTTGTCAAGCCAGCCTATGTGCCTCACTGCGAGGTTCCGAGCCTATCATGCTAAGGCTTAGGGGTGTTTTAGGATTCCCTCTTCTGTACTGTCTTACTGTTTTGTAATAACCGAATGGGTTGTATAGACTGAATGTTTACTGTACTGTTATGTAAGGGATGGAGTCCCTAGTCTGAATGATTGTATATATTGTGCATACTGTTCTGTACTGATTATGTATCTATGTATGAAAAGTCTTTTTGCATACAGACTGTCACAGCTCATTGGGCATTGTTTAATTACTGTTTTGGCTTCCGCCAGGCCCTGTACTCTGTTTTACTGTACTACTATTAAGCAGGCCTTCGGTAATCTCGGATTACTGGCCGGTTACGGTGCTAAACCCATAGGGCCGAGTTTGGGTCGTGACAGCAGCGATCACGTCCCTGACACCCGGTTGGTGAAATCAGCAGTGAAATCCATGACCAGGGTAAGGATCCAACTTCCACTGAAATTTTACAAGTGTTTGCCCGGTTCCTTCACTAATCAAATTCGTTTCTTGCAATCTATCCAAAAGCAGCACCTGGTAATGGAACGCATCCACAGACTTCGGCAAAAGGCAAATGACACAGCCAGCCAAGTCCAGAGCCTCCAAGCCAAGCTTGGCCTGGCAAAAGCATCTCTCTAAATCGCCAATGCTGACAACAACAGGTTGCACAGTCAGCTTGACGAGGCCGAGAAGAAGCACGATGAGCTCCAGGCCGAGCTGGACGCTCTTAAAAAGTCAAGGAAGAAGGACTGCTGAGATGCAAACAACGCCGGCTTCCTAGAAGCCGAGGAAAGCTACAAGAAGCAGGTCTTCGCTACCCAAGACATCTACTTCAAAGAGGGTTAGAAGTCTGCCTGCGAGCATCTCGGTCAGGGTCCTGATACTGACATCTTTGCCACCCCACCGCCTGCTTCCCTGCCGGCCTACCTCGTGTCATATGCCAATGACGTCTTCAGTGCATTGCAGGCTGAGGCCGAGGAAGGGCTTGAAGAGGAAGAGGCCGGGGAAGATACTGACGGAGAGGAGCAACCAGAACAGGAGCAGCCAGGCCGAACTGAGCCCGGTGTTGAAGACCGATCTCCAGCAGTGAACTTGGAGACAACTCCGGATGATGAATTCATCAATCTCTCCCCCTTAGCTTAGTTTTCTTTTTTCTATTGCTTTTTTTTGCTTTGCACATGTAACCAGGCTCTCTGCCCCTCCTTTTGTATTAACTTTCTATCAATGAAAAGCTTTAATTTCATCAAGTATTTGCACGGTTTTCTCGAACTCTATCTTCAGCAAAACATCTCGGTTTAAATCACTAAGTTGCACAAATCACCAACTAGCTTGACCGGAGTTAACATCTCGGTAAATTTAGCAAAATTGAGGATCTTCTTCAACCGGAATAAACATCTCGGTGGGAACAACAAAGTTGAACAAATCACTAATTCTTTCAACCGAACTAAACCATCATGGTTGAGCATGCCTGAGCTGAACAAAACATCTTGTATAATCGGAATACACCATCTCGGTTTTAATTCTGATAGAATTGAACAAAACATCAACTCCCTCAACCGGAGTAGGGCATCTCGGTTGGAATCTCTGAGTCGAACAAACCATCAACTCCTTCAACCGAAGTAACTCATCTCGGTTGGAATCTCTGAGTCGAACAAACCATCAACTCCTTCAACCGGAGTAACTCATCTCGGTTGGAATCTCTGAGTTGAACAAACCATCAACTCCTTCAACCGGAGTAACTCATCTCGGTTGGAATCCCTGAGTTGAAACCATCAACTCCTTCAACCGGAGTAACTCATCTCGGTTGGAATCTCTGAGTCGAACAAACCATCAACTCCTTCAACCGGAGTAACTCATCTCGGTTGGAATCCCTGAGTTGAAACCATCAACTCCTTCAACCGGAGTAACTCATCTCGGTTGGAATCTTTGAGTTGAACAAACCATCAACTCCTTCAACCGGAGTAACTCATCTCGGTTGGAATCTCTGAGTCGAACAAACCATCAACTCCTTCAACCGGAGTAACTCATCTCGGTTAAGAATCTCAAGTATTCAAAGCAATCAATCAAAATGCTAAGGCAAAGAAGACACTTCTATATATTGACAAAAAGAATTACATTCTGAAGTGTAAGGCAAAAAATTCCTTTGCATAAAAAGAAAACAAAAGCTAGAAATAGTACAGTTTGAGATTGGCCGCATTCCATGGCCGCGGGATTGCTCTACCATCCAAATCCTCCAAGTGGTATGCCCCCTTGCCCGCCAGACCGGTTACCTTGTAGGGTCCTTCCCAATTTGCACCTAGCTTGCCTTCTCCTGGCACCAGGGTATTGCCCATAACTTTCCTCAAGACCCAATCACCCACCTTAAACGATCTGGGGTGCACCGTCTTGTTGTACTTCCTGGAGAGCTCTTTCTGTTAGGCGGCCACATGGATAAGAGCATTTTCCCGGCGCTCTTCCACCAGATCCAATTCCAGAGCAATGGCCTCGGCGTTCAGCTCGGGCTCAAAAGTTTCACTTCTGAGAGTGGGCATGCCAACTTCCAATGGAATGACCGCCTCCATGCCATAAGCCAAAGCAAATAGAGTTTCCCCGGTCGACCTCCGAGGGGTTGTACGGTATGCCCAGAGGACGCTGGGGAGTTCCTCAGCCCACTTTTCCTTCGCCTTCTCCAGCCGTTTCTTCAACCCGTCAAGAATGGTTTTGTTCGACGCCTCGGCTTGACTGTTGGACTATGGGTAAGCCGGTGTGGAGTTGTAGAATTCAATCTTCAAATCTGCACAAAACCCTCTGAATAGGCGACCGTCAAACTAGGTGCCGTTATCAGAGATCAAAATTTTGGGGACGCCGAACCGTGTTACCACATTCTGCCAGACAAACCGCTTCACGTCTTTCTCCTTAATTGTTGCCAAAGGCTCAGCTTCAACCCACTTGGTGAAGTAGTCCGTTGCCGCGATGAAGAATTTGGGGTTGCCTGGTGCTGTTGGGAGCGGTTCCACTATATCTAACCCCCACATTGCAAAAGGCCAAGGGCTGGTGAGGGGAAGTTCTCTGGCCGGCTAGTGGATTTGATGTGCAAACTTCTGGCACTTTTCACACTTGCGAACATATTTCTGGGCGTCGGCTTGCATGCACGGCCACCAATAGCCTTGTGAAATAGCTCGGTAGGCCAAGGACCTGCCCCAAATGTGACTGCGACAGATGCCTTCGTGAATTTCATACAGGAAGGTTTCCACGCTACTCGGGTGCACACACTTCAGGTAAGGACCGGTGAAAGACTTTTTGTACAAAACGTCTAAAGGAGAAAGCCAAAACCGCTCTGACTTTACACGCACTTTGTGTGCTTCCTTCTTGTCGGTTGGAAGAGTCCGTTCTCTGAGAAAAACGATGATAGGGTCCATCCAGGAAGGACCTAGCTCGGCGCAGAATACTTCTGTCTGCCCGGTTTCTTCAATACTGGGTTTCGATAGGAATTCAATCAAGAGAGGGTGGGGAAATGAGCGGTCGACCATAGAGGCTAGGCCGGCCAGCTCATCTGCCCGGTCATTTTCTTCTCGGCCGATCTGTTGGACCCTGATCGCCTGGAATCGCTTGATGTGGTCCCTGACCAAAGCTTGGTACTTTATCATTCTGTCATCCTTTGCCTGGTAGACCCCAGAAACTTGGTTAACCACAAGCTGGGAATCACTGTAAACCATTAACTCTGATGCCTGCATCTGAAGCGCGCTCTTGAGACCGGCCAAAAGCGCCTCGTACTCGGCCTCATTGTTGGATGCTGGGAAGCCAAGGGTGATAGAGTGTTCAATTGTCAACCCGTCTGGTGATATCAAAACTATACCTAGTCCGGCGCCGTGACGGTTCGAGGCTCCATCAACAAAAAGTTTCCACATTTCCCCCACGAAGAGCTTCCAGCATTCTGAGGGGTCCTGAGAGGCTTGAAGGTTGATGGGGTCACGACTGCTCGGCTGTTCGGTTTCAAGTTCTGTGTTGATTGGTTCCAATTCAGTCACCCTTGATGATTCGGGGACTCAGCAAGTTGATCTGCAATGCTCAAGTCCGTAGGCGAATCACCAGGTTGCGGTATTATGCCGGCCGCAGGTTCTGAGCTGTGTGGTTCCATTTCTTCCCCCCTTGGTGATGCGGGACCGGACAGAGCAAGTTGGTCGATGATATTCAACTCCGTCATCGCATTACCGGGTGGTAAAACCATATAAACTGAGGGTGCTTCAGTGGTGCGCGCAAACTCCACGTCGCTACCTCCACCAACTGGTTGTATCTCGGATGGTCTTGCGTGCACCTCATCATCTGCCGCGGTAATATCGACCGGGCATACCGGATGAGTTCCAGGTGAGAATTCGGCGACAAAGTCGGCCAAAGTCTGGGCTTTGATGGCAGTGCGCGGCTGGAACTTCACATCAAACTGTCCCAACTCGACCGCCCACTTAAGAATCCGACCGGAGAAGTCTGCCCGCTCGAATAAAGCTTTGAGGGGGAACTCAGTCAAGACGATGACGGTATGTGCATGGAAATAGTGCGCTAACTTTCTTGAAGCCATCATTAATGCCAAAGCAAGCTTCTCCAACGGCAAGTATCTCGACTCTGCCAGTAACAAAGTCTTGCTGACATAAAAGATGGGGAGATGCTTGATTCCTTCAGCCCGGACAAGCACCGCACTGACTGCATGTTGCGATACGGCCAAATAAAGATAGAGTTCTTCTCCAGGCTCCGGTATGACCAACGGTGGTGCTGAAGACAGATACTCCTTGAGCTCAGCCAAAGCTCGGTCACACTCTTCATCCCAGGAGAACTTTGATTTTAAGGACTGAAAGAAAGGGCGGCAGCAATCTGATGACCGGCTTATAAATCGATTAAGCGCGGCGGCCATTCCGGCCAGATGCTGCACGTCTTTCGCCGAGCTAGGCTGTTTTAACTCTTGCACGGCTTGGATTTGTGTAGGGTCTGCTTCGATACCTCAGTTCGTGACTAGGAATCCCAAAAATTTCCCAGATCCCACGCCGAAGGCACACTTAGACGCATTCAGCGTAGCTTGTGCTTTTTGAGGATGGCGAACATCTCGGCCAAGTCGGACAAATGATCTGCCTAATGCCGGCTTTTAACCACCATATCATCAATGTAAGCTTCCATTGTCCGGCCCAGCAAAGGAGCAAACATCTTGGTCACCATCCTCTAAAAAGTTGCCCCGGCGTTCTTCAAACCAAAAGGCATGACTCGGTAGCAGAAGAGTCCCCTTGGTGTAGTAAATGAGGTGATTTCTCGGTCGGGGCCATGCATGGCAATCTGATGATAGCCGCGGTAGGCATCCAAGAAACTTAGCCTGTTATGTCCAGCCGTCAATGACCATAACTTCTTCCGCGCTTATCCCGCACGTCTCCTGACTGTCCTCCGGTGGGTGTCTCCAAGTCCGCCATTGGATGGATGGCGGGAGGTCCTTCTCTCCTTCAAGTGAACTCCGAGGTGGCTCCATCTATGGCAGACAACGGAAACTCGTCGTTGTTCGCAATGGACGGCGATCAGACGAGCCTGGAAGACAAGGTTTTGTCTGTCAAGGTTCCCACAGACGGCGCCAATTGTGCGGGGAGCAAATATTCAGGCAAGCCCGCACTCCTTTCTTCCAAGCTCCGCTTCTATCCGGTCACCTACGAGCAAATAACGGTGAGCTACCCGGCGGTGTGTGGCCGGAAAAACCCTCCGACGATCAAGTTAGCGCACACCTTAGGATAGAGAGAGAGAGAGAGGAGTATTTGAGTGTAAGAATTTCCCACAGACATACTTATATACCCTTTTGCGCCCCAAATCTACTCCCATTGGTCTCTCGACACGTGGCTCTGTTATCCCATCTGCCAGCACAAATCTTGCTATACATCACCTAACCCAATTGCCAGCCCACTCTGCTGGGAGCACGGCAGCCGAGCAACATTATATCGGCTATCAACGGCCATACTGAACATGTCCAAGTGCAGTTGATGTCGTAGTTTCCTACTACCGGGCTTAATTCCAGCCGTGCTTAACTGTATTCCGGCGAAGTCGAGCTGGAGATTGGTAACGCCGGTCAGCCAAAGACCTTCCCAGTCAAGCTCCAAGCACAGGCCTTCCTACCGGGTTAAGGTGCGTGCATTACAACCTTGCAACGCGTGAGCCGAGAAGCCTCATCTAGGCTGTTCCTCCACCTGTCCGGCCTTCGCGGAACCGAGATCAGATAACTCGGTTCCACGTGGGCTTTGCCATTACCGAGTAATATCACGGCCTGATCTTGGAGCCCAATACCTCGGCCCATATCTGTCCGGTTAACGTCACGACCCAATCTCAGATCATAAATCTCCCTCTCAACATTTATTTTAATCATATGACTGTAGCCCCGTTTGGGATGCGCATTTGGGCTAAAATAGCAATATATGATAAAATATATTATTTTAATTAAATAGGATAAAATGTCACATCTAACTCAAAATTATTTTATTTTTTCTTTCATAAAAGTCAAAACAGTCAAAAAATTTATTCCAAACGAAACTTTTTAACTCAAACTAAATAACTAAATAATCAACCCACATCCCAAACAAACTCTATCAAAATCCAACAAATTTTAGTTTTTGTATAATTGATCTGCTCATCAAACTGTATAGGATGAATAATTCGCATAAGAGTCTTAGAGTGGACCCCATTCAGATGAAAAAACCAAAAAGAATGGACCCCATTGAAGGGCAAAATTCTGAGCCGACATCTGTTTAAAAAGAATTGTACTCCCTCATGAAAATCATAGTTGAGTATCGTGTAATTATTTTTGAATTTACGAATGCTTTGTTAAAGGAATAACGAATAGTGGGAAGTGCAAAAGGAACCTACAAAAAGAAGAGTTTCAACTCCCCCCGATAAACTGCTTCCAAATCTAAATTTCAAATGTAACTTTACATTTTGTTTGGATCGTGAGGCGATGTAAGAAAAAAAATAACTGTGATTTTTTACTTAAACAAGAAAAGAAAATAAATAGTTATAGTTTCTCATCATTATGTTTGGATAAATAAAAAAGAAAAAAATGTAATTTATTACCTATTATGTTTGGATAGAGTAAATAAGAGAAAATAAAAAAAAATATTATATTTTATTTTATCAAAATAATCTGCCATATTAATAAGTTATGTTTTTTCATAAGAGTAATTTTAGTATTTTAGAAAATTTACATTAAATCCAATTCATTTTTCACCAAATCTCACAACTTTTAGTGAGAAACAAAACATAAATTTGGTGAGAATCTTTTTCTCACCGTCTCTCATTATTTCTCACCTATTTCACCATTCAAACAAATAAAAAGGTATCCTATTTTCACAATTTCTTTTCTTTTCTCACTAAACTCCTCCATCCAAACTAAGGTTGTTAAAATCGGGATCCTACGTTGGATCGTTGGAGGTATTTATAGGATTGGATCGTAAAATCAGATCGAGGATCGTAAGATCCTACCGAAAAAGAAAAAGTATATAATAATTTAATTTAAATAAATATTTCTTAAAAAGTATACACAAAATGAGCCTATATTCTATTAAAAAGAAGTGAAGATATTGTGAAAAATATAATACTCCATATAAAATGTATATATTATACGATAGAAAACTCGATGGTAAAAGCTTTGTATTTCATCAAAAAAGAAGGTGAAGAATAATAATTCTATAACAAAATACTTTACAATCTACAATAATGCATAAAAAGTGAAGAAAAAATATTTAACGAAGTTGGATATGAAAATAGATTAAGAACTCAAAAGAGCAACTTAACCGAATGATAAGGTTTGTTGTTAACATTCCTGGTGGAGCAGATTCGAGTCACAGAAATAATCTCTCCAAAAATTGGAATAAAGTTGCAATCTTACCATCTTTAGACTTCACTAAAGCTGAGTTTGTTTTTCCGACTAGTTAATTTTTTTAAATTACCACAATATTTGAATGTTTGTTTCCTAATTTGTTTTTCTTAGTCTATTTGATTCAATACTACTTAATTTTTATTATTTATTTTGACTACATAAATTGGTATTTAGACAACAAACATAAAATTTATAATAAAATATGTCATACAATTCAAAATAAGGCTTGTAAATTGGATCGGATATAATTATATTCGAATCGAGATTCCACGAACCTATAAGATCCCATTATCATGATCGAAAGATTATGCCTATAAGGAATTTTTTATACGATCCTAATCGATTCTAATCAAATGAATCGTAAGATCGTAGGATCATAAGATCTAAACTAATACTCGGATCTAGTGTCGAGAATAAGCACATTTTTATGTCCTAACTGTGATTTGGTGGGATCAGGTTCAGGTACCATAATCAAAATTCTCAAGCACACTCCCCCCCCCTACTTGGTTATAAAGTTTAATCCATCCATATCTCATACCAAAGAAATGAAAATGATACCCAAACATCAAAATTGCTTTCATTTGGTATCCTTCCCATTTGCATCCCATTATCTTTTGCCACAATGAAGACTACAACAACTGCATGCTCTGACTTGAAAAAAAAGAAAAAAAAAATCAATTCAGTGCACGAGACTTCTGCTCAATTCTTCGCCTATAGTTTGTAAGAATATATAAATTCCAACCATTTTGTGCCAGAAAATTTCACCTAACCCCAATAACTCCCTCAATCTACATCCTTCTGATCCTTTCCCTTTTCTTTCTTTTACCATGTTTGGCCTCTGATCCTTTCCCTTTTCTTTTACCTTATTTGGCCGTGTATTGAACACCAAATGTTTGAAAATTTGTGTTACAGCAGATTATTGAGAGTTCCTAAATTCAAATAATCATCAGTGCATCTTCATCACCCCTCTTTCCTTATCTTAGTGTCCAATATGCCTTCTTGATGTGTTTATCTAGTTGGAATCAAAACAGATCAAAGAGAACAAACACAAAGTAATCACAAGCCCACACATCTGTGTTTTCTTTCTCTTCCCTCTCCTTAACCATAAATTAAAATTTTGAAAAAGGCCCAATTATCCTTTCTAAGCTCCTTCCACACTTCCAAACAGACAAAGAATTCAATTCTGAAGGAGGAGGCTGCAGAAACAAGAAAAACGATTTCTGGGTATATGAGGGAAATGAATTCCCTACTTTCCATCTCCTTTGTGGTTCGATTCGCCGTTGAATTCCCTTGGAGCAACGAAATCTCAACCCGGTTCGCCTGAAAAAACAAGCAGCTTGCAACAAGTCCAATTATCCCAGTGTGTCTTGTGTTTGTGGAGTGGTGTATTGATATAACAAGTGGCAAAGGACTAATGATGAATCGTCTTCATCACCGCCCACACCGCCTGCTTCTTGATGCAGAACCCAACTCGCCACCTGGAAGCAGAACACGTGGCTCGTATGCCAACGAGGCGAATTTCGACACTAACATGCTGATAATCCTGGCAGCTTTGCTCTGTGCACTGATCTGTGCCCTTGGATTGAACTCAATAGTGCGGTGCGCCATAAGGTGTAGCAGGAGATTCGCTTTTGAGACGCAGGAGGAGGCAGCAGCCCGCCTGGCTGCGACAGGGCTGAAGAAGAGAGCGCTGCGTCAGATTCCGGTGGTGGTGTACGGTGCAGGGATTGGTATTCCGGCGACAGATTGTCCAATATGCCTTGGAGATTTTGTGGATGGTGAGAAAGTAAGAGTCCTGCCAAAATGTCACCATGGATTTCATGTCAAGTGTATTGACATATGGCTGGATTCACATTCGTCGTGTCCGACATGTCGGCAGTCGCTGATTGAGCAGCCGACGTCGTCGGATGCGGCCGACGCGGAAGCCAGTTTGCAGCATCCTGGAAATGGAGCAGGAGGACATGGTGATGTGCCTGGATCTGGAGAAGAGGTAGGTTAATTAGCAGTAGTATGAAAAACTCAGAACTATAGAATGAAAAGAGAAAAAAAAAATTTAAAACAAAAAACAAAAACAAATAGAGGGTGTTTATCATATTTGATTTTTGGATTAATTAGATCGAGAGCCCCTCAACTATTAACGAATATTACTTTAACCTCCTCATCTATGAATCCGTTCATATTGACTCATTCAACTATATAAATTGTACAAATACATCACTTCTGAAAGTGATCTAGAGGGGGTAAAAGCGATATATTTCTATAGTTGAATGGATCAAAATGTACGGGTTCATAGATGAAGAGGGTAAATTGATATTCATAAATAGTTGCGGGGGTCTTGATGTAATTAATCCTTTTTTTTTTTTTTTTTTGGAGATTTGTAGTTTGTGTATGTAATTATTCTATAGAGGAATAGTTTGGTTATAGCAATTATTATGTTGAGACCTATTAGGAGATTTTTGCTGCAATATACTAGTTTTAGTAATGCAGATCAATTAATCTGTAGTAGGGTTGGACTGAGTTTCACTATCAATCCCAAAGTTAATTGGTGCTTCACTTGTATTTTTAACAGTACTCCATATTGAGCCTACATGTTTGTTGTTAGAGCCGCCGTGATAGGGAGTGACATTGCGTACCCAACAATCCCTCCTTTAGGATAACTCTCCTGCGACTCAAACCCATGAAACAATAAGTTTTAAAATATTGTATTCCGTGTGATTTTTCACTAAAAACTCGGAAGGCCTCAAGAGCCATGACAAATTGTTTCTAACGCTACTTGCCGGGTCGTGTTTCACTATCTTTTCTAAACGCAATTGGTGCTACAAATTTTTTTTTTTTTTTTATATCTTTTATGACATTGCACGTATATTTATTTTTAGAATAGTTGTAGAGAGCGGTATTACGTACACAACATATAGATATGAAATTCTCTATCCCTTGTCACCAATTTACTTCCAATCACAAATCATGTTTTTAAAATTTTTGTATTTTAAAATTCTCATGTCGCGTGATTAAAAATGTATTAGAGATAAAAGATTATTTTTTAGAAACAGATCTTGACCAAGTTAAAATGTAAAGATTAGACGAATCTGGTCCCCATTGAGCTCTCTTATAACCAAAAAAAAAAAAAAAAAACAGTTGAATCAATTGTAATTGTTAGGGAAAATAGAATGGACCTTTTTGTAAGAGAAAGGACTTAGATTTCTTTTTGGTATGTTTTCCATTGTCTCCTAAAATAGAAATTTTGATATTAAATCCATTTCAAAGGTCCTGATTTCATGAACTAAGGTCATGTTTGTTTTAGGGATAAAAGAAGGGACAAAATAATTTCGTGTTTGATTTAAATATGGTGATCTAAAATAAGTTATTTTGCATCTTAATTTATCCTAAAATATGCGACAAAGTTACTAAAAATCTTAATCAAGAAAAGTTACCTAACTATTACCTACCTCAAAATAGTTGAAAGGAGTTTTGCTACGAATATACTATTTTCTACTATTCATTCACAATGAGAGTGAAACTCAGACCATCAATTGGTACGAGCTTCATTTTCATTATGAATAAAAAATATAATATAAAAATGAGAGATTTATTAAAAAATTATTTTTTTAAGTGTTTGTATCATAATTAGTTTATAAGATATTCTTATATTTCAATAAGTCCTAATTTGAACATTTGATCTATCAAATCATAATTCTCATATTTAAGACATTTTATGGATATTTTTATCCTTACAAATATTTTTTGAACAGTTAGCAATTTAGTGATGTGAACATTCATATTTTACAATGTAAACATTCACATTGACGTGTGAACGTTCACATTGATAGTATGAACATTCACATTGATAATATGAATATTCACATTAACATGTGAACATTCACATTGATGGTATAAAAATTCACATTGACGATGTGAACATTCACATTAACAGTGTGTACATTCACATCGCGAAACATTCGCATTGTAAATGTAAATATTATTAGGGGTATTTTGATAATTATGTCACCCATAAGACTTATTAGAATATTAAAATATAATATAGATTAAATAAAATATAAATAGGTAAAAAGATATTTATGAAAAAGTGTCCCTATACAAAATCGTGTACCTAATTATTCTTTAGGAAGTGCACAACTACTCTTGGCCAATGTAGATTTGGTTATAACTTTTTTTTATTATTATTTTAAAAATTTGTGTGAAAATGTTTCGGTAATTTTTGCTTTTAACTTATGAAGCACAACTAACTTAAATAAAATGAAAATAAAATAAAATTGATTAACTCTTTTTTAAATTTTTTTTTTTTTTTTTTATAAAAAAATTGATTATTCAAAAAGAAGTAGAACTGGTTTTTGAGTTTATTCGAAAATGTATCAAACAGGCCCATGTTGATCCACAAATTATACATTGAAAACACAGGGCAATTTTCTTTAGCATTGTCCACACAAAGCGATGAATTATTATTGTTAAATTTAGTAACTATATATTCAGTTTATTATACATATTGTATTATATTTTGGATTACAATACTTAGGTTTTTCTCCTCTTATTTAAAGGAGTCTTGTATAAATTGTTATATAATTATTCAACATAATATTTAATATAATACAGATCTCTCTCTCTCTCTCTCTCTCTCTCTTAGATATTGTAATATGGTATCAGCTATAGATTAAGCTCTTGACTGCCTGCCGGATCTCAACTCATTTTGCTGCCATATTTTTTTTTTAGTATCGCTTTGTAGTGATCTCTTTCTTTATCCGCTGGTTTATTCCTACTGCAAATATCTCTATTGTATTTTTTTTTATAACTCGCGATCCATTTTTGTATATGTATGTGTGTGTGTGTTTGCTTCACTCTGCCTTCCCTCTGCTTCAACATCAAATAAATTTCTATTTTCAAACCTATTTGAGTTTGAGGGGAATATTATACCTATATCACGATTAACATGGTTATACACCATGCAAACCACTTAAGCCGCCCCCTGCGACGCACAACTCAAGTCGCCCCCTATGGTGCACCACCTAAGTCACCCCATGGCACACCACCCAAGTCGCCCCTTCTAGCGCACAATCCAAGCTACCCTCGCTGGCTCACTACCCAAGCCGTCCCTTAACGCAACACCAAAGTCACCCCTTGGCGCACCATCCAAGCCGCCCTCTAGCGCACTCAGTCATCTGTTGCCATCATCGTTTAACATTACGTCATAAGTTATATGTATGCCACACTTACTGGTTCAACATCCAGTCTCTAGGACGGTCCGACATGATCCCTTAAACTATCCCGACATTGATTTCGGTCAATTCTTACAACGGTCCGGCATAACTTCTTAAACTGTCCCGACATTGATTTCGGTCAATTTCTATAACAGTCCAGAATGACCCTGTAAACTGTCTCGATATTTATTCCGGTCAGTTCCTATAACGGTCTGGCATGACCCCGTAAACTGTCCCGATATTGATTCCAGTCAGTTTCTACAAGAGTCCGGTACGACCTTAAATTGTCCTGGCATTAGTTTCGGCAAGTTTCTATATTGGTCCGACACGACCTTAAACTGTCCTGGCATTAGTTCCAGGCAATTTCTACAACGGTTCAGCATGACCTTAAATTGTCGTAGCATTAGTTATGGCCAGCTCCTACAACGGTCCAACACGACCATAAACTATATCTCGGCATTAGTTCCAGCCTCTAATCTATCTCAAGCGCCTTTGCGCTCCCGTTCGGACTTTGCAATCTGTTTGCGTTTTATTTTATGTTTTAGTTTCTCTCTCCAAACTCAAGTTAGTATTTCTACTTGAGTTTGAGGAGGGGTGTTAAATATAATAACTATATATTTTGTTTATCATACATATCATATTATATTCATTATCATATTTAGAATTGTCGTACTTAGGTTTCTCTCCTTCTATATAAAGGAGTCTTGTATACATTTCTACATAATTATTTAACACAATATTCAATTTAATACAAATCTTTCTCTCTCTCTTAGATATTGTAACAATTATTATTATTATTATTATTATTATTATTATTATTATAATAGTATGTCGAAGCTTAACCTTAACTAGTCTTCCCTTTTTTTGTTTTTTTGTTTTGTTTTTTTTTTTTTTTTCAAGAGGAAAGGTGGCAAAGACAACAACACTAGAGGACAGAAAATAGAAACAAACGAAAGAGCACTAGGCCCTAACTAGTTCTGGAATACATGCAGCCTCTCTTTTCAATATCTATTGAATAATTTTTTAGAATAAGCTTAGGGTGGTCCCAAGTGAGTTACTACTTTATGAGATTTGTTTTCATGACTTGTTTCTTAAAACGTAGTGCACTCAATTTTTCATTCAACTATAGAGGCATAATCTTTTTATTATAGGAGAACAACAAGCATCCAGTTAAAAGTTGTCAACTGAGATAAAAGAATATCAACAGGATTTTAAAAGTTTAGAAACATAGAACAATTTTATGAAACAGTTATAAATGTGAGTCACAATATGTGAGTTTCACCTCTTTATCTAACATACACAACTAATTCTTAAATAAAAACATAATAAATAATAAAAGTTGTTAAAAATATTCTAGCCTGCTGGTAAAGAACTCAAAAAAATTCCAATCCTCTTGCTTCTTAAAACCAGTTAAGGTAACTAGTTTAATTGTTAAAGAAAAAGGAAGTGAGTCAAAAGATGATTGAAAGATAAACATTTGCATATAGCACTTCATTAGCTAAGGTAGGATTAACCTATAGTATCGGTTAGAAAACCTTTTGAACCTTATCCATGTAAGTTTGAATTTGAATTCAAACTTATTTTGATAACCATTCAGGATATTTATATCTATCATATCAATAGATATGGATAGATGGATAGATAGATATATAAGTTAGGTGGTTTTTAACCATAACCATTTTTTCCCATACCCTCTCTCTAACTCTCTCCCAAAAAACAACGATCAAGCCATTTTGCACTGTGACTTGTGTGAGTAATACTCATTTTATTGTATCACTCCACTGCTGGGTTTGTTGACTGATCAGATTTTGAAAACACGTGATTTACTCACGAGGTTGTGTCATTAAGGTATGGTACGAGTTATTTTTATCCGCTGCATTAATTTATAATGTTTTATGATTTAAAGTATCAACTTTTATGTGCCTTGTTTGATTGGATAGCTATATGTAGAGGAAGCTTATATGGAACACAAAGAATCAAATCAAACACATTTGTGCTCATGGAATGGAATCTCAAATCTCTTCAACTTTTTGTCTTCCTTCTTTTTATCTTTTTCTTTTGTTGTGGCTTCTAGGCCCACAGTTTGAAATTCATTCATTCACTACTTGTAAACATTTGTGCAAGTAATGAGGTTTAATTGTGTTGTGATTAAGACATCTTACAAAGCAACAAAGATAGTTCTTATCAGGGTAGGTAATTGAGATATAATTAAAAAGTCGATTGTCTAGCGTGAGATCACTCTTACATCTAAATTGAGGCCGTGACATCCAAAACGACAAGCATGAGGTTAAAGAATTTCATCCCTAATCATACATACAACCTTTGCATTATAATAGGAATAGTCCTCGTGACCGAGATTCGCAATCTCATATATTGGACCTTAAGAATATATTGAGCTTGATATCTAAACTAGGCATCGGAGAAATTTTGACGTATATCTATGCCGGAATAAGAACATCTCTATTTCATGGTTATAATAGAGAATGTCCATTACATAATTTAAGAGTTGTAAAATAATTATAAGAATTTATAAATATTTTAAATTGAAAATAGATTATTACAAACTCTTGAATAATACAAGAGAAATCCTCCATTATAACTTTGAAATGGAGAGAATTACAATCCACCAGTGCCAAACTTTCACTCTCATTTCATATCTTGCACGTCATTGGCAACTTTTTGTCCAATTTACAAAAATTCAATTCATAAAGCTTGACTCATCATCATTGGACCACCCCCTTATGGACCTTGATTGATATATATATACTAGGTTTAAAATAAAATAAAATAAAACCGCGCAAAGCACAAGTTAAATATTAAAATAAAAAATTTATGTGAAAATACATTAATTAATTAGATTATTTAAGTTAATTATTTTTGTGCTACTTTTATGAGGGGTATAAACGATTTAACGTTTTAAAAATTTTAAAAATTACAATTTAAATGAAATATTTTTATACATTTTAATATTTTAATGTAAAACTTGATTTTTGATTTGTATGCAATATTAAAAAATTAAATAAATTATTAAGTCAATTAACGTTTTTTAATTATACGATTTTTGTAGTAATGTTAACTATTTTTTTATTAAAATATTTTCAAATCACAAAGTGTATAACGACACCACAAAATACGTAACGTTATCATAAAAATGTGTAATTTTTTTATCTCAACCACAAATTATCATGGCTCCTACCCAAAAAAATAGGTTACAGTTACCACAAAAATACGTAACGCATCACAAAAATATGTAACAAGGTGCATATGATGCACATCCTTTAAGGGGGTATATATCGTAATGTTTCCCTTAGATTTTTTTAAATGAAAAATGTTAATGCTGATAATTTTAGAATCAAAAATTTATTTATAATAGTTTGGCCTTATATCATTAATGTGTAAGAAATGAAAAGTTGATACCTATCATACCCTATGAAGCATGGGTACTTCGAAAAACAAGCCGTACCCGTACCGGGTACTTACCGGCGTATGGTACCTCGTATGGTACTTCTTCATACGTACCGGGTACACGAAACACGTACCCAAATTTTTTCTTCTTAATTTTTGGCGTACCCAGACGTACCTAATATATACTCAAACCGTACCGTACTTCAGTTGAAATAATATTTTCTTCTACTATAGAGATAAAACCCCTTTAACTAGACTTCTTTTTTATTTTTAGTTTTATACTTAGTATGTTTTTAAAATTAAACTATGGTTTGTAAAATATATTGACATTTAATTTTGATTTATACATTTACTTTTGGCATTAAATGTTAATTATAGGTTAAATCTTAACAAATTAAACCATTTAATTAATTTTACATTACTATAAATTAAAAATAAATATTTTTTTACAAGCGTACCAAGCCGTACCCGTACCCTACTTTTTTTGAATTTATCGTATCGACGTACCCGTATCGTACCAGTACCAATCCTCGTACCCGTACCCATGCTTCATAGATCATACCATATTATTGTAGGTCAAATTGTGAAATTTTTTTATGGGTTTCAAACTTTTTTCTTTTAAAAATTTCGTTTTAATTTTTGGCTTCAAGGTAATGCTTGTTTTAACAGATTAAAAACAATAATTTCATTTCATTCTATTTAATTCAATGGCATTCTATGGCCCTATTTGGTAGGGCTTATTTCCAGCTTATTTCAGCTTTTAACTTAATTTAAGCTATTTTGATGTGTTTGGTTCAGCTTAATAATACAGCTTATAACTTTTTGTAAGTCAAAAATTAACTTATTCTTTGAGCGGGGGAGAAGAACCTTAATTTATAAGTCAAAAATCGGCTTATGTTCACAGTTATAAGTTATAAGCTGTTAAGGTATAAGTTATAATCATTTTCCCACAGCTCTACCAAACGGGGCCTATGGCGTGTTGTGCCTTCACGGTGCTGTGCGGTCTATTGGGCCCTTATCTTGAGTGTTTTTTTTATTTTTAAATAAATCAAAGTCATATAACAAGTGATTCATTTTGTTAATAAATAAATCATCAATTAACAATTTTCAATGGTATAAGAAATATTTTCCAATGCATAATTTTGATAATTTTATTATTGCATAGGAAAGTAGTCAGATTTTTTGAACTATTGTGTTAAATTAAAAATTTTAAGAAGCGGTAGTTGTAACTTTCTAGTATTATAGGGTGACTTATATTTTAAACAAGTTTCATGGGTATATTTGTAATTTAATTAAAATAAAATATTTATATTTTATAACTGACCAAAATTTTATACATAATTACGATGAAACCTTCATCTAAATTACAATCACTAATAATGGTAAATGGAAAATGTTTGGAACCCCCTTTTGGGGAGACCCCCACCACCCCCATAGTGATGTGGACCAATGATGTGTTTGTATTATTTTATTTTTTTCATTCTCTTTCTTACTTAGACCAATCACAAGTGAGTGGGGATTGTGGGGGTGACGTTTTGTGGGAGTCTAAATTATTACTGAATGATAAGGAAAATGTTTGGAACCCCTTTTTGGGGAGACCCCCACCACCCCCATAGTGATGTGGACCAATGATGTGTTTGTATTATTTTATTTTTTTCATTCTCTTTCTTACTTAGACCAATCACAAGTGAGTGGAAATTGTGGGGGTGACGTTTTGTGGGGGTCTAAATTATTACTGAATGATAAGAAAAATGTTTGGAACCCCCTTTTGGGGAGACCCCCACCACCCCCATAGTGATGTGGACCAATGATGTGTTTATATTATTTTATTTTTTTTCATTCTCTTTCTTACTTAGACCAAGAGAGGAGAAAATGGAAGAATTTAGACCTCGTTTGGCAAGTTAACATTTTAGCCAAAAAATCAAAAAGTTACTGAAAAAGCCAAAATGTCTATAGCCTATACTAAAAAGTCAAAGATTCTATTTTCTCTCTACTTTTTGTACATCTTTTCGTAAAAAGTCAAAAAGTCACCCTAAAAAGCCTATAACCTATACTAGTTTTTTTCACCTCATATTTTAGTCAAAAAGTTAAAAAAATATTAAAATAGCCTATTCCCAAACGAGGCCTTAAATACAAGTCACGCTGAGCAAATAATACAAAGTCAAAAGGCAAATTGAGAAACAAAAGGATAAAATTGCAATATTCTAAATATAAAAAGGATAAGAAGGTAATTTAACTAAAAAGTAATATACATGAAAAATGCTGTTTTGTTCAAGACAAATTAGGTAAGTAAAAATCAACTCTTGCACGCTTTCCAAAAGCGAAGTGCCGTTTGGAAAATTATTCAGTAGTCCGGGAACTCCAGGTCATCATCTTACGTAGTGCTCTGCACCACTCAGAATACTTCATTTTGTCATGGTGTTAGTAAGTTCCATCATATTGACAACTCAGTAACTCTTAAACTAGACGTTTGTTAATCTCTAAATAAGAAAACAAAAATGTTTGAGACTACTAATTAATAGTGGTACTAATGATGTGGCAGTGAGCCTCACCTACTGCCACAGTGTTACTGTGCCTTTTATTTTTATTTATTTTTATTTTTTTCCTCATTAGTGGTGATTTAATGGTACCAATCACTACTGATAAGAAAAAAATGAAAGTGGACATCGTGAGAAAGAAATTAGGTAGAGAATCTCAAAAAATATCTTAACCCTACGAATTAATAAAAATATAAAAAAAAAAAAGTCAAACTCTAAAAACCTAAAAACCTAGTTCCATACTCTCTAAAAATTCATCATTGCCGAAAGAAAAAAGACCCAGACCCCCTTTTCTTCCCATTCCCTTGACCCTCTCTCTCTCTCTCTCTCTCTCATTGGTCGGATTTTTATTTTATTTTTTTCCTTCTCCTCCAATCACCACCCGCCTCGTATGTATGGAGAGAAAGGTGGTGGTGGTGGGAGTGGTAATTGGAGGGGGTGTCTATCAAAGCTCTTGCCGAAAAATCAAAATAGAGGAGAAAGGATGTAGTCTGGTCTTATTTTCTGACACTATGCTGATTGACAAAGTGATGAATGATGAAGATTTTCAAATCAAAAAAGGTATATTTTATTAATTTTTTAAAAAATAATCATGATTTATGGCATATTTTGTGATATGAGATTCGATAATTATTTAAATAGTTTTAAGATGGCTTATATTGATATGATGATATTTATGCTTCGTTTGTTCGATTTTTCAAATATTATTTTTAAGATGATTTTTTTTGTTTGTTTTTAATGAAAATTTTTATATGATAATCAATTTTTATTTTATTTTATTTTTTTGTATTTTTTAAATACATTCTGGATGTTAAAAATAAAATAAATTGATTAAAATGTATAAAAAAAATTATTAAAAATAAATAAATAATTGAACAAAATTATGCGTGTATTTTTGTTTGGTTTCGTTTGTTTTTAATAAAGTTTATATATATATATTAGTTTTTTTTTTTTTTAATTTTTAGATGTATATAATCTTGATGTATCTAAAAGTAAACAAAAAATTGAGTAAAATATAAATATAAAAAAAAGTATAGAAGAACTTTAGATAGTTTGGAAGAACTAATATTATATTAATATGTTTTTAGTTTTTAGTAATATTATTTGTGTCTAGCTTACAAGAATTTTGCAATTGAGTGCAATTTTTTTAAAAAAATATTAAATGTTAAGAGAGTATCGTGTAACAATATTACTCTCCACCAATCATAATTGTTAATTTTTTATGTTGTCTTGTCAAATATTAATATAAATTAATGAAACCTTATGAATCAAAATGGTAAAAGGCATCATCTTGGCCAAATTGTCCCAACATGAAAAAATTGCTCATGATTTAGGCCTTAAATAAGGCATGTTTTTTATAGTTGTAATAAAAATACGATTGTAGTTTCTAACATTGAATACAGGAATTATTGCAGAAATTAACACTTCTAATGATGCTAAAAGAAGTGAACGTGATTGCATGTTTGTTGCAAGGCAAGAAAATAGTGATGACAATTTGTTAGATAAGGTGGTATGTAGTGAAGACGAAGCATATGCTTAATACAGTAATTATGTATTATAAATGGGTTTTAGTATTCAGAAAGAAAAGCCAAGGTATTATAGTGGATCAAAGAACATTAGGCAATGTGAATTTTTATGTTGTAAAGAGGGTTTTAAAGTAGATGAAGACCCTTTTGAAGAGAAAAAATTAAATAGGCTGGAGATTATAACTAGTTGCAAAGTATTTTTTCGTTTAACTGTTGAAGATGAAATTTGGAGGGTAACTACCTTCAATCCTAAACATAATCATGAACTTGCATTACAATCAGAGCGACATTTGCTAAGATCTTCTCGTCACATTTCAAAACCGAAGGCAGGCGTGATTGATTCTATGGTAAATGCAAGTGTAAGCGCAAAGAATGCTTATTCATATCTAAGAGAAGAAGTTGAAGGCAATGAGAATGTGGGTTTTACCAAAAGGGATTGTTATAATTATGTGAACAAGCAAAAGATGACGATGATTAGTGCTAGAGATGCTCAAAGCTTATTGAATCATTTTAAGCAAAAACATACAGAAGATCCCATGTTCTTTTTCACAATTCAAGTAGATCAAGAAAATCGCATGACAAATTTTTTCTGGAGAGATGGGAGATCAAGGGTTGATTATGATTGCTTTGGAGATGTGGTTGTTTTTTATACCACCTATCGCACCAATAAGTATAATTTGATTTGTGCTCCATTTGTTGGTGTTAACCACCATTGGCAAAATGTGATATTTGGTTGTGCTTTCCTTTTAGATGAAACCACTGATTCATTTATATGGTTGTTTAAATCATTTTTAGAATCAATGGGGAATCGGTCTCCGGTTACAATTTTTACTGACCAAGATCAATGTAACGCCCTCGAAATATGATGTAAATCAACCATCCATAAGATCCATTAATATAGTAGAAATGTTATATTTTCCATTCATCTGAATCTACATTCCAAAAGATGTTACATGCATTACATTTTCATAAATATTCATCTTGAAACTATAGCATGTAACTCTAACTGATAACAAGAAAATGAATGCCATACGGGTTTACATCTCTTCAAGACTTCGCTTGGTTACAACAAAAGAAGAGTCTAAGTCCCTATACAAGTAAAGCCCTCGACTCGAATAAACACTTAACATAAAAAGAAGAACAACAAAATAGAGTCTTCAGCCCCAAGTTCTCCCAAGTTATACCCTTGGAGGTGACATGTCACCTGTACCTGAAAATGGTTTCCCAAGTAGAGTGAGCCAAAGTCCAATAGAGATATATTAACACAATGTATAAAATTTAACTAAGATATATGCATTTGATAAATGTTCAACACTTAAAACCAACTGGCCTCTTATTTTCAAGACCACATAATCACAACATGAATGTTCCAAATCGTTTCCATTCATTTATTCAAATCAACTCATAGATACAATTCCTTGTTATCTAAGCAAATCCCAAACAAGGCTACAACTCATTTATCAATACTTCAATACTTATCATTTTTCAAACACTTAAATTTTCTTGCCATTTTACGGAACTCTCATCCGAGAGAATCGGCACCCATATATACATATATATATATATATATATAAGATTTCAGAACTTTCACCTTGGACACTCCAGCCAACTTAATTTTCAATGGAGTCCATCCCCTATCTCCTCCCAAATAATGGAGTACATCTCCTATATCCTCCCAAACAATGATACATATATAATGTATTTAAAAGCGTGTCATATACAATGACCACCAAGGTCCACACATTCAACAATTTAATCAAACTGTCATATTCAATGACACAATTCATGTGATTAGTTTCAATTTACATAATTCTCATACAGTTCCTACAACAATCATAGCTATCCTCCACCGATAGCCCAAAACAGATATTTCTAAACAGATAAACAAATCTAACCAACAGGTAGTTTGTCCAATTTTCCAAAGGTGAATGATTTATCAAATCCAATTACACCATTCATTTATGCATCTTCCCAATTCCGTATTTCCCAAATCAATTTCATTATTTCTACAAAATAATCATTTAACACAAATTAGGGCGGTTTTCCCCATTTTACCGAATATCAATTACAAGTTTAAATTTCATCATTTCAACCCATATAATTCCATCTTCAATACCCTACATATATTTTTATAACCCAAAATAGAAAACCCCTCTTTCAAATCTTAAGCCCAAACCCTAGTTTCATCCAAATACCTCCAAATTCCATCATTTATACAAAATGACAAATACCTAGGTTAGAAATCATACTAAGGTATAGAATATCCCTACCTCAACGTTAGGAGAGCAAAGGAGAAGATGGAGACACTTCAAACACACCGACACCGTGATCTATTCGGATCAACACGAAGCCCTCAAGGTGCTCTACCTTTTTAACAAAGGGACTAGAGTTAAGAGACTCCCAAATCAAGGTGTATTTATAGAGAGAGAGAGAGACAGTATTTTAGAGAGAGAATGAGCTGGACTAGGGTTTTAGGTGAAAGAGATACAAAAAATGATGTAGAAAAGCTCTGTTGCGAACTGATATACGCGATCATCGCTCGGGCGAAGGAGTTGTCGCTCAAGTGACCAGACACAACAAATGACCTCGCTCGAGCACAAGAAGAGTCACTCGAGCGTGGAATACAAAGCTTCATGTTTGCCATAGACGTACACGCTCGCTCGAGCGCAAGAAGCCTCGCTCGAGTGAAGAATACAATCCTTCAGGTATTTCTCAAACGCACACCCTCGCTCGAGCTCAAGAAGCCTTGTTCGAGCGCAAAAACCCTCGCTCGAGCGAAGAACTTCGTCCTTTCCAGAAAAGCTGCGTCTGGGAGGAAACTTGAGAACTCCTAATCCTTGCTCGAGCGCAAGAAATCTCGCTCGAGCCAAGGAGCAAGTTACACAAGGCTCGCTTGAGCGAAGAAGCCAAAATCTGGGCAACAACATTCTAGACCAAATAACGACCAACCTGTTCCAAACACGCCCAACATGTTCCAAAACTCAAACACAAAAAGTCAAAGAAGAAAAACAAGACATGGATACAATACTAAGCCCCGAAACCCGAGTCCGGAATACAACAAAAGCCGGGGCAAAACCAGGATCGCTATAACCTCTTCCGCTTAAGGAATTTCGTCCCCGAAATTTTAGTACAAGTTTCAAAATCATGGTTATCCAATTCTCAAGATGATTACCATTTAACTCTCATCACCATGACCCACCCACCGGTCATTCCATCTCTTCACAAGAGAACAAATCCACAATATATACATAGCCCACCATATTTTACCAATATGCATATTCTAAAAATTTAACTAATTTCAATACATCTTCCTTATTTCCAAAACATATTCAATGTTTATGATATATTTGCATTTCCAAAACTCAAACAACATATACAATGTTCAAACTAAACTTGCATTTCTGAAACACATTCAACATTTACAATACTTTCATAATCCAAAACATATACAATGTTTTTATAATTCTTAAACAAAACTAAAATTTTCAACACATACTCAAACATCAACAAATAAGTCCGGATATTTCTCTCAGACGTTCAATTCATGCTCCCAAGTTGCTTTATCAACCCCATGATGTTTCCACAATACTTTGACCAAGGGAATTGTCTTGCCTCGCAAGACTTGGTCCTGCCTATCCAAGACTCGCACCGGTCTCTCCTCATACGAGGTATCCTTGTCTACCTCTAAGTCAGTCCAATCCAGCACATGCGATGGATCCGGCTCATACTTCCGAAGCATACTAATGTGAAATACGTCATGGACTCCAGAAAGTTGTGGCAATAACGCCAAACGATAGGCAACCTCCCCAATCCGCTCAAGGATCTCAAAAGGGCCAATACACCGGGGAGATAACTTCTCACTCTTCCCAAATCTCATCAAACCCCGTCTAGGTGATATTTTTAAAAAGACATGATCACCCACCTCGAATGACAAAGGTCTCCTCCTACGGTCAGCATAACTCTTTTGGCAACTCTAGGCTATAGCCAACCTCTTACGGATAAGTGCCACTTTCTCCATCGTTTCCCGAACCAACTCTAGACCTAATAAAGGTGCATCACCCACCTCGGCCCAACACACAAGCGATCTACACTGTCGGCCATACAAGGCCTCAAACGGTCCCATGCCAATACTCGATTAGAAATTGTTATTGTAGGCAAATTCCACCAAGGGTAAGTATCTCTCCCACAACCCCTTAAAGTCAATGACACAACCTCGGAGCATATCCTCAAGGATCTAAATAGTTCGCTCGGACTACACGTCAGTCTGAGGATGGTAAGCGGTACTAAAGGTTAGTCTAGTGCCCAAGGCACTCTGCAAACTCTGCCATAACCGAGCAGTGAACTGCGGATCTCTATCTGAAACAATTGTCATAGGGACCCCGTGCAACCTCACTATGTCTTGAATATACAAGTCAGTAAGGTAATCCACCGAATCTCTCACGCGCATAGGAATAAAGTGCGCCAACTTGGTCAACCGATCAACTACCACCCAAATGGCATCACTACCCCGTTGAGTCCTCAAAAAACCCACAACAAAATCCATTGTGACATGCTCCCATTTCCACTCAACTATAGGCAAGGGTTGCAACAAACCCGCTGGCCTATGATGTTCGGTCTTCACTTGCTGACAAGTAAGGCACTTCGATACAAACACTGCCACATCCTTCTTCATACCCCTCCACCAAAACTAGCGACTCAGATCATGATACATCTTTGTGCCTCCCGGATGCACCGCAAGGCGTGAATGGTGAAACTCTCGGAGTACTTCCTCTCGGCAAGACTCCGACACAAACATGCGGTCACGGTATCTTACACTCAGGTCGGGATACACAGTCAAACCCTTCTCTACCTTCTCACTGGAGATCTTTTCCCGGAGGGATTCTACCTCAAAGTCACCCTTTTGTGCTCCTAACACTCGGTTCACAAGTGTAGGTTGTGCAACTACAGAAAATAAGGCTGCAGACTCAACAGACTCGCTCAAATACAAGTCAAATTCTCCAAGGGCACCTAACATCTCCCATTCCCAGATAGCTATACAAGCTACACTACTGATAGATTTCCTACTTAGGGCATCGGTTACAATATTGGCTTTCCATGGGTGGTAATGTAACTCGAAATCATAATCTTCTATGAACTACATCCATCTTCTCTGCTTCAAATTCAAGTCCTTATGTGTAAACAGCTACTTCAGACTCTTATGATAAGAAAACAGGTCAAATCTCTCACCATACAGATAGTGCCTCCAATTCTTCAAGGCAAATATCATAGCTGCTAACTCTAAGTCGTGAGTAGGGTAGTTACTCTCGTGTATTTTTAACTGCAGTGAGCCATAAGCTACTAGCTTCCCTTCTTGCATCAATACACAACCCAAATCTTCTTATGAGGTGTCACAGTACACTGAATAACCCAATCTTCTCTCCAAAATAATCAAGACTAGAGTGGTGGTAAGTCTAACCTTAAGCTCCTGGAACGACTTTTCACAGGTGTCACTCCACACAAATTTAACCCCTTTTCTTGTCAGCCTAGTCAAAGGCAAAGCTAATCTGGAGAAATCCTTCACAAACCGATGGTAATACCCGGCCAACCCCAAGAAACTACGAATCTCGAAAGCATTCTTAGGTTGTACCAAATCCTGTACTACCTCAATTTTGGATGAATCTACAGTTACCCTTCCCCGGATACCACATGGCCTAAGAACTTAACCTCTCTTAGCTAGAACTCACACTTCCCGAACTTAGCATACAGTTTATGGGCTCTAAGCAACTCGAAGCAACTCGAGCACCACTCGTAAATATTCCTCGTGCTCCTCTTCAGAATGTGAGTAAATCAAGATGTCAGCCACAAAGACGACTACAAAACGGTCTAAGAACTCTCGGAAGATTCGGTTCATCAAGTCCATAAACACAGCTGGGGCATTGGTTAGCCCAAAAGGCATAACTAGAAACTCGTAACGGCCATACCACATACGAAATGCCGTCTTCGGGATATCCTCCTCCCTGACCCTCAACTGGTGGTAACTCGATCTTAGGTCTATCGTGGAGAAACAACGAGACCCTTTCAACTGATCAAACAGATCATCTATACGAGGCATGGGATACTTATTCTTAACCGTAACCTAGTTCAACTTTCAGTAATCGATACAAAGTCGCAAGGCTCCATCTTTTTTTTTAGCAAAGAGGGTTGGTGCTCCCCAAGGCGAAGTACTAGGGCGAATAAAACCCTTATTTAGTAATTCCTGGAGTTAAATCTTCAACTCACTCAACTCAACTGGTGCAAAACGATACGATGCCATGGAAATCGATGCTGTGCCAGGCACTAAATCAATAGAGAACTCGATCTCTCGGTGAGGCGGTAAACCAATAAGGTCCTCGGGAAAGACATCTGAGTATTCACAAACCACTCTTGGCAACTCAACTCGAACTTCATCACACTCACTACTCAAGAAGCTAGCAAAAAGACAACTAAGTTCACTCTGGCTACGCGAACCATACACCGGTGATAAGACTCTATCCATCCAGTCCCCCAAGAAATAAAAGCAATCACCGCTCAAGGTACATACAATAACGCTCTGACGGTAGCAATCTATAACAGCCCGGTATGATGATAACTAGTCCATACCCAAAATAACATCAAAACCAGACATGTCCACCAATACAAAAGAAAAAGGAAGCCGACGATCGACAACCTTTATAAAACAGCCCCGACACCCCTGTTTCAGAACCATTTCACACCCGACAGGTGACGCAACACAAATAGGAGATGCTAACTGTGCCAATTCCAACCCCAAAACAGATGCAAATGTAGACGAAATAAATGAATGTGATGCACTCGTATCAATCAACACATTAGCAATCGAGTTGCAAAACAAAAAGGTATCTCTCGCAACAGATGGAGCCGGTACAAGATCTGGCACGGTAACAGCATACACACGCCCCATAGGTCTCTGATCTACCTGCTAACCTCTCAGAGCATAAGACTGCTACACAAACTAAGCCGAAGAGGCTCTCTGATTAGCCCTCGAGGCCTACACTAACTGAACTGACTGGTGACTCTGTGTCTGCCTCGAACCAGACGCACCAAGTGTGCCACCCAACTGTGGACAAAACCTCTTCAAGTGCCCTGCCTGCCCACACTGATAACAAGTGAGCGGCTAGCCTCTGCCCTGACTCTAGCTCTGAAAACGAGCCGAAGATGAAACTGCTCGCTGCCCTCCTCCTTTCTGTGGACAAGCTGGAGACTTGTGGCCCAATTGACCACATTTGTAACAGGTGATACCTCCTTGACTACCTCTTCTAGAACCCAAACTCGACACTGGAAAGGTAGACCTCGAATGCGCTCTCTGGGACTACTGAGGGTTAGAACCCATCTGCCTCTTACTGTCCTCCTGACCATTTTGACTCCTTCTGGAGCCCCTCACCCTCTCCTCCTCTACATGCATAATAGCCTCCAAATGGGTTGCAGCCTCCATAAAGCGTCCATAATTCCTAATCATGGATCCGACAACTCTAAACATGAGTCTGGTCCTCAGTCTCTTCTCAAACTCTAAGTAACGGCGCTCCTCAGTCGCCACTAACTCCAGTGCAAACCTAGACAAGCTAGTAAAGGTGGCCTCAAATTCGGCCACTAGTGTATTTAGTTGCACCAACTTGGAGAAGCCCTCAACTTCTCCCTTACCGTAGCAGGCAAGTACTTGTCTTGGAAGGCATCAACAAAAGCTTCCCAAGTTCCTCCAATGTGTCCTCGCGCATACTTCCACCACTGACCTATGTCTCCATTCAGCTGGAAGGACGCCAAGGTCACTCACAAACCTTAGTTTTCGATGCCGAGCATCTCAAACGTCTTCGTCATCTGCTCCAACCACTCATCAGCCTTCAGTGGCTCCTTAGGATCTCCCAAAAACTCGTCCGAGTTAGACCGGAAGAACTCCCTCTTTAGAAAATGCGGCCCAGCTTCAGCTACTTGGGCCTGGACTTGATTCTCAGTTCTGAAAATGTCCATAGATTCCCTCAAAGCTCTAGCCATCTCGCGAGCTAAGGCGCCCATGGCCTGCTGACCAACCTGTTTGGCCTCATTGGCCTGACCCATTACTTCCTCCTGTACTGGGATTTCATCCGGTATAGGCATCTCGTGCCTCTCAGGCCTACCACGCCTACCACTACGACCTCATCCTGACATCCTAATAAAGGTAACCAAAGAGATTAACACATTTGCAAATGTGCCGAAACTATCTCACTCGCGTCCTAATATGATGGACAACTGTAATTCACTCCACATAAGCACATAATCACATAAACACATACGAATTTCATTTCCAGATAATGACTGTCCCGTGGCATTGCTAGAGTTCCAGTTAAAAATGGCAATGATCAAGTACCTTTCTAATAGGACTTCCAAAAACCCATGGACCCGATCAACATCCTAGAAATTAAATCCCATACCCATATGTTCACATAAACATGTCATCATGTAAGCACATAATCATTCATTCTTAAGTCTCTAACAAGTGAGACAAACCCATTGTGGTACTAACCACTTCCCATGTACCCAAAGTATTCAAACTCGGTACACTTTGATACCAAGTTATAACGCCCTCGAAATATAATGTAAATCAACCATTCAAAAGATCCATAAATATAGTAGAAATGTTATATTTTCCATTCATCTGAATCTACATTCCAAAAGATGTTACATGCATTACATTTTCATAAATGTTCATCTTAAAACTATAGCATGTAACTCTAACTAATAATAATAAAATAAATACCCTACGAGCTTACATCTCTCCAAGACTTCACATGGTTACAACAAAAGAAGAGTCTAAGTCCCGATACAAGTAAAGCCCTCGGCTCGAATAAACACTTAACATAAAAAGAAGAACAACAAAATAGAGTCTTCAGCCCCAAGTCCTCCCAAGTTATACCCTTGGAGGTGGCATGTCACATGTACCTGAAAATGGTTTCCCAAGTAGGGTGAGCCAAAGCCCAATAGAGATATACTAACACAATGTATAAAATTTAACTAAGATATATGCATTTGATAAATGTTCAACACTTAAAACCAACTGACCTCTTATTTTCAAGACCACACAATCACGACATGAATGTTCCAAACCGTTTCTATTCATTTATTCAAATCAACTCATAGATATAATCCCTTGTTATCTAAGCATATCCCAAACAAGGCTACAACTTATTTATCAATACTTCAATACCTATCATTTTTCAAACACTTAAATTTTCTTGCCATTTTACGGAACTCTCATCCGAGAGAATCGGCACCCATATATATATATATATATAAGGTTTCGGGACTTTCACCCTAGACACTCCAGCCAACTTAATTTTCAATGGAGTCCATCCCCTATCTCCTCTCAAACAATGGAGTACATCTCATATCTCCTCCCAAACAATGATACATATACAATGTATTTAAAAGCGTGTCATATACAATGACCACCAAGGTCCACACATTCAACAATTTAATCAAACTGTCATATTCAATGACACAATTCATGTGATTAGTTTCAATTTACCTAATCCTCATACAGTTTCTACAACAATCATAGCTATCCTCCACCGATAGCCCAAAACAAATATTTCTAAACAGATAAACAAATCTAACCAACAGGTAGTTTGTCCAATTTTCCATAGGTGAATGATTTATCAAATCCAATTACACCATTCATTTATGCATCTTCCCAATTCCGTATTTCCCAAATCAATTTCATTATTTCTACAAAATAATCATTTAACACAAATTAGAGCGGTTTTCCCCCTTTTACCAAATATCAATTACAAGTTTAAATTTCATCATTTCAATCCATATAATTCCATCTTCAATACCCTACATATATTTTTATAACCCAAAATAGAAAACCCCTCTTTCAAATCTTAAGCCCAAACCCTAGTTTCCTCCAAATTCCACCATTTATACAAAATGACAAATACCTAGGTTAGAAATCATACTAAGGTATAGAATATCCCTACCTCAACGTTAGGAGAGCAAAGGAGAAGATGGAGACACTTCAAACACACCAACATCGCGATCTATTCGAATCAACACGAAGCCCTCAAGGTGCTCTACCTTTTTAACAAAGGGACTAGAGTTGAGAGACTCCCAAATCAAGGTGTATTTATAGAGAGAGATAGAAAGAGAGTATTTTAGAGAGAGAATGAGCTAAGCAAGGGTTTTAGGTGAAAGAGATACAAAAAGAGATGTAGAAAAGCTCTGCTATGAACTGATATACGCGACCTTTGCTCGAGCGAAGGAGCTGTCGCTCGAGCGACCAGACACAACAAATGACCTCGCTCAAGCGCAAGAAAAGTCGCTCAAGCGTGGAATGCAAAGCTTCAGGTCTGTCATAGACGCACACGCTCGCTCAAGCGCAAGAAGCCTCGCTCGAGCGAAGAATACAAACCTTCAAGTATTTCTTAGACGCACACCCTCGCTCGAGCGAAGAACTTCATCCTTTCCAGAAAGGCTACATCTAGCAGAAAACCTAAGAACTCTTAATCCTTGCTCAAGCGCAAGAAATCTCGCTTGAGCGAAGGAGCAAGTTACACAAGGCTCGCTTGAGCAAAGAAGCCAAAATCTGGGCAACAACATTCTAGACCAAATAACGACCAACCTATTCCAAGCACGCCCAATATGTTCCAAAACTCAAACACAAAGAGTCAAAGGAGAAAAGCAAGACATGGATACAATATTAAGCCCCGAAACCCGAGTCCGAAATACAACAAATGCCGGGGTAAAACCGGGATCGCTATAATCAAGCCATGTCTAATGCTATTCAGGTAGTGTTTCCAAATACACATTATCGACTATGTTTGTGGCATATTTCAAAAAATGCTCCTTCTCATTTGGGGGAATTAAATACTAACACAGAGTTCAAGTGCCTTTTCAACGAGTGCCAAAAATATTGTGATTCTACACTAGAATTTCAACGAACTTGGGATAAAATGATACAAAAGTTTAAAATTCGACACAAGCAGAGCACTGCATTCACTAAGGATAGTTTCACCGCTGAATTTAAAGCTTTCTCAAGGAGTGAAAGTACAAATAATGTTTTGAATAACATAGCAGGTAAGACAACTAGCCTAACTAACTTTGTTATTGAATATAACAATTTAGTCGCAAGTATGCATTCTTCAAAGTTGGATGAAGATTTTCGATGCAAGCAAGGTGCCCCTCAAAAAATAGAAAAAAAAAAGTGGTATTTTGGGTCATGCAACTCAAGTATACACCTGTAAGATATTTAAATTATTTGAAAATGAATTTCTCAATAGTCTTGCAATGGTGTGGAAGCAAGTTGATTGTCATAATACAATTGATGTCATTGAGTTGAAAGAAGAAAATAATGAAAGGGTACGTATTGTTCACTTTGATCATCTCACTAACAACATTTCTTGTTCTCGTAAGAAGTTTGAATCATTAGGAGATCTTTGCTATCATGCATTGAGGGTTTCTAGTATAAAAAATTTGACTGAATTTGCAAGTCAATATATTTTGAAACATTGGACAAAAGATGCCAAGAAAGGGATTATGGCTTATGAACAAGGTACCAATTCCATTGCGAATGGTAAAGAGGCTGAGATCATATGGCATAATAGTATGATACGTATAATTAATACAACTATATACAAGAGTCAAGGGAATAATAGCCTTAAGAACATTTGCCAGAAGATACTTGTAGAACTTGATGAAAAAATTGAAAGGGAGTTTGAAAGGTTGAGATTGGGTACAGATGTGCATGTTAGAGAAGATCAATCCATACAGTGTGATACCACTAACATGTCAGTGTTGGATCCCCCACGAGCGAGATCGAAAGGTGTACGAAACACTAGACTTAAAGGACATTTTGAAAAGTGCAAGACAAAACCGTCCAAGGATGCATCAACTTCGCGTGAGAATCTTTTTATTTATTTATTTTTATTCAAGCGTGAGAAACTATTTACTTGCTTAATAAATGTTACATTCTCATCCGTAATAATATTTCTTTAATAAAGTTCTTATGCTCTAAGTTATTTGTGATTCATGCACACACTCAAGAAAATCAAAACAAGTAAATCAAAGATCATCACATGCCTCACTTGGTGTCACATATAATACAACAATCTTCCAACCACCAAATGGGTCCCCTTATGTAAGACTAGCAGATGCCAACATACATGGTCAATCTTACCCTCCATGGACTATGCATACTCAGGTATTGAATATTTATATTGATCCACAAAATTAAAATCTCTAGTATTTATTCTTAAAATTATGGTCGTAATTAATTTAAAGTATGAACTATTTCTATGCATAGGATATGGACTTTGCAAATATTCCATTTACAACTATGTTGCAAAGTGTCGCTGTTGTAAACCAATTTAGTCAAGTAAATATTGGCACAATTCATTTATTTATTTGGATGCCTTTATTTGTTAATATTATGATATGCATTTGTTGTTCTCTTAACAAAGGCTTAATTTGTATAATGCTTTTAATATGTTGTTTAGAAAATGATAGTCACACAGAAAAGCCACAAAAGTAAGATGGGAGGTGTACATAAGGGTTGAGAGACTTACACAAAGCAATACTTTGAAGGTGGCTAGTGCTCAAAGAATGATATTTTGGAAGTTTGATCAAGTGCAAAGAAAGAATTTCAAACAATGTTTCTAGGGAAAGACAAAATTTTAATTGAAATTGTGTTTTTTTTTTTTTTCCCTGCATTTATGTAATGAAGCTTTATGTATGTACAATGGTTTTTTTTATTTCCTTAAAAGATTATAGATGAAAAGACTGGTTGAATTTTATTACTTCATTATTGGTTGTAGTAGTGACCTTTTTGATAAAAAATTTTTTAGATATATATAGTTAACAAATTGAGATGACATTCATTAATAATAAAAAAAAAAGTTTATAAAGTGAAATGTAACTCAATAAACTAACATGATAGGCTTTACATTGTAAAGAAAAGTTTTAATTTGTAACATGATAGGTTTTGCTTGAATTTGATATAAATTCCATATCTCATTTGCATGATGCATGATGACTATTCCTTTAATTTTGACAGGAAAGTTTGTTGCCATTGCTGCATAAGAGATTACAAGGAAAGGGATGCCATTGCTACAAAAAATGTGTATGAAAGGGATGTTTAAATGTAATGGAAGCTTTGGTGGGAAGTCTACTTGTTAAAAGGGATAGATGTGTTTGGTGTTGTATGTTTTTGTTAGATTAACAGATTTTTAGTGGATTGACTTTTGTTTTTTTTCACAAGCTTAATGTTATTGTAATTGGAAAGGAGTCTCTCTATTCTGTAATCGAGAAAATCTCTTCATGTTTCCATCATTGTTGTAAATAAGAAAATTTGTCCTATAATTTTTTTTAACAAATACTGTAAATACATAATAAAATATTTAGCCTTTGTTTTGCAACAGTGCTCAAGTAAGTTTATTTGTTAAAAAAATTTAACATGTTTGGAGCTTTGGAATTTAACCGAATTTAATAAATTTTACATTTAAAAATATAATTTGATATGTTTGAAGTGAATTGAATTTAAAATACCAGATCTGGAGGAATTTTGAAAGAAAAAAACAGAATCTCTACAATTCCTTTTGAATACCTTATCTTTTTTCATTTTGAAATCTCACATCTAAAATGATTTGGTTCCAAACATTATTGAAGAAAAGAAAAGTGGATGTGAAATAAAATTTATCGTATTATCCAAATGCAATACAGAGTTGAGAATTACAATGGTCTTTTTTCTTCATTGCATCTCTATGTCTACAAACCCACCAAAGGTCCCTGGCCATCAATATAAAATGTAATCCATAAAATACAACCGGAACTATCCTCATAAATGATAGTGTATCGAACCTTTTCCTAGCGGCGAACACCAATGACATTGTAGCGGTGGTGATAATAGGTTGTGTAGTCCAAGAAGTTGAGGATCTTGGGGCACGGTTATGGTGCCGCTAGCCATGAACAATTGTAGAGAGAGAAAGTGATAAAGAAAAAGTGAGCATGAACAATTGTAGAGAGAGAGAGAGAGAGAGAGAGAGAGAGAGAGTTGAGAGATGATCATAGTTTCATTGGTTGCCTTTTGATGGCAAAATTTCAATTTTTGATTTTTGAAATTTGAAGGGGCAATTTGAAACATTAGAAAATGGTTTTTAGTGTTAAAAGTTAACGTCTGTTAACGAAGTTTGAGACTTTAAGATGGAATGCTGACAAGGCAGTTAAACTGCCAAAATGCTTGAATAACACATTAAGATTGGCTGGGAGCACCACCTCATGATGATGCCCTGGAGTTCCCAAACTATTGAATAATCTCACGTGTTGTTTATATCTATATAACAATGGAAGGATTAATTTGAACATATCTTTCAAATTAATGGTTTAGATCTGTCTAGATTTAAAAACAATGGCTCAGATTTACTTTCACAAATATCTCTCCCACAAACTATCTTCAATGGTCTTGATTTGTCTAGAAATAAAATATCTTTACTCATCAACTCTTGCCAACCCACCCACTGCACTTTACCTATCACTGTGAAAGAAGCTTACAATCGAAGGAGAGGAAGTGAATCACCATCGAAGGAAGAACAAAGCTCCAAAAAGCTCTTTGTATTCCTGAAGGAAGAACAAAGCTCCACAAAACTCTTTGCATTCCTTTTTATTTTTTCTCTACCATCACCAGGTAAGGCACTCTTATCTCCTCACTTTCTTTTTGTTGTTCCATTCATTTATTTTAACCCTGTTTTTTTTTTTTTTTTCAGTTCATAGCTCTATTTTTTTACCTTTGTTTCTCGATATGGGTTCATAGCTCTGCTTTTTTTTTTTTTTTTTCCAGTTCATAGCTCTATTTTTTTCCCTCTTTTTCAATTCATAGCTCTGGGTTTTATATCCCAGACATGCATCATGTTAAAGAAGTGATGAATATAAAAAATGAAAGAATGAATGAATTTCCCATATAGGATTTTCCTCAAAAACATCAATTAACAAATCCATACAGAGCTAATGTTAACATTAAGAATTTGAAGCCAAAAAAAAAAAAAAAAATTATGTGTTGTGTTTTGTTCTTTGTTCTTAGTTCTTTTTTTGGTTTTATTTTTTCAATTAAATGAGTGCATCATATAATATGCCAAACAATAAAGAAGTGGACTATTGAGAGCTAATGTTAAAGAAGTGATATTAGGACGAAGTGGACTATAAAGAAGTGAAGTAACGAATATCAAAAATGAAAGAATGAATGAATTTCCCATGTAGGATTTTCCTCAAAAACATTTATGTGTTGTGTTTTGTTCTTTGTTCTTTTTTTGGTTTTATTTTTTAAATTAAATGAGTTAATGTTAATGTTAATGTATATATGGTATATATTCCTACATATATTAGGTATTGATTTCCTATATATATTAGGTATAGCCATAGTTAAGTCTCTTATACAATACTCTTTCTCATAGTTAGATTTCTAGTAGGATACTCTTTCTCAGCCTATATATACAGGCCTTCTATTGTATTCAACACAATACATTCAATACAATACATATTATTTCCGTTCTCTACTATTCTTACATGGTATCAGAGCTATAGGTTAAGCTCTTGGTGTTTTTTGCCTTACCGGCGAGTGAGAGCCATGCCTTGGCCGCCGGTCGGACCTCAACCTATTCCGCTATCATATTTTCCTGTTAGTATCGCTTTGTGGTGATCTCTTCCTCTATCCGCTAGTTTATTCCTACCCCAAATATCTCTATCATATTGTTTTTATTTTTTTTACTCGTAATACATTTTTTTTCCCCTTCACTCCATTTTTCCCGCTGCTTCAACCTTAAATTGGTTTCTATCTTCAAACCTATTTAAGTTTGAGGGGGGGTATTATACCTATATCATAGTGAGCATGGTTATACACCATGCAAACCACCCAAATTGCCTCCTTGGTGCATACTCTAAGCCACCATCTTGGTGCACGTCCTTAAGTCATCTCCTTTGGCACACCACTTAAGCCACCCTCCCTAGTCCATAACCTAAGCCGCTCCTTGCGCACCATCCAAGCCGCCCCCTGGTGCACTCAGTCATCTATTGTCATCATCAGTCAGCACCAAGTCATAAGTTATGTGTGTGTCACGCTTGCTGGTTTAACATCCAATCTCTACAATGGTCCGACATGACCCCGTAAACTGTCCCGACATTGATTCTGGTTAGCTCCTACATTGGTCCGACATGACCCTTTAAAATGTCCCGACATTGATTCCGGTTAGCTCCTATATTGATCCGGTATGACCCCTTTAAACTGCCCCAACATTGATTCTGATTAGCTCCTACATCGATCCGACATGACCCCTTTAAACTGTTCCTACATTGATTTCGATTAGCTCCTACATCGGTCCGACATGACCCCGTAAACTGTCCCGACATTGATTCCGGTTAGCTTCTACATCGGTCCAGCATGACCCCTTTAAATTGTCCTAGCATTAGTTCCAACCAATTCCTACAATGGTCCGACACGACCATAAACTGTCTCTCGGCATTAGTTCCAGCCAGTTTCTATATCGGTCCGGTACGACCTTAAATTGTCCTGGCATTAGTTTCAACTAGTTCCTACAATGGTCCGATACGACCATAAACTGTCTCCCGGTTTTAGTTTCGGCCTCTGATCTATTTCAAGCGCCCTTGCGCTCCCGTTCAGATTTTGCAATCTATTTGCCTTTTATTTTATTTAGTTTTATTTCATGTTTTAGTTTCTCTCTCCAAACTCAAAATGTTTACCCTTCTTGAGTTTGAGGGGGGATGTTAATGTATATATGGTATATATTCCTATATATATTAGGTATTGCCATAGTTAGATCTCTTATGGAATACTCTTTCTTATAGTTAGATTTCTAGTATGATACTCTTTCTCAACCTATATATACAGGCCTTCTATTGTATTCAACACAATACATTCAATACAATACATATTATTTCATCTTTCTCTACTATTCTAACAGTTAACATTAATTGGGTTGAGATTTTCTTTATTAATTGGGATGGGACATGTGTCCAAGCTGGCATACTTAGATAAAGGGCTGATAAATATTGTACTAGAAATCAACGGTTGAGATCACATCTACCTTTTCTTTGGTTTCTTCTTTTATTTTTATTTTTTTAATTTTATATTTTGTGTCATTCTCTATTCTGTCTCACTCTCCTCTTCTCATATTACAAATTTCAAACACCCCAACCCCTCACCCACATCTCTCTCTTGGCATCTTCCTCACAAACCATCGATCTCTCCGTTTCTCCACCATGGGTTTGTGAGCAAAGAGCCCCTCCAGTCGAATTCGTCCAAGAATATCCTACCAAAGCTCAAGTTTGTTTCTATTCTATCTAAATCTCTTTTTGATATGAAAACCCTAAATCTAAACTTCATTTATAGTTGGATTTCGATTATGTCTCTAATATATATTCATATTCTGTCTAAATCTCATTTATAGACATTGTCTGTAAACTTCATTTACAGATATTATTCATATTCTGTCTAAATCTCTCTTTGATTTGAAGGCCTTTGATTTTGTGAACAGGTGTAATGTTTTGATGGTGATTTCTCTCTCAATCTATCTAAGTTATATTCTATCTAAGTTTTATTAGTGGTTAGAGCACAATGTCTTCTCTCTCAATTTCCCTTTCTCTCTATTACATATGGAGCACATTATTTTTTTCTTCTTTTTATTCTTCAGATTTATTCTTAGCTTTCAATCGGTAGAACTCTCTAATTTTTTTTCAATATTTGATTACCTTGATCGTGTCATTCAAATTGAATGTAGATTCTTTGGTTGAGCTTAATTTGAATTATGGTAGGAATTTATATTGTGAAGATGTTAGTCTGTTGCATTTTCTACAATTGTCCATTTTTTGTCCTTTCTCTCTTTTGAACATGTATGTGTGTTTTACACAATTTATTTATTCAATTTATTTACTAAAAGAAATTAGGTTTTAATGTTTAGCTAATATTTGTTTGGGTCAAGAAATTTTCTTTGGTTTATGATATGGTGACTAGCCCATGTATGATGAAATGCCTTCCCTAAAATGGTGATTTTTTGAGAAAATTTTGTGATTTTTTGTTTTTCTCTTTCTATATTCTATTGTTGGTTAGAAGGATGGGAGGGTCCTTCAATTATAACATTTTTTTCATATATAGCATGCCATTTCATGGTGCACAGTCTTTTACTCTATTTTTATTTTTTTTGTGTAGTTTTAGAGGATTTGAGGAATGAAGGAATTGAATTTGCCAGGAATCATTTCAGCAAAGACCTGACAATCTAGAGGTTGTGTTGTGAAATTCATGTATTCAAGACCATAGAACACAATAAGATATGGTTGGCTTTGGTGTTGCTCTGTTCATTAAAATAAGAATTTGCTCTTAATTCGTTCACCATTTAAAAAAATCATCTTCCTTTTTATTTTTTGATTCAAAATCAGCTTTTGTTTTTCTGTTAAATTTTAGTACTTTGATTATTACTTTGATCATTCTAGCTTTGCTCTTTAGTACTTTGATTATTCTATTGATTAAAATATGAAATATGCTTTGCCAATGAGGAACACAATAATCTAGATTTAAAATATGAAATATGCTTTATCATTTTCCCTACCCTTCTTTCTTGCTCCTGTTTGTAGTTTAAACAACTGTTATTAGTTAATGTTTAGAGTCAAATTCTTTGAAGCAAAGTACTAAGTGATTGATGTGTCTTATTGATAATTTCAATTGGAATCACAACTCATTTTGATAAATTTTTCAATTTTAGTAAAATTTGGTGGCAGAAAATGATTGGTGGGTTATTAGTTTGGCATTTGCATATCTGTGTGATTTTTTATTAATTCCTTGCATGTGATATTTTATTCATGGTATATGAATTAGTTTTATAACTTTGACAATTCCATTTAAACCCCTTTTAGGTCAATTAAATTCAAGAAAGCTTAAGCCATCGATATGTTTAATTCCATTCAAGTATCTGTTGATTGCTTCGTTTGGTTTCACTTGGTGAATTAAAATAAGTTATAAATTGCTACCTTTCCATGAGAAAAATAACTTTTGTATTGCTTGGATGAATATATATTTAGTGAAGTTAACTTTCATAAAAATTACAGATTTTAGCAATACTAAGCTGCAACGACCTCTAAATTTATGGATAATGTAAGTTGTCTTTTTCAAAAAAATTGTTTCATAATAAGTATTACACCCTTATTATTATTTTAATTTTACATCTCATATATAATTTTCTTATTATAAATTTTTTTTTTCTCATTTTTTACAGCTAAATGGAGACTTACAGCGAACTGTAATATTGGTTCCCTTTACTCATCTTCTTATAAAATTTTTGAATATATAAATTGTATTTTTGTACATATCAACTACTCCTTTGCTTTTGTATGTATAGGTTCAATTTCTTCAAGAAAGAAATGTCAGTGTCATGATGAGCGTGATGAATAGGATCTTAAAATCTCTGGAGCTGAAAAGGTTTAGTAAAGCTAGATTTCTTTGATGGCAATATGTTGAGGTAATTTATGTCTCAAAGTATTCTGATATGTATATTTCATACTATTATACTACTTTTATCATTTTCATAAATTACAAGTTGATATGAAGACTTTTTGGAAATTGATTAGGTGTTTGTAAGAATTGTGGAAAAGAACAAATTTGAAGACATTGTCAAGCACATAATTTTGTAAAATATACACATTTTGTAAAGTAGACGATAGCTATGACCCACTTTTTGTAAAGCTTTCCACCGATGCCGACTTTGTTGCATTTCCAATATTTTTTTAGAGCCTTTTATTCTTGAGAACTATATAGCTAAGTTTGGCTTAAGTGTATTTATAATGTTTGTTTGGATTGTGTAGTGGTGAATCTTATTTTATTTTTTTACATCCAATTAATTTAATGACTTTATTTTTGTCTAAAGATGCACATGTTAATTTGGGACATCTCTGTGTTTTTAGGTGTGTTTGTATTTTGTTTGGTTAAGGTCTTCTTTGTTTTCATGCATAATTGTTGATTTCTCATCTACAACATGTTTCTTTGCTAGAATAGGTTTCCTGCTCCTTTGTACTAATGAAATATATCTAAGTTCAGTTGCTTCTTATGCTCCTTTTGAAAATTTAGTATTGTTTGATATTATTCTGCTTCTGAAACTCCATACCTTTTGTTTTCCTTTTGTACTTATAAATGCACAATCTGCGGATTTGAGCAATATATTTATGGTACCTATTAATAGTTGGAGCTATTTGATGTTTCTTTAAACTGGTTTTTGTTTTTGTTGCAATATCTGTTTGTAGAATTTCATTACACCATTTTAACCCATTAAAGGTATCCTAATTCTTTAATAGGGTAATTGGCTTCCATTGGGAATGAAATTGTTCAATAGGGAAATAAATTCTTTAATAGCATTTCTATAATTTGGAAATAAATTTTTTAAGATTTAATATTGTCATTTCTAAGTTACTGAAATGATATGATGAAAACAAATCCCTTTATTTCCTATTGCATAACATTTGTTTAGGGTGCACTACAATATTTCATATGGTTGCTTGGTCTAATTATTACTTCTATTTTTTATTTTTTTATTATTTTTTTTAGTTTAACAAGGGAGCTCTGTTTTTTGTTAGTTTACTTTTTTATTTCTGTTTTTGTTTTTTGGGGAGGGCAAATTTGCTTGAGTTTACTCGCAATGTTTATAAAATAGATCATGCTTTAATTATACCTGAAAGTCATGTGTGCAATCCTTTACTTGATTAGTATATTCAATTACAACTGTATGTTTTGACATGTGTCTTAGATATTGTTGACTTGGTTAAATGGATTTCATATAACATGATGACTTGGTTAAATGGATTGAAGAAAATGGATTAAATGGAATGATTATTTTATTAGGATGTCTTTCTTTTATTTTATCAAGCAAAAGAAAACACAACATAACATAGTATATTGCCTTTGTTGTCCATTGTTCTTTCTCTTGGGAGTAGATTATTTTTAAAATATGGTTCAGTTGGCCAAGAAAAACATGTGTGCTCATTTTTTGTCAAGCGCTTCGAAGAAGGTAGTAAAACTAGAGGAGGAAAACATTTTAAAATCTTTTTTTTTTTAGGTACAACAGAAAAAAAAAAAAAAAAAGGCTAAGCCCTCTCCCTAGAGAGGCCTATCAAGTCTGCAACAAGATATCTCTTAATTTCCACTGGTGGTTCATTGACCACCAAGATGTCTTCAGGTTGCTCCGCTCCAAAATTGGCCAAAGCATCAGCGCACAAGTTCCCTTCTTTGTAGATGTGGTATATGGTGCATTCACATCCTTTGAAAGAATTTTCTTTCGGGTATTGATACTAGCAACAATTGATGGCAATTGGACGACTTTAAAATCTTTTTAATTTGGCTATTTTTTAAAGTTGTCTATAGTTGATGTAATTGATGATTTTCACATTAATTTGACAAACTTGGTGAGTTGTAGGAATTATGTTTTTCACAAAATTAAATTTCACCGTTTAAGTAGTTTTTCATAAGCAATTTTATGAAAAATGTATTGTTACAATGTTAGGATGCTATGGCATAGAGTTGATTTCTTCTTGATGATATGATGAATTTAGTTTTTCAATTTACAGTTGACTACAAAATTCACTGCTTTAGGATGATAATTCGTATGTTTTGTTATATAGATTGTCTATTTTTTGTTGCAGAAACTTCAATATTGGGTTCCCTGCGCGATGTAGAGAGGTGTCAATGCTTTCTTCAGATTGATTGAAAAATTATTCTTCGAGATTTGATTTTCGTATCTTAATATGTAAACAATTTCTAAAGACTACAATTTGTCAGGTTATACTTTGTATTTGGCCTAATCCGTGTTGTCTGTTTTATGTTATTTTTATAAGATATTTGTGACATGTAAATTGTCACTACTTTAGACATGTAAGTTGTCTTCTTTTTTCTTTTTTTTTCTTTTTTTTTTAATACCATTTTCCCCTCTAATTGTCTTCTAATAAAATTCTCTTTTCTTTATTTTCATAAGACGATGGAGATTTGCACCAAATTGTAATATAAGCCCTCTTTACTCATCTTATTTCATTGGGAAAATTACAAATCAATGTGAGTCTTTAAATATTTTGTGAAATTACCACCCATTTACAATTTTTCTTATTTAATTTTCTCATCTTCTTACTATACATTTTCTTTTCTATATATAGGTCCAATGTCTACGATAGATAAATGTTGGTGTTCTGATCTGTGATGAGTAGGATCCAAAATTTGGTCTTACATTCACATTTGGAAAGTTTTCTATAAGATTTGACTTTAATTTATTTTTTTATTTTTAAATTACAAAGGATTGGTTGGTGTGCATTGTTTGTTGTTTTGTTTTAATTAAATTATTTTAGAATTGCAGAGCACTGGTGTGTGTGTGCATTGTTTTGTATCCAATTTTAATTTTTTAGAATTGCAGAGTACTAGCTGGTGTTCATTGTCTGGTTAATTTTATTTCATTATAATTGCAAAACATTATTTTGCCATTTTAATTTTAATGAACATTATAAATTTTATACGTTTATTCCTTAATCTGCATTAAGACTAGGTGGAGTTGTTATTTTTAATTGAATTCTGTAAAGTGTGTGGTACAAGTAAAATTGTTAGAAGTTCTTTAAGAAGAATAAAAAAATGTTACAGACTTTACAAATTTTAACATGACATGTATATAAATTACAATTATATTTCCATCCCAATATTATTTACACTGTGCCTTTAGGCACAAGTATACACTAGTATATCTATATATATAAGAGGGTAATTTGTATAGCCAAATTGGGCCGAGCTAGGTTGGAGTGGCGGTCAAAGATGTTTGACCGAACTAGTAAATGCCCATATTTCTAGACCTAGCTACGCAACCTAGCTATAAGACCTAGCTACGAGACCTAGCTACGGGAACGAGCTACAAGACTTAGCTACGGGATCGAGCTACAGGACCTAGCTACGAGGCCTAGTTGTAGGACCTAGCTATGGAGCCTAGCTACAGGACCTAGCTATGAGACCTACCTACGAGACCCAGCTACGGGACCGAGCTACCGGACCTAACTACGGGACCGTGCTACCAGACCTAGCTACAGGACTTGGCTATTTTCTAGTGGTGGTCAAATATGTTTGACCGAACTAGTAAATACTCATATTTCTGGGCTTAGCTACTTCTTCATGGCAATCAACGCTATGGCCGAGCTACCAAACAAGGTAGTCAAACAAAGAGGAGAGCTGAGCTAAGAGGAGCGTCGAGCTAGGAGGAGAGCAATGCAAGGTCAGCTTTCATGGCACTGCGTGTTGCACGACTAAGCCATTGGTGGACAGAGCAGAGGTAGTCCGATTGCACGGCAGAAAGCCGAGTAAAGAGTTGTGCCATCTCACTTGGCTTGCAGTAAGGAGGGTGTTAAAGGATAAGCATAGTCTTTTGGGAATGTGATTCTTAGGAGGACTCTACATTGGAGAGTTAGAGTCCTATTAGGATTGTGCCATGAGGAATCTACAAAAGCTCAAACCAAATCCTAATCTCAGGTATTACAATTCTTACTCTCAAATACACAAAACTTTTTTGTCTATTGTTTACTTGTTGACTTACGCATCGGAGGGGTTTCTGGCACACACTCGCTGGTTAACTCACGTTTGTGTTTTCAGGCGATTAGACGACGACATTTAGAGGAGGGCTAACTTAATCAATAATACGAGACAAATTATTTCGTGATGGTACAATATATATATATATATATATTATGTTTTATTTTTTTGTGAAAAACACTAAAAATTTATTTATCAAACTCTTATTGAAACCTTTTTGTCTTACAATATTTTCTAAAAACAATTCACTTTGTTCGGTTTAACTTCTAAACATTTGTTTTTGGGGTTTTTTTTTTTTTTGGTATTTTAATCATTTAAAAAAAAAACTTTTTAGACACATAATCTAGATGCATTTACAAAATAAAATATTTGTGTAGAAATGTATATAAAATTACAAAATCAAAAAAATAAAAAATATACTCGTTTTTTTGTATATATATTATATTATATTATATTTTTACATATTTAGTGAATTTTTTTTACATTTCTTCAGAAAAAATCTTATTTTTAAATGCATCTAGATAAAATAAATCTTAAATTTTTTAAAAATAATAATTAAAACATGAAAAAACATCTTATCAAACTTCTTTTCATTGAATTTGTGAATGGGAAATGTTTGGGGCCTCAAATTGTGATTTCCTTTTCTTTTTTCTTTTTTTTAGCTGTGTTGGTTTGTTTTTTTTTTTTTTTTTTTTTTTTTTTTTTTTGAAGGGTGGTTATGTGTAGGGGTGTGCCAAAAAATTAGACATCGCACATGTAATACCCGCCTTTTAATTAGCCGTTAATTTTCTAGTTAACCTTAATTATACATTTATATGTGAATTCTATGTTTATTTATATGTTATACGCATCATGTTTTGTTTGACAAATACGTTAATTTGTGAAAAAGACCTGTCTGATTCGTTAAATTGTAAGATTGCCAAATAAATAATGGACTAGGTGGGTAGAGCCTAATTCACCTTAATCCAACAAAGTAAGGTTCAATTATCTTAAACAATAGAAAGAAGTAATTTAATTGACCTGAATTTAATTAAATCCAAGTTAAGTAAATTAGATCAATTATATAAGTATATATATATATATATATGTCTATATGTAAGCTCAACTAAGGGAGAGAAGGAGATACAATCTGAGAGGGAGAGAGAGATAGAGAGTTCTAGAGAATAAGGAGAAGAAGAAGAAGAGAAAGAAAGGGAGAAGAAGAGGACCAGAGGCAACTTCACCAAATCAACACATAAGGTAAGAATTCTCACATAATCTTCTACAATTGAGGTATCACACTCATAATCCCTTAGAAATGAGTTAGATTTATGCTTAAGTGAGGATTCTAAGCAAAAGGTTAAGGGTAAAACTTCATAGGAACACAATTTGAAGCTATGGAAGGAAATAGTAGAAATACATGACATTTGCATGTTCTTTTAGCTTGGGTTTTCGGCTTGAGGAAGGCATTTTTCATGGGGTTTTCTTAGTAACCTTCCCAGATTCAAGTTTTGCTCTTGTGTTTGGCTTGTGAGTTTTGTTTTAAAAGTTTGATCTTGATTTGAAAGTAGAACTTGTCCATTTACTATGTTTGAGTCAGTTTTGAGCTTTGTTTTGTACAAATTTGGGTTTGATTGTTAGAGAATTTGAAGCCCAAAACAGAGCAAACTTTTGATTCTGGAATGCCCAGAACCGCACGTGCGGCTGGGAAGACTGCATGTGGGGGAAGTTGTGACGCACGTGAGGCAAGTAAACTCGTACGTGCAGAAAATAGGGGAGGTGTTAGGAGCATTCTGCAATATATGCACTTGCTAGCGCACATGTAGCGCACGTGCGTTATGAGTCCCATACGTGCGGTCAAAGGGCTCCGCACGTGCGGCTGTTTGGCAGCCTCGGTTTCATTTTTCTACTTCGTTTACCCTACCTTCGGGCCTCCGTTAGCGTGAGTTGCATCCATATTTGACGAACATTGGCATTGCACAGGCATATTAAGAGAGTAAACGACCGATTCCTAAATAATGAAAATATAGTTGATTGTACAACCAATTAAGTGTGCTATGCTTGTATCTACCTGTGTAGGTCAAATGCTACGTCCCAGTCTTATGCATCACGGAGCCAACTGTGAGTGACATTGTTGTAAAGATATGTTTACTCTATGTATTTTATTCTTTGTTGGGATATATTTTGTTTTGTAATTATTGAATGATGATCCTATTTACTTACGCTATATTTCGTGGCATCCTTAGCACCTGTCTGTGTTACTACAGAGATCTCTGTTAGTTCCAGTTTTTGGAGCTCCTGTTTATGATGTTGTTAGCCATCACATTTGATTATCGGTCTTCATGACCGTCTGTCCGATCTTTAAGACAGCCTGATTTAGTTTGCTATAGGATGCACCACGTATACTTGTATGCTTCCTATATGGGATAAGTATCTGTTATGTATACAGTTTGATTTGCTTTACACTGAGGACATCATTCAGAACCTCTTTACACTACTGTTATTCACTGGGCTCTAGCTCACATTTTACATATATATTGCAGGTGATCCAGTTCAGGAGGGGACGTAGTGGCGACATTTTTGCCTCAGTTTTGTTGCACCCTTTTGTGCCTCACATCGAGGTTCCCATCTGTTGGAGCCCTGGGTAACCCGGTGATCGCCCTTTTGGAACTCACTCATGTGTTATGGTCGGTTATCACTAGCGTTATATTTGTTGTTAATGGGAATGACTTCCCTCTTTTGGTTGTAGTTTGACAAACTTGTAACACCTTGATGTACATGTGTATATATATATGGCTATGCCTTTGTCTCACAGCTCGTTGGACGTTTCATTTTCTTATATCTTAGCTTCCGTTAGCCCCGTTTGTTTAATTTGTTCAGTTAGGCCTTTGGTAATTGTGGATTATTGGCCAGTTACAATTCCAAACTTTTAGGGACGGGTTTGGGTCGTGACACCACACCAACTCAGCCTATGTGGTTTGATAAGGTGAGTGAGTTAGGTTGAACTAGTTGGATGATAAAATTGACTGATCAGTTGGGCTGCTGGTTAAAATTGTTAATTCCATATAATTTTGTACGAGTCCTTGCTATTTTTTATTTGAATTAGCAAGAACTCGTATAAAATTATATGGAATTAACAAATTTTAACCGGCAACCTAACTGAACAGTCAATTTTATTACTCAACCAGTCTAACCTAGGTTGAATTGGTGTGGGATATCTAGTTTTTTGACACACCTCTATACATACTACCCTTCCAAAAAAAAAAAAAAAAAAAAAAACAACAACAACAACAACAACCAACACCAACACCAACACCAACACCAACAAATAGAAAGAGAGAGAGAGAAAAAAAAAAAAAAAAAAAAAAAAAGAGGAAGAGAGAGGAATTTTTGAGGCATTAATTTTATCACCCAACCAGTCTAACCCAAGTTGAATTGGTACTAGATGTCTAGTTTTTTGGCATACCCTTACAAATAACCACCCTTTCAAAAAAAAAAACCAACTCCAACAAATGAAAAAAAAAAACAAAAAACAAAAACAAAAACAAAAGAGAGGAATTTTCAAGGCATTCGAGCCTAAAAAACGCCTCGACAATTCGAGGCCCCTAGCATCGCCTTACTTTTAATAATGGGTTTATTATACTTTTTACCTCTAAATTATTATCAAATCGTCTATTTTGTTCTTGAACTATTGATTTAGTCTATTGCATTCCTAAAATATAAAAATCAAACTCTATTTAGCCCCTTAATTATGGAGTGAATATATTAAATCCCTAAAGTATATAATTCAAATTTATTTAGTCCTTGAAAAAAATACAAAAATAAAATATATGCCCATAAGGATTATAATTAGTAAAAGACCATAGTTAATTAAGATTTTATTACAGAAAAATATTAAATTTTTATTGTCTTTAAAAATTATTTTATTTTGCTATGTGTTTAAATTAATATTGGAGTCTAGTTTCTCAGTTTTGTCAATAAAATTATATGAGTATTATATATACTGAAGAAGTATAATTAGATAATTTAAATAATAACACTTCGTTACAAATAATAATAGAACAAAATAATATATTCATTAAGTTATAAGAAATACTTAGTGAAAATGTTAAAAATAATCAATTATAAGTTATAAACGAAATCGTACATATTACATAAATGCACTTAGCTACTGTAGAAGATAAGTTGGAAAATATTATAGATAATTACCCTTACCTTATAAAGAAAATTAACCATAAGAACTTATATCACTTTTTAAAGACAAAATAAAAATTTAAGATTGTTTTGAAATAAAATTTTAACTACATAGGGTCTTTTATTAATTTATAATACTTATGGGATTATGTTTTATTTTTATAATTCTCTTAGGGACTAAATAGGTTTCAATTAAATAGTTTAAGGACTTAATAGATTCAATCGATAGTTTAGGAACTTAAATAAACTTTGATTTATATGCTTTAGAGACTTAGTAGATTCAATTGATAGTTTAAGAAGTAGACAATTTAATAATAATTTAAATGTGTAAAATGTAATAAACCCTTTAATAATATATATATATATATATATGATGATGATAATCCTGTTGACCAAGTCCACGCTCCTCCGTACGACGTCGCTTTATCACCTGAAAACACAAACGTGAGCTAGCCGACGGGTGTGTGCCGGAAACCTCTCCGATGCCTAAGTCAGTAAGCTTGACAAATAGACAAAGTTTTATGCTCTCAGAAAGAATTGTGTTCAATTACCTCCTCCAAGGTGATGCTTGTGAGCTTTTATAAGTTTCCCGTGACACAATCCTAGTAGGACTTGTACTTCTCCATGCAGAGTCCTCCTAGGATTCATTCTCCTAAGGATAATGCTTATCCTTTTACACCCTCCCCCACTGCTTTAAACCAAGTGGGATGGTATTCTCCATAGCCGAATTACTATTTTGACCGAAGTAACATTAGCTATGCCGAACCTTAGATTAGGCCGACCTATCCTTAGTTCGGTTTTGCTCGCTACACCATATCTCGATTCTCCTCTGCTCAACCCATGGTGTGCTTGGACCGAAACAACGACTCAAGACCGGTCTAACTCCAAGCTGCTCCAGGACCGAAGTACATTTACAACCTCTCAACCGAAGTAACCTCATCTCTTTTGACCGTAGTAAGTCAACATCTCCTCAGAACCGGAACAAATCTACCATCTTTGAACCGGAGTAACTTTATCACTTGTGAGCCAAAGTAATTTCACCTCCTTGGGCCGGAGTAACTTTGCCGGAGTACCCTTGCTCTCCTGGGCCGGAGTATCCTTTACGGCCTTTTTTACTCAGTCCTTCACGTTTTGGGTCTCAAAGCCCAACTCGCAGCTTGGCCCAATTTTTCCCCAAAAATTACCCTCTCAATTGCCCCTTAATTCCATCTGCGCAGCATGATTGGGATTATCAGTCTACTGGCCGAGCTAGAGTTTATTAAGCCTTTCCAGCCGAGCTAAAAACCCTTTAGCCTCTCCAGCCGAGCGAAAAACCCTCAGGCTCTCCAACCGAGCTAACTTTACCTCGGGTATCACTATGTCCGGTCAAAACGTCTCTTCAATCACAGCGACTGTAACGCTTCCCATTCCAGTGACACGTGGCAAGCTCTGATAAGCTGTGGCCAACTGTCATGCCGCCCTTCAGAAATTTTGTACCGTTCCCGCCTCTTTTTGCCGCCTTTTTCTCTCCCTTCTTTCACAAAACAACCTTTCTACATCTTGAATCACTTACTCTACTGTTTTTCACTTTCTCTTCTCCCCTGTTTCCTGAGCCTTTGAACTTTTGAGCGTTGAGCTTGCTGTGTTCGTGTCTCCATTGCTGCCATCGCCTCCACCTCTAGCTCCTCTTTTATACGGGTAAGCAAGCCTATCCTTCTTGCTTTTTCGCCTGTTTTTATTTTGTATGCTTTTGAAAACACTTTTCTTCATCTGTTGCTTTGCTTTCGTACTTTTATGAAAAAACCAGTAGAACTCTACGTGTGTATGAACTATTATGTAGAAAACCACTTTTAGATCCAAAATCACATAGCAACCGAACTAGGATCCTGTTTGCCCCCAAATAGATAGATCTTTGTAGTTAATAACCGAACTTGCTTTAGCCGAAATAAGATCACCAAATTTTGAATATAGCAAACTAGGAACCTCGATGGTCAACCGAACTAAGCTTTTGGGGCCAAGTCGGCTCTCTTGGTTCCTAGACCGAACTCAGAAAGCCGCCCCCAGAGGCTTAACCGAAGTAACTTTATTCACACTGCAGCCGATTTAGGCCTTGGGGCTAAACCAGCTCTCTTAGTCTTTTAGACCGAACTCAGAAAGCTGCCCCTAGACGTTAAACCGGTCTACCGAGCAAACTGCTCAAACCGAGCTGCCAAACCTTTAGATGAACCGAGATAGAACCAGCTAATTTGAGGCCGAAGTAGGGCTCTTATACCTTGCTTTTAAATTGTAGCACGGTCCACTGATCAGTGCTTTAACCCCCTCTGTTTTTTACTTTGCAGACTTAGGTTACCCAGGCACTCCTGCGTGCGCTCAACCGAGCTACTGAGCACGATTTTTGCACCGAGATAACTTATCCGTAAATTATACAACAAATGGGTAAGTATAGGTATTTAGTTGAGACCCCAGGTGGGATGGTCGAATTCAGGAAGGACTATAACATACCGGATGACGTTCATTTGACTTTAGCAAAAAAGGACGTCATTCCATGGGACAATGAAGGTTTCGTTCCTTTTACTCTTCAATCCATAATAGAGACCGGACTACGGTTTCCTGTACAACCGTTGATCTGTGAGTTCCTTAGGCAAACTAGGTTATGCCCCACCCAACTGTCCACCAATACATACCGTATTATTATGGGAATAGCCGCACTAAACCACCAAACCGGTTTAAACCTTGGCCTTGCCGAAATATTCCATCAATATTCCATCGGCTCGAAAGATGCTGGATGGGTCTATTACCTTAGGATCCGCCGCCGCCGAGAGAAGATTGTTAAGCACACACCGGACAAAGACCTGAATGACGATGATTTCTTCTGGGTCTCTGGGAATTTTGAGGATTTTCAAGCCCAAATTCCTGGCCGACCTATAAATTGGAAAATGGGAGAGCCTGGTAATTTAACTTCGATCTTGTTCCTTGTATGTTATCTCAGTTTTTTTAATCTATTGACCGAACTAACACCTCTTTTTTGCAGATTTCGCCCACCTCCATTCTCTATACAGCTATCCCAACCTTGCGGTTTTGCGAGCCGCACTACGGATTAAAGAACGAGGTTGGGCCAAGCTTCTAAATTTTGAACCGACCTACCGGTATAGTGGTCGCCGAAAAGCAAGAGTGACCGATTTCCTACTTGAGGAAGCACCAGAACCGGACCCAACTTTGCCCGAAATAAGACTTGTTCCATTAACTGCTGAGGAAGCAATGGCAAAGAAGAGCAGAGTCAGGGCCCTTCTAACTTCAACAACCAGAGCCGAAGTACAGCCATCTGTCGAGGCGCAGCCTGCCGTTGTGGCCCTCCCTTCTCAGCAGCCCTCTTCATCTCGCCCTTCCAAACGCGCCCGACCTACATCGACCGAACAGCAACTTGTCGATGAGGTTGAATCCATCCCCCTGAGTCCTCAACCTTCCCCTCAACCGGAGCAAACTGACCGAGCTGAGTCTCCGAAGTGGGCTCCGCCGCTGACCTTCAACGACCGAGACATCAAAGCTACTGACTCGGTCGTGGCTGAAAAAGACCACCAACTGGCCTTTAACCTGGCCAAAAGTGTGTGACTTCCCAAGGACATGGAGCACCACTTGAAGCAACTGAACACCGAAATGAAATCAATTCGGTCTGCTTCCAAGTCCATGATCTTGGTAAGTAGCTCTGTCTGTTTTTTCTGCCCGTACTTTCCAACTTGTACTTCGGCTGAAAAGGAATTTTTTGTTTTGCCAGGCCTTACAAAAGAACAATATTACATACAAGAAAGTTCAAGAATTAAGAAAAACTACAAGGCAAGCAATGGCAGAAGCCGAGGCAAAGGCGGCCGAACTAGCGGAGGCCGAAAGGAAACTGTCCGAGCTTCAGGCAGAGAACGGTCGACTTGCCGATGAGGTTAGTTCGGCTGAAGCAGAGAGGCAAAAAGCGGCCATTGTAATGAAAGACAAATATCTGCGTGAGCTGCTGAAGCTTGAGAAGAGAAAAGACGCCGAAATAAGCGAATTAAAAAAGAACATGGAGGCGGCCGAAAAGGAGGGGTACAAGCGAGGTTATAAGGAGGCAGAGGAGGCCTATGTCAAACAATGCGACGCCGCCAAGGAGCTTTTCTTCAAGTGTGGCTGGAGGGCGGCTGTGGAGAAGCTCGGTCATGATCAACAGACCGAGGTCTTCGACCCTCCAGCTTACTTTATACCGAAGTCCCTTGCGGCGTATGCAGACGCTCTGCAACAAGAGTTTCTGGAGGACTCAGACACTGATGACTCCTCTGCTCCTAAAGACATTCCGGTTGTTGGTGCCGACCCATCACTTCGGTTGGAACCCATGGTAGAGGACCTTCCTAACGAGCAGCCGAATGAAGACGTGGTTCCAACCGAAGGAATCATGGCAGCCGAGAGTGAGCTTCCTCTTGAGACCGGTCTTCGAGTTGGTGATGATGCGGTTTTTGATGCTGAGATTGATGAACTTTTCTCTTAATTTTTTCTTCTCTTTGTAACCGAAGTATGCCCCTTTGTAATGACTTTTCTTTGAATGAAAATTTTACGCAACTCTTATTCCGGTTGTTGTGTGTATGCTTGCATTTGTAATGTCTTCTATTACTTCAATTGTTATTTCGGTTTAGGCTGGCTAAAATATGCTTACTAGCCAACCACTCCTTAGCCGATATAATCACTTCGGCTGAGGAGTACAATGTGTTGGTTCATTCCAGCCAACCACTCTTCAGCCATACACTTACTTCGGCTGAAGAGTAACAATAGTTGGTTTATTCCAGCCAACCACTCTTCAGCCATACACTTACTTCAGCTGAAGAGTAACAAGTGTTGGTTTATTCCAGCCAACCGCTCTTCAGCCATACACTTACTTCGGCTGAAGAGTAACAAGTGTTGGTTTATTCCAGCCAACCGCTCTTCAGCCATACACTTACTTCGGCTGAAGAGTAACAAGTGTTGGTTTATTCCAACCAACCACTCTTCAGCCATACACTTACTTCGGGTGAAGAGTAACAAGAGTTGGTTTATTTCAGCCAACCACTCTTCAGCCATACACTTACTTCGGCTGAAGAGTAACGCCAACCACTCTTCAGCCATACACTTACTTCGGCTAAAGAGTAACAAGTGTTGGTTTATTCCAGCCAACCGCTCTTCAGCCATACACTTACTTCGGCTGAAGAGGAACAGGAGTTGGTTTATTCCAGCCAACCACTCTTCAGCCATACACTTACTTCGGCTGAAGAGTAACAGGAGTTGGTTTATTCCAGCCAACCACTCTTCAGCCATACACTTACTTCGGCTGAAGAGTAACAAGTGTTGGTTTATTCCAGCCAACTATTGAAGTTAGTTTTTCCAGCTAACTTATAGTATTTGGTTATTCCGACCAAATGTCCTACAGCCTGGATCCTTATCCTGGGCTTAGGAAGGGTGTTGGTTTAATCCAGCCAACCTCTAAGTTAGTTTTTCCAGCTAACTTAGAATAGAATGCTTGCAATATACTCAAGTCTTTAAAGCTAACTTTTACAAAGAGTAATTTGTGCTAAAAAGAATTTCTCATTTTATTGAAGGAAGAAAAAATTACACATGTTTGAAAAAAAGAAGAGCTAAAAGTAAAATAACTTGAGATTGGCCGTATTCCATGGCCTAGGGATTGCCTTGCCATCCTTGTCTTCTAGGTGGTATGCCCCTTTGCCTGCTAACCCAACCACCTTATAAGGACCTTCCCAATTTGGGCCTAACTTGCCGTCTCCTGGGATCAGGGTGTTTCCCATCACTTTGCGTAGTACCCAATCCCCAATCTTGAATTGTCTTGGATGCACCTTTTTGCTGTATTTTCTGATTAACTCTCGTTGGTATGAGGCAATGTGGACCAACGCTCTTTCTCTTCTTTCTTCTGCAAGGTTGAGTTCTAAGGCTATGGCTTCTCCATTTAAGTCTGGATCAAAATTTTCGCTTCGAATTGTGGGGAGGCCAACTTCTAGTGGGATCACTGCTTCCATGCCATAGGCTAAGGAAAATGGTGTTTCTCCAGTTGATCGTCGAGGCGTGGTGCGGTAAGCCCATAAGACGTGAGGAAGTTCATCTGCCCACTTGCCTTTTGCTCTTTCTAGCCTTTTCTTTAATCCATCCAAGACGACTTTATTTGATGCTTCAGCTTGCCCATTTGCTTGAGGATATGCCGGTGTGGAATTGTAGAACTCTATCTTATATTCTTCACAAAAGCTTCTAAAGATTCTGCCGTCGAACTGAGTTCCATTGTCTGAGATCAGTGCTTTTGGTATGCCAAACCGAGTGATAATATTCTGCCAAACAAACTTCTTCACATCTTTTTCTTTGATTGACGCCAATGCTTCTGCTTCCACCCACTTTGTGAAGTAGTCTGTTGCTGCGAGAAAGAATTTTCTGCCCCCGGGTGCTGTTGGAAGTGGTCCTACTATGTCTAAGCCCCACATTGCGAAAGGCCATGGGCTAGTTAAGGGTAGGAGTTCTCTTGCTGGTTGATGTATTTGGTGCGCGAATTTCTGGCATTTCTCACACTTCTTCACATATTTTTCTGAGTCTGCTTGCATATATGGCCACCAATATCCTTGCGAAATAGCCCTGTAAGCGAGCGACCTTCCTCCTTGATGACTTCCACACACCCCTTCGTGTATTTCGAACAAGAATGCTTCTACTTTGCTGGGATGAACGCATTTGACGTAAGGCCCAGAGAATGACTTTTTGTATAATGCTGAAGATGGAGATAGCCAAAATCGCTGCGACTTTGCCCTTATTCTGTTGGCTTCTTTTTTCTCTTCTGGTAGGATGCCGTCTTTTAGGAACAGGATGATGGGATCCATCCAAGAAGGGCCTAATTCTGTGCAACATACTTCTTCTGCTTCGGGGTCTTCTATGCTTGGTCTTGGTAAGAAGTCGAGGAGTAATGGATAAGGGATTGATGTATCCGCCATTGAGGCCAGGCCTGCTAGCTCATCCGCTCGGCTGTTTTCCTCCCTGCCAATTTGTTCTATCCTTACCACATCAAACTTCTTGATCTCCGTTCTGACTAACTCTTGGTACTTGGCCATTCTGTCGTCCTTTGCTTCGTATTCGCCAGAAATTTGGTTTACCACCAGCAGAGAGTCACTGTACACCATTAGTTCAGTTGCTTTCATGAAGTGTGCCGATTTAAGTCCTGCGAGAAGCGCCTCATACTCCGCTTCATTGTTGGATGCTGGGAAGCCAAGGTTGATTGCTTGCTCTATAACCAGGCCGTCTGGAGAGATGAGGACTATGCCAAGCCCTGCACCATATCGGTTGGATGCTCCATCCACAAAGAGCTTCCACATCTCTCCAACGAATAGTTTCCAGCAAGTGGAAGGGTCAGACGATGCCGTGGGGTCAAGGATGGTGTTTTCTTCAAAGTCCATGTTGGCTGTCTGCCCTTCGTCCTCTGTTTGAACTGCTGGTGAGCCTTTGTTCGTTGCTTCCTTGTCGTCCTTAGTATGGTCTGCCCTGGTACTTGATTGACTACCTTCTGCTAGGGGTTGCGCTATTCCGGCGTCAACTTCCGTCCCTAGTTCGGTTAAGTCAGTTAGGTCGACTGGGCAGATATGATGACTTCCAGGAGTAAACTCTGCGACGAAGTCTGCCAAAGATTGGGCTTTTATTGCTGTCTTGGGTTGGAACTTGATGTCGAATTGTCCCAACTCCACTGCCCACTTCAAAATTCGCCCACTAAAGTTCGCCCTTTCAAACAGAGCTTTTAGTGGAAAGGCCGTGAGGACGACTATGGTGTGGGCATGAAAATAGTGCGCCAATTTTCTGGATGCCATCATTAATGCTAATGCTAGTTTTTCCAAGGGCAAGTACCTTGTTTCGGCTCCCAACAATGTCTTGCTGACATAAAAGATGGGCAAGTGTTGTATTCCTTCTGCACGAACTAACACTGCGCTGACTGCGTGCTGAGAGACTGCTAGGTACAAAAAGAGTTCTTCACTAGGTACTGGAGTAACAAGTAGTGGTGGGGAAGACATGTACTCCTTCAAGCTTTCCAGAGCTCGGTCGCATTCCTCATCCCACTCAAACTTGGCCTTTAAAGCTTGGAAGAATGGTCGTAGTCTGTCTGATGACCTGCTTATGAACCGGTTGAGTGCGGCCGCCATACCAGTGAGATGCTACACTTCTTTGACTGAGTTTGGTCTCTCCAACTCCTGGATTGCTTTGATCTGAGAGGGGTCTGCTTCTATACCTCGGTTGGTCACCAGGAAGCCCAAGAATTTGCCAGATCCAACTCCGAATGCGCATTTGGACGCGTTGAGGCGCAACTTGTGTTTCTTCAGGATCTGGAACATCTCGCCCAAATCTTTCAGATGGTCATTCTCATCCTTGCTTTTGACCACCATGTCGTCGATGTAAGCCTCCATTGTTCTGCCTAACAATGGTTCAAACATCTTGGTGACCATCCTTTGGAATGTCGCCCCTGCGTTCTTTAGGCCAAAGGGCATGACCTTGTAGCAATATAACCCCCTTGGTGTTGTGAAGGATGTGACCTCTTGGTCTGGTTCATACATGGCGATCTGGTGGTAGCCTCTGTATGCATCCAGAAAGCTAAGTCGGTTATGCCCTGCCGTTAAGTCCACCATTTGATCTATCCTTGGTAGAGGGAAGCTATCTTTCGGGCACGCCTTGTTGACTGTTTTGTAGTCGACGCAGACACGCCATTTACCATTCTTTTTTGGCACTACAACTGTGTTGGAGATCCATCTTGGGTAGTGCACTTCTCTTATTGCTCCTGCCTCCAGCAGGTTGCCTACCTCTTCTGCCACTATTTCGGCATGGTGGAGTGCCGATCTGCGTGTGCGTTGAATGACTGGTCTGGCGGATGGGTGGACATTGAGTTGGTGACTGATGAAGTTTGGATCAATGCCTGGCATGTCGTAAGGTGTCCAAGCAAACACTTCGATATTAGAGGTCAAGAATTCCAAGACCTCTAATCTCTCAGCGCTGGATAACGATGAGCCAAGCAAGAAGAACTTATCCGGGTTCTTCTCATCTATTTTTACCTCCACCAAGTCCTCCACCGCTTTCTGATCAGCCTCTTTGCCAACGTCGGCGAATAGTTCATTACTTTCTGGCTCTTCCACCGAATGAACGTATCCTTTGGCAGCTCGGCTTCCATTCGCTGTGGCGAAGCACTGTTTTAACATGATCTGATCGCCATAGACTTCTTCAATTATACCGGCGTCATTGGGGAACCGCATTACCTGATGGTATGATGACGCTACCGAACGCATGGCATGCAGCCATGTTCTGCCCAGGATGATGTTGTAGGTGGAGGGGACCTTCAATACCCAGAACTCCACTTGTTTTGTTACACTTCCTGCTCTGACTGGAAGGATTATTTTGCCGACAGGCCACTCGGGCATGGAGTTGAATCCAATCAGGGGAGAAACTGCAGGTGCCAAGTCTTTGTCTTGCAGCTTTAGTTGCTTGAATGTGTCGTAATACATGATCTCACATGAACTACCCTGGTCAATCAGAATCCGCTTGACGTCAAAATCCTTGACTCGGAGAGTGACAACCAGGGCATCATTATGGGGACAGTAAATTCGTTCCAAGTCCTTATCCGAAAAGGACATGACGTTTGTTGCCTCTGTCCTCCCCTTCTTGATGGTAGGTTGGGCACTTAATACTTCCCTAAAGTGTTCAGCCTTCTTGATTGAACCTCTAAGCTCGCATACGCGCTCAGGTTCAAAAACTCCATGAATTACACTGATAATGCCTTGAGGTGGTGCATCGATTGGCATTCTATTGGGATGGTCATTATGATCTTGGGGGGCCGGTTGCGCTCCTCCTTCAATGTATTTATCCAAGTGGCCTGCTGCCACCAATTCTTCCAAGTGCTGTCTCAGTGGCGTGCAATTCTCAGTTCGGTGCCCCTTTTCTTTGTGGAAGGTGCACCGTGATCTGTCGTCGTAATTCTTCTGAGCTTCCCCTAGCTTGGCTGGCCACTTGACAAATGGCTCGTCTTTTATTTCGCTCAGAATCCGATATATTGGTTTTTTGAATACCGTTGTTATGGCAGTGCGGATTCTCAACCATCTTTTGTCTGGGTCTTCTCCGTTATCTCGTTTGCCACGCCCGTTTTTATTCTGCCGATCTACCGTATTGACCTTTGCTGAGGTCTTCTTTTCTGGTACTACGGTTGCACTAGATTTCGCTTTTGCACGTGCGCCATCCTCTTCTACCCTGATGTGCTGATGCACTCTCTCCATCAGGGCCTCCATGGTGAGGGGTGGCGTCATGGTAATTGAATCCCTTAGTCGGTTCCCTACTGGTAGGCCTCTTTTATATTGCGCAATGGCTAGATTGGTAGGGCAGTCTCCAATCTGGTTGAATGTCTCCCAGTAGCGACTGTTGTAGGATCTGAGGGTCTCTTTTTCACCCATGTCGATGGAGAGTAACTGGTCTATCTCCACCGGTGTTTTAATGTTTGTTCGAAACCTTGTTACGAACGCTTCCGCCAATTGAGCCCAGGAGGCTATGCTGCCTTCTGGGAGTTTCTCGAACCAAGTCAAGCCTAGGTCGCCAAGACTTGACGGGAAGAGTATGCACATTAAGGCCTCGTTTCGCCTGTACACAGCCATGACTTGGCGAAAGTGGCTCAGGTGTGAATACGGGTCCGTCTTCCCTTCATACGTATTGAATTTCGGCTGAAGGAAGCCTGATGGTAGGGGCGCGTTTTCGATCGCTGGGACAAACGGCGAAGTCTGTAGTCTTGCCAATGCCTTGTCCGTTGGTTCGTAGGCCGGTCGCGGTATTGGCATTCCAACCTCGACGCTTCCACGCGTCCGAGGAGCCAACCGTTGTAAGGCCGAAACTCGGTGTGGATCCCTTGCCCTGGTATCCTCCTTGCATCGTGCTTTTTCTTCGAGCACGGTTCGTAAGTCGGATGACCTGGGCAGCTCTGTTTGTCTGGATCTGGTTTGGTGTGAATGTGAAGGCCAATACGTGCTTCCTTCAGTGTACGATCTTTCGGATCTCGTCCTCTCAGACCTGGAGTGACGAGTCCTTGAAGATAAGGAGTGAGTGTCGCCTGTCCTGAGGCTTCTGCTCTCTCCTTGGGAGGGTGTAGTATTCCTACTACGATTCTCTGAGTGGCGAGGGGGCGTCTTATGCTTGCGCCCCTCTCCTGTCGCCACATCTTTAGTCTTCATCTGGCGTTTCAAAGCCTCCATGTCCGCCGCCATCTTTCGAATTAGTTCATCTTGTTCCTTCACGCGGTCTTCCAGGGCTTGAGGATCAATCCTCCTCCTCTGCCTGTCAGGACTCTGAGAATGTCGAGGGCTGCTATTCCGCCTTCCCCTGCCACTCCTCCTGGAATTATGTTGTTGGGGCTCCAGATCTGCCATAGGAGGGACAGAGGGTAATCCTTCACGCCTTGTGCCCCCCTCTGGAGTTAGTCCATCGACGGCGGACTGCGGCAAGTCTTCAATGTGTGCCATTGAATGAGAAAATGAGAAGCTTAGTCAAGAGGTTTTTGTTCTTGTCTGATCTTCCCACAGACGGCGCCAATTGTACGGGGAGGAAATAATTCTCCTCGTATAATCCTGTTGACCAAGTCCACGCTCCTCCGTACGACGTCGCTTTATCACCTGAAAACACAAACGTGAGCTAGCCGGCGGGTGTGTGCCGAAAACCTCTCCGATGCCTAAGTCAGTAAGCTTGACAAATAGACAAAGTTTTATGCTCTCAGAAAGAATTGTGTTCAATTACCTCCTCCAAGGTGATGCTTGTGAGCTTTTATAAGTTTCCCGTGGCACAATCCTAGTAGGACTTGTACTTCTCCATGCAGAGTCCTCCTAGGATTCATTCTCCTAAGGATAATGCTTATCCTTTTACACCCTCCCCCACTGCTTTAAACCAAGTGGGATGGTATTCTCCATAGCCGAATTACTATTTTGACCGAAGTAACATTAGCTATGCCGAACCTTAGATTAGGCCGACCTATCCTTAGTTCGGTTTTGCTCGCTACACCATATCTCGATTCTCCTCTGCTCAACCCATGGTGTGCTTGGACCGAAACAACGACTCAAGACCGGTCTAACTCCAAGCTGCTCCAGGACCGAAGTACATTTACAACCTCTCAACCGAAGTAACCTCATCTCTTTTGACCGTAGTAAGTCAACATCTCCTCAGAACCGGAACAAATCTACCATCTTTGAACCGGAGTAACTTTATCACTTGTGAGCCAAAGTAATTTCACCTCCTTGGGCCGGAGTAACTTTGCCGGAGTACCCTTGCTCTCCTGGGCCGGAGTATCCTTTACGGCCTTTTTTACTCAGTCCTTCGCGTTTTGGGTCTCAAAGCCCAACTCGCAGCTTGGCCCAATTTTTCCCCAAAAATTACCCTCTCATATATATATATATATATGATGATGATAATGATTTATAAAAATAAAAATAATAAAAAGTCAATTTACTTGAGCATTTTTTTTATTGGTCAAATTAAAACTCATTTTAAATTCATTCAAAAGTAAATACATCAAGCTTGAATACATTATGAAGCTCCATCATAAAATATAAACTAATGTAATTCCAAGTCTATGTTTGGAGTAAGAAAGAAAGTTAGGTAAAATATAAATGAAATATAACTAAATTTTACTTACATTTTATATTTTTTTTTTTTAAATTTGTACTCAAATTTATGCGTCAAACACCATCAATGTTTTAAGAATAATGCTATATACAATTGATGTACACATTAGTGTACTAACAGATGATGTGACATCATTTGTTTAGTTTTGGGTATTTGTAACTTATACAATAAATATGGTCAATAATAATATCATAACACTAGTTGATACACTAATGCGTACACTAATTGGTGCATGTAGCACCACCGATATTTTAAACTCAAATTTAAAGGATATATTTACCCAATGGGACACTTTTTCATAAATCTCTTTTCACTTACTTATGTTCCATTTAGTTCACATTATTTTTTTATATTCTAATAAGTTCTATGAGCGACATAGTTATCAAAATACCCCTAATAATACTTACATTTATAGTGTGAATGTTCACATTGTCAGTGTGAACGTTCACGTTGTCAATGTGAATATTCATATTGTAAAATATGAATATTCACATCACCAAATTGCTAACCGTTCAAAAAATATTTGTAAGAGTAGAAATGTCTATAAAATATTTTAAATATGAGAATTAGGATTTGGTAGATCAAATATTCAAATAATATGACTTATTAAAATACAATAATATCTTATGAATTAATTGAAATACCATCACTTAAAAAATAATTTTTTAATAAATCTCCCTTTCCCAATTGGTTTACATTCCCAACCAAGAAATAGTTACAATTTATAGAGATAAATGTCGTCAAAGCTGTAGTAATTGTTAGATCCATGAGCACCTAATCATGGAACCGGCCCATGAAATCGGCTCTATCATTCGGCCCACCGTCGTTTGGTGGGCCTTTCGGCTTGTCTGCTGTTTCACGGTCCATTAGAGCTCGATTTGTTTTATCTTATTTTTTTTGGGCTAAAATGCTGTGAGAATTACGAATATGGACTTAATTATCATGTACACTTTTTTAATAGGGAAAATGACAGATTTGTGGTTCCGTTTGGCAAGCAAAAAGTCAGGCTTTTTTGGCTAAAATAGCCACAAAAAACAAAATAGGCTATTTTAGCCACAAAAAACAAAACATCAAATCCAACCCATAATCATTACAATCCTCTCTCACAAAAAAAGCCAAAAAAGCCAAAAAGCCAAAAAGCCCTTCCCAAACCAGGCTAAAATAGCCCAGACTAAAATAGCCAAAAAGCCAAAAAGCCAAAAAGCCAACCCACTTCCCAAACGGAGGCAAAAAATTATAAAAAAGTGATAAATATTATAAATATTAATAATTAAAATTATAAACTTTTCACATTTTCATAAATTATTTTTCTAATCTACACTAATCAGTAAATCCCAATACACTAAGTCTTAAAATTCTTATTTTCTCCCAATACTTTTTGAAAATATTGACAAGTGAAAAAAAAAAAGAAAAAAAAAAGGAACATGACTTGTAGATAAATAAGTCTAATTAAGGAGATTGGCCCATAAGTCTCCTTTTTTTGGAATTTATGAGTTGGTTCTATTGGCCAAACTTATTTATTTATATGTTCTGCTCATTTTTTCACTTATCAATATCTCCAAAAAGTGGTAGGGAAAAACAAGCATTTTAGGCCTTTTTGGTTCATTAAAAAAACATACATGACCTATACGTATTTTAGTCAATCATATAGGATTGACATGTAATTTAGGGGTAGTTTGGAGTTTGCTTATTTAGTGTATTTTTTATAAACAGATGTGTAAAAAAGTAGAAAGGTGATGTAACTTAAATAAGTGCACTTACTTAACCTTTTTTATACTCGCTTTTTCTTTAATTTGCCAAAAAAAAAAGAAAGAAAGGAGTCTCTATTTACAGAAAATTGGTGGAAAATGTTTAGATAGATTTTCAAACTATAATTCCACCCCTACATTCTAATGCCCTGTTTGGATACATCTTTCAAATTATATTTCCACAACAAAAAGAAAATTTTGTAGAAAATTTTGTGTCAGGCGGGATTTTATTTTTTGAAATTTGGCTTAACCAGTTGTCCGGCCGGTTAACTAGAACAGGGCATTTTTTTATTTTTTATTTTTTTGCAATTGGCACTTATTTTTTTATATTTTTAATAAAAACAATATTTTTGAAATTTTTTAAAATGTTTTATGAGCTTTTAATAGATTTTTGAGTTGTATGTTTGGTTATGAGTTGTAAGTTTTTGTATCAGATATCATATGTCACATCAAAAATTTCCTACTCAATGCAAAACTCTTTTCAAACTCATAACTAAATAAATTTTCTACACTTAAATAATAATTCCAAAACACACAAACTTAAAATACAACTCTATTCTCAATTCATATTTCTAAAACTCTTCCAAACACTAATTATTATTTTTTTTGGGAGGGGGGGGTTATGACATTAGGTGTAAGGATCATTTTGTTTTGGTGATAACGACGTAATTGATGAAATTGTTTTGTGAGAATAACAAATTATTGAATTGAATGAATTATATTTTTATTTTTATTTCACTACTGCCAGATTGTCACGGGTCAATTGTCAAAAATTCACCAATGCTGGAAAAGTTGTCAAAGGTGGCCAATGGCTAGTGATGGTGGTGGTGGTGATATAATTAAATAAGCAGAATAGGTGGACAAAGTAGATAAATAGATAGGGTAATATGGAATGTATCGTTATTGTCTTTTTTACTCCAAAAGTTTCGAAATTGGACTTGTGACCCGAGTACCCTCTTATCTAGTCTACGAACTATTTTGTGAATAATTTTAACATATAATACTGAGACTTTTATTTTTTGGGGAAATAAATAATGCAGACTGTGTGAACCCAGTTTCTATGGTTGGCTTTGCTAAGCAGCCCAATTTTTTTGAACAATAATACTATATTTATTGTATTATCATATTTAATTTAGTTGTCTATTTATTGCATTTATAATGGTAGAGGTGAGTCAATCATTAAACAATTTAACCTATCAGCTAAATTCACCAAATAAATCTTTAAAAATTCTTAATGTCGAACGTTCTATATTAAAATAGCGGGTATACATTGCACTAAATATTGTGAATCTACCAAATGTAAATTCAAAGTAATACAAAAATTATAAGGTTTTAGAATTGGACGGAGTGGAGAGAAATGTTAGCCCCGGCTGTCCTCAGAAGACTTGGATCGGATGAGATTCATTTGTTATCATTTGGGAAAATTTGTTAACACATACTAAAAATCACTCAGAACTTTAAAATAAAAATTAGATTAAATTTGAAAAAATATATTATTGTGAAGGGTGAAATTTTCTCACTGTAGAAAGTAAGATAATCTAATACAGCCTTCGTTTGAGGTGTGAATTAGCTTTTTCGCTTTTTGACTTTTTGTTTATTTTAGGCTGGGGCTAAAAAATCTAATTTGAGATGGACTTTTTGATTTTTTAAACTTTTATGAGAAAAAAAAATAAAATGATTATGATTTAAATGTGATATTTTATCTTAATAACTTTTTAATCTATTTTATTTTATTTTTTTTTAACTATTTTAATCCAAACATGACATGCGAAACATAGCCACAAGCTTTTGGACTTTTTACAAAATAACACAACTATGAAGCCTGCGTAGCCGATAGTGTTCAGCTAGAAAAACATTTCATTACTCAAGTCAATATTTCTCGTTTTGAAATCAAGTTAATAGTTTTTATGAAAATTGTTTCATACCATAGTTTTGAAAATCGGACAGGACCGATCGATTTGATTAGTTGAACTGTCGACCAGTCGGGATTTCAGTCTACATATACTCTTTAAACCTTTCGAAATTAAAAACCGGCCTATTTAGAGAGAATCAGAAAAATCGGCGTTTAGACCAGCGAACCGGTCGACCCGAGGCCGATTCGTCGAGTCTTTGAAATTGAATTTTTTTTTTTTTTTTGATTTCTTCTAACTTTTTTTTATTGTTTCTTTCTTATTATATATATATATAAGAATAGAAGAAAATTTTAATTGGAAACTCTCTTTCAAGGGTCTCCTTTTGTGAGGAATCCCATTAAGAGCTTGAAATTATTGTGAAAGTCTCTATTTAGTTATAAGAAGAAAAAAAATTCTTTAAAAAAAACTGAAGAAATTCATATGAAATTCTATCAAATGTATTGGAAGGAGACTTGAAATTTTGATATTCGTACAAAATTTTTGCTCTTCTTTCAATCAAGTTATTTGAATTAGAATCATATGAAGAGAATATTAAATATTTGATTTCCTCTTCCAAAATTTAAAATTAATAATATTTTAAAATATATTATTATATTTTTTAATTAAAAAATATTAGGAGAAATATTTAAAATAATTTAATATTTTTATTATTTTTAATTTATAATTTTATTACTTATATTTTTATTTAAATATAATTTTAATATATTTATTACGTCACAATTTGATTCTAATTCAATCTAAATGTTAAACCAGTCCATCAAATCACTTTTCCAATTCGCTCGCCACTTCAATTTTTAAAACATTGTTCCATGCCTTAGCCATACTCTCTCTCGATCCCTTTTATATCGACAAATGTCATTGTTAGATTTTTCTGAGCAATAATTTTTGCCCTTATAACTTAGCTATTATTTCGGTATGTGACCCTGCTGCGTGGCATAACTCTACTGCCAATCGTGTTAAAATGATGTGAGTTAGACTTAAATTATAAAAAAATATTTGTCAAACCACAATTTTTTATATAATTTTTTTAGAAATAATTGTTGAAAAGCCCAATTTAAAGAGGGTATAAGACATAAAATTCAGTAGATATTTTCTGTGGGAGTCGAATAATTTTATATGTAGGAAAGCCAAATATATTTGAAGGAAATCAAAATATATACTATTCGGCCCCGTCCTGAGGGGTCCTGAAGCCGAATAACAGAATCAGCCATAGAATCAACCATACAAGAAGCCGAGTAAAAATAGGCACACAACAAAAAGGTTGAGTGAGCAGTTATCCGCTAAATTGAAAGTAGGCCTGACCCCCAAGACCAAGGACGAGTATAAATAAGAGAAGTATCAACCAAAAAGAGGTATGTGAGGTCAGATTAAATAAACTTAAGACATAAGCAAACGAGAGAGCATATACTAACTTGTCTGTCGGAGTGCTAATTCCGGCACCCCCGATTGAAGTGTCAATCCTTTTTTCATATGGCAATCAGAGGATCAGAAATGTCATTCAGGATCCAAGAGTATTTCCAAACCACTTCTCCACATTTTCTATTGGTGAGTGGTCCACCCTTCGTGAAATAGCTTGGCGAGAAGTTCTTTTGTTTGTTTTGAAGGACATTTTGTTTTCAATTTTACCCCTTAATTTATCTGTTGACTTTTTTTTATCTGTTTCATTTTTTTAATTATGTGTTCAAATATACATTTATCTATTCAAAAAAAAAATTTCTATCTATTCAATTTTATATCTATCTATCATATCTGTTCATTTTTTATCTATCTATCCAATTTTTTATCTATTAAAACAGGTTTGATCCATTGAAACCAACTATCTATCTGTTGAAATTCAATTCAATCTATCTGTTAAAATTTTCTCTCTTTATATGTATATATATATATATCTTAGCTGTTGGAATTCAATTCTCGTCTTCAATAAAGAGTTTTATCTTTACATATTGTATCCTTCAATTTGTTTCATAGTCATATATATAAAAACACAACCACAAAATCATTGTAATCCTCCTAAGCCCACATTTCATTGTAACAAAAAATATTGAGGACAAACAGTATACATATATATATATATATATTGCAGATCTATTATTTTTTGTCAAGTAAGAAGATGTCCATCATCACAATTAAAAGAGTATAATAAGAATCTCAACACACAAACAAAATCACTTTATAAGCTGTAAGACCCAGAATTCTCTCACATGGATTGTTAATGAGATCTAATGAAGAAATAAGTTGAACCCCTATAGATATGCAAAGATAAACATGGTCGGCACCACCCAACCGAGGTTGCCAGCCGGGGACACTCCGATAATAAACTTAGTCACCTGAATCAAGGAAAGTAGATGAAGAATTGAATAGTGTTTGTGTGTTGTATGTTGCAGAGAGATGAGGCATGCCTATATTCCATAGGGTGTCTTCCTTTTGTAGATGGAGGTGTGATATTTGCTTAATGAGCTTCCTTGTTTGGGATGGGGCCATTGTTAGGAGTTACCCCCAATAAGCTAGTACTTTTTAGGCCACACAATTGCTCCAAAACTTTCATTATCTTCGATAAAAGGAATGTGAGTTTTTATTGCCGAGTTACACTTTTCAAATAGATGTTACGTCTTTTGATAAAGAATACATTTGATAAACGAATAAAATAAGTAAATGAATGACTGTATGGATGCATGTATGTATGAATGTATGTATAAATGTATATATGTCTAGGAAATTAAGGTTTTGCTTCGAATTCGGAGGCTTTTGCTGATGGCGCTCCGTGACGAGAACAAAGATTGCTCCATATTCGAAGTCTTTTATTGATGGCGCTCTGTGCCGAGCACAAAGATTGCTCTGTGTTCTGAGGCTTTTGTTGATGGCGTTTTGCGCCGAACACGAAAATTGCTCCATATTCGGAATCTTTTGTTGATGGTGCTCTGTGCCGAGCACGAAGTTGCTCCGTATTCGGAGGCTTTTGTTGATTACAAGTGGCAATTAATTTCAGACATTGCAAGGATTTTGAATAGTACATCCCGTGTCATTGATTGCTTGTAGTAAATGATGTAGACTTGTTAATCCCAAACAAATGTTAAGCTGAAAAACTTACTCCAATGGTAGAGCATTAAAAAATAGCATTATTGCTCCATTGTAAGGAATTGTCGACTGGAGCAGATTAAAGTAGATTGTTAAGTTAGTTTCTTACCCTTGAGCTAGTTTGAGTTGTGGTTGTGCCGAGTCGGAGTAAACTAGTCTTGCATTGTATACAATATATATTTGCCCTATTGTTTTCGAATAAAATTTGTTATTCTAAAGGAATTCAAAATGGACTTTGGCCAAAAGTGACAAGGAGTAAGCCAAGAACAAATTATTAAAGCGGATTCCTTACCCCATTACTTTCAAATGAAATTTGTTATTCCAAAGGAATTTAGAATGGATTCTTGCCAAAAGTGTCGAGGAGTAAGCCACAGAATGGATTCTTGCCAAAAATGCCGAGAAGTAAGCCGATAACAAATTATTGAAGCTGAAGAGGAATCAAGAATGAAATTTGTAAAATCTGACCACATAGATGTGTTCGAAAGGCTCCAAATAGTTGGAAATGGCTATTGGATCATGGTAATCAGGCTCTTGATGGCTCAGTTTTAGCCATAACAATCAGATGACTCAGATCTATCGAGAATTGTGCTCTACGAAGCATTGGATAATTGTTCACATATCAGCTTGCGTCAGAGGCTACGTTTGATAGCTCGGCTCGACGGCTTGGCTAGGAGGCGCAACTAGGTGGCTTGGCAAAAAATATAAGGAAGTTGTTACTTGCAAGATTTCAACTCTCTCCTTTGTGATGAAGGAATAACACTTAACCACTTTACCATGACAAATTGTCACGACCCAAACCCGCCCCTATGGGCTTAGCATCGTAATCGGGCAGTAATCTGTGATTACCAAGAGCCTGCTTAACAATAATAACAATTATACAATAAGAAGGGCCGGCGAAAGTCTGTAAATATTAAAACATAATGTCCAAAGAGCTGTGAGGACTTAAATGAATAACACAAGTTTCATCTCCTTATATATGCACACAAACATTTAAGTCCATAAGACGCTTATATACAAAACAAAACAGAAGTTAGGGAATTAAATCCCAAAGCCAAAACAAATCATAACAACATTCACTTGACTTCATATAATCATTCAAAATGATGGATTTAGATCACCCAAAAAACCTTAACATTAACAGTTTGGAACCTTGCGGTGAAGCACAATAGGTTGGCTTGACAAAACGAAACAGGTTGATGCCACTAACTATGCTCCGATGCTTGGCCACCTACATATATATAATAAGTTGTGAGTTAAAGCCCAATGAATAACAAATGTATAAAGAGGTTAAGAATGAATGTCCTTTCAGTAATTAAAACAGTCAATTGCATCTGTAGATCAGTTATTCAATCAATGTCTCATATTTCATGTCATATCAATCATTTAGAAATCATAGCAATCATACGTGGTACATCCAATAGCAGAACAGTACAGTAGGTCTTAATAAACTTAACAGTCAGTTGATAGCCATTAATACAGTAACAGTAGTTCCAAAAATTGGAACTGACAAAGATCTCTGTAACAATAGCAGTAACAGTAACAGTCAGTTGCTATGGATGCCACGAGTACAGTTCATAAATTAGGACAAATATTTATTCAGTAAACAATACCATTTCAGAAAGCAGTACAGTAAATCATTCAGAAAATAATCATAATTGAACATAGCTTTACAACATTGTTCCTCACAGTGGGCTCCTCAATATACGTACCAAACAAATTCAAGCACAACGATTCAATTACATTCATATCTTTAGCCAATTCTATTGATTCGGTTGTTTTCTTATTCAATTACCACGCAGTATTACTCGATTGGTTCTAATGTTCAATTATTCCCTCTAATGCACTCATAAGATGCAAATGGTCATGAAAACACTTTTAAACCATGTAAACAGAGGCTCGGAAGGTAAAAAAGATGAGTGGAAACAAAATCGAGTCTGCCTAAAAGGGCCGCACATGTGGGGGTCCTAGCAGCACGTGCAGTGGCCATCTCTGCACCAGCTCCCGCAGGTGCAATTTAAGCAGAATACTCAACACCACTGCCCTGTTTTCCGCACGTGCAGGGCCCTAGGCTACACGTGCGGTGATGCTACAAAACCAATCCGAAAACTACTCTATTATGGCAGTGGGTTCCTTTGCAAAATCAATCCCATTTCCATGCAATTCACTTCCAAAAACTTAACATAACACCATGAATGAAACATATTTGGCTTGGAACAAAATTCATGACTTCAATTGAAGCTTCAAAACCATACAAGGAGTTCAAATTCTTGAAGTGTAAACACAAGTTCATAACTAATACAAATTAAGCTCCAAGTCTTTAAAATGCATGGATTTTTCCTCCCAAATGTTGAAACTCAAACAAGAAGCAAGGAACAATTAAATGATCAAGAGTTCCATAGAAAATATGCCATGCATGTTGCTGATTCAAGTTAATCTCCACAATTCCTTCTTTATGTAATCATATGAATTCCTAACATCAATTTCACTTCAAATGTTGAAATGTATAATCATGAAATTTGCAACTTTAAGCTAAAACTCTCAACTCCCATGGAGTTTCTCTTCCAAATGGAAATTATAAGTATGAGATTGAATGTATGATCATGATTATGGTAAAATCTTGCCATACATTTATCCGTATGAACTAAACTGTCCATTAAACTTATATTCTTCTTACTTACTCTTAAATTCTTTAGCTTACGAGCATAATTCCTGAAATACATGAGATTAGGGAGGAGAATTGTTACCTTTAATAAGTGAATTGTGAAGATTAGAGTGTAGTTACAAGGTTTCTCAAGCTCCTCTTCTCCTTTCTCTTTCTTTTCTTCTTGAGTTCAATAGTTCAAAGCTCTCCTATTCTCTCTCTCTCTCTCTCTCTCTCTCTCTCTCTCTCTCTCTCTCTCTCTCTCTCTCTCTCTCTCTCTATGTGTATAGCTTAAAGGGTTGAAGAAGACCCACCACTTTCCTATTCTTAATCAACTAAATGGTGAGTAGGACACATGTATAGATTTATGGTTTTCAATTTTAAATTTCATAATTTCATTTACATGGAATTAATTTAAATTAAAGTATATTTCATCATCTCATAGTCTTAATTACACTAAATTAAATTATACTAAGGTGAATTAGGCTCTAATTTTTCCAATTTCTTAATTCTAACTTGTTAAAAATTAACAAATCAGACAGGTTTAATCCATAGCTCTACATATATGTTCTCAATGACAATACCATATACATATATCACACATGGCACACATATCACAATTAACACATAAGCACATGATCAACACTAATCACATAACTAACTTCATTAATTTACTTAATTAAAGAGGCGGTTGTCACACCAATCCTTTTGTTTGTATTTGGCAAGTTATGAATTTGAACTTGATTGTGGTTCAGCTATTACTGGATGTAACATAGCTGTGAAACATTTGATGATTTCTTCAATCATTGGTTCGTCATCTCCCTTGAAATAGGTGACTTTCTAGGTAGCTTTGGCCGGCTCGTACGGCTTTGTTTTGGCTCCGATTTTGACGTGATTTTTTGCCTTGGACTCGTCTTTATAAGTACTTCATACTGGTATATTTAAAACTAGATTTTAATAATTTCAAAATTTTCAATTTCTAGAAATTTGGTCTGGTTTGCAAATATCGGCGAACTTCGGTTACTTCTTAGCTCCTCGAGTTTGTGGGTTTGGACTCCTTTAGTCGACATGAATCCTATGGTGCATTTAGATATTGATTTCGACGCTTCTGAAATCTTGACAAATTTGAAGACGAGATGCTAGTTCTATGTCGATAGTAGCACCGAGCGATGTTGTTCTTACGAGAATTATATCATAAGATTTTGCCAAAGAGGTAGATGAATTAATAATTGTATTTTTTGCTCCAAGAAGATGTCCAATGTTGTGGAGCATGTTGCCGAGATGTGACTCCAAAAAGAGAACAACTAAATTTGTTCTCGGCATCGCAGTTATAGCCAACATGATTGAAGATATATACTTGCACCGTTTGTGATGATTATCATTGTCGATGAGCTTGACGACGGAGTTATGGTGCCGAGCGTTAAAAAACTGTCGAGCGATTGCGAATTTGACAAGTTGGTAGCTACTCGGCATTACCGCAGCATTGCCAATTGACCTATGGGTTGTCGAGCAAGTAATGTTGTGAATTGCAGGTTATGGTCCCTAACCTGAACATTTTGGTGAAGTAGTGGCCGAGAGGTGCACTGTGGTGTCATAATTAGGCTTTATCGATGTAATTTGACTCTTCGATGTTGTCGGGTAAATGTAGTTGTGCTAGTCGAATATTGGGTTTGTGAGCTTATGATCACAAGGATTTTGTTGATGACTCAACAAACTTATTATGGGTCCCGATCGATTTCTTCCTAGAATGTAGGGGCTTTTCAATGTACCGAAACTCTTGGTCGGCAACTTTTCTTAGCTTTACAGTGTGCCGAAACACTTGGTCAGCATCTCTTTGTATTTGGCTTTGCTAAGAACTTAGTCGACGAGACTTCTTTATGCATGCAACACATCTTTGATCTTCAATTTTGCTGAGATTTTAGTTGACATCAACATGAGCCATTCATGACAATTGAAGTTGCCTCTAGATCAAATTGTTTGGATTTATATGTATATATATTGTCTCATAAGTAGCCGACTACCACAAATTATTAATTAATTTTATTATTTTACAATAACTCATAGCCCTATTTTATCAACTTCTCTTGTTGGGAATACTTGTAAAGAGAGAAAAAGTGAAGACCCAACTTTGGATTCCACAACAATTTTTAGCACAAGTGCATATATATCTCAATAATCAACTTTAAAATAAACTCTGTGAGGAAATAAATAAATAAACAATCCTAGGGATGGGTTTGGCCAGGCAACCCCTTTTGTAATGCCGAAAAGATGCTCTCACAAAGAAAAGTGTGAAACCTATTTTTAGGGAGAGAAAATGAAAATGCAAAAGTAAATCCATGAGTTTTGTTTTGTTTTAAAACTTTTTCATCAAGATTCACCGTGAATAAAAGTTTTCCAAAGAGTTTGTAAGCACGCATAGTAACATGTTTGCTATCTATTTCGTTTAACTCTTTCAGATGATTCCCACAGACGTCCCCAATTGTGAGACCCAGAATCCTCTCACATGGATTGTTGATGAGACCCAACGAAGAAATGAGTTAAACCTTGTAAATTTGCAAAGATAAACATGGTCGGCGCCACCCAATCGGGGTTGCCGCCTAGGGACACTCCGATGATAAAATTAGTTACTTGAATCAAGGAAAGTAGATGAAGAATTGAAGAGTGTTTATGTGTTGTATGTTGCCGAAAGATAAGGCATACCTATATTTCGTGGGACGCCTTTCTTTTATAGATAGGGGTGTGTGATATTTATTTGATAGGTTTTCTTATTTAGGCTAGGCCCATTGTTAGGAGTTATTTGGATTAGCCCCGATAAGTTGGTATTTTTTAAGCCACCACATAAGCTAATACATTTCTAAATCAAATAGATCCAAAGAAAGGCAATACATATGCCAAGAACAGTGACACGCAGATCCATTCATTCCATGTCCTCTTTAATTTCTTTGGAATATGCAAAGCTATGATACAGTCGATCCTTATTAGTTCTATCATAATACACATAACCTGAAGTATCAAGCCTCTCATCTTTCTGTGACGGTGACGAGGCAGATCTACTTAGATCTACGACGCTCTTCTATGGTTCTTGATGAATAGTGATGGTGGTCAGTAGGCGGCGACGGAGGTGGAGGAAGACTTAGAGGTGATGACATGGTGTCTTCTCGGATCTAGTAGAGCCGAGGCGATGTTAGAGATTTGGGCCGATTGATATCAATCACGGTAGTGGTGGTGGCAGCGGCAGCGGCATAGGAAGACTTGGAGGTGACGGCGTGGCGTCTTCTCGAATCCGTTGGAGCCAATGCAGCAATGGAGATATGAGCCGATCGACATCGGATATGAGCCGATCTACATCAGCGGCGACTTCGACGGCGATGAAACCGACGGTTGCGATGACGGTAGTTGTGGTGGTGGTGGGTAGGAGGAGAGGGAGAAGAAGGAACAAGGGCCACCGAAAGAAGGTAGAGGTGAGGTCGCGGAGGGGAGAGAGTGGTTCTGGTGGCAGTGGTTCTAGTAGCGGTGGTTAGAGTAGGTTTGGCGGTGTTAAGGTGAGAGAGAGAAAGAGAAGTTTGAAGTTTGAAAGTCTTTTTTCTATCCACATAATTTAAAACAGGAAAAATAAAATAAATAGTTTGGTCTTTTTACAAAAACGTGGCTTCATGAATATTTTATTTTCGTGCTTGGAATTTTGGACAAAAGAAATTTAAATTTGAATTTATGATTTAAGTATCCATATTTTTATATTATTTATTAGGGTTAATTATAAATTTATCTTTTGAGATTTGCTTAAAATATAAATTGCTCTATATAGTTTAAAAAATTACAAATACAGAATTTTTTATTTAACAAAATTAATTAAAAAAGTGAAATTTCTAACTATTCACCTATACAATAATAAAATTATCTGAATTATTAATTGAAATAAAATTTTTATATTATTTGTTAATGTACACTAAACCTAACCCACTAACCTAACCCACTACATCCACCCCACTAAACCTAACACACTTACCATCTCCACTACCACCCACCACCTCCACTACCATCCACTACCACCACTCACTAACCCAAACCCTCTCCTATATAATGCCACTCTGATTTGTAATACAATATATCAACACAACAATCTTGTAATCAATCAATCAATAATACATAAATTCTTTCATGGTATCAGAGCAATAAGATTTGGGCTTGTATTTTTTTCTCACCGGCGGGCAGCCGGCCGGCAACCTTGCCTTCGCTGCCCGCTGGAATTTTTTTTACACATACCTTGCTTGATCACAAGCCTCTCTCACCTTCGGCCACATTTCCGACTGTAACTCCGGCACCTCCTACTTCATATCCCGTACCACCGACAACTCCTGCTCCGACCACCAGCCCCACGGCGGCACCACCTCCTGTGGTGTCCGCTCCACCGGCAACTTCACCACCATCTACCGCAGCGAAGCTCTCAACAATGGCTGCTCCGAGAGTCTCGATCTTCTTCGCAGCCCTAACCCTCTCGTTGCTGGTGTATTTGGCTGAGTCGAGAAGCGACTCGAACTCGGTGTACTCGCCGTGCGCGGACACCACGATCCAGAAGTCCGACGGGTTCAGCTTCGGGATCGCGTTCTCAGCTAGGGGTGCCTTCTTCGTCAACACATCGGTCCAGCTCTCTCCTTGCGACAAGAGGCTTTCTCTCTCTCAACTCGGTCTCTTTCGCCCTAAGGTCGACGAGATCTCTCTCCTCACCATCAACACCACCACCTTCTCTCCGGATTCTACTGGACTGTGCAATCAAAACAAGCAGCTGTAAGAGCCATGGCGGTTCTGTCGATTGTAGCCTCGGGATACCACTGGCATTCTCCGCCGATCTATTTTTTTTCTTTTCTTTATCTATTTTTTTTTTTCTTTGCTTTAGCTGCAGACCCATTTCTGTTCTACGGTTGGACTGTCTCCTATACCACTGCCTCTCCACTTGGTGTTAACCAACAGAGAGGGTGACTCAATCTCTCTCTAGTTACTTTTCTTCTTTTCAAGACACCCACCAACGCATGCTTTCCCATTAATGCTTTTTTCTTATTATTATTTTTTTTTTATTATTTTTAAACTTTAAATCCTCTCTTTCCAAAACAAAAGCACACCCACTCTTCTTTTTTTATTTAATCACCAGCACATCCATTCTTCTTTTTTATTTTTTTATTTAATCACACCCGTATCATGTTGTTGATCACTCATTCTCTCTCTATAATACTCAACCCACATGTTTCCCATTTCTTTTCTTTTCTTTTTTTTTTCTTTTTTATTTAATAATCCCACCCCACTTTCTCTTATTTTAATCTATCTCTATATCTATATATCTATGTTTCTTTTCATTCTTATTATTATTATTATTATTATTATTATTATTATTATTATTATTATTTTTATTTTTCTTTATTTTTCTTTTTTAATTTTTGCACCACCATAAAAAAAAAAAAAAAAAAAAAAAACAACAACAACAACGCAGAAGACGAACTGCACTCTAAACTCATTTTATTCCTGTCGGGGCTCCCCCCGATCACCATTTTACACCAAAAAAAAAAACAAAAAAAAACAAAAAAAAAAACAACAACAACAACCTCATCCACAGTGGGATTTTCCCTTCTCTACTCTGCCGCCGGTCTCTTCTTCTTGCCTCCATCATGGGCGGCCCTTGCCGGTGTTGCCTCCGTGTTTCCCACTCCACTGGGCATGACCACTATTCCTTGCTCCTCCACTGCAGCATATGGCGGCCCTCCAAATCGGAACATCACGGTGGCCTTCCGCTTCAGCTCCTTGTTTTCTGCCCTTAGCACGCTCATCTCTGCTCGCGCATCCTTATACATGCGTTGGAGCAGAGCCAGCTGGGAGTTTAACTGCTGCACCTCATTTGTCCTACTCTGTAGCCGGTGCGACAGATTTGTGACCGCCGTCATGGACTCCACACATGCCTTCAACGTATACTGATTGGCTTCCACATCCGACTGCACCGCCATTTTTTGCTCCACAGACCGCATCGGAAAGTTCAGCGGAGCAAACCCAGCAGTGTTTGGTTGAGGTTCACTGGCCACCGCACCAGTTCTCTCTCCTGTGGACTCGTTGAGGTCGGGAAAGAGGGTAAGCAGCCCGCGGGAAGACGAAGCCATTTTTTCTGGGCAACAGAGTGTTATAGAGAGTGTTACAGAGTATCTTCTCAGCAAAACCTTCTCAGCAAAACGAAGAGTTTTTCAGAGGATTTTCGCCAATTGTTTGTCTTCGCCTCTGCCTCAGCTCTGTCTTGGTTAAATAGCCGAGGCAGCCACGCGCATCGCGCGCCTCTTCTCGCCGACAAACTGGCACGCCTTTTCATGGCACGCCTTTTGATGCATTCGGGCACGCCTTTTGATGGCACGCCTTTTGAGGGTACGGGCACACCTTTTGAGGGCACGACTTTTGAGGGCTTGATATCTACATCCATGTATATTTTTTTTGGGCAGCCTATATACACACTCATACAGTGTCTTCTACACCGGTCAGCTTTATCAATCTCTTTTCAACCTCAAATAGGTTTTTATCTTCACACCTATTTGAGTTTGAGGGGGGGTTATACACAGTATCATGTTCAAGTCACCTCATGGCGCACTCCCTAAGTCGCCCCCTTGGTGCACCACCACAACTTTCTACAACGGTCCGACATGACCCCATAAACTGTCTTCTACATCGGTCTGACACGACCACACAGTGTCCTGCTACATCGGTCCGACATGACCTCGTAAACTGTCCTGCTACATCGGTCCGACATGACCTCGTAAACTGTCCTGCTACATCGGTCCTACATGACCTCGTAAACTGTCCTGCTACATCGGTCCGACATGACCCCATAAACTGTCTTCTACATCGGTCCGACATGACCCCGTAAACTGTCTTCTACAACGGTCCGACATGACCCCGTAAACTGTCCTGCTACATCGGTCCGACATGACCCCGTAAACTGTCTTCTACAACGGTCCGACATGACCCCGTAAACTGTCTGCTACAACGGTCCGACACGACCATACCGTGTCTCCTATCCTGTTTTGTTTTTTATTTATCAGTTTACTTTTCTGTTTTGTTACTCTCTTCAAACTCAAGTTGGTTAGTTCCTATCCTCCTTGAGTTTGAGGGGGGCTGTTAATGTACACTAAACCTAACCCACTAACCTAACCCACTACATCCACCCCACTAAACCTAACACACTTACCATCTCCACTACCACCCACCACCTCCACTACCATCCACTACCACCACTCACTAACCCAAACCCTCTCCTATATAATGCCACTCTGATTTGTAATACAATATATCAACACAACAATCTTGTAATCAATCAATCAATAATACATAAATTCTTTCATTATTAAATACTATTAATTAATTTGATAATTTATTAATAAAAATATCTATTTATTATAAAATTAAAAATTATAAAAAATATAATATAATTTCTAAAATTATAAAAAAATATTTATAATTTAAGTAAATCTTTATAATTTATCCTATTTATTATTAGTATAGTATAGTATTACTCTTCTAGTGAATAAATATGGTCAACATCCTGTTTAATAATTGGAGAAGTTCGTGTGACAAACATGACTTTTATAGTTTGCTTAATTTTTCAAAATTGCGGTTTCCGCGTTCGAAGACCAAGTGGTCCTCGTGGATGTAGTTGCCCTGTCATGCTATTAAAGTCTCTATGTTTGAAATGTTTTTTTTTTTTGTTTTCCCTTTAAATTTAGGTGTTCAAATTAACTTATGTTTAAAATGGTTATCTAACATAAAGAATAAGCAGATTAATACCTTTGTCGTAATTGTGACTGATTTTTTTTGACGATTTTTGTGTTTTATTGTTTGTACTGTTTGTATTAGATTTCTTATTTGGTCATTTGGGATTTTATAGTGTGTTTAGTTTAAGTTTTTTGGATTAAATTTTTTAAAAATTGAGTTTTTTAGTTTTCGTGTTTTTTTGTTTTTAATGAATATTTTTAAAATTTTAAACATTTTTTTTTACTTTTTAGATGCACCTTATTTAGATGCATCTAAAAAGTAAAAAATTTGTGAAAAAATATTTTTAAAAATTAATAAATACATGAAAATAAAAAAAATGTACTGAATTCTCATATTTTTTTTGTATTTTTGGTATTTAGTGAATTTTTAAAAGATTTTTTTTACAAATCTTTTACTTTTTAGGTATATTTATGTTAAGTATGTCTAAAAAGTTTAAAAAAAAAATACTTAAAATATTTAAAAAATTTAATAAAAACAAAAAAATACGAAAAAAAGAAAGTAGAATTTTTTGAAAAGTGTAACCAAGATTCTTTTCGTGTATGTTGTTTATTTTCTTTTAATATAATTATGTTTATCTTTTAAAAAATAAAGAAATAAAGAATATTATATATTTTATTTAAAAAATTTAAAAGAAGTTTACAAATTAAAATTACTTAATAAGATCTTTTATTTGATAAAATTAAAATTTCAATACAAGATTATATTATTATTAATTTTTTATTTTTTGTGTTGTATAAATAATTTGAGACAAGGGGAGTACTAGTGAGAGTGATGCCTATACAAGGTTGACAGAGCATCTAGCTTGGAAGCTTACACTTGGGAGATATATTAAGGTTGTGTTTGGTTCATAAATTTATAAAGGAATTTGAAAAAAGAAAAGAGAAAATTGTGTGAAATATAGGTGAAATATTATTATATTTTTCACACATTTCATTTATTTTTTTCTTTTTAAATCTCTTTCCAAAATCATAAATCAAACACAAGGTAAGGACTGGTTATGATGTTAGAGAAACGATGGACAGGCATACAAATTAAAGCGGATTGCTTGGAGGTTACTGAGCTAATCTAGAAAGAAGACTCAGAATTGTCCATTCAAAACCCTCGTTAAAGATGCGAAATTCCTTCTTAATAGGACCGGAGGTACCAAACATGCCTCAGTTTTTTTTTTAATGGTAAAACATATTATATACTACTAAAAGGTACATAAATCCAGATGCAAAACAATCATAAAACACAAAGAATTGAGTGACGAACATAGAATCCTAATGCTGTGTTTGGTTGGGGGGATTTGAGGAGGGATTTGGAAAGGGAAATGGAAAAAGTAGGTGAAATGTGAATAAATCATGCCTATATTTCATATAGTTTCACACACCTTTTCCCTTTCCTTTTCCAAATCCCTCCCCAAATCCCCCAACCAAACACAACATAATAGTATGAAATAACCAAATCAAAAGAAAGGATACCAGACCCATCAGCACAGCAACACCACCAGTAAAGCACAAGTGAAACATAGGATTAGGTACGTGGTTGAAGGTTTCTTCTCTGTGGCGACTGTGTATGAGAGGGTATATAAAAAATGGGATTTTTGAATAAATCTTAAATATTGAAATTGTGATCCAAATAGTCCCAAAATTTTTCTAATTTTCCGTTTGATCCTATTAGATGTGTAATGATAAATTTAACCTTTTATTGGGTGTTACAATAAGAAAAAGTAGGTGTCGTAATGAAAAATATACACTATAGTCTTTTTAGAGCCTTTCCTTGTGGTGGAACATGTCACATGCCACATAGTTGGACTTTGTTAAGTGTTATAGTGGGAAAAAATGAGTGTCATAATGGAAAAAAGTACAATATAACCTTTTTAAAACTCTTCTTTGTGGTGGAACATGCCACATGCCACGTCAATTGGATTTTATTGGATGTTACAATGAGAAAAAGTGAGTGTCATATTGAGAAAAAGTACACTATACCTTTTTAGAATCCTTCCTTGTGATGGAACATGCCACATGCCACATCAATTGGGTTTTTGTTGAGTGTTACAGTGAGAAAAAGTAAATGTCATAGTAAAAAATAATACAACCGTTCAACAAAAATTACCAAACATACAAAATAGGTTCTTATGGTTATATTGTCAATACCAACAGAATTTATAAGAGCCACAGAAAAAATATGAGACTAATTGGAGTATGTGTTTCTAAGATGAGACTTTTGTAATTTTTTCTATAAAAAGGTATATAAATTAATAGGTACATAATAAAAAAGTATGTTTAAATAAAAACAACTCAATATAATTATCACTTTTATGAAAGTGCAACAAAATTTGTTTCCATTGCAAGTAAAAGCATGGCAAAGAATGCGTTATTCATTTCTTCGACTTACACTTTTATAAGAATACAATTATTTTAATTTATTCGTACTTCTATACAATTTTTTTTTAAAATTTAATTTAGGAAAATTGGGCCGGAGTCAAATTTTAAAACTTCTACGAAAAGTGTTCCAAACTCTATTTTTTTAGGGTCATTAGGATAATAACAATTTGAAACACACATCAAGTTATCCCCTTATCCACCTATATGTATTATCTACCCACATTACCATCATTGATCACCACTAATCTCTTATGCCAACAATTTTATCAGCGACTCTTTGATGATTGTAAATTTTCCAACTTCAACAAATCTCTAGCAACGATTGGTAGTATTTGTGAATGAAAAAAATACCAAAATAAAAATAAATAAATAAACATTATCCTTTAAAATGATAATTTTTATTTGTCACCAATTTATTTTATTAATCATATCCTTATAATCAAAACTGAAGAATAACACTATATACACTCATAATAATCAACTTATGATCAAATTTTATTTTTATTTGCACTCTCCTCAAAACACCTTATGTAATTTTTTATTTTTATTTTTGTGGTCAAAATCAAAATAGATTGATGGGTTTATTGATAAAATTATTCACAACGGAAAACCTATTTTAAGAAGAAAAACCTAATCAAGCAAATACTGACGTAGCAAACTATTTTAGGGAAACTGTAATTAAGGGTTGTTTTGAAAAGTAGATTAAAAGTTGATTTTTTTTAAAATTTTTAGCTTTTTTTTTTAAATGTATAAAAAATAGAGAGATTGTGTAACTTTAAAAAGGTTAAAAAGTTAACTTTTTTACTTTTAACCTAATTGTCAAAATGGCTCTAAGGCCTCGTTTGAGAATAGGTTTTTTTAGTAATTTTTTGAATTTTTGATTAAAATATTATGTAAAAAAATTAGTATGTTTGGAATGATTTTTTAATTTTTTTACTAAAAGATGTGTAAAAAGTAAAGAGAAAATGAAATATTTAACTTTTTTATGTAAGTTGTTGATTTTTTGATTTTTTTAATGATTTTTTAGCTTTTAAATAAAAAAGTAATATAAACGAGGCTTAAGGCCTCGTTTGGGAATAAACTAATTTAGTAACTTTTTGGCTATTTGTCTAAAATATGAGTTAAAAAAAACTAGTATATTTGGGATGACTTTTTGGCTTTTTACGAAAAGATGTGCAAAAAGTAGAGAGAAAATAGAATTTTTGACTTTTTTGTATGAGTTGTTGATTCTTTGGTTAATTTAGTAATTTTTTGACTTTTTAGTTAAAAGGAAAGGTTCCCAAACGAGGTCTAACTGAAAAGACTTTAAAAAAATTGTAAAATAAAAGTAAAATTTATTGATTTTAATAATTAAAGTGATAGATGATTTTATGATTTTGCATATATATAGATATATATTTTTGAGTCTTGTATTTCCACTTAATTATAATTTTCCCTACTATTTTTGACCGACTCCAATTCATTCCAGGTGTAGGATAAAATTTCCTACTCTGAAATTTCTCAGAAACTATCACATTGCGAGTCGCGATACACGTAAAACACGTATAAATAAGGGCTTACTTACTTTCAACCATAGACCAAAATCCAATCGGCCGTGTAGCCAACCAGCACAGCTTGTACAAAAATCACACCCAAGAAAATATTTTATTTTCCCGAGAAAGCGTTTTCCCGGGAAAACAAGGTCGGTTCGAGTCTCTCCCAATCGCCGGTTGAGCAGATGGCGTCTCTCAGCGTTCGTTGCGGCGTAACAAACCACCCTTCGATCCACCACCGCCTCGCCGTCGAACGGACTAATCCAAATCCAAATCGCATTGCCCCGTTCCAATCATCGAGAAGAGCACCACCGCGAATCTCCGCCGCAACGACGACGGCGGATTATCCGATTTCTACGTCGTGTTCTGTGAATCAGGAGGGTTCGAATAACAACAACGGCGCTCTGTTTTCATCAAATCTTGACGACTGGATGAGAGATTCCGCGGCGGAGATCGTGAAGAACCTTCGAGAAGCGCCGCTGTTCGTGCAGATTTACGCCGCCAACAACGGCGGAGCGACGCGGTTGGAGACGGAGAAGGCGGTGGCGGAGGATTGGCCGGTGGTGGCTCGTCGGTGGAAGGACGGAGATACGCCATCGCCGGACGGTCTCATTCTCGTGGAAGAGCTCGGCGGCGGCGATGAAGAAGAAGAGGAGGAAGAGAGGGTTACGAGGGCATGGGGGGTTGTGGTGCAAGGAAAGGGGGTGGAATGCGGGCCGGTTTGTTACTTGCTGAAGACGAGTAGGGTCGTCGGATCGGGTTTGGGGTTGTGTTGTACCCATTTTTGTTTGATGAAAGTTCAGGGTTTCAGGGAAAGTGCTCTGTCACAGCTCACCAATTGTTGGTTGTTGGATTGAATAAATGTATAAAGAGAGAATTTATTGTTTGGAAATTGGATTGGTACAGGAAATTCCAATATGATCTGTGAATGTCACAACTTGACAGGTACACTTCAATACTGAGAGAGCTTTGTTGAAACACACTACGATTTGTTCAAAATCTTGTTTCATGCTTTAGTTCGTAATATGCAATTTAGAATTTTTTAGTATTTTTTTTGTTGTGTAGTTTTTTTTTTTTTTTTTTTTTTTCGTAACAGCAATGCTACATTCCACTAAAAGTGATATTTTAAAGTACCACTAATGAGTTGGTACTCATTTTTTTTTTAAAAAAAAAAAAAACAAGGCACAAAAATATTATGACAGTGGGTCCCGCCCACTGCCACATCATTAGTGGTAGCACTAATTAGTGCTCTTACTCATTTTTCTTTTGGTAATTGACAAAAAAAATGGAGTTTAGAATTCATCTTTTTATTATAATATATTTGAGTAGAAAAATTGTATTTTCATTGTGCAAATTTATTCTCATTGAAGGTGATTTTTGGAGTCCAATTTATTTTTCTTTGGAATCCAATTTAGAGCTGGTTTGGAAAGAGTTAAAATGTCTAAATAAGTATAAAAAGATAAAAATAATGGATTATTTGGAGTGTCTTAAATAAGTGTACTTTTTATCTTTTTGAACTAAAAAATTGAGGAAGAAAATATGGATATTTGGGTTAACTTTTTGACTTTTTATGAAAAAATGTGTAATAAAAAATTATAAAAATCGATTTGTAGGAAAAAAATTAAGATTGAGAGTTGTGCAGCCGTAATTGTTGACTTTTGGTGAATAGTGTTAACTTTTTAACTTTTTGAGTAATTTTTTTATTTTTTGATTTTTTTACAATATGTCAAACTTAGCCTAAGTCAATCAATAAAACAAAAGATCACGTTTAAATTATAATCATTTCTCTTTTTCTTTCATAACCCTCACCCTCGTATTCAAATAATAAAAAAAATCAAAAGTTATTTTCAAACAAAATTAATTTTAATTAAATTAAAAAAAATTAATATTAACTCTTTCAAAACGAAGGCATAGTTTCAAGAGAAACAAACAAAAAAGGTGTTCAATAGTCTTAGGCAATAAATATTTTTGGTCAAATTTGACGGGGGAATGAATTCAAAACAGCCTTTAATTAGTTTGTAAAGTCTCAATGCCATGGGAACAAATTCCACGTTAAAACTTGAGGTGATGGAAATAGAAACATGCAGCATTTCCATTTAATTATATGAGTTGGATTTATCTAAATTTAAATATAAATTTAAAAAATATTATCGATAATTTAAATCGTTTATTTTATTTTATAGATTTTTAAATATATAATACTCGTAGTGGAGCCACGTATTATTTGTTAAATTATGTTGAATGATTATTATATTTAAATAGTAGATTTTTCCTTCCTTGGATACATAAAGAATAGAATAGCAACATAAAAAACTACTAACCCTTTGGATTTGCCTCATCTCTTTGAAACTTGAACTCCAAGTCATCTCCATGAGTTGCTTGAATTGAAATTGTACGGGGAACAAATATTTCGCAGAGTCCGTACTCCTTTCGTCCAAGCTCCTTTTCTGTCCAATCGACCTGTGAGCACAACGACAGTGAGCTACCCGGCGGTATATGGCTGGAAAATCCCTCCGATGGTCAAGTTAGCACACACTTATGGAGAGAGAAAGGAGAGATATCTCACAATGAGTGTTTTACCAAATGATGTTCCATCCCCAGCATGGGGGCACAGACACGCTTATATACTTTCTGTGCCCAAATCTGCTCTTATTAGTCTCTTGACACGTGGTGCTGCTCTCCCATCTGTCAGCACAAATCTTGCAATCACCACCTAACCAAACCGTCAGGCTATATTGGCAGAGCCCGGCAGACCGGCGGAACCACCTCGGCCTTTCACGACCGCGCTGCGCAGCGTACCCGAGTGCTCCACTCGCCGAGCTCGGCTGCATTCCAGCAAAGCCGAGTTCAAGATAGGTCGAGCAAGCAAACCGAAGGCCTTCCTGCCGCGCTAAACGCGTGAACCGTGGAATCCAGACTGGCAGGCAATCATCTCGGCCGAGCAACTCAAGTAGCTCGATTTTCTACATAGACAAGCCCAAGTAGCTCGGTCCCAACATGGTCCTGCGCCTCAACCGAGCAAAACCTTATCTGGACGAGCCCAAGCTATCACGGCCCAAACATGTTCGGCCCCTCATTTTGCCCGGCCTTTACCATGGCCCATTCCAGCTCAGCCTTTCACGACCGCGCTGCGCAGCGTACCCGAGTGCTCCACTCGCCGAGCTCCAGAACGACCGAGCTCGGCTGCATTCCAGCAAAGCCGAGTTCAAGATTGGTCGAGCAAGCAAACCGAAGGCCTTCCTGCCGCGCTAAACGCGTGAACCGTGGAATCCAGACTGGCAGGCAATCATCTCGGCCGAGCAACTCAAGTAGCTCGGTTTTCTACATAGACAAGCCCAAGTAGCTCGGTCCCAACATGGTCCTGCGCCTCAACCGAGCAAAACCTTATCTGAACGAGCCCAAGCTATCACGGCCCAAACATGTTCGGCCCTTCATTTTGCCCGGCCTTTACCATGGCCCATTCCAGCTCATAAATCTCCCTCTCAATTGCCCATTAATTCTATCCGCGCAAGCGTGACTGGGATTACATGGTCCGTCCGGGGTAGCCTCACCCTCGGATTCCTTGCATCAAACAACGAAGTCGAGTACGAAGCGCTACTAGCCGGACTTAAGACCGCTCGAAACTCTTTTTAGCCCGGTCGTTACCACGGCCCAAAGCCAGATTATGAAATCTCCCTCACAAGCGTGACTGTAATTAAATTACAAGGCCGGGCTAGACTTTTCGCTCGGTGGTTCATTTTGCTCGATCGGCGAGCAAGGTCAGCTCGGCAACTTTATTCTTGGCAAGCAAGATCAGATCGGCAAGGAACTCCAAGGTCGGCGGACAAGGTCTGCTCGGCGACTTGCTTCTTGGCGAGCAAGATCAGCTCGGCAAGGAACTCTATGGTCGACGAACAAGGTCCACTTGGCGACTTTCTACTTGACGAGCAAGATCAGCTGGGCAAGGAACTCCATGGTCGACAAGCAAGGTCCGCTCGGCGACTTGCTTCTTGGCGAACAAGATCAGCTCGACAAGGAACTCCAAGGTCGGCGAGCAAGGTCCGCTCGGCGACTTACTTCCTAGCGAGCAAGATCAGCTCGACAAGAAACTCTAAGGTCGGCGAGCGAGGTCCGCTTGGCGACTTACCTCTTGGCGAGCAAGATCAGCTCGGCAAGGAACTCAAAGGTCGACGAGCAAGGTCAGCTCGGTGACTTTCTTCTTGGCGAGCAAGATCAACTCGGCAAGGAACTCCAAGGTTGGCGAGCAAGGTCCGCTCGGCGACTTATCTCTTGGGAGCAAGATCAGCTCGGCAAGGAACTCAAAGGTCGACGAGCAAGGTCAGCTCGGCGACTTTCTTCTTGGCGAGCAAGATCAGCTCAGCAAGGAAGTCCAAGGTCGGCGAGCAAGGTCCACTCGGCGACTTACTTCTTGGCGAGCAAGATCAGCTCGGCAAGGAACTCCAAGGTCGCGAGCAAGGTCCACTCGGCGACTTGCTTCTTGGCCAGCAAGATCAGCTCGGGTAGGAACTCAAGGTCGGCGAGTAAGGTCCGCTCAGCGACTTTCTTCTTGGCGAGCAAGATCAGCTCAGCAAGAAACTCCAAAGTCGGCGAGCAAGGTTCGCTCAGCGACTTACCTCTTGGCGAGCAAGATCAGCTTAACAAGGAACTCCAAGGTCGGCGAGCAAGGTCCGCTTGGTGACTTACTTCTTGGCGAGCAAAATCAGCTCGGCAAGGAACTCCAAGGTCGGTGAGCAAGGTCTGCTCGGCGACTTACCTCTCGGCGAGCAAGATCATCTCGGCAAGGAACTCCAAGGTCGTGAGCAAGGTCCGCTCGGCGACTTGCTTGTTGGCGAGCAAGATCAGCTCGGCAAGAAACTCAAAGGTTGGCGAGCAAGGTCAGCTCGACGACTTTCTTCTTGGCGAGCAAGATCAGCTCGGCAAGGAACTCCAAGGTCGGCGAGCAAGGTCCGCTCGGCGACTTACTTCTTGGCGAGCAAGATCAGCTCGGCAAGGAACTCCAAGGTCGCGAGCAAGGTCCGCTCGGCGACTTGCTTCTTGGCAAGCAAGATCAGCTCAGCAAGGAACTCAAAGGTCGGCGAGCAAGGTCCGCTCGGCGACTTTCTTCTTGGCAAGCAAGATCAGCTCGGCAAGGAACTCCAAGGTCGGCGAGCAAGGTCCGCTCGGCGACTTACCTCTTGGCGAGCAAAATCAGCTCGACAAGGAACTCCAAGGTCGGCGAGCAAGGTCCGCTCGGCGACTTACTTCTTGGCGAGCAAAATCAGCTTGGCAAGGAACTCCAAGGTTGGCGAGCAAGGTCCGCTCGGCGACTTACCTCTTGGCGAGCAAGATCAGCTCGGCAAGGAACTCCAAGGTCGCGAGCAAGTTTCGCTCAACGACTTGCTTCTTGGCGAGCAAGATCAGCTCGGCAAGGAACTCCAAGGTCGGCGAGCAAGGTCCGCTCGGCGACTTACCTCTTAGCCAGCAAGAGCAGTTCGGCAAGGAACTCGAAGGTAGGCGAGCAAGGTAGGCGAGCAAGGTCAGCTCGATGACTTTCTTCTTGGCGAGCAAGATCAGCTCGGCAAGGAATTCTAAGGTCGCGAGCAAGGTCCGCTCGGCGACTTGCTTCTTAGCGAGCAATATCAGCTCGGCAAAGAACTCAAAGGTCGACGAGCAAGGTCAGCTCGGCGACTTTCTTCTTGGCGAGCAAGATCAGCTCGTAAAAGAACTCCAAGGTTAGCAAGCAAGGTCCGCTCGGCGACTTACTTCTTGGCGAGCAAGATCAGCTCGGCAAGGAACTCCAAGGTCGCAAGCAAGGTCCGCTCGGCGACTTGCTTGTTGGCGAGGAAGATGGCGAGCAAGATTAGCTCGGCAAGGAACTCCAAGGTCGGCGAGCAAGGTCCGCTCTGCGACTTTCTTCTTGGTGAGCAAGATCAGCTCGGCAAGGAACTCCAAGGTCGGCGAGCAAGGTCCGCTCGGCGACCTACCTCTTGGCGAGCAAAATCAACTCGGTAAGGAACTCCAAGGGCGGCGAGCAAGGTCAACTCGGCGACTTACTTCTTGGCGAGCAAGATCAGCTCGGCAAGGAACTCCAAGGTCGGCGAGCAAGGTTCGCTCGGCGACTTACCTCTTGGCGAACAAGATCAGCTCGGCAAGGAACTCCAAGGTCGCGAGCAAGGTCCGCTCGGCGACTTACCTCTTGGCGAACAAGATCAGCTCGGCAAGGAACTCCAAGGTCGCGAGCAAGGTCCGCTCGGCGACTTGCTTTTTGGCGAGCAAGATTAACTCGGCAAGGAACTCCAAGGTCTGGGAGCATAGTCCGCTCGGCGACTTACCTCTTGGCCAGCAAGATCAGCTCGGCAAAGAACTCAAATGTTGGCGAGCAAGGTCAGCTCGGCGACTTTCTTCTTGGCGAGCAAGATCAGCTCGGCAAGGAATTCTAAAGTTGATTAAAACCATCAACAAATTTCTTGCCGAGTAAAATCCATCCGACAAGGAATTCCAGAGTTGATAAAATCATCAACAGACCTCTTGCCGAGTAAAATCCGTCCGGCAAGGAATTCCAAAGTTAATCAAAACCATCAACAAATCTCTTGCCGAGGAAAACCCGTCCGGCAAGGAATTTCAAAGTTGATGAAAACCATCAATAAATCTCTTGTCGAGGAAAACCCGTCCGGTAAGGAATTCTAAAGTTGATCAAAACCATCAACAAACCTCTTGCCGAGCAAAATTCGTCCGGCAAGGAATTTAGATCTTTCCATCCAAATGATTGTTAGTTGCCCCTGGACCGCACTAAATCCGCTTGGCGAGCCAAAAATACAACAACTTTCAAGAAAATGGTCTACTTGTTTCATTGCGCCATTGGCAAAAAGGGCTACAAAAACAGAACTAAGAACAAAACTTTAGATTGGCAGAGTTCGATGTTCTGGAAATGGATCGGCCATTTACATTCCGCGAGTTTTATGCCCCTTTTCCTCGGCCTTCTTATAGACGTCTTCCAAAAACCGAACTCCCTATATCTCTTCCATGGCAGTTTGCATGGCCATCATCTTATCCGACTACGTGAACCTTTCGCACTACTCTCTTATTCTCTACTACCGGACTTGTCGTCACGGTAGCTACGGCTGCATCGTCTTCGATTCAGATGTGCTCATTGATGCACTGCATTAGTTGGCCCATGGATGTCGGCTGGCTCATGGTAAGCGAGTCCCGCAATCTATGTCCGACCGGGAGACCGCGCTTATATTGGGTGATTGCCAGGTTGATCGGGCAATCTAGAATCTCATTGAAGGTTTCCCAGTATCTGGAGTTGTATGTCTTGAGTGTGTCGCTCGGCTCTATTTTGACACTGAGAAAGTGGTCCACCCTTTTTGGCGTTTTTGTGTTGGTCTTGAAACGAGTCACAAATGCTTTCGCCAACTGTTGCCACCTTCCGATGCTTCCCTCCGGCAGCCTCTCAAACCATTTCAAGCCCAGCTCACACAAACTCGACGGAAAGATTAGGCACATTAGAGCGTCATTGCGCCTATGTCCGGCCATGACCTGCCGGAAGTGGCTTACATGCATGTATGGATCGGTCTTTCCGTCGTAGTGCGTAAACTTGGGCTGGTGGAAGCCCGCGGGGAGAGGAGTGGTTTCTATCTCAAGGGAGAAGGGGATGGCGCTCAGCCTCGCCAAATCTGTGTCTAGAGGGAGAGGCACGGCTGGGCGGGGTGGTGGCATTATGACCTCTTCACTGGCATGACCCCCGTAAGATAGCCGCTGGAGCGCCGACACCCTCTGAGTCTTTCCCTGGCGAGCCCGCTCCTTCAACACTGCCTGCAAGTCCTCGGAGTGCGCGGAGTAAGAATACCTCGACGTCGTCGCCGGACGCGAGGGTTGGTAGGTATTGTCTTGCGCGCTCGACTTCTCTGCAGGCACGTCGTCGGAATCTCCAATCCTAAAACTTCTGGTAATAGAAAGGAAGGGAGTGTGCCACTGGCTCTGACTGCCTGAACGGCATGGTTGGGTGCGCTCACTGTGGTCTCCCACTCTAGCAACACCCTTCCCCTTGACATGCCGTTTGAGATCTTCCATCTCTGTCGCCATTCTTCGGATGATGGCGTCTTGGTCCCTCAACTTGTGCTCCAGACGTCTGGCGTGTGATTCTCTCCGCCGCCGGTGTCCGTCTGGGCTCCGAGAGTGACCAAAACTCCTTCCGCGCTTATCCCGCGCATCTCTTGAATGTCTTCTTGGGGAAGTCTCCAAGTCCGCCATGGGTGGAATGGCGGGGAGTCCATCTCTCCGTCTGGCTGACTCCGGGGTAACTCCGTCGATAACGGACAATGGTATCTCATCGTTGTTTGCCATGGAAGGTGATCAGATGAGCTTGGAAGACAAGGTTTTGTCTATTAAGTTCCCACAGACGGCGCCAATTGTACGGGGAGCAAATATTCCGCGGAGCCCGTACTCCTTTCGTCCAAGCTCCTTGTCTGTCCGATCGACCTGCGAGCACAACAGCGGTGAGCTACCCGGCGGTGTGTGGCCGAAAAACCCCTCCGATGGTCAAGTTAGCAAACACTTATGGAGAGAGAAAAAAGAGATATCTCACAATGAGTGTTTTACCAAATGATGTTCCATCCCCAGAATGGGGGGCGCAGACACGCTTATATACTTTCTGCGCCCAAATCTGCTCCCATTAGTCTCTTGACACGTGGTGCTGCTCTCCCATCTTTCAGCATAAATCCTACAATCACCACCTAACCAAACCGTCAGGCTATATTGGCGGAGCCCGGCAGACCGGCGGAACCACCTCAGCCTTTCACGACCGCACTGCGCAACGTACCCGAGTGCTCCACTCGCCGAGCTCCAGAACGACCGAGCTCGGTTGCATTCTGGCAAAGCCGAGTTCAAGATAGGTCGAGCCAGCAAACCGAAGGCCTTCCTGCCGCGCTAAACGCGTGAACCGTGGAATCCAGACTGGCAGGCAATCATCTCGGCCGAGCAACTCAAGTAGCTCGGTTTTCTACATAGACAAGCCCAAGTAGCTCGGTCCCAACATGGTCCTGGGCCTCAACCGAGCAAAACCTTATCTGGACGAGCCCAAGCTATCACGGTCCAAACATGTTCGGCCTCTCATTTTGCCCGGCCTTTACCATGACCCATTCCAGCTCATAAATCTCCCTCTCAGAAACATAGAACACGAAAAAAAAATAAGGAGCCCATTCCACTCATAGTCGAGGCTATCATCCTTTTAATTATTAAACTTTTTCTTTGTTGATTCTCTTAGATTCTCTTTTGTTTCATTTTTATTATTTTTTCACTAAATTTTTGGAATATCTATTAAATATAAAAATAAACCAAATTAGAAAATAGAATGTATAATAAGTTTAATAAATCTGTTCCAAATTATTTGTTTGACGCAGAAAATAAGAATTCAAAAATAATATATTTTCGTACCGACATTTTATAATAAAAATTCACTAATTAAAATATCTTATTAAGTAATTTTAATTTGTGAAAAAAAAAATCAAAAAAATTAAGACAAAATACATCAACATAATAAAAAGTTAGCTTTTTGACTTTTTTGACCTTTTTAGGCCACATCACCTATTTACTTTTTTTAACACAAAAAAATCAAAAAATTAATTTTTTACCAACCTTTCAAAACACCATTATTTTTAAGTTCATATTTTGTATGATGGTCCAATTTGGGATAGAAGTAGTATATATGAAATAGGATTGGGTTCCACAATGGATTGGAGAGTGTTGTCAGGTACTAAGATCTCGTTTTGATAATTTGAACAATTCAATTTGTAGGATGCTTTGTGTATATCATCTATTAAAAAATTAGATTGATTTTATATTTGTAACCTATTCAATTTCTTGCATTTGTCACTAAAAAAAATGTATGATCAATTTTAAAAAACACACTAGTGGTCTATTTTTTTGAGACAAATTAGATAAATTAAATTGGTTACGATTATCGAATCAACGTAATTTTTGTATAAATAATAAGAATAGGTGCTGTCAACTCATTAGGGCCACATCCGCAGGCTCTGGTTGAGATTTGCCCGATCCACATGGAGGGAGCACTTTGCATAGGTTCCGAAATTAGTCCAAGTGTATATAAAATGACTCAGATATCCAATCATTAAAAAAATATATAAAATAAACGATTTAAATTATTAAAACAAAATTTACGATAAATCTTATAGGCCAAACAGCACCAACCAAATGCGTCTAAACAAAGTATTGATCCTTATAAATCTACACCAATTATTATTCACATTCTTAAATTATTTGTCAAAAATTTAATAAAAAAAAGTGATAAATCCCACCAAATAACTTTGAAAAAATTACAATTCAGTTTATATTTTCAAAATAAATTTCAAATCAATGATAAAATTTAGGGTTTTTTTTTTAAGGTCCCTGGTATTAACATTTTAGCATAAAAGACACCAAATATTTTCATAATGCCTAAGGTCCCTCAAGTTGATCTAGAGAAAATTGGTCTAGAGAAAATTCACATCACAGAGAAAGTTGGTTCAGAGAAATTTTGAGAAGAATTTCTCTGGACTTTCCAGAGAAATTTTACAAATTTCTCTGATTTGAGAAAGGAAGGGAAAATTAGAAAATTGATCTAGATAAAATTTCAAATATCTGCACTTACACCCATTGTGGTTCAAGGTAAAGCATAGAGATCAGCAACAACCCTCCCCATTATCAAATGTGTTTTCATAATATGTTTTAACCAAATTTCTCTGACTTTCGAATTTATCTCCAGAGAAATTCTAAATTTCTCTAGAACTGATATTGATGTTTACAGATTCGTCCACCAAATTACTCTGGATTTCGGAATTTCTCTGGATAATCTAAGCACAATGGGAGCTGTTTGCTCGGCTGCCACCCCAATGGAATGAGAGCTTCTACTTCAACATATCAGACCCTTCCAACATAATATTGATTAATATTGCATTTAAACCTTCTTCTCATGGAGTACCCTTGCATTTAAACCTTGGTCTACCATGAACGGCAACATAATAAGTGGTTTCCCAAACTGGAGTCCCTCTATCACGGAACTCCATCCATAGTGAGTCAAGAAACCTCCCACTGATTCATGACTTAATATCTTCAGTTGAGGCGCCCAACTCTTTCACACTACCCCTCGACTTCTGGTTCGCTCATCGAACCCATCGGGCAGCTCCACAGATTCAGACTTGTTCGAACTAGGCAGCTTCCTTAATGCCCAGAAAAAGGGCGCAAAAGAGAGCTCCAACCCAAAAGCCAACTCAGTGATTTCTTCTTGTTGCTCTTTTTGGGGACTGGGTTAAGCTTTTAGATAATTGGTCTGTTGAAACTTTTGTGACCCAGAGTGCTACATTTGCCACTGGATCAACTCAGAAACGTGGACCAGATGGGAGGCGGGGTAGAAAACCGTCTGTTATATCTAAAGTCACATTTGATGATTCCATTGACAACTTGAGTGACTTCAATTGGTGGTGAAGAGGGATCCTATCAAAACTGATATTACACAAGGGGGTTTTGCCACGCTCAATGGTTAAGAAAGATTGTACATGAAGACCCTGAGCGGCGATGCCATTGATGGTGAAAGTGGACCTCAATCAGCTGGAGAATGAAGTCAGGGGTGAGGAACAAGAGTTGATCTGGACAGATCTGAGAATGGAGAAGTTTAGAGAGAGAGAGAGAAAGATGAGTTTTGATTTGGTAAGATCAAATTTATCTGATATATGTTTAGGGACCTTAGGCATCAAAAAATAATTTTGTGGATCTCTTTCATTACGAAAAGTGGGAGAGGGACCTTAAGCCAATTTTTCCTAAAATTTATCAATTTTAATAATTGAAATTATAAATGTTTTCATTACTTTGTAATTTTGTTTTGGGTAAATTACACTTTGCTCTCTCCCATTTTCTATTTTGACCCTTTAAGTTTGATTATTTTCACTTTGACTCTTTATGTTTACAATTCTTCCCACTTTGGTCATTCATGTTTGCAATCCTTCTTATTTTGGCCTTTAAGTTTGATTTTTTTCCATTTTAGCCCTTCATGTTTGTAATCCTTTCCACTTTAGCCCTTTATGTTTGCAATCCTTCCCATTTTACTCCTAGACTAACTTTCATCTAAAAAAGTAACAGAATTTGTCACATAACTAACACATCAGCTCTATATGTGATGTAAAAAATTTACTAAAGATACAAAAAATAAAAAACAAAAAACAAAAAAAATGAATTTTTTTTTAGTCTTTAGTAAACTTTTTTTTTTTTCAAATTTATTCATAAACATTATTACATTGTAGATGCATCTAAATTAGATGCAACTAAAAAAATAAAAACAAATTTAACTAAAAAAAAGAAAAAAGTTCACTAAAGACAAAAAAAAAAACAATAGTAAATTTTTCATTTCAGAATTGACAATATAGGTGTTTGAGTCAGTATGTTTTCATTTTTTTGGTCTTTAGTAAACTTTTTTCTTTTTTTGTTAAATTTGTTTTTATTTTTTGTAGTTGTATCTAATCTAGATGCATCTATAATGTAATAATGTTTATGAATAAATTTGGAAAAAAAAAATTCACTAAAGACTACAAAAAAATTCCAAATTTTTTGTTTTCTACTTTTTATTTTTTGCATTTTTAGTGAATTTTTTACATCTCACATGAAACTGATGTGTTAGTAATATGACAGATTTGTTAGTTTTTTAGATGGAAGTTAGTCTAGGAATAAAATGGGAAGAATTATAAATATAAAGGGCCAAAGTGAGATGAATTACAAACATAAAGGATCAAAGTAAAAAAAGTTAAATTTAAAAAGTCAAAGTAAGAAATAGATAAAATTTCAGGCAGGCAAAGTGTAATTTACCCTTTTGTTTTGGTCTTCCGACTGATTCACAATTTCCCCCAAAAACTTTTCCTTTCGAGTTGCTTACACCTATCCTTATCCTTATTGTTGTAGATGAATACATGTTAGTTATTAATTGGGAGATTAACATATAAGTCCTAATAGATAGATTAATTATTCAATAAGTCTTATGATAATTAAGGATAATTTTTATCAAATATTATTAAAAAAAGTCACTAATTTTTTATTTTTAGTGTAAGTTTAAAAATTGTCACAAAAATATTATTATAAGTTTTAGCGACAGTTTAAAAAAATTGTTATAAAAAAAGTCATTAATTTTTAACTTTTAGCGACAGTTTAAAAATTTTATCACAAAAAAAAGTCACTAATTGTAAATTTTAGTGACAATTTATAAAAATCATGACAAACAAAAATCACTAATTATCAATTTTTAACGACATGTAAAAAATATCACAAAAAAATATTTTTAGCAACAATTTTATTAGATTTACTTTCGATAAGACTTGATGAAAATTAAATTCAACCATTAGAATTTACTGATAATTTACTCTCACTAATTTGTGTAAGAATCAAGCACCAATGACACCAACCTCTACATGTCGGTATGAGTGAATTAAATGGGTTCAAATTTAAGGAGGGCAGGTTGTCCCAGGGGTAAGGGCGCACACGTGGCTGTGTGGGTAAGGGGCACGGTCACGGGTTCGATTCCCCACTGGGTGAGTGCTTGCAGCAGTTTGAAAAGGGTACACGGCTTCTCCCGGACTACTTATCTAGCAGGATTAGTCCTGACTTCTCAAAAAATCAAAAGGTTAGGGATACCTGCGTTATCAAAAAAAAAAAATGAGTTCAAATTTTAGAGGGCAAGCTCATCCCATTTGTTTGTGGAATTTATTCCCCTGTGTTTGTTTGAAATTTCTCTAGAATTTTTTATATTAATTATGTCTTATATTTAATTTTCTTTGTTATTATAATTAAGGGCATTCGAACTTTTCCTTTTTTCCGTGGTCACCAATTTGGCGACAGTAGGATAAAAATGACAAAAAAAAAAAAAAAAATTCCTTCATAATAATAATTTGTTACCTTCACCATATGATTTCATTACTGATGTCTTTATCACTGAAACAAAACAATTCTTAAACCTAATGTCATATACACTCATAAAAATAAACTTTCTTCCCAATTTATCATATAATTAATTAAATTTTATTAAAATATCATATATCAATAAATAAATGAAAAGAGAGAGCAAGCTCGTGTTTAACTAATGAGTGTGATCCAAGCTGATTGAAATTTAAAATAGAATGAATTACATTAAAGTTTCTATAATTTAGAATTTGTATTATTTTGGTTATTGACTTTTCAATTGAGACATATTTGACCATGAATTTTGAATCTTGTTCCAAATAAAGACAATTGAATATATCCTTGCTCAATTTTAAGGGCAAAGTTGTCAATTTGATAAAATATAAACTAATTTGACAAAAATGAATGTTAAAAAATATTTTTAAATTTTTAAAAATTATTTATACCCACCAAAGATAAAATTATGTAAAATAGATAAATCTTTTACACATTTATTTTCTTTTTACCAAATTAATTTTTATTATGTGTTTTGATAATGATTATGTAATGAGTGGTTGTTTTTATTTTCATTGAATTAGTTTCTATTTTTCTAAAAGTCAAATATGGCGATAACTTTGATATCATTATTAAACCAATCCATTAAATGAAAAAATCCAAAACTAAAAACATTTCATATATTAAATATATCGATTACACATTAAAAGCCTAATAACCACCCATTACATGATTATCATTCAAACACATAATAAAATTAATTTAGTAAAACAAAATAAATGTGTAAAAATTTTACATAATTTTATCTTTGGTGAGTAAAAATAATTTTAAAAAATTCAAAAATATATTTTTGACATTTATTTTTGTCAAATTAGTTTATATTTTATTAAATTGACAACTTTGCCCTTAAAATTGAACAATGATATCTTCAATTGTTCTTATTTGGAACAAGATCTGAAATTTAAAGTCAAATGTGTCACAATTGAAAACTCATAGACAAAAGTGACACAAATTTCAAATTGTGGAGACTGTTAGTGTAATTCGTCCTTTAAAATATATTTTTTTTAAAATGTTCGTATAAAAGGACATATCAAACCTTAAAATTTGGGTTAGATTTTTTTTTTTTTTTGGGGGGATAAGTATGTCATATTATAACAAAAAAAATATATATATATACAATGAAATTCAATACACATTTTTTATAGGGAGCACAAAAAAAAACAAAAATAAACTACTCCCATCAAAAGAATTAAAACTAGCCTATAGAAGACAAAAATAACATTCACAACAAAAAAGAATCAAAATTTCTCTCTAGCACTCTTCAAGTTATGAAATTTCGCTTTGAGTTTTCTTCTGTTATCCTCTTTTATAGTCTCTCTATTACTAGGGTCACTTGGAGATGGACTCCCTCTATTTTTTAGGCATGTCATTTGGTGGTGAAAACTAATTCAAATGGTTCTTGTAGATTATTTCTTTTATATGGGTATGGACATAGATCTAATTCTCACTACAAAAAAAGGCGTTTTTTGCGACGGTAAAGAGCCGTCGCAAATGCCCTGGAAGCCGTCGCTAATACTTTTTGCGACGGTAATTTGGCTTTTGCGACGGTAAGGGGGGGTCGCGACAAAGGGGGTTGCAAAAGAGCTTTAGCGACGGTAAGTACCGTCGCCATTAGTTTCTGCGACGGTAAGATGTGTTTTTTGCGACGGCACTTTTCCTGTCGCCAATAATGGAAAAAAAATCAGTTTTCGCAACGGCACGTAATTCCCGTCGCTAAAAGTGAGTTTTTGAGACGGCAACATTACCGTCGCTAAAAATCTGGCATCTTATAAGTATTGGCGACGGCAACGGTTACCGTCGCTAAAGGTGTCTTGTAAATTCCAATTGCACAGCTTTTGCGACTGTGTTGGTGCCGTCGCAAAAGCCTATTATTGTTTTTTGCGACGGGTTCTTCTCCCGTCTCAAAAAAAAAAAAAAACTGCTGAAAAATTATTAAAAAAATTAAAATAACCTGTATTAGATAAAAAATAACTATAAAAAAATCGAAAAATTACAGAATAATATAAATACGTACATAAACAAAAATTGACAAATAATGAAAATTAATAATATTGTTCCATTCATAGCAATACATAAATAAAAATTCATAACAATAAAAATTATGCCACTACATAACGTCGTATAATACATACATAATGTTGCTCCCAAATTTAAATAACATAAATCAAAATCAAAACCAAAAGTTTTCGTCTTCATTCGTTCGTGGGTTACAAAAACAAAAATTGGTCATAATCTTGATACGCCCGCATTCCAGAAGAAGCCAACTGCTACTCAGGAAATATCTGAAAAAAACAAGATAAAAATAATTAAAAACCATACAATGGTGTTAATATTTTAATTATAGAAAAATATAAAAAAAAATTGACTACTATATAATTAGAAAGATAGTTTAGTAAATAATTTTGACTGGACCGAAATCCGGCTCTAACTCCCAAACCGGGAACCCGATTCGAGCCCCGTCTTCTCCCACAAGTCTCTCGTGCCTAGGCGGTCGTGTGTGCCAAGTTTCGTGCTAAACCGACGTCGTTTGGTGATTTTGGGGCGTTAACGCCTCGAATTAAAGTTTCTTAAAGAAGTAGTTTGCCTAAAGTGAAATCCGACTCTAACTCCCAAACCGGGAACCCGATTCGAGCCCCGTCTTCTCCCACAAGTCTCTCGTGCCTAGGCGGTCGTGTGTGCCAAGTTTCGAGCTAAACCGACGCCGTTTGGTGATTTTGGGGCGTTAACGCCTCGAATTCAAGTTTCTTAAGGAAGTAGTTTGCCTAAAGTGAAATCCGGCTCTAACTCTCAAACCGGGAACCCGATTCGAGCCCCGTCTTCTCCCACAAGTCTCTCGTGCCTAGGCGGTCGTGTGTGCCAAGTTTCGTGCTAAACCGACACCGTTTGGTGATTTTGGGGCGTTAACGCCTCGAATTAAAGTTTCTTAAAGAAGTAGTTTGCCTAAAGTGAAATCCGACTCTAACTCCCAAACCGGGAACCCAATTCGAGCCCCGTCTTCTCCCACAAGTCTCTCGTGCCTAGGCGGTCGTGTGTGCCAAGTTTCGTGCTAAACCGACGCCGTTTGGTGAATTTGGGGCATCAACTCCTCGAATTCAAGTTTCTTAAGGAAGTAGTTTGCCTAAAGTGAAATCCGGCTCTAACTCCCAAACCGGGAACCCGATTCGAGCCCCGTCTTCTCCCACAAGTCTCTCGTGCCTAGGCGGTCGTGTGTGCCAAGTTTCGTGCTAGGCTTGAAATACTTAGCCTTAAGCTTGTTCTTGTGATCCTTCCATATGCTGTTGCAGTTTTTCATGCAGATTGGCTTGTACTCCTCTGGACATATATTCAAATTGTCCTATAAAACACAAAGTTTAAGGCTAAGTATAACACAAATTTGGAATTCGAATTTGTGGACAAAAATATACTTTTACCTTCACATCCTTCTAGATAGCATCAACAATATCATCAGGCACACTGTTCCAGTCAACAAAAGTAAGAGGAACAATGTTACCATTCCGGACAATAATGCCAAGTTGAGTAGTTAACTTGGCCACGTTATCCCCTATTGGGCAGTAATTTCCATCAAATTGTATGTGCAGCTTTTTACCAGTACCCCACTCTTTAATGCCCTTGGCACATCCTCTACCACGCCTAGTCGAGGTTGATGAAGAACTAACATGACCTGCGATATACAATAATAATAAACAATATACAATGGTAACAACCAAATGCAAATTTAAATAATGTGAATACAAATCATATCAAATAAACCTGATGTGGGCTGTGAAGAAGTCGAAGGGTCTGCAAAATACAATGAGAATAAACAAGTTATATATAATGAGCATAAATAAATGTATGTGTAAATAATTTTCATGCAAATCAAAGCAAATTTAAATACCTGCGGATGGCTCATAAGCTGATGATGATAGCTGCTGTGGTGCCACTGGTGGTGGACGCACCGATGGTAGGCGTGGAGGCTGAGTACATGGTAGCTGCTGTGGTGCCACTGATGGTGGTCGATACGGTGGTAATGGCCCCTCAGATGGTGGTGGCACTAATGGCCCCTCCGATGCTGGCCGATGTGATGCCTCCTCTAATGGTGGTGCTACTGATGTCCTGTTATGTAGCACATCAGACATCATGCGCCGGGGATGATCAAGCTTCCTCTTCCTTCCCATAATAATCTGCAAGCAATATAACATTAATTGACATTAGAAACATAGAGAATGGTTTGTCATCAACTATAATATGACATGAATTGAGCTAATACAATTACAAATACAAAGTAAATTAAGAAATTGATGATTAACTACAACCTTGGCCTTAATTGAATTACTAATGTTGATTACATATCAGCCTATTTGAACATCAACTGTTTCCCCTTCTGCGGCTTCCCTCACCCAACCAACTTCTTCATCACGAAGCATTATATTTTCTTCCAATTGTTGGCTCATGTATGGCTCGATTTGTGGATTAGTTGAACTCATATCAAATAAACCTCTTTGAGACATCTTCACCACGACTTGCCAATCTGGTTGTAACGGGTCTGCAACATACCAAACTTGCTCTGCTTGGGACGCCAAGATGAAAGGTTCATTGGTAATTCGATCATCTCGGTACAACAAATGATTGAAGTTCACCAACGTAAAATTGAAGACATCTTCTTTCTTTCCGTGAATGTTGTCAATCCAATCACACTTAAACAACACATGTTTCTTCTCATTGGAATATCGAATCTCAACAATATCTGTCAATTGTCCATAATAGTACACAGACCCCAGACGAGGATTCTTGTCTTTTCGACTAGCATAACTTATGGTATCTGCCTTCAAAGCTACACCACAATTTTGTGTGGCTCGACGATCATCCATGGCCTTTACTCGATACCGAAACCCATTCAGTATATACCCGTTGAACCTCCTTGCCAGGTTATGAGGACCATTTACCAATAGAATAATCTCTTCAGAAAGTATGACATCAGTAGTCCTTCGCAAAGTTTGGACCTATTTAACACGAAAATGTAAAATTTAAAATGTAGATCGACTTAAGTAACTAGAATCTATAGAGTTAAATACATACATGTTCCTTGAACCAAATGTGAAAAGTTTCAAAATGTTCACGCCGAAGTTGATGATCGTCGACACGAGGCATTTTGAGCTTAAGTACTTCAAGGTGTTTGCTATGTAGATTGAAATTTTAGCCATACAAAAATTTTAGTTGAAAATTCAATAAAACATAATAAAATATTGAGTGAGTGACTTAACCTACTTTATGAATGGTTGAACCGCGCTTGTATTGCATAAGATGTACCGATGAGCTTGTACCCAAGAAGTATTATCAAGATAAAAACTTGTGTTTTCACCAGTAGCATGACCCAAATTATCACTTTGTGCATCTTGAATGACAAAGATGTGAACTTCTGACAACCCGGATACAATTCACTTTGTGCATCTTGAAGAAGTTTGAAATACTTTGCAGTCTCTGCATTTGGACCGAGCTGGGGTTCAGATGCATGGGGATCAGGCCCCTGTGGTTCATCACCCTCAACACTTGTACTGGCATGTGGATTTCCCATAACCCCTTGTATCATTCCAATCATATCATCTCCAATGTCTAAATTAGCTAATGTTTCATTCTCTCGATTACTATGCAGAGATATGTAAGATTCCCCATGATTAATCCAATGTTTGTATTTTTTAAAAAAATCATTCAAAATCAAATGCTCCCGTACACCATCTTGTACAAAATAGTATCGATTCTCACACTTCCTACACGGACAACTGATCATCGAACCTTCAACCCTATTGGTGTAGGCAAACACAAGGAATTCATCAATCCCATTAATGTATTCACTCGACATCCTATTTGGCAAATCAATCCAACTCTTATCCATTATCTGTACACATCCACAAGAATATCTCACCAAAGTAACTCTAAATATAATATCTACACTTAAATATTCACTCGACATCCTATTTGGCAAATTAACGAAATGTCTAAAATTCCTATTTAAGGTTTAAATTAATTAAATTAAAAATTTAAGATTTATTTTATTATAAGGGTTAAAATCCTATTTTTTTTTTTGTATTTTTTTTATTTTCTCTTAAATATTTTTATGACTTATTTAAACATTTGCAATTTAAATTTGTAATCGAACCATTACATGTGTATGATATCAAAAATACAAAAAAAAAAAAGAAATTCTATCATAATAAACAGATTTATTATGGTACTGTATTTTAAGATTATTGTATATATAGACAGATTTATATAGACATCTCTGAAATCTGTTTATTGTATTTTAAATAAACCAATAAACAGATATATATAGACATCTCTGAAATCTGATTATTTAAGATTATTTTATATACAATAAACAGATTTATAAACCAATAAAATAGATTTATAAACAGATTTATAAACCATAATAAACAGATATATATAAACCAATAAACCAATAAACCAATAAACAGTTATTTAAGATTATTTTAAATACAATAAACAGATTTATAAAAAAAATTAAGATTTAAATACAATAAACAGATTTCAGATTAAGATTAACTGATTTATACATATATAGACAGATTTATATATATATAGACAGATTTATATATATATATATATAGACAGATTTATATATATATATATAGACAGATTTCAGATAAACAGATTTATATATATATAGATTTATATACATTGCATATATATACAGATTTATATATATAGACATTCATCTATATATAGACATTCATATATATATATATATATATATATACAGAGACCGAGAGAGAGAGAGAGAGAGAGCATACGCAGAGCGAGAGAGAGTCGTCGCCGGAGCACCACTACTTGTCGCCGTCGCCGCCGCCGCCGCACCACCGCTGGCTTGCTCGCCGCCCGTTTGAGAAATTTGGGGGTGAAGTTAGGGATTTGGGGAGGAAGGATCGAGCGGCAACAGGAAAAAGAAGAGGGGGGATTTTTTTATTTTGACTTTTTGCGACGGTATGCTGTAGACCGTCGCAAATAGAAGGCAGTAGTTCGTAAAACTGCACCGTTTGAATTAATACTTTTTTGCGACGGCAAATTTCCGTCGCAAATGAGATATGCCGTCTCACAAAAAAAGGTGTTTTGCGACGGTTTTCTTTACCGTCGCTAATACTTCCGCATTTCCGACCCCTCCGCTTAGTTTCATTACCGACGGGTAAGTGTCGTCGCTAAAGGCTATTATTTGCGACGGGTGACGTTACCGTCGCAAAAAACCGTTTTTTGCGACGGGGGGCGCGGCGTCGCTAAATGCTCCGTGTTTTTTGCTATGTTTTCCTGTAGTGTCTTTTTGTTTTTCTTCAAAAATAGCTACTTGTTTTTTTGGATCTAGTATAAAATGTCTAACTTTGTTTATTATTTTTAATTGATTAATTATAAATTTTTCCTTAATTTCTTTTAATAGCCTAATTAAAGTATTATTTTGTTTTATTATTATTATTTGTAAAAAAACTATTATTATTTAAGTTATCCGATTTCTTCACTATATTTAATACTTATGTAAATGTTATTGACAATGTCGACAAATCAGGCTTTCATACTAATTTCAATTGTGGGTCTGCTGATCTAATTTAATATTAATTAATGCATAAATTTTTGTTGATAATTTATGCTTGCATTTTCTAATGATATTTTATTTTTAATACTTGTAATTCGCTGGCTATAATTTATGAGTAATGCTAAAGATTCCAAAAATTCTACTAAAAGTTCTATCAAATATCTCACATGGGTGTGAGATCGACACAGTATGGGTCTCATGTGGGTCTCATATCCATGTGAGACATTTGGTAAAATTTTTAGTAGAACTTTTAAGGTCTCTAGCACTTTTGATAATTTACTATAGATTGTCCAGAAGAAATAATCAGAAGAGAATTTAATCTATTTAACTCACTTTCTAATTCAGAAATACAATCTAAATTATTTTGTATTTCATCTCTAAGTGTTGTAATTAAACACACATAAATACTAATTCTAAGTTTATATAAAAATAAATTCTTTAATAACTTTTTTATGCTTTTTGTAATTTTTTTAGGTTTTTGGGGTCAAGTTATAATTAGTGAAACTTGACGATGATTGGGCTTGATGAGGTGGAGTGAGGTATATGGAGTGTGTGTTCCACCTGTATATGGGTTAATACGGGCTTAAAAAGAATTTTTCAAAAACAAAAAAATATCCAAAGAATGAAACAACGTGAGAAAAAGACGAAGTAGCATCATATCACTTTGTATTAAAAAAAAAAAGTTTCCAAACAGTGAGACAATATATGAATAAAGAATAAGAAAAAGTGAAACAATAGTTTGAGAGAGAGAGCAACTGAATAGCTCTGTATTAATCTGTAATGTTGTGTGTTCATTTACAAAGAGAATGAGCTCTCTTTATAGAGAGAAGAGGGATACAATGGAGCACCGAAAGCATAAAGGTTACATTAAACAATATAAGCACTAATGCTAAAGCTGAAAGTGTGGTAGTGGGTGTTTGCCTTTACAGATAATTTACAGCTACAATGTACTATCTAATATCTAACGTATATGATATATTAACAGCGCCCCGCAAACTCAAGGAGGGTAGGCATCGACCAAGTTGAGTTAGAAACAAGATCACGGAAGCACCTAGGAGGATGAGCCTTGGTGAAAATATCAGTAGGTTGATTGGTAGAAGCAATAGGGAGAAGATGAATAGTACCATGTGTAACATGCTGTCGAATGAAATGATAATCAATCTCAATATGCTTGGTGCGATCATGAAAAACATCATTGTGAGCAATCTGAATGGCACTCTGATTGTCACAATAAAGAGAGGTAGCGCCAGAAAAGGAAACACCCATATCAGTGAGGAGCCAGAGAAGTCAGAGAAGTTCCTGAGTAGTATCAGCAAGAGCTCGGTATTCAGCTTCGGTGCTAGAACGGGCAGTGAGGGATTGTTTCTTGCTACGCCAAGTAATAAGAGAATCCCCTAAGAAGAAACAGAATCCCGTGGTGGAGCGTCGATCCGTAGGATCCCCAGCCCAATCAGCATCAGAAAAGGCACGCAGGTTAAGAGAGGAGGAAGCAGAGTAGTGAAGGCCATGGAACAGAGTGCCTTTGAGGTATCGAAGGATGTGGAGTAGAGCAGTATAGTGGGGAGTGCGAGGAGCCGACATATACTGACTAACAATGTGAACAGCATAGGCAATGTCAGGACGAGTCACTGTGAGATAAACAAGACTACCGACGAACTGGCGATAAAGAGTAGCATCATTGAGGAGATCCCCATCGAGAGGAGTGAGACGAATCTGAGGATCAACTGGAGTAGAGGTAGTTTTGCAATCGGTAAGACCAGCACGAGCCAGAAGATCTGATGCATATTTGGCTTGAGATAAATAAGAACCAGTAGAATCATGAGAGACTTCAAGGCCTAAAAAGTAGTTAAGAGTACCAAGGTCCTTCATCTCAAACTGACGGTGGAGAAAACGTTTGAGGTGGAGAATACCAGCTGCATCATTACCAGTGATAATCATATCATCTACATACAGAAGGAGAAGAGTGGTACCATGAGGAGTAGTCCGTATAAAAAGAGCAGAGTCATAGGAGCTAGAGGTGAACCCGAAGCCATGAATGGTAGAACTGAACTTAGCAAACCAAGCGCGGGGCGCTTACTTGAGGCCATAAAGGGCACGCTGTAGTTTGCAAACCTTATGAGGTGGAAAAGTGGACCTAGGTGAAGGTTGCATGTAGACCTCCTCAAGAAGATTACCATTGAGGAAAGCATTTTTGACATCCATCTGAAAGAGCTCCCAGTGGCGAGTAGCAGCAACAGCAAGTAGACTGCGAACAGAGGTAAGCCGAGCAACAGGGGAGAAGGTTTCCTCATAATCAATCCCATATTCCTAGTTGAAACCCTTGGCAACAAGACGAGCTTTGTAGCGTTCAATAGAGCCATCAAAATGAGTCTTGATTTTGTAAACCCATTTGCAGCCAATAGCAGTTTTGCCAGGAGGAAGATCAACAAGATCCCAAGTATGAGTTTTGTCCAAAGCTTGGAATTCATCAGTCATAGCTTGCTGCCAAAGAGGATTAGTACAAGCCTCACGATAGGAGGTAGGTTCATAAGTAGAAAAGGCAGCAGACCCAACAATATAATCACGAAGATGGATAGGAGGTTGAGTTACTCGGTGTGGTCGACCCGTAGGAGGATCGGTGGGAGGAAGAACCGGTGGAGAAGGAGGTGGTGCAATGAGAGGTGGACCTTCAAGGAGAGCAGTCTGGTCGGGAGCAGGAGTGAGCAAGGGCGTCTCAATGAAGGAGGAACCTGTATCAAAATCATCAGAGAAGAGATCTATGGAAGGATTAGTAAACAGAACATTAGTGGAAAGTACGGGTAAGTGAAAGGAGGATAGGGAGGAAAACATTTTGTGCTCCCAGAAAACGACATGGCGGGAGATACGAAGACATTTAGAGAGAGGGTCCCAACAGCGAAAGCCTTTATGTTCAATTCCATACCCAAGAAAGCAACAAAGACGAGAACGAAGTTCAAGCTTGGTGTGTTCATGAGATTGAAGTAGAACAAAGCAGGCAGAGCCAAAAAACCGAAGATTAGTATATGGAGGAGGAGTGCCATGCAGACGTTCAAAGGGAGTTTGATTATAGATGACAGGGGTAGGAGTACAATTGATAGTGTAGACAGCAGTGAGGGCAGCTTCTCCCCAAAAGCTTTCAGGGCAGGAAGAAGAGAGAAAGAGAGCACGAGTAATGTCAAGAATATGCCTATGTTTCCGTTCAGCACGACCATTTTGCTGGGACGTGCCAGCACAGGAACGATGAGGCAGTGTACCATGACTCTGAAGAAAAGAAAGGAAATCTGAATCTCGATATTCCATAGCATTGTCAGAGCGAAAAAGTTTGATGGTTTTGGAAAATTGGGTGTGGATCATTTGGGCAAATTTATAATAAAGGGTTTTGAGTTCAGACCGAGTTTTCATGAGAAAAATCCAAGTAAACCGTGAAAAATCATTGAGAGGGAGATTTATGATCTAGTTTCGGCCGAACAAGATTGGGCCGAGGTATTTGGCTTCAAGATTGTGCCGTGGTTTTGCTCAGTAATGGAAAAGGGCCTGCGGAGCCGAGCTACTTGGGCTCTTCGGTATGAAGGCCGGTCAAGTGAGAGCTCGGCTGAGACGTCCGTGGCCTAGAAGGGCTTCACGGTTCGTGCGTTGTTCGGTCGGAAGGTGCGCACCCATAGCTCGGCATGAAGATTCGTGCCTGAAGCTCGGCAGGAAGGCCTTTGGTTGACCGGAATAACCAATCCCGTGCTCGGCGTCACCGGAATGCGGTCGAGCACAGCTGAAACGAAGCTCGGTTATTGGAAGCACTTGGTCTTGAAGTGTAGTATGGCTGTTGGCAGCCGATAAACTGCAGCCCGGCTGCCGAGCTCCCAGTAGAGTGGGCTGGCAGTTGGGTTAGGTGGTGTTCAGCGTGATTTGTGCTGACAGATGGGATAGCAGCACCAGGTGTCGAGAGACTAATGAGAGTAGATTTGGGGTGCAGAAGGTATATAAGCGGGTCTGCGCCCCCCATACGCGGACAGATGAACATTTGGTGAGACAAATACTCAACACTCTCCCTTCTCTCTATCTATCCCCTGTGTGTGTTCTAACTTGATCGTCGGAGGGGTTTTCCGGCCACACACCGCCGGGTAGCTCATCGTTGTTTGCTCGCAGGTGATCGGACAGAGACGGAGCTCGGAAGAAAGGAGTACGGGCTTGCCGGAATATTTGCTCCCCGTACAATCATCAATAAAAACAACAAAATAACGAGATCCCCCCATAGTAGTAGTAGGGGAGGGCCCCAAAATATCCGAATGTATAAGATCAAAAGGTGCACAGAAAACAGAAGTACTTTTATTGAATGATAATGCAGGTTGTTTGGCAAGTTGACAAGGTATACAATCGAAAGTATCTGGAAGTACATGACCCAATTGTCCACTAGAAACCAAAGACTTTAAGCGATTAACAGAAATATGCCCTAAGCGACAATGCCAAAGATGAAAAGGAGATAATGAGGAAGCAGATGCAGGAGCAGCGATCTGAGGAGAGTCATGAACATGAAGGTGAATGAGCTCATAGAGAAGTCCGTGCTTGCGGCCGATCCCAATAGTCTGCCCCATCTGAGGGTCCTGCACCAAACAATGAGTAGCAGAAAATGTGACAGTTAGACCAAGTTCACATAATTGACCAATAGAAATAAGGTTTAAAGTGAGAGCAGGGATATGATAAACTTGCGGTAAAGATAAAGAAGAAGTGGAAACAATACCAATATGATGGACAATCATGAGAGAACCATCAGCAGTTTGAATTGAGGAAATATGAGGAGATGAAGAGATAGAAGAAAATATAGTAGAACTGGAGGTCATATGATTACAACAGGCAGAATCAAAATACCAAGAAGAGTTACCTGGAATCACAGACAAAGCAGTAGGAGGAGGTATACCAGAAGGGGAGAGAAGGTGTTTAAACATGGCCTTTACATCCGTTGGAGAAAAGAGAGGGGTAGACGGAGCAAGAGACTCAGAAAAACCCTCAGAGGCAGCAGTAGCAGTGTGATAAGACTGATTCCCGGAACGATGAAAGCTCCCCCAAGAAGAACCACCGCGAGAAGAGTGACTGTTGAAGGATGAGCGGGAGGGATTGCGAAAACAATCCTGGTGCAGATGACCAGGACTAAGTTTGTTGCAGTATCGGCAGGTTCTGACGGGGCAATTGACCAGGAAATGCGTTGAATGAAGGCCCCGATTCTGACAATAGAGGCAGATAGTGGTCCGCTGGGTAAATGATGGCCGGTACGGAGGAATGGCAAGAACAGAGTCCATATGATGAGTTTGGAGAGTACCAAGACGAGTCTCCTCTGATAGCAGCTCAGAAATAGCTTATTCCAGAGTGGGCAAAGGATGGCGATGAAGAAGAGAGGCACATACGGGCTCAACAGATGAAGTGAGAGCCATGAGAAAGTGCACCAACCTTTGCTGATTACGATGGGCAGTAAATAAGACAGCATCTTTGCGGTGAGGCCAAGTCGGTTCGGAAAGAGCAAGCTGGTCCCAAACGGAGTACATTTGAGAAATGAAGTCATTGATGGACTGACTAGAGTCTTGGCGCATCCGATGAAGTTGGCTCTGAAGTTGATATTGATGAGCAAGACCAGTAGTCTGGTATCGTTCTTTCAAAAAATCCCAGATGTCTTTTGCAGGAGTAGTGACAGAGTCAAGCTGAAAGCGACCAAACTGAAGACTGATAGAGGTAACAGAGGTAGTTCGAAACCAGGTAATGATTTGGTAATTTTTACTGTCCCATTCCTCAAGTCGGTCTTCATATGTAGTAGTAGCAGTGGAAACAGTGGTTTCAGCAGTGTCTTTCATTGGTTGGGTCACATCCCCGGTGATAATTCGCCAGAGCTTCTTTCCTTTGAGGAAAGAAGACATGGCTTGGGCCCACAGAACATAGTTGGAACCATTCAAAATAATGGAAATGGGATGAGAGGCATCATAACGATCCATAATAAAGGTTGAATAGGGTTAAAGCAAATATGAATAGACCTGTAGGAGCAAAATTAGGTAAAACAGAGTGTACCAGTGAGTCCGGAAGGTTGAAAATAGCAAGGGAAGGTATGCTGTGCAGAGATGATGTCAGCGGCGTACGTTAGCAGAGTGCAGGGAGGAGCACATTAGCAGGAAGGCGGCGGCGCACGGTAGCGGACTGGCGTAGGCGCGGCGAGGCACACGGTAGCTGTTTTGGCGCACGCGGGTGCACACTAGTGAAGCGGCGCACGAAAGGCATACAGTAGCAGGCGCGGCGCACTGGAGCGGCAGGGCTGATGTTAACCGCGGACGTGTGGGCGTGTGGCGGATGTGAGCAGCAACAGATGGCGCGTGCAGGTGCGTGTGAGAGTGGTGGCGGAAGTGGTGACGCACCGAGAACAAAGACGGCGCGTGTGGGCGCGTGGAAGGGTTTTTGAGGACGGGCTTGGTGCCGTTGGAATCGTGAGGAAATTCCGAGTGGTTTGATGTAGTGCCACTGTGTACGGGACTAAACACCAAAATCGAAAATTGCTAGAAATGTAACACTGGGCTCTGATACCATGAAACAATAGTTTGAGAGAGTGAGAGAGAGAGAGAGAGCAACTGTATATGAAACAATAGTTTGAGAGAGAGAGAGAGAGAGAGAGCAACTGAATAGCTCTGTATTAATCTGTAATGTTGTGTGTTCATTTACAAAGAGAATGGGCTCTCTTTATAGAGAGAAGAAGGATACAATGGAGCACCGAAAGTATAAAGGTTACATTAAACAATGTAAGCACTAATACTAAAGCTGAAAGTGTGGTAGTGGGTGTTTGCCTTTACAGATAATTTACAGCTACAATGTACTATCTAATATCTAATGTATATGATATATTAACAAAAATAATCAAATAAATCTAATTTTTTTTTTTAAAAAAAAGGGACGAAATAGCAATTCCTAGAAGAATAAGGTGAAACAATCAAACCAACCTGTGAATAGTTTGTGGAACAGTAAAAACTACCTAAACTTGCAAATATTTGAATTTCAAAATTTGGAGCTGCTCATAATATTGAAACAAACCATTTGTAGGACTGTGAGGGGAAAAAAAATAGAAACGTGGGTGGGTGAGTTTTGAAAACTTGAGAATGAGTTGACTAACAAAAAATAATATGTATGAAAATTATATAATTTATGAGGGCTATTTTGAAAAAGAAAAAATTAAGGCAAAAAGTACAAATAACATCAAAATTAAGGCAAAAAGTACAAAAAAAACTTTCACTTCATATATTGAAATTAGAATAAATTATTAATAAGATTTATAGTAAATGCCAGCATTAAAATTTTGGGAGAAGACTCTGTTTGGGAAGTGGGTTGACTTTTTAGCTTTTTAATTTTTTTGACTATTTTAGCTTGAGACTAAAAAGCCTGGTTTGAGAAGGACTTTTTGACTTTTTAACTTTTTGGTGATGTGTCTTCATAATAAATTACCAAACCGCCCTTCACATAATTAATACATGTGAAGGAATTGGTTCTGCTCCTCCACGTCAGTTGATGGTGTGGACCACAATTGATTTGATTTTTTTTTTCCTCTGTTGGGCTTGGATTTGGCCTTTTTTTTATGTTTTTTTTTTAAATTTATTTTTTTTGTCATTTTTCTTTTTTTATATATTAATTAGTTCTTGTTCTTTAATTTATGTTATTTTTCTTTTTTATTTTTATTTGTATACAATAACTTTTTTTAATTTTTCAAAAATAAGTTTTCATGTGTTTTATTTATTTCTAAATTACGTCGCGAATGGTAATTTATGTTTTTATGTTTTTTTTTTAAATATTTTTGAATAAGGCGTATTTTTGTCGTTCTTTTTTTTTTTGGAATTTACGTTTTTGTAATTTTTTAAATATTTTTGAATGAGGTGTATTTTTTTTAAAAATAATTTATGTATTTTAAGTTTTTTTTTTTTTTGCAAATGATTTTTTCATGTGTTTTTTATTTTTATTTTTATTTTAATTTTTTTTTCATTTTCTGTGAAATGATAAAAAGTGAGGTTTTATTTTATTGTCTTGTGTATTTTAAATAATTTAATTTTAATTTAATTTTAAATATTTATTTTAATTTTAATTTATTTTAATTTCAATTTTATTTTAAATATTTAAATAATGTAAATAATCTAAAAAATTTAATAAGCAAAAATTTAAAATAAATATTCAAAAAATTTAAATTGTAAAAATTTAAATAATTTAAATATTCAAAAAATTATTTTAACAAAAAAAATTAAATAATTTAAATATTCAAATAATTGAAATAATTTAAAATGTTAATATTTTAAATTTAAAAACAACTCTACGCTCAAATCGTAACCAAACACATAAAATAAAACTCAATAATTAAATTATTTTTAAAACTCATAACTAACACATAACTCGAAACTTCATACTATTTTCACAACTTTACACTCAAATCATAACCAAATACATAACAAAAAAATTAAAATATTGAATTTTTTTTTTTTATAAATAGAGTTTGAATTTATTTTTATAAATTATTTTTAAAACTCATAACCAAACACATAACTCAAAACTCCATACTACTTTCACAACTCTACACTCAAATCATAACCAAATACATAACAAAAAAATAAAAATATTTAAAAATATTTTTATAAATAGAGTTTGAATTTATTTTTATAAAATATTTTAACAAAAAACAAAAAAAAAAATTAATTTTTTTTTTCAACTGTATTTTAAGTTTTTTCTTGGGAAAAGGTTTTTTTTGGAAAAAGTTTTTTTTTTTTTTACTTTTCATGTGTTGAGGCGATGCCCCTGCAAATCATGTGGGGTAGTTTCGTAAATTTAGCTGGGCATTGATTGTTGCCAAGCAGAACTCAAGTTTTTGTCTTCACTTGGCTAATTAAGCCTGTTTTGTCCTATAGTGGCTAATTTAGCCTGAAACTTGCTTCCTAAACACACATTGAACAATTTGGGAAAATGTTTGGGACACCAATAAAAAAGATCTCATCCCCCACTAATGTATTGATCATTGATGTATTTAATTTTTTTTTTTGAAAATTGTGTCTGACAGTAACATGAATAGTTCAAATCATTTTGAGAGTTATAGAAGTTGTGTTTTGTAAGAGTCTCCATCGTTACTGGAACAATTTGGCCCTGTTTGGTAGGGTTTATTTTCAACTTATTTCAGCTTTTATTTTGATAGGTTTGGTTCAGCTTAACAATACAGTTTATAACTTTTTGTAAGTTAAAAATCAATTTATTTTTTGAGTGAGGGAGGAGAAATTTAATTTATAAGTAAAAAATCAACTTATATTCACAATTATAAACTATAAACTGTTAACGTATAAGTTATGACTACTTTTTCAGAACTTTACCAAACGCGCCTTTGTATGGTCTGAGAGAGCGTGGATTTGGAGTGAGCCACCACCACCCTACCTACCCAGCGCGGCAATTCGGTTGGGCCCACATTCCCTCCTTTTGCTTCACATTTTGAATTTGAAAAAACACAAAAAATCAAAAACAACGACAAAAATAGACATAATAAAAATAATTGTCCAGAAAACGTTGTACCATTTTTGTGTTTGCGAAAGAACCCCTCATAAACACGCCTTGAAAGCGCGCTATCTCTGCCAAAATTCAAATCAAAATTTAACTCATATCAATAACCTTCCAATAAAACCCCCCAACAACAAAAACCCTAACCCTAACCCTAACCTCATACCTCAAACACTCCAAACTCCACACACAATCACCACCACACTCACACATACATAGATCCTTAACCCACAATCTTTCTAATCTTGAATCCAAACTTTTGAGGGTTTTTTTTTTTTTTTGTTGAAAATTTCAGTTTTTGATTTGATATTTTTTTGTAGAACAATAATGGAGGATGGAATTGTTTCGGATGGGTCATTTTCAATCACCAGATCTGAATCAAAGGTTGAAATCTTTATACTCGTTTAATGGTTTTGGGTTGCTTCTGGCATTTTCAGTTTAATGTTTTCTTGGTTGTTTTGATAGTCAACGGTGGGGAATAAGCGGAGTAATGCTGAGTTTGAAGAAAAATCAGAACTTGGATGTAAGAGAGTTAAATTGCCAGATCTTGAGTCTGTGTTTCGTTCCAATGGTAAGTCCTTTTTATTTTTATTGTTAGTATTAATTTTTAATATATAAATTTAAATGTTTGGTATTGAATGTTTACCCTGATGTTGTAACTTGTGTATATATGGTATGTAACATAAACCCCTTCAATTTAAAAAAAATAAAAAATAAAATAGTGTTTATTATTCAATGTGCAATAGGTTTATGAAATTATGCAATTTGCAAACTGGATCATTTGATTAGAATTCATATATAGTGTCATTGGGTTCTATTGTTTTCGCAACTTTGTAAATAAATTGTTGATTTTTTGGTGTTCTACATTTACCCAATTTTTCGAACTTCATAATTGTCCACTATTTGACTTTCTTTTTTAATTTCTCTCTATTTGGTTTCGCTTGGAACTAGTTAGGTGTTTTTGAAAACCAGTTGTTTTCTCAATTTATGTAACAGTCATTGATACCAGTTAATCCAAAATCCACAGAAAACATAGCAGGCAATCACCATTTTTTCTCTGTTGAAAAAGAGAAGTCCAATGTCTCTGAGGTTACCGAAACAACAAATTCAGATGTTGCTCGAGCAGACACAGCAGGAAGGGACACGTTAACCCCAACTCTTGACCCCACCCCCAAACTGTTTGATCTCAATACCAAAGTTTGTCTAGCTAATGATTCAACTGGTGGTGATATGCCAGCACGTGCTAACAAATTGTCCTATGACAAACAAGATAATTTTGCAACATCAAGGGCTTTTGGCTGGGATCTTAATTCAGAAGATGTTTCTAGTTCACTAAATCAATACCTGTTTTATCCTCACAAAAATCATGAACGTCTGAAAATGGGTGATGCTTTAGAGTGTGGGAGCACTACTGGTTCATTGGAGGAGAAAGATCCAATGAGAGTTTGGAAAGCGATGAAGCAAAATGGTTTCCTTTCATCTTCTCATGGAGGCGTACCAGTGCCAAAGCCACGTGGGAGGAAAAGCAAAAGTGATGGGCCCAAGAAAAAAATGGAGCTGGCGAAGAGAGAACAAGTTGATCGGTTTGCAAAAATTGCTGCTCCAAGTGGACTGCTAAATGAGTTGAACCCTGGGATTATAAACCACGTGAGAAACAGTAAACAGGTTCTTTCAATAATTGAATCCCTAGTAAGGTCTGAAAAACGTGAAAATCGTCATGCTGGATGCAAACAAGCTATCCCAATGAAGAGTGGTACTAAAGAAATTACTGATACAAAGGACTTGGAAAATTCAAATGGCTTAGGAATTAATCAAGATGGGTCCTTGACTAGTTTATCGGGGAGTCATCAGAAAAGAGGTCGCCCAATGTTGTTGAGTGGATCAGTTAACTTCAATTCAGACCTAACAGGAGGAGATGGTGACTCAAGCAGGTTAGGGAAAGGGAATTATGGTAAAATGACATGTCTGTCACCTCCAAATCAAGACAGTGAGGATGATACATTTGCGCTGAAGTTGTCATCATCTACAACTTGGGCATCGGAGGATATTAGTTATTTGTCTAATGAATCAGCAAACCTAACCAGTGTTTCTTCTCTTTCTGTTAAAGGTTAGTTTTTAGGTCTCTGATCTGCTGTGTTTCCTTGCTTGTTTTACAATGTTTACCAACCTGCCATCTGCAGGAAGTTTTAGCAAATAATAAGAAAGTCGGAATAGAAACTTCATATGTCAGAATGATGTATTCAAAGAAATTCTTGGTTGTAAAATGAGATATTTCTTTGAGTGAAGAAAAGTTGAGAAATAATAACCTGTTACAAAAATTAAAATTCATTACAACTAGATCTTGACATTAGTGCTTCATAGTTCAAACTTCTTTACAATTATAAGAAGAATGCCACAACTTCAGCTGATATGAATCTTCCTTTTGACTGTCAGCTGCTAATGTAGCTTCACGATGGTTGGAACTTCTTTATCAAGACATTAAAGGGCGACTTGCAGGTAATGCTCTACTTGGTCAAAACATCATTGTAGGTTGTTGACAGGAATAAACCCTAATATCTGCATGGATATGTACTGTTTGCTGTACTTGCAGCATTGCTATGCAGTAAGAAGAGAGTTCGAGCTGTGATTCATACAGAATTGCCTATACTAATGTCACAAGAATTCTCAAGTAATCAAGAGAACAATCCGTATGCTATGAAAAATTATGCTGTTGGATGTGCTGGCAATGCCAATGCCGATTTGCATCGTGCTAGGTGGAGTGCTCTGTTTGATCAAATGGATAAAGCCCTTTCTGAAGAAGAGAAACAACTGGTGAGTCTCTAAAGAATGGTCCCCCTTCTTTTTTTTTTTGCAGTTTCAAGAAGAGGATATGCTGTGTCTTCTAAAGATGAAAACCTGTGGGAACATACAATAATACAGCCTGAAATTTGAATGGTTCCAATGAAGAAATTAGGTAAGAGGATTGGCAAGTAATTCTAAGGCCTTTGTCATTGGAATTGGTATGATGGACAATGCGTTACTGCAAGTCTAAACAAACCGACCGGATTACTGACAATCATCTTTCTTCTTCATTTGTTGGTCAACTTAGTTTTTTCCAATTTCGGAACTTTAAATGGAGTATATATTTAGGTAAGGATCTTTAAGCTAATGTAATGAGCAATTATTTCATCAAGACTTCACGTGTCTAGGTGTTGTGTAAATTGGAGAAATTTATAATATTTCTTCAGAACACAAGGCCTTTTCTTTTAAAGGAAGAAAAGATGTTACCACCAACTTTTTGGAATACCCAAATACAGTTCACCAATCTGTAAAACCAATTTCTTCTGTTCGACATGTTATTTGTTATATCTTCTAAGGAAAGGTTTACGAACTTCTTCTTCTTTTTTTTCCCTTCTTATTACCAATTTCAGGAAAGTTGGTTGAACCAAGTAAAAGAGATGCAGCTCCACTGTGAAAGGGGCCTTCAACTTTTCCAGTCTAATGCATCACATGGTTCACAATGGTTGGGAACACTAGAAAATGACTCCAGGTAAATCCGCCTTTACATGCTTAAGAGGTACAAAATGTTTTAGATGCCTTTCTGTGTTGAATTACCATTGACATCACAGACAGATTAAAAGGTCTACATTGATGTCGTAAACTTGTAGTTAATCATGCGTTGACTATGTTGGAAAACAAGTACAACTCGAATTACTATCTCTGAACTATGTTTCCAAGTCTATATGTAAATACTGGAAGGTCAAAAGGAAATGCAGTATTATCCTCTTGATTTTGAATGTTTCCTTTCTAATATTTTAATATTTTTTACAAGTTTTATAGAAGAAAAGACAACAAAAAAATATTTAGGGTAAATTCTACTAACTTCCCCTGAAGTTTTAGAGAAAATACAACAAGTCCCATAGTTTTGGCATAATTACGTTTGCATGAATGTATAAAATCTCTGATTCCCAGCTTTATAGACCCGAATTTGAAGGAATTTTGATAAGTTCCCCTAACATGTAAAAACCTAGTTGTAATTTGCTTTACTAGTACTTTGGTTCTGTTGTCTTAGATATTTCTCCTCACAAAGTAAGAGGACAACCAATTTTAGTTGAAGTAGTGTTTTAAAATTTGTAAATTGGGAATTATTGTCATATTTATCTACATGTACACTCTATGCTGTGAGCCTGTAGCCATTTATTTAATAAGAAGTGACAATATTGTTAATATCACCAATTCTAGATGCTTGAAATTATTTATGTTTTGAAAAAATTTCATCGTACTGTAGGTGAATTTTCTTTTTGAATGATCTTGGACAAATCATCTTTTTGGTGGAAATTGTTCCATAGACCAACTACAAGAAACAACAAACAATTCATTACAGAACTTAGTTGTTTTGGGCGAACAAATCACAATTGCCAAACTTGTCCTTCTAGTTTCAATATTATTTTTTATATTTGACACCTTGGTTCAAAATTAACATGGTTTTTGCTTGACATCAACATACATTACACATAAATTTTGCAACCTCTAGAAAAGTGTTGGTTGTTCATACCTCACAAGTATGCCTAAAGTTATCACTGGCTGAATCATATTTATCCAACATACAACTTTGCTATCCTATCCTCAATTTACTATGGAAGTTAATAGTTCCTTGAATTGTGTTAAAATTTCACTGTTTTCTTTGTTATACAGATTAGAGGAAGTGGAAAACTCGGAAAGAGAATTAGCTATCGGGGCAGCTGCAGCTTCTATTTATTCAACATGCAACTTTCTGTTGTCGATGGAAAATCTACCCTGTTTGTGATTGTTTGACTCTAACCTCACCAAATAATCAACATATTTCTAATTATACTGAATTTTCTGTCTTGATTGTAGTCTTGTTAAATCTCCACATGCATTTAGCAAATAAACATTCTAGGTCTGTCCGTAGAGAAGGCTTTGTGTATTTGTTGAGTTTGTTATTGTGTAACATTAGAAGAGGATGATATCATTTAATTTTTCGAGTTTAATTGTCATTCTTTCTCCAATTGGGGATGAATTGATTGTTGTTAAAATTTTATAGTTGGAATCAATGAATTATTGATAATTGAATTCATGTTCTTCGATGTTTCTTGTGTATGATTTTGGTTCTTCTGTCATCTGACTATATCATGAAATAAAGTCAGTTTGGTCATTGTATGTAAAAAAGTTAACGCTTCATTTGGGAACTTAGGAGAGGAAGGGAAAGAAGAGCAAGATTGTGTTTTTTTTTATTGAGTGTTGTTATTAGGCATTCCATCAATTATTGTAGATCACCTATTTCTTTGACCCCTATTTATAAATTCTAAAATCTTTAAAATGTCTTTCCTCTCCTTAAATAATATCAAAGTTGTCTTTGTGAAAACATTACACCCATTCAAGCATACTCCCACACCCCAAAAAACCCTATCTTCTAAAACTCTCAACAAAACTTATGACGGTGGAACCTCTCAAAACCGATGGAAGAAAATTTGTTCACCACTTGTGACCACTTGTCACGGTGATTAAGAAGTTTTTTCTTTGTTTGATCACCAGTTTTGTTAATCTATTTGAATTTTTTACATAGACAATACAACCTACTTTCATGCTTTTGTAGTTGGTTTTTTGTCATTCATCCATGGTCTCACTGTATTTGTAAGTATTGTTCTTCTCCTTAGAGTCTTTTCTAACATTGTCAATTTAAAGTTATATATTTCTATTAGATGATTGCTATTTCATCTTTACATACTTGTTCATGACCTTGCAATGAGAAAATAATGTTTGGTTATTTGTATTCGAACAAATAAACAATGTTTGGGCCTGTATTTCTGAGAAAAAATAACGAACAATTTTTATTATCTTTGTCATGTTTTTCCAAGAAATTTATCCTTACAAGGCCAATCTCCTCTGAGCTAAGAATATCATCAAAGTTTTGAACCTCCTCTGAGCTTATACTGTTTTACTCTTCTCGTTTTATGGAGTTGTGATTGTCAAAAAAACTTTAATTTATTGTCATTGTCGAAGAAGTGTATGTAATCGAATGGTTGCCACCGTTACTGTTGGAATATTGCCACCAAAGGGTTTTTAAAGTTTTGAAGGTGGATAGGTTTTGAAGGTGAAATTTGGGAAAGATGGATGGGTGGTAATTAGGGGTGCAATTTGGGCGGGCTTAACCTGAGCAACTCGAGCCCAGCCCGAATTTTTTTAGGGCTTGGACAAAATATTTTCAAATTTGGTACGGGCTTGGGCAAAAATTCAAAAGTCCCGAATTAAATTTGGGCGGGCTTGGGCAAAAACGTCAAACAACCTGAGCAACCTGAAACCTGAATTATATATATATATATATAAATATTAAATATATATATATATAAATTATTAGCCATTACATGATATTAAAGTAATTTATATTATTAAATTATATTGAATATATATTATATATACAAATAACATAAAATCTTAATTTTTTTCTTTTTATTTTCACTCATAAATTGTAAGGACTACTATAGTGGCATCTCCCTTACGTTATATAAATTATTTATTTTGATGGTATTAATGATTTTCTATGAATAAAAAAAAATTGCAAATAGAGTCAAATTTTAATAATTTAATAATGTAGCTGCAAAAAAAAAAAAAACCTAAAAAAAAAAAAAACGTAAAAAAACTAAAACTAAAATTCATTTACAACTCGGGTTTAATTCGGGTCGAGCTTGGGCAGACAACCACGGGTTACAATTCGGGCTTGGGCAGGTCTCAGCACAACTTGGGCTAGGCTTGGACAACCTCCCAACCTGCCCGAATCCGCCCGAGTTGCATCCCTAGTGGTAATGGAGGTGGATGTTCTCATAAACCCTATCTCATGATGTAGTGGGTGTATGAGTTTAATTGTGAGATGTGATGTCTCAAAATTATTGATATCATTTTTAGTAATTTCATTTAAGGTTATTATTGTAATAAAAAATGCCAAAAAATAAGAGTTCAAAATAATTGATGGGTGCTAATAACTGTACTTTTTTTGTTCTTCTTATTTGGAATACAAAATACAAAATGATTCATTTTTATATTATCCAAATAAGATTTTTTTTTTTCTATATTTAAAAAAGTTGTTTTGGCATTAAAAAAAAATAATAATCTATTGATTTTTTTTCTCCCTCTTCTAATCTTCACTTTTAGGGAAAATTATTCAATAATTTTGGAACATTACGTGGCCATACTCCAAACCAATCACCAATTACTTAAGCTTCATTTGGGAACAGGTTTTTTTAATAACTTTTTGATTTTTTGACTAAAATATGATGTAAAAAAAATTAGTATGTTTGGGATGAGTTTTTGATTTTTTACGAAAAGATGTGCAAAAAATAAAGAGAGAATAGAATCTTTGATTTTTTTATATAAGTTGTTAGTTTTTTTAGTGATTTTTTTAACTTTTTGGCTAAAAAAGTCACTTGCCGAACGAGGCCTTAGCCTCATGTTGTTCTTCTATCCCTAACATAAATCATGGGCCCCTGAACTTCTCTACCAATCAAAACTTTATGGAGCACTACGTATTCATATTTCGAAAATACTGAATAATCACCTCACTTTTAAAGATGCAAAATTTGAATTTTAAGAGATTGGTTTCTTTTAATTTCTTTCCATTTCATCATAATTTATCCCTTTCTACTATCCAAGCTGGTGATATGAACGGTAAGAAATGCATTTTTTTTTTCTCTTCAAATCACAGAATCCAAACGGATTGTGGAGAAATTAGTGTAATTGTATGCAATTTTGAATAACATTTCATGATTCTATCTCAATAATAAGATGGCATTGTTTCTTGAAAAAAGAAAAAAGAAAAAGATGGCGTTGTTGTTATCCATAAAAATAAAAAAATTCACTTTGCATGTAACTCTTTGTTAAATAAAATGACAAATTATGTTAACGGTATCTATAATTTGAGAAATTTTATTTCTACACACCTAATTAACTGAGGACATATTTTTAATAAAATTTTAATTTAATAACAATTATATTCTAAATTAAAATGACTATAATAAACATCCAACAACACTTATCTTGTAAGAAAAAAAATTTATGTACCCATCTTTTAAGAACACTCTTATATTCGAGCTTCCGAACAATTCGATTCGTTGCAGTCTGATGCTCGGCCAACCGCTTCCTATAAGATCAAAATCAAAAGCAAAAGCATATTGTGCTTTACAAACATCCAAAAACAATTTAAAAAAAAAAAAAAAAACACAACAGTTCCACTGATCAATCATTACACCTCCAAATCTCTCGATGATGGTTTGATAGCGTGACATTCCTTACACGTTGACACCACTGACCTGAAAAACCTCCGGCCACACCCCATCGCCTTTCTACCGCCTTCTTTCTTCCCTCTCAACCTTTCTTCCACCGCAACTTCCGCCTTTCTCCGCCGCGAAACCTGTTGGCTCAATTTCGGCTCCGCCGCAATAAGCTGCCACCGTTTTGAAGACCCATATTGTCTAACCATCTCTCTTGCCAACACAGGCATTTTGACCCTAACAACTTTCGAAGCTCTGTTCAATAGCTTCTTCTAATCGAAAGAAGATGAAGAAGGTTTGCTTGTTCTCGTTCTGGCGCTGCTGCTGCTAGAGTTGTTGCTTCGAGACGACGACATTGAGGATCGGCTAGTCGAGCTCGAGCAAGAATAAGGAGTGTTTGTGGGTTGGGTTGGATTTGGGACTGGGAAAGAGTGAAGTAAGGGACGGCCATTGAAGAAGAGATGATCGGCTGATGAAGAAGGTGATGGTGTCACTATAATAGTTATGAGTAAAAGATATAATTGTAACTTTAGTGTGAATCGAGAAAATGAATCAAAAAACAAATTAATAGGTGTGTATTGAGAAAAGATGTATATTGAGATAATCAAGTATGTGAAAATAGAATTTTTCTTATAGTTTGGACCTTGAGTTACTTTGGTTCATGACTTTTTAATTGTGACACATTTGACTCTAAATTTTGAATCTTATTCTAAATAAGGACAATTGAAGATATCATTGCTCAATTTCAAGGGTAAAATCATCAATTTAATAAAATATAAATTAATTTGATAAAAATAAATGTCAAAAAAATATTTTTAAATTTTTAAAAATTATTTCTACCAACTAAAGATAAAATTATGTAAAATTGACATTTATTTTTTTTATTTTTTTACCAAATTAATTTTTATTGTGTGCTCGGAGGATGATCATGTAATGGATGGTTTATTTTATTTTTATTAAATTAGTTTATATTTTTTCAAAAGTCAAATATGACAACGACTTTGATATAATTATTAAACTAATCCATTAAATCAAAAAATTCAAAACTAAAAATATTTCATATATTAAATATATCGATTACGCATTAAAAGCATAATAATCACTCATTATATAATTATCATCTAAACACATAATAAAAATTAATTTGGTAAAATAAATAAATAAATATCTAAAAGATTTATCAATTTTACATAATTTTATCTTTGGGTAGAAATTATTTTTAAAAATTCAAAAATATTGTTTTGACATTAATTTTGGTCAAATTAATTTATATTTTATCAAATTGATAATTTTGCCCTTGAAATTGAATAATAATATATTCAATTGTCCTAATTTGAAACATGATCCAAAATTCAAGATCAAATGTGTCACAATTAAAAAGTTAAAAACCAAGTAATACGAATAGGGGTGAGTATGGTCCGAATTGGACCGAATTGGAGTAAAACCAGGACCAATCCGTTATCTACGGATCCTTAAAAATTGGAATCAATCCAATTCGTTTAAATCGTGGAACCAATTCGAACCAATCTATTTAAACACAGATTGAATTGGTTTAGGACCACGGATTTACATAATTAAATAACAAAAAAATATATATAACACTTTAATTTGAAAAAAATATAAATATAGCACCATATTAGTTTCACAATAGCAACATGTCTTTTCATAATAGCAACAAACTGTTCTAGAATTTAAACCACCATAAGAAAACTAGTTTCACTATAAGTATTTAGACCATTACAAATTAACACTAAAACTAGCAAACAAAAGTAATCAAAGAAGATACTATGCAAGTTTAGGTTTGGATTTAAGTTTTATATGAAATAAAAGAAGATACTATGCAAGAGAGTGTATAATAAAGATATAGACTATTTATATACGGTCTGAATCGGTTCTAATCCGGAACCATGAGGTTCAATTCGGAACCAATCCGTGAATTACGGATTTTTAATTTTTCAATTCGGAACCGAACCACGGATTCAAAAAACCAATCCAAACCTACTGGATTGAACTGGACTGGATCGAATTACAGATTTCACTGATTCTTTACTCAGCCCTAAATACGAATCTTAAACTATATGGACTGTTAGTATAGCGATCCCGGTTGTCCCTTTACGGTTCTGTTGTGTTCCAGACTCGGTTCCGTGAAGTTGGTAGTGGTATCTATCTTGTTGTTGTCCTTTAATTCCACTTGATTGAGTTTTAGGATGTTTTGAGCAGGGTTGTTACAGGTTGGTTAGGCCTTGGTTTCAATTCCTTGTTGTTCAGTTTTTAGGCGATCCGCTCGAGCGGGTCTTCTTGCGCTCGAGCGGGGATTGCATACCTCCAGTATTTCGTGTTCCTGCAAAACTTCTGCAGATGTGATTTTTACGCTCAAGCGGGTTTGTTTACGCTCGAGCGGTAGCGCTCAAGCGCGTTTGTTAGCGCTCGAGCGGGTAATATCTTTTTGGTGTAAGTTCTGGGAGGGGGAAATCTACGCTCGAGCGGACTGGTTTTCGCGCTCGAGCGGATGTACTTTATTCTTGTGTCTTGGCGCTCGAGCGGGCCTTTTTGCGCCCGAGCGGACCTAGTTTTTGTTCTTGACGCTCGAGCGTTGTGTTTTCCGCTCGAGCGGGAATATCGTATATCAGTTGGCAGCTGGACAGTTTTAAATCACTTTTTAACATTCTTTCTCTCTCTTACTTTTCCAAAAACACCATTGTTGAGCTTCTCACTCTAGAGCTCTACATTCTCTCTAGATTTTGATCTAGTTAGGGTGTTTTCCTCACCTTTGGTCTTTACAAAAGAGTTGTTGATCGTCGAGGGCTATCTTTGGATCCGAGAAACTCGTGATTTGGAGCAAGTTCGTCTTCATCATATTTTTCGTTGGTTGTCATCTTTTGAGGTAGGGGTTCCTACTCACTCTTATGGTCTTTGACCTAGATTTTTAGTTGTTTTGATAGAGTGTTGAACTTGGAAAATTTTAGGACTTAGGGTTTCAAAATGTGTAAAAAGGGTTTTGTGATTTTGGGCTCATAACTTGGATTTTGAGTTCCAAAGTGATGATATAGTTGTTGGTTGTTGATATTAGGCCATTGGGTCAATATTGGGAAAGGGGGTAGAAAACCCTAATTTGTGGTATAAATTAATTGACATAATTAACTTGGGAAAATTGTGAGCTTATGAAATTGTGTTGGAAATAATGAAATTGGCTCATTATGTTGTGAAATGATGGAGTTGGATTTATAAATCGTTCGATTTTGAAAGCATTGATATTTTATCTGTTGGAGCTTTTATTATCTGTTTAGAAATAATTGCTTGGGCTACCGGTGGAGGGTAGTTTTGATTGTTGTAGACAATGCATGATGATTAGGCAAACTAAAACTAATCAGTTGGACATGTCATAGAGTATGACGGTTGATAGAATACATTAACGTTATGTATTGATTGATTGTGTATATGACCTTTGTGTATATATGCATTGTGTGTGTGTGGGAGGAGATAGAGGATGTACTCCACGGTTTAGGGGAAGATAGGGGATGGACCTCTAAACCGGACGTTGTTTGGGAGGAGACAGGGGATGGACTCCACTGATACAGCTCATATGCTTGTCAGAAAATGTGTTGATACAGCTCGTATGCTTGTCATTGGAAGTGTGGATATAGCTACTATGCATATCTGTTGAAATGTGGATACAGCTTGTATGCTTATCTGTTGAGATATTGATATAACTAGTGTGTTTATCTATTGTAAAAAAAGGAAAAATGTTTAATATGAGTCTTTGTCTCATATAAGTGGTTGGCCAGGTTCTGAGCTATTGATGGAAACTGTGAAATTGATAAGGAATGAAAATGGATTATGAATTGGTTTATGAAAATTGAACATTTATCAATTGCTAATGTCTTAGTCATTGCTCATACTGTTTTTAGCATATCTCTACTGGGCTGTGGCTCACCCTATATGGGAATATTATTTTCAGGTACAGGTAGCATGCCACCTCCAAGGACATAGCTTGGGAGGCTTGAGGCAGGCGGATTGTTTTGTTTATTTTCTTTTGGTGTATTACATGTAAATTCAAGCCAAAGGCTTTATATGTATTGAGTTAGTACTCTTCTTTTTGTAACCAAGTGTTAACTTGGAAAGCTGTAAGCCCGTAGGGCATCTGCTTTTGTTGATTAACATGTAATACTTTTGTAAGGAACTACTCTGCTGAATAGAAGAATATTTATCTTTTATACCAATTCATGTCTATGTTAATGGGTTTTAATGTTATTATTATGAGGGCGTTACAACTTGGTATCAGAGCGTACCGGGTTCGAATATTTTGGTTACGTGGGAAGTGATTAGGATCACAATGGGTTTGTCTCGCTTGATAGAGACTTAGATGAAGTGTCATATGCTATGTGCTTAATTGATAACATGCTTATGTGACTAGGTGGGTATGGAATGTAGTTTCTAGGATGTTGATCGGATCCTTGGGTTGCTGGGAGTCTTGTTGGAAAAGCACTTGATCAATGCTGTTTCTAACCGGAACTCTAGTAACGCCTCGAGACTATCATTATCCGGAAATGAAATTCGTAAATGCTTATGTGTTTATGTGCTTACGTGGAGTGAATTACAGTTGTCTATGCATTAGGACGCGAGCGTTATAGCTTCGGCACATTTGTGAGTGTGCTAATAGTCTTGGTTATCTTTATTAGGATGTCAGGACGGGGGCGTGGTAAGCGTGGCAGGCATGGTAGGCAGGAGGTACCTCTATCGGAGGAGGTTCCGGCAGTGCAGGAGGGAGTTGGTCAGGCCAATGTGGCTGAGCCAGCGGGTCAGCAGGCTATGGGCGCCTTGGCCCGAGAGATAGCGGGGGCTTTGGGTATTCTCAGAGCTGAGAATCAGGTTGCTGAGGCAGGGCCTTCTTTCTTGAAGAGGGAATTCTTTCGGTCTAAGTCGGACGAGTTTGTCGGGGATCCAAAGGAGCCACTTAAGGCTGACGAGTGGTTGGAACAAATGGAGAAGACGTTCGAGATGCTTGGCATCGAGGACGGGGCTTTGAAGGTGACCTTGGCATCCTTCCAGCTGAAGGGAGATGCGGGTCAATGGTGGAAGTATGAGAAGGGCAGTGTTGGTGGTGCATGGGAGGCGTTTGTGAATGCTTTCCAGGAGAAGTTTCTATCTTCAGCTGCGAGGGAGAAGCTGAGAGAGCAGTTTTGCCAGCTTAGACAGCAAGGCTTGTCTGTGGCCGAGTTTGAGGCTACTTTTACCAGTCTGTCCAGGTTTGCACCTGAACTGGTGGCGTCCGAGGAACGCCGTTGCTTTGAGTTTGAGCGGAAGTTGAGGCGAGGCCTCAAGTTGAGGATTGGTGGATCTTTCATCCGGGAGTATAGACGTTTGGTGGATGCGGCAGCTCATATGGAGCTCATGATGCAGGAGGAGGATGAGGGGCAGAGAGGCTCCAAGAGGAGCCAAGATGGTCAGGGTGACGGCAGGAGACATAGGGGTTCTAACCCTCAGCAGTCTTAGGGTGGTGTGGCTAGATCGACCTTTCCAGTGCCGAGTGCGGGCTCTGGGAGAGGTAGTCAGGGAGGTTTGACTTGTTTTGCATGTGGCCAGCTGGGTCACAAGTCTTCGGTTTGCCCGCAGAAGGGAGGGGGTCAGCGAGCTGCTTCTTCTTCAGCTAGACCTCAGGGCCAGAGTCAGGGCAGGGGCCAGCCTTTGTCTTGCTATCAGTGTGGTCAGCCTGGGCACCTGAAGAGGTATTGCCCACAGTTGAGTGACACTTCGGGAGCGTCTGGTTCTAGGCAGACGCAGAGTTATCAGCCAGCTTAGTCTGTGCAGGTCTCGAGAGCCAATCTGGGAGCCTCGTCATCACAGTCTGTGCAGCAGTCTTTTGCTCCTAGAGGTGAGCAGGTGGATCAAGGGCCTACAGGGCGCGTGTATGCTGTTACCGCGCAGGACCTAGTACTGGCTCCATCAGTGGTGAGAGGTACTTTTCTGTTTTGCAACTCGGTTGCTAGTGTGTTGATTGACACGGGAGCATCTCATTCTTTTGTATCTGCTGCATTTGCATCTGTTTTGGAATTGGAGTTGGCACAGTTAGCATCTCCTATTTGTGTGATATCGCCTATTGGTGGTGAGTTGATCTTGAAACAAGGTGTTAGAGGTTGTGATATAGAGGTCGCCGACCATAGGCTTCCTTTTCCATTTGTGGTCATGCCCATGAAGGGTTTTGATGTTATTTTGGGTATGGACTGGCTATCATCATACCGGGCTGTTATTGATTGCTACCGCCAGAGGGTCACGGTTTGTACCTTGAACGGGGAGTGTTTCCATTTCTTGGGGGATCGGGTTGGTAGTGTGTTGCCACCGATGTATGATCCACGAGGGCGGAGTGAGCTTAGTGGTCTACTTGCTAGCTTTTTGAGTGGTGAGTGTGATGAGACTCAAATTGTTTTGCCGAGGGTGGTTTGTGAGTATTCGGATGTCTTTCCCGAGGATCTCGTTAGTTTGCCACCTCGTCGAGAGATAGAGTTCTGTATTGATTTAGTGCTCGGCACAACGCCGATTTCTATGGCACCTTATCGTTTTGCCCCAGCCGAGTTGAGTGAGTTGAAGATTCAGCTCCAGGAATTGCTAGATAAGGGTTTTGTTCGCCCTAGTGTTTCACCGTGGGGAGCACCGGCCCTCTTTGCTAAAAAGAAAGATGGTGCCTTGAGATTGTGTATAGACTACCGGAAGTTAAATCGGGCTACGGTCAAGAATAAGTACCCTATGCCCCGTATAGATGATCTGTTTGACCAGTTGAAGGGTTCCCGTTGTTTCTCTAAGATAGACTTGAGATTGGGTTACCACCAGTTGAGGGTCAGGGAGGAGGATATTCCTAAGACGGCATTCCGTACGCGGTATGGCCATTATGAGTTTCTGGTGATGCCATTCGGGCTTACCAATGCACCGGCAGTCTTTATGGACTTGATGAACCGGATCTTCCGGGAATTCTTGGATCGATTTGTAGTCGTTTTCGTGTACGACATTCTTATCTATTCGCCTTCTGAGGAGGAGCACGAGGAACACTTGAGAGTGGTGCTTGAGTTACTTAGAGCCCATAGGCTGTATGCCAAGTTTGGGAAGTGTGAGTTCTGGCTAGGAGAGGTGAAATTCTTAGGCCATGTGGTATCCAGGGAAGGAGTGTCTATTGATACGTCCAAGGTTGAGGCAGTGCAAGATAGGGATGGCAATTTGAAACCGGCCCGACGGGGATCCCCGACCCCGACCCCGATTTTAACGGTTTTTCCCCGAAAAATACCCCCGACGGGGAGAAGACGGTATTTGAAAATCAATCCCCGATCTGTTTCGGGCCGGGGACGGTGATCAGTGTTTAAGCCCCGGCCCGGCCCCGTCCCCGTCCCCGTCCCCGTCCCCGGCCCCGACCCCGTCCTCGAAATTTCCTGAAATAAAATTACTTTTATACCCCTTATATAATATATATATATATATATATATATATATAACATATATATATATATGATAAACCCGTCCCCGAAGCTCTCACTCTCACTCTCTCAACTCTCGTTCTTCTCTGTCTCTCAACTCTCTCACTCGGTCTCACTCAGTCTCACTCTCTCACTCTCGTTCTTCTCTCTCACTCTCTCAACTCTCGTTCTCTCTCACTGGTCGATCTCCATCGCCGATTTCTCACTCTCTCAACTCTCTCACTCGATATCTCACTGGAGAGCTTCGTGTCGATCTCCATCGCCGATCTCTCACTCTCTCAACTCTCTCACTCGATCTCTCACTGGAGACTCCATCGCCAATCTCCTCCGATCTCCTCATCCGCCGATCTCCACCGCGGATGATCTGTAATTTCTTAATCTGTAAATTTTTTTTTTATCTATAATTTTTTAATCTGTAAATTTTGTTTTGATCTGTAATTTTTTTTTGATCTGTTGATGAGGATCGGGGAATTTCGGGGTCGGGGAAACCCGATCCCCGTTGGGGACGGGGATGGGGACTACGAAAGGTTCCCCGTCGGGGATCGGGGCCGGGGCCGGGGAAGTTTTGGCCATCGGGGATCGGGGACGGGGAGGGTGATCCCCGGCCCCGCCCCGCCCCGTTGCCATTCCTAGTGCAAGACTGGGCACAGCCTAAGAGTGTGTTTGAGATCCGCAGTTTTCTGGGATTAGCTGGGTATTACCGTCGGTTTGTGAGAGATTTCTCCAGGCTAGCTTCGCCGTTAACTAGATTGACGCGGAAAAGGGGTCAAGTTTGTGTGGAGTGAGACTTGCGAAAAGTCGTTCCAAGAGTTGAAGGTTAGATTGACCACCGCTCCGATTTTGATTATTCCGGAGAGAGGGTTGGGTTATGCGGTTTATTGTGATGCCCCGCGAGAGGGTTTGGGTTGTGTGTTAATGCAAGAGGGGAAAGCGGTAGCTTATGGCTCACGTCAGTTGAAAATTCACGAGAAGAATTACCCTACACACGACCTAGAGTTAGCAGCAGTGATCTTTGCATTAAAAATTTGGAGGCACTACCTTTATGGTGAGAGGTTTGAGGTGTTCTTGGACCACAAGAGTTTGAAGTATCTGTTTACACAGAGAGACTTGAATTTAAGGCAGAGGAGATGGATGGAGCTCATTGAAGACTACGATTTTGAGTTGCACTATCACCCGGGAAAGGCCAATGTTGTGGCCGATGCCCTTAGTAGGAAATCCATTAGTGATGTAGCTTGTATAGCCATCCGGGAATGGGGGATGTTGGGTGCGCTTGGTGAGTTTGATTTGCTTCTGGGCGAATCTGTTGAGGCTGCGGCCTTGTTTTCTATTGTTGCGCAGCCTACACTTGTGACCCGAGTGTTAGAGACACAGAGAGGTGACCTCGAGGTGGAGTCTTTCCGAGAGAAGATCTCCAGTAGAAAAGTTGAAAAGGGTGTGACGGTGTATACCGACTAGAGTGTGAGATACCGAGACCGTTTGTTTGTACCGGAGTCTTGCCGAGAGGAAGTACTCCGAGAGTTTCACCATTCACGCCTTGCGGTGCATCCGGGAGGCACTAAGATGTATCAGGATTTGGGTCGCCAGTTTTGGTGGCGGGGTATGAAGAGAGATGTGGCTGTTTTCGTATCAAAGTGCCTTACTTGCCAGCAAGTGAAGGCCGAGCATCAAAGGCCAGCGGGTTTGTTGCAACCCTTGCCTATTGCCGAGTGGAAGTGGGAGCATGTCACTATAGACTTCGTTGTAGGTCTTCCGAGGACTCAGCGAGGTAGTGATGCCATTTGGGTGGTTGTAGACCGGTTGACTAAGTCGGCGCACTTCATTCTTATGCACGTGAGAGATTCGGTAGATCATCTTGCCGACTTGTATATTCGGGACATAGTGAGATTGCACGGGGTCCCAGTGACGATCGTCTTAGATAGAGATCCTCGTTTTACTGCCAGGTTGTGGCAGAGTTTGCAGAGTGCCTTGGGCACTAAGTTGACCTTTAGTACGGCTTATCATCCTCAGACTGACGGGCAGTCCGAGCGTACTATTCAGATCCTTGAGGATATGCTTCGAGGTTGTGTCCTTGACTTTAGTGGGATGTGGGAGAGGCACTTGCCCTTGGTGGAGTTTGCTTACAACAACAGTTTCCAGTCTAGCATCGGTATGGCACCGTTTGAGGCCTTGTATGGCCGACCGTGTAGGTCTCTAGTGTGTTGGGCCGAGGTGGGTGATGCACCTCTGTTGGGTCCGGAGATGGTTAGGAAGACGACGGAGAAAGTTGAGCTTATCCGTAGGAGGCTTGTTACAGCCCAGAGTCGCCAAAAGAGTTATGCCAACCGTAGGAGGAGGCCTTTGGCGTTTGAGGTAGGTGATCATGTTTTCTTGAAAATATCACCTAGGCGAGGTTTGATGAGGTTCGGGAAGAGTGGGAAGTTATCCCCTCGATTTATTGGTCCCTTTGAAATCCTTGAGAGGATTGGGGAAGTTGCTTATCATTTGGCTTTGCCACCGCAATTGTCCGGGGTTCATGACGTCTTTCATGTTAGTATGCTTCGGAAGTATGAGCCGGATCCGTCCCATGTGTTGGATTAGACCAACTTGGAGGTAGATGAGGATGCCTCGTATGAGGAGAGACCGGTTCGGGTCTTGGATAGACGGGATCAAGTCCTGCGTGGCAAGACCATCCCTTTGGTAAAGGTTTTGTGGAAACATCACGGAATGGAGGAAGCCACTTGGGAACGTGAGTTGGAAGTCCGTGAAAAGTATCCGGACATGTTTATTGATGTGTAATTTTGTAATGAAATTCTGTAATATTGTTGAACTTTAAGAGCATTGTATATGTCTTAAGTTGTGAAACATTGTGAATGTTTGGGTTAATGAAAGTTTGTTTTAACATTGCGTATGTTAAGTACATTGTGGAAATGCAAGCATGATATAAATGTTGCATGTATTAAGAAATGGTGAGAAACAGGTTGAAATTAATAGATTTCAAAAGAATGCATGTTGATAATGCAGGTTGTTATGAATAATGTGTTTTGCCTCTTGAAAAGAGATGGAATTGACCGGTAAGGGGTCGGGTTGTTTAATATTATGTTGTAATATTGTTGAGAATGGAGAAAACTTGTTTTTGAAAAACTTGTGTTTAATTTCGGGGACGAAATTCTTTAAGGGGGGGGGAGGTTATAGCGATCCCGGTTGTCCCTTTACGGTTCTGTTGTGTTCCGGACTCGGTTCCGTGAAGTTGGTAGTGGTATCTATCTTGTTGTCGTCCTTTAATTCCACTTGATTGAGTTTTAGGATGTTTTGAGCAGGGTTGTTACAGGTTGGTTAGGCCTTGGTTTCAATTCCTTGTTGTTCAGTTTTTAGGCGATCCGCTCGAGCGGGTCTTCTTGCGCTCGAGCGGGGATTGCATACCTCAAGTATTTCGTGTTCCTGCAAAACTTCTGCAGATGTGATTTTTACGCTCGAGCGGGTTTGTTTACGCTCGAGCGGTAGCGCTCGAGCGGGTTTGTTGGCGCTCGAGCGGGTAATATCTTTTCGGTGTAAGTTCTGGGAGGGGGAAATCTACGCTCGAGCGGACTGGTTTTCGCGCTCGAGCGGATGTACTTTATTCTTGTGTCTTGGCGCTCGAGCGGGCCTTTTTGCGCCCGAGTGGACCTAGTTTTTGTTCTTGACGCTCGAGCGTTGTGTTTTCCGCTCGAGCGGGAATGCCGTATATTAGTTGGCAGCTGGACAGTTTTAAATCACTTTTTAACATTCTTTCTCTCTCTTACTTTTCCAAAAACACCATTGTTGAGCTTCTCACTCTAGAGCTCTACATTCTCTCTAGATTTTGATCTAGCTAGGGTGTTTTCCTCACCTTTGGTCTTTACAAAAGAGTTGTTGATCGTCGAGGGCTATCTTTGGATCCGAGAAACTCGTGATTTGGAGCAAGTTCGTCTTCATCATATTTTTCGTTGGTTGTCATCTTTTGAGGTAGGGATTCCTACTCACTCTTATGGTCTTTGACCTAGATTTTTAGTTGTTTTGATAGAGTGTTGAACTTGGAAAATTTTAGGACTTAGGGTTTCAAAATGTGTAAAAAGGGTTTTGTGATTTTGGGCTCATAACTTGTATTTTGAGTTCCAAAGTGATGATATAGTTGTTGGTTGTTGATATTAGGCCATTGGGTCAATATTGGGAAAGGGGGTAGAAAACCCTAATTTGTGGTATAAATTAATTGACATAATTAACTTGGGAAAATTGTGAGCTTATGAAATTGTGTTGGAAATAATGAAATTGGCTCATTATGTTGTGAAATGATGGAGTTGGATTTATAAATCGTTCGCTTTTGAAAGCATTGATATTTTATCTGTTGGAGCTTTTATTATCTGTTTAGAAATAATTGCTTGGGCTACCGGTGGAGGGTAGTTTTGATTGTTGTAGACAATGCATGATGATTAGGCAAACTAAAACTAATCAGTTGGACATGTCATAGAGTATGACGGTTGATAGAATACATTAACGTTATGTATTGATTGATTGTGTATATGACCTTTGTGTATATATGCATTGTGTGTGTGTGGGAGGAGATAGGGGATGTACTCCACGGTTTAGGGGAAGATAGGAGATAGACCTCTAAACCGGATGTTGTTTGAGAGGAGATAGGGGATGGACTCCACTGATACAGCTCATATGCTTGTCAGAAAATGTGTTGATACAGCTCGTATGCTTGTCATTGGAAGCGTGGATATAGCTACTATGCATATCTGTTGAAATGTGGATACAGCTTGTATGCTTATCTGTTGAGATATTGATATAACCAGTGTGTTTATCTATTGTAAAAAAAGGAAAAATGTTTAATATGAGTCTTTGTCTCATATAAGTGGTTGGCCAGGTTCTGAGAAACTGTGAAATTGATAAGGAATGAAAATGGATTATGAATTGGTTTATGAAAATTGAACATTTATCAATTGCTAATGTCCTAGTCATTGCTCATACTGTTTTTAGCATATCTCTACTGGGCTGTGGCTCACCCTATATGGGAATATCATTTTCAGGTACACGTAGCATGCCACTTCCAAAGACATAGCTTGGGAGGCTTGAGGCAGGCGGATTGTTTTGTTTATTTTCTTTTGATATATTACATGTAAATTCAAGCCAAGGGCTTTATATGTATTGAGTTAGTACTCTTATTTTTGTAACCAAGTGTTAACTTGGAAAGCTGTAAGCCCGTAAGGCATCTGCTTTTGTTGATTAACATGTAATATTTTTGTAAGAAACTACTCTGCTGAATAAAAGAATATTTATCTTTTATACCAATTCATGTCTATGTTAATGAGTTTTTATGTTATTATTATGAGGACGGTACAGTTGGTGTAATTTCCCACAAACAAAATGACCACCAATTGTCTAGACTAACTTCAAATTTCAAAACCCAACAATGACTCAGGAGTGAATAGGATTTACCCACAGAAATTATAGCTAGTTGGTTTTAAATTTGAATAGATTATGCACGTTGAAATGCACCGCAACAAAGCAATAACAAAAGATCAATACAAAGCTCTTGCTCGGATATTTCAAGCAAAATTGATTACATAATTTATATCTCAAATCACATCTCATACAAGAAGGCTTCTACAATTTACAAGGCCTAAAAAAGATAACTGCATATAAAGAATACAACAAAAATATTACAAGAAGAAAGCTTCATGAGCAATAAAGTTAGATTAAATATGTACAATGTCGCATAAACTGCAACAAATTATATAGCCGCCCAACTTAGGCCCATCTTGTTCGCTGCAACTCTAGAGCCAGTTTGGTGTAATCTTGCTAAGCGCTGCTGGCTTTGAAGATAGATTATCTGAAACCTTGGCAAGTGAGCGATACTGCAATTTCACGCTCTCTGCATTGTCCAATGTCTTCACCACATACCTGAATAATTTTCAGGTTACAGTATCAAGGAGCCAATTCATTTGGTCATTTCTAGAGTTAAACTATGAGAAAAACAAGAGACACAAAATGCAGATAAAATTGCAAACATATCCCCCTCTCTTCGTGCTATTTTTTATTCATTCAAACTAGCACATGCAACGCTCCATTTGTTTTGGCAAAAAACATGTTTGTATTTTTTTGGCGTTTGGACGATGGAAATGAAAATCAACAAAAAACATTTCCAAGTCAACGAAAAACAAGCTTATTCGAGCGAAAAATATTTTCCATGTTTGAAAGGTGAAAAATGCTTTCCAGACTAGAGTCTTACCAATGTCAACACACCACCACCACCCCATGACTGCACCCTACCACTGTCACCATCTCATTACCACCCTACCACTACGACCATCTCATTACCACCACCCCACTACCACTACCACCACCTCACTAACACCACCACCCCACTACCACTACCACACTAACACCACCAAACATAGGAATACATTTTCTACACACACACACAAAATATGGAAAAAGTACTCTATAATTGGAAGGAAAAAAAAAGGGGTGTAATGAAGCTTCAATACTAAAAGGGAGATAACTATCATATGTATCAATATTATTAGTATGACAACTATTTTAAGATGAATCTGAATGATCAAGGTTTCATTAGCTTCATAATCATAATAACGCGACAGTAAAAAAGGGTGACTAACCATCCATTTAAGCATTGTGTTGTTACTATAGCCTCACGACCAACAAAACGCTGTGGTGTCCTCTTGTTACCCTGATTCATTTTCTCCAGTTAGTAACTATAACTTAATGGTAATTATGTATTTAGCAGTTAGGATACAAAACTAAGGTCTTCAAAGAATACCTTTATAATAACCCTGTCTGTCACAACAAATGGGAACTGCACGCCTCTACCCCTTGGATGATCCAGGGGAGTTGAATCACCATAACTACCCTTGTCCTACATAAATCAAAACAAATAAAAAATAAATAAAATCAACAGTGTCAAGCACAAATAACGTTGGATGGACTGACAAACCATTGATGATTAGCAATCAAAGAATATTCAAAAGCACAACATTGGGTAATGGGATGTTCAATACAAGGTTAGACCAGCCAAAGCATATTCAAAAGCACAAACTTTACCTTTTTTTTTGGAGTGGATAAGTACAAAAAATCTTATTACCAGTAATGGGATTCCCAGTAATGAGAATTTTTTTATCAAAAAGAAAAAGATTGAATGATATAGTTTTTGGGTTACAAATAGACGAACCTGTTCAAATCTCTCTCTTCTTCTTTTGGATGAGCGGTAAACCTGTAACTCTTCTTCCCGACGGAATGCCTGGACAGTAGCTCGGAGGGCTAAAGGTACAACAAAATGCACCCAAAAACAAAAAAGGGTAGAGGAATAAGCCCTTTTCTTCCTCCAAATCCTTTCTAACTTCAACAATATTATGCAATCTTCACAGAGCAAATATTCGCAAATTTCTTTTTACTACGTATTTAATTTTTGTTTTAGAGGAACACAACAGTTACATGTGGTTGTTCTTGACCTATTTTCATGATTTGAACATCCTGCTTCCAAGCTATAACTTCTGCACAAGAACCTAATTTTTCCCACCTGGACATGAACTCTTTTGTGCAGCCCTTGTACTACAAGTTCCTTTCTTCTTCTTTTGAAGTATATTAACATCTTATAAACAGGAATGGGATTCATATTGCAATACCACTTAAAATATGACAATGAACTTAAGAAACCATTAAAAACAGAGCCAGTATCCCAAGTCATCTACAGAACATTTTCATGCCCATATCTAAAACTATGAGCAATAGATCAAGCGTGAACCATAAAATGGGTGGAAGTCGCTGAAACGATGCATGGACGCAAAAACTGGAATCTGCTACACCAAAAAAGTAAATAAAAAAAAGGGGAAATTACCAATCAGTGGTGGTTTCAAAAATTTATTACAGATTCATGAAAAAATTTACGTTTTTAATAATCAATATTTATAAAGTTTTCCACTTATTTGTAATTATTTTTCAAAGCTACCCCTGAAGTGAAATTTCCCCTAAAAAATGCTAAAATATTAAGTAGCACAGACAAAGACACGTTACACAAGATGGACATGATGACATGTCAATTTTTAAAAAATGCAAAACACAATATGCTTGGTACATGTAAATTATTATTATTATTATTATTATTCTACAAATTTATTAAACATCATATAAATGTAATTTATTTAAATATAATGAAAAATATGCAATATAACAGTAAATTGCTATATGTTTCATAACTTAAATAACAATATATTATTCACATAACCATTACATTATAAAATATGTAAAACCATTATACAACATTATAATACACGTGATGTATTCATCTTTAGAATGTTTCAAAACATATTTAAAGTGCATAAACTAGTATTATGAAGAATGTAAAACATTGTTATTAAGAAGGGATTCATCACATAGGATGTATTTGGAGAGTTCAAGAAGTGTTGTCCGATATTATGAATTTGAATTTAAGACACATTGAAGAAGTATTAGACATGCTTTTAGAACTGTCCGAAGAGTGTTGGTATCCAACATGGGTTTCCGACACGACAAGCTTACTCCACAGAAGTGTCAATGCTTCTTAGCTAAAATAAGAGCATCCTAGCCACATTGTGTGGTACAAGCATTACAAACTAACTTATGACCAACAAGAATATGAATATAAGCATTCAATTATGTAGCAAGTGCTTATAAATATTCTTTGATAATTGTTAATTACTTACAAAGATTTGGTGAAATTGAGCCTTCTGATATTGGTTGAGAACAGGTGTAGCAAGCTTTCTGCAAACACATTGCATAAGATCAAACTCAAAACATCAACAATTCCCAAATTGGCAAACTAGATCAGATGCCATGTCACTTCTAAAAATCAAGGGTTTCGTCCAAATCAGCAAATATTCCAACAGCAAGCAAAAAAGGTAGTACCAAGAACTAATTCATAAAACTCAAAATTAATATGTAATGTGCATTTGTTTATCTTTGACTCCTTTGTAAATGCAAATGCATCCTCATGTCTTGCCAGGGAATCAACAATAGCAACATGATTGTTCTTTCTCAAGCAGGAGATATTTCATTTCTCAGTCTTAATGTACCTCCAATTAATGCTCTGTGTTGTGAATCATGGCATCATAAAAAGTTCAAAAACAATTCTTCCAACTAGGGTATATAATTGTTGTCGTTTGAGACATTTTGTCCGTAATCAACATAAACCAATTAATGTGCCCATAAAGATTGTTTTGAATTCAGAATGAGAATGCAAAAAGAAATAGAGCAGGGCCACAAAGGAAATGGTTTGTGATAGTAAGAAATGACATGATTGCATTAGACTTAATGGAAGGATTGGCTTTTTAATAAAGCCAATTGGAAGAAACTACTCTACTTAATGAACCCCACTTAATTGGAACAAAGGCTTGTAGAGTTGAGTTGAGTTCATGATGTAAAATTGTTAAAAGTATTCATTAGCACTTGTTATCTGCTGAAACAATGATCATAACTTCAAGCACAAAACACATGGTATAGCTCCAATTGTTCTCCACTGAAACAATGATCATTACTTCCAATCTATATTATTAGAATCGAACAATTTGCGATTTGAATCATTCAACGATTTGCGATTTGAATCATTTGATTCGATTGAGTTCAAAATCGATACGAACAAGTTGCATGAATCACAAATAGCTGTGAATTGAGGGTGAATTGTGAATTGATCGATTCACTTTCGATTTGCTGAAATTGACTTTTGGCCTTCTTTTTTGGTTTTTTATTGTTGGAAAAAGGTTCACAGAACCTTTTTAAGGTCTTTACGATTACTATAGGTCAGTCTTTGACTTTCTCCCTCCCCCCTATTTACTCTCAAAGGCTTAAACCCTAAAAAACAAATGAACCTTCTCTCTCTCTACATTTTTTTTTTTTGATAAATAACCTTCTCTCTCTCTACATTATTCTAGGTATTCAATTTTATCCAAGTCTTGCATTTATAAAGGAATTTTTTGAAGGTATAAAGTGAGATTTGTCAAAAAGTTTGGAGATTTGGGTTTCTTAGCACCCCCTTGAGGTGAGTGTTTTTATTAATTTAGTTGTAAAAAGTTAAAAACATTGTTTTTCAATTATTGTCGCTTGGAAATTGAGGGTATGTTTGGTTTGTGTTTGAGAGATGTGTTTTAGAGATAAAAAGTACGAAAAGTTGTTTGGTTTGGTTTTTTTCAAAAAATGTTTTGGAAAATTATTTTGAGAGAGAGTTTTGGAAAAAGTGATTGATTTGATGTGTGTGATAGAGAGATTTGTTTGGAAAACTTGTTTGGTTTACAAGTTTTGAGAAATTTTTTTGGGAAAATTTGTTTGGTTTGATTACTTTTAAAAACTTATTTGTAGAGAAAATTTCCCAAAATTTTTTCAGAAATACAAACCAAACGAACCCTGAGAGTTTTTCTTTTTCTTTATTAAGAATAATTGATAAGAAATATCTAAAAAGAAAAAGGTAAGGTGGTGAGCTTATATGGGAACAAATGTTAACTTCTTAGCTATTAGACTACGTGATTATCATTCAAAACAACATTTCCCTTATTAGTCTAAATATTTCAATTTATAAGATATATATTTAATATCTACGTGTAGACATAATTTTTTATGTAATTTAGAAGAAGTGGCTAAATCTTTACGATTCATAATTTGATTCAATTTGCAATTCGGTACAAGACCATTTTGATTCAGGATTTGAATCCCGAGTTAACAACTATGCTTCCAAGCATAAAAACACATGGTATGACTCCATATTTAATTCGATTAGCATGAAAAATCACAAATTCTTTCTATTAGTGTTTGTAGCATTATAGGTAAATGCCTCCATAATATATATCTTAGCAGTTGCCACAACCAAGGCCACACCAAATGCATTATCTCATACAAAATAGTAAATTAGCAGTGCACCAGAAAATTGGCAGTTTGATGCACATACTCCTATGTAGAGTTCAGGTTAAATATTTTGGAAAAACAAACTTAAGAGTTAAAATGCATCTGAAACTGAGAAATATTATTACCCATCTGCAGAGATTCTCAAATCACCACAAGATGGTTTCCCACAAAACTCACCAGCAACATGAAAATTATTCTCTTTCCAGAAACTGATAACTGAAAAGATCAATCTACTAGATGATAAATGTGTTTGCCAAAGGCTCACCATTCTAATAACATGTTGAATGCCACCACCTCCAAAGGAATGCCCACATGGCAATATCACAGCGTCATCCATAAGTGCTCCTCTGTAAACCCAGAATTATTCCACAACAAATATATTAGTTGCCAAAACGACACAGTAAATTAATCAACTAGGAAATTTAGAACAATGTTGGTAAATCTGGAAGATTAGAACCAGATACAGAAATAAATAAACAAGCCATTTACATGCATGCATAAATATACATAGAACTCAACTCAAATTCGCCACCATTATCCAAGCTATTTGCAGCCTGCCACATAATCCTTATTTTCCATTTCATTCTAAGGCCATATGTTCATTTAATCACAAGCCCACAGGTTGCATCACTGCATAGATTTGAAAGTGCATATTGTATCCATATGCCATTTTTTCAATCACTGTATCCGTACACCGTTGTGATGTTTTTGCAAATGCAAAGATCACTTAGCAGAAATAGTAACAAGAACTCTGAAAGAGTAATACAATGGGTTTGGGAAAGTTGGTAATGATCATGCCTTCACTCCAACCCCCTCCACATATTTTACAAAAGCATTTAGCAAGACACTTTTGTTCATTGGAATGAGAGGGAATTGAATGGAATGATGATTCCTTAGCCTTTCCTATGGATGACCATTCCCTTAAAATTGTGAAAGATGATTTCATTTGTAATGCATCTGTCATTATTTGTTTAGCCTAACCAAACATGAGAATGAATATTTTGATGGAATGATCATTCCATTCCAATTCATTCCAATGAACCAAACACTACCTTAATATTTTCTATAATGCATCTCAATTTACAGTAAAATGTAGATAAGAGCAACAATCCATATGTCACTATCTCTCCACTTCCCATAACAACAAACAAAATAGTAAAACATAAACTCAGTGAACATTTATGATTTTTTCTGCAACAGGTTCATTTTCACAAACCCATCTCAGTTAAAGCTCAAAATTCAAATGTCTAATAACCACAGGCCAAATAAATAAATTAGGGTGCCAAACTTACGTCAGAGGATCCGAAAGAATCATCCTTAGAGACTCCCCCGATTCGCTCGAATACAAACCCTCCTTTCTTCCACTAAACACACACCCATTTTCAACCTCTACATCCTTCTGCCCACTGCCCGACCCCTCTCCTCCCTGCAGATACTGTGAATAGTACAAATCTCCATCTGGGTCCGCAACTGTCACCATATTCTGATACTGATTGACTCGCCTTTGCCCATGATTGTCGTTCTGATTCACTCTCGTATTACTATTATCATTTCCAGATTGCAGAACATTACCTTCCTTCATCAAAATTCCCCTATTCGACCCAACTGCCACAAACCAACATCAAATAAGCAAACCTAGACCTCAAAATTCTACACTCATGAACCTAAAAGCTCCAAATTTTTTTAAAAAAAATTCTTACCAAAAGAAGAAAGGTGTTTGGATTTTCCATTACCAATTGCATCTGAATTACTACGCTCACTAGTATTGTTGCTATTGTTATTCTTATTATTGCAACCTTCTACACCACCAACAAGTCTCGCAACCTCACCATCCCCTTCATCATCCTCTTCTTCCTCTTCTTCATCATCATCATCATCGTCTTCCTCATCATCACCTTCCGATTCGTCGCCGCTCGGCGAATTCAATGTCCGACCGTTCCAATTCCGGCTATCTTGATGATGATGATCCTCAACGTAATTACTTCGCCGGAACTCCACCGGAGCTTGGGGTTGAAAATACCGGTCGTCGATGAAGCCGGTGAGCTCACGTGTCTTCGGACCAGGATCTCCGGCTCGGCGGGGCGGCGCGCCGCAGCTGAAGCGGAGGGCTTCGTCTTGGAAGACTAGCTGTGGGTTCAAGCCGTTGTCGAGCCGCTGGGGAGGTACTAAGCCTATCTCTTCAGAAGCCATTGTTGGATTGCTCTGAAACCCCAAAATTAACCCTACTGATATTGGAATTCGAGAGAGATTGATCGATCAAATCAACGAATTTGAGTGTTGAGAGAGAGAGAGGGAGAGAGAGAGAGAGAGAGACAGATAGAGATTAGGGTTAGAACAAAGACTGGAATGAGGAATGAGGAATGAGGAATGAGGAAGAACCAGAATTTGGTTTCAGGATTGATTTTTCACAACTTTTTCGTTTTTTCATTTTTCTTTCGCTTAATTTTTTTAATATTTTAAATAAAGCCAATTGTATTAACACTTTCTATAATTTAGGATTTGTATTATTTTGGTTTTTATTTTTTAATTGTAATATATTTAATTTTAAATTTTAAATTTTATTTTTAATAAGGATAATTAAAGATATTATTAATTAAGGATAATTAAAGATATTATTAATTAATTTTAAGAATAAAATTGTCAATTTGATAAAATATAAATTAATTTGACAAAAATAAATATCAAAAAAATATTTTTGAATTTTTAAAAATTATTTTTACTCACTAAAAATAAAATTATGTAAAATTGATAAATCTTTTACATATTTATTTATTCATTTTACTAAATTAATTTTTATTATGTATTTGAATGATAATCATATAATGGGTGGTTGTTTTTATTTTCATTAATTTAGTTTATATTTTTCTAAAAATCAAATATGGCGACAATTTTGATATCATTATTAAATCAATCCATTAAATCAAAAAATTCAAAATTAAAATATTTTTTATATTAATATATTGATTACACATTAAAAGTTTCATAACCACCCATTACATAATTATCATCCAAACAAATAATAAAAATTAATTTGATAAAATAAATAAATGTATAAACGATTTATCAATTTTACATAATTTTATCTTTGGTTGGTAGAAATAATTTTTTAAAAATTCAAAAATATTTTTTTGACATTTATTTTGGTCAAATTCGTTTATATTTTATTAAATTGATGATCTTGTCCTTAAAAATAGGCAATGATATCTTTAGTTGTCATTCTTTGGAACAAAATTCAAAATTTATAGTCAAATGTGTCACAATTAAAAGTCAAAAACTAAAGTGATACAAACCTTAAACTATAAGGACCATTATTATAATTCGTCATTTAAATATTTTTTTTAAATTTTTTTTAGACACATCTAATACAAATATTTTAAAAATATAATATTTATATAAAAAAAATCTTTTAAAATTTCATTAAATACTGAAAATATTAAAAAAAATACGAAAATTTAATATATTTTTTATATTTTTGTATATTTATTAAATTTTTAATATATGTTTTCACAAATATTTTATTATTTAACTACATCTAAATAAAGTGTATCTAAAAAAAATTACTTAAAATTTTAAAAATATTCATTAAAAATAAAAAAATACGAAAAATAAAAAACTCTAAGGTTAAATTACACTGACACCCCCATGAGGTTTCTTTTTATAGATCCTTTCACGTTTGAAAAATTATATTTCCCTCCCTGAGATTTGTAATCTTATTACAAATTGTCTCTGGATTATTGATGCCATGAACTAACATTTTTCAATGACTATTTTGTCCTTTTCCTACCATTTCTTTTTCATAACTACATTCTATAACTTTCCATCATTAAATTATACTTGAACATATTTTTATTGAGTGATGGTATATAAATATAAAATTTATATAAAATTTTCAAACACAATAATATAGCTTAATAGTGACCATTTACTTTAAAACAAAACGTCCATAAATATGATTTATATTTACAACAATATCAGTACCACAATATTTTATGATATTTTTTGTATAAATTTTTATATATTAATAGAATTTATTCGAAATCGAACTTGGCTCATTTACTAAACGAGCCTAATATTAAAGCTCGAGCTTGGCTTAGTTCATTTGCAGCCCGGATCACAAGTCTAAGATATGAGATTTATTGATCAATTCCCTCATTTATATCTATAACCTATTTAGCCTCCGTTTGGGAAGTGGGTTGGCTTTTTGGCTTTTTTGGCTATTTTGGCTATTTTAGCCTGGGCTAAAAAGCTTGGTTTGGGAAGGACTTTTTGGCTTTTTGGCTTTTTTGACTTTTTTTGTGAGAGAAGAATGTAATGATTATAGGTTGGATGTGATATTTTGTTTGTTATGGCTAAAATAGCCTATTTTGTTTTTTGTGGCTAAAATAGCCAAAAAAGCCTGAAAAAGCCCTTGCCAAACACAGGCAGTAGGGGAACTTCTATTTCCACACACCCTTTAATCTCTGTACACATCATATCTCAATTCACACACTGTATGAATTTGATTATATATTATTATTCTTATTCCATACACCAAATGTTTCAACTATAACCCTCTCTCATAATATATAGACACACCACCCAAATAGATTTATCCACACACTACATCTGCAAATCCCTAAATCATTCACTATACACATCATTCACTATACACAGCATTTCAAAACTCAAACCAAACAAACCACTAATTCATTTTGGTTAGCTCAATTCTTAATAGAAAAGGATAGCTGCCTGGCAGCCCTATTCTACCTTTCATGAGTTTTACCTCGTTCAATACCTTAAACAATAGCTTACCAAATTTGACCTGCAAAAAGATTGGAAAGCATGTATTACAAAGAGGATTCAATCAAATTGTACCCACATATCATTTTTCTAAAAAAAAAGTTAGAAATTGTGATAAAACATATGAACATGTTGGTAATAATTACAAATAAAATATCAAATAATACAAATAATAAAAATTACAATAACTATTGAAAGGGATGAGGCGCGGGAAATTTGCTCTTTTTAAGGAGATTAAAACCCTTTGCGATTAGGCAAAGCCTCACACTAGTACAGTAGAAAAAATCTTGACTTGTCCCCGAAGATACAACAACCCAACTAAGTTATATGGTTCATCAATACTACACAATTGGTTGAACCCAAACTTTCATCACATATACCTCTTATTTCTTTGCCTGATAATCTCACACAAAAATAATAACATAACAAAAGCTTCTTCTTCTTTTTTTTTCAAGATAAGAGGTTAGCTCAATTTCTAGGAGAGGAAACTTGGGGCAAAAGAAAAGAAAAAATAATAAAATAAGAGTTACTTGGTGGGCAAGAAAAAAGGTTTACTTGGAGGAAAAGAAAAGAGAACTTGGAGGGAAAGAAACTTTTCTTAGAGGCAAAGAGAGGTAGTTTGGAGAATAAGTTGTTTGGAGCCCAAGCAAACAATATAATTTATAACACTTTATAATATTAAAATATCTAGTAATATTCCCCCACCTATTTTAATATTATAGGTAACAAAATTTGAGATTATTAGGCAAATAAAGATATTATGCATCATGGTAGGTGTACTCTACATTGAACCTTCATTAGTCAAACAATAATATCTACTCTAGAGCCCATAGTATACTCAACATTGAACTATGACTGCTTAAAGGAAATAAATAATTATTGTACACACATAATATTCCAAGTGTTCATATAAGCTTTAATAGCCAACACATTACGACCTTGTGCGATCTCAGGATTCATGAGTGTGTTTGAGAATTAGCCCAAATCTCATAGGTAGCGACCCCACTACCACACTCACATAGGTGAATTCTGTTAAGGGTGCTCCTGTAACTATGACACCCCACTCAATAAGAACTACAGAAATTCATTTGAATTTTTTTAATAACTCAACCTCTACAACGTTACAGGATAAATGCACTTACATTATAGGGATGGGTAAAAATTAATTTAGTGCATTTCTCACGGTCATTATATGATTGTTCTTCTCATTGAACCCAATTACAAGATCTTTGGTCCCTAGGTTGATTATCCTCATACATGGTTCATGTTGTATTCAATGGGTTTCAACCACATCTCCTTCGATGTATTCCAGACTCCATCTCTTGCTAAGGCCTTAGTTAATAGATCTGTAATATTATCACTAGATTTAATATAATCCACATTTATGATGCCATTATTCATATAAGATCTCACAGTACTATGTTTTCTTCTAATAGGTCAAGATTTGCCGTTATAATAATAGTTATTAACTCAACCAATTGCTGCGGTGCAATCACAATGAATCAATATAGATGGAATCGATTTTTTTCCAACAAGAGATTTCATTTAACAAATCTCTCAACCAATTTTGCTTCTTCACTAGTTGTAGCTAAAGCAATAAGCTCAGCCTCCATTGTTGAATTAGCAATGATGGCTTGTTTTTTCGATTTCCAACTTATAACACCATCTCCCAAGGTAAATAAGTAACCAATGGTTGATAATGAATCACCTGACAAGGTATTCCAATCGGCATCACTATAACCTTCAAGTACTGCAAGACACTTATTATAAAACAAGCCATATTTTATGGTACCAGATAAATATTTCATAATCTGCTCAAGGCTAGCCAGTGATCACTATCAGGCTTGCTAACAAACCTGCTAAGTACTCCAACTACATAGGCAATGTCAGGTTTAGTACAGTCAGTCGCATAACGCAAGCTACCAATCATACTAGCATATTCCTTTTGATTAATTACATCCTTATCATTTTCAATAGGAAATAAACGCACATGAGGATCAAAAGAAGTAAGAACATGCTTGCACTTATAAAAAAATTTCTTAACATAATGCGACTGATCAAGAAATATACCATCATAGGTTTTGGTAATTTTCATTCCCAAAATAAAATTAGTCTCACCAAGATCTTTCATATCAAAATGGTTACTAAGCATATTTTTAGTTTCCACGATGATATGCAAATTAGAGCCAAATATAAGTAAATCATCCACATAGAGGCTAATAATGGCATGTGCATTTTCTTCAAATTTATAATAGATGCAGTTATCACATGCATTAGTTTTATAGTCATTCTTAATCATGCAGGAATCAAATTTCTCATGCCACTATTTAGGGACCTATTTTAAGCCATATAAGGATTTAACTAGCTTGCACACTTTGCTTTCTTGACCAAGTTCCACAAAACCCTCAGGTTGATCTATATAGATTTCTTTATCCAGGTCTCCATTTAAAAAGGTTGTTTTAACATCCATTTAATGAATTTTTAGATCATGAATTCCAACTACTACAATTAATAATCTAATGAATGTAACTCTAGTAACTGAAGAAATGTATCAAAAAAATCAAGATCTGCTTGTTATTTAAAACCTTTTGCAACAAGCCTTACTTTATATTTATTAATAGTTTCATCCGGTTTAAGTTTTTTCCTCAAAACCCATTTACAGCCAATAGTTTTACAACATGGTGGTAAATCTACTAATACCCAAGTTTTATTGGATAATAATGGTTCCATTTCATCATTTACAACCTCGTTCCAAAAAACAGAGTCAGGAGATGCCAAAGCTTCTTGTAAAGTTAATAGAGTTTCCTCCACATTAAAAACATGATAATCAGGGTCAAAATCTTTTCTAATCTGGCTCTTTTACTCATTCTAGGTTCAAAAACTACAGTGTCTTGGTTTTGTAAAAGAGAAGTAGAAGAATCAATTTCAGATAAAATATTTTTTTAATAATTTTGACCCCACCATTTTTAGATTTAAAGGAAATTTTTCTTCATGAAAAATTGCATCACCTGATTCAAAAATTATTTTGTTTTCAATATCAAAAAATCTATAGGCTGTACTATTTGTTGCATATCCAAGAAAAGCACAAGTGGCAGCTTTCACATCTAATTTAGGTCTTTTAGGGTCCACAAGTCTAACAAAAGCTAGACAACCCAAAACCCTCAAATATCCCAAATTTGGCTTATGCCATTTCCACAACTCAAAAGGTGTAACTTTTGTTTTTTTATATAGTACTCTATTCATAACATAACATGTAGTTAAAATTGTTTCTGCCCACAAATTTGAAGAAGCATCTGCTTCAATTAGCATAGCATTTGTTAAATCAATTAAAATTTTATTTTTCCTTTTTACTACACCATTAGATGCAGATGAATATGGTGGAGTAGTTTCATGGATTATTCCCAAAGATTGAGCAAACGAGTTAAATCCAAAATATTCATACTCCCGGCCTCTATCACTTCTATATTGTTTAATCTTTTTACCAAATTGATTTTCAACTTCAAGAAGGAATTCTTTAAACTTTTCAAAAGCATCACTTTTATTTTTCAACAAGTATACATAAGTGTATTTTGAAAAATCATTAATAAAAGTTATAAAATATCTATTTCCACCACGTGTTAAAATTCCTTCAAATTCACATAAATCAGTGTGAATTAATTCTAACAATTTTGTATTTCTCACCACACTTTTAAAACAAGCACACGTCTAGAGGTAAATTTCAACTCAACATCCTCACACCCGAGCATCTTGGTTAAACTAGAGTCACCAAGCATAACGGTCCTCTCCTCATTAAAAGAAGTAAAATCTTTGAACCAATTTTTATCATAGTAGACATGCCTATTGGCACCAGAGTCTACCCACCACCTTTCTACAGATTGAACCATAAAAATATCTGTAATCATAGCCACAAATGGTTCCTTAGTAACATTAGCTTGTGGTTGAGACTGTTGTTTTCGAAATTTGCAAGTTCGAACAATATGCACACTTTTGCCACACACAAAACATGTCATATTTGTCAGATCTTGTGAAGGGGGTTCTTGGTTTCATTTCTTTTGGCACAGATAATTTTTATTTTGTGGCCTTCCAGTATTTTTTCAGATTTTCTTAACTAGCTTCAAGTGACTATTTTTATGAAATCGACCTTTAGGTAAAGTATTTCCGGAAGTTAAATTTTCCTTTGCAGTGGAATGCTCTTGTGTCATAAGTGCATCTTGTCCTCGTGCTTCCTCCTCCACCAAAATTTGTCTCATTAGAGTCTCCAAGGACATCTCTTTTTGCTTGTGACGCATTGACTTCTGAAACTCCCTCTAAGATGATGGTAGTTTGTCAATAATACCTGCCACAACAAGATTGTCTCCAATTTTGATGTTTTCGGATCTAACTTTAGCTACTAGCGTCTGAAAATCTTGAACTTGCTCCACCACTGATTTTCCATCTATCATCTGATAGCGGAAAAAATGACTTGCAACATATTTTTTAGCGTCTGCCTTTTCAGTGTCATATTTATTCTGCAAGGCTTTCCAAATTTTCTTGGCAGTGGTGTAAGTAATATCATAATAATCATAAAATTGATTCGAAAGACAATTCAAAAGATAACATCGACATTTATACTCATCTGTGTTATATTTCTCAATTTTTTCAAGATGAGCGGCATACTCCTTGTCGGTCATCTCTTCAGTGGGGGACTTTGTTCGAATTTTTCTCGATCAGGATATAGGCCACCTTGAGGAGACTGAGGTAGAAAAGCACATTGCCTTTTCATCTCTTGAAATGGGCTCCCTTGAACCAGAAGGGCTTGTTAAGATCGCTGGTATTCTCATTGGGCTTCTCCAATACTGGCTCCATGAATTTTACTATTTGAATCTCTTTAAAATTGTTGGTAATAATTACAAATAAAACACTAGAAAATACAAATAATAAAAATCACAATAACTATTGAAAGGGCTGAGGTGCGGGAAATTCGTTCTCTTTAAGGAGATTCAAACCCTCTGCAGTTAGGCAAAGTCTCACACCAGTGCAGCAAAAAAACCTTGACTTGTCCCCCCCAGGATACAATAACCCGACTAAGTCGTATGGTTCACCAATACTGCACAATTGGTTGAACCTAAAGCTTCATCACATACATCATTTATTTCTTTGCCTGATAATCTCACACAAAAATAACAAAATAACAAAAAAACTTCTTCTTCTTTTTTCAAGATAAGAGGTTAACTCAATTTATAGGAGAGGAAACTTGGGGCAAAAGAAAAGAAAAAATAATAAAGTAAGCGTTACTTGGTGGGCAAGAAAAAGGGTTTACTTGGAGGAAAAGAAAAGAGAACTTGAAGGGAAAGAAACTTTTCTTAGAGGCAAAGAAAGGTAGTTTGGAGAACAAGTTACTTGGAGCCCAAGCAAACAATATAACAGAGCATTAAATGAATATCGACAATCCAACACTTTCCAGCAAAACATGACTCCATTAAAGATCTACATTGAGCTCCACTACGTTCTTGAAGGTAAGAAATGTGTATCTCCATCTTATTTTGTAGTCATTAGAATAAATTTGCAAAAATAAGTTATAAATTTATCATTTTCGATAATTGTTCAATGTTGGTTGGTGATGAGACAAAAATAATTCATTCAATACTGGTTTTCTGAATCAAATAGGTTTATTCGGTTTTGTACTTCCAAAATTTTTGTATTTGTTTGATTCTGTACTTCTGAATAAATTTCGACAGTTGAAAACTGAATTAATTTATATTTTTCAGAAGTTAATTTCCAAAATCATAAAATTATCTCGGTGGTTGATTTTAGAACATAACGAAATTTTTTGGCATTGGTTTGCCAAATGAGAATTGTGAACAAAAAACAAATCAATTTTTGCACATAAAACTCACATTTTCATCGTTGCATTAGTTGTAATGGAGGACAATAGAGTGTGGTAATGGAAGAAGTGAGAAACAATGGAGGAACAATACAGGTTTTAATTTTTTTTTGTTTTTTTAAAAGATATGCATTAAGAATTATTGTTTCTAAAAGATGTATATAGAAAAAAACTTAGTTTCAATATTTAGTGTGTGTATTGATATCTATTATGATCATTTTGTTTTATGGTAAAATTGTAATAAAAATTTATTTCATTAAGTGCGTGCACGTAGACTAAAAAGATGTGTGGAAATAGAATTATACATAGACTAAAAGATTCGAAGTGTTGCAAACTGTTTGAACCTTCAAATTGCCAAAGCGGTGTTTTCACGTGGTTTGCATCAAATGGGCAGGTGTGTATAGGATTATATATACACCTCTTGCTTCTACTGCTTGTACCATCTGCACCAAACAAAATTGCTAGTATATTTTTCTTCTCCTAGAAAGTTCATTCAGTCGGTGCATTATTTGTAGAGAAATAGTTGTTTTATTTTGTTTATACATTAGATGATTACACATCATCATGGTTTCCAATTTCTTTTGTTTGCAGATGTTGGTATTGGATTTGTATGTTTGTGTGTTAAATTTGTGTGTGTTGATATGAATACCCTGCACATAATGAGTTTGACAATATGCCTATAAGTGAAAACTTAATATGTTCATGTGCTTCCGACATTTATTGCCATCGAAATTGGGTTTATTTTATTAATTTGTTTTTTCATGTTAAAGCATCCTAGACGAATTAACTTGCATATGTTCTTGTCATATCACGATAACAAGCATTCTATTTCTTAATTTTTATTTTTATTTTTTCTTGCAAACTTGTGTATCTTTGTTTAGATTTTTGCTTTTTCTCTTACAAAAAGACAATTACACTAGGCAAAAGTTTACTAATATCCACAACCATAACTAATAATCAATTTCACTATCTTGTGAAAACAGCATATTGGAAATTCACAAGGATCAATTCCTATGACCAGTCACTTTAATACCAGGTAAAAAAAGGAGAAAGATGGTAAGAAGTATGTAGTCAGGAAAATAGATTAGTGAAAACATAAAGCACAATTTGTTAGAAGAGAAAAAATAGAAAATAGGTTCTATTTGAAGAATTACATTTTTTTTTCTTCTCAAGTTTTCATTGACCTATCAATAAGAAAGTCATACATGACAATGTTTTGAGGTGGTAATGGAAAAGAACCAACGCACAAATAGTTTACTATTAATAACTGCATAAACCATGCACTATGACTCCATTTCCCCCCATTATTGTTTTCCTTGTGGTGAATCTATAGGGACATAATTTTTGAATGACAACACGTGGTCAAGGTGGCACCGAAGTGTCTGCCGAGGTGCTACGTGTACTGATCATGATGTCAAGATAATCTCGGCTAGGCTGAGGTTATCTGTGAAGATACCGGAATCCAGGATAAGCGGATAAAGGACAAAAGTCCTAGAATGAGAGAGGACTTCAGTTTGGGTAAAGATAAGACTCTTAGAGAGTTTATCCCAATCTAACTAGGAGTCCAGGATTAGCATTGAGCTAGAGTCCATTGAAGCTAGGCTTCTATTGGGATTAAGTCAGTGTTGGCTATAAAAGAGAGGCACCCTCGTGGGTCTAAGGTACGCCTTTTGTATTCTGAATAGTGAGTTAAGCACTTTTGCTATCTTTGAGATAACTGACTTGATCGTCGGAGTGTACCCGGGTGGACGAACTATCGCCGGAATCTTATCTTTCTGTGACAGGTCGTTTAGGCTTAATCTATTCTGCCAGTGTTCTCCAGCTGAGTACCTGTTTGGCAGTGTGGTCGGAAATTGACACACATAGAATCTATTTGAAGGCAAGCTCAGCAATGACTTTCATTATTTTTTGTGCATATGTTTGGAGAAACGATCAATTGTCTATTCTTGTCTGACAGTTTCATGTGTTGGGGTTGCCCATTCATTCACTGGTAGTGCTGAAGATCACGACAAGCTTCTCTTATTCAGTAAATTTTTGATAGGTGAATGCACTCATGTTTATCATAACCTTGATTTATTATATTTTCTCCAAACTTCAAGGAATGCCAACTTAATTTTGCCAACTATAAAAGATCTTGAACTAGTCAATAAGTCTAGCTTTGTTCTACTCTCTTCTACAATTGAAAGAGCTCTTTAGATAGAGATAATGCTACAAGATCAAAAAACAAGACATACTTTTCAGTCTTACTTGTACCTTGGACTAGACCAAGAATGAAGAGCATTTTAAATAAAGTCAATGCTACAAGATCAACATAGGACATACTTTCATACATTTTAAATATGTCACACTCTTTATTTGGAATGCTTTTATGAACAAAATCACAAAATAGATTTGATGTGTAGATTTATTAATGTTTCAATTAATGGTAAAAGAAAGCAAGGCCTATGCAAATTTAATTACATTGAAATCATCATTGACTTTTAAGAGTTTAATGATTAAAATACTATTTTTTTATCGATTTAACTTAACAAAAATAGACAAATGGTTTAAATTGAAAAGAAATTAAAAGATTAGAGTTTAAATTGATAAAATTAAAAATCCAGAGTTTATTTTGGTGTTGTTTGGCAAGTTGGTTTGTGGCTAAACTAAATAGGCTATTTTAACCACAACAAACAAAACATCACATCTAACCCATAATTATTACACTCTTCTCTCACAAAAAAAGTCCAAAAAGCCAAAAAGCCCTTTCCAAACCAAACTTTTTAACCCAGGTTAAAATAGCCAAAAAAAGCCAAAAAGCCAACCCACTTCCCAAACAGAGGCTTTGTTATAAGGCTCAAATCTTAGGATTTTTTATGTAATTGTCCCAAAAAAATATTTAGTCTCAAACACTTGGAGGATACATGAAACTAATTATAAGTTTGAACAAAATAACCTTAAAATACAATAATAAAAAATTGAATTTATAGAAAAAGTATTATGTTGCATGACGTGGGTAGGCCCATAAAGGCCATAACCCACTATGAACAACCCAAGCCTACCACTTATGGCCCAATACATAACCCAACTGATAAGGCCCAGCACAGCTGGAAGTCAACATGACTTGAAGGACCAATGATATTCAGACATGTGGCAGGTAAAAGGCAAGCCACATCAGCAGACAAAGATCTGCAAAGTTATTGCCACTGCACATCGCCATTAATGCAGCCCCTCACAGCATTTATTACGACAACACCCCATGAAGGCCATAACCCACTATGAACAACCCAAGCCTACCACTTAGGGCTCAATACATAACCCAACTGATAAGGCACAACACAGCTGGAAGTCAACATGATTTGAAGGACCAATGATATTTAGACACGTGGCAGGTAAAGGGTAAGCCACATCAGCAGACAAAGATCTGCAAAGTTATTGCCACTGCACATCGCCATTAATGCAGCCCCTTACAGCATTTATTACGACACCTCTCTATCGAGACAGCACGCCCTCACCCTGAACAAGGTAAGCTGCATCATAGACTTTTGGCCAAGGTGACAGGTCGGAAGGGACAACGAAATGATTACCAAAGGATATAAGCAGACGTTGAAGACAAGAAGAAGGTTAAGCTTTTCTATCTCTATTCCATCTCTACACTCCACTTCTCTCTCTAACTTGCTCATCGGAGGGTTCGCTGGGGGACTCCCCGTTCCTTGTTGAACTCTTGTGCAAGTCTTCAGGTGGGCTTGGTCATTCGGACATAGGCTTAAGGAGCGTGGATCAGTCCGACCCATTCTACCATCATGAACTGTATCATCAGTTGGTGCCGTTTGTGGGAACGCTTTGCTCCGCACGCCAGTTGTGCTCATTGTCACCGGAGACCCTATTCCAATAACCCTTTCCTGCTACCCATCAAAGTGTATGGTCATGACTAGATCCATGGCTTCTCACCAAAATGCTGCCGACCACCAAACCGAGCCCCCCAATCCAAACAACCCACCACAGTATTTCATCGAGCTTACCAACAGCATTAACCGCGTGGCCGAACAAAACCAAGCCCTGATAAATGCCCTACTCCAAAGAAACCTTCCTACGCCCCCTCCACTACCTCCAGATATTCCGCCCAACCAAGAACGAGCCCCGAGCCATACTATCCCACAGCCCTATCCACCCAACTTGAAAGGCTTGCAACTTCCTCCTCCTAATATAAATCCACCACCCCGACCCCCGCATCCATCGGTCCTGGCACCAACCCCTGAAGGGGAAGCCAGTAGCGTCCAACCCCCGCTGCCTTCCGGTGGTGATAACATCCCTCTCTGGAATGCAGAACTCCGAGCCATGAAGCTCCAACTCCAAGGGGTCATGCAGAACATCCAACATAAACCCTCTACCACAGCAAACTCACCATTTGTTGTCTCCATCCGGGACAAACCTCTACTCCCTAAGTTCAAAATGCCCACCATCGACTCTTTTGACGGTACGACGGACCCAGTCGACCATCTGGAAACCTACAGAACCCTCATGATCCTCCATGCATTCCCTGACGAGATCATGTGTCGAGCTTTCCCTGTGACACTAAAGGGGTCAGCTCGGCTATGGTTTAGCCAATTACCAGCAGACTCCGTCTCCACTTTCCAACATCTCAGTGACTCTTTCCTTAGCCATTTTATTGGAGCCTAGTGCCAACGCCGTCTGGCAACCCAACTCCTCAACATCCGCCAGACCGAGGAAGAGTCTTTGCGTAGTTTCGTTACCCGCTTCAACATCGAAGCCTTGTAGGTGGCGAAAAACGATGATAAGGTCATCCTTACGGCTTTCATGGCCGGACTACGGTCATCTGATTTCCTCTTCTCCCTCTCTAAAAACCCCCCACCTCCATGGCAGCCCTACTCTCCAAAGCCCAAAAATACATGAACGTAGAAGATTTCCTAACCGCTCACCAAGACCTTACAGCAAAAAACCCGACCCCCCGAGAAAAGCGAAAAGACTCAGAAGCCAGAAACACCCAGTACAATAACCAAACACCGCATTATACCGACCGACCCCCCCGAGCCGACCGGTCCGCACCAGTCTGACTGCCCGGTCGGTAACGTTACACACCCCTTAATTCTCCCATGGATCAAGTCCTCTATCAGATCCAGTGAGACTACCCCCTAAAATGGCCCCAACCATCACGGACTCTTTCCAACCGGAAAGACCAGTCTAAATATTGTCGTTTCCACCAGGATCACGGCCATAATACCAAGGAATGTATTAATCTCAAAGATCAGGTCGAGGGCCTGTAGACACCCCATTTTTGACCGACCTTAAGACTCAGACGTCACTGATTGAGCGCTCGGTGATATTGCATATTGTGCTCGTCTAGAAGTTTCAGAGTCTCGGTTGCGAGCCTTGCCTCCGGACTTCTGGACTCTTTCGTACCTTGCCTCGGTTTGCGAACTAGACTCCGTTTTCTCTTCTCGAAGGGAGGGAGAGGTCTCGTTGATCATCTCTCAGTGGCCGTAGGCTACGTTTCGTGGTCGTAGGCCATTTTTCCCGTTTGGAGCCCGGTTTCCGGTTTTTCAGGGGCCGACGGCCGTGTGCCTCGGTTCGGGACCGCCTAACCACCTCCGTTTGCTCCGGTTTTTGGCACACACCTTATTTACTCCCTTTTGAGGTACACTATGGCCCGAGAGACCAACTTCATGGTCGAACGCCACCTCTGGTGCTTAACAGCCCATTTTCGAGGCTCTCGGTCGCGCGTTTCGGTCCCCGAACCTCTATTTTGCATCCGTTTTGGTTCATTTTTGGTGGAGACCTTATTTTCATAGTTAGGAAGCTTGTAGGAGGGTGGGAGGCCAGCAATTGTTCTGAAAAGCCAACTTTATTCCTTCATCACTCTCCGACGCCCGTTTTCCTCACTTGAAAGCCAATGTTGACCACCCCGGGGCCACTTTCTTGAACCCTAAACCCCATATTTGTGTTGTACACACCTGGGAGGCCACCAATATTTGGTGGCCGACCAGTAATTGTGCCTGACCCTTTTGAACCCCTCTAAAAAATGCATTTTTCTCTCTCCTGGTTCACATTCTTTGGGTTTTAAATACATAGTTGTGTTGTGCACACATGGGAGGCCACCTTTTTGAGGTGGCCGACCAGCCATTGTGCTTGACCCCTTTGACCCTTGGTCGGCCGGCCATGGGAGGTGGTCGACCGGCCCCCTGAACCTTCAAAACCTGGCCGGCCATGACCCCCTCACCTGGTTCCTTACAAATATGACCTCTTTTTCCCCCCAGATCCTGTATCCGAGGGGGGCTCTTTTGGGGGGGAAATTTGAATTTCATTTTCCCCCCCTTTCCTTGCCTCTCTCCCTCTATAAGACCAGCACCTCTCCACCATTTCTAAGGGTTGACAAAAACCAATTGGAGCCTTGCATACATACATCCTCCATCTCTCTCATTCAACCATCAAATACCTTTGTTCTTGGACCATTTCTACACCAACTCATAGCACCACACCTCCATACTCTATTCCAACAACTTGGAGGTTATTTCCAGAGGTTAGGAGCACCATTTCTTCAACCAAAAGCTGCTGGTTCATTGGTCTTCAATGGTGAGTCCTCTTTCTCCCTTTTCTAGTCCTTTCTTTCTCTATATCTAAGCCTTGCTTTCAAGAATTTTTGGGGTCCGAACCAAACTGTAAATAGTCATATTTTGAGCCCCTTTTCATGTTTGATCAAGGACCTCCTGCTGTTTGAGATCTCCTACTACCACTTGCCTCTTTATCTCTCTTTTGGGCCAATTTTTGCATAGTATTTTAGGCTTATTTGTGAGTTGTTTTGGACTTGGCCATAAAATGTAAAATATCTTGTTTTGAGCCCCTATTCAACATTGTTGAAGGTCTCTCCTCCATTTGAGGCCAGCAGCTATCACTTGCCTCTTTATCTCTCTTTTAGGCCAATTTTTGCATAGTATTTTAGGCCTATTTGCGAGCTGTTTTGGACCTTTCCATAAACTGTGAAATATCTTGTTTTGAGCCCCTATTCAACATTGTTGAAGGGTTCTCCTCTGTTTGAGAACAGCAGATGCCACTTGTCTCTTTATCCCTCTTTTAGGCCTTTTCTCGCATGATAGTTTGGCCTTATTTGTGATTATTTTCGTGGCATGATTTAAACTGTAAAGTGTCTTGTTTTGAGCCCCTCTTCAACTTTGTTGAAGGGATCTTTGCCATTTGGGGCCAGATGCTGTCCCTTTGTGTTTAATCTCTCTTTTAGGGCCATTTTTGCATGATAGATTAGCCCTATTTGTGTTCATTTTTGAGACTTGTTATAAACTGGAAATATATATTTTTTGGGACTTTCTTTCATCTGTCTTCATTCTTCATGATCAAATAATGCATGCTTTGTATAGCTGTAAGTCATTTCGTGTGCCTAGTTTCGAGTTTCGGGGTTCATTCCATGCATCGGGTGCCATGTTTCCATGTTTCGGGGCTGTTTTGTATCACATTTCAGCACTAAAATTTGCATGTTTTCATACCATGTTCCATGCCTTGCCATGCCTTGGGTAGAGTGGCATTTGATGCCTTAGGCTTGGTCCTCAGTTTGCGTGCATGCGTGCACGTATTTCAAGAGTCTCATTTTCATCTCATGGCTACTGATGTGAGTGTGGCTGAGGTCCACTCATGTTGATGTAAGTCCATTGTGCATTGTGTATGCCATTTCATTCCATAGCATTGTGTATGCTAGGTTGTATGTTAGCGCATCGTGTATGCCTCGTTACATCATGCATTGTGTATGCCACTTCATAGCATTGTGTATGCTAGGTCGCATGTTAGGATTGTATTCATGCATGTCATGCATATCGTATTGTGCTTGGGATAGGAGTTAGTCCGAGCATGGGAAACGAGGGACATTTCGTACTTCGAGTAACAGAATGTGTCTCAATTCCCAGTCACCGACACTCCGGATTATCCATGATGGAGTTTAGGTCTTGTTGTGTTTATATGTGCATTCATTTCATATTGAGTCGTGCAATTCGACTCCTCGGCCATCATGCATCGATATGCGTGATTGGTGGCACGAGGATCGAGGACTACACTCCCCGATGAGTAGTCATGAATACATATGTGAAAATACATTGCCATGCCCCTTTGTTGCTCTCTGTTGCAGCAAATCAGAAATCAACAGCCTTCCGGAGCTTGACACGCATTCCAAGAACAATTGCAAACAGAGGCAACCGGGGCATCGCGAGGGATTCTCCGCACAAGGCAACCCGAGCATGCATCATTCGTCATCCGAAGTAGATTTGAGGCAGTCCCTGGCTTGCATGCCAATTTATTGCTTTCCTATTTTAATTTGTTAATTAATTAGGGTTTTGTACATATTTGGACTGTAATTATTCATTTGGGATTGTATATTATTTATTCGAACCCTCTGCGCGAGGGCAATGTTGTAATAAGTGTGCGTGTGTGTGATGTATGTCTTCCAACCCACGTTTTTCTCCCTTTTATTTACCCGCTTATGATGGTTAGATTAGGGCATGTTTCAATTAGCATACAGTATGATAGCATGTTTGCATTCATTCATCTGTTTTGCATGCGCTGGGCTCGGCGCATCATACTAACTACATTGTATTTTCAATTCCAAGTTGAATACATGTTAGCTGTAGCATTTCATATGTCATGTTTAGAATAGCTGAGCCTGCTATAGTTGCACTTTTGCATGTGTTGCATTAGGCATTTCTGTATAATTAGGATCATGCACGGATTTCTAATTAGCTTCTGTTTTGGCTTGGAGTACTCGGCAAGTTTTATGCTATAGCATCCTTGCATACGTGTGAGTGACTGCCATGATAGCATGCTTACCATGAGGCTATGTGCTTATGTGATATAACTGCTTGAATGCCTGTGGGTGAAGGTTGGGTTATTTGAATTGGAACAATTCATCAAATGTGTGTTTTAAGCCCACTAGATAGTGCCAAAATCATGTTTTTTAAGCCCACCCGAGGGTGGCAAATCCACGTCTTAGCCTACTTGCGGGTAGCACCATCAAACCATTTTCAAACAAGCAAACATGAAATGTTTTGTTCCAATTCAGGCGATCCAGTCTATACTTGTATGCTGTGTGCATCATATAGTAAATCTAGGCTAATAACCGGAATAAGAACGCATAATGTTTTCAAAAATAGATATCATGGTTAGTAGAGGCCGATCTTTGATCGGGCGAGTGGGGATGCTCACGAAGTGACCTTCCCCAATCGTACCCAAGTTCCCGAGCCGAGGCAACTTTGGTGATGACGGACACGCGGCCTTAGGCAAACGAGTCAGGGTTTCCTAAATTTTCCCAAAATAAAACATTTAGGTGGCGACTCTGTATCTGGCAAAGCAGTCCATGTTTGGCACTTCTTTCAAAATCTATTTTCTCAAAACAATTTGCCGGATTTGGACTCTTTGGTTCAGATTTAGAACCATGACAATTTGAGAGTCCTGAACTGTAGTGAGCCCAACATGAACGAACGGGGGGGACTCGTCCTCCCGGGCCGTTCGGGGACGTCTACAGTTTTTGGCGACTCTGCTAGGGAACGAACGGGGGGGACTCGTCCTCCCGGGGCGTTTGGGGACGTCTACAGTTTCTGGCGACTCCGCTGGGGATTTAGAGAACTTGACTCGAACTCATGATATCTTGTTTTGACTATACTTGTGTGTTTCTTTGCATTGCATGTGCATTGGTGCGCCTAGCACACCGTGTTTACCATCTGCTATTCCTGAACGGTTTGCTAGAGGCTTGTCTTGTCAAGGCATGACCATAAGGCTAACCGGTTATGGGCTCTGTCAGTATGGGAACATAAACCCCGGTTTTACCGGGGCACCCTTTTGACCATTCGACCTAGTACATATTCGGATCCATAATGACCATTCCAAACTAGGACAGGTTGCTTACCCGATATAAGTTGTTTGAAACCGCTGCGTGCGTAGTGAAACCCTAGCTCCTAACAAAATAGGACAGGGAAAACCCTACCCCAACATAGGGGTGTTTTGGCACTCACTTATCTGCTATGTGCTTTTAGAGTGCGTCTCTACAGGGAAATGCATGTATCAGTTTATGAGTTTGGACATCAGGCCTGCGGGCATCAGTCAGTGTTTGAGAATCAGTTATCCGCGGGTATCAGATTCAGTCTTTGGGGATAGTGATTCAGGGATAATGATCAGTGATTGAGGACAGTGTGTGTTCAGCTTACCGATCGTGTGTTGTTATGCCCGGCTGTGTGTTGTGCATTTACTTTAAGTTGATATGCTGTCCGTTTATCTGTTTATTTATTTCTTTATTGCTTTATTTATCTTTTACTAGGGCAGTTTTAGCACAATTGTATCTGACCAAGTAGATATTCCCCAAGCACCCTGGACAAGAGGTCGCCGACTCAATCGATCCAAGGATCCGGTTGACGGACAGCCAGTGTTTCACTCTCTACCCCCAGTTATCAGACGGAGGCCAAGAAAACGCAGTGTATCCGAGCAGAGGTTGCCAGAGCAGTGGATTACCCCATCAGTAGACAGTCAGATTGAGATCTCGATTGTTGCTATAGAAATAGACCTGCCAATAGTTCAGACAAATCAAGGCAGTATGGCGGTACCGACAGGAGTTGAGGAAATGATGCGTCAGATGCAAGAGACCATGAGAGCCATGCAGCAGGACGCTGTTCGCCGGGATGAGTTTGCCAAACAACAGGCCGAGATCATGGCCCAACAAGCAGAATTAATTGCCAGGCTGCAACAACAAGCCGGAGCATCTGCTTCACACCCGGTTCCTCCCCCACCGGGAATCCCAGCACTCGAGGAGGCACCAAATGTCCAGGCAAATACGGATATACCAACAAGGCCAGCTCCGTTCCAAATTCTGCCCCAGCTATCTAAGGCACCTACGCCTGTCAATCAACCGGACTCTCCCTTCGAGTTCAAGGTAGACCATACAGCACTGAAATTGAGCAAGCTCGAAAAGCTATTCAAAAAATCTCAGGGGGTAAAGGCTATCCCTGATATCGAGGACGGATATACCAATGTGTCCGTGACGCTACTGGATAGATTTAAAATGCCGCAGATCGATTGCTTCGACGGGTCTGGGGATCCCATGGTCCACCTCCGGTTATTCTCAGATATATTACGACCAATGGGCCTAACTAGACCCCAGAAGCTTTCACTATTTGGCCGGACCCTGTCGGGTGTAGCCGCCATTTGGTATGCAAAGTTAGAGGATGACGTCAAGCGGAGTTGGGATGAAATGGCTGAAGCCTTTGTTGCGCAATACTCTTACAACACCCAAATTGAGATTACAACTCGTGATCTCGAAACAACAAGGCAGGAGCCCAAGGAGAGTTTCTCGGATTTCGTAACCCGGTGGAGGGCGAAGGCCTCGATGATGACTTTAAGGCCCACCAATAAAGACCAGATCAGGATGATTGTGCGCAATCTCCAGCCAAAATTGATGCAAAAGATGATTGTACTCCCTTTCCCCACCTTTTCAAATCTGCACGAGATGGGGGTACAGATTGAAGACGCAATGAAACAGGGTCTGATCGACCAAGATAGGGAGCAACCAAGGAGGAATTTCAACCGTAACAACAATACAGGCTCGAGTGGCGCTGCAACTGCAAGAGCTTCAGAGGTGAGCATGGTCACCACCATTCCCCCTCTCCTTCCAAGACCCATGGCAGCCACGTCCTTCTCTGGTGCATCCGGAAGCAACACGTAGACCACCAAGTACCAACCCAGAGGCCAAAGAACCTTCACACCCTTATACATGCCCTTGTCCAAAGCTCTAGGGGTATTAATCAGGAAAAAGCATTTGAAGCCCCTGGAGCCGAGGCCACTACCAAATCCACTCCCTCCCTCTCATGACCCAGCAAAATACTGTGCGTATAACCAACAACATGATCACGACACTGACCGTTGTTTTAGATTGCGTCATGAGATCCAGGATCTTATTGACAAGCAGGTGATTGCGCCTCCTGACAAACCCAATGTCACAACCAATCCTCTCCCACCGCATAACCAAGCTCCCCCTCCCAATAGAATCAATTTTATCCAAACTGGGGTCGCATCTTACGATCCTAGTATCTATATCACCCCATCCCACCTACCCAAGCCGGAGGTGCTCCTTCCTGACTGCACCGACTCTTTGTGCATGTTGGACATCTCCACAACCCAACCAGAGCCGACGGTGGTGACCATCGAAGATGGGGCAGGGCAAACTTCAAAAAAGAATGGAATTGTAGAGTCTGGGATTGAACAGTCTGAGAGTTTTGCTGGGGAAGTCTATGATCCGAGTGAGTACATCTTGTCAACAGGCCAGATTGGGCTGGGTATAGAATTGCCAGAGAAGGAAGAGCTGTGTGTGATCCAGGGGGATGGATTTGAGCAAGGGGCAAATGATTTGATGACCGTGGAGGAGGACTTTGCCAACCTACAGTTTTTCGATGACCAAGAATCAGGGGGCGTGGCAGTCAATTGGTTTGATTATGAGGAATCGGCAGAGGCCACTGGATGGCTGGATGATCAACCAGATGTGGTGGAAGAGTCCCAACTAGAACAGAGCCCAGTAGGGACATGAATATTAGCTGTGGCCGGAAGGGCCGGAAGTCAGATTACATTGTCGGAGAGCGCCGGTACGAAGAATTTTGCTCAGAACAGAAGCATTGTGAATGCAGGGAAAGCTGAACAAAGAACTGCGCTAACGCAGGTAGAACAAGAAAAGATTTGGGATTCTGAGAGAATCCGAAAAGCCAAAGTCCATGAGGGGACTAAAAGTGCTGTGTGCACAAAGACAGAAGATGCTGCGGGCATGTGGGCTGAAAGTACTGGGAGTACGATCATACCAGAACCAGACAGGTGTCTGTCGGCGGCCGGTGGAATGTGGTCGGAGGACGATGATTTATGTCTTGCCCACACAGATGAAGATTGGGGAAACCATCAGCCAGACGACACCTGGTATATCGGAGAGGTCGACCATGTGACGAGAAGCGGGCAGTATTTCAAGCCCCCGCACCTGGACCAGCCAGAGGCATCTGGGAAGGATAAAGAAACTGAGAAACAGAAGGAGAAACAGCTTGAAGAGGAGGCTGTACTCAAACAGTTAAAGAAGATACAAGCAGACATCTCTATCTGGGGACTGCTTATGGCTTCACGAGTGCACAGACAGGCTGTCCTATCTGCTATGGACAAGGCCAAACTCTCTATAGATACCACACCAGAGCAGCTGGTTGGACTGGTCTTTCCGGGAGGAGGTTCCCCGACACTAACCTTCTCAGATAAAGAACTGCCGCTTGAGGGCGCGAATCATAACAAACCCCTTTATATCTCCGTGGAATGTAGAGGCAAGTGGGTGCCAGTGGTTCTTATCGACACGGGATCCGCCATTAATGTATGCCCGTCAAGGATGGCATATGCGATCGGGTTGAAGCCCGCAGACTTCGCGCCGACTACTCAAGTGATCAGAGCCTATGATAACACCAGCAGAGAGGTGATGGGGACTGTCAAAATTCAGACCCAAGTTGGTCCAGGACAACACAACATTGAATTCCATGTCTTGGACGTTCCCGCAACCTTTAACCTACTTTTGGGGCGACCGTGGTTGCACCAGGTGAAGGCAGTCTCTTCCACTTTGCATCAAATGCTGAAGTACCCTCACGGGAAGGGGGTGGCCATTGTTTTCGAGAATTCATCAATCCATCCATCGCCAGAAGTGTCTACACCAGTCTTGGAAATCGAGCACGGTATGGAGGATGTGTTCTTATCAGGGTTTACTCTGGCTGAGGCCCGGGTTGTGCAGAATACCATGGCCGTTAATGAGGGAGTATATGTCAATGCTCAATCTGTATACCTCATGAACAAGTTACAACACATTCCCGGGATGGGATTAGGAAGGAGTGGCCGGAAGGGCGTCGCAGCATTGGCTGAAGTGCCACACAACCCTCATACCTTTGGCTTGGGATATCTGCCCACCAAAGAGGACTGGGTAAGAAAGGGAAAGGAAATGGCTGGAAGAGCTAGAGCAAAGCAGGCCGGGAAGCCTTTTGAGCTGATGCATTGGCCCATTCAGGGTACCCTAAACGGACGTTTTGTCCAGGAAGGGGAAGATTTTCCATTTTGTGGCGTCCCAGAGCCATGGCTAAACGTGGAGAGGAAGCGCGTACCAGGCTTCGAGATCTTCTTCGACCTGCAATTATCCAGGGATGACGTTGCCGAAGAGCAGACAGACCCATCAGCTGAGGTTGAACAGAGTAAGAAAATGCAGCCTGAGGACACCGAACTTGAAATGAGGGTAGCACTGGCATGTCTACTTTCAGATCCTCTGATCGACCAGGAGTGCTTGGGGGATAACTTCTCGGTATGCGTGATTGGGAATGGAACGGCTGCGGGCCCGCCAGCAACTATTTTGGATGTATCTATCGCACCCTCTCTCATTTGGTAGTATGAAGAGGGATTTTTGTCCAGCAGCACCGAGTCAGGTAGCGAGCCGAAATCTGATTCCACCAAGTCTTGTGAGTCGGAATCAGGTTCCAGCTCGACTGAGTCTGAGTCTGGTAATCCTGGGGATGATAACCCGGATGCCACAGTCTTGTCCATGTCGTCTTTTTCTTTCTCTTTTGAGTCTGTTGTAACCGAAGAATCGGACGATTTGGATGTGCTTAATGAGAATCAAGTAGCTGTGGTTTCTGAGTACTTTTCTATGCCCTTGATTTATTGCATTAACTCAGAATTTCAAAATTTTGATGAAAACGATGATGATGAAGTTCCTCCGGTTTTGCAACGCTTAATTGAACAAGAGCAGGAAAGATTTGTTAAACCCCTAGTTGATGAAAGCACTACAGTAAATATTGGTACTGAAGAGGACCTGCGACTGGTCCAGATCGGGTCCACGTTGTCTTCAGAGGAACGCGAGTGCTTAGTCGCTTTATTAAAAGATTTCAAAGATGTTTTCGCATGGTCCTATGAAGACATGCTTGGAATCGATCCTGAGATTGTACAGCACCGGATCTCTCTTGACCCCGAGGCCCGACCTGTTAAGCAGAAACTCAGGAGGATCTGCCCCGACTGGGCTCTCAAGATTAAGGAAGAGGTCACCAAACAAATCGACGCAGGCTTCCTGCTAGTATCCGAATACCCGACTTGGTTGGCCAACATCGTCCCAGTGCCGAAGAAGGATGGCAGGATCCAAGTGTGCGTGGATTTCAGGGATTTGAACAGAGCTAGTCCGAAGGACGACTTTCCCTTGCCGCATATTGACGAGTTGGTGGATTTCACAGGCGGGCATGCTTTGCTTTCGTTCATGGATGGCTTCTCAGGTTACAATCAGATAGTGATGGCACCAGAAGACAGGGAAAAAACTGCTTTCACGACCCCGTGGGGGACTTACTGCTACAGAGTGATGCCGTTTGGGTTAAAGAATGCTGGACCTACATATCAATGGGCCGCGACTACAATATTGCATGATATGATTCACAAAGAGGTTAAGGTGTACGTGGACGACATGATTGTCAAGTCCAAAAAAAGAGAGGGCCATTACACCGCCTTGCAAAAATTCTTTCAAAGGATCAGAGAATTTCGGTTGCGGCTAAATCCGCAGAAGTGTACGTTCGGTGTTACAGCGGGAAAAATGCTGGGATTTCTGATTACACAAAGGGGCATCGAGGTCGACCCTTCAAAAATCAAGGCCATCTTAGAAATGCCACCACCAAGGACTGAAAAGGAGGTGTGAGGCTTTCTGGGTAAAGTGCAATTCATAAGACGGTTTATCTCAAAATTAACCTTGACTTGTGAACCACTTTTTGGTCTCCTGAAGAAAGGCAAGAAATTCCAATGGGACAGCTGATGCCAAGCTGCTTTTGAACAGATCAAGGAATACTTGTAGAACCCACCCGTGTTGTCACCGCCAGAGCCGGGGAGACCATTGATATTGTACCTTTCAGTGACCGAGACCACAATGGGCTGTATGCTCGCGCAAGAATCAGAGGACAAAGTGGAGAGAGCCATCTACTATCTGAGCAAGAAGATGCTAGAGTATGAGACTCGCTACACGCCGTTGGAGAAGGCTTGCTTAGCTTTGGTATGGGCTACCAGGAAGCTGCGGCACTACCTGTTAGCTCACTCCATAATGTTGGTTTCACGACTCGATCCCATCAAATATCTTTTCGAGAAACCGGCACTTACGGGTAGGCTGGCTCGTTGGTTGCTGTTGCTCTCCGAATTCGACCTGAAATACGTGACACGCAAGTCAGTCAAGGGAAGAGCAGTGGCAGAGTTCTTAGCCGATCATCCAGTGGAAGGAGGTGAAGCAGTTGAATACTTATTCCCAGATAAAGCCATTTTGCACATCGACGACGAGTATTGGACGATGTACTTTGACGGAGCGTCAAATCAGTACGGGTATGGGATAGGAGTGTTGCTGATAGCACCCGACAATTCCTGTATCCCTCTAGCCTTCAAACTCCGGTTCAAAGTCTCGAACAAGGAAGCAGAATATGAGGCATGCATTGCCGGTCTAGAAGCGGCCCTGGAACTAGGAGCAAGACGGTTGGACGTCATCGGGGACTCAAACCTTGTTGTGTCTCAAGCAAAAGGAGACTGGAAAGTCAAAGAAGAAAAGATGATGATGTATCACCAGACCTTGGACTTGTTAATTCCTAGGTTTGAGAAGCTAAACTTTGCTCATCTTCCAAGAGAGAACAATAGGTTCGCAGATTCTTTAGCAACTCTATCTTCCATGATAGACATCCCGTTTGGAGTCCGGATACGTCCAGTCATCATTGACCATAAATTTGCATCAGCCTATAAGTCGATTGCTGCTATAGATAAGGTTTAGGACGAAAACCCCTAGTATTATGACATTTGGAATTTCTTGAAGAATGAAGTATATCCACCAGGGGTAAATGCCAAGGATAAAAGGGCAATCAGAAAAATGGCCGTTTAGTTCATCATCTGTGGAGGTAAGCTGTATAAGAGAGGTCATCTGGAAATGCATAAGCTGTGTGTTGAAGCCGAGGAATCGAAGCGCCTGATGGAGGCCATCCATGGAGGAGAATGCGGTGCACATATGAACGGAGTAATGTTAGCACGGAGGATCTTCAGACAGGGTTACTACTGGTCCACCATGGAGGAGGATTGTATCAGTTTTGTTCGGCGATGCCACAAGTGTCAGATTCATGCAAACCGCATGAATATCCCACCGTCGAAGCTGTACAACATGATTTCGCCATGGCCATTTTCAGTTTGGGGAATCGATGTGATCGGGGCTGTCACTCTGAAGGGGTTGAATGGGCATGAGTTCATCCTGGTCGCGATAGATTACTTTACAAAGTGGGTCGAGGCCCAATCGTATGCAGTGCTGAAGGCATCGCACGTTGCAAAATTTATCAGAAACAACATCATCTGTTGCTACGGGGTCCCAAACGAGGTCATTTCGGATAACGGTTCCCACTTCAAGAAGGAAGTGATTGACTTGTTGGAGAAATACAATGTGGCTTTCCATAAGTCATCCACATACCGGCCGCAAACCAACGGAGCGATCGAGGCCGCCAACAAGAATATCAAACACATACTGCAGAAGATGATGGAAACCTACCGGGATTGGCCAGATAAGCTACCATTTGCTCTGTGGGGCTACAGGACTTCAATTAGAACTTCTACCGGAGCGACTCCGTATTCATTGGTTTATGGGATGGAGGCCGTTCTACCTATCGAGATTGAGGTTCCGTCATTGCGAGTGTTGGCTGAATGTCAAATAGCCGAAGCAGATTGGCAGCAGAGCAGGTTTGAGGAACTCATGCTCTTTGATGAGAGAAGACTGAAAGCACTGTACCATGTTCAAGGCTATCGGCGCAGAATTGCCCGGGCTTTCAACAAGAAAGTTAAGTCCAGGAATCTAAAGGAAGGAGATTTGGTGCTCAAGGACAACCGAGCTTCCATCCATAACCCAAGGGGCAAGTTTAGACCCAATTGGATTGGTCCCTACATCATCAAGTCTATCTGGTCAGGTGGAGCTGTGGTTCTGATGGACCTAGATGGCCTAGAATTTTCATAACCGATCAACATGGACAAGTTGAAGAAATATTACCCCTGAGAGGCTCGCTAGGCCGAAAACCCGAAAGGGCGACCTAGGCAAAAGTTAGAGCATAAAAAAAATTGAAAAACATAAAAACTGAGCTTGCAAGGTTGAAAACCCGCAAAGGGCGGCCTTGGCAAAAGTTAGAGCGTAAAAGGAGAGTGAAAATACTCAAGTGAACCTAAGCCTGAACTACGTAAGGCTTGATTCCCATCTTTGGGATACGTAGGCAACTTCATCCTGAAGTTCAGCCATAAACTTTTTCCCGATCAACTTTGTCCATTTGATCATCTCAGTCATCTTTGTCTATCAACGTCTAAGGGCTTCCATTGGAATCTCCGGTGCAGTGCTATTCAGACTAGGGGCAACTTTTTGTTGCCATGCAGTGCCGCGGTACTCTTCAGACTAGGGGCAACTTTCCAGTTGCAGGGATCCGAGGTTGTGCATCTCAGTGACAGATCTCAGGCGTGTCCAGTTCTGATCCATATCAAAAATGGTTTTGAAAAGTTTTAATAAAAGTTGACTTTGTTCAAATTAATCTTTTTACAACTAAGACCATTTTTGGACCAAAGCGGAAAATTTTCAGTACCACAACCTTCAATTTCATTGATTTCAAAACAGAGTTCTCCTGTTCTTGCATACAATTGAAGTTGCTTTTTATTACATTCATAAAGGAAACTTGAAAGTACTAATAAAGCAATGAATCCGAGGCATAGTCAAGTCAGGTGTCCCTGAGCCCCCTCCCAGAGCTGGTCGAAGCCTCTGATGCCAAGCTGGGCCCGATCTGTGCCTCTTCATTGAGCCAATCCAAGCACTCGTCAGACAAAGTGCAACTGAAAGTAGGAGCGGGGCTAGGAGTTCTCTCATCCTCCATGCTATGGCATATCGGGCAAGCTGTGCACCTCGAACTGGGAAGGCAGCTAGATACTCTATCCCCTCTGGCGGGCAAGTCTGATCATGACCAAACTGGCGTTGGAACCGGAACGGAAAGTAGAATACACAGTGAGTCAGACCAACCAACTGGATCCCGGTCTGCCGGAACATGCTATAGCTCATTGCCGGGAGATTGAGCCAAGGGCAGCGCCAGGCGATGCGATCTGCAGACAAATTGCACATCCAGTTGAACCACCATCCCTCATCAAGAGCATCGACTAGGCGTTGTCGAAAGAAGTAGCCGCGAGCTGAGTAAGCTGGGCAAGAGTCCACAACCTGCAATTTGTCCATCAACCATACCTGGGGAGGGATGAAAAATGAGAGAATGAAGAATAGAGAGATGTACGGTGAGAGAAAAGTAAGACAAGGGTTTTGTGAGAAAAACCGAGCCTGAGGGCCGAGTGATGTGAGCATTACATATGTGAGATTGGGTGGGAAACATTACCTGCAGCAGTAGTGGACTCTCCGCAAATCTGGTCGTCTCTCGGCGATGGAAAGCATCCAAGCCCATCAGCGTCTCAGCCAGTGTCATCGCAATACAACTCTTTCCATCCTTCAAGCCTTGAGCAACTTCAATCAGGCGAATGCTAGATCCACCGAAGCCCGACACAAGCAGAAAGTGAGATAGCATACACAAGCAAAGGGCATGTTGTCGGAAACCTTGCCAGTGATGGTCGCCACGGTCACCAGCGTCAGAAAAGCGATAAATCAATCCGAGGATGTCCAGTTCCCCATTACAGGTCAGAGACCGAGCGTCATGCGTGGTGAGTCCACACATCCGCCCTAAAGCTTGGGCGAGACCAAAGCGAAACTGAGGCAAGATCTCTTCACAGCTTTCGGATTCCATCAAAGCTTGAAAATCTTCGAAAGTTGGACATACCTCTTGCCCACTGAAGCTAAAGACATGTGTTACCGGGTTCCAAAACCTTGCCGCGGCGTAAAGGAAATGAAGGTGTAGTGGAGTACGGCTCAGCGTGAATAGTGCATTCAAGCCAAAGCCCTAGAAGTTCAACTTTTCCGAGCCGTCTAAAGAAGCAATCCATGCTGTGAGATTTTCGACCAGAAACGCCTCTATTTTGGTGCAAAACTGAGATGAAATGAATGAGCCACGGAGCTAAGACTTTTAAAAGGGATAAGGCACTGTTCGGGGGGACATGTGTCGAAAAACTGGTGGTTGTTGAGCTAAGTGGCCAGCCACCCCTCTCCCCTCAAATGCAAAAAACTGGTCGGCCAGCTCCCAAAGGTGGCCGGCCATGCGGCAATCTGTGTCTTTGGTCCTGTTCTACCCTCTAGAAGGAAGTTCCTAGCATCGGGAGTATTGAAGGCGCGAGTTTTCCTCAGTTTTGGATATGTTCTGTCACCCAGATCGTCCGAAATACACTTTGTTTACAGAGTTGTTGTTAAATCTTGCTTATCGAGTTGTTGTTCTGCTTATCGAGTTGTTGTTTTGTTGGTCAAGCTGTTTCGTTTACCGAGTCTTGTTTAATCGAGTCACCGAGTCTTGTGCATTTGAGTTGTTACTCTTTGTTTATCAATTTTGTTGTGTTTTGCTTATCGAGTTGTAAACTTGCTGAGGTTTTTGTTTTGTTGTTTCTCAGTAAGGTTAGGTTGTTTAGTTTGTCGTGTCGGTTCGTTACCTGACTTGGCACATACACAATGCATATTTACCGTTCAATCTCTTTATTTGCAAAATGATGCGATGCGATGCTGAGAACATAAAGTACAACACTTTTTCAAAAAAGTTGTTTCATTCCATCATGCTTCCTTTGTTACAACATTTTACAGCAAAGGTACAAGTTTTACAGAAAATAAAACTGCCTAATAATGTGCGATGTGCTACAACTACTAGTAAAAAAGATAAATAAAGCAGGAAACAGCTGCACTAATGCTCTCAAGAGCAGGAATAAAAGGCCCTCTTTGTCCTCTTCTGCGGAACAGGCTCTGCACCACCGGCACCATCTGAGTCAGAACTGTCATCCTCAAGATCCTCCTCAGCCTCCTCTCCACTCCCAGAACCAGGGTCGGAACCCTCCTCTCTGTCAGCAGAGGTCTCTGACTGACGATCTGTAGCCTCCTCCTCGTCCTCATCAGGCTCCTCCTCTACGATGTGTGCCCTGCGTCTGTGGGACGACTCCCCTCTCCCGGCCCCGCGAAAAGGCCGAGATGGCCCGCTCCCCGAGAAGGTCGAGATGGCCCGGTCTGTAGCAGATATACTGGAGGCATCTGAAAATAAAAAGTGCAATTTGAATACATCAGCTCAAAATGTGTGTATCAGATACAGATGCAAGCAAACTACATGAAATGAGGGTGCATACAGATACAGTATATGAATGTGGAGTGTCAGATGTGCTCTACACATACAATTAATCAAAGCAGTAAAATGTTCAAGGTCAACATGTCGTCAGAAGTACGATAAATGTGAGAAAACTAAAGAGTACCTAGACACCCATGATGGACAGTTGCGCCTCTCTCCGCAAGACCATGCCCTCGAGTGAGGCCACCAATCCGATCACCCCCTCCATGTACTCTCTAGATGGCTGCAGATACAAGCTCAAATCATCAATGAATAAAGGAATGTCTAAGTATTTGAATGATAGAAAGCAGTGGGGCATACCGGCGGTGAGTCGGGATCAATGACATATCGATGATCAGGCATGGGAGGCTCTGTCGGAATCGGGTAGGAGGTCCCGTATCGCCATCCTGTCAACTCGGTCGGCATGTCTGGCCATCCGGCGTGGTGATGAGTCGGAGGAATCGGGGGGACCAGTCTAACCCCTTCTCTCGATGTACCGGCCCTGCTAGTAGAAGGGGCGCCTGCAGCCCGAGCTCGACTCAAATGCGGCATGTCAGTAGACCTCCTCGAGGGAATACGGACACCTGTCAACGGAGGCATCAAGTAGGTGTGACGGTAGGTCGCGTACTCCCCGTCCTCCATCTACAGCAGTGCATCAATGCCCAGCCTAGCGTCAATGACACCCTGGGGAGTAAGCCTATCAGCGAGCCGTATACCGTCCGAAGGTGCTGAGGGAACACTCGGCTCAAGAAAGCCCATGGTCTGACGAAGGAAGCGTTCCCCCAGGAACCAGGCCCTACCAACTAGCCCCTCGAACAAGATCCTATACCGGGAAGAGCCCCATCCTCCGGCAAACTGAAATCGAAGGTCCCCACCCAAAGGCAACCAGGGCTGCCAGGTAATCTGCGGGTAACCGATGCATAGGCTGATCAGAAATCGTAGATGTACAGAATAAACCAAAGATGAAAACATTGGAAATTGGGAGTTTTTGGATTACCTCTGATGGCCACATCGTGTCAAAGTAGTGTCGTAGGTAGAGAAGAGTCTCCCAAGGTACCGGCCCTCGAAAACAAGCGAGTAAGGGGTCATAAGGGGCGCCTCCACCTCCAGCTCTGGCGCTAGTATGGGAAAATATGCGAAAACCCATAACTACGGAAAACGGGGTAAAAGCCATCAGAATATAGAATGCTAAGTGCAGGATGTCAAGACAGAGTATAAAGTGTGCCGTGTGTGCAATATACATACATTGAAAAGCAGAAATGTAAATCAAGAGGGCAGAAGGTACCTCCCAGGCTCTCCAGTAGCCACCAACTATGTTCCCCCGTCCGCGGGAGGTCGCGCTCATATAGCAATAAAGGGTAGCCAAGCTGGCGCCACCCCAATCATATCGACTAACCTGTGTGAGGTCTGCCAAGGCACCCAGCAGATATAGACCAACGGTGTTCCCCCTGTCGGAGAACAGAGTAGTCCCGAAGAGGAACATCAGAAACCCGCGGGCATACTGTGTAATCTCCTCCAGAGTCTCGGGCTCAGTATGCCTAAAATGTGAAGAAAACCAAGTATACCGGACTCGGCCCGAGGATCGGTCGACCGGTGGACGAGCTCCCAGTAAGTAGTTCCAAGCGGCCTCCCACTGGCCCATGTCCTCGTCATATGGGATCGCCCAGCCTCCCACGTCAAGGCCGGTCAATACGGCAAAGTCGAATGGGGTCATGGTCATATCCCCGGCAGATGAGAAATGAAAGGAGTTGGTGGTGTCCCACCACCTCTCCACTAGGGTGCCCATCAACGTCCTACTAGCTGGATAACGAGATATCCCAGCACAAAAGGGCCCGAATCCTGCTAAATCAACCCAATCGCGGACAACCTCTGGAAGCTCCGCGTACCAATCTCTCGCAACAATGGAGCCGTATCCCCGTGTAACACAGGAGGACACCTGCATTTACGGTGAATACATATATTCAGTTTCAGAATGAAATAAACAAACTGCGTGCAAATAAGGTATACAAGCTGCGTGCAAATGAAATGTATAAGCTATATGATAAATCAAATCAGAATTCAAAATGTTTGGGCTGTGTGTTTAGATTTCAAAACCAGTGGGCTGTGTGTTCTACTCTCAACAAGTGTGTGCCGTGTGTTCACCTTCAGTTTGGGCTGTGTGTTCAGATTTCAAAACCAGTGGGCTGTGTGTTCTACTCTCAACAAGTGTGTGCCGTGTGTTCACCTTCAGTTTGGGCTGTGTGTTCAGATTTCAAAACCAGTGGGCTGTGTGTTCTACTCTCAACAAGTGTGTGCTGTGTGCTCACCTTCAACTTGGGCTGCGTGTTCAGAAATTCAGAGTTTGGGTTGTGTGTTCTACTCTCAACAAATCAGTGGGCTGTGTGTTCACCTCGACAATGGGCTGCGTGTTCAGAAATTCAAAGTTTGGGCTGTGTGTTCTACTCTCAACTAGTGTGTCCTGTGTGCTCACCTTCAACTTGGGCTGCGTGTTCAGAAATTCAGAGTTTGGGCTGTGTGTTCTACTCTCAACAAGTGTGTGCTGCGTGTTCACCTTCAACTTGGGCTGCGTGTTCAAGAAATTCAGAGTTTAGGCTATGTGTTCAACTGTCAACATATATGTGTGCTGTGTGTTCACCATCAGGTTAGGGGCTACGTGATCAGAAATTCAAGCGTTCAAAACGCAAACAGAATACTCTATCATGGGCTAAGCGTCAGAACAAGCTACGTGCTAAAAAGAGCAGATATGCACAGCAAGAGGCATAAAACGTACAAAAATGCGGAATATGTTGCAGAAATGTAAAAAATGGCGAAATAAATACCTCTCGTGCCTCATGAGAGAGGTGAGACTCCGGCTCTCGCAAAAGCAGATCCCCAGGCGCTCGATCATCAAAATCAGTGAAGTGATAAAAAATAGCCCGCGGAAGGATATGTGCTCGAGGGGCGTACCTCTCGGGTATGAAGAGTCGAACCCTCGGAGGCAGAGCCATAATATCGGGATCATCCCCGGCGCCCGGAGGACCTCCATCGTGAGGAAAATGACCGATCATTTCAGAAAATCTGCAAAAATGAGCAAAAATGAGCAAAATGAGCCAAATTGGAAAAAGTCAACAAAAGTCAACTCTCGGGAAATGAAAAAGTCAACAAAAGTCAACCCCCGAGGAAATCTTCCAAATGTTGAGACAAACTTATCTCAAGTGGTGAAAATGAGAAAAGAAGCACCGAAATCAAAATTTAATCGGTCCAAAGTGATGAAAACTGAAAGATTTCGCGAAAACAACTTGCATGGGGCGTTGGAAAACGCGTATAGAGCTCAGATCTGAAGAGAAAAATGGTCTAGGAAGGTAGAGAAGGTGTTTTTGGAGCTGAAGTTGTGAGGAATGAGGCTTTGGCCGAGTGTATTTAAAGAAATGAGAGCAAAATGACCGAACTGCCCCGGATTTGGGCTAGGGGGTCGGCCGACCACCTTTTGTGGTAGGCCGACCACCCCCTTTGCAAAATGCTGGTCGGTGGCCTCTCCCTGGGACGAGACCTGGTCGGTGGTGTTCCCCAAGTGCCCACCAAGCTCTCTGCAAATTTTGGGAAGGATTGGAGTCCCCGAGACCTGAAAAAGTACAAGAGAAGTGCACTTTCCGTCGCGAAATCGCTCTACCAGAACCTCAACTCCAACTCTCGGTGCGTTTTTCATCGTTACTCGTCAAAAGTGAGATGTATCCTTTTCGAACATGTTGCGACCCCTCTGGGAGGTAAACCGAAGATCGCGAGTGAGTCACCCTCATCGAAAACTCACATTTCTTTGCTCTTCGTTTTACGACAAATTCGCATCCGAATTCACATTTATTCTACATTGTTATGCATGCCACTTGCATTCTCATGCACACCACTCATACTATTGTGCACGTTTCACAGGTGTTGTCAAACCCTCGTGCTTAACCCGCGTTGTCACGCACGTTACTCCTCGCATTGCGATGCACTTTTCTATCAACGTCGTGATTGTCTGCATTCAATATCGCTTTGAACATGTGTTGCTAATTATGTTGTGCTTGTCGAGTTTCTTTCTTTTGCAGGCACGATATTGTATGTACGGTTCATTTGAGGCTGGTGCGACCAGACGAACCGCGCAAGTATTATATCTTCTCCGTGTGAGACGTGGCGAGAATTGAATAATTCTCCGCATTCTTAGCTGCATGAAATGAAGTTGTTGCTTTGCATTCTTGCTTAAAACTGATTGCATCTATTGTGAATATGTGCTTCATTACAGTTTGCTGCATTCGCATGATCCTTGAGTTACCTTCGGCTTCTTGCATTGTCGGTTGCATTTTGCCCCTGCCTGCTAGCATGCCTGTGGGCACATCTCTGTTTGTCTTGCCTGTTTGTCTGAGTCTTCGGCCTTGTCAAAAATGGATCGTCTCTGGGCTTTGACATTCACTCCCGTCACTTATGACTTCTGAGTTCTGTCAAAGAGGGGCAACTGTAGACACCCCATTTTTGACCGACCTTAAGACTCAGACGTCACTGATTGAGCGCTCGGTGATATTTCATATTGTGCTCGTCCAGAAGTTTTAGAGTCTCGGTTGCGAGCCTTGCCTCTAGACTTCCGGACTCTTTCGTACCTTGCCTCGGTTTGCGAACTAGGCTCCATTTTCTCTGTTTTCTCTTCCCGAAGGAAGGGAGAGGTCTCGTAGATCATCTCTCAGTGGCCGTAGGCTATGTTTCGTGGTCGTAGGCCATTTTTCCCGTTTGGAGCCCGGTTTCCGGTTTTTCAGGAGCCGACGGCCGTGTGCCTCGGTTCGGGACCGCCTAAAAACCTCCGTTTGCTCCAGTTTTCCGCACACACCTTATTTACTCCCTTTTGAGGGACACTGTGGCCCGAGAGACCAACTTCGTGGTCGAACGTCACCTCCGGTGCTTAACTGCCCATTTTCGGGGCTCCGGGCCGCGCGTTTCGGTCCCCGAACCTCCGTTTTGCATCCGTTTTTGTTCATTTTTGGTGGAGACCTTATTTTCATAGTTAGGAAGGTTGTAGGAGGGTGGGAGGCCATCAATTGTTTCGAAAAGCCAGCTTTATTCCTTCATCGCTCTCCGACGCCCGTTTTCCTCACTTGAAAGCCAATGTTGACCACCCCGGGGCCACTTTCTTGAACCCTAAACCCCATATTTGTGTTGTACACACCTGAGAGGCCACCAATATTTGGTGGCCGACTAGTAATTGTGCTTGACCCTTTTGAACCCCTCTAAAAAATGGGTTTTTCTCTCTCCTGGTTCACATTCTCTGGGTTTTAACTACATAGTTGTGTTGTGCACACATGGGAGGCCACCTTTTTGAGGTGGCCGACCAGCAATTGTGCTTGACCCCTTTGACCCTTGGTCGGCCGGCCATGGGAGGTGGTCGGCCGGCCCCCTGAACCCTCAAAACCTGGCCGGCCATGACCCCCTGACCTAGTTCCTTACAGATATGCCCTCTTTTTTCCCCCAGATCCTGTATCCGAGGGGGGCTCTTTTGGAGGGGAAATTTGAATTTCATTTTCCCCCCCTTTCCTTGCCTCTCTCCCTCTATAAGACCAGCACCTCTCCACCATTTCTAAGGGTTGAAAAAAGCCAATTGGAGCCTTGCATACATACATCCTCAATCTCTCTCATTCAACCATCAAATACCTTTGTTCTTGGACCATTTCTACACCACCTCATAGCACCACACCTCCATACTCCATTCCAGAAACTTGGAGGTTATTTCCAGAGGTTAGGAGCACCATTTGTTCAACCAAAAGCTGCTGGTTCATTGGTCTTCAAGGGTGAGTCCTCTTTCTCCATTTTCTAGTCTTTTCTTGCTCTATATCTAAGCCTTGATTTCAAGAATTTTTGGGCTCCAACCCAAACTGTAAATAGTCATATTTTGAGCCTCTTTTCATGTTTGATCAAGGACCTCCTGCTGTTTGAGGTCTCCTACTACCACTTGCCTCTTTATATCTCTTTTAGGCCAATTTTTGCATAGTATTTTAGGCTTATTTGTGAGTTGTTTTGGACTTGGTCATAAACTATAAAATATCTTGTTTTGAGCCCCTTTTCAACATTTTTGAAGGGCTCTCCTCCGTTTGAGGCCAGAATCTATCACTTGCCTCTTTATCTCTCTTTTAGGCCAATTTTTGCATAGTATTTTAGGCCTATTTGCGAGCTGTTTTGGACCTTTTCATAAACTTTGAAATATATTTTTTTGAGCCCCTCTTCAACATTGTTGAAGGGTTATCCTCTGTTTGAGAACAGAAGCTGCCACTTGTCTCTTTACCCCTCTTTTAGGCCTTTTCTTGCATGATAGTTTGGCCTTATTTGTGATTATTTTCGTGGCATGATGTAAACTGTAAAGTGCTTTGTTTTGAGCCCCTCTTCAACTTTGTTGAAGGGCTATTTTCCATTTGGGGCCAGCTTCTGTCCCTTTGTGTTTAATCTCTCTTTTAGGGCCATTTTTGCATGATAGATTAGCCCTATTTGTGTTCATTTTTGAGACTTGTTATAAACTGTAAATATTCATGTTTTGTGACTGTCTTTCATCTGTCTTCATGCTTCATGATCAAATAATGCATGCTTTGTATAGCTGTAAGTCATTCCGTGTGCCTAGTTTCGAGTTTCGGGGTTCATTCCATGCATCGGGTGCCATGTTTCCATGTTTTGGGGCTGTTTTGTATCACATTTCAGTGCTGAAATTTGCATATTTGCATACCATGTTCCATGCCTTGCCATGCATTGGGTAGAGTGGCATTTGATGCCTTAGGCTTGGTCCTCGGTTTGCGTGCATGCGTGCACGTATTTCAAGAGTCTCATTTTCATCTCATGGCTATTGATGTGAGTGTGGCTGAGGTCCACTCATGTTGGTGTAAGTCCATTGTGCATTGTGTATGCCATTTCATTCCATAGCATTGTGTATGCTAGGTTGTATGTTAGCGCATCGTGTATGCCTCGTTACATCATGCATTGTGTATGCCACTTCATAGCATTGTGTATGCTAGGTCGCATGTTAGGATTGTATTCATGCATGTCATGCATATCGCATTGTGCTTGGGATAGGAGTTAGCCCGAGCATGGGAAACAAGGGACGTTTCGTACTTCGAGTGACAGAACGTGTCTCAATTCCCAGTCACCGACACTCCGGATTATCCATGATGGAGTTTAGGTCTTGTTGTGTTTATATGTGCATTCATTTCATATTGAGTCGTGCAATTCGACTCCTCGGCCATCATGCATCGATATGCGTGATTGGTGGCACGAGGATTGAGGACTACACTCCCCGAAGAGTAGTCATGAATACATATGTGAAAATACTTTGCCATGCCCCTTTGTTGCTCTCTGTTGTAGCAAATCAGAAATCGGTAGCCTTTCGGAGCTTGACACGCATTCCAAGAACAATTGCAAATAGAGGCAAACCGGGGCATCGCGAGGGATTCTCCGAACAAGGCAACCCGAGCATGCATCATTCATCATCCGAAGCAGATTTGAGGCAGTCCCTGGCTTGCATGCCAATTTATTGCTTTCCTATTTTAATTTGTTAATTAATTAGGGTTTTGTACATATTTGGACTGTAATTATTCATTTGGGACTGTATATTATTTATTCAGACCCTCTGCGCGAGGGCAATGTTGTAATAAGTGTGCGTGTGTGTGATGTATGTCTTCCAACCCCACGTCTTTCTCCCTTTTATTTACCCGCTTATGATGGTTAGATTAGGGCATGTTTCAATTAGCATACAGTATGATAGCATGTTTGCATTCATTCATCTGTTTTGCATGCACCGGGCTCGGCGCATCATACTAACTGCATTGTATTTTCAATTCCAAGTTGAACACATGTTAGCTGTAGCATTTCATATGTCATGTTTAGAATAGCCGAGCCTGCTATAGTTGCACTTTTGCATGTGTTGCATTAGGCATTTCTGTATAATTAGGATCATGCATGGATTTCTAATTAGCTTCTGTTTTGGCTTGGAGTACTCGGTAAGTTTTACGCTTTAGCATCCTTGCATACGTGTGAGTGACTGCCATGATAGCATGCTTACCATGAGGCTATGTGCTTATGTGATATAACTGCCTGAATGCCTGTGGGTGAAGGTTGGGTTATTTGAATTGGAACAATTCATCAAATGTGTGTTTTAAGCCCACTAGATAGTGGCAAAATCATGTTTTCTAAGCCCACCCGAGGGTGGCAAATCCACGTCTTAGCCTACTTGCGGGTAGCACCATCAAACCATTTTCAAACAAACAAATATGAAATGTTTTGTTCCAATTCAGGTGATCCAGTCTATACTTGTATGCTGTGTGCATCACATAGTAAATCTAGGCTAATAACCGGAATAAGAACGCATAATGTTTTCAAAAATAGATATCATGGTTAGTAGAGGCCGATTTTTGATCGGGCGAGCGGGGGTGCTCACGAAGTGACCTTCCCCAATCGTACCCAAGTTCCCGAGCCGAGGCAACTTTGGTGATGACGGACACGCGGCCTTAGGCAAACGAGTCAGGGTTTCCTAAATTTCTCCAAAATAAAACATTTAGGTGGCGACTCTGTATCTGGCAAAACAGTCCATGTTTGGCACTTCTTTCAAAATCTGTTTTCTCAAAACGATTTGCCGGATTTGGACTCTTTGGTTCAGATTTAGAACCGTGACAATTTGAGAGTCCTGAACTGTAGTGAGCCCAACATGAACGAACGGGGGAGACTCATCCTCCCGGGGCGTTCGGGGACGTCTACAGGGCCTGATTCGTCGAGGACGCCTCAGCCGATTCACGGATACTCGCTATAGACGTCCCCGAACGCCCCGGGAGGAACGAGTCCCGTTCTGTTCGTTTTGGGCTCACTACAGTTCAGGACTCTAAAATTGTCACGGTTCTAAATCTGAACCAAAGAATCCAAATCCGGCAAATCATTTTGAGAAAATAGATTTTTAAAAGAAGTGCCAAACATGGACTGCTTTGCCAGATATAGAGTCGCCACCTAAATGTTTTATTTTGGGGAAATTTAGGAAATCCTGACTCGTATGCCTAAGGCCACGTGTCCGTCATCACCAAAGTTGCCTCGGCTCGGGAACTTGGGTACGATTGGGGAAGGTCACTTCGTGAGCACCCCCGCTTGCCCGATCAAAGATCGGCCTCTACTAACCATGATATCTATTTTTGAAAACATTATGTGTTCTTATTCTGGTTATTAGCCTAGATTACTATGTGATGCGCACAGCATACAAGTATAGACTGGATCGCCTGAATTGGAACAAAACATTTCATGTTTGTTTGTTTGAAAATGGTTTGATGCTACCCACAAGTTGGCTAAGACGTGGATTTGCCACCCTCGGGTGGGTTTAGAAAATATGATTTTGTCACTATCTAGTGGGCTTAAAACACACATTTGATAAATTGTTCCAATTCAAATAACCCAACCTTCACCCACAGGCATTCAGGCAGTTATATCACATAAGCTATAGCCTCATGGTAAGCATGCTATTCATGGCAGTCACTCACACGCATGCAAGGATGCTAAAGCATAAAACTTACCAAGTACTCCAAGCCAAAACAGAAGCTAATTAAAAATCCATGCATGATCCTAATTATACGGAAATGCCTAATGCAACATATGCAAAAATGCAACTATAGCAGGCTCGGCTATTCTAAACATGGCATATGAAATGCTACAGCTAACATGTATTCAACTTGGAATTGAAAATACAATGCAGTTAGTATGATGCGCCGAGCCCGGTGCATGCAAAACAGATGAATGAATGCAAACATGCTATCATACTGTATGTTAATTGAAACATGCCATAATCTAACCATCATAGGCTGGTAAATAAAAGGGAAAAGATGTGGGGTTGGAAGACATACATCACACACACGCACACTTATTACAGTTGTGCCCTCGCGCAGAGGGTCCGAATAAATAATATACAGTCCCAAATAATTACAGTCCAAATATGTACAAAACCCTAATTAATTAACAAATTAAATTGGGAAAACAATAAATTGGCATGCAAGCCAGGGACTGCCTCAAATCTGTTCCGGATGATGAATGATGCATGCTCGGGTTGCCTTGTGCGGAGAATCCCTTGCGATGCCCCGGTTTGCCTCTGTTTGCAATTGTTCTTGGAATGCGTGCCAAGCTCCGGAAGGCTGCTGATTCTTGATTTGCTACGACAGAGAGCAACAAAGGGGCATGGCAAAGTATTTTCACATATATATGCATGACTACTCTTCAGGGAGTGTAGTCCTCGGTCCTCATGCCACCAACACGCATATCGATGCATGATGGCCGAGGAGTCGAATTGCACGACTCAATATGAAATGAATGCACATATAAACACAACAAAACCTAAACTCCATCATGGATAATCCGGAGTGTTGGTGACTGGGAATTGAGACACGTTCCGTCACTTGAAGTACGAAACGTCCCTCATTTCCCGTGCTCGGGCTAACTCCTATCCCAAGCACAATGCAATATGCATGACATGCATGAATGCAACTAATATACAACCTAGCATGCACAATGCTATGAGATGGCATACACAATGCACGATGTAACAAGGCATACGCAATGCTCTAACATGCAACCTAGCATACACAATGCTATAAAATGAAATGGCATACTTAATGCACAATGGACTTACACCAACATGAGTGGACCTCAGCCGCACTCACATAGGAGGCCATTAGATGAAAATGAGACACTCGAGATGCGTGCACACGTGCACGCAAACCGAGGATCGAACCTAAGGCACAAATGCCACTCTAACAAAGCATGGCAAGGTATGAAACATGATATGCAAACATGAAAATTTCAGTACCAAAATATGATGCAAAACAGCCCCGAAACATGGAAACATGGCACCCGATGCATGAAATAAGACCCGAAACTCGAAATTAGGCGTATAGAATGACTTATAGCTATACAAAGCATGCATTATTTGAATATGAAGCATAAAGACATAATCAAGGCAGTCCCAAAACATGCATATTTCTAGTTTTAAGCAAGGCCCAAAAACGAATGCAAATAGGGCTAATCTATCATGCAAGAAAAGGCCTAAAATAGAGATTAAACACAAAGGGACAGCATCTGGCCCCAAAAAAAGAAGAACCCTTCAAAAAAGTTGAAGAGGGGCTCAAAATAATGCACTTTACAGTTTATGACAAAGTCCAAAACAGTGCACAAGTAAGCTTAAAACACTATGCAAAAATAGGCTTAAAAGAAGGTTTAAACACAAAGAGCAAAAAGGAAGCCTCAAAAAGCAAAGGACCCTTGATCAAGCATGAAGAGGGGGTCAAAATATGACTCTTTACAGTTCGGGTCGGAGCCCAAAAATACAAGCACAAGGAGCTAAAAAAAAATGCAAAAATAAGGCCAAAAGAGGGATAAAGAGACAAGTGACAAATGGAAGCCTCAAACAGTGAAGAGCCCTTCAACAATGTTGAATAAGGGCTCAAAATAAGCCACTTTTCAGTTTATAACCAAGCTCAAAACAATTTACAAATGAGCCTAAAATACTATGCAAGAAAGAGGCATACAAGAGAGGTAAAGAAGCAAGTGTAAAAAGGAAGCTTCAAACAGGGAGAGGCCCTTAAACAAGCATGAAAAGAAGCTCAAAATAATGCTATTTTCAGTTAGGGTCGAAGCCCAAATATGCAAGCAAGAGGAGCTAATATATTGAGCAAAAATAGGGCCAAAGAGAGGGATAGAAGACTTACCCTTGAAGACCAATGCTTCAACAACTCTTGGCTTGAGAAAAGGTGCTCCTTGCCTCTGGAAAACCAGCTCCAAGTGTTGGAAATGATGGTGGAGAGGTGGTGCTATGTGGTGGTGTAGAAAGGGGCCAAAAAAAATAAAAGGGTTTTGATGCTTGGAATATAGAGAGAGAGAAATTAAATGTAGGAGGCTTAAACAAAAATTTTTCTAACCCAAAATGCAGTTGGAGCTACTGGTTTTATAGAGGGAGGAATGGAGGAAAAGGGGGGAAAATGGGGGAGGGGGAGGAAATCAATTCAAATTTCCCCCAAAAAATAGGCCTAAAAGAGAGAAAAAGAGGCAAGTGGTAGCTGCTGGCCTCAAACCGAATAGAGCCCTTCAACAAAGTTGAAGAGGGGCTCAAAACAAGACACTTTACAGTTTACATCAAGCCACGAAACAGCTCACAAATAAGCCTAAAATACCATGCAAAAATAGGCCTAAAAGAGAGTTAAAGAGGCAAGCGATAGTAGGAGACCTCAAACAGCAAAAGGTCCTTAATCAAACATGAAAAGGAGCTCAAAATATGACTATTTACAGTTTGGGTCAGAGCCCAAAAATGCTTGCAAGAAAGGCTTAGATATAGAGCAAGATAGGAACAAAAAAGAGGAAAAGAAGCTTACCCTTGAAGACCAATGGACCAGCAGCTCTTGGTCTGAGAAATGGTGCTCCTAAGCTCTGAAAAATAGCTCCAAGTCATTGGAATGGATGGTGGTGGGGTGTATACCAAAAACCGGAGCAAACGGAGGTGGTTAAGCGATCGCGAACCGAGGCACACGGCCGACGGTTCCGAAAACCGGGAACCGGGCTCCGAAACGGGAAAAACGGCCTACGACCACGAAACGTAGCCTACGGCCACTGAGAGATGATCTATGAGACCTCTCCCTCCCTTTGGGAAGAGAAGACGGAGAAAACGGGACCTGGTTCGCAAACTGAGGCAAAGTACAAAAGAGTTCGGAAGTCCGGAGGCAAGGCTCACAGCCGAGACTCCGCGACCTCTGAACGAGCACAATATGCAACATCACCGAGCGCTCAATCGGTGACGTCTGAGTCTTAAGGTCGGTCAAAAATGGGATGTCTACACTCGCCTTCAGCAGAGGCAACGGACTGAGCCCATCAGAAACAACCCCCAGCGCACACCTCCCCGACAACCAGCACAACCTAACCAAGGTCATGACCACCCTCCGCAGCAACCCCGGGCACCAGGTAACCCTACCCCACCTGTTGGAGAAATCAGAGTTATTGCTGGCAGGATGGCTTGCGGAGGCCCATCCCGCTCGGCTCAGAGGGCAGAACTCAAGAAAATAAGACAAGGCTTAGACAAAGAGGTTGCCACACTAGACCGACCTTCCAAACAGCCCAGACAGTTTACCAAGGCTATCACCTTTACGGATGCCGACTGCACAGGCATCCGTTACCCCCACGACGACCCTCTCGTCATCTCCGCCCTACTCTCCAACTACAAGGTCAGATGAGTTCTCATCGACAACGGCAGTTCTTCAGACATCATCTTCCTCAACTGCTTTCGCCAGCTCAAGATTGGAGAGGAAAGTCTGTCTCTTCTCCAAACCCCTTTGGTCGGTTTCACTGGTGACCAGGTGACCTCCACAGCTCCATCGATCTTCCTATCACAATCGGCGAGTACCAGCGGTAGACCACAAAGTTGCTCACCTTCCTTGTTGTTGACTGCCTCTCCGCCTACAACATCATCCTTGGTCGCACCGCCCTAAATGCTTTTCAAGCTATCACATCAACTTACCACCTTGCCATTAAGTTCCCCACCAATCTGGGGGTCGGGACAGTGAGGGGAGAGCAGACAGTTGCCAGGAAATGTTATGTTGCCTCACTCAAAAAAGTCAAGCTTAAAAAGGCAATGATCATTGAAGGGCTTGACGTCCAAGATGAGGACGAGCTGGTCAGAGGGGAGCCTGTCGAGGAGCTCGTTGAGGTTTCCATCGACCCCACCAACCCGCCAAAAACTGCCAAGATTGGCAGCCAACTGTCCCCCTAGGCTAAGACTGACCTCACCGCCCTTCTGATTGAGCACAACGATGTGTTTGCCTGAACTCACTCCGATATACCGAGTATTGACCCCTCATTCATAACCCACCGCCTTAGCATTGAACCCCATTTTCGACCTTACTGCCAAAAGCAGCGCATCTTTCATCCGGAGCGCCACACTCTCATTGCCGTAGAGATCGATAAGCTCCTTGAGGCACAATTCATCAAAAACGTGGACTACCCTAGATGGTTGTCAAAAGTCGTCCTGGTCGGTAAAAACAATGGTAAATGGCGACTCTGTGTCGACTACTCCGACCTCAACCGAGCTTGCCTCAAAGACAGCTATCCTCTCCCCCGCATAGATCTGCTGGTTGACGCCACGGTCGACCGTCAAATGCTCAGCTTCATGGATACCTTCTCTGGGTACAACCAAATTCTGATGCACCCATCTGATCGTGAACACACCTCCTTCATTACCGACTGAGGTACCTACCATTACCGTGTGATGCCATTTGGACTGAAAAATGTTGGGGCCACCTACCAACGGTTGGTCAATGCTGTCTTCCATCATCAGATAGGTCGGAATATGGAAGTATATGTCGACGACATGCTAGTCAAGAGCAAACTCTCCGCTGATCATCTAACCGACTTGCGAGAGACCTTCGCCACCCTACGAAAGTACCAAATGAAGCACAACCTGGAGAAGTGCGCCTTCGGCGTAAGATCTGGAAAGTTTTTAGGTTTCATGGTCAGTCAGCAAGGCATTGAAGCCAACCCCGAAAAGATCAAGGCCTTGATTGAAATGCAGTCACCCAGAACGGTTAAGGAGGTTCAAAGACTCACTGGCTGAGTTGCCGTCCTCAACCATTTCATTTCCTGCGCAACAGATAAGTGCCTTCCCTTCTTCAAAGTTCTTCGGCAAACTTTTGAATGGACGACCGAATCCGAAGAGGCTTTTCAGCAGTTGAAACAGTGCATAGCCAACCCCCCTCCTTTCACAGGCAATCACGGGCGAACCCCTCTTCCTCTATTTAGCCGTGTAAAGCACCGCAGTCAGTGCAACCTTTATCAAGGAAGACGGCTCTGTCCAACGGCCGGTTTACTACATCAGTCGGGCTCTCAAGGGAGCGGAACAGAATTACCCACTGTTAAAAAATTGTCCTTGGCCTTGGTCACCGCCTCTAGACGACTCTGTCCTTATTTCCAAGCCCATTCCATAGTGGTCCTTACCGACCAACTGTTGAAGAAGGTAATGCAGCAACCAGAACTCTCCGGCAAACTCATGCAGTGGTCAGTGGAACTCAGCTAGTTTGACATCTCCTACCGGCCTCGAACAGCGATTAAGGGGTAGGCTGTCACCGATTTCATCCTGGAATTCACTAATCCTACCCCAACCACGGCCCCTCCACCCCCTACCGACCCAGAAGACCCTCACTTTTGGACTCTTAACGTCGACGGATCATCCCACAAGGAAGGCAGTGGGGCTGGTCTCATCCTCACCGCCCCTGAGGGCGGTTATTTCAAATGTGCTCTCCGTTTCTTGTTCGAGGCCAGTAACAATGAGGCCGGATATGAGGCATTGATAGCAGGTCTTCGCCTAGCCCGGGATATTGGTGTCAACCACATCCGGGTGTTCAGCGACTCCCAGCTCATTATCGGACAAATTACGGGGAAATTCGATGCCAAGGAGGACACAATGCGAGCTTACAGGGATATAGCACTACCCCTTGTTCGCCTCTTCAATACCTTCCACATCAAGCACATCCCTCGAGCGAAAAACTCTAAGGCGGATGAGATGGCTCAGTTGGCTTCTGCAGACCAGTCCGACCTCAGCTATGGTGTCCGCATCGACTACCTAGCCCACCCTGCCATTTCCCCCAACCAGCAAGAAGTCCAGTTCCTCCAAAATGAATCCATCCCCTGGACGTCCGACTTCTTTCTATTTTTGACAACGGGAGAATTACCAGATGACAAACAGCAGGCCGCCAAAGTCAGGGCCCGGTCGTCCAATTACATTCTTGTCGATGGTCTTTTGTACAAGAGGGGCTTTTCACACCCATACCTCAGATGCCTCAATCATGCTCAGGCGACTTACGTGATGAGAGAAATCCATGAGGGCGTATGTGGCAATCATTCGGGTGGCAGGTCTCTAGCCCACAAAATACTTCGCACTGGTTATTTCTGGCCCACTCTCAATCAAGATGCGACAGACTTCGTGCTCAAATGTGATAAGTGCCAACGCTTTGCCAACATCCCCCATGCTCCTCCTACAGAATTGATCACACTATGCAGTCCCTACCCATTCGCCAAATGGGGAATCGACCTAGTCGGCCCATTGCCCACTAGCCAAGGCCAAACCAAATTCGCCATTGTCGCCATTGATTACTTCACTAAATGGGTGGAAGCAGAACCCCTTGCCACAACTACCGAGCGGAACATAACCAGATTCATCTAGCAGTTGATCGTTTGCAGATTTGGCATCCCTCAAGCCATTGTCTCCGACAACGGCAATCAATTTGACAATGCCAAATTCAGTAAATTCTGTGAAGAGCTCTAAATCCAGCCATGTTTCTCCTCCCCAGACCATCCCCAAGCCAATGGCCAAGTTGAGGTCACCAACCATTCTCTCCTCAAGATTATCAAAACTAAGCTGGAAGCTGCTAAGGGACTCTAGGCTGAGGAACTGCCGAATGTACTCTGAACTTACCGCACTACCGCTCGAACTCCCACTGGGGAGACCCCTTTTCGCTTAACATACTGCGCTGAGGCGGTCATCTTAGTGGAGATCGGTCTTCCTACCCCAAGGGTTCTACATCCGAATCCAGAACTAACTGAAGAGTTGCGCCAGGTAGACCTAGACCTGATTGAAGAGCTCCGAGAAACAACTGCAGTCAGACGGGCCTCATACCAACAGAAAATGAGAACACATTACAACCGCAGAGTCCGACCAAGGGAGTTCGCCGTTGGGGAACTTGTTTTGCGCAAAGTAACCCTCGCCACCAAGAACCCGGCTGAGGGGAAGCTGGTGGCCAAATGGGAAGGACCTTACATTGTTAACGCCAGACCTCGTCCAGGCGCTTACCGGCTTCAGGACATGGAAGGCCGCGATCTCCCCCACCCATGGAACGCCGAGCATTTGAAGCGCTATTTTCAATAAAAGTTCAATTCTTGTATCAATCTTTTGCTGTATTTCCTTTTGACAATTTGCACACTTCACTGCTCTCATTCTTCTCTCCTATGATATAAATTTCTGATCAAATGAGCTACACTTTAATGACGACAAGCTTATATTCCAAATATATGTGTGATCTTTCAAATAACGCTTTGATTGCAGCCTCAGCCCGACTGAGCATAAAAAGCCTCGGCCAGACCGAGCATGCAAAGCCTCAGTCAGACTGAGCATAAAAGCCTTGGCCAATCCGAGCATCAAAGCCTCGACCAGACCGAGCATACGAAGCCTCAGCCAGACTGAGCATAAAAGCCTTAGCCAATCCAAGCATCAAAGCCTCGGCCAGACCGAGCATACAAAGCCTCAGCCAGACTGAGCATAAAAGCCTTGGCCAATCCGAGCATCAAAGCCTCGACCAGACTGAGCATACAAAGCCTCAGCCAGACTGTGCATAAAAGCCTCGACCAATCCGAGCATCAAAGCCTCAGCCAGACTGAGCATAAAAGCCTCGGCCAGACCGAGTATACAAAGCCTCTGCCAGACTGAGCATAAAAGCCTCAGCCAAACTGAGCATACAAAGCCTCAGCCAGACTGAGCATAAAAGCCTCGACCAAACCGAGCATCAAAGTCTCGGCCAGACCGAGCATACAAAGCCTCAGCCAGATCGAGCACGACAAGCCTTAGCCAGACTGAGCATGACAAGCCTCGGCCCGACTGAGCATGACCAGCCTCAGCTAGACTGAGCATGACAAGCTTCAGCCAGACCGAGCATGACAAGCCTGAGCCAAACCAAACATGACAAGTCTCAGCCAGACTGAGCGTAAAAGCCTCGGCCAGACCGAGCCTACACAGCCTCAACCAGACTGAGTTACTTCAAGCTACTGAATTACTTGCAGAGTCAGTTAATCATAGCTTAACCCCAACTGAGCACGCATGCAGAGCTCGGTCAAGGCCATTCATGCAAACTTCATGCTTGTGGCATTAGTAGACACACTTAGTCAAAATTCCAAGTCCATGCTTTCACACCACTCTTCACTTAGTCAAATTCCAAACTCATCTTTTATTTACCAACACTCTTGTAACATGATTCACAACTCCATTTTTGGGCATAATTTGAAACTCCACATCTTTGACATTCTTACATGTTTCCTTTACAAGTTAGATTATTTTCTTACTCTTTCCTTACAAATCAAGCCTAACTTGAATAAACCACCCTCATTCACTTCAGACTCACCAAAATAAAGGCAGCAGTGTGGCAAACACAAACTTATAATTTTATTACATTTTTAACTTCACTCTGCATGGAGTTTTTATTACAAGTTCAACTTCACTTTGCATTGAGTTTTTCTTAACTTTACTCTGCATTCAGTTTTTCTTACAATTCAAACTTGGCTTTGCGTTGAGTTTCCCTTACACAAGCCTCATACACAAGTCACCATTCTCATTCATTCCAGATGCACAAGCAAAAACAATGAAATGAAAACACAACTGAAATTTTATTTATTCACAAACTCGTACATAAGTTCATTACAGCAATTCAAAAACAAAAAAAAAATAAATAAATACAGGTTTTGTTCACACCAGTCACTCTTCCTCACTTGAAACAAGGTCTTCTTCTTCAATGCCTTCATCTAGGGGGGTCTGGGCCACGTCATCTTCATCAATCCTTACACCATTAAGGTCCAAGTCTGGGAACAGTTCTTCTGCCTTCCGCTTGAACATCTTCCAGCCACTGTCCCAGAACTCAGCCATTTCGTGTTTGTAAAAGTCCGACCGCTGGAAGCTCTCAATAACTTCTGCTTCAGTCCTGTCCCCAGCGGTCGTTCCCGATGGGCCCGCCCCCCCAGACACCTCCATTGCTAAGTTACCGGCGACCGCGGCATCGATTGCCATCTGAAATTCAACAGACCCCTTGAATTGCTCTACTGCTGCGACATACAAATCGGGGTATGCTGCCCTTTCAGAGGCGGCCTTGGTTTTTTCTTCCTCCAACTCCTTTTCCAACCTCCCATTCTCCTCCATTGCCTTCGCACGCTCATCTTCCAGCTCCTTCTGCAGCCCAGCAATCTTCAGGTCTGCCTCATCCTTTTCTTTGATTTTCTGGGCACGCAGTTCTTTATTGCTGGTCATACCCTCTTCAAACCGCTCAGTGGCGACCGTGCAGGCATTTTGAGCATCCCCCACCTTCTTCTGCTCGCCAGCCAGTTGGAACTCGAGCGACACTACCTTGCGGCGATCGTCCTCTAGCTCCAACTTGACCGCGAGCAGCTTAGCATGGGCTCGACCGGCAACATTGCGCTGCACGATCGCCGTTACTTCCATCTTCTTCGCTTTCTGCGCCTCCTCCAACCCCCTGGCACACGCACTCCGCGCAGCCCTCCTCCAACCCACGCTCTCTTTCTTGAAATTTTCAAGTTAGGCCTCCACCTCCCCCAACTTCTCCCTCTCCTTCCTCCATTCGCCCGTCGCCGTCGCCGCCGCCGCCTTATTCAATAGGGCTCCTACTAAGGCAGCCGCCTCCATCTGGGTTGAGCACAACCCCTTCATCAGCTCAGCCTCAGTGTAACAAGCCACCGAGTGAACGGCTGCTGTAGACGTCCCCGAACGCCCCAAGAGGATGAGTCCTGTTCTGTTCATATTGGGTTCACTACAGTTCAGAACTCTCAAATTGTCACGGTTCTTAGTCTGAGCCAAAGAGTCCAAATCCGGCAAATCGTTTTGAGAAAAACAAATTTTTAAAAAAGAAGTGCCAAACATGGACTGCTTTGCCAGATACAGAGTCGCTACCTAAATATTTTATTTTGAAAAATTTAGGAAACCCTGACTCGGTGCCAAAGGCCACGTGTCCGTTATCACCAAAGTTACCTCGGCTCGGGAACTTGGGTACGATTGGAGAAGGTCAGCTATGAGCACCCCCGCTCGCCTGATCCGAAGATCGGCCTCTACTAACCATGATATCCAATTTTGAAAACGTTATGTGTTCTTATTCCGGTTAATTAGCTAAAATTACTATGTGATGCGCACAGCAAAACAAGTATAGACTAGATCACCTAATTTGGAACAAAGCATCGCATATCCGTTTGTTTGGAAAATGTTTTGAAATTTACTACTCGCGAGTAGGCTAAAACACGGATTTTGATGAGTTGTTCTAACTCAAGCAATCCAACCTTCACCCACAGGCATTCAGGCAGTTCATATCGCATAAGCATCTAGCCACATGGTCAGCACGCTGTCATGTTAACATTCACACTCATGCGAGATGCTAAAGCACAAAATACTTACAGTGTACTCCAAGCCAAAACAAAGAACTCGTTAGCAATCAATGTATGATCCAAGTCCATGTTAAGTGCCTAATGCAACGCATACAGAATGCAATTAGGATAGGCTTGGCTAATCCTAGGATGGCATGTGAAATGCAACCATTTGATGCACATATTCAAGTTAGATTTGAAATACTTATGCAGTTAGCATGATGTGCCGAGCCCGGTGCATGCAATACTGATGAATAATGCACGCATGCATAGCATAAGGTATGCTAAATTGAATATGCCCTAATACTAACCATCAAAGCAGGTAAGTAAAAGGGAGAAAGAAGTGTGGGTTGGAAAACATGCACACACGCACCCACACTTATTACAAATTTGTCCTTGCTCGGAGGGACCGAAAGAATAATACAGATTTAACTACCCTACAAACTAATTAAATATTACAGACCAATTAAACTAGTTAAGCAAATTAACTAATCTTATAAAACGGTAAACAGCCTCGGGAAGAGGGCCCAATGCAATGCGTGCTCGGCTCCGCTCGGAAGTCCACTGCCATGCACAAGTTGCCTCTGTCCACACTGTTTTCCTTCTCTGATCATTCCAAAATTCCCCAAGAATGCTCCATGGACACTGTAGATCATCACCGACCAAGTAGAAACCTTACCGGCCATGGTAGGATGGTCATCGACCATTTGTTGAGCTCTCGACCATCCATCTTTGGTCGGTCGGCACTAAGGATGGTCGGCCGGCCAAAGATTCCTGTAGAAACCTGTTTTGACAGCAGCAGAGGGCAGAACATGGCATGGCAATGCATTTCAAGCAAATGTGTGCACTAACACACTCCTTATCATGTTTATGACTCAAAGGGACATGGTTCTTGGTTCTCGGACCACCAATCGCGCATTTCAATGCGTGATGGCCCAAGAAACCAATTATGCACTTTGATTTCAAACGAGATTCACAATCAAACAAACAAATGAAACCCAACCTCTATCATACTCAATTCAAGAGGCAAGGCATGCATGCTCATGTAATGCAACCTAGGCATATTAACTAAGTATGCAACATGAGCATAGGCACAAGCAATGCACAATGCATATTAGGCATACAACCTATGCAAGCAAACATGCAAGGTATGAAGCATCAATGCTAATCAACAAGCATACAAGATACAAAGTGGATGTTCAAGCATGCAAGTAAGCATGTGACTTCTTTCAATTATGCAACAACACACAAGTATGCAACAACACACAAGGTGAGCATGCATCAACATGCAAGGGATGGTCTTAAACTAGTTTGGGTAGCTCTATACTAAGCCCAAAACAGTGGCCAATGCTATGGAAATGAGGGACAATTATACATACAAACATGCATGCAAATGGGCCAACACTTAAGCATCAAACAAGCAACCTTTAAGCACACTTAAAAGAGACTAAACATGGACTAATGGCATGCATTATAAGCTCTGAAAATCATGTCAAAGATGATGCCAAATCAATTAAACAAGACAAGCATAGCATGCAACAAAGGCTAAGGTCTAGGGCAAGCCCAAGGGGGCTTAAACCATGGCTAAGTCAACCAAGCCCCACAAGGCTAAGAGGGCTTAAAACAGGTCCAAGACAGACCTAAACAATGCTAAGGCATCTAAGTGGCTTAAACATGCAAGCATGCACAAGGGCCTGAACAAGGGGCATAACACATTAAAGGGGCATCAAATGCAAGCATACAAGCATGCCATGAGGACTGAAATGACATGCTAAGCGGTTCCAAACCACTGAAATGATGCAAGCAATACATGCTCCACACTCACACACCCAAGGCCTACAAACCAAAATGCAAGGTGGCTATACTAAGCATGTCATGGTCGACCAAAACAACCAAAAATAGAGCTTAAGCATGCTAAAACGAGCACAAAAGCTTCACAAAGCTAAGCCAAAAGCATGCTAGAAACAAGGCTCAAAGCACAAGGCATGTTAAGGCAATCCACGACATTACAAGACAAGTATGCAAGGAAAGCATGGTGTGTCCAAACCAACACAAAACAGTGCTATAACATGTCAAGATAAGCACAAAAATCAGCTAAGGCATGGCCACCATGAACCTAAATAAGATGCTCACTCATGAGGCAAAAATGGCCCTTTTCAAGGACAACAAGGAGATGGGGTGGCCCTCTCCTTCTTAGGACCTTAAGGCACCATCCTCACCACTGAAATCCCTTAAGATTTCAGTGGTGAGGAGGCCCAAACAAAGTGGTCCCGGAGCTCACCAAAATAGCACAAAAATAGGGCCAAACAAGGCCTAAGAGGGGTCAAATAACCCCAAACAACAAAACACTCTTAAACAACTATTTAGAACAAGAAAAAACAAGACTTTTATATGTTATAATCTAAACTCGAAAACAGGTGTAAGGTAGTCAAAAAAGCTATGCAAAAATGGGGAATAAAGGGCAAGAACACTCACCCTTGAAGAACACTTCCAAGATCACAAGACCAGACCTCTTCTTGGATCAAAACTAGCTTAAAAAGTTCAAGATCAACCCTCTAATGCCTCAGCAACTAAGGAAAGGTGTAATGGTAGGTGTTTGTGTGCAATAGTAAGAACAAACACACACTAATACACCAAAAGGAGGAAGAGATATAGAGATAGAGTATATGTAAACCCTAACCCTAAAACTCAGAGCTCTGGAGCTTTTTTTGTCAACCCTAATGGAGGGAGAAGAGGCTCCTTCTTATAGAGCTCACTCTTGCAAAGCTTCTCAAGTAAGCTAGTCAAGAGGGAGATCCCTCCATACACGTGTATGGAGGGGAGCAAAGTGGGTGCCAGCTATCAAAGCTGGCACAAAAATATCTGAGAAAGCAGATGAACAGTGGTCGGCCAACCAAAAATGCAATTTGACCAAAATATATGGCCGGTCGACCATCTAGAGTGCCGGTCGGCCAAACATTTGGCCAATGGCAACAAAACACAGTCGGTGGCCTCGAGCCATGGTCGGTGGAGTGTGGGGATGGCCAACAAGCCATTCCCTGCCCCTCAAGGGCAAAACACAAGTGTTTAGTACAAAACCAAGCACAAAACAGTCGAGTCGAGAGATCCTAAGGCAGGGCGCATGGCCGAGACCTCCGGGAACTCAAGACGAACACAAACACGGATGATCACCAAGTGTTCAAACAGTGACATCGAAGTCTTGAGGACGGTCAGAAATGGGGTGTCTACAGCTGCGTCTTCCACCACCCCCAAGAGGCGGTCTGCAGCCATCCTGGCCTCCCTCCCTTCCCCTCCTACTCGCCCGGACACCGCAGGGATGTGGTAGAAGGCGGTCTTCAACCCTGGCCTCTCTCCCTCCCCTTGGGGTGCTAGACCCTCCTTTGGTTGTGGCTCTTCCCTGGGCTATACCCTTGGCTTAGCGTCGACCTCGCCACTTTGCATTTGCTCCCCAAGGCCAGTCGCCCCACTCTCTCCCTCTTTGGCCGCCCCCTCCAACCCCATTTCAGGGGTCCCCTCTACCTCCCTTGCTAAGGGAGTCTGCTCCGTCGTCGCCTCTTTCCTCCTCTTCAAGGCAGGCTCCCCCTTACTCCTCCTCAATCTCTTCTTCTTTTTTACCACACCCCCATCTCCTTGTATGCTCTCTCCTTCAAAGGATCAACTGGGGGCGGTCGTGGCTTAAATCCACCTAAGTCTTTTTCCCCCAGGGGTTTGGGGTGCTGTCGGATCCTCTCCCTCGCGATCGGCTTTGGCGGTCGGTCTACCTGGGACTCTTTGAACTTACTGGCTTTGGCGAGGATTGTCATATCCTTAGCCTCTTGTACTTTTCTTCTCGCTTCTAACTCCACCGGTCCCAGGTCTCCACCGATCGGCTGAGGACCTAACCCTGCCGCAAACAAGGCTGACGGCTGAACAAGCTTGTCCCATTGGGCGCCCTCCTTCTCCTTCCATTCTTTACCCTCTTCACTCTCGCCTCTGCCGCTGCTCCCAGTTTTGGCTCTACAGACTTAGTGGGCACTTTCCACACTGTGCGCACCCCAACCCCTCCGTTGGCAGACACATAGAACTATCGCGGCCTCCACCCTTTTATCGATGACGGAAACCCCGCCACCAGCCCCTTCCCTGTCGTCGCCTGCAAAGTGACCCAAGTCTCTTGCTGCCTCGACGCCTTGTAGCATGCCAAAAACTCGTCCACCGTCATCTCAGCCCCCCCGTTCGCCTTCGACCACGCGTTCGCACAGGCCAGCAGGATTTTCCACGCATTCGGCATCAGTTGGCCTGGGGCTACCTCCAATCGGTTCAATACATCCACCACTATCCGGGGTAGGGGCAACCTCAAACCCCCCTTTAGCGCTTCCTCGTATAGGGCGAATTCCCCCGGTCGAACATCGGATGCCCTCTCCTTTGACTCCGGCAGTTTCAACTCTATCTCGGCCGGAATCTGGTACTTCTCCCGCATACCCTGCAGCTACTTCGCGGTAATAATCGACTTATCGGCCTTTGTATGCCAGTGATCTGGCTCCACCTGGCTGATTGGTGTCGGCGCCGCCATCATTGTGGACGAACGAGGTCGCCCCGATAGCTCCCCCCACTCGCCTCTCTGTCCTATATTGCTCTGCCAAATCCACCACATCGCCATCCCCCAATGGATCAACCCTAGTGTTTGTAGTTTTTTCTTAGGCCATTTCTGTGGTGTGTCTACGAATAGCTTCAGATGCGGGGGCAAGGAAATTCAAAAAATGTCGTAAGGGTGTATCACTTGCAACGAAGGAGTCTATACTTAGAGTGTTTTGATTTTTCGAAAAAAGGTAGGTAAAACATATAATACCAAAAGCCCAAGGCTTGCCTGTATTCTAGGGGTTACAATTAATTTTCACCAGTTTGAAAAATTTTCAACCATCCGCCAAAACTGTCTTTTCAACACCCATAATGACCTATCGCTTCACTTCTGGCCCAACTCCTAACCTCCCCCACCACGAGATACTGCCACGTGTACGACCACGATTCACTGCCCCCTTCCCCTACCCTGTCTTTTCCACTTCAAGTCATCACGTGACCCACCGCCTTTCGAGCCCCGTACCCCGCCACCTCACCCTTCGCGGTCGACCTCATGGACGGTTCCTCCACTCGGCTACCCTTCGTGGTCGGCCCTCCTCATGGTCGGTCCCTCCACTCGGTTACCCTTCGCAGTCGGCCCTCCTCATGGTCGGTCCCTCCACTCAGCTACCCTTCGCGGTCGGCCCTCCTCATGGTCAGTCCCTCCACTCGGCTACCCTTCGCGGTCGGCCCTACTCATGGTCGGTCCCTTCACTCGATTACCCTTCGCAGTCGGCCCTTCTCACGATCGGTCCCTCCACTCGGCCATCTCTGGTCGGTCGTTCCTTTCACTCGACTTTCAACCCCCATCTTCCTCATTATTCCCTTCGTTGAACTAAAGCTGCACTTGGGAATGGGGGACTACGGACGTGGGTAGGCCCATAAAGGCAATAACCCACTATGAACAACCCAAGCATACCACTTAGGGCCCAACACATAACCCAACTGATAAGGCCCAGCACAGCTGGAAGTCAACATGACTTGAAGGGCCAATGATGTTCAGACACATGGCAGGTAAAGGACAAGCCACATCAGCAGACAAAGATCTGCAAAGTTATTGCCACTGCACATCGCCATTAATGCAGCCTCTCACAGCATTTATTACGACAACACCCCATAAAGGCCATAACTCATTATGAACAACCCAAGCCTACCACTTAGGGCCCAACACATAACTCAACTGATAAGGCCCAGCACAGTTGGAAGTCAACATGACTTGAAGGACCAATGATATTCAGACACGTGGCAGGTAAAGGGCAAGCTACATCAGCAGACAAAGATCTGTAAAGTTATTGCCACTGCACATCGCCATTAATGCAGCCCCTCACAGCATTTATTACGACAATACCTCTCCGTCGGGACAGCACGCCCTCACCCTGAATAAGGTAAGCTACAGCATAGACTTTTGGCTAAGGTGACAGGTCAGAAGGGACAACGAAATGATTACCAAAGGATATAAGCAGACGTTGAAGACAAGAAGAAGGTTAAGCTTTTCTATCTCTATTCCATCTCTACACTCCACTTCTCTCTCTAACTTGCTCGTCGGAGGGTTCGCTGGGGACTCCCCGTTCCCCGTTGAACTCTTGTGCAGGTCTTCAGGTGGGCTTGGTCATTCGGACATAAGCTTAAGGAGTGTGGATCAGTCCGACCCGTTCTACCATCACGAACTGTATCATCATTGCATTTTTTTATTATCTTCAAATGATATATAACAAATACATAAAACTATACATTTTGTGTGAATTCCCTGTGTGTTGTTTCATGCGTTTTTGTAAATAGTCGAGTCGGTGTGTTCATGTCGTGCTAGTACCAAACAAACAAGGAACTCCAAAGAAGGTTTTCTGTTGCTTTTGCATATGCTTATTTAGAAAAATACATATGCTAGAAAGATACTGGTAAAAGGAATAACTACAGTACACCAACTCATGACGAGGCCAAACAAAGACTCTTAACTGACTCCTCTATTGATTATGGTAATAAGTGATAAAGGTCTGGTTCGTTTCTTTATGCCTGTTCTACTCAATATGTTTTGGACTTGCTGAGAAATATTTTGCCATCATTTAGATTAGTTGACGGTTATTTTTTTTTTATTTATAATCATTGCTTCCCTTGTTTCATGCATGAATTCAAGATTACCTAGTGCACTCTTTCTCATTTAGGTTGCATGCTCCCATCTAAAAATCTTTTTAGCTCTTGTTATATATGCTCATGGCAATCACTTTTGAGGATCATGTCACCATCCAGAAAGCAATTCTTGGGTGATCAATTCAATAAAGAATTTTTTTAAAAATGAAAAGAGAAGGAGAACATTGACATGCTTTCCTCAGACAAATTTGGTGACTATTCTTCCAGCTGATTTAAGTACCTTGAGCTGGAAATGCACTTCCATCAACACCCATTTAAAAATGTACTAGAGTGTTGTTTTTATGATGAATTATCTGCATTTAGGAGCTAAGATGATCATCTAAGACCATGATAAATACAATAACCAAACCAAACCAAAAATCAGAAGTTTCTGTTATTTTCTACTCTGAAGTCTGCCCATTAAATTTTTGACTCAAAATTATGATAGATGTACTGAAGTAAGCCTGCTAAACTTTTTTACATGCTGACTTAAAAATTCTGATTTCTTAAGTTTAATCCCTTGTGTAAGTACTCAAAAATCAATGCCTTCTGTATTCTCTTTCTGAGGTAAGCTAAGTCCTACAATTTGCCTCAGGAACCCCAACTCAATTGAATTCATTTATCCCTTTGTTCCAAGACCAAACTACATGAGGTTGCCTACCTGATTTCTACTTTTACCTCTCCATTCAGTCGAAGGACATATATTCTGTTAGTATACTGATGTGTCTTTCTTACTAATCTTAACCTCCCATCTGTTTCACTATCTTCTTATCCTTGTAGCACTTTGAATTTTCACTATGTTTGAACATTCTCTCCAGTCAAGCTTCTGGCTGTTATTGCACTCCTCGTTTCTTGCCTTTTTCATGGGATATCAATTGCATTTTATATTATGAAATTGTATTCCAATTGTTTCAATTCTTGCTTTTTGTAATTAGATTTTCACTTGGCTAAATTACCAGTTGCTGAGTAGGCTTGCATTAGCCTCTGATGTTCTCTCTAGGTGTTGAATTGGGCCTTTTTACCAGCTCCTTTTTGTTACTGCTACCAGAAACAGTCTCTAGATCATAGTTTTAGAACTTCTGCCAACTTTTAACTAATGTGCTGAATCACTAGCCTAACCATTCATTTAGGTTTTGTTATTAAATTGGTTTTTTAACCATCTTAGGTAGGTTTTAATTTTGTTAGTTGTTTAATTAATGTTTGTTCTTATTTCATGCACTACATATTTTATTTAGTGGTTTTTTTCCCCCTCCATCTTTCTGTGGGCTCAAGAAGCATCTGAAGATGAAATTATATATTGCTTAATCATATTTGGGAAATTTGTTATCAAGATCATTTCATATGTTCAACATATGGTTCAGATTGTTTTCAATCATTTAGATTAGAATGCTCAGAAACTACATAGCTTGTCCAGGACGAGGTTTATCAATCTCATTGCTTCTCATCAGTTTTGCCTTTGTTTTGTGCCAGATCAGTCTCAGCTAATGTTGGAAGAAGCCAATCAATTGTATAAATGCTGGGAATGATTGGAATGAGCAGGTGCAGCTTACATGCACTCTCTCGTGAACCGTTTAAGATCAGCTTGAAAGATGAACAAACGAAGCTTGATCAGTTTATTACTCGGCTTGACTTGTCAACTCGTTCATAGCCTTGCCTGGACCGAGACCAGACAATGCAGTTCGGGGTATGAACATATGATCAGTCATCACTGCAATGATTTTCCAATTTCTACTAGCTCGAAATTTGATTTGATTTGGGTCTATGGGATCCACCAACATTATCATATGAAAAAAAAGTATAAGAATATAACAAAGAATCACAAAACTAGACACCACCCTTTCAATAAAAGATAGAGTCGTGCTACAGGCCTCGAATATTGAAGCGCGAATTTGCCTCGAATTTGTTTAACCGGTCATTCGGCTGGTCATCCGGCAAAGAGGTTGACAACTGCGGTCGACAATGTGACAATTACAATAGATAAGTGCTTTACTCGATCGTTCAGCCGGTGACTACAAATTCATTCCATTTACATCTGAAGCTTTCGAGACATGAAGTATTAGTGTAAAAGAAAAGTGAGTGAGAAAAGTTATTGATTTAAGTTAGATATGTCAACATTATATGCTTTCGTGACCCCACTACGAAGGAATTGGGATCCTCCCCTTGAGGCCCCTCCTTCATTCCCTCCTTGTAGGGGCCTTCGGGTCCACTTTGAGGCCCAGTTTTGATAATTCGAACCGTTCATATTTTTAGATTTATTCAGTATATCATACCTGTAAAAAATCAAGTTGATCGAATATCATAAAGTATGTGTTCGGAAAACTGTTTATTAAAAAATAGTTTGTAGTCCCAATTTTCTGAACGCATACTTTCTGATATCCGATCAACTTGGTTTTTTACAGGTATAATATACTGAATAAATCTAAAAATATGAACGGTTCGGATTATCAAAACTGGGCCTCAAAGTGGACCCGAAGGCCCTGCAAGGAGGGAATAAAGGAGAGGACTCAAGGAGGGGATCTGGACTCACTACGAAGTGCTCAATAAAAAGTTCAGAGGGTATCATTTTGTCTCACTAAAAGCAAAGAGCCTGAGAAAAGGTATTGATTAGTGCAGAATTTATCTATCTGATTGTTCCTTTTATGCTTTCTCTTCATTTCAAGAAATGCTTTTTTTCATCTTTTTTGATTTACTTTATTTCTACAAAGATTGCATGATAACTTTTTTCCGCTTTTGCCTATTTTGCCTAATTGCTACCACTTTTTTTGTATGTTGATTACATTCACTACTTTACATTCAGTATAAATAAAATTGAATTCTTTCGAGACATTTTGTCTACAATCCACCATTTATGGATCGTGCGTGGTCAACGCATGTAAGAGTTTTAAAAATTAATTTTTTTTTGTTTCAAAAGTAAAAATTTTGTTTTAAAAAATATTAAGAGACCAATTCTTAATTGTAGTGAGAGAAAAGTCAAAAAAAAAATTTTATTGGCAAAATTTTAAAAATGTACCAAAAAGGTTAATTTTTTTAGTTAAAAAAATTAATAATTCATCATTAAATACCTAATTTTGTTGTTAAAATTACAACAAAATATTTGACTACGAAACTTTTGGTTTAAGATTATGAAAATAGATTGACAAAATTTTATTAATTTTGTAATTTAAATAATTAGTCTAAGTTTTTCTTTAACCTTCCATTTTGTATCCCATGCCCCTTTTCGTATTCAATAGTCTTGCCATCCTTTTTCCTCTAACAACCCCTTTCCCAGCTAGTCTCCCCCACCCTCCCCTACCACCTTTGGAAATATCCTTCCCAGCCTCCCCTACCCCACACATCCCCTCCTTGTTAGAGGAGGGGTGGCTGGGCATGAGCAAGCAAGGGTGGGTGGGGCGAGGGTAGGGACAGGTAAGGACGGTGGCTAGAACTGTTATGGATGTGGAACGTTAGGGATAAGGGTAAAAGTAAAAGTAAAATTTTATGATAAAGTAAAATTGAAATATAAATGTAGGAGTGATAGTTCAAAGAAAAAATGGGATGCAATTGGCAAACCCTCTCTTGAATCCTCTCATTTTAAAATAAAAAATCTATTTTAATGATTTTTATGTTCAATAATGACATATATAAAATTTTGAAAAATATTCGAAATTTTTAAAAAATATCCACAATTCTACTCACAATAATATTGTAAGATATAAGTTAATTTTTAATTTATTACATATTTAATGATAATAGACCCAACTCTCATGCGTCTCAGGCCAAGTTTGGCATCCTCCAAAAAATCCAACCTCCAAAAAATTCAAAAAGTCAAAAAGTCATTATCCTATTTAAGTCACATCATCTTATTTAAGTCACATCACCTCTCTAACACATCACTTCAAACCCAACCCAAATCCAACTCATATTTTATAAAAAATCAAAAAATATACTTATTTAGTCTTTCCAAACTTGACCTCAGTATTATTCTAAAATTTCTGTTGGTACGGATTTGCGTTATATATTGGGGAGACATGGAGGTTTTGTAAACTAGTGATATTATAACAATCGCAACAAAAATCAAAAGGAATAACTGCCAAGGACTAGCAGTGGGATATCCTTCTCTCACTTTCAGTGAACATTGATTCGATGGTCCAAAACAAAAAGATTATCTGCCAAAATAAAAAAATAAATAAATAAATCAAAAGGATAAATATAGATTTATTCAAGACCCATGTGCTAGCTGATGATGAAAATGCCAAGAGGTTAGGTTCCATTGGGCCCAACACCATCTATTTCATACTTTAGATCTAGCTGCATTAGGGACAACTCTAACATTGTTTACAATTCATGCACATGGTTGTGCAAAATTTTAACAAGCGTGCTTTTATTAACACCACATTTATTATTCTGAATCTTTTATTTTTTTAATTTTTTTTTATTATAATAATAACTTCAAATAAAGAGATTTTATTGATAAGTCCAATTTAGAAGTGTTTTAACTCAAAAAGTCCATGAAAAAATTTTTTAACCCATTTAGTCCAATGTATGTATAGTTTTATTCCATAAAGTCCATTTTCTTGATTTACACTATTTTCTTGGACACTTATACCCTTATATTCAGTTTTGATACCTTTATAAATATTTTTTGAACGATTAGCAATTTAATGATGTGAACATTCATTTTTTAAAATTCACATTCGTAGGAATGTAAAATTGGCCCGTGGGCGGCCCGAAACCCGCCCGCGAGCCGGGGCGGGCCCGGCCCGTTGACAATGTGAATATTCACATTAATAGGAGTGTAAAATTAGCCCGCGTCCTATGGCGGCGCGAAAACCGCTCGCGGCCCATGGGCGGCCCGGGGCGAGCCCGGTTCGGCTCATTGACAATGTGAATATTCACATTGACATGTTAACATTCACATTGATAAGAGTATAAAATTGGCCCGCGGTCTATGGGCAGCCAAAAGCCCGCCCGCGGCCCGGGGAGGGCCCGGCCCGGCTTGTTGACAATGTGAATATTCACATTGACATGTTAACATTCACATTGATAGGAGTGTAAAATTAGCCCGCGCCTCGTGGCTGCCCGAAACCCGCCCGAGGCCCGTGGGCGGCCCGGCCCGGCCCGGCCTGTTGACAATATGAATATTCACATTGACATGTTAACATTCACATTGATAAGAGTATAAAATTGGCCAGCAGCCCAGGGCGGGCCCGACCCGGCCCGGTCCGTTAACAATGTGAATATTCACATTGACATGTTAACATTCACATTAATAGGAGTATTCAATTGGCCCACGTCCCGTGGCGGCGCGAAACCCGCCCGCAGCCCATGGGCGGCCCGGGGCGGGCCCGGTCCGACCCGTTGACAATGTGAATATTCACATTGACATGTTAACATTCACATTGATAAGAGTATAAAATTGGCCTGCGGCCCATGGGCGGCCAAAAGCCCCCCCGCGGCCCGGGGCGGGCCCGGCCCGGCCCGACTCGTTGACAATGTGAATATTCACATTGACATGTTAACATTTACATTGATAAGAGTGTAAAATTGGCCCGCAGCCCGTGGGCGGCCCGAAGCCCGACCGAAGCTCGAGGTGGGCTTGGCCCGACCCGTGACAATGTAAATATTCACATTGACATGTTAACATTCACATTGATAGGAGTGTAAAATTAGCCCGCGTCCCGTGGCTGTCCAAAACCCGCCCACGGCCCGTAGGCGGCCCGGGGCGGGCTCGGCCCGGCTTGTTGACAATGTGAATATTCACATTGACATGTTAACATTCACATTTATAAGAGTGTAAAATTGGCCCGTGACCCGTGGGCAGCCCGAAGCCCGACCTCGGGTCGGGGTGGGCCCGGCCCGTTGGCAATGTGAATATTCACATTGACATGTTAACATTCACATTGATAAGAGTGTAAAATTGGCCCGCAGCCCGTGGGCGGCCCGAAGCCAGAACGCAGCCCGAGGCGGGCTTGGCCCGACCCGTGACAATGTGAATATTCACATTGACATGTTAACATTAACATTGATAGGAGTGTAAAATTTGTCCGCTGCCCGATGCTCGCCCGCGGCCCGGGGTAAGCCTGGACCCAAACCCGGGCCGCCTCGGGCCGCCAATACGACGCGAGTCAATTTTACACTCTTATCAATGTGAATGTTAACATGTCAATGTGAATATTCACATTGTCAACAGGCCGGGCCGGGCCCGCCTCGGGCCGCCCACGGGCCGTAGGCGGGTTTCGGGCAGCCACGGGGCACGGGTTAATGTTATACTCTTATCAATGTGAATGTTAACATGTCAATGTGAATATTCACGTTGTCAACGGGCCGGGCCAGCCTCGGCCCGGGACCGGGCTTTGGGCTGCCCACGGGTCACGGGCCAATTTTACACTATTATCAATGTTAATGTTAATATGTCAATGTGAATATTCACATTGTCAACGGGCCGGGCCCGCCACGGGCAGCGGGCTTCGGGCCGCCCACGGGCCACGGGCCAATTTTACATTCCTATCAATGTGAATGTTAATATGTCAATGTGAATATTCACATTGTCAACAGGTCGGGCCGGGCTCGCCCCGGGCCACCCACGGGCTTCGAGCCGCTCATGGGACGCGAGTCAATTTTATACTCTTATCAATGTGAATGTTAACATGTCAATGTGAATATTTACATTGTCAACAGGCCAGACCGGGCCCGCCCCTGGCCGCCCACGGGCCCGCCCCTGGCCGCCCACGGGCCGTGGGTTGGTTTCGGGCAGTCACGAGGCGCGGGCTAATTTTATACTCTTTTCAATGTGAATGTTAACATGTCAATGTGAATATTCACATTATCAACGAGTCGGGCCGGGCCCGCCCAAGGCAGCCTACGAGCCGCGGGCGAGTTTCGGGTCGACCACAGGCCGCGAGCTAATTTTACACTTCTATCAATGTGAATGTTAATATGTCAATGTGAATATTCACATTATGAACGGGCCGGCCCGGGCCCGCCCCAGGCCGCTGGCCAATTTTACACTCCTATCAATGTGAATGTTAACTTGTCAATGTGAATATTCACATTATCAACGGGTCGGGCCAGGCCTATTTTTTTGGCCTGTGGGCCGGGCCGGGCCGGCCCGACTCGAATTTTTTCGGGCACCCACGAGGATCGACATGGGCCGGGCGCCTACACATTGACGATATGAACATTCACATTGACGGTGTGAACATTCACATTAGGGGTATTTTAGTAATTATGTCACCCATAGGACTTATTAAAATATAAGAAAATGATGTGAACTAAATGGAACATAAGTAGATGAAAATGGTATTTTGGTCTTCTTATCTCAAATTGGACCTAATGGAATAGTCAAAAAGAATATGGGTTGGATGGAATAAAGCTCTTAGAAAATGGATTTATCAAAAAAACTCCCAAATAAAATTATTAAAGGAGATATCAATTATTTTGGAATAATTTATTTCACAATTAAACAAACACACCTATTAAATAATGAGATAGGATTTGTGAGAGCATCCACTTCTATCACCATCCATTCATTTTCTCCAAATCCCACACTTAAAACCTTAAGAACCTTCCGATGGAGATCCGGTAGCAATGGTGGCAACCATTCAATTACACATACGTTTTCGACAATAGCAATAAATAGAAGTTTTTTTGACAATCACAACTTCATGAGATGAGAGAAGTACAACAATGTAAGTTTAGAGAAGGTTCGTAATTTTTATGGTGTTCTTAGATCAGAGGATGTTGGGCTTGTAAGGGTAAGTTTATTAAAAAGCACGACAAAAATTATGAAAAATGTTCGTATTTTTTTTTTTAATATTGAAATCTTGAACATATGACCAAACTTCAAGAACATAAGCCTGAACATTGGCTATTTGTTCAGGAACATAGGTTCAAACATGAAAATTTGATACACTTTGAAAGATTAAAATTGTTCACATTGGCAGAAGTTTTCATTTTATCAAGTTCGAGAATACAGACTCAAACATTGGTTATTTGTTTAAGAACACATCTCCGAACATAGCTTATTTGTTTGGGAATATGGGTTCGAACGTACTCAGTGAAAGAGAGAGGAGAGAGACTCTGGGAGATTGGGAAGGAGCGAGATTGAGACTAAGTAAAATACGAATTTGCTCCCTTCGAACTATACATACACATAGATAAATATATATATTTATACGTATTGTTTTTAGGGTTTTGGGTTGATCAAACAAATGGATAGAATTGAAGGAAGATAAATACACCTAATGCGAAGAAAAAAATGAAGATTGCAGAAAACACATTCCTTACACCGATCACTTCATAAAGATTTTTCTTCTATCGTCACGAGAGAGAGAGAGAGAGAGAGAGAGAGAGAGAGAGAGAGAATGGCTTTTGGAGTTTTTTTGTTAGGTGTTTGGGAGATAATGATTTTTAGGATGTGAGGGTGTGCATTTGAATGAGATTAAATTTTCATAAGGATAATTTTGACATTATTTAGGAGGAAGAAAGAATTTTATGAGTTTCAATATTCATAACTACGAGTCCAAAGAAATGAATCCAAAATAATAAATAAAGTGCTAGTAGCAGCACTGTTTTAACAATATGAAACATCAACATCTCCTTGTAAAATGACAAATCTACCCTTGCTTAACAAACCATTTGTCTCTATTGTTGTTAATGGAAAGCACTGTGTTCATTTGAAATATGAAGTAAACTTGATGGCCTATCACCATAGGCATGACAATGGAACTTTCAAGAGGTCTAGTTTCAAAATTCTAATAATACCTTCATAGAATATGTCTCACGATTTGTCAAAGTTTTTACTATATTTGAGTAAAAAATTCATTTGATATCAACTGCTCTAATGTAAATTTTTGAAACTTCATCAGAATACCGATCGACCAAGCAGACGACCGGATGAATGTTTGGCTAATTGATCGGCCAGTGTAAATTTTTCATAAATTTTTACCTTGAGATGATCATCCGGAAGGACATTCGAAAGACATCCGGTGGTGAAAATTTAACAGTTATGAGCAGTGATTTGATAAAAGGCACATCCATTCTTAATCTAATGAAAGATTTGAAAAATCCTGAATTTGATGAAAGATTTGGTGAATCATTGGAGTAGCAAAAAGTAAATTTTTTCATCAAATTTAAATTTAATGAAACATTGATGAACCATTGAAGATGGTCTTAGGACAAAACAGTCCAGGCAAATGGGGATTTTTCTATTTCTTGAAAATTTTAAAAATATAAGGGTTAATACATATTTACATATACATATATATATATACAAATACAGTACGATTCATTTTTACATGTACAATCATGCTTCAAGATTCATGTAAACCTATTGAAATTGGAAAATGTTTGGTAGTCACAAATTCCGTGGCTCAAATGGCCCGAAAATGCCAAAACGACGTCGTTTTGGCATTTTCGGAGTTGTCTTGTACCCAAAATGGCGTCGTTTTGACATTTTCGAGCCATTTGAGCCACAGAATTTGTGGCCACCAATCATTGTCCATTGAAATTAGGGTAACATGAATTTTACAAATAGAAAATCTTTGCGAAAAAAGAAGAAAACAGAGATTGGCCTAATAAATAAGATATTTCTTTATCAATTGTGATGTTTGATCGAGTTTTATCGGCAACATAATCAGCTTATTTGGTTTTAATTTTCAGAAAATAATTTTTTTTTAAATTTTACTTTTTTATTTTCCGTATTTTAATATTTTTAATGAATTTTTTTTAATATTTTAAACAAATATTTTTTTTTTAATTTTTAAACACACCTAACATAAATACACTAAAAAAATATAATATTTGTGAAAAAAATCTTTAAAAACTTTACTAAATACCCAAAAATACAAAAATAAAATAAAAATTCAATACATTTTTTATATTTTTGTTTATTTATTACTTTTTTAAAATATTTTTTCACAAATATTTTATTATTTAGATACATCTAAGTAAGATGCATCTAAAAAAATAAAAAATAATTAAAAAATTTAAAAATATTCACCAAAAACAAAAATATACAAAAAATAAAAACTTAATTTTAAAAAAATTAAATTCAAAAAATCAAAACTAAATACACTGAATACAACTTTCTCTTTCCCTCTTCCCGATTATAAAATAAAAACAAAAATCACAGTGACAAAAGATGGAAGAAGTACCCATAGAACTTTGGGGGCCATAAATGCCCTTCAAAGTCAAAGGCCTTGTTTGGTTTGTGTTTCTCAAAAAATTTTAGAAAAAATTCTCTACAAATAAGTTTTCAAAAGTAATCAAACCAAATAAATTTTTTCAAATTTTTTTTCCAAAACTTGTTTGGTTTACAAGTTTTCCAAATAAATCTCTCTCTCATACACATCAAATCAATCACTTTTTTCAAAACCCTCTCTCAAAATAATTTTTCAAAACATCTTTTGAAAAAAAACCAAACCAAATAAATTTTCGTACTTTTAATCTCAAAATATGTTTCTCAAATACAAACCAAACAAGCCCAGAGTTTGGAATTTGGGAGATGGAACAAGATGACACAAAGAAAGCAACAAAGAAGCAAGAAATTCAAAACCTAAAAGACATTGGTAAAGAAAATAACATGGCTCTTTTCAACAAAGAATCATATTCTTCATTATTCTATTTTCGATTTCAATCACTTGGTCATTTTTAGCAACACATTATTTTATCGAAAAATGCTTGCTACCCCCAGCTGGGGTGACACCCAGTGAGGTGTCAGCTGGGGGTTGATTCAGAAAAAATTGTTTTTCTTTTTTTTTTTTTTTTTGATTTCTGACAAGTGGTGGCGCGTCACGTCACTGGGGGCGCCACATCACTGGGTGTATGAAGCAAGGTTGTTATTTTATCCACCACTTTAAGATATTTTATTTGCTTAAAAGCAAGTGCTAGGAATCTTTAGCCCTGTCAGACCATCAAATCACTTTTGACTTCAAATGAAAAACAAAAACATGTTTTTAGTATGAGAAAAAGTTAAAGTTTAACCCAACCAAGTTAAAGTTTGTCTATCACTCTCCTTTTATCGGGTCTCATCATAATAATATGTTATCCTTGTCATATTTCTATATTATATTATATTAATCATTTTATTTGTCAATAAAATATTTATATAAAAGTTTCACCACTTATGTATATCTCTTATACAGGTCTAATACCTCTTATACGGTTCTAATACGATGTTTACAATTAGACTGATATATCATATGATAAGAAAAAATTAATAGAAAAAGATAATTATTGTAGTATTACTCATCTCATAATAATATCATTCATGAATAAAATAAGGTTGGGGGAGGATCATTTGGTCTGCTAAGTAAGAGACAACTTTAAATAAAGTCGGGTGGCATCATTTTGGAGTCAAGAGCCTCTCCTTACAAGCTTGTGCTTGCGTCCGTCCTTGCAGGGCTTCGGGTCTACTTTTAGGCCCAATTTTGATAATCCGAACCGTTTATATTTTATGATTTACTCAGTATATCATACTTGTAAAAAATCAAGTTGATCGGATATCAGAAAGTATGTGTTTGAAAAATTGAACTAAACACTATTTTTTAAAAAATTTAATAAACAGTTTTCCGAACATATACTTTCTGATATCCGATCAACTTGATTTTTTACAGGTATGATATACTGAATAAATCATAAAATATGAACGGTTCGGATTATCAAAATTGGGCCTAAAAGTAGATCCGAAGGCTTGCAAGGACAGGCGTAAGCACGGAAGCTGCAAGGAGAGGATCCTCACTCATCATTTTGGTCCTGAGATCATTTGATCAGTTAAGTAAAAGACAAGGTCGATCCCATTCTATCCAAAACTCTACTTGATCTGTCTTATTAGTTAGTGACATTATATAGGATGATATCGTCATTACCCCCACCAACAACTACTGATGTTTCAAATGGAGATATATCATCCTACAAACATCAGTGGATGTTTGATTATTTTGTCATCGTGAAGCTCATCTTGAGAGTCACGCATGTCACATCTTCTAAGATGCCAATTAGAGCTAGTTAGGGGGACATCCATTAACAACTACAGTGAACTGGATTTGGGCAGCAGATTACAAACTAGAAAGCATGAAAAATGCTTTAGGAGTCTTGACTAGTTTGAAATTGAACATAATCACAACTTATAGCTAGGATAAATAAACTATTTAGCTAACAAGATTGGTAACAGGAAATGGAAGAAGAAATAATATCCAAACGGGTCCCAAATTGGAACCCGGTGAATACGAATCCGGTAACCTAACCGTAACAGAATAAGCTACAACATTAACTGAAAACAACCAAAACAAAAAAAGCAAAGCAAAGCAAAAAAACTTACCAGCAACCAAATCTCACTAATTTCTCTGAATAAAAAACCAACCGGATTCTTCTTCACCGAATAAGCCATTGTACATCCTCTTTTTTTTTTTTTTTTCTTTTTGCATTTTTTTTTTTTTTTTTTTTGTCCAACTTCTAGAAGACAAGTTCAAACCAACTCATCCTGGCCTTCTGAAGGGCATCTGATCAGCTCCAATATGTTAACCACCTCACCCATGTCTGGCCGGTTCGATGGCACTTGAGATGTGCAAATTAACCCTAACTTCATTACTGGAATCGCCTCATCAGCTGGGAAATTCCCTTTAAGCCTCCCATCAATACAATCCTCAACCCTGCCATCTTCCAATGCTTCTCTGACCATGTCACAAAGAACCACGACATCATCCTCCGTGTATTCAACAGGCCTCTTGCCGGTAACCACCTCCAAAACCAAAACCCCGAACCCATAGACATCACATTTCTCGGTAATCTTTACTGTCCGGCATGCAAATTCAGGTGCCATGTAGCCGAGTGCACTCTGAATCTTGCTGCTTAAAACATATCGATCTAGCATTGGCAACAGCCTCGCTAGGCCAAAATCAGCTACTTTAGGTTCACCTGAGCTCTCAATCAGGATATTGCTTGATTTTAGATTGTAGTGGATTATGCTCATATGGTGTAGGTGAGCCAAGCTTTTAGCGGTCCCAAGAATGATATTGAATCGATCATTCCATGAGAGGAAGTTTCCATCTGACACCTCATGGAGATGCTTATACAAACTTCCACCAGACACAAATTCATATATGAGGAGCTGTAATGATGGAGTCCAGTAATAGCCTTCAAGTGCCACAAGGTTACGGTGTTGGATTTTCCCCAATTTCTTCACTTCCCTTTCGAAATCTTCCTGGGATTTGACTAGACTTGAGACTGTAAGCTTCTTGATGGCAACGGGTCGCCCATCTCGAAGCACAGTCTGATAGACTGATCCAAATCCACCACGCCCAAGCTCACAATCCTTGTTGAGCAAAGCATGTGCTCCAGTGCTGAAATCATGGTCCCCTGAAAACATAACGAGCTTACCCGAATTGGCATCTGTAGTGGGGGAATGACTGAAGTCCTCACCACCGGATATTGGAAGGGCTGCTGCTGAGTGAGATGTCAAGGACCGGACACGGAGGTTAAGGACAGTGATAGCAATTACACCAATCACAATCACGGCAGCTGCACCAATTGCAATGAGGGCAGAAACACTGAGGATGATTTTCTTGTGGCCAAGACTTTGGGGGATTGAGCTGGGAGTGGAATCAGAAGAATTGGGATTAAGAACGATCGGTTTTGGAAGGACAGTAGGGCAATTCTTGTTGACTGCAGCACCACAAAGAGATGGATTGCCTAAGACAGAAGAGGGGTCAATAGTGTTGAAAAAACCACCGGCTGGTAGTTCACCTTGGAACTGGTTGTGGGAAATGTTGAAGGAGAGAAGGTGGGGAAGATTTGCCAATTGCTTTGGTAGGTTTCCAGTGAGTTTGTTAAAAGACAAGTCTACAATTTGAAGGTTAGTAAGTTTTGCTATGGCTGCAGGAATTGGGCCAACAAGGTTGTTGCTTGAAAGAATCCTGCAAAATTTGGCAAAAACAAGAAAATAAAATATGTAAGAATGGTGATAGTTCTCATTGTTGGTTAAGTCTTCTTTCCACCCAAACCCAAAAATTAGGAAATAGAAAAACTAGAATAAACCTTGCAGACTGACTTGTAAGATGAGAATTGTTAGAATTTAATGTGTCAACATTCACATCAAGCATTATAGATCTCCTATATGTATTTTGAGAAGCATTAAGCAATTCAAATACATTAAAACAGTATGTACAAATTAAACAACCAATCACACACAGACAAATTTAAGAATAGCGAAGATTGTCTTTCATATAGAACCAATGAAGTAGCATATCAGGCTATAACTAGACAATTCCATTGTGCTATGAGCAGACAATTCCAAAGATATGGTAAGATATGGGTTATCTAGTTGATGCAGAAAAATGTTCATGAGTACAAGAGAGAAGGGGCTGCCTTACGGTATGTCTTTAGTGTGGTTGGTCATCATTGCTGAATAGCTTACCTAATGATTACCCAGACTGAAATCAAGGACACCAAAGTAAAAGGCAAAGCAACAAAAGAATTAAACAGAGCAAAGGGAACTTACAATAATGACAGTGACAAACAGTTTTGAATGGAAGCTGGAATTGTCCCTGCCAATGCGTTCTTCTCTAGATTGAGTTCCTTCAGAGATATAGCTCCACCAATTTCCAAAGGGATGCTTCCACTAAGACTATTTTCACTCAAATCCAGAGTATCCAATGCCTTCAATCCTCCAATACTTGCTGGAATACCACCATCGAGCGAGTTTCTTGACAAATTCAGGACCTGCAAGCTGCTAAAATCTCCCACAGCAGATGGAATATTGCCCGACAATGCATTATGGGATAAATCCAAGACCTGAAGCTTTTGCTGCGAGTATTCTATCGAGGAAGAAAAAGGACTGTCCATACTACCACTTAGTCTATTTCCAGACAGCAAAACTTCCTGTATGCCCAATTTAAATATCCAAGCAGGAAGACTACCCATCAATGAATTCTGACTGAAATCTACGACCAGGAGGTTTTTGCAGTTGATCATAGAATCTGGCAAACTCCCAGTTAAAGCATTCATGGAAATATTCAGCACCTTCAAGGACAGAAGATTCCCAATTGAAGTTGGAACCTGGCCAGAAAAGCTATTATCTGAAAGATCCAGCGACTCAAGGCTTCTCGTTTCTCCAAGCCACTCTGGAACTTCACCTGCAAACAAGTTTTATGTAAATTTAGATCAAATCAATACACAAGGTAAGCTTTTGCATTGTGTTTGGAAGATTCCCAGACAGTGAATTCTTGCCAAAATCAATCGACATCAAAAGAAAACAACTACCAATTCTATCTGGAACCTCACCTGTAAGCTTATTCTTCTGCAGATAAACTGATCTCAAGTTATTCAATCCTTGGATGCCCTTTGGAATCTCACCCTCCAGCAGATTATATGACAGGTCAAGCGATCTAAGCCCAGGCAAAGACCATATACTAGAAGGTAATGAACCCGAAAGCTGATTGGTGGAGAAGTTAATTGTAGAAAGGGTCTGGCAGGAGCTCAAACTGTCTTGAATTTGTCCTGAAAACTTGTTGTTGGCCAAGGAAATTGACCTTAGAGAACCACATTGTTGGAAGAAATCACCAGGGATTGACCCAGAAAGATTATTCTCACTCAAGTCAAGAACTTGTAGGTTCTCAAGACGGGTAAGATTGGCACTTATGCTCCCAGTAAGATCGTTCTTTGCCAGTGACAATTTCTGGAGATACTGCAATTGGAGTAGGCCTCGGCCTATCCGTCCTGTAAGACCAAACCCGTCAAGTACAAGCTCCGAGACCCGGTTGGACCTAGGGTTGCATTTTACCGCAACCCAATTACAAGGACTGTCATCATCTACATTCCAAGAAACCAATTTTCCATTGGGATCTTGAAGGTCAGCTTTGAAGACTATCAAGCCCAGAACATCATCGTTTAGAGATGGATTCAAAGATCTCACAAAAATAGGAAATAGAAGCATCAAAATTACTAGTAATAGACTAAACAACTTCATTTCTAATCTCCAGCTGGAAACAAACATTAATCAGTTTTTTCAATCTTCCATCAAAGATTATACCTTTTCTAACTTCGAATACAAGCTGTATCTATAATAAAATGGGTCTAACGAACTAAGAACCAAGACACAATAGTCCCCAAAATACAGAACAAGAGAATGAAGGCATTGTTTGATTTTGCAATGAAACCCAACTCAAAGACAAAAAAAAATGGAGATGAAAATAAAGTTGAAACAGAGCTAAAATGACTACTATTGAACTTTTTAAAGCAAAATCTAACTTTATATATATATATGGTATGGTTGCCTCTAACGGCTAGAAATTGAGAACCAAACAGAACTTGACCAAAAAAAAATGTGAAGAGAAGGCAGAGAAGACTAGAACGAAGCACAACAAAACAGGCACATTAGCAGCGATAAAAAAGGCAAGAAATCAAAAGGCACAAGCTGAAACAGATGCGAATCTTTGAAGGTAAAAGGGTTTTGAAAACCCTAGAAAAGTACCGATTCGAGCTTGGAGGAGCTGTAACAGCTTGAAGGAACAAGGGTGAAGAAACAGAGAAAGAGTTCGATCTAGGAATTACAAAATGATGAGAGCTCAGTATTTGAAGTACCAGAAAGCAAGAACGCCAACGAATCTCCAGCAAGGAAAGAGAGCTGCGGTTTTCGGAACTGAAGACCGCCGGGAAAGCGGTGGCGCTGGGCGGAGGTGAAGCTTCCGGCCGCCGTCAATTAGTGAGCTCTCTCTCTCTCTCTCTCTCTCTCTCTCTTTCTGTGTGTGTTTTCTCTCTCTTCTTCACTGTGTTTTTCTTTCTTGCCTTTTTATCTGAGATAAAAGTAACGTAATTTGATGACTTTTTTTAACGGCAAAAAAAAAAAGAAAAAAGAAAAAGAGCAACTTTGTGGGATGTGAGCTGTGAGCGTTTATATAGAATTTGTACACGTGGCATAATATATTCGGCCTGGTAATTTGACAATAAAGTTTACTAAGGCCAAGTTTGGCATGAGGTAAAAAAGACAAAAAGTAAAAAAGTCACTATCCTATTTAAGTCACATCATCTTATTTAAATCACATCACCTCTCTAACACATCACTTCAAACCCAACTCAAATCCAACCTATATTTCATAAAAAGTCAAAAAGTGCACTTATTTAGTCTTCTCAAACTAAGGGGTTGTTTGGGGTGTCCTAAATAAGTGTACTTTTTGTCTTTTTGAACTAAAAAATTGAAGTTGAAAATATGGATGTTTGGGTTAACTTTTTGACTTTTTATGGAAAAATGTGTAATAAAAAATTGTAAAAATTGATTTGTAGAGACAAATTCGAATTGGGAGTTGTGCAACCGTAATTGTTGACTTTTGGTGAATAGTGTTAACTTTTTAACTTTTTAAGTAACTTTTTGTCTTTTTATCTTTTTTAAAAGATTCCAAACTTACCCTAAGCCTAAATTGAAATTTTTTAAAATACACTCATTTAAAAAGGTATACCATCTGTATCTTTCCTTGTGTCATCTATAATATATATATGATTGGTTTGGAAAGTGAGTTAATTTTTTAATTTTTTAATTTTTTTGATTATTTTAGTCCGAATTAAAAAGTTTAGTTTGGAAAGGATTTTTTGATTTTTTTAATTTTTTTGAGTTTTTTTATGAGAGAATAGTGTAATGATTATGGGTTGGATGTGATATTTTGTTTTTTGTGACTAAAATAGTCTATTTTGTCTTTTGTGGCCAAAATAGCCAAAAAAGTCCCAACCCAACTTGCCAAACGGAGGCATAATATATAGAGTAATATTAGAGATTTTAAATATTTTATTAAATATTTTATATGGATATAAAATTTATATAGTGTGAGTCTTACACTCGTGTGAAATATTTGATAGAATAAATAGTAAAACATTTAGGGTCCCTACAATTTTTCTATATTATATAAGGAAAATGAGATTTTTACTCCACAAATCTCATGGGGGCTCCAATATCTCAATCATAATTTTCTAATTTTTTGATTTAAAAAAAAACTTCAACATTTATTGATTTCTCCTAACCTTTTTGACTTTTTCCATACCTATTGTCGCACCATTTTCAACTTCTCTCATACACTAAAGTCAGTAATGGAATTGCAAAATTATTTTTATAAAAAATCTAAAAAAATAAATTGTATATTAAAAATATATAACGCACAAGTCTTGTGAGAGTTCTAATATCTCAATCTTAATTTTCTAATTTTAAAAAAAAAAATCTCAGTATTTATTGATTTCTCTTAACCCGCAAGTCTTTTTGACTTCTCCCATTCCTATTCTCGCACCATTTTCAACTTCTCCCATGTACTATGGTTAGTGATGGAATTGTTAAATTATTTTTATAAAAAATCTAAAAAAAATAACTTGTATATTAAAAAAATATCTAAATTAAACATAAATTCTTATTAAAAAATAACAGGTTGTAATTGTGAAAAAAATGAACAAAAATTACATTGTAAAAAATAATTTGTATATTAAAAAATATTTAAAACAAATATAAATTTTTATTAAAAAATAACAATTGCAATTGCGAAAAAAAAAGAAAAAAAAATGCACTGTACATTTCATTAAAATCTAAAAAAATAATTTATATATTGAAAAGATATCTAAAAAAAATATAAATTCTTATTAAAAAATAGTAGGTAGCAATTGTGGAGAAAAAAAAAATTACATTGTACATTTCATTAAAATCTAAAAAAAAATTATATATTAAAAAATATCTAAAACAAATTTAAAATCTTATTAAAAAATAACAGGTTACAATTGCAAAAAAAAAGAGAAAAAAAATTACACTGTAAAACTAATTTGTAAAAAATATCTAAAATAAATATAAATTCTTATTAAAAAATAGCAGGCTGCGATTGCAAAAAAATAAATAATTATATAGTACATTTCATTAATAATGCTAAAAAAATATGCCAAATATTTGTGTAAAGACTTGACACGTGCCCACTCTCAAATTATCAAGTAAATATAGATGAAACCAAAGAATTCAGCTTTAATAACTAACAAATATTGGAAACCTAACTATTGAAGCCTAATAACTATTAATTAATAGAATTCAGCAATTGAAATGTCTCAAACCATATCTCTTTGTCTTTTCAAATGTTTCCTTTTTTTTGGTTCATGCATTCACTCTAATATTGATAGAGAATTGGACACGTCGAAGAGGGAGAGACATTAAAATATATATTGAGTTATGTAATTATTGTGATGAAAAATAAAGTTGTCTCCCTCTTCTATAGCGATTTATTTTATTGGAAAATGATTGAGAGCCCTAAAAAAGTTGCCCCTAATACCCCTAATTTCCAATTTTGGAAACTGTTTTTTTTTTCTTTCTTTTTTCTTTTTTTTTTTTCTTTCTTTTTACCCGAAATGGAATTTCGAGCCATTCGGGGCTCTCCATTTCGGGCCCTCAATCACCGCCCTATTTTATTATACCTCCAATTAAAATGTCAGGTGTGCTTCTAGTTATCATTGAAGGTTGTTTTTATTTGTTTAGATACTTTGTCTCACAATTGTTTGTGTTTTGTGTTATGAAATTATTACATGAGTTATGCTAAGGATCCTAAGCAAATTACCAAGTTTTCTACCAAACCTCTCACATAGTTGTGGGACCCACACACATGTGATTTGTGTGGGTCCCACACCCATGTAAAATGTTTGGTAGAAAATTTAATAATTTATTTAGGGTTTATAACATTTTCCTTATTACATATGTATTTGGTAAAGCTATTAAATGACCCTAATGCAATAAGTGCAAACTTATTCAATGTCATTCTCAATATTAAAAGTATAAAAAAAACATACACAAAAAGTATATGAATAGATAAAATTTTATAAAATTTGTTTACATGTCTCAATTCTTGAAAATCTTATAATTTATTTATTTTTTGTATTATATTTTATGTTTGCTGTATATACTTTTTTATATTGTTTTATTTGTTTTCTATAAAAGTTTATTTTTAAAAATTAATTAATTAATCAATAAATCACTTTCTATTTCAAACAATTTCATTTTTGTTTTTGTTTTTTATTTTTTCTTAAAGTAGTTTTAGTTTTGGGTAATTGTTTGCTTTTATATATATATATATATATATATACATATATATTGTAATTTTATGCATTTTAAGTGCATGATATTTTACTAATACACCCGAAGATGCACTATGAAAGAAATATTATACGAAAATAAAGTAAGAAGAAAAAGAAAATAAATAAAACAATACGATGAATATGGAGAAAAGATCAAAGCTCCCAAAACAAGTAAGCAAACAAACAAGCAAGTAGAATAGAATGTTTAACAATAGACATTTGAAAATTTGCAACAAAATTTAATAACTTTCCTTTTTGCTAAGAAAATTCTATTTGGTACTAACTAAATAAAATAATTTAAAATATATATATATATTTGAAATTAAAATTATAATAAATTTATGTAAGCATAATTGCGAACCACATTTTTTTTTATGTAATGTATAATATTTATATTGACTACCTTTTCAGGTTTATTTTTTTAAGTATTTATATAGAAGTAAAAAATGTCGTTAGGAATAAAATTTTTCTTAATTTAGTTATAAATTTTACCTGTATATTATTTTTAAATTTTGAATAAAAGCAAACATAAAATAATTGATTAAAGATATGCTGCATTTGTTATATTCATTTTTCTGTGTGCAAAATAAAAAAATTAAAAATCATAATTCACATATATACAAATAATTGTAAATACAATCTGTGTATAGCATAGGTGGAACACTGGTTTTTTCTATAGGGAAATTACATGTAGGTCTTAATTGGTGAATTTATTGTCTAATAGTTCTTATGATAATTAATGACATCTTTTATCAAATACTATTAAAAAATGTCATTGATTATTAATTTTCAGTAACATTTTAAAAATTTTGTCATAAAAAATTTCACTCATTATAACTTTTATCACCAGTTAAACAAAATTATCATAAAAAGCTGTCACTAATTTTTAATTTTCAATGGCAATTAAAAAATTCGTTATAGAACAATATCACTAATTGCATGTCTCAGTAACAATTTATTAAAATTGTGACAAAAAAAAGTCACTAATTATTATTGTTTAGCGAGATATGCGAAAAATCATGAATAGTTTATCCTTTTTGTATTTAGTTAGGACCAATTTTCTTTTTTAGTTATAATATTATTTTAATTATAACTTTTGAGTTCTTATATTTCATGTTATGCTTTATGACTTTTTTTTTTAATTATAACTCAAAAAATTAAAATTATATTATTAATTTTTTTAATTATAAAATGCGTATTTGCGCTATAGTGTTTCCTTAAAAACTATTTTACAAATATATATATATATATATATATATATAACACTAATGTGTCAATGGCATGCAATAAAGTTTCTACAATCAGTAAATTAAAAATATTTTAAAATTTTACTTAAAATATGATTTGTCTGTTATGATTTTAAAAATTACATTTTACCTTTTAAAGTTTTTAATTTCATAATAAATTATTTATTTTGTTAATAAATATTCAAGTTAATTAATAGTTTTTAATAATGTTAGATGTTTATTTTAATTAATAATTCAAGTAATTTTATCATTGTATAAAAAAAATAATTAAGAATTTTATTTTTCAGCTAATTCTATTAAATAAAATTTTTTGACAAGTGAGTATTTATAATTTTTTAAACTATAGGAGACAATTCCTATTTTAAGCCAGTTTTAAAAATATATTTATAATTTATCATTTTAAAAATCAAAACAACACACATTTCAATAATTTGTCATTTTAAAAATCAAAACAATAAACATTTAAATAATATAATATGTCACATTGATAGATAAAAAAAAGATAAATTATATGAAGCTATTGGGATAATTACACAAGCCTCTCATAAATTATATAATTATACAATATTTTTACTAGATGTGCAACTTGGATAGACTCAACTCGAGCAACCCGAATCCAGTTTAAATTTTTTTAAGGCTTGGACAAGATATTTTCAAATTTGGTATGGGTTTGGGCAAAAATTCAGAAGTCTGAATTAAATTTAGGCAGGTTTAGGTAAAAAAGTCAAACAACCCGAACAATCCGAAACCAGAATTATACATATATAGATATATAAAAATATTAAATATACATATAAATTATTAATCATTATATGATATTAAAGTAGTTTAGATTATTAAACCATATTGAATATATATTACATATATAAATAGCACCAAATCTTACTCTCTTTTTTTTTAATTTTCACTCATAAATTTTAAAGACTACTATAGCGGCATCTCTCTTAGATAATATAAATTATTTATTTTAATGTTATTAATGATTTTCTAAAAAAAAATGTAAACAGAGTCAAATTTTAATAATGTAGCTGTACAAAAAAAAAAAATACTGAAATTCATTTGCAGTTCGGGCAACTTGGACAATTCAGGTTTAACTCAAGTCGGGCTTGGGCAAGCAATTTCGGATTACAATTCGGGCATGGGCAAGTCTCAGCATAATTTGGGTTGCGCTTGGACAATCTCCCAACCCTACCGAACCCGCCTGAATATTAAAATAAAAACTATATATTTAAAATAAAAATAAAAAAATTTAAATATTAAAAAAAGAATTAAATTATTTAAAAAAAAATATAGCTCACAAATGTAGTAAATGCAACACACATTAAAATAAATAAATAAATATTTACAATAAAAAATGTTTACCCTAAAAAAATAATAATAAAATTATTTTAATGTTTTAAAAAAATAAACAATAAACAATTTCAAAATACAACTCAAAATTCTTTTTAAAACTCATAACCAAACAAATTTTTTCTTTTCAAAACTCATTTAAAAAACTTGTGTTTGGTTTAGTTTTGGAATTGGGATTCTCTTTTAGGAGTTGTGATTTGAGTATGGAATTGTGAGTTAAGTTTTGAAAAGATAAAATTTGTTTGATTATAAATTTTGAAAAGTGTTTTTGAATTTTAAATTTTGAAAAGAGCGAATTAGATTTACCCGGTCATCCCGCCGGATATCCTCTGGACGTCTAGCCGGTTGACTGGAATAGTGAATTTTTTTTATTTTTTATTTTTGTAATTGCAACCTGTTATTTGAAAAAAAAAATTGTTTTAGATATTTTTTAAATATAAAAATTATTTTTTTTTAGATTTTTTATAAAAATAATATAATAATCCCATCACTAATCATCTTCAACACTATATTATCAAAAGAGTTTTGAATTGAGTTTTGTGTTGTATGTTTGGTTATGAGTTTTGAAATTAATTTTTAAATTGAGTTTTGTATAATTTTAAGTTGTGTGTTTAGTTATGAATTTTGAAGTGTTTTGAAAGGTGTGCCTTTAGAATCGTGATTCTAAAGGCAAACCAAACGTAGCCTTTTCTTTCAAAACACAATTTCATACCCAAATCATCATTTTAAAACTAAACTAAATGGACCCATATTTATTTTAAAAATTGATGGTCTATTCTTAAATCACATTTGACGTCTATTTTTTAAAAAAATATATGTGATTAAATTATGTGACTACAAATATTTGATCAATATAATTTTTTTATATAATTAATGTCTAATAAATTTTTTTAAATGAACAATTTAGATCATAGAAACAAATTCAAAGTCAAACTCACAAAAAATGACAATAGTCCAAGGCATAACACAACCCTCACTCCCAGCGGAAACCCCACTTTCAGAATGTAATCACTTACCACCGGGGGTGGTGGTTTGAAGGTAAGTCAACCCCTTACCTAGCAGGAGGTCTTAGGATAGACACTGGGGGTGCGTCTGCAGACGCATTATACTCCTATCGCATAATAGTCGGGAACGCCTATTGTGACGAGGTAATTGATATCTACTAGTGTCTTGGTGAGGAGTCCCTTTTTATGAGTTAAGTTAAATATTGCTGACAACCAGTTATTGTAAGGCTAGGCCTGTGAAAGCAATGATGACCCAAAGAGATTCCTTTTCTTTTGATCAAAAAATAAGGGGTCGTTTGGGATGTTCTAAATAAGTGTACTTTTTGACTTTTTATAAAAAGATGTGTAAAAAAGTAGAAAAGAGATATTGATTGATATGACCCAAAAAAGATAAAAAGATAAACTAAATTAGTATATGCCAAACGGGAATGTAATCTATTTTTTTTTTATTATTTTGTTTTGGGTACAACAGAATGTAACCACCTTACCACTTATATATAATTAAAAAAATAAATAATTATTATATAATAGTACCATCGTTATAAATTTTTTATTTTTATTTTTTAAGCGCTTGGTACCTAATGCGGGTGTTTGTTTCAGCTTTTCAGAATTAATTTATGGCTTTTAGCTTTGAAAAAGTTATTTTGGACAGTTTGGTTAAACTTATTTCAAACAGCTTCTGATTCTAACAGCTTATTTTAACTCAAAAAAGCTGATTCCGAGAAACTTCTCACCCCTTGCTTCTGATTATCAGCTTCTGCTATGGACATGTTAATTTATGGTTATACTCTTAAATTTTTTTATTTTTTATTTTTTTAAAAATAGAAAAAGACTCAAATGGATTATAGATTATTATTATTATTTTTTATGAGAAATGTAGACAAACAAAAAATAAAAATTAATTGAAAAAGCTATTTCACAGCTTATTTAACAAACACTACTCAGCAACTTAAATTTATAATCCAACAGATACACTAAATAAATTAACAACTTCTAATTAAAGTCATAATCTATAATCTGTTAAGTTATAATTTATAAGTTGTTTTAACAGTTACACCAATGTAAGGTTGGTGGTGGTGGGCGGTGTCAATAAAGAAGGGTTGTGTCCTGTCATTGGGACGGTGGTGACACTGTTTTTATAGCCTTTTTTCTAATTTTATTTTTTATTTTTAGGATAAATTATAAATACATTCTCTGAAATTTACTTAAATTATAAATTACTCTATGTAGTTTTAGAAATTATATTATGCTCCATAAAGTTTCTAATTTTATAACAAATAGGTCATTTTATTAATAAATCATCAAGTTAATTAACAATTTTTAATAATGTTAAAATTTTATTTCAATTAATAATTCAGATAATTTTATTACTGTATAGGTGAACAATTAAAAATTTCACTTTTTTAATTAATTATGTTAAATAAAAAATTCTGACAGTGAGATATTTATAATTTTTCAAGCCACAGAAGGTAATTTATATTTTAAATAAATTTCAGAGAGTGTATTTGTAATTTACTCTTATTTTTATTTATTTTTGTTTTTGTAAACATTGGTTTCCCACTAGTTAAAGAGTTGAACCCCAGAGGATATTCCGAAACGGTGAGTAGTTGTTTAGAATGTGTTATATAAATGTATTTTTTGATTTTTTAGTTAAAAAAATAAAAAAAATGTATATTTAGGATAATTTTTTCAATTTTTACGAAAAGATATGTAATAAAACATTGTGATAAAATCAAAATGATTATTTCACTCTTTTGACTTTTTGAATTTTAATTTTTTTGACTTTTGGGTAGTTGAATTTAAAAGACAAAATAATAATTTTGCCCTAGTAACTTCTCACACAAGCTATCCTTGAATAGTATAGACTTTTTAACTTTTTTAGTAACTTTTTTAATTTATCTCAAACAAGGCCTTATTATGAGTTTTTGTTTCAATAATTTAAATAATTCATTTTGTATAAATTTTTGTATATATTATTCACTCACAAAATTATATTGAATCAATTGTCGTAACTTATTCAATTTATTATATTTGTCTAAAAAAATGAACGATAAGTATATTTTTTAAAATAAATTATTTATTTTTTGTGTGAAAAATGTGATAAATTAAATAGGTTATAATTATCAAATTAACCTAATTTTTTTTTATATGAATAATATACTCAAAGGTTCCTAATAAACGGTAAAAGTTATCGAAACGAGACACACGTTGTGAATCTTATAAGCCTCGACAACACGTAGACGGGAGGCAATTCAGACTTCTTTTTTTATATAAAAAAATCCTGTTGAAGATTTGAGGTCCCCCTCTTCTCTTCTCATTCATTCAGGGGCTCTTTTAATGCAATTTTTTTTTTTTAGGCATATGATCTTTCCACACTTCAACCTTTGTTCCTATCAAAAAATGACTTGGTTTTATTTTAGTTACCATCAAACAAGGTCACAATAAAGAAACAAACTCACAGTAAAGAGGTGTTTTTTTTAGAGTAATAATATTCACATTTTATATTTTTAATCTTCAAAATAAAAAACAAAAAATTGTGTATGAAATTCGAAGTAGAGTGTGATTGTCATAAATTTTTTTTTTTTTTAAATAATCAAAGCAGAGATAGAGAAATAGTTGGAGATATTCACATTCTATCACTTTTACTCTCTAAAACAAACAATAAAATGTGTGAAACTTAAAATTGAGTGTGAATATGGTTAATTATTTGTTCAAAAAATCGGTAAAAGAGAATACACAATTCACATTCTATTTTTAATCTCTAAAACATAATAAAACATCTGAAACTTAAAACTGAATGTCAATATCATAGTAGAATGCAAAACAATTGTAGAACGTAGAAATACAAATGAGTATTTCAAAACATATTTTGTGTATAAATAAATTGCACGCCAAATAATGTAGAACATTATTATATGAAGAGATTCATTACAGTCGTGTTCGGATGATTCAACAAATGTCATTGAAGTGTTTGAAAAGTATCCGATATTATGAATTTATATTTTTAATTAAAACATATTGAAAATATATTACACATTTTTTAGAAGTATTAATTAAATGTCGTGTCTAACACAACACGCTTCCTCTATAGAAGTGTATGTAGTTTTTAGAGTGCAAGTGGTGAAACTCAAATTTTTGTTCTGTGTGTGTAAAGGCATAGCACATCATTAAAACTCTAATATGATTCTTTTCTTTTTCAAACACAAGATTAACTTTTGTGTGCTTTTTGAGTCAAAGTCTAAGAGGAAGAAAATTAGTTCAAGTTAAGGACATCGAAGTATGAATCTCAGCAGTAAAACATCATTTATAAATTAAAGGTCAATTTTTTTTTTTAAAAAAAAGAAAAAAACTAATCAAATAACAATACAAAAATGGATAACTTCAAGAATCTAATAGGTATAAAGGTCAAATGGAGATGGATTCATATAAATATTAATAGTGGTTTAAATTCCAATTCACAATTAATTGGACGACTTAACAACACTTAATCTGTCATTGCAAGATTATTGCATCAGAAAATTATTGTAGAAAATCCTATTTCCTATACAAATGATACTTCGCACCTATTACTTAGCATGAAATTCTTATTGAATTTTACATCTCAGCAGGGCAAGGTTTAAAATGTAGTTTAAGGTGTGTTTTATGTAGTGATTTTATATTTTATAACGCTATGAATTGTCTTAGGATACTCACAGCCATTGAATGATATACTTCGACTTTCTTTTCTCTTGATATTCTCATACAATCCAACAAGTTGGGCGGCTTTATTTGATCATTGGTATAGTTTGAGTAAGATTATGAGTTCCATAAGACTTAGCGATGAGATGACTAATACCTATTGTTAGACAATCTTCAATGTATTTAAAGAATAAATTATGTTTGTGTACTAAATAACAAACAGAATACATAAGAAATAAATTTAAAAAAGGAGTTTTCAAAATTTGTTTAATTACATAAACTAAACAGAAAATGAAATAGAGAAGGAGAGAAGAAAATAAAATTAAAAACAAAAAATACTTACAGAAAATATTTTCTTAGAGTGATCAAGTCCAGTGTTTAACACTGTCTCCTTAAGACAGATTTGTCCTCTTTAGAGTGCTCACAGAATTTGGACGTCTATCTCCCAAGATGAAATGATCTTCAACAAACAGTAGCAGCACTACAAACTGTTTACACAACGAACACACTTTGTGTTTACACTCTTTCTCACAGCAAAAATTAATACAGCAAAATGTAGAGATCAATAGTATTATTGAGGACGAAAATTCAATAAAAAACCAAATGAGGGACTTGTCTGTTTATAGGTGCAAAGGTGGATGTTCAGATTTGAATGAATAGGTAGCAAATCTGTTTGAACAGGTACCAGACTTGTTCGATTTGAATGAACAGATATGGCACTGTTTGGGTTTTGAATTTGAACAGATTTGAATCTGTGCAGACATAATTTAAACAGATATAAATCTATTTGGGTGAAGGAAAATTTGGACACCATTTTGGAATTAATTTTGAAATTCAAATTCCAAAAATGGTAAGAATTTATTTTAGAAAAATAAAATTCAAAAAGTTTTTGGCCCAAAAAGATAAGCATTGGGCCGGACAAGCCCAACCCAACCTCACACCAGCGCCCAGCCCAGCTCGTTAGCGGCGCGCACACGTGTTTGTTTTGGGTCCAATGGGTCTAGCCACTTTGCCCATATCCTCTCCCTCCACAAAACTTGAATGCCCCTTGAGGTCTATCTCAAGTTCCAATCCCAAACCTTATAAACTCACACAAAGTTTGCCTACCAAACCAACGTGGGATAAGCTTTAACTCAAACCTTTATGAAAATTTCACCAAAATACCATTTTCATGGAGCTCACTTTGGTTTCAATTTTTCATTCACCCGATAATGGTTTTGAGCAACCAAATATACTACGTGAATCACAACGCAGCATAGAACGCGTTACCACTTAGACCCGCCAACTTTGGCGCATGAGTCCCACCTAAAAATTAGATCGAAGTTTAGGAAAAATCTGTTTTGTTTTTTTTTTTTTTTCAAAACCATTTCTAACACCTATTACTCATGTTTGTTGGATTAGTAAATCGATACTAATTGCTCATGTTTGTTTTGCACTTGTTAGTCGAGATTTTGAAATTGTTTGGAATGTGTTATATAAGTATATTTTTAAATTTTTTGGCTAAAAAAGTAAAGAAAAAAAGATGTATATTTGGAATACATTTTTAACTTTTTATAAAAAAATGTGTAATAAAATATTGTAGTAAAATTAAAATGACCATTCTATCCTCGTAGACTTTTTGACTTTTGGGTAGTTGAATTTAAAGGGCAAAATAATAATTTTGCCCTCTAGGCTTTCCCCACAAGCTTCTCCCAAATAGTATCGACTTTTTGACTTTTTTAATAACTTTTTGACTTTTTAACTTTTTAAAGTTATCTCAAACCAAGCTAACATGATATTTTGTTGTTTATAGGGCGAATTACACTAACAGTCCCTATATTTTAGGACTCGTGTCACTTTGGTCCATAACTTTTCAATTATAACACATTTGACCTTGAATTTTGAATCTTATTCCAAATAAAGACAATTGAAGATGTCATTGCTTAATTTCAAGGGTAAAGTTGTCAATTTGATAAAATATAAACAAATTTGACAAAAATAAATATCAAAAAAATATTTTTGAATTTTTAAAAATTATTTCTACCCATCAAAGATAAAATTATATAAAATTGATAAATTTTTTCCACATTTATTTATTTTACCAAATTAATTTTTATTATGTGTTTGGATGATAATCATATAATAGGTGGTTGTTAGGCTTTTAATATGTAATCGATACATTTAATATATGAAATATTTTTAGTTTTGGATGTTTTTATTTAATGGATTGGTTTAATAATGATATCAAAGTTGTCGCCATACTTGACTTTTAATAAAATAGAAACTAATTTAATGAAAATAAAAATAACAATTTGTTACATGATCATCATCCAAATACATAATAAAAATTAATTTGGTAAATAAATAAATAAATGTGTAAAAGATTTATCAATTTTTCCTAGTTTTATCTTTGGTAGGTAGAGATAATTTTTTAAAATTTTAAAATATTTTTTTGATATTTATTTTTGTCAAATTAGTTTATATTTTATCAAATTGATGATTTTGCCATTGCAATTGAGCAATGGTATCTTCAATTGTTCTTATTTAAAAAAAAGATTCAAAATTTAAGGTCAAATATGTCACAATTGAAAAGTCATAGATCAAAATAATATAAGTCCCAAATTATAAGGACCATTAGCATAATTCGTCTTTGTTTATGGGTTGTTTTGGAAATTTGGTAAAAAGTTGGCTTTTGACTTTTTACCAAGCTTTTCGACTTTTTTGGAAGTGATTTGAAAAGTTGGTAAAAAACTGACTTTTTGTTTTTTAGTTTAATATTTATTTATGGTGTCAAATCAAATTAAAATGACCAAAATATCCTTACCCAATATAAGAGATTTATTTATTTATTTATTTTTCATAGGCCCTAATTTGTAATTTTAGGGTTGCGTTTTTGACAGCCACGTTTTTAGACATTTTGTCAAAAAACGTGGCTTTTTACTATGTTCCCAAAATGGCACTATGTGTAACATTGGCATACTTGCTTTTCGTCACTTTATCCAGTGAAATCGGATTAAGGTCTCGTTTGGGAATATACTAATTTAGTAATTTTTTGACTATTTGGCTAAAATATGAGCTAAAAAAATTAGTATGTTTAGGATGATTTTTTAACTTTTTATAAAAAGATATACAAAAAGTAGAGAGAAAAGAGAATTTTTAACTTTTTAATATAAATTATTAACTTTATGATTTTTTTAATAACTTTTTAACTAAATCATTCACTTCTTAAACGAGGCCTAAGAATTCTATTGTCTCGAAATTTTAATTCCCCTGCTTTGAAGAATTCACCTCTATTGAGACTGTTTATACCATATCAATTTTTTTATCCAATCTCACCTTCTATAACAAATATCAAAGATAGCTATCGTGTGTAACAACGTGCTTGGACGCGTGGCACCATGCCTTACTGTGCACATGAGCATGGATGACGGGACATGCAAGCAATGTTTTAAAAATCGGACCGGTGAACGAGCCGGAAAAGGCATCGGGTGGACGGGTCACCGGTTCAACCGTCGGGTTGAACCGGAATCGAACCGTGACGTAATAAATATATTAAAATTATATTTAAATAAAAATATAAGTAATAAAATTATAAATTAAAAATATTAAAAATATTAAATTATTTTAAATATTTGTCCTAATATTTTTTTTACTGAAAAATATAATAATATATTTTAAAATATTATTAATTTCAATTTTGGAAGATGAAATCAAATATTTAATATTCCCTCCATATGATTTTAATTCAAATAATTTGATTGAAAGGAAAACAAAATTTTTGGAGGGATATCAAAATTTCAATATTCCCTCCAATACATTTGATTGAATCCCACATGGATTTCTTGAGTTTTTTTGAAAGAGTTTTTTTCTTATAAATAGGTGAAGACTTTTACAATAATTTCATCAAACTCTTAATGGGATTCCTCACAAGAGGAGATCCTTGAAAAAGAGTTTCAAATTAAAATTTTCTTATATTCTTATATTTTATATATATATATATATATAAAATAAGAAAGAAAGAAAGAAAATAAAAAAAAACAAAGAAAAAATTAAAAAAAAAAAATTGAAACCGGTCCGGTTTGATCAACCCGTGGCCGGGTCGACCGGTTCACCGGTTTAACCGGTGGGTTCACCGGTTTTCCATAAATAAGCCGGTTTTTACAGTTGGCCGGTTTAAAGGGGCTGGCCGGACCGGAACCCCATCCGGTCACCGGTTGAACCGGCCGGTCCGGTCCGGTTTTTAAAACCATGCATGCAAGGCTCCCGGTTAGCGCAATTTATAAGTTAAAAATTGCAGTAATGTAGTTTAAAATTTTATAGTTTAAATGGTTTAAATCATTCAAAATAAGTTGTTTTGAGTGTAAATGAGTGTAAAACGATGTCGTTTTGACATATTTGAGTCATTTAAGTCACAAAATTTTGAGCTACCAAACATTTTTCTAAAAATTAATAATTAAAAAATAAAAATTAAAAATACTTTTCTTTCACTTTTTAAATAATTAATTTTTTTTGACTTATTTAAATTATTTTAACCTAATAAACTGTAAATATAAATTGTATCAAATAATTTGATACAAACTTCTCTCGGACAAAGAAAAATACATATATAAATAATTCATACAAATTGCATCAAACAACCTTATGATTTGAATTGTTAGATGAATACATCTTTAATGGTAACTATTTTGAAATAGAAAAAATAATCGTTCAGAGTTTTTTATAAGGATAAATTATTAATAGGTCATAATAGTTAGACATAATTTTCATAAAATCTTATTGAAAATATGTCTTAGTAAAATTATCTCTAAAAATAATTTTTTGTGACGACTTTTTACATGTCGTTAAAAATTGACAATTAGTGACTTTTTTTGTTATAATTTTTATAAATTGTTGCTAAAATTTACAATTAATGATTTTTTCTGTGACAAAATTTTCAATTTGTCGTTACAAGTTAAAAATTAATAACTTTTTTTGTGACATTTTTTAAAATTGTCTCTAAAATTTATAATTAGTAACATTTTTTTATCGCTGCAAATTAATAATAAATGATATATTTTTAATAATATTTAATAAAAAATATCATTAATTATTATAAAATCTATTAGATAATAAGTACACCTATTAAAATTTACACATATGCTACTCCATGTATAACAAAAATAAAACTGCCCACAACCCAAGCTGTAGAAGTCAAATGTTGTGACGTGCTTGGTAAGGTCGCTTAAAAATTGTGGGTGTGTTAATTTGTGTCTTGAAATATGTTTTTAGAAAAAAAAATTTAAAAAATATGTTTGGCTACAAATTTTTTAAAAAAAAATTTCAAAATTACTTTTCTCTCTATTACACATAAATCAATTTTTTTTTTTTCTCTCCTCTCTCATTATCAATCATTTTTTCTCTCACACGTATCTATTCAACTACAATAAAATATCAAATCATCCTAAATTCCCAAACTCCAAAACTTTTTTCAAAATATACAACCAAACAAATCAAAAAAATTTCTAAACTCTCTCCTCAAAATTTATTTCAAAACACAAACCAAACACGCCTGTGAGTAGGGTTGTGCAAAATACCGCAAAATCCGCTAAAATTGTATCAATCCGCATCAATCTGTATCGCTTTAACTACTAACCGCGGTTTAAATTTTAAAATTTATAATACGCTAACCAAACCGTTTCACTCCGTTATAGTTAATACGTATATATTTTTCAACTTCAAATGAAATATCAATGTAAGGCCAAGTTTGGGAAGTCTCAAAAAAGTCAAAAAGTTACTCAAAAAGTTAAAAAGTTATCACTATTCACCAAAAGTCAACAATTACGGCTGCACAACTCCCAATACTAATTTCCCCTATACATTAATTTATACAATTTTTTAATACACATTTTTTCATAAAAAGTCAAAAAGTTAACCCAAACATTCATATTTTCAACCTCAACTTTTTAATCTAAAAAGACAAAAAGGACATTTATTTAGGACACCCCAAACAACCCCTAAAAATGAGTGTAAGAGAGATTTAAGATATGAAATTTATTACAAATTAGTGGTTATATCCATGAAACATATTATGTAAAATTATTTTGTGTGATATATCTAAAAAATATTATACAAATTAGTGTTATATATTATATAAATGCATAATAATTAGTTATAATATTTTTCAATCCGCCAATCTATCAAAAACCGCTCAAACCGCAATTTGTCAATCCGCTGATCTGCTAACCCGTCATTCAATTTGTAATTTTACTCTCAAACTACCTGAACGGCACTGCGTACACCTCTGCCTGTGAGTCTAAAAAAAAAATAGAACATCAAAAATATAACCAAACTGTATATTGTGGGTGCTTGGGAAGTTACTATTTTAGTAGGCTAGGTTGTTTGGGGTGTCCTAAATAAGTGTACTTTTTGACTTTTTAGACTAAAAAGTTGAGAAAAAAAAAGATGGTTGTTTGGGTTAACTTTTTGACTTTTTATGAAAAAAGGTGTATTAAAAAATTGTATAAATTAGTGTCTAGGAGAAGATTAGGAGCGTGAGTTGTACGTCCATACTGTTTGCGCAACTAAATTGATGCCAAGAAATGATTGGCAACATTTTCGGGCATTGCACCGGACGGCTGTTCGGCCCGTGGAGGCCATCACGGGTCCCATTTTGATAATATGAACCGTTAAATGTGTAGAACTCGTCGAGTACTATATGTTTGTAAAAAATCACACTGATAAGATATTGATAACTATCTAATCAGATTAATTTTTTTTTTTTCAACCGTTAACTGTAACATCATTGATTTTTTTATACAAAACTGATTTGATCATGTAGTTAGCGATATCTGATCAATGTGATTTTTTATACACATATAGTACTCGATGAGTTCTACACATTGATGATTCAAATTATTAAAACAGGACCTGTGACGGGCTCCCACGGGCCGAACAACAGTATGTTAAAATTACACCCCAGCTGTGCAATTTTTCTTAAAAAATGCAGCCACAGATCCATTACCGATCAGATTGAATTGTAATTTTGTGTGTAAAATTAATTTTTTTAATTTTTTTTTTTGTGAATAGTGATAACTTTTTAACTTTTTGAGCCTTCGTTTGGGAAATGGGTTGACTTTTTAGCTTTTTGGCTATTTTAGCCTGGGCAAAAAAGTTTGGTTTGGGAAGGACTTTTTAGCTTTTTGACTTTTTTGGTTTTTTTTGTGAGAGAAAAATGTAATGATTATGGATTGGATGTGATATTTTATTTTTTGTGGCTAAAATAACATATTTTGTCTTTTGTGACTAAAATAGCCAAAAAAACCCCGTTTAGCTCTTGCCAAACGGAGCCTGAGTAATTTTTTATCTTTTTTTACACATGCCAAACCAGGCCTTAGTTTTTGACTATTTTAATAAGATAAAATTTTTATATTTAGAAAGATGATTAGATTTTTTTAAAGTTGGATATGATATTTGTAAGAGAAAAAGTGAAATAATTATGAATTTGATGTGATATTTTATTTTATTAATTATTTTAACCTATTTTATCTTTTAGGCCAAGTTTGGGTAGTATGAAAAAATTTAAAAAGTCAAAAAGTTACTTAAAAAGTTAAAAAGTTAACACTATTCACCAAAAGTCAACAATTACGGCTGCACAACTCTCAATCCTAATTTTTCCCTATAAACTAATTTTTACAATTTTTTATTACATGTTTTTTTATAAAAAGTCAAAAAATTAACCCAAACATCCATATTTTTTTCCTCAACTTTTTAGTCTAAAAAAATAAAAAGTATACTTATTTAGGACACCCTAAACAATCCCTTAATATTATTTTAACCAAAAAAAACTAAAAAAAACTTCTTCTCACACTATGGACAAATTGCTCAATAAAATAAAATAAAATAAAAAACCACCTATGGACAACAAAAAAAAACTAGCGTGCCGTTTGAGCCTTTCTTTCTCCCCCGCAAAGTTCAAAAAGTAAATAAAAGAATTTCCCGCCAAGCCATAGCTCAATTTTGGGCAAATTACATATACACCCCTCGAGGTTTGGCTAAATTACAGATACCCCCCTGAGGTTTCGGAAATTACATCCCGCCCCCTGAGGTTTGTATTTTTATAACAATTTGCCCCCTGAGGTTTATATTTCATAACAAATTACCCCCTAATTTCTTATGCAAATATAGCATTCAGGGGGGAATTCGTAATTTCTCAAACCTCAGGGGGGCATCTGTAATTTAGCCAAACCTCGAGGGGTGTATATGTAATTTGCCCCTCAATTTTTTACACATTGGGTTTTGGAATATAAAAAATGCGTTGAAAAAATGGATTGGAAAAAAAAAAACTGGCTCCATAAAATCTTTAAAATTCTTTTTTGCAAAAGTTCACGCACGATTATCCATAAAAATATAGTTATGTAAAATGACCAAATTACCCATGTTTCTCTTGCTCAAAAGTCCACATGCCTTTTTAGCATTTGTTTGAGAAGAGCTACTTTATCTGACTTTTTGACATTTTGCCTCATTCAAAATTAGTTAAAATGTCATAAACTAGTTTCATTTACGAAGAATTTTTGATTTTTTTTAGTTTGGATATGATGATTGTGACAGAAAAAATAAAATAATTATAATTTGTATGTGATATTTTATTTTATTAACTAAATTAGTCTATTTTAGTTTCATTTGGTTATGTGAGATGGATTGGATTGAGATGAAATTAGTTACTAGAAAATAAAATATACTAGAAGTTGTTTTGAAAAGATGGTTAAAATGTATAAAAAAATATGAGAGATGATATGATCCAAAATGGGTTGAAAGCTGAAAGATGACTTTTAACTATCTTCCCAAAATAGCCCTAAAAAGTCAATAAGATAAAATGTCACATTCAAATCATAACTATTTTACTTTTTCTATCATAAAAGTCAAAAAAATAACTCAAACGAACTTTTTAGTTTTAAGCTAAAAAAGTCTCAACTCCAAAAAATTAATTAAAAAAGTTTTTGTCAAATGACTACTCTGTCTTTTTATACTTATTTAGGCATTTTAACTCTTCTTAAACGAATTTTTAAAGTTGAGAAGGGGACTTTGGGTGTGTGTGGTTTGTGTTTTGAAACATGTATTTAAAAGTTAATTTCCAAAAACATGTTCGGTAATAAATTTTTTCAAAAAAATTTCAAAATTACTTTTTTCTCTATTATACATCAATCAATCATTTTTTCTCTTTCATCTCTCATTCTCAGGCCTTGTTTAGGAACATGCTTTTTTAGTAACTTTTTGACTTTTTAGCTAAAATATGATGTAAAAAAACTATATGTTCGGGATAACTTTTTGACTTTTTACGAAAATATGTGCAAAAAATATAAAGAAAATAGAATATTTGACTTTTTGGTATAGATTGTTGACTTTTTGACTTTTTTAATAACTTTTTGGTTTTTTGGCTAAAAAAGTCACTTGCCAAACGAGGCTTCAATCACTTTTTCTCTCACACACATTTACTCAATTACAATAAAATATCAAATCATCTCAAACTCTCAAACTCTAAAACCATTTTCAAAATATACAACCAAACAAACTAAAAAAATTTATCTCAAAACACAAACTAAACACACCCTAAGTATCTAGACAAATGTGCACCGGTTGGCTGAGCCAACATGCATACTCAACATATGTGGCTTAATTTCAAAGAAGATATTATTTCAAAAATAATTTTTTTAAGAGAGTTTAGAAAATTTAAAATTTTGTTTGGTTGTATATTTTAAAAATATTTTTGGAGTTAAAGTGATTGAGAAGGAGAGATGAGAGAGAAAAAAATGATTGATTGATGTATAGTAGAGAGAAAAGCGATTTAAATTTTTTTTTCTCCAAAATTTTCAACCAAATATATTTTTGGAATTTTTTTCTTAAAAATATATTTTAAGAGACAAACCAAACATGCCCTTGGTTTTTAATTGAGATATTTTGTAGAAAAGCAGGGGTGATTTGACTTGTTTTCAAAAAAAAAAAAAAATCAAAATTTTATTGAAAAAATTGAAAGTAATTTGATAAAAATAAATATAAAAAAAATATTTTTAAAAAAATTAATTTTGACCTCTCAAAAGATAAAATTATGTTAAAGTGATATGTATTTTTGATTTATTTATTTATTTTATCAGATTAATTTTTAGTTAAAAAAATTGAAACCAACTTTTAAAAACCAAATCAAACATGGCTAAGGTGAATATGTATTGGTTAGATTTATTTCGTTCTAATGTGTTTTTGGGTGGTTATCACGATAAAGAAATTAAAAATTGCTCTGATTATACCGATTCAACCTAATTACTCAGCAAGCAACCAATGAACAACAACGCTCAAACAGTGTTACATATTTTTATGGTTAAGTCATTTGTCAAACAAGACAATCTAATATGTGATTTTCTGATTTTGAAATTTTTTTTTCTTACATAGAGATGATACCTAATTTGAATTAAACGCTACCAAACTCAAATTTTTGTATCTAATTAGGTCTATTTGTTGATTGATATTACAACCTTCAAACTATCTAAAGGCGCCTTAATAATACTGTACATTGTGGTGCATCTTATTCTCAGCCAACAACAACACAACCCCCATGCGCAGCGTGTGTGGGGTCCAACTAGTATATATAAAAAAACGTATACCTTACTTATCTCTATGCACACACTTAATGAAATTTATTTTAATAACAGATGTGTCCTAAAATAAAACTACTACAATGGACATTAAAACACACCCACAATATTATATCATAATTTTCTCTATACACATCTTTTTAAAGCAAAAAAAATCTCAATACACAGTGATTTCTACTATTTATTATATATATTTATATACATATTGTGCCATCTTGCTTGGAGATTGTTGATTCTTGAAAAATGGATGTTTGGACTGATTGATTGTTAGGAACCTTAAGTGTATACATGCTTATTGTAGGGATATATTTTCTGAGTACCAACATATGGCAAGGTGACGCCGACGTGTCAGCCGAGGTGCCACGTGTCCTGGTCGTGACGCCGAGGTTATCTCAGCAAGGCCGAGGTTATCTCTGAAGATATTGGAATCCGAGATAAGCGGATAAGGGACAAGAGTCCTAGAATGAAGAGGGAACTCAACCTGGATAAGGACAAGAGTCCTAGATTGGGAGAAGACTTCAGTTTGGGTAAAGATAAGACTCTTAGAGAGTTTATCTTAATCCCACTGGGAGTCCCAGATTAGCAGTAATCCTGAGTCCATAGAAGTTAGGCTTCTATTGGGACTAGGTTTATGTTGGCTATAAAAGAGAGGCACCCCCATGGGTCTAAGGTATGCTTTTGATACTCAAGCTTGTGAGTTTAGTACTTGATTTACCTTTGAGAGATATACTGACTTGATCATCGGAGTGCCCCCAGGTGGTCGAAACCACCGCGGGATTCTTATATTTCTGTTGCAGGTCAGTCAGGTGCCATCTATTCTGCCAGTGCTCTCCAGCTGGTTACTAAGCGGCAGTGTGGTCAGAAAATTACCCATACAATTTGGCGCCGTCTGTGGGAAAGAAAGAAGAATAGATGGCCAATGAAAGAAAGAAGAATAAATGGCCAATGACGGACAGAAGGATCAGATTAGAGACAACCCTCCTGCTGGGAATGGGAGATCTATTAACCTCGACGTTGAAGGGGACAATAGCAACACAGAAACTCGTGACTAGAGTCACGGAGTCAAAGACGCCGGCCAGGAAGGTGACGCACCAAAGACAACAGATCGAAGCAACGAAGATGACCTCCAGGTATGGAAGGATAGATACCTGCGGAGGAACGAAGACCCTTCCAGAAAGGATGCAAAGACAAGGGGTATGAGCGCTCCCAAGGAGATAACATTCAAGTATAGAAGAGCTCAACTTGAGTGAGCAAATCCCGAATCCCAGATCCCAGAAGACATGATTGATCTCGGCCTAGATGAGTAGGTCCGAGAAAAGAAGAGCTCAACCTGAGTGAGCAGATCCAAGATTCCAGAAGATAAGATCTCGGCACCTGAGTCCGAGAAGAGAAGAACACAATGAGCAGATCTCAGATCCCAGAAGATAAAAAGGAAACACACAAGATCAGACTAAAGTTGGCCAGAATTGAGAAGTATGCTAGGGCCGAGGAGGACATGCCAGGAACAAAGGCGTCGGAACAAGAAAAGAGAAACGACTCGCCGATGCGAGGCCGAAAATCCAACTCAGGTTGGAGCCAAGTAAGATCAATAGAGAAACCAAGACCGACAACCTCGGCTTGAATTCAACCTCGGCGACAAGGTCGAAGCTACATGTATGATAAGAACCCAAGTGGATTTTAAGTTCACACTGGGGGCGTAGAGAAGAAGAATGCGTTTACCACTTGTTGAAATTTGTAGCAATTTACAAGTTGGTTAAACCAATATGATGTTTAACCGAAGTTAAGCCGAGATGATGCTTAACCGAAGTTAAGCCGAGATAATGCTTAACCGAAGTTAAGCCGAAGATGATGTTTAACTGAAATTAAACCGAGATGATGCTTAACCGAAGTTAAGCCGAGATGATGCTTAACCGAAGTTAAGCCCAGATGATGTTTAACCGAAGTGAAACCAAGACGATGCTTAACCGAAGTTAAGCTGAGATAATGCTTAGTTGAAATTAAGCCGAGATGGTTCCTTATCTTCACTTGTTGAAATTTGTAGCAATTTACAAGTTGAAGTTAAGCCGAGATGGTTCCTTATCTTCACTTGTTGAAATTTGTAGCAATTTACAAGTTGAAGTTAAGCTGAGATGGTTCCTTATCTTCACTTATTGAAATTTGTAACAATTTACAAGTTGAAGTTAAGCTGAGATGGTTCCTTATCTTCACTTGTTGAAATTTGTAGCAATTTACAAGTTGAAGTTAAGTCGAGATGGTTCCTTATCTTCACTTGTTGAAATTTGTAGCAATTTACAAGTTGAAGTTAAGCTGAGATGGTTCCTTATCTTCACTTGTTGAAATTTGTAGCAATTTACAAGTTGAAGTTAAGCCGAGATGGTTCCTTATCTTCACTTGTTGAAATTTGTAGCAATTTACAAGTTGAAGTTAAACCGAAGTAATGCTTAACACTTGTTGAAATTTGTAGCAATTTACAAGTTGAAGTTAAGCTGAGATAACTGTTTATCTTCACTTGTTGAAATTTGTAGCAATTTACAAGTTGAAATTAAGCCGAGATGGTTCCTTATCTTCACTTGTTGAAATTTGTAGCAATTTACAAGTTGAAGTTAAGCTGAGATGGTTCCTTATCTTCACTTGTTAAAATTTGTAGCAATTTACAAGTTGAAGTTAAGCTGAGATTATTCCTTATCTTCACTTGTTAAAATTTGTAGCAATTTACAAGTTGAAGTTAAGCCAAGATTACTGTTTCTCTTCGCTTGTTTAAATTCGTAGCAATTTACGAGTTGAAGCAAAGCCGAGGTTATTGCTAGACACTTGTAGCAATCTACAGGTTGGCTAAACCAAAGAAGATGCTTAACACTTGTTGAAATTTGTAGCAATTTACAAGATAACGTTAAGCCGACATATGATTATCTGTTGAAATTTGCAGCAATTTACAGGTTGAGGAAAAAGCTAAGTATGTTGTTTAAACACTTATTGAAATTCGTAGCAATTTACAAATAGATTATTGTTTAACACTTGTTATGTTAATCCTTGTTGATCCCTGTTACAGTATATGTTAATCCTTGTTGAAATTTGTAGCAATTTACAAGTAGGCTAGACCGAGATCACCGTTTAAACACTTGTTGAAACTTGAGAAAAAGTTTGCAAAGTTAACATTGAGTAGTATATGTTTCGCACTTGTTAGAATTTATGAAAAGTTTGCAGGTCAGTATCTTGCCGAAGTAAAAGTTTTGTAGCTATTATACCCGAGGTATGTAACCCCGAGAAGATTGCACAAAGGAGGCAAAGTATGAAAGGCATGCAAAATATTCTAAGTATAGAATCATGCAAGAGCAGTTAGAAGAAGATCAAGACAGAATTCACCGTCATCGACACTCCATCTCCTTACAAATCTTGGGAAGATCATGGTTGCATGCAATGGGGGCAGTTCCCTCAACGTTGTATCAACTACTGCGGTTCCCAACAGAACATGGGATTGAAGAAGTCAGAGGGAATCAACTGCAGACAGAGAATTGCTCCATGGCAGCAATGAAATCCACCTGCAGTATTCGAGAACTAGAGAAAGCAGAGATTGAAAACGAGGACATGAAGGTCCTAGATGATGTCGGCAAGGAACCAGCCGAGAAGAGTGAAGAAGCACTAAAGAAAGCCCTCATCCAGGGGGATGGTCAAGAACGCTTCTTTTTTATCGGCTCAGGCTTAGCCAAAGAAGAAGAAAGAAAACTGGAAACTTTTCTGAGAGCAAATATAGAGGTGTTTGCTTGGACACCTTATGAAATGCCTAGCATTGACCCCGAGGTCACGTGCCACAAATTGAACGTCGACAGGTCGGCCAAACCTGTAATCCAATGAGCAAGAAGGCCAACGTTGATGCATGTCGAAGCAGTAGAGGAAGAAGTAGACAGACTTCTGGAGCTTAGGGCCATCCGAGAAGTCAATTACCCGACATGGCTATCAAATACAGTGGAAAAAGGAATGATAATCAAGGAGCAAGGGATGTTAACATCGGCCAACAACAGACATTTTTCAGAAGCAAAAAAGGTTACATATGCAAAGAAAACAAAAGTACAAAGATGAAGACCCTAGGAACTAGGGACTAAGGCAAGAACGTCGGACTAATCTACTTTAATAGTTGATGATGGTTCAGCATTGGCAGTCAGCTGGAAGAGCTTCTCTACCATTATCTCGGCAACAATTTCAAGAAGGGACATGGTTCTAAGACTATGCAGAAAACAGAAACGAAGACAAGAATCTAGAAATACAACAAGAAAAAACAAGAAAAGAAAAATCAGAGTCAAGAAGATGACAAAGTTCAAGAATAAAGCCAAGTGCATAGGCACTAAGTAAGTATGTGAAGAACAAAAAAGTAATGACCCAGACACAATGCTAGCAACAGAAAGCGGATATGACAAGAACAGTGCCAGGCATTCAAACAATTCAAAACTTGAAAACAGATGAAAATAGAAGGCAACAGAGAGCAAATAAACAGATTCAAAGTAAATCAGAAGAGTTATGAAAGATTGAGCTTAATAGCAAGTAAAGAGTTTATGAACCTACAAAGTGAAATGAACGCCGATATGAAAATCGCCGGAGTCAAATAGATGACTGGAAATCGGGAACTCACCAGAGAGTGTGAGTGGAATAGTTGTAAAGCTCTTGGAGTTTACGAGTTAATGGAACCGGAACCTCGGTTAGGAGGTGCGATTTCAAGCAGCTTGGAAGGCATGAATCTTGATACATGACAGAAGTGGACAGTAAAGTCCAGGGAACTTTGAGGTCGGCAAGTTTGATCTCGGACAGAGAGGCACAGATGAACGAACAGTGTAGGTTCCATCACCTCAGAATGCCGAGGTAATAGAACCTAGGGGGTAGTTGTGGGGATATATTTTCTGAGTACCAACACGTGGCAAGGTGACGCCGACGTGTCAGCCGAGGTGCCACGTGTCCTGGTCATGACGCCGAGGTGATCTCGGCAAGGCCGAGGTTATCTCCGAAGATATCGGAATCCGAGATAAGTGGATAAGGGACAAGAGTCCTAGAATGAAAAGGGAACTCAACCTGGATGAGGGACAAGAGTCCTAGATTGGGAGAAGACTTCAGTTTGGGTAAAGATGAGACTCTTAGAGAGTTTATCCTAATCTTACTGGGAGTCCAAGATTAGCAGTAATCCTGAGTCCATAGAAGTTAGGCTTTTATTGGGACTAGGTTTATGTTGGCTATAAAAGAGAGACACCCCTATGGGTCTAAGGTATGCTTTTGATACTCAAACTTGTGAGTTTAGTACTTGATTTATCTTTGAGGGATATACTGACTTGATCGTCGGAGTGCCCCCGGGTGGTCGAAACCACCACGGGATTCTTATATTTCTGTTGCAGGTTAGCTAGAGGCCATCTATTCTGCCGGTGCTCTCCAGCTGGATACTAAGCGGGCAGTGTGGTCAGAAAATCACCCACACAATTATGATCCAGTATTGTTGATTTTGGACTAAACACGATAGTCTTGCAATGGATCGAAACATAAATACATATTGGGAGAACAAATACAGTGGTTGGCGAGGGCAAAATGGCATGGCAGTGAAAGCTAGGGTGCTTAAACCAACAAATTTACCCAAATGGAATGCCGAATTGGGGGGCACAGCAGCTTTAGAGCCCAATTTCAACTCCTATGACAATTTATTGCTTAAAGAATCACTCTTTGCATTTGGTTGAATAACCAGTGCAGTTGGGATTTGATCAAAATTGATTAGAACTACCTAGTCATCTTGCTAGTAATTCAATTGAAACACTCTAATTAATAACCCTAGTTTCACAAACTCATGAAGCACAACACTCAAAATGAGCAACAACACTCTTTCTTAGCTCAAAACAAAGCAAATGAGAGGCTTCATCAACTGTTTCATCCCCAAAGCCTAGACCTAATTGTTGAGAAACCCTAGTTTCACAAACCCATGGAATTTGGTAAATGATATAAAAATGCCATGAAAGTTGCAATTATTAATTAGTTTGGGAACCCTCTGGTAGCAGAGAAATTGAGGTTATTGAGAAGAAGAAAAAGGAGGATTGGTAAAAGGGGTAAAGGTGTGTGGAAGGAGGATTTAAGTGGTGTGCACAAGATATGAATTATGGTATAATTAAAACATCAAACGTGTGAAATGAGAAAAATAATCAAAAATCAAATTAATAAGTGTGTATTGAGAAATGATGTGCACTAAGGCTTCGTTTGGGAAGCCTGAACTTGGGCTTTTTTTTGGCTATTTTAGCCACAAAAAACAAAATAAGCTTTTTAGTCCAATAAGGTAAAACATCACATCTAACTCATAATCATTATATTATTTCTCTCACAAAAAAGTCAAAAGCCTTTCCCAACCCAGGCTTTTTAGCCCCAAGCTAAAATAAGTTAAAAAGTCAAAAAGTCAACCCACTTCCCAAACGAACCCTAAGGTAAGAAAGTGTATGGAAATAAAATTTCTCCGAATCTAACGTTGACATTATGAAATATACTCCTATATGTGTAGTTTATTACAATTTCACTCATTTTATGAAATATACCTTCTACTTGCAGTGTATTACAAATTCACAAAGACCAAATCACTTATGTGTGCTTTCCGTCTGCTTCTTTAAAAAAAAAAAGAAAATTACTATATATAAAGATTTTTTTTTTGTCTTTAATGGTTTTTAAATATATACATATATTATATATTATATACATCCTTCTAGACAATTAAATTTTTTTTTTAATATATAAATGTGTCATTTTTAGGCTGATTCTAAACTTACTCTAAGTGAGATATCTTTTGTTTCTCAATTACTTGCAAAGATGAGTCATCATATTCCACTATGTGATTAATTTGAAATATCAAGTAAGCATTGTCAAATAGTGACCCAGACTAGTGAATAATATTCCTAAATTATAGGCACACACAATGTGTCAAACTAACGGCAGTGATTTAGACCCCTTAAATTTTAACCTTCACCACCCCACACACACGTGGCGGGTAGTGATTGGAGGAGGAAAAAAAAAAGAAAAAAGTGACCAATCAAAAAAGAAAGGGGGTCAAAAGGGGGTGGGGGAAAGCGGGTCATAATCTTTATTTGTCAAACTAATTTTGATAATTTTATAAAAACAAGCTATTGTATGGAGTGATATAATAAACAAAATTTTTTGTTAATTTTTTTTTGTTAAACTTATGTTATAAGATATGTACCGTATGTATGTAATTATCAAACCATCAACATTGGTGTGCTTTTATGTGACATGTGGAATAAATGGCATTAAAAAAATGGTGATTGCTGCAATATCTATTCAATTTAAGAAATTATGCAAGTGTTATGCCTGTGCCATATGCTATGCATAAGAGCAACTTAAATAAGATGCAAAAAAATGATCGGAATAAATCAATTAATTTTTTATTTTACAGCTTAAATAGTTTGAATATATTTTTATTGTTGTTTTTTGGTATATATATCAATTTACTACGTTATTGAATACTGATTATCAACAGTAGTGTTATATCTATATAAATTTCTTTCCCTCTATATAATTTCTTTCCCTCACAATCTCCTAATGAGGTGATAAAACAAAATATATATAAGAAGAGTTTGAAGGAATATTTGAATGTGGGTTTTCAAATTTTACTTGCCATATTATTTAGAGAAATTATGTGAATGAATCATTTTTCTATTATTAAATAGTATAGTGGTCTTCTCTATATTTTTGTCGACTTGGTTGTAAAAAATAATTTTTTTTACTACAAATGTCAAGATATATTTGTTGTTCAAATTATGAAATTAAATAAATAGATTTATGAAGAAATCAAATTATATACCAAGAACATATGCTGATAATTACAATTAAATTTCAACAGAAATACACAAAACAATAAAAGGGTAAAGAGACGAAACTGAAGCCTGCACGGAAGCAGTTTTCTTAAAACAGATTTCGCTGCCTCACAGGTCGAGTGCTTGAGGAATCCCGGCGTCTGTCTCTCAGGATACGACGAAATCAAATTATATACCAAGAACATATGCTGATAATTACAATTAAATTTCAACAGAAATACACAAAACAATAAAAGGGTAAAGAGACGAAACCGAAGCCTGCACGGAAGCAGTTTTCTTAAAACAGATTTCGCCGCCTCACGGGTCGAGTGCTTGAGGAATCCCGGCGTCTGTCTCTCAGGATATGATGGTCAAAACCAGCTACGGCAGAAGCACTTTCTGTCTAGCTTAGCGAACAAGAACAGTGGCAGCACTCTCTCAATGTAGGAACTTTCTGGCAAACTGACTTGTAAAATGGAAGCAAAAAATTTCTATATATAAACTTGATAGAAGGGTCTCAATTTATACATGTAAAGGGGAGAGAAGAAGAGCCTCCAGCCTTTAAGGCTGGTCATTAAAACACCAAGCATCTATAGCCCTTTTCAAAAAATATGAAAGTTTGGATGCCCAAAGGATTCACATCCTTTAGTTAAGAAAAAGGATTTAAATACTCTTTAAAATCCTATTCATGAATCTAACATCATGAGGCAATTTCTTATTCAAAATCTAATGATATTTGGCTCACTTGGACCTAACACAATAAAATGTTGGGACTCGCTTTAATATTTAATTAAAGTCATCACACTTTAATATTAAATTAAAGTCAGCAAAAATTATTTTTTCCAACAATATTTACATTTGATATGACCCATAACTATGTTCATATTTTTATACATGACTGGATGTATTAAAAATTATTTCTACAAATATTATATTCACCCATATTATCTGTAGACAAGAAAAAGCTAACATTATAGCCCAAAACATTTGGATTGAAAGAGTAACGTGACTCACATTCGCATTATTGTGTTTGGTTTATGGATTTGAGAAGGAATTTAGAAAGAGAAAAGAAAAAATTAAGTGAAATGTATGTAAAATATAAGTACATTTTATCTATATTTTTGACACTTTTTTTTTCCCTTTCAAATCACTTCTTAAATTTATAAACCAAATACAATTTTAAAAGTATTTGTATTAAAATTATAACGCAACCCCCACGCGACACGCGCCCAACTAGTATATTAAAAAGTGACATAAATCATTAGACTCGTTACATAAATATATCAGTGACAACTCATATGATACATCAAATATGGTATAGAAAATCATCTCTTCCATTGGGTCCCCTCTTCTTCCCACAACTTGGATTAATGTGTTACAAATTCCGTCTCTAGAGATCTCACTAAATCTCTCTCTGCACATCCATACCATCTAATGTAAATGCAAATGACAATGACAACATTCAATAATCGGTTGGCATTCAATGGCCAATCAACCAATTGGAACAAAGTGGTCTCGGAAAGAAAGTAACTTTCTTCTTTTTATATATGAATAATATTGCGATGGAATTTTGAAAATCATCTCATATATTAGAATAATATTTAAAATTTGATACGTAAATTTTGTTTCTCTAATCATTGTATTAATTTCTCTTTTTTGTCTGTGTTTAAATGGTACTTTATAAAAATTAAATTTGTCACAAGAGTCGTTGCTTACATCTAATACCCATTGATTGAAAATACAAGTAGAAGTTACATAAAGGATATCAAACGCTATTAGCTATTCCACTACCCAAGTTGGCCATCAAGTTTGTGCAAAAGATTTTCTCTCGGTAGCAAAGTCTAATTCTGATTGAACCTGATTTTTTCTTAAATTATTTACAATCAGAGATAATATTACCGAATTTGTAATGAGAAATATTATTATTATTTAAAAGATCCAGCCAATCTAACATCAATTTCTACTTAGAGTTTTTTTCAAATTTAAGTTGATAATCATATTTAGTCCATCTCATAAGGTCTAAAACTCCCCGTTGATGCTCATAGTAATGTAAATGCGTCCTAAAAACTCTGTAACCCAATGTGATCCCTAATTAGCCCACCATGCCACCGTTGACCCAACCCAAATTCCCTTATACTGTATTTGGTTGGAAGATTTGGATAGAGATTTGAAAAAAAAGAAAAAGAAAATATATGTAAAATTAGATGAAATATAAGTATATTTTATTCACATTTCAATTATATTTTTTTTTTCTTTTTCTAAATTTCTTTCCAAATCTCCTAACCAAACATAGCGTTAATGGTCCCATTCATGTTAGTTTTAAAATGCCCTCGAGCCAGGGGGTCCAACTCACAGGAACATACACTTTTTAAAGGGAAGGAGAGATGGTCCCATTAATTTCTTTTGACTTTTGCTATGGATTGACCTGTTGCTTGTGAATGTGATTCCTTTGTCAAAATTAAAAAAAAATAAAAATTTGTGTAGATGTGTAAATGAAGCTTTTGCCCTAATTTATAAAAATCTTATTTTTTTCATTGTGGGTTGCACAAATTATATTGTGCCATGTACAAATTTTTTTATTTTTTATACCTCTTTATATATTTGTTTTAATTGGATGTGAAATAGTCGTTAGGAACTCAAAATTATAGTTGTTTACCTAAACAAACTACTTAAGCTCAATTTGAGTTCGACTCGTTAAAAATTTATCAGATAAATATTTATTTTTAATTTTTGATAAATTTTCAAACAAAATGTGAATAACTTATTACTCAATTTAATATAATTTAATATAAAAAATATATATAATTCAAAAATATTTTTATATTTAAGAGTATCTCCACCTGAGTTATCAATTTTTCTGTTACACTTTTGACAAGTGCATTTTGGCATGCACTCGTGGTCCACCTGATCCTCCAAAAGTGATAATTTTTGACGTGTATTGAACAATGTCAAGAAGATGCCAAATTACTTGATTTTCATTATTTTAATGGTCAGACCTATGAAAGTGTTCAAAAAATATATTAAAATAAAACTAATAAAATAATTTTTCTTTTTTTGATACAACAGAAATAAAATAAAATAATAAATTTAACATAACAGGTGTGATAATGGATGAGATTTTTTTTTAAAAAATGTAAAATTCATATATGTCAATTTCACTATCACGCCCCAAATTTACACTATTGGTTGTAGTTAAGAAAAAGTCACTAATGAGTTCTATGGTCAATAATCAAGTAAAATCCCAGATCGCCGGAGGAGTCAAATTAGCCTCCATTCTAAATCCAGCTTTCTTAGGTAGCGCACTACCCTTTTGACAAATCTTAAGAGGTATTGATATAAGATCTCATAAGCAACGCTAGGGGTTATATTGGTGTTAGAATATAAGCACATAGTAACCACGAATATCCTTAATTACAAAAACTCGTTCCATTATATTAAGAAAATTTAAATCTTCATATGAGTCTTACAAAATATCCAAGGGAAATTTCTAACTTTTCTAAGATAGCCAAATTGTCTTCGAAGGTTTTCGGTTCATCGTCTCTAGTTATAAGCTCCTCTTCGGCACCTGACATGATATGCCGTGAGCTTTGAATGCCCAGTAAGCGCACACACACCCGTCTCTTCTTTTCTTAGTCCAATACACAATCACAAATATGACAACAAGTAATGAAGCATGATATTCAACTAAACAAGTAAAGGGTTACAAAGTTAGATGTTAGTAAACTAGAAATCCTCCAAAGAGACTTCGTCCTCCCAACCACAAGAATCGGACACGGATTATTCGGTATGCCCCATTTTTTGCTACTTTGTTGCAGATCTTACCTCGGATGCCTATCAACGGTTATGTACCGCGTAACGCCAACCGTAGGGCCTCAAAAGAGACGGTAAAATAGGGTCTTGCCCATTCCCCCCTTACACTAAACCACTTAGGGTCCGAATACAACCGCTTCGTTCAAAGGTTCTGAACAATTACTTGTGCAAGACTGTAACTTTCAAAAGGGAACACGCCCCGCCAAACAATTCAATTGGGACATAAATTTATCTCATAATAATACTTCATGTGTTCGAGACCCCATTAGCCACCCCATTAAGTTTCCGTTTATATTAATGTTTTAAGTTAGTTAGTACAAGCAAGTAACAAGAATAAACTTGCATAAGTATAAGCATCATTGAAGGGCTAAAATATAAGATATACAACCATGGCAAGTGTGATATCATATTAAGACACATTCATATATATTAACAAGCATATTCATGAACATGATAGCATGAAATACTAATGCCAAACAGAAATTTCAGATTTAGTACCTGTTAAAGATTAAAATCGAAAGGGTTGTTTCAAATTTTTCCCAAACTCGGCCTTCTTATGGTTCGAAGAGAATTTAATCTAGTTTCCAGAACATATTTCGGAAATGGGATAGCTTTGCTAGATTTTTAGTTATTTAAGAAACACTCTAGCGCTGTCCAGATTCGTCGACCGTTATGAAAATCAGATTTTCTTACAAACTGCTCACTCTTTTTCAATGAAACCAATTTTCCTTGAAAAATAACTTCTTAAGGAAGATTTTGGCATAAACATGAGGTCCAGAAGATTTTTCTAAGTTTTTCTAGAATTTTTGAAAGTTGGCTGTAAAAACAGATTTTTAATGCACAATACCCAAACCAAAAAGATTTGTGAGGAAAGAGATCCACTAAGGGAAATTTTTCATTTATTTTGTGTGATGAAAATATGCTAAATAATATATATTAAACTTAGAAATTTATCTTAAATGTGTGCCTTTGGAAAGTTTGAGAGATCGGTATGAAAAAGATAGTTTTGTACCGAATAAGGGGAACTACAAGAAGAGTAGAATCATGGCTCAACTCTTTTCATTTTTAACACAAGAAAATCACTAAAGCACAAACCTTAAGAGCATATATTTGAAAAAGGAGAATAAAAGAAAGGGTTGTGTTGTGGTTTACTTGCTAGGCTAGGCCAAGTTGAACAAGATTGCTCTCGTCTTCCTTCCTCTCTCTCTCAAGACTTTTCTCTTGCTCTCCTTCCCTCCTCTAGGTCGAATGTAGGTGTGTGTGTGTGTTGTTTGTGTATGCTATGCTAAGAGGGTGGTTGCATATATATAGGCAAATTTGGTGTGAAAAGACACAAAGGCCCATTAGTTGGAATTGGATTGAGAACTTCGGATTTACTTGGAGTCTAAAGGAATAGGGAGTGATTAGGGGACTTAATTATGTGATTAGACAAGATTTAGTTAGCCTCTAGTTGGAATGGAACTAGGTTGGGAACACAATCCCTTGATTTAGGGGTACTTGGTACTTTTGCTTCTAGAATGCCATGATTACCAGCCTTGAAAATTGATCCCTCACACTCCCCTAGGTTGGCTGGCCACGGGGAAGGGAAATGGAGAATATTCTATTCAATATATGTGTACTATGGAGATATTCCCAATATATATATAGATCCACAAATTGATTTGGTGGTACTATAGTGTAAAAAGTACATGTACTAGTTTGGGGCAAATCTTGAAATTAATAAAAGAAGTAAGGGCTTGGAATTAAACTCATGTATTGGAATATTATTTTTGTATAATTAAATTAAATTAGGCTAAGGAACCTAATTCGGCTAGGATATTCTTGTTCCGATAAAAATTAAAAATACTAATCGGGAAGATTCAAAATAATTTAAGAAACTAAGGGGCTTTAAGGAAATAATTCAAACGTAAGGGTTTTTAAAGAAAATACATTTTTCAGGGGCTTCACAACTTATCCCCCTTAAAACAATTTCATCCCTGAAATTCAACTATATACTGCCTTCGAAAAGTTCGGGGTAGTTTGCCTTCACCCAATCCTAGCATTCCCAAGTAGATTCCCCAATGACGCCAAAGCACTTTTACTAAGTGAACCGTCTTGCCTCTAAGGTTCTTCTCTCGACTATCTTGTATCGCTACCGGTCCTTCTTCAAAGGTAAAATCTTCATCAAGACTGATTTCTTCCTAATTAAGGACATGTGACGGGTCGGCGATATGTTTCCTCAACATAGATACATGGAAAACGTTGTCTATCCTTGCTAACTGCGAGGGTAGAGCTAGTCTGTATGCCACTTCGCCCACCCATTCCAATATCTCAAATGGCCCAATATATCGTGGTGATAGCTTCTCCTTTCTTCCAAATCGTGTGATCCCACGCCTAGGTCGTACCTTTAGAAACACGTGGTTGCCTACTTCAAACATCAGTGGCTTTCTCCTCCTATCCGCATAATTCTTTTGACGGTCTTGAGCAGTTTTTAACCGTTGTTGGATAAGTTTGACTTTCTCAGTAGTTTCTAGAACAAGTTCGGGTCCTATTAGATTTGCTTCACCCACTTCAGTCCAACAAATCGGCGATCTACAAGGTCATCCATATGATGCTTCAAAAGGCGCCATACCGATGCTAGCTTGAAAACTGTTATTGTAGGAGAATTCAATTAGGGATAGATGTCATTTCCAACTTCCTTGAAAATCCATTACACAGGCTCGCAGCATATCTTCGAGTGTTTGGATGGTGCGTTCTGACTGCCCATCTGTCTGTGGATGAAAGGCGGTACTAAAACATAACTCAGTACCTAGGGATTCCTGCAGAATTTCCCAAAAACGAGAGGTGAACCGTGGATCACGATCTGACACAACAGATACCGGAATTCCATATAGTCGAATGATTTCCCCAATGTAGAGCCTGCACATAGACTCTAAAGTGTCAGTTATCTTATAGGGTAAGAAATGTGCTGACTTAGTGAGGCGATCCACTATTACCCATATAGCATTGCGCCCTCTGGGTGTCTTGGGCAGCCTTGTCACAAAGTCCATTGTCACGTACTCCTACTTTCATTCGGCTATTGGTAGGGGTTGCAACATTCCTCCTGGTTTTTGATGTTCCGTCTTCACCTGTTGGTATGTTAGACATTTTGCAACAAATTTAGTCACATCCTTTTTCATTCCGCTCCACCAATACTGTCTCTTCAAATCTTGGTACATTTTAGTCCTGCCTAGATGTACCGCAAATACAGAGTGATGACATTCCTTAAGTACCTTTTCTCTAAGCAACTCGTTACTTGGTACAAACAATCTACCTTGATATCTTAAACTCCCATTGGGGTGAATTACTCAATCGAGCATTGGCTCTCCTGATTCCAGACGTCCCTTGATATAGGCTACTTCTTGATCGTGCTTTTGGGCCTCCATGATCTCATTTATCAACTTAGGCATCGCCTTCTGTGCACCAAGGTATACCTTTGTATCTTGACATTCTACTTGGATTCTAAATTCATTGAGTGTCTTAACCATATCCTATTTTTTGACGGAAATTTTAGCCATCATCCTTCTGCTCTTGCGACTTAGAGCATCTACTACTACATTGGCTTTACCGGGATGATATGAGAGAGTGAACTGGAAATCCTCAATTTACTCCATCCATCGTCTCTATCTCAAGTTAAGGCCCTTCTGTGTAAATAGATACTTCAAACTCTTGTGATCTGTGAAAATCTCAAATTGTTCCCCATACAGGTAATGTCACCATTGCTTTAGGGCAAAAACTACGGCCGCTGATTCCAAGTCATGTGTTAGGTAGTTATGCTCATGTGGTTTCAATTGCCTAGATCCATACGCGACTACCTTTCCATTTTGCATGAGCACGTAACCTAACCCTTCCTTAGATGCATCGCAATACACAGTGTACCCCACTTCTCGTTCTGGGATGGTCAAAATTGGTGCACTAGTTCATCTCTTCTTTAGCTCTTGGAAAGATTTTTCGCAAGCTTCGTCCCACTCATACTTTACTCCTTTTTGCATCAAATGAGTCATTGGTCTAGCTAGTTTGGAGAAATCTTAGATGAACCTTCGGTAGTAACCAGCCAATCCTAAGAAACTGCGGATTTCTGACATAGTTTTCGGTTGTCTCCAGTCTAAAACTGCTTCCACCTTGGTTGGATTCACCGCATTCCCATTCCCAGACACTACATGCCCTAAGAATTTCACTTCATTCAACCATAACTCACATTTGCTTGCCTTGGCATATAACCGGTTGTCTCTAAGAACTTGAAGGACAATCCTTAAATGTTACTCATGCTCTTCTTCAGACCTTGAGTATACCAAGATGTCATCAATGAACACTACTACAAATTGGTCAAGATATGGTGTGAAAATCTTGTTCATTAGGCTCATGAATACTGCCGGTGCATTGGTTAGTCCGAAGGGCATTACTACAAACTCATAGTGACCATATCTGGTTTGAAAGTCAGTTTTTGGTCTATCCTCCTCCTTGACTCGTAGTTGATGATATCTTGACCTGAGATCAATCTTTGAATAGCACCTTGAGCCTCTAAGTTGATCAAAAAGGTCATCAATCCTTGGGAGTGGGTATCGGTTCTTGTTCGTGACTCGATTGAGTTGACGGTAATCGATGCATAGCCTTAACGACCCATCATTCTTTTTAGCAAACAGCACGGGTGCTCCCCATGGTGAAGTACTTGGCCTAATGAATCCTTTCTCGAGCAACTCTTGTACTTGTGTCTTTAATTCTCTTAGTTCTACTGGTGCCATGCGATATGGGGCCATGGATATTGGCGTAGTTCCAAATTGTAGCTCAATACTAAAGTCTACCTCTCGGGTTGGTGGCAATCCCGGTAATTCCGTAGGAAATACATCTGCATATTCATATACTACGCGCGGAAGTTCTAATTCTTCTTGGCCTTCCTCATTTAAAATCAAACTTGCTATCCTACCCGCAAGTTGATCGTGCCACTGTGTCCTACGTTTCGTTGAAGTCATGGAGTCTTGTTTATCCCCCTTAAACTGGAAACGTGTTCCATCAGGCGTGTGAGCTACTACTTTCCTCTAACAGCAGTCGATCACCGCTCGGTGGGCAGACAACTAGTCTATGCCCAAAATGATATCGAAGTCTGACATTTCCATGACACGAAGGTCGCAAGTTAAGTGTAGGTTCGACATTCCTATTTTATAATCCTTACAGATTAATCCTATCTGAACGCATCCTTCCACAGGTGACATTATATTTAAGGTAGTCTCTAAGGGTTCACATACAAGTTCTAATGACTTAGCACAAGCAGAGGATATAAAAGAATGTGATGCACTAGTATCAAATAAAACATGCATCCAAGAATTATATAGCACTAAATTATCCTCAATTACAGACGGGTTTGCTTCTTCCTCTTGCAAGGTAAAGACTCTGCTGGTTGCCTTCTGGTCCTAGCGTTCTGAGTTCTTTCACTCTTCTGGTACTGCTGCCTAGTAGATCTTGTCTTATTTTGTCCAAGGCTTCTGCCCACCTAATACCTGGGCATTTGCTCCGGAACCTCCTCCTTGGTATTTGGATGGGGGGAGTTGAGGGTATTCGCTCTTTTTGTGCCCCAATTGTTGGCAATGAAAGCACTGGAGTTGTCCTGCCGACCTTGGTTGATAGCCTCCTCTCTGGATCTGTTGTTGCGGTTGTTGCCGTTGCTGTTGTGGTCTAGAGTAGGGCTTCGAGGCCATATTTTCTTTCTGGTTCCTCTGAGGTCCAATAGATGTCTGACCTCCTTTCCGCTTGTTCCAAGTCTTCCTAGTGTCTGTTACTTTCCTTTCAGATTCTAATGCCGTCTCCAACAACAGCAACGACAATAAGTGCAAAATTTCCTCTAATTTGATATATAAATCGAAATTTAAGGGTCAAATTAAAAAATACATAAAAGTTTGAGGGGGCGAAATGATATTTCCTCTAATTTGGTATATAAATTTTTTAAGGTTCGGATGGGAAGAATCTAATAGATCTTTTCAAAAGCAAAGGCGGTTGCGGCCACCCATGCTAACACCCCTCAGTCCATCTAATTGAAACCATTTGTGTAATCACCAAACAATATTTAAGGTTGTTTTGGAAAGTAATTATTTTAATTTATTTTTTAATGATTATTTTTGTTTTGTTTTTATTTGTTTTCTACTTTTTGACTATTTTAGCAATTGCTAAAACAGCCCTTAATTTGCCGATAATTTTATCATATTTTTAACTGATTTATTATATCAATTTTCAGAACTAAAACAAACACACAAGACACTAAAAAAAATTCAAGTAGAAAATAGTAGAAGCTTTGGAACCTTGTAAATAAGTGCAATAGCTACAAAAGGGCCCAACAAATTTCCATTTCTTTTGTTCTTTTTCCTTGTTCAATAAACAAATATAACACTATACAGGGCTGGGAAACAGTATCATGCTGCATATGCACTGTATGATTAGAACGAAAAATAGCACAACCTTAATTTTTTGAATCATAACAAAAAAAAAAAAAAAAAATCACAACTAAACACAAGATACAAACAAAGAATTAATGACTCATATCTAAAATATTGTCATAATTAAAAAAGAAAATAACATAAAGCGGTGTATATTTGAATTTGCCGACAGAGCTACCAAACAAAACAGATCTACTTCGATTCCATAAATTGCTTCCTAAAAAACCAAATCGTAGGTTGAATGATGTAGAAATGGAGGATCACTGATCAGTAAGAATGGCTGTGGTGGTGGTGCTGATGGTGTCTGTGTTCGTCAAATCCAAAGCACCGCATGAGTGGGTAACAAGTCACAAACAAACACCTCCCAAGCCCTCTGAATATGGCGGAGACTAGAAAGCAAGGGCAGCAACAGCAAGCCATGAATGGATCATCATATGGGCTAACCCTTCCATGGTGGTGGTGATGATGGTGATGGTGTCCGTCATGACCCATGTTCGAATTTCACCTGATCACAAAAAAACAGCAAATACCCACAAATCAAACAGCAAAATCAGATCAACCCATATCTACATGTTTACATATGATGATCAGATCAAGAAAAATGGATTAAGTTGTGTTATTTCTCAGTAACTTTACCTTTCGTGCTTTAATTTGGTAATTGAAATTTGAAGCTTTGTTACTGTTTGGATTGCAGGAGATCTGAAGCTATATTTTTATGGAGAGAAAGAGAGAGAGAGAGAGAGAGAGAGGGAGGGAGCCTTCGTTGGGGGGTTATGCAGTTGAAGAAAGCAAAGGGTTTAGAAAAGAAGGTTGCTGTTTGACGCCGCGTGAACCGCGTGTTCGGTTGTGCCGCGAGCTATAGCATTTTATGGTGGCCCATTTTGCTCCCACATAGTTTTAGAATTTGGGTGAATCACAAATATATTTTTAGGCCGTCGGCCAATAAGTCTTATATTTTAAATTTGTAGTTTATATAGTCTAATATTTTTATTTTAGATTTATTTAATTTTTTTTAGATGTACAATGATTCATTTGTCTGTCATATTAAAGTGTCATATTAGAAAAAACATATTAAAGAGTTTTTTAGTGACACATCATGCCCGTCACGTTAGAGTGTCACATTTAAAAAAAGTACATTAAAAAGTTTTTAATTTTTTTAGAGTGTCACATCATACCTGCCATGTTGGAGTGTCACATGTCATGTTTGAGAATAGTACATTACGGAGTTTTTATTTTTTTTTAAAACGTCACATCATATCTGTCACGTTTAAAAAAAAATACATTAAAGAGTTTTTAATTTTTTTAGAGTGTCACATCATGCTTGCCATCTCGTCACATTTGAGAAAAGTACACTAAATTTTTTTTATTTTTTTTGAAGTGTTACATTATACCTGTCACGTTGTCACATTTGAGAAAAGAACACTAAGAAATTTTTATTTTTTTGAAGTGTCACATTATATATGCCACTGTCACATTTGAAAAAGTATACTAAGGATGAATTATTTTTTTTAGAGTAAAAGTTTTGGAGTGTCACATCATACCCGTCACATTGTCACATTTAGAAAAGTATACTAAGGAGTTCTTAATTTTTTTGAAGTGTCACATGGTTGGAGTGTGATATTAATACTTGCCACATGAGAGTATCACATCATACCTGTCACATTAACAAAATGGTATAACTGTCTACCAAAACATTACCAAAATAAAAAACAGGATCACACGGAAAGAAGCTCTCCATTAATAGGACTTAGCAGATCAATAGAAAAAACTTGGAACTAATTGGAGTACTTGTTTGTGCAATGAGATTTATTGGTAAATATCCCTAATTTTTTTGAGATTTGTTTAAAATACAAATTATTTTTTATAATTTAAAAAATTACAATTACCCCTTGTTAGAAATTTTTATTTAACAGAATTAATTAAAAAAATAAAATTCATAATTACTCTCCTATATAATAATAAAATTATCTAAATTCTTAATTGAAACATATTTATAACATTATTAAAAACTGTTAATTGACTTGATAATTTATTAATAAAATGGGCAATTTATTATGAAATTAGAAATCTCAAAGGTGGAATGTAATTTGTAAAATTACAGGGGCGATTTGTATTTTAATTAAATCTCAGAGAGTGTATTTACAATTTATCCTAAGAATTTTAAATCTACTTTTCAGAAGATTAATTTTTTAATTTTTTTGTACTTTTTTTAAAATTTTTATTAATTTATTAAATTTTTTTTTTTTAGTTTTTAAATACACCTAACATGAATACATTAAAAAATATAATATTTACAGATTTTTTTTAAAATTCAATAAATATCAAAAATATTTTTTAAAAAATGGAAATTTAGTATATTTTCATATACTTGTGTATTTATTGATTTAATTTTTTTTTTACAAATATATTACTTTTTAGGTATATCTATGTTATGTGCATTTAAAAAGTAAAAAAATTGCTTAAAATTCACTAAAAAAAAAAAAAACCTGAAAAGCAAAACACTCAATTTTCAAAAAAATTGAAACCAAATAAAGTGACACAGGGAAATACTATGGTATACACTCTTTAAAAGATGTGTATTATATACACCTTATAATTAAAGAAGAAAATGATATAATTATATATTTTTTGAGTCATTATTAAAATAAAAAAATATGTCATAAGTAAATGCAATATGAAGCATAACTAAAGGATATAACTAAAATAATCTCATAACTAAAGAAAAAAATTAATCATCACTAAAGAAAAAAAATGACATAATTAGAGGTGCATATAGTGCACCCCTTTGAAAATGGTGTAGGCTAGAATTTCTCTAAAACTCACCCTTGATTAGAATGAAATAAGTAGAAAATGAGGGAAAGAGAAGAAAAAAATTATAAATAATGAGTTTGTTTAGTTAGAAAGTGGTGGAAAGTAGAAGAAAATTAATTTTTTTTGTACAACTCATGTTAACATTGTAACTAATTTTTAATTTATTGTAAAAAATACAAGAAAAATTGAATGTATGAGTTATCTATAACTAAACTTTTAAATTTTTCTATCTTTTTCTTACAAAATTTTCATCTTAATCAAGTATTTGTAAGAAAATATATTTTCTCTTCTATTTCTTTTCTTTCACTTCATTTTCTTTCACTTTCACTTTCTACTATTTTTTTTAGCCTAACACTCACCATTTGATTTTCAAAAGGTGTATGTTAGAATTTCCCTAGAACTCACCATTTCAATTATCTAAAATAGTAGCCATTACTACTTTGGATAGAATTGATATATTTGTATCATATACATTTCTAATTATGATTTATTGTAATGTTGGTTATGAGATTATTTTGATATGCACTCTTAATTATGATTTATTGTAATTTTAGTTATAAAATTATTTTTACGAGATGTTTATGACTTATTATACTGTTAGGCCCGTGGAACTTGTCGATTACTTTATTCCTGCTAAAAATCAAGTTGATCGGATATTAATAGTCTCTTGATCGAAACACATTTTTGCTAACAATTTATTTTTAAAATCATATTTACCATTGAAAAAAATGTGTTTCGATAAAGAGGCTATCGATATTCGATCAACGTGATTTTTTTTTTTTGCGAAAATGAAATATTAGACGAGCTCTATATATTGAACATTTTAGATCATCGAAATGGGACCTGTGGTGAGCCTCATAAGCCCAACAGTACTGTTCAGTCCACTTTGTGGACTGTAAAGAAGCCCATCTCTTTGGTTATATATATATACTAGTGTATGCCCGTACCTAAAGGTACGGTGTAAATAATGTTTTGTTTGAATAATTTTCATTTATCATTCTCTCTTAAGCTAAGAACATTGAGAATCAAGTATACCTAAATTCTGTTTTCCCATGACATACAAAAAATGAATAGATAACATACATTTTAGCAAGAGGATCCTCTTTATTATAGATACAACTTCAAAATAAGAGGAACAACAAAATGGTGTTCTCCTTTTGGAACATACCATGCCAATACAAAAATGGTATTCTTGATCAAAATCTAAATAACAAACACCTCCAAATGTCTACCTCTCAAACCAACAAGTTTACACAATGTCAATCCGCCTCTAAATAATTTTTAACTTTATACAATATCACTCATTTTCAACGTTTGTCAACGATAAAATCAAAAATAGTGTAAATTCTGCCCTCGAGATTGCCACTCTTTCAACACTCATTAATCAAAGAAGTGCACGTTTAGTTTACACAATAATAAATACAAAATCATTAGAGAGATAAGAAAAACTTAAGCTTAAAAAAATGTAGACCTGTAAAAAGGGAGTCAATATTATCATTCGCTTCTAGTCTTCATCCACTTGTAAAATACAGAAAATAGCCAATATGATTGTGGGTGTTGATTTTTAACCACACAACCAAACGGGAAACTTAGCTGGAGCGCACCGACAGAATATATTAAGCCCGAACAACCTGTCATAGAAAGATAAGAATTCGGCGGTGATTCGTCCACTCAGGGGCACTCCGACGATCAAGTTAGTAATCAAATATCTCTCAAAGATGGCAAACTGTGCTTAACTCACAAGAAATAACTTACTGCTTCCAGTATATCACACATACATGAAACCCCACGGGGGTGCCTTGCTTTTATAGCCAGCACTGACCTGATCCTTGTAGAAGCCTCACTTCAGTGAACTCAGGCTCAATGCTCATCATGGACTCTTAGCTAGATAGGGATAAACTCCCTAAGAGCTTTATCTTTATCTAGAGTGAGATCCTCCCCTATTCTAGGACTCCTGTCCTTTATCTACTCATCTCAAATTCCGGTACCTCTGCAAATAACGTCGGCCTAGCTGAGATCACCTCGGTGCATGACTAGGCCATGTGGTACCGAGGCTGACACTTCGGCGTCACCTTGGCCACGTGTTGTCATTCACAAAATATGTCCCCACAACTGCCTCCTAGGTTCTATTACCTCAGCATCCTGAGGTGATGGAACCTGCATTGCTTATTCATATATTATGTTGGATAAATTTCGTTCTTTCCTTTGACTGAGATCTTGACTCGTCGGTTTCAAGTACCCAGGATTCAACTACCCATTCTTTACAATGATCAAGAACCAAGAGTCAAGTTCTTTTAATATCTCAACCGAGATCTCTAATCTTGCCGAGGTTACCGCTGCATTAATCAAGAACTCCAAGAGTTTTGACTACGCATGAGCTGTTACATACGGTTTTCTCAACCGTTTCCTCCATGCGTCCGTTCCTCATTGGTCCGTACCTTACACGCGCTATCAAGTTGCGTCGCTTCTGCACACGCCGCTTGACAAGCACGTCGTCCGAGGCATTTAATTACGTTTTGCTGCCTTTTTTTGTTTTGACAAAACTCCTTTCTCTTTCTTCATCTCTTCACTTCTTATTCTCTTGTTTTCACTCTGCTAGAGTTTTCTCTCTCTAAAACAAAACCCCAAGCCACCATTATCGTTTCTTCGAGCTTCCTGCAACTGCTCCGTCCACCGCCTCTGGTTAAAGCATTCATCGTCCTGTTCTACTCGTAGTCACCGTCCAACTCCAGCGAACCTCAAACCGATGTCCTCGGCCACAATCGGTAAATTTCTAATTTCTTGTTTTTGAATCTTGAATCTGTGTAGTGCTTCAAAGAATGCCAATCATGTTTTGCTTGAGATATTTGCGCACTGTTTTTCACACACTCACTCAATGATTTTAAATTTTGGTTGTGCATATCTATTTTCTGTTTCAATCTTGGTTTCTGAATTTTCTCATATTTGATTCCTTCTTGGCTCTGAACTTCGTTCCATTTCTATTTGCTTTGTCTGTTTTCCAGATTCTTGCTCTTGATTCTTATTTCTACATAGACCTAGGTTTGAGATTTGATTTAGAACCTTGTGCTTTATGAAAAATCAAAATGAACTCCCCTTAGATATTCTAAAACCCTTGCACTAGTGCCTGTTTAGGTTTTAGCCAAGGTCTTCAAACCCATTTTAACCATTTTTCTCCAGAATGTAGTACCACTTATACCAAGCGGACATAATGGGTATGTTTAGGTGGAAGGTGGACACCCTGGGTAAGCTAGATTATTTTAGTCAAGAATTCTCTATCCCAGCCGATGTCCAGATCAGGTTGGCTGGGGAGAAGGACTCCATAATGCCTGTTGGCGATTCCATGCCCTTTCCCGTGGTTACTTTCATCGAATGTGGGCTTAGGTTTCCTTTAGACATTCTTTTTAGGGAAATCCTTCACTATTACAAACTCAACCCTATGAAATTAGCCATCAATTCATATAGGGTTATCAACGGAATAATCGAACTAGCACATCAAGAAAAGGCTAGGATTACGTTAGCCGACATCCAGTTTTGTTATACAATGTGTGGCCTAAAGTCTGAAAAAAGCTACATCTATGTCACGACCCAAACCCGCCCTGTAGGTTTAGTGTCGTACTCGGTCAGTAACCATTGGATTACCGAAGGCCTTAACAAAATAACATGAAATTAGGGGCTACAGAAGCAATAAACAGAAATATACATAGCCCATTGAGTTGTGAAGACATACATAAGACAGATATTCCTAAACTTTAATAAAGACAAGTCACTCAATGTATTTTGCATGTAAACAGAAATTTATCAATAAACAAAACAAAAGAACCATAGTCTTAAATACAAAAACATGGCCACGGGACTTGACATGATCCGGAACCTTCTCGGGAGGTACAAAGGGTGGCTGACAAACACAAAACCCTTCAAGTATCATCTTAAGCCTGGTCGTGCGCTTGGTCACCTACATACAGAATATAAATAGTGAGTGGGAGCCTAGTGAATAATAACAAAGTAAAGGATTTTAATGAATGATGTCCATCATAGAGTCAGAAATTAGAGTTTATATAAGAAACAGAGTCTTATGCATATTCAGATTTCAAATAAGAAACAGATTCATATACTCATTCATATTCATTTTCAAAGTTTATACGTTTCACATCATAGTACATGGCACATCCATTAGTGTTAACAAATCCGATGACCCATAAAGGGACAGCCGTGAAGGCATTTTGATGACCTATAAGGGAACAACTATAAGGCATTCCGATGACTCGTGTGCACAGAGACGTTTCCGATGACCCATAAATGGATGGCCGTAAAGGTATTCCGATGACCCATAAAGGGACTTGATGACGCATAAAGGGATACAAAATATCACATGATGCTATGGATGCCACGAGTATAGTTTAGAAACTTGAACGATCATTTATTCACACAAAACATAGCATTTCTTAAAACTAATCATCAGAAAATAATCAAAGTCTAACATAACTTTACAGGGTTATTACTCACAAATAACAGATGGCTCCAAACAGACGAATAGAGTAGGCAATTCAAATATCTTGCGGCGCGTGACCTACACAGGTACAAAATGAATACATACTGAATTACACACCCGGAAACATTTACTTTGTTATTTCTTATCTTGGTATGTCTCTACTTTTATCCTCATTATTGTGACTTAATCATGGCCTAGGAATGCCTAGGATAGAATGAGGATACAAAAATGCACTTGAAAACATTTAATAAAACTTGCTGAAAACAGGGTCCTCGCTCGAGCGCAAATTCCTATGCTCGAGCGGACATGCAAAATGTGAGTGGTCGCTCAAGCGGTTTGTAAACTTTTGCAAAAGTGTTGGTTGCTTGATATTTCCGCTCGATGCTCGCTCGACGCTTGCTCGAGCGTGAGAGACATGCCCTTGCTCGAGCGCAATTTTTGTCGCTCGAGCGGCTTACAAAACAAAAGAACTTCTAGGAGCATGAATTTCATGCTCGAGTGGACTTCTGGTCGCTCGAGCGGAAGCACAGGCACTTAGAGTGGTCGTTCGAGCGTAGATTCCTTCGCTCAAGCATAGGAGTAGAATTCTGGAATTTCCAAATTTGCTCCCAAGTTCAAAACTCAATTTCAAATCCTTCAAAACACATCATTTTGGACCAAAACTTAGTACAACATTGTGAAACTTATAGTACATGATGAATTACAAACTATTTTGCAAAATCAAGCCCAAAAGCTATGCCTATTGTAGTAAACAAAACTTGAAACTTAGATAACATAACTTGCATGTAATGACATGAATTCCCACCTTCTAAAACATGATCAAATGAGTCATCAAGTTCAAAAACAAGTTGAATTCTTTGAACCAAACTAAGATATGAACATGCATGTGAGAATTCTTGTAAAAACAACTTCAAAACTTCATGATATGCACATGCATGTATGATTTGAGCTACAATTCTTTAATCCTAGCTCATTCTCATATTAATCCACCTCATTTACTTGAATTCTTACAAAAACTAACTCAATTACACAACTAAGGGTTGGACTTCTTACCTTAGATGCTCAACTATGGTCTCTCTAGAGTTATTTGGTTAAAATTCCTAGCCAAATCTCCAAATTCCCGATCAACTCTTATGTTGAAGCCACTCTTTTGTTAGTCTCTCTCTCTCTCTCTCTCTCTACACGTTTGAACTCAATCAAGAGGAGCTGGGAGTGCAAAAAGTGTATATGAGGTGTTGAGGTGGCCTTATATAGGTTCGGCTAATGACCTAATTACTTTGTTGATCAACTAGTCATTTGGGCATTAATTTATTCTAATTTAATCGTTCTGAATTGAATTTCAATTAAACCTACCACAAAATTCTACAAATTCCAAATAACACATAAATCAAGTCAATTTCTGAATCGAAAGCCGATAAAGCTTTCAATTCGCAAACCGAAATGGAAACATGAACAGATTTTCCTAGGAGGGACAGATAAAAGTAAATAATGCATCACACATGCAATTAATTTAGGATTTGATCTCAATAACTTATTAGACATATTAAATATGGATTAACGTTAATCATGGGTCGGGGTTGCTACAGTTTTCCCCCTTTAAAGAGTTTGGTCCTCCAAGCTCGAATTACCTTCATTTTGGAAGACTACCAGGTCCAAAGGAAACAGTTCGGGGTATTTTTTCATCATATCTTCCTCTGTCTCCCAAGTTGCATAGGTTCCTCCATGATTCTTCCAAATGACTTTTACCAATGGAATTTCCCTGTTTCTCAATCTCTTGATTCTTCGGTTAACAATCTTATTGGTCTCTCTTCGTACGTATAGTTATCTTTTAAGAGCACATAAGTTGGTTCTATCACATGGAGTGGATCTCGTAAGTAATCTCGAAGAATTGAAAAATGAAAGACATTGTGCATGTTTTCCATCATCGGAGGTAAGGCTACCCGGTATGTTACTGAATTGATCTTCTCAAGAATTTCATATGGCCCGATGTATCTCGGTGCCAACTTGCCTTTTACTCCAAACCGCGTTTTCCCTTTCATAGGAGTTACTTTTATGAACACATGATCCCCGACTTCATATTCTCTATCTCTCCTGCGGACATCTGCATAACTCTTTTCGCAGCTTTGTGCGGTTTTCAATCTTTGTCGAATCAATTTCACATTTTCAGTGGTTTTCTGCACAAGTTCTGGGCCCAACAATGGTTTGTCACCTACTTCAGCCCAACAGATAGGAGAACGACATTTCCTTCCATACAGAGCTTCATAAGGAGCCATTCAAATACTTGAATGATAGTTGTTATTGTATACAAACTTGGCTAATGGAAGGTAAGTCTCCCAATTCCCTTGGAAATCCAACACACACATCCGCAGCATATCTTCCAAAGTCTGATTGGTTCTTTCGAATTGACCATCTGTCTGTGGATGGTAGGCACTACTCAATCGTAATTCGGTTCCCAAAGCTTGTTGCAAACTCTGCCAGAATCTTGATGTAAACTTCGAATCTCTGTTAGATATAATAGATACTGGTACACCATGTAATCGCACAATTTCATTCACATACATGTTAGCTACCTTGTCCGCATTACAAATAGTTTTAACAGGCAGAAAATAGACAGATTTAGTCAAACGATCAACAATTACCTAGATAGAATCCATACCTCGAAGAGAGCGAGGTACTCCCACAATAAAGTCCATCGTGATATGTTCACACTTCCATTCCGGTATTGGAAGCAGTTGAAGTAATCCAGCGGGTCGTTGATGCTCAGCTTTAACTTGTTGGCAATGCAAGCATCTAGCTACAAAGTCTGCAATACACTTTTTCATTCCTGGCCACCAGAAGTTCTGTTTTAAGTCATGATACATCTTTGTGTTTCCCGGATGCATAGCAAACTTAGAATTGTGAGCTTCAATCATAACACGTTTTCTTAAATCACAACAATCTGGTACACAAAGGCGATTTTGAAATTTCAACACATTATTGTCAAGCACAAATCCCGGCCTCGGTTTTGAGTCAATTTCATCTATAATCTTTTTCAAAAATGCATCTTGCTGTTGCCTGTCTCTTATCTCTTCAATAATTACGGGTTGAGTAGTAATAGCAGCTAGAATTCCACCCTATTCATGCAAAACCACTTCAATTTCATTCTTTTCCAAGTCACATAATAATTCTCCCCGACCGGTGAGCAAACACGACAAATTCGCAATAGACTTTTGGCTCAATGCATCCTCAATAGTATTTGCTTTCCCTGGATGGTACAAAATTTGTAAATCATAGTCCCTGATCAACTCTAATCATCTCCTCTGTCTCATGTTCAGCTCTTTTTGGGTGAAGAAATATTTTAAGCTTTTATGATCAGTGTATACTTCACAAATCACTTCATATAGATAATAGCGCCAAATTTTTAAAGCAAAAATTACAGCGGCTAATTCAACGTCATGGGTTGGATAGTTCTTTTCATGAGGGCGGAGTTACCGAGAAACATAAGCAATCAGTTTCCCATTTTGCATTAACACACACCCCAAACCCTTGTAGGAAGCATCATTGTAAATTCGAAACCCATCAATACCATTAGGCAAAGTCAAAATTGGTGCAGTTATTAATCTGGTCTTCAACTCTTGGAAAGCGGTCTCTCTTTGATCAGTCCAATCAAATGATGTAGCTTTCTGTGTCAATTGAGTGAGCGGTAGAGCAAGTTTGGAAAAATCTTTTACAAATTTGCGATAATAGCCTGCAAGCCCTAGAAAACTTCGAACTTCTGTTACATTTGTCAGTTTGGGCCAGTTTACAATAGCTTCAATTTTTTGTGGGTCAACGGAGATACCGTCCTTGTTGATTACATGTCCTAAGAATGCCATATTGTCAAGCCAAAATTCACATTTGGAGAATTTTGCATTTAATTTATTTTCCCTTAGGGTCTGTAAGGCAATTCTTAGATAATTCTCATGTTCTTCCCTGCTTTTAGAATAAATCAATATATCATCGATAAACACAACAATAAACTCATCAAGGAATTGTTTGAACACTCTGTTCATTAAGTCCATGAATGCCGCAGGTGCATTAGTTACCCCAAATGGCATGACTAGGAATTCATAATATCTAGTTTTGAATGTAGTTTTCTCTACATTTTCTACCTTGACCTTTAACTGGTGATACCTGGATCTAAGGTCAATTTTAGAAAACATTTAGGCTCCTTGAAGTTGATCAAACAGGTCATCTATTCGGGGTAATGGGTACTTGTTCTTGACAGTTACTTTATTCAACTCACGGTAATCAATAGGTAGCCTTAAGGACCCGTCTTTCTTTTTGACAAATAACACTGGAGCACTCCAAGGTGAAGTGCTTGGATGAATAAACTTCTTGTCTAGCAGTTCTTGAAGTTGAGTTTTTTATTCTTTCTGTTTAGAAGTGGATATTCTATAAGGAGTCATAGAGATAGGTTGTGTTTCAGGTATTACATCAATAGTAAACTCAATTTCCCTACCAATTAAATCCTCGGGTAGGTCAGTAGAAAATACATTAGGAAATTCATGGACTATGGGTATTGTTCCCACTTTAGTACCATCCGAAGGCTTTTCTAACACACAACACAAGTAGCCCCGACAACCCTTTCTTAATAATTTTTGGGCTTTCATAAATGAAATCAAGTATGGTAGAGGAACTACCCCGTTTCTAGTAAAAACAAATTCAGGCATACCAGGTGGTCTAAACACAATAGATTTACTTGTACAGTCAATGGTGGCACAGTATTTAGTCAACAAATCCATACCCAGAATACAATCAAAGTGATTAATGCTTAGGGGCAGCAAATCAACATACAATGTCATTTCACCAATTACAATATCACACGCTGGATACATATAAGCACATATCATAGAACCCCTAGTCGGTGTAGACACAGATAGTAAACAATTCATAGGTTCTAACGGTCTAGTTAATTTTTGAGAAAAAGCATGTGATACAAATGAATATGTGCAACCAGAATCAATCCGCACATAAGCATTCTGAGCACAAATAGAAATTATACCTGACAACACAGATTCGGTGTTCTGTACATCACCAGACAGAATAGCAAATACTGGACCATGCTTTAAGGTTTCCTTCATGGTGTTAGCTTTTGTGTTCATTCTTGATGCCGAGGTGGATCCGACTGAACTTGTTACGGGGTGATTGGTATTTTCGAGCCTGATAGGACAATCTCTCATTATATGGCCAGTTTTACCACAACTGAAATAGGCACCTGATACTCGATAACAAGTCCCCTTGTGTTTCTTACCATATTCTGAGCAAGTCGGCACAGATCAACTACTTTAGGTTGAGCTACTGTAAGATCCCATATTTTGCTTCTTTGAGAATGACCGACCTCTTTTGAAATTAGACCCTGATCTTTTGCCCCACCATTCACTTGTTGGGACAAGAGCTTGTTTCTTTTCTGCCAAAATGGTTTCCGCTATCAATGCCCTATCCAGCACATTTACATACGTAGGTAGGTTAAGGACTCCTACTCGATCTAATATGTCTAAATCCAATCCACCCTCAAATTTGCGGGCTTCTTATAGTCCGTGTCCACCATGTGAGGAGCAAATCTAGCTAACTTAGTGAACTTAGCCTCGTACTCAGCTACGAACATTCTGCCTTGAAATTTTGAAACCTTTCGGTCCCGAAAACACTACTGAAAATACTTGTCATAGAAGATTACATTAAATTGAGCCCATGTCATGTTCTCATTACTACTCCGAACTAGCAACCACCATTTACAGGCTTCATCTTTTAAGGTATAGGTGGCCAAAAGAACCCTTTGAGTCTCAGAGCAGGGAAAGACCTCGAATAATTTTTCTATCTCAAGTAGCCATGTTTTTGCCTTGAATGGCTCAATGTCACCTAGGAAAGTTGGTGGTTTCATTTTCATGAACTTCTGAGTCAAGTTGATAATGTCACTGTTGTCTGGTTCAACTTGTACCGGCGGAGGCGGATGAGGCAAAGGTTGTTGCCTTTGTTGTTGCATTATTGCCTCGGTCAGAGCTATAAGCATCTGTTCCATTCTGCTCATTCAAGCTTCGGATGATTCAGCTGTTCCATCACTTCTTGTATTTTCCATTTGCTATAGGTAAATGGAACATTATAAACATAGGCAAATAGTCCTTTTACAACATTCAAATCGTTTGTTTCCATATCTTGTGGTTATAATCAGATTTAGTTTTCACTTTCAATGAACAGACACTTATACATGCAGATAGAATGCCCCTACTTCTTACTAGGACATCCTAAGCTCATATGGACTCGTGTGTGCGGTAGAACACGTGCTTTGATACCACTCTGTCACAGCTCAAACCCGCCCCTATAGGTTTAGCATCGTAACCGGCCAGTAACCCTTGGATTACCGAAGCCCTCTTAACAAAATAACATGAAATTAGGGGCTGCGGAAGCAATAAACAGAAACATACATAGTTCATTGAGCTGTGAAGACATACATGATGCAGATATTTTTAAACTTTAATAAAGACACGTGTAATGTGAAAAGATATAATTGATACACATCACTCCATGTATTTTACATATAAACAGAAATTTGTCCATAAACAAAACAAAAGAACCAAAGTCTTAAATACAAAAACATGGCCACAGGACTTGACATGATCCAGAACCTCCTCGGGAGGCACAAAGGGTGGCTGACAAACACAAAACCCTTCAGGCATCATCTTAAGCCTGGTCGTACGCCTGGTCATCTACATATAAAATATAAATAGTGAGCGGGGGCCCAGTGAATAACAACAAAGTAAAGGGTTTTAATGAATGATGTCCATCACAGAGTCAGAAATTAGAGGTTATATCAGAAACAGAGTCTTATGCATATTCAGATTTCAAATTAGAAATAGATTCATATACTTGTTCATATTCATTTTCAATGTTCATACATTTCACGTCATAGTATGTGGTGTATCCATTAGCGTTAACAAATCCGATGACCCATAAAGGGACAGTCGTGAAGGCATTCTGATGACCCATAAGGGGACAAGTATAAGGCATTCCGATGACTCGTATGCACAGAGACGTTTTCGATGACCCATAAAAGGACGACTGTAAAAGCATTTTGATGACCCATAAAGGGACCTGATGACCCATGAAGGGACCAGATGACTCGTAAAGGGACGTAAAATATCACATGATGCTATGGATGCCATGAGTACAGTTCAGAAACTTGGACGATCATTCATTCGCACAAAACATAGCATTTCGGAAAACTAATCATGTCGTATCATCAGAAAATAATCAAAGTCTAACATAACTTTACAGAGTTATTACTCACAAATAACAGATGGCTCCAAACAGACGAATAGAGTAGGCAATTCAAATATCTTGCGGCGCGTGACCTACACAGGTAGAAAATGAATACATACTGAATTACACACCTGGAAACATTTACTTTGTTCTTTCTTATCTTGGTGTGTCTCTACTTTTATCCTCATTATTGTGACTTAATCATGGCCTAGGAGTGCCTAGGATGGAATGAGGATGCAAAAATGCACTTGAAAACACTTAACAAAACTTCCTGAAAAAAGGGTCCTCGCTCGAGCGCAACTTTCTACGCTCGAGCGGACATGCAAAGTGTGAGTGGTTGCTTGAGCGGTCTGTAAACTTTTGCAAAAGTGCTAGTTGCTTGATATTTCCGCTTGATGCTTGCTCGACGCACGCTCGAGCGTGAGAGACATGCCCTTGCTCGAGCGGCCTGCAAAACAAAAGAACTTCTGGGAGTATGAATTTCATGCTCTAGGGGACTTCTGGTCGCTCGAGCGGAAGCACACGCACTCAGAGTGGTCGCTTGAGTGTAGATTTCCTCGCTCAAGCGTAGGAGCAGAATTCTAGAATTTCCAGATTTGCTCCCAAGTTCAAAACTCAATTTCAAATCCTTCAAAACACATCCTTTTGGACCAAAACTTAGTAAAACATTGAGAAACTCATTGTACATGATGAATTACAAACTATTTTGCAAAATCAAGCCCAAAAGCTATGCCAATTGTAATAAACAAAACTTGAAACTTAGATAACATGACTTGCATGTAATGACATGAATTCCCACCTTCCAAAACATGATCAAATGAGTCATTAAGCTCAAAAACAAGTTGAATTCTTTGAACCAAACTAAGATATGAACATGCATATGAGAATTCTTGTAAAAACAACTTCAAAACTTCATGATATGCATATGCATGTATGATTTGAGCTACAATTCTTTAATCCTAGCTCATTCTCATGTTAATCCACATCCTTTACTTGAATTCTTACAAAAACTAACACAATTACACAATTAAGGGTTGGACTTCTTACCTTAGATGCTCAACTATGGTCTCTCTAGAGTTATTTGGTTGAAATTCCTAGCCAAATCTCCAAATTCCCGATCAACTCTTATGTTGAAGCCACTCTTCTCTTAGTCTCTCTCTCTCTCTACACGTTTGAACTCAATCAAGAGGAAATGGGAGTGAAAAAAGTGTATATGAGGTGTTGAGGTGGCCTCATATAGGTTCGGCTAATGGCCTAATTACTTTGTTGATCAACTAGTCAATTGGGTATTAATTTATTTTAATTTAATCATTCCGAATCGAATTTCAATTAAACCTACCACAAAATTCTACAAATTTCAAATAACACATAAATCAAGTCAATTTCTGAATCGAAAGCTGATAAGGCTTTTAATTCGCAAACTAAAATGGAAACATGAACAGATCTTCTTACGAGGGACAGATAAAAATACAATAATGCATCACACATGCAATTAATTCAGGATTTGATCTCAATAACTTATTACACATATTAAATCATGGATTAACGTTAATCATGGGTTGGGGTTGTTACAGTATTCCCCCCTTAAAGAGTTTGGTCCTCCAAACTCGAATTAGCTTCATTTTAGAAGACTACCAGGTCCAAAGGAAATAGTTCAGGGTATCTTTTCATTATATCTTCCTCTATCTCCCAAGTTGCATAGGTTCCTCAATGACTCTGCCAATTGACTTTTACCAATGGAATTTCCCTGTTTCTTAATCTCTTGATTCTTCGGTTTACAATTTGTATTGGCCTTTCCTCGTACGTATAGTTATCTTTAAGGAGCACATGAGTTAGTCCTATCACATGGAGTGGATCTTGTAAGTAATCTCAAAGCATTAAAACATGAAAGGCGTTGTGTATGTTTTCCATCACCGGAGGTAAGGCTACCTGGTATGTTATTGAATTGATCTTCTCAAGAATTTCATATGGTCCGATGTATCTCGGTACTAACTTGCCTTTTACCCCAAACCGCATTTTCCTTTTCACAGGAGTTACTTTTATGAACACATGATCCCCGACTTCATATTCTCTATCTCTCCTGCGGACATCTGCATAACTCTTTTGGCGGCTTTGTGCGGTTTTCAATCTCTGTCAAATCAATTGCATGTTTTCAGTGGTTTCTTGCACAAGTTCTGGGCCCAACAATGGTTTGTCACCAACTTCAGCCCAACAGATAGGAGAATGACATTTCGTTCCAAACAGAGCTTCATAAGGAGCCATTCAAATACTTGAATGATAGCTGTTATTGTATACAAACTCGGCTAATGGAAGGTAAGTCTCCCAATTCCCTTAGAAATCCAACGCACACACCTGCAGCATATCTTCCAAAGTCTGATTAGATCTTTCGGATTGACCGTCTGTCTATGGATGGTAGGCACTACTCAGTCGCAACTCGGTTCCCAAAGCCTGTTGCAAACTCTGCCAGAATCTTGATGTAAACTTCGAACCTCTGTTAGATATAATAGATACTGGTACACCATGTAGTCTCACAATTTAATTCACATACATGTTAGCTACCTTGCCCGCATTATAAATAGTTTTAACAGACAGAAAATGGACAGATTTAGTCAAACGATCAACAATTACCCAGATAGAATCCATACCTCGAGGAGAGCGAGGAAATCCCACAATAAAGTCCATCGTGATATGTTCACACTTCTATTCCGGTATTGGAAGCGGTTGAAGTAATCCAGCGGGTCGTTGATGTTCAGCTTTAACTTGTTGGCAATACAAGCATCTAGCCACAAAGTCTGCAATACACTTTTTCATTCTCGGCCACCAGAAGTTCTGTTTTAAGTCATGATACATCTTTGTGTTTCCCGGATGTATAGTAAACTTAGAATTGTGAGCTTCAGTCATAACACGTTTTCTTAAATCATAACAATCTGGTACACAAAGGCGATTTTGAAATTTCAACACATTATTGTCAAGCACAAATCTCGGCCTCGGTTTTGAGTCAATTTCATCCACAATCTTTTTCAAAAATGCATCTTGCTGTTGCCTGTCTCTTATCTCTTCAATAATTACGGGTTGAGCAGAAATAGCAGCTAGAATTCCACCCTATTCGTGCAAAACCACTTTAATTTCATTCTTTTCCAAGTCACATAATAATTCTCTCCGATCGGTGAGCAAACACGACAAATTCCCAATAGACTTCTGGCTCAATGCATCCTCAACAGTATTTGTTTTCCCTGGATGGTACAAAATTTGTAAATCATAGTCCCTGATCAACTCTAACCATCTCCTCTGTCTCATGTTCAGCTTTTTTTGGGTGAAGAAATATTTTAAGCTTTTATGATCTGTGTATACTTCACAAGTCACTACATATAGATAATGGCGCCAAATTTTTAAAGCAAAAATTACAGCGGCTAATTCAACGTCATGGGTCGGATAGTTCTTTTCATGAGGGCGGCGTTGCTGAGAAGCATAAGTAATCAGTTTCCCATTTTGCATTAACACACACCCCAAACCCTTGTAGGAAGCATCATTGTAAATTCGAAACCCATCAGTACCATTAGGCAAAGTCAAAATTGGTGCAGTTATTAATCTGATCTTCAACTCTTGGAAAGTGGCCTATCTTTGATCAGTCCAATCAAATGATGTAGCTTTCTACGTCAATTGAGTGAGCGGTAGAGCAAGTTTGGAAAAATCTTTTACAAATCTGCGATAATAGCCTGCAAACCGTGGAAAACTTTGAACTTCTGTTACACTTGTTGGTCTGGGCCAGTTTACAATAGCTTCAATTTTCTGTGGGTCAACGGAGATACCGTCCTAGTTGATGACATGTCCCAAGAATGCCACATTGTCAAGCCAAAATTCATATTTGGAGAATTTTGCATATAATTTATTTTCCCTTAGGGTCTGTAAGGCAATTCTTAGATGATTCTCATGTTCTTCCCTGCTTTTAGAATAAACCAATATATCATCAATAAACACAACAATAAACTCATCAAGGAATTGTTTGAACACTCTGTTCATTAAGTCCATGAATGCCGCAGGTGCATTCGTTACCCCAAATGGCATGACTACGAATTTATAATGCCCATATCTAATTTTGCATGCAGTTTTCTCTACATCTTCTACCTTGACCTTTAACTGGTGATACCCGGATCTAAGGTCAATTTTAGAAAACACTTGGGCTCCTTGAAGTTGATCAAATAGGTCATCTATTCGGGGTAATGGGTACTTGTTCTTGACAGTTACTTTATTCAACTCACGGTAATCAATACATAGCCTTAAGGACCCGTCTTTCTTTTTGACAAATAACTTTGGAGCACCCTAAGATGAAGTGCTTGGACGAATAAACTTCTTGTCTAGCAGTTTTTGAAGTTAAGTTTTTAATTCTTTCTGTTTAGAAGTGGACATTTTATAAGGAGTCATAGAGATAGGTTGTGTTCCAGGTATTACATCAATAGTAAACTCAATTTCCCTACCAATTAAATCCTAGGGTAGGTCAGTAGGAAATACATCAGGAAATTCATGGACTATGGGTATTGTTCCCACTTTAGTACCATCCGAAGGCTCGGCCAACACACAACACAAGTAGCCCCGACAACCCTTTCTTAATAATTTTTTGACTTTCATAAATGAAATCAAGTAGAGGTGAGGAACTACCTCGTTTCCAGTAAAAACAAATTCAGGCATACCAGGTGGTCTAAACACAATAGATTTACTTGCAAAGTCAATGGTGGCACAGTATTTAGTCAATAAATCCATACCCAGAATACAATCAAAGTGATCAATGCTTAGGGGCAGCAAATCAACATACAATGTCATTTCACCAAATACAATATCACACGCTGGATACACATAAGCACATATCATAAAACCCCCAAATAGTAAACAGTTCATAGGTTTTAATGGTCTAGTTAATTTTCGAGAAAAAACATGTGATACAAATGAATGCATGGAACCTGAATCAATCAACACATAAGCATTCTGAGCACAGATAGAAATTATACCTGACACCACAGATTCGGTGTTCTGTACATCACCAGGCACAAGTGCAAATACTTGACCCTGCTTTAAGGTTTCCTTTCTAGTGTTAGCTTTTGTGTTCATTCTTGATGCCGAGGCAGATCCGGCTGAACTTGTTACGGGGTGATTGGTATTTTCGAGCCTGATCGGACATTCTCACATCATATGGTTGGTTTTACCACACCTGAAATAGCCACCTAATGCTCGATAACAAGTCCCCTTGTGTTTCCTACCACATTCTGAGCAAGTCGGTACAGATCCACTACTTTGGGTTGAGCTACTGTAAGATCCCATATTTTGCTTCTTTGAGAATGACCGACCTCTTTTGAAATTAGACCCCGATCTTTTGCCCCACCATTCACTTGTTGGGACAAGAGCTTGTTTCTTTGCTACCAAAATGGCTTCTGCTATGAATGCCGTATCCAGCACATTTACATACGCAGGTAGGTTAAGGACTCCTACTCGATGTAATATGTCTAAATCCAATCCACCCTCAAATTTGCGAGCTTTCTTATAGTTCGTGTCCACCATGTGAGGAGAAAATCTAGCTACCTTAGTGAACTTAGCCTCATACTCAGCTACGGACATTCTGCCTTGCTTGAGTTCTAGAAATTTTGAAACCTTTCGGTCCCGAAAACACTGCGGAAAATACTTGTCATAGAAGATTACATTAAATTGAGCCCATGTCATGTTCTCATTACTACTCTGAACTAGCAACCACCATCTACAGGCTTCATCTTTTAAGGTATAGGTGGCCAAAAGAACCTTTTGAGTCTCAGAGCAGGGAAAGACCTCAAATAATTTTTCCATCTTAAGTAGCCATGTTTTTGCCTTGAACGGCTCAATGTCACCTAGGGAAGTTGGTGGTTTCATTTTCATGAACTTCTGAGTCAAGTTGATAATGTCATTGCTGTCTGGTTCAACTTGTACCGGCAAAGGCGGAGGAGGCAAAGGTTGTTGCCTCTATTGTTGCATTATTGCCTCGGTCAGAGCTGCAAGCATCTGTTCCATTCTGTTCATTCGGGCTTCGGATGATTCAGCTATTCCATCACTTCTTGTATTTTCCATTTGCTATAGGTAAACGGAACAATATAAACATAGGGAAATAGTCCTTTTACAACATTCAAATCATTTGTTTCCATATCTTGTGGTTTTAATCAGATTTAGTTTTCACTTTCTATGAACACACACTTATACATGCAGATGGCATGCCCTTACTTCTTACTAGGACATCCTAAGCTCATATGGACTTGTGTGTGCGGTAGAACACGTGCTTTGATACCACTCTGTCACGGCTCAAACCCGCCCCTATAGGCTTAGTGTTGTAACCGACCAGTAACCCTTGGATTACCGAAGGCCTTTTAACAAAATAACATGAAATTAGGGGCTGCGGAAGCAATAAACAGAAATATACATGGTCCATTGAGCTGTGAAGACATACATGAGGCAGATATTTTTAAACTTTAATAAAGACACGTGTGATGTGAAAAGATATAATTGATACACATCACTCCATGTATTTTACATATAAACAGAAATTTGTCCATAAACAAAACAAAAGAACCAAAGTCTTAAATACAAAAACATGGCCACAGGACTTGACATGATTCGGAACCTTCTCGGGAGGCACAAAGGGTGGCTGAAAAACACAAAACCTTTCAAGCATCATCTTAAGCCTGGTCGTGCGCCTGGTCACCTACATATAAAATATAAATAGTGAGTGGAAGCCTAGTGAATAATAACAAAGTAAAAGGTTTTAATGAATGATGTCCATCATGGAGTCAGAAATTAGAGCTTATATCAGAAATAGAGTCTTATGCATATTAAGATTTCAAATCAGTGTAGACACCCCATTTTTGACCGACCTTAATTCTCAGACGTCATCGATTGAGCGCTCGGTGATAGTGCATGTTGTGCTCTTTTGGAGTTTCCGGAGTTTTCGACTGAGTGCCTTGCCTCCGGGTCTCTGAACTCTTTGTGCTTTGGCTTGGTTTGTTGACCGAACCTTGTTTTCTCTTCCCTAGAGGGAGGGAGAGGTCTTGTAGACCATCCTTTTGTGGTCATAGGCCACTTTTTGTGGTTGTAGACCACTTTTCCTGCTTGGAGACCAGTTTCTGATTTTCGGAGCCTTTGGCCGCGCGCCTTGTCTCGGGACCATTTAACGTTCTCCGTTTGGCTTGGTTTTCGGACCACGCCTTGTTACCTTGGCCTAGAGGGCCACTGTGGTCGTAAATCACTTTTGGTGCCCGTAGACTAGTTTTCGAGGCTCCCGGCCGCGCGCCCTGCCTCTCAGACTCTCGTCTTGCATCCTTTTTGGTACAAACCTTGTTTTCCTTGTTTGGAAGGTGGTATAAGGGTGGGAGACCACTTTTCTTCTTGCCAGCCAGTTTTCTGGTCAGCCAACTGGTTTTCTTGGTCTTTGGACCACCTTTTCTGGTTGGCCACCACATTACCACCTTGCTTTCAATGTGCAGACCATCTCCCACCATGGCTGACCACTTTCTTCTCTGGCCGACTACTTCTATTGGTCGGCCGACTAGTAGAAGTAGCTGGCCGACCACTTCAAGTGGTCGGCAGCTTTCCAGCACCTTTTTGGAGATATTTTTAGGCCAGCTGTTACAGCTGAAAGACACATAAGCCATCCTCTATACACGTGTATGGAGGGATGGCTTTAGGCCAAAAGCTTGTCCAACAAGGTTGTTGCTTGGTTCTCTATATAAGAGAACCTCCCCCCTCCTCCTCTAGGTTCAGAAAAAGTGCTTGAGCTATACATATACACCTTTGTCTCTATATTGCTCTCCTTCTTCATTTTTGTGCCTTAAAGTGTCATTTTATCATACTATTGCACACAAACACACACTCAAACACCATACATTTGTTGCTGAGGCTTCTTGAGGTTGGTTTTGGTGCTTTTGGATTGGTTTTGATCCAAGAAAGCTGCTGGAGTGGTAGCCTTGAAGAGGTTCTACAAGGGCGAGTCAACTAACACTTTAACCCTTTGTTTTGATTAAGCTTTTGAACCTATTTGCATGCGGTTTTTGACTTGACTTTTTATTGTAAAAAGTTCTGATTTTTAGTGCTTAACATGTTTGTTTAAGGTCTCTTTTGTGTTGGGGGTAGTCTACCCCCTCTTAGGCCTTGTTTTGAGCCATCCCTTTAGGCTCTTGTTTTAGTCTTTGCATGACCTTTCTACCACTGAATTCCAGAGGAATTTTAGTGGTGGAAATGGTGTTTTGAGGTCCCAAATAGGAGATGGTCATCCCCTCTCCTTGTGTTCTTGAATGCTTGCTTCATTTGCCTCATGTTTGAGCATGTTAATTAAGCTTATGTTGGCCATATCTCAGCCTATTTTAGGCCTTATTTTAGCATGGCATACCACTATTTTGACTTGGTTTTGTCATCCCTTGCATGCCTTATACACTTGTAGTGTAAATCTTGCAAACTAGCTTTGTGTGCTTCATGAAGTAGCACGTCTTTCTAGCTTGTTTTGAGTCCATCTCAGCATGTTCTTGGTGTTGTTTTCCATGATATACCTCTGTTAAGGTTTGGTTTGATAGCCCCATGCATGCTCCATGCACTTGTGCTGCAATTCCATGAATTAGCCTAATGTGTATCATGCTTTAGACTGTTATTCTAGCATGATTTTGGCTTAACTCTAAGAAGCTTTTGTCCATGTTTTAGCATGATCTAGCTTTGATTTGTGTTGTCTTGGTCATGCATGCCATGCTTTGTATAGTTATAGTGCATTTTAGTTTGTTAGCTTTGTGTATTGAGTCCACTAGCATGTATTGCTTGGCCTATTTGAATGATTTGACATCATTTGTTATGAGATTTCAGTGCATGTTTCATGGTCATACACTCTCATCTTTCACTTATTCCATGCTTTGAAGGGTTGGTCCTTTATGCCTTAAACATGAGCCATTGCGTAGGCCTTCATGCCTAAGCTTGCGAGCTATCATTTCAGTGTGTTTTTGGGGTTATTTTTCCATAATATAACTTTGATTTTTGTTGGCGAAGCCATCTCATTCTTGGACTTGGTAGGTGTAGTGTAATCCTCCCTTTTGGCCTTGCATATTCCATGCTCCATGCCCTCCGTGCTAGCTTATTTTGGCTTCCTTCTATACATGTTTTAGGATCATTTTGACATGCTCTAGGACTGTTTTGGGTTGCCTCGACCATATGCTTCATGTTTTGTATAGCTATAGTGCAAGTGCCTATGCTAGCTTTGAGTTTTGGGCACCATAGCATGCTTCATTTGCATCATGTGCATGATTTGGCATCATTTAACATGACATTTCAGAGCATATAGGACTGCCATGTTCCCACTTCTTTCACTCTTTAAGTGCCTTTGAGTGTTATGCATTGTTGCCTTTTTTGTGGCCTAGCAGGCACGCCATCTTGCCTAGGTCCTTGAGCTCCCAACTTAGCATGTTTTGGTCTTTGTTTTGACCTACTTGAGCTCTGTTTATGGCTGGTTCATGCATTTGTGCCATGTATTGCATGCCCCCTTTGTAGTCCTCTTTACTAGCTTCATGCTTTAAGAACCATAGCATGTTTTGCTTGTGTTGTTTGAATGATTTGGCATCATTTCATGCTTTATTTCAGAGTTTATAGTGTTGTTACACTCCCAGATTTGTCACTCTTTGAGCACTCTTGAGAGTTGTGCTCTTATGCCTAGTTGATGGGCCATTACATTGAGCATGTTTGTCTTGATCTTCATGCCTTAGTTTCATCACATGGCCACTGATTTGGGCATGATTGAGGTTTGTCCATTTTGGTTTAAGTCCATTGAGCATGTTATGTGAATGTTGTTACATTGCATCATATTGTTGCATGCTTATGTTGCCTCGCATTGTGTATGTATGCATTAGCATTACTTGCATGTCATTAGCTTTGTTAAGTTGATCATGTCACATTGCATTGAGTATGCCATGTTGCATTGCATTGAGTGCATGCCATTTGCGTTGTGTGTGCATGCCTTACATTGTGTTTAGAATGATTGGGTTACATTGCATGTTTGCATGCTTGAGTTGCATTGCATTTGTTTGGATTAGGTGTTAATCCAAACACGAGAAACAAGGGACGTTTCATACTTGAAGTGATGAAACGTGCCTTAATTCCCGGTCGCCGACCCTCTTGACAATACATGATAGAGGTCAAGGCTTTATGTGTTTATGTGTGCATTCATTTCATATTGAATTGTGCAATTTGGCTTCTCGGCCATCATGCATCGATATGCGTGATTGGTGGCCCGAGAGTCGAGAACCACACTCCCTTGAGCTTATGAAATGATAGGGAGGTGGTTGTGCACACATACCTTGCAAATACATTGCCATGCCCTTTTTTGCTCTCTGTTGCAGCAAACTGAAGAAGTGCAGCAACTAGTGGTCGGCAGACTAGAAAAACTAGCTGGCCGACCATTTTTTCTGGTCTGCAGCAATGGAAAGTGGTCGACCAGTGGCTGGCAACATCAACAATTGGTTGGCCATGTTCCTACAGGTCCCCAAGGTGAGTTAGAAGCTTTCTGGAGCTTGGTGCAAGGTTTTGAGAACAGTTGCAAACAGAGGCAAATCGGGGTATCGCGTTGGATTTCTGAATGAGGCGACCGAGCATGCATGCATTCCTCATCCCGAGGACCTCTCTTTACTGCTTTCCTTAGCTAGTTTATGCTTTGGTTCTGTATTTAAGTAGTTAATGTGTTTAGCTGCTTATTTGTGTTGTAATAACTAGTTAGTTAACTTGTTAGTTAATTAGCTTTGTTTTGTACTTAATTAGTTAGCTTGTTAGTTAATTAATTCTGTTTTGTAATAATTAGTTTAATTAGCTTAGATTAGCTAGTTAGCTTCTTATTCGGACCCTCTGTTGAGAGGGCCAACTATTGTAATAAGCGTGCGTGTGTGTGATGTATGTCTTCCAACCCCCATTTGTTTCTCCCTTTTACTTAACTGCATACGATGGTTAGTTTTAGGGCATATTTCGATTAGCATACCTTATGCTTGCATGCGTGCATCCATTCATCTGTATTGCATGCACCGGGCTAGGCGCATCATATTAATTGCATTGTATTTCAATTCCAATTTGAATACATGTACCAAGTGGCATTTCACATGACATCTTAGAACAGCCGAGCCTATTTTAGTTGCATTTTTACATGTGTTGCATTAGCCATCTTAACATGAACTAGGATCATGCATAATTTCTAACTAGTTCTTTGTTTTAGCTCAGAGTACACTGTGAGTGTTTATGCTTTAGCATTCTGCATGAGATGTGTATGTTTCCATGTTAGCATGCTTGCCATGAGGCTAACTGCTTAGTTGATTAACTGCATGAATTCCTGTGGGTGAAGGTTTGATTGCTTGAATTGGAACAATTCATTGAAATCTACGACTAAGCCTACTTGCGAGTAGCAAACTTCAAACCGTTTTCAAACAAACGAACATGAAATGTTTTGTTTCAACTTAAGCGACCTAGTCTATACTTGCATGCTATGCGCATCACATAGTAACTCTAGGTTAATAACCAGAATAAGAACACGTGTGTTTTCAAAAACAAAATACCATACTTAGTAAAGGCCGATCTTTTGATCAGGCAAGCGGGGGTGCTCATTGCATAGCCTTCCCCTCTCGTACCCAAGTTCCCGAGCCGAGGCAACTTTGGTGATGACGGACACGTGGCCTTAGGTACGAGTCAGGGTTTCCTAAATTTCTCCCAAAATAAAACATTTAGGTGGGGACTTTGTATCTGGCAAAGCAATCCATGTTTGGCACTTCTTTATAAAAATCAGTTTTCCAAAATGATTTGCCGGATTTGGACTCTTTGGTGATTTATCGATCTTGCATTGCACTTTGTGAGATTAGATCAGAACCGTGACATTGAGTCCGAACTGTAGTAGCTAAAGAACAAAATGAATTCGCGCATTCGTCGCGCGCGGAGAGCGGGAGTTCTTCGGGGCGGTCTACAGTTTCTGGCGACTCTGTTGGGGACTTAGAGAACTTGACTCGAACTCATGATATCTTGTTTTGACTACACTTATGTGTTTCTTTGCATTGTATGTGCATTGGTGCACCTAAGACACCGTGTTCGCCGTCTGCTATTCTTGAACGGTTTGCCGAAGGTTGTGTGCCATAAGGTTAACCGGTTACGGGCTCTGCCACGATGGGAACACAAACCTCGGTTTTCACCGAGGCACCCTTTTTGACCATTCGACCTAGTGCATGTCGGAATCCATAGTGACTATTCCAAACTAGGACAGGTTGCTTATCCGGTTGTAGGTTGTTTGAAACTACTGTGTGCATAGTGAAACCCTAGCTCCTGACAGAAATAGGATAGGGAAACCCTACCCTAACATAGGGGTGTTTTTGGCTCTCACTTGTTTGCTATGTGCTTTTAGAGTGTGTCTCTATAAGAATACATGTTTCAGTTTGCAAGTCTGGGTATCAGGCCTGAGGGCATTAGTATTTGGGAATCAGTTTTACCTGAGGGTATCAGATTCAGTTTTGGGGCAGTGAGTCAGGAACAGTGATCAGAGTTTGAGAACAGTTATTTCAGCTTGTGTTTGCCAACTGTGTGTTGTCTTTAATTTATTCAGCTCAAAACATAGCACACTGCACTTTCTGGTTGTTTGTTTCCTTATTATGCTTTATTTATCTCTTTGCAAGGTAGTTTAGCACTATTGCTTCCGACTAGGTAGATATTCCCCAAGCACTCTGGGTTAGAGGTCGAAGACTTCATCGATCTACGGATCTGATAGACGGACAACCAGTGTTCTGTTCATTACCCCCGGTTACTAGACGGAGGGCAGTTAGGCAGAGGATATCAGTTCAACAGTCAGTTCAGAGGGCTTTGTCGACCCCACCTGAATACAGTAGGGATCAGAGTTTTGTTTCTCCCGTAGAGAGGGAACATACACCGGTTCAGTCAGATCCACACTTTACAGTCGAAATGGAAGAGATGATGTGTCAAATCCAGGAGACTATGCAAGCCATGCAGCAGGATGCTGCCCGTCAGGCAGAAGTGTCTACACGTCAAGCAGAGGTAGTGGCCCAACAGGTAGAGTTAATTGCCAGGCTACAGCAACAAACCGGAGCATCTACTTCACACCTAGCTCCTCCCCCACCAAGAGTTCCAATATTCGGGAAGACCGCAAACATCAAGGAAAATATGGACGTTCCAACCGGGCCAGCTTCGCCCCCAATTCTACCCCAGCTATCTAAAGCGCTCACCAATCTAGTGGATTCATCGTTTGAATTTGAGGTGGATCCAACAGCGCTAAAAGTGAGCAAGCTAGAAATGCTTTTCAAGAAGGCTCAAGGCGTAAAATCCATTCCAGATATAGAGGATGGATACACCGACTCGGCCGTGACGTTGCCGGATCGGTTTAAAATGCCGCACATAGACCGCTTTGATGGGTCTAGGGATCCCATGGTGCACCTACAGCTATTCTCGGATATCCTAAGGCTGATGGGCCTCTTCAGATTGCAGAAGCTTTCCCTGTTTGGCCGGACCCTGTCGGGTATAGCGGCTATTTGGTACACGAAGCTAAAGGACTCTGTTAAGAGAAGCTGGGAGGAAATGGCTGAGGCCTTTATAGCTCAATACTCCTACAACACGCAAATTGAGGTCACAACTCGTGATCTTGAGACAACCAGACAGGAACCGAATGAGAGCTTCTCCGACTTTGTGACCCGTTGGAGGGCTAAAACCTTGATGATGACCATCAGGCCTGTTGACAAAGATCAAATACGGATGGTTGTACGTAACCTCCAACCCAAGCTCATGCAAAAGATGATCGTCCTCTTCCTGCCCACCTTTGCAGATCTACATGAGATTGGGGTGCAGATCGAGGATGCCATGAAACAAGGTCTGATTGACTATGAGAGAGAGAGTAGCCCAAGAGGGCATTCAACCGCAGTACGAATGCAGGCACAAGCAATGCTGTAGCTGCCAGAGCTTCAGATGTGGGCATGGTCACCACCACTACTCCAAAAACCTTTGTAGCTACACCCTTTACCGGTGCGTCCGGAAGTAGCTCGCAAATATCCAGGTATGCATCCCGAGGCCAAAGAACCTTCACCCCACTATACATGTCTTTGTCCAAGGCTTTGGGGGGTTTTGATCAAGAAGGGGCACCTGAAGCCCCTAGAGTCGCAGCCCTTACCAGAAAAGCTTCCTCCTTCCCATAACCTGGCGAAGTACTGCGCCTATCACCAACAGCATGGTCACGAAACCGACTAGTGCTTTTGATTGCGTTATGAGATTCAGGATCTCATTGACAATAGGGTGATTGTGCCTCCGGAGAAGCCAAATGTCACAACCAACCCTCTCCCATCACATAACCAAGCTCCACCTCCCAAACGCATCAACCTGATCCAAACTGGGGTTGTGTCATACGACCCTAGTATATTTATTACACCTTCCCACCTACCTAAGCCGGAGGTGTTCATTCCTGACAGCACTGACTTGTGCATGCTGAGCATCTCCCAAACCCAACCTAAACTAGTGGTGGTTGCTATGAAGATAGAATTGGGACGAATGCTGAGGCAGATGGTAATGAGGATTCAGAGCCTGAGGGGTCTGCAAGCTTTGTGTACAACCCGAGTGGTTACATTACTTTAACAAGCCAGGTTTGGCCGAGAGTAGAGCTGCCGGTTGGGGTAGAGATTTGTGTAGTTCGAGAGGATGGACCTAATCAGGGGCTAGATGACCTAGCGAAGCTAGAAGAAGACATTGGCAACCTTCAGTTCTTCAATGAATAGGACTCAGGAGACGTGACTGTCAACTGGTTTGATCTAGAAGGGTCAGCAGAAGCTACTGGGTGGCTCAGTGACGAGCCAGATGTTGTTGAGCAGCCTCAGTCAGAACAGGGACTGTCAGAGACGGGGACATCAGCAGTGGCCGGAATGGTCGGGAATCAGAATGGACAGTCGGAGAGCACCGGTGTTAAGAATTTTGCTCGGGATCAGAGCATTTTGAGTACAAAAGATACTGAGCAGCAGGCTGCACTGAAGCAGTTTGAGCAGGAAAAGATCGAAGATTTGGAAAGGGCTAGAAAGGCCAAAGCCCCTGAGGGAAGGGAATGTGTTGTGCGCACAGAGGCAGTTGCAACGGAACCGGACATGTGTCTGTCTGTCGGTTACCGATGGCATGTGATGGGAAGATGACGACCTATGCCTTGCCCACGCAGACAAAGATTGGAGGGAGACCTAATCGGATGATACTTGGTATGTTGGAGAGGTGGACCACATGACCAGGAGTGGGCGATACTTCAAACCTCCACACCTGGATCAACCAGAGGCATCCGGGAAGGACAAGGAGGCAGAGAGGCAGAAAGAAAAGTTACTCGAGGAGGAGGCTATGCTGAAATAGCTTAAGAAGATACAAGCAGACATCTCTATCTAGAGACTGCTTATAGCCTCAAGAGTTCATAGACAGGCTGTCCTTTATGCGATGGATAGGGCCAAGCTATCAATCGATGCCACGCCTGAACAGCTGGTAGAGCTAGTCTTTTTGGAAGGAGCTTCCCCGATGTTGACCTTCACTGACAAGGAACTGTCGCCTGAGGGCACAAATCATAACAAACCGCTCTACATCTCTGTCGAGTGTAGAGATAAATGGATATCGGTAGTTCTTGTCGACACATGATCTGCTATCAACGTGTGCCCGTCGAGGACGACATATGCAATCGGGTTGAAGCCCACAGACTTTGTGCCTACTGCCCAGGTGATACGGGCATATGACAATACCAATAGAGAAGTGATGGGGACTGTGTAGATTCAGACTCAGGTTGTTCCAGGACAACACGATATTGACTTTCATGTCTTGGACGTTCTCGCGACCTTCAATTTACTCCTAGGGCGGCCGTGGCTGCACCAGGTGAAGGCAGTCTCTTCCACCCTGCACCAAATGCTTAAATACCCTCACGGGAAGGGGATGGCTATAATTTTTGGGAATTCTTCAATCCATCCCCCGCCAGAGGTTTCTACGCTAGTTCTGGAGATCGAACATGGTGCGGAGGATGTGTTCCTATCAGGATTTACCCTAGTCGAGGCCCAGGTTGTACAGAACATACTGGCTATCGATGAGGGGTTATATGTTAGTGCACAGTCTGTGTACCTCATGAACAAGCTCCAGCACATCCCTGGGATGGGATTAGGGAAAAGTGGCGGGAAAGGCATCGCAGCATCAGCTGAAGTGCCGCATAACCCGTATACCTTTAGCCTAGGTTATCTGCTTACCAAAGAGGACTGGGCCAGGAAAGGCAAAGAGATGGCCGGAAGAGTCAGAGAAAAGCAGGCTGGGAAGCATTATGAGCTGATGCACCAACCTATCCAGGGGACCCTAAACAGACGCTTTGTCCGGGAGGGAGAAGACTTCCCATTCTGCGGCTTCCCAGAGCCATGGCTAAACGCAGAGAGACAGCGGTTGCCGGGATTTGAGATTTTCTTTGACTTGCAATTGTCCGGGGATAATGTTGCCGAAGAGCAGACAGACCCACCAGCTGAGGCTGAGTAGTTCAGGGAGGAGGATTCCGAGAGCGCAGAGATTGAAATAGGGGTAGCACTGGTTTGTCTACTTTCGGATCCTTCGATCGTACATCAGTGCTTTGGGGATAACTTCTCGGTGTCCATGATCGGGAATGAAGCGGCTGTGAGCCCATATTCACATATTCTGGATGCATCCATCGCAACCTCCCTCGTCTGGCAATACGAGAAGGGATTCTTATCGAGCAGCACTGGGTCAGGTAGTGAGCCGGAATCTGATTCCACTGAGTCTGTGGAGTCAGAATTAGGTTCTAGCTCGTCTGAGTCTGAGTCCGGTATTCTTGGGGCTGACAACTTGGATGCCGCAGTCCTATTTAGGTCATCTTTTTCTTTTTCCTTTAAGTCTGTTATAACAGAGGAATCAGGTGATTTGGAAGTGATTAATGAGAATTGCGCGGCTGTGGCCTTTGAGTACTTTTATGTGCCCTTAATTTATTGCATTAATCAAGACTTTCAAAATTTCGATGAAAACGACGAGGAAGAAATTCCTCCCATTTTGAAATATTTGCTTGATCAAGAGCATGAGAGGTTTGTAAAATCCTTGGTTGATGAAATCACCACAATTAATGTGGGTACTGAGAAGGACCCACAGCTGGTCCAGATCGGGTCCACGTTGTCTTCGGAGGAGCGCGAGCGCTTAGTCGCTTTGTTAAAAGATTTCAAAGATGTTTTCGCGTGGTCCTACGAAGACATGCATGGAATCGATCCTGAGATTGTACAACACCGTATCCCTCTTGACCCAGAGGCCCGACCTGTTAAGCAGAAGTTCAAAAGGATCTGCCCAGACTGGGCTCTCAAGATCAAAGAAGAGGTCACCAAGCAAATTGACGCAGGGTTCCTGCTGGTATCTGAATACCCAACTTGGTTGGTCAATATAGTTCTAGTGCCAAAGAAGGACGGTAGGATTCTGGTATGTGTGGACTTCGGGGATTTGAATAAAGCCAGTCCGAAGGACGACTTTCCTCTACCGCATATCGACGAATTAGTGGACTTCACTGCTGGGCATGCACTGCTCTCATTCATGGATGGGTTTTCTAGCTACAATCAGATTTTGATGGCACCCGAAGACCGGGAGAAGACGGCTTTCACCACCCCGTGGGGAACCTATTGTTATAGGGTGATGCCGTTTGGGCTAAAGAACGCTAGGGCTACGTATCAACAGGCTGCGACCACAATATTGCATGATATGATCCATAAAGAGGTTGAGGTGTACGTGGATGATATGATTGTCAAGTCCAAGGAAAGAGAGGGCCATTACACTGCTTTGTAGAAATTCATCCAAAGGATCAGAGAGTATCGGTTGCGGCTGAATCCTCAGAAATGTACGTTTGGTGTTACAGCAGGGAAAATGCTGGGGTTCTTGATCACACAGAGATGTATCAAGGTCGATCCTTCTAAAATCAAGGCCATCTTAGAAAGGCCACCACCAAGGACTAAAAAGGAGGTGCGAGGCTTTTTGGGTAAAGTGCAATTCATAAGACGCTTTATTGTAAAATTAACCTTGACTTGTGAACCACTCTTTGGTCTCCTGAAGAAAGGAAAGAAGTTTCAATGGGACAGCCGATGCCAAGCTGCTTTTGAATAGATCAAGCAATATATACAGAACCCATCTGTCTTGTCACCGCCTGAGCCGGGAAAATCGTTGATTCTGTACCTTTCAGTGACTGAAACTACGATGGGCTGCATTCTCGCACAGGAGTCTGAGGACAAAGTGGAGAAGGCTATCTACTACTTGAGGAAGAAAATGCTAGATTACGAGACCCGGTACACTCTGCTGGAGAAGGCTTGTCTGGCCTTGGTATGGGCTACCAGGAAGCTAAGGCATTACCTGTTAGCTCACTCCATAATATTGGTTTCAAGATTAGATCCCATCAAATATCTCTTCGAGAAACCGGCGCTTACGGGTAGGCTAGCTCGTTGGTTGCTTCTGCTTTCCAAATTCGATTTGAAGTACATGACGCGCAAGTCAGTGAAAGGGAGAGCGGTAGCGGAGTTCCTAGCCGATCACCCAGTTGAAGGGGACGAAGCAGTTGAGTATTTGTTCCCAGACGAGGCCATTTTGCATGTCGAAGAAGAGACTTGGACGATGTACTTTAACGGAGCGTCAAACCAATATGGGTATGGGATAGGGGTGTTACTGATAGCACCCGACAATTCCCGCATACCCTTAGCATTCAAACTCCGGTTTAGAGTATCGAACAATGAGGCAGAGTATGAGGCATGTATTGCCGGTTTAGAAGCAGCCTTAGAACTAGGGGCAAAACGGTTGAATGTCATCGGGGACTCGAACCTTGTTGTATCTCAAGCTAAAGGAGATTGGAAAGTTAAAGAAGAAAAGATGAAAATCTATCACCAGACCTTGGACGTGCTAATTCCTCGATATGAGAAACTGAATTTCGCCCATCTGTTAAGAGAGAACAACAGGTTCGCTGATTCATTAGCAACTCTATCTTCTATGATAAACATCCATTTCGGAGTCCGGATGCGTCCGATCATCATCGAACAGAAATTCGTGCCAGCCTACGAGCTGATTGATGCAATAGATAAGGTACAAGATGAGAATCCTTGGTATTACGATGTCTGGAACTTTTTGGAAAAAGAGGCGTATCCACCAGGGAAAAATGCCAAAGATAAGAGGGCAATTCGAAGAATGGCTGCTCAGTTCATCATCTGCGGGGGTAAATTGTACAAGAGAGGTCATCTTGGGATGCATAAACTGTATGTTGATGCTGAAGAATCTAAGCGCCTGATGGAGGCCATCCATGGAGGAGAGTGTGGAGTGCACATGAACGGGGTGATGCTAGCTTGGAAGATCCTTAGACAGGGTTATTACTAGTCCACCATGGAAGAGGATTGTATTGGCTTTGTTCGGCGATGCCACAAATGTTAGATCCATGCAAACCGCATGAACATTCCGCCGCCGAAGCTGTACAACATGACTTCGCCATGGCCGTTTTCAGTTTGGGAGATTGATGTAATTGGGGCTGTCACTTCGAAGGGGTCCAATGGTCATGAATACATTCTGGTAGCGATAGACTATTTTACGAAGTAGGTTGAGGCCCAATCTTACGCGGTGTTAAAGGCATCGCATGTTGCTAAGTTCATCAGAAACAACATCATCTGTCGTTACGGGGTCCTGAACGAGATTATTTCGGATAATGGTTCCCACTTCAAGAAGGAGGTGATCAATTTGTTGGAGAAGTACAACGTGGCTTTTCATAAGTCGTTTACGTATTGGCCGCAAACCAACGGAGCAGTTGAGGCCACCAACAAGAACATCAAGCACATTCTGCAGAAGATGGTGGAAACCTACCGGGACTGGCCAGATAAGCTGCCATTCGCTCTGTGGGGCTACCGGACTTTTATTCGATCTTTTACTGGAGCAACTCCATATTCTTTGGTTTACGGGATGGAGGCTGTTCTGCCTATCAAAGTTGAGGTTCCGTCATTACGGGTATTGGCTGAGTGTCAGATAGCTGAGGCAGATTGGCAGCAAAGTAGGTTCGAAGAACTCATGCTCTTTGACGAAAGAAGGCTGAAAGCACTGTATCACGTCCAGGGTTATCAATGAAGAATTGCCAGGGCTTTCAACAAGAAGGTTAAGTCCAGGAATTTGAAAGAAGGGGATCTTGTGCTCAAAGACAACCGAGCTCCTATCCACGACCCTAGGGGCAAGTTAAGACCCAATTGGACTGGTTCTTACATTATCAAGTCTATCTGGTCAGGTGGAGCTGTCGTTCTGATGGACCTAGATGGCCTAGAGTTCTCCCAACCGATCAACATGGACAAGTTGAAGAAATACTATCCCAGAGTGGCTCGCTAGGCCGAAAACCCGAAAGGGCAACCTAGGCAAAAGTTAGAGCATGAAAAAATAAAAACTGAGCTCGCAAGGTTGAAAACCAAGAAAGGGCAGCCTTGGCAAAAGTTAGAGTGCAAAAGAAGAGTGTTAATACACGAGTGAACCTAAGCCGAACTACGTAAGGCTTGATTCCCATCTTTGGGATACGTAGGCAACTTCATTCTGAAGTCCAGCCATAAACACTTCCCCCATCAACTTTGTCCGTGTGATCATGTTGGTCATCTTTGTCTATTCTACATTCAAGAGCTCGGTTGTGATCTCTAGTGCAGTGCTATTCAGACTAGGGGCAACTTTCCAGTTGATGGGATCCGGGGTTGTACATCTCAGTGATAGATCTCGGGCGTGTCCAGTTTTGATCCATATCGAAAATGGTTTTGAAAAGTTTTGATAAAAGTTGATTTTGCTCAAATTAATCTTTTTACGACTTAGACCATTTTTGGACTAAACGAAAAATTTTCAGTACCCACAACCTTCAATTACATTGATTTCAGTACAAAGTTCTCCTACTCTTGAATACAAATTGAAGTTGCTTTTTATTACATTCATAAAGAAAACTTGAAAGTACTGATTAAAGCAAATAAATTCGGGGCATAGTCAAGTGTTCTTGTGTCCCCTCTCAGAGCTGGTCGAAGCCTCTGATGCCAAAGTAGGCCCAGTCTACGCCTCTTCATCAATCTAAGCTATGCACTCATCAGAGAGGGTGCAACTGAAGGTGGAGCGGGGGCCAGAAGCTCTCTCGTCCTCCATGCTGTGGCATACCGAGCTAACTGTGTGCCTCGAACTGGAAATGCAGTAGGGTACTCTATCCCCTCTGCTGGGCAAGTCTGATCATGTCCAAACTGGCGCCGGAATCAGAATGGGAAGTAAAAGACACAGTGAGTCAGGCCGATCAACTGAATCCTGGGCTGGCGAGACATGCTGTAACTCATCGCCGACGGATTGAGCCAGGGGCAGCGCCAAACAATATTGGTAGCGGATAGACTGTATATCCATTCGTACCACCATCCCTCGTCAGGGGCATCGACTAGACGTCGTCGGAAGAAATAGCCGCGAGCTGAATATGCTGGGCATGAGTCCACAACCTTTAACTTATCCATCAACTATATCTGGGGAGGGATGAAAAATGAGAGATTAAAGAATAGAGAGGTGTACGTGGAGAGAAAAGTAAGAAAAAGGATTTTGAGAGGAAAAACCAAGCCTGAGGGCCGAGTGATGTGAGAAATATATGTGAGATAGGGTGGGAAACATTACCTGCAATAGTAGTGGACTCCCCACAAATCTAGTTGACTCTTAGCGATGGAAAGCATCCAAACCCATTAATGTCTCGGCCAGTGTCATGGCAATGCAGCTCTTGCCCTCTTTCAAGCCCTAGGTAACCTCAATCAACCGAATGCTAGACCCTCCGGAGCCTGAGGCAAGCAAAAAATGGGACAGCTTGCACAAGCAAAGCGTATGTCGCCGAAAACCCTGCCAGTGATGATCGCCGCGGTCACCGGCATCAGAAAACCGATAAACCAAGCTCGGGATGTCCAATTCCCCATTACGGATCAAAGACCGAGCGTCATGTATAGTGAGCCCGTACATCCGTCCTAAGGCTTGGATGTGGCCAAAACGGAATTGCGACAAAATCTCTTCCTCGCGTTCGGACTCCATCAAAGCTTAGAAGTCTTCAAAAGTGAGACATATCTCTTGTCCGCCAAACCTAAAGACGTGTGTCATCGGATTCCAAAATCTTGCCGCGGCATGAAGGAACGAAAAGCGCAGCGGGATCCGGCCCAGCGTGAATAGTGCATTTATGCCGAAGCCCCTGATGTTTAACTTTTCCGAGCCATCCAAGGTAGCAATCCAATTTGTGAGATTTTCAACAAGAAACGCTTCCATTTTGGTGCAAAACTCAGTTAGAATGAGGGGACCACGAAGCTGGAACCTTTATGAAGGATAAGGCACTGATTAGAGGACAAGTGTCAGAAAACTAGAGGTTCCCAGGCCAAGTGGTCGGCCGACCACTTTTTCTAGTCGGCTAGCTACTTTTCCTGGTCTGCAGAACAAAAAAAAAAAAAAAACTGGTCGGCAAGCTCTAAAAGTGGTCGGCCATGTGCAAAAAATGTGGTCTCTAGCTGTTTCTTGTCTCTAGAAGGGAGTCTCTAACTTTCCTGTGTGTTGAGAGTACTAAAGGTCTGAGTTTACCTTATTTCGGATGCGTTCCGGAGCTTTGTTTGTCCAAAACGCATTTGTTTATCGAGTTGTTGCTCTTTGATTATCGAGTTGTTTCTCTTTGTTTATCGAGCTGTTGCTCGTTGCTTATCGAGTTGTAAACTTGTTAAGGTTTTGTTGTTTCTTAGTGAGTTAAGTTGTTTAGTTTGTTTCGTTGGTTCACTACTTGACTTGGCAATACACGATGTTCAATTTTCATTCAGTCTCATTTTTGTGCAAAATGATGCGATGCGATGCTTAGAATACAAATACCACACTTTTGAACAAAAAGCTATTTTCATTCCATCATAGCTTCTTTTCACAACATTTTACAAAAAGGGTACAAGTTTTAAAGAAAATAAAATTGCCTAAGCTGTACAATGTGCTACAACTACATGTAAAAAGAAAAATAAAGCATGAACATCTGCATCAGTGCTATTAAGCTTCAGACCGAGAGGCCCTCTTCGCCCTCTTCGGCTGAGCAGCCTCTGCGCCACCATCGTCGACATCTCCGTCTGAATCAGAGCTGCCGTCCTCGGAATCCTCCTTGGCGTCACCTCCGTCCTCAGAACCGGAACCGGAGTCATCATCCCTGCCTGCAGATGTCTTTGACTATGGATGTGGCGACTCCTCCTCCTCGCTGGACTCCTCGTCATGTCTGATAGGTGCTCTACGTCTCCCCCGGCTGCGTGCTGAGGCCCCTCTCCCAGCTGCTCGAGAAGGCATGGATGGCCTGACCTGTAGTGGTGTGGCCTGAAAAAGGCAGTTTGAATACATCAGCCAGAGTATGTATATCAGATGCAAGAATGGTACATAGAGTGTGTGGATGTAGATATGGTATGTGAATGTGATGTGTCAGATGTGCTCTACACATGCAGTGAATCAATATAGTGAAATGTTCAGTCCCCATATGTCATCAGAAGTATGATAAATACAAGGAAATTGAAAAGTACCGGAATGTCGGAGGCGTACAGCAGCGTCTCCTTTCGCAAGACCATGCTCTCGAGTGAGGCCACCACTCCGAGCAACCCCTCAGTATACTCTTTGGGAGGCTGCAAATGCAAGTTCAAGTCATCAGTGAGTGAATGAAGGAATGTCTAAATATCTGAGTGATAAATGAAAAGTGTAGAGCATATCGGTGGTGAGTCAGGGTCACTAACGTATCGATGATCGAGCAATAGAGGCTCCAGTGGAATCGGGTAAGATGACCCATATTGCCAGCCCGTCAGCTCGGTTGGAAGATCTGGCCACCCAGCATACTGGCAAGTCGAGGGCTTCTCTTTAGCCCTACCCCTCAATGTGCTAGCCCTGCTAGTGGAATGGATGTCTGCAGCTCGAGCGCGACTCGATGACAGTATATCAGCAGCCCTCCTCGTAAGAGTACAGACACCTGTCAGTGGAGGCATCAAGTATGTATGGCGGTATGTCGCGTACTCCCCCTCTTCTAGGAAAAGAGCTGCGTCGACACCCAACATAAGGTCGTCAACCTCCTGGGGAGTGAGGCTCTCTGTGGACCGCATGTCCAGTGGAGGCGCTGAGGGGATCTCTTGAGCGGGATTGCCCATCGTCTGGCGCATGAAGCAATCCCTGAGAAACCAGGCTTTGTCGACTGGTCCCTCAAACAAAACCCTGTATCGGGAGGCACCCTATGCCCCGACGAACTGGAACCGGGAATACCCGGGCATCGCCAGCCAAGGCTGCCAAGTGATCTGCGGATAGCAAGTGCATAAACTGATTAGATGTCATAAGTATGCAAGATGAATCAAAGCTGAGAGCATAAAGAACTGGAAGTTCTGGATTACCTCGTTCGCCTGCACCATGTTGAAATACTGCCGGAGATATGGCAATGTCTCCCGAGGCCTAGACCGACACTGACCCTCGAATCTGCGCGAGTACGGTATCTTAAGCGGTGCCTCGACCTCTAGTTCGAGAACGAGTGTCGGGAAGTAGGTGTAAGCCCACAGCTATGAAAGGCAAGATAGTGGTAATAAGAATATAGAATGTATAGAAAATGCAGAGTGCTGAGTGCAGAATGCCAATACAGAATGTATAGAAAATGCAGAATGCTGAGTGCAGAATGTAATGTGTGCAGTGTGTAGTGTACAGATAATGAAAAGCAGAAATGTAAATCAAGGGGGCAGAATGTACCTCCCAGGCTCGCCAGTAGCCACCTACTATGGTCCCCCCGCTCTCAGGAGGTCGCGCTCATGTAGCAATAAAGGGTAGCGAGGCCAACGCCGCCCCAATCAAAGTGCCGGACCTATGATAGGTCTACTAGAGCACTGAGAAGATAAAGCCCGACTGTGTTCCCCCTGTCAGAGAACAGAGTGGTCCCGAGGAGGAACATAAAAAATCCCTGGGCATACTACTGTATGGCCTCAATAGTCTCAGGCGTAGTCTTTCTGTACTGCTCCGCAAACCAGGTGTACCTAACCATGGCCGGTGATCTACAGGGCGACGGATGGGCTCCGAGCAGATAAGTCCAAGCCGCCTCCCACTCACCCATATCGGTGTCGTATGGGATCGACCGGCCTGCCACGTCGAGGTCTGTCAGTATGGAAAAGTCATACGGGGTCGTCGTCATGTCCCCGATGGCAGAAAAATAGAAGGAGTTGGTGGTGTCCCATCATCTCTCTACAAGTGCGCCCAAAAAGGTCCTGCTCACCGGATGACGCGACAACCCCATACAAAACGGACCAAACCTGGCCTCATGTACAATATACCGAACGACATCTGGGAGCTCCATGTACCACTCCCTCGCAATAATAGATCCGTAACCCCATGTGAAACGGGAAGATACCTACATTTAGAATGAATAGATGTAATCAGTTTCAAATAAACAGAATGCTATGTTATGAACTGTGTGTTCAGATTGAGTAGTGTTATGAGCCGTGTGCAAATAAACAGAATGCTGTGTTATGAACTGTGTGTTCAGATTGAGCAGTGTTATGAGCCGTGTGCAATTAAAAGAATGCTGTGTTATGAACCATGTGTTCAGATTGAGCAGTGTTATGTTATGGGCCGTGTGCAATTAAAAAAATGCTGTATTATGAGCTGTGTGTTCAAAATTAAAAGAATACTGCGTTATGAACTGCGTGTTCAGATTGAGCAAAATACTGCGTTATGAACTGTGTGTTCAGATTGAGCAAATACTACGTTATGAACTATGTGTTCAGATTGAGCAAATACTGCGTTATGAACTGTGTGTTCAGATTGAGCAAAATACTACGTTATGAACTGTGTGTTCAGATTGAGCAAATACTGCGTTATGAACTGTGTGTTCAGATTGAGCAGTGTTATGAGCTGTGTGCCCAAAATGTGCTGCGTGCCCAAAATGTGCTACGTGCCCAAATGTGCTGTGTGCCCAAAATGTGCTGTGTGCCCAAAATGAGCTGTGTGCCCAAATGAACCGAATACTGTGTGCAAGTTGTGTTCAAGAATGAGTAGAAGTACTATGTATGTAAATGTGTTCAGAACAAGCAGATGAAATACATAGCAAAAGCATGAAATGTGCAAGAAATGCAAAATGCATCGCAGAAAATGAAAAAATGAAGTACGCACCTCTCGCGCATGATGAGATAGGTGGGACTCAGTCTCCCGTAGCAGCAAGTTTGCGGGTGCTCAGCGCGCGAAGTCCGTAAAATGGTGAAAGGTGCTAGGAGGTAGGATGTGCTCCTGCAGGTGGTACCTCTCCGGGTCGAACGGCCGCATCCTCGGAGGCAACGGTATAATGTCGGGCTCATCCTCTACTCTCGGGGAGCCTCCGTCACATGGAATATCGTCGGCCATCTGAAGAAATCTGCAAAAAGATGCAAACATGAGCGAAATGAGCCAAAATTGCAAAAAGTCAACAAAAGTAAACTCTTGGGAAGAGAAAAAGTCAACAAAAGTCAACGCCCGAGAAAAGGTGCTAAACTTCGAGACAAACATACCTCAAGTGATGAAAATGGAGAAAAAAGCTCTGAAAACAAATTCTAATCGGTTCAAAATGAAGAGAATCGAAAGTTTTCGCGAAACAACTTCGCGCGGGACATTGGAAAACATGTATAAAGTACAGATCTGAGAGAGAAAAGGGTCTAGAAGCAATGGAGAATGTGTTTCGGCCTTGTGTTTATGAGCAAAAGTGATTTGGATGTGTATACTTAAAGATTCGGCCTTGAAAAGACCAATCTGTCCCTGTTTTGCTAAACTGGTCGGCCAGCCAGTTTTTCTGGTCGGCCGACCACTTAAGTGGTCAACAACTGGTCGGCCACTAATCTAGGTGGTTGGCCACCCTCCTGGATGATCTTCAAGGCTCCATTGTTCTCCCTGTGTGTTTTTGTGATGATTGGAGTCCTTGGCTCTCGAGAAAGTACAAGAAAAATACACTTTTCGGTGCGAAATCGTCCCTGCGAGAACTTTGATTCAAGTCTTCGATGCGTAGCTCATCGTCACTCGTCAAGAGCAAGGTGTATCCTTTTTGAATACATTGTGACCCCTTCAAGAGGTAAATCAGAGGTTTTCGTTAAGTTATTCTTGTTAAGGCTTGTATCTCTTTTTTTTTAGTATTTTGCTTCGAGTATGCTATTGAAGGCGAGTTTCTCTCGCATTGTCATGCACACTTTACTTGCGTTGTCATGCACGTTTCTCTTGCATTGTTATGTATTTCATCCGCATTGTTATGCGGACACTTAGGTTGCATTGTCATGCATCCCTTCATCCGCATTGTTATGCGCACACTTAGGTTGCATTGTCATGCACCCCTTCACCCGCGTTGTCGCGCACACTTAGGTTTCATTGTCATGCACTCTTCACTTGCGTTGTCACGTACGTTTCGCCCACATTGTTATGCATACTCCACCTGCATTGTTATGCTCTTTTCACTTGCGTTGTCACGCACTTTTCACTTGCATTGCTCTGTATATTTCCATCGGCATCATATGTGCACGCGTTTGTCTTGTATTGATATTGTATCTTAATATAGCGTTGAACATATGTTGCCAACTATATTGTACCTGTTGAGTTTCTTTCTTGTACAGGCACGATATTGTATGTACGGCTCATTTGAAGCTAGTGCGACCAGACGTTATTGTATGTACAGTTCATTTGAGGCTGGTGCGACCAGACGGTATTGTATGTACGGTTCATTTGAACTTCTCTTCCTTCTCCGCGTGAGACGCAGTGAGAATTGCATAATTTTCTTACATCCTTTCTGCATGAAATGTAGTTTGGTTCTCATTCGCTTGCTTAAACTGTTGCATTTATTTTGTATATTTGCTTCATTATAGCTTTCTTTGCATGATCATAAGTTATGCTCGACATTGTGCATGTCATTTGCATCTTGCCCCTGCCTGCGGGCACATCTTTTTGTTATCTTGCCTGTTTGTCTAAGTCTTCGGCCTTGTCAAAAATGGGTCGTCTCTAGACTTTGACATTCACTCCCGTCACTTATGACTTCCGAGTTCTGTCAAAGAGGGGCAACTGTAGACATCCTATTTTTGACCGACCTTAAGACTCAGATGTCAACGATTGAGCGCTCGGTGATAGAGCATGTTGTGCTCGTTTCGAGTTTCCAGAGTTTTCGGCTAAGTGCCTTACCTCCGGGTCTCTGAACTCTTTGTGCTTTGGCTCAGTTTGTCGACTGAACCTTGTTTTCTCTTCCTTGGAGGGAGGGAAAGGTCTTGTAGACCATCCTTTTGTGGTAGTAGACCACTTTTCTTGCTTGGAGACCAGTTTTTGGTTTTCGGAGCCTTCGACCGCGCGCCTTGTCTCGGGACTGCTTAACGTTCTCCGTTTGGCTTGGTTTTTGGACCACACCTTGTTGCCTTGGCCTAGAGGGCCACTGTGGTCTGGGAGACCACTTTTGTGGTCGTAAACCACTTTTGGTGCCCGTAGACTAATTTTTGAGGCTCCCGGCCGCGCGCCTTGTCTCTCGGACTCTCGTCTTGCATCCTTTTTGGTTTATTTTTGGTACAAACCTTGTTTTCCTTGTTTGGAAGGTGGTATAAGGGTGGGAGGCCAGTTCTTCCCTTGGGAGACCACTTTCCTTCCTGCCAGCCAGTTTTCTGGTTGGCCAACTGGTTTTCTTGGTTTTTGAACCACCTTTTCTGGTCGGCCACCACACTACCACCTTGCTTTCAGTGTGCAGACCATCTCTCACCATGGCCGACCACTTTCTTCTCTAGTCGACCCCTTCCACTGGTCGACCGACCAGTAGAAGTAGCTGGCTGACCACTTCAAGTGGTCGGCTTCTTTCCAGTACTTTTTTGGAGATATTTTTAGGCCAGCTGTTACAACGAGAAGGCACAGAAGCCATCCTCCATACACGTGTATAGAGGGATGGCTTTAGGCCAAAAGCTTGTCCAAGGAGCTTGTTGCTTGGTTCTCTATATAAGAGAACCTTCCCCCTCCTCCTCCAGGTTTAGAAAAAGTGCTTGAGCTATACATATACACCTTTGTCTCTATATTGCTCTCCTTCTTCATTTTTGTGCCTTAAAGTGTCATTTTATCATACTATTGCACACAAACACACACTCAAACACCATACTTTTGTTGCTGAGGCTTCTTGAGGTTGGTTTTGGTGTTTTTGGACTGGTTTTGATCCAAGAAAACTGCTGGAGTGGTAGCCTTGAAGAGGTTCTGCAAGGGTGAGTCAACTAACCCTTTAACCCTTTGTTTTGATTAAGCTTTTGAACCTATTTGCATGCGGTTTTTGGCTTGAATTTCTACTGTAAAAAGTTCTGATTTTTAGTGCTTAACATGTTTGTTTAAGGTCTCTTTTGTGTTGGGGGTAGTATACCCCCTCTTAGGCCTTGTTAGGCCTTGTTTTGAGCCATTCCTTTAGGCTCTTGTTTTAGTCTTTGCATGACCTTTCTACCACTGAATTCCAAAGGAATTTCAGTGGAGGAAATGGTGTTTTGAGGTCCCAAGTAGGAGAGGGTCATCCCCTCTCCTTGTGTTCTTGAATGCTTGCTTCATGTTTGAGCATGTTTGTTAAGCTTGTGTTGGCCACATCCAGCCTATTTTAGACTTTATTTCAGCATGGCATACCACTTTTTTGACTTGGTTTTGTCATCTCCTGCATGCCTTATACACTTGTAGTGTAAATCTTGCAAACTAGCTTTGTGTGCTTCATGAAGTAGCACGTCTTTCTAGCTTGTTTTGAGTCCATCTCAGCATGTTCTTGGTGTTGTTTTTCCATGATATACCTCTGTTAAGGTTTGGTTTGATAGCCCCATGCATGCTCCATGCTCTTGTGGTGCAATTCCATGAATTAGCCTAATGGGTATCATGCTTTAGACAGTTATTCTAACATGATTTTGGCTTAACTCCAAGAAGCTTTTGTTTATGTTTTAACATGATCTAGCTGTGATTTGTGTTGTCTTGGTCATGCATGCCATGCTTTGTATAGCTATTGTGCATTTTAGCTTGTTAGCTTTGTGTATTGAGTCCACTAGCATGCATTGCTTGGTCTATTTGAATGATTTGGCATTATTTGTTATGAGATTTCAGTGCATGTTTCATGGTCATACACTCTCATCTTTCACTTATTTCATGCTTTGAAGGGTTGGTCCTTTATGCCTTAAACATGAGCCATTGCGTAGGCCTTTATGCCTAAGCTTGCGAGCTATCATTTCAGTGTGTTTTTGGGTTATTTTTCCATAATATAACTCTGATTTTTATTGGCGAAGCCATCTCATGCTTGGACTTGGCAGGTGTAGTGTAATCCTCCCTTTTGGCCTTTTATATTCCATGCTCCATGCTCTCCATGCTAGCTTATTTTGGCTTCCTTCCATACATGTTTTAGGATCATTTTGACATGCTCTAGGACTGTTTTGGGTTGCCTCGACCATATGCTTCATGTTTTGTATAGCTATAGTACAAGTGCCTATGCTAGCTTTGAGTTTTGGGCACCATAGCATGCTTCATTTGCATCATGTGCATGATTTGGCATCATTTAACATGACATTTCAGAGCATATAGGACTGCCATGTTCCCACTTCTTTCACTCTTTAAGTGCCTTTGAGTGTTATGCATTGTTGCCTTGTTTGTGGCCTAGTATGCATGCCATCTTGCCTAGGTCCTTGAGCTCCGAATTTAGCATGTTTTGGTCTTTGTTTTGACCTACTTGAGTTCTGTTTGTGGCTAGTTCATGCATTTGTGCCATGTATTGCATGCCCCCTTTGTAGTCCTCTTTACTAGCTTCATGCTTTAAGGACCATAGCATGCTTTGCTTGTGTTGTTTGAATGATTTGGCATCATTCATACTTTATTTCAGAGCTTATAGTGTTGTTACACTCCCAGATTTGTCACTCTTTGAGCACTCTTGAGAGTTGTGCTCTTATGCCTAGTTGATGGGCCATTACATTGAGCATGTTTGTCTTGATCTTCATGCCATAGTTTCATCACCATGGCCACTGATTTGGGCATGACTGAGGGCTGTCCATTTTGGTTTAAGTCCATTGAGCATGTTATGTGAATGTTGTTACATTGCATCATGTTGTTGCATGCTTTTGTTGCCTCGCATTGTGTATGCATGCATTAGCATTGCTTGCATGTCATTAGCTTTGTCAAGTTGATCATGTTACATTGCATTGAGTATGCCATGTTGCATTGCATTGAGTGCATGCCATTTGCATTGTGTGTGCATGCCTTACATTGTGTTTAGAATGATTGGGTTGCATTGCATGCTTGAGTTGAATTGCATGTTTGCATGCTTGAGTTGCATTGCATTTGTTTGGATTAGGTGTTAATCCAAACACGAGAAACGAGGGACGTTTCATACTTGAAGTGATGAAACGTGCCTCAATTCCTGGTTGCCGACCCTCTTGATCATACATGATAGACGTTAAGGCTTTATGTGTTTATGTGTGCATTCATTTCATATTGAATTATGCAATTTGGCTTCTCGGCCATCATGCATCGAGAAGCGTGATTGGTGGCCCGAGGGTCGAGAACCACACTCCCTTGAGCTTATAAAATGATAGGGAGGGTGGTTGTGCACACATACCTTGCAAATACATTGCCATGCCTTTTCTTGCTCTCTATTGCAGCAAACTGGAGAAGTGCAGCAACAAGTGGTCGGCAGACCAGAAAAACTAGCTGGCCGACCACTTTTTCTGGTCCGCAGCAATGGAAAATGGTCGGCTAGTGGCTGGCAACATCAACAACTGGTCAGCCATGTTCCTACAGGTCCCTAAGGTGAGTTAGAAGCTTTCTGGAGCTTGGTGCAAGGTTCTGAGAACAGTTGCAAATAGAGGCAAATCGAGGCGTCGCGTTGGATTTCTGAACGAGGCGACCGAGCATGCATGCACTCCTCATCCCGAGGACCTCTCTTTACTGCTTTCCTTAGCTAGTTTATGCTTTGGTTCTGTATTTAAGTAGTTAATGTGTTTAGCTGCTTATTTGTGTTGTAATAACTAGTTAGTTAACTTGTTAGTTAATTAGCTTTGTTTTATACTTAATTAGTCAGCTTGTCAGTTAATTAATTCTGTTTTGTAATAATTAGTTTAATTAGCTTAGATTAGCTAGTTAGTTTCTTATTCGGACCCTCTGTCAAGAGGGCCAACTGTTGTAATAAGCGTGCGTGTGTGTGATGCATGTCTTCCAACCCCCATTTCTTTCTCCCTTTTACTTAACCGCTTACAATGGTTAGTTTTAGGGCATATTTCGATTAGCACGCCTTATGCTTGCATGCGTGCATCCATTCATCTGTATTGCATGCACCGGGCTAGGCGTATCATACTAATTGCATTGTATTTCAATTCCAATTTAAATATATGTACCAAGTGGCATTTCACATGACATCTTAGAACAGTCGAGCCTATTTTAGTTGCATTTTTGCATGTGTTGCATTAGCCATTTTTACATGAACTAGGATCATGCATGATTTCTAACCAGTTCTTTGTTTTGGCTTGGAGTACACTGTGAGTGTTTATGCTTTAACATACTGCATGAGATGTGTATGTTGCCATGTTAGCATGCTTGCTATGAGGCTAACTGCTTTGTTAATTAACTGCATGAATGCCTGTGGGTGAATGTTGGATTGCTTGAATTGGAACAATTCATTGAAATCTACGACTTAGCCTACTTGCGAGTAGCAAACTTCAAACCGTTTTCAAACAAACGAACATGAAATGTTTTGTTCCAACTTAGACGACCTAGTCTATACTTGTATGCTGTGCGCATCATATAGTAATTCTAGGTTAATAACCGGAATAAGAACACATGTGTTTTCAAAAACAAAATATCATGTTTAGTAAAGGCCGATCTTTTGATCGGGTGAGCGGGGGTGCTCATTGCATGACCTTCCCCTCTTGTACCCAAGTTCCCGAGCCGAGGCAACTTTGGTGATGATGGACACATGGCCTTAGGCACGAGTCAGGGTTTCCTAAATTTCTCCCAAAATAAAACATTTAGGTGGGGACTCTGTATCTGGCAAAGCAGTCCATGTTTGGCACTTCTTTATAAAAATCAGTTTTCCAAAACGATTTGCCAAATTTGGACTCTTTGGTGATTTATCGATCTTGCATTGCACTTTGTGAGATTAGATTCAGAACCGTGACATTGAGTCCGAACTGTAGTAGCTAAAGAACAAAACGAATTCGCGCCCTTGTCACGCGCGGAGAGCGGGAATTCTTCAGGGCGGTCTATAATCAGAAACAGATTCATATACTTGTTCATATTCATTTTCAAAGTTCATACGTTTCGCATCATAGTACATGGCACATCCATTAGCGATAACAAATCTAATGACCCATAAAGGGACATTCGTGAAGGCATTCTAATGACCCATAAGAGAAAAACTATAAGGCATTCCGATGACTTGTGTGCACAGAGACGTTTTCGATGACCCATAAAGGGACGGCCGTAAAGGCATTCTAATGACCCATAAAGGGACCTCATGACCCGTAAAGGGACGCAAAATATCACATGATGCTATGGATGCCACGAGTACAGTTTAGAAACTTGGATGATCATTAATTCACACAAAACATAGCATTTCGGAAACCTAATCATGTCGTATCATCAGAAAATAATCAAAGTCTAACATAACTTTACAGAGTTATTACTCACAAATAACAGATGGCTCCAAACAGACGAATAGAGTAGGCAATTCAGATATCTTGCGGCGTGTAACCTACACAGGTACAAAATGAATACATACTGAATTACATAACCGGAAACATTTACTTTGTTCTTTCTTATCTTGGTGTGTCTCTGCTTTTATCCTCATTGTTGTGACTTAATCATGGCCTAGGAATGCCTAGGATGGAATGAGGATACAAAAATGCACTTGAAAACACTTAACAAAACTTGCTGAAAACAGGGTCCTCACTCGAGCGCAACTTCCTACGCTTGAGCGGACATGCAAAATGTGAGTGGTCGCTTGAGCGGTCTGTAAACTTTTGCAAAAGTTCTAGTTGCTTGATATTTCTACTCGATGGTCGCTCGACGCTCACTCGAGCATGAGAGACATGCCCTCGCTTGAGGGTAACTTTTGTGGCTCGAGTGGCGTGCAAAACAAAAGAACTTCTGGGAGCATGCATTTCAGACTCGAGCAGACTTCTGGTCGCTCGAGCGGACATACAAAATGTGAGTGGTTGCTCGAGCGGTCTGTAAACTTTTGCAAAAGTGCTAGTTGCTTGATATTTCTGCTTGATGCTCGCTCAATGCTCGCTCGAGCGTGAGAGACATGCCCTCACTCGAGCGGCCTGCAAAACAAAAGAACTTATGGGAGTATGAATTTCATGCTCTAGGGGACTTCTGGTCGCTCAAACGGAAGCACACGCACTCAGAGTGGTCGCTCGAGTGTAGATTCCCTCGCTCGAGCGTAGGAGCAGAATTCTAGAATTTCCAGATTTGCTCCCAAATTCAAAACTCAATTTCAAATCCTTCAAAACACATCCTTTTGAACCAAAACTTAGTAAAACATTGAGAAACTCATTGTACATGATGAATTACAAACTATTTTGCAAAATCAAGCCCAAAAGCTATGCCAATTATAGTAAACAAAACTTTAAACTTAGATAACATAACGTGCATGTAATGACATGAATTCCCACCTTCCAAAACATGATCAAATGAGTCATCAAGCTCAAAAACAAGTTGAATTCTTTGAACCAAACTAGGATATGAACATGCATGTGAGAATTCTTGTAAAAACAACTTCAAAACTTCATGATATGCACATGCATGTATGATTTGAGCTACAATTCTTTAATCCTAGCTCATTCTCATGTTAATCCACCTCCTTTACTTGAATTCTTACAAAAACTAACTCAATTACACAACTAAGGGTTGGATTTCTTACCTTAGATGCTCAACTATGGTCTCTCTAGAGTTATTTGGTTGAAGTTCCTAGCCAAATCTCCAAATTCTCGATCAACTCTTATGTTAAAGCCATTCTCCTCTTAGTCTCTCTCTCTTTACACGTTTGAACTCAATCAAGAGGAAATGAGAGTGCAAAAAGTGTATATGAGGTGTTTAGGTGGCGTTATATAGGCTTGGCTAATGGCCTAATTACTTTGTTGATCAACTAGTCAATTGGGCATTAATTTATTCTAATTTAATCATTTCGAATCGAATTTTAATTAAACCTACCACAAAATTCTACAAATCCCAAATAACACATAAATCAAGTCAATTTCTGAATTGGAAGCCGATAAGGCTTTCAATTTGCAAACCGAAACAAAAACATGAGCAGATCTTCCTACGAGGGACATATAAAAGTACAATAATGCATCACGCATGCCATTAATTCAGGATTTGATCTCAATAACTTATCAGACATATTAAATCATGGATTAACGTTAATCATGGGTGGGGGTTGTTACAGTCTATTACCTCAAGCCCAGATCCACCGCATATAAACTCATAGCCGACCTCCTAGACTCTAACACGGGTGTTGGAGATGACTATTTGATCATCTCCGGCAACTGGGAATTTTCACCTTATGATGCTCTTCGTCTCTTCCTTCTGAACTGAGGAGTCTTTAGAAAGGATGATGGTAAGGACTAAGTGCAACCTTTGCACTTCTGTTTAAGTCTATCACTTTATTTCTCTTTATTTGTTCTAATCTCTACCTTTTACTCTTACAGCTCTCCCTCAGCCACCAAAGGGCTTCCGCCAGTCCTTATTCCCTAGCAAAGACCTAAAAAGGCTACTAGGCTTGCCGATTGACCGGCGCAAAGCTCTTTTGCTACTCAACTACATTTCAACCTATATGTCCATTTTGCCTGACGTTCTCCGTCGAAGCAAAACTCCACTTTCAGCCACAACTCCACCTGCTGCTTCATCACCAAGGCCAAATCAGGCCTCTTCCTTAAGCCTAGTAGAAGTTGCATCCACATCTACCCCTCAATCGATTCCACCTTCTCAGCGTCGACGCCGATGTCGAGCTCCACAAAATGCTCTCGCTGGTAGAACTCGTAGCCACTAACATCGATACTCTGAAGAGTCAGCTTATGATCCAGCAAACCCGTCAACAGCCTTGCCAGCAAACCATTTTGGCCCCAAAGTTACCCTCGCTATTACTGCAGAAGACATGGGCCGAAAAGCCGTTGTTGAGGACCTCCTGGCCGACTTGCCAGGAGTGGTCACTGTCGCCTCTTCTTCACCATCTCAATCCCAACCCAAGCAAAGATCAAAAAGAGTGAAGAGGGCTAAGGCAAAAGTCTCTGCCATCCAAATTGAGTTTAAAGATACAATACCAATCTTCAAACTCGTTGAAATTGAGAAAACTGGCTCCGTTGCTGAAAAGTGGCCTGCTGAGGCCGATCCAACTGATATCGCTCGGTCAAAGAAGCCGAGGTCCGAAGCTATGGCAACCTCAGGTGTATTTAAAGCCGGTGAACCTTGGGCCCCAACCATCATGATTGGGGATCGACCAATGACGGCTAGGGATAGCGCCATTGATAGTCTTGAGGTTGGTGCCACCCTCTCTACCGCTGTTCTCCTGCCGACAAATTTAAATCGTGTGGTCGACATCAGCGAGTACGAAAACTTTGCGCTGATGATGCAGCATTCTGTCTTGGTGAGTCTTCAACACTTTTGGCTTTTTACTTCAAGTTTTCTTTATACTTTGAAATTTTACTAACTTAGATAATTTCTTTTCTTCAAAGCTATCCAGCACGCCCACTCCTTCGCAACGAAAGCCGAGGCATTCAAACAGGAGTTGGTGCAAAAGACCAAGGAGGCTGCTGGCTACATTGCCTCCCTGAACAACGCCGAGGCTAAGATGAAAGGTCTATTAAATCAAGCCAAAGCTGCCAAAATTGCTCAAGATTTGGCTGAGGAGAGGGCTGGAGCGGTGGAGGCTATGGCCGCGGTTCTCAAAGCCGATGTCAAGGAGGTTGAAGTCAAAACACCCGAAGCCCAGGCAGAGCTTCGAGAGGCCTTGGCCACCAAGAAAGCCGAAATCAAGGCCGCCGACGAGAAGGCATTCTTAGAGGGGTAGGTCGTCGTCCATCATGCATACAAAGCCCAAGTCAACCAAGCCTACAACTGAGGCTTTTTCCTCAGCTGGATGGCGGCTCTAAATAAGCTCGCTGTCCCAATGGACTCCCCCTTGAGAGACATTAATCAACTCCAAACACCTTTTGCTCCAACTCTTTAGGGCTCAGAAGGTGGAGCTGAGGATGATGATACCGAGGCTGATGATGCCGATGAAGAGGAGACTGCTATTGGGACCAAGTCCCCCACTCTGAACGAGCAAGTCCTGAAATTGACGCAGGATGAGGAAGACGAGGTCTCCAAGAGTGTGTCTCCCAAAAAGATAACTAGCGAAGCCGAGATCCATATCGCCGAGAAGAGCCTTGACCAGACTCTTTTTGAGATTGATGCTGAGATTGAGACTGATAAAAATGCCGAAAAGAGTTCCCAGCTGTCTACTAAGGCCGAAACACCGCCAATTGCCTAAGTAGAACAGTCTGAGATCAATGCCCAAGATCCTAGTGCTTAGGAATCTCAATTTTTCACTGTACTTTTGGTTTTCTTTGAACAAGTTGTAATCTTTTTGAACAATGTTTTAGCTTTTACATTTGGCCAATGTGCCCCTCATATATCCGAACAAGTTTTCTTCTTTCAATGCAAGTTTTCTTTTGTAACTTGGACAAGCAATTTCTTATGCCAGGCCGAAGTGCCTTTTTGTATCTGAACAAGTTGCTTTGTTGAATGTATGCCTTCTTTCCTTCTAAGTGTTGCATGCCTTCTTTTCTTTATGCTTTACTGCTTTTATTTTATGCATGTTTCTATACTTAGAATATTTTTTGGATTTCTTCAAAGTACACCTTAATTGTGTATTCACTTCGGGGTAAAATACCTCGGATATACCCTGACAGTTTGTTTCGACGAACAACTGGAATACCTAAGCTATCACTTAAAAATGTTTTAAAACATTTTTACAAGTGCTTTATTCAATATACTTGCTTTTTCACTTTCACTTACTGTCTTCTATCAAGACTTCACCCTTCCGAGCTTGACAACTTGGTTAGTCATCTCGGGTAAGATGTACCTCAAATACATCTTTCATTATTACCTCGGCTAATCTTAAACTTGTAAATTTCTAAAAATTTCAACAAGTTCTAAGTTTCTCAAGTTTTACTCATCACTTCTACTCCCTGCCCCCTGATGTGACCCTAAGTTCCACTTAAGTTCACATTATTCGTTTATGGCCTTTCACCAAAGTCAGATTAAAACAAAGACTAACCAAGGTCCACCCTTGGTTTCTCTATTAATTGACTTTAGTTCCATTCTGAGTTTAACTCTGCCGACATGGCAAGCCTAGGTTAATTCAACTGAGTTCAACTCTATTATATGCAAGTATAATTGCCATATAATAAGTCTAAGTTATTCGTCATGTTTCATTCAGAAACATTACCAACTTAGTTCAACTCTATTATATGCAAGTATAATTCAACTCTACCATATAATAAGTCTAATTTATTCATCATGTTTCATTCAGAAACATCGCCAACTTAGTTCAACTCTTTTATATGCAAGTATATTTCAACTCTGCCATATAATAAGTCTAAGTTATTCGTCATGTTTCATTCAGAAACATCACCAACTTAGTTCAACTCTATTATATGCAAGTATAATTCAACTCTGCTATATGATAAGTCTAAGTTAGTCGTCACGTTTCATTCAGAAACATCGTCATAGGACTGGTCAGTTCTATCGCACAAATTTCAAAATCACAAAAATCAAACTAGCATTTTATTATTACTTCGGCTAATAAAATTATGACATAAACTTCAAAATACAAAAAACTAATGATAAAAAAACTTTAAGTTGCAAGTGTTCTAGGGTCCTGGTAACTCTTAGCCCTCTGTGTCTTCAAGCCGATATGCCTCATTGTCGGCAACCGAGATGATTCTATAAGGGCCCTCTCTAGGATCCTTCTTGTTGAAGACAACTTTTCTCAGGATGAGGTCCCCAACCTTGAACTCTCTTGGGTTGACCTTCTTGTTGTAAGCCCTAGCAAGTTATTGTTGGTACGCCCCTAGCTGAATTGCTGCTCTCTCTCTTTTCTCCTCCAGTAGGTCTAGATCTCGGGTCAGGATCGCCTCATTAGTCCCATTCTCTACTCCCTAGGTTTTGATCCCAGGGATGCCGACTTCCAGTGGGATAATTGCTTCAGTGCCATAAGCCATGGCAAAAGGAGACTCCCCAATTGATCTTCTCGGTGTAGTCCGATATGCCCAAAGTACATTACGCAACTCTTCCACCCACTTCCTTTTTGTTGCTTCCAGCCTCTTTTTGATCCCATCCAAGATGGTCTTATTAGATGCTTCTGCTTGACCATTACTCTGAGGGAAACTTGGAGTAGAGTAGTAATTCTTGATTTTGTACTTTACATAGAAGCTTTTGATTAGCTTACTGTCAAACTGTATACTATTGTCTGTTATTATTGCCTTTGGAATCCCAAACCTGGTGATGATGTTCTTCCATATGAAGTTCTTCACATCAATATCTTGAATTTTTGCAAGGGATTCAGCTTCTACCCACTTCATGAAGTAATCTGTTGCTACCAGCATAAACTTTCTTTGCCCAGTTACTTAGGGCAGTTGTCTAACAAGATCTATGACCCACTAGGAAAATGCCCAAGGGCTGGATACTGGGTTCAAATATGCTGTTGGTTGATGTATCAGAGGTGCAAACCTTTGACACTTTTCGCATTTTCTGACGTAGGCTTCAACATCCTTCTGCATGTAGGGCCACCAGTACCCTTGAGTAATGGCCCTATGAGCAAGTGATATGCCCTAGCATGGCTTCCATATACTCCTTCATGTATTTCATACAAGAAGTCTTCAACCTGGGAGGGATACACACATCTCAAAAGGGGCCCAGTAAAGGACCTTCTGTAGAGATGGCTTTCTGTTGTTAGGCTAAACCTTGCCGACTTCAATCTGGTTTTATGTGCCTCTTTGTGATCATCCGACAACTTGCCGTCCCTCAGGAACATTACTACTGCATCCGTCTAGCTTAGGCCCATCTCCACACACATTTCTTTGTACTCTGTGATCAGTGGTTCCACACTTAGGCCTGGCAAATAATAAACCATTATTGTCCTTGCCTCCCTTGATTTCATTGCACTAGCCAGGTTAGCCAAGGCATCGGCATGGCTATTATTATCTCGACTAACTTGCTGTAGCTAGCAATCTTCACAGTTTAATAACTTCTTTGACATAGGCTATCATTTTTTCATCTTGGGCTGCATATTTGCCTGTTGCCTGATTCACAATTAGTTGGGAGTCACAAAAGACTACCACCTCACCGGCTTCTATTGCTGCTGCTAGTTTTAACCCTACAATCAGTGCCTTATACTCTACTTCACTGTTTGAGGCCTTGAACCCCAACCGAATAGTCTGTTCTAATATTCGCCCATCTAGCGATACTAACATTACTCTTGCCCCCGCTTCTTGATGGTTTGAACTTCCATCAACAAATAAGTGGAAGGAGTCGTCGATGTAGATGTCGCAGGGCTTTGGTTTCTCATTTTTCTTCTGTTTTTCTTGAGTGGGGTTCTTGGGCCTTAATTGGGTTTCTTCTGGCTCCCCTGGGCATCCCAAACCTCAGCTCACCGGAGTCCGATGTGGGATGGCACCAGGGGTGAACTCAGCCACAAAGTCAGCCAGAACCTGGCCCTTAATTGCTATTTTGGGCCTAAACTCCAAGTCATATTGGCCCAACATTATGGCCTATCTAGCTACCCTTCTTGTCAGATCTCCTTGTTGCAACAGAGACTTTAAAGGATGCTCAGTCAATACCACAATCTTGTGGGCCTGGAAGTAATGATTCAGTTTTTTCGAAGCCATCACTAAGGGTAGTGTCAACTTTTCCAGGGGTAAGTACCTGGTCTCTGCACTTGCTAGGATTTTACTTACATAGTATACTGCCTTTTATTCTCCTTTCTCTTCTTTGATTATCATTGCACTCACTGCGTGCTTTGAACCTGTCAAGTATAGGAGTAATTCTTCTCTAGGATTTGGATTTGATAGAATTGAAGCTGTTGTCAGGTACTTTTTTAAGTCGGCCAAGGCGACTTCACACTCTTCTGTCCACAAAAATTCTGTGGCCTTCTTTAACAAACTAAAAAATGGTTTACACTTATTAGAACCTCGGCTGATAAACATGTTCAGGGCTGCAGCCCTCCTAGTCAACATCTACACTTGTTTTGCGGATGCCAGGCTTTTCAAGTCAAGGATGGCCTTGATTTGATCTGGCCTTGCTTTAATGCCCCTTCTAGTGACCAAGTATCCCAGAAACTTACCAAATCCAACTCTAAATGCGCATTTCGAAGCATTGAGTCGGAGTTGATATATTGTTAGGATATCAAAAATTGATTTTAAGTCGGCCAGATAATTTCCAGGTTCTTTGGTCTTTACAACCATGTCATCAATGTACACTTCTACTGTCTTGCCAATCAGGTGTCTAAACATGTTGGTCATTAACCTCTAGTAGGTTGCTCCTGCATTTTTCAACCCGAAAGGCATCACTTTGTAGCAGTACAACTATTTTTGGGTGATAAATGCAGTCTTCTCCTCATCAGGAGGATACATTGCTATCTGGTGGTATCCCCTTTAAGCATCTAAGAAGCTCATCCGTCCATGTCCTGAAGTGGCATCTACTAACCGATCAATCTTGGGAAGTGGAAAATTGTCCTTGGGGCAAGCCTTATTCAGGCTGGTGAAATCAACACAAACCCTCCACTTGCCGTTCTTTTTCACTACCACAGTGTTGGACAACCAAGTAGGGTAGTTCACCTCGCAAATGACTTTGGCTTCCAGCAGTTTGTCTACTTCCTCTTTAATTGCTTGAACATGCATCAATGTCAGCCTCCTCGCTCCCTGGATAACAGGTTTAGTCGACTTGTCTACTTTGAGCATATGGCATGTGACCATGGGGTCAATGTCTGGCATCTTGTATGGCGTCCAGGAAAATACTTCTATGTTGGCCCGTAAGAAAGCTTCCAACTCCCTCTCCTCATCCTCAACCAAGCTTAAACCGAGAAGGAAGAAGCGCTCTTTATTCCCTTATTGGACCAGGATTTTCTTTAAGGCTTCCTCACTCTTCTCGGTTGGTTCTTTGCCGACATCATCTATAACTTCCATGTCCTTGTCTTTAATTTCTACTGTTTCTGTCTCTCGCACGTTGCAGGTGGGTTTCATTGTTGCCATAGAGTAATTTTTTGCCTGCACTTGATCTCCTTTAACCTCTTCAATTCCATGCTCCGTTGGGAACCGCAACAGTTGGTGCAGTGTTGAGGGAACAACCCTCATTGTGTGCAACCATAGCCTTCCCAAGATAACATTGTAAGGGGAGGGGGTGTCAATTACTATAAACTTTGTGCTTATTTTCTTGGTGGCCACCTGCACCTCCAGATTTATTGCTCCCATAGGCCATATCGACGTTCCATTGAACCTGACCATTGGACTGTTGCATTACTCCAAATCATCGTGATGAAGTCCAAGCTCCTTGTAACACCTGACATACATGATGTCACAAGAGTTGCCTTGGTTGATCAGAATGCGCCTTACCTGGTATTCTCCAATCCCGAGGGTCACCACCAGAGCATCGTTGTGGGGATGCTGTGCCATGTCTAGGTCTGCCTTAGTAAAAGACACCATCGGTCCCTGGTACTCATCTGTCCTAGGCCTCTTTTGCTGGACTTGACACACATGTTGTAAGTGTTTCACCTTCTGTGTCTCTCCTCGTATATCATTCTCATTAACCTTCGAGTGGATCACATTGATCACCTAAGGTTCTGCTTGTTGTGGTTGTGGTGGAGGTGGTGCTGTTGGTGCCTGGGGCAGTCTCGCCTGCTCTTCTCTCGTTTTGGCCTCATCTACTAGGTCCCTTAAGTGACCCTGGCTGACCAGATCTTCTAAATGCATCTTTAGGGCTCTGTACCCCTGAATCAGGTGCCCATCCTCATTGTAGTAAACACAGTGCTTCCCAAGGCTTCTCCCCATAAACTCGCCAAGAATCTTCTCCGACACTCTATAATACGGCTGGTTCTTGATCCTTTCTAAAACTTTATAAACCGAGATCTAGAACACAGTGGTGACTGCCTGTGCAGCCCTCAGCTTTAATTCTTGCCTGTTAGATCCTGTATTACCTCGGCTCCTACATTGTAGTAAACACAGTGCTTCCCAAGGCTTCTCTCCATAAACTCGCCAAGAATCTTCTCCGACACTCTATAATACGGCTGGTTCCTGATCCTTTCTAAAACTTTATAAACCGAGATCTAGAACACAGTGGTGACTGCCTGTGCAGCCCTCAGCTTTAATTCTTGCCTGTTAGATCCTGTATTACCTCGGCTCGTTTAGGCGAGTTATTTCTCTTCTCCTGCTTCGGTGCCTTTGTTCCCAACGTATCCTCTTCTACTCTGGCATATTTCTCAATCCTTGCCATAAGCTCCTCCATACTCTTTGGTAGAGTCTTTGCCAGTGACTTCTGAAGCATGCAATCATCCTTCAGGCTGTTTTTAAAAGGCACGACCGCCAACTCCTGGTTGCATCCCGATATTCGGTTGAACACCTCATAGTACCTTTTGGCATAAGCCCTCAGGCTTTCACCTTTGCCAATTTTCAGAGCCATCAGGGAGTCTACCCTTAGTGGCTGCAACTTGTTTGTCACAAACCTGACCATAAACATCTCGGTCAGGCCTCCCCAACTCTTCACAGTTCCTTTTGGCAAGTTATGAAACCAATCCGAAGCGATTTCCCCAAAAGACAAAGGGAACACCTTGCATAGCAATGGTTCGTTCCGGTATATAAAGCCATCAAATTCAGATATAAGTTGACGTGAAAGTTTAGATCAGACTTATTGTCATAAATCTAGAATCTCGACGTACGGAACCTTTTTGGGGCCTCAAACCTATCCAACTCAACTGAGAACGACATTCTCGGCTTGACTGGGGATGTGACCTCGGCATTCTACCGCTTTTTCTGGAGATAGTCCCTCAAATCCTCCTTAGTCCAACCAGGAGCTTGGCTATCAACAGATTTTAGTCTTTTTGGGGCGCTACTCCCAGTGTCGTTATGTGTCCTCTTGGACTTCTTTTCATTCACTGTGTCAAAACACAAGCCTTTCCATTGGATATTTTGGGGCACATACGTCTCCCTAGTCTGAGGTGTCCTTTATGAGTCAACCCTGATCGACTCTCCTCGTCTGACATCTCGTGAAGGCCGATGTGAGGGCTCCTTTTCCTTGCCATGCTGTGGGATTACTGGGATTGCTTTTTGCCCTCCTTTCTGGGCGTCAGTCTTGGCCCCTGGCATCAGCGTGTCCTACAACAGAAATGGTGGTTGCATGACGTTGTTTTGCATCATGAAGTTGACAACTGATTGTAGATCTGCTAACTTGTTGGCCATTCCCTTCATCTCACCGTCTCTCCTTAGGTATCTATCTTTCTATATCTAGAGGTCGCTTTCGTTATAATACTCATCTTGGCCTGATTTCTTTGGGGGCTCTGCCTCCTTGCTGATGTCCTTATCCCCGGGATCCTGCTCCCGTGCTCCTTCATTAGGGTTCTCTTCCTCGGTGTTAGGATCGGCATGTTTACCACTCTCACATGGGACGTCGTCCCCGATCTTATCTTTTTGCCCGTCGTTGGCCATCTATTCTCCTTACGCTTCCCATAGACGGCGCCAAATTGTGGGTGTTGATTTCTGACCACACAACCAAACGAGGAACTCAGCTGGAGAGCATCGACAAAATAGATTAAGCCCGAACAACCTATCACAGAAAGATATGAATCCAGAAGTGGTTCGTCTTGGGCACTCCGACGATCAAGTGAGTAATCAAATATCTCTCAAAGATGGCAAACTGTGCTTAACTCATAAGAAATAACTTACTGCTTCCAGTATATCACACATACATGAGACCCACGGGGGTGCCCTGCTTTTATAGCTAGCACTTACCTGATCCTTGTAGAAGCCTCACTTCAGTGGACTCAGGCTCAATGCTCATCCTCGACTCTCAACTAGATAGGGATAAACTCCCTAAGAGCTGTATCTTTATCCAGACTGAGATCTTCCCCTATTCTAGTACTCTTGTCCTTTATTTGCTCATTTCAGATTCTGGTACCTCCACAGATAACCTCAGCTTAGCCGAGATCACCTCGGTGTATGACCAGGCCATGTGGTACCTCGGCTGACACTTTGACGTCACCTTGGCCACGTGTTTTCATTTACAAAATATGTCCCCACAATGATAATTAAAAGAGACTACCCAATTCAAAACTAACACAAGCATTGTCGCACTAATGAAAGGTTTTTTATAGACCACCCAATTCAAACTAAACACAAACATTGTTGCAAAATAATAATTGGTTACCCAATGCAAACACTACGAACAAACACAACACATTGTCAACACAGATACAAATTAATGATTGATAAAAACATTAATTTACAAAAATCAATCAATATTTTCTCTGGGTTTTATTTTTTCTCAACTCATTCTTTTTGGAACTTTCTTTAATTGATCACATAAGGTTAGAGGGAAAATTTAAGAAATAAGTGTTCTTAAGAAAGAATTTAATAAAATAAAATTCAGAAAGCAAACTCTTTGCTTGGTAATTCAACAATAAACTGTAACTAACTTAATTCCGCCATCATTTACAAATCAATACAACCTAAAAAACCCCATTTATTTTGTCCAAAAACCCAAAGCCATTTATTATATCAGTTTAGTCACATCAGATTTGTGTATGTAACCCTCCATTACCTTCTTCAATATTCACCTGCACCCATTCAGATTCATTTTGCTTCCACCCTTACATAAATTTTGAATATTTGTTAAGCAATACATGACCATAAGCAAAACTCAAAACTCAAATAAAATAACAACCCCCTCCCCCAGCTTTAATGCAAATTAAGAAACAAACATATAAAATTTATAATGTTTACTAATATTGCAAATCAAAATATCAGAGTAAGTAAAAAAAAATTGTAAACATAAAGTTAGGAAAAAGAAAATCAAGAAAATCTGACCCCTTTAGAGTTGGGCAACTATACATATCATCACACATAGTTAGAACAAATAATTAATTGAATAGATTCGAAACAGAATTGGTAAATAACCTTGCTGCAATTTAAACCCCAATTCAAACACATGTATAATGGCATTGCTACATGACTCGGTCATGATGCATATACCGACAAACCCAATAATCTCCCAACCCAAATCTTACAAACCCACATTGCTCTAAACACATAAAAGTAACAAACCAACAAATGAGAGAACATGACATACACAATATTCAATGATCAATAAAAATATTCACCCACACTGCTCTTTTTTTTTTTTTTCTAAATATCTGCAAATAGTATATAAACCCATATTGGAAGTAGAATTACCAGAAAAAAGATGAGGTTGTTGTGGGAAGAAGACTGAGAAGATGATGCTGTTGCGGAAAGAACATTGATTGATGCATATACCCAGTTAGACATCTCTGAACAAACCTATATAACAAAAATGTATATTGTCACGACCCAAATCCGCCCCTAAAAGTTTGGCATCGTAACCGGCCAGTAATTTGTGATTACCAAAGGCCTAACTATACAAATCGAATAAACGGGGCTAGGGGAAGCTAAGATATAAGAAAGTAAAATGTCCAACGAGCTGTGAACTGACATGAAACAAAATGCATTACTATATATATATATATATATCAAGGTACCACAAGTTTGTCAAAATACAACTAAAAGTGAGGAGACATTCCCATCAACCACGGATATGATGCCAGTGGCAGCTGACCATAACACGTGAGTGATTTCAAAAGGGTGCTCACTGGATCACCTACGTGCTTCAACAGATAGGAACCTCGCCGTGAGGCACAAAAGGTATCTTGACCAAAACAGAGACGAGATCGTCGTCACTACGTCCCCTCCTGAACTGAATCAGCTACATATAGATACATATCAAAACGTGAGCTAGAGCCCAGTGAATAACAACAGTGTAAACAGGTTTCGAATGATATCCTTACTGAAAAGTAAAACCATAAACTTCATAGATTCTTATTTCATACAGGGCCATATATGTTTGCACGGTACATCCCATAGCAAACTAGTTCAGGTGGTCTTGAAGACCGAACAAGCGGTCATGAAGATCGGTAATCTGACGTGATGGGGATCAATATAATAAACAGGAGTTCCACAAAATGGAACTGATAGAGATCTCTATAACAATGTAAATAGGTGTTAAGGATGCCACGAAATACAGTGTAAGAACATAGGATCATCATTCATTAAACATAAAATAAACATGTTTAGAACAGGGAAAAGATAAAGCAGAAAAGAGATACTTAAGTTAAACATATCTTTACAACAGTGTTACTCACAGTTGGCTCCGCAAAACACGTAGTTGGGACACGACTCTCGACCTACACAGACATATACAAGCATAACGTGTTTACTTTACTGTGCAATCAACAAGTTGTTATTGGTTGGTCTACTTTGCCTTTATTCTCTTTTAATGCTTGTGATACCTGTGCAATACAACGACCATCAGATATAAATGAAAACCATGCTAACGGAGGTCCCAGAAAAGGGAAAAATGAAGTAGAAAAATCAAACCGAGCCAGCTATACAGCTGCATGTGCGGAATGCCTTAGCTATACGTGCGGGACTCTCATTGCACGTGCGCCGGTATAGACATCCCATTTTTGACCGTCCTTAAGACTTGGATGTTGTCGTTTGTGCACACGACGATTGTGATTGCATGTGTTTGTTTTGAGTGCTCGAAGTCATCGGCGGAGTGCCCTGCCTTTAAGCCCTAAAATCGTGTCTATTTTGTGCCTGTGTTTTGGACCAAAACCTTAGTTTGTCACACTCAAAACTCCAGTTCTTCAAACCTCAACACCCTGGGACCAGCAAGCCACCTCTGGTGCCTTGCCGACCTCCTTTTGTGCCTTTCCGGCCATCACTGTGCCTTGTCAGCCCACTGGCTTGCCAGCCACTAATGCCTTTTTACAGATATTTTCTTGACAGCTATTCCAGCTGTTAGCACAATGAGCTTTATCATCATACACGTGTATGGACTGATTTAACTCAACCAAATGCATGTTTTTCTATATATATGGGGTGTCTTCCCTCATTTTTTAGGGTTAGAAAATTTGGGACCAAAATATCTCTCTCTCTCTCTCTCTTTTGTAATTTTGTGCACACTTGCCTAGTTATATATCACTCTTTTGCATACACATCCTTAACCAAAATTGATCACCTTTGAGCTGAGGTCTCTTAAGGTCTTGTTGGAGCTCTTGAAGGTGGTTTTGACTTGTATTTGTGCCTAAAGTTGTGCCTGGCTTCAAGAGGTATAACACTTGTCTTTTAAACTTGTTTTAGTACACTTGTTTCTCTATCTTTTCCCACTGTTTTTGGGCCATTATGAGCTGTAAAAATCTCTGTTTTAATGGGCTGAAATTGGTGTTTTAAGCCATTTAAGGTTAAGGCAGTGTCTCACCATTCTTTATTTCTTTCTTTTAAGGCCTTTTCACCTTTGTTTCCCACTTTCAAACCAACCTTTTTTTGAGCCTTTAACCACTAAATTTCAGAGTATTTCAATGGCAAAAAACATTTTTTGAAGTCCAAAGTTGGAGGGGTTAGCCTCTCTTCCTTGTGTCTTGTTTGCTAGCCTAGTTAACTCTATGTGTTAGCATGATTTTCTAGCTTTTTGTAGCTATATTCCAGCATGTTTTTGCCTTTGTTTCAGATTGCTTTAGCTCCATTTTGGGCTGTTTGGGTCAGTTAAATCTTGTTTTGCGTGGTTGTAGTGTATAGGTCCTTACAAGCTTGGTGTTTTAGGCCATTAGACACCCCTTGTTTGAGTTGATTACATGTTTTGGTGTTGTTTTGCACTTCATATCAGCACCTAAAGCTTTGTAACCTCCCTCATTTCTTCACTCTTTATTTTCTTTGAAGATTGTTTCAAACTTGGGATTCTTTAAGCTTAAGATTGAGGTCCATGCTCAATGGTTTAATCCTCTTTTGAGGGTTCATTACCAATGACATAAAACTTCTCTCATACCTTAAACCACCCCTTGGTTGACACTTCTTTCACTTTAGAAAACTCTCACCAATGGACTTAATTAACTAAGTAATGGTTGGTAATTAAAATGAGTAAATAAAAGTGGCAAGTAAAATTGTGCAAGGTAAGCATTTGTTTGTGTTGCATGCGTTCAATTGGACGTTAATTGAACATAAGGAGAATTGGGGCATTTCATACTCAAAGTGATGAAATGTGCCAAATTTCCAAGGTCTCCATTGCCCTTGATCATGCATGATAGGGTGATGGTTGTTGAGCCTTATTTGTGTATTCATTAACTTGTATATCTTGGTTCTTTGGCCATCATGCAATGAAATTTCTTGATTGGTGATTTTGGAACCAAGTGTATCACTCCTTTGAGATTGTTTTGATGATAAGGAGGGATACAAAGTACAAACAACCTGTGAGAATACCCTCTATTTGCTCTGTTTGCTCTCTGTTGCAGCAAGGAAATGTGTGTCATCAGTGGCTGGCCGGCCACTGCTACTGGCCGGCAGGCCATCAGTATTGGACGGTAACCCTTCAGTGGTAGGTGACCGGTCGGCCAACACTTCTGGCCTGCCAACTGTAACAGGCCCGCGAGGGGGACCTCGCTGCTACAGTTCGGACTCGCGTTGTGTCGCGGTTCTTAATCTTGAACCAAAGAGTCCAAATCTAGCAAATCGTTTTGAGAAATAGATTTTTGAAAAAGTAGTGCCAAACATGGACTGCTTTTCCAGATACAGAGTCGCCACCTAAATATTTTTTAAAATGGGGAAATTTAGGAAACCCTGACTCGGTGCCGAAGGCCACATGTCCGTCATCACCGGAGTTGTCTTGGCTCGGGAGCTTGGGTACGATCGGGGAAGGTCAGCTATGAGCACCCCTTTTCGCCCGGTCCGAAGACCGGCCTCTACTAACCATGATATCCGATTTTGAAAACGTTATGTGTTCTTATTCCATTTATTAGCCTAGAATTACTATGTTATGCGCGCAGCAAACAAGTATAGACTAGATTGCGTAATTTGGAAATAAACATTGCATATCCGTTCGGTTTGAAAATGCTTTGGAATTTGCTACTCGCAAGTAGGCTAAAATACGGATTTCAACGAGTTTTTCCAACTCAAACAATCCAACCTTCACCCACAGGCATTCAAAACAGTTTAACACATAAGCATCTAGCCACATGTTAAGCATGCTGTCATGGCAACATTCACACTCATGTGATATGCTAAAGCGGAAATACTTACATCGTACTCCGTGCCAAAACAAAGAACTTGTTAGCAAACATGCATGATCCAAGTCCATGTTAAGTGCCTAATGCATCGCATACAAAGTGTTGCTAGAATAGGCTCGGCTATCCTAAACATGGCATGTGAGAATGCACAACTATCACATATTCAGTTTAGAATTTGAAGTACAAATGCAGTTAGCGTGATGTACCGAGCCTAATGCATGTAATACAAATGCACGGATGCACACATGCGTAGCATAAGGTATGCTAAATTAAACGTGCCCTAATCTACCATCGTAAGCAGGTAAATAAAGGGAAGAAAGAAGTGAGGTTGGAAGACATACACACCACCCTCACACACTTATTACAGATTTGCCCTCGCTCGGAGGGACCGAATAAATATTACAAATTAATTAACTACGCAAGCTAATTAATATTACAAGTTGCCTAATTTAATTAACGAATTAAATAGACTAAGAAAAACAGTAAAACGCTTCAAGAAGCGCGCCGCCATGCGCAAGCTGCCTCTGTTTTCCTTCCTTCACTCCTCTGGAGACTGTCAAAACCTCAGGATTGCTCCCTTGGACAGAGAGGATCACCACCGGCTGAATGAAATTGCCACCGGCAGTGTGGTATGGCCATCGGCACAAAATTGAAGCTGTCGGCAGAGAAATTGTTGCCGGCCGGCACCTTACACTGCCGGTCGGCAGAGTATTCCTGCAGAACCTGCAACTGACAGCAACAGAGGGCAAGGCAAAGCATGGCAGCACAATTCAAGGCATGTATGCAATAACCATGTCCCTTATCATGTTTGCGACTCAAAGGGGCATGTGCCTCGATTCTCGGACCACCAATCACGCATTTCCATGCATGATGGCCCAAAGAACCAAGTATGCAACTTTGATTTCAAATGTATGCAAACCAATCAAACAAAACTCCCAATCCCTATCACCCAAGTCAAGGGACAAGGAATGCATGCAAGATGCAATGCAACCTAGGCATACAAGCTAAGGATGCAACATGGCATGGCAATGAACTTATGCAATCATGCAAGCATACATATGGCAATGCAAATAGATGGGAAGATGGTCTTATACATGAATTAGGCAGCTCTAATAAGGCCTAAAACAGTGGCCAAAGTGCTAAAAAGTGAGGGCTAAATGACATGCACACACACATGCACATAAGGACCAACACTTAAGCGCAAATCAAGCAACATTCAAGCACACTTGAAAGAGGCATTCATGGACTAAAAGCATGCAACACGAGCTCTGAAAATCATGCTATAAAATGATGCCAAATCATATTAAACAAGACAAGTAAATGCATGCAAGCATGGTCCAAATACTTGAGGCAAGTCATGAAGCTTTGAAGCATGTTTATCACAACAAACATGGCATGCATTAAGCAACCTAAAACAGGTTTTTAGCACATAACATAAGGCCCAAAAGACCACTTAGATGGCATCTAGATGGCTCAAAAACAAAGGCATGCAAAGGCACCAAAACATGGAGCAATGCTACACAAGCTTCCAAAGCATTAAAGAGGCATGCAAGGCAATCAAACAAGCATGGAAATGGGACTGAAATGGCATGTAGAATGATCCCAAATCACCAAAACAATGCAAAGATGGCATGCTACACATGCACATGCTCAAGGCCAACAAGCCTAAATACAAAGGAGCTATATCAAGCATGCCAAAATCAACCCAAATACTTATGGACAGACCTAAAACATGGCAAAATATGCACATAATCTTCACAAGACTAAGCCTAAAACATGCTCCAACAAAGGCTAACAACCTAAAACATGTTAAGGCATAAACAAGGCATTACATGGCAACTATGCTAAGCATGCATGGAGTTCCAAAAACAACTTGAAATCATGTTATATTATGGATACATAAGCATGAAAAATAGCCCAAACATGCTCAACACACACTCAAGCATAGGCTTCCTTAAGAGGCCAAAACATGCCCTTTTCAAGGACAACAAGGAGAGGGGGCCCTCTCCTTCTTGGGACTTCAAGGCATCATCTTCACCACTGAAATCCCTCAAGATTTCAGTGGTGAAGAGACCCCAACACCAAAATCCCGGAGCTAACACAAAATGGCTCAAAATGAGGCCTTTTAAGGCCTAAGGGTGGTCAACAACCCTCAAACAACAAAACACTCTTAATAAACAATAAAGAGGGCCTAAAAACAGAACGTTTTTATGTTATACAATAAGCACAAAAACAGCTCTAAGATAGGTATAAAATCAATGCAAAAATGGGGAAAAATGGGACTAGATTCTCACCCTTGATGACCTCTTCACAAATGGTGCTCCAATGGCCTCCTTTAGCTTGAATCCAATGCCAAAACTTCAAAACAAACTCTTTAGAACCTCAGCTCCAAGGGGAAGGTGAAACACTAGGTGTTTGTGTGCAATAGTAAGACACAAAGCACCTAGTGAACAAATAAGAGGGAAAGAGAGATAGAAAATGTATCTCACCCAAACCCTAGAACAAGAGCTCAACAATGGCTGTCTAAGCTCTCCAAAAAATCTAACCCTCTAACCTTGTCTCTCTTTTTTGCCTTAGAGAGAGCTCCTCTCTATATTGTCTTGTAAAGCTTACAAGACAAGCTTTACAAGAGGGAGATCCCTCCATACACGTGTATGGAGGGATGCAAAAGCAAGACAGCTGTCTATAAATATCTGCAAAAGCAGATGAACAGCAATCGGCCGGTCAAAAATGCCATCTTGGCCAAAAATAGTGCCGACCGGCACAAAATAGTGCTGACCGGCAACAAATAGTGTCGGCCGGCAATAAACATTGCCGGTGGCAGCAAACACCAGCCGGTGGCCTCTAGCCACTGCCAGTGATGGGTGGGGATGGTCTACAAGCCCTACCCTGCCTCTCAAAGGCAAGACACAAGTGTTTGGTGCAAAACCAGACACTAAATGGTCGAGTTCGGAGATCCTGAGGCAAGGCACGCGAGCCGAGGCCTCCGGGAACTCCAAACGAACACAAACATGGAAGATCACCGTGTGTTCAAATGGTGACGTCCAAGTCTTGAGGACGGTCAAAAATGGGGTGTCTACACCAACCACCAATGAATTTTGAGCAGTATGCTTATAAGGCATGGCAGAGTTGATCTGGAGAAGGAAACAGTGCAAAGGTTGTGCGAACAGAGACTTTCAAGGGCATACAACGGATGTTCTTCAGGTGGAAACTGAGCATGCATAGGCCTCCCTCACTTCCTAAGACGAGTTATCTTGTTAATTAGTTTAATTTAATTAGCCTATGATTAGCCTATTTTTTAATTTAATTAGTTTGTGTTGTACTCCTTAATTAGTTAGTTAGCTAGTTAGTTCAAGTGTTGTAATAATTAGTTTAGCTAGTTATTTATCGTGGTTTGTAATAATTAGCTTAATTAGCTTAGTTTAGCTAGCTAGTTAGCTTTTATTCATTCAGACTCTCCCTCGTGAGAGCGAAATGTAATAATGTGTATGTCTTCCAACCTCACGTCTTTTTCCCTTTTATTTATCCGCTTTTGATGGTTAGATTAGGGTCATGTTTCAATTAGCATACCTTATGCTTACATACATTCATCTTGTCTAGCATGCACTGAGGCTCGGCGCATAATTTAAACTGCATTGTCATTTCAATAATTCTTTGGATACATGCTTAGACCGCATGTCTAAATCGATTCATATGCCATATTAGTAGCTGAGCCTATTATATGCATTCTTCACATGTGTTGCATTAGACATTTAACATAGTTAGGAATCATGAATATTTGTTTTTCTAACTCACATCTTCTTAGCTTGGAGTACTAGGTGAGTTTTTAGTGCTTTAGCATACTACTGTATGTGTGAATGTTGCCATGTTTAGCATGCTTGCCATGAGGCTAAATGCTTAAGTGGTGAACTGCTTGAATGCCAGTGGATGAAGGCTTGTTGTTTGAATTGGAATGATTCAACGAATGTAAGTTTTAAGCCCACTTTGTTGAGTGGCAAATCAGTTTTAAGCCCACTATGTTTGGTGGCAAATTCGCAAACTTTAAACCCACTTGAGCTGGAAAAATCAATCCCTTTTCGCAAAAAACAAACATGAAATTGAGTTGTTCCAATTCAGACAAACTAGTCTATACTTGCTTGTACGCATCACATAGTAATGCTGGCTTAATAACTGGAACAAGAGCACATAATGTTTATAAAAATCATATCATGATTAGTGCGAGCGGGGGTGCTCAATTCATGACATTCCCCTCTCGTACCTAAGTTCCCGAGCCGAGGCAACTTTGGTGATGACGGATAAGTGGCCTTTGGCACGAGCCGTCCAATTTTGGCATTTTTGATTCTAAAATCGATTTTCCAAATGACTTGACGGATTTGGACTCTTTGGTGATTATCAATTTCACATTGCACTTGTGAGATTAGATTCAGAACCATGGGAGTCCGAACTGTAGGGCTTTCTTTCAAGTTTCCGAAAGAGGGCGCGAAAAAATCGAGCTATAGCTGGATGGTGCAATTATTTCATAATGTTTTCGTCTTCTCCCTTGTTTTCTGCACTTGCGGGCCTCCTCGCCGCACGTGCGCCACTGCTTTTTGCACGTGCGGTCCTCCCTGCCGCACGTGTGGTTCTGGGTGTTCCAGAACTGAAATTTCTGCTCTGTTTTGAAGCTTCAATCCTCCAAAAATCAAACCCAATTTTGAATAAATCAAGGCTTAAAACTTATAAAAACATGATGAAAGAGTAAAGTCTAAGTTAAAATCAAAGTTATAGCTTTCCATTCAACCCCAATTACCCAAACACAAAATCATAACTTGATTATGGAGGAGAACAAACAAGAGTTGTGGTTTAGGGGTTAAAATTCATGAAAATTCCTACACTAACATCAAACTCATGCAAAAACATACAAGATCAAGTGAAAATTATGAGAGATGTTGTATTGACAATGTTCTAGGCAAGGTTTATAACTTATACTACATACACTACCCAATTTCTAATTCAACTCAATTCCTATAATCACATGTGAGAATTAGCTTAATCTCATGGGTTTAGAGAAGAGTTTCACATTTTAGGGTTGATTTGGTGAAGTTGCTTCTAAACTTTTTCTTTTTTCCCCCTTCTTTCTTTTCTTCTTCTCTTTGTTCTCTAAGGCTCTAGAATTCTCTCTTTCTCTCTCAGGTTATATTTCTCTCCCCTCTCTTGAGTTCAAACAAACATATATAATGCTAAGTTACTTTGGCTTAAATTAAACTAATTTACAATCACTTCAATTAAATTATTTCTTACCATAACCTAAGCTAACTAATCCCCACTTTATCTAATTAAGGTGAATTAGGCTCTAACCACCTAGTCCATTATTTAATTTGTAACCTTACAATTTAACGAATCATACAAGTCTTTTTCTTAAGTTAACATATCTATCGAGCAAAGTAGAATGCATATAACATATAGTACACACTTCACACACAGATAAACATAGAATGCACATATAAACACATAATTAAGGTAAACCACAGAATGAACAGCTAAGTAGGGAGGCGGGCGTTTGTAGACACCCCAATTTTGACCACTCGTAAGACTTAGGCGCTTGATTCCGAACACTCAATGATGAAGGTTACATTGTGTAAATGGTTTGAAATCTCGACAAAGAAATCCAATTTCAAGCTCTAAACAATCCCAACTTGTCATATCCACAGTATTTCTATCCTAGAAACTCAGTTTTGAACCTTATACCAACCTGCATTGAACCTGAAAGAAAGGAACAGTGGAAATGCACTAAGGCCTGGCCGTGCCTCAATGATGGCCAGCCAGGCATCTTGACTTTTCAAAGCAGATTGTGTAAGTATCTGCCAGCTGTCTATTTCAGCAGATATTTTGATTTGCAACTCAGTCTCTATAAATACGAGGCTACTAGACTGAGGTGGTAAAAAAAGTTTGAAGAGAGTGATATATTTCAACGTTTAGATATATCAAAGTATAAGAAATTAAAGAGTTGAAATCCTTCTTTAATCTTCTTAGTTTCATAATCTATATATCATCCATCCATACCATATCAACATAGAGCTTGGACTTGGAACTTGATTGAGATTTTGAAAACCATAACTCAAGCTTGAGGGTGTTGGAATCAAGTTTGTCAACAAAGAGCTTACCTCTCTTTCAAAGGTAGAATTTTGCACCTTCTTCTTTCATCTTCTTGTACTCTTTTCTTTTATTTTTCTTGCCTTTATATACTTATTTTCAGAGTTGAATTAAGGCCCAAAAAACATGATTTGAGGTCTTGATATTGGAGGGGTTAGCCACCCCTCTTTAGGCTTTGTTCCATAGCTTTTTCTCTACTCTTTTAACTTACTTTTTCTTGCTTTTAGCTACTATTTTCACCTATTACGGGCTGTTTTAGGACTGTTTTAATTTATTTAAATAGCTTATGCTTTGTCTAGTTTACTTGTTGTCTCATAAGTTTGCTTGTATAGCTTGTTGCATGTTTATTCTAAGCTTTTCTCTTTAAGTAATTTCCTTATTTAATACTCTCATTTTAATAATCGAGTTGTCACTCATTTTATTTCATTTGAGAGTCGTTTCAAATGGTTGGTGGTTATTCAGCACATGGACTAGAGTTTTGCACTTAATGGCTTAATCTCTACGGAAATTCATTGTCAACGGTGTAATCTTTCTTTCATGTTGAGAATTATTTATCATTTGATGCTTTTCTCCTTTTAGAGGACTTAACATCACCATGGACAAAGAAATTAATGAATGGCAATGAAGAATTGATTTAAAAGCGATCAACACACTTAAAGAAGATGACTTAAACTACTTAGTCTTGGCCAGACGTTATGCCAAGTTAATTGAGTCAAGAATGATCATACGCTAATTCATGACGTTTTGATGATTCTTGAAGCGTCTTTATAGCGACCCTGGTTTTGCCCCGGCCTTCATTGTGTTTCGAACTCGGGATCCATGGTTGAATATTGTATCCATGTCTTGTTTTTCCCCTTTGACTCTTTGCATTTGAGTTTTGGAACTTGTTGGGCGAGTTTGGAACAGGTTGGTTGTTAGTTGGTCTAGATTGTTGTTGTCCAGATTTTGGCTTCTTCGCTCGAGCAAGGCTTCTTGCGCTCGAGCGAGCTTTGAAGGTTCTCAGGTTTCCTTCCCAGACGCATCATTTCTGGGAAGATGAAGTTCTTCACTCGAGCGAGGCATCTTGCGCTCGAGCTAGGGTGTGCGTTTGTGTTACATTTAAAGGTATGTATTCTATGCTCGAGCGAGGCTTCTTACGCTTGAGCGAGCGTGTGCATCTGTTATACTTCTGAAGCTTTGCATTTTACGCTCGAGCGACACTTTTTGCACTCGAGTGAGGTCACTTGTTGTGCCTGGTCGCTCGAGCGACAACTTCTTCGCTCGAGTGAGGGTCGCGTATATTAGTTCATAGCAGAGGAGTTTTACATCACTTTTTGAATCCCTTTTTGTTAAAAACCCTAGATCGGTTGTCTCTCTCTCTCTACAAATATTCCATGATCTAAGGGTCTCTCCACCCTACTCCCTTTGATAAAGAGTTAGAGCATCTTGTGGGCTTCCTCTTGATCTGAACAAAATCGAGTTTGGGCACTTTTGAGTTTCTTCTTCATCTCCTTTGAGCTTTTACACTTGAGGTAGGGATATTCTACACTTTAGTATGGTTTTTAACCTAGGTATTTGATGCTATGTATAAATGGTGAGATTTGGAAGTGATTTGGTTAAACTAGGGTTTGGGTAAAAATTAAAAGAGGGGTTTTCCATGTTGGGTTATAAAATGACTTTGGGGCTTTTAATATGTAGCTCTCTTGTAATTAAATGGGAAATTTGGTCTTGGGGTTGACATTTGAGAAAAAGGAAAATTTGCCCTAATTTGGGTTGAATAATTCATCTTGTACATATAATGAAATTGATATGGAAAAATATGAAATTGGAAGGGTATATAGATGAATGTTGTAGTTGGATTTGTTAAATCACTCACCTATGGAAATTTGATAAATTATCTGTTTAATAGATTGTATATCTTTTTAGAAATATATGTTTTGGGCTATCGGTGGAGGATAGCTATGATTGTTGTAGAAACTGCATGAGGATTAGGTAAATTAAAACTAATCATATGAATTAGGTCATTGAATATGACAGTTTGACTAAATTGTTGAATATGTGAATTTGGTAGTCATTGTGTACAATACGTCCTTAAATACATTGTATATGTATTATTGTTTGGGAGGAGATAGGAGATGTACTCCATGGTGTGGGAGGAGAAAGAAGATGGACTCCATTGCAAATTAAGTTGGCCAGAGTGTCTAGGGTGAAAGTCCTGAAATCTTATATACATGGGTATCGATTCCCTCAGATGAGAATTCTGTAAAATGGCAAGAAAAATCGAAGTGTTTGAATAATGGTTGCTATTGAAGTGTTAACAAATGAGTTGTAGTCTCGTTTGGGATTGTTTAGACAACAAAGAACTATATCTGTGAGTTGATTAGAATAAATGAATGGAAATGGAACGAGATATTGATGTCATTATTGATGGGTCATGAAGAGGTGTCGGTTGGTTTTAAGTATTGAACATTTATCTAGTGCTTATATCTTAGCTAAATTTCATACATTGCGTTAGTATATCTCTACTGGGTTTTGGCTCACCCTACTTGGGAATCCATTTCAGGTACAGGTGACTTGCCACCTCCAAGGGCATAGCTTGGGAGGACTTGGGGCTAAAGGCTCTATTTTTGTTGTTCTTCTTTTCATATTAAGTGTTTATTAAAGTCGAGGGCTTTACTTGTATAGAGTTTAGGACTCTTTTGTTGTAACCAAGAGATATCTTGGAAAGGTGTAAGCCCATAGGGCATTTATTTTGTTGTTAACAATTAGTGTTACACGCTGTAGTTTCAGAATGAGCATTTATGAAAGTATAATGCATGTAACACCTTCTGTAATATAAACTATGATGTATGAATGTATAACCATTTTAATATATTCATAGAATCTTGTGTGTGGCTTATTTATATCCCTTTTTAGGGCGTTACAACTTGGTATCAGAACGTACTCGGTTTGAATACTTTGGGTATGTGGGAAGTGGTTAGTACCAAAATGGGTTTATCTCGCTTGTTAGATCCTTAAGTATGAATGATATGTGGTTATATGATAACATGCTTATGTGATTATATAGGTATTAGATTTAATTTCTAGGATGTTGACCGAGTCCATGGGTTTCTGGGAGTCCTGTTGGAAAGACACTTGATCACTGTCATTTCTAATCGGAACTCTAGCAGCACTGCGGGACGGTCATCATCCGGAAATGAAATTCGTATGTGTTTATGTGATTATGTACTTATGTGGAGTGAATTACAGTTGTCAATCGTATTAGGACGTGAGTGAATTAGTTTTGGCACATTTGTAAATGTGCTAATCTCCTGTTATCTTCATTAGGATGTCAGGACGAGGTCGTGGTGGTTGGCGTAGTAGGCCTAGGAGGCATGAGATGTCTATACATGATGAGATTTCGGCGTAGGAGGAGGGAGTTGGTCAGGCCAACGTGGCCGAACCAGTAGGTCAACAGGCTATGGGTGCCTTAGCCCGTGAAATGGCTGGAGCATTGAGGGAATCCATCGACATTTTCAGAGTTGAGAATCAAGTCCAGGCCCATATAGTTGAAATAGGCCATCGTTCTTAAAGAGGGAGTTCTTTTGGTCAAATTCGAACGAGTTTTTGGGTGATCCCAAGGAGCCATTAAAGGCTGGCGAGTGGTTGGAGCAGATGACGTAGACGTTTGAGATGCTCGACATCGAAGACGGGGGTTTGACAGTGAACTTGGCATTCTTCCAGCTGAAGGAGGACACGGGTCAGTGGTGGAAATATGCGCGGGGGCGCATTGGTGGGACTTGGGAAGCCTTTGTTGATGCTTTCCAAGACAAGTACTTACCTGCTACGGTGAGGGAGAAGTTGAGGGTTCAATTCTCTAGGTTGGTGTAGTTGAATACACCAGTGGCCGAGTTTGAGGCCACCTTCACTAGTTTGTCGAGGTTTGCATCGGAGTTGGTGGCAAACGAGGAGCGTCGATGTTTGGAGTTCGAGAAAAGGTTACGGACCGGACTTATGTTTAGAGTGGCCAGATCCATGATTAGGGATTATGGGTGCCTTGTGGAGGCTATAGCCCATCTTGAGACCATAATGCATGCGGAGGAGGAGAAGATGAGGGGCTTCAGGAGGAGTCAGGATGGCTAGGGGGACAGTAAGAGGCAGAGGGATTCTAACCCCCAGCAGTCCCAGAGGTCACACTCGAGGTCTACCTTTTCAGTATCGAGTTCGAGTTCAGGGAGAGGTGATCAGGGAGACATTACCTGTTTCAAATGTGGTCAGTTGGGCCACAAGTCTCCAGCTTGCCCGAATAGAGGAGGAGGACAGCGGACAGCATCTTCTTCGGCTCATTCTCAGGACTAGAGTCAGGACAGAGGCCAGCCGCTTAGTTGCTATCAATATGGGAAGGTGGGGCACTTGAAGAGGTTTTGCCCGCAGTTTGGGGGCACACCTGGTGCGTCTGGTTTGAGACAAACACAGAATCACCAGCCAGCACAGTCAGTACAGGTCTCGAGGGCCAATCAGGGAGCCTCCTCAGCTCAGTTAGTGCAGTAGTCTTATGTTCCGAGGGGTGAGCAAGTACATCAGAGACCTACGGGGTGCGTGTATTTTGTTACCGCACCAGATCTTGTACCGGCTCCATCTGTTGTGAAAGGTACCTTTTTGTTTTGCAACGCAGTTGCTAATTTGTTGATTGATACGGGTGCATCCTATTCGTTTATTTCGTTTTCATTTGCATCTGTTTTGGGATTGGAGTTGGCATAGTTAGCGTCTCCTATATGTGTCGTGTCACCTGTTGGGGGTGAGATGGTTTTGAAACAGGGGTGTCAGGGCTGTGATATAGAGGTCGCCGATCGTCGACTTCCTTTTTCTTTTGTATTGATGGACATGTCTGGTTTTGATGTTATTTTGGGTATGGACTGGTTATCATCATACCGGGCTGTTATAGATTGCTACCGTCAGAGGGTTATTGTATGTACCTTCAGCGGTGATTGTTTTTATTTCTTGGGAGACCGGGTGGATAGAGTCTTATCACCGGTATATGGTTCGCGTGGACGGAGTAAACTTAGTTGTCTTCTTGCTAGCTTTTTGAGTAGTGAGTATGACGAAGTACGAGTTGAGTTGCCAAGAGTGGTTTGTGAGTACTCAGATGTCTTTCCTGAGGATCTTATTAGTTTACCACCTCACCGAGAGATCGAATTCTCTATTGATTTAGTGCCTGGCACGGCACCGATTTCCATGGCACCGTATCGTTTTGCACCAGCTGAGTTTAGTGAGTTGAAGGTCCAACTCTAGGAATTACTAGATAAGGGCTTTATTCGCCCTAGTACTTTGCCTTGGAGAGCACCGACTCTCTTTGCCAAAAAGAAAGATGGAGCCTTGCGACTTTGTATTGACTATCAAAAGTTGAACCGGGTTACGGCTAAGAACAAGTATCCTATGCCTCATATAGATGATTTGTTTGATCAGTTAAAAGGATCTCGTTGTTTCTCTAAGATAGACTTGAGATCGGGTTACCATCGGTTGAGGGTAAGGGAGAAGGATATTCCGAAGACGACATTCTGTACACGGTATGGCCATTATGAGTTTCTGGTGATGCCTTTCGGGCTAACCAATGCACCAGTTGTGTTTATGGACTTGATAAACCGAATCTTCTGAGAGTTCTTAGATCATTTTGTGGTCGTTTTCGTAGACGACATCTTAATTTACTCATCCTCTGAGGAGGAGCACGAGGAACACTTGCGAGTGGTGCTTGAGTTGCTTAGAGCCCATAAACTGTATGCTAAGTTTGGAAAGTGTGAGTTCTGGCTAAGAGAGGTTAGATTCTTAGGCTATGTGGTATCCAGGGGAGGGGTGACTGTAGATTCATCCAAAATCGAGGCAGTGCAAGATTGGGCGCAGCGTAAGAATGCTTTCGAGATACGTAGTTTCTTGGGGTTGGCCGGGTATTACCGTCGGTTTGTAAAAGATTTCTCCACATTAGTTTCATCTTTGACTAAATTGATGAGGAAATGAGTGAAATTTGTGTGGAGTGAGACTTGTGAAAAGTCGTTCCAAGAGCTTAAGGTTAGACTTACCATTGCTCCAGTCTTGGTTATCCCAGAGAGGGGTTTGGGCTATTCAGTTTATTGTGATGCCTTACGAGAAAGTTTGGGTTGTCTATTGATGTAAGAGGGGAAGGTAGTAGCCTATGGCTCACGGTAGTTGAAAACCCACGAGAGGAACTACCTTACTCACGACCTAGAGTTAGCAGCGGTGATATTTTCCTTGAAGATTTGGAGGCACTATCTGTATGGCGAGAGATTTGAGGTTTTTTCTGATCATAAGAGCCTGAAATATCTATTTACGGACTTGAATTTGAGGCAGAGAAGGTGGATGGAGTTCATAAAGGATTATGACTTCGAGTTACATTACCATCCGGGAAAGGCCAATATTGTGGCCAATGCCCTAAGTAGGAAATCCATTAGCAGTGTAGCTTTTGCTATCCAAGAATCAGAGATATTAGGTGCCCTTGGTGAATTTGACTTGCATTTGGGCGAGTCTGTTGAGTCTGCAGTCTTGTTTTTTGTGTTGAACAACCTACACTTGTGAACCGAGTGTTAGAAGCGCAGAAGGGTGACTTTGAAGTAGAATCCCTTCGGGAGAAGATCTCCAGTGAAAAGGTAGAGAAAGGTTTAATTGTGTATCCTGACCAGAGTGTGAGATACCATGACTGTTTGTTTGTGCTAGAGTCTTGCCGAGAGGAAGTACTTTGAGAGTTTCATCATTCACGCCTTGCAGTGCATCCGGGAGGCACGAAGATGTATCATGATCTGAGTTGCCAATTTTAGTGGAGGGGTATGAAGAAGGATGTGGCCATGTTTGTATCGAGATGCCTTACTTTTCAGCAAGTAAAGGCCGAACATCAAAGGCCAGCGGGTTTGTCACAGCCCTTGCCTATAGCTGAGTGGAAGTGGGAGCATGTCATGATGGATTTTGTTATGGGCCTTCCGAGGACTCAATGGGGCAGTAATGCCATTTGGGTAGTAGTTGACTGGTTGATCAAGTCAGTGCACTTTATTCCTATGTGCATAAGAGATTCAGTAGATTACCTTGCTGACTTGTATATTCGAGACGTAGTGAGGTTGCACGGAGTCCCTGTGATGATTGTTTCGGATAGAGATCCGCGTTTCACTGCTCGGTTGTGGCAGAGTTTGTAGAATGCCTTGGGCACTAGATTGACCTTTAGTGCTGCTTACCATCCTCAGACTGATGGGCAGTCCGAGCGTACTATTTAAATCCTTAAGGATATGCTTCGAGACTGTGTCCTTGACTTTAAGGGGTCGTGGGAGAGACACTTACACTTAGTGGAGTTTGCCTACAATAACAGTTTCCAATCGAGTATTGGCATGGCACCGTTTGAGGCCTTGTATGGCCGACCGTGTATATCTCCAGTGTGTTGGGCCGAGGTTGGTGATTCACCTTTGTTGGGTCCAGAGTTGGTTCGGGAAACGATGGAGAAGGTGACACTTATCCATAAGAGGTTAGTTACAGCTCAATGTTGTCAAAAGAGTTATGCCGACCGTAGGAGGAGACCTTTGTCATTTGAGGTAGGTGATCATGTCTTTTTGAAAATATCACCTAGATGGGGTTTGATGAGATTTGGGAAGAGTGGGAAGTTATCCCCTCGGTTTATTGGCCCTTTTGAGATCCTTGAGCGGATTGGGGAGGTTGTCTATCGTTAGGCGTTGCCGCCATAACTGTTTGGAGTACATGATGTGCTTCATATTAGTATGCTTCGGAAGTATGAGCCAGATCCATCGCATGTGTCGGATTGGACCGACTTAGAAGTAGACGAGGATGTCTTGTATGAGAAGAGACTAGTGAGAGTCTTGGATAGACAGGACCAAGTCTTGTGAGGCAAGACAATTTCCTTGGTCAAAGTATTGTGGAAAGATCATAGGGTTGAGGAAGCAAATTGGGAGCGTGAATTGGAAGTCCGAGAGAAATATCCGGACTAATTTGTTGATGTTTGAGTATATGTTGAGATTTTAGTTTTGTTTATGAACTATGAAAACATTGTATATGTTTTGAATTATGAGAGCATTGTATATGTTAAATGTGTTTCGGAAATGCAAGTATAATTTGAACATTGTATATGTTGTTTGAGTTTTGGAAATGTAAATATATCATAAACATTGAATATGTTTTGGAGATATGGAATATATGTATTGAAATTAGTTAAATTTCAGAAAAAGGCATATTGGTAAAACATGTTGGGCTATATATATATTGTGGATTTGTTTCCTTGTGAGGAGATGGAATGACCGGTAGGTGGGTCATGGTAACGAGAATTGAATTGTGACCAATTTGAAAACTTGGCAAACATGGTTTTGAAACTTATACTAAAATTTTGGGGACGAAATTCTTTAAGGGGGGGAGGTTATAGCGACCCTGGTTTTGCCCCGGCCTTCATTGTGTTCCGCACTCGGGATCCGTGGTTGAATATTGTATCCATGTCTTGTTTTTCCCCTTTGACTCTTTGCATTTGAGTTTTGGAACTTGTTGGACGAGTTTGGAATAGGTTGGTTGTTAGTTGGTCTAGATTGTTGTTGCCCAGGTTTTGGCTTCTTCGCTCGAGCGAGGCTTCTTGCGCTTAAGCGAGCCTTGTGTAATTTGCTTTTTCTCTCGAGCGAGGTTTCTTGCGCTCGAGTGAGCTTTGAGGGTTCTCAGGTTTCCTTCCCAGACGCAACATTTCTGGGAAGATGAAGTTCTTCGCTTGAGCGAGGCATCTTGCGCTCGAGCTAGGGTGTGCGTTTGTGTTACACCTGAAGGTATGTATTCTACGCTCGAGCGAGGTTTTTTGCTCTCGAGCGAGCGTGTGCATCTGTTATACTTCTAAAGCTTTGCATTTTACGCTCGAGCGACGCTTCTTGCACTCGAGCGAAGTCACTTGTTGTGTCTGGTCGCTTGAATGACAACTCCTTCGCTCGAGCGAGGGTCGCGTATATTAGTTCACAGCATAAGAGTTTTACATCACTTTTTGAATCCCTTTTTGTTAAAAACCCTAGATCGGCTGTCTCTCTCTCTCTAAAATACTCTCTCTCTACAAATACTCCATGATCTAAGGGTCTCTCCACCCTACTCCCTTTGATAAAGAGTTAGAGCATCTTGTGGGCTTCCTCTTGATCGGAGCAAAATTGAGTTTGGGCACTTTTGATTTTCTTCTTCATCTCCTTTGAGCTTCTACATTTGAGGTAGGGATATTCTACACTTTAGTATGGTCTTTAACCTAGGTATTTGATGTTATGTATAAATGGTGGGATTTGAAAGTGATTTGGGTAAACTAGGGTTTGGGTAAAAATTAAAATAGGGGTTTTCCATGTTGGGTTGTAAAATGACTTTGGGGCTTTGAATATCTACCTCTCTTGTAATTAAATAGGAAATTTGGCCTTGGGGTTGACATTTGAGAAAAGGGAAAATTTGCCCTAATTTGGGTTGAATAATTCATCTTGTATATATAATGAAATTGATATGGAAAAATATGAAATTAGAAGGGTATATTGATGAAGGGTGTAGTTGGATTTGTTAAATCACTCACCTATGGAAATTTGATAAATTATTTGTTTAATAGATTGTATATCTGTTTAGAAATATCTATTTTGGGCTATCGGTGGAAGATAGCTATGATTGTTGTAGAAACTGCATGAGGATTAGGTAAATTAAAACTAATCATATGAATTAGGTCATTAAATATGACGGTTTGACTAAATTGTTGAATATGTGAATTTGGTAGTCATTGTGTACGACACGTCCTTAAATACATTGTATATGTATTATTGTTTGAGAGGAGATAGGGGATGTACTCCATGGTGTGGGAGGAGATAGGAGATGGACTCCATTGCAAATTAAGTTGGCCGGAGTGTCTAAGGTGAAAGTCCCGAAATCTTATATATATGGGTACCGATTCCCTCGGATGAGAATTCTGTAAAGTGGCAAGAAAAATCGAAGTGTCTGAATAATGGTTGCTATTGAAGTGTTAACAAATGAGTTGTAGTCTCGTTTGGGGTTGTTTAGACAACAAGGAACTATATCTGTGAGTTGATTAGAATAAATGAATGGAAATGGAACGAGATATTGATGTCATTATTGATTGGTCATGAAAAGGTGTCGGTTGGTTTTAAGTATTGAACATTTATCTAGTGCTTATATCTTAGTTAAATTTCATACATTGCGTTAGTATATCTCTATTGGGCTTTGGCTCACCCTACTTGGGAAACCATTTTCAGGTACAGGTGACATGCCACCTCTAAGGGCATAGCTTGGGAGGACTTGGGGCTGAAGGTTCTATTTTTGTTGTTCTTCTTTTCATATTAAGTGTTTATTAAAGCCGAGGGCTTTACTTGTATAGAGTTTAGGACTCTTTTGTTGTAACCAAGAGATATCTTGGAAATGTGTAAGCCCGTAAGGTATTTGTTTTGTTGTTAACAATTAGTGTTACTTGCTGTAGTTTCAGAATGAACATTTATGAAAGTGTAATGCATGTAACACCTTCTGTAATATAAACTATGATGGATAAATGTATAACCTTTTTAATATATTCATGGAATCTTGTGTGTGGCTTATATATATATATCCCTTTTTAGGGCGTTACAACTTGGTATCAGAGCATACCCGGTTTGAATACTTTGGGTACGTAGGAAGTGGTTAGTACCACAATGGGTTTATCTCGCTTGTTAGCGACTTAAGTATGGATGATATGTGCTTATATGATAACATGCTTATGTGATTATATGGGTATGAGATTTAATTTCTAGGATGTTGACCGAGTCCATGGGTTTCTGGGAGTCCTGTTGGAAAGGCACTTGACCACTGCAGTTTCTAACTAGAACTCTAGCAGCACCACGGGACGGTCATCATCCAGAAATGAAATTCGTATGTGTTTACGTGATTATGTGTTTATGTGGAGTGAATTATAGTTGTCCATCGTATTAGGATGTGAGTGAATTAGCTTCGGCGCATTTGTAAATGTGCTAATCTCCTTGTTATCGTCATTAGGATGTCAGGACGAGGTCGTGGTGGTAGGCGTGGTAGGCCTAGGAGGCACAAGATGCCTATACAAGATGAGATTCCGATGCAGGAGAAGGGAGTTGGTCAGGCCAACGTGGCCGAACCAGTAGGTCAACAGGCCATGGGTGCCTTAGCCCGTGAAATGACCGGAGCATTAAGGAAATCCATGGACATTCTCAGAGCTGAGAATCAAGTCCAGGCCTATGTAGCTGAAACAGGGCCATCGTTTTTAAAAAGGGAGTTCCTCCGGTCAAATTCGGACGAGTTTTTGGGTGATCCCAAGGAGCCATTGAAGGCCGATGAGTGGTTGGAGCAGATGACGAAGACGTTTGAGATGCTTGGCATTGAAGACGAGGGTTTGAGAGTGAACTTGGCATCCTTCCAGCTGAAAAGGGACGCGGGTCAATGGTAGAAATATGCCTGGGGGCGCATTGGTGGGACTTGGGAAGCCTTTGTTGATGCTTTCCAAGAGAAGTACTTATCTGCTGCAGTAAGAGAGAAGTTGAGGGATCAATTTTCTAGGTTGGTGCAGTTGAATACACCAGTGGCCGAGTTTGATGCCACCTTTACTAGTTTGTCGAGGTTTGCACCGGAGTTAGTGGCAACCGAGGAGCGCCGATGTTTAGAGTTCGAGAAATGGTTGCGGACCGGACTCATGTTCAAAGTGGCCAGATCCATGATTAGGGACTATAAGTTCCTTGTGGAGGCTGCAACCCATCTTTAGACCATAATGCATGCGAAGGAGGAGAAGATGAGGGGCTCTAGGAAGAGTCATAATGGCTAGGGGGATAGTAAGAGGCAGACGGGTTCTAACCCCCAGCAGTCCCAGGGTACACGCTCGAGGTCTACCTTTCCAGTACCGATTTCGAGTTCAGGGAGAGGTGGTCAGTGAGACATTACCTGTTTCAAATGTGATCAGTTGGCACGAGTCGAGACACTTTGGTGATAACGGATAAGTGGTCTTTGGCACGAGTCACGAGTTTCCTAAATTTTCCAAAAAAAGCAGTCCATTTTTGGCATTTGATTCAAAACATCGATTTTCCAAAAGAATTGCCGAATTTGGACTCTTTTGCGTTTTCATTGTTTCACAGTGCACATGTGAAATAAAATTCAGAACTACGAGAGTTCGACACTGTAGGGCTTATTCGCCTTCTGAAAAGGGGTACGAAAAAGTCGGGCTACAGTGTTACATATATTTTTTGATACACACAAATAACCTTGCTGCAATTCAAACACCAATTCAAACACATGTATAATGGCATTGCTAGAGAACTCAGTCATGATGCATATACCCACAAACCCAATAATCTCCCAACCCAAATCTTACAAACCCACACTACTTTAAACACATAAAAGTGACAAACTAACAAATGAGAGAACATGACATACACAATATTCAATGATCAATGAAAACATTCAAAATTACAAACCTTACAAACCCACACTGCTTTCTGTTTTTTTTTTTGTTTTTGTTTTTGTTTTTGTTTTTTTTATATCTGCAAATAGTATATAAACCCATATTGAAAGTAGAATTACCTGCAAAAGATGTAGCTATTGTGGGAATAAGACTGGGAAGATGAGGCTGTTGTGGGAAGAACACTGCTTGAGGGAATTCAAGAACAAAATTTAAGTGTAGCAGAAGATGAGGCGAAAATGGCCAAATACTGTTTCACAGTCGCAGAAGCAAAACAATTCGAAACCAATATGAAGGACTCATATAATTTTGATGCCCATATAATTTTGCTAAAATCAGATTTGATAACCGATGTCAATGAACAACCACCATAAACTACAAAACCATGGATAATGTAAACAACAAATCCAAACAACTCCTTCATTTTCTCAGAATCCAAACAACAATGTAAACAACAAATCCAAACAACAGCGATCAAGAGCAAAGAAAGGGAAAAACACAACAGCAAGTTCAAAGTCTTACCTTGCAAGTGCGAGTTCGAAGGGAGCCGAAGGAAATTCAACCTACAACAGAGAAAGGGAAAAGAAAAACACTATACGTTACATGTGTAAGCATGAAGAATTCAACATTCAAATACTTCTCTTGCACCAGGTTTATGCAAAAGCCTATATAAACTGCCTCTACAATTCAAAACCACTACTGTAATTAGTTAATTACTTAGAAGCAAAATTTAAGTGTAACAGAAGATGAGGCGAAAATGGCCAATAATGTTTCATAGTAGCAGAAGCAAAACAATTCCAAACCAATATGAAGGACTCATATAATTTTGATGCCCATATAATTTCGCTAAAATCAGATTTTATAACAGATGTCAATGAACAGCCGCTGTAAACTACAAAACCATGGGAGAATGTAATCAACTAATCCAAACAACTCTTTCCCTTTCTCAGAATTCAAACAACAATGTAAACAACAAATCCAAACAACAACGATCAAGAGTAGAGGAAGGGAAAAACACAAAAGCGAGTTTGAAGTCTTACCTTGCGAGTGCGAGTTCGAAAGGAGCCGAAGGAAATTCAACCTACAACATAGAAAAGAAAAGGGAAATTCAAGACGTAAAAAAAAAACTTAGAAAAATCTAACAGATAGAACCAAATATGGAAGCAAAAAACTAAAGAACTGAAGTACCTCTGTTTTGGGGTTTGAACAGACATAGCCAGAGAAAAAGAATAAAAAAGAAAAAGAAAAACAAAGAAAAAAAGAAATTTTTTCCATAGTTCTAATTAGGCAACCACCAAACAATGCTAAAAAACCATGAACCGCAAATTTTATTCTACTCTTCAGAAAGGAACTGTCTATTTAATCAAAAATAGAACCAGCCAACAAAACCCTAAAATAACCTGTTTGAATCAACAAACACAACATACCAAAATACTGAAACAGGAAAAAAAACTTACCTTGCGAGTCGAGTTCGAGAGTAACGAGTGGGAATTCAACCTAATAATCACCAGTTGACCAAAAATTAAAGGCGTAAAAACAAAACCCAGAAAAATCTAACAGATAGAACCAAATCTAGAAGCAAAAAATTGAAGAACTGAAGTACCTCTATTTTGGGGTTTGAACAGACACAACCACAAAGAACAGAAACAAAAAAAAAAAACAAAATAGAGAAAAGAAGAAACTGCGATGCCCAATTTCACAATTTCTTTGCAATTTATGTCATAGTTCTAATTAGGTAACCACCAAACAATAAACTATGAACCACAAAATAAAGCTTAACACATATATATATACCAGAAAAAAATGATGATAAACAAAAACATCAATTTAAGCCATTATAAACCTCAATTCCACCAACAAACAACAATTTATCCAACTAAAACTTGAAGCATATATATATCTAGAACTGAAGTACCTCTGTTTTGGGGTTTGAACAGACACAACCACAAAGAACAGAGACAACCAAAAAAAGAAAAAAACAGAGAGAGGAAGAAATTGTGATGCCCAATTTCACAATTTCTTTGCAATTTCTGCCATAGTTCTAATTAGGCAACCACCAAACAATAAACCATGAACCACAAAATAAAGCTTAACACATATATATACCAGAAATAGAGATGATGATAAACAAAAACATCAATTTAAACCATTATAGACCTCAATTCCACCAACAAATAACAATTTATCCAACTAAAACTTGAAGCATATATATATATATATCTACAAAGAGAGGGGGGAGAGAGCGGTACCGAAGAGCTCTCATGGGGGTTCGAAGTAGAGAGAGAAAGAGAAGACAGCGGCATCGATGTAGAATTCAAGTAAGTTAATGATGATGACGGTGGCTGTGGTGGTGGTGAAGTTGGTGGTAGGGAACAGAGGAGCCAACTCGGTGAGTTTGACAATTGTTTGATCGTCAATCGAAGCACAGTTTTGCGGTTCTCAATCGGAAACCTTAGCCTTTAGAAAGGATCTATCTATTTAATCAAAAACAGAACCAACCAACAAAACCAAAACACTAAAAGAATAAAAAAAAACTTACCTTGTGAGCCGAGTTCGAGAGCAGCGAGTGGGACGGTTGCGACTTGAAGCCATTGAGAAAGAAGAGGGGGGAGAGGGGGAGAGGCAGAAATCGAGTGAGAAAGAAAGGGAGAGGCAGAAATCGAGGACTGGAGAGAAACGTCGGGAGCGAGCGAACGAAGAGAGAGGGTAGGAAAGAAGAAACACAAAGAGGGAGAGAAAGATAAAGAGAGAATGGAGTGGAGACATGGGTAAGTGGGAGAGGAAGAGAGCACAGGGTGTTTCAGCGGGAATCAAAGCATCATCCGAACCATTGATGTTTATCATAATTGATCTTGTGGAGAAGTGGTTTAGAAATGCTCTCAAGTTTACTTCTATCTCAAGGTATTTTATTTATTCTCACATACATCTCTTTGGTTGACGTTCCTCTTTTTATATTACCCCTTTGGGCCCAAGGGTTAGGCCCACTCTTAATCTCGCACTTGATTGCTTATTCAGTCTTCCGATTGCGTGTTGGTTCCCATTCGGCTCTCTATATGGCCAACTGTACATTCGGCTTCAAGAGCCCTTAGATTATAGCCGAATTGAATTCGACCAGATGTCTTTAAATATCTTAGCCTTCCTCAATATATAATTATTTGGCCCCCACAATTGGCCCCCAAACATTCGACTAACGCCAATTAGTCGGCATGTTTGGTTTTAATATGTGGAAAGTCAAGAATATGGCGCTTGCACTCCTTCCAATACCGAAACGTCAGAACAACCATGGTTTAGAAATCATTACAATTTCCCGCCCCTTCGTACGCTTTATTCATTTAATGTGATATGAAGCCACGCTGTCCCTTCGGATATTTTTTGAATTTGCAAAGCTCTTTCGAATTCACCTCTACAACTTTCATCTGCTCCCCATTGTCCTTTTCTCTCTACCTTGTAAGTTCTTCTCTTCCTTGCATTTTTTCCTCATTCCAACTCTCATTTTCTTGTTTATTTTTAGTTTAGCGTATTTTCCATTCTGATTTGGATGGCGAAACGTTTGAAAGCTCTCCTTTACATGGACCGTGTTTCCACTTTTTGACGCCACTTTTCCATTCCAGTAGACGTCCATCTGTCACTTGTGGCAGATAGCGTACTGGAAATGGAGAGGACCAATGAGAGTACAATCATCTTTCCACTCCTGTCAATCACTGAGGGTGGAGTTGGTTTTCCCCTTCATCCATTTTTAAGAGTCGTCCTTCGTTATTGGGGTCTACTCCCTTCACAACCTAACGTAAACTTTTATCGAATCATAATGGGAATAGTAGAATTAAACCGCCGACTTAGGATTAATCTAGGAATCCCTGCTATTTGACATTGTTATGCCTTGGCGAAATCATCTGGTCGGCAGGGACGTTACTTTCTCAGGGCCAAGGACACTGATCACTATCTGGTGACTACGCTTGCCAACTCTGGTAAACATGTTGACGACGTCATGGTTGTTGTCCGAGGCAACTGGGAATTTGGCGAAGGCGAAGGCGAAGATCGCCTAGATCCTGTGCCTAGACAAAAAGGTGAACCAGGTGGCCGTATAGTCCCATTTCTATGTGCATTTGTTATACGTTTATTCGGCTTAGATTGCATGTACTTACCATTTTATTTGTACAGGTAATGATTTGAAAAAAGTACTTATTTCGGCCAACGACGCTGTGCTTCAGCAAATCAAAACTGCGCTCCAATTCTTCGGCCGTCTGAACCTCCAAAAGCAAGGGAGGGCAGCCCCCATCTTATTGTGGTACGAGCCAACATACGCTACTTTTTCGGCCGCTGATCACATTCCGATTCCAAAGGGTGAACAGCAGCTCACGACACTCATTCCCCCAAATTTCAAGAACCTTAGGGAGAATGGTCTTGAAGTTTCGGATTCAGAGCAAGTCGCCGAGCAGGTCGTCGAACAAGTCATTGAACAGCCGAATCAGTCCAACTTGGACAGATTTGACAGTCTGGGTGAGGAGGTTGACGCGGCTCTTAATTTGGCCTTTGAGGAAGCTGGCTTCAACTTTTCATCCACTTCAGGCCAAGTCGACGTATCATTAGAAGACGATATTTTCACCGACTTAGGAGACCTTCCTGGCACAGATCCTAAGAACATGGCTGGGGAGTCGCTCGCGCAGATGGCCAAAAGAAAAAATGCTGAGAAGATGGCAGCCCGAAGAAGTGCCAAAGCGGCCGAGTCTAAACCCCCACCACCTGCTCCTGTTGGGGCTGAGTCTTCATCGCCTCCTCTTGTTGAGGAAACAGAGCAGATTGTTATAGCTGAAACAGAGCCAATTTTCATTGATTAATCGGACAATTTGGTGGCCGAACAGAGGGGGAGAAACGCCCCGCAGAGCACAAAGACTCTTCTAAAAACCAAACTGATAAATGACAGTGCATAGAAGAGTAGCAGGACTAGGCTGCGCCATTTATTATACAACCTAAAATAAAGAATGTGCCGGTTGCTTCTTATGCTTTAGCTTTGAAGGACGATGTTGTGGCCTTAAGCGTGAAATCGTCAATTTCTCTGCTAATTGACAAAGCAGCAGTCCGTGCAGAGCCGAATATGGTGTCGACAACATTAGCTACTCAATCGGCGATATTGGAACATAACTTTGAAATAATATTCTGTTCCTTTTTATAGCAGCTTTCTTATTAATCTTTTTTTTACAGGTGGCGGGCAGGATTGCAGAAATCGGCCACCGTCATTATGACGTTATCGTGCAAATCGGCTTGATCAAAGGCGAACTCAAAACTGAAAAGGGCAAGATTGAAGAGGCCTCCCTTAGAGCTGAATCCAAGGCGGGCAAAGCGGCTGAAGAGCGAGCCAGGGTCAATGCCGAGGAAGAAAAGGCTAAATATTCAGATTAACTCAGGCAGGCCGCCAAAGAAAGGGCGAACGCAAGTGAGGATGTGCTCAAATTGGCCAAGGAGGTGATTGCCAAACTGGAGGCTGACTTGGCAGAATTGAAGAAGGCAAAAGAAATCGCTGACTCCGAGATCTCCAAAGCATTCCTAGCCAAAGAAAACGCCGCCTTAGAAAAATACGTGGAGAAGTACCCTAAGTTCAAAAATCGGGACTTCAAACACGGTTGGCTCAAAGCTCTTGCTGCCACTAATGTGACATTGGAGCAACCAATTCCATAGGAGCAGCTAGAGGTTGAGCCGTTGGAGTTTGATCCTGAAGAATGAGTTCCATATGTCAATGTAATTTTGCTTTTTGTTTGGTGTTTTGCTGTACGTAGCTTTTTGTAGATTTTTGTTTAGAAGTTAAATATAGGGTAATTTTCATGTGTAAAATGACGATTGTTTGTACTCAATTTATTAATGAAAATCACCTTTTTGTCTATGTTCTGCATGTGCTAATTAACAACTAAGTAGGGTGATATAACTTAATTCGACAACAACATAATCTTTCTGCATCTGCTAATTATTAGCCAAGTATGGTGATGTAACTTAATTCGGCAATAACATAATCTTTCTGTATGTGCTAATTATTAGCCGAGTAGGGTGATGCAACTTAATTCAGTGATAACATAATCGATTGTAACATAATCTTTCGAATGATCATGTTAATTTGAACATTAAAGGGCCGAATAAAAAATACAGCTTGCAATGTCAGATGGGGCATTAATCTATTTATTAATAGAGGCCGAATAGATTACTAAATCTGCCCTTGCCCCAGTTGATGAATGAACAAAACTGCCAAATATTTGTAGTTCATGGATTGGGTGGGGCATAGTAACTTATCGGCGCAATGTATTGCAATCGGGCCTAATAGATTAATGAATCTGCCTTTGCCCCAACTGATGAATGAATAGAACCGCCGAATATTTGTAGTTCATGGATTAGATGGGGCACAGTAACTTGTCGGTGTAATGCATTGCAATCGGGCCAAATAGATTAATGAATCTGCCCTTGCCCCAGCTGGTGAATGAACAGAATCGCCGAATATTTGTAGTTCATGGATTGGGTGGGGCACAGTAACTTGTCGGCGCAATACATTGCAATCGGGCCAAATAGATTAATGAATCTACCCTTGCCCCAGCTGATGAATGAACAGAACCGCTGAATATTTGTAGTTCATGGATTGGGTGGGACACAGTAACTTGTCGGCACAATGCATTGCAATCGGCCCAAATAGATTAATGAATCTGCCCTTGCCCCAGCTGAGGAATGAACAAAACCGCCGAATATTTGTAGTTCATGGATTGGGTGGGGCATAGTAAGTTGTCGGCGCAATCTATTGAAGTAATCACCTTGGGAACGCTGCACCAGTAATTAATAAGCGGGGTAGGGGGTAGGTGCGCATGGATTCTGTGCTGTGTTCAAATTCAATAGTCTGCGAGGGGGAAAGGAACATTATGCCAAACTAAGGAAATTTGGATGTCAAGAAGAATATTCTTCAACAGCAGAGGGGAGGGAAGGACACTAGCTGAACTGGACTTAGAGATGAATCAAGGTGGCGAACCTACGCAAACGGGAAACAGGACGTCGGAGGAGCGTGAGAGGCGTCGCGCCCCCCATCATCGAAATAGTTCTCCAAGATGGGGGCGAGGTAGAGAAGTCACCAAGGAAGGAGAGGCAGTAGTGAGGGAGCTCCCTCCGTTCGCGTAACAAAACCAGTAGGACACCATGCCCGTTGAGTTTTTCAATCTTCGTTGGAAATAAATTGATAACTGAAGTAGATTCGATTATCCGCAATTGAAATATGGCAATCGAGTTTGCTCGACAGATTTTTTTTCCCGAAGTCTAGTAATCAATGGTAGGTCGGCTTGACTATGAAGTTTTTTGGGAGGGTGTCCACGGAGCGGTAAAGGGACTATACACCTCCTATGAAATCCGCATGCGTCTTCGTGCCGTGTGAAGAGAGATAGAGCAGAAAGACGGTCACATTCGGAGCTTGGAAGCTCGCGTAGAGAAAGCCGAGAACGAATCGAAGAAAGCTAAGGCTTTCAAAACACAGTTGACGAGTCAAATGAACCCGATTGTGACGAAAAAAGTAAACCAGCGTCTACTGGATCATGCGATCGCCGACCGAGATACGGCGAGCATGTCCGTAAGAGAAGCAATAAGAGCGAAAGCCTACGAACAAGTTTTTTTATGACGGCCGAAAAATTGGTATTGAAAAGACAAAGGAAAAATTAGCTGAGGATGTTTCACTACAAAAAAAAGTGGTTTTTGCGACGGCAAAACGCCGTCGCAAATGGTCCCGTTCGCCGTCTCTAATACTTTTTGCAACGGTAATTTGGCTTTTGCGACGGCAAGTGGGGGTCGCAACAAAGGGGGTTGCAAAAGGGATTTAGCGACGGTAAGTGCCGTCGCCATTGTTGTTTGCGACGGGAGACTACCTTTTTTGCGACGGCAATGTTCTGTCGCCAATAATGGAAGAAAGTCTGAGTTTTTACGACGGCACAGTATTTCCGTCGCTAAAAAGGTTTTTTGAGACGGCAAGAATGCCGTCGCTAAAAGGGTCATAGCTCATACTATTGCCGACGGCAGCCTGAGCCGTCGCTAAAGGTTTTTTTCGATTACATTGCATAGCTTTTGCGACAGTATATCTGCCGTCGCAAAAGCCTCGTAAAATTTTTTTGCGACGGGTTCTTATGCTGTCTCAAAAAAAAAAAAAAAAACCTGCTGTTAAAAAAAAAAAACCTGTTCTCAAATAAAAACCTGTTATTTTAGTTTAAAAAAATTAAAATAACCTGTATTAAATGAAAAATAACTATAAAAAAATCCAAAAATTACATAATAATATAAATACATACATAAACAAAAGTTGACAAATAATTAAAATTCATAATATTGTTACATTCATAACAATACAGAAATAAAAATTCATAACAATAAAAATTATGCCACTACATAATGTCGCATACTACATACATAATGTTGTTCACAAATTTAAATAACATAAATCAAAATCAAAACCAAAAGTTTTCGTCTTGATTCTTTCGTGGGTTACAAAAACAAAAGTTGGTCATAATCTTTATACGCCCGCATTCCACAAGAAGCAAACTGCTACTCAGAAAATATCTGAAAAAAACAAGATAAAAATAATTAATAACCATATAATGGCGTTAATATTTTAATTACAGAAAAATATAAAAAAAAAATTGACTACTATATAATTAGAAAGATAGTTTAGTAAATAATTTTGACTAGACCGAAATCCGACTCTAACTCCCAAACCGGGAACCCGATTCGAGCCCCGTTTTCTCCCACAAGTCTCTCATGCCTAGGCGGTCGCGTGTGCCAAGTTTCGTGCTCAACCGACGCCGTTTGGTGATTTTGGAGCATTAATGCCTCGAATTCAAGTTTCTTAAGGAACTAGTTTGCCTAAAGTGAAATCCGGCTCTAACTCCCAAACTGGGAACCCGATTTGAGCCCCGTCTTCTCCCACAAGTCTCTCGTGCCTAGGCGGTCGCGTGTGCCAAGTTTCGTGCTCAACCGACGCCGTTTGGTGATTTTGGGGCGTTAACACCTCGAATTCAAGTTTCTTAAGGAAGTAGTTTACCTAAAGTGAAATCCGGCTCTAACTCCCAAACCGGGAACCCGATTCGAGTCCCGTCTTCTCCCACAAGTCTCTCGTGCCTAGGCGGTCGCGTGTGCCAAGTTTCGTGCTAAACCGACGTCGTTTGGTGATTTTGGAGCATTAACGCCTCGAATTCAAGTTTCTTAAGGAACTAGTTTGCCTAAAGTGAAATCCGGCTCTAACTCCCAAACCGGGAACCCGATTCGAGCCCCGTCTTCTCCCACAAGTCTCTCGTGCCTAGGCGGTCGCGTGTGCCAAGTTTCGTGCTCAACCGACGTCGTTTGGTGATTTTGGGGCGTTAACACCTCGAATTCAAGTTTCTTAAGGAAGTAGTTTACCTAAAGTGAAATCCGGCTCTAACTCCCAAACCGGGAACCCGATTCGAGCCCCGTCTTCTCCCATAGGTCTCTCGTGCCTAGGCGGTCGTGTGTGCCAAGTTTCGTGCTAAACCGACGTCGTTTGGTGATTTTGGAGCATTAACACCTCGAATTCAAGTTTCTTAAAGAACTAGTTTGCCTAAAGTGAAATCCAGCTCTAACTCCCAAACCGGGAACCCGATTCGAGCCTCGTCTTCTCCCACAAGTCTCTCGTGCTTAGGCGGTCGCGTGTGCCAAGTTTCGTGCTCAACCGATGCCGTTTGGTGATTTTGGGGCGTTAACACCTCGAATTCAAGTTTCTTAAGGAAGTAGTTTACCTAAAGTGAAATCCGGCTCTAACTCCCAAACCGGGAACCCGATTCGAGCCCCGTCTTCTCCCACAGGTCTCTCGTGCCTAGGCGGTCGTGTGTGCCAAGTTTCGTGCTCAACCGACGCCGTTTGGTGATTTTGGGGCGTTAACACCTCGAATTCAAGTTTCTTAAGGAAGTAGTTTACCTAAATGAAATCCGGCTCTAACTCCCAAACCGGGAACCCGATTCGAGCCCCATCTTCTCCTACAAGTCTCTCGTGCCTAGGTGGTTGTGTGTGCCAAGTTTCGTACTAAATCCGGCTCTAACTAGTCCCGTCTTCTCCCACAAGTCTCTTAACTTAGAATGTAAAGAATGCAAATATACATTTTAGCTTAGAATGCAAAGATACATTTTATACCTGATCTTCTGGTGGTGGTGTATATGGATTCTCGTCTTCTGCAGATTCCCTAAATGCCCGGTGGCCACTCGATGCATCAGGAACCTATGTTAGTCAATGCATAATGTGTTAATCATATTCAAATTTTATACATAATCTTGAGTGACAATTGAACTATCAAACAATTTCATTTATATGGAACCTGTCTGTTGGGATCTACACTCGCCCCCTGCGACACAAGGGCCATCATCTCAGCTCTCATCTGCTGTAAATGTGTAGAGAACTCTGCTCGCAGCTCCTCCCTCAACTCATCCCTTAGCTCTGCACGAACCTGCTGTGTGATCTGATCAATAGTCGATGGCTGGGGTGTTGACTGTGATGGCCCAGCACCATCTTTATACACCGCTCTCCGAGGCACAATTCTCCCGTATGTGCGACAATATTCATGTCCGTCATGACCTATCAACTCATGGAAAATGGCATTCCTAGCCTCCAAAGTCCGACCATCCTCAGGTAGCATAGAGAGTTGACGATTAAACTCATCCAGTATTGAATAAGACATACAAGTATATGCCAAATTAAGATGGTTGACACACAAAAAATAAACTTTAAATACAATCAAAGGTGTTTGGAAACTACCAAGGTCTGGATAACCTCTGGGTCATCTCCTCTACGTGTCATAAGCCAAACATTCATCTTATCAGTAGACTCCCCCTTACTGGTCATCTACATTTTTTTAGAAATATGAAAATTAGAATCCAAATAATTTGCAAATATACAATGTTTATACAAAAATAAAACAATAAAATGTAAACCTCATGCCGTATCTGAGAGAAAGTAGTACGCCCTGTGGTATGAGCTATGCCGTGAGCTCGGCGATTTTTAGCGTTCCTACTTGCAATTTTCTATAACATGTTCCACAAATGTAAGTATGTAAATATGATTTGTATGTTTACATATCATAAATATAACTTATTTGTATACCTCAGCATCGGAAGTACGCCAATACTCCACAAGTTGTTCCCACTGGCTTGGCACAATGTGCATAGGAACATCATCCTTCAGATTAGGATCAGAACTTCTAGGCTTGAAATACTTAGCCTTAATCTTGTTCTTGTGATCCTTCCATATGCTGTTGCAGTTTTTCATGCAGATTGGCTTGTACTCCTCTGGACATATATTCAAATTGTCCTATAAAACACAATTTCAAAGTTTAAGGCAAAGTATAACACAAATTTGGAAATCGAATTTGTGGAAAAAAATATACTTTTACCTTCACATCCTTCCAGATAGCATCAACAATATCATCAGGCACATTGTTCCAGTCAAGAAAAGTAAGAGGAACAATGTTACCATTCCGCACAATAATGCCAAGTTGAGTAGTTAACTTAGCCACGTTATCCCCTATTGGACAATAATTTTCATCAAATTGTATGTCCAGCTTTTTACCAGTACCCCACTCTTTAATGCCCTTGGCACATCCTCTACCACGTCTAATCGAGGTTGATGAAGAACTAACATGACCTGCGAGATACAACAACAATAAACAATATGCAATGGCAATAAACAAATGCAAATTTAAATAATGTGAATACAAATCATATCAAATAAACCTGAGGTGGGCTGTGAAGAAGTCGAAGGGTCTGCAAAATACAATGAGAATAAACAAGTTATATATAATGAGCATAAATAAATGTATGTGTAAATAATTTTCATACAAATCAAAGCAAATTTATATACCTGCAGATGGCTCATAAGCTAATGATGATAGCTGCTGTGGTGCCACTGATGGTGGACGCACCAATGGTAGGCGTGGAGGCTGAGTACATGGTAGCTGCTGTGGTGCCACTGATGGTGGTCGATATGGTGGTACTAATGGCCCCTCAGATGGTGGTGGCACTAATGGCCCCTCCGATGGTGGCCAATGTGATGCCTCCTCTGATGGTGGTGCTACTGATGTCCTGTTATGTAGCACATCAGATATCATGTGCCGGGGATGATCAGGCTTCCTCTTCCTTCCCATAATAATCTGCAAGCAATATAACACTAATTGACATTAGAAACATAGACAATGATTTTTCATCAACTATAATATGACATTAATTGAACTAATACAATTACGAAGACAAAATAAATTAAGAAATTGATGATTAACTACAACCTTTGCCTTAATTGAATTACTAATGTTGATTAAATATCAGCCTATTTGAACATCAACTGTTTCCCCTTCTGCGGCTTCCCTCACCCAACCAACTTCTTCATCACGAAGCATTATATTTTCTTCCAATTGTTGGCTCATGTATGGCTCGATTTGTGGATCAGTCGAACTCATGTCAAATAAACCTCTTTGAGACATCTTCACCACGACTTGCCAGTCTGGTTGTAACGGGTCTGCAACATACCAAACTTGCTCTGCTTGGGACGCCAAGATGAAAGGTTCATTGGTAATTCGCTCATCTCGGTACAACAAATGATTGAAGTTCACCAACGTGAAATTGAAGACATCTTCTTTCTTTCCGTGAATGTTGTCAATCCAATCACACTTAAACAACACATGTTTCTTCTCATTGGAATATCGAATCTCAACAATATCTGTCAATTGTCCATAATAGTACACAGACCCCACACGAGGATTCTTGTCTTTTCGACTATCATAACTTATGGTATCTGCCTTCAAAGCTACACCACAATTTTGTGTGGCTCGACGATCATCCATGGCCTTTACTCGATACCGAAACCCATTCAGTATATACCCATTGAACCTCCTTGCCAAGTTATGAGGACCATTTGCCAATAGAATAATCTCTTCAGAAAATATGACATCAGTAGTCCTTTGCAAAGTTTGGACCTATTTAACACGAAAATGTAAAATTTGAAATGTAGATCGACTTAAGTAAGTAGAATCTATAGAGTTAAATACATACATGTTCCTTGAACCAAATGTGAAAAGTTTCAAAATGTTCACGCCGAAGTTGATGATCGTCGACACGAGGCATTTTGAGCTAAGTACTTCAAGGTGTTTGCTGTGTAGATTGAAATTTTAGCAATACAAAAAATTTAGTTGAAAATTCAATAAAACATAATAAAATATTGAGTGAGTGACTTAACCTACTTCATGAAAGGTTGAACCGCGCTTGTATTGAATAAAATGTACCGATGAGCTTGTACCCAAGAAGTATTATCAAGATAAAAGCTTGTGTTTTCACCAATAGCATGACCCAAATTATCAGCACCACTATAGTTCCTCACGAGTCGACTAGATTTGGTTTCCACATCATTGAGATATTGTGCACAAAAATTCATGCATTCTTCCATAAGATATCCTTTAGCAATTGATCTTTCAGGATGAGCTCTATTACGCACGTATTGCTTCAAAGTAAGAAGATACCTCTCAATTGGATACATCCATCGAAACTGAATCCATCCACCCAATAAGGCTTCATCAGCTAGATGTATAGGCAAGTGCTCCATTATATCAAAAAAACTCGGAAGAAATATTTTCTCTAGATGACAAAGTGTTATAGCGATAGGATCTTGAATATATTGCAAATCCGTCGCACGATTCACTTTCGAACACAATTGTCTAAAGAAATTGCTCAATTCAATCAAGGGTTCAATTACATTCTTCGGTAACGATCTTCGAATAGCCAATGGAATAAGTTGTTGCATCAGAATATGACTATCGTGGCTCTTAAGACCCCCAATGCTTCTATCATGTAAGCGCACACGACGTGATATATTGGATGAATACCCGTCAGGAACTCTTACTTCCTTCAACACTTTCAAGAACAAATCTTTCTCATCCTTGGTCATCGTGAATTGTGCTGGTGGTAAATAGGCTTTATTCGACCCTCTTAACTGTAAATGTAGGGGTTTTCTAATATTCATATCTTGTAAATCACGCCGAGCATTAACACCATTCTTCGATTTTCCTGCAACCCCTAATATTGTCCACAACACATTGTCACAAACATTCTTCTCTATATGCATCACATCGAGGTTGTGTCTTATTAGATTGTGCTCCCAATATGGCAATTCATAAAAGATACTCTTTTTCTTCCAACTATGGGTGCGATGTCCAGCTTTCTCCTTCTCTACCTGTCTCCTATGCCTCTCCTTAAGGTCATCCCTCTTGTATTGGGTTAAAATACCCTCAGATTCTAATTGTAGCAACATCTCAGTTCCAGACAACAATTTTGGTTTGAGTCTAACTTCCCGACTACCATCAAATGATACTTTATCCTTCCGAAATTTATGGCCAGTATGTAAAAATCTGCGATGACCCAAGTACGATTGTTTCCTACTATGCTTCAACCAACACGATGTAGTTTGCTTATTGCAATAAGGACATGCATATTCGCCTTTAGTGCTCCATCCTGACAAGTTTGCATATGCAGGAAAATCACTAATTGTCCATAGTAAAGCTGCATGCATTTGAAACATTTGATTTGTTGATGCATCAAATGTTGACACACCCTCATTCCATAGTTCTTTCAACTCCTCAATCAACGGTTGCATATACACATCAATCTTGTCACCAGGTCCTTTCGGGCCGTCAATAAGCACGGATAAAATTAGAAATGGTTGCTTCATGCACATCCATGGTGGCAAGTTATATGGAATGAGCACAACAGGCCAAGTGCTATGAACTATGTTCATCGTCCTGAATAGGTTAAAACCATCAGATGCTAAGCCAAGCCTTACACTTCGACAATCATTACTAAAGTCAATATTCCGATGATCAAAATCTTTCCATGCAAGGGAGTCAGCAGGATGCCTGAAGACACCATCATCAGTTCGTTCATCTGCATGCCATCTCATGAACTTGGCCGTCTTGGATGACATAAACAACCTCTGCAACCTTGGCTTTAAAGGGAAATACCTCATCTGTTTTGTAGGTATTTGTTTGCCACCTTTGTTAGGACTATTTAAACCACCATCACCATTTGATTTCCATCTAGAACTGTTGCATATGACACATTTATCAAGATTGGCGTCCTCGTTTCGAAACAACATGCAACTGTTCGGACATGCATCCCACGTCTCATACGTGAAGCCCAAATCTGTTGTGACCTTTTGAGCTTTATAATATGAGTCCGGGAGTTTCACACCCAATGGGAACGCGTCATTCAATAACTCAAGCAACATGTCAACAGACTTGTCTGTCCACTGATTAAGCACTTTCAAATGTAGAAGTCGAACAATGAATGACAAAGATGTGAACTTCTGACAACCCGGATACAATTCACTTTGTGCATCTTGAAGAAGTTTGAAATACTTTGCAGTCTCTGCATTTGGACCGAGCTGGGGTTCAGATGCATGGGGATCAGGCCCCTGTGGTTCATCACCCTCAACACTTGTACCGGCATATGGATTTCCCATAGCCCCTTGTATCATTCCAATCATATCATCCCCAATGTCTAAATTACTTAATGTTTTATTCTCTTGATTACTATGCAGAGATACGTAAGATTCCCCATGATTAATCCAATGTTTGTATTTTTTAAAAAAACCATTCAAAATCAGATGCTCCCGTACACCCTCTCGTACAAAATAGTATCGATTCTCACACTTCCTACACGGACAACTGATCATCGAACCTTCAACCGTATTGGTGTAGGCAAACACAAGGAATTCATCAATCCCATTAATGTATTCGCTCGACATCCTATTTGGCAAATCAATCCAACTCTTATCCATCATCTGTACACATAAATAAAAAGAGACCATAATAGCCATAACTAGCTAGTGTCTTTTTATGTAAAATTGGGTATGAATTATTGAATAAATACAAATATCAAGTCAACTTCCCCCATGTGGGGATACAGAAAAAGTAAGTGAAATATTACTACATTTCACACCATTTTCCATTTCCCTTTCCCTTTCCCTTCCCTTTCCCTTTCCAAATGCCTATCCAACTCTATCAACCAAATACTACCTAAATAACAATAAACTTTGAATAAGGAGAAAACCCAAACTTATCTGCCATACAGAAATGAATAAATGTTTACAAAATGCATAGCCATCGTATGTTAAAAGACTAAAAACCTCCTAATCGAGTCAAGATGTAGTTCACCTCAAACTAAAACTAAGTTCAAGGTCATTACAGTTTCATTATGATAGAAAAGAGTTACTAGCTAAGTACAAATATACCCACCCCTATCCACATATACATAGAAAGAATAAAGACAAGTGCAGAAATAGCAATATAACAAACTGAGTTTCCAAATACCAAACCAATTCCAAAATTCTATTCCCATCACTTTCCATTATGTAAATAAATATGCGAAATACACATTTCTATTGCCTTACTGTTACCAGACCTCAAATGAAACATGGAAGAAAGCTTTTTCCTAAAGTATGGTTACCAGCACATATTTTTTCAAAAATATGAACACAATTAATAATTTGAAATAAAATAAAATAAAATAAATAATTTAAGGGATGTAATTATTGAAATTGATAGTTCAAACCATTAATTCAGATCAATTAAATCATGATAGGATCTTTTTTTACCCCAAATATAGCGGTAGGAGTACTTAATTTTATTGTTTTTTTTTATTTGTACAGATTTTTTAAACATAGTTGTGGAGGTTAAATAAAAATTTAAAATTTTGAATTTGAGTCATTATTGAAAGAGTTATTAGAGATTTTTTTGGTTCTTAATTTCAAGTGTCTAAAAGGATTAGTTATTGGGTGAACTTGAGTTCAACTGGACTGAGTTGAAAATAGTTGTTGAACTACTTATATCTTTTTCCCAAAAAACAAAAAAACAAAAAAAAAACTGTTCAATAAAACTAAAAAAATTTAAATAAAAAAACATGTGTGTGCTTGTGTAATTAAATAGAGTGAGATTAGTATTTATATAACAATTAAATGAAATTCATGTAAAATTCATATTATTTGAATTTAACTTTAACATAGTCTATGTATTTTTCATGCTATCAAGTCATACTACTTTTAAGTCTGTGTAAAAAAAAATATATATATTTTTGAAAATTATAACTTGTAGTATTTAGATTATAACTTGTAGTCAATTTATTATTATTATAGTAATAATTCATTCCTCTAAAATTAGAGCTCATGTGAAAAATCAAAAAAAAAAAAAAAAAAAAGAAGCCAAATTTGTAATTCTTTGATTGATTTTATATTAGGGTAATGAGAAATAAAGTCATGTAATCAAATGAAACATGTCAAACATCATACATTCATCTATATATATATACAGAGAGAGAGGCTAAAGCAAATATACATTCATATATATATATATATACAGAGAGAGAGAGAGAAAGAGAGAGAGAGAGAGAGAGAGCATATACGCAGAGAGACCGTTGCCGTCGTCGGACCAACCAGAGCCGTTGTCGTCGCCGCCGCACCACCGCACCACCGCTACAGAGAGCCGTTCGCCTTCGTAGGTCGGTTGAGGAATTTGGGGGAAAAAAAATGTTTCGAAGAATTAGGGATTTGGCTGAAATCATCGAGCGGCAAGATGAAAGGGAAGGGCGGGCCTACTTTTTTTTTTTTTCTTTTTGCGACAGCTCGTTTTACACCGTCGCCAATGGTTGCTAATTACATCATAAAACGGCGCCGTTTTAATAAGCCCCTTTTTGCGACGGAATTGTGCCGTCGCAAATGGCCACTGTTTGCGACAGCAAACATATGCCGTCTCAAAAGTAATATTTTTTGCGACGGTAAAAAACGCCGTCGCAAATAATTCGGCATTTCCGCGTGGTTTTATTACCGACGGGACAAACACCATCGCTAACTCCTTTATTTGCGACGGTATAAGTTGCCGTCGCAAAAAACCATTTTTTGCGACGGGAGGCGCGCCGTCGCTATTGATTCCGTCTTGTTTGCCCCCTTTTCTTGTAGTGTTTGTCGGTGCGAAAATCGTGGATTTAAGCATAGATGGATTAAGGCTTTCCAAGCCTCAGGTATTGATTCGGCGTCACCTCTGTATCAGAATTACAAATTTCTTTTCGAAGCTTATGACGCCGAGAAATTCGACGATGTAGAGAGTGCAGAATAGATTTAGATATTAATATAACTTATTGTACTTTTGAATTTGTCAAAAGCCATGTATTTATGCTTATTTAATGAAATAAATATTTTCCATATTGCTTTGATTAATGTTTGTATCTTCTTGTGACAACCGTATATTGATCCATGCCATTCTATTGTCAAATTTGGTCCTTCTGAATTTGGAGGATTACCCAGCTGTTCATGCTTACGAACAATGGGCGCTCCAAATTCGGAGGCTTATTGTGGGCTTATCGTGATATCCACGAAAGGCGCTCCGAATTCGGAGGCTTATTTGGGCCAAACATGACATCCGCGTAGGGTGCTCCGAATTTGGAGGATTATTTAGCCCAAATGTGACATCCACGCAGGGCGCTCCGAATCCAGAGTCTTATTGTGTTAGCCAATCGTGATATCCACGAAGGGCGCTCCAAATTTAGAGGCTTATTTGGCCCAAATGTGACATCCACGCAGGGCGCTCCAAATTCGGAGGCTTATTCAGCCCAAACATGACATCCACGAAGGACGTTTTGAATTCAGAGTCTTATTGTGTTGGCCAACCGTGATATCCATGAAGGGCGTTCCGAATTCGGAAGCTTATTCAGCCCAAACGTGATATCCACGCAGGGCACTTCGAATTTGGAGGCTTATTCGACCCAAACGTGACATCCACGAAGGGCACTCTGAATTCAGAGCTTTATTGTGTTGGCCAATCGTGATATCCACGAAGGGTGCTTTGAATTCGGAGGCTTATTCGGCCCAAATGTGACATCCACGCAGGGCACTCCTAATTCAGAGTCTTATTGTGTTGACCAATCATGACATCCACGAAGGGCGCTTTGAATTCGGAGGCTTATTCGGCCCAAACGTGACATCCACGAAGGGCGCTCTGAATTCAAAGTCTTATATTTGTTATTAAACCATTATTAACGAGATTGCGATAAGAAAGGGCATTGCACTGGGAAATTAAAAGATGTATTCATAACATATCAATAAAAATTCAAAAAAAACTAGCACACCATACAAGTTGGCTTAGTGATAAAATTTGCGCAAATGTGTGGAATTCCAGGCTCGTGGCAAACTTCTCCCAGCCATGTCTTTGAGTCGATATGTCCCAGTTCTAGCGATTGAATCAACCCGATAAAGGCCGTCCCTGTTGGGGCCTAATTTTTCATCTGTTGAATTCTTAGTAGCGGGAAGCACTTTCTTGAGAACTAATTCTCCAGGCATATAACGACACAATTGCACGTGCTGATTATATGATTTAGCGAGCTGTTGCTAATACCACGCCATGCAAGCAAGAGCACGATCTTGATGTTCTTCAATCAGAGTCAAGTCTAAGGCCAACATCATGTCATTACGGCCCAAGTCAAAAACCTTGGATTTCAACGTGGGTAGACCGATCTCCAGGGGGATAATTGCCTGGGTTCCAAAGCACAAAGTCAACGGCGTTTCCCCAATGGATCGCCTTCGAGTAGTACGGTGAGCCCATAACACACTGGGCAACTCTTTGACCCATCTACCCTTAGCTTTTTCCAACCTTTTCTTGATGCCGTCCAGGATGACTTTATTAGAGGCCTCTGCCTGACCATTGCTTTGTGGATATGCCGACGAGGAAAAGTAAGGCCGGATACCATACGTGTTGCATAATTCTCGGTAGACGCCACAATCAAAATTCGTACCGTTGTCTGAGACGATTGCTCTTGGTATGCCGAATCGTGTTATGATGTTTTTCCATAGAAAACACTTAACATCGACATCTCGAATATGTGTTAAGGCCTCTACTTCAACCCATTTTGTAAAACAATATGCCGCGACGACCAAGAATCACTTGTTCCCTGGAGCTCGTGGAAGTGGTCCGACGATATCGAGTCCCCATTGTGCGAACGACCAAGGACTAGTGATAGAGTTTATTTCCTCGGTAGGCAAATGAGTTAAAGGGGAAAACTTCTGGCATTGTTCACATTTCTTAACATAATTCTCGGTATCAATTCACATGGTGGGCCAATAATATGCCTGTGTTATGGCTTGGTGGGCCAACGAGTGTCCTCCAGAATGGGCACCACAGCTACCTTCATGTATTTCAGTTAAGAGTTCCTCTACTTTGTCTGGGTGAACACATTCTAAGTACGACACATAAAGGGATTTTTTGTAGAGCTTTCCATGCGGATCCAAGTAGTATCGCAGAGCTTTATTTCACAGTTTGTGGGCTTCTTTCTTGTCCATTGGGAGTTATTCTAAGGAAAGGAATACGACGATAGGGTCCATCCAACTTGGTCCTGGTTCAATAATATTAATCCGAAGTGGTTCAGAAAAGGTGATGCTCGGCTTAGGGATGAATCCTACTTCGATTGTCTGTTTGATTTCTGAATTGATGGCAGAGGCTAGGCAAGCAAGGGCATTCGCATGTGTGTTCTGATCTCGGGTTATTTGATTCAATTCGAGGTGGTTGAATTTTGCGAGCAAGGAATTCGCCGTTGTCCTGTAGGCTACCATGGGGTCATTTTTAGCTGCATACTCCCTTTTCAACTGGTTGATGACTAGTTTCGAGTCACAAAAAACAAGCAACCGCCGCACATCGAGGTGAAGTGTGTTCCGAAGGCCGGTTAACAATGCTTCGTATTCGGTCCCATTATTTGATGCATCAAAGCCCAGTTTAACTGCCTACTCGATTATTGCCCCTTTGGGGGTCATGATTACTATGTCTGCCCCACTGCCACGTTGGTTAGATGACCCGTCACAATACAACTGCCAAATGTCTCCAACATATATTCTCCAATTGGGTTTAGGTTGCACTTGCTCGGACTTAAAGTCGGTAAGGCACCCCGTGAATTCGGCTACAAAGTCAGCAAACACTTGCCCCTTGATGGCAGTTCCAGGCAAAAATTGGATATCATTCTGGTCGAGTTCCAAAGCCTATTTTGCAATGTGCCCTGATGTTTCTGCGCAACGGAGAGCCGACCGGAGGGGATAGTCTGTTGTACACTTATGGTGTGCCCCTGAAAGTAATGCATCAATTTTCTTGTAGCCATAACGAGAGCAAGGATGAGCTTTTCCAGTGGTAGATAACGTGGTTCGGCGTCAACCATTGCTTTGCTTACATAGTAAACTAGTCGTTGCTCCCCGAGTTCCTCCCTAAAAAATACAGCGCTGACTGCCCAGTCCGATACCGCCAGATACAAAATGAACGGGTTGCCTGCCGAGGGGGTTGCCAAGAGTGGTACTGATCGGAGATAAGTTTTCAAGCCGTCCAAAGCGGGTCAGGGGTCCATTCGAAAGTTTTGCCTTGTCGAAGTGTGTGAAAGAATTGGCAGCAGCGATCCGTGGAATAGTTGATAAACCTATTGAGCGCGGCAGCCATTCCCATCAGCTTCTGAACCTCTTTAACCGACTGAGGAGAACCAAGTTCTGGAATTGTTGTGATCTACCTCAGGTTGGCCTCTATTCTGAGGTGGTTAACAATGTAGTCGAGGAATTTGCCGGATCTAATGTCGAATGCCCACTTTGAGGCGTTCAATTTCAATTTGTGCTTTCGAAGAATGCCCTATGTATCTACCAAATTGGCTAAATGGGCGTGCTTTTCCTTGGATTTGACCACCATGTCGTTGATGTATACTTCCATGGTGCGGCCGAGCTGTTCCTTGAACATAGCAGTAACCAGTCTCTGGTAAGTTGCCCCCGCATTCTTCAGCCCGAAAGGCATGACCTTATAGCAATAGGTTCATCTTGGGGTGAGGAATGTGGTCTTTTCTTGATCCTTCGGATGCATGGCAATTTGATGGTAGCCTCTGTAGGTGTCCAAGAAGTTCATGCATTGATGATGTGCTGTTGCATTTACAAGTTGGTCTATTCTGGGTAGGGAAAACAATCCTTGGGACAAGCTTTGTTTAAGTCTATGAAATCCACACAAATACGCCAAAATCCATTCTTCTTCTTTACAACCACGGTATTGGACAACCATATAGGATAGGTTACTTCGCGAATTGCCCCGGTATCAAGCAATCGGTCAACCTCTTCAACAGCGGCCGAAGCATGCTCTGTTGCTAACCGCTGACTTTTCTGAATGATTGGCTTACATTTTGGATCAACGTTTAAGCGGTGTTGGGCCACATATGGATTGACCCCTGGTATCTCATATGGTGTCTACGCAAACATGTCGAGGTTGCCGAGTAAGAAGGATATAAGCTCGTGCATGTCAACTTCGTTCAAGGAAGTGCTGATCATGAAGAACTTGTTAGGACTCCCATCAATTTTAACCCGATCCAGGCCTTCAGTTTCCTTTTCATTGGGGATCTTTCCAATGTCCTCGAGGCTCTCCTGATCCGATACTTCAATCGAATTCACTTCCATTTTTTTGGTCTCTTTGCAACGGCAACAAGGTAGCACGCTTGTGCCGATTTCTGAGAACCCCGAATTTGTTCAGTGCCGTACTCAGTCGGAAAATGAAGTAATTGATGGTAGGTGCTTGGCACAGCTTGCATGGTATGCAACCAAGTACTTCCCATGATGAGATTGTAGGGTGAAGGAAGTTTGACAACCAGAAATTCTACGTCTACTGATCTGGTGCCAGCCTGAATTGGTAGTGTGATTTTTCCCGAAGGATACTCGGGGTTAGCGTTGAAGCTGAATAATGGGTAATCGGCCGGCGACAAATCCGAGTCAGTGAAGCCGAGTTTAACAAACGTTTTGTAATTCATTACTTTCGAAGTGCTTCCCTGATCAATGAGAACACGCTCAATGGTGTATATGTTCACGCGTAGCTCGATGACGAGGGGATCAGTGTGGGAGAGAGTTACTCCAACTAAGTCCATGTTGTCGAAACTAATCCTCTTAATTTCATGGGATCGTTTTGCTGGTGTGATTAGCCTATGCAGGCTAGGTTGCAACTGAATTGTCTGTACCTCGGCTGACAATGGCAGGCTGTATATCATGTGAATTACACCAAGTGGAGGTGAATACGGCTGTAGGGCTATCGTGTTCGATGGATTATTCTTTTGGACGTGTTGCGCCAGCCGGCCGTCTTGTACTAACTCCTCCAGGTGGTCCTTCAGTGCATAACAAATGTCGGTGTCATGACCATGGTCCTTGTGGTACTCACAATGCTTGTCTCTTCTCTTTGTATCGGGAGGCCCTATCATATTGGGTGGCCATTTAAAGAACGAAAGGTGTTGAACTTTCGACAAAATCTTGCTGATCGGCTCTGCTAACTCCGTGTACTTCTTGTCTGAGTGTCTTATGCGCCTGCTATCTACTTGATATTGTTCATTTGATCGGTGCAAACACTGATCACTTAATCGGCGCGAGTCACGCTTTTTGTCTCGTTTAGCCTTATTCCGTGGTTCAGGGCTCCTTGACGGCACGACGCTTATCAGTTGAACGATTTCAGGCGAAGTCGTCTTAACGGCTTTATGTCCGGCCTTGACCAGTAGAGCATCGTCTTCCATCTTATAATATTCTTCAACTTTCTTCATTAAGTCCCAAACTGTTTTGGGGGGTCGTTTGGTCAACGAACTGCGTAGGGGACTATCAGGATGTAATCTTATTTTAAAGGAGGTGATGGCCATGGAATCATTGCAGGCATCATCTACCAGGTTAAAGCATTCCTAATAGCACGCTGAATATTCACGAAGGGTTTCTTCTGGTTTAATTTGCATTGCCCAGAGAGAATCGGCTTGCTTTGGCTGGATTTCATTGGTGATGAATCTTGTTTTGAAGGATTTTTGGAGTTGATGCAAGCTTTTTATCGATGCTGGCTCCAGTTTATAGTACCACCTGATAGCTAGTGGTCCCAGACTGCTTGGAAACATTTGATACATGAGGGTTTCATCGTCAGCATACAGTGTCATCGCTTGTTTATAATGACAAATATGGTCAGTAGGGTTTGATTTTCCATCATATAGGGTGAACGATGGTGCTTTGAACTTCTTAGATAGCACAGCCCTTGCGATTCGTCGCACAAAAGGGTCATGCTTGTCTTCTTCATCCGAATCATCACTTCTTTTCCCTCACTTGTGTCGTACATACGGACTTCCTTCGGATAAGCTGGATATATCGACTCATCTCTTCTTTCTGGGTTCCTGGGATGGTGAGTCAGAAACATTGTCATTATCGTGTTTCTGAAGTCGACGTCATTGATCATCCTTCTATCCTGGGGGTTGATCCCGGTCATGGCATGTGGCCTGCTGGGATTTGGCTAGCTCCAGGGCCAACTTCTGGCGCAAGCACTCGTTCTCAGCTATCATGTTTTCCAAACGCTATTCATTTTGCTTTGCTTGATCCATGATTTTCTACATTGTCTTTTGCACCGAAGTTGAGGGTGAGGTCTGGCCTATTGAGTCGAAGTTCAAGACCCGTCGTGCGGTGATATTCTCCGGTCCAAGCATATTTCTTGGAGTGATGTTGTCTCTTGGCATAATGTTGTTAACGACTACCAGAGGATCATCTATTACGCCTGCCATGGATGTGCTTGAGTATTCCCACAGACGGCGCTAATGTGAAGAAGTGGTTTAGAAATACTCCAGGATCTAGTTAGACGCCCTTGATCCTCTTATTGTTACCTGAAAAGGGGTGAACACTCCGGTCGGGGGCACTGGAATTTGCACTCCGACGGACAAGTTAGTATGCTCTCAAGTTTACTTCTATCTCAAGTTATTTTATCTATTTTCACATACCTCTCTTTGGTTGACGTTCCTCTTTTTATATTACCCCTTTGGGCCCAAGGGTCGGGCCCACTCTTAATCTTGCACTTGATTTCTTACTCGGCCTTCCGACTGCGTGATGGTTCCCATTCGGTTCTCCATATGGCTAACTGTACATTCGGCTTCAAGAGCCCTTAAATTATAGCCGAATTGAATTCGGCCAGATGTCTTCAAATATCTTGGCCTTCCTCAACATATAATTATTTGGCCTCCACAAATCTAAACCTTTGAAACCAAATGTATCTCTGATACATTTTATATATTTTCAAAAACCATTCTGCTTTATTAAATAGATATAGAGGGAGAGGATTTACACACAAGTCCCATTTTATAATTCATTAAGTCCTAATTAAGATTTTTTGAACATTTATGTCCCATTAAATTTTTAACAGTCAGAATTATCCCTCAAATAATGATTGTTCATCATTTGTGATTGTCTATAAATGAGCATGATGCTATGACATTTATTTTGATTTTCAAAACTATAAAACATCAATTTTAAAACTAGAAAAATTGAAAAAACTAAAAATTTATGTGCAAAATTGAAAAAACTAAAAAAAAAAAAAAATCCTATAAAGGAGCATGATGATAGAACATTGCTATGCAAAGCTGAAGACTTTTTCAATTTTAAAACTGAGAATTTCAATTTTAAAATTGAAAACAAACTGAGAAAATTGTCAGTTTTACTAGATAGTTTCACAAGCTAAGAAATTATCAAATTTTGTACAGTTAAAAAAATAACATTTTATTTTTATAAAATTTTATATTCAATATTAGTCTTATTTGATAGATTTTATTATGTAGACTTTGTGCTATTTTGGTCCATACACTTTCAATTGACTCAACTTTGACCTTTAATTTTAGATTTTGTGTCAATTTGGTCCAATTGATAATATTTTGAGTGTTTTTGATAGAAAATAATAATCACTAAATTAGTTGATATTAACTTACTAAGTTGACAAAGTTTATTAATTTTGCTTCTAAAAACATGACACATATCCACTTATATGCGTATTTTCTATTAAAAATGCTAACATTTGATAATCAATTGGACTAAGTTGAGACAAAATCATAAATTCATGATCAAAATCGAGTCAATTGAAATTACAAGGATCAAAATAATACAAGGGCAAAAATAGAGAGACTACTAATGTAAATTATCCTAAATTTTATTAACAATAAATGTTATAAAGTTTGTAAGTTTTAAAACAATCAAATAAAAGTAATGAGTTAAGAAAAATTATCTAGTACTTTTAGGGTATGGTCATATGTTACTCAGAAAAGTTGTAATTGGTGGAGATAGTGGGGCCAACAATTTTGTGTTGGGAATAGGGCATAATTTTTTATATTTGATGGATGAGAACAGTTAATGAATTGATTTTTTCAATTCATTTTGCCTTTTTATAAGGGTAAAACAGTCATATAAACAAAAATCTTTTGAAAATGAGACTTTAGACTTTATTGATTAAAAACAATCAACAGAACGTAACGTAACACCAACCTTACAAATAGAACTTTTGAGTAATTAACTTCATATATATATTGGTAAGACTCACATATGATTGAGTTATGACATTTGTGATAATCAAATCTACAAATGCCATAACTTGCATACAGCATTACCTTAGGTTTAGATGTGAAGTCAACAATTTTAGGGAAATTCTACTATACACACATTTTCAAAGGGATGTATCCTTTACACCCCTAATTATATTATTTTCTTCTTTAATTATGACTAATTTTCTTATTTAGTTATGACAATATTTTAGTTATGACTCCTAAGATCTTTGGTTATCCCTCATGCAATTTTTTATTATGAATTTTTTATTTTATTTTAGTTATGACTCAGAAAATATGAAATTATATCATTTTTTTCTTTAGTTATAAGATGCATATGGTACACGCCCCTGTGGACCATAGTCTTTCCCATAATTTTATATCAATCACAATATGTGTTTTGTTGACACATTTGTCAAGCTTGTGTATAAATTTATTTTGGATAAATGATAAATATACCCCTTAATATTTGTTTAAAATATGAATTGTTTTAAGAAATAACATCTCACCCCTTAAAGTTTCTAATTTCATAATTGTACAGACCTTGAATTTCTTCGCACATGAACACCTCATGATAGAACTTGATTCCCTATGAACGACATTGTTTACTTTGTAAACAAATAATAGACAAGCTACCAGCGGATGTGTACCCAAAAAATCCTTTCGATGTCTAAATCAGATATTACTATCAATAATAGGGAAAGACACAAGAGTTTGAATGTTTAGAATTGTATTACCCTATATATATTGCCTAAACTCTGCATTTTTTTATACCTTTCCAGCCTAGTAAAGTCCTAGTGGGTTTGTAATTCTCATTCTTAAACTTAACCTATTAGGATTCTACCCCTTAGAGATAAGATTTATCCCTAATAACCTAATTGTAGCTATTACTCTTCTCAGTAGTAACTAATAATTCTTTATCTGCTTCTTTGATGGCAATTGGACTAAGCTGACCCGTTTATCTTGGTTGCTCTTGCGGTCGTTGCACACTTAGCCATTCTTTAACTCATCTTAACCTAAAGGCAACCGAGTTATAGACTGAGGATCCATACTTTGCTTTTAGTCAAGCTAAATACTTCTGACCTGGCATGATTGGCTTAATCAGCTATTATTATTCGACATCCCTATCTGTCACGACCAAAACCTGCCCCTATGGGTTTAGCGTCGTAACCAGCCAGTAATCCTTGGATTACCAAAGGCCTCTAAACAGAATAACATATAATTAGGGGCTGCAGAAGCAAATATAGAAACATATATAGTCCATTGAGCTATGCAGACATATATGGGACAAAAATCTCTTTTTTTTATATTTATTATACACATATACCTGATGTTATATTGTCACATTCATTACAGTTAGAGCCAAAAAGGGACTTAGCCCAATATACAATTAGCAGAAAGTTTGTCTATAATCCAAAAGAAAACAAAGCCCTTTTCATTCACAAACATAACCATATGGAACCTCCTCAGGAGTGTAGACACCCCATTTTTGACCGTCCTCAAGACTTGGACGTCACCGTTTGAACACTCGGTGATCATCCATGTTTGTGTTCGTTTGGAGTTCCCGGAGGTCTCGGCTACGCGCCCTGCCTCAGGATCTCCGAACTTGACCGTTTTGTGTATGGTTTTCCACCAAACACTTGTGTTTTGCCTTGGAGGGGCAGGGAATGCTTTGTGAGGCATCCCCACACACCACCGGCAGTGGCTAGAGGCCACCGGCTGGTTTTTGCTGCCATCGGCAATGTATATTGCCGGTCGGCACTCTTTGTTGCCGGTCGGCACTCACTTTTGCCAAAATGGCATTTTTGGCCGGCCGACTACTGTGCATCTGCTTTTGCAGATATTTTATCACAGCTGTCTTGCTTTTGGCTCCCCTCCATACACGTGTATGGAGGGATCTCTCTCTTAAGAAGCTTGTCTTGTAAGCTTTACAAGACAAAAGGCTCTATAAGAGAGAGCCCTCTCTCTTGGCTTTGGGGTTAGACACTTGAGAGACTTGAGATATTTTTAGATAGCCATTTTTAGGGTTTTGAGTTCTAGGGTTAGAAACCATACACTTTCTATCTCTGTATCTCCCTCTTGTGTGTGTTTAGGTGCATTTGTGTCTTACTATTGCACATAAACACATAGTGTTTCACCTTCACTTAGCTACTGAGGTTCCAAGAGGTTGGTTTTGAAGTTTTGGAGTTGTTTTCAACCTAAAAGGGGCTGTTGGAGCACCATTGTTGAAGGGGTCTTCAAGGGTAACAATTTTGCCTCTTTATTCCCTAATCTTGCATTGTATTTCTACCTGTCTTAAAATCGTTTTTGAGCTTGGTGTATAATACAAAAAAGTTTTTTTTTTTAGCCCTCTTAATTGTTTGTTTAGAGTGTTTTGTGGTTTGGAGGTGTTTGACCCCTCCTAGGCCTTGAAAGGCCCCATTTTGTGCTATTTTGAGTGAGTTTCGAGACTTTGGTGTTTGGGCCTCTTCACCACTGAAATCTTGAGGGATTTCAGTGGCAGAGATGGTGCCTTGAAGTCTCCAAAAGGGAAGGGCCACCCCCTCTCCTTGTTGTCCTTGAAATGGACCCTTTTTGGCCTCTTAAGAGAGCATCATGTTAGAGTGTGTATTGATCATATCTTGGCTGTTTTCCATGCTTATTATGCCATGATATAACCTTGTTGTGTGTTGGTTTTGGTACACCATGCATGCTTAGCATACCTACCATGTAATGCCTTGTTATTGCCTTAATATGCCTTAGGTTGTTAGCCTTTGTTCGAGCATGTTTTAGGTCTCGTTTTGTGAAGCTTGTGTGCTTATTTTGCCATGCTAGAGGTCTGTCCATAGTTGTTTGGGTCGGCCATGGCACGCATTATATGTCCCCTTTGCATTTTGGCTTGTTGGCCTCAAGTGTGTGAGTTTGTAGCATGCACTATTTGCTTTATTCTAATGATTTGGCATCATTTTTTAGAATAATTTCAGACCTTATAGCATGCTTGTATGTTTGCTTTGGACACCTCTTTGAAGCTTTGGAAGCTTGACTTGCATACCCCATGTTTTGGCCTTTGTGTATGCTTTTGATTTTGAGCCACTTAGATGCCATCTAGGGGGTCCCCTTTGCATGGTCTAGGTCTGCCTTGAACCTATTTTAAGTCCTCTTAACCTTGTGAGGCTTGGTTGGCTTGGTCATGGTCCAAGCCCTTTTGACTTGCTTCAAGCACTTGGGCTATTTGTTGCATGTTTAGCTTGATTTGTTGCTTGGTTTGGCACCATGTTTTAACATGATTTTCAATGCTTACCTTGCATGCCATATGTCCATGATTACCCTCTTTCAAGTGTGCTTGAGAATTGCCTTTTTATGCCTAAGTGTTGACCCTTAACATGTGCATGTGTGTATGTGTTTAGTCCTTTATTTTGGTTACTTTGGCCATTGTTTTAGGCCTATTTAGAGTTTCCTAATTCATGTATAAGTCCACCTTTTCATCAATTTGCATTGCCTCATGTTTGCTTGTATGCTTGCATAAGTGTCTTGCCATGCCATGTTGCATCCTTAGCTTGTATGCCTAGGTTGCATTGCATCTTGCATGCATGCCTTATTCCTTGACTTGGTGATAGGAATTGGGCCTTGGTTTGTTTGTTTGGTTTGCATTTCATTTGACATGAAAGTTGCACACTTGATTCTTTGGGTTGTCATGCATGGAAATGCGTGATTGGCGGTCCGAGAATCGAGACACATGCCCTTTTGAGTCACAAACATGATAGAGGGCATAATTGGTGCATACATTGTTTGAATTGTATTGCCATGCAAGTTCTGTCCTCTGCTGCTGTGAGTTGCAGGTTCTGCAGGCATTCTTTGCCGACCGGCAGTGTACATTGCCGACCAGCAATAATTCACCAGCCGATGGATTTATTTTGTGCCGGTGACCACATACCACTGCCGGTGGTAATTATACTCAGCCGGTGGTGATTCCCAGTATCCAGAGAAACATCCCTGAGGTTTTGGTAGCCTCCAGAGGAGCAGAGCAGGGAAAACAGAGGCAGACTATGCATGGTCGTGCACTTCCGAGCGGGACCCGAGCATGCGCTACATCTGGCTCCCCTTCCGAGGCAGTTTACTGTTTTTCCTAGCTTAGTTAATTTATTAATTAATTAGGCGATTTATAATATTTAATTAGCTTGCGTAGTTAATTAATTTGTATTATTTACTTGGTCCCTCCGTGCGAGGGCAAATCTGTAATAAGTGTGTGTGAGTGGTGTGCATGTCTTCCAATCCCCACTTCTTTCCTCCCCTTTTATTTACCTGCTTTGATGGTAGATTAGGGCACGTTTAAATTAGCATACCTTATGCAATGCATGCGTGCATTCATTCATTTGTTTTGCATGCACCGGGCTCGGTACATCATGCTAACTGCATTTGTATTTCAATTCCAAATTGAATACGTGCATCAATTGGTTGCATCTCACATGCCATGTTTAGGTTAGCCGAGCCTACTCTAATTGCACCTTGCATGTGTTGCATTAGTCAACTTGGCATGAACTAGGATCACGCATGTTTGCTAACCAGTTTATTGTTTTGGCACGGAGTACATTGTAAGTATTTATGCTTTAGCATCTCGCATGCGTGTGAATGTTAACATGATAGCATGCTTACCATGTGGCTAGATGCTTATGTGTTATAAACTGTTCGAATGCCTGTGGGTGAAGGTTGGATTGTTTGAGTTGGAAAAACTCGTTGAAATCCGTGTTTTAGCCTACTTGCGAGTAGCAAATTCCAAAGCGCTTTTCAAAACAAACGGATATGCAATGCTTGTTTCCAAATTAGGCAACCTGGTCTATACTTGTTTGCTGTGCGCATAACATAGTAATTCTAGGCTAAAAATTGGAATAAGAACACATAAAGTTTTCAAAAATGGATATCACGGTTAGTAGAGGCCGATCTTCGGATCGGGCGAGAGGGGGTGCTCATAGCTGACCTTCCCCGATCGTACCCAAGCTCCCGAGCCGAGGCAACTCTGGTGATGACGGACATGTGGCCTTCGACACCGAGTCAGGGTTTCCTAAATTCCCCCATTAAAAATATTTAGGTGGCGACTCTGTATCTGGCAAAGCAGTCCATGTTTGGCACTTCTTTTCTAAAATCTGTTTTCTCAAAACGATTTGTCAGATTTGGAATCTTTGGTTCAAGATTAAGAACCGCGACACAAATCGAGTCCGAACTGTAGTAGAGGGGTCCCTCGCGGGCGCGTGCTACAAAGAGGCACAAAGGCTGGCTGACCAAAAACTCCCCAGGTGGTCATCACTGAGCCTAGCCACCCACCCGGTCACCTACATACATAAATAATAAAGTGAGCGGGAGCTCAGTGAATAATAACAAGGTAAAGAGTTTAATGAATGATATCCATCTCAAAGTTAGAAAACAGAGTTTATATCAGAAATGGATTCTTATGCATATTCAACTCTCAAATCAGAAACAGATTCAGATTCACATGCTTATCCAAAAATCATAACAGTTATAGGTGGTGCATCCATTAGCTATCATATCAACTTAGTGTAGACACCCCATTTTTTACAGCTCTTCAAGACTTGGATGTCCTTGCAGGTACATCCGATGATGAGTCAGTTTGCTCACCAAGCGCTCGAAGTCCTCAACGGAACACCACAACTTTGAGCCTCTCAAACCTTGCATCCTTTTTGTCTCATTTTTGGACCAGGCCTTTATCTTCCCATCCTGGAATCTCTGGTGGCCTGCCGCCCATCATTATTGGTCTGCCGGACATTGATGTGCCTTGCTGGCCACCAATGATGGCTGGCTGACCACCAGTTTTTGCAGATATTTTATGCCAGTTGTGCCAGCTGTTTGCACAGATGTTCTGTCCACACGTGGAGGGCTGGATCTCCTTATATAGATTTCATGTTTTTTATATATAGGGACCCCCTCTCTCATGTTTGGAGGTTAGAAAATTTTAGACTCAAAATTTTCCCCTCTCTCTCTCTACAATTCTCTCTCTACAAATTCTCCACACTTTTGCCTACTTACACTACACTCTTGCCTATACTTCCTTAACTAAACTTGATCACCTTTGAGCTATGGTTCCTTGAGGCCTTCTTGGAGCTCTAGAAGTTAGTTTTGGCTTGAATTGTTGCCTAGAATCACTCTTCTCTTCAAGAGGTATCATATTTGCTTTGTTAGCTTACTTTGTATACTTGTTTTCCTATCTTTTTCCTACTATTTTTGAGTTTTTTTGGGGCTATAAAAACTCTCTCAAAGTGGGCTGAAATTTGTGGTTTGAAGCCATTTTAAGGTAGGGGTGGCTCACCCTTCTTTGTACCTTGTTTGTAAGGCTTTTTCATTTGTGTTTCTCACTTTCAAATTATCTTTTCCAAGCTTTAAACACTGAATTTCAAAGCTTTTTCAATGGTGAAAATCATGTTTTGAAGTCCAAATTTGGAGAGGTTAGTGTAGACACCCCATTTTTGACCGACCTTGAGACTCAGACGTCACCAGTTGAGCGCTTGGTGATATTGCATATTGTGCTCGTTCAGAAGTTTCAGAGTCTCGGCTGCTAACCTTGCCTCCGGACTTCCAGACTCTTTCATGCTTTGCCTTGGTTTGCGAACCAGGCTCTGTTTTCTCTGTTTTCTCTTCACGAAGGGAGGGAGAGGTCTCGTAGATCATCTCTCAGTGGCCGTAGGCTACGTTTTGTGGTCGTAGGCCATTTTGCCCGTTTGGAGTCCGGTTTCCGATTTTTCAGAGTCGTTGGCCGTGTGCCTCGGTTCGGGACCGCTTAACCACCTCTGTTTACTTCGGTTTTTGGCATACTTCTTATTTGCTCCCTTTTGAGGGACACTGTGGTCCGAGAGACCGACTTCGTGGTTGAATACCACTCCCGGTGCTTAACAGCCCGTTTTCGGGGCCCCGAACTGCGGGTTTCGACCCCCGAACCTTCATTCTGCATTGGTTTTGGTTCATTTTTGGTGGGGACCTCTGTTTTATTGGTAAGAAGGCCGTAGAAGGGTGGGAGGCCAGTAATTATTCTGTCATCCAACTTTATCCCTTCATCGCCCTCCGTCGCCCGTTTTTCCTCACTTCAGAGTCAATGTTGAACACCCTTGGGCCATTTTCTTGAACCTTTAACCACATATTTGTGATGTACACATCTGGGAGGCCACCAATATTTGGTGGCCGGCCAGTAATTGCTGTTGACCCTTTTGAACCCCTTTGAAAAATGGGTTGTTCTCTCTCCTGGTTCACTTTTTCCAGTGCTCAACCACAGGGTTGTGTTGTGCACACATCAGAGGCTCTCTTTTTGTGGTGGCCGGCCATTAATCACACTTGACCCTTTTGACCCCTAGCCGGCCGGCCATGTGAAGTAGCCGGCCGGCCACCTGCAACCTGGATAACTGGCCGGCTAGGATCTTCACATCATCTATAGTGCAGATATACATCTGTTTTCCCCCCAGATTCTGTATCCGGGGGGCTGCATTTTGGAGGGAAACTGGGCATGTTTTCCCTCCATTTTTTTCCCCCATTTTCCCCCCCATTCTTGCCTATATATCAGAGGCTCCAGCTCTAATATTAGGGTTACAAAATTTCCCTCTAAGGCCCTTGCATTATATCTCTCTCCCTCTATATTTTCCAAGCTAAAACACTCTTAGCCCTACACCATTTCTTCACCAACCCATAGCCCTACCCTTCCATCCTCCATTCCAGAAGTTTGAGGGTGTTCTCCAGAGCTTAGGAGTGCTGCATTTTGGTCCAAGAAGCTACCAAAGTTTGGTCTTCAAGGGTGAGTACCATTCCCACTCTTTTGAGCTTATTCTTGTATCATTTCTTAGCCATACATGCTTACTGTTTTGAGCTCTGGCCCTAACTGAAAGTGGCATTTTTTTGAGCTCCTTTTCACTTTTGTTTAAGGGCCTCTCACTGTTTGAGGCCTCCTTGTTGCACTTGCTTCATTATCCCTCTTGTATGCCATTATCTTGTGTAGTATTTTTGGCTTATGTATAATCTGTTTTGAGGCATGTCATAAACTGAAGAGTTTCTTATTTTGAGCCCTTCTTCAACATTTTTGAAGGGCTCATTGCTGTTTGTGGCCTCCATTTACTACTTGCCATTATATCTCTCTTTTGGCCATATTTTTGCATGATTTGTTAGCCTCGGATGCTTCTATTTTTGGGCTCTTTTCAGAACTGAAAACAGTCTTATTTTGACCCTCTATTCATGTTTCATTAAGGGTCTTTCATGGTTTGAGGCATCTTTTATATACTTTGTGTTATATCTTTATTTTTGGCCTTATTTTGCATAGCATTTTGAGCATTCTTGCATACTGTTTTGGGTCCGGCCATCAACTATAAAGTGCATTATTTTTGGCCCCTCTTCAACATTATTGAAGGGCCCCTTTGTTTTTAAGGCCAGAAACCACTACTTTCTTCTTTGGCCCTCTTTTGGCCCATTTCTTGCATGAGATCTTAGCCATACCTGTGTTGGTTTTTGTGGTTTGTGGTAAACTGTAAAAGGTCATATTTTGGGCCCCTCTTCAACATTGTTGAAGGGCCCTAATCTGTTTGGGGTCAGCAGCTGTGAGTTGCTTCTTTATCTCACATTTAGGGCCATTTTTGCATGCTAGTTTTGCCCTATTTGTGTTTGCCGTTTGGCCTTGCTTTGAACTGCAGATATGCTTATTTTTGGGCTGTCTTGACTCTGTCTTTACATTCCATATTCAAATGATGCATGTTTTGTATAGCTGTAGGCCAATGCATAGGCCTAGTTTTGCATTTCGGGACCATTTCATGCATCGGGTGCTATTTTGCCATCTTTCGAGGCTGTTTTGCATCACTTATTGCCTCTGAAATTTGCATGCTCGTATGCCATATTCCATGCCTTGCCATGCTTTGGTAGAGTGGCATTTTGTGCCTTAGGGTCGGTCCTCAGTTTGCGTGCATGTGTGCACGCATTTCGAGTGTCTCATTTTCATCTCATGGCCTCCTATGTGAGTGTGGCTGAGGTCCACTTGTGTTGGTGTAAGTCCATTCATGCATTGTGTATGCCATTTCATTTCATAGCATTGCGTATGCTAGGTTGTATGTTAGCGCATTGTGTATGCCATGTTATCTCGTGCATCGTGTATGCCATTTCATAGCATTGTGCATGCTAGGTTGTATATTAGTTGCATTCATGCATGTCATGCATATTGCATTGTGCTTGGGATAGGAGTTAGCCCGAGCACGGGAAACGAGGTACGTTTCGTACTCCGAGTGACGGAACGTGTCTCAATTCCCCAGTCACCGACACTCCGGATCATCCATGATGGAGTTAGGTTTTAGTTGAGTTTTCATGTGCATTCATTCTATATTGAGTTGCACAATTCGACTCCTCGGTCATCATGCATCGATATGCGTGATTGGTGGCACGAGGATCGAGGCATGCATACATTTGTGAAAATACATTGCTATGCCCCTTTCCTGCTCTCTATTGCAGCAAATCAAGAATTAACAACCTTCCGGAGCTTGGCGCGCTTTCCAAGAGTAATTGAAAAACAGAGGCTAATTGGGGCATCCCAGTGGATTTCCGCGCAAGGCAGCCCAGACATGCATCGTTCAGAAGAGTCAAGGCAGTCCCTGGCTTGCATGCCAGTTTATAGCTTTCTTAGTTAATTTGTAAATTAATTAGGAATTTGTTTATATTCGGACTGTATTATTTGGACTGTATTATTCAGACTGTACTATTTATTCGGACCCTCTGCGCGAGGGCAATATTGTAATAAGTGTGCGTGTGTGTGTTGTATGTCTTCCAACCCCACGTCTTTCTTCCCTTTTATTTACCTGCTTATGATGGTTAGATTAGGGCATGTTTCAATTAGCATACAGTATGATAGCATGTTTGCATTCATTCATCTGTCTTGCATGCACCGGGCTCGGCGCATCATACTAACTGCATTTGTATTTCAATTCCAAGTTGAATACATGTTAGCTGTAGCATTTCATATGCCATGTTTAGAATAGCCGAGCCTGCTATAGTTGCATTTTTGCACGTGTTGCATTAGGCATTTCTGTATAATTAGGATCATGCATGGATTTCTAATGAGCTTCTGTTTTGGCTTGGAGTACTCGGTGAGTTTTATGCTTTAGCATCCTTGCATGCGTGTGAGTGACTGCCATGATAGCATGCTTACCATGAGGCTATTTGCTTATATGATATAACTGCCTAAATGCCTGTGGGTGATGGTTGGGTTATCTGGACTGGAACAAATCATTAACTGTGAGTTTTAAGCCCACTAGATAGTGGCAAAACCATCTTTTCTTAAGCCCACCTGAGGGTGGCAAAATCTGCATTTCAAGCCTACTTGCGAGTAGCAAACCATCTTTCAAAAACAAACATGAAACGTTTTCGTTCTAATTCAGGCGACCCAGTCTATACTTGTATGCTGTGCGCATCACATAGTAATCTAGGCTAATAACCGGAATAAGAATACACAATATTTTCAAAACTTGATATCATGGTTAGTAGAGGCCAATCTTTGATCGGGCGAGCGGGGGTGCTCACGAAGTGACTTTCCCCAATTGTACCCAAGTTCCCGAGCTGAGGCAACTTTGGTGATGACGGACACGTGGCCTTAGGCAAATGAGTCAGGGTTTCCTAAATTTCCCAAAATAAAATATTTAGGTGGCGACTCTGTATCTGGCAAAGCAGTCCATGTTTGGCACTTCTTTCAAAATCTGTTTTCTCAAAATGATTTGCCGGATTTGGACTCTTTGGTTCAGATTACGAACCGTGACAATTTGAGAGTCCTGAGCTGTAGTGACCCCAACATCGAACAGAACGGGACTCACCCTCCCGGGGCGTTCGGGGACGTCTACAGTTAGCCTCTCCTCCTTATTTCTTGTTTGCTAGCTTAGTTGGTGCCATATGTTAGCTTATTTTTCTAGCTTGTTGTGGCTTAATTCCAGCATGTTTTATCCTTTGATTTAGACTATTTTAACTCTTTTTTGGGTTGGTGTAGACATCCCATTTTTTGACCGACCTTAAGACTCAGACGTCATCGTTTAAGCGCTCGATGATTGTGTTTGTTTGTGCTCGTTTCGAGTTTCTGGAGTTTTCGACTAAGTGCCTTGCCTCCGGGCCTCTGAAATCTATGTGTTTTGGCTCGGTTTATGGACCAAGCCTTGTTGACCTTGCCTGGAAGGAGAGAGAGGTCCGTAGACTACTTTTTGCGGTTGTAGACCACTTTTCCCTCTTGTAGGCTAGTTTCTGGTTTCCGGAGCCTTCGGCCGAGCGCCTTGTCTTGCTTCCCTTTTGGTTTGGTTTTGAACCAAACTTTGTTTTCCCTTGCCTGGAGGGAAAGAGAGGTTTGTAGACCACTTCTTGTGGTCGTAGACCACTTTTCCGTCTTGTAGGCTAGTTTCCGGTTTCCAAAGCCTTCGGCTACGCGCCTTGTCTCGGAACCGCTTACCATTCTCCTTTTGGCCTGGTTTTCAAACCATGCCTTGTTGCCTTGGTCTAGAGGGACGCAGAGGTCTTGGAGACCACTTTTTGTGGTCATAGACCACTTTTCCCTTGTAGACCACTTTTGGTGCCCGTAGACTAGTTTTAGAGGCTTCCGGTTGCGCGCCTCGACCCCCGAACTCTTGTCTTGCATCCTTTTTAGTTTGTTCTTGGCACAAACCTTGTTTTCCTTGCTTGGAGGGTGGAATAAGGATTGGAGACCAGTTTCTCTCCCTTAAAACTACTTTTCTTCCCCGCCAGCCAGTTTTCTGGTCAGCCAACTGGTTTGGTGGCCTTTGGACCACCAAAAGTGGTCAGCAGCCATGCCACCACTTTGCTTTCTCGGTGCAGACCACCTCTTCCCCCCTGCCGACCACTTGGTCTTCTTGCAGACCACTTTAAGTGGTCGGCCGACCAGTGCATGTAGCTGGCCGACCACTTCAAGTGGTCGACAGCTTTCCTGCAATTTCCTGCAGATATTTTGGTGCCAACTGTGACAGCTGGTGAGCACAGAAACCATCCTCCATGTGTATGGAGGGATTGTATCTAGCTTCAAGCTTGTTCAACAAGCTTGAGGCTTGTTTTTCTATAAAAGGGAGGCCCTTTCTCCCTTCTCCTGGTTCTGAATTTTGCTTAGAAGCTATACATACACACCTATCTCTATATTTTCTCTTTCTCTTCATATTTGTGCAAAAAAAAGTGCCTATTCTTCACACTTTTGCACACAAACACATAGTGAAACACCATACTCTTGAACCTGAGGCACCTTGAAGTTGGTTTTGGAGTTTTTGGACTGCTTTTGATCAAAAAAGGTTGCTGGAGTTGCAGCTTTGAAGTTGTTCTACAAGGGTAAGCTTCTAACTCCTTAAACCTTGGTTTTTGTTTAAGCTTTTGGCCCTATTTTCATGCTAATTTAGGCCTATCTTTAAGCTGAAAAAAGTTCTGATTTCAAGTGTTCTAAATGTTTGCTTAAGGCCTTGTTGGTGTTGGGGGTGGTCTACCCCTTCTTGTTCTTTGTTTGGCCTTGTTTTTGTGCTATCCCTTTAAGCCATTGGGACCACCTCTTTTTGGCCTTCTCACCACTGAAACTCAGAGGAGTTTCAATGGTGGAAAGTGTGTTTTGAGGTCCCAAATAGGAGGGGGTCATCCCCTGTCCTTGTATCTTGGTTCCTTACCTTGTATGCCTCATGTTTGAGCATGTCTTTCTAGCATGTTTTGGTTTGGTTTGATAGCCTCTTGCATGCTCCATGCACTTGTAGTGCATTTCCATTCATTAGCCTAACATGCATCATACTTTTGGCCATCATTCTAGTAGGTTTTTGGCTCAACTCCAGCAAACTTTTGGCCATGTTTTAGCACGGTTAAGCTCTGATTTATGTTTTTTTTGTCATGCATGCCTTGCTTTGTATAGCCATAGTGCATTCTAGTTCACTACCTTTGAGTTTCCAAGTCACTAGCATGCATTGCTTGGGCTATGTGCATGATTTGACATCATTTGGTATGTGATTTCAAAGCATGTTTCATTGCCATGCCCTCACATCTGTCACTCTTTCAATGCATTAGAGGGTTCATGCTCTATGCTTTAAAAATGAGCCATTGTGCATGCCATCTTGCCTAGCCTTTTGGGTCACTATTTCAGTGTATATTTGGTCCTATTTTGCCATGATACAACTCTGATTTTTGTTGGTGAAGTCATTTCATGCTTGGTTTTGGTAGGTGTAGTGTAATCCTCCTTGTTGCCCTTGCATACTCCATGTTTTGGCCCTTCATGCTAGCTTGTTTTGGCTTTGCTTCATGCATGTTTTGGCATCATTTTGGCATGATCTAGGACTGTTTTGGGTTGTCTTGGCCTTTTGGTTCATGTATTGCATAGCTGTAGTGCAATTCGCCTTGCTAGCCTTGAGTTTTAGCACCATAGCATGCTTCATTTGTGACATGTACATGTTTTGGCATCATTTACCATGTTATTTCAGAGTATATAGCATTGCCATTGTCATGACCCGAACCCGCCCCCATGGGTTAAGGACATAACCATTTAGTAATCAAGGGATTACCTACGGCCTCAAACCAAACCAGACATAACTCATCAGAGTAAAGGGGCCAAATGGAAGCAAAATTTAAAACTTTGTCCATAGAGCTGTGCTTACATGGCACATCATGATAATCCATACATATGCATGTTAATAACTCACATCGAAATGTACTAACACAAAGTTCTGTACATATAGGATCATTCAAGTCTAGGTCAGCTAATCAAAACTATATACAAAGGTATCCAAAGTCCTCGCCAACATGAAAAAATAAAACAAGATAGCAAAAGGGCGAAGACGAGTCTCGTGCGTGAGACATAAGGGCTGACTCTTCAAAACCTTGGTTGTTCCACACAAACTTCACTGAGGCTGGGTTTGGACCTCCCTTGGCTCACCTACAAACACATGAATGAGCATGAGCGAAAACCCAGTGAATAATATCAAATAAAGAAGTTACACAAACGGTATTTAGAACAACGTGCTTCAAACGGCATTGGGCCCAATTCGTATTTCTATTTAGCATATATATATATATATATAAATATAGGTCAAGTGACTACGGTTCCAAACACATCATATGGCCTCAGGCCCAATTTGTTCGTGTCATACTGGCCTTTGGCCCATTTATCTTTCATTCATGTCAAACTGGCCTTTGGCCCAACCATTCTTTCATTCAGATCAAACTGGCCTTCGGCCCAACCATTCTTTCATTCAGATCAAACTGGCCTTTGGCCCATCCATTCTTTCATTCATGTCAAACTGGCCTTTGGCCCATCTATTTTTTCATTCATATCAAACTGGCCGCCTTTGGCCCATTTATTCTATCATTCATGTCAAACTGGCCTTTGGCCCATTTATTCTATCATTCATGTCAAACTAGCCTTTGGCCCATTCATTCTATCATTCATGTCAAACTGGCCTTTGGCCCATTCATTTGGCATAACAAACATTTGTCCACCGTTCAAATTAACGAGCTTATAGGACTTACATAGAAGTAAGCAATTGGACAAATAACATACTTCAGATATCCTTATTAAGATATTACTCACAATGATCGGCTGCATGATTTGCCCTGGAGCTCGACCCTACACATTCCATGAACACAATGGGTCACAAACAATTCAATCCGTTCTTAATTCACATACTCCTCTTCAGGCTTCTTTCTTATTCTTTTAATTCATTCATAATACTCAATGCATGCCTAAGAGTACTTAGAAGTGAAAGAGAACAGAAAATGAAACATAGAACGCATTCACAAAATTTCAAAAATAGGGGTCCCCGCTCGAGCGGACCCATTAGGTCTGCAAAAGTACTGGTTGCCTCGTTTCTACGCTCGAGTGCGAATTTGGACGCTCGAGCTGAAGGTCATTCTACATAGCTCCCCGCTTGAGCGTGAACTTCCCCGCTCAAGCGGACATCAAGTCTGCAAAATATTCTGGGAGCTTGTATTTCCCGCTCGAGCGGCGCCTTCCCCGCTCGAGCGGACATCCCAAATTCTGGAAAATCCAGAATTGTTCTTGAGCTCAAATTCAACATTCAAATTAACATATCTTGCATATTATGACTCAAACTTCACATATACATGTACTAACATGATCCAACACCAAATTCATTACATTATGAAGCTCAATTTCATGAATCAATTACATGCATGACTCAAATTGTCCCAAACTCATCACCAACATACTAAATTCAAACATTCAAGACTCACACCTCCATGATTTGTACTTGCATGTGGGATATACTCAATACTCTCAATTTAGTTGGTGAAAAGATGATCAAATACATGGACTTTAATCAAAATTCAACAAGGATCACACACATTATGCTCAAACATGGAAATCCATAGCAATTTCTTTCATGCATGCATCTATTGACTTCAAATTTATCAAATACAACATAATCCTTGTTCTTGATCACCATTCAACTTTGAATTCACCAAATTACAATATTAAACTCATGAATTCATAATCAATTACTCACATAGGAGCTCAACATCCCCAATTTATGGTCAAATCTTGAGTTGGTCTTCAAATTATTCAAGCTTCAAGATCAAACTTCAATTGTTTCCCTCTCTCTCTCTCTAGCCGACCCTCTCTCTTTTCTTAGAGTTAACATTAGCCAAATTGAATAAAAGAGAAGGATTGAACATATAATGGCCCTTATGTAGCCCCTCTTAATCACATTATTTTAATATTAAATAATTGAGCACTTAATTAATCGTTCTGAATCTAATTATTTTGATCCGAATAAATTTTCAATTAAATTTCACCGTAGGCTCTAAAAATTACACTAATCACAATGGCGTAGTCAATTTCGGGTTTGGTGGCCAATAAGGCCTTCAATTTAATTTCCAAAGCAGAAAGTCAAATAGATTTTCCTACGGTGAACAGATAGAAATTCAAAACCACATATATTCATATAAATGGCACACAAAATCGTATCAGACACATAATCACATTCATAATAAGGATCAATTAGCATAATACGGAACAGGGTTATCACAGCCATGTTCCCACTTCTTTCACTCTTTGAGTGCCTTATTTGTGGACCAATGCGTATGCATGCATGCCTAGACCTTTGAGCTCCCATCTCAGCATGTTTTAGTCCTTGTTTTGGCCTATTTGAGCTCTGTCCTTGGTTGGTTCAATCATTTATGCCATGCATTGCATGCCTCTTGTGTAGTCCTTCTTGGTGGCCTTATGCCTTAAGCCTCCTAGCATGCTATGCATATGTTGTTTGGATGATTTGGCATCATTTCATACATGATTTCAGTGCTTGTAGTGTGGCTACACTCTTACATTTGTCACTCCTTGAGCACTTTTGAGAGTTGTGCTCTTATGCTTAGTTTAATGAACCAATGCATATGCATGCATTGTCTTGCATCTCATGCCATCATTTTAGCATTTTGGCCACTGTTTTGGGCATGATTGAGGTCTGTCCATATTCGGTTTAAGTCCATAAAGCATGTTGTTTGCATGTTGTGGCATTGCATTGTGTTTGCATGCTCATGTTGCATTGTGTTTGCATGCCGTTAGCATTGCTAGGTCGATCATGTTGCATTAGCATTGTTCGCATGCCATTAGCATAGATAAGTTGATCATGTTTCATTACATTGTGTTTGCATACTCATATTGCATTAGCATTGTTTGCATGTCTTTAGCTTTGATAAGTTGATCATGTTGCATTGCATGTGTTTGGATAGGGTGTTAGTCCAAACACGAGAAATGAGGGACGTTTCATACTTGAAGTGATGAAACGTACCTTGTTTCTCGGTCGCCATCCCTCTTGATCATGCATGATAGAGGTTAAAGTTCTTATTTGTCTTTTGTGCATTTATTGACATTGAAATGTGCAATCTTGGCTTCTCGGCCATCGTGCATTGCGCTGCTCAGTTGGTGGCCCGAGAGTCGAGAACCGCGCTCCCTTGAGATCATGAAATGATAGGTAGAGTGGTTGTGCACACATATCTTGCAAATACATTGCCATGCCCCTTCTTGTTCTCTGTTGTAGCAAAATGGAAGTGTGCAGAATTTTTTGGTCGGCAGACCAGTAAAAGTGGCTGGCCGACCACTTTTTTTGGTCTGCAGCAAATATAAGTGGTCAGCAGGTGGTTGGCAACACCAATAAGTGGTCGGCAGGTGGTTGGCAACATCAATAAGTGGTCGGCAATGCTCCTGGAGGTTCCCATGATGGAGTAAAAGCTATCTGGAGCTTTGTGCAGTGTTCCGAGAACAATTGCAAACAGAGGCAAGTTGGGGCATAGCGATGGATTTCCGAACGAGGCGACCGAGCATGCATGCGCTTCTCGCCCCTAAACTCTTTTTAACTGCTTTGTTTAGCTAGCTTACACTTTGGTTCTGTGCTTAAGCAATTAATGCATTTAGCTACTCATTTGTATCTAAATTAGCTAGTGTAATTAGCTAATTAGCTTGTTTTGTAATAATTAGTTAGCTTGTAGGTTAATTAGTCTGGTGATGTAATAATTAGTTTAATTAGCTTAGATTAGCTAGTTAGCTTATTATTCGGACCCTCCGTCGAGAAGGCACAACTGTTGTAATAAGCGTGCGTGTGTGTGATGCATGTCTTCCAACCCCCATTTCTTTCTCCCTTTTACTTATCAGCTTTTGATGGATAGTTTTAGGGCATGTTTCAATTAGCATCCTTATGCTAGCATGTTTGCATTCATTCATTCGTCTTGCATGCACTGGGCTCGGCGCATCATACAAATCGTATTGTATTTTAATTCCTATTTGAATGCATGTATCAAGTGTTGCATTCACATGACATCTTAGAATAGTCAAGCCTATCTTAGTTGCATTTTGCATGTGTTGCATTAGGTATTCTTGACATAGCTAGGATCATGCATTGATTACTAACTAGTTTTCTTTTTTGGCTCAGAGTACTAGGTAAGCTTTTATGCTTTAGCATACTGCATGAGATGTGTATGTTGCCATGTTTAGCATGTTTTCCATGAGGCTAACTGCTTAAATGATTAACTGCATGAATGCCTATGGATGAAGGTTGGATTGCTGGAATTGGGACAATTCATCAAATGTGAGTTTTAAGCCCACTTGAGGTGGCAAAATCATGTTTTCTAAGCCCACTCAAGGGTGGCAAATCCACGTCTTAGCCTACTTGCGAGTAGCATCTTCAAACCATTTTCAAACAAATAAACATGAGATGTTTTGTTCCAATTTGGGCGATCTAGTCTATACTTGTATGCTGTGCGCATCACATAGTAAATTAGGCTAATAAACCGGAATAAGAGCACATGTGTTTTCAAAAACAACATATCATGTTAGTAAAGGCCAATCCTTTGATCGGGCGAGTAGGGGTGCTCATTGCATGACATTCCCCTCTCGTACCCAAGCTCCCGAGCCGAGGCAACTTTGGTGATGACGGACACATGGCCTTAGGCACAAGTTAGGGTTTCCTAAATTTCCCAAAAACAAAATATTTAGGTGGCGACTCTGAAATCTGACAAAGCAGTCCATGTTTGGTGCTTTTTGATTAAAATCGATTTTCCAAAACGATTTGTCAGATTTGAACTATTTGGTGATTTATCAGTCTTACATTGCACTTTGTGAGATTACATTCAGAACCGTGACATAAGTCCGAACTGTAGTAGCTAAGAACAACAATTCGAACCCTCGCGCGCAGAGCGGAGTTTCGGGCAGTCTACAGTTGGTTAAGTCATTTGAGTCTTGTTTTGCATGCTCGTAGTGTAATAGTCCTCACAAGCTTGGTGTTTTAGGCCATTAGACACCACTTGTTTGAGTTGATAGCACTTATCTTGGGCATTTTATACTTAATTTCAGCAACTATAATCTCTGCAACCTCCCTTCTTTCTTGGCTTTTAATTTTTCTTTGAAAATGGCTTCAAGTCATGTGTTTGCCTAAGTGTGAAATTGAGGTTTCATACTTAATGGCTTAATCCCTTAGAGGGTTCATTACCAACGGTATGATGCTTCTTTAATAGCTAAACTAACTTGTGTCTTGGTCTTTTCGTTCCATTAAGGGACTCTAATTCACCCTTTGGACTTAATTAGATTGAAAGATGGCTGGTAAAGTAAAATGAGTAACTAAAACTTGGGACAAAAAGTGAGCAAGATAATAATTTGTGTGTTCAATCGGACGTTAATTGAACACAAGGAAGATTGGGACATTTCATACTCAAAGTGATGAAATGTCTCAAGTTTCCTAGGTCTCCGTTGCCTTTGATCATGCATGTTAGGGTGATGGTTTTTGTGTGTCTTGTGTTGCATTTATTGAGCTTGCACATCTTGAATCACAAGCCATCATGCAATGAAATTGCTTGAGTTGGTGGTTTGTGGCTTGAGTTCATCAATCCTTGGATTTGTTCATGAAAATGAGGGATGAGTTGTGCAAACAATCTGCGAAAATGTCTTCTTTTTGCTCTATTTGTCCTCTGTTACGGCAAGATGAACCAGTGTATCAATGGCCGGCAGGCCACTATCCATGGCCGGCAGGTGGCCGGCAGAGCACCATTGATGGCCGGCAGGCCACTTCCATGGTCGGCAGGTAGCCGATAGTCTTTACCAGTGGTTAGCTGATCACTGATGCAAACCTTAGTAGAATGTTGGTAAGGTGGAGAAAAATGGTTCTAGAAATGTCAACTCTGCAAACAGAGGCTTTTGGGAGCGAAACAGAGGTCTTTTCGAGTGATAACCGAGCATGCGCATGCACGTCTTCCATTTCCCGTGGCAGAGTAGTGGCAAAGTAGTTAAATACTTTAATTACTTAGCTTACTTGCATTTGCGTAATTTAATTAGCTTACTTGTTAGTTAAATTCAAAGTGTTGTAATAATTAGTTAATAAGTTTAGATATTTTTTTTATTCGGTTTTGTAATAATTAGCTTAATTAGCTTAGCCTAATTAGCTTAGCTTAGCTTTATTCATTCACACTCTCCTTCGTGAGAGCGTAGTGTAATAATGTGTATGTCTTTCAACCCCACGTCTTTCTCCCTTTTATTTATCCGCTTTTGATGGTTAGATTAGGGACATGTTTCGTTTAGCATACCTTATGCTTGTATCCATTCATTTGTTTTGCATGCACCGAGGCTCGGCGCATAATTCAAACTGCATTGTCATTTTAATATTTCGATGAATACATGTTTAAAACGCATGCTCTCAAATTGTTGCAAATAAAATGCTAAGTAGCCGAGCCTATCTTAGTTGCATTATCGCATGTGGTGCATTAGTCATTTAGCATAAGTTAGGAATCATGCATTTTTTCTAACTTTGTTTTTCTTAGCTTGGAGTACTAGGTGAGTTTTTTAGTGCTTTAGCATACTTACATGAGTGTGAGTGATTGTCATGTCTAGCATGCTTGCCATGAGGCTAAATACTTAATTGCTATAACTGTTTTAATGCCCGTGGATGAAGGCTTGTTACTTGAATTGGAATGATTCAACGAATGTAAGTTTAAGCCCATTTTGTTGAGTGGCAAATTCGCATACTTTAAGCCCACTTGAGATGGCAAATTCAAACCCTTTTCACAAACAAACATGAATTGAATTGTTCCAATTCAAGCAAACCAGTCTATACTTGCTTGTGTGCATCACGTAGTAATACTGGCCTAATAAACCGGAACAAGAGCATATAATGTACATAAAAATCATATCATGATTTGTAAAGGTCGATCTTTGATCGGGCAAGCGGGGGTGCTCAATTCATGACCTTTCCCTCTCGTACCTAAGTTCTCAAGCCGAGGCAACTTTGGTGATCATGAACACGTGGCCTTTGGCACAAGTCATGGGTTTCCTAAATTTTTCCAAAAATAAAATATTTAGGTGGCGACTTTGTATCTGGCAAAACAATCCAATTTTGGTATTTTTGACCCAAAAATCAATTTTTCAAAAGATTTGTCGGATTTGGACTCTTTGGTTTTTATCAATTTCACATTGCACTTGTGAGGTTAGATTTAGAACTGCTGGAGTCCAAACTGTAGGGCTTTTTTCGAGCTTCCGAAAGGGGGCGCAAACTCTAATGGGGATTTAGAGAACTTGACTCGAACTCATAATATGACATGTTATCTACACTTATGTGTTTCTTTGCCTTTGCATTTGCAATTGTACGCCTAAGTCACTGTGTTTGCCATCTGCTATTCCTGGACAGTTTGTCGAAGGCTTTCTTGGAAAAGCTTACCAAAAGGCTGACTGGTCGCAGGCATTGCCACGATGGGAACACAACCCTTAGATCTGGACTACTGCTGTACCGTTTGATCCTTCGTTCACTTCTCGGTGTTAGATGTGAGACGTATATTAGACAGTCTTGCTGAGGTACTATTTTTGACCAATTGGAATAGTTGTATATCGAAAGTCATAGAGACTATTCCAAATTAGGAAGGCTGCTTCCCCGAATGCAGGATTGTGTGAAACCACTTTGCTTGAATAGTTAACCCTAGTTCCTAACGAAACTAGGATAGGCTAACTCGACCCCATCATAGGGGTGTTTTGGCTCTCACTTAATTGGTATGTGTTTTTAGAGTGAAACTCTAAAGGAATGTACGTATCAGTTGCAAGTTTGGGTATCAGATTTGGGAGCGGAAGTCAGTGTTGAGTATAGTTCTACAGCTTTTGATTACAACTGTGTGTGTTCACATCTGAGCTGAGGTGTTGCACGGTTTTTGAATTTTGTTTTCCTTTTACTTTATTTGTTTTTGCAAGGTAGTTTATCACAATTGCTTCAGACAGTTCCGTTACCCCCCCAAGCACTCTGGACCTGTGTAAGAAGACTTTACATATACGGGGATCTTGTTAGGGGACAACCAGTGTTTGCTTCGCTCCCACCGGTTACGAGACAGAGGACGGTTAGGCATAATTCACCAGTCCAGCAGTCACCTTTTACTTCACCTGTACCTAGTCAAGATCAATCTTCTACTTTCACTCCAGTAAGAGATTATTCGCTAGTTCTGATGGCTCAACATCCCCCGGTTAACATGGAAGATTTGCTTCGTTATCTCCAGCAAGCCATTGAAACCATGCAGCAACATGCTGCTTGCCAAATTGAAGTTACAGCCTATCAAGCTGAGATGATAAACAGGCTACAGCAACAGCAACCACAGCAAGCAGCGACTTCTAATTCCAATGCACCTCCAGTAAGTATTCCAGCACCTGGAGTCATTATCAATGTCCAAGAGAATCTGGGCAACCTGGTAGACCCCATCCCACCACAAGCCTCCAAGGCACCAGTGTACCAAATTGAGGCACTGTTTGAATTCGAAGTTGACCCGACAGCTCTAAAGGGTAATAAACTGGAGAAGCTTTTCAAACGAGCACAGGGTGTGAACTCAATCCCTGACATCAAAGATAGATACACTGACTCTGCGGTAACTTTGCCAGATAGATTCAAAATGCTACATATAGACCGGTTCAATGGCTTTGGGGATCCCACGGTCCATCTGCGATTATTTTCAGACATCCTGCAGCCAATGGGCCTCACCAGACTTCAAAAGCTGTCGCTTTTTGGTCGAACCTTGTTGGGGATAGCGGCAATCTGGTATGCAAAGCTGGAGGACTCTATGAAACGAAGCTGGGAGGAAATGGCTGAGGCCTTCATTGCACAATACTCCTACAATACCCATATCGAGGTCACAACTCGTAATCTTGAGGGAACCCGTCAGGAGCCAAAGGAGGGCTTCTCAGACTTTGTAACAAGCTGGAGGGCCAAGGCTTCAATGATGACTACCAGGCCATTCGAGAAAGACCAAATTAGAATGGTGGTCCGTAATCTACAAGGGAAATTACTACAGAAGATAATTGTCTTGCCGTTGTTCACATTCACTGAGCTCCATGAAATAGGAGTTTAGATTGAAGATACAATGAAACAGGGGTTGATAACTGATGAGAAGAAGCAGTTGAAGAGGCCTTTCACGCGCAGTTCTAATGCAACCATAAGTGGAAACACAACTGCGCGGCCATCTGATGTGAATGTTGTCACCACGACACCCAAAACTACCAACCCTTTCGCCAGTACAAATCCACAAACCTCAAATAGTTAGGCCCGATCTCAAAGGGTCTTTACCCCGCTCTATATGCCTTTATCCAATGCCCTGGGGGTGCTAATCAAAAAAGGGCTTAAGCCGTTAGAACAACGCTCACTACCCGATCATCTCCCATCTAAACACAACCCAGCCAAATGCTACATTTTTCACATGCAGTATGGTCACGACACCGACCAATGTTATATGTTGTGTCATGAGATTCAAGATCTTGTTGACAACAAGGTGATAACACCACCCCAAAAGCCAAATGTAACCACCAACCCTCTTCCAGCCCACAACTAGGTTCCTCCACCCCTGCACTTAAACTTAATACATACGCTAGCCATCCCATATGACCCTAACTTATACATTACCCCTTCCCACCTACCCAAACCGGCCGTGTTTATTCTTGAAAGCATGAACTTGTGCATGATAAACATGTCTACACCTCAACCTGAACCAATGGTGGTGGCAGTGGTAGAAGAAGGGAGGTTAACCTTGGAAGAGAGTGTTAGTCCGTTGCTTAAGAGCCTTACCGATTTATCAGAGGGAGTGTATGACCCATGCTGTTACATTGTGCCAGTAGATCAAGCCAAGCCTGAAGTGGTATTGTCGACAGCAGCGGAGGTCAGTGTGGTTCGAGAGGATGGCCCAAGCCAAGGTCTGCATGATCTAGCGGAGTTAGAGGAAGACTTAGAAAATCTGTAGTTCTACGATGAACAGGATTAGGGGGATGTGCAGATTGACTGGTTTGATCTGAATGGGTCGACAGACAACTCCAGGTGGCTTAGTGATAAACCTGACCGAGAGGAAAAAAACTCAACCAAAACCTGAAGAAAAGGAAATAAGAATAGCTGCAGTGGCTGGAATGGCCCAAGGCAAGGGGAAATTGCCGGAGAGCACCGGTATCAAGAATTTAGCTCAAGAACTAGGCGTTGTGAGTACCGCAGATACTAAACAGGAAGCCACACTGAAGCGGTTTGTGCAAGAAAGGGATCAAGACTAATGAAAAGTTGGAACAGCTCAACACCCTACGGGGGATGTTTCTGATGAGAGAATAATCAGACCGAAACCGGACAATTGTTTGTCGGTTATCGGAGGTGTGTGGTGGGAAGACGATGATCTACGTCTTGCCCACACTGACGAGGATTAGGGTGAAGACTTACCAAACAACACTTGGTACTTTAAAGAGGTTGGCCACATGGCGAGAAGTGGACAGTACTTCAAGCCGCCGCACTTGGACCAAGCTAAAGCCTCTGGGAAAGATAAAGAGGTAGAGAAGTAGAAAGAAAAACAGTTGGAAGAAGAAGCGGTGCTAAAATAGCTGAAGAAAATTCAGGCCAATATTTCAATCTGGGGTCTACTTATGACTTCTCGAGTACATCGACAAGCTGTGCTATTAGCGATGAACAAAGCCAAATTGTCCATTGACACGACTCCTAAACAGCTTGTGGGGTTGGTCTTCCCTTGAGGCGGTGCGCCAACTCTAACCTTCTCAGACAAAGAATTACCACCAGAAGGCTCAGCACACAACAAACCTCTGTACATATCTGTAGATTGCAGAGAAAAATGAGTGCCAGTGGTATTGGTCGATACAGGGTCAGCAATCAACGTTTGCCCATCTCGTGCAGCCTATGCCATCGGTCTGAAACTAGCGAATTTCGTGCCTACAGCCCAGGTGATTTGGGCATATGACAATACAAACAGAGAGGTTATGGGCATAGTACAGGTCAGAGTTTAAGTGGGCCCAGCTTAACAGGATATTGAGTTCCACGTCTTGGATGTGCCAGCCACTTTCAATCTACTGTTGGAAAGGCCTTGGTTGCACCAAGTGAAAGTTGTCTCCTCTACCCTCCACCAAATGTTGAAATATCCCCATGGGAAGGGGATGGCTATTGTGTTTGGAAACTCATCTATACATCCTCCGTCAGAGATAACTACACCCATACTGGAAATTGTTCATGGCAAAGAGGATGTTTCCTTTTTAGGGTTCACTTTAGCTAAGGCCCGAGCAGTTCAAACCATCTTGGCAGCTGATGAGGGCTTGTATGTTAGCGCCCAATCAATCTATTTCATGAACAAGCTCCAACATGTGCTAGGAATGGGGTTGGGGAGAAGTGGCCGGAAGAGCATCACAGTACTGGCCGGTGTGCCACATAAGAGGATTGGGTTAAGAAAGGGAAAGAGATGGTGGGTAGAGCCAGAGCTAAGCAGACCGAGAAGCGCTATGAACTTGTGCACAGACCAATCCGGGGAACCCTAAATGGTCATTTTGTTCGGGAGGGTGAAGACTTCCCATTGTGTGGTTTCCCCGAACCCTGGTTCAATTCTGAGAAGCATCGTGTTCCCAGCTTTGAAATCTTCTTTGACTTGCAACTGCAAGACAGTGATACGAAGGAAAGGGCTGAGCCAATTGTTGAAGCTGAACGAAGCACAGAAAGTGATTCCAATAGCAGCGCGCTTGAAGTAGGGGCAGCACTGACATGTCTCATTTCAGATCTTTTGGCCGACTCAGAGAGCTTGGGAGATAACCTGACCATTTCCATGATCGGGGATCAACTGGGTGTGAACCCTTCTAGCAGCATTTTGGATGCATCTGATGCACCATCCCTCGTTTGGCAGCTGGAGGAGGGCTACCTATCTAGTAGTTTTGAGTCAGGTAGTGAGCTAGAATCTGATTCCATAGAGTCTGTGGGGTCGGAATCAGATTCCAGTGCTTCTGAGTCTGAGTCCGGTATTCTTAGGGATGTTAACTCGGATGCTAAGGTCTTGTCCATGTCATCTTTTTCCTTTCCTTTTGAGTTAGTTGTAACCGAAGAATTGGATGAGCTGGACTTGATAAATGAGAATGCCATTGCAGATTCTGAGTATTTTTCTGTGCCGCTTGTTTATTGCATTGATCAGGACTTTCAAAATTTTAATGAAAATGATGAGGAAGGAATTCCTCTAGTTTTGAAATTTTTGATTAATCGGGAGGATGAGAGGTTTGCAAAACCCCTTGTTGATGAAATCATTGCTTTTAATGTGGGTGTTGAGAAGGATCCGCATCTGGTCCAGATTGGGTCCATGTTATCTTCGGAGGAGTGCGAGCGCTTAGTCGCTTTATTAAAAGATTTCAAAGATGTTTTCGCGTGGTCCTACGAAAACATGCATGGAATCGATCCTGAGATTGTACAGCATCGGATCCCTCTTGACCCCGAGGCCCGACCCATCAAATAGAAGTTGTGGAGAATACACTCGGATTGGGCTTTGAAGATTAAGGAGGAGGCCACCAAGCACATAGACACAGGGTTCTTGCTAGTATCTGAGTATCCAACTTGGTTGGCCAACATTGTTCAAGTGCCGAAGAAAGACGGCGGAATTCGGGTGTGTGTGGACTTTAGAGATCTGAACAGAGCCAGTCCGAAGGACGACTTTCCCTTGTCGCACATCAATGAATTGGTGGACTTCACCGCAGGTCATGCATTGCTCTCCTTCATGGATGGATTTTCTGGGTATAACCAGATTCTAATGGCACTCGAGGACAGAGAGAAAACTACTTTCACTACGTCGTTGGGAACCTACTATTACAGGGTGATGCCGTTTGGCCTGAAGAATGTCGGGGCTACTTATCAAAGGGCTTCAACCACAATTCTGCATGATATGATCCATAAAGAGGTTAAGGTGTACGTGGAAGACATGATTGTCAAGTCCAAAGAAAGAGAGGGCCACTACACCGCCTTGAAGAAATTCTTTCAACGGATCAGAGAATATAGATTGAGGTTGAATCCATAGAAATGTACTTTCGGTGTAACAGCAGGGAAAATGCTGGGTTTCTTGATCACACAGAGAGGCATCGAGGTAGATCCTTCCAAAATCAAGGCCATCCTAGAAATGACACCACCAAGGACTAAAAAGGAGGTGCGAGGCCTTCTAGGTAAAGTGCAATTCATAAGACGGTTTATTTCTAAATTAACCTTGACTTGTGAACCACTATTTGGTCTCCTAAAGAAAAGAAAGAAGTTCCGATGGGATGATCGATGTAAATTCGCTTTTGAGCAAATTAAGTAGTACCTTCAGGATCCGCCTGTGTTGTCGCCGCCAGAGCCGGGGAAGCCCTTGATTTTGTATCTGTCAGTAAGGTGGAGAAAGCCATCTATTACTTGAGTAAGAAAATGCTGGAATACGAGACCCGTTACACCCCGCTGGAAAAGCTTGCTTAGCCTTAGTATGGGCTACTAGGAAGTTGAGGCACTACTTGTTAGCTCACTCCGTAATTCTGGTTTCGAGATTAGATCCCATCAAATATCTCTTTGAGAAACCAGTGCTTACGGGTAGGCTAGCTCATTGGTTGCTTCTCCTTTCCAAATTTGATCTGAAGTATGCTACTCGCAAGTCTATCAAGGGGAGAGCGGTAGCGGAGTTCCTAGCAAATCACCCAGTGGAGGGGGATGAAGCGATAGAATACTTGTTCCCAGATAAAGCTATTCTGCAAGTCGAGGAAGAAATTTGGACAATGTACTTTGACGGAGCGTCTAATCAATATGGTTATGGGATAGGGGTGTTGCTGATATCACCCAACAATTCTCATATACCCTTAGCCTTCAAACTCCGGTTCAAGGTATCCAATAACGAAGCAAAGTACGAGGCATGTATCGCTGGCTTGGAAGTCACCCTGGAAGGTCAAAGAAAGGTTGGATGTCATTGGGGACTCGAACCTAGTTGTGTCTCAAGCAAATGGAGACTGGAAAGTCAAAGAAAAAAAGATGAAAATCTATCACCAGACCTTAGATGTTCTGATTCCTAGGTTTGAGAAGTTGAGTTTCACACATCTACTAAGAGAGAACAACAGGTTCGCTGACCCCTTATCAACTCTATCATTTATGAAAGATATCTTGCTTGGAGTCCGAATGTGTCCGATCATCATTGAGTAGAGATACATGCTGGCCTGTGAGACTATCGCCGCAATAGATGAAACGCAAGATCAAAACCCTTGGTTCTATGATATTTGGAACTTCTTGGAAAATGAGGTTTATCCACCAGGGGCAAATGCCAAAGATAAAAGGGCAATATAGCGGATGGCCGTTCAATTTATCATCTGCGGAGGTAAACTGTACAAGAGAGGTCACCTGGGAATGCACAAGTTGTGTGTCAAAGCAGAGGAATCAAAGCGCCTGATGGAGGCTATCCATGGAGGAGAGTGCGGAGTGCACATGAACGGAGTAATGTTAGCTCAAAAGATTCTCAAGCAAGGCTACGACTGGTCTACTATGGAGAAGGATTGTATTGGTTTTGTTCGGCAATGCCACAAATGCCAAATTCATGCTAATCGCATGAACATCCCGCCGTCGAAACTGTACAACATGACTTTACCATGGCCTTTCTCAGTCTGGGGAATCGACGTCATCAGCGCAGTCACACCGAAAGGATCGAATGGGCATGAATACATTCTGGTGGCAATTGATTACTTCACAAAGTGGGTTGAAGCTCAGTCTTATGCAGTGTTGAAAGCAACGCATGTGGCTAAGTTCATCCGAAACAACATCATTTGCCATTATGGAGTACCAAACGAGATCATTTTAGATAATGGTTCCCATTTCAAGAAGGGAGTGATAGACTTGTTGGAGAAATACAACATGGCTTTTCATAAGTCATCCATATATCGGCCACAAACCAACGGAGTTATCGAGGCCGCCAACAAGAACATCAAGCATATTCTGCAGAAGATAGTTGAGACCTACAGGGACTGGCCAGATAAATTGCCATTTGCACTCTGGGGTTATAAAACTTCAATCCAGACGTCTACTGGGGCAACTCCTTACTCTTTTGTCTATGGGATGGAACCTATTCTTCCAATCGAAATAGAAGTCCCGTCGCTGCAAGTTATGGCTGAGTGTCAAATAGCAGAGGTGGACTGGCAGCAGAGCAGGTTCAAAGAACTAATGTTGCTTGATGAGAGAAGGCTGAAAACATTGTACCATGTTCAGGGTTATTGAACGCGAGATTGCTAGCGCTTTTAACAAGAATGTTAAGTCCCGGAATCTCAAAGAAGGGGATTTGGTGCTGAAAGACAATTGAGCTCCCATCCATGACCCTAGGGGCAAGTTCAGACCCAATTGGACTGGTCCTTACATTATCAAAACTATATGGTCTGGTGGAGCTGTTATTCTCATAGACCTGGATGGCCTAGAATTTTCCCAACCGATCAACAAGGACAAGTTGAAGAAATACTATCCTTAAGAGGCTCGCTAGGCCAAAAACCCAGAAGGGCAACCTAGGCAAAAGTTAGAGCACAAAAGTTGGAAATAAAGAAAAATTGAGCTCGCAAGGTTGAAAACCCTAAAGGGCGGCCTTGGCAAAAGTTAGAGCGCAAAAGGAGAGTGTTAATACTCGAGTGAACCCGAACCAAACTACGTAAGGCCTGATTCCCATCTTTGGGATATGTAGGCAACTTCATCCTGAAGTCCGGCCGAAAACACCTCCAACTCAACTGTCCTGTCCATATGTTTGACCAGGTCATCTTTGTCTGTTCTTTACCTGAAAGTTCGGTTGTGATCCTTACTCTGAGAGGAGAGCTGGTTGTGCTAAGCAATATTATTCAGTCAAGGGGCAATTTGTTATTTGTGGATTCGGGGTTATACATCTTGAGGATTGATTTTGTGTGTGTCAAGTGGTGATCCTTATCGAAAATGGTTTTGAAACGTTTTGATAAAAGTTGATTTTGTTCAAATTTTACTTTTTGCAACTTAGACCATTTTTGGACCAAAAGGAAAATTTTTAGTGCTCACAACTTTAATTTCATTGATTTCAGTACAAAGTTCTCCAACTCTCGGTACAAATCAAAGCTGCTTTTATTACATTCATAAAACTTGAAAAGAAAGATCAAAGCAATAAATTATGGGCATAGATGAGTCAAGTGTTCCTTTGTCCCCCGCTTGTGCTTGTGGAAGCTTCTGATGCTAAAGTTGGCCCGATTTGTGTCTCATCCTCGAGCCAAGCCAAGCACTCGCCGGAAAGGATGCAGCTGAAACTAGGGGCAGGAGCCAGAAGTTCTCTCGTCCTCCAAGTAGTGAGGTACCTAGCCAAATGCGAACCTCGGATGGGGAATGAAATCAGGCACTCTACCCCCTCTTCTGGGCAAGTCTGATCATGTCCAAATTAACGTCTGAACCGAAAATAGAAGTAGAATACACAATGTGTAAGGCCGATTAGCTGAATGCCAGGTTGTCGAGTCATGCTGTAGCTCATTTCGGTCAGGTTAAGCCAGGGGCAATGCCAAGAAATGTCAGAGGCAGACCTGTTGCACATCCAGTGGCACCACCATCCTTCATTTAGGAAATCCACTAGCTGTTGGTGGAAAAAGTATGCTCGAGCTGAGTATACAGGGCAACAGTCCAATACCTTCAGCTTGTCCATTAGCCACACCTGGGAAGGGATGAAAGAAAAGAGAGATTAAAGAATAGAGAGATGGATGTTGAGAGAAAAGCGAGAAAAGGACTTTGAGAGAAAAACAAAGCATGAATGCCGAGTGATGTGAGAAACACATATTAGAAAGGGTGGGAAACATTACCTGAAGAAGTAGTGGACTCCCTGTAAATTTGCTTGTCTCTCGCTGATGGAAGGCGTCTAAGCCCATCAAAGTTTCGGCCAATGTCAAACCAATGCAACTCTTGCCCTCTTTCAAACCTTGGGCCACTTCAATTAGCCGAATGCTAGACCCTCTGAAACTAGGGGCAAGAAGGAAATAAGCCAACATGCATAAGCAAAGTGCGTGTTACAAAAAACCCCGCCAAAGAAGGTCGCCTCGGTCACCGACTTTAGAAAATCGATAGATCAGGCTAGGAATTAAGGATCGAGCTTCATGTAGAGTGAGCCGACACATCTGTTCCAAAGCTTGGATGTAGCTAAAACGGGGCTGAGGGATGATTTCCTCATGGCGCCGAGATTCCATTAGCGCTTGAAATTCTTCGATTGTCGGGCATATCTCGTCCCCTGAAGCTAAAGACATGTGTAATCGGGTTCTAACATCTAGCCGTGGCATGAAGAAACGAAAAACAAAGTGAAGAACGGCTCAATGAGAAAAGTGCATTTATGCCAAAACCCAAGAAATTCACCTTTTCTGAGCCATCTAAAGTCGCAATCCAATTCGGGAGTTATTCGGTGAAAAATGGCTCCATTTGTGAAGAATTTGCAGCTGAAATGAAGAAATCACGAAGCTCAACCTTTTATAGAAGATAAGGCAGTGAGTGGAAGCTAGGTGTCAACAATTTGGACGTCCTTCACACTGATGGCCGGCAGGTCGTCGCCAAACTGCATTGATGGCCGACAGGCCACCTCTCATGGCCAGCATGTGGCTGACAACACCTATTTGTGGCCGGCAGTCTCTCACTTTGACTTGCTGTCCACCTTTGTGCTGAACAGTGCAGGAAGCATGTGTTTTGTTCTACTCTTAGTCTGTTTTAAGGTCTTGTTTTGAGTCTTTTTGGCTTTAGCAAGTTTGTTATTTTGTATGTCAGTTGTTGTTGCATTGTTTTGCTTATCGAGTTGTATGTTGTTCTGTTTATTGAGTTGCTGTCGTTTTGTTTATCAAGTTATTGTTGTGTTGTTTATCGAGTTTGTATGTTGTATTTCACATTTCAGTTCTTGGTCGGTTCATTACCCAATTAAGTTTTGTTTCAATCAAGAATGTTAGCTTAGCCAATTCGATTCCATGTCCATTTCATGCAATGCGGTGCTCTTGATGCAAAATACAACACTTTTTCATAAAAACTGGTGTTCATTCCGATCATGGTTGTCTTTACAAAAGAGGAGTAGTACAAGCTGTTAAAGCAAATAAAACCCGTCTAAAGCTATGCAGAGTGCTATAAACAAAAAAAAAAAAAAAAACTAAGCAAAATACAAAAATCAGCACTAGTCGCCTCATGCTCCAGAGGCCCTCTTCGTCCTCTTTCTTGGAGGAGAGGACTCTGTTGCACTGTCTCTGTCAGCACCGCTGTCTGAATCTCCCTCTGAACTAGAGCCCGAGCCGTTGCCATCTCCGCTCTCTGCTCCAGAGCCCTCCTCAGCATCGTCACCTCCGCTCTCGGAACTCGAGCCGGTGTCGTCTTCACTTTCTGATGACTCCGAATGCTAACTCGCTGCCTCCTCAGAGTCACTCATCTGAGCATCATCATCACTCAGAATAGGCCCTGAAGGACAGCTTCCATCTCAGGTGCCCCTAGCTCTGCCTCGACCACATGCTGGAGCCCATCTCTCTCTCCTCCCTACCGCCGGAAGAGGTACTGCTGGTGCAAGCGCTGCAGCTGCAGCTGCTGCTGGTGTCGGTGCCATCGGCATGGGTGGAATTTGAAAAGATAGTTGTCACATATCAATTGCAGCATATGTATCAGATGCAAGCATAGTATGCAGAATGAGCGTATGCAGAAGTCAGATACAGTGTGTGAATACAATGTGTGAGTGCAGTGTGTCAGATGCAGTGTATCAATGCAGTGTGGGAAGTTTTCAGTTGAAATGTTAGTGTCAGTGTGTCAATGGAAATTTGATGCCTAGAGTGCAAACTGAAGAACTTACCGGGATACTGTGGAGACCGAGCAGTGTCTCCCTCCTTTGTACCATCCCCATCAACGAGGCTATCAGCTCGAGGGCGCCTCCTGTGTACTCGATGGACGCCTACAAATGTATTTGAATGATCAGTGTTCGCAGTAAACATATCTGAAATGAAGTGTGCATTGTAAGTGCTAAAGTGTGGTTCATACCGGAATCGGGCCTCGAACCCCGACAAGCTCATGAACAGCCGCTGCAAGCTCAATCGGGACCTGGTAAGCCTCCCCGATGTGCAGCCAGCAAGTTAGTGTGGTCAGAAGCTCTGGCCAATCAGTCCTCTGCCACGAGCTCTACTCGTCCGGGTCACTTTAGGTCTCTCTCTCGTAGCGGGAGCTCTCGCCTCCTCATCTCCACAAGCACCGGTCAGAGGTGGCATCAGATGTGTCTGAATGAAGGCTGCATAATCTCCCCCTGCTTTGAAGTAGTCGGCATCCAAGCCTACCATGAACTAGATGACCTCCTCAATAGATAGGCCATCTGCAGATCGCATGGACTCTGGTGGAGCCATCAGGATGATTTGATTAGGCAGGCCCATAATCTGTCGCACGAAGCGCTCGCCCAAGAACCAAGCCCAGCAAACTAGGCCCTCGAGTAAAATGCAGTAACGGGAGGTGGCCCAAGCCCTGGCATACTAGTCCCGGACCCCCACTAGCATCATAGCCCAAGGCTGCCACATAATCTGCAAATGGAGGTTGTACATATGATTAGTTGATGCCAGTTGCGAAATGTTAATCAAATATGAATCAGAACAGTGATAAAGTGTAAATGACTGTGTTTCAAGTTACCTCATGAGTAGCCACGATGTCGAAGTAGTGGCGGAAGAATGTGAAGTGCTCGCGGGTCCTGCGCTGGAGTCAGCCATCATACCTCCGTGAGTAGGGGACTATCAGGGGAAGCTTATTTACAGGCTCTCAGGGGAGAGTCGGAAAATATACGTACACCCATAGCTGCGCAGAAAATGTAGTGGTATGTGATCAATACAATGTGAGCAGAATGCAGAAAGTGCAAAGCAGAAAGCATATAACGTGAGCAGATATAGAAGATACAAAATAGAAAGCCCAGTGTGTAAACAGTGTTGAATAGATACAGAAAGTGCAAATTAGAAAGCACGTGTGTTGAAACAGATGTAAAGTAGAAACTATAAAGAAACTGTAAAGTGCTAGAAAAGGAAACTGAGATGTGTACCTCCTAGGCTCGCCAGTAGCCTCCAATCAAGTATGCCCACAAACGGGAGGTCGAACTCATTTATCCGTACAGTGTGGCGAGGCCAACCCCGCCCCAATCGTAAAAATGAACCCGAGGGAGGGTCACCAGGGCACTTAGCAAATGCAGGCCTACGGTGTTCCACCTGTTCGAAAATAAGGTGGTACCGAAGACGAACATCAGGAAGCCCTTGGCATACTGCTCGATCTCCTCTATCGTCTCAGGCTCACTCCCTCTGAATCGTTCGGCGAACTAGGTGTATCTGACCATGCCCGTCCGATATATAAGTGGATGTGCTCCTAGCAGCTCAAACTAGGCCGCCTCCCACTCTTCCATGTCTATATCAAGAGGGATCGGATCACCCTCTACCTCTAAGCCAGTGATCATGGCAAAGTCGTAGGGAGTCATCGTCATCTCTCCTGTGATGGAAAAGTGGAAGGAGTTGGTGGTGTCCCACCACCTTTCCACGAGTGCTCCCAAGAGAGGACGACTCAAGGTGACCCGCGTCAGGCCGGAGCAGAATAAGCCAAATCCGACCTCCTCTATGATGTCACAAACTCCAGCGGGGAGCTCGTCGAACCAATCTCGAGCGGTCGTACAACCGTACCCTCGAAAGGCACGACCCTCGCCCTGTGGCAGAAAACAGTTACAAAAGGTAAAGAACAGTCTGATAAAGGCAATGCATGAAATGCAGTTAGATAAAGTTAGTGCATGAAATGCAGTCAAATAAAAGGCAGTGCAAGAAATGCAAGTAAAGGGAGGCAGAATAACATGAAAATAGTGTTCGTACCTCAACGACAATCGCTGACAAGTGAGAAGCCGGCTCCCTTAGCAGAAGGCCCTCTAGTTCGCCACGAGCAAACTCGGTAAAATGTATGATGCCTCCGGAGGTGGGCAACATGTGTGTCTGAGGATGATATCTCTCCAGATCGAAAGGTCGTACTTTTAACGGTAGCGGCTCTGGCTCGGCCTCGAGCTCAAACTTTGCCTTTAGGTCGGCCTCAAGGTCAGCTACCTGTTCCTCTACCTCGGGAACAAGTGAAACTACTGGGGGAATCTCGGGAGGAGCCCCGTCATGAGGAATCTCGTCCACCATCTGAAAATGGGTGCCAAGTAGGTGAAAAAGTAAAGAAAAATGCCGAAAAGAGGGTAAACTTGGAAAAAGTCAAAGTCGGGAAAAGTGTACAGAACTCGAGAGAAACTCGAGGGGAACAAGCCTAGAATGGTGGAAATAAGGAAAGAAGCACCGAAATCAAATTTCAATCAGTTCAAAGTGAAGGAAATTAAGAGGGTTTAGTGAATCAACTTCGCGTAGGGCGTTGGAAAACGCGTAGAAAGGTCGGATTTAGAGAGAAGGAGTGTCTAGAAAGAGAGGGAGAGGATTTTCGGATATGAGGGTGTGAGGAAATGAGCCCTAGTGGCTCATATTTAAAGACCCAAGCCGAAAAGTCTCATTTGCCCCCGCACTGGCATCGATGGCCGGCAAGTGGTCGGCAAGGCTCACTAGTGGCCGGCACCTAGCCGGCAACCTCTCCTTGTGGCCGGCAAGTGGCCGGTAGCCTTCTTTGGGTTCTTGATGATGTTTTGTGTCCTTGGTTCCCAAGAAGTGTAGGTGTGGTTCACTGTTGAGTTCAGAATGTCTCTACAGAAGCTTAAAACTGTGTTTTCGGCGCACGATGTTCGTCACTTGCCAACATGAACGAGGTGTATCCTTTAAACATATTGTAACTCTTCCGAGAGGTAAGTTGGAAGTTGTTTGTCATGTCGTTGCATTGTACATGTAGTTCACGTTGTTGCATTGTACATGTGTTTCATGTTGTTGGATAGAATATGCTCTCCCTTATGTTTCACGCATAGAATATGCTCTCGCTCTCGTTTCATGCATAGAATATGCACTTCGTTTTTGTTTCTCGCATAGAACATGCCATGGTATCTCAATTATTTGTCTTGCACAGAACTTGCATTCTTACTGTGTTACACTTGTTAAGCTTCTGGTTCATTCATGCACAATATTGTATATACGGTTCATTTAGAGGAGTTCCAGTTAATATCATTCGTGCTACATTTGGATCGCTCAGATCCCATCCTTTTTACCTCTTCGGTTAAAAACATTCAGGTGCGTCATGGTGTTCACACCACCCTTCAGTTAAAAACATTTAGGTGCGTCCCGGTGTTCACATCATCCTACGGTTAAAAACATTCGGGTGCAGCTCGGTGTTCACACCATCCTACGGTTAAAAACATTTGGGTGCATCTCGGTGTTCACACCACCCTTCGATTAAAAACATTCGGGTGCGTCCCGGTGTTCACACCACCCTTCGGTTAAAAACATTCGGGTGCATCCCGATGTTCACACCACCGTTCGGTTAAAAACATTTGGGTGTGTCCCAGTGTTCACACCACCCCTCAGTTAAAAATATTCGGGTGCGTCCCGGTGTTCACACCGCCCTTTCGGTTAAAAATATTCGGGTACGTCCCGGTGTTCACACCGCCCTTCGGTTAAAAACATTCGGGTGCGTCCCGGTGTTCACACCACCCTTTGGTTAAAAATATTCGAGTGCGTCCCAGAGTTCACACCACCCTTCGATTAAAACATTCAGGTGTGCCTGGCGTTCACACCACCATTGGGTTAAAAACATTCGGGTGCGTCCCGGTGTTCACACCACCCCTTCGGTTAAAAACATTCGGGTGTGCCTGGTGTTCACACCACCCCCTTCTCCTCTCGCGTGAGACACGTTAGGATTCTTTTGGTTAAAAACATTCGGGTGCGCCCGGTGTTCACACCACCCTTCCTCCTCTCGCGTGAGACGCGTTAGGATCCCTTCGGTTAAAAACATTTGGGTGTGCCCAGTGTTCATACCACGTCAGAATTCCTTCGGTTAAAAACATTCAGGTGCACCCGGTGTTCACACCACCACTCTTCCTCTCGCGTGAGACACGTTAGGATTCCTTCAGTTAAAAACATTCGGGGGAGCCCGGTGTTCGTACCACTCTTCCTTCTCTTGCGTGCGACACGTTAGGATTGCAAATCGGTTAAAAAAATTCGGGTGCGCTTGGTGTTCATACCATCCTTTTTCTCCTTCCGCGTGCGACGTGTTAGGATCTTGGTTAAGACCTCGGGTGTCGTCGATGGTTACGTCGCCCTTCGCCTTTCCTGCGTGACGTGTAGTTTAGCTTGCTTTAATTTTCCTATATCCTTTCTGCATGAAATGTGGTTTGGGCTCGTGATTCCCACGCATGGCATGCTTGTTTACTTACTTCTTTTCATGATTGAGGTTGTTGTGGCTTGTTTCAGGTTGTTTAACTGTAGCATTTTATTTGCTTTGCATTTGCATTCAAATGTTTCATTGCACAACCTCATTGCATGATCATAAGTTATGTTTTTGCATTTTGCATATCATTTTCATTTTGCCCTAGAACTACGCTGGTTTGATTCCTTGCAAAGGGATACGTAGGCAGCCTGTAAGCACAACCATTTTGTTTCTGTTTTGATTGTTTGTCCAAGTCTTACGGCCTTGTCAAAATAGGTCGTCTCTGGGCTTTGACGTTCACTCACGTCATCTCATGACTCCGAGTTCTGTCAAAGAGGGGCAACTGTAGACACTCAATTTTTGACGGCCCTTTAAGACTTGGATGTCCTTGCAGGTACATCCGATGATGAGTCTGTTTGCTCACCAAGTGCTCGAAGTCCTCAGTGGAACGCCACAACTTTGAGCCTTTCAAACCTTGCATCCTTTTTGTCTCATTTTTGGACCAGGCCTTTATCTTTCTAGCCTACAACCTCTGGTGGCCTGCCGACCATCCCTAGAGGCTGCCAACCATCATTTTTGGTTTGCCAGCCATTGATGTGCCTTGCCAGCCACCACAGATAGTCGGCCAGCCGGCCACCAGTGTTTTCTGCAGATATTTTATGCCAGCTGTTTGCACAGATGCTTGCATCTGTCCACACGTGGAGGGCTGGATCTCCTTGTATAGATTTTATGTTTTCTATATATAGGGACCCCCTCTTTTATGTTTGGAGGTCAGAAAATTTTAGACTCAAAATTTTTCTCTCTCTCTACAAATTCTCCACACTTTTGCCTACTTACACTACACTCTTGCCTATACTTCCTTCACTAAACTTGATCACCTTTCAGCTGAGGTTCCTTGAGGCCTTCTTGGAGCTCTAGAAGTTAGTTTTGGCTTGAATTGTTGCCTAGAATCACTCTTCTCTTCAAGAGGTATCACATTTGCTTTGTTATCTTACTTTGCATGCTTGTTTTCCTATCTTTTTCCTACTGTTTTTGAGTTATTTTTATAAAAACTCTGTCAAAGTAGGTTGAAATTTGTGGTTTGAAGCCATTTTAAGGTAGGAGTGGTTCACCCTTGTTTGTACCTTGTTTGTAAGGCTTTTCCACTTGTGTTTCTCACTTTCAAACTATCTTTTTCCAAGCTTTAAACACTGAATTTCAGAGCTTTTTCAGTGGTGAAAATCATGTTTTGAAGTCCCAATTTGGAGGGGTTAGCCTCTCCTCCTTATGTCTTGTTTGCTAGCCTAGTTGGTGCCATGTGTTAGCTTATTTTTTCTAGCTTGTGGCTTAATTCCAGCATGTTTTAGCCTCTAATTTAGACTGTTTTAACCTTGTTTTGGGTTGGTTAAGTCATTTGAGTCTTGTTTTGCATGCTTGTAGTGTAATAGTCCTCACAAGCTTGGTGTTTTAGGCCACTAGACAGCACTTGTTCGAGTTGACAGCACTTATTTTGAGCATTTTATACTTAATTTTAGCAAGTATAATCTCTACAACCTCTCTCCTTTCTTGGCTTTTAATTTCGGTTTGAAAGTGGTTTCAAGTCATTTGTTTGCCTAAGTGTGAAATTGAGGTTTTATACTTAACGGTTTAATCCCTTAGGGGGTTCATTACCAACGGTATGATGCTTCTTTCATACCTAAACTAACTTGTGTCATGAGCTTTTCTTTCCATTAGAGGACTCTGATTCACCTTTTGGACTTTATTGGATTAAAGGATGGTTGGTAAAGTAAAATGAGTAACTAAAACTTGGGACAAAAAGTGAGCAAGATAATAACTTGTGTGTTCAATCAGACGTTAATTGAATGCAAGGAAGATTGGGACATTTCATACTCAAAGTGATGAAATGTCTCAAGTTTCCTAAGTCTCCATTGCCTTTGATCATGCATGATAGGGTGATGGTTTTTGTATGCCTTGTGTTGCATTTATTAAGCTTGCACATCTTGAATCACAAGCCATCATGTAATGAAATTACTTGAGTTGGTGGTTTGTGGCTTAAGTTCATCAATCCTTGGATTTGTTCATGAAAAGAAGGGATGAGTTGTGCAAACAATCTGTGAGAATGTCTTCTTTTTACTCTGTCTGTCCTCTGTTGCAGCAAGATGAACCAGTGCATCGGTGGCCGGCAGTCTTTACCAGTGGTCATTGATGCAAACCTTAGTAGAATGTTGGTAAGGTAGAGCAAAATGGTTCTAGAAATGTTCAACTCTGCAAACAGAGGCTTTCGAGAGCAAACAGAGGTCTTTTCGTGTGATATCCGAGCATGCGCATGCACGTCTTCCATTTCCTGAGGCAAAGTAGTGGCAAAGTAGTTAAATACTTTAATTACTTAGCTTACTTGCATTTGTGTAATTTTATTAGCTTACCTGTTAGTTAAATTCAAAGTGTTGTAATAATTAGTTAATTAGTTTAGCTATTTGTGGGAGCCGAATAAATAAAAGAGTCGGAGGATGCGCGCTCCAGAAATTAGATGCTATCCGGCTTCATATTGCATGACCAGGACGCCGAATACGTGAGTAAAGCCGAATACGTGAGTAAAGCCGAATAGATGGAGATCAGTAGCTCCGAATGAAAGAAAGGGCAATGATCAAAAAGTAGGCCCTGGCCCGAGGATCAAAAAGAACAGGTATAAATACAGGAACAACGATTATAGAAAGGTATGTAAGAATCACTTCACTAATACTTAGAAAGTAAGCTACCCTGAGTGTCTGAACTAATTTGTCTGTCAGAGTGCTAATTCCGGCACCCCCGACCGGAGTGCTTGTATCTTTTCAGGTGACTAGCTGAGGATCACTAGCATCTCCCAGGATCCGAAGAGTATTTCCAAACCACTTCCCCACAACTGGCGCCGTCTGTGGGAATACTCAAACACATCCATGGCAGGCGTGACTAAAGATCCTCCGCTAGCCACTAACGAGACCGCACAGAGAGTTGACCCCATTCCAGCAAACTCGCTTGGACCAAAAACCATGGCGGCAAGACTTGCCTCGGACCTCTGCTCATCTTCAAACCCAACGCAAATGACAATACAAGTGACCATGGCACAAGCTAGGCAAACCCAACAGAGGTTGGCCAACGTCATCGCTGAGAACGAACGCCTTCGTCGCGATCTAGCCTCAGAAATAGCAAAATCCAAACAAACGGTGCCCAAGGCTTCTAAGCGACCCCTGAGGACAGATCATCTCAAGGAGTTGGCAAAGGACGAATGTCTTCACCAATGCGTCCGGAGGAGTATGGTCAAAACACCTGCCCGTCCGGAGGATGCATCTCCATTTGACACTGTTCACATGATATACAGCTTCCCAGCGGCCCCGGCCGTGCATGCGATCCAATCACATCCAGGCCCCCAACAGGAACTCACGCCAGCAAAGCGGCCCCGAGAAACGCCAAGCATCACCTTCGACGATTCTGACTTGATCGGTGTAACACTCCCCTACATCAATCCGTTAGTTATTGAGCTGCGCGTAAACCGATTCACCGTCGAACGCATTCTTATCGACTAGGGCAGTACCTCAGAGGTTATGTATTATAAAACCTTCACCAAACTCGGATTCAACGAGTCAGACCTGACTCCGTCTCCTTATCCACTATTCGGCTTCAATGCCACTCCAGAGTACCCATTGGGAAAAATCAGCTTACCCATTCGAGCAGGTTCCAGAACGGTGGACGTGGAATTCTTGGTCGTCAGGCTGCCATCGCCGTACAATCTCATCATGGGGCGATCGTGGTTGCATACCTTGCAGGACGTCCCAAGCACCTATCATCAACTGCTACGTTTCCCAACAGAACACGGCATTGAGCAAATCTGCGGATCCCAGAAATCGGCATAAGCATGTTATCTCCTTGCCGCCAGAACGCCAAAAGAACTGCAAGTAAACTCCATCAAGGTACCGAATCGAGAGATCCTGGACGATGTTGGGCGGTATCCAAATGAGAAGGCCATGGAAGATTTGGACCAAGTTGACATTGATGGCAGCCCAGAAAAGTTCTTCATGATCGGCGCCTCTCTGAATCAGGCCGACAGGCAGCAGCTGATCTCTTTCTTGCACAACAACCTTGACGTCTTTGTGTGGACTCCGTATGAAATGCCGGGAATAGATCCGTCAGTTTCACAGCACCGTTTGAATGTCGATCCGAAATGTAAGCCGATCATTCAGAAAGGCCGACGGTCAGCCGCGGAGCAAACTGCCGCCGTTGTTGAGGAGGTAGACAGACTGCTTGACGCCGGGGCAATTAGAGAAGTCACTTACCCTATGTGGCTCTCCAATACAGTGGTGGTGAAGAAGAAAAATGGGACTTGGCGAGTGTGCGTCGACTTCATGGATCTAAACAAAGCTTGCCCCAAAGACTATTTTCCTCTACCCAGAATCGACCAGCTCGTTGATGCGACGATACGCCACCAACGCATGAGCTTCCTCGATGCTTACAGAGGCTACCATCAAATCGCCATGCATCCAGATGACCAGGATAAAACTGCCTTCCTCACCCTAAAAGGAACCTATTGCTACAAAGTTATGCCCTTTGGGCTGAAGAATGCAGGGGCAACCTACCAAAGATTGGTCACCGCCATGTTCAAAGAGCAACTCGGCCACACTATGGAAGTATACATCGACGATATGGTGGTCAAGTCCAAAGAAGAACAGAGTCATATAGCCGATCTAGAAAAGACATTCAGCATCTTACGCAAATACAGAATGAAACTGAATGCTTCCAAGTGTGCGTTCAGAATCGGCTCTGGAAAATTCCTGGGTTACATCGTCAATCACCGAGGAATCGAAGCCAACCCAAGGCAAGTCACAGCAATCTTGGAACTCGGCTCCCCCCGCTTAGTAAAAGAAGTCCAAAAGTTGATAGGGATGGCCGCTGCACTCAACAGGTTTATCAGCTGGTCTACAGATTGCTGCCGACAATTCTTTTAGACACTACGGCAGGGTAAGGCTTTTGAATGGTCCGCCGAATGCGAAACAGCTTTCAACGGACTCAAGACCCACCTCCGCTCAGTACCTCTCTTGACAACACCCGCCGCTGGTGACCCGCTCATCCTATATCCGGCAGTTTCTGATAGGGCCGTCAGCGCCGTACTGTTAAAAGAAGAGGAGGGGGAGCAACGGCCAGTGTATTACGTAAGCACGGCAATGGTTGACGCCGAAACTCGCTACCTTCCGCTGGAAAAACTCATCTTAGCCCTAGTCATGGCGGCAAGAAAACTGATGCATTACTTCCAGGGACATAGCATTGGGGTGCTAACAGATTATCCCCTCCGATCAGTACTACGAAGTGCAGAAGCATCAGGATGTGTTTCAAAATGGGCTCTTGAACTTGGCCAATACGACATTCAATTTTTACCTAAAACTGCAATCAAGGGGCAGGTGTTAGCCGACTTTGTTGCCAAATTCACCGGCGAGCTCGCCAACCTCAAACTAGATGAAGCTCGACCAAAGGCTGAAGTTCTACTAAAGCTGAACTGGAGAATTTTTGTCGGGGATATTTGGCAATTGTACTGTGATGGATCATCTAACCAAAGGGGCAGTGGCGCCGGAGTTGTAATCATGTCTCCAGACGGTGTAGTAATTGAGCAGGACGTCAAGCTTGGCTTCAAAGCATCAAATAACGAAGCCGAATACGAAGCCCTTCTAGTCGGTCTATGGAATGCGCACCTTCTCGACGCTCGGCGTCTGCTTGTGTTTTGTGATTCAAAATTGGTAATCAATCAGCTAAAGGGGGAATACGCGGTAAGAAACGATAGTATGGCGGCCTACATGAAAACGTCCAATTCCTTGCTGGCAAAATTTGACCATTACGAACTGAACCAAATAACACGCGACCAGAACACACACGCGGATGCCTTGGCGTGCCTAGCCTCCGCCATCAATTCTAAGATCAAGCGAACCATTGAAATAGGTTTCGTCCCGAAGCCGAGCATTGGCCCTCCGAATGAAATCCATGTCAACGTTATAGAATCCGCACCAAGCTAGATGGACCCCATTGCTGCATTCCTCTCCACTGAACAACTCCCAAAGGACAAAAAAGAAGCACACAAGCTGTGAAATAAAGCCCTGCGATACTATCTGGATCCACAAGGAGGGCTTTACAAAAAGTCCCTCTCTGGTCCATATTTGGAATGCGTGCACCCCGACAAAGTGGAGGGGCTTCTGACAAAGATACATGAGGGCAGTTGTGGTGCCCATTCTGGCGGACGCTCCCTAGCCCATCGAGCTATAACGCAGGGATACTATTGGCCGACAATGAGAGCTGACGCGGAGAGTTATGTAAAAAAATGCGAACAGTGCTAAAAGTCTCCCCATTAACCCATCTGCCTACCGAAGAGTTGAATTTTATCACCAGCCCCTGGCCGTTTTCTTAGTGGGGACTTGATATCGTAGGACCATTGCCCAGGGCCCCAGGGAACAAGCGATTCTTAATTGTCACGACAGACTACTTCACAAAATGGGTCGAAGCGGAGGCTTTGACACATATACGAGATGCCGATATTAAACGCTTTGTATGGAGAAACATCATAACTCGATTCGCCATTCCGAGAGCTCTCATCTCAGACAATGGCACCCAGTTCGATTATGGCATATATCGAGAGCTATACAGCAAATATGGCATTCGGCCTTACTTCTCGACACTGGCCTACCCCCAAAGCAATGGTCAAGCCGAAGCCTCTACCAAATCCATCTTGGACGGCATCAAAAAGAGGCTGGAAAAAGCTAAAGGCAAATGGGTGGAAGAATTACCGAGTGTATTGTGGGCTCATCGTGCTACGCCAAGGAGATCCACTGGAGAAACGCCGTTTGCTCTATGCTTCGGAACCCAAGCAATCTTACCCCTAGAAATCGGCCTCCCAACTTTGAAATCGCAAGTTTTTGACACGAGCTGAAACGACATGATGCTTGCCCTGGATCTGATCCTCATTGAGGAACGAAGGGACCGCGCCCTGGCATCCATGGCACGGTACCAGCAGGAGCTCGCCAAGTCGTATAATCAGCGAGTTCAGTTGCACCGATACGTGCCAGGAGAGCTTGTTCTGAAGAAGGTACTTCCAGCTGACCGGAGACCGGCCGATGGAAAATTGGGTCCAAACTGGGACGGCCCCTATCAGATAGAATCCATCGCAGGAACATGGGCCTATCGGCTCTTAGACATGTCAGGAAGAAGCCTGCCACAGCCTTGGAATTCAACACATTTACGTAAATTCTATCATTGACCCGACTTGTGGGCTTGATACTTGTACATGTTTCACCTTTGCAATACAAAGTTTTTTGCTTTCGCCAGCCCGCTCCCAAGCCTATTAAGGCCTATTAAGTCTCCGGATTCGAAGCCCCTTCTGGTGCATGACACCTTAGGGCCGATTAAAGTCTCCGGATTCTGAGCACCCTTCGTGGATATCACGATTGGCCAAATTAAAGTCTCCGGATTCGGTGCCCCTTTCGGTGCATGACACCTTAGGGCCGATTAAAGCCTTCGGATTCGGAGTGCCCTTCGTGGATATCACAATTGGCCAAATTAAAGTTTCCGAATTCGGAGCCCCTTTCGGTGCATGACACCTTAGGACCGACTAAGTCTCCGGATTCGGAGCCCCTTTCGGTGCATGACACCATAGGGCCGACTAAGTCTCCGAATTCGGAGCGCCCTTCGTGGATATCACGATTGGCCAAATTAAAGTCTCCAGATTCGGAGCCCCTTTCGGTGCATGACACCTTAGGGCCGATCAAGTCTCCGGATTCGGAGCGCCCTTCGTGGATATCACGATTGGCCAAATTAAAGTCTCCGAATTCGGAGCCCCTTTCGGTGCATAACACCTTAGGGCCGATTAAGTCTTCAGATTCGGAGCCCCTTTCGGTGCATGACACCTTAGGGCCGATTAAAGCCTCCGGATTTGGAGTGTCCTCCGTGGATATCACGATTGGCCAAATTAAAGTCTCTGGATTAGGAGCCCCTTTCGGTGCATGACACCTTAAGGCTGATCAAGTCTCTGGATTCGGAGCGCCCTTCGTGGATATCACGATTGGCCTAATTAAAGTCTCCGGATTCGGAGCCCCTTTCAGTGCATGACACCTTAGGGTCGATTAAGTCTCCGAATTCGGAGCCTCTTTCGATGCATGACACCTTAGGGCCGATTAAAGCCTCCGGATTCGGAGCACCCTTCGTGGATATCACGATTGGCCAAATTAAAGTCTCCGAAATCGGAGCCCCTTTCGGTGCCTAACACCTTAGGGTCGATTAAAGCCTCCGGATTCGGAGCGCCCTTTGTGGATATCACGATTGGCCAGATTAAAGTCTCCGGATTCAGAGCCCCTTTTGGTGCATGACACCTTAGGGCCGACTAAGTCTCCAGATTCGGAGCCCCTTTCGGTGCATGACACCATAGGGCCGACTAAGTCTCCGGATTCGGAGCGCGCTTCGTGGATATCACGATTGGCCAAATTAAAGTCTCTGGATTCGGAGCCCCTTTCGGTGCATGACACCTTAGGGCATAATACATATTCACAGAATCGTTCTTAATTCAAGCCGGTCAATACATGTTTAAATATTTACGCCACGCAACACAAACCCTGGCAGAAAGTTGAAATAATACGATTAATTAAACACAACATTTCAAGACCGAATACAAACGTTGAAAATAAAAGAAATTCTATTTATTCGGCACGAAGTCTATTCATTCAGCGCCCTCATCGTCGCTCTTCTCAATTTCGAAATCGGAATAAGGAAAGTAGTGGCGATGATACAGGGACGAGGCCGAATCAATGCCCACGGCTTCGAGAGCTTCCTCGATTTGAAGGGCCTTGATCCAGCCGTGCCTGAATCCACGATTTTCACATCGGCAGACCTCCTTAGCAAGGTCTCGTTTGGTTTTCTCTATCCCGACCTTCAGGCCGTCTTGAAACCCCTTTTCATAACCCGAGGTCCGTTGGGTCACTCTCTCAACGACCAATTTAGATTGACCGACCGCCACCGACGCGCTTGTTTGAACATTCTTCAGCTCTCGAAGCTCACGCTCAGCTTTTTCCGCGCGAATCTCCAGACTACGATTCCTTTCGTCCCTTTTCTCACTCTCACGTCGTGCTTCCCGCAGACGCATGCCGACTTCATGAGCAGTATATAGTCTTTCACGGCCCCATGAATGCCGTCTCGAAATACTTCGAAATCTTGACATCCGACCATCGATTGTTAGACTTCCGGCGGGAAGATCTGTCGGGCAAACTCGACTGCTACACCTGGGTCTTTAATGATAGAATCTGTCTCCGTCATTGGTCTATTTCTCACAAAAACTGCAAAACTCAACGGTCGTGGCGTCACAGCAGGCTCGATTCTCGGTCGCGGGCGCGGAGAATTTCCTCGTTGTTGCCTGTCCTTTCGGGGCGATACGCTTCGACGACTAAGGGGCTGCTGTGTTTCCCGATCCTCGGACGTTCTTCTTCCCGTACGCATAGGCTCGCTACTACGACTCATTGCGGCGTCTAATTCAGCCAATCTTCGTCCCTCCCAAGTTGCCTGAATGGAAATAAGTAGGGCCTCTGGCGTGCACCCGCGCCACTTATCCTTCAATGTATGCAACTCTCCCGAGGCAACGTCAATAATCCCAAACGTCAAAAGTCGGATGATAATTGTCCAGCCCACGAGTTCCGCCACTCAGCTTACCAACTCTGAAAGCTCACACCCGGGCCAAGGCGAGGGCAGATTCATTAATCTGGTCAGCCATGTTTTCAAGCGCAAGCGCCGATCAATATGTGCCTCAGCCAGCCCACGAGTTACACCATTCGGCTTCTCAAGCTCACGCCTTGGCTAAGGCAAGGGCAGATTTATTAATCTGGTCCACCATGTTTTCAAGCGCAAGCGCCAATCAATATGTGCCTCAGCCGGCCCACGAGTTCCACCATTCGACTTCCCAACTCCAAAAGCTCGCGCCCGGGCTAAGGCGAGGGCAGATTCACTAATCTGGTCAGCCATGTTTTCAAGCGCAAGCGCCAATCAATGTGTGTCTCAGCCAGCCCACGAGTTACGCCATTCGGCTTATCAAGCTCACGTCCTGGCTAAGGCGAGGGCAAATTCACTAATCTGGTCCGCCATGTTTTCAAGCGCAAGCGCCGATCAATGTGTGCCTTAGCTAGCCCACGAGTTCCGCCATTCGACTTCCCAACTCTAAAAGCTCGCGCCTGGGCTAAGGCGAGGGCAGATTCACTAATCTGGTCAGCCATGTTTTCAAGCGCAAGTGCCGATCAATTTGTGTCTCAGCCAGCCCACGAGTTACGCTATTCGACTTCTCAAGCTCGCGTCCTGGCTAAGGTGAGGGCAAATTCATTAATCTGGTCCGCCATGTTTTCAAGCGTAAGCGCCGATCAATGTGTGCCTCAGCCAGCCCACGAGTTACGCCATTTGGCTTCCCAAACTCGCGCCCTGGCTAAGGCAAGGGCAGATCTGATCGGCCAAATACCTAAGCTAAGCAGCCGATCTAACCATAACCGAAAGCAATAACATTCATCAACAACATCTTCCTTAGCCAGTTGAGCACAACTCTGAAAATTTTATATACTCAAGTTACCAAACAGAAAGCTACAAAATGAAAAATACTAAATTAAAACCGTAAAAATACATTCAAAAACAAAACACTGACTGTTACAAAAGATGAAAAATACTAAATTAAAACTGTAAAAACACATGCGACATCCTAAAAACTGTCAGTCGGTCGGATCAGCTATCAGAATCAGACTCCAATGGCTCAACATCCACTTGCTCATATGGTATTGGCACAATCAATGAAGCGTCAGCAGCAGCAAAGGCTTTGTGCCAGCCATGTTTGAATCCCCGATTTTTAAACTTGGGGTCTTGGTTCACGTACTCGGCGAGCCCAGCATTTTTCCCGGCCTCGAATACTCTGGAAGACTCCGATTCGGCTGATTCTTTCGCCGTCTTCATTTCAGCCAACTCAGCCTCCAGTTTGGAGATCGCTTTCTGGGCCAACTTGAGCGCATCTTCGCTCACGTCCGCCTTCCTCTCGGCATCCGACCTCAATTGATCCGCGCAACGTGCCTTCTCCATCTCGGCGTCAGCCTTTGAGGCTTCCTTGTCCGCCCTCAACGCTTCGACCTCGGCCTTTCTCCTCTGGCCTTCAACTTCCTCGCGTAAATGACCAATCCGTTTGACGGCATCGCGATGGCGATGGCCCATATCGGCTATCCATCCGACGGTCTGTAAAACAAGAATTTAGAACCATAACTTCAACAGTATTTGGATTAAGTGAAGCTAAGTTCGAATATGTACCAAAAGTGTCGATTGGGCGGCCAGTGCTGTCGCATCTAGATCCGTTTTCACTCGGAAAGCCTCCTTGTCAGACGGCAAAGACACGGATGTAGCCAAGCTGAATGCGACTTCTGGATCTTTAAGCGCCGAAGCATTAGAAGAAACCAGCACGTTTTTTATCATCAGCTGAATGACAAAAGGAATGATCACGTCCGATCCCTCTAATTGAGGACGTTTGCCATGTTCTTCTACGTCGGCTTCAAAATCGGTGGAGCGTTTCTCTGCCTCGACTTCTTGGCCGGCCTGCACGATCAAGGTAGATTCAGCATCCCGATTTTCTGCCGTCTCCACCTCAATAACGCGGAAGGACTCTGATTCGCTAGCAGACAGGGAAAATTGAGATCTGGTGGCGGGTGGTGCTTCAAACGGAAGGGCCTTCTCTCTTCGCTGCGCGGCCAACCTTTCCGCATTCGCCTTCCTAGCAAGTTTTGTCAGGCTTAACCCGGTCATGTCTTCGGGGTTTGCAGCGGGAATATCCTCTAAACCGTGAAAAACCCCGTCAAGCGAAAGATCCCCTTGGCCCGAAGCAGATGGGGGATCTGCTGAATTCAATACCACGTCAGATTCGGTTTCGGACTGATCTGATTCCGTAACATTAGCTACACCCCGCTCTGAATCTGACCCTCCAAAACCAACCTGCCTCAACTTTTTGAAGTCGGACAAAATGAGAGCGATGAGAGAATCTTCACCCTCCGAAACCGGGATACTTTCCGCCGCCGAGAAGGTCGTATATGTCGGCTCATAACGAAGCAGAATGTGGGCCGCCCTGCCTTGTTTCTGAAGACTTCGACGGTCAAAATATTTGAGCGCGACTTGAATATCCGAAAGAATGGCGCCGTCAGTTGAAGATAGAACTTTCTTCAAATTTCTCCCTACACAAGCCAAGCCATAACATTTCAAAAAAGAGGCTTTACAACAAAAACGAACAAATAATAAAAGCGAGAAAGCAATCAACCACCTGGCTCGCCCCTCCGTCTAGGAATAGGGTCAACGTAATCCTTCCCTTCGCCAAATTCCCAGTTACCCTGGACAACGACCATGACATCATCAACTCGTTTTCCAGAACTAGAAAGCATAGTTATCAGCTGACGGTCGACATCCTTGGCCCTAAGGAAGAAACACCCGTGCCGACCAGAAGACTTAGCCAAGGCATAACAATGCCGGATGGCTGGAATGCCAAGGTTAATTCTTTGGCGACGGTTGAGTGCTATAACCCCCATTATGACTCTAAAGAAATTCACATTAGGTTGGGAAGGGATTAAACCCCAATGGCGAAGCACAGCCCTAAGAAACGGGTGAAGGGGGAAACGGACTCCACCCTCTGCAATTGACAAAATAGGAAAGACAATCGTGGTTTCATCCTCCCTCTCCATATCAAGAGTGTCGTCTGCCACAAGCGACAAACGGACATCATCAGGAATGGAGAAATGGCGTTTAAAGCCAGCAATACGATCTGACGAGAGGAGGTCTTTTAAATATTTCGCCATATCCTAGTCTACGAGAATATGCCGAGGAAGGAATAAATCAAAAAGAGTCCTCGAAGCAAGAGAGGAGAGAACTTACAAAGGACGAAGAGGATATCGAAGGAGAGTTTCGGGGACGATCCAGAAGGCAATCCAGCGATGAGCATCATAAAATATACACTGGAAAGGACCTCAAAATTTTAAATCGCAATAAATAGACACGTACGAAGGGGTGGGGAGTCGACATAACAATCGAAAGGGGTGCGCTTAGATGTCCGCAGGAGGATGAGGCCAACCGTCGAATTTTGGCTCCAACTTTTAGGAATTCAAAACCAAGCACTCCAGCCAACTGTCGTCGGTGAAATGCTTGGGGGGCAATTGTGGGAGCCGAATAAATAGAAGAGTCGGAGGATGCGCGCTCCAAAAATTAGATACTATCCGACTTCATATTGCGTGACCAGGACGCCGAATACGTGAGTAAAGTCGAATAGATGGAGATCAGTAGCTCCGAATAAAAGAAAGGGCAATGATCAAAATGTAGGCCCTGGCCCTGAGGATCAAAAAGAACAGGTATAAATATAGGAACAACGGTTATAGAAAGGTATGTAAGAATCACTTCACAAATACTTAGAAAGTAAGCTTCCCTGAGTGTCTGAACTAATTTGTCCATCGGAGTGCTAATTTCGGCACCCCCGACCGGAGTGCTTGTATCTTTTCAAGTGACTAGCTAAGGATCACTAGCGTCTCCCAAGATCCGAAGAGTATTTCTAAACCACTTCCCCACGCTATTTATTTCATTCGGTTTTGTAATAATTAGCTTAATTAGCTTAGCTAGATTAGCCTAATTAGATTAGCCTAATTAGCTTAGTTTAGCTTTATTCATTCACACTCTCCTTCGTGAGAGCGTAATGTAATAATGTGTATGTCTTCCAACCCCACGTCTTTCTCTCTTTTATTTACCCGATTTTGATGGTTAGATTAGGGACATGTTTCGTTTAGCATACCTTATGCTTGCATCCATTCATTTGTTTTGCATACACCGAGGCTCGGCAGATCATTCAAACTGCATTGTTGTTTTAATACTTCGATGAATACATGTTTAAAATTCATGCTCTCAAATTGTTGCAAACAAAATGCTAAGTTGCCGAGCCTATCTTAGTTGCATTATCGCATGTGTTGCATTAGTCATTTGGCATAAGTTAGGAATCATGCATTTTTTCTAACTTTGTTTTTCTTAGCTTGGAGTGCTATGTGAGTTTTTTAGTGCTTTAGCATACTTGCATGAGTATGAGTGATTTCCATGTCTAGCATGCTTGCGATGAGGCTAAATGCTTAATTACTATAACTGTTTGAATCCCCGTGGATGAAGGCTTGTTGCTTGAATTGGAACGATTCAACAAATGTACGTTTAAGCCCACTTTGTTAAGTGGTAAATTCGCAAACTTTAAGTCCACTTGAAGTGGCAAATTTAAACCCTTTTCACAAACAAACATGAATTGAATTGTTCCAATTCGGGTAAACTAGTCTATACTTGGTTGTGCGCATCACGTAGTAATACTAACCTAATAAACCGGAACAAGAGCATATAATGTACATAAAAATCATATCATGATTAGTAGAGGTCGATCTTTGATCGGGCGAGTGGGGGTGCTCAATTCATGACCTTCCCCACTCGTACGTAAGTTCCCGAGCCAAGGCAACTTTGGTGATGACAGACACATGGCCTTTGGCACGAGTCATTGGTTTCCTAAATTTTCCCAAAAATAAAATATTTAGGTAGCGACTTTGTATCTAGCAAAGCAATCCAATTTTGGCATTTTTGACCCCCAAAAATCAATTTTTCAAAAGATTTGTCGGATTTGGACACTTTGGTGTTTATCAATTTCACATTGCACTTGTGAGATTAGATTCAGAACCGTAGGAGTCCGAACTGTAGGGCTTCTTTTGAGCTTCTGAAAGGGGGCGCGAAAAAGTCAAGCTACAGTTTCTGGTGACTCCAATGGGGATTTAGAGAACTTGACTCAAACTCATGATATGACATGTTATCTACACTTATATGTTTCTTGGCATTTGCATTTGTATTGGTGCGCCTAAGTCACTGTGTTTGCCATCTGCTATTCCTGGACGGTTTGCCGAAAGCTTGCTTGGAAAAGCTTGCCAAAAGGCTGACTAGTCGCGGGCTCTGCCACGATGGGAACACAACCCTTGGATCTGGATCACCGATGTACCGTTTGATCCTCCTTTCACTTCTCGGTGTTAGGTGTGAGAGGTATATTAGGTAGTCTTGCTGAGGTACCATTTTTGACCAATTGGCCTAGTTGTCTATCAAAAGCCATAGAGACTGTTCCAAACTAGGGCAGGTTGCTTACCCGAATGCAGGATTGTGTGAAACCACTTTGCTTGAATAAGTAACCCTAGTTCCTAACGAAACTAGGATAGGGTAACCCTACCCCATCATAGGGGTGTTTTGGCTCTCACTTAACTAGTATGTGCTTTTAGAGTGAAACTCTACAAGAATGTATGTATCAGTTGCAAGTTTGGGTATCAGATTTGGGAGCAGAAGTCAGTGTTGAGTGCAGCTCTATAGCTTTTGATTACAACTGTGTGTTGTTCACATTTGAGTTGAGGTGTTGCGCGGTTTCTGATTTTTGTTTTCCTTTTGCTTTATTTATTTTTGCAAGGTAGTTTATCACAATTGCTTCGGACAGTTCCGTTACCCCCCAAGCACTCTGGACCTGTGTAAGAAGACTTAACAGATCCGGGGATCTCATTTGGGGACAACCAGTGTTTGCTTCGCTCCCACCAGATATGAGACGGAGGAGGGTTAGGCATAATCACCAGTCTAGCAGTCACCTTTTACTTCACCTGCGGCAAATCAAGCTCAGTCTTCTACTTCCACTCCAGTAAGAGATTATTCGCCAGTTTCGATTGCTCAACATCCCCCGGTTAGCATGGAAGACTTGCTTCGTCATCTCCAGCAAACCATTGAAACCATGCAGCAAGATGTTGCCCGCCAAGCTAAAGTAACAGCCCATCAAGCTGAGGTGATAAACAGGCTGCAGCAACAACAACCACAGCAAGCAGCGGCTTCTGCTTCCAATGCACCTCCAGTGGGTATTCCAGCACTTTGAGTCACTATCAATGTCCAAGAATCTAGGCAACCCGGTAGACCCCATCCCACCACAAGCCTCCAAGGCACCAGTGCACCAAACTGAGGCACCGTTTGAATTCAAAGTTGAATAAACTAGAGAAGCTTTTCAAACGAACACAGGGTGTGAACTCAATCCCTGACATCAAAGATGGATACAGTAACTCCACGGTAACTTTGCCAGACAAATTCAAAATGCTACACATAGACCAGTTTGATGGCTTTGGGGATCCCACGGTCCATCTGCAATTATTCTTAGACATCCAGTGGCCAATGGGCCTCACTAGACTTCAAAAGTTGTCACTTTTCAGTCGAACCTTGTCAGGGATAGCGGCTATCTGGTATGCAAAGCTGGGGGACTCTGTAAAACGAAGCTGGGAGAAAATGGCTGAGGCCTTCATCGCACAGTCCTCCTACAATACCCAGATTGAGGTCACGACCCGTGATCTTGAGGCAACTCGTCAGGAGCCAAAGGAGGGCTTCTCAGACTTTGTGATGAGATGGAGGGCCAAGGCTTCAATGATGACTACCAGGCCATTCGAGAATAACCAAATCAGAATGGTGGTCAGTAGTCTGCAAGGGAAATTACTGCAGAAGATGATTGTCTTGCCGTTGTCCACATTCACTAAGCTCCATGAAATAGGAGTTCAGATTGAAGATGCAATGAAACAGGGGTTGATAACCGATGAGAAGGAGCAGCTGAAGTGGCCTTTCACACGCAGTTCCAATGCAACCATAAGTGGAAACACAACTGCGCGGCCATCTGATGTGAATGTCGTCAACACGACACCCAAAACTGCCAACCTTTTCGCCAGTACAAATCCACAAACCTCAAACAGTCAAGGCCGATCTCAAAGGGTCTTTACCCCGCTCTATATGCCTTTATCCAAAACCCTGGGGGTGCTGATCAAAAAAGGGCATCTTAAGCCGTTAGAACAACGCTGACTACCCGATCTTCTCCCACCTAAACACAACCCAGCCAAATACTGCGCTTTTCACCAGCAGCATGGTCACAACACCAACCAATGTTATAGGCTGCGTCATGAGATTCAAGATCTCATTGACAACAAGGTGATAGCACCACCCCAAAAGCCAAATGTAACCACTAACCCTCTTCTAACCCACAACCAGGTTCCTTCACCCCGGCACTTAAACTTAATACATACACTGGCCATCCCATCTGACCCCAGCGTATGCATTACCCCTTCCCACCTACCCAAACTGGCCGTGTTCATTCCTAAAAGCACAGACTTGTGCATGATAAACATGTCTACACCTCAACCTCAAACATAGCTTTACTAAGTTATTACTCACGATTAACAGATGGCTTCAAGGCAAATAGATAGAATGGGCAAATCAAACATCTTGTGGCGCGTGACCTACGCAGTTACAAAATGAACACGTTCTGAATTACACACCCGGAAACATTAACTTAATTCTTTCTTATCATGGTGTGTTTCTAGTTCTTATCCTCATTATGATGTCTTAATCTTGGCCTAGGAATGCCTAGGATGGAATGAGGATTCAAAAATGCACTTGAGAACACTTGGTCAAAATGCTGGACACAAAGATCCCTGCTCGAGCGCAGCTTCCTCTGCTCGAGCGGTCATGAAAACATATGAGGGGCCACTTGAGCGAAACTTCCTTCGCTCGAGCGGTCTGCAAACTTTGGAAAAGTACTAGTTGTGTGATTTTCACGCTCGACGGACGCTCGACGGTCACGTGAGCGTGAGACTCATGCCCTCGCTCGAGTGCAACTATTGTTGCTCAAGCGGTCTACAAAAACATGGAACTTCTGGGGGCTTACATTTCACGCTTGAGCGAACTTTTGGTCGCTCAAGCGGAGACGCAAAAACAAAGGTAGCCGCTCGAGTGTAGGATCTGACGCTCGAGACGGATGTCTTTTTACATTTTATTTTAATTTTTGATTAATTTTTTTCTTCTTATCAACTCTACTTTTTTGGCACGTGTGTCACAAATTTAGTCAACTTAGAGCGAATTATTAATGACAGGGAGGTAAAGTGTAAATGACAAAAATCACATGAGTGGTAATTGACTATTTTTAAAACATAAGGGGGTGAAGTGCTCTAGACCTAAACTACATGGGTCTAAAATGGATTTTGCCCTTTTATTAATAAATAATTAAGTTAATTAATAAATTTTAATAATGTTATAAATATATTTTAATTAATAATTTAAGTAATTAATTTTATTATTATATAAGAGAGCAGTTATGTATTTTATTTTTTTAGTTAATTTATTAAATAAAAAATATTGACAAATGGATATTTATAATTTTTTAAATTATAAAGAACAATCTATATTTTAAATAAACTCAAAAGACATATTTAGAATTTACCCATTTAATTTTTTTAATTTAGATGTACGTTATATCCAAAATGTTGTAAATATGTTTAATTATCAAATTAGGTACAGTGAAATTGATGGATGAGATTTAGAGTGATGGTATTAAGTTTAACGTAAATTGCGTTTGTTGTGCACAATGTGTTGATATTGTTTAAAATTAAATATATAAAATTACGTAAAATCTGCATATTATATACGAAAAAAGAAGTTTTTAAACCCCAAGTCTTGTTGGCGCTCCAATATCCCAATCTAAATTTCTTTATTTTTTGATTTAAAAAAAAATCTTAGCATTTATTAATTTCTCCTAACCCCCAAGCCTTACCCTCATAATAAATGACTCAATTTCAAAGTTGCAAGGTTGAGCTCTTACCTAGGCCACCCAATTGAGCTTCAATTAGTCAAAATCTTAAGTAATTCTCCAAATCTCCTAGCAATGGCCTTCTCTACTTCAAGTTTGGTCCCAAGTTCTTTAGTCTCTCACTCTCTCTCACGTTGAGCTCAAAGATGAGGGAATGAGGGTGTCAAAATGTATAGGAATAGGTAGGAGTGGCCTTATATAGGCTTGCTTAGTGGTAATTAATTAATTGGGCTTAAGATAAGCAAAGTGGCATAATTAATCTAATTTAATCATTCCGAATTGAATTTCAATTAAACCTACTATAAAATTCTAAAAATTCTAATTAACGTAAAAACCAAGTCAATTTCTGAATCGGATGCCAATAAGGCCTTCAATTCGCAAACCGAAACGAAAGCCTGAACAGATCTTCCTACGTATAACAGATATAAATACAAATAAGGCAATATATGATTCAAAATTTCACTTTAGTTACTCATTAGGAATAATTAAGCATGGATTAAAATTAATCATGGGTCGGGGTTGTTACAATCTTCCCCCTTAAAGAGTTTTGTCCTCCAAACTCAAGTTACCTTCGTTTTAGAAGAATGTCAGGTCCAACGGAAATAAATCCGGATATCTCTTCATCATATCTTCTTTCGTTTCCCATGTAGCAAAAGTCCCTCCATGATTTTTCCAATCAACTTTCACCAATGGAATTTTCTTGTTCCCCAATCTTTTGATTCTACGGTTCACGATCTAAATTGGCCTCTCCTTATAGGTATAGTTGTCTTTCAAAAGGACATGTGTCGGCTCAATAACATATAATAGATCTCGTAAGTAATCTCGCAACATTGAGACATGAAAGACGTCATGTATATGCTCCATAACTGGTGGTAAGGCTACCCGATACGTCACCGGGCTAATTTTCTCAAGGATCTCATACGGTCCAACACATCTTGGTGCTAACTTGTGTTTCACCCCAAACCACATTTGGCCCTTCATCGGAGTTACTTTGATAAATAAGTGATCCCTAACTTCATATTCTCTATCTCTTCTTCGGACATCAGCATAACTCTTTTGGCGGCTTTGTGCAGTTTTCAATCTTTGTTGAATCAGTTTCACATTTTCAGTCATTTCTTGTACCAGTTCTGGTCCCAACAAAAGTCTATCACCTACCTCGGCCCAACATATCGGAGATCGGCATTTTCTACTATACAAAGCTTCATAAGGAGCCATCCTAATGCTTAAATGATAGTTGTTGTTATACACAAATTCGGCCAAAGGAAGGTAAGTTTCCCAATTTCCTTGAAAGTCTAACACACACATTCGTAACATGTCCTCCAATGTTTGAATGGTTCGTTCAGATTGGTCATCTGTTTGTGGATGATAAGCACTGCTTTATCTCAACTTAGTCCCCAAAGCCTGTTCCAAACTCTACCAGAACCTCGAAGTAAACTTGGGATCTCTGTCAGATACAATGGACACTGAAACTCCATGCAATCTCACAATCTCATTAACATACAAGTTAGCCAACTTATCCATATTATATAATGATTTAATAGGTAAGAAATGTGCAGATTTAGTTAAACGATCCGCAATTACCCAGATAGATTCCATACCTCGAGGAAAGCGAGGCAATCCCACAATGAAGTCCATAGTAATATGTTCCCACTTACATTCCGGTATTGGAAGCGGTTGTAGTAACCCAGCGGGTCATTGATGTTTGGTTTTAACTTGTTGGCAGTGTAGACATCTAGCCACAAAGTCTGCATTACACTTTTTCATTCTCGACCACCAAAAATTCTGTTTCAAGTCATGATACATCTTCGTATTTCCCGGATGCATAGCAAATTTCGAATTGTGAGCTTTCATCATGATGCATTTCCTCAAGTCAAAACAGTCCGGCACACAAAGGCGATTATGGAATTTTAACACATCATTGTCAAACATGAATCCCGGTTTCGGTTTTGAAGCAATCTCATCAACAATTTTCCTCAAAAATTCATCTTCGCATTGCTTCTCTTTAATCTCTTCAATAATTGCAGGCTGGGCAGAAATGGTGGCTAAGATTCTGCCATGTTCACGCATCACAATCTCAATCTCATTCTTCTCCAAGTCACATAACAATTCCTTCTGGCTAGTGAGCAAACATGACAAATTCCCAATAGATTTTCGGCTCAATGCATCTGCAACGGTATTTGCCTTCCTTGGATGATACAGAATTTGTAAATCATAGTCTTTGATCAATTCTAGCCACCTTCTCTATCTCATGTTCAGTTCCTTTTGGGTAAAGAAGTATTTTAAGCTTTTATGATCAGTATACACTTCACAAGTTACTCCGTATAGATAATGGCGCCAAATTTTTAAAGCAAACACCACAGCTGCTAGTTCAAGATCATGAGTTAGGTAATTCTTTTCATGTGGTCGGTGTTACTGAGAAGCATAGGCGATCACCTTACCATTTTGCATTAATACACAACCCAAGCCTTTGTAGGATGCATCACTGTAAATCTAAAACCCATCAGTACCATTAGGTAAAGTCAAAATCGGTGCAGTTACTAATCTAGCTTTCAACTCTTGAAAAGCTTATGCACGTTGATCATTCCAATCAAATGGCACATTTTTCTGTGTTAGCTGTGTTAATGGCATAGCAAGTTTTGAAATGTTTTTCACTAATCTGCGATAATAACCTGCAAGTCCCAAAAAGCTTCTCACTTCTGACATTAGTTGGTCTTGGCCAGTTCACAGTGGCTTCAATTTTTTGAGGGCCAACAGAGATACCGTCCTTGCTAATTACATGTCCCAAAAATGCCACACTATCAAGCCAAAATTCACATTTGGATAATTTTGCAAACAATTTCTTTTCTCTCAAAATCTGTAGGGAAGTTCTAAGGTGGTTCTCATGTTCTTCCCTACTTTTAGAATAAATTAGTATATCATCAATAAAGACAACAATAAATTTATCCAGGAATTGTTTGAACACCCTATTCATTAAATCCATGAGCGCTGCAGTTGCATTAGTTACCCCAAATGGCATTACCAAAAATTCATAGTGCGCATACTTAGTTCTAAATGCATTTTTCTCTATGTCTTCTGCCTTGACCTTTAACTGGTGTTACCCGGATCTAAGATCAATCTTAGAAAACACTTGGGCCCCCTGGAGTTGGTCAAATAGGTCATCTATTCGAGGTAGTAGATATTTGTTCTTCATGGTTACTTTATTCAATTTTCGGTAATCTACACATAATCTCAATGACCCATCCTTCTTCTTAACAAACAGGACTGGATCACCCCAAGGTGAAGTGCTCAGACGGATGAATTTCTTGTCTAGCAATTCTTGAAGTTGGGTTTTCAATTCTTGAAGTTCTGAGGTTGACATTCTATAAGGGGTCTTAGAAATTGGTTGCGCTCTCGGTGTCACTTCAATAGTGAACTCAATTTCCCTATCAACTAAGTCTCCAGTCAAGTCATTCGGAAACACATCGGGAAATTCACAAATAACAGAAATAGTTTCCACATTGATACCATCAGATGATGTAGTCAATACACAACACAAGTAGCCCATACATCCCTTCTTAAGCAATTTAACAGCTTTCATGGCCGAAATCAAGTATGGGGGAGGGACTACTCCGTTCCCAATGAAAAAAAACTCAGGTATACCAGGTGGACGAAATACAACAGATTTATTTACACAGTCAATAGATGCACAATACTTTGTTAACCAGTCAATACCCAATATGCAATCAAAGTGGTCAATGCTCAAAGGCAGCAAATCAATGTACAACGTCATATCACCAATCAAAACATCACATGCCGGATATATATATATGCACATACCATAAAACCCCCAGATGGCATAGATACAGACAATAAATAATTCATGGATTCTAAGGGTCTAGTTAGTTTTCGAAAAAAGGCATGCGACACAAATGAGTATGTAGAACCATAATCTATCAAGACATATGCATTTTGGGCACAAATGGAAATTATACCTGACACCACAGACTCGGTGTTCTGTACATCTCTAGGCACTAGTGCGAACACTCTCCCTTGCCTCAACGTTTCATTGTCAGTGTTACTCCTAGCATTAGTTCTTGCATTTGATCTTGCTGCAGAAACAGACCCGGCTGAACTTGCCGCAAGACAGTAAACCTCATTGGATCTCATCAGGTAATCCTTAACCATGTGGCCAATCTTGCCACATCGAAAACACGCACCTGATGCACGCTAACATGCACCTTTATGCTTCCTTCCACAATCGAGATAGTTTGGAATAGATCCGCTACTTTAACTAGAGCTACTGGAAGATCCTGTGTTTTGCTTCTTTGAAAATTATCAACCCTTCTTAAAATGGAATCCGGATCTTTTACTTCTCTATTCTGTTGTTGGAGTTGTAGCTTGTTTCTTGGTAGCTATTATGGCTTCTTCCATCAATGCCCTGTCAAGCACTTCCACATAAGTAGGCATTTTTAGGACGTCTACTCGATCAAATATTTCCAAGTCTAGTCCTCCCTTGAACTTTTGTGCTTTCTTATAATCTATGTCCACCATGTGAGGAGCAAATCTGGCCAACTCGGTGAACTTAGCCTCGTACTCAGCTACAGACATCTTCCCTTGCTTAAGTTCTTGGAATTCAAAAACTTTTCGGTCCCTAAAGCATTGGGGAAAGTACTTTGTTGTAGAATATCTCATTGAATTGTGCCCATGTCATATCCTCGTTGTTATTTCGAACCAATAACCACCATCTCCGGGCTTTATCCTTTAGGGTGTAAGTAACCAAAAGTACTTTCTGAGTTGCAGAGCAAGGGAATACTTCAAATAAGTTTTCCATTTCTATCAACCAGGTTTCTGCCTTCAATGGTTCAATGCCACCCAAAAAGATCGGCAATTTCATTTTCATGAATTTCTTAGTCAAATTGATGATGTCATTATTGTCCGGTTCAACTAGCACTGGCGGAGGCGGAGGAGGCAAAGGTTGTTATCTTAGTTGCTGCGTCATGGCTTCAGTCAAAGCCGCAAGTATCTGTTCCATTATGTTCATTCGGGCCTCAGAAGATTTGCTTGTATCATTTCCCCTTGCATTCTCTGTGTTGTTATAGAGACACCAAGTAATAATAAACATAGGAATAATCTTGTTCATTTCTTTCAACTTTATTTGTCCAGATTCAAATTCAGTTTTCGCATTTATAAAAATTACCACACACTCACACATGCAGATGGAATGCCCCTACTTCTTACTAGGACATCCTAAGCTCATATGGACTCGTGTGTGCAGTAGAACACGTGCTCTGATACCACTTTGTCACGACCCAAACCCATCTCTATGGGTTTAGTGTCGTTACCGGCCAGTAATCCTCGGATTACCAAAGGCCTCTGAACATAATAACATATAATTAGGTGCTACGGAAGCAAATATAGAAACATACATAGTCCATTGAGCTGTGCAGACATATATGGGACAGAAATCTCTGTTTTTTTTTTTTTTTTACACATGTACCTGACGTTATATCATCACATTCATTATAGATAGAACTAAAAAGGGACTTTGTCCAATATACAGTTAGCAGAAAGTTTGTTCATAATCCAAAAGAAAAAAAAGCCCTTTTCATTCACAAACATAACCATATGGAACCTCCTCAGGAGGCGCAAAGGCTGGCTGACCAAAAACTCTCCAAGCGGTCATCACTGAGCCTGGCCACACCCCCGGTCACCTACATACATAAATAATAGAGTGAGCGGGAGCCCAGTAAATAATAACAAGGTAAAGATTTTAATAAATGATATCCATCTCAGAGTTAGAAAACAGAGTTTATATCAGAAATAGATTCTTATGCATATTCAACTCTCAAATCAGAAACAGATTCAGATTCACATTCTTATCCGGAAATCATAACAGTTATAGGTGGTACATCCATTAGCTATCATATCAACTTAGTCCTGAGATCCACATGTATAGTCGGTACCGACGACCATAAAGGTCCATATCTTGCGTGCAAGTAGCCATGGTATTGTTACCCCCAGGTAAGGACCACATGAATATAGGCCTTGGTATTATTACCCCCAGGCAAGGGCCATGTAAATATAGGCCTCGGTATTGTTACCCCTGGGCGAGGGCCACGTGCATATTTGCCACAGTATTGTTGGACGAGGGCCACGTGAACTAAGGATGCCACAATTATATTTCAGAAAAATGGACATTCATTCATGACTCGTAAAATAGGATTTTAGAAAACAGATTATATAATTTCAGTCAGAAAATACATATAATCAAACATAGCTTTACTAAGTTATTACTCACGATTAACAGATGGCTTCAAGGCCAATAGACAAAATGGGCAAATCAGACGTCTTGTGGCACGTGGCCTACACAGTTACAAAACGAACATGTACAGAATTACACACCCGGAAACATTAACTTAATTCTTTCTTATCTTGGTGTCTTTCTACTTCTTATCCTTATTTTGGTGTCTTAATTTTGGCCTACAAATGCCTAGAATGGAATAAGGATTCAAAAATGCACTTGAAAACACTTGGTCAAAATGCTGGAAACAAGGATCCCCGCTCGAGCGGTCATGAAAACATATGAGGAGCTGCTCGAGCGATCTGCAAACTTTGGAAAAGTACTGGTTGTGTGATTTTCACGCTCAACAGACGCTCGATGGTCGCTCGGGCGTGAGACTCATGCCCTCACTCGAGCGCAACTATTGCCGCTCGAGCGGTTTGCAAAAACATGGAACTTCTGGGAGCTTGCATTTCACACTCAAGGGAACTTTTGGTCACTCGAGCGGAGATGCAAAAACAAAGGTGGCCGCTCGAGTGTAAGATCTGACGCTCGAGCGGATAGGTCGAATTCTAAAATTTCCAGATTCACCTCCAAACTCCCAATTTCAACTTTAAAGCTACAAAACTCATCCATTGGGCCAAACACTTGAGAAAATACATTTAAACTTGGAAATCATCAAAAATTAAGGATCATTTCGCAAAATCAAGGCCCAAGAGTAAGTAAATTAGCCAAAATTCAACTTGAAACTTTAAGAACATGATATGAACTTGTCATGCATATATTGACTTGAGTTTTTAGCTTCCAAAAACATGATCAAATGAGGTCTAATGGTAAAAAATGTTATGAATTCTCCAAACCATGCTAGAATTACAACATGCATGTAAGAAAAGCTTTGAAAACAACTTTAGAATGCTATGAAACATACATGCATGTATGGAACGACTTAGCTTTCTTCAATTCTAGATCAATTCCCATATGAATTCACGTATTTCATTTGTATTCATGTACTAAATGACTCAATTCCAAAGTTGCAAGGTTGAGCTCTTACCTAGGCTACCCAATTGAGTTTCAATTAGTCAAAATCTTGAGTAATTCTCCAAATCTCCCAGCAATGGCCTTCTCTACTTCAAGTTTGGTTCCAAGTTCTTTAGTCTCTCACTCTCTCTCACGTTGAGCTCAAAGATGAGGGAATAAGGGTGTCAAAATGTGTAGGAAGAGGTAAGAGTGGCCTTATATAGGCTTGCTTAGTAGTAATTAATTAATTGGGCTTAAGGTAAGCAATGTGGCATTAATTAATCTAATTTAATCGTTCCGAATCGAATTTCAATTAAACCTACTATAAAATTCTAAAAATTCTAATTAACACAAAAACCAAGTCAATTTCTGAATCGAATGCCGATAAACCCTTCAATTCGCAAACCGAAACGAAAACATGAACAGATCTTCCTATGTATAACAGATATAAACACAAATAAGACAATATATGATGCAAAATTTCACTTTAGTTACTCATTAGGCATAATTAAGCATGGATTAACATTAATCATGGGTCGAGGTTGTTACACTATCCTTGCCCAAGCCAACACTTGTGCTAAGGTCCAAGTGTGTGAGATATCCTCATATTGCCAAGTCCTAAACCCTAGGCCTCATTGGGATTTGTCTGGCCCACCAATCCGGTGAAAAAATCTCTCTCAATAACAAATGACCTATTTTATTTAGGGCAAAGTTCACTTTACCTCCCTCAGGTTTGACCCAAAAGCACTTTACTTCCCTATCGTTTAAAAATAGCCAAAGAGTCCCCATACGATTTTGGACTAAAATGAAAACTAACACCGTTAACAGCAGATACAAAATGACCATAGTATCCTTCTGGTATTTTCTCTTTCTCTCTATGTTATATACAATTTTTATTATTCTGATAGCATATTAACCAATTATAAGCACATATTTATCTAAATACTTTTAATTTCATAATGTTTTTAACATAGTTTATAGTTTCCCATCTGTTGATTATTTAATCACACACATATAAATTAATATATATATATATATGTTCATATATCATTTGGGTAGGGAGTGCGTTGCATCAAGCAAATTGAACTGAAGTGAGTTATTTATTTTAGATTAATTGCTTGAATGGGTTACCATTGATTATGGAACTGTGATTTGCCCATGGATTACTGAAACTGGGTTCTTGCCCATTGATTATTGAAATTAGTTTTCATTGAAATTGGAATCACGTGAATGGAGATGTGGTGAGAGAAAAGGCAAGGGAGGGATGTGCGTACGGGACGAAAGGGTGACGACGGCATAGGGGAGAGGTGCTAACACGAGGTGGCTGCGGGTCTGTCTGTGTTGGGTAAGAGAGAAGGGGTTGATGCAAAGTGAGAGGAGGTGGTGGGTGTTAGAAAATAGTACCAAAATATATGGAAAATATAATTTAAAATTATGCAAACGATTTTTGGGCAAAACAAAAACTGAAATAAATCAACATAATAACGTGATAAAACTTACAATACATAAATAGATAAAACCTGATCAAGTCGAGTGTGTGACACTCTCTCCTTAAGACAGATTCGTCCTCCCACCGGTGCTCAGGATTCAATGGACGTCTATCTTCCAAGATATAACGATCAATGTCTTGCACTAGCAGCATTAGTATTACAAGCCTAGCGAACTTCACTGTGCATGTACTCTCTTTATAAGAAAATTAGACTCAGCAACTATGAAAAATAAATGCAAAATGAAGAAGAAATGACCATTCTCTCTTCAAATTGAAGTGAGGGAGATGGAATTTATAAATTCTTCCATGAATCTTTAGAAAGGTTGTGACCCTTCAAAAGGACACACCCTTCCATCTCAAGAGACACAACCATTGGAGTAAATTTTAATTCAAATTTTTCAACAATCCCCCACATGAATGAAATTTACGGAAAGGACAAACAACAATATGCAGACAAAGAGAAAGTACATTCAAGAAATACTCTGTATCGGGATAGGTAGCTTTTGGCTTTAAACCTTCCCTAATGAAAGCCTATCGGACTTACTAGCTAATCAGTAGACGTGATGCCTTGAAATGTTCAGCCGTTTGTGTAAGCCAAGACAATAGAATTCACACAGAATATCTCCAAACATAGTTTAGTTCTCACGGTTGTGCCTATTTTGGCCTTGGGCATCTCCTAGTATTTCATGGGTGCTTTAGAGAATTTCGCCTTATCAATTCTCATAGAAGCGGCCCTTTCACACTTATATAGGTGATCTTTATTTCGAGTCTCTTGAATACTCCTCTTGAAAGATACCCGTCTAGGGTTTTCAAGATATAAGTGATCATTAAAAGCATAGCTTACCCTAAGTTCCCTGCATACAACACATGTTGTAGATATCACTCTCATCATATGAATGGATAGGAGTTAGACTCCTTTAGTGATTTCTGGCGAGCCACACATAACTTAGTTGTCCCTTTGAACTTAGTTCTTGGGATCTCCAGCCATCTAAGTAGGGTTACCATTATGATGACTCTGATGTAATAGGTTTTAATCATATTCCCCTACATGAACTTTCTCTCATTTGCTCTCTGTTCAAACTTTTTGTTTAGCGACCACTATTTTTCGTTTGACCTTCTCAATTATATATCATTGAGTAGTTAGTAGATCCATTATATTATCCTTAGACAATATTCACAATTGAAAGCAAATGCCCTACGGTGTTTAAGTCTTTGATTACATCGAGACTTACCGTTACTCTATGTCACTCTCATTTTCAAATAATAAACATAGAGTTGTTCCTTAGGAGTTAATGAAACCATTTTTACTTCTATTCCAACTTTGTCCTATAGAAAGAATTGAGATTCACCATTACTTTGGTAAAATCCTTCAAGCACCCCCACATTTGAAGTATTCTAAGGAAACTTAATTTCTCTTGCTGATGTATAATTATACAAAAATATTAATACACCCCCACAATTCTGAGGTAAATCAGAATATATCATTCATTGGCGTGCTTGAACAAGATGTAAATTGCTTTTTAAATATAATCACAATTAATTTGTCTAAAATACAATTAGACTTCATAACTTTCTTTTGTAGTACAAAGCAAAAAAGGCTAATACTAGTTGTGGCCACAACACTTTGTCAAATAACATTTCTTTAGTCTTGCATTATTTCTTTTTGTTTATTGCAACCTTTAATTCCAATCTTAACATGGAATATAAATATCACTGTATAATTACATTTACTTTTTATTTGTCTTATCCAGTATTGGTGATTACGTCGACAATTACCAAAATGTCTTTTGCCCATGAAATATTTTAACTCATATAATATTTCATTATGGAGTTATTGGTCACCGCACCAAGTTCAGTCATTATTCCAAAGAATAATTAGAATTCCTCGTATGTCAAAACACATAAGTTCACATTTTTATCAATATTTTGATAAATAATTGACATCTATTGATAATACACCATATACCAAATTGATATATCAAATATATCAATTAATGGCATCGTATCACAAAGAATTGTAAACATTAATTATCAACTCTATAACATATGTAGGCATGGATACAAACCAAATGGTAAAGATTCAACCTCAAATGGTTCTTTAGACACAGCACAATACAAATCAGTCACCAATTGCCTTTCACCAATCTTAATTATAGGCAATGATTCAATTGCAACTTCCGAAGCCGGTGGATTATCAAACCGTCCAATCCCATTAATTTCAAGATTAGCCAATTGATCAAGAAGACGATTAAACCTTGAACCCATCAAAAACTTCGACATACTTTCTGGTAAAGGCCGGAGACCAGAACCCGAGCCATCATCATAATAAAGCTCGTAAGAATCTGGTTATAAGAATCAACTAGAGATTTGTCTTAAAGAACAAGGTAGATTAAACAATAGCAATTTTCTATTTCTAGAACAGTTACAAACTGCCTTTAACAAAACAAAAGTATCACAAAAGTCATAATTCTTGAAACCATAAAACAGTGAATAAAAGTATCACAAAAATACCAATTTTTTGAATTAACGAGTGAAGTTTCAGAACAAACCAATTGACTCCCAATATAAATTGATTTCTGATAGATTCAAACTACTTATAAGTTATAACCAGAACTGTTTTAACAATGATAAATTTGTTTAACAGCAATTCCTGATACACAAAACAATATTTGCCCAAAAATCATAAACATGGGCAAATCTGTCTTAAGATTGTTGGAAACATAGTACCAAACTATATGGAAAATATAATTTAAAATTATGCAAACGATTTTTGGGCAAAACCAAAACTGAAATAAATCTATATAATAACGTGATAAAACTTACGGTACATAAATAGATAAAACCTGATCGAGTCGAGTGTGTGACACTCTCTCCTTAAGACAGATTCGTCCTCCCACCGGTACTCAAGATTCAATGGACGTCTATCTCCCAGGATCCAATGATCAATGTCTTGCACTAGCAACACTACTATTGCAAGCCTAGCGAACTTCGTTGTGCATGTACTCTCTTTATAGGAAAATTAGACTCAGGAAATATAAAGAATAAATACAAAGTGAATAAGAAATGACCATTCTCCCTTCAAATTGAAGTGAGGGAGATGGAATTTATAGATTAGAAAGGTTGTGACCCTTCAAAAGGACACACCCTTCCATCTCAAGAGACACAACCATTAGAGTAAATTTTAATTCAAATTTTCTAACAGTAGGTAAAGGAAAAAATGGTAAGGGAGAGGTAAGGGTGTGCACTTACCCGATTCAACCGACGAATCCGATCGATCCAGCCCGAAAACAGATGATACGGTCGATTTCGAAAGACCTCACGGTTGACCACAGGTAGAATTTCTGTGAAAAATTTCATTCTTGATCGGCTATGGTTTGACTCTAAAGCCATTTGAATAATCCAAACCGACCAGATATTTTGTCATTTTAGATTTTTATGTACATGTGGCCTCATTTAATTGGCCCTTCAAATTAGATCTTATCTTATAGGTATAAGTCTTTGACCTTTGGTTTTCTATTCACAGACGTCTCTTACTATTGTAGTGGTGGGATATGATTGTGATGTGACTTGTGAGAACTGATCTAATCTCTCTTCAAAAAGATTGGTTTCAAATAAAAATGAAGATGAATTGTTTTCTGTGTGCAGAACTCATCTCTCTCTCTTTTTCGACTGCGATGGCCTTCGAAAATCTCTCTTCATTTTTCTATTTCAGTGGCTAATTGCTGAATTTCTTCAACAAGTGTCGGACTGCGATGGCCTTCGAAAATCTCTCTTCATTTTTCTATTTTGGTGGTTGATTGTTGAATTTCCTCAACAAGTGTCGAATCTTCAAGAGTGTGACTGAAATAAATAAATAAATAAATAAATAAACAAAAAGAACCCTAGATAAGTGTATCTAATTGTCTTTGTATGTGTAATGCGCACATAAACTCATTAGTTTTTTGGATTTTGAAAGTTAGTTTGACTTTTAAGTTTTGATTCTCTTAGGTAATAAGAAATCCTTGTTTTAATAAATGAATATGAGCTTTTTTTTGTTCTCTTCTTTTGTTGAATCTGTGATTGCGAGTTGGGTATATCAATTTTTGATGTTATAATTTTGTATTTTCAAAACCGACCGAATCTGACCAACAAACCACATAAAACAAACGGTCGATTTCTAACCTACGTTCGGTCAAGAGTGGTTGTCTACACCTCTAACCCGAATAGATCCGGTTGAATGACGGATTAGGGTCAAACCCGACCCGACTCAACCCGTGCACACCCCTAGGGAGAGGGGTGGTAGGGATGGTGGGGGTGGAGGGAGTACTTATGGGAAAGGTGGTAGTTGATGGCGGAAAGGTGGTTGGTCCTTCTAAGGTTAAGGTTAGGGTTAGGGTTTGGTTTGGAGAAGAAGATGTGATTAGGGTTTTGAGAAAAGAAGATGAAGGTTTAAATAAATATATGTCTTTCTACATTTTATTTTAATTTTTGATTAATTTTTTTCTTCTTATCAACTCTACTTTTTTGGCATGTGTATCACAAATTTAGTCAACTTAGAGCGAATTATTAATAACAGGGAGGTAAAGTGTAAATGACAAAAATCACATGAGTGGTAATTGACTATTTTTAAAACATAAGGAGATGAAGTGCTCCAGGCCTAAACTACGAGTCCGGATCCTCTCCAGCCTTCTTCTCTGGCCCTTCCTCCAGTCAGCGGTTAGGATTTGGCCACGTCACCCCTAAAAAAATCTAAGGCTCAGATTAGCTAAAAAAAAAAAAAAATTGGAATTTCAAGAAGCTTTACAATGGACAGTTCGTGTGTTCACAGGTGCTTTGACTCTTCTTTCCCTTTCACATACATGGCAGATTGGGGTCTTCAGTTTTTCCAAACCCTTCAGCAACCCTCACGCACCACCGCAACCGGTCGGACTCCGCTCCCCCACCTCCACCCTTACTAGCTTCGGCCGATCCAACACCACCCTCCACCATTGTTCTTCTAAATATGAATTTTTTCAGAGCAAATTTCATGTACAAATCAATAACTCTCCAAAAATAATATAAAGAAAGAAATCAAAAAATCAAAGAAAAGAAAGAAATTGAACCAAAACTAAAGTGTTGAATTTGGATGGCTTTATGTGGCTTGAATTTTAGAGAGAGAAAGTGGGTTTGCTTCAAATTTGTGGCTTGATGATTTTAACATTTGATGATTTTAAAAGCTGTTAAATTTTAACACCCAACTGTTTCTTTGAATATGGGATTTTAACTTTTAAACAAACCCAGATTTTTTAAATCATGATTTTAATCCATGATTTAAAGAAAAGATTTGTAGATTTTTTAAATCTCTGAAACTTTGGTGGTAAATTTGCATATTTTAGATCAGCCACCATTGGAAAGAGACGAGGGAGGAAGGGAGGGAACGAGGGAGGAAGGGAGGGAGGGAGAGAGAAGAGTGATTGGTCGTCGGCAGCGTGAATCGGTAGTTGTTGTCGACCGTTGGGAACACAAAGACGGAGAAGAGAAGAGAAGAAAGAGAGAGAGAGCAAGCAATATAGCACAATTTTTTTTCTTTTTTCTTTTTAGCTAATCTAAGCCTTAGATTTTGTTAGGGGTGACGTGGTCAAATCCTGGCCGTTGACCGGAGGGAGGGCCGGATAGGAAGGCTGGAGAGGATCCGAACTCCTAAACTACATGGGTCTAAAATGGATTTTGCTCTTTTATTAATAAATCATTAAGTTAATTAATAAATTTTAATAATGTTATTAATATATTTTAATTAATAATTTAAGTAATTAATTTTATTATTATATAGGAGAGCAGTTACGTATTTTATTTTTTTAATTAATTCTATTAAATAAAAAATATTGACAAATGAATATTTATAATTTTTTAAATTATAAAGAACAATCTGTATTAAATAAACTCAGAAGACATATTTAGAATTTACCCATTTAATTTTTTTAATTCAGATGCACGTTATATCCAAAACGTTATGGCAAGTGGGTTTGCAGGTTTTTTTGGCTATTTTAGCCACAAAAAACAAAATAGACTATTTTAGCCATAACAAACAAAACATTACATCCAACCCATAATCATTACATTCTTCTCTCACAAAAAAACTCAAAAAAGTCAAAAAGCTAAAAAGCCCTTCCCAAACCAAGCTTTTAAGCCCAGGCTAAAATAGCCAAAAAAGTCAAAAAGCCAAAAAACTAACCCACTTCCCAAACGGAGGCTAAATATGTTTGATTATCAAATTTGGTAAAGTGAAATTGATGGATGAGATTTAGAGTGATGGTATTAAGCCTCTGTTTGGCAAGTTAGTTTTCAGGCTTTTTTGGCTATTTTAGCCACAAAAAACAAAATAGGCTATTTTAGCCATAACAAACAAAACATCACATCCAACCTATAATCATTACATTCTTCTCTCACAAAAAAAGTCAAAAAAGCCAAAAAGCCAAAAAGCCAAAAAGCTCTTCCCAAACCAAGCTTTTTAGCCCAGGCTAAAATAGCCAAAAAAGCCAAAAAGCCAAAAAGCCAACCTACTTCCCAAACCAAGCCTAAGTTTAACGTAAATTGCGTTTGTTGCGCACAATGTGCTGATATTGTTTAAAATTAAATATATAAAATTACATAAAATCTATATATTATATAAGAAAAACAGAGTTTAATTCTAAATTTTATTGGAGTTCTAATATTTCAATCTAAATTTTTTAATTTTTTTATTTTAAGAAAAAAATCTTAGCATTTATTAGCTTCTCTCAACCCCCAAGCCTTACCCTCATAATAATACTTTAATGCATTAAAAACAAGTATAAAAAAAATTTCTTAAAAAATTCAACACATATGAATTTCTTGAAAAATCTAACACATATTATTATTATCCCTCATAATAACACTTTGATGCATTAAGAACAAGTATAAAAAAAATTCCTTGAAAGTCCAACATATATGAATTCCTTGAAAAGTCCAACATATATGATTATTATCAAAATATTAAACTTTAATATAATATATAATAAAAAAAAGACATTTAAAAATCGCAATTCACATATATAGATAATTGTAAACATAATCCGTGTATAGCACGGGTGATATGCTAATTGTTATTATATAAAAACGGTAGTGCTAGGGGCCTCAAATTTGCCTCGAATGCAGTTTTTTTTTTTTTTTTTTTTTTTGTGGCTGTGTTTGTTAGTTTTTTTTGTTTTGTTTTGTTTTGATGTTTTTTTAAAAGTGGTTATATGTAGAAATGTGTCAAAAAAATTAGACATTCTGCACCAACTCATGTATAAAATTAACAAAATTTAACCAACAGCCTAACTGATTAGTCAATTTTATCACTCAACCAGTCCAACCTAATTGACTGATCAATTAGATTGTTGGTTAAAATTCGTTAATTCCATATAATTTTATACGATGAGTTGGTTGCGGATGTCTAGTTTTTTGGCACACTCCTTCACATAACCACCTTTAAAAAAAAATCAAACCAACACAGCCAAACAAATAAAATTAAATTAAATTAAAAAAAATTGATCAGTCAATTTTATCACCTAATCAGTTCAACCTAACTAATTTTTTAACACACCCCTATACATAACCACCCTTACAAAAAGAAAAGAAAAGAAAAGAAAAGAGAGGGAAAAAAAATTTTAAACAAAAAACTAACACAGCCTTAGAAAAAATATATATATATATTCAATTCGAAACAAATTGGAGTACTCAAACATCATTCTATATAAAAATGTCGCAGTTAGGTCATGCACTCTAGGTCTCATACCTTTTTCTATATAAAAATGTCTCAGTTAGATCATGGACTCTAGGTCTCATACCTTTTTTGTTTTTTTAAACCAGATTTATGTTGGACTTGTGATTGCTAAAGTTAAACAAACATGGCTTACATCTGATTCAAGACATCATTCAGACTATGTTAATCTAGTGGGTTTAAATTTTTATATTTATTAAAAAATAATAATAATATTAACTTAGAAAAATGTTTAAGAGCACTAAGCTCTACTTATGTAATAGTAGATCCCATTTATAAACAATTTAATGTATATATATATATATATATTTTTGCTCCATACTACATTAATATCATTGTTAGGATTCTAAATTTAAAATTATAAATGATTGCTCATTAACTTAACTTATCCATATCTAACCAAACAAAAAAAACCTTTACAACACACATGATATCATCACATTCGTTTTTTCGATTATCAATTCTGATTTCACTTTAACCGCATCAAATTATCACCAACTAACTTAACTACTCATTTCAATCATATCATTGGGCTTTCGTTTGGCATAAGTTAAATTAAAAAAAATTTAACTTAAATAATTTAAAAAACACAAAATATATTTTTTATTTAAATAAGATAAAATGTCACATTCAAATCATAATCATTTCATCTTTTCTCTTATAAAAGTCAAAAAAATAATCTACTTTTTAACCCCAAACTAAAATATTAAAAAACTAAAAAATCAATCCATATCCCAAATGAATTCATATATGAATATGCTAGAGTAGTCCTTCCATCTCCTTCCTTTACCACTACCGTCTCATTCCGTTTGCTTCCTAACCATCTGTCACTGCTATCGCCACTATCTACCTTCAATTTTTTCTAAATTACTACTCATCTTGCACCCTTCATACGGTCGCCTCTACTAAGTAGTTTGCACACCACTTGGTTCACGGCATCTTTGTAGAATCTTTTTTTGTCATTTTTCAAGTCGATGAAAGTTAGGGTTAGGAACTTAGTCCTCGTTTGAGAATAGATTTTTTTAGTAATTTTTTAATTTTTTGATTAAAATATGAGATAAAAAAATTAATATATTTAGAATGATTTTTTAGTTTTTTACGAAAAGATGTGCAAAAAGTAGAAAGAAAAGAGAATCTTTAGCCTCGTTTGGTTTGACTTTGGGAGATAAATTTTCAAAAAATATTTTAAGAAGAGAGTTTAAAAATTTTTTGTTGTGTATTTGGTTGTATATTTTAAAAATAGTTTTGGAGTTTGGGAGTTTGGAATGATTTGATATTTTGTTATAATTAAGTAAATATATGTGAGAGAAAAAGTAATTGAAAAGAAGAAAGGTGAGAGAAAAAGTGATTGATTAATGTATAGAAAAGAGAAAGTGATTTTGAAAAATTTTGAAAAAAATTACAAACCAAAAAAAATTTCTAAAAATTTTCTCCAAAATCTTTTTCTCAAAGCCAAACCAAACAAGGCCTTTGACTTTTTGGTATAGATTATAGGTTTTTTGATTTTTTTAAGTAACTTTTTGATTTTTAAGCTATAACAGTTACATGCCAAACGAGGCCTTAGTTTTCGTTTCATCAATAATTTATTTTATATGAATGAAAGAAATAATATTATCGTTTTTTTTACACCAATATATATATTTTTTTCTTTTTTGATTCTTATATCTTCACACTATTTCTTCCTTTAACCTTTAAAAAGAGATATCAATGTAATTATATTAAAATTTTGAAGATAATGTATTTTTTTTCAAACTTGAGAAAAGTTAATGTATTGGATAAATTATACTTATACCTCGTTTGGGAACAGACTAATTTAGTAACTTTTTGACTATTTGACTAAAATATGAGCTAAAAAAATTAGTATGTTTGAGATGACTTTTTGACTTTTTACGAAAAGTTGTGCAAAAAGTAGAGAGAAAAGAGAATCTTTAACTTTTTGATATGAGTTGTTGACTTTTTGGCTAATTTAGTAACTTTTTGACTTTTTGACTAAAAAATTCGATCGCCAAACGAGGCCTAATAGTCCTTATATTTTGCCATTTGTATCATTGTAGTCACTATACTTTCAATTTACTCATTTTGACTCTTAGGCCTCGTTTGGGAACCCTTATTTTTAGCCAAAAAGTCAACAACCCATACCAAAAAATTAAAGATTCTATTTTCTCTCTACTTTTTGTACATCTTTTCGTAAAAAGTTAAAAAATCATCCCAAACATACTAATTTTTTTTAGCTCATATTTTAACCAAATAACCAAAAAGTTACTAAATTAGTCTGTTCTCAAACGAGGCCTTAATTTCAAATTTTGTATCAATTTAATCTAATTGATATAATCATTAGGTTTTTTAATAGAAAATAGTCATTGAATTATTTAAGGTTAAACCATTGAATTGATTAAGTTTATAATTTTACCTTAAAAGTATAATGCATATCACTTATGTCTATATTCGTCATAAAAATGCTACCAATAAAAATCAATTGAACCAATTTCAAAGTAAAAAATTTAAGATTAAAATCAAACTAATTAAAATTGAGGACACCAAAATTCCCCAAAATAATATAAGGGTAAGTATAAGCACCAGTAGTGTAATTTGCTCAAATGTAATTTATTCAATAGAAGAAGTTAGGATACATAAAACGACGTCGTTAGAAATGAAATCAGAAGGAGCGGATGAAAAGCTCACAACGAAACCAACCAACCAACCAGCAGTGGCACTGCTCTCTCTCTCTCTCGCTCTCTCTAACATGGCCGCCATGTTAGAGCCACCGTTTTCAAACCCTCTCTTCTCTTCCAACAATTCTCACAATCTCAAATTACTTCAAAAATTCCCTCAAAACCCTAATTTCCTCCCGCTTCTTCGCTCTCTCACCACCACCACAGCCGCCGCCGCCGCCTGTTCCTGTTCTGCTAGAAATGTCGACTCGCCGGACCCTGACCTCAGTCTAGTCATTGCACGGGACCGAACCACCAAAGACCGCCGCAAAGTGGTCCGACTAGCCTGGGAGAAGCTGGTCCGATGGTCTCGTTCTTGGAGGTCCAAGGCCAAGACCGACGTCCTTGAGCGTACTAACAAGGTTGCCCTACTTTTCTCATTCATATATAGATATATATATATATATACTCACATGCATGTATATGTATATGTATATGTATGTTCTTGATTTTTGTATCGGGTTCTGTATCAATTGTTTGGTTTTAGTTCTTTATGAAATTCTGTTTGCTTATTGGGGGAATTTGAGTTTTCGTGGACTTGCTTGGGTTGGTGCACTTTTGATTCTGAGAATTTAGACCTATAATTGGGGGGAAAAAACTCTCTGGAAAGGTACAGCAATGGCTCTTTTAATATGTGACATTATTCGATTTCCAATTTCAGCATTTGTTAATTGTTTCTTGCCTTTTTGGTATGATAATATGACAAACAAGATATTGTTCAATTTAATTCATCAGTGGCGTAGTTAGGAATTTCAATCAGCGGTGTCATTTAACAAGTCATCATTAATGTTATTATTTTGTATTTTTAGTTCTACAAAACCTATTAATAATATTAGCATTCACATGACACTTGTAAATCACATATATATTTTCTATTACAGTGAAAAAAATAATTCAAATTACTAAATTAAAAAAATCTTAATATTTCAAAAAAAAGAAAAAAAATATTTTATAAGAATAAACACTACAATGGTCGTTAGAGAACTATATCGTCAAGACTCAAGGAAGAACAAATTGTTAGAATTATTCGAGGATAAACGCAACATAACTAACTGTTAGAATTATTTGGGACATCCAACATAAAATCAATTGATTAGTAGAGTAGCCTTTAAATTATATAATTCGAACTTGGGTAATTTAGAGAAGATGTAGATGAATCAAACTTGGGTAGTTTAGAGAAGTGATGTGGGACAAATCTCAAATAAATAGGCAAACAAATCAACAAATAAAGGGTACAAAGACAAAAAAAAAAAAAAAAATAGATTGCGTTATGACACTAATTGGCCTTAAATGGCGTAGTTGCTAGATTATATGAACTCAACTTGAGTGGTTAAAAAAAAAATGCTATGGAATAAGTTTCTAACATGAACAAATTATGAATTTATTTATAGAAGATTAAAAATGCAGCATAAGGTTTGATTTTTGTTTTTAACTCCACTGGGGTCAATTTGTAAACTTTCAAAACTTAGTATTTGGTTTCTAGATCTATTGGGTTCAATTTGTTAATACTCAAAACTTTTATATGGAATTTACATATACTCTTTAACAAAATTTTGAAGTTCAGTGGTGTCAACTGACACCACTGCCATCAAGATAGCTACGCCCCTGTAATTCATGGTTGACCAAAAGAAAACTATGTAGTTGAGCAGTTTTCAAGGATGCAGATGGAGTTCCCTTAACCATGTGCCGTGCTCCCGACACATGGACACTCATGTCTGCGGCCTGTCGGTATCTGACACTGGTTGGACATGAACACAACACCCATTTGGTGTGTCCATGCTTCTTAGATTGTAAGATCTTGTAATTTATTAGACTCATTTTGGATTATATAGGGCATTTTTGCCTTTATTGAAAAGTTTCCCCGAAGAAGCTTCATAAGAACTAAGGAACTGACTGCATTTGGATGTATGAATTTCAAATGAAGGGAATTGAAGTTGAATCTTATAAAATTATAAGAAGATTAGTTATTGAAGGTAGATGATAACTCTAAAGTAGAGGATATAGGAATGTCTCTTGTATTTTGTTGAGATCCTTGTACAAGTGGAATCTTTTATGGAAAGATTTCAAATAACTTTATAAAACTTGCAAATACATTCTTAATATCTAAATCTAAAATATTACATTAACTTAAGGGCTATACTTCTCAAATTATTGATGTCAAATACATTCATTTCAAATCCATAAATCCAAAGGGAGCCTGAAAGAATAATGTAATGCAATTCTGTTTCATATTGTCATAGCCTAATCCACTTTGTAAATTTTTGGTCAAGTCAGTTTTATTCTTATGTTTATAGCAAAAGTTTCGGTTATCAAGTAAAGTTGGACATTTTAAGTTGGTTTACCTATTTGTTTATTTTGGTTATCCTGTAAAATAAAGAAACCATGAAATTAAATCATCATTTCCATAAATAATATGCCATTGCAGTTATACTGTAATATACGTTTTTCTACTTTTGGTTGTCAGGTGGTCGTTCTTGGGGGTGGGTCTTTTGGAACAGCAATGGCTGCCCATGTTGCAGACAGAAAGGCTCAACTGGAAGTTAACATGCTTGTACGTGATCCGCAAATATGTCAATCCATTAACGAGAGGCACTGCAATTTGTGAGTTTCATCTCAACTGCATCGCTTGTTTTGACAGTACAATTTTTTGTATCAATGTGAAATTAAACATCATAATTTTTAATTTGTCCCATGCCATTAACAATCAATCTATCTTGGGGAAAATCCTATAACAATCTTTTTCAAATTTATTTATTTCCTTTTGCTTTATGTTTCATTGTGACTTTTCCCTCTTCCTTCTGTTTTTTTCAATAATTGCATTCCATTATAATTGAATAATGCTTTATTCTCAGTAAGTATTTCCCAGGACACGAGCTACCGGAAAATGTCGTTGCAACAACTGATGCCAAAGTTGCTTTGCTCAATGCGGACTTTTGCCTCCATGCTGTACCTGTGCAGGTCTCTTAATTAGCACTTGGGTTGCCTATAGTTTCAGTAGAAGTGTTAATTTTGCAAATCGGTTTTGAACTGGGCATGGAATGATCTCAAACCTAATGCCTTTTTATTACATTATAACATATGATATGGTTCCTATTATGGGAAATGTAACCTGTATCCCTATTATAACATTAATAATGAAACAGGGGCAACTGCCTGATGCAATCTATCTTATTGCAGTTCAGCTCATCTTTTCTGGAGGGAATTGCAGATTATGTTGATCCAACCTTGCCATTCATCTCCCTCAGTAAGGGGTTAGAGCTTAATACTTTGAGGACAATGTCTCAAATAATCCCTCAATCACTGAAGAATCCTCGCCAGCCATATATTGTACTATCAGGGCCGTCATTTGCATTGGAATTGATGAACAAATTGCCAACGGGTACCTTTGTTGAAAGTATATTTGTTTTTGTTCATGGTTGAAGTGACTAAAATTACAATTATTTTGCTTGTTTTGTGTTTTATAGCAATGGTGGTGGCATCAAAAGACAAAAAACTGGCAAATGCAGCCCAGCAGCTTCTAGCTTCTAGAAATCTTAGAATCAACACATCAAGGTATAAGATTTCCTCTAAATCCTCTAAATCAATTTGACGGTAACATTGAACATACATGATCTTCTTTCCTTTCCCCTCCTTCCCACGCTTTGTGTATGTTTCCAGCAGGAAATGTCATAAAGAGATGAAAATCAGCATTTATATTTTGAGATGCTTAACTTGTAACGTTTGATACTACAGGGATGTCACAGGGGTTGAAATTGCAGGTGCACTAAAGAATGTACTTGCAATAGCGGCTGGGATTGTGGATGGGATGAGTCTTGGTAATAATTCTATGGCAGCTCTTGTTGCCCAAGGTTGTTCTGAAATACGGTGGTTAGCGACAAAGGTATCTTACCCTTGAACATGATTTTTAGTGGAAAAGTATGATTAATTTGGACATTCAACCAGATTTTTTATTTGACATTCTTTAGTTGGCATACCTTTTACCTTTTGGAAATATTGGAACTATTGGATTTACTTCCTGAATTAGTAGGTGTGGAAGATATGTCTACGGCCACGCAGTTTTCCTTTCTACATTATGTGGGAGAAGTTAAAAAGACTTTATTTTTAGGTACCAATGATATGATATGATATGATATGAATGGCATAACAGCTTATTCTTTCTTGCTACTGTTCGGCAAGGTTTATGCTTAAAAAGTTTTCATTTTATTACCTATCTTGAACAGCTAATTCTGGATGCTGGCATTATTTTCTTTGTAGGGACCAAAATTGGTTTGTCAATCTGATTTAGTTATTTTGGCTTAGTAGTTTTTCGTCTTGTTGTCCTTGATACAATCATGCTTTGCTTTTCTCTTTTCAATGAAGATGGGTGGGAAGTCAGCAACAATAACTGGTTTATCAGGAACTGGAGACATTATGCTTACCTGCTTTGTGAATCTTTCAAGAAACCGAAAGGTTGGAGTTCGTCTTGGATCAGGGGAAAGCCTCGATGATATACTAAGTTCCATGAATCAGGTCCTTGACAAAATCGTCTTTACTCACTGGTTAAATCCCTTCCAATTTTTGTATTCACTAAATGGCTATATTATGTAGGTGGCTGAAGGTGTATCGACGGCTGGAGCTGTGATTGCTTTGGCACAAAAATATAATGTCAAAATGCCAGTTTTAACGGCGGTTGCTCGGATCATTGATGAAGAATTGACCCCAAAGAAAGCTGTTCTTGAATTGATGAGCCTTCCTCAGGTTATAATAATATTCTGTGAAGTCCATTTGTGTACTAATCACCAAACTCATTACAAACATCAAATTTACCCCCCAAAGTTTTCAGTTAGAGGGTTACAACCCCTGAACTCAAATGGAACCCGAAGTTATAATAACATTTAGGTTACAAGTAGGATCGCAAATGAACCGAACTGCTTGTGAGCTCAACTCGATAAGGGCTTAACTCGGCTCGGTTTGTTACGTTCGAGATTTTTAGGCTCGTTTAATAAACGAGGCAAGCAGAAGCTAAAATAAGCTCGTCTTGTTTGGCTCGATTATTATTTATTTAAATAACAGGATAAATATATTATTTGTATATTAAATGATATATGATGTGTTATAAATTCATATTGTAAATATAGAATAATATTTAACAAGCCAACTGAGCTTGATTATCAAGGTGAACTTTTTCCTCATTACCTAGTTTCAAGCCAAGCTTGAGTATGATTAATGAGCTGGATTAATTTTTAAGCCGTGGTTGAGCTTGATTTCTGAGCTCGATAAACAAGCGAGCCATGCTCAAGCACTGCAAAGCTCAGCTAGTGCCCGAGTTCGGCTTGACTCATTTTGCAGCCCTAGCTGTAAGACCAATGGTGGAACTCATAAATGATCAATCAAGGGGCCGAAATATATTCTCATTTGGGCTATTATGCATGCTATTTTGATTTAAAGACTCTAGATGGGCATTGAAGCCTTTAGCTTCGTGAAAGATTTCTCTTTCAATCAAAATTTAACTGGTCTAACAAACAGCAATGCTACATGCAAAGAAATCCTCATTTGAGAGCTTATGTGCATTTTGTGTAAATAGTATTTCTCGGCTGACAAATACTGTTTTGTTAATTTCTAGGTTGAAGAAGTATGAAATTCAGTGGTTCTATCAAGAATACAATTACCTCATCAGAGGGTGAAATGATGTAAGCAGATGTAGAGGTGGCATCTGCATCAATAAATTCATGCAGATGTCAGCATAGAGGGACAAAATTCTTCTCTTTTTCTTTTATTTTTTTTTTATTTTTAATTTTCCTTAATCATGTAATTTTTTTACCTTTCTAAATGTTGATAGGAGAGCAATTCTGTAAATCCAATTTTGTAATTGATTGGTATAGGGAAATTAAATAAATGAGTGGACATGCTAAACAGGGGGATTCAATGTTTTTTTAGCGTAAAAACTTGTAGTCTTTGATCACTCTATGATACTGATGCCTGATAACATGATTTAGGATGCTACTAATAGCACCTACATAATCTCTTTAGAGCTTCCATTTCTTTTTATCCTTACCGATTAATTTTAAATTTTTTAAAAAATTCTTTGAACACTTCTCTTTTGCCCATCTTTCTCTGCCCACTACTACCAGCTCTGGCATCTTTCTCCATTTCCGACAGCTTGCCCTACTCCCTCCTCTTACTCCCTCTTCTTTCACCTGCCTCTCTCTCTTCCACTCTCCTTTTCTCTCTCTCAATCTCTATTCTCTCTAGGGAGGGTCGGGGAGGGTGGGAAAGTGGTTGATAATATTTTTAGGAATATCTTCTTGGCTTTTTATTAGTAACCTTATGATGATGTCGATGAGATGGAAATTTGTCTAAATGATAAACAAATTGGTCACAAAATTGTTGGAACTATTAGTCTTGAATTCTTTAGTTGGTAGTCTTCGGTTCTTCAAAACTTAGCAATGATCTTATATATGTAGAACATAAAATTGGTGCTTCAAGTTGTGTTAGTCGCTTTCTTAAAGACAATATTTGCACCCACCAAATGGTATGTAGGAGGTTACAACAAATTCGCCTTCAGTATACAATGAAGCCTGATCTAAGGATCAAGTCTACCGGCGTCTGTACTGACGACAGTAGATCGAAATACTCTTGATATAATTAAGAAAATCAAGACATTGATAATTAAGTTTGCAGAATTTAATTACCAATAGGAAAAGCATAAACTTGCTTAAGAAACTCTTGATCGAAAACTTTAAATCAAAAGAGGGGAGAGAGAGAGAGAGAGAGAGAGAGAGTTGTAGGAATGCTTTAAGGATTTTGAAATGATTGAAATGGCTAAATTCACTGCTTATTTATAGACCTTGATGCACTTGATCGAATGGTCATGTCTTTTGTTCGCATCTAATCAAATCTGGTCGTTGGATCAACGATCTATGGTGTAAATCAATCTCACACCGAATAGATACCTTGACTGATCAGTGCCATCTCAACCGTACGATCGCACGCATCTCCAATCAGCGGCTATGATCAAATCGCTTCAGATCGGACACGCAACTGTTCGATCGGTTGGTTAACCGATCGCCAACGAACGCCACTACCACGCGGGGCTGATTGTATTTCATGTCACCCATGCCACATTAGATCCATGTCATCACTCTAACTTGTCCGATGCAAATAGAAAAGCACCCTCATGTCACCTTGCGAAGTGCAAAGTGCGCTATTAAACACCACATAGCCCATTGCCTATGCCGCGCGCGTGTACATACCATCCTTGCGGTGTGAGTACATGCACACTAACCTCCATCCCATAATTTCATATTCAAAAGAATATTCTATGTAGCATTTTATTAAGTGTTCCATGTTTTTCTCTCTTTTCAATGTGAGACAAAGTCCCAAAGCTTATTTCAAGCTTTCCAAAGAAAAACAAAGAAAGTTTTGAAAACACCCAAAACCTAAACTATAAATTTTGAAAATCATTTTGAAAATTCGCCAACATTCCCCCACCATTTTTAAAATACCAGATGATGATTCTTGGTTCACTTGGCATCCTTATGCATAAGTGAAGATATCTTACGATTTGAATCATTCACTTAGTGAAGATACCTCAAAGTTAGTCAAGATAGCATAGTAGCCTTGTCTTTGAACTAGTGATCTTATATGACTAACCGGGCGTGTCTCACACACAATATAAGTTACCCCAAGTGTTCAAACAAACTGACACGTGAATTGGCCTTGTGTCTATATCCTGTTTCGTGTGCGTCTAGAGTCAAGCCCTTGGACTCATATGAAATGGCATCACCTTCTACACTCACATAGGTAAGCTTACTGAGAATACCCATGTAATTTATAATACTCTAACAACTCAATTGTAAGCTTATTAAAACTAAGTGTTTGCAATGACGACATATGGTGTACTTGGGCTCATTGAATTCAAAATGTTTCTTTAAGCGTTGAGTCGAGTTTCCACCAAGAATGATTAAGCCCTGGTTTGGCAACCATTTTCAAGCTAAATAAGCTCATGCGGACAAAAGTTTGCTAGAAAATCACAAACTACTAAAAATTCATACATGTGAGATATGAGGCACTTGAGAAGGATGGACAATTACCAAACTACCCCATATACACCAATACACATCTCTATGTATTTGCTAGGGTTCCATTTGCAGAAACACACCAAGTAGACGGCGACGAAGAAGAACAAGAGAGTGGGAGAAGACTGCACAACATCGGACGATTGATCCAGGCCAACAGCGCTTCCTCAATGCCTCGACCATCCTTTACTCATAACATTGTTCCGTGTTTGCATCTCTGGTACGCATAACTCGATTTATTTTGGGGTTTTCCTCTTCTTGCACGAGATCTTACTTGTTTCTTGTGTGTATGTTCAAAATTCGTCGTTGTTCTGTTCGATCAGTGCTAAAATGCTTTTATTGGTCTCAATGGAGGTTTAAACCCGAATGTCTCTATACAGATTATGTGAACTGTGATTATGGGAACGTGCTTCTTTTTTTTTTTTTTGTATTCACTTTCGTTTTTCTTTTCTTCTCCATGAACTCAACAAAGAACATCATACACCAACAAACACTTTTTTTTTTTTTTTGTCTTTTTTTTAATCTATTACCATTTTTTTTTTAACTCACGGGAAATGGTTGCTTCCAAATTGACGAAATACTTTCATATTTTTTGTATTCACTTTTGTTTTGCTTCTTGATGAATTCAACAGAGCATTTGAACTTTTTTTTTAATTTTTTCTTTTAAATGTGTTACCATTTTTTTTTTTTTTTTAAACTCACTAGACCTACTGTCCATACAATAGTTGCTTCCAAATTAGGGTTGGATAAGCATTTTGTAAAATAGAGAAGCAAAATATGAACCAATTTTAGAAATTTTTGCAAAACTGTGCCTAATGCAGCAGAAACACAAAAGACCATTTAAACATTTTTTTTTTTTAAAAAAATCTTTTAAATCTGTTACCAATTTTTTTTTTTTAACTCACTGGACCTACTATCCATAAAATGGTTGCTTCCGGATTGAGGTTGGATAAGCATTTTTTAAAATAGAGACGCAAAATATGAACCAATTTTAGAAATTTTTTGTCCCATGTGCCTAATCCAGCAGAAAAACAACAAAGCATTTGAACCTTTTTTCTTTTTCTTTTTTATAATTTTTTCTTTTAAATCTGTTACCAATTTTCCTCTTCTTTTTTTTTATTTTTTATTTTTACTCACTGGACTTACTGTCCATGAAATGGTTGCTTCCAAATTGAGGTTGGATAAGCATTTTTTAAAATAGAGAAGCAAAATATGAACCAATTTTAGAATTTTTTTTCTCTACGTTTGCAAAAACACAACAGAGCATTTGAACTTTTGTCATCAGTCAATTATGTAGTCCAGTTGTAATGTGGTGGATGGTTTATGTTGTTTGTTTTCTATATATGGGTTGGATGGAAAACATAATCAATGCAAATATGTCAACTTGAATTGGTTAACCCTTATTATGAGAGCACATAGACCATGGACATCCATAATGAATGGAATAAGATGATGTTGGAGAGAGGATAGAATGCTTCTTCATGTTTATCTTTTGTTGACTTTAGTCTCCTTTTTCACACTTATCTAAATGGCATTTGTTACTTGTGCCAACTAAATGCATACAGGATCAATCTTTTCCCCACCCTCATCAACCAGCAGTTTCACTCCAATAAGCTCCATTTTATAGCAACAATTTACTTTAAGTGGAGAGGGTTTATGCTAAGATCTCCACATATTCCATCCTTGTTTCTGAACAAGAGTTTTACTAACATTTTTAGAACAAATCCTGTAGTAGACAACCATCTCATTACCACACATATGATATACGACAAACACCAAGCATAAAATACAAAAATAATGCCCTAATCCAGAAACACAATGGCTAGCAAGAATCATGAAAATGTATGTATCAATTTAAAGAAGCGTCAAATGACAGATAACAACCTGGAAAAGTGCATTGTTGTAGGCTCGAAAGAAATAGGTGGCCATATGTTCCTTGTTTTGTGTGGCCATCACCTGTCACCAGTAACGAGAATAAAACTATAACATACATTTGAAGATATTCATAAACTTGTACTATACACTATCTTACACCTTGTCTTCTTCTTCTATTCATCTATGGTACAAAACAAAGAATGGCTTCTTTCATGTCAACTGGCACATCTACTATATGGCCACGTCGTGTGTGTTCCTATGGCTATGGTCAATGTCATGTCAAGATTTCCAGATCTCACAAAAATCTAGGACGTGCTTACTGCACATGTCTGAATCCTGTGGTGAGTACACCCTTTATTTTCGGTGACAAATTTCATTTCATTTAAACCAGTTAACAAATACCTTTGTACATAAATTTCGTTAGTCATGTTTAAGTTGGATTGGTTGGTGCGACGAACCTAGGCGACCGAACAGCGACTATGACTTCACCACACACGACATTGTCATGCACTTGCGGGATGATATCATTCACATTCAACAAACGCTGCTTGTTGCGTATGATATCTTGAAAATCATTGTTTCCGTGTTGTGCATTGTCGTTGTAATCTTATTGTTGCGTATGTAAAAATGTTCCAAGTGTCTTGTAGCACCCTAACAAAGCTAGTATTGTAATGACTTATGTTTGTTGTGGACTTGATAGCAATAGCTTTGTGAATGACATGTAATGTAATTATGGTTTGGATCTAGATAACTATTTCTCTTTACTTTCTCTTAATTTTTTTGATAAAATGTCACAATGTCTAATCTATTTTATTACGCAAATTTATTTGGGTAAGTAATACGCATACATGTATAAGGTACTTATGTTTTAATTTATCAGTTGCATTGTCGTTATGGCTTCCACACGAACTTCACCACGTACCCTTTCCAAAAATAAAGGTGTTGCAAGGACCCGAGCAATCGTTATTGAGGACAGCCAAAATGTTCACAAAGCTATGTGGGATTCTGAATCCATAAGACTTTTCCTAGAGCTTATTATCGATGAGATTCCTGGGGGCAACCGGCCATTCATGGTTTTGAGTAGCGCTAAGTACAAGTTGTTAGGGAAGAAGTTTGAAAAAAAAAAACTGGTAGAAAACATGATGTAAAGCAATTGAAGAACAAGTACGCATGCATGAAATGAGATTGGGCTATGTGGATGAAGGAATTAGATTTGATGCAAAACTGGTAAAGTATTTACACCCTTTTCTTACCTTTCTATATTGTTTTCATTTTTATTTTGTAACATATTTTTAATAGTTTTGTGTTTCTTGTGTTACAGATAAACAAGAGTTGTCCAAAGTTCAGGAATAAAAATTTGGAGCACCGAGAGTTGATGGAGGTTGTCTTCACAGGGGCTGCTGCAATTGGCAAACATCATTGGACACAGAGGAGAGGACTGTCAAAGATAATGAGGGCTCTTCTAATTTGGTTCAAAGCCTTGGTATGCAGCCATTCGTAGATCCAATCCTTTCAGTTGGTAGTGACGTAGATGATGAGTCATCAATGGAAGGTGTTGAACCTGGGGTTGACGCTGGGGCGAAAAGGAAAAGGAATACTCCCGCATGTTCAAGAAAGTCACGGAAGCCAACCAACGGAGCATCTGCTATAACCGACAACGTGATCAATCTGACCAATGTCGTCTGGAGTCAAAACCAACAACTTACTGTCAAACACTTAGCTGGTAATGAGTTGTTGTACACCATTTCAGAGTGCATGGAGAGGCTGAAATCCATTCCTGTCTTAGTGGGTACACCGTTGTTCCACTTTGCATCGTCTCTTATGAACAACGCTGATTACCGAGAAGTTATGATGTGCCAGACCGATGATGACCATATTGTCGGGTGGCTTACACAGAAGCAACTACAAAGCTACGTTGGAGCTCCATTTGCGAACCTTTTTGGTGCACGACGGATTGGATGGCTGTTGGGATGGGCCACGGGGTTGGGCGGCTACTAGGAACTGTTGGGAACTTGTCCGTGTTATGTGTTGATGTTTTTATGGGAACTTGTTACTGTGTTGGATTTTTAGGACGTCTTTAAGTTTTTATTTTTGTTTTTTTTAATTTTTATTTGGGTTTGTTTCGTTTACAGTACTTGGTTAGATGGTTTGGTGGAACAATATGACCAGTTTGTGTTTTTTTTTATTATTTTGTTTTTGTTTTTAATTTCTTTGTATGGATGGAATGAATGATTTATGCATGTTTGGTTTGGCATATTGCTTTTCATATATCTTGGTTATGCATGGCATGCTGTTGATGTATATATATAATGTTAGTTAAATGGTTGAACAAGTTCAAAGTGACAGTAATGATTTTAACGTTAGACATATGTCTTGTAGGCCTCGCCGAAGTCATGGCCATGTCTAACGGGAAAGGTAGCAGCAATGATGACTTCGTCGAGCAAATAAATCAAATGGCTATTCAGATATAACAACAAAATAATTGGACGTACATGCAAGCATGTCAGTATGTACAAGAATATTACGAAAAATACATGATAAAAACTCCATGTCGAACATCAATATTGACTGAACATGCATGGATATGTGAATTATACGATGGACACATTGGTCGTTTTGAAGAAAATGTATGTATGCCAAAAGAAGTATTTTCTTTGTTGTGCACGTTAGTTAGAGATTTTGGTTTATGTGTTAACCAATGTAGCCATGGATTAGCCATGGAAGAAAGCGTTGCAATATTCATACATATCTTGAGAGGGTTTAAGAATAGAGTCATCTAAGAACGGTTTCAACATTCGGGTGAAACCGTATCATGCCATGTACATAATGTTTTGGAGGTGATGATGAAGTTCACGGTTGTGCATTGTAGGCCAACAACAAATCAAAATGTTCAACATCCTCACTTGCGGTCAAAAATGACATGCCTACCATTCAAGGTACAACGTTCATATTTGTAAAACATATTGTTTCTTTACGTCAAAGTTTTGGCATATATTGAAATTTGTCTTGCTGTTTAATTTGGAAATTAGGATTGCATCAGCGCAATCGATGGCACGCATGTTGTTGCGAAAGTAACGAGGCCTGATGCAGCGACCTATTTTGGACACAAATATTGTCACATCCAAAACATCATAGAGGTGGTTGATTTCGACATGTATTTTACCTTTGTATCAGTTAGATGGGAAGGAGTATGCATGACAGTAGAATTTTCGTTGAAATAATCAACAATGAAAATGTGCCGCCACATCCGGAGAAAGGTACAGACAATTTTTAAAAAAAAATTAGTATGTAGAAATATGCACACAAAGCTTATACCGTTATTTGTTTACATCCAACAAGAAAATATTATCTTGTTGATTCGTACCTCACCCCGTACAAGGGCTACCGTTACCACCTAGTAGATTTTCGACGAGGTGCAAGGAACGCAACGAACCCAAGATAATTATTTAACAAGGTACACTCATCGTTGCGCAGTGTCGTTGAATGAACCTTTGGGGCGTGGAAAAATCAATGGGGGTTTTATCGAAAATATGTCTCATTATGATTTTGCGACTGCACAGGTGCATTCAGTTGGTGTGTCGATGGCATTGCGTTACTACATACGGAGAAATACGAATAATCCAACCACTGTTCAACCCATAGTAATAGAGGCCAACGCAGCAACCATAATCAATGCCATTCCTCTATCAACACATGGGGAGGATGGACTAATAATTGGGGATGATGACCCACATATGGAAAGCGTGCGCTTTCTTGTAAGACATGCGCAATCACGGCATGTTGGGAAATATATAGGGGAAATTCGGTAACCCAAGTTCATTTTTCTTCTTGTTTATATGTGTAGGGAATTGTAACACCACGTTTAGCATTTATGGCATTGTGCATATGTACGTTATGTAATTAGGTTTGCACATTCCTATTATGGTATGCTCAAGCAATTGGTTATTATCGGAGAGGTAACCAACAAATGGTTCTTATTATGTATTCATTGAGGAAAATATTGTTCATACAACCTTTATTGTGGACTTGAAAATTTTATTTTATTAATGTATTTGACAAATTTTAGTTTTTTTTTTTTTTTTTTTTTTTTTTTTTTTTTTTTTTTTTTTTTTGCAACAGTGACTTGGTGGAAATGGCATACTAGAAATGTTTTCCAAATTTTGCAAAACTTTTCCGTTAATTCCGTATAATTTTGGTTCACAGGAGTGTTTGATTTGTTTGAATAATTTTCTATTCAAAATCAACAAACTACCAAAACCAATTTCTATGAAGCAATTTACAAAAAATGTATAAAAAAAAAAGGGGGAAATGGAAAAAAAATTGTGTAATTCCTAATGCAAAATCTGTATATATTTGGAGGTGTTATTGGATTTGGCCATTTGAGGGCAATTTTGTCATTTAACTTTTGTCAACATCATTTCCAATGCAAAAAAGCCAAACAAGAAAGCCAAACAAACAAAAAAGTCCCAGACTAAAAAAGTCAAAAAAGCCAAAAAGCCAACTAAAAAGTCATTACCAAACGAAGCTTAAGTTAAGTGGGCTTAAGACCCATCTCCTTTGATGTTTTCCACACCAAATCTCTTGTAAGTCCCTTTGCTAAGGAATCAGCCAAGTTTTCACTTGACTTTACATAACCAATGGTAATTGCATCTTCTGTGATTAATTGCCTAACACAACTATGTCTTAGTCTTATATGCCTGGACTTTCCATTATAGACATGGCTATAAGCCCATGATAGAGTTGCTTCACTATCACAATACAAAGATATTGGTGGAATATGTTTTGGCCATAACTTAATCTCTAACAAGAGATTCCTTAGCCACTCTGCCTCTTTGCTACAAGAAGTCAATGCTATAAACGCACCCCAAGAGATAACTCCTCCTCCAAGTGTAAAAATCCAACCACTTGTGGACAAGTGATCTTCACGATCAGTTATCCAATTGGCATTTGTGAATCTTTCCAGCACTACTGGATAGCCATTATAGACTATTTGATAGTCTATTGTTTTCCTCAAGTACCTAAGTACTCGGTGAACAACATGCCAATGCACACTACTGGGATTACTAGTATATCTACTACGTTTTCCCACTGCAAATGCAATATCAGGTCTAGTGCAAGTCATGGCATACATCAAGCTACCTATCACTCTTGAGTATTCTAGTTGATCAACAGCTCTTCCAATATTATGATACTATTTCATATTTGAATCAAAAGGTGTAGACATTGTTGTACAAGTATATTAATTAAATTTCTTAAGAATTTTTTCAATATAGTGCGACTAGATAAGAATTAAATTATTGTCCTCTCGTTTGATCTTAATACCTAGAATTACATCAACCAAGCCTATATCTTTCATATTAAAGATAGACGATAAGAAACTTTTAGTACTTTCAATGACATCATTGTCAATACCAAAAATAAGCATGTCATCTACATACAGATATATGATTACACCTTTATTGCCAATAAACTTACTGTATACACACTTATCAGATTCACGTATCCTAAAACTATTTGGCACTATTACTTTGTCAAATTTCTCATGCCAAGCTTATTTCTGTCCATATAGTGACTTAACGAGTTTACACACTTTGTGTTCTTGATCTTGTACAACAAATCCTTCCGGTTGTTACATATAGATTTCCTCATCTAACTTTCTATTTAAGAAAGTGGTCTTAACATCCATTTGATGAATTTCAAGCTTGTATATTGAGGCTAAGGCAGTTAACACTCAAATGGTGGAGATTCTGGCCACCGAAGCATATGTATTAAAATAATCGATACCCTCTTTTTGAGTAAAGCCCTTAGCAACTAATCTTGCTTTGAACTTGTCAATTGTGCAATCGTCTTTCATTTTCCCTTTGAAAATCCATTTACAACCAATTGGTTTCGATCCAGGTGGCAAATTAACAAGTATAACTATTGTTACCCATCATAGAATCCATCTCATTATTTATAGCTTCTTTCCAGAACGCAGCATCTTGAGACTTCATACTCTCCTCAAAGGTTAATGGATTTGAATCCATATTCAAATAAATCATTGTTTGCTTGCAATAAGCTTTTCTAGTTCCTTCTTCAAGGTAGTCAGGCCCAAATGACTTCTCAATCCTAGCTCTCTTACTCCTTTTTAGCTCAGCAGGCTCATTAGGTTCATTAGGCTCAATGGATTCACTTTGTTCACTTTCCTTTGTAGACATCAAAGGAGTTGATTCATTTCATTGATTAGAATCCAACCTTGGAATGGTTGTGAAATGATCCTCATAAAAGACTTCATCACATGATTCAGTGATGGTATTTGTTTCTACTGAACTATTGGGCTCTACTACCAAAAACCTATATGCTTTGTTGTGTGTAGCATAGCCAAGGAATATGCATTTAATTCCTTTTTTACCTAATTTCTTCATTTTAAGTTTAGGCAATCTGACCATTGCTTTATAGCCCCAAGTTTTCAAGTAGCCTAATTTATGTTTCTTGTTTTTTCAAAGTTCATAAGGAGTAACATTTCTTCCCTTGAAAGGAATTCTATTGAGTATGTGACAGGCAGTGAACAAGGCTTCACCCCAAAACCCATAACTTAAACTAGAGTAAGAAAACATAGTATTAATCATTTTTGTTAATGTCATATTCTTTCTTTCAGCTACTCTATTGTGATGTGGTGTGTAGGGTACAGACTTCTCATGAATAACACCAACATTTTCACAATATTCTAAAAAATAGTATTCATTGGCTCTATCATACCTAAGTCTCTTTATTTTGACATTACACTGATTTTTTACTTACGTTTTAAAATTTTTGAATTTATCAAGCACCTCATCTTTTGAATGCAAAAGATAGATATGACAATACTTAGAAAAATCATCAATAAATGTTACAAAATATTTCTTCCCACCTTTAGTGGGGTACTAAGCATGCCACATACATCACTATGCACAAGTTCAAGCAAAGATGTGGTTCTATCTACTTTAAGAAATTGAATGCGAGTAATTTTAGATTACACACAAAATTTACATTTTTCAAACATATCAATGCATACTTAGGAATTAAATCTAAATTAATCATATCATGCATTTTTCTACTATTAACATGACCTAAACAGGTATGCCATAAAGAAAGAGAATCAATAATGTAAGTACAAATAGATGTATTATTGATAACGTTAAGTTTGAACATTTCCTGATACATGTAGCCTATCCCAACAAAAATCCCACCATTAGGCAGGACAAATTTGTCCGACTCAAATACTAACTTGAAATCATGCGTATTAAGCAGGCTTCTAGATACAAGATTTTTCCTGACATCAGGTACATGATAAACATCATTAAGACTTAAGATTTTTCCAGATGTGAACTCTAGATCCACCGTCCCTTCGCCTTTGATAGTAGTAGTTGAAGAGTTACCCATGTAAAAAGCTGTTCCATCACTCATTTGTTCATAAGTAGTGAAAAGGCTCTTGTTGTTGCAAACATGCCTCGTTGCTCCTGAGTCAATCCACCAGTTACCAACATCTTCAAGCATGTTCACCTTGAATACAATAGCCACGAACTTGTTCTTGGCATTTGATGCTTTCGGCTTCTTCTTTTATGACCGCCATTCATTTCTGAAGTGCCTTGGCTTACCACAGTGCCAGCAAACGCCTTTCGGTTTCTTAGCATTTTTCTCAGGTTGGGGGTTGCGCTTATGCTTCCTTTTGTTGAAGCTCTTGCCATCATCCACCATGTGAATTTTAGAAGCCTGAGCCAATTGGTTATCTTTATTTTCAAGAAGCCTTGACTCTTCTTCAACTAGGGAGGTGTTGAGCCAATTCCTCTAAAGTAAGATCCTCTTTTATGTATTTCAGAGTTTTCTTAAAATCCTTCCAAGAATATGACAGTTTCTCTATTATAAATGAAACTACAATAGATTCATCCATGGTCATATTCTTTTGTCGAAACTGACTCAAAATATGTTGGATCTCATGGAATTGTTCAATAATGGGCTTTTATTAATCATAGAAAAATAAATAAAATTACTAACAATAAATTTTTTACTAGTAGCATCCTCGGTGAGGTATTTTGACTAAAATATGTCCCAAAGTTGCTTCGTCGTTTCCAGATATTGATACACATCAAACAGAGAGTCTGACAGCGCATTCAGAATGTTTCCTCGGCAAATATAGTAGTCATTCTCCCATTTGGTTCTAGTACGGATTTTGTGACAACCCTATTCCGTATTAAGCTATAATTTCATTAATTATACATGTAATTATGTGCTTAATGTGCTTTTGAAAGCTAATTATGTGTTTTGTAAGAGTTTTGACTCTATATTTATTCATCATAGGAAAATATGTTTTGAATTGTGCTAAAATCTGAAATTGAGAGCCATAAATGTGACAAAAATCAAAATTATCTCGAATTACTAGTCAGTTACGATGCTAAACCTATAGGGGCGGGTTTGGGTGGTGACAGGTTTGCTCCACCGTATCGTTTTCTTGCTCTGCCAAATAAGGGTTAGTCAACACGTATATCACTTTGAGAGTTTTGATCACATCCGATAAGATCTGACCATTGGATCGACAGTCTATGGTGCAAATCAATCTCACATCGAATAGATGCCTTGACTGATCACACTTGATCATGATCGGGTGCAATCTCAACTATACGACTGTGCACACCTCTAATCAATGGCTATGATCAAACTGCTTCAGATTGAACACACAACTATTCGATCGGTTGGTTGGCTCATCACCAACGAACACCACATCACCTATGCCACGTTGGATCCATGTCATCGCTCCAACATTTACGATGCAAATAGAAAAGCACCCTCATGGCGCCTTACGCCGATGAGTCCGTGCAAAGCGCGTCATCAAACGCCACACAACTCACTGCCCATGCCACGCATGCACATGTGCGGATGGTGACCATCCTTGCAGTGTGAGTGCATACACACTAACATCCATTCCACAATTTCATATTCAAAGAAATATTTTATGTGACACTTTATTAAGCACTTTATGTTTTCCTCTCTTTCCAATGTGGAATAAAGTTCCCAAATTTATTTTAAGTTTTTCAAAAAAAAATAATAAAAATTTTGAAAACACCCAAAACCTAAAATATAAATTTTAAAAATCATTTTGAAAATTTCTCAACATTTTGACCTAATTCCAATTTGATTAGCTTTTCTTATATCATATGGATACTTATCTTAAATCAGACGACATCCCAAATTCCCAATGAAAAACAAGATGGAGACACGGAAACCTCATTAGAATTCTGGAATGCTTTTAAACACGTGGATAAGATTAGTCTGAAAGACCCAAAAGCAAAGGAAAAGACACCCAAACAAATAAAAAAAAAAAAATAAAAATACAAGATTTTATTTAGAGGTAGGCCGTCATGCTCTCATTAAAAAATTCTTACTCTAATGAGGACGGGCTGATTGACTGTAACCTTTTAATTTAACACATGATTGTTCTTTTTGTCATACACAAATCTTATTTGAAGATACAAATAAATTTGAAAAATTCTAATAAACACTTCTTTAAAAAAAAGTGTACAATATATCTTTTTAATTATGTTATTTATGTCATTTTTTATTTAGTTACGATTAATTTTTTTTTTTTTAGTTATGATATTATTTTAATTATAATTCATGAGATCTTTAATTATGTTTCATATTGTGTTTAGTTATGACATCTATTTTTAGTTATAATTCAAAAAATTAAAGTTATGACATTTTTTTTAGTTATAATATGCATATGATACACACCTTTTGAAGGGTGTGCAGCATAGTGTTTTCCAATAAATTTACATCCTTATAATTTTTTTTCAAAAAGTACCTATTCATAGTTTTTTATCGGTAAGAATTTATTTATTCACTTTATAGTGATAACAAAAATGTTAGAAATCTTAAAAATTCTACTAAAATTTCTATCAAATGTCTCACATGATTGTGATATCTACATGAGACCCATATGGTGTGAGTTCCACATCTATATATTTGATAAAAATTTTAATAAAACTTTTAAGATATGTAGTATTATTCTGTGATGAACTCTTGGTACCGATAAGAGTTTATAAAAAAATGGTTTTATGAAAGAAATTTGTAGGGATAGATCATTTTCCCAAATCAATATTGGAATTTGAACAAATATTAATACTTTATGAATCCTCAAAATTGAAGAAATGTAAATGCAATAATAGTGTCACCATCCAATAAGATTAATCAAATGAGTGGAATGAAATTCATTTTGATTATCACTTTGTTTATGTTCTTTGGTGATTGTTATTTTGATTATAACAAAAAAAGTTTGTGATTGTGTTTCAAGTAGTATTTGATTAAATTTTAATTATGATACATTATAGTGTTAATCATGACTCAATTATTATTTATTGTGATATTAGTTATAATTTAATTATACTCAATTGATTTTGATTATGCCAAAAAGAAATTTTTAGTTGTGTCTTTAGTGGTATTTGGTCAAACCATTGTTATGACACATGGCTCGATTGGCTCAAAAATCAAAACTACGTGATTTTTTTTTTTTTTTTTTTTGCCCCTTTCTGTGTTCTGATACGTGTCTTCTCTTCTTCAACAAAGAAGAAGAAGAAAGTAGAGGAAAGAGAGAAGAAATAAGAGAAGAGGAAAGAGAGAAGAAAGACAGAATTCAAACCAAAACATCATCATCATCATCAAAACCAGATATACTATTACAATATCTAAACACACAAATTGGTGTTTACAATATCTAAACACACACAGTAAATATATATAATTTCTAACACTTTCACGTTCTTGACGGCTACTTCCACATGCATCGCCTGTATCAAGAGGCTTATATGAATACATATACATCTGCATAATATGATCGAACAAAATTTATAAATTATACAAAAATCGAACACAGTATGAATCACAAACGAGACTAAAGAATTTGGGAAATTTTGAAGAATTTTTTAGTGAAATCAGAGGCATTGAAACCCTAACCATACAGACAAATATTTGATCGTCTCCGGCGTCTTCTTCGCCTCGGCGCAGAGAGAGAGAGAGAGAGATTGAGACCGCGAAGCCAAGTTGATCGCAACAATATCCAAATGCCTGAATTACTTTATTCTCCCCCCATTTCTATATACAATCCCGCTACCGTCGCAAGATCACCGTCGCAAGGTCACCGTCACCGTCGCAAAACCCTCGCCATCACCGGTGATGGCGCCGGTGGGTGTAGCTCTCCCTCTGTTTTCCTCTCTCTTCTCTCTTCCCCCCCTCTCTCTCTCTCTCTCTCTTGCCCTCCTTCGAGTTACGAATCATTTTTAAATATTAATTATGATTCAATCATGATCTACACAGCAACGCTAGGTGGACACAAATTATGTGGTTCGAATGATTCGAAACATCCAAAACGACGTCGTTTTGGATGCAAAACGACGCAAAATGACTTCATTTTGACAGTTTCGGGCCATTTAAGCCACAGAATTTGTGGCTCTCAAACATTTTTCTGATCTATAATAGTTGTTATTTTTATTATGATTGAAAAAGTTTTTGTTTATGTTTCAAAGGTATTTGATAATAATACATTTGTTTTTGAATAATGTTAAAGATCTTAAATATTTTACTAAATATTTCATATAGATGTGAGACCCCTATGAAACTCACATGGTGTGAATTTCACACCCATATAAAACATTTGATAAAATATTTAATAAAATATTTGAGATTCCTAATACTTTTTCTTATTTTTTTAATAGGAGTGTATTATGACATTAACTCTTTCATCTCTCACTTAATCCCAATCTCATTTACAACTGTTCATTAATTTATAATAACACGTAGCAACGTCATTGTTGCCTAATATCTTCGAGCTCGATTTTGTTCACACTCAAAGAGTGTGTAAATAGTACACATTTTGTAATTAGCAAAAATAGTGAGATCTACACAATTAAGTGGATCATTACTTTCTTGATATAAAACTCAATATTTTACACCAATCAAAATTTATGTATGGTTGACACTTCAAAAACATGAACAGATCATTCTACTATTCTAATTGAGATTTAAAAAGTACAAAAAAATAAAATAAATTAAATAAGTTAATAAAATAAACTATTACGTTCAAATTATAATTATTTTAATTTTTGTCATATAAGTTACAAAAAAATTTTAAAAAAAAATTATCAAATCAACATTTTAATTCAAACTAAAAAAAAAAAGCCCAACTTTAAAAAACTAACTAAAAAATTTTTTCTTCTCAATATCTTCTCGGACTGGTGGTTATATGGTAAAAACTGATTTCAGTTTGGTAGACTCGCAATGCGTTTACAGTCAGTCCAGGCACACCCTGTTTCTTCTTTGACTCATTAGAGCTTCAACCATGATAATATGTGCTTCAATCTATTCATATACCGAAGATTTTCAATTTTGTGTCAATCCCATCTCTCAAACTCGATCAATTCCAAGATCAAGACCTCAGTTCAACAAGGACATCATTCACATGCCTTGCAATTATACCTTCAAGAACCCCATTTTCCTCTCAACGCTACCAGATTCACCTTCCCTTCTCTTCTCAAATCCTGCTCTGCCCTTTCAAATCTTTGTTATGGAGAGACTATCCATGCCACAATCATCTCATTGGGTCTTCAATTCGATCCCTACATAACAACCTCATTGATTAACATGTATGTGAAATGTGGGTCTCTGAGCAATGCAGTCCAAGTGTTTGTCAATTTGTCTGAGAGTCAAGCTTTGATTGAAGATATCACAGTTTGGAACTCTATGATTGATGGGTATTTTCGATATGGTCATATTGGAGAAGCTATAGCTCTGTTTCGTCGAATGCAATTGTTGGGTATCAAACCTGATGTGTACTCGCTTAGTATTGTGCTTGGGTTGTGCAATGATTGTTTGGGTTATGTGGAAGGAAAGCAAATTCATGGTTATGTTGTGAGAAACATGTTTTGGAATGACGCTTTTGTGGTGACTGCACTTGTTGCTATGTACTCGAGTTGTGGTTATCCAATGGACGCCTGGTGTGTGTTTCAGAAGTTGGAAGATAAGAAAAATGTTGCAGCGTGGAATGCGATGATAGGCGGGTTTTGTGAGAATGGGATGTGGGAACATAGCTTAGAATTGTATTCATTACTTAAGAATGAGAATTGCAGCCTTGTCTCTTCCTCGTTTTCTTCTGCGTTGACCGCTTGTTCTCAGGGCAGAGATGTGGGGTTTGGTAAGCAGCTCCATTGTGATGTGTTCAAGTTGGGTTTTCAAAGTGACCCATATGTTTGTACTTCTCTCATCACTATGTATGCCAAGTGCGCATCGGTCCAAGATGCAGAAAAAATATTTGATTGGATATCCAGTAAAGAAATTGAATTATGGAATGCCATGATTTCAGCCTATATTGGCAATGGTTGTGCTTATGATGCTTTTGATGTCTATAATCAGATGAGGCTAATTGCATTTTCATCTGATTCATTCACGGTATCTAATCTTCTAGCTGCTTGCAGTGTGATTGAATTACACAATTTTGGTAAGACACTTCACGCGGAACTGATCAAAAGACCGATACAACATAATATTGCTGTGCAGAGTGGTCTGTTAACAATGTACTCAAAATGTGGGAGTATGGAGGATGCCATTGCAGTCTTTAATACAATGAAGGACAAGGATGTGGTTGCGTGGGGCTCCATGATATCGGGTTTTTGCCAAAATATGAAATTCGAGGAGGCTTTGGATTTGTTCAAAGCAATGAGGTCTGACTTGATGAAACCTGATTCTGATATTATGGCAAGAGTGATCAGTGCTTGTACTGGAATTGAGAATATACGATTGGGTCAGGCGATTCATGGATTTGTCACTAAATATGGTTTGGTATTGGATGAGTTTGTGGTTAGTTCCCTGATAGATATGTATTCCAGATGTGGGTTCCCTGAGATGTCTGAAAATGTATTTTCAGGCGTGCCATGTAACAATCTGTTGGCTTGGAATTCTATGATCTCATGCTATTGCTGGAATGGCCTGGCAGAGCGGTCCGTCAATATTTTCCCTCAAATTGTACAGCATGGCTTATATCCAGACCCTGTTTCTATTACTAGCATTCTCGTTGCAGTTTCATCAGCAGCAGTGTTGCTTAAAGGAAAGGCAATACATGGATACCAAACAAGACTCGAGATTCTGTCCGATCTTCAAGTAGACAATGCATTAATTGACATGTACATCAAGTGTGGATGCTTAAAATATGCAGAGCACATTTTCCGTAACATGTCTCGAAGAAACTTAGTAACATGGAATTCAATGATATCTGGTTATGGGTCACACGGAGAGTGCTTAAACGCAATTGGTTTATTTGATGAGATGAGAAGATCAGGAATCAAACCAGATGATGTAACATTCCTCTCCTTGATTTCAGCCTGCAATCATTCTGGTTTGGTAAGTGAAGGTGTAAATCTATTTCAATCCATGACAGTTGAACACAAAATTAACCCTAGGACGGAGCATTATGTGAATATTGTTGACCTCTTGGGCCGTGCTGGATGCGTAGAAGATGCCTACAGTTTCATAGAGAGCATGCCCATTGAACCCAATAGAACAGTTTGGCTATCTTTGTTGTCTGCGTGTAGAGCCCATTGTAAGGTAGAGCTTGGAGAATTGGCAGCCCACAATCTATTGAAGATGGAACCAAACAGAGGCAGCAATTATGTTCAACTTCTAAACTTGTATGTCGAAGCAGGATTATGGGTCAAGGCTGCAAATTTGAGGGTGTCGATGAGGCAAGAGGGGTTGAAGAAGAGCCCTGGGTGTAGTTGGATTGAGGTGACAAACAAGGTCAATACTTTCTTCTCGGGAGATTCATCCTCACCAAGGACAGTTGAGATCTACAAGACTTTGAGTAGTCTTAGGAGTAACATGGAAAGTAAAGGAGGTTTTCATGAAGATCTTGAGGCATTCTGAGATGCCGAGAAATGAGGGAAACAGTTGCTCTCACAACTACACAAGAATGTGTCTTATATTTGACTCTAATCGCTAAGGGTTGTCAATGCATCTAGCAAATAATGAGATCATGTTGACATGGAAGAGGATAATGTTCTTAAGGTGCATTAAGCGAGGAGGCTTTCCAGTAATATGGATGTAATCAAACAACAAATTAACACACAAAAAATGCATAAATGGACACTGGAGAGACAACAAGTGCGCAGAAGCACTGCGGCTGAACCCCAATTAACATGACTCCTGTTATCTTACACCATAATCTAGTTGAGTGAGTCATATGGATTGTAACTAACAAGAGAACACCAAAATTTATTACAAGCATTTCATTGTTTCAATCTTCAATTCCATTTTTTTCTTTTTTCTTTTTATTTAGCAAGGCATGTTTAATTCTTGTTTACATCTTCATCTCATGATTAACAAACATCACAAGAGATTTGTGCATTGTAGTAATAGACAAGTACATGTTTTTTTTTTCTTCGAACTATTAATCTCCTTTTACTTCTTGTCTACATCACCCCCCCTACTCTACTCGTTTGAAATTCACTCAATTGCGAAAAATAAAACCTGGAGAACAATGCAAAAAGGTTTGAGTTTAATGCTGTTAATTTTCAAAACAGGTATTTAATTGTGTTTTCATTTTCTCCTTTTTACATTAAACACAAATGGTATGATTGAAAATCTAACCGAAGTCCTGGATCCCATGTGCAAATCTAAGATCAGATGGAATTCGAGGACGAGCCATCATTCTCTCTTGTCCTCCTCCAGATCTTCTCCGAGCCTGAACACATGATCTGTGGCAATTGTCACCTTCCTTTCCTTCCTTTCCACCATGGTTGCTAGATCTGCAGCCACCTTTACTCCACCGCCAGTCAGTGAAATACCCTCCTCCTCAAGGTCATCGCCCGTCTCCTCCAAGTATGCATATCTGCGCATACCCACATCAAATCAGGTATTATGATGAAATATGAAAATGAAATAATGAATCTTTTTCATCTAAACATTTATGATCAACAAAAGTGGTAAAATTTTGGATCCCTGACCATACCCCTTCCTTATAAGATGCCATGTTAGCACTTTCTCCCATTGTGCCACAATAGCACCAAATTCAAGTTTGATGACAATCATACATTTTTAAGCAGAAAATAACACACACACACACACAACAACAACAACAACAACAAAAAAGGTTCACATATTACAAGCATGTTGGTGAAAGTTGGAATGCTTCCAAGTCCTAAAATCTCTCTTTTCTCCAAATTTCAACAAGAGTGTCACAACACAAGTATAGATGTTCTAGGTTATGCTTCCCTTGCTAATCTTGAAATCCTCACCATATTTACCAACATCTCATCAAAATCCTACTTACGAAGTTTAACATAATGATACCTACTTACGAAGTTTAACATAATGATACCAAAATCAAGTTAAGCTGGGGGTAGATTGCCAAACACCAAGGCCAATGGAATGTAACAGTGGAATCTGATAACAAGCATCCAATTAACATGAACCAGAAGGGGAGTGAAGCCTTCCAGAGGTTAGTCATAGGTTAGGGATGCCATCAACTTTCAAAAATTGATTGACCAAAACTAGTTGTTCTAGTTAAACCATAAATATAGGCAACGGAACTACTGCATCTACCGACTTGCTAGCGATAGCCTCATGCGTCCTTTGGACACAAATCTTTTAAGAACCTCTTGATAGGTTGATTAAGGCTGACATCTCTTTAAACCTCCAATTGAACCCCCTAGCTTACAATTTCTATTAGATCAACATATATATATATGCTTCTTCCTTTGGTTGCGTGCTTCCACCATTAAAGTTTTTGAGGAAAAAAGTAGAAGTCCATGATTGAGACAAACAAAACAATTTGCTCTAGGTCAAAAATGAGATGTTCACAGTGAAAATTTATCAAACTTTCTACGACAGCCATTTGAAGGCATATTTGCAGTATTTTAGAAGTTCCTTTGAAAAACAGATTCACCAGTCTTCAATAGCTGACATTTTATACACAATTCTAATGGTTACGGTAGAAGAAACGACATTTGAAACAAGAAGGAAAATATAAGTCTGACGGAAAAGAAAATGAGCAATGTTCTAGAGAGTACCTTGTTGGGTTATGTGAAGGAGCCCAGAGAACACATATCACCACCAAGAGTAAAAATGCCAGCAAAGTCCAAAAGGCTGGGATGATCCAGGCTCTTAGCCACAATTCGCTCAATGGGTCAGTTGCATTAAAGTACAACTGAAACAACATAAACAAAAGAAGCTTTATCACAGATGTAAAATTTTAATGATATTATATTTAGAAGGAAAAAAATTGAAGATTTGTAGATCTTATAATTCATATAAGGGACTGATTAATAAAATATTTAGAGCTAAATCATCCAAAGTCAAATACATTACCTATGAAGCATGCACATGGATAATACAATCCGATACAGATACAACAATACGACAAAATCTTAAAAAAACTAGGATATGAGTACAGCCTAGATACATTGAAAAAAATTATAAATTTTAAAAACAGTATATACGAGCACAAAGAATAGTGAGAAATAATTTTTTAGGAATTCGTATTAATTTAAGAGCCAATAGTCTTCTTTTTTTAAAAAAAAAAAATGGATACGTTAATTTGATAAATTCTTAAAAGTGGGGTACTATTTTATCTCACTATTTTCTTCGATGGTAAGAAACAAGTAAATATTAAAAAACTATTCTTGTATTTATTCTAACAATTATACTCTAATATTATGCAAAAATTATTGTAATTTCTACTTCAATTCCATAATGGTTTGCATACGTGACCCAGAGTGTCCGAAATGTATCAGATAGTGTTGAGTTCCAACAAATGCACCTATATATGTATATGTTATATGGACCTTAGGTAATTTAATTATATTTGGCCCCTCCAATTTTTATTTACATTTTTTTGGTGCTAGATACAAAGAAAGTCGTGGTTACAACCCATTGTGGTTATGTAATGAATAGTTACCTTGTTTGGTTTAGAGTAACTTTCTGAAAATTGACTTTCTGTTTTACGTGTATTTTTTTTTTTTTTTTTATTTTATTTTTGTGTGTGAATGTTTTTAATATTTTAAGCAATATATTTACTTTTTAGATGTGTAGATAAGATATACATAAAAAGTTTAATATTTCTAGAAAAAAAAAATTAATAATTACGAAATACAATAAATACAAAAAAATACAAAAATTCAATACATTTTCATATTCTTTTATATTTATTGAATTTTTTTAATAACTTTCACAAATATTTTACTTTGGGAAAAGGTTGGGACCCCCTTTTTGGGGAACCCCCACCACCCCCAACGCATTGTGATTGGCCAACTTTTTGTTTTGTTTTTTTTTTTTTTTTTCTCCTATCTCTAGTTGACATGTGTCTGTGGGGGTTTGTGGAGGTAAAAAAAAATAGGAGTCTGTTTCATTTTTGTTTTACTTTTTAAAAACATTTAGGTTAGGTATATCTAAAAAGCAAAAAAAAATGCTTAAAAAAATTACTAAAAAAAAAATGGAAAACAAAAAAACTCAATTTTCAGAAAACTAGTCGAAACCACTCAAGGTGATTAGATTATGTTATGAGCATTAAATGTTACAAATTATTGTGGTGATAAAAGTTATTAATTACTGTGATTTTGTTACGAATCATTGTGGTCTAGTTTTGAAAAGGTATATGATATACACATTTTTAGGAGTGTGCACCATAATTTTTCTCTTGACTTAATTATTTTCCTCTTTCATTTTTAGTATGAGACAACTTCAACAATCCGTATGCAATGCGATTTGTTATTTATCATTATTATTATGGTATATTACTTCCAATTTACATTTTTCTAGTGGGGAATCATTAAAGTTCAAGTTTCTAGAAAACATTTAGAATGTGTTCATTATTTATTAGTTTATTTTTATTAGTGATTTGTTGATTTTAGTCATTTAAACTTGACTTGACCTGATCACTTGATCTTGCCCAATGCCTTGCTCCACTCCTGCGGATATGTTTAGCAAGTATCGGATACATATCCATGAGTATCTGAGGAGTATCAATATCCGATATGGTTATGATACAGATATGAAAGCAACAAGGCTTGGCACATGTAGTAAAGGGAAAATATTTTTGGGTTACACTACCGTCATGTAACTGTTGCACTAAAATACTATCAATTGAGAAAAGCCATAGGAATAGGAAATGAAAAGTAACAGAAAACTACCTCATAGCCAATCCAAGCAACAGATAGCAGCACCGATATTGTTAGAGAATTGGTAAATTTTCGGTAGAGTTCAAGTTTAGCCATGCTTCTCCGTACCTGTGGTCAAAGTAGAAGAAAAAGATAAATTCATAATTTGCCTCAGATAGAACAAAAGACATGATATATTATTCTGCAGGATACAAACTAATGGACCACCCATCCTCAAGCACGATTATTTTAAAAAATGATGACAATCAAACAAGGGTCATTCATTAGAAGAAGATACACTAATCTCTGAAATAGAATCACCTTTTATAGTAGAAGATTAATAAGTTTGAGAAAGACATTGTGGTCAATGACTATGTGTAGAAAAAAAGCTAATGTTAACTGTTTGGTAAGCTGTAAGCATGGTTTTAATTATTGGTCTCACCCACTGTATCCAGATGGCGACAATATGACTCAATACACACAAGGTCATGTACAAGAAAACTGCCAAAATAATGGAGGGGAAAAAAATCATAAATAAGCCAATGGCATAAGCATGGTTTTAAGTGCGGGTGTTTAATGGAATTTTGTACCATTAATATGATATACACCAAAGTAATGTATCGTGACTCATGGAAAACCATAAACAACAAACCAATATCACTCACTAAAGCAATGTGTTTTATGTACAGCTTGGTACATGAATTAACAAGATAAAATATTTAGTTTCCTATTGCATTAGTCCGCTAGACGACGATTATAACATATAGGATAAATAGCATTAACCTCCCCTGAGGTCTTGGATTTAGGCAACTAGACCCCCAGATGCAGCACAAAAGAAGAAGAAGAAGAGAACAATAAGGAGAAGAAAAAGAATATGGGGAAGGGAAGAAGCATAGAGAAAGCGAGAAATGGGGAGTCAATCCCAATGCAATATCACTTCAATATTCAATATCCAAGTCTGATAAACCATTACATAAAATGACTATTTATAGGCATCCTCCTAGGAAACCCCAACGAGAAAGTTATCAAAAAAATAAAAATTACAATAATTAAATCCTAATACTCCCTTCATCTCAAAATAATAGTCCCTTTTTTGGCAATCCAACTTTTTAAGAAATCATTATTATTGTAATAATATATTTTCAAATTTCCAAATTTACCCCTAATAATTGCTCTACTCATGGTGGAGGAAAATTCATTTTGATTTGACCCATTGTAATTTTTTTTTTTAAAATTATTATTTTAATTCCAAAAAGAAAGGGCAAAATGGAAAAATCACATAACTTTATTCATTGACTTTTCAAAATGGACATTCATTTTGAGACATTCAAAAATGGAAAAGTGGACCAACAAAATGAGACGGAGGGAGTAAAACCAAATAAATTAACATATCTTTAATCTTCAACTTCAAGCATCATCTCATCCTGTGTCTTCATGTTCCCCATCACCGCCTTTGTTTCAAAAATAAGTAAATTCCTCCTTGTCACTATATAATGTCTATTAATGTTGACAGTTGACGGATATTAAAGTCACATCACATGAATTTATATATATATAATTATGTATTGTGTCAGATTATATGTGCACCACCAACTCCATATAATTTTTAAAATCAAATGATCTTCTGCCATATGTGAAAACAAATCTCAATGACCAAATCTATTCTAAGATCAAAACTACGCACATGCAACATATACACACCATAAAAAAATAAAACCTTTCACTACCAAAAATATTTTTCTTTTCCCTCATTTTCCATAACATCTTTCTCTCCTTTCAACACATTGAACCACCACTAGACAACTACTACACCCCACCATCCACCAAGAGCACACCACCCCAAACACCCAATATCAAATACCCATCATAGCATCACCACCACCGCCGCCACCGCACACAACCACTATTGCCACCCACCCCATCACCCTAGCATACGTGATCACCCCACAAGCCATCACCACCACAAAAATCTTCTGACACCATCACAGCAAACAACCACTTATCACCACTCACTGCACTCAATCATCTCCATTCCCCACTTACCAATACCATCACCATCTACCGTATCATCATCACCTTGGACACCAACATTCACCACATACTCCGCCGCCACAAAGGCCAAAAATGCAATGCCGATGGTGTCAAAATAGCTAGAGAGAGAAAGTGAGGAAGAGAGAAATGAGAACATAGGTGGCCCATTCATGTATGAGAGATTGTATCGTGAACTAAAGTAGCTTACATTGAGGATAGTGAAATCACAAATGCGGGATGATATCATGATACCATTGATTAATTCTGTACAATGATGGCTTTAAACATGATCTATGTAGAATTTACACTATGTAAAGGTAATTTATATTATTTCATTTCACTTAAAGGGTAAATTTTAATAGTCAACAGTCAATTCTTGTTAACCAATTGAAACCATAGGGTACGTCTTTGCATATTTTTTAAACAAGGGGGCTCTTCTTGTTGCTTGAAATCAAAACCTCAATGGAGGTCACAACAATTTTTTCTAACATATATACACACATCACTTGTGAGAAAGAACATATTTGATCATGAAAGTGTCCATAAGTGATATAGAAATTGAAACATAATCTCCATTAGTGGCGGAACTTAAGTTATTGTTTCCTTTATTTAACCAACTTACATGAACTTTTAAGATTAGGATTTTCAGATTCTTAAAAAATCTACTAATCAAAATTTTCAGTTAAATTTTTATTTTTATTTTTATTTATGCGATGAAATCTAGTACTGTTTACTACTCAAAACAAACATGTCAGACTAGGTGAATATTATCAGCCATGCCTGTGGTAATCCTACAAAGTAGGTTTTTCAATTCTTGAAGACAGATGATATATGGCAATTTTGAGCATCACAGTACAATTTCAATCTGCAATTATACATGTTGCAAGACACAACTTGGTTCAATATTTTTATAAAACGATAGAAGGTTTGTCAAGTTGAGTACATAACGGAATATCACATATAAAAACGCAAGACTCACAAACCATGCATGATGGTTGAGATCACATACATAACTGCTAGCTAAGAAGTACGGACACTTCTAAGAAGATAACGTATCGTCTCCAACACCATGTTAGACATCGAAGCGACATAATACTCATTGGGCTCTTCTCAACACTTGGACACATGAAACACATTACAAGTTTGAATTAATAGCTTGAAATCCAATGATAAAACAAAAATAATGTAAATTTATACCTATTATCCTCCTTTAGATTTAAAAAATTATTATCTTTGACTTAAATATTTATATATATGACATACAATAATTATTTATACTTGTATATGACCTATAATAAATATGTAAAATTATATATTTTGCACGTGTCCTCCATGTGTCGTGTTCTCCACTTTTGGAAATTTTCCATGTCAGTGTGTCATTGTCGTGTCATGTGTCCATGTTCGTGCTTTTTAGACTGCTAGTGCAAACTATGCATTAATCATTAACAATTGTAAAGTGGACTTTGTGATAACATGGTAACAATAGGAAGTAATGAGTAACACTACCTGAAGCTTCTCCAAAGTCTTAGATAATGATGAAAAAATCCAAAGAATAAAGAAGGCATCCAATAGAGCAACTGGTAACACCAAAAAAAGCCTTGCTTTTCCAGAAAAGTCGTTGATATTTCCCAAATGTTCAACAAGCTCAAGGGCCTCTGAAGCCACAAGGTACGTCACACCAAGAAGAAGTACTTTTGAGGTTATAGCACCAAGAGTGGGCCGCACAACACCATAACCCATTGACACAACCAGAAGAAGAAGACGAGATACAGTCTTTTTGACAGCACTGAAGGTAACCGCCCATGTGGTTATTCCCATTGGTCTGCTTCCGGTGGCATTGAAATTTGCATATTCAAAATACCAGAATGCCATTTCACACATTCCCAGACCAATTACAGTTGTGATGTGATAGTGCAATTGTATTATATATTTCCAATATCGTACAAAGTGAAGAAACCATACGAGACCAAGAACAAGGTAAGCTAGAGACATTAAACCATAAAATGTCATCATGGGTGCCATTTTCCCAGGTAGATAACCTTCTGGGTTTCTCCACACCGTTCTTCCACTGATTAATGTGCCCTTGAGTTCTGGATCACAAAACATAAAATATAGATAATACATGCCAGTGCTATTGATCTCAACAGTCTGAAGATCCATTTTGGCCTCTTCAATTTTCCCTTCAAAGGTGGTCTGGATCCGTTTTGGCCACCCGGGGTTATCTGGGTCTTGGCGGATAATAACCTCTCCAACTTTGCAGGATCCATCATTGGCAAGAGCAGGGGTGCAGCATATTGCATCAGAATTCAAATAAGAACCCCCAATCTTATCCCTGTCTTTGACCTCAACTATAATAGTTTCAACCAATCCTGTCTTTTGCTGCATCTCATTTTGCTTACTGGTGGCCTCTTTTGTTCTACGAAAGATGATCGATTCAAACCTGAATTCACATAGCATAGGAAAAATAAGTACTTCAAACTATTATTGTCATGTTTTTGGTACAGATCCTCATTCAAGTACTGTACTTACCATTGACAAACAAGCTCTTTTAGCAGGATCATTTTCACTCTATACTATAGTGGAATCAACTAGGGGAGTCAAATGCAGAGATAATCAAATACAGGTCATGGTTACTACTCATTCTTGAGGAAATACAATCACAGATTTCAGAAAATAAGAACCTAGCTATACTAGTGCTCAAGTATAAAACAAACAAAGACCTCACCCAATGATGTTCAAATGTTATGTGAGAGAAAATTAGCTTGAATCTTTCCAATGACCTCTTAGTAGGTCCATGTTAAAGCATTTGGGTAAATCCCCCATTCAAAAATGGCAGAAAATCTAAACATCATATCAATTCTAGTCAGAAAATCTGTAATGGCAGAAATATTGCAACGATAAGTTCTTGGAAATGCAGTGGGAAGCTAACAAAAATGTTCATTGATTTGGATCTTGACCGAAGCACTTGCTCACACACGTACACATGTACACGTGTGCCACAAGTGAGAATAACTTCAATGAAATTCAAACTGACTCTATTGATAATCACGTTTCATGATTCATATTTTTGCTGTGCACGCACACAAGTAAGAATAGCTTCCAGTCTTGATTTCCTACAGTGAAGCTAAACTAACAATTGATCATCCATTCGTTTCATGATTTAGTCTTTGCTAAATTACTCATGAATTCAATCATTATAGTTACCACTTTTTACTCACTACATAGGCACTACTCTATTGGGTTCATTGAATGATAGGGAATGGAAAGGAATAGTAATTCCTTAGATTTTCCTATGGAATGACCATTGACACATGATTCCATTTGTAATGCATTTGTCATTATTTTGTAATCAAACTAAACATAAGAATGAATATTTTGATGGAATAATCATTCCATTGCATTTCGTTCCAAAGAACCAAACACTACCTTAAAGACTTTTCCTCTTTCACCAGACAGCCAAACTGACTATACAATATTGATTATTGAAATTGATTCAATAAAGTAAGAAAGAAATTGAAAGAATGTATGGGTTGAAAGAGGGTTGGGTTTTGAATACCTAATAAAAGACTTGCCATTGAGATTGAGGGGTTTATGTTGAGAAGCAGGTATAGGTTGTTTGGAAATGTGAGGGAGAATGAGCTTGGAAGCGTAGAGACCCTCACTGCCACCATGGAAGAAGAAGGAATTGAAGCGAGGATTGAATGGTTCGTTATTGTATTCATGGATCGAAGCTCTCACCTCTATAATCGACCAGCTCACAAACACAACCCCTACTATGTAACCATAGTACACCAGATCAGAATCACCACAACCTCTGTATCGCATCTCTCTTCTCTCTCTCTGTGGATATATGTATGTATGTATGTATAGAAATGTATTTATATGTAGTGTGTGTATGTATTGGTAGCGTGAGGTACAGCCTAGGAGGAAGAATGGAGAGACATAGAGAGAAGAGAAGAGAGTGATGGTGACAGTAAACATACAGTCAACAGTTCTCAAGGTTAAAAAAATAAAAAAACAGTTCTCAAGGTAAATTTAAAATTTTACTGTAACTTATCATTAAAGGCTCGGGCCTTTTTTTTTTTTTTTTTTGTGAAGTGGGTTGGTCTTTTAATTTTTTAAGTTCTGTTTAGTAGAGTTCTTGAGCATTAGTTTTAGAGCTTGAATTGAGCATAGTGTTTGTTTACGATTTTTAAAAATTAGTTTCACACTCATTTTTAAGAACGTTGTCAAAGGCAAAAGAATTTGTGCTAACTGATCGTCCGACCGATTGACCGAAACAGTGCAAATTTTTTTTTGTTTACAATTGACACATGTTAATTTTTATATATTCAATAAAAAATATTTTCTGAATTTTTAAAAAATTTTAATGAGTTTTAATAGAATTTTGAGTTGTGTTTTTGGTTATAAGTTATAAGTTTTTATATCAAATATCATATGTCATATCAAAAATTTCCTACTTAATTCAAAAAAAATTTCAAAACTTATTCACCAAATAAATTTTCTACACTCAAATCATAATTTCAAAACTCGCAAACTCAAAATACAACTCTATTTTCAAATCATATTTAGAAAACTTTACCTGTAGCGACCCTGATTTCTTCGTAACTCTTTATTTATTATTATTGCTTGATTTTATTTTTGACTTTATTAATTGCGTAATTATATAAGAATTTAACTTGATATTTAATTAATTTAATGTGTTAATTAATTATACATAATTAATATGAATATTTATATTTATATTTATATATTAAAAAAATTATTGTTATAAATTTTATATAAAATATATATATTTATATATATGATTTATTTGTAGAGTATAATATAATATAATAGAAAATTAGGTTATTATATATATAGTATAATATAAGTAGTCAACTGGGTTTTAATCACTTTTTGGTGGAAGATTTTCCATCAGCAGCCGTAGGAGAGAGAGAGATTAATCAAAGAAATTGAGAGAGAATTGAGAGACGGCAGCAATGGGAGAAAGATGAGAGGAAAGAAAAAGAAATGGTTAAGGTTTTGTTTTAGTGGTTTCATTAATTTTTTAAATATGTTTTTGATTTTTAAAAAAATATTGTGAGTATAAAATCACGTCCCTGTATTTATGTTTAATTCGTTATTTTTATTTATTTGATATTAGTTTGATTTTGTATTTATATAAAGATGATAGATTGATTTTAATTATTTTGTTTAGTTGTGTCTGTAAAGTTTAAGGTTTTTAGTTGATTGATTGATTGATTTTAATTATTTTGATTAGTTATATATGTCAGGTTTAGGGTTTTTATATGGATTTATTTTATGATTATAATCACACTCATGGTTATATAAAATTAAAATTAATTAGAAACTCGTAGATAAATTCCTTATACTCCACCATGACTCCATGGATTGTTATTTTTATTTGAGTGATGGTGAGGAAGAGTGTACAAAAAAAAAAAGTGAGAATTATAATATTTATTTGAATGCCTTAGGCTTGGCATTGTTATGTTGTTCTCATGAGTGAGATGTTTTGTATATGTATATTGTTGTATTGTTCTCATGGGTAGATGGGTGTTTTGATTTACTCGCGTACGTATATGCTAACCATCCGGAGAAGGTGGGTCAAACTCGGGATGATATTTCCGTGCAAGTTTGGCTTCAGAGTGGTGTTAGGTATACTGTAGGCACATGGGATATATGTGTAGACTGGAAGGGAAGGGCCGAAGTACAAAGAATTTAATTACGAGTTTATTGTTATAGTGTGAATTGTATTGATTTGTACAGGTTGAAAAATAGTAAACGACCTCGATAAATTATGAAATTTGAGTAGAGGAATGTATACGTGATTCTAGACAACTTTTGTGTTTTAACTTTTTATTAAAAAGATCGATTAGAACTTATAATCGGATGATCTTGGTTTCGTGTAAACTGAAGTAAAATATTATTCTGCATACTTTTTGTGTTTTGAACTTTTCCGAAAAAAATCATCTTAGGGCAGTTTCTGTTCATTTTCAGCTTCAGATTTTTCGATTGAATTCCGTTTAGGTTCTTCTATCAAGTTTTTCTCTCAACCTGTTCAATTTCTGTTAAATTCGTTCACATTGTCTTTTAGGAAATTTGATTCTATACAATTTTTGTTCTTTGAGTTTTGGTTAATTCAAATTATTTACGTATGAAACGGTGTATTTTTATACTTCTTCAACAAGTTACTTATAATTAAATTATACTAACTTTAGTTTTTGCAGGATGGTGAGTCTTACTAACTTTTTATGTGGGGGCTGACCCACCATATTTTTATTTCTATTTTGTTTATTTTATAATCAATTTATATTTCGTTGTGTACAAGTAAGAAACTAAATCTCGGAAAACTACCAATTCGTCTTGATGCAGTTAGAACTACTTATCTTGTCCCATAACAAGAATTAAATGTATTTTTATTTGTGTCTAGTGGACACGTGGGTGTTAAATCTTGTACTCATACCAGTATACCTGTATATTGACCCGTTTTGTCTCTTGGCAACTCGGGTGCGTTTTGTTTGAGCGCAGTCGAGTTTCCTTTGCAGGATTAGTTGGGGTTACGGTGGTGACGTAGAATAACTATAGTTGTTGAACATAACTCTCGGATTTCTTTTATTTTATTGAACTTAGGGTTGATATTAGTGTATGTATTTATTATTATTTTTTATGACTTTAGTATTGGAATAATTTGGCATGGTTTGTAACCGTATATTATTTAAGTTGTTTTGATTGGTTGTTGCTACCTTAATGTTGAGATATTAGTTAGTTATGAAATTATGGTGGATGGTTTGGTTGGCGTTTAGTTTTTTTTTTTTTTTGTTTCACCCTTAAGATTTGGATGATGGAATATTGATTGAGGTTTACTCCTAATTTAATATTTAATTGTCTAAATTTTGGGACGTGACACTACCGAACGCAACCTTAGTTTTTTTTTTATTATTTTAGTTTGGGTTAAAAAGTTTGAAAAAAAATGAAAGAATTATAATTTAAATGTGATATTTTATCTTATTAATTTTTTAATTTATTTTATCTTTTTATAATTATTTTAGCCTTTTAAAACCAACATGCCAAACGAAGACTTAGTTGGTTATTTGACTTTTTCATTATTTTAGTTTGGTTAAAATAGTTATATTTGAAAATTTGATTTTTTTTTTTAGTTGATTTGATGGTTTTGAGACAAAAAATAAAATAATTATGAATTAGATATGATATTTTATTTTATTGACTATTTTAAACTATTTTATTTTTTAATGAAATGTTTTAGCCTCATCATCTTTCCAAACACCTCCTTTTACCTCTCTAAAAATTTAGAAAATTAAATTAAATAAGTACACTTTGTTTGGTGATGTGACAAAATAATTTAAAATAACTACTAAGATAAAATATTATATTTAAATCATAATTATTTCATTTTTTTCTCTCACAACTATCAAATTAACTACAAAAAAAAGTTAATTATCATCATAAATATAACACCTTGCTTGTTTTCACTTTTCAAAAAGCACTTTTTATAAAATTTTACTTTCTTATTTTTCTTGTTTTTTTGTTTTTATTGATTTTTTTTTAATATTTTAAGCAATTTTTTTACTTTTTAGACACACCTAACATAAATACACCTAAAAAGTAAAAAAATTGTAAAAAAAATCTTTTAAAAATTTACTAAATACCAAAAAATAAAAAAAATACAAGAATTCAGTACATTTTTTATATTTTTATGTATTTATTAATTTTTTAAAATATTTTTTCACAAATTTTTTACTTTTTAAATACATCTAAGTAAGGTGCATTTAAAAAAGTAAAAAAAATGTTTAAAATTTAAAAAATACTTACTAAAAACAAAAAAACACGAAAATCAAAAAAATCAATTTTCAAAAAACTTAATCCCGAAAACTCAAACCAAACACACTGAATGTTTTTAGTTGGGCTAAAATAGCTAAATTTCCAAATCAACCCTATAAATTATCAAATTATTCTTTCTATTTTTTTATACATTTTTTCATAAAAAATTTAAAAATTATTAAAAAAATCAATTCTCAATAGGGCTGTAAATGAACATAATGAACAAGCTCGAGCTTGACTTGGTAAGACCTCGTTCAAACTCGATTGATTAAATTTGTTTGGTGTTCGAGCTCGAGTTCGATAAATTTTTAATAAACAAACCCAAACATTCTAAAGCTCTGCTGGCTAGTTAGCTGACTCGTTTAATATTTATTATTTATAAATTAAATAATGTAAAAATCTGTATAAAAAGTAAGATAAATATGTTATTTATATATTAAAAAAATATAAATGTAAATAATAGCTAACTATAGATAGTACATTTATATAATAGTGGCAGCAAATATTATTATTTTAATTAAATATTGACTTTTTTTTTAGAATGTTTATATATTGTATATATAATTTTATACTCAAAGTTTTAATTGTAACTTTAGTCTCATACATAAGTATAAATTTATAAATTTTTTGACTTGTTAAGACTCGTGAATAGACTCGAACTCGAGTCAAGCTTAAGCCAACTCAACTCGAGCTCGATTCATTAAATTTTTATTAAATTTGAGCTCGAGCTCAAGCTCGAGTTTGAATTTGTTAAAATATTAATAAACAAGCCCGAACATACTAAAGTTTGGCTCATTTGCAACCCTAATTCTCAAATACCTTTGTAGTCTCACATATTTTGTGCCTGTTTGGTGCAGCTTAAAAGCTGCTTATTTCAGCTTTCAGCTTAATTTAAACTATTTTGATGTGTTTGGTTTAGCTTATAGCTTATAGCTTATAGCTTTTTGGAAGTCAGAAATCAGCTTATTCCTTGAGTGGGGCAGGAGATGCTTAATTTATAAGTCAGAAATCAGCTTATGTTCATAGTTATAAGCTATAAGCTGTTTAGGCATAAGGTATAAGCGCTTTCTCACAGCTCTACCAAACAGGGCCTTTATATAATTACATTAATCTCTTTTGAGATTTTAATTCATAAAAATAATTCAAGACTCATATGAATAGATAAAATGATATTATTATTTATTTTTAGTTAAAACATTTATTTATTTTGAGTGTAATTTACCTAAAAGTAATTACAATTAAAAAAAGAGAAAATTGTTAAAAAGTTTAATCTAAGGCGGATAAGGTATTAGGTCTGTTGAATATTTTTTGTTGGTAAAAGATCCACGCTTTATTAAATAATTTGGTGAGAAATCATTTTATTTGTTTTGAATGACATTTTGTTTTCAATTTTATCCCTTAATAAATGTTACCTTTTTTCTTATCTATTGCCTTTTTTTTTACTAACTATTTGAATTTATATCTATCTGTTCAATTTTTTTTCTATTTGTTCAAATTTATATTTATTTGTTCAATTTTTTTGACTATCTGTTTAATTTTTTTCCCTATATTTGTTCAAATATATATCCAAATTTTATTATCTATTCAATTTTTTCATTTACCTGTTTAAATCTATCTATACCAATTTTATTATTTGCTCAATATTTATTACTAAATTCTATCTGTTGAAATTTTGATTATATCTATTCAAAATTTGTGTGAAATTTCATCTATTTGAAACTCTTATCCTAATTTTCCCTATCTGCTGGAATGTTTCTGTTCACATTGTTTTCCAAGCAGTGATCTAATCTATCCAACAACAAATCTATGCAAATTTGAACCATTACAGATCTGTTCAATGCTCTTACAGATCTGTTTCATCGTCAACAATAAGAACAAGAACAAGAACAAGAACTAGAACAAATCAACAACTACCCAAAAAAAATATAACAGGTAAACAACTACCCAAAAAAAAAAAATGTTCAAATTTTGAACAGATCTGGTCAACAACAACAAAAAATCAACATAGTTGTTCAGAAGCAGATGATGATAATGATAAAGAGTTTTTAGAAATCAAACTCCAACAGATCTGAACCTTGTTTTTTTACTAAGAAGAATACGAGAATAGATCTGAGCCTTGAACAAATCTAAACAGATTTGAGCTCAAATCTTTGAAAAAAAAAAAAAACACGATTGAGCGTTGTGATTCGAAGCAGCATCTGGAAAAATATATATATATATATACAAATCACTTTAGTTTTATTTATCCAATTCATAAATACGTGTATATCCAATTCTATCTGTTGAAATTTTGATTACAAATCACTTTAGATTTGAGATTTTAATCTATGAGTGATAAAAATTCAGATTTGAGATTTTTGTGCTGGGAAAACCACACTCTATGCTCAGATCTGTGTCAGGTGATGGTGGTGGTGTTTGAGAGAGAGATCAGGGCGATGGGTGTGGTGATGTCGTTGGCGACAGAGGTTGTGTTATCGGTAACGGAGGTGGTGGTGATGTCATCAACGGTAACAAAGGTGTCGTCGAAGAGATGAGATGAAGAGAGAGAAAGAGGAAGGTTTGGTTTTGTTCCTATTCCGCCATGTATACTATATATAGAGGTAATGCGGTCATTTTATAAGAAGTTATTCTTATAGACAAAGTATTGGAAAATTCTATTTCCACATACATATTTACGCACATCATTTTCCAATATACACATTTATTAATTTGACTATAGATTATTGTTCTCATTCCACACACTGCTTATTTCAATTATACCTTAACTTATTCATGTACACACATTACCAAAACCCTCGTTCCACACATCTATACCCAATTTCGGTTCAAACCCTTTCTTACCCACCTAATGTTCAAACTTATGCATCGAGAAAAACACAACCCATAAACTAAAAACAAAATCCAGAAAACAGTGTGTGTAGAATGGACGTGAGAGAGTGAGAGATGATGAGGTTGGTGTGTAGAGTGAACTTATGCTTCAAGCTTCTAAATCTGGTTAGCAGTGTGGCGGTTGTCTCCATTGGACCCACCACTTCCTCCGCTGTCTGCCACTCAGTGTGTGTAGAATGGACGTGAGAGAGTGAGAGATGATGAGGTTGGTGTGTAGAGTGAACTTATGCTTCAAGCTTCTAAATCTGGTTAGCAGTGTGGCGGTTGTCTCCATTGGGCCCACCACTTCCTCCGCTGCCTACCACTGATACGTACTCCATCGGTGGAAGTGGTGGTGGTAGTGGTGAATAGCTTCAACAACAGTAACTCAGGCAAGAGTTGTGAGGGTGATTGGGATTGTAACGTTGGTGGTTGAAAAAGAAGAAGAAGAAGAAGCAATGAATATTAGCCAAGTCATCGATTCTCGTGATAAATTGACTGTATTAATAATACTGATATACATCCTTCAGTGTTTATTATTATAAAATCACAGCAAAAACAAGAAGAAGAATATATGATCATAAATGAGAATGAAGAGGGTAATTTTTGGTAAAAATTGGGCCGAGCTATCAAATGGGCTTTGTGGCCCAAAGTGCCAAAGACTTGGTAAAAAGGCCGCAATGTTACTCCGGCCCAGGGAAGGCCGTAATGTTACTCCGGCCCAGGAAAGGCCGCAATATTACTCCGGCCAAGGAGAGGCAAGGCTACTCCGGCCTAAGAGAGACAAAGTTACTTCGGCACAGTGACTGTAAAAGATACTTCGGTCCGAAGGCAACTTGGAGTTATACCGGTATTGGGGTTAGACCGGCCGAAAGTCGTTGGTTCGGTCTAAGACCGTACCATGGGTTCTACATGGAAAGCTGAGACAAGAAAGGGAAAACACAAGAACCGAACTAAGGGTGAGTTCGGTTTACTCAATGGCTCTGCATAGCCAAGCTTATTTCGGTCATATAGTAGTTCGGCCAAAGTAAAAACCATCCCACTTGGTTTAAGCAGTGGGGGAGGGTGTAAAAGGATAAGCATTATCCTTAGGAGTATGAATACTAGGAGGACTCGGCATGGAGGAATAAAAGTCCTACTAGGATTGTGCCACTGGAAACTTATAAAAGCTCACAAACATCACCTTGGAGGAGGTAATTGAACACAATCTTTCTGAGAACATAGAGCTTTGTCTATTTGTCAAGTTTTCTGACTTAGGCATCGGAGAGGTTTCCGGCACACACCCGCCGGCTAGCTCACGTTTGTGTTTTCAGGTAACAAAGCGACGTCGTACGGAGGAGCGTGGACTTGGTCAACAGGATTATACGAGGAGAATTATTTCTTCCCCGTACAATTGGCACCGTCTGTGGGAAGAACAGACAAGAACAAAAAACCTCTTGACTAAGCTTCTCCTTTTCTCAATCAATGGCGCACATTGAAGAACTACCACAGTCCGCCGTCGACGGGCTAACTCCAGAAGGGGGCGCAAGACGTGAAGGATTACCTTTTGTCCCTCCCATGGCGGACTTGGAGCCCCAAAGACATACCTCCAGGAGGGATGCTAGGGGGAGATGGACTCACAGCCCCCGTCAGTCCCATTCTCAAAGTCCCGACAGACAAAGACGGAGGATTGACCCTCAAGCTCTGGAAGATCGCGTAAAAGAACAAGATGAATTGATAAAGAAGATGGCGGCGGACATGGAAGCCTTGAAGCACCAGATGAAGAAAAAAGAAGTGGCGACAGGAGGGGCGCAAAAACAAGACGCCCCCTCGCCACTCGGAAAATCGTAGTAGGAATACTACACCTTCGCAAGGAGAAAACAGAAGCCTCAGGACAGGCGACACTCAATCCTGGTCTTCCAGAACTCGTCACTCCAGGTCTGAGAGGACGAGATCTGAAAGGTCATACACTGAAGGAAGCACATATTGGCCCTCACATTCACACCAAACCAGATCTAGACAGACAGAATTACCCAGATCATCCGACTTACGAACCGTGCTCGAAGAAAAAGCACGATGCAAGGAGGATGCCAGGGCAAGGGATCCACATAGAGTTTCAGCCTTACAGCGGTTGGCCCCTCGGACGCATGGAAGCGTCGAGGTTGGAATGCCAATACCGCGACCGGCCTACGAACCAACGGACAAAGCATTGGCAAGACTACAGACTTCGCCGTTTGTTCCAGCAATCGAAAACGCTCCCCTACCATCAAGCTTCCTTCAACCGAAATTCACAACATATGAAGGAAAGACGGACCCGTATTCACACTTGAGCCACTTTCGCCAAGTCATGGCTGTGTACAGGCGAAACGAGGCTTTAATGTGCTTACTCTTCCCATCAAGCCTTGGCGACCTAGGCTTGACTTGGTTCGAAAAGCTCCCAGAGGGCAGCATAGCCTCCTGGGCCCAATTGGCAGAAGCGTTCGTAACAAGGTTTCGAACAAACACTAAAACGCCGGTGGAAATAGACCAGTTGCTCTCCATCGACATGGGTGAAAAAGAGACCCTCAGATCTTACAACAGTCGCTACTGGGAGACATTCAACCAGATTGGAGACTGCCCCACCAATCTAGCCATTGCGCAGTATAAAAGAGGCCTTCCAGTCAGAAACAGACTAAGGGACTCGATCACCATGACGCCACCCCTTACCATGGAAGCCCTGATGGAGAGAGTGCATCAGCACATCAGGGTAGAAGAGGATGGCGCACGTGCCAAAGCAAAATCTAGTGCAACCGCAGTACCAGAAAAGAAGACCTCAGCAAAGGTCAATACAGTAGATCGGCAGAATAAAAACGGGCGTGGCAGACGAGATAACGGAGAAGACCCAGACAAAAGATGGTTGAGAATCCACACTGCCATAACAACGGTGTTCAAAAAACTGATATATCGGATTCTGAGCGAAATAAGAGATGAGCCTTTCGTCAAGTGGCCAGCCAAGTTAGGAGAAGCCCAGAAGGATTATGACGAAAGATCACGGTGCACCTTCCACAAAGAAAAAGGGCACCGCACTGAGAATTGCACGCCATTGAGACAACACTTGGAAGAGTTGGTGGCAGCAGGCCATTTGGACAAATATATTGAAGGAGGGACGCAACCAGCCCTCTAAGATCATAATAACCATCCCAACGGAATGCCAATCGATGCACCGCCTCAAGGTATTATCAATGTAATACATGGAGTCTTTGAACCTGAGCGTGTATGCGAGCTCAGGGGATCAATCAAGAAGGCTGAGCACTTTAGAGAGGTGCTAAGTGCCCTACTAGCCATCAAGAAGGGAAAGACAGAGGCAACAAATGTAATGTCCTTTTCGGATAAGGACTTGGATCGAATATACTGTCCTCACAATGATGCCCTAGTCGTCACTCTCCGAGTCAAGGATTTTGACGTCAAGCGGATTCTGATTGACCAGGGTAGTTCATGTGAAATCATGTACTATGACACATTCAAACAACTGAAGCTACAAGACAAAGACTTGGCGCCTGCAGTTTCTCCCCTAATTGGATTCAACTCCATGCTAGAATGGCCCGTCGGCAAAATAATTCTTCCAGTCAGAGCAGGAAGCGTGACAAAACAAGTGGAATTCTGGGTGTTGAAAGTCCCCCTCCACTTACAACATCATCCTGGGCAGAACATGGCTGCATGCCATGCGATCGGTGGCGTCATCTTACCACCAAGTAATGCGGTTCCCCAATGACACTGGTATAATTGAAGAAGTCTATGGAGATCAGATCATGTCAAAGCAATGTTTCGCCACGGTGAATGGCAGCCGCGCTGCCAAAGGATACGTTCATTCGGTGGAAGAACCGGAAAGTAATGAACTATTCGCGGACGTCGGTAAAGAGACTGATCAGAAAGCGGTGGAGGACTTGGTGGAGGTAAAAATAGATGAGAAGAACCCGGATAAGTTCTTCTTGCTTGGCTCATCGTTGTCCAGTGCTGAGAGATTAGAGGTCTTGGAATTCTTGACCTCTAACATCGAAGTGTTTGCCTGGACGCCCTACGACATGCCAGGCATTGATCCAAACTTCATCAGTCACCAAGTCAATGTCCACCCATCCGCCAGACCAGTCATTCAACGCACACGCAGATCGGCACTCCACCATGCCGAAATAGTGGCAGAAGAAGTAGGCAACCTGTTGGAGGCAGGAGCAATTAGAGAAGTGCACTACCCAAGATGGATCTCCAACACAGTCGTAGTGCCAAAAAAGAATGGACAATGGCGTGTCTGCGTCGACTACAAAACTGTCAACAAGGCCTGACCAAAAGATAGCTTTCCTCTACCAAGGATAGATCAACTGGTGGACCTGACGGCAGGGCACAACCGACTCAGCTTTCTGGATGCATACAGAGGCTACCACCAAATCGCCATGCATGAATCAAACCAGGAGGTCACATCCTTTACAACACCAAGGGGATTGTACTGCTACAAGGTCATGCTCTTTGGCCTAAAGAACGTAGGGGCGACATTCCAACGGATGGTCACCAAGATGTTTGAACCATTGTTAGGCAGAACAATGGAGGCTTACATCGACGACACGGTGGTCAAAAGCAAGGATGAGAATGACCATCTTAGGGACTTGGGAGAAATGTTTGAAGTCTTGAAGAAACACAAGTTACGCCTCAATGCGTCCAAGTGCGCATTCGGAGTTGGATTTGGCAAATTCTTGGGCTTCCTTGTGACCAACCGGGGTATAGAAGCAGACCCCTCCCAGATCAAAGCAATCCAGAAGTTGGAGAGACCAAACTCAGTCAAAGAAGTACAGCATCTCACCGGCATGGCGGCTGCGCTCAATCGGTTCATAAGCAGGTCATCAGACAGACTACGACTATTCTTCCAAGCTTTAAAAGCCAAGTTTGAGTGGGATGAAGAATGCGACCAAGCTCTGGAAAGCTTGAAGGAGTACATGTCTTCCCCACCACTACTTGTTACTCCAGTACCGGGTGAAGAACTCTTTTTGTACTTGGCAGTCTCTCAGTACGCAGTTAGCGCAGTGTTGGTTCGTGCAGAAGGAATACAACACTTGCCCATCTTTTATGTCAGCAAGACATTATTGGGAGCCGAAACAAGATACTTGCCCTTGGAGAAACTAGCATTAGCATTAATGATGGCCTCCAGGAAATTGGCGCACTACTTCCATGCCCACACCATAGTCGTCCTCACAACCTTTCCACTAAAAGCTCTGTTTGAAAGGACAAACTTTAGTGGGCGAATTTTGAAGTGGGTAGTAGAGTTGGGACAATTCGACATCAAATTCCAACCCAAGACCGCAATAAAAGCCCAATCTTTGGCAGACTTCGTCGCAGAGTTTACTCCTGGTAGTCATCATATCTGCCCAGTCGACCTAACTGACACAACCGAACTAGGGATGGAAGTTGACGCCGGAATAGCGCAACCCCTAGCAGAAGACACTCAGTCAGACTCCAAAACAAACCAAACTAAAAACAGCAAGGAAGAGGCAAACCAAGACTCACCAAAAGCCCAAACAAATGGCGAGGGGCGGACTGCAAGCATGGACATTGAAGAAAACACTACTCTTGACCCCACGACATCATCTGATCCTTCCACTTGCTGGAAGTTATTCGTTGGAGAGATGTGGAAGCTCTTTGTGGATGGAGCATCCAACCGGCATGGTGCAGGGCATGGCATAGTCCTCATCTCTCCAGACGGCCTGGTTGTAGAACAAGCAATCAACCTTGGCTTCCCAGCATCCAACAATGAAGCGGAGTATGAGGCGCTTCTCGCAGGACTCAAGTCAGCATACTACATGAAGGCCACCGAACTAATGGTATACAGTGACTCTCTGCTGGTGCTAAACCAAATTTCTGGCGAATACGAAGCAAAGGATGACAGAATGGCCAAGTACCAAGAGTTGGTCAGAACAGAGATCAAGAAGTTTGATGTAGTAAGGATAGAACAAATTGGTAGGGAGGAAAACAGCAGAGCGGATGAACTAGCAAGCTTTACTTCAATGGCAGATACATCCGTCCCTCATCCATTACTCCTTGACTACTTACCAAGACCAAGCATAGAAGACCCCGAAGCAGAAGAGGTATATTGCACAGAATTAGGCCCCCTCTTGGATGGATCCCATCATCCTGTTCCTAAAAGACGGCATCCTACTAGAAGAGAAAAAAGAAGCCAACAGAATAAGAGCAAAGTTGCAGCGATTTTGGCTATCTCCATCTTTGGCACTTTACAAAAAGTCATTCTCAGGGCCTTACCTAAAATGTGTTCATCCTAGCAGAGTGGAAGCATTCTTGTTCGAAATATACGAAGGGGTGTGCGGAAGTCATCAAGGGGGAAGGTCGCTAGCTTACAGGGCCATTTCGCAAGGATATTGGTGGCCATATATGCAAGCAGACTCAGAGAAATATGTGAAGAAGTGTGAGAAATGCCAAAAATTCGCGCATATCAAATACATCAACCAGCTAGAGAACTCCTACCATTGACCAGCCCATGGCCTTTCGCAATGTGGGGCTTGGACATAGTAGGACCACTTCCAACAGCACCCGGCGGCAGGAAGTTCTTTCTCGCAGCAACAGACTACTTCACAAAGTGGGTGGAAGCAGAAGCATTGGCATCAATCAAAGAAAAAGACGTGAAGAAGTTTGTTTGGCAGAATATCATCACTCGGTTTGGCATACCAAAAGCACTGATCTCAGACAACGGTACTCAGTTCGATGGCAGAATCTTCAGAAGCTTTTGTGAAGAGTACAAGATAGAGTTCTACAATTCTACACCGACATATCCTCAAGCAAATGGGCAAGCAGAAGCATCAAATAAAGTCGTCTTGGATGGACTAAAGAAAAGGCTAGAGAAGGCAAAAGGCAAGTGGGCAGACGAACTTCCTCATGTTTTATGGGCATACCGCAGCACACCTCGGCGATCGACAGGAGAAACACCATTTTCCTTAGCCTACAGAATGGAAGTTGTAATCCCACTGGAAGTTGGCCTCCCCACAATTCGAAGCGAAAATTTTGATCCAGACTTGAATGAAGTTGCCATAACATTGGAACTTGACCTTGCAGAAGAAAGAAAAGAAAAAGCACTAGTTCACATCGCCGCATACCAACGAGAGTTGATCAGAAAATACAACAAAAAAGTACATCCAAGACAATTCAAGATAGGCGATTGGGTACTGCGCAGAGTAATGGGAAACACTTTGATCCCAGGAGATGGAAAGTTAGGGCCAAACTGGGAAGGTCCTTACAAGGTGGTTGGGTTAGCAGGCAAAGGGGCATACCACCTAGAAGACAAGGATGACAAGGCAATCCCTAGGCCATGGAATACGGCAAATCTCAAGTTATTTTACTTTTAGCTTTTCTTTTTCAAACATATGTAATTCTTTCTTCCTTCAATAAAACGAGAAATTCTTTTCAGCACAAGTTGTTCTTTGTAAAAGTTAGCTTTAAGGTTAGGCACATTGCAAGCATTTTATTCTAAGATTAGCTGGAAAAACTAACTTAGAGGTTGGCTGGATTAAACCAACACCTTCCTAAGCCCAGGATAAGGATCCAGGCTGCAGGACGTTTGGTCGGAATAACCAAACATTATTCTAAGTTAGCTGGAAAAACTAACTTAGAGGTTGGCTGGAATAAACCAACACTTGTTACTCTTCAGCCGAAGTAAGTGCAAGGCTGAAGAGTGGTTGGCTGGAATAAACCAACACTTGTTACTCTTCAGCCGAAGTAAGTGCAAGGCTGAAGAGTGGTTGGCTGGAATAAACCAACTCTTGTTACTCTTCAGCCGAAGTAAGTGCAAGGCTAAAGAGTGGTTGGCTGGAATAAACCAACTCTTGTTACTCTTCAGCCGAAGTAAGTGCAAGGCTGAATAGTGGTTGGCTGAAATAAACCAACTCTTGTTACTCTTCAGCCAAAGTAAGGGTATGGCTGAAATTGGATTGGCTGGATTAAACACTTTGTACTCCTCAGCCGAAGTAAATATATCGGCTAAGGAGTGGTTGGCTTGTAAGCATAGTTTAACCACCTAAAACCGAAATAACTGTTGGAGTAACTGAAGGCATTACAAAGTACAGGCATACATATCAAAACCGGAACAAGAGTTCAAGCAAAATTTTTCATTCATTGAAACTATTACAAAGAAGGTTCATAGTTCGGTTACAACGGCAAAAAGCAACGAAGAAAAAAAACATAATCAGGAAAAAAGTTTTTCAATTTCGGCGTCAAAAGCCGCATCACCAGCAACTTGAAGACCGGTTTCAAGAGGAAGTTCACTCTCGGTTGCCAAGATGCTTTCGGTTGGAACCACGGTTTCATTTGGCCGTTCGATAGGTAGGTCCTCTACCATGGGCTCCAACCGAAGTGATGGGTCTGCACTAACAACCGGAATGTCTTCGGGAGCAGAGGAGTCATCAGAATCTGAGTCTTCCAGAAATTCTTGTTGCAAGGCATCCGCATACTCCGCAAGGGACTTCGGTATAAAGTAAGCTGGAGGGTCGAAGACCTCGGTCTGTTGATCATGACCGAGCTTCTCAACAGCCGCCCTCCAGCCGCACTTGAAGAACAGCTCCTTGGCAGCGTCGCACTGTTTAACATAGGCATCTTCTGCCTTCTTGTAACCCTGCTTGTACCCCTCCTTTTCGGCTTCCTCTGCGCTCTTTTTTAGTTGAGTTATTTCAGTGTCTTTTCTCTTCTCAAGCTTCACCAACTCCCGCAGATACTTGTCTTTCATAGCGATGGCGGCTTTCTACTTCTCCGCTTCAGCCGAATTAACCAGATCGGCAAGTCAGCCGTTCTCTACTTGCATCTCGGCCATTTTCTTTTTAGCTTCTTCTAGCTCGGCCACCTTTGCCTCGGCTTCCGCCATTGCCTGCCTTGTGGTTTTTCTAAGCTCTTGGACTTTCTTGTAAGTAATGTTGTTCTTCTGTAAGGCCTGACAAAACGAAGAGTCTCTTGAGCCGAAGTGAAAGTTGGAAAATTTAAACAGAAAAAACGGACAGAGCTACTTATCAAAATCATGGACTTCGATGTAGACTGGATGGACTTCATCTCGGTGTTCAATTGCTTGAGGTGGTGCTCCATGTCCTTGGGGAGGCACACACTTTTGGCCAGGTTAAAAGCCAATAGATGATCTTTTTCAGCAACAACAGAATCAGAAGCTTTGATGTCTCGGTCGTTGAAGGTTAGCTGCGGAGCCCATTTCGAAGATTCTGCTCGGTCAGTTTGCTCTGGTTGGAGGGTAGGTTGAGGACTTTGGGGGATGGATTCAACCTCATCGACAAGTTGCTGTTCGGTCGATGTAGATCGGGCACGTTTGGAAGGGCGAGATGAAGAAGGTTGCTGAGAAGGGAGGGCCACAACGGCAGGCTGCGTTTCTAAGGATGGTTGCACTTCGGCCCTAGTTGTTGCGGTCAGAAGGGCCCTCACTCTGCTTTTCTTCGCCATCTCTTCTTCAGCTGTTAGTGGGACAAGTCGTATTTCAGGCAAGTTTGGGTTCGGTTCAGGTGCTTCCTCTAGAAGGAAATCGGTCACTCGGGCTTTTCGACGACCGCTATATCTGTAGGTCGGCTCAAAGCTTAGAAGCTTAGCCCAACTTCTTTCCTTAATCCGTAGTGCGGCTCGAAGTATGTTCAGATTTGGGTAGCTGTAATAGGAGGCAAGATGAGCTAAGTCTGCAAAAAGGATACAACTGTTAAGTCGGTTATAACATCTGAAACCGAAGTACAAGAAAAAAATATAAAACCGAGGTAAACTTTACCAGGTTCTCCTTTCTTCCAGTTAATACTTCGGCCTGGGATTTGGGCTTGGTGATCCTCAAAATTGCCTGATACCTAGAAGAAGTCATCATCATTAACATCCTTATCCGGTGTATTTTTTATTATCTTTTCTCTACGTCGGCGTATCCTAAGGTAATAAACCCAGCCATCATCTTTGGAACCTATGGAGTATTGGTGGAAGATTTCGGCTAAACCGAGGTTCAGGCCTGTTTGGCGGTTTAGCTCGGCGATACCCATTATTATCCGGTATGTATTGGTGGATAGCTGGGTTGGGCATAGTCTGGTTTGCCTAAGAAATTCACAAATTAAAGGCTGGACCGAGAACCTTAGTCCGGTTTCTATAATGGATAAAACAGTAAAGGGGACGAAGCCTTGGTTATTCCACGGAATAGTTTTCTTCCTGGCTAAGGTAAGGTGTACATCGTCTGGAATGCCATAATCCCTTCGGAATTCGGCCATACCACCAGGGGTCTCTACCAAGTACCTATACTTACCCATTTGTATAATTTACCAATAAGTTATATCGGTGCAAAAATTGTGCCCAGTAGCTCGGTTGAGCGCACGCAGGAGTGCCTGGGTAACCTAAGTCTGCAAAGTAGAAAACAAAGGGGTTAAGCACAGATCATTGGACTGTGCTACAAATTAAAAACAAGGTAAATGAGCCCTGTTTCGGCTTTATGGGCTGGTTCTGTTTCGGTTCTGCACAACACTCGATAGTTCGGTTTGAACTTATTGTGCGCAAGATCGGTTTTCCTTTAGGATTTGTTATCTCGGTTCGAACAGTGGGTTTTTTGCTTCGGTTAAGCCACTAGGGGCAGCTTTCTGAGTTTGGTTTAGAAACTAAGAAAGCTGGCTTAGCCCCAAAGGGCTTAGCTCGGTTGAAGACTAAGGTTCTTAGTTCAATGTATTCAGACTTCGTTCGGTGATCTTATTTCGGCTAAAGTGAATCAGGAGGTTATTTTTTGAAGCTACTGTCATCTCCACAAGTCCTAGTTCGGCTATTGACTAAAGTAATCTACCACTAGCACAAAAACAGTATCCTAGTTCGGTTGGGGCGAGATTTTGGATCTAAAACTAGTTTTTTATAGAAGTTCATACACACATGAGCTCTGCTATTATTTTTTCGTGAAAGTACAGAAGCAAAAGCAATAAATGGAAGAAAGTGTTTGCAAAAAGCATACAAAACAAAACTATACAGATGGTAAAGCAGACAAAGAGCAAGAAGGATAGGCTTGCTTACCCGAATAAGAAAGAAGCTAGGAAATGGAGGCAATGGCAGCAATGGAGGCACGAACACAGCAAGCTCAAAACTCAGGGGCTCAGGAACAAGGGAGAGAAGAAGGTGAATGGTTCAAGAATGAAAAAGAGTGTTTGGTGAAATGAGAGAGAGGGAAAAGAAAAGGGAAGAAGCGGGAACTGTTCAAAAATTGCGAAACACGAAGATGGCGTTGACAGCTGCCTTTTACGAATGGGGACGTGCCACGTGTATACGGAAAGGGAAGCGTTACAGTCGTGATTGAACAGACGTTTTGACCGAACAAAGTGAAGCCCGAAGTAAAATTAGCTCGGCTGGAGAGCCTAAAGGTTTTTAGCTCGGCTGGAAAGGCTTAATAACTTCAGCTCGGTTGGACTGGTAATCCCAATCATGTTGTGCAGATGGAATTAAGGGGCAATTGAGAGGGTAATTTTTGGTAAAAATTGGGCCGAGCTATGAGATGGGCTTTGTGGCCCAAAGTGCCAAAGACTCGGTAAAAAGGCCGCAATGTTACTCCGGCCCAGGGAAGGCCGTAATGTTACTCCGGCCCAGGAAAGGCCGCAATATTACTCCGGCCAAGGAGAGGCAAGGCTACTCCGGCCTAAGAGAGACAAAGTTACTTCGGCACAGTGATTGTAAAAGATACTTCGGTCCGAAGGCAACTTGGAGTTATACCGGTATTGGGGTTAGACCGGCCGAAAGTCGTTGGTTCGGTCTAAGACCGTACCATGGGTTCTACATGGAAAGCTGAGATAAGAAAGGGAAAACACAAGAACCGAACTAAGGGTGAGTTCGGTTTACTCAATGGCTCTGCATAGCCAAGCTTATTTCGGTCATATAGTAGTTCGGCCAAAGTAAAAACCATCCCACTTGGTTTAAGCAGTGGGGGAGGGTGTAAAAGGATAAGCATTATCCTTAGGAGTATGAATCCTAGGAGGACTCGGCATGGAGGAATAAAAGTCCTACTAGGATTGTGCCACTGGAAACTTATAAAAGCTCACAAACATCACCTTGGAGGAGGTAATTGAACACAATCTTTCTGAGAACATAGAGCTTTGTCTATTTGTTAAGTTTTCTGACTTAGGCATCGGAGAGGTTTCCGGCACACACCCGCCAGCTAGCTCACGTTTGTGTTTTCAGGTAACAAAGCGACGTCGTACGGAGGAGCGTGGACTTGGTCAACAGGATTATACGAGGAGAATTATTTCTTCCCCGTACAATTAGTTATGGATTTGGTGGGATTGATTTTAAGAAGCATAAGCAACTGATTTCATTTCATTCCAAGGCGAGGGTCGTCACAATGGCTGGAAAGTCGGAGATGTCGGCATGAATGAATCCAAAGGAGAGAGAGACCAATGAAAGAAATTTCAGGGAAAGGTTGAGGAGTAATTAAGGGTGTGTTTTGATGTCTATTATAGTCATTTTGTTTTTAAGATATAATTGTCATTAAAAAAATATTTCATTAAATATGTATACAAAGGTAAGTAGGTGTGTGAGTTTCTCAAAGTATTTTAGAGTGTGAATCTTTAGATAACAAAAATTCAAAATTAAATTTACCAAAATTTATAGAACATTCCCTTTCATGTGAGCTCACTGAGCTATTTGCGAAAACCTCCTTTTTTTTTTTTTATAGAACTGTAGCAAGCTGCTATAATGGATTATGGAGGCCGTGATCGGTGCAGCTTAGGGGGCTGCGTATATATATATTTTTAATTATTATTTTTTTAAATAAATTATAAATACATTTACGAGTTTTGTTTAAAATATAAATTGTCCCTTATAATTTTAGAAATTATATCTTATCTTTTGAAATTTATAATTTTATAACATAATTTTATTAATAGATTATCAAATTAATTGACAGTTTTTAATGATATTAGAAATATATTTCAATTAATAATTTACGTAATTTTATTATTAAATATGAGAACAATTAGAAATTTCACTTTTTTAAGTAATTTTGATAAATAAAAAATTTCAGACAAAGAGATATTTACAATTTATATGTTAAACAAATTTCAGAGAGTGTATTTGTAATTTATCTTCTTTTTTTTTTCAATATATATATTTTGAGAGTATGTACTCGAATGTTTGATGTAATTTTTTATAACTTATGAGGCAAAGATACTTGAATTAATTGAAAATTTTAATTATTGAAAAATTGAGAACATTAATGTTTTAATTTATACTTTCGGATTAATTTTCTACTTTTGGTAATGAATTTTTTAGTTGACTTTTTGATTTTTTTGACTTTTTTTGCCTGACTTTTTTAGTCATTTGGATATTCTTGTTTGACTTTTTTAACTTTTTGATTTTGGAATGACAAAATTATCTTTAGTATAAAATGATGCTTTTTTGACTTTTTATTTGTATATAGGGTAGTTTGATACTTTTGTAACTTTTTTTTCTTTTTGTAATTTTATAATTTTTTTTTTTTATCTTTTGTGATTATATAGCCTCACAAAAATGCCAAACCAAGACTTACTAGAAACAACCGACTCGGAGTTCCATTAAAAAACATTTTTTTGGAGGCCCAAGTTGGCAATGACCTTTGTTCCAACTCAAGCTTATTGAAAAGAGGATTTTGATCCAATGATGTGAAGAACGAGAGATACTCAATTTGTAATGATTTTCTTGTGATTTTTATTAGATAAAACACATCAACAAATGACATATCTTAACATCTAAACTTAAAAATTCAATAAAATAACAATAAAATATTTTTAAACTACACATCCAAAAATGACATAATTTCACTTCAACTTTAAATTTGAATCATTAGATTATCACAATAAGATCATGACAAAATTATGTTGAGTGTGCCAAAATGACATTTATACCAGTAAAAAACTTGTCAAAATTTGACATTTTAATGCTATTCCATGTCAAATTATAATGATTGATAGAAAAAAATGATATTACAAATCAAATGTTCAACTCGCCGTGCCCTAATTTCATTGTGCCCTAATTTCATTATATTTTGAAATGAACAATGAATCCTAAGAAGAGAAAAATGTACATAACTCAGCTGTTCTCATTTCCATTTGCTTGTTCTTCTTCTTATTTATTTTTAATTTTTAATTTTTACCTATAATTTAAATCCCAGATGAGGATGTCCGGTTTATCCTTTGGGCACCCAATTTTGGACCAGCAGGTTTCGCACCTCGTCCTCGCCCAGCTGACAAAGGTTTGGCCCTTGTGGTAGGTGGAGCAGCAGCAATGGCAGACCATGGATCGTCATTGTCAACTGTTCCACTGGTTTTCAAGTTCAAAGGTTTTGAAGTCGATCTGGGAGGAGGGGCAGCTATCAAACCCCACAAGTCATCATCTTCGGCTTTGGTAATCTTCAGAGTATTTTTTGGTACCAAACTTGAAACTGAGAAAATAAAAAATCTCACATTAGATAGAGACTTCTCTGAAAAAGTAATCATATATAAAAACAGCTTAAAAGGAAGGTTTGACTTTAAGAAGTCAACACTTAGAGGTACAATTATTAATAACAATAAAATAAATAAATAAACAAACAAACAAGGAATGAAAGAAAAAGGTATTATTACTTTAAGAAGTCAACACCTAGATATATAATTATTAATTTAATAATAATAAAATAAATAAATAAACAAACAAACACGCCATAGTAAACAATTGTTGGTTGTTCATAACTGTCTAGTACCTTTTGTTAAAACCTACCATCACCTACTACACCTACCACCACCTACTACCACCTACTACACACCTACCACTACCACCTACTACCACCTACTCCACTACATCTCCTATATAAGGAGCCCCTCACCATTTGTAATATATAACATACATCAATCAATAATACATACAATTTATTCTCTCTCTATCAATTTATTTTACATGGTATCAGAGCAAGGTTAAGCTCTTGGTATTCTTCGCCTTCCGGCGGGCGGCAACTTTGTCTTGACCGCCCGCCGGACCTCAACCAATTTGAGACCTCCATCAACTCGCAAGACCTCTCTCATACTTTCTCTTTCTAGAACAAGCCATGGCTCGAAACCATGCGGGTTGAAGTCAGATCTGTCATCGAATAACACCAGCTTCTTCTCCTCCTTCTTGTCTCTGAAATCCCTAAAGCTGAAGACGAAGCAGCAGGCTCTCCTGATCCGAGTCACTATCCTCGACCTGCTTCTACATCTTCAAGCTTGCCTCCTGCTGTTAGCGGATCTCTTACAGATCTTAGTTCCCATACTGCACAGTTGGGACATCCAGGGTCAAGTTTCCAAGGTAGTTTACCTTTGTATCAACCTGGGGCAAATTTAGGGTCACGGGGGCCTTCACCCCCTATTCCAAGTGCGAATGGAAGTGGATTAGCTATGCCAATGTACTGGCAAGGATTTTATGGCCCCCCAAATGGTCTCCCTCAGTTGCACCAGCAAACTTTGCTTAGGCCAACACCTGGACTATCAATGCCTCCTTCCATGCAGCAGCCGATGCAGTATTCTGGATTCAATGCCCCTTTTCCAACTGGAGCATCTAACTTGCCTGGTTCAAACTTGCCAGAATATCCTTCTCCCCCCTCTCTCTCTGCATCTCTACTCTCTCTCTCTCTAAAAAAAACCAGGGGACTGCAGTTTGATTTCTTGCTCGGTCTGTTCTGCTGCTGCAACTATGGCGGCAGAGACTTCTAGATCTACTTCATCGGCCGATTCTTACATCGGCAGCTTGATTAGCTTGACTTCCAAGAGTGAAATGAGATACGAGGGCGTTTTGTACAAAATCAACACTGAAGAGTCCAGTATTGGATTGCGAAACGTGAGATCATTTGGAACGGAAGGACGGAAAAAGGATGGTCCACAAGTTCCTCCGAGTGACAAGGTTTATGAGTACATACTATTCCGTGGAAGTGATATCAAGGATTTACTGCACCTGTTCAGACCTCACCTCCCATTAACAATGATCCAGCTATTATTCAGTCTCCCTTTAAACCCTCTCTTTTCCTTTCTTTTTCTTTTAATATTTACCTCTACTACCTTTTGTCTTTCAAATAAAGCCATCACCTTACACCATACACTACCAGCGCACATGCTTTCCATTAATATATTATTATTATTATTATTATTAAAAAAAATAAAAATAAAAAAACACGATTTTATTATTCCACCACTCTTCTTTTCTTTAAACATAACACCCTCTCTCCACTCATTCCTTTTATTATTTTTATTATGCACACACTCAGACTCCATGTGCTTTTTGACCCTTTTTATCCACCCTTACACACACCCACAAATATATTTTGATTACCCTTCCAAACCAAACACTCTCCATTTTTTTTTTTATTTGTTCTGATATTCAACGTTGAAAAAAAAAAAAAAAAAAAAAAACGAAGAAGACGAACTGCACACCAAACTCATTTTATTCATATCGGGGCTCACCCCGATCACCATTTTACACCACAAAAAAAAAAAAAAAACAAAACAAAAAAACACAACACAACACAACCCACACACAACAACCTCATCCACAGGCGGGGTTTTTTCTTCTCTACTCTGCCGCCGGTCTTTTCTTCTTGCCTCCGTCCTGGGTGGCCCTTGCCGGTGTTGCCTCCGTGTTTCCCACTCCACTGGGCACGATCACTACTCCCTGCTCCTCCACTGCAGCATATGGCGGCCCTCCAAATCGGAACATCACGATGGCCTTCCGCTTCAGCTCCTTATTTTCCGCCTTTAGCACACTTATCTCTGCTCGCGCATCCTTATACATGCGTTGGAGCAGAGCCAGTTGGGCGTTTAACTGCTGCACCTCATTTGTCCTACTCTGCAGCCGGTGCGACAAATTTATGACTGCAGTCATGGTCTCCACGCATAACTTCAATGTATACTGATTGGCCTCAATATCTGTTTGTGCTGCCATTCTTTGCTCCACAGACCGCATAGGAAAGGTCAGCGGAGCAAACTCAGGGGCACTTGGTTGAGGTTCATGGGCAACCGCACCGGCTATCTCTCTTGTGGACTCGTTGAGGTCGGGAAAGAGAGTGAGCAGACCACGGGAAGAAGAGGCCATGTTCTGGGTAGCTGAACGGGAAGAAGAGGCCATGTTTTTGGGTTGCTGAGTGTTTCAGCGAAGTAGCGATTTCCGACTGGTACTTTCAGAGAAGGATTGGTTACAGAGTGTTTACAGAGTATTTCAGAATGCAAATGTTCGGCGGTTTCAGACTGGTTTGCACAGCCTCTGCCTCAACCTTGGTTAAATAGCCAAGGCAGACACGCGCATCGCGCGCCACTTGACGCCAGACGACAAAACGGGCGCGCAAGCCAATGTGGTGACGCACCTCGCCATCATGTCCGGCACATCTTTTTATGACTTGGGCACGCCTTTTGATGGCACGCCTTTTGATGGCACGCCTTTTTATGGATTGGGCACGCCTTTTGATGGCACGCCTTTTGAAAGATTGGGCACACCTTTTGAGGGTGCGACTTTTTAAGGGTCCGACAAGACTCTGTAAACTGTCCCGACATTGATTCCGGTTAGCTCCTTCATGGGTCCGACAAGACTCTGTAAACTGTCCCGAAATTGATTCCGGTTAGCTCCTTTATGGGTCCGACAAGACTTTGTAAACTGTCCCGACATTGATTCCGGTTAGTTTCTACAAGGGTCCAGCAAGACTCCGTAAACTGTCACAACAACTGTCACAACATTGTCTGCTACAACGGTCCGACATGATCCCATAAACTGTCTTCTACATCGGTCCGACACGAGCCAGTGTCTTCTACATCGGTCTGCCATAACCATACAGTCTTCTACAACGGTCTGACACGACCATACAGTGTCTCCTATCCATTTTTTATTTTTCAGATTATTTTTCTTGTTTTGTTACTCTCTCCAAACTCAAGTTGGTTAGTTCCTATCCCTCTTGAGTTTGCGGGGGGCTGTTAAAACCTACCATCACCTACTCCACCTACCACCACCTACTACCACCTACTACACACCTACCACTATCACCTACTACCACCTACTCCACTACATCTCCTATATAAGGAGCCCCTCACCATTTGTAATATATAACATACATCAATCAATAATACATACAATTTATTCTCTCTCTATCAATTTATTTTACACCTTTTTTGGGTTGGATTAAATACATAGCTATGTGGTGGCAAAAAGGACATGGCACCAAGCAAGATTATCAAGTGTGTTATCAATTTGCAGGTGAAGTTCTGATATACATACATAAAGTAATATGTGTTGCTCTTCAAACAAAATCACTACCCTTTTGTGGAATGACAAAATAAATAAATATATCAAATTCAATAATTCACCTAGCCCAATGATTTATTTAACTCGGAGGCTGAATGTTAATACTGTACATTAGAAGTCTTATTTCCTTCCATCTTCTTTCCCACAGTAAAAAAAATACAATAAAATGAGGTCTCTATCATCTCTCTTTTTTTACCCCCACACCATCTCTTCTTCCCTACTCCAGTTTTCCCTCCTACAAAACAGGCTATTAATGAGTTCTACCTCATAAAATGAGGTCTCTATCATCTCTCTATTAATCTAAAGCAGTAAACTAATAGTCTTTTTGTAAATATGTTTGTGCCCTTTGTCCGTGATTATGAACTTAATACTGTACCTATAGTTTTGGTTAGGACTTCCCAATAGACTGTATGGTACCATGGTCAAGGTACTCAGGCATGAACTGGGAATATCACTTGTCTGATTAAAGGATGGATTTGTAAAACCACCACACCAAGAAGTTGACTGGATGTTATTACCATGTGTTTTTGGTTGTGAGACAGGCCACTTTTGAGCTGCTTGGATGTTTGTGAGAGCTGGAGAAGGCTTTGGTTCCTCAAGTGGCTCGACGTCGTCCCACCCATCTTTGTCACTTTCATGCTCTTCTTGAAGTTCATTTTCAACTTCTCCCCAGCCTTCAGTTGATGTAGGGGACACGGGAGCAGGTTGATCGGCAGTATCTGCACTGTAACTTACATGGACTGGCATTGGGCTACCACTATCTGTCACTGCAGTGATCACAAGAAATTGAAATCAGAGATTGATGCGTTTATAGACATAGAAATTGAAGTAGCTTTCAACAGAAATCAGAAGCAAATCAACTGCATATATCTGTTTATTTGATAATTGGTCTAGCCACCAAACAGTTCCTGAAACCTGAAGCAAATTATTTCAGCTGAAAATTTCCAAAATAATGAATGCACCACTGTACCCCAAGACAGGAGCAAAAGTTGCATAATCAATTGACTCAAGCTGTTTCAGTAATGTTGTTAAAGCATATCTAGAATATATTATTTTCCATATTCGTTAGGTTTTCATATTTCTAAAGGTTTCCTTATTGTCATGATTTCTTGATTAGCACTCCATATAAGTCCTATATATAGGCCACCTTTTGTAATAGTTCAATACAACAATATTATACAACATTATTCAATATATAGATTTTATCTTTTCTCTCTCTTTTTTCTTCTCTCTCCGTACAATTATCTTAATATGGTATCAGAGCCTATGAAGCACGGACACGGACACGCGACACGACACGGACACGCAAAAACGCAAATTTTCAAAAAATACGGGACACGACACGCTGGGGACACGTTCAATATATATAATTTTTTTTATATATTATATGTAAAATTAAAAAATATATACTAATTTTATTTATTTTATTTATTATATGTAAAATTAAAAAATATATACTAATTTTATTTATTTATTTTATTTATTATATGTAAAATTAAAAAAAATATATATTATTTGTATTTATTTATATTATTTATTTACAAAAGAAAGGCATAAAAAAGAAAAAAGGAATAAAGAGGGAGAGACAGACACGGTATAAGGAAGAGGGAAAGAAAGTGAGAGGCAAGAGCGAGAGCGAGAGGCAGACACGATTAGAGAGCGAGAGGCGACACCAGAGAGAGATGGACAGAGAGAGAGGAGATGAAGACGATGAGAGACGAACAGGTTCTTCCTCGATCTAGCCTCGACAGGTTCTTTCTCTCTCTCTCTCTTTCTCTTTCTCTCTATCTTCAATGGGTTAGGTCTCTGGTTAGGGTTTCTGTTTACAACGTGTCCACAACGTGTCAAGCGTGTCCGAAAGAGTGTCCACCTGCAAAAATTCAAAAAAAAAAACAGGGACACGTTAGGTCGAGTGTCGGACACGTGTCTACCGCGTGTCCGACGCGTGTCCGTGTCCAACACCCATACGCTGCCTCCAGCGACGTGTCCGTGCTTCATAGATCAGAGCTATAAAATTCCGGTATGTGTTTCTTTCCAGTCTGTGTTTCCTTCGCTGCCCACTAGAGTTTTTTTTTTAGACATACCGGTGTTTGTCCCAATCTCCAGAAACCAATAAACCACGATGTCCTCTGCTGGTCCAATCCCAGCCTTCTGCTCCTTTATCACTCAAAATCCTTTTTTTTTTTTGGTGCTTCCGCACTCTCTCAGTTCTCTCCGTTTCAACCTCAAATAGGTTTCTATCTTAAAACCTGTTTGAGTTTGAAGGGGGTAATACACCTATATCATAGTAAGCATGGTGATACACCATGTGAACCATCCAAGCTGCCCCTTGGCGCACCACCTAAGTCGCCCCCTGCCGCACCCTGTCATAAGCCCCCCTTGGCACACTTTTTCATCTGTCGCCATCACTGTTCAGCACCACGTCATAAGTTACATGGGTGCCAAGTTTGCTGGTTTAACATCTGTTCCTATTCAAGCACCTCACAAGGCCCATCACATCAGTCGCCCCTAGCAAGCTCCTCTCACGGTGAACACACCGTTCAACATCGCCCCTAGCAAGCCCTTTTTGTTTGCCCTAGCAACAAACTGTAATAACCCGACCCTCGTACATGTTTTCTGATATATCTTCAGACCCTATTTTGTGTTTTTGAATGCTTATTGTGAAATCCTATGCGAAATTAAGGTTAAGTAAGTGAACTCCATGTCTAAGGGTGTCTATCTGTTTAAACAAGAAAAAGTATTTGTTACATAAGAATGTTTAAATCAGAAATTGGAAGCCTTAGGGGCTTAATTATCTGAAATTGATTTTATATATGTGATCAGCATAATTTTTAGGTAATATTAAGCATTTTTGAGAAATTTCAATTTCGGATGTTTAAACGATTGATTTTGTCCTTATTCAATCTATATATATATATATATATGTGTATAAGCTTCTTATTGAGCTCAAGACTTACGAACCTTCTCATAAAATATTCCCTGCGAGAAAAGTGAAGAGAGGATAGGAAGAAGGAAGAAGTGAGAGAGATTGAAGCTAAGGGCATACTCCGGGAGGAACAAGCACGTCATCACAACACTGTGAGCAGTAGTACGCTTCACATATAATGATTGTCATTAGCATTCTATTAACGCATGATTATTATATATGTAATTATGAGAATGAAGCCAAGCATGAAAAGAAATAAAGAAAAGAATGAAATACTTTCACATGACTCGAAGTTTTGTAAGACTCGGGGCCTATGGCCGTTCCGTATAAATTGTTATGATACGAAACAAAGTGCTACGAAGTGAGTCACCTCTAGAATCCGTGTGAGACAACTCTTGAGTTCATACAAGCATGTTCAAGGGCTTAATGCCAAATAATTCAAGGGCTTAATGCCAAATGTTTCAAGGGCTTAATGCCAACTTACTCAAGGGCCTCGTGCCATCATGTTTAAGGGCTTTGTGCCACTATGTTTAAGGGCTTTGTGCCACTATGTTTAAGGGCTTTGTGCCACTACGTTTAAGGGCTTATAGCCATCATGTTTCCAGATATTATGTTTCAAGCCATTACGTTTCAAAAATGGGCCTAAGGCCGTTATGACATTAGTACAGAATCAGACTAGCTATGCGTGCATCTTCTTACGCTTGATGCATTATATTTCAAGTTAAGCATCGTTTTATTTAAGTATTACTATTCACTGAGTCTGGCTCACTCTGTGTTATGTCTGTTTCTGTAGGTAACCAACCTGGTGGTCAGTCCTAGCCATGACGCCTGCTTTTCTTTTGTCAACCTTCGTATGTTCAGGCACTGTGCAAGGCCATTTATTTTGTGAAGTCTGTTAAGATGTTGGCTTACTGTTTGATTGCCACTTAAGGTCGAATGTATATAACTTCAATAGTTTTGTTTTTGTATATGCCCAATTATGGGGCTGGGACTGCACATGTGTATGTATATAACCGATGCTCTGTGATATAGTTGGGACTTTATCTATCTACTATGGTACATGTGATGTATGAGATCCTGGCATGTAGAAGTAGCTCAATGGAGTTCATATGTTTCATTATTTTCATATTACGTGCTTCCGGTAAGGCCCCGTATTTCATGTACATCAGGTTAAATGTACGTTTCTGAATAGGTCATGCCCAAACTTTTAGGGGCAAGTTTAGGGCGTGACAAATGGTATCAGAGCACGAGTTGCTATCTCACACACAGATCCATTGAGCTTTAGGGTGTCTAGAAAAGATTTAGGTATCATGCATGACACCCCGAAAGTATAGAAGAGATCGATGGCAACGTTATATGAACTCTGATAATGCTAACAATTTGAAATTATGTCTATTGTACATAATTGATTGTTATATAGGCTATGGTGAGGACAAGGACAGAAGATGCGGAAGATGCTACTTTTGCACGGTTGGATAGGATGGAGAGAATGATTATGGAAATAGCGGAAACCCTAAGGCAACAACAGCAACAGCCTCAACAACAACCGCCACCGCCACCGGGGCCTCCACCGGCAGTACAAGACTTCCATGCTGGAGACCGGACCATTACCCTTACTAAGGAGTTTAAAAAGACGAAACCGCCATCCTTTAAAGGAGGAATAGAGCCCATGAAAGCAGAGGCATGGGTGTTGGGAATAGAGAAATTATTTGAAGTTTTCCCTTGCACTGAAGCTCAAAAGGTGCAACTGGCTGCCTTTAGCCTTGAGGACGAGGCATGGAGATGGTGGATGCTTACGAGAACTATACATCAAGGATTGACATGGGACAGGTTCTTGGAGTTGTTTTATGATAAATATTTCCCTCAAAGTATGCGAGATAAGAAGGTGACTGAATTTGAAACTCTCAGACAAGGGAACAAGACTGTTGCTGACTATGAAGCTCAATTTGCAGAGTTAGCCCGGTTTGCACCTCATATGGTAGATACGGATTATAAGAAGGCACGAAAATTTGAAGGGGGATTACGGGGTGCTATTCTGGACCGAGTCAATATGTTGAAGTTGCCTACCTATGTAGATGTGTTGGAGAGGGCCGTCATAGCGGAAGGAAATATTGCTGCACAAAATCGAATTTCTGAATGGAAGGGGAAAAGACAAAACAGCCAACGGTCGAAGGGGTCAACTACTCCACCAAACAAGAAGCAAAATTCAGGGACTTCACATGCTTCTACCCCTAGTCAGGATTCAATTCCCGTATGTGTGGAGTGTGGAAAGAAGCATCGTGGAATATGCTACCTGAAGTCTGGAGCCTGCTTTCAGTGTGGGAAAACGGGTCATGTGATAAAGGATTGCCCTCAGAGGAAGCAGCAACAAAGTGACAATAGGACTACTACCAGTTCAGTGGGGTCTGCACCAACTACCAACCCCAAGGCACCGGCCAAACCAACTAACAATAAAGATACCGCGAGACAAGGCAGGGTGTTCTCATTGGTTCCAGGAGATGTGCAAACTGCGGCAACAGTGGCGTCAAGTACATTTATTGTTCACGGTCATTCTGCCCATGTATTGTTTGATTCTGGTTCCACCCACTCTTTTGTGTTGAAACTATTTGCTCCTAATTTAGATAAAACTGAAGAAAACTTGTCTTATATATTATGTGTGTCATCACCTTTGGGAGACCCTATGATCTGTACTTCTGTATATTTAGCTTGTGACCTCCAACTTGGGGATAGTTGGGTGCATGCTAATCTGTTACCTCTCGACATGACCTATTTTGACGTTATTCTGGGAATGGATTGGTTGAGTGAATATGGGGCGACTATAGACTGTTTGACTAAGTAAATTAATTTCCACCCTCCGGGACAGTCAGAGTTTGTTTTCCAGGGACAGGAAGTGACTTCTCCACCTTATTTGATTTCGGCAGCTAGGGCCTGTAAATTAATTCAGAAAGGGTGTCAGGGGTATTTATGCAGCGTTTTGGAGGGGCAAGTGATGAATGGGGACGTTAACATGATTCCAGTTGTTTGTGAATTTCCGGATGTTTTTCCGGAGGAGTTACTAGGGCAATTAATAGACCGTGAAATTGAATTTATAATTGATGTAGCATCGGGAACTCAACCCATTTCTAAGACTCCCTATAGGATGTCACCAGTCGAGATGAAGGAATTAAAAATTCAGTTGCAAGATTTACTGGACAAAGGATTCATCCGTCCAAGTGTGTCTCGGTGGGGTGCACCAATTTTATTTGTGAAGAAGAAGGATGGAACACTCCGGCTTTTTATCGATTACAGGGAACTTAATAAAGTAACAATCAAGAATAAGTACCCGTTGCCAAGGATCGATGATTTATTTGACCAACTTCAAGGGGCACAAGTCTTTTCCAAAATCGATCTACGGTCCGGATACCATCAATTAAAGGTCAAAGCTGATGATATCGAGAAGACGGCTTTTCGAACCCGATATGGCCATTATGAATTTTTGGTTATGCCCTTTGGAGTGACTAACGCCCTAGCAGCCTTTATGGATTTGATGAACCGCGTCTTCAAGCCCTATTTGGATGAATTTGTGGTGGTCTTTATTGATGATATTTTAATCTATTCAGAGAATGCAGAAGATCATGAGAATCATCTTCGCTTGATCCTTCAAACCCTTCGGGAAAAGAAACTGTATGCAAAGCTGAAGAAATGTGAATTCTGGCTGCTAAAGGTGGCATTTCTGGGGCATGTTATCACAAAGGAAGGGGTTTCTGTTGATCCACACAAGATGGAGGCGATCGCGAATTGGCCAACTCCTACTAATGTGACTGAAGTGCGTAGTTTTATGGGGTTAGCCGGCTATTACAGACGGTTTGTTCAAGATTTTTCCAAAATTGCTGTGCCGCTTACACAACTGACTCGGAAGGGAGTTGCATTTGAATGGTCAGAAGAGCGAGAATCTGCTTTCCAAGAATTGAAGATAAGGTTGACTACAGCACCAGTGCTAGTCTAACCATCCGGTACTGAAGGGTTTGTAATCTACAGTGATGCTTCCCATAAAGGATTTGGTTGTGTACTTATGCAAAATGGCAAAGTTATCGCCTATGCTTCTCGTCAATTGAAACTCCATGAGAAGAATTATCCCACGCATGATCTTGAGTTAGCAGCAGTAGTCTTTGCTTTGAAGATATGGAGACACTATCTATATGGCACTACTTGCGAAGTGTGCACTGACCATAAAAGTCTCAAATACCTTTTTACTCAAAAAGAGTTGAATATGCGGCAGCGACGGTGGTTGGAACTTATTAAAGATTATGATTTGCAGATCCATTACCATCCTGGCAAAGCCAATGCGCTTAGTCGAAAAAGTATGGGGACTTTAACCAATTTGGTTACAGGGCAAAAGGAATTAGCAGATGAATTGGCTAAAATGGAAGTGGACCTTATATTACATGGACAGGAAGCTTCAATGGCAGCAGTGATGGCCCAACCAACCTTACTTAAGGAAATTAAATTGCATCAGATGGAAGATGAAACTTTAAAGAAGATAGGTGGTGAGTTAGGGACCAAGTCGAAACCGGGATTTAGTTTGGTAGATATGGTGCTCAAATTTCAAAACCGAGTATGTGTCCCCAATGTGTTGAACCTTAAACAAAAGTTGATGGAAGAAGCACATACCTCAAGATTTTCAATGCATCCAGGGAGTACCAAAATGTACCAAGATTTGAAACAAAATTTGTTAGAATTTACCATCACCCACCACCACTACCACCTCACCTACTCCACTATCACCTACCACCACTACCACCTCACCTACTCCACTAAACCTAACCCACTACACCACTACCACCTCCACTTCACCTACTCCACCACTCCATCTCCACTTCACATCTCCTATATATAGGAATCAATGTAAACATCAGAAAATACACAACATCACTTATCAATCAATAATACATCAGTTATTTTACATGGTATCAGAGCAAGGTTAAGAACCTGATCATTCTGCTTCACCAGCGGGCGGCAGCCTCGCCTTGGCCGCCCGCCGGACCTCTACACATACCCTGACTCCGCTGTAACTTCATCTTCCTCTCCTCACTATTGAAGAACTCTGCTATTAGCCCTCTTCTTTCTTTCTTCGTCACATATGTTGACAGTACCGGTTACGAAGAAACCGACCAAGAACGGCCAGTTCCGACTCCATTCTCGCCGGAAGAAAACAGGCCACGGATCGAACTTTGCTAACCAACCATTGCTAGACTCTCCCAAGAGAAAACTCTCTCTCTGCAAATCTCTCTAGTTGCTATCATAACCCCAATCTCCATACTCACCATCAACCTCTTCAATCAAACCTCTTCTTCTTCTAAAACTCTCTCTCTCTACAGAAGTAACGCCAAGAAGATGTGCGGCGGTGCTATCATCTCCGACTTCGTCCCAGCCCACTGCGGCCGGAAACTGATGACGGACGATCTCTGGTCGGAGCTCGATCCGTTCTCCGATCACTTCGGTCTGGACCTTTCAAGTTCAAATCAGTCTGAGAAGAAGACCAAATCTCGCAAGCCGAAGCAACTCAACAAAGGGACGAGCGAGAAAGCTGCGCGGACGAAAAGTGAGACTCAGAGGACTCGAAAGAACGCGTACAGAGGAATCAGGCAAAGGCCATGGGGGAAGTGGGCGGCTGAGATTCGCGATCCTCATAAAGGCGTCCGAGTCTGGCTCGGAACCTACAACACGGCTGAGGAAGCAGCCAGAGCCTACGACGAGGCCGCCAAACGTATCCGCGGTGATAAGGCCAAGCTCAACTTTGCTCAATCACCGCCACCGCTGCCGCCACCGGCTAAGAGGCAGTGCGTCAACCCCGAGTCGACTCAGATTAAGAATCAATTCATGGATTTTGGGTTCCAACCCCAACAACCCTATTAGGAGTTTCGAACTTAACCTCCGAGCTTCAGAGGAAATCCATGGCGGAAATTCCAACTCTGCTTTGAAAACCTTTCTATACATGTTCATGAGGTTCTCATCTTGAAATCACCAAATAAAAAAAAAAAATAATAATAATAATAAAATAAAATAAAATAAAAATAAAACAATCAGAAAGAAGAACATATAGAATCTCACACACGGCATACACATGCACGACATCTCTCTCTCACTTTACTTTTTCCTCCATCACATCCCACCCAACCTGTCTCCACTCTTATTTGAATTTTTTTTTTTCTTTTCTTTTTCTTTTGCCTTTTCTTATCATGACACCCACGTGCCATGTCCCTCTGTTTTTTGACAAGTTCTTTTCTTTTTCTTCTCTTATCCCCATCTTTATTTATTTATTTATTTATTTTTTGTTTTCATATATATATATATATATATATATATATATTTTTAAAAAATAAAACAAAAAATAAAAAAAATAAAATAAATAAAATAATAATAAATAAATAAAATAAAATAAAATAAAATTCCACAATCCATTCACCATCTCGGTCCGATCACATTTTTTACACTAGGATCAACCCCGATCCCATTTTTACAGAAAAAAAAAAAAAAACAAACAAACAAACACACAAAACAACAACCACACCCACAGTGGGATTTTTCTTCTCTATTCTGCTGCAGGTCTCTTCTTCTTACTTTTCTCTTGGTTGTCCCGTGACTGCCCAGCCTCCATGCTTCCTAGACCACCAAGCAAGTTGCCTCCTCCATACTCCTCCACTGCAGCATATGGCGGACCCCCGAATCGGAACATCACGGTGGCCTTCCGCTTCAGCTCCTTATTTTCCGCCTTTAGCACACTTATCTCTGCTCGCGCATCTTTATACATGCGTTGGAGCAGAGCCAGCTGGGAGGTTAACTGCTGCACCTCATTTGTCCTACTCTGCAGCCGGTTCGACAGGTTTGTGACCGCCGTCATGGTTTCCACACATGACTTCAGTGTATACTGATTGGCCTCCACATCCGACTGTACTGCCATTCTTTGCTCCACAGACCGCATCGGAAAGTTCAACGGAGCAAACTCCGGGGCACTTGGTTGAGTTTCCAGTGCCACCGCACCAGTTCTCTCTCTCGTTGACTCGTTGAGGTCGGGAAAGAGGGTGAGTAGCCCGCGGGAAGACGAGGCCATTTTCTGGGCAACAGAGTGTTACAGAATATCTCTCGCAACAGAGTGTTACAGACTCTCTCTCTCAGCACAACGAAGAGTTTTTTCAGAGGCTTTTTAGAAGTTTTTTGTCTGCCTCAGCCTCTGCCTCAACCTTGGTTTAAATAGCCAGGGCCGATCCGCGCATCGCGCGCCACTTGCCGACAGACGACAAACGGGCGCGCCAACCAAGGCACTCACGTGCCTCGCCATCATGTCAGGCACGCCTTTTTTGAAAGATTGGGCACACCTTTTGAGGGTGCGACTTTTTAAGGGTCCGATAAGACTCTGTAAACTGTCCCGACATAGATTCCGGTTAGTTTCTACAAGGGTCCGACAAGACTTTGTAAACTGTCCCGACATTGATTCCGGTTAGTTTCTACAAGGGTCCCGCAAGACTCCATAAACTGTCTTCTACAACGGTCCGACATGACCCCGTAAACTGTCTTCTACATTGGTCTGACACGACCACACAGTGTCTGCTACACCGGTCCGACATGACCCCATAAACTGTCTGCTACATCGGTCTGACACGACCACACAGTGTCTGCTACAACGGTCCGACATGACCTCGTAAACTGTCTGCTACAATGGTCCGACACGACCATACAGTGTCTCCTATCCCATTTTTCATTTTAATTGTCAGCTTATTTTTCTGTTTTGTTCCTCTCTTCAAACTCAAGTTGGTTAGTTTCTATCCTCCTTGAGTTTGCGGGGGGCTGTTAGAATTTACCATCACCCACCACCACTACCACCTCACCTACTCCACTATCACCTACCACCACTACCACCTCACCTACTCCACTAAACCTAACCCACTACACCACTACCACCTCCACTTCACCTACTCCACCACTCCATCTCCACTTCACATCTCCTATATATAGGAATCAATGTAAACATCAGAAAATACACAATATCACTTATCAACCAATAATACATCAGTTATTTTACAAAATTTTTGGTGGCCAAATATGAAGAAAGAGATCGCGGAGTTCGTCTCTAAATGTTTGCAATGCCAGCAAGTAAAAGCAGAACATCAGAGACCAGCAGGGTTGCTACAGCCCCTTCCAATCCCAGAATGGAAGTGGGAACATTTGACCATGGATTTCGTTGTAGGGTTACCACGAACTCCTCGAGGTATGAATTCAATATGGGTCATTGTAGACCGATTAACTAAGTCCGCTCACTTCCTACCAGTAAAGACTCAGTATAATGCAGATAAACTGGCGGTAATTTATGTGAATGAAATTGTAAGGCTTCATGGTGTTCCGGTCTCAATTGTGTCAGATAGAGATCCGAAGTTTATTTCCAGATTCTGGCAAAGTTTACAAGAAGCCATGGGTACAGAATTAAAGTTCAGCACAGCTTTCCATCCTCAGACTGACGGTCAATCCGAGAGAACGATACAAATGTTAGAAGATATGCTTTGCATGTGTATTTTAGATTTTCAAGAAAGTTGGGAAACCCATCTACCGTTGGTAGAGTTCGCATACAATAATAGTTACCACTCAAGTATTGAAATGGCACCCTATGAAGCTCTGTATGGAAGACCGTGTCGTTCTCCCGTGTGTTGGGCTGAAGTTGGAGATAAATCCTTGTTAGGGCCCGAAATTATTCAGTTAACCACTGAAAAAGTTAAAACTATTTGGGAAAGGTTAAAAGCGGCACAAAGTAGACAGAAGAGTTATGCGGACAACCGACGAAGGGACTTAGAATTTCAAGTGGATGACCATGTCCTTGTAAAGGTCACTTCGATGAAAGGCCACCCAAGGTTCGGAAAAAGGGGTAAGTTGACACCCCGTTACGATGGTCCCTTCCAAATTCTGGAAAGAGCGGGTCCGGTAGCTTACCGGGTTGCCCTTCCGCCACATATGAGTCAAGTACATAACGTGTTTCATGTCTCTATGCTTCGAGGGTATCTTGCGGATCCGTCTCATGTTATTGATTACCACCAAATTGAGTTGGATGACAAGTTAAACTTATGAAGAGAAACCAATCCAAATTCTTGACCGGCAAGTGAAGCAGTTGCGAAATTGCGAAATTCCTATGGTAAAGGTTGAATGGCAAGAACATTACGAAACCGACGCAACTTGGGAAAGAGAGGAGGAAATGCAACACCAGTATCCGCATCTGTTTCTACACTAAGGTAAAACAAGTTTGAGGGACCAAACTTATTTAAGGGGGGGAGAGTGTAATAACCAGACCCTCGTACATGTTTTCTGATATATCTTCAGACCCTATTTTGTGTTTTTGAATGCTTATTGTGAAATCCTATACGAAATTAAGGTTAAGCGAACTCCATGTCTAAGGGTGTCTATCTGTTTAAACAAGAAAAAGTATCTGTTACATTAGAATGTTTAAATCAGAAATTAGAAGCCTTAGGGGCTTAATTATCTGAAATTGATTTTATATATGTGATCAGCATAATTTTTGGGTAATATTAAGCATTTTTGGAAAATTTCAATTTCGGATGTTTAAACGATTGATTTTGTCCTTATTCAATCTATATATATATATGTCTATAAGCTTCTTATTGAGCTCAAGACTTAGGAACCTTCTCATAAAATATTTCCTGGGAGAAAAGTGAAGAGAGGATAGGAAGAAGGAAGAAGTGAGAGAGATTGAAGCTAAGGGCACACTCCGGGAGGAACAAGCACGTCATCACAACACTGTGAGCAGTAGTACGCTGCACATATAGCTAATGATTGTCATTAGCATGCTAATGATTGTCATTAGCATTCTATTAACGCATGATTATTATGTATGTAATTATGTGAATGAAGCCAAGCATGAAAAGAAATAAAGAAAAGAATGAAATACTTTCACATGACTCGAAGTGTTTGTAAGACTCGGGGCCTATGGCCGTTCCGTATAAGTTGTTATGATACGAAACAAAGTGCTACACGGAACTAAGTGCTACGAAGTGAGTCACCTCTAGAATCCGTGTGAGACACCTCTTGAGTTCATACAAGCATGTTCAAGGGCTTAATGCCAAATAATTCAAGGGCTTAATGCCAAATGTTTCAAGGGCTTAATGCCAACTTACTCAAGGGCCTCGTGCCATCATGTTTCAAGATATTATGTTTCAAGCCATTACGTTTCAAAAATGGGCCTAAGGCCGTTATGACATTAGTACAGAATCAGACTAACTATGCGTGCATCTTCTTACGCTTGATGCATTATATTTCAAGTTAAGCATCGTTTTATTTAAGTATTACTATTCACTGAGTCTGGCTCACTCTGTGTTATGTCTGTTTCTGTAGGTAACCAACCCGGTGGTCAGTCCTAGCCATGACGCCTGTTTTTCTTTTGTCAACCTTCGCATGTTCAAGCACTGTGCAAGGCCATTTATTTTGTGAAGTCTGTTAAGATGTTGGCTTACTGTTTGATTGCCACCTAAGGTCGAATGTATATAACTTCAATAGTTTTGTTTTTGTATATGCCCAATTATGGGGCTGGGACTGCATATGTGTATGTATATAACCGATGCTCTGTGATATAGTTGGGACTTTATCTATCTACTATGGTACATGTGATGTATGAGATCCTGGCATGTAGAAGTAGCTCAATGGAGTTCATATGTTTCATTATTTTCATATTACGTGCTTCCGGTAAGGCCCCATATGTCATGTACATCAGGTTAAATGTACGTTTCTGAATAGGTCATGCCCAAACTTTTAGGGGCAAGTTTAGGGCGTGACACAAACTCTTCTCAATTGTCCCTAGCAGGTTCTTTCGTTTGCTGTACACAACAAACTCTCATTTATTTTTTATGTTTTGTTCTTCCAAAACTCAAGTTAATTTACCTACTCAAGGTTGAGGGGAGCTGTTAAAGCATATCTAAAATATATTATTTTCCATATTAGGTTTCCATATTTCTATAGATTTCCTTATTCTCATGATTTCTTGATTAGCACTACATACAAGTCCTATATATAGGCCGCCTTTTGTAATAGTTCAATACAACAATATTATACAACATTATTCAATATATAGATATTCTCTTCTCTCTCTCTCTCTCTCCATACAATTATCTTAACAAATATACTAGTGTAAATATTGAGAACTTCAGGAAATGTTAACTCTCTGGGGAAAGCACAATTAAATAATATCAATATCAGCATCTACCAAAAACGAAACAAATAAATAAAATAAATCTTAGAAGTTCACAAAGTTTCCAAACTGTACTTTTTATTAAAGTTGTCATATCCCTGTCAAATAACTATGGTTAAACATAAAAGTACCATTTAGACATAGAAAATATGACCAATGAAGCTATACTATAATAACCATTTAACACTAATTAAATTTGAAGTGGACAATGGATAAACAAGGGTTTCCTCCACTCTTTTAAAGACTATAATACACCCTTGAATCATGACATTTTGATATACATTTAGATCAATATTGATCAGATCATTTTAGGTCAAAACCATAAAACATCACAAAAGGAAGCAAACAAACTTTTAGTAGCATTTGAATACAATGAGGAAAACCAATTAAGTAATCAAGATACATACCTGAGCTGGGACTAGAGATTGTTGAAGTAAGAGCTGCACTAGATTTTGCTGGAGCAAGTGGCGTTTGTTCAGAAGGCTTTCCTTTGAGGGTCAAGGAACTCATGGCCCATCTGGCATTTCAATTGTCACAGTCAGTGTCAAAGTGAAATCTTTTGGCGAACTTTCTCTAATATTATAATATTGCAAGAGAAGAACTATATACCATCCAATAGAATCAAAAATCAAGGAAGTATATAACTGCCACAGATTAACTATATAGTAATTAACTTACCCAAGTAAACTATCGTTTCCAGGTATTGATGTGATTAGTCCACCTGTACTCCCAGTGGTATCCCCTACATTTGTCTACACGAAAGACAACAAATACAGAACAACAATGTAATTGAACCTTAGAGGACTAAGAAGGAAACAATCACCATCATCATAGCTAACTTCCTCCCCTATATTGACAGTTACTTGAAATTATTTCTTTGCTTTCCCACAAAAGACAATAATTTACACTAATATAAATAGAGCTACATGTTACAGTTTGCTCACATTATTAGTTCCAATTGAATCTGTATGTTTGAGTATGCCCAATAATTTATCGAGAAAAGACATTAATAGATAAGCAAAAGATTACTCATTTAGTCCATATATGCTAGGTTCCATAAGCAAAGGCCTTGTTTGGCAAAGGCTAAAATTGGGCTTTTTAGGCTAAAATCCACAAAAAGACAAAATAGGCTAAAATAGCCAATAAGACAAAATGTCACATCAAACCCATAATCATTTCACTTTTTCTCCCACAAATATCACATTCAACTACAAAAAAATCCAACTATCTTCTCAAACACACAAATTTTAGTCTACTAAAATAGCCAAAAACTAAAATAACCTACTAAAATAGACAACTTCCCAAACAAGCTGAAATAACAATTTTGCAATTTATAAGGACCAATTGGCAAATGACTGGCATGTGTGTTAGATATGGAAGAATCATTTTATGCACCACCAGGAGCAGAGACCTGTTTTGGACGTCACACCCATATAATTTGAACCTGCACGGTAACTTGGCCTGAAAGAAGGTGGAATTAAATACATGCATGAACCCGTTATGATGATGAGCTTTTGACTCCCTATGGAAGACACAGTACCTTTGTTAAGTACGATAGACGCACAAGGTAATATGGACTTTTGGGGTGAAGTAATCTTGTAAGTCAAAGGGGCAAGACAAAGCTGTATCATAGCAAATTCGTACCACTTACTATTTCACTTGAGATAGCATATATGAAGGACACACAAGACTGGATTGGTTTAAAGGCAGTACAATCCTTGAAGTTAAGATTTAAGTAAAAGACACAGACCCTATATCTGGCAGAGAGGAGTAAGTCCAGTGAAACCCTGTGGTGAACAAGATTTAAGTAAAAGACACAGGCCCTATATCTGGCAGAGAGGAGTAAGTCCAGTGAAACCCTGTGGTGAACAAGAAAGTCAATTGAAGGGATTCTTCAACAGCTTAAGAAAGCACTTGTTGAATGAGTCAAAACGATTTGGTGTATCTGGAAGCCCTCAAAGCATCTGAAACAACAGAAGCACCAGGAATTGGCTTATCAACTTCCTCTGACAAATTGTCCATACCATCAGGAGTAGATGGATGTATTGCATATGGCTCCTTCGTAACTCTTCATAGCTTTCTTCCTGGATGAAGGGTCTTTCGATTTGCGTTTCTCCTACGCAAAGTATGGCTTCCTCAGATCGATGAACATAAACTCGATGATGAGCATCATCTCGTCTAGTCCTGTATAACACCTCTGCTGGTGCTATATTTGCTCGTTCCGCCATAGATAATTGTAATTGTACCTCTGGAGAGATCTGCTGCTCTAAGGTATTTGATGTGGAAGGACGTCCCCTTATTCGTTGAAGTGCATGCTACTTGATAAACACAATGTAACATTTCAGCTATTTTTTGTGCTTCATAATGTCCTACAGATTCTGAAATATCTAAAAAAAATACACCCCAGAAGAAGAAAAAGAAAAAAGAAAATGCCCCACTGAAATCAAAAGTAAGAAGAATCCAGTAACACACCTTCTCATGGTTCTGCTTCACTATTTGTAAAAATTGGTCAACTGCTTGGAATGCCTTTGATTGGACGTCACTGTTCCACAGAAAGGAGAGTAAAAATCTTACATAATTCCCCGCAAAAAAAAAAAAAAAAACAAAAAAAACAAAAAATGGATATGCTATTCTGGTTTAATATGAACGACTGTAGAATACAAAACAAAGAACAAGGACCTAAAATTTAACAACATAAAAAAAATAATTTAACAAATCCAGGGCAGGGGGGAAAATGAAAAGGAAAGATTTAGGAGTTAGGAAAAGTGATATACATCAAAGACTTTCACAAAAGAAAGTTTTACAGATGACAAGAGGAACACCTACTGAAAATCAACCTAAATCAATTTTTCCTAGAGCCTCAAAATTGACAATATTCAGTCTTCATATATACTTCTGCCTCTCATACTATGTACACCCCCGTAGAGTAGTAGGGGCAACTTAACAACAGAACTTAGGTAACAGTGATTTCTAATTTGAAAGAGATGAGTGTACTTTTGTATATTGTTAAACAATTGCATAAGACAAACATATGTAACCAAACCTCTTTTTCCCAACACAAAGTTACAATAAAACTTGTAACTGTTCCAAATATAAAGACCAGTTTAATGACCATAAGAAAATGTTTATTTTTGTATTTTTAAACTAACTTTAACTGCCAAAATGTAGAACTATTCCTATGTTAAATCTTGATATTTTTATGATTGTAGTGTTTTTCTACACTTCACCAACTGAAGTAAACTTTATGATGTAATCACCTAAAATTCCAACAGATAGAAGATACACGACACCAGGAGAAGGGATATCATTTTATTGTCAGGAACATGATGCCACAGAGACTCAGACCATGCCCTTCGAGGCGTTTCTTATATATATATATATATATAAAGATAGAACGTATTGAAAAAACAATGAAGGATGAAGTAAAAATGGCAATATAAATTATCAAAAGAAAAGATAACCTGTCAGGATCAATTGTAAGTACAACAATATTTGGAAGAATCCTGGTTGCTATCTCAGTGACATCATAATAGGAATTGGTGGCACATAAAGCCATAACACCTGCCACAATATAAATGTTCTTAATCAATATTGATATACATATGTATGCATGTATATGGAGAGAGAGGGAGAGAGAGAGAGAGAAGAAATGTAAGGGTTCTTTGAAACAAACACATTAGTAAAGGCTAGCAGAGAAATAATCAGAGAAAACAGTATGTCTAATTCTTACCTGCTCCTCGGGCAGGAGAGAATGTATCACGCAAAGCACGAACTGTGAATGCATTTATCAGAACTCTTTTCCGTGTCTGCAATTTAGTTTCAGATCCATTGGTTACACGTAATATGTGGACACGTCTAATCAAAATATGTTTATCAAATGAGCATTAAATGTTGAACGCAGTACTAACTGATGAATGCAATAATAACTGATGCTCCTTATCCTAGTCGACTTTGCACAAATTTCAAAGAAAGTGTCTTTGACAAATAAATTTACAGAAATGTCCATCTTGCTTAAAAAAAATTGGGAATCAAAATTGTATTTAAAAATAAATATAAAGAAGGGTAATAAAGAAAGAGATGGTCAAAACTTTGAACTTTTCAAATTAGAACACAAAAAATGAGAGTTCCAAAAATGGGAAGTTGGAAACAAAATGGGATGGAGGGAGTATAAAACACACAACACCACATAACCATAGGCCCATAGCTTTAGCATGTCAAGCAAATTATACTGTAAGTCAGGATACCATTTAATGAGGAAAAAAAAAAAAAACTAGTTGGCTGTTACAAACCCCATCATTGAGGTAGCTGGCAATATTCCCAATCAGTATCGTGGTATTTGTTCTAATAGCTGGCTCTTCATCAACCTGCATAACTTACAAGTATGAAAAAGACAAACAACAAAACATAACAAATGAAAAAGAAGAAGAAAGAAATCATAATGCATCAAGTGAGTTGAATTATTACAAATAGCAATAACATTACAGTAAAAGAGAGAGCCTGTAAGTGTAATTGACAATCAATTTTAAATGCCTTACGATTGAATTAGCAAATGAATGATGAATACCTGTAGCTTAGAAAGATACTTCAATAGAGATCCTGAGAGAGTGCGTTGAGACAGCTACAATAACAAGTCAAACAAAAACAATATTTAGAAAGGACTTAGAAACCACAAATCATAAGCAGAATAACATGATCCAAGGATTCTGAAGATGGACAACCACAAGATGGCAAAAAAAGAAAAATAATAATTTACTTACAAGATAAAAACATAATTATAACTAATTATGTACACGAATAATTAAAAGGGATACACTTTCATCACAATGAAACATACCCATTTATTGTTATTACAGAAATACCCAACTCAGCAAAGCCTCAAATCGTAACAACTTGGAATGAGCTATCATAAGCCACACCCTTGACCAAAGCATAGGCCACTACATCTTTTCTCACTGCCTCAGCCAACAGTCCTTTGGGCATTTCTTTGGTTTTTTCTCAAAACATCAACCTCTATCAAATTCTCATCCTTATTCAGCTGTGTTTATTAAAATATGCTACAGTGCTTCAGGAAACTTTTCTTGTGCTCAATTGATGCTACCTTCACCCTCAGAATGCATTTGTTATTCATTCCATATTTCCTTGCATTTCAGCTGGTCCATCTCATCAGTCTCACTTCTGCTAATGTTACTTGAGAACATGCCTCTGGATTACCCTTAATTCAACATAGAGCGTAACTGATCTAAATAGCCAACTTCTTAAACTTCCAATTCCGACTTTCTTAATAACCTACGATCACATAATGCTCCAAGAAGCATTTCTCTACTGGACGACTGCTTTCATACTGTCATAGTTGACGGGATAATGCCTCTATAACCTCCCACTCTCTTGAGAAAATCAATTTATGATTGAGAATGAAACAAAGGAAGAGCACCATAGCACCTATTTAAGAATAGAGGTATCATAGAACCCTGCACAAACTACTGATGAAGCAATCAAATCTAGAAGTAGCTTCTTGGAATTATTTGCTTAAGGTGCTAAATTGTCTAAGTTTATCACCAGAACATCCTTCAAAAATTTGCACAAAATTTTGTTGCTATTTTAGTTTGTTTCAATTGTATATTTTTAGTTTATTTGTGAAATTGTGGATGCGGTTACGTCTGTTCCTAGAGGGGGATGAATAGGCCAAACTCTTAATTCATTCAAATTACTAATTAAAAGTTATTAAGTGGATTATTTAAATCAATTTAGTTGTCAATTTCAATATCTCATGATCACCAAGCTATTAGAAAAGCAGCCCAACAATGCTTATTAAACTCTAGTCCCAAAAATTTAAGCTATTAGGAAAAGGATCCAACAATGCATATCAAGCTTTAGTCCCAAAAATTTAAGCTATAAGGAAAAGGTCCAATAATGCATATCAAGCTCTCCAACAAAATCCACAGAGCATCGTAGTAAATAAATTAAGATAAACAGTCTCCTTGGTTAAAAAACCGAAGGCCCCTGCCTGTCAAAATCCACTGGATCAAAACTTTAATCAAAATAATCAATTAAATGACTACCAAGTTTACAACCCAACCTTTGATGCATTAGCCTTGACATTTTCCCCTTCAAACTTGCAAGCACAAACTTCAGTCACATGTGACTCTGACACTGGTTTAAACCAGATTTTGTCTACGTCTCCGCTCCTTTGAAGTTTCGAGCGCAATTAGCAATATGGAAGGATAACCAATGCAATAAGAGCGATCTGTGGTCCTGTTTATTTGGGCAATCCAAGGGGGGATTAGGGGGGATGGCCGGATAGAATATGATGTGGGGCCTACATTTTTTTTTTTGGTCTTGCATTGTCTTTGAACATCTTCACCCTTGAACACTTGGATACTCAATGCATACACCAAACCTAGACACTTGGCACACAATTTGTCTCCAGAAATTGATTACTTTTTAAATCCTATAATAATCTGTGTCCGATCCATTTCATATATCTCAAGGAGCTACACCTAACCTAGACACTTAGCACACATTTTGTCTACAGAAATTGACAACTCTTTAGCTACTATAACAATCTGTGTCTGATCCATTTCATATATCTCAAGGATTTCTGCTAGATCTAAAACTAGGTGTAGACACAAATTTTAAAACATGAAGTGTTTAAACACATTTTAAAATTTATGTTACAAATGTCCACTGTTTAGTTTTTGGACTAAACAGTGTTGATTATTTGAATAGCAGGTTCTTATTTCCGATCTGTATTTCAGATCGTTAATTACACATTTTATACAAATGAAACCTCCGATTAATGAATAACAAAATAAACAACAAATGACAAATTAAAAAAAAAGAAATATTTTATTGAGATTGTTGTTAAAACCTATCACCTACTTCACCCACTTAAACCTACTCCACTAAACCTAACCCACTACACCACTACCACCTCACCTACTCCACTAAACCTAACCCACTACACCACTACCACCTCCACTTCACCTACTCCACCTACCACCTACTACCACCTACTCTTCTATATATAGGAATCTGTAGAAATTTAATGTATAAAGAGAAATGATTGTATTATTAATTGATATATTGAATGTTACAATGATTCCTATATATAGAAGAGTAGGTGGTAGTAAGTGGTAGATGGAGTAGGTAAAGTGGAGGTGGTAGTGGTGTAGTAGGTTAGGTTTAGTGGAGTAGGTGAGGTGGTAGTGGTGTAGTGGGTTAGGTTTAGTGGGTGAAGTAGGTGATAGGTTTTAACAGTCCCCCGCAAACTCAAGGGGGATAGGAACTAACCAACTTGAGTTTGGAGAGAGTAACAAAACAAGAAAATACATAAAAATAAAAGAGGATAGGAGACACTGGATGGTCGTGTCAGACCGTTGGTGAAGACACTGGATTGTGGTGTCATAACGTTGTAGAGGACACTGTATGGGGGTGTCATAACGTTGCAGAGGATACTGTATGGTGGTGTCATAACGGTGTAGAGGACACTGGATGGTTGTGTCAGACCGATGGAGAAGACAGTTTATGGGGTCATGTCGGACTGGTGTAGTAGACAATGTTGTGATAGTTGTTGTGACAGTTTACGGAGTCTTGCTGGACCCTTGTAGAAACTAACCGAAATCAATGTCGGGACAGTTTACAGAGTCTTGTCGGACCCATGAAGGAGCTAACCGGAATCAATGTCGGGACAGTTTACAGAGTCTTGTCGGACCCTTGAAGGAGCTAACCGGAATCAATGTCGGGACAGTTTACAGAGTCTTGTCGGACCCCTAAAAAATACACTGTATGATGGTGTATATAGGCTGCCCAAATATATATATATATATGGATATATATAGTGAGCCCTCAAAAGTCGCGCCCACTTCATCAAAAGGCGTGCCTGACAGAAAGCGTCGAGCCATCAAAAGGTGAGCCGGAGACGCGGCGAGGCACGTGAGCGACAGAGTGGCGTGTCGGCCGCGTCATCAATGTCGATATAAACCAATGCGGAGGCTGTGGAAACCAAACCAGGCTGAAACCTCTGAACATTGTCAGACTGAAACACTCTGAAAAATACTCTGGATCCAACCCTTCTCTGAAAAACTCTGCGTTTTCGGAGAGAGAAACTTTGTAACACTCTGTAACCAATCCTTCTCTGAAAGTACCAGTCGGAAATCGCTGCGTCGCTGAAACACTCAGCAACCCAAAAACATGGCCTCGTCTTCCCGTGGGCTGCTCACTCTCTTTCCCGACCTCAATGAGTCAACAAGAGAGAGAACTGGTGCGGTGGCCAGTGAACCTCAACCAAACACCTCTGTGTTTGCTCCGTTGAACTTTCCGATGCAGTCGGTGGAGCAAAAAATGGCGGTGCAAACTGATATTGAGGCCAATCAGTATACTCTGAAGTCATGTGTGGAAACCATGACTGCGGTCACAAACTTGTCGCACCGGCTGCAGAGCAGGACAAATGAGGTGCAACAGTTAAACTCCCAGCTGGCTCTGCTCCAACGCATGTATAAGGATGCGCGAGCAGAGATAAGTGTGCTAAAGGCAGAAAACAAGGAGCTGAAGCGGAAGGCCACCGTGATGTTCCGATTTGGAGGGCCGCCATATGCTGCAGTGGAGGAGCAGGGAGGAGGCAACTTGCTTGGTGGTCTAGGAAGCACGGAGGCAACACCGTCAAGGGCCGTCCAAGACGGAGGCAAGAAGAAGAGACCGGCGACAGAGTAGGTCGGTGGGTGGCCGTCACTCTTGGTGATTTGGCCGGTGCGGGCTTTGAAGATTGCTCGGATTTGGTGATTTAGGTGACTCGGATAAATGAATCTGCGCAAATTCATCCACCATTTTCCTTCGCTGTTCCTCTTCAGCCATTCCTACCTTCTGTTTGGTCTTTTGGCCAACATCTCCAGCTGCCTTTGCAACTTTACTAAAAACACCAGTCACCCACGTAGTTCCAGTTTGTACATACGGGTTCTTCATTAGGGCTGATCCAGCACTACTGACTTTTTGCTCAGCAACAGCATATGCTGATTTGGTTTTGTCAGAAACCTGAAATTTCTGATCTACTCCCCGAACCTTCTCATTAACAACAGAAGTCCCGGCGCTAAACTTTTCGCTAAGCCCGATTTTTTTGTCAAAAGAAACAACCTTAGCTGTGGCTGTGGAAGTCAACTGGTGCTTCTCATCAAAGGACTTGACCTTGCTGACCGCATCTTTGCCTAACACAAAGCCCTTTGCAAGCACGCCGCTGACTACATCCTCTGCCTTCCGAAAAACAGATTCAGAACCACTTGCGGTTTTGTTTTCTGTTTTAAGAGGAGCTGCAAAAGCAGCAGGTGGAAGCTGATAATCTGGATCCAGATTTGTGGTGACGGTCAGATCAACTATTGTTGCTCCCGAAAGTAAGACTGCAGTTTGTGCTCCTTGCGAATCCTTGAAGGTAACAAATGCTATTTGGGATCGCTCAGTATGACTCAGCATTTCAACATATTCAATATCACCAGAAAAGGAAAAGAACTCCTTGACGTCTTGCAAAGTTGCCCCTAGGGAAACATTGCTGACTTTAATGGTTCTTATCGACATCGAGAGAATCAGGGATCGAATGAGAGAATAGGACGATCTGGATTGGTGATCTTCAACAATGGATGGATGAAGGTATGTGTACAAAATTCCAGCGGGCAGCGAAGGCAAGGTTGCCGGCCGGCTGCCCGCCGGTGAGAAAACAAAATACGGGCCTAAATCTTATGGCTCTGATACCATGTAGAAATTTAATGTATAAAGAGAAATGATTGTATTATTAATTGATATATTGAATGTTACAATGATTCCTATATGTAGAAGAGTAGGTGGTAGTAAGTGGTAGATGGAGTAGGTAAAGTGGAGGTCGTAGTGGTGTAGTGGGTTAGGTTTAGTGGAGTAGGTGAGGTGGTAGTGGTGTAGTGGGTTAGGTTTAGTGGGTGAAGTAGGAATCATTGTAACATTCAACATATAACAATCAATAATACAATTCTCTCTATTTCTCTATAGATTAATTCTTACATAGTATCAGAGCCAGGTTAAGCACTTAATATTTTTCGCTTCACCGGCGGGCGGCAACCTCGCCTTGGCCGCCCGCCGGACCTCAACCTAATATTTCTGAAAGAACTCAGAACCAACCACTCTTATGAAGGCTACTGGCTTGTGCTGAGCAACAGCCTTAGTAAGCATGGTCAACCATCTGCATGAACTGGTCGATCTTCATAGCCAAAACTATACCAAAACCCAGCAACTCGGGCCAAACGTTGAGCACTACTTCTCCAAGTCGACCCGGTTACCAAGATCCGATCACCCAAGTCAACCACACACGTCCCGACTCGTACAGTCGGGTCTGACTCAGCCCAGCAAATCAAGCTTCCACACCTCCACCGAGCTCCCGTCGCGAGCCAACACGCCTTCCGACGAACTCAGATGGACGATCGGAGCCGAGCCACGTGTCTCGTCATCCTCGTCTTCGCAGAGAAGAGCTATGAGCTCAACCTGAGCTTCAAACCTTTCAAGATCAGCCCGACCGTCGTCCTCGTCATGAGCCTCTGCTTCATCGGCTTCGACACCGCTCTCCATGTCTTCGGCAAGCTCTACCGCTACTGATCTGGTGCTCCTGGAGCTTGATTGATTTCTCTGATCTCGATCGTCCGAGTTCGGATCCCTCGGTAATTGCAAAGTGTAACGCCAGTGGGGATAGTTTCAATTCACATTCTGAACACATCCCTCATCTCCGTCACCACCGATGAGGACCTCCACAACATGCTCCAGAGCTCCGTTACAGTTACAGACCCCTCGGAAGAGGCGAAGAAGCCATGATCAGCGTTCTTGCTCAGGAGCGTCTACTGATCGTTGTGTTGGAGCAACGCAGACGCATCTACAAATCAATCAGCTACCCAATCTCAATTCACCACTCATTCTCAGATGGGAGAGCCTATTTTTGAAAAGAGATCTCGTTTGGACAATGCAAACAAAGCTGTGGACCAGACATTGGGACCATGCCCCCTTTTTTTATTTTTAAAACCCATCTTTCCTTCTGCACTCCACTCACCGACTCCCTCACATCTCCGCTTTCTTTATTTTCTCTTATCTTTCTTTTTTTCATTAAAAAAAAAAAAACAAAAACAAAAAAAAACACCCAAAACAATTTACAAATACAAATTTGCACAATAAACCATATTTTATTCATCTCAGGGATCAACCCCGATTACAATTTTACATCTCACCAAAAAAAAAAAAAAAAAAAAAAAAAAAACCACACAAGATCACCATCACAACAACAACAGATTTGTTTTCTTTTCTGCAGACGGCCACCCACCGACCTACTCTGCCGCCGGTCTCTTCTTTTTGCCTCCGTCCTGGGCGGCCCTTGACGGTGTTGCCTCCGTGTTTCCCACTCCACTGGGCACGATCACTCCCGCCTGCTCCTCCACTACAGCATATGGCGGACCTCCAAATCGGAACATAACGGTGGCCTTCCGCTTCAGCTCCTTATTTTCCGCCTTTAGCACACTTATCTCTGCTCGCGCATCCTTATACATACGTTGGAGCAGAGCCAGCTGGGCGTTTAACTGCTGCACCTCATTTGTCCTGCTCTGCAGCCGGTGCGACAGGTTTGTGACCGCCGTCATGGTCTCCACACATGACTTCAAAGTATACTGATTGGCCTCAATATCAGTTTGCACCGCCATTTTTTGCTCCACCGACCGCATCGGAAAGTTCAACGGAGCAAAACCAGAGGCGCTTGGTTGAGGTTCACTGGCCACCGCACCAGTTATCTCTCTTGTTGACTCGTTGAGGTCGGGAAAGAGAGTGAGCAGACCACGGGACGAAGAGGCCATATTCTGGGTAGTTGAACGGGAAGACGATGCCATGTTATGGGTTGCTGAGTGGAGAAGGGTTGGTTACAGAATGGCAACAGAGTGTTCCAGAATCTCTTTCTCAGAAACGGAAGAGTTTTTTTCAAAGGATTTTCGGCGGTTTCAGACTGGTTTGCACAGCCTCCGCCTCAACCTTGGTTAAATAGCCGAGGCAACACGCGCATCATGCGCCTCTCGGCGCTCGCCGACAACATGGGCGCTCCTTTTGATAGGCACGCCTTTTTGATGGCACGCCTTTTTATGGATTGGGCACGCCTTTTGATGGCACGCCTTTTGAAAAATTGGGCACACCTTTTGAGGGTGCGACTTTTTAGGGGTCCGACAAGACTCTGTAAACTGTCCCGACAGTGATTCCGGTTAGCTTCTTCATGGGTCCGACAAGACTCTGTAAACTGTCCCGACATTGATTCCGGTTAGCTCCTTCATGGGTCCGACAAGACTCTGTAAACTGTCCCGACATTGATTTCGGTTAGTTTCTACAAGGGTCCAGCAAGACTCCGTAAACTGTCACAACAACTGTCACAACATTGTCTGCTACAACGGTCCGACATGACCCCATAAACTATCTTCTACATCGGTCTGACACGACCATACAGTGTCTCCTATCCTCTTTTCTTTTATGTATTCGTCTATTTTCTTGTTTTGTTACTCTCTCCAAACTCAAGTTGGCTAGTTCCTATCCCCCTTGAGTTTGCGGGGGGCTGTTAAAACCTATCACCTACTTCACCCACTTAAACCTACTCCACTAAACCTAACCCACTACACCACTACCACCTCACCTACTCCACTAAACCTAACCCACTACACCACTACCACCTCCACTTCACCTACTCCACCTACCACCTACTACCACCTACTCTTCTATATATAGGAATCATTGTAACATTCAACATATAACAATCAATAATACAATTCTCTCTATTTCTCTATAGATTAATTCTTACAATTGTTATGGGTTTTGAACCCTCGAATACAAAATACAGTTTGGGTTTGGAACCCTTTACCTATTCATCGCCATTAGCGTAGGCTCTTCAGTTCTCTAGGCTTCTCTTCTTCTTTTTTTTGTAACGACTTCTTTAGCTCTCAATTTCTTTCTCTCTCTCTCTCTCTGATCTTTTCCCTTTTGATTTTTCGATCCCCCCGGTCTTGTGTGATGGTCCCCATATTTATGGAGGGCCATCAGGTGATAGGAACGCTTCATCTTCATTTTGAATTTCAAATTGAATGATATTTGAATTTCAAATTGAATGATAACGCCATTTAAATTTTGAATAATAGCGCTATCTGATTAATCGTATATCTGATTAACCGAATTGATCTTTGGGGTTTCATCCTATGTGGTGTCTTTGCTGTAGGCTCTACAGGTGTCATCTTTCGTAGGCTCCACGTGTCATTTGAGCATCTTGAATAACGTCGTTAAGATACGACGTTGTTTTATTTATACACTTCAACGGAGCAAATTAATCATTTTGGGAAGTGATTGCCTACAACAATCTTATTGTAGGCTCTATGTATGTCATTGACTGTATTTGAAATTTAAACATAAATTTGGTTTAAAATTTATGTGCCAACACTAGGTCAGACTTATGATATGTAAGACACGTATGAACACATAAAAATGCACTACGAATTTCTAAAGTTTAAGAGACGATAGATTAATAGGTATAAATCTACATCGTTTTCCTATTATCATTAGATCCTAAGTTATCTTGTTCAAATTTGTAATGTATTTCATGTGTGTCTAAGCGATGGATCCTTGTGTCCCCCAAGTATCCAAATCGTGTCCAAGCAATATGTTTGGACATGTGTCCGACGATTGTTGGTAAGTGTCTAACACGTGTTGGACAAAGACACCACCTTCTTAGAAGTGTATGTGTTTCTCAGAAGTCGGCATAATCAGCTTAGAAATCTTCTAGCCTTCACTTGAGCAAGATTGTAATTCAATGAAGGGATAAGCAAGGAAACAAAATCAACTTATAATTGAGGAAGAACTAATACAATAATAGTTGCTTCTGACTACCAATGCTAGCAATGGGATTTGAGTGGAAAGTTTTAACATTGTTTCCAAATGTAGAAGGTTAAGAAAACCCACACTTCAACACGACTAACCAGTTCTACTAGTCTCTTTATATCAACTGATTCTCATCACATAGACAATTTTTTCATCATTACATTACATGCCAAAGACCATGAAAAAGGGTCCTGCTACTGCTACCAAAAGAATAAGACACACACACCTTAGGAGCCAGAACAAGCATGGATTTAAGTGTCATTTCACGAAGAAAAGCAGATGTGTCGGAGAACCCAGTAGCAACATGAGGGTAAACCTAGTAAAAAGAACATACGTTTTAGAATTTCAAACTCTATGGCGAAAAAGTAAAAGGTCAACAAAAGTTATGCTCCGAAGGGCCAAAGAGGAACAAACAAATTTTGCCAGAATGCTACGAAGATATTATAATAATTTAGTCCTGACTGCATACTTGCTCATCTACAATTTGTGCTGACAGTGATTCCCCATATTGATCAATATGCTGCAGGAGACCAACTCGAATAGACTGGTCATTGGAGGTGAAGAGTTTAACAATTGTTGGCAATACCTACAAATAAGAGCAAGGTATTCTAACAGATGAAATTAAATTGAAAAGTCATGTATTCTAGACAGATCATATTTTTAAAAAATGGTAATTACAAAGACAACATATTCAACAAGAAACCCAGCAATAGGAATTAATTCAAAATGTAAACAATTTAAAAAGGACACCATAAGGCACTGGAAGACTATGACCTTGATACTAAATTCTTCTGGTGAAAGCCAAGAACCCATTTTCAACACTGCAGTCAAAGCAGGGGCAGTAGCTGAACCAAATTCTAGGGCAGAAGCTAATAAAGGAAGTAACTGTAGAGACAGGACAACAAACAATGATTTTGCATTGAAAACCATTGACAATAATACTGATGTTTGAGCATATCATATTATCAATCTAAAGAAACCTTTTTCAGAACAATTTGGCGAGGGAGCTGTTCTGCCAGATTTGGGAGTTTGCGGAAGAAAGTATCCTTTTCAACGCTGTCCTTCAAATTCAGAATTTCCATAAAATGTATGGTATCCACCAACTTATTTTGGAAATATTCTGCAGAAACATAGCTTGCTTCTTTCAGTAAAACACAGGAGAAAGTATGGGACAGAATAGATAATCATTGAAACAAGTTTACCAATGGCAATGAAATTAAAGGAAAGAAAAACAAAATTACCCCAAACACAAAGTGCAATGGAAAAGGCATATCAATTCAAACTGTAGATATTTAATGTATAAAGAGAAATAGAGAATTGTATTATTGATTGATGTTATTGATATTATTGAATGTATACAATGACTCTCCTATATATAGAAGAGAAAAACATACTCACCTACCACACTCAACTCTCACCTAACACACTTACATCTACCTACCACACTCAACTCTCACCTAACACACTCAACTCTACCTACCACACTTACACAAACGTTGAATTTCAATGAGATAAATACATAACCAGAACAAACAACAGTAAGATTTAAATTGAAGATACCCAATCCAAAAGGTTTAATTGCCAACTATATTGCAACAAAAGCAAAGGAAACATGAACTATGCCACAGTTGACAGGCACAAAATTGATTGGTTAAAAAAGCCAAAGTGGGGGGCACCAAAAAGGGAAGGGAGGGGTAACTGACAATTGAATTCAAGAAACATTCTCTAAGGTAAAAATAAGCTGCAGTCATGGGCAATCAAACGAAGGCAAATTTTCCCAAAGAAAATGCAATGCTATTTGAATTCCAAGAACAAGAAATCCGTCAGGCATTTACTTAAATAGCAAGGAGGAGAACTCACCACTATTTTCTATAAGCTTTGATGAGTTCAACCTGCGAGCAGGCGTGGAACTCAAAAGCCGCTGATAATCTGGAAGTAGAGACTGTGAGCCAAGAAAATACACAGATGGAAATGAAGATGAATCTTTCAATTGACTGGAAAGTAAAAGCAATCAAAGACAAACAAAAGTTTGTTAGCCACGGGCAAACACATGCGCATACACATCCGCATTTACTTGCTCAAACAATGACACTAATTTAATGAGTAAAGAAAGTGAAACTGAATAAAGAAAAAAGCATTTGGAGGGGTCAATACCTTGGGTATGGAAGCAGTGTTACGCAGCTCCTCAGTTTTACTCAACTTCATACCAGAAAAAAGCTCATAAATAAGACAGCCTAACATAAAAAAGAAAAATTAGATTGCAATAAAAATCCACATAAATCACTTCCCAAAAATAAAAAAGAATCTATACAAATTATACCTAAAGATAAAGAAACAAAAAGTGGTGAAATGCCCACGAAATCAATAAAGCCATAAACAACCCAACATAAAATACTAGGTTGATTGTTCTCCCATGTAAAAGTTTCATTTTTATTAGAGGCCTTTTTTTGCAAAATGGAAGATAATCCCAACTGCAAAGAAGCAACACATTACACATTAATCAAAATCTTAAAAAACGTGTGGGTACAAGAAAGGCCCACTTGCCCATGTCGCATGCCATGTCACTACCACGTCACCATCTCCAAGTGCTTGGGTCATCATATATCATCCTTGCGATGTGAGTAATGTGACACGATGACCAATTAAATGCTACAATGTGTCTTGCCACCCTTCTGTCCACAATTGAGCCATGCCAGACAAGGCTAATGACCGCGAATCACGGTGCTTACCTTGAGCATAGGTGCTTAAAGTGCCAATCTCCAAGAGGCACACCAAATACGCTCGTCCATGTATACTTGGTCTCACCCTCAAAAAGGTTTAGCAATTCTCCACTTGAGCACATCTTCACTTTTCTCAGGCTTTTACTCAATTGTTTTGAGGAACACTCCACTTGAGCGGGGCTCTCCAATGCCTCATAGCACTTTACCTCCAAAGGCACCATAATACTCCCACAACAGCTTAGATTGACAGTAGGGCCTAGGGACCCCTTAGAGTTGGTGCCACAGTAATGGACCGCTCAAGCGCTATCTTGTGGCCCACACACAGGACCTTTGGGGATCATTTGGCTTAGTGGCTAGAGTTAAGGGTTTGCAAAGGTACTTGTTCCATCGTCCCTTGAGGGACCTATAGGCTATACCTTAGAGAGAAGTTCACAATAATACAACTCCAAACCAAGACGACATGACCATGGCATACTTTGTACCCCTCCAGTGTGGTGAACTAGCCTCAATGGGCAGGCCCCCATAAATAATGGCCCATTGTCTTTCATCTCCAGGCAAGTCAGCATCATCTTCTGGGGACTCTCTCTCACTCTCTGTGGTGCAGCGCGAGCTCAGTGCTTAGCATACTTCCTCTACTAGCCTATATACCCTAACCATCCACAAAAAGCAATAGTTAAGCATAATGCATATAAAAACTACAAGCATTCCGATAAATTTTGAAAATACACTTAGAAAATATGAAGAAGAAGAACTCCGAAAATATGAGGAAGAAGGAATATATTTCTGTTATATTCAAAACTTCTTATCTTACAAGACCAAATGACACTCCTTATATAGGAGATATTACAAACATCATCATAACCCATTATATGCCACTTACATATTATATATTACCACTATCTACCACTATCATATTATATACATGCCACTATCTACCACCAACACCACTATCATATTCTATACATGCCACTATCTACCACCAACACCACTATCATATTCTATACATGCCACTATCTACAACCAACACCACTATCATATTCTATACATACCACTATCTACCACCAACACCACTATCATATTCTATACATGTCACTATCTACCACCAACACCACTATCATATTATATGCATGAACACAATTTCCAGCACTCCCCCTCAAGCTGGTTTGAAGATATCTTCCATAGCCAGCTTGCTAGTCAGCTTATCAAATTGCTTCTTGTGTAGTCCCTTCGTTAGCATATCAGCTAATTGTTCACCTGTTGGAAGGTAGGTCATACAGATTATGCCAGCATTGATTTTCTCCTTGATGAAATGTTTATCCACTTCTATATGTTTTGTGCGATCATGTAGAACTGGATTATGAGCTATAGATATAGCTGCTTTGTTGTCACAATAGACCTTCATAGGTGTCGGGTGAGAAAGCTTTAATTCTTCAAGAATTCTTTTAATCCACATTACTTCACAGATTCCATGGGCAACAGCTCTGAACTCTGCTTCTGCACTACTTCTAGCTACCACATTCTGTTTTTTACTCCGCCATGTAACTAGGTTCCCACCTACAAAGGAGCAGTATCCGGATGTTGATCTCCTGTCTGTAACACTTCCTGCCCAGTCTGCATCTGTGTATACTTCAACTTGAAGATGTCCATGTTTCTTGAATAGTAAGCCTCTCCCTGGAGTTCCTTTCAAATATCTTAAGATCTTATAAACGGCCTCAAAGTGCTCTGCCCCTGGTGAGTGCATGAACTGACTTACCATGCTGACTGCAAAGGCAATATCAGGCCGCGTATGAGACAAGTAAATCAATTTCCCTACCAGTCGCTGATATTGTTCTCTCTCTTTGACTTCTTCAGCCTTAGCAGCTTGTAACTTCAAGTTAGGCTCGATCGGAGTCTCCGCCATCTTACAACCAAGCATACCTGTTTCTCCAAGGAGATCAAGAACATATTTTCTCTGATTAACGAATATACCTTCCTTGGATCTTGCAAATTCCATTCCGAGGAAATACTTGAGGGCTCCCAGATCCTTAATGTGAAATTCTTTTGCGAGTTTCTCTTTGAGGGCTGCTAACTCTGCTTCATCATTACCAGTTAAAATGATGTCATCAACATAAACAATCAAAATTGCAATTTTACTGTTTTTTGAATGTTTATAAAATATTGTGTGATCTGCTTGACTCTGCGAGAAGCCACAACTGATAACTGCCTTCCCAAAGCATTCAAACCACGCTCTTGGTGATTGTTTGAGCCCGTATAATGACTTGTTCAATCTGCATACTCTGTCACTTCCAAGTCTCTGCTCAAATCCCGGCGGTAGGCTCATGAACACCTCCTCTTCAAGATCACCATTGAGAAATGCATTTTTAATGTCAAGTTGATGTAGAGGCCAATCTGAATTTACTGCAAGAGATAACAGTACTCTGATGGAATTTATTTTAGCAACAGGAGCAAACGTCTCCTGATAGTCGATCCCATAAGTTTGAGTGAAGCCTTTAGCTACCAATCTCGCCTTGTATCTCTCAACGCTTCCATCTGCGTTACATTTTATCGTAAACACCCATTTACACCCAACTGTTTTCTTGTCTTTGGGTAGATCAACTATCTCCCAAGTACCACTTCTCCTTAAAGCATTCATCTCCTCCATGACTGCTAATTTCCAATTCGGATCATCCAATGCTTCCTGTATATTCCTTGGAACAAACAAGTGTGAAATCCTAGATGTGAAAGCTCTATGGTTTTTAGACAGTCTTTGATAGGAGAGGTAATTTGCAATAGGATGTTTAATGCAATTTCGGACACCTTTCCTAATTGCTATAGGTACATCAAGGTCGGAAATAGAAGGAATAGGATTACCTAAAATTTCGATGCCAGAACTCGGGTGGACATTCGGGTCATTAGGATGGACATTCGGGTCATTATTCCTCAGATGAAATCGCTTCCTAGTATAAACCTGAAGCTCAGGATTTAGATCATTTTGTAGTACTTCTCCCCCTAAACAAGAATCTTCTTGACTAGGCACCATAGAACTTGGTTCTCCTAAGTGATCATTATCAGACAGATGTGGTTTTTGTGTAGGATAAATGACATTGGGGAGCGGGATAGAAATATCCCAAAAACGGTCTTCTACTCCACTTGTCTCCCCCTGAAGAGAAGTGTTGGGGAAATAGGATTTTGTTTCCACAAATGACACATCCATACTCACATGAAATTTCTTGTTTTGAGGATCGAAGCACTTATACCCCTTTTTGTTTGAGGAATAACCCAAAAAAACACATTTTATAGCACGGGGGTCAAGTTTTGAACGAAATTGACTGGGAACATGAACATAGGCAGTACATCCAAAAACTTTGGCGGGTAAATCAGAAAACAACCTCGTGTCAGGAAAAAAAGTTTTGAGACAATCAAAAGGTGTTTTGTATGTTAACACCTTTGTAGGCATCCTGTTTATCAAATAAGAGGCTGTTAAAATTGCTTCACCCCATAAATATTTAGGAACATGCATGTAAAACATTATAGCACGTGCTACTTCAAGTAGATGCTTATTTTTTCGTTCTGCAATGCCATTTTGTTGAGGGGTATCCCGACATGTAGATTGATGAAAAATCCCATTTTTTTCCAAAAACTCACCCAACTGCTCATTGAAATATTCTGTTCCATTATCAGAATGTAAAATACCAATTTTGGTTTGAAATTGGTTTTCAATCATATTGTAAAAATTTGTGAATAAATTTTTCACGTCAGATTTTTTATTCATCAAATAAATCCAACATAAGCGGGTATGGTCATCAATAAATGTAACAAACCATCTTTTACCAGAAAGAGTAGTGATTTTAGAAGGGCCCCAAACATCACTATGAATCAAATAAAAAGGTTTTGAAGCCTGGTAAGGTTTTGGCAAATAAGTAGAGCGATGAAATTTTGCAAAAATGCAACTTTCACAATGAAAAGAAGAACAATCAATCCCTTTAAATAATTCTGGAAATAAATGTTTCAGATAAAGAAAACTAGGATGTCCTAGCCTATAGTGCCATAGCATTATTTTTTCTCGAACAGAGATTGAACTGGTACTATTAAAGCTCTGAGCTTTTTTATTACTAACAGGTACTTCATCAAAGTAGTAAAGACCTTCAAGCATCCTAGCACGCCCAATCATCATCCCCGAGTTCTGGTCCTGAAATTCACAATGGGATTCAAAAAATGTAACACGACAATTAGAATCCTTAGATAGTTTACTGACAGACAAAAGGTTACAGGCTAAGTTGGGGACGTGAAGAACAGCATTGAGATTAATTTTCTCAGTTAGTTTAATAAATCATTTTCCTGCAATAGGTGAAAAACTACCATCGGCTATTCTGATTTTGTCATGACCAGAACAAGGGAAATAGGTACTAAATAAATGGGAAAAACTAGTCATGTGATCGGAGGCACCGGAATCTATGATCCACGGAGAGAAGTTTAGGCAAGAGAAGGCTTTAGGATTTCTACCTGTTTGTGCCAACAAAACACTAGGAGTACCGGTTGAGGAGTTGGATTTTATCAGCTTTAAGAGTTGATCAATCTGCTCTTTGTTGAAGGGACCTGAATCGGCTTCATTAGCGGTAGGAAAGCCACGATTCTTCTCTCCTTGTTTGCTGCTTTTCCAGTTGACAGGTTTGCCATGAATCTTCCAACACGTTTCGCGTGTATGGCGAGGCTTGTTGCAAAAATCACACCAGACCCGTGGCTTATCATCAAACCTGCGCTGGTAATTTGCAGCCTTGTTGGCCGCAGCATCGCTAATTAAAGCAGAAATTTCAATTGATTCACCATTACCTTTTTTCTTAAGCATGACGCTCCTTCGGCTCTCTTCCCTTCTGACTTCGGCAAATACTTCGCCAATGGATGGGAGAGGAGGTCTGCCAATAATTCTTCCTCGCACTTCATCGAACTCAATGTTGAGGCCGGCAAGAAACTTGTAAATACGGCTGTCTTCCACAGTTTTCTTGTGGTGGTTGCAGTCGTCAACCGATTTCCATTCGTATGTGTTGAAGATGTCAAGATCCTGCCACAACCTTTTCAACGAATTGAAATATTTGGTGACGGAATCATCTCCTTGACGAATCTCTCCCAACTTCAAAGTTAATTCGAAAACTTGAGATTGATTTCCTAGGTCAGAATACATCTGACTAACATTATCCCACAATTCTTGTGCAGTAGTATAGCACATGTAATTAGAGCTTATATCCTCCTCCATGGAATTGACCAACCATGTCATAACCATGGAGTTTTCAGCGTCCCAATTGTCGAACAGCGGATCATTAACAGCAGGAGCCTTCTTGTCACCAGTGATGTAACCGATCTTTCCTTGCCCACGGATATACATCCGGACAGATTGTGACCAGCGGAGAAAATTATCACCATTTAGGCGGATGGTGGTGATTTGGACAGAGTGAGAGTTGGACGTTTTCACCGGAATGGCAGCGGCAGGGGTTGAAGTGGTTCCGGACGTGACTTCCGACATGGCTATGACGGTTTTAGGGCTGCTGTGTTTTTTGTTGCTCTGATACCAACTTAGAAAATATGAAGAAGAAGAACTCCGAAAATATGAGGAAGAAGGAATATATTTCTGTTATATTCAAAACTTCTTATCTTACAAGACCAAATGACACTCCTTATATAGGAGATATTACAAACATCATCATAATCCATTATATGCCACTTACATATTATATATTACCACTATCTACCACTATCATATTATATACATGCCACTATCTACCACCAACGCCACTATCATATTCTATACATGCCACTACCTACAACCAACACCACTATCATATTCTATACATACCACTATCTACCACCAACACCACTATCATATTCTATACATGCCACTATCTACCACCAACACCACTATCATATTATATGCATGAACACAATTTCCAGCAAATACGAATGTTCTTTTAGTCATTAAAACTTTCCATTTAATTTTTTCCACACCAGAAATGAATCCAGTATGTCACCACAAGCCTCCAAAATAATCTTCAATGCACACCAGTATTAAACAGAAGTACTTTCTTAGCAAAGTTCAAGAAAAGTACGGAATCTGTATAGAAATTTATCAAATAGCGATTCCATGGAAGTACAAACAAAGTAAAATGCTCGGATCAAATGTCTCATTAATACATGGGCATTCAAGACAGTGTATCCTAATAGCTAGAACAAAAAAACAAAAAAAAAGTACTGCGTCTAGCACTCATGCAACGTGAAGAGATCATTTACCAATCCATTTTATTGCCAACTTGATGAAGATTAATTCAGTAGAATTGGTACCATTGAAAGGGCAATGGCACACTTACCCAAACCCCAAGAATCAATGGCCCAAGGTGGAGATTTTCTGATTGTTGCCCAATCAGATTTCAAAAACTCCATTGATTTGTATTCCGAAGCAACAAGCCATTCATATTGCTGTATGAAAAAAAATCGGTATGTGAGCAGCCAAACCTCTATGTGGCTAACAAATGGAAGGTGGTCGGTCATCCAGATAAGAATTCCATCATGAACCATGAAAAGCCCGAGAAACTTGGCAAAAGAAAATCCTAATCAATCTGTTAGGACTACAAACAAACTACTAAGGAATAATTTTAGTATACATGTTCTGAGAAATATACAGAAAAAATTATTACAGAAAAGTCGGTGAAACATTTATCATCAGTAAAAATCAAGAACAGGCATAGCATAAGCAGTCTGCATAGCTTTTTAATTCAGCACAAATACAAAATGAGAAAGATTTAGTTAAAGATAAATTGTGGGCATGTTTCAACTGGGAGGATTATAATTTAATCAATGGTGTGAAAAAATCAAGTGCCAAACTATATTTTCTTTAATGCTCTATCAATTCATATATATATATATATATATATTTTGATTAATTCATGATTTTTTTTATCAATTATAACTGTTGCTTGGGCACAGAATTCATTAAAATAAAGATACATGTGCCAACATCAAGTTAAAAGGCAATGGCAAGCAACTGAAGCACATCCACAAAAGATACAGTACCAGCATTGATCCCATAGAAGCTTCATTATTTCCATCAAACTCAGACAGAACGTCAAAAGCATGCAGCTTCCAGTCCAAAGTTCGAGTAACAACAACACTAGCCAAGCAAACATTACCATGGACCTGTAGACCCAAAATGAATCATGAATCACAACATTGAGAGAGAGAGAGAAATTTTTTCCTTTTTTATTTTGTGGGAGTGGGGAAGAGGGTAAGAAAAAAGTAAATTAGGATTCATTGGAAAAAATAAATCAAAAAATAGAACAGAAGAAGAAAGTAAAGCAGAACCAAAAAAATATATATACACAAACAGAAGCAGTGCCCGTTTCCCCTATGGATGCGTAATATTGAAATAATACATCTGGAACAGATCCAAATAGAAACTTCGCAACATGAACAAAAGCATAATTTGGTGCATGTTCCCAATGCTTTACCAATTCATAATCTGGTCACAATTCCAAACAGCAGTTTTCCCTCAACAATCATCAACATTCAGAACAGCTAGCATTGAATTTCAGAGAAACATTTCACACACATGTTTTTAATGGAAACATAAGACAAGTTTCCTCCTCTTTTCAACAAATGAATGAATCATTAGTACCCCCAACAACAACAAAAGACCATAGAATCACCATTGGAATAAGATCACTTTTTACTAATTTTTAACGCCAGCATATGTCCAGAAAACAAAAATAAAATGCATTGCATACTCTTTTTATATATAATAAGGCATTTTCCGCAAGTAGACCAGGACTAAAATAATACTAAAATGTTGTTAACAAGGCCTTATTTTACCCAAGGGATGGCCCAACTGAAATTATCTATATATTGTTAAAGTAAATAAAAATTATATTATAGAAAATGCCAGGAGGACCACCACTGTACAAAATAGAACAAGGAAGGAAACGATTATCTGAGACACAAAGCACAAGGACAACCTTCAACAGGCTCCAATACATCTCACCACTCTCCAATGCCCCAACCTTACGACTCCATTTCACTTCTTTTTTTTTTTCTTCGTACTCTTGCTCCTGCCATCGTTGCCAGATTTTCAACGAAACCAAGCCTCCATTTTGCTTCAAATTTTTTTAATTGCTTCACGAAAGCATCTTTCTCAAAATTTTGTCAAGGGAAACCTGACATATTTGCTCAGACTTTTGACCCTCTCCATAACCCACTCCAACACTTCTTCCTCCATTCCCTTTATAAGAACAATGGTAGGTTTTTCCACCATCATCACCACCAAATCTAATACAGTAGACCTACAAGAACTTTCCACACGATCAGTGGCTTCCTCTCTGACCAACAAACTCTTCTGTGGTAGGACCGTTGCTTGGGCTTAAGTCCATAACTTGAACAGAAATACCCTCATCTCTAATCAAGACCTACAATGTACTAGACCCATAAAACTACTTGGGCCTACACCTAAAAAAGAATCAATTGACTTTGTAGCATATGTCACCGCTCCTATATTTCTTCTTTGGCTTGGGCACTATTGACAAGAGGAACAAAAGAATGAGCTCCCACTATTTTCTTAGCCTCTTATCTTTTTTGCCCAAAATGCTTTTCTACAGCCCACCACACTTTCTCCATCCACTCATTTCTTTGTCTTTGGACTTGGACTAATTGGGCATCCACATTAGCTATCTCTTTACTCCCCGAGACCCCAATTGATCTCTTACACTTCTTACCCCAATTGATCTCTTCCCTTTCATAATTATTTTCGAAAAGGCCCAATCCATAACCCGTCTTAAGCATCATACCCAAACAAGAGCCTCCCACACAACTTCGTTCCAAAGGCTTTTTTCCACGTGTTGCCCTTTGATGTGAGCTCCCACCCCTATAACTAATCGTATGCCACTTACCAAGACTATTCGAAAGCTCATTAGAGAAAGCTTTCTTAGCATCATGCGTGTGCAGTTAGCCCACTCCCCAAAGTCACCACTTGACCCCCAGTAACACAACTTCATGTGTGAACACCACACAAAGCTTTAGCTTGATTTCTTCACTGGTGTCGGCATAAGGATCACGTACCAGATGTCTGTCACCAGTGCCCGCCACACCCATTCCCGAGATTAACTTGCACCCATTGCCTACGCCACTTTGTTGCAAGACCACCAAGCGACCTCCGGCTATAGTCCACAGCAACTTCAATAGTCTTCCAACTCTTTTGAAACTTACACTCCTCCAGCTTCTCCAACCAGATAACTTCGCCAACCTTTGTCCATTCCTAAATTGTCCCCAAAAAATAATTCGGTCGACCCACACCTTGACCACCTTAACCTCCTAACAAAGTGTAAAATAAATTGATGTATATTATTGATTGATATGTATTGATTGATATGTATTTACAATGTTTACAATTCCTATATATAGAAGAGAGGGTGGTAGTAGGTGTAGGTGGTAGTGGAGGTGGTAGGTGGGTGGTAGTTTACATTTGTTTTTTTTTTTTTTTTTTTTTTTTTTTTTTTGGAAAGATATATAATAATAATAATAATAATAATAATAATAATAATAATAATAATAATAATAATACAAAGAATGGGTCAAAGTGGGAGGATGGGAAGAAATATTATTTTAGAGGATGGTGGAAATATATTGGTGGAAAGATATTATAATAAAAATATATATACATATTAAAAGAAAAGAAAAGTGGGAAAGAACGTGGGTGTTGTGTGTGTGTGTGTGAACCTTGTCCCTCGGCTGCTGCAGTGTGGTGATATGTTGTTATTTTATTTTATGAGGGAGGCCTTGAGTGGAGAGAGACAGAGGTGCTTCAGATGAAAGCAAAAACATCCCAAAAAGAAAAGCAAAAGCACACCAAACACGCCTCCACTGTCTGAAAAAAAAAGCTCCTCTCTCTCTCTCTCAAAAGCAGACCAAACTCTCTAAACTTATGGAAGAAGATGGAGAAGACTTGACGCCATTTTGGCTTAGTTTGGAGGCAGCGGAGGAAGGGGGAGACGAAGACACGGTGGAGCGGCAACCGTGGCGGCCCCAGATGCGGCCGGACCACCAAGACCTGGAGTTGGAATCTTCACCCGACCATTAATGGTATAACCATCACCAGTCCAGGGCGTGATCGCGAGTGCCGAAGAGAGGATAGAGAGAAAGCAGAGAAGTGAAAATTTGAGAAAGATCGGTTTCGAACTCTTCGTCACTGCCATTGGAAGCGCAGAGAGAGAGAGAGAGAGAGGGTCACTTTCCTCAGGCCTGATGGATATTTTTCATTCCATAATGTCCCAGCCGGTACTCATCTTATTGAAGTGTCTGCGATTGGTTATTTCTTTTCTCTAGTTCGTGTTGATGTTAGTGCCAGAACCCCGGGTAAGGTTCAGGCAACACTCACAGAGATCAGGAGGAGTCTGAATGAGTTGGTTTTGGAGCCTTTGAAAGAGGAGCAGTATTATGAGATGAGGGAACCTTTCTCCATAATGTCTGTTGTGAAAAGCCCAATGGGTTTGATGATGGGTTTCATGGTGATCGTGGTGTTCCTAATGCCCAAGCTAGTAGAAAACATGGATCCTGAAGAGATGAGGCGAGCACAAGAAGAGATGAGGAACCAGGGGGGCAGCTTGCAGCCGCCGTGTGCGATGATGGGTTGTCCGGCGCCGGGTTGGAATCCGGGCCAGACTGGGTGGGTGCACTTGTTGGAGAGTGTTATGGTTGTTGCTGAAACAACGACTGAAATGTAGGTAACGAAGAGAGTGAACGAGATGATGAAGATGAAGAGACGTCTCAGGAGTGATTCCATGGCTGAAGATGAAAGAAGCAGAGAAGGATAGAAGTGTTGTTAAAGAATCTGCCATTGAAGAAGAAATTAGGGAAATTTGGGTTTGTCCGGCGGGCGGCCAAGGCGAGATTGCCGCCCGCCGGGGAAGCGAAAATATTAGGTTCTAAACCTGCTCTGATACCATGTAAAATAAATTGATGTATATTATTGATTGATATGTATTGATTGATATGTATTTACAATGTTTACAATTCCTATATATAGAAGAGAGGGTGGTAGTAGGTGTAGGTGGTAGTGGAGGTGGTAGGTGGAGTGGGTGGTAGTGGAGGTGGTAGGTGGAGTGGGTGGTAGTGGAGGTGGTAGGTGGGTGGTAGTTTACATTTTACAATTTACATTTTACATTAACACAAAGCATCCAACTCTCTTAATCACGCCACCAAACACAAACTCATAAATTCTATCACACGTCACTTAAAGAGTGAACCATCTCCTCATCACAAATTCCTTATTTGTTGCTATGTTAACTAGAACATGGATTGTATTGGTACGTGGAACGAGATCGAGAACATGGTACACCCTATTGGAGCATGTGTGAAGGCAGAGTCTCACATCAAATAAAGAGTAAAAGAGATAAGTCTTAATATATATCAGATGGGCTCTTCACTTATAGGTTTAAGCTTTTAAGTAGGTACGAGTTTCAAATCATGTATGTTGGGCTTTGATGTGGTGTCTGTGGACTATAGAGTTTCTCTCCAATGGATTGGACCGGTATTGCTGTGCGCTTGTGGACTCCCCGATTCCGTAACAACTAGTATCAGAGTCGATGGCAGATGATCTATGGGCAGACTCTCCTGGAGCATTGATGTTGGTGGGCTTGGGCTGCGCAAAAACTCTTGATGGAGCAAGAAAAATCCATGATAACTCTTGATGGAGCAAAGAAAATTCCTGATGCACATGGCAAGGTTAGACCGCGACAAGGTGGCTCATAATGAAGTGTGTGCAGGTGGCCCACGCTAGACTCAATGTTGGAGATTTAGATCAAGATTAAAGAGGAGTGTGCAATGATTTACAATGAACTTGTTGATGATAGAACAAGACTCGAGTGGGAGCATAGAGAGGCCCAATGTTTGGTTTACACATGAGGGGCGATTGTTGGAGCATGTATGAAGGTAGAGTCCTACATTGGATAAAGAATAAAAGAGAAGAGTCTTAATATACATCAGATGGACTCTCCACTTATAGGCTTAAGGTTTTAAGTGGGTATGAGTTCCAAATAATATATGTTGGGTCTTGATATGGCGTTTGTGGACTCCAGAGTTTCTCCCTATTGCTGTGTGCTTGTGGGCTCTCTAATTCCCTAACACACCCCATTCTCTAAAATGTGGTACGATTAGGGTAGGACTTGTTTAAATTACACTATTAGAATTTAAAGTATTTTTAGAGCAGTTTTCTATTAACAATTAGACATCAAATAAAATTACTTTTCTTTTTCAAATTAATCATGTCACAACACATTTTTATAAGCATTATGACTTTTTTTTTATGTTTTGTCATACCAAAACTTCATTCTCTTTAGATTTTTGTTTATTATATTTGATTTATTTTTCCTTCTAAGGTAACTTTCAAGGTTTATATTGGAAAATATTTTAGAGGTCACTTTGGATCGAAAAATTCACAGTTTTGGAATGAGAGTATACCACATTTCAGAACGTGCATTCCAAAACATAATCGCTATGATATTAGTGTTTTCTGGTAACATTGGTCTGTTGTGCTTATCAACTATTAGCGACTTCTGAGGCCATGTTGGGACCACTGATGCATGTAGAAAACGTATTCAGCTAAGACACCCTTCTCCAGCCACCACCTGGGTTAAACTCTAGTAGCATCACACATGAACTCTGAGGTGCAAACCTTCTCCCTTCTTTGTAATAGCAAGTTTTCTACTCCAAGAACCTCCAACAGCCCCCCCTCCCTTCAAAGCTCCTACACTCTAGCAACATGCTTCCAGACACCACCTAGTTTAAACTCCACTAGCACCATCACCACTTCTACCCACTGATCTCCATATACGAACTCCAAGATACAAAAATTATTCATCCTTTGTAAATGGCAAGTTTTCATATCCAAGAACCTTCCCACCCCGCTTTTTTTTGAAAGCTTCTACACTCCAGCAACCTTCTTACCCCTCTCAAACTCTCCAAAACCCTCTACCCTGATGCCCCTTCAATGCCTCTTACATCTTCTTGTCTAGCCAACCAACTTCATACCACTGTATGTAGAGTGAGAGATCTTTGAACACATCTCCCTAGCAGCAGCACCACCACCACTCAACTCCCATCTTCACCTTCTCTGGCAAGATCAAATGTCTTCAGCCCAAGTTGAATAACCCCACTCATCTTTCCTTCTCATAACTCAGCCAAGGGGAACAATACTTTCAGCATTTTTCTCCTAAAATTAGGAATAGAGGGCCCAAGCATCATGTGATATATATATACACATATGTACATTTTTTTGGTAATGTTGAAAACACACATTATAATTTTTTCTACCTTCCAAAAAAAGATCCTTGATGGGCCTTGAACCCTAATCCTTTAACTTGGGGAAGTCTTTTCAATATCACAGGCTTTTGGTCCAAAACTCCCAATGATAATTGAGGATAATAAAATTACAAGCCAAAAAAAAGAAGGAAAGGACAGTACTTAGTAGTAGTCCCTGTCAATTGAGGGTGCTGAAAGGGGTAGACTGGGTACAACAACTACGGCATTATTTGCACAGAGTGGCAGCCCTGAATCTCAAACCTACATTATCACACTTGAGTCTTGACAGCCTGAACTCTATAACCATTGCAGAAGAAATGAGCACTACTGAAATTTCAAGCCTTAATACAATTTTTAGTACTACACCTGTTTTTAAAATTCAAATATGAGATAGCAATTGATGACTAATCTAAAATTATAAAATATCAAGAAAACAAAAAATAGTTCAAGAAAAACAGTTCTAAATTTTTTAAAAAATAAATAAATAAAATAGCCCCAACACTGGGGATTGGTCAGTCGGTCCCCAACCATAAAATCACTAACCTAAACCAGCACTAGGCCAATATCAACCAGTATATTACAAGAAGATTGAAAAGTACACCTCACAGTGCCTAAAGCTCAAATGCACAAATTGATAATTGGTCTTAGTTTTTTCCTCAAACTAGAGTGCATTGCGCAGATGTACATCAACTAATTAAATTATGAATCTGTGAACAACCAAATTTGTTTCTAACTGAAGCATTTGAAACTTTTATTCAATTGTGAAACCTGATTTAAAAATTTACTCAATACATAACAAAAATTGTGAACTAAAATTGAAAATACTTACAAGTTTACAATCGTTATTTAAGAAGCTCACAGCTTTAGTTATCTGGTTCAATCCCCATGCATAATACTCATCCCTGCCACCAAAGAATGAGATATGTTCAAAAGGCAAAAAATCTATGACTAATCTCCAAGAAAGGTAAATAAACTTCAACAAACAAAAGAACAATTTAATCTGAAAACAAAATGCACACACTATTGAAGAGAATGTACACAAGTGCTGACTTGTTCAATTATTCTAAATCTACAGAACTGTATACATAAAATTTCTGAGGAAAGTGCCCAAAAGAAAATTATACTGTGTAAATGGGATAGAATTAGTTACATTACAAAACCACATGAAATACTAAGTGCTGACTTGTTCAATTATTCTAAATCTACAGAACTGTATACATAAAATATCTGAGGAAAGCACCCAAAAGAAAATTATACTGTGTAAATGGGATCGAAATAGTTACATTATAAAACCACATGAAATAAAACAATTAGTAAACACTATATAAAGGCTTTAATCAAGCGCATCGCTGATTTTGAAAAAAATAAAAATAAATAAAGAAATAAGAAAATAAAAAAAAATAATAAATCTCGTAGAATAGATTTATATACCTTTGTGTACCTTCTAATCCTAATTCCCTGATCTTTTCTGATAGTGGCATGACAGGCTCAGTGACAATATAGATAGTAACCTTTGCAGTAGAACCATCAAAAGTTTCAGCCTCCATACTGTGAGGGAATGATAAAATATTTGGATGCCTAACCTGAAAGGAGCAAGCAGAGTTTTATGCTGGTAGATGTGGAATCATGACAACTTCAATAGATAATTGACAAACCAATATATAGAGAGGCGTATCACATGTTAAATCACGATAAAAGTTGGGTACATCTAAATCTCAATATTGCTATTAAATCACCTCACCATTATTGAGGAGTATCACATGTTAAAAACAGTTTCCTCCACAACCATTAGACACATAGTTAATGTAAATTAGTTGACCAAACCAAACTAAATTAAGGCTTGTGTTTCAATTGAGTGAGGTTGCATGAGCCTTTTTTCAGTCATTCCGCTCTCAAAAGCTATATGCTCAGTTCAATTAAATAAATTCATTTTCTACAGGTATTTGTAGAACTTCTAATCCTAGCACGTACAGGTCATTCCACTCTTCCTTACCATCACATCTACAAGTCTTCATTGTACATGACCAAAATGTCATAGCATGTTCTCTCTCAACTTATTTCAATTGGTGATACTCCAACCATTTCACCAGTATATTCATTTTGAAATATGTCGTTCTTAGTCTTATCACACATCTAAGCATCCTCACCTCAATTACACTCATTTTATGACATGTTTTAGTTGCCCAACATTCAGACCAGTACAGTATCGTTGGCCTAATAGTTGTTTTATAAAATTTTGCATTCACTTTTGTTGGTATTCACCGATCACATAATATGTTAGACGTACACCTCTACTTGAGCCAACTTACTTTGATTATATGGATCATGATATAGAACTTCTAATCCTAATGGCAAAACTGATTATAGAACTTTAACCTCAATACTGATGAACTTTCAAGGGGCAACTCAAATGTTTGGTTATGCAACAGAAGCTTAAACACAAACATGGATTCTCAAGCACCATAAACGGACATATGAGCACAGTTAGGAGCAAACCCCATCACAAAATGAATTTAAATCGGATCCAATTAGCATTTTCATCCTCACCATCATTATTAGATGCTAGAATCTGATGTTTCTCTTGTGCACTTCCTGAAATATGCCACCATCTGGCATAAGATGTTGAAATTGGAGATACAGATCTACAAAACAAAGAAATCTTTCACCAAAGATAAGGTAGGAAATATTGGCCAGCAGTGTTGATAATAATGAGCTCAGGTAGGTTATCTTTCATTTCTTTTATTTTTCTCTTTTTTTTTTTTTTTGGATAAGTAGGGTCAGGTAGGTTATCTTGCAACAACAATACAAACATTCTCTCAGTGACTCTAAAGAAAAATGACTATTGCATTCATTATTGTGTTATAATAGATCCATGTACTATGTACATTCTACGGGAGTCAGAGAAAGTTAAAATCACTGCGGTCTGGTTCAGTGCTGAACACAGCAAACCGCTTAAACAACCAAAAGGGAACAAAGCAAAACCAAAAGACCTAGGTCAAAACCAGACTCTCGAGATCTCACTAGTGCTCAGAATATAAAACATCAACTTCCTTTGATAAGAGAAAATTATCATGCAGTCTTGTAATTATTTTATTTTCTTCTTGTTCTTTTCTAAAATCAAGTTTGATATGAACTTCCCAAGAATGATTACTCCGAATATCCTAACATGCAATAAAATATTCAGCAAATGACAGCACATAGATTACTAAATATTAAGTGCAAGCCTATTTGAGTTGGAGAACACGAGTCAATTGATAAGTTTAAAATGCGGAGGAATAACCATTGATAGGTATCCTATATTTTCAATTTTATAGCCTTGATAACTTACCGTTCGGAGACGCTTGACACCATTACGACCAGCAGCTAAAAGTCCATCATTAGCATTACTTCCTGAAAGAGAAAATATTGACACTGGAGACCCATCATCCTGAAGAAGCAACCAAATAATCAGAAGTGAATTTCAGTATCATTAGAAGCCTAAAACAATTCAGGTATATTCGAGTACTAAAATATCCTGGAATGTCACACTATCCTAGAAACTAAGATCCAAATTTGAACCTATGCATGTCAACTTGCCAGAAATAAACTGACTGAAGCTTGGTTTAGAAATATGGATCATTTGTGATTGAAATTGTACCATTGATGCCATTAAGTTCTTTTTTATTCAAAGAGAGAGTTTTCCTTTCCAACAGCAGATATGTAATGCATTTCATGTCTCTTTTTAAGAAGCAAACGTGATCTGAGATGTTGAAAGAGATTTTTTTCAAGGAATTCAGGGATTTTTTTTTTTGTTTTTTGGGTAAGTAAATTCAGGGATATTTTATCTTCTCATCATAAAATATGGCCCAATTCAGGGTTGCTTATTTGAGGGAGATGTTTGGTAAGGTGCTTCTTAGCTTATTTGTTAAGTGAGGCACACCCAAACACACAACGAACTACAACAATTTTCAAACTTCCTCTCAAATAAAAGCGACAATGCCATGCATGTCCCTATTTCAATATTTCTTAGCAACCTTTGCCAAACATATTCACAACTTTTTTTTTTTGCACTTATTTTATCAGCAACTCTAAATAAGCACCTACAAATAACGTCAACAACCCCATTCTTTGAATAAGAGCATATTTGGATGTCCTGTGAACAAGTATTTGCCTTACTGGTTATAGAGATGTGCCATAGAGGAAAATAATTCACTGCAGCAACTGACAAGTATGGATATTTGACATGCTTTTGACAGGAATGTTATTATGTTAGTCCAACCACAGGAAAGTTATGGAGTGCTTATTAAAAGGCTGTTATTTATTTTTATTTTTTGAGACATTATTAAAAGTCTATTATGTGCAGGATTATTTGGTAGGAAATGCTTCTTTTATGCTAAAGCTTCTACATTTCTGCAGAACTCCGTTGTTTAAAGAACTATAAGTGAAAGATGATGTCGTGAGCTAGACAATTCATTCACCATTCAACTTATGAGTTTTGAAAAACCATGAGCCATAATAAAGTAAAAGAAAACTTAACTTCCACTTCGTAATACACAGGCGTGTTCAGAAACAAGAATACTAATAATTACATGATCTTTTTATGTACTTTTGTTAGGAAAAATGCCTATTAGTGTTGGGAGTTTCTCTAATACATGGATTGGGTGTCTTCAAAAACAAAAATACTGATAATTACATTCCTGTGGACTGCTCACCCTCTTTCCCGACCTCAACGAGTCAACAAGAGAGAGAACTGGTGCGGTGGCACTGGAACCTCAACCAAGCGCCCCGGAGTTTGCTCCGTTGAACTTTCCGATGCGGTCGGTGGAGAAAAGAATGGCAGTGCTGTCGGATGTGGAGGCCAATCAGTATACTTTGAAGGCATGTGTGGAAAGCATGACGGCGGTTACAAACCTGTCGAACCGGCTGCAGAGTAGGACAAATAAGGTACAGCAGTTAAACTCCCAACTGGCTCTGCTCCAACGCATGTATAAGGATGCGCGAGCAGAGATAAGTGTGCTGAAGGCGGAAAATAAGGAACTGAAGCGGAAGGCCACTGTGATGTTCCGATTTGGAGGTCCACCAGATGCGGGAGTGGAGGAGCAGGGAGGAGGCAACTGGCTTGGTGGCCGAGGAAGCACGGAGGCAGTACCGTCAAGGGCCGCCCAGGACGGAGGCAAGAAGAAGAGACCGGCGGCAGAGTAGATAAGAAAAAATCCCGCCGGTGGATGTGTTGTTTGTTTGTTTGTTTTTTTTTTTTTTTTTTTTTTTTTTTTATGTAAAATGTGGATCGGGGTTGATCCCGATATGAATAAAATGAGTGTATTGTGCAAATCCGAATGGCGTGAAGGGACAAGACGGAGCAGAAAAATTAAACTGGAATAATGTTTTTTTTTTTTTTTTTTTTTATTGTTAAATAAAATAATAATAATAATAAATAAAATGAAGTGGGGGAAATCAGTGGAATCAATTAAGGCTAGGATAATATATTGGAGTGGGGAAAAGAATGATGGAAATGTTGAGTATAGAATAAAATAAAAATGGGATTGGAAAAAGATTAAAAAAGGGGTTTAAAGAAAATAAATAAAAATAATAGAGTTAAAAATCAAACAGAAGAAAGAGAGAGGACAAGCCCACGTGGGTGGCTTTTTTTTTTTTTTTTTTTTTTTTTTAAATAAAATAATAGCACATGGGGCTGTTATTGTTTAAAGAAAAGAACAGAGTGGGGTGTGTGCCCATGTGAAGGTCAAACTTTTCAGTCGGGAATATCACAGGTGGGTAGATGGGATTGGCATCACAGGTGGGTAGGAATATCACAGTATGATAAAAACCATAAAATATCGTTTGTAAAAGTAGCAATAAAAATTTGTGAAAGGCTTTCAACAGGATAGAGAAGTTCTGGCAAGGAAACAACATCATGATGGTCCAATGAACCATGTCCCATAGTTTGAAGTCGGTTCAGATAAAACTTATTCCGCGGTGGTGGTGAAGATCCATGAGGAGAGTTTGGATTGTGGGTCGCTGATAGAGTTCTTGAAGCCTTCCAGACACCGATGTTGACATGCCATTGGTGGAAAACTTGAGTAATAAACAAGCCACGATGGAACCAAGCAACTGGGCAATCCAGTAGAGGATGCCACGTAGGAAGGTGATGTGGCCGCCGATGAAGCCGCCGAAGGTGACGGCGGGGAAAAGAGCAAAAAACATGGGCGATGGCAGCAAAGATGACGCCGGAGGGGGTGGCGGCGCCGTCGCCGGTCAGCTTGTTGAAGGCCATGCCGGAGTCTTCTCCTGCGAAGACGAAGATTAGGGTTGAGATGAACTCCGCCAACAGATTATCAGAGAGAAATGGATGACATGAACCCGTTCTTAAGGCAGCTGCCTCGGCTCGAGCTTGATGATGAAGGAAAAAAACATATAGCAACGGCTCCTATTGAGCTTCTTCTTAGTCTTCTTCTTGGGATCTGAATTGGGTGTTTGGAGAGAGAGAAAGTGAGGTGCCGAGAGGGACAGGGAGGTTTGAATTGGTTGAGATCCGGCGGGCAGTCAAGGCAAGGTTGCCGCCCGCTGGAAGGCGAAGAACACCAAAATCTTTAACCAAGCTCTGATACCATGTAAGAATTTATGTAATTTATGTATTATTGATTTATTGATATGTTCTATTACAAAGCAGAGTAGCTCATTATATAGGAGAGGGTTTGGGTAGTAGGTGAGGAGTAGGTGAGGGTAAATTGGTGGTAGGTGTAGTAGGTGTGGTAGTAGGTGGTGGTAGGTGTAGGTAAATTCTAACATTCACGTACAATGAAATTAGAGAGACAGAAAAAAACAGATAGAGAAAGAAGCAGAGAGATAATGGTGAACTTTTATTGAATTCACTAGGTTAAAGAAAGGAGTTTCGTCCAGCAACTCTCTCCCTGGCAAGAAAAATCCAATAAGTAACAAGCAGATAAACCTGTCTCCCTAAAAAAAGTAATAACAATAGAGACTAATCAATGGGGAAAATTGCATCTCATGAAAAAGTTGAAGAAAAGACAAATACACCAAAAGTCACTCTAGAATGGCCATTTACCATGCACTCTACATTTACATGATGAAATGTTTTGGCAAAAAAGAGGATTCGACAAAAGACTCAGCTAGAGGGTGTGAATCCTCAAAATTATCAATTTAGAAAAGCAAATGTTTTATTACTTTTTTGAAGTCACGCAAGTTATACTCTTCAACTGCATGCATGCACCGTTAAGCCCCAATCCGGAAATTAAACTAAGATATCCATTGTAGTTCTCGTAACTATAACTAGATCTTGTAGATCAACAACAAAAACAAGATGTTAAATTTCCAAGGCTTATTAGTACCTGTAAACTCAATTTCACAATGCAGGTGTAAAGAAAAGCAAATTCAGGCAGCTTCCAACACCGGGAATTATTCAGTAGTCCTAAAAAACCATGTGTCATTACTTATGTAGTGTTCCAAACCAATTACGGCTGGGACATGCTACCTCACACTTGCAAGTGTGTTGTGTTGCAGTGTCTTATTTGCCAGAGTAACACGTAGATGATACCACGCTATGAAGCACGTGTACAAGTATGGATACGGGTATTATTAGTACAATACGAACATGTTGATACAGTAAAATCTAAAATAAGTAAGATACAGATACGGTTGGGTATGTTTGTAAAATGATATTTATTTTTAATTTAGAATAATGTAAAAATTAGTTAAACAATTTAGTTTTTTACGATCCAACTTATAATTAACAGTTAATGTCAAAAGTAAAGATATAAAATTAAATTAAATGTCATTATATTAAAAAACTTACAAACCATGACTAAACTTTAAAATAATGTTAAACATAATAACAATAACATGTAAAGAATTCCAATAAAACTAATTTTCCCCCCAGTATTAGAAGAAAATACTACTTCGATACAATTTGGATATATGCTAGGTACATCCGCAATAAAGGAAATATTAAAAACAAAATCTTGATACATATTTCGTGTACCCGGTACTATGCAAAAGAAACCTATGAAGTACCATTACACAGTAAATAGGACACTTTTGTTTGGTTTTACAGAAAAATGAAATTTTTTATTTTCTATATTTTTTTGTTTTCATTGAATTTTTTTTAATATTCTAAGAATTTTTTTTAATTTTTGATATACTTAACATAAATTCACTTAAAAAATATAATATTTGTGAAAAAAATTATTAGAAAATTCACTAAATACCATACATATAAAATAGGGAAAATCGGTCTAGGGTCCCTCTCCCACTTTTCGTAATGGAAGAGATCCACAAAATTATTTTTTGATATCTAAGGTCCCTAAACATATATCAGAGAAATTTCAGTCCTTTATACTATCTTCATCATCTGACCCGCGTCGACGACCACCTCCGTGAAAACGCAGAGGCCACCATGGACGTCCCCTCCGATCATATTCCTTACCTGAAGAAAGCCTTCGACGGACTCAAGACTGGGTTGGCTGGCTTCCTTCAAGCTACCGCACCTAATTGGATCATTTACGACTTTGCTCCTCACTGGTTGCCCCCTATCGCCACCAAACTCGGCATGGATGATGATGATAATAAGGACAGAGTCGATCCAGCGATTACCGAGTCGAGCTAGACATTCGGTGCTGACTCGGACAGTGTTTACTTCTTCGGCAACGATAGAGACAACAGTATACGGAGCGAATTTGGTTGGAATCTTCGGCCCGAGTTGGCTGTTAGACGAAGCTTTGCATTTGTGTAGAAAATGAAGTCAGGTATGAGAATCTGGTTTTGCATGGTATTTTTGCAATAGAGAAGATGGCCAGTGATGCCATTTGCTGGGTTCTCCTCCTCCTGGTAAGAGACTAGTCATGTTTGAGGTTTGATTACTCAGATTTTCTTCAACGAGAAATTATTCGGTGGATTAAGCAAGCTCCTGGATTTTCTCTGGGTTGTGGAGTCCAGAAAAATTCTCTGGGTTGAGAGAATTTCTCTAGAAATATGTTTGGAAATTTTCTCTGGATTGTGGAGTCCAGAGAAATTCTCTGGAAATATGTTTGGGAATTTTCTCTGGATTGTGGAGTCCAGAGAAATTCTCTGGGTGAGAGAATCTCTGAAAATAAAGGGCAATGCGCTTGATTGACTTTGGGTTACCAGTTGATCAAGATGATGACAATGACTTGGCAAATGGTCATGATCCGGTGCTGAAGAAGTTGCAGAACTCTCCCATTAATGGAAGACCGAAGCGGAAATATAAAGGCCACGAATTGGATACGAAACACAATGGTAGAAAGAATTTTAAATTTTGTGCTTTCAGAGACCTTGTTTTATTTGTTGGACATCTTTCAAGAAAATCTATGTTGATCGTAGACAAACCAAGGATGGAAGTGGTTAAAACTTTTGATGCCCCACCTATTCACAGACATATTCATGGGACATACCTGCTTGTTAAAGGTCGTTTTCTAACAGCTTAGGTGGAAGAGAGAGACTTCAAATGTAGGAGTTGAAGATCCCCTTTGTCTGAGAATTTCTCTGGGTCTGGGGAGGCCAGAGAAATTCAAATTTCTCTGGACCACTATTCTCTGACTTGAATTTTCTCTGGACCAATTTTCTCTAGATTGATGTTGAAGACCTTAAACATCATAAAAATATTTGATGTCCTTTATACTATAAAATCATAATATCATGACCTTAAAAAAAATACCCCTATAAAATATATATATATATATATATTCAGTATATTTTTTATATTTTTGTATATTTATTGATTTTTTAAAATAATTTTTTATAAATATTTTACTTTTTAAATATATCTAAAAAACTTTTTAAAAAAAATAATTAAAATTTAAAAAATATTCACTAAAAAAAAACAAAACAAAACAAAATACGAAAAACAAAATAAATAATTTCTAGAAAATTAAATCCAAAAAATTAAAACGTGTAATTTTTCTTCGAGAACACACTTGATTTTCATTCATGAATTACGCGGTAGATTGGAGTTACAAGGCAGTAATTATGCAGCAACGTAACCAGTACTAATACAATTATCCATATGTGATGACATAAACTCTACAATTGACGATAAAACTCAACAATTCACAGGAATAACCTTGGAGGAGCCGCGGGAGTGAGACCAAGAGCCCCAAGAAGAGCAATAAGGTTCAGCGATATAATAGGGTAGGTTATTAGGTCCAGAACCAGATCCACCAACAACTCCTTTTAGGAACTTGAACATCTTCTTCTACCTAATATCCACCACAATCACATACATACAATCCAGAGAGAGAGAGAGAGAGAGAGAGAGTTGTTGTTGCTCGATCTGTGTTGTAATTGTAATGGCAGAGTGTAAATGTGAGAGGTGAGAGAATGTAACGGAAGGAGAAGGAGATGACGTAATATTTGCGGACCCAACAAGTAGGACAATGGTCCCATCTTGCCTTAAAATAAAATAAAAAATTAAAAAAAAGGCTAAACTACACTGATACTCCTAAAGTTTATATTTATTACAATTTTCTCCTCACTTTTTAAAAATTACATCTCTCTTGAGGTTTAAAGTTTCATTATAGATTTCCCCTTAGTAATTAAATTTTTTTAAATACCAATTTTGTCCTCATTGGGTAAATTACATTAGCACCCCTCACATTCTAGAAATTATAACCTCCTTCCTAAAGTTCAAAGTAGCATTACCAATTGCCCCTTCGGTTAATATTAGTTGGAAAAAAATTCATTGAAAAAAAATTAATTAGAAAAAAAATTATTTGAAAAAAAAATTAATTGAAAAAAAAAATTGTTAGTCAAGTTTTTAAATTACTGTTTAAAAACCAACGTAAACTCATTTTTTGAATTTACATTTTTTCCTCAAATTTACAAACTAAGACAACCATTTATAAACAAAAAAAATTACCAAACAAATTTTTATGACAATTTTTTAAAATTTTTGTAAATATAAATTGAAAACTGAAAACGAAATGGTTCCCAAACAGGCTTGATGATAAAAATGTCGTAAAATTAATAAATAATTAAATAAGTTACCAACGTAAGAAATAACTTATTAAAAGATTCTTAGGATATGTATAGTTTGATTTCTAGAAAAAAAAATTAAAAATTAAAAATTAATTTGGTTAAGAAATAAAAAAATAAAAAATAATTATCATTTAAGGGTAAAAAATAATTATCATTTTAACTTTTGGACAAGTTATATACATATGTATAGCAGTTTCAATTTAATTTATAAAAAATTATTTCTAACCACTCGAAAGATAAAAATTATATAAAAATGATTATTATTTTTTATTTTTTATTTCTTAACCAAATTAATTTTTAATTTTTAAAAAAAATTCTAAAAATCAAACTATGCATAGCCTAAGAATCTTTTGATAAGTCATTTTTTACGTTGGTAACTTATTTAATTATTTGTTAATTTTACGACATTTTTACCATCAAGCCTGTTTGGTAACCATTTCGTTTTCAGTTTTTAATTTATATTTACAAAAATTTTAAAACTGTCATAAAAACTTATTTGATAATTTTTTTAGTTTATAAATGGTTGTCTCAGTTTGTAAATTTGAGGAAAAAACGTAAATTCAAAAAATGAGCTTACATTGGCTTTTAAACAGAAATTTAAAAACTTTACTAAAAAAAAATTAATTTTCGATTAATTTTTTTTAAATAATTTTTTTTCCAATTAATTTTTTTTTTATGAATTTTTTTTCCAACTTATACTAACCGATGGGGCAATTGATAATGTTACTTTAAACCTTAGGAAGGGGATTGTAATTTCTAAAATATGAGGGGTGTCAATGTAATTTACCCAATGAAGGCAAAATTGGTATTTAAAAAAATTAAATTGCTGAAGGGGGAAATCTGTATTGAAACTTTAAATCTCAACGGAAAGATGTAATTTTTAAAAGGTAAGAGGAGAAACTGTAATAAACATAAACTTCAAGGGGTGTCAATGTAATTTACCTAAAAAAAAATACAAAACAAAGAAAGTAGGACAATGGCTTCCTGCCTGCCTCATTCCTGCCTACGTCCATAGTAGGGTAGGCAGTAGATATTTCGATCCGTTTAAATTGATTGAATTGAATTAATTTATTATATTTTAAATAGATTTGTGATAACGAATGGACAGTTAATGATTGATTTTTTTTAATTCGCCTAGTTTTAAATGAATGACGAATTTGAAATTCTTTTGGCTGTAACTGAATCTCAAAACTGTGAGCACCCCTAATAATTTGTAAGGTAAATTACAAATACACCTCCTGAGGTTTGATTAAAATATAAATCACCCCCTGTGGTTTTGAAAATTACATTCCGTCTCTTGAAATTTCTAATTTCATAACAAATCGCTCATTTTATTAATAAATCATTAAGTCAATTAACAGTTTTAATGATATTAAAAATATGTTTCAATTAATAATTTAGGTAATTTTATTATTATATAGCAGAGCAATTATGAATTTTATTTTTTTAGTTAATTATATTAAATAAAAAATTCTAATAAGGGTGTATTTGTAATTTTTCAAACCATAGGGAACAATCTATATTTTAAGTAAACCTCAGGGGGTGTATTTGTAATTTATCCTAATTTGTAAGATTTTATATTTTCAATTTATTTAGATATTCTATTTATGTTTTCAATTGAAAAAGAGTTTAGATATTTTATTGTATTTTCAATTTATTTTCAATTTAGAAATCCTTTTATCAAATGGTAAGGGTTGATATTTGGTATTTTTGTGTGGAAAATATAAACCTTTACTTTTATCATTTAAAAAAAAATCAAATTAAATAGTTTTGGAATTAAAAAAAAAAGTAATGAAATAGTTTTAATAATGCATTATTTTCTTATATGTATTTATTATTGATATTTGATAATTTACTTGATAATCTTTTGGTTATGTTAAATTGGATTGTTATTCCAAAAAAAATGTTGACAAATTGTTGTATTATGTTCAAAATTTGTAAAAGTTTAAATTGTCAAACCAATTCGCATCCATCTCCTAATCCGCTCAATCCACATCCGTCAATTCGACGAACGGATGTGGATTGATTTTTTCCAATCCATCCATCCGACGAACGGATGACAGATTAGAGAATCTGACCACAATCGAACAGCAAACACCCCTACTCCATACTCGTATAGGACTTAATTCTAAACTTGCACAGAGGATTTGAACAGTTTACTATGTGTATATCGTAATAAATGTTATTTATATAAAAAAATTAATTTTATTGAACAATTATAAATATATAAATAAATAGTATTTTATTTTAAAAAATTAGTCGTTGACCCGTGTAATACACGTATTATTTTCTAAAAAAAAATATTCGATGGTAAAATGTGTGTTATAAAAGAATAATTTAAATTTAAAATTAAAGTATTATTTTAGGGAGACTTATTTATAAGTCCTATATCGGACACTTATGCTATGTTAAGTCCTGTATAATTTCTTATAGAGTTTTTAGTCCTATTTAGATAGGAATGTATTCCACAAGATCCTATGAATTGTAAATAAATGGTATTAATATACTATTATACACTATAATGGCAAAACCATATATAAGAAATTGAATGTTACCATAGATTACATTCAATTTAAAAAATCAAAAACCTAGTAAGTTTGCGAAACGTAACGTGACACGTTACGTTATGTTTATGTAGGTGTCACATTACGTTACGTTTATGTAGATGTCACGTCAAGTTACGTTACGTTACATTTATATAGGTGTCACGTTACGTTACGTTTATGTACGTGTCACGTTACGTTTCGTAAATGTGTATTTTGAAATTCAAATTCACATTCATATAGATATGATTTATGGTTTTACCATTATTCATGATATTAATAACTAATATTGAGGGTAAATGTGCCAATAAATTTCACACAGGACTTATGGGAACATAAGTTTTTTTAGTAAGACTATATGTAGTATAAGTCTCCTTAATAAGACTTATAAATAATTTCCCATTTTTTTAATTGTTTATTTTGATAATATTGTTGCTATTATTTTTATAAAATTGTTACTTGAATACTTACATATATATATATATATTAATTTTAATTAAATTATTTGGATATTTTGATAATTTTAGTTCTATTGTATTATAAAAGTGTAATTATCATATAATAATTTTGTATAATCTATATTAAATTATAAAATAATAAAAAATAAATACTCATTTTGATATTAAAAATAATAGTTAAATTAGAAGAAAAATTAGTAACGTAAAATTAAAATTAATTCTAACTATTTAATTTTTTTTATATTCATTTGAAAAATAAAAATATGTAGAAATATAAATTATATAAAATTTATTTAAAAATTAAATATAAATATGTTATAATTGGATTACCGTGTAAAGATTTTATATGATATATATATTAAATTATAAGATTGTAAAATAAACACTCTTAATTAAATTAAAATATCAACTAAAAATAATAGTTAAATTAGAAGAAGAATCAGTAACGTAAAATTAAAATTAATTCTTACTATTTAATTTTTTTTACATTCATTTGAAAAATAAAAATATGTAGAAATAAAAATTATATAAAATTTATTAAAAAATTAAATATAAATTTGTTATAATTTGATTACCATATAAAGATTTTATATGATATATATATATATATATATATATATTAAATTATAAGATTGTAAGATAATCACTCTTGATTAGATTAAAATATCAATTATATAAAAGAAATTCAACGACTAACCAAGAAATAGGGGATTTTTTTTAAGGTCCCTGGTATTAAGAGTTTATAGCATAAAGGACATCAAATATTTTTATAATATCTAAGGTCCCTCACACATTGATCCAGAGAAATTTCAATCTCCCGAGAAATTCTCTCCAAATTTCTCTGGACTTCTCTTCAAATTTCTCTAGACTTCCCACTGTCCAGAGAAATTCTCTCCAACTTTTTCTGGACTTATTTCCAAATTTCTCTGGACTTCTTTTCAAATTTATCTGGACTTCCCACTGTCCAGAGAAATTCTCGCCAAATTTCTCTGGACTTCTTTCCAAATTTCTCTGGACTTCCCACTGTCTAGAGAAATTCTCGCCAAATTTCTCTGGATTTCCCACTCTAATTTCTTTGGACAAAGTAAGTTCAAGTCTCATCTTAGCCTAAACTCTCTCTCACTCTCTAATATTTTTTCTTTGGATATATGGTTGCAGAAGAAGCTTCTGATGCTCCAAATTTCTCATAGCCATTATTGATCATTCAAAATCAAAGAATTTCTCTAGTTACTTACCAGGAAATATTTCTTGGTTATTTAAACTTCTTTATTATTGGTCATTCAAAATCAAACCAAACCAGAGAAATTTGGGCTACCTAGAAACAAAAAAACAATCATAATTTTCTCTGTGTTTTGAACAAACTAGAGAAAATTGTAATTGTTTTTCTCTATGATTATTTTTCTAAGAAACATTTTATCAAACAAGTTAGCTTCAAAGCTCATAGCTATATGTTTTACAGTTCTAAAAAGAGTTTTGTCAAACCAAATCTCACAGTTATGTGTTTTGGAGTTCTAAGAAGCATTTTGTCAAATAGTTTAACTTCATACTATATACATGGATGTTTATATGTGTATGAGCTGTGAGAGAGTGAGAGAGAGAGCAATCTCCTCTTGACCAGTCAAGAAGAGGAGGATATCACGCTCAGGTTCTGTCAAGTGGATCTCTATAACAGTGATTAGAGATATATCTGGGTAGTCACTTTCTGGCTATTTGGTGTAGAGTATCTCCATCGGATAAGTTCTTCCAAGAATTGTAAAGATATTACAGTTAAAGGAATAACTTGAAAATTTCTCTGCATCTAATGTGACAGATGTGACAATCAATCGAAGGTCAAGTCTCCTCTTTACAAGCTGCTTCAACAATCCAAAAAGGACATCAATGTGGATTGTCCTCTCATGAGCTTCATCAAGCATTATAACTGAATACTGAGATAAATTCTCATCAATCAAAATCTCTCTCAAAAGCATACCATCTGTCATATACTTGATTACTGTATCCGGTCCGGTCCAGTACAAATGACAACGATGAACTCCGATGATGGAGGTAGAGTTCATCGGAGAGAGAAGAGCAAAGAGAAAAGAAGAGAGGGAGAGGCAGTTTGATTTAAGGGAATCAAATTTCTCTGTGATATATAGGTGTTGGGGATTGAGAGACCTTAGACATCATAAAATAATATTGTGGATCTCTTCTATTATTAAAAATGGGAGAGGGACCTTAGACTAATTTTTCCCAAGAAAAAATCACATAACAACATTTAAACCTAAAAAGAAAAAAATAATGACAACATCCAAAAATTCACAAACTTTAAAAGTTCCTCGAAAGTATCATTGTTGTGCAGATTTTTTTCTCTTGTGAGTTGTGATTATATAAAATAATATAGGAAATGAAGTATAATTTCATATATAAAATTACCATAAAATTTAAACGACAAATTTATAATACATAATTGGTATTAGGTATAGAATAATGCATGAAAAAATAAGAAGAAAAAAAAAGAGGCAATTTAGCATAAAAAAATCTTAATACCTTTGAAAGAATTAAGAAGAAAAACGTGAAATGCAAAATCAGTATTGGATTTGTGGATTATCTCAATTTATTATGAAAAATATATAGAAAAAAATATTTGTCAAATAAAGTTCATATAAAATAAGTAAAGTTAGTATAATTTAAATTAGGTTTAAGTTTGTGTAAAACTCTATATATAATTAAGAAAATACATGCTGACACGACTCTCTTGGAAAAAAAAAGAAAGTAAACCCTTATAATGTGTCACCTAAGCATTGAAAAAACCATTACTTTTAATAATATATATATGATAAATAGTTTAAGTTTATAATCACATTTGTCATTTATTTTATAAAACAAAATGTGTTTTTTTCTTATATTTACAAATGTGCGATGAAACTCATTTTTGTGTAGATCATCTTTATTGCGAAACCTACGACATAAACAGTTTGAATCATCAATATGAGTTTAGAATTGAACCCAATAAGAAGAGTATGAAAAGATATAAAGAGATAAAGTATGGAGGAGAGCCTATTTCTTCTTCCTTTATGTTCGTGTGACAAGAAAAATAATACAATAGAAGTCAAAAAATTAAAAATTAAGGTTTAATTACATCAATGATTATCAAATTAAAAAAAGGGAAATTAGACTGATCTTTTTTTTTTCTTTTTTCTTTTTGGTAGTTCGAAGAAAAAATAATTCAGTGTGTTTGGCTTCAGTTTTCTGAATTCAATTTTTTTAAAATTTAGTTTTTTATTTTTTTATTTTTAGTAAATATTTTTAATATTTTAAGCAATTTTTTTTTACTTTTTTTATATGCACCTTACTTAGATATATATATAAATAATAATATATTTGTGAAAAAAATATTTTTAAAAATTAATAAATATACAAAAATATGAAAAATGTACTGAATTTTTTTATATTTTTTTGCATTTTTGGTATTTGATGATTTTTTTCACAAATATTATACTTTTTAAGTGTATTTATGTTAAATGTTTCTAAATTTTTTTTAAAAAAATACTTAAAATATTAAAAAAAATCAATGAAAACAAAAAAATACGGAAAACGAAAAAGTATAAAATTTTCTGAAAAGTAAATTTAGAAAACTGAAACCAAACAAATTATAGTGCCATAATCTTGGTACAATTATATTAATTTTTTTTAATAAGATTAAAAAGATCGAAACTAATATAAATAGTATGAATACATAAAGACAAATAAGAAAAAAATATACATTTCATGTAAAATAGATAATAACATTATTTTTTATCCGTATGATTAATGAATTATTAATGAAAAATTAGTTAAATGTTATGTGAATTAAAACATTAAGAGAGTATAATGTAATTATGTAACGCGCCAAAATAATTTAACATGAACTACCCACATTAATTAACATTCACTAAAACATAACAATAGAACCTTCCATCTTTACATGATTAATAAGAGAATTTATACAAAAGTTTCACATGCAGTTATACATTCAACGATAGAAATACATAAGAATCTATAACATGTGAAGCACAAAGTCTCAAAACAATAACATACCCTTACGGGCTTACATCTTCCAAGGTAATAGCCCGGTTACACAAAATGGTCTCTCGAACCCATACACATTTAGCCCTTGGCTTTACAAAATTTGCAACAAAAATGAAAGAGCTATTTACTCTTCACAAAAATATCCACGCCCTCAGATCGGCGGGATCACCAAATCTTTTCCTGCACCAAATCCCAAAGGGGTGAGCATAAAACCCAATAGAGAATTCTAACAAAGTATATACAGTTATGCCAAATCTCAATAAAATATAAATATTCATGCTATGCCATGCTCTCATAAAGAAAATTCCATTTCATGCTCTTCTTAAAATTTCCATTTCAATAAAAGTTAGCAATCTCAACACATTTCAAAAACTTCCAATTTTAATCAATAGGGGCGGTAAATACGACATTAGTAATCTCTAGGTTGGTATCTGCAAGTAGACTCTACGAGTACTACCAAACTGCCATTTGTACCGGTATTAACCGGTAGACTCGACACCTATCTGTGCGGTTTTCTAGTCTTTCACCATGGACACTCAGGCCAACTTATCAAGATTAACTACACCCCCTATCCGGACTTACCACGTATTTACCCCATATCACATTTCCATAGTTCTTATCACATCGTTATTTTCTTTCATGAAATAAATATCTTCAATCAAAATTTACAATGCAAAAATTATAATTGAATGAATATGCAATGCAATGATTTTCCATATCTCATAACATTTCTCCATTTTCAAAGTCTCTACAATAGTGTCTCACATTTCCCATTACCTCTTTTCAATACTCTTCCCCAAGATAACCATATGTTATCTACACTTAGCCACAATTTCACTTTTCACAATTCTTAGCAATATAGTCTCATCAAGACTACATGTAATGTTTTCAAACATTAATTCTCAATGTTTATAATTCTCACAATCCATAGTGCACAACAATTATCATATTCCACTTAAATATTTCCATGCATTCAACAATAGTTTAAAAAATAGGTCCTCCACTCTTTTATATCAAGAAAATTATCATTTCTTTATATCACATTGTGAAATCCACACTCACAGGGCCGGCCCTGACTTATTAGGAGCCTAAGGCGAATTTTTTAATTGGGCCCTTTATATATCATTATCCAAAAAAAAAAAAATTTGTTTGGATAAAACAAAAAAGATAAAAATTTATTACTATTGCATCACAATTTAACAAAATTTAGATAACAAATATATATATATATATATATATATATATATAATAGTTGAACTTCAATTAGTTGAATCGAATCTTTATTTTTTAGCTTACCAATGTTATAAGAACAAAAATTAATTGGGGATAAGGATGAGAATTTTCGACACAACTCAAGTAATATATAAAATTAGCAAGTTAAGGTTAACTATTTCCAACATGAATCCAAGTATGACATAACTCAATAACATGAATTATTAGTTATATATTTGAATGTTCACTAAGGGATGCCATGACATTTTTTTAATCTTTTATTTAACTCTATCTAACTGAATAAAAAAGTATGCAAAATAATAATTAAGGCTAATATCTTTTTTTCATTTAAGATATATATTTTTTTGTTACCTATTTTAGAGTCAATCTAATAAAAAATATATAGTAATAAGGTACAATTTTTTTAATTAGAAAAATGCAATCAAATTAAAATCAAATATTCTATGAATAATTTCATTTAGTTGAAATAAATTTTATAAAATTCAACTTATGAGAAAAATTTTAATCTGTCAATACACTTGCTAAGTTTTTAACTAAAAGTGAAAGTTTTCACATTAAACATCAATCGAACACGAATCAAAATAACACCACACGACAACATAAAAATAAATAAATTGAGCTAATATTAAAATAATTATGAAATAACATGGCATGATACACTCCCCTAATTGGGGGCCCTAAATTTTGTTCAAAATTGGGGGCCCGAGGCGACCGCCTCAGTTGCCTCACCCCATGGTCGGCCCTGCACACTCATTGACTTATTTAAACACATGAAAAGAAGAATTTCATAGTTTTTCTCATGTTTTCTAAAAAAAGAACCCCCAATTTCTAGGGTTCTTTCTCAAAACCAAAACACCTCCCATTTTCATGTGAAAGCTCATCAAAATCATCTTTCTTATATCATAGGTAAACGGCTTCAAAGATCAACTTAGAACATTTAAAGTTTAAACCCTCGTTTTGAGAAATCCCATCATCCTTAAGCCAAGAACCAAACTCTCAAAATAGATTCAAGAGAAGCAATAAAATCAACATATATCTTGCAAAACATGTATACAAAACTCAAGAATGTCCCTACCTCAAACTTTGATGGAGAAGAGGGAGGAAACCCTATATTCAAGATGGAGTATTCTTCAATTTCTTCCACACCAAGAGAAGTCCAAGCTTCATCTTCAAGATTAAGGAGAGATGATGATGTTCTAGATCCAAGGATTTGCAAGGAATCAAAGTGTTTAAGTGTTTTGGTTAGGGTTTCTAGAGAAAAGGAGGAGAGAAATGAAGTATAGAGTGAGAGAAAAAGCCCCAAAATGTGATACAACTTCGGCCAAAAGGATAAAAAAAAACAACGATTCGGACTGCCCGTCTGCCGCACGTGCGGTGCGCCTTCTCCCGCACGTGCGGCTCTCACCCTCGCACGTGCCTTTTTAGTAGTGTGTGACCCAAAATTTCCCCTGTATTCCGCATGTGCGAATTAGTCCAGACAGCCCAAAAAATTTCCCGGTCTAAATCTTGGTACTCCGGACCCAACATTGCACTCCTCGAAACAAGTGAAACTCGACACCGAACAACACAAAAATAAGAACTTTATTTAGGGGGTTATTTCCAGTCATTTCAAACCCAACGAAAGTAAAAGGAGAACGGGGCGACGAGGGACAGAAAAGCAAGGAATAGAGAAGGAAAGACCCGGTCGTCACAAATTATGTCAAAATTATAAGATTCATTTTATTTTGTCTAAACCCTAGAGGAGGTCAATGTAACTTATCAAAAAAAAATATATATATATATATAATGATATAATGACCTATTTTGGCAACATGAAATTTTAGTCAAAAAGACAAAAAAATCACTACAAAATATTCAAAATTTCTCTTTATTTTGGGTAAATTACAAATATACCCCTTTAAATTTGCTTAAAGTACAAATCGCCTTTTGTGGTTTAGAAAATTACAAATACTCCCTTGTTAAAATTTTTTATTTAACAGAATTAACTAAAAAAATAAAATTCATAATTGCTCTCCTATACAATAATAAAATTACCTACATTATTAATTGAAACATATTTCTAACATCCTTAAAAATAGTTAATTGACTTGATGATTTATTATTAAAATGGGCGATTTGTTATGAAATTAAAAACCTTAGAAGGTGGAATGTAATTTCCAAAATCACAAAGGGAATTCATATTTTAATCAAATCTCAGGGAGTGTATTTGTAATTTACCCCTTTATTTTTTTTGTAAATTTGTTTCATAAAAATTTAAAAAATCACTAAAAATTTCAATTAAAAAAAAAAGGCCAATGTATCTAATATGTGCATTTTTATTATTTTTTTTTCATTCGTTAAAACTTACTCTAAACTATATCCAACAAAAAAGAAAAGGAGGACTTATGTGTAAGTCCTAATAGGTAAACTTATTGTCTAATAGCTCTTATAATAATTAATGGCTTTTTTTTTTTTATCAAACACTATTAAAAAAAAGTCACTAATTGTTAATTTTTAGAGACAGTTTGAAAATTTTGTCACAAAAATGTCACTAATTATAATTTTTAGCAAAAATTTAAAAATACCGTCACAAAAAAATCGCTAATTTTCAAATTTTTAGCGACAATTTAAAAAATTATGTCACTAATTGTTAGTTTTAACTACAATTTATTAAAATTGTGACAAAAAAGTTACAAATTGTTAATTTTTAGTAATATATGTAAAAAAAATATCACAAAAAATTATTTTTAATAACGATTTTATTAAAATTTATTTTTAATAGAATTTTATAGAAATTAAATTCAACAACACTTGTGATAATTACTCAAAATAAAAGGGATCACTCGAATGCCTTACATAGGCTCCAACTCATAATAATCTCTACTGTCAAATTAGAAAACATATTGTTGCGATGTGACACAAGGTCGTGATTAATGTGCCTTTACAATTTAAATGAGGAATTTTTGTAAGAAAATTTTACTAAAATCAACTCTAAAATGATGGCCTTTTCATATAGTTTTTTATATAAATAATTTTTTTTGTAAATAAATTTTATACATAATGAAATGATATTTTATAATTTTTATATTAATAATTAAAATACTTACCATTGTCCCATATAATAACAGACATTTGATTTTATCAGTAAAAAAGAAATTTATTGATGAACTAACATCAATAAAAAGAAGACGAAAGCAAAGAGTATCATAGCACCCATTCTAATCCTAACTAAGTTGGCACCAAGATGAAAGCCCAATCATATGCTAGCTTAAGTCAGGGAGTTAATGACAAGTCAACAGAGAAAAGATTAAAACAAATCAAAGCAATCAAAGCAACACAAAACTGCCAATAAAACACAACTAGCAGCAACCAAACTCCAACATTCCTCTGTTCCTCCACCGTTTCAGGTTTGTGGACTATTCATACTTATGTTGCAACACACCTGATCTGCTGCAAATTTGTCACCAGATCATGGACCGAGTACACACACTTAGGGAAGCGATATTTAGTCCACAAAGCAATCCTAACTTTGAGTATTTAACATAGCTCATCTAGTTGGGGTTGAAAACACACTCAATTCTTGATCTCTATATGGACCACATTAGAGCCAAATGAATGGATTTCCACATCATCCAAAAGATTTTCTTAAACTTAAACCCAACCCACCAGTAAAATAGCCTTTCCACTGAACCAGGCATTACCCAATATAATCCCCACCAATTTATCATCTTTGACCACACCTTCCACACAAAGAGACACCATAACAGCACATGATCAGATGATTCAACCTCAGAATTGCAAAACACACAAGAAATACTAGCATCTGTACTAAGCACACAAATCCTTTGCAAAAATGCTGCTATTTTGACCCTACCCTTCCAGGCCAACCATCCAGGAAATTGTGCTTTTGGAGGAAAGTGATTCCTCCAAAGAATGAAGGGAACAACAGAAATAGCCTCAAATTCATTCCTATTAGAGATTGAGGACACATGAAGAGAAAGCTTTCCACATTAGACAACCATCAGCATTGGACACTGTTATTTGTGCTGAACTTGGTAAAGAATTAAGTCTAACAACCTCAGCCACCTCCCACTCCCTCAAAGGTCTTCTGAAATCCAAGCACCACTCCTCAGAGTTACCTTTTTTTATCTAGCATCCTCTTCAAGGAGTTATTCCTTTTTGTAGACAACCTAAACAATCTTGGAAAAGCCTATTTTAAGCTTTGATTACCAGCCCAACTATCTTCCCAAAATCTGATTCTGATCCCATTCTCAATGGCAATCTCAACATTTGATAAATAGAAGTTCCTGAGTTGTGGGTTACTGTTAGCAATGTTAAGAATATCATTTCAAACTCTAGAAATTCTGGTAGCATTATCCATAAATGGTAACCATCTGCCACCTATCATGGGATATTTGGAACAAATTATGCTTTTCCATAAAGCCTTATCTTCTTAGCAAACCTCTACCACCACTTAGATAGTAAACAATCATTGACCTCTCTAATCTTCCTCACCTTGATCGTTGCTAATAGTAATTTGTTCAAAATATCCTTTATGGGGAGGGTCAGATTTAAAAATAAAATTACATGTGGTGTAATGGGAGGTGTGAGGAGTGGTCCTATAATATTCCTTTATTCCAAACAATCTTTCACTTGATCCTCGCTCCGATGTTTGAAACAGGAAACATTCCACTCAGGGGTGCCTGAATTAGCACTCTGACGGGAAAGTTGGATTATGAGGAGGGATAAGTATATTTTTTCAGAGAGAGAGAGAGAGTTCAGTGGGTTAATGGTGCATACTTCAACTCCCTTTCCTTAGACCATCTCCAATGGTTACTCAAACTTGTCATCAAATTTGAATTTGGTGAAAAATGACTCTTTTTTTCCACTTTAACGGTTTCACCAAATAGGTATCAAATCCAGAATTTCACTTTTCTTTCATCAAACTGAAAACCAATGTGCCTTTCATCAAATCACTGTTCATAGCCGTTTGATTTTCACCCCCAGATGTCCTCTCGGGTGACCATCTTAAGGAAAAAATTAGTGAAAAAATTACACTGGCCGGTCGACCCCTTGGTCGTTCGCGTGGTTGACTCCCCGGATGACCACCTAAAGGCAAAATTTTGTGAAAAGTTTACACTGGCCGGTCGACCGGCTGGACATTCACCCGGTCGACTAGTGTTCTGATTAAGCTTTACAGATCTCCTTTGGAGCACTTGATATCAAATGAAACTTTTACTCAAATTTGTTGAAAAATTTGATACACTGTTGGAGATGCTCTTATATAGCCATTTGGTGTAGATATTTCTTACATAATCCCTATCTCTCATCATTACTTGAATGTCAAGACCCAGTTTCCTACTAAACCTTCGGAAGGGGACACCTTGAGCCCACTTTAGTCCTTGGCATAGGTGTCAGCCGTTTCTACTAGCATCTCATAGTCGGCCTATTGTTCGGTGAACGTGTTGTTCGGCGTTAAGCTCTCAGCAAACCCAATGGGCCTAATTGGGTTTTGGTTTTATGATGGATGGACCTAAGTTTGCTTAGAAAAATTACTCAACTCACACAGGAGGATGTCTTTAGAAGCAAGTAATTGGTGTGGGGATATATTTTTGGATAGTCCACGTGGCTAAGGTTGTTAGCCAAGGTGCTACGTAGGCAGACCATGGTGCTGAGATATGGTGCGATAATACCAGAATCTGAGATATTTGGATAGAGGACTAGAGTCTTAGATGACATCAAACTACCTATTTGGATAGAGATGAGACTCTTGAGGAAGTTCATCTTAATCTGAATAGTGTGAGTTGTGATAGATGTTATCATTGTAAAGGACAGAGTCTCATGAAGTAAGACTTCTAGAGAAAGTTGGACACTGATTATTATAAAAGTAAGGCATCCCTGGTGGGTCTAAGGTATGTTTTTTATATTCTGTCTAGTGAGTTAAGCACTATTTGTTATCTTTAAGAGATATGGATTACTGATTTGATCGTAAGAGTACTCCCGGGTGGACAAACCACCATCGGATTCTTATCTTTCCGTGACAGGTTGTTTGGGCTAATCTATTTTGCTAGTGCTCTCCAGCTGAGTTTCCCATTTGGTTGTGTGGTCGGAAATCAACACCCACAATTTGTCGCCGTCTGTGGGAACTTAGTTAGAATAGATGGCTATCATCATGAAAGATCAATGTTTCGGCAACAACGAGTTTAGCGAAGATGGAGAATACGTCAACATTGACGGAATGAAGGCCCTTCCAGAAATGATGAATGCAAAGATAAGGGGGCATAAGCGCTCCCAAGGAGATGAAGACGACCTTCAAGTTGACAAGAGCTCAGCCTAAGTGAGCAGATCCCGAACTCCAGATCTTGGATCCTAGAGCCTAGAAGACAAGATCTCGACCTAGATGAGTAGGTCCAAGAAGACAAAGAGCTCAGCCTAAGTAAGCAGATCCCGGATCCCAGAGCCTAGAAGACAAGATCTCGGCCTAGAAGAGTAGGTCAAAGAAGACAAAGAGCTCAGGCTAAGTGAGCAGATCCTGGATTCTAGATCTTGAATCCCAGATCCTAGAAGATAATATCTTGGCCTAGATGAGTAGGTCTGAGAAGACAAGAGCTTAGCTCAAGTGAGCAGATCTCAGATTCCAAATCTCGGATCCCAAATCCTAGAAGACAAGATCTGGGCCTAGATGATTAAGTCCGATGAGACAAGAGCTCAGTCTAAGTGAGTAGATCCCGGATTCCAGATCTCGGATCCTAGAGCCTAGATGACAAGATCTTAGCCTAGATGATTAGGTCCGAGAAGGTAAGAGCTCAGCCTAAGTGAGCAGATCCTGGGTCTTAGATCCCAAATCCTAGAAGACAAGATCTCGGCCTAGATGATTAAGTCTGAGAAGATAAGAGCTCAGCCCAAGTGAGTAGATCCCAGATCACAAATCCCATAAGATAAGATCTCGGCCTAGATGCTTAGGTCCGAAAAGACAAGAGCTCAGCCTAAGTGTGTAGATCTGGGATTCCAGATCCCGGATCCCAGAGAGCTTATAAGACAAGATCTCGGCCTAGATGATTTGGTTTGAGAAGACAAGAGCTCAACCCAAGTGAGCAGATTCCAGATCCCAAATCCCAGATCCTAGATGACAAGATCTCGGTCTAGATGATTAGGTCCGAAAAGACAAGAGCTTAGCCTAAATAAGTAAATCCCAGATCCTAGAAGACAAAAAAGAAACACACAAGATCAAACTGAAGTTTGTCAGGTTCTGCCTATCGGCAGAAGGCTATCTATACAGAAAGACTTTTACTGGACCTCTATTTCAATGTGTACATCTTTCATAAGTTGAAGACTTTTTACACGAGATCCATGTACGGGGCAGATCCCTTGCCCATAGAGCTATATCACAGGGATTCTGGCGACCCTATATACAAAAGAATGCCGAAGCCTATGTAAAAAAGCATGAAAATATTGTTGGAATCCATGATTGTGCGATAAGATCGAAATGTCTTATGGCGACATTCCTATGGTAAACATGACGAGTAAACTTAGACTTATCATATGGTAGAGTTGAATTATACTTTCCTTATGATAGAGTTGAACTAAGTTGACGATATTTTTGAGTGAAACATGATGAGTAACTTAGACTTATTATATGGTAGAGTTGAATTATACTTGCATATGATAGAGTTGAACTAAGTTGGTGATATTTCGGTATGAAACATGATGAGTAACTTAGACTTATTATATGGCAGAGTTGAATTATACTTGAATATAATAGAGTTGAACTAAGTTGGCGATGTTTCTGAATGAAACATGACGAGTAACTTAGACTTATTATATGGCAGAGTTAAATTATACTTGCATATGATAGAGTTGAACTAAGTTGAATTAACTTAGACTTATTATATGGCAGAGTTGAATTATACTTGCATATGATAGAGTTGAACTAAGTTTGCGATGTTTCCGAATGAAACATGACGAGTGACTTAGATTTGCCATATGGTAGAGTTGAACTAAGTTTGTAATGTTTCGGTAAGAAACATGACTAGCCATATGGTAGAGTTGAACTAAGTTTGACAACTTAGACTTGCCATATAGTAGAGTTGAACTAAGTTTACGATATTTCGGTATGAAACATAATGAAACTGGCCATGACTTGGTCAGTTTGAAAAGAAAGCCGGGGAATATGGTACTCTCGGTGCACTAAGGTTAAGTCTTAAGTGTTTTGTTTGGGCGAGCTAAACATGATGACCTCAGCCAAGAATGTCTAAGAGAGACTTAGGTGATAACCGTGTGATGCGTCCTTAATGTGAACATAAGTGGTACTCAAGTTCACATTAGGGGGCAGGAAGTGGGAATGAGCAAATTGATGTTATCCGAGATCATTGACAAGTGATACTATCCGAGATAAGTCAATCCAAGATGACAGTACTGTACTGTACCTGAAGTGTAATTATTCGAGATACCCAACCAGGTTGTTAGACTTGGAAAAGTGAAGTCTTGCCAAAAGACAGCAAGCACAAATGAAGAAACAACATTTGTAAAAAGTTTATGAAAAAATGTTATAAGTGCAATTCGGCCGAGATAACTAAACAAGAGTTGTTACCCAAGATTTGGATATATCCGAGGTCCTGGGATTCGAGTTGAGGAACCAAGTTGTTAGACTTGGGAAGTTAAGAAAAATTCTAAAGTATGAAAAAATATGCAAGGCACAAAGAAAAGACAATAAGCATATAGAAGATACATGCAACACTTAGAAGAAAAAATAGAAGACTTGCATTGAAAAGAGACAGCTTGTTCAAGTACATAAACAGGCACATCGACCTCGACAAAATAGATACTATTCAAAACAAAGAAGAAGAAAATACAACTACAAAGAAAAAAAAGTATAATGGGAAGAAAAATTCCTAACTACTAGGATCTTATGCATTGATCTCAGACTGTTCAACCTCGGCTGTTGAAATTGTTTTGGCCTCGGTAGACAGCTGGGTAGACTTCTCGGCCGCGATTTCGGCTTCGATTTCCAAAAGAGTCTGGTCTAGGCTCTTTGTAGTGACAGTGATCTCGATTTGAGACGTGTCGGCCTTCTTTGGAGAGCTTGAAGACCTCATCTTCATCCTCCTCTGTCAAGTCCAGGACTTGAACATTTAGAGTAAGGGACTTGGCTCCAACAGTAGCTTTAGATTCTTTCTCGACAACCTCAGCCTCGGCCTCTTCCTTGTCTCCGGCCTCCTCATCGTTGGCCTCTTCTACTTCCTCGGCCTCATCCTCAGATTAATTGGGAGAGGGAGGGAAAGGGACATTGAGCTAACCCATATCATGGAGATGTGAGTCCTCGGGAATAGACAACTTTTTTAGGGCTTCCATCCAACTGAGATAGTTGCCTTTGTTGCAGGCTATGTTGACTTGTGTTTTCGGCCTTGGCAATGGCCTCGGCTTTGGCAGTAGTAACTTGGTCCACTTGCTTCATGTGCTTCTCTTTTGAGATATTGAGTTACTGGAGGCATGAGCATGTTCGATTGACTATAAGGAGATGGAGTGGATTGCACAGTTATGACATTAGGGATGTCAACAAAAAGGTCTTCTACGACAAGAGTTCGGCGAGACATGTCGTCATTGGCTACGATGATGGTTACTCATAGATAAGGTGATTGGAAAATTATCAAGGTCTCAGGCTAGGAGCTTAGGACCTCGGTGTTTCCTGTTCCTAGTTCTAGCTGCAAGATTGTCATTATTTTCACCGCCATTGAGATGATAGGTTGATGTGTGGAGCAGCTGATGAATTACTTGGCTGCTAGTATGATTCAGCTGGTAGAGTTTGACCCTTGGGCATAAAGGGAGTCTTCATAGTAATGAATGCTTCAAGAACAGTGATAATGGTTTGTGGAGGCCAAGAGAAAGAGAGTCTAGGGGCACAGATAAAGACGAAATGGGAAAATGAAATGGTTTTGCTGGAATTAGAAAAATATGGCAAAAAGTTATGATTTCGAGTTCCGACGTACCCGTGCTGACGTCAGGCGGTGGGGGGCAGAACTAATGCAACATGATGGGGACATGGTTGGTATGCTCCAATCTAATGATGATCTTGATTAAGAAGTGCGATTTCAGTTGAGATATTGATCACGGTAGAGATGATGACCTCGGTTGAGATGACGATCTTGGTTGAGATGGTGCTCTTGGTTGACATGATGATTTTTGTTGAGATGTTGATCTTGGTTGAGATGTTGAATTTGGATGGTGGCGGAACTTGTTTATTCTTGGTTTCTGATGAGTTGATACTAGGATCTTGATGTTCTTGAACTAGCAAGTCATGATCTCTGCTAGCAGTGCAATCTCTGTCGAGATGTTGGACCTAGATGAAATGAAACATGATGGTTTATGGTTTATGGTTCTTGGTTCTTAATTCTTGATTCTTGACGAGTGGACATTTGAGTCCTTGTTTCTTGGTGCCAACGAGACACGATCTCGGTTGGAGAAGTACATATATAGGTTCCATCACCTCAGTTTGTCGAGATAATAGAACCTAGAGGGCAGTTGTGGAGATAAATTTCTGGGTAGTCCACGTGGCTGAGGTTGTTAGTCGATGTGCCACGTGGGCGGACTATGGTGCCGAGATATGGTGCGATAATATTGGAATCCGATATATTTGGATAGAGGACTAGAGTCCTAGATGACATCAAACTACTTATTTGGATAAAAAAAGACTCTTGAGGAAGTAAGGCACCCCCGGTGGGTCTAAGATATGCTTTTTATGTTCTATCTAGTGAGTTAAGCACTATTTGTTATCTTTAAGAGATATTGATTACTGACCTGATCGTCAGAGTGCCCTTGGGTGGACGAATCATCGTCAGATTTTTATCTTTCGGTGACAGGTTGTTCGGGCTAATCTATTCTGCCGGTGCTCTCCAGCTGAGTTTTTCATTTGGTTGTATGGTCAGAAATCAACACCCACAATTGGATAGAGGCATTATTCCCAACCTACCTAAATGGATATCCTCCTATTTCACCATATGTAATTTTCTTTTTCTTTTTTTAAATATTTACACTAAGGTCTCGTTTGGGAACAGGCTAATTTAGTATTTTTTTGGCTATTTGGCTAAAATATAAGCTAAATAAAACTAGTATGTTTGGAATGACTTTTTGGCTTTTTATGAAAAAATGTGCAAAAAGTAGAGAGAAAAGAGAATCTTTGACTTTTTGACTAATTTAGTAATTTTTTGACTTTTTAACTAAAAAAGAAAATTTTCAAACGAGGTCTAAATGAGTATAGGCATTATTCCAGGCCTAGAGCAAGTAATTGAACTTCAGATATATTTACTTTATTGAGACATAAAGATTTTAGAATTGAACTTGGAAAAAGTTGAATTGGACTCATTTTCTGTATATTCGAAGTGCATCATCCCTCCCTGTCCTTTTTCTTCTTCGTCTCCTTTTGTTTTTTTTTTTATTTTTTCTATTTTATTATTGTGAAAAAGAACGAGACAAAATAGGAGACAGAAATGGGTGACGGGAAGGGTTGTTAAGGGGGTCAGTCAACAGAAGTAGTGTATATATATTTGCGTGTTTTTTTGTTTTGATCACATTTGAATGATCATAGGAAGGAACTATCAGCGGCAGTGGTGTGATTATTAACTTATTTCCAGTTGAAAAAATGTTCACAACCCTTAATTAATTGGGTGTGATATACACTATAAGAATACTAGCGGTAAACCCATGTTATACATAACATGTGAAAAAATTAATAATATATTTTTATATAAACAATATAGATAGTTAGATTTTTGTATGTAAATTACAAAATCAAAATAAAAATAAAAATTAAGACTCACAATTTTATTACAATTTATGTCTCAATTTTTAGTTTGCTACAAATTTAATTATGTAACTTTCAACTCCCTTGTTAAAGTTGCAAACTTGGAAGAGCTCAACCCAAGCAATCCGAATCAAGCTTGGAATTTTTTAAAGATTGGACAACATATTTTTTAATTCGGTAAGGACCTAGACAGAAATTTAGAAATTTGAAAATGGGCAGAAACACCAAATAACTTGAGCAGCCTAAAACTCAAATTGTATATATAAAATTACTTGCTAATTTGTTTTTTAAAACAATAAATAAAATTAATTAAAATTTTAATATTAATGAAAACGGTATGCTTAAGTTTGTCCAATAAGATTTTTTTTTTAAATGTTTAAAAAATACATCTTTTAGAAAGGAATAATCAAATAAGTTGATATTTTACTTTTTATAAAAGCATAAAGTAATTTAAATATGATTTTTTAGACATTATTTTTAGTTTAAAAGTTATAATAAAATATTAAATAAAATAAATTTCTCACAAAATAAAAATATATGAATAAAAATAAAAATAAAAGAAATAAAAAGAATGTTTATAATGGTATTCTCATTTAATCTGAAAATAATTAGATGAACCATAAATTATCACGTGTAACGTCTATTTTATTATTATTTTTTTATAAAAAAAAGTAAGTTCCTTCGACCATCACTTTTAATAGAAAAATAAAAAAATTTTCTATTTGTTTTAGCAAAAGTCACTTATGAGCTATTTAAGTCAAAAATATATTTTTTTAAATTTATTTAATTGACAATTGAGATATAAAAAAAATAAAATCAGAATTCACCATATTTGACAAATGCTAAAAAAATGATTCATTTTCTTAGTTGATTTTCTTTTGTTAAAAAATTTACTGTACAAGTTCTTATAGTTTAGAAGAATTTAAAAAAATAAAATAAATTTAAAACCAAAAAAGACAAAAAATAAATAAAAATAAAAACTTTTAATAATGATTAATAATTTGAATATGTGTATTTAAAAAAAGAAGAATTTTTTTTAAGGTCTCTAATAATAATAATTTAGAGGATAAAGGACACCCAAAAAAATAGTGATGCATCATGTCCCTGAACAACTTGGCGCGCGTTTTTAATTATTTTGTGGACCAAAATACCCTTGTCAAAATCAACACAAAAATGAAACTCATTCCGACGTTTGAGTTCCATTCCAAACATCCAGCATTTCACGAACAGGAGAACAGCAGAATTAGGGTTTCAACATCATCTTCACCATCGACATTAGAGCTTCGTTATCTTCTGTAAAAATCATTCCCATTCCTTCCTCACAAATTTCTCTGACCTACGTTAAAGCTTCGTTTTCACTGCTCATCATCATTTCAATCCATCTTCGTCACGTCGCATTTTCATCTCAGGCCATATCAGCTCGTCATTCAAGTTTCATCCTAACTCTGGTCAGTTTTTCTACAATACAATTAGATTTTTTCTGGAAACACAGTTAATAGCATTTTATATTAACCTTCCATAAATTAGGATTTCAATTTCGTAATAAAAAGCTACCTGAATTTGGAAAAAGTTATTTCTGTGTGTTTTGAACTTATTCTTGAACATGTTTGTGTGATTTTATCTGTAAATTTTTCTGGCATTTGAATTTCTCTGATTTTTGCTTGATGTATGTTTCTTCTTTCAATTTTCTGTGGCTTGTTTATTCACAAAAACAATTTTCTGTGTTTTTATCTTATTCTTGAACATATTTCTATAATTTTGTCTATAAATTTCCCTGCCCTGTAAATTTCTCTGTAATATGTATTTTTAATTGGAATGTCTATATTTCTCTGGAATGTCTATTACTCTCTTGCCTCTGTCTAAGTTTCTCTGGTATTTATAATTTTCTCTGATCACTTCACATCACTTTCCTCCCTTGAGTGTCTCTATCATTTTTAATTTTCTCTGGAATTTTAATATTATGGACTGGAATGAATGTTTCTTCTTTGAATTTTCTCTGCCATGTGTATTTTGAGAAAAAGTTATTTCTCTGAATTTTGATCTTATTCTTGAACATGTTTCTGTGATTTTGTCTATGAATTTCTCTGCTTTGTAAATTTCTCTGGAATATGTATTTTTCTCTGCAATGTCTATTACTCTCTTGCCCCTGTCTAAGTTTTTCTGGTATTTATAATGTTCTCTGACCACATCACACCACTTTTCTCCATTGTGTGTCTCTATCATGGTTAATTTTCTCTGGTTGTGTATGTAAATTTCTCTTGCATTTTAATATTATGAATTGAAATTTTCTTTGGAATGAAAATTTCTTCAAGAATGTGTAATTTTCTCCGGAATGTGTATTTTTCTCTGGTATGTTTATTTTGTTCAATTCTTGGTTTCAATATGCTATAATTCTCAGTGGCATGTTTACATTACTTTGTTTATTTTATCTTGCTAATTGTGGAATGGAAATTTTCTTTCGCTTGCCATGTTTACTTTTTTCTATCATTCATTTTCTCTGGTATGTTTACTTCTATTTGTAATTTTAACAATTATTGAAAATTTCTCTCCCATGTTTATGATGCTGTCTTGATTTTCTCTGACATTTAATTTTTAATATCCAATTTTCTCTGGCATGTCAAATTTTCTCTAGCATGTCCAATTTTCTGTAATTTTTCCTTATCTGTAATTTTCTCTGGCATCTCCAATTTTCTCTTTTCTGTAATTTTCGCCTTTAACTGTAATTTTCTCTGACATATCCAATTTTCTCTAGGATTTAATGTTGACATCTTTATGTTTTAATCATTGTCTAGAAATGGCAAAAAGGAAAAACAACGAAACACCGGAAACACCAAGTAAAAAACAAAAACTCTCTCAGTCTTCTTATGGGCTAAGATTAAAAACCAGCAGCAAAACACTAGAAACACCAAGCAAGAAAGAACAACTCTCTCAGTCTTCTTATCATCTAAGATCAAAAACCAACAACAAAACACCACAAACTCCTCACCAAAACACACAAGTCCAAGGTGATGAAGCAACTAGCATCCAGATGAGTACCCCAACTTCAAAAGACTCAAGCTCAAGGGGGAAAAAACCTGTTAAACTCCACAAAAAGAGAGCTCACTACAGCATTCAATTCCGATCCAACCTCTCATCTGTCGTCTTCTTTTTTCAAACACTTAAATTCAATTCAAAGCAACTTCTAGAGCTTCAAAAGACCCCATTCTGGTATTTGATCCAAGCTCTAACCACTGGAAGGATGGATCCAAAGAAATCTAGGAAATCCGATGATGATGTAGTTGCCATAATCCAATGTTACAATGAAAAAACAAAAGCATTCACAGTTGGTAAGAAGAACCTGACCTTTACAACAAATGACATGACCTTGATTTTTGGTTTGGAAGGAGGTAAAGAAGCCACGTCATTAAGATACTCTAAAAAGCCAAAATCTGCATTCCTCAGGAGAAGATTCCAAAAGGACACAAGGCTCACTGGTCCTGTTCTTAAAAATACCTTGGCCAAAGCAATGAAAGGCAAGCAACCAATTGACTTCAAAGATTTAGCAATCATTGTTACATTGTACTTGTGTCTCACCCTATTTTTTGCAACAAGTGGGAATTCAATAGGTTGGGTTTTTATAAAGTATGTGGAACCTCTTGAATCAATGAAATAGTATAATTGGCCGGAAGCAATCACATCAACATTGATTGATTCTATCATGGCATTGCACAAAACTCCAGAAAAAGTTACGGGGTGTGTCATTGCATTGCTGGTAAGTATAATATCCATTTAGATTTGCAGTTATCATACTTACAAATTTGTGAGTTTAGAAAATTTTATTTACTTTAATTTTCATCACAGTATTGGCTATGTGAACATGCAACTATCATTGACTCGTAAGACAGTAACACAGCTGACTTCCCAAGATGTGCCAAGTGGAACCTGCAAACCTTGACGAAATAGCTGCAGAAGACACCAGTCCACTCTCTTGCACCTCGACAGGTTAGATTCCTATTGCTACTGAAATCTCAGTGAAATTCTAAAATTTCTCTGACCACTGCTTTGTTTCCCTCCTTGTGCATTGATTGATTAAGATCAATTTTCTATGAACTATCAATTTATGTTTTCTTCTTTGGTTACCACTGGTCTATTTCTTCCATTGTAATCAATTTTCTCTGCCATCCAAATTTCTCTGACCACAATTGTAACACATTAACTTATATGCCCTGATTGATTTTCTCTAATATCTGAATTATGTTGGTTGTTTCATAATTTTCTCTGGCCCATAAAATTTTATCTCCTTGTGTGTAATTTTCTCTGCCTATAACTTATGTGCCTTGCATCTTTGACAAACACTGTTTATTTCTACCCTTCTAATGAATTTTCTCTAGAATCCAAATTTCTCTAACACAATTATAGTAAAACATTAACTAATATGCCTTGATTGATTTTTTCTGATATCTAAATTATGTTGCTTGTTTCATAATTTTCTCTGCCTCGTAAAATTAACTCCTTGTCTCTAATTTTCTCTAGCCCATACAATTTTCTCTGAAGTTTGTTTCCCATTAGTATCATTTAGATGAATTTTATTTTCCTTATTTGAATTTTTTCTCTCAGTGAATTTTGTAACATTTGTCTAATAAAAGAGTCTCCTGTTATAGATAGATAACAACCAGCTAGTCAAAAACCCATCAGAGGAGTTCTGTCTTGGCAAAAAGACGAAGAAAGAATCAAAAAAGGCAATTGTCAAATTCAATAAGACATTACAAGATCCATCTAAAGATGGAAGGAATGAACAAGCAGAAGGCAACATAGAAGAATACGATGCCAGTAATGGACAAGAACATCAAGCAAGAAGTGAAGAAGAAGAAACCAGAGAAGAAAGTGAAGAAATAGAAGCAGAAGACAAAGAACAAAATGAACAGAAAGAAGAAGACAGTGAACAAGAAGATGAACAACAAACAGAAAACAAGGAGGAAAGTGATGAAGAAGAACATAATGAGCCGATGGACAAACAACGTGATAGCATTTGTGGCTCAACAATGCATCAGCCTGAAGAATTTGAGGAATCAAAGGATGCCCAAATTGCTGATCTACGTCAAAGACTGAAGGCACTTTCTCAATCTAAAAAGGAAGAAGAGAGAAATTGGATTGAATTACTTGCTGAAAAGGATATTTCAATAAGAATCCTGACATCAGAACTTCAAGAAAAAGAAAGCACAATCCAAATGAAACTAAGGATGTTGAAGGTTGAAAAAGCAGACGATACAAAAACAATTCAACCGTTGAGGTGTTCAAATTCGGAGCTTGAAACTGAAAATGCTAAATTGCATGAACAAGTTCAAGAACTATCCGTCCAACTAGCAGTACAACCATACCGAACACCAACACAACTTCAACCACAAGGTCAGTGAAAATCTTAAGCCACAAAAAGTTATATCCTTGTGTCAACATAACTCAGAGAAATTTCTATTTAATATAATTTTCTCTGTCATTGGTAATTTTCTCTGGAAGTTATATTTCTTTGAACACATTAGTTATATTTCTACTGCTCATTTCATTTTCTCTGTATATTTTCTTATTCCATTTTTGGGGCTTGTTTGATTTTCACTGTGTATAGTTGAAATGCAAGTGGAACAACAACCGACAACCCAACAAGAAGAAATGGCACACAAAGAACAACCGAAACAAAAGACAAAAGTCTATGGTAACTACAAAATATTGAATCAAATAAATTTACATATTGAAATATCATCTGTTACTTCAGAAAAATTTCACTTTTCCTAATATTTTCACTATCTATAGTAAAAAAAGATCCGACGTCAATGATAAAAAATTTAAAGGCAAAAGAAAAGAAAGAAAAGCAGCACGATCCAGAATTCCAATATCCCAAAGTTGCAAAAGTGACTAGAGCTTCAAAACAAGCTGCAAAGCAAGCTGAGCAAAGCACGAAGGACAAAGAAGTGCTTGATGCTGATGCGTACGTCTTGCCTCAACCTATAAACATCAGAAAATCTTAGGTCTTTCCACAAACTCTTCCGATTTCAAGATTGATAAAAGATCATGTAAAAGACATTTTGCAGCATATATCAAATGTGTCTGGACTTGAGTAAGTACAACAAACAAAATAGAAGATTACAAACAACAAATTACAAACTTATATTGCATTAACAACAATTCAATCCCTTCTTTGTCATCTTGTAGGGCTTTAATTTGGACAAGTGAGTTGAATCTCATTACCTTTGAAGACATTGGAAACCTAATAAAGCAAAAAGAAATTGCCAACAATGTAAGTCTTTCCCTTTCATCAAAATTTCTCTGCAATGTTCCATCAGCCTTTATAAACCAATATTACAATTATAAATCATATTTTTCAGGTCATTGATGGCTATGGAGAGATCCTTTTGGCTGACCAAATGAGAGAGAGACAACAACCAATCTCATTTTTTTCACATCCATGAGCTTAGTATGTTACTACTATTTTATTTGATTTTCTTTGGAATTTACTTATTACTTTCTCTTCGTAAAATGCTTATTGAAGCCAGTTGTGTCACTAGTCATAACAAAACCATTTTTTGATTTTCTCTAAACACAGAATTTCATCAAGATGACAGAAAATCAATCTTTTCGAGTGTCCTTATTTGACAAGCATATTGAAACAGCATGGAAGAACTACAGGTTCCTCCATTTCCCAATAAATACTGGAGGTAATGACAAGTCCACACGTGAAAATCACTAGACCTTGCTTGTCCTGGACAAACAAGACAATTTATGGAGGTTCTACAACTCACTGAGGCCAATGAGAGATGATGCAGAAGACAAATATGTCAAAGATGCAAAACAATTGGTAACGAGTGCAAATTTCTCTGATCCATCATTATCTTTATGTGATGATAATTTTCATAGAATCCCATTGATTTGTCCGTAAATTTCTCTGCTATTTAAAAGTTATTTTTTTGCAGCAAGATTACGTGGAGAATTTTTTGAAAGCTTGCCTTGAAAGAGACGCTCAATCACAACCCTTTTTCAAATTAATAAACTCAAAAACACAAGTTACGACTTTGAGTATGTCAATAATGCTCCACAACAAGAAAGTGATTCGTAAGTTTCATACATCTATAAATAAGATAATCTGATTTGCATGTTTCTTAAAACTAACCATACCTATAATTTGTATGCAGTCTGGATTGTGGCCTCTTTGTCTGCTATATAATAAAACAATATAGCAAGCATGAACCTATCAGCTCCAAATTGTCCATACAAGAGATAAGGTTGACGAGGGCATAACTTATAGAGAGATTTGTGACTGAAGTTGGCCGGTCATGGACTGAACCAATTGAAATACCTTTAGAAGAACCACAAATATAATAGTGAAACTAGTGAAAGGAAGACAATATACACATCCATATAGAGAAAATTGTCTCACATATATGTATATATCTATACAGTATTAAGCATTCAGTTTTTTATTGATACATTGAAGGAATGATGATCCTTGACATATATGTATATATCCTTTCTTAACTAATCTAAATTTCATTTTTTTTTTATATTTCGACTAATGTAAATTTCATACCTATCGATGGTTAAATATATATATATATATATATATTTATTGTGATTGTCAACACAATCCACACAGAGAAAATTGTCAACTTAGAGAAATTTCTCTGGATGGTGGAAAATTTCTCTGGATGAAATTGACGGATTCGAATGGTGACAGAAAATGGAATTTCTGAGTTATGAATTTCTCTTGGTTAAGTGATTTGGAGAGGAGGAATTTCTCCGAGTTGGTGAGGAAAATTTCTCAGCCTTTGACAAAAATTTCTGAGTTGAAGTGAGTCCAGAGAAATTCTTCCCTGGTCCAGAGAAATTCTCAATTCAGAGAAATTTCAAAAGAGCTTAATTTTGTTTCTTGGTTGTGCAATAATTTTTTGTATGCTCTGTTTGGTGTGCACATTTCTTGAAATGACTGATATGAAGTTACCAGAAATTCACAGAGAAATTTAACTCATATCTCGCCAAAGAAGGTGCCTATATGATTATTCAATCTCTAATGCACTGTGTTAGTACAAAACAATTATCAAATTCAAAAAACACAATCCGCACAGTACTTTTCTCTGCCATTGTCAAATTTATGTAGATGAATATGAAGCTTCAAAACATAATACACAGAATTTTCTCTGCCATAGGAAAATTTCTCTAGATGAATTTGACAGGTATTACAAACTCACTGCCTATAGTATATATCAACAAACACAATGCACACTTTAACTGATATTGAAAAATTACTCTAGATGAATTTGATTGATATTATTATATACACTATCTAAAAAATACATTTCACAAAACAAAATACACAAAGTAATCATCAAATGTATTATTCAATCAATAAAATGTATAATCCTCAACTATTTAACAAAGGTTCCTTGCATGTCCTCTTATTATGGTGACCAATACTCTCACAACGACTACACTTAATCACCCTTTTAAACTCTCCAGTAGAAGCAATCACTACAAGAAAAAACACTTTTGGCGACCACTTATTTTTTTTGGTCGCAAATAGTCCACTTTCTGCGACTAAAATTTAACTTTTGGCGACTAAAAGGCTTTTTTGGTCGCAGAAAACTATCTGTGACGAGGCTTTAGCGACCAACTCGCGACCAACATATTTTGGTCGCGAAAAGGTTTTAGCGACCAAATATGGTACTTTTCGCGACCAAAATGTTGGTCGCGGAAAGTGTTTTTTCTTGTAGTGAATTCTGTTCTTCTTCGGCCTCCCAGTAGGTCTCTTGCTCAATGGAGGTAAAATCATAACATCTTCAATGCTACACACAGGTTTTTCAACAGTTGGAACTGGGCCAATCGAAAATGAGTATGCTTGACGATACATATCAGCATGAAAAAATGGTTCAACAAATGAATTCGAATTCTTTCCACTCCTAAAAATTGCAGCAACAGCATGTTGACATGGATACCCATTTATTTCCCATTTTCGACATGAACAAGTTCTCAACCCAAGATCAACTATAACCGAAGGAAAACACTGCACTTTAAAGACATTATCAGATGATAAACTCACATTCCATGTCCTCCCATCCAAAAAAGACTTCTCCAACACACTATCCATACGAGGACACAGAATTTTATTCCATTTACTAGAGAGTAGCCTCCTATCAGACCTCATATTCATGATTTGCAACCGTATCATGTCCACCAAATTTGTTATTGGCAAGTGCCGAGCTTCTCGTATCCATGAATTGAATGACTCAGCAACATTTGAATACATCTCACCATAACGTTTCTCGCAAAATATGCATCACTCCAATTTTCATATGGTAAACTTCTCAAGAAAACACTCACAATGCCTCCTCCCTCACTTTTTAATTCATTTAACTTGAAATGAAATGATATCTTTGTTGGAGCATATGCACATTCTAAAAACTTGGACACAATCGTCTCCCTAACTAAATTTGTGTTTCCACATGACAACTTATCCCTCAAATTTCTCTTTAGATGTTCAAGACAAAATCCATGAAAGCAGTTAGGGAAAAACCTAGCAATTCCCTCCACAATACCACAATGTCGATCTGATATGAAACTTATCACCCTTTCTGATCCCAATACTCCATATAAATGTTCAAGAAACCAACACCAATTGTCTTTATTCTCAGCATCAACAACAGCAAAAGCTACAGGAAAAAAAGCTACAAAACAAATAGGAACAAGCATATTAGATATACACATGCAGAGAAAAATAGAACAATAAACAACCAGAGAAGTTTGATACTGCCAACATCTAGAGAAAATTCACTTAGTGCCCAACTCCAGAGAAAATTCACACGTTGGCAACATTCGGAGAAAATTGACTTAGTGACCAACTACAGAGAAAATTCACTTAGTGACCATCTACAGATACAATTCACACAATGACAACATCCAGAGAAAATTCACACACTGACCAAAATCCAGTGAAAATTCTCACAGTGGCCACAACCATAGAAAATCCACGCAGTGGCCAAAACCAGAGAAAATTCACATTCACTCAATTCCTACATGTATAGAAAATTCACATACTTAGATAAAATTAGATATATTTACAATTACCTTCATTCCCATCTTTCCCCGTTGCAGCAAGCATAACTCCTTTGTATCGTCCTTTAAAAAATGTTCCATCAAGAAAAAGCAATGACCGGCAATATTTGAAACCAGCAATGCATGCATGAAAAGCCACAAACACTCTTTTGAAACGCTTGTTATCTTCAAAATCTAACTCAAAACGACTACCTGGATTGTTCTTTAATGCCTCATCAAAATACCACCGTAATTGATCAAATGACAAACAAGAATCCCTATATGTACTGCATTTTGCTTTTTCAACACCCAACCAACCACAGTTATAACTGATTGAGACCCCATACTTGTCTTTCATTTCTTTCACAACATCCACTGGACGAGTTAAAGGTTTTGCACTTACCTCTTCAAGTATCAGCCCAGAAACTAAGCTGGAAGTCATCCTCAAATGTTTACTTGTACGGACCGCCACACCACACGTATGTTCATTGTTCAAAGTCCTTATGTAGAAAAACCCATTTATTTTTTCAACAGAAGCATGTACACGCCACATACATCCCCTTGATTCCTTATATGCACATTCTGCCGTAACCCTCAGCTTGTCATTTTTAACATACATAAACTGAAAACCAACCTCAATAGCATACTTGTATAAAAAAGTATGGAACTCAACCACACCATCCTGAAACTTTTGTCCAACACTCGTAATATTATTTCGCCAACTAGCCGACAATAACACATTTTCTTGGTGAGAACAAAACTTAGAGAGTGAATTCCTTTCAACATCCACCAGCCTATCACACTCACCATCCACAACATCTACCCAATTAGACCCCACTTCATCCTCTTCATCAGAAGTACTACATCTAGTAACTGAAACATCAACTATATCAACACCGCGTGCACAAACAACCCTCAACATATTCAAAAAATCAATATCATTTCGAACCATACAATTCGGATGACCCAAAATAGAATATGAAATACACATAGTCTCAGGTTTCAAATTCTCCCATGTTTTACACAAAATGCTAACCAATTCCTCAAAATTCAATTCGCATGAAACATTAATGACAATAGTATCATTCCCATATTTGCACAGCAACAACACTGCACTGTCTATTGAAACTGAAACAAAAAACAAGAAAAATAATTTGTTTAACATAGAAACACTTCACAAGAACAATATAAAAGTCCAGAGAAATTTCTAAAAATTATAATTTCTCTGAACTTAAAATAAAAGTCCAAAGACATCTATAAACTGATATTCACCTTCAAGATGATAAAAAACAAAATCACAGAAACTTAATGAATCACAGAGAAATTTACTGCTAACTATTAAACACAATCATAGAAAAAAATCATGCAGAATATCTGTTATGAAATTACAGGCTTCTCCGTGATTTTCACCTCACTACATGCTAACAATTTTCTATGCGTCATTCTGTAATACTGCACTCATAGAAAAATCCAGAGAAATTTACAAACTTATATACACCTTCAAGATAACAAAAAACACTGCATTGTCCATCTAAACTGAAAGAAAAAACACAAAAAATAACTTTTGCTTAGAGAAACAAAAACTTCTATTCATCTTCTACAAACATATAATTTTCTCTGAACTACAAACTGAAAGTGAGTAACAAACTTACAATTTTCTCCGAACTACAAATACAAGTCTAGAGAAATTTATGAACTTACATTCACTTTCTCATATTTTATCTGCATTAGAAACTTCTAATAATATGTCCATATGCACTTATAATTTTATCTGGACTACACAAACAAAAGTGCAGAAAATGAAATTTCTCTGGTTTGAAAAAAAACATAGAACAAAACTTATCATTGATCAGCATGTTGCTAAAAAAACAGAGCACGAAAAACAAACTCTAAACATCAAAATCACCTACGCTATCAACACTATTTGAAATTGATCAAAAAACAAAGAATCAAAAATTAATTCCAAAAATAAAAATCAACTCTATCAAGCTGGACACTATTTGAAATTGATCAAAAAACAAAGAATCAAAAATTAATTCCAAAAATAAAAATCAACTCTATCAAGCTGGACTCTCTCTAAACAAAAATTCAAAACAAAAATCAAAATCTATGTCGAATCGAAATCGAAAACAAAATTGATTCAACTCCACTCAAAAACCTATGCGATCAACACACTGTCAACACTCTTTGAAATTGATTAAAAAATAAAGAATCAAAAAATAATTCCAAAAATAAAAATCAACTCTATCAAACTGGCCTCTCTCTAAACAAAAATTCAAAACAAAAATCAAAATGCATGTGGTATCTCCATCGAAAACAAACCTGATTCAACTCCATTAAAAATCTACGCGATCAACACACTGTAACACCACTGAAATCTTCGACGAAATCTCCAACGAAATCTACACGATCGTACCAATCTTTCTTGTCAACTCCACTGAAATCTCCGACGAAAACTCCGACAAAATCTCCACTGCAAATTCGGTTTCCAAAATCTATCAGTTAAGTCAACAATATAATATTCAAACAAATTTATGTTATAAAGGAAGGGTAATTTAGGTACTTTATAACCTAAAATAAATTTGAGGGACCTTAGCCATCAAAACATATTATTTTGGACCTCTCATCCCATCAAAAGTAGAGGAGGGACCTTAGGCCAATTTTCTCTTAAAAAAATTATATTTAGGCTAATTATATTATGATATATCATTATTAAATATATAAAATTTTCAAAAACTAAGAAAAATGGATGAGAATTTTAAGCCTTAAAAACCTAACAATGTTTTCAAAATTTTATATGGTAAGTATAAATAAATTTGGAAATGTAATTTAATTTCTTTGTATATGTGTGGGTAACACTGTTTCTTTATATGTGTCAAGAATTAAAAGATATTAGGATATTAATTAAAAAATTAATAATTTTAGAAAAAATTAGTGAAAAATCCCTCATACAATGCGTTTAGTCCAACTCAAATTTTCTTCATCCATGATACCCCTCCATTTTTTTAATTGGAGCGTCGAGGGCAGATAGTTTGCAAACGTAATTTTTGTGGACGTTTTTGTATGTAAAAGACAGAGAGCATTAGAGATATTATTATGAGTGCTCTTATTAGTACTTCATAAATTATTTTGAATCTTTAATTTTTAGCTTTCTTTTATTACAAAAATAATCTCAAAAAAATTATTAGAGAGGACATCATTAATTTTGGGACATCCCATCTTACGATTAAATTTATACACCAACTATATCATGAATATGAGAGCACCCACCTCCATCATCATTCATCCATCTTTTCGAAATCTCACTTTCAAAATCTACCCACCCTCAAAACCTTGAAAACCCTTTAGCAATAATATTCCGGCGGTAACGATTGCAACCATTTGATTACCTACATTTTTCCGACTATGACAATAAGCGAAAATTTTTCTGGCAACCACAATTTCATAAGACGAGAGAAGTACAACAATAAAAATCTAGAGAAGGTTCATAACTTTGATGTTATTTTTAACTCATAGGAGATTAGCCTTGTAAGGGTAAGTTTCTTTAAAAAAATGATAAAAATAATAAAATATGTTCGTTATTTTTTCAGGACTGAAGTCCCGAACATATGACCGAAATTCGGGAACACAGGCTTGAACATTATTTATTTGTTTGGGAACTGGTTATCGAACATTAATTTTGAACTTTTTGTAATCTGGGATGAGTCCAAAATGAAGAAAACTTGAAGAACTGAACCGTTTTAGGAACTGGGGATTGGAGATTTTAGTCTCCGAGAAATAATAGTATGATAGGTTAAGATAAGTAAGGTTGGTGACAACCATAGACAAGTTTTGTATTAGAACATTCCTTGAAAGATTATTGTGGCTCAAATCACGAGCTTTGATTTGAGAACAATTAAAATATTAGATGGGAAGTTAGTTAAATCGGCAGAAATAACATTTTTCTTCTTCTTCTTCTTCTTCTTTTTCTTCGTAGGTTTTGAAAAGGATGAGATTCTTATTCTTCTTAGTGGGTTTTGTTAAGATTTTTTGGAAGGGAGATTTTTTTTGGGTGCGGGGGGTGTGCATTCAACGAGTGAAATGTTTAAGGATAATTTTGGTATTATTTGGGGAGGGAAAATAAACTTTAAAGGTTTCAAAATTTATAAGTATGAGTTCAAAGAAATGAGGGGTCCAAAATAATTTATGGAGTGCTAATAGCACCACTCATCTATTATAGGGTAAATTATAAATACATCCCCTGAGATTTGCTTAAAATACAAATTGTCTCCTGTGATTTGAAAAATTACAAATACCTCCCTGTCAGAATTTTTTATTTAACAAAATTAATTAAAAAAGTAAAATTTCTAACTGTTCATCTATACAATAATAAAATTATATGAATTATTAATTGAAATAAAATTTTAATATTATTAAAAACTGTTAATTAACTTGATGATTTATTAATAAAATGACCTATTTGTTATGAAATTAAAAATTTTATGAGGCGTAATGTAATTTCTAGAATCACATAAAATAATTTATAATTTAAATAAACCTCATGAGTGTGTTTGTAATTTACCCTCTATTATATATACCGTTTTGATAATGCAATTAGCAGATTATATTTATATATATATATATATATAAAAGCATCTCCAACCCACTAGGCATATACTGCTTGTTAGTCAAAACGCCTAATGTGACTCACTTTTTTCAACTCTAATGCACTAGGCCTATGATTAGGCATTTTGGCTCAGTTCACATTCACTAGCTACATGTAACTATAGCTTTCAAGGCTAGGAAAAATATATTTAATCATTAGGATTATTTCTCTCCATCTTTGTTGCTGACGTGGCATTCTATAAAGTTTATAGTATTTGGATGAATAGCTAAAATAAAGAGTATGGTTAGAGTAGAAACATGAAACAGTTGACAGAAAAAATAAAATGTATACTTTATAATATTGTTTAGATAGGTAAAATGTCACTACAACAAAAAAGGTCTTTGGTGACAGACTGATTTTGTCTCCAAACATCAAAATTTCGTCACTAAAGTGATCTGTGACGAAAAAAATTTGTCACCACGTTCGTGGCCTATACGTCGTCACAAAAAGTACCTGGTGACGAAAAACAGTTTCGTCACCTATTTTTCATTTTTGGCGACGAAATGTTTCGTCTCCAAATGTTGAATTTTTCGTCCTCTAAAACACCAATTTCGTCACCAAAACTAAATAATATTTTATTTTAATTGTTTTCTACGACGAAATATTTCGTCACCAAATATATTTTTGTGACCAAAGTTTTCCTCACCAATGATATAGATTAAGGTGACAAAAAAATTCGTCACTAAAATGTGCAAAAAAGAAAATTATTCAATGACAAAAAACATTTTGTCACCAAATATTTCAATTTAGCGACGAAATATTCAGCAAATGTGACGAAATTATTTGTTTCATACTATATCATTAGTGACAAAATTATTCGTCATGTTTTTTGAAAACTTATAGCAACATTTTTTATTTCGTCACTAATAAAAATTAAAAATTTTGAAAATGAGGGTACTATTTTCTTCCGAAATTTTTTCTTTTCAGTAACAATTCCCTGCGCATTTCAATAACCTGTTCAATAAAATATCTATTACAAATCAATACAAAAATCTGTTCATTATCATAAACATCACAATCGAATTTTAGCTCTATCCACAAAAATACAACATGAATTGCATGCGGATTATAAACATGTCTCCTAATATCCACAAAAACGTTTACTAATATCCACAAAAATATAATATCAACCATATGCAGATTACCAAACACATCTCCTAATATCCAACAAAAAATGTCTACTAATATCAACAAAAATAAAATATCAAGGGCGGATTACCAAACATGTCCCTTAATACTAACAAAAATATAAAATTTACAACACAACCAAAATACATGTAAGGTAATATGAACAAAAACACAAAATGAGCTACCATTGGCCCTCCAAATTACCAAACACGTCCATATCAAATCTCGAATCTGCAAAAAAATGAAAAAAAAAAAAAAAAGTTAGACAATTATTATCTTATCTATAACATATACAATTTAACATGCATTTTTAGACTTAGTTTTCAAACCGGGAGTCCCGTGCTAGTTCCGTAAGTTTCCACAACTCACATTGGTCCATCCCGAGGTGTTTGAGGTGTTTCCCGGGCCGTCTCGTGGCTGTTGCACAATTTTGGCCCCCGAAGGCCTATTTTCAAGCTTAAGTGTGAAAAAGTACATTTTTGGACTTAGTTTTCAAACCAGGAGTCCCGTGCTAGTTCCGTAAGTTTCCACAACTCACATTGGTCAATCCCGAGGTGTTTGAGGTGTTTCCCGGGCAGTCTCGTGGCTGTTGCACGATTTTGGCCCCCGAAGGCCTATTTTTGAAGCTTAACTGTGGAAAAGTGCATTTTTGGACTTAGTTTTCAAACCGGGAGTCCCGTGCTAGTTCCGTAAGTTTTCACAACTCACATTGGTCCATCCCGAGGTGTTTAAGGTGTTTCCCGGGCTGTCTCGTGGCGGTTGCACGATTTTCGCCGCCGAAGGCCTATTTTCAAGCTTAAGTGTGAAAAAGTGCATTTTTGGACTTAGTTTTCAAACCGGGAGTCCCGTGCTAGTTCCGTAAGTTTCCACAACTCACATTGGTCAATCCCGAGGTGTTTAAGGTGTTTCCCGGGCCGTCTCGTGGCTGTTGCACGATTTTGGCCCCCGAAGGCCTATTTTTGAAGCTTAACTGTGGAAAAGTGCATTTTTGGACTTAGTTTTCAAACCGGGAGTCCCGTGCTAGTTCCGTAAGTTTCCACAACTCACATTGGTCAATCTCGAGGTGTTTAAGGTGTTTCCCGGGCCGTCTCGTGGCGGTTGCACAATTTTGGCCCCCGAAGGCCTATTTTTGAAGCTTAACTGTGGAAAAGTGCATTTTTGGACTTAGTTTTCAAACCGGGAGTCCCGTGCTAGTTCTGTAAGTTTCCACAACTCGCATTGGTCAATCCCGAGGTGTTTGAGGTGTTTCCCGGGCAGTCTCGTGGCTGTTGCACAATTTTGGCCCCCGAAGGCCTATTTTTGAAGCTTAACTGTGGAAAAGTGCATTTTTGGACTTAGTTTTCAAACCGGGAGTCCCGTGCTAGTTCCGTAAGTTTCCACAACTCACATTGGTCCATCCCGAGGTGTTTAAGGTGTTTCCCGGGCCGTCTCGTGGCGGTTGCACGATTTTGGCCCCCGAAGGCCTATTTTTGAAGCTTAACTGTGGAAAAGTGCATTTTTGGACTTAGTTTTCAAACCGGGAGTCCCGTGCTAGTTCCGTAAGTTTCCACAACTCACATTGGTCCATCCCGAGGTGTTTAAGGTGTTTCCCGGGCCGTCTCGTGGCGGTTGCACGATTTTGGCCCCCGAAGGCCTATTTTTGAAGCTTAAGTGTGACATTGTTTGAAACACGGGGTAGGGGCATCATCACTCTAGAGATTTATAATTAAATAAAACAAAAAATGCCATTGCATGAGATGCTAACACAGCTCAATGAGCTTCTCACATGCCAAAAATGCCTTAAGCTTCAACTAGCTGATTTTATTTTGCTGTCCATCAGCCAAACAAGTTACAGAAAGAATACATGCACACGTAACAAAAATAAATTGATGTGCACTTAGCAACAATAACATGAGCTTGAGGATGTGCCAAAAACCCTCCATGCGCTGCCTCTATTGGTATGGGCTTGGGGAGAACCTATTGGGTGGAGAAAGGTTTTTGGCATATTTCCTAAGAAACGTACCACCAAAGCTCAGGTGGACCTCTCTTAAAATTTTAGTTTCTAGTAATAAGGAAAAGCATATATTCAATGAACATGTGGCAAGTCACTTGCCATCACACATTGTGGAAATACAATATGTTTGCTTCTTAAACATTTGGGAAACAATTTTCTCAATGTTTCCCTGACAGTAATGGAAGTCCAAAAATGTACTAGACAGTTAATTATCTTTTATAGATTATGCAAAAGACCCTCTTCAGCAGGTTCATGTATACTCCTACATTATGCAAAAGACCCTCTCGATTTGCAAATGTAAAAACTGGCAATGCTTGCATTAACCATTTTTAAGGTTAGAATGGCCTATTCATAAGCATACTTAACGCTACTTGTATACTCCTAGAAACTAGCACACTCCTTAGATTTGTGCCCTAATTTAAAATTGAAACTTCATGGGAAAATGCTTCTAAGTTCTAAGACTCTCCTCACTATAACCAATATAGCGAATATCTTAACAAGAGTGATGTTCAAATTTCTTGATAATGTGACTCACACACCCCAGATGTGTCTAATATTATCGCTAAAGAAAGATATGACATGCATTATCAACAAAACTGAAGTATGAGAAAATTTCTAATATAAAAAAAGGACACAGTAATAGAGAATTAACAACAATAAACATGGTAATATGGTTCATATACATGACATGATGGAGCTTCTTCCATATTTTGCAATTGCAAATACAAAAATCCAGATAATTAACTTTATTTTCGTCTTTTCTTTTGTAATGCACATAAACAAGACACATAAATTTATAATACAGCGCCATGCATGTGTCCTACTTCAAAATGTGTTTGGTCAATGTGTTTATGTTGTGATGTGTCATTCCCGTATCTATGTTACAAGGCACATAGGAACAAGTTCAAAGAAAATTGAAAAATAACCAAAGATTAAATTACTTTGGAGAGGCAACATTTTACACATATCAATCAAACAATAGCATATTTAAAAGAAATGTGTACAAAACCAAGTTTAAAAAGAAAATGATAAGGTGGAAGAAAGTAACAATAATCATAGTTTCAAATGGAACATGGAATTCAATCTAGATGTATTATGATTTAACATTAGATTTATAATATTCAAAAGAAGAAACTTATGTAGATGTCACACACACACACACACACACAATTGTGAGATATTTATGAAATTTAAATAGTAGAAGGATAGCAAAGAGAAAGTTCTTAAGTTGTAGTTGTGTCTCAACTAAAATTTTCCCCTCATATAGTGAAATTACTTGTGACCCTGTGGTTCAAATACCCTAATCCTCTTAATTTTATCTGTCCAAATCAAACAAGATCTTAAGTCAGATGCATATACTTTGAGCTTACTCTTCCAAGTAGAAATCCTTCATGAAGAATGGAATATGACTCAATTGAAATAAGATAAATTGTTAGTGGCCACTACTTGCGTATTATAACTTTGTTGTTGACTACAAATGGAATTAAAAAAACAAGAGTAATCAACCCAAATGCATAGCAATGTATCAATTGTCTAAGCTAGTGTGTTTTCAAAGTGACAAAAACAGGCAAGGTTCTAAATAACACATAACATATTGTTGTACATGTTTACATTGTTCCCATCCTCGATATTCACAATCACACAATTCAGCGGGTAAAGAAAGAATTACGTTTTAACTGGTTGACAGATAAATAAATGTTACACAGTAAGGATTATTTCTAAAAAATCATAAATGAAGAACATTCAGACTTCTACAAATACAGAGAACAGAAATTTGTTATAAAAATGAGAAGTTAAACAATCGAAATAATACCTTCAAAGAGCAACACATCACAGCAACTGAGTGATGCCAAAGTGTTTTGAGAATCGATTCACGTCCTTCATTAACAAACCTAAAAAGCACCTGTCAAAGAAGCAATCAACGAACCTAGAATGTAAGAAATTTGTTAACTGGTGTCCTTAACTATCATGTACACTAACACTTGTCATGTACATCAAATGTCCAAAGTGCTTCTATAACTTAAGTATCAGAAGATATGTTGCTAGTAAGTCCAGTTCACTCACAAATAATAAGTTGCGTCAGAGGTGGTCAAATGTACTAAAGCAGTGTTGTCCAAGCTTCTAAGAAAAACTACGGAGATTTGATAAGGATGGTCTAAACAGTCCTATATTATTTTAATGTTACCTTAACAACATATTTTCTTAACCATAGATTACCAATTCAAATTAAAACATACTGGAATATTTTTCTGAAGAAAATTATCATTGCTTCCACATAAAAACCAAACCAGCCTCTTCATGTATACATGTATATATCCATTATAGAAGTACCAAAAAATAATCAATAAACTCCAAAGAAAGGAACTTTATAACCAAAAAATAGATTTACTCTAATCTTTCCTTATTGAATCTAGCATGACTCAACTTAATTACAAAAGTCAAACTAAAATTCTCATCACCATAAAATAGCTTCCATGCATGATTTTATAAAGGACTGAATATCAGTTTCCTTATGGTAAATTTCACTATTCTGGCCAGCATGCAGAATGTCAATTGTAAGCAATGTTTCTCACCTCACACTCATAGGAAAATGCATTCAAAAATGAATTATAATTATGACATGGACTCCAACATGTTGCACTCAAGTAAGAACCATTTCTAAGTTGCAAAATAAATTATTTGAAAACACACATGTAGCTGAGACAGATCCAACGAGCAAGTGTGGGTGCTTCTGGAGGGACTGGGGGTGGCCACAAACTAACATCAAAAATAAAACGAGAAGGGTAGAGTGCCAATGCCACCCTCTGAACAGATGCTATGAGTGAATATAAAGGATGGAAAGGTGTCCTCAAAGTCGAAGACCAAATGGAGTCTAGAGAAACTAAGAAATGGATAAAATAAAAAATTAAAAAAAAATTAAAAAATCCTAGATAAAAAGCAGATTATACAGGTGTAGTGAATACCTTCACGAGTAATCAATGTACAGAATTTGAACCACCATAAAAAGTATTTGGCTGTCCATCATATTAACAATCATTCAGGCTCACAATAATAAAACCAAGCAACACCAGTAACAAACCAGCCTCACCAAACTTGGCATATGGAGACCAACCAGTTGCATTCCTATTTTCTACATAAAACCAAGCAACACCAACAACAACAGAGATAACCACCAAGCCTCATAGCAGCTAATCAATTAAACCACAACCTCAAATCGGAGCATACCAGCATACCACAACCTCAAAACAGAGTAGGAGCAAATCGCATTCAACAATTTACCCAAATGGAAATCGAAAAAAAAATGAGGGAAATCGCATACAAATCTTTATTCACAAAAAGTGTACATATATATATAGAAAAGAAGATACCTGGTGCGAAATGGATGGAGAAGAGCACTTCCGGTGGTGTCGCATCAATGAAGAAAAATGAACGGAGAAGAGGGCTTTCGGTGGTGCGGTTCGAACGAAGAGAGAGGGCTTCCGGTGGTGCAATTCGGACAGAGAGATAGGGTTTTCGGCAGTGCTCGTGTGCATGTGAGAGGGCAAGGAAGAGATCGATGAGAGGGTTTCACGAGCTCAGACCAGAGAGAGAGAGAGACAGACAGACTGGGTGAGAGAGTGAGAGAAATAGTGCGAGAGAGAAGAGTGATTTGGGAAGACAAAACGGCGTCGTTTTGTCTCCTTGAATTATAGGTGACGAAAATATGTTATCTCTGAAAATTTTTATAGTGGTGACGAAAGTTTTCGTCTCTAATATGGGTGCCGAAATTTTCCACCAAATTTCTAAGGGCGGGAATTTGTTTTGTGACGAAAAATAAAATTTAGCGATGAAAAAAAATTTCGTCACCTATTATTTTATTTATTTTATGCATTTGGTGACGAAATTTTGTTTTCGTCTCTAAAAATAGTATAATTAGAGACGAAATCTTATTTTCATCACTAAAACATGTATATTTGGAGACGAAATATTTTTTCGTCATGAGTTTTCGTCACCATAGACCTTTTTTGTTGTAGTGTGTCTACTATCGTTGAAGATGCTATGTATCTATGTCTAGAGCTTGATTAGTGGTGAAAAACAAAAGTGATAGAACAAAAATCAAGTATTTGGATGCAAATCGTTTAGTCTAGAATCTAGATTCATTTAAGATTTGAATCAATAAAAATTTAGATGTGAAGTTCAGAAAATATCTGAGAGAATGTAGTTCAACTTGATGATGGTCACTTCGTCCAGAGATCTAAGCATTGTGGGTAATCTCAATAAAATCAAAAAAAAATTTCAATCTTGAGAACTCACTCCAAAAAAAAAAGAGAAAAAAGGAAAGAATAAAAGTAAATATGAACTCTATTTTTTCTACTAGTAAAATGTTACTGTGAATCAGAATAACATATTACTGTGAACTCGAATAACATGTTACTATTTACGTCAATTTCGACAATGATTTTTTTTTTAAAGAATTTTATAGTCAACATAGATCTTGTTTGATAAATCTTAATGAGAGGATTCTAAAAATACTAATTTTATTAAAAATTGGCATTTAGATCAAAATTATTTTATTTTAAAGTTTAAAATATTAAATTACTCATTAAGTACATTTTGATAATAGTGGTACTGGACTTTAGACTTTTTAAGAAAAACTTTGTATACTTGTCCTTAATATATTAAAGTTTTATTATATGGTGGTGCTACATGCACCAATTAGTATACTAATTAGTGTACCAACACTAATTATAACATTATTATTGACCTTACTCATTAATCACATTACAAATTTCAAAATTTCTTAAATTATGCCATATCATCAATTGATGCACTAGTTAATACACTAATTGATACATATAGTATTATTCTTTATTATAACGGAGTTTTGACTAAATTTTCCTTACAGTTAAGGTAAAAGAACCAATAGTTACATGACATGTGTTTTTTATATTTTATAAATAACAAAAATAATCGAGTTGGGATTTTGGAGCTTAAAGACTTAATAATATTTTACAATTATATATAGTATATATATAGAAAGATGAAAGTTTTAGTAGAGCAATCGCTAATATTCAAATGGAAAAGTGTACAGAACCAAAAAGTTCTAATAAAATTATTATAATTTTTTTTATTAATGGTGTGCATTTAGAGCATCTCCAACGGTGTACCAAATGTTTCACCAAATCTGAGTCAAAAAGGGGTCATTTCCTTAATTTGATACTTCGCGCTCCAATGGTTCAACATCAAATCCGTTTCATCAAATTTGCGCTGGGCAACCGGTTGGTTGACCGGCCGGTCAACCGATAACGGCAAAATTTTTTTTTTTTTTTTTTTTTACCGGTTTGAACCTTTTTTTTTTTGAACTTTTTGAACTTTTGGTGGTCGACCGGGTGGTCGACCACCTAGGCAAATTTTTTTTTTTTTTTTTTTGACTGGTTTGAACCTTTTTGTGAACGGTCTGAACTTTCTCCGGGGCGACCTGTTGGTTAACCGGTTGGTCAACCAGATGGTCGACCCGTTCGTCTCATCCCAACGGTTAGGAACAGTGATTTGGTGAAATGCTTCGCCTGCACTCAGTTTGGTACTATTTTTGCTGAATTCTGGATTTGATATCGATTTGGTGAAACCGTTGGAGCTTAAAAAAGTGGCTTTTTCACCAAATTTTAAATTTGATGCCAGGTTTGGTTCACCGTTGGAGATGGTCTTAAACTTCGTATTGTGGTGTGCACGGGTCGATTTGACTCGGATTTATCCTTGATTCATCAGTCAAATCCACACCTTGGGTGAAGAAATTAGTGATCCATTTTTTACCGAATTGTAGTTTGAAATCGACCGAATCACAGAGTACGGTTTGATTGTCGGTTCGATTGATTTCAAAAATTTAAGATGATATATATATATTTTTTAAAATGGTAGGGATGTGCACAAGTCGGGTCGGCCTGGGTTTACCATTGATCTGTCAGCCGAACTGACACCTTCAGGTGAAGAAGTTAGTGATCCATTTTTAACCAAATTATAGTTCAAAATCAATCGAATCACAGAGTACAGTTTGACTGTCGATTCGATTGATTTCGAAAATCTAAAATGATTTTTATTTTTTTATTTTTAAATGGAACTCGACTCATACATATATACATATATACATACACACACATACATCTTTGACAATAGATGAGAGAAAATGGGAAAAGAGAGAGAGAGTCACTAATCGTAGCACCAATCACTGCCATCGCCATCGCTGAGGTGTTAGCTACCTCGCTTGCTATAGCTATCATCACCATTAAAAGAAAAAAAAAACACAAATGATGGAGAGAGAGAGAGAGAGAGAGAGAGAGAGAGAGAGTGACACTACTACATAGGGGTGGGCGCGGGTCGGTTGCGGCCATGGAACCTCCAATCCGCCATCCGTCCGCCAGATTGGCGGATTGAAGAAAATCAATCCGCATCCGTCCGCCAATCCAGCGGATGCGGATTGAGCGAATTGGCGGTTTGGCGGATGGATACGAATCGGTTTGGCGGTTTGAAATTTTATAAATTTTCAACATAGTTCAACTTGTGCACTTCCTAAAAAAAAAAAAGTATTATAGTCAATGACTTAAAAAAGTATTACAATTACTGCATGCCTCATCCAAAGAAAGAAAGTTTGAAACTTTAGATTATCACAATCACTGCATGCCTCATCCACATATTACAATCACAGCATGTCTCGTCCACATAAAGTAATACAATTTATGGTTCTTAAAATATAAAAACAATTCAAACTACCAAAACCATGAACAGAGCAATAATAAAGATAGTATGTCTCTGTATTGTTACATTTATATATGTTTTTGAAAACAAAAATCAACCAGCATATCATATTTTCTATTTATTACTTTTAGAGTTAGATTTAAAATAAAAAAAATATAGATAAATAATACGTTTATTTTTTTCAATTCAAAAAATATATTCAAATTGAAAACTTTTTTTCAACAAAATATTTGAACTCTTTTTCAATTGAAAACACAAACAAAATATTTAAACAAATTGAAAACATAAAATCTTATAAATTACTAAGGGTGCTCGCGGTTTGGCGGTTCGGTTGCGGCCAAAGGAACCTCAAATCCGCCATCCGTCCACCAAATTGGCGGATTGGAAAAAATCAATCCGCAACCGTCCGCTCGTCATCACGCATCCGTCCAAAATGCGGCGGATCGGTTCGGTTCGGTCGGTTTTGGCGGATCGATATATGCGCTGCTCACCCCTACTACTACAAAGACAGATAAAGATCACATTTTTTTTGTGTGATTTATGTTATTTAATCACACGTTTTAAGTTTTTTCAAAGTGTGATCTTTGGGAGTGTGATTAAAAAGGGTCATTTTTAATCACACATTTTAAGTGTGATTAATAACATCTAGATCACATCTTTTAAGTGTGATTAAAAACTAATAAAACTTGTGATAAAAAACATTTAGATCACATCTTTTAAGTGTGATTAAAAACTAATAAAACATGTGATAATAAATATTTAGATCACATCTTTTAAGTGTGATTAATTACTAATAAAATCTGTGATAATAAACATTTAGATCACAGATTTTAAGTGTGATTAATACCTAATAAAACCTATGATTAATAATGCGATAAGATCACACGTTATATACATTTATCATCACAGTTAATGCGTGTGATAAAAAAAAAGAGAAGAGAATTCGACATATTTGAAGAATAATCAATATTATTTTTGTACGCGCATTTCAAGAATAAAATACACACTATATGCTATAATTTGAATCACAACCACATTGAATGAAATAACGTCATATATTTCATAAATGAAAGTTAGATATGTTCAAAAGTATATACAAAGTAATTAAATAAAAAGTTTTGAATTGTGCTTACATATATTAAAAAATGAAAAAACTTGAAAAATTAAGTTCTTGAATTCCTTGTCCATATTTTGCATCTCTCTAAGAAATTTCTGATCTGAGAAATAAAAACACAAATTAATTTAGAAACCGCTAGAAGCATATATAAATAAACTTACTATTTATGGAGATTGTTCTAGTCTTACAAAAGAAATTTAATGATGAAAAAGGTTGCAATGATCATCAAATACAACAATAAAGCTGAGGACCAAGGCCGGAAATTGAGAGTTATCATGAAGTTGTAGATGTCTTTACATTTGGATTAACACACAAAGGTAATCCAAATGTATGGCATTTAAAACAAGAAGCTAGCAGCAAGTCACAAAACAACCTTAAGCTACCTAATCCATACATCTGTTCAACATCTATATCTAACATAAAATAGAGATCCTGAACAAGACACAGTAGCCAAAACAACTAGCAGAGCAGCATGCAGCGTAGCAGCAGAGCAGCAAAATATAGCAATACAGCAAGACAGATAGCTAACGCATTAAGGAACAACAACATGCAACAAGAGCAGCAGCACACCCACAAGAATAGCAGCACATCATATTACAGCAACACACAGCAAAGAACATACAAAGTAATCTTAAGCACAACCCACAAGAATTTAATACAACATTCAACTAGAGAACCAAAGGCAAGCTATGTACAAATTCAGTATAAATACAGACATCAATGCATGTTAACACAAAAGAAAACTATCCACTAAAGTCCAACTAAGTGATTGAAATAAACATATCCACTACATACCATTTATGGAATAAATTGAACACCAAACATTGTTCTCACTCCAAACACCATAGTTTCTAACATTTTCTGAAAATATTCTACTAATAAAAATAAGTAGTTACATTCACCTACTAAGGATTAACTAGTTCTGCTGAATCCTAATGAAAGAATTCTCTAGCAATCTCTAACTTAACTATTCTTCAATTTAAGCCAAGTATTGTTGAAAGCTGTTGTAGCAAGTGCATTCATGACATTTAAAAGGAAAGAGTGGGATCAATAGTTTAATTTTTTTTACTGTTTGCTCCAAAAGATAAAAAATAAAACTAAATAAATAAAGAAGATATGAAAACTGAAAGTGAAAATAAAAAGAACTAAGATTGATTAAGAAGCAAAAAAGATCATCATGAACCTTTAAGCTAGCCAGCTTAGTCCTTGCACTTTTTCATTCTTCTATCTACGCTCATAATCTATCAATAAAAATCAGGTCTTAAGAAATTTGATCTCAAAAATTGCAGCACCCTTGAGCAAAATAGATTTATTAAGCATCAGTTGACATTCACTGTCAAAACCAACATAGTCAAAACATCAAAAAACTATTAACTAAAACGGCTCTCAAAAAGGGACTCATCTGAATTTATTGATTGCACATGATTGTACCCTATATAGCAACATTTCAAGAAAAACATGGTTACAAGTTCATCATGATTTTCAATTCCATGGTCATAACTGTCATTCTGAAAATTTCAACAAACCTGGGCTTAATTCTTTAAACATATGAGCACTAACATTAAGAGATGGTCATAAGCAAAAAAGTTCAAGACAGACGACAGAATTAAAGACTATGTTTGAATTTGTGGCTCCCCTCTCCTTCTGTAGTAGTTCAAGAGTCATGAAAACAGACTCTAACAAAATTGTGGAATGCTTAAAATTCTAATGTAGGATTTGCCACAACATTGTTTTCAAATTCAGTTTTCTTGTATTCCTAGCTGTTCTAGATAACCATTTTTAGTTGGCAGGAAGAGCAACCTCTATCATACCTCATTGAATACCTCAGCATTTCCTGTGAACACCAACCATGATAAACAGAACTTACAAGAAACTGTACTCAGATCTGTAACAAGACTCACTTTATGTAACTTCACAAACTCAACCCACACATAGGCACTCAAGCTCAACAAAGAAATGTAGATAGCTGAGCACATAAAGGAAATAAGGAAAATAAAATAAGAAAAACACATTCCAAGAATATACATCTCTCATCACTCAACCCACAACAAATAACTCCCTCACAAATAGTACCAGCTCTATTACCTGCAGACAAAAACAGTGAGAGTGTAATAGATTACAAGTAAAACAGGCAGCAACTTGCAGCAGCAACAACTTGCAGTAGTAGCAAAAACCACTCCGCAGCAGCAGCAGCAATAGCATTCTTGGAATGTGTTTTTCTTGTAATCTATTACGTGCAGCAGCAGTAACAAAAGCATTAACTAACCAAAATAAATCCTTATTTGAAGTGCATTACTATCCATTTATGTTTGAATTTAGTGTAATTTATCCTTATCTAAAACTAAAATGTATTAGTAGATGGGAACATCTACATGGTATTTGGACTTTGTTTATAACTTTCTCCTTAATGGTGAATGTACTTTAAAAGGGCTGTAATTTAAATGAATTTTTAGGATTACTTATATAATTTTGTGGTGTGTTTAGAGGCTTGTACATGAATCATTCAAGTAACATATGTGAGACATGGTCTAGGCTGCAGTTGATATTGCTCTGTTCTGAGCTTGTGGCCTAGGTTGCAACCACTGTGGCTTGGGTTATCCTACGCTCTCTCTTTCATCACCCATCACGTGTGATGGTCAGAATTTCAAAAACTACTAATTTGGATTTCATTTATTATTTATTATTTAAGGTGATGAATAGAATTGAAAAGAAAGCAGCCTACTTGAAAGAATTGGAAGAACAAGTAATTTCATTTGTCATTTCTTCTCTACATCACAGTGAACATTATTCTAACCAAAATATGTCAGAGATTTGAGAGAATATTTTTGAATTACAAGGTAGAATATAATTTGATAAAATACATTTTCATTATAGTGTATTATATGAAAAGGAAAATTTGTATTAATCAGTAATTGGTATTTATTTAGAAAATAACTTCTGACAATTTTAGGACTTTTTTGTGACATTTTGTTTCTTTTTTTATATTTTATTTTTATTCTTTATACTTTGAATTAGTGTATTCTTGCTCTTGTACAGAGTTGTAGCTATTCAGAATAAATGCTTATGGCTTACAACTGATAGATTAATAGATAGGTCATTCTTGCTCTTGATTTTTGGTGTTATTGATTATATTAAATTGTCAATATGCTTGCTCCATATAAAATTGTATTTATTGCAGCTATTTCAGTGAACTTTGCTTTGTTAGAACTTAGAAGTGGAATTGATTCATGAAATATTTTTAGGACCATAGGCGAAGAATTATCCATACAAAGGATCATAATTCAGTCGTTTTTACCTGAATGTGCATATGTTAATCATATCTCTAACTTGGCAAAACTCATCTTGGCAGTAGGTTATTGTCTTAAAAAGAATAATGGTCATCATATAACTTTTGCAAAGCTAGGAGGACATATATAAATTTTTTTCTTAGAATGCTTTTTATAGAATATTTTAGAGTTGGTCAACAGAAAAACTGGCTCTTTGCAGGAGTTCATCTATTGGAAATGCATTCATATATAGATCTAGTTCTGGTTCTATTTTTTTTTCCTTCTAAAACTTTGATCTATTTAATTTCCAAATAAAGATTTGGCGATCAGGATATGTATGAAAATTCTTCATTCACTAAACTGGCTAACTACATATGCATTTCATAAATATCTCTTACTTATTTTCATTTGACCGATGGCAAGATAGGAATACAAATACCATACCATACCCATAGCCATTCTAATTGCCTGACGCATCTTTCTTGAGTAATGATTGAGAATCATGTGAATGTTAAGGTGAAGAAATAGTGCATTTTTTTGGACAAAAAAACAAGGGTTCGGTTTTGTAGGATTTTTGTTTTAGTTAACATGGCATATCTTTGGTGTTAGTTTGATCTATATTTCTTTCTCTTGTTTATATAAATATTATAAATCGGTTCATTTTCCTTATGCTAATTTGTTTGTTTGTTTGTTGTAAAACAAGTATAACGCAGTAGGTAAAAATTATAGACCATACCTTAGTGACAGAACCTGAAGCGAAGAATCTCGTGGATAAATCACGTGCTTTAAGAATGCGAACAGCGAACTCAGCAGTGGAGTGATACCACAATATGAGTATCACCCACATAAGTCACAGTACAAAAAGCTTGATCGTTGTTTTTAATGGAATAGAGTCAATATGGGAAAAACATACGTTGTTTCATTATTATACCATATCCCATATATCATATCAGATATATAGGATAAATATATCATCTATCCATATCAGTTGATATGATAGATATAGATATCATGAGTGGTTATCCAAATAAGTTTTGAATTCAAATTCAAACTTATATGGATAAGGTTCAAAAGGTTCATGGGTCATACCACATGGGCGCCCAATTTCTAACATCTCCCACCCGCACATGAGTTGGCATGACACTGCCACATCTCTATCTCAATCTCCCAAAAAAATATGAACAATCTCATACTAGCTGAGAGGGTAATTTTTGGGAAAAATTGGGCCGAGCTGTGAGTTGGGCTTTGTGGCCCAAAGTACGAAGGACTGAGTAAAAAGGCCGTAATGATTACTCTGGCCCAATAAAAATGTAAAAGTTTACTCCGGCCCAGGAGAGGCAAGGTTACTCCGGCCTAGGAAAGACAAAGTTACTCCGGCCAGGGAGGTAAAGTTACTTCGGCTCAGGGACTGTAAAGATACTTCGGTCCAGAACGATTTGGAGTTATACCGGTCTTGGAGTCATATCGGCCGAAAATCATTGGTTCGGTCTAAGCCCGTACCATGGGTTCTACACGGAAAGCCGAGATAAGAAAGGGTAAACGTAAGAACTGAACTAAGAATAGTTCGGCCTACTCAGTGGCTCTGCATAGCCAAGCTTATTTCGGTCATATCGTAGTTCGGCCAAAGTAAAAACCATCCCACTTGGTTGAAGCAGTGGGGGGGGGGGGTGTAAAAGGATAAGCATTATCCTAAGGAGTATGAATCCTAGGAGGACTCTGCATGGAGGAATAGAAGTCCTACTAGGATTGTGCCATTCGAAACATATAAAAGCTCACAAACATCACCTTGGAAGAGGTAACAGAACACAACACAATTTTGCTTTCTGAGAACATAGAGCTTTGTCTATTTGTCAAGCCCACTGACTTAGGCATCGGAGAGGTTTCCGGCACACATCCGCCGGCCAGCTCACGTTTGTGTTTTCAGGTAATAAAGCGACGTCGTACGGAGGAGCGTGGACTTGGTCAACAGGATTATACGAGGAGAATTATTTCTTCCCCGTACAATTGGCGCCGTCTGTGGGAAGAACAGACAAGAACAAAAACCTCTTGACTAAGCTTCTCCTTTTCTCAATCAATGGCACATATTGAGGAACTACCGCAGTCCGCCGTCGACGGGCTAACTCCAGATGGGGGCGCAAGGCTCTGTCCCTCCCATGGCGGACTTGGAGCCCCAACAACATAACTCAAGGAGGGGTGGCAGGGGAAGGCGGAATAACAGCCCCCGTCACTCTCGTTCGCAAAGTCCTGACAGGCAAAGGAGGAGGATTGACCCTCAAGCCCTAGAAGACCGCGTAAAGGAGCAAGATGAATTGATAAGAAAGATGGCGGCGGACATGGAGGCTTTGAAACGCCAGATGAAGAAAAAAGAAGTGGCGACAGGAGAGGGGCGCAAAAACAAGACGCCCCCTCACTCAGAAAATCGTAGTAAGAATACTACACCCTCGCAAGGAGAAAGCAGAAGCCTCAGGACAGGCGACACTCAATCTTGGTCTTCCAGAACTCGTCACTCCAGGTCTGAGAGGACGAGATCTGAGAGATCATACACTGAAGGAAGCACATATTGGCCCTCACATTCGCACCAAACCAGATCTAGACAAACGGAGTTACCCAGGTCATCCGACTTACGAACCGTGCTCGAAGAAAAAGCACGAAGCAAGGAGGATGCCAGGGCGAGGGATCCACATAGAGTTTCTGCCTTACAGCGGTTGGCTCCTCGGACGCATGGAAGCGTCGAGGTTGGAATGCCAATACCGCGCCCTGCCTACGAACCAACGGACAAAGCCTTAGCAAGACTACAGACTTCGCCGTTTGTTCCAGTGATTGAAAACGCGCCCCTACCATCAGGCTTCCTTCAGCCGAAATTCACTACATATGAAGGGAAGACGGACCCGTATTCACACTTGAGCCACTTTCGCCAAGTCATGGCTGTGTACAGGCGAAACGAGGCTTTAATGTGCATACTCTTCCCATCAAGCCTTGGCGACCTAGGCTTGACTTGGTTCGAAAAGCTCCCAGAGGACAGCATAGCCTCCTGGGCCCAATTGGCAGAAGCGTTCGTAACAAGGTTCCGAACAAACACTAAAACGCCGGTGGAGATAGACCAGTTACTCTCCATCGACATGGGTGAAAAAGAGACCCTCAGATCTTACAACAGTCGCTACTGGGAGACATTCAACCAGATTGGAGACTGCCCCACCAATCTCGCCATTGCACAGTATAAAAGAGGCCTTCCAGTCGGGAACAGACTAAGGGACTCGATCACCATGACGCCACCCCTCACCATGGAGGCCCTGATGGAAAGAGTGCATCAGCACATCAGGGTAGAAAAGGATGGCGCACGTGCCAAAGCAAAATCTAGTGCGACCGCAGTACCAGAAAAGAAAACCTCAGTGAAGGTCAACATGGTAGACCGAAGTAACAGGAACGGACGTGGAAAACGAGATAATGGAGAGGACCCAGACAAAAGATGGTTGAGAATCCGCACCGCCATAACCACGGTGTTCAAAAAACCAATATATCGGATCCTGAGCGAAATAAGAGATGAGCCTTTTGTCAAGTGACCAGCCAAGCTAGGAGAAGCTCAGAAAGACTACGATGACAGATCACGGTGCACCTTCCACAAAGAAAAGGGGCACCGAACTGAGAATTGCACGCCGTTAAGACAGCATTTGGAAGAATTGGTAGCAGCTGGTCACTTGGACAAATACATTGAAGGAGGGACACAGCCAGCCCCCCGGGATCACAATAACCCCAACGGAATGCCAATCGACGCCCCACCTCAAGGCATTATCAATGTAATACATGGAGTCTTTGAACCTGAGCGTGTATACGAGCTCAGGGGATCAATCAAAAAGGCTGAGCACTTTAGAGAGGTACTAAGTGCCCAACCCGCCATCAAGAAGGGAAAGATAGAGGCAACAAATGTTATGTCCTTTTCGGATAAGGACTTGGATCGAATATATTGTCCTCACAATGATGCTCTGGTCGTCACTCTCCGAGTCAAGGATTTTGACGTCAAGCGGATTCTGATTGACCAGGGTAGTTCATGTGAGATCATGTACTACGACACATTTAAACAACTGAAGCTACAAGACAAAGACTTGGCGCCTGCAGTTTCTCCCCTAATTGGATTCAACTCCATGCCAGAGTGGCCCGTCGGCAAAATAATTCTTCCGGTCAGAGCGGGAAGCGTAACAAAACAAGTGGAGTTCTGGGTATTGAAGGTCCTCTCCACTTACAACATCATCCTGGGCAGAACATGGCTGCATGCCATGCGATCGGTGGCGTCATCTTACCACCAAGTAATGAGGTTCCCCAATGACACCGGTATAATTGAAGAAGTCTATGGAGATCAGATCATGTCAAAGCAATGTTTCGCCACGGTGAATGGCAGCCGCGCTGCCAAAGGATATGTTCATTCGGTGGAAGAACCAGAAAGTAATGAACTATTCGCGGACGTCGGTAAAGAGGCTGATCAGAAAGCGGTGGAGGACTTGGTGAAGGTAAAAATAGATGAGAAGAACCCGGATAAGTTCTTCTTGCTTGGCTCATCGTTATCCAGCGCTGAGAGATTAGAGGTCTTGGAATTCTTGACCTCTAACATCGAAGTGTTTGCCTGGACGCCCTACGACATGCCAGGCATTGATCCAAACTTCATCAGTCACCAACTCAATGTCCACCCATCCGCCAGACCAGTCATTCAACGCACACGCAGATCGGCACTCCACCACGCCAAAATAGTGGCAGAAGAAGTAGGCAACCTGCTGGAGACAGGAGTAATTAGAGAAGTGCACTACCCAAGATGGATCTCCAACACAGTCGTAGTGCCAAAAAAGAATGGTAAATGGCGTGTTTGCGTTGACTACAAAACTGTCAACAAGGCCTGCCCAAAAGATAGCTTTCCTCTACCAAGGATAGATCAACTGGTGGACCTGACGGCAGGGCATAACCGACTTAGCTTTCTGGATGCATACAGAGGCTACCACCAGATCGCCATGCATGAACCAGACCAGGAGGTCACATCCTTTACAACACCAAGGGGATTATATTGCTACAAGGTCATGCCCTTTGGCCTAAAGAACGCAGGGGCGACATTCCAACGGATGGTCACCAAGATGTTTGAACCATTGTTAGGTCGAACAATGGAGGCTTACATCGACGACATGGTGGTCAAAAGCAAGGATGAGAATGACCATCTTAGGGACTTGGGAGAAATATTTGAAGTCTTAAAGAAGCACAAGTTGCGCCTCAATGCGTCCAAATGCGCCTTCGGCGTGGGATCTGGCAAATTCTTGGGCTTCCTAGTGACCAACCGAGGCATAGAAGCAGACCCCTCTCAGATCAAAGTAATCCAGGAGTTGGAGAGACCAAACTCAGTCAAAGAAGTGCAGCATCTCACCGGCATGGCGGCTGCACTCAACCGATTCATAAGCAGGTCGTCAGACAGACTACGACCATTCTTTCAAGCTTTAAAAGCCAAGTTTGAGTGAGATGAAGAATGTGACCGAGCTCTGGAAAGCTTGAAGGAGTACATGTCTTCCCCACCACTGCTTGTTACTCCAGTACCTGGTGAAGAACTCTTTTTGTACCTAGCAGTCTCTCAGCACGCAGTTAGCGCAGTATTGGTTCGTGCAGAAGGAATACAACACTTGCCCATCTTTTATGTCAGCAAGACATTGTTGGGAGCTGAAACAAGGTACTTGCCCTTGGAGAAACTAGCATTAGCATTAATGATGGCATCCAGAAAATTGGCACACTACTTTCATGCCCACACCATAGTCGTCCTCACAGCTTTTCCACTAAAAGCTTTGTTTGAGAGGGCAAACTTTTCTGGGCGATTCTTAAAATGGGCAGTAGAGTTGGGATAATTCGACATCAAGTTCCAACCTAGAACCGCAGTAAAGGCCCAGTCTTTGGCAGACTTCGTCGCAGAATTCACTCCTGGTAGTCATCATATCTGCCTAGTCGACCTAATTGACACGACCGAACTAGGGAAGGAAGTTGACGCCGGAATAGCGTAACCCCTAGCAGTTAGCACTCAGTCAGACTCCAAGGCAGACCGGACTAAAGACAGCAAGGAAGAAGCAGACCAATACCCACCAACAGCCCAACTAGATAGCGAGGAACAGACAACAGGCATGGACCTTGAAGAAAACACCATTCTTGACCCCACGACATCATCTGACCCCTCCACTTGCTGGAAGTTATTCGTTGGAGAGATGTGGAAACTCTTTGTGGATGGAGCATCCAACCGGCATGGTGCAGGACTTGGCATAGTCCTTATCTCTCCAGACGGCCTGGTTGTAGAGCAAGCAATCAACCTTGGCTTCCCAGCATCCAACAATGAAGCAGAGTATGAGGCGCTTCTCGCAGGGCTCAAGTCAGCATACTACATGAAGGCCACCGAACTAATGGTGTACAGTGACTCTCTGCTGGTGGTAAACCAAATTTCTGGCGAATACGAAGCAAAGGATGACAGAATGGCCAAGTACCAAGAGCTGGTCAGAACAGAGATCAAGAAGTTTGATGTAGTAAGGATAGAACAAATTGGCAGGGAGGAGAACAGCAGAGCGGACGAACTAGCAGGCTTTGCCTCAATGGCTGATACATCCATCCCTCATCCATTACTCATCGACTACTTACCAAGACCAAGCATAGAAGACCCCGAAGCAGAAGAGGTATGTTGCGCAGAATTAGGTCCCTCTTGGATGGATCCCATCATCCTGTTCCTAAAAGACGGTATCCTACCAGAAGAAAAAAAAGAAGCCAACAGAATAAGGGCGAAGTCACAGCGATTTTGGCTATCTCCATCTCTGGCATTATACAAGAAGTCATTCTCAGGGCCTTACCTAAAGTGCGTTCATCTCAGCAAAGTAGAAGCGTTTTTGTTCGAAATACACGAAGGAGTGTGCGGAAGCCATCAAGGGGGAAGGTCGTTAGCTTACAGGGCCATTTCACAAGGTTGTTGGTGGCCATATATGCAGGCAGACTCAGAAAAATATGTGAAGAAGTGTGAAAAATGCCAGAAATTCGCACATCAAATACATCAACCAGCCAGAGAACTCCTACCATTGACTAGCCCATGGCCTTTCGCAATGTGGGGCTTGGACATCGTAGGACCACTTCCAACAGCACCCGGCGGCAGGAAGTTCTTTCTCGCGGCAACAGACTACTTCACAAAGTGGGTTGAAGCAGAAGCATTGGCATCAATCAAGGAAAAAGATGTGAAGAAGTTCGTCTGGCAAAATATCATCACTCGATTTGGCATACCAAAGGCCCTAATCTCAGACAATGGCACTCAATTCGACGGCAGAATCTTCAGAAGCTTTTGTGAAGAATACAAGATAGAGTTCTACAATTCTACACCAGCATATCCTCAAGCGAATGGCCAAGCAGAAGCATCAAATAAAGTCGTCTTGGATGGACTAAAGAAAAGGCTAGAAAAAGCAAAAGGCAAGTGGGCAGACGAACTTCCTCATGTTTTATGGGCATACCGCACCACACCTCGGCGATCGACAGGAGAAACACCATTCTCCTTAGCTTACGGAATGGAAGCAGTAATCCCACTAGAAGTTGGCCTCCCCACAATTCGAAGCGAAAATTTTGATCCAGACTTAAATGGAGAAGCCATAGCTTTAGAACTCGACCTTGCAGAAGAAAGAAGAGAAAGAGCACTGGTTCACATCGCCGCATACCAACGAGAGTTAATCAGAAAATATAACAAAAAGGTGCATCCAAGACAATTCAAGATCGGCGATTGGGTACTGCGCAAAGTAATGGGAAACACCTTGGTTCCAGGAGACGGCAAGTTAGGGCCAAACTGGGAAGGTCCTTACAAGGTGGTTGGGTTAGCAGGCAAAGGGGCATACCACCTAGAAGACAAGGATGGCAAAGCGATCCCTAGGCCATGGAACACGGCCAATCTCAAGTTATTTTACTTCTAGCTTTTCTTTTTCAAACATGTAATTTTTTCTTTCTTCAATAAAACAAGCAATTCTTTTCAGTACGAGTTGTTCTTTGTAAAAGTTAGCTTTTAGTAAGTTTAGGTACATTGTAAAGCATTATTCTAAGTTAGTTTTTAACTTAGAGGTTGGCTGGATTAAACCAACACCCTTCCTAAACCCAGGATAAGGATCCAGGCTGCAGGACGTTTGGTCGGAATAACCAAACATTATTCTAAGTTAGCTGGAAAAACTAACTTATAAATTGGCTGGATTAAACCAACACCCTTCCTAAGCCCAGGATAAGGATCCAGGCTGCAGGACGTTTGGTCGAAATAACCAAACATTGTTCTAAGTTAGCTGAAAAAACTAACTTAGAGGTTGGCTGGAATAAACCAACTTTTGTTACTCTTCAGCCGAAGTAAGGGTATGGCTGAAGAGTGGTTGGCTGGAATACACCAACTCTTGTTACTCTTCAGCCGAAGTAAGGGTATGGCTGAAGAGTGGTTGGCTGGATTAAACCAACTCCTGTTACTCTTCAGCCGAAGTAAGGGTATGACTGAAGAGTGGTTGGCTGGAATAAACCAACTCTTGTTACTCTTCAGCCGAAGTAAGGGTATGGCTGAAGAGTGGTTGGCTGGAATACACCAACTCTTGTTACTCTTCAGCCGAAGTAAGGGTATGGCTGAAGAGTGGTTGGTTGGATTAAACCAACTCCTGTTACTCTTCAGCCGAAGTAAGGGTATGGCTGAAGAAGTAGTTGGCTGGATTAACCAAACTCTGGGTACTCCTCAGCCGCAGTAATTATGTCGGCTAAGGAGTGGTTGGCTGGTAAGCATAGTTTAACAAGTAAAAACCGAAATAGAAGTTCGAGTATTAGAAGGCATTACGAAGTACAGGCATACATATCAGAACCGGAATAAGAGTCCAACAAAAGTCCAACAAAATTCTCATTCATTGAAAAGCAAGTACAAGAGGGACATAGCCCGGTTACAAAGAAAAGCTAACAAAAAAGAAGAAAAAATCAGGAAAAAAGATCTTCGATTTCGGCATCAAAGACAGCATCTGCGTCAACAGGAAGACCGGTTTCAGGCGGAAGGACGTTTTCGGTCGCAAGAATGGTTTCGGCCGGAACCACAGTTTCACTCGGTTGTTCAATAGTTAGATCTTCCACTATCGGCTCCGGCCGAACCGCCTGATCCACGCTGACAACCGGAGTATCCTCGGAGGCAGAATCTTCATCAGAATCTGAGCCTTCAAGAAACTCCTGTTGCATAGCATTTGCATAATCCAGGAGGGAGTTCGGTATGAAGTAGGCTGGCGGGTTGAAAACCTCGGTCTGTGGATCATGACCGAGCTTCTCAACGGCTCCCCTCCAGCCGCACTTAAAAAATAGCTCCTTGGCAGCCTCACATTGCTTGACGTATACATCCTCTGCCTTCTTGAAACCCTTCTTTTGGGCCTCCTTGGCGTCCTCCTTCGCCTGGGTTATTTCGGCGTCTTTCTTATTTTCAAGTTTTACCAGCTCACGCAGGTACTTGTCCTTCAGAGCAATGGCAGTCTTTTTTTTTTCGGCTTCGGCCGAACTAACTAGTCCGGTCAGTCTGCCGACCTCCCCGCGTAGCTCGGCCATTTCCTTTCTGGCATCCTCCAGCTCGGCCGTTTTTGCCTCAGCTTCCGCCATTGCTTGCCTTGTGGTTTTTCTAAGCTCTTGGACTTTCTTGTAAGTTATGTTGTTTTTCTGTAAGGCCTGGCAAAACGAAGATTTCCCTTAAGCCGAAGTAAATGTTGCAAAAATTAGCCAGAAAAAACAGACAGAACTACTTACCAAAATCATGGACTTCGATGAAGACCGGATGGACTTCAATTCGGTGTTTAGTTGCTTTAGGTGGTGCTCCATGTCTTTGGGGAGGCACACACTTTTGGCCAGGTTGAAGGCCAATTGATGATCTTTTTCAGCAACAACCGAATCAGAGTCTTTGATATCTCGGTCGTTGAAGGTTAGTTGCGGAACCCATTTGGAAGATTCCGCTCGGTCAGTTTGCTCCGGTTGAAGGGTAGGTTGAGGACTTTGGGGGATGGATTCAACCTCATCGACAAGTTGTTGTTCGGTCGATGTAGATCGGGCGCGTTTTGAAGGGCGAGATGAAGAAGGCTGTTGAGAAGGGAGGGCCACAACGGCAGGCTGCGTTTGGATTGTTGGTGGTATTTCGGCCCTGGTTGTTGCGGTCAGAAGGGCCTTAACTTTGCTTTTCTTTGCCATCTCTTCTTCAACGGTTAGTGGGACAAGTCGTATTTCGGGCAAGGTAGGGTCCGGTTCAGGTGCGTCTTCAAGAAGGAAGTCGGTCACTCGGGCTTTTCGGCGACCGCTATATCGGTAGATCGGCTCGAACTGCAGCAACTTGGCCCAACTACGTTCAGGATACCGTAGTGCGGCTCGCAACACTGCAAGATTTGGATAACTGTACAAGGAATGAAGGTGAGCAGAATCTGCGAAAATAGAGACAACTGTTAGTTCGGTTGATGGACTAGCAAAACCGAAATAAAAAATTGCAAGGAACAAGACCGAAATTAAATTACCGGGCTCCCCTTTTTTCCAATTTATAGGTCGGCCAGGAATTTGGGCTTGAAAATCCTCAAAGTTCCCAGAGACCCAGAAAAAGTCGTCGTCATTTACATCTTTGTCCGGTGTGTGTTTAATTATCTTCTCTCGTCGGCGGCGTATCCTAAGGTAATAGACCCACCCATCTTCTTTTAAGCCGATGGAGTATTGATGGAATATTTCGGCCAGGCCAAGATTTAGTCCGGCTTGGCAGTTTAGTTCGGCTATTCCCATGATGATGCGATACGTATTGGTGGACAGTTGGGTAGGGCATAATCTGGTCTGCCTAAGAAATTCACAGATCAACGGTTGAACCGGAAACCGTAGCCCGGTTTCTATAATGGATAAAAGGGTGAAGGGGACGAAGCCTTCGTTGTCCCAGGGAATGACGTCTTTTTCGGCCAGAATCAGCTGGACGTCATCAGGTATTTGGTAGTCTTTCCTGAATTCGGCTAGGCCACCCGGAGTATTTACTAGGTATCTATACTTCCCCATCTACCGTATAATTTAAGAATAAGTTATTTCGGTGCAAATATTATGCTCAGTAGCTTGGTTGAGCGCGCGCAGGAGTGCCTGGGCAACCTAAGTCTGCAAAGTAGAAAACACGGGTTAAGCACAGACCATTGGACCGTGCTACAAATTAAAAGCAAGGTATAAGAGCCCTATTTCAGCCTTGTGGACTGGTTCTACCTTGGTTCATCAAAAAGTTTGGTAGCTCGGTTTGAGCGGGTTTCGTATCAGACCGGGTCATCGTCTGGGGACAGCTTTCTTAGTTCGGTCTAAAAACTAAAAAAGCTGGCATAGCCCCAAGGCCTAAATCGGTTAAGCTGTGTGTTTTGTTACTTCGGTTGAGCCTCTAGGGGCAGCTTTCGGAGTTTGATATAGAAATTGAGAAAGCTGGCTTAGCCCCAAAGGCTTAGCTCGATTAAAGACTGAGGTTCCTAGTTTATTGCATTCAAACTTCGTTCGGTGATCTTATTTCGGCTAAGTTGAATCAGAAGTTTATTTTTCGAAGTTGCTGTCATCTCTACAAGTTTTAGTTCGGTTAATTGTCTAAGGTGATCTACCGATATAGCACGAAAACAGTATCCTAGTTCGGTTGGGACAAGATTTTGGATCAGAGACTAATTTTCTACAACACAGTTCATACACGTATAAGTTTTATTGTTTTTTCATGAAAGTACAAAAGCAAAGCAACAATGGAAGAAAATGTTTTGCAAAAAATACGGTAAACAAAATACATAGAACAGATACGAAAGCAAACAAAGGAAGCAAAATGAGTTTACTTACCAGGTTGAAGAAGAGGGATCTGGAGATGGGAAAGTGGCAGCAAAATCAGTCTTCAGAAGCAACGGAAGAACAGCAAGAGCACAGAGAGAGAAGATGAAGAATGGAAGGTGAATGATTCAAGAATAGAAAGGTTGTTTTGTGAAAGAGGAGAGAGAAAAAGCGGCAAAAAGGGGCGGGACTGTTCAAAAATTTCGAAGTACGAGGGCGGTGTGATAACAGCTCACAGCCTATCAGAACCTGCCACGTGTCATTGGAAAGTGAAGCGTTACAGTCGTGATTGAAGAGACGTTTTGACTGAACAAAACAGAGCCCGGGGTAAAATTAGCTCGGTTGGATAGGCTAAAGGGTTTTTAGCTCGGCTGGAAAGGCTTGAAGAACTTCAGCTCGGTTGGAAGACTTGTAATCCCAATCATGCTGTGCAGATGGGATTAAGGGGCAATTGAGAGGGTAATTTTTGGGAAAAATTGGGCTGAGCTGTGAGTTGGGCTTTGTGGCCCAAAGTACGAAGGACTGAGTAAAAAGGCCGTAATGATTACTCTGGCCCAATAAAAATATAAAAGTTTACTCCGGTCGAGGAGAGGCAAGGTTACTCCGGCCTAGGAAAGACAAAGTTACTCCGGCCAGGGAGGTAAAGTTACTTCGGCTCAGGGACTGTAAAGATACTTCGGTCCAGAACGATTTGGAGTTATACCGGTCTTGGAGTCATACCGGCCGAAAATCATTGGTTCGGTCTAAGCCCGTACCATGGGTTCTACACGGAAAGCCGAGATAAGAAAGGGTAAACGTAAGAACCGAACTAAGAATAGTTCGGCCTACTCAGTGGCTCTGCATAGCCAAGCTTATTTCGGTCATATCGTAGTTCGGCCAAAGTAAAAACCATCCCACTTGGTTGAAGCAGTGGGGGGGGGGGTGTAAAAGGATAAGCATTATCCTTAGGAGTATGAATCCTAGGAGGACTCTGCATGGAGGAATAGAAGTCCTACTAGGATTGTGCCATTCGAAACATATAAAAGCTCACAAACATCACCTTGGAAGAGGTAACAGAACACAACACAATTTTGCTTTCTAAGAACATAGAGCTTTGTCTATTTGTCAAGCCCACTGACTTAGGCATCGGAGAGGTTTCCGGCACACACCCGCCGGCTAGCTCACATTTGTGTTTTCAGGTAATAAAGCGACGTCGTACGGAGGAGCGTGGACACTGCCACATCTCTATCTCAATCTCCCAAAAAAATATAAACAATCTCATACTAGCCAATGCACCGTGCGACCGTTGAGAACACCTGCATGTGGGAGCTCTATACTAGAAACTCAAAATGAGTCAGCATAGAGACATCAACCCAAAAAGAATAGAAATAGTGTCTTATATACCCCAGACCCATCTAATTATACCGGTTCAAAAAACATCTCTAATCCCTCAAAAAGAGCATGTTTGACCTTCTCAATTCTTGCAATATATTCACATTCAATTCGCTTCTCATACAAAGTGATGTGAGTTGCCAGCAATGAAAATACAACAGTGGTGTAATACTAGATGATTTTCCCTTTGCCCTCATGCCATTTAGTTTAGGATTGACCGCTTTCCCAGTGATGTCCCTTAAGGCCGAATCATACATGACCGCAGGCAACATATCTAAGTAGCAGAACATCAACCCCATACCTTATGACATAGTCAAAAATCACAAAAGGGTATATAAATGAAAGTCATATCAATAATGACACGTAAGACTCACACGGTCAGGAAATAGGGATCAATTTTCTCACCTCATTACTCGGTCGCCAAGCACATGTAGTATGAATACATGTTATGGTGGACTAACTCTTCCAAAAAGAGTGACGTCATACTCGATACACCGTACAGATCTTAGTCTAGTCTCTTTCTAGCGCCTAACCCGAATTCTTTATTTGCTCGCCTTCCAGGCGCCAAATGAGATCTCACATCTGGCTAATCATAATAGGCACAACATGGAAAGTGGGTACTAATATCCATGTTTGGTCCTTAACACTACCTCATCTTGGTTGTAACCAAGGCGACATACATAGTGGATAATTTAAGCCTCTCTTGGTTCCAAATAAAAATAAATCATTAGTCTCATCCTTGCTCACTCCCAAGCGCCAAGGGCGATTGCTCGTGTGAGTGAGCCAATCTTGCCTGCTGACATCATCATCTGCTAATCATTATGACACAAACCATAACAGTGTCAACATCCCACTATCTCACAACAAATAAGTGATCGATTTATTATTATTATTATTTATTTATTTATTTATTTTAAATGACCATAGCTTGTGCAATTCTAGATTCCAAACATAAGCCTTATCAGTACCTCTCGCTATAAGTATATACAACGGAATCCACCATGTGCGCCTCACATGAAGTGATTCAAGATCACTACCTCTTGCACAATAACCTCTCTAAAGATATTTTGGTGACCAATTTGCGTTCATTCTGGATGTGCCCAACTAGCGCATTGAATCTTACAAGGGACAAACTTATATACTACTAGTAAAGCATTCTATCCACAGTCTAATGAGTAAGGTCAATGTCTAAACAACTCAGTTGACCATTTACCAAAGATAACACTTATCATGCCGAATACACCCAAATGGCGTACTTTAGGCTCCCACAACAAAAAAAAAAAGATCAAGGAATAGAGGTAATCTGTTTCTCCCAAAGACAATCCGAGGATTCATTCAATAGCTAAGACTCTGACTTTTACCGATAGGTAAGTAAATAGGTTTGCAATTTTGCATCTAGAATCATTCTAGGATATTCCTTATGTAAGTCATCAAAAACAAATCGGGAATTCTCCCAAAACAATCCCTAAGGATCGTACATCCGAGCATATAAATTATATCACCCATGTCCATCATATCTAAAACAGAGGATTGCCCACCTTAGGTGGTGACAACCTTATAAATTCTTGGCTCATAATGACTAAGTAAGGAAAAACTTCTTTTTGGACCATTGATCATGCCTCAGTGGTCTTCATCGATCATCGTTGACCTATCATGGCTTGACGAAATTTAAGAACCACTATTTGGATAACTGTTTTAGACTGTAAAAGGTTTATTAGAACTAGCAACATTTTTGCACTCCTAACTTTTTACCATAAAAGCAGAAGGTAAATCCCTACAGATCTACTTATCCAATTCTCCAACGAGAAGTTAGGTCACAATGTCCATAAATCAATGTTCTGAACTTATGTCAATCATAGCCTAAGTCAAAATAACCTCACTCCCCAGGAAGAAGTCTTCCCATGGTCTACACTTTTCTCAATGGTGCGACTTTGCGGTATCTAGCGAGCCTCAACAATGACTATCCAAATTGCGCATAACTTTAGAACAATTTTGCGTCATAATGGAAAGTCAACCAAATTATAGAAATGGTTAATCCTCAAAGACTTTGTCTTAAACTGTGCAACGTTGATCCACTTTTTAAAAACAGGGGACTAGAGCCTGTGGCACTAGGCTCTTTATCATTTTGCGGAGCAATCATGAATGTTTCCCTCTCAATCACCTAGTGATGACGTAGAAAATTTTCACATTTGCTACCACACAACAAAGAATGTAGAGTATTCTTCTCTAACGGAGTAATCCACTAGTAGGCACATCGCTCCCACTGTCCCTAGGATATTGGAAATTTCTTTCCATTCTCTACTAGGCTACATAAAGCGTTATGCTTATAATTCTCTATCTTATGGAGTTCCAAAACTTTATTTGCGTCACCTTTACTAAGAAAACTTTATGTGACTTGGTTACACTCCTACAAAGCTACTTACCTATATGCACATGACCCTGAGGGTTTACATGACAGAATACAATAATGCGCCACATGACCCTAAGTGTTCACAAGACAGCATACAATAATGTGCTATAGAACCCTAGGTCTTAACTTCGTAACCTTATGAGAAGTAAAACAAAGATAAGCTGCTTAACGGTTACAGATCGCCCATAGATGGCTCTCTACTAACCCATTACTCAAATGGAGTGTAAAATTTGATATGGAGGGCACTTAGTTAGGGATATAGGCAACAAACTAGTGCAATCCCCAATTGGAAAACATTTTGCGCCATCATCCACCTAACATAAACATTACTTAATTCCTTATCTCTACTACACTCTTGTGTTGCTGAGTACTAGGAATAATCAATTTTCTAAGCATCCATTTCTCTTCACAGAGCTTTCTAAAAAATAACTCAAATAGATACTCGCCACCTTGGTCAAAACTAAAAGCACGAAAGCTCTTATCTAATTGATCTCAACCTCATATGTGCAATGGCAAAAATCATTTCAAAACTTTTTGACTTATAGGAGATCAAATAGTTTTTTTTTTTTGGGTAAGTAGATCAAATAGTTTTGACTAAGATGCGTATCGTAATCTATAAATGTGTCGAGATTTGGGGCTAGCTATCATACCCTTACACATATCCAGTCACAAATATCATAGTGGACTAAATGCGCCAATACAAATGACCTTCTACGGCTTTCCTACTTACTTGTGTGCAACCATTGCGAACAAAGTTGTACATTCACATAAGAGCAAGATGTCACAAGCAAGTGGGCCCGAGAGGGCCTACTCAAACCATCCTGTCATCATCTCATTAATGTGATTAAGTATAATAAGCCACTGGTTCATGACCAATGTCATAAACTAATTCTAATCATCCTAATGTGTGAGTTCTTGAAGACAATTTTTAAAGGTTTAGGCCCAACTAGGTAATGACTCACGACTAATTCATATTCACTAGGTCATAAAAGGTTGTCATAGAGATATCAAGTGCGCCTAAGTCGCAAATTTAACTAGTAAGTGCTAATCCCCTGCACTCTCAAGTCAATTTTATTCTCTATACACTTTACTGCATCTAGTTGAAAGATGAAGACACTCCTCTTACCATCTCTGTTTCTCGCTTCATAGTTACTTGCAATTAATTCTACTATCCATAAGAAGGAGAGAATAAGCTACCAATCTATGACAACTCCCGAAGTAACTTAAGCACGAGTTAGGCTAAAGAATCTAATTCAACACAATGCTCTCACGAGCCTTGCGTCAAATTCTTAGTCATAACAATCTTGTCGGCCTTGACCTTTTCATTACTATACTGCAACATTTGCGCTTAGTGGTAAATGTTATTAAAAAAATGTTAGCCTAGCTAAGGAGCCATACAAAGAAGCACCTCATTATGTCTCACACTCAAATATAGAAACAGTAAGTGTCCAGATTTAGACAAGTTGGCAATGCTAATAGATTTTGCAGTAACTTGGCGCTAATCTCTTCACTTAGTGTTAATAGATTTTTCTGCTACTAAGCGCTAATCTTTTATCTTCAAGTGATACTTTAATGCACACTATTATAGTGCATGAAATTTTGCCCCATCCACTCCTAACAATTGGATAGAGAGCAAAACACTACTCATTCTGGCTACTCATCTTACGCTTAATGTCTAATTCATTTAAGCTCGCATTTCTTGGATGACGTGACTCTTAAATGTTACTTCATCCAATGATGCAACATCATTACAAGTCAAATTACAAAGTCAATTTGCGTAGCTCAATTGTCAAGATCATATACAGATCTATTGAGGGCTTACTAGTTTCATAACTTCGAAACTCGCCAACCAAAACTACGTAGCCTGCCACTAACCATAGCGCACACATTAGTTTTTATTGTGCCAAACAAGGCAACAAAAACCACGGCGACTTTGAGTTATGTTTCCTTTGGCTCAATTAAGGTCTGACCTAAAGTCTCCAACACTTTTGCTCATTTAAGGAATAGGATTACATTGTTCACATTTGAACATCTCTACTAAGTATAGGTCAACCAAATTAACTTCCATAAGCTAAGTCAATTTAGAGAGAAATTCGCATTGGGATTAATTTGATTAGCATAATATATTTTACCGCAAAAATCTAAATTAAATAGTGACAATATTACATAAGTCACAAGATCGAAAATCCGCTATACTCGTAATCATCTCTTGCACCATAGGTGACAATTCTCCAAAATTTAATTTAATTTATGCACAAAATATTAGTTTTCGGGAGTAAATCTACAAAGATTTCTCTCAACCGAACAACCTCCCACTGACCATGGCATGTCTAAAAGTATAATAAAATATTCTAATTCAATATAATAGCATCTTAATGTAGATTCACAATCAACTCATGCTATGTTACATTTAATAATGGAATTTAAATTTAAAAAAAAAATTAATTATGCTATTCTAATTACAACATATTAGAAACTCTAGGAAAAAAACAACAATATGCTACATTTAATATTCAGATTATGCCATAATAGAAAGTATATCACTTCTGGAATTTTCTGATATTTTCTGGAATTTTAAATAATTAATAAACACACAAAAAATCATAAATAAATATTCCAGAATCTGAGAACAAAAGCAAAAACCATACCAGTAGTCCACAATAAAAAATTCAGTCCCAGAAAATTATTTATGCAACACCAGAAGCATTTTAAAGCAGAAATAATGAATTATTATCATGGAAAAAAATATTTTTTATTTTCAAAAAATTTTTAAAATTTTACAGAAGATAGAAAATTTAATTCTGAGTCTAATAGTACCAACCACGCAAAAAACAAATCTATAACGATTATTTATGGCCATTTAAACTAATTCTGGATTGAAAAAAAAAACAAACAGTGCCTTAACATCAGCAACCAGGCCAGCCAAGCCGGTGGAGAAAAAAAACGGCGCGGCTCAGCAGACGGCTCAGCGCGCGACTCAACACATGGCGTGCGCATGCGTAGCGCGGACGGCATGCGCGTGGACAGCGCGACTAACACGTGTGTGATGGCGCGAACAGCGCGCGTTGTAGCGTGTGAAAATCGTGCCTGGTGTGTGGACGCTGCTAACGGGTCAGATGGCGCGTGCGGCCCACGCGCCGCCTTCCAGGGTGTTTTCTAATCCAATTTCGGTACTGTCGGACTCCATTTTTCAAAATAAAAACATTTATGGTCTCAAAAATGACATTTAATGAACATAAAAATTGAGGTGTATAACACTCTCAATCTAATGAGAGTGAAAGTGCAGAAACCCTACACTTCATCTTCTTCCTTTGTTAATATTCATGCATATAACATGTATATATATTTATATAAAATTATACACATATTTTAATGCATAAAAATAAGCTCGAAAATACCCACATTTGCTCTGATACCAATGAACAACAAGTATAACGCAGCGGGTAAAAATTATAGACCATACCTTAGTGACAGAACCTGAAACGAAGAATCTCTTGGGTAAATCACGTGCTTCAAGAATGCGAGCAATGAACCCAGCAGTGGAGTGATACCATAATATGAGTATCACCCACACAAGTCACAGTGCAAAAAGCTTGATCGTTGTTTTTAATAGGAGAGAGTCAATATGGGAAAAACATACGTTGTTTCATTATTATACCATATCCCATATATCATATCAGATATATAGGATAAATATATCATCTATCCATATCAGTTGATATGATAGATATAGATATCATGAGTGGTTATCCAAATAAGTTTTGAATTCAAATTCAAATTCAAACTTATATGGATAAGGTTCAAAAGGTTCATGGGTCATGCCACATGGGTGCCCAATTTCTAACATTTGTTGTTTCCAAAAAAGATTGCAGGTCTCCAAAATCTGATGTTGCGTAATCAGCAACTGCTCAAGTCTGGAAATGCTCATTTTAGAGGGTTCTCTTTGCCATTTATAGTAGTTCAGGTGCATGTTTCTTTCATTTTTTTAGCATATATATATAATATGTATACTTTTATAGTTTTTCATTGCTTTTTCTAATCTAAATAATAGCAGTTTGGTTTTTGCAATTGTCTTATTCAGCTTTTAAGAGCACATGATGATTTATTGAACAATTACAAGTATACTTATGTTATTTATTTGCTCTATCATTAAGTTTGTAATATCATTTAAGTAATTCTGGCTCTCATCTAATCAACATTTTTCTAGCGTAGGAGTAAATTTGTTAGGGGGAATCACAACCCAGTGAAATAGATTTAAAAAAAAAAAAAATTGCCCAGACATGGTGCAACTTAGAGTTGCACCCACATAACTTTTGAGTTGCACCCCACCCACCACACAACACCCTCCATGTTCTACAAATGTTTTTTGGTCTCCTGCATTGTTACGGTTGCACCCCACCACCACACAAAGAGTTGCACTCTCCATGTTTTACAAATTTTTTTTTGGTCTTCTACCTTGCATTTTTATTTACCCAATATTTTATAGAACTTTACCAAAGGCTTAGGGATCAACCAGAGCACTCTATTCACCTTTTTTTTTTATCTTCATCTTCCAAGTAGAAAATCCTACTTTTAAAATTCTTTTAGCACTATTAATCTTAAGTAGCATTACAACAATCTGCATGCACCTAGTCTCACAGCAATCAACATTCCTTTTTCTTCTTGAGACTTATAGGGGTGATGGGATTCATCACTCTATACTATCACTTCCTGTAATTTATTCATAATGGAATTGGTCTTGCTGTCTCATCTTTTCAAGGCGCTGCTTTGTTACGCCTTCTTTTTTACTTTGTTGAACTCAACTACATAAAACTCTTTCTATTTCTATGATTGGTTGAAGAACTTTGACAATTTGATTAATAGTTACTAGAACTCACTGGGCTTATTTTCAGAGTTTGGAATTATATTTGGATTACAAAATTACTACCAAGCAGACAAAACACTAGTTGTAGTGGTGGAATTGTGAGGCCTCAGGGGATTTTAAAACAACCATTAATGGTTTAATTTCTTAGAGATTACTAATTTAGAAGTATGTTGCGTTCTTGATATATATTGTGATTAATTTTGTTCAATGGAAGAAAATGAATTAGGCTGTGTTGGAAAATCATGGACATTTTCTTGAACAAGATAGGGTTTGCTTTGGACTTCTAGGATGATAAAGTTGAGGATTCAAGCATTCTATATCTTTTGTTGAAGTTAGGTGCATAGTTATCACGACCCAAACCCGCCCCTATGGGTTTAACACCGTAACTGGCCAGTAATCCGAGATTACCGAAGGCCTGCTTAACAGTAATAACCGTAATACGGAGTACAGGGGATGGCAGAAGCCAAAACAGTAATTAAAAGATGTCCAATGAGCTGTGACAGTTTGTATACAAAAAGACTTTTCATATATATTCACATTCAGAAACAAAACAGTGTATACATACATACATACATACATACATACATACATCATTTACAGGTGTTTAGGTTAGGGACCAAATCCCTACCATAACAGTACAGTATGAGTACACATGTCAGTCTATACAGTGTTACAAAACCAGATACAAAAAGGGGACAAACTAAAACACCCCAAAAAACCCTAGCTTGAAGGACTTGGAACCTCGCAGTGAGGCACGGTGGTTGGCTTTAACAAAAAGGGAGCTTAGCCTGACGTTCCTAGCAACGGTCTGGTGCCTGTATACCTACATATATATATATATATATATATAAGCAGTGAGCTAAAACCCAGTGAATAACATATGCGTAAAGATGTTAAGAATGAATGTCCCTTCCGTATTCAAAATAGTCATTTATTAGTATATCAGTCGTTCAGTTTGTGGCTCATAATTCATGCCATAACAGTCATTCAGAAAATATAATAGTCATATGTGGTACATCCGATAGCAAAACAGTACAGTAGGTCTTAACAGACCGAGCAGTCAATGATGGCCATCAGTAATGGTTCCAAACATGGGAACCGACAGAGATCTCTGTAACAGTAGCAGTAACAGTTCAGTAACAGTAAATTGTTATAGATGCCACGGATACAGTTCACAAATAGGACAAACATTCATTCAGTAAACAGTGTCATTTCATAAAGCAGTACAGTCATTGTTCAGAAAATAATCTCAATTGAACATATCTTTACAACATTGTTACTCACAGAGTTCTGGGGTACAGATAAGCTAGTACGCGTCCTCGGATGCCAACCCTACACAGTTACAGAGTGAACACACACTAAGCTACACAGTTGGGAAATAATAACTTAATCCCTATCTTGACTCGATGTGGTTCTACATCAATATCCTCATTAAGATGCCTTAAACTAGGCCTAGGAATGCCTAGGATGGAATGAGGATGCAAAGATGCACTTTAAAATACTTTTCAGAATTTTCAGAAAACAGGGGTCTCGCTCGAGTGTGACTTTCTATGCTTGAGTGGACATGTAGACAAATGAGCTTCGCTCGAGCGTAACTTCCGTCGCTCGAGCGGACTGCAAGCTACAGTAAAAGTACTGAATGCACAAAAATCACGCTCTCGATACACGCTCGAGCGTGAGACACATGTCCTCGCTCGAGCATGAACTCTCTCGCTCGAGCGGACTGTAAACACATGAAAAGTATTGGATACATGCATTTCACACTCGAGCGCCACTTTCCTCGCTCGAGCAGACTGCATGAACACAAGGCTTACACTAGAGCGTAGAACTCCTCGCTCGAGCGTGAGTTCAAAATATGGAATTTCCAGATTTTAACCTCAAGCTCAAAACTCAATTCCAATGCATCAAATTCGATCCTTTTGGGCTAATTTTCTAGAAAACACTTGTAAACTCATAGTATAACATGTTTTGAAGATCAATTTGAGGAATCAAAGCCCAAAGGTAGTTCAATTAAAACACAATTCTAACCCAAAATCCAATAACAGGAAGATTGACGCAAAACTCATACATGCATGAGTTCTAATGAATTCAAAGCTTCTAAAACATGCCCCAAAGAGCCAATTCTTGCAAAAACATGGTAATTCCGTAAATCAAGACCAAAAATATGAACATGCATGTAGCAATTTCCATGAAAACAACTCAAAACCCAACAATAGGACCATGCAAGAAGTAATTCAAACTATGAACAAGAAGGTAAATTCTCTACCTTAGGTCTTGGATTACAAGTGTAGAGGCTCAATTATGCAAATAAACCTTCAATTTCTTCTAATTTCAAGCAAGAATTTTAGATGAACTCAATTTCTCCAACACTCTAGCTCTTTCACGTTTTGATCTTCGAGGAAATAAGGGATGATGCAAGACTAAGCTTCAAATGGCCCACTAGATGGCAAAAGGGTGAATAAAGCCAACTTATGTAGTTTAACGTTATTAAATCTAGTTTAATCATACCAAATCACATTTCAATTAAATATACCATAAAATTACATAAATTCTAACAAGCATAAAACATTAAGCAATTTCGAATTCGGTCGCCGATAAGGCCTTCAATTAGCTGTTTAAACATAAAACACGAACAGATAGTTCACTGACAAACATATAGAAATGCATTCAAACTAATATGTTCAATCAATCAGTTCAGGATTTCAGTCAATCAGTTAGTTAACATGCTTAATCATGGATTAGCACTAATCAGTGATGAGGGTTGTCACAATCTCCCCTCCTTATAAAGAGTTTGGTCCTTCAAACTCGAATTACCTTCATTTTGGAAGAAAACAGGATTCAGTGGGAACAGTTCAGGATATCTCTTGATCATATCATCTTCCCTCTCCCAAGTGGCATACACGCCACCATGGTTTTGCCAGTCAACTTTTACTAACGGAATCTCTTTATTCCTCAATTTCTTGATCCGTCTGTTTACAATCTGTATAGGCCGTTCTTCATAGGTGTAGTCATCACTTAGCACTACACGGGTAGGCTCAATCACATGGAATGGATACCGAAGGTATTCCCTCAACATTGAAATATGGAACACGTTATGCACATGCTCCATTTCAGGAGGAAGCACTACTTGATACACCATCGAATTAATTTTCTCAATAATCTCATACGGTTCGACATATCTTGGCGCTAACTTGCCTTTAACCCCAAAATGGGTCTGGCCCTTCATCGGTGTCACTTTTACAAAAACATGATCACCCACTTCATATTCTCTGTCTCGCCTTCGGACATCCGCATAACTTTTCTGTTGGCTCTGTGCGGTTTTCAATCTCTGTTCAGTTTCACTTTTTCGATAGTTTCTTGTACAATCCCGGGCCCAAGCAAAGGCCCATCTCCAACTTCTGCCCAGCAGATTGAAGATCGACATTCCTGCCATATAAAGCCTCGAAAGGTGCCATACCAATGCTTGAGTGAAAACTATTGTTGTAGGCGAATTCAGCCAAAGGTAGATGACTTTCCCAATTTCCCTGGAAATCAAGAACACACATCAGCAGTAAATCCTCCAGAGTCTGGATGGTTCTTTCTAACTGACCATCTGTCTGAGGATGGTATGCACTACTCAATCTCAGTTCAGTACCCAAAGCTGTCTGTAGGCTTTGCCAAAATCTCGATGTAAACTTCAAGTCCCTATCAGAAACAATGGACACAGGCACTCCATGCAATCTCACAATTTCATCAATATAGAGTATAGCCAATTTGTCTGCATTATAAATTGTTTTGACAGGTAAGAAGTGAGCAGATTTAGTCAATCTATCAATAATAACCCAAATTGAATCCATACCTTTATTGGAGCGGGGTAAACCAACGATAAAATCCATAGTGATATGTTCCTATTTCCACTCCGGTATCTGTAAGGGTTGCAGTAAACCTGCGGGTCGTTGATGTTCGGCTTTAACTTGTTGGCAATGAAGACACTTCGATACAAAATCAGCAATCTCTTTCTTCATTCCCGGCCACCAGAAATTCAATTTCAAGTCTTGATACATTTTCGTATTTCCTAGGTGGATAGACAGTTTCGAATTGTGGCCCTCTTGTAGAATTCTTCTTTTTAGTTCAGGATCATTCGGTACACATAATCTTCCCTGAAATTTCAACACATTACTTTCAAATTTGAAATCCGGCTTCAGTTTGGATTCCCGTTCTTCGATGATCTTCTTCAAGAAGTCATCCTGTTGCTGTTTCTCTTTAATCTCCTTAATCAGTGCCGGTTGAGCAGAAATAGCAGCTAAGGTTCCAGCTTGTTTATGCAAAATGACCTCAACTTCAAATCTTTCAAGGTCATATTGCAACTCTTTCTGTCCGATGAGTAAACAGGCTAAATTTCCAATCGATTTCCGACTCAATGCATCGGCAACGGTGTTGGCTTTCCCTGGGTGGTATAAAATTTGCAGGTCATAATCTTTTATCAGTTCTAACCATCTTCGCTGCCTCATGTTCAGTTCTTTCTGTGTGAAGAAGTACTTCAGACTCTTGCGGTCTGTATACACCTCACATATTGCCCCATAAAGGTAGTGACGCCAGATTTTCAGTGTAAACACTACTGCAGCAAGTTTCAAATCATGGGTCGGGTAGTTTTTTTCATGCGGTCTCAGTTGTCGGAAGCATACGCAATCACTTTCCTATTCTGCATTAAAACACATCCCAAACCCTTATGAGAAGCATCACTATATACAGTATAACCATCCGTACCTGATGGTAAGGTGAGAATCAGTGTAGTCACTAGGCGAGTTTTTAACTCTTGAAAAGATGATTCCCTCTGATCGGTCCAGTTAAACGATATCCCCTTCTGAGTCAGCTGTGTCAGTGGTAGGTCAATTTTGGAGAAGTCTTTGACAAACCTTCTGTAATACCCGGCTAAGCCTAGAAAACTTTGGACTTCGGTAACATTTGTCGGTCTAGGCTAGTTCACTACTGCTTCAATTTTTTGTGGATCAACTGAAATTCCATCCTTACTGATCACATGCCCCAAAAACATCACACTGTCTAGCCAAAATTCACATTTAGTTAGTTTTGCATAAAGTTTCTGTTCCCTTAGGGTTTGTAGGGCAATTCTCAAATGATGTTCATGTTCCTCTGTGCTTTTGGAATAAATCAATATGTCATCTATGAATACAACAATAAAGTCATCAAGGTATGGTTTGAAAATTCTGTTCATAAGGTCCACAAATGCAGCAGGTGCATTGGTAACTCCGAAAGGCATAACAAGAAATTCGTAATGTCCGTACCTCGTTCGAAAGGCAGTCTTTTCAATGTCTTCTGTCTTGACTTTCAACTGGTGGTATCTAGATCTCAGATCAATTTTGGAGAACACTTGGGCACCCTGTAACTGGTCAAATAAATCATCAATGCAAGGCAATGGATATTTATTTTTCACTGTTACCTTGTTCAGTTCTCGGTAGTCAATGTAGAGTCTCAGTGAGCTGTCTTTCTTCTTTACAAACAAAACTGGAGTGCCCCACTGTGAAGTACTGGGCCTGATGAACTTCTTATCTAATAACTCTTGTAGCTGAACTTTCAGTTCTTTCAATTCAGTCGGTGCCATTCTGTAAGGAGCTTTAGATATTGGCAACGTACCTAGAATCACATCAACAGTGAACTCAATCTCCCTATCAATCAAATCCCCTGGCAGATCATCTGGAAAAACATCTGGAAATTCTCTGACTATAGGAATACTGTTCACATCAGTTTTATCATCAGTAGGTACAGTCAATACAGAACATAGATACCCTTTACACCCTTTTCTAATCAATTTGAGAGCTTTCATGGATGAAATCAGATATGGGGGAGATACTACTCCTACTCCGTTAATGTAACAATCCTCGTCACTGTTTACCGATTAACCACTGATTACTGCTAAACTGAGACTGATTATGATTGGTAACTGAATTGATTGAAGTACTGAACTGACTGACTGAAATATGGAACTGAATTGATTAAGTATATCTGTTTAATTGTATGTCTATCTGTTGACTGTTTGATTATCTGTTCATGCCTTTGTGTTTAAATTGCGAATTGAAGGCTTTATCGGTGGCCGAATCTGAAATTGATTAATGATTTGTGTTCATTGAAATTTATATGATTTTATGGTGTATTTATGTAAAATGTGATTTGGTATGATTAAATTGGATTAAAATGAGTTAAATTGCATGAGTTGACTTAATTACCATTTTGCCACCATTGAGTGGGCCACTTAGCCAACATACTTGAGCGTTGTTATACATGTAAACAAAACATTTCATCAGCCATTTCCCTTGTTATTGCCGACCAAGAGGGAGAGAGGGAGAGAAGTGAGTGTTCTTGAGAGTTGGCTTAGAGAACTTGAAGAATTGAAGGACAATTGTCTAATTAAGCTTCTAGTCTTGTGATTCAAGACTTAGGTAAGGATTTCACCTTTTCATTGATGTATTTAAGGTTGTTCTTGCATGGTTCTTGAGCCTCTAGAGAGCTAAGTCATGTCTTAGTCTAATAATGTTGAATTATAGCTTATTCTATGTATGCATGTTTGAATTATTGAGTTGTGAGTTGATTTCATGGTAAAATGTTACATGCATGTTCATATTGTATTTAAGTCCATGATTTCATCTTGTCTTTGAAAGAATTGGCTCATTAGAGCATGAAATTGAAGCTTTGAAATGGTTTAAATTCATGCATGTTATGTTTGAATTATGTTCATGAAAATTGGTTTCAAATTGAGTTGAATTGATCTTCCTTTTGGGCCTTGATTTTACAAATTGAGCTTTGAATCATGTTATTCTATGTGTTTACAAATGTTTTCCAGGGAAAAGGGCCCAAAGGAATTGGTTTTAATGCATTTGAACTTGAACTCACGGCCCAAAGGAAATTCAAATCTGGAAATTCTAGATTTTGAACTCACGGTCGAGCGGGATGACTGGCGCTCAAGCGTGAAATTCGTGCTCCCAGTACTTTGCACTGTTTTGATGTTCGCTCAAGCAGAATAATTGACGCTCGAGCGAGACATTGTGTCTTATGCTCGAGCGGGTGTCGAGCACCCAATCGAGCGTGATTTTCACCTATCCAGCACTTTTGACTGTTTTGCAGAACGCTCGAGCGGGTAAGTCTATGCTCGAGCGGAAACCTTTGTCTGCATGTCCGCTCGAGCGGAGTAACCTACGCTCGAGCGTGACCCCTGTTTTCTGAAAATTTTGAAAATGTTTTCTGAATGCATCTTTGCATCCTCATCCCATCCTAGGCATTCTTAGGCCTAGTTTAAGACATCTTAATGAGGATATAGATGTAGAACACACCGAGGCAAATTAGGGATTAAGTTATTATCTTTCCTAACTGTGTAGCTTAGTGTGTGTTCAATCTGTAACTGTGTAGGGTTGGCGACTGGGGACGCGCTCTAGCTTTACTGTAGCCCAGAACTCTGTAAGTAACAACTGTGTAAAGATATGTTCAAAATGATTATCTTCTGAACAATTGAACTGTACCGCTTTCTGAACTGATACTGTTAATTGAATGAATGTATGTCCTATATTCTAAACTGTACTGTGGCATCCTTAGCAACTACTGTTTACTGTTACTGTTACTGAGATCTCTGTCGGTTCCCTTGTTGGAACCACTACTGTTTACTGATTGATGGCCATCATTTACTGTTCGGTCTTTTAAGACCTACTGTTTACTGTACTGTTATACTAATAGATGTACCACATATGACTGAATGACTGATATATTGAATTAACGAACTGTTTTCATTACTATAAGGACATTCATTCTTAACCTCTTTACGCATTATGTTATTCACTGGGCTTTAGCTCACTGCTCATATATATATGTAGGTGTACAGGCACCAAATCGTGGTTAGAAGCGTCGGGGTTAAGCTCCAATTTTGTCAAGCCAACCACTGTGCCTCATTGCGAGGTTCTGAGCCTGTCAAGTTATGGCTTAGGGGTGTTTTTAACTTCCTCGTCTGTCTCTGTATCTGTTTTGTATAACTGTATAGACTGTTACTGTACTGTTTAATAGGGATTAGGTCCTTGAACTGAATGATTGTATATATGTACATACTATTCTGTACTGTTCATGTATATGTGTTGAAAGTCTTTTTGGCATACAGACTGTCACAGCTCATTGGACATTGTTTATTTACTGTATTGGCTTCCGCCAGCCCCTGTACTCTGTATTCCTGTTTTACTGTTAAGCAGGCCTTTGGTAATCTCGGATTACTGGCTGGTTACGGTGCTAAACCCATAGGAGCTAGTTTTGGTTGTGACAGAGTGGTATCAGAGCGATACTTACCACGAGTTATACCGCACACACGTGTCCCAATGAGCTATAGGATGTCCTAGAAAAGCGATTAGGGCATTACATGAGCATGATAAGTGTGTGGCTATGACATGACTGAATATATGCTAATGTGTTAATCTGTTTAAACAAATGACTGCCTATGTTGATAACTGTTATAACTGCCTATAATGAAATGGATAATGTGAGAACTGCAAATGAATCTGAATCCTCATCCTCTGAGGAAAGAATGGCAAGACTGGAAAGAATGATGGAACTAATAACTGAAAGACTAGATCAACAATAGAATCAACAGCCCTCACCTCCTCCTCCGGTACAGCCGGAGCAGAATGTGAATGTTAATGATGAGGACATAATTGCTCTCACCCATAAGTTCAGCAAAATGAAACCGCCATCCTTCTAGGGAGGCCTTGAACCGTTAAAAGCTGAAGCATGGGTTCTCGAGACAGAAAAACTGTTTGAGGTTTTTTCGTGCTCCGAAGCACATAAAGTGCTATTGGCCACCTTTACTCTGCAGGAAGAAGCTAGAAGGTGGTGGATGCTTATTCGTGATGACAATACTGTTATGACTTGGGCTCAATTCAAAGGAGCCTTATTTGAAAAGTATTTCCCTCAGTGTGTCAGGGACAGGAAAGTAACTGAATTCGAACAGCTAAGACAACGTATAATGTTCGTTGCTGAATATGAGACAAAATTTACTGAACTTTCCCGTTATGTACCACACATAGTGGACACTGGCTACAAGAAGGCCAGAAAGTTTGAAGGTGGCCTTAATGTTGCAATACTCGACAGAATAAACGTTCTGAAATTACCGAATTATGTAAATGTTCTTGACCGAGCCTTGATGGCTGAATCGAACATCGAAGCACTGAAAACTGAAACACCAACGTTTGAATGGCGTAGTGAAAGGCAGGGTTTTAAATTCAAGAAAGGCAAACATAACCCATTGAACAAGAAACAGAATACGGGGTCAACAACTAGCCCCAGCCAAGGGAGTGGTTTCATACCACCCTGTTCTGAGTGTGGCAAGAAGCACAAAGGGGTCTGTTACAAAATATCTAGAGCCTGTTATAGGTGTGGCAAGGTGGGCCACATGATTAAAGACTGCCCCTTTGCTCCACAAGCCAATAGTAAAGTTGCACCAAGCATGCCAGCATCAGCTATTGCACCAAAACCGAACCCTAAAGCTACCGGGAAAGAGCCTATGAGGCAGGGTCGAGTGTTTGCCCTAGTACCGGGAGACGTGCAGAATACCGAGACCGTTGTGTCAGGTATTCTCTCTATTTGTACTCAAAATGCTTATGTACTGATTGATTCGGGGTCTACGCATTCATATGTGTTGCATGCTTTTTTCGCGAAAATTGAATAGACCATTAGAACCCATGAATTATCTGTTAGCTGTATCATCACTCATTGGGGGATCTATGACCTGTGCATATATGTACCCTACTTGTGAAATTATTGTTGGAGATGCACATTTATTTATTGACTTACTGCCCCTGAACATTGATCATTTTGATGTAATATTGGGAATAGACTGGTTAACGAAATACCATGCTACCATACACTGTGTAACGAAACAAGTAGTTTTCCGCCCACTGGGTTTACCCGAATTTGTGTTTAATGGGGTTGGAGTAGTACCTCCTCCGTATTTGATTTCATCTGTGAAAGCTGTTAAATTGATTAGAAAAGGGTGTAAGGGATATCTGTATTATGTATTGACTGATGATAATGCTAACGTGAACAGTATTCCTATAGTCAGAGAATTCCCAAAAGTTTTTCCAGATAATCTGCCAGGGGATTTGATTGACAGGGAGATTGAATTTACCGTTGATGTGATTCCGGGAACGCAGCCAGTATCTAAAGCTCTTTATCGAATGGCTCCAACTGAACTGAAAGAATTGAAAGTGCAACTGCAAGAACTGCTAGATAAGAATTTCATCAGGCCTAGCACTTCGCCATGGGGCGCTCCTGTTTTATTTGTGAAGAAGAAAGACAGCTCACTGAGACTGTGTATTGACTACCGTGAACTGAACAAGGTAACTGTGAAAAATAAATACCCATTGCCACGTATTGATGACTTATTTGATCAGTTACAGGGTGCTCAAGTGTTCTCTAAGATCAACCTCAGATCATGATACCATCAGTTGAAAGTTAAACCAGAAGACATTGACAAAACTGCTTTTCGAACGAGGTATGGACATTACGAATTTTTAGTTATGCCTTTCGGAGTTACCAATGCACCTGCTGCATTTATGGACCTCATGAACAGAATCTTTAAACCATACCTTGATGACTTTATTGTAGTATTCATTGATGACATACTAATTTACTCCAAAAGTATAGAAGAACATGAACATCATCTAAGACTTGCCCTATAGACCCTAAGAGAACAGAAACTTTATGCTAAACTGTCTAAATGCGAATTTTGGCTTGACCATGTTATGTTTTTGGGGCATGTTATTAGCAAAGATGGAATTTCTGTTGATCTACAGAAAATTGAAACTGTAGTAAACTGGCCTAGACCAACAAATGTGACAGAAGTCCGAAGCTTTTTGGGACTAGCCGGGTATTATAGAAGATTTGTCAAAGACTTCTCCAAAATTACCTTACTGTTGACTCAGTTAACTCAGAAGGGGATATCATTTGACTGGACTGACCAAAGGGAATCAGCATTCCAAGAATTGAAAACTCGACTTGTGACTGCACCGGTTCTTACCCTACCTTCAGGTACGGATGGTTATACTGTATTTAGTGATGCTTTTTATAAGGGTTTGGGGTGTGTTTTAATACAGAATGGGAGAGTTATTGCTTATGCTTCCCGACAACTGAGACCGCACGAAAAGAACTACCCGACCCATGATCTGGAACTTGCTGCAGTAGTATTTGCACTGAAAATCTGGCGTCTCTATCTGTATGGGCGACATGTGAAGTATATACTGACCACAAGAGTTTGAATATTTCTTCACACAGAAAGAACTGAACATGAGACGGCGGAGATGGCTAGAACTGATTAAAGTCTATGACCTATAGATTTTGTACCATCCGGGAAAAGCCAGCACCGTTGCCGATGCACTGAGCTGGAAATCGATTGGAAATTTAGCCTGTTTGCTCACCGGGCAGAAAGAATTGCTTTGTGACCTTGAAAAATCTGAAATTGAAATTGTTTTACGAGAACAAGGTGGAACAATAGCTGCTATTTTTGCTCAACCGACATTGATCGAAGAGATTAAAGAGAAACAACGATCGGATGACTTCTTGAAGAAGATCATCGAAGAAAAGGAAACTAAACCAAGACTGGGTTTCAAATTTGAAAGTAATGTACTGAAATTTCAAGAAAGACTGTGTGTACCAAATGATTCTGAATTGAAAAGAAGAGTTCTGCAAGAGGGCCACAATTCAAAATTTTCTATCCATCTAGGGAATACGAAAATGTATCAAGATCTGAAACTGAATTTCTGGTGGCCGGGAATGAAGAAAGAAATTGCCGATTTTGTATCAAAATGTTTTCATTGCTAACAAGTTAAAGCCGAACATCAACGACCCGCAGGCCTATTGCAGCCCTTACCCATACCGGAGTGGAAATGGGAACATATCACCATGGATTTTATTGTGGGATTGCCTCGCTACAGTAAAGGTATGGACTCAATTTGGGTTATTGTTGATAGACTAACTAAATCTGTTCACTTCTTACCTGTTAAGACAATTTATAATGCGGACAAATTGGCTATACTCTATATTGATGAAATTGTTAGACTGCATGGAGTGCCTGTGTCCATTGTTTCTGACAGGGATTCGAAGTTTACATCGAGATTTTGGCAAAGCCTACAGACTGCATTGGGTACTGAATTGAGACTGAGTAGTGCCTATCATCCTCAGATAGATGGCCAGTCAGAAAGGACCATCCAGACTCTGGAGGATTTATTGAGAATGTGTGTCCTTGATTTTCAGGGAAACTGAGAAAGCCATTTGCCATTGGCTGAATTCGCCTACAACAACAGCTATCACTCAAGTATTGGTATGGCGCCTTTCGAGGCATTGTATGGCAGAAAATGTAGATCTCCGATTTGCTGGGCAGAAGTTGGAGATGGGCCTTTGCTTGGGCCCGAGATTGTATACGAAACGACTGAGAAAGTGAAACTGATACAACAGAAACTGAAAACCGCACAGAGCAGACAAAAAAGTTATGTTGATGTCAAAAGACGGGACAGAGAATATGAAGTGGGTGATCACATGTTCGTGAAAGTGACACCGATGAAAGGCCAGACTTGTTTTGGAGTCAAAGGCAAGTTAGCGCCGAGATACGTCGGACCATATGAGATTATTGAGAAAATCAATCCGGTGGTGTATCAAGTTGCGCTTCCTCCTGAAATGGAGCATATGCACAACGTCTTCCACATTTCTATGTTGAGGGACTACCTCCAGGATCCTTTCCATGTGATAGAGCCTATTCGTGTAGTGCTGAGTGATAACTACACTTACGAGGAATGACCTATTCAGATTGTAAACAGACGAATCAAGAAGTTGAGAAACAAAGAGATCCCGTTAGTGAAAGCTGACTGGCAAAACCATGGTGGCGTGTATGCCACTTGGGAAAGGGAAGATGACATGGCTAAAAGATATACTGAACTGTTTCCACTGAATCCTGTTTTCTTCCAAAACGAAGGTAACTCGAGTTTAGAGGACTAAACTCTTTTTAAGGAGGGGAGACTGTAACAACCCTCGTCACTGTTTACCGATTAACCACTGATTACTGCTAAACTGAGACTGATTATGATTGGTAACTGAATTGATTGAAGTACTGAACTGACTAACTGAAATCTGGAACTAAATTGATTAAGTATATCTGTTTAATTGTATGTCTATCTGTTGACTGTTTGATTATCTGTTCATATCTTTGTGTTTAAATTGCGAATTGAAGGCCTTATCGGCGACCGAATCTGAAATTGATTGATGATTTGTGTTCATTGGAATTTATATGATTTTATGGTGTATTTATCTAAAATGTGATTTGGTATGATTAAATTGGATTAAAATGAGTTAAATTGCATGAGTTGATTTAATTACCATTTTGCCACCATTGAGTGGGCCACTTAGCCAACATACTTGAGCGTTGTTATACATGTAAACAAAACATTTCATCAGCCATTTCCCTTGTTATTGCCGACCAAGAGGGAGAGAGGGAGAGAAGTGAGTGTTCTTGAGAGTTGGCTTAGAGAACTTGAAGAATTGAAGGACAATTGTCTAATTAAGCTTCTAGTCTTGTGATTCAAGACTTAGGTAAGGATTTCACCTTTTCATTGATGTATTTAAGGTTGTTCTTGCATGGTTCTTGAGCCTCTAGAGAGCTAAGTCATGTCTTAGTCTAATAATGTTGAATTAGAGCTCATTCTATGTATGCATGTTTGAATTATTGAGTTGTGAGTTGATTTCATGGTAAAATGTTACATGCATGTTCATATTGTATTTAAGTCCATGATTTCATCTTGTCTTTGAAAGAATTGGCTCATTAGAGCATGAAATTGAAGCTTTGAAATGGTTTAAATTCATGCATGTTATGTTTGAATTATGTTCATGAAAATTGGTTTCAAATTGAGTTGAATTGATCTTCCTTTTGGGCCTTGATTTTACAAATTGAGCTTTGAATCATGTTATTCTATGTGTTTACAAATGTTTTCCAGGGAAAAGGGCCCAAAGGAATTGGTTTTAATGCATTTGAACTTGAACTCACGGCCCAAAGGAAATTCAAATCTGGAAATTCTAGATTTTGAACTCACGGTCGAGCGGGATGACTGGCGCTCAAGCGTGAAATTCGTGCTCCCAGTACTTTGCACTGTTTTGATGTTCGCTCGAGCAGAATAATTGACGCTCGAGCGAGACATTGTGTCTCATGCTCGAGCGGGTGTCGAGCACCCAATCGAGCGTGGTTTTCACCTATCCAGCACTTTTGACTGTTTTGCAGAACGCTCGAGCGGGTAAGTCTATGCTCGAGCGAAAACCTTTGTCTGCATGTCCGCTCGAGCGGAGTAACCTACGCTCGAGCGTGACCCTTGTTTTCTGAAAATTCTGAAAATGTTTTCTGAATGCATCTTTGCATCCTCATCCCATCCTAGGCATTCTTAGGCCTAGTTTAAGACATCTTAATGAGGAGGGGATGAGGATGCAAAGATGCATAACTTAATCCCTAATTTGCCTCGGTGTGTCCTAGTTTAAGATATAGATGTAGAACACACCGAGGCAAATTAGGGATTAAGTTATTATCTTTCCCAACTGTGTAGCTTAGTGTGTGTTCAATTTGTAACTATGTAGGGTTGGCGACTGGAGACACGCTCTAGCTTTATTGTAGCCCAGAACTCTGTGAGTAACAACTGTGTAAAGATATGTTCAAAATGATTATCTTCTGAACAACTGAACTGTACCGCTTTCTGAACTGATACTGTTAATTGAATGAATGTATGTCCTATATTCTGAATTGTACTATGGCATCCTTAGCAGAGATCTCTGTCGGTTCCCTTGTTGGAACCATTACTGTTTACTGATTGATGGCCATCATTTACTGTTCGGTCTTTTAAGACCTACTGTTTACTGTACTGTTATGCTAATGGATGTACAACATATGACTGAATGACTGATATATTGAATTAGCGAACTGTTTTCATTACTGTAAGGACATTCATTCTTAACCTCTTTACGCATTATATTATTCACTAGGCTTTAGCTCACTGCTCATATATATATATGTAGGTGTACAGGCACCAGACCGTGGTTAGAAGCGTCGGGGTTAAGCTCCAGCTTTGTCAAGCCAACCACTGTGCCTCACTGCGAGGTTCCAAGCCTGTCAAGTTATGGCTTAGGGGTGTTTTTAAATTCCCCGTTTGTCTCTGTATCTATTTTGTATAACTGTATAGACTGTTACTATACTGTTTAATAGGGATTAGGTCCCTGAACTGAATGATTGTATATATGTACATACTGTTCTGTACTATTCATGTATATGTGTTGAAAGTCTTTTTGGCATACAGACTGTCACAGCTCATTGGACATTGTTTATTTACTGTATTGGCTTCCGCCAGCCTCTGTACTCTGTATTCCTGTTTTACTATTAAGCAGGCCTTTGGTAATCTCGGTTTACTAGCCGGTTACGGTACTAAACCCATAGGGGCAGGTTTGGGTCGTGACAGTTAAACACAAATTCAGGCAGTCCGGGTGGACGAAAAATAACTTATTTTGTTACACAGTCTATGGTAGCATGATATTTTGTTAACCAGTCCATTCCCAATATCACATCAAAATGATCTATATTCAATGGTAGTAAATCAATATACAAATGTGCATCTCCAACAATAATTTCACATGTAGGGTACATATAAGCACAAGTCATAGATCTCCCAACAGGTGAAGATACAGCTAACAGATAGTTCATGGGTTCCAATGGTCTATTCAATTTTCGCAAAAAAGCATGCGATACATATGAATGTGTAGACCCCGAATCAATCAAAACATACGCATTTTGAGCACAAATTGAGATTATACCTGACACGGCAATCTCGGTTTTTTGTACGTCTCCCGGTACTAGTGCGAACACTCGGCCTTACCTCATAGGCTCTTTCCCAGTAGCTTTAGGGTTGGGTTTTGGATCAGCAGTTGATGCCGCAGCGCTGGCTGCAGCTTTACTATAGCCCGGAGAAGTGGAAGGGCAATCTTTAACCGTGTGGCCCACCTTGCCACACCTGTAACAAGCACCAGAGACTTTATAACAAACCCCCTTGTGTTTCTTACCACATTCAGAACAGGGTGGTATAGAACCACTTCCCTGATTGGAACTGGTTGTTGACCCTGTATTCTGCTTCTTATTCGATGAATTGTTTCTGCCTTTCTTGAATTTAAAACCCCGTCTCTTACCACGCCATTCAGACGCTGTTGTTTCAATCTGTTTCAATGCTTCAATGTTCGACTCAACCATTATTGCTCGGTCAAGAACACTCACATACTTAAGCAGTTTCAAAACATTAATTTTGTCCAGTATTTCCACATTAAGGCCACCTTCAAACTTCCTGGCCTTCTTGTAGTCAGTGTCAACCATGTGCGGTGCATATCTGGCGAGTTCAGTAAACTTTGACTCATACTCAGCCACGGACATGGTACCTTGTTTTAGTTGTTCAAATTCAGTCACCTTTCTGTCCCTAACACACTGTGGGAAGTATTTCTCAAAGAAGGCTTCCTTAAACTGAGCGCAAGTCATAACGGTGTCGGTGTCACGGACTAGCATCCACCACCTTCTGGCCTCTTCTTGTAAGGTGAAGGTAGCCAGTAGCACTTTGTGTGCTTCAGAACACGGAAAGACTTCAAATAACTTTTCTGTTTCAAGCACCCACACTTCGGCCTTTAAGGGTTCAAGGCCTCCCTGAAAGGATGGCGGTTTCATCTTACTAAACTTCTATGTCAGAGCTATTATATCGTCATTAACAGGTGGCTCTGGCTGTACTGGAGGAGGTGGGGGCTGTTGGTTCTGTTGTTGCAGCCTTAAGGCCTCAGTCAACATTTCCACTGTTCTCTCTAGCCTTGCCATTCTGGCCTCAGATGATTCAGATTCATCAGTAGTTCTTGTGTTATCCATTTCACTATAGACAATTATGGCAATTATAAACATAGGCAGTTGCATATTTAAACACATTAGCACAGATATTCATGTCTTGGCCACACACACTTATCAATGTTCATGCAATGCCCTATTTACTTTTTTAGGACATCCTCTGGCTCATTTGAACACATGTGTACGGTATAACTCGTGGTTTAGTATCGCTCTGATACCACTTTGTCACGACCCAAACCCGCCCCTATGGGTTTAGCACCGTAACCGGCCAGTAATCCGAGATTACTGAAGGCCTGCTTAACAATAATAACAGTAATACAGAGTACAGGGGCTGGCGGAAGCCAAAACAGTAATTAAAAGATGTCCAATGAGCTGTGACAGTCTGTATACAAAAAAACTTTTCATATATATTCACATTTAGAAACAAAACAGTGTATACATATATACATACATCATTTACAAGCGTTCAGGTTAGGGACCAAATCCCTACCATAACAGTATAGTACGGGTACACATGTCAATCTATACAGTGCTACAAAACCAAATACAAAAAGGGGAAAAACTAAAACACCCCAAAAAGCCCTAGCTTGAAGGACTTGGAACCTCGTAGTGAGGCACGGTGGTTGGCTTTGACAAAACGGGAGCTTAGCCCGACGCTTTTAGCAACGGTCTGGTGCCTGTACACCTACATATATATATATAAGCAGTGAGCTAAAGCTCAGTGAATAACATATGCGTATAGAGGTTAAGAATGAATGCCCCTTCCGCATTGAAAACAGTCATTTATCAATATATCAGTCGTTCAGTTTGTGGCTCATAATTCATGCCATAACAGTCATTCAGAAAATATAATAGTCATATGTGGTACATTCGATAGCAAAACAGTACAATAGGTTTTAACAGACCGAGCAGTCAATGATGGCCATCAGTAATGGTTCCAAACATGAGAACCGACAGAGATCTCTGTAACAGTAGTAGTAACAATTCAGTAACAGTAAATTGTTATGGATGCCACGGATACAGTTCACAAATAGGACAAACATTCATTCAGTAAACAGTGTCATTTCATAAAGCAGTACAGTCATTGTTCAGAAAATAATCTCAATTGAACATATCTTTACAACATTGTTACTCACAGAGTTCTGGACTACAGATAAGCTAGTACGCGTCCTCGGATGCCAACCCTACACAGTTACAGAGTGAATACACACTAAGCTACACAGTTGGGAAATAATAACTTAATCCCTATCTTGAATCGGTGTGGTTCTACATCAATATCCTCATTAAGATGCCTTAAACTAGGCCTAGGAATGCCTAGGATGAAATGAGGATGCAAAGATGCACTTTAAAACACTTTTCAGAATTTTCAGAAAATAGGGGTCTCGCTCGAGCGTGGCTTTCTACGCTCAAGTGCACATGCAGACAAATGAGCTTCGCTCGAGCGTAACTTCCGTCGCTCGAGCGGACTATAAGCTACAGTAAAAGTACTGGATGCACAAAAATCACGCTCGACGAGCGCTCGATACACGCTCGAGCGTGAGACACATGTCCTCGCTCGAGCGTAAACTCTCTCGCTCGAGCGGACTGTAAACACATACAAAGTATTGGATACACGCATTTCACGCTCGAGCGCCACTTTCTTCGCTTGAGCGGACTACATAAACACAAGGTTTACGCTCGAGGGTAGAACTCCTCGCTCGAGCATAAGTCCAAAATCTGGAATTTTCAGATTTGAACCTCAAGCTCAAAACTCAATTCCAATGCATCAAATTCGATCCTTTTGGGCTAATTTTCTGAAAAATACTTGTAAACTCATAGTATAACATGTTTTGAAGATCAATTTGAGGAATCAAAGCCCAAAGGTAATTCAATTAAAACACAATTCCAACCCAAAATCCAATAACATGAAGATTGATGCAAAACTCATACATGCATGAGTTCTAATGAATTCAAAGCTTCTAAAACATGCTCCAAAGAGCCAATTCTTGCAAAAACATGGTGAATCCATGGATCAAGACCAAAAATATGAACATGCATGTAGCAATTTCCATGAAAACAACTCAAAAATCAACAATAGGACCATGCAAGAAGTAATTCAAACTATTAACAGTAAGGTAAATTCTCTATCTTAGGTCTTGGATTACAAGTGTAGAGGCTCAATTATGCAAATAAACCTTCAATTTCTTCTAATTTCAAGCAAGAATTTTAGATGAACTCAATTTCTCCAACACTCTAACTCTCTCACGTTTTGGTCTTAGAGGAAATGAGGGATGATGCAAGACTAAGCTTCAAATGGCCCACTAGATGGCAAAATGGTGAATAAAGCCAACTTATGTAGTTTAACATTATTAAATCTAGTTTAATCATACCAAATCACATTTCAATTAAATATACCATAAAATTACATAAATTCTAACGAGCATAAAACATTAAGCAATTTCGGATTCGGCCGCCGATAAGGCCTTCAATTAGCAGTTTAAACATAAAACACGAACAGATAATTCACTGACAAACAGATAGAAATGCATTCAAACTAATACGTTCAATCAATCAGTTCAGGATTTCAGTCAATCAGTCAGTTAACATGCTTAATCATGGATTAGCACTAATCAGTGGTGAGGGTTGTCACAATAGTTGTATTGTGTGTGCACACATGCATGTGTGTCTTCAATTGCTCTAACATGTCACATTTACTTGGGATCTATGTTACATGGACTTCTCTAAAGGCCTCATATTTGTTTAGAATCATCTAGTTTCAAAAGTCTCAGTCATCTTGAAACATGTGACACATGCAATGCATCTAACATGGTGCCTAACTTACAATTCAAACGAAACATAGATTATGTTGGCACAGTAAATGATTAATTTTACAGAATAACACCTCTATTTACATCTTCAAGTACACCCATTCATAAGTCCATGGTAGGTTATGCCCAAAATAAACAAAAAATGTTGGGCAATACCCAAAATTGAATCTAAAAATAAATTAATCAACAAGATGTATAGATAACCAACTACTAACTACAGGTTGCCTAGTTAGCCAAAACACCAGCACCAAAGTAGGAGGTCAAGGGTTTAATTCTAGGCAAGATTTCCTCTTCCCCTAAGCTATGGCCTTCGATGTACCCAAAAGAAAAGAAGAAAAGAAGAATAATGAATAAATATTTTTTGGATAGGCATACCTTCATAGATCCTTTATCTTTTTCTAATTCCGGTACTGTCTCACCCTATTTATGGCAAACAGATAGTCACTATTAAGCTAAAACACGTTTGACAATAGAAGCACATTATCTTAAAAATGCATTTGCTTTCATCAATATAATAAGAAAGAGTAGCCATTTATTCAATTACATGACTAACGCAAAAATTTCAAAACCTGTAAATGCCATATCAGAATATGAGCAAATATATCACAAAAGGGGCATAAAAAACAGACAACTCACCAGAAATTTCAAGAGGTTTTTTATTTCAAAAGACAAATTTGAGTGAGTAACTCCAATGATTGTTTGGAGCTATGATGAAGAAAATGAATTAGGGCTTCATTTAAGAAACTGAAGGCAAGGAGAAGAGACCTGTGCTGTTTATGAAAATGAATCTTATTGGGAATGGAAAGAGTCGTGCTCTCTCAATCGTGGGTAGAATAGGCGCAAATGGGAATAGTATTTTATATAAAAATCAAATTGAAATATTTTATACAATCACACTTATTTAGAGAGTGTGATTAACATATATATATATATATATATAATCACACTTATTTAAAAAGTGTGAATAAAAATAAATATTATCTAGTATTATTAGTAGCATATATATAATCATACTTTAATTAGAATGTGTGATTAAAAATATACATATATAATCACACTTAACTGAGAAGTGACATAAAAAATACATATTATCACACTTAATCAAATCAAGTGTGATTAAAATATCAATTTAATTTTTTTTATCACACTTTCAATAAAAGTGAGATATTTTTATTTTTTTAAAGTGTGATCTTTAACTATTTTTGTAATAGTGTGAGTTGAGTTTGTCTCACAAAGAAAAAAAAAAAAAAAAAAAAAAAAACAAACAGAAAAGAGGCTTGAGACGAAAGAGAGAGGCTCTTTGGTTGTTTGTCTTCCTGGATCTATGAGAGAAAAAAAGGAAAGAAAGAGAGAGACAGAAAAGAAATTGAAGAGAGAGAGAGAGTCTTTGGCTCTTTTTGGTAGAGGTTTGGAACGTTAGTTTCAAGTTTTGATTTGCATACCGTGTTTGTTTATAGTTTTTAAAAATTAATTCCATACTCACTTTGAAAACTTTGTCAAATACGAGAAAATTTGGACTAACCAGTCGTCCCATCGGACATCTTATCGGACGTCCCACCAGTCTTTCGGCCGGTTAATCAGAATAGTGCATTTTTTTTTTACAATTGACACATGTTAATTTTTATATATTCAATAAAAAAATATTTTTTGAATTTTTAAAATTTTTTATGAGTTTTGAATAAAATTTTGAGTTGTGTGTTTGGTTATGAGTTATAAGTTTTTGTATCAAATATCATATATCACATCAAAAATTCTCTATTCAATTCAAAACTCTTTTCAAAATTCATTCACCAAATAAATTTTTCATATTTAAATCATAATTTTAAAAGTGACAAACTTAAAATATAACTCTAATCTCAAATCATATTTAAAAATTTTTATCAACCGCAACCTTTTTTTTTTTTTTTTGGTCTTCTTAGGGTGTAGAAAAAGAAGCAGAAACGAGATTGAAAAGGAAGAGTATTCAATTTTTTGCTCTTCTAGAATTTACGAGAGAGAAATGTAGGAGAAAGAGATAACCTGGAAAGGAGAGTGGGAGGGAGAAAAAGAGGCTCCCTTTGATGGAGTTTTTAAAATATAATTTCACACAATTTTTTTAGTGTAATATTTGTTTAGCTTTTTAAAATTTAATTTTATATTTATTTTTAAAAATTTTTTTAAAGTAGAAAAATTTGAATTAACTAGTTGTCTAACGTTCCATTGGTCGTCTGGCCGGTTAATCGGAACAGTGCTCTGTTTTTTTTTTTCACTTGTTATTTTTATATTACAAAAAAAAATATTTGTGAAATATATCATATGTCACATTACTTAATTTAAAATTAATTTAAAATTTTTCAAAACTCATAACTAAACAAAAATTTTATACTTAGATCATAATTTCAAAACTTACTAACTTAAAATATAACTTTATTATCAAATTATAATTCTACATATTACTAGAAACTTTTTATTTTTAAGGTTTTTTAGAATTTATGAGAGAGACAAAGACATGCATTGAATGTCTATGCAAAAGAGGGGAAATGACACTCTGCCTGCGTACTCCCAATGCAAGTATAGAAATACAACTATTATAAAGAGTTTTAATTTGGTGGCTCTAAACTCATCACTAATAAAATGAAAAAGTAATTAAAAGAAAAAAAAAACATTAGGTGGCCGTGGGAAATGTGTAAGGTTGCTTGGGAAAGTGGATTGGCATTTTAATTTTTTTAATTATTTTAATGTAAGGTTAAAAAATTTTGTTTAGAAAGTATTTTTGATTTTTTTAAAACTTTTTTATGAAAAAAAAATATAATCTATACTATATATTAAGTAAAATGGGGGTTTTTAATCCCCAAGATCTGTGGGAGTTTTAATATCTCAATCTAAATTTTTTTAATTTTTAATTTTTTATTTAAAAAAAAACTCAACATTTATTGATTTGGTCAAAATTCCCTAATTAACATTTATTAATTTTTTTCAATCCATATGTCTTTTCACATGCCTGCATTTATTAATCTAGTGAAAATCTCCTGATCAACATTTAAAATCTCCTTATATAAATAATTATAGATGCAACAACAATGATTTAGATCACTAAAAAATACACCACTAATAACACTAATGCATTGAAAATGGCAAAAAAAAGAAAAAAAAAAAGAAAACAAGGCATAGAAAGTGGGCGGGGCCCACTGCCACATCATTAGTACTCCTTCTAGTACTCTCTTTTTAGTGCTCCCAAACATTTTTCATAAATGTAATCTGTGTATAGTTACTGCAGTATCCTTTTCAACTTCTCCCATACACTGTGATTAGTGATAAGATTGTTAAATTATTTTTATAAAAAATCTTAAAAAATATAATTTATATATTAAAAAAATTTAAAATAAATATAAATATCTATATTTATTTCGTGTATAATACGAAACTGATAAGTTAATAATTATAAATTAAATGTGATGTTTTATTTTTTATAATTAAAAGACTTATTTTATTTTTTTTAATTATTTTAACTAAAAAAAACACCGCCTTTGACTTCTCAAATGAAGCTTTTAACATTCAATCGGTTGGCCGTGTTTGTCGGGTGTATATGGGTGAACCGTTTCTGATTGCGAATCCGTGAATTTCACTTGAGAAAAACCGCAGCCGACCATTAATTTCTTCGAAACCATCCGTAACAGTCCAGGCCGGACGGATTGGGCAGGTCCTCGAGTTCCGTGCACATCCATAATGGGATCACATTTTGAGTAAGGGATTTTTCTCTTGGGCTAAAAAAAGGAAAAAAAAGTTTAAAAAATTTAAAAAATTATTAAAAAAAAAAGTTTAAAAATTTTAAAAATCACAAAAAAAAAAGTTTAAAAAATAAAACAGTCAAAAATTACAAAAGGATAAAAGAATTTTGTTATTCTAAAGTTAAAAAATCACAAAAAATCAAACAAAAAAAATCAAACAAACAAAAAAATTTCAAATTAAAAAAGTTAAAAAAGCCAATTAAAAAAGGCATTGTCAAAAGAGCGCTAATATTTAAAAGTTCTAATAAAATTATTATGAATTTTTTTGGTCAATGGTGTGCATTTAAACTTTTTATCATGGGATTAGATCTTGAGTAAATTTTAACAATTGAGTTGAATTTTTGGGTAATATTATCTGATTTTTTCTTCAAATATTATTAATTATAATAAAATCATTAACATTTTACAGTTTTTTCCGTTTTTGTGTGTTGTGTGTTGTGTGTGTGAAATGCCCAAACTCACAATAATATTTATCCAAGTTTTAGCTGTAAGACCATTTTACTAATTAAAAAAAAAGAAAAATGTTTGGTGGCTCGAATTTTGTGACTCAAATAGTTCGAATGTGTCAAAACGATGTCGTTTAAAGTATTTTGAGCCTTTCGAATCATGATTTTTCGAGCCACTTAATGTTAATGTTAAAAAAATTTAATTGTACATAATTCGATCATATAATTACATTCGAGTCTCATACATGAATGAATCCTATCATTATTTGGTGGGATCCACACATGAGAGGCTCCATATGAAGAGCCCCACGGCATGATTAGGAGTTCTTCATAGCTTTTGTGATTAGCAGAGGATGCAAAGCTGCAATTTTGTGTTGGGTGATAGCTAAAGAGCAAAGCCATAATATTTTGTGATTGGTATGCGACATGCATCACAATTTTTTTTATATATTTTACTTAGGACAGAGCAAGAAATTCATAAAATCCATAATCCGACCTAGTTTAGTCCAATCTGATAGGTTTGGATTGGTTTTTTGAATTCGTGGTTTGGTTCTAGATTGAAGAATTAAAAATCCGTAGTCCACGGATTGGTTCCGGATTGAACCCCACGGTTTCGGATTGGTACCGATCCGTACCGTATACAAATAGTCTATATTTTTATTATACATCCTCCCCCATAGTATCTTCACTTATTCTATATAAAATCTAAACTCAAATATAAACCTCATATAATATCTTCTTTTATTACTTTTATTTTTTAGTTTTTAGTTTTAATTTGTAATGGTCTAAATACTTATGGTGAAATCAGTTTTTTTATGATTGTTTAAATTCTAGAACATTATGTCGCTATTATAGAAAAATATGTTGCTATTGTAGAACTAATATAGCGCTATGTTTATATTTTTATAAAATTAAAGTGTTATATATATATATATATATATATATATATATTTGTTATTTAATTATGTGAATCCGTGGTCCTAACCGATCCAATCCGTGCTGAAATGGATTGGTTCGGATTGGTTCCAAGATTTAAACGGATTGAATTGGTTTCGATTTTTCAGAAACCGTAGATAACGGATTAGTCTGGTTTTATCTCAATTCGGGGACCATGCTCACCCCTACCCAGATCTGGCTCTGACATTTTGGAGATACAAAGCAAACTCTTAATATGAGGCCTTTTTTACATTAAAAAAAAGAAGTTGTGATCAAAAGATTAATTAAATTTTAATCATACATATAATTATTAAAATTATTTTAAATATATAAAAAAATTTACAATAATAATTAAAAAAACTAAAATAATTTAAGCTGAAGTATTAAATAAAAAAGTAAACAAACTATACACTTAAATATCCTACTTCTCATATTTTTAACTACAAAATTACTAACCAAACGTGTATAATTCAATTTATTAACTAATCATTTTGAATTGATTATATTCCTAATGGAAAATGTTGTTCTTACAAAAAAATCATACATTATGTTTGTTAATACATTCAATCTTTCTTGTGACATAATTGACCAAGATAAAATTTAATCAAAATTTAAGAAGTTTCTTTCTCAAGAAACAAATGTAAGTTGTATAATTAATTGTGTTCTATACGCAATCTATATATTTGAGAAACAACTATTCATTAATTTAAAATAATTCACCATATCAATCCACTTTTTGATTTTTGCTAATAAAAACAATCATTCATTAGTTTTAAATAATTCATCACATCAACCAACTATTAGTTTTGATTTTTTACCAAACTTTATGGGGCTTTTCAAATTCAAGTAGATTTTTATTTTTATTTTTTTGTGTGGACTAATATAATAGCTAAAAAAAAGTAGAGCCTTTTTTTGCTCAATTTTTAGGGGCTAAACGCGTCTGCTTTACTGTTTTTGGGCCAAAGCTGGCCCTAATTCTACCTGCAATGTGAGAAAATTATATCTAATTCTGTAATAACTGCACATATGAGAAGATTATACCCAATTCTATAATCGAATTCATATGAAGATGAAAACTGTGACTGATTCACTCCCACTTTCTCTAGAACAAATTGAAGAACTAAATTCTCATACAGTCTTATCTTCAAACTTTTTTTTTGAAAAAAAACGAGTGGTCAAAAAGTTGGCTTCAATTGGGGGCTAGGTCTTCCTGCAGACTTCAATGAAAAAATGGAAGAGTAAAAACTAGTAAGAAGACCATGACTAATAAGTCATGCATTCCAACCTTCTTTATGCCGTGTTTGAGAAACACAAATACTTTGAATAATTTCTACGTTTGTTTTTTTTCTTTTCTCACCAACATAGAAACCCTAAAATATATTTCACCCATTTAAAATAATATATAAATCATATGTGTTTTCCTAATCTAAGACAAGTTTAACTACCCTGAAAAATAAACTTTTAACCTAACAAAAAACGCCATGGAAGAGATCACTTCTTTGATCTTCCATGGAAGCAAGTTGGCTAGAGAACTTGAATCAAATATTAACTTCTCATTGAACTTTGCCAACCAACCCTACCTTCTCACAAAGTCATGCGATGAGATCATAACGATCTTCAGTTTCGCCAGGGACTACTTGATTTCTCAAGGTTCGGGTTCAGGTTCAGGTTTAGGTTTAGGTTCAGCATGGAATGGACAAGTGCACGAGGCGCAGGTCTCGGAGATCGATGAATTGGGTCAAAGAGATATGGGAGGTTTTATGATCCCGCGAGGTGGTGGAGGGACGGTTCAGAGGCTGGATATGTCAGATTCTGGCAGTGGTTCATCGTCGCAAAGGCTGCGAAGAAGGTGAGGAGCTTAAAAAAAATGTGTTTCGTTCTTTATGTTGTTCACTAATAAACACGTAAATAAATGTGGAAAATACTATCTATTGTTAATTTTTGTTCGAAAAATTAACTCAGAAGTGTATAGTATAAATTTAAAGGTAATAGCATGTTATCACGCGTAGAATATTTATAGTCTATAGATATACTTTTTGAAGTAATTTTTTTACATATGTGGATTATTTTTGGAAGATGGTTATAATCAATTTTTTGATGAAAAGTTGCTTATAAACAGCTTTTTTGTGAGAGAGAAAGTGAGTTATAATCTGGAAAGTGGATTATAACCCACTTCCCAAAATAGGTTATATTGTTGATAAAATATACAATGAAACTTATTATTATTTTTTTAATAGATGTTATACAATGAAACTTTATGTTGATAAAAAATTAGTAGTATGAAACACAACACACTGAGAAATCAAAAGTGTGCATTACAGGCAACTGTAGGATCATGTAGTTTATGAACAATTATTGCATGCAGTGTTGATGTCATTTGAGAAAAACATTTATAAATAAAATTTGTCGGATACCCTATATTTCACTGATCCAATCTCACTATAGGAATACAAAACTTTTTATTAGTTGATGAACCATCAATATCACTAATATACTTATATGTACGTAATTTTCATCACTACAATGTAATAGGTTTAGAGACCAAATTTTTTTGTCTTTAAAAGTGAAAATTTTGTTGTAAAAGACATTTATAGACTAATTTCTATTGTCGTGAGGATAATCACTAAACGGTCCTTCTGAAAAGTCAAAAACAAGACTTTTAGTGATAAAATTTTGAAAATGTTACTAATAAATAGACTTTTAGGGACTGAATAATTTGGTCTCAAAGTGATTTATTTTTTGAGACAAAAAATTTGGTCCCAAAATGATAATAATTCATTACTAATATCCAATTTTCGTTGCTAAAAATATAATAACGACACTTTTCGCAACAAAAATATTTGGTCTCTAAAAAATAATTTTGTCTCTAAATTTTAGTTTCTAAAACCTTAATTTTTTGTAATGCATGTTAAGTAAACAATATTTGTGGTTGTTGCTAGTGACTATTGTTATTTGCTTGTTTAGGATTTTGCCTTCCGCTTTCTTTTCTGTTTTCCTCTAAGTTGATTACTTACCAACTTGGTGTAGTGCTAGCACATGATCAAGCATGCAATTTGGTGCAACATAGTTGGAATGATTTTGTTTGTTATGATGCTCGCCCTCTTTATTAATGTTTGTCTTTTATACCTTGAATTTCATCAATAAAGTTTCTTTTATGTTGCCAATAAAAAAAAAAAAAAAAAAGAATGTAAACAATATTTCATTCAGTAGGTTTTTGGTAATTCAATAATGCTACTATGAACATGATTATTTACTAATATTTGCTTATCATAAGTCATAGTTGCATTAGATTAATGATCTTATCATTTGTATATTTATTAATATGACAATGATCCATGAGTTCATAAACAAAAGGGTGAACTACATTTTTTTTATCTTTCAACTTTCATCTAAATTTTCTTTTAGTTCCTTATATTTTAAGTTTTAAATTTCAATTTAAATATAATCCTTTCCTCACTCTACTATTTCAAAATTTAAGTAAGAGTTGAAATATGATAAGCTAAAGTGGAATTTGAGTTGAAGTTGAAAAGGAAACTTTTTTGTTTAATATCTCTTAAAATGTACTCACATAATGTGTTTATGTTGATTTTAAACTTTTTTATACTAATGCAAACTGAATCGATCTAATATTATATTTAAACACTTTTATATTTTAATTCTTTAAGCAATACATGATAAGTGCCTAATATGATATGCGTTTGTGGAAAAAAAATTAGGGAGAAAAATATTTAAAGATCAACTTTTATACATTTTCTTAACTTATTGTTAATATGAAATTCTACAAGCTTTTATAAAACTCTCTGAAAGCTCATGCAAATTCCTCTTCTAATTAAAATGACAAAATCGATAAAATCTAACCATAACATATAGTCTGTATTGGTTCCTCAACTATTAAAACACTACAACAAAAAACAGAAATGGCGACCAAAATAGGAAATTTCGTCGCTGAAAGTGCATGAAATGGCGACTAAATTGGAATTTGTCGCCGAAAAGTAGGTTTTTAGCGACTAAAAGGAAGTTTTGTCGCCTAATATACGGTTTTCAGCGACTAAAGTTTGTTTAGTAGCCAAAAGTCACGGTTTTTAGCGACTAAAATAATTTAGTAGCGAAAAGGTATGGTTTTGGCGACTAAAAATAGGTTTAGTCGCTGATTATAGCAGTTTTGCCGACTAAAAACAATTTAGTCGCTGAAAGTGGGGTTTTGCCGACGAAAATCCATTTTAGTAGCCCAAAGTAGTGGTTTTGGCGACGAAATTTCTGTTTAGTCGCCAAAAGTGCTGATTTCTAATTGAGAACTTGTTTTTTTAGCGACAAATAAATAATTAGTAGCCCAAAATAATATAATTAGCGACTAAAAAATGGTTTTAGTCGCCAAAAGTCGCCTAATTTTTTTTTAGTAAATAATTTATTTTTTGACAAAAATTATATTGAATTAAAAAAATTATATTTATAAATATTATTTTGTATTAATTGCGGTTAATATAGTATATAAATAATATATATTGCATATATGATCATGTGATGATGTATTGGCATAGTGGAGGGAGTGTTGTGCAAAGAGTTTGGCGTGTGCAAAGGGATGTCGCAAGTTCGAAACCTGTTGGGAGCAGCGGAGGCAAAAAAATTTTTTTTCCTGAAAATACTTTCAGCGACTAAAGTGAATGGTCGCCAAAGGTATAAATAATAAAATAAAAATGAACTATTGGCGACTAACAGTTTAGTCGGCAAAGGTATAATTTCCAATAAAGAAATTGACTATTGGCGACGAAATCTTTAGTCGCTGAAGACATATATATTGGCAACTAACAGTGTTTTAGTCGCCAAAGGCATTCGCAACCATTTATTGGCGACAACACGGGCGACTAAACTTTTTAGTCGGGAAAAGTGAAATTTTGACATTTGGCGACTAAAATAGGACCTTTGGCGAAAGGTGTATTTTCTTGTAGTGAAATCAAAAGGATCTATTCAGTGCTAAACTTACTCTCAACACTCACCGAACCAAACCGTTTACACCTGTAGATATAAAAGAAATTATTTCATTTATATGCTGAGACCTATCATTTTAATTCCTAAAATTCAACATAATAATATAGTAAATCTCATAGTTTAAACTAATAACTATTATTTTGAAACATTACCTGAATTTGTTCCAAAAACACTGAATAATTTTTTAGATATGCAAACATAAGCTCCGTTTGTTTGGGCGGAAAATGTTTTCTGAAAAATGTTTTATGTATTTTCTAGTGTTTAGTACAATGAAAAACAAAAGTTAACAGAAAACATTTTTCATGGTAAATAAAAAACAATCTTATAAAGGCAGAAAATATTTTTCACTTTTAAAAGATGAAAAGCATTTTCTGAACTAAAGTCTTACCAATATCACTACACTACCACCACCATTCTCACCTCTATCATCGCACCACTATTACTACGACCACTACCATTATCACCGTCGCTACCACTGCCACTGCCACCACCACCGCCACCGTCACCGTCGCCGCCCCACCACCCATTACAACATATAAGAGTTTTAGGGCCCGTTTGTTTTCAGAGGTAGAATGGAGGGAATTGTTAGTAAGGGGATTGATAGTGAGGGGATTAAGTAAAATTGTGTTTGTTTTGATGATAGTTGTTAGTGTAGGGATTGTTAAATTATTTTTATATAAAATAAATATAAAATAATAAAACAAATAAAAAAAATTCAAAAACATTAAACATTAATGTTTTAAAAAAAATGCCCAACATGTAAAAAAATTTTAAAAAATAAAAATAAAATAAAAAATTTCTATAAAAAAATAAAACAAATAAAATAATGATTTTTGCTTAACAAAAAATATAAAAAATTAAACATTAATGTTAAAAAAAACAAAAATGATTGGTGGCCCTAAAAAATTTGCCCCTAATGCCCCTAATTTCTAATTTTGGAAACTGTTTTTTTTTTTCTTTCTTTTTTCCTTTTTTTTTTTTTTTTTTTTTACCTTAAACGGAATTTCGGGGCATTCGAGCCCCGAAACGTCGGGCCCTCAATCACTGCGCTAAAAAAAAATGCTCGACATGTAAAAAATAAAATAAAAAATAAATAAAAATAAAAAATTTCTAGTTCGCCGGATTATTTTTCTAATACCAAGTCTTGGAGGCCCATTCGAATCCCCTTGGGGAGGCCCATCATAATCTGGAGCTCACTATCATTCCTCTTCCCATCTCTCAAAGCAAACACAATATTAGTGGGTCCCACCTCACTACCAATCTCAATCCTCCCTCTAACTCTCCAAACAAACAGGGCCTTAAAGACTAAATCTTTTAGTCTTTAAAAGTAAAAATTTTGTTGCGAAAGACATTTAAGAATCAATTTTTATCGTCGTGGAAATAGTCATTAAAAGGTCATTCTGAAAAGTCAAAAATAAGATTTTTAGCGACAAAATTTTGAAAATGTCACTAATAAATAGATTTAGGGACAAAATAATTTAGTTTCAAAACGATTTATTTTTTGAAATAAAAATATTTGGTCCCTAAAAAATAATTTTATCCCTAAATTTTAGTCTTTAAAATCTTAATTTTTTGTAATGCTATCATTACCTCTACCTCCACCTTTACTTTCGTTTTATCACTATCACCATATAAAAAACAAAAATGACTTGGACCCCTGGGTGACCCCTATCACCCCACTGTTTTTTGTTTGACTCAAAATTTATTTATTTATTTATTTATTTTTTCTATCTTACTCTTACAATCCCACGTAAAGGTGGGGTGCTGGGGTCACCACTAACAATCCCAACATTATTGATATAAAAAAATAATTTTTTCACCCAAACAAATGAAGAATAGTATAATGACTAATCATTGATCCAGGGTCCTTCCTTATGTACATGTAGGAAGAATGACGTGGAGAGACGAACGGTGAGGCGACCTGCGCCACGGATGGGGAACACTGAAATACCACCAGATGATGGCTTCGCTTGGAGAAAATACGGCCAAAAGGAGATTTTGGGCTTTAAATTTCCAAGGTACTTACACCACTGCTAACATTATAATTACTCATCAGGTAAAACACATTATTTATACAAATTATAAATACAAATAAAATGTAAAAAGTCGATGATTTCGATAATACCCTGATATGCCCTTATGTCCTCATTTTGGTACCATTTGAATATTGCAAATCATTAGGGGGTTTTCAAATATTCCAATGATATTATATATATGGATAAATGGTATAATATATGTCAATTACACTAGTGCAAGTTATTTATTTTTAGAGTATTATGTGACTTTTTATAAATTTTGAACAAATTTTATATGAAAGCGTTGCGAACAATAATGACAAATTTATTACGAGTCTAGGGGTGATGTGCACCCAATTTTTGAATTTTTATATTATAATTTATTTATGCTATAAAAGATGTCTGATTTATTGAAATTAAAATTTTTAATTTGTAGTAATTTGTGCTGAAATTAAAAATTTTGATGTATAGAAATTAGGAATTTTGATTTAGTGTGATTTGTGTTGAAATTTAAATATATATATATATATATATATATTAGACTTTTTTTTTTTAAGATAAAAACATATGTTATGGTTAATTCTAAAAGAATTTTGATGAGTAGAAATTGGAGATTTTGATTTGCAATGATTTATGCTAAAATTAAGAGTTTTTAATTTTTATTTTGCAATGATAAAAAAATTGTCACATTTAATTGTAAAAGTTTGTATCAAAAACTTTTGTAATTAATATTTAAATCTTTATGCTTAATATTAATTAAAAACTTCTTACTATCTTATTTTTATTGATTATACGAAAATTAGTTTGTCCATTTGGGCTTATAAGTGTTGGTTTGGGAAGAGCCAAAATAGTCCATATCAGACTAAAATAACCAATAAAATAAAATATCTCAGTATATCACTCTTTTTATTTTTTTAATATTTTTTTTTCCATAAAAAGTTAAATAATCAACTAACATAGTCTATTTCCAAACATGGTTAAAAAATCAAAAAGTTACTAAGTCACTATTTCGCATAAATACACTTAGGTCACATCATCTCTCTATTTTTTTTGTACATTTTTTTATAAAAAGTCAAAAAGCATATTTATTTAGATCATTCCAAACAACTCTTAAAAAGCCAAAAAGTCAAAAAAAATTATTTTCTCTTTACTTTTTTAAAAAATTAAAAAATATCCCAAACGTAATTTTTTCAACCTCATATTTTAATAAAAAAATTACTAAAATAGTCTACTCTCAAACCAACCGTCAACCTATAATTCATTTTCCTATCTTACAAAAAAAATTAAAAAAGAAATATTGCTCTAGTCTCTTTTAAAATTTGAAAAAAAATAATATAATGAATTTTACAATTTTCACATAATTTCATTGGACTTCCATAGCTTACCTAGTGCTTAACTTCATTTCAATTAATAACTCGTTCATTATATGAATAAAAGAAATAATATTACCATCTTTTTTACATTGAAATTATATTTTATATTTTTTCATCTTTATGTCTTTAGATCATTTGTATTAATTCCGGTCGCTTTAACCTTATTAAAAAGCAATTTGACATGTCAAAACTGTGAAAATCACTGTATTTTTTTCAATTCTCAAAAGAACTCAGTGTAATTTATTCCAAATAAATAAATAAATATTATAAAAGCAATTACCAAACCAACTCTAATTAATCATCTGCTTACATTTTTAATGGTGGTGGTGTTCAGGGGTTACTACAGATGCACCCACCAAAAATTATACCATTGCCCGGCCAAGAAGCAAGTCCAGCGACTCGACAATGACCCCTTCATCTTCGAAATTACATACCGTGGTGACCACACATGCCACATGTCCTCCACCGCACCCTCCTTTCTACCTCCACCACCACCACCACCACCACCACTGCCGCCACCACCCACTTCAGCCCCTGTAAGCAGGTGGCTCTCAATGGATATCAACCTATCCGGCAAAGCCACGAGCACCTTCGCCACCGACCCACATGTGCAAATGTACAGGGACTTCGGTCTGAGTGGTGCAGGGATGAGCAGTGGTGACGGTGCAGCACTGTCCACCACCACAACCAGATATGGGCGTAACGTTGAATATCAACTTCCGGTGGCAGATTTGGCTGATGCCATGTTTTACTCTGGTAGTAGCAGCACCAATAGTATGGACCTCATATTTTCATCCAGGGATGATTAATGGGAGCTACTGTATGAAAGACACCACCAAAAAAGGCTTTGCTTGGCTTCATTTTTTCGTTTTCTAGTTTTTTTTTTTTTTTTTTTTTTTTTTTCTGATAAATAAATAAATAAAAGTTAGACTTTCTCTCGAGTGTAGTTGAGAGAATTTATTTTCCGTGTATATTATTTATGATAAAATTAAGTCGATTCAATAAACTTAATTTTTTTTATTTATTTATTGTTGTTACAATATTTAAGAAAAAGAAAATTAATATTATATTATATGTATATTTAATATTGTGTTGAATAATAATGTAACAATGTATACCAAACTCTTTTATATAGGAGGAGAGAAACCTAAGTATAGTAATGAATATAATATGGTATGGATAAAGTTGTTATATTTAATACTCCCTAAAACTCAAGAAAGAAACTAAAACATGAAATAAAACTAAAAATAAAATAAAATATGGATAGATAAAAGGCAAATAGGTTGCAAAGTCCAGATAGGAGCACATGAGTGCTTAAGATAGATCAAAGACCGGAGCTAACAGAGGTAATGTCGGGAGACAGTTTATAGTCATGTCAGACCATTGTAGAAACATGGTCGGGGCTAACAGAAGTAATGTCGGGAGACAGTTTATGGTCGTATCGGACCATTGTAGAAACATGGCCGAAGTTAACAGAGTTAATGTCCGGAGACAGTTTATAGTCATGTCGGACCGTTGTAAAAGAAGAACGGGTATGAACCAACAAACGTGGTGGCACACACGTAATTTATGACGTGGTGCTGAACAATGATGGTAACAGATGAAGAAATATGCTAAGGGGCGGCTTAGACAGGAACCATGTGCGCCAAGTGATAGCTTGGAAAGGAACCATGTGCGCTAGGAGGAGGCTTAGAAAGGAACAAAATGCGCAATGGGAGCGGCTTAGGGAGTACACCAAGGGATGACTTAGGTGGTGCACTAATGGGACGACTTAGGTGGTGCGCCAATGGACGATTTATGTGGTGCACCAAAGGGGTGGCTTGGATAGTGCGCCAAGGGTGGCTTGGATGGTTTGCATGGTATATCACCATATTCATCATGATATAAGTATAATACCCCTTCAAACTCAAATAGGTTTGAAGATAGAAATTATTTGTGATTAAAAGAGAGGGAAAGACAGAGTGGAATTAAAGGAAGAGATGATGTTCTTAAGAAAATATATATTGTGGGAAGAAATTTTATTTTAATGAAGGGTGGCTTAAAATTGAGGACAACCATGTAATTAGATTAAAGTTTTATTTTTTTGGGTTAGAGACAAAAAAGAGAGAACCACATGGGTGTATGAAAAAAGAAGAAGAGAGAAGATGATATAATAATAATAATAATAATAATAATAATAATAATAATAATAATGATGGTGGGACAAGCCTATCTGATTGAGTTGAAAAACTGAATTTTTATTTTATTTTAAGAGAGTGTAGAAGAGTGTAGACCCGAGAGAGAATTTTGAATGTGTTTGATGGGTTTGATTAAAAAATTGTGAAGCTTATGAGTTTGTGGGCAATGATGATGGCCGAGATGTTGAAGTTAGAAGATGCAGCAGAATGAAGGCAATAATGTTAAAGACGGTCTGGCGGCTATGGTGAGACAGTAGATAGGATTGGGATTTGACGAATGGCCAAGGTAAGGTTCTTGTCTGTCGATAAGGTGAAGAACAAGAATTTAACTTATAATTTTGATATTATGCTATAATATCTAAGAGATGGAGAGAGAAAAAGAATATTATATTATATGTATATTTAATATCGTGTTGAATAATAATATAACAATATATATCAGACTTCTTTATACGAGAGGAGAGAAATCTAAATATAATAATTCTAAACAATCGCGTTTGTTTAAAAAAAAAATGAATAATCTATTTTCAAATACATATGAACGATTTTATTTGTATCCAAAAAATTATTCAATTCGCCCAATTTCTCAGTAGTCTCTATTACATTGGAGTTATAATTTACTCTCAAAACTCCTCATAATTTTTCACAAATTACCTTTCAAAATAAATTAATAATTTGTGATACAAACAAATAATAAACAAATCAATTCAAAAAATACTTCCTCTCTCTTTTCGTTTCTTTTCAGCCACGGTACTCCCTCACTCTTTTCATTGACAAATACTGAAGAAGAAGAAGAAGAAAAAGGACAATGTTTCATCCCCATAAGTAGGTAAATATATCAAAAAAAAAAAAAAAACCCATTGTTTTTGAAGCATTTTTAAGTTTTTTTTTTTAATTTTTGATAATTATTTTTGTACAAATTGAAAATGATGGTTGTTTTTAAAATTATTTCCCCAAATAAAACAAACAAAAATGATTCCAAACCTGTGATTTCTTGCACAATTGAGTCTAGTTAGATTGATTAAACGTTATTAGTTTTGTTTATTAGTAACTTATGATGACTTGGAGAATTTGATCAATATCTTAACCAAAACTTTTTGTTTAGTACTTGAGCAGTAGATAATATTCCTAATGTGCGGAGTATTTTTACTTGCCCTAAATTCATTATTATATGTGTTGTAAAAATTTTCTGAAACACAGTTTGTCAACGAAAGATGGTTAATTTCAAAGAGGCTGCACTCTTATATATGTTGTGAGAGATGGTTATTGTGGAGACATATTTTGTGAGTAATAGTACATGGTTAAGGTGATGTCGGAGTGTCAGCCGAGGTGTCATATGGCCTGGTCCTGATGCTGAGGTGATCTCAGTTAGGCCGAGGTTTTCTACAGAAATATCGGAATCCGAGATGAGCGGATAATGGATAAGAGTCCTAGAATAGGGGGGAATCTCAGTCTGGATGAAGATAAAGCTCTTAGGGAGTTTATCTCTATCTAACTGAGAGTTCAAGATGAGCATTGAGCCTGAGTCCATTGAGTGTTAGGCTTCTACAGGGATCAGGTCAGTGCTGGTTATAAAAGCAAGGAACCCCGTGGGTCTGAGGTATGTGTGATAGACGATAGGCAGTAAGTTCTTTCTTGTGAGTTAAGCACAATTGCTATCTGTGAGAGATATTTGATTACTAACTTAAGCGTTAGAGTACCCCCGGGTGGACGAACCACTGCCAGATTGTTATCCTTCTGTGGCAAGTTGTTCGGGTTTAATCTATTCTACCGGTGCTCTCCAGCTGAATTCCTCATTTGGTTGTGTGGTCGGAAATCAACACCCACAATTTGGCGCCGTCTGTGGGAACTTAGCTAGAATAGATGGCTAACAACGAGTAGGGAGAAAAGATTGGGGACGACATCCTTAGTAGGAGTGGTAAACATGCCGATCTAAACATGGAGGAAGAAAACCGTAACGAGGGAACACGGGATCAGAATCCCGGGGAAAAAGACGTCGACCAAGAGGGAGACGCACCGAAGAAAGTAGGCTGAGACGAGTATTACAACGAGAACGACCTCCAAGTACGGAAAGATAGATGCCTGAGGAGGGACGATGAGATGAAGGGAATGTCAAACAAGTTGGCAGACCTGCAATCGGTTGTCAACTTTATGATGTATAACAACGTTATGCAACCACCGTTTCTATTGAAGGACATGCCGATGTTAGCAGCCAAGAACGACGCTCAGAAAGGGGGGCAAAAAGCAATCCTGGCAGTCCCTTAGCATGATAAAGTGAAGGAACACTCACATCGGCCTTCACCAGATGCTGGGCGAGCAGAGTCAATGAGAGGAGAGTCTTAGAGGACGCCTCATACCAAGGGAACTTATTCAAGGAACATCGGCATGTTCAAGGGAAAGAACTTTGTTTTGACACTGTGAATGAAGAGAAGTCCAAGAGGACACATAACGACATCGAGAGCAACGCACCAAAAAGGCTGAAATCTGTTGACACCCGAGCTCCTAGTCAAACTAAGAAGGATTTGAAGGACTACCTCCAGAGAAAGTGGCAAAATGTCAAGGTTACATCCCCTGTGAAGCCAAGAATGCCGTTCTCGGTGGAGTTGGATAGGTTTGAGGCCCCAAAAAGGTTCCATATGTTGAGGTTCCAGACTTACGATGGTAAATCCGATCCGAACTTTCATGTCGGCCTATATCCAAATTCAATGGCCTTGTATACTGGGAACGAACCGTTACTATGCAAGGTGTTCCCCTTATTCTTTGGGGGAATCGCTTCAGATTGGTTTCACAAGTTGCCGAAAGGAACTGTGAAGAGTTGGGAAGGCCTGGCCGAGATGTTTGTGGCTAGATTTGTCATGAACAAGTTGCAACCATTAAGGGTAGACTCCCTGATGGCTTTAAAAATTGGCGAAAGTGAGAGCCTCAAGGCTTATGCCAAAAGTTATTATGAGGTGTTCAACCGAATACCAGGATGCAACCAGGAGTTGGCGGTCGTGTCTTTTAAGAATGACCTGGAGGATGATTGCATGCGTTGGAATTCGCTGGCAAAGACTTTGCCAAAAATTATGGAGGAGCTCATGGTAAGGATCAAGAAATATGCCAGAACAGAAGATGATACGTTGGGAACAAAGACACAAACGCTGGAAAAGAGAAACAGCTTGCCAAAGTGAGGCCGAGGTAATACTAGATTTAAAAGGCAAGAAACAGGGCTAAGGATTGCACAGGGAGTCACCACTATGTTCCGGATCCCGGTTTACAAAGTTCTAGAAAGGATAAGGAACCAGCTGTGGAGAATTTATAGGGAGAAGTATTAGAAAGCATTGTGCTTACCACAATGAAGATGGACATCTGACTCAGGGTTTCAGAGCCCTAAAGGCACATTTGAAGGATCTAGTTAGACGGGGTCACTTGAGGGACCTAGTAGATGAGGCTAGAACGAAGGAAGAACATGCGAGACTGCCCCAGGCACTGGCAGCACCACCTCCGCCACAACCACAGCAAGCAGAATCTCGGGTGATCAATGTGATCCACTCGAAGGTTAATGAAAATGATATACAAGGAGAGACCCATAAGGTAAAACACCTATAGCATTTGTGTTAGGTCTAGCAAAAGAGACCCAGGACAAACGAGTACTAGGGACCGATGGTGTCCTTTACTGAGGCAGACCTAGACATAATGCAGTATCCACACAACGACGCTCTGGTGGTGACCCTCAAGGTTGGAGAATACTAGGTAAGGCGTATTCTGATCGACCAAGGCAGCTCTTGTGACATCATGTATGTCAGGTGTTACAAGGAGCTTGGCCTTCATTGTGATGATTTGGAGCAGTCCTTCAGCCCGATAGTTGAGTTCAATGGAATGCTGACATGGCCCTTGGGATAATAAATTTAGAGGTGCCGACAGGCACCAGGAGGGTAAGCACAGAGTTTATAGTGATTGACACCCTGTAGACACCCCATTTTTGACCAACCTTGAGACTCAGACGTCACCAGTTGAGCGCTCGGTGATATTGCATATAGTGCTCGTTCTGAAGTTTCAGAGTCTCGGCTGCGAGCCTTGCCTCAGGACTTCCGGACTCTTTCATGCTTTGTCTCGATTTGCGAACCAGGCTCTGTTTTCTCTGTTTTCTCTTCCCGAAAGGAGGGAGAGGTCTCGTAGATCATCTCTCAGTGTCCGTAGGCTACGCTTCGTGGTCATAGGCCATTTTGCCCGTTTGGAGTCCGGTTTTCGGTTTTTCGGAGCCATTGGCCGTGTGCCTCGGTTCGGGACCGCTTAACCACCTCCGTTTGCTCTGTTTTTTTGGCATACATCTTATTTGCTCCCTTTTGAGGGACACTGTGGCTCAGGAGACCAACTTCGTGGTCGAACACCACTTCCGGTGCCTAACAGTCAGTTTTTGGAGCCTCGGGCTGCGCGTTTCGGCCCCCGAACCTTCATTTTGCATCGGTTTGAGTTCATTTTTGGCAGGGACCTCTGTTTCATTGCTAGGAAGGTCGTAGAAGGGTGGGAGGCCGGAAATTGTTCTGACAACCAGTTTTATTCCTCCATCGCCCTTCGTCGCCCGTTTTTTCTCACTTGAAAGCCAATGTTGACCACCCTAAGGCCACTTTTTCTTGTCCCAAACCACATATTTGTGTTGTACACACTTGGGAGGCCATCAATATCACATGGCCAGCCAGTAATTGTGTGTGACCCTTTTGAACCCCTCTTAAAAGTGGTATTTTCTCTCTCCTGGTTCACTTTCTCCAGTTTTTGATCACATGGTTGTGTTGTACACACATGAGAGGCCACCAATCTGGCGTGGCCGGCCACTAATGCTTCTTGAGCCTTTTGACCCTTGGCCGGCCGGCCATGGGGAGGGCCGGCCGGCCACCTGCAACTTCAATACCCGGTCGGCCATGATCCTTGTCCCAAGTGCATTCCAGCCATGTATTTTGTTTTGCATTTCACCCATGTCCGAGGGTTTGGCCTTTTGGAGGGGAAACTTGAATTCCTTTCCCCCCCATTTTCCCCCCCTTTTTTCCCACACTCTTGCCTATATAACCCCCATTTCAGAGGTTACAAAATTTGCTTTAAGGCTCTTGCATTATATCTCTCTTTATTCCAAGCTCCAAAACCCCAAGTTTCCTACACCATTTCTACACTACCTCATAGCACAAAGCCTCCATACTCCATTCCAGACCTTTGAAGCTTCTTTCCAGAGGTGAAGGACTCCCAAACTTGGTCCAAGAGTTGTTGAAGCATTGTTCTTCAAGGGTAAGTCTTCTATCCCTCTCTTTGGCCCTATTTTTGCACAATATATTAGCTCCTCTTTCTTGCATATTTGGGCTCCGACTCTAACTGAAAATAGTATTATTTTGAGCTCCTTTTCATGTTTGTTTAAGGACCTCTCCCTGTTTGAGGCTTCCTTTTAACACTTATTTCTTTACCTCTCTTGTATGCCTCTTTCTTGCATAGTATTTTAGGCTCATTTGTAAATTGTTTTGAGCTTGGTTATCAACTTCAAAGTAGCTTATTTTGAGCCCTTATTCAACATTTTTGTAGGGCTCTCCACTGTTTGAGGCTTTCTTTTGTCACTTGCCTCTTTATCCCTCTTTTGGCCTTATTTTTGCATGTTTTGTTAGCCCCTTGTTCTTGTATTTTTAGGCTCTGGTCCAAACTGTAAATAGACTTATTTTGACCTCCTCTTCATGTTTTATCAAGGGACTTTTACTGTTTGAAGTTCCGTTTTTGCTCTTTGTGTTTAAACCTCTTTTTAGGCCTTATTTTGCATAGTATTTTCAGCTTGCATGTGCACTGTTTTGGGTTTGGTCACTAACTGTAAAATACCATTTTTTGGGCCCCTCTTCAACTTTGTTGAAGGTCCCTCTTCTGTTTGAGGCCAGCAACCATCACTTGCTTCTTTGTCTCCCTTTTGGCCCATTTCTTGCACAATGTTTTAGGCCTGTTTGTGTTTAGATCCGTGGCTTGTTACAAACTGTAAAGTGCTTCATTTTGAGCACCTCTTCAACTTTTTTGAAGGGCTCTTAGCCATTTAGGGCCAGAAGCTGTTACTTGCTTCATTACCTCTCTTACGGGGCCATTTTTGCATGCTAGCTTAGTCCTATTTGTGTTCATTGTTTGGCCTTGATTAAAACTGTAAATATGCTTGTTTTGGGACTTCCTTGAATCTGTATTCACATTTCATATTCAAATAATGCATGCTTTGTATAGCTATAAGTCATTCCATGCGCCTAGTTTTATGTTTCGGGTCTCATTCCATGTATCGGGTACCATATTGCCATGATTCGAGGCTGTTTTGCATCATATTTTGGTACTAAAATTTGCATGCTAGTATGCCATATCCCATGCCTTGCCATGTCTTGTTAGAGTGGCATTTGGTGTCTTAGGTTCGGTCCTCGGTTTGCGTGCACGTATGCACGCATTTCGAGTGTCTTATTTTCATCTCATGGCTACTGATGTGAGTGTGGCTGAGGTCCACTCATGTTGGTGTAAGCCCATACTGCATTGTGTATGCCATTTCATTTCATAGCATTGTGTATGCTAGGTTATATGTTAGCGCATTGTATATACCATGTTATCTCGTGCATCGTGCATGCCATTCCATAGCATTGTGTATGTTAGGTTGTATCTTAGTTGCATTTCATGCATATCATGCATATTGCATCGTGCTTGGGATAGGAGTTAGCCTGAGCACGGGAAACGAGGGACGTTTCGTACTCCGAGTGACGGAACGTGTCTCAATTCCCAGTCACCGACACTCCAGATTATCCATGATGGAGTTTAGGTTTTGTTATGTTTATATGTGCATTCATTCTATATTGAGTTGCACAATTCGACTCATCGGCCATCATGCATCGAGATGCGTGATTGGTGGCACGAGGATCGAGGCATGCATATATTTGTGAAAATACATTGCCATGCCCTTTTCCTGCTCTCTGTTGCAGCAAATCAAGAATCAGTAGCCTTTCAAAGGCCTTGCACAGCATTCTGGCATCAATCGCAAACAGAGGCTAATTGGGGCATCGCAGTGGATTTCCGTGCCAAGCAACCCGAGCATGCATCATCCATCATTCGGAACAGAGTCGAGGCAGTCCCTAGCTTGCATGCTAGTTTATCGCTTTCCTAGTTAAATTTGTTATTTAATTTGGATTCTGTACATATTTGGACTGTATTATCTATTTGGACTGTAATTATTCATTTGGGACTGTATATTATTTATTCGGACCCTCTACGCGAGGGCAATATTGTAATAAGTGTGCGTGTGTGTGATGTATGTCTTCCAACCCCACGTCTTTCTCTCTTTATTTACCCGCTTATGATGGTTAGATTAGGGCATGTTTCAATTAGCATACAGTATGATAGCATGTTTGCATTCATTCATCTGTTTTGCATGCACCGGGCTCGGCGCATCATACTAACTACATTGCATTTTCAATTCCAAGTTGAATACATGTTAGCTGTAGCATTTCATATGCCATGTTTAGAATAGCCGAGCCTGCTATAGTTGCATTTTTGCATGTGTTGCATTAGGCATTTCCGTATAATTAGGATCATGCATGGATTTCTAATTAGCTTCTGTTTTGGCTTGGAGTACTCGGTAAGTTTTATGCTTTAGCATCCTTGCATGCGTGTGAGTGACTGCCATGAATAGCATGCTTACCATGAGGCTATATGCTTATGTGATATAACTGCCTGAATGCCTGTGGGTGAAGGTTGGGTTATTTGAATTGGAACAATTCATCAAATGTGTGTTTTAAGCCCACTAGATAGTGGCAAAATCATGTTTTTCTAAGCCCACCCGAGGGTGGCAAATCCACGTCTTAGCCTACTTGCGAGTAGCACCATCAAACCATTTTCAAACAAACAAACATGAAATGTTTTGCTCCAATTCAGGCGATCCAGTCTATACTTGTATGCTGTGCGCGTCACAAAGTAAATCTAGGCTAATAACCGGAATAAGAACGCATAATGTTTTCAAAAATAGATATCATGGTTAGTAGAGGCCGATCTTTGATCGGGCGAGCGGGGGTGCTTACGAAGTGACCTTCCCCAATCTGCTATTTGCATTGGTGCGCCTAGGACACCGTGTTTGCCATCTGCTATTCTTGAACGGTTTGCCGGAGGCTTGTCTTGTTAAGGCATGACCATAAGGCTGACCGGTTGTGGGCTCTGCCAGTATGGGAACACAAACCCCGGTTTTACCGGGGCACCCTTTTTGACCATTCGACCTAGTGCATATTCGAATCCATAGTGACCATTCCAAACTAGGACAGGTTGCTTACCCGTTTATAGGTTGTTTGAAACCGTTGTGTGCGTAGTGAAACCCTAGCTCCTGACAAAATAGGACAGGGAAACCCTACCCCAACATAGGGGTGTTTTGGCTCTCACTTATCTGTTATGTGCTGTAAGAGTGTGTCTCTACAGCGAATGCATGTATCAGTTTACAAGTTTGGGGTCAGGCCTGCGGGCACTAGTTCAGCATTTTGGGATTCAGTTTATCTAAGGGTATCAGATTTGAGGCTGAATTTTGGGGGCAGAATTCAGTAGAGGGCACAGTCATCCTGCTACACTCGTATCTGTTTTGGTGAAGTTGAGCTGAGGTGCTGTTTGTTTTCTCTTTTGCTAGGGTAGTCCTGGAACCATAGCTTCAGAAGGCTCCGATATCACCCAAGGTTCATCGAACTTGTGCTGATAGACTTTGTCAGGTCAGAGATCTAGTTCAAGGGCAATCAGTGTTCTTTTGCCAGAGGCAGGGTAAAAGGGCCAGTCAGGCACAAATCACCAATTCAGCAGTTACCAGATCAGTGGCCCCTATCCACCCCACCAGTGAACAGTCAGGCTGAGGTCTCAGTTTCTACTGCAGGGATAGATACCAGTCAGTTAGATGGATCAGCAGAACACATCAGGGATGGAAGCAATGATGCGCTAGATCCAAGAAAGTATGAAACTCATGCAGCAAGACGCTGCCCGGCAAATGGAATTTGCCAAATAGCAGGCTGCGATCATGGCCCAGCAGGCTGAGCTAATCACCAGGCTGCAACAGCAAAATGGAGCATCTGCTTCGCACCAAGCCCCTCCTCCACCAGGAGTTCCAGCACCCGGGGAGACGCCAAATGTCCAGGAAGGTACGGACATTCCGACAGGGCCGGCTCTACCCCCAATCTTACCCCAGCTGTCTAAAGCACCAATCAACCCACCGGACTCTCCCTTTGAGTTCGAGGTAGACCATACAGCGTTGAAGTTGAGCAAGCTTGAAAAGTTGTTCAAAAAATCCCAGGGGGTAAAGTCCATCCTGGACATTGAGGACGGGTACACCGACGCAGCTGTGACACTACCGGACAGGTTCAAGATGCCTCACATCGACCGTTTTGATGGGTCAGGAGATCCCATGGTCTACCTGAGTTTGTTTTCAGATGTTCTGCGCTCGATGGGCTTGACAAGATTACAAAAGCTTTCCCTTTTTGGCAGGACCCTGTCGGGTATTGCGGCCATCTGGTACGCCAAATTGGAGGATTCAGTGAAATGAAGCTGGGAGGAGATGGCCGAGGCCTTCGTTGCCCAATATTTATACAATACCCAAATCGAGATTACGACCCGTGATCTTGAGACGATGAGGCAGGAGCCTAAGGAGAGCTTCTCAGAATTCGTGGCCCGCTGAAGGGCCAAGGCATCAATGATGACCATTAGGCCAACGGATAAGGATCAAATACGGATGGTTGTGCGCAACCTCCAGCCCAAACTAATGCAGAAAATGATCATGCTCCCCTTCCCTACCTTTTCAGATTTGCATGAAATGGGAGTACAGATCGAGGATGCTATAAAGCAGGGCCTCATTGACCAGGAGAAAGAGCAGCCTAGGAGGGCGTTTACCCGCAGTTCGAATGCGACCACCAGCAGTGACGCAGCTGCAAGATCTTCCGAAGTGGGCATGGTCACCACCACCACACCAAGAGCAGCCACCCCCTTTGTTGGTGCATCCACTTTAAACCCCCGAACTTCAAACTATCTACCCCGAGGCAAGAGGGTTTTCACCCCACTCTATATGTCTTTGTCTAAGCCCTGGGGGTCCTACTCAGGAAAGGACATCTGAAACCGTTAGAGCAACGGCCTCTACCCGATCCTCTCCCTCCAAAACATGACCCGACTAAGTACTGTGTTTTCCATCAACAAACCGGTCATGACACCGATAGTTGCGTCCGTCTCCGCCACGAGATACAAAATTTGATCGACAACGGGGTCATCCCCGCACCAGGTCCTGCAAAGTCTATCGGCACTTGATCAGTGAACTTGTATGGGATAATGTGATGTGATCGGGGGATGAACCACCTGCGGGCGGCGTTCAGTTTATTTCAGATATGGTGTATGGCACGCACTGTTTTGAGCATTTGTGAATGTTGGTTTTTGTACATTCTGACTTAGGTATTGGGTCAGTCTTGTTGTTTTGTTTTTGAGTCTGTCTTTTTGTTTTGAGTCCGTCTCTTTTGTTTTGGATTTGTCTTGTTGTATTGAGTCAGTCCTGTTGTATAGGAGTCGGGTGATTCCGGGGGGTGTTACCTCGGGCGTCACCATTTTGTTTTGTGTTTGTCTTTTCGTTTTGTTTTAAGTCTTTCTGCCTTGGAGCCAGTAATGCCAGTAGATTCGAATGAACAGCAGTGGTTTTTCATGCTTTTATGTTTGCTTCTGCCGTGTGCCAGTTGTACCAGAAATTCCAAATGAGATGGCAGTATCTGACTAGAAGCTGTGTCTTTTCTGTGCCTTGAATTCATTGCATCGACCTAAGTTTTCCAAAACTTTTTGAACACTGCGGTGAAAACGAAGAGGAAGGAATTCCCCGGGTTTTGCAAAATTTTGATCAATTGACAGAAAGAGAGGCGTGCTAAGCCCCTTAATGAATGAAATCATGCTTGTTAGCGTGAGTACTGAGAAGGACCCTGGCTTGATCCAGACTGGTTTCACACTATCTTCAGCGCGAGCGATTTGTCGCTTTCTTAAAAATTTTCAAAAACAAAATGTTTTGCGCGGTCCTGCGAAGACTTGTGTGGAATCGCTTTTGAGATTGTGCAGCTTAGGATTGCTCTCAGCCTCGAGACTTGAGCCCTTGCTTTCAAACCTTGACCTTGGATTCAGAGTGTTCAACGGTCAACCGCGATATGAGGCCTGTGTGGCCATATTTGAAACAGCCCTCGAACAAAAGGCACCAAAGTCAGATCAAGAAGATCAGACCTCATCAGAAGAAGCTTGCGAAGCTAGAACAGAAACACCCCTCGAACTAGGGGCGAAAATGTCCGATGTGCTCGAAGAACCGAAGATGGATCCTTCTGCAAATCGATACAACAGCCACTCTCTTGGATACGGATGGCTTCGAGATCCTAAAACCATTTGGCATGGACTTGTTACACTTTTACCCTTTGAGAGGCTCGCTAGGCCGAAAACCCGGAAAGGGCAACCCAGGCAAAAGTTAGAGCAAGAAAAGTTATATACAAAAAGCAAAAAGAAAAAAAAAAGAAGAAAAGAGAAAAAAAGAAGAAAAGCAAAAAAAAGAGAAAAAGAAGAAAAGAGAAAAAAAAAAGAAAAAAGAGAAGAAAAGAAATAAAAAAGAAAGAAGAACAAAGCTCGCAAGATCGAAAACCCGTGACGGGCGCCTTGGCAAAAGTTAGAGCCTAAAAAGGAAAGGTTAATACCCGAGTGTATCTTAACCCCGAACTACGTAAGGCTTGATTCCTATCTTTGGGATACGTAGGCAACTTCATTCTGAAGTCCAGCCGTAAAACACTTCAAATTCGACTGTGTCCATGCGATGGTTCTGGTCATCTTTGTCTTCTCTGTATCCGAGAATTTGGTTGTGTTCATCACTCTGAGGACTGACTACAATGCGTTGCGGGGCCATTCAGACAAGGGGCAACTTTCCATTGCCATTCAATGCGCTGCGGTGCCGTTCAAACAAGGGGCAACTTTCCGTTGCCATTCAAAATGCCGCAGTATCATTTTAAACAAGGGGCAACTTTCCGTTGCCAGGCAGTGTCCTTCAGACAAGGGGCAATTTTCCATTGCTATGGGTCCGAGGTTGTGCATCTCAAGAGTAGGTTCCGTGCTCGTTGAGCAGTGGTCGTTTGCAAAAATAGTTTTTGAGAATTTTTACTGAGGTTGACTAATCTTCTCGAAAAGTACTCCATTTTTCAAAACTGGACCATTTCTTGGACCCAAAAAAGGAAAATTTTCAGTGCTCATAACCTGACTTGCATCATTTTAAATCAGAAAATTGAACAAGCATGTTAATCGAACTCTCATTTTGGTCAAAATTGTCTTAGTAGAAAGCCAAAAACAAAAAAATGTTCGAAATGATGAACTAGGGGCACAGTTGAGTCAGGTGTTCTGTCTTTTCCCCATTACCACAATACTTGCCAAGAAGGGCACTCTACCTGCCAGAAAAGGGCATAACTGAAGTTAACAGCAAAAGGGCTGAAAGCTCTCTCACCTTCCGAGCAACGAGGTATCAAGCCAAGTGCGAAGCACGAACTGGAATGGATCAAGATATCCCACCCCCTCATCTGGATAGATCTGATCACGTCCAAACTCCCCAGCAGAGCATCGTCAACCGATGTCAGCTATAGATTTGCTACACACCCAGTTGTAGCATAGCCCCTCTGTGGGAGAAACTCACTAGCCGCGTGCAGAAGAAGAAGAATCTAGCGGAATGCTAGGGGCAAGAGCCTCCAACTTTCTGTTTATCCATCAACCGCCCAGGGGAGGGATTTAAAATGAGAGATTGAAGAATAGAGGGTGTGCGCTGAGAGAAAAAGTGAGGAAAGGGCTTTTTCAAAAAAACAGAGCTTGAGGGCCGAGTGATGTGAGAATCACAAATGAGAAACGGTGGGAAATAATACCCGGAGAAACTGGCTCCTCGCGTACTGAGAGGTCTCTCGTCTTTGTAACGCGTCTGAGTGTTGTGTCTTTTGTTTGTCTCGATTCTTGCTTTGAGTCGTTCCGAGCGTGTCTCGATGTGTTTAGGTTGTTTTACCTTGTTTTTCCTTTATTGAGTGGTGTTTAGGTTGTGTGCCTTTTATTTCCGTGTTGAGTTGTCTTGCTGTGTTCAGTCGTAGGCTCAATACCTGGTCGAAAACTCATCTCTCAATTTCAAAAATAAAATAGTTTTGTGCTCAAAGTGCTGTGCCATTCTTCACGTTTGTGAAAAACAAGATTCGTTCTTTCATAAAACCGCACGGTTCAACCCAGGTCATGTGAGAATAGTAAAACCAGGACCTATCTGAAGCTATATGGGTTCCAGACTGCAAAGCAAAAGAAAAGAGGGAAAATCGAAGCATCTGAGTGTGTTTCACCTTCAGTAAACTCCGTGATTGTGCTCCGGATGTACCTCTTCAGGCCTTGTCAGTGTTCCGAAGAATGAGTGTGCCTCTACTCCAAGCTTAAGCCTGCTTCAAGTCAGAATGGCAATTAAAGCAGCAGCAGATGTTATCTCTCGCCAATGTAAACAGGGTGTCCCTTTTTCGAGCAGAATTGTGTTGCAAAGTCCTCTAAGAGGTAAATCAGAGGCACCAAAGTACATATTTGATGCTCCTCTACCGCATAGAATGTGAACTTTCATATACACTGTTGTTGCATGCGTACCGCGTATCGTTATGATTCATGCATAGAATATGCTTGCTTTCGATTCCACATAGAATATGCTTTGCTTGTTTCATGCATAGAATATGCTTGCTTTCAATGTTGCATAGAAAATGCCCCCATACTTGCATAGAAAATGCATTTTATCGCACTGTCTTGTGCACCTGTATTGCATTGTTTTGCGCGCTCCTTTGTTTGGGAACACTGGGATACGTCCCTATGTTTCTCCCTTCTTTCGAAACACCGGGATATGTCCCTACGTTTCCCTTCCTCCTTCTTTTCCGAAACACCGGAATACGTCTCTATGTTTCTCCTACCTTTCCGAAACACCGGGATGCGTCCCTATGTTTCTTTTTTCATTCCAAAACAACGGGATACGTCCCTATGTTTCTTCCTTCTTTCCGAAACAACGGGATATGTCCCCTATGTTTCTCTTCCACTCCGAAACACCGGGATACGTCCCTATGTTTCTTCTCCTTGTTCGTAACAACGGGATACGTCCCTATGTTTCTTCCTTCTTTCCGAAACAACGGGATATGTCCCCTATGTTTCTCCTCCACTCCGAAACACCGGGATACGTCCCTATGTTTCTTCTCCTTGTTCGTAACACTGGGATACGTCCCTAATCTTTGGGATACATCCCTAATCTTTGGGATACGTCCCTAATCCTTGGGATACGTCCCTAACCCTTGGGATACGTCCCTAATCTTTGGGATACATCCCTAACCTTTGGGATACGTCCCTAACCTTTGGGATACGTCCCAATGTTTCTCCCCATTCGGTTAAAAGTGTTCGGAATACGTTCCAATACTCACACCATTCTGAAACATCGGGATACGTCCCTATGTTTCTCCCTCTCCGGTTAAAAGTGTTCGGAATACGTTCCAATGCTCACACCATTCTGAAACATCGGGATACGTCCCTATGTTTCTCCCCCTTCGGTTAAAAGCATTCGGAATACGTTCCAATGCTTATACCATTCCGAAACACTGGGATAAGTCCATATGTTTCTCTCTTTGTCCCCTTCCTCATACGATTTTAGCGTGTCTGGAATTTATCTTAGGATGCATGGAGCGCGCTCCTGATTAATTTTCTTTATTTTTCCTCCACTCACAAGTCCAATGTGGTTGGAGCATGTCACCATTTTGCATCTATTGTACTCTTTATTGCATCACATCTATTACATCCATTGCACCATATCTGTTTTATCGTCTGGTCTAAGGAGACCTTAAATCCTGCATCATCATTCACGCTGTTTTGCGCATCGTACTTGCATTTTACTTGCATTTCTTCGCACTGTCTTGTGTACTTCCCGGTTTAAGAGACCTTAAATCCTCTAAAGGTGCAATTCCTTTGGTGTTTGTCATGCCCGAACGACTTTCGATGGTCTGGTATAGCCACCTGCCTGTGTTAGTAGTGAGTTCCTAGGAGACTAATTGAGACGGTGGAAACTAGAGTTCGAATGGCTCATGCCTAGAACACAAAGGTTCGGGATTTCCGAAACTAAAGTCTGGTTTAAATACCCAGGGGTATATCCTCGGCTTGAAATCTGTATGGCAGCCCCATAGATTGAGATAGCATGTGTATGCGCCTCAATTCTGGATACTGAACCAACCTAGTCTGTCACCCTGTTGGAGAATAGGGAAAACTGCGACCATAGTCAGGGAGAAAAGTAGTACCTGCGATTCAACCAAGGAGAAGCGAAAGATCCCCAGCAGCATGAGGTAAGTCATTGCCAATTGCCCCTGTAAGGTACCTTTACCTCTTAGCTATTACATTGCATTTTAGCCACTACATTACAGTGCATTGCATGAATCCTCAATTTTCAAACCGGCTTCGCGTAGCGTATAAGTCCAATTATCAAACCGGCTTCGCGTAGCGTATAAGTCCAATTACAAACCAGCTTCGCGTAGCGTATAAGTCCAATTATCAAACCGGCTTCGCGTAGCGTATAAGTCCAAATATCAAACCGGCCTCGCGTAGCGTATAAGTCCAATTACAAACCGGCTTCGCGTAGCGTATAAGTCCAATTATCAAACCGGCTTCGCGTAGCGTATAAGTCCAATTTTCAAACCGGCTTCGCGTAGCGTATAAGTCTAATTATCAAAATCTTCATGCATATCATTTTGCATCTTGCCCCCTGCCTGCAGGCACATCTTTGTTATCTTGCCTGTTTGTCTAAGTCTTCGGCCTTGTCAAAAATGGGTCGTCTCTGGGCTTTGACATTCACTCCCGTCACTTATGACTTCCGAGTTCTGTCAAAGAGGGGCAACTGTAGACACCCCATTTTTGACCGACCTTGAGACTCAGACGTCACCAGTTGAGCGCTCGGTGATATTGCATATAGTACTCGTTCAGAAGTTTCAGAGTCTCGGCTGCGAGCCTTGCCTCCGGACTTCCGGACTCTTTCATGCTTTGCCTCGGTTTGTGAACCAGGCTCTGTTTTCTCTTCCTGAAGGGAAGGAGAGGTCTCGTAGATCATCTCTCAGTGGCCGTAGGCTACGCTTCGTGGTCATAGGCCATTTTGCCTGTTTGGAGTCTGGTTTCCGGTTTTTCGGAGCCGTTGGCCGTGTGGCTCGGTTCGGGACTGCTTAACCACCTCCGTTTGCTCCGTTTTTTTGGCATACATCTTATTTGCTCCCTTTTGAGGGACACTGTGGCTCGGGAGACCAACTTCGTGGTCGAACACCACTTCCGGTGCCTAACAGTAAGTTTTCAGGGCCTCGGGCTGCGCGTTTCGGCCCCCGAACCTTCATTTTGCATCGGTTTGAGTTCATTTTTGGCAGGGACCTCTGTTTCATTGCTAGGAAGGTCGTAGAAGGGTGGGAGGCTGGCAATTGTTCTAACAACCAGTTTTATTCCTCCATCACCTTCCGTCGCCCGTTTTTTCTCACTTGAAAGCCAATGTTGACCACCCTAAGGCCACTTTTTCTTGCCCCAAACCACATATTTGTGTTGTACACACCTGGGAGGCCACCAATATCACATGGCCGGCCAGTAATTGTGTGTGACCCTTTTGAACCCCTCCTAAAAGTGGCCTTTTCTCTCTCCTGGTTCACTTTCTCCAGTTTTTGACCACATGGTTGTGTTGTACACACATGGGAGGCCACTAATCTGGGGTGGCCGGCCACTAATGCTTCTTGAGCCTTTTGACCCTTGGCTGGCGGGCCATGGGGAGGGCCGGTCGGCCACCTGCAACTTCAATACCCGGCCGGCCATGATCCTTGTCCCAAGTGCATTCCAGCCATGTATTCTGTTTTGCATTTCACCCATGTCCGAGGGTTTGGCCTTTTGGGGAGGGGAAACTTGAATTCCTTTCCCCCCCATTTTCCCCCCCTTTTTTCCCACACTCTTGCCTATATAACAGGCCCTCCAGCTCCCATTTCAGAGGTTACAAAATTTGCTTTAAGGCTCTTGCATTATATCTCTCTCTCTCTCTCTCTGTTCCAAGCTCCAAAACCCCAAGTTTCCTACACCATTTCTACACTACCTCATAGCACAAAGCCTCCATACTTCATTCCAGACCTTTGAAGCTGCATTCCAGAGGTGAAGGACTTCCAAACCTGGTCCAAGAGTTGTTGAAGCATTGGTCTTCAAGGGTAAGTCTTCTATCCCTCTCTTTGGCCCTATTTTTGCTCAATATATTATCTCCTCTTTCTTGCATATTTGGGCTCCGACCCTAACTGAAAATAGCATTATTTTGAACTCCTTTTCATGTTTGTTTAAGGGCCTCTCCCTGTTTGAGGCTTCCTTTTAACACTTGCTTCTTTACCTCTCTTGTATGCCTCTTTCTTGCATAGTATTTTAGGCTCATTTTTAAATTGTTTTGAGCTTGGTTATAAACTTCAAAGTAGCTTATTTTGAGCCCTTCGTAAACATTGTTGAAGGGATCTCCACTGTTCGAGGCTTCCTTTTGTCACTTGCCTCTTTATCCCTCTTTTGGCCTTATTTTTGCATGTTTTGTTAGCCCCTTGTTCTTGTATTTTTAGGCTCTGGTCCAAACTGTAAATAGCCTTATTTTGACTCTCTCTTCATGTTTTATCAAGGGACTTTTGTTGTTTGAAGTTCCCTTTTTACTCTTTGTGTTTAAACCTCTTTTTAGGCCTTATTTTGCATAGTATTTTAAGCTTGCATGTGCACTGTTTTGGGTTTGGTCACTAACTATAAAACACCATTTTTTGGGCCCCTCTTCAAATTTATTGAAGGGCCCTCTTCTGTTTGAGGCCAGAAACCATCACTTGCTTCTTTGTCTCCCTTTTGGCCCATTTCTTGCACAATATTTTAGGCCTATTTGTGTTTAGATCCATAGCTTGTTGTAAACTGTAAAGTGCTTCATTTTGAGCCCCTCTTCAACTTTGTTGAAGGGCTCTTAGCTATTTAGGGCCAGAAGCTGTTACTTGCTTCATTACCTCTCTTACGGGGCCATTTTTGCATGCTAGCTTAGTCCTATTTGTGTTCATTGTTTGGCCTTGATTAAAACTGTAAATATGCTTGTTTTGGGACTTCCTTGAATCTGTCTTCACATTTCATATTCAAATAATACATGCTTTGCATAGCTATAAGTCATTCCATGCGCCTAGTTTCATGTTTCGGGTCTCATTCCATGTATCGGGTACCATATTGCCATGATTCGGGGCTGTTTTGCATCATATTTTGGTACTGAAATTTGCATGCTAGTATGCCATATCCCATGCCTTGCCATGTCTTGTTAGAGTGGCATTTGGTGCCTTAGGTTCGGTCCTCGGTTTGCGTGCACGTATGCACGCATTTCGAGTGTCTCATTTTCATCTCATGGCTACTGATGTGAGTGTCCACTCATGTTGGTGTAAGCCCATATTGCATTGTGTATGCCATTTCATTTCATAGCATTGTGTATGCTAGGTTATATGTTAGCGCATTGTGTATGCCATGTTATCTCGTGCATCGTGCATGCCATTCCATAGCATTGTGTATGTTAGGTTGTATCTTAGTTGCATTTCATGCATATCATGCATATTGCATCGTGCTTGGGATAGGAGTTAGCCCGAGCACGGGAAACGAGGGACGTTTCGTACTCCGAGTGACGGAACGTGTCTCAATTCCCAGTCACCGACACTCCAGATTATCCATGATGGAGTTTAGGTTTTGTTATGTTTATATGTGCATTCATTCTATATTGAGTTGCACAATTCGACTCATCGGCCATCATGCATCGAGATGCGTGATTGGTGGCACGAGGATCGAGGCATGCATACATTTGTGAAAATACATTGCCATGCCCTTTTCCTGCTCTCTGTTGCAGCAAATCAAGAATCAGTAGCCTTTCAAAGGCCTTGCACAGTATTCCGGCATCAATCGCAAGCAGAGGCTAATTGGGGCATCGCAGTGGATTTCCGTGCCAAGCAACCCAAGCATGCATCATCCATCATTCGAAACAGAGTCGAGGCAGTCCCTAGCTTGCATGCTAGTTTACCGCTTTCCTAGTTAAATTTGTTATTTAATTTGGATTCTGTACATATTTGGACTGTATTATCTATTTGGACTGTAATTATTCATTTGGGACTGTATATTATTTATTCGGACCCTCTGTGCGAGGGCAATATTGTAATAAGTGTGCGTGTGTGTGATGTATGTCTTCCAACTCCACGTCTTTCTCCTTTTTATTTACCCGCTTATGATGGTTAGATTAGGGCATGTTTCAATTAGCATACAGTATGATAGCATGTTTGCATTCATTCATCTGTTTTGCATGCACCGGGCTCGGCGCATCATACTAACTACATTGTATTTTCAATTCCAAGTTGAATACATGTTAGCTGTAGCATTTCATATGCCATGTTTAGAATAGCCGAGCCTGCTATAGTTGCATTTTTGCATGTGTTGCATTAGGCATTTCCGTATAATTAGGATCATGCATGGATTTCTAATTAGCTTCTGTTTTGGCTTGGAGTACTCGGTAAGTTTTATGCTTTAGCATCCTTGCATGCGTGTGAGTGACTGCCATGAATAGCATACTTACCATGAGGCTATATGCTTATGTGATATAACTGCCTGAATGCCTGTGGGTGAAGGTTGGGTTATTTGAATTGGAACAATTCATCAAATGTGTGTTTTAAGCCCACTAGATAGTGGCAAAATCATGTTTTTCTAAGCCCACCCGAGGGTGGCAAATCCACATCTTAGCCTACTTGCGAGTAGCACCATCAAACCATTTTCAAACAAACAAACATGAAATGTTTTGCTCCAATTCAGGCGATCCAGTCTATACTTGTATGCTGTGCGCGTCACATAGTAAATCTAGGCTAATAACCGGAATAAGAACGCATAATGTTTTCAAAAATAGATATTATGGTTAGTAGAGGCCGATCTTTGATCGGGCGAGCGGGGGTGCTCCCGAAGTAACCTTCCCCAATCGTACCCAAGTTCCCGAGCCGAGGCAACTTTGGTGATGACGGACACGTGGCCTTAGGCAAACGAGTCAGGGTTTCCTAAATTTCCCTAAAATAAAACATTTAGGTGGCGACTCTATATCTGGCAAAGCAGTCCATGTTTGGCACTTCTTTCAAAAATCTGTTTTCTCAAAACGATTTGCCGAATTTGGACTCTTTGGTTCAGACTTAGAACCGTGACAATTTTAGAGTCCTGAACTGTAGTGAGCCCAATATCGAACGGAACGCGGGGGACTCGTTCCTCCCGGGGCGTTCGGGGACGTCTACACACCCCATTCCCTTACAATATTATTTTGGAAAGGTCATGGTTACACGCAATGAGGGTTGTTCCCTCAACATTGCACCAATTGTTGCAGTTTCCAACGGAGCATGGAATTGAAGAAGTTAGAGGGGATCAGGTGCAGGTAAAAAATTGTTCTATGGCAGCAATGAAATCCGTCTACAACGTGCTAGAGACAGAGACAACAGAAATTGAAGACGAAGACATGGAAGTTATAGATGATGTCGACAAAGAACCAGCCGAGAAGAGTGGGGAAGCCTTGAAGAAAATTCTGGTCCAAAAAGGTGATGAAGAACGTTTCTTCATTCTCGGCTCAGGCTTGGCCAACGATGAGGAAAGGGAATTAAAAGCTTTCTTATGGGCCAACATAGAAGTATTTTCCTGAACGCCATACGAGATGCCAAGCATTGACCCCGAGGTCACATGCCATATGCTCAATGTAGAAGGCCAGCTAAACCTATCATCCAGCGAGTGAGAACGCTGACGTTGATGCATGTTGAGGCAGTTGAGGAGGAAGTGGACAAACTGCTGGAAGCCAAAGCCATTCGCGAGGTAAACTACCCTACTTGGCTATCCAACACTGTGGTGGTGAACAAAAAGAACGGCAAGTGAAGGGTTTGTGTTAATTTCACTAGCCTAAATAAGGCTTACCCCAAGGACAGTTTTCCACTTCCCTAGATTGACCAATTAGTAGATGCCACTTCAGGGCATGGAAGGATGAGCTTCTTGGATGCTTACAAGGGATACCACCAAATAGCAATGTATCCTCCCGATGAGGAGAAGACTGCATGTATCACCCCAAAAGGGCAGTACTGCTACAGAGTAATGCCTTTCGGACTGAAAAATACAGGGGCAACCTACCAGTGGTTAGTAACCAAAATGTTTAGACATCTGATTGGCAAGACAGTAGAAGTGTGCATTGATGACATGGCCATGAAGACCAAAGAATCCGAGAATCATCTGGCCAATTTGAAAGTAGTTTTTAATATCTTGAGAACATATCTGCTCTGACTCAATACTTCGAAGTGCGCATTTAGAGTCGGGTCTGATAAGTTCTTGGGATACTTGGTTATCAGAAGGGGCATCGAAGCAAACATGGATCAAATCAAGGCCATTCTTGACTTGAAAAGCCCGACATCGGCAAAACAAGTGCAGATGTTGACTGGAAAGGCCGCAGCCCTGAGCAGGTTTATAAGCAAAAGTTCGGATAAGTGTAAACCATTTTTTAGTTTGTTAAAGAAGGCCACAGATTTTTTGTGCACGAAAGAGTGCAAAGTCACCTTGGCCGACTTGAAAAAGCACCTGACAACATCTCCAGTTCTTTCAAATCTAGTACCTAGAGAGGAACTGTTCTTATACTTGGTAGTTTTAGAGCACGCAGTGAGTGCAGTAGTAATCAAAGAAGAGAAGGGAGAACAAAGGGCGGTATACTATGTAAGTAAAACCTCAGTAAGCACAGAGACCAGATACTTACCCTTGGAGAAATTGACACTAGCCCTAGTAATGGCTTCGAAGAAACTGAATCATTACTTCCAAGCCCACAAGGTCATGATACTGATTGAGCATCCTTTGAAGTCCATGTCATAGCAAGGAGATCTGACAGGCCGAGTAACCAGATGGGTAGTAGTGTTGGGCCAATATGACTTGGAATTTAGACCCAGAACAACAATTAAGGGCCAGATTTTGGCCAATTTTGTGGCCGAATTCACACTTGGTGCCATTCCACGTCGGACTCCGGTGAACCATGGCTTGGGGTACCCAGGAGAGCAAGAAGAAACCCAACTGGGGCCAAAGAACCTCACTCAAGCAAAATAGAAGAAAGAGGAGAAGCTAAAGCCCTATAACATCTACATCAGTGACTCATTCCGCCAATTTGTTAATGGAAGTTCAAACCGTCAAGGAACGGAGGCGGGAGTAGTGTTAGTATCGTCAGATGGGCGAATGTTATAGCAGTCTATTCATTTTGGGTTCAAGGCCTCAATCAATGAAACAGAATATGAGGCACTAATCGCAGGGTTGAAGTTAGCAGCAGCAATGGAAGCCGATGAAGTGGTAATTTTTGTGACTTCCAACTTATTGTGAATCAGGCAACATGCGAGTACGCAACCCGAGATAAAAGAATGATAGCTTATGTCAAGGAAGTTATTAGACTGCTAGGATTGTCAGCTGCAGCAGGTTAGCCGAGATGATAACAGCCATGCCGATGCCTTGGCTAATCTGGCTAGTGCAATGAAAACAGGGAAGATAAGGACAATAATGGTTGACTATTTGTCAGGCCCAAGTGTGGAATCACTTATCATAGAGTACGAAGCAATGTGTGTGGAGATGGGACCAAGTTGAATGGATGCAATAATGATGTTCCTTAGGGATGTGAAGCTGCTAGACGACCGAAAAGAGGCACATAAAACCAGGTTGAAATCAGCCACGTTCAGCCTAGCAGCAGATGGCCATCTCTACAGGAGATCCTTCGCTGGTCCCCTTTTGAGATGTGTGCATCCCTTCCAAGTTGAAGACTTCTTGTATGAAATACATGAAGGAGTATGTGGAAGCCATGCTGGGGGAAAATTACTTGCTCATAGGGCCATTACTCAGGGGTACTGGTGGCCCTACATGCAGAAGGATGTTAAAGCCTACGTCAGCAAGTACGAGAAGTGTCAAAGATTTGCACCTTTGATACATCAACCAGTAGCAGATTTGAACCCAGTATCCAACCCTTGGCCATTTTCCCAGTGGGGTATGGACCTTGTTAGATAACTACCCCAAGCAACTGGGCAAAAGAAGTTTTTGTTGGTAGCAACTGACTACTTCACAAAGTGGGTAGAAGCTGAACCTCTTGCGAAGATTCGAGATATTAATGTGAAAAAATTCATATGGAAGAACATCATCACCGGGTTTGGGATACCAAGGGAAATAATAGTAGACAATGGTACACAATTTGACAGTAAGCTAATCAAAAGCTTTGTGCAAACTACAAAATCAAGAACTACTACTCTATTCCAAGTTTTCTTCAGAGCAATGGTCCGACAGAAGCATCTAATAAAACTATCTTGGATGGGATAAAAAAGAGGCTGGAAGCAGCAGAGGAAAAATGGGTGGAAGAGTTGCCCAGTGTACTCTAGGCATATCGGACTACACCAAGAAGATCAACTAGGGAGTCTCCATTTTCCATGGGTTATGGCACTGAAGCAGTTATCCTATTGGAAGTTGGCATCCCTGGGATCAAAACACAAGGAGTAGAGAATGGGACTAATGAGGCATACCTGACCCGAGATCTGGACCTGCTGGAGGAGAAGAGAGCCACAATTCGGTTGGGGGCATACCAGCAACAACTTGTTAGGGCTTACAATAAGAAGGTCAACTCAAGAAAGTTTAAGGTTGGGAACCTCGTCCTAAAAAAGGTCGTCGGCAACAAGAAGGATCCCAGAGAGGGAAAACTTGGCCTAAACTGGAAGGGGCTTTATAGAACCATCTCAGTTGCTGGCAATAGGGCATATCGGCTTGAAGACATTGAGGGCAAAGAGTTGCCAAGACCTTGGAACAGTTGCAACTTGAAGTTTTTTTATCATTAGTTTTTTGTTTTTGAAGTTTATGTCATAATTTTATTGGCTGAAGTAATAAAAGCATGCTAGTTTAATTTTTACAATTTTTAAATTTGTGTGAGAGGACTGACCAGTCCTATGACGATGTTTTTGATTGAAGCATGACAAATAACTTAGACTTATTATATGGCAGAGTTGAATTATCCTTGCATATAATAGAGTTGAACTAAGTTGGCGATGTTTCTGAATGAAACATGACGAATAACTTAAACTTATTATATGACAGAGTTGAATTATACTTGCATATAATAGAGTTGAACTAAGTTGGTGATGTTTCTGAATGAAACATGATGAACAACTTAGACTTATTATATGGCAGAGTTAAATTATACTTGCATATAATAGAATTGAACTAAGCTAGCGATGTTTCTGAATGAAACATGACGAATAGCTTAGACTTATTATATGACAGAGTTGAATTATACTTGCATATAATAGAGTTGAACTAAGTTGAACTAATCTAGGTTTGTTATGTCGACAGGGTTAAACTCAGAGTGTAGCTAAATGTGCTTTTGTCGGATTAACAAAAAAACTAAGGTTGAACACCTCGGCTAGTCTTTGTTTGAATCTGACTTCGGCGAAAAAACTATAAACACATAATGTGAACTTAAGTGGAACTTAGGTTCACATTAGGGGACAGGAAGCAGGAATGATAAATAGAGGTGGGGACTTGTTGAAGTTTTGTAAAAAAAATTTACAAGCTAAAATGAGTTTAACACTTATTGAAATTTCAGAGAAATTTACAAGTTGGAGCTAGTCGAGGTAATAATGTATCCGAGATACCTCTTATCCGAGATGACTAACCAGGCTGTCAAGCTTAAAAGAGTGAAGTCTTTTTTTTTTTTTTTTGGATAACTCAGGGTGTCCAGGCCAACTTGCGCGCACCTTGACTAATCCCTGGGAGACCAATCCCACCGTCCACTAGCGGGGGGCCCATTTGAAGCTGGAGCAAAGCTCTGTATGGACTGGCCCAACACAAGGATTGATAGTAAAATGATGAAGTCTTGATAGAAGGTAGCAAATATAAGTAAAGAAGCAGTACTTGATCGAATAAGTTTGAAGAAACAAGCACTTGTAAAAATATTACGAAATGTTTTTAAGTGTTAGCCGAGGTATTCCAAGTGTTGGCCAAAACAAATAGTCAAGGTTTATATCCGAGGTACCCCACCCCAAGGTGATTACACAGTCATGATGTGCTTTGAAGAAATGCAAAAAACATTCTAAGTATAGAAGCATGCATAGAGGAAAAACAGTAAACATACATGAAGATAAGCATTCAACACTTAAAAGGAAATATAAGACTTGTATTTAGAAGATAGAACTTGTTCACAGGCAAAAAGGCACTTTGTCCTGGCACAAAGACAACTTGTCCATGTACAAAAGAAGGCACATCGGCCAAATTAAAACTTAAAATTGTTTAAACAAAATGAAGACATAACTGAAAGAAGAAAAGTTCAGAGTAAAAGAAAAGAAAATTCTAAGTGTTGGAGATATGGGCACTGGTCTTAGATTGCTTAACCTCGGTTGTTGGCGTTGTGTCGACCTTGGTTGGCAATGTGGTTTCCTTCTCCGTCGTTAGCTGGGTATCAATTTCCAAAAGTGTTTGGTCTAAGCTTTTCTGGGCTGAACGGACCTCGGCTTCAGAGGTTATTTGTTTGGGAGAGGCACCCTTGGAAACCAAGTCCCCTTCCTCATCATAAGTCAAGTCCATGACTTGCTTGTTCAGAATTGGGGACTTGACCCCAATAGCAGTCTCCTCTTTGTCAGCATCATCAGCCTCGGGGTCCTCGTCCTTGGCTTCGTCTTCGAAATCCTTGGGAGCTGGAGGGAATGGAAATTGCAGTTGATTGGTATCTCGAAGAGGAAAATCCGCAGGGACAACAATAGAAATAGGATTAAAAGAATGACTCAGTTCTTACCATCATCCTCTTTAAACACCGATTAGCGTAGAGGGAAAAGATGAAGATCATCATCAGGAGCAAACTCTCAGTTGCCCGAGACGATGAGGTAATCATCTCCAGCACCCTTGTTGGAGTCTGGGAGGTCGGCTATGATTTTGTTTGCAGTGGATCTGGGTTTCAAGTAGTAAATGTAACCTTTTTCAGACTTTAGGCCACACATGGTATAACAATACTAAATGTCAGCTAATATGATCTTAGCATTTTCTCGGTGGGATAGAGCAATTATACCATTAATAACCCTATAGGGATTGATGGCTAGCTGCATAGGGTTGAGTTTATAGTAGTGAAGGACTTCCCTAAAGAGAGTGTCCAAGGGAAGCCGGAGTCCGCATTCTATGAAAGCCACAACGAGGAAAGGCATGGAGTCTCTATCTGGCATGATAGAGTCCTCCTCCTCAGTTAACCTAATCTGGACGTCGGTAGGGATAGAAAACTCTCTGCTAAAGTACTCGAGTTTTTCTGGGCTGTCTACTCTCCACCTGAACATACCCATTATCTCGGCAAGAAGGGATTGGGCAATAGAATGATGGATATAGGTTTGAATACCTCGACTAAAACATAACTAGCACTGGGGCTGGGGTTTTTTCAGATCTAAAGAGAGTTTGTTTCAGTTTCTCCTAAATATTTAGTTTTTAGGCAAAACCCAATTTTAAGTCTACACAGAAACAAGAATTGAGGGAAAAATCTGGAAATACAACAAGAAAAGCAAAAAATGAGCAAGATTCAAAGTCAAGAAGCATCAAAGGCAAAAAAAATTCAAGAATTGAACAAAGCAAAAATGTAGAAAGAAATACAAATATGGCAAGAGCAGTGCCAGACATTCAAAGTGACTAGTACAATGTGCCAAGGGCATGCTTGGTCACACGGATAGCAGTCCAAGAACATGAAAAATTACAAACGCAGTGTGAGTGTGTGAAAGCAATGTGCACAAATCACAAGCAAATGCAATGACAAAAGTTCGAGAAACAAAACAGATTCAAGAACAGAGAGTGTCTCATACTGAACAAAGAGCCGAGGACTATACCAAGTGGAATATATGGCAAGACTCAAAAAGAAGAAACTGAGGACTTACCGAGTAAAGCCGACAGAAAGGACGCCGAAATGAGTCTCGCCGAAGTCAGACGACGTGAATAATCAGAACCAAACGATGAATTGCTCGCCGAAGGAGATGATTGGAGCAATCGCAGACACTTGGAAGCACAAAAATGGAAGTTTAGGAGAGAAGCATTAGAAACAGAAAATTTGAAGGAAAATTGAATTCTCAAAAGTGAAGAAACAAAGAAAGAGTAAGAGTTTGGTTAAAAATTCGAAAGGGCGGCAAACTATAATGGAATGCCTAGGATGACGTTCCTGTCAGGTGGCGTGGGCAGATCGACGTGACTTAGTGACGCGTGAATGGTACGAGCTAGTAAGGGCGTGAAACGTAGAGGAAACGGTGGAGAAAACAGTGCATGAAAGCTTATGCACAGATAAAACTCTTAGAGTTCTTGATTTAATAAGACAACAACCTCGGCAAGAGAAACGATCTCGGTTAAAGAACTCAAAGAACTGGGTTTTTTGGTTCTTGGTCATTGATAAGAGATGGACAGTTGAGTTCTGGGTATTTGAAACCAACGAGTCATGATCTCGATTGAATGGAATAATGAATTTCAGCCGACATAAATATAAATAAGCAATGTAGGTTCCATCACCTCAAGTTGCTGAGGTAACAGAACCTAGGGGGAAATTGTGGGGACATATTTTTTGAGTGACAGCATGTGGCCAAGGTGACGCCGGAGTGTCAGTCGAGGTGCCACGTGGCCTGGTCCTGACGCCGAGATAATCTCGACTAGGCCGAGTGTGGCTTGCCTTTTTTCGCGCCCCCTTTTGGAAGGTTTGAAATGAAGGCTCATAGTTCGGATTCCCGTAATTCTGAATCTAGTCTCACAAGTGCAATGTGAAACTGATAAACACCAAAGAGTCCAAATTCGGCAAATCTTTTTGAAAAATCAATTTTAAATCAAATAATGTAAAAATTGGATTGCTTTGCCAGATACAAAGTCGCCACCTAAATATTTTTTGTCTTGGGAAAATTTAGGAAATCCTGACTCGTGCCGAAGGCCACATGTCCGTCATCACCAAAGTTGCCTCGGGTCGGGAACTGAGGTACGAGAGGGGAAGGTCATGAATTGAGCACCCCCGCTCGCCCAATCAAAGATCGGCCTTTACTAATCATGATATGATTTTTTATAAATATTATGTGTTCTTGTTTCGGTTATTAGCTAACATTACTATGTGTTGTGCACAAGCAAGTATAGACTAGTTTGCTCAATTTGGAACAATTCAACTCATGTTTGTTTGTGAAAATGGTTTGAAGTTGCCACCTCAAGTAGGCTTAAAGATTGTGGATTTGCTACCAAACATAGTGGGCTTAAAACATGATTTGCCACTCAATAAAGTGGGCTTAAAACGCACATTCGTTGAATCGTTTCAATTCAAACAACAAGCCTTCATCCACAGGCATTCAAATAGTTTAGCAAGTAAGCACATAACCTCATGGCAAGCATGCTAAACATGACAACATTCATATTGATGCAAGTATGCTAAAGCGTAAAAACTCACCTAGTACTCCGAGCTAGGAAAACATGAGTTAGAAAAATAATGCATGATTCATGACTATACAAGATGCCTAATGCAACACACGCAATATGAAATTTAATAGGCTCGGCTACTAATATGACATATGGATCGATTTGATAACAACATGCGATTAAACACGTATTCAAATAAGTATTGAAACGACAATGCAGTTTGAATAATGCGTCGAGCCTTGGTGCATGCAATACGAACGAATGGATACAAGCATGCGGTATGCTAATTTGAAATATGTCCCTAATCTAACCATAAAAAACGGGTAAATAAAAGGGAGAAAGATATGGCGTTGGAAAACATACACAAACGCACGCACACTTATACAACATTATGCCCTCGCGAAGGAGGGTCCGAATGAATAAGAGCTAACTAGCTATGCTAATTAAACTAATCTAATTAAGCTAATTAGACTAATTATTACAAATCAAATGAATAACTAGCTAAGCTAATTACTAGTTATTATAACACTGTAATTAACTAGCAAACTAATTAATTAAATTACAACACAAATGCACACAAAGTAAGCATGTAAGACATTTAAACTATGCTGCCACTGCTCCATCTCAGGAAGTAGAGGATGCACATGCTCAGTTTTGGCCCCGAAAAGACCACCATTTTGCTCTCGGAAGCCTCTGTTTGTAGAGTCGAACATTTCCCAAATCTTTCTACTCCACCTTACCAAATATTCTCTAAGGCTTACAACAGTGTCTTGCCGACCATATATGGCTGCTGCCGGCCATCTACCTGCCAAAAAGGTGTATTGCCGGCCACTGGTGGTGCATTGCCAGCCACAGATGCATTGGATCACCATATTGCAACAGAGCACAAACAAAGCAAAAAGGGGGTTTTTTCCAAGGGTTTGTTTGTACTATATCTCTCCTTATCATCTCAATGCCTCAAAGAAGTGACACACTTGGATCCAAAACCACCAATCAAGAAAGTTCATTGCATGATGGACAAAGATCCAAGCTGTACAATTTTAATAAATGCGCAAATATGACCAATAAGACCACCACCCTATCATGCATGATCTAGGGCAATGGAGACCTAGGAAAGTGGCACATTTCATCACTTTTGAGTATGAAATGTCCCATTTTCCTTGTGCTCAAAATAACGTCCGATTTGAACATATGCAATGCAACACAAGGACATGCTTGTCTTGTCACTTTTACTTGTCAATTTTGTTTACACATTTTAATTACCAAAACATTCCTTAATCACTTAGTCCATTAGTGAGTGTCCTCTAAATAGATAGAAAGCTCAAACCAAAGGCTGTTTTAGGCATAAAAGAGACCCCATGCCGTTAGTAATGAACCCCCAAAGGGTTTAAACCATTAAGCACTAACATCTTAATTTCACATTTTAAACAAGTAAATGGTTTAAACCACTTTCAAAACAAAAATAAAATCAAGAAACATGGGAGGTTGCAGATATGAGTAGGTGCTGAAAATGAGTACCAAAGGCACTAAAACATGCAACCAACTCAAACCAATGATAGTTAAAGCCTTAAAATACTAAACTAGTGAAAGAATTAACATTACAACCATGCCATGCAAGGCTCAAATGAAACAAATAACCTAAAACAGAGGCAAAACAACGTTAAGTATAGTCTAAAACATGCTGGACTCAAGCCACAAAAAGCTAATACATGGAGTTAACTAGGCATGCAAACAAGACACAAGGAGGAGAGGCTAACCCCTCTAATTTTGGACTTCAAAATGAGATTTTTACCACTGAAAAACCTCTAAAATTCAGTGGTCAAAAGGCCCAAAAACAGTTGGTTTGAAAGTGATGGATAAAGGCACAAAAGCTTTATAAACTAAGAAACAAGAAGGGTGAACCACCCCCTAACTAAAAAGGGGCTAAAACCACCATTTTTAAACCACAAAAATAGAGCTTTTTGCAGTTCAAAACCGGACCAAAAAACAATTGAAAAAGATAGAAAAACAAGTATTGAAAACAGCATAACAAGACTAGTATTCTACCTCTTGAAGCAAAGAACACTTTAGGCACAAGTTCAAGCCAAAACCACCTTCAAGAGCTTCAAGAAGGCCCCAAGGAACCTCAGCTCAAAGGTGAGAAGATTTGGTTTAGGAGAAGTAGGCAAAAGTGTGGAGAAAATAGGCAAACACACACAATTTTGTAAGAGAGAGAGAGAGAAATCTAGAGAGAGAAATTTTTTATGTCTCAAATTTTTCTAACCCCTTCACATGAGAGAGAGGGATCCTATGTATAGAAAACACAAATTTCCCCCACAAACAGCTAGCCACACACGTGTAGGAAGATGCATGAATCTGTGCAAACAGCTAGCACAAAATATCGCAAAATATCTGTAGGAAAACCTGGTGGCCGGCAAGGCTTTATTGATAGTAGGAAATGCACGTCAATAACTGGCAAAAGAGAAGTGGTGGCCGGCAGCCTCCAAGGATGGCCGGCAGGCCACCAGAAACTTCAAGCTAAAAAGACCCAAGCATGGTCCAAAGATGAGACAAAATGGATGCAGGATTGGACATGCTCAAACTTGTGGCGTTGCACTGAGGACTTTAAGCGCTTGATGAGCAATCAGACTCGTCATCGGATGTACCTGCAAGAACATCCAAGTCTTGAAGAGCCGTAAAAAATGAGGTGTCTACATCGAGGTTATCTGCGGAGATATCGAAATCCGAGATAAGTATATAAGAGACAAAAGTCCTAGAACATAGGAGGATCTCAGTCTGGATAAAGATAAAGCTCTTAAGGAGTTTATCCCTATCTAGCTAAGAGTCCAAGATGTGCATTGAGCCTGAGCCCATTGAAGTTAGGCCTCCACAGGGATCAGGTCGGTGTTGGCTCTAAAAGCAGGGCATCCCCGTCGGTTTGAGGTATGTGTGATAGACAGTAGGCAGTAAGTTCTTTCTTGTGAGTTAAGCACAATTTGTTATCTATGAGAGATATTTAATTACTGACTTGAGCGTCGGAGTGACCCTGGGTAGACGAACTACCGTCGAATTCTTATCCTTCTGTGACAGGTTGTTCGAGCTTAATCCATTCTGCCAGCGCTCTCCAGCCGAGTTCCCCCTTTAGTTGTGTGGTTGGAATTCAATACCCACAGTAATTACGCTAAACTTGTAAAATTTATTATATTTTTTAAAATTTCAAAAAAAAATCAATATAATTTATCCTTTAATTAATTATCTATTATGATATTATTGCATGATCAATATTTTATCAAAAATATCTTTATGATCGTTCAAATTATGACTATATTTAGGAGAAGTTATTGGGTGGTCTTGGGGCACTATCACATGGTGCCCTAATGATATTGTGATTGATGGAGAAATTAGGATCTACGAATTTGTATTGGGTGATTTGAGAATATAAAGGGATATGATGAATTGTGATTAGTGAGGGGTATGGTCATGTGGTGCCCTTAGACCAACCAATAATTTTTCATATATTTAGTGTCCTAAATTCTTAATTAATTATGTTTTCATCTTTCTTAATTTTAAAAATAATGCAAAAATAAAAATAAAATATTTAAAAAACAATAACGTCTTGTAAAATGAGTGGACAGTGTTGTACTTATAACCCTAGGCTTTGGAAAAATTATTGGTTGGTTTTGGACGCCATGTGACTATATCCCATATTAATTATAATTTACCATGGCCTCTTATATTTTTTAATCATCTAACACAAATTCATGAATCACACCCATTCCACCAATCATAACACTATTAAGACATGTGACAGTGCCACAAGATCAATCAAATAACTTCTCTAGACTCTGAACCCCAATAATAATATGTATAGAGAACAAGTTTATAAGTGGTCAAGACTCCTAACATGGGGTCTCCATTATTTTTTAAGAAAAATTGGTCTAAGATCCCTACCCAACTTTTAGTATGAGGAGAGATCCACAATAATATTTTTTGATGCTTAAGGTCCCTCAGTGTTATTTTAGGTTACAAAATACCTATTTTACCCTTCTTTATAATATACGTGGTTTTCAATTTTAGAAACTGAATATTATATTTCTATTTTGTAGGAGCTTACGTTGGGATGAACTTGACGGTGGAGATTTTTGTTGAGACCTTGATGATGCAGATTTTTGTAGAGATTTTCAAGGGATTTTGTAGTTGTTGATTGTGGAGGAGTTGAAGTCGTGTTGATTTGATTTCCAGTGGAATTGAATCAGGTAAATTTAATAATCAGTGTAAGTTTTTAATTTTTCATTTGACTTGTATGTAAGGATTCCGATTTCATATTAGTTTTCGAGGGTATTTTAAATTGGGTTTTTGTTTTCAGTTTTGATCAATGTGAGAGAGATGCCAGCTCAGTGTAGTTGTTTTTTATTTTTGAAGTTGATTCTTCATTCTTTGTTATTGACAATGGAGTTGATTTTGATTTTTGGAGTTGGATTTTCATTTTATGTTCCATGCTTATCAATGATAAGTTTTGTTCTTTGTGTTTGGAGATCGGCTATGTTTTTCTGCACTTTTCTAAGTTTTGTGCTCTGTTTTTTTTTCTCCTATACTTTTCATTTTTTCTGCACTTTTCTTTGTATTCCAGAGAAAATTATAGGCTTGTTATTATAATCCAACAAAAATCATAGAGAAAATTGAAAGCTTGTAGTCTAGTGAAAATCACAGAGAAGATTATAATTTCATAACAAATATTTTCTGTGATTTTTGTCTGTGATTGTGTTTAATAGTTACCATTAATTTTCTCTGTGATCTTCTCTGAACTCATATTAATTTTCTCTATGATTTTGTTTTTGTTATCTTGAAGGTGAATAGAATTTCATAAATTTCTCTGGACTTTTATTTAAGTCCAGAGAAAATTATAAGCTTGTTATTATGATCTAGAGAAAATTATATTTATTACAAATTTCACTGAACTTTTATGTTGTGTTTTTTAAGTGTTTTTATATTGAACAAGTTATTTTTCGTGTTTTTCTTTCAGTTTAGATGGACAGTGCAGTGTTGTTGCTGTGCAAATATGGGAATGATACTATTGTTAATAATGTTTTATGCGAATTGAACTTTGAGGAATTTGTTGGCATTTTGTGTAAAACATGAGAGAATTTGAAACCTGAGATGATCTGTATTTCATATTTTATTGTGGGCCATCCGAATTGTATGGTTCGAAATAATATTGATTTTCTAAATATGTTGAGGGTTGTTTGTGCATGTGGTGTTGATATAGTTGATGTGTCAGTTATTAGGTGTAGTACTTTTGATTAAGAGGATGAAGCAGGGTCTAATTGGGTAGATGTTGTGCATGGTGAATGTGATAGGCTCATGGATATTGACAGGAATTCACTCTCTAAGTTTTGTTCTCACCAAAAAAAGGTGTTATTGTCAGCTGGTTAGTGAAATAATATTAGAAGTGTTGGACAAAAGTTTGAGGGTGGTGTGGTTGAGTTCCGTACTATTTTGTGCAAGTATGCTATTGAGGTTGGTTTTCAGTTTACGTATGTTAAAAATGGCAAGCTGAGGGTTATGGCAGAGTGTGCATAAAAGGAATCAAGGGGATGTATGTGGTGTGTACATACTTTAATTGAAAAAACAAATGGGTTATTTTACATAAGAACTTTGAACAATGAATATACGTGTGGTGTGGCGGTTCGTACTAGTAAACATGGTAAGGTGACTTCCAACTTAATTTCTAGGCTGATACTTGAAGAGGTAAGTGCAAAGCCTTTAACTTGTCCAGTGGATGTTGTCAAAGAAATGAAAAACAAGTATGGGGTCTCAATCAGTTATAACTGTGGTTGGTTGGGGGTTGAAAAAGCAAAAGGTAGTACATATGGGGATTCTTATTTGTCACTCGATCTATTACAGTGGTATTTTGATGAGGCATAGAAGAACAATCCATGTGGTTATTTTAAGTTAGATTTTGAAGATAACAAGCGTTTCAAAAGAGTGTTTGTGGCTTTTCATTCATGCATTGTTGGTTTCTTAAATTGCCGGTCATTGTTGTTTGTTGATGGAACATTTTTGAAAGAACGATACAAAGGAGTTATGTTTGCTGTGACGGGAAAAGATGGGAATGAAGGTAATTGTAAATATATCAAATTTTCTCTAAGTATGTGAATTTCCTATACATATGGGAATTAAGTGAATTTTCTATTTTTATCGTTATGTTTTGTGAATTTTCTCTGACACTTTGAATTTTCTCTGGAGGTGGCCATTGTGTAAATTTTCTCTAGAGATAGCCACTGTGTAAATTTTATTTGGAGGTGGCCACTGTGTGATTTTCTCTACAGGTGGTCACTATGTGAATTTTCTCTGAATGTTGGCACTAAGTGAATTTTCTTTGGATTTGGTCACTATATGAATTTTCTCTAGATGTTGTCACTGTGTGAATTTTCTCTAGATTTGGCCACTGTGTGAAGTTTCTTTGGATTTTGGCAATGTGAAATTTCTCTGGTTGTTTATTGTTCTAATTTTCCCTGCATATGTATATCTAATATGCTTGTTCATATTTGTTTTGTAGGGTTTTTTCCTATAGCTTTTGCCGTTGTTAATGCTGAGAATAAAGACAATTGGTGTTGGTCCCTTGAACATTTATGTGAATTATTGGGATCAGAGAGGGTGATAAGTTTCATATCAGATCAACATTGTGATATTGTAAAAGGAATTACTAGGTTTTTCCTATAATTGCTATCGTGGATTGAACATCTAAAGAGAAATTTGAGGGACAGGTTTTCATGTGGAATCACAAATTTGGTTAAGGAGACGATCGTGTCCAAGTTTTCAGAATGTGCATAAGTGCCAACAAAGGCATCATTCCATTTCAAGTTAAATGAATTAAAAAGTGAGAAATGAGACATTGTGACAATTTTCTTAAGAAGTTTACCTTATGAAAATTGGAGTGATGCATATTTCAAGGGGAAACGTTATGGCGAAATATATTCAAATGTTGCTAAGTCATTCAATTCATGGACACGAAAAGCTCGGCACTTGCCAATAACAAATTTGGTAGACATGATACGGTTGCAAATCATGAATATGAGGTCTGATAGGAGGCTGCTTTCTAATAAATGGAATAAAGTTCTTTGTCCTCGTATGGATAGTGTGTTGGAGAAGGCTTTCATGGATGAGAGGACGTGGAATGTGAGTTTATCATTTGATAATGTATTTGAAGTGTATTGTTTTCGTTCGGTTATGGTTGATCTTGGGTTGAGAACTTGTTCATGTCAAAAATAGGAAATAAATGAGTATCCATGTCAACATGTTGTTGCTGCAATTTTTAGGAGTAGAAAAAATTTGAATTCTTTTGTTGAACCATTTTTTCATGTTGATAGGTATCGTCAAGCATACTCGTTTTCGATTGGCTCAGTTCCAACTGTTGAATAACCTGTGTGTAGCATTAATGATACTATGGTTTTACCTCCACTGAGTAAGAGACCAGCTGGGAGGCTAAAGAAGAACAGAATTGCTTCTGCTAGAGGGTTTAGAAGGGTGATGAAGTGTAGTCGATGTGGGAGTATTGGTCGCCATAATAAGAGGACACGGAAGGAACCTTTATTAAATAGTCGAAGATAATGCATTTTATTGATTAAATAATACATTTGAGGATGTTAGAGGAATTTATGTTGCATTTTTCAATGTTAGTTAATAGATATAAATTTGTATGGATATGGATCTTATTACAAAAATAGTGTGTCTGTTGTGCGTTGTGTTTAGTATTTTCTCTCAAATTTTTCTATAATTTATAGATCAATGCACTTGTGTTTTTGAAACATACTTTGGGCAGCTTGTTTATAATGCTAGTTAAATTAATCTAGAGAAATTTTCCAATAAGAGAGAAAATTACTTTGTGTATTTGTGTTTTTTGAAATGTACTTTTGGATAGTGTGTATATAATACCAATCAAATTCATTCAAAGAAATTTTCTAATAATAGAGAAAATTACTGTGTATCCTGTTTTTTGAAAAATACTTTGGGCAGTGTGTTTATAATACCAATCAAATTCATCTAGAGAAATTTGCCAATAGTAGAGAAAATTATTGTATATTGTGTTTTTTGGAACATACTTTGGGCAATGTGTTTATAATACTATTCAAATTCATCCAGAGAAATTTGCTAATAGCAGAGAAAATTACTTTGTGCATTGTGTTTCTTGAAACATACTTTGCGTAGTGTGTTTACAATACTAGTCAAATTCATTCAGAGAAATTTGCCAATAACAGAGAATATTACTTTGTGCAACTGTTTGTACCAACACAGTGCATTACAAATTACATGATCATATAACACCCTCTGTGCATGATACGAGATAAATTTCTTTGTGAAATTCTGGTAACTTCAAACCAGAAAAATTTCTTTAGACATAATTTTCTCTGTGTGCATTGTGTTGACAATCATCACTTAGCATGCATTAAAAAAAATAATAATAAATAATAATAATAAATAAATAAATAACCATTGATGGCTATGAAATTTTGAAGTTTACATTAGTCAAAAAAAGATATATACATATATGTTAAACATCATCATTCCTTCAATATATGAAAAAAATATTGAAGGGTTATTTCTAATTACATTTGTACATTGTCTTCCTTTCACTAGTGTCCTTTCACTATTATACTTTTGGTACTTATTCTGGCGGTATTTGAATTGGTTCTGTCCATGACCGGCCAACTTCGGTTGCAAATCTCTCTATGATTTCTACCCTCATCAACCTTACGTCTTATGTTGACAATGCCAAGCTGATAGGTTCATGGTTGATATATTGTCATATTATGTAGCATACAAAGAGGCCACAATCCACACTGCATACAAATTATAGATATAGTTAGTTTTGATAAACATTCAAATTAAATTATCTTATTTATAGATGTTGTATGAAACTTACGAATCACTGACTTGTTGTGGAGCATTGTCGACATATTGAAAGTCGTAATTTGTGCTTTGTGAGTCTATCAGTTTGAACGAGGGCTGTGATTGTGCCTCTCTTTCAAGGCATGCTTTCAAAAAATTCTCCACATATTCTTGCTGCAAAAAAAGATAATTTTTAACTAACAAAGAAATTTACACACAATGACATAAAGACACAAATTAATAGGAGTCCATGAAAATCATCATCACATAAACATTATCATGGATTAAAGAAATTTGCATTTGTTATCAATTTTTTTGCATCTTTTAGACATTTGTTGTGTGCATCATCCCTCTTTAGCCTTAACGAGTTGTAGTACCTCCATAAATTGTTTTATTTGTCCAAGACAAGCAAGGTCCAATGAATTCTATCAATTGACTTCTCTTTGCCACCTCTATTTATTGGGAAATGGAAGAACTTGTAGTTCCTCCATGCAGTTTCAAGATGCTTGTCAAATAATGAGATTCGGAAAGTTTGATTTTCTGTCATCTTGATGAAGTTCTGCAGTCAAAGAAAATCAAAAAATGGTTATGAGAAAGTTGAAATGACAGGAATTTCAGAAATTTACACATAGAGAAATTTAAAATGCACACAACTAGCCAGAGAAAATTAAACAAGTGACACAACTGGCTTCAAGAAGTATCTTAACAAGAGAAAGTAATAAGTAAATTCCAGAGAAAATCAAATAAAAGAGTAATAACATACCAAGCTCATGCATGTGAAAAAAAATGAAGTTGCTCGTTGTCATTTTCTCCTTTGGTCAGCAAATAGTATATCTCCATAACCATCAATGACCTGAAAATATCATTTATAATTGTAACATTGGTTTATAAAGGCTTATGGAACATTACAGAGAAATTTGATGAAAGACTTACATTGTTTGTAACAACCCCAGCCTATGATTAACTACTAAACTACAATTAAAGATGCCTAATAAGTAATTAAAACGAAATTCTGAATTAAGTGCATGTGTGTTGCATTATTTGTGTTTCTATCTGTCTATCGTAGAAAGATCTGTTTATGTTTCTGTTTTGTTCTGCGAATTGAAGGCTTTATCGACATTGGATCACAGAATTGACTTGATCTATGAGTTATTTGGAATTTTTAGAATTTTATGGCAAGTTGAATTGAAATTCGATTCGAAACGAAATAATTAGAATATAATAATTGCTATTATTTAGCTTAATCTAAGTTTAATTGGAGCTCCCTAATCAAGCCTATTTAAGGCCACTTCTAGCACTATTGAGACACTTTACACTCTTGTTCCTTCACTCTTGAGCCTAAAAAATGTGAGAGAGGGAGAATTTAGAGTGAGAGACTTGAATTCAAGAAAGAAATGAGGATTTGCTAGATAATTAAAGGGCAATTAAGGAATTGGGCAAGAACTCACTAGGAATTCAAGAAATTGAGAACTTTAGGTAAGACTTTCAATCATTAAACTTGTGTTTGACTCACTCATGCTTGAATTCAAGAGAAGTTAGAGATTAAGAACAAGAATTGACCTTAAGAATGAGAATTAAGATCAATCCATGCATTACATGCATAATTCATGATTTTTGAGCTCTATTTTCACATATTCTTACATGCAAGTGTTTTCTTAAGTTTTGGGTCCAAAAGATGTGTTTTGAACCATTGAATCTGAGTTTTGAAACTTTGAAGCAAATTTGGAAATTCCAAAATTCTACTTTTCCGCTCAAGTGACAAAACCTGCGCTCGAATGATCACTTTATGTTTTGCACTTCTATTCGAGCGACCAAAAGTTGGCTCGAGCGTAAAATGCCAGAAGTTTTCATGTTTTGTAGACCGCTCGAGCGACCAAAGTTGTGCTCTAGCGAAGACCTCATTCTCACGCTCGAGCGACTGTCGAGCGGAGAAATCAAGCAATCAGTACTTTGGCAAAGTTTACAGACTGCTCGAGCGATCGAGGTTGCGCTCGAGCGATCATCCTTATTTTTGAACCTCCGCTCGAGCGAAAGAAATTGCCCTTGAGCAAAGCCCCTATTTTCAGCAAATTTTGCTAAGTGTTTCAAGTGCATTTTGGTATCCTCATTGCATCCTAGGCATTCCTAGGCCATAATTAAAACACAATAATGAGGGTAAGACTTAGAAACACACTAAGAAAGAAATGAAATAAGTTAAGTACGAACCGAGCGTGTGTTTCAATATATGTATATGTTATGTTTGTGTAGGTCATGCGTCGTGAGCTATTGATCCATTGGTCTATCGAAGCTATCTGTGAAACTATCAATGAGTAATAACTTAGTAAAGCTATGTTCGATATGAATTACTTCCTAAGCATTATGATATGATATGAACTGTTTCCGAACAATGCAAAAGGTTATTTTTGTGATTACATGAATGATGATCCAATTCTTTGAAATGTCTATGTGGTATCCTTAGTAGAGGCTCTCACCCAAGGGACACAATACTATGGCTTACGGTCATGATACCCTCGCCGGGGGAAAAACAATATTGTGACCTAGGCCCTCGCCCGGGGGAAACAATACCATGGCCCGCGTATGAGATATGTTACCCGGTACCGGAGGTTCCATTACGAAACTTGATATGCTTGACCAAAATGATATGTGTAATGACCCAATTTTTTTAAAAAAAATAGTCAGTGCATAATTTAATTGAGCAATATTCGGATTTGACTACTATGTAAAAATAGTTCAGTTTTATCTTTTTAAAAAAAATAGTTCCCGTTCTCAGAAAATTTTGAGATTTTTTTATGTTGTTCCCATATGAGTCAAGCACGTTGGATAAAAATTTCAGAATTTATTGATGAGTATTTATTTTATGAAAATTCGCGGGCTGATTGGTATTCAGTTTAATTTATAGCAGAAATTGAAAATGAATTTTGTGTGTTTGGACCATGACTTGAGATTAGTAGTTGGGTCTACTTTGATATATAATTAGGTGATGTTTAGCTTATGGGTGGGAATTTAATTCAAAACCTATAACTTAGATTCAATTTAAATTGAATTTGTTCATAACTCATGTTTAACTGTTTGGTCCTTTTTAATTATGTGATTGGTAGTAACTACCTTGAGAGTTATTATTATTTATTATATAAGATTATAATAAATATTTGATAGTTGATTTTTATGGTGTGTACCATATGGTGAAAAATTATATATTTTTATAGTGAATAAAATGGCTGTATATTTCATAATGTGTAAAAGATTATGAGCTTGTTTGGTTTGTTTTTGGGAGAGTTATTTTTGAAAAAAATTTTGGGGAGAGAGTTTTGAAATTCTTTTGGTTTGTTTGGTTGTATATTTTGGGAGAGTTGTTTTTTTTTTTGGAGTTTGGGATGATTTGATATTTTGAGAAAATTTGAGTAGATGTGTGTGAGAGAAAAAGTGATTGAGAAGAAGAGAGGAGAGAGAAAAAGTGATTGATTGATGTGTAAGAGAGAAAAAGTGATTTTGGAAATTTTTTGAGAAAAACTCAAACCAAACAATTTTTTAGAAATTTTTTTCTAAAACTCATCTCCCAAATACAAACCAAACATACCATATATTTTGTTGTGTACAAAAATGTTATATTTTATGGTGAGAAAAATTATATCATTTTATAATTTATATTATAAAATTTTGAAATATTATTACAAAAATTATATATTTTTTGGGGGGAAACCAATTCTTGGAAAGGCAACTCACGTAGGGTTGCCTCCCTCCCTCTTTCCTTGTCCCTTCCTTCTTTTCCTTTGCTTTTCTTTTCATTTCTTTTGTTTGGTTTGGCAATGGCTCCCCCCTCTGTGCGCCTCTCTCTCTCTTTCTGTCCGTCTTTCTCTCATTTTCTTTTTTCTCCATAGTTGCTCAAGCTTTAAGCTTAGAGTGGGAATCTTTAGAATAAGATTTTGCAAAAGTTTTGTAAATGAAAGTTGAAGAGCTCATCGTACTCTTTGCAATGGTAGTCTCAGATTCATGATCGGGCAAGGTTTGCCTTTCAGATTTGCTCCTCTACATTATTTGAGGTCAGAACTTTCTTCATATTATTACTTTAAAGTTATGTTAGGGTTATTTTGAGAAAATATATAATTAGAGGAGGTATTGTGTACGGGCACGAAATATTCTTCCCATATAATCCTGTTGATCAAGATTGCGCTCCTCCGTACGTCGTCGCTTTACTCCCTGAAAACACAAACGTGAGCTAGCCGGGTGTGTGCCGGAAACCTCTCCAATGCCTAAGTCAGCAAAATAGACAAGTAGACAAAAGCTCTGTGTATTCAGAAATCAAAGTTGTGTGTTTCCTCTCCATAGGTGATGTTATGAACTTTTATAGGTTCTGCGTGACACAATCCAAATAGGACTCTTACTCTTCAATGTAAAACTTTAGTCGCACAACCGAGCTAAACACTTGAGCCTTTCCAACTGAACTAAATTTACACCGGGCTCTACCTATAACGTCTCTTCATTCATAGCAACTGAATCGCTTCTCATTCCAAGGACACGTGGCACACTCTGATTGGCCCAATGTAGCTGTCACGCCGTCTTCGTACTCCTTGTTTTTTGAATAGTCCCGCTCTTTTTTGTCCTTTCTCCTACACAAAACAAACCCTAGCATTTTTTAATCATTCTCACACTATTCATCTCCCTCTCTCTCTTTCGTCCCTGAGCCTCTTTTGCTCTTCAATCTGGTAGCTGCGAAGCTCTTGCCTCCTAGTGCCATTTCCATCTTCCAGTGCCGCTTAACCTGGTAAGTTACTCAAATCTCTCCTGTTTTTGTTGTTTTTGCACTTGCTTTATACAATCCATAGCATAGTGTTTGTGTTTTTGTGAAACACATTTTTTCCATTTTGTTCTATGCCTTCTCGGCTTCTTTGTATGCCTCCCTATATTTCGGTTTCCTGTTCCTGAACCGAACTGACAGTTGTCTTCTTTATGCAGACTCAGCCCACCTCAAGTCATTGTACAGTTACCTCAACCTAAACACACTTCGCGCCGTACTACGGTATCCTGAAAGAAGTTGGGCCAAGCTGCTGAATTTTGAACCGACGTACAGATACAGCAGTCGACGAAAAGCCAGAGTAACAGACTTTCTGTTGGAGGCATCTCCTGAACCGGATCCAACCTTGCCACAAATTAACCTGGTCCGTACTACTGCCAAACAAAAGATGGCCAAGAGGAATAGAGTAAGGGCCCTGCTAACCGAAACACACCAAGCCGAGGTACCACCACCCACCCAGACTCAGGAAACCGTGGTGGCCCTTCCATCTCAACAACCCTCCTCATCTCGCCCGAGCAAACGTGCCCGGACTACCGTAACCGAGCAACGACTTATTAACGAAGATGAAACCGTGACTCCTCGAACCACTGTTTCAAGCCCTCCACCAAGTCCACCGCCGAAGCGTTCTGACCGGGCTAGTTCTTCCAAGTGGGTTCCAAAGCTCACTTTCCAGAACCGAGCCATTGAGGACACTGATTCGGTGGTTTCTGAAGAAGACCACTTAATAGCATTCAACCTGTCCAAGAGTGTCCGCCTTCCAGCCGATATGGCGCACCATGACAATCTTACAGAGCTGCGTGCCATTCGTTCGGCTACAAAATCCATGGTTTTGGTAAGTTCTGTTTCCTACCCCCAAATTTCAACATCTTTCGGTTCGGTTTATCTGAAGACTATACCACTCCTTTTGCAGGCCCTGCAACAGAATCATGTCACACACAAGCGTGTGTTGGAACTTCGTAGGACCACTAAGGAGGCCATGGCAGAGGCCAAAGCAAAAACAGCCAAGCTAAAAGAGTCCAAGCGGTGGATGACCGAGCTAGAAGCCGAAGTAACCAAGCTAACCGGCTTAGTTAATTCAGCCGAAGCAGAAAAACAGAGGACTGCAGCCGAGCTGAAAGACAAGTACCTGCGCCAGCTTGCAAAGCTCGAGAAGAAGAAGGATACCGAGATCACCAAGCTAAAGGAGAGTGTGAATGACGCCGAACTCCGGGGCTTCAAGGAGGGAGAGGCAACTTATACTCAACAATGCGAAGCTGCCAAAGATCTGTTCTTCAAGTGCGGATGGAGGGCGGCAGTGACACAGCTCGGTCATGGTCCGGAGACTGAGGTCTTCAATTCTCCTGCATATTTTATACCGGGCTCCATGGCGGAGTATGCTGCTGACCTTCAGAAGAAATTTCTTGAGGAAGGTGATGATGAAGACTCTGCTTCTGAGGACAACTTCCAGCCTGGTCGTCGATCTATCTCTCTAATTCCAGTGGTTTCCAATCCCCCAGCACCCGTTTCAACTATTGTGGTGCCTCCAACCGAGCCAAACCAAGGGGAGCTTATTTCAACTGAGCCCAACCAAGAGGTTCTTGCCACAACTGATCTTCCTGCTGAGACCGGACTCAGAGTTGAGTTGGATGCTGATCTGGATGATCTCTTTGCTTGATTGTGTGTTTCTCTTTTTGTTTGGACAAAAATTTGTAACCGGGCTGAGTCCCCTGCTATTGCACCTCTGTTTGTTTTGCTTTTGAATGAATGAGAAACCTTTCATCTTTCTGTTCGGTCTGTGCCATACCTGCATCCATTTTGTATACAGATATGCATTTTCCTGCCGAGATAACTATCTCGGTCCTAAACTTGAAATATTATTATAGCTGTCAACCACTCTTTAGCCAAGATGCCTACCTCGGCTGAAGAGTACTAAGAGTTGGTTTAGTCCAGCCAACCTCATTTTAGCCGATATCCTTACTTCGGCTGAAGAGTGCTAAGAGTTGGTTTAATCCAGCTAATCACTCTTTTGCCGATATCCTTACTTCGGCTGAAGAGTACGGAGAGTTGGTTTAATCCAGCCAACCACTCTTTAGCCAATATCTTTACTTCGGCCGAAGAGTACTAAGAGTTGGTTTAATCCAGCCAACCACTCTTTAGCCGATATCCTTACTTCGGCTGAAGAGTACTAAGAGTTGGTTTAATCCAGCCAACCTCTAAATTGGTTATTCCAGCCAACTTAGAATAAAGTATTTGGTTATTCCGACCAAACGTCCTGCAACCTGGATCCTTATCCTGGCCTTAGGAAGGATGCTGGTTTTTCCAGCCAACCTTTAGATTGGTTTTTCCAGCCAACCTAAAGTAAAGTGTTTAGTTATTCCGACCATACGTCCTGCAGCCTGGATCCTTATCCTAGGCTTAGGAAGGGTGTTGGTTTAATCCAGCCAACCTCTAAGTTGGTTTTTCCAGCCAACCTAGAGTAAAGTGTTTGGTTTATTCCGACCAAAACGTCCTGCAGCCTGGATCCTTATCTTGGGCTTAGGAGGGGTGTTGGTTTAATCCAGCCAACCTCTAAGTTGGTTTTTCCAGCCAACCTAGAGTAAAGTGTTTGGTTTATTCCGACCAAAACGTCCTGCAGCCTGGATCCTTATCTTGGGCTTAGGAGGGGTGTTGGTTTAATGCAGCCAACCTTTAAGTTGGTTTTTCCAGCCAACCTTTAGATTGGTTTTTCCGGCCAACCTAAAGTAAAATGTTTGGTTATTCCGACCAAACGTCCTGCAGCCTGGATCCTTATCCTGGGCTTAGGAAGGGTGTTGGTTTTTCCAGCCAACCATTCTTTCAATGCCCCTAGCCTACTAAAACAAGTTTTACAGAATAAAAACACTGATGCTAAAAAAAAAACTACTTGCTTTATTGGGGAAAAGAAAAATTACAAGTATTTTAAAGTAAAGCTAAAAATAAAATAGTTTGAGATTAGCAGTGTTCCATGGTCTGGGAATTGCTTTGCTATCTTCGTCTTCTAAGTGGTAAGCACATTTTCCTGCTAATCCGACCATTTTGTAAGGTCCTTCCCAATTAGGCCCTAATTTGCCATCTCCTGGGACCAAGGTGTTTCCCATTACTTTGTGCAGTACCCAATCTTCGATTTTTAATTGTCTTGGATGTACTGTCTTGTTGTATTTCCTAGATAACTCTTGTTGGTATGAGGCAATGTGAACCAGTGTTTTTTCTCTTCTTTCTTCGGCGAGATCGAGCTCCAATGCTATGGCTTCTCCATTCAAGTCTGGATCAAAATTTTCGCTTCTAATTGTGGGGAGGCCAACTTCCAGCGAGATTACTGCTTCCATGCCATAGGCTAAGGAGAATGGTGTTTCTCCTGTTGATCATCAAGGTGTGGTGCGGTAAGCCCATAAAACATGAGGAAGCTCTTCAGCCCATTTGCCTTTTGTTCTTTCTAACATTTTCTTCAGTCCATCCAAGATGACCTTGTTTGACGCTTCCACCTGGCCGCTGGCTTGGGGATATGCCGGTGTAGAATTGTAGAATTCTATCTTGTATTCTTCACAAAAGTCTCTAAAGATTCTGCCATCAAACTGGGTGCCGTTGTCTGATATTAGGGCTTTAGGTATGCCGAATTGAGTAATGATATTCTGCCAGACGAACTTCTTCACATCTTTTTCCTTGATTGATGCCAATGCTTCTGCTTCCACCCACTTTGTGAAGTAGTCTGTTGCTGCGAGAAAGAACTTCCTGTTTTCGAGTGCTGTTGGAAGTGGTCCTACTATGTCCAAGCCCCACATTGCGAAGGGCTATGTGTTGGTTAGTGGTAGGAGCTCTCTAGCTGGCTGATGTATTTGGTGTGCCAACTTCTGACATTACTCGCACTTCTTTACATACTTCTCCGAGTCTGCTTGCATGTAAGGCCACCAGTATCCTTGTGAAATGGCTCTGTAAGCTAACGATCTTCCTCCTTGGTGGCTTCCGCACACCCCTTCGTGTATGTTGAACAAGAATGCTTCCACTTTGCTGGGGTGAACACACTTTAGATAAGGTCCTGAGAATGATTTTTTGTACAATGCCATAGAAAGGGAGAGCCAAAATCGCTGCGACTTTGCTCTAATTTTGTTGGCTTCCTTCTTTTCTTCCGGTAAGACGCCGTCTTTTAAGAACAGTATGATGGGATCCATCCATGAGGGGCCTAGTTCGGCGCAACATACCTCTTCTGCTTCTGGGTCTTCAATGCTTGGTCTTGGTAAGTAGTCAATTAGCAACGGATGAGGGATGGATGTATCTGCCATTAAAGCAAAGCCTGCTAGTTCGTCTGCTCTGCTGTTTTCCTCCCTGCCAATCTGTTCTATCTTTACTGCTTCAAATTTTTTGATCTCGTTTCTGACTAAGTTTTGGTACTTAGCCATTCTGTCATCCTTTGCTTTGTAGTCACCAGAAATTTGGTTTACCACCAGCTGTGAGTCGTTGTAGACCATTAGCTCGGTGGCCTTCATGTAGAATGTTGATTTGAGACCTGCAAGGAGTGCTTCATACTCCGCTTCATTGTTTGATGCTGGGAAGCCAAGGTTGATTGCTTGCTCCACAACTAGGCCGTCTGGTGAGATGAGGACTATGCCAAGTCCTGCACCATGGCGGTTGGATGCTCCGTCCACGAAGAGCTTCCATATCTCTCCAACGAACAACTTCCAGCAAGTGGAGGGATCAGATGATGCCGTGGGGTTGAGAATGTTGCTGGTGTTTTCTTCAAGGTCCATGCTTGCTGTCTGCTCCTTGCTATCTGGTTGAACCAAGTTTTTATTCGTTGGTGAGTCTTGGCTGGGTATAGCATGGTTCGCTTCTTCCTTGCTTTCTTTACTCTGGTCTGCCTTGGGGTTTGACTGAATATCCTACACCAGGGGTTGCGCTATTCCGACGTCAACTTCTATCCCTGGTTCGGTTGTGTCAGTCAGGTCGACTGGGCAGATATGGTGACTTCCTGGGGTGAATTCTGCGACAAAGTCTGCCAAAGCCTGGGCCTTTAACGCGGTTCTGGGTTGGAACTTGATGTCGAATTGTCCCACCTCTACTGCCCACTTCAAGATTCGCCCAGAAAAGTTCGCCCTCTCAAACAAAGCTTTTAATGGGAAAGCTATGAGGACGACTATGGTGTGGGCGTGAAAGTAGTGCGATAACTTTCTTGAGGCCATCATTAAGGTCAAGGCCAGTTTTTCCAGTGGCAAGTACCTTGTTTCAGCACCTAGCAATGTCTTGCTGACATAATAGATGGGCAGATATTAGATTCCTTCCGCACGGACCAACACTACGCTAATTGCGTGCTGAGAGACTGCCAGGTACATGAAGAATTCTTCTCCAGGTATTGGGGTCACCAGTAGTAGTGGAGAAGACATGTATTCTTTCAAGCTTTCCAGAGCGTGGTCGCATTCTTCGTCCCACTCGAACTTGGCTTTTAACGCTTGAAAAAAAGGTCGTAGTCTATCTGACGACCGGCTAATGAATCGGTTGAGTGCAGCTGCCATGCCGATGAGATGCTGTACTTCTTCTACTGAGTTAGGCCTCTCCAGATCCTGAATAGCTTTGATCTGGGAGGGGTCTGCCTCTATACCCCGGTTGGTCACCAGGAAGCCCAAGAATTTGCCAGATCCTATACCGAACGCGCACTTAGATGCATTAAGGCGCAACTTGTGTCTCTTCAGAATCTGGAGCATCTCACCTAGGTCCCTTAGATGGTCGTTCTCATCCTTGCTCTTGACCACCATGTCATCGATGTAAGCCTCCATTGTTCTGCCTAACAATGGTTCAAACATCTTAGTGACCATCCGTTGGAATGTTGCCCCTGCATTCTTTAGGCCAAAGGGCATAACCTTGTAGCAATATAGTCCTCTTGGAGTTGTAAAGGATGTGACCTCCTAGTCTGGTTCGTACATGGCGATCTGATGGTAGCCTCTATACGCATCAAGAAAGCTAAGTCGGTTGTGCCCTGCCGTGGTAGGGGAAAGCTGTCCTTTGGGCATGCTTTGTTGACTGTCTTATAGTCGACACAGACACGCCATTTGCCATTCTTTTTTGGTACCACGACTGTGTTGGAAATCCATTTGGGGTAATGCACCTCTCTGATAGCTCCTGCCTCTAGCAGATTTTCCACTTCTTCCGCCACTATCTCGGCGTGGTGGAGTGCCGATCTGCGAGTGCGCTGAATGATTGGTCTGGCAGATGGGTGGACATTGAGTTGGTGATAGATGAAGTTTGGATCAATGCCTAGCATGTCGTAGGGTGTCCAGGCGAACACTTCGATGTTAGAGGTCAAGAATTCCAAGACCTCTAATCTCTCAGTGCTGGACAACGACGAACCGAGCAAAAAGAACTTATCCGGGTTCTTTTTATCTATTCTTACCTCTACCAAGTCTTCCACTACTTTTTGATCAGCTGCTTTGCCGATATCTGCGAACATTTCAGTGCTCTCAGGTTCTTCCACCGAGTGAACATATCCCTTGGCAGCGTGGCTGCCATTAATCGTGACGAAACATTGCTTGGACATAATTTGATCTCCAAAGACCTCTTCAATTACTCCTGCTTCGTTGGGGAACCGCATTACTTGATGGTAGGATGATACTACTGATTTCATGGCATGGAGCCATGTTCTTCCCAAGATTATGTTGTAAGTGGAAGGGACCTTCAACACCCAAAATTCCACTTGTTTTGTCACATTTCCTGCCCTGACTGGTAGGATAATTTTGCCGACTGGCCATTCTGGTATTGAGTTGAATCCGATCAGGGGGGATACAGCTGGTGCCAAGTCTTTGTCCTCCAATTTAAGTTGTTTGAAGGTGTCGTAGTACATTATCTCACACGAGCTACCTTGGTCTATCAGAATTCGCTTGACGTCGTAGTCCTTGACACGGAGGGTGACGACTAGTGCGTCGTTGTGAGGGAAATATATTCTTTCCAAGTCCTTGTCTGAAAAAGACATGACGTTCGTGGCCTCTGTTCTTCCTTTCTTGATTGTGGGTTGTGCACTTAGAACCTCCCTTAAGTGCTCAGCCTTTTTGATCATGCCCCTAAGCTCACATACGCGCTCAGGTTCGCATATCCCATGTATTATGTTTATCACACCTTGAGGTGGGCCGTCGATTGGCATTCCGTTCGGGTGGTTATCATTTTGGGGGGGCTGGCTGCGCCCCTCCTTCAATGTATTTGTCCAGGTGACCGGCCGCCACCAACTCCTCTAAATGTTGTCTCAATGGTGTACAATTTTCAATGCGGTGCCCCTTTTCTTTATGGAAGGTGCACTGTGATCTTTCGTCGTAGTCCTTCTGAGCCTCTCCTAGCTTGGCAGGCCATCTGACGAAAGGTTCATCGCGTATCTCGCTTAGAATCCAGTAGATTGGCTTTTTGAATACCGTGGTAATGGCAGTGCGGACTCTTAACCATCTTTTATCCTGGTCTTCTCCGTTGTCCCGCCTGCCTCGTCCGTTTTTGTTCGGACGTTCTACTGCGTTGACCTTTATCGCGATCTTTTTATCCGGTACTGCCATCGTGCTAGACTTTGCTTTAGCACGGGCGCCATCTTCTTCAACCCGAATGTGCTGGTGCACTCTCTCCATTAAGGCCTCCATTGTGAGAGGCGGTGTCATAATGATTGAGTCCCTTAGTCTGTTCCCGACTAGGAGGCCTCTTTTGTACTGTGCGATGGCGAGATTGGTGGGGCAGTCCCCAATCTGGTTGAAAGTCTCCCAGTAGCGGCTATTGTAGGATTTTAATGACTCTTTTTCGCCCATGTCGATGGAGAGCAGTTGATCAATTTCCACCGGGGTTTTGGTGTTCGTTCTGAACCTTATTGCGAAACGCCTCCGCCAATTGCGCCCAGGAGGCTATGCTGCCTTCTGGAAGTTTTTCGAACCAAGTCAAGCCTAGGTCACCAAGGCTTGATGGGAAGAGGATGCACATCAAAGCCTCGTTTCGCCGATATACCGCCATAACCTGGCGGAAGTGACTTAGGTGCATGTAAGGGTCGGTCTTCCCTTCGTACGTGGTAAATTTAGGCTGGATGAAGCCTGAGGGTAATGATGCGTTCTCAATCGACGGAATGAATGGCGAGCTATGTAGTCTTGCCAATGCTTTATCTGTTGGTTCGTAAGCAAGGTGTGGTACTGGCATTCCAACCTCGACGCTTCCATGCGTCCGATGAGCCAACAGCCGAAGCGCTGAAACTCTGTGTGGGTCGCGTGCCCTGGCATCCTCCTTCTGTCACGCCCTTTCTTCAAGCACGGTCCGTAAGTCGGACGATCTAGGCAACTCTGTCTGCCTGGATGATGTTTGGTGCGAGTGTGAGGGCCGATAGGTACTTCCCTCTGTGTAAGACCTTAGTGATCTCGTTCTCTCAAACCTGGAGTAACGAGTTCTGGAAGTCCCTGATTGAGTGTCGCTCGTCCTGAGGCTTCTACTCTCTGCTTGCGATGTCGTGGTATGCCTACTACGATCTTCTGAGTGGCGAGGAGGCGCATTGCCTTTGTGCCCCTCTCCTATCGCCACCCCTTTTTCCTTGATCTGGTGTTTCATGGCCTCCATGTCTGCCGCCATCTTCCTTATTAATTCATCTTGCTCCTTCACGCAGTCTTCCAGAACTTGAGAATCAATCCTCTGCCTTTGTCTGTCAGGACTTTGTGAACGAGAGTGACGGGGGCTGTTAGTCCACCTCCTCTCCCTTGCATCCCTCCTGGGATTCTGTCGCTGTGGCTCCAAGTCCGCCATGGGAGGGATAGAAGGTAGGCCTTCGCGCCTTGCACCCCCCTCTGGTGTTTGTCCGTCGATGGCGGATTGCGGCAAATCTTTTTTGTGTGCCATTGCTTCTAAAGAGGAAAAGCTTGATCAAGAGGTTTTGTTCTAGTCTGATATTCCCACAGACGGCGCCAATTGTACGGGCATGAAATATTCTTCCCGTATAATCCTATTGATCAAGATTACGTTCCTCCATACGTCGTCGCTTTACTCCCTGAAAACACAAACGTGAGCTAGCCGGCGGGTGTGTGTCGGAGACCTCTTCGATGCCTAAGTCAGCAAAATAGACAAGTAGACAAAAGTTCTGTGTATTCAGAAATCAAAGTTGTGTGTCACCTCTCCATAGGTGATGTTATGAGCTTTTATAGGTTCCGCGTGGCACAATCCAAGTAGGACTCTTACTCTTCCATGTAGAGTCCTCCTAAGAATCACATTCCTGAAAGATAATGCTTATTCTTCAACACCTCCCTCACTGCTTAAACCAAGTGAGATGGTTTACCATGGTTGGATGTCAATACGACCGAGCTAACATGACCATGCTAAAGCCGCAGACTAGACCGAGATAACTTTAGCTCGCCTCTTCCATTTATTGCTCTCACGTCGGTTTCTCCCAGTGCTAACCATGGTATGTTCCGACCGGGATAACCAATAACGTGGTTCCGACCGGGATAACTTTGTGTGTGACGACCGAGCTTATCGTAAGCTCTTTGGGACCGGAGTAACTTCAAGCCTCTTTTGGACCGGAGTAATTTCATGGCCTTTTTACTCAGCCCTCCGTACTGTGGCCCATAACGGCCCATTACCCAGCTCGGCCCAATTTTCATATAAATTACCCTCTCATATTGCATATACATTTCTCAAATTTTTGTTTGGTAATTTTGGAAAGAAAAATTATATTGAAATGTTAAGAATATTGGTATTTTGATATTGATTTGGGAAAATCACCTTGTGTTGATAATTTTTGCTAAAAATTCGAATTAAATTTTAATAGTGGTATGGGTTGTATCTACATTATATTATGATTAGAAAAATTATTTTGAGAAATATAAACTTGAAATATTTTTTCATCTTTGATTTTGGAATTTATTTTTGAGAAAAATAAATTAATGTTGATGAATATTGGGTAAATTGTTAAGTTGGAATTATAGAGTTGTTTTGGGATTAAAAATTCTAAAACTGTTATATTTATGATATTTTATGAAAGATGGTATGTTGATGATTAAGTTGTGTTCATTTTTGTGAAAATGAAAATATGAAATGTGGACTTTCAAACGCACAATCTTGAAAATGTTACTCTTAGGCATATTTCATAATTTTTTATGTGAATATCATGTTGATTAGGTAATTTTAGGAAAAAAAAAAGTTGTGAAATTGTTATCGGTAGAGAATTTGGAAAAAAAAAATTAACATTTTAAGTAGCTTGGCATGAAATATAGTTATGTTGAAATATGGTTATGTTTGAGAGATGAGTCATGTGAGGTTATGTTTGGTATTATTAATTTGAAAAATTTTAAATATAATGAAACTTATTAATTTGATGGATTAAATTAGTTTGGTTAATATTTTAAATTCTTCATAATTAAAAGTGTGTCATTGGGTTTAATTCCTAACTTTTAATATTGTAAGATTAAAAGTGATGAAGTTGACCAAGTGTGAGATTTGGAGAAATAAGCGAGATTAAGTTGATGTGGTATGGTATTTGGTCCCTAACTTTACTAGTTGAGTAATGTTATCATAATATTACCTCAAATTCATATATGAGATATTTGAGTTGTTTTGGCGGTCTTTGTCAAGAAAATGAAAGAATGTGATTTTAGCTCATTCGGAGCAAATGGATGAATTGGATTAAAACAAGAATGAGTTATCAAAACTTTTATTTACTTATTTATTTTCCTTGATTTAATTTGATGGGGTTAATGTTGATAATTGGAAAGTGAACACTCGTGTCATATTTTTATAATTATAGTCAAGAGAAAATTTTGATATAATTGATCAAGTGTTGGAATATTCGTTTATGCTTATTGAAAATTATGATTTAACTTAAAAATCTCGAGATTTTACTTGCATGAAAAAAAAAATGGGAATTTAATTCCATTGAACGATTGGGATGGTGATGAGTTTTGGAAAGATTGTAATTACATTACATTAATAAAATATGTGAGTTAGAATTGATGAACCTATTGCTTAGAAGTTTTGGCTTTAGTAACCGGTGGAGGATTACTACATTTGCATTTAATAAGGGATTTATGTTGGGTCGATTGACCCTGATAATTACTATTCACTCAAACACTGGGTCCAATGGGGATTTTTTAGATACTTTTGTAATTTTCATGTGCTTCCATGTAACCTTAATTCTATACTTATAAATAGATGAGGGACGCCTTTTTTAGGTTAAGCGAGAGTTGTATTTTTCTGATCATAGTGAAAACCGCAACAGCCGTGGACGTAACCCTATTTTGGGGTGAACCACGTAAATCCTTGTGTTCTTGTGTGTGTGATTTGTTTGATTCGTTAATTACTTTCTTGTTTGTTATTTAGCGTCTCACCAATCTTGGTTAGGAATGGTCAATTCCTAACAACTGTTATCAGAGATTGGTTCAAGTGGGAGCGATCACTACAGACGAAAAGGTTAGAATTGATAAATTTTCTAGCACAGATTTCAGCTTTTGGAAGATGCAGATTGAAGACTATCTGTATTAGAAAAAACTGTATGAGTCTCTTTCAGGGACGAAACTAGAAAAAATGAAGAATAATGAGTGGAATTTCTTGGTCGCCACGCGCTAGGTGTTATTCGGCTAACGTTGTCTTGTAACATTGCGTTTAACATTGGGAAGGAGAAGACTACAAGGGGTCTCATGGCGGCACTCTCAAACATATACGAAAAACCCTCTGCCTCAAATAATGTTTATTTGATGTGTAGATTATTTAATCTAAGGATGACAGAAGGTGCTTCAGTGGCTGAGCATCTAAACGAATTCAATATTGTGGTAACACAACTGAGTTCTGTATCTATCGAATTTGATGATGAGGTCAGAACTTTGATTCTTCTATCTAGTTTGGTAGAAAGTTGGAATGGTACTGTAATGGCAGTAAGTAGTTCTTTAGGAAAAGAAAAGATGAATTACAATGATATTCGAGATTTAATTCTGAGTAAAGAAATTCGCAGGAGGGAATTAGGGAAAACATTAGGTTCAGCCCTAAATACAAAAGCTAGAGGAAGATCAGCAGGAAAAAACCCGAACCACAACAGATCAAAGTCCAAACACATAAGCAAGTCAAGAACTGGAGAGGGACAGAGTTGCTAGAACTGTGGAAAGAAGAGACATCTAAAAAGAGATTGCCCGACATTGAATAAGAACAAAGGTGATCAAAATCAGAAGTTTGCTAATGTTGCAATGAAGGAGATTTATAATGCTTTGATCTTGAGTATTGACAGCCCTCTTGAATCTTGGTTCTTAGGTTTTAGGGCATCATTCCATTCTACTTCACAGAGGAAAATTATGGACAATTACATTGGTGGTGATTTCGAGAAGGTTTATCTTGCTAATGATGAACCTTTGAAGATTGTGGGTAAAGGGGATGTAACAATTAGGTTGCCAAATAGATCTGTTTGGAAGATACAGAAGGTCAGACATGTGTCTAGTTTGAAAAGAAACTTGATTTTTGTTGGACAACTTGATGATGAAGGTCATGTTGTAACCTTCATGAGTGGTTTGTGAAAAATCACCAAAAGAGCCATGGTTGTTGCTCGTGGTGAAAAAGAAGGCACCCTTTACATGACTACGAACAATAGGGATGCAGTAGTAGTTACTGGTGAAAAGGAAGACTCAAATATGTGGCACCAAAGGCTTGGGCATATGAGTCAAAAAGGGATGAAGGCTTTTGCATCTAAGGGGAAACTATCAGATTTGAAATCAGTGGACATTGACTTTTGTGAAGATTGCATCTTCGGCAAACAAAAGAGGGTCAGTTTTTCAAAAGATGGCAGGAAATCGAAGTCAGAAAAATTGGAGTTGGTTTATATAGATGTGTGGGGATCTGCACCAGTTTCATCTCTTGAAGGATCATCATACTATGTTACCTTTATCAACGACTCAACGAGAAAGATATGGGTTTATTTTCTGAAATATAAATCTGAAGTTTACACTACTTTTAAGAAGTGGAAAGCCTTGGTGGAGACTGAAATAGGTCTGAAAATTAAGTGCTTGAGATCAGATAATGGAGGGGAATATAAGGACAATGAATTCAAGAAATATTGTACAGAAAGTGGAATTAGAATGGAGAAAACTGTTTGATAGACACCTCAACAAAATGGCATTACAGAATGCATGAATAGAACTTTAAATGAACGTGCTAGAAGTATGAGGATACAGGCCGGATTACCAAAGATGTTTTGGGCATATGCAGTTAACACTGCAGCATATCTGATTAACCGTGGTCCATCTGTTCCGTTGGATGGAAAGTTATCAGAAGAAGCTTGGAGCGGTAACGAGGTAAATCTTTATTTTTTGAAGGTATTTTACTGTGTTTCATATGTGCATATAGATTCTGCTGATAGAAATAAACTTGATCTAAAATCTGTTAAATGTACTTTTATTGGGTATGGTATTGATCAATTTGGTTATCGGTTTTGGGATGATAAAAATCAAAAAATAATCAGAAGTAGAGATGTCATATTTAATGAGAAAGTAATGTATAAAGATAGGGATAAGTCTGGATGTAAATCTGAATTTGAATCTGTTACTTGTCGTGAGCATATTGAGTTAGAGGAGATTAGTGAGAGTGATTTGAATAGCAGGATTCAGAATAATCCTGAAAAACTTATTCCACAAACTGAGCCACATACTCCTACCCCTAAGTTGAGACGGTCAGAAAGAGAGTCTAAACTTACATAGCGTTGGTTTCCATCTTTACATTATTTATTGCTGTCTGATGTAGGTGAACCTGAAATTTATGATGAGGCTTTACAGGTTGATGATTCAATTAAGTAGAAGTCAGCTATGCAAGATGAAATGGATTCACTCATGGAAAACCAAACATGGGAGTTGGCTAAATTACCAGTAGGAATGGCAACGGGGCAGGGCCGGGGATCACACTCCCCGTCCCCGATCGCCAATGGTCGAATTTCCCTCGTCCCCGGCCCCAATCCCCAATGGGGAACCTATTATCGCCCCCGCCCCCGTCCTCACCCCCTCCCCTGCCCCATAACGGGGATCGGGTTTCCCCGACCACGAACATTCCCCGGCAAAAAAAAAAAAAAATAGCTTCAGAAAATACAACCATTCATCAACAACAACAACAACAACAACATCAATATCAACATCAACATCATCAACAACAACAATAACAACATCATCATCACGAACAAAAGCAAAAACCTTCATCAACAACAACATAAACATCTTCATCTTCATCAACAAAAATATTTTCATCCTCATCTTCATCTTCATCATTTTTAGATCTGAAGATAAACACATAGAGGAGCTGACACCGACGCGAGAGAGAGAAACGGCAGTGAGGGAGGAGTGACGGTCGTGTGTGAGAAACTCCGCCGATGCCGAGAGAGAGGAGCAGTGGTAATCATGTGTTAGACAGAGAGAGAGGGAGGCGATAGAGAGAGGAAATGAAGAGAGGGAGGTGATAGATAGAGAGAGAGAGGCAGGAGACAGAGAAAGAAAGAAGAGGTTGTTTGTTTTGTGTATGGCAGTGAGTCACCAAACCATAAACACACACACACACACACACACACAAATATATATATATATATATATATTGAGGGCTAAACGTGCTATTTTTTTGTGTGTGACAATAAGCCACCAAACCATAAACACATATTTATATATATATATATATATAAATCGAGGGTAAACAGGGCGGGGCTGAGGCCGAGGCCGGGGCTAAGGCTGAAAAATGTATCACCGTCCCCAACCCGAATATCATCGGGGATTTATTTTTGAATACCATCCCCGCCCCGTCAGGAGTATATTTCAAGGAAAAACTGCTCAATTCGGGATCAGGGAATCAGGTCCCCGTCGGGCTGGGTTCAGATTGCCATCCCTAATTACCGATGGATAAGAAAGCTTTGCACAATAAGTGGGTTTACAAGTACAAACAGGAACATAATGGGAGTAAACGCTACAAGGCCAGATTGGTCGCAAAGGGATTTCAGCAAAAAGAAGGGGTTGACTACACTGAAATTTTCTCTCTAATTATGAAGTTGACCACTATCAGATTGGTGCTGGGAATTATGGCTGCTGAAGATTTACATCTTGAGCAGATAGATGTGAAGACGGCTTTTCTCCATGGTGATTTGGAGGAGGAAATTTACATGAAGCAACCACAAGGTTTCTTGGCACATGGCAAAGAGGAGTTTGTATGCAAACTTCGAAAAAGCTTGTATGGTTTGAAATAGGCCCCAAGGCAGTAGTACAAGAAATTTGATGGGTTTATGTGTAGCAGCAGTTTTATAAGATGTCAAGCAGATCATTGCTGTTATTTCAAGAGATTTGACAAAAGTTATATTATTTTGCTCTTATATGTTGATGATATGCTTATCGCAGGATCTAGCATTGAAGAGATAAAAAGATTGAAGAAATTTTTGTCCAACCAATTTGAGATGAAGAATCTTGGAGTTGCAAACAAAATCCTTGGTATGAGGATTCACAAGGACAAGACAAATGGTACTTTGAAGTTGTCACAGGCTGAGTATGTCAAGAAAGTTCTTAAGAGGTTTAGCATGGATGGTGCAAAACCAGTGAGCACTCCATTGGCTAGCCACTTCAGACTTACTAAAGAGCAGTCTCCGAAGACCGAAGAAGAGCAGGCTTACATGGAACGTGTTCCATATGCTTCAGCTATCGGTAGCATAATATATGCTTTGGTTTGTACTTGACCAGACATTGCACATGCAGTGGGAGTGGTTAATAGGTGCATGGGTAATCCAGGTAAGCAGCATTGGGAGGCAGTGAAGTGGATCCTTAGATACTTGAGTGGCACTACAGATATGGCACTTTGTTTCAGACGAACCGGCATCGGGTTACATGGTTATGTTGATGCAAACTTGGCTAGTGACATGGATAACCGAAAGAGTACTACTAGTTATGTTTACACATTGGGTGGAACTGTAGTGAGTTGGATTTCACAGTTACAGAAGATTGTGGCCTTTTCTACAACAAAGGCTGAGTATGTTGCTATTACTGAAACTGGGAAGGAGATGACTTGGTTACAGAATTTCCTAGCAGAGTTGGGTACGACGCAAGAGATGAGTATTTTGCATAGTGACAGTCAAAGTGCTATTCATTTTGCCAGGAATTCGGCTTTTTATTCTAGGACGAAACACATTCAGCTGCGATAGCATTTTATTCGTTCACTTGTAGATGATGGAGTTTTATCTCTTGAGAAGATCTAAGGCAATAAGAATCCAGCAGATATGTTGACCAAGACAGTCACCATTGACAAACTGAAGTTATGTACAACTTCAGTTGGCCTTCAAGATTAATGAAGGAAGATCGAGTTATTGCGGCATTCCTCTATGTGATGAAGATGATGGAGAGCTTGTGTTATTAGGTACCAAGTGGGAGATTGTTTAGTCGGTAGGCCCTGATAAGTACTGTCCACTCAAACACTGGGTCAAATGGGGATTTTTTGGGTACTTTCGTAATTCCCATGTGCTTCCATGTAACCTTAATTCTATACTTATAAATAGATAAGGGGGCACCTCTTTTAGGTTAAGAAAAAGTTGTAATTTTCTGATCATATTGAAAACCGCAGCAGCTGTAAACGTAACCCTATTCTGGGGTGAACCACGTAAATCTTTGTGTTCTTATGTGTGTGATTTGTTTGATTCGTTAATTTCTTTCTTGTTTGTTATTTCGTGTCTCATCAATCTTGGTTAGGAAGGGTCAATTCCTAACAATTACTTAGAAGAATGAGAAATGTTGGAACTTTGTAAGTTTGACATATAGTATGTTATGGATATGTCTTGAAATAAATAAATTGGAAATGTTGATTAACATGTGGAGACTATATGAATGTGAATGTTGTTGTATTATCTATTGGGATTGTATTATGATATTACATTGATAGAGATATGGAATTTGATCACAATGAAGCATTGTGTGGTGGAATTGAAATTAGAACTATTCTAATGCATTGTTACATATTGCATTGCCATTCCATTTCATTGTCATCATGGATTTCGAATCGCACTTGAAAACTATTATTTTGAGAAATGAATTGTTTTTGTGAAACAAGATCATTTTGATTTGTTTTGGGTAAATAGGTTGATAAGTCCGGATAGGGGGTGTACTTTGATATTGGTTAAGTTAGCCTGAGTGTCCATGGTGAAAGACCGAAAACACTTGCAGATGAGGTACCACGTGCCTTCCGGTGAGAGACCGGTAAAGTGGGGATTTAGTAGTGCTTGATATGCCTACTTGCAGACACCAGCTTAGAGATTACCTGAGTCGTATTTACCACCTTGAAATTATATTGAAATTGTTGGATTAATGTGTTTTTAAATTGGCATTATGCACAAGATTTTCAAAATATGAGAAAAATATTTTGAGCATGATATGGCATTTGCATTCATCTTATAAGACACAAGATTTTCAAAATATGAGAAAAATATTTTGAATATGGCATTTGCATTCATCTCATAAGACTGTATAAAATGTATTTGATACTTTGTTAGATGTCATTATGAATTGTTTAACTATTTGATTCAATTGACAATGGGATAATTGAATAAATTGAAAAAAAATGTCCTGTTGCTATTGAAGGATGTTTATTTATTTAAGTTAACTAGTTGTGGTTAATTAAATAAATTAGATTTAAGAGATTATGTAATGAAATCATATGGTTTTGACATGATGTGATTTCACGTATATATATGAGTATCTTTGTACCTCGCATATCTTCTAATGTTATAACATGAGATTATTTGACGAGCTAGTGGTTGCTCACCCCTACCTGTACATGTTCACAGGAAATGTTTTCAGATTTGAGGATCAAACAACTTGGCATGGTTATAAAGTGGTGATGAGCAGTAGTGCTTTTTAATTTTTTTTTGGCTAAGTTCTATGCTTTGTAAAAGGCAACGCTCTCTTATTTATTATAAGCCTTAGGACATTTCTTTTATTTGTATGTAAATGTCATTGTTATATAACGAGAATGAACATATATATTTAATTATTCATCATTTCATCAAATGATGAATTGTCATTTGTAAATGGACTTTATTAATGAATATTGATAATGTTATCCGAGTAATAAAATGCGGGGCGTGACAATATGTTAATGCTAATGGATGTACCACACATGATTCGAATATGATTTAAATACGAATATGAATAAGACTCTATTTCTGATACGGATATCCTTATATTTCTGATCTGAAAAGAGATTTGAAATCTATTATGGACATCATTCATTAAAAATCTTTACTCTGTTATTATTCACTAGGCTCCAGCTCACTGTATTATTTATGTATGGAGGTGACTAGGCACATGACCAGGCTCAGTGATGATTGCCTGGAGGTCATTTTTGTCAGCCAACCATTGTGCCTCTTGAGAAGGTTCCAGCAAGAGTTTAGCGGTCGAGTTTTGCGAACCAAGTTATAAGAGTTAGACTTTTGTTGTTTTATAAACAATTCTACTGTCTTATTTTGCGTATTATGACAATGTGGAATGGTTATGTATATGACGTCATATATGGGTTCATGTACATGTGTTAAATTTCTGTCTCATGTATGTCTTCACAGCTTAATAGATGATGTAGTTTTTATATTTGCTTCCGCAACCCCTCTCTTATATGATTTTCAGGTCAAAGGCCTTTGGTGATCCTAGGATTACTGGCCGGTTACGACGCTAAACCTATAAGGGCGGATTTGGGTAATGACATTATTGGCAATTTATTTTTCCTTTATTAGGTTTCCGATATCTTCAAAAGTAATGAGATTCAACTCACTTGTCCAGATGAAAGCCCTACAAGATGACAAAAAAGGGATTTAATAATTGTTAATGCAATATAAGTTAGTAAATTATTATTTTTTATCTTTTATTTTATTTGTTGTACTTACTCTAGTTCAGACACATTTGATATGTACTGCAAGATATATTTGACATGTTCTTTTACCCATTTTGCAATCGATAGACGTTGTGGAAAAATCCAAGATTTTCTGACGTTTGTTGGTTGAGGCAAGACATAGTCATCAGCATCAAATACTTCTTTGTCTTTGGTGATTTGCTCTATTAGCTTTGTAGCTTGCTTTGAACCGCTAGTGATCTTCACAACTGTGGGATATTGAAAGTCTAGATCTTGTTTTTCTTTCCTTTCTTTTGCCTTTAATTCTTTTTCATTAATGTAGAATCTTTTTTACTGTAGACAGTGAAAATATCAATAAAAGTTAAATTTCTCTGAAGTAACAGATTATATTTCAATATGTAAATTTATTTGATTCAATATTTTCCAGTTACCATAGACTTTTGCCTTTTTTTTTGGTTGTTGTTTGCCTGCCAATTTTTCTTGTTGGGTTATTAGTTGTTGTTCCACTTCCATTCCAACTATACACAGTGTAAATCAAACAAGCCCCAAAAATCAACGTAGTAGAGAAGTTACAAAATCTAGAGAAAATTACACACACATGGAAGCAAATAGACAAAAAAAAATCAAACAAGCAGTAGAAATCAAACTAGCCAAACTAATATGGTCAGAGAAATTTAAATTCCAAAGAAAATTACCACTTATAGAGAAAATTTTAGTAAATAGAAATTTCTCTGAGTTATGTTAACACAAGAACATAACTTTTTGTGGTTCAAGAGTTTCACTGACCTTGGGGTTGAACTTGTATTGGTGTTCGGTAAGGTTATGTTGCTAGCTGGATAGATAGTTCTTGAATTTGTTCATGCAATCTAACATTTTCAGTTTCAAGCTCTGAAATTGAATGTCTCAACCGTTGAATTATTTTTTTGTCATCTTCTTTTTGAATCTCCAACATCCTTAGTTTCAATTGGTTTGTGCAATCTCTTTCTTGAAGTTCCGAATTATTTGATGTCAAGGTTCTTATTGCAATGTCATTTTCTTTAAGTAATTGATTCTAAATTTTCTCTTCTTCTATTTTGGATTTAGAAAGTGCCTTTAGTCTTTCATGTAGATTAGCAATTTGAGCATCCTTTGATTCCTCAAATTCTTGAGGCTGATGCATTGTTGAGCCACAAATGCTATCATGATATTGATTCATTCGCTCATTATTTTCTTCTTCATCCCTTTCCTCATTGTTCTCTTTTTCCTCTTCAGATTTAATGCCTTCATCTTATTCTTCGTTGTCTACTCCTTCTTTCCCTTCATATTTTTCTTTGTGTTCTACTTCTTCATTTTCTTCTCTAGCTTCCTCTTCTGCACTGCTTGCTTGATCTTCTTCTCCATTGCTTGCTTTTTGTTCTTCTTTGTTGCCTTCTCATTTTTCATTGCCTTCTCTTTCTTCAAATGAATCTTCTAATGTCTGCTTGAATTTAGCCAATGCTTTTTTTTATTTTTTTTCTTTTTGTTTTTACCAAGACAAAACTCTTCTTATGGGTTTTTAACTAGCTCCTCGTTATCTATCTGTAACACGAGGGTCTTTTATTAGAGAAATATTAAACTCTTACTAAGAAAAAAATTCAAACAAGATCAACCAAATGCCAGATAAAATTCATCTAAATCATATAAATGGGAAAGAAACTTCAGAGAAAATTACACACAATGAGACATAATTTTATGGCTCGGACAAAATAATGAAACAAGCAACATACTTGGATGGGTCAGGAAAAATTCAATTATCAAAGAAAATCAATCAAGGCATATAAGTTAATTTTACTATAATTGTGGTCAAGGAAATTTGGATTCCAGAGAAAATTCATTACAACGGCAGAAATAAACTAGAGTTAATCAAAGAAGCAACATAAATTGAAATTTCAGAGAAAATTGATTTCAATCAATCAAGGCACAAAGAGGGAAACAAAAAAGTGGTCAGAGAAATTTTGGAATTTCACTGAGAGTTGAGTGGCAATAGAAATCTAACCTATCGAGGTGCAAGAGATTGGATTGGTGTCTTCTGCAACTGTTTGGTCAAGCTTTGCAGGTTCCACTTGGCACATCTTGAGAATTCGGTTGTGTTACTGTCTTCCCAATCAATGACAGTTGTATGTTCGCATAGCCAATACTATGATGGAAATTGAAGTATTTAAATTTTACTAAACACACAAATTTATAAGTATCATAACTGTAAATTTAAATGGAAATTCTACTTACCAGCAATGCAATGACATGCCCCGTAACTTTCTCTGGAGTTTTGAGCAATACAGTTATAGAATCGATCAATGTTGCTGGTATTGCTTCTAGCCAATCATACTTCTTCATTGATTCAAGCAGTTCCATGTATTTGATAAAAACCCACCCTATTAAATTCTCACTTGTTGCAAAAAATAGGATGAGACACAAGTACAATGTAACAATGATCGCTACATCTTTGAAGTCATTTGGTTACTTCCCTTTCATTGCTTTGTCCAATGCCTTCTTTACAACAGGACCAGCGAGCCTCGTTTCCTATGGGAATCTTCGCCTTAAGAATGGTGTGTTTGGCTTCTTTGAGTATCTTAATGACATGGCGCCTTTACCACCTTCCAAACCAAAAATCAAGGTTATGTCATTGGTTGTAAAGGTCAAGTTCTTCTTTATCAATTTTGAATGCTTTTGTTTTTTCATTGTATTGTTGGATGATTATAAGTACATCATCATCTGATTTCCTACACTTCCTTGGATCCGTCATTCCCGTGGTTAGAGCTTGGATCAAATACCAGAATGGGGTCTTTTGAAGCTCAATAACTTGGTTTGAATTGAATTTAAGTGTTTGAAAAAATGAGACAACAGATGAGAGGTTTGATCAGTATTGAATGCTGTAATTAGCTCTCTTTCTTTGGAGTTTAATAGATTTTTTTCCTTTTAAGCTTGAGTCTTTTGAAGTTGGCATATTCATCTTGATGCTTGTTGCTTCATCACCTTGGACTTCTGTTTTTTGGCGAAGAGTTTGTGCTGTTTTGCTGCCATTTCTAAACAATGAAAACATAAAGATGTCAACATTAAATCCCAGAGAAAATTAAACATGTCAGAGAAAATTACACATAAAGGAGAAAACTAAGGTGGACAGAGAAAATTAGACACATAAAATTAGATGTTAGAGTACTAATTGTTTTTCTGTGGAATACATCTAGCCACAGAAAATTTCTATTCCCAGAGAAAAGAAACAAAGCAACATAAACATGCCAAAGAAATTTTCAATAATTGCTAAAATTACATATAGAAGTAAAATATAACCAGAGAAAATTCAAAAAAGAAATATAAATCTAGCAAGCACAGAAAATGAAAATGACAGATAAAATTAAACATGGCAAACTAGAGAAAATTTTCATTCCACAATTAGCAAGAGAAAATAAACAAAGCAACATAAACATGCCATAAAAAATTACACAGTAGAGAAATTTGGAGGAAACCAAGAATTGAACAAAATAAACATAGCAGAGAAATTTTCAAAAAAGAAACATAAATCCAGCAAGCCACATAATATTAAAATGCCAAAGAAATTTACAGAAACAACCAGAAAAAATTAAACATGGCAAACACACACAAGGGAGAAAAGTAATGTGGTCAGAGAAAATTATAAATGCCAGAGAAACTTAGACACAGGCAAGAGAGTACTAAGTGTTTTCATGTGGAATACATGTAGCCATAGAAAATTTCCATTTCCAGATAAAGTAAACAAAGCAACATAAACATAACAAAAAAAATTTCAATAATTACTAAAAATTACATATAAATGTAAAATATAGTCAGAGAAAATTCAAAAAAGATACATAAATCTAACAAGCACAGAAAATGAAAATGCTAGAAAAAATTACACATGCCAGAGAAATTACATAAACATATAGATGTAAAATAAAGAAACATAAATCTAACAAATGCCAGAGAAAATTACACATGCTAGAGAAAATTAAACATGGCAAGCTAGAGAAAATTTCCATTCTACAATTAGTAAGAGAAAATAAACAAAGCAAGTTAAACATAACACAGAAAATTACACAACAAAGAAATTTGGAGGAAACCAAGAATTGAACAAAATAAACATACCAGAGAAATTTTCAAAAAAGAAATATAAATCTAGCAAGCCACATAATATTAAAATGCCAGAGAAATTTACAGACACAATTATAGAAAATTAAACATGGTAGACACACACAAGGAAGAAAAGTAATGTGGCTAGAGAAAATTATAAATGCCAGAGAAACTTAGACATAGTCAAGAGAGTACTAACGTTGTGTTTGGTTGGGAGATTTGGAGAGGGATTTGGAAAATGAATATGAAAAGGTGTGTGAAATTAGGTGAAATATAGGTATGTTTTATTCACATTTCACCTACCTTTTCCATTTCCCTTTCCAAATCCCTCCTCAAATCCCCCAACCAAACACAGCAAAAGTGTTTTCCTGTGGAATACATGTAGCCACAGAAAATTTCCATTCCCAGAGAAAATAAACAAAGCAACATAAACATGACAGAAAAATTTTCAATAATTGCTAAAAATTACAAATAGATGTAAAATATAGCCAGAGAAAATTCAAAAAAGAAACATAAATCTAGCAAGTCACAGAAAATTAAAATGCTAAAGAAATGTACAGAGCAGAGAAGTTTGAATGAATTGAACTTGAAAATTACACAGAGAAATGAACCATGCCAGAGAAAATAGGGGAACAAACAAAAACAAATGGGGAATAAACATGCCAGAGAAAATTCAAAGAAAAAACATAGATCAAGCAAATGTTATAGAAATTCAAATACCAGAGAAATTTACAGATAAAATCACACAACAATCTTGAAGAATATGTTCAAAATGCAGAGAAATAACATTTTTCAAATTCATGTAGCTTTTATTACGAAATTGAAACCCTAATTAATGGAAGGCTAATATAAAATGCAATTAACTACGTTTCCAGAGAAAAACTCATTGGATTGTAAAAAAACTTACCAAATTGAGGATGAAAACCTAATTATAAACTGATATGCCCTGAGATGAACATGCACTGTGATGAAGATGAGTTAAGATGACGATGAACCATGAAAACGAGTCAAAGAAATTTGTGAGGAAGGAATGGAAAAGATTTTCGCAGAAGATAATGAAACCCTAATGTCGATAGTGAAGATGATTGTGAAACCCTAATTCTACTCCTCTCTTGCTTGTGAAGATGGTTGGATATCATGACTGGAACTCAGTCGTCGGAATCCAGTTGAGTTTTCTTGGTTGATTGTGAAGGGTATTTTGGTCCAAGAAATAATTAAAAAGCGCGCATGCTAGTTGAGGGACCTAAGGTATCATCCCTTTTTTTGGTGTCTTTATCCTCTAAATTACTATTATTAGGGACCTTAAAAAAAATTCCCTTATTTTTTATTCGTTAATATGGTATCTATATAAATATATATATTGAAAGATAAAATAATATATGTTACTTCACCGATGAAACCGACTAATGTTTATATAATTTTTTTCATGTGACATTCATCGTAAGACTATCTCCAATGTTACATCAGATATTTTTTAAATTTAAATTTGATAAAAATCAAATAAAAGAAATGTCAGTTCCAACGTTCTGATATCAGATAGAGGAATAACTAAATATTTCATTAAATGAAGGGAACATTTATTGTTTATCAAATTTATAGGTAACCATTAGGCCGAACATCCTCCCAAATGTCCTCTTGAACAACCGGACTTTCTTTATCTGAACCCAATTTTCTGCCCATGTCCGGACATCTGGCTGTCTTCCCAAACAACCAATCATTTGATGAAAATTTTGAATTTAACGTTGAAGTGCACCGTATCAATTCAAACTTTTTACCAAATTTTTTCTTAGATTTGATGAAAAATTTGATACAATATTAAAGATGCTTGTAGACACCCCATTTTTGACCATCCTCAAGACTTGGATATCACCGTTTGAACACTAGGTGATCATCCATGTTCGTGTTCGTCTTGAGTTCTCGGAGGTTTCGGTCGCGCGTCTTGCCTCAAGACCTCTCGACTTGTTTGTTTTGTGTTTGGTTGTACACCAAACACTTTTGTTTTTGCTTCTGAGGGCAGGGAATGGCTTGTTGGCCATCCCCACACCTCACCAGCCTTGGCTTAAGGCCACCGGCCCTGTTTTCTTGCTACCGGCCAAATATTTTGGTCGGTCGACAGTGTTTTTGGTCGGCCGACCATTTTTGTTGGTCAATCGGCCATATTTTCCAACCGACCCTTGTTCATCTGCTTTATGCAGATATTTAGTGCCAGCTGGCACGCACAATTCACCCCCTCCATACACGTGTATAGAGGGATTTGCCTCTTGGGTTAGCTTCTCTTAGAAGCTTTAGAATTGAACCTCTATAAGAGGGGAGGCCCTTCTCCCTCCTCAAGGGTTCCAGAGGTCTGAAATTAGGGTTAGAAATAGTTGTATCTATCTATCTCTATATCTCCCCTCTTTACATATTTGTGTGTGTATAAGATTGTTTTGTTCATACTTTCGCACACAAACACCTACCATTACACCATCCTCTTGGAGCTGAGCTCCTTGGAGGTTGATTTTAGTGTTCTTGGGTTGCTTTGGACTCAAAAAACCTGTTGGACCATTGTTTTTGAAGAAGGTCTACAAGGGTGAGTGTTCTTGTTTTAGTTTCCCCGTTTTTGCACAAGCTTTTAGCCTATCTTGCTTATTGTTTTAAGCTTCGACTATAACTGATAAAAGTTCTGATTTTGTGTGCTTTAAAACTTTTCTTAAGGTCACTTTGAGGTTTAGGGTTGTCTCCCCCCTCCAAGGCCTTGTTAGGCCTTGTTTTAAGCCATACCTTTTGGCCATTGTTCTTAGCTTTGCATGACCTCTCTACCACTGAAATTCAGAGGATTTTCAATGGTGGAGAGGTGGTTTTGGTGTCCTAAATAGAAGAGGGTCATCCCCTCTCCTTGTTGTCTTTGATGCTTGCACAAATGGCTTGTGTTGTAGCTTGTATGCGTAGCTTGCTTTAACTTCATTTCAGTAGGTATTAGGCTTTGTTTTGTCATGTTATACATCTGTTTTAAGTTGGTTTAGACATGCCATGTATGCTTCATACACTTATCTCGTAATCCCATGTTTTGGCCTTAACATGCATCATGCTATAACATGTGTTTTTAGCATGATTTTGGCTCAATCTCATGAAGCTTCTAGCTTTGTTTTAACATGTTAAAGCTCTAATTTTGGTTGTTTTGGTCGTCCATGACTTGCTTTGTATAGCTACCATGTAATCTTGCTTGTTAGCTTCGAGTGTTGAATCCTCTAGTATGCTCCATTTAGATCATTTCAGTGGTTTGGCACCACTTATAATGCTATTTCAGTCCATATGTTATGCTTGTATGCTTGCATTTATAACTCCTTTAATGCTTTAAAGAATTAGGGTTGTATGCCTCATAGATGTGTCATTCTGTATGCCATCATGTCTAGGCATTTGGGATGCCATCTAAGTGGGTTTTGGGGCTCATTTTAGCATGTCATATCTCTGATTTTGGTCGCCTAAATCATGCCATGTTTGGTTGTCTTAGGTGTAGTGTAACACCTCTTTGGTGGCCTTGTATGCCTCATGCCTTGCCCCTTTTGTTTTAGCTTGTTTTAGCTTTGGCCATTGCATGTTTTAGGCTTACTTTGGCATGATTTGGAACTGTTTTGGTCCACTTTGGTCATTTGCTTCATGTGTCACATGATCATGGTTTGAGCCTTTGGGCTAGTTTCAAGCTTTTTGTGCATGACTTGTTTGCATTATTAGGTTGATTTTGCATCATCCTTTGCATGTTTTCAGAACATTAAAATGCTTGCCATATGTCCATGTTTGTCCATTTTAAGTGTCCTTAAAAGTTGCTCTTTTATGCTTAAGTGTTAGACCATTATACATGCATGTTTGTATGTGACTTTGTCCCTTATCCTTTAGCATATTGGCCGCTGATTTGGGCCTATTTGAGAGCTGCCCCATATTAGTTTAAGACTATCCTTTGCATGTTGTAACATGCTTGCCTTGCATGTTGTCGCATACTTGGCCCCTTTGCATGTTGTTGCATGCTATGTATGTTTGTACGTCTAGATGATAGGACTATTAACATGTTGTTGCATGTTTAAGTCATATTGCATTTGGCATGCATCTTTGATTAAGTTGCTTAACATGTTGCTACATGTTTTGCATGTTTAAATTGCATCTTGCATGCTTGTTAGCTTGCATACTTGTTACATACTTACATGTTTGCATGCTTGTTCACATGTTCATATTGCATGCTTAGCTTGCATGTCTAGGTTGCATAGCATTGTGCATGTTTGCATCCCTTGCCTCTTGATCAATTATGATAGAGGTTAGGATCATGGTGTGTTTGTGTGCATTTCATTTGATATCAAATTGCACACTTGGCATCTTGGGCCGTCATGCATTGAAATGCGTGATTGATGCCTGAGGGTCGAGAACCATACTCCTTTGAGTCTCAAACATGATGAGGAGGGTGGTGGTGCAAACATTGCTTTGAAATGCATTGCCATGTCTTGTCTGTCCTCTGTTGCAGCAAACCAGTATTCTGCAAGAAGGAATGGCCGATCAGCAACTTTCAGTGCCGGCCGACTATCAATACCCAGCCGGTGATCTAATTTTTGGTTGATGACCATAATTCCATAGCCGGTGGTGCTCCCTCTTGGTTAGTGACCTCCCACAATGCTCAGGGAGTAATCCAGAAGTGACCTTGAGACTTGTGCAATCCTCAGAGGTGCAGAGTAGTGTAAACAGAGGCAACATGTGACATGGTGATGGATTTCCGGGCGGAGCCGAGCATGCGTGCATTTATCCCTCTTCCCGAGGCTGTTTTACTGCTTTCAGTAATTTAATTAATTTGTTTAATTAATTAAGAGTCTGTAATATTTAATTAGCTTGTTAGTTAATTAATTTGTATTATTCATTCGGACCCTCCGAGAGAGAGCCATTTTGTAATAAGCGTGCGTGAGTGTGATGCATGTCTTCCAACCACCATTTCTTTCTCCCTTTTACTTAACCGCTTATGATGGTTAGTTCTAGGGCACGTTTCAATTAGCATCCTTATGCTATGCATGTTTGCATCATTCATCTGTATTGCATGCACTGGACTCGGCGTATCATACTAACTATATTATATTTCAAATTCCAAGTTGAATACGTGCATCAAATTGTTGCATTTCACATGCCATCCTTAGATTACCCGAGCCTATTCTAGTTACATTTTGTATGCGATGCATTAGCCATCTTAACATGGACTTGGATCATACATTTGATTACTAACATGTTCCTTGTTTTGGCTCGGTGTACACTGTGAGTATTTATGCTTTAGCATCTTGCATGTGTGTAAGTGTTAAAATGACAGCATGCTTACCATGAGGCCATTTGCTTACGTGATATAACTGCCTGAATGCCTGTGGGTGAAGGCTGGATTACTTGAATTGGATCAATTCATTGAAATCCGTGTTTTAGCCTACTCGAGAGTAGCAAACCTCAAACCATTTTCCAAACAAAACGGATATGCGATGCTTTGTTCCAAATTAGGCGATCTAGTCTATACTTGTGTGTTGTGCGCATCACATAGTAAATTCTAGCTAATTAACCGGAATAAGAACACATATGTTTTCAAAACTCGATATCATGTTTAGTACAGGCCGATCTTCGGATCGGGCGAGCGGGGGTGCTCATAGATGACCTTCCCCAATCGTACCCAAGTTCCCGAGCCGAGGCAACTTTGGTAATGACGGACACGTGGCCTTAGGCAAGAGTAAGGGTTTCCTAAATTCTCCCAAAATAAAATATTTAGGTGGCGACTTTGTATCTGGAAAAGCAGTCCATGTTTGGCACTTCTTTCTAAAAATCAATTTTTCAAAACGATTTGTCGGGTTTGGACTCTTTGGTGATTCATCGATCTTGCATTGCACTCTAAGAGATTAGATACAGGACCGTGACATTGAGTCCGAACTGTAGTGAGCCCCAAATAAACAAAACGATATTCCCTCCCGGGACGTTCGGGGACGTCCACAATGCTCTAATAAAAATAATTATTTAATGGCATGTATAATAGATGTAGTACCTAACGTAGTCAATGTCAAAAATTAAAATAGTCAAAATTTATTTGTGACGTCTAATGCGGACGGAGGTAGAATCATAAATTTTATTTGAGAGGGACTAATGTATATGCATAAAAAATACTAAATTAGCTTTGGTACAATACTAATTGAATATAATTTCTTACGAAATAAATATTTCATGAGAAAACTAAATAAATCTAAAAAATAAAATTTCCAATTTTGAGCTATTAGAGCACGTTTGTTTGATGGGATTCACCCATGGGATAGGGCTCCATATTTGGAGTATAGCATAGTCCATTGTTTGGTTTAGCAATTTTACACCGGATTATTAGTTTCAATTTTGTTAGATTATTTTTTCCTATAGAAGGTGTGAGACATAAAACTCAAGATAACTCTTCCTATAGAATTAGATAGTAAAAATACATTTTTAACCATCTACATTTCTGAAGTTCTGGTGGACATGATGCTCTGAGTTGGTTTAAGAGGTTCACACTTGGTACCATTGTTATGTTCTTTTTTTTTTTAATTTTTTTTGTTTATTGTTTATCTCTTTTTTATTATTATTTACATATGCTTCTTGTTACTGCTCTATTTTTTATTTTTATGTTTTTTGTATGTGTGGGGATATATTTTCTGAATACCAACACGTGGCATGGTGACGCCGATGTGTCAGCCGAGGTGCCACGTGTCCTGGTCGTGACGCCGAGATGATCTCGGCGAGGCCGAGGTTAACTCCGAAGATATCGGAATCCGAGATAAGCGAATAATGGACAAGAGTCCTAAGACGAAGAGGGGACTTAACCAAGATAAGGATAAAGCTCTTAGGGAGTTTATCTTTATCTCTTAAAGAGTCCAAAGTAAGCACTAAATTGGAGTTCATAGAAGTCATACTTTTAGTAGGACTTGGATTGAATATATTATAAAAGAGAGGCACCCCCGTGGGTCTAAGGTATGCAATTTATGTTTTGAGTATTAAGTTTTGCACTTGATTATCTTTGAGAGATATACTGACTTGATCGTCGGAGTGCCCCCGGGTGGTCGAAACCACCGCGGAATTCTTATATTTCTATTGCAGGTCCGTCAGGTGCCATCTATTCTGCCAGTACTCTCCAGCTGGTTACTAAGCGGGCAGTGTGGTCGGAAAATCACCCACACAATTTGGCGCCGTCTGTGGGAACGAAGGAAGAATAAATGGCCAGTAACGGACAGCAGGAAAATATTGGGGATGACGCTCCCGCTGGGAGTGGCAGACCAATTGACCTTGACATTGAAGGAGACAACCACAATACAGAAGCCCGTGACCAGGGTCACAGAGAGAAAGACGTCATCCAAGAAGGCGACACGTCAAAAAGGACAGACCAAGGAAAGTACTACAATGAAGATAACCTCCAGGTATGGAGGAACAGATGCCTACGGAGGGATGAGGAAGTAAAAGAATTGGCGAACAAGTTGGCAGACCTTCAGTCAGTCGTCAACTTTATGATGCAGAATAATGTTATGCAGCCACCATACCCGCTGCAAGATACGCCGATGCCAGCAACCAACGCCCAGAAGGGCGGAAGAAAAACAATCCCCAACGTCCCTCAGCATACCAGGAGCGGAAGGCATTCTCACCGGCCTTCCAGGGAAGTCGGACGAGAAGAACCGAGGCAAGAAGAGTCCCGAAGGACGCACCACATGAAGAATCCAGAGCCCAGAGAACATCGGCATGTTCAAAGGCAAGCACTCTGCTTTGACACAACCCATGGAGAAAGATCCAAACGGGCCCACCACGAGGACGAAAGCAGTGTACCAAAAAGACTAAAATCCATAGACAGCCGAGCTCCAGGAAGGAGCAAAGAAGACCTGAGGGACTACCTCAAAAGGAGGCAGCAGAATGTTGAAGCCGAGGTAAACTCCCCAGTAAAGCCGAAGACAGCCTTCTCGGTGGAACTGGACAAATTTGAACCACCAAAGAGATTCAGTATGCCGAGGTTTCAAATTTATGATGGCAAGTCAGATCCAAACTTTCATGTTGGACTATACTTGAATTCAATGGCGTTATATAGCGGGAACGAGCCGTTACTCTGCAAAGTATTCCCCTCATCCTTTGGGGAAATTGCATCTGATTGTTCCATAAATTACCAAAGGGAAGCATAAAGACATGGGAAGGCCTGGCCGAGATGTTTATGGCCAGGTTCGTGACCAACAAGCTGCAACCCCTGAGGGTTGATACTTTGATGGCTCTAAGAATCACCAAGGAAGAAGGCCTTAGGGCCTATGCGAAGAGGTACTACGAGGTGTTCAACCGAATACCCGAATGCAACCAAGAGGTAGCGGTCGTGTCTTTCAAGAACGGCCTGAAAGATGACTGCCCGCTACGGAAGTCTTTGGCAAAAACATTGCCAAAAAGCATGGAAGAACTCATGGCAAGAATTGAGAAGTATGCCAGAGCCGAAGAAGATACATTGGGAAACAAAGAGATAAAGCAAGAAAAGGGAAACGGCTCGCCGAAGCGAAGCCGAGGCAACAATGGGCCGACCAAACAAGAAACAGAGTTGAGAAGTAAACATGCGGTAACTACGGTATTCCGGATCCCAATCCATAAAGTCCTAGATCAAATTCGAAATCAACCTTATTTCAGGGCTCCGGCAAGAGCACCAGGGGAATTCATGGGAAGGAACGTTGGTAGACGTTGTGCCTACCACAATGAAAAAGGGCACCCAACTCAAGGTTACAGAGCCTTGAAAGCACACTTGGAGGACCTGGTGAGACAAGGCCTTCTGAGGGACCTGGTCGATGAAGCCAGGACAAGGGAAGAACAGGCAAGGTTGCCTCAAGCACCAGCAGCGCCACCTCCCCCAGCATAGCTACCACAAGTAGGAGGACCGAGGGTGGTTAATGTGATCCACTCAAGGGTCAACGAAAACAAAGTCAGAGGAGAGACCCAGAGGGTAAGACATTTACAGCATATCTACCAAGTCGGGGAGAAGAGACATCGGCCAGAAGAATGCCAAGGGCCGATGATAGCCTTTACTGAAGCCGACCTGGAATTGGTCCAACATCCGCATAATGATGCCTTGGTAGTATCCCTCCAGGTAGGGGAGTGCCAAGTGAAACGCATCCTAATAGATCAAGGCAGCTCTTGTGACATCATGTATGTCAGATGTTACAAGGAGCTGGGCCTTCACCCTGATGACTTAGAACAATCCAACGGCCCGATGGTCGGCTTCAATGGAACGCCGACATGGCCACTGGGCGCAACAAGCTTGGAAGTACAAGCCGGCTCTAAGAAAATCAAGACGGAATTTCTGGTAATTGACACGCCCTCACCATACAACATCATCTTGGGAAGGCCGTGGTTGCATGCAATGGAGGCAGTTCCCTCAATGTTGCATCAACTACTACGGTTCCCAACAGAGCATGGGATTGAAGAAGTCAAAGGAGATCAACTGCAAGCAAAAAATTGCTCCATAACAGCAATGAAGTCCACCTGTAGTATACGGGAGCCAAGGAAAGCAGAAGTTGAAGATGAGGACATGGAGGTCCTAGAAGACGTCGGGAAAGAACCAGCCGAAAAGAGCGAAGAGGCGCTAAAAAAAGTTTTCATCCAAGAAGGCGACGAAGAGCGCTTCTTTCTTCTCGGCTCAGGATTAGCTAGAGAAGAAGAGAGAGAACTGGAAGATTTTTTGAGGGCAAACATAGAGGTGTTCGCCTAGACAGCTTACGAAATGCCTGGCATTGACCCCGAGGTCACTTGCCACAGACTGAATGTCGACAGGTCGGCAAAACCTGTGATTCAACGAGCCAGAAGACCGACGTTAATGCACGTCGAAGCAGTAGAAGAAGAGATAGACAGACTCCTGGAGGCCAAGGCCATCCGAGAAGTTCAGTACCCAACATGGCTATCCAACACAGTAGCAGTAAAAAAGAAGAATGGCAAATGGAGGGTTTGTGTAGACTTTACCAGCCTCAACAAAGCCTGCCCCAAAGACAGCTTTCCTCTGCCCAAGATCGACCAACTGGTAGATGCTACTTCAGGACATGAAAGGATGAGTTTTCTAGATGCATACAGAGGGTACCACCAGATTGCCATGTACTCTCCAGACGAGGAGAAGACCGCGTTCATCACCCCTAAAGGCCTGTACTGTTACAAGGTAATGCCTTTTGGGTTGAAAAACGCAGGAGCAACCTATCAGAGGTTAGTGACAAAGATGTTTAAACACCTGATTGGCAAAACAGTAGAAGTCTACATCGACGATATGGTCGTGAAGACCAAGGAATCAAGGGGTCATCTTGCCGACCTAAAAGAGGTCTTCAACATACTCAAAAGATATCGGCTCCGACTTAACGCCTCGAAGTGCGCCTTTGGAGTTGGATCAGGTAAATTTTTGGGGTATTTGGTAACAAGAAAGGGCATTAAGGCCAGCCCAGACCAAATCAAGGCCATCATGGAACTACAGAGCCCGACATCGGCAAAGCAAGTTCAAATGCTTACTGGAAGGGCCGCAGCCCTAAACAGATTCATCAGCAGAAGCTCAGATAAGTGCAGACCCTTCTTCAAACTGGTGAAAAAAGCCGCAGACTTCCTATGGACAGAAGAATGTGAAGCCGCCTTAACCGACCTAAAAAAGTACTTGACCACAACTCCGGTTCTTTCCAACCCAGTACCAGGGGAGGAACTGTTTTTGTACTTAGTAGTCTCAGAACACGCAATCAGTGCAGTGCTAATCCGAGAGGAAGAAGGGGAACAAAAGGCAGTTTATTATGTAAGTAAAACTTTGGCCGACGCAGAAACAAGATACCTACCACTGGAAAAATTAATGCTGGCCTTAGTAATGGCTTCAAAGAAGTTGAACCATTACTTTCAGGCACACAAGATTGTGGTCCTAACAGAGCACCCACTGAAATCCTTGTTGCAACAAGGAGACTTAACAGGAAGGATAGCAAGATGGGCTGTAACCCTGGGCCAGTTTGACCTGGAGTTCAGGCCGAGAACAGCAATAAAGGGTCAAGTTTTGGCCGACTTCGTCGCAGAACTCACACCTGAAACCATCGCACATCGGGCTCCGTCGAGCGAAGATGAGCATTGTCCCAACAAGCAAAAAGACTCCCAGCCAAAGACAAAGAAAGAAAAGCTCAAACCCTGCAGCATCTACATCGGTGATACATTCAGACTATTCGTCGATGGAAGTTCATACCGCCAAGGAGCAGGGGCAGGAGTACTGCTGATATCTCCAGATGGAGAAATAGTAGAACAGTCCATCCGTTTGGGGTTCAAAGCCTCAAACAATGAGGCAGAATATGAAGCATTAATTGCAGGGCTAAAGCTAGCAGCAGCAGCAGAAGCAGATGAGGTAATTATTTTTTGTGATTCACAACTCATTGTTAACCAGTCAACAGGAGAATTTGCAGCCAGGGACGAAAAAATGTCGGCATATGCAAAGGAAGTCATCAGATTGGCAGCCTTATTTTAGAACTGCAGATTGCTCCAAGTTAGCCAAGATGACAACACCCACGCCGACGCATTGGCTAACCTGGCCAGCTCAATTCAAACTGGAAAAACAAGGACAATTATGATCGACTACATGTCGGCCCCGAGCATAGATAAACAGAGCACCGAACAAGAAGCAATGTGCGTGGACTTCGGACCAAGCTGGATGGATGCAATCATTGCATTCCTGAAAGAGGGGAAGCTGCCAGAAGACCATAAGGAAGCACATAAAATCAGGCTGAAGTCGGCCAGATTCAGTCTAACAGCAGAAGGCCATCTCTACAGGAGGTCCTTCACTGGTCCGCTCTTAAGGTGCGTACACCCTTTGCAGGTTGAAGATTTTCTTTACGAAATTCATGAAGGAATTTGTGGAAGCCATGCTGGGGGCAGATCATTAGCCCACAGGGCCATTACCCAGGGGTATTGGTGGCCCTACATGCAAAAGGATGCCAAAGCCTATGTGAAGAAGTGTGAACAATGCCAAAGGTTTGCACCTTTGATACATCAGCCAGCTGCTGACCTGAACCCAGTATCCAGCCCTTGGCCGTTTGCCCAATGGGGCATGGATCTGGTCGGACAACTTCCCCAAGCAACTGGGCAGAGAAAATACTTGCTGGTAGCAACAGACTACTTTACAAAATGGATAGAGGCAGAACCTCTTGCCAAAATCCGAGATGTGGACGTCAAGAATTTTATATGGAGAAACATTATCACCAGATTTGGGATTCCAAAAGCAATAATCGCCGACAACGGAACACAGTTTGATAGCAAACTCATCAAGAACTTTTGTGCAAAATTCAAAATCAAGAATTATTTCTCAACACCAAGTTTTCCTCAAAGCAATGGGCAAGCAGAGGCATCCAACAAAGTAATTCTGGATGGAATAAAGAAGAGACTGCAGGCTGCAAAAGGAAAGTGGGTAGACGAGTTGCCCAACGTACTTTGGGCATATCGGACTACGCCAAGAAGATCAACAGGAGAATCCCCCTTTGCCATGGCTTATGGCACAGAAGCGGTCATCCCATTGGAGATCGGCATCCCAGGGATCAGAACCCAGGGAGTAGAGAATGGCACCAATAGCATACTCTTAGCCCGAAATCTGGATTTGTTGGAAGAACGAAGAGAGAAAGCTGCAATTCAACTTGCAGTATACCAGCAACAGCTTGCCAAAGCTTACAACAAGAAGGTCAATCCAAGAGATTTTCAAGTCGGCGACCTAGTCTTGAGAAAAGTCGTCGGGAACAAGAAGGATCCCAGGGAAGGCAAGCTTGGCCCAAACTGGGAAGGACCTTACAGAATTACTTCAGTATTAGGCAACGGAGCTTATCGGCTTGAGGACAATGAGGGCAAAGCATTGCCCAGACCTTGGAATACTTGTAATTTGAAATTTTTCTATCATTAGATGTGCATCATTTTTTTGCCGATATCATCAATAAAGTCTTTTCAGAATTCTTTCAACACATATGATTGATAAAGTTATACATTGATGTTTATTGAAGACATAATTAATGTGAACCCAAGTCAAACTCAAGTTCACATTGGGGGCAAAGAAAAAGCCGAGATTATTCCTTAATTCACTTGTTGAAATTTGTAGCAATTTACAAGTTGGAATTAAGCTAATTCCTTATCTTCACTTGTTGAAATTTGTAGCAATTTACAAGTTGAAGTTAAGCTGAGATTATTCCTTAATTCACTTGTTGAAATTTGTAGCAATTTATAAGTTGGAATTAAGCTGATTCCTTATCTTCACTTGTTGAAATTTGTAGCAATTTACAAGTTGAAGTTAAGCCGAGATTATTCCTTAATTCACTTGTTGAAATTTGTAGCAATTTACAAGTTGAAGTTAAGCCGAGGTTATAACTCTAGTTCTCATAGCAATATATGGGTTGCTTAAACCAAAGGAAGATGCTTAACACTTGTTGAAATTTGTAGCAATTTACAAGTTTATGTTAAGCCGACATATGATCACCCGTTGAGGTATACAGAAATTTACAGGTTGAAGTAAAGGCTAAGTATATTACTACTTGTTGAAATTTGTAGCAATTTACAAGTAAGATAGACCGAGATCACTGTTTAATACTTATTGAAACTTGAGAAGAAGCTTGCAAAGTTTACATTGAGTAGTATATGCTTTATACTTGTTAAAATTTATGCAAGGTTTGCAGGTCAGTATCTTGCCGAAGTAAAAGTTTTGTAGTTATACCCGAGGTATGTAACCCCGAGAAGATTGCACAAAGGAAGCAAAATGGAAAAGCATGCAAAAATTTCTAAGTATAGAATTACGCAGAAGCAATCAACGGAACATCACAAGATTAAAAAACATCTATAGAAAGAGCAGCTGTAGTTACATATTGAAAAAGTTACGTCGGCCATAAGAAGGAGTTTTACATTATCCAGAAATTAAAAGAGAGTACAGAGTGCAAAGTGCAGAAAAAGAAGAAAAAAGTACAAAAGGCATTTTAAATCAAGACTCTCCAGTATTAGCAGCTGCAGGGACTGGGACCTCGGACGACTCTGGTGGAACCTCGTCGGCCACTTTTTCCGCTTGTATCTCGGCATCAATCTCTGCTAATGTTTTCTCAACACTTCTTTCTACCAAGAGAAGATCGGACGATAGCTGCCCAGTGACAATTTCCTTGGCTACCTCCTCAACCTCATCACCCTCCTTATCCAAGGTTAAGTCCATAACCTGCTCAGCAGGAGGAGGGGACTTGGCTTCAGCAGCATCCTTGGATTTCCTCACCAAGGCTTCATCATCATTTTTCTCTTCATCCTCATCCTCAGCATCAGCCTCAGTCTCTGATTCGTCTTCAGTCTGACTTAGAGGAGGAAATGGTAAAGGAATGACATCGGCATTACGAAAGGGCGAGTCAACAGGGAGATCAAGTTTTTTAATCAAAGACATCCAACCAAGGGAAAATCCCCTGTTGCATGCCTGCCTGACTTGAAGTTTATAATCCTCTGCGACGTCGGCCATACCCTGCGCATAAGCCTTTTCATCGGCCTCTTTGACTTCGACCTCTTTGGTGGCCAGAGCTTGCTGGAGCTCTTTCTCCGCTTGGGCCTTCTTAGCCTCGGCCTCTCTTTTCTCAGCCTCAGCAACTTTTTTAACGACCTCAGCGGATTCGGCCTTCTCAAGAGCTAAAGTTTGGGCTTTGTGGCAGCCTCGGCCTGATCCTCCAGTTTTTTCATCCTTGATTCAAGAGATTTGATCTCTTTCTTCATGGAAGATGCTTCCCTCTTCATATCAACCAACCTTTGCCGATTTTCAAAAGATTGCATTGAAAATGAATGGGCGTGCTGAATGGCCTAAAGAAAAACAGAAGTATTAGAAAATATTCTCAGTAAGAAACAAGAACAAAGAATCACAAGTGCAAACAGGAACACTTACTTGAACGGAGTGTTGGAGCATAAGAGCGTAATTCTCATACTCACTAAGCTCAGCATTTCGGTTCAAATCCTTTGGAAGGAGAAGAGCAGTGCTGAGGGCGACACCAACGTTAATATCATCGGCACTTTCACTGGCCATGATAGGCCTATCCTCCAGAGTTAGTTGAGGGGCCCATGGAACGTCGGGCTTCTTTGACGCCGAGGTCGTCGCAGACGATGACCTTGGCCTCTTTGATTGTGTAAGGCAACTATAGGAAAGGGCATCGTATGGTCTGTGGGCATGATAGTATCATCGTCCCCAGCTAGCTTAAGGTGAACATCGGCTGGGATAGAGAATTCCTGCCTAAAGTATTCAAGTTTTGTTGGGGTATTTACCCTATGCCTTCACATACCCATTACGTCGGCCTAAACAAAAAGGAGTGTGTTTCAGAAGATGGGCGTTTTAGAAGGATTGCAAAAGCCTCGCCAAAGGCCTAGGAAATGACTGATAAAGCTTGTTTCGATTTTTCCTAAAATTTGAAGGTTCTACACACAAATCCCAAGCCTAAGAACTATAAAGATCAAGATCGAAGGCACAGATCTGGGGCAGATACAAAAAGAGAAAACAAAAACGAAGTTTCAGATTCAAGAACAAAGGTGGACTATCAGAAACACGAAGAATACAAAGGGATAAAGGTCAAGAATTATGGCAAGAAAAATGTTGAAACAGTGCAAATGTTCAAAATATGAGAGAAATCGAGCAACAAAGCAGTAATGGTAAAAACACATAAAAAAATTGGGAGTAAAGGAAACAGGGCCTTACCAGAACAAATGAAGTCGGAAAGAACGATGCCGAGAAATAGTAACGATTGCAGGCACAACGGAACGGAGGAAACTTTGCTAAGGTGAAGGGACAAAAAATCGCAGAACTTCGCGTTAGAACAATGGAAGATTCGAAAGAGCTTTTGCAGAGAGAAAGAGCAAGAAATCAGAATGAAAAAGTGAAGAAAGAAAGAGGCAAGGAAAAGTTTTGTCAAAAACGTGAAACGGCGGCAAAAATAGGGCATTTATTACGCCTAGAGCAACGCACGCGTCAGACGGCGCAGGCAAATGACAGACGGCTTTCAGGCGCGTCACAGACACGCTCCAATGAAGACAATACACGTAAAAAGAACGGTTAGATATGCATGACAGCTCATGCTCGTGGGAGAGTACGTTCGAAACCTTGTTCTCCGAAGAGAATACATCGGCTGGAAGTGGATTATCTCGGCTAAACGGTTTTTTGAGCCATTACTCAGAAAAGAAACGTCGAAATATCGATATAGGTTCCATCACCTCAAAATGCCGAGGTAATAGAACCTAGGGGGCAGTTGTGGGGATATATTTTCTGAATACCAACACGTGGCATGGTGACGCCGACGTGTCAACCGAGGTGCCACGTGTCCTGGTCATGACGCCGAGATGATCTCGGCGAGGCCGAGGTTAACTCCGAAGATATCGGAATCCGAGATAAGCGAATAATGGACAAGAGTCCTAAGACGAAGAGGGGACTTAACCAAGATAAGGATAAAGGTCTTAGGGAGTTTATCTTTATCTCTTAAAGAGTCCAAAGTAAGCACTAAATCGGAGTTCATAGAAGTCATACTTCTAGTAGGACTTGAATTGAATATATTATAAAAGAGAAGCACCCTTGTGGGTCTAAGGTATGCAATTTATGTTTTGAGTATTAAGTTTTGCACTTGATTATCTTTGAGAGATATACTGACTTGATCGTCGGAGTGCCCCCGGGTGGTCAAAACCACCGCGGAATTCTTATATTTCTGTTGCAGGTCCGTCAGGTGCTATCTATTCTGCCAGTGCTCTCCAGCTGGTTACTAAGCGGGCAGTGTGGTCGGAAAATCACCCACACAGTATGTACCTTGGATCTATGCTTTATTCCACACGATGATGTGTAATTGTCGATGGAGTTCAGTGTTGAATTTGCTTTGTCATAATATTATGGAGCTAAAAAAAAAAATTGAAATTTAATGTATTTATGGTATTAATTATACTAATAAAGTAAAATAAAATTTAAAAATATCAACTAAATATTAAAATAAATTTATATAATTTTTATTGATATTCTATTTATTTAATTTTTTAAAAGTTATAGTCAAAAAATTAAATAAAATTTATAACTCAAATTTAGTATTCATATTATTTAGTAAACAATTCAAGGGATAAAATAATTTTTTGAACATCTATCCTTCTTCAATAGAATAGTCTTTTTCTGACATTTATTCCATAATTAAACAAACATGGGATACACATCATTTCTAACAAAATAGTCCAAGGACTATGTATCCTAGGATTAACAGTCTGATACATTACAATCTCACTTATCAAGTTTATCCAAACAAACATGACCTAGATCATAGTATACAATCGGTTAAATCCCTGATTTAATTTATTTTATTGATTGATGTAATTCAATAAATAAAAAGTGAAAAATACTTAAAACTCTCAAAACGTGACCTTTAAATTTATAATTATTGGTGTTGAATGTTATATGCTACTTGTTGATTTGTATAGAAATCAATCAGTTAAAACCTAACTCTCCCGGCATGCCATTGTAAATAAATTTAGGGGTAAAGTTTTAGATTCTTTAACATTACTCATAAAATATATATATATATATATACTATTTGATTTTTAAAATTTAAAAAATAAGTGACATATACCTTTTATATTAATAAAATCGATTCGATAAAATTAATATTATTATTTAAGATGTGAAATAATTAAAAATCATTTCGTTAGACATGGTAAATACTAATGAAATAAAAATTAATAAAATAATTCTTATAAAATTTAAAAGTATCACACATTTTATAAATATTCATAAATATAAAATTATTAATAAATTATCAAAAATTGGATAGGGACGGGTTGCTCCCGGTACTACACAATTCCGCCCATGAGTACGGACAAATTAATGAAAGGCAATGTATATTCCGGATGATTTGGGATGATTTAAATAAACGCACTTTTTAATTTTTTATAAAATATGAATTGAGCTTGAAGTGATATGGTAAAGAGATAATGTGATTTAAATAAGATGACGTGACTTAAATAGAATAACTATTTTTTGACTTTTTTAAATTATGACAAACAAGATGTTATTTTTTAACGGAAGACAAGTATTTTTTCGTTTTAATTAAAAGACAATGTACTTTTCTTTATTTTTATTTTTTTTTTTTCGTTGGGAACAAAGACAAGTACTTTATTATCCAAAGAAATGCATGCATCTATGTGAACCCCAATAATAACATGAACCACACAGTCACATATGCAAAGCATGCGTATGAGACTCAAACTCTGGGGCAATTTGGAAAGATTTTTTAGTTTTTTGATTTTTTTAGGTCATGATATTTTTTATTTTTTTTAATAAAAAAACAAAAAAAAAAGTTTAAACATCTAAAAATTAATTTTTTACCATATTCCCAAAATACCACTCTCATTTGGCAGAAATTATCTAATATTTATGTGTTCGAATAATGAAATATCATACTTTATTTATTATTTTTTTATTATTATTAGGGTCATATATTTATTTAATCATTACTATTGTGTAGAATTCTTAGAAGATAAGATAATTCCTCCTGTTTTGGAATAATTAATTGATTTTTCAATAATTTTATTTTTTATATTATTATTGGATGGACATAAAAAATAAAAATTAATAAATTAATAAAAAAAAACATAATTAGTTGGACATACAGTTAGGTGGTTTTTCCGAAATGCTAAATAATTTGTATTGCCTTTTGAATTATTTATTATTTATTTTTAGTAAATTTTTTATATTTTAATAAAAAAATATATTTTTTAAATTAATTTAATCTAAATACACTTAAAGACTAACATATTTATATATATATATATATATAAACATTAATGGGTGCATTTGGCAATTGGCTACTATAATAATAAAATAAAAAAATAAAAAAACTACTATCAAAGCTAAAAAATCAAAAAATTATACAAAAAGTCACATATTTTTTTCTTTTTTATATATTTTTTACACAATTTTTCAGTTAAAATTCACAAAATCTTTACCAAACACGTTAGTTTTTTTCAATTCATATTTTAGTTAAAAAGACACCTACCGAACCAACCCCCAACAAAACCAACCGTTCAAAAAAAAAGACACCTACCGTTCAATAAAACAAAAACCAGCCCCCAACAGAAAAAATAATACCTCCAACAAAGTTGAAAAAAATTCAAAAATATTTTGCAAAAATTAAACCAAACAAAGTTGGAGGCCAATAATGAGGCTCTATTTAGTTTAGTTTCAGAATTATGGTTTGAGTTTGTCGTTATATTTTAAAAGATAAGTTTTTGAAATGATTTTTGAAAAAAGAAAAATTGTTTGGTTATGAGTTTTAAAAGGAATTTTAAATTTTGAATTATATTTTGAAATTGTTTTAAGTTTACTTTTAAAATATTTGAAAATTTTCTTAATTTTATTTTTTTAGGATAAATGTTTTTTATTATAAATATTTTTTTAAGGGAGATTTATTAGAAAATCATTTTTCAAGTATTTGTATCCTAATTAATTCATAAGATATTTTTATATTCCAATAAGTCCTATTATTTAGACATTTGATCCACCAAATTCCAATTCTCATGTTTAAAATATTTTATGGACATTTTTACCCTTATAAATATTTTTTGAACCGTTAGCAATTTGATAATGTGAACATTCATATTTTACAATGTGAATATTCACATTGACGTGCAAATGTTTACATTGACAGTGTGAACATTCACATTGACATATTAGCATTCACATTGGCATGCTAACATTCATATTGACATTCATATTGTGGGGGCATATTTTTGTGAATGACAACACGTAGCCAAGGTGGCACCGAAGTGCTAGCCGAGGTGCCACGTGTCCTGCTCATGGCGCTGAGGTGATCTTGGTTAGGCTGAGGTTACCTGCGAAAATATCGGAATCTGAGATGAACGGACAAAGGACAAGAGTCCTAGAATGAGGGAGGACCTCAGTCTGGATAAGGAAAAGGCTCTTAGGGAGTTTATCTTTATCAATTAAAGGGTCCAGGATGAGCATTGAGCTAGAATCCATTGAGGCTAGGGTTCTACAAGGGATCAGATTACTGCAGGCTATAAAAGTAAGGCACCATCGTGGTCTAAAGTATGCTTTTGTATCTTGGCTAGTGAGTTAAGCACTGTTTGCTATCTTCGAGAGATAATTGAGTACTGACTTGATCGTCGGAGTGCCGCTGGGTGGACGAACCACCGCTGGAGTCTTATCTTTTTGTGGCTGGTTGTTCGGGTGCAATCTATTCTGTCGGTGTTCTCCAGCTGAGTACTTGTTTGGCAGTGAGGTCAAAAAACAGCACCCACAATTTGGCTCCGTCTGTGGGAATGAAAGGAGAATAGATGGCCAACGACAGACAGAAAGAAAAGATTGGGGTTAACATCCCTACTAAAAGTGGTAAACACATTGACCCTTACGTAGAGGAGGATAACTGCAAAGAAGAACCTCGGGATAAGAATCCTGGAGAGAAAGACGTCGGCCCGGAAGGAGACGTACCAAAGAAGGCAGACCGAGGTGAGTATTATAATGAGAACGACCTCTAGGTATGGAAAGACAAATGCCTGCAGAGGGACGACGAGATGAAGGGAATGACGAACAAACTGGCAGACCTACAATCGATCGTTAGTTTCATGATGCAGAATAATGTCATGCAGCCACCATTTCCGTTACAAGACACACCGATTCCGGCAACCAAGAACGATGCCTAGAAAAGGGGGCAGAAAATAGTTCCTGCAGTCCCTCAGCGTAACAAGATAAAGGAACATTCTCACCAGCCTTCATGGTAGGTTAGACGGGGAGAGTCGATGAAAGAAGAGTCTCAGAAGACACATCGTACCAAAGAAGCCTACACCAAAAAACATCAGCATGTTCAAGAGGAGGAGCTTTGTTTCGACACGACCAATGGAGGGAGGTCCAAGAGGACTCATAACGACACTAGGAGCAGCGCACCAAAAAGGCTAAAATCTGTTGATAGCCGAGCTCCTAGAAGGACCAAGGAGGATTTGAGGAATTACCTCTAGAAGAAGTGACAAGATGCCGAGGTAACCTCTCCGGTCACGCCGAGAACACCGTTTTCAGTAGAATTGGACAAATTTGAGGCCCTAAAAAGGTTCCACATGCCGAGATTCTAGATATACGATGGTAAGTCTGACCCTAACTTTTACGTCGGCCTGTACCTGAACTCAATGGCACTATACACCAAGAACGAGCCGTTGCTCTGCAAGGTGTTCCCCTCATCCTTCGGGAAAATCGCATCAGACTGGTTTCACAAGTTGCCGAAAAAAACTGTGAAAAGTTGGGAAGACTTGGCCGAGATGTTCGTGGCCAGATTTGTAACAAACAAACTACAACCGTTAAGGGTGGACTCCCGGATGGCTCTGAGAATTGACAAGGATAAAAGCCTCAGGGCTTATGCCAAAAGGTACTGTGAGGTGTTTAATCGAATACCAGGGTGCAACTAAGAGATGGCGGTCATGTCTTTTAAGAACGGCTTGAACGATGATTGTCTACTTCAAAAATGACTGGCAAAGACACTATCAAAAAGTATAGAGGAACTCATGGCCAGGATTAAGAAGTATGCAAGAGCGGAGGAAGACACACCGGAGACAAAGGCGTCAAAGCAAGAGAAGAAGAACAACTCACCGAAGTGAGACCGAGGTAATACAAACTTCAATAGACAAGAAACCGGACTGAGGGCTGCGCAGGCAGTCACTATAGTGTTCCGAATCCCAGTTTACAAACTCCTAGAAAGAATCAGAAATCAGCCCTACTATAGAGCACCAGAGAAAATTCCAAGAAAATTTATGGGAAGGAGTCTGCGGAAGCGTTGTGCCTACCACAATGAGGATGGGCATCTGACTCAGGGGTGCAGAGCCCTAAAGGAACATCTGGAAGATCTAGTAAGACAAGGTCATTTAAGGGACCTGGTAGATGAGGCCAGGACAAGGAAAGAACAAATAAGGCTGCCTTAGGCACCAGCAGCACCACCTCCACCAGCGCCACAACCGTAAGTAAGTGGACCTCGAGTGATCAATGTGATTCACTCGAAAGTCAATGAGAATGAGATACGTGGGGAGACTCAGACGGTGAAACACTTACAGCACGGTTGTCAGGTCCAGCAGAAAAGACCTAGGGCAGACAAGTACCGAGGACCAATGGTGTCCTTTACTGAAAACGATCTAGACATGGTGCAGTATCCACATAACGATGCCCTGGTAATATCCCTCAAGATTGAAGAGTGCCAAGTAAAACGCATTCTAATTGACCAAGGTAGCTCTTGTGACATCATGTACATCAAATGTTACAAGGAGCTTAGCTTTCACCAAGATGATCTAGAGCAGTTCAATGGTCCAATAGTTGGGTTCAACAGAATGCCGACGTGGCCCCTGGGAGCAATACGTTTGGAGGTGCAGGCTGGCACCAAGAAGGTAAACACAGAGTTCACAATAATTGACACCCCCTCCCCTTACAATGTTATCTTGGGAAGGCCATGGCTGCATACAATAGAGGCTCTTCCCTCAACACTACACCAGCTGTTGCGGTTCCCAACAGAACATGGAATTGAGGAGGTCAGAGGGGCAAGTACAGGCAAAGAATTGCTCCATGGCAACAATGAAATCCACCTGCAACATATGAGAAGCAGAGACAGTAGAGATTGAGGATGAGGACATGGAGGTCCTAGAGGACGTCAGCAAAGAACCAGCCGAGAAGAGTGAGAAAGCCCTGAAGATGATCCTAGTCCAGCAAGGGGACGAAGAGCGTTTCTTCATACTCAGCTCAGGATTGGTCGAGGAGGAGGAGTTGGAAGCCTTTTTACGAGCAAATATTGAGATGTTTGCCTGAATACCATACGAGATGCCTGGCATTGATCTTGAGGTCACTTACCATAGACTGAATGTAGACAGGTCAGCTAAACCAGTCATTCAATGGGCTAGAATGCCAACCTTGATGCATGTTAAGGCAGTAGAAGAGGAGGTGGATAAATTACTGGAAGCCAGAGCCATTCGAGAGGTAAACTACCCAACATAGTTATCAAACACAGTTGTTGTAAAGAAGAAAAATGGGAAGTAGAGGGTCTGCGTAGACTTCACCAACCTGAATAAAGCTTGTCCCAAAGACAACTTCCCACTCCTCAAGATTGACCAATTGGTAGATGCCAGTTCAAGGCATGGAAGGATAAGCTTCCTGGATGCATACAAAGGGTACCATCAGATAGCAATGTACCCCCTCGATGAGGAAAAAACTGCATTCATCACCCCAAAAGAGCTGTATTGTTACAGAGTGATGCATTTCGGGTTAAAAAATGCAGAAGCAACTTACCAAAGATTGGTGACTAAGATGTTCAGACACCTAATAGAAAAAACAGTGGAGGTATACATTGATGACACGGTCATGAAAACCAAAGAACTTGAGGATCATCTGGCCGACCTGAAAGCAGTCTTTAATATCCAGAAAACATTCCAGCTCCGACTCAATGCGTCGAAGTGCGCATTTAGAGTTGGGTCAGGAAAGTTCCTGGGATACTTGTGTCACGACCCAAACCCGCCCCTATGGGTTTAGCACCGTAACCGGCCAGTAATCCGAGATTACCGAAGGCCTGCTTAACAGTAATACAGTAAAACAGAGTACAGGGACCTAGCGGAAGCCAATACAGTAAATAAATAATGTCCAATGAGCCGTGACAGTCAGTATGCCAAAAAGACTTTTCATATACACATATACACAGTGCAGAACAGTATGTACAACATTTATAAACATTCAGATTAGGGACCTAATCCTTATTAAACAGTACGGTAACGGTCTATACAGCATATACAGTCTACAAAGCAGTTACAAAGACGAACGGGGGAAGTTAAAACACCCCTAAGCCATAGCTTGATAGGCTCGGAACCTCGCAGTGAGGCACAGTGGTTGGCTTGACAAAACTGGAGCTTACCCTGACGCTTTTAGCCGCGGTCTGGTGCCTGTACACCTACATATATATATGAGCAGTGAGCTAAAGCCCAGTGAATAACATAATGCATAAAGAGGTTTAGAATGAATGCCCTTACAGTAATGAAAACAGTTCGTTAAATCAGTATTTCAGTCATTCAGTTAGTACAGTCATATGTGGTACATCCATTAGCATAACAGTACAGTAAACAGTAGGTCTTGAAAGACCGTACAGTCAATGATGGCCATCAATCAGTAAACAGTAGTGGTTCCAACAAGGGAACTGACAGAGATCTCTGTAACAGTAACAGTCAGTAACAGTAATTGCTAAGGATGCCACAATACAGTTCAGAATAGAGGACATACATTCATTCTATTAACAGTATCAATTCAGAAACAGTACAGTTCAATTGTTCAGAAGATAATCATTTTTGAACATATCTTTACACAGTTGTTACTCACAGAATTCTGGGCTACAGTTAGGCTAGAGGGCGTCTCCAGTCGCTAACCCTACACAGTTTACAGATTGAACACACACTAAGCTACACAGTTGGGAAAGATAATAATTTAATCCCTAATTGCCTCGGTGTGGTTCTATATCTATACCTTCATTAAGATGCGTTAAACTAGGCCTAAGAATGCCTAGGATGAAATGAGGATGCAGAGATGCGCTTTAAAAGCATTTTTAGAAAACAGGGGTCCCGCTCGAGCGTAGTTTAATCCGCTTGAGCGGACATGCAGACAAAGGTTTCTGCTCAAGCGCAGACTCAACCGCTCGAGCTTACTTCAAAACAGTCAAAAGTGCTGGATAGGTGAAATTCACGCTCGATTAGGTGCTCGACACCCGCTCGAGCGTAAAACACAAGGTCCTGCTTGAGCGTAAATTACCCCGCTCGAGCTGACCTAAAACAGAAGAAAATGCTGGGAGCACGATTTCCACGCTCGAGTGCTAGTCACCCCGCTCGAGCGTGAGTTCAAAATCTGGAATTCCCATATTTGAACCTCAAGCTTAAATTCAACTACAAATGTATCAAATTTAATTCCTTTGGGCCCATTTCCTGGAAAACACTTCAAAACTCATAGTTTAACATGATTCAAAGCTCAATTGTAAAAATCAAAGCCCAAAGGTGGTTCAAATAAATCCAATTTCAAACCAATTTTCATGAACAATTTTCAAACATGACATGCATGAATTTAGCTAGCTTCCAAGCTTCCAAAACATGCTCCAAGGAGCCAATTCTTTTCAAAACAAGATGAAATCATGGACTTAACATAAATATGAGCATACATGTGACAATTTCCCATGGAATCAACTCAAAATTCAATAATATAGGCATGCATGCATGAATTCAGCTATAATTCGACATGTTAGAACTAAATCATGACTTGGCTCCTCAATTAGACATGAACCATGCAAGAATCAACTTAAAGACACAATTAAGAGGTTGAATTCCTTACCTAGATCTTCAATTACAAGTGTAGAAGTTCAATTAGGCAAATCTCCTACAATCTCTTCAAGTCTATCAAGCCAATTCTCTAGAACAATTCAATTCTCTTCCTCACTCACTCTTGGTCGGCTAGAACTCTCAAAATGGCTGAAGAAAAATGTTTGTCTAAGTGTGTACAAGGTTCAATATGTTGAGGTAGTGGGCCACCAAGGATGGCAAGTTGGTAAATACATGTACTTTGTAATACAATGTTATTTAATCTAATTTAACCATACCAATTCAGTTTTTAGATAAATACACCATAAAATCACATTAATTCTAAGGATCATAGAACATCAATCAATTTCGAATTCGGCCGCCGATAAGGCCTTCAATTTGCAATTTAACCATAAAAACATGAACAGATAATCAAACAGGCAACAGATAAAAATGTAATATAACAGATATACTTAATCAATTCAGTTTCAGATTCCAGTCAGTCAGTTCAGTAGTTCAATCAGTTCAATTACCAATCATAATCAGTCTCAGTTTAGCAGTAATCAGTAATCGGTCAGTGATCAGTGATGAGGGTTGTTACAACTTGGTTACTAGTAAGGGCATTGAAGCGAACCCAGATCAGATCAAGGCCATCTTGGACTTGAAGAGCCCGACATCGGCAAAACAAGTGCAGATGTTGACTAGAAGGGCCGCAGCCCTGAATAGGTTCATAAGCAGAAGTTCTGACAAATGCAAACTTTTTTTTAGTTTAGCGAAGAAGGCCACAGATTTCTTGTGGACAGAAGAGTGCGAGGTCGCCTTGGCCGACTTGAAGAAATATCTGATCACAACTCCAGTTCTCTCAAACCCAGTACCTGGAGAGAAACTATTCTTGTACTTGGCGGTTTCGAAACATGCAGTAAATGCAGTAATAATTAGAAAAGGGAAGAGAGAACAAATGGTAGTATACTACGTGAGTAAAACCCTAGCAGATGCAGAAACCAGATACTTACCCTTGGAGAAACTGATACTGGCTTAGTAATGGCTTCCAAGAAGCTGAACCATTACTTTCAAGCCCATAAGATTGTGGTATTAATTGAACATCCTTTGAAGTCCCTGTTGCAGCAAGGAGATCTGACCAGCAGGATAGCCAGATGGGCAGTGGTGTTGGGCCAATACGAACTGGAATTCAGACCCAAAACAGCAATTAAAGGCCAGGTTTTGGCTGACTTCGTGGCCGAGTTCACACTTGGCGCCATCCCACATCGGGCTCCATTGAGCCACGATTTAGGATGTCTAGGTAAACAAGCAGAAACCCAGCTGGGGACAGCAGAACAAAAGAAAGAAGAGAAACTCAGGCCCTGCGATATTTACATTGGCGACTCCTTCCGCATGTTTGTTGATGGAAGTTCAAATCATCAGGGAGCGGGGACAGGAGTAGTGCTAGCATTGCCAAGTGAGCGGATGCTGGAACAATCTATTCGTTTAGGGTTTAAAGCCTCAAACAACGAACTAGAATATGAAGCACTGATCATAGGATTGAAGTTGGCAGCAGCAATGGAAGCCGACAAGGTGGTGGTCTTCTGTGACTCCCAACTTATCTTCAACCAGGCAACATGCGAATACGCAGCCTGAGATGAAAGAATGATGGCCTATGTAAAAGAGGTTGTCAGACTAGTAGCCTTATTCCAGGATTTCCGACTACAGCAAGTTAGCCGAGATGACAACAGCCATGCTGATGCCTTGGCTAACCTGGCTAGTGCAATAAAATCAAGAGAGGCAAGGACAATAATGGTTGACTATTTGTCAGGCCCAAGTATAGAACCACTGAACATAGAGTATGAGGCAATGTGTATGGACATGGGACCAAGTTGGATGGATGCGATAGTAGTGTTCCTTAGAGATGGGAAGTTGCCAGGTGATCACAAAGAAGCACACAAGACCAGACTAAAGTCAGCAAGGTTCAGTCTGACAACAGAAGGACATCTCTACAGAAGGTCTTTTTCTGGTCCCCTTGTAAGATGTGTGCATCCTTCACAAGTTGAAGACTTCCTGTATGAAATACACGAAGGAGTATACGGAAGCCATGCAGGGGGTAGGTCACTTGCTCATAGGGCCATTACTCAGGGATATTGGTGGCCCTATATGTAGAAAAATACTGAAGCTTATGTCAGAAAGTGTGAGAAGTGTCAGAGGTTTGCACCTTTGATATATCAACCAACAGCAGATTTAAACCCAGTGTCCAGCTCTTGGCCATTTTCCCAATGGAGCATAGATCTTGTTGGACAACTGTCTCAAGCGACTGGATAAAGGAAGTTCCTACTGGTAGTAACAGATTACTTCACCAAGTTGGTAGAAGCTGAACCCCTTGCAAAGATCCGGGACATTGATGTAAAGAACTTCATATGGAAGAATATCATCACCAGGTTTGAGATTCCAAGGGCAATAATAGCAGACAATGGCACACAGTTTGACAGTAAGCTACTTAAGAGTTTCTGTGCAAAGTACAAGATCAAGAACTACTACTCCACTCCAAGCTTCCCTCAAAGCAATGGTCAAGCAGAAGCATCCAACAAAACTATCTTGGATTGTATTAAAAAGAGGCAAGAAGCAGCAAAGGCGAAGTGGGTGGAAGAGCTGCCCAATGTACTTTGGGTATATCGGACTACACCGAGAAAATCAACTGGGGAATCCCCATTTGCCATAGCTTATAGCACAGAGGCAGTAATCCCATTAGAAGTCAGCATCCCAGGGATTGCAACCCAAGGAGTAGAGAATGGGACCAATGAGGCATTTTTGGCCCGAGATCTAGACCTGTTAGAAGAAAAAAGGGAGATAGCAGTAATTCGGCTAGGGGCATAACAGCAGCAGCTTGCAAGGGCTTACAATAAGAAGGTCAACCCACGAGAGTTTCAAGTTGGGGACCTCGTCCTGAGAAAGGTCGTCGGCAACAAGAAGGATCCTAGAGAGGGCAAGCTTGGCCAAATTGAGAGGGACCTTATAGAACCATCTCGGTCACCGGCAATGGGGCATATCGACTTGAAGACAGTGAAGGCAAAGAGTTGCCAAGATCCTAGAATACTTGCAACCTGAAGTCTTTTTATCATTAGATTTTTTGTTTTTTAAAAGTTTTTTGTTATTAGCCGAAGTAATAATAAGATTTAGCATGGTTTTTTAATTTTAAACTTGTGTAAAACAACTAGCCAATCCTTTGGCGATGTTTCTAAAGTGAAACGTGACAAATAACTTAGACTTATTATATGGCAGAGTTGAATTATACTTGCATATAATATAGTTGAACTAAGTTAGCGATGTTTCTAAAGTGAAACATGACGAATAACTTAGACTTATTATATGGCAGAGTTGAATTATACTTACATATAATAAAATTGAACTAAGTTGGACTCATTATATGGCAGAATTGAAATTATACTTGCATATAATAAAGTTGAACTAAGCTGGATTAATCTAGATTTGCCGTATCGGCAGAATCAAACCCAGATTGGAACTAAGTGCATTTGAGTAAGATTGATAGAGGAACCAAGGTTAAGAACCTCGTCTAGTCTCTATTTGAATCTAACTTAGGCAACAAGATTGTAGCCACATGCTTAATGAGAACTTAAGTGAAACTTAAGTTCATATTAGGGGGCAGAGAGCTAGAGAATAATGATGAGTAAAAGTTTAAAGTACTTGGGGACTTGTTAAAATTCTATAGCAAAATTTACAAGTTGAAGATATGCCGAGGTAATATTAAAAGAAGTACGTACGTACTTGTCGAGATGACTAGGTTACCAAACTTGGAAAGTATGGTAGACTGAAGTCTTGACAGAAGACAATAAGTAAAGTGGCAAGTTTTAAATAACACTTGCGAAAATATTTTTACAATGTTTTCAAGTGTTAAACCAAGGCCGAGATGAACAAATTGGAAGTAATGTCCGAGGTATTTTTACTCCGAGGAGACTGTACAGCTAAAGGAATAAACTGAAGACATGCAAAAAATTCTAAGTATGAAAGTAGTAAAGCATACAAACATATAAACACCTGAAAGAAGAAATTGTACTTGCATTCAAAAGAAAAAAGGCACTTCGGCCTGCAGAAGGATTACTTGTTCAGATACAAAATGGCACATCGGCCAAACAAAAGCTAATATTGTTCGAAAGAAAAAAAAGTACAAGGTACAGAAAAGAGAAAAAGCATCAAAATAGACTACTCGGCATCAATAGTTGGTTGTGTGTCGGCCTTGGAAGACAACTGGGAAGTCTTCTCAGTGACCTTCTTAGCCTGGATTTCAACATCAATTTCTTTGAGGGTTTGATCGAGGCTCTTCTCGGCGGAAGGCACCTCAGGCACAGTCTTCTTGAGGGAGGCACTTTGTGAGACCTCATCCTCCTCATCCTGAGTCAAGTCCAGGACTTGCTCATTCAGAGTTGGGGACTTGGCCCCAACAGAACCCTCAGCGTCGGCCTTCACCTCAGCCTCTTCGTCTTCATCTTCTTCTTCTCCTTCTTTTTCCCCCGCCTTAGCCTCAGATTGGCTTGAAGTAGGAGGGCATGGCACCAAAGTCGGTCTTCATCACAAAGGGGAGAATCTTCAAGGACAGTCAACTCCTTCAGAGCAGCCATCTAACCAAGGGTGTAACCCTTGTTGCATGCCTGTCTGACTTGTTTTTTGTACTCCTCGTGGACATCAACTGCCCCCTCGGCATAGGCCTTCTCGTCTACTGCTTTGATTTCGACGTCCTTTGTGGCCAAGGCACTTCGGAGCTCTGTTTGGGCTTCGGCAGTTTTTGCTTTGACCTCTTTTACTTCAGCTTTGAGGACCTCAGTAATAGCCTCTACAGCACCTGTCTTTTCCTCGGCTTCATCTTGGGCTTGCTTAGCTGCCTTGGCCTGATCTATCAGGACTTTCATTTTGGCCTCAGTGTTGTTTAAGGACTTAAACAAGCCAGCAGCCTCCTTCGTCTTATGAACTAGCTCATTCTTCAAGTCCTCAGCCTACATCGTAAAGGAATGGGCGTGCTAGATCGCCTAGAAAAAGCGGAATGAACAAAGTTAATAAACTCTTTTAGTGTGAAAACAGAGAATAGAGAATACCAAGTGTTAGGAGTTTACCAATACAGAGTGCTGCACCATCAAAGCGAAATTTTTATATTCGCTGACCTCGACCATACAGTGGAGGTCATTTGGAAGGAGCAGTGCAGTAGAAAGGGCAACGCCGACCTCAATGTCAGCAGCGCTATCACCGATTCTAACTAGCTTGTCCTCAATCATGATGGATGGGGCCCAAGGTTCATCAGCTTTAAGTGAACCCGAGGTAGCTGCAAAGTCCGACCTCGGCTTCTTTGACTTGGCAGATTTAGAGGGGTCATTCTCAGCAAGTCTCTTCTCAAGAGCGGAGGAGCTTTTCTCAACCTCAGCTAGCTTAGATATAGGCAAAGTGTCCTCAGAGTCGATCTGAGTAACTGTTGCTTTGGCTTTGGCCTTTTTCACTCTTTTTGGCTTGGCCCTTGGTTAGGATTGCGGTGGTAAAGATCGAACTGTGAAACCACCAGGGATGTAGGGTAAAAGGTCTTCAACGACAACTTCGTTACGTCCCATCTCATCGGTATTGGCGGCGACTGTGACTTTCATGTCGAAGTGGATTGCTGGAAAACCAGTGGGGGGTTAGCCGGATCGAAAGCCGACGCCTTAGCACTCTAGCATTTTCGGCTGCGAGTTCTGCCTGCGGGAGCAAGAATAGGAACTCGGCGACGTCGTTGACGTTGGGAAAGAGGGATTAGTTGTGGGGCAGATATTGATGCTCCACAGGACCAGAGGTTGATCCTTGATCAGGCCTTGGCGATGAAGTAGTTGGGGGAGTTATCGCAGAAAGTGGAGACTTGCTCTTCTTAGGGACGTCGGGCAAGGTGGATTTATAAGTTGGAATGTAGTTGAGCAGCAGAGGGGCCTTATGTTGATTGACAGGCAAGCCCATCAGCTTCTTGAAGTCTTTGTTGGGATAGAAGGTTTTGCAGAAATCCTTTGGAGGTTGAGGAAGAGCTGCAAAGTAAAAAATAGACATTAGAACATATAAAAGGAACAAAGTAATAAAGACTTGAAAGCAAGTAAAGTGACACTTGGTTCTTACCATTTCCCTCTTTAAAGACTGATCGGCTCAAGGGGTAGAGGTGGAGGTCATCATCTGGTGGGAACTCCCGGTTGCCCAAGACGATGAAATAATCATCTCCAGCACCTTTGTTCGAGTCTGGGAGGTTGGCAATAAGTTTGTACTCGGTTGATCTCGGCTTACAATAATAGATGTAGTCTTTTTTTTATTTAAGGCCATACATGGTATAGCAGTATTGGATGTCAACTAGCATTATCCTAGCGTTTTCTCGACTAGCTAGGGCAATTGTACCGTTTATGACTCTGTAGGAGTTAATGGCTAGCTACATTGGGTTAAGTTTGTAACAATGAAGGACTTGGCGAAAAAGGATGTTGAGAGGGAACCTAAGTCTGCACTCGATGAAAGCAAATACTATGAAGGGCATGAGGTTGTCATTGGGCATGATGGAGTCCTCCTCCCCAGCCAACCTGAGTTGGACATCGGCAGGGATGGAGAACTCCCTCCTAAAATGCTCAAGTTTTTCCAAGGTATCCATCCTCCACCTAAACACACCCATGATGTCCGCTAGAGGGACAAGGTGTGAGAATTCAGAAGAAAGAGGTTTGTGTGGGTTTCAAGGACCTTGGCTAAACCCAAAACAGAAACTGGGTAAGGGTTTTTCAAGATCAAGGGGAGTTTGTTTCAGTTTTCCTAAGAATGTGATTTCTTTACCAAAACCCAAGCCTAAATCTATGTAGAAGCAAAGAAATAAAGGCAAGAATCCGGAAAATGCAAACAAGGAAACAGAAAAAAGAGTGTGATTCAGACTCAAGAAAGAAATAGGAAATCAAGAACATTGTAACGAAGTGTGTGCAAGTGTGCAAATCCAAGAACGGTGGCAAAATAGAAAGTGTGTGAGCAAAATGTGTATAAATATACCCAGAAACAGATTGGACAGAAGCAAAATCATAAACAAACATAATGGAATTTAAGACACAAACAAAGATTCAAAGAACATAGATGGATTCACAATAGCAGTGTACAAACGTTACAAAGTTTGAAATAAATCACAAAATTGAAAAAAGGGGAACAGTGACTTACCAAAAAAGATGGCGTCGATATGAAACTCGCTGGAGTCAAACGGCGTGAGTAGTCAAAACCAGATGACGAAATACCCGCGCGGAGGAGATGATTGGAGCAAGTTGCAGAAGCTTCAAAATACGAAAATGGAGGATTTAGGTTTGTTTAGAGAGAGAGGAACTTGAAACGCAGAGGAGGAACAAAGATGCAAAAGTGAAAAGACGGAGAGAGAATAAGGTGTTTTTTATTAAACACGAAAAGACGGCAAAATCACAATTAGTGTGCCTAGGACGACGTGTCTGTCAGGCGGCGCGTACAGAAGCGACGGGATCTGATGGCGCGTGTCAGGTACGAGTCAATGAGGAAAAGACCTGTAACGAAAACGGTTGAGAAACCGTGCGTGACAGCTCATGCGCAAATAGAACTCTTGGAGTTCTTGATTTGACGAAGCAAAGACCTCGGCTAGGAGAACGATCTCGGTTAAAGAACTTAAAAAACTTGGTTCTTGGTTTTGGGTATTGGTAAAGCAGACTGCAGTCTTGAACAGATAGAGCCGACGTACTATGACCTCTGTAATCAAGGGATAGAGTAAGCTTTTAGCCAATGTACTATATGGACAAATGATATAGGTTCTATCACCTCAGGATACCGAGATAATAGAACCTAGGGGGCAGTTGTGGGGGCATATTTTTGTGAATGATAACACGTGGCCAAGGTGGCACCGAAGTGCCAACCGAGGTGCCACATGTTCTGGTCATGACGCTGAGGTGATCTCGGCTAGGCTAAGGTTATCTGCGAAGATACCAGAATTCGAGATGAACAGATAAAGAACAAGAGTCCTATAATGGAGAAGAACCTCAATCTAGATAAGGATAAGACTCTTAGGGAGTTTATCTTTATCTATTAGAGGGTCCAAGATGAGCATTGAGCCAGAATCCATTGAGGCTAGGCTTCTACATGGATCAAGTTACTGCAGGCTATACATAGCGATCCCGATTTTCCCTTTCGATATCTGTTGTATTCCGGACTTTGGTTCCACGAAATTGGTAGTTGTATCTATCTTATTGTCATCCTTTGATTCCATTTGTTTGAGTTTTAGGATGTGTTGGACATGTTCGAGCAGGTGGGTTGAGCCTTGGTCTAAAATCTTGTTGCCATTGATCGTTCCGCTCGAGCAGGTCGTCTAGCGCTCGAGCGGAGATTGCACACTCCCAGTATTTTGGTACTCTGCAAAACTTCTGCAGGTGTGATTTCTACGCTCGAGCGGATTTCCTGTGCTCGAGCGGGTCACGCTCGAGCGGGCTTGTTAGAGCTCGAGCGGGTAGTACATTTTTGTCGTGAGTTCTGGAAGGGGGAAATCTACGCTCGAGCGGACCGATTTTCGCGCTCGGATGTACTTTATTCTTGTGTCTTGGCGCTCGAGCGGGACTTCTTGCGCTCGAGCGTGTCTAGATTTTTGTGAGTGACGCTCGAGCGTCCTGTTCTCCGCTCGAGCGGGAATGTCGTATATCATAAGGCAATTAGGTATTTTTGAATCACTTTTTACATTCACTCTCTCTCTCTTACTTTTTCAAAACCGATTTTGAGAGCCTCTCTCTCTAGACTCCATTCTCTCTAGGGTTTGATCTAGTTAGAGTGCCTCCCTTTCCTTTGGCCTTTGTAAAAGTTGTGTTGATCGTCGAGGGCTTCGTTTTGATCTGTGGATCTTGGAGTTTGGAGCATTTTGGTTTTCTTCATCTCCTTTCCCTGGGCTCCGAATTTGAGGTAGGGATTCCTACTCACTTCTATGGGTTTTGACCTAGATATTGAGTTTTTGTATAAATGGTTTTGGGTTTTGGAAACTAGGGTTTCAAATGTTTAATTTTGAAAAGAGGGTTTGTTTATTTTGGACCTTAAATACGTAATTGGGTTTCAAAATGAGTATATTGATGTTGTTGGTAATATATGGACTCTTGGAGTCAATATTGGGAATCAAGAGGGAAATGCCATGTTTGGGTATTTTTGGGTCACTAGTGTAATTAATGATAAGTGTTGAGAAAATATGGAATTGAGTTGAATATAATGAAATTGGCTCATTATGAGATGGATTAGTGAAGTTGGATTTATTAATCGCTCACTTTTGGAAATATGGATAAATTATTTGTTAACGCATTTATTATCTGTTTATAAATAATTGCTTTGGGCTACCAGTGGAGGGTAGTCGTAATTGTTGTAGACAATGCATGATGATTAGGCAAACTAGAACTAATCAATGGAATGTGTCATCGTATATGACAGTTGAAAGAATACATTAACTTTATGTATTGTTTGATAATGTATATGATAATTGTTTATATGCATTGTGTTGTGTGGGAGGAGATAGGGGATGTACTCCACGGTTTAGGGGAAGATAGGGGATAGACCTCTAAACTGGTTAACGTTTGAGAGAAGATAGGGGATAGACTCCGGTGATACAGCTCATATGCTTATCCTTTGAAGTGGTGATACAGCTCATATGCTTATCTATGGAAGTGTTGACATAGCTCATATGCTTATCTATGGAAGTGTTGATATAGCTCATATGTTTATTTGTTGAGGTGTTGATATGGCTTGTATGCTTATCTATTGCGAAATGGGAAACGTTTAATATGAACTATTATTTCGTTTAGAGTGTGTGGCTAGGTTCTAAGCCACGGGTATGAATTTGGAAATTGGATAAGAAATGGAAAATGAAATGAAACATAGACATAGTGGTCATGTAATGGAAATGGTTTATGAATTGATTTATGGGAGTTAAACATTTATCAATTGCTAATGCCTTAGTTACTGCTCATATTGTGTTTAGCATATCTCTACTGGGCGTTGGCTCACCCTATATGGGACATTGTTTTCATGTACAGGTAGCATGCCGCCTCTAAGGACATAGCTTGGATGGTTATGGGAGTTGAAAGCTCTTTTTGATTATTTGTTTGTATTACATGTATATCAAGTCAAGGGCTTATTTTGTATAGAGTTAGTACTCTTCTTTTGTGTAACCAAGTGTTGACTTAGAAAGCTGTAAGCCCGTAGGGCATTTACTTTTGTTGTTAACATGTAATACTGTTGTAAGAACTACTCTGATGAATGGAAAGGCGTTGATTTTCTCATATTACTGCATGTCTGAATGATGGGTATTACGTATTTTTTTTTGAGGGCGTTACACTATAAAAGTAAGGCACCCTCGTGAGTCTAAGGTATGCTTTTTGTATCTTGGCTAGTGAGTTAAGCACTGTTTGTTATCTTTGAGAGATAAATGAGTACTGACTTGATCGTCGGAGTCCCCTCAGGTGGACGAACCACCGCCGGAGTCTTATCTTTCTGTGGCAGGTTGTTCGGGCGCAATCTGTTCTGCCGGTGTTCTCCAGCTGAGTACCTATTTGGCAGTGAGGTCAAAAAACAGCACCCACACATACCACGGAACATTTACACAGTAAATGTGAATATTATTATTAGGGGTATTTTGGTAACTATGTCAACCATAGGACCTATTGGAATATAAGAAAATAATGTGAACTAAATGAAACATAAGTAAGTGAAAATGGATTTATGAAAAAGTACTCTCTTTTTTTTTTAAATTTGCGTTGTATTTATTACATTTGTGCTGTATTTTTTAAAATATTTAAAATTTAAAATTAAAAAATATATATTTTAAATATTTTCTTATTTTTTTATATTTTTAAAATTTTTAATTTTTTAATTTTTTTAAATTTAAAAAAATTTTGAATCACCAGTATATATCTAAATCATAACAAATTATTTGGCCATTACTTAAAAAAATAATAAAATATTTTTTGAAAAAATTAAAAATTAAAAAATATTTTTTCAAAAAAAATTAAAAAAAAATTAAAGAACAGAATAAAAAATATTTGTAAAAATTTTTTTTGTTTTAAAAATAGAATTTTAAAAAGAATTTTTAAATTGAGTATTTGTTTAGGGCTCTTTTTTGATAAATCCTATTTGTAACTGTTTTATTCCATAAAACCCAAACTATTTCTGAATATTCCATTAGGTCCATTAATTGTAAAAGGACGAAATACCCCTCCTTCGCCTCTCCCGCGTGTAATCGATTCTACCAAAACCCATTCCCATTCCAACTATTCAATCTACAAAATTTCCAAAACAAAAACTGAATCAGGAAACCAGATTCACATCGCCTCCAGTAACTCTAGATTCACATCGTCCAATCAACATCGTCATCGTCCACTGTCGACCCCAGATTCCTCTTCATCTCACTGCTGCAAAGGTTCACATCGGAAGGAGGGCGCTTCTTCGTCGTTGGATTGAGTTTATTTCATCCATTGAGAGTGACCATACCCACCCACCATGAGGAACAAAAGTAAGCAATACCATTCCCCCTTCTACTTTTCAATCATAATGTGATCACCGATGTATACATCCATCTTCTGGTTTTCAGATTTGAATTTATAAACATAGATGTTTTCGGAATTGATTTTGTAAACACAGATGATGTGAAAATTTCCATTAGTGTTGATTACTGGGTAAACTTACATTAGTAGACACTGATGTGAACATTCACATCAGTGTATAATGATCTGAACATTCCTATTAGTATTGATTACTGGGTGAACTTACATTAGTAGATACTGATGTGAACATTCACATCAGTGTATAATGATGTAAATGTTCACATTACTGTCACTGTTGATATTGTTGATTGTTGATGTCCACAGAACCTCCAACCTTCACTCAACAATGTGATGGAATATGATGCAAATATTCACATTGTCACATCAATGTCATACTTGTTTGTGTTGTTGGGTGTTGTTTGGTGCTGTTGGTTCCACCCAATGATTTTTAGCAAATGATAACATAATGTGATCACCCATATAAACATTTACATTGCCCTGTAACTGTTGTTGTTTTCGTAATTGATTTTGTAAACACAGATGACGTGAACATTCACATTATTGTTGATTATTGGCTAAACTTACATTACTAGACACTGATGTGAATTGTCACTGTTGATATTGTTGATTGTTGATGTCCACAGAACCTCCAATCTTCACTCAACAATGTGATGGAATATGATGTAAATATTCACATTGTCACATCAATGTCATACTTGTTTGTGTTGTTGGGTGTTGTTTGGTGCTGTTGGTTCCACCCTTTGATTTTCAGCCAATGATAACATAATGTGATCACCCATGTAAACATTTACGTTGCCCTACAACTTTTGTTGTTTTTGTAATTGATTTTGTAAACACAGATGATGTGAACATTCACATTAGTGTTGATTACTGGCTAAACTTACATTACTAGACACTGATGTAAACATTCACATCAGTGTATAACGATGTGAATGTTCACATTACTGTCACTGTTGATATTGTTGATTGTTGATGTCTACAGAACCTCCAAACTTCACTCAACAATGTGATGAAATATGATGTAAATATTCACATTGTCACATCAATGTCATACTTGTTTGTGTTGTTAGGTGTTGTTGGGTATTGTTTGGTGCTGTTGGTTCCACCCAATGATTTTTAGCAAATGATAACATAATGTAATCACCCATATAAACATTTACATTGCCCTGTAACTGTTGTTGTTTTCGTAATTGATTTTGTAAACATAGATGATGTGAACATTCACATTATTGTTGATTACTAGCTAAACTTACATTACTAGACACTGATGTGAACATTCACATCAGTGTATAACGATGTGAATGTTCACATTACTGTCGCTGTTGATATTGTTGATTGTTGATGTCCACAGAACCCCCAATCTTCACTCAACAATGTGATGGAATATGATGTAAATATTCACATTGTCACATCAATGTCATATTTGTTTGTGTTGTTGGGTGTTGTTTGTACTGTTGGTTACACCCTTTGATTTTCAGCCAATGATAACATAATGTGATCACCCATGTAAACATTTACATTGCCCTATAACTTTTGATGTTTTCGTAATTGATTTTGCAAACACAGATGATGTAAACATCCACAGTACTATACTGGGTAAACTAACATTAGTATACACTGATGTAAACATTTACATCAGTGTACAATGATGTGAATGCTGAGATTACTGTCACTGTTGATTGTTGAATGTTGTTTAGTGCTTTTGGTTCCATCCTCTATTTTTCAGCCAATTAAATGTTCTTATTTGAATACCCAGGTCTTCCCATAGATTTTATGGCAAGCGAAAGAGAGACGAATCCCGTGCCAAAGCCAAATAAGAGACTCATTACATCATGAGGGCGCATGTATACCGTAAAGACATTGTTGCCAGCCTGGATCGCTTTAAATGGTGTCAAATAAGAGTCTCATTAGTACACATTTTTTTGAACCACAGAAAGACAGTGCAATGTGAAAACCTATAGGTGGGGGGTGTCCACCTATCACTGTTACCCAAATCTGTTATCCACATTGAAGACAATTTAGTGTCAATAGGTTTTACATATTGGAGCAGACTAGCTTAATTGTAAATCAAGTCCATATAACTGCTTGTACAGATATTTTTCAGTTAATATATGTATATGAATTTTCAGGGCTATTTTGCGTTGGTCATGCACATTGAGATTGTATTTTTTTTTTTTTTCTGACACATGACATGATGTGAATGTTCATATCACAGAATGATCGTACACTTTCTTATGTTTTAAACCATACTACATGGATATGAATATTGTTTAAAGTGTTCGTGTAACACAATATGACAGGTGTGAATATGATATTTCTTAACACAAGTCAATATTCACATCTATTAATTTGATGATGTGAATATTCACATCACAGCTTCTGGTTATTTGAATGACAACAACGATGTCATGAATATTCACATCTTCTGAGTTGATTATGTGAATGGTTACATTGATGTAAACGTTCATGTCATCTACTTTGATGTTGTTAACAGTAACAAGAAAGTGAACATTCACACCACAGAAATGTTTAAAATTTCAACTCATGTGCAATTATTCACATAATGTGATTATATTACACAAGTGTGAAAGTTAACACCATGCATTCATCCAAAACACAATAACATAAACATCAGATTGGTACCTTAAAAAATTAAAAACAAAACACAAATCAAATACTAATGCATTAGTATATTTGCCAACGCAACGTAATCTTATTGTAACACAATCTTTGCCAACTGACACAATCTTTGCCAACCGACAGAACAATGAAATAGAACCAGCAGACAACTCCCCCCATTTTTCACACAAACAGTCTACCAAATGCGAATAACACAATGTGTGGGCAGCATTTATTACAGTGGTACTGCAACCATATATATACACCAACATCATAAAGGTATTCATCTCCTGTAAAAACACAACAACACAACAATCAACAATAATCCAAATCGATATGAAAATTCACATTATGCAAAAATTAGATGAATACATGTACAGTTCAAGTGTTACATCCATAATTCACATTAACAAGATGTGAATATTCACATTGATATATATACTCTGAATTATATCATCCACACAAAGCCTCATTAAGCAAATATCAAAGTAAAGTGAGAACATCCACATTATTCACATAATATTACCACGATGTAAACATTTACATTGCCACATATACTCTGAATTATATCACCCATACAGAGCCTCATTAAGCAAACATCAAAGTAAAATGCAAACATCCACATTCTTCACGTAACACTAACATGATGTAAACATTCACATTGTTCCACAAACTCTGAACTATAGCAGATCAACATTCAACACTAATCTGATGACCTTCCCTCCACATGACCACGATGTAAACATTCACATTGATTCATAAACTCTGAATTATATCATTCACACAGAGCCTCATTATGGATACATCAAAGTAAAAGGAATATTATAACATTCTTCACATAATCTGAACGACCTCCCCTCCACAGTACCACGTATGATGCATGTAATTGAAAAACCAGAGCATCCGATCCATAGCAATAAAAAAACAGAGCATCTGATCCATCATAGAAATCAAAACATAAAGTGAACATGTATTCATAACCAAAATGATACTAACCTTAATCATGCAATCCTACAATTGTCCAGAAACTCGAAAACAACCACTTTGAAGTAGTTATACTCCAGAAAATGTGAAAATCGAACAATATGAAATTCGTCGTCTTCACTTGAAAATCACCGAACCAGAGCAACAATGAAACCCTAGCACATCAAAGTCTCAGAACGATAGAATGATAGCATGCAAGATAGAAATGTATCCATTTGAATTAGAATGATAAAAACTGCCAAAATTGAATGACGAAATCACAGGAACGTGTTATGTATTAACACAGTGTATATATATATATATAAGGGCATAATAGTCCATGTAAAAATATAAAATTAGAAAAATGGACTTTATGGAATAAAAAGAAAAGTATATGGGACTAATCAGGTTATAATATTCCTTTGTGGACTTAATGGGTTATAACAACTCTAAAATGGATTTATTAATAAAAATCCCATTTGTTTATGAATTTTGAAATTTTTTAATTAGAATCAATATTTCAAAATAAAACCAAAGGCTACCAAAGTTTTTCTCTTCCACACGATGAAAAAGTTTTTTTTTTTTTTTTTGGAAGTATTACTCCACATTACTCATTTTAGGCCACTTGTCCTATGTCTCCTTAAAAAAAATCCAATTGTGATCAATCTTACAATTTCAACCAATAAAATTTAACTAAGAGCACCACGTGTATTTGCTCGGGATGATCACTTTCTTTCATAACATATGTTTTGTTGACATAGGTGGATGAAAAAAATAGGTATAATAATGTTTTGAATATCGGACCGGATCAGCCAGTTGAACCGTCGATCGATCCATGGTCCGGTCCAGATATACCCTCCAAATCGGTAGAAATCATGGTTGAATCGCTAAACCGGTCAACCTAGTCCAGGTTGAAGCGAAACGGGCCGATTTGCTATATTTTGATCCAATATTGAAAAAGTTGAAACTAAAAGGACTTAGACTTAGCACCTCAAGCTCAAAAGAATATGAATTTTCACTCTACGATCATTGTTCCTTGTTAATATGTAAGAAATATATAATATTAATTGTATTCACACTAATTTCCCTCAAATACATGTATAATTAATATTTTTACAAATAATATTAATATAAAAATGTATATAAACATATATGTTTGATGAATATATATCAAATTATAAAAATATTTTTAATGAATGTATTTTATTTATTTTTAAATCATAAAAATATTTATAAAATAATTATGACATCACGATTCGATTTCGATTCAATTTGACGGTTGAATCAGTGACCCGTCCACCTAATTTTTTTTTCGATTCACTCACCGATCCTACTTTTAAAACATTGGGTTGAGTTGAGATTTTCTCTTTGGCCACTTTTTTTGCCTTCCTACTTGTAATGATGAGAATGCATCTTGAGTTGATCTAACAGTCTAGATTTAGGTGAGAAAAGCAAATTTAAATTTTTATTATTATTTTTTTATTTTTAAATAATTAAATTCAAACTGTTAGATCAACTAAAAATATCTTTCTACCGTTACAAGTAAAACACAGAGGAGAGAGAAGCCAGAGAGAGAATCTCAGCTCCTAACCCTGAGGGGATTTTTGGAATCCACCAAAAACATAGCTAATTTTTCTTCCTCCCCCACTCACACAGAGTGACAGCTGCTAGCCGTACCAAATAATATTGTGGGCGACACCATGGCACTCACCGTTTTTGTTCTTTTCTTGCGAATCCAGATACAACTCTAAAAATTCTTAATAAAAAAATATATAATATCAAAATATTTATAATTTTAATTAAATAAATTTAACAATTTTTTATTTTTATTATAATTTTGTTTTGATCATTTTGTTTTTAATTATAACAATCAATTCTTTATATTTATACTCAAGTTGCAAAGTAAAAATAAATGGATCAAACTGAAATTTTAGAAAAAAAAAGTAAGAATTAAAGTGAATTTTTTATAAAAGTATAAGGACTCTAGTGTGATAAAAAAAATAAATAAATAAATAAATAAATAAATCATTTTTATCTCACATGACAAATTTCATCTTTAATAACTGTAAATGAGTGGAAGGATACATTACAATTTGATTGAAAGTATAAAAAATTGACTGTCACAACCAAAATGAGATTATATGAAAATGTAATACTGTTAAGTGTAATTAATCCTTATAATCTCAATATATTTTTTACATATTTCAAAACATTTTGATATTGTTTTAAAAAATTCATTAAAAAAAATACGAATTCAAAATTCAAAAAACTATTTTTGAAACTTCAAACGAAACAAAATGCAAGTGTTTGGTATTGTTTTTAGATAAACAATGACAAGTAAACAAATACCAATAATTTTCATATAATTTTTATTTCTATGCAAAAAAGGTTTTTAACTATCTTCAGGGACAGTCAACTCCTTCAAAGCAGCCATCTAACCAAGGGTGTAACCCTTGTTGCATGCCTGTCTGACTTGTTTCTTGTACTCCTCGTGGACATCGACTGTCCCCTCGGCATAGGCCTTCTCGTCCACCGCTTTGATTTCGGCATCCTTTGTGGCAAGGCACTTCGGAGCTCTGTTTGGGCTTCGACAGTTTTTGCTTTGACCTCTTTTACTTCAGCTTTGAGGACCTCAACAACAGCCTCTACAGCACCTGTCTTTTCCTCGGTTTCATCTTGGGCTTGCTTAGCTGCCTTGGCCTGATCTATCAGGACTTTCATTTTGGCCTCAGCGTTGTTTAAGGACTTAAGCAAGCCAGCAGCCTCCTTCGTCTTGTGAACTAGCTCCTTCTTCAAGTCCTCAGCCTGCATCGCAAAGGAATGGGCGTGCTAGATCGCCTAGAAAAAGCGGAATGAACAAAGTTAGTAAACTCTTTTAGTGTAAAAACAGAGAATAGAGAATACCAAGTGTTAGGAGTTTACCAATACAGAGTGCTGCACCATCAAAGCGAAATTTTTATATTCGCTGACCTCGACCATACAGTGGAGGTCATTTGGAATGAGCAGTGCAGTAGAGAGGGCAACGCTGACCTGAATGTCAGCAGCGCTATCACCGGTTCTAACTGGCTTGCCCTCAATCATGATAGATGGGGCCCAAGGTTCATCAGCTTTAAGTGAACCCGAGGTAGCTGCAGAGTCCGACCTCGGCTTCTTTGACTTGGCAAATTTAGAGGGGTCATTCTCAGCAGGTCTCTTCTCGGGAGTGGAGGAGCTTTTCTCAACCTAAGCTAGCTTGGATATAGGCAAAGTGTCCTCAGAGTCGATCTGAGTAACTGTTGCCTTGGCTTTGGCCTTTTTCACTCTTTTTGGCTTGGCCCTTGGTTAGGATTGCGGTGGTAAAGATCGGACTGTGAAACCACCAGGGATGTCGGGTAAAAGGTCTTCAACGACAACCTTGTTACGTCCCATCTCGTCGGTATTAACGGCGACTGTGACTTTCGTGTCGAAGTAGATTGCTGAAAGACCAGTGGGGGGTTGGCCGGATCGAAAGCCGACGCCTTAGCACTCTAGCGTTTGCGGCTGCGAGTTCTGCCTGCGGGAGCAAGAATAGGAACTCGGCGACGTCATTGACATTGGAAAAGAGGGATTAGTTGTGGAGCAGATATTGATGCTCCACAGGACCAGAGGTTGATCCCTGATCAGGCCTTGGCGATGAAGTAGTTGGGGGAGTTGTCGCAGAAGGTGGAGACTTGCTCTTCTTAGGGACGTCGGGCAAGGTGGATTTATAAGTTGAGATGTAGTTGAGCAGCAGAGGGGCCTTATGCTGATTGACAGGCAATCCCAACAGCTTCTTGAAGTCTTTGTTGGGATAGAAGGTTTTGTAGAAATCCTTTGGAGGCTGAGAAAGAGCTGCAAAGTAAAAAATAGACATTAGAACATATAAAAGGAACAAAGTAATAAAGACTTGAAAGCAAGTAAAGTGACACTTGGTTCTTACCATTTCCCTCTTTAAAGACTGATCGGCTCAAGGGGTAGAGGTGGAGGTCATCATCTGATGGGAACTCCCGGTTGCCCAAGACGATGAAATAATCATCTCCAGCACCTTTGTTCGAGTCTGGGAGGTTGGCAATAAGTTTGTTCTCGGTTGATCTCGGCTTACGGTAATAGATGTAGTCTTTTTCTGATTTAAGGCCACACATGGTATAGCAATATTGGATGTCGGCTAGTGTTATCCTAGCATTTTCTCGGCTAGCTAGGGCAATTATACCGTTTATGACTTTGTAGGAGTTAATGGCTAATTGCATTGGGTTAAGTTTGTAATAATGAAGGACTTGGCGAAAAAGGATGTTGAGAGGGAACCTAAGTCTGCACTCGATGAAAGCAAATACTATGAAGGGCATGAGGTTGTCATTGGGCATGATAGAGTCCTCCTCCCCAGCCAACCTGAGTTGGACATCGGCAGGGATGGAGAACTCCCTCCTAAAATGCTTAAGTTTTTTCGGGGTATCCATCCTCTACCTAAACATACCCATGACGTCCGCTAGAGGGACAAGGTGTGAGAATTCAGAAGAAAGAGGTTTGTGGGTTTCAAGGACCTCGGCTAAACCCAAAACAGAAACTGGGGTAAGGGTTTTTCAAGATCAAGGAGAGTTTGTTTCAGTTTTCCTAAGAATGTGACTTCTTTACCAAAACCCAAGCCTAAATCTATGTAGAAGCAAAGAAATAAAGGCAAGAATCTGGAAAATGCAAACAAGGAAACAGAAAAAAGAGTGTGATTCAGACTCAAGAAAGAAATAGGAAATCAAGAACATTGTAACGAAGTGTGTGCAAGTGTGCAAAGCCAAGAACGGTGGCAAAATAGCAAGTGTGTGAGCAAAATGTGTATAAATATACCCAGAAATAGATTGGACAGAAGCAAAATCATAAACAAAAATGATGGAATTTAAGACACAAACAAAGATTCAAAGAACATAGATGGATTCACAATACCAGTGTACAAACGTAACGAAGTTTGAAATAAATCAAAAAATTGAAAAAAGGGGAACAGTGACTTATCGAAAAAGATGGCGTCGATATGAAACTCCCTGGAGTCAGACAGCGTGAGTAGTCAAAACCAGATGACGAAATACCCGCCGGAGGAGATGATTGGAGCAAGTTGCAGAAGCTTCAAAATACGAAAATAGAGGATTTAGGTTTGTTTAGAGAGAGAGAGGAACTTGAAACGCAGAAGAGGAACGAAGATGCAAAAGTGAAAAGACGGAGAGAGAATAAGGTGTTTTTGATTAAACACGAAAAGACGGCAAAATCACAATTAGTGTGCCTAGGACGACGTGTCTGTTAGGCGGCGCGCGCAGAAGCGACGGGATCTGATGGCGCGTGTCAGGTACGAGTCAATAAGAAAAAGACCTGTAACGAAAACGGTTGAGAAACCGTGCATGACAACTCATGCGCAAATAGAACTCTTGGAGTTCTTGATTTGATGAAGCAAAGACCTCGGCTAGGAGGACGATCTCGATTAAAGAACTTAAAAAACTTGGTTCTTGGTTTTGGGTATTGGTAAAGCGGACTGCAGTCTTGAACAGATAGAGCCGACGTACTATGACCTCTGTAATCAAGGGATAGAGTAAGCTTTTAGCCAATGTACTATATGAACAAATGATATAGGTTCTATCACCTCAGGATGCCGAGATAATAGAACCTAGGGGGCAATTGTGGGGGCATATTTTTGTGAATGATAACACGTGGCTAAGGTGGCACCAAAGTGCCAGCCGAGGTGCCACGTGTTCTGGTCATGGCGCTGAGGTGATCTCGACTAGGCTAAGGTTATTTGCGAAGATACCAGAATTCGAAATGAACGGATAAAGAACAAGAGTCCTAGAATGGGGAAGAACCTCAGTCTAGATAAGGATAAGGCTCTTAGGAAGTTTATCTTTATCTATTAGAGGGTCTAGGATGAGCATTGAGCCAAAATCCATTGAGGCTAGGCTTCTACATGAATCAGGTTACTGCAGGCTATAAAAGTAAGGCGCCCTCGTGGGTCTAAGGTATGCTTTTTGTATCTTGGCTAGTGAGTTAAGCACTGTTTGTTATCTTTGAGAGATAATTGAGTACTGACTTGATCGTCGGAGTGCCCTCGGGTGGACGAACCACCGCCGGAGTCTTATCTTTCTGTGGCAGGTTGTTCGGGCGCAATCTATTCTGCTGGTGTTCTGCACCTGAGTACCTATTTGGCAGTGAGGTCAGAAAACAGCACCCACACATACCACGGAACATTTACACGATAAATGTGAATATTATTATTAGGGGTATTTTGGTAACTATGTCAACCATAGGACTTATTGGAATATAAGAAAATAATGTGGACTAAATGAAACATAAGTAAGTGAAAATGGATTTATGAAAAAGTACCCTTTTTTTTTTTAAATTTGCGTTGTATTTATTACATTTGTGTTGTATTTTTTAAAATATTTAAAATTAAAAATTAAAAAAAATTATTTTAAATATTTTCTTATTTTTTTTATATTTTTAAAATTTTTAATTTTTTAATTTTTTTAAATTTAAAAAAATTTTGAATCCCCAATATATATCTAAATCATAACAAATTATTTGGCCATTACTTAAAAAAATAATAAAATATTTTTTGAAAAAATTAAAAATTAAAAAATATTTTTTCAAAAAAAATTTAAAAAATTAAAGAACAGAATAAAAAATATTTGTAAAATATTTTTTTGTTTTAAAAATAGAATTTTAAAAAGAATTTTTAAATTGAGTATTTGTTTATGAATTTTGAAATTTTTTAATTAGAATCAATATTTCAAAATAAAGCCAAAGGCTACCAAAGTTTTCCTCTTCCACACGATGAAAAAGTTTTTTTTTTTTTTTTTTTGAAGTATTACTCCACATTACTCATTTTAGGCCACTTGTCCTATGTCTCCTTAAAAAAAATCCAATTGTGATCAATCTTACAATTTCAACCAATAAAATTTAACTAAGAGCACCACGTGTATTTGCTCGGGTTGATCACTTTCTTTCCAGTAAAAAAAAAAAAAAAAATCCAATCATTTCATAATTTTCCTCACATCATTTTAAAAAAAAATAAAATAATGATATGCAAATAAAAAAATTATATGATATTTTCATATAGAATGATATAGCTAAATAAAGACCATTCATTTTAAAGTAAAATAACCATAAAAATAAATTTATTTACAATATTGACACTATTATACCGTTGTTATAGAATTTATGTATAAATTAAATTCTCTTAGAAAAAATCTCCACAGGACACAAAAAGTGAGAGAAACTACTGATTGTGGAAGGAGAAGACACACATGATTTTCCCATGCAAAAATGCTTCCTATCCCACTGGGGGTCGACCCCTAGTGAGGTGTCACTGGGGGATTGGTCCAAAAAAAAACTGTTTTTTTTTTTTTTTTAAGTTTTCGGCCAGTGGGGGCGCGCCAAGTCACTGGGGGCACGACCCCCACTGGGGGTATGCAGCGCGGTTGTTTTCCCATGAGTGTATGTGTTATCTCATGTTTCTGAGCTTGATTTTATTTATAGATCAGATAAAATGTGTGAAAATTTTATTTATTTATTTATTTATTTATTTATTTTGGTCCATCAGACAAGGTATGTCAACAAAATTTACGTTTTTTTGATTAGTTTGAAGTTGTAGAATTCATTACCTTTCAATAGAATTAATACACATTTTAAATGAAAGTTTAATTATCTTAATCCTGTGTTTGATTGGAGAATTTGAGAAGGGATTTGGAAATAAAATATATATATATATATATATATTTTACCTAATTTCACACACATTTTTCTTTTTTCTTTCCAAATCCCTTCCAAAATCTCTCAACCAAACGTAGTATGAATCAATCATAACATATGTTTTGTTGACATAGGTGGATGAAAAAAATAGGTATAATAATGTTTTGAAAACCGGACCGGATCGGCCAGTTGAACCATCGACCGGTCCATGGTCCGGTCCAGATATACCCTCTAAATCGGTAGAAACCGTGGTTGAATCGCTAAATCGGTCAACCTGGTCCAGGTTGAAGCGAAACGGACCGATTTGCTATATTTTGATCCAATATTGAAAAAGTTGAAACTAAAAGGACTTAGACCTAACACCTCGAGCTCAAAAGAATATGAATTTTCACTGTACGACCATTGTTCCTTGTTAATATGTAAGAAATATATGATATTAATTGTATTTAAACTAATTTTCTTCAAATACATGTATAATTAATATTTTTACAAATAATATTAATATAAAAATGTATATAAACATATATGTTTGATGAATATATATTAAATTATAAAAATATTTATAAAATAATTATGACATCACGATTCGATTCCAATTCTATTTGATGGTTGAATCAGTGATCCATTCACCCAATCTTTTTTTCAATTCACTCACCGATCCTACTTTTAAAACATTGGGTATAACAAGTGTCCTTGGCGCCTAAACCTTGAGTTGAGATTTTCTCCTTGGCCACTTTTTTTGCCTTTCTACTTGTAATGGTGGGGATGCATCTTGAGTTGATCTAACAGTCTAGTTTTAGGTGAGAAAAACAAATTTAAATTATTTTTTATTATTTTTTTATTTTTAAATAATTAAATTTAAACCGTTAGATCAACTAAAAATATATTTCTACCGTTACAAGTAAAACACAGGGGAGAGAGAAGCCGGAGAGAGAATCTCAGCTCCTAACCCTGAGGGGATTTTTGGAATCCACCAAAAACATAGCTAATTTTTCTTCCTCCCCCACTCACACAGTGACAGTTGCTAACCGTACCAAATAATATTGTGGGCGCGCTCACCATTTTTGTTCTTTTCTTGCGAATCCAGATACATCTCTAAAAATTCTTAATAAAAAAAAATTGGCAAATTATATATACCTCCCTTGAAGTTTGGCTAAATTACAGATACTCTCTTGAGGTTTCGGAAATTACATCCCGCCCCTTAAAGTTTGTATTTTCATAACAACTTGTCCCTTGAGGTTTAAACTTCATAACAAATTACCCCTTAATTTGTTATGCAAATATAACATTCAGGAGAAAATTTGTAATTTCTCAAACCTCAGAGAGGTATTTGTAATTTAGCCAAACCTCGAGGGATATATGTAATTTGCCCTAAAAAAATATATAATATCAAAATATTTATAATTTTAATTAAATAAATTTAACAATTTTTTATTTTTATTATAATTTTATTTTGATTATTTTATTTTTAATTATAACAATCAATTCTTTATATTTATACTCAAGTTGCAAAGTAAAAGTAAATGGAACAAACTGAAATTTTAGAAAAAAAAAAGTAAGAATTAAAGTGAATTTTTTATAAAAGTATAAGGACTCTAGTGTGATAAAAAAAAAATTAAAAAAAAAAAAAATCATGTTTATCTCACATGACAAATTTCATCTTTAATAACTGTAAATGAGTGAAAGGATACATTACAATTTGATTGAAAGTATAAAAAATTGACTGTGACAACCAAAATGAGATTATATGAAAATGTAATACTGTTAAGTGTAATTAATCCTTATAATCTCAATATACTTTTTACATATTTCAAAACACTTTGATATTATTTAAAAAAATTCATTAAAAAAAATACGAATTCAAAATTTAAAAAACTATTTTTGAAACTTCAAACCAAACAAAATGCAAGTGTTTGGTATTGTTTTTAGATAAACAATGACAAGTAAACAAATACCAATAATTTTCATATAATTTTTATTTCTATACAAAAAAAAAAAATTAGCTATTTATAAAAGTTTTTTAAAAAGGGGTCTTCTTAAAAACAATTTATTCTGGTTTCAAGAACAAAAAAAACAGGAAAACAAAAAATCCATACAAAAGTTTGCTTTTTTAAAGACCCCAACCCAACCCCACCAAAAGAAAGTGAAAAAAAAAAAAGGACAGAGAAACCAAAATAAAGTTACAAAAGCAAAATATCAAAAACATTTGCATTCCCTAAAGTAGGATACATGATTACATATTTTTTTTTAGGTAATTATACATGATTACGTACACAAAACATGAGAATTTACTCTTAATTAGAAAGCCTAAATGAACTCACTCTCATCAAAATGGAAGTAACTGTCAAAATCAACAGGATTCATAAACAACTCCATGTCCAAACCATGAGAACCAGTCATTAGCTCAGGCCACACAACAACCGAGTCCAATGACGATACATTCTCAGACAACCGATCACTCTGAGCCTCTAATTCCTTCGATTCTTCATTTATCGAAGCGAATTGTGAACGTGAGAGATGATGATATTGCTCGATTGGACTCTTCGATTCAAAATTAATTAAACAAGAATCCAGAGGATGATCAGAATCTGAAATGTTTTGTAAAGGATCAACGAGTGTTATTGTTGCTCTGCATGTATGGTGGCCAAAGTATGTGGTTTGGTACATGTTTGGGTCCTCTTGGATTCTTTGGACTTGCTTAGTTGCTCTGCAGCCTCGAGCAACCTTGTGTGTGCACCTAAAGTAGTTCCTGCCAACCACAAAAAAAGATATATATAAGTTGTTATCACGGTTTTAAATAGCAGTATTGAAAGACGTATTGTTATCAATTGTAGTGTAAAGATATCACGAGTTGTCGCATTCGTTAATTTTTTTTAAATCATGAGCTTTATAGGAGACTAATCAACTTTATATGTATTGTGAATTGATTATAAACTTATACATATTAGAAACTAATTTTTGAAAAATACGTCTATTGTTCAAATCCACCTCACCTAGAAGTGAATAAAATCAGTGAATCCGTGATAAAATATGTTTGTTTTCCTAAAAATTTAAACTCATAATTTTAGATATTGTTTAGTTTTTTAAGTTTAAAAAAAATAAAAATAAATCTCTTAATGATACCTTGGAAATTTGGCATTGAGGATCTCTTTTTGTCCATATTTCCTCCATGCATGACCATCTTCCGTTGAGGGTGAGACTTCCGTCCATGAATCTAAAATCTTTCTGTAATCAAGAAAGTTTAATATTGTAAAACATATTTACAAAAAATATAAAAATAAAAAATCCAAATTCATCTTTTTTTATTCCCCTTTTGAGGTGGACTCCACTTGTGACAGTGACATGAAAGTGAAATAAGCTATTAAGAGAGAAGCCTAATGAGACAGATGGATTCTTTCTATTGCACAACATCAATTCACTAGGAGTTTCCCAATAGGATCCATTTTCATCTTTATACATAGTGAATAATTCCAAATCATTTACAAATTTACCAACATCTATGTGAAATAACTAAGAAATAATAATAGAAATAAGAAAAATGAATAATGCTTGGGACCCCTTTTAGGGATCACCCCTCACCCCTTTGCCATGTGGCAGGGGGTGATTGGTGGAGCAGGAAAAAAAGAAAAAAGAAAAAGAAAAGATGACCAATGAGAGAGAGAGGGGGTCAAAGGGGGTGAGGGGAAAAGGGAGATGAATCATTACTCAAGAAAAATATGATGGAAAAAAAAAAAAAAGTTTGTTTTTAAATCCCAATTAATCCAAATGGAAGTTATTTTTTTTTATTTTTAAATTAAAAAGGGTCGCGGAGGCTTGTTGCCAGCCCGAGCCAAGACACATCACCGTGTAAGGACACCACGCTGAGAGACGATAAAGGATCGAACCCAAATAAAAGTATTTTGGGGCTGATCCCTAATCTCTGAACCCACCCCTCAGGGTCTAATGGTAATACTTTATCCATCTCAAATTATTTATTTATTTATTTTGAATAAAAAAAAAAAGAAGAAGATAAATAATCTATTTTCACCATTTTAGACATCTTAAAAAATCATCTATATTATTTATTTTATTTCTTAACCATTTAAAAAAATTATTTACAATAATTAATTGAGAATTTAGAATTTACTTTTTTATTACAAAAATACATTATATAGTCACATGATTAAAACACGAAAACATACAAAATAAACAAACATATTGAGACGAATGGAGTAATAATTAAAAAAAAAAATTGCTCTAGCCAGCACTCTGAGTTGACAATAATATTGATAGATATGTAAATATATATATGTATATATATATATATATAATAATACAATTAAAATAAGACTTTAGTACAATTTAAATTTTTAAAAAAAAATTATTTATACACATGATTTCAAATTTTTTTTCTTTTAAATTTTAAAATTAGTACTATTTTATTTTTAAAATAAAATTTTAATTATTTATCTTAAGTTCATGCTAATATATATATAGTTAAAAGAATACTTTAAAATTTATAAGAAAAAAAATCAATAATAATGTGATAATATTATTATTATAAATAAATCTAATTTTATTCATCATGTGTATTTTAATATCTTATTTTAAAATAAAATATTCACATTACTTCGTATTAATTTAGTAATCTACCTCCTCTTGTAACAACCCCTCCGATCCTTCACCGGCGGCGACCTCTTACTACTCTCGCCGGAATCTACAGAAGTCTGATCACCGGAGCTGAGAGTACTCGCCGGAATCTGACACACCTCACCGGAATCATTACAAGACATCAACACAGAGAGAGTGTCAGTGAAAGATCTCAAGATTTTGACCCCAATCTCTTCAACAGAGACAGACCCATGATCTGCAGATGGGTTCTGAAGTAGAATCTGAAGCTGGGTGGCCAAATCTCGGCCGTTGATCAACTCTTCTAATATCAACCTTTTCCGACCAGTACATGGGTTTTCAGGGGAAAGTAGTGTATCATCACCACCCATTTGTTTGTTGATTGTTCTTATCCAAAAGTTCAAATGTTTGAGAGGAGAGAGAGAGAGAGAGGGGTGGATGAGGAGAGTGAGAGAGAAAGAGGATGGAGGGTTTTTAATTTGGTGTGGATGAGGAGGAAAGAGAGGGGCAGATCGAAGGAAGATCAAAGGAAGGAATGATGAGAGGAAGCTCAAGGGAAGGTGCTGAATAGTGTGGGTTTCATTAATCTTGTGACGTTGTGGATGTGACGCAACATGGATGATGCCATCTTTTTCACCCCTTGCTGGCATTGTCTCATTGGATTGTCTCAACATGGGTGATGTATTTTTTGACTTTTTATAAAATATGAGTTGAGTTTGAATTAATGTGGTAAAGAGGTTATGTGACTTAAATAGAATAGTGACTTTTTAATTTTTTTTGTTTTTTTTTAAAGATGCCAAACTTAGCTTTAATTAGACAGTCCTATCTGGCCTATTTGGGATTTATTTAGAATTTGTCTTGATAATTTAAATTATTTAGGGGTGATTTGAGATATTCTAAATAAGTGTATTTTTTGAATTTTTATAAAAAGATGTGTAAAAAATAGAGAAGAGATATTGATTAATGTGACCTAAAAAAGATAAAAAGATGGACTAAAATAGTATATGCCAAACAAGCCTATTAATATGTAAAATTAGGACTATTTTGAAAAAATGGTTATAATTAGTTTTTTGGTTAAAAGCTAATTATAAGTTGATTATAATCAACTTTTTGTGAGAGAGAGAAGTGGGTTATAATCTGAAAAGTGGATTATAGCTCACTTCCCAAAAGACCCCTTAGTCAAGTATTTTATTGTTACAAAAAAATTTATATTGATCGAATATCGATAGTTACTTGATCCGATCACATTTTTGTTAATAATTTTTTTAAAAATCATATTTGTCGTTGACAAAAATATGAACTAATCAATTGCTATTGATATTCGATCAACGTGATTTTTTTGTAAAAATAAATTACTCAACAAGTTCTACACATTGAACTGGTCGAATTATCGATTTGGACTCAATGTAGGCTCACATAGGCTTTTTTTTTTTTTTTTTTTTTAAGATAAATTAGGCTCATCTCTTCTGAATCTTTAAGATAAATATAGTCCATCCTACTCTTTAACTTGCCATACTGAAATCAATCCAGATAAATATATTTTAGTGAAAAAGATATGACATCATTTATTTATGAGAAAGACTATGGCACATACTTTTCAGAGGTTATATAGCATATGTACCTTATAAGTAAAAAAGAAAAATGGCATAATTTCATACTTTCTTATTTATGAATTTTTTTTTAGAAAAAATCATAATTAAATACTACATGGTGCATAACTAAATATCCCAAAATAATGTCTAGGGGTGTTTGGAAAGTAGTTTTTTTGGTTTTTTTTTGGGCTAAAATAGCTCTAATAGACAAAATAAGTTAAAATAGTCAATAAGACAAAATGTCACATCAACCCATAATCATTTTATTTTTTCTCCCACAAACATTACATCCAACTATAAAAAATTCAACTATCTTCCCAAACACAAAAATTTTAACATTCTAAAATAGTCAAAAACTAAAATAGCCTACTAAAATAGCAACTTCCCAAACACCCACTAAATAAGAAAATTGGTCATTACTTAGAGCATCTCCAACGGTGAACCAAACCTGACATCAGATTTAAATTTTGGTGAAAAAGTCACTTTTTGGAGCTCTAATGGTTTCAGCAAATTGGTATCAAAATGAGAATTCACCAAAAAATTCATAAAAGTGAGAACGGGGTACAGATTTCACTACTTTACTGTGCGTGACCGTTGGAGGAAACCAACCTGTTGACCCGTTCCCTTTCAAATAGGTAAGTTCAAACCGGTCAAAAAGGTTCAAACAAGTATAAAAATAAAAATAAAAATAAAAAATTGCCTTATCGGTCGACCCTCCCATTTTGATGCACAGCTGGAGGAAGAAATATCAGATTGAGAAAATTAGCTTTTTTTTACTCAAATTTGATGAAAAATTTGGTTCACCGTTGGAGATGGTCTTAGAGTATCTCCAACGGTGAACCAAACCTGGCATCAGATTTAAATTTTGGTGAAAAAGTCAATTTTTGGAGCTCCAATGGTTTCAGCAAATTGGTATCAAAATGAGAATTCACCAAAAAATTCATCAAAGTGAGAACAGGGTACAGATTTCATTACTTTACTGTGTGTAACCGTTGGAGGAGACCAATCGGTCGACCGGTTCCCTTTCAAATAGGTAGGTTCAAACCGGTCAAAAAGGTTCAAAAAGGTCCAAAAAAAAATTGCCTTACCAGTCGACCCTCTCCTTTTGATGCACGGTTGAAGGAAGAAATATCAGATTGAGAAAATTAGCTTTTTTTTTACTTAAATTTGATTAAAAATTTGATTCACCGTTGGAGATGGTCTTAAAAAGAAAATATCATATTTAAAAGTACATACTATAATGAGTGTGTATTGTAAAATTCTCCTTTATTTTCTTTTAACTTTAAGAAAAGTGAGTGTAATTTATTTCTTTTTTACACTTATCTTTCTGAAGTTTAATGGAATTATATAAACCTTCCCCACTGTTTTTGAAATGACTCAAACCTTCCTTGAGATTCCGTTTTCAAATGGACTGATCTCCCCTTATGTTTAATGAAATGTAGAAACCTCCCATCAGGTTTCTGAAATGATAGAAACATCTCTTGAAGTTTAATTTTTAACTATACTCACGTCTTTAGGATATGTTTGTTTGGACGGATTGGATAAGAGAGGATTGTAATTCATCAAACTATTAGTTCCGACATACATTGTCCCCGGACTATTTGGTTGGATTAGATTTGTATCCTATATTTGTTTAGTTATGGAATTAGATGTCTGAATTGGACTATTTTTAGTAAATCCAATGTTTTATTAGACAGACTGGATAAGGATAATGTTCAAAAGACTATTTTACCCTTCTAATTTATAATTTTTATTTAATATATAATTTTAAATTTGTAATCTATAATTTATAATTTAACAACACTAAAAAAATTTAATTTATAAGGCCATAATTTTTAATTTATTATTTTCAATTAAATTAAATTTATAATTTATAATTTATATTTTTTATTTAATATATAATTTTAAATTAACGACAATAAAAAATAATTTTATTTAATACATAAATTAAATTTTCAACAACACTAAAAAAATTTAATTTATAGCCATAATTTATAATTTATTATTTTTAAATAAATTTAATTTATAATTTATATTTTTATTTAATATATATTTTTAAATTAACAACACTAAAAAAATAATTTTATTTAATATGTAAATTTAATTTTTTAACAACACTAAAAAAATTTAATTTATAAGGCCATAATTTTTAATTTATTATTTTTAATTAATTTATAATTTATAATTTAAATTTTTTATTTAATGTATAATTTTAAATTAACAACACTAAAAAAATAATTTATAAATATTCAAAAGACTATTTTATCTTTTTTTAATTGTTTACTAAGTAATAGCATAGGGTAAAATGGACATTTCAGAGCCTAATCCCATGGGATACCAATCCCATGGAAATAATCTCATCTCCCCATGGGATAGGATAGTCCCATATTTGTGGGGCTAATAGTCGGACTATTAGTCTGGGGCAAAAATTTTCAAACAAACAATGAACTATTAATCCGGTAGAACTAATAGTCCAATCCTACACCCTAATCCTTCAAAACAAACACACCCTTAAGATTTTTAAAATGACATAAACCTCTCTTGAGATTTAGCTTTTTATTATAGGCTCCCTCTTCTATTAGTTTGTGTAAAAAATAGCATAAAATATTAATATTATCAAATAATTTAATTACATTTCTAATTTTACCATTCAATATTGTGTGTAATTACAAAAACATAAAAATAAAATTTTTGCTTTCTTTCGTTATTATACTTGCAATTAGAGTTTGTATGCCGTTTTTATCCAAAACCCCAATAAGAATTGTAATTTTTTTTTTTTATTTCTTTATAATTTAACCCAAATTTAAAAGGTAAAATAAAGAATATAATTAAATTATGAAAAAATTATCTATAAATTCTATCTTGAGCAATAGTGATCCATTTAGTCCTAAGGATTTTCTTATAGACCAATTAGTCCAATTGATTTTGAAAAGACAAATTTAATATATTATTCAAAAATTAGATTTGCAGTCATACCCTTATTTCTATTACGTTTCTTTCTACTTTTTTTCTTTCATGCTATAAAGGTAAAGTACACAATGCATGAGAATCAAATTTAGATTAATTTTTATATAAAAATCTTTTTATTTGGAAAACATTTTCAAATTAGTACAAAAATGACTTGAAATATAAGATTCTTCAAACATTTCTAAAGAAGTATAAAAACTATTTAGTAAGCTTTAGCCAAATATATAATTTTAAACTGTAATACTTTAATATAATACTCAAATGTAACACTGGAAAAAAAATAGTGTAACATCTTAATGTAACACAAAAAAAAAAAATACTCCTTAGTGTACTTTTTTCAAACGTAACACTCTAATATAATACTCCATAAAAATTCCTTAGTGTAACATTCTAATGTAATACAAAAAAAAAAAATTCTTAGTGTAACACTCTAATATAACACATAAAAGAATTTATTAGTGTAATTTTTCCAAACGTAATACTCTAATATAATATTAAAAAAAATTCATTAGTGTAACACTCTAGTGTAACACACACAACTTTTTAGTGTAACACTTTAATGTAAAACACAAAAAAATCTACAGTGTACTTTTCCTAAATGTAACACTAAAAAAAAATATGTAGGATTCTTGAAACCATTGCAAAAGGAATACAAATATTCCTTAGTAAATTTTGGACAAATGAATAATTTCAAAATATGAGTGTTACGTTTGAAAAAAGTATACTAAAGAGTTTTTTAGTATTTTTGTGTGTGTTACAATGGAGTGTTACGTCTAGAAAAAGTATACTAAAGAGTTTTGTTAGCCCAAAGTTATTTAACTTTAAATTTTTATTGATTTTGATTATTGACAAATATTTAAAATTTATTTTATTATTCATGTTTTCAAAATAATAGTATACAAATTGTGCTTTAATGTTTCTAGAAGACTTATGATTTTAAAGTGTTGTTTTTCAATGGTTTTTTACCCCTCAAAACATGAGATTAGCACTTGTTTGCAAAATTCTATTTATGCTTGAAAACAGGTGTAAAGGTCGACACCAAAATAGCAAGGGTCGACACCAGAGTAAAGCTCAAAATGCCTAAGTGTTCCAGAAGTAAAGGTTGACACTAAATTTTAGAATGCATTCCAGAAGTAAGAGTCGATACCAAAAACAGCAAAAGTCGATACTAAATTTCAGTATGCACTCCAATAGCAAAGGTTGACACGAAGAACAGTAAGGGTCAACACTACATAGTATAATGTAATCCACCAGTAAGGGTCGACACCAAGATTCATAAGGGTTGACACCAAAAACACCTGGAACAAAACTCAGAGAAGAAAAGAAGAGCGAAGGGTCAACACTCAATTCGCAGGGGTCAACACCCAATTCGCAAGGGTCGACACCTGTAAAATATGGGTTTAAAAAATCCAACTGCCAAATTAGATTTGGACTGACATAGCCCTTTTTGCAGCCACTTTTTTTCAGATTTATGTATAGAATATGTCATCATTTCTGACCTCTGAGCAGATTTTCTGGCAGCACATCTTCTTCTTAGAAGTTGACTTCAGAAGATAAGCATTAAGCAAAAGCTCATGCATTTAATGAGCCTTCTCTTCCCAAGACCTGCATACAGTCTGCATCTCACCATGCTCTGATAAAACACAGCTGAAAGATATCCTGCATAATCCTCTCCAACGGCTAGAAGATTCAAAACCTCTCTCTGTCTCTCCAACAGGTAGAAACCATTAATGCTATAAAGATGGAGCTTCCTTGTTGAATCAACACACTTCTTCAATATAGAAAAAAACCTAGAGCAATCAAGAGCATTTAATATACTTCATTTATACTTCCACTTTCATATCTGTGAGCTTCCACTTTTACAATTCATATTTTAAGAGAGAATATTTATAAAAGATGACAGTTGTACCTCTTATTCTCGTTCTTTATTTTTTGAGTGAAATACTTGTAAAGTGAGACATTTAGTTGTACCTCTTATTCTCATTCTTTATTTTTTGAGTGAAATACTTGTAAAGTGAGGCATTTAGTTGAGAGGTCCTCAACAGATTGAAGTAAATCCTTTGTAAAAATTCATAAGCTAGGTGAAGCTTGGTGGTGCATTAATTCTTGCTGAAGAAATTCTCAAAGAGGTCTCTTGAGGAGTGGATGTAGGCCAGTGAGCCGAACCACTATAAATTCTTGTGTTGAGCTCTTCTTACCCTTCATTTTATTTTCTGTGTATTAATTTATTATCTGCTGCATCTAATCACTTTATCTTTGGAGATCTTTTTCTGGCCAAATTTTTTTTTACCCAATTCATCCCCTTTTGGGTTACCTTCCTATATAACAAGTTTTTTTTTTTTTTGGTTACATTGAAGTATTACGTTTGGAAAAAGTACACTAAGGAATTTTTTTTTTTTTTTGATCGGCAAATGTTAGTTGTTAGTTGTTAGATTAGCACCTATGGGAGAAAATCTCTCCACCCTTAGCAAAGCACCTAAGTGCCTGCACTCCCTTAATTCAACTCCCTAAGGGGAATTGAACTCATGACCTCCTTGGAACTAAGCCCTAAGGAAGGCATGGTAGCCAACTAGGCTAGGCCTAGTTGGTTAAGGAATTTTTTTTTTAGTGTTACGCTATTACGTTTAGAAAAAGTATATCATGGAGTTTTTCAGTTCATTATATTGAAGTGTTACATTAGAGTGTTACGTTTTTGTTCGTAATGTAAGATTTGTTTAAGAATGAGGAAAAATTCAAGACTTCTATAATGCGGATTGCCCAAATGGATAATTTTACATTTTGAGAAACTCACTTTTATCCCTAAAAAATTAAACCCAAACATGTAAGTGACTACCATTTTATGTAATGTCCACTTTAATGGGACCTTTGGATTCATAAAAAAAAAAAAAAAAAACTAAATAGTTCACAAATCACATTTTGGGATTTATTCGTACCTCACCCTTAAATTATTTGATGATGTCAATATTTTTTGATTTTTTTTGCGATAAAATAACAAAATAGGAAATCTATAATAAAAAATCAAACCTTAGGCCATTTCAAATTTTTTTTTGAAAGGTTTCCACCATTTCATTAAGTCTTAGAAAAGGTTAGTGTAATTGAAAATTAAAATTTCAAAGGAGGTTTCTGTTATTTTAGTAATTTTATTAAATTTTAAAAAAGATCAATGTAATTGAAAATTAAATTTCAATAGAGATAAATGTAATTTATTTATTTTTTTTTTTTAAACAGAAGTGGGATTCGATCACTAAAAGTGACTACTGATCGGCCAAAAATAAGATTGGTTTATGTTTCCAGTTACACTACTCCCAAATGTTCAAGGACAAGAACTGTACTATTTCATGTGTATATTAGTAATATATTAGTCAAATATTTAAATTGACAAGTAATAATAGGTGTTACACTTGGAAGGGAAAAGAATAGTACTATATCCTTGATATGTGATTATCACATTTGAGAGTGTTAACTCCTATATATTTGGAGAGCATAACGAAATCTCATTTTTCAAAATACTATTTTTTGCAACTAAAATCTCACTTTCAATAAAAATGTGTTTTTTTGGCACCTAATCTCACTTTGAATAATTTGCACCTTATTATGTCCAAAACCTTTATTTATTTAATTTGGCCTCTCATAACCTTTGAATTTCCAAGTGTCCATTGGATATAAATAGAGGTCATCGACATGTTTAAGTAAATTTATTTGTAGACTTGTAGTTTATTTAACTTAAAGTTGGAGATTTCATGTTCAATCATTTGTTTTTGAAAAGTTAGGATGTTTAGGGTTGTTTTGGGAAGTGTAAAGCCTTGGTTTGGGAAGAATTAATTTAGTCTTATTTTTTTGGCTAATTTAACTTGGCTAAATTAGTTTTGTTTGGAAAAAAAATTGACTTTTTTTTTTTGTTTTTGTTTGGATGTGATAATTGTGAGAAAAAAGTGAAATGATCAGGATTTTAATGTGACATTTTGTTTTATTAGCTAAATTTAGTCTATTTTGGAGTCATTTGGGAATATACAAAAAAAAATTAAGCCTCATTTGGGAACAGACTAATTTAGTAACTTTTTGGCTATTTGGTTAAAATATAAGCTAGAAAAAACTAGTATGTTTAGGATGATTTTTGGTTTTTTACGAAAAGATGTGTAAAAAGTAGAGAGAAAAGAGAATATTTGACTTTTTTATATAGATTGTTGGCTTTTTGATTTTTTTAGTAACTTTTTGATTTTTTGGCTAAATCGGCCTGTTGCCAAACGAGACCTAAAAGTCAACTTTTAACCCATTTTTAGTCACATCACCTCTTACGTAAAAAAGCCAAAAATGTTTTAACAGTGAAAAAATCAAATTTTAACCATCTTTAGTCATTTTAGCTCTTGCCAAAATAAGTTAGATTTTTTACTTATTACAAAAAGACATGCAAAAAATAAAGAGATGATGTGACACAAATAAGTCAAAAAGTCAATAAAATGGCTTATAAGGCATTTCCCAAAAGAAGCCTTAGGCCTCGTTTGGAAACAAACTAATTTAGTAACTTTTTGGCTATTTGGCTAAAATATGATCTAAAAAAAACTAGTATGTTTGGGATAAGTTATTAGCTTTTTATAAAAAGATGTGCAAAAAGTAGAGAGAAAAGAGAATTTTTGACTTTTTGGTATGGGTTGTTGGCTTTTTGGCTAATTTAGTAACTTTTTGACTTTTTGACTAAAATGGAGGGTTCCCAAACGAGGCCTTAATAAAAATTGGGACACTTACCAATCAATTCTTTTAACTAGACTTATTTATTTACAGGTCTTGACTAATAAATTTATCATTGTAAATTTATTAATAAAAATAAGTGAGTCAGATAAATTTATCAAGTATAAATTTATCAAGTATAAATTTATCAATAGAACTTAATAGGTAATAATAAGTCCCAAAAGTAGAACCTATTGGTAATTTTAGTTTATTTAAGATTTTTTTAAGCTAAGGCCTAGTTTGGGAAGACTAAATAAGTGCACTTTTTGACTTTTTTTGTATTATGTGTAGAAAAAATAAGGAGGAGATGTTGATTGATGTGACCCAAAAAAGATAAAAAGATAAAATAAGTGCACTTTTTTGGCAGTAGCCAAACTTGGCCTAAATTTTCTCAACCTGCAAATAATTTTTTATTAAAAACAAGCTGGGCTAGAAAAAATAGGGTATGGCTTCTGTCTAGTCCGAGATCGGACTGAACCGTGCTGTTGGGCCCGTGGGGCCCACCACGGGTCCCATTTTGATAACATGAACCGTTCAATGTGTAGAATTCGTCGAGTACTATATATTTATAAAAAATCATGTTGATCGGATATCGATAGCTATGATCAAATCAGTTTTGTATTAAAAAAATTAAACAGTGAACAAATTAGCGGTTGACAAAAAACTGTTTTGATCACATAGCTATCGATATCCGATCAACGTGATTTTTTACAGGCATATAGTACTCAACGATTTCTACACATTGACGGTTCAGATTATCAAAAAGGGACCCGTGATGGGCCCCCACGGACCCAACATTACGGTCCAGTCCAATCCCGGACTTGACAGAAGCCATACCCAAAAAATATAAGTGAAAATAATTAATGGGAGAGGATTCTCCAGCTAGGGGTGTTGTTGGGCCTTTTCCCATACTTAATAGGTAATAATAAATCTTAAAAATAGAATTTATTGATAATTTTTTTGTAAAAATAAAATACACGACAAATTTTATATATTAAATAATTTAAATTATCAATTTGAATTCCGTGATGGATCACAAAAATCCAACCGCATCCTCGAATTCAACATGGATCAGAGAGAACCTTTTCCCATAATTAATCTCTCTATTTTTATTTTTATTTTTATTTTTCTCATGCCAGTTCACTGCATGAAATAAAAATATTAATAAAAGATCTTCTAGATGAGTGGCATGTGCTCTAAATTGTCATACGAAGTTTTTGAAAAAGTCAAATATCTTTAAGAGTTACTGTCGACAAGTGGATGGTGGATTGCCACTATCTTATACTTTAGTATAAAAAGCTCCTATGGAAATCTTTTGGATTTTTTCAAATTTAAAAAAGCAGTCTCCTAATAAAAAACAATGAAAATAAAAGAACTAACATCGTGTGAGAATATGGAGAAAGGTTGAGTAAAAAAGAAAAAAAATTGAGAAAAAAGATAGGATTGTATAAAAGAAATTTATATAGTTATTAAAATGAAAGAAAGTCAACATCTCAAACGTATTAGTGATTCAAAATGTATCAAGTGGCACTCATAAATTTTGTAGGAACATGTGATTAACTCATTATATATTGACTATTTTATATTAGATAAATTATATTGACCTCTCTTGATATTTAAAAAAATATAAATAATTTTATAATTTTAACATAATTATACTGACATCCATTTTAGCAATGTTAAAGTGGTTGAAATTAATAAAAATAACGTAAAGGCACAAAGAAAAATATACATTTCAATGGGAAAAAAAATATCAAAATTATTTTTCCAACTATATGGTTAACGGAATATTGATGAAAATAAAATTAAGTATTATATCAATTACAATTTTAGGTCGCGTTTGGGAACCAGTCCGTTTAGTCAAAAAGTTACTAAAAAAGTCAAAAAGCCAACAACACATACCAAAAAGTCAAAAATTCTATTTTCTCTCTACTTTTTGCACATCTTTTCGTAAAAAGTCAAAAAGTCATCTCAAACATACTAATTTTTTTTAGCTCATATTTTAGCCAAATAATTAAAAAATTACTAAATTAGCCTGTTCCCAAACGAGGCCTTAATAGAACCTAATGCAATTATTTCATAACTATAAGATTTATTGTATTTTTGCATAACCTGATGCGAGGTTAGTGTAATTTTTCCTATTTTATGTTCATTGTTTTTCTTTAAAAAGTGGATAATTTTCTGCTCGTCATCCACCTTTTACCCTTTTGCTAATTTATTTTCTTTGGGGTACAAAAAGTTACTTGTTTTTGTGGTCAATATTCTTACACAACCTCTTTCCAATTACTTTTAGAGAAATGCCAAGAAACTTAATGACAACATTTGCCAATTTTAGGTTTAATATTCTTAAAGTGATAAGATCAGTTGGAATTTGAGGCCCCGCTTCTAGAAAATAGAACAAATGGTAAGACAACGTTAGCTTCCTCCAACCTTCCTTGCAGCAAATAAAAATCTAGAAATTTGCAATACATATCTCAAGGATTTTATTTCATAAATAAAATGAAGATCTCACTTTCATTTCATAAAATTGTATTATCAGATAAGATTTGGATTCAAGCCTCTTTGGCAAGTGCCCCTTTTAGTCAAAAAGTCAAAAAATTATTAAAAAAATTAAAAAATCAACAACCCAAATCAAAAAGTCAAAGATTTCATTTTCTCTCTACTTGTTGCACATTTCTTCGTAAAAAACCAAAAAGTCATCCCAAATATACTAATTTTTTTTACATCACATTTTAACCAAAAACTAAAAAGTTACTAAAAAAACATGTTCCCAAATGAGGCCTCATTCCAATATTATAAGTGAACATAGATTTTGTAAGACAACTACTTAAAGAGAGTAAGATCATTTCAAGATGATTATGGGAGGTTTTAGCCTTTTCTCCATTTCATTTGTTTTATGCCAAATTATTACAGCGGCTAACTTCTGTATTTTCTTTTTCTTTAAATTATATTTTTGGCACTATGGTATATTATAATTTAATTTTGACATTTTAGTTTTAGTAAATTACATTTTGCACTGTTATATTTTACAAAAGAATAGATGATTTATTTTTAAAAACATATTTGTCATTCTTTTTTTTTTATAGATATCGATCTAACTTTTTTTTGTTAATAACATACATGAGGAGTTCAATAAAATGAACGATTTAAATTATCAAAACAAAACTCATACTAAACACTACATGCTCAAACAACACTATCCAATCTAAATCAAGGATGAAAAGGAAGCCAACTCCTTCACTTTTTCTCCTCCAATTTACATACATTACTAGCAACACTATGGCTTAAATTCCATTAGAATAATTGCATATTTTGTACATCTTTTGTGACAAATTTATGTGTTCTAAGCATTACAAGGCCATTTATCTGATGGAAAGTGATTTGCAAATTAAAAATTTTACAAATATGATGTAGTGGTGATTTGTAAATTAAAAATTTTACAAATATGATGCAGTGGTGACATTTGATAATTATAAATCACTTTAATAGTTAGATTTTTATTTTTATTTATTTTTACTTGAAATGAATGGATATAGATTTGCCATATCATTTTATAAGAATTTTTTGTATAATTTTGGGCAAATTATACTAACAATCCATATAGTTTGGAACTCGTGTAACTCTAATCCCTGACTTTTTAATTGTGACACATTTGACCATGAATCTTAAATCTTGTTTTAAATAAAAACAATTGAATATACCATTACTTAATTTCAATGGCAAAATCATCAATTTAATAAAATATGAACTAATTTGATAAAAATAAATATCAAAAAAATATTTTTAAAATTTTAAAAATTATTTCTACCCACCAGAGATAAAATTATATAAAATTGATAAATCTTTTAGACATTTATTTATTTACTAAATTAATTTTTATTATGTGTTTGGATGATGATCATGTAATGAGTGGTTGTTAGGATTTTAATGTGTAATCGATATATTTAGGGGTGTTTTGGGAAGATGATAAAAAGTGATTTTTTGATTTTTAACCAAGCTTTTAGCTTTTTTAGACAAGTGATTTGGGAAGTTAGTAAAAAGTTATTTTAGTTTTTTTGATTAATATTTGTTTATGATGTCAAATCACAATAAAATGACCAAACTACCTCCATTCAATTTAAAATATTTACAACTTTATCTATGTAGCATATTTTGACCCATGAGGGGTAGAATTGTAATTTCACCAGTGGCTGAAAATCAATTTTTTAAATGTCTTTAAATACAAAAAAGTCAACTTTTGGTTTTTGCTACAAACTAAAAAAAGTAGCTAAAAAACAAGTAGCCAAAAGAGGTCTTAATATCAACAATACTACGTGCCTCGAATTTGATTTTGCCTCGAATGGCTCGAATTTTGTTTTGCTGGTCGTCCGGCCAGTCGTCTAGTAAAAAAGGTTGACAGTTGTGGTCGACAAGGTTACAACCGCGGTAGACAAGTGCTCCACTCGGTTGTCCAGCCAGTCGATCGGTAAACACAAATTCGAGTCATTCGAGGCAGCTCAATTCGAGACACCAAGGATTTCCCATTTAATATATGAAATATTTTTAATTTTAAATTTTTTGTTTGATAGATTAGTTTAATAATGATTAAAGTTGTCGTCATATTTGACTTTTGAAAAAATAAAAACTAATTTAATGAAAATAAAAATATCCACTAATTACATGATTATCATCCAAACACATAATAAAAATTAATTTGATAAAAAAAATAAATGTTTAAAAGATTTATCAATTTTACATAATTTTATCTTTAGTGGGTAGAAATAATTTTTAAAAATTCAAAAATATATTTTTGATATTTATTTTTGTCAAATTAATTTATATTTTATTAAATTGATGATTTTACTTTTGAAATTAAGCAATATATTTTCAACTGTCCTTATTTAAAATAAGATTTAAAATTTAAAATTAAATATATCACAATTAAAAAGTCAATAACCAAATTAATATAAATTCTAAATTATAAAAACTGATAATATAATTCACCCTATAATATCTCAATTTGTATGTCATTACTCTTATTCAATCTTTAAAAAAAAATAAAAAAATCTTCAATTATTGGTCACAAGTACAACCCATTTAATAAACAAAATTTGAAATTTTGTCCAACCGAATCTCCTTTATAAAAATCAAATACTAAAAATTTCTACAAATGCAAACTGAATTGAGTGGACTGACAGACCCCCAAATTTGTGCCCACCCTACATTATTGTGTGTTTGCTTTTTGGAAATGATTTTTTTAATGGTTTGTCTTTTTGTTAGTTTTTTTAGTCTTTAGTGATTTAAAAAAAAAAAATCAAAAAATATTTGAAAGTTCTACCAGACTAGATGAATTAGCAAATTTTAAAAAGAAAAAGGGTTATTACATAAAAAAAATTCATAGTTTGACTATTGTAATAATATAAACATGAGTTTTAAATTTTGTCAATTTAAATCAAAATTTTTTGACTTATTTTCAATGTAAATTATTTGTCTATTTCTATTAAGTAAAATTGACAAAAACAAATAGTATATTAACCATTAAACTTAATGTAAGTTTACATAAAATATCTAAAATATATTTTTTTATTGAGTTTAATGACTAAAATATCTTCTTTTTTTTCCCATTTGTTTTACTTAGCTAAAAAAGGCAACTGATTTATATTGAAAACAAATAAAAAGATCATGATTTATATTGACAAAATTAAAAATTTAAGATTTATTTTGTTACAAATGTTAAACCCTAGAATTTTTTTTTGTAATTTTTCTAAAAAAAAACTTAAATATTTTTGGAAAACTATCTATTAAAGACAAAAAAAAAAATGTCAACCTTTTTTTTTAGCAATTTTTCCCCTACCCAAGATGGATTAAAAGTGAAAAAAATTGATATAAAAAAGGAATCCAAACTCACCATATGTGCCGAGGACCTCGTGACAGAGTGGCATATAGTCACCCTTAAGATACGATGAGTGGAAGGTCTAGAATTCGAACTGATAAATCAATGACGGCCGTTTTAAATTATAGAGAAAATTAGTCTAGGGTCCCTCCCCCACTTTTCATAAATGGAAGATATCCACAAAATTATTTTTTGATCTCTAAGGTCCCTAAACATATATCAGAGAAATTTGACTCTTTGCCCACAATTCCTCTCTCTCTCTCTCTCTCTCTCTCTCTCTCCCCTACAACCAAATGAACAAAAGCTTCAAGATCTTCGTCTACCCTACCCCCAAATCCCACCCCTTCGTCAGCAGCAATCTCTGATGAATTTGAAGTAGACGATGGCGAAAAACACATCGACCGAGTCGTGAATGGAAGCAGAGGAGTCGATTGAACGTTCGCGATCATCGATTCGAGGTTGATCTTCGTTGACTCTACGGAAGCAACGTCCTTTGGTTCTATAGTTTGTTCTATCTCTTCATTATTGATAAATGTATATATATATATATATATATATATGATACATATATATATACAATGTCAACACACCTATATATCTAGAGATTCTACTGATTTAACTGTGGGAAATCTCATCATTTCCCTCACTTTGAGATTCTACTGATTCATCTTGGGGTATCTTGTATTCAGAATTTTCCACTCCAAGCAGTGAGACTGCACTTGAATCTTCAGACTCCTTCACATTTTTCAGTTTGATGTTGGGATTGACTTTGCGAAACAGACAACGGAGGAGAAGGGTTTGCAACACCCAATCCTTTAGAAAGACAAACATACTTGAAAATGAGATGTTTGTAATTATTCAGAAGTTGTTCTACGTCATTGACTATAAGATCACCGGCCTGAGAAAACAAATATGGGAAATCCCGAAAGATTCGACTTGCTTGATCCTCCTTCAAAAGCATAGATGCCCCTTTATTCTCCAAATCTGACATGGATGGAACTTCATGTAGTGGCCGCTGATCTTTCCCAGATGTTTCCTCCTTATTCCTGAATTTCATTTCAGAGGAATCGAGTAAGATCTGAGGTTTTATTGGATGGTCTTGATGGTTCTTTGTATTCAATGCTTCTTGTTTGGGTTCCACAGGATGATGGCTGTTTGGAACTTCCGTGGGGAGCTCATAACTTCATTTGAGGATCACCAGGATCACCTCTTGTGGCATCCTAATTGCAACACAAACAACATATATATCACAAGTGATTAGGATCTTATAATTTCCTACTTCAAAGCTGATTCAGATGATCCATTATCAGAAAGAAATAGTAAATCACGATCATTTGAACTGAATTTTCTCTGGGTTGAAACCAGAGAAATTCTTTAGTTTTTGAGCTGAATTTTCTCTGGGTTGGTCCAAAGAAATTCTTTAGTTTCGAGCTGGAACTTGGAATGTTTAATTTGTATAAAACCCAATGTTTGTGAAATCAAATTTTGAAACCCTCTTGTTGAGAAGGAAAGCAATATTTATGTTGTTCGATTTCATCTCTCATTCTCTCCAGAAAAATTCTCATCTAGAGAAAATTTCTCTAGAGAGAATTTCTCCGGAAAAGGCCAGAGAAATTTCCATAATTTGCTTGACACCAAGAGTGAAGGCCAGCAAAGCAGCAAATCACAGAGTTATTTGTGAGAAAATTAGAAAAAATTCAACCCTAGAGAAATTTCAAAACATAGAAAATCAAAAAAATTGAACAAAATTTCTCTGGTTTGAAATTTCTCTGGACAGAATTTCTCTGGATCAAATTGAGGGACCTTAGACATTATGAAAATATTAGATGTTCTTTATATTATAAAGTCTTAATACTAGGGACTCTAAAAAAAAAATCCCTAAATTATAACCTAACTCTACTAACATGTTAACCGAACTTTTTGACGACAAAAAAAAATAAATAAATAAATAAAACAAAACAAAACAAAACAAAATATAAAAAAAAAACTCACCATATGTATATCTTTGCTAAGCCCAAAGGCGACGTATGGACCGAGGATCCCAAGCCCACTGCCCCTATAGAAGGAGGAGGGGGCAGTCACAGTTGCCTTGATGATGCAATCCTAATAACCAATGCTTAGGTGCAGAGCTTCATTTTCCTCATTCAGAATGTTATCATCTTCTTCCAACCCAAACCCTAGCTTTCTCTGCATCACCACACCCACCTCCACCTCCACCTCCACCTCCTCTCTCTCTCCTCAGTTCCCAAACCCTAACATTTCTCTCTCTAACTCCAATCCACACTTGTCTCGTCCTCCTCCTCAGAGCATGAGTCCATCCAAATGTTTCTCTGCAACTTCTAACCCCATCACCGTTTCGAAGACATCCGAGTCGACAAGTGAATTCGAAGCGATTGAGTCGAGTTTGCACCCTCTCGTTGTGGTCTCCTTCTACAAGTTTGCTGATTTCCCTCGACATGCCGATATGCGTAAACCCTTGAAGGACCTCTGTGAGCTCCTGGTAATTCTCTCCCTTTAATGTGTTTTTTTTTTTTTTGTATATACATGTGTAAGTCAATGTGTTAACTGAGTGTACAATTTGTGGACAATTTTAGGTTGCGTTTGGACTTGTGAATTTGAAATGAAAGGATTTGGGAACTAATGCACTAGTAAAAATTTGAGTGAAAGCTTTATTTGATACTAGAAGTGAGGCACACGTGATACGGGTGCATATGATCATTTTGTTTCAGGAAAATAAGATTGTAAACTGTATGATTGAATTCAAAATCTGAAGCCTGAAATGAATTTGGAAAAATCAGAAGTTGAGAGATAAGAAAAAAAATAAAAAATAAAAACTGAATTTAGGGCATAATTGCCCATATTTTGGAAAAATCTACAAAACAAGAGGTCAACACCAACTCCAGCCTCACATATATAATAGATAATAGATGAAGCACTTCGATGGACAAATTCAGATTTAAGCATAATGTTGGGTAAAAGCTTCAGTAATGACAGAGTTGTAAATTTGAAAGCTACAAAATGGTCTTAAAAATTTTGAGTAAATATTTGAGTCTCCTTTGATTTGGGGTTTAAAAATGGGTAAAACTGAACTTGATATAAGTTTGAGTCAAGGAGTGGAACGGTTTTTGAGTCATTTTTATCAAAATTTAAATTTGATTTAGGTTTCAGTCAAGGGTTGGAGATGCCTCGTGGAATAGCTTAAATTTTGAAATGATAGTTTTGGATCAGGATTTTAAGATTAAAATTTAACCCATTACCATCATGTATTACGAGCATTTGGACTTGCAGATTTGAGATTAAAGAATTTGGGAACTAAGGAATAACTCAAATTTAGATATCCCTCCAATCCAAAATCTGGACTAGAGGGGGCTGTTTGGGCTCGTGGAGCCATCACGGGTCCCGTTTCGATGATCCGAATCATTTATTTTATCGGGTATTTCGTGTATTTCATCCGTCAAAAAAAATTAAGTCGATCTGATAACTGCAACTTGTTCAATTTATTGTTTTTGTTATAAAAAAAATGTATGGTTCATTTTTTAAAAACACAATTATCAATTTATCATCTGTTTTTTTTTAGTGAAAAATACTGTAAATTGAACAAGTTATAGTTATCGGATTGAATTAATTTTTTTTGTGAATGAAATACATGAAGTATCCAACAAAATGAACGGTTCGGATTATCGAAACGGGGCCTGTGGTGGGCCCCACTGGCCCAAGCAGCCCCCTCCAGTTGGACTGGAGGGAATCCTCCTCCAAATTTTAAAGCTTTATTGCTATATATTATGATAGATTGAAATACCCAGTGTTTTAAAAGGCTCTAGGCGCACCGAGGCGATAAGGTCTCCTATAGCCTAAGCGCGAGGCGAAGCGCGCGCCTCACCAAAGCAAAGCTTAAGTAGTAAAAGAAAAACATAATTATAAAATAGGTAAATTTTTCAACATAACAAATATATATATAATATTTAAAAAATCATAACCATTTTTAATAATCTCTAAACATAACATTCAATCTTCTAAAAATTAGAAATATAATATCCAACAACAGATATAAAGTATAACATTCAATCTTTTATCACCTTTTTCTCTCTTATGACTACATTTGGTCATTTTATATTAAATAGTTTTGAATCCCTGCGGGTATTTCCACAAAAAAAAAAAGCACTTAATCAACAATTGGAGTAGAAAAATGGATAAAGCCCATGAAGCCCACGCCTTGCGCCTCGAAAAAAAGCCCTCACCTTAGCGCCTAAGCTGCGCCTTGCATGTTGCGGCTCGCCTCGATCTGTTCGAAGCACAAGGCTGCGCCTCATTGCGCCTCGCGCTTAGGCTCGCGCCTAAGCGCGCCTTTTAAAACATTGGAAATACCAATGTAAAAGTAATTGTTTGAAATCTTTTATGCTCGTAATAAAATAATTTTCTTCTCACTTTACTCTATCTTCCCCCTTAAATTTCTCAATTTGTCTATAATAACCAAATCTCTTATATTTTTAAAAGTTAAACCTCAACTCCCTACATTTGAAATCAATCTATCCAAGCACAACCTTAATCTTCTGTTGCAATTTTATGTTGTGTTTTGTGGCTCTTCTTCTTCATTATTTGTTTAGTTTTCAATCAAATGGTGATTATGTTAAAAATCATATGAGGTGTGATTATTGTAATTTGATATTTTATTGTTTGGATTTGAGTTGGAAATGGAAGATAACCTATACCTATACTAAAGAATGGAAATGCATAATTTTATCCATTGTAATAATAGGAAATATGCTTTTGTTCTTGGAACATTTTAAATTAGTGGCCAAATTGGAGTTCTTTGTTTTTGGGGTGTTCATGTTGTTGTGCGCTTATCGAAGCAGAGGAGTACCAAATAATGCAATAATACATCCATGTTGGTGTCATGAATCACAGGACACAATGTCGGGTCACTAGTGTAGCGTCCTAGTTATGACTTAGAATGTTTGGCCATCGGCAGATGTTGGGATACTCAGGCCTCATTTGGCAAGTTAACATTTTAGCCAAAAAACTTAAAAGTTACTAAAAAAGCCAAAAAGCCTATAACCTATACCAAAAAGTCAAAGATTCCCTTTTCTATCTATTTTTTGCACATCTTTTCATAAATAGTCAAAAAGCTACCCCAAACATACTAGTTTTTTTTACCTCATATTTTAGCCAAAAAGTCAAAAAGTTACTAAAATAGTCTGTTCCCAAACGAGACCTGAGTATGAGTTCCTAGAGGGAGCTGTAGGAGTGGTTCTAGCAGGTTTCATATGAGGATTCTTGACATGGACCACCAAATTGGTACAAATTCAAACAAAACTCACATCATCAATGGGTGTGAGCTAGAATAAGTTGAAGGCACTAGAGTTGGATTGACAAGGCTAACAATGACTTCAATAAAAACTTGTTTTACCAGCCTCCAGATGTTTGACATAGTGAGCCGGTGATTATTGTTATGGGCCCCTAGATGTACTAGAGATTGGCTGATAGGAGAGTGATTGCAATGACCATAATGAAAACCTACCGGAAGGGCAGTCTCAGAATCAGATTTGGCCAAATAGACACGATGACTCATGATAAAGGTCTTATGGCCGCCTTGTTCTCATGCAAATGAGATTCTTATTTCTGGCAATTGTCATCTCTTGTCTATTTGAATTATCTAGGCCCTGCATCATCAAATATAGTTTCCTCTATTAGGTTTTTAACAGATTATTGCGTACCCATCTTTGTATCCTAATTTCGACTTGATTTTTACTATTTTGATCTTGTGCATTGTTGCATCCATGTTGTTCCTGCCTCACCAAGCTGATCCTATCCAGCGTGTTTCAGGTGGTATAATTCTTGCACCAGAGGGAATCAATGGTAGCATATGTGGTATCCAGGAATCAGTGGAAAAAGTTCTTCAATTCATTCAAACCGATAAACGCCTAAAGGGGCTCAGACAAGTGGAGTCACCTGTGAGCCCTGAGGAGGAAGCTATCCATCATGGACACAGTAGTAGTTCTCCTCTTGCAGCAGGGGACGATGCACCTTTCCGATGGGATCATGTGAGGGTCAAGTTAAAGAAAGAGGTATATTTTACTAAGCCAAAGGAATAGGTTCTTCATTTGGATTGAAGGCCTCTTCTCTCTTTGAAAGTTTAGGAAGTATTCTTTGGCATACTTTCTACAACCTGGCTCTTCTTTTGTTATTGTGTCTTTTCTTTTGTTAATGTTTCATTCTTAAGCAGATTGTTTCTCTTGGCATGCCTACCGTATCACCTGTTGAAAGAGTTGGAAAGTATGTAAACCCAAAGGATTGGAATTCATTGATTAGTGATCCAGATACAGTAAGTAACTGAATAACAATTCCTCTATGTCAGTCTTTGAATTTATTCATGCATATTTAGAATGCAGTAATTTCCAATCAGGTGATTAAATTATGTGTTGTTGAACAATATACTTTGTTAATAAATAACTACAAGATTTAGGCCAGTGCTAATGGAAGCCTGTTCCCTTCAGATCAGTTTTGATGTACTCTGATAGACAAAAAATCTGTTGAATTAGGTTCTGAGACTAAGAACCTCTTGATATTTCAATTAATTATGTTCAGCTCAGTGTTAGTTTTTTCTGGTTGATATTGCTCTCGGTGAAGTCGTAAAAGATGCTGGGCTTGAAGATTATTAGTTTTTAATTGACAAAGAAATAATGTTACCTTACCTGCTAGGAAGGACTCAACGTGTCTATTTTTGGTCGTAGACATGATTTCTAACTTATCTGTTCCGCAGCATTAAGATACACAGAAAGTGGTCAAATATACTTGCACATCTTGACCTTAAACTAGTTGTTGACTTAACCTATGATTAGGTGGTGATTGATGTGCGCAATGACTATGAAACTAGAATTGGGAGGTTCAAAGGAGCAGTTGATCCCCGTACAACGGCATTCCGGAAGTTCCCATCTTGGGTTGATGATCAATTTCAACTTGCTGAACCAGAAGCCCAGGTGGAGTTGGATCATTTAGATGGAAGCACAGAACATAATATAGAGAATCAAGGACAGAAAATACCACCTAGGGTTGCAATGTATTGCACTGGTGGGATTCGATGTGAGAAAGCTTCAAGTTTTCTCCTCAGCAAAGGTTTCAAAGAGGTAAATTTTGTCTGATCTCTATCTCTGCTTATGCCCATGACTTGATGAAATCATTATGTAAAAAATCATTTAATGCTCTGTTTAGTTGGTGGATTGTTGTACCTGGCCAATACTCCTAATTTCTCATTTCCTTTGTAATCTCCTTATTTTTTATTTATTTAATTTTTTTGTTTCTTAAATTGCCAAAATTATACTTTTTATGGTTGTAGTTCACGGGTTGGACCGGCTCGGTTTTCCTATCCACCCATCAACCGACCTGATTATGGCGGCTTGGAAATGCAATCGGCCAATTCCGCCAGGAGTTCTATTTGAGATCGACCGTTTGCAAGGGACGGCTTTACGGTCGGGTTCAGTCGAGTTGCACGGGCCACAAATATTAATCGGAAAAAGGGAAAAAGATAACATGAAACAAAATATGGAACGAAAAATTAAAGAGTGATTCACAGAATGATTCGTAAGGGAGGAAAAAATCAAAAGAACAACAAAATAATAACAGAGAGAAATATAAAGGAAGAAACTCATCAGGAATCAAAATAGCTGTTTTTGCCATTTCAACCGTCTTTCATCCACTTTGCAAGTGATTTCCAACCAGTTGCTGTTCAGCGTCAACTCTTTAAGAATAACCCAACCAAAGGTTTGGCCCTTCATCATCGAATCACTGTAGGGTTTTGAAAATCAAAATAATCGAAGTGAGAGAAGGGTTTTAGGAGGGGAGGGTTATTGAGGCAATGATATTTCAGATCTGAAAGGAGCAAAAGGGTGAGGGGGGAGCGCTAGAGATTGTAAGAGGATATGCAGAAAAAGAGAGTGAAATTAGTGAGAGAGAGAGAGAGGGGGGGGGGGGGTGAATACATGATAGCAAGAGAAAGAGAGGGTGTAAGTTAGGAGAGGAAAAGGCGCAGAGAGAGAAAAGTTCATGAGAGAGAATGAGGAAAGGAAGAGAGAGAGAGAGAGAGTCTTAGGAAATGAAGAGACCTCATTGGAATGTGTAATGTCTTTAGAGAAGATGGCTTAGAATTGTTGGAAATTGGAACACATGATAGTGTTTGGCTTAGAGGGTTCAACATGGAAGGCCAATAGAGCTACGATGGGTATACAACTTTCTTTAATAATTATCGGTTGGATCGGTTTTTATCTGTTGAAAGGTGGATAAAACCGCTGCCCGTCTGAAAAAATAGAATTTTTTATTCATATTACCTGCAGCCAACCACTCCTTTCAATGAAACCACTAATTTTTTGATTTTTTGGGTTCGAATTAATCGGTTTGAGCGGGTGATTCAGGTTTTTGTACAGCCCTAGTTGTACTTTTGAAATCTCAGTTGAGTGTCCAGGCAGCCCAAAGGATGGTAATCTACAAGGGAATTTGGGGGTTGGATGGGGCATGACCGCAGAGGGACTGCTTACCTCACTTTCTGCATTCCCTATGCCCCATGTGCAGCTGTGTTCCAAGCAGTCATATGAGCAGATAAACTTCTTTTGACACTTCTGCTGGGTTTTTGGATTATATAGCATCCTTCTTCCTTCTTTTTTTTTGGAATTGCACCTTTAGTTTTCATCTTAATTACGATATTTGTTAACTGTTGCTTTATTTTTTGGTGCCATTTTTTGTGGAACATAATGCAAGTATAGAAGGCTGCAAAACACAAATATCATGTTCTGGAAGCTCACAGGTTATGAACATAGTGTGTCATGAATTCTCTTGTTAACAACCAGGCAACATTTTGAAAGACGTATTTCACTGCCAACCCACTATGTGAAATGAACTCCCCCCACTATTTTCCTTTCTTCCCATTATGGGGCCAAACACAAGATTTTCTTCATTTTTTATTCATAGAATAACAATATTTTGTGCTTGCATTAGCTTTCGTGATAGTTGCTACCCTGTCAATTGATTGGTAGATGTTAATCTTAATTTTACCAGGTTTATCATCTGGAAGGGGGCATTTTGAAATATCTGGAGGAAGTCCCAAAGACGGAGAGCCTCTGGGAGGGCGAGTGCTTTGTGTTTGACAAGCGAGTCTCAGTTGACCATGGATTGGTGCAGGGAACTTTCAAGCTATGCTATGGGTGCAAGCAACCAGTTAGTGATGCTGACATGGAAGCTCCGGAGTGGGAGTATGGAGTTTCTTGCCCACACTGTTACTCATCAAAATTTGAAGAGGAGAAAGAGAGGGCAAGAGCTCGACAAAGGCAATTTGAGACGTGGGGTATTATTGGCGGTCCAGACAAGGGGCGCCCGCCAGCAAGAACAATTGATGGCATTCAGGGTGTCAACCAGGTGTCAAAATCACTGTAGTAGGTGTTTGAGTAGTAGGTGTTTGAGAGGCCGAGTAATGGTAGTTTTTGTTTTTTTGACTGATGATTGTGGCAGTGACTAAAAAACTTGAGTTTAGAAGTTTTAAGGTGAATGAACTTTGTAAGCCAACCTTGGTTCATAACTTCATACGGATGAGATTACTCCTTTGTATCAGAAATATGATTTGGAAACTAGATTAATGTTTAGTTGGGTCTTGATTCTCCTCAGGGCTTCTGGGATACCTCTTAAGTGATTAAGAAAAGCTCATTCAAGCCAGGCGCTCTGCACCTCACCTTAACAAATCATAGTTATTTGGCATATTATGTCATTGTGAGTTAAATTATAAAAAAAAAAAATTAGGGTCTTAAAACATTTTTCTTAAATTGGTTGTGCATTTCTCCATAGTAGTAGGTAGTTGAATATTGTATAAACATTTATGTTGTGCTTGGTTGATTGGAATGAAGGTAGAACGGAGTGGAATGTATTGATCCTTCTTTAGTCTCTATATGGAATGATCAAATACTGATAATGGTGAATAATGATTCTTTTTATAGTATTTTTTATTTAGTGAATCAAACATGAGAATGAATGTTATAATGGAATGGTCACTCTATTTTACTTTTAACTCCAGTGAATCACACATTTACTTAATGTTTTGTCAATCAATGTCCTTAGAATACTGTGACCCATATAATAGTGAGACAAAAAGGATGACATATAATGTGTGTTGCGATTCCTTTGTATTAGGAATTCAAGTAAGAGGAGATAGGGTTGTAGGAAGAGATGGGTAGGAAAGGTGGGAAGGAAAGGGACTGAGAGGGTAAAGGAATGGCAAACAACAATGGAGAGAGGTTGGGAAGGTAGAGAATAGCAAAGAAGTAGATGGTGGCTGTGAGGTGAGGATGAAGAGGGTCTAGAGAAGTAGGGGGAAATAAAGGAGGGTTGGGACGGGTGAAGGACAAGATAGCCGATAATGAGTTAGGTTAGGGTTTGTAGGGAAGAGATGGGAGAAAAAAAAAAAAAAAAGAACAGAAACAGCAGGAATGCATTTTAGTAATTTTAAAATTTTCTCACTTTTTGCACTTATTTTACAACCTTCCATATTTGCTACAATTTTTTTTTTTTTTTTTTGGCAAAAATAAAAACTTCCATTAGTAAGATAAAACAGTACATGGTAGTCTATACAACAAATTAGCAGACTAGCTAATCATGGTTACAAGTAGAAATGGAAATCAAAATAAAGCAAAATATTTTCTATTGCCTAACCATTGTCAAAAGGAAAGTGGGTATCTCCATAAGCTTGGATACGAGAAATCGCGACAAAACGTGCCAACCTCTTAGTAGGATGAAAATGATTTTTACATGCTAAGGAAATTTTACAAGATTGAAAGTACTAGGCAACAAAACATATATCAAATATCTATGGTGCTAAGCTTATTTCGATGTCCTTAGTTCCCTTTAGCTGTTCAAACAAAAATTTAGCATCAGTAAAAATATTAATATGGTAGTAATTATTTTCCGTAGCCCACTTGAGTGCAGACAAAATTGATGCAACTGGAGCAGCATTAGCATTCATGGGCAAAGATTTAAATAATTAGCCCACCTTGGTATTGTTAAGGAAGGCAACCATGCCAATACCCATGCCCAAAGGAGATGAATTACCCACATGACTACAAAGAAGTTCCACAGGATGAGAGTTGCAATCACAACTATTTTTTGAAAGATCAAAAAGATAGAAAGAAGATGAATTGGAGGAAGAATTAGTGTTTGCCAATGATATAGAACTGATAGAAGAGTTTTGATTATTGAGGATTCTAGAAAGAAAAAAAAAGAGAAAAGGAATTCTTTGGCTGTTAAAAGAGGAGAGAAGATTTTTGGCTATTAAAAGAGAAGAGAATATGTCTTTGGCTAAGAATAAAACTTGTAAATGTGTGAATTTCTTGCTACAAAATAAATTCAAGTTGCCCAACAAAGGATAGCAATAATCCGAAACAAGATCTCGAGGTCATTAATAATAGAGAGATTAAGATGTGAAAACCAATTGCCCAACCAGTAGGATACATGATTGCATTGTTTGATGGTGTGAATAAAGCCAAGAAGAACCAAACCACACTTGTTTGACAAATTCACAACGTAGAAACAAGTGAGTGGCAGATTCTAAGCCTGAATAGTAGAGGGGGCAGGCCAAATTTTCACGAAAGCCTCTAACGACCAAGTTTTGTTTCATAGGAAGTCTATCATGCCAAAATTGCCATTATAAAAACCGAATCTTGAAGGGTAGAAGTAGTGACCAAATTTCCTTCCAAGTAATCTAGGCCAAGTAGGATGAATCACCTTGTCAAGAGAAGAAGTGCTCCTAAAACAAGGCTAAATGACATCACCTCTAGAAATTTGTTCTGTTACAGAACAATTTGTAGACTTTAAATGTTCTAAAAGGTGATAGACAGACCTTACAGTGAATTCACAAGAAGAAGATGAATCCCAAATAATTCTATCAGGAAATCCAAAACTGGAAATAAGAATTATTTGTATCATTTGAACAATGGAATGAGGAAGTAAGGTTGATAGAAGTGTTGAGCTCCATTGGTGAAGATCTTGATTTATGAGGTCTGAAACCCAAGAGTTGTCAAACAACAAATCATTCTTTGAGTTAATTAAAGAAGAGAGGGTAACAGGACAACATAAGGGCAACCAAGGATCATGCCATGAAGAGATGCCCTTCCTATTCCCAATTTGCTAACGAATGCCTTTTTTCAAGACTTCTCTTCCAAAAATAATACTTCTCCAGCACCAAGAGCTTGAGGAAGCCATTTGTACTAAAAGGAAAGAGGAAGATTGACAGTATTTAGCTCGAAAGAAGGATGAGAAAAGAGAATCAAGGCACGTCAATATTCTCTAGCTTTGTTTAGTTAAAAGCGCTTGGTTGAAGAGAGATATGTCTCTTAATCCAAGGCCTCCTTTGGATATAGGCTTACAAATTACTTCCCATCTTAGCCAATGGATTGACCTCTTGTGTGGATTACCCGTCCAAATAAAGTTTGAGATAATGGAAGAGATTTTTTTACAAACATATTTGGGAAAACGATAATTGGAAAGGTAATATATCAAGATGGGAACCAAAATTGATTTGACAAGAGTGAGTCTTCCTGCTTTATTAAGAAAAAAAGATATCCAACTTAAGCATTTGGATCTTACTCTCTCAATGAGATGATGAAAAATCTCCTTCTTTTTAGACACTATATCAAGCTCAATCCTCAAATACTTCCTGAAATTAGCAACCAAACTTATGCCTATATGTTGAGATAAAGATTGTTGTAGGTCACAAGATGTATTAGGGCTAACAAAGCAATTGAACTTGTGAATGTTGATGACTTGACCAGAAAGTTTACAATAAGTGTCTAAATTCTGATTCAAGTTTTGCTTGAGTGGGAGGTGATTTTAAAGAAGAGGAAACTGCCATCCACTAAGAGAAGGTGACAAATAGATGGAGCAGTCCTGGATATTTTAACACCTTCAATTTGTTTAGAAGCTTGAGCTGACACAAGAAGAGATGAGAAAACCTCAGCACAAAGAATGAAAAGGTAAGGCAAGAGAGGGACCCCTTATCTAAGCCCTTGCTTATTCCCCACTTTTATGCAATTATTTTTTATTTTATGTTCAATTTAAAAAAAAAAAATTAGAATAAATTATAATAATCTCTCATGAGGACTGCAGAAATATATTGAGCCTCATAAGTCTAGTATAATTACATTGAGTTTGTTTAAAATTTTAGTTATTTATATTACATTTAGCACCATTTTCATGAGTAATTTGTTAGTTGTATAAATAAAAAGAATTATATTGTCAAATCTTTGATAATGAAATATATATTTTATTCTTATTTATAAATGCATCTGCCATCTCGATTAGATTTGTCAAAAGGAACATTGGTATAATTTTCTCAAAACTTATAGAATTTATTGTATTATTTTAAGGAAAGAGATTAAGCCCCCTATGTTATATGATAATTTTTTATTTGCCCTAAGTTCAACCTTATAAAACTCAGCTCTGTTATCATCTCATTGGAAATGAATTGGAGTTTCTAAATTATAAGTCTTTATTTTTTTTTTATTATTGAGATTAATTACACTTGTCACTCCTTAAGTTTGATTCAAATTTCATTTGTAATCCCTATCAGTGTGTTTGGTTTCAATTTTTTGAATTCAATTTTTTGAAAATTGAGTTTTTTGTTTTTCGTTTTTTTTTAGTGAATATTTTTTAAATTTTAAGCAATTTTTTTTACTTTTTTAGATGCATCTTACTTAAATGTATCTAAATAGTAAGATATTTTAGAAAATTAATAATTACACAAAAATATAAAAAAAAAACATACTGAATTTTTATAATTTTTTTATATTTTTTGTTATTTAGTGTATTTTTAAAGATTTTTTTCACAAATATTATACTTTTTAAGTGTATTTATGTTAGGTGTGTTTAAAAATAATAATAAAAAAAATGCTTAAAAGATTTTTAAAAATCATTGAAATATTAAAATGGGGAAAATAAAAAAAATAGAATTTTCTGAAAAGCAGAACCAAACAAAGTGATACAGTTTTAAAGTAAACACTATGTTCATACACTTTAAATCTAATTCTAGTTTGGTTATTCCGTTTAAATGTGGAGTAAGATATAAATAATTTTAGAATACTTGTCAATTTTATAAGCATAAAAATAAAAAATGAATAAAAATATGGATGAAATTAAAACTGAATTTAAAGTATAAGAATTAAATTATTAAATTTAAAATTATAGTAACTAAAATAAAATTTAAATCAAATTATAATGATAAAAATTGAATTAACTATTATTATTATGTAATTTCAGGATTGATAGGGATGAACGCGTGAAAGTGACCTGTTTAGGAGAATTCTATAATAAGCATTCTATATTATATGCATTTTACTTTTTTTTTTTTTTTCAATTATGATCAATTATTTTACTTAATTATGATATTATTTTAAAATGGGGAAAATAAAAAAAATAGAATTTTCTGAAAAGCAGAACCAAACAAAGTGATACAATTTTAAAGTAAACACTATGTTCATGCACTTCAAATCTAATTCTAGTTTGGTTATTCCGTTTAAACGTGGAGTGAGATATAAATAATTTTAGAATACTTGTCAATTTTATAAGCATAAGAAGAAACGATGAATAAAAATTTGGATGAAATGATTAAATTAAAACTGGATTTAAAGTATAAGAATTAAATTATTAAATTTAAAATTATAGTAACTAAAATAAAATTTAAATCAAATTACAATGATAAAAATTGAATTAGCTATTATTATTATTATTATTATTATTATTATTATTATTATTATTATTATTATTATTATGTAATTTCAGGATTGACAGGGATGAATGCGTAAAAGTGACATGTTTAGGAGAATTCTACAATAAGCATTCTATATTACATGCATCTTACGTTTTTTTTTTTTTATAACTATGATCAATAATTTTATTTAATTATGATATTATTTAACATATTTACTTAGTTATATTTTGTATAATATTCAATTTTATCTTTTTTTTATTTATTTTAATTATAACTCAAAAAATTTAAAATTATACTATTTTTTTCCCTACTTATAAGAATTAAATTATTAAATTTAAAATTATAGTAACTAAAATAAAATTTAAATTAAATTATAATGATAAAAATTGAATTAACTATTATTATTAGAGTTAACTATTATTATTATTATTATGTAATTTCAGGATTGATAGGGATGAACGCGCAAAAGTGACCTGTTTAGGAGAATTCTACAATAAGCATTCTATATTACATACATCTTACGTTTTTTTTTTTTTTATAACTATGATTGAGAGGGAGATTAATGATATAGAGTTATGCCGGACAAATTTGGGCCGGACAGAGTTGTGCCGGACAGATTTTGGCCGGGCAAGTGTTGGGCCGAGGATGTGTGGCCCAGTTTGGAAAGAAGTTGCTCGGTTAAGGCAACGCTTGGTTGGACCGAGCTACATGCTTGACGGAGGCGAAGCAAGTCAATTTAAGTGACCGGCGCCCGGAAAGGCGTGGTCAGCCGAGATACCTGTTTGCTCGGCTTTGTCGAGATGTTGCCTAGCCCGGTCTTTATTAAGCTTGGCTAGTGGAGTGCTTGGACATGAAGCACAGCACGACCGTTGGCGGACAAGATGGTGCGTGCAGCTCGGCTGCCGAGCTCCCAATAGAGTGAGTGGGCAGTTGAGATTAGGTGACGCCCAGCAGGATTTGTGCTGACAGATGGGATAGCAGAGCCACGTGTCAAGAGACCATTGGGAGCAGGTTCGGGACGCAGAAGGGTATATAAGCATGTCTGCGCCCCCCATGCTGGGAGACGAACACTTTGTAAGGAACTCCTACACTAACGCTCCTCCCTCTTTCTCTTTATCCTAAGGTGTGTGCTAACTTGACCGTCGGAGGGGTTTTCCGGCCACACACCGCTGGGTAGCTCACCGCCGTTGTGCTCGTAGGTCGATCGGACAGACAGGAACTTAGAAGAAAGGAATACGGGCTTACCTGAATATTTGCTCCCCGTACAGATCAATAATTTTATTTAATTATAATATTATTTTAACATATTTACTTAGTTATATTTTGTATAATATTCAATTTAATCTTTTTTTATTTATTTTAATTATAACTCAAAAAATTTAAAATTATACTATTTTTTCCCTACTTATAAGAATTAAATTATTAAATTTAAAATTATAGTAACTAAAATAAAATTTAAATTAAATTATGATGATAAAAATTGAATTAACTATTTTTATTGGAGTTAGCTATTATTATTATTATCATTATTATGTAATTTCAGGATTGATAGGGATGAACGCGTAAAAGTGACCTGTTTAGGAGAATTCTATAATAAGCTATTAAGCGTTCTATATTACATGCATTTTACGTTTTTTTTTTATAATTATGATCAATTATTTTATTTAATTATGATATTATTTTAACATATTTAGTTATATTTTGTATAATATTCAATTTTATTTTTTTATTTTTTTTAATTATAACTCAAAAAATTTAAAATTATACTATTTTTTTCCCTACTTATAAGGTACATGATAGGATGTAAGAGCATCTCCAATGGAGCTCTCAAAACACTTGTCAAAGTTATAATTTAGCAATAGTGATAAAAGGTGAGTCTCTAATGGCTTGTTATTTTACTTGCCAAAGATGACATATGCCATAACTGTTCTTAAATTTGGCAAGTAAAATAGCAACTGCCAAACATACCATATCAGCAAATATGAACATATTTGTGACTCTAAATTCAGTTGAAAAAACAGAATTGAAACAGTAGAAAACCAATTCATTTTTCAAATTTAATTTTTCTATTTAATTTTTCAAATTTAATTATATTTATTTTTTTTCTAATTTTTTAAATTGTTTTCATTTTTTATATTTGTCTAGTCGGTAATAATATAAATATATAATTTTTTTTACAAATAGTTAATAAAAGGTCATAAAAGACAAAAAATAAATAAAAATAAAATTACAAAAAAACCTATATCCAAACAATACCTAAAATTTAGGAGGGAAAGTTGGTTGAGAATTGCCAAAATAGCAAGTGACCATTAAAGTACCATTGCTTCAATTTGATAAAATAACACTATTTATTATCAAATTATAATAATAATAAGTGTGTTTGGTTTGAGTTTTTTGAATTAAATTTTTTGAAAACTGAGTTTTTCGATTTTCGTGTTTTTTTTGTTCTTAGTGAATATTTTTAAAATTTTAAACATTTTTTTTTACCTTTTTAGATGCACCTTACTTAGATGTATCTAAAAACTAAAAAATTTGTGAAAAAATATTTTTAAAAATTAATAAATACATAAACATACAAAAAATGTACTGAATTCTCGTATTTTTTTGTATTTAGTGAATTTTTAAAAGGTTTTTTTTATTATTTATTATTTTTTAGGTATATTTATGTTAGGTATGTCTAAAAATGAAAAAAATTGCTCAAAATAATAAAAAAAATCAGTAAAAATAAAAAAACACAAAAAATAAGAAAGTAGAATTTTCTGAGGCTCCGTTTGGCAAGTTGGTTTTCTGACTTTTTTGGCTATTTTAGCCACAAAAGACAAAATAGGCTATTTTAGTGAGAGGGGAGATTTGCACCGTTAGTACGGCTGAGCTACAATAGTGCCGGTCGTGACAAACTTCACGGTGCCGCACTATTTCCTCTACTGAGACGGCTGGTAGATCTGTTTTGCTCAGTCAAGGAGATCGGTAGACCAGGCGTGAACTACGCCCGGCCAAGTTGTGACTTGTAGACATTTGGCAGGGCACGCAGTCGAGTGGCGAGACCGGGCTACGAGTAGCTCGGGCTAAACCGAGGATGAGACGAAGGCCGGCATGCCTTTGAACGGTTAGCCGAGATGGACAGATTCCAGATAACCTCGGATGAAGGTAGAACGGATGGAGGCCGGCATGCCTTAGAACTGGTAAGCCACAATAAACCGGTCAATATCAGCCCGGTCATGAGCATCACCCCTTGGCCCCTTTGCCAAAAGGGCAGGCCGGCGACACATAGCTCGGTTGCGTGCATGTGGTGACAGTTCTCCACAAGGGATAGGCCGGCCGTGGTACTCCGGTTAGGTGTGCCACCTGGGCCAATGACGTGAGGGAGATGACATCTGCTCCACGCACGCATCAATACCGTTAGACAGTTCTGCGTGTACTGGTGGGAGGACTAAGCCTTTACACGCGTAAGGTGGTGAGAAGCGAGCACTGTCACCTGTCCAGGGAAGGACAACAGAGGTAGTGCGCGTACAATCTTGAGGCTGCATGGCCAGCCTAGAAATAGAAGGAAAGAGGAACGTTAGAGGTATGCAAAATTCACTCTATAACTAACACTCTCTCTCTCTCTCTCTCTCTCTGATAGCCTTCTTCTTCCTCCAGTGGTCTGACTTGATCGTCGGAGGGTCTATCCGGCACACCACCGCCGGGCAGCTCACCATTTCTGTGTTGCAGAGATAGACGTCGTCACGAGAAGCTTGACGTCCAAGGAGTACGGAAAGTAGAGGACATTTCGCCCCCGTACAATTGGCGCCGTCTGTGGGAATTCTTTAGTACTCAACCCTTGTTCTTTGAGCTTCTTCGACCATTTCCATGGCCAACAACGACGAAGCCCCACTGTCCGTCGTCGATGGCGTCACACCTGAGTATGTCCGCCTGAGAGAAGGCCCCCCGAATATTCCCGCCATGGCGGGCCTAGAGACTTCTTCGCGAAGTGCGCGAGACAAACGTGGGAGGAGTACTGATCGCTCGCAGAGTCCAGAGGGCTGCCGACGCCAAGGGGAGTCCCATGCGCAGCGCTTGGAGCACAAACTAAAGGACCAAGATGCCCTCATTCACAAGATGGCGGCAGAGAGTGCACCCCGTCCCCTCGTTGTAGTAGTCGCCGCCAGGGGAGGACTCACTCTCTCTTCATCACTGGGAACTATGGGGTTAGAGATTCCGACCAAAAAGAGAGCAGGTCCCTCTCCCGCGACAGCACTTACCGCCCCTCACGCCCGACGCCGACGTCGCGATCCTCTTTCTCCACACGTTCCAGGGACTTGAGGGATGTATTGGAGGAGAGGGCGCGCCGTCGGGAGGCTCAGAGAGTGCCAGCATTGCAGAGGTTGAGCGCTCCAGTTCGTTGTAGTGAGGAAATGGCAATGCCAGCCCCCAAAGCGATAGCCCCTGCGCTAGTGGACAAAGAGTTGGCGCGACTTACAGCCACGCCACTGTCTCCAGAGATTGAGAGTACACCACTCCCCGCCGGATTCCACCAGCCAAAGTTCACTTTGTACGACGGCAAGACGGATCCGTACATGCATGTGAGCCATTACCGACAAGTAATGGCTGGCCACGGGCGCAACGACGCCTTGATGTGCCTCATATTCCCAGCAAGCTTGGGAGAGCTGGGTTTGAAGTGGTTCGAAAGGCTCCCGGAGGGGAGTATTGAGGGGTGGCAGCAACTAGTGGAAGCCTTCGTCACCAGATTCAAAACCAACACACGAACACTGAAGGAGGTCGACCATCTCCTGGGCATCAAGATGGAGTCTGGATGTTCGTTGAAGGCATACAATGCGAAATACTGGGAAACTTACAATGAGATCCTCGACTGCCCCACTAATCTGGCGATCACTCAATACAAACGGGGTCTCCCAGTCGGACATAGACTGCGATATTCACTCACGATGCATCAACCCACAACCATGGAGTCATTGATGTAGCGGATCAATGAGCACATTCACGTGGAGGATGATGCCGCCTCCGCGACCGAGAAGGCTAATCCGGTCGCGGCAGATAGAAGGGTGGCGGGAAAAGTTCACTCGGTTGGGCAGGAGGATAACCGCCCAAACAACCGGTCAAAAGATCAGCGCCATGGTTCAAACCGTGATGACAGAAACAAGGGCCGCCGAAACGACCGGGCTGACACTCCCCGTGATGCAGCGAAAGATGCCAAAAGAAAATTGAAGGCACGGACTGGAATCACCACGGTCTTTAAAATCCCCATCTACCGCATTTTGAGCGAGATTTGAGGTGAACCTTTCGTCCGTTGGCCGGCCTAGTTGGGGAGTGCGCGGAGGGGCTTCAATTCGAAATATCACTGCACCTTCCATGAAGAACGGGGCCACCGAACGGAGGACTGCTTGCCGCTCAAACAACACTTGGAGGAGTTGGTGGCGGCTGGACATCTTGACCAATACATAGATGGGGGAATGAAGGCCGCACCATCAGGGCAAGCCAAGCCAAACGGCCTAGCCGCCCTAGATGCGGCCCCGCAGGGTGTAATCAACGTTATCCATGGTATCATTGAACCAGCCAGGGTCTGCGAGCTGAGAGGGATGATCAAGAAGGCCGAGCATATGAGGGAAGTGCTCTCTGTTCAGCCCACTGTGAAGAGGGGGAAAACCGAGCCAAAAGACATCCTTACCTTTACAAGCAAGGATTTAGAAAGGATCCAGATGCCCCACAATGATGCCTTAGTGGTAACTCTTCGTGTCAAAGGCTTTGACATTAAAAGAATTTTGATCGACCAGGGGAGTTTGGTCGAAATTATGTATTATGATGCTTTCAAGCAAATGAAGTTGGAGGACAAAGACTTGGCTCCCGCAACGTCCTTCTTGGTTGGTTTCAACTCTCAACCAGAGTGGCCGATCGGAAAGATCATTTTTCCGATCAGAGCGGGTTCTGTAGTAAAGCAGATGGAATTCTGGGTGCTGAAAGTTTCATCCACATACAACTTAATTTTGGGCAGGGGGTGGTTGCATGCCATGCAAGTAGTTGCGTCTACCTTCCATCAAGTTATGCGCTTTCTGGCGCCCACCGGGCAAATCGAAGAGGTTTAGGGAGACCAGGTGATGGCAAAACAATGCTTCGTTGCGGTAAATGGCAGCCGAGCAACCAAAGGGTTCGTCCAGATGATTGAGGGGCCCGAGGGGAAGGAGGTCCTTGAAGACGTAGGAAGGAAGGCCGAGGAAAAATCGGTAGAGGATTTGGTTAAAGTGCGCATCGATGAGGACGACCCGACTAAGTTCTTCCTCTTGGGATCATCTTTGTCGAGCGCCGAGCGGTTAGATTACGTCAAATTCTTGACTTCTAATTTGGAGGCCTTTGCATGGACGCCTTACGATATGCCTAGCGTTGACCCAAGCTTCATTTGCCATCAGTTGAATGTTTTCCCTGATGCACGGCCCGTCATCCAAAGGACACGCCGCTCAGCCTTGCACCATGCTGAGGTGGTAGCGGAAGAAGTGAAGAACCTATTGGAAGCTGGGGCCATAGAAGAAGTGCAATACCCTCGATGGATATCCAACACGGTGGTGGTTCCAAAGAAGAACGGCAAGTGGCGGGTCTGCGTTGACTACAAGATTGTCATTCGTGCTTGCCCAAAGGATAGCTTTCCCCTCCCTCAAATTGATCAGCTGGTGGACTTAACCGCTAACCGCTGGCCATCAGAGGTTTAGCTTCTTTGACGCATATCGCGGCTACCACCAAATAGCTATGTATAGACCAGACCGAGAGATCACATCGTTCACCACTCCCAGGGGCTTATATCGTTACAAAGTCATGCCGTTCGGACTAAAGAACGCCGGGACGACTTTTCAGAGGATGGTAACAAAGATGTTCACTCCTCTTTTGAGCCAAACAATGGAGACCTATATCGACGACATGGTGGTGAAGAGTAGGGAGAAGTCTCAACACCTCGCCGACCTAGCAGAAACGTTTGCCATCCTAAAGCATCACAAGCTTCGTCTGAACGCCTCCAAATGCGCCTTCGGAGTTGGCACTGGGAAGTTTTTGGGTTTTCTGGTTACAAACCGGGGAATCGAAGCCGACCTATCACAAATCAAGGCAATACAAGAGCTGGAGCGTCCTAACTCCATGAAGGACGTGCAACTTCTTGCCGGGATGGCAGCCGCGTTGAACAGATTTATCAGCCGGTCTTCGGATCGTTGCAGGCCCTTCTTTAAAACTTTGAAGTCCAAGTTCTTCTGGGATGATGAGTGCGACCGCGCACTAGTAGACCTGAAAGCAAATCTCTCCTCAGCCCCTATTTTGGTCACACCTCAGCCGGGCGAAGAGTTGTACCTCTACTTGGCTGTCTCTCAACACGCGGTCAGCGCGGTATTGGTCCGTACTGAAGGCATCCAACGCCTATTGATCTTCTATGTAAGCAAGACTCTGCTCCCAGCCGAAACGAGATATCTTCCCTTGGAAAAATTGGCGCTGGCCCTAATGATGGCATCAAGAAAGCTGGTACACTATTTTCATGCCCATACAATAGTTGTGTTAACCGAGTTCCCGTTCAAGGTGCTTTTTGAAAAGGCAGACTTCACTGGGAGAATTTTGAAATGGGCCGTGGAATTAGGGCAATATGACATCAAGTTCCGACCGCGCACCGCAATCAAGGCTCAAGCATTTGCTGACTTTGTGGCGGAATTTGCCCCTGGGATGCATCTAGTCTGCCCGATTGATTTGGTTGGTACGGATTTAGCACAACCCATGGTTCTGGCAACAAAAACAAGTGTTGGCTCGCAAGTAGGAGAAGGGCAAAGCACGACCGAACTAACAAAGTCCGACGAAGATGAACCCAACCAAGACAAGGAAAAAGACCAAAATGGGCCGACCAGAGACTTGGAACAGAGAACCTCCCAAAACCCGTCTGATTGCTGGAAGCTGTTCATTGGCGAGATGTGGAAGCTCTTCGTCGATGGGGCATCCAACAGGCATGGGGCCGGGTTAGGCATCGCGCTGACCTCACCGGACGGGCTGATCATCGAGCAGACAATTACACTCGGTTTCCCAGCATCCAACAACGAGGTTGAGTATGAAACCCTCCTTGTTGGACTAAGAAGCGCGCTGAGAATGAAAGCCACAACCCTTATGGTATTCAGTGATTCCAAGTGGTGGTCAATCAGGTCTCAGGGGAGTATGAAGCAAGGGATGAAAGAATGGCCAAGTATCAGGCGCTGGTACGTGCAGAGATCAAGAAGTTCGCCGCCATAAGGATGGAACAAATCAACCGCGAAGAAAACAACACGGCTGACGAATTAGTTGGACTCGCTTCCACTCAGACAGCTTTTTCCAACCCCTTAATGATAGAATTTTTACCCTGGCCAAGCATTGAGGAACCAGAATCAGCCAAGGTATTCTGCACCGACTTGGGTCCTTCCTGGATGGATCCCATCATCGCCTTCCTGAGAGATAGAGTTCTGCCGGACGAAAAGAAGACGACCAACAAGGTCCGAGCTAAGTCAGAGCGGTTTTGGCTCTCCCCTTCCGGAGCCTTGTATAAGAAGTCTTTCGCCGGGCCATACTTGAAGTGTGTTCACCCCTCTAATGTGGAAGCATTCCTCTATGAGATCCATGAAGGCATCTGCGGCAGCCATACTGGGGGCAGATCTTTGGCCTACCGAGCGATTTCTCAGGGCTACTGGTGGCCATGCATGCAGGCGGACGCGCAGAAGTACGTTCGCCGGTGTGAAAAATGTCAGAAGTTCGCTCATCAGATCCATCAGCCATCAAGAGAACTACTCCCCCTTACAAGTCCTTGGCCGTTCGCACTCTGGGGATTGGACATAGTGGGGCCACTCCCAGCGGCCCCGGGCAATTGCAAGTTCTTTATCGCCGCCGCTGACTACTTCACGAAGTGGGTTGAGGCCGAGCCATTGGCGACCATAAAGGAAAAGGATGTGAAGAAGTTTGTATGGAAAAGTGTCATCACCCGTTTCGGTATACCAAAGGCCCTCATCTCGGATAACGGCACTCAATTCGATGGAAAACTCTTTCGCGGATTTTGCGAAGAGTTGAAGATCGAGCTTTACAATTCAACGCCGGCCTATCCTCAGTCAAATGGTCAAGCAGAAGCCTCAAACAAGACCATCCTGGACGGGCTGAAGAAGTGGCTTGAGAAGGCCAAGGGCAAGTGGGCTAAAGAACTCCCTAATGTGCTCTGGGCATACCGCACTACGCCAAGGCGGTCGACCGGGGAAACACCATTTGCTTTGGCCTATGGCATGGAGGCCGTCATCTCGTTGGAAATTGGCATGCCAACCATCCGCTCTGAAAGTTTCCAGCTAGATCTGAATAATGAAGGGGTGGCATTGGAGCTGGACCTTCATGAAGAAATGAGGGAGCGAGCATTGATCCACATAGCGGCTTATCAACAAGAACTCTCCAAAAAGTACAACAAGGTTGTGCACCCCAGGCTATTCAAGATTGGGGGCTGGGTATTAAGAAAGGTGCTTGGCAACACGGTGGTCCCTGGCGAAGGAAAGCTCGGTGCAAATTGGGAAGGACCATACAAGGTGATTGGTCTTGCCGGCAAAGGGGCATACCATTTGGAAGATTCGGACGGCAAGGCTGTCCCCCGACCTTGGAACGCAGCCAATCTTAAGGTCTTTTATTTTTAAGATGTAATCGCTTTTGTTGTTTAGATTTATGTAACTTTGAGCCTCTTGGTATTTTGATGTAAGAGATAGCATGGTATTTTGTAATGAAAAATAGCCCTCTCGTTGTCTGGTATTGCATCTCTGTACAATGACATCGCAAGGATACAAGACAATTATGGGTGCCAGGGGCAAGGAGACCGACCTGAATGGGACCGGACTAATCTCCTCTCGCCGGAATGGAAACAGACCGCACAAACAGTTGGTGCATTGTCCAAAGAAATGATTGGCGAATGAACCAATTCACATAAGGGCTGAGCTGGGTTTTGCTCGGCCAACTGGAATGTTGGCGACATGACCAACTTAAATGAAACATTGGTGTTTTGCCCAATGTAGCGGTCGGGCTGACTTTGCTCGGCCCAATTTGGAATATCGGTGTTTTGTCCAACTAATGAGAAGCCGAGCTGACATTGCTCGGCAGAAGTGAAATGCTGGCGATCTACCCAACTGAAAGGGCGAGCTGGTTTTTGCTCGGTCACATTGAAGTACTGGAATTTTATAAAGTTTGCAAACCCGTCAAAGCCGAGCTGATTTTGCTCTGCCCCATACATGAGCCCTCAATTTAGAGCCGAACAGATTTTGCTCGGCAAATTAAAAGGTGCATTTGAAATTTCAAAGGAGCCGAGCTGCTAGTTGAAGGTTGAACACATTTAAGGAAATTTTGCACGTTGAAGCCATAAAGCAATAGAAGTTAAACGGGCAAAAAGCTCAAAAATTTAATTCATTGAGAAAGTTGCAGTACATAAGGGAGGACATAGCCTGGTTACATTCCAAAAACAAAGCAAAGAAAATAGAAAGAGGCACGGTTTAATCCAACTCTAATTCGACTGTTTGTTCGGCAACTTGTGCAGTCTGCTCGGCCTCCTCCACATCGTGCTCGGGCAAGTTTTCCTCGGCTTCATCGTCAGCACCTTGCACTATAGCAACATCCCGATCAGCCACTTCATCTTCTGCATCTTGAGATACTTCGGGAGGATTCTGCTCGGCTTGTTGCGTGGCGGCGGCTTCTTCCTCGGCCTCTTTTCTTGCCTCTGCAATGAGCCGGTTCTGAGTGGCATTGGTATACGCCTGCATATAGTGCGGTATGAAGGCAGCAGGTGGATTTATGAACATGTCAGCATCCTGACCAAGGCCAACTTTCTCCACGGCAGCTTTCCAGCCGCACTGGAAAAAGATGTCCTTGGTCGCCTGCACTTGCCGTTCATATGTTTTTTCGCCTTGAGCATAGCCCCTGTCCTCGGCGTCATCCACAGCTTTGTCTTTCTCTACTTTGTGCGCATCGCGTAGTTTCCTCAGCTCGGCGAGGTACCTGGCCTTTGTCGACTTCACGGCCCGTTGTTTGTCCGCGTCAGCTCAGTCGACTTTTTGACTCAGGATATCTCGCTCCGCTGCAATTGCCTCTTGCGCGGCCTTGAGTTTGGCTATCTCGGCCTTTTGGGCCTTGTTCTCCGCAATGGCGTCGCGCAGACTCTGCCGCACGACGATCATGCGCTCGTGGGCGAGATAGTTCTTCTGCGCGGCCTGCAAGCAAATGCAAGATTGTCAGTATTTCGGCAACCGAGCAATAACCGGACGATAACTTGAAAAAAAAAAGACTGACGACTTACCAAAACTATGGATTTTGCCGCCGAGCGAAGGACCTTTAGTTCGGAAAGCTCGTCATGTTTTTTCATGTCGACGGGCAAGATCAACCCCTTAGTCATGTTAAAACCAAGCGAGTGGTCCTTGTCGGCGTAGACCGAGTCAGCGGTAGTGACAGCCCAGTCCTGGTATTTGTACTCGGGTGCCCAGACCGGGGGGGTAGCTGGGCTCTGGGATGGCCCTGGTAGTTGTTGATCGGTCTGATCACCCAGCTCGATTGAGGCGTGTTCGGCCGAGTCTTCATCAACCAATTGTTGGCCTAATCGGTCCTTCCTCTGCCTCTTCTTTGACCGGCCAGCCGCCTGCTCGCTGGCCAATGCCAGCACAGCTCCTTCTATTTGCCCAGCCGGGGTGGAGAATGTTCCCCCGGTTGCCTCTGGTGGTTGGGACGCGCCTTCCTCTCTGGTGATCATGGACTTGATTGCCCAGATCTTCGCCATTTCTTGTTCGGCGGTGAGAGGAGCAAGCCTGATCGGTGGTAGGTTTGGATCTGGTTCTGGGGATGGCGCACGTAGAAAGTCGGTAACCCGGCTCTTGCGCGGTGCAGTGTAGTGGTAGGTCTGTTCGAAGCCGAGGAGTTTCGATGACTCTCGTTCCTCGGCCGGATGGCGCAACAAGGTTCCGATGGCCTCTTGATTAGCGCGGTAGTAATCTGCTGCTAAGTGCTTATCTGCAAAAGAAGACGAGTGTTAGACCGGAAAAAAAAAAAGAAAAAAAAAAGAATATAGTGCGGTCAGCCGGACTACTCACCAGCACTGCCAAAATCTTTCCTAATATACCATCCCGGTACAGGTGCCTCGGTGTCTTCATATCGACCGGACACCCACAAGAAGTCGTCGTCATTGGCCTCTTTGTCCGGGTTGCCCTCGATGAGTTTTGCTCGGCCCTTATTCACTTTGAGGTACCAACAAAACCCACCTTTATTCTTACTGAGGCTATATTGGTGGAAAATTTCAGCCAGACCGAGATTGAGACCGAGCCTCCGGTTTAGCTCGCCGACCCCATTTATTATCTTGTATGTATTGTTGGAGACATGGGTCGGGCAAAGCCTTGTTTGCCTCAAAAATTCGCAGATCAAGGGTTGGACCGGGAAGCGAAGTCCACCTTCAACTATTGAAACTACCGTGAACGGGCACCAGTCTAGATCTCCCCAAGGGGTGTCTCCCTTTTTGGCGAGCTCTAAGACGACGTCGTCAGAAATGTTGTACTCCCTACGAAACTCCGCCATCGCGCCGGGCGAGCTAACCATAAATCGGTACTTCCCCATCTATCTCGGTCTTATTGGGTTTTGTATCTCGGTCAAAAATGTTGGTGTTTTTGCTCGGTCTTTGAGCTCCACCAGTGATAATGCTCTCCTGGTCGGTCCTAGTTTGTTCTACATTGTTAAGAAATAATCCCAAGGGTTAGCACGGCATAAATTACACGGCTCTTATTGGAAATTGCTTAGTGAAAGGATTTTTGGGTGTCTGGCTGGTCTAACTCCTACCTCGGCTAAACGACATGGCTGATTTAGCCTTTCTGATTTGGTTCTCGTTTCGGCTCGGTCAAGACAGGTTTTAGCTCGGTTCAAATCTATTGACGGATCTAATCGAGCTTTCAGCTCGGTCAAGGCACCAAGTAAAGATTTCAAGCTTTCAGCCCGGTTCAGTCTATTTACCGACCTAATTGTGTTCGGCTCGGTTGCGGCCTCAGCGAGAGGCCACAAATAGTTTTTGCTCGGCTATAGCTCTACCTACGGATCTAAATGAGCATTTAGCTCGGTTCAGTCCAGATCCGAATTGTTCATATCAAGTTCAGAGGTTTGGCTTTGAGGCTTGGTGAATCAAGGGGCACAAAGGCCCCCTCCACTCCACCAGTTCCATTTTTTCTAAGGTGTGGCATTATTGGGACTAAAAAGGAAGAGCCTTAAAGGTCCCAAGCAAAGGACACGGAGCACAGTGGCACGAAAATGAAGAACAGGTACAACAAATTCGAGAAATGAAAACAGAAAATGCGAGGAAGGGTAATGGAACTTACCAGTGGCAGATGCGAGGGTGGACGCAACCTCGAGAGCCTGATTGTAGCCTGCGGAAGGAACTAAAACGGAGGGTGAAGCACAAAGACAGTAATGGCAGAAGAGGTTAGAGGATTTTGGGAGCTAGGGCTTTCGGCTCAAGAAGACGGACAGTGAAGAGTTCGAATGACTCTTGGGTTGTGCATAAAGAGGGGGGAAAAAGGCCAAAACGGTTGCGCCGTTTGAATTCCAGCGCGTGCAAGACAGCTGGTTGTACGGTCCAATGGCGTGAGGCCACGTGGCACTGAGAACGCGACTGTCGGTACGGCTGTACGACCATTGATAAGACTGCTGAAGTAATTACCGATCAAATGGGATTGCTCGGCGACGCCGTTTGACCCCAATCATGCTCGGTTCACAAATGATGCAATCATGCTCTGTTCGGAAATGATTCAATCATGCTCGGCTTGGAAGTGATGCCGTCATGCTCAGCTCAGAAATAGTGCAAATCACGGACCGTTAGCTCGGTCACTGGGGTAACCCCAATCACGATTAGCTCGGATGGGATTAAGGGGCAATTGAGAGGGGAGATTTGCACCGTTAGTACGGCCGAGCTACGATAGTACCGGTCATGACAAACTTCACGGCGCCGCTCTATTTCCTCTACTGAGACGGCCGGTGGATCTGTTTTGCTCGGTCAAGGAGATCGGTAGACCAGGCGTGAACTACGCCCGGCTGAGCTGTGACTTGTAGACATTTGGCAGGGCACGCAGTCGAGTGGCGAGACCGGGCTACGAGTAGCTCAGGCTAAACCGAGGACGAGGCGAAGGCCGGCATGCCTTTGAACGGTTAGCCGAGATGGACAGATTCCAGATAACCTCGGATGAAGGTAGAACGGATGGAGGCCGGTATGCCTCGGAACTGGTAAGCCATAATAAAACGGTCAATATCAGCCCGATCATGAGCATCACCCCTTGGCCCCTTTGTCAAAGGGGCAGGCCGGCGACACATAGCTCGGTTGCGTGCATGTGGTGATAGTTCTCCACAAGGGATAGGCCAGCCGTGGTACTCCGGTTAGGTGTGCCACCTGGGCCAATGGCGTGAGGGAGAGGACATCTGCTCCACGCACGCATCAATATCGTTGGACAGTTCTGCGTGTACTGGTGGGAGGACTAAGCCTTTACACGCGTAAGGTGGTGAGAGGCGAGCACTGTCACCTGTCCAGGGAAGGACAGCAGAGGTAGTGCGCGCACAATCTTGAGGCTGCATGGCCAGCCTAGAAATAGAAAGAAAGAGGAACGTTAGAGGTATGCAAAATTCACTCTATAACTAACACTCTTTTTCTCTCTGATAGCCTTCTTCTTCCTCCAGTGGTCTGACTTGATTGTCGGAGGGTCTATCCGGCACACCATCGCCAGACAACTTACCATTTCTGTGTTGCAGAGATAGACGCCGTTACGAGAAGCTTGACGTCCAAGGAGTACGGAAAGCAGAGGATATTTCGCCCCCGTACATTTAGCCATAAAAAGTAAAACATCACATCCAACCCATAATAATTACACTATTCTCTCACAAAAAGAGTCAAAAAAGTCAAAAAATTCTTTCAAAATCAAACTTTTTAGTCCAGACTAAAATAGTAAAAAAAAAAATTAAAAAATTAAAAATTAATTCACATACCAAACGAATTCTGAAAAATATTTTTAAAAATTGGTAACCAAGCATAGTTATAGCAAGAATCATTGGAGCTCTACATAAGTTTTCCCGCTGTTTATTGTTTTTTTATGTTTTGACGAATCGAAGGGCATATGCTTTTTCGACTGTTAGGGGCATAGTCTCCAATTTATTAGTTTCCTAATTATTCTCTAAAGAGAAAAGTGAGAAGCAGCTTTTAAAAACAAGCATTGAAACTAGGGTTTGCTAGATCCCCCCTGAAGAGAATCGAAGATGGCTGGAGCTCTCTTCAAGTTCCTCCGCCCAAGCGCCCGCCCCCAATCCACCGACATCCAGGCCGCCGCCATGTGGGGCGTCTGTGCCGCCACCACCGCTATCTGGATCGTCCAGGTCCCCCCTCCTCTCTCTCTCTATATATATATGTAGGTCGATCTGCGAATTACCTATCTCTTACCTTTTACTTGTTATTTATTTGTTTTTGATAGTGATTTACAAACATTTTACATTACTGCTTTAGAGATTTGTACGTGATGTTTGTTTTGTGTAATGAATTGATGTTTTATAATGTGATCGATCTTGCCAGTTTGTAAAGGTTGGGTTTTTAGGAGTGTAGTAGTTATTGCCAGAGCATAAAATGTAAGAGCGAGGAATTCTAGTTCCGTAGTGATTATATTATGATTATGGAAAATGCTATGGCCCAAATAAGGTTTGGTAGAAAATTGGTAGATTATATTATGATTATAGAAAATGCTAAGGGTCCATAGCATAACTCAAAAAAATAAAATAGGGATGGATGGCAACGGGACGAGGCAGGGCTGGTTTGTAATGCACTCACCGTCAATCATATTGGGAGTGGGAGCGTCGCCGGGATGGGTTAATTTTATAATCTTTAAGAATGACGGTATTAACAAAAATGAGATATGATATTACAGATAATAATTTATTAGTGACGATGAGAAATAAAGAAGCAAAAATGAGTGTTTAAATGTAATATTCTAGTGTTTTAGCCTTGTTATATTTAAATTATATATATATATATATATATTATATACATATAAATATTTAAATATAATCGGGATGGGGGATGCAGGGGCCAAGCAGAGTGGGGAGAAATTGCACTCCCTTTGAATGGTCTGAGTTTGAGATGCTCAACCTTGGTTTGAACAATTAACAAGATTTATGATGAAGATTGAGCCTGTCCCTTTTGTTTCTTGGTCGAGTTAATATCATGCAAATTGATCTCAGTGTGAGCTGAAGTATCTGTTTTCATGATCAATCTCGAATGAGCTTTAAATTGATTGTTTTCTTTTAAATATGATGATGCTTTGTTAATTTTTCTCATGGGCCTTTCAATGAAATAAAGAGTTGGTTAGGAATCTTTCTCAAGTATCTCATAGCCCATCTGGTTCTTGAATGTTGGATGACTGGGTTAGCAAATAAAAATCAAATTTGTGTCCCTCTCATTGATCGCAGTCTGTTTTGGTCATTACATTTCATTATGATCTTGTTTCTGACCACACTATAAAACTCATTGGTGGGCTTTTGCAATACCCAATTACTTTCCAATGATGCATCATTTTGGTGGAATTCTCTTTATGGGATTAGGTGATAGCTTTTCAGGTTTCAGTGATTGTTGATTGTTATTTAAGTGATTGAATGCTTGCATGTTTGTTTCTTATGCCTCTCTCTCTTTGTTCTTTTACATGTATGCTGAGATTTAACATTTTGCTCTACAACATGTGTTCGCATGCATGCCTATGTGTGTGTGTTTATGGGGCCTGGATTTTCCCTTATTTTTAGCGTGATGATGTAATTTTATTTTTATTTTTAAATTAAAAAAATGTTGATTCCAACTCAGTAGATAAGTCTTGGTTTGGGTTTAAAAGGTGTGGTACATGTAGACCGAATGCTAACGTGTTTTCGTACTTTCATTGAACATATGCTTCTAGGGAACATCAACAAAGAATTTTAAAATCCTAAATCATTTTTTGAATGGCTGCTTATTTTTTTGACATGTTAGGAGCTCCTCTTGCGTTCAATTTGTTTCAAAAAATTATTAAATTGATTTAATAGATATTATGTCATCATTATCTTGTGTTTGAATCTTAATTTCATTTTCTTTTTGAATGATTCACAGCCTTTTGATTGGTTGAAGAAGACATTTTTTGAGAAGCCTGCAGAGAAGTGAATAGAGATGTGATATTTGTCTGGTAAAACTTATGGTATTCCTCAGGTTGATGATGAGAAAACTGTAAACCTAGTTGATTTGAATAATGCAGTTTCATTTTCTTTCTTTTTGTTGGTAACATGCTGAGGCCATTTGGGCATTTAATTCTGGGAGTAACAGATAACCTTTGAACTTCTATGTTGCTGTTCTCTATTTTTCCTTTTCTTTTTCTTGTTTATATTATCTCTTTCACACTCACACGCAAACACTCACTCACTCATTGGTGTGCAATAATGTGAGATCTCTTTTGTAGATCATTTTGTTAGCAGTTACCACTTACCAATAAAGAAAATGGATGGTTTTTTTTTTGTCTCCATGCCATGATTGGTTGAGCTCTAGCATGGAGTTTATATCCATTAAATATCGTATGGGAACTATATACTTGATTTGTCAAATATTTCTTAGTTCAGAATTGAAGAGAAATGATTTACACTTGGGTGATATTTGCTACTCCCAATCCTAGTTAGTGCTTGCTTTTATAAATGTATTTCTTCAAATGCAATCATAATTGTAGTCCCCAGAAAGAATAGTGAAAGGAACCAACTTCAGAATTTTATGGAGCGAATCATAGAAGAAAGGATTTGGCTGTATTTGGAGCAACTCTAGAAACATGATTCCAAAGCTGTTTTCAACTCTTTGTTTGGTTACAGTTTTTAAAAATTAATTCCAATATAACATTCCAAAACTCATTTCGGCTTCTGTTTGGAGAAGAGAGTTTTTTTTTTTAATTTTGAATTTTGAAAAGCGCGACCTGGGTCTACTCGGTCATCCTCCGAGATGTTCGGCCAGTTGACCAGAACAGTGTTTTTTTTTTTTTTTTGCAATTGGCACTTGTTATTTGGAAAAAAAAAAGAGGGGGGGGGATTTTGTTTTTGATTTTTTTAACAAAAATAAATATATATTTATTTTAAATCAAAAATATTTTAAAAAAATAATTCCAACTAAATATACAATCAAAAGTTATTTTAAAGCAGTAATTGAATATTTATTTTGAAAAAAATTTATTTTGTTTGTAATATTTTCAATTAAAAAAAATTATGCTATTTCTTTTAATAATTATTTTTTGGAATTGAATTTTAAAAAGAAATTGGTTCTGAGTTTTGAACAGAATTTTCAATAGAGTTTTGAGTTCTGTGTTTGGTTATGAGTTTATAACTTTTTGAATTAAATTTTGAAAACTCTTTTCAAAATTCATAACCAAACAGATTTTCTTATTTCACATGTCACATCAAACATTCAACACTCAATTCAAAACTCATAACCAAACAAATTTTCTACACTCAAATCATAATTTCAAAATTCACAAACTCAAAATACAATTCTATGCTCAAATCATATTTCTAAAATTCTACCAAACGTTACCTTTTATCTTCTGAAGATCTCAAATAATCATAAATTGTTGGCACATATGCTTATTGAAGTCTTAGATTGGTAATATTCCTACATATTGAATTGATGGTGGAATCCTACATTCTTTTGGTGTAGTGAATAGAGTGGAAATTGGAACCTCTCACATTTGGTTCAAAAAGTTTAAAAGATTGCTAATTGATGCGAAAAATTATTAGTTTTCATGTCATCAAAAGAGTTAATGAAAAGCACTCCATCCTTTATAGAGATGCTGATATCTCATGTTTATGGTTTATGGAATTGTGTTTCCTTTCAGGTGGGATTCTTCCATTTCAAAGTTTCTCTTTGGAATGACAGGCCAACTGATTCTTACACATTCTACTTAGGTATTTGATCTTGTTTGTATTTTTTTATGCGTGTGAGAGAGATCCCTTTTAGATTTGGATCATCTTTGTTCCTTACGAAAAATGGAGGTCAATTTCAACATATCCGACCCGAATACCAAAAATAAAAACAGCATGGTTTCTTTCTTGAATTAGTGACCTGGTAAAAATTTGGCTGTTTCATATATGGAATTGTAGCTTCCCTTTCAAGAGGGATCCTTCCATTTTAAATGGCAGACCATTTATTTTGTGGAAAATTCTATTCATACAAAAAATTTGATAAGAATGACGTGGCAATACCATTATTGTAGATAAATACATCTTCAGTGGTGTTTTGTTTTAAAATGAAAGATCAGCAATGAGTCACATCATTATATATGAATTTTTTTGTTTGTATAGCATTACTCATTCTGTTACACGTGCTACTTTTATGTGTGAGAGAGTGTGTTTTAGATTTGGATCATCTTCATATCATACCAAAAATGGAGAGATTAATTTCAACATATCACATCTGAACACCAAAAATAAAGCACGATTTCACCAAGTGTGTGACAACCAGGCTTTTACAAGTGAATGTGCTGTTGATAACTACATTTTTCATTTGATAAATACATTTTGATTTAAAATGTGGTTAAGATGCACATTTTTTATTAAATTTTACTGAAGTTTAAAATTGTGCCTGGTCCTTATTGCAATGTTTGGATGGTGTCTATTGAAAGGCCTCTCCTTTTAGATTTGGGTTTCATACGAAAAATGGAGATATTAATTTCAACATATCACATCTAAACACCAAAAATAAAGCACGATTGCACCATGTCATTAAAATTAAATGAAAGTGTGATTGACAATCATGCTCTTACAACTGAATCTGCAGTTGATAACTAGATTTTTTATTTGAAGGCATGAATCAAAATGTGATTAAGATGCATAATTTTATTTAAATTTTAATAAAGTTGCAAAATCGTGGCTGTTCCTTTTTGCACTGTTTGGATGACATCCATTGAAAGGGATCTTCTCCATTGGATATGTGGAATTGTAGTTTCCCGTTCAAGTTCCATTGCATTGTTGCACTTAGGAGTGACATGCCAACTTATTTTGTTACACATTCTGCTTAGTTATTTGGTCTTGTTTATATTTTTGTCTATTTTGTTGATTTGTGTATGTGTGTGTGAGAGAGAGAGAGGGGTTTCTGAGTTTCTCACATTTCTTTGAGGTTATGTTTATGTTTAGTACAACACTACTTTTTTTTAAATATTTATGGATGAGTTTTGTCGTATCCGTTTCCTATCTGCATCTCATAACCTATATTCGTATTCATGATTCATAGATTGAAAGGGATCCTCTCCATTTCATATATGATATTTTTGTTTCCTTTTAAGGTCAAATCCTTCCATTTCAGTGTTGCTCCTAGGAATGATAAAGCAACTTATTTTGTTTCAAATTCTACTTGCGTTTTTGGTCTTGTTCAGTTTTTTAATTTGTGAATGGAGAGAGAGGGATAGAGACGATTTCACCATGCCATTAAAATTTAAATGAAAATGTCATTTTGACCTGCTTTAAAACATGTTTTTTAATGAATGTACGGTTGACAATTTTAAATGAATGTATGATCGCAATGAAGGTTTGAGATTTTTGCATATGCATTTGCATTTCATACTAGCATCTTGCAGGACCTTTTGGAGTTTCATTCCCTCAATTCACTTGGAGGATGTGTGATTCATGTTACTTGTGGGATAGATGTAGAACATGACTACTGAAACTAGATCTGTCATTGGCATTTCATTAGCAAATATTACGATCATTGCCTGGTGGTTGCTACCTCATATGCATCAACTTGGAGGATGTGATTTGTGATTTTTGTGGGATACACATTGAACATGGCTACTGAAAGTACGTCTGTTATTGACATCTAACATGGTCTGCCTGCAAAGCATGGTGTGCTGTAAAATTGCATATGTTCTCTTCTTGACTTTGCATTAAATCATAGGCTGAATCATTCACTAGTTTCAGGCTTAAAGGTGTAAGTTGGGGACTGTTGCGGAGCAGATGTAAGGTTCAAACCTAACCTCACTGATTATTAGGCATACATGTGTACTGTTTAAGCATTATCTTAGGTTCAGAGTATGCAGTTAAGTTTTTGGTGCCAAAATTACCATTAGATATTGGCATGGATGGTAAGTTAGCATCACTATTTTATCCACTATTTATTGATGTTATGTTGTGTTGAATTCATTAATAGGTAGGTATTCAGATGGGTCTAGTTGAGCAATTTGTACACCTAAACTAGCATATCATTTGTTGATTGTCCATTTGAGTTTGAATGAATTTCCCATTGAGAAGGGAACTAAATGTTCTTAGAGTAGATTTGAGGGGTAATCACCAGCCCCACAAGTTTGGTCACTGCTAGTGTTGTTGTCCTTGGGCATATTGTTAAAAGGGAAAGCAACTGAGAGACTGTAGACAATTCTGGAACAATTTTGTTATATCCGGACCAAGTTGCTTGGGATTTTTTATTTTTAGCAATTGCATATGGGTTATGAATGTGTTCTGGTCTTTTTTCTTAAATTTTTTGATGATCAATGTGTAGGATTGCTAGGAGTCCAGGATATTATAGGTTACTATACATCCTAGAGTGCGCCTCTTTTCCACTGGGCTACTCTTGTGCAGGTTGACAGTTTGTTTTTGGGTTAATCGGTGAAAAGTACACATCACGGAGCCACATCTTATTTGGTTCAAGGTCTAATTTTGTTGATAAAAAATCGCTGAAGAAGTTGCTAAAAAATTGGTTGGAAGTCATTAGAAAGTTGATGGTGGCTAGTGGACAAGGGCAAGTGGCGATGATGTTGATGGATAAGTGATATGTGTATAAATAAGTGATATTTAGACATATAATTGGATAGATAGGTGACGCGTATAAATATGTGACGTTTGTATATATAGGTAAACTTTGGACAGATGTGTCTTTTTGAACATATAAATCATGTCATCTATCTATTCACATTACTTAATTGTTCACGTGTTATCTATTTGTTCAGTGTTCGCATAATTTGCCTATCTATTTATATTATCCGTCCATATTACCATCACCAGCCGCCACTACAACCCCCACCAACGTTGTTGGCTCCTCTGGTGAAATTTTTAGACTTTTTTAGTGCCAACAAATTTTCCAGCAAACTTGCTGGCCGTGGGATTAAATTTTTTTTAAAAAAAACTACTTTAACTTTTGTAAGTTAAAATTAAAAAATTATAATAAAAAAAATTAATTTATAAATGATACCAAATGATGTAAGAATGCATTCCAAATCAACCAAAATACACCAACAATCTTTCTTGTAGGCATATCTTTATTTCTTCACTTTTTTTTTTAATAATTAAATTTAAATTTAATAAAATAATATTAAAAATTGTTTTTAATAATTTTGTTAAATCTTCATCAAATTAAAGAGAGAATCATTTTTTTTTCTTGTAAAAAATCAAGAACTCATCAAATATTTTTTAAATTTAAATTTAATAAAAATTTAAAAAGATAAAATATTAGAGATAATTTTTTTTTTTATCAAATTTAAAATTTAAGATAATAGGGAAATTCAAAAAAAAAATTGTAAAAAGATTGGGATTATTCACCTTTTACTCAAATTTAAAATAAAATTGAAATAAAAATGAAAAAATTAATGAAAAGACGTTGCATGTTTATGTTGCCACGTGGATTTTTTTGTTCCACGTTCTGTGTTAAGATATTTTAACAACCATACATACATCACTATCGCATGTTTGAATCAAAAAAAAAAAAAAAAAAAAAAAATCACTATCGCATGTGAGTATTAATAACAAATTAGCAACAAATAGAAAATTAAGATCACATTAAAAAAAAAAAAAAAAAAAAGTATTTGCACAATTAAATATGAATTTTCCATTTTGTTGTTGTTCATCCCAAATCGGTCAGCGAGAGCGTTGCGGCCAAATCGAATCGCATCGAGGAGTGAGAGTGGAAAATGGCGGTTGTTTCAGTAGTGTTGTTCAGAGGCGTAGGGCATGGTCGATTGCCTTTTTTTCCACATCCTCAGGTTGGTTGGTTGGTTCGTTGCTTCCATATTCTCACTCCGCATATCTTTCTTTGTTTCTCTGAATCGTTCCGATTGTTTCACTCTTCTATCTCAATATCTACATATATTTATGTCTGTGGATTGGCATGGGTTGACAATTGAGATGACTCTTACTCCTTTTCATTAATTTTGAATTTTTTTAATTGTTTTTTAAGCTAATTTTAATCTGTAAAACTTCTTTTGTTTACTTGTAAAGAATTATAAACAGTCATTTTTTTAATTCATTTGTTTTGTTTACGCTCGTTTTTTGATTGACTGATGGGGCTTCTTGTTCCCCAAGTTTAAGTTCCTCTTTCTCTTACTCTCCGTTTGGATCTTGAGATGAGAAAGGAGAGGAAATGATTGGAGTTTCTCACTTAGGTTTTGTATGAATAATATCACTCTGGGTTTGACTTCCCTCACGTTGTCAACTCAACTTGAGAGAGCATTTGGGCTAAGCAGACTCATTTTGGGACCAATTTCGGTGATCCGAACGTTCATGTTTTAGAATGCATTCAGTAGACTATTCATGCAAAAAAGCAAGAAGATTGGATTTTGTTAGTTATATGTTGGAATCATATTTATTTTAAAAAAATAGACGAGAAATATAATTTTAAGAATAGTCCTTTATTTTTTATAATACAAATTTGATTTAAACATACTGATAGAGTCATGTGAAGAAAAAAGATTTTACTTAATTTGATTAACGAAATGGCCTTTGATAGAGTCGCATGGAGAAGAATGATTTATCTAGCCGACCCCATTTGATGGGATTTAAGTCTTTGTTTGGTTTGGTTTGGTTCATATAGTTACTGATGTCCAATTATCTTTATTTTTTGTATAAATATTCTATTCAATGAGTTTTAAAAGGTGAACGGTTTAGATCACCGAAATTAGTCCCAAACCCAAACCCTCTCTTCTCAAGTTGAGATGGCCATCTTGAGAGAAGCCAAACCATATTACTATTAACTAAACATTCTTTATCAACATAGTTCAGTAAAAGAATATGATCATACAATTGAGTGTGTTTTAGACCCAGACAGTTGCTCAAGTGGTCATGGAGAGGGCACTTAAGTATTAAGGTGAGTGAGATTTCAAGTTCGAGTTATGAAGAGACGTTGGCCAGTGGTGTAATCTAACTAGTAACATACTAACCGCTATTTTGTGGAGAAAAAAAAAAGTACTGTTGAGTATGTTTTATTATTTGCATTAACTTACCAAAGAATAGTAGTTATTGCTTTATGTCTCTATCTATTCATGTTTGACATAAGAAATTGTGCTTGACACTTGTTCACGATATCAAAAAAACATCTATGATAGATTCAATATCAAAAGCTCAAGCAATGTTTTTTTTTTTCAATGTATGTGAACTAGCTTCCATCCTATTGTGCAACTTAATCTTGACAAAAATCAAAATTGAAATGCATGTTCCAAATAAATTGAACCAAAGAAAGGTGAGATGGTTGAGTTAATCAAAGTGAGAACTGCTATTTGGGTGAAATTTTTGAATGAAATTTTAAAGAGAAGAATAGAAGTAACTAAGGATAATATGTGTGTGTGTGTGTGTGTGTGTGTGTGTGTGTGTATTATCAATATGATCAATAACCCCTATTAAACAAAAATAGTATATCCCCATGCAAAAATAAACAAAAACAAAAACATTTGACAAAACTCAATTATGAAACTATTTTAAACTTTTGTCATATAGTTAATTTGGGTGTGCACACTCTATAATTTTGGGGGTGAGAAACCATATAATTTGGGGATTATCTTACTAATTACTATTTTTTAGTATAATAGGGAGGGGTATTTTTTAAACATTTTGGGGGTGTGCTTGCCCCCTTACGCCCCCTTAGATCCATCCTTTATATATGAGGAGTTAAATTGTGGGTTGGTTATGTTGTCTACCATCTCACTCGATGATGACTTGATGATTGATTTGAAACCTTTTTGTTCATTGTAGTTCTCATGATTATGAAAATTATGCAAATGGCAGGCTCACACACACCAACACTTGTACAGGACATTGAGTTTTGTTATCTTTCATTGCAGTTGCCTGCTACAAGTATATCAAGCAGGCCAAGGAAGCTTAACTATCACTCTAATGGGTTGACTATTTTTGCTCGATATTCTCAGTCACAAGATCTTTTTACTTCTCGGCTCCAAGGTACAAGAATTGGACTTTTCTTATTTGTTTTGCTTTTTCTTTAATGGAATGCCTCCCCCAAAACCAGCATGCACATGAACAATTATATATCAGTATTCAAATTTGAGATATCATTTATTGCAGTTTGCTGTTATCATTTGAATCCCTAGAAGCGTGTCTTACATTTTCTACCGTGTTGTTATTTCTTGTTGTTTGCATGCATATGTTTGGGTAGGAAGCATCTCTATTAAATCAGTCTCGGACATTCTTCTTTTGCTATCTTCTTTCATAGGGACAGCTATTGGCAATCTATTTTGGAAGGTGTTGCAACCTTAGAACCTCACTGCTTTTCAAATTATAGTAAATGTAAAAGGGCACACATTGTTTGAGGGAGTTAATATGATTATTTAATCTTTATGGCAATGAATAATCTGCGTTAGTTGACACCAATATGGATGGTGGTGTTGGTGATCGGCTCAATATTTCTGTTCCTTAAGTCTGTATCTCGGCTAATTTTGTTTACTTGATAAATAGAATTAGACAATGTATTTGCACTTAGAATTAGATTTTTTTTTCCTTATAATTTTAGCAGCAGAAGCTCTTATTTTTTATTTATTGGTAAACTTTGGCTGCTTTCAAAAAGTTCTAATTACTAATGGTTTTGGTGATACTTTTGACTAACATTTTAGACATTCTAGAAGTGAAAGCAAGTTGTGAAATTAAGTTTTGATTACTCTAGAATAATTGATATATAATAACATAATATGTTGTAATGTTTCCATGAAATGACTTGTAATTAGATTTAAATTCTTGAATATAAATTGAAAAAGTTATCGAATATAACGCCATAATATTGTAAGGAAATATATGTATGGACATATTAGTTGTTCATTTGGGAACCACCTAAAAATACCAGCTTTTGTTAAAAAAACAAAAAAACCACCAAGCCATTTGTCATGAGCTCAAAAAATCAAATGTCACATCAACTATTTTCACTCACCAAAAAGCAGTTTTTTTTAGCAACTTTCCAAACACATTATTAACTGAAAAAGCCACTAAAAAAGCCAGCCCCAAATGCCCACTACACATAAGAATGTGATTTTAGATAGATAAATGTTTGTTAAATGGGAATGTGCAGATGTTTATTGAGTTTACATTAATGAATTATACCACTTGTAGAGAAAGCCTTACTTTTGTTTTTGTTAAATTGTCAACAACTAACTCATAAAAGTTTAAGCTATTGGAGAGAGATGTAACTTTTTTTTCTTTGATCAGCAACAAGAAGGATTTTATAAAGGCACAAAGCCAGAACAAGACGATAATAAGCAATCCTCTACAAAGAAAACATAAAAAGGAAAAAACAGGAGAAGATGAAAATCCAAAAACCAAAACCAAAATCACTGACACTGCATATCACAAACTGACACCCAATTTGCTGCAATAAGAAAAAAAGAAATCTCTCAGAACATAGGATTCACTGAGGCCCAAAAAGAAGCTAAGCGTCGAACTCTTTCCCATAAAAAATCGACATTTCGAGAAACTTCTTCGAAGACACGCCCATTTCTCTCCAACCAAATAACCTAGCAAATTGCAAAGACAACACAAAGCCAAAGCACCTTGGCTCTCTTCGATCTTCCCAATACTCGAAAATCAATTAAAATCATTTGTGCACTGCATTTTGGAGCCACCCACGACACATTCCCCAATTTAAACAACCTTTGCCACAAACTCACTGCTATTGAACAATGTAGAAATAGATGATCCAAAGATTCTCCGTTCCTACAACACATTATGCACCATTAAGGATTTAGATAACGGGAAGGTCTCCTCTTTTGCAATGAATCATTTGTCAAAGTGCCTCCATGAACCAAGATCCATATGAACACCTTCACCTTAAGAGGAATACAAGCCCTCCAGATCTTCTTATGAAATTGAAAGTGACGTATGTGAGGCTTGTCGATGATTTTGTCAAAAAAAGATTTACAAGAGAAAGAGCTCGATGAATGAATATCCCAAACCCACTTATCCTCCAAATTTAGAACTAAAGCGACATGTTCTAGCCTTGACAATAGAGCTACCAATTCCCCAACTTCCCTATCATTAAGATTCCTGAGAAATTAAAGTTCCAAAAAGAAGAACAGGCCATGGAAGCAATAGAACAATTATGAGACTGAGACACTCTATACAAATGTGGAAAAGACAAAGCAAAAGAAGTGCCCACCCAGACATCCTTCCAGAATTTGGCAACGTCCCCATTACCCACCCTCATAGACAGGAAACAAGACCAGGGTAAATAAATTTGAGAATTGACTTCCAAGGAGCCTGACCATTACCCCTAGTGACCACTTGTGAATCTCTACCATTAACATGAATCCCATACTTGCTTCTAATAACCGCATGCCATAACGAATTGCATTCAATTGGGAATCTCCATAACCACTTCCCAAGTAGATCCATGTTCCTAGCCACAATATTATTACTAATGGCCAAATCCCCCATCTCTTTAGGAAAGGAAACTGTCTCCCAATTCACCACATGATCCTTGTTGCCCTCATCCTTCCCTTCCCAAAGAAAATCCCACGTCAATTTTTCTAAAGATCTTGCCATCTTGACCAAAATATTAAACAAAGACAAGAAATAAATTGGAATACCACTTAGAACTGTCTCAACCAAAGTGTACCTAACCCCTCAAGAAAGTAAAGCCCTACTCCACCCTTCTAACCTACTGTCTATCTTTTCCACAACTGGATTCCAGAACAATTCACTTCTTGGATTACCTCCCAATAGAAGACCCAAATATTTGATTGGAAGTGTCTCAATGCCACATCCAAGTATGGCAGCCACTTTCTGAATTTGACTAATATCTACATTAATACCCACCACAATACTTTTTTCTAGGTTAACCTTAAAACCCAAGATCACCCCAAAAAGTTTCAACACCGATAAAAGATTAACCATCTATCTTTCATCCCTTGAGGAAAAGAATATAGTATCATCCGCGAACTGTAAATGTGTCACTAATCCTATCTTTACCGACGTGTAAAATTTCAAACAGACTTGCCTCTCTAGCCCTATCTGCCATCCTACCTAACACATAAAGGATCCCCCTACCTTAATCATCGAGACGCCTTAAAACTCTCTCTTGGTTTACCATTGATTATCACCGACATATTGCAAGTCGCCAAACACCCCCTTCCGTAATTCATGACCTCCATCTCTCTCCATAACCTTTCTTATCCATTATAAAATTCAAAAATAATCCCCTTTCACCACCTCCCAACAATCTTGAAAGACAGCTATGAAGAACCCATCCGGACCTGGAGTTTTGTTCCTTTCACAATCAAAGACCTATTCTCTAATTTTCAGTTCATCAAAAGGTCTTTCTAACCAACTTGCACTTTCCTGATCAATAGACCCTCACTCAAGTCCTTCAATCCCTAGTCTAACCATCTTATCCTTCGAAAGTTACTTGGAGTAAAAATAAAAAATCCCTTGGACTATATGATCCTACCTGTCCTCCACTATTCCTGGGTTTACCTCCAATCTCTTGATAAATTTCTTCTTCATTTTCCAAACTGCAATATTACGCAAACACTTTGAATTAATGACCCCTTTCTTTAACTACTTCACCTTTGCCTTTTGGGCCCAAAAAATATGCTCCCCAAAAATCAGCTCCTCCAGTTTCAATCCTAACTCACTCCTTTCTTTCCTTGTTGACTCAACCAAATCCCCTAGCATCTTCATAGAATCCAATTCCTTACTCCTACGCACAACTTGAAATTTTGACGTCTCCAAGTCCCTAAAAACCTCCCTATTCCTACACTTCACCTTCTCTTTAATCAACTTCAATTTTCTCATGAATCTAAAGCCTTCCCACCTATGACATCTAGCATTATCCCACCACCCCACAAAATTCTCCTTGAAAGAGTGATGTTCCAACCTCATATTCTCAGATCTAAAGGGAACCAGTCCCCACTTAAAAGGACGACTCTCTATCATAATGGGACAATGGTCAGAAACTAATCTTGGTAACGTTTCCTCTCTCACATTGGGAAAGACCCCCTCCCAACCCAAGAAAAATAAAAATCTATCCAATCTACAACATAGCCGATTATTCTAAAAGATTAGACCGAGTGATTCTGATATTAAATAAACAAGGATCCACCAACTCACACTCTCTGATAAACCCATTAAAATCTCTCATGGCTCTATTGGTTCTATTCCCATTGGTTCTATTCCCATTGAGCTTTTCTGAAACTTTTCTAACCACATTGAAATCTCCCCCCTAAACATCAATTTGGAGAGCACAACCCATATAATTCCTCCCACCAATCCCTTCTCCTAGAAGGACTATTAGGGCCATAAACCCCCGGCAACCACCACTCATTATTGTCCAAATTCCTAAATCTAATTGATAATGAGAACTCGCCCACTAAAGATTCACTCTGTGAAGCAACCCTCTCATCCCAAATGATTAAAATACCTCTAGACCTTCCAATTGACGGTACAAAAGCCCACCATCTGTGCCTAGATCCCCAAATACTTTTAATAAAATTCCTATCACAAACTTTCACCTTTGTTTCCTAAAAAATGACAATATCTGGTTGATGTTTCTTCAAAAAATTCCTAATGCCCCCCCTTTCTTCTAGGAGCCCAATCCTCTCACGTTCTAACTAATAATTTTCAATGAGAAACATCAACACCCCTAACCACCTCATGTAACCTATCATAATTAATTGTGCTCACCAGATTCCTTAACTCCCTCACTTCCTTTCTACCACTAACCCCTCCTCTTCTAGCGTCGGTTCCCGTTATGTTCCTATTTTCCTTACTACTTGAACCAAACTTTCCTTTAATTCTCACTAGCGATAGACCCATAACTTCAAGCAATTTCTTAAAATGAGGCACTTCATTTTCCTCAATTGGGACACAAACTTGCTTAATTCCTTCAGTCACTGCTCCGTTTCTACCTCATTATCACTAAAACCACTAAAAACACAGCCCCCCTTGTCCATGTGATTAACAGAAACACCCTCCTGAGTATCACTGATAAAACCTTTAGTATTATCAGCATTACAGGATTCAGAATTAATTGTAGAAGCACACAAAATGGCCTTTGGGCTATCTGGATTAACTCCTTGGTCATCAACTCTACCTAAAGGAACCTCAAGAACAGGACACTGTGAAACCCCATTCCTCTCCCCAGGAAAAGAAGAGACATTAAGAGCTTTGTAACCCCTTTCAGGATCTGAACATGTGGCACCTTGGTAAAAAGAGTCACTTACCTGCTCCATTGTATCAGAGACCCTCTCAAGCTCCTCCTCAACAACACCATCTTCATTAAAGAGATTATTGAGCTCTAGATCGTATTCCTCTTGATCACCTCCGTTACACTCCAAATTTTAGTCGAACACTGAGCTTTCCGCAGACCCATAATCTTCCAAAGCTTGCAGCACCTCATGAGGCTTGAAGCAACCTTTGTCCACATTGCAAATAAGAAATTCAGCTTCACTCTCAACCTCCATTCTGCCATCGGCCCACCCATCCATTTCCACCCTTGTTCGCTGCAAATCGCCAACAGATCTATCCACCATATCAATTAATCCTTGTTGAATCTCACCCCTAGTGAGAGAATTCTGTATATCCTTTTGAAAATCACTATCACATTTAGCCTCGTCAACTCCTTGTGTCCCAGGCAATTGGCGAACAGACCGTTCTCACAACCCAGGTGAATGCCTTTCGGAAGAGGCCCTTTCGGGTCGAAACCCATCTCGTAGCCCCCCATCCAATCCTTCTTCGTATCTTTTCCTAAACACGGGTTGAGACCCGACCCTTTGACCCATGGGGCCCAATCTATGGGATGAAACCCCATCTACTCTTGCAAGCCCAAAAGATAGATCCATTGGTTGTTTAGAACCTGGCCCAACTAGAAAGTGTGTTATAATACCACTATATTTATTAGACAACAGGGCCAAATAATGTTATTCATTTGGGCCTTTAGAAGAACAGCCCGCTATACGCAAAATCTAAAATACTCTCTCCAGCCTCATTTCTATCACCAAAACCATATCCACCATGCACCATCTCATAGCCTAGTTTATCTATTCCTACATGGCCGTTGAAATCTCCACCCATAAGTAGATTCTCTCCTATGGGTATCTCTTATAAGATCTCATCCATTTGCTCCCAAAAATCACTCTTAGTCTGATCATCTAATCTCACTTGGGGGGCGTATGGACTAATAACGTTCACTATATTGCCTCCAATAACTAGTTTAACTAATATAATCCTATCACCTTTCCTAATGACCACCGCTACATTTTCCACAAGACCCTTGGCAACTATTATTCTGACCTCATTCTTGTGTCTATCCTTGCCACTATAATACAGTTTAAATCCGGTATCCCCAATTTTTCTAACTTTCTCACCCGTCCACTTAGTTTCTTGTACGTATGCTATCTATGAAGCACCGACATGTCCCTAGGCCTTGCGTACGAGTGTCGGACACGGACACGGACATGCAGTAGACACGTGTCCAATACTATCTCTAACGTGTCTCCTTTTTATTTTTTGAAATTTTCCAGTTAGACACACTGGGACACCTTCCGAACATGCGTGAGATGGATCGAAGAAGCCCTAACTGTTGGAGAGGAGACAGAGAAAGAGAGAAAGAGATCGAGGGAGATAGAGAGAGATTGAGGGAGACAGAGAAAGAGAAAAAGAAAAAGAGATCGAGGGAGACAGAGTAAGAGATCAAGGGAGGAGAGGAGACAGAGAAAGAGAGAGATATCAAGAGAGAGGAAGAAGCCTAACCTGTTCAGATCAGTCGAAGAAGCTAAGGTATCCTTCTTTATCGTCTCTCTTCTTCTTCTTCTTCTCCTTCTTCTCTTCATCTTCTCTGTTATTCCTCTTCTCTTCATTTTCTTCCTCTTCTCCTCCCTTTCGTCTTTGCCTTTTCTAACTCTCTCTCTCTCTGCCTTTTTATTTCACTCTCTCTCCCTCTCTCCTTTTTGTTTCTCTTATTTATTTATTTTTTTTTCTCTTTACCCTGTTTCTCTCTCCCTCTTCTTTTTCTTTTTTTTTTTCTTTTTCTTTTAATCCTTATTTTTTTCTTAAACCTAAAATTCATAGAATATTTTATTTTTAGTTAAAAAAATTCATTTTTTATTAAAAAAAATTAAAAAATATGTTTATTAATTTTATTATTATTATAATTATATAAGAATTAATGATTTTCTTTTTATTTTAGGAATATAATAAATAAGTAAAATTATATATATTAAACGTGTCCCCAGCATGTCGTGTCCCCTATTTTTTAAAAAATTGCGTGTCTGCGTGTTCGTGTCGTGTCCGTGTCTATGCTACATAGCATGCTATACTAACTCTCCTCCTAATCATAATATCTGTTAATTCCATAGTCTTACCAGTTAAAGTTCTTATATTCCATGTGGCTACCTTAAATTTATAGTTTGGACTAGCTTCTTTACCCGCGCTCGTCCAGAAAAATGCAGAAACCTTTGCCCATTTTTCACAGTACCCAGCCATTGATGCGGCGCTCCTTGCGCACTTTTCAAAACACCCGGAGGCAGGCGATGTGAGAATATTGTGTATATATGTCTACATAGTAGTGTAGTGAGATTGTGATTCGTTTCCTTTTTGGTCTTAGGGTTAGGAATACTATATAATCAGATGTATCCTTTGTATTTTTTATCAATTGAATATACAGTTTCATTCAGAATACTTACATGGTATCAGAGCCGTCTCTGAGCCAAAACCCTAGAATTGTCTCTGTGTTGTCTTCTTCATTAGAATCTCACTAAGTCGTGATCATCGGTGCTCTTCTTCAGCGCGATCGTCTCTCGAAAATCAGCCCTCTGGTTTTATTCCTCTGCATTGCCAGTCGTAACTCACTCATTTTCGTCTGGTTTGATCAAAGGACACGAGTCATCCTTCGTCTGGTCATCTGGTTCGTGTCTCTGGTTCGTAACCCAAAGAAACCCTCGTCACAGTCCTTCGTCTGGTCATCTGGTTCGTGTCTCTAGTTTGTAACCCAAAGAAACCCTCATCGCAACCCTCGTCGCAATCCATCTAAGTCGAAGAAACCTCTGGTCAGCTACCTCTGCTTGCTCTGGGTTTGATTTCACTCTCTCTCTCTCTCGTCTGAAGTTTGGCTCTCTCCCCTATGTGTTTTGAGTACTGAAATAGTGGTATATTGTAGTTTGCTTCGCCAGTTCCTCATCGTTATAATTTGACTCCAAAAAATTCTATAAACTTTGGTTCATTTCGATGTCAGATACCCATCAGCTTCAGTCTTTTACAAATCCCCAGAAAGGGCCACTGGCTTCTGATGAGTGTGCCTTCTGCCATCAGAGGGGCCATTGGAAGTACCACTGCGTTGCCAGTCGTAACTCACTCCTCTTCGTCTGTGTTCGTCTGGTTTGATCAAAGGACACGAGTCATCCTTCGTCTGGTCATCTGGTTCGTGTCTCTGGTTCGTAACCCAAAGAAACCCTCGTCACAGTCCTTCGTCTGGTCATCTGGTTCGTGTCTCTGGTTTGTAACCCAGAGAAACCCTCATCGCAACCCTCGTCGCAATCCATCTAAGTCGAAGAAACCTCTGGTCAGCTACCTCTGCTTGCTCTCCGTCGGATCTCACTCTCTCTCTCTCTCGTCTGAAGTTTGGCTCTCTCCCCTGTGTGTTTTGAGTACTGATATAGTGGTATATTGTAGTTTGCTTCGCCAGTTCCTCGTTGTTATAATTTGACTCCAAAAAATTCTATAAACTTTGGTTCATTTCGATGTCAGATACCCGTCAGCTTCAGTCTTTTACAAATCCCCAGAAAGGGCCACTGGCTTCTGATGAGTGTGCCTTCTGCCATCAGAGGGGCCATTGGAAGTACCACTGTCCCAAGAAGGGACGTCTGCCTGCCTCATCTTTTCAGCAATCTCAGAACCTATTACAGGCTCCTCCTGCTGCATATACTGCATATGCTCCGGCTCTTAATCCTGACTTGCCTTCCTTGACTGCTCAAATTAGTCAGCTTCAGCATATATTGTTTACCTCCCAGCCATCCCTGTCTACCTCCATTGTTTCCTCTTTTCATTCAAGTTTGCTTGGGTCTTCTTCAAGTATTTCTTCGTCTGTTAGGATTTTTTACTTTGGTGCCTCTCATCATATGACCCCCAATCTCTTTTTACTTCAAAAATGTACTCTCCCCTATCCTATTACTATCAATGCTGCTTATGGGTCTGGTATGTCTGCTGTATTTGTTGGGTCTGTCCTACTGTTTGCTATGTCTGCTGTCTCTATTCCATCTGTCCTTTATATTCCTCAGTTATCTGTCAGTTTATTATCTATTAGTTAGCTTGATGCCTTTGATTTTGATGTTATCTTTTCTTCTTCTATCTGTTCTGTGTAGGATCGGATGTCTAAGCAGTAGATTGGGACCGGTCGTAGAGTTGGGGACCTCTATGTGGTAGAGAGCTTGCATCTGCCTATGGCAACCTCTCTGACTGCCCTTTCCTCTTTTCAGTTAGATTCTCTGTCTAGTCCTTTCTACTTGTGGCATTCTAGATTAGGGCATTTGTTTGCTGATCGCTTACAGTCTTTAGCTTACTCTGGTATATTGGGTAAAGTTTCTCCTAGTGAACTTACTGAATGTCGGGGGTATAAACTTGTCAAAATGATAGCCTTTCCTTTTCATAAAAGTACTTCTATATCTGATACACCATTTTCTTTAGTTCATATTGATGTTTGGAGCCCTTTTCCTGTTTTCACTTGAGAGGGTGATTTATGCTCCGGCGTTGGGCCGAGGTATAAACCGAACAGGTTGGGGGCCCAGCAGAGCAGTGGGCCGAGATGATCGACTGTTCACCCGGAGATGGGCTACCAGAACTTGGGCCGGGCAGAGTTTGGACTATGTGCTGCCCCGAACCGTGCAGAAGGTGCCCGGCCAGGAAGTGACCGGTCAGACCGGGATGCTCGGTCCAAGGATTGACGCGATCAGACAGATCGAGAGGCCGGCGCTCGGAAAGGCGCGGTCGGCCGAGGTAGTTGACTGACCAGCGAGAAGACCGACCAAAGAAGGATCCCGGGCTAAGCTTTGCCGAGATGCCGCCTAGCCCGGTCCTTCGTTCGGTTATCCGGTCGGGCGCTTGAGGTATGAAGCATGGTATGACCGAGGTAGGGCAGCTCGGCTGCCGAGCTCCAGCTATGCTGGCAGGCAGTTGAGAGCAGGTGATGAACGGCATGGTTTAAGCTGACAGATGGGAAAGCAGAGCCACGTGTCAGGAGATGACAGGGAGTGGATATGGGGCACAGAAGGTATATAAGCCTGTCTGCGCCCCCCATACGGGGACACGAACACTCTGTAAGGAATTTCTTACACTCAAACACTCTCTCCCTTCTCTCTATTCCCTCTAAGGTGTGTGCTAATTTGACCGTCGGAGGGTGTTTCCGGCCACACACCGCCGGGTAGCTCACCGTTATTTGCTCGCAGGTGATCGGATATCGACGGAGCTCGGAAGAAAGGAATACGGGCACGCCGGAATATTTGCTCCCCGTACATCACTAAAAGGGGTTCTGCCTATTATGTGTCATTTGTTGATGACTGCACTCGTTACACTTGGGTTTATCTTATGACTCATAAGTCCAACTTCTACCAGATATACCGTACTTTTCAGTATATGGTCACTACACAGTTTGGGTCTACTATTAAATTGTTGCGGTCTGACTTGGGCGGGGAATACTTTAAAATTGAATTCTGTGAATATTTGGCCAAATTGGATACCATTCACTAAACTTCTTGTACTGATACACCTACCCAAAATGGGTGAGCTGAGCGTAAGCACCGTCATCTCCTTGAGACAGCTAGGTTTCTCCTTCTCTCTGCCTCCGTTCCGGCTCCGTTTTGGGGTGAGGTAGTTCTTACTGCTGCTTTTCTTCTCAACCGTATTCCTACCCCCCTTCTTTCAGGTCGGTCCCCTTATAAGGCCTTGTTTTCTCAACTTCCCAATTACTCTCTCTTTCGTGTGTTTGGGTTTGCTTGTTTTGTCCTTTTACCCCGCAAAGATAGGACCAAACTTAGTGTTCGGTCTGTCTTATGTGTCTTTTTGGGTTATAGCCTCAATCAAAAAGGTTATCGTTGTTATGACCTTGTTTTCCGTCGCTTTTATGTCTCCTGCCATGTTGCCTTTCTCGAACGTCTACCTTGCTTTTAGCTTCCTCCTCTCACCACCCCAGTTTCTAAAGAGGATTTGGTACATATTGATCCATTTCCTTTTGAGGTCCCGTCTGATGAGTACATCTCCACAGTTAACCCTGAACTCGTTCCATCTTCTCCTCCTGCTTCACCTCTGGCTGCTTCTCCTTCGGTTTCTTCTTCTCCTCCTCCGTTGTTAGTTTATTCTCGTCGCAATGCTCCTCCTCTACCGGTTGTCTCTACCCCTACTGCTGATCCTCATGCTTCTGACGACTCTGATCCTGCTGCACACCGATATCCTACTTGAGCGCGTCATCCTCCAAACAGGTTAGGTTGGTCTAATATATGTTTTTCTGTTTCCTATCGCATTTTTTTGTCTGCTATTCACACTTTTTCAGAACCTTAGTCTTATAAGGAGGCCTGTCAGGATCCTCATTGGGTTCAAGCTATGGAGGATGAGTTGTCTGCTTTACAGAAAACTAGTACTTGGGAGTTAGTTCTTTTGCCTGCTGATAAGAATTTGGTTGGTTGCAAATGGGTCTACAAAGTTAAGACTCATTCTAATGGTTCTCTTGAGCGCTACAAAGCTCGTCTGGTTGCCAAAAGTTTCTCACAGGAGTATGGTATTGATTATGAGAAGATTTTTGCTTCTGTTGCCAAGATGACTACTGTCCGTACTTTAGTCTCTGTTGCTGCTGTTTGTTCTTGGTCTCTTTATTAGATGGATGTTAAAAATGCTTTTTTTAATGGCCATCTCACTGAGGAGGTTTACATGCGTTCTTCTCCTGGCCTTCACCATTCTTCTGGACAGGTTTGTCGCCTTCGGCGTGCTCTGTATAGTCTCGTGCTTAGTATGATCGCTTTCAGACTGTTGTTACTGAGTTTGGGTTTCATCCTTGTGCTTAGGACTCTGCTTAATTTCTTTTCCACACCTCTGCTGGGTTTGTTGTGTTATTATTGTATGTGGATGATATGATCATCACTGGTTCTGACTCTTTTGCTATATCTGAGGTCAAGCAACATCTTTTCCGCACCTTTGAAATGAAAGATCTAGGCGCATTGCGGTATTTTCTTGGTATTGAGGTAGCTTCTTCTTCTAAAGCCTACTTCTATCTCAGGCCAAGTATGCCAATGAGGATATTTATCGTGCCGGTCTCACTGACACTAAGATTTTTGATACCCCCATTGAGCTTAATGTAAAGCTTAACACTACTGATGGTGTTCTTCTGAATGATCCTACTTTATATCAAGAGCTCGTAGGTTGCTTAGTCTATCTGACTGTTAATCGTCCTGATCTTGCCAATGTTGTTCATGTGGTTTGCCAGTTTGTCTCTGTTCCTCGCTCCACCCATTCGCTATCTCCGAGGTACTGTATTTTAGGATTTACTATTGTACTTAGAAAATATGAGGAAGAAGAACTCCGAAAATATGAGGAAGAAGGAATATATTTCTGTTATATTCAAAACTTCTTATTTTACAAGACCAAATGACACTCCTTATATAGGAGATATTACAAACATCATTATAACCCATTATATGCCACTTACATATTATATATTACCACTATTTACCACTATCATATTATATACATGCCACCATCTACCACCAACACCACTATCATATTCTATACATGCCACTATCTACCACCAACACCACTATCATATTCTATACATGCCACTATCTACCACCAACACCACTATCATATGCCACTATCTTATTATATGCATTAACACAAATTTCCAGCACTCCCCCTCAAGCTAGTTTGAAGATATCTTCCATAGCCAGCTTGCTAGTCAGCTTATCAAATTGCTTCTTGTGTAGTCCCTTCGTTAGCACATCAGCTAATTGTTCACCTGTTGGAAGGTAGGTCATACAGATTATGCCAGTATTGATTTTCTCCTTGATGAAATGTTTATCCACTTCTATATGTTTTGTGCGATCATGTAGAACTGGATTATGAGCTATAGATATAGCTGCTTTGTTGTCACAATAGACCTTCATAGGTGTCGGGTGAGAAAGCTTTAATTCTTCAAGAATTCTTTTAATCCACATTACTTCACAGATTCCATGGGCAACAGCTCTGAACTCTGCTTCTGCACTACTTCTAGCTACCACATTCTGTTTTTTACTCCGCCATGTAACTAGGTTCCCACCTACAAAGGAGCAGTATCCGGATGTTGATCTCCTGTCTGTAACACTTCCTGCCCAGTCTGCATCTGTGTATACTTCAACTTGAAGATGTCCATGTTTCTTGAACAGTAAGCCTCTCCCTGGAGTTCCTTTCAAATATCTTAAGATCTTATAAACGGCCTCAAAGTGCTCTGCCCCTGGTGAGTGCATGAACTGACTTACCATGCTGACTGCAAAGGCAATATCAGGCCGCGTATGAGACAAGTAAATCAATTTCCCTACAAGTCGCTGATATTGTTCCCTCTCTTTGACTTCTTCAGCCTTAGCAGCTTGTAACTTCAAGTTAGGCTCGATCGGAGTCTCCACCATCTTACAACCAAGCATACCTGTTTCTCCAAGGAGATCAAGAACATATTTTCTCTGATTAACGAATATACCTTCCTTGGATCTTGCAAATTCCATTCCGAGGAAATACTTGAGGGCTCCCAGATCCTTAATGTGAAATTCTTTTGCGAGTTTCTCTTTGAGGGCTGCTAACTCTGCTTCATCATTACCAGTTAAAATGATGTCATCAACATAAACAATCAAAATTGCAATTTTACTGTTTTTTGAATGTTTATAAAATATTGTGTGATCTGCTTGACTCTGCGAGAAGCCACAACTGATAACTGCCTTCCCAAAGCGTTCAAACCACGCTCTTGGTGATTGTTTGAGTCCGTATAATGACTTGTTCAATCTGCATACTCTGTCGCTTCCAAGTCTCTGCTCAAATCCCGGCGGTAGGCTCATGAACACCTCCTCTTCAAGATCACCATTGAGAAATGCATTTTTAATGTCAAGTTGATGTAGAGGCCAATCTGAATTTACTGCAAGAGATAACAGTACTCTGATGGAATTTATTTTAGCAACAGGAGCAAACGTCTCCTGATAGTCGATCCCATAAGTTTGAGTGAAGCCTTTAGCCACCAGTCTCGCCTTGTATCTCTCAACGCTTCCATCTGCGTTACATTTTATCGTAAACACCCATTTACACCCAACTGTTTTCTTGTCTTTGGGTAGATCAACTATCTCCCAAGTACCACTTCTCCTTAAAGCATTCATCTCCTCCATGACTGCTAATTTCCAATTCGGATCATCCAATGCTTCCTGTATATTCCTTGGAACAAACAAGTGTGAAATCCTAGATGTGAAAGCTCTATGGTTTTTAGACAGTCTTTGATAGGAGAGGTAATTTGCAATAGGATGTTTAATGCAATTTCGGACACCTTTCCTAATTGCTATAGGAACATCAAGGTCGGAAATAGAAGGAACATGATTACCTAAAATTTCGATGCCAGAACTCGGGTGGACATTCAGGTCATTAGGATGGACATTCGGGTCATTATTCCTCAGATGAAATCGTTTCCTAGTATAAACCTGAAGCTCAGGATTTAGATCATTTTGTAGTACTTCTCCCCCTAAACAAGAATCTTCTTGACTAGGCACCATAGAACTTGGTTCTCCTAAGTGATCATTATCACACATATGTGGTTTTTGTGTAGGATAAATGACATTGGGGAGCGGGATAGAAATATCCCAAAAACGGTCTTCTACTCCACTTGTCTCCCCCTGAAGAGAAGTGTTGGGGAAATAGGATTTTGTTTCCACAAATGACACATCCATACTCACATGAAATTTCTTGGTTTGAGGATCGAAACACTTATACCCCTTTTTGTTTGAGGAATAACCCAGAAAAACACATTTTATAGCACGGGGGTCAAGTTTTGAACGAAATTGACTAGGAACATGAACATAGGCAGTACATCCAAAAACTTTGGCGGGTAAATCAGAAAACAACCTCGTGTCAGGAAAAAAAGTTTTGAGACAATCGAAAGGTGTTTTGTATGTTAACACCTTTGTAGGCATCTTGTTTATCAAATAAGAGGCTGCTAAAATTGCTTCACCCCATAAATATTTAGGAACATGCATGTAAAACATTATAGCACGTGCTACTTCAAGTAGATGTTTATTTTTTCGTTCTGCAATGCCATTTTGTTGAGGGGTATCCCGACATGTAGATTGATGAAAAATCCCTTTTTTTTCCAAAAACTCACCCAACTGCTCATTGAAATATTCTGTTCCATTATCAGAATGTAAAATACCAATTTTGGTTTGAAATTGGTTTTCAATCATATTGTAAAAATTTGTGAATAAATTTTTCACGTCAGATTTTTTATTCATCAAATAAATCCAACATAAGCGGGTATGGTCATCAATAAATGTAACAAACCATCTTTTACCAGAAAGAGTAGTGATTTTAGAAGGGCCCCAAACATCACTATGAGTCAAATAAAAAGGTTTGGAAGCCTGGTAAGGTTTTGGCAAATAAGTAGAGCGATGAAATTTTACAAAAATGCAACTTTCACAATGAAAAGAAGAACAATCAATCCCTTTAAATAATTCTGGAAATAAATGTTTCAGATAAAGAAAACTAGGATGTCCTAGCCTATAGTGCCATAGCATTATTTTTTCTCGAACAGAGATTGAACTAGTACTATTAAAGCTCTGAGCTTTTTTATTACTAACAGGTACTTCATCAAAGTAGTAAAGACCTTCAAGCATCCTAGCACGCCCAATCATCATCCCCGAGTTCTGGTCCTGAAATTCACAATGGGATTCAAAAAATGTAACACGACAATTAGAATCCTTAGATAGTTTACTGACAGACAAAAGGTTACAGGCTAACTTGGGGACGTGAAGAACAGCATTGAGATTAATTTTCTCAGTTAGTTTAATAAATCATTTTCCTGCAATAGGTGAAAAACTACCATCGGCTATTCTGATTTTGTCATGACCAGAACAAGGGAAATAGGTACTAAATAAATGGGAAAAACTAGTCATGTGATCGGAGGCACCGAAATCTATGATCCACGGAGAGAAGTTTAGGCAAGAAAAGGCTTTAGGATTTCTACCTGTTTGTGCCAACAAAACACTAGGAGTACCGGATGAGGAGTTGGATTTTATCAGCTTTAAGAGTTGATCAATCTGCTCTTTGTTGAAGGGACCTGAATCGGCTTCATTAGCGGTAGGAAAGCCACGATTCTTCTCTCCTTGTTTGCTGCTTTTCCAGTTGACAGGTTTGCCATGGATCTTCCAACACGTTTCGCGTGTATGGCGAGGCTTGTTGCAAAAATCACACCAGACCCGTGGCTTATCATCAAACCTGCGCTGGTAATTTGCAGCCTTGTTGGCCGCAGCATCGCTAATTAAAGCAGAAATTTCAATTGATTCACCAGTACCTTTTTTCTTAAGCATGACGCTCCTTCGGCTCTCTTCCCTTCTGACTTCGGCAAATACTTCGCCAATGGATGGGAGAGGAGGTCTGCGAATAATTCTTCCTCGCACTTCATCGAACTCAATGTTGAGGCCGGCAAGAAACTTGTAAACACGGCTGTCTTCCACAGTTTTCTTGTGGTGGTTGCAGTCGTCAACCGATTTCCATTCGTATGTGTTGAAGATGTCAAGATCCTGCCACAACCTTTTCAACGAATTGAAATATTTGGTGACGGAATCATCTCCTTGACGAATCTCTCCCAACTTCAAAGTTAATTCGAAAACTTGAGATTGATTTCCTAGGTCAGAATACATCTGACTAACATTATCCCACAATTCTTGTGCAGTAGGATAGCACATGTAATTAGAGCTTATATCCTCCTCCATGGAATTGACCAACCATGTCATAACCATGGAGTTTTCAGCGTCCCAACTGTCGAACAGCGGATCATTAGCAGCAGGAGCCTTCTTGTCACCAGTGATGTAACCGATTTTTCCTTGCCCACGGATATACATCCGGACAGATTGTGACCAGCGGAGAAAATTATCACCATTTAGGCGGATGGTGGTGATTTGGACAGAGTGAGAGTTTGACGTTTTCACCGGAATGGCAGCGGCAGGGGTTGAAGTGGTTTCGGACGTGACTTCCGACATGGCTATGACGGTTTTAGGGCTGCTGTGTTTTTTGTAGCTCTGATACCAACTTAGAAAATATGAGGAAGAAGAACTCCGAAAATATGAGGAAGAAGGAATATATTTCTGTTATATTCAAAACTTCTTATTTTACAAGACCAAATGACACTCCTTATATAGGAGATATTACAAACATCATTATAACCCATTATATGCCACTTACATATTATATATTACCACTATCTACCACTATCATATTATATACATGCCACTATCTACCACCAACATCACTATCATATTCTATACATGCCACTATCTACCACCAACACCACTATCATATTCTATACATGCCACTATCTACCACCAACACCATTATCATATGCCACTAGCTTATTATATGCATTAACACAAATTTCCAGCACCCATTATATGCCACTTACATATTATATATTACCACTATCTACCACTATCATATTATATACATGCCACTATCTACCACTAACACCACTATCATATTCTATACATGCCACTATCTACCACCAACACCACTATCATATTATATACATGAACACAAATTTCCAGCAATTGTTATGTACTTCCTCTCTGGATTTGGTGGCCTATGCTGATTTTGATTGGGCTGGTGATGTTATTGATCGCAAGTCCACGTCTGGTTTCTGTATGTTTCTTGTTGATTCCTTGATCTCTTGGAAAAGAAAGAAACAAATTGTTGTTGCTCGCTTTACTGCCGAAGCTGAGTATCGTGCTATGGCTCATGCTACTGCTGAAGTTGTCTAATTTCGTTGTCTTCTCTCTGACTTGGGCGTCCCTCAGTCTTTTCCAACCTCTCTTTATTGTGACAACCGCAGTGCTATTCAAATTGCTCATAACACTGTCTTCCATGAGCGGACCAAGCACATTGAGATTGATTGTCACTTCGTTCGTCAACATCTGCAGTCTAGCTCTATCTCTCTTCCTTTCATCTCTTCGGCTCTGCAACTTGCTGACTTCTTTACCAAGACTCACACCACTGCCCGGTTTCAATTTCTTCTTGGCAAACTCTTAGTGTTTTCTGCTAAAATACCTTGAGTTTGAGCGGAAGTGTGAGAATATTGTGTATATATGTATATATGGCAGTGTAGTGAGATTGTAATTTGTTTCCTTTTTGGTTTTAGGGTTAGGAATACTATATAATCATATGTATCCTTTGTATTTTTTATCAATTGAATATACAATTTCATTCAAAAAATTTACAGGCACAACGCATCACTTAAGGGGAACGACGTAGCATTTAATCGATTCAAAGTAGGATTCATTGTCATAAGGGATCTGAGAGGCTGTTTTACACGTTAGCTGTCGGCTACCTAACACACAACTCTCCTCCTTTATTCGGACTTAGGACCGGCAGAGTTATTAAACAACTCCGGCAGAGTTACACAAAAAAGATACAACAAAAAATTTAAAAAATGATACAAAAATTATTACTAGTTAATCTATTATCAAAATCTTACGATTCGAGATGCGATTCACGATTCGATTTGCAATTTTTGCAAAATCGATATGAATCTACGAGTGAATCTATTTTGAAAGTGAATCTCTAATAAATCTCACGATTCATAATCGATTCACAATTTTATTCACTTTTTACAATTGATGCAATCCCTAAAACTATCATGTCCAACATATTTTATCTTTTTCTTCATTTTTTTTAGTTAAAATGATATAATATAACTTCTAATAGTGTGTTATATGCAAATAACAATATATGCACATGATTTGTTATTATTTGGGAGATCAAAGATTTTTTAATAAGATTTAATTAGATTTAGTCAAACCCAACATGTTTTTTAACTTTTTCTTCTCACATTCAAAAAAAAAAAAAAAAAAAAACCGTATTTTCTAAAGATATTTAAGATTAAAGTAATTTGCAATATGAATTATCTATTACTATTTTATTGAAATGAATATAATTTAGTATTATATGGGTGAGGTTAGTTAAAGTCAATGGTTCTACAAGTTTTTTTTTTTTTTTATTTTATTTTAAATAAGCATGTATACCTTTTAAAATATTTTAAGTTTTAAAATAAAATATTTCAATTAATTATTTTTTATTTGTGTCATTGGTCCTTGTAAAAGTATGTATACTTATGAAATATCAATATCGTTATTAAGTTATTATTACTTGGAAATTGAGAGTTCGTTTTCGTTTACTTTTTTATTTTATTTATTAAGAATGGTTGATAAACAATATCTAAAAAAAAGAAAAGTTAATATGGTGATCTTACATAAGAACCTGTGTTAACTTCTTATCTGTTAAACCACGTGATCATCATTTAAAACAACATTTTCATTATTTAAGTCTAAATATGTTATATTTATAAGATATATTTAATATCTAAGTGTATATATTTTTTCTAAGTAATTTAGAAAAGGGTGATTGAATCTTTAAGATTTACTATTTGATTCGATTCACGATTCGGTACAAGGCCATATCGATTCACGATTTGACAACTATAATTAATGTCAATAAACCTCAATTATTTTTAAAGAAAAGCCTCACTTCTATTTTTTACCTTAGGCCTACAAAAGGGTTGGGCCGCCCCTGACCTTCATATCTCTCTGTATTGGCCAAAAACCAAAGCATATGTATTTGTTGTATTTTTATAATTGCAAAAATACCCTCTAGGCACAATATAATTGTTCTGGTATATTTGTATTTTTTTAAAATTACATTTTTGCCCCAAACGTACCCACAAAATACCCAAAATGTACCCATGCTGTACCCGAGTCTTATTTGAGTTGTATCCATGACATATCACATACCCAATATGGGTATTCATACCAAGTAAGTACCCTGTATTTGTATGACCATATTTTTCGAGTATTTGAAACTTTAGTTATTTATATTCTCAACAATTACTTCTCCATTGTGAACGTGTGTGTGTTTCCCTTGACCAACCAACCACTTTTACTTAGTTTTTAATTATCATGGTTTAATAATGTCTGCTTTGTCAGAATAAGAAATTTGTTCAGTCTGTCTTGACCTGCAGAACTTTTTTTTGAAATATAAAAACTTTTTAAATTTTCAGGTATTAGGAGTTTAGCTAAAAATATGTCCTAAAAATAGAAGGACAAAAGAAACGAAGACTTACCTTGCCAGTGCTTGTACCATTTAGCAGGCATTATGGAACTTGGTTAAAAACCTGTCAAAAGTGACGTGGAACTTGATATACAAGTGCTTCATGCTGCCAGTCCTTCTCTGTTGTTGGTCTATATTTATATCTACTCTTTTGATAATTCTATAGGCATGGGTCCATTTTGAAGCTTTTGAGTAACCATTATTTCCTGCAGACAATATGGCAAACTTGCCCAAACTTGTGGAGGATATTGTACAGACATCAATTAACACAGGTCCTCGTGGAGCCCTAAGGCTAGCTCAAGGTATTCAAGCAGTTATTGGGGTAGGTAGTGAGTGGCTGGCAGATGTATCAAAGGTAAGTGAAGTTCAGTTTTTCTTTTGGCAATTTGTTATGAAATCTTCATTATTTTATGTTGTCAAAGTGTTGCCTTCTCATTTATCTGTTGGTTTTGTTAGGATTGGCAGAAACAAAAGATTTGATTTAAAGATAATGCCTACTTTATATCATTTTGAAACAACGTTAACTACTGTCTTTCTTGATTTGCCAGTATATACATGTTTGCATTAGTTAACATTTCACCTTGTATGCACAACAGCTTATCCAATTTCTCAATGAATAAATGAACACATCTAACTGGAGTTACTTTCATGTGATTGAAATTATTGATTGAATAATGTCCATATGATGCTTATAGAGTAATGGGTCTTGATTTGTGGATGCATGCATTGTGTTACGATTTCTGTTTATATATTGTTCTAACTCTTAGCTAATGGTGTCAGTTCATTTTTATCTGCATTTCTTCTGACATAGTTTTTCTTTCATACAAAAACTATACGATTTAGATAGAAGTGGTAACAGCCTTTAATTTTCTGTAGTCAGCAAATTCATCCACTGGATTAACAACTCAGATGCAGCTTGGGTTATTATCCCCTGTTTACCTCAGGAAATTGTTTGAACGCATGGGCGCCACCTATATCAAATTAGGTCAGGTAAGTTTGAGGGTCATTGCTTTTCTGGGTTTCTTTAAAGTGGTAAACCTTTAAATAGAAAACAAAAGTGAACTTTTGTTTGTCTGATACTTTGATTTTCAGTTGTAAGCTGTCAGTTTTACTTATACAGATAGAGTGTTGCAATAATGTGTAATCATTTTGTTTAAGTTTAGCTTTGCTACTTTGAATGTTCACACTTACGTTATGTTGACTCAAGTACAAGTGTCGGGTGTTGGTATTTTAAATGTCACATTCATCTAATTCTCATTTCCAAAAATACGAGGACACAGATTTTATATTTTGAAAATTTTGTTTTGTTTTGTTTTTTAGATGAAATGGTGTTTACAAACTACTATGAAATATTTTATGCATACGGTGTGAGTCTTATGCATAGATATATAATAAAACCAATTATTTATACATATTTGATGGGTGTATGTCTAACTACACATGTCAGACACATATCTCATACCCTTGCCAATGTGTCAAGTGTCTTACATGAATGATTCACAAATTTCAAAGAGTTCATGTTACTTAGGTTCACACAACAAATTTATTCCATCAATAAATCAGTCGGTTATTTTTTTTTTAATTTTTTTTTGGGTCTTGGTCTACTAACAATATTTTTCCTTTTTTCAATTAATCTGCCACTAATGCTTCATTTATCTTGGGATTTCCAGTTCATAGCATCAGCACCCACATTATTTCCACCGGAATATGTCCAGGAATTTCAGTATTGTTTTGACAGAACTCCAGCAGTTCCCTTTGAAGAGATCCAAAAAATCATGCTTGAGGAGTTAGGGAGACCACTAGATAGTATCTACGAGTATGTTGATCCCACACCTATTGCCTCAGCCTCAATAGCACAGGTTTAGAACTGTTTTGACTCTATTTTCTACACTGGTTTATTTGTGGGAGAGTAAAGCATAGTTAATGAATGGAATTTTAAATTGTAATCTCCAGGTTCATGGTGCAAGGCTCAGAGGCTCCCAAGAGGATGTAGTGATCAAGGTTTTGAAACCCGGAATAGAAGATATATTAATGGCAGATCTGAACTTTGTCTATGTTGTTGCTCGCATTTTGGAGTTCTTGAATCCTGAGTTGAACCGTACATCCTTGGTATGATGTAGATTTGTTCAACAAGTGATTAGTATAATTGTCTTGGCTGGAAAATTATGTAGACCTTTTAAGTGATTTGAAAAACTTGGAAAATCTCTCATTGATTTGAAGAATATTCTTGCTATAGTTTACTTAAGTGACCCAGTAAAAGAAAATATCTTCTGCAAAAGACTGCGATGCCAAGTTGAGACCAATTTTCTCCTTTGTAAACCTACAAACACAAAACTGTCACAACTTTGAAATATACTTGAACCCTACTCTACTGATGCTGGCCAGAACCCTTCCTCATACCTGACTTTCTCAAATTATGGGCTACAAGAGTGATGGCTCATTAGGGTATTATTATTTCAGTTAGTTCTTTCTTCACTTATTTTTTGATCATGAAATAATGGATTTAAATATTTTTGTCATCAATATCTTTTATCTTTTAAAATAATGGTGGCTTGAAGTTCTTGCCATAATACTTTCATTTCTTAAGTAGGTTGGCATTGTCCAAGACATAAGGGAATCAATGCTTGAAGAAGTTGACTTCAATAAGGAGGCTGTTAATATTGAGTCCTTTAGGAGATATTTGGAAGCCATGGGACTTACAAGGCAGGCTACAGCGCCGAAAGTATATCAGCAGTGCAGCACCCGACGAGTTTTGACAATGCAAAGGCTTTATGGAGTTCCTCTTACTGACTTGGACTCCATAAGCTCACTTGTTTCAAGTCCAGAGGCCACTCTTATAACTGCCCTAAACGTATGGTAGGGCTGAATGCTATATCTGCAGTTTGTTTACTTGAGACTTTTGATGTAAATTACATTTGGTACATAATCCGTAAGATTTCAATCTGTGTGAAATTTGTGCAGGTTTGGTAGTTTGCTTGCCTGTGAAACCTTCCATGCAGATGTTCATGCAGGCAATTTGTGGTTGTTACGTGACGGTCGTATTGGGTTTCTTGACTTTGGTATGTGTTTACCTTCTGCATTGGTTAACTTGTAGTTTAATCAGTTGCAACTTTGTTCCTTTAATTTGCCACAATTTTCATGTTCAGTCTTAATGAATTCGTCAATCGTTATGTAATTCACATGATATGACTTCTAATTAGCTGTTGAATCATTATATAATCACTGTTAGTATATTATTATTTGGGTTATTATTTTGTGATTATTCTATGTCTTAGGGCTCACTTGTAATTATTAACTTCATTAATATAAATAGGGGATGATATCATAATCATTTCCTAATCTTGGTATTCTCTAAAAATAACATGGTATTAGAGCCTAACCCTAAAACCTAAGTTCCTCTACCCCTACAATACCCACCGGAGCCACCACAGAGCCACCACACAGTCATCTTCCACTGTCACACCCTTAGGACCATCGTCACTCGCCGACGAAGCTAAGGTCAGGAGGCCTGACGGCAGTGGCTGACTGGGCTGGAAGAGCCCTAGGCAGCCCCAACTGGGTGTGTCACCGACGAGTTAAGGCCAGGAGGCCTGACGGCAGTAGCCAACTAGGTTGGGAGAGCCCTAGGCAGTCCTGACTGGGTGTGTCTGTCCTTGTCGACCATTTGTTGTCTTCGTGATAATGTATTGTTGAGTTCTCTTCGTGACTTGGAATCTCTGTTTGTGGTCTGTATTCAACTCACCTCTGCCTCGTTTTCCTTTCAATTTAATAAAAAAAAAAGAGAAAAAAAAGTGCAGTAAAGAAAAAAAAAGGTTGATGAGTTTTTTAAGTCTTTAATTTTCTTAGTAGTCATTGTGTTTGTATTCCTCAACTTTTTGGGTTTGTGATTGGCACTAGTTTTGTTGAGGATTCAGTAGTACAGTGTCTTATGACAAATTCCATCGGTGTGTCCACTATTTCTCAAACACCTAAGAGTGAGAGTTTCCCTATACCTACTACTATGACTGAGAACCCCAACCCTAGTCTTAAAATCACTACCTCTCTATTTAATAGTCAGAACTGTCTTGTGTGATCACAGAGTTTGACTATGTTTTTGAAGAGCAGAGGGAAGTTGGGGTATGTAGATGGTAGGATACAGGCATCCAGCACAACTGACCCAGGTTCTGACTAATGGGAGATTTCTAATTCTTTGATTATAGGTTGGCTTATTCATTCGATGGTACCAGATATTGGCGAGGGCTACTTATCTATGGAGACTACCCAGGATGTTTGGGATGTTATGGCTACCACCTATTCCCGCAAAGGGAATTTCTCACAAGCATTTGAGTTATTGAGAGCTTTATTCAGGGGGAGCAGACGGTTCTTCAATACTTAACCTTCCTCACCAATGGCTGGAAATGCCTTGATCACCTGCAGGATTATAAACTTGTTTGCACTACTGATTCAATCGGGTACAGGAAGTTCATTGCACAGGAAAGGGTCTTCAAGTTTTTGGCCGGTCTCAATGTGGAGTATGATCCGATTCGGAGTTGGGTTCTGAGTATGGATATTCTTCCTTCACTTCAGGAGGCATTTGCCTATGTACAGAATGAGGAGAGTTGCCAGTCTGCTATGATGTCCCCTGTCTCTACTGACCGCTTAGCATTATTGTCTACCTCTAGAGATGGCCTCAGCTTGACTCTCATCCCTCCGTCTGCCGCTAAGGAGTCTGTATTCTATGATTACTGTAAGAAGCCACGGCATACTCGTGAGACGTGTTGGAAGCTTCATGGGACTCCATCCGGGGGTCGAGGTGATCGGTCTGGTTCTAAAGGAGGTCGGTCAGGCCAGTCTCGAGGATGTGGCTTCTATCCACGGGCTCATCAGTCTAGTGTCGTTGATACACTTGATTCTACTTCTGCTTCCGTTGGCCAGACTTCTGATGGTCTCTCTGGCATGCCTACTCATGAGCTTGAGGATGTTCTGTGTCACTTGCTGGACCGCCGGTCTTCTACTACTCTCAGTACATCTTCCTTGTCATTTGTCCGCTCAGGTAACTTAGTCTCTTCTCCTTGTGTTTTCCTGTCTCATAAGTCTTTGCCCTAGATTATTATTCTGGTGCCTCAGATCATATGTCTGGCTCCTCTGATCTTTTCTCTGCCTATAAGCCCTCTTAAGGTCAGGACAAAGTTAGGATTGTAAATGGTACTGTTTTTTCTATTTCTGGGAAAGGTTTAGTCCATGTCACTCCTACTTTACCTCTATTCTATTCTCCATGTTCCCAATGTTTCTGTTAACCTGCTATTATTGAGTTGTCTTATAAAGGATTTGAATTGTAATGACATTTTTTCCTGATCATTGTCTTTTTTAGGACCTTGTCACGAGGAAGACGATTGACAGTGGTAGTGCAGAAAATGGTCTTTACTTCCTGGATTAACCGGACAAGCTTGCTCATTCTTCCACCACGAGTCCTACTACCACCGATGATATATGGCTGTGGCATCAGCGTCTTGGGTATCCTTTTTTTTATTTACTTAAGCATTTATTTCTATCTATTTTTTCAAACAATAATGTGTCTGAATTTCTTTGTGAGTCTTGTCAGCTTGGAAAACAACATAGAGTTTCTTTTGCTCCCAGCTTTAATAAAAGTTCAGTTCCTTTCTTATTAATACATTCTGATGTTTGGGTTCTGTTAAAACCTATCACCTACTTCCCCACTTAAACCTACTCCACTAAACCTAACCCACTACACCACTACCACCTCACCTACTCCACTAAACCTAACCCACTACACCACTACCACCTCCACTTCACCTACTCCTTACCTACTACACACTCACCCTCTTCTATATATAGGAATCATGAATCATTGTAATAGATATCAATAGTATCTACACATATATCAATCAATAATACATAAATTTTTACATGGTATCAGAGCAAGGTTAAGACCTTAGTATTTCTCGCTTCACCGGCGGGCGGCAACCTCGCCTTGGCCGCCCGCCGGACCTCAACCTAGTCCGCTTATTTTCTACACATACCTTGACTTCTTCAACATTTTCTTACACCCCTCCTCCGCTATGTCGGCGGCGGCACCCGCATCATCGTCTAGCCTCTATCGTCGTTCACCTCGCCTCTCACATATCTGTGGTTGTACTCTTACTCGTCGTCGTCGTTGGCGTTTCTGGCGCTGCTTTTCTGCTCGTCACTGCTGTTTTTTTTTTTTCCCGATTTGCTCTCTCTCTTTTAGCCATGGATTTGGGTGTGGGGTGTAGAGCTGTGGCTCTGTTGTTGGTAGCCATGTTTGCTGGCTTGAACGTTTCAATGGCAGCAGTGTACAAGGTTGGGGACTCCGCTGGTTGAACCATCATTGGGAATATTGATTACAAGGCCTGGGCTGCTTCCAAGACGTTTCATGTTGGAGATGTCATCATTTTCGAATACAATTTTCAATGTCACGTGTTGCAAGTGCCCCACAAAGAATACCAAGCCTGCAGAAGTGTAAGACAGTAACATGCATCTTCACATACAGCTTGGGTAATGTGTAACTATCAAAAGCACAAGCTTCTTGGACATCCCTCTCTCTCTCTCTCTCTCCATGGACCCAACATCATCATCATGCACCCACTCTATCTCCCTCTCTCTCATCTTTTCCCACTTTCAAATCCACTTTAATCATATCTCTCATTTCTCTTAATTTATTTCATCCACGTTCTTTCACCCTTTTCTTTTATTTTAATATATATATATATTTCATTATAATATATTTTCCCTATCCCTTGTTAGTAAGCATCACCCGTTTTCCATTCTCTTATTATTATTTATTTTATATTCCACCAAAAAAAAAAAAAAAAAAAATCACACTGCTGTTTTTCTTATCACCCATCCACAAATATTTTTCTCTATTTTCTTTATCCATTATTTTCTTTTATTTTATTTTTCTTATTAAACAAAACAACACCACAAAATAACACCAACAACATTCCACAACCTTGTCATTTTATTCATATCAGGGGATCAACCCCGATCACACTTTTACATCAAAAAAAAAAAAAAAAAAAAAAAAAACCCACACAAACAAAAACAAAACTACCACACCCACAGTGGGATTTTTCTTCTCTACTCAGCCGCCGGTCTTTTCTTCTTGCCTCCGTCCTGGGTGGTCCTTGCCGGTGTTGCCTCCGTGCTTCCTAGACCACCAAGCAAGTTGCCTCCTCCCTGCTCCTCCACTACAGCATACGGTGGACCTCCAAATCGGAACATCACGGTGGCCTTCCGCTTCAGCTCCTTATTTTCCGCCTTTAGCACACTTAACTCTGCTCGTGCATCCTTATACATGCGTTGGAGCAGAGCCAGTTGGGCGTTTAACTGCTGCACCTCATTTGTCCTACTCTGCAGCCGGTTCGACAAATTTGTAACCGCAGTCATGGTTTCCACACATGACTTCAATGTATACTGATTGGCCTCCACATCCGACTGCACTGCCATTCTTTGCTCCACCGACCGCATCGGAAAGTTCAACGGAGCAAAACCAGAGGTGTTTGGTTGAGGTTCACGGGCCTCCGCACCAGTTATCTCTCTTGTTGACTCGTTGAGGTCGGGAAAGAGAGTGAGTAGACCACGGGATGAAGAGGCCATATTCTGGGTAGCTGAACGGGAAGAAGAGGCCATGTTGCTGAGTGTTTCAGAGACGGGTTGGTTACAGAGTATTACAGAGTTTCTCTCTCAGCAACGGAAGAGTTCTTTCAGAGGATTTTCAGAAGTTTTTTGTCTGCCTCAGCCTCAGCATCAACCTTGGTTAAATAGCGAGGCAGCCACGCGTATCGCGCGCCACATGACGCCAGACGACAAACGGGCGCGCCAGCCAAGGCACTCACGTGCCTCGCCATCATGTCCGGCACATCTTTTTATGACTTGGGCTCGCCTTTTGATGGCACGCCTTTTTATGGATTGGGCACGCCTTTTGATGGCACGCTTTTTGACAGATTGGGCACACCTTTTGAGGGTGCGACTTTTTAGGGATCCGACAAGACTCTGTAAACTGTCCCGACATTGATTCCGGTTAGCTCCTTTATGGGTCCGACAAGACTCTGTAAACTGTCCCGACATTGATTCCGGTTAGCTCCTTTAAGGGTCCGACAAGACTCTGTAAACTGTTCCGACATTGATTCCGGTTAGCTCCTTCAAGGGTCCGACAAGACTCTGTAAACTGTCCCGACATTGAGACATTGATTCCGGTTAGCTCCTTCATGGGTCCAACAAGACTCTGTAAACTGTCCCGACATTGATTTCGGTTAGTTTCTACAAGGGTCCAGCAAGACTCCGTAAACTGTCACAACAACTATCACAACATTGTCTGCTACAACGGTCCGACATGACCCCATAAACTGTCTTCTACATCGGTCTGACACAACCATCCAGTGTCCTCTACAACGTTATGACACCACCATACAGTGTCTTCACCATCGGTCTGACACGACCATACAGTGTCTCCTATCATCTTTTCTTTTATGTATTCGTCTATTTTCTTGTTTTGTTACTCTCTCCAAACTCAAGTTGGCTAGTTCCTATCCCCCTTGAGTTTGCGGGGGGCTGTTAAAACCTATCACCTACTTTCCCACTTAAACCTACTCCACTAAACCTAACCCACTACACCACTACCACCTCACCTACTCCACTAAACCTAACCCACTACACCACTACCACCTCCACTTCACCTACTCCTTACCTACTACATACTCACCCTCTTCTATATATAGGAATCATGAATCATTGTAATAGATATCAATAGTATCTACACATATATCAATCAATAATACATAAATTGTTAAAACCTATCACCTACTTCACCCACTTAAACCTACTCCACTAAACCTAACCCACTACACCACTACCACCTCCACTTCACCTACTCCACTAAACCTAACCCACTACACCACTACCACCTCACCTACTCCACTACACACTCCACTTCACCTACCTCCACTTCACCACACACTCCACTTCACCTAACCCACTATCACCTCCACTACACCTACTCCACTACACACTCCACTTCACCTAACCCACTATCACCTCCACTACACCTACTACCACATTTTCTTCTATATATAGATTGTATAGGAATTGTAATTTATCAATCTTGTAATACATCAAGATATCCATCAATAATACAATTTATTCTCTTTCTCTCTCTATCAATATTTCTAACATGGTATCAGAGCAAGGTTAACAACCTACTCATTTTGCTTCACCGGCGGGCGGCAGCCTCGCCTTGGCCGCCCGCCGGACCTCTACCTATTCCATCTCTAAACAGTATTTTCGCTACATATAGATTTCCATCTCTAAACAGTACACTTGCTGCACATGCTCCTCCATTTACTCCCTGACTAAGAAATTCCTTATCAGTGTCCAAATAGCCGCTATGTATGGCTGCTTCTAACTGATCTTCTTCGTCTCTGACAAATTCAAGTGCTTTCACAATGTTCTTTCCCAGATTTTCAGCAACATAATCTGCTACCTTCTCAGAAACTCAACTTCCTTGAAAAGTGTTACCCGAGAAAAGCTGAGGAGACGTGGGGACATCCAATTTTCAGTTGTTGATAACCTGTCTGTTGCTTCTTCACCAGTAAGCCCCATGGATGCATCTGGTTCAAATCTTTCTGGAAAGGATAAACATCCAGAAGCTACTGGAATGGGCTTATTCTCTCCAAATTTGTTGGAATCACTTGGCAAGTCTGGTACACCACCCTTTTTATGCCCAGGATCTCAAGAACCTTCAATGGGCTCATCCCTTTTTTCTCCCTATTATTGTTGGTGCCCTCCTATGGCATCAATTTTTCAATACACAGTAAAACCTCCACAACTGCCTATGTCATTCACTGAATCACTATCTTTACCTCCACTTTCTTCTTTACTACCAGCTACAAGGTCTTCTAGTGTGTTGACACCAATATCACCTCTTAATGTGTCTGATCTCCCCCCTCTGGATTTTCCTACTTTGCTGCCTGAGCCACTGGTCAGGTTGCCACTATCTAGATCAAGTTCACCCCAGATCCTACCATTCACACCTCTAATGTGTGACCCTATTGTTCATATTCCAGTCATTGATGTTTGTTCCTCAGGCCAGTCTATCCCAGTTGGTGGTCTTGCTTACTATGTTACTGCACCATCAAGCTTGGCAGACATGGCAGCCAATCCCTTTCATGCTCTCTTCTATTTAGAGTTCATGCTGTCAGCCTGTGCACTGTTCTCAAAAAACTTGGATTGAGGTTTCTGGATCTTCTGCTAAAGATGTGGCCAAGCAACTTAAGGAGCAACAATTTTTCTGTTGATTTTTCTGCATTACCACACCTACCATTCGAGTTTGCACAACACCCATATTTTATTCATCTCAGGGATCAACCCCGATCACACTGTTACAAAAAAAAAAAAAAAAAAAAAAAAAAAAAACAACCACATCCACTGGCAGATTTTTTCTTCTCTACTCTGCAGCCGGTCTCTTCTTCTTGCCTCCGTCCTGGGCGGCCCTTGACGGTGCTGCCTCCGTGTTTCCCACTCCACTGGGCATGATCACTACTCCCTGCTCCTCCACTGCAGCATATGGTGGACCTCCAAATCGGAACATCACGGTGGCCTTCCGCTTCAACTCCTTATTTTCTGCTTTCAGCACACTTATCTCTGCTCGCGCATCCTTATACATGCGTTGGAGCAGAGCCAGCTGGGAGTTTAAATGCTGCACCTCATTTGTTCTACTTTGCAGCCGGTTCGACAAATTTGTGACCGCCGTCATGGTTTCCACGCATGACTTCAGAGTATACTGATTAGCCTCAATATCAGTTTGCACCGCCATTTTTTGCTCCACCGACCGCATCGGAAAGTTCAATGGAGCAAAACCAGAGGTGTTTGGTTGAGGTTCACTGGCCATCGCACCAGTTATTTCTCTTGTGGGCTCGTTCAGTTCTGGAAAGAGCGTGAGCAGGTTCTGGGTAGCTGGACGGGAAGAAGAGGCCATGTTTTTGGGTTGCTAAGTGTTTCAGCGAAATAGCAATTTCAGACTGGTAATGTTCGGAAGGGTTAGTGACAGAATGGCAACAAAGTGTTCCACAGTTTCTCTCTCCGCAGAGGCAGAGTTTTTCAGCGAAGGGTTGGTTTCAGAGGTTTCCGAATGGTATGCCTCAGCCTCAGCCTTCGTCTTGGTTAAATAGCCGAGGCAGCCACGCGTATCGCGCGCCTCTTGCCGCCCGACAAACTGGCACGCCTTTTCATGGCACATATTTTGATAAAGTGGACACGCCTTTTGATGGCACGCCTTTTGATGAATTGGGCACGCCTTTTGATGGCACGCCTTTTGACAAAATTGGGCACACCTTTTGAGGGTGCGACTTTTTAAGGATCCGACAAGACTCTGTAAACTGTCCCGACATTTGATTCCGGTTAGCTTTTCCAAGGGTCCGACAAGACTCTGTAAACTGTCCCGACATTGATTCCGGTTAGCTCCTTTATGGGTCCGACAAGACTCTGTAAACTGTCCCGACATAGATTCCGGTTAGTTTCTACAAGGGTCCGACAAGACTCTGTAAACTGTCCCGACATTGATTCCGGTTAGTTTCTACAAGGGTCCAGCAAGACTCCGTAAACTGTCACAACATTGTCTTCTACAACGGTCCGACATGACCCCATAAACTGTCTTCTACAACGGTCCGACATGACCCCATAAACTGTCTTCTACAAACGGTCCGACATGACCCCATAAACTGTCTTCTACAACGGTCCGACATGACCCCATAAACTGTCTTCTACAACGGTCCGACATGACCCCATAAACTGTCTTCTACATCGGTCTGCCATAACCATACAGTCTTCTACAACGGTCTGACACGACCATACAGTGTCTCCTATCCATTTTTATTTTATTTTATTTTTCTTGTTTTGTTACTCTCTCCAAACTCAAGTTGGCTAGTTCCTATCCCCCTTGAGTTTGCGGGGGGCTGTTAAAACCTATCACCTACTTCACCCACTTAAACCTACTCCACTAAACCTAACCCACTACACCACTACCACCTCCACTTCACCTACTCCACTAAACCTAACCCACTACACCACTACCACCTCACCTACTCCACTACACACTCCACTTCACCTACCTCCACTTCACCACACACTCCACTTCACCTAACCCACTATCACCTCCACTACACCTACTCCACTACACACTCCACTTCACCACACACTCCACTTCACCTAACCCACTATCACCTCCACTACACCTACTACCACATTTTCTTCTATATATAGATTGTATAGGAATTGTAATTTATCAATCTTGTAATACATCAAGATATCCATCAATAATACAATTTATTCTCTTTCTCTCTCTATCAATATTTCTAACATAAATTTTTACAGGTTCTATCTCGTGTTGTGTCTGTGAAAGGTTATCGCTGGTTTTTTACATTTATTGATGATTTTTCTTGTACTACTTGGGTGTATCTCATGAAAGACAAGAGTGACGTTTTTTCTGTGTTCTGCAATTTTCATAAGATGATTTGTATTCAGTTTGGGGCCACTATCAAAATATTCCGTTCTGATAATAGGGGTGAATACATAGATTCTTGGTTAGGGCAATATTTTTCTACTCATGGCATTATCCATCAGACCTTTTGCACCAATATCCCTCAACAAAATGGGGTGGCAGAATGTAAGAATCTCCATCTTCTTGACATGGCTCGGTGCATGTGTTTTTCTATGAGTGCCACGATCCTACTGGGGCGACGCTGTTCTCACCGCTACCCATTTTATTAATTGTCTTTCTACCCAGGCCTTGCAAAAACAAGCTCCTCTTCAAATCCTCCTCGGTTCCTAGTCCCTGTTTTCTATTCCTCCCAACATATTTAGTTGTCTGTTTTGTCCATAATCACTCTCCTACTCGTGGTAAGTTGGACCCTTGTTTTTCCAAATTTGTTTTCCTTGGGTACTCTCCTACTCAAAAAGGGTATAAGTGTTACCACCCTCCTTCTCGTAAGTGGTTTATGTCCATGGATGTCACATTCTTTGAGTCCCAATCCTATTTCTTGTCCTCTCTGGTGTCCTAGTCCTCTCTTCAGGGGGAGTCTTGGTGTGAAGTGATTCTTGTGATTCCTATGGTGGAACCAGTTGTTCTTGCACCACCACCTCCTACTGGGACTACAAAACCCAATGTCACTAAGGATAGGGAAGGGCAAGTTTATGTCAGGGACAAAAACAAACAGAAAGTTAACTGGATGCAAGAGACCACTTCTGCTCGACTGCCATTTCCTGTTTCTGATGAGATTCCAGGTAACTTTGAATCTCTTGAGTCCATTGATCTTGATGTTCCTATCTATGAAGCATGGACACTCCAAAATTGATGCCGTGGCGATGTCCGACACGCGGACACGCCGGGGACACGTACGAGACACGCCAGATGGCGTGTCCCTTTAATTTAATGTTTTTTTTGGAAGGGGACATGGCGGGGACATGCGTGTCCACATTTGGACATGCTATGGGACACGACGGGGCTCTTTTTTGAATTTGTTATATGTATTTGGGGTCAAAGTGTAATATTTAAAAAGTAAAAACTGAGGGTGAAGAAATATAGTGAACCTGCGAAGACCTTCTGAATAGAAGCCCTCTCTCTCTCAGTCGATCGAAGCTCTCTCTCTCAGTCGTCTCAGTCGAAGCCCTCTCTCAGTCGATCGAAGCCCTCGTCTCAGTCGAAGCCCTCTCTCTCTCTCTCTTTGTGGTCTGTTTTCGACTTCGAAGGTAAACACTGATTTATAGTTTTATTTTTATTTTTATTTTTATTTTTATTTTTTTTATACGTTTATATATATATATATATGTAAGAGTTAGACTAATTTTTATTTCTTTATATATAAATTTATATATATGTAAGACTTGTTTTTTGTTTTTTTTTTATTGTTTATATATCTAAAACTAAAACTGTAGTTTAAAAAAAAAAAATTAATTATAGGTTTATATATATATATAGTATGTAAATTCTTTTTTTTTTTTTAATCCTTCTAATGTTAATGTTAATTAATAGGAAAAATGTCTAGGTAAAATAAAATAAAAAAAATTAATTGGAACACATTATTTAAAAAATATAATAAATAAATAAAATAATTAATGTGTATTAAAATAAAAATATTTATAAAAAAAATAAAAAATTTGCCATGTCCCCTGCCGTGTCCGGATCCCCATTTTTTAGAAATTGCCGTGTCCCGTGCCCGTGTCCGTATCCGTGCTTCATAGGTTCCTACTGCCAAGAGAAAGGATATGAGATCTTGTGCTAAACAGCCCATCTCAAATTTTGTGTCCTACTCTCATTTGTCGTTCTCATATAGAGCGTTTGTGTCAAATATTTTCTTTGTTAGCATTCCTAACCATTTTCAGGATGCTCTTGCTACCTCTGAGTGGAAACTTGCCATGATTGAGGAAATGAAAGCACTTGGGAAGAATGACACTTGCGAATTGACTGAGTTATCTAAGGGCAAACAACATGTGGGATGCAAATGGGTGTGTACTATGAAACACAAAGCGGATGGTTCTATTGAGCGTTACAAAGCTAGACTTGTGGCAAAAGGGTTCACTTAGACATATGGTGTTGACTATCAGGGGACCTTTGCACCTGCGGTTAAGATGAATTCAGTCAGAGTACTTCTCTCTTTAGCAGCTAATCTAGATTGGCCACTTCATCAGTTTGATGTAAAGAATACCTTTTTCCATGGTGACCTCGAAGAAGAGGTATATATGGACATTACTCTTGATTTTGAAGATCATTAGACAAAAGGCAAAATATGCAGGCTTTGAAAGTCATTATATAATTTCAAACAGTCTCCAAGAGCTTAATTTGAGAGATTCACTCAGGCTATGCTTAAATATGGCTTCAAACAGAGTCAGGCAGATCACACCTTGTTTGTGAAACATTCCTCACTTGGTAAGACTACAACACTCATTGTTCATGTAGATGAAATACTTCTTACTAGCGATGATAGTGAGGAAATTCCTCTGTTGAAGAAATATTTAGCTAGTGAGTTTGAAATCAAAGACTTGGGGAGCTTGAAGTATTTTTTGGGAATTAGAATTGCTCACTCCAAGGATGAGATATTTATCTCACAGAGGAAGTATATGCTTGATCTGTTGAAAGAAACTAGGATGCTTGGCTGCAAGGCTTGTGACACTCCACTGGAGCCCAATCAGAAATTGGGGGATGATGAAGAAGGAGCAGCAATTGACAGGAGGAGCTATCAGCGATTAGTGGGTAAGCTCATTTACCTATCTCACTCCCGTCCTGATATTGCTGTTGCTGTCAGTGTGGTTAGCCAGTTATGCATGCTCCTCATCAGATTCACTTCGAAGCTGTCATGAGAATTTTGAGGTACTTGAAGTCCGCTCCTGGTAAGGGTCTTTATTTTTCAAAGTATGATCATCTTTGTGTGGACGTCTATACAGATGCTGACTGGGCTGAATCAGTGACTGATAGGAGATCGACTTCAAAGCATTACACTTTTGTTGGAGACAACCTAGTTATTTGGAGGAGTAAGAAACAGAATGTGATTGCCAAGTCAAGTGCAGAAGCTGAGTTTAGAGCTCTGGCACAAGGGGTGTGTGAGCTCTTATGGATCAAGTTATTGTTGAGTGATCTCAGTACTGATCAGACGGACTCCATGCGGTTATACTGTGATAATAATGCCGCTATCAACATGACAAGAAAAAGCATGTTGAGATTGATCTCCACTTCATTAAGGAGAAACTCACTAGTGGCACAATACGTACTCCCTTTGTGTAGTCTTGTGAACAACTTGCTGACATCCTCACCAAGGGAGTTGGGAGTAAGCCATTTCATGACCTCTTAGGCAAGTTGGGCATGAGAGATATCTTCGCACCAGCTTGAGAGGGAGTGTTAGAATAATATATTACTATTTGGGTTATTATTTTGTAATTATTCTATGCCTTAAGGCTCCCTTGTAATTATTAACTTCACTAATATAAATAGGGGATGATATCCTAATCATTTCCTAATCTTGGTATTCTCTAAAAATAACAATCACTTCATTTGTTTCCCTATTAATTGACATCTGATGTCTTGAATAAAATTTGAATACAGGAATTGTTGGGCGTATATCCCCCAAAACATGGGCTGCTATGGAAATATTTTTGGCTTCAATTTCAACTGAAGAATATGAGTCAATGGCATCTGCGTTGACTGAAATGGGTGCTACAAACAAGGATGTTGATACTAAGGCCTTTGCAAGAGATCTGGAAAAAATATTTTCATCAATACAGGTAAGCTTTATCATTTGCCATATCAAATCTTGGTTTGTTTTAAAAACACATTTTATTATTGTCCTCGATGTCCATGCTGTTTTTGATCATTACATTTATTAGGGTAGGGGAGTCTGATGAGTGAGCATAGCTTAATAAACTAGTGTGAAGAAAGGTCTGGTGCAAGACCTTCTATGGATGATGAGGACACCTGAAATTATTAGTATACCCATTGCATTTTACTTCAGGGAAAAGAAAAAAATAAAATAAAATGTTAGAATTTACCATAAACCTACCACCACTACCACCTCACCTACTCCACTAAACCTAACCCACTACACCACTACCACCTCACCTACTCCACTAAACCTAACCCACTACACCACTACCACCTCCACTTCACCTACTCTCCACCTACTCCCAAACACACTCCTATATAATAGGAATCCTTGTAATTGTAATATCTACACAAAATATCAATCAATAATAATACATACAATTTATTCTCTCTCTTTCTCTATACATTATTTCTTACATGGTATCAGAGCTGGTTTAAAACTTAGTATTTTCGCTTCCCCGGCGGGCGGCAACCTCACCTTAGCCGCCCGCCGGACCTCAACCTAGTCCGCTAGAATTGTCTACTACATACCTACCTCCTCATCATATCTTCATAACATCTCATTCTCTCTCGGCATCATAGTAGCCGTGATACTGCTCATACTTCTGGACAGCGGAGAGAACATCGTCTTTCTCGATCTTTCCGCCGACGCCGGTGGCGAGATCCAAGGCTCCGGCTTTCGACATCACTCTCCCCAAATAGTCCATAGCAGCTTCTCCACCGGAAAGATACTCCTAACAGCAGCGGAAAAAAGGTGTTTCCCTCAGCCAAACAAGGCTCAATAGCTGTGGTCCTCATCAAAATACGTGTAATTGCTACTCCTGAACTTGGTTTCCCTATCCTTGCTAACAAGCTTCTCAAATGCTTCCGGGCCATGTTCTTCTATGTACTTCTCAGCAGCAGTTAGAATGTCATCTGGCTTACTGAAGATGTCCTTCTTCCTTGGGACATACTAGACGTTAACAGTCTGCTGTGGGTTAAGAAAGAAAGGCCTCAAATAATGCTCATAAACATATGCAGCACCACTGATACTCTTTATGATGGTGGATATTTCAATGCCATTACAACACAGCACCTTGAAATTTATTTTATTTTATTTTCTTATCTCTCTTTCTGACCATTACAACACAGCACCAGCACACTTGTTCCCACCTTTCATCATGGTCTCCACTTTCTTTTTCTTTTTTTTATATTTATTTTAATCCATCTTTTTGAAAACAAAACCAATATCACTTTTTTTAATTCCTTAATTTATTTTAATAACATGAGTGGCCTCTCTTTTCCACCATCTCCCTCTTTTTTACACAATATTTTTGTACCACCGCCCACTCCATGATTTCCATATTAATATTATTATTATTATTATTATTATTATTATTATTATTTTCACAAAAAAAAAAAAAAAAAAAAAAAAATTCATTCCAGTTGATTTTTCTGCCTTACCACACCTACCATTCGAGTTTGCCAAACACACTTATTTTATTCATGTCAGGATCAACCCCGATCATAATTTTACACGAGAAAAAAAAAAAAAAAAAAAACAAAACAAAAAAAAAACAAAACAAAACCACCATAACACACCCAGCACCCACAGTGGGATTTTTCTTCTCTACTCTGCTGCAGATCTCTTCTTCTTTCCTCCGTCCTGGGCGGCCCTTGACGGTGCTGCCTCCGTGTTTCCTACGCCGCCGAGCACGTTCACTCCTCCATACTCCTCCACTGCAGCATACGGCGGACCTCCAAATCGGAACATCACAGTGGCCTTCCGCTTCAGCTCCTTATTTTCTGCTTTCAGCACACTTATCTCTGCTCGCGCATCCTTATACATGCGTTGGAGCAGAGCCAGCTGGGAATTTAAATGCTGCACCTCATTTGTCCTACTCTGCAGCCGGTTCGACAAATTTGTGACCGCCGTCATGGTTTCCACGCATGACTTCAGAGTATACTGATTAGCCTCAATATCAGTTTGCACCGCCATTTTTTGCTCCACCGACCGCATCGGAAAGTTCAATGGAGCAAAACCAGAGGTGTTTGGTTGAGGTTCACTGGCCACCGCACCAGTTATTTCTCTTGTGGGCTCGTTCAGTTCTGGAAAGAGCGTGAGCAGGTTCTGGGTAGCTGGACGGGAAGAAGAGGCCATGTTTTTGGGTTGCTAAGTGTTTCAGCGAAATAGCAATTTCAGACTGGTAATGTTCGGAAGGGTTGGTGACAGAATGGCAACAAAGTGTTCCACAGTTTCTCTCTCCGCAGAGGCAGAGTTTTTTTCAGCGAAGGGTTGGTTTCAGAGGTTTCAGAATGGTATGCCTCAGCCTCAGCCTTCGTCTTGGTTAAATAGCCGAGGCAGCCACGCGTATCGCGCGCCTCTTGCCGCCCGACAAACTGGCACGCCTTTTCATGGCACATCTTTTGACAAAGTGGACACACCTTTTGATGGCACGCCTTTTGATGGCACGCCTTTTGATGAATTGGGCACGCCTTTTGATGGCACGCCTTTTGACAAAATTGGGCACACCTTTTGAGGGTGCAACTTTTTAAGAGTCCGACAAGACTCTGTAAACTGTCCCGACATTAATTCCGGTTAGCTCCTTTATGGGTCCGACAAGACTCTGTAAACTGTCCCGACATTGATTCCGGTTAGCTCCCTTATGGGTCCGACAAGACTCTGTAAACTGTCCCGACATTGATTCCGGTTAGCTCCTTTATGGGTCCGACAAGACTCTGTAAACTGTCCCGACATAGATTCCGGTTAGTTTCTACAAGGGTCCGACAAGACTCCGTAAACTGTCTTCTACAACGGTCCGACATGACCCCATAAACTGTCTTCTACAACGGTCCGACATGACCCCATAAACTGTCTTCTACAACGGTCCGACATGACCCCATAAACTGTCTTCTACATCGGTCTGACACAACCACACAGTGTCTGCTACAACGGTCCGACATGACCCTGTAAACTGTCTGCTACAACGGTCCGACATGACCCCATAAACTGTCTGCTACAACGGTCTGACACGACCATACAGTGTCTCCTATCCTTTTTTATTTTTATGTATTTTCTTGTTTTGTTCCTCTCTTCAAACTCAAGTTGGCTTGTTTCTATCCTCCTTGAGTTTGCGGGGGGCTGTTAGAATTTACCATAAACCTACCACCACTACCACCTCACCTACTCCACTAAACCTAACCCACTACACCACTACCACCTCACCTACTCCACTAAACCTAACCCACTACACCACTACCACCTCCACTTCACCTACTCTCCACCTACTCCCAAACACACTCCTATATAATAGGAATCCTTGTAATTGTAATATCTACACAAAATATCAATCAATAATAATACATACAATTTATTCTCTCTCTTTCTCTATACATTATTTCTTACATAAAAGAACAGTAGTATTGAAGTAAAAGTTTGAGCTGGTTTCAACCCATTCTATATGAGACTCTGTAGCCCAACCAAATATCCAGTCAATGGTTGATTGTTTACTGGGATTTAAGTTGTGGAAGGATTAGGATAGAATCTACTATGTAAGAAAGAAAGCTTCTATTTAAGAAAGAATGTGAGCCATTATAGGAATGTCATAACTAGTGGATAAGTGGTATCACTGTTGTATAATTGGTAATCTTAAAATGTTGTAACTGAAGTGAGAGCTTCCATACCCATGTTGATTTCTAAAGGGAGGACTTCTCAAAGGATCTGAGGGAGTCTGGGCCTATTGAATGTTGTAACACCAATCAGTTCTAAATCTATGGTTTTCTTTTATTGCAATGCAGGATTTGGATACAGAAATCATTGTTGCAACAGCCAGGGGAACAAATACCAATGCCACTGCTGCATCTGCTAATGTCGTTGTTGATGAGAGGCAGATGAATGCACTATTTCTTGACGTGGTAAGCTATTCTACTCTTGAACAGTCATGGATAATTTGAGTTATATGGGCACCTAAGGTAACATTTTGGTTTGTTTTCTAAGGCCTTTCACCATGGACCTGTCACTGGATGTTGTATTATGAACTTCACTGACAGACACCTTATTAGTTGCACATGAGGTGGTCTGAACACTTTTGGTTGCACGATCTAGTGTTCATCTTGCTTGGACATCTTGATCTAGTGTCTATGGAACAAGGGCAGATGAATTTCTAGGTCATTGTAACAGAACCCTTTAGGTTGTGTTTGGATCTAGGATTTGAGTAGCGATTTATGGAGAGAAAGGAAAATGTGAGGGCAATAGAAGCTAAATTTTCTCTTTATTTCCCTCACCTTTTCTTTTCCTTTCACAAATCTCTGCTCAAATCGTAGATCCAAACACACCGTTAGGTAGTCAATAGTCTCTTGGTGGGCATATGTATAGAATCTTCAGGAATTGTTGCGAGTTAGATTGTGACATTCAAGATCGGGGGATTATTCAAAATCCAAACACCAATTGGAAAATTGTCTTGAATGAGTTATGCAAATCTCTCTCTCTCTCTCACGTTTAGTGGGAGCTACTTTATTTCTATCAAGTTTTTTTTATTATTTTTTCCTTTTTTTTTTCCCCTCATGTATTAAAAGTGTCATATGGGATGTTTTGGCATGAGGATGAGTAATACAATTTTTGAAGTACAAGTGAGAATTGAATTTGCATGTTTAATGAAGACAATAAGGAATAATGTCAGAAGAACTATTAGAAATTTAGAGAATTTGCTGAGACTCATATGCTGTAATAAGTTTTATTTTACTCAAGCTCAATGTTCCCTATTTTATTCAACTTTCTTCTTTTATGTTCTCTTTTTGTTTCATAGGTTCGTGTTAGTGAATCATATGGCCTGAGATTTCCTCGAGAGTTTGCACTTCTCATGAAACAGCTTCTCTATTTTGATCGGTATACCCGGTTGTTAGCTCCCAATTTGAACATGCTCCAGGACCAGAGGATCACCATTGTGTCAAATCGAAGCAGCAGCAAAAGGAACATTTACCAATGAGGCGATCTCTATCATGTATGGCAATGATGTAATTTTCTGCTGGTATGTACTCTAGCTTTGTTTTTGTTCTACTACAACTTTTGTAAATATTGCCAAAAAGAATCACCCCGAAGTAATTTTACATACAATTCTACAGAAAATCAGACTTCTTTTGTTGCTGTTGGTATAGCATACATGAGAAAAATCAGTGGTTGATAAATTTGTCATCAAACCTGTAAATAACTAGTTAGCTCTATGATATTACATTTGCAGCATCCTATGATGTCAAATATAGATTGGTCTTTTTCCAAATATTCTCATAATACCATCCTAAGAGGCAGTTAACTTGCTTTGGCTTGGGTAAATGCCTCTCATCTTATACTGTAGAAATTTAATGTATAAAGAGAAATGATTGTATTATTGATTGATATATGTTGTATATTACACATGGTGAGTATGTTCTTTATATAGGAGATGTAGTAGGTGAAGTGGGTGGAGTAGGTGTAGTAGGTGGTGGAGTAGGTGAAGTGGAGTGTGTAGTGGAGTAGGTGAAGTGGAGGTGGAGTGGTGTAGTAGGTGAAGTGGAGTGTGTAGTGGAGTAGGTGAAGTGGAGGTGGAGTGGTGTAGTGGGTTAGGTTTAGTAGAGTAGGTTTAAGTGTACATTAACAGCCCCCCTCAAACTCAAGGAGGATAGGAACTAACCAACTTGAGTTTGAAGAGAGTAACAAAATAGGAAAGTAAACTGATAAATAAAATAAAACAGAATAGGAGACACGGTATGGTCGTGTCAGACCGATGTAGCAGACAGTTTATGGGGTCATGTCGGACCGTTGTAGCAGACAGTTTACAGGGTCATGTCGGACCGTTGTAGCAGACACTGTGTGGTCGTGTCAGACCGATGTAGAAGACAGTTTATGGGGTCATGTCGGACCGATGTAGAAGACAGTTTACGGGGTCATGTCGGACCGTTGTAACAGACACTATTGTGACAGTTGTTGTGACAGTTTACGGAGTCTTGCTGGACCCTTGTAGAAACTAACCGGAATCAATGTCGGGACAGTTTACAGAGTCTTGTCGGACCCTTTGAAGGAGCGAACCGGAATCAATGTCGGGACAGTTTACTGAGTCTTGTCGGACCCTTGAAGGAGCTAACCGGAATCAATGTCGGGACAGTTTACATAGTCTTGTCGGACCCCTAAAGGAGCTAACCGGAATCAGCGTCGGGACAATTTACTAAGTCTTGTCGGACCCTTAAAGGAGCTAACCGGAATCAATGTCGGGACAATTTACAGAGTCTTGTCAGACCCCTAAAAAGTCACACCCTCAAAAGGTGTGCCCAATCTTTCAAAAAGCGTTCCATCAAAAGGCGTGCCCAATCCATAAAAAGGCGTGCCATCAAAAGGCGTGCCCAATCCATAAAAAGGTGTGCCAGATATGATGGCGAGGCACGTGAGTACCTTGGCTGGCGCGCCCGTTTGTCGTTTGGCGTCAAGTGGCGCGCGATACGCGTGGCTGCCTCGGCTATTTAACCAAGACGGAGGCTGAGGCCGAGGCAGAGGCTGAGACAAGAAACTGAGAAAAAAACTCTGAAAAACAAACTCTTCACTGTCAGAGAGAGAAAGTTCCTTTTGCTGAGAGAGATAGTCTGTAACACTCTGTTGCCCAGAAAATGGCCTCGTCTTCCCGTGGACTGCTCACCCTCTTTCCCGACCTCAACGAGTCAACAAGAGAGATAACTGGTGCGGTGGCACTGGAACCTCAACCAAGCGCCCCGGAGTTTGCTCTGTTGAACTTTCCGATGCGGTCTGTGGAGCAAAGAATGGCAGTGCAGTCGGATGTGGAGGCCAATCAGTATACTTTGAAGTCATGTGTGGAAACCATGACGGCGGTCACAAACTTGTCGCACCGGCTGCAGAGTAGGACAAATGAGGTGCAGCAGTTAAACGCCCAACTGGCGCTGCTCCAACGCATGTATAAGGATGCGCGAGCAGAGATAAGTGTGCTGAAGGCGGAAAATAAGGAGCTGAAGCGGAAGGCCACTGTGATGTTCCGATTTGGAGGGCCGCCATATGCTGCAGTGGAGGAGCAGGGAGTAGTGATCGTGCCCAGTGGAGTGGGAAACACGGAGACCGGACTGGCACGGGACACCCAAGATAAAAGTAAGAAGAAGAGACCTGCAGTAGAGTAGAGAAGGGAAAAGAAAAATCCCGCCTGTGGGTGGGTGTTGTTGGTTTGTTTGTTTGTTTGTTTGTTTGTTTTTTTTTTTTTTTTTTTTTTTTTTTTTTTTTTTTTCCGGGTGTAAAATGGTGATCGGGGGGAGCAGCCCCGACATGAATAAAATGAGTTTGGTGTGCAGTTCGTCTTCTTCTGCTTTTTTTTTTTTTTGTTCAATGTATCGCAATGACATAAACAGAGAGGTAGTGGGAGAAAATAAAGGATAAAAGAAAATAAATGTGAAGAGAAGTAGGAGAATGTTAAAGTAATAAAAAAAGGAAAGGTGAGATGCAAAGTTGGGCGGATCCTACCACTAATGGAAAAGTAAGTAAAAGATATATACTAATGAAAAGTAATCAAAATATATATATGTGGGTGTGTGGGTCTGGGTGGAAGGGTTGATAAAAAGGGTCAAAGAGCACATGGATTGTGGATGCTGAGTGTGTGCATAATAATAATAAAATGAATGAGTGGAGAGAGGGTTTTATGTGTAAATAAAAGAAGAGTGGTGGTTGGTCAGAGTGATGGGTGAGACATGGTGGGAACAAAGAGAATAAAAAAATAAAGGGTGAGGAACAGGATATGAGAGCCAGCAACTTCCCTGAGGAGGGTTCTCACAAAATGGACCCTTTTACTTGTTTTCCCCTTTCTATCAGAAGAGCGTGGAGCCAATTCCTTCTTGGTCACAACATGTCCTTTGTTTAGACCCATAAAGAGGCCAGTGTTAGGTTGCTTTGGAGCCATCACCAATCAGCTCCAACGACGATTTTCTGGGAAAACCCTCAATAGAAACTGAGGAGAGAGAGAGAGAGAGAGAGAGAGAGAGAGAGACTGCAAGAAGCCTACCAGAGGTGCAGATCATGCTCTCGCGGCATTTTCAGGGTATATGCAGCTCGGCGACACGTATTCAATGCTTGGGTAGCTGGATCGATCGATCGATTGTTATAAAGAGGGGTTGAAAATTCAGATGGAGGCTTTGGGAGACACAGATCCGAGAGTTGCAGAGACTTGCAGGTATTTGGCTGAGGCCCATGTTCAAGCAATGCAATTTGATGAAGCAGAAAATTTGAGCAAGAAGACTCTTGAAATCCATCGTGTGCACAGTCCACCAGCATCTCTCGAGGAAGTGGCAGACCGCAGGTTGATGGCCCTCATATGTGAGGCTAAAGGAGATTACAAATCAGCTCTTGAACACCTTCTCCTTGCCAGCAGGGCAATGATTGCCAATGGACAAGAAAATGAGGTTGCTTCAATTGATGTCAGCATTGGCAACATCTACATGTCCCTATCTCGCTTTGATGGGGCTGTCTTCTCCTACCAGAAGGCACTCACTGTCTTCAAATCATCAAAGGGTGACAGCCACCCTTCAGTTGCCTCTGTTTTTGTACGCCTTGCTGACCTATACTACAAGACAGGGAAGCTGCGAGAGTCCAGATCCTATTGTGAAAATGCCCTTAGGATATATGCAAAACCTGTGCCTGGAACCACTGCAGAAGAGATTGCAAGTGGGATGACAGAAATTTCAACCATTTATGAATCTTTTAATGAACCTGAGGAGGCACTGAAGCTCTTGCAGAAGGTCTTGCGAGTTGATGGAGGTCTCAAATTGGTTGAGGTCCGGCGGGCGGTCAAGGCAAGGTTGCCGCCCGCCGGAAGGCGAAGAATACCAAGAGTTTAACCTATTGCTCTGATACCATGTAGAAATTTAATGTATAAAGAGAAATGATTGTATTATTGATTGATATATGTTGTATATTACACATGGTGAGTATGTTCTTTATATAGGAGATGTAGTAGGTGAAGTGGGTGGAGTAGGTGTAGTAGGTGGTGGAGTGTGTAGTGGAGTAGGTGAAGTGGAGGTGGAGTGGTGTAGTAGGTGAAGTGGAGTGTGTAGTGGAGTAGGTGAAGTGGAGGTGGAGTGGTGTAGTGGGTTAGGTTTGGTGGAGTAGGTTTAGGTGTACATTAACATATACTACCACCAGTGGGACACTTTGTCACCTCATGGCATAGACATACTACTACATTCTAGCACCAACATTACTTTTTTATAGGCTATGTTTGAATTTTGGATGGATTTGTGGAGGGAAAAAACAGAAAGGGAACGGAGAAAAGATTTTAACTTTGATTTTTTTCCCTTTTACCTCTAAGCTATATTTGAATGATAGTAATCTTGAGAGGGAATAATGATTTCGGGTTTTCATAATTCCAGTGTTTGGAACAGATTGGAATAGGAATGTGATTCCAGATTATCTATTTCAGCAGGAATCACATTCCCTAAGTAGGAATTTTATTTTCCTACTTTCACATAAGAATATCACATTTTGGGAGGAATGCTAGTCATTTAAGAATAACATTAATATTGGAATTTTATTAGCAATAATTTTATTACTAATAATCATATTTTCATTCCTCTTCAAGATTCATGTCATTCTAACATTGTTTTATTTTATTTTTTTCCCTCCAATGCTTTCATAATTCTAAGATGCAAAGCTTAAGGACTCACTTGAATGGCCAAGGATATTTGAGTTTTATTGCTCATGGCAGATCTTCCATGTGCAATAGCATAGTAGTATTGCCAAGTTGTTATGATGGACAGCCGATCAGTAGAAGCAGGGCAACAAAACAGTATATTTGGATGGTTGGACCTTTGATATTATGAATAGTAGATATAATAGATCTATTACATTTGGATGGTTGGATCTATTATATTAATGTAGCATTGATAAGCAAAATGTGATCATTTTAACATTGAAAATTGTATTACTTTTCACTCATTAAAAAGGGAACATTTATAAGATTTTCTTAAAAAATAAAATCAAATCAAAATTGAGTCGTCCAAATATATTATTTTAAAGTTGAGTAACTAAATGATAAATCTTTTGGATAATTAAAAAGGAGGAAAGAAAACAAAGAACTTTAATTATGTCAGTGAGAGGAAAATTGTTATTTATCAACAAAAGGGATAAGTATGAAATCCCAGCTGTTTTTTTTCCTTTTCCTTTTTCTTTTTCTTCTTTTTTTTTTTATTTGCTGTTTGGGGAAGATATATAAAGTGGCTTGGGAGAGAGAACCCCCTCAAACTTTTCCAAGCAATTTAATGGTTTCTGTACTTTCAGCTCATTGAATGTGGTTTGAGAGAGAAGGAAGAGAGAGAGGCAAAAGCAAAAGAAGAGAGCGGGGAACACTATGTAAGTTATAATAAAAGAAAAATGGTATAATTTTAATTTTTTGAGTTGTAATTAAAAAAAAAATGTCACTAAATATAATATGAAATATAACTAAAAAATTTTATAAGTAATAAATAAAATAATATCATAAATAAAGAAGATGGAATATATGTAATATATCTTTTTAAATAAATATATATTAGAATTTTTCAAGAGAATGTTAATCAACAATTCAAATGATCTGTCACCGAATTGGGGTTGGACATGACCCGATGGTTGGCCGAACCCGCAAATTTTAATGATCTGCCACCGAATTAGGGTTGGACATGACCTGATGGCTGGCCGAACCCACTCAAAATTTGCGTGACTTGAAATTATATTTTAGGTTCGGGGGTTTGAATTGGACAAATTATAAGATAAATTATCAATAGGTCCTAATAGTTGGATTTTATTTCCATCAAGTCCTATTGAAAATAAATCTTGATAATATTGTCGGTAAAAATAATTTTTTTGTGATAATTTTTTACATACGTCTTTAAAAACTGACAATTAGTGACTTTTTTTTGTAATAATTTTTATAAATTGTCGCTAAAACTTATAATTAATTACTTTTTTTAATGATAAATTTTTTTCATATGACCTATTAAATAATAAATTCACTTATTAAGATCTACGCGTAAATACTTCTAAATTTTATGAGTCCCAATTGCAATTTGACCCGAGATTGGGAAAGAGTACTTCAACACTAGCCTCATTTGACAGTACACAAATTAGAGTTATAAGTTAGGTAGTTTTGAAGGAGACATCCATATCCATTGACTCAATTGGATTTTGAACTGAGGTTTTGTGGGGCTTGCCTCTTGGTCATTCAGACACTGGCAAGCTCAAGATAAATTCAATCAGACTACACAGGCTTCTTAAGCAAGTGTAATAATGCCAAAAAATTAGAGTTCGGCATCGTGTCATATCTTTTTAGGTTGTGTTGGTGTGTCTTATTATTTCTGATTCGTGTTAAAATTAAAATTCTATTTTATGTACTTTTTAATAAATTGGATAGTGTTATATAAAAAAATAAAGAAGTCAAGGCATTTTTTAGTAAAAATAATATTAAAATATTTAACTAATTCTCTATCATGTCGTGTCAAAAATTCTCTCTCTCAGGAAAAATTGCTTTTATTTTTTTAAAACTAGGCTAACAAGCTTGTCTAGTGACAGCATACAACTGAAACAGTAAACATAGCATAGATTTTTATTTTTTTTGAACGAGAGTAACATAGCATAGATGAGCCACAACATTTCAAAAAAGAAATAAAAAATGGAAGAGCGACACCCAGAAAAGCTATAGTTTACTTCAATGACCAAAAGTGACTTTTTGACTTTTAACCAAGCTTTTGGCTTTTTTAGACAAATAATTTGGGAAGTTAGTAAAAAGTGACTTTTGACTTTTTTCATTAATATTTGTTTATAATGTCAAATCATAATGAAATGACTAAAGTATCCCTAGCCAATTGAAAAATTACACATTTTTACCCTTTCATTTTCCATCTATGGAGGGTAATTTCGTAATTTTTCTTTTGGCTTATAACCAACATCCCAAATCAATTTATGGCAAAAAAAAGTCACTTTTTACGTTTTGGCTTATAACCAACATCCCAAAATGAGCCAATGCTTACGAGAAAATGAGAATTGAATTCATCAAATACTCCCTCTGTTTATGATGCTTATGCTTTCTTTGAGTTCTTATTTACCATGCTGCATAAACAATTTGGGACAGAGGGAGTACGTCTTAGAGGGCTACACGGGTACAAACTAATCCAGGACCTTGTGCCAGTGCTAACACAATCCGAGCTTCTATTGCCGCTGGATTAATTATGGCTGTGAGGTGCTCGGAAGGCACAAGAAAAACATCCTAAATAAGCAATATATGAGTCAACTGAACAGAACTTTCTGTTGAAGATGAATATCGACAAAATAAAAACCTTCAACTCGCTCAGAACCGTGGAAAGTTGGGGTATTTTGTCAGAAGGAACATTCTGATACACCAAGAAAAAGTTCAATCTGCTATCGGACCAATTTTGAAGAAACAAATAAGCCATTCTTTCCCTGGTGAAGATCAATACCTGTGAGCGTCAAGATTTCACCTTCTGATATATACTCCAGAATGAATGAACCTTGCATCAGATTTGATGGGAAAGAGGAGTTCCATTGAAACAAACATTATATTACAATACCCAAAACAGTTATTACAGTTCAGTACATACAGGTGATTATGATCACACAAATGAACAAATCATATGGGACTACTAAATGTTGAAATATCTCTACAAATCTGTACTCTGAAAGCTACGAAGTTCTAACTTAATTTTACCTGTACACAATGTGAAGAACAAAGAACCGGAACTTGCTATCAAACTCTGATCAAATTTCTGAAATTTCACATTTTCAACCGTTAGTCAATTATATCCGCATCTATGCTTCTGTCTTCCTGCTGCATAGTCTCCATTCAAATAATCCTACAAATCAGATAAGATGATACGGAAAATTCTACCAGACAGATTGAATTGAGGACTGAAACAACCCTTTGGGCAGTTGATGGCAGGAGAGAATGATTCAACGTCCAAAAACATTCGCTGCATTACATACACACGAGTCAACATCATCTCCGAAATCGACATTTATGAATCCACATCACATATGAACTTGCTAGATATCCATCACTGCATTTGGAGAAGAATATCCCATGAGCTTATGAAGTGATGAGCCTCCTCTCGGTGGCAATTCCTCAATTTCCGAGGATAATTTCTTCCCTTCGGACATCTTGGATGGAGACCCTGTTACCTCATGATTCCTGTATTTGTTTCGAGACTCATTGAAGATAGGCTGCTTTTTTCTCTCTTCCATAGGGTCAAAAGAACTACCAGATGACGTCTTTCTGTTGTTTGAATCCCTTTTGAGGGAGTGGAATGGGAGCACGGCAGAGAATGGCTCTCCTTCGGTAGAGCAACTTTTACAGAAGGACGGTCCATAATCATCAGAATATGAAACAGGGTCTGCATGTGGGCAATTACCACCATAAGGCACTGATGCGAAGTTCCTTCCATTGTTGGCATCGGTGAAATCATCAACCTCACTGGGCGGAGGGGCAATAGCATCAGGAGTATAATCAGTGTATCGAACTATATGAGTCCCATTTTGAAGCGAAAACTTTAATATAACCGAACAAGCACTGCATCTTAGCCGAAGAGATCTCCTTTTGAAGAGAAGGAAATCTGTAGGCAGTTGCAGCATCTCTGAGCAACGATAACAGACGAGGAAAGGGGCTCCACCTGCTACAGGACGGACGTATCTCTTCACTAATTGACGCCGCTCCCTGGAATATTTCTTCACCTCATGATTTTTATGCCAGTGATCACCAGACTTTGCAGCACAGCTCCGTAAGGAAAACTCGGAGCTTTCATAACACCGGGGACTCAAGGGACTAGAGCGGTAGAGATCGTAAAATTGCTGATTCGAGTGGGAAGTATGCTGGGTATTTTTACAGCAAATGTGTGTAGACAACGGGGCTGAACACTTCCAATCTTGGGGACAGCAATGTATACAGGAGTGATTGGCTTGGTGTCTGGTGACTGTGGCCTCTGCCGAGAAAGGTATTCGTGTCTGCCAGTTTTTTCCTTGATTGCATCTTCTGGGGTATCTAGCACATCTTAAATCATGGCATATTTCTACCTCTGGTGCTACGTGATCACAGCATGAGGGAATCGAATTCTGCATCCTGGCAACTCCAGGAGATCTTGCAACTGCCTTCCCTTCTGAAATATGTGTTCTGTTAAGCTGATCTTGCAGTTCAAAAACAATTTTTAGCAGTTTGATGTTCTCCTCTTTTGGGTTTTCGGGCTTGTTAGGCAAATGATAGCTTGTACTGCATTGGAACTCATTCTGTCCATAATTAGAAGGGCTGCCATTTTCATAGTCAACTGGGGAACCTCTTGAATAGAAGGGCACCCTAGATTGACGTTCATCCGTCCCAAATTTCATCCTGCTCCTAACTGGATGGCCATGTCTTGAGGGTTCCAGCAATTCATCTCGACACCATTGGCTTTCTTTCATGCCATAATGCTTCTTTTCTGATGAAATTGATGTGGGATTCCAAGCTTGATGTTGCATTTTGGGATCCCTTCTGGGCATTGCTTTGGTACTGAAATACTCTGCCTCCTTGAATTTTCTTTTGGATAGTTGTGGATGCTGGATGGGGACTTGATCATCAGTTTCATCAAAGGAAGAGACACTGCCATCATAAGGATAATAGCTACTGGTTGTTGGAGATTTACACATATCTCTGAGCGTATCACTGAACTCAGAGCTAGGGTTTGCTAGTGCCGTATTTTCCGATGTATCAATAGAAGTTACACGGTCAAAACCATCATGTACTCTTTTCTGAAACTGCTCCAGCTGTTTACTGTGAGGAGACAAAAGATTATCAGTCAAAATGCTTTCACTCGACAGCCTCTGAGCAGCAATGATTGAATCCCTCGGACTAGCAGCCAGCAGGTTTTCCACCCCCGAGCTTCCAACTATCAGACTCTTACAATTCTCATCACATTTTGTATTTATTCCGACCATTGGAGATGACTCTTCAATTTCCTGACAAATAAGCTCAGTTGATGAAGCAACTTCACCATGAAAGTTTACACCTCCAGGATGCTTCCCATTGCAATACCCATATTCATTTCGATTCATTCCATTGTTTTGTTCCAAACAATTCCTATTTTCATCCACTTCACTATGAACTCCAGCTAGCCATGATGAATCTTCACCCTCATGATGATTAAGCTCAGATGCTGAAGCAACTTCATCAGAAAAGTCATCATCTCCAGGATGCTTCCCATTGCAATCTCCAAATTCACTTTGATTCCTTCCATTGTTTTGTTCCAAACAATTTTTAGTTTCATCCACAACACTACGAGCTCCAGCTACCAGTGATGAATCTACACTCTCATGATGGTTAAGCTCAGTTGATGAAACAACTTCATTCGAAAAGTCTTCACCTCCAGGATGCTTCCCATTGCAATCTCCAAATTCACTTTGATTCCTTCCATTATTTTGTTCCAAACAATTCTTATGTTCTACTTCACTATGACATCCAGCAACCGGTGATGACTCCTCAGTCTTATGATGATTAAGCTCAGTTGATGAAACAACTTCATCGGAAAAGTTTTCACCTCCAGGATGCTTTCCATTGCAATACCCATATTCATTTTGATTCCTTCCATTGTTTTGTTCGAAACAATTCCTATTTTCATCCGCTTCACTATGAGCTTCAGCAACCTGTGATGACTCTTCACTCTCATGATGATTAAGCTCAGTTGATGAAACAACTCCATCAGAAAATTTAACACCTCCAGGCTGATTTCCATTGCAATATCCATGTTCATTTTGATCCCCTCCATTGTTTTGTTCCAAAGAATGTATATCTTGCTCAACGTCTGTTTCTGCCATGGCTGCTGGTGATGACTCTTCGTTTCCATGGCAAGTGAGCTCTGTAGAAAGTTCACTCGAAAAGTTCATATCTCCAGACTGCTCCCTATTGCTATCCTTAATTTCATTTTGACCGCTCCCGCTGTTTTTTTCCAATGGCAGTTCTTCCGTGGAAGGAAGCGATTCCTCTTGTCTTAAGCTTCCAGTTTCTCTGTCTTCAGATGCTTGCTCTAACTCATATTTCTGGGCAGCATCTGTTTCATGTATGAGTGATCCTGTGCCCTTGGTGTCATTTTTGCGATTTTTAGCTGCGTGAAAAAAAAAAGGATTGTAACAAATCAATTCAAACTTAAAGAGAAAGCTATTTAAGAAAGATGGGAAACCCACACAAAATATAAATAAATAATTCCAAAAAAAATAAGGTTGCGTTTGCTTCACAAGAAATTTGCAAAATAAGATTATTAATTCCAAAAATTTAGAAAAAGCTATTCCAAAATTTAAGAAAAATATTGGGAAACAACTTCCAAGACTTTGATCTTAATGTTATTTTTAGATTGAACCAAAAGTTATAAAAAGGAATATCAAAACAAGAATCTCTCTCTCTCTCTCTCTCTCTCTCTCTCTCTCTCTCTCTCATCCAAAAAAAATGTCTTCGTCTTCCTTTGTCCTTCAACGTCTCTCTATCTATGAATAATTTTACATATACTAAGCCTCCGTTTGGGAAGTTGGTTTTGAGGCTTTTTGGGCTAAAATAGCCACAAAAAACAAAATAGACTTTTTAGCTCAATAAGAAAAAACATCACATCCAACCTATAATCATTACATTCTTTCTCTCACAAAAAGGCCAAAAAAGCCAAAAACCCTTCCCAAACTAGACTTTTTAGCTCCAGACTAAAATAGCTAAAAAAGACAAAAAACCAACCCTCTTCCCAAACGAACTCTAACAATCTTACTAAAAATACAAGAAGTCAAACGTAATTGGTTGTTAAAAAAATGATGATACTTAAGCATTCAATGATGTGGTGACATGTACATTTTTAGTAAGATTGTTAATAAGAATTTAAGTAGATGTAGCATTGCTCCTCTATGTATATGTGCATACAACATTTGCTTGAATTGTTTAAATTTTGAATTATCCAAATTACTAAAAGGGAATAAAAAAATTTCTAGGCAAATTTCTAATATTAAACAAGCAGTTGGGAAATCGGGAAAAAAAAAATTTGTAAAAATAAAGCATAAGGAAGAGGAAAAGAAAGGGAGAAAAAAGAATATTATTACCTTGGAGAATTGTGCCACATCCTCCACACTGATACACCGGAATGTTCGCAAACTCCGGGAGAACGTGATTGCACCTACCACATCTAACCAGCCGAAAATTAGTTGGCAACTGACTAGCCATGCTCTCACTATCTCCAATCATCTGCATTAGAAAATAAAGATGGCTTTTATTTTATTGCACGATTATGAGATAATAACAAGCAAATCATATGGTACATAGACTAAATCTACAAGGATTTGCTGACCTCAATGAGGCATCACCATTGTGACCCTCAAAGAATGTTCAATTGCTAAAAAGCACTCGGATAATTTTTTATGCAACAGAATTTAAGATTTCTCTTCCAATCCAAAATAACTCACTGAACAAAGGAATAGCTGCGTATAGTTATGCATACTGTTAACTGAAACTTCATCTACACAGATGTGGCTGACTTTATGAGGCATCACAATATATAGACATCACAGGATGGTCAGTTTCTCAAAAGCACTTACTAAACAATTAGAATTTGCGGCTTTAGTAATAAAAATACCACTTTGGAAAGAATGATTATACAAATTACAATTATGCTATAGAGTATGCATACATCAAAATTTATGATGTTCAAAGTGAAAGTTGCCAGATCACATCAGCAGCTAAACTTCTTAACATAAAGGGGCTAAAAGGTGGAGTAGAGGAAGAAAGGGCAGGGTTGAAATTGGAACTACTTAGAATAATAGAGATTAGACTAGATAATCAGGGGGAAGATCGAGTAATCCTATTTGTGAAAGGTTTAGTTGAGGGCTTTGCAGATTCATCAACCAATCAAATCACTCTCATGCAGATGAATGCAAAAGGAAATTGTGCATTATAGGATTATAGCAACGAGCCTCAGGAACAGATTGAAGAAAACTAATGGAATATACATAGAATGACCATAAAGTACCCAATATAAGCAACATTCTTCAGGTTTAGTGTAAAAGCTGAAGACTCTAAGAAGGAGTAATAACCAATGAATAGAGATGAGCATGTCAACAAAATTAAGAAAGGAAGCATGTAATGATAAGTCCACTAATGAAACTTTGAGAAGCCACTTTGGAATTTAAATACAACAGATTTCGTGTCCTCTTATTCATTCTTGGCACCTCTATTTTTGCTAAGGTACTTTTGCTAATGATTAATTGCTTAGTACTTGTTCTGTTGTTCACCCCCTTAATTTTATTTTTCATTGTTTTTGGTAAGTTATGGTCGCCTTTTCAATTATTTGGCTATCAGTCTTTAAGTAGAAAGGTTTAGTTCGAAAACAATCACTTCCATTTCCCTGTTTGCTGAAGTTAACTTCATTTGTACACCTCAATCTCCCTACAGAGACGTGTGCTAAACACATCATCAGAAATAACTATATTTTTAGCACTCATTGCAAATGCAGAAGGTAGCTTGGGTTTATTTATAGTATAGAGTCGAAATGATTCCTTCTGCTACCCATTTGACAATTTTTAATATGGAAACCCTAAATTTTTCGGACTTTGATCATTTTCATTCCATGTATGTAATTAAGGATTTCCATTACATATCAAATGACTGTGAAATAGGAATTCAAATTTGTAATTATTTTAAATTAAAAAATATCATAATACTCACCATTAGATGATGTATGGATCTCTCCACTACAAATATGCAATGGAGAGAATCACAATCCAAATTGTTCTCCGATATCTAATTAAGGAAATCAAGTGATCACTCATTAAATATCAGAAACCGCAACATGGTATTGACCAAATTATACTTTTATCAAAGAATTCATGCCTAAATTAGTAATCCGATGTAAATCATCAAATCAATTACCACAAAAAAAAAAAAAAAAAAAAACGAAGATCATATTAGAAGGATGTGAAAAAATGATAATTGGCTAAACGGTAAAGAGGGGAAAAAAAAAAAATCTTATTGGTCAAGCCACTACAATCCAGTCAACAGGCACACAAAGCCCAATATTTATTTACATGTAGCTTTTAATTTTTTATTGTTTAAAAAAATATAGAACAACCAGGAACAAAGCGGGGGCCAAATTCAAACAGAATAATAATTCTACAAAAGAATTGAAATTGAGCTCTAAAGTATTGCAATAAATGGTCAAACTTGGTGTATAAAATTATATAAATTAATCTAACTGCTTTAACAAAATCAACAAGCCAAGAGAGATCATCCAAATTCATCTTTTCCTTGGCCGTGTTTAGTTGGGAATTTGGGAAGTAATTTAGAAAGAGAAAAGAAAAAATCTGTAAAATATGAATAAAATATATTTTCATTTCCCGTAATTTCACAAAGCTCTTCCTTTCTTTTTTCGAATCCTATCCAAATTTTCCAACCAAATAAAATAAAATAAACAATCTCACTTGATCAGAGCCTATAACATCTAATAAACCATTAAAGTTTCATTTCCTACTCTCCATTGAGACTAGACTACCCAGGACTTAAATTCAGTAATTACTGATATATATGTGTGTGTGTGTGTGTGTGTGTGAGAGAGAGAGAGAGAGAAAGAGAGAAATGGGGATTATATGGAGTTGGATTAGTGAGATCGAAACCTGGACACACTTAGCAAAATCGAGGTGATAAAAGATGATTGAAAAAAACACATACCATTTTTGGAACCGTGATTTTGAAGATCCAGAATTGTCAAAAGAAGAACTAAATCGGCATATATTATTAAAACGATGGCTAAACCAACAAGGACGATGTATATATATATATATATATATATATATAATCAGAAAAAGGGAAATGAGAGAAATTTGTGTTTTGAAAAGACGAACCTCCAAAACAAAGAAGGTACAGAGAAATTTGTGAAAATCGTTCTTTTGCAGCAAAGTCTACGATCTTCTTCGATATATCAAAATCTCTCTCTCTCTCTCTCTCTCTCTAAAAAGTCCTAGTGTCGTGTTTGGGAAGCTTGGTTTTGTTGTGAGGCCCTGTTTCGACCTTTTTAAAAGTCGTTAGCTGACTGATGGTTCCGTCGCTCTCTCTCTCTCTAGAATTCTCTCTCTATGCAGTTGTGATGGGAAAACAGACACGGAGGAGAGGGAGATAGGAATTGAAGTCGGCGCCAAGACTGTTTAAAAAGCCAGTGACCTTGACGTGTGAAACGGCTCGTTATAAGATGTCATATATGACATTATTTACCGGCAGGGGTTAGTTGAGTGGGTAAAATCTTTAAATCCCTCCCATAATGTTTGGGTTTGAGTCTGCATATAACTTTTTGTTGGGATTAAATATATGTGGTGTTTGGAAACTTGGGTTTGAGATTTTTTTTTATTTTTTTTTTTAGAAAATTAAAAATAAATACATTTAAATAAAATATCACATTTAATTTTATAATTATTTTTTTTTTTTTTTTACAAATATCACATCTAATTACAAAAAATTTAACTATTTTCTCAAATACCAAAAAATTTGTATCCAATAATATCTTATAACTAAAAAACTTACATAAAAACTCACTTCCCAAACACCCACATAATCAGCTTGTTTGTTTTCATTTTTCAGAAAACACTTTTCAGAAAATTCTATTTTCTTATTTTTTGTGTTTTTTTATTTTTACTGAATTTTTTTAATATTTTAAGCAAATTTTTTACTTTTAAAACACACCTAACATAAATACACTTAAAAATTAAAAAAAAAATTGTAAAAAAAATCTTTTAAAAATTCACTAAGTACCAAAAACATAAATATATATATATATATATATCTATATAAGAATTCAATACATTTTTTGTATTTTTATGTATTTATTAATTTTTTAAAATATTTTTTAGCAAATTTTTTACTTTTTAGATACATCTAACTAAGGTGCATCTAAAAAAGTAAAAAAAAAATGTTTAAAATTTAAAAAATATTCACTAAAAACAAAAGAATACGAAAACCAAAAAACTTAGTTTTTAAAAAACTTAATCCAGAAGACTCAAACCAAACACACTGAATGGTGTTTGAGAAATTGATAAAAAAAAATTATTTTTTTAATTTTTTTGGCTTTTTGTGTTAAAATTTGGTTTTTTGTGATTTTTTTTTTGTAAAAAAGTTAAAAAACCAAAAAATTAAGGTTGCATTTGGTAGAATTTTCTAAATATAATTTGAGAATAGGAGTTGTATTTTTAATTTGTAAGTTTTGAAATTATGATTTCAGTGTAGAAAATTTGTTTGGTAAATGAGTTTTGAAAAGAGTTTTGAATTAAGTGGGAAATTTTTGATGTGACATATGATATTTGAAAAAAAAAATTCACTGTTCTAGTCAACCGGCCGGACGATCGGTGGGACGTCCGGTTAGTCCAAATTTTCCCGCCTTCGATCGAGTTTTCAAAAGTTCGGGTGGAATTAATTTTTGAAAGGTGTAAACAAACACCAACTGTGAACATTACACTAGAACTAAAGTTCCAAAACACAAACAAACAGAGCCTAATTTTTTTAGCAAGTTCCCAAATTATCCCATACTCTTTAGCGCTTGAAGCACACAGGAACCTAAGTCTCAGCCCCGACGTAGGCGCAGTGAGATTCTCTGCAAATATATTGTAGGTGCTATGAGGTAATATTCCATGACAGATATGTTGGAGTAGCCTATCTGTATATTCATTTTTTTCGGCCAAAAAAAAATTTATGACATTATTTGGTATAAATTAAATAAGTACACTTATTTAGATATTTAGAATCATATTATTTCTGTATTTTTTTACACTTTTTTTCATAAAAAAGTTAAAAAATATACTTATTTATGTCATTCCAAACAATACCTATATAAGAGCATTTGCATCAGACTTAATAAATTTTGAATCAAATTATAGCAAAAAAATTTGCTGCTATATTTTATTAACATTTTCTATTCTAAAATTTAATTTTATAAAATATTCATTTTCCTTTCTAGTTAAATAATTAAAACAAAAATCAACAATCAACAAAGCAAAATATGACATTGGGGTGTGGCCCAATGGTCTAATAACTACACCTTAGAGTGTAGTAAGTGGGAGGCCAAGAGTTCAAGTTGATAGAGCAACGGCGACCCTTTAGTTGTAATCTCAATTTACTAACAAACTAACGCTATCTCAAAAAGGAGAAAAAATAAAAATAAAAAATATTAGGTGATCAATCGGGTGGTCGACACTTGGCGAAAATTATCCAATTTTGTCAAATGTAAGATATTGGGTGGTCATCAAGTGGATGACTGAATGATCAACCACTTGGTGAAAATTACTTAATTTTGCTAAATGAAAGAGATATATTTTTTTTAGAATGAATAATAAAATAGTATATAACTTATAAATAATACATCTTTGCATCAAGCAATATGTTGTAACAATATTAAAATTTGTTTTCCTATACCTAGCCTAATGCAAGAGTGTTTTTAACCATTGTCGGACTAATATAACCTCAAAACTAATATAGCAAGAGTCATGTTGATGCTGATGCTGATGCTGATGCTGATGCTCTAAATATACATTTTCTTCCCACAAATCGTTATTTTGATGCCGAGCTATCTTACCAAGCCAACTTGAATTCCTTTCACGATTGAACCATGCAGTTCGGGTTCATTGGACTCACCACAAGTTATGTTTCGATAATCTAAATCGTTTAATGTGTAAAACTCGTCGAGTATTTCATTATTAAAAAAATCATATTGATCGGATCTCGGTAGTTATTTGATCGAAATAGATTTCTATCAACAATTTATTTTGAAAATCATATTTACTGTTGATGAAAATATGATTTGATTAAGTGACTATTAATATCCGATCAACGTGATTTTTTACAATGATGAAGTGTTGGATGAGTTTTACATGTTGAATAATTTGGATTATCGAAATAGAACTTGTGGCACGTCTCCACAAGCCTAACAACATGTTCTAGTTCAATTTTGAACCGGAAAGAAGACTGATCCTTCTTTTCATATTCAAAATGAAGACAAAATAAAATAAAAATAAATATGAAGTGATAATCAAATAACGACAACTTTAGTTCTTTTTTTGGCATTTACTAAGGTGGCGTTTGGTAACACTTTGGTACCGTTTGGTAACACTTACGTTTTTAATTTTCTGTTTATATTTACAAAAATTTTAAAAACTCAAATAAAAACTTATTTGGTAAAATTTTTGATTTATAAATAAGTGGTCTCAGTTTATAAATTTGGCTAAAAAATGAAAACACAAAAAAAAAATTTCCGTTTTGAGTTTTTAATTTTTTTTTTTTACCACCCAACACTAATCATCACCTGCCACCATTTTCCACCACCGTCTTTCGCCACCACCACTCACCACTCACCCCCCACCACCACCTACCACCACCACTCACCAACCACCTGCCACCACCACCCACCTGTCACCCACTCGCCACCACCACCCACCCCTCGCCGTCGCCACCGCCACCGCCACCACCATCACTACCTACCACCCACCTGGCATCCACCCGCACCACTCACCACCCGTCACTACCATCCACCGCCCGCCGTCACCACCTGCCACACACTTGCCACCACCACTCACCACCCACCTGCCACCACCATCTACCACCTGCTACCACCAGCCACCCGCCACCACCACCACCACTATCACCCACCACCCACCACCACCACCATCACCACTACCCACTCGCTACCACCTACCACCCGCCACCACCCGTAATTCGCCACCCACTTGCCACCACCACCACCCGCCACCACCACCGCCACCACCCACTCGCTACCACCCACCACCAGCTATCGTCACCCATCCACCCACCATCACCACCTGCCACTACCCACCACCACCAGTCATCCGCCACCCACCTGCCACTACCACCCACTCGCTACTATTCACCACCCGCCACCACCCACCCGCCACTGTCACCTACTCACCCACCACGACCACCCGTCACCACTACCCATCCGCCACCACCTACTTACCACCACCACCCGCCACCACCACCACCCATTAGCTACCACCCACCACCCGTCACCGTCACCGTCACCGTCACCCACCCACCCACCACCACCACCACTACCACACACCACTCGCCACCATCACCCATCCACCCATCACCACCAGCTACCCACCACCCACCGTCACCACTTTTCACTACCATCTTCCGTTGCCACTTGCTACCATTTGCCATTTCTCACTTTTTTTTTATATTTTTAAATTTTTTTAAACATTTTGTCAATTACCAAACGCGTTTGTAGTTTATGTTTTTCTAAAAATAAACAAAAACCAATTTATAAAAATTTTGTAAATATAAACTGAAAACATAAACGTTACCAAACTTACATTTTCAATTTTCAGTTTATATTTACAAAAATTTTAAAAAATTCAAATAAAAACTTGTTTGGTAAATTTTTTATTTATAAATCAGTGGTCTCAGTTTATAAATTTGACCAAAAAATGTAAACTCGAAAAATGAGTTTACGTTTTGAGTTTTCAGTTTTTTTTTTTACCACCCAACACTAGCCACCACCCACTACCATTTTCCACCACCGTCTTCCGCCACCACCACCCACCTCCCACCACCATCTGCCACCACCACTCACCACTACCATCCACCACCCACCTGCCACCCACTCGCCACCACCCACCTGCCACCCACTCGCCACCACCACCCACCCCTCGCCACCGCCGTCACCACCATCACCACCACCCCCCTGCCACCCACGCGCCACCACTCACCACGCGCCACCACCTACTTACCACCATCATCCACCACCCACCACCTGCCACCCACCCGCCACCACCCCCTACTACCACCAGCATCACCACCACCCACCACCCACCTACAACCCACCCGTTACTACCCACCACTCGTCACTACCATCCATCCATCCGCCCGCCACCTACCTGACACCACCATCCACCACCTGCCACCAGCACCTACCAGCCACTTGCCACCCACCCGCCATCACCATCCACCACCCGCCACTACCACCACTACCACCACCACCCACCACCACCCACCACCCACCCACCCACCCGCCACCACCACCACCACCACCCACCTGCCACCACTACCCACCACCCACCCACCCGCCACTTGCCATCACTTTCCACCACCGTCTTCTACCACCATCACTCACCACTTGTCACCATTTTCCACCACCGCCACCACTCGTCACCACCCACCACCACTTGCCATTTCTCACTCTTTTTTATATTTTTAAATTTTTTTAAACATTTTGTCTAAACCAAACTCGTTTGTAGTTTATGTTTTTCTAAAAAAAAAACAAAAATCAGTTTATAAAATTTTTGTAAATATAAACTAAAAACGTAAACATTACCAAACAGGCCCTAATAAATTATATATTCATGACTTCTATAGTATTTAGTTGCATAAATATTTTTATGAATTCATAAATTTTATTTCACATTAAAATCTCTCAAATGGAACATACTAATAGATAATAGTGCACTATTAAAATGATATTATATTTTAAGAATGACACATTTCGAAAGTGTTTAATAAGATAATAATACACAAATGAAATATATTTACATTTAGAATCTCCAATAAATATAGTAAGAGGATCTTGCGGGAATAGGACTTAATAGTGTATAAGAAATTTTATGTGACTTTTCGATACTTACTTTTTTGATATATGACTTTTGTTTTTATAAAATCTAGTAAAAAGTATAAAATGTTATTATTTTAATCAATAGATATTAAATTATTTTTCAAAAAATTAGTAAAAAGTATAAGAATTTTATTATTTTAATCAATAAATCTTACATAAATTTATCCCACAACCATCCATAATATGGTCGCCCATTTATGGCAAACTATAATCAAAAGCCTAATCATGGCAAACTATCACCAATAATTTTCAGGCATAATAGTTGCCATAAATAATGTACGGTTGAAACTTAAGGTAAAATTTTCAAATCAATGTAAAAGTTGAAAATAATTACAAATTAATAATAAATTTTATCAATATTAATTATTAAAATTATAAATTTTCAAACATATGTAATAACTTCTTCAACTTACCTCTGTCGGCTACTTTTTTCAAACTTAAGGTCAAGTTTGGCAATTCTAAAATAATCTATCTTTTTATCTTTTTATCTTTTTTCCATTACATCACCTCTCTACTTTTTTACACATCTTTTCGTAAAAAGATAAAAAGTGCACTTATTTAGATTATTCCAAACAACTCATAAGTTTCGTTTGACATTTGACTTTTTAACTAAAAAAAATACAAAAGTTAATAAAATAAAATATTATATTTAAATTATAATAATTTCACTTTTTTTTTTGTACAAAAATAAAAAAAGTCAAACTAAACAAACTTTTAATCCCAAACATAACTAAAAAGTCGAAAAAAAAAAGCAAATAAAAAAATCGACAATGTTACGTAACTCAAATTTTGTGGCTCAAAAATGGCTCAAATGGCCAAAACGACGTCGTTTTGAGTATAAAACAACATAAAAATGGCCAAAACGACGTCGTTTTAGTCATTTGAGCCACAAAATTTGAGTTACGAGATATTTTCCTAAAAAAATCACACAACTTTAAGAGTAACTCTCTCTCTCTCTCTCATATAGTTTCTATTTTTTTTTATTTTTGATACTTCTCAATCTCATATAGTTATAATTATATACAAAATTCACTATTGTGCAGATTGCGAAGTCTATTTTAAAATTCATTTTAATAATTCAAATCGTTTATATTTTAAAGTATATTAAGTAGAATATATTTGTAAAAAATTAAGTTAACTAGATTTCAATTACTCTTTCATCAAATTATATTTGTATTTAATTTTATACTTCAAATCATATTTATCATTCAATTTTTTATATACAAATGCAATTGGATGAAATGACTATTAATGTCTGATCAATTTAATTTTTTACAAATATATAATGCTCAATATATTCTAAAAAATAAATAATTTAAATTATCTCAATAGACTCTAAAAATCAGGGCCCGTCATTTGCGCAACAGTGGTTGCCGTGAGGCCACGTAAGCCACTCCATTTGGTATAGATACAGGTGCAAATTTTATGGTAGAAAAAACTAAAAAGTTAATCCATAAAGGAAAAAATTTTAATATGTAATGTATACCGTATATAATTGTAATATAAAATTACGTAAATTTTGATAAATTTATATAAATAATTTTATAAAAATGTATAAGTTAAATACAAATTTGTATAAATTTATAAAATCACATAAATTTTCTCGAATTTATATGAATTAATCACATAAATTTTTACGAACTTACACGAATTTATATTTAATTTATACATTTTTATGATATTATTTATATAAATTTATAAAAACTTATATAATTTTATATTAAAATTACCTACGACGTGGATTAGATAGCAAAAACATTGTCCATTCACAAAATGTAATGACTTGCGTCCAAGTGATAAAATGAGTAAGTCTAGTTTAACAGATTGTGGGTAAGAGAAAATCCGTGGACTTATGGGGTTGTTTGGCAATAACGTTTTGGTTAAAAAAGTATAAATAAATAAATAGAATAAGTTAAATAAGTTAATAAGATAAAATGTTACATTTAAATCATAATTATTTTATTTTATTTTTCATAACAGTAAAAAAAATCAAACCAAACAAACTTTTAATTCCAAACTAAAATAATTAACTAAAAAAAGGCAATAACCAAATAACAAGTAACTAGTTGGAACAAAAAGAACTGAATAGATAGAGGAACTCAAGGATATCGTGAAAAGCTTTTTCAAAAGTAACAAATAATTACTTTCTTGGTGTAACATCTATCTATTTGGTTTTGAATTTTTAAATATCATTTTTGAGTTTTTGAGTTTTTTTATTTTTCATATATTCTGTATTTTTAGTGATTATTTTTTTAAATATTTTAATTAATTAATTAAATTTTTAAATGTTTTGTGGAATTTTTTTATTTTTTAGATTTTTTATTAATAAATCCCATTTAGAGGTATTCTAACCTAATAAGTTCATTTAAAAAAAATTATAACTTAATTAGAGTAATGTATTTATACTTTTATTCTATGAGGTCCTTTTTTTTCTGATTTATATTGTTTGTTGGACTATTATACATTTATGTCTATTGTTGATATATATTACATAGAAAAAATATATACACATTTCCTTTTTGTTACTACCTATATTTTGGTAGTTATCATTATTCACGTTTTTCTTTTTGATCAGTTTCATTCACATTTGTGATATTGTTTCATTGTGCTAGAGTTTCAAAACTCTCTATTTGATAGGATTTAGAAACTCTAATTTATACATGGTGGTGAAATAATATTATGTTCCTCCATTGTTGTGATGAAATTTTGTATTCCTCTATTGTCACTTTGTGTTTGAGGTTCTGTGTTCATCTATTGTTATTCTGTGTTCGAAACTCTATATTTTTCCATTGTTATAAATCAAAACTCTGTTTATATCTAGTCAATTTTGTTACAAATATATTCTTCAAATGTGGGTTTGGTTTAATTTGGATTTGTGGAATGGTGAAATTGTATAATGATAGTGATAATGATAAAGATGATAATGTGGGTGATATTTTTTTTGTTTTTAGAGTGATTGAGTTTTTTTTTGAATTTCTAATTCTATTACTGTCATTGTTTCTATTTTTTTTGTCAATCAGTGTGAATGTTTACATTTCACGTTGTTTGAAAGTCTGAGAAATAAATGTTAGAATATAGATATGGACATAATTATATATTTTACAATATCTGAATGTTCACATATCATTAGTTATTTGTTACTATACTTGTTATTTGAACTATCATTTTTTTGTTACCATTAAACAATTGAAATACTATTTTTTTTTTCTTTTAATGTTGTTTCACGTTGCAGTGTGAATGTTCACATTGGTATGAATTTAGTTTTTCTAATATTAGTTGTATGTTAATTATAAATTATGAACATTCGCATTGTATTTTAGTTCTTTTTTTTAAAATTTTTTCAAAAGTTAATTGTATTTTGTTTTTGTTTTTTTTACAATGTTTGTTGGTTGAATAATATTTTTTGTTATTATTGAACAATCGAAATAGTCAATTTTCACTTTTTTCAATTTTATTTTATGCAGTGTGAATGTTCATCTTGGTATGAGTTTATTTTTTATTTTTAACTAGTTGTATATTAATTGTAAATTGTGAGCATTCACATTGTATTTTGGTACAAATTTTATTTTTTTTAAATTTAATTGTATGTTTGTTGTTTTTGTGACTATGCTTGTTAGTTGATCAATTATTTTTGTTACCATTGAACAATTGAAATAGTCGATTTTCACTTTCTTCAATTTTGTTTTATATCTTCATATTGCTGTGTAAATATTTACATTGGTATGGGTTGTTTTTTTAAGACTAGTTGTATGCTAATTATAAATTATGAACATTCATATTCTATTTTGATAAGAATTTTATTTTTTCAAAGGTTAGTTTATGTTTGTTGTTTATTGTGAACATTCACACTGGACTTTAGTATGTGTTTTGTTTTCTCAAAAATTAGTTGTATGTTTGTTATTTACTGTGAACATTCATATTGTATTTTGATTTTAATTCAGATTTTTTGTTGCATTATTTTTAAAAATTTCAAATTATAAAAAGGTTCAAAATTCATAATTTGAGATTTTCTCCATGGATTGCGGGAGAGATTTTCTCCTTAAAATAAGAGAGAGATTTTATCCATTGAATAAAAGAAATATTTTTTTGTCACGACCCAAACCCGGCCCTATGGGTTTAGCACCGTAACCGGCCAGTAATCCGGGATTACCGAAGGCCTGCAGAACAGTAATACAGTGAAACAGAGTACAGGGCCTGGCGGAAGCCAATACAGTAAGTAAATAGTGTCCATTGAGCTGTGACAGTCTGTATGCCAAAAAGATTTTTCATGCACTCATACATACACAAACAGTACAGTCTATACAAAATTTACAGTCACACAGTACAGGGACCTAATCCCTTGATAACAGTACAGTTAGCAACTGACAGTCTATACAGTAATCCAAACAGTATGGAGACAGACGGGGGAAACAAACAAAACACCCCAAAGCCATAGCATGACAACTCGGAACCTCGCAGTGAGACACAAAGGCTGGCTTGACAAAACTGGAGTTACCCTGACGCTCCTAGCTCCGATCTGGTGCCTGTACACCTACATATATATATGAGCAGTGAGCTAAAGCCCAGTGAATAACATAAAGCGTAAAGGGGTTTAGAATGAATGTCCTTACAGTAATGAAAACAGTTCAATTCAATCAGTATTTCAGTTGTTCAGTACGGTAAACAGTCATATGTGGTACATCCATTAGCATAACAGTGACAGTAGGTCTTAAAAGACCGAACAGTAATGATGGCCATCAGTCAGTAAACAGTAGTGGCTCCACGAGGGAACCGACAGAGATCTCTGTAACAGTAACAGTAACAGTAAACAGTAGGTACTAAGGATGCCACAGTACAGTTCAGAAATAAAGGACATACATTCATTCAGTAATACCAGTTCAGTAAACAGTTTAGTTCAGTATTCAAAAGATATCAGTTGAACATATCTTTACACAATTGTTACTCACAGAGTTCTGGGTTACAGTATGCTAGAGCGTGTCTCCCCAGTTGCCAACCCTACACAGTTCACAGGTTGAACACACACTAAGCTACACAGTTGGGAAATATCATAACTTAATCCCTAATTTGCCTTGGTGTGTTCTACAACGATATCCTCATCTAAATGTCTTAAACTAGGCCTAAGAATGCCTAGGATGGGATGAGGATGCAAAAATACACTTAGAAAACATTTCGCAAAGTTTGCTGAAACTAGGAGCCTCGCTCGAGCGAGACTTTCTCCGCTCGAGCGTAAGTCCAAAATCAAAGGCTTCGCTCGAGCGAGGAATCCTTCGCTCGAGCGGTCTGCAAAACAGTAAAAATACTGGATGCTGAGATTTTGCGCGCGATGGTCGCTCGATGGTCGCTCGAGCGGAGCCCTGGACAAAGGTGCTCGCTCGAGCGGGGAATCCTTCGCTCGAGCGAGGAAGCCAAATCTAGAATTTCCAGATCTGCCTCCCAAGCTCAAACCAAGCATTCTACCACTCCAAACTCGACCTCTTGGGCTCAAATTCTGGAAAACATAACTAAATTCAATGTATAACAAGTTTCAAAGCTCAATTTATGAATTCAAGCCCCAAAGGTGAGTCAATTAAAACCATATTCAAACCCATTTTCAAGAATATGAAGAACATGCAAACATGCATGAATTCAAATCAATTCAAAGCTTCAATTTGATGCTCTAAGGAGCCAAATCTTTCAAAACATGATGAGTTCATGGTCTCTTGTAAAAATATGAGCATGCATGTAACATTTTTTCCATGAAAACAACTCAAAACTCAACCAAGAACACATGCAAGCATGGAATGAGCTTCAATTCAACATGTATGCACCAAAACATGGCTTAACTCTACAATTAAAGCATGAATTGTGCAAGAATGGATTCTAAGACAACAACAAGAAGATGAATGTCCTACCTTAGTCTTGTGTTCAAGGTCTAGGAGCTCAAAGTAGCAATCAACACTTCAATTTCAAGCAAGATCAAGCAAATCTCTCAAGAACAACTCAACTCTCTCTCACTCTCTAACTTGGGTCGGTTGAGGCAAGAAGAGGAGAAGAAAATGTTTGTTTGATCAATACGTGGAGTGTATACAAGGTTCAAGAGATAGTGGTCCACTAAATGGCGGAACGGTAATTAAATCAAACTATGCGATTAATCGATATTTAATCTAATTTAATCATACCTAATCAATTTTCAGATAATTATACTATAAAATCACATTAATTCTAAGGATCATAGAACACTAATCGGTTTCGGATTCGGCCGCCGATAAGGCCTTCAATTAGCAGTTTAAACATATGAACATGAACAGATAATCATACTGTCAACAGATAAAATGCAATTAACTAACATGTACTCAGTCAATTCGGTTTTCAATTTCAGTCAGTCAGTTCAGTACTTATAATCAGTTCAATTATCAGTAATTAATGTTTACGGTAATCAGTGGTGAGGGTTATTACAGTCTCCCCTCCTTATAAAGAGTTTAGTCCTCTAAACTCGAGTTACCTTCATCTTGGAAGAAAACAGGGTTCAGTGGAAACAGTTCAGGATATCGTTTGGCCATGTCATCTTCCCTTTCCCAAGTGGCATACACACCACCATGGTTCTGCCAGTCAACTTTCACTAGCGGGATCTCTTTGTTCCTCAGTTTCTTGATCCGTCTGTTAACAATCTGTATAGGCCGTTCCTCGTAAGTGTAGTCATCACTCAGCACTACACGAGTAGGCTCTATTACATGGAAAGGATCCCGAAGGTAGTCTCTCAACATAGAGATGTGGAAGACGTTATTCATGTGCTCCATTTCAAGGGGAAGCGCAACTTGATACGCCACCGGATTGATTTTCTCAATGATCTCATATGGTCCGACGTATCTCGGTGCTAACTTGCCTTTGACTCTAAAACGAGTCTAGCCTTTCATTGGTGTCACTTTCACAAAAACGTGATCACCCACTTCATACTCTCTGTCCCGTCTTCTGACATCTGCATAACTTTTCTGTCTACTCTGTGCAGTTTTCAGTCTTTGCTGTATCAGTTTCACTTTTTCAGTTGTTTCATACACAATCTCGGGCCCAAGCAAAGGCCCATCTCCAACTTCTGCCCAGCAAATTGAAGATCTACATTTTCTGCCATACAATGCCTCAAAAGGCGCCATACCAATACTCAAATGGTAGCTGTTGTTGTAGGCGAATTCAGCTAAGGGCAAGTGACTTTCCCAGTTTCCCTGAAAATCAAGGACACACATTCTCAATAAATCCTCCAGAGTTTGGATGGTCCTTTCTGATTGGCCATCTGTCTGAGGATGATAGGCACTACTCAGTCTCAGTTCAGTACCCAGTGCCGTCTGTAGGCTTTGCCAAAACCTCGATGTAAACTTCGAATCCCTGTCAGAAACAATAGACACAGGCACTCCATGCAGTCTAACAATTTCATCAATATAGATGACAGCCAATTTGTCCGCATTATAAATCGTCTTAACAGGTAAGAAGTGAGCAGATTTGGTTAGTCTATCAACAATAACCCAAATTGAATCCATACCTTTTCTGGAGCGAGGCAATCCGACGATAAAATCCATCGTGATATGCTCCCATTTCCGCTCTGGTATGGGTAGGGGTTGCAATAGTCCGGCAGGTCGTTGATGTTCAGCTTTGACCTGTTGGCAATGAAGACATTTGGATACAAAATCAGCAATTTCTTTCTTCATTCCCGGCCACCAGAAATTCTGTTTCAGATCTTGGTACATTTTCGTATTCCCCGGATGGATAGACAATTTCGAATTGTGGCCTTCTTGCAGAACTCTTCTTTTCAGTTCAGTATCATTTGGTACACACAGTCTTTCTTGAAATTTCAGTACATTATTCTCAAATTTGAATCCCGGTCTCGGTTTGGATTCTCTTTCCTCGATGATCTTCTTCAAGAAATCATCCAGTTGCTGTTTTTCTTTAACCTCTTCAATCAGTGCCGGTTGAGCAGAAATAGCAGCTAAGATTCCACCTTGTTCTCTCAAAACAATTTCAATTTCAGATTTTTCAAGGTCACAAAGCAACTCTTTCTGTCCTGTAAGCAAACAGGCTAAGTTTCCAATCGATTTCCGGCTCAATGCATCGGCAACGGTATTGGCTTTTCCCGGATGGTACAATATCTGTAGGTCATAGTCTTTAATCAGTTCCAGCCATCTCCGCTGTCTCATATTCAGTTCTTTCTGTGTGAAGAAATACTTTAAACTCTTGTGGTCGGTGTATACTTCACATGTCACCCCGTACAGATAGTGACGCCAGATTTTCAGTGCAAATACTACTGCAGCAAGTTCCAGATCATGGGTTGGGTAGTTCTTTTCATGTGGTCTCAGTTGTCGGGAAGCATAAGCAATAACTCTCCCATTCTGCATTAAAACACACCCCAGACCCTTATGAGAAGCATCACTAAATACAGTATAACCATCCGTACCTGAAGGTAAGGTAAGAACTGGTGCAGTCACTAATCGAGTTTTCAACTCCTGGAAGGCAGATTCCCTTTGGTCAGTCCAGTCAAATGATGTCCCCTTTTGTGTTAACTGTGTCAATGGTAGGGCAATTTTGGAGAAATCTTTGACAAATCTTCTGTAATATCCAGCCAATCCCAAAAAGCTTCGGACTTCAGTCACATTTGTTGGTCTAGGCCAGTTCACTACAGCTTCAATTTTCTGCGGATCAACAGAAATTCCATTTTTGCTAACAACATGCCCCAAAAACATAACATGGTCAAGCCAAAATTCACATTTAGACAGTTTAGCATACAGTTTCTGTTCTCTTAAGGTTTGCAGGGCAAGTCTCAGATGATGTTCATGTTGTTCTACACTTTTGGAGTAAATCAATATTGCATCGATAAATACAACAATAAAGTCATCAAGGTATGGTTTAAAAATTCTGTTCATGAGGTCCATAAAGGCAGCAGGGGCATTCGTGACTCCAAAAGGCATAACCAAAAATTCGTAGTGTCCATACCTTGTTCTAAAAGCAGTTTTATCAATGTCTTCCGGTTTAACCTTCAGTTGATGGTATCCTGATCTGAGATCAATCTTGGAAAACACTTGTGCACCCTGTAACTGATCAAATAAGTCATCAATACGTGGCAAAGGGTATTTATTTTTCACAGTTACCTTGTTCAGCTCACGGTAGTCTATACACAACCTCAACGAGCCATCTTTCTTCTTTACAAACAAAACTGGTGCACCCCATGGTGAGGTACTGGGTCTGATGAACTTTTTGTCTAACAGTTCTTGTAGTTGCACTTTCAGTTCTTTCAATTCAGTTGGAGCCATTCGGTATGGAGCTTTAGAAACTGGTTGTGTTCCGGGAATCACATCAACGGTAAATTCAATCTCCCTGTCAGTCAAATCTCCTGGAAGATTATCTGGAAAAACATCTGGAAATTCTCTGACTATAGGAATGCAATTCACATCAGTTTTAACACTATCATCAGTAGACACAGTCAGTACAGAACACAGATATCCTTTACACCCCTTTCTAATTAATTTAACAGCTTTCACTGACGAAATCAAATACGGAGGAGGCACTACTCCACTCCCATTAAACACAAATTCAGGCAAACCAGGTGGACGGAAAACAACTTGCTTGGTCACACAGTCAATAGTGGCATGATATTTTTGTAACCAATCCATCCCCAATATTACGTCAAAATGATCAATGTTCAATGGCAGTAAATCAATAAACAGATGCATATCCCCAACCATAATTTCACATGCGGGATACATATATGCACAGGTCATAGATCCTCCTACGGGTGATGATACGGCTAGCAGATAGTTCATGGGTTCGAAGGGTCTATTCAATTTCCGTGAGAAAGCATGCGATACATAAGAATGTGTAGACCCCGAATCAATCAGTACATATGCATTTTGAGTACAGATAGAGAGAATACCTGACACAACGGTCTCGGTATTCTGCACATCTCCCGGTACTAGTGCGAACACTCGGCCTTGCCTCATAGGCTCTTTTCCGGTAGCTTTAGGGTTCGGTTTTGGTGGAGCGTTTGATGCTGCGCCGCTGGCTGCAGCTTTGCTATTGCCCTGAGGAGCAGAAGGACAATCTTTAACCATGTGGCCCACCTTGCCACACCTGTAACAGGCTCCAGATAATTTGTGACAAATTCCTTTATGCTTGTTACCACATACAGAGCAGGGTGGAATGAACCCACTCCCTTGGCTGGGGCTAGTCATTGATCCCGTGTTCTGTTTCTTATTGGCTGGGTTGTGCTTGCCTTTCTTGAATTTGAAACCCTGCCTTTTTCCATGCCATTCAGTTGTTGGTGTTTCAGATTGTTTCACTGCTGCAATGTTCGACTCGGCCATCAATGCCCGGTCGAGAACACCCACAAAAGTCGGTAGTTTCAAAACATTTATCCGGTCAAGTATTGCCACATTAAGGCCACCTTCAAATTTTCTGGCCTTCTTATATTCAGTATCCACCATATGCGGTGCATATCTAGCAAGCTCGGTGAATTTCGTCTCATATTCCGCAACAGTCATTGTGCCCTGCTTCAGCTGTTCAAATTCAGTCACTTTTCTATCCCTAACACACGGAGGGAAATACTTTTCAAAGAAGGACTCCTTGAACTGAGCCCAAGTCATAACAGTATTTGTATCACGGATCAACATCCACCACCTTCTAGCCTCTTCTTGTAGGGTGAAGGTAGCTAACAATACTTTGTTTGCTTTTGAGCACGGAATTACTTCAAATAATTTTTCTGTTTCCAGAACCCAAGCTTCAGCTTTTAACGGTTCAAGGCCTCCCTGAAAGGATGGCGGTTTCATTTTGCTGAACTTATGGGTGAGAGCAATAATATCCCCATCATTCACATTCACATTAGGCTCTGGCTGTACCGGAGGAGGAGGTGGGGGCGGTTGGTTCTGTTGTTGTTCAAGTCTAGCAGTTATCAGTTCCATCATTCTTTCCATTCTTTCCATTCTTGCCTCAGTAGATGAGGACTCAGGTTCATTTGCATTGTCCATTTCACTATAAGCAGTTATAACAATTTTAAACATAAGCAGTCATTTGTTTAACAGTTTACCACATTAGCATGTATTCAGTCATAACATAACCACACACTTATCATGCTCATGAGATGCCCTAATAACTTTTCTAGGACACCCTATAGCTCACTTGGACACGTGTGTGCGGTATAACTCGTGGTAAGTATCGCTCTGATACCACTTTGTCACGACCCAAACCCGGCCCTATGGGTTTAGCACCGTAACCGGCCAGTAATCCGGGATTACCGAAGGCCTGCAGAACAGTAATACAGTGAAACAGAGTACAGGGCCTGGCGGAAGCCAATACAGTAAGTAAATAGTGTCCATTGAGCTGTGACAGTCTGTATGCCAAAAAGATTTTTCATGCACTCATACATACACAAACAGTACAGTCTATACAAAATTTACAGTCACACAGTACAGGGACCTAATCCCTTGATAACAGTACAGTTAGCAACTGACAGTCTATACAGTAATCCAAACAGTATGGAGACAGACGGGGGAAACAAACAAAACACCCCAAAGCCATAGCATGGCAACTCGGAACCTCGCAGTGAGGCACAAAGGCTGGCTTGACAAAACTGGAGTTACCCTGACGCTCCTAGCTCCGATCTGGTGCCTGTACACCTACATATATATATGAGCAGTGAGCTAAAGCCCAGTGAATAACATAAAGCGTAAAGGGGTTTAGAATGAATGTCTTTACAGTAATGAAAACAGTTCAATTCAATCAGTATTTCAGTTGTTCAGTATGGTAAACAGTCATATGTGGTACATCCATTAGCATAACAGTGACAGTAGGTCTTAAAAGACCGAACAGTAATGATGGCCATCAGTCAGTAAACAGTAGTGGCTCCACGAGGGAACCGACAGAGATCTCTGTAACAGTAACAGTAAACAGTAGGTACTAAGGATGCCACAGTACAGTTCAGAAATAAAGGACATACATTCATTCAGTAATACCAGTTCAGTAAACAGTTCAGTTCAGTATTCAAAAGATATCAGTTGAACATATCTTTACACAATTGTTACTCACAGAGTTCTGGGCTACAGTATGCTAGAGCGTGTCTCCCCAGTTGCCAACCCTACACAGTTCACAGGTTGAACACACACTAAGCTACACAGTTGGGAAATATCATAACTTAATCCCTAATTTGCCTTGGTGTGTTCTACAACGATATCATCATCTAAATGTCTTAAACTAGGCCTAAGAATGCCTAGGATGGGATGAGGATGCAAAAATACACTTAGAAAACATTTCGCAAAGTTTGCTGAAACTAGGAGCCTCGCTCGAGCGAGACTTTCTCCGCTCGAGCGTAAGTCCAAAATCAAAGGCTTCGCTCGAGCGAGGAATCCTTCGCTCGAGCGGTCTGCAAAACAGTAAAATTACTGGATGCTGAGATTTTGCGCGCGATGGTCGCTCGATGGTCGCTCGAGCGGAGCCCTGGACAAAGGTGCTCGCTCGAGCGGGGAATCCTTCGCTCGAGCGAGGAAGCCAAATCTGGAATTTCCAGATCTGCCTCCCAAGCTCAAACCAAGCATTCTACCACTCCAAACTCGACCTCTTGGGCCCAAATTCTGGAAAACATAACTAAATTCAATGTATAACAAGTTTCAAAGCTCAATTTATGAATTCAAGCCCCAAAGGTGAGTCAATTAAAACCATATTCAAACCCATTTTCAAGAATATGAAGAACATGCAAACATGCATGAATTCAAATCAATTCAAAGCTTCAATTTGATGCTCTAAGGAGCCAAATCTTTCAAAACATGATGAGTTCATGGTCTTTTGTAAAAATATGAGCATGCATGTAACATTTTTGCCATGAAAACAACTCAAAACTCAACCAAGAACACATGCAAGCATGGAATGAGCTTCAATTCAACATGTATGCACCAAAACATGGCTTAACTCTACAATTAAAGCATGAATTGTGCAAGAATGGATTCTAAGACAACAACAAGAAGATGAATGTCCTACCTTAGTCTTGTGTTCAAGGTCTAGGAGCTCAAAGTAGCAATTAACACTTCAATTCCAAGCAAGATCAAGCAAATCTCTCAAGAACAACTCAACTCTCTCTCACTCTCTAACTTGGGTCGGTTGAGGCAAGAAGAGGAGAGGAAAATGTTTGTTTGATCAATACGTGGAGTGTATACAAGGTTCAAGAGATAGTGGTCCACTAAGTGGCGGAACGGTAATTAAATCAAACTATGCGATTAATCGATATTTAATCTAATTTAATCATACCTAATCAATTTTCAGATAATTATACTATAAAATCACATTAATTCTAAGGATCATAGAACACTAATCGGTTTTGGATTCGACCGTCGATAAGGCCTTCAATTAGCAGTTTAAACATATGAACATGAACAGATAATCATACTGTCAACAGATAAAATGCAATTAACTAACATGTACTCAGTCAATTCGGTTTTCAATTTCAGTCAGTCAGTTTAGTACTTATAATCAGTTCAATTATCAGTAATCAATGTTTAACGGTAATCAGTGGTGAGGGTTATTACATTTTTCTTTAGAATGAGAGATATTTTCTCCTTAAAATGAGGGACTATTGTTATGTATTAGTTTCAAAATGAAAACATGTGCAAATAATTAGAAAAGATGATTTGGTCATATTACATTAAATATGACTTAATGAAATACTAAAAAAGAATATGAGTTAGATGGAATAAAATACTTAGAAAGAAAATTTGTCAAAAAATGACATTTTTTTGGATGGATCTAACCTAAATGTACCCAAAAGATGAAATATTTAACAAGAAATCTAAAAACAAAAATCCATAAATATAAAAATGTGCTGAATATTTTAAGTAAATCTCAAAAATGTATTTATAATTTAGCCTTTGTTTTAAAAAATACTCATCCTGTTTGGTTTTCAGTTTTCAAAAACAATTTTATGAGCTTTTAATTCGTATTTTTTATATTTTTACTGAAATTTTTAATATTTTAAACAATTTTTTTTTTAATTTTTAAAGTCACTTAATCTTAATATATTTAAAAAAATAAAATAATTGTACAAAAATATTTAAAAATTTTATTGAATACAAAAAAATAGTAAAATATATTAAATTTTTGTATTTCTTTTATATTTTTTATATGATATTTGATGATTTTTTTTTTAAAAAAATTCACAAATACTATATTATTTTTTATACGTATCTATATTAAGTGTATCTTAAAAAATAAATATATATATATATATACATATAAATATTTACAAAATTTACAAAAAATTAAAAAAAATAAAAAAATTTAAAAATCTCAATTTTTTAGAACCAACCATGGTGAGTGTTTCCCAAACACAGCCTTCTGAACTCTCCATATACGGCTTGGCCGAGTACGAACAAAAACTCGACGAGCGACGACGGTGGTTGACCGGATAGTGAAATTGATAGCTGTAAGAGAGGGGACCGTGACAGTCATTTTAGCATGTTGTTAGCATTTTCTAGAGGAGGGTGGTATGTGTGGGGACCACTTGATTTTGATTACCGGAAACCGTCTTAGCCGAGAGCTCAGGAGAGAAGAGGATAGGTTGAGGGGAGAAGTTATTGGTTAGTCGGAGTATTACTTCACATTATTTTTTGAGAAGTAATGTTAGAGTTTTTGAAAGCTTTATTAAAATTTTTATTAAATGTCTTATATGATTGTAGGATTATATAATGTGGGTCATATGTTAATTTCACACTTATGTGAGATATTTAATAGAATTTATAATAAAATTTTTAGAATTTTTAGTATTTTTGTTTCTTGAGCGGTGGTGTTATATAACATATGTATAAATTAATATATTAATTAATGTATTAGCATATGTTATATGTTATGATATTATTATTGATTCTATTCATTGTATAAATTATAAATATTTAAAAATTTTAAAATTGTTCTATATCATCTATTAATATATCAATTAATACCTATAAATTATTCTTTTTCGAGAAAAAAATGATAAGTCTCGTTAATTCAATCAATAAAAATCAAGTTAAAATATCATATCAACTTATCTAAAACATAAACAAATCTATTGTTATGGATACTAAATTTTTTTACAAATAAATAACTACAAATCTTATATGAGTGTTTCACACCGATGTGAGACATTTCATCATTTATCTGATAGAAAATTTGAGATTTATAATATTTTTCAATAAACAAAAATTTTCCGGGAGGGGAGAAAGAGTAATAAATGCTTTTTGGTGCAGGGCACTGTGAGGCCACCCAAACGAGCTGGGGAAAATTATAGAATTTTAATTAAATTTTGTTTCAATTTTATTGATTATTTTATGTAATACATAAGCGGTAGTTTTATATATAATAATTAATATATTAATCAGTATATTAATACTAGTTATAACATTATTATTGACTCTATTCATTATACAAATTATAAATATCAAAAATATCTTAAATTATGTCACATCATTAATTAATAACTAATTAATACATTAGTTGATACATATAATATTATTTATATAAAAAAAATAAAAATAAAAATAAAAAATATGTAATCAATAGAATTATAAGGACATACATACAATATAGGTGTTTGGGAGGTTACTATTTTAATAGGCTATTTTAGTTTTTGACTATTTTAGAAAGTTAAATTTTTTGTATTTAGGAAGATAATTGGATTTTTTTGTAATTGAATGTGATGCTTGTGAGATAAAAGTGAAATGATTATGAATTTGATATGACGTTTTATCTTATTAACTATTTTAACATATTTTATTTTTTAAATACTATTTTAATCCCAAGAAAAAAAAAAAAAAAAAGTCAAAAGAGCTGTTTCCCAAGTACCCCAACATATGAGGCGGATCAAAATTGTAATTTTTCAATGAGTGGGATCATCCAGGACTTGCCACGTGTTTGCCCTGTGGATAATGTATTGCTTTCGGCGCCATGACGTAGGCTTTACTCTTCTAGAATGTACCCTTCAAACTTTGTACAGTTGAGAAGTTACATAAGCTCTATAAAAAAGTGAGTTTTTTTTTTATTATTTATTTTTGTTATTATTATTATTATTTATAAATATTCTAAAAAATAACATTATTTATCAAAACAACTCACTTTTTAAATTATTTATCAAATTAACTTACTTTTTTAATGATGCAAGTTCAAAATGCGATTTCATCGTGAAATTGTATATTCAAAATATAATTTTATAGTGAAATCGCATTTTGAGAAAACGATTTCATATTAGCATGACTCGCTTGTGTAAAGATGTGGGCTATGTTAATATGAAATTACATTTTCAAAATGCAATTTCTAAATCCTAAAAAATATAAAAACGTTCTATTTTTGGGGGGTAATTTTGTGCATTTTTTTAGTACAATAAATAAAAAAATATATAAATAGAAATGTATAATTTTTAAATTTTTTTAGTAAATTTATTTTTTTTATAAATATTTTAATTTTTAATACAATAAATACAAAAAAATAAAATGTACTAATTTTTTGTAATGTTTTGCATTTTTTGGAAAGTGAGTTAAAAGTCACTTCCTAACTTTTAATTCATTTTGGATTACATTATCTCTCACATTTTTTATAAATTTTTTCAAAAAAAAATTTAAAAAAATTAAAAGTTAATTTTTAACCATCTTTCTAAAACATAAAAATGGGGTTGGTCCATATCGAATTGTATGGTTTCGGTGTCAATTCTTAAAATAATAATAAAAAAAAACATAACATTATGACTCAGCACGATTTTGCATGGTATTTTGAATGATGAATATTTTTTGTAAGGAAGCTGTGACGATGACAAATTATTATAAATTGTGATTTCAACCAAATCATATCAAATTGGTTCGGTCTAATTTGGTTTTATGATTGTAATGCCCTCAAAAAAAAATACATAAAATTTATCATTTTAGACATACGTTGATATAAAAGGAACTAACAATTTCTATTCATCAGAATAATTCTTACACTGTATTACATGTTAATAACAAAAGCAAATGCCCTATGGGCTTACAGCTTTCCAAGTTAACACTTGGTTACAAAAAGAAGAGTGCTAACTCAATACATATTAAGCCCTTGGCTTGAATTTACAAGTAATTCATCAAAATAAACAAAAAAATAATCTTCAACTCTCATCATCATCCAAGCTATGTCCTTGGAGGTGGCATACTACATGTACCTGAAAATAATGTCCCATAAAGGGTGAGCCAACGCCCAGTAGAGATATGCTAAACACAGTATGAGCAATAACTAAGACATTAGCAATTGATAAATGTTCAATTTCCATAAACCAATTCATAACTCGTTTCCATTTCATGACTACTATGTTCATGTTTCATTTCGATTTCCATTTCTTATCAATTTCACAATTTACATCAACGGCTCAGAACCTGACCAACCACTTATATAAGACAATGACTCATATTAAACATTTCCCATTTTACAATAGATAAACATACTAGTTGTATCAACATCTCAACAGATAAGCATACAAACTGTATCCACATTTCAACAGATATGCATATTAACTATATCAACACTTCTAATGATAAGCATATGAGTTGTATCAACACTTCCAAAGATAAGCATATGAGCTGTATCAACACATTATCTGACAAGCGTATGAGCTGTATCAGTGAAGTCCATCCCCTATCTCCTCCCAAACAACATCCGGTTTAGAGGTCCATCATCTATCTTCCCCTAAACCGTGGAGTACATCCCCTATCTTCTCCCACGCACACAACGTATATACACAAAGGTCATATACACAATCAATCAATACATAACGTTAATGTATTCTATCAACCGTCATGCTCAATGACATATCTAATTGATTAGTTTTAGTTTGCCTAATCATCATGCATTGTCTACAATAATCAAAGCTATCCTCCACCGGTAGCCCAAACAATTATTTCTAAACAGATAATAAAAGCTCTAACAGATAAAATATCAATGTTTTCAAAAGTGAGCGATTAATAAATCTAACTCCACTATTCAACCATATAATGAACCAATTTCATTATTTTCAACTCAATTTCATATAACCACAATTTTCCCAAATTAATCATACCAATTAATTTATACACCCAATTAGGGTTTTTTACCCCATTTCTCAATATTGACCCAATGGTCTAAATATCAACAACCAGCAACTATATCATCATTTTGAAACCCAAAATACATATTATGAGCCAAAAATCACAAAACCCTCTTTAACACATTTTGAAACCCTAAGTCCCAAAATCAACCATTTAAACAATAAGCTCAAAATCTAGGTTAAAACCCATAAGAGTGAGTAGGAATCCCTACCTCAAATTCGAAGCTCAAGGAAAGAAGGTGAAGAAACTCAACGTGCTCCAAAACTCAATATTCTCGGATCAATGGATAGCCCTCGACGATCAACCCAACTTTTACAAAGGCTGAAGGAAAAAGAAACACTCTAACTAGATCAAACCCTAGAGAGAAGGGAGTTTCTAGAGAGAGGAACTCTCAAAATGGCTTTTTAGAAAGTAAGAGAGAGAGAGAGAGAGAAAGTAAAAAAGTGAATTTAAAACGCCCAGCTGCCAACTGATATACGACATTCCCGCTCGAGCGGAGAACACAACGATCGAGCATCAAGAACAAAAAATTAGGTACGCTCGAGAGCAAGGAGGCCCGCTCGAGCGCCAAGACACAAAAATAAAGTACATCCGCTCGAGCACGAAAACCAGTCCGCTCGAGCGTGGATTTCCCCCTCCCAGAACTTACACCAAAAAGTACTACCCGCTCGAGCTCCACCGCTCGAGCGTGAAAAATATGCTTGCAGAAGTTCTGCAGAGCACCAAAATACTGGGAGCGTGCAATCTCCGCTTGAGCGCAAGAAGACCCGCTCGAGCGGACCTCTTAAAAACTGGGCAACAAAGAATTGAAACCAAAGCCTAACCAACCTGTAACAACTCAGCCCAAAACATCCTAAAACTCAATCAAACGGAATTGAAGGATGACAACAAGGTATACCACCACCAACATCACGGAACCGAGTCCAGAATACAATAGAACAGTAAAGGGACAACCGGGATCGCTATAATGATCTTTATAATTTGATTTGGTTTTAAAATTTAAAAATCTTAAATAGTGATTTAGTTTATGGTCCGCTCATAAACCAAATTGAATTATGCGTACTTCTAATTAATTATTGAGTAATCTCGCAGTATTAACAATCACTGTAAGAACACAAAAATAAAAAATAAAATTAGACAAAGAAAATGTATTAATGGACATGATTCTCTAAATGCAAATTCTACCAACAAATCTGGCTATTCATTTATTTTTTATTGTCCAATATGTATTTAGTTACAATATTTCTAGACTTATTGTAACATCAATTCTTTAAATGATAATTGATGAGTAGAGTCAATTTAACTTGCTCCACTCAATTAAAAAAATTGCGTATTTTTCTTATTTTTATTTTATTAATGTTGTGTTTGGTTGGATAATTTGGAAAGGGATTTGGAAAGAGAAAGAGAAAAGGTAGGTGAAATGTGAATAAAATATACCTATATTTTTCATATAGTTTCACACATTTTTTTCTTTCCTTTTTTTTTCTAAATCTATTCTCAAATTCCTCAACCAAACAGAGTATAAGAGAATGTGACAAATTAAGTAGTCCAATTAATAAGACTTTAAAGTTGTGTTAGTTGGAAATTTAGGTAGAAATTTAAAGAGGAAAAAAAAAATGTACGTAAAATCAAGTAAAATATAAATATATTTTATTTATATATTTTATCTATATTTTATCATTTTGTTTCTAAATTCTTCAACCAAATACAACCTAATACTCCAATTAGACTTAGGTCACTGAATTCAATCCCCAACATTCCCCTTCTCTGGGTATGAGTGGTTGGTAACTTTTAATGTCACGAGTGTGGCACATTTTTATACCAAACTAATAATTATCAATAATTATTCAACAACATAAATAATTAGTGGCTATGAATGAAACAAAACGTGGTGAAAAACCCTCATGACATTCAAAACAAAGGTTTTATTTGACAGTGACTAAAAAATTAGTTTTTATTGGTTTTAGAAAATGGTTTTGTTGAATTTTTTTAATTTATTTAGCTAATTCATTTCTCACAAAATTGCATTTTAACTACTTCAAAAAACTTTTTAAAAAAAATTAAAAATTCAAAATGTGTCAAACAAATTAACTCTTTTTAACATTATCATTTTTTTAAACTATATTTATTTATTTGTTTTTCCACAAGAAGCTAAAATTGAGTTAATTGCGGTTGGTCCTCCTTGATTGGTGGGAAGAGGTTCGAAATTCAAGTGTAGTCCGGATTACTAATTTTTTCACGGTTAAATTAGCTCATTATGAAACTAATTTGGATCTATTTCGGTAATTTAAATCGTTCATCTCATACAATTAATTAAAAAAATAATCTATACAAAAAATCAAGTTAATTCAATATCAATTTATATATGTGAATTGATCATGTAATTACTTATATTTGATCAACTCAATTTTTTGCATATGTGTCTTTCTCAACTTGTTATATGAGACAAACTATTTGAATCATTGGGATGGGTACAAAGTAATCCCACAATGCACTAACTTCATTAGCAAAATTGAAATTTTTAATTTAAACAAATCAAACTCTTATGGTCTATCTGGTTCACTAGAATAAGATAACATGAAATTAAATAAAATGGTCATTATTTAGACTCTCTTATGAAATAATCATTTTTTTTATTTTTATAATGATAAAGGATGATTCTGTTTATAATGTATTTTTTTTATTATTTTTTTAATTAACGACATAAGAATGGACATTTTGACAAAATAAGAATAGACATTTTGACAAAATAATGAAACGCTACCTTATAAAAAAATATTGAACATCTATAAATAATAATTTAACTGTAATAACTTTTTAACATTTTACCTTCTAAAAATTTAAAAATAAATAGAGTAAAATTAAAAAATAAACAGAATCTCCATTAAAAGTGAGAGACATCTGCAAGCAAAATGAGGAAACCTCGTAATCATGTAGGATTACCTTGGATTTCTTCTTCCTCATTTTGTGGCCATTCTTTTTCAAAAGGCTTACCTTTTAAGCAATGCTCCCGTTTGGCAACCTGATCAGAAGTGAGTTGGGCTTAAAAAATATGTATAAAAAGATAAAATAAATTAAATAAGTCAATAAGATAAAAAATTATATTTAAATCATAATTATTTTTTTCTTTTCTCTTATAAAAAAATAAAAAATTCAAAAAAGTTAAAAAAATTATTTCCAAACGGAGCTAATTTAAATTAGTTAAAAAACTAAAAAGTTAGGCTAAAAAAATAGAAAATTTAACCAAAATCTCTCTATTGGACCCTTATTTGGTAAAATTGACAGCCCAATTTATTTTGCTTTATAAATCCTCTAAGGAGGAAACACATAATTGAGTAAGGACAAAATAAAAATATCTTCTTTTTTTTTTAACAATATTACCAGAGTAATATGTTACTGTCAAACAGAGTAATATGTTATTGTAGGGCTGGGCAACAAACCCACCCGCCCGCACAAACCGCCCGACCCTACCCTACCCGCAGTGCTTTGGGCGGTTTCGATGTAGGTAGGCGGGCGGGTGCGGGTCAAGAAATTGGCAAAAGATCGGGTTCGGGTCGAACCCGACCCGCCCGCAACCCACATCTTTTTTTTTTTTTTTTAAAAGAAAAAATAACTAGTTATTATTATTATTTTTTGCATTTTGGATGGATGGAGATAACTAGTTATTATTTTTATTTTTACATTTTGGATGAAAGTAAAATTTATTATATGGGTACTTATATACATTATCATGATCTAATGATATTTAAATTAGTGTTATTAGTTTGACTTTTATTTATATATATATATAAAAAAAATCATTATATTCCATTAGTCTAGTAGACACAGTTAAATATGATATTTTGAATTGTCATTCTATTATCACATTATTGCATATTAAAAACTAAACAGTGAAGATTAATCCACTATTAAAATTAGTGTTACTAGTTTGACTTTTAAGAGTTTGTTTTTGCATATTTAAATTAGTGTTACTAGTTTGACTTTTAAGAGTTTGTTTTTGCAAGCTAAGGAGGAAGATTAATTACTATCCTCAAGCATGGTTCCATATCATCTTATCTAACATGTGACTATTTATTATGATCATGAATTGTATATCTTGTAATTTAATTTATAACTCTTCTGGAAAAAAAAAATGTTTAGAAAGTAACAAAAAATGTCAAATTTGCTTAAGTTAAAAAAATAAAAAAAAAAAAAAAAAAACACACTAAACCGCAAACCGAACCGCACCCGCCCGCACAAACCGCGAACCGCATCGTGGGCGGTTGCGGGTCCATTTTTCCCCAACCGCATAAGTGCGGGTCGGGTCGGTTTTGACCCGCACCTTGCCAAAACCGACCCGCGAGCAGCCCTATGTTATTGTTACTGTTTCTATCAATTTTGACGGTAATAGTTTGTTTTTTTTTTTTTTTAAGAATTTCATAGTCAACAATATGAATCTTATTTAATAAATCTTGATGAGAGAATTCTAAAAATATTAATTTTATCAAAAATTGACATCTACATAAAAGATTATATTATTTTAAAATTTAATATTTTGATAATAGTAATATCTATTAGACGTTTCAAGAATTTTTTTTATATTTATCCTTAATGTATTAAAATTTTATTATGAGAGAGTTTAACCAAATCCCTCTAAAACAATTATTTCCAAATGAACCCAAACAAATAAAAAAGATGCCTTTTTCCTCTTTTCTTGACCAATCAAGAAGCTTAGATAATCAAAGAACAAGAAGGAAAATGCCAAGTTACAAAATTTCACTTCATTCCAAGCTGCCACTTTTAATCAAGGGCACATGGACATATGAAAAATCAAAAAATAAAATAAAAATAAAACCAAAAAATAATCAATCAAATGTGCGATATCTGTATTTTAAACTGCTTCTAAACGAATTTTCGTGAAAAATAATCTTAAGAATTTAATTATGTTTGATTTAATTTTTTTCAGAATTATTTTTAAACGAGTTTTTATTTATTTTTAGTGAACAAATTTTTTTTTTATAGGAAAATTCATCTATAAATCTCATATAGGAGAATGTTGATGCATTTAGTTCTAAAAGTTTTCTTATGAACCAATTAATCTTTTTTGTTTTGAAACGTTGTATTTATTTGATTTAGTACCATTTAAGTTTAAGTGAATTCTTTTTTGTGATTTATTTTTTCAAGTTTTTGATTTATTTTTGGGATAAGAATGGAAATGTAGGGTATGGAAGATTATTTTCATACGGATTGGTGGCTGAAGTATTGGTTGTCAAGCGTGGAAATTTATATTTCTGTTAGTGTGGTTTTCTGATGTTATATTAGAGTGTTACGTTTGGAAAAAAAAAATGCAAGGAGTTTTTGTGTATTACATTGATTAGAGTGTTATGTTTGAAAAATATACACTAATGAATTTTTTTGAAATGTTACATTGTTACGTTTGAGAAAAGTATACTAAGAAATTTGTTAGTGTGTTATATTGGGGTGTTATATTTAAAAAAAGTACATTAAAAAAATTTTTAGTGTGTCACATTGATTAGAGTGTTACGTTTTTACGTTTGAGTAAAGTACACGAAAGAGTTTTTTTGTGTGTTACATTGATTTGGAATGTTATGTTTGTGAAAAATACACAAAAAAGTTTTTTTAGACTGTTAGGTTTAGTAATTTTAATATTATGAAAAAAAACCTCATATTTGTCTCTAAACACATAACACACACGCGTTGATGGCTTGCCTTTTATATAATTCATACTAAAATGAGACATTTGGGTCCATAAGAAAAAATAGAGGACCAAACAATTTATAAAATCATTCTTTGAGATTTATTGGTGCTTCAAGCTTTTCTTTAAACATATATTTTAATCTTTTTATTTTTTACTTTTTAGATGCACCCATTTTGGATGAATCTTAAAAAGTTTTTAAAAAAAAATTGAGTAAATTATGAAAATATTCACTACAAAAATAAATGAAAATTTGAACTAAAACATATCTTTATTTTTGTTCTAGAGGAAAAAATTGACTAAAATATGAAAAATAATTCATTAAGAGCAAACAAAAATATCTAAAACATTTTTTTTATAAAAATGATTGAAATATGAAAAAGTTTATTAAAGAATGAAAATCAGTCTAACAACACTTTTTGAAAAATCAAACCAAAATTTTGCTCTCATGATTACTATTTAGTTCTATCATGTTTCATTATGGACAATTAAGTTCTATTTGTCAAAAAAATGTTTATAAAAGGTTCATTGTTCCAACAATTTTATAAATAATTTTAACTTAATTAAAATTAATAAATTTTATTGTAAAAATTATTAATATATATTAAAAAAATCATAAATAACAATTGAATCAAAACAACTATAGTATAAAATGCATCTTTTTTTATTTTCAAATTTTGAATTTTTTTTAGTGTCAACAATTTAAAAGGCTGAGTTCTATTAAAATTTCAAAGAACTATGAAAAATAATATTATGAAAAATTTATACATTTCTCAATGCATGAGATAGTTGATGAATCTTATATTTATGCTTTTATTTATGAAAATTTATTTAATATCATTAAAAATATTTTTATTATAAATTTTAAATAAATTAAAATTATTAATAAAATGTTTGGTTCATATTTTAATGAAAAAGATAAAAATAAAATAAAATATACTATTATGAATAATTGAAATTTTTTATGACAATTTATAAAAATAAAAATAAAAATAGAACTTGTTTGTTAATATTAAAATTTGATATGACTCAATAGTAATTTTCAAAACAAAATAAACTTATTGATAATTTTTCATTGTGGTTTATGATTTTTTAATGCAATATCATAATTTTTACAATTAAATGTATAATTTTACTTGGATTAAAAATATTTATGAAATTGTTACTCATATTAAATGAGAGGTAAAATTGAGATAACATACACTATTATAAAACAATGAACCTTTTGGGAATATTTTTAGAAAAACATAACTTGGTTGTCTATATTAAAACTTAGCCCTTGTTTGACATTCCTTAAAAAAGATAAAAAATTAAAAAATCACTGGAAAAACAAAAAAGTTAACACTATTCACAATATTTGGACGGGAAGTGTGGGAGGAAAATTCAGACGGCAAAAAGACACTTTTCGCCCTTGCTTTTGGTTCGTCTTTGTCAGATGACAATTATTAAAGTGACCACATCATACAGTTCTCACCGTATTCCTCCTTCAAACACTTCTCCTTGCCTTCATATCACCATCCCATCACCCGAGTTGCATCGACGTGCCACACAGTGAGCCATGCAGAAAGTTGGAGAAGTATATACAAAAAAAAAAAAAAAAAAATGAAATGCAAATATTGCCCAAGCGCTGCAGCTGTGTCAGCACATCCACACAAGGGTAGAAATGTAATTCTGCTATTTTGTTCCAATATTGTATAACACATTTTTCGGAAAAAGTAAAAAAGTTATCCCAAACATATATCTTTTTTTTTCCTAACTTTTTTAGCCAAAAAGTCAAAAAGTGCAGTTATATAGCACATCTCAAACAACTCCTTAATAGAATTAAGTAGTAATCTTAAGAGTAAAAAAAGACTTACTGATAATTTTTCCATCTTAAACTCATGAAAAGAAAATAAAGTAGAAACTATTTCCCCCTCTTTTTCTTTTATTTTTCTTTCCATACCCCCCCTTCTTTCATAAATATAAATATAAGATCCAAAGACAATCTTAATGTTATGTTTTGTTCGTTAAAATGAAGTGTAATCGAATGATCATTGATTCAAAATGTTGACTCTTACTTTTATGTTTTAAGGTGAAAGTGATGAGTATTGTATGTCCCATGCAGTTTGAGGATGACACATGTTAGCTTACTACTGGTCAAAATTTTAATTAATCTTGAATTCACAAATTTGACCAATTTTTGTTCTTAATTGGAGAATTAAAGCTTGTTTTGTCACCCTACTTGGGAGAATTAGCTTATAATCAAATTTAACTGATGATATGTATATCCTTTGAAATATATGAGAGAAAATAATTGAAATGACAATTTAAATATCATTAGATAGCCAAACTTGACCCCCTTAATTGTGAGAGAACTTAAAAGGCATTAGGCCAAGAAAAATGATTGATGACCTCTTGACCAAATTGGGGCCTTCATTGCCATAAAATATTGAGCAAGGATCCTCTAGAGTGATTTGTCCCTAAAGTTTCTTAGAGTGTTACATTGTGTGGTTGAGATTTACTGGCAAGTCACATCAGAAAAAACTGATGTGACTTGCCAGTAAATCTCAACCACACAATGTAACACTCTAGGAAACTTTAGGGAAATTTCACTCTAGAGGATCTTTGGTATAAAATATTTCCATTGGCCGACTACTTTACGGGTCATTAATGTCCAGACACCCCAAACATTTAATAACAAAGTGGCATATACTTACCCAAAAAAACAAAGTGGCATATCATTATCCAAGGATAGAAATTAGGAAAACTTAGATCCACATATTAAAAATACAAAGAATAGGTAATTAGTTCAGTAGTTTATATAGTTATTTTTTGGGATAGCGAAAATGAAGTTCTGAATTTGAGTTAATAGAACGATTATGGCTATTTCGTTGTAATTTAACTTATTATTTTATTAATATTTTATCATTTGTCAGAAAAATATTAAAAATACAGAATTATTTATAAAAAATTGTATGAATTATTCAAATTACTTTCAGGTATAATCTCTATCATATTTTAACTTCATTGTCAAGTTTGGCATCCTCAAAAAAATTTAAAAAGTCAAAAAGTCACTATCCTATTTAAGTCACTATCCTATTTAAGTCACATCACCTCTCTATCACATCATTTCAAACCCAATTCATATTTCATAAAAAGTCAAAAAATACATTTATTTAGGACACGCCAAACAACCCTCTAACATGTTTCCATGAATAATTTTATGCACCTAAAAGTAACTTCTTTATACCAACAAATAAGAGTAGTTTATGATGAAAATCATCATTTGGAGAGTACTCATCAACATGAATCAATCATCTTGTTTAGAAAAATCAATGTTGTCAAATGTCAATTTCCACATTATTATAAAAAGCTATTCGTTGAATTACCAATTTGTTATGATTTCTTGGAGTTGAAGATGGTGTTGACAGCCTGTGCAAGACTTGGTCACGAGTTCTCACACACGGTTCAAAAGATTCTCGAAAGTTACTAGCTTTGAAATATGAACCATAAAAAAAAAGTCAAACATAATGGGGTTGAGAAAATGAGTTTGTCAGTCAGTCAGTTAGTCAAACACCCAATAAAATATTGTTCTTAAGAAAGAAAGAAAAAAAAAGTACAAGTGAAATGGTAAGTAATTTCATCTCTAGCAAAAGGAATCATCTCTGAAATTTGGTCAGACAAAAATCAGTGGCTTAAATAGTAGTTGTTTGGGATATATTATATAGCCTCCGTTTGGGAAGTAGGTTGGCTTTTTGACTTTTTTGGCTATTTTAACCTGGGCTAAAAAGCTTGGTTTGGGAAGGGCTTTTTGACTTTTTGGTTTTTTTGACTTTTTTTGTGAGAGAAGAATGTAATGATTATAGGTTGGATGTGATGTTTTGTTTGTTATGGCTAAAATAGCCTATTTTGTTTTTTGTGGCTAAAATAGCCAAAAAAGCCTGAAAAAGTCCTTGCCAAACGGAGGCATAAATGTATTTTTTGATTTTTTAATTAAAAAATAGAGAAAAAAAATATATGTTCGGAATAATTTTTTTAAATTTTTACGAAAAGATATGTAATAAAATATTGTAGTAAAATCAAAATGACAATTTTATCCTTTTGACTTTCAATTTTTTAACTTTTTAAATAGTTGAATTCAAAGGGTAAAATAAACTATCATTGAATAGTATAGACTTTTTAATTTTTTAATAACTTTTTAATGGGCAAATTACATATACACCCCTCGAGGTTTGGCTAAATTACAAATACCCCCCTGAGGTTTGAGAAATTACGAATTCCCCCCTGAATGCTATATTTGCATAAGAAATTAGGGGGTAATTTGTTATGAAATATAAACCTCAGGGGGTAAATTGTTATGAAAATACAAACCTCAGGGGGCGGGATGTAATTTCCGAAACCTCAGGGGGTATCTGTAATTTAACCAAACCTCGAGGGGTGTATATGTAATTTGCCCCTTTTTTAATTTATCCCAAACAAGATCAGTTTACTTTTTAAGGAGTTATGTTTGTGGTTGAGGATTATTTGTCACATTTTCTATTGTTAAATTCGTTTTCTAACGTACCAATTAGGTCAAAGAGAATTAATTGCGAAATAACAGGGATTTGAGATAAGAATAAGATGTGGGACAAAAAATCCGTACATACTTTGTTTGATTGAGTTTGTAAGGATCTATGTTCTAAAAAAATTTCAAAAAACTGTTGGTGAAAAAAATTGAAAAATAACTCATTATTTTCAATGATTTTCTCTTTTTTGAGGAAAAAATAATTTAAAAAATTTAGAAAATATTTTTTTGATGTTTAATTTTATAAAATTAATTTTTATTTTTATTTTTAAAAATAATATTTAAAAACTCAACCAGACAGAATTGCTCAAATATTGAAGGTTTAGAATCCTCAAACCAAGGTCGATGTGGACCAATTTTGTTCCTCAAGTTCGATGCTAAATGGTAGTTCTTTTTGGTGTGGGTTGCCTTGAGAACTTTTAAGTTCAGCCAAGCACATAAATGAATAAAGGTTAAGCTCTCCTTTATATCCCTTTCTACTTTTTTTTCGAATTCGCAATGGTAATCTGAATTAGGCTCCACAATAAAAATCACTCACGCCAAAAATTTATTTCATTAAAAAATTAGAAATATAAAAATAAATCACATTTTATTTTATAAAATAAATAGAAAATATAATTAAATTTAAACCTACAAACCCACAAACCTTCTCTCTCTTCAATCTCCTTCTCCACTCTCTCCCAACAAACCCACAAACATTCTCTCTCTCTCTCTCTCCTCTACTTTCTCTCTCTATTGTTACGACCCAAACCCACCCCTATGAGTTTAGCACCGTAACCGGCCAGCAATCCATGATTACCGAAGGCCTGCTTAACAGTAATAACAGTAATACAGAGTACAATGGCTGGCGGAAGCCAGAACAGTATAAAGTAAATGTCCAATAAGCTGTGACAGTCTGTATGCAAAAAGTCTTATCAATACACATGCACATATTAATAGTACATCACAAACACATCAGCCAGATTAGGGGCCTAATTCCTAAATAAACAGTACAGTACAAGTTTCATACAGTCTACATAAAACAGAGACAGAAAGGGGAATTCTAAACACTCCAAGGACAGCCTTAGCTCGCTCAGGCTTGGAACCTCGCGGTGAGGCACAGTGGTTGGTTTGACAAAAAGGGAGTTTAACCCAACGCTCCTAGCTCCGGTCCGGTGCCTGGACACCTACATATAAATATAAACAGTGAGCTAAAGCCCAGTGAATAACACATGCGTAAAGGGGTTAAGAATGAATGTCCCTTCAGTATTTTAAACAGTCATTCGCCTTGGTAAATCAGTTATACAATCGGTGGCTTATATTTCATGCCATATCAGTCATTTAGACACCATAGTAATTGTATGTGGCACATCCGTTAGCAGAACAGTACAGTAGGTCTTAATAGGCCGAACAGTCATATATTTGCCATCAAAACAGTAGGCAGTGGGAGTTCCGAACATTGGAACTGGCGGAGGTTTTTGTAACAATAGCAGTAGCAGTAACAGTGACAGTACAATAGCAAATACGGTAATAGCACAGTAGTAGTAACAGTATCAGTACAGTGACAGTACAGTAGCAGTAACGGTAACAGTACAGTAACAGTGCAGTAGCAGTAACGGTGGTAACACAGTAACAGTACAGTGACAGTAGCAGTAACAGTGCAGTACGGTACAGGGTAGTGGTAGTGGCAGTAACAGTATAGTACAAAGCAGTGGTAGTAATAGTACAGAGCAGTGGTAGTAGCAGTAACAGTATAATAACAGTACAGAGCGGTGGTAGTAGTAATAGTATAGTAACAGTACAGAGTAGTGGTGGCAGTAATAGTATAGTAACAGTACAGAGCAGTGGTAGTAGTAATAGTATAGTAACAGTATAGAGCAGTGGTAGCAATAGTACAGTACAGTACAGTACATCATTCAGAAAATATTCATCTTTGAACATATTTTTACAACATTGTTACTCACAGAGTTCTGAGCTATAAGCAGCTAGTGCGTGCCCAGATGCCAACCCTACATAGTTTATAAGGCGAACATATACTAAGTTTCACACTTGGGAATCAATGACTTAGTCCCTACTTAGACTCGGTGTTGTTTTACATCAATATCCTCATTAAAATGCCTTAAACTAGGCCTAGGAATGCCTAGGATGGAATGATGATGCAAAGATGCACTTTAAAACACTTTTCAGAATTTTCAAAAAACAGGGGTCCCGCTCGAGCATGGGTTTCTCCGCTCGAGTGGACATGCAGACCAAGGTCTCCGCTTGAGCGTTAATTATTCCGTTCGAGCGGACTGTAAAAGTACTGGATGTGCAAAATTTCCGCTCGATGAGCGCTCGATACCCGCTCGAGCGGACTGCAAACCCATTCTAAGTACTGGATACACGAAATTCCGCTCGAGCGTCACTTTTCCAGCTTGAGCAGACATGCAAGACTCAGTGTTCACGATCGAGCGTGGAGTTCCCCGCTCGAGCGTGGAGTTCCCCGCTCGAGCGTGGAGTTCCCCGCTCGAGCGTGAGTCCAAATTCTGGAAAATCCAGATTGAACCTTCAAGCTCCAAATCGACTTTTGATGCATCAAAATCAATCCTTTTGGGCTAATTTTCTAGAAAATACTTCAAAACTCATAGTATGACATGTTTCAAAGATCAATTTGAGAAATCAAAGTCCAAAGGTAGTTCAATTAAACATGATTTTGAACTAAACTTTAAGAACATAACTTCAATGTAACATGCATGAATTCAATCAACCATCAAGCTTCAAATGCTAGCTCAAATGAGCCAATTCTTCTCAAAACATGGTGAAATCATGAACTATACTCAAGACATGAACATGCATGTGGCAAATTTATGAAGAACATCTACAAAATGTAAGAATATGCCCATGCATGCAAAGATTAAGCCTCACTTCAACACTATTAGACTAAATCTTGACTTTAACTCCAATATGTCAAGAAACATGCAAAAACTAACTTAAATTCACAAGTATGAGGGTGAGTCTCCTACCTTAAATCTTTAATTTCAAGAGTAGAAGCCTAAATATGCAAATTCCCTTCAAAATCTTCAAGTCCCCAAGCGAAACCAAGATGAGGCCAAGTTTTCTCTACCTCTCTGTTAGGTTTTATTTTTTGGCAATCCCGTTTGACAAAACTCCTTTCAGTTGTATTTATTTTCGCACATTTATTTCAGTGAGGCTATGAGTGTTTAGATGCGAATCCAACCCGAATTGTGCCATTCAGAGAAGTTTGTGATGCTAATGCTTTTAAGATTGCCACTTCGCTGATTATGACGGGGATCGAGCTGCCCGGTCAGCTCGCGGGGGTCCAGGGGGCAGCGCCCCTTGGCGGGTCCGGGGCAGCGCCACGGCGGGGTCGAGGGGCAGCGCCCCCGAAGCAAAATGCAAAAATGCATTAAAAGTTTCCTGTTCGATCATGTTATATTTTTCCAATTTTTCCAGTTTTGGCCTGTCCGCTCGAGCGGGGAAAGGGACGCTCGAGCGGGGATTGGAAGCTCTCAGCATCTCTGCAGTCGTCTGAAAAAAATACTGAGATGTGTGATTTTGCGCTCGAGCGGGCTTTCTGGCGCTCGAGCGGACCTCTGTGATATTTCGCGCATTTTTGCTGAAGCCCGCTCGAGCGGGCTGTTGGGCGCTCGAGCGGAGATCGCGGGACAGATTCTATAAATTCGCGTGTTGGGTCAGATTTTAGGATAACTTCTCCAGATCTTCTTTTTGGTTTCTAGGGTTTATATCTGGGGATACTTTGTGAGTTTTCTTTGATGTTTTATTGAGTATTCAACTCATGTTCTAAAGAGAGTACATCAAAGGTTGTGTTTTGTTCTACAAAAGAGAGTGTTGTTCTTCAGTTGTGTATTCTGAAGAATTCGAGCCTGAAGCTGTGGTGGAATCCAGAGTGGCTCATCAGAAAGACAATTCCGTGGTGAAGATGGGGTTGGAAGAGGCACATAAAGGTTGGTTCAATTAGGCGTTGTGGATTCGCTAGGTAATTGAGAGTATACCTGTGTAATTCCTTTAATTCTTCTTAGTGGATTGTCTTGTGGCTGTTGCCCGTGGTTTTTTGATCACAGTTGGAGGTGTCCAATTGTGGTTTTTTCCACGTTAAAATTGTTGTGTCTCTTTGTCTTGATTGTTTGATTGGGATTGTTATATTCTGCTTTAAATTGATACATAATCACAAATCAACATCTAGGGGATTTCTAGATTTTTCACTCTCTCTCTCTCAAACGGTTTTGATCTCATGAAAAGGTTGAGGAAATGCTATATCAAACATATATGGGAAGTGGTAGAGTGGTTGTCTAGGACTAGCCACTCAATGGCAATTAAGTAATAAAGCCAACTAAAGTAATTCAACAATGTTTAATCTAATTTACCCGTACCAAATTACATTTTTAATTAAATATACCATAAAATTGCATAAATTCTAATTAGCATAAAACATAAATCAATTTCTGGTTCGGCCGCCGATAAGGCCTTCAATTTGCAGTTTTTACACAAAACATGAACATATAGTTAAATAGTCAACAAATCGGTATGCATTTAGACCAATACAATCAATCGATCAGTTCAGAATTCCAGTCAATCAGTCAGTTAACATGCTTAGTCATGATTTAGCACTAATCAGTGGTTTAACAGTAAACAGTGGTGAGGGTTGTCACAGTCTCCCCTCTTTACAAAGAGTTTGGTCCTCCAAACTCGAATTACTTTCACAGACATTGAACATACTTCCCAGAAGAACGGTCAATTAACTTTCATTTGCCAAGTCAAAGGTTCATAAGTTATGTATATAATGTAGTGTCCCTAGATAAAGTTTCACACGCTGATCTATCACGGAAACTTCCGAAATAGAGGAACACATCGGATTCAGAACAGATGCGTATTAGAGTTGTATTATATTCAAATCTTGTGTGGTACTTCCTTTAGCGTAACATACCATGTTGGTCAAGCATGTCGAGGTCCATAACGGAGCCTCTGTTACTGGGAACACATCTCATACATGGGCCACGGTATTATCTCCCCCGGGCGAGGGCCTGTGCTAAGGATACCACAGTTATGTTTCAAGAAAATTGGACAATCATTCGTTCATTAGCTTGATAAATTGTCACATGGTAGCTTAGGGCGAGACTTTTAACTTTTTCAAATCGTTACAATAACCTTCTTCCGTCTAACACTAGAGTTTAACTTCCTTACAATGAGTTAGGCTATCTCAGTTAGGATTCGAAATCAAACTCCAATTATGTGTCTTTAAGATCATATCACCATTCCTTTTTAACTACTATTCAGATATGGAGCCACTAGATCCTCTTCTCCAAGTCATTTTAAATCTTAATCTCATTTTCTCTAAGTCCAATAATTTCGAGTTAGGTTTTGACAGACAAGTAATGAATCCTAACGTTATCAATCATTTAAGTATGAGCATTACAGTATCAGGACAACATGAATGTCATATTTTTCAGCATTATCAGAAGGCTCAATAACAATATAATTTCAGTAAATTAAGTTACACTTACTCGGGCGCTGAATAGGAAAATTTTCATTAGCTTAACTCGTCTAGTCTTTCAAGGTCTCTTGGGATGTTTACTAACATCCACTTAATACGAATGATGGCATTCTTGGCAGGCAAATGAATAACCGCCCAAAAATCGTGGCACACCCGTTCATGACCGTTGGTGGCTGACCCGGAATCGGTTAGACAGCCCACCCAGAAAACCATTGGTGGAAAACATAACCCACCTGTACAAGACCGTCGGTGGTACCATCCGTACAAGACCGTCGATGGTAAAACATAATTCACCCGTACAAGACCGTCGGTGGTACCATCCGTACAAGACCGTCGATGGTAAAACATAATCCACCCGTACAAGACTGTCGGTGGTACCATCCGTACAAGACCGTCGATGGTAAAACATAATCCACCCGTACAAGACCGTCGGTGGTAAAACATAATCTTATCAGAAATAGAGTCTTGTGCATATTCAGATTTCAAATAAAAAAAATAGGTTTAGATACATGCTCATATACATATTCAGATTTTGCATAAGATCATACGTGCTACACCCATTAGCTATCAAATCAGATTGGTCCAGAGACCCACATACATAGTTGGTACCAACGGCCATAAAGGTCCATATCTTGCGCGCAAGTAGCCATGGTATTGTTACCCCCAGGCAAGGGCCACGTGCAGATTGGCCACGGTATTGTTACCCTCGGGCGAGGGCCACGTGAACTAAGGATGCCACAAATACTTTTCAGAAAATTGGACATTCATTCATAATTCGTAAGATAGCATTTCAGAAAACAGATCATACCATACCAGTCAGAAAATACTTGAGTTAAACATAACTTTACAGGGTTATTACTCACTTATAATCTGGTCGAGTGATTTGGAACATCCCTTACGTTTCGGACAATCTTTCACTTGATGTCCCATTTCTCCACACCTGAAGCATGCCCCCGTGAGTCAATAACATAGTTGCTTATGACGTCTGAGACATATTGAACATGTTGGGGCAAGTTTACTCCTTTTACGACCTTGGTTAGGATTGCTCGTCTCTCCTATTGCGACACCCTCAAATATATTCTTTGATCTCTTCAATGTCTTCACACTAAGCTTTTTCTCTTGATCTTGTACTTTCTCATGGCACATTTGCATAGCCTTCATCACATTCTCTAACACTCCTTCTACTTTGTCTAGACGCTTTGACAAGGATTCAACCTCAACTTCCTTCACACCTTTCTCCATCTTTCCTAATGACAGAAGATGAGGGTCAAACACAAGAAGATGATTGATAACACTTGGGTTAATTTAATTGACTTAGATTATAACACAAAGCACATATCACGTACAAGTAGACATACACACATAGGCATATAAGGACACTGGTAGGGTAACCTATTCATTCCCATGGAATTTACCAAGAATTTCCAATTCGAAGCTACGTTGGCCAAACGTGATTCCAATCGGACTTCAAGGTTATTCGACAAAGGCATGAGACTCTACGGTTTGACATAAGAGGTTCCCGTCAAAATGTACCATTTTACAAGTCAAGTAATTTTTCTCGTCCCCAATTACTATAATTCCATATACTACATTGATCATTAAATTCCTCAATTTCCCAAATATTCTCATAGTCCAAATTAACATATAACTCGTCTAGCTTCCATGACTTTGTCAAGATTCTAATTTTGCATAACACTATGTCTCCACCAATCAATATAATTATTCTCACCAAAGTACTAGTCGGATATTATGGTTTCCTTATAACAGTAGAACTTTCAGAAATTTCACCATAATTCTTAGCTTTCAACCTTATTGCTAGACTGATTCAACCCATTCCAGTTTCCTTATAATTAACAAAAGAAAATCCACAATTTCAATATCTAAACATATCACACGAACGTATATACACGTATTCTTGCATGTGTGACCTCTTACTTCCTTATTCTATGCACGAAACTTAAATCAGTTGTAGACATTCTAATGCTCAATGGACACGTGCGTGAGATATTAACTCGTGCTCTAATACCACTCTATCACGACCCAAACACGCCCCTATGGGTTTAGCACCGTAACCGGCCAGTAATCCATGATTACCGAAGGCCTGCTTAACAGTAATAACAGTAATACAGAGTACAATGGCTGGCGGAAGCCAGAACAGTATAAATTAAATGTCCAATGAGCTGTGACAGTCTGTATGCAAAAAGTCTTATCAATACACATGCACATATTTATAGTACATCACAAACACATCAGCTAGATTAGGGGCCTAATCCCCAAATAAACAGTACAGTACAAGTTTCATACAGTCTACATAAAACAGAGACAGAAAGGGGAATTCTAAACACTCCAAGGACAGCCTTAGCTCGCTCAGGCTTGGAACCTCGCGGTGAGGCACAGTGGTTTGTTTGACAAAAAGGGAGTTTAACCCAACGCTCCTAGCTCCGGTCCGGTGCCTGGACACCTACATATAAATATAAACGGTGAGCTAAAGCCCAGTGGATAACACATGCGTAAAGGGGTTAAGAATGAATGTCCCTTCAGTATTTTAAACAGTCATTCGCCTTGGTAAATCAGTTATACAATCAGTGGCTTATATTTCATGTCATATCAGTCATTTAGAAACCATAGTAATCGTATGTGGCACATCCGTTGGCAGAATAGTACAGTAGGTCTTAATAGGCTGAATAGTCATATATTGGCCATCAAAACAGTAGGCAGTGGGAGTTCTAAACATTGGAACTGGCGGAGATTTTTGTAACAATAGCAGTAGCAGTAACAGTGACAGTACAATAGCAAATACAGTAATAGCACAGTAGCAGTAACAGTATCAGTACAGTGACAGTACAGTAGCAGTAATGGTAACAATACAGTAACAGTACAGTAACAGTAACGGTGGTAACACAGTAACAGTACAATGGCAGTAGCAGTAACAGTGTAGTACGGTACAGGGTAGTGGTAGTGGCAGTAACAGTACAGTACAGAGCAGTGGTAGCAACAGTACAGAGCAGTGGTAGTAGCAGTAACAGTATAATAACAGTACAGAGCGGTGGTAGCAGTAATAGTATAGTAACAGTACAGAGCAGTGGTGGCAGTAATAATATAGTAACAGTACAGAGCAGTGGTAGCAGTAATAGTATAGTAACAGTACAGAGCAGTGGTAGTAATAGTATAGTACAGTACAGTACATCATTAAGTTTCACACTTGGGAATCAATGACTTAGTCCCTACTTAGACTTGGCGTGGTTCTACATCAATATCCTCATTAAAATGCCTTAAACTAGGCTTAGGAATGCCTAGGATGGAATGAGGATGCAAAGATGCACTTTAAAACACTTTTCAGAATTTTCAAAAAATAAGGATCCCGCTCGAGCGTGGGTTTCTCCGCTCGAGCGGACATGCAGACAAAGGTCTCCACTCGAGCGTTAATTATTCTGCTCGAGCGGACTGTAAAAGTACTGGATGTGCAAAATTTCAGCTCGATGAGCACTCGATACCCGCTCGAGCGGACTGTAAACCCATTCTAAGTACTGGATACACGAAATTCCGCTCGAGCGTCACTTTCTCAGCTCGAGTGGACATGCAAGACTTAGTGTTCACGATCGAGCGTGGAGTTTCCCGCTCGAGCGTGAGTCCAAATTCTGGAAAATCCAGATTGAACCTTCAAGCTCCAAATCAACTTTTGATGCATCAAAATCAATCATTTTGGGCTAATTTTCTAGAAAATACTTCAAAACTCATAGTATGACATGTTTCAAAGATCAATTTGAGAAATCAAAGCCCAAAGGTAGTTCAATTAAACATGATTTTGAACTAAACTTTAAGAACATAACTTCAATGTAACATGCATGAATTCAATCAACCATCAAGCTTCAAATGCTAGCTCAAATGAGCCAATTCTTCTCAAAACATGGTGAAATCATGAACATGCATGTGGCAAATTTATGAAGAACATCTACAAAATGTAAGAATATGCCCATGCATGCAAAGATTAAGCCTCAATTCAACACTATTAGACCAAATCTTGACTTTAACTTCAATATGTCAAGAACCATGCAAAAACTAACTTAAATTCACAAGTATGAGGGTGAGTCTCCTACCTTAAATCTTCAATTTCAAGAGTAGAAGCCTAAATATGCAATTTCCCTTCAAAATCTTCAAGTCCCCAAGCGAAACCAAGATGAGGCCAAGTTTTCTCTACCTCTCTCTCTCTCTCAAACGATTTTGATCTCATGAAAAGGCTGAGGAAATGCTATATCAAACATATATGGGAAGTGGTAGAGTGGTTGTCTAGGACTAGCCACTCAATGGCAATTAAGTAATAAAGCCAACTAAAGTAATTCAACAATGTTTAATCTAATTTACCCATACCAAATTACATTTTTAATTAAATATACCATAAAATTGCATAAATTCTAATTAGCATAAAACATAAATCAATTTCTGGTTCGGCCGCTGATAAGGCCTTCAATTTGCAGTTTCTACACAAAACATGAACATATAGTTAAACAGTCAACAAATAGGTATGCATTTAGACCAATACAATCAATCGATCAGTTCAGAATTCCAGTCAATCAGTCAGTTAACATGCTTAGTCATGGATTTAGCACTAATCAGTGGTTTAACAGTAAACAGTGGTGAGGGTTGTCACATCTATAGACCCACAAACATTCTCTCACTTCAATATGTGATTGTAATGGATTCTCTTAATTAGAAATTTCAACAAAAATTGATAAATATATTAATGAATCAAACCTAAAACCAGATTGAAAATAACAACAATTAGCATAGTTTCGGAAGATGGGTAGGTAAACAAACATTGTGTAGAAGAAGAGGGACCGGAGAAAGGTTTTTCCCTTAGAGGCTCGAACGAAAATCTACCGAGAAACTTGGCAACACAACCCCCTTTAAAACCTAAATTATTTTTAATGAACATCATGGCAACTAGGGGTGCTCGCGAATCAAGTTGGGTCGGATGACCTCTCATCCTCCATCCTTCTGAATGTAGGCAAATTAGGAAAAATCAATCTGCATCTGTTCATTTAGTTAGTAGATGCGGATTAAGCAAGTAGTGCGAGTTGGTAGGTGGATGCAGATTGGTTTAGCGGTTTGGTTTTACTTTTTTGGGCCTTTTTTCAAGTTATTTTTTAGTAATTCTTTGCTATTTTGTGCTCAAGATTTTGGATTGTCATTTTTTATCAATAAATAAAAATCCAACTTTTATATTTCACAAATAGAAAATATAATTACTAAATGAAAGGCTCTTTTTTTAACATACAAAGTATAAAAGTATAACTTCATTTTCTTAGGAGCATTAGCAGATCAAGTTGGATATGGTGGCCTCTCATCCGCTATCCATCCGAACTTAGGTGGATTGGAAAAAATGCATCCGCATCCATTCACTTGAACCATTGAAACTAGGGCTGCAAATGAATCGAGATGTTCATGAATAAACTCGGCTTGGTTTATTTAGTAAACAAACTGAACTTGAGCTCGAATATTAAACTTGTTTAGTAACCAGTCGAGCTCAAGCTTGCACAATTTTGGCTCGTCAAACTCGGTTTGTTTATCTTTTTTTAAATTATATAATAAATATATTATTTATATATAAACATTATTTATATATTAAATAATACAAATAATATTAAAAAAATCTTATCGAGCCGAGTCGAGCTGAGTTACTTATCGAGTTAAGCTTGAGCTCAATAAGTAAACGAGCTGAGTTTGAACTCAACAAAGCTCGGCTTGGCTCGGTTTGGTTTGGTTTGGTTCGTTTGCAACCCTAATTAAAACCACCCATGTTGTGGCGAATTGATTCTGGCCATACGGTTTTGGTGGATCGAGTCGATACTTGCCTACCTCTAATGGCAACGAACATATACCTACGTTAGCCACCACAATCATCGAAACCAACCACAAAGTCCACAGCGTCTCTGTTGAATCCAGGTAGTATGAAGGCGAATAATAGCTTGGTGGGTTTGTATTGCCTCTGTTCTTCATACCTACTTATGGTTCTTATTCTTCTTTAGTATTTGTCAATGATGAGAGCGAGGAAATACTGTGGCTGAGAAGAGAGGAAGAGATAGAGGGAGTCTTTTTCGAATTGATTTATTTATTATTTGAGTGTACCACAAATTATGATTTTATCTTGAAAGGTAATTTGTGAAAAAATATAGGGTGTATTGAGAATAAATTATAACCCTAAATAATTTCATAAAGGGTAATGAGAAATTGACGTACTAAATAATTTTTTTAGCACAAATAGAATGGGGGATTCTATTTGCACCCAAAAAATCATTCAGTGTGCCCAATTTCTTAGTATTCTCTATTAAATTATTTAGATTATAATTTACTCTCAACAAACCTTATTTTTTTTCACAAATTACCCTTCAAGATAAAATCATAATTTGTAGTACACCCAAATAATAAACAAATCAAAACCCCAAATTACACCACTTTAAAAAATCTTTTCAAAAACCCTTTCCTGTTATTTAGAGTTTTGAAACTTCTTAACCCTAAAATCCGGTTCTTCCATGAACCCTAAAACCCCATAGATTTGAAAGTGTCATCTTTAACACGTTTTGGATGCAAAGATACCTTACCCAGCCGTCCACAAGATTAAACTTTCAAAGAGTTTTCTTTTTCTGACATCCTTGATGATGCTTTAAGATTTGCTAGAATCCTAATGTAACAAGCCCGCGGGGGACCTCGTTACAGCTCGGACTCGATTTTTCGTAGTCACGGTTCTAAGTCTGAACCAAAGAGTCCAAATCCGGCAAATCGTTTTGAGAAAACAGATTTTTGAAAGAAGTGCCAAACATGGACTGCTTTGCCAGATACAGAGTCGCCACCTAAATATTTTATTTTGGGAAATTTAGGAAACCCTGACTCGGTGCCAAAAGGCCACGTGTCCGTCATCACCAAAGTTGCCTCGGCTCGGGAACTTGGGTACGATTGGGGAAGGTCACTTCGTGAGCACCCCCGCTCGCCCGGTCATAGACCGGCCTCTACTAACCATGATATCAATTTTTGAAAACATTGTGAGTTCTTATTCCGGTTATTAGCCTAGATTACTATGTGATGCTCACAGCATATAAATATAGACTGGATCGCCCGAATTGGAACAAAACATTTCATGCTTGTTTATTTGAAAATGGTTTGATGATGCTACTCGCAAGTAGGCTAAGACGTGGATTTGCCACCCTCAGGTGGGCTTAGAAAACATGATTTTGCCACTATCTAGTGGGCTTAAAACACACATTTAATGAATTATTCCAATTCAAATAACCCAACCTTCACCCACAGGCATTCAGGCAGTTATATCACATTAGCAATTAGCCTCATGGTAAGCATGCTATTCATGGCAGTCACTCACACGCATGCAAGGATGCTAAAGCATAAAACTTACCGAGTACTCCAAGCCAAAAAAAAAGGAAGTTAATTAGAAATCATGCATGACCCTAAGTATACAAACATGCCTAATGCAACACATGCAAAATGCAACTATAGCAGGCTCGGCTATTCTAAGATGGTATATGAAATGCTACAACTATCATGTATTCAATTTAGAATTGAAAGTACAATGCAGTTAGTATGATGTGCCGAGTCCGGTGCATGCAATACAGATGGATGATGCAAACATGCTGTCATACTGTATGCTAATTTAAATATGCCCTAATCTAACCATCATAAGCGGATAAATAAAAGGGAGAAAGACGTGGGGTTGGAAGACATACATCACACTCACCCACACTTATTACAGTTGTGCCCTCACTCGGAGGGTCCGAATAAACATACAGTCCAAATAAAAGAATATTACAGTCCGAATAATACAGTCCAAATAATGTACAAATTCCTAATTAATTAATGAAGAAAGCAAATAAAACTGGCGTGCAAGCCAGGGACTGCCTTGCTTCTGATGGATGATGCATGTCCGGGTTGTCTTGCGCGGAAATCCACCGGAATGCCCCAATTAGCCTCTGTTTACACCTGTTTCTTGAAATACGTGCCAAGCCTCGAAAAGTTGCTGATTCTGCGTTTTGCTGCAACAGAGAGCAGGAAAGGGGCATAGCAATGTATTTGCACAAATATATGCATGTCTCGATCCTCGTGCCACCAATCACGCATACCGAGGCATGATGGCCGAGGAGCCGAAATGCGCAACTCAATATAGGATGAATGCACATGAAACTACAGCTAAAACCTAACTCCATCATGGATAATCCGGAGTGTCGGTGACTGGGGAATTGAGATACATTCCGTCACTCGAAGTACGAAATGTACTTCGTTTCCCGTGCCCGGGCTAACTCCTATTCCGGACATGATGCAATATGCATGATATGCATGAAATGTAACTAAGATGCGATCCTAACATACACAGTGCTAAAAAATGAGGTGCCTCGAAATGCGTGCACACAGGCACGCAAACCGAGGTAATGGCAGATACAATGAAAATAAGATGCCTCGAAGTACGTGCACACGGGCACGTAAACCGAGGCGATGACAGATATGATGAAAATGAGATGCCTCGAAATGCGTGCACACGGGCACGCAAACCGAGGCGATGACAGATATGATGAAAATGAGATGCCTCGAAATGCGTGCACACGGGCACGCAAACCGAGGCGATGACAGATATGATGAAAATGAGATGCCTCGAAATGCGTGCACACGGGCACGCAAACCGAGGCGATGACAGATATGATGAAAATGAGATGCCTCGAAATGCGTGCACACGGGCACGCAAACCGAGGCGATGACAGATATGATGAAAATGAGATGCCTCGAAATGCGTGCACACGGGCACGCAAACCGAGGCGATGCTAAAATGATACGGAAATGACAAATGGACTTATACCAACATGAGTGAGCCTCGGCCACACTCACATCGGATGCCGATGGCAGAAAATGAAGTGCCTCGAAATGCGTGCACACGGGCACGCAAACCGAGGCAATGCAAATGCAATGCAAATGATATGGAAAATGATAAATGGACTTATACTAACATGAGTGAGCCTCAGCCACACTCACATAAGATGCCGATGGCAGAAAATGAAATGCCTCGAAATGCGTGCACACGGGCACGCAAACCGAGGCAATGATAAAATGATGCGAATGACATGGAAAATGATAAATGGACTTATACTAACATGAGTGAGCCTCAGCCACACTCACATAAGATGCCGGTGGCAGAAAATGAAGTGCCTCGAAATGCGTGCACACAGGCACGCAAACCGAGGCGATGCTAAAATGACATGCAACATGGCAAAAATGATATGCAAGCATACTAACAGAATTTCAGCAACAAAATGTAGGGAAAAACAGTCCCGAAATGAAGCGAAATGACATGAAATGTAAGGAAATGACCCGAAATGCGACATTAGGCACCCGAAATGGCCTATAGCCATGCCAAACATGCACAATATGGACATGCAATGCAAAGACAGAAGCTAGACAGTCCCAAAAGATGCACTTTCACAGTTATGAACATGGCCAAACAGTAAGCATAGGTAAGGGAAGCATAGCATGCAAGAATGGGGGCCAAAAGAGGGGTAAAGAAGCAAGTGGTATAAGCAAAACTCAAACTGAAAAATTTCCTTCTATAACACTGAAGATGGACCAAAAATATGAACATTTACAGTATATGGCAGCCTCAAAATCAGTATACAAACATGCTAAAAATATGATGCAAAATAAGGCTCAAAAGGTACTAAAACATGAAGTGTATAAAACAATCACCAAACAGAAAAAAAGTGTGAATGAAACATGAAGTATAGGCCAAAATAAGACCACTTTCAGTTCGGATCAAGGTCCAAAAACAGAAACCAAGAGGGCTATCACCTCATGCAAAAATGGGGCCAAATAGGGGATTAAACTACAAGTGACACATGGAAATACCAAACAATGTTGAGCCCTTCTCCAATGTTGAAGAGGGGCTCAAAATATGCCTCATATCAGTTTACAACATGCTCAAAAATAAATTTCTCATAGGTCAAAAAAAGCATACAAAATCATGACATACAACATGGTCAATGAAACAAGTATATTATGGAGGGCTCAAACAAGGTTGAGCCCTTAATGAGAAGTGAAGATGAGCTCAAAATATGGTCTTTTTCAGTTAGGACCGAAGCTTGAAACAAAAAAAAAAAGGGCTTAGAAATAGATCAAAGAAAAGGGTCAAAAGGATCAAAGTGTAACTTACCCTTGAAGATCTAGACTTTGGTTGCTTCTTGGATGGATTTGCTGCTCCTTTGGCCTTCAAGAACCCTTCCTAGCTGCTGGAAATGAGATAGTGGTGGTAGAGCTTGGTGGTATAGAAGGAATGGAGGTTAATGGACTTAGGGTTTTTGAAGAATTGAAGAAGATGGAGATGGAATTGGCTATGGAGTTCTTAAGATCAATTTTTCTAACCCCCTAGAAGAAGGTCTTCAGCTGGTTATATGATCAAGAAAGGGGGTGTAAAAGGGGGGTCAAATGGAGAGGAAAACTCTCTCCCAAAATATCCCCCGGATACAGAAAATATCTGGGGGATATTGCCTCACAGCTGGAAGGGGAACAGTGAGAGGAGCACGGCCGGCCGCTTACTTTTGCTGGAGGTGGCCGGCCGGCCACACCCCCTAGCCGGCCGGCTAGGGGTCAAAAGGGTCAAGCATCTTTTCTGGCCGGCCAGGTAATGGGGAGGTAGGCCTTTGTGTGTACAACACAACCATGTAATTGAAATTCCAAGAAAGTGGGTCCAAGGGGTTCAACAGTGGCTCGGAAAGAGGGGTTCAAAAGGGTCAAGTGACTTTAATGGCCGGCCATGAACTTTTAGTGGCCTCTCAGGTGTGTACATCACAGATATGTGGTTGAAAGTTGGAGAAAAAGGGTCCAAGGGGTTCAACATTAGCCCGGAAGAAAGGGGTCAAAAGGGTCAAATGACCTTAATGGCCGGCCATGAACTTTTAGGGGCCTCTCAGATGTGTAGATCACAGATATGTGGTTGAAAGTTGGCAATGCTAGCTCTAAGGTATTCAACATTAGCCCGGAAGTTAGAAAAAACGGGCGCCGGGAGGCTCGGGAGGAGAGATAACTGGCTGTCGCAACAATTGCTGGCCTCCCACCCTTCAGTGACCTTCCATGTGATAAAACAGAGGTACCTGCCAAAAATGAGCGAAAACCGTTGCAAGACGAATGTTCCGGAGCCAAAACACGTAGTTCGAGGTCCCGGAAATGGGCTGTTAAGCACCGAAAATCGTATTTGACCTCGAAGTGGGTTTCTCAGCCCTCAGTGTCCCTCAAAATGGATGAAATAGGATGTATGCCAAAAATCAGGGCAATAGGAGATGGTTAAGCGGTCCCGAACCGAGGCACACGGCCTGACGGCTCCGAAAACCGGGAACCGGACTCCGAAATGGGCAAAATGGCCTACGGCCACCAAATGTAGCCTACGGACATTGAGAGATGGTCTACGGGACCTCTCTCTCCCCTCAGGGAAAGAAACAGAGAAAACCGAGTCAGGTTCGCAAACCGAGACAAGGCACAGAAAAGGGTTCGGAAGTCCGGAGGCAGGGCTTACGGCCGCGACCCTGAAACTTCTGAACAAGCACTTTATGCAACATCACCAAGCGCTCAATCGGTGACGTCTGAGTCTTAAGGTCGGTCAAAAATGGGGTGTCTACAGTTGCCCCTCTTTGACAGAACTCGGAAGTCACAAGTGACGGGAGTGAATGTCAAAGCCTAGAGACGACCCATTTTTGACAAGGCCGAAGACTTAGACAAACATACAAGATAAAACAGAGATGTGCCCGCAGGCAGGGGCAAAATGCAAAATGATATGCAAGAAGATTTTGAAGATTGGACTTATACGCTACGCGAAGCCGGTTTTTGAAAGTTGGACTTATACGCTACGCGAAGCCGATTTGAAAGTTGGACTTATACGCTACGCGAAGCCGGTTTTGATGAGTGGACTTATACGCTACGCGAAGTCAAGATTGTTGAGTGGACTTATACGCTACGCGAAGCCAAGATTGTAGAGTGGACTTATACGCTACGCGAAGCCAAGATTGTTGAGTGGACTTATACGCTACGCGAAGCCAAGATTGTAGAGTGGACTTATACGCTACGCGAAGCCAAGATTGTAGAGTGGACTTATACGCTGCGCGAAGCCAAGATTGTAGAGTGGACTTATACGCTACGCGAAGCCAAGATTGTAGAGTGGACTTATACGCTACGCGAAGCCAAGATTGTAGAGTGGACTTATACGCTACGCGAAGCCAAGATTGTTGAGTGGACTTATACGCTACGCGAAGCCAAGATTGTAGAGTGGACTTATACGCTACGCGAAGCCAAGATTGTTGAGTGGACTTATACGCTACGCGAAGCCAAGATTGTAGAGTGGACTTATACGCTACGCGAAGCCAAGATTGTTGAGTGGACTTATACGCTACGCGAAGCCAAGATTGTAGAGTGGACTTATACGCTACGCGAAGCCAAGATTGTTGAGTGGACTTATACGCTACGCGAAGCCAAGATTGTAGAGTGGACTTATACGCTACGCGAAGCCAAGATTGTTGAGTGGACTTATACGCTACGCGAAGCCAAGATTGTAGAGTGGACTTATACGCTACGCGAAGCCAAGATTGTAGAGTGGACTTATACGCTACGCGAAGCCAAGATTGTTGAGTGGACTTATACGCTACGCGAAGCCAAGATTGTAGAGTGGACTTATACGCTACGCGAAGCCAAGATTGTAGAGTGGACTTATACGCTACGCGAAGCCAAGATTGTAGAGTGGACTTATACGCTACGCGAAGCCAAGATTGTTGAGTGGACTTATACGCTACGCGAAGCCAAGATTGTAGAGTGGACTTATACGCTACGCGAAGCCAAGATTGTTGAGTGGACTTATACGCTACGCGAAGCCAAGATTGTTGAGTGGACTTATACGCTACGCGAAGCCAAGATTGTAGAGTGGACTTATACGCTACGCGAAGCCAAGATTGTTGAGTGGACTTATACGCTACGCGAAGCCAAGATTGTAGAGTGGACTTATACGCTACGCGAAGCCAAGATTGTAGAGTGGACTTATACGCTACGCGAAGCCAAGATTGTTGAGTGGACTTATACGCTACGCGAAGCCAAGATTGTTGAGTGGACTTATACGCTACGCGAAGCCAAGATTGTTGAGTCATGATCATGCAAAGAGAGCTGTGATGAAGCAAATATGCGAAATAGATGTAACATTTTAAGCGAATGCTAGGTAAGCAAGTAAACCCGAGCCAAACTACACCTCGTGCAGAAAGGATGTAAGAAAATTATGCAATTCTCACCGCGTCTCACGCGGAGAAGGCTAAAAGCGACTACTGAGAAAAACTCGGAGTCTCACACACAACATCTCTCTGCGTATCACACATAGGAGAGGAAGAAGGTAAACCTCTCAGCGTATCATACGCAAAAGAGGAAAGGTAAATTTCTCAGCGTATCACACATAGAAGAGGAAGAAGGTAAACCTCTCAGCGTATCATACGCAAAAGAGGAAAGGTAAATTTCTCAGCGTATCACACATAGAAGAGGAAGAAGGTAAACCTCTCAGCGTATCATACGCAAAAGAGGAAAGGTAAATTTCTCAGCGTATCACACATAGAAGAGGAAGAAGGTAAACCTCTCAGCGTATCATACGCAAAAGAGGAAAGGTAAATTTCTCAGCGTATCACACGCAAGAGAAAACCTCTCAGCATATCACATGCAAGAGAGGCAAACAAGATAAGTTCTCAGCGTATCACACGCAAAGAAGAGAAGGGAAAATTTCTCAGCGTATCACACGCAAAGGAGAGAAGGGAAAATTTCTCAGCGTATCACACGCAAGAGAAAACCTCTCAGCATATCACATGCAAGAGAGAAAGGATAAATTTCTCAGCGTATCACACGCAAGAGAAAACCTCTCAGCATATCACATGCTAGGGAGGAAAGGGAAAGTTTCTCAGCGTATCACACGCAAGAGAAAACCTCTCAGCATATCACATGCCAGAGAGAAAGGGAAAGTTTCTCAGCGTATCACACGCAAGAGAAAACCTCTCAGCATATCACATGCCAGAGAGAAAGATAACAATCTGTAAGTGAAAAGGTGCATAACGATGCAGGTGAAGTGTACATAACAACGCAAGTAATGAGCATAACAATGCTAGATAGATGTGCATAACAATGCAATTGATGAGCATAACAATGCATAGTTGAAACAAAATGCCGAACAAGGGAATACAAGCCTTAAGTAGACCAATTTTCAAACACAACCTCCGATTTACCTCTCGGAGGGGTCATGATTCATTTCAAAAAGGATACACCTCGTGCATGCCGACTGACGATGAGCTACACGTCGAAGACACGAGTTGAAAATTCCGCAGAAACCTTTTGAGTTGAAGAGAGTGGGTTCTTCTTGCGCTTTCTTGACTGTACTCCTAAACCGCAGTTACTACCTTTCCTTCCTGGTTATGTTCACAACTTTCCCTATTCTCTAACGGGGTGACAGACTAGGTTGGTTCAGTATCCAGAATTGAGGTGCATACCCGCTATCTCAACCTATGGGGCTTCCATACAGATTTCAAGCCGAGGACACGCCTCTGGGTATTTAAACCAGACTTTAGTCTCGGAAATCCCGAACCTTTACGTTCTAGGCATCAGCCATTCGAACTCTAGTTTCCACCGTCGCAGTTGGTCTCCTAGGAACTCATTGCAAACATAGCCAAGATGCATCTGGCAGGGGCTGGTTTTCCGAGGGAGCACTTCGATTGCCATTTTGGCTTGAAGCAGATTGGATCTTGAGCTTGGGGTAGAGGCACACTCATACTTCGGAGCTTTGGCAAGACCTGAAGAGGTACACACGGAATGTAGTCTCGGAACTTACTGAAGTTGAAACAAACTCAGATGCCCGACATTTCCTCTTTTGCTTTTGCTTTGTAGTCTGGAACCCATATAGCTTCAAATAGGTCCTGGTTCTACTGTTCTCGCATGACCTGGGTTGAACCTTGCGGTTTTATGAAAGAACAAATTCTGTTTTGCACAGATGTGGAGAACGGCACGACACTCGGAGCGCAAAACGATTTTATTTTTGAAATTGAGAGATGAGCTTTTGACCGGGTATCGAGCCTACGACTGGACACAGCAAGACAACTCAACAAGGAAATAAAAGGCACACAACCTAGACACATTGAGTAACACTCGAAACGACTCAAAACAAGAATCGAGATAAAACAAGAAGACACGACACTCAGACGTGCACAAGGAGCCTGTTTCACCGGGTAGTGTTTCCCACCCTTTCTCATTTGTGATCCTCACATCACTCGGCCCTCAAGCTCTTGTTTTTCTGAAAAAGCCCTCTTCTCACTTTTTCTCTCATCACACATCTCTCTATTCTTCAATCTCTCATTTTTCATCCCTCCCCTGGGTGATTGATGGATAAACAGCAAGTTGTGGGCTCGCACCCAACATAATCAGCTCGCGGCTATTTCCTTCAGTGACATCTGTCGATGAGCCGGATGAGGGAATGGAGCATCTTGATCCATTCCAATTCGTGCTTCGCACTCGACTTGATATCTCGCTGCTTGGAGGATGTGGGAGCTTTCTGCCCTTTGTTGCGCCCTTTTCTGACGAATATGGTGCCTTTTCCGACAAGTAGAGTGCCCTTTCTGGCAAGTATGTTGACAATGGGAAAGACAGGAAGCCTGACTCAACTGTGCCCCTAGTTCATCATTTTGACCATTTTTTGTTTTAGTTTTCTCCTAAAAAAATTTTGACCAAAATGAGAGTTAGACTAACGTGCTTGTTCAATTTTTTGATTTAAAATCATGCAAGTTAGGCTATGAGCACTGAGAGTTTTCCTTTTTTGGGTCCAAGAAATGGTCCAGTTTTGAAAACGGGATACTTTTCCAAAGATTAGTCAACCTCAGTAAAAATTCTCAAAAACTATTTTTGCAAACGATCACTACTCAACGAGCATGGGACCTACTCTTGAGATGCGCAACCTCGGATCCATGGCAATGGAAAATTGCCCCTTGTCTGAAGGACACTGCATGGCAACGGAATGTTGCCCCTTGTTTGAAATGACACTGCGGCGTTCTGAATGGCAACGGAAAGTCGCCCCTTGTTTGGATAGCACCGCAGCGCTTTGAATGGCAACGGAAAGTTGCCCCTTGTTTGAATGACACCGCGGTGCATTGAATGGCAACGGAAAGTTGCCCCTTGTTTGGATGGCACCGTAGTGTATTGTAGTCAGTCCTTAGAGCGACGAACGCAACCAGACTCTCAGATATAGAGAAGGCAAAGATTATCAGAACCATTACATGGACATGATTGAGTTTGAAGTGTTTTACGGCTGGACTTCAGAATGAAGTTGCCTACGTATCCCAAAAATGGGAATCAAGCCTTACGTAGTTCGGGGTTAAGGTACACTCGGGTATTAACCTCTCCTTTTTAGGCTCTAACTTTTGCCAAGGCGCCTGTTGCAGGTTTTCGACCTTGCGAGCTTTGTTTTTCTTTTCTTTTCAATTCTTTTCATTTGATTTTCTCTTTTGTTCTTTTCTTTGCATTTTTCTTCATTTTTCTTTTTTTGTTTTCTCCTTTTTTGTTGTTGTTTTTTTTTGCTTCTTTTCTTTTTTCTTTTCTATTTTTCTCTTGCTCTAACTTTTGCCTGGGTCGCCCTTCCGGGTTTTCGGCCCAGCGAGCCTCTCAAAGGGTAAAAGTGTAACAAGTCCATGTCAAATGGTTTTGAGATCCTAAAGTCATCTGAATCCAGGAGAATGGCTGCTGTTTTGCAAGAGGACTCATCTTCAGCTCTTCGAGCATGTCTGATATCTTTGCCCCTAGTTCGGGGGGGTACTTCTGTTCTAGCTTTGCAAGCTTCTTCTGATCTTCTGATCTTTTGATCTGACTTTCCTAGCCTCTTGTTCGAGGCCTGCTTTGAATCTGGCCACACAGGCCTCACATTGTAGTTGACCGTTGAACGTTCTGAATGGGCCCAAGGTTTGAAAGTAAGGGCTCGAGTTTCGAGGCTGAGAGCAATCCTAAGCTGCACAGTCTCAAGAGCGATTCCACACAGGTCTTCGCGGAACCGCGCGAAATATTTTGTTTTTGAAAATTTTTAAGAAAGCGACAAATCGCTCGCGCTGAAGATAGTGTAGAACCAATCTGGATCAAGCCAGGGTCCTTCTCAGTACTCACGTTAACAAGCATGATTTCATTCATTAAGGGCTTAGCATGCCTCTCTTTCTCTCAGTTGATCAAAGTTTTGCAAATCCCGAGGAATTCCTTCCTCTTCGTTTTCACCGCAGTGTTCAAAAAAAGTTTGGAAAAACTCAGGTCATTACAATGATTTCGGGGTGCAAAAGAGTAGGCGAAAAGTACTGCCGTTTCATTCGAACTTTCTAGCACAACTGGCACAAAGCAGAAGCAAGCACAAAGCATGAAAAACCACTGCTGTTTCATTCAGATCTGTTGGTACAACTGGCTCCCTGGCGGAAACAGACTCAAAACAAAACGAAAAGACAAACACAAAACAAAATGGTGATGCCCGAGGTAACACCCCCCCCCGGAATCACCCAACTCCTACACAACAGAACTGACTCGATACAACAAGACAGGCCCAAAACAAAAAAGGCTGACTCAGAACAAAAAGACAGACTCAAAACAAAACAACAAAACTGAACCAATACCTAAGTCAGCATGCACAAAACCCAGCACTCACAAATGCTCAAAACAGTGCGTGCCATACACCACATTCGAGGTAAACCGCGCGCCGCCCACAGGTGGTCCAACCCCTGATCACATACTTGCATTACCCCCGAAATCCACCAACCCGATGGTGATAGACTTTGCCGAGCTTGGAGGAAGGATAACTTCATTGTCAATCAAATCTTGTACCTCGTGGCGAAGACGGAAGCAATTGTCAGTGCTGTGACCGGTTTGCTGATGGTATGCACAGTACTGGGTACCATCATGCTTAGCTGGAAGAGGATTCGGGAGAGGTCGAGGCTCGAGAGGTTTGAGATGCCCTTTTTTGACGAGGATTTGAAGGGCCTTAGACAAAGGCATATAGAGGGCATGGAAGACTCTACGACCTCGGGGCGGATAATTCGAGGCTTGCTGACTTTTGCTGGACGCACTCGAAAAAGGGTCGGCAGGTGTTGCCTTGGCTCTCTGATCTCTTCTAGGTGCAGGGTTAGGATTGGAAGGAACTGTTCTGGCACGACGGTCCCAATCTTGATTTTCCCTCTGGTCTAAACTGCTCTCGGCCTGAGTGGGGAAGATGTCATTTACAGTTTTTACAGCAACAGCGAACACCTGCTGTTTATTCAATCCTCCGGCTTTCAAAGCCTCAACAGCCCACAGGAGTTGTTCGTAGGGATCGGTGTCCACCTTCATCTTATTCTTGCCACTCGCATCGGCTTGGTAGAAGGTTTGAGTTGCTACATCAGAGCGGAGCCCCGTTGTTGTCGACATGCCATTATCGGAACTTGGGATGGCTTCAGGTTGGCTAAGTTCGATTACAATTCGTCCCAATAGCGGGGGCTCCTGCGGTATGAAATTTCCTGCATACGATGCATTTGGCGGCGGAACCGACATTCCGCAGGCTAGTTCCGCCACGGATCTTCGAAGGTCACCAATCATTCCCATCAACTCGAATGTGGTGGGCTCACGGGTTTGAAATAACTGGGGTCCCCAGATCGGATGCGAGGCAGGTGACTTGGGTGGGTGTGGCACTTCACCATCGGTATAACCTTGCAATGTGATTCCTTGGTCCAATGTGGCTGCCAAAACCACAATTTCTTCCGGATGTTGCGCCATCACGAGTTTTACTGAACTGAACAGAGGTGATGTGACTGGTGACTGACGGATCAGATGGACCGGGTTGGTGACTAATGAACCTGAAGAATCGGTGAGTCTTTTCCTGTCTTGCCTCAGCGAAGGAGAACACTGGTTGCTTTGAATCGAGTCTTTGAACCCCCCCCCTGAAAGAGAAAACATGCGGCATCTCAGCCCAATCCCACCAATACAGACATGAATATAGTTGACTAACTGCATTTGACCACTGATCACTGTTCCCAAAGTTCCTGTCCCCAAAACTGAACCTGATACCCGCAGATATAACTAATCCTCTAATACTGGCTGATGCCCGCCGGCTTGACACCCACAATACCGAACTGACGCCCGTAGGCCTGATGCTGACAATTCTGAACTGATGCCCGCAGGCTCGATACTCAAACTCATATACTGATCTGATGCCCGCAGGCCTGATACTGATAATACTGAACTGAAGCCCGCAGGCTTGATGCCCAAACTCATACACTGATACATGCATTCCTGTAGAGACGCACTCTAAAGCACATAACAGATAAGTGAGAGCCAAAACACCCCTATGGAGGGGTAGGGTTTCCCTGTCCTATTTTGTCAGGAACTAGGGTTTCACTACGCACGCAGCGGTTTCAAACAACCTATAAACGGGTAAGCAACCTGTCCTAGTTTTGAATGGTCACTATGGATCCGAATATGCACTAGGTCGAATGGTCGAAAAAGGTGCCCCGGTAAAACCGGGGTTTGTGTTCCCATACTGGCAGAGCCCACAACCGGTCAGCCTTATGGTCATGCCTTGACAAGACAAGCCTCCGGCAAACCGTTCAGGAATAGCAGATGGCAAACACGGTGTCCTAGGCGCACCAATGCAAATGCAATGCAAAGAAACACACAAGTGTAGTCAAAAACAGATATCATGAGTTCGAGTCAAGTTCTCTAAATCCCCAGCAGAGTCGCCAGAAACTGTAACAAGCCCGCGGGGGACCTCGCTACAGCTCGGACTCGATTTTTCGTAGTCACGGTTCTAAGTCTGAACCAAAGAGTCCAAATCCGGCAAATCGTTTTGAGAAAACAGATTTTTGAAAGAAGTGCCAAACATGGACTGCTTTGCCAGATACAGAGTCGCCACCTAAATATTTTATTTTGGGAAATTTAGGAAACCCTGACTCGGTGCCAAAAGGCCACGTGTCCGTCATCACCAAAGTTGCCTCGGCTCGGGAACTTGGGTACGATTGGGGAAGGTCACTTCGTGAGCACCCCCGCTCGCCCGGTCATAGACCGGCCTCTACTAACCATGATATCAATTTTTGAAAACATTGTGAGTTCTTATTCCGGTTATTAGCCTAGATTACTATGTGATGCTCACAGCATATAAATATAGACTGGATCGCCCGAATTGGAACAAAACATTTCATGCTTGTTTATTTGAAAATGGTTTGATGATGCTACTCGCAAGTAGGCTAAGACGTGGATTTGCCACCCTCAGGTGGGCTTAGAAAACATGATTTTGCCACTATCTAGTGGGCTTAAAACACACATTTAATGAATTATTCCAATTCAAATAACCCAACCTTCACCCACAGGCATTCAGGCAGTTATATCACATTAGCAATTAGCCTCATGGTAAGCATGCTATTCATGGCAGTCACTCACACGCATGCAAGGATGCTAAAGCATAAAACTTACCGAGTACTCCAAGCCAAAAAAAAAGGAAGTTAATTAGAAATCATGCATGACCCTAAGTATACAAACATGCCTAATGCAACACATGCAAAATGCAACTATAGCAGGCTCGGCTATTCTAAGATGGTATATGAAATGCTACAACTATCATGTATTCAATTTAGAATTGAAAGTACAATGCAGTTAGTATGATGTGCCGAGTCCGGTGCATGCAATACAGATGGATGATGCAAACATGCTGTCATACTGTATGCTAATTTAAATATGCCCTAATCTAACCATCATAAGCGGATAAATAAAAGGGAGAAAGACGTGGGGTTGGAAGACATACATCACACTCACCCACACTTATTACAGTTGTGCCCTCACTCGGAGGGTCCGAATAAACATACAGTCCAAATAAAAGAATATTACAGTCCGAATAATACAGTCCAAATAATGTACAAATTCCTAATTAATTAATGAAGAAAGCAAATAAAACTGGCGTGCAAGCCAGGGACTGCCTTGCTTCTGATGGATGATGCATGTCCGGGTTGTCTTGCGCGGAAATCCACCGGAATGCCCCAATTAGCCTCTGTTTACACCTGTTTCTTGAAATACGTGCCAAGCCTCGAAAAGTTGCTGATTCTGCGTTTTGCTGCAACAGAGAGCAGGAAAGGGGCATAGCAATGTATTTGCACAAATATATGCATGTCTCGATCCTCGTGCCACCAATCACGCATACCGAGGCATGATGGCCGAGGAGCCGAAATGCGCAACTCAATATAGGATGAATGCACATGAAACTACAGCTAAAACCTAACTCCATCATGGATAATCCGGAGTGTCGGTGACTGGGGAATTGAGATACATTCCGTCACTCGAAGTACGAAATGTACTTCGTTTCCCGTGCCCGGGCTAACTCCTATTCCGGACATGATGCAATATGCATGATATGCATGAAATGTAACTAAGATGCGATCCTAACATACACAGTGCTAAAAAATGAGGTGCCTCGAAATGCGTGCACACAGGCACGCAAACCGAGGTAATGGCAGATACAATGAAAATAAGATGCCTCGAAGTACGTGCACACGGGCACGTAAACCGAGGCGATGACAGATATGATGAAAATGAGATGCCTCGAAATGCGTGCACACGGGCACGCAAACCGAGGCGATGACAGATATGATGAAAATGAGATGCCTCGAAATGCGTGCACACGGGCACGCAAACCGAGGCGATGACAGATATGATGAAAATGAGATGCCTCGAAATGCGTGCACACGGGCACGCAAACCGAGGCGATGACAGATATGATGAAAATGAGATGCCTCGAAATGCGTGCACACGGGCACGCAAACCGAGGCGATGACAGATATGATGAAAATGAGATGCCTCGAAATGCGTGCACACGGGCACGCAAACCGAGGCGATGCTAAAATGATACGGAAATGACAAATGGACTTATACCAACATGAGTGAGCCTCGGCCACACTCACATCGGATGCCGATGGCAGAAAATGAAGTGCCTCGAAATGCGTGCACACGGGCACGCAAACCGAGGCAATGCAAATGCAATGCAAATGATATGGAAAATGATAAATGGACTTATACTAACATGAGTGAGCCTCAGCCACACTCACATAAGATGCCGATGGCAGAAAATGAAATGCCTCGAAATGCGTGCACACGGGCACGCAAACCGAGGCAATGATAAAATGATGCGAATGACATGGAAAATGATAAATGGACTTATACTAACATGAGTGAGCCTCAGCCACACTCACATAAGATGCCGGTGGCAGAAAATGAAGTGCCTCGAAATGCGTGCACACAGGCACGCAAACCGAGGCGATGCTAAAATGACATGCAACATGGCAAAAATGATATGCAAGCATACTAACAGAATTTCAGCAACAAAATGTAGGGAAAAACAGTCCCGAAATGAAGCGAAATGACATGAAATGTAAGGAAATGACCCGAAATGCGACATTAGGCACCCGAAATGGCCTATAGCCATGCCAAACATGCACAATATGGACATGCAATGCAAAGACAGAAGCTAGACAGTCCCAAAAGATGCACTTTCACAGTTATGAACATGGCCAAACAGTAAGCATAGGTAAGGGAAGCATAGCATGCAAGAATGGGGGCCAAAAGAGGGGTAAAGAAGCAAGTGGTATAAGCAAAACTCAAACTGAAAAATTTCCTTCTATAACACTGAAGATGGACCAAAAATATGAACATTTACAGTATATGGCAGCCTCAAAATCAGTATACAAACATGCTAAAAATATGATGCAAAATAAGGCTCAAAAGGTACTAAAACATGAAGTGTATAAAACAATCACCAAACAGAAAAAAAGTGTGAATGAAACATGAAGTATAGGCCAAAATAAGACCACTTTCAGTTCGGATCAAGGTCCAAAAACAGAAACCAAGAGGGCTATCACCTCATGCAAAAATGGGGCCAAATAGGGGATTAAACTACAAGTGACACATGGAAATACCAAACAATGTTGAGCCCTTCTCCAATGTTGAAGAGGGGCTCAAAATATGCCTCATATCAGTTTACAACATGCTCAAAAATAAATTGCTCATAGGTCAAAAAAAGCATACAAAATCATGACATACAACATGGTCAATGAAACAAGTATATTATGGAGGGCTCAAACAAGGTTGAGCCCTTAATGAGAAGTGAAGATGAGCTCAAAATATGGTCTTTTTCAGTTAGGACCGAAGCTTGAAACAAAAAAAAAAAGGGCTTAGAAATAGATCAAAGAAAAGGGTCAAAAGGATCAAAGTGTAACTTACCCTTGAAGATCTAGACTTTGGTTGCTTCTTGGATGGATTTGCTGCTCCTTTGGCCTTCAAGAACCCTTCCTAGCTGCTGGAAATGAGATAGTGGTGGTAGAGCTTGGTGGTATAGAAGGAATGGAGGTTAATGGACTTAGGGTTTTTGAAGAATTGAAGAAGATGGAGATGGAATTGGCTATGGAGTTCTTAAGATCAATTTTTCTAACCCCCTAGAAGAAGGTCTTCAGCTGGTTATATGATCAAGAAAGGGGGTGTAAAAGGGGGGTCAAATGGAGAGGAAAACTCTCTCCCAAAATATCCCCCGGATACAGAAAATATCTGGGGGATATTGCCTCACAGCTGGAAGGGGAACAGTGAGAGGAGCACGGCCGGCCGCTTACTTTTGCTGGAGGTGGCCGGCCGGCCACACCCCCTAGCCGGCCGGCTAGGGGTCAAAAGGGTCAAGCATCTTTTCTGGCCGGCCAGGTAATGGGGAGGTAGGCCTTTGTGTGTACAACACAACCATGTAATTGAAATTCCAAGAAAGTGGGTCCAAGGGGTTCAACAGTGGCTCGGAAAGAGGGGTTCAAAAGGGTCAAGTGACTTTAATGGCCGGCCATGAACTTTTAGTGGCCTCTCAGGTGTGTACATCACAGATATGTGGTTGAAAGTTGGAGAAAAAGGGTCCAAGGGGTTCAACATTAGCCCGGAAGAAAGGGGTCAAAAGGGTCAAATGACCTTAATGGCCGGCCATGAACTTTTAGGGGCCTCTCAGATGTGTAGATCACAGATATGTGGTTGAAAGTTGGCAATGCTAGCTCTAAGGTATTCAACATTAGCCCGGAAGTTAGAAAAAACGGGCGCCGGGAGGCTCGGGAGGAGAGATAACTGGCTGTCGCAACAATTGCTGGCCTCCCACCCTTCAGTGACCTTCCATGTGATAAAACAGAGGTACCTGCCAAAAATGAGCGAAAACCGTTGCAAGACGAATGTTCCGGAGCCAAAACACGTAGTTCGAGGTCCCGGAAATGGGCTGTTAAGCACCGAAAATCGTATTTGACCTCGAAGTGGGTTTCTCAGCCCTCAGTGTCCCTCAAAATGGATGAAATAGGATGTATGCCAAAAATCAGGGCAATAGGAGATGGTTAAGCGGTCCCGAACCGAGGCACACGGCCTGACGGCTCCGAAAACCGGGAACCGGACTCCGAAATGGGCAAAATGGCCTACGGCCACCAAATGTAGCCTACGGACATTGAGAGATGGTCTACGGGACCTCTCTCTCCCCTCAGGGAAAGAAACAGAGAAAACCGAGTCAGGTTCGCAAACCGAGACAAGGCACAGAAAAGGGTTCGGAAGTCCGGAGGCAGGGCTTACGGCCGCGACCCTGAAACTTCTGAACAAGCACTTTATGCAACATCACCAAGCGCTCAATCGGTGACGTCTGAGTCTTAAGGTCGGTCAAAAATGGGGTGTCTACACCTAACTCCATTTCCTTTTGGATGAAGTCTAACCCTCAAGAAACCAAATGACCTTTTTCTTATAATATTTCTAGCTGATGCATCATCTAATGGACGATAGTTCAATCATTCTAGTTCATAACCGTCTTGATAAAAAAAACCTTAAAACCTGTAGAAAAAATATTTTTGATTATTATTCTTATTTATTATTTGATTTTGATCAAACTTTTTTTTCTATTTACAAATAACAACATAATAAGAAATAATGAGAGAAAATAATTGAAATTTGGAGAAGAAGATGAAGGGACTTGAATATAAAGAATATGTGATTCGGGTGTATCATGATAAAAAAAATAATATGTCATTTTAGGATTTAATGTATATTGTCCTTATTAGTAAATTTATATTAGGATATAATAGGAAATAAAATTTCAAAATATTAGTTGGGCATGCTGAATTTTTTTTTGGGCGCAAATAGAATCACCCAAACTAGACCACATAAGAATAACTATGGGCTTGACCCAACTAGACTGACATAATGAGGCCAATCCAATCAAGAAGTCCACTAAATAAATTAATTAACAACCACTCTAAATAGAAAGAAAGGGTATGCCTAAACTCTGCACATAACAACACCCTCTTGGTTCTTTGTTTCTTTCTTTGAATGCTCACTAACTTCATCATTCATTAGAGTGCCTTCTGGCTGGAAACCACCGGTTGAATCGCATGAATGATGTTTTGCTTTGCAAATACGTGAGGTGGAACGTATCTCTTTGTTGAATCTCTCCATCAATCTACGTGAGTTAAAGTTTAGGTTTACCAAAATCTAATATCCAAACACAACATCAGTCATTTTTTAAAAAAAGACTTCACTATTTCTCTCTCTTTTTCCACAAAATGGTGCAGTTAATAAGTTGTCACAAAATCTGCAGTTACAGACGCTCTAGCTCCACCAAAACACATATTGCTATTCTGCCAATACCACTTCAAGAAAGTTAGATGGTGGAAGCAAAATTAGGAATGGACTTTGTAGAATATGAGAATGAGAACCCCAAGGGTTTGGCCTGGTGGATGGATGACGCTTAGGACTTGGGGCTTTGCTTGCTCTAAGGTCTCCGGTTTGAGTCCCCTTGCCAGCAAAACTCTTGGGCCACGGATTGCAGGGAATAAACCTATTTCGAAAAGTTTATTTGGATTATAGGGACTTAGTCTGTTACACGCAAACTTAGCTAAGATACCTTACATAGAAATATATATATATATATATGAAAATGAGATGCAATATAAGGTCAAATGACACTACATTTTCAAAATATTTCAATAGGTGTTTGGTTGAGGATTATTCAGTAAAATTAAGTACCAAAAGTTATTAGTAAATGGCTTCACATAAGTCTGCCGCCAAGAGAATTTTCAAGTGTCAAGTATTGTGCATGTCTGGGTGGTCTTTCAACTCCTTTCTCCACCCCTGGATCAATATTTCTCGCTTCTTGATAAGCTCGGACTTGGTCTTCAACTCTTCTTCCATCAGAGCAATCTCTTGTTAAAAATACTTACAACATGTTAGTGCAAAGAAAACAACTGAATTCATGTTATAAGTATGTATGTTAAGAGAAGTAAAAAGATTCTAAGTTCAACTCAGACTTGTTTGCTCAAGCATTTTTGCAATGTGATTACAAGTCCACCTGCTTGAACAGGCGATGAATGATAGAGAAAAGAAAAGGAAAAAATCAGAGGATATTTGGATACATAGTGGAAAATAATGAGGAAAGAAAATACAATCAAAGTATGTGAGATATTTTTGGTTCCATATATGGTTTCTCCTTTTGTTTCTCATGATTTCTCATCATTTCATATTTTTTTTTGTTAATAATGTCTTTTCTAGCAAATAACAATCAGAAATCCTAAAGCTGCAATGAATTGAAATTTACATTGGTTGTTAAAGAAACATGCGGAGCTCCTTAGCATTTAATCATCAAAATTAATCTCTACCCTATCTAAGAATGTTTGGACGTTTTTTCATTTCCTTCATTTTCATTTTCTACTTTCATGTTTTCATGTTTTCTAAAACAGTTTTTAGAAACAGTTCACCAAACAAGAAAGAAAACACAACTGAATGGGGTAACAATGACGCATACTTAATATGGCAAGAGAGAAAAGCAAGCATTAGATAATTTGGTTGAATTGTTCTAATGACATAAACGTCCTGCCCATCATATGAGATTCTCTTAACAATCTTCATGATTTTCAGGTGATATATTTTTCAAACCACAGTGAATTGGGGGAACCTCGGCAATCCTACTGATTCACACGTACAATGAGCGCTTGTAAGAGAGAGAGAGCAACAGTACCGAGCTTCAAGAAAACCATTATGATAAAACAAAATATGGACCAGAGGCAAGCCCAACTTTTCTTTTTCATAACTAATAGGTGGTGGTGGTGGTGTTGGCATATTTTGACATGATTACAGCTGAACCGATAGAAACAAAGGCTAGTCATCAAGCTTTGAGCTGTGTGGTGACCGAAGGAAAAGCCTGAAGCAATTGCCCAGCCCAACATCACCACCATGCTAATCATGAGAGTGATCCCATAACAAACCTTCTTCCTCCAAAGTTCAGCTCGGGTTTGGTAGGCCATATGCCGGAATAGTGAGAGTGAGATAAGAGGAGATTTATGGATCAAAGAGGTTTGATAATACTTGATGTGTAATAAAGGTTGATTATGAGCAGCTTGTATTGGTTTTTGGTTCTGTATTTTTTTGTTTTGAAAGGAAACTTGTAACAGCTTTTGCTTTGTTACACAATAAATTCCCTTTGTAACCAACGACCTATTTGGAACCAAGGCCGTTGGAAATTAATGGGATATATATAGGTATGATTTGTATGGGCGCTCAGCTCAGAGTGCCACGGCCTCATTTGACAACATCAAATTTTAGCCTAAGAGTCAAAAAATAATTAAAAAGTAAAAAAGTCAACAAATTATACAAAAAAAATCAAAAATTCTCTTTTCTCTTTACGTTTTGCACATCTTTTTTTAAAAAAAAAACTAAAAAATCATCCCAAATATACCATTTTTTTTTAAACCTCATATATTTGCTAAAAAATCAAAAAATTACTAAAATAACATGTTCCCAAACAAGGTCACGTGACGATATAGTCAACAAATGAGAAATTTCATAACTCACTCAGGTTGAAAAACTTAAAAATATATATAACTGATAACTAGACTCAAATTGCTAAAATTGATAGATTAAGAATCATTGATTTCTTGAAATGCCATTCCACATCAAGTGAAATCTTTAGAGTTTGACACACGGTCCTTTGAGAAAAAGAAAAAAAAAAAAAGGAAGAAAGAAAGGAAAAGAAAATGATCAAATAATTTGAAAACTGAAGACCTAACAAAAAGCCACAAATTGGACATAATTTTTAGATAAACAGCAATGCAGTGCATACGCGCGCAACATTATGGACACCTTACAATGGATGTACAACAATCAACCAAACTTAGTTCCATAGAGCAAGAACATGGTGATCATGGGGTATTCACACTAGATTTGTAGTCCTCAGAGGACGGTCGGTTGTCCAATTCAGATTGTCGAATGTCCTCAATCATTCTAACAACTTCACTCATATTGGGCCGCATATCTGGCACCTTTGCAACGCACGCGAGTGCAATTTGAAGCATTTGCACCATCTCTTCCTCGACATTTTGGTGACTCATTAGCTCCGGGTCAAAAACCTCAGCTGTCCATTCCTCCCTAACTACAGACCGGACCCACCTTGGGAGATCAACCGGATCATCATGCCCTGCGGACTTGAGTGGGGCCTTGCCTGTCAACATCTCTAGGAGTAGGACACCAAAGCTGTAGACATCGGATTTTTGTGTGACTTTTCGGGTCTCACTCACTTCTGGGGCACGGTATCCAGGGCCTCGAGATGGGGTTGCTAGGAAGTTAGTTAGAGGAGTCAAGCCATAATCAGATACACAAGCATTGTGATCTTGGGTGAGGAGGACATTGGAGGACTTGACGTTTCCATGGGTGAACTTAACGCCGCCCTCAGAATGGATGTGGGCAATTCCCCTGGCAGTTCCAAGTGAGATCTTCAACCGCGAGTCCCAGTCCAGTGGATTTCTTCCTATGCCCCTGTTACCTGTTTTTTGTGCATAAATGAGATGAGGAATTAGAAGTAGAGAATTGGTATGAGTGATATACGTTCAATAAACCATTATAAAGTGCATGTTTCATGTTCTTCAAAATGCCATTGCTGATTTACAGATATCAATTCATATAGCAGCTTATTTTTCAACATACAAGTCTTTAAAAGATGAGACCGGCATTTTTGAAGGATATTAGAATAGCTATGTTCTTTTCTTTACCACATATGCACCGGGCTGCCACTGTTTGATTGTTTTATCACCAGATATCAACCTATTTTTGCATAAACCACACACTACAAGAAAAATTCAATATTGCAGCATTTATAAGAAGGCATTTACGTGAACATTGAATATTAGTGGTGGTTTTCAAAAAATGCCATCATTAACCCTCCTATTACAACATTTAAAAAGCTGTCACAAGATTCAATTGAGCCTTGTACAATGGATACGACCTTTGACTGATTTCATACAAATATAGCTTCCATTATTTCCTAATTAGCCACAGTTGGGTTAGGCGATCATATCGCAGTGTGAAAGTCATTCTAGAAACTATCCCAATAAATAAGTCTGCTTTCTGCTTTGAAAGTCATCAAATTGATTCCATCCAGTACTAGTACTCACAAAAGTGAGAGATTTGAACAAAATTTTAGCTTAATTTCTGTAGCCTTTGGCTGCTTATTTTAATTGGACGCCCTATGGATAAACATGGTATAGAAAATGAAATTTTTAATGCTTCCACTTTCAAAGAAACCTTTCATCTTTCCAGAATTTCACATTACACATTTCTTAGTGAACTCTTTCTTCCATGCTCTGATATGCTTTTTATTGTACTATTTTTATGCTATCATCAGAGCAGAAAAGGATTTCCTTCTTCTCCTCCTTGTTCTTCTTCCTCTTTATTTATTTATTTATTTATTTATTTTTTATATAGAGAATACATTGTAGTAAGTAGCTTCCTCTGAGAGCTTTTATGAATAGATTTAGTACAATTGTTTTTTTTAAGATTTTGATTATGTGATGTTTTCAAGCATTTTGTTCATGTGTGAAGTTATCCTGCTGCTTAAATTGATCATAAAGAGTTACTTATTCTTCGCACTAGAGTAAAAATAATGAATAAATCAACTAATTTTTTGAAACCAAAATAGAGCATTACTGAATATGTTACTGCAAATGAAGGAAGAAAAGGAGTTTAAATACCATGCAAGAGAGCAGACAAGCTGCCTGTTGGGATGTAATCGCAGACTAGAAGTTTCTCATCCTTGGAATAGTAATAAGCACGGAGTGGCAGGACATTGGGATGCTGCCCCACCCTCCCTACATCCTCCATTTGCTGTTCAAATTCCCGCTTTCCAACCACAACTTCCCTCAACCTTTTCACCACCACCATTACGCCCTCATCCAAAACAGCTTTATAGGCCGTTCCATAACTTCCCTTCCCAAGAACTTCAGCTGAAGCCCTCAATAAATCTTCAAGATCAAAGTTATAAGAACATTTTCCGAAAAAGACCAACTTGTTCTTCTCAGCTTCCTGCACCCCGCTTCCAAAGTCCTCAGGCTTCTTGCTTCTCCCACCATTAGCAGCCTTTCCTTTCAATAAACTACCACCGCCACCATTTTTCTTTTTCAAGCAGCAGAAGAAGAACACTAAAACTAGAAGAAGCAGAATTGAAGAGACCCCAATTGCAATGGCAATGATGGCACTTGTCCCGAACTTTTTATTGTCGCCAGAATTTTGTTTTCCAGAGATTGTTGGTGAGGATGGAGAATAAAAAGGAGCTGGAGAAGGGGAGCTCAAAGAGCAATCAGTCAAAGGTGGCCCACATAAAATAGAGTTCCCTGTGAATGAAGAAATTGGGAATTTCCCGAGTGAATACGGAATTGACCCATTCAGCATGTTATAGCTCAGATTCAGTAGCTTGAGCCTTGGGAGGTTTAGGTCGGGGATAGCACCAGTGAATAAATTGACCTGGAGCCTCAACACAGTGAGTCGAAGCAAGTTCTTAATTGTTGGTGGAATGTTACCGCTGAAGGAGTTGAAGGACAAATCTAATACATTGAGTTGGGCGGAAAGAGAAGTGGGCATTTCACCAGAGAAGTTATTATGCTGAAGATAAAGGGATTGGAGGGATGGGATGGAGGTGATATCAGAAGGCAGATTTCCATAGAGGTAGTTGGATCGGAGGCTCAGTACTCTGAGAGCATCGAGATTTCCAATACTATTGGCTGGGATGGGGCCTGATAGTCCAACACCGGGTAGACGGATGGCAATCACTCTTGTTTTATCATCATTGCAGGTGATACCGACCCAAGAGCTGCAGACAGAGATGTTAGAATTCCAGTTGAGTTTTCGGATATGCGGAACAGCAGAAGCAAAGTCCAGAAGGGACTGTCTATCAGAGTTCAGGTCACCAATAATCAGGGGAATGATAGGCAGTAGGATAAAGATGGAAGTAACCACTTGAAAGAATTGGAGCTTCATGAGGAGCTTCAGTGTGGGGTATTTGCTAATCATATCAATGATTCAAATATGACCTCAGCAACTCTTGTTACTCTCCTGGTTCAACGATGGATACCTTGCAATGAATTAGCTCATCATGCATGTATCTGGAGGAAGCAGCAATATTAGTAAAAATAAGAACACAGCTATTCTGTTTTTTATTACAAGCATAGGAAAAGAAATGCAAAACAATTTCTGAGCATTGATAGAAATTGAATAAATGAGGTCCAACTGCAAATAAAAATAGATTGAATATCTTCCAATGAAGCAGAAACGATATTGCAAAGATAAAGATTAAAAAAGAAAAAGAAAAAGAAAAAAAAGCAACCTCACATAAACACCACCACAAATTTGAACATAATGGGCATGCCAGGGGATATAAACAAAAGAAGATATTGCCTCTGTGAACATCCTGCAGAAAACGAGGACACACAATTCTGTCCATGATTGATTAAAAGCATAGCTTCCAAGAAATATTCCGAGTTCTACCCTTATCACCGACAGAAGTTAAAATTAAATCATACAACTAGCACCAATATTCTCACTAACTCTTGCTTTATAGTACCTTTAAATCTGAAGGTCGATTGTTTATACTTCTTCCCCTTCTGCACATTTTTAAGCATGGTTTCAGTTGATTGTAGTCTTGAAGCCGAGAATAGTCAAATGAAGTGAAGCATTGAAGAAGTTAAGGGTTGAGATGTTAACAAAATGATCATTTTGAATATTCTTCAATAATGAAAAGTAAAGCTGATTTTATCTTTTTCTTTCCACTATTGAAAATCTTTTTGAAAATAAATTAAAAACTTAAAAGTTTGGGAACAAAGGGAAACAGAACTCCACCACTCTTAAAAAGGAGAACCATTATTTTAAAGAGAAACATAACTCCACTACTCTTTAGTTTATAACTAGTACAAAAGTAGCATCAAGTGTAGAAAGAACTGGAACATAGACCCTCCTTATAGAAAATGAGCCAACCCTCAATTTTAATTTTTTAAGTCCAGTGCTTCATGTGGAGAAATAATGGTATTAGCATATTTTATTTTACTCCTTTTTGACATTGTAATTGTAACTCTAATTAAGACCCTTCAGATTTCAATATAATAATCTTCTCCCTTACATACAAGGACACCTAGCTTTATTATCTAAAGAAGAAGAAGAATGTCAGGGCAGTATAACACATGATCCCTGTGAAAGAAACTTCTATTTTCTACAAAAATAGGGCGCATCAATGAACAGAGTTAAAAATTATCAATGTGCACTTTAGGTTGAAGATTTGGGGAAAAAAATAAGAAACCAAGAGGGAAAAATGTTCTTGGTTGACTTTAAAATAGAGGGAAATAAAAATAAAGGTCACTTTTTACATAGATTAAGATGTATCTAGCAGAAATGTTGCACTTAGAAGAGTTAAAAACAATTAGAAAAAGTAATCCACAAAGAAAAGCTAAGTCATTATAGAGGATCTAGACCAAAAAGAAAAAGAAAAAGATTCATCATAAAGAAAAAGCAAAAGCCCAGTTGTTCATTTGTTCTGCAAAAGGAAGGTATTCGAGGCTAGAAAGTGGTCTGTTAGCATTCTCAAGAACTCTCTGTCACTAACTTGCACCAAACCTCACACCAATCATCATGTTTATAGCCTAGACTGTGGATCATGTGCCAAGAATTATGCCCCGGGAATAAATAAAGATAAGATTAGACAACTAAATACTGAGAATATCAACCAAAAATTGGGTTAGATTAGATGCTCATGGCAAACAGCCTATAACACTCGTGTTGTGAGGGGTTGTGTATTTTTTTATGCTCGGATTTACTGCAAGGATGTTTTACGGAGGCTGGAGGACCAAGGCATTAGGCCGAATCATGTATTTCTGTGTTCTCTGTGTTTGATCTATTTTATTTACTGTTTTGTGGATTTGGAATGTTCAATTATCACATAACAACTCAAAAGACACACAAATGGCGTGATATTTGCAGACGGGGTGGCACCACACATGTGAGAAGGTATTCAGTCAACTTTTTTCTTTTTCACACATTTAATGGATGTATTTCTATGTTGGTCATCCTTAAAAGAAATTTTTGAATACCTTGAGATGAGTTGCTTGGATTATCAATTGTCATCTTTGAAAAAGAAAAAAATTCAACATCTTGAACTGATTAGATTGCCATTTTTATCCCTCCAAAAAATAATTGAACACCTTAGTTGTCGATGTGAGCTCATAACCCAAATATTGAATTCCCTTTTTATTTTTATGTCCAGTCAACCCTACTCAAAGTTTAGAATTAATTAGAGTGGGTCCTTAAAAAATTGGCGAAGCAATAATGATAGTATCATCTCAAATACAAATCCCTTTTAACAGATTGCTCATTTTGAGATTTTGGATAAAAGATCTTATAAAATAAAAAATTTGAAGGAAAGATCAAAAATAAAAAAAAATGTCTACCAAAAAACAAAGAAGCTAAGCTTACAAAGTTATTTTGTCAATTAAATCAGTTTTACTGAATTTCTCAATTTTTCTTCACTGATAATTGAAGAAAATTAATAAAAAATATTAAAGAAGAAAATGGCCGATTAAAAAATGGTTTCAAACAATAATAAATGAATACCTTAAGTCTGTGTTTAGATCATGAATTTGAGTAAGGATTTGGAAGGAAAAAGAAAAAAGTTGATAAAATGTTAATGAAATATACTTACATTTCATTTACTTTTTTCCTTTTTAGTTTCCGAATCCCTATCAAAATCCGTAATCAAACAGACCTCATGAAATTGGGTAGGAATTTGGAAAGTGAAAGGAAAAGAAAAAGGTCAGTTAAATTGAGAAGAGATTTGGAAAGTGTAAGAGAAAAGCATATTTCTTTTTTCAAATCTCTACTTAAATGGATAATCCAAATGCAGTCTAAATTTTTTTTTTAGAGTCGTTACTGTTTGTAGACAAGACAGAGCATCCATTTTGGTTCTATTAACAGAAGATATCACAATTTATATAACTCAAAAATTGCAAAAAAACTAAAGTAGAGAAAGAGAGAGAGAGAGAGGCTCACAAGAAAGGAAACAAGCAGAAAGTCTCCAACTCCAAGGCATTCAGGACTTGTACTCTGTAAACACACAATTCATCATTAGATTTACAAATTATCCAGCAAAATCAAAACCCTTGTAACTAGCTCCCATTAACACATAATTCATCATTAGATTACAGATTCTCAGCCACAAAATTGAAAAAGAAAAGTCAAAAAAATCAAAGCCCTTGTAGCTAGCTTCCTTATATTTCATCAATTGAGATGAAGAGTGAAGCTGAGAAAAATTTACATATTTGAAATGAAAAAACACAAAAACAAGGCAAACTGATTGTCAACTACAATGTCGGCAACGCCATTAAATTTAAAAAAAAGAAAAAGAAAAAAAGAAGAAGCTTTTAGGACAAACCTACCAAAGTTGTGAAGAGGCTCACAAACTTTACAGGTATGAAACCTTTGCCTACCCAATTTTAATGATTGAATTGAAATGAATGAAAAAGAAGAAATGAAAGCTCCTACACATACGCGTGTATATATATATATATATATATAGAGAGAGAGAGAGGACTTGCAAAGTTCAAATCAAACTACGCATATATCCGTTGTTTTTATTTTTGGTAATAAATACAGTTGTAGTGTGGTTTTTAGAGGGCTTTAAAGCCGAGCCGTTTCGCTCCAGCTCATCCTTTTATGTAGGTCGAGTCATTAATGTTTTTTTTTTTAAACCAAGGATTTGATTGGTGGATGAAAAGCGGGACTCAGGGATTACCCTTTCTTAAGGGTTGTTTGCAATGTTTTAAACAACCCACTCGTTACTACCAGCCACCTTCACTCACTTACTCACCACCAGCCACCATTACTCGTCATTCGCCATCCGCCATCCACTCGCTATTACCACCACCCACTCGTTACCACCAGCCACCGTCACCCACTTACCCACCCACCATCACCACCCGCTACCTACCCGTCACCACCACCCACCTACCACCACTTTCTATCCGCCACCCACCTGCTACCACCACTTACCACCTGCCACCGTCACCCACCCACCCACCACTACCACCTGCCACCTACCCGCCACTACCACCCACCCGCTACCCACCGACATCACTTTCCACCACCGTCTTTCGCCGCCACTTGCCACCACTTGCTATTTCTCACTTTTTTTTATATTTTTAAATTTTTTTAAACATTTTGTCAATTACCAAACGCGTTTGTAGTTTATGTTTTTCTAAAAATAAACAAAAATCAATTTATAAAATTTTTATAAATATAAAGTGAAAACGTAAATGTTACCAAACAGATCCTTATATGTGTTTTTAATTTTTATTATTTTTTTTAAACTTTTTTAATTCCTCTAACAAAGTAATACTTAAAAGTCAAAAGTTTTTTTCTGTTATTTTTTAAAATGTTCATTGAAGACGAAATGAAGTCAATAAAAAAGTCAGTCCTAAACAACTTCTAAATCTTATTTGGTTTTAATTTTTTTTTTTAATTATACCAGTTAATTTATTGCATTTTGAATCAAGTTATAATAGAATCATTTTCTCTATTTCTCAATTATATATTCTCACTTTACTGTACTTTCGAAACCATCAACCATTGACCACATCTCCTTTGGTTGTGGTAGAGGATTTAAAATATAATCTCCTTTGGTTGTGGTAAAGGATTTAAAATATAATGGTGAGAGAAATAATAGTGAAAAATATATGAGAAGATAGATTTTATTTTTTTTTCAATTTTTGCCTTAAAAAATGTAAGAGAACTTTCTTTTAAGTGGCCTATAAATCAATGTAATTGCATTTCCATAAGTAGGGAATAATTCAATGTAATTTCACTTTTACAAAGATGAAAATTAGAGTAAGTGAGAGTTGTGTCTTATATCATATCTTCTACTTTTATTGAACCCAAATTATTTTGAGTTGTTCTTATTTAAATTTTTTTTTCCCCAAAATATCATGTGCCAGTCACATGACAATTTTTGTTAATAAATTTGACTTGATCAAATATATAAAAGGTTGATTGTTACAATATGTAGACACTGCATTTTTGACCGTCCTCAAGATTTGGACGTCACCGCTTGAACACTCGGTGATCATTCATGTTTGTGTTCGTCTTGAGTTCCCGGAAGTCTCGGCTACGCGCCTTGCTTCAGGATCTCTCGACTCGACTATTTTGTGTCTGGTTTTGCAACAAACACTTGTGCTTTGCCTTGGAGGGGCAGGGAATGGCTTGTGGGCCATCCCCACACTCCACCAGCCATGGCTTGAGGCCACCGGCTGTGTTTTGTTGCCACCGGCCAAATGCTTGGCCGACCGGCACTATAGATGGCCGGCCGACTATTTTTTTTTTGGTCAATTGCATTTTTGGCCTGCCGACTATTGTGTATCTGCTTTTGCAGATATTTTTGTGCGGCTGGCATACACTGTCACCCCCTCCATACACGTGTATGGAGGGATTGCCCTCTTGTTAGCTTCCTTTGGAAGCTTTACAAGACTAATTGTCTATAAAAAAGAACCTTTTCTCTCTTGTTCAGGGGTTAGACAATTTAGACAACATTTTCAGAGCTTGAGATTTAGGGTTAGGGTTTACATATATCCTCTATCTCTCTCTCTCTCTCTCTCTCTCTTGTGTTTAGTGTGTGTTTAGTCTCATTTTTGTGCACAAACACCCACCATCATACCTTTTCTTAGTTGCTGAGGTACCAGAGGTCTTTCCTTGAAGCTTTTGGACTGGTTTGGAACCAAAAGAGCTGCTGGAACATTGTTTGTGAAGAGGGTCTACAAGGGTAAGACTTTTGTCCCTTTTTATCCTATTTTTGCAAAGCTTTTTAGCCTATCTTGCATCTGTTTTTGAGCTTAGCATATAACATATAAAAGTCTTGTTTTTGTCTGCTCTAAATAGTTTGTTAAGGGTGTTTTAAGCTTTGGGGTTGTTTGACCCCTCTTAAGGCTTGTTTGCCCTTTATTTTGTGCCATTTTGGTTGAGCTCTGGGACCATTGTGCTTGGACCTCCTCACCACTGAAATCTTGAGGGATTTCAGAGGTGAGGATGGTGCCTTGAGGTCTTAGAAAGGAGAGGGCCACCCCCTCTCCTTGTTGTCCTTGAAACGGGCTATTTTTGCCTCTTGAGGGAGCATCTAGTTTAAGTATGTGTTGACCATGCCTTGACTGATATTTATGCTTATTTTGCCATGAAATAGCATTGTGTTGAGTTGGTTTGGACACACCTTGCATGCTTTGCATACATGTCTTGTAATGCCATCATTTAGCCTTAACATGCATCTAGACTTTGACACTTGTTCAAGCATGTTTTAGGCCTTGCTTTGTAAAGCTTTTGTACTTGTTTTTCCATGCTTAAGGTCTGCCTTTAGTTGTTTTGGTTGACCATGGTATGCATTGCATAGCCCCTTTACATTGTTTAGCTTGTAGGCTTTAAATATGTGAAGTGTTGAGCATGCATTGTTTGATTTATTTCAGCGGTTTGACACCACTTATAGCATCATTTCAGTCCTCATGACATGCTTGCATGCTTGCCTTTGATGCCTCTTTGATGCCTTATGAGGTTGTGCCTTATGCTCCATGTTTGGTCATTGTGCATGCCCTTGAATTTAAGTCATTTAGATGCCATCTAAGTGGTATTTAGGCTTTGTTTTAATACGCTAAAACTCTGTTTTTGGTCATTTAATTCATGCCATATTTGGTTTTGCTAAGGGTAGTTCAATACCTCCTTAGCTTGCCTTGAGTTTTGGACCTCTAATTGCATGCTTATGGTTGTCTTGTTGGCTTGGTTTGGCACCATTTTAACATGATTTTCAGAGCTTAGGTTGCATGTCATTAGTCCATGTTTTTGTGCTTACAAGTTGTCTTCATATGCTTAAGTGTTGGACCATATTTGCATGCATGCGTATGTGTGTGTTGGACCTCACTTCCATAGTAATGGCCACTGATTTTGGCAAGCTTTCAAGCTACCCATGTTAGTTTAAGCCCACCCCTTTTGCATGTTGCTGTATGCCCACCTTGTATGTTGTTGCATATTTGTGTGTTGTTGCATGATTGGAGTTGCATGATTGAATAAAGTCACATGCTTGCTTGCTTGCATGCTCGAACACCCACATTGTGCCTTGCATACTTGTTAGTTGCATTGTCTCATGCCCTATGTCTTGCATGACCATTGTATGCCTTGTATGCTTCTTAGCATTGTCCATGTTGCATACTAGTCGACATGCTTAGGATTGCATTACATTGGCATGCATGCTTCCCCTCTTGAATTGCTTGTGATAGAGGTTGAGTTCAATTTGCTTGATTATGTGCATTGCATTCCATATCAAAATGCATACTTGGTTCCTTGGGCCATCATGCATGGAAATACGCGATTGGTGGTCCGAGAATCGAGAATCATATCCCTTTGAGTCATAAATATGATAAGGAGTGTGGTTGGTGCATACATTGCTTGAAATGCATTGCCATGCCAAGTTCTGTCCTTTGCTGCTGTCAAACCAGTTTTTGCAGGAAGATTTGACCGGCCGACCATCTTAAGTGCCGACCGGCCATCCATAAGCAGCCGATGGATTAATTTGTGGCCGGTGACCAATTCCCTCAGCCGGTGGTGTTCCACAACACTCAGAGAAGCAACCTTGGGAGTTGTGTAATTTTCAGAGAAGCAGAACAGTCAAAGCAGAGGCAACTTGTGCATGGCAGTGACTTTCCGAGCGGAGCCGAGCGCGCATTGCATTGGATCCTCTTCCCGAGGCTGTTTATTGCTTAAATTAGATTAATTAATTTGCTTAATTAATTAGGTGGTCTGTAATATTTAATTAGCTTGTTAGTTAGTTAAATTGTATTATTCTTTCGATCCCTCCGAGTGAGGGCTAACTTGTAATAAGTATGGGTGCGTGTGTGCATGTCTTCCAATCCCCCACTTCTTTCTCCCTTTTACTTACCTGCTTTTGATGGTTAGTATTAGGGCATATTTAAATTAGCATACCTTATGCTATGTATGCGTGCATCCATACATTTATCCTACATGCACCGGGCTCGGTACATCATACTAACTGCACTTGTATTTCAATTCCAAGTTAAATACCTGTTAGTTGCTGAGAGGGTGATTTATGCTCCGGTGTTGGGCCGAGGTATAGACCGAGCAAGTTGAGGGCCCAGCAGAGCATTGGGCCGAGATGATCGACTGTTCACCCGGAGATGGGCTACCCGAACTTGGGCCGGGCAGAGTTTGGACTGTGTGCTGCCCCGGACCGTGCAGAAGCTGCTCGGCCAGGAAGTGACCGGTCAGACCAGGATGCTCGGTCCGAGGATTGTCGAGACCAAACAGACAGAGAGACCGGCGCTCAGAAAGGCGCGGTCAGCCGAGGTAGTTGACAGACCGGCGAGAAGGCCGACCAAAGGAGGAGCCCGGGCTAAGCTTTGCCGAGATGCCGCCTAGCCCGGTCCTTCATTTGGTTATCCGGTTAGGCGCTTAAGGTATGAAGCATGGTATGACCGAGGTAGGGCAGCTCGGCTGCCGAGCTCCAGCTATGCTGACAGGCAGTTGAGAGCAGGTGATGAACGACATGGTTTATGCTGACAGATGGGATAGCAGAGCCACGTGTCAGGAGATGACAGGGAGTGGATATGGGGCTCAGAAGGTATATAAGCATGTCTGCGCCCCCCATACGCGATATACGAACATCTCTGTAAGAAAATCCTTACACTCAAACACTCTCTCCCTTCTCTCTATTCCCTCTAAGGTGTGTGCTAATTTGACCGTCGGAGGGTGTTTCCGGCCACACACCGCCGGGTAGCTCACTGTTATTTGCTCGCAGGTGATCAGATATCAACGGAACTCGGAAGAAAGGAATACGGGCACGCCGGAATATTTGCTCCTCGTACAATTGGCGCCGTCTGTGGGAACTTGACAGACAAAACCTTGTCTTCCAGGTTCATCTGATCGCCGTCCATGGCGAACAATGACGAGTTCCCGTCGTCCGCCATCGACGGAGCCACCCCGGAGTATACCCGAAGGAGAGAGGGACCTCCTGCCGTCCATCCAATGGCTGACTTGGGGACGCCCACTGGAGGACAGTCAGGAGACGCGCGGGATAAGCGCGGAAGGAGTCATGGGCGTTCACGCAGTCCAGACAGTCGCCGGCGGAGAGACTCACACGCCCGGCGACTGGAAAGCAAGTTAAAGGACCAAGACGCTGTCATCAGGCGGATGGCGGCGGAGATGGAGGATCTTAAGCGGCATGTCAAAGGGAAAGGTGTAGCTGGAGTGGGAGACCACAGTGAGCGCACCCCGTCCCACCGGTCAGGCGATCAGAGTCAGCGACGTACTCAGTCCATTTCCATCACCAGGAGTTACCAGGTTGGTGATTCCGACATGCGTGCAGAAAAGTCTAGCGCGCAAGACAGCACTTACAAACCCTCACGTCCGGCGACGACGTCGAGGTACTCTTATTCTGCTCAGTCAGAGGACCTATGGGCAGTGTTAAGGGAGCGGGCCCGCCGGCGCGAAGCTCAGAGAATACCTGCTTTCCAGCGGCTCTCCTACGGGGTTCACGGCAGCGAGGAGGTCGGAATGCCTCCACCCCGCCAAGCAATGCCAATATTCGAAGATACAGACTTGGCAAGGCTGAGTGCCACTCCTTTTTCCCTGGAAATAGAAACAACGCCGCTTCCAGCAGGCTTCCATCAGCCTAAGTTTACACTTTACGACGGAAAAACCGATCCGTACATGCATGTGAGCCACTTCCGACAGGTTATGGCCGGACATCGGCGCAATGACGGACTTATGTGCCTAATCTTCCCGTCAAGTTTAGGCGAGCTGGGCCTAAAGTGGTTCGAGAGGTTGCCGGAAGGGAGCATACAAAGGTGGCATCAGTTGGCCGAGGCGTTTGTTACGCGCTTCAAAACCAACACAAAAACACCAAAGGAAGTCGATCACTTGCTAAGTGTCAAGATGGAACCGTGCGACACACTGAAGGCGTACAATTCAAGGTATTGGGAAACCTTCAACGAGATCTTAGACTGCCCGGTCAACCTTGCTATCACACAATATAAGCGCGGTCTCCCGGTCGGACATAGACTGCGGGACTCGCTTACCATGCACCAACCGACCTCCATGGGCCAGCTCATGCAGCGCATCAATGAGCACATCCGAGTAGAGGATGATGCGTTGGCTTCCACCGTGAAGGCCACTCAGGTCGGAACAGACAAGAAGACAGCAGGCAAGGTGCACGCAGTTGGGCAAGAGTCCAACCGCTCAAATGACCGAGCAGAGGAATCAGACCGAGGTTCAAATCGAAAAAACCGGGGTAGTGGACGTCGGAATGACCGGGATGATTACCCCCGAGATGACGTCGAGGACGCAAACAGAAGAATGAAGGCAAGGACTGGCATAACCACGGTCTTCAAGATTCCAATCTATCGCATACTTAGCGAAATCCGAGACGAGGAGTATGTCCGGTTTCCTGTTAAGTTGGGCGATGGACAAAAGGGGTACAATCCGCGGTATCGTTGTACGTTTCACCGGGAGAGGGGCCACCGGACTGAGGATTGTTTGCCTTTGCGACAACATTTGGAAGAATTGGTTGGGGCCGGGCATCTGGACCTTTACATTGATGGCGGCGTGAAACCAAATCAGGCTCCGGTCGATCCCAGGGGACAGGATGACCGAGATGCACCACCACAAGGAGTTATTAATGTCATCCACGGCATCGTGGAACCGGAGCGCGTTTGCGAACTCCGGGGCATGATCAAGAAGGCAGAGCATATGAGGGAGGTTTTGTCAGTATAGCCTGCCATCAAAAGGGGGAAGACAGAGGAGAAAGATGTGATTAGTTTCACCTCAAGGGATTTAGAGCGTATTCAGACGCCGCACAACGATGCTCTTGTAGTAACATTACGCGTCAAAGAATTTGATGTTAGACGGATCTTGATCGATCAGGGAAGCTCGGTCGAGATCATGTATTATGATGCGTTCAAACAGCTCAAACTCCGTGAGACAGACTTGGCTCCGGCCACTTCACCACTGGTTGGATTTAACTCGCAGCCGGAGTGGCCATTGGGAAAGATTATCCTGCCGGTCAAAGCGGGATCCGTGGTCAAGCAAGTGGAGTTTTGGGTGCTACAAGTGCCTTCAACGTACAACCTTATCCTTGGAAGAGGATGGCTTCACGCCATGCAAGCCGTAGCATCGACCTACCACCAGGTGATGAGATTCCCCTCGGCTATGGGGGCAATCGAGGAGATTTGGGGTGATCAGGTCATGTCCAAGCAGTGCTTCGTGGCGGTCAACGGGAGCCGGGCAGCCAAAGGATTCGTTCAAATGATCGAGGGACCGGAGGACCGGAGTGTCTTGGATGATGTTGGCACCAAAGCAGAAGACAAGGCTGTTGAAGAATTGGTTGAGGTGCGGATTGATGCCGAGCAGCCGGACAGATTCTTCTTGCTCGGTTCAAGTCTCTCGGCCATGAAGAGAACCGAGATGATTGAGTTTTTGATGGCGAACATCGAAGTCTTTGCATGGTCGCCCTACGACATGCCTGGTCTTGACCCAAGCTTTATCTGCCATCACCTCAATGTCTTCCCTGGAGCAAAGCCAGTCATCCAGCGAACAAGGAGATCGGCGCTGCATCACGCCGAGGTAGTAGCAGAGGAGGTAAAGAACTTGCTTGAGGCACGAGCAATACAGGAAGTGCACTACCCTCGGTGGATTTCCAACACGGTAGTGGTGCCCAAGAAAAATGGAAAGTGGCGAGTTTGTGTCGATTACAAGACAGTCAACCGAGCTTGTCCGAAAGACAGCTTCCCTTTGCCGCGCATTGACCAGCTAGTGGATTTGACGGCTGGACACAATCGGCTCAGTTTCTTGGATGCGTACCGCGGCTATCACCAGATTGCCATGCATGGGCCTGACCAAGAGATCACCTCTTTCACGACTCCAAGGGGACTCTTCTGCTATCGAGTTATGCCCTTTGGTTTGAAAAACGCCAGGGCAACCTTTCAGAGGATGGTGACCAAAATGTTCGCTCCTTTGCTCGGCCGGACAATGGAGGCTTACATCGATGATATGGTGGTAAAGAGCCGACATGAGGCACACCATTTGTCCGACTTAGCCGAGATGTTCGCCATTCTGAAGAAGCACAAGCTGCGCTTGAACGCCTCGAAGTGTGCCTTTGGCGTGGGATCCGGGAAATTTTTGGGATTCTTAGTCACGAACCGAGGCATCGAAGCAGACCCTACTCAGGTCAGAGCCGTGCAAGAATTGAAACAACCCAGCTCGGCTAAGGACGTGCAGCATCTGGCCGGGATGGCCGCCGCGCTTAATCGATTTATAAGCCGGTCATCAGATCGCTGCCGCCCTTTCTTTCAAGCATTGAAGTCAAAGTTCTCATGGGATGACGAGTGTGACCGAGCTTTGGCCGAGCTCAAAGATTATTTGTCTTCTCCGCCGATGTTGGTTACACCAGCGCCCGGTGAGGAACTCTACCTTTACCTTGCCGTCTCCCAGCACGCAGTAAGTGCGGTGTTAGTCCGGGCTGAAGGAATCAAGCACCTCCCAATTTTTTACGTAAGTAAGACCTTGCTGCCGGCTGAGACGAGGTACTTGCCGCTGGAAAAGATTGCGTTGGCACTGATGATGGCTTCGAGGAAATTGGCACATTATTTTCACGCCCATACCATCGTCGTACTGACCGAGTTTCCCCTCAAGGCCTTGTTTGAGCGCGCAGACTTTTCAGGCCGAATTTTAAAATGGGCGGTCGAATTGGGACAGTTCGATGTGAAGTTCCAGCCGCGCACCGCAATCAAAGCCCAAACCCTTGCCGATTTTGTTGCCGAGTTCTCACCTGGCACTCATCCGGTATGCCCGGTCAACATTGCCGAGGCAGATGATGAGACGCACACAATGCCAACCGAGGAACAACCAGCTGCAGAAGGTCGCGCCGCGGAGTTAGCGCGCACTATCGAAGTTCCCTCAGTTTGCACGGTAATACCTCCCGGTGCTGCGATGACGGAGTTGTGTATCACCAACCCATCCACTCTGTCCGGTACCGCATCACCAAGGGGGGAAGGAATGGTTCCACACAGCTCAGAACTTGATGATTCGCCTACGGACTTGGGCATTTTGAACCAACTTGCTGAGTCCGGTGTCGAATCATCAAGGGGGGGCGGAATGGTTCCAGACAGCTCAGAACCTGCGGCCGGCTTCACACCGCAACCTGGTGATTCGCCTACGGACTTGAGCATTACGGACCAACTTGCTGAGTCCGGTGTCGAATCACCAAGGGGCACTGAATTTGAACCGGTCAACACCAAACTTGGCACCGCACAGCCGAGCAGTTGTGATCCCATTGCCCTTCGCAACTCTCAGGACCCATCTGACTGCTGGAAGCTTTTTGTAGGGGACATGTGGAAGCTTTTTGTTGATGGAGCGTCCAACCGTCATGGTGCCGGCCTAGGTATTGTTCTTATATCCCCGGACGGCCTAACCATTGAGCATTCTATCACACTCGGCTTCCCGGCGTCTAATAACGAGGCTGAGTACGAGGCGCTTCTTGCTGGGCTCAAGAGCGCCATTCAAATGAAGGCTGCCGAGCTTCTGGTATATAGTGATTCCCAGCTTGTAGTTAACCAAGTTTCAGGGATTTATGAAGCGAAGGACGACAGGATGGCGAAGTACCAAGCTCTGGTCAGGGACCATATCAAGCAGTTTGAGGCAATCAGAGTCCAACGGATTGGCCGGGAAGAAAACAGCCGGGCTGATGAACTCGCCGGCCTCGCTTCCATGGTAGATGGTACGTCTCCAAACCCCCTGTTGATTGACTTTCTTCCGCGGCCAAGCATTGAAAACGCCGGGCAGACGGATGTACTCTGCGCCGAGCTAGTTCCTTCATGGATGGACCCCTTGATCTTGTTCCTCAGAGACCGGACTCTTCCAGCGGACAAGAAAGAAGCACACAAAATCCGGGTGAAGTCAGAGCGGTTTTGGCTCTCTCCATCAGGCGCGTTGTATAAGAAGTCCTTCACCGGTCCGTATCTCAAGTGCGTGCACCCAAACAGTGTGGAGGCCTTCTTGTTTGAAATTCATGAAGGCATTTGCGGCAGCCACATCGGGGGCAGGTCCTTGGCCTACCGAGCTATTTCGCAGGGGTACTGGTGGCCTAGCATGCAGGCCGACGCACAAAAATATGTCCGCAGGTGCGAGAAATGCCAGAAATTCGCCCATCAGATCCATCAGCCTGCCAGGGAACTTCTTCCCCTCACCAGTCCTTGGCCTTTCGCCATGTGGGGGCTAGATATAGTGGGACCATTGCCAACAGCACCTGGCAACCGGAAATTCTTCATCGCGGCCACAGATTACTTCACAAAGTGGGTTGAAGCTGAGCCCTTGGCAACCATCAAAGAGAAAGACGTGAAGCGATTTGTCTGGCAGAACGTTGTCACACGGTTTGGTGTCCCCAAGATTTTGATCTCTGACAACGGCACCCAGTTTGACGATCGCCTATTCAGAGGATTTTGTGAAGATCTGAAGATAGAATTCTACAACTCCACCCCGGCCTACCCGCAGTCCAATGGTCAAGCCGAAGCATCAAACAAGACTATACTGGATGGGTTGAAGAAACGGTTGGAAAAGGCTAAGGGCAAGTGGGCTGAAGAATTACCGAGCGTCCTTTGGGCATACCGAACAACCCCGCGACGTTCGACCGGGGAAACTCCTTTTGCTTTGGCTTATGGCATGGAGGCGGTCATACCATTGGAAGTTGAAATGCCCACCCTCAGAACTGAGAGTTTTGAGCCCGAACTAAATGCCGAGGCTATTGCCTTGGAGTTGGACCTAGCGGAAGAGCGCCGGGAGAAAGCCCTCATCTATGTGGCCGCCTACCAACAAGAGCTCTCCAAGAAGTATAACAAGACAGTGCACCCCAGACCGTTCAAAGTTGGGGATTGGGTTTTGAGGAAGGTTATGGGCAACACCCTGGTGCCAGGAGAAGGCAAACTAGGGGCAAATTGGGAAGGACCCTACAAGATCACTGGTCTGGCTGGCAAGGGGGCTTACCACTTGGAGGATCTAGAGGGAAGAGCCATACCCCGGCCATGGAATGCGGCCAACTTGAAATTGTATTATTTTTATGCTTTTTACTTTCCTCTTTTTGTAAAGCAATTTTTTGGCTTGCAAAGCAGAATGTAATTCTTTTTGTCAAAATTATAGAAGTCATTTTGCATTAGCACTTGGATTATTGTTTTAATGTTACGAACCGAGATGATATACTCCGGTTGGAAGAGTTGGTGTCTTGTCCAACTTAGGACTCCGAACCGAGATGGTGTACTCCGGTTGGAAGAGTTGGTGTTTTGTCCAACTTTGGATTCCCAACCGAGATGGTGTACTCCGATTGGAAGAGTTGGTGTCTTGTCCAACTTTGGATTCCCAACCGAGATGGTGTATTCCGGTTGGAAGAGTTGGTGTCTTGTCCAACTTAGGACTCCTAACCGAGATGGTGTACTCCGGTTGGAAGAGTTGGTGTTTTGTCCAACTTTGGATTCCCAACCGAGATGGTGTATTCCGATTGGAAGAGTTGGTGTCTTGTCCAACTTTGGATTCCCAACCGAGATGGTGTATTCCGGTTGGAAGAGTTGGTGTTTTGTCCAACTTAGGATTCCCAACCGAGATGGTGTACTCCGGTTGGAAGAGTTGGTGTCTTGTCCAACTTTGGATTCCCAACCGAGATGATCTACTCTGGTTGGAAGTGTTGATTTGTTCAACTTAGTTACAGCCGAAGTGGCTACTTCGGTTCATGAATTTGTCTTGTTCTGTTGAAGTGCTTAGACCGTGTTATGTATTTCGGTTCGATGAGTTATACTGAGATGTTTTGCTGAAGACAGGACTGATTACAACCGTGCATACACTTGCAAAAATTTGAATTTTCATTGATAAGAAATTCATTACAAAACGGAGGGGACAGAGCCCGGTTACATCAAAAGAGTTGATAGCAAAAATACAAAAACAAGGTAAAAGCAACCTAAACTAAGGGGGAAAGATTGGTGAACGCATCCTCGGCAGCATCAGCATCAAGGTCAATAGCTTGGCTTGCTTCTTGGGCGCCGGGCTCATCGTTGCCGGGCTGCTCGGGCACCTCGGCCTCTTCTTCCTCAAAATCTGTCTCCCCGTCCCCGTCCTCAAGTCCCTCCTCGGCCTCAGCCTGTAAAGCGCTGAAAACATCATTTGCATATGGCACAAGGTAGACCGGTAGAGAAGCTGGAGGAGGGTTGGCAAATACGTCGGTGTCAGAACTTTGGCCGAGCTGTTCGCAAGCGGATTTCCAGCCAGCCTTGAAGTATATGTCTTGTGTTGCAAAGACTTGCTTCTGGTAATTCTTCTCGGCCTCGTTGAAACCCGCGTTGTTGGCAGCCCGGCAGGCCTTCCTCTTCTCCTTCTTCAGAGTGTCAACCTCGGCCTGGAGCTCGCTATGTTTTTTCTCGGCTGCATTCAGTTGACCGAGCAGCCTATTATTATCATTGTTGGCCATCTCGAGAGAAGCTTTAGCCCGGCCGAGCTCGGCTTGAAGGCTTTCAACCTGGCTGGCAGTGTCATTGGCTTTCTGCCTAAGCCGGTGGATGCGCTCCAAGACCAAATGTTGTTTCTGAATGGCCTGCATAAAGAAGCAAAGTACATCAGAAAGGGGACCGAGCAAGAAGGACCGAGCAAACACTTGTGAAATATTAAAAAGAACGCCGACTTACCCTGGCCATGGACTTGACTGAGGATTTCACCAGCCGGGTGTCAGAGACGTGGTCGCTGCCGACCACGTCGCCCGGTAGGAGAAATGCTTTGGAGATATCGAAGGCGAGCAAATGTTCTTTGTCAGCCTTGATTGAAGCCGTCGCCGGGATGTCCTGTCCCCGGTGCTTCAGCTGAGGACGCCAAGCGGGCACGGGAGCAGGAGTTTCAGCTGGATGTTCGGTTGTCAGCTCGGCGACGAGCTCGGCGGAGGGATCTGCCCTTGGTCTCTTTCCAGCCCGGCGCGCTTCTCTGGCAGATTGCCCGGCAGCTGGAGCCGGGGACGCAAGGGCGACCACAGCGCTGCTGGATTGGCCAGCGGCTGGCGACCGGGTTATAACGCTCGGTATCTCGGCTGAGGTCGCGGTTAGAAGGTTTTTGATCCGAGATCTTTTGGCCATCTCTTGCTCGTCGGTTAACCGGATTAATGGGACGTCTGGTAGGGTTGGATCTGGAGGTGGCGAAGGAGCTCTGAGGAAGTCAGTTACTCTACTCCGGCGCGGAGCAGAATATCTGTAAGTCGGTGTGTAGCCGAGCAATTCGTTGCAGTCTCGGTGACGGTACCTAAGCACGGCCCGAATTGCCTCGACGTTGGGGAATTGGTAGTTGGCTTGCAAGGCTTGGATAGCTGCAAAAGAAACAGGGAAACCGGTTAGTTAAACTAAAGAATAAAGTTCACCGAGCAAGTTTGAGTGGCTTACATGAAGAATCGAAGTCCTTGCTTATGAACCAGCCCGGCACCTCGGCTGTTTCGTAATTGCCGGTTACGATTTTTTCCTTGCCCGGTCTTATTTTCAAGTAGTAAGCTAGGCCGTCACCGGTGTGGCCCATTGTGTATTGTCTCAATATCTCGGCTAGGCCTAAGTTGGTGCCTAGCCGTTGGTTCAATTCGTGCACGCCATTGATTATTCTATAAGTGTTGGTGGACACCTGTGTGGGTGCCAGCCCGGTGCAGCGGAGGAACTCGGTTATAAGAGGGTTGAGCGGGAAACGAAGACCCCCTTCCACGATGGATAGCACGGTGAAGGGGCACTCCTCCCTACCCCAAGGTGTGGTCTCCTCTTCTGCGAGCTGCAGGTGGACATCGGCCGGGATGCCGTAGTCCTCCCTGAACGTAGCCAGCGCAGCCGGAGTATCCACTAGGAAGCGGAACTTCCCCATTTTTGGCCGGCTTAGTATATCCCGGCTGAGGGGTTTGGCTCTGGGTATTGGATGTTGCCCGGTCCTGAGAGCCTCAGGAATGACAGTGGTCCCCTTGGACTCTGCAGGAAAAGGATGGCAAGTGTTAAGTGTTAGCGCGGTCGCGCGAAAGGTGCTGAATTTTAGCTCGGTCATTAAGGGCGCCAAACCACCTCGGTTGTCTACTCTATCTAAGGAGCCCGGTCGCCCAAGAGGACCAGATGTTAGCCCGGTTGAACGGCCAAGCCCTTTTGTTAACTCGGTTTTCGCTGGGGTTGAAACAAACATGTTGTTTGCCCGGTTTGGTTGGTTTTTTGGATCAAAAGAAGGCCCAGAGCCCGGTTCACCCCAGTTCATCAGTGTTCTTTAGAAATATGAAGAACACCAAGAACAGAGAAAGGTTTTAATACAGATTCTACGACCTATGCCCTAATATCTATGTTTTTGTACCCTAATGTGTGTAATATGAAGGAACATAGCAACAAAATGAGGATGGATTGACTTACCAGTGAGGAGTAGGACCTAATCCTTCGAGCACGAAGAATGGCAGCGAGTCTGGATGAGGATGCAAGAGCTCTGGGATAGAATGTCGAAATGGCAGTAGGAGGATTTGGAGTTCGAGCAGGGCATGTATGTATAAGCAAAGAAAACCGCCCAAATTCAAATTCTGGCAAAAACGGCGGGTTGGCTGCCCGATGACCAATGGCAGACCGCCACGTGTCCCCATTTATGGCTTTGACAGGACTGAAGCGACGGGTTGAAAAGACGAAGAGCCAACCGAGCTACTTTCAACGAGAATAGGTCAGCCGAGGAATATAACCGGTCAAATCTGTGGACAATTACGTCAACTAGCTCGGTCGAGGCTTGGCATCTTGACGACCGGAGAAACGTTATCTCGGTCGAGGTGAGTAATCCCAGTCACGCTTTCGCGGACGGAATTAAGGGGCAATTGAGAGGGTGATTTATGCTCCGGTGTTGGGCCGAGGTATAGACCGAGCAAGTTGAGGGCCCAGCAGAGCATTGGGCCGAGATGATCGACTGTTCACCCGGAGATGGGCTACCCGAACTTGGGCCGGGCAGAGTTTGGACTGTGTGCTGCCCTGGACCGTGCAGAAGCTGCTCGGCCAGGAAGTGACCGGTCAGACCAGGATGCTCGGTCCGAGGATTGTCGAGACCAGACAGACCGAGAGACCGGCGCTCGGAAAAGCGCGGTCAGCCGAGGTAGTTGACAGACCGGCGAGAAGGCCGACCAAAGGAGGAGCCCGGGCTAAGCTTTGCCGAGATGCCGCCTAGCCCGGTCCTTCATTTGGTTATCCGGTTAGGCGCTTAAGGTATGAAGCATGGTATGACCGAGGTAGGGCAGCTCGGCTGCCGAGCTCCAGCTATGCTGACAGGCAGTTGAGAGCAGGTGATGAACGGCATGGTTTATGCTGACAGATGGGATAGCAGAGCCACGTGTCAGGAGATGACAGGGAGTGGATATGGGGCTCAGAAGGTATATAAGCATGTCTGCGCCCCCCATACGCGATATACGAACATCTCTGTAAGAAAATCCTTACACTCAAACACTCTCTCCCTTCTCTCTATTCCCTCTAAGGTGTGTGCTAATTTGACCGTCGGAGGGTGTTTCCGGCCACACACCGCCGGGTAGCTCACCGTTATTTGCTCGCAGGTGATCAGATATCGACGGAACTCGGAAGAAAGGAATACGGGCACGCCGGAATATTTGCTCCCCGTACAGTTGCAACATTTCACATGCCATCATTAGGATAGTCGAGCCTATTGTAGTTGCATCTTGTATGTGTTGCATTAGCCATCTCAACATGAACTAGGATCATGCACATGATTACTAACTAGCTTTTGTTCTGGCTTGGAGTACTCGGTAAGCATTTATGCTTTAGCATACCGCATGCGTGTGAGTGTTGCCATAATAGCATGATTACCATGAGGCTAACTGCTTATGTGATATAACTGCTTGAATGCCTGTGGATGGAGGTTGAATTAACTAAATTGGGATAACGCATTAAAACTGTGAGTTTCAAGCCCACTAGATAGTGGCAAAATCATCTTTTCTAAAGCCCACTTGAGGGTGGCAAAACTTGCATTTTAGCCTACTTACGAGTAGCAAACCATTTTTAAAACAAACATGCAATGTTTTGTTCCAATTTAGGCGATTTGGTCTATACTTGTTTGCTGTGCGCATAACATAGTAAATCTAGGCTATAACCGGAATAAGAACGCATAAACGTTTTCAAAAACAGATATCACGGTTAGTAGAGGCCGATCTTCGGATCGGGCGAGAGGGGGTGCTCATAGCTGACCTTCCCCAATCGTACCCAAGCTCCCGAGCCGAGGCAACTTTGGTGATGACGAACACGTGGCCTTTGGCACCGAGTCAGGGTTTCCTAAATTCTTCCATAAAAAATATTTAGGTGGCGACTCTGTATCTGGCAAAGCAGTCCATGTTTGGCACTTCTTTCAAAATCTGTTTTTCTCAAAATAATTTGCCGGATTTGGACTCTTTGATTCAGATTTAGAACCGTGACAATTTGAGAGTCCGAACTGTAGTGAACCCAAAACGAACAGAACGGGACTCGTCCTCCCGGGGCGTTCGGGGACGTCTACAGTTTCTGGCGACTCTGCTGGGGATTTAGAGAGCTTGACTCGAACTCGTGATATCCTGTTTTGATTTCATTTATGTGTCTCTTTGCATTGCATGTGCATTGGTGCGCCTAGGACACCGTGTTTGCCATCTGCCATTCCTGAACGGTTTGCCGGAGGCTTGACTTTGTTAAAGCATACCATAAGGTTGACCGGTTGTGGGCTCTGATAGTATGGGAACACAAACCCCGGTGTTACCGGGGCACCATTTCGACCATTCTACCTAGTGCATATCGGAATCCATAGTGACCATTCCAAATTAGGACAGGTTGCTTACCCGATCGTAGGTTGTTTGAAACCGCTGCATGTGTAGTGAAACCCTAGCTCCTGACAAAATAGGACAGGGAAACCCTACCCCAACTTAGGGGTATTTTGGCTCTCTTTTACTTGCTATGTGTTTTTAGAGTGTATCTATGTAGGGAACACACATATCAGTTTGCAAGTTTGAGTATCAGGCCTAAGGGCACCAGTATCAGTTTATGAGAATCAGTTATATCTGTGGGTATCCGATTCAGTATTTTGGGGGCAGTGATTTCGGGCAAAAATGATTAGCAGTAGAGTACAGTTGTTCGGCTACATCTGTGTTTGATCCATTTGGGCTGAAACGCTGCTTGTTTTTCCTTTCAGTTCAGAGAGTTGATACAGAATAGCTAGTGTTCCCCCTTTGCTGAGGCAAGACAGATATCTGATCCGTCAGTCACCATTCAGTACAGCGGACTTATCATGACGCAGAATTCAGAGGAGATTGTGGTTATGACGGCTGCATTAGATCAAGGAATCACTCTGCAAAGCGAGATCGATGTCAATGTACCGCATCCACCCAGGTCGCCTGTCGCGCGCTCGGTCTGGACCCCCCAGTTGTATCAGGCTCGTGAGCCCACCACATTCGAATTGATGGGAATGATAGGTGACCTCCAGAGGTCCGTGGCGGATCTCGCTTACGGAATGTTAGCTTCGCCACCAGCCGCACCGTATGCCGGGAATTGTGTACCACAGGAGCCCCCACTGTTAGGACGGATTGTGATCGAACTTAGCCAACCCGAGGTGGCCTCCAACTATAACAATGACGTATCAACATCAACCCAAACCCTTGATCAGGATGAGGCCAGAGGCAAGAACAAAATGAAGGCAGATGCCGATCTCATTGAACAATTGCTATGGGCAGTCGAGCCTTTGAAAGCCGAGGGGATGAGTAAACAACAGGTATTCACAGTCGTAGCTAAGGCTGTGGATGATATTTTTCCCACTCCAACCGAAGGCAGTACAAGCCAGTTAGAAAATCGGGATAGGCCCTGTCATGCCAGAACAGTTCCTTCCACTCCCAACCTTGCACCTGGGAAAGATTAGAAAGCCAAGGCGACGCCTGCCGACCCTTTCGCTAGTGCGTCTAGCAAGAATACTCAACTTTCAAAGTACCTACCCCGAGGGCGTAGGGTCTTTCACGCTCTCTATATGCCATTGTCAAAGGCACTTCAGATCCTTGCCGAAAGGGGGCATCTTAAACCCTTGGAGCCTCGGCCTCTCCCAAAGAATCTCCCTACTACACATGATGCTGCATTGTACTGTGCGTACCACCAGTAAACCGGTCATGCTACCGACAATTGCTTTCGCCTCCGTCATGAGGTGCAAGACTTGATCGACAACGAAGTTATCCTTCCGCCCACTTCAGCCAAGTCCGTTACTACCTAATTATTGGATTTTGAGGATACTGATACTGCGAGTATGTAATCAAGAAGTGAACCACCTGCGGGCGGCGCTCGGCGTATTTTGGATGTGGCGTCTGGCACGTATTTTTGGAGCATCTGCGAATGCTAGTTTTGTAAATTCTGGTTTGGGTGTCGAGTCAGTCTTTTGTTTTGTTTTGAGTCTGTCTCATTGTCTTGAGTCAGTCCTTTTGTTTATGGGTCTGTCTTGTTGTAGCGAGTCAGTCCCCTTTGTATAGAATGTCGGGTGATTCCGGAGCTGTTGCCTCGAACACCGTTTTGTTTTGTAATTACCCTTTTGCTTTCTTTTGAGTCTGTCTCTGTCGTGGAGCCAGTTGCAACCAGGGAATCTGAATGAAACAGTTGCGGCTATAATGTTTCCATGCTTACTACTATTCTGAATTAGTTGTGCCAGGGGACTTGAATGGGACAGCAGTACATTCCACCTGTTCTCTTGTGCCCTGAAAATCATTGTATTGACCTAAGTTTTTCAAAACTTTTTGAACACTGCGGTAAAAACAAAGAAGAAGGAATTCCTCGGGTTTTGCAAACTTCGATCAAATTGAGAAAAAGAGAGGCGTGCTAAGCCCTTAATGATTGGAATCATGCTTGTCAGCGTGAGTACTGAGAAGGACCCTGGCTTGATCCAGACTGGTTCCACACTATCTTCAGCGCGAGCGATTTGTCGCTTCTTTAAAAACTTTCAAAAACAAATGTTTTGCGCGGTCCTGCAAAGACCTGCGTGGGATCACTCTTGAGATTGTACAGCTTAGGATCACTCTTGAGATTGTACAGCTTAGGATTCCCAACCGAGATGGTGTACTCCGGTTGGAAGAGTTGGTGTCTTGTCCAACTTTGGATTCCCAACCGAGATGATCTACTCTGGTTGGAAGTGTTGATTTGTTCAACTTAGTTACAGCCGAAGTGGCTACTTCGGTTCATGAATTTGTCTTGTTCTGTTGAAGTGCTTAGACCGTGTTATGTATTTCGGTTCGATGAGTTATACTGAGATGTTTTGCTGAAGACAGGACTGATTACAACCGTGCATACACTTGCAAAAATTTGAATTTTCATTGATAAGAAATTCATTACAAAACGGAGGGGACAGAGCCCGGTTACATCAAAAGAGTTGATAGCAAAAATACAAAAACAAGGTAAAAGCAACCTAAACTAAGGGGGAAAGATTGGTGAACGCATCCTCGGCAGCATCAGCATCAAGGTCAATAGCTTGGCTTGCTTCTTGGGCGCCGGGCTCATCGTTGCCGGGCTGCTCGGGCACCTCGGCCTCTTCTTCCTCAAAATCTGTCTCCCCGTCCCCGTCCTCAAGTCCCTCCTCGGCCTCAGCCTGTAAAGCGCTGAAAACATCATTTGCATATGGCACAAGGTAGACCGGTAGAGAAGCTGGAGGAGGGTTGGCAAATACGTCGGTGTCAGAACTTTGGCCGAGCTGTTCGCAAGCGGATTTCCAGCCAGCCTTGAAGTATATGTCTTGTGTTGCAAAGACTTGCTTCTGGTAATTCTTCTCGGCCTCGTTGAAACCCGCGTTGTTGGCAGCCCGGCAGGCCTTCCTCTTCTCCTTCTTCAGAGTGTCAACCTCGGCCTGGAGCTCGCTATGTTTTTTCTCGGCTGCATTCAGTTGACCGAGCAGCCTATTATTATCATTGTTGGCCATCTCGAGAGAAGCTTTAGCCCGGCCGAGCTCGGCTTGAAGGCTTTCAACCTGGCTGGCAGTGTCATTGGCTTTCTGCCTAAGCCGGTGGATGCGCTCCAAGACCAAATGTTGTTTCTGAATGGCCTGCATAAAGAAGCAAAGTACATCAGAAAGGGGACCGAGCAAGAAGGACCGAGCAAACACTTGTGAAATATTAAAAAGAACGCCGACTTACCCTGGCCATGGACTTGACTGAGGATTTCACCAGCCGGGTGTCAGAGACGTGGTCGCTGCCGACCACGTCGCCCGGTAGGAGAAATGCTTTGGAGATATCGAAGGCGAGCAAATGTTCTTTGTCAGCCTTGATTGAAGCCGTCGCCGGGATGTCCTGTCCCCGGTGCTTCAGCTGAGGACGCCAAGCGGGCACGGGAGCAGGAGTTTCAGCTGGATGTTCGGTTGTCAGCTCGGCGACGAGCTCGGCGGAGGGATCTGCCCTTGGTCTCTTTCCAGCCCGGCGCGCTTCTCTGGCAGATTGCCCGGCAGCTGGAGCCGGGGACGCAAGGGCGACCACAGCGCTGCTGGATTGGCCAGCGGCTGGCGACCGGGTTATAACGCTCGGTATCTCGGCTGAGGTCGCGGTTAGAAGGTTTTTGATCCGAGATCTTTTGGCCATCTCTTGCTCGTCGGTTAACCGGATTAATGGGACGTCTGGTAGGGTTGGATCTGGAGGTGGCGAAGGAGCTCTGAGGAAGTCAGTTACTCTACTCCGGCGCGGAGCAGAATATCTGTAAGTCGGTGTGTAGCCGAGCAATTCGTTGCAGTCTCGGTGACGGTACCTAAGCACGGCCCGAATTGCCTCGACGTTGGGGAATTGGTAGTTGGCTTGCAAGGCTTGGATAGCTGCAAAAGAAACAGGGAAACCGGTTAGTTAAACTAAAGAATAAAGTTCACCGAGCAAGTTTGAGTGGCTTACATGAAGAATCGAAGTCCTTGCTTATGAACCAGCCCGGCACCTCGGCTGTTTCGTAATTGCCGGTTACGATTTTTTCCTTGCCCGGTCTTATTTTCAAGTAGTAAGCTAGGCCGTCACCGGTGTGGCCCATTGTGTATTGTCTCAATATCTCGGCTAGGCCTAAGTTGGTGCCTAGCCGTTGGTTCAATTCGTGCACGCCATTGATTATTCTATAAGTGTTGGTGGACACCTGTGTGGGTGCCAGCCCGGTGCAGCGGAGGAACTCGGTTATAAGAGGGTTGAGCGGGAAACGAAGACCCCCTTCCACGATGGATAGCACGGTGAAGGGGCACTCCTCCCTACCCCAAGGTGTGGTCTCCTCTTCTGCGAGCTGCAGGTGGACATCGGCCGGGATGCCGTAGTCCTCCCTGAACGTAGCCAGCGCAGCCGGAGTATCCACTAGGAAGCGGAACTTCCCCATTTTTGGCCGGCTTAGTATATCCCGGCTGAGGGGTTTGGCTCTGGGTATTGGATGTTGCCCGGTCCTGAGAGCCTCAGGAATGACAGTGGTCCCCTTGGACTCTGCAGGAAAAGGATGGCAAGTGTTAAGTGTTAGCGCGGTCGCGCGAAAGGTGCTGAATTTTAGCTCGGTCATTAAGGGCGCCAAACCACCTCGGTTGTCTACTCTATCTAAGGAGCCCGGTCGCCCAAGAGGACCAGATGTTAGCCCGGTTGAACGGCCAAGCCCTTTTGTTAACTCGGTTTTCGCTGGGGTTGAAACAAACATGTTGTTTGCCCGGTTTGGTTGGTTTTTTGGATCAAAAGAAGGCCCAGAGCCCGGTTCACCCCAGTTCATCAGTGTTCTTTAGAAATATGAAGAACACCAAGAACAGAGAAAGGTTTTAATACAGATTCTACGACCTATGCCCTAATATCTATGTTTTTGTACCCTAATGTGTGTAATATGAAGGAACATAGCAACAAAATGAGGATGGATTGACTTACCAGTGAGGAGTAGGACCTAATCCTTCGAGCACGAAGAATGGCAGCGAGTCTGGATGAGGATGCAAGAGCTCTGGGATAGAATGTCGAAATGGCAGTAGGAGGATTTGGAGTTCGAGCAGGGCATGTATGTATAAGCAAAGAAAACCGCCCAAATTCAAATTCTGGCAAAAACGGCGGGTTGGCTGCCCGATGACCAATGGCAGACCGCCACGTGTCCCCATTTATGGCTTTGACAGGACTGAAGCGACGGGTTGAAAAGACGAAGAGCCAACCGAGCTACTTTCAACGAGAATAGGTCAGCCGAGGAATATAACCGGTCAAATCTGTGGACAATTACGTCAACTAGCTCGGTCGAGGCTTGGCATCTTGACGACCGGAGAAACGTTATCTCGGTCGAGGTGAGTAATCCCAGTCACGCTTTCGCGGACGGAATTAAGGGGCAATTGAGAGGGTGATTTATGCTCCGGTGTTGGGCCGAGGTATAGACCGAGCAAGTTGAGGGCCCAGCAGAGCATTGGGCCGAGATGATCGACTGTTCACCCGGAGATGGGCTACCCGAACTTAGGCCGGGCAGAGTTTGGACTGTGTGCTGCCCTGGACCGTGCAGAAGCTGCTCGGCCAGGAAGTGACCGGTCAGACCAGGATGCTCGGTCCGAGGATTGTCGAGACCAGACAGACCGAGAGACCGGCGCTCGGAAAAGCGCGGTCAGCCGAGGTAGTTGACAGACCGGCGAGAAGGCCGACCAAAGGAGGAGCCCGGGCTAAGCTTTGCCGATATGCCGCCTAGCCCGGTCCTTCATTTGGTTATCCGGTTAGGCGCTTAAGGTATGAAGCATGGTATGACCGAGGTAGGGCAGCTCGGCTGCCGAGCTCCAGCTATGCTGACAGGCAGTTGAGAGCAGGTGATGAACGGCATGGTTTATGCTGACAGATGGGATAGCAGAGCCACGTGTCAGGAGATGACAGGGAGTGGATATGGGGCTCAGAAGGTATATAAGCATGTCTGCGCCCCCCATACGCGATATACGAACATCTCTGTAAGAAAATCCTTACACTCAAACACTCTCTCCCTTCTCTCTATTCCCTCTAAGGTGTGTGCTAATTTGACCGTCGGAGGGTGTTTCCGGCCACACACCGCCGGGTAGCTCACCGTTATTTGCTCGCAGGTGATCAGATATCGACGGAACTCGGAAGAAAGGAATACGGGCACGCCGGAATATTTGCTCCCCGTACAGTTGCAACATTTCACATGCCATCATTAGGATAGTCGAGCCTATTGTAGTTGCATCTTGTATGTGTTGCATTAGCCATCTCAACATGAACTAGGATCATGCACATGATTACTAACTAGCTTTTGTTCTGGCTTGGAGTACTCGGTAAGCATTTATGCTTTAGCATACCGCATGCGTGTGAGTGTTGCCATAATAGCATGATTACCATGAGGCTAACTGCTTATGTGATATAACTGCTTGAATGCCTGTGGATGGAGGTTGAATTAACTAAATTGGGATAACGCATTAAAACTGTGAGTTTCAAGCCCACTAGATAGTGGCAAAATCATCTTTTCTAAAGCCCACTTGAGGGTGGCAAAACTTGCATTTTAGCCTACTTACGAGTAGCAAACCATTTTTAAAACAAACATGCAATGTTTTGTTCCAATTTAGGCGATTTGGTCTATACTTGTTTGCTGTGCGCATAACATAGTAAATCTAGGCTATAACCGGAATAAGAACGCATAAACGTTTTCAAAAACAGATATCACGGTTAGTAGAGGCCGATCTTCGGATCGGGCGAGAGGGGGTGCTCATAGCTGACCTTCCCCAATCGTACCCAAGCTCCCGAGCCGAGGCAACTTTGGTGATGACGAACACGTGGCCTTTGGCACCGAGTCAGGGTTTCCTAAATTCTTCCATAAAAAATATTTAGGTGGCGACTCTGTATCTGGCAAAGCAGTCCATGTTTGGCACTTCTTTCAAAATCTGTTTTTCTCAAAATAATTTGCCGGATTTGGACTCTTTGATTCAGATTTAGAACCGTGACAATTTGAGAGTCCGAACTGTAGTGAACCCAAAACGAACAGAACGGGACTCGTCCTCCCGGGGCGTTCGGGGACGTCTACAGTTTCTGGCGACTCTGCTGGGGATTTAGAGAGCTTGACTCGAACTCGTGATATCCTGTTTTGATTTCATTTATGTGTCTCTTTGCATTGCATGTGCATTGGTGCGCCTAGGACACCGTGTTTGCCATCTGCCATTCCTGAACGGTTTGCCGGAGGCTTGACTTTGTTAAAGCATACCATAAGGCTGACCGGTTGTGGGCTCTGATAGTATGGGAACACAAACCCCGGTGTTACCGGGGCACCATTTCGACCATTCTACCTAGTGCATATCGGAATCCATAGTGACCATTCCAAATTAGGACAGGTTGCTTACCCGATCGTAGGTTGTTTGAAACCGCTGCATGTGTAGTGAAACCCTAGCTCCTGACAAAATAGGACAGGGAAACCCTACCCCAACTTAGGGGTATTTTGGCTCTCTTTTACTTGCTATGTGTTTTTAGAGTGTATCTATGTAGGGAACACACATATCAGTTTGCAAGTTTGAGTATCAGGCCTGAGGGCACCAGTATCAGTTTATGAGAATCAGTTATATCTGTGGGTATCCGATTCAGTATTTTGGGGGCAGTGATTTCGGGCAAAAATGATTAGCAGTAGAGTACAGTTGTTCGGCTACATCTGTGTTTGATCCATTTGGGCTGAAACGCTGCTTGTTTTTCCTTTCAGTTCAGAGAGTTGATACAGAATAGCTAGTGTTCCCCCTTTGCTGAGGCAAGACAGATATCTGATCCGTCAGTCACCATTCAGTACAGCGGACTTATCATGACGCAGAATTCAGAGGAGATTGTGGTTATGACGGCTGCATTAGATCAAGGAATCACTCTGCAAAGCGAGATCGATGTCAATGTACCGCATCCACCCAGGTCGCCTGTCGCGCGCTCGGTCTGGACCCCCCAGTTGTATCAGGCTCGTGAGCCCACCACATTCGAATTGATGGGAATGATAGGTGACCTCCAGAGGTCCGTGGCGGATCTCGCTTACGGAATGTTAGCTTCGCCACCAGCCGCACCGTATGCCGGGAATTGTGTACCACAGGAGCCCCCACTGTTAGGACGGATTGTGATCGAACTTAGCCAACCCGAGGTGGCCTCCAACTATAACAATGACGTATCAACATCAACCCAAACCCTTGATCAGGATGAGGCCAGAGGCAAGAACAAAATGAAGGCAGATGCCGATCTCATTGAACAATTGCTATGGGCAGTCGAGCCTTTGAAAGCCGAGGGGATGAGTAAACAACAGGTATTCACAGTCGTAGCTAAGGCTGTGGATGATATTTTTCCCACTCCAACCGAAGGCAGTACAAGCCAGTTAGAAAATCGGGATAGGCCCTGTCATGCCAGAACAGTTCCTTCCACTCCCAACCTTGCACCTGGGAAAGATTAGAAAGCCAAGGCGACGCCTGCCGACCCTTTCGCTAGTGCGTCTAGCAAGAATACTCAACTTTCAAAGTACCTACCCCGAGGGCGTAGGGTCTTTCACGCTCTCTATATGCCATTGTCAAAGGCACTTCAGATCCTTGCCGAAAGGGGGCATCTTAAACCCTTGGAGCCTCGGCCTCTCCCAAAGAATCTCCCTACTACACATGATGCTGCATTGTACTGTGCGTACCACCAGTAAACCGGTCATGCTACCGACAATTGTTTTCGCCTCCGTCATGAGGTGCAAGACTTGATCGACAACGAAGTTATCCTTCCGCCCACTTCAGCCAAGTCCGTTACTACCTAATTATTGGATTTTGAGGATACTGATACTGCGAGTATGTAATCAAGAAGTGAACCACCTGCGGGCGGCGCTCGGCGTATTTTGGATGTGGCGTCTGGCACGTATTTTTGGAGCATCTGCGAATGCTAGTTTTGTAAATTCTGGTTTGGGTGTCGAGTCAGTCTTTTGTTTTGTTTTGAGTCTGTCTCATTGTCTTGAGTCAGTCCTTTTGTTTATGGGTCTGTCTTGTTGTAGCGAGTCAGTCCCCTTTGTATAGAATGTCGGGTGATTCCGGAGCTGTTGCCTCGAACATCGTTTTGTTTTGTAATTACCCTTTTGCTTTCTTTTGAGTCTGTCTCTGTCGTGGAGCCAGTTGCAACCAGGGAATCTGAATGAAACAGTTGCGGCTATAATGTTTCCATGCTTACTACTATTCTGAATTAGTTGTGCCAGGGGACTTGAATGGGACAGCAGTACATTCCACCTGTTCTCTTGTGCCCTGAAAATCATTGTATTGACCTAAGTTTTTCAAAACTTTTTGAACACTGCGGTAAAAACAAAGAAGAAGGAATTCCTCGGGTTTTGCAAACTTTGATCAAATTGAGAAAAAGAGAGGCGTGCTAAGCCCTTAATGATTGGAATCATGCTTGTCAGCGTGAGTACTGAGAAGGACCCTGGCTTGATCCAGACTGGTTCCACACTATCTTCAGCGCGAGCGATTTGTCGCTTCTTTAAAAACTTTCAAAAACAAATGTTTTGCGCGGTCCTACAAAGACCTGCGTGGGATCACTCTTGAGATTGTACAGCTTAGGATCACTCTCAGCCTCAAGACTCGAGCCCTTGTTTTAAAGCCTTGAACCACAATTCGGAGTGTTCAACGATCGACCATCAAGAGAGGCCTGTGCGGCCAGATTGGAAGCAGCCCTTTGTAGACGTCCCCGAACGCCCCGGGAGGAACGAGCTCCCGTTCCGTTCATTTTGGGGTCACTACAGCTCAGGACTCTCAAATTTGTCACGGTTCTAAGTCTGAACCAAAGAGTCCAAATCCGGCAAATCGTTTTGAGAAAAACAGATTTTTGAAAGAAGTGCCAAACATGGACTGCTTTGCCAGATACAGAGTCGCCACCTAAATGTTTTTTAATGGGAAATTTAGGAAACCCTGACTCGGAGCCAAAGGCCACGTGTCCGTCATCACCAAAGTTGCCTCGGCTCGGGAACTTGGGTACGATTGGGGAAGGTCACTTCGTGAGCACCCCCGCTCGCCCGATCAAAGATCGGCCTCTACTAACCGTGATATCTATTTTTGAAAACTTTGTGTGTTCTTATTCCGGTTATTAGCCTAGGTTACTATGTGATGCACACAGCATATAAGTATAGACTGGGTCGCCCGAATTGGAACAAAACATTTCATGCTTGTTTTTGAAAGATGGTTTGCTACTCGCAAGTAGGCTTAAAATGCAGGTTTTGCCACCCGCAGGTGGGCTTAAGAAGAGATGGTTTTGGCACTATCTAGTGGGCTTAAAACTCACAGTCAATGATTTGTTCCAATCTAAACAACCCAACCTTCACCCACAGGCATTCAGGCAGTTATATCACATAAGCAAATAGCCTCATGGTAAGCATGCTATCATGGCATTCACTCACACGCATGCAAGGATGCTAAAGCATAGAACTTACCGAGTACTCCAAGCCAAAATAGAAACTACATTAGAAATCATGCATGATCCTAAGTATACAAAAATGCCTAATGCAACACATGCAAAAATGCAACTATAGCAGGCTCGGCTATTCTAAACATGGCATATGGAATGCTACAGCTAACATATATTCAACTTGGAATTGAAAATACAATGCAGTTAGTATGGTGCGCCGAGCCCGGTGCATGCAAAACAGATGAATGATGCAAACATGCTGTCATACTGTATGCTAATTGAAATATGCCCTAATCTAACCATCATAAGCGGATAAATAAAAGGGAGAAAGACGTGGGGTTGGAAGACATACAACACACACACGCACACTTTTTACAGTTGTGCCCTCGCGCAGAGGGTCCGAATAAATAATACAGACCCAAATGAAAGAATAGTACAGTCCGAATATTACAGTCCAAATAACGCAGTCCAAATAATACAGTCCAAATAATATACAAATTCCTAATTAATTAATGAATTAACTAAGAAAGTAAATAAAACTGGCGTGCAAGCCCGTGATTGTCTTGCTTCTGATGAATGATGTACATTTAGGCTGTCTTGCACGGAAATCCACCGGGATGCCCCAATTAGCCTCTGTTTAGCAGTTATTCTTGAAACGCGTGCCAAGTCCCGAAAAGTTGCTGATTCTTCATTTTGCTGCAACAGAGAGCAGGAAAGGGGCATAGCAATGTATTTCACAAATATATGCATGCCTCGATCCTCGTGTCACCAATCACGCATATCGAGGCATGATGGCCGAGGAGTCGAATTGCACAACTCAATATAGAATGAATGCACATGAAAACACAACAAGACCTAACTCCATCATGGATGATCCGGAGTGTCGGTGACTGGGGAATTGAGACACATTCCGTCACTCGGGGTACGAAATGCACCTCGTTTCCCGTGCCCGGGCTAACTCTTATTCCGAACACAATGCAATATGCATGACATGTATGAATGCAACTAAGATACAGCCTAGTATGCACAATGCTAAGAAAATGAGATGTCTCGAAATACGTGCACACGGGCATGCAAACCGAGGAAATACATGAATGCAATCTAAGATACAACCTAGTATGCACTATGCTGTAAAAATGAGATGTCTCGAAATGCGTGCACACGGGCACGCAAACCGAGAAAATGACAGAATGCGATCTAAGATACAACCTAGTATGCACTATGCTGTAAAAAAGAGATGCCTCGAAATGCGTGCACACGGGCACGCAAACCGAGGCAATGGCATATGCAATGTAAATGACATGAAAATGTGATATGGGCTTACACTAACATGAGAGAGCCTCAGCCACACTCACATAAGAGGCCGATGGATGAAAATGAAGTGCCTCGAAACGCGTGTACACGGGCACGCAAATCGAGAGAATGACATACGCAATGTAATATGGCTAAATTGGCATAGAGAATGCAACATGGACTTATACTAACATGAGAGAGCCTCAGCCACACTCACATAAGAGGCCGATGGACGAAAATGAAGTGCCTCGAAATGCGTGCACACAGGCACGCAAATCGAGGCAATGACATATGCAATGCAATATGGCTAAAATGATATGCAAGCATGCTAATTGATTTTCAGCAATGAAATGTGGGGGAAAACAGCCCCGAAACGAGGCGAAAACGCACCCGATGCATGGAATAGTCCCGAAATATGAATTTTGGCACCCGAAATGGCCTATAGCTATACCAAACATGCACAATATGGACATGCAATGAAAATACAGAAGCGAGGCAATCCCAAGATAAGCATTTTTCCAGTTCAAAACATGGCCAAACAGCAAGCAAAGATAGGGCAACAATGGCATGCAAAAATGGCCCTAAACATGAGATTATGAAGCAACTCATAGCTGCTAACTCCAAATAGGTTAGGGCCCTTCAACAAAGTTGAAGATGGGCCCAAAATATGATGTTTTCCAGAACTATAAAAACCCCAAAAACAAACACAGGTATGGCTGCACTCCCATGCAAGGAAAAGGGCCAAAAGGTGGCCAAAGAGGCAAGTGGTATATGCAAAGCCCAAACTGAAAAATTCCCTTCTACAACATTGAAGAGGGACCAAAAATATGACTATTTACAGAACTGTAAAAACTCCAAAACAGTATACAAACATGCTAGAAATGCAATGCAAAATGAGGCTCAAAAGTGGCTATAACACAAAGTATGCAAAATATTCATCAAACAGCCAAAGACCCTTGATTAAACATGAAGAATGGGCCAAAATAAGACTATTTTTAGTACTGTAAAAAGGCCAAAAAACCGAAGCATGATAGGCTACCAAAACATGCAAAAATGGGGATTAAAAGAGAGATATAACATGAAGTGTATAAAATATGCCTCAAACCATGAAAGGCCCTTAATGAAACATGAATAATGGGCCAAAATAAGAACTTTTCTAGCTCTGTAAAAAGGCCAAAAACCGAACCAAGATAGGCTGCCAAGTCATACAAGAATAGGGGACCAAAGATGGATATAAATACAAGTGGTACATGGAGGTCCCAAACAAAGGTGAGCCCTCTTCAATGTTGAAGAGGGGCTCAAAATAAGCCTACTTACAGTTCATGAGAAACTCCAAAATAGATCACACGTAGGTTAGAAAAAGCATGCAAAATATTGACATACAAAGAGGGTATTGAAGCAAGTGCAAGATGGAGGGCTCAAACAGGGTTGAGCCCTTAATGAGACATGAAAATGAGCTCAAAAAAATGACCTTTTCAGTTTTGGTCGGAGCTCAAAACAGTAAGCATGATGGCTAGAGGAATGGTGCAAAAATGAACTAGAAAAGAGGGAAAATGGACTCACCCTTGAAGATCAATACTTTTGTTGCTTCTTGGACCAAATTTGTTGCTTCTTAGCTCCTGGAATTCCTCCCCTTGCTGCTGGAATGGAGTGGTGGTGGTAGAGCTTGGTGGTGATGAAGAAAATGAGGTGAAACTTGGTTGTTTTTGAGAAAATGAGAGAGATAGAGGGAGATTAGTGTATCAAGGCTTGAAGACAATTTTTCTAACCCTTGTATGCAATGTTGCCAGCTGATTATATGGACCAAAAAGGGGGAGTAAAGGAGGGGCAAAAGGTGGGGGAAAATAGGCAAGTTTTCCCCCACAAAATATCCCCCGGATTGGGATATTTTCTGGGGGATAAAGCTATACAGCTGTAAAGTGAACAGTATGAGGATCATGGCCGGCCAGGTATTTTTGTTTCAGGTGGCCGGCCGGCCACATCCCCTAGCCGGCCGGCTAGGGGTCAAAAGGGTCAAGTTGGTTTAGTGGCCGGCCACCACACAATGGTGTCCTCCCATGTGCCCTCAACACAACCATGTGGTTCAAAGTTCAAGAAAGTGGCCCCAAGGTGTTCAACATTAGCTCGGAAGGAGGGGTTCAAAAGGGTCAAGTAACATTAGTGGCCGGCCACCAACTTTTAGGGTCCTCCCATGTGTGTACATCACAAGTATGTGGTTCAAAGTTCAAGAAAGTGGCCCCAAGGTGTTCAACATTAGCTCGGAAGGAGGGGTTCAAAAGGGTCAAGTAACATTAGTGGCCGGCCACCAACTTTTAGGGTCCTCCCATGTGTGTACATCACAAGTATATGGTTCAAAGTTCAAGAAAGTGGCCCCAAGGTGTTCAACATTAGCTCGGAAGTGTGAAAAACGGGCATCGAAGGGCGTCGGGGGATATATAACTGGTTGCTGCAACAATTACTGGCCTCCCACCCTTCTACGGCCTTCCCAGTGATAAAATAGAGGTACCTGCCAAAAATGAACGAAAACCGTTGCAAAACGAATGTTCGGGGGCCAAAACGCGCAGTTCGGGGTCCCGAAAATGGGCTGTTAAGCACCGAAAGTGGCATTCGGCCACGAAGTGGGTTTCTCAGACCCCAGTGTCCCTCAAAAGGGAGTAGAAAGGAAGTATGCCAAAAATCAGAACAAACGGAGATGGTTAGGCAGTCCTGAATCGAGGCACACGGCCTGACGGCTCCGAAAACCGGGAACCGGGCCCCGAAATGGGCAAAATGGCCTACGGCCACCGAATGTAGCCCACGGCCACTAAGAGATGGTCTACAGGACCTCTCCCTTCCCTCAGGAAAAGAAACAGGGAAAACCGAGTCTGGTTCGCAAACCGAGGCAAGGCACAAAAGAGTCCGGAAGTCCGGAGGTCCGGAGGCAGGGCTCACGGCCAAGACTCTGAAACTTCTGAACGAGCACATTATGCAATATCACCGAGCGCTCAATCGGTGACGTCTGAGTCTTAAGGTCGGTCAAAAATGGGGTGTCTACACCCTCGAACAAGAGGCACCAAAGTCAGATCAAGAAGATCAGATCTCATCAGAAGAAGCCTGTAAAGCTAGAACAGAAGCACCCCTCCAAACTAGGGGCAAAAATGTCCGATTTGCTCGAAGAGCCGAAGATGGGTCCTTCAGTAAGTCAATGCAACAGCCACTCTCCTGGATACGGATGGCTTCAAAACCTTAAAACCATTTGGCATGGACTTGTTACACTTTTACCCTTTGAGCGGCTCGCTGGGCCGAAAACCCGGAAGGGCGACCCAGGCAAAAGTTAGAGCAAAAGAAAATATATACAAAAAAAAAGAAAGAAAAGAGAAAAAATATACAAAAGAGAGAAAAATACAAAAAAAAAAATAATAATATACAAAAGAGAGAAAAAAAAGAAAGGGAAGAAAGAAAAAGGAAAGAAAAGCTCGCAAGGTCGAAAACCCGCATCGGGCGCCTTGACAAAAGTTAGAGCATAAAAGGTGAAGGTTAAAATACTCGAGTGTACCTTAACCGAAACTACGTAAGGCTTGATTCCCATGTTTGGGATACGTAGGCAACTTCGTCCTGAAGTCTAACCCCCAACGCTCTCATAGCACCTCAGTCCATGTAATGGTTTTGATTATTCTTGCCCTCCCCGAATCTGATAGTTCGGTTGTGACAACCGGATACGTAGGCAACTTCATCCTGAAGTCCAGCCCCCAACACCTTCAAAGTGACTGTGTCCATATATTGGTTTTGACCATCTTCGTCTTCTCTGTATCCGAGAAAGTTCGGTCGTGATCATCACTAGTGAGGACTATTTACAATATGCTACGGCATTATCCAGACAAGGGACAACTTTCCGTTGCTATGAGTCGCCGTTCAAACCAGGGGCAACTTTCTGTTGTCGTGCAGCGTCCTTCAAACAAGGGGCAATTTTCCATTGCCTCTGATCCGAGGTTGTGCATATCGAGAGTGAGTTCCGCGCTCATTGGGCGGCGGCCGTTTGCCAAAAAAAAATAATAGTTTTTGAGAATTTTTACTGAGGATCACTAGTTTTCTCGAAAATTGTTTTATTTTTCAAAATTGGACCATTTTCTGGGACCCAAAAAAGAAAAATTTTCAGTGCTCATAGCCTGACTTGCGTGGTTTTCAAATAAAAAATCGAACAAGTGTGTTAATCTAACTCTCATATTGGTCAAAATTGTTTTAGTAGAAAACCAAAACAAAAATGGTCATAATGATGAACTAGGGGCACAGTTGAGTTGGGCTTCCTGTCTTTCCCCCATCGCCAACATACTTACCAAGAAGGGCACAACTGAAGCTGACCGCAACAGGGGAGAAAGCTCTCACATCCTCCAAGCAACGAGGTATCAAACCAAGTGCGAAGCACGAATTGGAATGGATCAAGATACTTCATTCCCCATCCGGAACCTCGACTGGACGTCACCAGAAGGAATAGCCGCGAGCTGATACTGTTGGGCATGAACCCACAACTTCCTATTCATCTATCAGCTACCCTGGAGAGGGATAAAAAATGAGAGAATAAAGAATAGAGAGATGTGCGCTGAGAGGAAAAGCGAGAAAAGGGTTTTGAGAGAAAAACCGAGCTTGAGGGCCGAGTGATGTGAGAATCACAAATGAGAAAGGGTGGAAAATAATACCCAGAGAAACAGGCTCCCTGTGCACGTCTGAGTGTCGTGTCTTTTTATTTTATCTCGATTCTTGTCTTGAGTCGTTTTTGTGTGTCTCGTTGTGTTCAGGTCGTGTACCCTTTTGTCGAATCTTTTTCGCTGTGTTCAGTCGTAGGCTCACTACCCCGGTTTAAAAAAAAAAAAAAAAAACCCTTCTTCAATTTCAAAAATTAATCGTTTTGAGCTCAGAATGTTGTGCCATTCTCCACATTTGTGCAAAAACATGATTTGGTTCTTTCATACAACTGTAGGGTCCACCCCCGATAAGTGTGAACAGGAAAACCTAGGCCTCTTTGAAGCTTCTGGGTTTCAGATCGCATTTGAGTGTTCTTCAACTTCAGTAGATTCAATCTTCATGGTCCGTCTTGTCAGATTTGAGCTGGTTGTTCAGGATCCGCTGTGTGCAAAATGAACCAAGCGCTGTGTTATGAGCTGTATGCAGATTAATCCGCAGTAGAGTATGAGCCGAGTGTTCAGAATGTGCAGTGGTTGGTATGGGCTGTTTTGCTGTTGGCTGGTTCGTTATCTGATTATTACAATACAAGTGTTTAATTTTCAGACAACAGATCAATTTCATTTACATTGAGGTGCAACATGATGCAATATATGAAATGTACAAATACAACACTTTTTCAGAAAAAAAGTTTGTTTCATTTCATCATATTTTTCAAGTACATGGTTTTGGAAATAAAAATCTGTCTGCGGCAGTACAAGGTACTCTAGCTACCAGCAAAAGGTACAAAAGAAAAAGAAAAAGAAAAACAGCAAAAATATGGATCAATGACAAAGGATCTCAGGCCTGGGAGTCCGTCCTAGTCCTCTTCCTGGACGAAGGTCCAGGAGCATCATCAGCGCTGTCATCTGAGCCCGAGTCTGAGCCGTCTCCGGTCTCCTCCGACGACGACTCTGCCTCCGCCTCCGCCTCCGACTCCTCGTCATCGTCATCAGGGATTGGAGCCCGCGAGCTACTCCCGACGTGAGTGCGCCCCACCTTGGTGCGGGGGAATACTCTGCCCTCTCCATCTCCTCCAGCAGGAACAGAAGGCCTGGCTGGAACACCTCCCACAGTGGAAATCTGGAAAAGAGGCTGAAAAGTATAAGAGGCAAACGCATCAGTATGCCGTGAGCAGTTTATCAGTGCAGAATGCAGTGTATGAGTACAGTGTGCGAATGTCGTGAGCAGTTTATCAGTGCAGAATGCAGTGTATGAGTACAGTGTATGAATGCCGTGAGCAGCTTATCAAGTGTTGTGTTGTGCACCAGATTATATGAAGCAGCTTATGTGTATGGTTTGAGACCGTGATTAGAAGAACATACAGGAATGCTATAGAGGGCCAAGAGGTCGAAAGTCCACTGCAATATCCCCATCATGGAGGCATTCAGCTCCAAGGACTGCCGGGTATACTCGGAGGAAGCTTGCAAAAGTATCAAATGCATCAGTATTCTGCGGAATATCAAATAAACTGAAATGAAATGCCAATACAAGATGCACAAAATGTAGTAATACATACCGGAGGCAAGTCATGGGAACCGACCAACTCGTGGTCAGTCGGAGGAGGAGCAAAGGGGATCTGGTAGGTCGGCCCACCCTGCCCTCTGTATGTCAGTGAAGTGGGCAGTGCAGGCCAGCCACCTCCTCGCCCTATCTGAACTTCACCCCTACCGCGGACCCAAGCTCTCCTCGATGCTCCTGCCCCAATCCCCGCTCCTGCCTTAGCTGCCGGCGCCGTGGGTCTCTCTCCCTCAACTCGATGGCCGCCGCTCAGAGGCCGCATAACATACATCTGCACGTACTCTCTGTAGTCGCCTATGCCTCTGAAGCGGGTCGCATCCCAACCGATCGTGTAGTCGGCCATCTGCTCGACGGTGAATCTCTCGGTATCCCTCATATGCTTAGGAGGGTGAACCGGGACTATCTACTCTGGTAACCCTAGGGTCTGGCGTAGGAAACGCTCGCCCAGGTACCAAGCTCGACAGACCGGGCCCTCCAGCAAAATCTGGAAACGCGAGGTCTCCTCAGCACCGGCAAACCGATCCCGAATCACGGCTGGCAATGGAGCCCAAGGTTGCCAGGTGATCTGAAAATAAAATGCAAATTGTTATCTACTATTATTGACAATACAGTGTAAAGCGAAGCTTAAATGAACTGCAAGTAAAACATACCTCTGCGGGAGTGATGGTGTCAAAATAGCGGCGGAAGAAGCTAAACGTCTCCCGAGGCCTCCGTACGCACCTCCCGTCGAAGCGGCGCGAAAATGGAACGACGAGAGAGGTCTCCGCATCTGGCACGGGGGCGAGTCTCGAAAAGTAGGCGTAGACCCACAACTGCAGAATAAATACCAGTATGCTTATCAGATAAAGCAGAATACGAAATAAAACAGAGATAGCAGAGCCGTGTGCAGTGTATTGAGCAGAGTGTACAGTGTGAGCAGTGTACAGTCAGTGCAAAGCAGAGTATGTGTGTGCCGTGTGTACAGTATACAGTCAGTGTAAAGCAGACCACAGTGTGTGCAGTGTACAGAGTACAGTACAGAGTACAGATAATAGAAAGCAGAAATGAAATGATAAGAAGAAAAAGGAAACGTACCTCCCAAGCGCGCCAATAACCCCCGAGCAACTGTCCGCTGCCACGGGAAGCTGAGCTCATGTAGCCATAAAGTGTAGCCAAAGCGGCGCCACCCCAGTCATAGCGTAGGATCTGTGTAACATCCACTAAAGCGCTGAGCAAGTAGAGGGGCACGGTATTCGCCCGATCGGCGAAAATAGTCGTCCCCAGCAGAAACATCAGAAACCCGCAGGCGTACTGCTCTACCGCCTCCTGGGTCATCAGAGCCTCCTCGGTCAAAGCTGACTGGACCCTGAACTGGACCTCGAACCAGGAATATCGAACAAAACCGGGACGTGCGAGGGGTGGCACCTCGCCAAGCAAATATGTCTGAGCGGCCTCCCACTCATCTATGTCGGTATCAAAGGGGATCGGATCACCATCTATCCCGATGCCGGTGAGCATCGAGAAGTCGTAGGGAGTCATCGCCATGTCTCCCGTAGCAGAGAAGTGGAAGGAATCGGTGGTGTCCCACCACCTCTCCACTAGAGTGGCGAGAAGAGGCCTGCTCGTGGTAAGTCTGGATAGTCCTCTGCAGAATGTGCCGAAGTCAGCCTGATCTACGATGTGGCGAACCGCATCGGGTAGCTCAGCGTACCAGTCTCGGGCGGCGATGTTTCCATACCCCCAGACGGTATGGAAATCTCCCTGTTTTCAAACAAACAATTGCGAAGCGATGCTAAATATACCAGTTTTGAAAGGCATTCAGAATTCAGGCAAATATAGCATGTGTGCGTATTTTCAGATTCAAACAACTATCGGTTGCCGGTGTGCTTACAGTGAACTACAACGTGTGATGTGTCAGCGTGTTTGAATGGTTCAGTATAGATATAGGGTGTGTGCACGTGTTCAGATTCAAATAGGTACCGAATGCCAGTATGCTCACAGTGAACTACAACATGTGATGTGCCAGCGTGTTTGAGTGGTTCAGGGCAAATGGAGTGTGTGTGCACGTGTCAGTTTCAAACAGATATCAGTTGCAAGTGTGTTCACAGTTAACTACAGTATACAGTGCATCAATGTATCTGAGCTAAGCAGTTAAAGAATATAATTAGCTATGACAGTTGGCAGTTAAGTGTTCTACGTCGCGGAAAGTAAAACAGAGGAAGGAATGTTACCTCGGAAGCGCCGAAGGACAGATGAGATGTAGGCTCACGCAAGAGAAGCTTTGGAGACATCGCCCTATCAAAGCTCCGAAACTGGCGAAGTCCGTCGGGAGGCAAGACGTGGATCGCCGGCCGGTAGGTCGCCGGGTCGAACGGGCGGACGCTCAAGGGGAGAAGCTCGGCCTCTGGGTCCATCTCGTGATTTGGGGGAGTCCTGCCCCGTGGAATATCATCTGCCATCTCAGAGAAAATGAGGAAATGGCCGGAAAAGTGAAAACAGGGCTAGAATGCGAAAGGTCAACAAAAAGTCAACCCCGAGAGGGCAGAAGATGGCTGGAATGTGGAAAAAACACAGAAATCGAGGAAAACTTGGGGGAAACAAACCCCAAGAGGCGGAAATCGAAAAAACTACACCGAAACGAAGTTTTGATCGGATGAAAGTGTTCGAAACGCGATGAACTTCGTGAATGAAACAACTAAATGGGCCCTAAAACCGAGGAAAGCGGCGAATGAGAGAGAGGAAAATACTCTAGAGAGAGGGGGGAAGGAATTTCGGCCAAGAGAAAGTGATAAGAATAGGGCTAAAGGCCCTATTTTATAAGACCCAAGGCGAAAGGACAAAACTGTCCTGATTCAGCAACATTTGTCCTGTCGGCTACATCTTTGTCCGGTCGGCCAAATATTTGGCCGGTGAGATGTTTTGATGGCCGGTGGGTGGCCGGTGACCTCCCCTGATGGCCGGTGAGCCTCCAACAACCTTTTTGGGTCAGATGTACAGTTTGGGGTATTTATTGCTCAAGATAGTGCAAGAAATGGCATTTTCGAAACTCAACCGGCCTCCGTTTTGACCTCGGACCGTGTCTTCTGTGCGTGGCACTCGAATATGTGCAAGGTGTATGCTTTTTGTATCCTTTTGTCTCCTTTAAGATTCGAAAGTTGCCCCACACGCGTTGTTTTGCAAACACGTGTTGAGTTATACGTCGTTATGCTTGCATTGTTATGCATTCGTCACGATCTGGCGAGACTTTAAATACGCTCGGTCTAGGAGACCTTAAATCCTCTGAAGGTGCAAGTCCTTTGGTGTTTGTCGTGCTCGAACGACTTTTGGTAAGTTGCATTGTACATGTATTTCAAGCAACTCGTGTCGTCGCATATTCAAGTTCACATGCATTATCATGCATTTCAAGCGATGCGCGTCGTCGCGCATTCGAGTTCATTAACATTTCGAGCGACACACGTGGTCGCACATTTAAGATCATTTGCATTGTCATGCATATCACAAGACGTGCGTTGTCATGCGTTTACATCAGCATGCATCAATATGCATTTCAAACAAAACTAAAAAAACAAAAAACAACAACATGCATATGTTATGCATTTCATTGTAATATATTGCATATGTCATGCATCCCACTATATCCATTCTATTGCATATTGTAGATGTTGCATTGTAGCTTGCATGCATTCATTGCATCACCTCCATCTAGGGTTTGCACCTTTCCTTGTTGAGCTTGGTCTGGTATGTGCCCATACTTTTCACGTCTATACACTCATAGTTCTGTATGACCGTTCTATGTTAGACGTGGCTTGTTTGTATCCATGCCTTTCCTAGGCAAGATACAGTTTGGCCGTAGGCCTTAATCCACTATATCCATTCCATTGCATATTGTAGATGTTGCATTGTAGCTTGCATGCATTCATTGCATCACCTCCATCTAGGGTTTGCGCCTTTCCTTGTTGAGCTTGGACTGGTATGTGCCTGTACTTTTCACGTCTATACACTCATAGTTCTGTATGACCGTTCTATGTTAGACGTGGTTTGTTTGTGTCCATACCTTTCCTAGGCAAGATTTGGTTTGGCCCGCGCGCCATATCCATCATACATATTACATTGTAGTGTAATTTTTGCATCCTGTATTAGGATCATGTTCTTTCGTTAGCGGATCATTCCCCACTTATGTCATTTCACCCAATTACTTGTTCTTGCGTCCGTCTACATCACTCATAGTTCTGCATGTGTACGCGCTTTGAGGGTTGCGGCACCTTTTCTATGGTAGACGGACTTGTTACCTCCATCAATCTATTTGACATTTGTGTGGTTTTGAACCACTCATGATTGGATCATGATTCAATTGCATTGCATTTCATTTGCATTGTTTCAATTGCATTGCATTTTAATTACATTGTATTTTCTTTTGCATTATTGTACATAGTTTTGTATATATTGCATATCATTTTGCATTCATTTTGCATGTTATGCATGGTGCTAACGATATCATACCTGTTAAGTTTTCTTTCTCTTTCAGGCACGATATTGTATGCACGGTTCATTTGAGGCTGGTGCAACCAGACGAGCCGGACAGGTATTGTATTCTCCGCGTGAAACGTAGTTGAGAATTACATAATTCTTTTACATCCTTTCTACATTGTAGTGTAGTTTGGTGTATGCTAGCTTAAAACTGTTGCATTATTATGCTTCGTTACAGCTTTCTTTGCATGATCATAAGCTATGTTCAACTTTGTGCATTGTCCTGCATTTTGCCCCTGCCTTCGGGCGCATATCTTGTTTGTCTTGCATATTTGTCTAAGTCTACGGCCTTGTCAAAAATGGGTCGTCTCTTGGCTTTGACATTCACTCCCGTCATTGTTTTGACTTTCGAGTTCTGTCAAAGAGGGGCAACTGTAGACACTCCATTTTTGACCGTCCTTAAGACTTGGACGTCACCGCTTGAACACTCGGTGATCATCCATGTTTGTGTTCGTCTTGAGTTCCCGGAGGTCTCAGCTACGCGCATTGCCTCAGGATCTCTCGACTCGACTGTTTTGTGTCTGGTTTTGCACCAAACACTTGTGCTTTGCCTTGGAGGGGCAGGGAATGGCTTGTGGGCCATCCCCACACTCCACCGGCCATGGCTTGAGGCCATCGGCTGTGTTTTGTTGCCACCGGCCAAATGCTTGGCCGGCCGGCTATTTTTTTTTTGGTCAATTACATTTTTGGCCGGCTGACTACTGTGCATCTGCTTTTGCAGATATTTTTGTGCAGCTGGCATACATTGTCACCCCCTCCATACACGTGTATGGAGGGATTGCCCTCTTGTTAGCTTCCTTTGGAAGCTTTACAAGACTAATTGTCTATAAAAGAGAACCTTTTCTCTCTTGTTCAGGGGTTAGACAATTTAGACAACATTTTCAGAGCTTGAGATTTAGGGTTAGGGTTTACATATATCCTTTATCTCTATATCTCTCTCTCTTGTGTTTAGTGTGTGTTTAGTCTCATTTTTGTGCACAAACACCCACCATCACACCTTTTCTTAGTTGCTGAGGTACCAGAGGTCTTTCCTTGAAGCTTTTGGACTGGTTTGGAACCAAAAGAGCTGCTGGAACATTATTTGTGAAGAGGGTCTACAAGGTAAGACTTTTGTCCCTTTTTACCCCATTTTTGCAAAGCTTTTTAGCCTATCTTGCATCTATTTTTGAGCTTAGCATATAACTTATAAAAGTCTTGTTTTTGTCTGCTCTAAATAGTTTGTTAGGGGTTTTTTAAGCTTTGGGGTTGTTTGACCCCTCTTAAGGCTTGTTTGCCCTTTGTTTTGTGCCATTTTGGTTGAGCTCCGAGACCATTGTGTTTGGGCCTCCTCACCACTGAAATCTTGAGGGATTTCAGAGGTGAGGATGGTGCCTTGAGGTCTTAGGAAGGAGAGGGCCACCCCCTCCCCTTGTTGTCCTTGAAAAGGGCTATTTTTGCCTCTTGAGGGAGCATCTAGTTTAAGTGTGTGTTGACCATGCCTTGACTGATATTTATGCTTATTTTTCCATGAAATAGCATTGTGTTGAGTTGGTTTGGACACACCTTGCATGCTTTGCATACATGTCTTGTAATGCCATCATTTAGCCTTAACATGCATCTAGGCTTTGACCCTTGTTCAAGCATGTTTTAGGCCCTGCTTTGTGAAGCTTTTGTACTTGTCTTTCCATGCTTAAGGTCTACCTTTAGTTGTTTTGGTCGACCATGGTATGCATTGCATAGCCCCTTTACATTGTTTAGCTTGTAGGCTTTAAATGTGTGAAGTGTTGAGCATGCATTGTTTGATTTATTTCAGCGGTTTGACACCACTTATAGCATCATTTCAGTCCTCATGACATGCTTGCATGCTTGCCTTTGATGCCTCTTTGATGCCTTATGAGGTTGTGCCTTATGCTCCATGTTTGGTCATTGTACATGCCCTTGAATTTAAGTCATTTAGATGCTATCTAAGTGGTCTTTAGGCTTTGTTTTAATATGCTAAAACTCTGTTTTTGGTCATTTAATTCATGCCATATTTGGTTTTGCTAAGGGTAGTTCAATACCTCCTTAGCTTGCCTTGAGTTTTGGACCTCTAATTGCATGCTTATGCTTGTCTTGTTGGCTTGGTTTGGCACCATTTTAACATGATTTTCAGAACTTATGTTGCATGTCATTAGTCCATGTTTTTGTGCTTACAAGTTGTCTTCATATGCTTAAGTGTTGGACCATATTTGCATGCATGCGTGCGTGTGTGTTGGACCTCACTTCCATAGTATTGGCCACTGATTTTGGCAAGCTTTCAAGCTACCCATGTTAGTTTAAGCCCACCCCTTTGCATGTTTCTGTATGCCCACCTTGTATGTTGTTGTATATTTGTGTGTTGTTGCATGATTGGAGTTGCATGATTGAATGAAGTCACATGTTTGTTTGCTTGCATGCTCGAACACCCACATTGTGCCTTGCATACTTGTTAGTTGCATTGTCTCATGCCCTATGTCTTGCATGACCATTGTATGCCTTGTATGCTTCTTAGCATTGTCCATGTTGCATACTAGTCGGCATGCTTAGGATTGCATTGCATTGGCATGCATGCTTCGCCTCTTGAATTGCTTGTGATAGAGGTTGAGTTCAATTTGCTTGATTATGTGCATTGCATTCCATATCAAAATGTATATTTGGTTCCTTGGGCCATCATGCATGGAAATGTGCGATTGGTGGTCTGAGAATTGAGAATCATATCCCTTTGAGTCATAAATATGATAAGGAGTGTGGTTGGTGCATACATTGCTTGAAATGCATTGCCATGCCAAGTTCTGTCCTCTGCTGCTGTCAAACCAGTTTTTGCAGGAAGATTTGGCCGGCCGGCCATCTTAAGTGCCGATCGGCCATCCATAAGTAGCCGATGGATTAATTTGTGGCCGGTGACCAATTCCCTCAGCAGGTGGTGTTCCACAACACTCAGAGAAGCAACCTTGGGAGTTGTGTAATTTTCAGAGAAGCAGAATAGTCAAAGCAGAGGCAACTTGTGCATGGCAGTGACTTTCCGAGCGGAACCGAGCGCGCATTGCATTGGACCCTCTTCCCGAGGCTGTTTATTGCTTAAATTAGATTAATTAATTTGCTTAATTAATTAGGTGGTCTGTAATATTTAATTAGCTTGTTAGTTAGTTAAATTGTATTATTCTTTCGGTCCCTCCGAGTGAGGGCTAACTTGTAATAAGTGTGGGTGCGCGTGTGCATGTCTTCCAATCCCCAACCTCTTTCTCCCTTTTACTTACCTGCTTTTGATGGTTAGTATTAGGGCATATTTAAATTAGCATACCTTATGCTATGCATGCGTGCATCCATACATTTATCCTACATGCACCAGGCTCGGTACATCATACTAACTGCACTTGTATTTCAATTCCAAGTTGAATACCTGTTAGTTGCAGCATTTCACATGCCATCATTAGGATAGCCGAGCCTATTGTAGTTGCATCTTGTATGTGTTGCATTAGCCATCTCAACATGAACTAGGATCATGCACATGATTACTAACTAGCTTCTGTTCTGGCTTAGAGTACTCGGTAAGCATTTATGCTTTAGCATACCGCATGCGTGTGAGTGTTGCCATAATAGCATGATTACCATGAGGCTAGCTGCTTATGTAATATAACTGCTTGAATTCCTGTGGATGGAGGTTGAATTAATTGAATTGGGATAACGCATTAAAACAGTGAGTTTCAATCCTACTAGATAGTGGCAAAATCATCTTTTCTAAAGCCCACTTGAGGGTGGCAAAACTTACATTTTAGCCGACTTACGAGTAGCAAACCATTTTTAAAACAAACATGCAATGTTTTGTTCCAATTTAGGCGATTTGGTCTATACTTGTTTGCTGTGCGCATAACATAGTAAATCTAGGCTAATAACCAGAATAAGAATGCATAAACGTTTTCAAAAATCTTCAGATCGGGCGAGAGGGGGTGCTCATAGCTGACCTTCCCCAATCGTATCCAAGCTCCCGAGCCGAGGCAACTTTGGTGATGACGGACACGTGGCCTTTGGCACCGAGTCAGGATTTCCTAAATTCCCCCATAAAAAATATTTAGGTGACGACTCTGTATCTGGCAAAGCAGTCCATGTTTGGCACTTCTTTCAAAATCTGTTTTTTTCAAAACAATTTGCCAGATTTGGACTCTTTGGTTCAGATTTAGAACCGTGACAATTTGAGAGTCCGAACTGTAGTGAACCCAAAACGAACAGAACGAGACTCGTCCTCCCGGGGCGTTCGGGGACGTCTACACAATAAAAAAATAAGACTCAATGTATAAAAATTAAGTGAAAATGATTTACAACACTCACTTCATCAAGATTGATTAATGGGAGCAAGAGTATTTAAAATTTTACTCAAAACATTTAAATATTAGATATCAAAATGTAAGCAAAGCGCATAATTTGGATACTAAAATAGGACAAGTGACATATAAAAGAAAAATGTGTTTATTTCCCCCTTTTTTTTTTTTTCTCCCTCAAGTCTTGATGTAAAATTACAAAAATATCCCAATTTTTGTTAATCAATTTAGATGGCTTGAAAGTTGAGGACTATTTAAATTCATATGCTATAATTTGAGAATTAAATTGATAGCATAAAAAATTCAGGACTAAATGTCACGACCCAAACCCACCCTATGGGTTTAGCATCGTAACCGACCAGTAATCCGTGATTACCAAAGGCCTGCTTAACAGTAATGACAGTAATACAGAATAAGGGGCTGGCGGAAGCCAAAACAGTAAATAAAATGTGTCCAATGAGCTGTGACAGTCTGAATGTAAAAAGACTTTTATAAACAAAATCACATTCATAAACAAAACATATATACATCTTAGATACATAAAAACATTCAGGTTAGGGACCAAATCCCTTCACCATAACTGTACAGTCAACTTATTCGGTCTGTACAAGACGGAGACAAAAAGGCAAGTCTAAAACACCCCAAAGACAGCCTTAGCTTGACAGACTGAGACCTCGAAGTGAGGCACGATGGTTGGCTTGACAAAACCGGAGCTTAACCTGACGCTTCTAGCTCCGATTTGGTGTTTAAACACCTACATATAAATATAAACAGTGAGCTAAAACCCAGTGAATAATAGTTATGTAAAGAGGTTAAGAATGTCCTTTCAGTAATTAAATAGTCATATCAATCATTTAGAAACCATAACAGTCATATGTGGTACATCTAATAGCAAAATAGTACAGTAGGTCTTAACAGACCGAACAGTCAGTTGATGGCCATCATAACAGTATACAGTAGTGGTTCCAACATGGGAACCGACAGAGATCTCTGTGACAGTAGCAGTAACAGTATAGTAACAGTAAGTTGCTATGGATGCCACGAGTACAGTTCATAAATAGGACATCATTCATTCAGTAAACAGTATCACTTCAGAAAATAATACAGTTAATTATTCAGAAAATAATCATCATTGAACATATCTTTTCAAGATCGTTACTCACAGAGTTTTGGGCTACAGACAGGCTAATGAGCGTCCTCGGATGCCAACCCTACACAGTAATAGAACGAGTACACGCTAAGTTACACACTAGGGAAACAATAACTTAGTCCCCTAACTTGACTTGGTGTGGTTCTATATCATTATCCTCATTAAGATGCTTTAAACTAGGCCTAGGAATGCCTAGGATAGAATGAGGATGCAAAGATGTACTTTAAAACACTTTTCAAAATTTTCAGAAAACAGGGGTCTCGCTCGAGCGTGGCTTTCTTTGCTCGAGTGAGCTTACCAAAACAAAAGGGTCGCTCGAGCGTAAACTCCTTCGCTCGACCGGTCTGTAAAAATGCAAAAGTGCTGGTTGTTGAAAATCTCTGCTCAACGCTCGCTTGAGCGTGAGACACATCCTTCGCTTGAGCGTAGGTCTCGTCGCTCGAGCGTGCGTCTGCGTGTACCAAAAACCTGAGAGCTTGCAATTCACGCTAAAGCCAACATTCCGTCACTCGAGCGGACCTCTGAACAAACAGGTGCTCGCTCAAGCGTGGAATCCTTCGCTCGAGCGAGGAAGCCAAATTCTGAGTTTTCCAGATTTGCCTTCAAAGCTCAAACCAAGCATTCAACACCTCAAAACTCAACCTTTTGGGTCAATTTCCTGGAAAACACTTGAAAACTCATAGTATAACATGTTTAGAAGATCAATTTGTAAAATTAAGCCCAAAGGTGAGACAATTGAACACAATTTCAAAGAAGTTTTCATGAATTAAGTAAAAACATAACACGCATGAACTCTTATGAACTCTAGTGCTCCAAAACTTGATCAAATGCAAGATTAGGCTCAAAACTATGGTGAATTCATGGACTATACCATAAACATGAACATGCATGTGGAAATTCATGAAGAACACCCTCCAAATTCAAGAATATGAACATGCATGCATGGATTAAGCCTCAACTCAACAGTTTAAACCAATATTTGACTCTAACCTTCATTAATCCCATGAACCATGCAAGAATAACTCAAATGTACAAATGAGAGGATGAAATCTCTACCTTAGGTCTTGAATTCAAGATGTGGAACCTCAAATATGCACATTCCCTTCAATTCCTCTAAGTTTTAAGCCAATCTAGGTGAACTCAACTTCTTTCCTCTCACTCTCCTCTCACCCACGGTTTGGTCTTCAAAAGATGAGCAAATGATATGAAACTAAGCTCTAAACAATGTTTAACAAAGTGGCCTACTACAATGGCAAGAAGGTAATAAACTCAAACTATTGTAATTTAATATTATTTAATCTAATTTAATCATACCAAATCGCATTTCATTAAATCTACTATAAAATCACATAAATCCTAATTAGCATATAACACAAATCAATTTATGATTCGATCGCCGATAAACCTTCAATTCGCAATTCAAAGTTAAGACGTGAACAGATCAATCAATGGCAAACAGATAGAAAATGCAATTAAGGTAGCATACTCATGCAATTAGTTCAGAATTTCAGTATGATCCATTACTTATCATGCTTAATCAGAGATTAGCACTAATCAGAGGTGAGGGTTGTCACACTAAAAGTGCAATAAATGGCAAAAATTATTAGTGTAATTAACTTATGTTTGGGAAGCAAGCTTGGGCTAAAATAGCCATATAGGATAAAATTGGCTATTTTAGCCAAATAAGACAAATGTCATATTCAATCCATAATCATTTTATTTTTTCTCTCACAAAAGTCAAAAAAGCCAAAATGCCTATTCCAAACGAAACTTTTTAGCTCTAGACTAAAATAGCCAAAAAGCCAATCTATATCCCAAACGAAGCCTTAGTCTCCTTTTTGTATTTTGTATTTTTTGTTGTCAAATGCGAGTGATTTGGAAACAAAATTTGACAAATAAATTAAGATCACTTGAGGTGAGTTTGGGAATTTACTTTCCAAATCATTAGAGTTTGATGAAAATCTCTTCAATCTATTCAAATTGAGATCTCAAATTCTCTAATGTTGGTGCATAAATATGTCCCAGGGTATACATTTAGAGTAATAACAAGTGCTAATTATTTTTTATGGTTTGAAGTTTGTTCTTAATTGACTTGGTGGACAACATAAGCGATATTAATGCTCATTAATTTTGGATTACCGATTTTTTAGATTGTGTTTGTTTGTAGAATTTGATTAGAGAAATGTAAAGGAAAAAGAGAATGCGATATTACTTTCTGTTTGGTTATAATGGGAAATATAGGGGGGGAAAAAGTGAGGAAAATACAATCCTACTTTTAGTCTTTTTAGTTCATTTATGCTATTTTCTTTCTTCATTTTCCAACTTAGCCAAATACAGTTTGGAATTCGAATCCTATAAATTATTTCTCATTTTCTTTCTATTTTCATTTTTCTTTCCATTTCACTCGTCAAATCTTCCAACCAAATACAGTTTTACTGAAACTAAGATTGGCTATCCTCAACCCATTTAAAAGGAGTGCTTGAGAACCTTTGAAACCTCATGTTTATAAGCTTATCTAAGAGATTGGCTAGCTACTATCTCTCTCAATCTCAACCATTATGTATAAGCCCACACTCTACTAAAGTTATTGAAGAGTAAACATATACATATAAAGTTACCAACTTGGGCATTTTAACAAAGCTAGCTAGTTAAGCATTTTCAGCAATCCTAGTCAAAATATCTTACTAAAATTCCACCTCATTACTTTAGATGTACACTTCAACAATGATTTTTTATTTTAGCTATTTTTCTTTCAAATATTTATTTAATGGTTTTATGAAAGAGAAGATGAGAGAGAGAAAAGGAAATATTAAATGGTTTAAGAAAACAAAATTAAATGGCTAGTGAACAGTGATTCAGCAGAAATAACTAGCTTTTGTACACAAAATTATTTTAGCTAGTCTTTTGACTAATTTGCCGAAGAATTTGACTTGAATGTACCCTAAATATTTTAGCTAAATTGGAAGTTACAACAATATTCATTTTCTTAGACCAAATTAAGTTGGTTTTAAATTTATAGACATTCTTTATCCTAAGAAATAGAAATAAAAACTAATTTTGGATTGGACAGGTTATACAGCTGTCAATCAAGCTGGTTTACAAAATTAAACTAGAAATAAATTGTATTGGTAGCTCTTATACTTTGGCCTTTATGTTATTTTAGTTTTTATAATTTCAATTGGTTCAATTTTGATTTTGAATATGTGATTTTATCTCAACTTTATTACAAGTTTTAGTATCTTTTGATAGGAAAATGTGCATGTAAGTGATATGTGTTATGATTTTATAGGCAAAATTATAAATTTGCTTAACTTAGTGAATTAATTTCAATCAACTCAATGGCCATTTTCCTTCAAAAATCCTAATCGGCAGTATCAATTGAACTAAATTGACACAAAATCTAAAATTAAGTGTCAAAATCAAGCTAATCAAAATAATAGGAACCAAAATGACACACAAAACAAAATGTAGGAACTACCGATATAACTTACACTTAAAATAAATTAATTTCTAGTAAACTTTTAACATTTAACTTTTAGGTGGTTACCAGCTGTTAGAATGACTAAGGTAGAGTGAATTTGTGATTTATGTTGTCAATTTATTGTATTGCAATAATATTTATGTGTATATATATATATATATATTTTATTTTAAAAGGAGCAAAAATTAGGGATTCATTTGCAATCTTCAGCTAGCTTACAGGGAAAAAACAAGAAAAATTTCTTGATCTAATATGCCAACATCCCATTATTTTTCAAGAAATGTTGGATGAGTTTTCAAAATCAAGTGATATAAAGCGTATCATCAATCACACAAAAGATTATGATACAACTACATTGATATCTCATGATCATTTACATCCATGATACAACTACATTGATATCTCCATGCATTAATTCCTATAGGACCACAATGTAGCATATGGCTATTAATTTACAAAAAGTGATTTGTAAATACAAAATTCATATAAAAATACATTTAGAATGACATATTAATGGTATTTTGTGAAGTTATAAGGACAATATTTAGTGTTCTTATTAAAAATGAAGAGACCACATGATATCAACTCATTCAATATAGAATTTCTATACACAAATATTTTGTTTGTATATCATTATTCTTAATTTTTTTTTTTTTTAAACATTTAATGGGTCTTGTAGGGTTGGTGCTATAAAAAGCCACTAACCTCAATAATTGTTGTGGATGGTATAGTGTATCAATGAAAAATTATGCTTGGACACTTATATTTATCATTGGAATGTAACATATTCTAGTATACAATTGGTTATACATACATATCACTAATATGTAAAGGTTATTGAGTGTGCAACATTAAATATGATAAATACAAATGGAAAAACAAATGATCCAACATATCATTTTTTGTTATTCACTAGTTTCAGGTCCTTGACCTAGCACTCAAGTTGTGAGACTGGTTTTTTTTAGTGTTAGGCGTTTGAATACTCTATTTTGATGGCTTACTCGACCATCTTTCTCATCTCCATAGGAGTGTATCAAGCCACAGCTACCGTAAAATGAATGAATTAGGTTGACCTTATTTTCCATTCAACTGACTAAAGCGAGTCAGATCGACTCCACTTATTTTGTCATTAATTGTATTGCCCATATTATTTGATAATCAATCTACTAAATTGATGCTATGAAACTACTCAATATATACTAACCCATTTTTAGCTAGTTGGCAAACAATTTCACTGACAAGCACCATCATCTGTTTGGTTAGTTTAAAAAGATTCTTAAACACCATCATCTACACACACAAAAACCAAAAAAACAAAATTTTTTTTTTTGATATATTCTAAGAAAAAGAAAAACACATAATGATGAGTTTGAATTCTTTGCTAAGAACAAATGATGAAATCAAATTTACTCAAACAACTCATTATTCATTGCTTTGACCACACACTCAATACGTCAAAATTTCATTGTGATTTTATGCAGAAAGGCCCATGAATGGTTCACATGGTAGGCCATTTAAGTTGGTTCATACCATCCTTTTCTGTAATTATTATATGTGGAACATGTTTTTGCAAAAGGGCAAGGATGATGACCTAGCATATTTATAATTAATGTGTGTTGATATCACACATGTATATAGGTGGTGGGAGGGCATTTAGCATTAACTATTTGGTTAGTAGTTATTTGTCATCTATATTTTTTAGGTCTCATATGTTAATTATATAGTTTAGTCAAAAAGTCACTATAATTTGCTATATCACTCTCTTTATTTTTCTATATATCTTTTCGTAAAAAGTTAAAAAATTACTAAAATAACCTGTTTCCAAACGAGACCTTAGTGGTGAAAAATACCAAAATAAAATGTTCAAAATTTAAATGTTTAATATAGATTTAAACTTCTTATGGTATACATTAGAATTAAAATGACTTTGATTCAAATATTTTAAAATTTGGGTATTTTACTAAATATTTTTTTCAAGTATGTGGTATTGTTGTTTTGTGAATGCCACGGTAGATTAATATTGTGTGTGATACAAATAAATAATCTAGATACATAAACAAAATATAAATCTAGCAAAAGTATGGGAAGATAATTAGAAAACCTGAACAAGAAAATAAGAAATACTGACAAACAGAATGTAAAATTTTGTACAATGATCAAGGCTTGTGTTCGACATAATTTCTTAAGAAAATTTGTCCCCCTACTACGATGCTCATGAGATTATCAGACATTCGTGTCTTAGGATATAACAAACCTTATAGAAGCAACACTACAATTTACAAGTCTAGCAAACCTTGCTACACATAACTCTTTTTTACAGAAAAAGAATAGTATGCCAAAAGAAAAGAAAATACAAACCAGATGAATTCAATGATTATGAATGAACAAAGAGCCTGTTTATATAGGCAAATTGGTGATTATTCAAAAGAGACGCATCATTTTTATGGAAAAGGTACAATTAGAACAAATATGATTGTTCTCACAAATGAGTCCAAATTTTGTATTAAATCCTATCCAGTTTTGGCCCAAATAAATAAAATGATAACATATTTATTTACATGAAAAATTAATTTTACTTTAAATAACTTTTGTCTTGCAACTATATCCAAATTATATATTTTAGAATCAATTTTTCATTTCCTTATTAATGATTTCAAACCATTTTTTCAACATGACTCAAATAAAAGGACCACTCATTGAGTTTTTAATAATTAGGGTTTACAAATGTGTATGTGAGTGGGACAAGACCTTAGATTTCTAATTTATTTGTTGGAATCCTAAAAACAAACAAACAAATAAATATGTTTTATTCAAAACTTAATAATAATAAAAAATTGTGAAAAGACACATTCGTGCATACACACAAAAACCTCTTCATCCACAGGCCTAGGGAAAAAAAAAAGGAAAAAAAAAAAAAGAGGTTATTACACCCAGTGATGGCAGGAAAAAAACATACAAATTCATAGAAAAAGTTTACAAATTTAATTATTAATATTTACAAAAAAAAATTTATTGATTTATATATATATTTTTGATACCCCACTGATGTGATATTTAAAAAAAAAATCTTCATTTTCAAGGACCTCAACAACAAGGTTGACAAAAAAAAAAAAAAAAAAAAGAGTGTTGCTATTACCACCCCATAAATTATTTTAGATTTCTACTTTTTAGTTTTTTTATTACAATAATAACTTCAAATAAAATTACTACAAATGATATCATTAATTTTTGGTCACCCCATCTTACAATTAAACCTACACACCCACTACATCATGAATTAGGGTTTATGAGATCACCCACCTCTATCACCACCCATCAATCTTTCCCAAATCCCACCTTCAAAACCTACCGACTCTCAAAACCTTGAAAACCCTTTGGCGGTAATATTCTGGCGATAACGGTGACAATCATTTAATTATCTACACTTTTTCGGCTATGACAATGAGTGAAAAATTTTCTAACAACCACAATCCTATAAGACGAGAGAAATACAACAATAAAAGTTTAGAGGAGGTTCATAGCTTTGATGTTGTTCTTAAATCAGAGGAGATTGGCTTTGTAAGGGTAAGTTTCTTAAAAAAAAAAGGGCAAAAATAATAAAATATGTTCGTCATTTTTTCGGGACTGAACTCCCGAACATATGATCGAAATTTAGGAACACAGGCTTGAACATTATTTATTTTGTTCAGGAACTGGTAACCAAACATTGATTTTGAATTTTTTATGATCAGGGATGAGTCAAGAATGAAGAAAAGTTGAAATTGAACCGTTTTAAGAACTGGGAATCGGAGATTTTAATCTCCGAGAAGTGATTGTATGATAGGTTAAGATAAGTGAGGTTGGTGATAGGCATAGACAAGTTTTGTATTAGAATATCCCCTGAAAGATTATTGTGGCTCAAATCAAGAGTTTGGATTTGAGAACAATGAAAAATATCAAGTAAGAAGTTGGTTAAATCGGCAGATACAGTCTTTTTCTTCTTCTTCTTCTTCTTCTTCTTTGTGGGTGTAGACACCCCATTTTTGACCGACCTTAAGACTCAGATGTCACTGATTGAGCGCTTGGTGATGTTGCATAATGTGCTCGTTCAGAAGTTTCAGAGTTGCGGCCGTGAGCCCTGCCTCCGGACTTCCGAACCCTCTTCTGTGCCTTGTCTCGGTTTGCGAACCAGACTCGGTTTTCTCTGTTTCTTTTCCTGAGGGGAGGGAGAGGTCCAGTAGACCATCTCTCAATGTCCGCAGGCTACATTTTGTGGCCGTAGGCCATTTTGCCCATTTCGGAGTCCGGTTTCCGGTTTTTCGGGACCGTTGGCCGTGTGCCTCGGTTCGGGACCGCTTAACCATCTCCGTTTGCTCTAATTTTTGGCATACTCCTTATTTGCTCCCTTTTGAGGGACACTGGGGTCTGAGAAACCCACTTCGTGGCCGAATGCCACTTTCGGTGCTTAACAGCCCATTTTCGGGACCTCGAACTGCGCGTTTTGGTCCCCGAGCATTCGTTTTGCAACGGTTTTCGTTCATTTTTGGCAGGTACCTCTGTTTTATCACCGGGGAGGTCACTGAAGGGTGGGAGGCCAGCAATTGTTGCAGCAACCAGTTATACATCCTCCGACGCCCTCCGGCGCCCGTTTTTTCGCACTTCCGGGCTAATGTTGAACACCTTGGGCCCATTTTCTTGAACTTTGAACCACATATTTGTGATGTACACACATGGGAGGACCCTAAAAGTTGGTGGCCGGCCAGTAATTCCACCTGACCCTTTTGAACCCCTCTTTCCGGGCTAATGCTGAACACCTTGGGCCCATTTTCTTGAACTTTGAACCACATATTTGTGATGTACACACATGGGAGGACCCTAAAAGTTGGTGGCCGGCCAGTAATTCCACCTGACCCTTTTGAACCCCTCTTTCCGAGCTAATGTTGAACCCCTTGGACCCACTTTCTTGGACTTTTAACCACAGGGTTGTGTTGTACACAGATAGGAGGACACCATCAGTTGGTGGTTGGCCACTAAATCTGATTGACCCTTTTGACCCCTAGCCGGCCGGCTAGGGGGTGTGGCCGGCCGGCCACCTGCAGCAAAAGTAACAGGCCGGCCGAGCTCCTTGCACTGTGCACTTTACAGCTGTGGAGCTTTATCCCCCAGAAAATATCAATATCCGGGGGATATTTTGTGGGGGAAAGTTGCTCTCCTTTTCCCCCACCTTTACACCCCCTTTTTGGCCCTTATAACCAGCTGGTGGCTTCACTTGTAGGGGTTAGAAAAATTGTTCTTCAAGCTTCCATACACAAAGCCATTTTTATACCTCTCATTTCCTTGAAAATTCCTAAGTCCCTAAGCACCATTTTTTCTACACCACCAAGCTCTACCATCACCACTTCATTTCCAGCAACAAGGAAGGCTTCTCAAAGGCTAAAGGAGCTGCAAATTGATCCAAGAAGCAACAAAAACTTTGATCTTCAAGGGTAAGTAACACTTCTCCTCTTTTGACCCTTTTTCTTGATCCATTTGTAAGCCCCATATGCTTTTTGTTTCAAGCTCCGGCCCTAACTGAAAGGGGCCCTATTTTGAGCTCATCTTCACTTTTCATTAAGGGCTCAACCCTGTTTGAGCCCTCCATGATGCACTTGCTTCATTGATCCTCTTATATGTCATAATCTTGCATGCTATTTTTGGCCCATGAGTAATCTGTTTTTGAGCATGTTGTAAACTGATATTAGGCTTATTTTGAGCCCCTCTTCAACATTTAAGAAGGGCTCAACACCATTTGGGACTTCCATGTTGTACTTACCTTTATACTCCCCTTTTGGTCCCATTTTTGCATGCAATGGCAGCCTACCATGCTTTTGTTTTTGGCCATTTTACAGTTCTGAAAAAGTGCTTATTTTGGTCCATTATTCATGTTTCATTTAGGTCCTTTCATGGTTTGGGATCTCCATATGTCACTTCATGTTATATCTCTCTTTTATTCCCCATTCTTGCATGTTTAGTTAGCCTATCATGCTTTTGTTTTTGGCCATTTTACAGTTCTGGAAATAGTCCTATTTTGGCCCATTCTACATGTTTTATTAAGGGTCTTTGGCTGTTTGGTGAATATTTTGCATACCTCATGTTATAGCCACTTTTGAGCCTCATTTTGCATTGCATTTCTAGCATGTTTGTATACTGGTTTTGAGGCTGCCATAAACTGTAAATGTGCATATTTTTGGTCCCTCTTCAGTGTTGTAGAAGGGAATTTTTCAGTTTGGATTTTTCTTATATCACTTGCTTCATTACCCCTCGCTTGGCCCCTATTCTTGCATGCCATTTTTGCCCTACCTATGCTTGCTGTTTGGCCATGTTTATAACTGTGGAAGTGCCTTTTTTGGGACTGCCTAGCTTCTGTATTTGCATTACATGTCCATATTGTGCACACATTGCATAGCTATAGGCCATTTCGGGCGCCTAAATTCGCATTTCGGGACTATTCCATGCATTTGGTGTCATTTCGCCTCATTTTGGGACTGTTTTCCCCCGTATTTTCTTGCTGAAATTCTATTAGAATGATTGCTTTCCATTTCTATGTCATTGCATCGCATTATGCCATTGCCTCGGTTTGCGTGCCCGTGTGCACGCATTTCGAGGCACGTCTTTTTTCATCCACCGGCATCCTATGTGAGTGTGGCTGAGGCTCATTCATGTTGGTATAAGCCCATATCATGTTTTCATGCCATTGCATCGCATTCTGTCATCGCCTCGGTTTGCGTACCCGTGTGCACGTATTTCGAGGCAATTCATTTTCATCCATCGGCATCCTATGTGAGTGTGGCTGAGGCTCACTCATGTTGGTATAAGCCCATATCATGTTTGCATGTCATTTACATTGCGTATACCATCGCCTCAGTTTGCGTGCCCGTGTGCACACATTTCGAGGCATCTCATTTTCACAGCATAGTGCATACTAGGTTGTATCTTAGATTGCATTCTGTCATTTTCTCGGTTTGCGTGCCCGGGTGCACGCACTTCGAGGCATCTCATTTTCATAGTATGGTGTATGTTAGGATTGCATCTTAGTTGCATGTCATGCATATTGCATCGTGTTCGGGATAGGAGTTAGCCCGGGCACGGGAAACGAGGTGCGTTTCGTACTTCGAGTGACGGAACGTATCTCAATTCCCCAGTCACCGACACTCCGGATTATCCATGATGGAGTTAGGTTTTAGCTGTAGTTTCATGTGCATTCATCCTATATTGAGTTGTGCATTTCGACTCCTTGGCCATCATGCCTCGGTATGCGTGATTGGTGGCACGAGGATCGAGACATGCATACATTTGTGAAAATACATTGCTATGCCCCTTTCCTGCTCTCTGTTGCAGCAAAATCAGGAATCAGCAACTTTCCGGGACTTGGCACGCTTTTCAAGAATAACAGGTGTAAACAGAGGCTAATTGGGGCATTCCGGTGGATTTCCGCGCAAGACAACCCGGACATGCATCATCCATCAGAAGCAAGGCAGTCCCTGGCTTGCATGCCAGTTTTATAGCTTTCTTAGTTAATTTGTTAATTAATTAGGAATTTGTACATATTCGGACTGTAATATTTGGACTGTAATATTCTTTTATTCGGGACTGTATATTTATTCGGACCCTCTGCGCGAGGGCACAACTGTAATAAGTGTGCGTGAGTGTGATGTATGTCTTCCAACCCCACGTCTTTCTCCCTTTTATTTATCCGCTTATGATGGTTAGATTAGGGCATATTTAAATTAGCATACAGTATGACAGCATGTTTGCATCATTCATCTGTTTTGCATGCACCGGGCTCGGCGCATCATACTAACTGCATTGTACTTTCAATTTCAAAGTTGAATACATGATAGTTATAACATTTCATATGCCATCTTAGAATAGCCGAGCCTGCTATAATTGCATTTTGCATGTGTTGCATTAGGCATTTCTGTATAGTTAGGATCATGCATGATTTCTAATGAATTCCTATTTTGGCTTGGAGTACTCGGTAAGCTTTATGCTTTAGCATCCTTGCATGCGTGTGAGTGACTGCCATGAATAGCATGCTTACCATGAGGCTATGTGCTTATATGATATAACTGCCTGAATGCCTGTGGGTGAAGGTTGGGTTACTTAAATTGGAATAAATCATCAAATGTTTTAAAGCCTACTTGCGGGTAGCAAACCATTTTCAAAAACAAGCATGAAATGTTTCGTTCCAATTCAGGCGACCCGGTCTATATTTGTATGCTGTGCGCATCACATAGTAACCTAGGCTAATAAACCGGAATAAGAACTCACAATGTTTTCAAAAATTGATATCATGGTTAGTAGAGGCCGGTCTATGACCGGGCGAGCGGGGGTGCTCACGAAGTGACCTTCCCTAATCGTACCCAAGTTCCCGAGCCGAGGCAACTTTGGTGATGACGGACACGTGGCCTTTTGGCACCGAGTCAGGGTTTCCTAAATTTTCCAAAATAAAATATTTAGGTGGCGACTCTGTATCTGGCAAAGCAGTCCATGTTTGGCACTTCTTTCAAAAATCTATTTTTCTTAAAACGATTTGCCGGATTTGGACTCTTTGGTTCAGACTTAGAACTGTGACTAATAAAAGTCAAGTCCGAGCTGTAGCGAGGTCCTCCGCGGGCTTGTTACAGTTTCTGGCGACTCTGCTGGGGATTTAGAGAACTTGACTCGAACTCGTGATATCTGTTTTTGACTACACTTGTGTGTTTCTTTGCATTGCATTTGCATTGGTGCGCCTAGGACACCGTGTTTGCCATCTGCTATTCCTGAACGGTTTGCCGGAGGCTTGTCTTGTCAAGGCATGACCATAAGGCTGACCGGTTGTGGGCTCTGCCAGTATGGGAACACAAACCCCTGTTTTACCGGGGCACCCTCTTTGACCTTTCGACCTAGTGCATATTCGGATCCTTAGTGACCATTCCAAATTAGGACAGGTTGCTTACCCGTTTATTGGTTGTTTGAAAACCGCTGCGTGCGTAGTGAAACCCTAGCTCCTGACAAAATAGGACAGGGAAACCCTATCCCAACATAGGGGTGTTTTGGCCCTCACTTATCTGTTATGTGCTTTAGAGTGCGTCTCTACAGGAATGCATGTATCAGTGTATGAGTTTGGGCATCAGGCCTGCGGGCACCAGTTTACGAATTTGGGAATCAGGCCTGCGGGCATTACTATCAGTATTTGGGAGTCAGCTTTACCTGTGGGTATCAGACTCGGATTCAGGCCAAATTTTGGGGCAGAATTCAGTAGAGGGCACACTCATTCGACTATGCTCGTATCTGTTCATATAGAATCAGGCTGAGATGCTGTCTATTTTTCTCTTTTGCTAGGTAGTCTTGGAACTATAGCTTCAGAAGGCTCCGATATCCCCCAAGGTTCATCGAACTTGTGCTGATAGACTTTGTCAGGCCAGAGATTCAGTTCAAGGGCAATCAGTGTTCCTCCGCCAGAGGCAGGGTAAAAAGGGCTAGTCAGGCACAAATCACCGGTTCAGCAGTTACCAGATCAGTGGCCCTTATCCACCCCACCAGTGCACAGTCAGGCTAAGGTCTCAGTTTCTACTGCAGGGATAGATACCAGTCAGTCAGATGGAACAGCAGAACACGTCCGGGATGGAAACCATGATGCGCCAGATGCAAGAAAGTATGAAACTCATGCAGCAGGATGCTGCCCGTCAGGAGGAATTTTCCAAACAGCAGGCTGCGATCATGGCTCAGCAGGCCGAGCTCATCATCAAGCTGCAACAGCAAAGCGACGCGTCCACTTCATAACAAGTTCCTCCCCCAACAGGAGTTCCAGCACCTGGGGAGACGCCAAATGTCCAGGAAGGTACGGACATTCCGGTAGGGCCGACTCCGCCCCCAATTTTACCCCAACTATCCAAAACACCTACCAATCTACCGGACTCTCCCTCCGAGTTCGAGGTCGACCCCACAACATTGAAGTTGAGCAAGCTTGAGAAGCTGTTCAAGAAATCCCAGGGGGTAAAGTCCATCCCGGGCATTGAGGACGGGTACACCAACGCAGCTGTAACTATGCCGGACAGGTTCAAGATGCCTCACATCGACCGTTTTGACGGGTCAGGAGATCCCATGGTCCACTTGAGCTTGTTTTCAGATGTTTTGCGCCCGATGGGCTTGACAAGATTACAGAAGCTCTCCCTTTTTGGCAGGACCCTGTCAGGTATTGCAGTCACCTGGTATGCCAAATTGGAGGATTCAGTGAAACAAAGCTGGGAGGAGATGGCCGATGCCTTCGTCGCACAATATTCATATAATACCCAAATCGAGATTACGACCCGTGATCTTGAGACGATGAGGCAGGAGCCGAAGGAGAGCTTCTCAGAATTCGTGACCCGGTGGAGGGCGAAGGCCTCGATGATGACTCTAAGGCCTACTGATAAGGATCAAATTCGGATGATTGTGCGCAATCTCCAGCCCAAGCTGATGCAGAAAATGATTGTGATCCCCTTCCCTACCTTTTCAGATTTGCATGAGATGGGAGCACAAATCGAGGACGCTATGAAGCAGGACCTTTTTTACCAGGAGAAGGAGCAGGCCAGGAGGGTGTTTTCCCGCAGTTCGAATGCGACCACCAGTGGTGATGCAGCTGCAAGATCTTCTGATGTGGGCATGGTGGCTACCACCGTATCAAAAACAGCTACCCCATTCGCCGGTGCGTCCAGAAGTAGCTCACAAGGAACCAAATACCCACCCCGAGTTAAGAGGGTTTTCACCCCGCTTTATATGCCCTTGTCAAAAGCTCTAGAGGCCTTAATCCGGAAAGGGCATCTGAAACCGTTGGAACAACGGCCCCTACCCGATCCTATCCCTGCAAAGCATGACCATACTAAGTACTGCGCCTACCATCAACAAACCGGTCATGACACTGACAGTTGCTTTCGTCTGCGCCATGATGTACAAGATCTGTTTGACAACAGAGTTATCCCCGCGCCAGTCCAGCAAAGTCCATCGGCACTTGATCAGTGAATCTGTGGGAGATAATGTGATCTGACCAGAGATTGAACCAGCTACGGATGGGGTTCAAATTACTCCAGTTGTGGTGGATGGCATGCACTGTTTTGAGCAATGTACAAGTGCTGTTAATTTTGCATTCTGACCTGGGTATTGGGACAGTCTTGTTTTTTTGTTTTTGAGTCTGTCTTTTGTCTTGAGTCAGTCTCTTTTTGGTTTTGGGTCTGTCTTGTTGAGTCAGTCCTGTTGTATAGGAGTCAGGTGATTCCAGGGGGGTGTTGCCTCGGGCATCACCATTTTGTTTTGTGTTTGTCTTTTCGTTTTGTTTTGAGTCTGTTTCTGTCAGGGAGCCAGTTGTGCCAACAGATTCTGAATGAAACAGCTGTGGTTTTTCACGCTCTTGTGTTTGCCTCGGCCGTGTGCCAATTATGCCAGAAAGTTTGAATGAAACGGCGGTACTTTTCGCCTACTCTTCTGCACCCCAAAATCATTGCATTGACCTAAGTTTTTTTAAAACTTTTTGAACACTGCGGTGAAAACGAAGAGGAAGTAATTCCTCGGGTTTTGCAAAATTTGATCATTTGAGAGAAAGAGAGGCGTGCTAAGCCTTTAACGAATGGAATCATGCTTGTTAGCGTGAGTACTGAGAAGGACCCTGGCTTGATCCAGATTGGTTCTACACTACCTGCAGCGCGAGCGATTTGTCGCTTTCTTAAAAAATTTCAAAAAAAAAAAAAATGTTTTGCGCGGCCTTGCGAAGACCTGTGTGGAATCACTCCTGAGATTGTGCAGCCTAAGATCGCTCTCAGCCTCGAGACTCAACCCCTTTGCTTCCAAACCTTGAAACTTGAACTCAGAAGGTTCAACGGTCAACTATGATGTGAGGCCTGTGCGGCCGGATTTGAAGCAGCCCTCGAGCAAGAGGCCAGGAAAGTCAGATCAAAAAGATCAGATCTCATCAAGAGAAGCTTACGAAGCTAGAACAGCAGCCATTCTCTCGGATTCAGATAATTTCAGGATCTCAAAACCATTTGGCATGGACTCGTTACACTTTTACCCTTTGAGAGGCTCGCTGGGCCGAAAACCCGGAAGGGCGACCCAGGCAAAAGTTAGAGCAAGAGAAAAATACAAAAAAGAAAAAATGCAAAAAAATGCAAAAAGAAAAAAAAGAGAACAAAAGAGAAAGATGCAAAGAAAAGAACAAAAAAAAAGAGAAGAAAAGAATTGAAAAGAAAAGAAGAACAAAGCTCGCAAGGTCGAAAACCCGCAACGGGCGCCTTAGCAAAAGTTAGAGCCTAAAAAGAAGAGGTTAATACCCGAGTGTACCTTAACCCCGAACTACGTAAGGCTTGATTCCCATGTTTGGGATACGTAGGCAACTTCATTCTGAAGTCCAGCCATAAACACTTCCAATTCGATTATGTCCATGCGATGGTTCTGGTCATCTTTGCCTTCTCTATATCTGAGGATTTGGTTGTTTTCATCACTCTGAGGGCTGCCTACAATGCGCTGCGGTGCTATTCAAACAAGGGGCAACTTTCCGTTGCCATTCAATGCGCTGTGGTGCTATTCAAGCAAGGGGCAATTTTCCTTTGAATCTGAGGTTGTGCATCTCGAGAGTAGGTTCCGTGCTCGTTGAGCAGTGGTCGTTTGCAAAAATAGTTTTTGAGAATTTTTACTGAGGTTGACTAATCTTCTCGAAAAGTACTCCTTTTTTTTTTTTTTTTTTTTATAAATTGGACCATTTCTTGGACCCAAAAGAGGAAAATTTTCAGTGCTCATGGCCTGACTTGCATGATTTTAAATCAGAAAATCGAACAAGCATGTTAATCTAACTCTCATGTTGGTCAAAACTGTTTTAGTAGAAAGCAAAAGCAAAAATGGTCAAAATGATGAACTAGGGGCACAGTTGAGTCAGGTGTTCTGTCTTTTCCCCTTTGTCAAAATACTTGCCAAGAAGGGCACTCTACCTGCCAGAATAGGGCACAACTGAAGTTAACAACAAAGGGCTGAAAGCTCTCTCATCCTCCAAGCAGCGAGGTATCAAGCCGAGTGCGAAGCACGAATTGGAATGGGTCGAGATGCTCCATTTCCTCATCCGGCGCATCGACAGATGTCACCGAAGGAAATAGCCGCGAGCTGATTTATGTTGGACACGAGCCCACAGTTTGCTGTTCATCCATCAAACCACCCAGTGGAGGGATGAAAAATGAGAGATTAAAGAATAGAGAGATGTGCGATGAGAGAAAAAGTGAGAAGAGGGCTTTTTCAGAAAAACAGAGCTTGAGGGCCGAGTGATGAGAGAACCACAAATGAGAAAGGGTGGGGAACACTACCCGGTGAAACAGGATCCCGGTGTACGTCTGTGTGTCGTGTCTTTTGTTTTGTGTCTCGATTCTTGTTTTTGAGTCGTTTCGAGTGTGTAAGAGGAGCTAATTTAAGCCCACTAAATTATTTAGGCCCAATAGCCCAAAATTAGTGGGCCCGAATTTATCGCAAGTCCAAGATTGGTGGGCTTGGATTTATCGCCGTCAAACGGGCTGAATGGCTCTAAGCCTCGAAAGGGTTCGGATCCACGAACCTAGAGACTTACTCGAGCCCGGACTCGAAAGGGTATTAAGAATGCCTAGAGATCCGAGGCACTCGGACTCGAAAGGGTTCGGATCCACGAACCTAGAGACTTACTCGGGCCCGGACTCGAAAGGGTATTAAGCAAGCCTAGAGATCCGAGGCACTCGGACTCGAAAGGATTCGGATCCACGAATCTAGAGATCCGAAGTACTTGGCTTCGAACGGATTCAGACGCAATCTAGAAGTCGCTCCGTTAATGAGTCCCAGAACACTTGCGGGCTCGGAGCTTTCCGGGATCTACGCACCAGATCCATGGGCGTAATGGAGTTCGAACAAAGGACCCGATCCCGAAGACGGTGAGTGGAGACAAATTCACTCTTCGGTTAAACTAGCCTATACCCGGGTCGAGGTGGCACGACCCCGGGGGGTCCATGAGACTCGGCAATATTTTGCGGCAGGACGTCCTTTGGGACTACCCCTGACCCTTTGGGATGATTGGGGATCATTGGTTAGGTGTGGCTAAGAAGAAGGGTTCGCCGAGGGATTGATCTCCTCTTCGGGGTTTTCTCATCCTCGGAGAAGTCACCTCCTCGGAGGAGTCACCTCCTCGGAGAGGTCACCTCATCAGACAAGGTGGTTAGAGAGAATATCCCCCATGTGCCTTGCATATGGGCTCCATCCTACATCATGAGGTGCCTATAAATAGCACTCACCCATAGCTTTACAAGGGATGGAGTTTGGAGATTTTTCAATTCTTGGGAAAGAACTAATTTCCCCTCTCCATTATCAACCTTGAGAGTGAAAGTGGGAGATCCATGGGAGAGCCTTGCCATTATTCTCTCTCTAGCCATTTTGCCTTCTTCTTCACCCAATCTCTTATCTCCATCATCTCCTTTGTTGTTGTGTTCCTAAGTTGAGATTATTGAAGAATCTAAGCCTCTCATCATATTCTAGAGAATTCGAAGCTGTTCTTCAAGGATCTTCGAAGATCTTCGAATTTTCCAACTCTTTTCTTGAACCCTCTCCTACATTTTGGCGACTCTGCTGGGGAGGCGGATTGGTTAATGGTCTCAACGAGATCTGGAATCCACACAACTCCAACAAGGATGGCGGGAGAAGATGAAGTTCACCAACAAGGATCCTCTAATGGTGGTGATGACAGAACCATGGCTCCAGATCAACCACTTTTGCTTGAAACCATTCAAGGACTACAGAATACTCAGCAAGAGATTCTTACCACTCTTCAGAATCTCACTCACACCATGTTGGTGATGAGTTCTAACGTTGCACCGGCGCCAAATGGCAATCAAACTGGTGGTGGAGTTATTCCCGCCGGAGCGCAAAATCAAATCCAATGAGAAGTAGGCCACAATCAGCCTATGGCTCATGGCAACACGGCCACAGTAACACATGCTCAAACCATAGTAGGCAGCGGCAGTTTGCCCATGCCCGGGCTCCATGGCGTGCCAAGCCAAGATCCAATGGTGACTAGGGGAGTTTCTGGTGTAATGAATGGTGCTCCGGCGACTGTTGGTGTCCAGGAAAACATAAGGAGCATGATGGCGCAAAAGGGAGCTCTGCCCGTACCTAATCTTGTTACGCCACCAGTAAATGTTACCCAAGCACCAAGCGGGCCTCCTTTGGTGCCGACAACAAATCTGCAAGCACAACCCGGTATAGCAGCGCCGTACGGTGGACTTTACGGGCCTCAATTCAATGTCCCGTCACCAACTGGCTTGTCTATAGGCGCTGATGGCCAATATCGTCAAATGTCCTCACCAATGATGAATTCGCAGCACTAGAATGGCCAAGTCGCCCCTAGTTCAGTCTTCGGGTCCACAAGCCAAGTCCCGGGAATACCACCATCAAACTCTCTCCCTCAGCAGTTTCTCACTCTCGCCGATGTGCAGGCCATGTTCGATCTCGAACGGGGCAAGAGGACCTTACCCTCTTTGCCTGATCCAGACATCAAGCCGCCTTACCCTATTGAGATGCTAAGCTATCCATACCCTGAGGGGTATACAGTGCCGAAGTTCATCAAGTTCGACGGCAAACAAGGAAATGCCCGAGAACATGTTGTGCGATTCATCGAGACTCTGGGTATTCATGGTTCAAACCACGTCCTCCGACTGAGAGAATTCTCTAAGTCCCTCACTGACCGAGCATATAGTTGGTATGTTAATTTGGCCCCAAACTCTGTCCGAAGTTGGGAGGAAATGGTTAACAAATTCCACTCCAAGTTCTTTCAAGTGGCGGAGAAGGTGACCACACTTACATTGTGTAAAGAGAAGCAACAAGAAAGTGAAGACATCCTTGACTACGTCAAAAGGTTTCAGGACAAGGCCGTAGATTGTCATGAAGCAGTTGAGGAGAGTTATCTGGTTCAAATCTGTCTAGAAGGGGCATTGAGCAGGTACAAAATGTTTCTAGTTAATCACAAGCTACCCACCTTCTCGGCATTAATGGAAGCAGCTCGGAACATTAGCATTCCTCAGGCTCAGGAGTCCGGATTTAAGGCCAGTTACAAGACTAGTTTCAAATCGTCTCGTGGACCTATTGTTGCTGCTGCCTCTGCCCCAGATACCCGAAATTCACAAGGAGGAGGTCATAGAGGCCAGAAGAGAAAGCAATATAATGGTGAAAAGGGGAATGTTTCTTATCCATGTGGAATCGAGGAAGTGAAAGCTCTAGTTAAGGAATGGGTGGCTGGCGGAGAGCTAAAATTGCCTTATGTTGAAGAAATGCCATCAAAAAAGGACCGTGAGAGCCCTGAATTCTGTGTCTACCATCGTACATTGAAACATCCGACAGAGAAGTGTTGGACTCTCAGAAAAATCTTCAGAGATAAAGTCGAGGCAGACGAATTGAGGTTCAAAAAGCAAGGGACTCAAGACATCCGCGAACAACCATATCCTCAACACCGAGACAAGGGCAAGAACGTTGCTATGATAGCTTATAAAGGCCCGATGATCGAGGCTATCGCCAATCTCGATGACGACGATTGTTATCTGGACGACATCCTCGAGCTAGAGGGTGAGCAAGTTTACTATGGAAGTGCTCTCGATCCAGAGGGCAGAACATTTATGACTCATGGCGAGGATCCCTTTGATCCAGAAGGAGGAGAAGAGTACTACGGAAGAAGAGGACACCATGTTTATATGGCATCTTATTTTGAAGAGACCGAGGAGATGGTTAACTACGAGCCTCCAAGAGTGGAAAAAGATCTGGATCACTATGCCAAAACCTTGCAAGATTGTGTAAAGTTCAAGCAGTTCTTTGACCAGCTTGGACTTTCCAAGGAGGCAAGAACAGAAATCACCAAGTCTATCATTAATATAGCCGAGGCACACCATGAGGAATGCATGTCGACTGAGGGATCTATCCCGAGGAAGGCAAAAGAGCAATCTAGTGCCATTACTTTCTTCGAGGTTGATCGGAAGTATCCTTTTTCTCACAATCGCCCGCTTTATGTGACTGCTTTTATTAACGGGGTTGAGTTCAAAAGGGCCTTTCTAGATAGTGGAGCCTCTATCAACATTATGACTCGCGCTACTCTAGAAAAGGCCGGAATCTCTGAAGAACGCATTGTGAAGCAGCCGATAGTCATCACTGGCTTCGGTGGAGAAAGGAGAGTTACTATCGGATGCGTAACAGTTGATTTAGCCGTTGGAGAGATTCGCTCGGCCACTAAGTTCCATATTATCGATTCTGAGGCAAATTATCACATCATTCTAGGGAGGACCTGGATGCATAGATATGGGGCTGTACCATCGAGTTATCATCAGTGTGTTAAGGCTAAATGGGGAAAGAAGACGGTGACAATTCAGGCTACAGAAAGGCCTTTCGAGATCCATGAAGCTCATTATTCTGATGCCATCTACTTCACCGAACTGGCTGTCGAAGAAGTTCCCACCACCTCTAAGCCTCGAGGGGTCAAAATTCCTCGTTGGGAGGATATCAAAGATGACAAGGAGCTGATGGCAGAGTCGAGTAAGTGGGCAATGTCTAGACTAGAAAGTCCGCCTATTCCTCGGAAGGTGATGAAAGTTCGAGAAGGAGGCAAGATGGTGTACTATTTATGAAGGTGCGGGGAGTCGGTTTCTTCAGTCACCGACTCCGAGTCAAAAGAAGAGCCTCTTGACAATGATATAGTAATAAAGCCTGAAGTGGCTCCAGAATGTATGCAAGATGGGCCGAAGCCTCAGCCCGAACAACTTATTGAAATAGATCTGAGTGATGGACAAGATGCACCGAGGCCGGTATTCGTAAGTTCGAGCCTTAGCCCAGAGAAGCGGGAACAGTTGTTAAAGTTGATAAGCCGATACTCAGATGTGTTTGCTTGGTCATATAAGGAAATGCCCGGACTAGATCCTGACCTAGTCTCCCACTATCTTGATGTGTTCCCAAACTCCAAGCCAATTAAGCAAGCTGCTCGAAAATATCATCCAGATCTCGAAGAGAAGATTAAGGAGGAGATTGAAAAACTTCAACAGGCTGGTTTCATCTGGCCAATATAGTACCCCACGTGGTTAGCAAACATCGTGCCAGTAAAAAAGAAGAATGGCCAAATCAGAGTATGTGTAGACTTTCGAGATTTGAACAAATCTTGCCCGAAGGATGAATTCCCTCTTCCTCACATCGACACCCTCGTGGATACTACCTCGTGACACCAGATGTTCTCATTCATGGATGGATTCAGTGGATACAATCAGATTAAGATGGCTGAAGAGGACGCAGAAAAGACTGCTTTTAGAACACCTCTCGGAAACTTCTTCTATACAGTCATGCCTTTCGGACTCAAGAATGCCGGTGTAACTTACCAAAGGGCTATGACTGCAATCTTTCATGACATGATCCATCATGAGGTGGAAGACTATGTTGATGATCTAGTGGTGAAATCCAAGAAAGAAGAAGACCATCTTCGAGACCTTGAGAAGGTATTCAAGAGGTGCCAGAAATTCAAAATGAGGATGAATCCTCTCAAATGTGCTTTCGGGGTGACGGCCGGGAAGTTCCTCGGGTTTCTTGTACATAGGCATGGTATCGAGGCAGATGAAGACAAGGTCAAATCTATCAGAGCAATGCCTCCCCTGCATTCTCAGAAGGAGTTAAAGAAGTTCCTCAGGAAGGTGTCTTATATTCGGAGGTTTATCCCAGCACTGGCAGAGATCTCTGCGCCTTTTGGCTCTTTGTTAAAAGGAGATGCCAAGTTCGAGTGGAACCAAGAGCACCAAAAGGCCTTTGAGAGAATCAAGGCGGCCTTGACCTCACCTCAGACCATGATAGCCCCGCAGCCCGGGGTGCCTCTAATGTTGTACCTAACTTCAACCCCCAAGTCCATAGGGGCATTATTGGTCCAAGATGTAGATGGAGTAGAACGCCCGGTGTATTACATCAGTCGGAAGATTCGAGGAGCAGAAGTCCGATATACTCCAGTAGAGAGACATTGTTTAGCTTTGGTATTCACTGCCCAAAAGCTCAGACATTACTTCCTAGCACATCAGATTCAGATTGTTACTAGAAGTGATCCAATCCGATACCTCCTCAGCAAGCCTGCTCTAACCGGGAAGGTGGCAAGATGGTTGTTAGCACTGGGTGAATTCGAGATCACATGTGTAGCCCCCAAGGCGATCAAAAGCCAAGCCTTAGCTGATCTACTTGCCCAATTTCCAAGTGGTGACTATGAACCAGTGAATGAAGAATTAAGAGGAGAGGTGCACGCAGCTATGGCTTCCGAGGAAAGCTTCTGGACATTGAGCTTTGACGGAGCAGCAGCCGGAGGGAAGGGAGGAACCGGGATAGTCCTTACAAGCAAAAGTGGGGAAAAGTTATATTTGTCTTATAAACTGGATTTTCATTGTTCGAATAACGAAGCCGAGTATGAGGCTCTTATTTTAGGCTTGATAGCAGCTGAGAAGCACAGTATCAAGAAGATTCGGATCCGGGGGGACTCAAAGCTGATAGTGAAGCAAGTTTCAGGACAGTTCGTCTTAAAGGAGCCTGCTTTGGCCACATATCGAACAACAGTCCAAAGGCTTCTTGACAAATTTCAGAAGGTCGAAATAGAGCATGTGCCTCGCTCCGACAACAAGTTTTCAGATGCCCTCGCAACATTAGGGGCAAGAGTTGATATCCCAGAGGAGGAGGCGACAATTATTATCAAGAAGAGAACAGAACCTTCAATAATACCCGAAGACAAAGACCTTCCGGAGGACTAGAGAGGAGAAGTCCTCGAACAACTCAGAAGCAAAGTTGGAAGACTGACTATGGCCAAGCTTGCCCAATTCACAATTATTCAAGGTGAACTTTACTTTCGAGGAGGTACCGGATTCCTAGCCTGGTGTGTTGGCCAACAAGAAGCAAGTTTCCGACTACAACAGATCCATGAAAAGTCTTGCGGGGATGTGGATATCAGTCTGTACAGAAAGATCCAAAGACATGGCTTTGATGGTACATGATGGCCACAACCCGAGCAGCTGGTGAAAGCTTTCCAAATGATCTTGCAACTCTAGGGGCAAATTTCAACATTCCATGGAATAAGTCTATCTATGACATTTACAATTTGCATTTACTACATTGTCCAAGAAGTTCTATCTTTCTTATGTTATGAAGAAATTTATTTCTTCCATATTATGTATCTCCATTAGAAGTTATTTTCTCTATATTGTATATCTTCATTGTGTTATGTTACTTGAAACAGTTTTCAATTTTTTACTGCCCCTCGAAGAACAAAGAGGAATAGTAGACTCGGTTACCAACCTGAAGAGACCTTTCTTGACGTAGTAGAAGTATACTCCTACTCAGACCTCCGAAGAGCAGCTATTGCTTCCATCAATGTAAGCTTTGAGGGTCTTTCTTATTGAAACAGAAGTGTGCATCCCCTCGGACTTCCAAGAGACAGCCTTGTTTCTGCTCGGACTTCTGAGGGAGAGCCTTCCAAGGGACAACTCTTGCTCTCATTAGTGCGGGTCCGAAGAACAGCCCTTGATTTCATCAATACGAGCTCCGAGGGTCTTTCTTTTCAAAGTAGAGTGGACTCTTACTCGAACTCCCGAGGGATGGCCTTTGCTTCCATTAGCTGCTGAAGTAGAAGTGCACATCCACTCGGACTTCCGAGGGACAGCCTCGTTTCAGCTCGGACTTCTAAAGGACAGCCTTGTTTCCGCTCGAACTTCTGAGGGACAGCCTTGCTTCTACTTGGACTTCTGAGAGACAGTCTTTACTTCTGTTGGTGCAAGCTTGGTAGACTCGGTTATCTTCCAGAGGAATCTTTCTTGCCAAAGTAGGGTGTATGCTACTTTCGGACTCCCGAGGGACAGTCTTGCTTATGTTCGGACTTCCGAGGAACAGCCCTTGCTCTCATTAGTGCGGGTTCTAAGGGCCCCGAGGTCATGGATTTCAATCAAGAATTTATTTGTCTGAAATAGTAAAACCGACAAATGAGATGAGCAATATCAATTTCATATCATGATTCAGGCGTTATCAAAATGGGACAACATCATCAAATAATAATGATTTATTTAAGCTACTACAATTTTATTCCTTTGAGCGAGTTCATGAAAAATGCAACAATCAAGATTTTCTCTTCGGGCTGGTTCCTCTCAAGCCGACGTAAAGCTACAACGGTCACACAAAATTTTGGCATCAGCTATGTATTTTCCCAAGCATTCATAAGTTAAACAAACAACAATATATCATCTTTATTATTCAACAAGAGGAAGAGGGAACCGAATTTCATACTCACAAATTTGGGATTGTTAGAGGGGTGAAATCCGAAGCCGATGTTGGAAATTCAAGTTGAAATCAGAAAGGTTTTACAGACTGTAATCAACAGGACTGAGCTGGGCTGGGCAAGACCACGCACGTTGCGTTGAGTGGGCGAACGTGCGTGGTCGGCGTTGGACAGTTAAGGACGAAGGCAGTGTTGAAGACGTAGCGGAGTCGGCGTCGATCAAGATCAACAAGACTGGGCTAGGCTTGGCAAGACCACACACGTTGCGTTGAGTGGGCGAACGTGCGTGGTCGGCGTCAGATAAGTTGAAGCCGGAAGCAACGCTGGTACCACAGAAGAGTCAACAACCACACACGTTGCGTTGAGAGGGCGAACGTGTGTGGTTTGCATTGGACCGTCGAAGCCGGAGGAAGAGTTTCAGCAAAGAGAGGCCGATGGTAGGCTGGTTCGGTCTTGGCGCAAGGCATCAAGCGTGACATCATTCCTATCACATCTCCACTCTTAACATCAATATTTCAATGCAAGCATCAAATATTCTATTTATGTTAGATTTGTCAACATGAGTTCAAGATTTGGTAACAGTGGTTCAAACACATAAGTGAGCAGTAAAATTTCATCATTCTCGGATTTAACGAGTCTCAGCAGTATAGTTCAGATCCCAAGTGAGCATTCAAAATGTATTTTATCAAGCATTATCAACAGATATTTATGTTCAAACTCGGTGATTCAGCTACCTCTGTAAAACAAAGATTGCAAAATTCCAAATATGTATTTCACAAATCCAAGCTCATGAGCATAAAGATCCAAAAATATAAGAAGAATAAGAAGAGGGTTTTGACAAAAAACAGTTTACAGATCTGAAACAGTTTTGAAGAAATAAAAAAATGGGCGGGAGCAAGCACTATGGAAGCAAGAAATAGACCGAAGCATGCACCAAAATGGACCAAGACAGTCAGAACGGGTCAGCAGCGGCATGTGTAGCTTGCACGAACAGTGGGCGAGAAAGTATATCGACAGACCAACACCGCGTTGAGTAGGCGGCGTGGTCGTCACTGATCAGCTACGGTCGATGAATGAAACACCGGTGCAAGAGCTGGGCGTGAGACGAACAAACCACGTGAGTTGAAGTGGTCACGCGCAGGACAACGCCGTGGTTGGTTCTTGCTTAGGCTGACGGTAGCGCCCAGAGTTACACCAATGGGCAGAGTTGGCGACGGTATGCAGGCTCGGCCGGAATGAGCAAGCGGCAGTGGCCATCTAGCACGGCAGCTACGGAGCTTCTTTGAAGAAGATGAAGTTTGGGTTGGTCTCAGTTTGGAGAGAAATTGTGCCGAAATGGGTCCTTGGAGTTTGATCTCCTGCAAATAAATTAAAAAAAAAAAAAAAATCGTTAGTGAGATTGTGCCACTGGGTTGCCGAAGACCAAAAAAAAAAAAAAAAGAAGAAAGTTGGGTCTCTCTTTGTTAAAGAAAGAGAGCACGACAGTGGCGTCTAATATTATAGAAGCAAAGCTTTTCTTGAAAATGAAGAAGCTTGGTCTCTGTTTTAGAGAGAGAGGGACGGCTGAGAAAGGAAATGTATTGTTTAGGGAGCTTGGCGGCTGGAGGCAAAAAGGAAAAGAAATGTATTGTTTAGGGCTCTTGTCAAAAGCATATGCTCTTAAATATACCTTCAAATATTCCATACATATATATATATATATATAAGAGTTTGCCGTTTGTTTTTTTTTTTTTTTCAAATTAAAAACTCAAAAGTGCATCAGCCTTGCCTTTTTATAATACAAAGTGTGAGTGTGGGCCTTATAAATGGGTGCTCTAATCTTTTGTTTATTTATTTATTTTCTTGGGATAAGAAAATAGATCTTTAGTTATTTTAGAAGAAAAAGAAGAATTGGACTCATGTTTACTGATTCATGGAATTGAAGAATTCAAGTTTTGTTTTTTTCTTTTTTTCCTTTTTTCTTTAAAAAAAAAAAAAAAGTTCAAAAAAAAAAAAAAAAAAAAAGGAGATGTTTATTTATTTATTTATTTATTTTAATGTTACTTGTCGATTTTATCTGTAAATTACGGTGAATCACCAGCTTTATCCTTAGACTCTGTCAAGACCAAATATTTCTGAAGACATAATGTGAAGCATGGCTGATAAGGTGAAATTATGCATGTCCGAGAAAATTACAATTTCTCATACACGCAAGGGGCAAATGTAAGAGGAGCTAATTTAAGCCCACTAAATTATTTAGGCCCAATAGCCCAAAATTAGTGGGCCCGAATTTATCGCAAGTCCAAGATTGGTGGGCTTGGATTTATCGCCGTCAAACGGGCTGAATGGCTCTAAGCCTCGAAAGGGTTCGGATCCACGAACCTAGAGACTTACTCGAGCCCAGACTCGAAAGGGTATTAAGAATGCCTAGAGATCCGAGGCACTCGGACTCGAAAGGGTTCGGATCCACGAACCTAGAGACTTACTCGGGCCCGGACTCGAAAGGGTATTAAGCAAGCCTAGAGATCCGAGGCACTCGGACTCGAAAGGATTCGGATCCACGAATCTAGAGATCCGAAGTACTTGGCTTCGAACGGATTCAGACGCAATCTAGAAGTCGCTCCGTTAATGAGTCCCAGAACACTTGCGGGCTCGGAGCTTTCCGGGATCTACGCACCAGATCCATGGGCGTAATGGAGTTCGAACAAAGGACCCGATCCCGAAGACGGTGAGTGGAGACAAATTCACTCTTCGGTTAAACTAGCCTATACCCGGGTCGAGGTGGCACGACCCCGGGTGGTCCATGAGACTCGGCAATATTTTGCGGCAGGACGTCCTCTGGGACTACCCCTGACCCTTTGGGATGATTGGGGATCATTGGTTAGGTGTGGCTAAGAAGAAGGGTTCGCCGAGGGATTGATCTCCTCTTCGGGGTTTTCTCATCCTCGGAGAAGTCACCTCCTCGGAGGAGTCACCTCCTCGGAGAGGTCACCTCATCGGACAAGGTGGTTAGAGAGAATATCCCCCATGTGCCTTGCATATGGGCTCCATCCTACATCATGAGGTGCCTATAAATAGCACTCACCCATAGCTTTACAAGGGATGGAGTTTGGAGATTTTTCAATTCTTGGGAAAGAACTAATTTCCCCTCTCCATTATCAACCTTGAGAGTGAAAGTGGGAGATCCATGGGAGAGCCTTGCCATTATTCTCTCTCTAGCCATTTTGCCTTCTTCTTCACCCAATCTCTTATCTCCATCATCTCCTTTGTTGTTGTGTTCCTAAGTTGAGATTATTGAAGAATCTAAGCCTCTCATCATATTCTAGAGAATTCGAAGCTGTTCTTCAAGGATCTTCGAAGATCTTCGAATTTTCCAACTCTTTTCTTGAACCCTCTCCTACAGAGTGTTACTCGATGTGTCTAGGTTGTGTGCCTTTTATTTCCTTGTTGAGTCGTTTTGCTGTGTTCAGTCGTAGGCTCGATACCCGGTCAAAAGCTCATTTACCAATTCCAAAACAAAATCGTTTTGTGCTCCGAGTGCCATGCCATTCTCCACATCTGTGCAAAACAAGATTCGTTCTTTCATAAAACCGCAGGGTTCAACCCAGGTCATGTCAGAACAATAAAACTAGGACCTATTTAAAGCTATATGGGTTCCAGACTACAAAGCAATAGAAAAGAGGAAATGTCGGGTATCTGAGTTTGTTTCAATTTCAGTAAGTTCCGAGACTACATCCCGTGTGTACCTCTTCAGGTCTTGCCAATGCTCCGAAGTATGAGTGTGCCTCTACCTCAAGCTCAAGATCAAGTCTGCTTCAAGCCAAAATGGTAATCAGAAGTGCTCTCCCTGAGTACCATTCCCCGCCAGAAGCATCTTGGCTGTGTTCACAATGAGTTCCTAGGAGACCAACTGCGACGGTGGAAACTAGAGTTCGAATGGCTGATGCCTAGAACACAAAGGTTCGGGATTTCTGAGACTAAAGTCTGGTTTAAATACCCAGAGGCGTGTCCTCGGCTTGAAATCTGTATGGAAGCCCCATAGGTTGAGATAGCGTGTATGCACCTCAATTCTGGATACTGAACCAACCTAGTCTGTCACCCCGTTGGAGAATAGGGAAAGTTGTGAATATGATCAGGAAGAAAGGCAACATCCAAAGTGTTCTACATGAAGAACCCTTGTCAGTATTTCAGAACCTTTGTACTATGAGTTGAAGGTAAGTGTTCGAAGAGCACAGGGAAAGATCCCTATCGGAGCAGAGCGGTTCACCGCCACTCACCTCATGAGGTGCTTTCTAAAGCGCTGTTTTGTCTATTTATTGCTTTTCTTAAGCATCATGCATTGTATTGCATTGTACCTATCAAGTTTCTTTCTCATTCATACACGATATTGTATGTACGGTTCATTCAAAGAAGTTCCGTTTGAGATCGTTTATTTAGTGTATCAATCACACTTTATTCAGTTAGTGTATCAATTACACTTCATTTATTTAGTGTATCAATCACACCTCTATCACACTTTCTTCGTTCACTTGGTGTATCAATCACACTTCATTTATTTAGTGTATCAATCACACTTCATTTCTTTAGTGTATCAATCACACTCTCTTCACACTTCACTCATTTAGTGTATCAATCACACTTCATTCGTTTAGTATATCCATCATACTTGTTCACTAAGTGCATCTATCACACTTTGTGTTCACATTTAGTATATCAATCACACTCTGTTCACATAGTGCATCTATCACACTTTGTGTTCACTTTCAGTATATCAATCACACTCTGCTCACATTGTGCATCTATCACACTTTGTGTTCATTTTCAGTATATCAATCATACTCTGCTCACATTGTGCATCTATCACACTTTGTGTTCATTTTCAGTATATCAATCATACTCTGTTCACTAAGTGCATCTATCACACTTTGTGTTCACATTTAGTATATCAATAACACTCTGTTCACATAGTGCATCTATCACACTTTGTGTTCACTTTCAGTATATCAATCACACTCTGCTCACATTGTGCATCTATCACACTTTGTGTTCATTTTCAGTATATCAATCATACTCTGTTCACATTGTGCATCTATCACACTTTGTGTTCATTTTCAGTATATCAATCATACTCTGTTCACATAGTGCATCTATCACACTTTGTGTTCACTTTCAGTATATCAATCATACTCTGTTCACATTGTGCATCTATCACACTTTGTGTTCACATTTAGTATATCAATCACACTCTGTTCACATAGTGCATCTATCACACTTTGTGTTCACATTTAGTATATCAATCACACTCTGTTCACATAGTGCATCTATCACACTTTGTGTTCACTTTCAGTATATCAATCACACTCTGCTCACATTGTGCATCTATCACACTTTGTGTTCATTTTCAGTATATCAATCATACTCTGTTCACATTGTGCATCTATCACACTTTGTGTTCATTTTCAGTATATCAATCATACTCTGTTCACATTGTGCATCTATCACACTTTGTGTTCACATTTAGTATATCAATCACACTCTGTTCACATAGTGCATCTATCACACTTTGTGTTCATTTTTAGTATATCAATCATACTCTGTTCACATTGTGCATCTATCACACTTTGTGTTCACATTTAGTATATCAATCACACTCTGTTCACATAGTGCATCTATCACACTTTGTGTTCACTTTCAGTATATCAATCACACTCTGCTCACATTGTGCATCTATCACACTTTGTGTTCATTTTTAGTATATCAATCACACTCTGTTCACATAGTGCATCTATCACACTTTGTGTTCACGTTCAGTATATCAATCACACTCTGCTCACATAGTGCATCTATCACACTTTGTGTTCACTTTCAGTATATCAATCATACTCCGTTCACATAGTGCATCTATCACACTTTGTGTTCACATTTAGTATATCAATCACATATTCACTCTGTGTATCTATCACACATGCACGCTGTATTTGCAGTGAGAATTCCATAATTTTCTTACATCCTTTCTGCACGAGGTGCAGTTTGACTCGAGTTTACTTGCTTGCCTAGCGTTCGCTTAAAATGTTGCATTTATTTCGCATAATTGCTTCATTACAGCTCTCTTTGCATGATCATGAGTGATAACCGGCTTCGCGTAGCGTATAAGTCCAACTTTCAAAACCGGCTTCGCGTAGTGTATAAGTCCAATCTTCAAAATCTTCTTGCATATCATTTTGCATTTTGCCCCTGCCTGCGGGCACATCTTTGTCTATCTTGTCTGCTTTGTCTAAGTCTTCGGCCTTGTCAAAAATGGGTCGTCTCTGGGCTTTGACATTCACTCCCGTCACTTATGACTTCCGAGTTCTGTCAAAGAGGGGCAACTGTAGACACCCCATTTTTGACCGACCTTAAGACTCAGATGTCACTGATTGAGCGCTTGGTGATGTTGCATAATGTGCTCGTTCAGAAGTTTCATAGTTGCGGCCGTGAGCCCTGCCTCCGGACTTCCGAACCTTCTTCTGTGCCTTGTCTCGGTTTGCGAACCAGACTCGGTTTTCTCTGTTTCTTTTCCTGAGGGGAGGGAAAGGTCCAGTAGACCATCTCTCAATGTCCGCAGGCTACATTTTGTGGCCGTAGGCCATTTTGCCCATTTCGGAGTCCGGTTTCCGGTTTTTCGGGACCGTTGGCCGTGTGCCTCGGTTCGGGACCGCTTAACCATCTCCGTTTGCTCTAATTTTTGGCATACTCCTTATTTGCTCTCTTTTGAGGGACACTGGGGTCTGAGAAACCCACTTCGTGGCCGAATTCCACTTTCGGTGCTTAACAGCCCATTTTCGGGACCTCGAACTGCGCGTTTTGGTCCCCGAGCATTCGTTTTGCAACGGTTTTCGTTCATTTTTGGCAGGTACCTCTGTTTTATCACCGGGGAGGTCACTGAAGGGTGGGAGGCCAGCAATTGTTGCAGCAACCAGTTATACATCCTCCGACGCCCTCCGGCGCCCGTTTTTTCGCACTTCCGGGCTAATGTTGAACACCTTGGGCCCATTTTCTTGAACTTTGAACCACATATTTGTGATGTACACACATAGGAGGACCCTAAAAGTTGGTGGCCGGCCAGTAATTCCACCTGACCCTTTTGAACCCCTCTTTCCGGGCTAATGTTGAACACCTTGGGCCCATTTTCTTGAACTTTGAACCACATATTTGTGATGTACACACATGGGAGGACCTTAAAAGTTGGTGGCCGGCCAGTAATTCCACCTGACCCTTTTGAACCCCTCTTTCCGAGCTAATGTTGAACCCCTTGGACCCACTTTCTTGGACTTTTAACCACAGGGTTGTGTTGTACACAGATAGGAGGACACCATCAGTTGGTGGCCGGCCACTAAATCTGATTGACCCTTTTGACCCCTAGCCGGCCGGCTAGGGGGTGTGGCCGGCCGGCCACCTGCAGCAAAAGTAACAGGCCGGCCGAGCTCCTTGCACTGTGCACTTTACAGCTGTGGAGCTTTATCCCCCAGAAAATATCAATATCCGGGGGATATTTTGTGGGAGAAAGTTGCTCTCCTTTTCCCCCACCTTTACACCCCCTTTTTGGCCCTTATAACCAGTTGGTGGCTTCACTTGTAGGGGTTAGAAAAATTGTTCTTCAAGCTTCCATACACAAAGCCATTTTTATACCTCTCATTTCCTTGAAAATTCCTAAGTCCCTAAGCACCATTTTTTCTACACCACCAAGCTCTACCATCACCACTTCATTTCCAGCAACAAGGAAGGCTTCTCAAAGGCTAAAGGAGCTGCAAATTGATCCAAGAAGCAACAAAAGCTTTGATCTTCAAGGGTAAGTAACACTTCTCCTCTTTTGACCCTTTTTCTTGATCCATTTGTAAGCCCCATATGCTTTTTGTTTCAAGCTCCGGCCCTAACTGAAAGGGGCCCTCTTTTGAGCTCATCTTCACTTTTCATTAAGGGCTCAACCCTGTTTGAGCCCTCCATGATGCACTTGCTTCATTGATCCTCTTATATGTCATAATCTTGCATGCTATTTTTGGCCCATGAGTAATCTGTTTTTGAGCATGTTGTAAACTGATATTAGGCTTATTTTGAGCCTCTCTTCAACATTTAAGAAGGGCTCAACACCATTTGGGACTTCCATGTTGTACTTACCTTTATACCCCCCTTTTGGTCCCATTTTTGCATGCAATGGCAGCCTACCATGCTTTTGTTTTTGGCCATTTTACAGTTCTGAAAAAGTGATTATTTTGGTCCATTCTTCATGTTTCATTTAGGTCCTTTCATGGTTTGGGACCTCCATATGCCACTTCATGTTATATCTCTCTTTTATTCCCCATTCTTGCATGTTTAGTTAGCCTATCATGCTTTTGTTTTTGTCCATTTTACAGTTCTGGAAATAGTCCTATTTTGGCCCATTCTACATGTTTTATTAAGGGTCTTTGGCTGTTTGGTGAATATTTTGCATACCTCATGTTATAGCCACTTTTGAGCCTCATTTTGCATTGCATTTCTAGCATGTTTGTATACTGGTTTTGAGGCTGCCATAAACTGTAAATGTGCATATTTTTGGTCCCTCTTCAGTGTTGTAGAAGGGAATTTTTCAGTTTGGATTTTTCTTATATCACTTGCTTCATTACCCCTCTCTTGGCCCCTATTCTTGCATGCCATTTTTGCCCTACCTATGCTTGTTGTTTGGCCATGTTTATAACTGTGGAAGTGCCTTTTTTGGGACTTCCTAGCTTCTGTCTTTGTATTACATGTCCATATTGTGCACACATTGCATAGCTATAGGCCATTTCGGGCGCCTAAATTCGCATTTCGGGACTATTCCATGCATTTGGTGTCATTTCGCCTCATTTTGGGATTGTTTTCCCCCGTATTTTCTTGCTAAAATTCTATTAGAATGATTGCTTTCCATTTCTATGTCATTGCATCGCATTATGCCATTGCCTCGGTTTGCGTGCCCGCGTGCACGCATTTCGAGGCACGTCTTTTTTCATCCACCAGCATCCTATGTGAGTGTGGCTGAGGCTCACTCATGTTGGTATAAGCCCATATCATGTTTGCATGTCATTTACATTGCGTATACCATCGCCTCGGTTTGCGTGCCCGTGTGCACGCATTTCGAGGCATCTCATTTTCACAGCATAGTGCATACTAGGTTGTATCTTAGATTGCATTCTGTCATTTTCTCGGTTTGCGTGCCCGGGTGCACGCACTTCGAGGCATCTCATTTTCATAGTATGGTGTATGTTAGGATTGCATCTTAGTTGCATGTCATGCATATTGCATCGTGTTCGGGATAGGAGTTAGCCTGGGCACGGGAAACGAGGTGCGTTTCGTACTTCGAGTGACGGAACGTGTCTCAATTCCCCAGTCACCGACACTTCGGATTATCCATGATGGAGTTAGGTTTTAGCTGTAGTTTCATGTGCATTCATCCTATATTGAGTTGTGCATTTCGACTCCTTGGCCATCATGCCTCGGTATGCGTGATTGGTGGCACGAGGATCGAGACATGCATACATTTGTGAAAATACATTGCTATGCCCCTTTCCTGCTCTCTGTTGCAGCAAAATCAGGAATCAGCAACTTTCCGGGACTTGGCACGCTTTTCAAGAATAACAGGTGTAAACAGAGGCTAATTGGGGCATTCCGGTGGATTTCCGCGCAAGACAACCCGGACATGCATCATCCATCAGAAGCAAGGCAGTCCCTGGCTTGCATGCCAGTTTTATAGCTTTCTTAGTTAATTTGTTAATTAATTAGGAATTTGTACATATTCGGACTGTAATATTTGGACTGTAATATTCTTTTATTCGGGACTGTATATTTATTCGGACCCTCTGCGCGAGGGCACAACTGTAATAAGTGTGCGTGAGTGTGATGTATGTCTTCCAACCCCACGTCTTTCTCCCTTTTATTTATCCGCTTATGATGGTTAGATTAGGGCATATTTAAATTAGCATACAGTATGACAGCATGTTTGCATCATTCATCTGTTTTGCATGCACCGGGCTCGGCGCATCATACTAACTGCATTGTACTTTCAATTTCAAAGTTGAATACATGATAGTTATAACATTTCATATGCCATCTTAGAATAGCCGAGCCTGCTATAATTGCATTTTGCATGTGTTGCATTAGGCATTTCTGTATAGTTAGGATCATGCATGATTTCTAATGAATTCCTATTTTGGCTTGGAGTACTCGGTAAGCTTTATGCTTTAGCATCCTTGCATGCGTGTGAGTGACTGCCATGAATAGCATGCTTACCATGAGGCTATGTGCTTATATGATATAACTGCCTGAATGCCTGTGGATGAAGGTTGGGTTACTTAAATTGGAATAAATCATCAAATGTTTTAAAGCCTACTTGCGGGTAGCAAACCATTTTCAAAAACAAGCATGAAATGTTTCGTTCCAATTCAGGCGACCCGGTCTATATTTGTATGCTGTGTGCATCACATAGTAACCTAGGCTAATAAACCGGAATAAGAACTCACAATGTTTTCAAAAATTGATATCATGGTTAGTAGAGGCCGGTCTATGACCGGGCGAGCGGGGGTGCTCACGAAGTGACCTTCCCTAATCGTACCCAAGTTCCCGAGCCGAGGCAACTTTGGTGATGACGGACACGTGGCCTTTTGGCACCGAGTCAGGGTTTCCTAAATTTCCCAAAATAAAATATTTAGGTGGCGACTCTGTATCTGGCAAAGCAGTCCATGTTTGGCACTTCTTTCAAAAATCTGTTTTTCTTAAAACGATTTGCCGGATTTGGACTCTTTGGTTCAGACTTAGAACCATGACTAACGAAAGTCGAGTCCGAGCTGTAGCGAGGTCCCCCGCGGGCTTGTTACAGTGGGTTTTTAAAAAGGATAAGACTCTTCCTTTTCTTAGTAGATTTTGTTGGAAAATAATGGTTTTTCGACAATTTTAATTCAAAATTATAGTGGGACCCAACCGCAGGTTGAGGTGGGTTTGAGTAGTTTTGTATTATTTTTAGTAAGAAGATTGCAATATAAAAATAATGAGTCGAAACCATTGAGTTGTGAATGAAAATTGTCTCATAAAGTGGGCATCAATAAAGTTGGGTTTAGATTTAGATTTAGCCTTGGTTTGGATTAGGCTTAGACTTGTATTTGTGCATGTACTGGGTTTGGTCTTAGACTTGGACTTGGACATAGCCTTGAGTTTTGGAGTGCGCTGTGCTGGGCTTAGTTTGTGCATGTGTTTGAGATTGGGTTTGGATTAGGTTGTGACCCAACATCCGTATCCATTTTGCAACTCATCTAGTTTAATTCTCAAAACTTATACATTATATACACATTATGATTTATATAATGGTTTTGGAGTTTTAAAGCTTTGTAACTCTAGCCCTAATGGTTAGAGTTGATGACATTTGATGACCCCATTGATATTAGCCTTCATAGCTAAGGCTCTCCCTACTAGTATAAATAGAGGCATTTCCCTTCCAACTTGGTAGGATAATTTTGGAGAGATTTTTGATAGAAAATGAAAATGGTATTTTGAGATAAAAAGTTGGAGATAGTTTTTTATACCAAAGAAAAAAATTTCTATCTTCTTTTGCTAGCCCTTCTTTAGTTTTTGTTAGAGAGAGTGCATCCATTGTCAAGTTCACCAAAGCTATTCAGAAGGTGCTTCTACATTAGCTGGTTTCGACTGTCGTGTGTTGGGAACGCCGGCGTACCTCCACCATCCATCGGGAGGCGGTAAATTTGTTTTAAGGAAACTGTGATATCACACAGGTTTTGGTTTGCATCTTTATCTTTTGTTCTTCAAAATTTTAAATTTAAATAATTTCTCGTATATTATTTTATATATCCATTTGAATCCATCTTGTAATATGTTCTATGGTATCATCTAGTTCATTCTTGTGTTTTTTTAGTTCTATGGTTTATTGTGTATTCGTTCTTTAAATAATAATAATTGTTTTGTCATTTCTATTTAATTCTTTTTATATACTTTTCTTGTGTTTTTATGGAAAAATACCAACAATCTTAAAATAGATTTTTATAAATAGTTTTGATCAAACAATTTAGTTTTATTATAATTTTATTCTAGTGACTCTTGGAATTAAAATTAATTTAATTGCCTAGAGTTATTAAAATTTGAGTTGTTTGTTTCAAGTAATTTATTCATGCAATTTATTTTATGTTAATTAGTTGTTATTGCATGAGTTATTTGGTTGTTAGTGCTTAAGTTGGTAAGAGTTTATAAAGTAAAATAAGAAATTTATTTCTTAAGGTTCTTACTAATTTATTTGATTTGTTTGTTATTTATTTTGTTTTATAGCTAACTTTCTCGATAGATTTACCTAAATGCGAAAGGATGATACATATGAACAAAACAAATTGGAACAAATAAATTTGGACTACTAACTTTTTGAACAGGATTACCTTTGCATGGAACAAGGAATAAGATTGGACTTTCAATTTTTTTTAATATACCTGTGAATTGAAAGATTCGCTTTAATGTTGAGTTTTATTTCGGATTTATTCCGTATGTTGTTTTGAAAGACTAGTAACAATTTTGATTTAATTTGATTAATTAAATTCTGGGAAAATCAAAGTATTGGAATTCATGTTTTGCGAATTTCAAGAGATTCGTCTAGTCGAGAGGTTTTTGACGGTATCAAATATCTCCAAACAAGTTTGTTTTAGGAGAAAATTTAGTAAAATAATGGTCTTATTTCTGAGTTTGCTTATGATTATGTTGTATTATAAGGTGGATGGATCCTAAGAGAGAATTAGTGCATGGTGGAATAATTTTGCACTATAATTCTATTAATTAATTGTTATTTGGGTTGTGAGTTTTTCCATGTCTTGATGTGTATAATCAACTGAATTACTCCAAATATTATTATGTATTGTTGGAGTTTAACTCTATTGTTTATAAGATTATTTGCTCATAGTTAAATGGTTGAATGCTAATATTATAACCATAATATTTCTTTATGAATAATTAATTTATAGTCATGCAACTCACGACATTCTTGTAACTGCAATGCATCTATAGCCTTTGAATTACACATTGCAAGTTATAACTGAAATTACTTGTGTAATATTCACTTTATTGGTTCATTAACTCATCTTGTATCCAAGTGTGTATATGAACAGTGAATATGGAGATTTAGCGGCAACAAGGATAGAGTTTTGTAATGTATTTTATATAAAGATAAGCATTACAAGTGGAAAAGTGTGTTCTTGGCTAAGCAGACGATTTTGGATGTAACTATAAACTCTGTTTTGCAAAGTTAGACAATTTGTAATTGTAACAATTGTATTTCCATTTCCAATTGTAGCGTTTTTAATTTTTAATTTGTAATAGTTTCACCATAGTGAAAGGAAAGGAGGAATGAGAGAAATTATAAATCTTCGGGTTTAGAGAAAATCTTTAGGATTAATTTTATTATTCCCGAAGTATTTTGATTTTTTGTAATAGAAACCAAAGTTTAGCTGTGGCTAAAGAGTATTTCTGATTTGTTTAAAAATGGCAATTAAGATGGATTTTGTTTCAACCCTGTGTGGTTAGAAGAAGTCTTTGGGTTTAATCTTTTGATACCCAAAGTGGTAGAAAGTCTTTGGTTATAATTTGATTATTTCCAAAGTGTTTTGTTTTGGGGGGAAAAAAAAACAACTTTTAGCATTAGCTAAACTATTTCTGATTTTATTCAGAAATAATGGGCTCAGTTCTGGGAGTACTGGTTAACTTTTATGAGTGGTGTAATTCTGATAGAAATTTTTAATTGCTTATTAGTTTTGTGAATTTGGTTTGTTTTAACATAGTTTATCCCCTGAAAAACTTAATTCTAAATTTGTTTTTCATGGATTAGGAGTCAACATGCTCTTGAAAGTTTTGTCTAAGGTTAACTGGGTCTTAAGTAAGACCAGTGTGACCCCTCTAGTCTTCTTGGAAATTTTCTTGACCATGTTCAATTCTAGGGTAAGTGGTGAGATCAGTTTTGAATTAAATTTCAGACTTTGGGATTTTCTAGTTTTAAGTTTAGTTTCTGGAAAAACAGAATAGTGAAATTCTGTTGTGATTTTTCAGAAATGACTTCAAGATGTGACAACAAAAAATGTTGTTCCACTTGATAACCTTAAGCCTTGCGAGGTTCTTAAAGGAAGATCTACAGAGATCAAGTACGATTAAAGGAAATCACAAGATTGCATGATGATATCTCTGAATTTATCAGAGGCAATTAGTATGTTATCCTTGTGTTAAATATAGCACGTATGATTGCTATGTGGCTTTGTTTAAAAGCAAAGATGAGACAACCCGTTAGGGTGGATGAATGCGTTTTTTGAATTTTTATAATTTTGAATATATTCTTGAATTGGTAGCTCTTAGTGAGTGCAAATCACTGATCACAGATATAGAAAACTGGTGGTTCCTGAGAGGTGTTAGACCACTGGCTATACAGTTATGAGATTATGGTTCCTAGTAGTAAATAGATTACTGATCATATGTTAAAACATGATGGTTCCTAGTAGTAAAAGAGTCTACTGATCATATGTCAAGACATGATGATTCCTAGTAATGAAATGGTCTACTGATCCTATGTCAAGACGTTGTGATTCCTAGTAGTAGAGTGACTACTGATCACATGTCAAAACATTGTGATTTCTAGTAGTGGAAAGTCTATTGACCATATGCTAAGAAATTAGTAATTCCTAGTGATAAGACTACTGGCCATGTTATGAAGTTCCAAATAGTAGACTACTGATATTGATCACTAGGTTTGTGATTCCAAATAGTAAGGCTATTGACTTCATAGTGACATGTTGGACCAAACTTGTTTGGTTCCTTGAATTCGGAAAAGACCTAATTTGGTTGATGACGGTCTAGGAATGTGTTTTCTGTGATGTGATTATAAGAGTCTCATAATCATTGTGACACAAGGAATTGTTTAAAACTGTATAAATTTTTGTAAAGGCTGGGAGCCTTCATATAAATTCTACAAATGTGGGAGTGTCATGCAAAATGTGGCAAATGTGGGGGTGTTATGCAGAATATGGCAATACCTAAACCCAAGTGGATAGGATAGGCCTGAAAATCCATTGACTTTATGTTCAACGGTTATGCACAATAAAGTAGTGCATATCGGTTTTCTTGTGAACAAATTTGATATTCAAATTTACACAAGATTACAACCATGGAATTGATAAAGCAATTTTCATGAGGAAAGAGATAAGCCTACAGGATGTAAATAGACTAGGACTTTACAGTTCTTTTGTCTAAACTTCATAAACCTATATGGTGGCTAGTAAGGCTAAAAGCTTCTTTGAAGTTGCGATTTTTCTAGAAATACATTATTAATTTAACTTTATCATGCATAAGTAGTAAGTCTTGGAATGCAAGTGAAATGAAAACCGATGAGGTAGGCTTATTATTAGAGGATATCGACAAAGAGAAGGTCTGGATTACTTTGGTATGTGATTACCAGTTATAGTAAGTGTGATTGCAATTGTGCGACATCTGAAAATACATCAAGATGGATGTTCAAATAGCTTTCCTATATGAAGATTTAGTTGAATAAATCTTTAAGGTTTGAATACTTGAGAAGATATTCAATACTACCAAATTGATGTTGTATTCTAAGCTTGATATGAAAGATATGGGCCTTGTAGATGTGATTCTGGATATTAAGATTACTAGAATATCTGGTAATATTGTACTCTTTTAGTCTCATTATGTTGATAAAGTACTTGAGAAATTTAGTAAATCAGATACAAGTGTGTCGGGGACACTGGTAAACTTATGACTACATTTGGTCAAGAATAACAGTGAAAGTGTATTTCAACTAGTATATTCTTGGGTCATTGGAAGTTTAAAGTATTTGATGAGTTGTACAAGGCGAGGTATAGCCTACTCAGGTAATAGTCTTAGTAGATACACGAGTGATCCTAATATTACTTATTGAAAGGGCATTATGCGGGTGTTGGATTATTTACACTAGACCCGAGATTATGGGTTGCATAACACTTGATATCTAGTTGCACTAAAAGGTTACGGAGGCACCCACTGGATATCTGATTCAAAGACTACGAATCCATTAGTGAATATGTTTTCTCTAATTGGAGCTGCAACCGTGTCTTAGCGATTTTCCAAACAAATGTGTATCACGAGATCAATGATGGAATTAGAATTCAGTACTTTAGATAAAACTACTAAAGTAACTGAATCGTTTTGCCATTTTCTTGAGGATATTCCATGTTGATCAAAACTTGTGCTAGCAAATTTTTATATTTTGCGACAATCAATCAAGTATTGGTAGGGCACAGATGGAAAGGTCTAGACATTTTTGTCGAAGATATAGTTCCATATAACGACTACTCTCGTGTATTGTCACTATAGACTACATACAGTCTAAAGATGATATTACGGATCCGTTAACCTAAGGGTTAAATCGAGAGTTAGTAAGAAGTCATCAAGAGGAATGGGGTTAAGGTCTTTAGTGAATGTTACCGGAATGGAAAACCCAACCTAGTTGACTGGAGATCTCAAGATCTAGGTTCAAAGGGACAACCTAATTGCATGTAACGGCTGAGTCACTGTGGAGGTAAATCCTCATGCCCATTTCTTTATACGGTGATACCCTGTGGGGTGAGAGGTTAAGCTGATATTTTTAATGACCTAAGTATTGTGAATAATCAATTATGGTATAGAGAGATACCTTTTGTAGGTCACCTATGTGTGTAAAGTGGGGCCGCTTCTTTAAGAATTTACAAGACTGAATTCTTTAAAAACACTCACTAAACCAAGCTAGTGTTCCAAGGCCAAACCGGACACACCAGTGAGAACAAGAATAATGGTTGGAGTAACTCCTGTGTTAGGTCTATTGTCTCGGTTTACACAAGTTGTTATCGGTAGGGAGTTACTGCCACTGCTAGAGAGTGAGAAAATGAGGAGATCTATAGACGCCGGTCTACGAGAGAAAGAGAGCTCTCGCCTTCTGATAAACCCTAGTCTTCTACTTTCCTTTTGATTAAAAGTAGCCAAAGAGTTAAATGTATTTTGAATTTTTTTTTTTTAATTTGTGTTTTGGTGTTGGGGTTTTTTTTAAAAAAAAAAAATTGGGAATTGTATATTTTATATAAAAATTAATTTGAAATATTTTATACAATTACTCTTATTTAGGGAGTATGATTAAAAAATAGTAATGTATATATAATCACACTTTAATTAGAATGTGTGATTAAAAAAATATATATATAATTACACATTCAAAAAGTGTTATTAAAAAGTAGTAGTGTATATATAATCACACTTTAATTAGAAGGTGTAATTAAAAAATATATAAATAATCACACTTTAATTAGAATGTGTGATCAAAAAATATATATATACTCACACTTATTTAAAAAGTGTGATTAAAAAGTAGTAGTGTATATATAATCACACTTCAATTAGAAGGTGTAATTAAAAATATATATACATATATACATATACATATATATATATATATATATATAATCACACTTAATTGAAAAGTGACAAAAAATAAATATTATCACACTCAATCAAATTAACTGTGATTAAAATATCAATCTAATTTTTTTTATCACACTTCTAATAAAAGTGAGATATTTTTTTTTGTTAAAGTGTGATCTTTAAGTATTTTTGTAGTAGTGAAACGGCAGAATAGTTCAAGACATCACGTTCACTGGTCAACCAGTAAATCCGATAGGCTTTCACTACGAAAGGTTCAAGTCCAACAACTACCTTTTCTGATACGGGGTTATTTTGTGTGCTCTCTCTCAGAGTCTTTGTTGTTAAGCATTGTCCATTTTTCTTTATTTGGCCAATTTTATTCATGTGGGGGATTGTTGGAAAATAATAGTTTTTCGACAACTTTAATTCGAAATTAAAGTGGGACCCAACCGCTGGTTGAGGTTGGTTTGAGTGATTTTGTATTATCTTAAATGAGAAGATTGCAACACAAAAATAATGAGCCAAAACCATTAAGTTATGAATGAGAATTGTCTCATAAAGTAGGTATCAATAAAGTTGGGTTTAGATTTAGATTTAGTCTTGGTTTGGACAGGGCCTAGACTTGTACTTGTACATATACTGGGTTTGGTCTTAAACTTGGAGTTGGAAGTAGTCTTGAGTTTTGGGCTAAGTTGTGCTGGGCTTAGTTTGTGCATGTGTTTGAGATTGGACTTGGATCGGGTTGTGACCCAACACCCGTATCCATTTTGCAACACATCTAGTTTAATTCTCAAAACTTATACATTATATACACATTATGATTTATATAATGGTTTTAGAGTTTTGAACCTTTGTAACTTTAGCCCTAATGGCTAGAGTTGATAACATTTGATGACTCCATTGATGTTAGCCTTTATGGTTAAGGCTCTCCCTATTAGTATAAATAGAGGCCTTTCCCCTCCAACTTAGTAGGATAATTTTGAAGAGATTTTTGATGAAAAATGGAGATGGTATTTTGAGATAAAAAGTTGGAGACGATTTTTTACACCAAAGAATTTTTTTCTATCTTCTTTTACTAGCCCTTTCTTTGGTTCTTGTTAGAGAGAGTGCATCCATCTTCAAGTTCACCGAAGCTATTCATAAGGTGCTTCTACATTAGCTAGTTTCGACCGTCATATCTTGGGAGACAGACCCTGGCGTACCTCCAGCATCTATCGAGATGAGGTAAATCTGTTTTATGAAAACTATGGTATCATACAGGCTTCGGTTTGCATCTTTATCTTTTGTTCTTCAAAGTTTTAAATTTAAATAATTTCTCGTATATTATTTTATATGTCCATTTGAATCCATCTTGTAATATGTTCCATGGTATAATCTAGTTTATTCTTGTGTTTTTTTAGTTCTATAGTTTATTGTATATTTCATTCTTTAAATAATAATAATAATTGTTTTATCATTTTTATTTAATCCATTTTATATATTTTTCTTGTATTTTTATGGAAAAATACCAATAGGTTTTGTTAGGGTTGTTTGGAAGAGAGGTTTTTTTGGGAGTGTGGAGGTGTGCATTCAATGGGTGGAATGTTTAAGGATAATTTTGGTACTATTTGAGGGGAGAAAATAAATTTTAAGGGTTTCAAAATTTATAAGTGGGGTCCAAAGAAATTAGGGGTCTAATATAATTTACGGGGTGCTAATAGCACCATTCCAAAAAAAAATTTCTTACCCTTAACAATTTAAACTTGAGGAACTTGAGGATAGCTCAATTAATTAATTGTACTATAACGTTTAATTGTGCTAATTTATGTTAGGGTATTTACACACAAGTTTTAATTTATGAATTCATATTTGTTAGCTATATAAATTGTAAAAGCCAATCACAATTCAACATGTGGCATGAAGGGGGCAATTTAGGAAGTTAATACAAGTTGCTAATCAAAGTTAGACACGTGTCAGCCCGTATTGATAATAATAGATTTGCGTGGCATTGGAACAATCAAGGGATATAAGGTGATGTGGCCTAACGGTTACTCACAAAGTTCAAATTCAAAATCAGGAGGGAAGCCTAACTGCAATGTGGCGTAGTGGGACTGACTGTGAGAGAGCATGTTCAGCAATCATGGGAGGACATTTCGACGGTTGGAAACCCACTTCAACAATTATCATTGAGAAGTATAAATAGCAGAGAAGGCCCCAGAACGAGAGATCCAGACTCAGATCAAAAAACCAGTTTTCTTTACTTTGTTTTCCCTTTCAATTTTTACAGTTCTTTACATTTCTGTACTTCAAATTCCTGTAATGCATTTCATTCATAGGAGCTTGTTACTGTAAACCTTTACGAGGCTGGGTCAAATCATTGTAAGTTTTTCATTTTACTTAATGAAATTCTGAAATTATTCTTCACTTAGTTGTTATTTACTTCCTCTTCATTGAGGCTGAAAAAACTAAAGCACAATCGTCTGATAATTGGTTGGTAACGAATCTTCTGTAAGGACTGATTGATCCTTGCTGGCACGCTTAAAATTACAGTATTAACCTGCGAACGCCAAAAAAGATAACATATATTTTGGCACACCGAGTGGGACAAATTGAAATGCCTAGACGTAGGAGACAATAAGAAAATGAATGCCTGAAAAAAGGTGTGGAAGGAGAGGTAGAGGTACCTGATCCAAAGGATAATGTGATAACACATCCTATGGAAGCACCTATCTCATCAGAACCTATGGTCGAACAGACCAGTAATTTAGAATATGCACTACATGTTCAAAATATTGGACGAGGCCATGGAATTGGACCATCCACTGTTGCATCTACTAAGCCAATGAATCAATGGGGAGGCCTAGTAGATGCTATGGGACAACAGTTAATGAACACAATGGAAAGATGGGCAATATCCTTTATGGATCGGATGAATTCCCATCAATCAACAAACATAAGGCATATAGAGGAAAATTCAAATGTTCCTCAGCAAAGATTGGCTAGAGATAAACAACCTATGCAAAGTAATGGACATATTAATGGTCAGACTAGTAATCAAAATTATGAAAGACCATCACTATACCTCAGCCTTGGTATGAGCCTCTTTCGAGGCCTATGGTAAATCAAAATGTCTAATTACCTAACAGCGAAGCCATACAAATTGGTGGATCTGGGCCAACAAAAGAAAATGGTATTAGAATGTTTCCAAATCCCATGTTCGAAGCCATACCTGCCATAAGGGGGTTCACTAATCCCTTGTTCGAATTCACACCCGGGGGGTTAGAAGGTTTTCTTGCGGCTTGGAAAGAAACAACACATGTTTCTCCTATTAGAACACCTTTTGCAGGTCATTTCGCAGGACATGCTCAGAGAGGTCAACCATACCCTCAACAGTAGCTAGTACCACAGGGATAGCCAATCCCAAATATACCTCCCTATGGACCAAGAGAACCTCAGACATAAGGTTTTCCACTAAATCCTGTGTTTGTTCCTCCAGTGGTAGTCCAACAAGCACAAAACATGGTTTCTAGGGACCAAATTACTGATATTGTCAGATAAATGTGTGGACCTATGGCTCAGGGGGCTCAAACTCCTATATATAAGAAGCCATACCCAGAATGGGTAGATAGGGTGCATGAATACCCAAGGGGGTTTAGAATAATAGACTTTGCTCTTTTTATGGGAATGAAAACCAGTCAACAGTAGAACACGTTGTTAGGTTCACTACCCAATGTGGTGAATTTACTAATAATGATTACATGAAGTTAAGACTTTTTCCAAATTCTCTAACTGGGGCAGCTTTTGTATGGTATGTTAACCTTACACCTGGCTCTATCCAAACTTGGCAGCAAATGGAGAATGCATTTCATCCCCAATTCTTTCAAACGGAGCCAGAAGTTTCTACGGCAGACTTGGCAAGGTTGAGTCAAAGGCCTGATAAGAAGGCTGTTTAATTTATTACCAGATTCAAAAGAGCACGAAACAAGTGTAGGGTCATTCTACCAGAGCCTGAATTTGTGAGATTGACATAAAATGGTTTAGAGTTTAGGCTTTGAAAGAAGTTTGACTCAACTGAGTTTCGAGACTTAGTGGAATTAACCTATAAGGTGTCTAGATATGAATCATTACTTGAGGAAGAACAAGATCGAAGCAATGCATCATACAAGACTTATTATAGAGATCCTAATTATGAGATTGGTGCAGCAAAGATCGTAGAGAAAGAGCTTGTGATTTGTGAGGCATTAATTCATAAAGACACTACAATAGACCAGCAGTTTAAAAAGAAAGACCTTCATAGGAAATACGCTTTCGATTTAACAAAGGCAGATGACATTTTTGATCATTTGCTTGCGACGAATTTCCTAAAGTTACCAAAATGAGTTAAAATTCCTTCTCCAAAAAAACTTAAGGGGAAAATGAATTCTCAATGGCGCAATTCTTGGTCTCACTCAACTAAATATTGTATTGTTTTTCAGGACAAGATCCAAGAACAGATTCGAAATGGGAGTTTAAAATTTCCAGCTAAAACAGAGAAAGCTATGGGGATTGACACTAATCCATTTCCAGAGATTGGAGAAGTTATAGCCAATGTTGTTGTGCCAGACTTCTAGAACTTATCCTTGAAGGAATTGGAGGAGGTTAATGTGCAAATGCATGTTGCCAGCCAGACTATTGTCAAGAAAGATACCAGAAGTTCACCAGCGGATGGGCAGAGCTTTGCAGACCAAAGGGAGAACTCTAGTGATGAGGCACTGGATGATGACTCCCTAGAGGCAACTGTCATGCAAAGGATGTGTCCCAGATGCAGGTTAAGTTACAAATAGTTGAAAGGGCTCCCAATTGATGGGAAACAGTATTATAAGGATGTGCAGAGACGTCTTGAACCAACCAGTACCTACAACAAGAGGCCATACCCAACTGGTCCCAGACAGCAGCCATTCTTGGCTGGACCATCAGCCACTAGAGTGCATTCCAAGGGTAAGAGACCTCTACATGAGTTCAGACCACCCAACTACTACAGGATAGAGGGCAATCATCCTGAGAGGAGGCCTGAAGTGGGCTCAAGTTATCGCATCAGAGCTAGAGATTGGCCTTCTAGATCAGCCTCAAACAAGATGGAAGGTAACCACCCTGACAGAAGGCCTGAATTAGGCTCAAGACAGGGGATCAGGGCCAAGCAGTGGCCTCCACAGGCAGCTTCGAAGCTGGCTTCGAAGGCATGAAGAGCTAGTTCAACAACTGAACTAGTGAGTTCATGGGTACCGGGGGTTCCAGATTAGTTTGTCATGCTGAACAAGCCTAAGGAAATGCCTATCCAGAGAAGTGTTATTGGAGACCAGGGTAGAATGGTTAAACCTCCCTTTGTGGCTCCAAATAATTGGGTGTTACTAAAGCACTCAAAAACAAAGGAACCAATTATGGTTCTAGTAATTTCTAGGTCCCAAAGGAGGAAGATCCAACGAAGGTACACTTAGTACCAAAAGGATCTGAACAAAAGTGGAGAGAGTTCTTCATTGGCTCAGCCAAAAGGTCAGACAGAGGAAAGAGAAAGCCCAAAATTGGATCATGGTCCAAAATCGACTCCTCAGAACAAAAGAAGTTTAGCAAAGAGCAGTTGGCTAAAGTTCACTTTGAACGAAAAGCCAAGGAAAGGTCCAGCTTAGCAGGTCTTGAAAAGGCCTTGATGGAAAGTGACAGTGAGGTAGAAGGAGAAGTTGACCTAGGCCAAAGGAAATAAATGGTTGAAGAGGAGATATTTGAAGCCTTCATGGTTGAACATACATTTTTAGTCGAAAAACCAGCAGGAACAGACCATTCGAACGAAGTCACTAGTACTGAAGTGCCAGAATGCAGCATGGAATATGCTTCTGAAATAACTGAACAAGTTAGCCTAAAAAAGAATCAAGTGCAGCCAGTAGTTCAGTTTGGTTCATTTCCTCCAGTGTCAGTGAATATGGTGCATATACTACCACAGGAGTTCCAGGCTGAAGATGGAAATCAAGAAGGTCAGGAGATTGACCCTATTACAGTTTCTAGTGAAAATTCACAGGTCAGTATGGTCCAAGATGAATCTGAAGTGGCCACACTGATGGAAACTAAGGACGAGAGTGAGGAAGAAGTGAGTATTAATCTCTCATATCCTTTTGAGTATCCTACAACATCTATGACACAGCATGTCAAATCCTTGTATATCAAGGCTTTTTTCGATAGGATATAGATAAATGGGGTATTGGTGGATAATGGGACAGCAGTGAACCTGCTTCCGAAATCCTCTTTGAAGAAACTAGGGAAAAGGAACCCCAGATTAATCCCAACCAGCGCAACCATTACTGGTTTTGCTGGGGATAAGCAGATGGCTCAGGGTCTTTTGCCCATCAACCTGAGTGTGGGGACCAGAGATTGCATGGTGACATTCTTTGTTATTGATAGTAATGCTAAGTATAATGCTTTACTTGGCAGGGATTGGATTCACACTAACAAATATGTGTCTTCCTCTCTACATCAGAAGATAATGATGGCCTTGTGCAACGGAGAGACAAAGGAGATCAATGCAGGCCCTCAACCCTTTGTCACTTGTGCTGACTTTGCAAAAGCCAAGTTGTATACTAAATGAGTGACACTGATTAGTATATTAAGAAAACCTGATGGTTCAGCCGAAGTGACAGTTGATGAGGAAGTGGCACATTTGAAGCACTTAGTACAGGAGAGTGCTGATGAAAGTTCGTCATCAAAGATGATAATGATACCTGGTTGTAGGCAAGGAGATGAAACCCAAGAAGCCAAACCCTTAGCTTTAGTCAAGTTTTCAGCATTGGACTTAAAATCAATAGTCCAAAAAGTTCAGGAACAAGAGAAAGAAGCCATAGTAGTTAGCTGTAAGCAAGGACAACAACAGGTTAGGCCTTTGACCTTTGGTAAACACTGTGCATTGGACATCGAAACAAAAGTCTAGGAAATACAAGAAGAAGAAGCTTATGGACAGACTTTGTCTATGAGGAAGAAGGCAAATATGTTGAATCAAAGAAAGTGGGAGCAAAACAAAGCAAAGAAATTGCTTCGAGGGCAGAAGAAATCAAAAGAGAAGCATTAGTGAGTTCTCAAATACAAGACCCCTTGGAAGAAGTTAATTTAGGGGAAGGTTTTGCACAGAAACCCACTTACATCAGTGCTTGGTTAAGTGCTCTTGACAGGAACTAGTTATTGATGGTTTTAAAGAGATATAAAAACTGTTTTGCCTGGTCTTATAATGAACTGCTAGGATTGGATAGGCCATTAGTGAAACATAGGCTTCATAATTATAATGAATTGCCAGGATTGGATAGGTCATTAGTGGAATATAGGCTTCCTATGAAGCCTAATTTCAAGCCATACAAGTAGAAACCAAGAAGGATGAGTCCTGAAGTGATTCAGAAGGTCAAAGAAGAAATTCTTAGGCTCCTTAAGGCAGACTTTATTAGAACAACCAGATATATTGAATGGCTGTCTAATATTGTGTCTATGATAAAAAAGAATGGCAAAATGAGGGTATGCATCGATTTTAGAAACTTGAATTTAGCAACTCCAAAAGATGAGTACCCCATGCCATAGTAGACTTATTGGTGGATAGTTCAGCAGGGCATAAGATTTTATCCATAATGGGTGGGCATTCTGGTTATAACCAAATCTGCATTACAGAGGAGGATGTCCATAAGACAGCATTCAGATGTCTTAGGAACATTGGCACCTTTGAATGGGTTAAAATGCCATTTGGCCTAAAGAATACTGGGGCTACATATCAAAGGGCAATGAACACTATCTTTCATGATCTCATTGGAGGGTATTTAGAGTGTTACATTGATGACATTGTAGTAAAATCCTAGTCCATGGAGGAACATTTGGGTCACTTGGAAACAGCTCTCGAAAGACTGAGAAAGTTCAAGTTGAAACTCAATCCTCTCAAATGTGTTTTTGGTGTATCGGCTAGAAAATTCTTGGGCTATGTAGTACACAAGAAGGGAATACAGATTGATCAGAATAAAACCAAAGCCATCATTAAGGCCAAGCCTCTATCAAGTAAGAAAGAAGTATAAAAATTTCTTGGACAGGTTAATTTTCTTCGAAGATTTATTTCTAATATTGTAGGGAAAACTAAAGTATTTTCTTCCTTATTAAGGTTGAAAGATGAAGATGAGTTTGTATGGACAGCAGAGCATCAAACTGCTTTTGAAGGAATTAAAGCCTACTTGGCCAAACCTCCAGTGCTAATGCCACCAAAAAATGATAAGCCCTTGAAGTTATACATTGCTGCAGTAGAAGATTCATTGGGACCTTTCCTAGCCCAGGACAATGAAGAAGGCAAAGAGGAAGCAGCTTATTACCTTAGTAGGTTTTAAATTCTTGTAAATGTAAATATTCAGTTGTAGAAAAGTCGTGCCTTGCATTGTACTTTGCAGCAATGAAATTAAGAAATTATCTTTTGCCTAATGTTGCTTTGGTAATTGCAACCACAGACTTGATTAAGTATATGTTATCTAGACCAATGTTAAGAGGAAGAATTGGCAAATGGATATTGGCCTTGTCAGAGTTTCATCTAGAATATGTCCCCCAAAAGGCAATAAAATGACAAGTTTTGGCTAACTTTTTGGCAGGTCATCCATGTCAAATGGAAAGTCAGGAAATAATGGATCTTGGTATGATCAATGTTGAGCCATGGCAGATATGGTTCGACGGGTCAAAGGCCAATGGTCTGATTGGAATTGGTGCTGTAATTAAGTCACCACAGGGGGTAGAAACCACACATGGTTTCAGAGTTGATGAAATTACTTGTTCCAATAATCAAGATAAATATGAAACTTTAATAATGGGACTGGAAATGCTTATTAGATTACAAGCTCGTGCAATTGATATATTTGGGGATTCTCAATTACTGGCTAACCAAGTGAAAGGAATTTTCAAATGTCAAAGTACAATTATGTTGCCATACTATGTTGTTGCATTACATTTGCTTTCTCAGTTTCAGATAGCAAATGTGACTTATATCCCAAGATTCATGAATAACAAAGCCAATGATGTAGCTCAGAAAGTTTCGAATTTCAAGAGAAAGAATGACATTCAAATGAACATAACTCAAGCAACATATTAAAAATTAATACCACCTTTAACTAAAAGGAATGTGATGTTAGAAGTCAATCATAATGACTTACAAGATCAAGATTTGAGGCATCCAATAATGCAGTACCTAACTGGCCTATCTTTGAAAGCCAGCAGAAAGATCAAATTACAATCTATGCAATACATAGTGTATGGTAATGCTCTTTACAAAAGGGGAGCAGATAGGTTGTTATTGGAATGTCTAGGGCCAAATGAGGCATTGACAGCCATGGCTAAAGTTCATGAAGGCATCTGTGGGTCTCATCAACCTGGTGTGAAGATGAGATGGCTGCTTCGAAGGCATTTCTACTATTAGCCCACCATCCTTAAAGATTGTATAAAATATGCTAGAGGTTACCAGGCATGCCAAAAGCCTGGCATGATAAGACATGTACCAATAACTGATTTACATGCAGTTATGAAGCCTTGGCCATTTAGAAGTTAGGCTATGGATATGATAGGGAAAATACATCCACCCTCTTTGAAGCACCATTGTTTCATCTTAGTGGTCACAAACTACTTCACTAAGTGGGTCGAAGCTAAACCATATAAGACTGTAGACCAAATTGAAGTTATTGGATTTATTAAAGATCTGATTCACAAGTTTGGCATCCCACAGACCATAATTGTGGATAATGGGACTGTATTTGATGGAAAGATGGTAAAGTCTTTCACGGCAGAGTTTGGAATTAGCCTTGTTAATTCTACCCCTTATTATGCACAGGCAAATGGTCAGGCTGAATCATCCAATAAGTCTTTGAAAAAAGGAATATAGAGAGTTGTAGAAGACAATCCAAGGGATATGCATAACTTGTTGGATGTATTGTGGGCTTATAGCAATTCTCCAAGGTTAAGTACAGGAGTTACTCCTTATGCTTTAGTATATGGGCATGATGCAGTGTTACCTGTAGAGATTAACATTAAGTCCTTAAGGATGAGATGCCAGGACCAGTTAGCTTCTGAGCAGTACCATCAGAGCATGTTCTTAGAATTAGAAAATGTGGATGAAGCTAGAATTTTGGCATTAAATAGCATTTTCTTTCAAAAGAAAGAAGCAGTCAAAAATTATAATAAGAAAGTCAAGCACATTAACTTTGATGAAAGTGATTTGGTATGGAAGACAATTCTCCCAATAGGAATTAAAAGCCATAAATTTGGCAAATGATCACCTAACTGAGAAGGACTATATCAAGTTCATAGAGTCTTGCCTGGGGGAGCATACCATTTAAGGAATTTGAATGGGTATGTACATCTTAAAAAAATTAATGGCAAGTACTGGAAATCTTATTATCCAACTGTATGGGAAATACAAGGAGTGTAGAAAATGCTGAAACAGAGAAGCATGAAAACACTCAAACAGTAAATAAAAATTTCATTTCATAAGGAATTAAGTACATACAGCCATAGATTGGCCCAAAAGTCAGTAAAATATTTTAGTTGTTTCCTTACAATTGATTCTCTACTCTTAAGGGATGGGAACAACTGAATGGCTATAGGAATCTCCTGTCTTCTATCAGCCAGCCCTTGGTTGGTGATTTGCAACTTTATAGTAGTTTGATCCAAAGCCAGGTTAACTACTGATAACTCTTCCTCTAATTGAGCTTTTTTCTCCAAAAGTTAGGCTCGAAATTGAGAGATAGAGGAATGTTGTTCTTTCAATTCAGACACCTCAACATGTATATGGGAAACAAATTCCTGGTCTCTCAGCAATTTCTCCTCTGTAACTTTGGCAACATGACAGATGTTGACATAAAAGTCTATGGTAGCTGCTGCTTGAGACAAGTGACTTGAAATAGCCATGTTAGATTGCTCATGACCTTGCAGCACTGGAGGAAACCATTCTTGATAATAGGTCTTTGCAAGGCTTCGAATGGGATCCTCGAGAACAATGTCAGCAATTCTAAATAGCTGCTCAAGTCTAGTGAAGGTAAGGAAGCCCTATTGATGGTTGAAGAGCACTCAAAAATTTCCAAAAGAGAATCAGCCAGAACTAATGGCTCAGTTTCATTACTGGCTACTGGAATGGTAAAAGGCATGTCAAAAAGTCTAGCCAGTCTAGCTTCAAAAATGTCCATCTCTTTTATTAACATTGGTGGTGTAAAAAATGGCTCTATGTCACGACCCAAACCCGCCCCTATGGGTTTAGTATCGTAACCAGCCAGTAATCCGTGATTACCAAAGGCCTACTTAACAATAAAGACAGTAATACAGAGTAAGGGACTGGCGAAAGCCAAACAGTAAACAAAAGATGTCCAATGAGCTGGGAAAACCTGAAATGGAAAAGACTTTTGTGGACAAAACCACATTCATGACCATAAACATATATATACATATCAGATACACATAACATCCAGGTGGTTAAGGACCTAATCCCCTCACCATAACTGTACAGTCAAGTCTTAAACAGTCGGTTACATAACAGAGACAAAAGGGTGAAACTGAAACACCCTAAAAACAGCCTTGGCTTGAGCAGACTCGGAACCTCGAAGTGAGGCACAACGGTTGGATAGACAAAACATGAGCTTAACTCGACGCTCCTAGCTTCGGTTCAGTGCCTGGCTACCTACATACATATATAAACAGTGAACTGAAGCCCAGTGAATAACAACTGTGTAAAGGGGTTAAGAATGAATGTCCTTTCAATAATTAAAACAGTCATTTGCATCAGTAGATCAGTTATTCAATCAGTGACTCATATTTCATGCCATATCAGTCATTCAGAAATCATAGCGATCATACGTGGTACATCCAATAGTAGAACAGTACAGTAGGTCTTAATAGACCGAACAGTTAGTTGATGGTCATCAAAACAGTAAACGGTATTGGTTCCAAACTTTGGAACTAACAGAGATCTCTGTAACCGTAGCAGTAACAGTAACAATACAGTAGCAGTAACAATAATAGTAAGTTGCTATGGATGCCACGAGTACAGTTCATAAATAGGACAAACATTCATTCAGTAAATAATGTCACTTCAGAAAGCAGTACAGTCGATCGTTCAGAAAATAATTATAATTAAATATATCTTTACAACATTGTTACTCACAAATTACTGGGCTATAGGCAGGCTAATCAGCATCCTCGGGTGCCAACCCTACACAGTTGCAGAACGAACACACACTAAATTACACATTCGGGATTAATAACTTAGCCCCTATCTTGACTTGGTGTGGTTCTATAACATTATCATCATTAAGATGCCTTAAACATGGCCTAGGAATGCCTAGGATGGAATGAGGATGCGAAAAGCACTTAACAACATTTTTCAAAATTTGCTGAAAACAGGGATCTCGCTCGAGCGTGGCTTTCTCCGCTCGAGCAGACATGCAGACAAAGAAGCTCCGCTCAAGCGTGACTTCTCTCGCTCGAGCGGACTGTAAACTCATGAAAAGTACTGGTTGCACGTTTTTCACGCTCGATGGATGCTCGACCCACGATTAAGCGTAAGACTCAGACCCTCGCTGGAGCGCAGATTGCCTCGCTCGAGCGGACCTGCAAAACACATGAACTTCTGGGCATATGCATTTCACACTCGAGCGTGACTTTAGACACTCGAGCGGAAGTGTATGTACTCAGACTGTACGCTCGAGCGTGAAGTCCTCCGCTCGAGCGTGGATCAAAAATCTGGAATTTCCAGGTTAATCCTCAAGCACAAAACTAAGCTTAAAAGCTTCAAACTCGATTTTTCTGGGCCAATTTTCTGGAAAATACTTAGAAACTCATAATACTACATGTGTTAAAGATCATTTCATAAAATCAAGCCCAAAGGTGTGACAATTAAATGCAAATTCCAATGTAGACTTGAAGAATAATGCAAGAACATAACATACATGAGTTCTTAAGAACTCTAATGCTCCAAAGCATGATCAATTGCAAGATTGAACACAAAAACATGGTGAATTTTTAGAGTATAACCATAATATGGACATCCATGTGGAAATTCACAAGAAGACAACTTCAAATTTGCTTGATATGATTATACATGTATGAATGGACTCTCAAATCAACACTGTAAGCTAAACTTTGACTCTAATCACCAATCTTTCCATGAACCATGCATGCAACAACTTAAATTCACAATTAAGAGAATGAATTCCCTACCTTGAGTCTTGAATTCCAAGTGTAGAAGCCTAATTTCTTAAGTCTTCTCAATTCCTCTAAGTTGCCAAGCCAATCTCTAGATGAATTCAATTTTCCCCTATTCTCTCTCTCTCTCTCTCTCTCTCTCTCTCTCTCTCTCTCTCTTACGGTTGCAATGAGGTGGATGGAGAATGGTGAGTAAAGTATGTGAAATTAAGCCCAAGACAATGGTTTTGAAGGTGGCCCACTCAATGGAAAAAATGTAATTAACATAGGTTCAATTAGTTTAGCATTGTTTATTCTAATTTAATCATTCCAAATTGAATTTTAATTAAACTTACCATCAAATCATATAAATCCGAATTAGCATATAACACAAATCAATTTCTGAATCGGTCGCCGATAGAGCTTTCAATTCGCAATTTGACATCAAAACATGAATAGATCATTCAATAACAAACAGATAGAAATGCAATTAAACAATACACTTATGTAACCAAATTAGAATTTCATCTTAATCAGTTATGTATCATGCTTAACCACAGATTAACGCTAATCAGAGTTGAGGGTTGTCACACTCAAGTATAATGAAGAGATGGCTATATAGGAATATGAGAGAAGGATGAAGTATCCCTACCAGTTTCCTTAGTCCTGGCCACCAGTAGGTCAAGAGAAGAAGGGCTGGAGCTAGATAGTGATGGTTGATAAAGAATTGGTGAGTTACCAGTATCTTTTCTGGGAGAATCAGCTATCACTGGAGATGACGTAATAGCTGGGATCTCCTCAAGAGGAGAAGGAGCAGCAAGGATTGTGGGAGAGAGAAAATTGTGCTGAGTTAAAGGTTAGGTGAGGAAGGTATGAGGTTAAGCCAAAGGATAAAAATATAGGAATGCTTTGCCTCAAAAAAGGTGCGAAAAGTATGGAAACAGGAAGTTGGAGTATTGCCTGAATGGACTCTACACTTAAAGGCACTTTAGTGTCGATTTTCTTCCTCCTTTTCGAAGGCGTTTCGGATGGTCTTTCAACTTCAGATAAGACTGGAGAAACCGTTATCAAAGAAGGAGGTAGAATAACTGTTGCTGCAGAATAAGAAATATGAAGCAATGTTAAATTTCAGTATTGAAAACTTGAGAAAGGAAACTAGAGACACAAAAGGAAATTATCAGTTTCAAAAGTGATAGCAATGGTTGGAAAATTGTGAAGGGTATAATGTTCAGCAGTTTGTTGCCTCCTTGCAATTTCTCTTTGGAGTGCATCAGCAGCAGCAGCATCATCCCTTAGTTCTTGCTGCTGTCTCTTTTTCTTAGCCCTCTGGAAAACACTAATCTCTTTAGAGTGTTCCACTTCTACTGCTTTAGCAGACGCTTTATGAGTGGAGTCCCCAATAAAATCAGAGGGAGAGACCGTCATTTTCTTCTTTCTTTTTAATGGTGTCTCCTACTCTTTCTCTGATTCCTTTTCTTCCACGTGAGCCTCAAGTGCCTCCTTTTCAGGATCAAGCAAGAGTTTTCTTTTCCTTTATTGTTGTTGTTTGTTCTTGAGGAGATTTAAAGCTTGAACTCTTTGAGGAGAGTCTCCTTGTGAGGCACCCACACCAAAAAAGGAATTATAAGCAAAAGCATCATAAAAGGAAAGGAAAAGAAAGGAAGCAACAGTGCGTACCTTTCTTCAAAGTAGCTCTAATGACTCTAGGAAGAGGTGAGACAACAGGAACAGACTTTGTGGTAGCAGGGGTAAGAGTTGGGGTAGCGTGAGCAGTGGAGGAAGTAATAACTCTAGTCTCCTTGGACTTAACTTGAGGCACATCTAGTACCACTAATAGATCTTGAGGAGAAATGGCCAAGGGCACCCCCATATTGGCCATCCACCAATTCTGGTACCTCTTCAGTATATTGCTTTGGGGAGTGAAGGGTAGGTATTCAAAATCAATTAAGTCTTGGATAAACTTGGAGGTTGCCTCTTCTAATCTAGATCTTGGAATTTTCAGTTCTCTGCTTGCAAGGTTTAAGTTGGACTGACTGCAAAGAGGGATAGGGATCTCCTGAGAGAGTCCAAATTGCCTAGCAAATTGGGCAGGGTAATAGGGCTCAGAGATACACTTATAAGCTCTAAAGTTTATAGTACCAATGAATAGCTCCCTCGGGATCAAAATAGAAGCCCACATATTTTTGTGCTAAGGCCTAGAGCAGGACCTATCGCTCAAAAAGGTCCTTAACCAGGCTGTGCCAATATTGGCTTCGAAGGGACAGAAAAGGTGTGAAAAGAAGGGAAAGTTGGGAGTTGGTGAAAAAAAGAAAAGTAGAAGGCAAAGTTGGAAGAATAAAGAGAGACATTGGCTAACTTCATGCCATAAGTGGTAGGGTTTGGAATTAAAATTTTAGACATTTAAAACGCAAATCAATGAAGTATGCAAAAAGCTAGAGTTGGAGTATCTAAAATGGGCCTCATTGATTGGCATCCATGGGTTTTTCACAAAAAATGGAACAAGCTCTGTAGACATGACCCAAAACATAAGGAGCTAAGGTCACCTTTTTATGCAAAACAAAGGCTTTGGCAAGAGGGGCAAATTCAGGCATAATCCTCTGAGAAGAAGTACAAAAGAGGAATTTGCAAAGCCAATACAATGAAAAAGAAAAGAATTTCCTATCAGTCACAAGGTCTTCCTTTCTGTTCTCAGCCATGAGTTCAGAAGGGGAAAAGAAAAAGGGATGTTGAGGTCAGGATAGTCTGGATCAAAGGGAGTACCAATAGGGGATAACCCTAATAGATGACAAATGTCAAGGACAATAGGGGCCATTATACCACATCTAAATTGGAAGAAATTGAAAGTAGAATTCCAAAAACAAAGAGCAGCAGGTATTAAAAATGGGTCCTCCGAAATAGTGAACCTGGATAGTTGGACGACGTTGAAGAGGCAAAGTTCCTAGAGATCTAGTGTTCTAGCAAGGACGACCCGATCATACCATTTTTTCCATTCTAGTCTTACTGTGGGCCAGTAGCGATGGGGTCGGTTCACTCTCCAGCTTCCCCAATCAAGACCGCCTCATAAAGGAGGCAGTGGTCCTCCAAACGCTAGTACAGAGCTAAAAGCTGAGTAAGGACCTCTTTAAAAATAGGCCCAAGCACATATTCCCGTTACTCATGGCGACGGGGAATTAAAATGCGCCCATCGATAGCACTTTTCATGCTAACTTTGTATTTCTCACACTCTTCAGCAATGATCCTCTTTAAAGCAACGGATAGGCTCAAGCACTTCACGACTAGTATCTTCAAGAAGGAAGAAGCCATTGATAGAAGTTTTCAAAGGACGAAGTTGAGAAAAAGGGTAAAGAAAATGAGAGGTTAATAGAAATGAAAGGTTTGTGTGTTGGGCGAGTAAGTGAATTAAAAGCACGAAAAGAAAGGGTTTTTAAAACTTTATGTCCAAAAGATCCCCAATCAGTTTAAATAGGTAGAATTCATAAAAAGTACTGAAGGTACAGATACGAAAAGTTTCTCTCAAGAGTGATCGTTTGGGAGGGAAACGTATCTCAAACACTCATATTGGCTTCAAAATCAAATATTTGGCTTCGAAGCCAAGCTTTGGCTCCGAAGCCAGATGACAAACATCTAGCTAGGGCTTCGAAAGCAGGAAGTTGACTTCAAGGCACGTTTTATACTTAAGAATACAAGAATGCTCAAGTGTTTGCTTGCTTCAAGGAGATTAAAGACTTGATTTTAGGTTTCTTGTTGAAAGTAAAACCCTTCGAAGTAAAATTTGAAATACTCTGCAGCTTGAATTTGTTTGTTTTAAACTTTGAAGTTGCAAAAAACCAATATTTAGTTAAATAGTGAAAGAACACAAAGGGACTCACTCTTTAAGAATAAAACAGTGCAATCCCTAAGTGAAGTTTCCATACTTCGAAACACGTAGACTGTTTTTTCGAAGCAAAGATAGTTAATTCAAAGTTGTGGAGGGTGTTAACCATATGATTGGAATGAGAAGGCCTAAGACAAGGATTGTCAATTACACTCCATATGTTGGAGAAATTCAAATTTGGTTTCCAGTATTCCATTGAAAATGTTCAAATCAAGTTTCGAAGGACAAAATTGGTAAATTCAAAGCTCTGATTTTGTTTGCTTTGGGCAAATAGAATGGTTACAAGTATGCAATTGGAATATAAACCAGACCATGCTGACTAAAGAAAGAAAATCCTAGCTTTATTAATATAAAATATTTACATTGGGAAGACTTATTTGGCTATATCTTCAATTTCGTAAAAATAAGGAATTGACAAAGTTACAAGGTCATGAAACCTAGTCCAGCAAAAATTAATAAACATATACTCTTTTATTAATCTATCTTCTATCCTATCCAAATTTGGTTTATCTAATTGATGAACCCTTAATTGGAAGAAGAGTTGTTGGGTTTTCATTTCAAATTCTATGTGCTTAAGAGCCTTCTCTGTCTCATCCATCTTCTTTTCCTCACGTGCTTCTCTCATAATGGCATCTTCTCTATACTCTAAGTCTGGGTTTTTGAAGTTCTCATATTCTTTGAGGAGATTCTCTGCCCCGTACTGAATTTGAATTCGAGCAACAGCGGTTTCATTCAATACTTCATTTGTAATTGAAGCATTGATGTGCCAATTGAGTAGGAATGGAAGTTGGTCTAGAAAAGCATGGAGCTCTGCATGGGCTACAGGGTTAAGAAGATTGCTGCGAGAAATGATGTTACAAGCCCATAACAGGTTCTTATGAGGATTATCATCTCGTAAGACTTCAAAGGACAAATGGGAAAAAGCAGCAAGCAAGATCTGAGACCTATATTGCTGATAAGCAGTTGGGGGAACTGGAGCTTGATAAGGAGTGAAGTGTTGACTCTCGAAGATGGTGAGCCTTAATTCCTTAATCCAATTTGGGTTAGGGGGCAGCAAAGGAGTAGTGGGAGCCTTTTTGAAAGAAGATAGGAATTTAGGTTTGTTTACACACTCAAGCCAATCAAAGGAGCAAAGTTTTGCTCTTTTGGCTAGGAGTGCAAGACTGATTCATAAGGCTTCGTTAGGGTGTGGAGCCCTTCCCACCATTCAGGATGGCAGAGTAGAAGTATACCATGCTAAAAGCAAGTTGTGCTCAAGGCTGCGTAGACGGTTAAAAAGAATATACAGGTACACTAGAGAGCTACGCTTGGAAGGATGGACTGCAAGAGGGTCATCGAATTCAAGAAATCGATGATGGATGCGTTCCCTCATTTGAGGTTGAGTAGGAGTAGGCCAAACTCCCCAGCCAGAAGCTTTAGAAGAAGAAGAAGCAGTAGCCTCATCCCACGCAGAAGGTTTGTGGCAGAAGAGGAGCTTCCAATATCTATTATTACAAAGTCTTGGACTAAAGAATTGTGAACAATACGTTCTTGATCCAAAGGTCGATGAATTACAAAAGCTTCCATGACTTGAATAAATAGAGATGGATATGTGTGGCTAATAAATGCATGAAAATTCTTTCGAGGGCGAACATCATTATCTAACAACTCTTCATATGCTTGATCTATGTAAGAAAATGTTTGTTTGGCCATGCGAACTGTGTCAGCCTTTTCGAATGCTCAGATAGTGGGAAATGTTCGAGGCATAGAAGAGAATTTAATACAGTACAAACACTGCAATGAGGGATGTTGGTTACATTTCTAAGAAGGTGCAAAGCCCATGCATGTCCTCGGATGTGGGTAAAGTGCTTTGATCCATTAATATCACCAAGTAATGGGTATAATAGTGCGGGGGGTAATGTTGGCTGTATAAATTGTAAAAGCTAATCACAATTCAACACGTGGCATGAAGGAGGCAATATAGGAAGTTAACACAAGTTGACAATCAAAGTCAGACACATGTCAGCCCATATTGACAATAATAGATCTGCGTGGCACTGGAACAATTAAAGAATATAAGGTGATGTGGCCTGACGATTACTCACAAAGTTTAAATTCAAATTCAAAATCATGAGAGAAGCCTAACTGCAATGTGGCGTAGTAAAACTGACTGTGAGGGAGTATGTTCAGCAATCATGGGAGGACATTTCGACGGTTGGAAGCCCACTTCGACAGTTATCATTGAGAAGTATAAATAGTAGAGAAGGCCCCAGAATGAGAGATCCAGACTTAGATCAAAAAACCAGTTTTCTTTACTTTGTTTTCCCTTCCAGTTTTTACAGTTTTTTACATTTCTGTACTTCAAATTCCTGTATTGCACTTCATTCATAGGCGTAGTTTCAAATAGTTTGTTGTTGTAAACCTCTATGAGGCTGGGTCAGATCATTGTAAGTTTTTCATTTTACTTAATGAAATTCTGAAATTATTCTTGACTTAGTTGTTATTTACTAAATTCTCCTAAACAAGCCACCAATAGAAGTCCTTTTCATTGAGGCTAAAAGAACTAAAACGCAATCGTCTGATAATTGGTTGACAATTAATCTTCTGTAAGGACTGATTGATCTTTACTGGCACGCTTAAAATTACACTATTAACATTCGAAAGCCAAAAAAGCCAACAATATTTCATTTCGTCTTAACTAAGAGTTTTTGGACTTTCAAGTCTCATTAAACTTTTGATAGTCAAAATTGCCCTTCAAATAATAATTATTTATCATTTATGATTATATGTAAAGGAACATGATGATTTGATATTTATTTTGATTTTCAAAATTTTAAATATCAACTTTCAAATTGAAAAAACTAAAAGAAAAATTATGTGTCCAAAAAAAAAAAATTTTTTTGAAAAAATTGAATTATTTTTTTGTGCAAAACCAAAAATTTTATGTCTATAAAGGAGCGCGATGATGGAACATCAATGTGCAAAATTGAAAAAAAAAATTAAAAATGAAAAAACTGATAATGTTCTCCTTTTAAACTGGAAAAACTAATAATTTTCTTAATTTTGTTGGATAGTTGAATCAAACCAATAAGTAGAATAACAAAAATATTTAATCTCATACTTTATTTTTTTCATTGATTAGTAAAACAATTATTTGGAATAATACTATATAAAATTGATAATGTTCCTAATTTTAAATGGAAAAAAATTGATAACATTCTTAATTTTACTAAATAAGACTTATTGATTCAAAAAAATTTATATAGGACATGAGTTACCATAATATTTATAAATAAGACTTTTAAATGGTTAAGTCTTTATTTTACTAACTCATTAGCATCGAGCCTAGTGTCCCCAAAAAAATAAAAATAATAAAATAAAAGCTTACGAAAATCTTCTTGCCCAGAGGCTACAAAAAAAAAACAAAAAAAAACAAAACAAAACAAAATAAAACTGTAAGAGGGGCTAATTTGAGCCCACTAAATTATCTAAGCCCAATAGCCCAAGATTAGTGGGCCCGAATTTATCGCAAGTCCAAGAATCGGTGGGCCCAGATTTATCGCCATCAAACGGATTGAATCGCTCTAAGCCTCGAAAGGGTTCGGATCCACGAACCTAGAGACTTACTCGGGCCCGGACTCGAAAGGGTATTAAACAAGCCTAGAGATCCGAGGCACTCGGACTCGAAAGGATTCGGATCCACGAATCTAGAGATCCGAAGTACTTGGCTTCGAACGGATTCAGACGCAATCTAGAAGTCGCTCCGTTAATGAGTCCCAGAACACTTGCGGGCTCGGAGCTTGCCGGGGTCTACGTACCAGAACCATGGGCGTAATGGAGTCCGAACAAAGGACCCGATCCCGAGGACGGTGAGTGGAGATAAATTCACTCTTCGGTTAAACTAGCCTATACCCGGGTCGAGGTGGCACGACCCCGGGGGGTCCATGAGACTCGGCAATATTTTGCGGCAGGACGTCCTCTGGGACTACCCCTGACCCTTTGGGATGATTGGGGATCATTGGTTAGGTGTGGCTAAGAAGAAGGGTTCGCCGAGGGAGTGATCTCCTCTTCGGGGTTTTCTCATCCTCGGAGAAGTCACCTCCTCGGAGAAGTCACCTCCTCGGAGAGGTCACCTCCTCGGACAAGGTGGTTAGAGAGAATATCCCCCATGTGCCTTGCACATGGGCTCCATCCTACATCATGAGGTGCCTATAAATAGCACCCACCCATAGCTTTACAAGGGATGGATTTTGGGAGATTTTTGAACTCTTGGGAAAGAACTAATTTCCCCTCTCCATTATCAACCTTGAGAGTGAAAGTGGGAGATCCCTGGGAGAGCCTTGCCATTATTCTCTCTCTAGCCATTTTGCCTTCTTCTTCACCCAATCTCTTATCTCCATCATCTCCTTTGTTTTTTTTGTGTTCCTAAGTTGAGATTATTGAAGAATCTAAGCCTCTCATCATATTCTAGAGAATTCGAAGTTGTTCTTCAAGGATCTTGAAGATCTTCGAATTTTCCAACTCCTTTCTCGAACCCTCTCCTACATTTTTGGCGACTCCACTGGGGAGGCGGATTGGTTAATGGTCTCAACGAGATCTGGAATCCACACAACTCCAACAAGGATGGCGGGAGAAGATGAAGTTCACCAACAAGGATCCTCTAATGGTGGTGATGACAGGACCACGGCTCCAGATCAACCACTTTTGCTTGAAGCCATTCAAGGACTTCAAAATGCTCAACAAGAGATTCTTACCACTCTTCAGAATCTCACTCACACCATGATGGTGATGAGTTCTAACTTTGCACCGGCACCAAACGGAAATCAAACTGTTGGTGGAGTTATTCCCGCCGGAACGCAAAATCAAATCCAAGAAAGAAGAAGACCATCTCCGAGACCTTGAGAAGGTATTCAAGAGGTGCCAGAAATTCAAAATGAGAATGAATCCTCTCAAATGTGCTTTCGGGGTGACGGCCGGGAAGTTCCTCGGGTTTCTTGTACATAGGCATGGTATCGAGGCAGATGAAGACAAGGTCAAATCTATCAGAGCAATGCCTCCCCCGCATTCTCAGAAGGAGTTAAAGAAGTTCCTCGGGAAGGTGTCTTATATTCGGAGGTTTATCCCAGCACTGGCAGAGATCTCTGCGCCTTTCGGCTCTTTGTTAAAAGGAGATGCCAAGTTCGAGTGGAACCAAGAGCACCAAAAGGCCTTTGAGAGAATCAAGGCGGCCTTGACCTCGCCTCAGACCATGATAGCCCCGCAGCCCGGGGTGCCTCTAATGTTGTACCTAACTTCAACCCCCAAGTCCATAGGGGCATTATTGGTCCAAGATGTAGATGGAGTAGAACGCCCGGTGTATTACATCAGTCGGAAGATTCGAGGAGCAGAAGTCCGATATACTCCAGTAGAGAGACATTGTTTAGCTTTGGTATTCACTGCCCAAAAGCTCAGACATTACTTCCTAGCACATCAGATTCAGATTGTTACTAGAAGTGATCCAATCCGATACCTCCTCAGCAAGCCTGCTCTAACCGGGAAGGTGGCAAGATGGTTGTTAGCATTGGGTGAATTCGAGATCACATGTGTAGCCCCCAAGGCGATCAAAAGCCAAGCCTTAGCTGATCTCCTTGCCCAATTTCCAAGTGGTGACTATGAACCAGTGAATGAAGAATTAAGAGGAGAGGTGCACGCAGCTATGGCTTCCGAGGAAAGCTTCTGGACATTGAGCTTTGACGGAGCAGCAGCCGGAGGGAAGGGAGGAACCGGGATAGTCCTTACAAGCAAAAGTGGGGAAAAGTTATATTTGTCTTATAAACTGGATTTCCATTGTTCGAATAACGAAGCCGAGTATGAGGCTCTTATTTTAGGCTTGATAGCAGCTGAGAAGCACAGTATCAAGAAGATTCGGATCCGGGGGGACTCAAAGCTGATAGTGAAGCAAGTTTCAGGACAGTTCGTCTTAAAGGAGCCTGCCTTGGCCACATATCGAACAACAGTCCAAAGGCTTCTTGACAAATTTCAGAAGGTCGAAATAGAGCATGTGCCTCGCTCCGACAACAAGTTTTCAGATGCCCTCGCAACATTAGGGGCAAGAGTTGACATTCCAGAGGAAGAGGCAACAATTGTTATCAAGAAGAGAACAGAACCTTCAATAATACCCGAAGACAAAGGCCTTCCGGAGGACTGGAGAGGAGAAGTCCTCGAGCAACTCAGAAGCAAAGTTGGAAAACTGACTATGGCCAAGCTCGCCCAATTCACAATTATTCAAGGTGAACTTTACTTCCGAGGAGGTACCGGATTCCTAGCCCGGTGTATTGGCCAACAAGAAGCAAGCTTCCGGCTACAACAGATCCATGAAAAGTCTTGCGGGGATGGGGATATCAGTCTGTATAGAAGAATCCAAAGACAAGGTTATTATTGGCCCGAGATGGAAAAGGACTCAAATCAATTACAGAGGGAATGCCCCAAGTGTCAGTCATACATCCGGGAGGATGAGAGTTGCTTTGAAATTGATACCCCTGACTGGAGACAAGTCTACATTGACTATCTCAAAGAGGGAACACTACCTGAGAGCCCGAGGGACATTGCACACCTCAAGAGGAGAGCGAGGCGGTACTTTCTTGACCAGGACAAGCTGTATAGAAGAAGTATTGAGGGCACTCCCCTGAGATGTCTCTCCAAGGAGGAGTCAGATCTAGTCCTCGGAAGAGCCCACGAGATTGAACATCAAGGAGGGGCTCGGCTGTTCGAGCAACTTATACACCTTGGGTATTACTGGCCGACCATGGAGTCAGATGCATCCCATCACGTGAAGAGGTGCCAGACTTGTCAGAAACACGGAAATTTGATCCATGCTCCAGCTGTAGACCTGCATAGTATCCGAACGCCATGGCCGTTCCATACCTGGGCTTTTGATCTGATAGGGCCCATCTCCACATCTTCTAAGGGGTACAAGTGGATTCTCGCAGCCACAGAATTGAGTACAAAGTGGGTCGAAGCAATTCCTCTGAAGAACGCTACGGGGCCTGCAGTTGCGAACTTCATCAAGGAGAATATCATTTGCCGATTTGGAGTACCAAACACCATCCTCTCGGATAACGGCACTCCCTTCATAAACAAAGATGTGAAGAGCCTCCTAGAGACTTACCAAGTGAAGCATCACAAATCCACACCCTACTATCCAAAAGGGAACGGGCAGGCGGAAGCCACAAACAAGACACTGATAAGGATTCTGAGCAAGATGATGGATGAGTTTGGGGGGACTTGGTCCGAACAGTTGATAGTAGCCCTATGGGCGTATCGCACTGCGAAGAGAAAGCCAACTCAAGCAACTCCTTACTCCCTTGTGTATGGGTCCGAGGCAGTGTTACCTATAGAGTTGGAAACGCCATCTGCTCGAATGGCTCTCGCCTCGGGAATGGTATTGGAGCCTCGAACCACCAGATTGGAAGCATTAGAGGAAAAGCATGACAGAGCTGCAAAAGTCATGGAAAGGTATCATGAGTCCATCGCCCGAGCCTATAACCAGACTGTGGTACCAAGGAAGTTTGAAGAAGGTGATCTAGTATGGAAGATTGTAGACCCAATCATGCGAGGACAGCCTTTACCCAAGTTTTCTCCAAAATGGGAAGGGCCCTACAAGGTGGTTCAGGCAAGCTCAAGCGGGTACTACAAACTTGTAAGGGTTGAAGACGGCTTCCGAACTGGCCCGCTCAATGCAAAGTTTATCAAGCATTACTACCCATAGTTGGACTCATCTATGTTGAAATTCATTTTCACTTTCTTACTTTGTCTAAAGGTTGTATTTCCCTTGCGTTATGAAGAAGCTGGTTTTCTCTATGGTGTATGTTTTATCCCATCACTTACAGTGAATCTATTATGCTTTTGTCAAGAAAGTGGAAGAACTAATGAGAATATTTCAGCTTTTATAAACATGTGCATATGATTGTTCTATCATTCGAAATAAATATTTTATCAAGTAGAATGAGAAAACAATGCGAAAATATCCAAACAACAAAAATTTTTGTCATTTCATTGCATTGTCCTAGATAAAACATTTTTATCGAAAGGGGCAAGAAAGTAATGATAAAAAAAAAAACTCAATCTTTCCTAAAGACACCTTCGAAGAAGCTGCCCGTCACATCTACATCTGGAGGACAAACAGTAGAGTGTGCCTCTAAAGTCTCCAAGGCCCGAGCATAACCCGACTCAAGTTCACGAAGAGTTACCTTTGTCTCATCTATAGAGGTGCGATAAGAGGCAAGCACAGACATAAGTTCCAGCCGATGACTGGCGTTCGAAGCTATATCCAGGCGCTTCCGAAGCCATGATAAGTCCACTTGGTGACGCTCCATGTCAGAGATCCCCTGATACGCCGTCTCGACTACTTTTCCATTAAGGTCACACAACCGTTGCGTGTCCAAGCTATATAAGATAGTGGCAAAAGACTCGAGAAGAGCAGTCTGAATGAGTGGACACTGGCAAGCAAATGAAGCAAAGGTCTCCGGGTAACTTGAATGCACAAGCTGTAGAACTGAAGCAAACTCAGGAGCTACCCAATAATGGAGAAATGATACTTTGCCAGAAGCTGAAGGAGGAATTGGGGCCGGAAAGCTGCTAGTCTCAGGAATCTCCCCAATGTCTATCGGGTTAGATGAACCACCCGGAGGGGTAACTCCCGGCAGAGGTCCCGAGCCTGAGAATGCCGAACGATAAGGGGAAAGACCAAAAGCATCACTATCAATGTGGAAATCACTGAGATTCAAATCCAAAATATTTGAAGGCACTGGCGATGAAGAACCTCTAGCAGTCGTCTCAAAGGCAGGTGTTCCCCCTTGAGAAGGAGAACCGTGAGGAGTTACAAAGAGAGTCGGAGTAGAGTCCGGGGCAGGTGAAGACGGGACCCCGGTAGCAGCTAACACTGGAGCAGAGTCCGAGGCAGGTGAAGGCAGGACCCCGGTAGCAGCTAACACTGGAGCAGAGTCCGATGCAGGTGAAGGCAGGACCCCGGTAGCAGCTAACACTGGAGCAGAGTCCGAGGCAGGTGAAGGCAGGACCCCGGTAGCAGCTAACACTGGAGCAGAGTCTGAGGTAGGTGAAGGCAAGACCCCGTTAGCAGCTAACACTGAAGAAAAGATAAGAAGGCCTTATTAGAGGTAGGGAACAGGAAAGTCATTTAAGTAAAGATTTCTCACAGATATAAGTAAATGACAAACTTCAGAAAGAAAGATTACCAGAGGGAGAATCAATATGCAAAGCAGGGGCAACTGAAGGACTCCTAGCATCAACAAAGTCACTTGGTCGTGTAGAGACCACCTGATCGATCTCAATGTCTGATGAAGCCTGAACAGTAGTAGTCATCCCTGAAGAAGGAAGGAGGGCCGGAGGATGAGAATCACCATAAGTGCCAGAGCGAGTCTCAGAGATCTCTAGCACATCCACCTCCACACCATTCCCAGAGGCGCACCTCATCTCTACATCGCCTCTAGAAGCATGGCCCGCGACATCAATTTCTGTGGCATCAGTCCCTCCAGCAATCTCAACATCAGAACGGTGAGCCCCAACAAACTCGTCACCAAGGTAGTGCTCCTCCTCAGCTACGGTAGGGCGATGACGACGCGTGCGTGGAATAAGGTCACAAAAATGATCGGAGGACTCAGCCTCATCATCATCGTCATCTATAACTGCTATACGAGGGGTGCACATCTTCACAAGTCTTGCAGACAAAGGGAGGGTGTCGTCCAAGTCTGAGTCCGGCCTGGGGGAGGCAGCATGGCCAGGAGCCACGGTACCGAGAACGTCAACAACCGCAGGATCCTACATAACATGGGCAAATAAAAGTTTTCATTTTAGAAGGTATAGTCGCAAGAAGGAAAGTAGCTTCAAATCAAGAATTTCGGGTACCTCACGAAGCCTTTTGGAAAGGCGAGGAGCGGAAGGACTGGCATCAGAAGTCCTCTTGTGAGCCATCTTCTTAAGGCGGGTCGTCCGAGGACCAGAGGCCTTATTCAAAGGGACTGGCTCTGGAGAAGTAATTGCCAAGCTAGAAGCAGATGCCCGAGCAGAAGGGTCAGTTGGAGCAGATGAAGTGAAGAAACCCTCGTACATGTGGTCAGATTTTCGGCTCTCGGGTAGCCGAAGAGAAGAATCCTTCTTATAAATCGGCGGAGGCAAACATACGGTCGGTCTGCTCTGGACAAATGCAATAAACGCATCGATATTCTTCTGCCAATACCGCCTGAAAGAGGGGGTGAAACCCCCTACTCGGCTCAAGCCTGGCATCGTCAAAGAGCCGGATATGGGAAGCACGGTGTGTATAAGCCGGCGACTGAAGCGCCCGTAGCTCTCTGAAAATGATAATAAATGAGGTGCTGGCCCCGGGGCACATTGATCAAACCCGAATTGACATGCTACACGGTCAGGCCTATAAACGGCACTATCAACGCCTTCCTCATGCCACACCGGTAATGAACTCGGACGGATCATAATCAGCATATCAACAAAGGGTGCAGGGATGTTCTTCGGCAAAGGAAAGGACACCGAGCGGGAGGAACCATGATAGATAAGCGGTGTGGCCACACCCACAGGTGGGCATACATACGGCTGTGCCACAAAGCGTCGGGGATCATCCACCAGAGTATTCAAGGATAAGGTGGAAATGGTACGTGACCACCGTGTAATCAACGGCTGGCAAGACTTCGCTTTCTCAAATGTCCGAGACCCATCAGTATTGAGCACGGGGATGCCATCTTTATCCACTATCTCCCGAAGAACTTCCGCCTCAAATACAGTCGGAGCAGGGGCAAATTTTGGGAACCTCTCGAAGAAGAAACATAGCAGGAACTGGCTGTGAATAAAGGAGACAGGCTCATATCGACCCACGGAGCGAACCATATCTCGATGTAGTAGATCCAGCCGATAGTAGAGATTCCCAAGAAATAGGGAAGCCAAAGGGATCCGATCTCCTCTAAAGAGCCGGACTGCCAAGGGGAAGACGAAAGGATTGAGGGAATCCGGAGGTGTGCTCGGAAGAATGAAGAATGAAAGGAAGCAAGCCAGAAATCCCAAGAAATAGAGCCTGGAGCCATACATCGGACCGGCTTCATACTCCCGAGAGTCAGGGTCAGCATCTCTGGCCAAGGGCTGAAGATCCTTGAAGAAGTGACGGATCCATGCAGTATAGGAGGCACGGTCCGTCCTTACTCGACTAGTCCTCCTCGCTGAACCATCAAAAACAGAACTCCACCGACCACAAGTTTGAAGATTTAGCTTCAGAGATTGGATCAAAGAATCATCTTCGGGGGGTGTCTGCTCAGGGTCGAAGGCATCAGGGCCGGTCACTTCCAGACGCAGCAACATGAACACATCCTCAAGGGTGGGCCCCATCTCGTGCTGGCCAAGTATAAAGGTGTGTGTCTCGGTGCTCCACCGAAGAGCCATGGCTTCCAGGCTAGCATTGTTGCGACGGATGGATAGAGATCTAGATATTTTCACCGGGATCAATAGCCGAGCCTCCTGAAGCCGTTGACAGAGGCTCTTGTCCGAGAGGACATCATCGACCCACTCTTGCCAACCGAAAGGAGGGTTTGAGAAGGCCTTGAACTGAGGATAACAGTATGGAAAGTCCCCCCGCTCAATCCGAAAGCGTAGCACCGAGGAAGGAGAAATGAGGGCCTCCTGGCCAGAGTTAGTGTCCTCAGTGAGACATAATGGAGCCCCCTTCGGAGATAGAAGAGAAGTGGTAGAGGTAGCCGCCCGCCAGAAGGGGTCCTTCCGACCAAAATAAGGAGATTTCCTCCACTCAGATACCGGAGGTACATCCCTCTCTTTCATGAGAGCCGGTTCCGATGACCCCGGGACAACGGGTTTCTTTCGAGAAGACATATGGCTGAAATAACCTGTATAAATATTAAAGAGTTGACCGTATTAAAATTCAGAATATTGTTACATGCAACATGATGGGTTTATCAACAAATTCAACTTCGGACGTCATCAACAATTCATTTTCTTGGATATTCTTCAAGCTCAACAAATTTTAATACCAATGGGTGCATCATCAACATATAGATTTTCGTCTTCTATCATCAATAAGAGGTGCAATGTCATAGGTCGCTTCATGATGAAGTTCAATTGGGTCAATTTCTTAAAGTCACTATGTTCTATATTAAAGGTCCAATTTATACGGGGTTCAAAATTTGGACAGAGTGAAGTTCAATAGTAAATTTCAGGCCCGAGATCCGAAGTATATTACATTGCTTATCAGTAGCAAGATTCAATGGATCATTATGCAAATTACAAGAATGTCCTTTCCAAAGTCCATATTCATAAGTCCAGGGTTTTCCCTCTCCATGTCAAAAATGGAGCTCAAATACTAGTCAACAAGTTATATTCGGCCTTTCCTCGGTGATAAAGTTCAACAAATTATGTTCAAGCCAAGCACCTCAATAAGGTTTCAAGTGCTAGTGCATGTTTCCATATGGCCAAAATCACGGTGTTTGAGCTAAAAAAAAAATATATCATTGGGATTGCCACAAAAATTGAGTCCATATTCAGATTCAGTTTTTATTTATTTACTTTATTTTTATTTTCATCAGATTGCTTGAGCCCTCTACATTGCCACAAAAATATATATATATATATTTAAATATATTTATATTCGGAAGAGGGGGTCGAATGTCATACTTACAAATTTGGGCAGTTAGAGAGGTGAAGTCCGAAGCCGATACTGGAAATTTAAGCTGAAATCAGAGAGGCTTTACAGACTGTAATCAACAAGACTGGGCTAGGCTTGGGCAAGACCACACACGTTGCGTTGAGAGGGCGAACGTGCGTGGTCAACATCGGATAAGCTGAAGCCGGAAGCAGCGATGTGGAGCTAGGTTGGGCAAGACCACACACGTTGCGTTGAGAGGGCGAACGTGCGTGGTCGACGTCGGATAAACTGAAGCCGGAAGCAGCGATTGATTGTGCACAAACCAAGGCTAATGTGGTTAATCCGAGCTCTAAACAAAAAAATATATATATATGATAATCAGTATGTATATATATATATTTGCCCAAAGTTTGTCAAGCAGCAAAGTAAAAAAAAAAAAAAAATGAACCACCAGCAGATTCAATCTAAAGCAAGCACCAGCAGATTCGAAGCTAAAATATATATATATATATATATATATAATCAATATATATACTTGTCTACAGATTTTCAAGTAGCAAAATAAAAAAAAATGAAATTAGTTGAGAGGAAGACCAAGGCCCACCAAAAATGAAGCTCCAGAATATGAATTTCAGGATTTCATTTCATATGCAAGTCAAGATTCAATGGAAGCTTCAGTTATCTCAAATTCAAGATCGATATAAAACAATGCCCACAAATCTCAAAGGCCCAAATCAAAAGAAATTCAGATTTCATCAAAGCAAGAGGATCGAGAGTGGGTTTCGATAAAATACTTACAGATCTGAAGGCCACACCCATGAGAGAGAGTGGCCAAGAACAATACAAACCGAGATCGTGATGAAGTGGCGCCGGAGTGAGCAAACATTGAAGTTGGCCAGCTGAACGGGCGATGGCTAGGATCGCGGTGTTGGCGTATTCGGAGCAAATATAATCAGTGAACAACAGCGCAGCAAAGAACAGTAGCGCAGGTTGAGGCGGCTGCTGCGGCACCTAAGGCTGTAACAAGTAACACACAAACAGTGGTGGTCTTCGGCAGAGCAAGACTGAGCTCTGTTCGGAGTTCTGAAGTGGCGTTGCTGGGCCGAAATGAAGCACCGACAGTGAGCAGCAGCTTGGGTCACAGGTGCGAGCCGAACCGTAGCGTAGTGAGGTCACAGGTGCGAGCCGAACCGTAGCGCAGCAGCGGCTGGAGCAGGACAGCAACGCAGTGTACTGACTGCCGTGAGTGAGTGTGCGCTGCCGAGTTGTTGTGTTGGCGACAAGCTGAACGGTGGCCACACACGTCGCGTTGAGTAGGGCGACGTGCGTAATCGGAGCTGGACAGCAGAGGCTGGGAAGTGGTGAAATCGCAGCAGAGAAAGTGTGCCGAAATGGGCTCTGGTATTGTAGAAACAAGTTTTTCTTAAAGAAGAAGAAAAGCTGGGTTAAAGAAAGAAAGAGAGTAGGTGTGGCGGCTGTGTAAAAGATTTTGGTGAGGCTTAGGGTTTTGGCACTTTCCAAACAACAAAGGCACGTGTGAGCCTAAAAAAAAAAAAAAAAGAGTACAAAAAAATTAAATTTTTGCTTGTCAATTTTTTTTGTAAATTGAAGTGCGTCATCAACTTTATCCATAGGCTCTGTCGTGACAAAATGTTTTTTTTTTGGGGAACGTGATGCGAAACAGGGTCGAAGAAGTGACAGTATGCATGTCTGAGAAATTTTAAAATTTCTCATACATGCAAGGGGCAAATGTAAGAGGGGCTAATTTGAGCCCACTAAATTATCTAAGCCCAATAGCCCAAGATTAGTGGGCCCGAATTTATCGCAAGTCCAAGAATCGGTGGGCCCAGATTTATCGCCATCAAACGGATTGAATCGCTCTAAGCCTCGAAAGGGTTCGGATCCACGAACCTAGAGACTTACTCGGGCCCGGACTCGAAAGGGTATTAAACAAGCCTAGAGATCCGAGGCACTCGGACTCGAAAGGATTCGGATCCACGAATCTAGAGATCCGAAGTACTTGGCTTCGAACGGATTCAGACGCAATCTAGAAGTCGCTCCGTTAATGAGTCCCAGAACACTTGCGGGCTCGGAGCTTGCCGGGGTCTACGTACCAGAACCATGGGCGTAATGGAGTCCGAACAAAGGACCCGATCCCGAGGACGGTGAGTGGAGATAAATTCACTCTTCGGTTAAACTAGCCTATACCCGGGTCGAGGTGGCACGACCCCGGGGGGTCCATGAGACTCGGCAATATTTTGCGGCAGGACGTCCTCTGGGACTACCCCTGACCCTTTGGGATGATTGGGGATCATTGGTTAGGTGTGGCTAAGAAGAAGGGTTCGCCGAGGGAGTGATCTCCTCTTCGGGGTTTTCTCATCCTCGGAGAAGTCACCTCCTCGGAGAAGTCACCTCCTCGGAGAGGTCACCTCCTCGGACAAGGTGGTTAGAGAGAATATCCCCCATGTGCCTTGCACATGGGCTCCATCCTACATCATGAGGTGCCTATAAATAGCACCCACCCATAGCTTTACAAGGGATGGATTTTGGGAGATTTTTGAACTCTTGGGAAAGAACTAATTTCCCCTCTCCATTATCAACCTTGAGAGTGAAAGTGGGAGATCCCTGGGAGAGCCTTGCCATTATTCTCTCTCTAGCCATTTTGTCTTCTTCTTCACCCAATCTCTTATCTCCATCATCTCCTTTGTTTTTTTTGTGTTCCTAAGTTGAGATTATTGAAGAATCTAAGCCTCTCATCATATTCTAGAGAATTCGAAGTTGTTCTTCAAGGATCTTGAAGATCTTCGAATTTTCCAACTCCTTTCTCGAACCCTCTCCTACAAAAACAAAACAAAACCTATCAAGAAAGACCCAAAGATACATAGAAATGATGAACAACGTCTAAACTTTAGTTATCTGAGTAAAAGTGCAAAAACAAAGTTTACATTAAAAAAATTAATAGAAAAAAAATATATTATTTAAATATAAAGAAGATCACCCTTCACCATATTTGTTTCTAATTTTTTGAAAACATTTTTTAAAAATTCTATTTTAATGTTTTTCGTATTTTTTTAAGGAATTTTTTTAATATTTTAAATAATTTTTTTAAAATTTTAGACACACCTAATATAAATATACTTAAAAGTATAATTTTCTTAAAAAAATCTTTAAAAAATTTACTAAATACCAAAAATATAAAAAATCAATATATTTTTCTTATTTTTAAAATATTTTTTTTACAAATATTTTACTTTTTAGATACAACTAAGTAAGGTGCATTTAAAAAAGTTTAAAAAAATATTTAAAATTTTAAAAATATTCACTAAAAATAAAAAAATAAGAAAAGTAAAAAAAATTAATTTTAAAAAAATTAAATTCAGAAAACTAAAACCAAACACATTAAAAATTTCGCCGCCATTGCTTTTGATTACAATTTATGACAAAAAAATGACGTAAATTAAGTTGATTAGTAAGAAAATAATGAAAGTATATTTTTAGTTTTTGCATTATCAACGAAGAAAAGAAAAATGGGGAAATTACCTTTCAGTGTTAGTTTTATAAATTTATTAAAAAAAATTATGATTTTAATTATCAATATTTATAAAGTTGACTACCTAATTGTAATTATTTTTTAAAACATAGCCTAAACTGAAATTTTTCCAAAAAAAAAATCCTATTCCAAGAGCACATAATAACTGGTGCAATATTGTAGGCCTCGTTTGGGAAGCGTCCTATTTAGTCAAAAAGTCAAAAAGTCACTAAAAAAATTAAAAAGCCAACAACCCATACCAAAAAGTCAAAGATTCTCTTTTCTCTCTACTTTTTGCACATCTTTTTGTAAAAAGCCAAAAAGTCATCCCAACCATATTAGTTTTTTTTAGTTCATATTTTAATCAAATAACTAAAAAATTACTAAATTAGCCTATTCTCAAACCAGGCCTAAGACCCACTTAGGCCCCTTTTGGGAATCTAGTTATAGTCAAAAGTCAATATTTACTCTATATGGGATCACATCATTTTTTCTATTTTTTACACGTTTTTAAAAAAAAATTAAAAAACCAAAAAATCAACTTTTAACCATCTTTTCAAAAGAGGCCTTATTCTGTGTGGATTTGGGGTGGCTGCTGTGTGGGGTGCACAGCAGCCATTGTTATGCAGCCAAATGGGCCAATTTCGGGATCTATTTCGATAATCCCAACCGTTCACATTTTATAATACATCAAGTAGAACATACATGTAAAAAATTAAGTTAATCGGATATCGTTTACATTTTCATCTACTCACATTTATATTCATTCACAATTGTTATTTATTTTTGTAGATAGATACAAATGTGAGTGGATGAAAGTATAAACGATATACGATTAACTTAATTTTTTTCAAGTATGTTCTACTTATGTATTCTAAAATGTGAACGATTCGAATTATCGAAATAGATTCCAAAATAGACCCATTTAATTGTACAATAATAATTACTGTACACCCCGCACAACAATATGCGACCATGTGAGTGAGCCAATACCATAACTAGGTGTAATGCTTGCAAATTTGAGTAGGGTGGCTGGTTATTGGCAGCCAAATGGAGTACAGAGGTTGCTATCATCTTGAGTGTAACTTTTTTTTAAAAATTACGTGTGTGTATGGTAGTTATAAAATAAATTATTTGATTGAGAAATTTATTAAAATGATGAATGATTAGGATATTGTGAGTTTTGATTTATTTTTAATTCATTTATGTTAATTTGTACGGAAATATGATATGAAAAATATAAGTAGTTGAATTCATATTTTTTTTAAATATATTTTTATATCAATAAATTTACCATTGAAAGCTGAAGTACGATTTATTAATAAATAAATTCAATCCATAAAACCCGCTTATAATGCTCAAGTATTTATGCTAATAGATTATTGCATAATGGGGTATAATTTGGATTGGACAACTCAACCCAAATCATTCTAGTTTAACTTATAAAGTTTTACAGTGTATATAATTCTAAATTTGGTTTGTATTTGGGCTAAAAATTTTCAATTCGAAGATATTTAGTCTAGATTTGAGCAAAGGCTCTGACAATCCGAACAATTAAAATTCTGTTGTTAATATATTTAATTATATGTAATAAAAATCAAATATACATATAAAAAAAAATCTATTTTTTTATGTGGAATTAAATCAAACTCCATTTCAATATAAAAGTATAAAAAAATTGTGCTGTGCAATAATGACAAACAACCATAACGAAACATAAAATGTGTTTGTTAATAGGATTCAACAATTAAAATTAAATTAATTAAATAATAATCAATTAAGTCCGTTTTGATAACTACAATTGATATCTAAAAATTTTAGTACCTCTTAAAATATAGATTAAAACTTAAGAAAATTTTAAATCACATGAAATTTACTTAATTTTGACTAAATTTATAAATATTAAATATAAGTATCGATATACACTATGATTAGAGGTGTAAAAATGGCATGAGCCGGCCCACCTGGTCTCGGTTCAACCCGTCGTCAGGCCTAGTGGGCTCCCATAAAAAATTGGGCCTGTCCGAGCCGAACCACTTGTGCAAAAACGCGGCCCAGGCCCAGGCCCAGGGGTACTCAGGCCTCGGCCTAAGCTAGAGGACCGAGCCATCGAGCTTGAGCTTGGGGCAGGCTTGACCAATTTTTTTATTTATTTTTGTTCTTTTCCCACCAAAATAGTTTGGAAATGAGAGTAGGCCTTGGGCGGGTTGGGCCTTGAACGGGCCAGTGGGCCGAGCTAGGACCGGACCGGACCTCAAAATAGACGGCCCAAGCCCAAGGTCTTAGGCTAGGCTTAAGCCTGGCCTGGCCTGGCCGCACTGGGCGGAGTGCGAGCTTCGGGTGGGTCGCGGGTTGGTAAGCCAATTTTACTCTATGATAAACTTACTACCATTGCCGCTGTCACTACCGCTACTGCTGCCGCTACCACCACCACCACAACCACTACCACGATCATCACCATCATCGTGTCACCACCACCAAGCCACTGCTATCGTCATGCCACCGCCATTACTATCACTATTACCACCACTACCATTACTATTGACGTAGTTACCACCACCGCCATCACTACCGCTACTAGCTACCTACCTACCTACCACCACCACCACCACCATGCCACTGCCACTGACACTGCCACCACTACCACCACCACCATCATGGCACCACCACCATCAACAACAACAACAACATGCCACTACCATCAATGCTACCGCTACCATTACCATCACTACTACCCCTATTATGCCACCGCCACCACTATCACTACCGCCCCCACCACTATCACCATCATATCATCACCACTACCACCATCACAATATAAAAATTAAAATATACAATTTGAAAATAATAAATTTTAAAGTTAATCTTATACATATCAAACAATTTATTTTTAATTTAGCATTTAAATTTTTATTAAATAGCTTTTCAGCTTAAAAAATTCAATATTTAGTTTTTAGTTTTCAGTTTTATCAAACACTACCATAGGGTGGCTCTAAATACACCCCAAAAATTAGGTTGAACACCCCACCCACTACTTTGTACACCCTAATCTTAAATTTGTATTCTTGTATTTTTTGTTGAATGCCGCAAATAATTCCACTTTTACCTCTTTCATCCTTCTGTAAGAAGAAGGAAGAAGAAGAAGGCAACGATGATGAGGAGCGGCGAGAAGAAAGAAAAGAAGAAGGGGGATGGCGACAAGAAGTAAAGGAGATATGACGATGACAACAGAGAAGAAAGTAGAGGGGGTGGTGTCGACGCGGAAAGGGGACTACAAACCACTGGCCAAAGTTGAGAATGGATGGTCAGAGGCTATCGGAATTGGAAGGAGATGATCGGAGGGGCGTCGATACTGGATAGGGTTTAGCGTTGTTTTGGTAATTTGATTAATGGGTAAAATGAAATTAAAAAAAAAGAAAAAATTGGAATTGAAATGTCCAACCTAATTTTTGAGGTGCACTTAGAGCCATGCCAAAACATATCTAGACCTCTACGCTTCGAGCGAAAAATAGGATAAATCCTTTGCCTAACCAAACTTACTCAAATTGCTATACGATTACTCTAGCCATACTATGTGCTCTTTTAAATATTTTAAAATATATATTTAATAAGCTTTGTTCGTTTGCTGGATTACTACCGCGGTGATATTAAGTTGGAAATGTGACGTAGATTGTGTTTATTTATGTAGTAATATGGTAGTATTAGTTGATTGAGATTTTTTTTTTTTTTTTTTAGGGAGGTAGTTGATTGAGATTAAATATATGAAATTAGGTAAAAATTTTCATTATATAAAAGATGACTTTGTTATTTTTGTACAACGAGGACAAAACAATCATTTCACCTCTCTTGAATACCACCTCCCTTATGAGATTGTTTGTACCCTCACTAGAGGGTATTTCTAATCCCCAATCCCATACCTATTTTTTTCAAACAAACATGATTTTTGTGAGACCCACAAAATTGATAACCCAATTTCATAAGCTATGGACAAAAACAAGCAGGGACATAATTCTCATTTTATGATGTTGATTTGGGCCATGGCACTCATGTCATTGCCATGAACACTAGATTAAAAGTGTTTAATGTTTGGCACCCAAAATAACGCCCCAATTTAAATGGTCAGTTTCCTTTTAGGTGGCTTCAAACAAAGAGAGGTGGCATTCCATTTTCACTGGGGAGATCCAAGTCCCATGTAATTCAATCTCTACCAAAGAAATAATTTTAAGAAAAATACTTAACAAGGTATTATCTCAATTATTATATTTAAACCATGGATTAAAGTAGGGGTTTGGAATGAAAAAAGAGAAGGCAAAGAAAATTGAGCAAAAATTTTGCTTATATTTCATTCGCATCTCTCTCACCTTTCTTTTTTTCTTTTTAAATCTCTATCTAAATTTATAATCCAAATATTCAAATCCCTACCCAAATCTGGGGATAAATACCAACAGGTTTTATTTATCAGATTTATTCACTCATACGTCCTAAATGACTTTTTTTTATTATATATATATATACATATTTGCCTCCAGTTTTGATAATAAGAAAAATTTCAGATTTTTTGGATGTGTATTGTGTTGGAAAATTAGTGAAATTAATATCTCTCGCCAACTTTGGATAGTAGGAGAGATCCAATATATTTTTTTTATTAGCTAAGGTCACTCGATGAAATTTCTTTGTGATCATACCAGAAAAGCTTTAAAATTTCTCTGTGAAATCAGAGAAATTTTTTTGTGAAAATTAAAATTTCTCTGTGTCGAATTTTCTCTGTGAAAATGTTGAGTGACCCCAATTACTAAAAAAATATTGTATGTCTTTTATCTTATAAAATATTAATATCAAGGATTTAAAAAAAAAAAATTTGTTTTGTTAAGGAATTATCATTTGTTGCCGACAATAATAATGATAAATTTATCAAAGTGATAGAAAAAATTAAGACATTTTGACTTTTGTTTGTGAGTTTTAAATTTTTTGTCTTATAGTTTATTTAATTTGTATTGAAGTATCATATGAGAAGTGTAAGCAGTTAAATTATATAAATTTTCACAATGATAAATTTGTCATTAAGGGCTTGTTTGATTGTGCAAATTATAACATAGGATTGAAATAATTAATCCATGATGGGAGTCACATTCCATTATTTGATCGCTAATTTTGTTATTTAAATTTCAATGGTCATTCTATCCAACAAAATTGATGAATTTTTTAATTCTAAAACTAATGACACAAAACATACATATAATTAGGATTATATATTTCCATATCTATTGCAAAACAAACATGGATAAGAGAAAATTATGTATCTCATTATTTCAGTTGGATAATCAATTCTGCACTAATCTCATAAATTGTTAATCCATTCACTATTAATCCATTCAATCAAACAGACCATGATTGGTTGGAGTAATAATGATAAAATTAATAATTCATGGGATTAACCATTGCATTGCATTGACTGCCCAACTCAATTAGTAGGATAAATATGTGTGTGCTTGTAGCATCTATCTCCATATGGTATTGAATATTTCACAGAATTGTGGGATAAGAAGTCTTACGTATGAAATGTGCATATCACTGAATTAACAATTCAATATTAGACAAACATTAAAGGCCCATGCCCCAAGCCCAAGCCTCATTATACATATGTGTATTATCAATTCAATTTTAGATTGCAATATTTGTCAAGTAACATCTGTGATATCTTGGCTATCGATGGTGACGAGACATCGTTTAGTAGCATTGTTGTGATCATTATGCTTTAATTTGTGATAGTGCTTACTTCAAGGAATGAGGCATTTCATGTAAACTAGTGGGTATTGAGAACCTAGGTAGTGTTTGGTTAGAATGAACTGAACTGAACTTATAATAGTGAATGAAGATTAATTTTGCAATGCATTTTCCATTATTGTTTAGGGGAAAAAATCATTTTGTCCCCTCAAAACTATCATATTTGTGTCATTTTAGCTCCAAAACTATTAATTTGAACAATTATCTTCTTAAACCATCGACATTAGTTCATTTCATTCCCAAACCGTTAATGAGGTTAATATTTTTTATGGAATATAACACCGGGGTCAGCACACACATAGGGTATTTATTAGAGAAAATACAAGAAAACACAATCAATTGTTCTGAAATTTTCTAATAAAATATTTGACAACCAATTATAGCAAATTACTGCCTTAGATACAACCAAAAATTAAGCAAATCAGCACAAATATTTTTGTGTGCTGACAAGGGTGATATTTTACAAAAAATAATAACTCTATTGACAGTTTGAGATAAAGTGAACTAATGTCAATAGTTTAATGATGTAATTGTTCAAAATGATAATTCACGATAAACTCACTAGTGTGATATTTCGAGGGAGCAAAGTGAATTTTTTCCTTTCTTTAGTGCATCGAATGTAAGAATATACATTATGATATAATGATCATTACATTTCACTTTATTTTAGTGAACCAGACGCTATCCAGTGATTCGTTGTTTAATTTTACCCTAGTAATTCGTTGTTTAATTTTCTGTTTTAGTGTAATGTGTTAGCTCTAATTTTCTGTGTTAGTGTAATGTTTTAATGCAAATAGGTATACATGCTATCATGGGGAAGAATGGTTCTGGGAAGAGCACTGATTAGTAGCTGCTCACCCACTTTTGAAATGAGAAGGTAATGGCTTTTCTGATCAGTAGCTGTTCAAATTCAAAAGTGCCACAACACTTTAGACAATTATCCAAATACACCGATAGAATTCCTGAATATGGCTTACAATGCTTGAAGAGGAAAACTTGGTCTGCCAGAGCTTGGACCAATTGAGGTGTGTAGTAATTATCCACTACTTTAAAACTTCATGCTATTATTGGTTGGTCAGACCCTCCATTCTTTCTCTTTCGCATGCATCTCTTTTATCTTTTGACAAGAGACCATAAAATAATGCACTGACAAGTCTTTCGTACAATAAAATTACTAACTTCTTAGCTTGAATGTGAAAGCATATCTACTTTGGATACATGGACAAATATTCATTATGCCAGGGACAAATCTAGATGGTGTCCCAACCTAGAGCATCTCCAATGCACTAGGCATATAATACTTGTTAGTTAAAATGCCTAGTGTGATTCACTTTTTTCAATTTCAATGCACTAGGCATATGATTAGGCATTTTGGCTCAACTCATATTCACTAGCTACATGTAGCTATCCTTCAACGCTAGGCAAAATATATTCAATCATTAAGATCATTTCCCTCCATCTTTGTTATTGACGTGGCATTCTATAAAATTAATAGTATTTGGATAAATAGCTAAAATAAAGAGAATGGTTGGAGTAAAAACATAAAACAGTTGATAGGCAAAATAAAATATATACTTTATAGTAATATTTAGATAGGTAAAATGCCTACTACCGTTGGAGATGCTCTTAGTAGTTGAAATAATGAGTCTTACTACTTATTTGTCTTCTTTGGGGAGACAATTAAACACTTATCTAAACATGAATAGTATAGAGCAATACTCTAAAAAATGAATAATTTCTCCATATGATGATGTACAGTTTTTATGTTGCGGTCATATTTATTTATTTATTTATATTTTTTTATTTATTTATTTATTTTTTTTTTATGCTATGCTCTAGCATGTACTTTGATGGGAGTAGAGCATGATTGGATAGTTTTTTTTAGTCTTCCTTGTTTGTATCTATTATTTATTCTGAAGGGGAACCATGATAACTAGCTTATATTTGTGAATATTTGCTCATTTTCTCTCAATTATATGAATCAATCAATCTGAATTCCTAGATATAGTAGAGCACCTAGTATGTAATTTTTTTTTTTCTTTTTTTAATCACGTGATTTCTCTTGCTTATAGAAATTGGGTTAAAGCTTAGGGCTTCGTTTGTTTAATTAATTTACTAATTACATTTTGTCCTTGCTGTTGGGCTTCATTTAGTTTTTTTAATTGCTGATGAAGTTTTGTTCTTGCACTTCTATGGTTTTATCCCTCCCAAGCTTAATCTTGTAAATATGAAAGTAGATTTCTTAAATAGAAATGTTTACGAAGGATTTAGTACTGGTGAAAGGAAACACAACGAGATTTTATAACTCGCGGTACGAATTTATTTTACCAGTATTTGATTCCTTCTGTGTTACTGACCAAAAAAGTAGTGTTCTTTTTCTTTTTGATGGCTTTCCAGTAATTTATTGTCCTGTTGGAATGCCATAGTGGATATGTGAGGGCTGTAAATGGGTTCTCCTATCTCTGTGAATTGGACCGTCAATGTATAGCCAAAATTACTTTATGAGAGAATAAAAATAACCCAAGAATTATTGTGGGTCCAACTATCGTCACGTGGCATGATTATGGATTATCAAGTGTATGATAATTGTCAAATCATTATCAAACATTATATTATAATGTTTTATGTTATGTAAAACTCATTAGGAGATGAAATCTTACCGATATAAAAGTTTTAAACCACCAAAGATTGTTTGGAATAGGACTTCTTGAACATTCAAATTACTTGTTAGGCAAGTCACTGAACATTATAAATAAGTAACATCGTCATAGGTTGAGGTACGCAATTTCTCTCTATTAATTTGTCTATTAAATATTTTGATAATATTAAGGGACTAACTTAAGCGTCAGAGGGCCCCTAATTACAGTTGGGGGTGTTTTTGCAGTTTGGGGTGTTTTGTTTTGCAGATGGTGATCGCGTGGTGGTGCCGATTATCTTCTATATTTTTTACCATCAAATATGATATTTTTTTATATTCGGATAATTGGCGTCGTCTATAAAAAATGACTGAACCAACTACTAAAAGATCACACCACCCGTTACACCTAGGCCTTGTTTGATTCCACAAGACTAATAGTAAGGTATAAATAATCCTATCAAATTAGTGTGGTATTTACAATCCCACCCCTACCCCATTATTAATAATCCTACAAATTTGTTGGATTAATTATCCATTGGATTAATAATCCTCAAACAAATTGTCAAAACAAACATGGAATAATTGAGCCCACAGATTAATAATTTCAATCCCATACTCTAATCCTTCCAATCAAACATGCCCCTAGAGGATAAGAGTTTCAGCTCTCAAGCTCCTTATAAGCCATTAATTTGTCCTTGACAACTCTCTGAAAAGTTACCAGAACATGGCTTTTGTGCAATAACGGCTAGGTCATGCTTATGTCATATCTAAGCTTAGCATTATTTTTAAAGATTTGTCACGAAAACTACTACTCAGAAGACACCATGAACTTTTAGATTGGAATATTACTTTATCTTGGAAACTGCTTAAGGATAAACTATAAAGCTAAGAGCTCGCCCTGAAATTCTCTTGGTCTCGCTCTGTATTAGCTCGTTATTATTATTTGCGGAGCGTGAATTTTATAAATTATTATTCTAATCATGGAGATATTATTATCAGTTATTATGTTAGATTTTTATTGTCTGTGGAGGACAGAGTTTATGCACTATTATTCCGACCACGAAGATTTAGAATATCAGTTATTATATCAGATTTTTATTATTTGAAGAACCTAAATTTTTATACCGAACGTAGATGGAGACTGTTATTTTGGTCAAATATACTACCGAACATGGATGGAGACCATTATTTTGGTCACATATGCTGAGATGGAGTCTGCGTTTATGGATCATGGGGCAAGGTGAATTATGCTACCCCTTGGTTAAAATTTTTATCTCCTTGCCGAGTTGATTTGGGGCAAGAAGTAAGTTGAAGGGTTTGTCTAACTTTGAAAATCTTTGTCGAGCAACATTTTGCTCGACGAAGTAGGTTGGAGGTTTGTCCAACTTTGAAAATCTTTGTCGAGCGGTATTTTGCTCAGTGAAGTAGGTTGAGAGGTTTATCCAACTTTGAGGTTTGTCCAACTTTAAAAATCTTTGCAGACCGACATTTTGCTCGGTGAAGTAGGTTGGAGGGATTTTCCAACTATAGGATTCCTTACCGAGTGAATTTTACTAGCTAAAAAAGAAGTTAGTGGTTTGTCCAACTCTAAGATTCCTTACCGAACGAATTTTACTCACTAAGAAGCAAGTTGGTATTTTGATAAGTCCTAACGAGGCTAGGCATTTTCGGAATAAGTCCTGACAAGGCTAGGCATTTTCGAAATAAGTCCTAACGGGATTAGGCATTTTCAAGATAAGTCCTAACAAGATTAGGCATTTTTCGAATAAGTCCTAACAAAGTTAGGCATTCTTGGAATAAGTCCTAGCAAGGAATAAGTCTTAGTAAAGTTAGGCATTTTCGGAATAAGTCCTAACAAGGTTAGGCATTTTTGAAATAAGTCCTAGCAAGGCTAGGCATTTTCGAAATAAGTCCTAGCAAGTCTAGCCATATAACGATTCTGGTTTAGACTCGTCCCGTTTATTGTTTTGGATCTAGATTCCCTGCTTTACCTGGTTGTTTATATCCTTGCTCATCTTATTCCTTGTTGAATTGGGTTATTCGAATATTATGGCTGCATTTGAAACAGGTTATAGGTTAGTTTTTCAAAGAAGTCTTTGCCCAAGTTTTGGTCAGTTCGCTCGAGCGGTGCTTCTTGCACTCGAGCGATATTACGAACTCTCAGTACTTTTGCAGGCCTACAAAAGTACTAGGAGTGTGTTTTTCTCGCTCAAGCAGTGTTTCTTGCACTCGAGCGGTCTTTGGGAACTCCCAGTACTTTTGCAAGCCTGCAAAAGTACTGGGAGGTTATTTTTCTCGCTCGAGCAATCCTTCTTGCACTTGAACGGTTAACCTTTGTCGACAAAACTTCCAAGAGTATGTCATTGTGCGCTCGAGCGGTACTTTGTTCGCTCGAGCAGTCTCACTTATTGTGTTTGGTCACTTGAACGGTGTTTTGGTCGCTCGAATGATTTGCGCATATATTAGTTTGTAACAGCCACATTTTAGTCACTTTTTCATACCTCTCTCTCTCTCTAAACTTTTTCAAAACCCTAAATCTAGACCCTCTCTCTCTCTAAAACTCATTTTCAACCTCCAAATACTCTCAATATAGTGATCAATAAACCCTAGTCCTTTTATTAAAAAGGTACAGCTCACCTAGAGCTTCCATTTGATCGGAGCTGAAAAATCTAGAAATCCCCTAGATATTGATTTGTGATTATGTATCAATTTTAAGTAATAAACAACAATCCCAATCAAACAATCAAGACAAATTGACACAACGATTTTACGTAGAAAAACCACAATTGGACACCTCCAATTGTGATAAAAAAAAACCATGGGCAACAGCCACAAAACAATCCACTAAGAAGATATAAAGGAATTACACAGGTATACTCTCAATTACCTAGCGAATCCACGCCCGAATTAAACCAACCTCTATGTGTCTCTTCCAACCCCGTCTTCACCTCAGAATTATCTTGACAATGAGCCACTCCGGAATCCACCAAAGCTTCAAGCTCGAATTCTTCAGAATCCACCGAAGAACAACTCTCTCTTTTGTGTAGAACAAACAAATAATCCTTTGATGTATACTCTTTAAACTATGAGTTGAATACTCAATCAAAATATCAAAGAAAACTAGCAAAATATCCCCAGATATAAACCCTAGAACCCAAGAAGAAGATTTGGAGAAATAATCATAGATTTGGAGCAACTTGCGAATTTATAGAATCTGAAATCGCGAGGTCTGCTAGAGCGTGGGAATTGACGCTCGAACGGGGACACTATATGAAATGTTCCAAACAGGATGTACGCTCGAGCAGGGATTTCGACGCTCGAGCGTGAAAACACGGATCACAGTACTTTTGCAGACTCACCCAACTTCTGGAACTCAGCATTCTTCACTCGAGCGGGGGAATGGACGCTCGAGCGGGAAGGCAACTTTGAATGCATTTTTGCATTTTGCTTCAGAGGCGCTACCCCTCAACCCTGCCAAGGGGCGCTGCCCCCTTGACCCCCACGAGTTGACCAGGCAGCTCGATCCCCGTCATAATCAGCGAAGTGGCAATCTTGAAAGTATTAACATCACAAACTTCTCTGCAAGGCACAATTCGAGTGGATTCGCATCTAACAACTCATATCATCACTGAAATAAAAAAGTGAATAAAATTATAACACAAAGGAGTTTTGTCAAACGGGATTGCCAAAAATAAAACCTAACAATCTCCCCCTTTGGCAATGTCGTGACAAAACACACCTAACAAATAAAATCCTAATCACCCCAACCCATTACAGCCAACAAAAGCCAACTTCCTTCTCAAGGTCATGATTCGCAAAACAGTTATTAGTGCCACACTCTCCAAAACAACTATTAGTTCCACAAGAGTATAGGAAAAAAACAATAAACATATGGCTAGACATGAATACATGAAATCCTAAGACACATGCACCGGACAACCTCACTCCCCCTTTTTGTCATGAATTGACAAAGGAAGCTTGAAGCTCAATCAACTAAACAAAGATCAGAAACCACACAAGCAATGTCATGATGATCAGAGTGTTCATGCTAACAAACTCTTGCAATGATAAACCAAACTCCCCCTCACTAAAAGCAACCACAAACACTGAAAACAGTGAACAAAAAGCAAACGACAAAAATAATATGGTGGAGCAAGGAAGGAATTTCAGATTAGTACCTTAAAACACACAAGACTATCCAAGAAGCACAATTACTTGAAAACACAATGTGTACGGTCTGTAGAAGATTCCTCATGAAAGAAAGTGATGTATTATGTGAAAAGCATAGATCTCATGATAAAAGTGTGTGTGTGACTCTTGGAGTTCGACAAACACTAGATTTGTAATGACCCCGACCTCCGATTAATGCTAACTCATGATTAATTATGCTTACTAGTAATTTAGGAAGGATTTGGGATTTATTTGCATGTGTATTGCATTATTTATGTGTTTCTATCTGTTTGCGATAAAATGATCTGTTCATGTCTTTGACTTTAAATTGCGAATTGAAAGCCTTATCGGCGTCCGAGTCAGAAATCGACTTGATTTATGTGCTAGTTAGGATTTATAAAATTTTATGGTAGGTTTAATTAAAATTCGGTTCAGAGCGATTAAATTAGATTAAATAACGTTACATTAGTTCAATTATTTACGACATTGCCATTAGTGGGCCACTTAGGTATCATTGCTTGGAACTCAATTGCATGCACTTCACAACATTTCCTCAACCATTTTTTTTGTGACAAAAAATGTAGGAAAGAGTGAGAGAAGAGAAAACTTACCTTCCATTGAGATTTGGCTTAGAGACTTGAGGAATTGGTAGAAGACTTGCAAAATTGAGCTTCCTCACCTATAATTCGAGACTTAAGGTAGGAGACTCATCCTCTCACTTATGTATTTGAGTTGTTCTAGCATGGTCCATGGTGATATTAGTGATAGAAGTCTAGTTGTGGCTTAAAATGTTGAATTTAGAGCTAAATCATGCATGCATGTGCATATCTTGAAGTTTAAAGTTGTTTTCATGGAAATTCTTGCATGCATGTTTACATTTTGGTTAAAGTCAATGATTTCATCTTGTTTTGAAAGAACTGGCTCTTAGGAGCATGAATTCGAAGCCTTGAGGTTGATTAAATTCATGCATGTTACATATCCATTATGTTCTAGAAGTTTCTTTGAAAATTGTGTTTAATTGAACTACCTTTAGGCTTTGATTTCTCAAATTGATCTTTGAAACATGTCATATTATGAGTTTACAAGTGTTTTTCAGAAAATTAGTCCAAAAGGATCAAATTTGATGCATTGAGTTTTAAGCTTGAGGTTCAAATCTAGAAATTCCAGATTTTAGACTCACGCTCAACCGGAAAACTCCACGCTCGAGCGTAAATCCTAAGTTCATGCAGTACGCTCGAGCGGGAATTTCGTGTATCCAGTACTTTGCCTGTGTTTACAGTCCGCTCGAGCGGGGTAATGAACGCTCGAGCGAGGACTTGTGTCTCACGCTCGAGCGGGTATCGAGCGTCCGTCGAGCGTGAATTTCATGCATCCAGTACTTTTACTGTAGCTTGCAGTCCGCTCGAGCGAAGTAATCCACGCTCGAGCGTATGCCTTTTATCTGCATGTCCACTCGAGCGTATAAGGCCACGCTCGAGCGGGACCCCTGTTTCAACAAAATTTTGAAAAGTGTTTTAAAGCGCATCTTTGCATCCTCATTCCATCCTAGGCATTCCTAGGCCATGTTTTAGACTCTATAGTGAGGGTAAGAAATTAGAAACACACTAAGAGCCAATGAAATAAGTTTTGTACAATTAGAACGTGTGTTTCAAGTGTGTATCTGTTATGTGTCGTGTAGGTCACGTGCCACGTCCTGTCTGATCGATCTACTCTGTCTGTCTGTCTCCAAGCCCACTGTGAGTAATAACTCTGTAAACTTATGTTCAACCTAAGTATTTTCTGACTGGTACTGATTTTATGATCTGTTTTCTGAAATGCTATATTACGAATTATGAATGAATGTCCAATTTTCTGAAAAGTAATTGTGGCACCCTTAGTTCACGTAGCCCTCGCCTGGGGGTAACAATACTGCGGCCAATTTGCATATGGCCCTCGCCGGGGGTAACAATACCACGGCCAATCTGCACGTGGCCCTTGCCTGGGGGTAACAATACCATGGCTACTTGCGCGCGAGTTATGGACCTTTGTGGTCGTTGGCACCAACTATGTATGTGGGTCTCTGGACCAATCTGTTCTGATAGCTAATGGGTGTACCACGTATGATTTTATGCAAAATCTGAATATGAAAGTGTATATGAATCTGTTTCTGTTTTGAAGTCTAATTATGCTCTGATTTAAATGCTGGGTTCTAACTTGTACTGGACATCATTCATATAACCCCTTTACTCTGTTATTATTCACTGGGCTTTCGCTCACAATTTATATTATGTATGTAGATGAGCCGGCATATGACCAGGGCCAGAGTTGACGGCCCTCTGTACCGTTTTGTCATCCAACCCTTGTGCCTCCCGAGGAGGTTCCGATCGAAGTTTAATGCCAAAGATGTTTTTCTTTTCATGCTAGTCTCTGTAACTGTTTGTAAAGTCAGATCTTGGGAAGGTCATTTCTGTAAATATTGTGTATCTGGACTGGCATGTTTATATATCTATAAATAAGTTTTAAAATGTTCCGTCCCATGTACGTTATCACAGCTCATTGGACCTTGTCTATTTTGTATTATTGCTTTCACAGCCCCTTATTATTTGTTAATCTGTTCAGAGGTCTTTGGTAATCCATGGATTACTAGCCGGTTACGGTGTTAAACCTACAGGGGCGGGTTTGGGTCCTGACAAGATTCAATCCTAGTAGTGATCTGAAAGTGGACCTCTGACAAGAGAATCTAAGCACAACAAAGGAAAGTCAAACCACTAGGAATCATGGGGTATTTGGTGAGTAAAAGCGGAGGCTCCCCCTCAATCAATGAATCCCTTTTTTTTTTCTTTTGCACATTTTTTTTTCCTTTCTTTTGTATATTTCCTTTTTCTTTTTCTTTTTCTTTTTCTTTTTCTTTTGCATATTCATTGGCGGCTGACACGCTCAAGAGTATGGAAACCGAACCAGAGAAGCATGGATATAATAAGGATAGCCTGGTTGGTGACTCTGAGGTAGCCTTTTCCTCATGGCTGGACTACAAAGAATAGAGGGGAAAGTCGTGGAGATGCAAAAAGATGGAAGATGGTTAAGAGACCCAACATCACCCATGATATGCTAGTATAGGTCAATTCCTCTAGAAATGCAAAAGATCGATGACAGAAGTCCATAGAGAAAAAATAATCACTAAGGGGGAAGACTCCAAATTTTGCTAATCCAAGAGTGTGTACAGAATGAGACATACTAATCAAAGAACACACACTCCAAAATGAGTAATTACCACAAAAAGCACACACATATTAACATATAATGGATATTCTCATCAATTCTAATATGCACTAAGAACCACTCAAAAATTTCAAGCTTGCAAAACCATACTAAAAAAATCTTTTTGGGATTTTTTTTTTTTCAAAAATAAAGCAGGACAAAAAAAAAAAACAAGCACACATGTAATAACAAAAAAAAACACACAAAAACCCAAAAACTAAAACGACAAAACAAATTAACACAAGTCAAGTTTTCTCACCCAAACTGCTTTAGTACGAACAAAATTGTGAGAATTGCGGTTCTTAGGTAGTGTCTTGACATTGTGGTTCCCTTCCCTTTCAATGGGAACCTGTCTCGACATGGTTTCCAACTTCCTATTTCTAGGTCTAGGTAAACGCAAACTCGCTCCATGTTTGGTCTCAAGCACATCAAAATAACAAGGTCTTATATGACCCTTAACCTCATTACCACCAATGAAGTGTCTCTTACCCCAAAAGATGTTGGAATTTCTTCCAACTCTATGAGACACTCTGCCATGCAACTCATAACAATAGGGGCGAATATGACCATGCATACCACAATGATGATAAATAAACACAGGGTGTACAGGGTGTACATTCTTTTCTTTTACCTTACCAACTTTAGGAAGTTTGAGAAGTCCATCCTTATGTTGAATTTTTTGTTCTCCCTTTCCTTGAGTTCTTGTATCATGAGATGTAGATTTACTCTGTTTTTGCTCTCTGTTATCACCAAAGCCAATGCCACTCTTGTCAGAACAAATTTGTTGAGACCCAATGATATTGTCCAAAGTCTTTGATCCTCTGTTCCAAAGACCAATGGTAGCCATAGCACACTTGAGTTCTTCCTCTTTCTTGATCATTAGTTCTTCTAAAGCAACTTGAGACATCTCGAGAGTTTCAATCTTTTCTTCATATGTTGCATAGATTTGTTGTAGCTCGTTCCTCTCTGTCTCACAAGTCAAAAGTTTTGCACAAAGAGCTTATCGATCATTAGAAATCTTAAGGGCATCATTCCTAGCCTCGAAAATTTCTTTATTTAGTTTGACATTCTCACTTTCACATGCTTTGAGTTTCATAGTGAGTTTGTCATTCAATTTGGATAACTTAAGAGATTCCTTATACAACTTTTCATAAGCTTGCTCAAGCTCTTCATCATCACTTCCCGAGAATTCATCATCAGTGCCATTCTTAACCGGGCTCTTCAGATACTCTATTCGTTCTTCAGTTTCGAAAGCCACCATGAAAGCAAGGAATTGTTTATGTCCCTCTTCGCCTTGATCTTCGTTGTCACTTTCATCTTCATCAGATTCTGATTTATCATCCCATGGCGAGGGTTTTCTTCTTCTTCAAAAGAGTGGGGCATTCTCAAGCAAAATGGCCATATCCTTGGCATTCATAGCATTGGACTCTTTCAGAGTTCCCTTGTATCTTTTCTTTCTCCTTCTTGGCTATAGAATTAATTTTGAGTTTATCTTTGCCTTTAGATTTATGAGTATGAGTAGATTCCAACAGATTAGGATTCCTTTTCAAAAAAGATTTTTTAAATTGTTTAACAAAAGCAGCCGTAATCTTGGAATCTATCTCACAATCCTCATCAGAATCCTCTCCAACTCTATGAGCACTACTAAAAGCAATATCTTTTTGTTTCTTTTTGAAATTCCTATGTGCTTCATAAGTTTGGAGATTTCCAACCAAGTGATCCAGCTTGAGGTTGTCAACATCTTGAACCTCCTCAATAGTCGTAACTTTTGGTTTGAACCGATCGGGTAAGGATCTCAAAATTTTTCCCACAACTTTGGATTCTGGTATTTTTTTACCTAAATTGAAGCTGGAATTTATAATGTCACTCAACTTCACATAAAATTCATCAAAGATCTCACTATCTTTCATTGAAAGGTTTTCGAAACTAGATGTGAGCCTTTGAAGTTTTGAGCGTTTCACAGAAGGAGTGCCCTCATGAATAGTTTGTAAGATATCCCAAGCCTCTTTTGCGACTTCACAATTGCAAATACGACTAAACTCTTTAGGTGTGACAGCGCAAAAGAGAGAATTGATAGCTTTACTATTCCAGCTACTATTTTGGTAATCAATTGTGTCCCACTTTTCAATTGGTTTAGGGAAAGCTACTCCATCAATGGTAATTGTTGGTTGGGTCCACCCATTCATGACAGATTGCCAAACTTTTTCATCTATAGATTTCAAAAACGATCTCATCCGAGCTTTCCAAAACGAATAATTGGATCCGTCAAGTAGGGGTGGTCGAACCATAGAATTTCTCTCACGTATTGAATCCATTATCACAAATCAAACAAGATCTCGCTCAAAAGTTTTAAAAAAACAAACGAGCAACCCGCTCTGATATCAATTGAAAAATCTAGAAATCCCCTAGATGTTGATTTGTGATTATGTATCAATTTTAAGCAACAAACAACAATCTCAATCAAACAATCAAGACAAATCGACACAACGATTTTACGTGAAAAAATCACAATTGGACACCTCCAATTGTGATAAAAAAACCACGGGCAACAGCCACAAAACAATCCATTAAGAAGATATAAAGGAATTACATAGGTATACTATTAATTACCTAGCGAATCCACGCCCGAATTGAACCAACCTCTATGTGTCTCTTCCAACCCCGTCTTCACCTCGGAATTGTCTTGATGATGAGCCACTCCGGAATCCACCAAAGCTTCAGGCTCGAATTCTTCAAAATCCACCAAAGAACAACTCTCTCTTTTGTGTAGAACAAACAAATAGTCCTTTGATGTATACTCTTTAAACCATGAGTTGAATACTCAATCAAAACATCAAAGAAAACTAGCAAAATATCCCCAGATATAAACCCTAGAACCCAAGAAGAAGATCTGGAGAAATAATCCTAGATTTGGAGCAACTTGTGAATTTATAGAATATGAAATCGCGAGGTCCGCTCGAGCGTGGGAATTAACGCTCGAGCGGGGACACTATATGAAATGCTCCAAACAGGATGTACGCTCGAGCAGGGATTTCGACGCTCGAGTGTGAAAACACGGATCACAGTACTTTTGCAGACTCACCCAACTTCTGGAACTCAGCATTCTCCGCTCGAGCGGGGAGGCAACTTTGAATGTATTTTTGCATTTTGCTTCAGGGGCGCTACCCGTCGACCCCGCCGTGGCGCTGTCCCGGACCCGCTAAAGACGCTACCCCCTCGACCCCCGTGAGCTGACCGAGCAGGTCGATCCCCGTCATAATCAGCGAAGTGGCAATCTTGAAAGTATTAACATCACAAACTTTTCTGCAAGGCACAATTCGGGTTGGAATCGCATCTAACAACTCATATCCTCATTGACATAAAAAAGCGAATAAAATTACAACACAAAGGAGTTTTGTCAAACGGGATTGCCAAGAATAAAGCCTAACAGGAGCAAAGTCCATTTTCGACTCCATTGAAGTTTCAACCTTGCTCTTGCGTGTCTTCTAACTTGAGGTAGGGATTTCTCCACACTTTTTATAGTTTTTAAATTGGTTATTTGTCTTTCTAAACAAATCATGGAATTTGGGGATTTTTGAACAAATCTAGAGTTTTGGTTTAAAAATTAAAGGAGGGGTTTTCAAATGGTTTTTTTGGTAAATGATTGTGAGGGTGTATTTGTGGTTGAGTTCTGATAAAATAGTGGATTTCATCATTGGATTTGATTTTTAAAGGAAATGGGATTTTTGCCCTAAATTATGAATATTTGATTTGGTAAAAGGGGGAAATGGAAATGATATGAGATTATGAAATTGGAATAATGAGGATGATGATGGTGAAGTTAGATATGTATTATCGCTTCCATCTTGAAATTTTAGAAAGCTTATCTTTATTGAAAATTATCTATCTGTTTAGAGATATCTGTTTTGGGCTATCGGTGGAGGATAGCGATGATTGTTGTAGAAATTGCATGAGAATTAGGGGAATTGAAACTAATTTCTCTTCCATTTGCATTGAGCAATGCTACATATTTAACGCATTGAAAATGTATATTGTTTTGAGAAAAATGGGTGAATATATTGGTGAATCTGGGTAGGGGGTGTGGTTGTAGTATTATTGTTGGTTTGTGTGTCCTTGGTAAAAGTCTCGAAACTCGTGCGGTTAGGTGCTGAGCCTTTCGGTTAGTACCAGTAAAAATGACAATTTATAGTGCTTGTATAGCCTACTTGTAGACACGTACCTAGAGATTCCTAGTGTTGTATTCATTGCCCTGTTTTCTATTGTAAAGGAAATGTTTTATGAATTTTGATATAATCTGGGATTGCATTGTTTTGGAAAGAGATATAAAACATTTTGACATGAGCATTGCATATGCATTTACCTTATAATTTTTGTTAAGATTCATACACTATGTTAGAGTATCTCTACTGGGTTTTGGCTTACCCTATATGGAAAACCATTTTCAGATGCTGATGATATGCCTCTGCCAAGGCCGTAGCTTAGGAGGACTTTGAGCCAAGAACTTCTTTTTGTTATTTTGTAATTATTTTGTACAAGCCTAGGACTTTATTTGTATTGAGTTTTAAACTCACTTTTGTTGTAACCAAGTATCGTCTTGGAAAGTTGTAGCCAATAGGGCATTATTTTATTTGTTTAACTCTTATTTCGTATTGCTCACTTGTGGCACATGCTATAGATTAAGGGTTGGAACTTATGAATGTATAACTGCATGTGTTACCCTTTTGTAAAATGAAATCATATGAATAAAAGAATTTTATGTTCGGAAATGTATTCTTATTTAATAATTGTCATGCGATGAATAATGGTTATTATCTCGGGGTGTTACAAGGCATTCTTAGAATAAATTTTAATAGAGCTAGGCATATTTGGAATAAGTCCTAGCAAAATTAGCCATTACTGGAATAAGCCCTAGCACTTGTATATCGTTCTACCTAAACAATATTACAAAGTTATTTTTATCGGATTAATAACATAAAACTTTCACTCTTTCACTGGGCTCAAAGAGAACGAAAGCTTGGGGCAAATTGAGAGGGAATAAAAATAACCACAAGATTTATGTGGGTCTAGGGACAGCCATGTGGCATGATTATGGATTATCACGTGTATGACAATTGTCAAATCCTTATCAAACACTGCATTAGTGTTTTATGTTATGAAACACTCATTAGGAGATGAAATTTTACCAGTATATAAGTCTTAAATAACCAGAGATTGTTTGGGATAAGACTTCTGAAACATTCAAACTATTTGCTAGGCAAGTCACTGGATATTATAAATAGGTTACATCGCCATAGATTAAGGTACGCGATTTCTCTCTAGCAATTTGTCCATTAAATATTTTGATAATATTAGAGGACTGACTTGAGCGTCGGAGGACCCCCAGCTACAGTTAGGGGTGTTTTGTCTTGCGGATGGCAATCGCGTGGTGGTGCTGATCATCTTCTTCGTTAGATTTTTTTTATTATCAAAGATGGTATTTTTTTTATATCTATACACCTTAGACTTTTATTTCTATTTTATAACTTGTAATGTGGCACAAGTTCATCTTGATTAGATGGTGGTAAAATAATGTTAAATTCATGCTCTACTTCAAAATTTATGGACTGGCTAAAATGGCTCAAGTGGAATTTCTTTTGCTGATGTAAACTAGTTAGGATTAGGTAGTATCTAGTGTCTAATTGATACATTAAAGCTGCAGATTTTGAATTCAAATTGACGAAAGGGAATTCAAAGAGAGCCTTTTTTTCTTATTATTTTTTAACGATCTATATGGGAAAATGCATACTTGCTCAATTTTACTTATATTTTTTTTTCAAACAATTTATTTTGTTCTAATAGCATAATTCTTCTAAGTTCTACTCAACACCATTTAAGGAGAGCCGGATCAAGTACACATAACTATAATGTTTCCATAGCATAATTAGGGTTTGTTTGGGAAGTGGATTGACTTTTTAAGTTTTTTAGTTATTTTAACCTGGAGTTAAAAAGCCTGATTTAGGATAGATTTTTTTGGCTTTTTGACTTTTTGGTGAGGTATCCACATGTTAATTTACCCAACTACCGTTGGGGTCAATGTTGAGCACTGTGGGCGGCTGAGCGGTACACATTAGTCTTCCTTCTTTTTTTTTTCTTTTTTGTTGGATAAGCTTTTTTATGGTTTTTTTCAATGATGTGGAAAAGTAACATTTAGGTGTTATTTATTTGTCATTTATTTGTGTATTTTTTTATATTAATTTATTTATTTGTTTTCCAAAAGGTTGATTCATGTGTTTTTTTAAAAAAAAAAAATTTACGTGGAAAATGCTATTTTTGATTTTATTGGCTTTTTTTATGTTATTTTTTTTAAATGACGTGGAACAAATGATAATTTCAGTTTTTTTTGTTTTTTGTTTTTTTTTTTGGTATTTGGAAAGGCTTTTTTATGTTATTTTTTTTTACATGACTTGGCAAATGATAATTTCAGTTTTTTTTTGTTTTTGTTGCTTTTTTATTTGGCAAAAAACTTTTTATGTTACTTTTTTTTTAAATGACGTGGCAATTGATAATTTCGGTTTTTTTTGTTTTCTTTTTATTTTTATTTTTATTTTTATTTGGAAAGGCTTTTTCTATGTTATTTTTCTTTTAAATGACGTGGCAAATGATAATTTCGGTTTTTTTTGTTTTGTTGTATTTTTTTTATATTTGGAAAAGGCTTTTTTTTTTTAAATGACATGGAATCCATGGTAATTTCGGTTTAATTTTTATGTCTTTTTGTTAAATGACGTGGAAAATTTTATGACTCGGTTTTATTTGTTTTTTTTAAGAAAAAGCCAAACATCTGAAATCATTACTTGCCATCGATTGTAACCGTTTCTTTTCAATTTTTTTCAATTTTTTATCCTACAAATTTTCGTACACAATAATTTGGAAGGGATTATTTCCCGTGTAAACACATACATATTGTACATGATAATATACTTACATACAACCTCTTCCGCGTGGGTTTCCAATGCTACCAGCCTACAAATATTAGGTGGACTATTATATATTTCCTAACATTCCGTTATTACGCAAGTACACTAACTTGTCTCGTATGCGAAGTCGCACCAATGCCATATACGGGTCCTCATCCCCAACCATTAAACCATCATCGTCATGTTAAACCTCTAGTATGGCATTTACTATTGCCATAGCCTCTTCCTCGTTCACGATGGGGTTCACAATTGTTGGATTGCTTGTATTTCGACATATATAATTATATAATGCCATTGACGCACCTACTAACTGAACTTGCACATTTGCAAAATCATACCGAGGCATGTCTCTAATAAACCTCCATCGATTTTTCCAGATGCCGAAAGTGCGTTCCACCATACTACGTAACGACGAGTGAACTTTGTTAAATAATTCCCTGGGGTTGTTTGCTGTCCTATGCTCGACAGTAGCATGAAATTGTTGTTAGTGGTAACGGCTGCCTTTGAAAGGTGCTAGGTAACCTGCTCGATTTGGATAGCCAGCATCGACAAGATAATATTTGCCTGCAAACAGTACCAGAATGTGAAACAAACCACCCAATTATGTTTATTTTTTAAGTAACGATGTTTTCCCAAATATTTTCAATGCACTGTGTTACCTTCTTCAGGATGTGGAAATGGGACATTGTCATTTGTTAGTATCTCATTGAAGATGTGACTATCGTGCATACTTCATTTCCATCCAAGCGAAACGAAGATAAAACACATGTCAAAATCGCACGCGACCATGATATTTTGCGTATGACAGTATTTCTTACTGAAATATGTTGCGGCATCTGGCCCCATAACCCGTGTACTAACATGTGTTCCGTCTATGGCTCCGATACAGTCCTACCAACAACCCAATTGTATTGTTACTGCTACGAGTACATGTAATGGTTATTTTTATTACATCATGTCCAATAAAATGTAATAAAAATAAGGCAAACAAACATAATTGAAGCGAGGTTTTAAAATAATACCTTAAACGATAGGTATTTCCGTTTAGACCGCACGTATGGATGTATATGATGCTGACTATATGTGGGCCTGCAATGTACAACAGTTCTCAGGACCCAAACCCGCCTCTGTAGGTTTAGCACCGTAACCGGCTAGTAATCCATGGATTACCAAAGGCCTCTGAACAGATTAACAAATAATAAGGGGCTGTGAAAGCAATAATACAAAATAGACAAGGTCCAATGAGCTGTGATAACGTACATGGGATGGAACATTTTAAAACTTATTTATAGATATATAAACATGCCAGTCTAGATACACAATATTTACAGAAGTGAACTTCCCAAGATCTGACTTTACAAACAGTTACAGAGACTAGCATGAAAAGAAAAACAGCCTTGGCATTAAACTTCGATCGAAACCTCCTCGGGAGGCACAAGGGTTGGCTGACAAAACGGTACAGAGGGCCGTCAACTCTGGCCCTGGTCATGTGCCGGCTCACCTACATACATAATATAAACTATGAGCGAAAGCCCAATGAATAATAACAGAGTAAATGGGTTATATGAATGATGTCCAGTACAAGTTAGAATCCAGCATTTAAATCAGAGCATAATCAAACTTCAAAACAGAAACAGATTCATATACACTTTCATATTCAGATTTTGCATAAGATCATATGTGGTACACCCATTAGCTATCAGAACAGATTGGTCCAGAGACCCACATACATAGTTGGTGCCAACGACCACAAAGGTCCATAACTCGTGCGCAAGTAGCCATGGTATTGTTACCCCCAGGCAAGGGCCACGTGCAGATTGGCCGAGGGCCACGTGCAGATTGGCCGAGGGCCACATGCAGATTGGCCGAGGGCCACATGCAGATTGGCCGCGGTATTGTTACCCCCGGGCAAGGGCCACGTGAACTAAGGGTGTCACAATTACTTTTCAGAAAATTGGACATTCATTCATAATTCGTAAGATAGCATTTCAGAAAACAGATCATAAAATCAATACCAGTCAGAAAATACTTAGGTTGAACATAACTTTACAGAGTTATTACTCACAGTGGGCTTGGAGACAGACAGACAAAGCAGATCGATCAGACAGGACGTGGCGCGTGACCTACACGACACATAACAGATACACACTTGAAACACACGTTCTAATTGTACAAAACTTATTTCATTGGCTCTTAGTGTGTTTCTAATTTCTTACCCTCACTATAGAGTCTAAAACATGGCCTAGGATGGAATAAGGATGCAAAGATGCGCTTTAAAACACTTTTCAAAATTTTGCTAAAACAGGTGTCCCGCTCGAGCGTGGCCTTATACGCTCGAGCGGACATGCAGATAAAAGGCATACGCTCGAGCGTGGATTACTCCGCTTGAGCAGACTACAAGCTACAGTAAAAGTACTGGATGCATGAAATTCACGCTCGACGGGAGCTTGATACTCGCTTGAGCGTGAGACACAAGTCCTCGCTCGAGCGTTCATTACCCCGCTCGAGCAGACTGTAAATACAGGCAAAGTACTGGATACACGAAATTCCCGCTCGAGCGTCATTTTCCCCGCTCGAGCGTACTGCATGAACTCAGTATTTACGCTCGAGCGTGGAGTTTTTCGCTCGAGCGTGAGTCCAAAATTTGGAATTTCCAAATTTGAACCTCAAGCTCAAAACTCAACTACAACGCATCAAATTCGATCCTTTTGGCCTAATTTTCTATAAAACACTTGTAAACTCATAATATGACATGTTTCAAAGATCAATTTGAGAAATCAAAGCCCAAAGGTAGTTCAATTAAACACAATTTTCAAAGAAACTTCTAGAACATGATGGATATGTAACATGCATGAATTTAATCAACCTCAAGGCTTCCAATTTATGCTCCTAAGAGCCAATTCTTTCAAAAACAAGATGAAATCATGGACTTCAACCAAAATGTAAACATGCATGCAAGAATTTCCATGAAAACAACTTTAAACTTCAAGATATGCACATGCATGCATGATTTAGCTCTAAATTCAACATTTTAAGCCACAACTAGACTTCTATCACTAATATCACCATGGACCATGCTAGAACAAATCAAATACATAAGTAAGAGGATGTGTCTCCTACCTTAAGTCTTGAATTATAAGTGAGGAAGCTCAATTTCGCAAATCTTCTACCAATTCCTCAAGTCTCTAAGCCAAATCTCAATGGAAGGTAAGTTTTCTCTTCTCTCACTCTTTCCTACGTTTTTTGTCACAAAAAAATGGCTGAGGAAATGTTATGAAGTGTATGCAATTGAGTTCCAAGCAATGGTACCTAAGTGGCCCACTAATGGCAATGTCATAAATAATTGAACTAATGTAATTTAACGTTATTTAATCTAATTTAATCGCTCCGAACCGAATTTTAATTAAACCTACCATAAAATTCTATAAATCCTAACTAGTACATAAATCAAGTCGATTTCTGATTTGGACGCCGATAAGGCTTTCAATTCGCAATTTAAAGTCAAAGACATGAACAGATCATTTTATCGCAAACAGATAGAAACACATAAATAATGCAATACACATGCAAATAAATCCCAAATCCTTCATAAATTACTAGTAAGTATAATTAATCATGAATTAGCATTAATCGGAGGTCGGAGTCATTACAGTCTTCCCCCCTAAAAAGAGTTTGGTCCTCCAAACTCGAATTACCTTCATTCTGAATCAACATTGGGTCCAATGGGAACAATTCCGGATATTTTTTCATCATGTCTTCCTCGGTTTCCCAAGTTGCATAGGTTCCTCCGTGGTTTTGCCAATCAACTTTTACCAACGGTATTTCTTTATTTCTCAACCATTTGATCCGGCGATTCACAATCTGGATAGGTCTTTCCTCATAAGTGTAGTCATCTTTCAAAAGTACATGTGTCGGTTCAATGACGTCAAATGGATCTCTAAAATATTCTCGTAGCATCGATACATGAAAGACATTATGCATATGTTCCATTACTGGAGGCAAGGCTACCCGATACGATACCGGATTAATCTTTTCGAGGACTTCATAAGGTCCAACATATCTTGGCGCCAATTTTCCCTTAACACTAAACCGAGTTTGACCCTTCATCGGGGTCACCTTTATAAACACGTGGTCCCCAACTTCATATTCCCTATCTGTTCTTCGGACATCGGCATAGCTCTTCTGCCGACTCTGTGTAGTTTTTAGACGTTGCTGGATCAATTTCACCTTCTTGGTTGTTTCTTGCACAAGTTCTGGTCCTAACAAAGGTCTATCGCCTACTTCAACCCAGCATATCGGAGAACGACACTTTCTTCCATACAAAGCTTCGTAAGGAGCCATTTCAATGTTTGAATGGTAACTGTTGTTGTACACAAATTCAGTTAATGGCAAGTAGGTCTCCTAATTCCCTTGGTAGTCTAACACACGCATTGTGAGCATATCCTCTAGAGTTTGGTTCGTTCGTTCAATTTGGCCATCTGTCTGTGGGTGATAAGCATTGCTCAGTCTCAATTCAGTCCCCAAAGCCTGTTGCAAACTCTGCCAAAATCTCGATACAAACTTTGTGTCCCTTTCAGACACAATAGATACTGGCACTCCATGCAATCTCACAATTTCAGTCATATAGATATTGGCCAATTTATCAGCATTATAAATAGTTTTGACAGGCAGAAAATGGGCAGACTTAGTTAAACGGTCAACTATAACCCAGATAGAGTCCATACCTCGAGGAGAACGAGGCAATCCCACAATGAAGTCCATAGTAATGTGCTCTCATTTCCATTCTGGTATTGGGAGCGGTTGTAACAAACGAGCGGGTCGTTAATGCTCAGCTTTAACCTGTTGGCAATGTAGACATCTAGCCACAAAGTCTGCAATACTCTTTTTCATTCTAGGCCACCAAAAATTCTATTTCAAATTATGATACATCTTCGTGTTCCCCGGATACATAGCAAACTTACTACTGTGAGCTTCGGTCATAACACGTTTTCTCAAATCATCGCAATCGGGTACACAAAGACGGTTCTGAAATTTCAGCACATCATTCTCAAACACAAATCCTGGCCTTGGCTTCGAATTAAATTCCTCTATGATCTTTTTCAAGTATTCATCTTCACATTGTTTTTGTTTGATCTCATCAAGGATAGCAGGTTGAGCAGAAATAGCAGATAATAGCCCAACTTGTTCTAGGTCATTTGGCAATTCTTTTCGGTTGGACAACAAACGTGACAAACTTGCACCGGATTTTCGGCTCAAGGCATCTGCTACGGTATTAGCCTTTCCTGGATGATACAAGATTTGTAAGTCATAATCCTTGATTAGTTCTAACCATCGCCTCTGTCTCATGTTCAATTCTTTTTGGGTGAAGAAGTATTTCAAGCTCTTATGGTCTGTGTACACCTCGCAAGTTACCCCATACAAATAGTGGCGCCATATTTTTAGAGCAAACACCACAGCCGCTAATTCAAGGTCATGTGTTGGGTAATTCTTTTCATGAGGTCGAAGTTGTCTAGAAGCATAGGCAATCATCCTTTCGTTTTGCATTAGTACACACCCCAAGCCTTTAGAAAAAGCATCACTGTACACTTGAAACCCATCAGTACCATTAGGCAAAGTTAAGATTGGTGTAGTCACTAACCTGGTTTTCAATTCTTTCAATTCAGAGAAAGACATTCTATAGGGAGTCTTGGAAATAGGTTGTGTCCCCGGAAACACTTCAATAGTGAATTCAATCTCCCTATCAACTAAGTTCCCAGGTAAGTCAGTTCGAAACACATCAGGAAAGTCACAAACAACAGGGATTATTTTTACAGTAGTACTGTCAGATGGTGCAGTCAGTATACAACACAGGTAATACATACATCCCTCCCTAAGGAGTTTTACAGCTTTCATAGCCGAAATCAAATACGGGGGAGGAACTACCCCATTCCCAATAAAAGTAAATTCGGGCATACCCGGTGGTCTAAACATAACAGTTTTATTTGCACAGTCAATGGTAGCACAGCATTTAATCAACCAGTCCATCCCTAAAATAAAATCAAAATGACTAATATCCAAGGGTAATAAATCCACATATAACACCATATCACCAATCATAATATCACACGCCAGATAAACATGAGTACACATCATAGAATCCCCAGACGGTGTGGATACAGATAACACATACGTCATTTGTTCTAGTGGTCTAGTCAATTTTCGAGAGAAAGCATGCGATACAAAGGAATGTGTAGAACCAGAATCTATCAGTACACATGCATTTTGAGAACATACAGAAAGTGTACCTAACACCACAGTATAGGTGTTGGGTACGTCACCAAGCACTAAGGCGAACACTCTTCCTTGCCTTAATGTTTCATTATTTGCATTCCCTCTAACATCGGCCCTTGCATTTGGTCTTGCTGCAGAAACAAACTCGGTGGAACTTGTCATAGAACGATTAACCTCATTGGATCTCATCGGGCAATCCCTCACCATGTGGCCAGTCTTGCCACAGCGAAAACACGCACCTGATGCTTGAAAATAGGCACCCCTGTGCTTCTTTTCGCAGTCGGGGCAGTTTGGAGTAGATCTGTTACTTTGGCTAGAGCTGCCGGAGGATCCTGTATATTGCCTTTTCGAAAATGACCGGCCTTTCTTGAAACTGGGTCCAGTCCTCTTTCCTCTCCATTCTGTTGTTGGTGTTGTAGTTTGTTTCTTAGCTGCTATTGTGGCTTCTGCCATCAATGCCCTGTCAAGTACCTCCACATAAGTAGGTAACTTTAGGACACCCACTGGGTCAAATATTTCTAGGTCCAGCGCTCCCTCAAACTTCCGTGCTTTCTTGTAATCAGTATCTACCATATGTGGAGCAAAATGTGCCAACTCAGTGAATTTGGCTTCATATTCTGCTACAGCCATTCTTCCCTGTTTAAGTTCTTGGAATTCCGACACTTTCCGATCCCTGAAACATTGGGGAAAGTACTTGTCGTAGAAGATAGCATTAAACTGTGCCCATGCCATATTCCCATTGCCATTTCGGATCCGTAACCACCACCTGCGAGCTTCATCTTTCAGAGTGAAAGAGTGTAGGTGGCTAGGAGGACTTTCTGAGTTTCAGTACAAGGGAACACTTCATATAACTTCTCCATTTCAAGTAACCATGTCTCTGCTTTCAAAGGTTCAATTCCACCATAGAACGTTGGTGGTTTCATTTTCATAAATTTCTGTATCAGATTGATGATGTCAGCATTATCTACTTCAGCTTGTACCGGTAGAGGCGGAGGGGGCAAAGATTGTTGTCTCTGTTGTTGTGTCCAGGCTTCAGTCAATGCTGTAAACATCTGTTCCATTCGGCCCATGTGAGCCTCTGAAGATTCACTTTCACCACATCCCCTTGCATTGTCCATCTTACTATACAGACATCAAATGATAATAAACACAGGCATAATCTTATTCGTTTCCTTCAATTCATTTGATTCAAATGTACATTCAGTTTTTATATTCAGTTGAATTACCACACACTCACGTATGTAGATGGAATGCCCCTAACTCTTACTAGGACATCCTAAGCTCATACGGACCTGTGTGTGCGGTAGAACACGTGCTCTGATACCACTCTGTCACAACCCAAACCCGCCCCTATAGGTTTAGCACCGTAACCGGCCAATAATCCGTGGATTACCAAAGGCCTCTGAACAGATTAACAAATAATAAGGGGCTGAGGAAGCAATAATACAAAATAGACAAGGTCCAATGAGCTGTGATAACGTACATGGGACGGAACATTTTAAAACTTATTTAGCCTCCGTTTGGGAAGTGGTTGGCTTTTTGGCTTTTTTGGCTATTTTAGCCTGGGCTTAAAAGCTTGGTTTGGGAAGGGCTTTTTGGCTTTTTGGCTTTTTTGAGTTTTTTTGTGAGAGAAGAATGTAATGATTATGGGTTGGATGTGATGTTTTGTTTGTTATGGCTAAAATAGCCTATTTTGTCTTTTGTGGCTAAAATAGCCAAAAAAGCCCAAGAACCAACTTGCCAAACAGAGGCTTATAGATATATAAACATGCCAGTCCAGATACACAATCTTTACAGAAGTGAACTTCCCAAGATCTGACTTTACAAACAATTATAGAGACTAGCATGAAAAGAAAAACAGCCTTGGCATTAAACTTCGATCGGAACCTTTTCGGGAGGCATAAGGGTTGGCTGACAAAACGATACAGAGGGCCGTCAACTCTGGCCCTGGTCATGTGCCGGCTCACCTACATACATAATATAAACTATGAGCGAAAGCCCAATGAATAATAACAGAGTAAAGGGGTTATATGAATGATGTCCCGCACAAGTAAGAATCCAGCATTTAAATCGGAGCATAATCAGACTTCAAAACAGAAACAGATTCATATACACTTTCATATTCAGATTTTGCATAAGATCATACGTGGTACACCCATTAGCTATCAGAACAGATTGGTCCAGAGACCCACATATATAGTTGGTACCAACGACCACAAAGGTCCATAACTTGCACGCAAGTAGCCATGGTATTGTTACCCCCAAGCAAGGGCCACGTGCAGAATGGCCGCGGGATTGTTACCCCCGGGCGAGGGCCACATGTAGATTGGTCGTGGTATTGTTACCCCCGGGCGAGGGCCACGTGAACTAAGGGTGTCACAATTACTTTTCAGAAAATTGGACATTCATTTATAATTCGTAAGATAGCATTTCAGAAAACAGATCATACAATACCAGTCAGAAAATACTTAGGTTGAACATAACTTTACAGAGTTATTACTCACAGTGGGCTTGGAGACAGACAGACAGAGCAGATTGATCAGACAGGACGTGGCACGTGACCTACACGACACATAACAGATACACACTTGAAACACACGTTCTAATTGTACAAAACTTATTTCATTTGCTCTTAGTGTGTTTCTAATTTCTTACCCTCACTATAGAGTCTAAAACATGGCCTAGGAATGCCTAGGATGGAATGAGGATGCAAAGATGCCCTTTAAAACACTTTTTAAAATTTTGCTGAAACAGGGGTCCCGCTTGAGCATGGCCTTATACGCTCGAGCGGACATGCAGATAAAAGGCATACGCTCGAGCGTGGATTACTTCGCTCGAGCGGACTGCAACCTACAGTAAAAGTACTGGATGCATGAAATTCATGCTCGACGGGCGCTCGATACCCGCTCGAGCGTGAGACACAAGTCCTCGCTCGAGCGTTCATTACCCCGCTCGAGTGGACTGTAAACACAGGCAAAGTACTAGATATACGAAATTCCCGCTCGAGCGTCATTTTCCCCACTTGAGCGTACTACATGAACTCAGTATTTACGCTCGAGCGTGGAGTTTTCCGCTCGAGTGTGAGTCCAAAATCTGGAATTTTCAGATTTGAACCTCAAGCTCAAAACTGAACTACAATGCATCAAATTCGACCCTTTTGGGCTAATTTTCTATAAAACACTTGTAAACTCATAATATGACATGTTTCAAAGATCAATTTGAGAAATCAAAGCCCAAAGGTAGTTCAATTAAACACAATTTTCAAAGAAACTTCTAGAACATGATGGATATGTAACATGCATGAATTTAATCAACCTCAAGGCTTCCAATTCATGCTCCTAAGAGCCAATTCTTTCAAAAACAAGATGAAATCATGGACTTCAACCAAAATGTAAACATGCATGCAAGAATTTTCATGAAAACAACTTTAAACTTCAAGATATGCACATGCATGCATGATTTAGCTCTAAATTCAACATTTTAAGCCACAACTAGACTTCTATCACTAATATCACCATGGACCATGCTAGAACAACTCAAATACATAAGTGAGAGGATGAGTCTCCTACCTTAAGTCTTGAATTATAAGTGAGGATGCTCAATTTTGCAAATCTTCTACCAATTCCTCAAGTCTCTAAGCCAAATCTCAATGGAAGGTAAGTTTTCTCTTCTCTCACTCTTTCCTACGTTTTTTGTCACAAAACAAATGGCTGAGGAAATGTTATGAAGTGTATGCAATTGAGTTCCAAGTAATGGTACCTAGGTGGCCCACTAATGGCAATGTCGTAAATAATTGAACTAATGTAATTTAACGTTATTTAATCTAATTTAATCGCTCCGAACCGAATTTTAATTAAACCTACCATAAAATTCCATAAATCCTAACTAGCACATAATTCAAGTCGATTTCTGATTTGGACGCCGATAAGGCTTTCAATTCGCGATTTAAAGTCAAAGACATGAACAGATCATTTTATCGCAAACAGATAGAAACACATAAATAATGTAATACACATGCAAATAAATCCCAAATCCTTCATAAATTACTAGTAAGCATAATTAATCATGAATTAGCATTAATCGGAGGCCGGGGTCATTACACTTGTATAGCTTGTTGCATGTTGTTCTAGCTTTTCTTTAACTCATTTCCATGTTTAATAACCTCATTATAATAATCAACTTGTCACTCCTCTTTTTTTTTTTTTTTTTTCATTTAAGAGTTGTTTCAAGTGGTTGATGGTTATTCAATACATAAACTAGAGTTTTGCGCTTAATGGCTTAATCTCTACGGAGATTCATTGTCAGCAATGTAATCTATCTTTCATGTTGAGAATTATATCCCATTTGACGCTTCTCTCCTTTTAGAGGACTTAATCACCATGGACAAATGGACTAATGAATGGCAATGACTAAACAATTGGTTTAAAATTGGATCAACGCACATAAAGAAAATGGATTTAATTGCTTAGACTTGGCCGGACGTTGTGCCAAGTTAATTGTGTCAAGAGTTGTCACATGCTAATCCATGGCATTTTAACGATTCTTGAGGCGTTGCAACCACCCTCTTTGAGTTCATACTATGACAAGAGGGAGGGGTGGTCTTATTCTTTGCATTTTATCGACTTTTGTCCAAAATTGTATCCAAGACCATCAAGCAATCAACTTGCTCATTGATGGCTTTGGAATCAATTTCAACCTTCTCTTGAGGCTTTCCCATGACAGAGAAGGAAGAAGGGACAAACAGAGTTTGAGAATGTTCTATCTGCACTGGTTTCACCTCAGAACACAAAAACAGAGCTTTTCACCAAATTGATACACGGCCGGTCATCTGTAGACCTGACCGGCTGTCAGTGATGCACGACCGGCCCTTGGTGTGTGGCCAGCAGTGCAATTTTGCAGAAACAGAAGTAGTGGTTGAAGGTGAAACAGAGACAGCCTGGGCAGACAGAATAGTTTTCAGGCAATGCGTATACAACCTTCATCTATCTTCCATTGCATCCTTATCAATTGCAATTAATTATTTCATTAGTATTATTAGTTGTGAATAAATTGTATTGTAATATTTAATTAGCATAATTAGTTGTAGCTAATTAGTTTGTGTTGCAATATTTAATTAGCTTAGCCTAGTTAATTTCTTAATTAATTAGCTTAGATAGTTAGTTAATTATTCATTTCAAGTGTTGTAATAATTAGTTCATTAGTTCAAGTTTTGTAATAATTAGCTTAATTAGCTTTTCTTAGCTTAGTTAGTTAGCTTTATTCATTCGGACTCTCCTTCGTGAGAGCATAATGTAATAATGTATATGTTTTCCAACCCCAAGTCTTTCTCCCTTTTATTTAATCACTTTTGATGGTTAGATTATGGACATATTTTAAATTAGCATACCTTATGCTTGCATCCATTCATTTGTATTGCATGCACCGAGACTCGACGCATCATTCAAACTGCATTGTTATTTTAATACTTATTTGAGTACGTGTTTAATTGCATGTTGTTTAAATCGAATCAAATGCCATGCTTAGTAGCCGAGCCTATTAATTTCATATTGCATGTTGTATAGTTAGGAATCATGCATATTTTTCTAACTCATGTCATCTTAGCTTGGAGTACTAGGTGAGTTTTTCCGCTTTAGCATACTTGCATGAATGTAAATATTGCCATGATTAACATGCTTGCCATAAGGCTATGTACTTACTTGCTAAACTGCTTGAATGCCTGTGGATGAAGGCTCGTTGTTTGAATTGGAACGATTCAATGAATGTATGTTTTAAGCCCACTTTGTTGAGTGGCAAATCATGTTTTAAGCCCACTATATTTGGTAGCAAATCCGCAAACTTTAAGCCCACTTGAGGTGGCAAATTCAAACCATTTTTACAAACAAACATGAATTGAATTGTTCCAATTCGGGCAAACTAGTCTATACTTGCTTGTGCACATCACGTAGTAATGCTAGTTTAATAACCAGAATAAGAACACATAATGTTTATAAAAAAACCATATCATGATTAGTAGAGGCCGATCTTTGATCGGGCGAGCGGGGGTGCTCAATTCGTGACCTTCCCCTCTCGTACCTAAGTTCCCGAGCTGAGGCAAATTTGGTGATGACGGACACGTGGCCTTTGGCACGAGTCATGGGTTTCCTAAATTCCCCCAAAATAAAATATTTAGGTGGCGACTCTGTATCTGGCAAAGCAGTCTAATTTTGGCATTTTCGATTCCAAATCAATTTTGCAAAACGATTTGCCGAATTTGGACTCTTTGATGTTTATCAATTTCACATTGCACTTGTGAGATTAGATTCAGAACCGCGGGAGTCCGAACTGTAGGGATTTCTTTCAAACCTTCCAGAAGGGGGCGCGAAAAAGCCGAGCTACACACGTTCACATATACGAGTCATAACCTAATCCCATAACTCAACCCACTACACATACTTATGCAACAACACATCTATTATCTTCCCTGGCCATAGGCCCAAGGGCAAGGAACACTCATAACAAGGTACTGAGAAAACATATATTTTTAAATATAAATAACTGAACGTAATACATACTTCTATTTCCACAGGTCTACAGTAAGGATGGAAAATGATAAACCACATAACACATAATGCTTTACCAGCCTCACTCAGAGAGGAGCAACTCCAAGGTCACACTTTACCAGGCGCGAATCAGAAGGGAAAAGAACCTATGTTAAGGCTCTACGCTTTACCGACCTCCTGGAGAGAAATGGACCTCAATTTCACACTTTACCGAGCACAAACCAGAGGGATGAGGAACCTCTGTCAAGGCACCATGCTTTACCTGCTTAATCGGAGAGAAACGGACCTCCAAACAATATCACAACAAGCTAGACACATAAATGTTAAGCTAGTATAAAACATACACATAATTATTCAGCAACAACAATGTTATCCTCCACTGATGATCAAGGACAAAACCTCTAACAGTTAGATACAAGACTCTTATAAACCAAATTCCACAACAAGTTTCTTAATTTCAAAATATTAACATTTTCAATGAAATCATTTCACAACCAACCATTTTCCCCTTTCGTTTCACAAAAGTGGCACACCTCGTTTTTTTCAAACCTATTGTTCCAAATCCTTACCACTTCTAATCCTTAACCAAATTCCCTTTTCTTTAACAATATACAATTTTTTTCTACACAGCTTACTAGCACAATGTAACGATAACCAAATAAACACAATTAATTCGTCTTTAGCAACCAAGGCACTAATTCATTCACATAACGCATAACTCACCCGTTATCCAACTTTACCCATTTTTATAATATTAAACCCTTAATAACAAATTAGGGCTTTTTGCCACAATCAACATAGACATGATTAACTACCTCCCAACATACCAAATCAACCAACAATCATACAATTTTAACTCCCAACACTCAAACCTCAAATCCCCTTCCCTTAACAAATATATTTTTAAATATAATAAAAGCTACCACATGTCGACCTATAAATAAGTATTGAAGAGGAGCAAAAGAATCCCTACCTTTTGAAGCGAAAATGAGACAACCCAAGAATCACTGACGACAAAACAACGATTCGCTTAGATTAAATGGAAGCTCTCGCCGAGCTCTACGTTTTGGAATATGGAATTAGAAGTCAAAAATGTTTAGTAATAGATGAAATCAAGGTTAAAGAGCTTGAAAACTCAAAAATGGTGGAAAGAGAAAGAAGAGAGAGTGAAAAGTGAAGAGATTTGACCCAAAATGACTTTTAAAGATCTAATTCTGAATAGACCGCTCAACCGGTCAAAAGTACACTCGAGCGGTGAATCGACACTCGTAGTATCTCAAAAAATTTTGAAAAATAGAGCTGGAAGGGTTTATGGACCGCTCGAGTTATGAAAGTTACGTTCGAGCGAACTATGCACACAACACAAATTCGCAAACTTCAAACAAGTATAATTCTCTCATCCAGACTCCGTTTAGGGTCATTCTTATATCCTAATTGAAGCCCCGAAAGTAAGTTTTTCAATGGTTCTAGTCTCATATCATGATCCAAAGTGTGGAGAGATAAAATGATAAAAGAGTGAAGACTACTCAATAACAACTATTCGAATTTGGAGTTTTTGATCGAATCTCGCCAACCATTATGGTAACACCTCAATCAAGGCCCAAATATCGACTAAGAAGGTCCTCAACTATGATAATCAAAGAGTCAAATATAATTCCGTTATACCAGGAAGTACGGAGTGCCATAATTACCTCTATAATTGAACAAGGGAACAAATTAGAGGAGCCCAAGTGGAATCCACCCCCAGGTTTCCTTTTTTAATTATATATAACCTCCTCATCAACAGACGTTTCTCGAATAACCATTTATTTAATGAAAAACATGTGCTTGTTAGCAACTAAATCACTATGTACTCTCGTAGTGAGCCTCTTTTCTTTACCTTGCTGGCATGAGGAAAAGGTTTATTCCACTAGCTCTTCTTGTTTATAAGAATACATAGAGGGATACAAAACTCAAACACCATCCGAGTGTTAGTTTAAGTGAAACAAGATAACAACAAACACAATACTCTAAATTTCTACTTCCCACAGCTTTTTCTAAATTTTCTTGACACCCAAATAGAAAGAATAAAAAAATTCACTGATTTGTTCCTTTGTTCAATTACAAAGGAAGTGGGTTGTTTTCCATATATGGAAATCTCTAGAACTAGTTCACGATTTGGGTGGGCGAAGGTTGGAGTGTGCAACATTGAGCAATGGGTGACGGTGAGAGGCAATAGGCAAACAAGGTGATGGCATGGTTGGGTCACGACTAAGTAGTGGTGAAATACAAAAGGCGACAAGGAGGAGAGAGGAGACGGTAGCGAGGGATGACAAGTAGACGTTGCCATTAGAAGAAGGGCGTTGAGGAGAATAATTGCCACCATGGTTATCAAAATCTCAATCCGGATCATAGAATCTTAAGATTTTACGATCTCAGTTGGGCTAAATGATCTGGATTACACTAGGATCTTAAATTTAGTAGAATCTTAAAGTCACTACGATTCTAGTCATAAAATGATGTAGAATTGCATACGATCGCGATTCTACTTCGATTCTGATCCTATCAATTTTTTTTGTTATTAATTATTTCTTATATATGTGTATATCTATATATAAAAAATTGACTATAAACTTACTTTTCAAATGTCTTCTCTAATTTATACTAACATAAAATATATATTATATCAAATGTATCAATTTTTCATTTTATTTTACATTAAAAGTAGGATCTTATGATTCTCGATCTGATTTTACAATCCAATCCATCAGTCTCTCCCAACGATCCTATATGGGATCCCGATTTTAACAACTTTGATTGCCAATGGCGTTTAGCATTGCCGAAGGCAATTGTATTGGTGGCCAAAGAGATTGTGAATAGGAGAGAGGACGTGAGAGGAGAGAGACATAGAGAGGAGAGAAAAGAGTTTAAGAGTTCTCTCAGTCATTGAGAGAGAGATGTGAGAGGGATGGAAAGTTTGAGACAAAGAAAGAAGAGTGGATTTGATTTCGGTTCAAAGGGTGCCACGTGACTCACGGGGAGTCGAAGGGAGTCTTTTGTGTAGATTAAACATTTTCCTTTGGGAAATAGTAATTTGAATTTGAGTGATTGTCAGTTGTAACATAAATATTAGTTATATAAATTTTGAATAATATTACTTATCACGAAAATTAAATTTAAGATAATATATATGATTGTGTTTGTAAAGAAATATTATACATTTATTAGTGAGATCTTACATAGTTCGAACTACACACTTAAATATTGGCTATGTTTTTTTTTATTTATTATTTGATAACCAAGTGTTCGAGTTAGATTATGCGCACCTTGACTAAGTTCTGATATTCTAAAGTTAATGATCAGACAAACCTTCAATAGCCCAAAATTTGAAATGTTTGGACTTCTAAATATTGGCTATTTAACCAACAATCATTAGGGCAACCAATTTTAATTTAATTTGCCTGCCATGTCATAACCATGGCTCATAATAACAAAAATAAAACAATAATTTTTAGGGTAAATTATAAATACATCTTTGAAATTTGTTTAAAATATGGATTGTCCTTTGGGGTTTGAAAAATTACAAATATCCTATTATCGAAAAAAATTATTTAATAGAATTAATTGAAAAAATAAAATTTATAACTGCTCTTCTATACAATAATAAAATTATCTCAATTATTAATTAAAATATATTTTTGACATCATTAAAAATTGTTAATTGATTTGATATTTTTTTAATAAAATGAACCATTTATTATGAAATTAAAATTTCAAAAGGTGGAATGTAATTTTTAAAATTACAGCAGTTGATTTGTATTTTAAGAAAATATCAGACGGTATATTGAAAATTTACAATAGTTTGTTTAGAGCGTATATGGGAAATTCTAACATACACACTATTGAAAAAGGTGTATCATATGCATCCCTAATTATATTATTTTATTCTCTAGTTATGACTAATATTTTTTCTTTTATGACATTATTTTAATTATGACTCATGAGTTCTTTAGTTATGTCTTATATTGTGTTTAGTTATGACATTTTTATTTTTTTTAAAATTATGACTTAAAAAATATGAAGTTATACTATTTTCTTATTTAGTTATAAGGTGCATATGGTATACACCATTTAAACTCTCAATCTATTAAAATAGGGAGTCTTTTTTTTTTTTTTTTTTTGATTGGGCTTCTCTCATATTGGGATCACAATATGAGAGAACTTGAGGGATCCATGGAGCCTACCATTGGTCCCATTTCAATTATCTAAATCGTTCATTTTCTAAGACTCGTTAAGTAGAATATTCATGTAAAAAGTCAAGATGATCGAACATCGATAGTTATATAATTGAATCAAATTTATATTATAAAAAATAGATAGTTATTCTTAAAATTATATTTGTCATATATTTTTTTAAAACAAATATGATTCAAAAGTGATTCTACTTACACCACTAGTTTACCTATTTACACCTTCCATCTCATTACTCTACTAACAAAAATTGTGATTCTTATTACACCCATTATACTACCAAAACTAATCCTAAACTAAAAACTCTTCAAAACCGTTTCAGTTTTGTCGCATTACACCGATAGCTTTTGGTAATATAATGCTAAAAATTTGAATTACTCATTGCCGTGTTACCAGACAAACTAATTTTTTTCCAACTATTTGTTACCGTTCAATTGAATGATTTAACTTTACTTTAACAAAAAATTAATTAGAGTCCATTTATAAATTGCCTATTCGGTGATATATTGTTATACAAATTAGATTATTCCAGTATCATATTGTCAAACTAAAAAAAATTTGTCGAGTCACATGTGGCTTTAAGTGCGTTCTAGATTGTCTTCATTATTGTTGTATTAAAGGCATGTTTTCGTTTCAATGTAATCAATATCTCTTATAGCATACTCTTTGACATGTCAAGTAATAAAGATGTTTCCTCCTCAGATAATCTACCAGCAAATTATACTTGCATTGCAATAAGTAGAAGTATAATCATTCCAAACAAAAAAACAAAAAAATATAAATTAAACGAATAATAAAGCTAGAAATGCACAGTAATGAGTAATCGAACAAATTAAAAACGTTGGGCTTTGGGTTACCGAAAATGTATCTTTTATTCGGCAATGGGTTATCGAACATAAATTTTTTGTTCGGCAATGTGATTCCGGACTATTTTATTTTGTTCAATTTTGATATACCGAACAAAAATCGAAGAACTCTTTCAAAAAATGAAATGAAAAACCTACTAAACAAATAAAAAAAACTCACTTTTTTTTCATCAATTGATTTTTTTATGATCAAAACACTATAATTTTCACTTTTTGAAAAGAAATATGTAGCAAAAAAGAAAAACTAAGGAGAAAAGAAGAGCAATAGGGATTGAAGAGTAGAGGTGAGAAGCGGATATTCTGATTCGTCCAAACCGATTGAACCAAACTGAACCATCGCATTTTGGATGGATGTCTGATGACGAGCGAACAATTGCAGATTGATTTTTTCCAATCTGCTTAGTTTTGGATGGATGGCGGATTTGAGGTTCTTTTGGCCGCAACTAAACCGCCAAACTGCAAGCACCCCTAGTAATTTGTAAGACTTTGTGTTTTTAATTTGTTTAGATATTCTATTTGTGTTTTCAATTGAAAAAGAGTTTAGATATTCTGTTGTGTTTTCAATTTAGAAATCTTTTTATCAAATGGCAAGGATTGATATTTGGTATTTTTGTGTGAAAAAATATAAAGCTTAATTTTGTCATTTTTTTTAAAATCAAATTAAATATTTTTTGAATAAAAAAAAAGGAATGAAATAGTTTTGATAATGCATAATTTTCTTATATGTATTTATTATTGATATTTAACAATTTACTTGATAATCTTTTGATTATGTTGAGTTGGATTGTTATCTAATAAAAAATGTTGACAAATTGTTGTATTATATTTAAAATTTATAAAAGTTTAAACTGTCAAACTGATTCGCATTCATCCGTTAATCCGCCAATTCATTCAATCCGCATTTGTCAATTCGGTGGACGGATACGGATTGATTTTTTCCAATCCACCGATCGGCAGACGAATGGCGGAATAGAAGTTTTCCAACCGCAATTGAACTGCGAACACCCCTATTGAAGAGCAATGGGTGTAAAGAGGTAATAAAATATATTTAATTTTAATCTTTTTTCCTTAAAAATAATTTCATACATGGGTAAAATTAAAATAAAATAAAAAATTAAAAATCTTATATGAAGTGCATAAAGAGATAAACTTATAGTGTAAATAGAATCACTCATAATTCAAATATATAACTATCAATATTTAATTATTTTAATTTTTTATATAAATATTTCAAAAAAATAAACGATTCAAATAATTAAAATTAATTTCAAAACCAACCTATCAAATCCAAATATTCTATTAAATTGAGATTCCAGCTTCAGAAAAATCAAACCCTTCTTTTCTTTAATGTCAAAATTCAAGTTCTCTGAAAGAAGTTTGACCAAACCCTCCCCCAAATTATCCAATTGACCGTGTCAATCTGCCACGTGGTGGTGGGTGGGGATGCTGACAAGGCACTCTACATCCAAACCTAAAAAAAATGGGGGCGATAATTGAGACCCTTTCTAATCGCCACTCTACGACTTTACAGGTACGTGACGGGTGGTAATTAGAGGAGGAGGAATAAAAAAAAAAATAGCCAATCAAATGAAAAGGGATCAAGAAAGTGGGAAAAGAAGAGGGTCCAAGTCATTATTCAAAAATCTATTAAATTTTTTATTAATGTCGTATGCCACACTTACGTAAAATTTTTGATAAATTTTTTAAAATATCTTAGAATTTTTAAATCTAGTTGGATACGATACTACTGAACCCAGCACCGAAACAGAACAGAAATTGGTTATTCGATTCGGCGGCGGCGACGACGACGACGATGAAGGTCATCCACGTTCCGTGCTTGGAAGACAACTACTCCTACATGTACAATTCCATCCGATTTTCTCTTATTTCTCTTTCTCTCTATATGTATATAGGAGTATTATGTTTTTGCGGATTGTTTTCAATTGATTCTTCACTAGGGCTTTCAATTTGATTAAACGATTGTATGTGTATGTGTATGTTTGTGTGTCATGGATGATTGTTTTATGTATGTAGTAATCATATGCTGTGAATTGTGTTTGCTTGCAGAATCATAGATGAAACAACCAAGGAAGCTGCAGTTGTGGATCCAGTTGAACCTGAAAAGGTTCTTCGTGTGTGCGACGAGAACTGCGTTCACCTAAAGTTCGTCCTCACCACTCACCATCACTGGTCTGTTCTGTTCTGCTTTCCATTCTTCAAATTTATCAACTCTTTCCAATTATACTCTCATTCAACACGGTAGAGGTTGACTTTCAATTTGATATTAGGTCTTTTGGTTTAAGTGATGGCTTATCTATGATTCTTTCTTGTTATTGAACAAATAAGTAGGACTGTAAGTAGTAGGTTGTTCAAACTCCGTTTGATAACTTACCAAGTAAGATTATGTTTAAACTTGGATTGTTTATATAACGTGCTGATCTCCAATGAGCTTTTAACTAGCCGAATACAAGTCGAGCTTGAGCAGCTTGATTTTTTTTAGTGCTTCTCGAGCATAGTAATAGATTGTTCAAGGTTGATTTGAAAACTTAACGAGCTTAAAATTGTGGTCAAGTTTGGCTTGTTTACATAACGAGTCGATCTCAATGAGTTTTTAATGAGTCGAATACGAGTAAAGCTCAAGTACCTTGGTCCGTTTAATAGCCCTGCAAATAAGGGTTTGACTTCACTCTAGTTGGTGAGAGGTCCGGTCTTGTTCAGTTGAGCCCGTGGGTTTGACCACAGATATTATTAGAGTTATTCATCTTGTAGGCTCTATGATTAGATCTTACATAAAAAAATTAAAAAAAAAAAAAATTGATTGATTAAATAATCATAACCAAATAATTTTATCACATGTGGGATGACAAGTATTGTTTTGAATATAGTATAAGAAGTACAGGCACATCACATGACACAGACACGTCAATACGCAAATTTTCAAATTATGTAGGACGCGACATGTGGAGACACATGCAAAATATATAATTTTATATATTTATTATATATCATAATAATATGAGGATAAATAAGTATTATATGTCATATATATGAATATTTAAGTCAAAGATTTTAAGTTTAAAGAAAAAGAATAGTTATAAATTTATATTATTTTTGTTTTATCATTGGATTTCAAGTTATTTTATTTAAATTTATAATGTATTTTATGTGTGTCTAAGTTCTGGGAAGTGACCGACTAGTGTTGGTGTCAGATATGACACATTACCTTTTTTGAAGAGTCTCTGCTTCTTAAAAAATAGTTGTTCATCTCTTAAAGGATAAATTGCGTTGGTTTAAAATACATAATAAGCCCATACAAGTTTGGCATAATTACATTGGGTTTCTCTAACGTTTTAATTCATATAACGCTTAGTCTCCTTTCATTAGTAATTCGTTAGTCATTTGGATAGAGAAATAATATTGTCATATATTGTACATTGAATGTATATTTTTTACCTTGTTTATATTTGTTTCTTCACATCATCTGCATTAGTTCTGTCCATTTAGCCTTAATAAAAGGGAGGTTGGACCATGTAATTATGCCAAAACTATGGGACTTATTTGTTAAAATCCACCTACTCTCCACCTACTTCACCCACTTAAACCTACTCCACTAAACCTAACCCACTACACCACTACCACCTCACCTACTCCACTAAACCTAACCCACTACACCACTACCACCTCCACTTCACCTACTCCTTACCTACTACACACTCACCCTCTTCTATATATATAGGAATCATGAATCATTGTAATAGATATCAACTACAACATTATATCAATCAATAATACAATCATTTCTCTTTATACATTAAATTTCTACATGGTATCAGAGCAAGGTTAAGCTCTTGGTGCTCTTCGCCTTCTGGCGGGCGGCAACTTTGCCTTAACCGCCCGCCAGACCTCAACCAATTAAAACCTACCAAAACCTCCAACCACTGCAGCAACTCAAACCACTGCTAGCTCGAATTGACGCCAACTCTTCTCGCCAAGATGAAGCTTACTGTAAAGACTCTCAAAGGCAGCCACTTCGAAATTAGGGTTCAACCCACTGACACCATCATGGCGGTTAAGAAAAATATTGAAGATGTGCAAGGAAAAGACAATTATCCATGTGGACAGCAATTATTGATTCACAATGGAAAGGTTTTGAAAGATGAAAGTACTCTGGCAGAGAACAAGGTCTCTGAAGATGGTTTTCTTGTTGTCATGCTTAGCAAGAGTAAAACTTTGGGCTCAAGTGGGACCTCATCCACCCAGCCTGGATCTACAACTCAACCAATTTCTAATCCTACTTCTGCACCTGAAGCTCCTGTACAAGCACCGGCCCCAGAAATCACCTCGTCTGGTTCCAATGTGGCAACAGCTAATGCTCCTTCTGATACGTATGGTCAGGCTGCTTCCATTTTGGTTGCTGGTTCTAACCTTGAGCAGACCATTCAACAAATAATGGATATAGGTGGTGGCAACTGGGACAAAGAAATAGTTACCCGTGCACTTCGAGCTGCTTACAACAATCCAGAGCGAGCTGTGGATTACTTGTATTCAGGTATTCCAGAAGCAGCGGAAGTTGCAGTGCCAGTGGCTCATTTGCCTGTGAATCAGGCAACTTCTGAGGGGGCTGAAACACGTGCAGCAGCAGCTGCACCCATCTCTGGAGCACCTAATTCATCTCCTTTTGATTCTCTCTCTCTGCTCTCTTCGATCCCTGAAAGTGTCAATTTGGGTTTTCATTCACATTCTCTCTCTCTCATCTTTCCACTTTCAAACCCACAATCCTTTTTTTTAATCAACCCACTACCTCACTTTCTTTAAACCCCACTTTCACTCACACTCACATGGGCTTGTCCCATTCTCCTCTCATCTTTTCAACTTTTCTTTCAACTTTTTTTCCAAAGTATTTGATCTGCCCAAGACGTGGCACAACACTTTATTTTATATATTATTATTATTCTTATTATTGCAACAAAAAAAAAAAAAAAAAAGAAGGCAAAATTGCACACCAAACCTTCCCTTATTTTATTCATGTCGGGCCTCACCCCGATCACCATTTTACATAAAAAAAAAAAAAAAAAAATCAATCAATAATACAGGCGGGATTTTTCTTCTCTACTCTGCCGCCTGTCTTTTCTTCTTGCCTCCGTCCTGGACGGCCCTTGACGGTGTTGCCTCCGTGCTTCCTAGACCACCAAGCAAGTTTCCTCCTCCCTGCTCCTCCACTGCAGCATATGGTGGACCTCCAAATCGGAACATCACGGTGGCCTTCCGCTTCAGCTCCTTGTTTTCTGCCTTTAGCACACTTATCTCTGCTCGCGCATCCTTATACATGCGTTGGAGCAGAGCCAGCTGGGAGTTTAACTGTTGCACCTCATTTGTCCTGCTCTGCAGCCGGTGCGACAAGTTTGTGACCGCAGTCATGGTTTCCACACATGACTTCAGAGTATACTGATTGGCCTCAATATCAGTTTGCACCGCCATTTTTTGCTCCACCAACCGCATCGGAAAGTTCAACGGAGCAAAACCAGAGGTGTTTGGTTGAGGTTCACTGGCCACCGCACCAGTTATTTCTCTTGTGGGCTCGTTCAGTTCTGGAAAGAGCGTGAGCAGACCACAGGAAGAGGAGGCCATGTTTTGGGTAGCTGGACGGGAAGAAGAGGCCATGTTGCTGAGTGTTTCAGAGACGGGTTGGTTACAGAGTATTACAGAGTTTCTCTCTCAGGCAAGGAAGAGTTTTTCAGAAGTTTTTAGCAGGTTTTCTGCCTCAGCCTCCGCATTGATTTATATAGAACATGACGAAGAGGCCGACACGCGCACTGTCGCTCACGTGCCTCGCCGCGTCTCCGGCTCACCTTTTGATGGCTCGACGCTTTCTGTCGGGCACGACTTTTGATGAAGTGGGCGCGCCTTTTGAGGGCGCAACTTTTGATGGCACGCCTTTTTATGGATTGGGCACGCCTTTTGATGGCACGCCTTTTGACAGATTGGGCACACCTTTTGAGGGTGCGACTTTTTAAGGGTCCGACAAGACTCTGTAAACTGTCCCGACATTGATTCCGGTTAGTTTCTACAAGGGTCCGACAAGACTCTGTAAACTGTCCCGACATTGATTCCGGTTAGTTTCTACAAGGGTCCGACAAGATTCTACAACGTTATGACACCACCATACAGTGTCCTCTCCAACGTTATGACACCCCCATACAGTGTCCTCTACAACGTTATGACACCACCATCCAGTGTCTTCACCAATGGTCTGACACGACCATACAGTGTCTCCTATCCTCTTTTATTTTTATGTATTTTCTTGTTTTGTTATTCTCTCCAAACTCAAGTTGGTTAGTTCTTATCCCCCTTGAGTTTGCGGGGGGCTGTTAAAATCCACCTACTCTCCACCTACTTCACCCACTTAAACCTACTCCACTAAACCTAACCCACTACACCACTACTACCTCACCTACTCCACTAAACCTAACCCACTACACCACTACCACCTCACCTACTCCACTAAACCTAACCCACTACACCACTACCACCTCCATTTCACCTACTCCTTACCTACTACACACTCACCCTCTTCTATATATATAGGAATCATGAATCATTGTAATAGATATCAACTACAACATTATATCAATCAATAATACAATCATTTCTCTTTATACATTAAATTTCTACATTATTGTGTGTTCTCCAAATGTCAATGAGATCAGTGTAATTTACTCTTTTTTAAAAGACAAATATGATGAAATCATGCAGTTCCAATCATCAGATCAATATGAATTTTTTCATGGATGATTTACACATTGAGGCCTACAAAATGATGACTTGCATCATTGGAAGGGACCTATGGTGGGGCCCACAAGCCCAACTGGGCAAGTAATTGGTGCTGCATGGTGAACAGACCAAAAAGTTGTTGTTTGGCTTGAATGCTTACCTATTCTTATGAATGCTTGTATATATGATAGGGATCATGCAGGCGGAAACGAGAAGATTAAGGAATTGGTGCCCGGGATTAAGGTTTACGGTGGTTCACTTGATAATGTGAAGGGGAGTACTAATAAGCTGGAAAATGGTGATAAGTTGTCTCTTGGGACCGATATCCAGATATTGGCTCTTCATACACCTTCGTATGTGTTATTACTCTACTCTGTTCCTTGTAATATATCACTGATTACTATGTCTATCGTCTACCCTAGTTTTTACATATTTGAATTTCGAGTGTATAAAATCAATTTTCTTTGAATTTTTGCCAGTATGGTTGTGATTGAATTGCAGTTTCTTTCATGGTGAAGTATCCTTAAACAATAGAACCAACCATATAACCGACCACTGGAAAATGATACGACCTCAGAAAAATGATGGTGTATTGTGTGGCCTGCCACTCAAGAGGTGGTTCCACTCATGTTGCTCCACCTGTCGGTTCTGTGTTTGGTTCTGTGTCTATACTCTGTAGAAGTCAATCTTTAAAGTATACTCATGTAGCTTGATTATTTGGTTGATTTGAATACTAGTATGTTAACTTTTGTCTCATTTATGTTTACTTGTTAATTTGATCCACTTTCATCAGCCACACCAAAGGTCATATAAGTTACTATCTGACTGGAAAAGACGAAGAGAACCCTGCTGTTTTCACTGGAGACACACTGGTGAGTGAAGATGGTGCTCTCATTTAATAACCTTTCTCATACTTGCACATTGATGACCTTCTTTACCAAGATTTTATAGAATATAAATACAAGGTTGGATTTTATAACCGGTTGGGGATAGAGAAGCTGTAAGTAACTAATCTTTCTACACTTTTGGCAATTGAGGGTGGAATTTAACTGAATTAAGTTTAGCAAGATTTCTTGAATGGAGTAATGATTTTGTCTTCTAGTGCTCAAGTAGAGATCAGTTCTTACTTTTGCTGTAAAGGAATATTGTAAAATGTTTGAAGTTTGAAACACCGTTGGCTGCACTATTCATTAGCAGGTTTATGTTGGTGACGGGGCTGGTTTTCATTTTCTTGGGTGAAAAGTAGCTTATATGTTCTTGAACTCTTTCAGTGATCAATGCATCTCTCAGCTGAAAATTGTGTGGTCTTTAACAATTGATATTGATCCTTTCATTCCTGTGTGTAGTTTGTTGCTGGTTGTGGTAAGTTTTTCGAGGGCACAGCAGAACAAATGTATCAATCTCTCTGTGTGACATTGGGTTCGTTGCCAAACCCAACACGAGTTTATTGTGGCCATGAGGTAATGCTTATCTATATTCTTTTAAAGATATTATGGAATTATAGCTTTGGTGGTATGACACTGTGACAGCAAGCAATCCAAGGGTGTCTAACCCACCCTATATAAAATAATTGCAGTTTTTATTTACTTCAAAGTCATCACTAAAGAACTTAATTTACTGTCATATGCTCTATATGCCTCCACAGACTATCTTCACATTATAGCGTGTTATGGTGTTAATAACAAATAAATTTATATGTTGCATGGGTAAAATTATTTTCCTTCAAAAAACAAACTAACTTTTTGTGGAGACGTGTTACGTGTTTTGCATTGTGATTTATTATTCCTTTGGTGAACTAGCTCTCAGTCCTTCCTCCTATAAGATTAGTCATGTAGAAATGCTATTTATTTAGTGTAGCTCTATGTGCTTCAAGTCTTGGGGGCCTTACGATCAATTAAAACATTATCGCCGGTTTAGGAAAAGCCTAAAATAGGATAAACTTATCATTCAATTTAAGCCCCAAGAGAGTTGTAATGGTAATAATGAGTGTACAAACCTCAACACATTCTGCATTTGAATTGCGATGTCATTTGGAAATGCATTTTTTTTTTTTTTAATATAATTAAATTAGTAATCTTATGCATTCTGATTTGTTCAACCTTAGAGAGGCTCCTCCATACTCTTGAAGCATGATGAATCTAAACAATCCATTCTACTACTAACCAAGCAGCTTCGTAAAGTGCAACCTCAACCATAGATATGATCTTGAAGACAACACAACCAAGACGGATCATGTGCACCTATAAGATCTTTTTGCCTAAACCTTATATGTTGCCAGAACCTTCTTTCGTTGCAGAATAATATGTTCTTTTTGGATTTGTTCTGCCATGAGTATTTTACCACTCAGTCAATCTGTCCCATTTAGCATGAAATCCATGGGTCAATTGCTCTTATTTTGAAGTTTCATTGTCCAGTTGATATGATAGTTCCAAGTATGTTGCATAACATCACAACATTCCTACCAAGGGAGTCCTGATCTGGTTCCAATATGCATTAGCGAATGCCAAGCTTAGTTGCACGATTCTCTTGTAGCTGTTAGCACAGGTCTTTTTTTTGTTCCCAAGTACAAACTAATATTTTTGGTTTACGACTCTTCAGTATACAGTGAAGAATCTGCAGTTTGCTCTGACAGTTGAACCAGAAAATGCCAAGATAGCACAAAAGTTGTCATGGGCTCAGCATCAGAGACAGGCTGGCCTTCCCACTGTTCCCTCAACCATTGAAGAAGAATTGGAAACTAATCCATTCATGCGGGTGGATCTGCCAGAGATCCAGGTATTATTTTTTCTCTTATGATAGTTACCTCCCGTGAGTTGGTAAATAGTTTACTGAGATCATTATGGCGCTTGTATAGGCCCTGTTTGGTGCATTTTCTAACAAGCTGGTAGTTAATAATCATAAATTAGAAGCTAAAAACGCTTCTCTCTTGTTTCTCAATAATAAGTTTTTTTGAGCTTAATTAAGTTGTAAACAAAAGTCGCACCAAACACTCTCGCAGAAAAAAAACCTATATGCAACTTCATAAGCTAAATAGCCCCATAGTATGGCACTGGAATTATAGCACTGCGTAATTTATGCTTATTTGTTTTCATTATACTATGTTTTCTCCAAATACCATCATCAGTGAATGCCCCAAAAAACCTACTACCATATCAAAACAAAGCACATTTCTTGTGGCATACAACCTTTTCTTAAGTAGATTGTTGCGAACTTTTTCAGGCAAAGGTTGGTTGCAAGTCCCCCATTGAAGCCATGAGGGAGATAAGGCAACGCAAGGATAATTGGAGAGGATGACAATCAAGGATCTGACTGCGATGATGTTATGTTGTTTCTGTTCTGTTCAGTAAACTTGTGGTATGTGGGCGCCTGTAATAATACAATACTTCCACTTGACTCGGGTTGTGTAAGTACACTATCATCGCTGTTGGAATGTAGCTAATGAATATGTTCTGTGTCGTGTGAAATCCTTCTTTCATCAAAGTGTTGCTCACAGTTGCTCCACTCCTATCTTCATTCAATCGTCTCAATATCCTTCCCAAATTGAATGGAATTTCTGCTTCTCAGTTGTGGTTTTTTTTTTTTTTTTTTTTTCTCAAATTTTTCTTTTTTGGTTTTCTGTCTCCTAAGAGGCTTGGTGGGAGCTTAAAATTCCTGATCTCTTCATTTCTTCAGGAAATAACCTTTTCTGCACCATGGGCTCATGGACAGAGTTGGAGCAAGGTAAACAAATCTCTTAAGAAAGCATTTGTATACCCACCCCCCAAACTCTCTGATGAACCTGTCAACTCTGTCCTAATCCTAAATATCAGCTTGGAGAGCAATTTTCTTTTCTTTTCACTGGTTTAGTGGTTAAATTTGGACATATCATTCTTGGGTTTTAAACCTCAGGGTAGTTATTTGAGAGAGCTACATGTAGGTGGGAGAAGGGGAAAAAAATCACCCCACAACTTTTCATTTGCATCTCACCATAGACACACATATCATTCTTGGGTTTTGAACCTCAGGGTAGTTATTTGGGGAACTATATGTAGGTGGGAGAAGGAAAAAAAGCACCCCTACAGTCTTTCATTTGCATCCACCACAGATACACTTGTACTTGCCATATGTTCGTAATTTTTTTCTTCTTTTCTCACCTACATGTGGTTCCGTCTAGTTAATTTGTGCCAATATCAAAGATACCTAATCTACTCTTCATAGATTTCAATGGTTTGTATAAATTGTCGCTAAAATTTACAATTAGTGACATTTTTCTGTGATCAATTTTTAAAATTGTCGATGAAAGTTAAAAATTAGCAATTTTTTTTGTGACAATTTTTTTTTAACTGTCGTCAAAACTTATAATTAGTGATAAATTTCAAGTTGTCTCTGAAAATTAACAATTAGTGACGTTTTTTAATAGTGTTTGATGAAAGAGGCTATTAATTATCATAAGATTTATTAGACAATAAGTCCACCTATTAAGACTTACACGTAAGTTTGCCAAATAATATTTATAAATAGTTAAAAGGATTTTGGTATAATTAATTTGAATAGAGTGGGTGTTTGATTCAAAATGAATAGATTTTAATAGGGGCGGGCTTTCCTCCGGTTGGTGATCCGACTGGAGGGTATTGTTGGGCCCGTGGAGGCTCATCACGGGTCTCGTTTCGATAATCTGAACTGTTCAATGTGTAGAACTTATCGAGTACTATTTGTCTGTGTAAAACTTGTCGAGTACTATATGTATGTAAAAAGTCATATTAATCGGATATCAATAATTATATGATTAAATCAGTTTTGTAAAATAAAAAAGTAGACGATAAAAAAATAAACAATTGACAGAAATTTGATCTGATGAGATAACTATTGATATATGATCAACGTGATATTTTATATGCATATAGTACTCAATAAGTTCTACATATTAAATGGTTCGGATTATTAAAACGGAACCCGTGGTGAGCCCCATGGACCCGACAGTACACATGGGACCCAACAGTACACTCCAGTCGAGTCACCGATTGGAGGGAAACCCAGCCCATTTCAGTATAACATTTCTCTGAATATTTATTTGGACAAAAAGAATTTCCGAATTATGTCAGCTGCATTTTTCAATAAATTGCAGCTGTCCCATTTTATTAAAAAACGCTCACCAGGGCCGAGCATGCATTTCATGACTTCAATAAAATAAGCACTCTTTATATTTGTTTTTGTTTTTGTTGTTGTTGTTGGGAGAGGGCAATTTTTTTTGGGGTTTCTCTTATCAAAGCTGATACAAGTTATATATACATTGCCCAAGTAACAAAATATACAAAACTACATGTGAATGTCTTGTTGGTGAATAACTAGGGCTTTGGTTTAGTAACTACGTAACATTACTTGATGGTGTAAGATTGTAGATTTGACTTTAGGAGTCTAATATTTTATGATATTTATTTTTCTCTTTATGGGAGTTCAATGGTAGTTGTTGAGTTTAGAGCAACTCCAACGTTACTTCGTTTTTTTATCAACTACAGCATAAATGAGAAACCTAACTATTTTTTCTCTTATAAAAAAAAATATATATATATATATATATATATTTTATTTTATTTATTTGCTCAAATGCTACTCTTTATTTTATTTACTTATCCATGTAAATTATTTCAATAGCCTTCCAAAACTCTTCAATGGTAGGTAGCCTGATTTTTTTTTTTTTTTTTTTTTTTAAGTAGTTATTATAGTAACTAGCCGTTGAATGTAGTAAAATAAGATGAGACTTGGCTATCATAGCCAACAAATGTTTTTTAAGGAATATATTGGAAATACTCTTTTAGAGTAATTCTAATCATACTCTTCATTTTTCACTAATTAAAATAAATAAATAAATAAGTGTAATTCTTTATTTTGCCTAATTTATTTTCTAACTATGTATTTCAACGCTACTCTTTATTTTACCTATTTATATATACAAACTGTTTAAAAAGTTTCTCAAGCTAACTTATTAGAGTGATTAAAATATGATAATGTTAGTTATAATGTCTCATTTAAAAAATCCATTAGAGATACTCTTAAACTTGGTGATTGGCTGTTGAGCTTTGTGATTTTTCTAACTATTGTTAAACTTGTATAGTGCTTCTCATATTCATAACTACTCTTCTTTTGACACCCAAAAAAAAAGTCATATTGGTGAATGAATTTACAGTCCGACTCCTGAGTTTTGTTTATGGTCTCCGTTTGTGTCAACATAAAATATTTTACTTTTGAAAAATATTTTTCATGTAAAATTTTGTTTGTTTTGTTTTTATTGGTTGGTTAACCAAAAAAGTAAGTAAGATATTTTTTAAATAAAATATTATCCATCATAAAGCATAAAATGATTTAGCTGTACAAATTTCATAAGTTTTTTTTTTCATAACAGTCGATACTACTTGACATATATATCAAACCTCACTGCTTTCATATGGGCTCATTTTAGATCCATCGAGACGATCCAAACCGTTAATATGTAAGGCTCGTTGAGTGCTTCATCCTTGTAAAAAATCACAATGATTGGATATCAATAATCACTTGATCAATTCACATTTGTATGAATAATTTATTTTTAAGAGCATAACTACAGTTGACACAATTTTGGTTTTTTTAAGTAATTATTGATATTCGATCAACGTAATTTTTTGTAGGGATGAAGTATTCAACAAACTCTACATATTGAACGGTTCGAATTATCAATATAGCCTTTGTAGTGGGCCCATGAAAGCCCAACAGCATGCTCCAATCTGATTTCGAACTGGAAAGAAGCCACAGTCATACAAAAAGCTTATATATAACGATGTGTCACATTTATATTTACTCATTGAAAGTTAAAATTTCCTTTCCTATAATTCACAATTGTAAGGGTGTCATTGCCGCGTCATTTGTGTTCAATTCTACATCAAAATTATATATGAATATCATTTTCTTTTATTTTTTTTCATTTTTAAAGTTTACTTTTATAATTAGTTCTTTATTAAGATTTTTATTGTAGAGAATATTTGAAGTGTTAATCAAACGAATGAAAAAAAAATATATTTTTAGGCAAAATCATTTTACATGAAGACTTCGTTTGTTTCATCATAAAATAGTTTACACCATTAAATACTTTTCATGTAAATATTACTGCCAAAGTTCAAAAATAATTTGTGAAAGATCAAACTAAAGTTCAAAATTGTCCTAACATTACCACCAAAGGCACAAAATTTCAAATGAAAGTGATTTGCAAACAGAATTTTTCTACAAAAAAATTTACTAGAATAATGCATTAATGACAATTTTGAAATACTAAGGTCTCGTTTGGTAACCTTTAGTTTTAGTTAAAAAGTCATTATAAGTTATCAAATCATTCTCTTTATTATTCTGCACACCTTTTCATAAAAAGTCAAAAAATTATTAAAATAGCATATTCCCCAACAAGGCTAAGTCAATTTTATGGATCTTTTGATTTAGAGTAATACTATAAACCCACCCCATCCTTATCAATCTAGAAATTATTTAGAATTTTCATCTTGTGGTTCAGATTTATTCTATACATGGATCTCACACCACACAAATTCAATCACAACCACACAATCTCATTTGGGATAAATTCAGAAAAGTTAAGAATGAGTGGTTAAAATTATTCTTTGATTTAAAATGAATCCATTTGACACATCATTTTATATAAATTTTATGTATAACTTTTTTTTTTTTTTTTTGGACCAATTTCTACTTCCTTTTTTGTTTTTGGGCAAATTATATATACCCCTTTGAGGTTTGGCTAAATTACAAATACCCCCCTGAGATTTGAGAAATTACAAATTTTCTCCTGAATGCTATATTTGCATAACAAATTATGGGGTAATTTGTTATGAAATTTAAACCTTAGTGGGCAAATTGTTATGCAAATACAAACTTTAGAGGGCGGGATGTAATTTCTGAAATCTCGGGGAGATATCTGTAATTTAGCCAAATCTCAAGAGAGGTATATGTAATTTGCCCTTTGTTTTTAAAATGAATAATGCATCAATTGCATAAAAATCATTTTTGTTTGGATGTTACTATTCAAACAATTGAATTTTATTCAATTGATACTCGAAAAAAAAGAGTGCGAATTAAGAAACTTTGTGGTGTAGAAAGTTTCAAGTTGAAGTTTAACAATCTATGATTTGAATTGCGTAAACTAGTGATTATTGTGCATTTTATGAAACTCATTTCTGTTTCTATTTTATGAGACTCATTTCGAGTATAATATATATGTAAAAAAATTAAATTAATCAGATATCAGTAACCATTTTATCTAATTACATTATATTTATATATTTAAAATTACACTTACTATTATTTTTTATATACAAATGTAATTTTTGTTAAATAAATTATTAATATCTGTGTGAGTGAATTTCCGATCACACTGTCAACTTAGTATTCAGCTGGAGAGTACTAGCAGAATAGATGACATCTGGCTGACCTGCAACAGAAAGAGAAGATTCCGGCAGTGGTTCGTCCACCCGGGGGCACTCCGACGATCAAGTCAGTATATCTCTCAAAGATAATTAATTACTAAACTCACTGTTCTGAGTATAAATTGCGTACCTTAGACCCATCGAGGGTGCCTTTCTTTTATAGCTAACTCAATCCTAGTCCCTATAGAAGCCTAGCTTCAATGGACTTTAGCTCAGTACTTATCCTGGACTCTCCAAGAGATAAAGATAAACTCCCTAAGAGTGTTATCCTTATCCATGCTGAAGTTCTTCCTTATTCCTGGACTCTTGCCTTATCCGCTTATCTCAGATTCCGATATCTTTGGAGATAACTTCGGCCTAGTCGAGATCACCTCGGCGTCATAACCTGGACACGTGGCACATCGGCTGACACGTCGGCGTCACCTTGGCCATGTGTTGGGAACTCGAAAATATATCCCCACAACTGCCCCCTAAGTTCTATTACCTCGACATTCTGAAGTGATGGAACCTATATCTGTACTTCTTTCTAGTATATCAGCTCAAAATTTCTCAGCCGAGACAACCGTTAAGGCCGACATGTCTCTTTAAAGAACAAGGATCCCAAGAGCTCTTCTTAAGCGTATGAGCTATCATACACAATAATTCAACCATTTTAGCCACGTACCTTCCCCTTATTGGATCGTGCTTGTGGCGTGCCTGTAAGCCGTCTCGCGCCTGCGTGCGCCGTCTGACGAATCCGTCATTCTAGGCTCATTAATTTTATTTTGCCATTGTTTCAAGTTTTAACAAAACTTTTCCCCCTCTTCCATCTTTTCACTTTTCTTTATCGTTTCTGAGGCTCTATCTCTCTCTCTAGCTTTTTCAAATCCTCCATTGTTCCAAGCTTTCAAGCTTTGCTGCCACCGTTATTTACCTCCTCTGACAAGATTCTTGCTACTCTTCTCCACTGCTGTCGTTCGTCTGACTTCGGTGAACTTCAACACCAGTTTCCTTTTTTCTGGTAAGTCACCGTTCCTCTTGGTTTTAGTTTCTTGTTGCCTTTCAAGAAGTTTCACTTTATTTATCTGTTGTTGTTGCTGTTTCTGCTCAAGTATTTGATTTACGAATCATGTATTCGAGCACATTTATCTCACGCTTTTGTCTATGCCCAATTTATGTCTTAAATTCACACTGTTCACACATTTGTTGAATGTTGCCACTGTTCTTGGTCTGTTACACCTGTCTTGTGTTTCTTGATGATCCTTCACTGTTTTTGACTCTGAATCGCATTACCTGTTTCTGTTTTCTTGTGACTTTTCCAGATTCGTGTCGTCAATCTTAATCTCCATAGTTTTAGGTTTGGGACTTGTTTATAGAACCCATTTTAGAAAAAACTGAAACGATTCCCCACAGATTCTGTGTATTCTTAGGCTTTAGCCGAGGTCCCTAAAACCCTCCAAAGTACTCCCTTCTGAAAATCCAACTCCTTCTAGTTAAGCCGATATCATGGGTATGTGGAAACATAGGGTAGACACCCCGACCAAGTTAGATCACTTTAGGCGTGAGTTTGACATCCCGGGTGACGTCTATCTGAGGTTGGCTGGGGAAGATGACTCCATTATGCCTACAACTGATTCTATGCGCTTCTCTGTAGTAGCTTTTATCGAGTGCGGACTTCGGCTCCCACTAAATACCCTTTTCCATGAGATACTTCATTATTATAAGCTGAACCCGATGCAGCTTGCCATCAACTCCTACTGAGTCATCAATGGCATAATAGCCTTAGCCAAACAAGAAAACGCTAGGATTACCTTATCCGATGTTCAATACTGCTACACTATGTGTGGCCTAAAAAAGGATATGGGTTACGTTTACTACCTCAAACCGAGGTCCACAGAGTACAAAATTGTTGCCGACCTCCCTGACTCCAACAAGGGAGCTGGGGATGACTATTTCATTACCTCGGGGAACTGGGAGTTCGCTCCAAACGAGGACCTCCATCTCTACCCTCTTCCTCGATCAGTTTTTGTAGAGGGCAATGGTAAGAGCCTTGTGTTCATACTAACTTGTTTTTAAAGTCTTCAATACTTTGTTTGTTTCTAATGTTTGTTTTTCTTGCAGCTCTTCCTCAGCCACCAAAGGGCTTTCGTTAGTCTTTCTTTCCCAACAAAGACTTGAGGAAACTTTTGGATCTGCCAGTCCACAAACGGAGAGCCCCTTTGGTACTCAATTTTATCCCAACCTACAAATTCGCATTGCCCGACGTCCCAAAGAAAAAGAAGAAAAGCCAGTCACCTCCTTCTGGCACAACTCCTCAAGCTACCTCCTCATCTCGGCCAGATCAAGGATCGACCTCTGATCCAGCTGAGCAGCTGTCTACCTCAGCTCCATATCTGATCCCAATATCCCAACGCCGTCGACGACGCCGAGCAGTTTTTGCTGCTGAAATGGGTCGCCAAAAACCAGTCGCTAAGGATCTTTTGGCCAACATTTCATCCTCCGTTGATGCTCAACCAGCTCCAACCCAGCATCCAAAGTTAAAGCAAAAAAGGATAAAGAAGGCTCAGCCAAAGGCAACAGTGACTCAGATTGATTCTGAGGACACCTTGCTAATTTCTAAATTGGCTGAGAGTGAGAAGACCACCTCTATTCCTGAGAAGAGGTCTGCTGAAACACAACCATCCGAATCCACTAGATCAAAAAGGCCGAACCACCTCGGGGTCCCTAAAATATGATGCCCCCTGGGCCCCCAAAATCGTACTGGAGGATAAGCCAGTTAGGGCTGGCGACAGCGCTGATGACATTAATGTTGGCGTTGCCCTTAGTACCGCTCTACTTCTTCCCGGCGATCTCAACCGAAACGCCGAGTTGAGCAAATATGAAAACTATGCTCTGATGCTCCAGCACTCTGTTCAAGTAAGTGTCTTTATTTGGTAATTTTTCTTTCTTTCTCTTTTTTCTACTTTAGAAAATTTTGTAATAACTTATGCTCTGTATTATTTTTTCTCAAGCAATCCAGCACGCCCATTCCTTCTCACTACAATATTTTGAGAACCGGAAGGAACTGGCCGATAAGAAAAGGGTGGTCTCCAGTCTGCAAAAGACCAATAAAAGCTTGCAATCCAAGATGAAGACCTTGGAGGATCAAGCCGAGGCTGCTATAAAGACTCAAAATGACGCTGAAGAAAACACAGAATCCGCTGAGGCCATTAGGAAGGTTCTCGAGGCCCCAAAAAGAGAGGCCGAGGAAAAGATGTCCCAGGCCCAGAAAGAACTTCAGGATGCTCTGGCAACAAAAGAGGCCGAAGTCAAGGCCGCCGACGAGAAGGGATATAATGAGGGGGTGGCCGATGTTATGGCGGATTACGGAAAACAAGTAAAGCAGGCATGCAATAAGGGTTTTACCCTTGGTTGGATGACTTTACTTAAAAAGCTCGAAATTCCCGATGACTCCCCCCTCAGGAACACCGATGTCCTTCCTCTGCCATTTCCCCTAACTCCAAGCCAATCCGATGACGATTCCGAGTCTAAGGAGGAGGTTCTGGTGAGGAAGTCAAAGGAGGCTGCTGGGGTCAAGTCCCCTATTCCAAATGAGCAAGTCCTGGACTTGACTCAAGATGAGGAGGGTGAGGAGGTTCCCAAAGATGCTACTCTTGAGAAAGCATCATCCAACGTACTTCTTGCCGACAAGAGCCTTAATGTAACCCTCCAAGAAATCGATATCGAGCTTGCGGTCGAGAAGGTTGCCGAGATGTCTTCCCAACAGTTGTCTGAACTTCAAACCCAACCATTTGTTGTTGCTGAGGAGTCTTAATTTTGATGTCTTTTTTTCCTTTTTGGAACAATTTGTAAGCTTTGGCCGACATGCTTTCTTTTGAACGTTAATACAACTTTCCTGCTTGTATCTTTGTCTCATCTTTACTGCTCTTGTTTGATTCTACACTTAGAATATTTTGCACATTTTTAATATACACTTCAGTCTTGTGTAACCTTCTCAGGGTGACACGCCTTGTTTATGCAAACCGATAATTTACCTCGGAAAATACCCAAGTACCTCTCTTGGCACAACCTTGGTTTCAACTTGTAAATTTCTTCATAAAATTTCAACAAGTGTTTTACCTTGGTTTAACTTTAACTTGTAAACTTTTCTCAAGTTTCAACAAGTGTTAAACATGATCTCGGTTTAACTTCAACTTGTAAACTTTTCTCAAGTTTCAACAAGTGTTAAACATGATCTCGGTTTAACTTCAACTTGTAAACTTTTCTTAAGTTTCAACAAGTGTTAAACATAATATCGGTTTAACTTTAACTTGTAAACTTTTCTTAAGTTTCAACAAGTGTTAAACATGATCTCGGTTTAACTTCAACTTGTAAACTTTCTCAAGACGAGGTCACCGATTTGAAACTCCCTTGGGTTTACCTTCTTATTATAAACTCTGGCAAGCTGCTGTTGGTATGCTGCGAGCTATATTGCAGCTCTCTCCATTCTTTCTTCTAGTAGATCCAGATCTCGGGCTAATAATACATCATTGGTCTCATTCTCCACTTCCTGGGTTTTGATCCCTAGGATGCCGACTTCCAGAGAAATGATTGCTTCTGTGCCATAAGCCATGGCAAATGTGGATTCCCCTGTTGATCTTCTCGGCATAGTCTGATATGCCCAGAGTATGCTTGGCAGTTCATCCACCCACTTTCCCTTTGCTGCTTGCAGCCTCTTCTTAATCTCATCCAATATGACTTTGTTGGATGTTTCTACTTGTCCATTACTCTGAGGAAAACTTGGAGTGAAAAAGTAATTCTTGATTTTGAACTTTGCACAGAAGCTCTTGATTAGCTTACTGTCAAATTGTGTTCCATTGTCTGCAACTATTGCTCTTGGAATCTCAAACCGGGTGATGATGTTCTTCCATATGAAGCTCTTTACATCAACATCTCGGATTTTGGCAAGGGGTTCAGCTTCTATCCACTTGGTGAAGTAGTCTGTTACCACCAGCAGGTATTTTCTTTGTCCAGTTGCTTGGGGCAGTTTCCCAACGAGATCCATGCCCCATTGGGCAAACGGCCAAGGACTGGATACTGGGTTTAGGTCTACTGTTGGTTGGTGTATTAGAGGCGCAAACCTTTGACATTTTTTACACTTCTTGACATAGGCCTCTGCATCTTTCTGCATGTAGGGCCACCGATACCCCTGGGTAATGGCCCTATGAGCTAGTGATCTGCCCCCAGCGTGGCTTCCGCAAATTCCTTTATGTATTTCATATAAAAAATCTTCAACTTGTGAAGGATGTACGCACCTCAAAAAAGGTCCAGTGAAGGATCTTCTGTAAAGATATCCCTCTGCTGTCAGACTGAACCTTGCCGACTTCAATCTGATCTTGTGTGCCTCTTTGTGATCATCTGGCAGCTTTCCTTCTTTTAGGAATGCAACAATTGTATCCATCTAGCTTGGTCCTATGTCCACACACATTGCTTCATGCTCTATGGTCAGTGGTTCGATGTTCGGGCCCAACAAATAGTTAACCATTATTGTCCTTGCTTTTCCAGGTTGTATTGCACTAGCCAGGTTAGCCAGTGCATCGGCGTGACTGTTATCATCTCGGCTTACCTGATGTAGTCGGCAATTCTGAAACAGGGCTACCAACCTGTTGACTTCCTTTGCGTTGGCCGACATCCTTTCATCTCGGGCTGAGAACTCGCCCGTTGTTTGGTTGACTATGAGCTGTGAATCATAGAAGACTATTACCTCATCTGCTTCTACTGCTACTGCCAGCTTTAGTCCCGCAATCAATGCTTCATACTCTGCTTCATTGTTTGAGGCCTTAAACCCCAAACGAATGGATTGTTCTAATATCTGTCCATCTGGAGATACCAGAACTACTCATATCCCCGCTCATTGTCGGTTTGAACTCCCATCAACAAACAGTCGGAAGGAATCGCCGATGTAAATGCTGCAGGGTTTGAGTTTTTCTTCCTTCCTTTGTTCCTTTGACTAGGCTCCTCTTTGCTGATTTGGACATCGTTCACGTCGGCTCAACGGAGCCCGATGTATGATGGATTCAGGCGTGAACTCGGTCACAAAATCGGCCAAAACCTGGCCTTTGATTGTTGTTCTGGGTCTGAACTCCAAGTCATACTGGTCCAAGGCCACTGCCCATCTGGCTATTCTCCCTGTCAGGTCTCCCTGCTGCAACAGGGACTTTAATGGGTGTTCTGTTAACACCATAATTTTGTGGACTTGGAAGTAATGGTTCAGCTTCTTTGAAGCCATTTCTAATGCCAACGCCAACTTCTGTAGGGGTAAATACCTGGTTTCTGCGTCAACCAGGGTTTTGCTTACATAGTAAACAGCCCTTTGCTCCATTTTTTCTTCTCGGATTACCACTGCACTTACCACATGTTCTGAAATTGCTAGGTACAGGAACAGCTCCTCTCCAAGTTCTGGATTTGAAAGAACTGGAGCTGTGGTTAGATACTTCTTCAAGTCGGCCAAGGCGGTTTCGCACTCCTCGGTCCATAAGAAGTCTGTGGCTTTCTTCACTAAGTTGAAAAAAGGTTTGCACTTGTCTGAGCTTCTGCTTATGAACCTGTTCAGGGCTGCGGCCCTTTCAGTCAGTATTTGCACTTGTTTTGCCGACATCGGGGTCTTTAATTCTAAGATGGCCTTGATTTGATCTGGACTGTCCTCAATGCCCCTTCTGGTCACCAGGTACCCCAAGAACTTACCAGATCCAACTCCAAATGCACACTTCGATGTATTGAGTCGGAGGCGATATGTTTTAAGGATTTCAAAGACTGCTTTTAGGTCGGCCAGATGACCCTCGGGTTCCTTGGTCTTCACGACCATGTTGTTGATGTAAACTTCCACCGTTTGGCCAATCAGGTGTTTAAACATCTTGGTTACTAATCTTTGGTAAGTTGCTTCTGAGTTTTTCAATCCAAAAGGCATCACTCTGTAGCAATACAACCCTTTTGGGGTGATAAACGGGGTTTTCTCTTTATCTGGGGGGTACATGGCTATCTGGTGGTACCCCCTGTAGGCATCCATGAAGCTCATCCTTCCATGCCCTGAAGTGGCATCCACTAGCTTATCAATTTTAGGTAAAGGAAAATTGTCTTTGGGACAGGCCTTGTTTAGGCTGGTAAAGTCTACGCAGACCCTCCATTTACCATTCTTTTTCTTCACCACTACTGTGTTCGATAGCCATGTCGGGTAGTTTACCTCTCGAATGGCCCTGGCCTCCAGAAGTCTATCTACTTCTTCTTCTACTGCTTCGACGTGCATTAACGTCGGTCTTCTTGCTCGTTGGATTACAGGTTTGGCCGACCTGTCAACGTTCAGTTTATGGAAAGTGACCTCGGGGTCAATGCCAGGCATTTCGTAAGGCGTCCAGGCAAATACTTCAATGTTTGCTCTCAGAAAAGCCTCAAACTCTTTTTCCTCTTCTTCGGCTAAACCCGAGCCGAGAAGGAAGAAACGTTCTTTATCTCCTTCCTAGACGAGGATTTTCTTCAGTGCTTCTTCACTTTTCTCTGCTGGCTCCTTGCCGACATCTTTTAGGACTTCCACGTCCTCATCTTTGATTTCTGCCTTCTCTAGTTTTTGTATGCTGTAGGTAGATTTCATTGCTACCATGGAGCAATTCTTTGTCTACAGCTGATCTCCTCTGACTTCTTCTATCTCATGCTCTGTTGGGAACTGCAGTAGTTGGTGCAATGTTGAGGGAACAGCCCTCATTACGTACAACCATGGCCTCCTCATAATTGTATTATAAGGGGATGGTGTGTCGACTACGATAAACTCTGTCTGTATCTTCCTAGTGCCAGCCTGCACCTCCAAGCTCGTTGTTCCCAGTGGCTACGTAGGCGTTCCATTGAACTTGACCATTGGGCCATTGGATTGTTTCAAATTGTCTGGGTGAAGGCCAAGCTCCTTGTAACACCTGACGTACATGATGTCACAAGAGCTACCTTGGTCGATTAAGATGCGCTTCGCTTGGCACTCCCCGACCTGGAGGGATACTACCAAGGCATCATTGTGGGGATGTTAGACCATCTCAAGGTCGGCTTCAGTAAAGGACACTGCTGGTCCTTGGTACACCTCTACCCGATGTCTCTTTTCCCCGACTTGGTAGACATGTTGTAGGTGCTTTACCTTTTGGGTCTCCCCCCGAATTTCGTTTTCGTTGACCTTCGAGTGAATTACATTAATTACCCAAGGTCCTCCTGCCTGAGGTTGTTGTGTTGGAGGAGGCGGAGTTGTTGGTGCCTGAGGCAGTCTTGTTTGTTCTTCCTTTGTCCTGGCCTCATCGACAAGGTCTCTCAGATGGCCTTGCCTCACCAGCTCTTCTAAGTGTGTTTTCAGGGCTCTACAATCTTGAGTCATGTGCCCATCTTCATTGTGGTAAGCACAATGCTTGCCAAGGTTTCTTCCCATTAACTCCCCTGGTGCCCTCGCTGGTGCTCTGAAATAGGGTTGGCTCAGAATTTTATCCAGGACTTTGTGAATCGGTATTCGGAACACAGTTGTAACTGCATGTGTAGTCCTCAGTCCTATCTCTTGCTTGCTGGATCCATTGTTACCTCGGCCTCACTTCGGCGAGCCGTTTCCTTTTTCTTGCTTTGTCTCCTTCGTCCCCGACGTATCTTCCTCAGCTCTGGCATACTTCTCAATTCTAGCCATGAGCTCTTCCATGCTCTTTAGCAGTGTCTTTGCCAAAGACTTGTGTAGTGGACAGTCATCTTTTAGGCCATTCTTGAAAGATACGACCGCCACCTCTTGATTACACTCGGGTATTCGGTTGAACACCTCACAGTACCTTTTTGCATAGACCCTAAGGCCTTTATCCTTACTGATTCTCAGAGCCATCAATGCGTCCACCCTTAATGGCTGTAATTTATTTGTCACGAACCTGGCCACAAACATCTCGGCCAGGCCTTCCCAAGTCTTCACACTTCTCTTTGGTAGTTTGTGAAACCAATATGGTGCAATCTCCCCGAAGGATGAGGGGAACACTTTGCAGAGCAACGGCTCGTTCCTACTATACAATGTCATTGAGTTCAAGCACAATCCAACGTGGAAGTTGGGGTCTAACTTACCATCGTATATTTGGAATCTCGACATACTGAATCTCTTCAGCGCCTCAAATTTGTCCAACTCCACTGAGAATGGTGTTCTCGGCTTAACAAGTGAAGTTACCTCAGCATCGACATTATGTTGTTTCCTCTTGAGGTAATCTCTCAAGTCTTCCTTACTCCGCCCAAGAGCTCGGCTATCTCCCGATTTCAGTCTTTTTGGCATACTGCTCTCAGCTTCGTTGTAGGCCCTTTTTGACCTTTCTCCATGAGTTGTGTCGAAGCACAGCTCCTGCCTTTGAACATGCCGATATTCTCTAGGGTTTGCTTCTTTAGTGCGGTGTGTCCTTCGTGACTCTTCTCTCCTCGACTCTCCTCGCCCGACCTCCCTGGAAGGTCGGTGAGAGTGTTTTTTGCTTCTGGTGTGCTGAGGGGCTATTGGGATTGGTTTCTGCCCTCCCTTCTGGGCATTGGCCGCTGGAATCGGCGTGTCCTGCAGTGGGAATGGTGGCTGCATGACGTTATTTTACATCATAAAATTGACGACCGATTGCAGGTCTGCCAACTGGTTTGCCATCTCTTTCACCTCTTCGTCCCTCCGCAGGCATCTATCCTTCCATACCTGGAGGTCGTCCTCGTTGTAGTATCCGCTTCAATCTGGTTTATTTGGCATGTCGCCATCCTGGCCGACGTCTTTCTTGCCGTGATTCTGGTTCTGAGTCTCCTCATTGCAACCATCTTCCTCCACGTTTGGGTCAACGTGTTTACCACTCCCAGCAGGGATTTTGTCCCCAACCTTATTCTTCTGTCCGTCACTGGCCATCTATTCTTTTTTTTCTTTCCCACAGACGACGCCAAATTGTGTGAGTGAATTTCCGATCACACTGCCAACTTAGTATTCAACTGGAGAGTACTGGCAGAAAAGATGACACCTGGCTGACCTACAACAGAAAGAGAAGATTCCGGCGGTGGTTCGTCCACCTAGGGGCACTCCGACGATCAAGTCAGTATATCTCTTAAAGATAATTAATTGCTAAACTCACTGTTCTGAGTATAGATTGCGTACCTTAGACCCATCGGGGGTGCCTTTCTTTTATAGCTAACTCAATCCTAGTCCCTATAGAAGCCTAGCTTCAATGGACTTTAGCTCAGTGCTTATCCTAGACTCTTCAAGAGATAAAGATAAACTCCCTCAGAGTGTTATCCTTATCCATGCTGAAGTTCTTCCTTATTCCTGGACTCTTGCCTTATCCGCTTATCTCGAATTCCGATATCTTCGGAGATAATCACCTCGGTGTCATAATCTCGACACGTGGCACCTCAGCAGGCACGTCGGCGTCACCTTGGCCATGTGTTGGGAACTCGAAAATATATCCCCACAATATCCAATCAATTTAATTTTTTATAAATATATTTTATTCAATATTTTTTAAATAATAAATTATCCAAATTATCAAAATAAAATTAAAGTGTCTCCATAAATCAATCACATATACAATACCCAAAACAGTGACCCAAAATCACTAACCGATGACAAATGTCAGTGTTTTGCTTTGTGGGGGTGATGCAAACTTTAGGAACATAGCATTGTAAGAAAAGAATCAAAACATATTTATATAAAAGTTTTTTAATAACACAATACAAACAAGCAATCGCCAACTTTTTTGCTTTATAATATTCATCAAAGTAGGTTATAATAAGAGTCATCATCAGATCATTGCTCACGCGGCGATGCTAATCTTTTACTACTTTACTCTTCGCTGTCTCCGTGTATTGGGTTCGGGCCGTGCACGAAATTAAAATCAAAAAAAAAAACAAAAAAAAACAAAATAAAATAAAAACTTTTATTTAATTTTTAATCGTTTATTCATATTAATTGCATTAATAAATTTCACGTGTTAATTTAATGTAGTTTTTTTTACATTATTATTTTAAAGGGATTGATGGGTCATTCTTGTTGACCAAACTTACTTATAAATTCAATTCATTTTTTCACTTATCAATATATCTAAAAAAAATTAGAACAAAATAAATATTTTAAGATTTATTGGTGCATTACACGCAGCTTAAATGTATTTATAGGATGATTGGCCCGTAATACACTGAAGAAACTTATGGGCCAATTTTATTGATCAAACTTATTTGCCTAAGTCTTGCTCTTTTTCCATTTATGAGTATTTTTAAAAAAATTTAGAACAAAATAACAATTTTAATTTAAAAATCATATAAAAAATTAATTACATCACCCTCATGTCAAATATTTGAAAGATATTAAAAAGAATTTATCTCATTACTCGATAAAAAAATTTACATAGCACAAAAAATGTACTTTATTTACAAAATGAAATACATCCAAACTTTTTGATTTATTATTGAGAGAATAGCATGTTTAACTATATATATTTCTAGGTCGGAAAGAAAATTTGTATTGCAAAATAAGCAGATTTTTTTAAACTACTTAATTGGTAGCTTTTTACATTAATAGATGTACTTAATGTAAGAATAATATAAGCATTTTTCATATTAGAATTTGAAAAGATAGAAATAATGTGGTTTTTCGACAGGAGGAATGCACCAGAGGCTATTGGAAGCATTCTGTACCAAGCCAATGAAATTCAAATGCTTTTCAATCTAACCCCATAATTGGAATTTCTATTAACAAATGGTTTTGTCCAATTGCAGGAAACATCAAGCTTGATATGGATGGATGCTCCAAAGGGAACTTGGGTCCAACTAGTTTTGGAGGTCTCTTTTGCGACTCAAGAGGTGCTTGGCTTCATGGCTACTGTGCGGAGGTGATTTTTGCACTATGAAAGGGTTCAACTTTGTGGAAAAATAGCGTGCTCTGGGAAGTGAAGATCTGCACAAAGTAACAACGGTGAGGCTACCCGACCGGTGTTTGGTCGGAAACCCCTCCAATGGTAAAGTTAGGGACTAAGGGAGAGGAAGCAAAGATAATACAAAGAGTGTATATGTTAAGTGTTTGGATTTCGGATCTCTTGAGGGTGAATAGTGTTCACCTTTTATAGGAGAAGGTTGTTTGTCCTCCAAGTCCTTCTCTTTTCGCCATTTGTCCCATTTGTCCTGTTCGTGATCATCTCCCATTGGAGGAGGACAACCACTCCGCCTAACACTCGGGTGCAGTTCAGTCTTGTTTCTCTCATTAGTGATCATCTCTCATTGGAAGACGAGGACGACCACTCCGGCTAACACTCAGGTGTAGGTCTGTCATGTGTACGCCTTGTCCTTCTACGTTTTCATGTCTCCACGTTCTGTTCAGACAAAGGGAGAAGAGCAGAGTTGTTTGTCTCTTGCGAGCTCTGAGAAAGATATTCGGTGAATTGGCCTTATCTAAGTTGGCCTACTTCGATGTGGTTGCCTGCCTAACTAGTGGGTCCAACATGCTACTCAACCTACTTTGGAGTGGTTGTCCAACATGTTGCTCGGCCCACTTTCGGAGTGGTTGCCTGCCTAACTAGGAGGTCCAATATGTTGCTTGGCCCACTTCGGAGTGGTTGTTCAACATGTTGCTCAGTCCGTTTCAGAGTGGGACTGGCACTAGGCCGCTACCTTGATTGTCTTGCTTTGGAACATGTTTTTGGTCATTGGGTCGAGCCCTTAGCTCCTCTACTGGGGCGGATCTGGCATTGGACCGAACACCAATACTTAGTTAATTTTATCCCACTTCAGCTACCTTGGCAACATTGGCAATGCAACAAGTGATGAAGCGGAGCTATGGGGTGTCTATAAGGGTCTAACCATCATACTAAAGAGATGAAAGACATTATGATAAAAATTGATTCAGAGCAGTTGGTGCAATTAATAAAGGCTGGGACCTCCTCTAATTACCCTTAGAGAGCACTATTGAAAGACACCAAATTCCTCATGAAGAGATGCAAATGCTCACTTAACCATATCTACGGTGAGAGTAACAAATGGCTGATGCGCTAGCTAACCTAGGTGTAATACATCAAGACCATTTGGTAGTTTTTGAAGACCCTCCAAACTAAATTGTAAGCCTGCTTGTTGTAGACATTGTTGGAGCTTGTTGTGAGAGGACGTACGTGTCCTCTTAAACTCTTTTATGTACTATTTTTATTTCAACTTAATCAATATATATATATATATATATATATTAGAAGTGCACGCAATGTGTGCATAAAATGGTGAGTGAAAATAGAGGCAAAGTCATGATATATAGTGAATGCCAGTTATTAGTTTAATGATTTTATTTTTTTGATTCTTACAATAGCTGACAAACAATTATAAATATTTAAGAACAATATAATATTGTTATGAGTATTTTGAAAATCAAAATTGTGTTACAAAATTGTTTATATTAAGTGAGGTGTATTTTATGTAATAGTGTGGACGGTATAAATGTTTTTTGGATGAGAGTTTAGACTAGATGATTACGTCAGAATCAGATTAATATGTAAAGTTTTTTTGTTTAAAAAAAAAATGTATATCGATATAATTAATAAAGGGTATATCGATATAATTAATAAAGGGGTTGAGTTCTCTCTAGTTAGGCTTTTCAATTGGAGGTGTTGTACGAAGACCGTATCAATAATTCAAACCGTTCAATATGTAGAACTCGTCAAGTATTTTATAATTGCAAAATACCACGTTGATCAGATATCAATAGTCACTTGATTAGATCATATTTCTGTCAACGATTTATTTTTAAAATTATATTTACTGTTGATAGAAATATGATCTGATCAAGTGACTATCAATATCTGATCAACGTGATTTTTTACAAAAACAAAGTACTCAACGAATTCTATACATTGATCGGTCTAAATTATTAATGCGGGCTACGTGGTGAGCTTACAGAGACCTCATTGCTCTCTCTAGATCGATTTAGACCTAAGGGAAACCTCTCCTATTAATAAATATTAAAGGTTAAAATGCCAACCAAAAAAAAAATGAAATTAATAAAATATTTAAGGACTATTAAGGTAATTTAGCCAAAGAAGAAAACTCCCAAAAGTCGGCATAAAAACAAAAAAAGCATTTCTTCCAAATGGAAATAAAAAGAAAACGAAAACAATCTGAAACAGCAATCTTTTGATGTTGTTTGTTGCAGAGCCAATGAACCATCATCCACATGACATGACGCCCTCTCATTTAAAAATTTTAAAAAAAATAAAAATTCGATTTTTAAGTCTTTTCCAAACACTGTCTTAATCTCTAAATCAGTATAGTATATGTCACCTCACCCACCCCCATTTTCACTCGTTTGACTTCCATCCTTTGATATTTTCTTCCTCTGCTTTCTTCCTCAAAGGGTTAGGGCTATACACACATATACATACATATCTATATATATATATATTCACACAGAGAGAGAGAGAGAGAAGAGAGAGACTGTAGAGAGGGGTTTGAAATGGATGCCAATCCTGATGCATATACCAATTCTTCTTCTTCTTCTTCTTCTTCTTCTTCTTCATCATCATCATCATCATCATCATCATCATCAACCAGTACTAGCAATTCAAGAAGAAGGCATGGATTGCAATTCCCGGCGCTGAGCTTCTTGCAATCGCCGGTATCCACTCTTCTCGAATATTCCGGCATTCTTCGCCCGAGATCGGACCATCACGAGGCCGAGGGTTTGATAGCCGGCGCCGATGACCGCCATTCGAGTGATTCTGGTTCGGCAAGCGGCGACGGAGAGGTCTCGATTAGGATAATCGGTGCCGGAGAGCAAGAACAGGTAGGGTTTGATGAGAGTGAAGAGGCTATAGGTCAGATTGCTGGTGTGGCGGGTCCGAGGTTGGACCATGAGGGGGGAAATGGCGGTGAATTTGGTGATGGAGAGAGGGTTTCGTCGGCATCGTCTCCGTCGGGGGGGATCGATACAGGAAATGGAGAGGAAGGTGATGGAAGTGGGAATAGTAATAGGGATTCTTCGTACCAGAGGTATGATATACAGCAGGTTGCGAGGTTGGTCGAGCAGGTTCTTCCCTTTTCGTTGCTCTTGTTGGTGGTCTTCATTCGTCAGCACTTGCAAGGTATTTGGTTCAAACCTCCCTTAGATTTCTTGTATTTATTTTTTGTTGTTTGTACAAGAATTAATCTGATTAGTTGGTAATGTATGTAGAATAATGTATATCTGATCTATGAACAATGTCTCAGGTTTGAAACAATGGTTTAGTCTATGAACAATGGATTGGTCTACCGGATTTGTCGGTCCAGTGGGCCAGATACCGAGTCATCCAAAAAAAAAAAAAGAAGAAGAAAATGCTAATTAGAGTTGGTAATATATATAGACAATAGTGTCTGGGTTTGGTTGTAGGGTGCAGTTACATTCACAGGTTTAGGCCAAAATTCAGAAGCTGGCTCTCTATCTCGAGTCTTTATGGAAAAAAAAAAAAATTAAAAAACTATTGTTCCTTGTGTATTTGTTAAGTACAGTTTCTCCTATGCTGTGTGTCTGCAATGCCTATCTTGGTTACTTAGATACTAATCAACAAGTTCAATTTGAACTCAACTTCAGCCTGTGGTTTAGGCTAAATTTTAGCTGGTTTGAGTATTTGCTTCACTCAACCCAGTCATGCTTTGGGCAAATGGCTAATCTGGGCAGTATAGCTCAATTAGCAACTTCGCAATGTCTTTGTATATAGTTGTGTTCCAAGGGTACAGGGTTAATTAGCTTCAGCAGCAAGGCTGTTTTTAACAATGAGATCATTGCTAATAGAGTAAGTTTCTGGTACAATAGTTGGTGCCGACATAGGTCTTCGAGCGAGATTTTTCCCGGGCTGATGACAAAGGAGCTACCGTGGGGAGTTACTTATTCATTTCTCTTGGGGGAGTTGTATGGGGCCCTCAATTTAGGACCAGATTGCAGGATTGGTAGGTTGATTCTATGACATCTTTCTTTGGGATGCTATGAGTGCCGAGTCAGGGAGAGGAGGATTTTGTTAATATGGAGAGCTTCTGGAAATGGTATCTTCTCAGGTGGTTTGTTTTGTTAGTTGTTGTGTGGGCATTGGGAGTCTTCCTTCCTATGGATGGGGATCTGAAGAACCAAGGCTCCTCCCAAGCTGGCTTTCTTTGTTTTGTGGATAATGTCCCTCGAGGTTATTTTGAGGAAGAGACGGGAGATTGTTATGGATTGGTGTTGTATGTGCAAGAATGTGGAAAGTATGAATCATTTACACTGTAGTGTGGCTAGAGAGATTTGAAGTTTGATGTTTTCGGTTTTCTAAGTTGAGAGTGGTGATGCTGCATTTGATTTTCTTAGGCCAAATTTTAAGTGAAAGAGTTAATGATGAAGTTTGAAGGAGAAGAATGTTTTTCTTTTGCCTTTACAACTAGGGTTGAAATCGAGCCAAGCCGAGTTCAGTATTGTTTAAGCTTGGCTTGGTAATTGCAATCTCCATTCAAGCTTGACTTGGGCTTGAGACACTTTCAAACTTTAGTGTTCAAGCCCAACTCGCAATTTAAGAAACAAATTCAATAATAATTTGGCTCAGCTCAATAAAATGTTAGATATTCAAATCGAGCTCAATCTTGAGTATTTACTCAGCTCATTCTTTAAGGGTGAGCTTGTTTTAGCCGGAACATAGAAAAGAGCAAGAGCATCATCGTTTTGTCCTAGACAAAGTTGAGTTTCACGCAAAAATAATATATATAGAATATGCCAACCATTATCCAATTCCATTGATTTTACATTAAATTAAAAAAACTAGTATCCAACTCGTACGCCCGTGTATTAAATTCTGTCTTGCTCTTGGTTTTTTCTTTTGTTCTGCAACTAGTAATAGTATTATTAGAAGAGCTTCAAACTTGAGAATCACTGGCTCCAATATTACTTGAAGCATGAGTAGTAGCATTATCATCATACAATTCATACAACAAAGAACAAATAAGATTGATATGCTTATCAGATTCAACAACCATATAAATTTTAGGAAGCAAAATTCAATCAACTTCATTTTGTATCTAGGATCCAAAATTGTTGCCACAGGCCATTAGTAAATTGGATTCTCTCCAAAACTTATCAATATATTCTCTCATTTTATAATTCATATCTCTCAAATAATTCCTATTATTTGTCAACTTCTCATTTAATATTTGTTTTATTTTCCAAATCTCTGGAAGAAATAAATTAGATGTTAGGAAAAAATAACATGAGAAAACATTCATAGCTTCATTAAAAGCATCCAAAAAGCTTACAAACTTGTTGAGCCCTCTCCCAATCTTCTGCTGACAGTAGCCATTGGTAGCATGGATCTTTTTCTTTGTATCTTGGAAATACTTCCTTGAATACCAATGCAAACTTTAACATTGCATATGTAGAGTTCCAACGAGTAGACACGTCAAGAATCAAATGTTCTGATGTTAGAAGCTATAACTGTTTGACTACCTCAATAAATTTATGTAATCGTGAGGGTGACATTTTTAAGTACTTCGGTTCACATCCCATATCTCAATTAATGCACCTTGCAATAATTAGAATACAAAAGTATAATAAGATTGTAAATGAGCGTATCTTGGTGTATCTAGGAAATGGTACAACAATATTGAAGAATTATTTGAGTTGATTTGGACATAGTTTCTCACAAATCATTGGCAGTGCAGATACAAACTTGGTGCAATTTGATGGTTGTAAAGGGCTTAAGATTAAAAGGAGAGAACGGAGCTGTTGCTTACTGCAAGATACCAGGCTGGGGGGCTTAGCGCTTTCCTATGAAACAAATTTCAAAATCTATTTCTCCATCCAATAGCGATAATTATCTTTTTGATTGATTCCACATTGACGCTTTGGTTTGGTATTGGTGTAATGTTACCAATTGATAAATCCCTAATTTTAGGTCTTTATAAAAGTATTGGAGCTGTCAACTTAACTATCATTGTATATCTGAGTAATCGTAGTCTCTTCAAGGTGGTTTCTGGTGCTATTGCTGTATGTTCTGGGTTTACACCTCCTCTTGTTGCTTTCTCTTGTTGGTTTGGTGTGGTTCTTGTTCTTGTTTCTACTGGTTGGGTGATTATTCCGTGACTCTTGTTCTCATGGCTGATTGGGCTGGTAGTCGCACTGATCGTCGTTCTACTTCTCGTTATTGCACATTTGTTGGTGATAACCTAGTTATGTGGTGTAGCAAGAAGTAGAATGTTGTTGTCCGATCTAGTGCTGAGGCTAAGTATCGTGCAATAGCCCATACTATTTCTAAGATGTTTATGGTTTCGCTCTCTTCTGCAAGATTTTGGCCTTCGTATTCCTACTCCTATGCGCATGTGTTGTGAAAATCAGGCTGCTATTTTCATTGCCAATAATCCTGTGTTTCATGAATGCACTAAGCATATTGAGGTTGACTGCCACTCAATTTGGGATTTTGTTGATACGGAAGCAACTTGTGACTCCCTATATTCGGTCTGATGATCAACTGGGTGATATTCTTACTAAACCGCTGTCTCGTTCTTCCTTTCAACGCTTATCTAACAAGCTGGACATGTTTAATCTCTATGCTCCAGCTTGAAGAGGAGTGTTAGAATAGTGTGTGAGTGTGTGTAATTTAATTCATACTGTGCTTAATGTTGGGTTAACAACTCTAAACCTATTATTGTTGTATTCTTCTTTCTTCCTTCTTCTCCCTCTATCTCTAACCCTAACCCTAATTTCTACATATTTTACACTTCAACTGTACATATTTAATTTCCTTCTGTTGTACTAGAAAGAATGGTTTTAAGAGGAATACATAGTTGTCTTCTTATGCCCTCATAATATTAATTTCTATTTGCATCAAGGATACTTGAATATTAGATGTAATGTCTCAAATTTCCATATCTAGAGCTATTTTCCATTTAGTAGATAAGATTGTGATGAAATGTTCTGTGCTTATTGCCTAAATATAAATTAATCCCCCTTGCACTGGCTTGCTTTCTTGATTCTTTTGGATATTGTGGGAATTTCTTTTAATATTTAGTGATAGTTCCTTTTATTTGTGGAATTGTAGGTTTCTTTGTCACAATTTGGATAACTGCTGTTATGTTCAAGTCGAATGATATTCTTCGAAAGCAAACAGCACTGAAGGTGTGTCTTATATTTCTGAATTAGGTGGAAACAATGCAGATCCACTTCTCCCTAGCGAGAACAAAATAAGAGGGGAGAGAAAGAGAGAGTGAGAGTTCATACTTATCAATTGTTGGTTTCTGCAGGGTGAGAGAAAGATATCCATTCTTGTTGGCATCTCCACAGTTTTTATGCTTCAAGTGATTGGTGTTTATTGGTGGTATTGGAACGATGATCTTTTATATCCATTATTCATGGTTCCTCCTAAAGAAGTACCACCTTTCTGGCATGCTATATTTGTCATCTTGGTAAATGGTATGTATTTTGATTTGTTTATTTATTTTGCTATTTATGTGATGAATTCATTTTCACTATGTTTGGATATTTAGGAGAGAAAAGAAAAGAAATGATTTATTATGTTAGGAGAGAAAAGAAAAGAAAAGAAAAGAAAAGAAAAAGACTGACTGTGATTTCTCTCTCTCTCTCTCTCTTGTTTGGTTGAGTTGGAAAGAAAAGAAAAGAAAAGATAGTGCTTTCCCTCCAATCTTGTTTGGATAGATTACACAAAAGAAAGGAAAAGAAACTCTTACAAGTTATTTTACCAAAATAACCTTTATGTTTTTATTTCTTTTGTAGGTAGATGGACTATTTTGGTTATATACAAAATTAGTAATCTTTCCATTTCTTCTCTCGCAATCTCTCTAATTTTGAAGAGATTCAAAAAGTGAGTTATGAGAAAAATGTTTCTCGTCATTTCTCTCCTGATTAATAATCCAAACAAGTGAGTAGGACCAAGAGATATTGATTTCTTTTCTTTTCTCTCCAAATCACTCAATACAAATGAGCTGTTAGTGGTGTGACTGATACATGGTCCAGCCTTTTGTTCTCTTGCTACCTGCATGTGAACTTTGCATGTATATAGTGGGGTAACAAAATTTTGGAAGGGAATAAATTGCCTTGGTGAATACGGGTGGTTAATTTATGTATTTATGTAGATTGGTTTTGCAGTATGCTTATTTGCATGTCCACTCAATAGTGTCTACTCTTGCTTTTCTAGCTTTAAATTATTCACTTAATGTTTCATTTTATAGGAGGATTTCACCCGGTGGAGGTTTATTTTCAGTCTGGGATTAATAATTTCGTGGCATAGTTTTATATGAAAATCTGTGTGTTAACCCTGTTGTGGTTTTCCATCAGGCTTCTGTTTTGCTTTATATCAACTTTCTTTTTTTGTTCTCAAATGTTGCATGTCCTAAACATCATTCCACTATCATGACAATTGTTATATATCAATCGATCTTTGGGAACATCCTTGAGAATTTTATTTTGTTTCAGACACAATGGTGAGGCAGGCAGCTATGGCTTTGAAGTGTGTGCTGCTAATGTATTATAAGAATGGAAGAGGCCATAATTTCCGTCGGCAGGTAACTCGAACATTTTTTTATTGTCTTATTTTGTTTGGAGTTCGCTGACATTAGATAATTGGTTTTTAAGGGTCAAATGCTCACTTTGGTGGAGTATACCCTACTGTTGTACCGTGCATTGTTACCAACTCCTGTCTGGTATCGGTTCTTCTTAAACAAAGAATATGGAGGCCTATTTTCATCACTGACTACAGGGTTGTACTTAACTTTCAAGCTTACATCTATTGTTGAGAAGGTACGATTTCCTAAATACATAATTTAATGCCTTTGACTGCCCTCTTTTGTATCGTTGAATCCAAACATCCAAACTTTAAGCAACTAGAGTGATTTTGTTTGCTATCATGAACTTTGATTGGCATTGTTGATCAGGTCCAATCCTTCTTTACTGCCTTGAAGGCATTATCAAGAAAGGAAATCCATTATGGGTCTTATGCTACATCAGAACAGGTATGTCGGTTTTTCAAACTTTTTACAATTGCTTAGGACTTCAAATAGAAAGCTGGCAGGCATATGCTGTGGCATCGTTACGAGTTCAATTAATCTTAAAGCTACTTGCAGATTCTCTACTGCATTGCTTGTTAACCCGGAGTATAACGTTACTGATGTTTTTTTTACCAATACATGCTATGAAGTTGGCATACAAAAGACAGTTTTCACCCACACATGCACATGCCAAGTGTGCATGAAAACTAGAATCACAGTGCTTTATCACAAATTACATGTAACTGCAGTGAGGTGGAATATATTTTCTGCATCTTTTTTTTTTTTTTTTGGGTAGGCAAGTGAATTAGATATACCAAAAAATAGAATTTACAATGAGGCTTAATAAACCCCCCGCATCTTGTTTATGACATTGTTTTGTTTTACCAATGTGCATTTACTTAATGCGTAAGCTATAAGTTCAAAATTTGGAGTTACTAGCGAGGTCGATGGACTTGAAAAAGGGATGGACAAATTGGGAGGATACACATACACTAGCTGTCAAGGTTTTCTTGTTTTTATTTTAGGTAGTTCTGAGAATACTTAAAGTGCATAGGGGGAAGGATTAGGTTAAAAATTTTCGCATGGTCTTTTGGCATTGGATTGAATACTTCATCAGGTTTTGTCTGCATTGGTAGCATTGCTATGAGTGCCAGTTGTAATGTTGTGTTTAAATCTCCAAATAACATATGCATTTGTGGAGTTGTTGGCAGACACAGACACACACATTCTTTTTTATGTGACACAGCAAATTATTCCTGTGATTAAAGCTGCTAGTAATTTGATGCCAGGTAACTGCAGCAGGAGACTTGTGTGCGATTTGCCAGGAAAAGATGCATTCTCCAATTCTACTGCGCTGTAAACACATTTTCTGTGAAGACTGCGTTTCAGAATGGTCAGTTTCTGATTTTGCTGCTTTGTTATCTAACATTCGTAACTTTCTATAATGAATTCGATAGTTTTTTGCGTAATGGTTAGGGCTTGAATATATCTGCATATCTCGTAACCTGTCTGGATAGTTTTGAACATTTGAATAACTAAGTAATTACAGTTCTTAGGAAAAATATACGAGGATGCAGAATGCTTTAGAGGGCATAAAGGGGTATTCGCCAGGATTTAATGATGGTTTGGTTGCACCGAAGCAAAGATGGAACACTAGAAAAATGTGGATTGTATGAAAGCCATTTATTTTTCTTCCAAGTACAATATAATTAGTTGAATAACACTCCTCCTCTCAATGATGTCAGTTTTGTAGGATACAAAGGGTCCATGAATTCTTGTTCTTTAAACTATGTCTGGATCTTGGATTTTTGGGAAAAGAAAAGACAAGGGAAATGAAATTACTTGTACTTCATTTTTTCTATGGGTAACAAAAAAAATGTGAATTTTTTGAGAAATACCTATTCATTTTCTCTACCTAATCAAACAAAAGTAGGAACTTCTCTCGTCCATAGTTCTTTCCTTTCCCATTACTTTTCTTTTCCTTTATCAAATCCAAATTCCAAATAGAGTGTTACTTTTTAAATTAAGTAAGGAATTTTCCAACAAACTAAGAGCATCATCATCAAGCTCATTAGAGCCTTCTCTTGGCTATTTTATAGCACAAAATCATAGAAACACACTTCGGCTAAGTTTGGCTATCCTAAATAAGTACACACTTTTTATCTTTTTTCCATCACATCATCTTTCTACTTTTCTGCACATCTTTTCGTAAAAAGACAAAAAGTACACTTATTTAGGTCATCCCAAACAACCCCTTCATCAAACTCAATTTTTGGATAGCTACTTTAGTTGAACATCAAACCAATGTTATCAATCCTGTACCATACCGGCCGGTACATACCATTTCAGAAGCAAAACGGTACCTGCATAGTCCAATTTTGTTCCGCCTAAAACACCGGCCAATACTGAACAATGTTGGCTAATATCAGACAATACCGGTCTGAAAACATAATACCGGGCAAGTACTGGACAATATTGGCCAATTTATTTATTATTTTATGTTTAATGGTTTGTAATATTAAAATGGTAGAAACTTAACCCAAGGCAGTAGCGCACTTGGAACAAGGCCTAGGGGTTAAGACCCTAGGTCTCAAGTTCGAAACTCCTTGGGCAATCTCCCGAGTATAGTGTAGTTGGTTAGGAGGTTAAGCCTCAAATTGTTGTTACCACAACATTTGGTGTGGGTTTGATGCTCTCTCGCTACGCGAGTCTTGACTCTTGGGGAGTTGGGACAAGTTCTCAAGTTATAGTCTCTTGCTTGGAATGGACAACAGGACATCTTGGCGATTTCTACGAAGGGTGCTGCCTTGGACCTGCGGAAGAGTGGAATGATTTTTTGTGACAAAAAAAAAAAAAAATATATATATATATATATGGTAGAAACTTGTGTTCCATACTCTCATTGAAGTACTTTAATTTGTGTTATTTAGCAGACAATAGTATGCTTTTAAGCCTCTTTTACATATAAATTTGTGATTCATGATATGTATTGTTAAATTATTTTTTATTGAACAATATTTTTAATACATATATAATATTTTCGTGATAAATCCGAAACGGTATCCAGTAACATACCGGTACCGGTAGGTACCATACCAATGGAAAAAAGGTACCTAATCCGGTATGGTATTAACAACTTAGCCTCCAAACAACTAGCTACATGTAGCTAGGGAAAGAGGACTCAATAAATGATTTTAGGTAATAAAATATTTAATATATTATATTTTATCTATCATTTAGTCAATTAGTACTATATTGATAATAAACATGAGTGGTGAAATCATTAAACTAATGCAATTGTAATACATGAGATAAAAAACACAATTTGAAAAATTAAGAAAAATTATTAATAAACAAAATTTGTATACAAAAAAAACTGAATCAGAATGATATAATTGTGTTATTTTTTAAAATATAAGTTAGAATAATAAGTATTTTAAATTGAGATGAACGGAACATAAAGTGTCGCATCATTTTGTATGTAAATTCAATATAATTTTTTTTAGGGATAAATTACATTGACTTTCCTGAAGTTTGGATTCAACAAACAATACATTTTGAGATAATTAAATTAACCTCTTTATTTGTTAGCTTAAAGGGATTGGAACGAATGTAGGTAGTGCTAAGACTCAAAGATAAATAAAATAAAATATAGATTTTAATGTAAGAAAGATGACAATAATCACTCTTTTATCCGTGAGACTAACAAATTATAGAAAAAAATGGGTTAAGTGTTACGTAAATTAAAACCTTAAAAGGAGTTTAATATAATATGCAAACTTATGAAATTTATTGTATTTTCTTCAAATTTTAGGAGATGTGAATGTAATTTATCTAATATTTTATTTATAAATCATTATCGTAAACAAATGTGATCATTCATTATTTTAATTCTCTCTTAAATATTAAATTTGGAATTGGAAAAAAATAAAATAAAAATAGAATAGAGTAAAAAACAGAGAGTTTGTTGGAGAATGTATTTGAAAAATTGGTTAGCTAAGATAGAATAATGAACTTTTAGTTAAAATTTAAGTAAAAATTTGGCTATTTTGATGGAGATGCTCTAAGTTACTATTCTCGATTTAGCAAGGCCTTAATCCCACTAAGATAAATGTAAAAAATGCAATGTATAAAAAGAAATAGAGAAATGTATTATTGATTGATGTATTGTGTTGTTGTGTATTACAAATGGTGAGTGGCTCATTATATAGGAGAGGGTGAGTGTAGTAGGTGAGGAGTAGGTGAGGAGTAGGTGGTGGTAGGTGATGGTAAATTGGTGGTAGGTGATGGTAAATTCTAACAGCTCCCCGCAAACTCAAGGAGGATAGAAACTAACCAACTTGAGTTTGAAGAGAGGAACAAAACAAGAAAATACATAAAAATAAAAAAGGATAGGAGACACTTTATGGTCGTGTCAGACCATTGGTGAAGACACTGAGTGGTGGTGTCATAACGTTGTAGAGGACACTGTATGGGGGTGTCATAACGTTGTAGAGGACACTGTATGAGGGTGTCATAACGTTGTAGAGGACACTGTATGGTGGTGTCATAACGGTGTAGAGGACACTGGATGGCGGTGTCGGACCGATGTAGAAGACAGTTTATGGGGTCATGTCGGACCGTTGTAGAAGACAGTTTACGGGGTCATGTCAGACCGTTGTAGAAACTAACCGGAATCAATGTCGGGACAGTTTACAGAGTCTTGTCGGACCCTTGTAAAAGTTGCACCCTCAAAAGGTGTGCCCAATTTTTCAAAAGGCGTGCCATCAAAAGGCGTGCCCAATTCATCAAAAGGTGTGCCGGACATGATGGCGAGGCACGTGAGTGTCTTGGCTGGCGCGCCCGTTTGTCGTCTGGCGTCAAGGGGCGCGCGATACGCGTGGCTGCCTTGGCTATTTAACCAAGACGAAGGCGGAGGCCGAGGCAGAGGCAAAAAACCTGCGAGATCCTCTGAAAAACTCTTCGTTGTGCTGAGAGAGAGAGTCTGTAACACTCTGTTGCCCAGAAAATAGCCTCGTCTTCCCGGAGTCTGCTCACCCTCTTTCCCGACCTCAACGAGTCAACAAGAGAGAGAACTGGTGCGGTGGCACTGGAACCTCAACCAAGCGCCCCGGAGTTTGCTCCGTTGAACTTTCCGATGCGGTCTGTGGAGCAAAGAATGGCAGTGCAGTCGGATGTGGAAGCCAATCAGTATACATTGAAGTCATGTGTGGAAACCATGACTGCGGTTACAAATTTGTCGAACCGGCTGCAGAGTAGGGCAAATGAGGTGCAGCAGTTAAACTCCCAGCTGGCTCTGCTCCAACGCATGTATAAGGATGCGCGAGCAGAGATAAGTGTGCTAAAGGCGGAAAATAAGGAGCTGAAGCGGAAGGCCACCGTGATGTTCCGATTTGGAGGTCCGCCATATGCTGCAGTAGAGGAGTATGGTGGAGTGATCGTGCCCAGTGGAGTGGGAAACACGGAGGCAACACCGTCAAGGACCGCGCAGGACGGAGGCAAGAAGAAGAGACCGGCAGCAGAGTAGAGAAGAAAAATCCCGCCTGTGGATGTGTTTGGTTGTATTTTTGGTTTTTGTTTTGTTTTGTTTTGTTTTGTTTTGTTTTTTTTTGTTTTGTTTTTTTTTTTGTTTTTTTGGTGTAAAAATGTGATCGGGGTTGATCCCTGAGATGAATAAAAGATGGGTGGTTGTGCAAATTGATAAACGGGGTTGGGGTTTTGTTTGTTTGGTGGCCTTTTTTTTTTGTTTGTTTGTTTGTTTTTTTTTTTTTTTATTTTTTTATTTTTTTTAATAGAATATAATAAAAAGAGATATATATATATATATATATGTAAAAAATGCAATGTATAAAAAGAAATAGAGAAATGTATTATTGATTGATGTATTGTGTTGTTGTGTATTACAAATGGTGAGTGGCTCATTATATAGGAGAGGGTGAGTGTAGTAGGTGAGGAGTAGGTGGTGGTAGGTGATGGTAAATTGGTGGTAGGTGATGGTAAATTCTAACAATAAATATATGACTTGGTACTTTATTAAGGGTGCTCTTAATGTTTTGAATATAAAGTTGCTTGTCCAAAAAAATATATATTGTTGAATATAGAGTTTTAAAAATTACTATCAGATTGAATATAATTTCCAATTTTTCCGTTGTTAATCTTTATGGATAAAGGTTTTCTGCCAACATTGTTCAGAAGATATTTTGTTAGTAATATTTCGTAATTTCATTCCTAGTAATACAATATCTAGACATTCTCATCCAGGTATATGGATAATTCAAGAATATCTTTAAAAAAAAGAAAGGGGGTATATAATAGCAAATAAAAATATTAGCCTTTTTAATTCCTGAATTAAGCAAGAATTTAAGATTACTGTGGTAGAGTGGCGGAATCAGTTTCCCCCTCAATTTAGGAAACTAATTCTGGATGGATTGAGAAATCAGGAATCTCATTCGTATTTCAATGTCATTCAATGCTAGAATCATGGGAACCCAAAATCGCATTCTTATTTTCCTTTAATTTTTGTAATTGGAACTTCGGCTATGATCATCGTAGACAATATGTATGTGTATTTACCTGCATATGCACTTGCATTTAGGACATAGAACACATAAGTTACTTATTAACCAAAAAAGAGGGTCAGATATCTAACAAACCATGAGCGACCATCACACATTTCACTTTTCCTCATTCAACCCTAAATTGCACTCATGATCATCAGCTCATTACCCTGTCTTGGTAATGTGGCTGCAATTGTGGTGGCGGTGATGGCAGTGTTAGTGGTCAACGTGTGATGGTGATGGTGATGGTGATGGTATTCTCTTGGACTATATAGACGTGTGTGTATAGATACTCGCTTGCACACATAATTCGGGACTTAGAACACATAACTTACCCATTAATCAAGAAAGTGAGTTAGAGGCCTACCAAATTACGAGCAACTATCGCTCAACATTCCCGCTATTGACCTTTTCTCATTCAACCTAAATTACATCAACCCATTAGTCAGTGTTGGTGATGGTAATGGTGATGGCATCGTCTTAAATTCTATCTGCATGTCTATGTACATATTTATATTCGTACATTCACATATAATTGAAGACATAGAACACATAACTAACCTAATTACCAAAAAAAGTCAGAGATCTAACAAACCATGAGCGACTATCATGCCACATTATCAATTTACCACTATTCATTTTTCCTCATTCAACCCTAAACTGCACCCTCATCATCATCAACCCATTACTATGTTCCAGTGGTGGCGCCGGTTTAGTGGTAGATTGGTGGTAGCAGTAGCAGTAGTGTTAGTGATCAAGTGGTGGTGGCTGCAATAGGGTAGGGTGGTGAAGATCTATGATGCGTGGACATGGACACGCAAATTTTCAAAAAATGGAGGACACGACACGCTGGGGACACGTTTAATATATATATAATTTAATTTATTTATTATAGGTCTAAAATTTTTTAAAAAATCATTGATTCTTATACAATTACAATAATAATAAAATTAATAAACACATTTCTTAAATTTTTTAAATAAAAAATGAGTTTTTTTAAATAAAATAATTTATTGTATGAATATTAGGTTTAACAAAAATAAGGATAAAAAAAAAAGAAAAAAGAAAAAAATGGGAGGGGAGAAATCAGGAAAATAAAGGAGGAGAAAGAAACAGAAAAAAAAAATAAAAAATAAAAAGAGAGAAGTGGGTGAAATTAGAAAAAGGGAGAACAGAAAAAAATAAAAAAAAGAGAAACGAAAGAGGGGAGAGATTGAAATCAGAAAAGAGAGAGAATCAGAGAAGATGAAAGGGCGAAACAAAAAAGGGAGGAGAAGAAGAAAATGAAGAGAAGAAGATGAAGAGAAGAAGAAGAGAGAAGACGAAGAAGAATACCTCAGGGCTTCTTCGATTGATCTGAACAGGTTAGGGCTTATTTCTCTCTCTCTCTCTCTCCCCAACAGTTAGGGCTTCTTCGATCCACCTTGTGCGTGTTCGGAAAGTGTCACGGCGTGTCTGATCGGAAAAACTCAAAAAAAAAAGAGGGACATGTTGAAGAGAGTGTCGGACACGTGTTCACAGCATGTCTGACGCATGTCCGTGTCCAACACTCGTATGCAGGCCCTAGGGACATGCCAGTGCTTCAGAGGTGGAGATAGTGGTGGTGATGGTATTATATTAGACTTATACATGTCTATATACCTGCGCATACACATAACTTAACCATTAACAAAAGAGAGTAAGAGATTTAACAAACCCCAAGCAACTATCACGCAACATTTCCACTATTGACTTTTTCTCATTCAACCCAACATTGTATCCTCATGATCATCAACCTAGTGCTCTGTCCTGGTGGTGGTAGGATGCTGTTGGTGGCAGTGTTGGTGATGGTATCATCTTAGACTATATATACTGCATATTCATATATAATTCAGGATGTAGAACACGTAACTAACCTACTAATAAAAAAAGAGAAGTCAGAGATCTTAGAAACCACAAGCGACTATCACCCAACATTCCCACTATTTACTTTTCTTCATTCAACCCTAAACTACACCCTCATCATCATCAACAACCCATTAATCTATCCCATTGGCAGCAGCAGCAGTAGTGGCGATTGGAAATGGTGATGGTGATGTTGATGGTATATAATATATGTGTGTGTCTATACCCGCATGTACACCCAATTCGGGATGTAGAACAAGGACTTACCCATTAATCAAAAAAGAGAATAAAAGAAGCCACGAGTGATTATCACGCTACATTTTCATGAGTGGCCCTAATACGACCACTTTCCACTCGTGCAATATGGGTGCATGGGCTAGCCCATAGGATTTGTTTTTCATACGAGAGAAAGAACTTTTCGTCTATTTGACCTCCTTGACCTGAATCTCAGGGTCTCAATTTAGCAATATTCGTTGCTTCTCTCAGGTCATGGATCCACAACTGTCCTTGCTTAACCATATCATTCAAAGAAAAAAGCTTCTTTGCTTTCAATCCATTACTCTGCCCCAGTGGAGGCAATGTTGGCGTTGGTGTTGGTGTTGGTGGGTGGTGGTGGTATTGGGAATCATTGTAAATTAAGGAGTTGTTTGGGATGATCTAAATAAGTTTATTTTTTGACTTTTTATGAAGAAACGTGAAATATGGGTTGGGTTTGAAGTGATGTGATAGAGAGGTGATGTGACTTAAACAGGATAGTAACTTTTTGGCTTTTTGACTTTTTTAGATTATGCCAAACTAGGCTTAAATGTACGTGTGTGTATCCACTCATTCACATATAATTATACATAGAACACGTAACTAAAATATTAACTAAAAAGGAGAATCAAAGATTCGACGAACTACGAGCGACTATCATGCAACAATCTCACTATTCACTCTTCCTCATTTAGCCCTATATTGCACCCACATGATCATAAACCCATTACTCTGTCCTGGTGGTGGTGGTGGGAGGATGGTGTTGGTGGTTCGATGGCGGTGGTGGTTCCTTGGCGGTGGTGATGGTATCCATCTTAGACTGTATATACACATGTGCATATATATATACTCTCACATACACATAATTTGGGACCCAATACATGTAGCTTACCCATTAACTGAAAAAGAGAGTTTGAGATCTAACAGAACACGAGTGACTATAATGCAAGATTCCCACTTTTCACTTTTCCTCATTCAACTCTAAATTGCGCTCTCATGATGATCAACCCATTACTCTGTCCTAGTGGTGATGGTGATGGTGTTGGTGGTGATCCAGCCCTAATACCATGTTACATATCTTGGGTAGAACTCAATCCTAAAAGCTAGCTCAAGAGGTGAGGGTGCCTTAACGCTTATATGCTTACTATTACTTTAGTACGCAGGTGATGTGAGACTTCACTTCATAGTGATAGCATCATCTTAGATACATGTGTATATGTATATATATACCTGCGCATTCACATAGAATTCAGGATGTAGAACACATAACTAACATATTTATCAAAAAGCGAGAGTATGAGATCTACTTTCCAGGAGTGGGGTTATCATGCTATATTTCCGTTATTTACTTTCTCCATTCAACCTTAAACTGCAACCACATGATCATCAACCCATTATCTTGTCCTAGTGGTAGTGGTACATGATGGTGGCAGTGGCAGCTGCCTCGGTGGAGTGGTGGTGCCATAGTGATGAAGGTGATGGTTTCATCTTAGACTATACGCATGTGTGTAGATATATACCTGCACATTCAGTAATCATTTTTCAAAAGACATTTTCCACCAAAACAAATGGAGCGTTAATGTTAAAATTTTGAAAACATAGCATATATAAGAGAGCTTCTCTCAGGTAAATTTTTGCTTTGTTTTGTTTTTGTTTTCGTTTTCGTTTTCAAACGAATGTCTCGTACATTTGCATGGGTTTCTACTGGGTCTGACTTATTCCAAGCTCTATTAGCTTCCCACTGTGACTAACATGCAGTATATTGTTTCCAGGTTTGAGAGAGAAAGGACATGCCCTTTGTGCAGGGCCTTGGTTAGACCTGCTGATCTGCGATCATTCGGGGATGGATCAACAACTTTGCTCTTCCAATTGTTCTAAAATCCTGCAACGTGTCGAACAAAGTATTGATACAAAGTATGTATCTTCCCCTTAAAGTGCTGTTTTCCCCCCCATTTTTTTTATTTATTTAAATCTCTTGCATAGGCTTTATTAGTTCTGAGATTGCCTGGGAAGTTTCTTCTTGAAGGAAGGTATCTCACCAGAATTAGCGAATGGATTGAAATTTAATGCACCCCTTGGCCTTGACCTGGAGCGATTTTTAGGAGGATGAGAGGATCCTCCAACCCCACTTCCATAATTTTTTTTTAGCCCTGGTGAAACAAAAAATTGTGCTCTCAAAATGTTGTATACTTCTTATTATTGCAAAGGTAATGTATATGTTGTTCATTTTTAATTTTTGTTATATATATATATATATATATATGTGTGTGTGTGTGTTTTTTTGTCTTTTTGTCATCTCTTCCTCAAATTTAAATAGACTGAATTATTGCGAAGTCGGTCTATGCGCACCCTCAAAAGTAATGATTCAATTTGATGTAGTTATAGCATTGTGTTGTAACTAAATTGTTAAAATTGGGATTCTAAATAGGATTATTAGTGTTAGGATCGTTGCGAGGGATTTTTGGATCAGATTGTAGAATTGAATTGAGGATCATAGTATTATAATTTCAACGTAAATAAAATGAGAAATTATACTTAATGATAATGTATATTAAATAATTTTAAAATAATTAAAGAAAAATGATAAATTTAATATAATGCATTTTTTATGTTAATATAAATTAGAGATGTTTGGAGAAAGAGTTTATAGTCAAATTTCTTATGTATCTATACATATATAAAAAAAATAATAATAATATTAATTATTTTTTTGATAGGATTTGAATCATAACGTGATTTTATACGATTTTATAACTATGATTATAATTATTTGAAGATTTGAATTTAAGATTCTTCTGTGATTTGGATCGCAAGTATGATAACCATGGTTGTGACTCCACATCAATGTGATCATATTAAAGTACTATATTGGGCAGAAATTAGGTGACCGACAATATTATCTAGCTTGTTGCAGCTTATGAGGAGATTTATAATTTATATATATATATATATATTGAAAGTCTGTTATTAGAATATTGGTTTACACGCATTATGAGATAGAAATAGCTTAAATAAGATATAATAATAAAAAAAGAAGTTAATTATTTAGAAGTCGGTAAGGATGTATTTCTAATTTTTATTTTCTGATTATTAATTTTAGCATACATGAAGCTGCACGAAACAATTTTGTGTTGTAATTCAAATGCTTTTTTCTCTCATTCTCTAGGAAAGTAACCAAGTATTTAGATGTGAATGGTGCACATCGTTCTTTTGGGGCTTGTGTTTTATAGATTTTGTCATTATTATATTATTTTACATATGGGGACTCTTTTGGTACCACAAGACAAGCACTTTGTTATACATTTTTATAATATATATTATGTATTTTTGTGTTAATATTACACATTTTGTAGTTTAAAAAAATCTCAATGAAACAATGTGTAAGATCACTATTAAAAATCATAATATTATCATAAAATGCGTAATTTTAATTTTGGATCACAAAATTGTCAGAACTGTGCAACAAGATTACATAACATTTGTTATAAAAATACATATATGATGTACAAGAAAAATGGTGTGTACCAAAAGGATTTCCAATAGTTATAGAAAGAAGCTGGGCATTTGAGATGTTGGTTTAGATATGTAAGAACATTTGTTGAACGAGTGTAATACCAACTTGCTTGATTACATTTATATAACTTATTTGCTAGTAGTGGATATATAATAGTGACAAGCACAAGTCCTTCTCTACCGTACCCCTACGGCCTGAATCATGATCAAACTGTTTGGAAGCTTTCACCATCCATAAATGGTTGGATCTCAGTGGTCATTGGGCCACCCTCCTCTTCCCTGATGAATGGATTTGTTCCCCCCATTGTGGAAATAATTATTACATACTGCGAGGGTATCATGTTGTAATATTATATGCTACACCTTGTTTGCTCCTCTCAACTTATTTTTTTAAGAGTTTGTGATTGATGTTTAAATTTAGTGTGATGTGAAGTGAAATAATGTGGAGTGTGCAAATATAATTACTCAATTTAGAAGTGTCTATTTTCTTTTGAATTGATCATTTTGGTTCTTATTTTTAAGGCATTCATGTTAGAGGTTTATTTTTGAGATTTTTGGACCCATATGTCCAAGTTTAAATATTTTTTAACTAAAAAGACATTGATTTGTCAAAAAGATACTTATTTGTCCAAAACTTACATATTGGGCTATATATTCAAATGTCACATATTTGTACAAGTGTCGCTTATTTGTCAAATTATCTCCTATTTATACATACATCACCTATCTGTCCAATGTCTCCTATCTGTCCGTCACACCTCCACTAACTGCTATTGTCGACCGCCGTTGGTGACATTTCGATGACTTTTTAATGCGTGTTCTTATCACAAAAAGATCAAATTTTAGACTAAAAGCATATGGCTCCTTTAGTGTAGACATTTATTAATTAATTCTTTTTTTAAATCTGATTTTTTTAATATTATTAATTGGATTAAATTAAAATATTATGAAAAATTATAAAAAATAATTTAACACAAAATAAATATAGCATTTGTATTTGTAACAAAAAAATGCTATACAAAATGTTTGAATGCTTACAGCATAAAAGACATAAATAAAAGAGAAAATTAGTCTAAAGTCTCTCTTTCATATTTAATAATGGAAGAGATCCACAATATTATTTTATGATGTCTAAGGTCCCTCAACCTCAACACTCATCTATCACAGAGAAATTTTTCAAATCAAACTTCATTTTTTTTTCTCTCATTCTAAACTCTCTTCCTCTGCTAAATTTACCTCTTTTCCTCTCTCTCTCTCTCATCTCTGCGTCTCTTGCTCTCTCTAAAATGTTCTCTCTCTAAAGCAGCAGTCTTGATCTTCCAGATCGTCCCCATTCTCACCACCACGGCCATGCCCATGCTCATCTCCGATCTCTGCTCTTTTCGCCAAAAACTTCCATCTCTAGCGGTTCTCTTCCAACAGCACCGCCTGGGTGAAAAAGGGGAATGACGCATGTTAGAGGTTTATTTTTGAAATTTTTGGATCCATATGTCCAAGTTTAAATATTTTTTAACTAAAAAGACATTGATTTGTTAAAAAAGATACTTATTTGTCCAAAACTTACATATTGGTCTATCTATTCAAATGTCACATATTTGTACAAGTATGCTTATACTTGTCCAATATCTTCTATCCCCATCACACCTCCACCAACTGCTGTTGTCGACCACCGTTGGTGACATTTCAATGACTTTTTAATGCGTGTTCTTATCAGAAAAAGATCAAATTTTAGACTAAATAACATATGGCTCCTTTGGTGTGGACATTTTATTAATTAATTTTTTTTTAAAATTTGATTTTTTTAATATTATTAATTAGATTAAATTAAAATAATATGAAAAATTATAAAAAATAATTTAACACAAAATAAATATAGCATTCGTATTTGTAACAAAAAAAAAATGCTGTACAAAATGTTTGAATGTTTACATCATAAGAGACATAAATAAAAAGATAAAGATGAGAAAAGGTTAGAAAGAAGGCGAATAGTAGCACATGGATGTGTATCAGCTTTTGTTACACAATCCTGGAGGAGGAGACCGAGATTCCCACCGTCAGAGTCCAACCCCAGCAAGCAAGTTAGGTCCCAATACTAGTACCACTAACCATCATTGTAGTTTAAAAGTTAAATGAAAAATGTTTGGTACCCTATAAAAGAGGATTTTCATGATGTTTATTAATATATTGATTATTGATGTGTTTGAATTTTTTTTAAAGTAATGCTAGAGATCCTAAATATTCTACCAAAAATTTTACCAAATGTCCCACATGGGTGTGGGACCCACACAATGTGGGTCCCACACCCATGTGAGACAATTGGTAAAACTTTTGGTAGAATTTTTGGGATCTCTAGCATTTTTGTTTTTTTTAAGAGTTGTATCTGACAGTGACATGAATGATTCAGATCATTTTGAGGTTGTGGGGGTTGTGTTTTATGGAGAGTCTCTATCATTACTGAAAATTAAATAGTTACACACAAAAAAAATAAAAATAAAAAGTTAATAAATTATATAAAAAATTAAAAGATTCAATTTTTTCTTTATTTTCTGTACATTGTTTTTATAAAAAATTAAAAACTCATTTCAAATATATTATTTTCTTTTATCTTATATTTTAATCAAGATAAATTTTTTTTTTTTTGAAATTGATAATTAAGACACTAAAAAATTATTAAAATAATATATTCTCTAACGAAACATAAGTATATGATCATAGCACACCCATAACTATAGTTTCATTTGCATGAACCACATGGCTTGCAACAGCACCCACTTGACTTAGCTGTACATGAAGTTAGTGGATTCAAATTGATAAACTTTCAACAAGAATGTGGAATGGATTGTGTCACTGTTAAATTTATATACTACGAAATTAATATGAGTAATTTATTTTATAAAAAATTAATTATACATTTTAATATTATTTTTATTAAATGTGTCATGACATTTTTAAACTCATAATATAACTCCATCAAACTGAATAAAATTTAATTTTAAAGGATAATGTAATTTTTTTTTTCATTCAAGATAATGTATTTTCTGTCTATTATTTTAAAATACATCTAATAAATAAATAAATAAATATATAATATAATAGAGCATGATCTTTGTAAATTGGAGATATGAAATTAAATTGAAATCATATATTTTTTTTTATGAACAACTTTATCCAATAAAGATTAATTTCATGAAATCTAATTTGTTGGTAATTTTTATTTTTATTTTTTTAAAATTCTGCTTGACACTTGATATTTTTAATCAAGATATTGAAAATGAAACCATACGATAACACAACAAAATAAATAGATTCAGTTAGTATTAAAAAAAAATTGATATGAACTCAAAACGACACAATACAAATAGGACCGACACAAACCAATTAGGAATAGCAATGGGCCGGGGTAGGACTGGGGATCACACTTCACGTCCTTGATCTTTGAAGGTACAAAATTCCCCTCTCCTGATTCCCAACAGGGAACCTATCACCCCCCTAATCCCCGCGCCCCTAACGGGGATTGGGTTTCCTAAACTCAAAAAATCCCCATAACTCTCTCTCTCTTTGTGTTTAGCTTTCTCTCTCAATAATAATGGCAGATAGAGAGAGAGAGTGAGAGTGAGAGAGAGAGAGAAGAGAGGGGTATAATAGAGGGGGGTTATATATATGAATGGATAATAGAGGGGTATTATGGTAATTTTAGTTCGGAGAAACGAGGACGGGGACAGGGCCGGGGCTAGGACACATATCACCGTCCCCGACCCGAAAATTATTAGGGATTTATTTTCGAATACCATCCTCGACCCTTTGGGAGTATTTTTTGAAAAAAAACTGTTCTAATCAGGGTCTTGGGTCGGGTCTCCGTCAGGCCAGATTTAAATTTTATTCCTAAAAGCAATGGCTACCTCTATTAGTTAGTAGGTTTTTTTTTTTTGAAACTATTTTAGTTAGTAGGTTGAAAACAAATATTTTTACATAGTGAGATTGTGTGTGAGAATCGTATCATATCATGTTGTGTTATTGTGTATTTATGTCCAAATCACTCAAACAACATAATCTATTTAGTTGAACATATCGATTATCTCAATACTGGCTCGACCTACGTATTAATATTATGAATTAGTAATGACCACATATCACTGAACCTTTTACTCTGTGTGGAGGTGGTGACCACAAAGCCACTACAATGCCAATGGAGGAATATTACAGATAGGGAAGCAATTTCAGACCATCATTTAGGGCATAGACTTCTTCCAAAATTATTATAAAAAGAAATAAAAAAAAAAATACAATGAGAAAAGACAGTTGACTCGAGAATAATGAGAAAGTCAATAATTTGAGTTCGAGTCCATTTCGTTATAACCTATAAAAAAATCAGAAGTGTACTTAGAGTTTGCCCGGCTATATTTTGAAGGGTGAATTCAATAGGAACCACATAGGGTGTGTACTACAAGTATTTTTTTATTATATATTTTTATGATGAATGTTATATTAATTTTTTGATAAAATTATGAGAATTTATGATTCAAAAATAAAATTATGCATTTTATGATATTATTACATATTTTTGTGTTAATATTATATGTTTTGTGATTCAAAAAATAAAATGTGTATATGATACACCCCATTGAAAATTTCCATATATGACCTGGTTTGGCAACTTGGTTTTTTCGGCAAAAATAACAAAAAAAAGTGAAAATAAAAAAAAAAAAAACAGAACAAGAGGTCACAGAAAATTTTAAAAAAGTCAAAAATTCAACCAAAAGAAAAATCAAATATCTCAATAATTCACAATTTTTAATAAAATTAGAAAAAAATATTTTAAATATATTAAATTTTTTTTATCTCATAAAAAAATTAAAAAATTAAAAATTCACTACAAATATCAATTTTAAAAAACAAGGCCTAAGTAACGAGAAATCAATCAATACTCCTAGAATAAGTGTAAGTAATGCTCACTTTTATGTTAAAATTTAAAAAAGCAAAAATATTAATTATTAATCTATAAATAAAATAAAATACTATTATAAGAATACTGAATTATTTTTCTTAATACCGTGTTTGGTTAGGGGATTTGAAGAACGACTTGGAAAGAAAAAGAGAAAAAATATATGAAACTAAGTAAAATATAAATATATTTTATTTATATTTTACCTATTTTTTTTTTTTCCTAAATTTTTACTCAAATCTTCTAACTAAACACAGAGTGAGAGAGTCATGCATAACAAGTTAAAATCTTCTGTGGTACTTGGAATTGTAGTGCACCGGTGGCAGTGTCCCATTACTAGTAACATCATAAATAAAGCACTACATGTATGTATTGTACGCATATAGTGGCGACAAGGCTTTTAATTTCAACATGTCATAATTAATGGGGCGCACATATGTCACATTCGACCACACAATAAAACAAACTCATGTGTGATGAGTAAATCTAATCATATCAAAATGAAATCCAGATGGATTTGCAAGGGTAAATTATTAATATTTGCATTTAATTCTTATCAAATTTAATAAAATTATTGTTAAAAATAATTTTTTGTGATGATTATTTTACATATTATTAAAAATTGATAATTAATGATTTTTTTTATCACAGTTTTTATAAATTATCGTTAAAATTTATAATTAATGATATTTTTTCGTGATAATTTTTTAAACTGTCGTTGAAAATTAAAAATTAGTGACATATTTTTGTGATGATTTTTTTAACGTATCGCTAATATTTATAATTAATGATATTTTTTTAATTTTCCCTACAAATGATAGTCCAGATTCATAGGAAATTTAAAATCAAAATACTTCAGTCTTAAAATTTGAAGAGAAAATTCAGATTGTTTAAGTTGAGAGTGCCCAAATTACAACCCTGAGATGAATAAAGTGGATTTCACGCTTGCTATTATTAATGCAATCACATCATATTATATTTATTATTTTACTTGTTAATATTATATTGATGTACCGAATGTCACCAATCATGTCCATCAATACTGTGCTCACGTATCAAATAATAAGATATGACGGTAAAAGAATATCGTTCGTCGTTCAAAATTCGGTGACTTGAATTTGGCTCGAGATTTAAAATGATGTTATTTTGAATTTTTTTTTTTCTTTTTTCTTGCTTTTTAAATTAGAATACAAAGAGATAGAAGACAGAAAAAAGAGAGGGAGAGAGAAAAGGAGAAAAGAGGAAGAGAGGAGGAGAAGAAAAGAAGAAGAAGAAGAGATACTCGCCATCACCGGTGCCATCACCGCCATCAGAGGCGCTCACCATCACCGGCGCCCACCATCACCAGCGCCATCACCGCCATCACCGACGACTGCCATTACCGATCTGAAGATGATGATATGAAGAAGATGATGATGTTGATCTGGAGATGATGAGTATATATATATATTTTTAGTTGTTCTGGAGCTGAATCTGTTTTCTGTATATATATATATATATATATATTTTTACTTGTTCTGGATTTGAAAAAAAAAATTAAAAATTGTTGATGATGATGGTGATGATGTTGATGTTGTTTTCTGTATATATATAATTTAGTTGTTTTGGATGTGAAAAAAAAAATACATAAAAAAAATTGTTGATGATGATGACGGTGATGATGTTGATGAAGATGTTGTTGATGTTGATGAAACCCAGCTTCTCCTTCTTCTTCTACTTCTTTTCTTCAGCTTTAGAAAATGGCGAAAAAAAAGGAAAAAAAAAACCAAAACGACGTCGTTTGGTGTCGGGCCATTCGAGCCACGCCTTTTTCGAGCTACCAATCGGAGTTGGACAGTAAAAATAGATTATCATTATAATATTAGATATCATAAAAAATATTTTATGAAAATAATCATAAAAGATTTTTGGCTCTGTTTGGTTGTGAATTGAAAATGTAATTCTACAGGTGTGTTTCAGTATGATGTTTGGTTGAGTGTTTGGAATCAATTTTCAAAATCTCTGCCGAGAGCTCTGTGCATCAGCAACTTTTTTTGTGATTTTTTTGCCTCAGGGAAGACCGCCCGGATGTCCATGGGGTCTTCCGCCCGAACGTCCCTAGGGACATCCGCCCGGATGTCCTCTGCTGTCCAATTTTTTTTTTTTTTTTTTTTTTTGCAATTCATTTATGTAATCGGGAAAAATGTTTTCTAAAAATTTTTAAATTTTTTATGTGCTTTAAAATAATTTTGAATTGTATGTTTAGTTATGAGTTGTAAATTTTTGTATCACATATCAAATGTCACATCAAGAATTCCCCACTCAAATCAAACCTCTTTTCCAAAACTATTTTCAAAAGAGTAATACTTGGTAGCTCGAGAAATGCGGCTCGAATATTGGCTCGAATCGACAAAACGACGTCGTTTTGTCGAATTTTTTTTTTTTTCTTTCTTTTTCTTTTTCTTTTTCTTGCTTCAATTTTTTTGGATGGATAATTTTATTGCTTCAGTTGCTTTACAGAGGAGAGAAGAGGCGACTCAGGCGAGAGAGCAAAGAGAAGAGAGGAGGAAGAGAAGGAAGAGAGGAGGATGATCTGGATCTGTATTTTTTTGTTGCTTCAGTTTAATTTTTTTGTTCATTTTTCTTGTTGATGATCTGGATCTGTTTGCTCTGCATTTCTTTTTCTTCTTCTTCTTCTTCTTCTTCTTCATCAGAAAAATCTGCAGGAAAAAAAAAAACATCAAAACGAAAAAATCCAGATCAACTAAAAAAAATGATGAAGATGAAATATTGATGAAGATGAAGATCGGTTGATATATGAAAAATATTATATGAAGATCTTGAAAAATAGTTGATGAAGATCAGATGAAATATTTTTGATGAAGAAATATTTTTTGTTTTTTCAGATGAACAAAAAAAAAATTTAGATGAACAAATTTTTTTTTTTCAGATGAAATATTTTTTTAAAAAAATTATTATTATTTAGGTAACTATTTTTTAGATAAACAAAAAAAATTTCAGATGAACAAAAAAAATATTATATGAAGATCAGATGAAATATTTCAGATGAACAAAAAATGTTTTTCTGAAATATTGATGAAGAAATGATGAAGATCAACTAAAAAAATCCAGATCAACTAAAAAAATCCAGATCAACAGTTTATCTTCTGGATTTGAACAAGATCTGCAGAAAAACAACGATGCAGAGCAAATAGATCAAGAAGAAGAAAAAGGAAGAAGAAGAGGAAGATGGAGCAACCAGATTTTTCTGATGAAGAAGAAAAAAAGGATCTATCATCAAATAACATTAATCAACAAATCTTCATGGATCTGTCATCTACTTCAGAGGGCAGATTTAGATCAACAAATCTGAGGATCAACAAATTTTTTTGGGGTTTGATTTGGTTGATCTCTTTCTCTCTCTGCTGGGTTTTCAATGTTGATTTGAGCACTTTCAAGATGAACAAATTATTCCCTTCCTTCTCCTCTCTGAACAAATTATTTGGTTGAAAGTGCTCAAATGAACAAATGAACAAATCTGGGTTGATCTCTCTGAATAAATGAACAAATTTGGTTGAAAGGGAATAAACACGGAAAAAATCTGGGTGCAGCCATCATATATTTTCTGGGTTGATGTTCATCCTTCATTTCAGAAAAAACATTCATTTCAGAAAAAACACGGGAAAAAAGGGGAAGAAAAAAAGAAAAAAGAAAAAAAGCAAAACGCATCGAAACGACGTCGTTTCACTCTCGAGCCATTTTCGAGCCACGTTTTTTGAGCTACGAATCGAAACTGTTTTCAAACCTTTTTACCAAACAAATTTTCTACACTCAAATCATAATTCTACAACACACAAACTCAAAATACAACTCATACTCTCAAATCACATTTACAAAACACAACCAAACGCAGGCTTTAACTTTTAGATTATATAGGTAATAAGTTATAATTTGTAATATAAGGATGGAAATTTTTTTATGATTATTTTCACGAAACATTTTTCATGATACCTGTACGGAGAAGAAATAATTCTCCTCGTATAATCCTGTTGACCAAGTCCACGCTCCTCCGTACGACGTCGCTTTATCACCTAAAAACACAAACGTGAGCTAGCCGGCGGGTGTGCGCCGGAAACCTCTCCGATGCCTAAGTCAGTAAGCTTGACAAATAGACAAAGCTCTATGTTCTCAGAAAGCAAAATTTGTGTTGTGTTCTGTTACCTCCTCCAAGGTGATGCTTGTGAGCTTGTATAAGTTTCCTGTGGCACAATTCTAGTAGGACTTGTATCTCTCCATGCAGAGTCCTCCTAGGATTCATACTCCTAAGGATAATGCTTATCCTTTTACACCCTCCCCCACTGCTTAAACCAAGTGGGATGGTTTTTACTTTGGCCGAACTATTATATGACCGAAATAAGCTTGGCTATGCAGAGCCACTGAGTAAACCGAATTCATCCTTAGTTCGGTTCTTGTGTTATCCCTTTCTTATCTCGGCTTTCTATGTAGAACCCATAGTACGGTCTTAGACCGGACCAATGACTTTCGGCCAGTATAACCTTAAGACCGGTGTAACTCCAAGTTGCTTTCGGACCGAAGTATCTTTACAGTCACTGTGCCGAAGTAAATTTGTCTCTCTTATGCCGGAGTAGCCTTGCCTCTCCTGGGCCGGAGTAACTATACCTCTCTTGGGCCGGAGTAACATTGCGGCCGTTTCACCAAGTCCTTGGCACTTTGGGCCACAAAGCCCATCACATAGCTCGGCCCAATTTTTACCAAAAATTACCCTCTCAATTGCCCCTTAATTCCATCTGCACAACATGATTGGGATTACCAGTCCAACCGAGCTGAAGTTATTAAGCATTTCCAGCCGAGCTAAAAACCTTTAGCCTCTCCAGCCGAGCTAATTTTACTTCGGGCTTCACTTTGTCCGGTTAAAACGTCTCTTCAATCACGACTGTAACGCTTCCCTTTCCGTATACACGTGGCACGCCCCCATTCGTAGAAGGCAGCTGTCAACGCCGTCTTCGTGTTTCGCAATTTTTGAACAGTTCCCGCTTCTTCCCTTTTCTTTTCCCTCTCTTTCATTTCACAAAACACTCTTTTCATTCTTGAACCATTCACCTTCTTCTCTCCCTTGTTCCTGAGCCCCTGAGTTTTGAGCTTGCTGTGTTCGTGCCTCCATTGCTGCCATTGCCTCCATTTCCTAGCTTCTTTCTTATTCGGGTAAGCAAGCCTATCCTTCTTGCTCTTTGTCTGCTTTATCATCTGTATAGTTTTGTTTTGTATGCTTTTTGCAAACACTTTTTTTCATTTGTTGCTTTTGCTTCTGTACTTTCACGAAAAAATAATAGCAGAGCTCATGTGTGTATGAACTTCTGTAAAAAACTAGTCTCAGATCCAAAATCTCGCCCCAACCGAACTAGGATACTGTTTTTGTGCTAGTAGTAGATCACTTTAGTCAATAGCCGAACTAGGACTTGTAGAGATGACAGTAGCTTCAAAAAAATAACCTCCTGATTCACTTTAGCCAAAATAAGATCACCGAACGAAGTCTGAATACATTCAAACTAAGAACCTTAGTCTTCAACCGAGCTAAGCCTTTGGGGCTAAGCCAGCTTTCTTAGTTTCTAAACCAAACTCAGAAAAGCTGCCCCTAGTGGCTTAACCGAAGCAAAAAACCCACTGTCCAAACCGAGATAACAAATCCTTAAAGGAAAACCGATCTTGCGCACAATAAGTTCAAACCGAACTATCGAGTATTGTGCAGAACCGAAACAGAACCAGCCCACAAAGCCGAAATAGGGCTCATTTACCTTGCTTTTAATTTGTAGCACAGTCCAATGATCTGTGCTTAACCCCTTTGTTTTCTACTTTGCAGACTTAGGTTACCCAGACACTCCTGCGTGCGCTCAACCGAGCTACTGGGCACAATTTTTGCACCGATATAACTTATTTGTAAATTATACAAATGGGTAAGTATAGGTACTTGGTAGAGACCCCTGGTGGAATGGCCGAATTCCGAAGGGATTATGGCATTCCAGACGATGTACACCTCACCCTAGCCAAGAAGGAAACCATTCCGTGGAATAACCAAGGCTTTGTCCTCTTTACTGTTTTATCCATTATAGAAACCGGACTAAGGTTCCCCGTCCAGCCTTTAATTTGTGAATTTCTTAGGCAAACCAGACTATGCCCAACCCAGCTATCCACCAATACATACCGGATAATAATGGGTATTGCCGAGCTAAACCGCCAAGCAGGCCTGAACCTCGGTTTAGCCGAAATTTTCCACCAGTACTCCATAGGTTCCAAAGATGATGGCTGGATTTATTACCTTAGGATACGCCGACGTAGAGAAAAGATAATAAAAGATACACCGGATAAGGATGTTAATGACGATGACTTCTTCTGGGTATCGGGCAATTTTGAGGATCACCAAGCCCAAATCCCAGGCCGAAGTATTAACTGGAAGAAAGGAGAACCTGGTAAAGTTACTTCGGTTTTATGTATGTTTTTCTTTTACTTCGGTTTCAGGCGTCATGACCGATCTAACAGTTGTCCTTTTTGCAGATTTAGCTTATCTTGCTTCCTATTACAGTTACCCAAATCTGAACACACTCCGAGCCGCACTACGGATCAAAGAAAGAAGTTGGGCCAAGCTTCTAAACTTTGAACCGACCTACAGATATAGCGGTCGTCGTAAAGCCCGAGTGACCGATTTCCTTCTTGAGGAAGCACCAGAACCGGACCCAACTTTGCCCGAAATACGACTTGTCCCATTAACTGCTGAAGAAGAGATGGCAAAGAAAAGCAGAGTTAGGGCCCTTCTGACTGCAACAACCAGGGCCGAAGTACCACCAACTATTGAAACGCAGCCTGCCGTTGTGGCCCTCCCTTCTCAACGGCCTTCTTCCTCTTGCCCTTCCAAACGCGCCCGATCTACATCGACCGAACAGCAACTTGTCGATGAGGTTGAATCCATCCCCCAAAGTCCTCAACCTATCCTCCAACCGGAGCAAACCGACCGAGCTGAATCTTCCAATTGGGCTCCGAAGCTAACCTTCAACGACCGAGATATCAAAGATTCTGATTCGGTTGTGGCTGAAAAAGATCATCAATTGGCCTTTAACCTGGCCAAAAGTGTGTGCCTCCCCAAGGACATGGAGCACCACCTAAAGCAATTAAACACCGAAATGAAGTCAATTCGGTCTACATCGAAGTCCATGATTTTGGTAAGTAGCTCTGTCCGTTTCTTCTGTTTAAATTTTCAAACTTTTACTTCGGCTTAAGGAAAGTCTTCGTTCTGTCAGGCCTTACAAAAGAACAACATTACGTACAAGAAGGTCCAAGAGCTTAGAAAAACCACAAGGCAGGCAATGGCGGAAGCCGAGGCAAAGGTGGCCGAGCTACAAGAAGCTGAAAAGAAAATGGCCGAGATGCAAGCAGAGAACGGCTGACTTGCCGATCTGGTTAATTCGGCTGAAGCGGAGAAGCAGAAAGCCGCCATCGCTATGAAAGACAAGTATCTGCGGGAGTTGGTGAAGCTTGAGAAGAGAAAAGACACCGAAATAACTCAACTAAAAAAGAGCGCGGAGGGAGCCGAAAAGCAGGGTTACAAGCAGGGTTACAAGAAGGCAGAAGACGCCTATGTCAAACAGTGCGACGCCGCCAAGGAGCTGTTCTTCAAGTGCGGCTGGAGGGCGGCTGTTGAGAAGCTCGGTCATGATCAACAGACCGAGGTCTTCAACCCTCCAGATTACTTTATACCGAAGTCCCTTGCGGAGTATGCGGGTGCCTTGCAACAAGAGTTTCTGGAAGACTCAGATTCTGATGACTCCTCCGCTTCTGAAGACATCCCGGTTGTTAGTGCAGATCCATCACTTCGGTTGGAGCCCATGGTAGAGGACCTACCTATCGAACAGCCAAATGAAACCATGGTTCCAACCGAAACCATCCTGGCAACCGAGAGTGAACTTCCTCTTGAAACCGGTCTTCAAGTTGATGGTGATGCGGCTTTTGACGCCGAAATTGAAGAACTTTTTTCCTGATTTTTTTTCCTTTTTTGTTACCTTTTCTTTGTAACCGGGCTATGTCCTCTTGTACTTGCTTTTCAATGAATGAAAATTTTGTTGGACTCTTATTCCGGTTTCTGATTCATATGCTTGCACTTGTAATGTCTTCTATTACTCCAACTGTTATTTCGATTTTAGCTGGTTAAACTATACTTACAGTAGCCAACCACTCCTTAGTCGACATATTTACTTCGGCTGAGGAGTTTTTTAGTTTGTTTAATCCAGCCGATCCAATTTCAGCCATACCCTTACTTCGGTTGGAGAGTAACAAGAGTTGGTTTATTCCAGCCAACCACTCTTCAGCCATACCCTTACTTCGGCTAAAGACCAACAGGAGTTGGTTTATTCCAGCCAACCACTCTTCAGCCATACCCTTACTTCGGCTGAAGAGCAACAAGAGTTGGTTTATTCCAGTCAACCACTCTTCAGCCATACCCTTACTTCGGCTGAAGAGTAACAAGTGTTGGTTTATTCCAGCCAACCACTCTTCAGCCATACCCTTACTTCGGCTGAAGAGTAACAGGAGTTGGTTTATTCCAGCCAACCACTCTTCAGCCATACCCTTACTTCGGCTGAAGAGTAACACGTGTTGGTTTATTCCAGCCAACCACTCTTCAGCCATACCCTTACTTCGGCTGAAGAGTAACAAGTGTTGGTTTATTCCAGCCAACCACTCTTCAGCCATACCCTTACTTCGGCTGAAGAGTAACAGGAGTTGGTTTATTCCAGCCAACCAGTCTTCAGCCATACCCTTACTTCGGCTGAAGAGTAACAAGAGTTGGTTTATTCCAGCCAACCTCTAAGTTAGTTTTTCCAGCTAATGTTTGGTTATTCCGACCAAAACGTCCTGCAGCCTGGATCCTTATCTTGGGCTTAGGAAGGGTGTTGGTTTAATCCAGCCAACCTCTAAGTTAGTTTTTTCCAGCTAACTTAGAACAATGTTTGGTTATTCCGACCAAACGTCCTGCAACCTGGATCTTTATCCTGGGTTTAGGAAGGGTGTTGGTTTAATTCAGCCAACCTCTAAGTTAGTTTTTCCAGCTAACTTAGAATAGAATGCTTGCAATATACCTAATCTTTACTAAGGCTAACTTTTACAAAGAACAACTTGTGCTGAAAAGAATTGCTTGTTTTATTGAAGGAAGAAAAAATTACATATGTTTGAAAAAGAAAAGCTAAAAGTAAAATAACTTGAGATTTGCCGTATTCCATGGCCTAGGGATTGCCTTGCCATCCTTGTCTTCTAGGTGGTATGCCCTTTTGCCTGCTAACCCAACCACCTTGTAAGGACCTTCCCAGTTTGGCCCTAACTTTCCATCTCCTGGGATCAAAGTGTTTCCCATTACTTTGCGCAGTACCCAATCGCCTATCTTGAATTGTCTTGGATGTACTTTTTTGTTGTATTTTCTGATCAACTCTCGTTGGTATGTGGCGATGTGAACTAGTGCTCTTTCTCTTCTTTCTTCTGCAAGGTCAAGTTCCAATGTTATGGCAACTTCATTCAAGTCTGGATCAAAATTTTTGCTTCGAATTGTGGGGAGGCCAACTTCCAGTGGGATTACAGCTTCCATTCCGTAGGCTAAGGAAAATGGTGTTTCTCTTGTTGATCGCCGAGGTGTGGTGCGGTAAGCCCATAAAACATGAGGAAGTTCATCCGCCCACTTGCCTTTTGCCTTTTCTAGCCTTTTCTTTAGTCCATTCAAGACGACTTTATTTGATGCTTCTGCTTGGCCATTTGCTTGAGGATATGCTGGTGTAAAATTGTAGAACTCTATCTTGTACTCTTCACAAAAGCTTCTGAAGATTCTGCCGTCGAATTGAGTGCCATTGTCTGAGATTAGGGCCTTTGGTATGCCAAATCGAGTGATGATGTTTTGCCAGACGAACTTCTTCACATCTTTTTCCTTGATTGATGCCAATGCTTCTGCTTCAACCCATTTTGTGAAGCAGTCTGTTGCTGCGAGAAAGAACTTCCTGCCGCCGGGTGCTGTTGGGAGTGGTCCTACGATGTCCAAGCCCCACATTGCGAAAGGCCATGGGCTAGTCAATGGTAGGAGTTCTCTGGCTGGTTGATGTATTTGATGTGCGAATTTTTGGCATTTCTCACACTTTTTCACATATTTTTCTGAGTCTGCCTGCATATATGGCCACCAATATCCTTGCGAAATGGCCCTGTAAGCTAGCGACCTTCCCTCTTGGTGACTTCCGCACACCCCTTCGTGTATTTCGAACAAGAATGCTTCCACTTTGCTGGGATGAACACATTTTAGGTAAGGCCCTAAGAATGACTTCTTGTATAATGCCAAAGATGGAGATAGCCAAAATCGCTGCGGCTTTGCCCTTATTCTGTTGGCTTCTTTTTTCTCTTCTGGTAGGATGCCGTCTTTTAGGAACAGGATGATGGGATCCATCCAAGAGGGGCCTAGTTCTGCGCAACATACTTCTTCTGCTTCGGGGTCTTCTATGCTTGGTCTTGGTAAGTAGTCGATGAGTAATGGATGAGGGATTGATGTATCTGCCATTGAGGCCAGGCCTGCTAGTTCGTCCGCTCGGCTGTTTTCCTCCCTTCCAATTTGTTTTATCCTTACTACATCAAACTTCTTGATCTCTGTTCTGACCAATTCTTGGTACTTGGCCATCCTGTCATCCTTTCCTTCGTAGTCGCCAGAGATTTGGTTTACTACCAGTAGGGAGTCACTGTACACCATTAGTTCGGTGGCCTTCAGGTAGTAGGCTGACTTGAGTCCTGCGAGAAGCGCCTCATACTCCGCTTCATTGTTGGATGCTGGGAAGCCAAGGTTGATTGCTTGCTCTACAACCAGGCCGTCTGGGGAGATGAGGACTATGCCAAGCCCTGCACCATGCCGGTTGGACGCTCCATCCACAAAGAGCTTCCACATCTCTCCAACGAATAACTTCCAGCAAGTGGAGGGGTCAGATGATGTCGTGGGGTCAAGGATGGTGTTTTCTTCAAGGTCCATGTTGGCTGTCTGTCCTTCGTCCTCTGTTTGAACTGTTGGTGAGCCTTTGTTTGTCTCTTCCTTGTTGTCCTTAGTATGGTCTGCCTTGGTGCTTGATTGACTGCCTTCTACTAGGGGTTGCGCTATTCCGGTGTCAACTTCCGTCCCTAGTTCGGTTGTGTCAGTTAGGTCGACTGGGCAGATATGATGACTTCCAGGAGTAAATTCTGCGACGAAGTCTGCCAAAGATTGGGCTTTTATTGCGGTCTTGGGTTGGAACTTGATGTCGAATTGTCCCAACTCTATTGCCCACTTCAAAATTCGCCCACTAAAGTTCGCCCTTTCAAACAGAGCTTTTAGTGGAAAGGCTGTGAGGACGACTATGGTGTGGGCGTGAAAGTAGTGCGCCAATTTTCTGGATGCCATCATTAATGCTAATGCTAGTTTCTCCAAGGGCAAGTACCTTGTTTCGGCTCCCAACAATGTCTTGCTGACATAAAAGATGGGCAAGTGTTGTATTCCTTCTGCACGAACCAACACTGCGCTAACTGCGTGCTGAGAGACTACCAGGTACAAAAAGAGTTCTTCACCAGGTACTGGAGTAACAAGTAGTGGTGGGGAAGACATGTACTCCTTCAAGCTTTCCAGAGCTTGGTCGCATTCTTCATCCCACTCAAACTTGGCTTTTAAAGCTTGGAAGAATGGTCGTAGTCTGTCTGATGACCTGCTTATGAACAGGTTGAGCGCAGCCGCCATACCAGTGAGATGCTGCACTTCTTTGACTGAGTTTGGTCTCTCCAACTCCTGGATTGCTTTAATCTGAGAGGGGTCTGCTTCTATACCCCGGTTGGTTACAAGGAAGCCCAAGAATTTGCCAGATCCAACTCCGAATGCGCATTTGGATGCATTGAGGCGTAACTTGTGCTTCTTCAGGACTTCAAACATCTCTCCTAAGTCCTTGAGATGGTCATTCTCATCCTTGCTTTTGACCACCATGTCGTCGATGTAAGCCTCCATTGTTCTGCCTAACAATGGTTCAAACATCTTGGTGACCATCGTTGGAATGTCGCCCCTGCATTCTTTAGGCCAAAGGGCATGACCTTGTAGCAATATAATCCCCTTGGTGTTGTGAAGGATGTGACCTCCTGGTCTGGTTCATGCATGGCGATCTGGTGGTAGCCTCTGTATGCATCCAGAAAGCTAAGTCGGTTATGCCCTGCTGTTAGGTCCACCAGTTGATCTATCCTTGGTAGAGGAAAGCTATCTTTTGGGCACGCCTTGTTGACTGTTTTGTAGTCGACGCAGACACGCCATTTACCATTCTTTTTTGGCACTACGACTGTGTTGGAGATCCATCTTGGGTAGTGCACTTCTCTTATTGCTCCTGCCTCCAGCAGGTTGCCTACCTCTTCCGCCACTATTTCGGCGTGGTGGAGTGCCGATCTGCGTGTGCGTTGAATGACTGGTCTTGTGGATGGGTGGACATTGAGTTGGTGACTGATGAAGCTTGGATCAATGCCTGGCATGTTGTAGAGTGTCCAGGCGAACACTTCGATGTTAGAGGTCAAGAATTCCAAGACCTCTAATCTCTCAGTGCTGGACAATGACGAACCGAGCAAAAAGAACTTATCCGGGTTCTTTTCATCTATCTTTACCTCTACCAAGTCCTCCATTACTTTTTGATCCGCTGCTTTGCCGACGTCTGCGAATAGTTCATTACTTTCTGGTTCTTCCACCGAATGAACGTATCCTTTGGCAGCTCGGCTTCCATTCGCTGTGGCGAAGCATTGTTTTGACATGATCTGATCGCCATAGACTTCTTCAATTATGCCGGTGTCGTTGGAGAACCGCATTACTTGGTGGTAGGAAGACGCCACTGATCGCATGGCATGCAGCCATGTTCTTCCTAAGATGATGTTGTAAGTGGAGGGGACCTTCAATACCCAGAACTCCACTTGTTTCGTTACGCTTCCTGCTCTGACCGGAAGAATTATTTTGCCGACGGGCCACTTTGGCATGGAGTTGAATCCAATTAGGGGAGAAACTACAGGCGCCAAGTCTTTGTCTTGTAGCTTCAGTTGTTTAAATGTGTCGTAGTACATGATCTCACATGAACTACCCTGGTCAATCAGAATCCGCTTGACGTCAAAATCCTTGACTCGGAGAGTGACGACTAGGGCATCATTGTGGGGACAATATATTCGATCCAAGTCTTTATCCGAAAAGGTCATAACATTTGTTGCCTCTGTTTTCCCCTTCTTAATGGCTGGTTGGGCACTCTGTACCTCTCTAAAGTGCTCAGCCTTTTTGATGGATCCCTTGAGCTCGCATACGCGCTCAGGTTCAAAGACTCCATGTATTACATTGATAATGCCTTGAGGTGGGGCGTTGATTGGTATTCCGTTGGGGTTATTGTGATCTTGGGGGGCTGGTTGCGTCCCTCCTTCAATATATTTGTCCAAGTGGCCTGCTGCCACCAGCTCTTCCAAGTGTTGTCTCAATGGCGTGCAATTCTCAGTTCGGTGCCCCTTTTCTTTGTGGAAGGTGCACCGTGATCTGTCGTCGTAGTCTTTCTGAGCTTCTCCTAGCTTGGCTGGCCACTTGACGAAAGGCTCATCTTTTATCTCGCTCAGAATTCGATATATCGGTTTTTTGAACACTGTGGTTATGGCAGTGCGGATCCTTAACCATCTTTTATCAGGGTCTTCTCCGTTATCCCGTCTGCCACGACCGTTCTTATTCTGACGATCCACTGTGTTGACCTTTGCTGAGGCCTTCTTCTCTGGTACTGTGGTCGCACCAGATTTTTCTTTGGCACGTGTGCCATCCTCTTCTACCCTGATATGCTGATGCACTCTTTCCATCAGGGCTTCCATGGTGAGGGGTGGCGTCATGGTGATTGAGTCCCTCAGTCTGTTCCCGACTGGAAGGCCTCTTTTATACTGCGCAATGGCAAGATTGGTAGGGCAGTCCCCAATCTGATTGAATGTTTCCCAGTAGCGACTGTTGTAGGATCTAAGGGTCTCTTTATCCCCCATGTCGATGGAGAGTAACTGGTCTATCTCCACCGGTGTTTTAGTGTTCGTTCGAAACCTTGTTACAAATGCTTCTGCTAGTTGAGCCCAGGAGGCTATGCTGCCCTCTGAGAGCTTTTCGAACCAAGTCAAGCCTAGGTCGCCAAGGCTTGATGGGAAGAGTATGCACATTAAAGCCTCGTTTCGCCTGTATACGGCCATGACTTGGCGAAAGTGGCTCAAGTGTGAATACGGGTCCGTCTTTCCTTCATATGTAGTGAATTTCGGCTGAAGGAAGCCTGATGGAAGGGGCGCGTTCTCAATTGCTGGAACAAACGGCGAAGTCTGTAGTCTTGCTAAGGCTTTGTCCGTTGGTTCATAGGCTGGGCGCGGTATTGGCATTCCAACCTCGACGCTTCCATCCGTCCGAGGAGCCAACCGCTGTAAGGCAGAAACTCGGTGTGGATCCCTTGCCCTGGCATCCTCCTTGCATCGTGCTTTTTCTTCGAGCACGGTTCGTAAGTCGGATGACCTGGGCAGCTCTGTCTGTCTAGATCTGGTTTGGTGTGAATGTGAAGGCCAATATGTGCTTCCTTCAGTGTATGATCTCTCAGGTCTCGTCCTCTCAGACCTAGAGTGACGAGTTCTGGAAGACAAGGAATGAGTGTCGCCTGTCCTGAGGCTTCTGCTCTCTCCTTGTGAGGGTGTAGTATTCCTACTACGATTTTCAGAGTGGCGAGGGGGTGCCTTGTGTTTGAGCCCCTCTCCTGTCACCACTTCTTTGTTCTTCATCTGGCGTTTCAAGGCCTCCATGTCCGCCGCCATCTTTCTTATCAATTCATCTTGTTCCTTCACGCGATCTTCCAGAGTTTGAGGGTCAATCCTCCGTCTTTGTCTGTCGGGACTTTGAGAATGGGATTGACGGGGGCTGTGAGTCCGTCTCCCTTTAGCATGCCTCTTGGAGGTATGTCTTTGGGGCTCCAAGTCCGTCATGGGAGGGACAGAAGGTAATCCTTCACGCCTTGCGCCCCCTTCTGGAGTTAGTCCGTCGACGGCGGACTGCGGCAAGTCTTCAATGTGTGCCATTGAATAAGAAAAGGAGAAGCTTAATCAAGAGGTTTCGTTCTGTCTGTTTTTCCCACAGACGGCGCCAATTGTACGGGGAAGAAATAATTCTCCTCGTATAATCCTGTTGACCAAGTCCATGCTCTTCCGTACGACGTCGCTTTATCACCTGAAAACACAAACGTGAGCTAGCCGGCGGGTGTGCGCTGGAAACCTCTCCGATGCCTAAGTCAGTAAGCTTGACAAATAGACAAAGCTCTATGTTCTCAGAAAGCAAAATTTGTGTTGTGTTCTGTTACCTCCTCCAAGGTGATGCTTGTGAGCTTTTATAAGTTTCCTGTGGCACAATCCTAGTAGGACTTGTATCTCTCCATGCAGAGTCCTCCTAGGATTCATACTCCTAAAGATAATGCTTATCCTTTTACACCCTCCCCCACTGCTTAAACCAAGTGGGATGGTTTTTACTTTGGCTGAACTACTATATGACCGAAATAAGCTTGGCTATGCAGAGCCACTGAGTAAACCGAATTCATCCTTAGTTCGGTTCTTGTGTTATCCCTTTCTTATCTCGGCTTTCTATGTAGAACCCATAGTACGGTCTTAGACCGGACCAATGACTTTCGGCCAGTATAACCTTAAGACCGGTGTAACTCCAAGTTGCTTTCGGACCGAAGTATCTTTACAGTCACTGTGCCGAAGTAAATTTGTCTCTCTTATGCCGGAGTAGCCTTGCCTCTCTTGGGCCGGAGTAACTATACCAACTCTTGGGCCGGAGTAGCCTTGCCTCTCCTGGGCCGGAGTAACTATACCTCTCTTGGGCCGGAGTAACATTGCAGCCGTTTCACCAAGTCCTTGGCACTTTGGGCCACAAAGCCCATCACATAGCTCGGCCCAATTTTTACCAAAAATTACCCTCTCAATACCTAACATTTCTCAAATAACAAAATCTCTCAATCCTATGAGATTAACTATTGTCCTCCAAGCATGGGATTATAACCTCCTTGGCAATCCATATACTGAATTTATGTGTCCAAAGACTTTATGAGGCAACCCTACTTGTTGTCACATGTACCAAAAAACACCCTAGGACCACCATCTAACTCTAGTGCATGTCCTTGTGTGTTTCAGATATTTATCATGCAAATAAAAATGTTATTCAAAATTACAAATTAATAAATTTTATAGAGGAAATATAAAAAAGTGGGAACCAAAATTAATAATTAAAATTTAATAAAAGTATAATATTTATTTATACAAATCAGTGATACTTTCATAACAAAAATTATTTTTTTACTTTTTTATGTTTTTACAATAAATACTCCATTTTAAAGGGTGTATCATAAGTCTGAATTATAATATTTGTGATCTTTAATTATAGCATATTGCGTTGTTAATTATGACTCAATTATAAGTCGATTATAACTCATTGTATTGTCAATTATGACTCATTACGATGTTGATTTTGATCTATTGTGATTATTATTTAGGTTACCATTCAAACAATCTTTAGTAAATAGTTCTATTATAACTCATTATAGTTAGGGGTCCCCGAATAGCCCGCGGACAAAAAACCCAATATTATCCAACCCATCTTAATCCGTAAAAGATGATCTAGGACTTTGGACAAATAATTGTAATTCGAGCATGCCCATAAACCCAGCCGTTAAGACCCGCTTAGGTAAGTAATGTTTAATTTGATTTTTTTTTTGGTCTCATGTTTAAGGTTTTTTTAATTTTTATTTTTTTTTCCTTTCTCCTCTTCTTGTGTGTACTGTATGTTACTTAATTGTTTTTGAATTACAACAATGCTAGAGGGCCACAATTTTTATGGCCACAATGGCTCAAAACTGTCAAAACGACGTTGTTTTGGCATGTTTTGCACTCAAAACGACGTCATTTTGGCAGTTTTGAGCCATTGTGTCCTTTTAATTATTATATGAGATGTAAAAAGGTGAAAAAAAAAAATTAAAATACTTAAATTATGTTGGAAAGTAAACAAGAAAAATAACTAATGAAAATATTAAAAGTATGTGAATGAAAAATATGTAGAACTTAATGATATAAGTATAATGAAAAATGTGTAACCCAGATCGGATTGATTTTGGCCCATAAGATTTGAGCTTATGGGTGAAACGTTATTTTAATTTTTTGGATAGGCTCAGCCCCGTATCAGCTCTTTGACTGGTCAAATCTTGAAAAACTTGTTAAAATTTGAGATTTTGACATAATAGTTGCCAGATAGGTAAGCTCGGCCCACCCGATTAATGACCCCTAATTATAGTGTCAATTATAACTCATTATGATGTTGAATTGGACCAATTGTGATTAGGGAGAGGCTTCTCTCCAATCCACTGTGTGGACTGAAGCGTATTGTTGGATCTGTGGAGCCCACCACGGGTCCTATTTTGATAATCCAAATTGTTCAATATGTAGAGCTCGTCGAGTACTTTATGCCTGCAAAAAATCACATTGATTAGATATTAGTAGCCCCTTGATCGGAACATATTTTTGTTAACAATTTATTTTTAAAATCATATTTATCATACACTAAAATGTATTTTGATCAAAGGGCTACTGGAATCTGATCAAAGTGATTTTTTGCAGGCAAGAAGTAATTGACAAGCTCTACACATTGCACGGTTTGACTAATTGAAATGGGAAATGCAGTGGGTCCCACAGGCCCAATAGTACACTTCGATCTACATAGTGAACTGGAGAGAAGCCTCTCCCTTGTAATTATTATTTGGGTTATGATTCAAAAAATCTTTAGTAATATCTTATGTGGTGTTTGGTTGTGACTTAATTTTTATTCTATTTTAGTTATAACTTCAAAGGATTTAGTTATGACATTTTTTTTATATAGCAATGTTTGGTAGCCGAAAAAGAGGTTGACTCGAATGACTTGAAATTCATCTTGTCGGTCGTCCAGCGAGAAGGCTAACAGCCGCGGTCAACAAAGGTGACAACCGCAATAGACAAATTTTCACCCAGTCGTCGGGGCGAACGTCCGATCAACACTCATTTGGGTCATTTAAGCCCCTCTTTTTCGAGCTACTAAGAATTTTTATTTTTTTTTATATTTATTTATTTTTGATAACTTGGTGTCCAACCTATTAGACTGACTAATATGGAAAATCAATCTTACCATCTATTTGGAGAAGCCCTATATAGACTGGCCCAAGAAATTGTTAATCCAAGTGACCAATCTCACCACTCACTTAGAGAAGTCATGAATTGGCCCAAAACATTATTTACACCTAAAATGTTTTAAACTTAAAATCTCGAAGAAGCATACCTTTACCACCAAGCCAAGCCAATTCCTTGAGATTCATTTAATTATTACATTTGTAGTAATAGCAAACACTGTTATTATAGTATGGGAAAATCCTATAGCGTGCACCCTTTTCGGGGTGCAAATTATATGCACATATCATAAAAATGTGTAATTTTGTTATAAATTAAGATGATAATAATATCTAAAATTTTATAATTGATATTACCAAAATTTATAATTTGATTACGACATTTTTATTATGTTAATTTATAATGAGATTACGTATTTTAAAATTAATATTATAAAACTTAAAAAATGTTTAGTGACTCGAATTTGTGTGACTCGAATGGTTCGAATGCGTCAAAATGACGTCATTCGAACCAAGAAAATTCGGATCACCTAATGTTGTTGATAAAACTTTATTATAGAATTATAGAATTATATATTTTTGTGATGGGTTGTCTGTAATGTGCACCCAAAGGATTTCCTTATAGCATGACCCATGTAAAAATAAAGAAAAAGTTATCTGACGCATAATCAGCCTATGCCACTTGTTCAGTTGTTCCTTGGTACTGTAACACAACGACAACGCGGTCCATTTGCCTCAAAGGTTATACAAAAATTACAAAAAAATTATTTTTGAATTTTGTTAATTAAATTTAATTTTTTTAGGGCAAATAACATGCAGTGATTTTCAGAAAAAATAATAATTACAAAAAAATAAGTAGACATTATAAATATTAATAATTAAAATTCTAAACATTTTCAAGAATTTGTAATAATTTTTAAAAGTTACCCTTTAATAGTAGTTTTCCCATTTTTTAATTTGTTTTTAATTTAAATCATCTATTTAGTTATGTTAAGTAAAAATGTTTGGCTTATTTTTTTTACGAAGAAAAATGTCATAATTGCGAGTGTGCTAGGAAGAATTAAAAATTATTGCAATATCATATCATATTTTGATTATCCGAACGACTCATTTTGAAAGGTCCTCCCTGTATATATTATCCATGAAAAAAAAATGGATCGATTCGATAATTATAACATTTTTATTTTATCATGTTTGTCTAAAAAAAAATATATGGTCAATTTTCAAAAATATAATTCTTATTTTTTTGGGGGTGACAAAACATTATAAAGATAGAAAGGTTACAGTTATCGAATTGATCTAATTTTTTTTTATAGATGTTATATATTAAGAGCCTTACAAAATGAACGGTTCAAATTATTAAAACGAGATTTGTGATTAATTCCACAGACTTCTCAAGTTCTTTAAAATTGAAATGTGATTTTGAAAGAAGCCAAACCTTTAATATTTATGAAAACTCCATTTATTAGTTAACCTTGAGAGCCGACATCCGAATTGATCGAGCTCATTGCTTGTTATGATACGATTCGATCTTGTGAAATTCATCATATATTTTATAACAATCTTATTGAACATGTATGGTCTCGTCAGAAAGAGTAAAATTATTTAGGCCTCGTTTGGGAACAGGCTAATTTAGTAACTTTTTGACTATTTAGCTAAAAAGGTAGGTAAAAAAAACTTATATGTTTGGGATGACTTTTTAGCTAATTACGAAAAGATGTGCAAAAAGTAGAGAGAAAAGAGAATCTTTGACTTTTTGGTATGAGTTGTTGGCTTTTTGACTAATTTAGTAACTTTTTGGCTAATTGACTAAAATAACCTTTTGCCAAAGGAGGCCTTAGTGATTGTATTTTATTTATTTTGAACATGTTCAAATTATATTTTGAATTAAGATTATTTTAATATGATGGTTAAAAAATATCAATATTGATTTTTATATTAATTAATCAATTTTATTGAATTTATATATAATAAAAAAACACATGGCATGACCCTTTTTGAAAAATAATACAATAAATTTAAAAATATATAATATATTTAAGTTTGACTACATGGCAAAGTATGATTTTTGTATCCATCATGTCAAATTTTAACAATATGATGATATATGACTTCTCCAAATTTTTGAACAAAATATAATGAAGTTCCACAATTTTGGCACATCATTGGGTGTTCTTAAAATTTTAATTTATATAATCTTTAATATCTTTTTATCAATAGTTTATTAATCATATGAATAGAAAAATGACATTATATATTCTTTATTTATTATCTGTTGCATATCTACACTATTTACATTAGTTTCGAAACTTTTAATTATTTGAAAAGGGAGATCGATATTATTTATACTAAATTAGGCAATTTGCAATATTTCTTTTTTTGAACTTTAGAGGAGACCCTAATATAAAGATTCATGAGGGCACTCCAATGTTGCTGATTCATTTATAGCTAACATGCATAGCTCTACATTTCCCAACTACCAATTTTTATGAGAAAATTCACAATTACTTTATTTTAAATTTATCAATTAACTAGGTCTCATTTGATTTTTCGGATTGGATATAAGAGTTTGACGAGAATATGTAATAAGTAAGAATAAAGATAGGATATAATATTTTATAAGACATATTGTGGAGTCACTTATACTATATTTAGTTAAAATTAAAATATATTATGAGATAAGAGGAGAATAATTATTTTTGACCTTTGAATAAAAGATGAGTTATATTCGATGGTAGGGGATATACAATACCATGAGACCCACCTCATGTTATATCCAATCTCACACCCATGTCCGACTTTTATATCCGGTAAACAAATAGTACCTTAGATATTATATATATATATATATATATATATTAACTATGACGGAACCTGACGACTTTAAAAATAAATTTTAAATTTTAAATCAGGATTAAACCAATCCACGATTAATGAGTTGATTGGTGTGAACTGAACAATTTTAACAGATAATATTTTAGATAGAGAGAGGCTTTTCTCCGGTTGGGCCTTTGTGAGTCCGCCACGAAACCCACATCGATGATCAAAACAATTCAATATGTAAGATTAATCGAGTATCTCATGTCTACAAAAAAATCACATTAATTAGATATCGATAGTCACTTGATTATCTTATATTTGCATAAATAATTAATTTTAAAAATTATATTTACTATTGATACAAATATAATCTAATCGCACAATTATTGATATCTAATTAACATAATTTTTTTATAAAAATAAAATACTTAACAAAAGTTACATATTAAACAATTCATATTATCCTACCGTGTTGAGTTGACGGACACCTAACAGCACCATCCATTTGGATTGGAGGGACGCCTTCCAGATGACCCACTTGTCCTCTTACCATGGAGGAATTGGAGTCCCAAGTCTTCGCAAGAACTAATCGAACAATTAACTTTCAAAAAAAAAAAAAAAAACTGATTGAACATATATGCGTGTGAGTGTGAGTATATATATGTAATGCTCCTCCTACTATATCACTCTGTGTCTGTGTTAGATTTGCTGTGATCTTTGGAAGGAAGTCGCTTTCCTGTCTCTGATTCTCATGACGAAAGTGACCCATCATCTTCTCTCTTACCATAAATTCCACTTTCTCATCCTTCATTTTTGCCACTCACTTTTTTTCGAATCTGTTTATATCTCTTTCCTGAAAGGAATTTTTTTTAATGTGTTCTTGAGCAGCTTCTTTGTTTTTCTCATCCTGGGTTTTCCCCTTTTTTGTTGCAGTGAATTGACACTTAAATTTTTATGCAGCACCAATGGAGATTTAGGGTTTCAATTTTCAAGACACCCCCATTTGTCAGCAGTTAAGTGTTTTCCCAAGTCTCTCTTGTTTATAAAATTGGTTTGGGGGCACTCTTATGAATTTGATTTGATTATGTTGCAACACTAATTCCGATGGCTAGATCATCTATGCTATTGAAATTTCAACCCTTTTTTTTTATTTTTTTTGTTTTTATTTATTTATTTTTTTTTTGGGGGGGGGGGGGGGGGGGGGGGGGCTTGTGACATTTTTCATAAAACTAAGAAATTTGGGTTTGTCCACATTATGTGGATATATTTCTGCATATGATCTGTTCTGCATTGAGCCTTTTTTGTTTGGAAATGGGTCTTATCTAAGAGGTGAAGTGGGAAATGGGTCTTTTCTCACTCTCTATTGTTTAGGTTATATTTAGGGTTAGGGTTTGTGGAAAGCTCATTCTGTCTAGCTTTTATGTTCTTCAAGAATTTCTTAATTGTTCTTGATTTTTAGGTGTTTCAACTAGTAATTGGTTGCAAATATATACTCTAAATGCTTTACTCATTGTGCTGGTGAAAATCTTTTATGGTAGTTGATTGAAATTTAAACCAAATAAATAAATAAATGATAATGAAAACCAGGCTTTGATAGCTTCATATTATCTAAAGAAATACTCATTTTAAGGGAGCCTTAACATGTTTGAAATTTCATGTCTTCAGATTTTTTCTATGAATAATAAGGTTATTTTGGTTTTATTTGTTGTTCATTTTTCTTGTGTTGAGAGTTGATATGATTTCCCATGAAGGTTGTGATCAAAAACTGTTCTAACCGTGAGGAGGATGTCCAAAAATGTGTTCTCTGTTGTCAATTTCTTCAATTATTGCATTTGAACTCAAGCATAAATCTTGTCATAATATTTTGATCCATAAATCTACACAGCATGATGTATTTTGTATTCCTCCTCTCCTACTTTTTCTTTTAATTTTTATGGAAGAATTATTCACCATTATCAATTTCTTAAACTGATTATTTTGAGTTCAAACATGAAGTGGGAAATGGTATTTTTGACCTAATTAATCAGGAAATGAGATATGCTTCATTTTGTCTGTATTTAATCAACAAATGTTACTCTTTTCTTTTCATTTTTGTTGCAAGAATAGTATTTTTGGTTACCATGTCATAAATTCTGTTATTAGGGTTTTGTTTGGAATTATATATTCTTATTGTTCTCATAGAGTGGAACACTCACTGTTGGTTTTAGTTACAAAGTAAATATATCATTGTTTCACCATTTTTGATTTGTAAAAATTCATCTTGGGAGACACAAATGTTCATTTACTTTGCATTTGTGAAATAGTTGAGTGCAGTTTGAGCGCCATAAACACAGTCGAAAGTTGCTGCAGGGTGATGATCTGAGAGAGCTTCCTTCTGTCCACTTATGGATGAGATAAGGGGTCTGAATTAGCTGCCGACTCATTCATTCAACCACTCAGTAGACAGGGAATTCATCGGTAATTTGGCTACTGTGGTTGCATGAATGATGCGGGAGATAGTTTCCATTCCTCTCCCTCTGTGCTTGGACTGAAGGGAGCTCCCTCTTTCTGCTGCCTTCATTTCCTTCATGCATTATCATCATCATTCTTGTTTTCAAATAGTAAATATTGGAGAACATTAACTTATAGTCACCTATAAACTTTGTAATATCATCATATAATCTCTAACATGAGTGCATCACTATTCAGTTTCATGAATGCTTAATGATCCATATAAGGGCTCGTAATGATCCACTTGGCAATTCTGCGGTTGGAAAACATCCCAAACATCAACTTGGCTTCTTTATTGTTATTTTTTTCTTCCTATTTTCCTGGCTAGAAAATCTGTTCTGTGACTTCTGTTCCTCTTATAGAGTTGCAGGATTGTTGTGATAAGTGATAATCACAATTTTACTTCCCAACTATTTGCTCCATATTTATGTTTTCTCGGTAGTATAGCTAGGCATTGCTTGTTCACAGACACCTCCTTTCTTAAAATCTGAATAGATTGACCATGTTCACCCCCACAAAGGCTTGAAGTGGATCAGCCAAAACCTTGTCATCTTGCTTTGTTCCATAATTATTGTAACTTCATCGGATTTCTTTTTACATAAGCTATCCTCAAGGTTATTCTAACAGTGAGATGCCTTGTTTTAAACTTCATGTGTTTTATTATATTATCACGGTTCTGCTGTATGTGTGGTTTTGGTAGTTGGTCCTTCTGCAGCTCCAATCCTTTCTTTTTCTTTGGCATGGATCTGGGGTTGTTTCACTTCAACTTAGTTGCTGGGTTGTACTCCTTTGTTTTTACATCAATAAACCTTTTTTTTTTTTTTTTTTTTTTTTTTTTTTCCGATCAAAAAAATAAAAAATTTAAAACTCTCCTTCAGGCTTCTTGTAATGTATGTATCCGTTTAAATATTGTATGTTGAATAAGACTTGTGTTAGTTGTGTGTCTTTCAGAAATGTGTTGAATCTTCTAGCTCTAGCTACTAAGGCTATAAAGATAGAACTTGGAGCTACATGAGGTGTGTTTCGGAAAAAATGATGTATTCCTTGTATTCTTGATCTGTGTTTGCTTGGAAACTGCAGGGTTTGTCCTTCATGTCGTATACTTTGGAAAGTTTAGGTCTGCTTTGACATCAAACCAATACTAAGATGCAATACACGCTTCATGTGCCTTTGGTACAGATTGTAGCCTTAGAAAGTGGCGAAGTCCATTAAAAATAATAAAACATCACAATACTCTTCTTTGTTCCACCAATCTGAATATAAATATTAGATTTGAATCTAGCAAATTGCGTTCTTTAATGACTTGTTTTATGGAGAAAGTACAAGTTCGCAGATGCTTTGAGTTTAAAATTTTAGTTTGTTTTGGTTCATCGAGAAAGAAAGTACAGATTGATTCATTTTCTTTTCCATCTGCAACTGTGCCACGAGTTCTTAATTTGCTTATATATTACTTGGTTGCTCACTTTGGTTTAAACTATAAATTTTCTCAGATGAGGTAAGAGACTGTTTGTTTTATTAGAAAATGAGATGTTGCCAAATGGAGATGGGGGGACCTCTGAAAGCTCAGATCCTGTTTTGGTAATGAGCTTTAGTTTGAATTTAATGTGCATTCGCCAGTGCAGGTTTTATCTATGGAATTTTTACTTTTCCAAGAAAAAGTCAATAGATGCATGGTGGTGTTGTTGTGGTCCCATTTTCTCTTCTTCATTGATGTTTGGAAACTGGGAAAATGATTTGTGCCTTTCTGAACTGGAGAATCTCTTATAGAAATTCCATACAGCTCATCATGTGGTCCCTCTCTTTGGTTTGATTAATAATATACAGACTGGTTTTTTATTCTGTGTTTTTTTTTTTTAACAATTAGACACAAAGATAGCGGAGTCTACATTAATAAATATACACCCGATTCATTGTTTTGTCTCTTGGAAAGAAAGCCCGGTAAGAAAATTTGGTTATGTTTGTTTTCTATTTATTGTTTTGTCTCTTTAGGGTATAGCCCAATATTCTCATGAAATTACTGAGTCTCAAATTTGTTCATCTCATTAATTACAAATAAAAAGAAGAAAGAATATACAAATGCAAATATGTCCTACATTTCTTGAAGTTCTGAATTTTTGTGGATAACCATGGAAGTAGAATTACTACTCTTTTTTAGTTTCTGAATTTATTATGTTATTGACTCTGCATGAATTACACTAACCATCTTTCTCATGAGAGATGGGTTTCACCTAGTGATTTATTGTGTGTTTATGGCATTGTTGTTTTGCCTTAAAAAGCATTTTCTATATTTTCAAAGTGTTGAGGAGAATCTATATTTATTTGATACATCAATGAATATATTTGTAATTCACCATTTTAGAAATAATGATAAATCAACAATAAACAAGTTTTAAAACTTTTTTTTTTTTTAATACAAGCCAATAAATACAAATAATCGTTCATATTATTCCAATACAAGTCATTAATAATAAGATAGAAAAGTTAAAAAGATGAAAATTCAAGATCAAATACTATATTTTAAATGTAATATATATATACATATATAGTTAGGGTCAGTTTAGGTATGAACTAAACCGTGAACTAAATCAATTTTATTGAGTTTAATGTTTTCTTATTCAGAACCGGACAATTGTATTGAAAAATTAAACCAACCTAATAAATGGAGGTTATATTTGTTCAATTCTCAATTTTTTTGAATCTTTCGTGTATTCTTATGAAAACAATGAAAGAGTAGCAATGGTGGTGGTGGTTGTAGCCGTGGGTGCAAGGATGGGGCGTGATTCAATTTGTTTTTGCTAAGAGTGAGGAGATGAAAATGTTGAGGGAGGTAGGGTGCCATGGAGATTAGTGGGTTCTCAGAGGTGAGGCAGGGTTGGATTCTGTAAATATAATAATGATGGTATTAATTAATAAAATGAGAAATATTATAGTATATAGGAGATAATGATCGATAAGTAGTGAGAACTACAATTGTTTTGGGAATAGAATAGGGTATTTTAGTATTTTTTTTAATTAAAATGCAAGGTGAAAAAAAAAATTAATATTGGGGATATTTTATGATTTTTTACGAAAAGTTTGTAAAAAATAAATAATATAGAAATTTTTTGACTTTTTAGTATAATTTTTTGATTTTTTTTTTGACTTTTTTAGAGTTTTTTAACTGAATAGTTTTTTTTTTTAAATTTTTTTTACAGGAAAATCCTCCCTACCCTCCCGCAGGTCCAAGGCAGCGCCCCTTGCAGAGATCACTAGGGTGTCTTGTTATCTCCCAAATCTCCCAAGACAAGCTCTGCTTGTGGAGATCACCAGGGTGTCCTGTTAGTCGTTCCGAGCGAGGAGACGATAACCTGGAAACTTGCCCCAATCTCCCGAGACAACCTGTTAGTCGTTCCGAGCGAGGAGACGATAACCTGGGAACTTGCCTCGATCTCTCGAGACAAGCTCCGTTTAAGTCAGGACTCGCACAACGAGGGAGCATTGAACCGGAACAGAGAGAGGAGACTAGTTCCGAGTGAGGAGACGATAACCTGGAAACTTGCCCCGATCTCCCGAGACAACCTGTTAGTCGTTCCGAGCGAGGAGACGATAACCTGGGAACTTGCCCCGATCTCCCGAGACAAGCTCCGTTTAAGTCAGGACTCGCACAGCGAGGGAGCATTGAACCGGAACAGAGAGAGGAGATTATAACCTGAGAACTTGTCCCGATCTCCCAAGACAAGCTCTTCTTAAGTTTGCCTAGGAGATTGACCCAAGGGGGAGAATTGAACTTGTGACCTTGGGGCTTAAACCCCAAACCTTGACCACAATGCCACCCACCCTTAGGTTGAATAGTTAATGAGAGAGGTTTTTAAACTTAGCTTTAAATCATAGGAAAATTTCAAAATATACCTCTTTAAAAAAGGTATACCATATATATTTTTAATTAAGTCATTTTCTTCTTTAGTTATAATTATTTTTTTTCTTTAGTTATGATATTATTTTACTTATGAGTTATGAGTTTTTTAGTTATGTCTCATGTTGTGTTTAGTTATGACATATTTTAAAAAAAAGTTATGACTTAAAAATTAAAATTATTTCATATTTTTTTAATTATAAAGTACATATGGGATGTGCAGTATAGTGTTTTTCTAAATCATAAGATGAGAGATAAAAAAAAAAAAGAAAAAAAAAAGAAAAAAAAAAAAAAGGATGCGCTGTGGGAGCATTGGTGCCGTTGAGTGGCTGATGAATATGTTCAAGTTTATTTGAGCGAAATTTTTTTTTCATAAATTTTTTTTAAGAAAATATTTTTAGAGAAGATATTTTTTTATGTTTCTTGGTGGTATTGAAATGAAAGTGGAGGTGGCTGTGGTGACATGATGGTGGGAGCGGCGGCGGTGATAGCAACGATGATGGTACCGGTGACCGTAGTGATGATGGTATAGTTGTGGAGATGAGAGTGGCGGTGGTAATGTAGTGACATTGGTAAAATTTTAATTCGAAAAATATTTTTCACTTTTTTAAAGTAGAAAATATTTTCTGGCCATATAGACTTATAATATTTTCTACTGATCATAGAAAATGTTTTTGATTAACTTTTGTTTTTTATTATATCAAATATCAAAAAATATAAAAAATATTTTTTTTCAAAAAAACGTTTCCGCTCGATCAAACGGACACATGTATAAGAAATTAGCATGTTTCATCAAGATTTTTCTCTATCACGATTTTGTTGTGATGATCAAACAATTTAAGTTTTAAATTGAAACAAAATTTTATTATTTTGAGTGTTTAATTTTAGAAACATTTATTGTTATTTTGTTTCAATTTTAAACTTAAATAATTTCTTATTAATGTGTAACAGGAAAAAGAGAAAAATCATGACAAACGACCCAAGATTTATTATATTTAAAAATAACATGACTCGCTATATTAATACACATGTTTGTTTGGTGAATTAAGTTGGATAAGATTAGTGAAAGAATGGTTAGTGAAGAGATTATTAATGTGGGGATTGTTAGTGAGAGGATTAATTAAAAATGTATTTGTTTTAATAATAGTGTGAGAGATGTTTAATGATGAGATTGTTAAATTATTTTTATATAAAATAAATAAAAAAACTATTTCTATATTAAAAAAACTAAAACAAATATTAAAACAAACAGGTGTATTTGGTAAAAATAAAATAAAAAATAATTTTTTTTATATAAAATAGACTCAATCTGCTCACTATTTTTTTAATCTCACTCTCTACCCAGCCAAGTTAATCCCCTACTGAGGGGGATTACTAAGGCCTTGTTTGGTTTGTTTTTTGAAAAAAAATTTAGAAAAAATTCTCTACAAATTTTTTTGAAAGAATAATCAAACCAAACAAATTTCTTCAAAAAGAATATCAAAATTTTGTTTGGTTACCTACTTTCCAAAATCACTCTCTCTCTCTCTCATACACATCAAATCAATCACTTTTTTTAAAACCCTCTCCCAAAATAATTTTTGAAAATTATTTCTGAAAAAAGACAAATCATACAAATTTTTGTACTTTTTATCTCAAAAATTACGCTACAAACACAAAACCAAACACACCCTAAGTCTCTTGAACTATCAATTCGCCCTCCAATTTCACTACCAAACACGCTGTGAGTGTGACCCACAACTATGGTAATCCAATCCGACCATTCAAGTTACGAAACAAATATACCTTAAGGTAATATATATATAGTAATTCTTTAAAAAATATATTTTATTTGTAATATTTAAAATAAATGTAGATGTATTTTTAAAATATATATTATAAGGAAAAAATATTGTCATATTAAAATTTGGAGAAACTATACATCAGTATTGTTTTTTAAAACAAATTTTAAATCAATGAAAATTACATAAATATTAATAATTAAAATTATAAACTTTTTTTATTAATATGTAAATATTCCGTAAACTTTCCACTGATTTGTAATTTTCTCCTAAAATTTTGAATAAAATACATTGATCTCCCTGAGGTTTATAATAATTATAAAAACCTCTCCCTAAATTTTTGAAATGACATTAACTTCCCTACAGTTCATTTTTGAATTTCACTTTCTCCCCTTCTATTAATTTGACTAACACATCCTATGAGATAATTAATTTGTTCACGTTTAATTTTCATTTTGCCCTCTCAAACCCAGCCAACAAAAATACCCTCCCAACTCACCCCTAGCCCCTCACAATCACATGCCCATGTCATAACCCCCACAACAACCCATTTCTTTCATTCCCTTTTACAACCAAAATCCAGCGTCTCTTATTGAAGACCCAAATCACATAAATCTTGATCAACCATCAAAGACCTGAATCTCAATCATTGCACAATCTAATCTTTTTCCCCAACAATGTCATTTTGTCTTTCTTGCTTAAGGCTTTATGAGAAAATGAAGGTCCAAACCAAATGTTAAAGATGTTCCCAAATTGATTATACGAATTGGGTATGGTGTAGAAATTATTGTTGTACAAATCTCTTTTTAGTTAACGAGTAAACTCTCCAAGTCTGTTTTCTATTGATTTCGGAATTAATTACCTAATGTCAATTTTACTGAAATAGGACAAAGGGCAAATCTCGGATGTGTGCACTGATTCCACAACACACACTATTTAAGTCAGAGAGTGTAATTGTCAAGATTCGACCACACACCTAAGCCTTGGATACGGTTTATCCAACACTTAGAGAACCGTCCTCGAACCACTGCACCAAACCCTTAGGAATTAACGACAGTGCTAGGAACCTCTAATAGTAGAGCTCTAATAAGAGCTTTACTGATGTGGCAACCTCGAAAAAAAAAAAAAAAAAAAAAGAAGAAGAAGAAGAAAGGGCACAGCAACACTGTGGCAGTGGTGAGATCCACTACCACATCATTAGAACTATCACTTATTAGTGATCTCAAGCATTTTTGTAGGAATTAGCCTTGAGGCCCCGTTTGTTTTGGGAGATAGAATGGAGGGGATTGATAGTGAGGGGATCAATAATGAGGGGATTGTTAGTGAGGGGATTGATAGTGAGGGGATCAATAGTGAGGAGATTGATAGTGAAGGGATTAATAGTGAGGAATTATTAAATTATTTTTATATAAAATAATAAAACAAATAAAAAAATATAAAAAATTAAACATTATATTTAAAAAAAAATTCCCAATATATAAAAAATAAAAAAATTTCTAATCCCCTCACTATTTTCTAATACCATCTCTACCTCCTCCTTACCAATCCCCCTTCAAGGGTATTAGCAATACCAAGAGACTAATAGTCCCAAGGCTTTCTCTGCAAACAAATAAGGGCTTTAGTAATACCTTGGTATTACTAGTCCCAATACCCTCCCTATAGCCCAAAACAAACAGGGCCTGAGAGTGTAGAATCTGAGACCTCAAGACTTATGTCCCAAAGCCTTACCAAAGTGTCACAACCCTTGGGTTAATTTTGTTGTACCAATCTCATTAGATTGTATGCGGTAAATGGGTTAATTCAGATTGTGCAAAAGCGATTTGATGAAATTCCCGTGAGGGACTTGGTTTATTGAAATTCTTTGATTGTGTGCTACTTCTCAAGCAAGTTTGCATTATGAGGTTGTAAAATGATTGAGGCATGGATTGATTGAGGTGGCTGCGACAACGTCTAAGAAAGGTTCTGCGTTTTTGTAGTGGCGCTGATTGAGGTGTTGATTGCAAGCATCTGATAAAGGCCGACAACATCTAAAGTCGACATGGTCAAAAATGGTTGAGTTGTGGGGACTTATAGTGATATTGTGTGGCTTTTGCAATCGTGGTGATTGTGAGAGAAGTGGGGTTTTATACGTTTGGTTTTGCGTGCTCATGTGTGTTTTTTTTTGTTTTTGTTTTGTGATGGTAGTGATTGTACAGGGTTGGTGGTGATTGTAGTGGATGAAAGATTTGGATGTTTAGGTTTTGCAACAATAATGGGGCTAGCAATGGCTGTAGAGTTATGGTGTTAGTGGTTGTGGAGGTGGAATAGCGGGACTTTGTAGTGGTGGTAAAGTTTTTAAGGTTTTGCAGTAATAATAGTGAAGAAGATAAATGTTAAGATGAATCAAGTGTTACCAGGCATATTGTTATACCTTGTCAGATTTTGTCTTTTTATGAATCATAGTTTAATAAATAAGTGTATTATCTATTAATGGAGTAAATATGTTCGATAGAGAGGGCAATATAATTTCAAAAAATTGGAGGAAAGTGTTTATAATTATAATAAACTTTAATGGATGTCAAGGTACTTTATGTTTGTTTGGAAAGTGAGTTAATTTTTTCAATTTTTAGCTTTTTTAACTATTTTAGCCTGAGGTAAAAAAGTCTGATTTGGGAAGAGCTTGTGGCTTTTTTGATTTTTTTGTGAGAGAAAGAATATAATGATTATGAGTTAGATGTAATATTTTGTCTTATTATGCTAAAAAATCTACTTTATTTTTGTGACTAAAATAGCCAAAAAAACATAGTTTTTGGCTTCCCAAACGAAACCTTTATCTTAAAATTTTAAGTTGGTCATATCAGTTCTTTTTGGTGTGTCAGTTAATGGCCGTGGTTTCTTTTCCGATCCGAAATCGAATTGGAGCATGCTGTTGGGACTTTGTAGGCCTACAGAGCGCATATCGATAATTCGAATTGTTCAATGTGTAGGGCTCATTGACTACTTTTATCTCTGTAAAAAATCACGTGGACCGAATATTGATAGCTACTTGATCAAATCAAATTTGTGTTAACGATAAATATGATTTTAAAAATAAATTGTTGACACAAATATAAATTGATCAAATGTTTATTGATATCTGATCAATCTGATAATTTATAAAGATAAAGTACTTGACGAACCCTATATATTAACAGTTTAAATTATCGAGACGAATTCAAAATTAGTTCAAAATAGGCCGAACTAGTCCGTACAATTAAAATACTCAACTGAGGACAATCTAACCCCTTAACTAATTAAGGGGTGGTGGAAGGAGTATTTTGTGAGGTAGAATAAGAGTGTGGATGTAATTTTAGGAAGGGTGAATTACGCTGATAGTTCTTATAATTTGAGACTTGTGTCATTGTGATTCTTAACTTTTTAATTGTGATATATTTTGATTCGTAATTTTGGATCTTGTTCCAAATAAAGACAATTAAAGATATTATTAGATTTTTTAAAGGTAAAGTCGTCAATTTGATAAAATATAAACTAATTTGACAAAAATAAATGTCAAACAAATATTTTTGAGTTTTAAAAAATTATTTCTACCCACTAAAAATAAAATTATGTAAAATTGATAAATATTTTAAACATTTGTTTATTTTTTTTACAAATTAATTTTTATTATGTGTTTGGATGATGATCGTGCAAAATTAATCATGTAATTTTTATTAATTTTTATTAGTTTTACATAATTTTATCATTAATGGATAAAAATAATTTTTGAAAAATTAAAAATATTTTTTTGACATTTATTTTTGTCAAATTAGTTTATAATTTATTAAATTGACGATTTTACCCTTGAAATTAAACAATGGTATCTTCAATTGTCCTTATTTGGAACAAGATTCAAAATTTATGATCAAATGTGTCACAATTGAAAAGTCAGGGATCAAAGTGTCACGAGTCCCAAACTATAGAGACTGTTAGTGTAATTTGTCCTTTTAGAAACTCAAAAGGATGGTTTTGTTAATTTCAAAAATTTATAGGGTGTTAATATAATTTGTAAAAACAATGAGTACCTTACAAATGAATTTTTTTTTGCATATTAAGGCTTCGTTTGAAAAGAAGAGTTGGTTTGGACTTGAGGCAATTTTAATCATAAAAATATAAAATAAGTTTTGTAGTTTAATAAGACAAAATATCATATCTAATCTATAATTATTATATTTTTTCTTTTACAAAAACTCAAAAAAATTAAAAAATCATTTTCAAACGCGACATTTTACCTCCAGACTAAAATAGTCAAAAAGTCATAAAACTAAAAAACTAATCCACTTTCCAAACAAACCCTAATATTATAATATATGGCACTACCCTCCAATAATTACAAATATATATTTTCTTATTATTTGGAAACTCTCAAGATAAATATAATAAATCTTACTCGTCAAAAAACAAGAAAAATGTTTGAAATTTCTATTTTTTTAAGACCCTCACTACTTTATTTGGATCTTAATCATATATATATATATATATATATATATATATAACCTACTCATATATATGTGTGAGACTTATATCATTAATGGTTGAAATTTAAAAGTGTTATGAAGCAGATGATTGAGATTTAAAGAGTATTATGAAGCCTCCAAACAAAAATAAAAAAAATAATGTCTCAATCATTATTGAATAGAAATGGCAGATGCCCATATCATATATATCCTATACCCAAAATTACTCCTATAAACGTGTCGTCATCTCAGACTCAGAATAATCTCTCCTAAGCTTCTTCGCATGCATCATTCACCATCGGCTTCCAACACAAATCTCTCTCTCTCTCTCTCTCTCTCTCTCTCATCATTATGACCTAGAAGTCACAATCTCACTCTTTCCTCAACGAACTCAAGATCGTGGTTGAATAGCACCCGAAAAGTGAAGATCCACACTGAAATTCCGATTTCGATTCAGCTTTTCTATCAGATTACAATGTCCACAAATTCACGCTTTTTATTTTTTATTTTTTTTTCCTGAGTTCACTATAAGAAACACTTTGTTAATGTAGAAAAACACTACTTGCAATCCACAATTCTGATCGAGCAAAGTCGTTGACGCTGCCGTCTATGCTGAAGAATGAACGATTCACGAAATCGAGGGATTTAATCATCAAAAAATTGTAAGAGATTTCATTGATTTCCTTTAATTTCTTCACGATTTAATCCTTGATTTATGTATATTTGTCTCTGAAATTCATGTTGACTTAAGCTATGTAAAAGTGTATTAGTTCCTTTGGTAAACTAAAACTCTTCACTTGGATTGCAATGGAATCTTCTCTTTAAAATTCGAATTTATGTGCAATTGTGTTTTGCATAATTAAAATTCGAACCCATGAAGGCCAATCCCAAACCTTGAGGCTACTGCAGGTTTGCCCGTTATCTTCAGGCCCGGGATTAGTCGCTGGCCCGGAAAATCGGAGATCGAAAAAAAAAAAAAAACTTGTTGACCACCTCATTTAAAAGCTTAAAGATGTTAGAGGTCAATTTTCTCAACACGCGCCTCACATGTAGCCTGAATCTCATACATAAGTAGACCAAACACGTTTAAGTATTATAATTATCTGGTATGCAGTGAGGTTCGGATAATGATCTATTGTCTGCTTTGATACCATGTTAAATTGTTGACTGACAAGTTGGCTGAATGTTTAAGCTTTTAGAGGTAGAGACAATTTTATTATCAATTTGCTCAACAGGCCCTTCATTTTCTTAGAACTATCAGTTTTGTTTCTTTATATGGGATGGATGAAATCATTCAACAAGCCAATAAACTAGTTTGTTCGTTTGGGAGCAAGAAAGAAAGCGGCATTGCCATAAATATGCTTATGTAATTTTAGCATATTGCATTATGAATTGTCATTTCAATTTGTTCATATATAGGGTGAATGCATATGAGCTTGCTTAGGTTGATGCGTTTAGAAATAAATGTATAGGGTAATCTGAAGACGGTTTAGTTGTGAGAAGTTATGTGAGATGGCAGTGAGATAATGATGTTACTACTTTTGTATGGGGTCAATTATCTTGTTGTGCAGTTGCTAACTAAGATCTCGGATGTTTCTTTAAGTTTGTGGTTAATCCAATGAATCACTATGGAAGAACTGCTCACTATGTGGAGAGGGTACAAACCCATTTGGGACATTTTCATCAGCAACACATTTGTAGATGAGCAACCCATCTTAGTAAGGATGACCCAAACCAAAGGGAAGGATAGACAAATATTAATTTGCAGTTACTATGTATACCAATCCTGTAATGTCTAGTGGGAATGTGAATCAAAGGTGGAGTGTGTGATGCTTGGGGAACTCAAGGAGAAGAGGCTATAGCTGGGGCTGTATGGAAAACATTTGGAATGGAGCTAGCAAACCAATTCTGGCTGATTTTACAAGGAAGACGGGTGTAAACTTGGGGATTCCTCTGAAACCTTAGGGCAAAATGTGAATTTGTCCCTCTAAGGAACTTGCTGAATGTCTTAGTAAAGATCTTCTAATGTACTTTTGGTCTTCTCTAGTCTCTACCCACATGGACCTAATAACTACTATGATTATGCACTTCCATAACAAAGTCTCTTATTGAACACTTATTGCATGGGATGTAAATCTTATGTTTACTCTTCTTCTCTCCTTCTCACAAGAACAACAAGAATCATGCAACAACATATACAAAGTGTTCAAGGTCTCTCACTGCCATCCCTATCCTCTCTAAACCTGCCTTGGTCTTCTCCTCTTCCACCTCCGGTGATCTCAAGCCATTAAAGTGCCCGCCATCTTCCTAGAGGTCAACGACCGATCGCCTCTAACCTTTCTTACCCACACTCCCCTTCTCACATTGTCAAATGTAGATAAGTAACTATTAGGGAATTAAAAAGGAATTTCATATACCTTTGAATAAAATAAAATAAAAATTTGTAGAGGGAATGGCACTCAACTAGAAACCTAAAGATCCACGAATGAGGTATGTACCACATTGAACAAAAGACCCCACTAGACTATATACATCTGATCTGAACAATACTATACTACAAATGCAGCTGCACTACCCATTATCTTAGAGAATTACACCGCCAAACTGAGACGGACCAACTAGTGCAATTCTCCCTAGCAGATGAAGAATTAAAAACACTTTAGTACCCAGAAAAATAATCCGTAATACAAAAACCATGTCTCACAATAAAGATCCTTCATTTTTATTATTATTATGAAAGGGTCAAAATTTTCTTTGCCATCCAAATACAGTATATGAAAGCTCCAATTGCCTTGCAGCTAACTTCATTAATGAAATTGTTACCTTGGAGCTCCATACTCCACCTAGCCACAAGATAGTCCCAACTCCCAAGAGTCAGACTTCAGGAGCAACATCTTTCGTCTTGCAAATAAAAAAACTTTTGCCATTCTAGAAAGAGGTGATTATGCACCTGCATGACAATTTATGGATTGTGAATGGAGACATGCTTGCTTTGGTAATAGTTGTTTCAAGGATGCAGCCTTGATAAATAAGGATATATCGATGAACACATAGCAAAATACGTTATCTTTTCATATAAATTGTAAAAATTTATAAAATGTTATAAAATATTTTGAACAATACAGATGTGTTGAGATCTTGAAAATAAAAACTATCTCAGTGAAAATACGGCTATTTATTCCTCAGTTTGTTACATTACATGTCTGTTGAATCTTTATGAAAATTTTGGGGTTAGCAGCATCTAGACTAATCAGGCAAATAGTAGATAGGTTTTTATAGTGTTGCTTTCTGAATCACAGTTTGAATTTCGTAATTATTATAGTGGAGTCTTACCTGTGTTGTTCTTGCTTTGTATGTCCTGTATTTTTGCAGTGTTTGATTACTTCATATGCTTACGAACATCCACTCGTCCCCCATGAGTTCTACTGTTTCAACGTCTAGAGGAATACTTCCACCAGCTAGGCTTGATACCTGTGAATCTGGGGTTTCTGGTCCTTTTAGCCAGATAGAACCAGGGTTCAATGACAATGATGAAACAGAATTGCTCTTTGTATCTTGGAATCAAGACTACGGTTGCTTCGCAGCTGGAACAAGCCGTGGTTTTCGTATCTATAATTGTGATCCTTTCAAGGAAACTTTCAGACGTGATTTGAAAAACGGAGGATTTGGAATTGTTGAGATGTTGTTTCGGTCCAACATTCTGGCACTTGTTGGTGGTAAAGCCAATTCCCAGTACCCTCCTAATAAAGTTATAATTTGGGACGATCATCAGAGCCGGTGCATTGGTGAATTTTCATTTAGGTCTGAAGTTCGTGCAGTGAAACTAAGACGGGATCGCATTGTTGTTGTTCTTGAGCACAAGATATATGTCTACAATTTTATGGATCTGAAGCTTCTTCATCAGATAGAAACTCTGGCCAACCCCAGGGGACTTTGTTGCCTTTCACAGAACTTGAATACATCTGTCTTGGCTTGCCCAGGTCTACGACGAGGGCAGGTTCGGATTGAACACTTTGGTCTTAATATGACCAAGTTAATAAATGCTCATGATTCACAAATAGCATGCTTAAACTTAACAATGGATGGACTTCTTCTTGCGACTGCTAGTACAAAAGGAACTTTGATAAGAATTTTCAACACAATGGATGGGACCAGGTTACAGGAGGTACTGTGCTGGATGGTCTTGTATTTCTTTTCCATTTCCCTTTCTTTTCTTCAAAATTGGTCTTTCTATAGAGAGTTTCATTCCTTTTGTGTTAGTTGCTGGATTAATATGTTTCCAAATTCCAACCATATAGCTGGAACTAATCAATAAATAATGGAAATTCCTTCTTTCCATTTTAGTGCCACGCCTTTTTAGCATCATGGTTGGAGACCACCAACTTAATTAAAATTAGCTTATATTCTCTTTGCTTCTTCAAACTTAAGATTACTCTTTATGTGAAGATCAAGAAATTGTGTAATGTCTTTATGCATATTGAGCAAGACCTGCATCAAGATGAAATAAGAAATTAAGACTCACTATATGAGATATTGGGAGTGCACTGTGTCCCCTAGAAGTATGGGCCTTTTGTAAGAGGTCAGTCACTATGTAGCGACAGGAATAGGAATCATGTGCATGCTAAAAATAAATGTTGCATGTATCATTTTCGAGCCATTAAATGAAAATCTGGTCTTGCTTAAAGTTGCTTTATCACTCCCTAACTTAATTGAGAAATGTGCAGAAGCTTATAATCCTGCTCAGTATCGTACCACATTCTGGTGCAAGTGGACCCACATGTTGTTGTCTTGTGTACGATAGTAATTCATGTTTCTAAGTGATCTATTTATTACTTTCTTAGCCTCTGGGCTAGATTTGAACATTAGACCTACCACAACCTCATCCCACTTCTCTTTGCCTATAAGTTTCTGGTGTACTCTGTTCGTCTCCACTAGGTTCTGTTTTTTTTTTGCATTTGCAATTTTTCCCTGTTACCTAAATGTTGTTGCCTTTGAATAGGTACGCAGAGGAGTGGAAAAGGCAGATATTTTTAGTATTGCTCTCTCTCCTAATGTCCAGTGGTTGGCTGTGTCAAGTGACAAGGGTACTGTGCATTTATTCAGCCTCAGAGTTCGGGTTGTGGGAGAGGACTCAGCTACTTGTTCAAGTGCTGTTCAAAGTCCAGCAATGGTTTCCCACAATTCATCATCTTCCCTTGATGCTCTTATTTCTCCAAGTACTAGTGCCAATCCTGGTTCATCATTGTCTTTTATGAAAGGTAAGAGACGTTTATCCAGAAGTTATTTCTGACCTCAAGCTTGGAATGACTATCAAAAAATTTCTATGTTTTGTATGGTTTGCATTAAGGGTTTAAGAATTAAGGCATGCCATTGTACAAAGCCCATTTATGACTATTGTGACTTTAATATTTTATTATTTTGACATACCACTGTTTCTTTTTCTATGAAATTGCCAAGAATCACCTAAATTGAACTAGACTCTTTTTAAATTGTCTCAAAAAAAAGGAGAAAAAAAGAAAAAAAAGACTTTGAATTTGTAAACATCTTCTGGCCCTTATTTTTACCAGTTGAACTGCTGTTTAACCAGCAGTATATTTTGTTACTACACCATTGCTTGATAGGTTTTGTCCAAACTTTGTTCATTTTTCCAGTACTAGGGGTCTCCAAAATAATTCATATCTGAGGGATTGTTTTGACGTTGCCTCCAAACTCTCTTGTTTCTGTGCTCTTTTAGGGGTGTTACCAAAGTATTTTAGCTCAGAATGGTCATTTGCCCAGTTTCACTTACCAGAATACACCGAATTCATTGCAGCATTTGGATCTCAGAACACTGTCATTATTGTTGGCATGGACGGGAGGTATGATTTTTTTTATTTTTTTTTTATGGGAGTAATGAAATTGTGTTCTTTCTTTTGTTTACTTACACTGCTGTAAATATGTCGCTAGAAAATGGCTTGAGTCAACTCAACAAAACCTTTGTTCTTATTATGCACATCGCCTTGATGTTATAAACAGAAAAGATATATGATGAATGGTTGAAGCATGATCCCCTTCTAGTTTCACTTATCAAAAATAAGAATGTGATGCCCTTCCAATTTCAATTTTAAAAGTGTGATGTTGAAGGACTTCAGTAGATCATCACAAGGATTTGACCTCTGTCCTTTCTCATTTTTCTCTTCAATAAAAGATCTCCTGAACATAGGTCATTTTGAGAGCAAGATTTGACTAAAGCATTTTGCATCCAAAATGCCAAATCAGTCCAGTTCAACCATGCAATTGTATGCTTGCTCATGTGAGGTTTTCTGACATTTCATACACTTCAGCTTTCTTTGCATGGAGATGTGGTTTTTGCACTAATGCTATGTTTTGTAGGAAGGAAATAGGAGGGAAGGGATCGTTGGTTTTCATCAATTTGTTTGGTAAGATGAAAAGGAAAAGAGGAACGAAAGAGATGGGTTTATGACTTTATGTCCTTTTACTGTTTTACCCTCACTTTATTTGAAGTTGATTAGTTGCAACTTGTAAAGGACCAAAAATCATTTCAAACTTTTAAAAAGTGGGGAGTGTGTCCCTGCCCCCGTAATGCCCTTTTTTGGATGGAAAGAATTTTGGGCCCTCGGGTGGAAAACTGGCCTCTCCACCCTTTCTCTTCCTTTCCCTCATGCTCTCCACCAAAAACTAGGCTTTCTGCCCAAGCTTAGTGCAAGTTATGAAAATAAGAAATAATATTATTTCCTATATGCTCTGGAAGGTTAAAAAATATTGAGTATTTACAATTGGCAACAAAAATGATAATTTAGCATTATTGTTAAGTGTTTTAGTCAGATTGAACGGTTTCACTCTCTCGTCAATTTTTTTATTTTTAAATTAACTTTATTTTACTCTTGATTCTTTTTTGGCCTTGTGACCAGTTTCTACAGGTGCAGTTTTGATCCTGTTAATGGAGGGGAGATGTTGCAGCAGGAATATGTTCGCTTTCTCAAGACGGACAATAGGCCAAAATAAGGGCTATCGTGATAATTCCATGAGCTAAATAAATTCCTCGGCCTTGTAAATATGAAATCCAAATATATACTGGTGTAAGTATATCTTACATTCATCGAAATAGAAAGTCTTTAAGAACTATGTTGAGCTTAATAACTTGTAAATATTAATAAATTACTTTTAATGGCAAAACATTTGTTATCTAATTGGAACGTTCACTTATATATAAATAATTAGGTTGTGAAAATTACTGAATACTGTCTCTACACATATTTGAGCTACAAAGTGTGCAGGAGAGCTGTCGGTGCAGTTGATAGTAGTCTTCAAAAAGAGTTTGGTCTTTTGTAGGCATATCTTTATTAGTCGCATTCAAGTAAGAGGACAGGATGGGGAGGCAATTTATTTCCGAGTCCCAGAAAAGCGGGTTGTAGTTTAATATGCCATATGCTTGTTGAAAAATTGGTTATGTACTAGAAGTGATGGCGGTGATAGTAGTTGTGGAGAGGGGGAGGTGGAGGTGGTAAGACTTTTTACCGAAACAAATGGAACATAAAACTTGTTCTAATATGATATTATACTTGATTAAGGTGAAAATAAGAGGAGGCTTGACCATTGGATGGAGTACCATCTAAATTTCATTCTACGTCAAGTTTTGTTCTTCAAGATAAATGATTTGAACTATAGATGTACACTTTGAGACACCACACAAAACAACACACCTAGAACCTCCTTTAATTTGTTTAGTTAATATTTATATATATATTTGCGAGTCATAGACAAAGGGGGTGAATTACACTTCATCTCCAATTCTTTTAACTTCTTTTTTCTTCATCAAAAATCATCTCCAATGTCTTACATAAAATGTTTCACAAAATTATGGAAAGCATTTTTTTTCCTCAAATTTGATAAAAATATTAAAATAACTCTTATCCAATCAAATTTTTTATCCAATATAATAATCAAATTAGATGAAATATTATAACACTTTACTACTTTTATGTTTGGCCATTTTTTAATTTTTTTCATTGAACTCAACCCAACATAATGATAATCAAATTCAACAGCAACAATATTCTCAACCTTAATCTTCTGGAACACAAATCCTAGATATCCTAGACACCGAAAACCCAAATGATCTTGACTTTCGACTTGCTGGTAAGGGGTAGTTACGTGAATGGGTTTAGGATCGCAGTGAATCGGGTTGCTTTGGCGTTGCCTTTCAAGATTTCGGAGACCTCCGCACGCTCCCCAGCCTTTTCCACTACCACCGACCGCACAGATCGAGTTTCCCAAACCTCTCTGTTCTTGACCTCTCTCACAATGATCTGAAATCTTGCCTTTTAAGTTCATTAATCTAACAAATCTTCAATGTCTTGACATTTGAAGTCGCAAAATTGAAGGAAATTCAAAACCCATTTTAAGAAATACAAATAGAGAACAGAGCTTCCATAACCAATACCAATGAGTTCTCTCCCTATATGTGTAGATTAAGGCCTCGTTTGGCAAGAGGGTATTTTAGTCAATTAGTCAAAAAGTTACTAAATTAGTCAAAAAGCCAATAACCCATACCAAAAAGTCAAAGATTCTCTTTTCTCTCTACTTTTTGCACATCTTTTCAGAATTAGCCAAAAAGTCATCCCAAACATACAAGTTTTTTTTACCTACCTTTTTAGCCAAATAGCCAAAAAGTTACTAAATTAGCCTGTTCCCAAACGAGGCCTTAGAATAGATTGAAAAGTGAAGGACATTGTGTATCTATTGTCTACTGTATCTCTGTAGGAAGTATGTTTGGAAAGTTTCGGAGTGCAATGTATGTGACCCCTCCAAATCTGATCGCATCTGGTGGGAGAGAGAGAGATAGAGAGAGAGAAGAAAAGAAACGACTGTCGGAGTAGGCTGCAACGGCGAGGGTGGGGACTGTTGGAGGGGAGAAGGGTTGAGGTCGTCGGAGTAGGTTCCAGATCTGACCGCATCTGGTGGCTGTAATGCTTTGTTTGGTCAGGGATTTGATGAGAGATTTAGAATGAATAATAAAAAAATATAGATAAAATGTAAATAAAATATATTTATATTTTACTTAATTTTATATATATATATTTTTTTTCAAATTTTGAGAGAATATATATATATATATATATATATTTTTTTTTCATCAAAATGATTCTTTGATACCTTACCTACAAGGAGATGGAAAGGAGGTCACCTTAATACACATATAAAACTAGAGCAATGGTAGAGGGCCACAAAAAGTGTGGCTCAAATGGTTCAAAACTGCCAAAACGACGTCGTTTTGGACGTAAAACGACGCAAAACGACGTCGTTTTGGCAGTTTTGAGCCATTTGAGCCACATTTTTTGTGGCCCTCAAACATTAGTCATAAAACTATAGAGTTTAACTTGTCAAATTTAAAATATTGGGGTTTAAAGTGTAAAATGCGTGAAATTTTAGCCTTTTTTTAGGATAAATTATAAATACATCCTCTAATGTTTATTTAAATTACAAATTATTTCCTGTAGTTCTGGAAGTTACATTATGCCCTCTAAGATTTTTAATTTCATAATAAATATGTCATTTTATTAATAAATCAACAAGTTAATTAACAATTTTTAATAATATTAAAATTTTATTTCAATTAATAATTAAGATAATTTTATTGTGGGTGAATTACACAAACGATCCTTATAGTTTGGAACTTATGTCATTTTAATTCCTGACTTTTCAATTGTGACACATTTGACCTTGAATTTTAAATTTTGTTCCAAATAAAGACAATTGAAGATATTATTGAATTTTTCAAGAGTAAAATTGTCAATTTCATAAAATATAAATTAATTTGACAAAAATACAATTGTCAAAAAAATATTTTTGAATTTTTAAAAGTTATTTCTACCCACTAAAAATAAAATTATATAAAATTAATAAATCTTTTAGATATTTATTTATTTATTTTACCAAATTAATTTTTATTATGTGTTTGGATAATAATCATATAATGTGTGGTTGTTTTTGTTTTTGTTTTTATTAAATTAGTTTCTATCTTTTCAAAAGTCAAATATAGCGGCAACTTTGATATCATTATTAAATCAATCCATTAAATAAATAAAAAAATAATTCAAAACTAAAAACATTTCATATATTAAACGTATCGATTACACATTAAAAGCTTAACAACTAGCCATTACATAATCATCATCTAAACATATAATAAAAATTAATTTGGTAAAATAAATAAATGTCTAAAAGATTTATTAATTTTACATATTTTTATCTTTGGAGGGTAGAAATAATTTTTAAAAATTTAAAAATATTTTTTTTGACATTTATCTTTGTCAAATTAGTTTATATTTTATCAAATTAACGATTGTATCCATGAAATTAAGGAATGGTATATTCAATTGTCCTTATTTGGAATAAGATTCAAAATTAAGGATCAAATGTGTCACAATTGAAAAGTCAGGGACCAAAGTGACACGAATCCAAAACTATAGGAATTATTAGTGTAATTCACTATTTTATTATTGTATAGGTGAACAGTTAGAAATTTTACTTTTTCAATTAATTTTATTAAATAAAAATTTTTGACAATGAAGTATTTGTAATTTTCTAAACCACATGAGGCAATTCGTATTTTAAGCAATCCTTAGGGGGTTTATTTTTAATTTACTTTTTTTTATGTCACGTTATTGTCAATGTGTCATTTTATGTCTAATTTTGAATATAAGTTAGCATTTGAAGTAAATTGAAAAATAAAACTTAACATAGAAGGTCAAAGTGAAAAAATAACCAAATATAAAATGATAAAATATAATTTATCCAAAATTTTAAAGGTTTGGAGGTGTTGGCAATTACCGAGAAAAAAAATCCAATGAAATGGCTATACCATGTTATGGGGGTGTTTGTTCCAGATTACTTAACCCAACTTATAGCTTTTAGCTTAAGAAAAGCAGAAGCAAACTGTTTGTTAGACTTCTATCAGCTAAAACTTAGGCCTTCGTTTGAGAACATGCAATTTTAGTAACTTTTTAATTTTTTACGAAAAGATGTGTAGAAAAATAGAAAGAGTGACGTGACAACTTATAATGACTTTTTGGCTATAATAGTTACTCCCAAACGAGGTCTTAAACTTCTATCAACTTATGCAGAGGGCAAATTAGCTGAATTTCAGAAGTTGCTCCAAGGTGCTTCAGATTCTCACCCCCAAGCGGAAAAGGGTAAAAATACTTAAATGCCCTTAGTGTTTTAAAGTATTTACTCTTATACTACATATATATACTCTTTTTAGCCTTAATCTTTCTCTTTGGCAAGAGAAAACGCATCAACAAGCAGCAACGCAAATAGTAAGACTTGCGGCTCTATTTCGTTTCCGGCAACGTGTGGCTCTGGTTTGTTTCCGGCTTTGGTTCGCTTCCGGCGACGTGCAGCTGTGGTTCGTTTCCGACCCTGGATCACTTCTCTCTTCTCTCTTTCTCTCTTGCACTCTCGCTCTCTCTATTCACCTCTTTTCCTTCATCTCTCTCGATTTTTCCTTTTCTCTCTTGCATTGGATTCGGCATACATGTATATATACATATATTGTTTGGTTATTTGTGATTTTGTCTATTTTAAATTTGTTTGAAATTAGAGAAAATAAGACTATTTAGGGTTTAGGAAAAATTTTGGGAAATTTTATTCATGCTTTGACGTTAAAAATTTGTGTAGGATGTTGATTGCCATTGCATTGATTTATGGTTTATCAATGTATCTGAGACTCTCTACAAACCTAAATTCGATCTCAATCTTCTTCAAATCAAAAGGTTCGAATCAATTATTTTCTAATTCTTCTTCTTGAATTTTTTTTTTTGGTGGTTTTTTTGTTGTTAAAATTCATATTTAGGGCTCGACAATTGAAAATTTTAGAGTTGTTCTATCTAAATAGTGTTTGGTTGCCCAGAAAATTCTAGAGATAAAAGAATGAAACAAACTTTTGGATCTCACATTAATTTTAACTTATTTTCCACGCATTCAATAATGATCTATGGATATGTTGAAGTCAACTAGACGAAAAATAATTACTTAAAAAAGTTGTAATTTTTTTTAGTTGTTTTTCTTTGCAGTTTTTGGGCAACCAAATGGAGTATTTCCCTCCCCTTGAATCTCATTTTTGAAAAATTAACATTTGTTTGTTTGTTTATTTTGCCAATGTATAAAAATTAACAATTATGATTAAAGGCTATTGTTCTGGTACTACTATTAGGGTTTATTTGCTACATTTCTTATAGGTGACTGTATGACCCCTTGAAGTTGTTTGGATTGTGTATTTGTTGGAGATGTGAATTTGATATTTATGTTATACAATTAGTATCTTAAAGTCTGAAATGTTTTGAAATTGATTCTTGAACAATGAGACTTGTTTGTGCTAATTAAATTAGTACTCCAGAGTCCTAGTTCTCTATATATGATTTGGAGGGCTCATATATGCTCAAAACCGAAAAAAAATGTGAACTGATTGGCATGTGCCCTTGAACCCAATCATGCTAGTATCTCCCTAATGCTTTGAAGGAGTGCTTAACACACACACACACACACACACACACACACACACACACATATATATATATATATATATATATATTTTTTTTCTTTCATCCGATATTCAGAATTTTCTTGGATCCCTCAATCAGTAGATGAACTTGTATGATGCCTAAGATCATAGATAATGCTCTCAAGAACACAGATAGGTTATTACTGTGTATTTTTAATTAGGTCTAGATTTTACAATGAATTAGTTGATATACACTTAAATAATGCTTGTTAAAGTATGCAATTGCTTTTAAGTGTAGGAATATGACAACAGTGATTTTCTTTACTTGTTGGAATGATTATGTGCCTTTATTTTCACTATTATTCTGAAGTTTATTTTGTTTACATGTTCTTATTAATTCATGTTGTTCATATCCAATGTTTTCAAAATGGGACAAGGCCATGTAAAATTAACTTGGTTTTGATTGTTTTTTATTTTTTTTGTTGATATGGTTTTTAATAATATGAGTAAGGGTTTGTTCAAACCATTATTGCAATTCAAGTGTTTTTATTATTATGGTTTGTTTAATAGAAAATGAGTTCCCAACCACCATCACAATCTCCAACAACTACAAAGAGCAAGGGAAAAGTTTCCCAAAACTCCCAACCCTCACAAGGTTTAAAGGCACATTGGGACACAAAATCCACTAAAATTTTTGTCAAACTTTGTGTGGAGCAAGTGAAAGCAGATCACAGACCTGGTACACACTTAGATAGGGTTGGTTGGGAAGCAGTTATTAACAAGTTCAAAATTGTAACTGGAAAGTCATATGTTAACAAGTTCAACTTAAAAATCGTTAGGATACCTTAAAAAAGGAGTGAGGTCTTTGGAAAAATCTGTTGAGAGATGAGACTGAGCTAGGGTTAAATCCCTTGACTGGAGCTATCATGGCATCTAATGATTGATGGAATTTGAAGCTGCAGGTCAGTAAATTATGTTAATTTTTTTTCTTGCTCACTTGTACTTGAGCTTTATGATTTATACATTTGTAATTATTTGTCCATATTTTGTTATAGAGGTATCCTGATGCGGCCAGATTTTGTGATAAGCCATTGATATTGGCTGATGACATAGACATAGTATTCTCCGATGTTTCTGCAACTGGTGAGTGGGCATACATCCCAAGCTCTGGAGTATTTCTTGACACTGAGGGATCTCACACCCCACTTGGTGATGATACTGATACGGAAATCCATCATTCTGAATTGTGCAACCAATTTTGTCGTTAAAAAGAGGGTCCATCAAAGAAGCAAAAGGGGAACAAAAAACAATCGGCTGTCGGTGAGTTGAGTAAGACACTTAACTGCATTGTCGATGTTATGGAGGCATCATCTTCAACTGGTACATAGAATGCTACTATGCAAAATCCGCACACAATAACTGAGTGTTTGGCTAAGATTAGCACAATCTCTGGCGTTAGTGAAGACGATGACCTTTTAGTTTGGGCTGCAAGGTTGTTCATGAAGCCCTCACTTCGTGAGTTTTTCATGGCTTTGCCTAATGATGTGTTGCGTTTGAAGTATATTAATCTTGAAATTGTTTTGGAAAAGGTTCGCATTCCTGATTATCATGATTAGTTCATTGTGCGAATGTTTTTTTTTTTTTCATTAGGACTATCTTCAATTAATCTGGCTTGATGTTGTATATATGTTTGCCTTATTGGCAGATTTAATTTGTGCTCTCACGGGTGGAATAAGAAGTATTATTGCAAGTTGTATTGCCCACTTGTGTGCCATGTGATTATTTGTCCTTACAATTCCAAGTCACAGGTTTTAGCTATTATTTGTCCATTTGCCCGCAAGATTGGAAAACAATTTTTAAAAAAATATTATTTTAAATGATGGCCATTGCAATGACACTGTCTATATATACTTTCATGGTGAACTTGTTTGCCATTCTGAATTGTTAAACAACAAAGAGGCATTCCAATCTTTATAGGTGTGCTACTGATGTTTGTCTAATTTTATTTTTTGTCTATATATATCCACTAATTTTATATTTATTTTATGTGTTAAATTAATTTCTTATTGAATGAATGTGGTACATGACCCCAATTTCTATACAGTATAAAAAGATGGATAATTTCAATGATGCTGGTGATTATGATAATAATGACAATGTCGCCAAATTTTCACAGCAACCAAATCACCCGTATGGGAATCCCTACCTAATGGCAGTAGTAGTGGCAGGAACAATGTATGCAGAAAATTACCTAAATAAACAACCATGTAGGACATCTGCCCTCATAGGACATCAATGGATGTTAGAATTGCAACATGGTAATGCTAGAAGAATATAAGAAAATTTTAGAATGGACAGGGATTTTTTTTTATCAATTGTGCAATTTATTAGAGACTAACTACGAACTACAAAGTGAGAAAAAAGTTGGGGTTCAACAAAAAGTTGCTGTTTTTTTGTTTATTGTTGGTTAACATGCAAACAATAGAAATGCTCAAGAAAGATTTCAATTATCAGGTGAAACTATTTCAAAATACTTCCACTATGTTTTAAAAGGGTGTGTGAAAATGTCCGTGGATTGGGTGAAGCCTTGGCAGAGAAATGGGGTCCATCCGTACATAAAGAATAGCTGAAAATATTACCCTAATTTTAAAGTAACTAGAAATAATTACTCTCTCTCTCTTAAAAAAAATATTTTATGATATTTTTTGTATGTAGAATTGCATTGGGGCAATTAATGGAACACATATCAAACCTCATGTGGAAGCAAAATGCTTACCCCGTTTCATAGGTAGGGAGAGATACGATGCACCAAACATATTGGCAGTGTGTGACTTTGATATGTGTTTCACCTTTTGCTTGCCTGGTTGGGAGGGAAGTGCACATGACACGCAAAATTTTTGGGATACAATTAGGAATCCAAACAATAATTTTCCATATCCAGAAGGAGGTATGTATGTAACACAAATTAAGATTTATTCGTTTATTCTATATTAGTTATATTTGTAATGAGTTCATATTTAACTTTGTAGATGAGTATTATTTGGTTGATTTTGGCTATCCAAACACAAAGGGTTATCTTGCGCTGTATAAAGGAGAGAGATATCATTAGCTCAATTTGACCATCGGCCTCCTCAAACTGCACATGAAAGATTCAAAAAAACACATTCATCGCTCAAGAGCGTAATAGAAAAATCATTTGGTGTTTGGAAAACAAGATGGCCTTTTATGAGAGATATTCCATGCAATTACAATTTTGCTTGTCAACGGCAACTTGTTTGTGCTGCCAGGACGATCCACAACTTCATTAAACGAACTAATTTAAGGGATATTGCATTTGACTCCTATGATAAACATATTGAGTATGTCCCTATTGGCGAAGAAGTAGTGGTAGGGAAATACTGACATGGACATTCGGTTCATAATGATGATTATGAGATGGATTCGAGAAGATATGAGATTTTAATGTCAATTTCTGAAGGAAATAATTATTAAAATATAATAAATTTAATTTTGTGTAATGTTTATATCATTGTTATTATCTAAAAATAAAATCATTATGTTAATTTGGTGTTGGAATGATCTCTTAATATGTAATTAATAGCAAAAAGTCAAGATAAATTCAATTTACAACTAACATGGGTAAGAAAGACATTTACATAGCAAAAAGTTACTTCATAACTTATTTAACAAATACTACTCAACAACTTAAATCTATAATCCAACAGTTACACCAAACAGATTAACAGCTTATGATTAAGGTTATAATCTAGAATCTGTTAAACTATAATCTATAATCTATTTTAACAGTTACACCAAACGAAGCCATGTGTCAATTAGTGAGATCAGTTGGACAATATAGTTACAATTGCATAGTAGAGTTCACTTTTCTATGTTATATATTATAATTGGATGATGATTCTACATATCAAAGATGGAGTTGTATCACTGTTGTATTGAAATTTATTCAGCAATTATTTTTTGAGAAAAGTTATAAAGCAAAAGGGTTTATTTATTTCTAACTCCCTTATTATTAGTTCTTATCAGCCAAAGGACACAAAACTAACTCTTACTAGTATAAATCCTTCCGTAGTATATAGTATTTTTTTAGACAAAACTACCCTATAGGGTAGTACTTGAAATCAAGTAACACATAGCAACTACGTTGTTTTCATATTTTGAAAAAAAAAAAAAAAATTACTTTTGATCTAGATCTCTAGTTTTGTTAAAATTTATATTTTTGAAATCCTTTCATCAAGATCTATCAAACAAGATCTGTGATGAATATGAAATTGTGAACAAAAAAAAATTGATGAATTTTCACTGAGTTTGCTATCCTTGGTCAGTAAAATTTTACTGAGTTTAATCAATGAAATTTCATTGAGTCTAGCAAGTGAAATTTCACTATTATTGACTGAAGTCAATGAAATTTCAGTGTATATGTTTGGTATTACTGAAACAATGAAATTTCATATTATTGAAACATTGAAATTTCACTAAGTCTAGTTAGTGAAATTCCAATGTCTATTTCACTGTGCAAAGATAGTGAAAATTTAGTATTTGTGTTTGCTATTATCAAAACAATGAAATTTTACTGTGGAAAGTCAGTGAAATTTTCAATTAATGCTAAAATATTGTAAAATTAAAAGGTCAATTTCAAAAATCGGATACGTATTTTGAAGTAAAGTTCTCAAATTGAAAACTAAAAAATAATAGAATAAAGAAAAATCTATTCTAAAGAATCAAAGTTGTTGATAGACTAATATTACAAATATAGTAATATTCATACATATATTATAAGGGAAATGATTTGTAAATAGAAAATTATACAAAAAAAAAAAACACATTCAACATAATGTATCAATTGCATTTATAAAAATTAGGGTAAATTATAAATACACCCTTTGAGATTTACTTAAAGTACAGATTGTCTCATGTGATTTGAAAAATTACAAATAACCCATTGTCAGAATTTTTTATTTAACAAAATTAACTAAAAAAATAAAATTTATAATTACTCTCCTACATAATAATGAAATTACTTAAATTATTAATTGAAACATATTTCCAATATCATTAAAAATTGTTAATTGAATTGATAATTTATTCATAAAATGAGCGATTTGTTATAAAATTAAAAACTCAGGAGGTGAAATATAATTTCTAAAATTACAAGGAATAATTCGTATTTTAATCAAACCTCAGGAGGCCTATTTATAATTTATCTTAAAAATTATAAAGATTACGGTGAATGTTTTGATTGGAGATGAAGGAAGTACATAAGCCACATTATTATTTATGAAAATTTTATATAAAATTATACTTATATATCATTATCAATATTATGTATGTAGTAATGATAGAGACCCCACAAAATACAACTCCATAACCTTCAAAATGATCTGAATTATTCATGTCACTATTAAAAATAAAAAAAAAATTAAATACATTAATAATTAATTCATTAATAGAGTGGTAGGAATTAGGGGTGAGCAGCGGATATACCGATCCGCCAAAACCGACCGAACCGAACCGATCCGCCGCATTTTGGACGGATGCGTGATGACGAGCGGATGGTTGCGGATTGATTTTCTCCAATCCGCCAATTTGGCGGACGGATGACGGATTTGAACTTCCTTTGGGCGCAATCGAACCGCCAAACCGCGAGCACCCTTAGTAATTTATAAGACTTTGTGTTTTCAATTTGTTTAAATATTTTGTTTGTGTTTTCAATTGAAAAAGAGTTCAAATATTCTGTTGAAAAAAAGTTTTCAACTTAGATATATTTTTTGAATTGAAAAAAATAAACATATTAGTTATCTATATTTTTTGATTTTTAAATCTAACTCTAAAAGTAATAAGTAGAAAATATAACATATGCTAGTTGGTTTTTATTTTCAAAAACATATATAAATGTAACAATACAGAGACATACAATCTCCACTATTGCTTTGCTCATAGTTTTGATGGTTTGAATTGTTTTTATATTTTAAGAACCACAGATTGTAATATTTTATGTGGATGAGGCATGCAGTGATTGTGATATTCTAAAGTTTCAAACTTTCTTTCTTTGGATGATACATGCAGTAATTGTAATACTTTTTTAAGTCATTGACTGTAATACTTTCTTTTTTTTTTTGAGGAAGTACACAAGTTGAATTATGTTGAAAATTTATAAAATTTCAAACCGCTAAACTGATTCGCATCCATCCGCCAAACCGCCAATCCGCTCAATCCACATCCGCCGGATTGGCGGACGGATGCGGATTGATTTTCTCCAATCTGCCAATCTGGCAGACGGATGGCGGATTAGAGGTTTCGTGACCGCAACCAACCCGAGTCCACCCCTAGTAGGAATCCTTCTTTGTGGTCCAAACATTTTTGTTATGCATGTTATATCCTACGCAGCAGACATTAACTAGGACCTGAATAGGAAGGCTTTTGATCCAACCAAGTTTTAATGATTACATGTACAACAGATGCAGTGTTGAGGGCTCTGGAGCAAGACATGTGTACCTAATTTTTTATAATTTTATTTTATTTTTATCAATAAAAATTTATATTAAAATAAAAATTGTCAAACGACACTTACAAGATAATCATCAACAAGCTTACGTCAAACAAAGGAAAAACCTTGTGTAAAACAAATGAAAATTCCCAAATAAAGTATTAAAGATAAGCTATGAATAGATCTAGACATAACATTTATACTGCAAAGCAGAGGTCAATCAAAAAAGTTCGACATTGGAATAACTCCAAAATAAATATATAATCTATATCTAAACTGTATAGGTAAACTAAGAAAACACCACAAAAAAAAAAATTCAAACCCTCAAAACCCGTAACTCCAAACGATTATAGTGACGGATCCGCCAAGACCATGATTTTGTTAATAATAAAAACTTTCACTCTGTTTGGTTGTGTTTTGAAAACGTGATTCTACACTTACATTTAAATATGATGTTTGGAACGAGTTTTGGAAACACGTTTCCAAAACTCTGCAGTGAACTCTGAGACAGGCACGATTTTCGAAATATTTCTTTTTGCAATTTTTGCCTAACCAGTCGTCCCACCGGTTGACTGGAATAGTAATTTTTTTTTGGTTGCAATTGATATGTTAATTTTTATATATTTGAAAAAAACATTTTTTGAATTTTTTAAAATTTTTTATATGCTTTAAAATAATTTTGAATTGTATGTTTGGTTATAAGTGTTGGATCAATCTTCTGTGTAAATAAAATAACTTGAAATAAATTCAAACAAAATAAATAAATAACATACCGGATTTATTTATCGAATCAAATTAAAATTAAGACCAAGTCGAGTGTGTGACACTCTGTCCTTAAGACAGATTCGCCCTGCTACGGTACTTACGGTTGAGTGGCGTCTATCTCTCAGGATACAATGATCTTCGCAAATTGTAGTAGTACTCCAAATAATTTGTTCGGCGAACCAAACCTGTGTTCTAACTCTCTTAATTTTATTCTAATACTAAAATGAAGAATAACGCACCAATGCACCAAAGATTACAAACTGGACAACAAAAAATATTTCAGACTGATTTTTGGGATCATCTTGGACTGCTGGAAAAGGATTTGTTTTTATAGACAAATACATCTATCCGAACAGGTACCAAAAATGGAATGAAGAGATGCACTAAAATTCAAATGTTTTGAAAAGGTCCGTTGGTATGTACTGGAGCACTTTTAAAACATTTTGAAAAGTGAACCGTTAGTGGAACTATTCAACCTGTTGGAACTCAAGTCAGTAGCAAATTATTAAATAAACTATTTTGAATATATAATATATATATATATATATATTAAACTATTGAATATATATATATTAAACAAATTGAATAGTTTAATAAATAAAGTAAGAGGTATAAATTTTAGGAAACCACTTAGAATCTAAAATTAGAATTTAGAATTAAATTAAATTTCCACAATTACAAACTTTAGGAAACCACTTAGGAACCCAAAATTTGAATTTAGAATTAAATTAAATTCCCACAATAATTTGTATTGAAAAAATTCAAAAGAATTTTTATCTAAAAAATTAATGTTAAACCCGAAAACGACGTCAACTTCTCATTCACTCATAAATGGTTTTGACGTTCCGTCTTCACTGTGTGACTTGCCACGCGGTAAGGAACATGTCACCTCTTCGGACCCACCCAAAAGACGTTTGAGGCCCACTCAATTTTGGGCTAAAAAATATGCCTATATTAAACCATTTTTCCAACAATCCCCCACATGAATGGAATTTGACGGAGAGAAAATGCAACAACATGATTTAATTACAGAGAGTACAGAAATTGGTAATATTCTGCAAAGGATAGGTAGTTTTTGGCTTTGAACCTTCCCTTGTGAGACACTATCGGATTTACTAGCTAAACAGTGAACATGATGTCTTGAACTGTTCAGCCGTTTGTGTAAACCAAGACAATAGAACTCACACAGTATATTCCCAGACACAGTTTAGTTCTCACTATTGTGTTCATTTTGGCCCTGAACAACCTGGTTTTTCATGAGTGCTCTAAAAACTTGTAGCCCTTCACAAATCTTATAGAACCGGCCCAATTCACACTCACATAGGTGATTCTTATGAAGAGTATCCTGCCATACTCTACTAGGTTTACCTAGATATAAGAATCATTAAAATTTTACTTAACCTTTAACGCTGCAGACATCACTATTTCATCAAAGAAATGGGTAGGAGTTAGACTCCCCAGTGATCCTTCTGAGTTATTCACAACTCGGTTGTCCCTTTGAACCTAGATCTTGGGATCTCCAATCAACTAGGTTGGGTTGCCGTTGTGGTAACTCTTATTTATTGCTAACCCTTTGGTTAGTGGATTCGCTATGTTGCCTTTAGACTTCACATAATCAATGGAAATAATTCCATTAGAGAGTAGTTGTCTTATGGTATTATGTCGACGACGAATGCGTCGTGACTTACCGTTATACATATGACTCTGTGCTCTACTTATAGCTGATTGACTATCACAATGTATGCATATAGCAGGCACTAGTTTTGGCCATATTGGAATATCTTCGAGGAAGTGGCGAGCCATTCTGCTTCTTCCCCAGCTTTGTCTAAAGCTATGAATTCAGATTCCATAGTAGACCTAGCAATACAAGTCTGTTTGGAAGATTTTCCAAGATACAGCCGCACTACCAAGAGTAAAGACATACCCACTGGTGGACTTCGAGTCTTTAGTATCCGATATCCAATTTGCATCACAGTATCCTTCAAGTACTGCTGGATATCCAGTATAATTCAGCCCTATGTTACGAGTAAATCGAAGATATCTTAGAACTATTATAATTGCTTTCCAGTGTTCTACTCCCGGATTACTCGTATATCTACTTAATTTACTTACTGCATAAGCTATATCTGGGCGAGTGCAGTTCATCAAGTACATTAAGCTTCCAATAATTTGAGCATACTCTAATTGAGAAATACTTTCCTGTACATTCTTAGAAAGATACAAATTAACATCTACAGGAGTTCTAGCAAGATGATCATCATCTTTGTTGAATTTGTCAAGTATTTTCTCAATGTAATGAGATTGTGACAAAGCATATCCTTCTGATGTTTTGGTAATTCTCATACCAAGTATTACATCAACAATGCCCATGTCCTTCATGTCAAAATGTTTATTCAACATTTTCTTGGTAGTTTTAATCATGTCATTATTACTACCAATGATGAGCATATCATCTACATAAAGACATACAATGACATAACCTTTATCTGTGTTTTTAATATAAACACATTTGTCACACTCATTAATTTTAAATCCATTTGACATCATTGCTTTGTCAAATTTCTCATGCCATTGCTTTGGCGCTTGTTTTAAACCATATAATGATTTAACCAATTTACACACTTTCTTTTCTTTTCCTGGAACAGAAAACCCTTCTGGTTGTTCCATGTAAATTTCTTCATTTAACTCACCATTTAAGAAAGTGGTTTTTACATCCATTTGATGAATTTCTAAATTGTATAGAGATGCAATGGCAATTAGCATTCTAATGGATGTTATTCTAGTAACCGGTGAGTATGTGTCAAAGTAATCAAGACCTTTTTTTTTGTCTAAACCCTTTGACCACAAGTCTTGCCTCGTATTTGTCAATTGATCCATCCGCTTTCAATTTTCTTTTGAAAATCCACTTGTACCCAACAGGTTTACAACCTGGTGGCAAGTCCACTAATTCCTAAGTGTGATTTTGCAAGATGGATTCAACTTCACTGTTGACAGCTTCTTTCCACAAAGGAGCTTCAGGACTGGACATAGTCTCCTTAAAAGTTAAAGGCTCATTTTCTAACAAATATGTTAGAAAATCTGGACCAAAAGATTTTGAGGTTCTAGCACGTTTACTATACCTAGGTTCTTCTTCCTCATTTTGGTCTAACTCTTGTTCTTGATCATGTTCTTGATCCTGACTAGTAATGGCATCATGAGATCTTTTATTATTACTAGTCTCTTGTCCAGTCTTATTTGGAAATACATGTTCAAAGAATGATGCATTCCGAGACTCAATAATAGTATTTACATGCATTTCGGAATGTTCTGATTTATGAATAAAAAATCGATATGCACTACTATTCTTGGCATAACCGATGAAAATTCAATCAATGGTCTTAGGACCTATCTTAGTCTTTTTAGGACTAGGTATAGCCACTTTAGCCAAACACCCCCACCCTTTTAAGTATTTGTAGGATGGTACTCTACCATGCCACATTTCATAAGATGTTTGATTCACTTTCTTTCGGGGTACTTTATTTAAAATATAGTATGCAGAAAGTATTACTTCCCCCCACAAGTTTTGAGGTAATCCAGAACTTATTAACATGGCATTCATCATTTCTTTTAAAGTCCTATTTTTCCTTTCAGCAATTCCATTTTGCTAAGGTGAATAAGGAACGGTAGTTTGATGAATTATTCCATATTCTTTACAAAACTCACCAAAAGGTGATTCATATTCACCACCTCTATCACTTCTAAATTTCTTGATTTTCTTACCAAGTTGATTTTTAACTTCATTCTTATATTGAATGAAAGTTTCCAAAGTTTCATCCTTGGTTCGAATTAAATAAACATAACTATATCTAGTATAGTCATCTATAAAAGTGATAAAATACTTTTTCCCACCTCTAGTTTGAATTGATTTAAAATCACAAATATCGCTATGAATTAATTCAAGTGGTTCCGTACTTCTTTCAATTGAATGAAAAGGAGTTTTAGATAATTTGGCCTCAACGCAAATTTCACATTTATGATTTGAATCAATGTTAAATTTAGGTAAACATTCCATATTAATTAATCTACGCAAAGATCCATAATTAACATGTCCTAGTCTACCATGCCATAAATTTGAAGACTTAAGCAAGTAAGAAGAAGATGTAGTATTATTAATAACTGAGGGTACAACGGTCATTACATTTAACTTGAAAAGGCCATCAGACATGTAACCTTTTCCTACATACATTCCATTCTTAGTAAGTACAAATTTATCACTCTTAAATACTAGCCTAAACCCATTCTCACTCAACAAAGATCCGGAACAAGATTCTTGCGAATGTCTGGTACATGCAGCACATTGTTGAGAGTGAGTTCCTTTCCAGATGTCATCTTGAGTACAATCTTTCCTTGTCCTTCAACTTTGGAAGTTGAGGAGTTGCCCATAAAAAGTTGTTCATCATTGTCCACTGAAGAATAAGATGTGAACATCTTTTTGTTGGCACAAATATGGCGAGTAGCACCAGTGTCCACCCACCATTCTTTAGGATTTCGACAAGATTTGCCTTGGAAACAATTGCAGAAAGATTGATGTTATCGACACCATTGGAAATATTGTCCACTTCGGTCATATGGGCTTGAGCGGGCTTCTTGCTTGTTCTTCTTTTGCTTTTGCCTTTGCTACGGCAATCTTTAGCCCGATGTCCCTTTTTGTCACAGATGTAACATTTGCCATTAAACTTGTACTTTTTATTATCCCCCCCTTTAGAGCCTTGTGATGAACTTTCTCCAGAAGACTTTCGTTTCTTGGTTTTTGAAGCATGTTTCACCACATTTGCCTTAGACTCCATAGGATGCTTACCAGCCCGCTTTTCAGAATTGCGGTTGTCCTCCTCAATTCTCAAACGCACAATTAATTCGTCCATAGAAATTTCTTTGCGCTTGTGTTTGAGGTAGTTTTTAAATTCCTTCCAGCCTTTTGGTAATTTTTCAATTAAGGATGCAACTTGGAAGGATTCACTGAGAGACATGCCTTCTGTGTGAATGTCATGCAAAATGAGTTGGAAATCTTGAGCTTGGCTGATCACAGTTTTTGCATCAACCATTACAAAATACAAGAATCTGCCAATCACAAATTTCTTTGAACCGGCATCTTCCGTTTTGTACTTTTTCTCCAACGATTCCCAAAGTTGCTTTGCTGTCTTGATTGGATTGTAGACGTTGTATAATGTGTTGTCAAGTCCGTTCAAGATGTAGTTCCGGCAAAGGAAATCGGCATGTTTCCAAGCATCAACCGCAGTAACCACTTGTCTGTCGGTTTCATCCTCTTTCAGGATAGGAGCATCTTCACGGAGGAAACAAGCCAGGTTCAGAGTTGTAAGATAAAACAACATTTTCTGTTGCCATCTTTTAAAATCAGTTCCTGAGAACTTCTCTGGCTTCTCTCCATGATTTATTGGTATTGTCATCACAGGAGAGGGGGTTGGTGCAATCGCAGTCACCACAGTAGTACTTGTTTGGGCAATAGTTTCAGTAGCCATCAATTCTAATATATAAAACAAAATTATAATTAGAATTTACACTACACAGAAAATTAAACCAAATTCACATAATTATATTCTGTAAAAAATAAAAGAAACAAGAATGTAACTTTTATTTTCCAATTAATTTGAAAATAAAATAAAATTTTATTTAAACAAATTAATTCTACACAGAAAATAAAAGAAATAAAAACTATAACTTTTATTTTTCAATTAATTTGGAAATAAAATAAAATTTTATTTAATCAAAATAATTCCACACAGAAAATTAAATTCTGTAAAATAAAAGAAATAAGAATATAACGGATTTATTTTTCAATTAATTTAGAAATAAAATAAAATTTTATTTAATCAAATTAATTCCACACAAGAAATTAAATTCGGATTTATTTATCAATTAATTTGGAAATAAAATAAAATTTATTTAACCAAATTAATTCCACACAGAAAATTAATTTCAGTAACACTTCAATAATTAAAATATTGAAAACAAAATTTTAATTAATGAAAACTCAGAAAATAATTTCTAAAAAACCAAAATTAATTTCTTGATAAAATTCCACAAAAATATATTCTGAATTGTTAATGACACCAGTATTGTACTACTAGTTGTCAAAGAAAAGAGACAATATATTACTACTATCTGTCAAATAGCATATAATCACTATTTATTTTTCCAATCAGAATATTATTTTGTAAATTAACAGAAAATAATTTTCTTCTGAAATTATTTACGAAGAATGGAAAAAGGAAACAAACGAAAAATTCTGTAAACAGAATAATTCGAATATGTCTTAAGATTGTTGGATCAATCTTCTGTGTAAATAAAATAATTTGAAATAAATTCAAACAAAATAAATAAATAACATACCGGATTTATTTATCGAATCGAATTAAAATTAAGACCAAGTCGAGTGCGTGACACTCTGTCCTTAAGACAGATTCACCCCGCTACGGTACTTACGGTTGAGTGGCGTCTATCTCCCAGGATACAATGATCTTCACAAATTGTAGTAGTACTCCAAACAATTTGTTCGGCGAACCAAACCTGTGTTCTAACTCTCTCAATTTTATTCTAATACTAAAATGAAGAATAATGCACCAATGCACCAAAGATTACAAACTGGACAGCAAAATATTTCAGACTGATTTTTGGGATCATCTTGGACTACTGGAAAAGGATTTGTATTTATAGACAAATACATCTATCCGAACAGGTACCATAAATGGAATGAAGAGATGCACTAAAATTCAAATGTTTTGAAAAGTGTCCGTTGGTATGTACTGGAGCACTTTTAAAACATTTTGAAAAGTGAACCATTAGTGAAACTATTCAACCTGTTGGAACTCAAATCAGTAGCACTTTATTAAATAAACTATTTTGAATATATATATATATATATATTAAACAAATTGAATAGTTTAATAAATAAAGTAAGAGGTATAAATTTTAGGAAACCACTTAGAAATCTAAAATTAGAATTTAGAATTAAATTAAATTTTCACAATTACAAACTTTAGGAAACTACTTAGGAACCCAAATTTGAATTTAGAAGTAAATTAAATTCCCACAATAATTTTTATTGAAAAAATTCAAAAGAATTTTTATCTAAAAAATTAATGTTAAACCCGAAAATGACGTCAACTTCCCATTCACTCATAAATGGTTTTGACGTTCCGTCTTCACTGTGTGACTTGTCATGCGGTAAGGAACACGTCACCTCTTCTGACCCACCCAAAAGACGTTTGGGATCCACTCAATTTTGGACTAAAAAATATGCCTATATTAAACTATTTTTCCAACAATAAGTTGTAAATTTTTGTATCAAATATCAAACGTCACATTAACAATTCCCTACTCAATTCAAAACTATTTTCAAAACTTTTTACCAAACAAATTTTCCACATTCAAATCATAATTCCAAACCTCACAAAGTCAAAATATAACTCATACTCTCAAATCATAATTACAAAACTCTACCAAATGCAACCTTTGTTATTGGCTCATGTGGTAATTACAGAGTAGTCGTTGGCTTTCTTGGCTCATGATTAGGGATGGTCAGGAGACGGATTTGGAGCGGGTTTATTGTTACTCGCATCTGTCTCCGTGAACAAACTATGCTCCCGCCCCCTCCCACCCCTACTACAGGTGAAATTTTTCAATCCCATCCCCGCTCCCGCAATACCCGTGAATTTTTTACCATATTTCAAATAGTCAAAAAAATTGAGAACTATTTAAATTCTTAGCACATTACATAATTTTCTTATTTCTATATATAAAAGTAATAAGATTTTTAGGATTATTATTTATTTATATTTAAACAAAATCACAAACTTTTTAATATTCTTTTCATCTAATTATATTATATATACATATATATTATTATTTATATCGAGTCGGATTTGAATAGAAGAGGCCATTTTCGCCCCCTGCCCCCAACCTCATTCCAAGTGACAAACGATTTCTTCATAGCCGTTTTTTTTTTAAATTTTATGTTTTTTCTATGTGTTGGGTAATCGATGACTGAGCTAGAGATAAATCGGGTAAAGAAAAAACTAGAAACGTGGGTAGTGGACTTAGCTTCTAAAATTTTCAAATTCAGGGATGTTACATATTAGACAATTTAAAGTAGGACCTTCACTAATACAGGACTGTGAGAGCATCTTTATTGTGTTTTTCACTTATTTATTAAATTTGAATAAAAAATTTATTTAATATCGTGTGTTTTAACGAAAAATTTTAAACTTCTATCAAAATACTGATCGATCGGGAGAACGATCAAACGGTTGTCCGACTAGTCGATAGTTTGGTGTAAATTGACCAAAACCTGCATAAGGAAGAGGTTGTTCGGAGGATGTCAGGACGTCTAAGAGGACGGTCACCTACAAATTTAATGAAATGCTCTAGCTATTCTCAATTTGATTAAAAGTTTAAGACATGCTCAATTTGATTTTGGTTTGATATTATGATTAGAATACCAAAATTGAACGTTTTTCATCAAATTTAAATTTGATAAAAGAAAAGAGTAAGCGTTGAAGACCCTCTTAAATATTCTAAAATTTAAGAATGTTAGATATTAGACAATAAGGCATCCAAAATTTTTAAGGAGGTATTCCTAATTTTTCATTAAGAAAAAAGAAAAGAAATGAGCAAAATTCCAAGCACCAAACAAAAGCCTAATAAGGACTACAAATAATAAAATCGTCAAAAACTCAGTTACAATTCTGAAAAAAAAAAAAAAAAAAAAAACACTATTCATTTTGTTTGGTTTTAGAAAATTGAACTCATTTTTCAAAAAACTAAGTTTTTTTTTCCATGTTATTTTGTTTTTAGTAAAAAAAATTTAATATATTTTATATTTTATTTTTATTTTTTAAATGCACATAACCTAGTACATTTAAAAAGTGTAATATCTATAGAAAAAATATTTAAAAAATTTATCAAATACAAAAAAATACAAAATTTTAATACATTTTTATATTTTTGTGTATTTATTGAATTTATTAAATATTTTTTCACAAATATTTTATTTTTTAGGTGCATCTAAATTTTGTGCACATAGAAATTGATATATATATATATATATATATATGATATTAAAAAATTCATTAAAAACTATAAAAAAAAAATCAATATTCAAAAAATCAATTAATAAAACCAAACAAAACAATGTGACTAGTTGTGGGGCTATATTTTTAAGTACCAACACGTGGTAAGGTGACGCCGACGTGTCAGCTAAGGTGTCACGTGTCCAGGTCGATATACCGAGGTCATCTCGGTTAGGCCGAGGTTATCTCCGAAGATATCGGAATCCAAGATAAGCAGATAAGAGATAAGGGACAAGAGTCCTAGAATAAAGATGAGACTTAGCTAAGATAAGGATAAAACTCTTAGAGAGTTTATCTTTATCTCTGAAGGAGTCCAAAGTAAGTATTAAACAGGAATCCATAAAAGTCAGGCTTCTATTGGGATTAGGATTGAGGGAACTATAAAAGAGAGGCACCCCCATGGGTTTAAGGTACACAATTTTATGGTTTGAGCATTGAGTTTAGCATTATTGATTTATCTTTGAGAGATATACTGATTTGATCGTCGGAGTGCTCCCGGGTGGACGAACCACCGCCGGAATCTTCTCTTTCTGTTGCAGGTCAGCCAGGTGCCATCTATTCTGCCGGTGCTCTCCAACTGGTTACTAAGCGGGCAGTGTGGTCAGAAAATCACCCACACAATTTGGCGCCGTCTGTGGGAACGAAAGGAGAATAGATGGCCAGTAACGGACAGAAAGAAAAGGTTGGGGACCATACTCCTGCTGGAAGTGAGAGACCTATTGACCTTGATATCACAGGAGACGAATGCAATGCAGAAACTCGTGACCAGAATCATGGAGCGAAAGACGTCGGCCACACTAGCGACGCACCAAAGAAACTTGATCAAAACAGGTACTACAACGAGAACGACCTCCAGGTATGGAAGGATAGGTGCCTGCGGAGGGACGAAGAGGTAAGAGATTTGGCAAACAAATTGGCGGACCTATAGTCGGTCGTCAATTTCATGATGCAAAATAACGTCATGCAGCCACCATTCCCGCTGTAGGACACGCCGATTCCAGCGGCCAATACACAGAAGGGAGGGCAGAAAACAATCCCCGTAGCTCCTCAGCACAATGGAAACGAAAGACACTCTCACTGACCTTCTAGGGAGGTCGGACGAAGAGAATCAAGAAGAGAAAAATCACGGAGGACGCATCACACAAGGGAGGCAGACCCCAAAGGACATCGGCATGTTCAGGGGTAGGCATCGTGCTTCGACACAACTCACGGAAAAGGGTCGAAAAGGGCTCACCATGAGGCCGAGAGTAGTATGCCGAAAAGACTAAAGTCAAAGGATAGCCGAGCTCCTGGGCGGAGCAAAGAAGACTTAAGAGATTACCTCAAAATGAAGCAACAGAATGCCTACGCCGAGGTAACCTCCCCAGATAAGTCGAGGACACCATTCTCGGTGGAATTAGACAGGTTTGAGGCACCGAAGAGATTCAGTATGCCGAGGTTTCAAATATACGATGGTACGTCAGATCCCAACTTCCACGTTGGACTCTATTTGAACTCAATGGCATTGTATAGTGGGAACTAGCCGTTGCTTTGCAAAGTGTTCCCCTCATCCTTCAGGGAGATTGCATCAGATTGGTTTCACAAACTACCGAAGGAAAGCGTGAAGACTTGGGAAGACCTGGTCGAGATGTTTGTGGCCAGGTTTGTGACAAACAAGCTATGGCCATTAAGGGTGGACGCATTGATGGCTCTGAAGATCAGCAACGATGAAGGCCTTAGGGCCTATGCAAAAAGATACTATGAGATGTTCAATCGAATACCCGAATGTAATCAAGAGGTGGCAGTTGTATGTTTCAAGAATGGCTTGAAGGACAACTGTCCATTATGAAAGTCTTTGGCAAAGACATTGCCAAAAAGTATGGAGGAGCTCATGGCGAGAATCGAGAAGTACGCCAGAGTTGAAGAAGACACGTCGGGAACCAGGGAGATAAAATAAGAGAAAGGAAACGGCTCGCCGAAGCGAGGCCGGGGTAACAATGGAACGAGCAGGCAAGAGGCAGAACTGAGGGCCACACAAGCAGTAATAACTGTGTTCCGAATCCCAATTCCCAAAATTTGGAACCAGCCCTATTTCAGAACGCCAGAGAGGACTCCAGGAGAGTTCATGGGAAGAAACATTGGCAGGCATTGTGCCTACCATAATGAAGATGGGCATACAACTCAGGGTTGTAGAGCCCTGAAAACATATTTAGAAGACTTGGTAAGACAAGGACATCTGAGAGACCTTGTCGATGAGACCAGGACAAGGGAAGAACGGGCAAGGTTGCCTCAGGCACCAGCAGCCCCACCTCCCCCAGCACAACAGCCACAGGCAGGAGGACCTCGGATAATCAACGTAATCCACTCGAAGGTCAATGAAAATGAAATCCAAGGAGAGACCCAGAAAGTGAAGCACCTGCAACATGTCTACCAAGTGGGGGAAAAAAGACATCGGGCAGAAGAGTGCCAGGGACCAATGATAACCTTTACTGAAGCCGACCTACAGATGGTCCAACATCCGCATAATGATGCCTTGGTAGTATCCCTCCAGGTTGGGGAGTGCCAAGTGAAACGCATCTTGATTGATCAAGGCAGCTCTTGCGACATCATGTACGTCCGATGTTCCAAGGAGCTTGGCCTTCACCCAGATGATATGGAATAATCCAATGGCCCAATGGTTGGGTTCAATGGAACGCGGACATGGCCACTGGGAACAGTAAGCTTGGAGGTGCAGGCTGGCACCAGAAAGATCAAGACAAAATTCACCATCATCGACACACCCTTCCCTTACAACATCATCTTGGGAAAACCATGGTTGCATGCAATGGGGGCAGTTCTCTCAACATTGCATCAACTATTGCGATTCCCAACAGAGCATGGGATAGAGGAAGTCAGAGGTGATCAGCTGCAGGCAAAGAATTGCTCCATGGCAGCAATGAAATCTACCTGCAACATACGAGAGCTAGAGAAGGCAGAAATTGAAGATGGGGACGTGGAAGTCCTATAAGACGTCGGCAAGGAGCCAGCCGAGAAGAGCGAAGAGGCACTGAAGAAAATCCTCGTCCAGGATGGGGATGAAAAACACTTCTTTCTTCTCGGCTCGAGCTTAGCTGAAGATGACGAAAAAGAGTTGGAAACTTTTTTTAGAGCAAATATTGAGGTGTTTGCTTGGACACCTTACGAAATGCCTGGCATTGACCCCGAGGTCATTTGCTACAAATTGAATGTTGACAGGTCGGCCAAACCTGTAATTCAACGAGCCAGAAGACCGACGTTGATGCACATCGAAGCAGTAGAGGAAGAAGTAGACAGACTTCTAGAGGCTAGGGCCATTAGAGAAGTACACTACCCAACATGGCTATCCAATACAGTGGTGGTAAAGAAGAAGAACGGTAAATAGAGGGTCTGCGTAAACTTCACCAGCCTCAACAAAGCCTGTCCCAAAGACAGCTTTCCTCTACCCAAGATTGACCAGCTAGTAGATGCCACTTCAGGGCATGGAAGAATAAGCTTCCTAGATGCCTACAGGGGGTACCACCAGATAGCCATGTACCCCTCAGACGAAGAGAAGACAGCGTTCATCACCCTAAAAGGCCTGTACTGTTACAGAGTAATGCCTTTCGGGTTGAAAAACGCAGGAGCAACTTATCAAAGGCTGGTAACCAAAATGTTTAAACACCTGATCGGCCGAACAGTAGAAGTCTACATCGACGACATGGTCGTTAAGACCAAGGAGCCTGAAGGTCATCTCGCCGATCTAAAAGCAGTCTTTGAAATCCTTAAAACATATCAGCTCCGACTTAATGCATCGAAGTGTGCATTTGGGGTTGGATTTGGTAAGTTTTTAGGATACCTGGTGACTAGAAGGGGCATCGAGGCCAGCCTAGATCAAATCAAGGCCATCCTAGAATTGAAAAGCCCGACGTCGGCAAAACAGGTGCAGATGCTAATTGGAAGGGCCGTTGCCCTGAACAGATTCATCAGCAGAAGCTTAGATAAGTGCAGACCTTTCTTCAACTTGGTAAAGAAAGCCACAGACTTCCTGTGGACAGAAGAATGTGAAGCCGCTTTGGCCGACCTGAAAAAGTACTTAACCACAGCTCTAGTTCTCTCAAATCCAGAACCTGGGGAAGAGCTGTTTCTGTACTTAGCCGTTTCAAAACATGCGATAAGTGCAGTACTAATCCAAGAAGAAAAAGGGGAGTAAAGGGCTGTTTACTATGTAAGCAAAACCCTAGCCGACACAGAAATGAGGTATCTACCCTTAGAGAAATTGGCACTAGCTTTAGTAATGGCTTCAAAGAAGTTGAACCATTACTTCCAGGCCCATAAAATTGCGGTGCTAACAGAACACCCCTTGAAGTCCTTACTGCAACAAGGAGACCTGACAGGAAGAATAGCCAGATGGGCAGTCACCCTAGGCCAGTATGACCTGAAGTACAGGCTAAGGACAGCAATCAAAGGCCAGGTTCTGGCCGACTTCGTGGCCGAGTTCACACCAGAATCCATCGAACATCGGGCTCCACTGAGCCAGGATGAGCGATGTCCAACCAAGCAAGGAGAAGCACATCCAAAGGCAAAAGAACAAAGGAAAAATGACAAACTCAGACCCTGCAGCATTTACATCGGCGACTTCTTTCGACTGTTTGTTGATGGGAGTTCAAACCGACAAGGAGCGGGGATAGGAGTAGTATTGATATCCCCAGATGGGCAGGTACTAGAACAGTCAATTCGTTTGGGGTTCAAGGCCTCAAACAATGAAGCAGAGTATGAAGCAGAGTATGAAGCACTCATTGCAGGACTGAAGTTGGCAGCAGCAGTTCAAACAGATGAGGTAATAGTTTTTTGTGATTCACAACTAATAGTTAACCAGACAACAAGCGAGTTTGCAGCCCGAGATAAACGAATGTCGGCCTACGCAAATGAAGTCATCAGACTGTCAGCCTTGTTTCAAAACTGTCGACTACTTTAGGTAAGCCGAGATGATAACAGCCACGACGATGTGTTGGCCAACCTAGCTAGCGCAGTACAACCTGGAAAAGCAAGGACAATAATGATTAAATACCTGTCGGGCCCGAGCATTGAACTAATAACCACGGAGCATGAAGCAATGTGCGTAGACATGGGACCAAGCCGGATGGACGCAATTGTTGCGTTCCTAAAGAAAGGAAAGCCAGATGACTGCAAGGAGGCACACAAGATCAGATTGAAGTTGGCAAGATTCAGTCTGACAGCAGAAGGACATCTCTACAAAAGGTCCTTCACGAGAACCCTTTTAAGGTGCGTACACCCTTTGCAGGTTGAAGATTTTTTATATGAAATCCATGAAGGAATTTGTGGAAGCCACACTAGGGGCAGATCACTAGCTCACAGGGCCATTACCCAAGGGTATTGGTGGCCTTACATGCAAAAAGATGCAGAAGCCTACGTAAAGAAGTGTGAACAATTTCAAAGGTTTGCACCTTTGATACACCAGCCAACTGCTGACCTGAACCTTGTATCCAGTCCTTAGCCATTTGCCCAATGGGGCATGGATCTCGTTGGGCAATTACCCCATGCAACTGGATAAAGAAAGTACTTGCTGGTAGCGACAGATTACTTCACAAAATGGATAGAAGCAGAGCCTCTTGCCAAGATCCGAGATGTAAATGTCAAGAACTTCATATGGAGATACATCATCACCAGATTTGGGATTCTGAGAGCAATTGTTGCAGATAATGGAACTCAATTTGACAGCAAGCTAATCAAGAACTTCTGTGCAAAGTTCAATATCAAGAACTACTTTTCAACCCCAAGCTTTCCACAAAGCAATGGACAAACAGAAGCATCCCACAAAGTAATTTTTGATGGAATAAAGAAGAGGCTGCAGGCAGTAAAAGGCAGGTGGGTAGACGAATTGCCCAATATACTCTGGGCATATCGGACTACACCGAGAAGATCAACAGGAGAATCCCTCTTTGCCATGACTTATGGCATAGAAGCAGCCATTCCACTGGAGATCGGTATCCCGGGAATTAGAACCCAGGGAGTAGAAAACGGGACTAATGATGTACTCTTAGCCCGAGATCTGAATCTTTTAGAAGAAGGAAGAGAGAAAGCTGCAATCTAGCTTGCAGCATACCAGCAGCAACTTGCAAAAGCTTATAACAAGAAGGTCAGTCCAAGAGAGTTTCAAGTCGGCGACCTAGTCCTGAGGAAAGTCGTCGGCAATAAGAAGGATCCCAGAGAGGGCAAGCTTGGCCCAAATTGGGAAGGACCCTACAGAATCATTTCGGTACTGGATAATGGGGCATATCGGCTTGAAGATAATGAGGGTAAAGAGTTGCCAAGACCTTGGAACACTTGTAATTTGAAATTTTTCTATCATTAGAATTTCTTTGTTCCTTTGCCATTTGCCGAAGTAAATAAATAAAGATTCAGTTCTCTTTTCATGATACTTGACAGTGTCTCTAGAAAACATGCATAATGAGAACCCAAGTGGAACTCAGGTTCATATTAGGAGGCAGAAAGAAGAAGAATATGTTTAACACTTATTGAAATTTGTGGACAATTTACAAGTTAAGTTAAACCGAAAACATTGCTTAACACTTGTTGAAATTTGTGGACAATTTATAAGTTAAGCCGAAGTCATTGTTTAACACTTATTGAAATTTGTGAACAATTTACAAGTTAAGTCGAAGTCATTGTTTAACACTTGTTGAAATTTGTGGACAATTTACAAGTTAAGTTAAACCGAAAACATTGTTTAACACTTGTTGAAATTTGTGGACAATTTACAAGTTAAGTTAAACCAGAATCATTGTTTAAACACTTGTTGAAATTTGTGGACAATTTACAAGTTAAGCCAAAAACATTGTTTAACACTCGTTGAAATTTGTGGACAATTTACAAGTTAAGTTAAACCGAAATCATTGTTTAACACTTGTTGAAATTTGTAGACAATTTACAAGTTAAGTTAAACCGAAATCATTGCTTAATACTTGTTGAAATTTGTGGACAATTTACAAGTTGAAGTTAAGCCGAAGTCATTGTTTAACACTTGTTGAAATTTGTGGACAATTTACAAGTTGAGTTAAATGTAAAACACTTGTTAAAAGTTTACAAAGTTAAGATTAAAACCAAAAAGTTTGTCTATCTAAGGTGTGTCACCCCGAGAAGATTGTACAAAGAAGGAAGAGTATGTGAAAAACATACAGAATATTCTAAGTATAGAATCACGCCAGAGCAGTCAAGAAAAGACAAAAGTACAAGCAATCAGTAAATGAGAGTTGTATTGGCATTCAACAAAAAGGAGACACATCGGCCATATGGAGGGCTTACATTGTTTTAAAAAAAACAAAGAAAAACAAAGTACAAAAGAAAAGAACTAAGGTTCCTCAGTGTCGACAGTGAGCTGGGTTGGGATCTCGGACGATTGTTGAGAAGCAACCTCGGTCGCCTTCTCTGCCGTTAGCTCAGCATCAATTTCTTGCAAAGTTTCTTCAATACTCTTGTCGGCGAAGAGGACGTCGGCCGATACCTTCTCATGAGCAGCGTCTTTGGGAACCTCATCACCTTCCTCATCTTGAGTCAAGTCTAGGACTTGCTCCTTCTGAAGAGGGGACTTGGCCCAATCAGCATCCTTGGATTTTCTCACCAAGGCCTCATCTTCATCCTCATCACCATCCTCAGACTCAAATTCGCCGACGTCTTGACTTGGAGGTGGAGATAGAGGGAATGGAAGAGGAATGACGTCAGTTTTCCTCAAGGGAAAGTCCTCAGGAACGTTGAGCTTTTTCAGAAGGGGCATCCAACCAAGGGTGAAACCCTTGTTGCATGCCTCATTCACCTATTTTTCATAAGCCTCAGTGACATCGGCCATGCCCTGGCCGTACGCCTTTTCATCGGCGTCTTTGATTTCAGCCTCTTTGGTGGCCAAGGCTTCCTACAGCTCTTTTTCTGCTTGAGGCATCTTCTCCTCAGCCTCTTTTCTTTGGGACTCAGCCACCTTTCTGATGGCTTCAGAAGATTCAGCTTTCTCTTCGGCTTCAGTTTGGGCTTTGATTGCAGTCTCGGCTTGGTCTTCCAACTTCTTCATTTTTTATTGTAAGCCTTTATTGGTCTTTTGAAGAAAAGAAAACTCCTTCTTCATATTGACCAGCTTCTGCCGATTTTTGAAAGATTGAACAGAAAAAGAGTGGGCATGCTGGATGGCCTGAAGAAAACACAAGGTAAAAGTTATTGCAAAAAATTTCTAAGTATAAAAATGAAAGAAAAAAAGTACCAGATGAAAGACACTTACTTGAATAGAGCGTTGAAGCATCAACGCATAGTTTTCGTATTCGCTCAACTTGGCGTTTCGCTCCAAATCGCCCGGTAGCAGCAGAGCAGTACTGAGCGCAACGCCAACATTAATATCCTCGGCGCTATCATTTTCCATGACTGGCTTATCCTTCAAAGTAATTTTGGGGGCCTAGAGGATAGCAGGCTTCTTAGACCCCGAGGTCGTTGTAGAAGATGACCTCGGCTTTTTGGATTTTGGGGATTTTGATGGTTGGGCTTCAGAGCGCCTCTTCCCAGCAGAGGGTTGAGGTTTTTCACTCTCAGCCAACTTTGAGATAGGCAAGGTATCTTCAGACTCAACCTGAGTTACCTTAGCCTTTGGTTGAGCCTTCTTTATTCTTTTCGGCTTTGGTGGAGGTTGGGTTTGTGCTGGTTGATCATCCACAGACGACGGAATGCTGGCCAAAAGATCTTTTGCAACTGGTTTTGGGCGACCCATCTCGGCAGTAGAAACTGCTCGGCATCGGAGGCGGCGTTGTGATATTGGAATCAAATATGAAGCCGAGGTTGATGGTTGATCAGCTGGATTGGAAGTTGACCCTTGATCTGTCCGAGATGTGGACGCAGTCTGTGGAGTTGTAGCAGATGGTGGAGAAAGGCTTTTTTTTTTCCTCCTAGGGACGTCGGGCAAAGCAGACCTGTATGTTGGAATAAAGTTGAGAAGCAGAGGCGCCTTTCGTTTGTGAATTGGCAAGTTCAGAAGTTTTTTCAAATCCTTGCTGGGATAGAAGGATTGGCGAAAATTCTTTGGTGGCTGAGGAAGAACTGCAAAGATAAAAACAGCACAGACATTAGAACAAGAATATTGAAAACTTTATGCAAGAAGATAAGAAAACTTATGAAGGGTGGCCCTTACCAGCTCCTTCCCCAAAACAGTTCGGCTTAAGGGATAAAGATGGAGGTCGTCGTCTGGCTGAAACTCCCAATTGCCCGAGACAATGAAGTAATCGTCTCCAGCTCCCTTGTTGGAGTCTGGGAGGTTGGCTATGATTTTATGTTTGGTGGATCTCGGCTTAAGGTAATAGACATAGTCCGTGTCTTTTCTAAGGCGACACGTGGTAAAACAGTACTGGAAATCGGCAAGTGTAATCCTGGCATTCTCTTGTTTGACTAAAGCTATGGTACCAGTAATAACTCGGTAAGAATTGATGGCGAGTTGCATTGGGTTCAACTTATAGAAGTGAAGGATTTGACAGAAAAAAAGGGTCAAGTGGAAACCGAAGTCCACACTCAATAAAGGCAACCACAGGGAAGGGCATGGAGTTGTCTGTAGGCATGATGGAGTCATCATCCTCAGCCAACCTCAGATTGACATCGGCTGGAATTTCAAACTCTTGCCCAAAAAAGTTTAGCTTAGAAGGGGTGTCTACCCGATGTTTCCACATACCCATGATATCAGGATAACTAAAGGTATTGGATTTTAGAAAGAAGATGTATCAAAAAAGGGTTATTGGGACCTCGGCAAAAACCTAGGTTTGAGCTGGTACAGAAATTTGTAAGGGATGTTTCAGTTTTGCCCTAAATTGTGGGTTCTACAAACAAATCCCAAACCTAAAACTATGGAGATGAAGATCAAAGGCACAGATCTGGAAAATACACAAAAAACGGAAAGCAAGAACGGAGTTTCAGAATCAAGAACAGAGATGGTCTATCAAGAGCATAAAGAATACAAAAAGTATATGGCCAAGATCAATGGCAAAAAATACAGGGAAGTGGTGTAACAGTGCGTGTGTTCAAGATATGGGCAAGGGCCAAATCAAGGAATAATCGCATTCAGATTCACAAATTGAACATTCGAATAAAGTAGTAATATCAACAAGTTCCAGAAAAATAATCAAAAACTGAAATAAGAAGGAACAGTTGATTACCAGAAAAAATAAAGTCGGTGTAAGGATCGCCGAAGTTAGACGATGGTTACAGAAGTAACAAGACGGCGGAAGCTTCATCGGGAGGAAGAATGAAGGCCGTTACAGAGCTTTCGGTCTGGAACAATGGAAGAAATGAGAAAAGCTAGAGAGAGAAAAAGTTTTTCATAAACGAGAATAAGGTGAAAGGGAAAAATCGAAGGGATGTTTTGTTAAAAATGGAAAAGGCGGCAAAAAGTAATCAATACGCCTGGAAGAACGTATGCGTCAGACGGCGCACGTAAGAGAGGGACGGCTTACAGGCGCGTCACAGGCACGAACCAGTAAGAAAGAAACGCGTGGCTAAAAACGGTTGGATTATGGTGTATGACAGCTCATACGCGTGAAAGGGTTCTTGAAGTTCTTGTTCTTCAAACAAAGACATGTCGGCCAAAATAATAATCTCGGCTGAGATACTATAAACCGACGTTCTAAAAAAACAGAATTATATAGGTTCCATCACCTCAGAATACCGAGGCAATAGAACCTAGGGGGCAGTTGTGGGGATATATTTTTGAGTACCAACACGTAGCAAGGTGACGCCGACGTGTCAGCCGACGTGTTACGTGTCCAGGTCGATATACTGAGGTCATCTCGGTTAGGCCGAGGTGATCTCCGAAGATATCGGAATCCGAGATAAGCGGATAAGAGATAAGGGACAAGAGTCCTAGAATAAAGAGGAGACTTAGCCAAGATAAGGATAAAACTCTTTGGGAGTTTATCTTTATCTCTGAAGGAGTCCAAAGTAAGTACTAAACAGGAATCCATAGAAGTCAGGCTTCTATTGGGATTAAGATTGAGGGAACTATAAAAGAGAGGCACCCCCCATGGGTCTAAGGTACGCAATTTAATGCTTTGAGCATTGAGTTTAGCATTATTGATTTATCTTTGAGAGATATAGTGACTTGATCGTCACAGTGTCCCCGGGTGGACGAACCACCGCCGAAATCTTCTCTTTCTGTTGTAGGTTAGTCAGGTGCCATCTATTCTACTGGTGCTCTCCAACTGGTTACTAAGCGGGCAGTGTGGTCAGAAAATCACCCACACACTAATCTTCTCACATTTGATGAAAAAATAAGATATGCAACAAAATAAAACCCACCCTCGACAATTACTTTGTTTCTATATAAGTAGGATGGCTCAAGTGGCCCAAATGATGTGCCTTGATGATACGACGATGATGTGAAAATTAAATTTATTATTATTATTACTTTATATTCTTAAGATATTAAACTTAGTTGTTGTTGATATTATATAATTTCTTGAGATACTTTATCAACTTTTTTCCTAGCAAATTCTATATCTTTAGCAGTACCAGTATTTAGTAGATCTTGTAAAAAAATTACGACGTTATTGACAGTTTGCGATTAGTACTAATACTTAATTATGATCTAGTAACAGATCTTGGATATAGAAACGGTGATAAAAACTTATAAAAATGAAAAACTTATTACTTCACTTCTTATAATTTTAAGATGTTTTGATTTTAGACCCACAATGCTTCCAAAAAAAAAAAAAAAAAGTATCTATAGATTTTGATTGTTATCTGAACGTAGTTGGCGTAGGACTCTGGCATTAGCAAACTTCCAGTTTACAGAGGTGTCTAATCTCAACGTTTTCTTTCTTAGATCAAGCTCAATACAGATCTGTTTCGTTTTCTACCTCAGACTGGTGCAGATCTAATTTAATATTAATTCTTGCAAAAACTTTCGTTGATAATTTATACTTACATTTTTCCAATGATATGTTATTTTTAATACTAGCAATTCTTTAGATATAATTTATTATAGATTGCCCCGATGTAATAGTCAATTTTTTTTAATCTATTTAATTCACTTTTTAATTTGAAAATATAATCTAAACTGTCTTTTATTTCACATCTTAGTACTGTAATTAAATGCATATAGATACTAATTCTAAATTTATACGAAAATATAATTTTTTATAATTTTTTAATAACTATTTATGTTTTTTTTTTGTAATTGTTTTTAAGTTTTTTAAGGTTAATTTATAATTTAATACTCTCTCCGTCCCAAAATAATGGTCATTTTTGGAAATCTAATTTTTTTATAGTACAATTATTATATTTTAAAAATATTAATTTTTCAAAATTACCCTTTAATATTAATTTTTTTGAGAATATCAATTGTCAAAATTGTCCTTTTTGTGTTGTTAATGAATTTAAAAGGAGGGCAAAATAATAAATTCATAATATTTTCTTTCTTAATTTTTGAAAAGGAATTAATATTTTAAGATAATAAAAAATAGAATAAGAAACTAATATTTTAAAGCAAAAGAGATAAAACCTATTGGTGATGTCACTTGATGAATTGTCCTTGGTATGATGAGATGATGGCCTTCCACCCGTGAGTTGGGCAAATTAGGGCTAAGAATTTTGGCCACTAAGGGCTCTCGGTCAACTATATATTTTAGTCAAAAAATTATTATAAATTATCGCATCATCCTCTCTATTTTTCAGTATATTTTTTCGTAAAAAATTAAAAATTTATTAAAGTAATCTCTTCCCAAACAAGGCCTAAGGAATTATTGTGAAATAAAATATCAAAAAAGGATGGATATAGATATATATAGGTAGGAGTTGAGAAAAAAATTTAAAAACACATGGGAGTACAAATGTGTCTGTAGTGGGGTGTAAATAAAACTTACATTCCCTCTATATGTTAATAAATTTTTTCTCAACTTTCACATGCAGTTCTCTAATGTTGTATTTGCTTAGGAGATTTGGAAGGAGATTCGAAAAGAAAAAGAGAACAGAGAAAGGGAAAGAGAAGCATAAAAGTTACATACCTAAAATCCAAACTCAACCTAACATAATGATAATCAAATTCAACAAGCATCAATATTCTCCATCTTAATCTTCTGGAACACAAATTCTGGATATCCTAGACACCTAAAACCCAAATGATCTATTAATCTAACAAATCTTCAATATCTTGACATTTGAAGTTGCAAAATTGAAGGAAATTCAAAACCCATTTTAAGAAATTCAAATAGAGAACAGAGATTCCATAATCAATACCAATGAGTTCTCTCCCTATATGTGTAGATTAAGAATAGATTGAAAAGTGAAGGACGTTGTGCATCTATTGTCTACTGTCTCTCTATAGGAAGTTTGTTTGGAAAGTTTCGGAGTGCAATGTATGTGACCCCTCCAAATCTGATCGCATCTGGTGTCTGAGAGAGAGAGAGAGAGAGAGAGAGAGAGAGAATGGAGAAGGAGAAGAAAAGAAACGACTGTCGGAGTAGGCTGCAGCGGCGAGGGTGGGGACTGTTGGAGGGGAGGGGGGTTGAGGTCGTCGGAGTAGGTTCCAGATCTGATCGCATCTGGTGGTTGCAATGTTCTGTTTGGTTGTAATGTTATGTTTGGTTGGGAGATTTGATGGAAGATTTAGAATGAAAAATAAAAAGAGATTTGGAATGAAAAATGTAAGTAAAATGTAAACAAAATTTCTATAATAAAGCTGGATTATAATAAAGCTGGATAGTTTTTGAATTTGTTCTAACAGAGGTTGAGATATATTTTTTAAAAAATATTCTACATGTACGTTTTTTATTTTCCCGCTTTTTTCTCTTATTTTTTTTTTCTTACCCATCATTCTATGATCCCATGAACTCACATTCCTCTCTCTTTTCTTTTTATTTTTTTATTTTCTCCCATTTTTATTTTTCTCTTTATTTGTTTTATTTATTTATTTTTTCTTTTTTGTTCACTTATTTTTATTCATATTATATGGAAAAGTCTGCGATCCAAGAATTATGAGCCAAATTTTACTTTTGTGTAATGAAGATTATATTAATGAATTTTTTAGTCCACAAATTAAATGAATTTGAATAATTAATTATTATTTTTAAATATATTAAATACTTGATAGACTTCGTAAATTTAGACTTCGTAAATTTAGACCTCATATGAATTTTCAACATCTCTATAATAAAGCATGATGGTTTTTGAATTTGTCTTATACACATTTGTCCTACTAGGACATTTGGACGGCTTAGATATATTCAAAATATAAAAACAACAACTGAGATATGTTTTTCAAAAAATATTCTACATGTACGTTTTCTATTTTCCCGCTTCTCTCTTTTACTTTTTTCTTTTCTCATCCATCATTCTATGATCTCATGATCCTACATTCCTCTCTCTTTTCTTTTTATTTTTTTATTTTCTTCCATTTTTATTTTTCTCTCTATTTGTTTATTTTTTTTTTAGTTTCTCCTTTTTGTTCACTTATTTTTATTTATATTATATAGAAAAGTCTGCGATCTCAGAACTAGGAGCTAGATTTTACTGTGTGTAATGAAAATTATATTAATGAATTTTTTAGTCCACAAATTAAATGAATTTGAACAATTAATTATTATTTTTAAATATATTGAATACCTGATAGACTTCGTAAATTTAGACCTCATATAAATCTTCAATATCTATATAATAAAGTATGATGGTTTTTAAATTTGTCTTACACACATTTGTCCTACTAGGACATTTGAACGGCTCAGCTCTGTTCAAATTATAAAACAATGGCTAAGATATATTTTTCAGAAAATATTTTACCTATATAACTTCTACTTTCCTGCTTCCCTCTCTCTTATTTTTTCCTTTTCTTACACCCCTCCTTCTATGATCCTATAATCTCGCATTCCTCTCTCTTTTATTTTTATTTTTTTATTTTCTCCCGTTTGTATTTTTCTCTCTATTTGTTTTTTATTTTTATTTTCTCATTTTTATTCAATATATTTTACACATATTTCCATACAATGTATGTATGCCCCGTAATACACTAGGACATTACGGGCATACATACAATTTCTATATAATTGTATAAGTAAAAGCAGTATTGTATGTATGCCCGTGGAAATTGTATGTATGCTAGGCACATCTATCTATTTAGATATATATTATATAAGCAAAAACAAGTTTTCGTGAGAAATTTTGTGAGAACTCCAAAATTTTATAATAAATTTGTGATTTTATCAAATTAAAAAGTAAATTTAAATAGTGTTGGGATTACAATTATATTCTAATCATAATATTACTTACACCGTGCCTTCAGGCACGGGCATACACTAGTATGTTTATATTTTACTTAATTTCACACACCTTTTCTCTTTTTCATTTCAAATCTTAGGATAATTTTTTTTTTCTTTTCATCAAAACAATTCTCTGTTACCTTACACACAAGAAGACGGAAAGGAGGCCACATTAAAACACAGATAGAATTATAGAGTTTAATTTGTCAAATTTAAAATATTGGGGTTTAAAGTGTAAAATGCGTAAAATCTTAGCCTTTTTTTAGGGTAAATTACAAATACATCCCCTGATGTTTACTTAAATTACAAATTATTCCCTGTGGTCCTGGAAGTTACATTATACCCCCTAAAATTTCTAATTTCATAACAAATATGTCATTTTATTAATAAATCATCAAGTTAATTAATAGTTTTAAATAATGTTAAAATTTTATTTCAATTAATTATTAAGATAATTTTATTATGGGTGAATTACACAAACGGTCCTTATAGTTTGGAACTTGTGTCATTTTCACCCCTGACTTTTCAATTGTGACACATTTAACCCTGAATTTTGAATCTTGTTCCAAATAAAGACAATTGAAGATATCATTGAATTTTTCAAGAGTAAAATTGTCAATTTGATAAAATATAAATTAATTTGACAAAAATATAAATGTCAAAAAAATATTTTTGAATTTTTAAAAGTTATTTCTACCCACTAAAAATAAAATTATATAAAATTGATAAATCTTTTAGACATTTATTTATTTATTTATTTTATCAAATTAATTTTTATTATGTATTTGGATAATAATCATAAAATGGGTGGTTGTTTTTGTTTTTGTTTTCATTAAATTAGTTTCTATTTTTTCAAAAGTCAAATATGGCGGCAACTTTGATATCATTATTAAACCAATCCATTAAATAAAAAAAAATATTCAAAACTAAAAACATTTCATATATTAAATGTATCGATTACACATTAAAAGCGTAACAACTAGCCATTACATAATCATCATCTAAACATATAATAAAAATTAATTTGGTAAAATAAATAAATTTCTAAAAGATTTATCAATTTTAAATAATTTTATCTTTGGAGGGTAGAAATAATTTTTAAAAATTTAAAAATATTTTTTTAACATTTATCTTTGTCAAATTAGTTTATATTTTCTCAAATTAACGATTGTATCTATGAAATTAAGGAATGATATATTCAATTGTCCTTATTTGGAACAAGATTCAAAATTCAGGATCAAATGTGTCACAATTGAAAAGTCATGGACCAAAGTGACACGAGTTCAAAACTATAGGGATTATTAGTGTAATTCACAATTTTATTATTATATAGGTGAACAGTCAGAAATTTCACTTTTTCAATTAATTTTATTAAATAAAAAATTTTGACAGGGAGATATTTGTAATTTTTCAAACCACAGGAGTCAATTCGTATTTTAAGCAAACCTTAGGAGGTGTATTTGTAATTTACCCTTTTTTTTATGTCACATCATTGTCAATGTGTCATTCTATGTCTAATTTTGAATATAAGTTAGCCATTGAAATAAATTGAAAAATAAAACTTAACATAGAAGACCAAAGTGAAAAAATGACCAAATATAAAATGATAAAATATAATTTATCCAAAATTATAAAGGTTTGGAGGTGCTGGCAATTACTGAGAAAAAAAATCCAATGAAATGGCTATACCATGTTATGGGGGTGTTTGTTTCTGATTATTTAATCTAACTTGTAGCTTTTAGCTTAAGAAAAGCAGAAGCAAACTGTTTGTTAGACTTCTATCAGCTAAAACTTAGGCCTTTGTTTGAGAACATGCAATTTTAATAACTTTTTAACTTTTTACGAATAGATGTACAGAAAAGTAGAAACAGTGATGTGACAACTTATAATGACTTTTTGGTTATAATAGTTACTCCCCAAACGAGGTCTTAAACTTCTATCAACTTATGCGGAGGGCAAATAAGCTGAATTTCAGAAGTTGCTCCAAGGTGCTTCAGATTCTCAACCCCAAGCGGAAGAGGGTAAAAATACTTAAATGCCCTTAGTGTTTTAAAGTATTTACTCTTATACCACCCATATATACTCTTTTTAGCATTAATCTTTCTCTTTGGAAAGAGAAAACGCATCAACAAGCAGCAACGCAGCAGTAAGACCTGCGGCTCTGTTTTGCTTTCGGCGATGTGTGGCTCTGGTTTGTTTCCGGCTTTGGTTCGCTTCCGGTGACGTATGGCTGTGGTTCGTTTCCGGCTTTGGATATTTTCTCTCTTTCTCTCTTGCACTCTCGCTCTCTTTATTCATCTATTTTCCTTCATCTCTTTCGATTTTTCCTTTTCACTCTTGCTTTGGATTCGCATACATGTATATATATATGTATTGTTTTGGTTATTTGTGATTTTTTCTATTTCAAATTTGTTGAAATTGGAGAAATTAAGACTATTTAGGGTTTAGGAAAAATTTGGAGAAATTTTATTCATGCTTTGATGTTAAAAATTTGTGTAGGATGTTGATTGCCATTGCATTGGTTTTTGGTTTATTAATGTATCTGAGACTCTCTACAAACCTAAATTCGATCTCAGTCTTCTTCAAATCAAAAGGTTTGAATCAATTAGTTTCTAATTCTTCTTTTTGATTTTTTTTTTTTTGGTTTTTTGTTGTTAAAATTCATATTCAGAGCTCGACAATGGAAAATTTTAGAGTTGCTCTATCTAAATAGTGTTTGGTTGCCCAGAAAATTCTGGAGAAAAAAGAATGAAACAAACTTTTGGATCTCACATTAATTTTAACTTATTTTCCACGCATACGTTGAAGTCAACTGGATGAAAAATAATTGCTTAAAAAAGTTGTAAATTTTTTTGAGGTATCTGTAGACACCCCATTTTTGACCGACCTTGAGACTTAGACGTCACCAGTTGAGCACTTGGTGATATTGCGTAATGTGCTTGTTCAGAAGTTTCAGAGTCACGGCCGTGAGCCCTACCTCCGGACTTCCGAACCCTCTTCTGTGCCTTGTCTCGGTTTGCGAACCAGACTCGGTTTTCTCTGTTTCTTTTCCTAAGGGAAGGGAGAGGTCCCGTAGACCATCTTTCAATGTCCGTAGGCTACATTTGGTGGCCGTAGGCCATTTTTCCCATTTCGGAGTCCGGTTTCCGATTTTCGGGGCCGTCAGGCCGTGTGCCTCGGTTCGGGACCGCTTAACCATCTCCTTTTGCTCCGGTTTTTGGCATACTTCCTATTTGCTCCCTTTTGAGGGACACTGGGGTCCTGGAAACCCACTTCGTGGCTGAACGCCATTTTCGATGCTTAACAGCCCATTTTTGGGATCCCGAACTGCGTGTTTTGGCCCCCGAACATTCGTTTTGCATCGGTTTTTGCTCATTTTTGGCAGGTACCTCTGTTTCATCACTAGGAAGGTCATGGAAGGGTGGAAGGCTAGTAATTGTTGCAGCAACTAGTTATCTCTCCTCCGGAGCCTCCCGGCGCCCGTTTTTCCAACTTCCGGGCTAATGTTGAACACCCTAGGGTTAGTGTTGCCAACTTTCAACCACATACCTGTGATCTACACACCTTGGAGAACCCAAAAAAGTCATGGCCGGCCACTAATTGTTCTTTCCATTTTTGCCCCTCCTCTTTGAGGCTAATGTTGAACACCCTAGGGTTAGTGTTGCCAACTTTCAACCACATACCTATGATCTACACACCTTGGAGAACCCAAAAAAGTCATGGCCGGCCACTAATTGTTCAGGCCAATTTTTCACTTGGCCGGCCGGCTAGGGGGGGTGGCCGGCTGGCCACCTGCAGCAAAAGTACTTGGCCGGCCTGCTTCCTCACTGTGTGCACTTTACAGCTGTGTAGCCCTTTCCCCCAGATAATATCTGTATCCGGGGGATATTTTGTGGGGAAAGCTTGCCTCCTTTATGCCCCACCTTTACACCCTCATTTTGGTCCTTATAACCAGCTGCCAACATGCATTATAGAGGTTAGAAAAATTCTCCTTCAAGCCTCCATACACAACTCCATCTTCATCCTTCTCAATTCTTTGAAAAACCTTAAGTTCTTAAGCACCATTCCTTCTACACCACCAAGCTCTACCACCACCACCTCATTTCCAACAACAAGGAAGGTTTCCCAAAGACAAAAGAAGCTGCAAATCCATCCAAGAAGCAACAAAAGTTTAAGTCTTCAAGGGTGAGTGATACTTTTCCCCTTTTGACCCTTTTTCTTGATTTATTTGTAAGTCCCACTTGCTTTTTGTTTCAAGCTCCGGCCCTAACTGATAAGGGCCCTCTTTTGAGCTCATATTCACTTTTTATGAAGGGCTCAACCCTGTTTGAGCCCTCCATGACACACTTGCTTCATTGATCCTCTTATATGTCACAATCTTGCATGCTATTTTTGGCCCATGAGAAATTTATTTTCGAGCATGTTTTAAACTGATATTGGGCTTATTTTGAACCCCTCTTCAACATTGAAGAAGGGCTTAACACCATTTGGGAGTTCCATGATATACCTACCTTTATACTCCTCTTTTCTTCCCCATTCTTGCATGCAATGGAAGCCTATCATGCTTTTGTTTTTAGCCATTTTACAGTTCTGAAAAAGTCCTTATTTTGGTCCATTCTTCATTTTTCATTTAGGTCCTTTCATGGTTTGGGGCCCCCATAGGTCACTTCATGTTATATCCCTCTTTTATTCCCCATTCTTGCATGTTTAGTTAGCCTACCATGCTTTTGTTTTTGGCCATTTTACAGTTCTAGAAAAGTGTTTATTTTGGTCCATTCTACATGTTTTATTAAGGGCCTTTGTCTGTTTGGTGATTATTTTGCATACCTCATGTTATAGCCATTTTTGAGCCTCATTTTGCATCACATTTTTAGCATGTTTTTATACTGATTTTGAGGCTGCCATAAACTGTAAATATTCATATTTCTGGTCCCTCTTCAATGTTGTAGAAGGAAATTTTTCAGTTTGGGTTTTTCTTATATCACTTACTTCATTACCCCTCTTTTGGCCCCTATTCTTGCATGCCATTTTTGCCATACCTATGCTTGCTGTTTGGCCATGTTTATAACTGTGAAAGTGCCTTTTTTGGGACTTTCTAGCTTCTGTCTTTGCATTGCATGTCCATGTTGTGCATGTTTGGCATAGCTATAGGCCACTTCGGGCGCCTAAATTCGCATTTCGGGACAATTCCATGCATTTCATGTCATTTCGCCTCATTTCGGGACTGTTTTCCCCCATATTTTAATGCTGAAATTCCATTAGACTGATTGCTATCATTTCCATATTATTACATCGCATTTTGCCATTGCCTCGGTTTGCGTGCCCGTGTGCACGCATTTCGAGGCACTTCATTTTCATCAACCGGCATCCTATGTGAGTGTGGCTGAGGCTCACTCATGTTGGTATAAGCCCATATCATGTTTTCATGTCATTACATCGCATTCCATCATTGCCTCGGTTTGCGTGCCCGTGTGTACGCATTTCGAGGCACTTCGTTTTTATCCGCCGGCATCCTATGTGAGTGTGGCTGAGGCTCACTCATGTTGGTATAAGCCCATATCATGTTTTCATGTCATTACATCGCATTCCGTCATTGCCTCGGTTTGCGTGCCCGTGTGCACGCATTTCGAGGCACTTCGTTTTTATCCGCCGGCATCCTATGTGAGTGTGGCTGAGGCTCACTCATGTTGGTATAAGCCCATATCATCATTCCATGTCATTACACCACATTTTGTCATCGCCTTGGTTTGCGTGCCCGTGCGCACGCATTTCGAGGCACTTCATTTTTATCCGACGGCATCCTATGTGAGTGTGGCTGAGGCTCACTCATGTTGGTATAAGCCCATATCATGTTTTCATGTCATTACATCACATTTTTCCATCGCCTCGGTTTGCGTGCCCGTGCGCACGCATTTCAAGGCGTCTCATTTTCATAACATTCTATCATTGCCTCGGTTTGCGTGCTCGTGTGCACGCATTTCGAGGCACCTCATTTTCATCATATTTTTCTATTGCCTCGATTTGCGTGCCTGTGTGCACGCATTTCGAGGCACCTCATTTTCATTGCATTCTTGTATTTTCTCGGTTTGCGTGCCCGTGTGTACGCATTTCGAGGCATCTCATTTTCAGAGCATTATACATACTAGGTTGTATCTTAGATTGCATTCTGTCATTTTCTCGATTTGCGTGCCTGTGTGCACGCATTTCGAGGCATTTTATTTCCATAGCATTGTATATGTTAGGATTGTATCTTAGTTGCATTTCATGCATATCATGCATATTGCATCGTGTCCGGAATAGGAGTTAGCCCGGGCACGGAAAACGAGGTACATTCCGTACTCCGAGTGACGGAATGTGTCTCAATTCCCCAGTCACCGACACTCCGGATTATCCATGATGGAGTTAGGTTTTAGTTGTAGTTTCATGTGCATTCATCCTATATTGAGTTGTGCATTTCGACTCCTCGGCCACCATGCCTCGGTATGCGTGATTGGTGGCACGAGGATCGAGACATGCATATATCTGTGCAAATACATTGCTATGCCCCTTTCCTGCTCTCTGTTGCAGTAAAACGAAGAATCAGCAACTTTTCGGGGCTTGGCACGCATTTCAAGAACAGGTGTAAACAGAGGCTAATTGGGGCATTCCGGTAGATTTCCGCGCAAGACAATCCGGACATGCATCATCCATCAGAAGCAAGGCAGTCCCCAACTTGCACGCCAGTTTTCATTTACTTTCTTAGTTAATTCACTAATTAATTAGGATTTTTTGTAATATTTGGACTGTATTATTTATTCGGACCCTCTGCGCGAGGGCACAACTGTAATAAGTGTGCGTGAGTGTGATGTATGTCTTCCAACCCCACGTCTTTCTCCCTTTTATTTATCCGCTTATGATGGTTAGATTAGGGCATATTTAAATTAGCATACAGTATGACAGCATGTTTGCATTCATCCATCTGTATTGCATGCACCGGGCTCGGCGCATCATACTAACTGCATTGTACTTTCAATTTCAAAGTTGAATACATGATAGTTGTAACATTCCATATGCCATCTTAGAATAGCCGAGCCTGCTATAGTTGCATTTTGCATGTGTTGCATTAGACATTTTTGTATACTTAGGATTCATGCATGATTTCTAATGTAGTTTTTGTTTTTGGCTTGGAGTACTCGGTAAGTTTTATGCTTTAGCATCCTTGCATGCGTGTGAGTGAATGCCATGATAGCATGCTTACCATAAGGCTATGTGCTTATATGATATAACTGCCTGAATGCCTGTGGGTGAAGGTTGGGTTATCTGAATTGGAATAAATCATCAAATGTTTCAAACCTACTTGCGGGTAGCAAACCATTTTCAAAAACAAGCATGAAATGTTTCGTTCCAATTCAGGCGACCCGGTCTATATTTGTATACTGTGCGCATCACATAGTAACCTAGGCTAATAAACCGGAATAAGAACATACAATGTTTTCAAAAATTGATATCATGGTTAGTAGAGGCCGGTCTATGACCGGGCGAGCGGGGGTGCTCACGAAGTGACCTTCCCCAATCGTACCCAAGTTTCCGAGCCGAGGCAACTTTGGTGATGACGGACACGTGGCCTCTTGGCATCGAGTCAGGGTTTCCTAAATTTTCCAAAATAAAATATTTAGGTGGCGACTCTGTATCTGGCAAAGCAGTCCATATTTGGCACTACTTTTTCAAAAAATCAATTTTCTCAAAACGATTTGCCGGATTTGGACTCTTTGGTTCAGATTAGAAACCGTGACATTAAAGAGTCCGAGCTGTAGTGACCCCAAATGAACAGAACGGGAGCTCACCCTCCCGGGGCGTTCGGGGACGTCTACAGTATCTTGATGAGGCCAAATTTTGTGAGAAGCCATTAACATTGGCCGATGACATAGACATACTATTCTCCGATGTTTCTAGAACTGGTGAGTGGGCATACACCCCAAGCTCTGGAGTGTTTCTTGACACTGAGGGATCTCACACCGTGATGATACTGATACGGAAATCCATCTGTCTGAATTGAGAAACCAATGTTGTCATTAAAAAGAGGGTCCATCAAATAAGCAAAAAGGGAACAAAAAACAATCGACTGTCAGTGAGTTGAATAAGACACTTAACTGCATTGTCGATGCTATGGAGGCATCATCTTCAACTGGTATACAAAATGCTGCTATTGCAAAATCCACACACAATAACTGAGTGTTTGGCTAAGATTAGCACATTCTCTGGCTTTAGTGAAGATGATGACCTTTTAGTTTTGGCTGCAAGGTTGTTCATGAAGCCCTCACTTCGTGAGTCTTTCATGGCTTTGCCTAATGATGTGTTGCGTTTGAAGTTTATTAATCTTGAAATTGTTTTGGAAAAGGCTCGCATTCCTGGTTATTGTGATTAGTTCATTGTACGAATGTTTTTTTTTTTTTGATTAGGACTATCTTCGATTAATCTGGCTTGATGTTGTATTTATGTTTGCCTTATTGGCAGATTTAATTTGTGCTCTTACTTGTGGAATAAGAAGTATTATTGCAAGTTGTATTCTCCCACTTGTGTGCTATGTGATTATTTGTCCCTACAATTCCAAGTCACAGGTTTTAGCTATTATTTGTCCAGTTGCTCGCAAGATTGGAAAACAATTTAAAAAAAAAAATATTATTTTAAATGATGGCCATTGCAATGACACTGTCTATATATACTTTCATGGTGAACTTGTTTGCCATTCTGAATTGTTAAACAACAAAGAGGCATTCCAATCTTTCCAGGTGTGCTGCTGATGTTTGTCAAATTTCATTTTTTGTCTATATATTTCCTCTAATTTTATATTTATTTTATGTATTAAATTAATTTCTTATTGAATGAATGTGGTACATGACCCCAATTTCTATTCAGTATAAAAAGATGGATAATTTCAATGATGCTAGTGATTATGATAATGATGACAATGTCGCCGGATCTTCACAACAACCAAATCATCCGTATGGAAATCCCTACCTAATGGCAGCAGCAGTGGCAGGAGCAATGTATGCAGAAAATTACCTAAATAAGCAACCATGTAGGACATCTGTCCTCATAGGACATCAATGGATGTTAGAATTGTAATATGGTAATGCTATAAGAATATAAGAAAATTTTAGAATGGACAGGGATTTTTTTTTATCAATTGTGTAATTTATTAGAGACTAACTATGAACTACAAAGTGAGGAAAAAGTTGGGGTTCAACAAGAAGTTGCTATTTTTTTGTTTGTTGTTGGTCAACATGTAAACAATGAAAATGCTCAAGAAAGATTTCAATTATCTGGTGAAACTATTTCAAAATACTTCCACTCTGTTTTAAAAGCATGTGTGAAAATGTCCGTGGATTGGATGAAGCCTTGGCAGAGAAATGGGGTCCATCCGTACATAAAGAATAGATGAAAATATTACCCTCATTTTAAGGTAACTAGAAATAATTACTCTCTCTCTCTCTCTCTCTCTCTTAAAAAAAATATTTTATGATATTTTTTGTATGTAGAATTGCATTGGGGCAATTAATGGAACACATATCAAACCTCATGCGGAAGCAAAATGCTTACCCCGTTTCATAGGTAGGAAAAGATACACTATACAAAACATATTGGTAGTGTGTGACTTTGATATGTGTTTCACCTTTTGCTTGCTTGGTTGGGAGGGAAGTGCACATGACACGCAAAGTTTTTGGGACACAATTAGGAATCCAAACACCAGAAGGAGGTATCTATGTAACACAAATTAAGATTTATTCGTTTATTCTATATTAGTTATATTTGTAATGAGTTCATATTTAACTTTGTAGATGAGTATTATTTGGTTGATTTTGGCTATCCAAACACAAAGGGTTATCTTGCACTATATAAAAGAGAGAGATATAATTAGCTCAATTTGACCATCGGCTTCCTCAAACTGCACATGAAAGATTCAACAAAACACATTCATTGCTCAAGAGCGTAATAGAAAAATCATTTGGTATTTGGAAAATAAGATGGCCTTCTATGAGAGATATTCCATGCAATTACAATTTTGTTTGTCAACGACAACTTGTTTGTATTGCCAGGGTGATCCACAACTTTATTAGACGAACTAATTTAAGGGATATTGCATTTGACTCCTATGATAAACATATTGAGTATGTCCCTATTGACGAAGAAGCAATGGTAGGGGAATACCGACATGGACATCCGGTTCATAATGATGATTATGAGATGAATTCGAGAAGATATGAGATTTTAATGTCAATTTCTGAAGGAAATAATTATTAAAATATAATAAACTTAATTTTGTGTAATGTTTATATCATTGTTATTATCTAAAAACAAAATCATTATGTTAATTTGGTGTTAGAATGATCTCTTAATATGTAATTAATAGCAAAAAGTCAAGATAAATTCAATTTACAACTAACAAGGGTAAGAAAGACATTTACACAGCAAAAAGTTATTTCATAATTTATTTAACAAACACTACTCAACAACTTAGATCTATAATCCAATAGCTACACCACACAGATTAACAGCTTATGATTAAAGTTATAATCTATAATCTGTTAAACTATAAGCTATAATCTATTTTAACAGTTATATCAAACGAGGCCATGTGTCAATTAATGAGATCAGTTGGACAATATAGTTACAATTGCATAGTAGAGTTCGCTTTTCTATGTTATATATTATAATTGGATGATGATTCTACATGTCAAAGATGGAGTTGTATCACTGTTGTATTGAAATTTATTCAGCAATTATTTTTTGAGAAAAGTTATAAAGCAAAAGCATTTATTTATTTCTAACTCCCTTATTATTAGTTCTTATCAGCCAAAGGACACAAAACTAACTCTCACTAGTATAAATCCTTCCATAGTGTATAGTATTTTTTTAGACAAAACTACCCCTATAGAGTGTTAGTACTTGAAATCAAGTAACACATAGCAACTACGTTGTTTTCATATTTTGAAGAAAAAAAAATTAATTACTTTTGATCTAGATCTCTAGTTTTGTTAAAATTTATATTTTTGAAATCCTTTCATCAAGATCTATCAAACAAGATATGTGATGAATATGAAATTGTGAACAAAAAAAAATTGATGAATTTTCACTAAGTTTGCTATTCTTTGTCAGTAAAATTTTACTGAGTTTAATCAATGAAATTTCATTGAGTCTAGCAAGTGAAATTTCATTATTATTGACTGAAGTTAGTGAAATTTCAATGTCTATGTTTGGTATTACTGAAACAATGAAATTTCATATTATTGAAACATTGAAATTTCACTAAGTCTAGTCAGTGAAATTCCAATGTCTATTTCACTGTGCAAAGATAGTGAAAATTTAGTATTTGTGTTTGCTATTATCAAAACAATGAAATTTTGCTGTGGAAAGTCAGTGAAATTTTCAATTAATGCTAAAATATTGTAAAATTAAAGGTGAATTTCAAAAATCGGATATGTATTTTGAAGTAAAGTTTTCAAATTGAAAACTAAAAAATAATAGAATAAAGAAAAATCTATTCAAAAGAATCAAAGTTGTTGATAGCCTAATATTACAAATATAGTAATATTCATACATATATTATAAGGGAAATGATTTGTAAATAGAAAATTATACAAAAAAAAAAACACATTCAACATAATGTATCAATTGCATTTATAAAAATTAGGGTAAATTACAAATACACCCCTTGAGATTTAAGTACAGATTGTCCCATATGATTTGAAAAATTACAAATACCCTATTGTCAGAATTTTTTATTTAACAAAATTAACTAAAAAAATGAAATTTATAATTACTCTCCTATATAATAATAAAATTACTTAAATTATTAATTGAAACATATTTCCAATATCATTAAAAACTGTTAATTGAATTAATAATTTATTAATAAAATGAGCGATTTGTTATAAAATTAAAAACTTAGGGGGTGAAATATAATTTCTAAAATCACAAAGAATAATTCGTATTTTAATCAAATCTCGGGAAGTCTATTTATAATTTATCTTAAAAATTATAAAGATTATGGTGAATGTTTTGATTGGAGATGAAGGAAGTACATGAAGCCACATTATTATTTATGAAAATTTTATATATAATTATACTTATATATTATTATCAATATTATGTATGCAGTAATGATAGGGACTCCACAAAATACAACTCCATAACCTTTAAAATGATCTGAACTATTTATGTCACTATCAAAGATAAAAAAAAAAAAAATTAAATACATAAAAAATCAATACATTAATAGAGTAGTAGGAATCCTCCTTTGTGCGATCCAAACATTTTCGTTATGCATGTTATATCCTACTTAGCAGACATTAACTAGGACCCGAATAGGAAGGCTTTTGATCCAACCAAGTTTTAATGATTACATGTACACCACATGCAGTGTTGAGGGCTCTGGGGCAAGACGTGTGTACCTAATTTTTTTAAATTTTATTTTATTTTTGTCAATAAAAATTTATATTAAAGTAAAAATTGCCTAATTTTTTAAATTTTATTTTATTTTTATCAATAAAAATTTCTATTAAATTAAAAATTGTTAAACAATACTTATAAGAAAATCATCAATAAGCTTACATCAAACAAAGGAAAAATCTTGTGTAAAACAAATGAAAATTTCCAAATAAAGCACTAAAGATAAATTATGAATAAATCTAGATATAAGATTCATACTACAAAGGTCAATCATAAAAGTTCGGCACTAGAATAACTTTAAAATAAATATATAATCTATATCTAAACTGTATAGGTAACTAAGAAAACACCAAAAAAAAAAAATTCAAACCCTCAAAACCCATAACTACAAACAACGAGGGATCCGCCATGACCACGATTTTGTTAATAATAAACACTTTGTTTTTGGCTCATGTGGTAATTACAGAGTGGTCGTTGGGTTTCTTGGCTCATGATTAGGGATGGTCACGAGACGGGTTTGGGACGAGTTTATTATTACTCGCCTCTGCTTTTGTGGACAAACTCTACTCCCGCCCCCTCCTACCCCTACTATGGGTAAAATTTTTCAATTCTATCCCCGCTCTCGCAATACCCATGAATTTCTGACCATATTTCAGATAGTCAAAAAAATTGAAAACTATTTAAATTCTTAGCACATTACATAATTTCCTTATTTCTATATATAAAAACAATAAGACTTTTAGAATTTTATTATTTATTTATATTTAAACAAAATCACAAACTTTTTAATGTTCTTTTCTTATATCTAATTATATTATACATACATACATATATATATATATATATTATTATTATTATTTATATCGGGACTACAAATAATAAAATCCCCAAAAACTCAGTTACAATTCTGAAAAAAACTATTCATTTTGTTTGGTTTTAGAAAATTGAACTCATTTTTCAAAAAACTAAGTTTTTTTTCATGCTATTTTGTTTTTAGTAAAAAAAATTTAATATTTTAAATTTTTTATTTTTTAGATGCACCTAACCTAGTACATTTAAAAAGTGTAATATTTATAGAAAAAATATTTAAAAAATTCATCAAATACAAAAAATACAAAACTTTAATACATTTTTATATTTTTGTGTATTTAATGAATTTATTAAATATTTTTTCACAAATATTTTATTTTTTAGTTGCATCTAAATTATGTGCATATAGAAATTAATATATATATATATATATAACATTAAAAAAATTATTAAAAAAAAAAAAAAAAAATCAATATTCAATATTCAATATTCAATATTCAAAAAATCAATTAATAAAACGAAACAAAACAGTGTGACTAATCTTCTCACATATATGATCCGATGAAAAAATAAGATATGCAACAAAATAAAACCCACCCTCGGCAATTACTTTGATTCTCTATATAAGTAGGATGGCTCAAGTGGCCCAAATGATGTGCCTTGATGATATAGCGATGATGTGGAAATTAAATTTATTATTATTATTATTATTATTATTATTATTTTATATTTTTAAGATATTAAACTTAGTTGTCGTTGATAATATATAATTTCTTGAGATACTTTATCAACTTTTTTCCTAATAAATTCTATATCTTTAGCAGTATCAGTATTTAGTAGATCTTGTAAAAAATTACGATGTTATTGACAGTTTGCGATTAGTACTAATACTTAATTACGATCTAGTAATAGATCTTGGATATAGAAATGGTGATTAAAACTTATAAAAATGAAAAACTTATTACTTCACTTCTTATAATTTTAAGATGTTTTGATTTAGACCCACAATACTTCCAAAATAAAAACAGTATCTATAGATTTTTAACCGTTATCTGAACGTAGTTGGCGTAGGACTCTGGCATTGGCAAACTTCCGATTTACAGAGGTGTCTAATCTCAACCTTTCCTTTCTTAGAACAGGCTATCTGTTTCGTTTTCTACCTCAGACTGTTGCAGATCTAATTTAATATTAATTCTTGCAAAAACTTTCATTGATAATTTATACTTACATTTTTCCAATGATATGTTATTTTTAATACTAGCAATTCTTTGGCTATAATTTATTATAGATTGCCTCGATGCAATAGTAAAAAAAAAAAATAAATAAATAAATCTATTTAACTCACTTTTTAATTCGAAAATATAATCTAAACTGTCTTTTGTTTCACGTCTTAGTATTGTAATTAAATAAATATAAATACTAATTCTAAATTTATACGAAAATATAATTTTTTATAATTTTTTAATAACTATTTATGTTTTTTTGTAATTGTTTTTAAGTTTTTTTAGGTCAATTTATAATTTAATACTCTCTCCGTCCCAAAATAATGGTCATTTTTGGAATCTAATTTTTTTTCATAGTACAATTATTATATTTTAAAAATATTAATTTTTTAAAATTACCCTTTGATAATAATTTTTTTGAGAATATCAATTGTCATAATTATACTTTTTGTGTTATTAATGAATTTAAAAGGAGGGCAAAATAATAAATTCATATTATTTTTTATTTCTTAATTTTTGAAAAGGGACTAATATTTTTGGATAATGAAAAATGAAATAAGAGATTAATATTTTGAGACAAAGGGAGTAAAACCTATTGGTGATGTCACTTGCTGAATTGTCTTTGGTATGATGAGATGGCCTTTCCACCTGTGAGTTGGGCAAATTAGGGCTAAGAATTTTGGGCACTAAGGCCTCGCTGGTCAACTATACATTTTAGTTAAAAAGTTACTATAAGTTATCACATTACTCTCTTTATTTTTCTGCATATTTTTTTCGTAAAAAGTCAAAAAGTTGTTAAAATAATCTCTTCCCAAACAAGACCTAAGGAATTATTGTAAAATAAAATATCAAAAAAAGCCGAAAGGAGAAACATATGGGTAGGAGTTGAGAAAAAAAAAGAAAAATAGTTGGTAGCTCGTTTTGCGATTTTTTTTTCCTCTCTTTTGTATATGAAACACAGACGAGGAAGAGAGAGAGAGTGAGAGAAAGCGAGAGAAGAAATACAGACGAGAGAGAGAAGAGAGAAGCGAGACAAAGAAGGGGAAGAGAGAAGAGGCTCGTCGCCGATCGCCACTTTCTCTGTTTTCTGTATTTTTTTTTTAGTCTCTTTTCTGTGTTGATGATGATGCGTTGATCTGGATCTGGATCTGGATCTGGATATATTTTTTTTTTTTTTTTTTTTGTGTTGGGTGATTTGGGTTTGAACTTTGTGTTGGGTGATTTGGGTCTCTGTAGCACTATCTGATTTGGGTTTGAACTTTGTGTTAGGTGATTTGGGTCTCTGTAGCACTCTCTCTATTGGTTTGGGTTTGATTTTTGGTTGGTCTCTCTCTCTCTGCTCCCCTCTTCTCTTCTTCCTTCTTTCTTCTTCTTCTCCTTCTTATTCTTCTTCTGTGAGTTACTACGAAGGAAAGAGAGGGAAAAAAAAAGAAAAAAAAAAAGGCCAAAACGACGTCGTTTTGGCTTTTCAGGTCATTCAAGCCTTCAGATATTCAAACTACAAAACAGGACTGAAAAAAAAATTACAAACGCATAGGAGTACAAGTATGGCTGTAGTGGGGTGTAAATGAAACTTGCACCCCCTATATGTGTTAATAAATTTTTTGCCAACTTCCACGTGCATGTAGTTCTCTAATACTGTGTTTGGTTGGAAGATTTGAGAAGAGATTTGGAAAGAGAAAGGGAAAGGGTAGATGAAATGTGAATAAAATATATTTACATATCTATTTTTTTTTTTTTAATTTTTTCTCAAATTTCTCAATTAAACAGGAGGAATGCACAAAGTGGTGAAATTGGGATTCTTGCTATATCTTATGGCACAACATGTTGTGAGGCCCATTGAGTATGTGTCCCGAGTCTTTTTCGATAATTTAAACCATTGATATTGTAAGGTTCATTGAATAGATTATTCATGTAAAAAATAAAAAAAAAATTAGACATTTGTAGCCTCTTAATAAGAGTACATTTGTTTTTAAAAAAATACATGGTTAACATGATTTTAATAAAATTTTTAAAACAATTAGGACTTGATTATAGGATTACAGATGTCTAATTAACTTAATTTTTTATATGCATATTATAATCGACAAATTTTACAATATAAACAATTTAAATTATTAAAATATAATAAAAAAAAAATACCTCTATAAGATCTCGTAATAGGGTTAATGTGCCATAAGGCACCACAGCAACCTCTCGTTCATTGGTATCCTCTCTTTCTTTCTTTCACACATAACTCAATTTTTTCACGAAATACACTGATATCTCCTTCAAATCAAGTTTGGTATCCTCTCGTTCTTTCTTTCACTCATAGCTCTCAATTTTTTCATGAAATACACGGATATCTCCTTCAAATCATGCCCTATTAGTCTATCAACCGTCCCCCGACTGGAAAAGCATTTTCACAAATCATAAACCACTCTCTCTCTCTCTCACACACACACACCCACACCCACACACACACACTCGTAGTCCCACATCATACACCTTGCAAATAGGTATAAATATAGGAGTAATTGAGCAGGCACAAAGACATGACTAGTGTTGGGTTTGTTACAATTCACCAATTTCTCTTCCTTACTCGCTCTCCATTACCCAAATTCCCAATCAGCCAAACCCATTTCCTTCTCTTTCAGAGCACCAAATTAAGCTTGGATCCCAAAAGGGTCAATCTGGTTTCTCTATCTATGGTTGCCTCTGCTTCTTCTTCTGCTTCCGTCGGCGGCGGCTCCGGCGCTGAATATTCCGGTAAATTCATGTTCTTTTTGCTATGTTTCAGTCATATACATTCATATATATGTATATAGTTCAATGAAGAATGGTAATTCAGTTTGTTATGGCTTGAATTGAATGATCTTTTTTTTTTTTTTTTTGGTTTCCCATATGGTATAATTGGAGTATTTTGATTGTTTATGTAGTTGAGCAATTGCTAATCATGATTTTACTAGTATGAAATTTTGGAAGTGGATGGAGTGGTTGAAGCCTTTGATTCTCAATTACTTAATTTACTTGGGATCACCAATATTTCTTAAAGGAACAGCTTCTCTTGCGTTTACATCTCAATATGAGAGAATTTGGGGGTCCATAGAGCCGATCACAAGTCCCATTTCGATGATTAAAACTGTTAACTTTTTAGAACTCGTTGAATAGAATATTCACATAAAAAATTAAGATGATCGGATATCAGTAGTTATATGTTTGAATCAAATTTGTATTATAAAAAATAAATGGTTATTCTTGAAATTATATATTTGTTGTCTATTTTTTTGAAACTAATATGATTCAAACATATAGTTATTCATGTCCAATCGCCTTATTTTTTTTATGAATATTTTACTTAATGAATCTAAAAAATTAAACAATTCGAATCACTAAAATCGATTCTAAAATGGGTCTACCAAACCCAAAGACTCTCAAATTGAGATGACAACTTGAGAGAGCATACCGTTTGTTAATATAGCTTACCCAAATTGTATTTTATCTAACAGTCTCCCATTCTCACTTTTTCTCTACTTTAAGCAGTGAAACCACAAAAAAAATTCTCCTTCAACAGCCTCTTTACTCAACTCCCTATTTAAGGGAGTATACTTGTGTCTCCCTACATAAGTTGTGTTTGGATCATGGATTTGTGAAAGGAATAAATACTTTTCCATTCCTATTTCTTTTCCCTCTACGAGTATTTTATTTTGACTTGTCCAACAATAGTGGCACCTAGCTTCTCAAAATGCATTGATTAATGGGAATTGCCATTTGCCGATCTTAGCATCCTTGTGTCTACTGCATTCAGTTTCAAGCATGTTATTTCTTGAATCCTCATACTCTGTACCACATGGTGTAGTCGGACTAATATCTATCTTGTCAACTCTTCCTTCTGTACCTTTGAACAACAATATTCTTTCTTTGGAGGAACACTGTATCCAAATGACTTTTGCATTTTATTCATGTAATTTTAATTTTATCGGACACCTTCCTTAATTTCTCTTTCCTTATGGATGATTAATCCAAAATAAATAAACTGTAGGTTTCTCTCAACCACTATTTCACTTTTTTTTCCCATTATTTCAATTTGTACTGAAATCACCATATATTGCCTCCTGAAACAAGCATATTGCAATTTGAAATTCATTTGCATCTCATCTTGTTGTTCCTGCACAATATCTGTTTGGGACCTTATTGTAACCTTTTTCTGAGTCAAACAATATCACATGGAATTTTTCTCCTTATGCCTAAATTTTTATCAACCATCCAAGCAGGCAAGTGGTTACATGATCAATCATTCAATCTCATTTGTTGGGTTTTTTTAGTGCTAAAATACTTCCTGGTTAGAATTGGAATGAACAAAAGAGTCAACCCTAATGCAAGATTATATGAACTTTAGGTCTTCCATTCATTTGACTGAGTTAAGTGGTGAATCATGAAATATATATTTGTATATATTTTTTGGTTTTTGTACAAAAAATCATTGTTTTTATGGGATGCTTCATTAAATATCTCTAGAGCAATTGTTGGGAGGGAAACCAAAACAAAGAAAGCGGAGAATAGCTGGCGTAGATCAGGATGAATTACTCGATCCTAAACTTTTAGCCGATCCTGACAGTTTTTTTTGCGAGTTCAAAGGGGTACAGATACACCACAAGGTATGTGATGCCGAATCACACGCACAAAACTTATTACAGGATGAGAGTAGTTCTCGAATTCTTTCCCAAACTAAAAAAATTGGACTTCCTATGATTTTGTTTCACGGCTTTGGAGCCTCTCTCTTCTCATGGCATCGAGTTATGAAGCCTTTAGCTCGGGTCACTGGTTCAAAAGTTCTAGCCTTTGATAGACCTGCCTTTGGCTTGACATCGAGGGTGAATCTTTCTGAGCATTCATCTCCTAGAAGTGAAGATAAAAAACCTTTGAATCCATACTCTATGGTATTTTCTGTGCTAGCTACGTTGTACTTCATCGAATTCTTAGCAGCTGAGAAGGTGGTTCTGGTGGGGTATGTACATTTCCGATCCTACATATTTGGTTTTTGATGTGCTTTCTTAAAAACCCTTAATTCATTTGTCTTGTCAATTTTTGATACTCTCCATCTCTGTCTGAACCTAATGAAAACAACAATATAATGAGATGGCAGGCATTCAGCTGGTTCCATTGTAGCAGTTGATACGTATTTTGAAGCACCAGGGCGTGTTGCTGCTCTGATCCTTGTTGCCCCTGCAATTCTAGCCCCGCTGATTTCACGTAATGTTGTCAAAGAAAATCAATCCAGAAGAGATGTTCAAAGGCAGGAAGATGGCTCAAATTTGAATATTCAGAGAAATCCATTTATCGGGCTCTGGAACACTGTGTCGACATTCTCCAAATACATTCTACAAGCAGTAATGCGTTTGGTGAACGGGATGGGAGCAATGTTCAATACTCTGTATAAGAAAGCTTTATCTGCAATTCTTCGCTCGGCCTTGGCTGTGATGTTGGTAAGGATCTTCTCTTCTTGATTCTGTGATACACCAAGTTATTTTGGGAAATTGTCATTTCAATCAGTTCTGTAGGCCTCAGTCAAAATATTATCAAACATATACAATACCAAGCCTCCCTTTTCATGTTCTCTTCGTAGAATTACAAGTCACAATATTCCCTTTTGAAAGGTATTAATAACCAACATAATTTCAAATACAAATCAGCTCGATAAAACTGTATCCCAACCAATGTTACCAGAAAACGTTGATTCCTAGTGAATTACGTTTTGAAACGCATATTAAGAAATATGGTACACTTTCATTTTAAAGTGGTAAATTTAGTGATCCAAAGCGATCATAAAAGTTTTTCCCAATATATTTCCTTAAGATTTCCTTGGGCGTAAAAGAGAGATTCAAATATAATGAACTAAAATCTAAGGTGGGTGAAGTTTTGACATGACAAAAGTTCAAAATATGTCATAATGCTCAAAAAAATGTGTTGTTACATGATTACTTTGGGGGAAAAACCTACAGGTTATTGGATGCGTAATGGTTTAAAAAAACTTTAGACTAGAAGTACCCCTATCATACCACAATTTAAAGCACATGGTGTACTGCATTCCTATTCCCATTTCGAACTATCTGCGTAAAATTGGGTTCAGCATCACGGTATTTTAAACCACTTTCAGGTTTCATATTTACAAGGCTAAGTTGGAAAATCTTTTTGCACTGTGTTGGATTGATCAAGCATTCTCCGGTTGCTTATGTGTCATTGTTTATAGATAAGGATGGTGATCGATAAATTTGGTGTAGCTGCTGTTCGGAATTCATGGTATGATTCAACTCGAGTTACTGAACATGTCGTATATGGCTACACAAAGGTGATTTGTCTCAAAAAGCCCCATCTTTCTTAATATTGTTTGGCTTGGTACATTGTGCCCACGTTTATCTTGGCGTCATTTACAGCCGTTGAGGGCTAAAGGTTGGGACAAGGCTCTTGTAGAATACACAGCAGCGATGCTTACAGATTCTTCGTCTGAATCAAAGCCACCGCTGACAAATAGGCTCAATGAAATCTCGTGTCCAGGTGATAATATTAACTCTTTCTTTTATTGCTCACTTCATATATTCTAAAATAAGAACAAAGGAATCAATATTTTGACAACACTAACTCCAAGTAGATCTATTAATTGCCTCAAATTTTGACATTCCACACTTTGCATGACCATTGAACTATTCACCAATTTGCGTTACCATTTCATGAACAACAAAAGCTCGAATGGCAAAGCTTATTCTTCTTGTTTTTTGATTGATGAAATCCAGTTCTGGTTGTCATGGGTGATAGTGACCGGCTTGTCCCATCTTGGAATGCGGAGAGACTTTCACGAGCCATACCTGGTTCTTGTCTAGAAGTTATCAAGAATTGCGGGCACTTGCCCCATGAAGAGAAGGCAGAAGAATTTGTGTCAATTGTGGATAAATTTCTGCATAGAGTTTTTGGCGGGTCACAGGAGCAGTGTCTGCAAGCAGCAACCTGAACGTTTTATATGCTTCATACACCCCAAATTACTTCTGTATTCCCCAAATCACCAAAACAGGTTGCTATTTTGGGGGCGGGGCGACATTACACTCAAGAATGCCCGTCCACCTAAGAACAAGTTGCTCTTAGACAGATAGACCCGGATACAACCTTCAGCAAATTGTAGGGAGATCATTTCATTTCCAAATCTCAATTGATGATTTTGATATGAAACAGTGGTGATAACATTTGTAATATAACCACAATTCAATAGTATGAAATTTCACATTAGATGTAAATATTTAGCATGCACTAGTTCTTTCCTTTTCTGTCGCTGCCAAGAGAGGCTAAAAGCTAAACCCGGAAGTTGACATTGCAAAACTCAGTCCATTTATGACCGAGCAATGGTAGAGGGCCTAAATTCTGTGGCTCAAATGTGGCTCAAATGGCCAAAACGACGTCGTTTTGAGTACAAAACAACATCAAAATGGCCAAAACGACGTCGTTTTGGCCATTTAAGCTACATTTGAGCCACAGAATTAGGGCCCCCAAACATTTTTCTTTATGACCTATGTACTGAACATGTTGATGTTTTTATCAAGCAATTGAACAACATTGCAACACTAATTTCACACTATCTTATATCATTGCAAGATAAAATTACACAGGCTGATTTGTCAGAAAGGAGGATCAGTTGCTATGGTAAGACTAGCATCTTGCAAGCCCCCGGGAACATTGAATCCTGACATGAAATCATCACCGAAGATCACAGCACCAGCTGCTAATGCTCCGGCACCCATTCCCATTCCAAAACCAGCTCCACCACCACGTCCCGGGGCGGCTCCTCCTGAGGATGGCATGTTTATGTAACTTGGTTGTAAGTGATCTGTTCTCGGGAGGAAAGTGGGTATGTAACCGACATTAGAAGGCGGTGGTGGTGGTGGAGGAGGAGTTCGGGCTGGCTGATAACTGGGTCCACCTGCTGATGGGTAGCTCGGTCCACCGGCTGATGGGTAGCTTGGTCCACCGGCTGATGGGTAGCTTGGTCGTGCTTCTGATGAATTAGAATAAGTTGCAGGGAGCAGCGCGGGGTAGGTGAATCCGGAATTTGTTGGCGGACGATTTTCTGGTTGGCGAAGCGGTGCCAGAGGAAATTGTGGTGGGTGTGCTTGAGAGATTCCATATTCATTGGCCAAGTTAATGCCATTGTTGTGATCCATGAGCTTGAATCCATCATCATTACCTACAAAACAGAGCTTACAAGTACATGAGCATTAGGAACTTGGTGTAGAACACTGTAAGGAAATAGAAGGGAAAAAAAAAAGATATAAGAACACAAAAGCCACAATCCTCATCACAAACTGCTACAGCCTAATACTCTAAGGCCATGTTTGATTCACAAGATTAATAGTGAGATATTAATAATCCTATCAAATTAATGTGATATTTACTATCCAATTGGATTAATAGCATTGGATTAATAATCTCACCCCTACCCCATTACTAATAATCCTACAAATTTGTTAGATTAATTATCCATTGGATTAATAATCCTAAACCAAAATGTTAAAACAAATATAGGATAATTGGGTCCACGGATTAATAATCCCAATCTCATGCTCTAATCCATCCAATCAAACATACCCTAATATTATTCCAAAGTTAAATATTACAAGACCTAATATTTATAGGTTAGAAACCCTTACTAAAATAGGAAACTAAATCCAATTTTTATTTGAAAACTTAATCCTTAATAAAATAAGAAACTGAAAAACACTAACATCATAATTAAACTAAATAAATATAAATATTAAAATATCAAATTATAAAAATAAATAAAATCTCCATGCCAAATTGGTCTGCATCAGAACCCCTCAATCACAAGGGTATTGTGATCAAAACTGTAATAATGTATAGGGCATTTAATCTAGCGAATTGCAATTTAAGCATAAGAAATCAAAACAAAACAAATCAAGAAACAAAAAGACTAGAGAGATCAACAAAGTTCAAGCAAATAATCAATATATTCACAAGCCATACTACAAATACCTATATAAGAACTAGGTTCTTCTTCCCTTTCCTCCGAGACTCGGATTGAAACATCAACGAATCCTTGAGGTTTGTTGGAATTCCTTTTTCGCAGTTGAAAGCTCCCGACTTCTTCAACTGGCTTCGAAACCTCAGAATTCTTGATATATTTATCGAAAAACTCTTTCAGAACAACAGTTGCTGTCCCCTGGATCCTTTCCCTGAGGAAGATGGGCTCTCTGCTGTAAACTTCAACATGAAGTGCCAAATCTTGGAAGTTTGGCTCTGAGTTATCGACCAAAGCCGAAAACTTTGTTTTCCAAACTGGATTTGCATTTCCAGAAACATCAATCCTGCTGCAGTATTTGTTGTTGGGATCAATCCACCCAACAGCATACCACTGGAGCTTAAACAGCGCTGATGTTCTCCGAAGCCCACGAGCCGAAATCAAGCATACTTCCACCCAAATCTTCCCCATTTTCAGGCAAATTCAAAGTCGCTGAAAGGAACAAGTAATGGTGAGAGAATTTGTCCTGTGCAAGGTTCTTTTTCAATAAAGTTGATAAAGTGATGCTGTTTTGCATTATGTACAAGGCTACTTTACTTTAATGCCAAGGGATAATTACCCCTAAGCTGTGGTATTCGGTTATATTTGTTACCTTTTTCCCAAACAAGTGCTTTACAGGTAAGAAGGAATCTGCAAAAGAGTCAAAAGTTGGTAACATAAAGGGAAGGTGAGAAAATTGTTGTATGGACATGTTTGTAGTCATCCCTCTTAACAAAAATGTCCAACAGTACATCAAGACCAGAAATTTTTTATACTTCAAAGATTTTAGACAAGTTCTCTGTTTATATTTGATATGAAAATTGGACATCAAAATCTGAGATGGGTTTCAACTTGAGCTCCTCATAAATATTCCTATCTTCACATTCAAAGGCTTCAGATGTAGAAAAAGCATGGTGTAGGTGACAACTTTATGATCAATTTACTATTCATGATTTAAAGGGCTCTCTCAGTGGCGCAGATAACAATATCTTTCGACCAACCAATCTGACCGTCTGATTTGCTTCGCAGCTAGAAACAGTTCTAGTATACATCATCGTAGTAGATCCCAAAATGTCTTCCCCAAATCCACACGCTTCAAAGAATAATCTGTGAGGAGGATATAGGGAAATTGTAATCAACAGCACAGTTATTAGGATATGCACAAAAATATGTCGCAATCAATGATGTACTGTATAAAACATCTATGGTTAATCTCTGTATGGACAAACTCGGTGCCATATCTATGTTACTATGTACTATATTATAAAGGTAACAACCCAGTTGATTCGAATCCAAAGATGAAGCTGGATAACTCCTTTTACTATTCCAAAATAAAAAATAACCAAAAAGTCAAAAAGTTACTGCTAAAATGTCAATTCTTCTCTCTACTTTTCAGTATGTCTTTTCATAATCAGTCAAAAAGCTAACTAAAATAACTAGTTTCCAAAACAACAAGTTCTTTCTTTTTTTCAGAGTTGGTTTCTAAACCTTCGCCTTCTCTGGCGGTTTATCCACACATTATTATTTGCACACACATTGTGTTGGCTGTGTGTAAGAATGGAGAGAATTGTTAAAAAGAAGTTGAGATTTAAATTGGTTCAGAGCAAGATTAGCAAATTCACCTCTCCTTGTCTGAGCAAAGGGCTGCTATGTCATAGACGCCTCTACTAGTGAGCACCCTGCATGGAGAATGGAAAAAAATATTAAGACAACATAATGAATGAGTATACAAATGTTAACAGTACAAATGGAACCTATTGAAATACTATCAACTACATTCACAATTTTAGCAAAAGCTTGACTGTATCGAACAAACACTATGGAACACCTTGAGGGTTATGTTGAACACTACTTCAACGTGTCCTTGTGATTACTTCGCAGTTTTTGGAACAAACTGGTGTTTGTAAGTAATGAAACATAAACTGGCCGCAAAATGGGAAAATTATTTGGTGGTCCTGTGGCACCCCAACCCAACTTGATATTTATTGGTTAAAACAATAGGACCCAGTACTTTTTTGTTGGATTTTTGGGCAACAACTTGACAAATGTCAAGTGATAAATGGTGTAAAGCATTGCTCCAAGGCCACAAAATGAGTATTAACCAACCTTATGATTCTCTTAACTATCATCCTGCCAATTCCCATACCTCGTAATGAAGGAATAACCTGTAAGACGCTGAAACAGAATTACATGAATATATACAACATGTCTATCTATTCCAAAGAAAACAAATTACTCTAGAAACCGGTACGAATAACATTAAAGTTCATAAAAATTGAAAAACAAGAAAGCACAACTTACATTACAGTTAATTGAGACACTTCTCAGAAAACACATGTACAGTTGAGCATCATTTCTTTCTAATTTTACCTCCAAATATGAAACTAGATTTCTTAACACACTTGATGTCTAAATTTTTAAATTTCCATTACTGGGGTGGTTCAATACTTATTAGCAGCAACTTTTTACTCGAATGACCTTTCTTATCCGCGCTCTCAAGTAGGAAACTCACTCATCGAGAAAAGAATTCACTCCCAATTGAGATGAAACTTCTGAAACATATATCTCTCACCAAAAAAAAAAAATTTCTAATAAGTCTGTTTAGTTTGAGTGTTTTGGATTAAGTTTTTTTGAAACTGAGTTTTTTGGTGTGTTTGGTAACGTTTACGTTTTCAGTTTATATTTATAAAAATTTTATAAACTGGTTTTTGTTTATTTTTTGTTTATTTTTAGAAAAACATAAACTACAAACGCGTTTGGTAATTGACAAAATATTTAAAAAAAATTAAAATATAAAAAAGAGTGAGAAATGGCAAGTGGCGGCGGAAAGACGGTGGTGGAAAGTGGTGACAGTGGGTGATGGGTAGCTGGTGGTGGGTAGCTGGTGGGTGGGTGAGTGACGGTGGCGGGTGGTAGCGAGTGGGTGGTGGTGGTAGTGGTGGTGGTGGTGGTGGCGGGTGGTTGGTGGCGGTGGCAGTTGGGTGGCAGATGACGGGTGGGTGGTGGTGGTGGCGAGTGGTGGTGGTGGGTGGGTGGGTGACGGTGGCTGGTGGTGGGTGGTAGCGAGTGGGTGGTGGTGGTGGTGGTGGTGGTGGCGGGTGGTTGGTGGTGGTGGCAAGTGGGTGGCGGATGGCGGGTGGGTGGTAGTGGCGGGTGGGTGACGGTGGCGGGTGGGTGGGTGACGGTGGTGGTGGTGGCAAGTGGGTGGCGGATGGCGGGTGGGTGGTGGCGGTGGTTAGGTGGCGGTGGGTGGGAGGGTGGGTGACGGTGGCGGGTGGTGGGTGGTAGCGAGTGGGTGGTAGTGGCAGGTGGGTGGGTGGCGGATGACTGGTGGTGGCGGGTGGGTGGGTGGGTGGGTGACGGTGGCAGGTGGTAGCGAGTGGGTGGTGGTGGCGGTGATGGCAAGTGGGTGGCGGATGGCGGGTGGTGGTGGTGGTGGTGGTGAGTGGGTAGGTGACGGTGGCGGGTGGTAGGTGGTAGCGAGTGGGTGGTAGGTGGTGGTGGCAGGTGGGTGGTGGGTGATGGTGGTGGTGGCGGCGGCGGCGGCGGCGGCGAGGGGTGAATGGTGGTGGCGAGTGGGTGGCAGGTGGTTGGTAGCTGGTGGCGGGTGGTGGCTGGTGGTGGCAGGTGGGTGGTGAGTGGTGGTAGCAGGTGGTGGTGGGGGGTGGGGGGTGGGGGGTGGTGCCGGAAGACGGTAGTGGAAAATGGTGGCAGATGGTGGCTAGCGTTAGGTGATAAAAAAAAAAAAAAACTCAAAATTCAAAACGAAAACACATTTTTTGTGTTTTCATTTTTTGGCCAAATTTATAAACTGAGACCACTTATTTATAAATCAAAAATTTTACCAAACAAGTTTTTGTTTGAGTTTTTTAAATTTTTGTAAATATAAACAGAAAACTGAAAACGTAAGTGCTACCAAACGACACCTTAGTTTTCGTGTTTTTTTTTTTTTTAGTGAATATTTTTAACATTTTTTTACTTTTTTAGATGCACCTTGCCTAAATGTATCTAAAAAGTAAAAAATTTGTGAAAAAATATTTTTAAAAATTAATAAATACATAAAAATATAAAAAATGTACGGAATTATTGTATTTTTTTGGGTATATTTGGTATTTAGTGAATTTTTAAAAGATTTTTTTTTTACTTTTTAGGTGTATTTATATTAGGTGTGTCCAAAAAGTAAAAAGATTATTTAAAATATTAAAAAATTCAGTAAAAATAAAAAAAAAAACTAAAAATAAGAAAGTAAAATTTCCTGAAAAGTGTTTTTGAAAAAAATGAAACCAACCAAGTTGATATAATTTCTGTTTATATAATATTTATTTATACTTTAATAAAGATGAATCTCTAGTATTTATTCATATTTTAATATATATATATATATATATATATATATATTATGACTAAGCAACAAAAAATAGTTATTAAAATATCTCTAAAATAAATAAATATATAAAAGAAAGAAACTTTCTACCTAGAGTGAATCAAATATGAATGCAATGAGCTAAAAACATTACGATGCAAGTCATAGGTGAATTTGTGGGTTTATAACATTTCTCAAATTAAAATTTATCTGATAAATGGATTTCTCACCATGACATCATAGATCGAAGCAGTCAATCCACAATCCGAAACAGCTCGGCCAAATCCCACCAACTGACCATTAGAAGGAGTCACCGGCACCACTCTCCGGAACCAGTCTCCTCCAACTCCGATCAAATTGGAGACGACCTCAGGTCTGGAGAAGACAGAAACAAGGACGGAGCTGTGGGAGAGAGCGATGCGGAGCTTGTGGAGATCGACGGGGTCGGAGTCGGTGGTGGGGAAGCGGTGGCAGGAGTGGTTGCAGAGGCTGAAGAGGTCTCTGAGGTGGTTAGGGTTTATGTGACTTGGGTTTGTTGATATGAATATTGGCGGTGGAGTGGTGCGGACCTTTCTGGTGATGTTGATTTTGGAGGTTAGGGTTGTGGGTGGTGGTCGCCGGAGTTCGGAGGGAAGGTAACCGCCGTGTACGCCGCCGCCTACAACCGCCATCACTCTCTCTCTCTCTCTCTCTCTCTCTTGTCCAGTCAGCATTATCCATAGGTGCTACTTTTGTGCCATAGATTGGAGGCAGTTCTATGGGCCGAGGGCCCGAGGCTAGTTCAAGATTCGGCCCAATTAGATCATAGAGTACCACGTCATCAGTTGGGCTTAGTGGCTGATTTTGCAGCTTCCGTTCCGGTGTGTTTGGTTAGAAAATTTAGAGAAAGATTTGAAAAGAGAAAAAAAATGTGTATGAAATTAGATGAAATATAAGTATATTTTATTTTTATTTTATCTACATTTTGTATTTTTCTTTTCAAATTTTTCTTCAAATCTCCTAACCAAACACAGCATTAATGATATGAATAGCTCCTTCTTTAGATTTCGTTGAATAAAATATTTATATAAAAAATTAAAATAATCAAATATCAATAATTATATATTTTAATAATATTTATGTTAAAAAATAGATAATAAATATAATTTCAAAAGTAGTTTATAACACAAATTTGATTCAAGTATACAATGTCTATTTTTTAAAAGACAAATGTAATTCAAATATATAATTACTGATATCAAATTATTTTAATTTTTTACATAAATATTTTATTTAACAAGTCTTAAAAAGTAAACAGTTTCAAATAACTAAAATTGACACTGAAATAGGCCCACTAAGTCAAAATTGTTTTCTTAGTGATTGTTTGGAATATTTTAAATAAGTGCACTTTGAATTTTTTAAAAATATGAGTTGGGTTTGCAGTGATGTAGTAGAAAGGTAATGTAACTTAAATATGATAATGCGATTTAAATAAGATAGCGACTTTTTAATTTTTTTGACTTTTTTAAGAAATGACAAATAAGGTCTTAAATTAAATGATAAATTTTAAAAAATCCATATCCAATAAATAAATTATGGAATCAGTTAGGCTTGGTTTGGAAACTTTTACTTTTAGTTAAAAGATTATTATATATTGTAAAATATTTTTTTTTATAAAAGATTAAAAAAATATTAAAATAACATAAATACAGAAAGAAAGAAAGAAAAGAAATAAAAAAAAAAAAAACTTACTTACATGGTGGGTTCCAAAGACCGACCATCCATATAAGAAGTCATGACATGAAATGTTTGTCAATCTATCATTATTTGATAATGGGAAGGTTCACATAGCAAAGATAAAGGTTGGTGTGCCACGTTTTAGACTCACCGCATTGTCTCTATTCTATGATTTTTTATTTTTTATTTTTTTTTTCTGTGAAAAGATTTTGTACAAATATCACAACATAATAATAATTTGTTATTTAATTTTTGATGTGTAATTTTACGAGCAGAGATATTTATATAATTTTAAAATTTTTGATGTCACACTCAAATCATGCCATTTTTTTCACTAGCCTCTTATTTGTTTTTTCGTGTTAATTTGGAGGACAGAATTAGAATCTTATGTACAAGGGGCTGTGGCTTCACTAATTTTTTTTTTTAACAAACGATTGTCACATTAAGTGGGTATAAAGTTTTGTATAAATTTTACATTCGTAAATTTTTTTTCTTTATATTATTTGGTTAACTCAATAAAATCAATTTTTTATTTTTATTTTTATTATTGTTTTGTGTACATGGGAGACTATAATTTGAAGAAATTTTTTTTTTTTTTTACTCGTGACAAGAGTAAAACCCTTTACCTCTTAATATAAATAAATTATTCCTAATATTATATTTGGTTCATTAAAATAAGAGTGAAATGAAATGAGATTACTCGTTCGTTAATCTCCATTTGAAATGACAATTCACTTATAATGGTGAATGATAATTCTATTTATAATGTATTTATTATTATTATTTTTAATAAATCAAATATACAAATCAACATTCTAATAATCATTCCATTATACCTTCATTTCATTAAATCAAAAAACTACCCAATTATAAACAAAATGTTTATAAAATGTCAAGATATAACATGGGCCTTGATTTTAACTGTGTAGTAGCTTGGTGGCCAATATATCTATCAAAGGGTAAGCATATTATCAACTATCAGATATCATACACCCAATTGTTTCTTATGAGCAGGGGCCACAGCCCCTCATGGTCTTGCTATAGTTCTGTCACTGCTAATCTTTTTTTTTTTTTTTTTTTTTTGATCGTGCTGTCACTGCTAATCTGAACATTGAAAAATATCTATGCATTTGCATTCTTAAATTTTTCTTCTTCTTTTATTAACAATGATAAGTGCAGTTGCCATATGGAAATGTCTTGAAAAACTCTTACTAGAGAACATGAATGGACTAAATTAATAATGTTCATATATTAAAAGAGCCTCTCCTTTATGCAACTTGCTATTGTCTCACTGAATTAACAAATAATAATAATAATGTAATCATAAGTTAGAAACATTTTCCAACCTATGTAAAAAATTCACAATTTATGTACACCAAGACATATGTGGAGATAAGCTATGTTATAGCCATATGAGAAAAAAGAAGAAAAAATACCAACAAACACATTTATAGAGAAAGTGAGTGAGTGTTTGGTTGTGTTTGTAGCATAGTTGGAGATAAAAAGAAGGGGGAAATGTATTAGGGTACTAACAAAAACACTAATGTTAGGAATACTCACAAACATATCAAAGAATGTATCGAAACAAATATATGGTAGATTCACTTTGAGTGTTTTGATACGCTCGTATGTTTGTTACTGTTTACAAACTTTCTCTAACAAAAACAAGAGTGTTTTTTTGTAATTTTGAATCACCACGTCAATTTTGATCTCAACTAATTATTATCGGTTAATCGCACTTTCTTGTAACCTACTTCCTTCAAAAAACTTTTTTTTTTTAAAAAAAAAAAGAAAAAAAAAAAGAAAAAGGTAGGACATGAGGCATCCTTTCACTATTTTGGCTAAACATAATTGATCGGAACCTAATCTGCCACGATAGTTCTGATAAGCAAATAATTTTCTCAATAATTATACTACATACTCATAAAAATTACTAAAAACACTAGCTAGAAAAGTAAATCAACAAACTACATACATTGTAAGCATAACCCACGTCGCACTAACTTTAAATTTACACAATACATGTTACTTTTAGGACAAGTTTTGGGATACACTCTTTGACGGTAAAAATGCCAAGGATGAGTTCAACCTTGTTTACATCTCTGAATGAGGATATGTACCCCATGCCCTGGTTCTACAATCATTTTAAAAGCAGGAGAGTGTCGATACTTGGGAGACAGAGAGAAACTAAACTTGGACATGATGAGAGTGAGGGCAACCTTCAACTCAACCATGGCAAAGTTGCGGCCCAAGCAGAGGCGAGGGCCTAAGCCGAAAGGGACATAAGCATGGGGATTGTTACAAGCACCAGAGACACCATTGGCGAATCTCTCAGGTTTGAACTCGTTGGCATCGTGTCCCCAGTTTTCAGGATCACGATGAAGTGTGGGGATCAAAGTCCAAATGCAGACTCCTTTTGGGATGGTGAGGTGCCCAATTTGTGTTTCTTGGTGTGCTTCTCTTGACACAAATGCTGCTGGTGGGTATAGCCTCAGGGCCTCATGAATCACCATACTCACCTGCATTTTATATAGACTTAGATTAGATGAAGGATGAAATGCACTCTTGTGATCTTAAAAAATATCTATGTCAAATTGATACTCAAAATTTTAGTTTTATCAAAGTTTTCTTTAAAATTTTAAATTTGAATTAGTTCAGTTTATAAAATATACATATCGTCTTTAAAATATATGTTTTGTATTTTTTTGTCTTTAAAATTTTAACTTTATCAATTTTGTCTCCAAACAATGTAACGTAGAGGGAAATTTCGACTTTATCAATTTCGTCCCTAAACACCATAATGTAGAGAACAAAAATGTAGAGGGCACAAGAAGAAAAAAAGAAAAAAAAATGGAGATCAAATGAAATGAAACACCAATTTAAAGACCATATTAGCCATTTTGTTAATGATTTGGATAACCTAGTGAAATTGGACCATTTTAATTCAAAATAAAAAATTTAGAAATTATATTAACAAAATTACAATTTGGATGACCAAATTCACACACACACACACACAAAAAAAAAAAAAAAACCAAAACTCATATTATAGCAATTGTACATGTATTATAGTATAAAATACACATATGGTCTTTAAAGCAGGTGTTTGTATACTATAGTCTTCAAAATTAGAATTTTGTCAATTTCATCATCCTTAAAGTTTTAATTTGAATCAAATTAGTCCAATTTAAACAGAACATATAAATAATTAAGAAAAATAACAATAAAAAAATACACATGTTGTCCACAGAAGTATACACTAAATGTCATTTTAGCCCAAAAAAAATTTTAAATGTCACTTTGAAGAAAACGAAGTAGTCTATGACGGTTAGAGATGAAATTGACAAAATCAAACATTGATAACAGAAGTAAATCTGAATGCTTATTTTAAAGATTAAAGGTAAATTTTACTAATTAAAGATTTTGACCATTTTCTAAAATTGGGCTAATTGGATTCAAATAAAAAAATTTAAGAATAAAATTGACAAAATTAAAATCTTAACATTTTAAAATGTTCATTTTTTATTTTTATTTTTTTTATTCATAAATGAATATATAGATAGGCTACTCCATATATCTATTAGGGAGTGTTATCCCTTAGCACCTACAACGCATTTGTAGGGAACTCCATCACACTTACGTCGGGGCCAAAGCTAAGGCTCCCCACGTGCTCTGGGCGCTAAGAAATATGTTTTAACCCCAACAAAAATAGAGACTTGAACTTAGGTTTTGAGTGAGAAATCCGAATGTTTTGCCACTTTACGGTATTTTAAGGAGTTTACGATGGTAGGCATATATATTTGGGGATACCAACCATTTTCAATTTGGGGAGTGAATCTGCATCTACCACACCATCTTGGCAAACAAGAGCCACCTCCTCGCGAACATGAGCTTGCCAGTCGGGGTGAAGAGCCAGAAGCATCAAGCACCATGAGGCAGCAACAGCAGTGGATTCATACCCAGCAAAGTATATGTTTTTGCAATTGTCTACTATGAATTGCTTTGGTGAATAATCCTTTTTATTATTCCCCACAAAGTGATGGTTGTTGATAGCTCCTTCTAAAATCAGCTGCAATAGATCCTTCTTTGTTGATAATGGTTCTTCTCTTTCTTTTATTGCCTCCCAAATCAATGTCTCTATCTCCCTCTCCAACCTCCTATTCTCATTTTGTTTCCTACTTGGAACAAATCTGCCATACACAATTGTAAAAATAAAAAATAAATCAATATGAACTTTACTAGTGAAGACACAAAAATACGTTTCAATATAAAAGAGATGATAATATTATTTTTCACTCATATATGACAGTTGAATTACTAATGAATAGGGACTAATTATTTTCACTCGTATATAACCCTCTCACATAAAGTGAGTCCCACATTTATATGAGAGGATTGTGTTTGATTCTAATGATCAGTTTTAGTAAAATAGAAAAACTGAGGGAGAAAAAAAAGTAGAGATACTGAGGAAGTATGGGCCAACATACCCAAAGGTGGAAACACCAAAGAGAAAGGCTTCCTTGGAAATGGTTTTCTGAAGAATCCCAAGCTTGGAGAAGATGTGTTTGCCTTTGAAATAAGAGGTTCCAAAACAAGCCCTAGAGATGACATCTGCTGAGAAACTCCTCAAGTCCTCATCCACTGCTATCTCTGCCATTACACCTTGACCTTGGGCTTCTTCAATGCAGGCCTCCCATTTTCTCAGTAATGGTTGTGCTGACTCCACCATTAGACCCACCATGCCCTGCCCAATTAACCCAATTAACCCAACCATATCATTCACAAAGAAATATGCCAAAAAATTATTTGATACTTGACATAACACTTTACTGGATTTCTCTATATATATAGACATGCCAATTATGAAAAACTATTGAATAAGCAGCACCATGGTAAATGCATGTGATTTTCTTGCCAATGAGACTTTGCGAAAGGGATGGATGAAATCAACTTTTTCTCCCATACAGGCAACCAAGGTAAGTCAGGTCGACTCTATCTATCCCGTGACTACTGTTCTTATTGATCTAGGATACCATTTTAGCGTGTTAAGTTGGAGCTCCAATGGGGTCAACCTTGAGGATAAACTAACAAAGCGACCTATTAGGATTTTTAATTTGGGGTTAACAAATAGGACCTCACCTAGGTCCAGCCCTTATATTAGGCCTGAAAACAAAATTATTCTTATTGTATGAATTATAGGTGTGAGTAAAGTATGCTTGTAAGACTGCTTGAAATTCAAAACTTTCAAACCACTAATCAAAGGGAGGCCCGCAATTCATGTCTAAAATTCGAAGGTCTATTTTGTCATCCTCACTACAAAAAAATTAAAATTTTAGAGACCAAAATTTAAAAATAAAATTATTTTTTAGGGACCAAATATTTTTGTTACGAAAAGTGTCGTTATTATATTTTTAGCAACAAAAATTGGACATTAGTGATGAATTATTATCATTTTGGGACTAAATTTTTTGTTTCAAAAAATAAACCATTTTAAGATCAAATTATTTTGTCCATAAAATTCTATTTATTAGTGACATTTTTAAAATTGTCTCTAAAAGCCTGGTTTTTTACTTTTCAGGATGATCTTTTAACAATTATCCCCACGACAATAGAAATTGGTCTCTAAATATCTTTTGCAACAAAATTTTCACTTTTAGAGATCAAAAAATTTAATTTCTAAAACTCTTATATGTTACGGTACTTGTTTGTATGTATATATAGCAAAGTTACCTTGCAATTTGTTCATTTTTTTTATTTACTTTTTAAAATCAAATATGATCTTTAATGGTTAAGACTTGGCTTAATAACCTTGAGGTTATGAGTTCAAGTCTTGGGGCCACCACTTTGTGCATTATGCCAAAGATTAGGTGTGTACTCAATCTTTCCCCTCCCAAACACAGATTAATGCGTTGTTTTTTATATAATCAATTGTAAATTCAATCCACTCAATTTAATAGTTAGAAACTGCCAAAATTAATCTAAGAGTTCACTTAAGTTCCTAAAAAATTCAAGATTGGATCTATGTTCGAAGGCTACATAATGATTACTCCTCAAGTAATCGTTACTTATATTAGCATGCACAAAAGTACTTAGATTTGAGACACATTTGATAAATCTAGGCTCCATCTAGTACATGATATAAATCAATAGACAATTAATTGACCTCTGAAAATAGTGACTAATTAATAATAATCATATGTTGTTTTTGGGGTACTTACCTTAACCTTATCCATGAAGAATTCAGGTGCAACAATTTTCCTCTGTTGAGCCCAAATTTGACCGTTGGATCTCAAAATGCCTTTGCCAAGCATGGGTGCAAGTCTCTTAGTCACATAACATGGCTTACCTAGGTCCAAGGTTGTAGATTGGTTCATTTCCTTAACAAGATCAAGGTTGTTCAGATACAAATGTTGTTTGTTCCCTGTCGAATACTTGTATATTGGTCCTGCGTATCATCATAAACTTTGGATTCGAAATCTTCATTTAGGTTGTGTTTAGATTTTAAGTTTGAAAATGAATTTTATGGAACAATAATATTATAAACTCATAAATTTTACTCAGAAATATTATTTTGCGGTTTAAGATTTATTTTACACACAAACCCCACGCTCCAAATTTAATCGCAACCACAAGCTCCTGTTCTGAGTAAGAATCTAGACAATTTTTCTAGGTTAACATAATTGTTGTTTATTGAATAATAGAAAAATAATAAGAAGTGAATGAAATAGAAGCTAGAATTGTTATCATTTTTTCTTCAAAAATTCCTTCTCAAATTTTAAATCCAAGAATGTTTGACTGTAAACTGGCGGTGTTTGGGAAATATTTTTTTTGATTTTTTTGGTTTTTTTCACTAAAAGACAAATTGGTTATCAAATCAAAAAAATAAATTCAAATAAAGTATCACATCAAACCCCATAATCATTTCACTTTTTCTCTCACAAATATCACATTCAACTACAAAAAAACCCAACTATTTTTCCAAACACAAAAAAAATTTTCTCTAATAATATCTTATAATTAAAAAAATTTACAAAAAAATTCACTTCCCAAACACCGACAAAGTATAGTCTGAACTGAACTCCATTTTTTTGATATATAACGTGTTAATTGATAGAGGAAAAAAACAATTTTATATATTTAGAAATGAACCGTAGAAAAGTACAAAAAGCACCCATGTGAGTGTTTTGTGTATATTTTTGTAGTTGATTTTTTATGTACTTATCATTTCTAAAAACTAATTAATTGAAGCGAGAAGGAAAGCAATGAATTACAAATAGTGTTACTTGCACAAAGTTGTGCATAAAAATTTCAATGCGTAATCTAGAGTTGTTCCACCCATTTTCCTTGCACATGTTGTGTAATATCGTGTTGATCTAACGACATGACGTTGCAATAAAATATATTTTTGGCGATTAAATTTAGCGATTAAAAAATATTTAATCGTCAAAAGTTGTAGAATTGACAATAAAAAATTATGTTAGTCAGCAAAAGTACAATATTTAACTACTAAAGAGTCGTTTCATTTTGGCTTTTTTAGTTGGCGTATTGACTTTTTTGACTTTTTTAGTAAGGGACTTTTTTAGTCGTTTGGTATTTTTGTTCAGCTTTTTTAACTTTTTTACTTTGGAATGACAAAATTGTCCTCTACTTAAAAATGATACTTTTTTGATTTTTTGTTTGTATATAGGTCAATTTAGTAATTTTGTAACTTTTTTGTCTTTTTATAATTTTATAGTTTTTTTTTTTTTTTTTTTTGTCTTTTGTGATTATATAGCCAACCTGGTTTGTCAAACCAAGGCTAAATTTTTTTAGTCGGGATATATTAATTATTGGCGATAAAAAAAAATTAGTAGCTAAAAATGCCACAATTGTCTACTAAAAAAATATTTTAGTCACTGCATAGTTAGTTTTGGTTACTAAAATTATTTAGTTGCCGAATGAAAAACAAAAAATTAATTTTTATCTTTGGCAACGAAAGTTTGGTCGCCAAAAGGTTATTTTCAACGATTAAAAAATATTTTAGTCGATGTATAGTTAGTTTTAGCTACTAAAATTATTTAGTTGCCGAATGAAAAACAAAAAATTAATTTTTATCTTTGATGACCAAAAGTTTGGTCGCCAAAAAGTTATTTTCAGCGGCTAAAAAATATTTTAGTCGATATATAATTAGTTTTGGCTATTAAAATTATTTAGTCGCCGAATGAAAAACAAAAATTTAATTTTTATCTTTGGCAACCAAACGTTTGGTAGCCAAAAAGTTATTTTAGCGACTAAAAAAAATTTTAGTCGCCCAAGAACTAAAATATTTGGAGGGAGATATTTCAAATTTTAGAGGGATTTATAAAATTAATTGGCGACTTAGTTGCGAATTGGAGGGATTTATATATTTTTGTTTCCAAACCAAACCCTAAGGTGACGTTTGGTAACACTTACGTTTTCAGTTTTCAGTTTATATTTATAAAAATTTTAAAAACTCAAATAAAAACTTGTTTGGTAAATTTTTGATTTATAAATCAATGGTCTCAGCTTATAAATTTGCCCAAAATATGTAAACTCAAAAAATGTGTTTCCGTTTTGAGTTTTGAATTTTTTTTTTTTTACCACCCAACACTAGCCACCACCCGCCACCATTTTCCACCACCGTCTTCCGCCACCACCACCCACCACCCCCACCCCCTACCACCACTTGCCACCATCACTCACCACCCACCCCCCACCACCACTTGCCACCACCACTCACCACCCACCTGCCGCCACCACCACCACCCATCACCCGCCACCACCACCCACCTGCTAGTCACTCGCCACCACCACCCACCCCTCACCGCCGCCACCACCCACTCACCTGCCATCCACCCGCCACCACCTACCACCCGTCGCTACCATCCACCGCCCGCCATCACCACTCGCCACTTACCCGCCACCACCACTCACCACCCACCTGTTACCACCATCCACTACCCGCCACCTGCCACCCACCCGCCCCCACCACCCACTACCCACCCACCTGCCACCACCACCCACCACCACCACCACCACCACCATCACCTACTACCCACCTGCCACCCACCTGCCACCACCACCCACCACCACTCACTCGCTCCCACCCGCCACCCGCCACCCATCACCCACCCACCCACTACCACTACTACCCACCACCACCCGCCATCCGCCGCCCACCACCCACCTGCCACTACCACCAATACCCACTCGCTACCACCCACCACCCGCCACGGTCACCCACCCATCCACCACCACCACCACCACCACCACCACCCGCCACCTACCCATCACCACCCACCACCACTAGCCATCTGCCACCCACTTGCCACCACCACCCGCCACCACCACCATCACCCATTCGCTACCACCCACCACTCGCCACCGTCACCCATCCACCCACCATCACCACTTGCCACCTACCCGCCACCGCCACCGCCACCTACCCGCCACCACCCACTACCACTCGTCATCCGCCACCCACCTGCCACCACCCACCGCCACCACTACCACCACCCACTTGCTACCACCCGCCACCTACCCGCCACCACCACTCACCCACCACCACTCGTGCATCCGCCACCCACCTGCCACCACCACCACCACCACCACTCACTTGCTACCACCTACCACCCGCCACCATCACCCATCCACCCACCACCACCACCACTACTACCACCACCCACCCGCTACCCACCACCCATCGTCACCACTTTCCACCACCGTTTCCGCTGCCACTTGCCATTTCTCACTCTTTTTTATATTTTTAAATTTTTTTAAACATTTTGTCAATTACCAAATGCGTTTGTAGTTTATGTTTTTTTAAAAATAAACAAAAAATAAACAAAAACCAATTTATAAAATTTTTGTAAATATAAACTAAAAATGTAAACGTTACCAAACAAACCCTTAAGTAAACCAGCGCCCCTCTCTCTCTGTCTTCAACGTCTCTCTCCCTCTCCCTCTCTCTTTCTGCTGCTTCTCTCCCCTCCCTCTCTCACCGCTGCTCCACCAGCCACGGAACAGCTCTCCTCTGCTGTTTCTCCTCGCGTTCGCCGACAACCGGAGCACCGATTCACTGCCTCTCCCTCTCTCTCTCTCCCGCCCCTGTTCGCCTTTGTTTCTCTCGCTTTGTGTCCATCGGCGTTGGGTGCAGGAGCATTACCTCCATCGTACACAGCACCACTGTCGCATCTTCGTCGATCCACGATTGACTTTACCCCAGGTATGTTTCTCTCTCGCCCTCCCTCTCTCTCTCTCTCTCTCTCTCTCTCTCTCTCTCTCTCTCTCTCTCTCTCTCTGCGTCTTCTTCCATTCGCACACTTTGACACAAACCCAGCCCTAAATCGACCCAGCTCTAAATTGTGATTTGACAGCAATGTTAGAGATTTGAATTTGATCTGCATCCTAGTCCAAAGTTATGGTAAACAATATGGTAAAGAAATTGACAATTCCAGAACCTGAATCTAAAGCTCAATTCTAAAATGGACAATCTAAAGCTCAACCTTGTGCAAAACCTGATATGCCAAGATCATAAGAAGGGGCTTCTTCATTGGATGCAAAAGCTTGGTCCTTCACACCCTAACAACAGTTCACCAATGCTGAAGCCTAAATGCACATAACTCTTCCTTATGGATTGGTTTTCGTAGTTTTACCGGGTTAGATTGTAATTAAAAAGGTTTTTTTTTTTCTCAAGCCTTTTTTTTTAATTGTTTTCCTCTATTTAAATTGTGTGCATGCATTGATGTGAAATTGCCTTTCACTTGCATATATATGTAGGCAACACATCTTACGATCAGATTTTGAATGAAACTTCGTAACTTTTTAATGCTGGAATTTCTTTCACGCTGTGGAACTCGTTAATCTTTGGTATTGTGTTTAGTGGTTTATCTAAGTGTAATAACCCTAATCTGTAATTAGCCACTAATCCGTAATTAATGATGATAATAAGAGGATTAAAATGAATTATGTGTTTATTCTGTATTTTGCATTATATTTGACTTTCTATCTGTTGCCTGTAGAAATATCTGTTTGGATTTTCCGCTTTAATATGTAAATTGAAAGCCTTATCGGCATTCGAAACCAAAATTGATTACATCAATATGTTATTTGGAATTTTTAGAACCTTGTGGCAAATTTTATTAAAAATTGATTCAGAACGATTAATTAGGTCGTGTTTGGTTAGCCTAATGTCCCAATTAATGCATTATAGCATCATAACTATATATGCATCACATTTAGCTCTTTTGAGCTCACTTCCTTTCATTTCCCTTGAGTGGAAAAACCTGAGATTTCATCTTAGAGAGAGAGAGAGTGCAATTCTAGAGAGAGGGAATGAGAGATTAAAAGAAGAAGTTGAAGATTTTACTTGAGTTCATCAATTTTGTGCAAGAGCTAGACTAATTCATAACTATAGGTATGAATTCAACTCCTAAATTTATGAATCTAAATTATTAACATGTAGATTGTGAGTTTAAATGTGTATAATGAGCCTAGGATGAAGATTTGAGTTACAACTCATACATGCATGCTTATGTAGGTGTTAAATTACCAAGTTAGCTTTGAATTACATCATTTGTGTTGGAAATGGAGGTTGAATGGTACATGCATGCATATTTCATCAAGTCTTATAAGTCAATCCCATGTTTTTGAAGTCTTGAAAGAGAATTTGGAAGAGAAATCCACATACATGCATGAATACATGGAGTTTTGACATGTTAAGTTTGATTTTGGGCATCTACGTTGTTATCATGAGTTATTTGGCACATGCATGTGTAATTCATCATATTAAAGCTTAAATCCATGTTTTGAAAAGGATTACCCTCATGCTTGGAGCCTTTGAGCTCAATTTACTAGTTTTATGAAGTTTGAAAAAAAGATTTTACATGCATGTTTTGTTTCTTGAATTTCAAGTTGAAATTGTGAGTTTTTAACAAACCCTTGGGCCATGATTTTATGAAATAATCCTAAATTTTTCATGTTTTACAAGTTTACTATGTTATCTCAAGTTTTGGGGCCCAAGAGATGTGTTTTGGATGGTTGAATTCGAGTTTTGATCTTGGTGATCAAATCTGAAAATTCCAGAATTTGAATCCACGCTCGAACGTGGGAGTTCACGCTCGAGCGACCACTCTGAGTGCGTGCACTCCGCTCGAGCGACCAAAAGTCCGCTCGAGCGTGAATTGCAAGCTCCCAGAAGTTTCATGTCGTTTACAGATCGCTCGAGCGACCATTCTCATTTTGCGTGTCCGCTCGAGCGAGGAAGTCTACGCTCGAGCAGGGACCTTATTTTCAGAAATTTTGCCTAAGTATTCAAACTCATGTTTTGGCATCCTCATTGCATCTTAGGCATTCTTAAGCCTTAATTAAGCTTTGATAATGAGGTTATGGATTAGAAACACACTAAGAAAAGAATGTACAAAGTTCCGAGACTGCAAGTGTGTGTGTGTTTTAATCAATGTGCTAAGTATGAACAACAACCAATGTAATGAAAGTTAAGCTGTGTTGGCCATGTGAACGTGTAATAATGAGATATGTTGTGTTATGTACTTTTGTGATTGTAGGTCAACGTCTGAAGATTGATTAACCGTTTGCGAGAACCATTGTGAGTAACGTTATCGTAAAGATACGTTTATATGAAATTATGTTCCAAATGAAATGTGATAAGCTTTGATTTCTGATATGATATCTGTTTACGTGAACGAACATCCCAAGTTTGAAATCTATTATGGCATCCATAGATAGTCCCAAGTCATGGGGGACGACATGAAAATGCGGGTCCATGACATACAAGTTTACGAGATCCCGTTAGCCACTTCATTGTGGTGATATGTGTTTAATCGGTATCCGGAACCGATTACTCTAGTCGGAAGACGTTCTATTATGTGTTCTATGGGATGTACCATTATTATGTTCTGATACGAGGATGATTATGCTATGATCTGTTTTCTGCTTATGATATGTTCGGATTTCGTTTACTAACCCCTTTATCTTAATGTTATTCACTGGGTTTTAGCTCACTGTTTGTATATATATATTATAGGTGAGCATTCTGGAGTTCGAGCCTGAAGGCTTTTGTCTGGATCTGTGTTCTATTGTCAGCCAACCATTGTGCCGCACGTGGAAGATCCCGAAGAGTCCTGTGTTTAAGTTCCGTTGTTTTTGTTTATTTAAGACTTGTTTGATGTTGTTGGTTGTACTTAAATTACTGTAATGTGTGTGGGTATAATGTATGACTACTGGTTATGTATATAAAGTTTTAAATATTATGTTTCATATAAGTCAGCACAGCTTATTGGACAATTATATTTATGTATTAGCTTCCGTTAGCCCCTTAATCTTGTTAATCTGTTCAGAGGCCTTCAGTAATCCAAGGATTACTGGCCGGTTACGATGCTAAACCTATAGGGGTGGGTTTGGATCGTGACACTAAGAAACTATTGTTGTTTTAGAACCAATTGTGCCAACACTGCACAGTACTTCATTAGCTGTGCATTTTAGGTTTGGTAGTAAGAGAGGTGGTAATCTTTCACTTTAAAATTTTTGCCTTTATTCTTTTTTAGTATTTAAATTGTTGTCTTCATTCTCTATTAAAAAAATGTTAATAAATATGTAAAATCTTAGCTAAAGTCTGTTTGCTTGCTCGGAAAATGTATTACTTGCTGAGTTGCCAACATATAGTGTCATTATTTTGTCTAGCATTAAATCCCGAAAAGTTGTTCATATATATGAACTGCACATGAAAAATGAACCAGAATTCTAACTACACAAATGTTAAAAAAACACAAGTGATGTTTAAAAAAATAAAGAAGCATGAGGAATCTAAGGAGATATAAGGTTGTTTACAACCTCCTATACAACATTTACATGAACTTGGGACAAGGTATGCACAAATTGACATGATATTTAAATGCTCAGTATAGTTTCTTCCACACTCTTTCTTTACACTAAAGAAGTAGTGTCCCATTACCAAGGCATGTCAGACACTTGTTCAGAACAATAATCAATCATGTTATTGAATTTAAAGTCTCATTTTAAAGACACATGCATCCGGGAGTATCTGAGAGAAGTAATGATATCTGACACACATATGGCTTTTATAATACAGAAATTCAAATCTTGGCCTTCAAAGATTCATAACTTTAGATAAATAAATGTTGGAGCAAACAATAGGAAAAGATAAGCAATATAATTGAGTTTCTTTTTTCTTAATGGTATTTTTCTATTTCCCCTTCAAGTTTAGAAATAGGGTTTGATTTATATATGAACATCATTGTGTCTTTTTTCACTCTTCAGGAAGCTCTGGATATTGTTCATGTTAGCAAAGAGGATCAAGAAAGTGTATTTAAAATGCTCACTACAGTTTTGTGGTAGGGAAATGTCTCCTTTACGATGATTGATAATGAAAACCATGTTAAATCTGTGGCAGATGAAGGTAACGATCTACTAAAAGGATAAAGTTTAACAGTTGCACGGTTGTTTTGTTTATTTGATTTATTATTATTTATTTTGCTCCTAGCTGGTTTATTGGCTGTAGGTAGCAACATTCCTAAATTGCTGGGCAAACGATCAGTGAATTGTTTCTGCTCACTGATCAGGTTGAATTTGAATGAACAATCCTATTTATTGCAGTTTGGACATAGTAATCCATACTAGCCCTCCTTGAGCCTGTTGCTCTTGAGTATGACCCCATGCACCTCAGTTCAAGGGTTCAAATGCTAGTGACGGATTGCTAGAATTGGACATGGCAATCCTTGTTGCAGTGAAGAGCTTTTGAAACCCCTTTAGAAGATATTGCATTGCTGATGGTACTTCATGAATGCTGTCAGTTGTTCTTATAATCAAATCAAAAATTTAGAAAACAAGCTCATAGGATTTTGGAAGAGGGAGAGGAACCATTAATAGATTAGATTGATTGTTGATATTTGCTGATATCTACTTGTTTCTCTCACTTCAATCCATTGTCTTGATGATAGCATGGGTGGATTAATAAATTCTTCCCAAACTTTCATTTGCCTTCAAGCAATAAGTTTTATACATGGGTGGATTAATAAATTCTTCCCATACTTTCCATAGCATGGTTGTATTAATAAATTCTTCTCATTCTTCACATCAATAAGTTTTATATATGTTTCATTTTTGTTTATCCCATACTTTCCTTTGCTGGTTGAATTTTATCTGTTAGGTCAATCATCCATTTTGGTTTCTCAATGGATTTGGTTTTCAGAATGTCCTGTATATAATCTGTTCCAATTTGGAGGAGTTGATGAATTAGATATGTGGGCTTTTCTTGTCTTAATTCTGGCGAGCAATGATTAGGATTCTAGGGTGAATCTTTTATAGAGTAATTAAGTGTGTAAGATCATCCACTAGTTTGTGTTTTATCCCAGCAAACATGAGATTGAACTAAGGCCATGTTTGTTTGGGTGGACATGAGCTTGGGATTGGACTAATAGTCCAATAAAATTATTAATCTGATGTTTGGTTAAACAATTGAAATACGGACTAATTATTTTAAACTTAACTTTGGATTTTGCAATGAAGCATGGCTTACCATTGTATCTCAAAAACTATCTGAAAAAGATTTAGAATGCATATTTGACTTCAGATGCTATTTATTATTCAATAGATATTGAATTTTTTCATTGTTTTAGTAAGCCATCATACATTTTGCATATATTATTGTTATTATTTGGAAGAACCTAAGGAGCATTTTTTCCCTTCTATTACTAGGTTGGCTTCTTTCTCAGAAAGAATAAGGATGGTGAAATTCTTGTTATAATTTGAAATGGCAATTCTATTGAATAAGTGCTAATGGTTATTTTGTTTTTGTTTTTATTTTTTATTTTTTACAAATTGCTTTTGTGTGGGCTATTGTGGATATTTATTTTTGTGTACGAAGAGCATTTGTTCTGTATATAAAAGACATTTATTTTTATACAATTCTCTATTTTGGAAATCTAGTATTTTTGTATGTAATATTTAATTTAGATGGATTATACTTGGTTGGTATGGATTTATATGATATTTGGAATAAAATGTTACAAGTTAAAGTTTTTGGATAGTTCATAATGAAATGGGTATTATTGATAACAGATTTAGATTATAATTGATAGATGTATTATTCTGTATATGTACAGGTTACAGGTTGTATTGATAATGAAATGCATATAATTTAGAAATTAATAAAAAATATTCAATTTGTGCATTTTAAAAAAAAATTAATAAATAAAGCTTTTGGCGACTAAAAATTTAGTAGTCAAAAAATAAAAAAGGGAACTTATTGGCAATTAAACAGTTAGTAGCCCAAAAAAAAAAAAAAAAATGAAGCTTCTTGGCGACTAAAAAATTAGTAGCTAAAAAGGAGCACCATGATTTTAACGACTAAAAAGCCAAACAGGAGTGTCACGTTTTTAGCGACTAAAAAATTGGTAATTAAAAAACTAAAGATGAAAAATATTATTTTTTTTGGCAACTAAATATATTTTTTTGGGCGACTAAATTTTATTTCGGCGACTAAAATAAAAATTAGTCGCTAATTCTTTTACTGACAATTAGTCAACAACCAAAAGGGCAACCAAGAATTTTAGTCGGCAAAAATCTTTGGTGACTAAAAAATGACTTTTGACAATTTAAAATTTAGTTGCCGAAAGTGTAATTTGTTGTAGTGATAAAACACTTCTCAACTTTTGTTGTGCACACCTCCAAATATCTTCTCATCATTTACAATTAAAAAAATTAATGTTATTTTACATTTTATTATTGTCTTTAAATTTTATATTGTATTAATGACATCTCATAAGTTTTTGAAATATATACATACCATCATTATATCCTTAATGTGTCACATATTTGGATCAATGCTTTTTGGGACATATATGTTGGATATATTCATCATCCGATGTGAGTGGTTAACCTACTTTAGAGAGAGTGGGGTGGTTGGAGAGCACTCTAGAGAGAAGTGGGAGTTCGTTAGAGAACTCACTAGAGAAAGTGGGGTGGTACATTCCCATTAATGGGTGGGGGTGGCAACCGCCCCACTACCAATCCACTCACCATTGTTGTCCCAACTTCCTTCCCTCATGATATGTATAAATAGAGGTTGAGGGAAGAGTAGACAATAAAAGAACCAAGAGAGCAAACCAAAGAGAGTGAGAGATGTGAGGCAGAGACACCGTCTCTCTTGGTGTGAACGAGGGAGACGGGTGAGTGGGTGAGTGAGGAGAGTGTGAGCTTATCATCTATTGTAATCTTTCTGTAATCTCTCTATTGTTATAGTGATAACCAGTTACTCTCCCGTGGATGTAGGCTTTGCTGCCGAACCACGTTAAATACTATGTCTCCTTTGGTGTGGATATGTTTTTCTGCTTGGTATAATTTCTATAAGGTCTTGAGCGGGATCCCCGATCCCTTACAAGTGGTATCAGAGCCTCATTGGTTGTTTTTAGAACAAAAACAGTGTGATTTTCGAAACTGTCTAGAAATCAAATTACTCGAAATCAGGTTTTGAGCATACCGAAAGTAAGGTCTTGACGAGAAGAGCCCAAAAATTCAAAGCAGAGCCCCAGAGGAGACCGGACGCGCCTTCACGGGCCTCCTAAAGATGGCGCATGAGGCTCAATCGCAGCACGCGCCTTCACGTGTCGTGCAATCAGCCAGTGCGTCGACCCAGTCACGAGCACGCGCCCCACGTGCAGCGAAAGGAAGAAGGTGAGTGGCAAGCGCACGTGTCCCTACGCACAGGCCACATGGCGCCACGTCAAAGCCGCGTCAGCAGTCATGTCAGCACCACGGCCACGTGGCTACCACGTCATCAACCCAGTTATCGCCACGTGGCAGACCAGTCATCTCCCACGTCATCACCACGTGGTATCCACGTCATCTGCCACGTTAGCACACAGTGCCACATGGTTGCCACGTCAACACCTCAGTTGACCAGTCAACCAAAGGCAGAGGAGAGATCCAGCGCGCCACAGCTAAGGTACAGTCGTAGATTTGAAGCGTCCAAACTATTTTGGCTTGATCTCAGCCATTCGGAGTCCGTTTCTGACGATCCAATAGTTGTTTCCAACTAGTTGGAGTATTCCAAACCCATCTATATGGTCAGATGTTTAAATCGGCGCTTCTGGAAATTACAGGTCAGCTAGAAGTTTCAAAAAATTACATATTGGCCCCTGGAAGTTTGGTAAATTGTAATTTGGTCCCTGAAATTTTCAAAAATTATAATTCGATCATTGAATTTTTGGAAAATTTTATTTTGGCCCCTGTAGTTTGTGAAATTACAGTTTGGTCCTGGTGTTTGGGAAATTTGCAATTTTGCCCCAATTTTGGAGAAATTTTTCAGTGAGGTCCCCAGAAGTGCAGCGATGGTTGGTCCTAGTTAATCGGACCGTTCCGAATGCAACCGCGAGGTTAGAATGGTGAAATTCTAAACGATTTTTTTTAAAAGATTGTTAAAACATGGGAATTTGTCATCTTTAATAGACGAAAGAAGGTTGTCGGATATTGTGGAAAGCTGCGGATTCACTGAAGAGGTTAGAATGGGCAAATTCTGACCAGATTGGACAACCAAATACAGATCGAGATAGATCATTGAAGACCAGAGGAGAGCAGGCTTAATCAAATAACAAATCAATGAAGATCAGGATTGGTCAGGGCGCAATCATGAGAATTGCACATGATTATCTCAAGATCAACAATGTCTAGGAAAATTCTGTCAAAAAGACACTGTTTAAGGAGACTAGTTCTTAAGTGGGACCGGTTGTGACCCCATCAGTCTTTCCCGAGAACTTTCCTAGTTGTTGAGGTGATTGAAAGATCTGGTTCAATCAGAAGAGAAGACCATTTATCGACGTATAAATGATTTGGCAACCAGTACAGGCTTAGGAAAATATTATGGCAGTTGGAGCTACTGTCAAACATAATACAAGAAGTACTGGTAGTATGTGAACATGGAAGGGCAACAACTACAGTAGTACACACATAAGGTGTATGAGCACGTACCTACAATAGCATATATGAGTACGCACGAATGTCGTACAAGGTGATGGCGTACAACAATGCAAGAGTACACAACAGAGTCGTACAAAGGTGCAGTGTGCCAGATTTTGGCCTAGCAGCAGCAACTAGTTCCACAGAAGAAAGCTCCAGATAGAGAAATTGAAAGGGATAAGACGCTACAATGCACACCCAGTGAGAGGTGGATTTTTTCTTTGTCCTGAATCTAGTTCGTGGCAGTGAAGTTGCGACAGGCACCCTGAGAGTTTGGGTGGAGTCGCCTCAATAAGGAAAGTATAAGCATTCCTGATGATAGAGGTGCGAGCCATGCAGAATAATGTGTGGCGGTTAAAGACATTCCAAGTAGGAAGTGCAGATTCACTCCGGATGCTCGGTGGAATGGTGGCATATTTGTACAATGGTGTTTTATCATCTATGTGGGTGATAGGGGTGAAAAAAAATTTTGTTCACCCGGTTGAAGCCAATTGGAAGCCAATTGAAGACCTTTCAGAGTCAGTTGTAAAAGTTATCAGTTCATTTGGAGACTCTTGGGTTAGTTACAGAACTTCAGAGTTCATTGGGTTTTTCTCTAGGGGATAGAGAGAACCAGCATTGGCAGAGTGTACTACGGAGATTTGGCACATGTAATAAGTCCAAATAGTAGTACTTTATTGGCATTGGCCTCTGTGGAGGCGTTAGAGATCCTTCATGAATCGTTGTTGGAAGACTCGCATCTGGTGAAGCCTTGGTTTCCGCATTTGTCGATTTGAAGAAGGTGTGACAATCTACTTCAGATCTTGGTGGAACTTTGGCGTTTTTGTTCAATGTCTATTGGAGGCATTGTTGTTGGCGGTCTTTCACGGATTACTAGCGATTTTCAGAGTCGTGGTTTATTGAGAGTCATTATCACAGTTGGGATCTATGAGCGTGTCTGATTAGTTCTAGGGGTGTCTCCAGTTTATGAGACTTGATTGTTTCTTCTTTTTGTGGATTTTCATTTTCGCAATCTGTTCCATATTCGAAGACATCAGCTATTGGTAATCTGGGTGACGATTCAGACTCCGGGTGTTTGCTTCTTTGGAAGCGGTCTGGCCGTTAGTGTTCATTGAAGATTGGAAAAGATTGTTGCGGAGAAACGTGAAGATGGTGATTTTGTGAATCTCATGTGTTGGGATCCATCCCTTAATTTGCCGTTGGATTTGGAGGGGATAGATCGTTTGTAGACTTGGTGGAGTCAGCGGGGATTGTTGGAGTTGTGCATTTACAGTGCACGCGTCTTTGGGTGGTTTTTTGGTAGCAATGAAGATGGTGCATCATTTTGTGTCTACCAGTTGGAATTGCAGTTGGAGGAATCTGGAGTTTGCTTGACACTTCAGAACTTTTTTGGCTCTTGGTATTTTGTAAATTCATTTGAAGTTTGTTCCGATACTTCCGACCTAGTTAGAGCCTAATTGTATCCACAGTCCAGTTTTGTTTGGTGGAGAACTTGCCTCAGTTCTCGAAGAATTTGTTTGGCTCTCTTGATTAATTCGAGCTTGAAGATAGCAGTATTGTGTTCGATGGTTGATCAGACATGATGTTTTTGGTACCGCTTTTGACGTTGCTTTGACGAAAAATTTGAAGCCTCTCTTGTTCAGTCTCCTCAACACTGGTTCAAGCGGGTTGCTTACCATGTTTTGTTTGGAGATGTCAAGGACAACTTGTTTGGCGCCTATGGAAATCGAAACTTGGCACTATGGTGGAGCTTGAGTTGCAGAAAATCGAAGAGCTAGCTCGATTGGTTCTGTATGTTCTTTACATTGGCTCAATGTGATTTTGAGCAATAGAATCTGCTGTGTTTTTGGGAAAAGCGCTTGTGTTTTGTACAGTAGATGGCATTCAGTTTTGACTGAATGGTTGGATATTGGGTTATGGTATTGGTTTTTTAATTCTGTGGTGGCGAACGCATCTCTTGATGAAACAGAGTAGTTGCGGATCTCTCAGGCGAGCTCGAGCGTAGGAGGAGAGATAAAGCCACAATGAGCACTCAAGAAGTATGGGTGCGGGTACTATGCTAGGCGTTGCATAGTTGATTACTTGTACAAATCTGTTGAAGTTGCTTTGGCAAAGAAAGCTACTGTTAATCGTCAATCTGATAGTACATGTGAAAGATGCGTAGGTAACGCGTATCCCTGAACTGGAGATTAGGGATTGCAAAAGGCATGAACAACAAGTTTGTGGAAATGCTGGGAAGTTGTTCAGGAGTGCAAAGGGCAAATGCTGATAAGTTCAGGATGGTTTAGAGGAAACTCCAAGCAAAGAAAACCAGGAACGTTGACCAGACAAAAGAAGAGTTTTCTGTTGCTCCAGTTTTGGCCGTGCAAAGAGATACATAGCAGGATAGTGGCATTTCAGGGAAAAACTGTAGTGTCACAGAGCACTCAAAGGAGTGCAAGGCATCTCGGGCAGGGGGTGTTGGGCATCTGAATCAGGGGGTGCAAGACATCCAATAAGGGGGGTGTCGAATATCTTGGTTGCGCAAGTTCAAGAATAGCAGGTGAAGACATCTGAGACAGGAAGCGTGAAAGAGATCTGTGGGAGATAGGAACAGAGGCTCTCTTTCCAAATCAAAGAGTGGTATGAGTTGAGTTGAGGATGTAGGATTCCCTCCTCCTCTTGTATCTCTGGTGTATTATCTCTAGCTTCAGGAGATGCAACGTCTCAGTGAAAAGATGAAGATTCTGTTGGTTTTTTGGGCGTGACAAGATTAGCAGCAGTATGTGCACTAGATCACCTCACATGGGTTGAGGGGGTGATTTGTTGGATATATTCATCATCCCATGTGAGTGACTAACCCACTTTAAAGAGAGTGGGGTGGTTGGAGAGCACTCTAGAGAGAAGTGGGAGTTCAATAGAGAACCCACTAGAGAAAGTAGATGTGACACCTTCCCATTACCAATCCACTCACCATTGCTGTCCCAACTTCCTTCCCTCACGATATGTATAAATAGAGGTTGAGGGGAGAGTAGACAAGGTGAGAACCAAGAGAACAAACCAAAGGGAGTGAGAGATGTGAGGCGAATAGACCGTCTCTCTCGATATGAGCGAGAGAGATGGGTGAATGGGTGAGTGAGGATAGTGTGAGCTCCTCCTCTATTGTAATCTTTTTGTAATCTCTCCATTATTATAGTAATAACCGGTTACTCTCCCGTGGACGTAGGCTTTAAGGCCGAACCACGTTAAATATGGTGTCTCCTTAAGAGTGGGTGTGTGTTTCTGCTTGGTATGATTTCTACAAGGTCTTAGGCGGAATTCTCGATCCCTAACAATATAACATTACTCAATGCATTAACAGATAAAGAAAAAACTCTTGTATCTACAATTATGATATTATATGTATTAATTTTTAATTTGATACATGTCTAATGATATAGAACCTAAACTCGTTCCACATGATGAATCTCCAATGATAGAGAAGTCAAACTCGCACAATTTCACACCGTTACAAGTTAGTAGGAGATGAAAGTAACTTATGGATAAATTGAAAATAAATACTCAGCATGCATTAGATAAAGGACCCATAATAGAAGATAGTACATGAAGAGCCACAAATGCGGCCCAACCCTATTCATTACTTGATTGTCCCTTTGAAAATAGAGTGATTGCAATGAATCTATAAATAATAATAATAATAATAATAATAATAATAATAAATAGTGATTGCTCAAATAATTTGGAACTTGGTTTTTTAATGATTTTTTTAGTTTTTTGACTTTTTTATAAGGTAAAAAAAGTTTGAGTAAATTATACTGATCTCCCTTAAAATTTGGAGAAAATAAAACATATTTTACAATTTTGACATAGTTATACATACATCTCATTTAGTAAGGTTAATGAAACCAAAATTAGTACATATGATATAAAAATATGACACATAATGTAAAATATACATTTCAATGCAAAAGAGATGATAATATTATCTTTTTATTCATACAACTAACGAATTTCTGATGAAAATTGAAGGCCAGGTGTTATATGAATTAAAATATTAAGATAGCCTAGCCTAATTATGTCAAACTTGTGGGGCTTATTACATTTTTTCCAAATTTGATGGGATGTTAATATAATTTATCCAAAGAGTTAATATGTTTGGAATAGTTTTTATTTTTTAGTTGAATAAATAATTGTGAAGAAAAAAAGTCGATTGATATATATAATGTGACATTTTAATATTTTTAATTTTTTTAACATAAAAAAATAAAATAAATTAAATTAAAAACACTAAAGCTAAACAAACTCTAAATATTATATTAGAAAGTATTCAAAAGTTTAATGGTGTAATGGAGATTGTAATTAGTGAAAAGAATGAGTTACAGGATTTAATGTTGAGAATTGAAGACCTAGTATTAGATGTAACATTTGGTTACACGATTTAATGTTGAGAATTGAAGACCTAGTATTAGATGCAACATTTGGTTATACTATTCATCAAAAGTCAACAATTACGGCTGTACTAACTTTCAATTCTAATTTTCTCTTACAAATCAATTTTTATAATTTTTTATTATACATTTTTTCATAAAAATTTAAAAAGTTAATCCAAACATTTATATTTCGTTCCTCAAATTTTTAGTTCAAAAAAATAAAAAGTACACTTATTTAAGGCATCCTAAACAATCCCTGATGTGTGACGTGAATCGCATAATGTCATGGATATATAATAATGGAAAAAGCCTCCGACCCCCAGGGGATACTGAGGTCTCGTGTGATTGGTGCAAAAAAAAAATTATTAAATTTTTTTTTTAACCAATAAAAAGGTGACACCTCACTAGGTGTTATCAGTAGGGATCGCCCCCACTGGGGATTCTGTAGCACGGCTCTATAATAATCTACAAAGTCGTTAGGAGTGACCAACCAGAGCTCTGTCTTGATCTGACATATTGGTTTCACAATAAAAATTCTCACACTCTATAAAAGAAGTGTCTCAAGAATATTAATTAACAATGTTTGAATGATTACATATTTTTATAACACATGCTTTTATAAATAAATAAAAATATATATAATAATTTCAAATTTCCTAATGAGTAATTTTAAGAATCTAGTTAACAGAAACTATTTTAGGCCACGTTTATTTAGTGGATTAAGTTAGATGAGATTATTAATAAAAAAATTGTTAATATATGAATTGTTAGTGAATGGATTACGTAAAAGTATGTTTGTTTTGATAATAGTGTAGGAGATGATTAGTGATAGAATTGTTAAATTATTTTTATATAAAATAAATAAATAAATTATTTCTATATTAAAAAAAAAAACTAAAACAAATAGTGCACTTGATAAAAGAAAATAATTTTTTTTATATAAAATAGACTCAATCCCCTCACTATTTTTCTAATCTCACGTAAAATTCATCCAAACTAATTCCCCTACAGAGAGAGATTACTAAGCCTCCTTCACTACTAACCTTATGACATTTTGTTGCATCTAAACAAGGGTTTAATAAATCACACGAATTGATAATCTAATCCGCCCTTCCAAACCCCCAATCAAACATGGCCTTATCGAATTCTCTTGCAACGACAAAATTAAGTGCAAATTTTACTTTGCCAACTAATAGTGACCCAAAAAATTTGTAAAGGGACCAAGGTAAAAGTAATTAGATGTTAAATGGGTTAAAGTAAGATTATACTAATTTTGTTTGGTTTTAGTTTTTAGGAAACACTTTTCATAATTTTTTTTTTTATTTTTCGTATTTTTTTGTTTTCAATGAAATTTTTTTATATTTTAAGCAATTTTTTTTTTTAATTTTTAGACACACCTAATATAAATACACTTAAAAGTATAATATTTGTGAATTTTTTTTAAAAATTCACTAAATACCAAAAATATATAATAAAAAAAATGAAAATTCAATACATTTTTTCATATTTTTGTGTATTTATTAATTTTTTAAAATATTTTTTCACAAATATTTTTACTATTTAGATGCATCTAAGTAAGATGCATCTAGAAAAGTAAAAAAATTGTTTAAAATTTTAAAAATATTCACTCAAAATAAAAATAAAAAATAAAAAAAAACTCAATTTTTAAAAAACTAAATTCAGAAAACTAAAACCAAGCACACTGAATTGTGAGATTTTTTTATGAAGTTTCAAATGACAAAGTAAAATTATTTCAAATTTGGAGGGGTTAGAATGAAATTTTACCTAGATTATTTCAATTTTGGAGGGATTAAAAGTGAAAGTTGCATAGATTTTCAGTAGTCAAAATGTTTAAATCTTTTATCAATACTCAAAATTATATATGAATAATCAGATATTTATGAAGTTTGAAGGTTATAACCTGGACATTGACTTTATATTGATAATTTATTTATGGATGGTTACTCTCGGATCAAAAGTTAGTTCAAAATTAATTGATACGAGTCCTCTATGTGATAAAAATCACAATCTAATAAGAATCAATACATCATTCCAACCTCGAATGAGGGGATTGTGCCGACCTATCAATCATTTTCATGACCTTGTGCATCTACTTCATAGCCTTGTGCATTTCAAATATTATGTCAATTCTTTAATGATAATTTTTTTGTGTTTTTTTTATTAATTCTAATGATAGTTAATAAAAAGGGCAAATTACATATACACCCCTCCAGGTTTGACAAAATTACATATACTCCTGAGGTTTGAGAAATTACGAATTCCCCCATGAATGCTATATTTGCATAAGAAATTAGGGGGTAATTTGTTATGAAATATAAACCTCAGGGGATAAATTGTTATGAAAATACAAACCTCAGGGGGCGGGATGTAATTTTCGAAACCTCAGGGATATCTGTAATTTAACCAAACCTGGAGGGGTGTATATGTAATTTGCCCTAATAAAAACTCTTGTTGTTCTGATAGGATATAGTAGGTTTTAGAGGATTTAAACTCTAACTAACAAACAAAATCGGTCCCAGGCTAAGGTTATTGAGGTGTGGGCCTTAGGTCCCAAAATATTGGTTCAAAATAGGGTCTCTAAATTAAAAAAAAAATATTATAATATATTATAAATATAAACAGACTTAAATTATTTTTGTTGTGTTAGGGCCAATCTAAAGGATCTAAAAATATTCTGTTTGGCTCATATTTGTTTATAAGCCTCCGTTTGGCAAGTTGGGTTGGGGGCTTTTTTGGCTATTTTAGCCACAAAAGACAAAATAGGCTATTTTAGCCACAAAAAACAAAACATCACATCCAACCCATAATCATTACACTCTTCTCTCACAAAAAAAGTCAAAAAAGCCAAAAAGTCAAAAAGCCCTTCCCAAACCAAGCTTTTTAGCCCAGGCTAAAATAGCCAAAAAAGCCAAAAAGCCAAAAAGCCAACCCACTTCCCAAACGGAGGCTAAGTGTAGTTTGGTCTAATTGAAATTCAAATATATACAAAATGTTGGTGGACTTGAATGAGAAACACTACATATACCTACAAAATATTGGTGGCCCAAAATAGACCCCCTAATTTTATTTTTTTTTTCCTTCCTTCTTTATCAGATTTTAGTAGAATAAATAAATTTGCTCTAATTTTTTTACCTTCTTTATTTATTAGATTTTAATGGAATAAACAATTAATTCAACCTCAACTACATTCATACACAATATATTCAATAAATAACAATGCACCCACACTTCAACCACACTCATAAACAACATATTCAATAAATAACAATTAATTGAATAAAGTTTTTCTAATTTTGGTAACTCTTTTTCTTTTTTTTATGAATACATTTTAATATCTATTTTTGGTATTGATACCAAACAGGGTGATTTTTTTTATTTTTTTTTATTTTTATGAATATAAGCCTCTATTTTTATTCCGCCTTAGGCTCCCAAAAAGTCAGGACCGGCCCTGCTAACTAATAACTCGTTAACCCATGTTTAATAAGATTAGTTATGGAAATTCGAGTTTTTACTATGTTTAAGGTTCTATAAAATATTCCTAATCAACACATTCAAAATTATTTTAATTTTTCCAGACTATTGTCTACTATAAATGGGTTGGTAGGGTCCACTGGAAATTATACAATTTCATTCAATCCCAGCCACACATGTGCCCGGCTTAGCTCAGCCTCTGTTTGGCAAGATGGTTTTCAGGTTTTTTTTGCTATTTTAGCCACAAAAAATAAAATAGGCTATTTTAGCCATAACAAACAAAACATCATATCCAACCCATAATCATTACATTCTTCTCTCACAAAAAAAGCCAAAAAAGCCAAAAAGCTAAAAAGCCATTCCCAAACCAAGCTTTTTAGCCCAGGCTAAAATAGCCAAAAAAGCCAAAAAGTCAAAAAGTCAACCCACTCCCCAAACGGAGGCTCAGTCAATGTTGCGTAGAATTTTTAGTATTTTTTTTTTTAATTTTTTTGAGATTTTTAATATTTTCATCAAAATTAGGGTTTGAAATTTTCTGCTTTTAAATTATTTTATGTACTTCTATTCCCATATAAATCATGCCTCTAAAAGCATATGTTTGAAATTTTATGTATTTAAAGATTAGTGTTCAAGTGTTTTTGTGAACGTAACTTGACCTCTTTTTGAGTTCTTCGATTAGAAAAAAATATTTTAAGTAATGAGTATATTATGTGGCCGCAAAACTTAAGTTCAGTTTAATTTTGTCTAAAAAATGTCTCTTTTTTTGGCTATTAAAAAAAATTTATTTGTTCTGATTACAAAAATTAACTAAAGGATCCATCAATTTTGCCACGACAAAAAAGAACATTTTGACATTTATTAAAACACATTGAGTGTTAATAATAATTTTATTTTAAGAATTTTTAAAAAAAAATAATTAAAAAAAACAATCATCTAATGTCACTTCTGCTCGTGCTTTGTGTGTGGGCAAGACTCAGAGCCATGCCCCCATGAATTCGTCATCAACTTCAGAAAGTCAACTAATACTAGGCTATCAACACAGTGAACACTAAATAATTATATTTGTTTATCCTAAATTATAATCAGTATTTGGTTTGAGTTTTCTGAATTAAGTTTTTAAAAATTGAATTTTTTGATTTTCATATTTTTTTGTTTTTAATGAATATTTTTAAAATTTTAAACATTTTTTTTTACTTTTTTAGATGTACCTTACTTAGATGTATCTAAAAAGTAAAAAAAATGTAAAAAAATATTTTAAAAAATTAAAAAATACATAAAAATATAAAAAATGTACTGAATTCTTGTATTTTTTTTATATTTATGGTATTTAGTGAATTTTTAAAAGTTTTTTTTATAATTTTTTTACTTTTTAGATATATTTATGTTAGGTGTGTCTAAAAGTAAAAAATTTGCATAAAATATTAAAAAAATTCAGTAAAAACAAAAAAACACGAAAAATAAGAAAGTAAAATTTTCTGAAAACTATTTTTAAAAAAATGAAACCAAACATAATGAATAGTGTTCAAGTTTTTTTTATGCACGTAACTTGACTTCTTTTTGGGTTCTTCCATTAAAAAAAATATATTTGCGAATCTACGTATAAGTTTTAATAAATAAATTTATTATTTAATAGATCATGTGAGAATTAATAATATTTTTATCAATATTATTTAAAACGTTATTAATTATTAATTTTCAACGATGGTTTAAAAATTATTATAAAAAAATTACTAATTATAAGTTTTAACGACAGTTTAAAAAAATCAAAAAAACATCACTAATTTTTAACTTTTAATAACAGTTTGAAAAATATCACAGATAAACGTCACTATTCGTAAGTTTTAGCGACAATTTATATAAATCGTGAAAAAAAAGTCACTAATTGTCAAAATTTAGTGACATGTAAAAAATCGTCTCAAAAAATTATTTTTAACGATAATTTTACTAAAATTTATTTTCATTAAGACTTGATGAGAATTAAGTTTAATTCTTAGAACATAATTTACCCAAAATTTATTGTTTCCAATTATTGATTGATTTTTCATATTTGATAGCATTGTGAGATAAATCTAATTTTTTTCTGGTCATCAATTTCTCGGCACATAGAAAGTAGTAGAAAATGAGAAGGAAAATTTAGCAAACAAAATCAAAAAAGGATGATATCTTACCATATTCTTTTCTCCACTGTTCAAAGTAGGGGAAGAGGGTGGAGGTGTAGTCGTGGGCTACAAACTCCTCGCCGCCGCGGTGGTTCACAGCAGCTGCTGATTGAATTCTCCGCATCTCAGAAACATTACCATAGAAAAGAGAAGGTTGAGGTCCTCTGATACCTTGTTTTTGGAGCATCGATCGGACCCTTTGAGGCTTTAGCCATAGAATGTTGAGGAGCTAAAAGAAAAGGCAAACCAGAAGCACTGAAAGAGCCAAAAAAGGGAAGCTTTGAACAACAACAAAAGCAACAGCAAGAAGAAAAAGAAGCAAAGGCATAGGGGCCATTTTTGTTTTTTGGGGTCATATGCTATACTGCAGTTGGAACTAGTTTATATGAACATGTGTGCACCACTTTTAATATTTTGGGACTTTTTAGATTCTTTCTAGTCCAAATTAGTTTTTGTACAGGAGAGGAACAAGTCTCCCTGTTAAACCTATTACCGGTCTTACTTCAATGATTCATTTTGTTTATTTTTTAAGTTCTTGTGTATAGATCATAAAGTCACATAATTTTATTATCTTAACATTTTAAAAAATAGTTAATTTATTTTCAAAATTATATTTGTTGTTTGTTGTTTTGAAAACAAAAACCTAAAAAATGAATAGAATGAATCATCAAAACGGACCAGCAATAGACCCAATGGTTTAGACTAGGCTATCTAGTTCAATGCACTAAAAAGAATTCAGTCTTTACTATTTAGTATGAGTACATTAGATTGTCTCCGGTCTACTATGTGAACCGAACAGATTCGATCCGAGACTGGAAGAGTTTGCGAGTCCACTATGAATTCTATTCTAATGATTTATTTTGTTCATTTTGTAGGTATTGTGTAAATCATTTAGGAAAATACTACTTATAATCCTATTTTTTATTTCTTTTTTTCTTACTCATAAATACAAGAGTGAGAAAATGAGATAAGAAGGAAGATTATGTATAACATTATTCAAACGTTTATAAAGGGAAAAAAATCATATTAATTTAATAATTATAATTATATAATTTTAACATATTTATCTTTAAAAAAATCAACGATCTTGGTTGCTAACAAGTATGTTGGACACTGGTTAATATTGCATCAAATAATTGTATATTTTTTATTTATAAAAAATTGGCCAAAAGTTCCTTTAAGTTGTATCGTTCCATAAGTCTAAAATATGTAGGTTCATAGAGTCAATAATACTTTTGCGAATGAAATCCGCATTTTAATGGAAGTATGATTTTATGGAAAATTTACCTATCAAATCGCTTAGTGTGTTTAGCTTTAATTTTTTAAATTTAATTTTTTAGAAATTGAATATTTTATTTTTCGTATTTTTTTTATTTTTAGTGAATATTTTTAAAATTTTAAGTAATTTTTTTACTTTTTTATATGCACCTTGCTTAGATGTATCTAAACAGTAAAATATTTATGAAAAATATTTTAAAAAATTAATAAATATACAAAAATATGAAAAATGTACTAAATTTTCATTTTTTTAATATTTTTGGTATTTAGTAAATTTTTTAAAGATTTTTTCACAAATATTATACTTTTTAAATGTATTTATATTATGTGTGTTTAAAATTTTTAAAAAAATTATTAAGATATTCAAAAAATTTATTGAAAACAAAAAAATACAAAAAAATAAATTTTTTTTAAAATATTGTCTGAAAACCAAAACCAAACATGGTGACTGCTTTTCAAAAAAAAAAAAGTATGCTTAACCCCTGTATGAGAATGTGATAGGTCTTCAAGAGTCAACTTCATCTTTCTAACTTTTTTTTTTTTATTTTATAAATTACGTTTCTTTTTTTAAAGTGTAAAAATACAATGCGGTTAGTTTTATATTTTTAATATAATTCTACTATTTTTTTTTTTATATAATTAAACTGACTGAACTAATGATAGACACTAAAATAAGTAAAGATAAATATATATATTTTAGTATGAAAGATATGATAATATTATTTCTTTATTTATATGACTAAAAAATTATTAATAAAAAAGAGTTTAAATGTTAGGTGAATTAAAATATTAAGAAAGATCTGTGTAATTATGTAAAAAAAATAAAACTAACTATATTTTTTTTCTAAATCTCAGAAGAGATCAGTGCAATATTCTTTTTCAACTTAATTCTCTATACTTATTTTTCTCTCTGCTTTTCTCTCCGTGCCATTTCTTTCCTTGTTTTGGGGTAAATTAATAGCTCATAAATAAACCAATTTCCTTGCCTACAAAATTGGAAAAAAAAAAAAAAAAAAGAACAAAAAAAAAATTCCTTTGATAGATCCAACTTATTACTTGATTATGTATCCCCTTTATAAGTAATTATTTTGTCTATAAGTTAAAAATAATAATAATTTATAGCTCTATAACAATTGAAAGACACAATCACATACACTGAACTTATTAAGGCACCGTTTGGGAAGCAAGATTTGAGGCTTTTTTTTGACTATTTTAGCCACAAAAAATAAAATAGGCTGTTTTAGTCACAACAAACAAAACATCACATGCAACCCATAATCATTACACTCTTCTCTCACAAAAAAAGTCAAAAAAGTTAAAAAGTCAAAAAGTCCTTCCCAAACCAAATTTTTTAGTCCAAGCTAAAATAGCCAAAAAAACTAAAAAGCCACAAAACCAACCCACTTTCCATACCAAGTCTAAATAATTTCTTATCGAATCAGGAATGTCTTCTAATATTTGTACTCCAACCAATGATGAGCAGTTGAAGAAATTGATAAAGACATGCATGTGTGAATGCATGTTTCTTAAAGAGAATATTATAATTCAATGTAATTTTTTAAATATAATTATAGATCAGTTATAAATATTATAAACATTAATAATTCAAATTATATATTTTTCTATGTATATGTAATTATTTCATGAAAGTGTTACTGGATTGTAAATTTTTCTTTTTAAAAGGTTAATTATAGTATGATTATCTACATGAAGACCCTTCAATTATTAGTAAATGTTATTTTATCCCCTTCATCAAAGAATTCATATATTTTGACTCCCACAATTATAAAAATATATTACTTTCACCCCTTACGAACCCCCTGTCGACCCCTTTCAAAAGAGATGTATTTGTATGATTTTTATAATTGAAAATGTCTATTAGTTTTGGACAAGACAAAACAGTTCAACTTATTAGACCTATCACAAGTCTTACTTCAATGATTCACTGTATTTATTTTTTAAGTTTGTGTATAGATCTTATAGCCATATGATTCTACTACCTTAACGTTCAAAAAAATAGTCAATCTATTCTCAAAATTATATTTGTTGTCCATTATTGTTTAAAGATAAAGACCTAACAAATAAACTAAATGGATCATCAAAGCGGGGCTTATCACAAGCCTAATGGGTTAGACTAGACGGTCTAGTCCACTTGGACTAAAGAAAATTTAGTCCCTACTATTTTATATGATCTACTGGATTATCTCTAGTCTATTATATGGACTAAACACGTCTCATTTGGGTTTGGACATGTCCACTCTGAGTACCTCTATGAAGTTTATTCTAATTATTGATTTTGTAGGTATTTGTGTGTAAATTATTTAAGAATATAAAATATTTAGTCATATTTCTTTTTCTTGTTTTTTCACTCCTGAACACAAGTGAGTGACTTTTATGTACATTTATTGATATATGCTCCATTATTTTGTGTCCAAGAGAGAAAAAATAAAATAAGAAATAGAATTGTATATAAGATTGCTCTACTTATTTATTTCGTAGGCATTTTGGTATGATTTATTTTGTAACTTTTTAATTTTTTGCGAAAATATGTGTAAAAAAATAGAATATTGACATGACAATGTGTAATAAATAATAAAAAACTTATTTAGGTGGTTGCCAAACCACCTCTATAAGAAAAAAAAAAATTGCATTGATAAGTAACCATATAATTTTAATATATATATATATATATATAATAAAATCAATGGTCTTAATTGCTAACATGTATGTTGAACGCTGGTTAATAATGAATCAAATAGTTGTATATTTGGAATTTATAAAAATTGGCCAAAAGTTTCTTTAGAGCTCATTTGGCATGAAGAAGTTTAGGGTTTTTTGGTTAAAATAGTTACCAAAAAAAATAGGTTAAAAATTTAGTAAGCCAAAATATCACATCTAAATCAAAATTATTTTATTTTTTCTCTCACAAGTTAAAAAAACTAAAAAACCTATCCCGAACAAAAAAATTTAGCCTCAAACTAAAATAATTAAAAAGTCAAAAAATAAAAAAATCAACCCACATTCCAAACGAAGACTTAATAAGTTGTATCATTGCATAAGTCTAATTTTTTTATAAAATAATAAATAAATTAATGTGATAGGTCCATAGAGTCAACATCTTTGACGAATGAAATTCATGGGGAAAAAAAAAATTCCATGGAAGCATAATTTGATGGTATATTTTGCCCATAAAGCATTACTTTTCATAAAAGTATGCTTGACCCCTGCGAGAATACGAGGATGTGACAAGTCTCTAGAGTCAACTTGATTTCTCTTTAGGAAAATGATTGGTGGCCCTAAAAAATTTGCCCTTAATGCCCCTAATTTTTAATTTTGAAAACTGTTTTCTTTTTTTCTTTCTTTTTTTCTTTTTTTTTTTTTTTACCTAAAATGGAATTTCGGGGCATTCGAGCCCCGAAATTACGGGCCCTCAATCAGCTCCAATTTACAAATTTAAAGAGAACGGAGCTGATTGAGGGCCCGTAATTTCGGGGCTCGAATGCCCCGAAATTCCATTTTAGGTAAAAAAAAAAGAGTAATTATGTAAACAAAAGAATAATTATGATAATATTATTTCTTTATTTATATATATTTTTATATAAAAGATATGATAATATTATTTTTTTATTTATATGACTAATAAATTATTAATAAAAAAGAATTTAAATGTTATGTGAATTAAAATATTAAAAAAGATCTGTGTAATTATGTAAAAAAATAAAACTAACTATATTTTTTTTTAAATCTCATAAGAGGCGAGTGCAATAATCTTTTTCAACTTATTATGGCAATATTATTTCTCCGTGCCATTTCTTTCCTTGTTTGGGGGTAAAGCAATAGCACATAAATAAACCAATTTCCTTGCCTACAAAATTGAAAAAAAAAAAAGCAAAAAACAAAAAAAATTGCTTTGATAGATCCAACTTATTACTTGATTATGTATTCCCTTTATAACTAATTATTTTGTCTATATGTTAAAAATAACAATAATTTATAACCCTATAACAATTGAAAGACACAGTCACATACGTTATACACTGAACTTATTAAATAATTTCTTATCGAATCAGGAATGTCTTCTAATATTTGTACTCCAACCAATGATGAGCAGTTGAAGAAATTGATGAAGACATGCGTGTGTGAATGCATGTTTTTTAAAGAGAATATTATTATTCAGTTTAATTTTTTAAATATAATTACAGATCAGTTATAAATATTATAAACATTAATAATTAAAATTATATATTTTTCTATGTATATGTAATTATTTTATGAAAGTGTTACTGGATTGTAATTTTTTTTTTTAAAAGGTTAATTATAGTATGATTATCTACACGAAGACCCTTCAATTATTAGTAAGTATTACTTTATCCCCTTCATTTAAGAATTAGTATATTTTGACTCCCACAATTATAAAAATATATCACTTTCACCCCTTACGAATCCCCTCCCAACCCCTTTCAAAAGAGCTATATTTGTACGATTTTTATAGTTAAAAATGTCTGTTAGTTTTGGACAAGACAAAACAGTTCAACTTATTAGACCTATCACAAGTCTTGCTTCAATGATTCGTATTTATAAGTTTTTGTGTATGGATCATATAGCCATATGATTCTACTATCTTAACGTTCAAAAAAATAGTCAATCTATTCTCAAAATTATATTCGTTGTCCATTATTTTTTAAAGATAAAAAGACCCAACAAATAAACAAAATGGATCTTCGAAACGGGGCTTATCACAAGCCTAATGGATCAGACTAGACTGTCTAGTCCACTTGGACTAAAGAGAATTCAGTTCCTACTATTTTATATGGGTCCATTGGATTATCTCTAGTCTATTATATAGACTAAACACGTCTAATTTGGGATTGGACATGTCCACTTTGAGTACCCCTATGGAGTTTATTCTAATTATTGATTTTGTAGGTATTTGCGTGTAAATTATTTTAAAAAGTAAAATATATAGTGGTGTTTTGAGAAGTTGGTAAAAATGTAACTTTTTGATTTTTTTGGTTTTTTGATGGCTTTTTTGGCTAAAAAAGCTGCCTTTTTTGTGTAAAAAAATTAAAAAGCTAAAAGTTGGCTTTTTTAACAACTTCCCAAAAGACTCCGGTCATATTTCTTTTTCTTGTTTTTTCACTCATAAACATAAAGTGTGTGGCTTTTATGTGCATTTATTGATATATGTTTCATTATTTTGTGTCTAAGAGAGAAAAAATAAAATAAGAAATAGAATTATATATAAGATTGCTCTACTTATTTATTTCGTAGGCATTTTGATATGATTTATTTAGTAATTTTTTAATTTTTTTACGAAAATATGTGTAGAAAAATAGAATATTGATGTGACAATGTGTAATAAATAATAAGAAACTTATTTAGGTGGTTGCCAAACTAGCTCTATAAGAAAAAAAAATTGCATTGATAAGTAACCATATAATTTTAATATATATATATATATATATATATATTTAAGTAATAATAAAATCAATGGTCTTAATTGCTAACACGTATGTTGAACACCGGTTAATAATGAATCAAATAGTTGTATATTTGGAATTTATAAAAATTGGCCAAAAGTTTCTTTAGAGCTCATTCGGCATGAAGAAGTTTGGGGTTTTTTAATTAAAGTAGTTACAAAAAAAAAAATAAAACAGGTTAAAAATTTAATAAGTCAAACTATCACATCTAAATCAAAATCATTTTATTTTTTCTCTCACAAGTTAAAAAAATTAGAAAATTTATTTCAAATAAAACTTTTTAGTCTCAAACTAAAATAATTAAAAAGTCAAAAAATAAAAAAATCAATTCACATATCAAACGAAGTCTTAATAAGTTGCATCATTGCATAAGTCCAATTTTTTTTTTTTTTTTTTTAAATAAATTAATGTGATAGGTCCATAGATTCATAATTTGATGGTATATTTTGCCCATAAAGCATTACTTTTCATAAAAGTATGCTTGACCCCTACGAGAATACGAGGATGTGACAACTCTCTAGAGTCAACTTGATTTCTCTTTAAATTTGTAAATATATGAGTAATGTTTGAGGGCCCGAAAATGGTGGCTCGAATTTGGCTCAAAACCCAAAACGACGTCGTTTTGGGTTTTGTTTTTTTTTTTTTTTTTTTTTTTCTCTTCTTCTTCCTCCGTCTGATACGCAGTGAGGGAAGAGAGAAAGAGAAAGAGAAAGAGAGGGAGAGGGAGAGAAAGAGAGGGAGAGGGAGAGGGAGAGGCCGTCGCCGTCGTCGTCGCCGATCGCCGGTCGCCGCGCCTCCGCCTTCGTCGCCTCCGCCCCTCGTCGGCTCTGCCCCGCTCGTCGCCTCGCCGATCGTGTCGCCTCCGCCGCCTCCTCCTCCATTTTTTAGGCCCCCTCCATTCCTTCCTCCCCCTCCTCCGTCGTCCCCCTCCCCCGTCGTCCCCCTCCCCCTCCCCGTCGTCCCCATCCCCCTCCCCCTCCCCCTCCCCTCCTCTTCTTCGTCTGCTGAAACAAAAAAAAAAAAAAAAAAAAATTAGGGCCATTCGGGGGTCCCGTTTTCGGGCCCCCAATCACTACTGTAAATATATATATATATATATACAGTTAATTCTTCATTTTTAATATAATTATATTAATATTTCTTTTAATATGATTAAAGATATCAATATTAATGTCAGTGGTAGGTAAACACTAAAATAAATAAAGATAATTTTATATTTTAATATAAAAAAATTAGTACAACTAGTAAATTATTAATAAAAAAATTTTAAGTGTTATATAAAATAAAATATTGAAAAGATTAGTATAATTACATTAAAAGTATAAAACTAATTGTATTTGCCTGAATTCATTCATCTAAAAATTTATTCTTACGTCTAATTTAACTAAAAAGATAATAAAAAAATATATTACAAATAAAATTATCGTTCATCATTATAAGAAATAATTATTCCAAAAGAGAATCAAAAAATAATCTCTTCATTCCATTTCATATCATTTCATATCAACAGAATAATCTCCACGTTCTCTACTTTTTTTTTTCATTGTTTTCTCTTTGCTTTTCCCTCCCTACTTTTTCTTTTATACTTGGCGGTAAGGCAATAGCTCATAAATAGATCAATCGGTAAATTACACTCACCATCTTTGAGCTTTCAGACAATTACACTGGCATTCCTTTCTTTTTTCTCAAATTACAATGACCTGGAGGTTTACTTTTGATGTACATATTCTCCATTTCTATTAGTTAACAATTAGTTTGACTAACAGTTCTGTTTCTTTTTTTATAGCGAAAGTCAGTAATTAGTTATTAAATTAATACATAGGGAGATTTCAGTTTTGTTTGTATAACATTTGAAGTGATTATATGTAAAAATATAAAAGGAATCAATTAATTATTTTTTAGGTAAATAAATTAGTATGAATTATTGAAACTAAATGAGAAATATAAGAACTTGTATGTATATAATGCAATAAATTTTATATATATATATATATATAGAGAGAGAGAGAGAGAGAGTGAAACCATGTGAGTTTAGAAATATTATTTAATACTATCTAAGTAAATTTGATTTTTATTAATTTAAATATTGAGATTCATCAAATTTATCTTATTTTTTGTAAGATAATTGAACTGCATGATGCCAAGCATTGATTAAAAATTACCAAATAACTTATTTTATATTTATGTAATTAATATTTTAATTTGCTTCATCATTGCTTTTGTCATAACAATAGGTTATTTTAGAATACACACTATTTTATGTGTTCCATATACAAGTTATAACAATTGTGGTCTTGATTAACGCAATTTATGGATGACATCGGGTAGGATATGGGTAGGGGGCCCCCTATCCCACCCTCATTTTCGTCGCTTGCCCCCCACCCCAACCCGACCCTCACGAAATTCTCTCCCACGCCACCCAAACCAACTGACTCAACCAAACCCTCATGAAATGCTCTCCCATTTTCACCCAGACTTAGAGATGTGTGCGGTGCGGTTCAGGTAATTTGAGAGTAAAATTACAAATCGAATGACGGATTAGTAGATTAGCAAATTATGGTTTGAGCGATTTTGCGCGAATTGGCGAATTGAAGAATATTCTAACCAATTATCAAACATTTACGTAATATATAACACTAATTTGCATAATATTATATAACACAAACTAATTTTACATAATATGTTTCATATATATAATTACTAATTTGTAACAAATTTCACATTTTAAATTTCTTTTACATTCATTTTTACTTTGATATTTCATTAAAGGTTAAAAATAATATATGTATTAATTATAGTGGAGCGGAGCTGTTTCGAAGGCGGATTATAAATTTTAAAATTTAATTCGCAGTTAATGAATAGAGCGATACAAATTGATGCCGATCGGTACAATTTTAACAGATTTGACGGTATTTTGCACAACCCTACCCAAACTCACAAATGTAACCCCCACCCCCAACCTTACCTGATATGCAACACAATTAGAAATTTAACAAAAATATTAAAACTCAATAATTAAAACTAGAAAATGATATTTATTATTAAAAAAATATATTATAATAGAAACTCAATAATACATTATATAGATATTATATATTCTATAAAAATTTAATAACAAATTATACACATATTACCTATATATGTAATATTATTATTTATTTATTACTATGTTTGCTGGTCATATACAGATCGGGTAAAAAAAATACTCTTTCATGCTCCTGACCTGAACCCAATCGGGTTTTTCAAAAAAATAAATAAATTTGACCCTACACTATGCAACAACCCCTGAACCCATTAGGGTCAAGGAGAGTTGGGGACCCGACAGATCTTGCTACTTTGTCATCCCCACAAATATCATTTTTTAAATCATAACTAAAAAAAATTGAATCATAACAAAATATCAAATAAGTGACAACCAACATAATAATCACGCATTTAATGGTTATCTACAAAAATATCTCTAATGTTAAATTACTAAACTAACCCTTCCATTAACATCAGTTAGTCATAGGAAAGGTCAGTGTAATTTCAGAAAAAAGATGAAAGGCTAGTGTTATTGTCAGGAATGTCAAGGGATGTGGCTGTAATTTACCCTAAATGAATTTCCTTTTGCAACAAAACTAAAAGGAAAAAAAATAATAAATAAAATAAACAACAATGATTCATCCTCCTTTTCCCTCCACCCCCTTTGACCCCCTCTCTCTCTCTCATTGGTTACCTTTTCTTTTTCTTTTTCTTTTTCTTTTTCTTTTTTTCCTGCTCCTCCAATCACCACCCGCCACGTGGCAAGGGGGGGGTGAGGGGGTGACCCCCAAAAAGGGGTCCCAAGCATTATTCTAAAATAAATTTGCTCCCTGATTGCATGTTCGAAAAGATTTCTGAAAAATTCAACTTATTACTTGTTTTGACAACCTAATAAAATAACTAAAATTAAAAAAAAAAAAAACAAATCAATTCTTTTTTTATTTTTTGACTTTTTTTTTTTTGTAAAGTATAAAAATTAATTAAAATATTTAATTTTTAAAATAACCCGTGTCAACTTTATAACAAGATGACACACAATTATTTTACCTAAAATATTAAAATAATAATAAGAAGGAGAAAAAGAGAAAGTAATTATATCACCCCATACAATTGAAAAGACAGTCACATAAGATATACACTGTAACTATTAAATAATTTCTTATCAAATTAGGGATGTCTTAGAGCCAATGTTTTGAATATCGATTCGTTCATTGAATCAGAAAAGGGACTAGGACATGAGTTTGTGGTTCAATTGTCAGGTCAATCAGAATTGAACTGAAATTGAATCGTGATATTATAGTTATGTCATAAATATATTAAAAATATATGTGTCACGATCTCATTTCGCCCTTAGTAGAATGGTCCCGTGATGGCCAGTAATCCGAGATTACCAAAGGCCAACTTACAAAGATTCACACACAATCAGAGTATGCATATGGGGCTTACATGTGCAGAAGCAATATATTTAAATCTAATTAGTCCATAAGAGCTGTGCATAGATCAAATGAAATGACATACATCTTAATATAGTTTTACAACTTGAATACAAATAAAATAAAATACGTGTTACATCTTGATCAAAAGGTTTCTCAAGCCGACATATACAAAATACATGAAATACAAAGTTAAGAAGTATAGTCTTCAAGATGCTAGCAAAATGAATCAGAATACAACTTGCAAAACACATCTAGGCGTCACCGCCTTCTTACTCGACACCTACATATATATAAGGAGAGGGTGAGCTTGGATACCCAGTGAATGATATTAGTAATAAAAGGTTAAATGAATGATATCTGAGATCTTTATCAAAACAATACATATCATAGCTTGTACAAAATCAAGGGATGAACCAAGTTCATCTATCAAATCTTTCAAAGCTTCTTGGATGTTAATAACATCTACATAATACCAAACAATGACATTCCGGACAAACAAACCCACGCGAAAAATCGTCAGTGGCAAAACAAGGGAATAATCGACCCAGAATCGATTATACACATCCACCCGCACAAGGCTGTCGGTGGGGCCATCCGCACAAAACCGTCGATGGCAGAGATCTCTCAAACGCGCTAGTTGCATTATAGTCCCTTAGCACTAAGGACTTTCCAAGAATGTCATCAAAACAAAGCTAATACTTTATACAAAAACTAGGGATAATCATTCATGCTTGATCAAATACTTTTCCAAAACGAAGCAAGGCTTTATCAAAACTTTATAATATAACTTTATTAAAAATACCACTCACATAGCTCTTCAGACGTCGGGGTTAAAGCAAGGGTCCAAGTCCTACAAACACATGGCAAAGTCTACTAATTGCACTTCAAGAAGACAAGAAAGAATGCTCAAAGATGGATATGAAATGCACTCTCAAGACAAGACCTACATGAATGCAAATGATCCTGGCATTTCTTTCAAAACTAGGTCAAGTCAAAGCAAAACATGCTGGAAGTTAAAACACTGTTTTTCATCTCGGGAAAAACATGCTGGGTACCAACCAAGTCTTTGCAGAGGTCCCACACCTCTTGGCCGAGGTGTGGTTACCAAGGCTTCGGCGAACGGCTGTCTGCCGAGGTGTTCATGCAAGATAGACTAATGGTGCAAGTGATCATGCAAGGTAGGCCAAGGTGAGATACGATGCTTGCCTTAAGTGCGAGATCTAGGCAAGAGTGGTCTTGGTGACCACACCTAGGGAAAGGTGAAGTCTAGAAATCTGGGTTTCTTTCCTTGAAGAACATGAAGAACATGTATGCTAAAATCATAACTTGTTATTACAAAATCTGAGATTTCATGCTATGAATTCAAAAACACGGACCTTGGTACCCACACTTGAAGATCTTATAAAAACAAATACAAAAACATGGTTCTTGATACAAACTTTCAGATCAAAACATAGTTTTATTTCAAGAACACAAGAACATCATTTTCTCTTTCTAAAACAAACTTTTAAACTAATGCATGGCTCATGAATCATGCTAGATCATGCAATGCGACCGAATAAACATAAAGAATAACAAGAGTAAATCAAGAATCTAACCTCAACACTCAGATCAAACGGTTTAGACTCTAAGGATCAAGCTTGGAAATCTACTTCTCTCTCAAGAACTCCTTTTCCTCTCTTCCTAGAGCTTCTCTCTCTTCCTAGGACAAAGATATGACAAATGATGTGGGTTTCTCTACTACAAGCAGACTTAACCTCTGCCGGGACACGTGGCACCACCGGATTGGGTTTCCTTAAAAAGGTGACTGAATGACGAGACAAGAGCATGACAAAGTATGTACAACAAGTAAGGTGACAAGAGCACTCTGGTAAGGCGAGGATCTCGGGTTAGAACATCGGCTTCGGCAAAAGGGGTCTCAATGATCTCGGCTAGAAAGGATAACACTTGGCCTAGTTGTGCCACACCTCGGTCTAGGTCATACCAATCCAGGAACAAGATCACCAGGTGCAGGGATCAAAGATTTAGGATGTCTAGATGATAACATCTCGGCCTAGATGGTACACATCTCGGCCTAGGTGATGCACATCTCGACCTAGATGACGATATCTCGGCCAATATGCCAGGGCGAAGGTAGAGGTCAACCAAAGTGGATTCCAAGATGGTCCTAGATATAAGAGGTTCAAGGGTGTGACCTAGGCTAAAGATGACCTCGACTTAACACACACCAAGCAAGGAACAAAGCATGCAAGCAACACTTAGACAAAACAAATCAAGGTCTCCAAATGCAAGTTTAAGCAAGATAAAGATCATACAAATGCATGTGAGCACGACTAAGACAAAGTAAGGATTGTTGCAATATGTATATTAAAAATCTATATAATAAAGCATAAGAGTTTTTAAAAATGTGTTAAAATGTCTTAGAGATACATTTGTTTCAAAAGTTGAGATTAATTTCCAAATTCAACCTAGAGTTAAAGATTTCTTTAATTCTCCAACCCACCTACTTTCTTTTTTCCTTTTTTTGTTCACTCATACATTCTCTCTCTCCTGCCCACCTTCCTTCCTCTTTTCTTTTTATTATATTATTATTTTTGTTTTCCTTACTATTTTTTTCCCCCTCCTTTTTGCTTACTTATTTTATTTACACCATGCCTTCAGGCACGGACATACACTAGTGTAAGGGGTTGTTTGGTTTGTGTGATGGGCTGAAAAATCACAAAAGAACAAAAAAAAACCAAAAAATTACAAAAAGACAAAAAAAAAAAATCCACTATTCCAAAGCTAAAAAACCAAAAAAAACCAATTAAGAATACCAAATGAACAAAAAAAGTCTCAGATTAAAGAAGTCATTGTCAAACGAAGGCTAAGTATAAAAATGATTTGAAGCTAACTGATCATAAGCTAATTCACAATCACAATGCACCACTAATATTAATAATTAACTTTTTTTCAATGCGGGAATATTAATAATTAACTTAATCTATGTTTTTGACCTAAGAATTCACGCATACAATTAAATAATCAAAATGCAATATGTATTCCAAAATTTCACATGAGTTTACCTGATATTTAATACTCAACCCACTGCAACCTTGACATGTTACTCCAGGAAATAAAGATATAATAAATGCTTCAATTGGAGAGATAACGAATACTATTGCAGAGAACAGCCCAAATTAACCCCTCGACTCGAGCCCTACTGAAATCTTCATCAGAATCGCGTCTCTCGGTCGCCAGATTCCAACGATTGAACAAAGAGAGTGGCTGAAATCAACAAACCAAGAAGAAGAGAGAAAGAGGCTGAAAATCCCTCACCTTGCCCGTATTCCAGAACCTGCATGTGAGCCCTAGAAATTTGGATTTTTTTGAGTTTTGTATGTGTTGCACAAAGCTGGCCGGTTATCAAAACCTAGTCTGGTTTGCCGGTTATTCTGGTTAAACCGGCGATTCTTTTGATTTTTACAATCTAAGCCAGTTTTGAGTCTAGAACGAGTTTGGAGGTTCATTCAGACCAGAATTAGGACCGGTCACTAGTTCAACCAGCCGATCCGATCTGGGTTCCTAAACATTGCTTAGAGCATCTTCAACATTTACTGTTTTTTCTTTTCATCAAATTTGAGTAAAAGCTTAATCTGATATTGAGCTTTCCAACGGAGAATATTAAATTTTCATCAAATCACCGGTCGACTGGAAGGATGTCCGGTCGGTCAACCAGCCAGTGTAAAATCGGTTGGTCGTTCGATACTCCTGTACTAACGGTTATCTACAATAATTTGATGAAAGGCTCTAGGCATCCTCAATTTAATGAAAAGTTTAAGACATCCTCAAATTGGTACTAAACTGATGAAACGGTTTCATGAAATTAAATTTGATGAAAGGTTGGAGACGCTCTTATAAAATTTGTACTCCAACCAACAATGAGTTGTTGAAGAAATTCATAAAGACATGCGTGTGCGGTGGATGTTTTTCACAGGTTAATTACACTATGATTATTTACAATAAGATCCCCTCAATTATTCACTACTGTTATCTCTTTTATTTAAAAATTCATACGTTTTAATCCTTATTTTAGTAGAAATAATACGATACATTATTTTTTTTATTTATATAATTAATAAATTATTAATAAAAAAGGACCAAATTGTTATATAAATTAAAATCTGAAAGAAATTGTCACCATAACTATGTCAAAAATATATGATTAATTGTATTTTTTTTTTCAAGGGTCCAGCTCTTCTCTAGTACGGAAACAGATTGTATGGTGCTATTGGCAGTGATGGCCTAATTCCGGGCACATCTCGATGATCCAAACTGTTAATGTCTAGAGCTTGTCGAGTACATCATCCTTGCCAAACATTAGGTTAGTCAAACATCGATAACCACTTGATCGGCTTGCATTTGTGTTTACGATTTATTTTTAAAATCATAATTGTGGTTGAATCAAATGTAAGTTGATCAAATGGTTCTCGATATCCAATCAACGTAATTTTTTACAGAAATAATGTACTCGATGAGATTTACACATTCAATGGGTTGAATCATTAAGATGAGCCCGAAATTGAGCCCATTACGACCTAACAACACCATTCAGTCCGATTTTGGACCAGAGAAAAACTGTTGCTTTTTTTTCAAATTTTAAAGAGGTGGACATATTTTATTAGGTAAATTACAAATACACCCCATGTGGTTTGATTAAAATATGGATTGGCCTCAATAATTTTAGAAATTACAAACACTCTTTTGTCAAAAAATTTTATTTAATAAAATTAACAGAAAAAAATAAAATTTCTAACTACTTTCTTATATAATAATAAAATTATATGAATTATTAATTAAAATATATTTATAATATCATTAAAAAATGTTATTGAGTTAATGATTTATTAATAAAAAGGGTCATATGTTATAGGATTAGAAACTTGAAGGGGTGTGATGTAATTTTTAAAATTAAAGGAGACAATCCGTATTTTAAGTAAATATCAGGGAGTATATTAGTAATTACCCAATTTATTATGTTGGAAATTGGGTTGAGTTTCGGACCCGGGTTTGGGCGCCCATGGTGGCATGACCCATATAGTAGCCTTATCAGTTTGAATATCAAACCACATTTTCCTGGAAATAAGGATATCTCATCTCTTGCGGAGATAGAGTTGTGGGTGGTTACGTCTCTTGCATCTATACATATTACGTATAACGTGATATGGGTTTTTAACCAAATAGTTTTCTGGAAAACTCTCTCTAGCTCTCTGTCATGCGAGAATAACCATGCCTTTATACTGTGAATAGTGTGGGTAGTTCTCTAATAGTTCTACCACATTACTGAGAATTATTCAAGTTCATCAATGTAGGCACGTGATTCACCCACATGATCCATGGATTCGGTTTGAGGGTAAAAAGTATGCCCGAATTCGTTTATTTCAGCAATGTATTATTTCTTATGTTTCCTACATTGGTATAAGAACCATTGTTGGGTGTTTTCATGTTATTTATGCATAAATGTATGTATAGATATGATTTGTGCATAAAAATTGAGGTTGTGTTTGGTTGTATTTTCAAAATATATTTCCACCCGTCCATTTGTGCTTTACGTTTGGATACAATTTTCAAATCATAATTCCACCATACAATTCAAAATACATCTCAACTTCTCGTTTGGCAGATTTCTCCCTTCATTTCTCCACTGTGAAAAGCTTCCAATGGTACATACTCAGTGTCTTTGGTCTTCTCTATTTCTGAAAAGCTTCACGTGCAAAGAAATTTAAAGTTGAACTTCACGAGTCATCTTCCTCTCTTTGAACGATCATAGCTCAAGATTCTTTACGGGTCGTGTTTCTCTCTATGAACTAAGACCTTCAAATCCAAACCATGTTTGTGAACCCCCTCCCCACCCATAAAATCGCATCCACCAGCTCCCACAAATCAAGTGAGTTGCAGTTTGTGCATTGTGGAAGATTCACTCTCTGAGCAACAAAACAACGACAAGACCAAGGTCAAATAAATCACAAATTTTTCTCAAATTTTAAATTACAACTCACTAATTTCCTCAAATAGTTCCAAATTCATTCCCAATTTATCTGTGTCAGGCCAAATTTGTGAAGCGTATTCTCGAATCAAACGCCTATCGAAGAAGCGCACATCCACCCACTGTACCCACTCCGTCACCGGTGACAACTATTCCACTCCTACTGCTTTGGTACGTATATCCTTCAATCGATTTACTAGTCGTATATCCTTCAATCCTTCAATCAATCTGCTATGTAATAGCTGAGAAGCAGAAATGGGTTCTGATATGTCAAACTGGTCAACCGCTAGGACAATTAGCCGGTCGTCCCACCGATCTTTCGGTTGGTCGACCGCCAGTCTAGTTTCCTCTCCTCTAGGTCGACCGCCACTCACCCCCTTTGATGCTTCTCTTTTTCTGCTCTCCTTCTGCTTATTGTTTATTGTGTACACTTCTTTCACAAACTTTTTGCATGCAATATTCTACTTTTTCTTGTTGTATCTGTTTTTCCTAACACTGTTAACAACTTCAATTGATGAATTTTTTTTCCTACCAAAACATAATTGTAGATGATTCTTACATTGTTAATTTTTAATATCCAATTCAAATTAGTTTAGATATAAATTGTATGTTGTTAGATGGATGGCAACAATTCTGATGACAATCAGGACACAAGAATGTGAAGTTCCAGAATTGAAATGAAGCTAACAAACATGTTACGAGACGAGGTACAAAAAAATCAAACAACAGGCCATAGTATTATGTGGACAGTTAGGCATTAGAACCATTTTACAACTGAGTTACAAAATCTATATGGGTTTCGATACACACCAAAACAGGTGAGACAAAAATATCAGTAGCTGAAAGCTGATTACCAAACCTTCAAGCTATTGCAGGCATAGACCGGTTTGGGATGGGATCCCATTGTAGGAACGGTTGTTGCACCTGATGAATTTTGGGATAAGGTATTGAATTAATCTGTACCCTTTTCAATTTTTTTTTGTAACATTTGATCACACGTTTTAATATTTTCAATTGTTGTAGGCAACAAAAAATGTTAAGAAATTTATGACAAAAGGATTTGAGTATTTTCAAGAAATGACCAAAATTGTTGAAAACTGTTGTGCCATAGGGGCCTTGGCCCGTGCATCCACACAAGGAGCCCCTGACTCTGATGAAGATGATGAAATACTTAATAAATTTTGGTCACCTGGAGATAGTGGGAGTAATGCAGCTGAACCTATTGCTGTTGACTTGTTCGGCGATGAGTACATGGAACCATCGAAGGGAAAAAGTCACAATATGGGCTCTACAAATAGCCAGACTGATAGTGATCATTCTTAAAGGTCACGGTCAAGTGGCTTTGATGATGTTTGTGCAGCTTTCACTACCTACGTACAGGCAAAAACAGAACATTCCCGTGCCCGATCAACAGACACAAAGGCTGTAAGTGCAGGTGGTGATGACTATTCCCTTGATGGATGTCAAGATGCCCTGTTAGAGCTTGGGGACATACCACCGGTCCAATTCATTAGGGCACTGACACTATTCAAAGACAAGGAATGGCGGAGGTTTTTTATTCGTACTCCTGCCCATATGCACCTAGCTATGATCATAGCTTTACAGTGAAGGGAGAAGTTGTGGCTTGATCAAACTTGCGGTTCTCTTTTGTTTTTATTAATTTTTGTTTTCACCTGATGACATGCTCTTTTTTATCCATCTTTGTATGTTTATTTTTATATTTTTCTGAAATTGTTTCTGTTTTACATTTAGATATGCTTTTATTTTTCTGCGTTCTTTCATGTCTGTTTTCTTATTTCTGCTTCAACTTTCAATTTTACACACAGCATACAATATGAAAAGGTAGTAATGACAATATGACTAAATATTAATATGTTTTTTCTTCGCATGTATATTTTCATTTAGTTCGATAAATGACTAAGACCGACAAATTGTAGCCAGTGGTTAATTTTAGTGTCACCAATAATGGTAACAGTTAGCATGTTGTTAATCATTTTTTTTTTATAATTATGTGTTATTGTGATGTAGTTAAAACAATATGTCATCTGACACAGAAAATAATGCAATAGAGAGGTCATCAAAGGAGGATGAGGTTATTGAAGATTTTATGAATTTTTTGATGATTGTTTTTATGAATGAGCATATGAATGCATCAACAACATACAATCGCAGCAAACTTGTCCATTTAAAGGTGATGATTACACCTTCAGTTTATAAAATGGCCATCCAGAAATAATGATGGACATCATGGGAATGGATGCCCAAACATTCATTTTATTGAAAGACACCTTACTTTAAAATGGCTTTGTCGAAATTGAACATATGTATATCAGTGTTGAGGAATCGCTTGGCATTTTTTTGTACACTTTCTCACAAAATGACCGGCATAGACTACTAGCCGATAGATTTCAACACTTCACTGAAACTATTTGTTGGCACATCAAAATCATTACACGAGTACTGTGCAAGCTTGCATCAACGGTTATCAAACCACGTAACCAAGATGAGATACTGGCAAAAATTTTAAATGATATGAGATTTTTTCCTTGGTTCAAGGTACGACTACATGTTTGTCCTGTAAGTTTTCAATAACAGTAACAAATTATTATTATTTTTTTTAATGTTTTAAAAGTAATATCTAGGTTTGTTTTGCGTTTAATGTCAAACTAATATATTTCAAGTAGGAATGTGTCGGTGCTATCGATGGCACATTGGTAGATGCATGGGTCTCTGCCTCAAGACAAAATATATTCCGTGGTCGCAAAGCTACGGTATCGCAAAATGTACTCGCAGTTTGCGACTTCGACATGTTGTTCACATTTATCAATTCTGGATGGGAAGGTAGCACCCACGACAACGCAATTTTAATTGACTCAATTACAAGAGCTGATCTACATTTTCCACACCCACCCCATGGTGAGTGTCACCAAATAACATACTGTACTGTCTTAAATGTTGATTTTTGTGTACATGTATTTGACAGAACATTGTCGACATTATTTACATGTAAACAAGTATTATTTAGTGGATGTTGGCTTCAAGAACATGCCTGGATTTCTTGCCCCATTTTGTTCCCAATGCTATCACTTGCAAGAGTTTTATGGCCGTCATTATTCTAGACCCAATGAATCGTTCAACCATTGACATTTGTCGTTATGCAATGTCATAGAAAGAACATTTGGTGCTCTGAAGAAGCGCTTTCCAATATTGCGGTCCATGCCAAATTACATGTCCACAAGACAAGGACCCCTCGTGATTACCTGTTGTGTAGTGCACAATTGGATCCGTTTGCATGCAGCTATGAATCCATTCTTCATGGAAGCTGATAATGAAATGGCGGCAGAAACGACAGCAGACGGGTTTGTTGGAGGCCAAGTTGACTATGTTGACATGTCACAATATGGGTTGACGTACCAATCGAACTTCAAGGATGCAATTGTTACTGCTATGTGGCAAAATCATGTTGGCCATGGGTAGATTTGTGATGTGAAGAAATAATGTGAATTTCGTAGTATTGTATGTATTATTACATTCCTTTTTTTTTTTTTTTTTTAAATGTGTACAATGCAAATGTAGTTTGAACCATACTCTTTAAAAGTGTTATCCAATTTTAATCTTCAACTACAAAGAACATTTCTTTTTGCCAAAAAAATAGGACAATTATGTAACTACTTTTGTCAATTCTTGAAATTTGGTAACGGTGGATTAATTTAACCTTTCAGTAAAACAAAAATATTAAAAAAAACATTTTAAAATTCATCTGTCTCGTTGGTGTTCTAAAAACCAACCATAATTTAGGGAAAAAATATGATTGTAGACATATTTTTGTTGTATATTTAATAATAATAAAAAAAGTGACTTATTCCGAAAGGTTAAGTAGTATCAAATGCGGTACCAACTTATAAATCAGACATACATTCTCATACCTATAATTAGGTGCTATGCACAAGTTACATATTTTTAGAAACTTTCCATGAAAAATTAATGAGTAAAATACTAATAGTTATTTTTGTTACATTTAATTCAATTTAATTTTTACTAAATATTTTCTTATTAAATTTTTTTTTTATAACTATTATTTTACTGAAAATTTTGCTAATAGTGTTAGTAATTGTGTTATTTTATTAAATATTTTATAACTGTTATATAGTTACTAATACTGTTATTTTATTTTAAATTTTACTGAAAAGTTGTGCAATAGTGAAGGGAAAAGTTTGGTTATAACTGTTTTTTTTTTTTAATAATTAATTTTTCCAATTAAATGTTAAGAAGAATTTGGTTAACAGTGTTTTTTTGGTTAATAAATATTTTTTGAATTGAAATTTGAAAAGAGTTCGGTTATGACTATTGGTGCATTATATGAATGTAAAACTATTCTCAAAAAAAAAAAAAGTAATTAAATTTTAGAATCAGACGTAAATAGAACTATAAATAACATTAAAAAAAACAGCAAGGAATTGTTGAACATTTTTCATTTCAAATTAGGACAAATTAATTAAAACTTTTATAAATACGAAGTTGAGGAATCATAATGGTTATATACGTATAAAAAATGTATAAATCCACAACACCAATCTATTTGAATTCTATTTTTGGACTTTATACTCTTAAAGTGTTATCCAATTAGCATTTGGACGTAGAAAGAACAATTGTTTTTATAAAAAAAAAAATTGACATTTCATGTTTTTTTTTAAGATAAACAATTTTTTTTTAAAGTGTTATCCAAACTTTTGTTATCGCTCCAACAAAATAACATTTATATTTGACATTTTATAAATAAACAAACAATTGCAGTTACACCAATACAGCATACAATTTTGAAGATGATACTCTTACACTATGCTTCATAGCCCAATGGGTAGTCATTAAAAATAAATAAATAAATAAATAAACAGATAGGTGCATCATTTAAAAATAAAAACAGACAACAGTAAATTATAAGGGAAAAAAAACACACAAAAAATACAATGACAAATGGTGCTTACATCCATGAACCAAAAAATTAAGAAAGAAAAAAAAGGAAACCAACAAGTAAGAACAGAAAGAACTAGTACATCTGCAGCACAACTAAAAATCACAACATGCGTCAACCATTTAATCGCTCATTGAAACAAATTAAGCGTCATTGTCAGGTGGTGGTAAAGGTAGAAAGAAGTAGTGATGGTAGACCTAAGTCACTCGATGGTCAATCTGATCAATGCGGTTGCTTGCCACTTCATCACGTCTTTCAGTGTCTATACGAAACTCACCAAGTTGTTGAATTAGTGAGTTCTGAGTTGCGACAAATGCGTCGAACCGATTACCCAATGCATTAAACTAATTAGCCATTTGTTGTTCCCATTGTACGCGCTGATTGTGTCGTTCTTGTTCCAGCACCAAATAATCAGTCCAGTATTGGAGTTGTTGATTTGGTGGCATGGCATTGTCATTGGGGTCTTCGGGATCATCAGCTATTGGTGCATTTGCAACATTAATAGATCCCAATAAGTTGTCAGCGCTACCAGCTCGGGTCAGTGTATACTCTAAAATTGGTGAAGTGATTTTCATATCCGCTTCACCTACAAGGCTGACATGATAAGCTTTGAAAAATTTTGGTTAACAGAGCTCCAAAAGGTAGTGACGGCCACTGAGAGTACCAAGATTTGCAACCACCATTTCCTTCAGTATTATGTAGCATAAATCTAATGTTTGTCCAACTTCAAAAAAATATAACAAATAAACATTATAAAATAAAACAACATCAAAATGTCCTTTTTTGGGAGTGACATTTTCGACTATCCATTGATGAAGAATACGAAGGTGGGGTTTCAAATGTCTTGCTTGAAATTAGTGCTGGGAAATCGGTTCTCACAAATTGTAGTATAAAACTCACTTACATCATTAACAATGTTAACTAGGTCAGACTCACTCTGAAAATGACTTTGCAAATCCCCTGACTAAACTCCAATAATTTGTGCCAAAGTGTGAGGGTTCAGTGTGATTAGTTTACCTTTGACATAAGATATCAAACTATTCTCTCCAACTTCTCCCTCAGTAGGTCTCAAGTGAAGGTAAAATAAATACACAAGACGTGGATATACCTTTTGTGGTAAATTGATTAAAGGTAGCCATCCTATCGTCTCCAGTCTACCAACCAACAAAAGATCATATTAAGAAGGTATATTTACCCTTCTCCCGGTAACAATTGGTCGGTTGGCAAAATTTGGATAAGCTTGTTTATGATTGTATGTGAGAAAATCAATAGTTAGATAGGTCTGCTCTTGTTGGCGTGGTGGAGGGTTAGAGGTTTGGCCACATTTTGGTCTGGCTCTTTTTGTTCTTCGCATGACTTATGAACGTAAACAAAAGGATAGCAAAAGGTAACAAAAATGTATGAAAAATGTATAACAAAATATATGAAAATGGTGTGCAAAAGGTAAGCAACAGATTGCCAAAGCTCAACCTCGGGTTGAGTCTTGCTGGAAGCTGGAACAGGCGAAGCCGGTTGACCTGCCGAATGACCCATCGGTTGACCGCCGGGTCAACCTGTTTGGTGAACTTTTCGGCTTATTTCTACAGCTCTGAAATTGTGAACAGCTTTGAAAGAACCTTTGATCAAAACTCTATGATCTGGTTGTATTGATACTATTTGAATAATGAATTTTCAATGAAGATGGTGAAGAAGTTAGTAAAAGTTGTGAAGTAATGAAGTTGTTGAAGATGGTGTTGCTGAAAGTTGTGAAGTGAAGTTGTTTATGGCACCCTAATAGTTTAATTAAATACTACATAAATATATAAATATAATTATGGTTGTATGTGATAATATATTATTAAAATAAATAAATAAATAGTATATAATAATTTGAAGAATTGGACCAAGATAAAACAACGCCAAAAGTTAAATAAATAAATATAAAAGTAAGAGTAAATAAATAATAATAGTAATAACAATAATAAACAACAATTAAGGAGAAGATTTGTAAATTTTCTAGAGAGATGGTATGTAAGCCATGTGTACCGTACAGTAATTAAGGAGAACATTTGCAAATTTCCTAGAGAGATGGTAAGTAAGCCATGTGTACCGTCTAGTTGGTAGGGGAGGTGAGTCATCAAGTTGATTCATCATCACACAAGGTAAGTCATCACCCAAGAGTGTCTATATAGAGGGGAGGGGACTGTGGAAGTAAGTAAGGGGGAGGTGAAAAAAAAAAAAAAGATCACGTAGGAGTGCTGAAGATAGGAAACTTAGAAGTAAGAAAATTTGTGATAGTGAAAAGTAAAAGTTAAGGGTCAATATTAAGGTGAGTTATATTATATCTTGAGTCACCATAATATATTTTACGTATATTTTGGGTTACCATAATTTATTTTACGCAATCTATGTTTTATAAATTATATTAATATTTTGATTACATTAATTATTTTCTAAACTCTATTTGCTTAAATTGAGACCCATGAATATGTTTGTTTAACTTTTAGAAAATATTTGACAATGATTTTAAAACCAATTATGTTTTGTAAGTACCACTACGAGAATCCTATGCCTTGAGGGATTTAAATAATCATTGGCCTCCGTTTGACCACTTTGTGGTCCTCTGTTTGTCATGGGTCTATTGACCTCTGTTCTGACTGTCACTCATGTGACCTGTGCTCTGTTCTGTTTTGTACCGTGGTTATGGTTATTTACTTAGGTAATTTTTGTATTTCAGTTTCTGCCACTTAAATAATTTATTTATTCAAATTATGTAAATGTTTTAGCTTAACTAACCATCCATGGTTATTTTTGTGTTTCCTATACTCTTGGCATAATATTTCTCATTCTACTGTGTGCTTATAATTGTTACCCTTTCAGGTGATGAGATGTAAGGAAGACCTGTAACCTCGTGTAGTAGAACTCGTATAAGAATTTGATGCTAATCCGTTATTTTGTGTTTTTTTTTTCCTTTCCTTTTCTTTCTTTTGTTTTTTACTGATGGTCAGTCGCTGAATAATAAAATAATAAAAGCCCCATAGATGTACCTTCTTTTATTAAAATAGTCGAATGAAGTAAATTTTCTACTTAATTATTTTCTTACTTCCATTTTGCCTTCGCCTATGCCATTTAATTTATTAAGCCTAGAATCAATTAGTAAGTTGCAATTCCAACCCTAAGCCCCTGAGGTTGGATCGTGACATTGTTGGTTAGCAGAGTGATATAAAGCCTCAGTCAAACAAATGGTCAAAAAACACACTGCTAAGTTTTGGCTTCTTTTTTTTTTTTCCTCTTTTATCGAAAACTGACCAACTATTTTGGCTTTTTTTTTTCCTTTTATCGAAAGCTGACCAACTGAGATTTTGCAGAAGACTGATGGCTCTGCAGAACATGAGTTAAATTACAATGTTGTCCTTTTCATTTTTTTCTAACATATGAATTTAGTATTCTCTGAAAGAGGGGTAATGTGGTCATTTCAATGTCAAACACATCAATGAATAGCCACACTAATATTATTGATGGTATTTCCACTTCATGGGTGAAATGGACAGGTCTGGCACAATAATGAAGGTGAAGACAACAGTATAGGTTCACAGATTTTTCATAAAATTTAACAAATGAAAAAATATTTAAGTAGCGTTTGATAATGTTTATATTTTTGGTTTATAGTTACAAAAATTTTATCAATTAGTTTTTATTTATTTTTTAAAAAATATAAATTACAAACACGTTTGGTTTGAATAAAATATTTATCGTCCAAATTTTACAAACATATAAAAAAAAAAATTATTCAGGTCTAAAATATTTATTTTTATTTTTTATTATTTTATGACAATGAGATCATACACATTATAACTGAAAAAAATAATTATTAAAATAAATTGGGAAAAAATTAATTGAAAAAAAATTAATTAAAAAAAAGTAATTGGAAAAAAATTAATTGAAAAAAAAATTATTTCAAAAAAAAAATTAATTGAAAAAAAAATATTAATTCATTTTTTGAATTGAATTTTAAAAAGAGTTTGGTTATGAATATTGATCAAAAATTTTAATCGAGTTTTGAATTGTGTGTTTAATTATGATTTTTAACTTTTTGAATTAAGTTTTGAAAAATCTTTCTAAAATCATAACCAAACAAATTTTCTTATTTCACATATCACATTAAACTTTCAAAACTCAATTCCACACTCTATTCAAAAACCATAACCAAACAAATTTTCTACACTTAAATCATAATTTCAAAACTCACAAACTCAAAATGTAACTCTATTCTCAAATCATATTTAGAAAACTCTATCAAATATTACCTAATATTTTTCAAGCCATCTCTGATCATCCTGAATTTCATATATGTTGTAGTCTATATTATTTAAATCATATCTGTAAATTTTTACAAAAATGAAACGATTAAATTTTGAAAAAAATAAAAATTTATATTTAATTTTCATAACTTTAACTGAATGCTATTTTTACATTTTTTGTTTTCATATTATTAAAATTATATATTTAAACTTATAGATTGAGAGAAATCATAAACCCTAACTTGGATTCGTTTTTATATTTGTGGTGGTTTATTCCAGAAGATGAAATGCAGAAAAATCTGCACCCCCACTGACAGTGGTAATTGACGTGTTGATGCGTGTGTGCTGACGTCAACACCGACGTCATATGTTTTGGTAAGCGTTGATGCAGGCACTGTTAAGGCTTTGTTTGTTTGTTTTTAATTTTAAAACTACTTTAATTGCTTCTATATTATTCTTTGCAACTCTGATTGAAACATGGCTTCTACTATTGGGCTCATAATTCATTTATTTTTTTTTATGAAAAGTAAAATATTTTTCATCAATGAATAATTCAATTTGTTTTACGTTAAATTGCTCTTGGGAGAGCATGATTTGAATTATGAACTTGGAATAGACTATTGTTATGTAATATTATTTACTAGTATAATTTTTGTATTTTTCAAATTTTGTAATATTTATTTTTGATTTTCTGTGTAATTATTAATTACTTGTAATTCTAGAAAATTGCAGAAATTATAAAAATATGTTATGACATTATTTAAATATTGTATACAACATGTTAAGTTCTTTTTAACAATTAGAACTTGTATTATGTTGTTATTTTAATAGCATGATTTATTTATATTGGTGAATTTTAATTATATGATTAAATATTTTGACATGTTTTCTTTTACGAATTACATTGAGATGTTATCATATGGAGTTACATATTTTATCATGCTTTAAATATGCCATAGTTAGTGGGAGGTTATTCGGTCGAGAGAAATTTTTGTAAATTTACTCCCGAAAACTAATATTTTGCGCATAAATTAAATTAAATTTTAGATAATTATCAGTTGTGGCGTAAGAAATGATTACGAACATAGCAGATTTCAATCTTGCGACTTGTGCAATATTGTCACCATTTTATTTAGATTTTTGAGGCAAAATTATATTGTGATATGGTAATCAAATTAATCCTAATGTACATTTTTTTTTCTTTTAAACGACTTAACCTATGGAAGTTAATTTGGTTGACTTAGACTTAGTAGAGATGTTCAAATGTGAACAAGGTAATCCTAATCTTTAGATGAGCAGAAAGTCTTAGAGACTTTAAATCAGACCTTAATTGAGCCAAAGTAAGGAAACATAACTCAACGTCACCGTGGTTCTATTGCCTTGTTTAGTGCAATAAAAATTGGTGTGTGCGCTATGATTAGCGGCATGCTAAGCAGTTTTGATTAGTGAGTTTGGAGTTGTGGGATTTGCAAGGTCTCAATAAATTTAGATGTGATCCTGACTATTGAGCTAGGTAGACTGACTTGTAATAATGTTACATCATTGGATGAAGCAACATCCAAGAGTCACGTTATCCAAGAAATGTGAACTTAAATGAGTTAATCATTAAGTGTAAGACGAATGGCCAATATGAGCAATGTTTTGCTCTCTACCCAATTGATGAAAGTGGATAGAGCAAAATTTCACACACTATGAGAGTGTGCGTTGAAGTATCACTTGGAGTTAATAGATTAGCACTTAGAAGCTGTAAAATCTATTAACACTAAGTGAGAAGATTAACGCCTAGTGGCTACAAAATCTATTAACACCGCCAACTTGTCTAAGTATGGACACTTGTTGTTTCTACACTTGAGTGTCAGACATGAGGAGGTGTTTCTTTGTATGATTCCTTAACTAGGCTAACGCTATTGAATGGCGTTTACCACTAAGTGCAAAAGTTACTGCATAGTAATGAAAAGGTCAAGGCCGACAAGGTTTTTATGACTAAGAATTTGACGCATCGCTCATGAGAGTATTATGTTGAATTGGACTTTTTAACTTAATTCGCGCCTAAGTTACTTCAGGAGTTGTTATAGATTGATAGCTTATTCTCTCATTCTTGTGGATAGTAGAATTAATTGCAACTAACTATAAAGCGAGAAACAAAGATGGCAAGATGAGTATCGTTGTGTTTCAACTAGATGTAGTAAAATGTATAGAGAATAAAATTGACTTGAAGGTGGAGGGGATTATCACTTACTAGTTAAATTTGTGACTTAGGCGCATTTAATATTTCGTTGACATCCTTTTATGATCTAGTGAATATGAGTTACTCATGAGTCATTCCCTAGTTAAACCTTTACACTTGTCTTCAAGAACTCACACATTAGGATGATTGGAATTAGTTTGTGACATTGGTCATGAACCGATGTGTGAAAACCCATCTTTTAATTATTCTTTAAAGAAAATTTATTAATTAATTTTGTCTACAGTCTATCTGAATTATACATTAGTGTAAAAGTTAATTTTAAATTGACTCAATTCAATCACTAACAAGACATTATTAAGAATAATAATTTTGTGGGTGTTCAATATTTGTTGTTTATAAATTATTTTAATTATGATTCAATATAATAACTATTCTTACTAAATACCTTTGTTAAAAATCTTAGTGTGTCAATTTTCAGAAACCCACACACAAAAAAAAAAAAAAAATAATAATAATAATAATAATAATACAAACAAACAAACCATGGGCAAACAACCCATAGTTTCTACCAAACCCACCATCCTTTATAAAATTTAGGGAAGAACTTATGAAAATTAGAGAAAGTCATTCTTAGAACTTGGAGAAAGGGAATGGAATGTTTTTGAGAAAATAAAATAATGGAAAGAATGAAAGGGAGAGAGAGATGTCTTCAATATATATATGCATGCAAGCCTTCCTTGTGCATGCAAGCATTCGGGAGAAGAAAAAAAAAAAAAAGAAGAAGAGAGAAATACCCAAAGCAACCAAGCTTAGTGATAGGAGAGGAAGAAGAGTAGGAGATTAAGGAAGCCAAAATTCTCAACCATTTTGTCACTCTATTACTAAGTAAGAAAACCCTCTCAACCCTCTCATTTTTTTTAATATAATTGAAATTTTTCCGATTATGTACATTTGATACATTGTCTAAAACTGTGTTGAGAATACTCTGTCTTGAATCTGCCAGCATGTTACCCGAATTTTTAGACAATTTTATACTCAAAATTTCGAGATGATTTCTTCTACAAATTTGTTGATAATGATGTCTAGTTTATCCTGAAATTTTCGGAAACAATTTTTGAGCTTTCTACCAATTTATACAAATTTTTAACTAAATCTGAAACAATGTTGAGAATAATCTGTCTTGAATCTGCCAGCATATTACCCGAATTTTTAGACAATTTTATACTCAGAATTTCGAGATGATTTCTTCTACAAAGTTGTTGATAATGATGTCTAGTTTATCCTGAAATTTTCGGAAACAATTTTTGAGCTTTCTACCAATTTATACAAATTTTTAACTAAATCTGAAACAGTGTTGAGAATAATCTGTCTTGAATCTGCCAGCATATTACCCGAATTTTTAGACAATTTTATACTCAGAATTTCGAGATGATTTCTTCTACAAATTTGTTGATAATGATGTCTAGTTTATCCTGAAATTTTCGGAAACAATTTTTGAGCTTTCTACCAATTTATACAAATTTTTAACTAAATATGAAACAATGTTGAGAATAATCTGTCTTGAATCTGCCAGCATATTACCCGAATTTTTATACAATTTTATACTCAGAATTTCGAGATGATTTCTTCTACAAAGTTGTTGATAATGATGTCTAGTTTATCCTGAAATTTTCGGAAACAATTTTTGAGCTTTCTACGAATTTATACAAATTTTTAACTAAATCTGAAACAGTGTTGAGAATAATCTGTCTTGAATCTGCCAGCATATTACCCGAATTTTTAGACAATTTTATACTCAGAATTTCGAGATGATTTCTTCTACAAAGTTGTTGATAATGATGTCTAGTTTATCCAGAAATTTTTGGAAACAATTTTTGAGCTTTTTACGAATTTATACAAATTTCTAACTGAATCTGAAACTGTGAGACAGATTTTACCATGTATGTGAAAATTTATTTAAAATTCTATACTAAGCCAAATCTTGTAATTTCTGACTAGAAGATGAAATTTGAGAAGTCTAGTTTCATAATAAATCCTTAGATTATGGGTTTGATCTATAAATTTAAGCATGGAATTAATGTAAGGAAATGTGACAAATCTGTGTCATAAAAATTGCTGGAAATTTTACAGGATTATTTACATCTTTTTTTTTTTTTTTGAAATTCTTTCTGAAAAATGACCTAAACATCCTTATTGAGTATTCTGTTCAATTTCAAGAATTTTAGGATTGTGTAAATAATTTATTTATAATTTTTAATACCTAAGTTACAATCTGGAATTTTCTGGACAGGATAAAATCATCACTTCAATATTGTGTTGGTCTAACCCATCAACTATTATAAATTAGTAATCTATGTATGGGGGTGTTGTGATTTATTTAATATTGTGCTAGTCTAATTTTGTAAATAAAAAATTTGTGCATGTGTGTGATTATGGTTTATTTCTTGTATCTAAGTTATTATGTTCATACCATGGTTTAAATTAATTGTCTATTAAATTTTATACATTGAATTATTATTGTGTGACATGTATAATGTTTTATGTTGGGAGTTTTTTTTTTTTTTTTTTTTTTGAGTTGGTATAACATTATTGGCGATTGATATTTGAATAATTTGTGTTTAATATATAAATTAACCGAAATGATTAATGGTATATATAAAGTTACTGATAGAGGGTTAATACTGAGTATTCAGGGTGAGCCCTGATTTTTAATAATTTTGAAGTAAATTGTGTCACGAAACCCTAAGATGGCACGAGGATTATTTGAACCCTTATCGGTATTTGATTTTGGAATAAGGGTGGATGTGCGGGTAGCACGCAGTGAAGTTACGTACCCCTGGCAGACCGTTCCCTTAGGGCAGACCACGGATGTCACGGCTTGGGTATATAACTCCGGGCGTTGGCATCTTTGGTAGTTCTTGAATATTTGACCAATGGGGGTTTCCAAATTAACCGTGATCATGACTTAATGGTTGGTAAGTTAAACCTCTTTGGTAAGGTTTCAAGGGTCACCTAATTTATTAAAATTATTTGAATTATTTTAATAATTGTAATTTATGTTTACGATTATATTAGTATCTCGTGTTTATAATCTCATTATTTTCCCTCAAAAAGTGTAACAACCCTCGTCACTGTTTACTGATTAACCATTGATTACTGCTAAACTGAGACCGATTATGATTGGTAGCTGAATTGATTGAAGTACTAAACTGACTGACAAAAATCTGGAACTGAATTGATTAAGTATATCTGTTGACTGTACGATTATCTGTTCATGTCTTTGTGTTTAAATTGCGAATTGAAGGCCTTATCAGCGGCCGAATTTGAAATTGATTGATGATTTGTGATCCTTAGCATTGATGTGATTTTATGGCATATTTAGTTAAAATGTGATTTGGCATGATTAAATTAGGTTAATTATTGATTAATTGCACAACTTAGACTTAATTACCAATTTGCCATCCTAAAGGGCCACTTGCTAGGCACTCGTGAGACTTGGTCATATACATTGCATATCATTTCCTCAGCCCCTTTGTCCTTGCTAGCCGATTAGAGAGAAAGAGTGAGAGGGATAGAGTGATTTCAACACATTTAGCTTGGTGACTTGAAGAACTTGTAGGAGATTTGCATAATTGAGCCTCCATACCTCTAATTCAAGACCTAAGGTAGTGTAATTACCCTTTTGTTTGTGAATTGAACTTGTTCTTACATGATTCATGTCAATTTAGTGGATTAAGTCAAGAATTGGTTCATTAATGTTGAATTGGAGCTCATTCCATGCATGCATGCATGTTTGAATTGTTGAATTTTAAGTTGTTTTCATGGCAAATTATCACATGCATGCTCATAGTTATGTTAAGTCCATGTTTTCATCTTGTCCTTGGAAGAATTGGCTCATTAGAGCATGAAATTGAAGCTTTGAAATGGTTTAAATTCATGCATGTTTGCATGTTCTTCATATTCATGAAAATTTGTTTGAATTGAGTTGTTTGAAACACCCTTGGACTTTGATTTTAATAATTGAGCTTTGAATCACGTTAAAGTATGAGTTTTGGGATGTTTTCTGGAAAATTGGCCCAAGAGGATCGAAATTTGTGGTTTAAAACTTGGTTTTGAGCTTGAGGTTCAAATCTGGAATTTCCAGAATTTGGACTCACGCTCGAACGGGGTGACTGGCGCTCGAGCGTGGAAATCGTGCTCCCAGCATTTTGTTCTGTTTTGAAGTCCGCTCGAGCGGAATAATTGACGCTCGAGCGTGACGTTGTGTCTTATGCTCGAGCGGGTGTCGAGCGCCCAATCGAGCGTGATTTTCACCTATCCAGCACTTTTGACTGCTTTGCAGAACGCTCGAGCAGGTAAGTCTATGCTCGAGCGGAAACCTTTGTCTGCATGTCCGCTCGAGCGGAGTAACAAACGCTCGAGCGTGACCCCTGTTTTCTGAAAATTCTGAAAATGCTTTTAAAGTGCATTTTTGCATCCTCGTCTCATCCTAGGCATTATTAGGCCTAGTTTAAGGCATCTTAATGAGGATATAGATGTAGAACCACACCGAGGCAAATTAGGGATTAAGTTATTATCTTTCCTAACTGTGTAGCTTAGTGTGTGTTCAATCTGTAAACTGTGTAGGGTTGGCGACTGGGAACGTGCTCTAGCTTTACTGTAGCCCAGAACTCTGTGAGTAACAACTATGTAAAGATATGTTCAAAATGATTATCTTCTAAACAATTGAACTGTACTGCTTTCTGAACTGTTACTGTTAATTAAATGAATGTATGTCCTATATTCTGAACTGTATTGTGGCATCCTTAGCAATTACTTTTTACTGTTACTGTTACAGAGATCTCTGTCGGTTCCCTTGTTGGAACCATTACTGTTTACTAATTGATGGCCATCATTTACTGTTCGGTCTTTTAAGACCTACTGTTTACTGTACTGTTATGCTAATGGATGTACCACATATGACTGTATCGACTGAACGACTGAAATACTAATTTAATGAACTATTTTCAATACTGAAAGGACATTCATTCTTAACCCCTTTACGCATTGTGTTATTCACTGGGCTTTAGCTCACTACTCATATATATATATGTAGGTGTACAGGCACCAGACCGTGGTTAGAAGCGTCGGGGTAAGCTCCAGTTTTGTCAAGCCAACCACTGTGCCTCACTGCGAAGTTCCGAGCCTGTCAAGTTTTGGCTTAGGGGTGTTTTTAGTTCCCCTTTCTGTCTCTGTAACTATTTTGTTTACTGTACTGTATTGTTTAATAGGGATTAGGTCCCTGAACTGAATGATTGTGTATATGTACATACTGTTTTGCCCGACTGTATATATTTGAATGATAAGTCTTTTTGCATACAGACTGTCACAGCTCATTGGGCATTGTTTATTTACTGTATTGGCTTCTGCCAGCCCCTGTACTCTGTATTACTATATTACTGTTAAGTAGGCCTTCGGTAATCTCAGATTACTGGCCGGTTACGATGCTAAACCCATAGAGGCGGTTTTGGGTCGCGACATAGTGGTATCAGAGCGATACTTACCACAAGTTATACCACACACACGTGTCCAAATGAGCTATAGGGTGTCCTAGAAAAGTGATTAGGGCATTACATGAGCATGATAAGTGTGTGTGGCTATGACATGACTGAATGTATGCTACTGTGTTAATCTGTTTAAACAAATGACTGCCTATGTTGATAACTGCTATAACTGCCTATAGTGAAATGGATAATGCGAGAACTGTAAATGAATCTGAATCCTCATCCTCTGAGGCAAGAATGGCAAGACTGGAAAGAATGATGGAACTAATAACTGAGAGACTAGATCAACAATAGAATCAACAGCCCCCACCTCCTCCTCCAGTACAGCCGGAGCAGAATGTGAATGTTAATGATGGGGACATAATTGCTCTTACCCATAAGTTCAGCAAAATGAAACCGCCATCCTTCCAGGGAGGCCTTGAACTGTTAAAAGCTGAAGCGTGGGTTCTCGAGACAGAAAAATTGTTTGAGGTCTTTCCGTGCTCCGAAGCACATAAAGTGCTATTAGCCACCTTTACTCTGCAAGAAGAAGCTAGAAGGTGGTGGATGCTTATTCGTAATGACAACACTGTAATGACTTGGGCTCAATTCAAAGGAGCCTTCTTTGAAAAGTATTTCCCTCAGTGTGTTAGGGATAGAAAAGTGACTGAATTTGAATAGCTGAGACAAGGCACGATGTCCATTACTGAATACGAGACAAAATTTACTAAACTTGCTCGTTATGCACCACATATGGTTGACCCTGACTACAAGAAGGCCAGAAAGTTTGAAGGCGGCCTTAATGTTGCAATACTCGACAAAATAAATGTTCTGAAATTACCGAACTATGTAAATGTTCTTGACCGAGCCTTGATGGCTGAATCGAACATCGAAGCACTGAAAACTGAAACACCAGCGTCTGAATGGCGTGGTAAAAGGCAGGGTTTTAAATTCAAGAAAGGCAAGCATAACCGATTGAACAAGAAACAGAATACGGGGTCAACAACTAGCCCCAGCCAAGGGAGTGGTTTCATACCACCATGTTCTGAGTGTGGCAAGAAGCACAAAGAGGTCTGTTACAAAATATCTAGAGCCTATTACAGGTGTGGCAAGGTGGGCCACATGGTTAAAGACTGCCCCTCTGCTTTACAAGCCAATAGTAAAGCTGCACCAAGCGTAGCAGCATCAACTGTTGCACCAAAATCGAACCCCAAAACTACCGAGAAAGAGCCCATGAGGCAGGGCCGAGTGTTCGCCCTAGTACCGGGAGACGTGCAGAATACTGAGACCGTTGTGTCAGGTATTCTCTCTATTTGTACTCAAAATGCTTATGTACTGATTGATTCAGGGTCTACGCATTCATATGTGTCGCATACTTTTTCGCGAAAACTGAATAGACCATTAGAACCCATGAATTATCTATTAGCTGTATCATCACCCATTGGGGAATCTATGACCTGTGCATATATGTACCCTGCTTGTGAAATTGTTGTTGGAGATGCACATTTGTTTATTGACTTACTGCCTCTGAACATTGATCATTTTGATGTAATATTGGGAATGGACTGGTTAACGAAATACCATGCTACCATAGACTGTGTAACGAAACAAGTAGTTTTTCGTCCACCGGGTTTGCCCGAATTTGTGTTTAATGGGGTTGGAGTAGTACCTCATCCGTATTTGATTTCATCTGTGAAAGCTGTTAAATTGATTAGAAAGGGGTGTAAGGGATATCTGTGTTCTGTATTGACTGTATCTACTGATGATAATGCTAACGTGAACAGTATTCCTATAGTCAGAGAATTCCCAGATGTTTTTCTAGATAATCTGCTAGGGGATTTGACTGACAGGAAGATTGAATTTACCATTGATGTGATTCCGGGAACACAGCCAGTATCTAAAGCTCCTTACCGAATGGCTCCAACTGAACTGAAAGAATTGAAAGTGCAGCTGCAAGAACTGCTAGATAAGAAGTTCATCAGGCCTAGCACTTCGCCATGGGGCGCTCCTATTTTATTTGTAAAGAAGAAAGACGGCTCATTGAGACTGTGTATTGACTACCGTGAACTGAACAAGGTAACTGTGAAAAATAAATACCCATTGCCACGTATTGATGACTTATTTGACCAGTTACAGGGTGCTCAAGTATTCTCTAAGATTGACCTCAGGTCAGGATACCATCAGTTGAAAGTTAAACCAGAAGACATTGACAAAATTGCTTTTCGAACGAGGTATGGACATTACGAATTTTTAGTTATGCCTTTCGGAGTTACCAATGCACCTGCTGCATTTATGGACCTTAGGAACAGAATCTTTAAACCATACCTTGATGACTTTATTGTAGTATTCATTGATGACATGCTGATTTACTCCAAAAGTGTAGAAGAACATGAACATCATCTGGGACTTGCCCTACAGACCCTAAGAGAACAAAAACTTTATGCTAAACTGTCTAAATGCGAATTTTGGCTTGATCATGTTATGTTTTTGGGGCATGTTGTTAGCAAAGATGGAATTTCTGTTGATCCGCAAAAAATTGAAGCTGTAGTAGACTGGCCTAGACCAACAAATGTGACAGAAGTCCGAAGCTTTTTGGGACTAGCCGGGTATTACAGAAGATTTTTCAAAGATTTCTCCAAAATCGCCTTACCGTTGACTCAATTAACTCAGAAGGGGATATCGTTCGACTGGACTGACCAAAGGGAATCTGCTTTCCTAGAGTTGAAAACCCGACTTGTAACTGCACCGGTTCTTACCCTACCTTCAGGTACGGATGGTTATACTGTATTTAGTGATGCTTCTCATAAGGGTTTGGGGTGCGTTTTAATGCAGAATGGGAGAGTTATTGCTTATGCTTCCCGATAATTGAGACCGTATGAAAAGAACTACCTGACCCATGATCTGGAACTTGCTGCAGTAGTATTTGCACTGAAAATCTGGCGTCACTAACTGTATGGGGCGACATGTGAAGTATATACCGACCACAAGAGTCTGAAATATTTCTTCACACAGAAAGAACTGAACATGAGACAGCGGAGATGGCTAGAATTGATTAAAGACTATGACCTACAGATTTTGTACCATCCGGGAAAAGCCAACACCGTTGCCGATGCACTGAGCCGGAAATCGATTGGAAATTTAGCCTGTTTGCTTACCGGGCAGAAAGAATTGCTTTGTGACCTTGAAAAATCTGAAATTGAAATTATTTTACGAGAACAAGGTGGAACCTTAGCTGTTATTTCTGCTCAACCGGCATTGATTGAAGAGATTAAAGAGAAACAACAATCGGATGACTTCTTGAAGAAGATCATCGAAGAAAGGGAAACTAAACCCAGACCGGGTTTCATATTTGAAAGTAATGTATTGAAATTTCAAGAAAGACTGTGTGTACCAAATGATTCTGAATTGAAAAGAAGAGTTCTGCAAGAGGGCCACAATTCAAAATTTTCTATTCATCCAGGGAATACGAAAATGCATCAAGATCTGAAACTGAATTTCTGGTGGCCGGGAATGAAGAAAGAAATTGTTGATTTTGTATCGAAATGTCTTCATTGCCAACAAGTCAAAGCCGAACATCAATGAACCGCAGGCTTATTGCAGCCTTTACCGATACCAGAATGGAAATTGGAGCATATCACTATGGATTTTATTGTGGGATTGCCTCACTCCAGTAAAGGTATGGACTCAATTTGGGTTATCATTGATAGACTGACTAAATCTACTCACTTCTTACCTGTTAAGACAATTTATAATGCGGACAAATTGGCTATACTCTATATTGATGAAATTGTTAGACTGCATGGAGTGCCTGTGTCCATTGTTTCTGACAGGGATTCGAAGTTCACATCGAGATTTTGGCAAAGCTTACAGACTGCATTGGGTACTGAATTGAGACTGAGTAGTGCTTATCATCCTAAAACCGATGGCTAGTCAGAAAGGACCATCCAGACTCTGGAGGATTTACTGAGAATGTGTGTTCTTGATTTTCAGGGAAACTGGGAGAGCCATTTGTCATTGGCTGAATTCGCCTACAACAACAGCTATCATTCAAGTATTGGTATGACGCCTTTCGAGGCATTGTATGACAGAAAATATAGATCTCCGATTTGCTGGGCAGAAGTTAGAGATGGGCATTTGCTTAGGCCCGAGATTGTATACGAAACGACTGAGAAAGTGAAACTGATACAACAGAGACTAAAAACCGCACAGAGCAGACAGAAAGGTTATGCTGATGTCTGAAGACGGGATAGAGAATATGAAGTGGGTGATCACGTGTTTGTGAAAGTGACACCGATGAAAGGCCAGGCTCGTTTTGGAGTCAAAGGCAAGTTAGCACCGAGATACGTCGGACCATATGAGATTATTGAGAAAATCAATCTGGTGGCGTATCAAGTTGCGCTTCCTCCTGAAATGGAGCATATGCACAACGTGTTCCACATTTCTATGTTGAGGGATTACCTCCGGGATCCTTTCCATGTGATAGAGCCTACTCGTGTAGTGCTGAGCGATGACTACACTTACGAGGAACGGCCTATTTAGATTGTAAACAGACGGATCAAAAAGTTGAGAAACAAAGAGATCTCGTTAGTGAAAGTTGACTAGCAAAACCATGGTGGCGTGTATGCCACTTGGGAGAGGGAAGATGACATGCCTAAAAGATATCCTGAACTGTTTCCACTGAATCCTGTTTTCTTCCAAAACGAAGGTAACTCAAGTTTAGAGGACTAAACTCTTTTTAAGGAGGGGAGATTGTAACAACCCTCGTCACTGTTTACCGATTAACCATTGATTACTGCTAAACTGAGACCGATTATGATTGGTAACTGAATTGATTGAAGTACTGAACTAACTGACAAAAATCTGGAACTGAATTGATTAAGTATATTTGTTTAATTGTATGTCTATCTGTTGACTGTACGATTATCAGTTCATGTCTTCGTGTTTAAATTGTGAATTGAAGGCCTTATCGGCGGCCGAATCTGAAATTGATTGATGATTTGTGATCCTTAGCATTGATGTGATTTTATGGCATATTTAGTTAAAATGTGATTTGGCATGATTAAATTAGGTTAATTATTGATTAATTGCACAACTTAGACTTAATTACCAATTTGCCATCCTAAAGGGCCACTTGCTAGGCACTTGTGAGACTTGGTCATATACATTGCATATCATTTCCTCAGCCCCTTTGTCCTTGCTAGCCGATTAGAGAGAAAGAGTGAGAGGGATAGAGTGATTTCAACACATTTAGCTTGGTGACTTGAAGAACTTGTAGGAGATTTGCATAATTGAGCCTCCATACCTCTAATTCAAGACCTAAGGTAGTGTAATTACCCTCTTGTTTGTGAATTGAACTTGTTCTTACATGATTCATGTCAATTTAGTGGATTAAGTCAAGAATTGGTTCATTAATGTTGAATTGGAGCTCATTCCATGCATGCATGCATGTTTGAATTGTTGAATTTTAAGTTATTTTCATGGCAAATTGTCGCATGCATGCTTATAGTTATGTTAAGTCCATGTTTTCATCTTGTCCTTGGAAGAATTGGCTCATTAGAGCATGAAATTGAAGCTTTGAAATGGTTTAAATTCATGCATGTTTGCATGTTCTTCATATTCATGAAAATTGGTTTGAATTGAGTTGTTTGAAACACCCTTGGACTTTGATTTTACAAATTAAGCTTTGAATCATGTTAAAGTATGAGTTTTGGGATGTTTTCTGGAAAATTGGCCCAAGAGGATCGAAATTTATGGTTTAAAACTTGGTTTTGAGCTTGAGGTTCAAATCTGGAATTTCCAGAATTTGGACTCACGCTCGAGCGGGGTGACTGGCGCTCGAGCGTGGAAATCGTGCTCCCAGCATTTTGTTCTGTTTTGAAGTCCGCTCGAGCGGAATAATTGACGCTCGAGCGTGACGTTGTGTCTTATGCTCGAGCGGGTGTCGAGTGCCCAATCGAGCGTGATTTTCACCTATCCAGCACTTTTGACTGTTTTGCAGAACGCTCGAGCGGGTAAGTCTATACTCGAGCGGAAACCTTTTTCTGCATGTCCGCTCGAGCGGAGTAATATACGCTCGAGCGTGACCCCTGTTTTCTGAAAATTCTGAAAATACTTTTAAAGTGCATTTTTGCATCCTCATCTCATCCTAGGCATTATTAGGCCTAGTTTAAGGCATCTTAATGAGGATATAGATGTAGAACCACACCGAGGCAAATTAGGGATTAAGTTATTATGAACTGTACTGCTTTCTGAACAATTGAACTGTACTGCTTTCTGAACTGTTACTGTTAATTGAATGAATGTATGTCCTATATTCTGAACTGTATTGTGGCATCCTTAGCAACTACTATTTACTGTTACTGTTACAGAGATCTCTGTCGGTTCCCTTGTTGGAACCATTATTGTTTACTGATTGATGGCCATCATTTATTGTTCGGTCTTTTAAGACCTACTGTTTACTGTACTGTTATGCTAATGGATGTACCACATATGACTGTATCGACTGAACGACTGAAATACTGATTTAATGAACTGTTTTTAATACTGAAAGAACATTCATTCTTAACCCCTTTGCGCATTGTGTTATTCACTGGGCTTTAGCTCACTGCTCATATGTATATATATGTAGGTGTACAGGCACCAGACCGTGGTTAGAAGCATCGGGGTAAGCTCCAGTTTTGTCAAGCCAACCACTGTGCCTCACTGCGAGGTTCCGAGCCTGTCAAGTTTTGGCTTAGGGTGTTTTTAGTTCCCCCTTCTGTCTCTATAACTGTTTTGTTTATTATACTGTACTGTTTAATAGGGATTAGGTCCCTGAACTGAATGATTGTGTATATGTACATACTGTTTTGCCCGACTGTATATATTTGAATGATAAGTCTTTTTGCATACAGACTGTCACAGCTCATTGGACATTGTTTATTTACTGTATTGGCTTCCGCCAGCCCTTGTACTCTGTATTACTGTATTACTGTTAAGTAGGCCTTCGGTAATCTCAGATTACTGGCCGGTTACGGTGCTAAACCCATAGGGGCGGGTTTGGGTCGTGACAAAAAGAATGGTAGGTTGGTTATGTTTTCTTACTGTGTTGCAAAACTCATGGCATATATTTTGTTGCCTTGGCGTTTCATGCCAGATTATGTCGAAGAAGGGACTGAGGCTGAATTTGGAGCTGCTATTAATATCGAACCTTGGCTAACTTAGAGTCAAGATTTTATCCAAATAAAATTCTATTATCTCTTGTATTAGTATTTAACAATGTTGTGATGTTATATGTGAACTTGTAATTTTATTTTGTTGTTGAACTTGACTATGTAAGAGTTTAAAATTCCCTAATTAGTAGTTAAAATTTTATCTAGCAAGTTATTGTTATTTAAATTTTTATGATGTTTCAAAAAAAAAAAAAATTAGAGCGTCACACCATCATATCAAAACAGCCTCGGGCGCATCATATCAAAACGGAATAATCTTAAGTCCTTATTGCACATGTCATATAACGTTCAAAAAACTCGTTCATTTCGATCACAACACAATGAATAAGTTATAGTACGTAGATCAAAATAATCAATTAACGACATATCTTTACAATACTATTACTCACAATGCGTTTGGTCTTGCGACGTTGCCTCTGGCACACGACCTACACAAAACATATCACATACACATTTGATAAATCATTTGTTTCAATTCGTATACCTTTCTTTAATTTCTCTCCAATGTTTAATGCTAATATTCTCTATACGTGAATCACGTACAAACCATGTGCCAAAGATGTACTTTAAACGGCCCTAAATGTTTATGAGTTTAATTAATATTTCCTACAACAATTTCATACGTTTTTCATTGAAAATATCATGTTTACTTATTTGAGGTTTAAGGAAATAGCAAAAAGCGAAAGGAAACTAAGTTAGGGTAAGAAATGGCATGAAACGGTTAAAAGAAAATAAACAGTCTTCACTAATTTTAGGATATCTATTTGTGTACTTAGAATTTGGATGTGATACTACCAACATTAGAAACTAGACTTTCAGGGCTTGAATTTAGGCTCAAGAATCGCTCAAAACAAAGTCTGGATGAAGAAGATATACCTTTTTGAAGTTACCAGGTACAAGTTGAAACAGGGCTAGCCGCACGTGCGCCCATTTTGACTGCTCGTGCAGTGACTGGGCCACTCGAGCGGTGGCCTTGGCAGCTCGAACAATGGTTTAAGCAGAATGCAAACCTCTATTTTTCTTCATGTTCCACTCGTGCGGAGCTCGTGGCCGCTTGTGCAGTCTAGGCAAAATCAGACAGTTCGAAAATGGTTCAATGTGTGAGCTTTCAAACCCAATTCCAAGTCAAGATCTCAAGTAATCTTCCTTTAAAACACGAAATACTAACCTTACACAAGTGTAATCACAACTCAAATACATCAACCTTGCTTAGAGTTCAAAATCGAAGTCTTATCTTTTCATAGATTCATGAATTTCATATACAAGCTCCATATACATACAAACATGGTGAATCTTTGAACAAATCTTGGGTGTATGAACCATCTAGAGTCTATTTCATGGACTAATTACAAGAATGAACTCAAAACAAACAAAAATGAAGAGATTGAGGGCTCAATTTCTTGCATTTAGTTCTAACTATTACATACCTCAAACCTTAACACATAATTCTCAATTTCTTCTTGATTTCAAGCAAACTGTAAGATACATACAAAGATTCCAAGTAGATTATCATACCTTAGTTCAAATCTGGGGTTTGCCGCTTGAATCTCTTCCAAATCCCTAGCATTTCCTCTTCCTTTCCCTCTAACTCACTCTCTAGAGCTCTCAAAAAAAAAAAAAAAATGAACGTAAGAGCTAGATATATAAATTAGGTTAATTAAAACATTACGAATCGTAATTTTACAAAATTTCACCGTAAGCTCTAAAAATCATGTTGATCACAAATATGAAGTTGATTTTGGTTTATCGCGCCTCTAAGGCTTTCAATTTTCAGTTCAAGATTCCAATTGTGTAGACGTCCTCGAACGTCCCGGGAGAGAAATCCCGTTTTGTTCGTTGGTGGGTTTACTATAGTTCAGAACTCAATGTTACGATCCTGTATCTAATCTCGCAGAGTGCAATGCAAGACCGATGAATCATCAAAGAGTCCAAATCTGGCAAATCGTTTTAAAAAACTGATTTTTAGAAAGAAGTGCTGCTTTGCCAAATACAGAATCGCCACCTAAATATTTTATTTTGGGGGAATTTAGGAAACCCTGACTCGTGCCTAAGGCCACGTGTCCGTCATCACCAAAGTTGCCTCGGCTCGGGAACTTGGGTACGATTGGGGAATGTCACTTTGTGAGCACCCCTGTTCGCCCGATCAAAGATCGGCCTCTACTAACCATGATATTGAGTTTTGAAAACATTATGTGCTCTTATTCCGGTTATTAGCCTAGAATTACTATGTGATGCACACAACATACAAGTATAGACTGGATCGTTTGAGTTGGAACAAAGTATCGCATATCCGTTTGTTTTGGAAAATGGATTGAGGTTTGCTACTCGCAAGTAGGCTAAAACACGGGTTTTGATGAATTATTCCAACTCAAGTAACCCAACCTTCACCCACAGGCATTCAGGCAGTTATATCACATAAGCATATAGCCTCATGGTAAGCATGCTATCATGGCAATCACTCACACGCATGCAAGGATGCTAAAGCATAAACACTTACCGAGTACTCCGAGTCAAAATAAAAACTAGTTAGTAATCAATGCATGATCCTAGTTCATGTTAAGATGGCTAATGCAATACATGCAAGATGCAACTGCAATAGGCTCGGCTATTCTAAGATGGCATATGATGATGCTACAACTAACACGTATTCAACTTGGAATTGAAATACAATGCCGTTAGTATGATGCGCCGAGCCCAGTGCATGCAAGACAAATGTATGGATGCACGTATGCATAGCATAAGGTATGTTAATTTAAATATGCCCTAATACTAACCATTGAAAGCAGGTAAGTAAAAGGGAGAAAGAAGTGGGGGTTGGAAGACATACACACACTCGCACACACTTATTACACAATTGCCCTCGCTCGGAGGGTCCGAAAGAATAATACAGGCCGAATAATAAACCAACTATCCTAGCTAATTAATTATTACAAAACTTCTAATTAATTAACAAATTAATTACAAAAATAGCCTAACTATGAAACTAAAGAGACTGCCGCAGCTCTGCCTCGGAATGCATGGATGATGCATGCTCGATTTGCCTTGCTCGGAAACCCGCTGTCATGCCATTGTTGCCTCTGTTTGCACTATCCTATACCTCTGAGGACTGTGAAAATCCTGGAGATGCCTCTGAATTGCTCCCTGAGCATTGTGAGATGCCACCGACCAAGGCATAAGATCACTGGCCATTAATAAATGGTCATCGACCAATTGTTGAGCCATCGGCTAATTATTTTTGGTCGATCGGTACTGTAGGTAGCCGGTCGGCCAAATCTTCCTGCAGAAACCTATTTTGACAACAGCAAAGGGCAGACAAGGCATGGCATGGAATTTTCAAGCAAATGTGCGCATGTCCATTCTCCCTATCATGTTATAGACTCAAGGGAGTGTGGCCCTTGGTCCTCGGGCCACCAATCATGCATTTTGATGCATGATGGCCAAAGGCACCAAGTTTGCAAATCAATGTGAATGTATGCGACAAAACAAATGAATGTCTTACGCCTTATCATGTTGAGGTCAAGGGCATCGGCGACCGAGAGTTGAGACGTGTTTCGTCACTTTGAGTACGAACACACCTCACCCCTCATGCTTGGTTTGACACCCCAAACCAAGCAAAATGTAATGCATGTATGCAATGTGGCTCAAGTATGCAACATGGGTCAAATATGCAACATGAGGCTAAGTTAACAAAGCATACCAAATGCAATGCGACCTAAGCATGCAAATGTACAGTGTGCTAAGCATGCAAGATGCAATGCAATGCAACTTAACATGCAAGCTAAACTAATGTAACAAGAACATGCAAACACGGTATAATGCAAGCATGCAACTAGAGGCAACATGTCAAACATGCAACTATATGCAAAGATGGGCTTAAACCGAAGTGGGAAGACCTCAGCCAATCCCAAAACAGTGGCCAAAGTGCCAAGAGATGATGGACAAAACACACCCAAACATGCACATGTAAGGGTCCAATACTTAGGCATAAGAAAGGTTGACTCTTAAGCACATTTAAAAGGAGACAAACATGGGCATTAGACCAGCAAAAATCAGAGTTGTGGCATGTTAGAATAAGCCCCAAAACCCACTTAAATGACATCCCAAATGTCTAAGCATGGTGGCATACACAATGACCAACCCTTGAGGCACAAAACTACAACTCTTCAAAGCATTGAAAGAGAGCCAAATGCAAGTGTAAGGCCACATTACATGGACTGAAATAAGATCTCAAATGATGCCAAATCATGAGAATGAGCCAAGTAAAGCATGCTAGTGACTCACACATCCAAGGCTAACAAGCTAGAATGCATGATGGCTATACAAATCATGGCAAACATGATCAAGATGACCAAAACCAGACCTCAATCATGGAAAAACAAAGCTAAAATCTTCATGAGGTTAAGCCAAAACATGCAAGCATGGTAGTCTAAATGCAAGATACATGTTTAGGCAAATAATGGGATTATAAAACAATCATGTGATGCGTGCATGAGACCACCAAACCCACTCAAAACAGAGGCATGCCATGACAAAATATCTCCAAATATCCACTGAAATGATGCTAAAAACTACCAAGCATACATGCTACCATATTAAGCCCAAAATGCAAGCCAATGAGACACAAAGGGGGAGGGGTGTCCTTCCCCTATATAAGACCTCAAAACCACTTCACCACCACTGAAAATCCTCTGGATTTCAGTGGTGAGAAGGCCAATAGACGAAAGTTCCAAAGCTCAACAAAGAAGGCTCAAAATGAGGCCAAACAAGGCCTAAGAGGGGGTGGACAAACCCCAACACCAAAATGACCTTAAACAAACATCTTAAGCATACAAATACAGAACTTTTTTCAGTTTATAGCTAAGCTCAAAACAACATGCAAGATAGGCTAAAAGCTTGTGCAAAAACGGGGAATAAAAAGGGTAAGCATCTTACCCTTGAAGACCACCTTCAAGAACACCAAACCAGCAGCCTTTTCTGAACAAAACCAGGTCAAGAACTCCTCAAGCAACTTCCTAACACTTCAGCAACTCAAAAGTAGTTGCTATAGGGTGTTCTAGTGCAAGAAAATGAACAAAAACTCACTTTAAGACACTATTACACACACAAATATAGAGAGAGAGGGAGATATAAAGAGAGAGTGATATATATTTCTATATCAGTTGCTCAACCCTTAGAAAGGGAGGAGAGGCTCCCTTTTTATAGGAAAATGCAATGCAAAGCTTCCAAGGAAAGCTAACTCAATGAGCAAATCCCTCTATACACGTGTATGGAGGGCAGAGTTTGTGCTCACCAGCTGGCACAGCTGGCATGCACTCAGCCTATAGAATACGCAGGAAGGCCACCGACCGGTTAAATGGTCGGCCGACTACTTCTTCTGGTTGGCCTGCTACTTATTTGGTCGGCCGACTATTTTTGATGACCGGTCGGCTAAATTGGTGGCTGGTAGATGGCTGCTAAGGCCAAAAAGTAGTCAGTGGGTGCCCAGATTGAAGCCCCAGAAGTTAGCTTTCCAATGGCGCCAACCTTGCATCAAAATTCCTCCTGTGCAAAAAGTTATGCCTATTTCGGTGAAGCCGCGTAGTTTCGATCCAACCGGATTGATCCCCTACTTCAACCAACCATATCTCCCCCACCCGGACTTGGCTTTAGGAGATTCTTGAGTGCAAAATGAAGCCCCAGAAGTAAGATTTCCAACAGTGGTGGCCTCATACCTAAAATCCAAGTATGCAAATGGATAAGCCCGATTCAGCGAGGGCTGCTCGACTCTCTCCTACCTGGATTCATGCCGAACTTCTTCCATACTAGTTTTCTTCTCTCCTTTTCTCTTTTCTTCAACTCCAAACCCCTAAACAAAGTGTTTTGAAATTTTTTTCAAAGATTTTATGTCTCTTTCATTCATCTCCACTTTGTCCTTACTCGGTTTACCAAAAAGCGCAACATTTAACGAAATGTGAGCGTCGGAACATCGTAGGAACTTTATTTTCAAAACATTTTGAAAGAGGGGGTTTTAAGATCTAAAATCTTTTGATCAAGATTGTTTTGGTCCAAAAGGGGTATGAAGTTGGGATTTGACTCTCTCATTGCCGAAGAAATTGAACCTTTGCCCTGCACACCTTTTATCACCAACTAAACCATCAGTAACGCCCAAGTCTTAAGGGCGATCAAAAATGGGGCGTCTATAAATTGCAACAAATTTTTCTACATTCAACAGATATAAATCCAAAATCACATAATTCGCATACTTAAACTTGCAAATTCACATCAAACACATAAGCACATGTATGATTAAACATAATACGGGTTGGGTTATCGCACGGTATCTTGTTCTCATGTAAATGTATAACTTTGTTCGGAATGGTTGTACACAAGTAAGTTAGAAAGTCGCAAAAGGGTATCTATATTGACACATTTGGTTACATAAAGTTTTCTGAGCAGATGTGACTGTAGACACCCCATTTTTTACCGCCCTTAAGAGTTGGGCACCACTGATGTTTTGCTTGGCGGAGAAAGGTGTGCAGGGCAAATGTTCAGTTTCTTCGGCAAGGAGAGAGGCAAATCCTTCAAAACACTTTGTTTAGGGGTTTGGAGCTGAAGAAGAGAGGAAAGGAGAGGAGAAAACTAGTTTGGGAGAAGTTCGGCATGAATCCGGGTAGAAGCGAGTCGAGCAGCCCTCGCTGAATCGGGCTTATCTATCTGTACACTTGGATTTTAGTTATGAGGTCACCACCGTTGGAAATAAGACTTCCGAGGCTTCATTTTGCACTCAAGAATCTCTTAAATCCGAGACCGGAGGGGGGAGATATGATTGGTTGAAGTTGGGCATCATCCCGGTTGGACCGAAACTGAGCAGCCTTCACCAAAACAAGCATAACTTTTTTCACAGTTGGAATTTTGATGCAAGGCTGGTTCCATTGGAAAGCTTACTTCCGGGGCTTCAATTTGGACACAAGACTGACCTGAAAAGGAGTTCATATGAAGAAGTTACGCCCGTTTGAAGTTGGACCTGCAGAGCATATTTTTCCTGCCGGCCGGCCAAACATTATGCCGACCGGCCAAATAGATGGCCGACCGGCCAGAACAGATGGCCGACCGGCCAAATAGATTGCCGACCGGCAGGTTAAAGTAGCCGACCGACCAATTTTGCTAGCCGACGACCTTCCGGAGTATTCTACAGATTGAATAGATGCCAGCTGTGCCAGCTGGAGGGCACAGACTGGATCCTCCATACACGTGTATGGAGGATCTTGGCTCTTGGTTTTGAAGCTTCTAAGAGAAGTCTTACTCCCTTGGCTCTATAAAGGAAGCTCTCTTCTTCCTTATACTAGGTTAGAAAAACCAGCTGGGATTGATATATACATCCCTCCATATATCTCCCTCTATCTCTCTCATTCAACCATCAAACACCCTTGTTCTTGGGCCATTTCTTCATCAACTCATAGCACAAGGCATCCTTACTCCATTGCAGCAACTTGAGGCTGTTCCTCAGAGCTTAGGAGCACCTAAACTTGGTCCAAGAGGTGCTGGTTTGCTGGTCTTCAAGGGTGAGTCCTCCTCTTCCCTTTTCTAGTCTCTTCTTGCTTCATATCTAAGCCATAGTTTCTTGCATTTTTGGGCTCCGACCCAAACTGTAAATCATCATATTTTGAGGTCCTCTTCATGTTTGATTGAGGACCTCTTGCTGTTTGAGGACAGTAGCTAGCACTTCCTTCATTAGCCCTCTTTGTGCCATAATTTTGCATAATATTTTTGGCTTGCGTGTGATCTGTTTTGAGGCATGTTATAAACTGTGAAGTTTCTTATTTTGAGCCCTTCTTCAACATTGAAGAAGGGCTCAACACTGTTTGGGACCTCCATGTTATACTTGCCTTTATATTCTCTTTTTGGTCCCATTTTTGCATGCCTTAGCAGCCCCTGATGTTGCTGTTTTTGGACTGAGGTCCGAACTCAAAACAGCCTCATTTTGACCCATTATTCATGTTTCGTTAAGGGTCTTTGGCTTTTTGTTGAATATTTTGTATACTTTGTGTTATAGCCTCTTTTGAGCCTCATCTTGCATGACATTTTGAGTGTATTTATATACTGTTTTTGGGGCTTCCATAAACTGTAAATAGTCATATTCTTGGCCCCTCTTCAGTGTTGTAGAAGAGTCTTTTTCTGTTTGGGCTTTGCATCTACCACTTGCTTCTTTGTCCATTTTTCGGTCCAATTCTTGCATAAGAGCTTAGCCATACCTATGTTTGTTTTTGGGGTTTTTACAGTTCTGTAAAATGTCATATTTTGGGTCTCTCTTGAACATTGTTGAAGGACCCTCGGCTGTTTGAGGCCTGCAGGTGTGACTTGCTTCATTAGCTTGCTTTCGGGGCCATTTTTGCATGCTAGTTTTCCCCTACTTGTGTTTGCTGTTTGGCCCTGCTTAAAACTGAAAACATGCTTGTTTTGGGGCTGCCTTAAATCTGTCTTCACATGTCATGATCAAATAATGTATGCTTTGTATAGCTGTAGGCCATTGCGTATGCCTAATTTTGCATTTCGGGTCGCATGTCATACATCGGGTGCCATTTTTCCATGATTCGGGGCTGTTTCGGGTCATGTTTAGCTTCTGAAATTTGCATGCTAGCATATCATCTTGCCATGTCTTGTTAGAGTGGCATTTGGTGCCTTAGGGCCGGTCCTCGGTTTGCGTGCACGTGTGCACGTACTTTGAGAATCTCATTTTTATCTAATGGCCACTGATGTGGGTGCGGCTGAGGTCCACTCACATTGGTGTAAGTCCATCTTGCATTATGTATGCCATGTTTCAATGCGTTGTGCATGTTATGTTGTTAGCATTGTGTGTGCCATGTAGTTGTATTGCATGTTTGTATGTTTGCTTGCATGTTTAGGTCGCATGTGCATTGTTGTGCATTGCCTCGCCTCTTGACCAATCATGATTGAGGTTGGGTCCCTTGTATGTTTTGTGTGCATTGCATTTGACATTGAGATGCATACTTGACTCTTTGGCCATCATGCATCGAAATGCGTGATTGGTGGCCCGAGGGTCGAGGGCCATGCTCCCTTGAGTCCATTACATGATAGGGAGTGTGTCCATGCATACATTTGCCTAAAAATTCCACGCCATACACTGCTTGCCCTCTGTTGCTGTCAAAACTATCTTCTGCAGGGAGTTTCTGCCGACCGGCACCATTTTGTGCCGACCGGCAATTAGTTGCTGGCCGATAACTACATCACCTGCCGATGGAAATTATGAACTGCCGGTGGGCATTTCCCCCAGCCGGTGGCACTCTGCAGTATGCAACAAGCCTTCCCCAGAACTTTGGCACTTTTCAGAGAAGTAGGGCAGTGTAAACAGAGGCAGCAATGCTATGGCAGCGAGTTTCCGGGCAAGGCGGATCAAGCATGCATCGCTCACGTATCCCATGGCAGGGCTGCAGCCACCTTCTTGCTGTATTTATTTTGTTAATTAATTAAAGGTCTGTAATAATTAATTAGCTAGGATAGTCGATTTATTATTCGGACTGTATTATTCTTTTGGTCCCTCCGAGCGAGGGCAAACTTGTAATAAGTGTGGGCGCGTGTGTGCATGTCTTCCAACCCCCACTTCTTTCTCCCTTTTTATTTACCCGCTTATGATGGTAGACTAGGGCATATTTAAATTAGCATAACAGTATGATAGCATGCGTGCATCCATACATCTGTCTTAAATGCACCGGGCTCGGCACATCATGCTAACTGCACTTGTATTTCAATTCCAAGTTGAGAACTTGTTAGTTGCAGCATTTCACATGCCATCTTTAGGATAGCCGAGCCTGTTTAGATTGCATCTTTGCATGTGTTGCATTAGTCATTTTTAAATGAACTAGGATCATGCATATGATTACTGACTAGTTTCTGTTTTGGCTCGGAGTACTAGGTAAGCTTTTATGCTTTAGCATATCGCATGCGTGTGAGTGTTGCCATGACAGTATGATTACCATGAGGCTAACTGCTTATGTAATATAACTGCTTGAATGCCTGTGGATGGAGGTTGAATTACCGAAATTGGAATAATGCATTAAAACTGTGAGTTTTAAGCCCACTAGATAGTGGCAAAATCATCTTTTCTAAAAGCCCACTTGAGGGTGGCAAAATCTGCATTTTAGCCTACTTGCGAGTAGCAAACCATTTTCAAAACAAACATGAAATGTTTTGTTCCAATTTGGGCGATTTGGTCTATACTTGTTTGCTGCGCGCATAACATAGTAATTCTAGGCTAACAATTGGTTTAAGAACAAATAAAGTTTTCAAAAACGGATATCACGGTTAGTAGAGGCCGGTCTTCGGACCGGGCGAAAGGGGGTGCTCATAGCTGACCTTCCCCGATCGTACCCAAGCTCCCGAGCCGAGACAACTCCGGTGATGACGGACATGTGGCCTTCGGCACCGAGTCAGGGTTTCCTAAATTCTCCCATTTTAAAATATTTAGGTGGCGACTCTGTATCTGGCAAAGCAGTCCATGTTTGGCACTACTTTTTCAAAAATCTGTTTCTCAAAACGATTTGCCAGATTTGGACTCTTTGGTTCAGATTTAGAACCGTGACACAAATCGAGTCCGAACTGTAGCGAGGGCCTTCGCGGGCGCTGCTACAGTTTCTGGCGACTCTGCTGGGGATTTAGAGAGCTTGACTCGAACTCGTGATATCCTATTTTGATTCCATTTATGTGTCTCTTTGCATTGCATGTGCATTGGTGCGCCTAGGAACATAGTGTTTGCCATCTGCCATTCCTGAACGGTTTGCTGGAGGCTTGTCTTGTCAAGGCATGACCATAAGGCTGACCGGTTATGGGCTCTGACAGTATGGGAACACAAACCCCGGTTTTATCGGGGCACCCTTTTTGACCATTCGACCTAGTGCATATTGAAATCCATAGTGACCATTCCAAACTAGGACAGGTTGCTTACCCGATGCTAGGTTGTTTGAAAACCGCTGTGTGCGTAGTGAAACCCTAGTTCCTGACAAAATAGGACAGGGAAACCCTATCCCAACATAGGGGTGTTTTGGCTCTCTCTTACTTGCTATGTGCTTTTAGAGTGTATCTCTACAGGAACGTACATACCAGTTTGCAAGTTTGGGGCATCAGGCCTAAGGGCATTGGTATCAGAATTTGAGAATCAGTTATATCCGCGGGTATCAGATTCAGTATTTTGGGAACGGAAATTTGGGGAACAGTGATCAGTATTGAGTACAGTCGTTCCGCTATGCTCATATCCGTTCCAGTGAAATTGAGCTGAGATGCTGTTTTCTCTTTTGCTAGGTAGTCTTGGAACTGTAGCTTCAGAAGGCTCCAATATCCCCCGAGGTTCATTGGATTTGTACTGATAGACTTTGTCAGGTCAGAGACTCAGTTCAAGGGTAATTAGGGCCAGAGAAGGCTAGTCAGGCACAGACCACCTGTACAACAGCTACCAAATCAGTGATCTTTGAGCAGTCGGGCTGAGATTTCCAAGCCTACTACCGACACAGATATACCGGTTGCTCAGTTAGATTAGAACAATATGTCGAGTCTGGAAGAGATGGTGCGCCAACTCCAGGATAGTATGAAAGCCATGCAGCAAGACGCTGTCCGTCAAGCGGAATTCGCCAAACAACAGGCTGTGGCCATAACCCAACAGGCAGAGACAATTGCCAGATTGGAGCAGCAAACTGGAGTATCTACTTCGCACCAGGCTCCTCCCCCACCAAGAGTTCCCATACTCGGGGAGGCAACCCACGTCCAAGATGATACGGATATTCCAGTCAGGCCAGCTCCGCCCCCGGTTCTACCCCAGCTATCCAAGACACCCATCAACCTACCGGACTCCCCTTTTGAGTTAGAGACGGATCCAACGGCGCTAAAGATGAACAAGCTTGAAATGTTGTTCAAGAAGGCTCAAGGCATGAAATCCATTCCTGACATTGAAGATGGGTATACAGACTCGGTTGTGACGCTGCCGGACAGATTTAAGATGCCGCACATCGACCGCTTTGATGGATCTGGGGATCCCATGGTACATTTACGGCTGTTTTCGGACATACTAAGGCCGATGGGCCTCACCAGATTACAGAAGCTATCATTGTTTGGCCGGACCCTGTCTGGGATAGCCGCAATCTGGTATGCGAAATTGGAGAACTCTGTGAAACAGAATTGGGAAGAGATCGCTGAGGCCTTCGGTGATCAATACTCGTACAACGCACAGATTGAGGTCACAACTCGTGATCTTGAAGTCACCCGCCAAGAGCCAAAGGAGGGTTTTTCAGAGTTTGTGACGAGGTGGAGAGCAAAGGCCTCGATGATGGCTACAAGGCCTTCCGACAAAGACCAGATCAGGATGGTTGTGCGCAACCTCCAACCCAAACTAATGCAGAAAATGATTGTTCTCCCCTTCCCCACCTTTTCAGATTTACATGAGATGGGGGTACAAATTGAGGATGCTATGAAGCAGGGCCTCATTGACCAAGAGAAGGAGCAGCCCAGGAGGGCGTTTTCCCGCAGTTCTAATGCGACCACCAGTGGTGATGCAGCTGCAAGATCTTCTGAAGTGGGCATGGTTACCACCACCGCATCAAAAACAGCTACCCCATTCACCGGTGCGTCCGGAAGTAGCTCACAAAAAACTAAATATTCACCTCGAGTCAAGAGGGTTTTCACCCCACTCCATATGCCTTTGTCAAAGGCTCTAGAGGTCTTACTTCGGAAAGGACATTTGAAACCGTTGGAACAACGGCCCCTACCCGATCCTATCCCTGCAAAACATGACCAGACTAAATACTGTGCCTACCACCAACAAACCGGTCATGAGACCGATAGCTGCTTTCGTCTGCGCCATGATGTACAGGATTTGTTTGACAACAAGGTCATTGCTGCACCAGCTCAGTAAAGTCTATCACCACTGGATCAGTGAACTCGGGGGATAGTACGAATATGTGATCAGGGGATGAACCACCTGTGGGCGGCACTCAGTTTACTCCAGATGTGGCGTGTGGCACGCACTGTTTTGAGCATTTGCGAATGCTGGTTTTTGTAGCTTCTAACTTGGGTGTTGAGTCAGTTTTGTGGTTTTGTTTTAAGTTTGTCTCTTTGTTTTGAGTTAGTCTTTTTGATTAAGGGTCTGTCTCGTTGTATCGAGTCAGTCCTATTGTACAGAAGTCGGGTGATTCCGGGGGTGTTACTTCGGATATCACCATTTTGCTTTGTGTTTGTCCTTTTGAGTCTGTTTCTGCCAGGGAGCCAGTTGTGCCAACAGATTTGAATGAACAGCAGTGATTTTCACACTCTTGTGTTTGCTTCTACCGTGTGCCAGTTGCGCTAGAAATTCTAAACGAGATGGCAATATTTGACTAGAAACTGTGCCTTTTCTGTGCCTTGAAGTCATTGTAATGACCTAAGCTTTTTAAAACTTTTTTGAACACTGCGGTGATAAAAATGGAGAGGAAGGAATTCCTCAGATTTTGCAAAATTTGATCAAACTGAGGGAAAGAGAGGCGTGCTAAGCCCTTAATGAATAAGGTCATGTTTGTTAATGTGAGTACTGAGAAGGATCCTGGCTTGATCCAGATTGGTCCCACACTGTCTTCAGCGCGAGCGATTTGTCGCTTTCTTAAAAACTTTCGAAAAATGTTTTGCGCAGTCCTGTGAAGACTTGTGTGGAATCGCTCTTGAGATTGTGCAGCCTAGGATCGCTCTCAGCCTCAAGATTCTGTCCATTTGTTTTCAAACCTCGGACTTAAATTCAGAATGTTCAATGGTCAACCGCCATATGAGGCCTGTGTGGCCAGATTTGAAGCAGCCCTCGGACAAGAGGCAAGAAAGTCAGATCAAGAAGATTAGACCTCATCAGAAGAAGCTTGCAAAGCTAGAACAGAAGTACCCTTCAAACTAGGGGCAAAGATATCAGACGTGCTCGAAGAGCCGAAGATGAGTCTTCTTGCAAATCAACAGCCACTTTCCTGGATACGGATGGCTTCAAAATCCTACAACCATTTGGCATGGACCAAACTACGCTTTTACCCTTTGAGAGGCTCGCTGGGCCGAAAACCCGGAAGGGCGACCCAGGCAAAAGTTAGAGCAAGAGAAAAATACAAAAAAGAAAAAAAATGCAAAGAAAAGAACAAAAAAGAAAATCAAAAAAAAAATGAAATGAAAAGAAATGAAAAGAAAAGAAATGAAAAGAATTGAAAAGAAAAGAAAAACAAAGCTCGCAAGGTCGAAAACCCGCATCGGGCGCCTTGGCAAAAGTTAGAGCCTAAAAAGGAGAGGTTAAATACTCGAGTGTACCTTAACCCCGAACTACATAAGGCTTGATTCCCATCTTTGGGATACGTAGGCAACTTCATTCTGAAGTCCAGCCGTAAAACACTCCAAATTTAACTGTGTCCATGTGATGGTTCTAGTCATCTTTGTCTTTTCTGTATCCGGGAGTTCGGTTGCAATCATCGCTCTGAGGACTGATTACAATACACTACGGTGCCATTCAGACAAGGGGCAACTTTCCGTTGCCATTCAATGCGCTGCGGTGCCGTGCAAACAAGGGGCAACTTTCCGTTGCCATGCAGCTTCCCTCCAGCAAGGGCAATTTTCCTCTTGTGCGTCTCAAGTGTAGGTTCCGTGCGCAAAAATAGTTTTTGAGAATTTTTACTGAAGTTGACTACTTTTCTCGAAAATTGTTCCATCTTTTCCAAAAACTGGACCATTTCTTGGACCCAAAATAGGAAAATTTTCAGTGCTCATAGCCTGACTTGCATGATTTCAAATCAAAAATCGAACAAGTGTGTTAATCTAAACTCTCATATTGGTCAAAATTGTTTTCGTAGAAAACCAAAAATAAATGGTCAAAATGATGAACTAGGGGCACAGTTGAGTCAGGCTTCCTGTCTTTTCCCCATTTTCAACATACTTGCCAAGAAGGGCACTCTACCTGCCAGAAAAGGGCACAACTGAAGTCAACAACAAAGGGCTAAAAGCTCTCTCATCCTCCAAGCAACGAGGAATCAAGTCAAGTACGAAGCACGAACTGGGATGGGGCGAGATATTCCACTCCCTCATCTGGACAGATCTAACCACGTCCAAACTCCCCAGCAGGGCATCATCAACCGATGTTAGCTGCAGATTTGCTACACACCCAGTTGTAGCACAACCCCTCTATGGGAGAAACTTACTGTTGTGAACAAGAGTCTGGTAAAATACCAGGGGCAAGAGCCCACAATTTCCAGCTTATCCATCAACCACCCAGGGGAGGGATGAAAAACGAGAGATTAAAGAATAGAGAGAAGTGCGCTGAGAGAAAAAGTGAGAAAAGGGTTTTGAGAGAAAAACCGAGCTTGAGAGCCGAGTGATGTGAGAATCACAAATAAGAAAGGGTGGGAATAATACTCGGTGAAACAGGCTCCCTGTGCACGTCTGTGTGTCGTGTCTTTTGTTTTGTTTGTCTCGATTCTTGCTTTGAGTCGTTCCGAGCATGTCTCGACGTGTTTAGGTTGTTTACCTTTTGTTTTCCGTTGTTGAGTCTTTCTCGCTGTGTTCAATCGTAGGCTCAATACCTGGTCGAAAACTCATCTCTCAATTTCAAAAATAAATCGTTTTGTGCTCAGAGTGCTGTGCCATCCTTCACGTTTGTGCAAAACAAGATTCTTTTTTTTTTCCATAAAACTGCAGGGTCCACCCCCGATAAGTGTGAACGGTGAAACCAGGACCTATCTGAAGCTATGATGGTTCCAGACTGCAAAGCAAAAACAAAAGAGCGAAAATCGAAGTATCTGAGTTTGTGTCAACTTCAGAAAATTCCGTGATTGTACTCCGGACGTACCTCTTCAGGGCCTTGTCAATGCTCCGAAATATGAGTGTACCTCTACCTCAGGCGCAAGATCAATCCTGCTTCAAGGTTATGCACTCTTCCACTTACATTGTTATGCATCCACTTCACTTGCACTGTAATGCATTATACCTATCAAGTTTCTTCCTCAGTCATGCACGATATTGTATGCACGATTCATTCAAAGAAGTTCCGTTTTGAGGTCATTCACTTTCGTGTATCAATCACACACACTCACTTTAGTGTATCAATCACACTTCATTCGCTTAGTGTATCAATCACACTTCAGTCACTTAGTGTATCAATTACACTCTAATTTCAATTACACTCTAATCTACTTAGTGTATCAATCACACTTCAGTTACGCTCTCATTCATATAGTGTATCAATCACATTTCATTTGCCTTAGTGTATCAATCACACTTCACTCGCTTTGAGTATCTATCACCCACATTCTCATTTAGTGTATCAATCACACTCTCTTCACTTAGTGTATCAATCACATTTCTTTCATTTTGTGTATCTATCACACACATTCTCGTTTTCTGTATCACACTTTCAGTGTATCAATCACACTTCATTGATTTAGTATATCAATCATACTTGTTCACTAAGTGCATCTATCACACTTTGTGTTCACCTTTAGTATATCAATCATACTTGTTCACTAAGTGCATCTATCACACTTCGTGTTCACCTTTAGTGTATCAATCACACTCTGTTCACTAAGTGCATCTATCACACTTCGTGTTCACTTTTAGTGTATCAATCACACTCTGTTCACATAGTGCATCTATCACACTTTGTGTTCACTTTTAGTGTATCAATCACACTCTGTTCACATAGTGCATCTATCACACTTTGTGTTCATTTTCAATATATCAATCATACTTTGTTCACACTGTGCATCTATCACACTTTGTGTTCACTTTTAGTGTATCAATCACACTCTGTTCACATAGTGCATCTATCACACTTTGTGTTCATTTTCAGTATATCAATCATACTTCGTTCACACTGTGCATCTATCACACTTTGTGTTCGCTTTTAGTGTATCAATCACACTCTGTTCACATAGTGCATCTATCACACTTTGTGTTCCCTTTTAGTATATCTATCATACTTGTTCACATAGTGCATTTATCACACTTTGTGTTCATTTTCAGTATATCAATCATACTTTGTTCACACTGTGCATCTATCACACTTTGTGTTCGCCTTTAGTGTATCCATCACACTACGCTTACCTAGTGTATCCATCACACTCTCTTCACTTTTGTGTATCTATCACGCATGTTTGTCCACTTAATGTATCTATCACACTTCGTTCACTTTTGTGTATCTAACGCACATGTTCGTGAGAATTGCATAATTCTCTTACATCCTTTCTGCATGAGATGTAGTTTGGTTCATGTCTACTTGCTGGCATAGCATTCGCTTAAAATGTTGCATTTATTTTGCATAATTGCTTAATCACAGCTACATTCGCGCTATTTTGCGCATCGCACTATTTTATGCAGTTTACATTCGCGCTATTTTGCGCATCGCACTGTTTTGTGCAGTTTGCATTCGCGCTATTTTGCGCATCGCACTGTTTTGTGCAGTTTATCATTCGAGCTATTTTGCGCATCGCACCGTTTTGTGCAGTTTACATTCGCGCTATTTTGCGCACCTCACTTGTACTTGTTAGTACATTGCATTGTTTTGAATACAAACCAGCTTCGCGTAGCGTATAAGTCCAATTGTCAAAGTCTTCCTGCATATCATTTGCATCCTGCCCCTGAACTACGCTGGTTTGATTCCTTGCAAAGGGATACGTAGGCAGCCTGTGGGCACAACCATTTATTTATCGGTATTTTGTTTGTTTGTCCAAGTCTTCGGCCTTGTCAAAAATGGGTCATCTCTGGGCTTTGAGATTCACTCCCGTCATTGTTATGACTTTCGAGTTCTGTCAAAGAGGGGCAACTGTAGACACCCCATTTTTGACCGCCCTTAAGACTTGGGCACCACTGATGTTTTGCTTGGCGGAGAAAGGTGTGCAGGGCAAATGTTCAGTTTCTTCGGCAAGGAGAGAGGCAAATCCTTCAAAACACTTTGTTTAGGGGTTTGGAGCTGAAGAAGAGAGGAAGGGAGAGGAGAAAACTAGTTTGGGAGAAGTTCGACATGAATCCGGGTAGAAGCGAGTCGAGCAGCCCTCGCTGAATCGGGCTTATCTATCTGTACACTTGGATTTTAGTTATGAGGTCACAACCGTTAAAAGAAGACTTCCGGGGCTTCATTTTGCACTCAAGAATCTCTTAAATCCGAGATCGGAGGGGGGAGATATGATTGGTTGAAGTTGGGCATCATCCGGGTTGGACCGAAACTGAGCAGCCTTCACCAAAACAAGCATAACTTTTTTCATAGTTGGAATTTTGATGCAAGGATGGTGCCATTGGAAATCTTACTTCCGGGGCTTCAATTTGGACACAAGATTGACCTGAAAAGGAGTTCATATGAAGAAGTTACGCCCGTTTGAAGTTGGACCTGCAGAGCAGATTTTTCCTACCGGCCGGCCAAACATTATGCCGACTGGCCAAATAGATGGCCGACCGGCCAGAACAGATGGCTGATCGGCCAAATAGATTGCCGACCGGCAGGTTAAAGTAGCCGATCGACCAATTTTGCTAGCCGACGACCTTCCGGAGTATTCTACAGATTGAATGGATGCCAGCTGTGCCAGCTGGAGGGCACAGACTGGATCCTCCATACACGTGTATGGAGGATCTTGGCTCTTGGTTTTGAAGCTTCTAAGAGAAGTCTTACTCCCTTGGCTCTATAAAGGAAGCTCTCTTCTTCCTTATACTAGGTTAGAAAAACCAGCTGGGATTGATATATACATCCCTCCATATATCTCCCTCTATCTCTCTCATTCAACCATCAAACACCCTTGTTCTTGGGCCATTTCTTCATCAACTCATAGCACAAGGCATCCTTACTCCATTGCAGCAACTTGAGGCTGTTCCTCAGAGCTTAGGAGCACCTAAACTTGGTCCAAGAGGTGCTGGTTTGCTGGTCTTCAAGGGTGAGTCCTCCTCTTCCCTTTTCTAGTCTCTTCTTGCTTCATATCTAAGCCATAGTTTCTTGCATTTTTGGGCTCCGACCCAAACTGTAAATCATCATATTTTGAGGTCCTCTTCATGTTTGATTGAGGACCTCTTGCTGTTTGAGGACAGTAGCTAGCACTTCCTTCATTAGCCCTCTTTATGCCATAATTTTGCATAATATTTTTGGCTTGCGTGTGATCTGTTTTGAGGCATGTTATAAACTGTGAAGTTTCTTCTTTTGAGCCCTTCTTCAACATTGAAGAAGGGCTCAACACTGTTTGGGACCTCCATGTTATACTTGCCTTTATATTCTCTTTTTGGTCCCATTTTTGCATGCCTTAGCAGCCCCTGATGTTGCTGTTTTTGGACTGAGGTCCGAACTCAAAACAGCCTCATTTTGACCCATTATTCATGTTTCGTTAAGGGTCTTTGGCTTTTTGTTGAATATTTTGTATACTTTGTGTTATAGCCTCTTTTGAGCCTCATCTTGCATGACATTTTGAGTGTATTTATATACTGTTTTTGGGGCTTCCATAAACTGTAAATAGTCATATTCTTGGCCCCTCTTCAGTGTTGTAGAAGAGTCTTTTTCTGTTTGGGCTTTGCATCTACCACTTGCTTCTTTGTCCATTTTTCGGTCCAATTCTTGCATAAGAGCTTAGCCATACCTATGTTTGTTTTTGGGGTTTTTACAGTTCTGTAAAATGTCATATTTTGGGTCCCTCTTAAACATTGTTGAAGGACCCTCGGCTGTTTGAGGCCTGCAGGTGTGACTTGCTTCATTAGCTTGCTTTCGGGGCCATTTTTGCATGCTAGTTTTCCCCTACTTGTGTTTGCTGTTTGGCCCTGCTTAAAACTGAAAACATGCTTGTTTTGGGGCTGCCTTAAATCTGTCTTCACATGTCATGATCAAATAATGTATGCTTTGTATAGCTGTAGGCCATTGCGTATGCCTAATTTTGCATTTCGGGTCGCATGTCATACATCGGGTGCCATTTTTCCATGATTCGGGGCTGTTTCGGGTCATGTTTAGCTTCTGAAATTTGCATGCTAGCATATCATCTTGCCATGTCTTGTTAGAGTGGCATTTGGTGCCTTAGGGCCGGTCCTCGGTTTGCGTGCACGTGTGCACGTACTTTGAGAATCTCATTTTTATCTAATGGCCACTGATGTGGGTGCGGCTGAGGTCCACTCACATTGGTGTAAGTCCATCTTGCATTATGTATGCCATGTTTCAATGCGTTGTGCATGTTATGTTGTTAGCATTGTGTGTGCCATGTAGTTGTATTGCATGTTTGTATGTTTGCTTGCATGTTTAGGTCGCATGTGCATTGTTGTGCATTGCCTCGCCTCTTGACCAATCATGATTGAGGTTGGGTCCCTTGTATGTTTTGTGTGCATTGCATTTGACATTGAGATGCATACTTGACTCTTTGGCCATCATGCATCGAAATGCGTGATTGGTGGCCCGAGGGTCGAGGGCCATGCTCCCTTGAGTCCATTACATGATAGGGAGTGTGTCCATGCATACATTTGCCTAAAAATTCCACGCCATACACTGCTTGCCCTCTGTTGCTGTCAAAACTATCTTCTGCAGGGAGTTTCTGCCGACCGGCACCATTTTGTGCCGACCGGCAATTAGTTGCTGGCCGATAACTACATCACCTGCCGATGGAAATTATGAACTGCCGGTGGGCATTTCCCCCAGCCGGTGGCACTCTGCAGTATGCAACAAGCCTTCCCCAGAACTTTGGCACTTTTCAGAGAAGTAGGGCAGTGTAAACAGAGGCAGCAATGCTATGGCAGCGAGTTTCCGGGCAAGGCGGATCAAGCATGCATCGCTCACGTATCCCATGGCAGGGCTGCAGCCACCTTCTTGCTGTATTTATTTTGTTAATTAATTAAAGGTCTGTAATAATTAATTAGCTAGGATAGTCGATTTATTATTCGGACTGTATTATTCTTTTGGTCCCTCCGAGCGAGGGCAAACTTGTAATAAGTGTGGGCGCGTGTGTGCATGTCTTCCAACCCCCACTTCTTTCTCCCTTTTTATTTACCCGCTTATGATGGTAGACTAGGGCATATTTAAATTAGCATAACAGTATGATAGCATGCGTGCATCCATACATCTGTCTTAAATGCACCGGGCTCGGCACATCATGCTAACTGCACTTGTATTTCAATTCCAAGTTGAGAACTTGTTAGTTGCAGCATTTCACATGCCATCTTTAGGATAGCCGAGCCTGTTTAGATTGCATCTTTGCATGTGTTGCATTAGTCATTTTTAAATGAACTAGGATCATGCATATGATTACTGACTAGTTTCTGTTTTGGCTCGGAGTACTAGGTAAGCTTTTATGCTTTAGCATATCGCATGCGTGTGAGTGTTGCCATGACAGTATGATTACCATGAGGCTAACTGCTTATGTAATATAACTGCTTGAATGCCTGTGGATGGAGGTTGAATTACCGAAATTGGAATAATGCATTAAAACTGTGAGTTTTAAGCCCACTAGATAGTGGCAAAATCATCTTTTCTAAAAGCCCACTTGAGGGTGGCAAAATCTGCATTTTAGCCTACTTGCGAGTAGCAAACCATTTTCAAAACAAACATGAAATGTTTTGTTCCAATTTGGGCGATTTGGTCTATACTTGTTTGCTGCGCGCATAACATAGTAATTCTAGGCTAACAATTGGTTTAAGAACAAATAAAGTTTTCAAAAACGGATATCACGGTTAGTAGAGGCCGGTCTTCGGACCGGGCGAAAGGGGGTGCTCATAGCTGACCTTCCCCGATCGTACCCAAGCTCCCGAGCCGAGACAACTCCGGTGATGACGGACATGTGGCCTTCGGCACCGAGTCAGGGTTTCCTAAATTCTCCCATTTTAAAATATTTAGGTGGCGACTCTGTATCTGGCAAAGCAGTCCATGTTTGGCACTACTTTTTCAAAAATCTGTTTCTCAAAACGATTTGCCAGATTTGGACTCTTTGGTTCAGATTTAGAACCGTGACACAAATCGAGTCCGAACTGTAGCGAGGGCCTTCGCGGGCGCTGCTACAGTTTCTGGCGACTCTGCTGGGGATTTAGAGAGCTTGACTCGAACTCGTGATATCCTATTTTGATTCCATTTATGTGTCTCTTTGCATTGCATGTGCATTGGTGCGCCTAGGAACATAGTGTTTGCCATCTGCCATTCCTGAACGGTTTGCTGGAGGCTTGTCTTGTCAAGGCATGACCATAAGGCTGACCGGTTATGGGCTCTGACAGTATGGGAACACAAACCCCGGTTTTATCGGGGCACCCTTTTTGACCATTCGACCTAGTGCATATTGAAATCCATAGTGACCATTCCAAACTAGGACAGGTTGCTTACCCGATGCTAGGTTGTTTGAAAACCGCTGTGTGCGTAGTGAAACCCTAGTTCCTGACAAAATAGGACAGGGAAACCCTATCCCAACATAGGGGTGTTTTGGCTCTCTCTTACTTGCTATGTGCTTTTAGAGTGTATCTCTACAGGAACGTACATACCAGTTTGCAAGTTTGGGGCATCAGGCCTAAGGGCATTGGTATCAGAATTTGAGAATCAGTTATATCCGCGGGTATCAGATTCAGTATTTTGGGAACGGAAATTTGGGGAACAGTGATCAGTATTGAGTACAGTCGTTCCGCTATGCTCATATCCGTTCCAGTGAAATTGAGCTGAGATGCTGTTTTCTCTTTTGCTAGGTAGTCTTGGAACTGTAGCTTCAGAAGGCTCCAATATCCCCCGAGGTTCATTGGATTTGTACTGATAGACTTTGTCAGGTCAGAGACTCAGTTCAAGGGTAATTAGGGCCAGAGAAGGCTAGTCAGGCACAGACCACCTGTACAACAGCTACCAAATCAGTGATCTTTGAGCAGTCGGGCTGAGATTTCCAAGCCTACTACCGACACAGATATACCGGTTGCTCAGTTAGATTAGAACAATATGTCGAGTCTGGAAGAGATGGTGCGCCAACTCCAGGATAGTATGAAAGCCATGCAGCAAGACGCTGTCCGTCAAGCGGAATTCGCCAAACAACAGGCTGTGGCCATAACCCAACAGGCAGAGACAATTGCCAGATTGGAGCAGCAAACTGGAGTATCTACTTCGCACCAGGCTCCTCCCCCACCAAGAGTTCCCATACTCGGGGAGGCAACCCACGTCCAAGATGATACGGATATTCCAGTCAGGCCAGCTCCGCCCCCGGTTCTACCCCAGCTATCCAAGACACCCATCAACCTACCGGACTCCCCTTTTGAGTTAGAGACGGATCCAACGGCGCTAAAGATGAACAAGCTTGAAATGTTGTTCAAGAAGGCTCAAGGCATGAAATCCATTCCTGACATTGAAGATGGGTATACAGACTCGGTTGTGACGCTGCCGGACAGATTTAAGATGCCGCACATCGACCGCTTTGATGGATCTGGGGATCCCATGGTACATTTACGGCTGTTTTCGGACATACTAAGGCCGATGGGCCTCACCAGATTACAGAAGCTATCATTGTTTGGCCGGACCCTGTCTGGGATAGCCGCAATCTGGTATGCGAAATTGGAGAACTCTGTGAAACAGAATTGGGAAGAGATCGCTGAGGCCTTCGGTGATCAATACTCGTACAACGCACAGATTGAGGTCACAACTCGTGATCTTGAAGTCACCCGCCAAGAGCCAAAGGAGGGTTTTTCAGAGTTTGTGACGAGGTGGAGAGCAAAGGCCTCGATGATGGCTACAAGGCCTTCCGACAAAGACCAGATCAGGATGGTTGTGCGCAACCTCCAACCCAAACTAATGCAGAAAATGATTGTTCTCCCCTTCCCCACCTTTTCAGATTTACATGAGATGGGGGTACAAATTGAGGATGCTATGAAGCAGGGCCTCATTGACCAAGAGAAGGAGCAGCCCAGGAGGGCGTTTTCCCGCAGTTCTAATGCGACCACCAGTGGTGATGCAGCTGCAAGATCTTCTGAAGTGGGCATGGTTACCACCACCGCATCAAAAACAGCTACCCCATTCACCGGTGCGTCCGGAAGTAGCTCACAAAAAACTAAATATTCACCTCGAGTCAAGAGGGTTTTCACCCCACTCCATATGCCTTTGTCAAAGGCTCTAGAGGTCTTACTTCGGAAAGGACATTTGAAACCGTTGGAACAACGGCCCCTACCCGATCCTATCCCTGCAAAACATGACCAGACTAAATACTGTGCCTACCACCAACAAACCGGTCATGAGACCGATAGCTGCTTTCGTCTGCGCCATGATGTACAGGATTTGTTTGACAACAAGGTCATTGCTGCACCAGCTCAGTAAAGTCTATCACCACTGGATCAGTGAACTCGGGGGATAGTACGAATATGTGATCAGGGGATGAACCACCTGTGGGCGGCACTCAGTTTACTCCAGATGTGGCGTGTGGCACGCACTGTTTTGAGCATTTGCGAATGCTGGTTTTTGTAGCTTCTAACTTGGGTGTTGAGTCAGTTTTGTGGTTTTGTTTTAAGTTTGTCTCTTTGTTTTGAGTTAGTCTTTTTGATTAAGGGTCTGTCTCGTTGTATCGAGTCAGTCCTATTGTACAGAAGTCGGGTGATTCCGGGGGTGTTACTTCGGATATCACCATTTTGCTTTGTGTTTGTCCTTTTGAGTCTGTTTCTGCCAGGGAGCCAGTTGTGCCAACAGATTTGAATGAACAGCAGTGATTTTCACACTCTTGTGTTTGCTTCTACCGTGTGCCAGTTGCGCTAGAAATTCTAAACGAGATGGCAATATTTGACTAGAAACTGTGCCTTTTCTGTGCCTTGAAGTCATTGTAATGACCTAAGCTTTTTAAAACTTTTTTGAACACTGCGGTGATAAAAATGGAGAGGAAGGAATTCCTCAGATTTTGCAAAATTTGATCAAACTGAGGGAAAGAGAGGCGTGCTAAGCCCTTAATGAATAAGGTCATGTTTGTTAATGTGAGTACTGAGAAGGATCCTGGCTTGATCCAGATTGGTCCCACACTGTCTTCAGCGCGAGCGATTTGTCGCTTTCTTAAAAACTTTCGAAAAATGTTTTGCGCAGTCCTGTGAAGACTTGTGTGGAATCGCTCTTGAGATTGTGCAGCCTAGGATCGCTCTCAGCCTCAAGATTCTGTCCATTTGTTTTCAAACCTCGGACTTAAATTCAGAATGTTCAATGGTCAACCGCCATATGAGGCCTGTGTGGCCAGATTTGAAGCAGCCCTCGGACAAGAGGCAAGAAAGTCAGATCAAGAAGATTAGACCTCATCAGAAGAAGCTTGCAAAGCTAGAACAGAAGTACCCTTCAAACTAGGGGCAAAGATATCAGACGTGCTCGAAGAGCCGAAGATGAGTCTTCTTGCAAATCAACAGCCACTTTCCTGGATACGGATGGCTTCAAAATCCTACAACCATTTGGCATGGACCAAACTACGCTTTTACCCTTTGAGAGGCTCGCTGGGCCGAAAACCCGGAAGGGCGACCCAGGCAAAAGTTAGAGCAAGAGAAAAATACAAAAAAGAAAAAAAATGCAAAGAAAAGAACAAAAAAGAAAATCAAAAAAAAAATGAAATGAAAAGAAATGAAAAGAAAAGAAATGAAAAGAATTGAAAAGAAAAGAAAAACAAAGCTCGCAAGGTCGAAAACCCGCATCGGGCGCCTTGGCAAAAGTTAGAGCCTAAAAAGGAGAGGTTAAATACTCGAGTGTACCTTAACCCCGAACTACATAAGGCTTGATTCCCATCTTTGGGATACGTAGGCAACTTCATTCTGAAGTCCAGCCGTAAAACACTCCAAATTTAACTGTGTCCATGTGATGGTTCTAGTCATCTTTGTCTTTTCTGTATCCGGGAGTTCGGTTGCAATCATCGCTCTGAGGACTGATTACAATACACTACGGTGCCATTCAGACAAGGGGCAACTTTCCGTTGCCATTCAATGCGCTGCGGTGCCGTGCAAACAAGGGGCAACTTTCCGTTGCCATGCAGCTTCCCTCCAGCAAGGGCAATTTTCCTCTTGTGCGTCTCAAGTGTAGGTTCCGTGCGCAAAAATAGTTTTTGAGAATTTTTACTGAAGTTGACTACTTTTCTCGAAAATTGTTCCATCTTTTCCAAAAACTGGACCATTTCTTGGACCCAAAATAGGAAAATTTTCAGTGCTCATAGCCTGACTTGCATGATTTCAAATCAAAAATCGAACAAGTGTGTTAATCTAAACTCTCATATTGGTCAAAATTGTTTTCGTAGAAAACCAAAAATAAATGGTCAAAATGATGAACTAGGGGCACAGTTGAGTCAGGCTTCCTGTCTTTTCCCCATTTTCAACATACTTGCCAAGAAGGGCACTCTACCTGCCAGAAAAGGGCACAACTGAAGTCAACAACAAAGGGCTAAAAGCTCTCTCATCCTCCAAGCAACGAGGAATCAAGTCAAGTACGAAGCACGAACTGGGATGGGGCGAGATATTCCACTCCCTCATCTGGACAGATCTAACCACGTCCAAACTCCCCAGCAGGGCATCATCAACCGATGTTAGCTGCAGATTTGCTACACACCCAGTTGTAGCACAACCCCTCTATGGGAGAAACTTACTGTTGTGAACAAGAGTCTGGTAAAATACCAGGGGCAAGAGCCCACAATTTCCAGCTTATCCATCAACCACCCAGGGGAGGGATGAAAAACGAGAGATTAAAGAATAGAGAGAAGTGCGCTGAGAGAAAAAGTGAGAAAAGGGTTTTGAGAGAAAAACCGAGCTTGAGAGCCGAGTGATGTGAGAATCACAAATAAGAAAGGGTGGGAATAATACTCGGTGAAACAGGCTCCCTGTGCACGTCTGTGTGTCGTGTCTTTTGTTTTGTTTGTCTCGATTCTTGCTTTGAGTCGTTCCGAGCATGTCTCGACGTGTTTAGGTTGTTTACCTTTTGTTTTCCGTTGTTGAGTCTTTCTCGCTGTGTTCAATCGTAGGCTCAATACCTGGTCGAAAACTCATCTCTCAATTTCAAAAATAAATCGTTTTGTGCTCAGAGTGCTGTGCCATCCTTCACGTTTGTGCAAAACAAGATTCTTTTTTTTTTCCATAAAACTGCAGGGTCCACCCCCGATAAGTGTGAACGGTGAAACCAGGACCTATCTGAAGCTATGATGGTTCCAGACTGCAAAGCAAAAACAAAAGAGCGAAAATCGAAGTATCTGAGTTTGTGTCAACTTCAGAAAATTCCGTGATTGTACTCCGGACGTACCTCTTCAGGGCCTTGTCAATGCTCCGAAATATGAGTGTACCTCTACCTCAGGCGCAAGATCAATCCTGCTTCAAGGTTATGCACTCTTCCACTTACATTGTTATGCATCCACTTCACTTGCACTGTAATGCATTATACCTATCAAGTTTCTTCCTCAGTCATGCACGATATTGTATGCACGATTCATTCAAAGAAGTTCCGTTTTGAGGTCATTCACTTTCGTGTATCAATCACACACACTCACTTTAGTGTATCAATCACACTTCATTCGCTTAGTGTATCAATCACACTTCAGTCACTTAGTGTATCAATTACACTCTAATTTCAATTACACTCTAATCTACTTAGTGTATCAATCACACTTCAGTTACGCTCTCATTCATATAGTGTATCAATCACATTTCATTTGCCTTAGTGTATCAATCACACTTCACTCGCTTTGAGTATCTATCACCCACATTCTCATTTAGTGTATCAATCACACTCTCTTCACTTAGTGTATCAATCACATTTCTTTCATTTTGTGTATCTATCACACACATTCTCGTTTTCTGTATCACACTTTCAGTGTATCAATCACACTTCATTGATTTAGTATATCAATCATACTTGTTCACTAAGTGCATCTATCACACTTTGTGTTCACCTTTAGTATATCAATCATACTTGTTCACTAAGTGCATCTATCACACTTCGTGTTCACCTTTAGTGTATCAATCACACTCTGTTCACTAAGTGCATCTATCACACTTCGTGTTCACTTTTAGTGTATCAATCACACTCTGTTCACATAGTGCATCTATCACACTTTGTGTTCACTTTTAGTGTATCAATCACACTCTGTTCACATAGTGCATCTATCACACTTTGTGTTCATTTTCAATATATCAATCATACTTTGTTCACACTGTGCATCTATCACACTTTGTGTTCACTTTTAGTGTATCAATCACACTCTGTTCACATAGTGCATCTATCACACTTTGTGTTCATTTTCAGTATATCAATCATACTTCGTTCACACTGTGCATCTATCACACTTTGTGTTCGCTTTTAGTGTATCAATCACACTCTGTTCACATAGTGCATCTATCACACTTTGTGTTCCCTTTTAGTATATCTATCATACTTGTTCACATAGTGCATTTATCACACTTTGTGTTCATTTTCAGTATATCAATCATACTTTGTTCACACTGTGCATCTATCACACTTTGTGTTCGCCTTTAGTGTATCCATCACACTACGCTTACCTAGTGTATCCATCACACTCTCTTCACTTTTGTGTATCTATCACGCATGTTTGTCCACTTAATGTATCTATCACACTTCGTTCACTTTTGTGTATCTAACGCACATGTTCGTGAGAATTGCATAATTCTCTTACATCCTTTCTGCATGAGATGTAGTTTGGTTCATGTCTACTTGCTGGCATAGCATTCGCTTAAAATGTTGCATTTATTTTGCATAATTGCTTAATCACAGCTACATTCGCGCTATTTTGCGCATCGCACTATTTTATGCAGTTTACATTCGCGCTATTTTGCGCATCGCACTGTTTTGTGCAGTTTGCATTCGCGCTATTTTGCGCATCGCACTGTTTTGTGCAGTTTATCATTCGAGCTATTTTGCGCATCGCACCGTTTTGTGCAGTTTACATTCGCGCTATTTTGCGCACCTCACTTGTACTTGTTAGTACATTGCATTGTTTTGAATACAAACCAGCTTCGCGTAGCGTATAAGTCCAATTGTCAAAGTCTTCCTGCATATCATTTGCATCCTGCCCCTGAACTACGCTGGTTTGATTCCTTGCAAAGGGATACGTAGGCAGCCTGTGGGCACAACCATTTATTTATCGGTATTTTGTTTGTTTGTCCAAGTCTTCGGCCTTGTCAAAAATGGGTCATCTCTGGGCTTTGAGATTCACTCCCGTCATTGTTATGACTTTCGAGTTCTGTCAAAGAGGGGCAACTGTAGACACCCCATTTTTGACCGCCCTTAAGACTTGGGCACCACTGATGTTTTGCTTGGCGGAGAAAGGTGTGCAGGGCAAATGTTCAGTTTCTTCGGCAAGGAGAGAGGCAAATCCTTCAAAACACTTTGTTTAGGGGTTTGGAGCTGAAGAAGAGAGGAAGGGAGAGGAGAAAACTAGTTTGGGAGAAGTTCGACATGAATCCGGGTAGAAGCGAGTCGAGCAGCCCTCGCTGAATCGGGCTTATCTATCTGTACACTTGGATTTTAGTTATGAGGTCACAACCGTTAAAAGAAGACTTCCGGGGCTTCATTTTGCACTCAAGAATCTCTTAAATCCGAGATCGGAGGGGGGAGATATGATTGGTTGAAGTTGGGCATCATCCGGGTTGGACCGAAACTGAGCAGCCTTCACCAAAACAAGCATAACTTTTTTCATAGTTGGAATTTTGATGCAAGGATGGTGCCATTGGAAATCTTACTTCCGGGGCTTCAATTTGGACACAAGATTGACCTGAAAAGGAGTTCATATGAAGAAGTTACGCCCGTTTGAAGTTGGACCTGCAGAGCAGATTTTTCCTACCGGCCGGCCAAACATTATGCCGACTGGCCAAATAGATGGCCGACCGGCCAGAACAGATGGCTGATCGGCCAAATAGATTGCCGACCGGCAGGTTAAAGTAGCCGATCGACCAATTTTGCTAGCCGACGACCTTCCGGAGTATTCTACAGATTGAATGGATGCCAGCTGTGCCAGCTGGAGGGCACAGACTGGATCCTCCATACACGTGTATGGAGGATCTTGGCTCTTGGTTTTGAAGCTTCTAAGAGAAGTCTTACTCCCTTGGCTCTATAAAGGAAGCTCTCTTCTTCCTTATACTAGGTTAGAAAAACCAGCTGGGATTGATATATACATCCCTCCATATATCTCCCTCTATCTCTCTCATTCAACCATCAAACACCCTTGTTCTTGGGCCATTTCTTCATCAACTCATAGCACAAGGCATCCTTACTCCATTGCAGCAACTTGAGGCTGTTCCTCAGAGCTTAGGAGCACCTAAACTTGGTCCAAGAGGTGCTGGTTTGCTGGTCTTCAAGGGTGAGTCCTCCTCTTCCCTTTTCTAGTCTCTTCTTGCTTCATATCTAAGCCATAGTTTCTTGCATTTTTGGGCTCCGACCCAAACTGTAAATCATCATATTTTGAGGTCCTCTTCATGTTTGATTGAGGACCTCTTGCTGTTTGAGGACAGTAGCTAGCACTTCCTTCATTAGCCCTCTTTATGCCATAATTTTGCATAATATTTTTGGCTTGCGTGTGATCTGTTTTGAGGCATGTTATAAACTGTGAAGTTTCTTCTTTTGAGCCCTTCTTCAACATTGAAGAAGGGCTCAACACTGTTTGGGACCTCCATGTTATACTTGCCTTTATATTCTCTTTTTGGTCCCATTTTTGCATGCCTTAGCAGCCCCTGATGTTGCTGTTTTTGGACTGAGGTCCGAACTCAAAACAGCCTCATTTTGACCCATTATTCATGTTTCGTTAAGGGTCTTTGGCTTTTTGTTGAATATTTTGTATACTTTGTGTTATAGCCTCTTTTGAGCCTCATCTTGCATGACATTTTGAGTGTATTTATATACTGTTTTTGGGGCTTCCATAAACTGTAAATAGTCATATTCTTGGCCCCTCTTCAGTGTTGTAGAAGAGTCTTTTTCTGTTTGGGCTTTGCATCTACCACTTGCTTCTTTGTCCATTTTTCGGTCCAATTCTTGCATAAGAGCTTAGCCATACCTATGTTTGTTTTTGGGGTTTTTACAGTTCTGTAAAATGTCATATTTTGGGTCCCTCTTAAACATTGTTGAAGGACCCTCGGCTGTTTGAGGCCTGCAGGTGTGACTTGCTTCATTAGCTTGCTTTCGGGGCCATTTTTGCATGCTAGTTTTCCCCTACTTGTGTTTGCTGTTTGGCCCTGCTTAAAACTGAAAACATGCTTGTTTTGGGGCTGCCTTAAATCTGTCTTCACATGTCATGATCAAATAATGTATGCTTTGTATAGCTGTAGGCCATTGCGTATGCCTAATTTTGCATTTCGGGTCGCATGTCATACATCGGGTGCCATTTTTCCATGATTCGGGGCTGTTTCGGGTCATGTTTAGCTTCTGAAATTTGCATGCTAGCATATCATCTTGCCATGTCTTGTTAGAGTGGCATTTGGTGCCTTAGGGCCGGTCCTCGGTTTGCGTGCACGTGTGCACGTACTTTGAGAATCTCATTTTTATCTAATGGCCACTGATGTGGGTGCGGCTGAGGTCCACTCACATTGGTGTAAGTCCATCTTGCATTATGTATGCCATGTTTCAATGCGTTGTGCATGTTATGTTGTTAGCATTGTGTGTGCCATGTAGTTGTATTGCATGTTTGTATGTTTGCTTGCATGTTTAGGTCGCATGTGCATTGTTGTGCATTGCCTCGTCTCTTGACCAATCATGATTGAGGTTGGGTCCCTTGTATGTTTTGTGTGCATTGCATTTGACATTGAGATGCATACTTGACTCTTTGGCCATCATGCATCGAAATGCGTGATTGGTGGCCCGAGGGTCGAGGGCCATGCTCCCTTGAGTCCATTACATGATAGGGAGTGTGTCCATGCATACATTTGCCTAAAAATTCCACACCATACACTGCTTGCCCTCTGTTGCTGTCAAAACTATCTTCTGCAGGGAGTTTCTGTCGACCGGCACCATTTTGTGCCGACCGGCAATTAGTTGCTGGCCGATAACTACATCACCTGCCGATGGAAATTATGAACTGCCGGTGGGCATTTCCCCCAGCCGGTGGCACTCTGCAGTATGCAACAAGCCTTCCCCAGAACTTTGGCACTTTTCAGAGAAGTAGGGCAGTGTAAACAGAGGCAGCAATGCTATGGCAGCGAGTTTCCGGGCAAGGCGGATCAAGCATGCATCGCTCACGTATCCCAAGGCAGGGCTGCGGCCACCTTCTTGCTGTATTTATTTTGTTAATTAATTAAGGGTCTGTAATAATTAATTAGCTAGGATAGTCGATTTATTATTCGGACTGTATTATTCTTTTGGTCCCTCCGAGCGAGGGCAAACTTGTAATAAGTGTGGGCGCGTGTGTGCATGTCTTCCAACCCCCACTTCTTTCTCCCTTTTTATTTACCCGCTTATGATGGTAGACTAGGGCATATTTAAATTAGCATAAAGTATGATAGCATGCGTGCATCCATACATCTGTCTTACATGCACCGGGCTCGGCACATCATGCTAACTGCACTTGTATTTCAATTCCAAGTTGAGAACTTGTTAGTTGCAGCATTTCACATGCCATCTTTAGGATAGCCGAGCCTGTTTAGATTGCATCTTTGCATGTGTTGCATTAGCCATTTTTAAATGAACTAGGATCATGCATATGATTACTGACTAGTTTCTGTTTTGGCTCGGAGTACTAGGTAAGCTTTTATGCTTTAGCATATCGCATGCGTGTGAGTGTTGCCATGACAGTATGATTACCATGAGGCTAACTGCTTATGTAATATAACTGCTTGAATGCCTGTGGATGGAGGTTGAATTACCGAAATTGGAATAATGCATTAAAACTGTGAGTTTTAAGCCCACTAGATAGTGGCAAAATCATCTTTTCTAAAAGCCCACTTGAGGGTGGCAAAATCTGCATTTTAGCCTACTTGTGAGTAGCAAACCATTTTCGAAACAAACATGAAATGTTTTGTTCCAATTTGGGCGATTTGGTCTATACTTGTTTGCTGCGCGCATAACATAGTAATTCTAGGCTAACAATTGGTTTAAGAACACATAAAGTTTTCAAAAACGGATATCACGGTTAGTAGAGGCCGGTCTTCGGACCGGGCGAAAGGGGGTGCTCATAGCTGACCTTCCCCGATCGTACCCAAGCTCCCGAGCCGAGACAACTCCGGTGATGACGGACATGTGGCCTTCGGCACCGAGTCAGGGTTTCCTAAATTCTCCCATTTTAAAATATTTAGGTGGCGACTCTGTATCTGGCAAAGCAGTCCATGTTTGGCACTACTTTTTCAAAAATCTTTTTCTCAAAACGATTTGCCAGATTTGGACTCTTTGGTTCAGATTTAGAACCGTGACACAAATCGAGTCCGAACTGTAGCGAGGGCCTTCGCGGGCGCTGCTACAGTGACATTTGGAACTCTATAAGATAGAGGATTATAAGTATGGCGCTTTCTATAGCCTAGTTGAGAATGAAAATAAATTTTCAATATCCGAGGGACAGTGAGAGCGACGTGCCTACTAATGTATTACTCCATTAGAGAATAATATTCTACATTCTTAGTTGTGTAGTAGCAAATGTGAAAATTTTCCATATCATCACTGGGTGATTGAGAATGAAGCATTCATGATTGCTCCGCAAAAATGATAAAGAGCCTAGGATAGTGTCAAAGGCTATCTAGTCCCCTGTTTTTAGAAAGTGGATCAATGTTGCGCATTTTAAGACAAAATCTTTGAGGATTAACCATTTCTAGGATTTGGTTGACTTTCCGCTATGATGCAAAACTATTCTAAAGTTATGCAAAGTTGGGATAATCATTTTTTGAGGCATAAGGCTCACTAGATACCAAAAAGCTACACCATTGAGGAAGGTGTAAACTATCAGAAGACTTCCTCTTAAGGGGTGAGATTTACTTTGACTTAGGCTACGATTGACATGAGTTCAAAACTTTACTTTTGGACATTGTGACCCAACTTCTCGTTGAAGAATTGGATAAGTAGATTTGTAGGGATTTCCCTTATGCTTTTATGGAGAAAAGTTAGGAGCATAAGAAAATTGCTAGTTCCAATAAATCTTTTGCGACCTAAAATAGTTATCCAAATAGTGATTCTTAGATTTCATCGAGCTATGATGAGCCAACGATGATCGATGAAGACCATTGAGGCATGACCAATGGTTCAAAAGAAGTTTTTCCATACTTAGTCATTATGAGCCAGGAATTTATAAGGTTGTTGCCACATAGGGCTGGCAGTCCTCTATTTTAGACATGATGGACATGGGTGGTGTAATTTATATGCTCGAATGTACGATCCTTAGGGATTGGTTTGGGAGAATTCTCAGTTTGTCTTTGATGACTTACATAAAGGCCTTGTTTGGTGAAGGCTAAAATTGGGTTTTTTAGGCTAAATCCACTAAAAGACAAAATAAGCTCAAAAAGCCACTAAGACAAAATGTCACATCAAACTCATAATCATTTCACTTTTTCTCTCACAAACATTGCATCCAACTACAAAAAAATCCAACCATCTTCCCAAACACAAAAAAATTAGCCTACTAAAATAGTCAAAAACTAAACTAGCCAACTTCCCAAACAAGGCCAAAAAATATCCTAGAATGATTCTAGATGTGAAATTTCAAGCCCATTAACTTATCTATTAGTAAAAGCTAGAGTGCTATTAAGTGAATCCTTAGATTGTCTCTGGAAGAAACAGATGACCTATATTCCTTGATTTTTAATTGCGGGAGCTTGAAATACACTATGTGGACTTATTCGGCATGATGAGTGTTATATTTTGTAAATAGTCAACTAAGTAGTTTAGACCTTAACCCTGCTCATTAAACTGTGGATAAGATGCTTTACTAGTAATGTATAAATTTGACCCTTGTAAGATTCAATGCAATTGTTGGGTACATCTTAAATTAATGCAAATTGGTTACCAAAATATCTTTAGAAAGGTAGTTGTGCAAGAGGTAGTGATCTTGAATCACTTCATGTGAGGCGCATATGGTGGATTCCATTATATATGCTTATCGCAAAAGGTGTTGATATGGCTTATGTTTGGAATCTAGAATTGCGCAAATTATGGTTGTGTTTTTCAATCGATCACTTATTTTGATACTATTATGGTTTGTGTCATAATGATTAGCAGAGGATGATGTCAGCAGGCAATATTGGCTCACTTACACGAGAAATCGCCCTTGGTGCTTGGGAGCGAGTAAGGATGAGACTAGTGGCTTATTTTATTTAGAGCCAACAGAGGCTTAAAATTATCCACTATATATGTTGCATTAGTTGCAGCTGAGATGAGGTCGTGTTAAAGACGACTAAACATAGATGTTAGTACCCATTTTCTATGTTTTGCCTATTATGATTAGCTGGATATGAGATCTCATTTGGTGCTTGGAAGATGACCAAATAGAGAGGCGGTAGAAAGCGACTCATGTACTTAAGAGCGACTAGACGAAGATCTGTACAGTGTATTGAGCATGATGTCACTCTTTGGAAGAGTTACTCCACCGAAGCATGCATTCATACTACATGTGCTTGGCAACCGAGTAATGAGGTGAGAAAATGGATCCCTGATTCCTCACCGTGTGATTCTTATGTGTCATTATTGATATGACTTGCACTTTTGTACTCTTTTTTTGACCTTTGACTATGTTATAAGATGAGGGGTTGATATTCTGTTGTCTGCAGTCATGTATGATTCGGCCTTAAGGGACATCACTAGGAAAACGGTCAATCCTAAACTAAATGGCATGAGGGCGAAGGGAAGATCATCTAGTATTACACCTCTGTTGTATATTCATTGCTAGCAACTTACATCACTTTGTATAAGAGGCGGATTGAGTGTGAATATATTGCATGATATGAAAGAGTCAAGCATGCTCGGTGAGGGATTAGAGATGCTTGGACCGGTGAAATTAGATGGGTCTAGGGTATATGAGACACTATTTTTATCTTCGGGTTGATGCCTCTATGCTGGCTCTTTTGAGTTTCTAGTGTAGAGCTTCCATATGCAGGTGTTCTCAGCGGTCGCACGGTCTATTGACAAGTATGAGTTTGTTTGAGGTTTGCGCAAATTGAGATTGAGATAAATATGTGGCATTGTCACGCTAACCTATGTATAAGTGGGAGATGTCGAAAATCGGGTTGAGTTTCGGACCGAATTTGGGTGTCCATCGTGGCATGACCCATGCAGTAACCTTATCAATTTGAATTTCAAACCACCTTATCTTAGAGATAAATGTGAATAACTTACAATCTCATCTCCTGGGGAGATAGAGTTATGGGTGGTTATATCTATTGTATCTATACATATTACGTATAATGTGATATGGGTTTTCAATTGAATAGTATTTTCGGAAAAAGTTTTTCTCTCTCTAGCTCTCTACCATGGGAAAATAACCATACCTTTGTATAGTGAATAGTGTAGGTAACTCTCTAGTAGTTCTACCCCATTGCTAGGAATTATTTGAGTTCATTAATGGAGGCACGCAATTTATCAACATGATTCATAGATTTGGTTTGAGAGTAAAAAGTATACCCGAATCCGTTTATTTCCACCGTGTATTATTTCTTATGTTTCCTACATATTAAAATAAAAAATTTAGAAGAAATTACAAAAAAAAAAAAAACAAAAACAAAAACAAAAACAAAAAAACCATAGGGTTTTAAATAAATTCGAAAATTTTAATTTTATTAATTTAAATCTTAATCCCTTGATTTCTTTTCTGTCTAAATTATTTACCTATTTTCATTAACTAAAACTGACAAAAAAAAAATAGTATTTTAGTCATTAAACTCAACGAATGTCTACAATAATTTTTTTTGTTGAGTTTAATGACTAAAATACTATTTTTTTGTCAATTTTTATTAATAAAAATAGGTAAACGAGTTAGATTGAAAACCAATCAAAAAAATTAAGATTAATATTGATAAAATTAAAAATTTCAGATTTATTTTGTTAGATAAGTCAAACTTTGGCAATTAATAAGATTTTAATAAATTAAAAAGTTTACTCTATTTAATTTTTTAAAAATATATTTTTGTAAAAAATCAAAAAATGAAAGTAGTTAATTCCCAAAAAAAAAAAAACCTTAGACATTGTTTGTTAATTATATATTTTAGTTAAAAAAATCACTATAAATTATCATATCACTCTCTCTACCTTTCTAAATTTTTTTTTAAAATTAAAAAATTACTAAGCTTTCGTTTGAGAAGTGAGTTGACTTTTTGACTTTTTTGACTATTTTAACTTGGAGCTAAAAAGCCTGATTTGAGTAGAGATTTTAACTTTTTTGTTTTTTTTATGAGAAAAATAATGTAATGATTATAAATTAGATATAATATTTTATTTTATTAGATTAAAAAATTTATTTTATTTTCTATGACTATTTTAACCCAAAAAAAACTTTCAAACCAACTTAAAGTAACATATTTCCAGACAAGTCCCCAGTTAACCCAAAAATTTAAGAAGGAAAGAAGCTTCCAAACGTGCCTTAATGGTTTTTCGTTTTTTTGAAATCGAGCCGGGCTCTACTCTTTCCGACAATAATTTTCATGTTTCGTTAGCCCCATTCCGATCACTCGCCCTTTCACACAGACAGAGAGAGAGAGACTTTTAACCATAATCGCATCTTCATATATAGAAAGAGAAAGGGCAAATTCGAGAGAGTGGAGATAGAAGAGAGCGACTCAGATTTCTATTTCGCTTGATATTTTGAGCAATTTGTCGGAAAAAAACCCTAATTTTTTTTTTTTGAATTCTAAGAATTAGGGCTTATACACTGAAGGGATCGAAGCTAAGATCGAAGAGCGACTCAGATTTCTATTTCGCTTGATGTCTTGAGCAATTTGTTGAAAAAAAAACCCTAATTTTTTTTTTGAATTCTAAGAATTAGGGTTTATACAGTGAAGGGATCGAAGCTAAGATCGATATTCTCAGGAGCAAAAGTGTTATGCTTTTGCGTGAATCGACGCTGATTCATACATATATGTTCTATATCTGCACATATGGTGGGGTTTAACTCCGTAGTTGAAATTGTGGGTTCTGAAATGGAGGGTAGGAAAATTACAGCCAGTCCTCGGCCTTCCTGTGGCCGCCGGGTCGTGGCCAATAAACGGCCTCGCAGCAATAGTGTTAAGAAAATTCAGCGAAGGGAGATTTGTTCGAAGCGTGATCGTGCTTTTGGTATGAGCGATGCTCAAGAGAGATTCAGAAACATTCGGTTGCAGGTTTGCTTCTTCTTTTTGTGTTCTGTTTCTATTGCTTTTTTTTAACCAACCATGAGTAATTGCAACAAATGAGACAATTGAATTTAATATGTGAAAAAAAAAGAAATTAGGGTTTTGATGATTAATTTTTTTCTGGGCTTTCCTGATGAGTTTTTACATATACATGCAAACATTGTGCTCGTTCATCAACAGTGTTGCTCTTTGAGCATCTCCCATCCTTACTCAGTTTGGTCGTCAAATTTGAGTGAAAATTTGGTTAAAAACTGATATAGAACACTCCAATTCTTTCTCATTTTTTTCATCGAATCTTTTCAAAAACTTCCAAATTTATCATAGACCCCGCTTTAACCATTTTTGATGAAGGGGGAAAAAAAAAAAAAAAAAAAAAAAACCCATCTCCAATCCTTATTTTTACAATTTCATCAAATTTGAGTAGTAATATGTCTTCAGTGTTGGGAATTTGGGGAAGGATTTGGTCCATCCTTGATTTGGTGAAAAAATGGCCTGCCTTGATTTGATACAAATTTGATGAGATGATTGGAGCACACTTTTGGCCACTTTTTCATCAAATTTGAATTTGATGAAAAACATTGAAGAAGGATTGGAGAGGTGCTCTTACGAGATGGGCTGTTGTCCAGTTTATCAAATTATTAACTTGCCTTATGAAGAAAGTCTCAGATGTGCTGTTGTCCAATTTATCAAATTATTAACTTGCCTTATGAAGAAAGTCTCAGATTTTGGTGTTGGAGAGATTTCAAAAAAAAAAAAAAAAAATGAAAAGGAAAAATGGATTGGTGGCAGGATTTTCGTGCAACAAAACCATAGGGAGTTTGATGTAATTAGGCGGAGATGCTATAATTTGTCAAACATTTCTCCTTATAGAGTATAGACACTTTGACAGTTTAGAGTGTGGGCGTTTGTTGAGGTCTTTGTATGCCAAGTGTCATGTCTTTCCAAAGGGTATTGTATATTTCTGTTAACTTGTCATTTAGTTTTTGTATCCATTGTCAGAAGATACCATGCTTCTTCCACATAGGCCGACACAAGTGCATATCATATGTTGGAGTTGGATGTACATGTATTGCTGCGTTGACACCTTGTGTTTGTATCAGAAGATTTGGAACAGTATTTTGTTTCCTATTTCAAAATTGTGTGGTCATATTGAGGAGTGATTTTGGGGGTTGCGTTAAGAACATACTATCTACCTTATCAAGAAAATGACCTAAGGCTTGTTGCTAAAATTCGCCGTTTGTTGAGAGAGAGATTAGCAGTGCAGTATGGTTTATCCCACTTTGGCAAAAATCCATAGTGGTACGAGGTTCTTGAACATTACGGAAATGGAAATATATTTCGAAGTTAAGCTGACTTAATGGGGTATGTTATAGGAGAAGGTGATATGGGGAGCTTTTGAATGTGGAGATATACTCCCCCAAGGGTGCCTAATATGCCTATGTTGACACATCACAACATTGGCATGGGTAGGTATGGATTATATTCTTGGACATACACTCAAATTGGATATGATGATCTTTTATATGTGATGATATAAAAAATGAAGGAACAACAAAAGCTTGGAGTTGATACTATATAGGAGTTTCTTGTTTCTTATGAGGGAAGATAGATAGACACCCTTTTATATATATAGACAAGAGTTATAGGTTAGGGGTATACAAGAGTTGATACTGTACATTTTTTTATTGTTTGTAGGTTAGGGATATTTTGGTAATTTGCTCGGTTTTTGAACATGTCAGTGTTTTTAAAAGCTCAAGGCGCACTAAGGCGCTGAAGGTCTCTCGGGGCCTAGGCACAAGGCGCAAGGCGAGGCGCGGACTTTATTGAAGTAAGGCGCATAGTCTTAGTAAAAAATAGAAAAATTAATATAGACTAATCATTGTGTAATGTAAGTGTGATTAATTGTGTAATGTAATGGAAAATAATGTGTAATGGAAAATTACACATTAGCATAGTGTATTAATTAATGAAAAATTAATTAATACAATGTAATGGAAAATAATGTAATGTAATGTGTCACTTTAAAAAATAATTAATGTAATGTAATGTGTCAATTTAGAAAATAATGTAATGTAAAAAAAACAAAGACCAATAGCAATGTGTTAATTATTTGTAAAAAAAAAAATTATTTTGTATTTCTTTAACAAAGACTAATTTATTTTGTAATTGAAAAAAAAACAATTTATTTTGTAACAGAGACCATAAATAATTAAAAAAAAAAAAAAAAACAGAGCAGAGCAGACTGATCAGCGAAGAAGAGAGAAGAAGAAGGAGAGAAGAAAAAGAAGAAAAAATAAAATAAAATGACCATCAGATCAGACGATCGAAGTCGAAGGAGGGAGGGAGAGAGACGATCGAAGTCGAAGTCGAAGAAGGCAGAATGGGAGAGAGAGAGAGTCGATCGAAGTCGAAGAATGCAAAAGGGGAGAGAGAGAGTCTTGATTGAAGTCGAAGAAGGCAGAAGGGGAGAGAGAGAGTCGATCGAAGTCGAAGAAGCCAGTCGAAGAAGGCAGAAGGGGAGAGAGAGAGAGTCGATCGAAGTCGAAGAAGAAGGCAGATTAGGGCATAAACATCAGTCGCGCCTAGCGCGAGCCTTGCGCCTCTCTCGCCTGCTTCCAGTTGCGACTAAGGCGCGCGACTTCTTCAACGCGCCTCGCCTGGGACCAGTTCAGTCGCACAGGCTGCGCCTCGATGAGCCTTGCGCCTAGGCGCGCTTTTAACAACGCTGGAACATGCGGTTTTTGAACATGGACTTTAGGTCCTATGGGTTGTCATATGTAATTGTTTTTTTATTTATGGGTTTTGTTTTGTTTTAATATGTTAGTTTCCAAATAGGAAGTCAAATTCCTATTAGGAGGATTGTCAGCGATTTTGAAGCTTCTTTGGGATGTGTACCTATGAAAGCTCGGTGTAATGCATATATTTTTGTTCTTAATTTGTAGCATTTGGAAGCCTTTAGACTCTAGAACCAGATCTGCATTAGTCCCTAATTCAACCCTTAATCATAATAGCTCCTCTACCCTAGCACCCTAGCTTGCAAAAAAAAAAAAAATACAAAACCTGCAAGGTTATGGTTACGGTTACTGTTCATGGTACCAAGAAGAGAAGTCCCAAAACTTGTTCCATCTTGCTATTTAATTAAGCCCTAATCGTTCCTTCTTTCATATGCTATACAAAATCCTAAATTTCCCACTGGATATTAGCTTTAAACTGCAACAAAACCTTACAAATTTCAGCTTTAAAATCTCTCTACAAGCCCTCCAAAATCACTGGGTGCCTTAGACAGGTTCCTGCTATAAAGTAGTTATGGGGAAAAAAATTATCTGTATTAAACTATATTTGGATTTTGTTTTTTTATTATCAGTACTTGGATTTGTGTTATCTAAATATGAGATCAGGTTGTTAGTAGTGGTTATTTATTTTCTTAGCAGTTAATCCATGTTTATAACTTTAGATTACAAATGTGTTGTAGAAAGTGTTTTAAAAAGCTCTAGGCGCACCGAGGCGATAAGGTTTCCTATAGTCTAAGCGCGAGGCGCAAGGCGAGGTGCGCGCCTCACCAAAGCAAAGTGCAAGTAATAGAAGAAAAACAAAATTATAGAATAGGCAAACTTTTCAACATAACAAATATATATAGAATTTCAAAAATCATAATTATTTCTGATAATCTTTAAACATGATACTCAATCTCCTAAAAACTAGAAATGGAATATCCAACAAAAGATTTAAACGTAACATTTAATCTTTTATCACTTCTGCTCTCTTTTGACCTCGTTTGGTCAGTTTATATTGAAGAATTTTGATTCCCTATGGTATGCTTACAAAAAAAGCACTTAATCAACAGTTGGAGTAGAAAAATAGGTAAAGCCCATGAAGCCCACGCCTCGTGCCTCGGAAAAAAATCCCTCGCCTCAACGCCTAAGCTGCGCCTTGCATATTGCGCCTTGCCTCGACCTGTTTGAAGCACAAGGTTGCGCCTCATTGCGCCTCGTGTGCGCGCCTTTTAAAACACTGGTTGTAGATGACGAAGAAAAAGTTTTTAGGGTGCTGCTTGTAGGAGGTCCTTTGGCCCTTGGAGTAGGCTCTTCCTCTATTTGTTTTATTCATTATGTTATCTTTACATTTTTTAAGGAGGCACACAGCAGAATGTAATTTTAAAAAAGTTGTGTGCTTTTTATATTAGTGAATATTGAAGGATTGGAAGGAATCTTTGATTTTGTCCTTTTTACGTCTTTCGGCATCTTTAAAAAGAAACTGTGTTTTTTTTATGTGGTGGTGTCCAAACTCAATAGCTCTAAGTGGTCCAAGAGATGGGTTTGCTTTTTATGGTTCATGTTTTTGTTTGTTTTTGGTATTCTAGATTGGTTGAAGTTGCTTCTTTTTAGGAAGGTAGAAATTGTATCTATTTTTCATTTTGCTTTTGTTTTGAAGCTGATTAAGTGCATAGAACAAAAGGATGAAGCCACTGGCATTGGGATTGGATGAATTTGGGAATGCTTTGGGAGGGAAGTTTTGTTTGTGTTTACATTTGCTGATAAAAAATTGGGATGATACAATTGTTGATTGGAGGATACCTAAGGAAGATGTTGCGATGCATTGCATCTGATCTGGCATTTACCGAAACTCAGGCCACAGTCAAATTATATGATTTGAATTTGTATAAAGTTCAGAAATTCCTATGCATTATGTACATATTGCCTGAAATATTTCTCAGCTGAGAGAATGTTCGTACTTTATTATTGGTCTAGTCATGTCCCCTGTAATTTTTATAACCTGTCTAGGTCTATTGTTTCTACATATTTAATTCTCTTCCTGTGATATTCTTTTTGTACAAATATTTTGTCAGGAGGAATATGATACTCATGATCCAAAAGGACATTATGGCATGGTGCTATCCTTTCTAAAAAAGAGGTCAAAAATTATCGAAATAGTAGCTGCCCATGACATTGTCTTTGCGCTTGCACAGTCTGGTGTTTGTGCTGCATTTAGCCGAGGTAGAGCCCTAATAACTAACCATCTTTCTGTTTATGTGAAGAATATGTGGTTTTATTCAGTTTATGTTTCCCAACTTTAAGAAACATGGACTTATACTGTGTTCGTTGTTGGATGCAGAGACTAACCGGAGGATATGCTTTTTGAATGTCAGTCCTGATGAAGTTATACGAAGCTTGTTTTACAATAAAAACAATGATTCACTCATCACTGTCTCAGTTTATGCTTCAGACCATTTTAGTTCTTTGAAATGCAGAACCACAAGGATTGAGTATGTGAACCATACCATTTGAGTTGCCCTATTTATATATATATATATATATATATTCTAATATTTATTATTTTCATGTGTTTCTCTCACTAAAAGTTCACACTGTGAAATGGTTCCAGGTACATAAGGAGGGGTAAGCCAGATGCAGGCTTTGCTCTTTTTGAGTCTGAGTCTCTGAAATGGCCTGGTTTTGTGGAGTTTGATGATGTAAATGGGAAGGTACTCACTTATTCTGCACAAGATAGGTAAATATTCAATTATTTTGGTATTTTACATGCTAACATGTGACTGTTATGCACAATTTGCTTCTTGATTCTGACGCATATCCTTCCATTCTTTTTTCAGCATATACAAGGTGTTCGACTTGAAAAATTATACGTTGTTGTACTCCATATCAGATAAAAATGTTCAAGAGATTAAGATCAGGTACCTTATGTATTTTTTAGGGGAAATTGCAAGACATTGGGAAGACCAAAAGGTGGGGGGTGCAACTTTTGCTATGGTTTCTTTGCACATAAAAAGTTGCACCCCCCACGTTTGAAATTATTTTTGGTCTTCTAAATTTTGCCCCATTTTTTTTTAGTTTTCGGCTCTGGCATAGAGTTGCTAATGATTGTTGATAAGTAAATTATGAAGTACTATGAAGCACAGGCATTTCAAAATAGGTGCCGTAGTGGTGTCAGACATAGGGACACGTTCGGGACACGCCAAATTGCGTGTCCCCTTAATTTTATTATTTTTTTTGATGGAGACATGCCGGGGACACTTCGGGGCGTGTCCCTTTAAATTTGTATTGATTTATTTTTTGTAAGGGACACGGTGGGGACACACGTGTTCAAATATGGATAATCTATCAATTTGTTTAAATGTTGTGGTTTATATATATTGAATTAATATTAGTTTTTATTAATTTTGATTTTTTGGTAACATAATATTAATTTACATAGCAAATATATATAATAAAAATAATAATAATTTGCCGTTTCCCCTGTCGCATTTGTGTCTCCATTTTTTTGAAATCATCGTGTCTTGTGTTCGTGTACGTTCTTCATAGATGAAATACGTATCATGTGAAATTTGTTTGCTTTTATACATACACCTCAACTTTGGGGGTGTTTGGGAAGAGGTTTGGACTAAAATAGCCCACTAAAAGACAAAATAGGCTAAAATAACTAATAAGACAAACTGTCACACTTAACCCATAATCATTTCACTTTTCTCCCATAACCATCAAATCAACTACAAAAAAAAAAGAGTCAACCAACAACTTCCCAAACACAACTAAAGTAGCTAAAAAGCCAAATAGCCAACTAAAATAGCCAACTTTCCAAACAAGGCTTTTATAAATTTGAATGTTCAGTCTGTTAGATTGTGCTTAGATTTATGAATATTTATAGGTAGTATGTGTTGGTGGGTGGTATTGCTTCATATGTATGATCTTAATTCTTTTTTTTTTCTTGGGGTTTCTTAAAAACAGTCCAGGCATCATGTTGTTGATTTTTTCCAAAACTAGTGGCCATGTTCCTCTTAAGATTCTTTCAATAGAGGATGGCACTGTTCTCAAAACATTCCACCATCTCCTTCATCGGAATAGGAAGGTGGATTTTATTGAACAGTTCAATGAGAAACTTCTTGTCAAGCAAGAAAATGAGAATCTCCAGATACTTGATGTAAGCGTCTTTCTTATCTTATTGTCTCGAAATATATTCATGTTAATCTATATCTAATATCTGATATTTGTTGTCACAGGTCCGCAATTCTGAGCTAACAGAAGTTAGCAGAACTGAATTTATGACTCCATCAGCATTTATATTTCTGTATGAGAACCAGTTGTTCCTGACATTTAGAAACAGGACAGTGGCTGTTTGGAACTTCCGTGGGGAGCTCGTAACTTCATTTGATGATCACCTTTTGTGGCATCCTGACTGCAACACAAACAACATATATATCACAAGTGATCAGGATCTTATAATTTCTTATTGCAAAGCTGATTCTGATGATCCATTATCAGAAGGAAACGGTAAATCACCTGAAAAAATTGGTTATTATTACTATATACTACTAAGTAATTTATTTTGAACCCCCCCACCTTTGAGGGTTATATGGGTTAACCTACAATGCCAAATTGATTAGAGACTTAAGAGGGAAAAAAACATGCATGAAATTCTATCGGAATCTGATGTTTTGTTGAACTTGGATATTATTGCCTTGTGAAGTTCAATGGCATCATTTGCTTGTCAGTGGGTTGGGTGTAAGAGAAGATTTGCTTCTTTGCATTTTTCATGCACCTTAAGATCGCTAGTTGTCCCAAAGGTTTAAGCTGTTAAACAATGGCTAGATCAAGCTCATACCCTTTCTCATGTTCAATTCTCTTTTGCACTTGGAGAGACGACACAAAAAATGATGCAACTAACATAATGGGAGAACAAACACATATGATGAGACTTGAACCTGCAATCACATGAACCAAAGCTTTGATGCTATATTGCCTCTTTTGGGAAGTGGCTTATAAGCTAGTTTATCAGCTTTTTGGCTTATTTGGGTCACATTAGCTCTCTACTTTTTGCACGTCTTTTCGTAATAAGCCAAAAAAAAACCAACTTATTTAGCACTTTCCAAAACAACCCCACTAATTGTTTTAAAATTTTAAGCCGTATAGGAATGGGCTGAACACAATATATATATATAAAGCTCTCACGTGCTCCTATGATTTTTGACTGTCTGATGATTAACATATCTGAATCATTTTCTGATTAGAAGTGTGGATATGGTTAAAGGTGTCACTATTGCCTAGAATATAGATTGTTTTTTCAGTTAATGTTATTGCATGATAGATTGTACCATTGATCTGGCATTTTCCAAGTGTGATTGCATCTAAATTTAAAGCTCAGACCAGTCTTTTTGTTGCTTTTGGTTCTTTCGTTTTGTTTGTTTGTTTTTTTGTTTGGGTTTTTTTCTTGTTCTTTTTTATTTTTAAACAGTGTATCCATTGATCATGCTGCAGGGTCTATCAATATCAGCAATATCTTGACTGGGAAATGCCTTGCTAAAATACAAGCAAGCAACAGTTTTCCCATGGATGAATGTAGTTGTAGTGGATGTTGTACCGGAAGGAATTGCAACTCCAAGAAGCGGATCCGAGCTTCTAGGATTAGAAGCACAGTTGCAGAAGCCCTCGAAGACATCACTGCTCTCTTCTATGATGAAGAACGTAATGAGATCTATACTGGTAATAGGCATGGCCTGGTCCACGTGTGGTCTAACTGAAGGTTGTATCTTCCCTCGTGCCCTTTCAGATTCTATGATTGTTCTTCCAGATGTTTAATTCATTTTGCCTTCTGCTCCAGAACTACCTGGAACTGTACTATTAAAATGTTCATTTAATAGTTTGTGTTTTTCATTGCTTTTCATTTATCACTTTTGTTTCTTTCTTTTATTCTTTTTAGGGACGGTTTTTTCCCCTCCCTTTTCTCTAAAGTGATTTCCCCCCTCTCCCTTTTATGGGTATTGGGGTCGGGCATGTTAAAATGTTCTGTCATGTTGTAGATGTGCTTTATAACTTCAGGCTGTGCAGATGAGCTGCAGGCAGATATTTGAAGTAAATGAATAGCTGCTTGTGGGCATTTAACTTCTAAAGATTGCTACATGTTCCAAGTGTTCCTGTACTATGCGGGGCATGATCGCATTTTGCATTCGCTTTAATCTTAAGGTGAGCTCTATCTCGCCTTCTGTGAGTCATTGGAGCCTCCGGCTAGCATATGATATTACTAGGCAATGTGGGGCCTAATGCTTCTAAAAGTGTAAAATACATCTCTGGCTTTTAAAGCAATGCGTTTTATGACTTTTTCCACCCTCCAAATTCAATTGTGTTAATTTAGTTTTTAAAATTTTCAATTTGAATCAAATTAATCCAATTTCAGACAAGGTGTTAAAATTGTCCTTGGCAATAGGTAAAATTAATCAGGTTTGCCCGTCTGGTTTCAGCTCAAGGTGTTACCGGGGCCATATCTGGTGGCTCGTGGTGGTGGTTGTGGTAGTTTTGTTGCTGGATGAGTCACTGATTGTCTTTTCGGTGCTGTGAAATTTCTGTGAGAGCAATTTATTTATTTATTTTCCTCATTAGGAGGGTATCATTTGCCTACTGCACTCTTAAGCAAATTTGAAACTAGTGTGATGAATATTATGATGTCCTCTCCTACTCTCTCCCAGTTTCATTATCTCTAGTGCCATTATGTAATCTGACAATAAGGGCTTTTCTGAATTTGATTGCCATGGCATATCTAAAAGACAGTGTGACCTAAGTAGATATGTAAACAAGCTCAGAGTATGACGTGTTGCAAAATGTGTTTAAAGGTGGTTTATTCATTTTTTTGAGCCTATTTCAATGAGATTTAAAGGAGCTGATAACAAGTTGAAGTATCTTGATTTTTTTGTAATGTATATGCTTACCGAGTTAAATAGTAGATTGTTTAAATTTGATTTGAAGATTTAATTAGTTCTAAAACGTGTTCTCTATTTGATTTGTTTATATAACGGATAGATTTCAAATAAGTTTTATAGAGTCAAAAATGAATGAAGATTCAATAACTTGCTTTGTTTCAAGGTAAAATTTATTTACCCCCCCATGTGGTATGATTGTAGAACATTTTACTTCTTTTACGTTTAAAAATAGCCAATGACGCTCCATGTGGTTTGGTTGATTTTCCCCCAAATTGCACTTTACCCCTAATCGCACTTTATTTTTAAGTGGAATAAGTTCTCCAAACATTTTAATTCATCAAATAGTGGTTTGGTTGTTGAATTGAATATTTGGAGTGGTGGTAGTTGTATTTTCTGTCAATAGAGGTGGAAGAAGACACTAATGCAGTAAGGAGGGTATAAAAGACAATTTACATTTTCTCTTAACAGAGTTAATTATGCAGTTTAGTCCAAAAATATAAGGTTTTTGACTATTTTTAAATATGAGAGGGTAAAGTGCTTTAAGCTCATATCACAGGAGGTTAGAATGAATTTTGCCCTTCATTTTATAATCCAAGCAGACATGAAGCCAAAGCCCATTGGGAGTAGTATTTATTTATTTATTTTTATTTTTGAACTTATTTATTTAAGAATAAAAAAAAGGAAGGTTAATTGCACTTTTATTTTTCTTCAAATGTCCATAAAGACAATAGAATAAAGGCAATGATCAAGAGTACTCTCGCAGAGGTCCAGCGAGATAGAGAGAGAGAGAGAGAGAGAGAGAGAGAGAGACAGAGAGCGCTCTTTTGGTGATTTTCGGGATGTTTCGGCAGTGCTCCCGCGAGATTCTGGTGATTCATTTTACATTTTTAAAATGGGGATTTACACTTTCAAAGTATAAATTTATAATTTTAGAATGTAAATCTAGATTTTTTATATTTGAAATAAGAGTTTTGAGAGTTTTTCTTTTTGATTTTGGCATAAATTTTTAGTTTTTCATCTTTTAAGTCTTCTTTCATATTATTGTGGGTGTACTTTCGGCGACAGTGGCGACGGAGTTGGGTAGCAACTATGGGGATGACGTCGACGGGGACGGTGTCGACGAGAATGTGGGCTTTCAAGCAAATTTTGTTTTCTAAACTACATCGTTGAGCATATTAGTGATTTTTCTTGAATTGTAACTGTTTTTTTGGCGGATTTATTTTTGTTTTTGTTGATTTTTTATTTTGTTGTTTGGTTGGAATGACCTTTTGGAGTTTTATTTATGTATTGTTGTTATTTTATTAATATAATGTTTCTCATATTTTAAATAAAATAAAATAAAATAAAATTAAGAGTACTCTGTATCATGACTTTTCTCTTCATTCTTTCCATTTTATTACATCATTTTAATGATTGTGACTTGGTTTGGTGAACTTATTATTATCTTAAATTAATAAAAAAAATTAAGGGAATTCTATAATACCAGAGGTGTACTATCTAGGTTACAAATGAATAGAATTATTCCTGAATAGATTTGAGCTTGGCTCAGTAAGGGTTCGGTCGAACTCGGTTCATTAAATTTTTTGTTAAATTTTTATTATGTTCAAACTCAAATTCGAGTTCGTTAAAATCTTAATAAATAAATCTAAACATAATAAAGTTAGGCTCATTTAACATTTATTTAAATAATAGAATAAATATATTATTTAATATATACCAGAGGTGTACTAAAACTAGGGTTACAAATTAATAGAGTCGTTTGTAAATAGACTCGAGCTCGGCTCAATAAGAGTTCGGTCGAACTCGATTCGTTAAATCTTTATTATATTTGCGCTCAAATTCGAGCTCTTTAAAAATCTTAATAAACAAGTTTAAATATAGAAAAGTTAGACTCGTTCAATATTTATTTAAACAATAGAATAAGTATATTATTTATATATTAAATAATATAAATATATATATATATATATATATATATATATATAAGGGGATAAATATGTTATTTATATAAATCTATATAATAAGTAGGGTTGTGCAAAATACCGCCCAATCTGCTAAAACCGCACCGATCCGCATCGATCCGCATCGCTCTAACTACTAACTGCGCTTTAAACTTTAAAATTTATAATCCGCCAACCGAACCGCTCTGCTCCGCTATAGTTAATACATATATATTTTTTAACCTCTAATGAAATATCAATGTAAAAATGAGTGTGTAAGATATTTAAGATATTAAATTTATTACAAATTAGTAGTTATATCTATGAAACATATTATGTAAAATTACTTTGTGTTATATATCTAAAAAATATTATACAAATTAGTGTTATATATTATGCAAATGTATGATAATTAGTTAGAATATTCTTCAATCCGCCAACCCGCCAAAAACCACCCAAACCGCATTTTGTCAATCTGCCAACCCGCCATTCAGTTTGTAATTTTACTCTCAAACCACCCGAACCGCACCGCGCACACCCCTAATAATAAGGCAAGAAGGTTTTTGAATTTGTCTCAAAATGTATCAGCGATACATTTTATTTTAATGACTGAGATGAATCCTAATCAAAATTGATGGTCAGATTTGTTTGGCCCAAAATATGTTTCCCGCTTATCTTTCATCTCTTCTCTTACCACTTCTGCCTATCTCTCCTCTCTTCTCTCACCACTTCTGCCCTCTTTCATCATTCCACTACTCTCTCATCTCTCTCTCTCTCTCTCTCTCTCTCTATATATATATATATATATATCTAGAAAGTATAATAACTCTCTCTATCTCTCCCTCTTCTCTTCTCTAGTGAAGGCCTGTCTCCACAACACAGAAGCCCCTCTCTCTCTACACATCTCATTCTCGGTCGCCCATACCAGGTCGCCACCGAAGCTGTTCTTGAATCTGGCTTTATTGTTCATCATTGTTGTTTTTGTTGCTACCTTAGGGTAGTCAGATTAGGGCTCTGTTGTTTTTGTTTTTGTTGATTTTGTTTCTGTTGTTCAAGCTGTTCGATTGTAGTTTGTCAAAATGAGAGAGAAGTTGGGGGAGGCAAATTAGGGCTCGAAAGGGTGAAGTGACAGATCGAAGATAAGATCTGATGATGAAACAATTACTCTGTTTTTATTGTAGGAGAGTTAGAGGTGGTAATGGTTACAAAGTTGGAGACAACAATGATAGCTTGTGAGTGTAAATTTCTTCTTTCCTTAATTTTCTTGCGAAAATGGAGGAAAATAAGAGATGGGTTCTGTTAATTGTTTTGTTCTACTGTTTTTTATGTTGTTCTAAGGTTAAGTACTGTTTGGATGAGCAAGTAATTGAAGTGGGTTATGGGTTGATTGGAAGATGGGTTTTGCAAAGTGAGAATTGCAGATCGTTTGTCAGGAAAGCCATCAGCAAAATGTCTATTCAGCAAGGGTGGGTACTTGGTAGGTCTTATTTTAATTTTTTTTTAATATGAAATCTCTCTCTTACATATAGTAATTTTGGGAAGTAAAATTGATTATACAAATAAAAAAATCGGCTAAATCTGTAGTGCTCATCTCTCTATTTGATTTTTTTTTTAATCAGGTGGTGTTCATAGAAAATTGACTAAACCATTAAAGGTATCCTACTTCTTTAATATGATGCTTGGCTTCCATTGGAAATTAAATTGTTCAATTTCCTTTAAGTTTATGATTTTTTTTAAATTTAATATTATCATTTGTAAATGTTCTGCAATAATAGCTGAGTATATAATACTTGATCTTAAAATGTAATTTATCCAATTTAATGTAATTTATCATTTAGATTAAATTACATTAAATGGATTTAATGTAATTTCTTAAATGGATTTAATTTTTTAAAAGGTTTTGGATCTGAATTAATACTTAATCTTCGTAAAAATGAGTTTTATTTTTTAAATGGGTTTTGGTTTTTACATGGTTTTATTTAATCAAATCACGAATTTGAAAGAAAATAGACTGAAGAAAAAAATAGAAAAAGTATGAATGAGAGAAGGGACTCATCACCGCTGTACGGGGGCAAAATATCCTCTGCTTTCCGTACTCTTTGTACTCCAAGCTTCTCTTGACGGCGTCTACCTGTCAACACAGAAACGGTGAGCTGCCCGGCGATGGTGTGCCGGATAGACCCTCCGACGGTCAAGTCAGTCCACTTGAAGAAGAAGACTGTTAAAGAGAGAGTATTCTTTTTGGGGAAGGAATTGCATACCTCTAACGTTCGTCCTCCTCCATATTTCAAGGCTGGCCATGCAGCCTCAAGATTATGCGCGCACTACCTTTGCTGTCCTTCCCAGGACAGGTGGCAGTGCTCGCCTCTCAACACCTTATGCGTGTAAAGGCTTAGTCTTCCTACCAGTACACGCAGAACTGTCCAACGGTATTGGCGCATGCTTGGAGCAAATTTCCTCTATCCCTCACGCCATTGGTCCAAGTGGCACACTCGACCAGAATACCACGACCGGCCTAACACTTGTAGAGAGTTGCCATCACATGCACACGACCGAGCTATGCACCGTCGGACTAAGGGGCCAAAGGGCGATACTCATGGCCAAGCTGATATTGACCGGTTTATTAGGATAACCGGTTGTGAGGTATGCCGGCCTTCGCCCGTCCTACCTCTATACTCGGCCACACGAAGACCACTTACCTCGGCTGGTCGGTCAGAAGCGTGCTGGCCCTAACCGCACCCACGGTCTAGCCCGAGTTGCTCTTAGCTTGGTCATCAGACACTGCTACGCGCTCGGCCGCGTTATAGCTCGGCCAGGCATTGGTTCGTGTCTGGCCGGTCTTCAGCTCGACGGCTTGCGGTTAGTCATGATCGGCATTATCGTAGCTCGGCCGTGATTTGATCAGATAGCTATCGATATCCAATCAACGTGATTTTTTTACAAGTATATAGTACTCGAAGAGTTCTACACATTGAACGGTTCAGATTTTCAAAACGGAACCCGTGGTGGGCCCCCATGGGCCCAACAGCACGGTCCAGTCCGAAGGTGGACTGGATCAAAGCCAGACCCTAAAGATAATAGGTAGAGAGAAAATGAGTGGGGCAGATAAAAAGAGAGAGTGAGTGGGTGATAATCGAGAGAGTCCGAAAAAGAAAGAGTGAGTGAGACACATGTAAAGAGTCTTAAAGAATTGTGATTCATTTATCTCTCTTCTTAAATAATTGAAAAAAATTAGTGTAATCGGGAACATGTGTATTCTTTAAATAATAATAATAATAATAATAATAATAATAAAGTCAAACGGAATTAGTATTTTAATTTTTGATTATTGTAATAGATTAAAATAGTTATGTTTGATAAGATAATTAATTTGAAAGTCGAAACTGGATTTGTATTTATAGTTTGACCGCAAATTTTTAATAACAAATTTGAAAAATTACATTTTAATTTAATAATTTTATTTTCATTTATATTTTAATCTCATCATTAATTGCACCGTGCTTTCAGGCACAGGCATACACTAGTACATTTATATAACATTGGTGGTAGATATTATTATTTTTGTAAAATATTGACCTTTTTTTTTAAAATATGTTTATATATATTGTATACATATATTATTGTATCAAAATTTCATTTGTAACTTTAGCCTCGTATGTAAGTATGAATTTATAATTTTTTTAGGTCGTTATGAATCATGAACAAACTCGAGCTCGAGTCTAACCTAAGACAACTCAGTTTGAGCTCGGTTTGTTAAATTTTTATTAAGCTCAAGTTCAAGATCATTAAAATCTTAATAAACAACTTCAAACATACTAAAACTTGGCTTATTTGCAGCTCTAACTAAAACTAAACTTCTGCCGAATTGAGTACTGCAACTGTGAAAAAAACCAACCCCGAAATCTCTTCCTTGATCATGAACGAGAAAGGATGATCCCACAACAAAGTTTACTTTTTCCGGTTCATACAATAAACATCCCATTAGCATTTTGACAATAATGGCTATAACCTCTGTGCCCACCTCGTCTATCTCAACACAAGCTTAACGAAAAATGTTTGAAATAATTGTTTCCTATTTAACATTCAATAATACTACCACATGTCCTCCATGGCCTTGCAAACCTCAAAAACCAAAGGAGAATTTGAATTTTGGGATCCAAAACTTGTCAAGCTCCGCTTCTCACAAGTTCATGAGGCTCTAATCCAACAACCTAGATTTGTAATTCAAATTTGGAAGTCATTGTTGTTGGTGTCGTCAAGTGATTTGAAAGTCCTTGAATAGTACCTTGAAATCTTGGAATGATGTAAATAGATAGTTTTTTCGACTGGACATGAATGGGACTGAAATTTTTACTCCGTGTCCATGTGTCTACTTCTACTATCACTCTCTTAGCCTGTAATTTATGATATTATGTATGTTTTTAGAAACTTGAGAAATCTAATTAAGGTTTCGAGACTACCACTTGTACTATGCAATAGAAAATCTAAATCCATGTAAGAATTCTGCCCTTATGATTTGGCATTATTGATGGTAAGAATAGTTTTGAAAATATTCCAAAATCATGCTATAAAATCAAATGGTTAAAGTTATTCTTTGAAGACAGATACATCTAATGAAGTTCAACATTATGGTATGTCTTGATTTTGGGGGATCAAAAATAAACACCAAAACTCAATCGAATGAAAGAAAGATCAAAGTTCAAATTAAAAATAAATCAAAGGATGTGCAAGGAATTGGAAATTGTGATCCTAAGAATGCGTCTAGGGTTTCAATATTTTCTTTTAATTTGATTAATGAAATTTATTCTCCGTGGCCAAGAAAATAGTTAAAATTTTAAAAAACAAACAAACAAACAAACAAACAAATTAGGGTTTGACCATTTATGAAATAAGAATAATGCTCCATTCCTCTAATTCCTCCCCCGCCCTTCCCTTCCCTTCCCCTCTCAACTCCCTCTAATGATGTGGCAAACAACACCAACTAATCAACTCTCTTCAAACTCTTCTCTCTTTTTTCAAAATTGTTTGCCACATCATTGGGGGTAATTTGAGGGGAGAAGAAATTGGAGAGATGTAGCATTGCTCATAAAATAAATAGTCAATTTAAATCTTAATTTCTATCAATTTAAACTTAATTTTTTGATTTATTTTCAATCTTAATCACCTATCTATTTTTATTAAGTAAAAATAATACCAACAACAATAACAAAAAAAAGAAAAAAGAAGACGTATTTTAGTTATTAAACTCAACCAAAAAAAATATATTTTAGATAATAGCTAAAATAACTTTTTGTTATCCATTTTACTTGATAGAAATATGAAACGGACGTACAGAAATTCTATAAAATGGCTATTAGACCAGTGATGTTGTATGTGACGGAATGTTGGGTAACTAAGAAATAAGATGTAAATAAGATGACTGTTGTTGAGATGAGGATGCTGAAGTGAATGTGTGGCCAGATTAGAAAAGACAGAGTTATGAATGAGTATATTTGAGAATGAGTTAGAGTAGTATCGATAGAAGATAAATTAAGAGATAATAGATTGAGATGGTTTTGTCATATATAACGGAGACCAACAGAAACAGTAGTGAAGAGATGCGATACAGTGACGGTAGATGGTAGTGTTAAGGGAAGAGGTAGACCTAGATTAACGTGGACTAATGTAGTAAATAAAGATATTATGTACACGGATGTCTTACTGTGATACTCTTTGCACTCTCCTCTTTATTGATGTAATTTATTCGCTATATACTTAATTTCATCAATAATTTTTTTTTTTTTGCTGATAAAAAAAAAAAAAAAATACATGGATGTCTTACCATGAATATTCAAATCATTGAAATTATGGTTCTATGCTCATTATACTGTTACATCATTATCATAATTCCTCATTCTACCAAAATTACCATGCTAAAAAATATTCAGATCAACGAAAACAAAAAAAAATTAAATTATGACAAACTATTTTTCTACTGGATCATAACTTTATCTCATTCCCAATCAAAATCTTTCGACATAATCACAACTCCAAATTAATTCCTAAACTAAACGCAATGAAAATTCATATGAAAAATTAAAAATTTTCACCTCATCCTAAAACTTGATTGAGTACTGCACCTATGAAAAAAACCAATCCCGAAATCTCATCCTTGATCATGAACATGAATGGATGAACATTCCTCAAACATGTAGGCAGCAACAGCGGCAGCCTCTGTACCTTCCTTGGCTATCTCAACACAAGCTTTGGATTTTCCAAGGAGTTGGGAAACCTACCTACTTTTGGCGGAATTTGCTTACAATAATAGTTTCTATACTAGTATTGATATGACACCATATGAGGCCTTATATGAAAAGAAATGTAGGTTTTTGATTTGTTGGACAGAAGTTGGGGATATGACTTTGCTTAGACTAGAAATTGTGCAAACAACTACTGAAAAGATCAAGATCATTCAACAATGATTTAAGACCATTCAAAGTCGTCAAAAGAGTTATGCCGACAAAAAAAGAAGAGATTTAGAATTTGAAATTGGTGATCATGTACTTGTTCAACATAATGGAAGGTCTTAATTTTTGGAAATAAAAAAAGAAAATACAAAATGTTCCAAACACATGATACACCACCGTAATTATAGATATGAATATTTTTTGTCTCACATCTGTGTATTTTGTGTTTGAAACTTTGTGTGTTCTTAGAACAAATCAATAAAATAAAAAAATGGACATTATACAACAATAGCAAAACTCAATCCTTCAAATTGAAAGGTAGTCCTTATAAAAAAAATAAAAAAATAAAAAAAAAAATTGGAAATTGTTCAAAACGTCAAAGGGTGTGGAAGGGATTTGATATTATCATCCCAATAAGTGTCTAGCGTTTCATTATTATTTTCTTATTCAGCTTTGCAAATCTTGACAATATAAAGTAAAAAATAAAAATTGAAAATTTTTAGAGGGTTGTTATTATTATTTTTTTAAATTGATGAATACTGTATTGTATTCTTTACTTATTTATTTTATATTCTTGTGTATTATATTATTAGTACGATTTCAAATTTTTTGTCTTTCCTTGGAGATTTTGGGACAAGTATGACAAGTATGACGAGGGACCAAAAGAATAGGGTACTAAATTGCTTACAATACAAACAAAAATAATAATTAAAGAGAAAGATATAAAATTACCTGAGTTGGAAAATCAACCCAAACAAGGTTTTAGAGGTACACGTTAATCAACCCACCATTGACCATATTCAAAACTAGACCACCATTTTTGTCATCACCACCAGCACCTGTGACCGCCATGATCTTCTAACAGTTTCAATGGATATCAGTGATGCTTTTGAACCCCAAAAGCCTAAGCATATGTTGTGAAGTAGGGCAAGTTGAATTGGCAGCCACCATGTTTAGAACCACATTGATTGATAATGGAGACAACATTAAAGTCTCGTTTGAGAATATGTTATTTTAATAATTTTTTGATTTTTTTTTTTAAAAAGATATACAGAAAAATAAAGAGAGTGACGTGACAATTTATAATTATTTTTTAACTTTTTAACTAAAATATATAATTCACAAACAAGGGTTAAGTTCTTTTTAAAGCTCTTTTTAACCTCCTTTAGCACTACTTGCTTGCCAATGCTCAAGCAGAATTCCATATTTTTTGTTTAAGGATGGAGTCTTTATGTAGAAGAGTTTCTTCTAAAAGCAAAATTGTTGCACAATATATAAAGGGTAGAAGTATATATGATTTTCATGGACAGTTTTTTTATTTTTTTTTATTTTATACAAAATTTTGCTTTGTTCCCCAGACTTGCCTTAACTGCTGGTGCTAATAAGGTAGATTTCATCTGGGACTCTTAAAATCCTGATTTTATTAGTAGTGCAATTATCGTTTAATGAAAAATAGTCCAAATTTAAATTAAATACCAACAATCAATTCTTGTTGTAATTAGGGGGAGAGGCTGGTTAGAATGGGTTTGTCCCATCCCTAATAATATCATGCTGATTAATTTTATAATATTAAGACTGGCGATGCTAATAAAAATAATAAATGATATGATATTATTACAAATAATGATTTATAGGTGATAAGACTTAAATGAGGTGAAGAAATATATTATTGAAAACAAATATTAAGTGTAATATTATCTTGTTATATTTAAGAAAATTAGTACATATAAATAAGAGACTAGCTTCTCTTCGGTCCTCATCTTGACTAGATAATTCAAATCATTTATTTTTTCGAGTCTCGGGTCTCGCGTGTATATCATTTGTAAAAAAAATTAAGTCGGTTTGATATTTATTACGGCTTCATTTTATAGAGTTTGTCTTTAAAAAAATTAATGGTCAATGTGTTTTAAAAACATACCATTTATTTTTTGGATATAAATACGATAAAATAAAGGGATTACAAATATCGAACCGATTCAATTTTTTTATGGATAATATGCATGCAACACCTAATAAAATGAACGATTTGAATCATTAAAACGGAATTCCCAATGTGTCTCACAAACCTAAACAATCATTTTCAATCCAAATGAGGAGCATTTTTCAAGGTTTCATTATGGAGAAAATTAGTCTAAGGTCACTCTCCCATATTTAGTAATGGAAGAGATCCACAATATTATTTTATGATGTCTAAGGTCTCTCAACCCCCACACTCATATATTACAGAGAAATTTCTCAAAACAAACCTCATTCTCTCTCTCTCTCTCTCTCTGAACTCTCTTCCTCTATATCAAGTGGATATCAACAAATAACATTCAAATTGTGCCTAAGCAGTTGAAGAATTAAAAGAAATCGATTACCTTGAGCGACAGAACATCTTGGATCACGAGGCGATAATCGACGGCGACGGCAAGAAACCGAGAATTGGACGAGAAACAACAAGGACCAGTCTACTTAAAAGATTCCGTAAACTCCATTAGAGAGGCAAAATTTTCGTGGGAAACAAACAGTCAGTCGGAGACTTCAATTTCTCGAAACCAGATCCATGCTTTTTTTGGGATTTCAGAATAGAGTGGATTATTTTTCAATGACTAATCACTGAGTTATTTGTGTTTGTTTTGATTTCAAAACAAAATGTATTGTTTTTATCAATTTTTCTATAAAACTAGTTGCTTTTGTTCTTTTTTGGGCTACTGCAATCAAATATTTGTTATTCATTGGTGTTGAGTTTCTTGTTTTTTTAATTGGAAAAACAATGGCAAACTACTCTTTGTATTTGTTATGACTTTTAGTGTTAAGTTTGCCAGTTTTGAATTGGCAAAGCAAAGCTAAGCAACGCTTCATATCAATGGTGACTTTTGCATATAACAATTGTTGCGATTTTCTAGAGCAGCGTGATTGCAGATTGTAATTATAAGCGGAGGATATTACGAGTATGAGAAAAACTTAAAAAAACATTTTAGCGTTTTCAACTTTTTAAAATTGTAGTAAGAGTTTTTCAAAAACTCACTGGGCTGCAATATGTTTTACTTTTAGGAATTTTTACAGGCCAGTCTGCCTGATGCTCTTGAATGAGCCGCATCAAGTGTGGGTTTTGCTTTCCTAGTCTCTATTGCCAGCAGTGCCTTTCAGTGGATGCAATGTAAATCCTCTTGATCTTTTTCCACAGGGCCGTCCAACTATGGGTTCAAATGCAAGTGCTGGCAATCTGGAAAGGTTTGTCTGGGAATTTCTCTGGGTTGTGGAGTCCAGAGAAACCAGAATTTCTCTGGGTTGAGAGAATTTCTGTAGAAAGGTTTGTCTGGGAATTTCTTTGGGTTGGGGAATTTCTCTGGTTATCTGTCTATGAGCGTGTTCTGGTTAGCTCCTCAGTTCATTATTCTTGGGATTGGAGATGGGTTTACACTTGTTGGCCTACAAGAGTACTTCTATGATCAAGTTCCGGATTCAATGAATTTGTGTGTGTACATGTGGTATATATATGGTGTGTGTTTGGACTAGTGAACTGAATTTTTTTTTCATTTGAACTGAATTTTCTTTGGGTTGAAACCAGAGAAATTCTCTAGTTTTTGAACTGAATTTTCTCTGGGTTGGTTCAGAGAAATTCTTTAGTTTCAAGTTGGAACCTGGAATGCTTAATTTGTATAAAACCCAATGTTTGTGAAATCAAATTTTGAAACCCTCTTGTTGAGAAGGAGAGCAATATTGATGTTGTTCGATTTCATCTCTCATTCTCTACAGAGAAAATCTCATCTAGAGAAATTCGGGAATTTCTTTGGAAAAGGCCAGAGAAATTCCCATAATTTGCTTGACACCAAGAGTGAAGGAAAGCAAAGCAGCAAATCACAGAGTTATTTGTGAGAAAATTAGAGAAAATTCAACCATAGAGAAATTTCAAAACATAGAAAATCAAAAAAATTGAACATACTCTGGATGGAAATTTCTCTAGGTTGAAATTTCTCTGGATCAAATTGAAAAACCTTAGATATTATGAAAATATTAGATGCCCTTTATACTATAAAGTTTTAATACCAGGAACCCTAAAAAAAAAAACCCTTGATTATGACCCATAATAATGTTGTATGGACCAAATATTATTTAAAATGCGTATTTTGTAGATGTATATTAAAATGGACTAATAAATGAGATCTTCCTACAGTACATATATAGTGTTATGATACCCAATTACCACTTAATTATGCCTTTTTTTTTTTTTTGAATGATTAGTTGTCTAGACCAGTTTAGGTTAAATTTGAATTGTTTGAGTTGCCTATAAATTTTAATTAAACTTAAATTGTCCGAGTTATTCGAATTACACATAATTTTAATTTTTTTTCTTTCTTTTTTTTAGTGCAGGTAAGTTAATTAATTTGTTCGGCTCTAGGGTTATTGTCACTTTAAAGGGTAGAGAAAGTAATGAGGGAAGAGCAGAATGGGATTTTGCCTTGAGTTTATTGATTTTAACTTTTAACTCATAGGTCAACACATTTAAATTTAGTCATTCATAAGCTTTTATGTGAATATAAATATTTGATTAATCTGATTTTTTTATGAATAATGCTCAAAAATCTTATAATATAAATCATTCATATTATCAAAATAAACCTCAAACAAACCACAAAAAGGCTCATAGCAGGTTAGTGTGCAACATCCTCAAGTTCAGAACTGTTTTGTTTATGAACAAGAAAGCTTTTTAAGTATAATGCAATTATGAATAATGGAGTTAATTGATATTTGAGTTGTGTTTGATTAAATTTTCAAATCAACTTTTGCAATGAAAAGATCCTAAAATTATGTTTGATTTACAATTTTTGAAAGTTGCTTTCAAAATTGTTTTAGAGAAATCCTCAACACTGTATTATAGAATTTTTCCAAATTTAAAAAACAATTTAAATAAGAAAAATCTTTAGTGCCTCGATTTGAGCTGTCTCAAATGACTTGAATTTATGTTCATCGGTTGATCGGCCGGATGACCACTCGGACGACCGAGTAAAATACTTATCTATCGTGATTGTTACTTTGTCGATCGCGACTGTTAATTTTTTTGCCAGATGACAAGCCAAATGACTGATAAAATAAAATTTGAATTATTCCAGACAAGTTTAAATTTGAGGTATAGCATTGTTCTTTAAATAAAAGGAAGGGAGAGAGGTGTAAATAAATATTAAAGTATAACGTGACGTAAGGCACCTCAGTGTCGGGTGGAACAATAATAAATTAACCGACGGAAATTATATAATAAATATTAATGTTTGTCTTTTGTCTTTTATTATTGTATTTTGAAAATATTGCAACGCAATCAACGGAGGTGTTTGATTTTTTTAAGTTTTAATTTTATCAGTTATGCTATGTAGCTCGAATCTGTCCTTTTCCGAATCCCCTTAAATCAAAACGATGTTGTTTCTTCGTTTTGATTTTTTTTCTTTTTTTAGAAGAAGAAAATCAAAAAAGAAGAAGGAAGAAGAAGAAGAAGAGAAGAGAGAGAGAGAGAGACCGAGACCAAAAAGAAGAAGAAGAAGAGAGAGAGACCGAGACCAACATCAACCATTCATCTTCATCATCAACATCATCATCATCATCATCAAATCCAGAAAGAAAAAAAGAAAAAACAATTTCAGATCCAGAAAAAAAAAAAAAATCATCATCAACATCACCATCTTCATCAAAATCAACATCACCATTCATCTTTATTTTTATTTTTTTCCCTTCATTTCAGATCCAGAAACAAAAAAAAAAAAAAAACAAAATCGGGCTGGGCTGCGACGGCCTTGACCCTCTATCGGCGGAGGCGGCGGCGATCAGCGACGGCCCTCGATCGACGACGGCCTCGACCCTTTCTTTCTCTCCATTCTCTCTTCCCCTCTCTTCTCTTTCTCTCCCTCTCCCTCTACCTCTTCTGGATCTGCGTTTCAGACATAAAGGAGGGAAGAAGAAAAAAGAAAAGAAAACTGCCCAAAACGACGTCGTTTTGGGCAGTCTGGGGATTCGGGAAAGAAAAATTCGGAGGAAAAATCATTTATTTTGTATTTAAAATTATAAATTTAAGTGAAATTAAAACTACCATTTATATTATCAACATAATAATAGTGTCTATTTATTTATATTATTTTAAAGTAAATTATATTGATATCTCTTGAGATTCAGAAAAAAATAACAAAAATTATCTTCTGAAAACGCTACATGGTCATGTGTTTAACTAATCTTGGTTCGTAATATTAGAGAAATCCTCAACACCATATCTCAACGCCGTATTCTTTTAATCAGATCAATTTAATTCAAATTAAAACTTGTAAACACAAAAGTTAAAATGCATGTCTCCATATCATAGATGTAATTTTTTATTAGAGTAAATTATAAATATACCATTTGAGATTTGTTTAAAATATGAATTGTCTCTATAGTTTTAAAAATTACATCCCACACCTTGAAATTTTTAATTTTATAACAAATATCCCCTTTTGTTAATAAATTATCAAATTAATTAATAATTTTTAATAATGTCAGATATTTATTTTAATTATAATTTAGATAATTTTATTATTTTATAGAAGAACAATTATAAAATTTTATTATTTTCAGTTAATTTTGTTGAATAAAATATTTTGACAAGAAATATTTATAACTTTTCAAATCATAGAAGGTAATCTATATTTTAAACAAATCTCTGAGAGTGTATTTATAATTTATTCTTTTTTATTACTATCAGTATTGTGATTTACCTATATTGAATTTATGCCAAATGAAGTAACACATTATTTTGTATAAAATTTTGATAAAATTAAAATAAGTGCACATGACAAAAAAAATAATTACAAACCCTGTTTGGAAAGTTTGCTTATTGGTTAAAAAAGTCACTTTATTTTCCAATTTTTTTAGTATTTATTTTTTTAAAAAATAATATCAAATTTTTTTTTTTTTTGGTAATGCACCAATAAATCCCAAATCAAAAACTTTTAAATCATTTAATCATGTCTTTTATTTTATGCATTGATAAGTATCATTTGAGTGGTAATGACGTTTTTGTACATTGTGTTAGCGCGTGTTGTCCCAAATGTTATAGATAAATTAGGGATTAGGTAATGTGGAAATTACGTTTGTGCCCAAAACGCTTATCATATTCTTTTTCTGTTTTCCATTCATCTCGATCAAAATGGAAGAGACGAAGATGGAAACATCGTGGATTTCTAATGTTAATGGGTGTAGATTGCTTTATTTGTTGTTTATTTGATTTTAGCAATGTTAAACCCTATTTTTGTGTTGTTAATTTTGACATTTGGTTCCCTCCAAATCCTAGAAATACAAATTCAAATTTTGTCAATACAGCGATTAGGATCGAGAACTACATCATTCCGTCGTTGGGTTGATGTTACCGAAGTATAACCGGCATGTGTACACTCCTCATTGCGTCGTCGGCGGCAATTGAGTTGGTGGGCAATGGCATCAGGTACATATTTCAATATTATTATTTTACTTTTTTGATAAATATTCCGATTGTGTTATCGACATCGTTGTCTATTTTTATATGTAATGTTAGGTTAGTAATGTTATAGGTTCGCATTGTATTGTTGTTGTATGTGAATGATAATGTGGATTTGGAGTACACTGGGATTTTGGTGGTGTGGTCATTGTTTTATTGTGTGTTATGTATGTGTAGATGTCATTTGGCAAATTGGTGTAGCTTTGTATTGCCAAACAATGATTGTATTGTGTAATGTCGTTTTTGTTGGCTTCATTTTGTCATTATGATGTTTGTATTAATATGTGTTTTGTACATGGGAAATGGCCCCTATTTTTTTGATATTGTTATGTTTATTGAGGATATAGTAGTATTAAATGTTTGGGTCCTTTAGATGTTAACTAATGTTAATGTTATAATAAGAACGAACACTACAAAAAGGAACGAACACCGGTAACACCATAAATGAGGTAACATCATCCATCCACAAATCACTCCACTAAATCCACATAAGAAATTGGAAACATAAAAACCTACCTTACCCACACATACCTAATATTAGGAAAAAAAATTAAACAAAATCACACACAAAGGCAAACAAGTAAACTCTCAAACCCCCAAATCAAGGAAATACAATATACTCAAAATAAAAAAGACTAATTGGTTTGAAAGAAAACTTCTAGGACTAAATGGAACAACTTTTCTCCTAATGGAATTTATGAGTAAATTTCATTTTTTTTTTCTGGTATGTCACAAAACTAAAAAGTGAAAAAAAAAAAAAAAAATTTCAAAACAAATTTGAAAATGTCAAAATAAGCCAAACAAAAAACTCCACTATTTTTTTTGTCAAATTTTTGAATTTATTTTAATTTTTTGATTTGTCTCATCAAGCTAAATCTAAAAATCTAAATTTTAAAAAAAAAATTCAAAAAATTTTAGCAAAAAAAAAAGACACCACCAAATAAACAAACCTCAAGCACCCTCAAAAAAAGTATCACCCTTTAATAAATAATTATTTCACTACCCACTTAATAATAATTTGTCCTAAATTTTTTTACGTATAAAATGGATAGAATTAGGGAAATTATCATCCTTATTACTTCTTTTGTCCCAAAATATTAGCCCCTTATTTTATTTTTCATTATTTTAAAACATTAGTTTCTTTTCAAAAATTAAAGACAAAAATAATACGAATTTTTTATTTTATCCTTCTTTTAAATTCATTAATAACATAAAAAGTATAATTATGATAATTAATATTTCTCAAAAAATGTACTATCAAAAGGTAATTTTAAAAAATAATTTTTTTTAAAGTGTAATAATTATACTACTAAAAAAGTTAAATTCCCAAGGGATTGGTTCTGATTTTTTAGAAAACAGTTTTTAGAAAATTTTACTTTTTTATTTTCGTATTTTAATGTTTTCAATGAATTTTTTTAATATTATAAGCAATTTTTTTAATTTTTAGACACATCTAACATAAATACACTTAAAAAGTATAATATTTGTGAAAAAATCTTTAAAAAATATACTATATACCAAAAAGTACAAAAAAAAGAAAAAGAAAAATTCAATACATTTTTCATATTTTTGTGTATTTATTAATTTTTTAAATATTTTTCACAAATATTTTACTATTTAGATACATCTAAGTAACATGCATCTAAAAAAATAAAAAAAATTATTTAAAATTTAAAAAATTTATTAAAAATAAAAAAATAAGAAAAACAAAAAACTTAATTTAAAAAAAAACTAAATTTAGAAAATTGAAACTAAACTATTTTTGGAGAGATGGAATAGAGTTTGGGGTTGTTGACCATGCGTAGTAGCAACTATTGCGCATTTTATTGGGCCCATTTCAGGGCCTAATTTAATAATTTAAACCGTTCACATTTTAGAAGGTATCGAGTATAATATATTTATAAAAAATCACGTCAATCGGATATCGTTGACCCTTTTATCAAATCATATTTGCATTAAATTTTATATTTCAAATTATATTTATTATTTTTTTTAAATACAAATATGATTTGATAAAAACACTAACGATATTCGATTAATGTGATTTGTTACAAATATATTCTATTTAATACCTTATAAAATATCAACAATTTAAATTATCCAATTAGACTCTAAAATGCCCCAATAAAATGTGTAACAATTGCTGCGCATGGCAACCCCAAACTCGATTGAGTATCTTCCTTCTCTCTCACTCTCCAAGCTCCACACACACACACACTCTCTCTCTTCCGTATAAAGCAAAGACCAAAAAAGGAAGAAAAGAGAGAGGCTTCTATTTCAGCTTGCATTTGAGATCTCTGCTGAGGTATTACCTACCTACAACTATCTCTCTCTCTCTCTCTCTCTCTCTCTCTCTCTCTCTCTCTCTTCTTTTCGCGTCTAATATACAACATTACTACATTTTAGCTTTTTCATGTGTATACACCAGTAGTATTTACATGTTCCTATTTCGGGTAATGTTTGTTTGGTAGTTTGAAGCTGGACAATCCTACTTCAAACGCAATGCTTCATATATTCTAATTTTCTGTGGCTTCCAACATTCATTCCTACTACCACTACGACCTGTGGCTTACTTTCTCTCTCTCCTCTCCCAATCTTCACATTATCTCTGTAATTCCAAACATAGGGCTAAATCTCATCTTCAGATCAGAGCTTGCTTTCCTATTTCATTCTTCTACTTCTAATTTTCTCATGTATTTTAGTTGCATAAAAGGACTGTTTGATTAGCGTTTTTCAAGTGCTTTTTCTTACTTTTTGACCCAAATTCTGACTAGAATTTTAAAATTGCACAAGGTTATAATTATTTCATAATGGGTTTCCTATGAATGCAATTATTTTCAGGTTTGGATTAGTTTATGTTGTGTAACTACAAAGCATTGCAACAGGACTTCTCTGATTCATTGCCATTTGAATTTTTTTTTTTCTTTTTTTTTTGCCCCCTTTTTCAGGTTGTTCTTGTTGTAGTATAAGCTGGTTGAGATGGAGGGCAAAATTGATGCCAAAACACTGCTTGATTATGCTGAATTTCAAATTTTTCCAAGCCAAAACAGGTTAAAGTTTTGCCCGTAAAAAATATATTAGGAATAATTGCCCGCATGTCTAATTGATTTGACTTTTTTTTGAGTAATTGTTTTTTGTACGTTTTTGTCCCTTGTTTTGATAATGAGAAAATTTTGATATAAACGAAGTACTTCTAAATATAAAAGTGATTAAGGATGTAGCCAAATCAAATTTTTTAAAATATCAAGTGGTTCTGATCCTATCTTTTTTTTTTTTTTTGAAAAACTATTCTGAGTTCAGATTGATTGTTCTGGAATATTCAATTTGGGTTTCTTCTAATTAATTGCATAATAAAAACTGATAATTTTGAATTTTGAAGTGGCAAAAGTTTTCAAGCCACTTTTCATAGCAAGAAAATTTGAATTTTAAAATTTACACATAATCATTTAATGGATTGAACATAACTCCCTTGAGTTTTTAAAAATTTAATAAATGTGATTGTTGTTAGCACCAACAATACAACAAGAAAACTATCATTATTGTTAATTATGAAAATGACGGCGATGGCCATCTTTATTGTTGCTACTGCTATTATTACTTTTGTTATTCATATCATTATCTAATGCTTATTTGAAGGGTTTTCAATCAGCTAAGGTATTGAGCTAGGCTCTTTATTTCTGGACATCATGATTGGGTACTTGGAAACTATTTTAAAGGGCATTAAACTTTGTTGTAGGTATGAAGCTTGTGTGTGCAGTGGCAACAAAGTAGAAACAATAGCATCTGGTCCTTTGGGACAGCTGGCGCTGCACTTACCAGAACTAAAAGATTTATTCTCAAAAGGATCCAATGCTGTCTTCAAACTTCAACCACCTAAAAATCATGATGGTTGGTTCACAAAATTGACAGTGACAAGGTTGATATCATTAAAATGTTTCTCGTTTTGTCATTTTGCTTCCTTTTTGTAAAGGGCAAAATCTGGATGTTTAATTTGTCTTTCATTGCAATCTTGTTATTTCTCAGATTTCTACATATTGTTGGTTCACCGGACATACTAAATACTGCCAGAGCTATTGAAAATGAGATAAATCAGCTGGAGGAGGCCAGAAACTTTCACCTTTCTTTGTATATCAAGGTAATATAATATCTATATGTTTCTTGAAAGTTAATCCTTGAAATATTCATTGAGCTCATATTCATATTGTATTTCTTTCTCAGGATCATCGTCATAATTCTGGAGATGGAGAAACAGGTTAGTTTATTAAAGATTTTACATTTTACCAACTTGTGAGTACTAAAATGCAGATTCAACATTAGTTTTTTGTGCTTCCTTTATGTCCAATGTCCTTCATTTGCATTATGATCAAGGTTCTTTGTGTTGGAACAAGGCTTAGTTGACTTTACTATCAAGCTTCTTTGTTTCAATTGTATTTTCTGATCTTTTTTTTGGCTAAATATTTAACCATCATTAATTTCCCTTTTCTAACAGACAGCTGCAACTTGAATGGTATGGCACCAGAGCTAAAAGTAATGACTATTTTCTTCACCCTTTCCATATATTGTTTAATATAAGTAATATATCACAACATATTTGTATGTGGCAAGTAATATGGTTTTTGGTAACAGGATGAAGATGATATTGTGTCGTCAGATGCATCAAAGTACGCGTGTTGATTGTTTTGTTTTCAATAAGCAAATTTTCCTGCGCTATGTCTGTACCCAATTACACCTTCAAACTGACAGGAATGAATTACTGCGAGCAATGGACTTGAGATTAACAACATTAAGAGGGGAATTAGCTGCTGCTTTCAACCGCGCTACTGGTGCCACTTGTTCTCCAAAGGATATCACTGATATTGTAAAGCTTTCTCAACATTTTGGAGCCATAGATTTGAGGTAACTTGGGTAAAAAAAAAGTTAGAACTTTGGGTGTTTGTCTTCTATGTTTTTGAATGCTTATAAGAAATCTTAAACAGAGTAGTAATAATGCAAATTTAATCATTTTTTGTTGTCTATTTTAGGGATACTTTGCATAAGTTTGTAGAACTGAACCAAATGGGCCAGACTGTTGATCTACCAAGTGATAAAAAGTCACATTCTGAAATTAATTCAAGAAATGATAGGATTGAGTCAGAGTCAAATTCTCAGGTATCAAAATCATCACAATCAGATACACCAGTAAAGTATGGTGTCTCCCCGGCAAAAGCTGCGCAGGTTGAGCGGCAGAGTTCAACAGAAAGTGAAGAATCTTCTTACTCTGATGAGGAGGAGGACCGGCCAACTGTGGAAAGAAGCCGGACTCTTATCAGGTCTGCATCACCTAGAAGGTCAGCATCTCCGATGCGGAGGATCCAAATCGGGCGATCTGGGTCACGCAGAGCTACTGCACTAACCATTAAGAGCCTCACTTTTTTTCCTGCCAGGGATAGAACATTAACTCAAATAGATGCAACTGCAAACAGTAGTGAAGAGGAAGGATCTGAGCAACCCCCCAAAATATCAGAAACTAATGTTCAGAGAATGAGTGTGCAAGCTGCAATCAGTCTTTTCGAAAGTAAACAAAGAGATCAAACTTCAGATATTCAGACGAGGAGGTCAACTATCGATGCATCTATGAATAAATCTGTGCTGAGAAGATGGAGTGCAGGTACAGGGGAAAATTCCACCCAACGCCTCCCAGAAACTGTTTCTTCAAGTTCTGTTCCAATGACTTCCAATAATGTAGAGGGTGGAGAAATTCCAAAGAGTACAGTAGAAGCCAAAACAGAGTCTGATTTTATTTCCCGAGATCATAATCCTGTTGAGACTGCTCAAGTAGATGCCATAGGCAGTCGAGCAGATATTCTGGTAACCCAAAGAGAGGAAAATGCTGAAAAATTAACAGCCATGGCTGAATGGAACCGGCAGAAGGAAGCAGAGTTGAATCAGATGCTGATAAAAATGATGAAAAGTGAGCCTGCTAGACATTGGAATATAACACCTGATAATAACAGAAGCCCAGATGTTCCACACGAGCAGAGAGGGGGCTTTTATGATCACTACAAAGAAAAAAGGGATGAAAAACTTCGGGGAGAAACAGCAAGAAAGCGAGCAGAGAAACAAGCACAATTTAGAGCTATGCAGCAAATTCTTAATGAAAGAAAAGCTGAAATGGCCTCTGTGAATACAAATGATGTTGGCACAAAAAATTCCCTGGCTAAGCCCCAAAAATCACATAGGAGTTCAACACAATCTGCAAAACCCAAGAACGAATCCTCAAAACCTGCTGTTGCGAAAAAACCTTTATCTAAGGCGTCACCATCACCTGCTGTTCGCAAGTCATGGCCGTCGACACCATCACCAAGAGCTATGGGGACATCACCAGCTAAAACTCCTTGTGGAACTTCATCTACTGGCACTATACCTAATCGCCGGAAACCCCAGCCAACACCATCGGTTCCTCAATCAAGCCCAAAGGTGGAACGATCCCAGCAGCGGCCGAAAAATGTTAAGGCAACCCAAATTAACACTAGCAAGACCATGAAAGGTGTGACTGAGAAGAAGCAGCAACCATTAACAAAAAATGGGAAAACTGCAAAAGCAAATGGTCAGACAGCAACTGGAAAGGATTGTTCAATGGTTGCAGCAAAGCCTAGTTTGTATAACAAGGTAACCAAGAAGAGCAGTGTGGTGCCACTGGAGTCAAAGCCTTTCCTCCGTAAGGGCTCTGGTATTGGCCCTGGTGTCAGTCCTGTTGTTATCAAGACAAAAGTTTCTTCTCCTCAGCCTGAGGAAACTTTGAAAAACTCTAGAAATCTGATTGAAGCTCAGGAAAATGTGGTTACAGACACTTTTGAGCCTGTCAGTCAGCAACAGGAGGGTGATCTTGAAGCGCCAGAAACTCATACTGATTTAGAATCAGAAACTCAGTTAACTAGCCAGAAATGTGATGACACGGCGAGCTCAGAGCAAGTTCCTGACAATGGTGATGGTAACTTTGAAAGGGAGATGGAATCTGAATTGAAGACTGAGACTGAAGAAGAATTATTCATTTCCCCAATGGCCTGGGTAGAAAAAGAAGAACATCAAGATCCGCCAATTCCATGTGATGAGAGCACATACCAAGTTCCATCTTTGGCCAATGTTGGGCCAGCAGCAATGTTGAGTCCACGTGTCCGACACTCTTTGTCACAAATGCTGCTGGAAGAGATTGCGGAAACAGATATTACTGAGTGGGGAAATGCTGAGAATCCACCTGCAATGATCTATCAAAAAGATGAACCTAAAGGGTTTAAGAGGCTCTTGAAATTTGCCCGAAAGAGTAGAGCAGATCCAAATTTAACAGGTTGGTCTAGCCCATCAGTCTTTTCTGAAGGAGAGGATGATGCTGAGGAATCTAAAGGTCTTAGTAAGAAAAATGCTGACAATCTATTGAGGCAGGCTGCTCTTCAGGCGAAGAACAATGACCAGCAAAATACTTCATTAGGTGGAGGCTATGAGAAAAATTCAGCTGGTAATGAACTACTTTCTGGTACATTTTCATTCCATGCCTAATATCATTTCTGTCCATGAGCATTGAACTGGGATCCTATCAATATGACATATTGATTGTAATAATAAAAGCATTTAAAAAGGAAAGCGAGTTTGTGTCATTAAAGCTTTGTCACACCTGGAAAACTTTCCTTTTGTATTTAAAGTGGCACAAATACCACCAAGTAAATTATGAGAGAAACTTGGGTAGTATCCTATATATCACACGCACCAGCGCATGTGGCTCAATGTGGCACTATTAGTGGCACACTTGGCACTTGGACACGTCGCATGTGCACGTGTGATCAAGTTTGTGCGGTGATTTTTTAGTTTCAGAATCATGTGAGAAACACTAGATTCAGTGCCGGCCCTGGGCATTGGCCAACAAGGCCATGGCTTAGGGCCCCTCAAAATAGACCTAAAATAGGGGCCCCTTTTATTATGGTATAGTGTAATATATTAGATATGTTTAAGTTTAAAAAAAAATTAAAGAAGGCCCAAATTAACTAAAAATAAATTGACCCATTAAAAAATTAGAAGGCCCATTCAAAAAAATTAACTTTGTAATCCATTGAAAATAGACCCAAAAAAGGGTCCTCCTATTATAGTTTATTGTAATATATTAGGTGTATTTTAAATCTAAAAAAAAATTAAGAAAGACCCAAACTAACTTAAAATAAATTGACCCATTAAAAAATTGAAAGGCCCATTTAAAATAATTAGCATTATTATTCATTGAAAATGATTTTGTAAAAAAATAGATTATGCAAGTATGATTAATTTATTTGCTTCTAAAAATACAAGAAGAGAGAGGATCAAATGACATTTATTAATTGTTGTAATGCAATACTAAGTATTTTTTGTAATTTTGACACAAATTTTGTCTTTTATCTTCATTTTTTTTTTCATTTTTTTTCATTCAATGAAAAAAAAAATGTGAAGGATTCCAAAAATTTATTAGTTGATTATTGGCTTTGGGCCCCAAAAATCACAGGGCCGGGCCTGACTAGCTTATAGCCCTCAAGGACAATTACCAACTCCCTTTCGTAGTACCCTAACCCCCAGAGGAAGTCGAAATCCCACTGTCCCAAGTAACAAAATTTTAAATGAATATTTCTTTTCTTTAGTCTCTATTTTCTATAAATCTTATACACAATTTGTAAAGTGTTCTTGAAGGAAACTTCAGATTTTGTGTCTGGAGTTTGGTGACTTTGTTGGATCTTGGAGGTGCATTGCTTTGAACCCGGTAGCAAACTCTTTCGAGTGGGGGCAATTATCACCTTAAAGAGATTGTCTGCAACACACCTCAAAGTTGCATTCATTTTGATTTTGTTCTCTTTTCTTTTGGTAGTTAGCATGAAACTTGGTGGTTACTTTCATAGCCATGTTTTCTCCTCTTTTCTTTTCAATATCTCTTTTAACAGCATAAATTAGCTAGTTTTTCATATATTTTATCGGAATTTGTGGTGCCGATGAACCACTTTATTTTTTTACACATATGCCTTGTTTGAACTCTGATGCTGACATTAATAATGCATAACATGCATACAGCTCAATCAAATACGGGCAAATTCAGTGCTCAGAGTTCTTCCCACAAGTCGCACGACCACATTTCTGGTGCAGCTTCCACAACTAAAGGTTACTTTTATTATCCTGTTCCGAGTCTGTTTGGTTTCATTTATCTTTTGAATTTTTTTTGAAAACATAGAAATTAGTTTGACAAAAACAAACACCAAAAATATAATTTTGAGTTTTCAAAAATTATTTCATCCTAAAAAAGAAAAACACATGAAATGATGAGTGTTTATTTATTAGTTTTTCATTTTTTTCACCAAATTAGTTTTTAGTTTTTTTTGAATTTTTTTTTTTTTTCGAAAAACAGATTTTGAATCCTCATATTTCCTTTTCTTAGTGGTTCATTTTTTTTCTTATTGTCCATAGATTCCAATATTCTCTACTATGTTTGCATTTCAGCAACAAGGTCATTCTTCTCTCTTTCAGCATTTAGGGGCAGCAAACCAAATGAGACGAAGCTTCGCTAATGCTGGAGGACTACTAGAAGTGTGAGTGTGTAAGCATACACCAGCTCTCTCTCTCTCTCTCCACTCCGTAGTTTTATGAGGGTGTTGATGTGTGGAACTGTAGATTCAGTTTTTTCATAGCCATAAGTTTGTCATTCACTTGCTCTCTGTAAGGTCTAGGTTAGGGTTTAGTGACACCCATAGGATGGAAACAATGAACTTGTACTTTGTTCTCTCATCAGCTAACCAATTTGTTTATACCTTGTATGAAACCACTGCATAATGTTAAATGTGATTTTCAACTTTCAAATTATTCATTTGTTGCCTTTCTGATTATCTGAAATTTGTTTTTGGTTTATGGTTGTTCTGTAATGGAAGCTCACTTTTCATTACTAGTGCAAAACAATTTTGTTTGGCTCTTAGCTGTGTAACTATAATTATGGAGTGTTTCATCAGGCTATCCCTATGTTGCTGCTGGATGCCTTTTTGTTCTGACTTCATCTAAGGCTTCGTTTGGATAGATGGATTTCAAATGAAGAGATTTGGGGTCAAACTTTAGTAAAGTAAAAGAGAGTTTGCTAGTATGATAGTTGGAATAAGAAACTGAAGGGAAAGATAGAGGTGAGGGAAAGAAAAATTAATGCGAGATTTACTTAATCAATAAGTTTTGTGATAATTAATAGTGTTTTTCATCAAATACTATTAAACTATTAAAAAACGTCATTAATTGTTAATTTTCAGTGATAGTTTAGAAATTGTCACAAAAAAGTTATTAATTATAAGTTTCAACGATAGTTTAAAAAAATCGTTACAAAAAGTCATTAATTTTCAACTTTCAGCGATAGTTTAAAAAATTCATCATTAAAAGTTACTATTGTAAGTTTTAGCAATAATTTATAAAAATCGTGACAAAAAAGTCACTAATTGTTAATTTTTAGTGACATATATAAAAAATAATTACAAAAAATTATTTTTAACGACGATTTTATTTTTGAAGTAAACTATATAAGTGTACTTTTTTGAATCACATCAATCAACATCTTCTCTATATTTTTCTACACATATTTTTGTAAAAAGTCAAAAAGTGTACTTAATTAGAACATCCTAAACCAACCTTAATAGGACTTTATGAGAATTAAGTCAAACTATTATGGTTTATTGATAGTTTATCCAAAATTAATTAGAATCCTTGGTATTAAAAGTTTGAAATAATTATTTGGGTTAATTATATCAAGATCTCTTAACTATTAGCGAATATTATTTTAATCCCCTTATCTATGAATTCATACATATTGATCCCCTCAACTGTAAAAATCATACAAAAGCGTTGTTTGGCAACCCAAGTTTGAGGCCAAACTAGTACCATAAACTGATGATTTATATATATTTAAAAAAAAGAAAAGAAAAGCAGTTGGGCAATGGGTAGCCTACACTGTCACATTGACAGTGTAGGCACAGTGTAGTGACAGCTAGTCCCGCAGTTGGTAAAAGACAATTTTGCCCTTTTAGATCAATTTTGGAAAAAGTAAGATTAGGGACAAATTTGTCATTTCAGAATATTCACTTCCCAAACACTCACAAATACACTCCTTCTATAGGTGGTCTTGGTGGAGTCTGTAGGGGGTGAAAGTGATATGTTTTTATAGTTTTTTTTGTTTTATTTTTTAACTACATATATTTTTATAGTTAATAAGGTCAAAATGTATGGATTTATAGAAGAGGGGAATAAAGTGAAATTAGCTAATAATTGAAGAGGTTTTAGTGTAAATAATTCTAATTATTTTATATTGTTATTTCAAATTCAACATGGTAAACTTTTCAAATTTAATATTGAAATCTATAGCTGTTTTTCTCAATAATAAGTGTCGAATTGTTAATGTTAAATCTATAAATCCAAGGGAGATTTATTAAAAAAATCATTTTTTAAGTATTTGTATCTCAATTAGTGCATAAGATATTCTTGTATTATAATAAGTCTTATTATTTGAACATTTGAACTATCAAATCTTAATTCTCATATTTAAAATATTTTATGGACATTTATACCCTTACAAATATTTTTTGAACGGTTAGCAATTTGGTGATGTGAACATTCATATTTTACAATGTGAATATTCACATTGACGTGTGAATGTTCATATTGACATGTTAACATTCATATTGACGGTGTGAACATTCACATCACAGAATATTTACACTATAAATGTGAATATTATTAAGGTAATTTTGATAACTATGTCACTCATAGGATTTATTAAAATAAAGAAAAGAATATAAACTAAATAGAACATAAGTAGATGACAAGAGATTTATGAAAAAGTAATCCTAAATCCAAAAGCAATTTTAGATAGTGGTCCTCACTCAATTCTCACTCATTTTCTCACTCACAAAAGTATTAAATAAATATTTAAAAAATGACTAAAATATTAAACATTGTTTGAGTGAAATTTTAATTACATAATTTGCTTAGTATTGTTGGAGATGCTCTCATATTATATGAAAGAGAGTGTATAGCAGAAAATAGTACATTATCCAAAAGTTAAGCTCACTATAGGCCCTTTTTTTTTTAATATAGTTTATTGTAAGTTAAAAATTCTTAATAAAAGGGTAAAAGTCAAATTTACTTTTTTCTTAGCTTTTAAATAATAAGGTTTTTTTTTTTTTTTTTTTTTTTTGAAAAATTTATGTATAAATCACATTTTGAAGAATGATGATCCATTTAGTCCTAAAGATTTTTTATAGACTAATTAGTCCCATTGATTTTGAAAAAGTAAATTTATGTCTCGTTTGGCAAGTTAACATTTTAGCCAAAAAGTCAAAAAGTTATTAAAAAATCCAAAAATCCTTTAACCTATATCAAAAAGTCAAAGATTTTCTTTTCTCTCTACTTTCTGTACATCTTTTCGTAAAATGTCAAAAAGTTACCCCAAACATACTAGTTTTTTTTACCTTATATTTTAGTCAAAAAGTCAAAAAATTATTAAAATAGCCTGTTTAAAAATTAAATTTACGCTTATACCCTTATTTCTATTATGTTTTCTTCTATTCCCCCTCCCCCCTTTTGTGCTAGAAATATAAGGCATACAATCTATGAGAATCAAATTTAGGATGCATTTTTATATGGAATCTTTTTAATTTGCAAAACATTTTAAAATGAGTATAAAAATGACTTGAAATATAGAATTCTTCAAACATTTCAAAATAATGTGAGGTTCTTCAAACTTTTCAAAAGGAATACAAAAACTCCAGCAAGTTTTAGGTAAATATATAATTTTAAATTGTAACACTCTAAAAAAAATCATTAGTATACTTTTTTTAAACGGAACACTCTAATAGAACACTCCAAAAAACTTCTTAGTATAACACTCTAATGTAATATACAAAAAAAATCCTTACTATATTTTTTTTCCAAATGTAATACTTTAATGTTACACTCCAAAAAAAGGATGTGAGATTCTTCAAACCATTCTAAAAAGAGTACAAAAATTCCTTAATAAATTTTAAATGTATAATTTCAATCTGTGAGTGTTACGTTTGAAAAAAGTACATTAAGAAATTTTTTAGCGTTTTTGTGTGTTACATTGGAGTTGGAGTATGTTACATTGATTAGAGTATTACGTTTAAGAAAAGTACACTAATGAATTTTTTTGTATGTTACATTGGAGTGTTACGTTTGGAAAAAGTATACTAAGAAGTTTTTTTGAGTGTTATGTTGTTATGTTTGGAAAAATTACATCAAGAAATTTTTTAGTGTGTTATATTAGAGTGTTATTATTTGAGAAAAATACACTAAGGAGTTTTTTTAGAGTGTCACGTTATTACATTTGAGAAATGTACACCAAAGAGTTTGTGTTACATTGAAGTGTTACGTTATTGGAGTGTTACATTGGTGTATTGCATTTTTGTTCGTGATGTGAAATTTACTCTAAAAAGAGGGAAAATCCAAAAACTTTATAGTGCGTATTGCCCAAATATGTAATTTTATATTTAGAGAAACCCATTTTTATTCCTAAAAAATAAAACCTAAACATGTAAGTGGGGTGCCTTTATTTACACATCACCTTTCATCTTAAGGCATACCACTACTCAAGGCACACCTTTAGAAATTTGATAAATAAGAAATTTGCTCGATACACATTACAATCTTCCATCTCTACCATTACTCACACACCCCATTCACAATCTTCCATCTTTACCCCTATTCACTAACACACCCCACTCACAATCTTCAATCTTCCATATTTTATACCTTCACTTCAAAAACACGCACAACGTTCCCCTCTATTCTCTGTTTCATTATCATTCCAGAGGTTTGGGAACCAGTCTAAACCCGTCTCCATTCGTGCTAAAAATGACTTCACTCCATTCTACTCTGGTTCACGACCCCCTCCGTTATCTGTTTCATCATATACGCAGGTGGTGATCGTTGTTATCATCACAGTTGGAAACAACTCCACATTGGAGATACAGTAGGTGAGAATTCTCATTTGGCTTATATTTTAGGGTTTTATGTATGTTTTTCCATTATCATGAGCATTGTATTTGAAAACTTCATTTTGCGAACCGTTCTACACTGGTTTTTCGAACGTTAACCTTTTGTTCGGAGTGTTTATGTCGAACACTTTTAACCAAACATGTGGACTATGTTCGACACTAGAAAATAGAACAATTAGAACTTGTTCGGTTGTAGATAATCGAACATGAGTACATTGTTCGAATCTGGGTATCCAAACGAATACAAACAATTTACTACTCAGCAAGTATACGAAAACGAAAGAAAAAAAAATGAAAAACTAACCTTTTCCTTACTCCATTGTTCCAAACCAATATTGTTGGATGCATCCATCATTTAGTCCAATCAAAATCTTCAATAATACATATATCTTTTTATTGTTTCTTTAAGGGTTTTTAGTTTTTGTTTCAAGGTTTTTAGGTTCTTAAGAGAGAAGATACGTAAGTAACGTTTCAGAAAAGAGGTGTGTATTGTATCCATTATTGTCCTTTATGGTAATTTTGCGTAAGGTGTGTGTCATAGCCCTTTATCCTTTGTGGTCATTTTACATTATGTTAATATTGTAATAAAAAATAAATTAATTAATAGTGTGCCTTGAGATGAAAGGTAGTGTGTAAATAGAGACACCCATGTAAGTGACTATCATTTTGTGTAATTTCTATTTTAATGGGACCTTTGGGTTTATAAAAAAAAATGAAGGACTAAATAATTCACAAGATCACATTTTAAAATTTATTGGTACTTCAACTTTTTTTTTCAACAATATATTGTAAGGAGAAATTACGTCAAACAATCTCACTTAAATTTTCAAAAAAAAAAAGAAAAGAAAAAGAAATTATAAACAACTCAAACAAATTACACTAAAAAATCCTTTGAATAATATTAGAGATCAAGAAAAAAAAATCATAAAATGTATCAGAAAGATTTCTCATCCTTTAATTAAAGTGTAATATTTTATTATATATAAAATCTAAAGATAAAAAATATTTTATAATCATCTTCATAATATTTTTCTTCCTAATCCTTAACATTACACTTTAATTCTAATTCTTAGTTAAGGAGGTAGCCTTTTTGTTCCAGCAGCTTTCACGTGCACAAGAATTGTGGCCAATTGGTTACAGCCCTTGCTGCTCTCAAATGGAGTCTGATTTTGTTTACATATTTTGGAAGTGCATGAATAAAAAATATATTTTCAATGATTAAAAGTAGTAAGGGCACATTATTCATGTTTGAAAATGCAAAAAAAAAAGGATAATTATTTTGGTGATTGTAGGGTAAATTCACGTAGTGCGCTAATTTGATATTTATTAGTTAAAATAATAAAATTCAGTAACTTTTTGTTGAACTTTTGAAAAACAACTAAACAAATGTTAAACAATAAATATAGAATATTGTTCCAAAATCACCAAATAACCTCTTATAACCAAAATTATTTTCTCCCAAACTCATCAAAGGTGATTTTATTTACACTACAAAAACATCTATTTACACTTTCATTTTTCATTTTTTTTTAATTGCAATTTTGTGTTTATTAAAAAGTAGCCAAACTTAAAAAATCCAGATATCTAATTTCTCATTGGTTAATGTTTTTGGTCTCGAGAGTTTTAGATGCAAATTTTTGATCACCGATTGATCATTCGGACGACCGGATGAAGCACTTGTCTACCACGGTTGTCACCTTATCGACCGCGGCTGTCAGCCTCTGTAACAACCCCTATACTGTTTACTGATTAATGACTGCTCGATTACCGATAATCACCGATTACTGTTAAACGAAATGGATAATGACTGATAACTGACTGATAATTGAACTGATTAAAAGTACTGAACTGACTGACTGAAATTGGAAACCGAATTGATTGAGTATATGTTAGTTAAATTGCATTCTATCTGTTTGATTGTATGACTATCTGTTCATACTTATATGTTTAAACTGCTAATTGAAGGCCTTATCGGCGACCGAATCTGAAACCGATTAGTGATCTGTGACCCTCGTAATTTATGTGATTTTATTGTACAATTATCTGAAAATTGATTAGGTATGATTAAATTAGATTAAAATAAGCTAATTAAAGAGTTGGACTTAATTACCGAATTGCCACCCTTAGTGGTCCACTCAAATACACACACTTGAGCCTTGTATACACTACAATCAGAGCATTTCATCAGCTCATTTCTTGAGCTTAACCGACCAAGAGAGGGAAAGGGAGAGGAATTGAGTTCTACCTTGTGAATTGCTTGGAAATTGAAGGAATTGGAACATAGGTTGCAAATTTAGCTTCCTCATCTTGTAACTAAAGCTCTAGGTAAGGAATTCAACCCCTCTTTGTTGTGTTTAAGCTCATTCATGTAAGATTCTTGAGCCTCTAGTGATTCAAGTCTAGAATTAGTTCATTGTTGTTGATTTGGAACTCATTTCATGCATGCATGTTTGTAATGTAGATGTTTGAGTTGTTTTCATGGCAAAAGGTTACATGCATGTCCATCTTTTGGTCATACTCCATGGATTCATCATTTTCTTGAAGAAATGAGTTCATTTGATCAAGCTTTGGAGCTTTAATTTGGTTTAAAACTCATACATGACATGTTTGAATGTTATTCTTGAAAATGGGTTTGAATGTGGTTTTAATTGACTCACCTTTGGGGCTTGAATTCACAAATTGAGCTTTGAAACTTGTTATACATTGAATTTAGTTATGTTTTCCAGAATTTGGGCCCAAGAGGTCGAGTTTGGAGTGGTTGAATGTTTGGTTTGAGCTTGGGAGGCAGATCTGGAAATTCCAGATTTGGCTTCCTCGCTCGAGCGAAGGATTCCCCGCTCGAGCGAGCACCTTTGTCCAGGGCTCCGCTCGAGCGACCATCGAGCGACCATCGCGCGTAAAATCTCAGCATCCAGTACTTTTACTGTTTTGTAGACCGCTCGAGCGAAGGATTCCTCGCTCGAGCGAAGCCTTTGATTTTGGACTTCCGCTCGAGCGGAGAAAGTCTCGCTCGAGCGAGGCTCCTATTTTCAGCAACTTTGCAAAATGTTTTCTAAGTGTATTTTTGCATCCTCATCCCATCCTAGGCATTCTTAGGCCTAGTTTAAGACATTTAGATGAGGATATCGTTGTAGAACACACCAAGGCAAATTAGGGATTAAGTTATGATATTTCCCAACTGTGTAGCTTAGTGTGTGTTCAACCTGTGAACTGTGTAGGGTTGGCAACTGGGGAGACACGCTCTAGCATACTGTAGCCCAGAACTCTGTGAGTAACAATTGTGTAAAGATATGTTCAACTGATATCTTTTGAATACTGAACTGAACTGTTTACTGAACTGGTATTACTGAATGAATGTATGTCCTTTATTTCTGAACTGTACTGTGGCATCCTTAGTACTTACTGTTTACTGTTACTGTTACTGCGACAGAATTCTCTGTCGGTTCCCTCGTGGAGCCACTACTGTTTACTGACTGATGGCCATCATTACTGTTCGGTCTTTTAAGACCTACTGTTACTGTTATGCTAATGGATGTACCACATATGACTGTTTACTGTACTGAACAACTGAAATACTGATTGAATTGAACTGTTTTCATTACTGTAAGGACATTCATTCTAAACCCCTTTACGCTTTATGTTATTCACTGGGCTTTAGCTCACTGCTCATATATATATGTAGGTGTACAGGCACCAGACCGGAGCTAGGAGCGCGGGTTAGACTCCAGTTTTGTCAAGCCAGCCTATGTGCCTCACTGCGAGGTTCCGAGCCTACCTGTTAAGGCTTAGGGGTCTTTTACAATTCCCCCTTCTGTACTGTTTCACTGTTTTGTATAGACTGACTGTTCACTGTACCGCTATCTAGGGTAGAGTCCCTAGTTTGAATGAATGTAAATATTGTGCATACTGTTCTGTACTGTTTATGTATGAATGCATGAAAAATCTTTTTGGCATACAGACTGTCACAGCTCATTGGACATTGTTTAATTACTGTATTGGCTTCCGCCAGGCCCTGTACTCTGTTTTACTGTATTACTGTTAAGCAGGCCTTCGGTAATCTCGGATTACTGGCCGGTTACGGTGCTAAACCCATAGGGCTGGGTTTGGGTCGTGACAGAGTGGTATCAGAGCGATACTTACCACGAGTTATACCGCACACACGTGTCCAAATGAGCTATAGGGTGTCCTAGAAAAGTTATTAGGGCATCTCATGAGCATGATAAGTGTGTGGTTATGTTATGACTGAATACATACTGATGTGGTAAACTGTTAAACAATGGCTGCTTATGTTTAAAACTGTTATAACTGCTTATAGTGAAATAGACAATGCAAATGAACCTGAGTCCTCATCTACTGAGGCAAGAATGGAAAGAATGGAAAGAATGATAGAACTGATAACTGCTAGACTGGAACAACAACAGAACCAACCGCCCCCACCTCCTCCTCCTCCGGTACAGCCGGAACCTAATGTGAATGTGAATGTGAATGATGGGGATATTATTGCTCTGGCCCAGAGGTTCAGTAAAATGAAACCGCCATCCTTTCAGGGAGGCCTTGAACCGTTAAAAGCTGAAGCTTGGGTTCTGGAAACAGAAAAATTATTTGAAGTGTTTCCGTGCTCAGAAGCGAACAAAGTATTGCTAGCTACCTTCACCTTACAAGAAGAGGCTAGAAGGTGGTGGATGTTAATCAGTGATACAAATACTGTTATGACTTGGGCTCAGTTCAAGGAGTCCTTCTTTGAAAAGTACTTCCCACAATGTGTCAGGGATAGGAAAGTGACTGAATTTGAACAGCTGAAGCAGGGCACAATGTCCGTTGCAGAATATGAGACGAAATTTACTGAACTTGCCCGTTATGCACCGCATATGGTGGATACTGAGTATAAGAAGGCCAGGAAATTCGAAGGTGGCCTTAATGTTGCAATCCTTGATCGAATAAATGTTTTGAAATTACCGACTTTTGTGGGTGTTCTCGACCGGGCATTGATGGCCGAGTCGAACATCGCAGCGGTGAAACAATCTGAAACACCAACAACTGAATGGCATGGTAAAAGGCAGGGTTTCAAATTCAAGAAAGGCAAGCACAATCCAGCCAACAAGAAACAGAATACGGGGTCGACAACTAGCCCCAGCCAAGGGAGTGGGTTTACTCCACCCTGCTCTGTATGTGGCAACAGGCACAAAGGGGTTTGTCACAAATTATCTGGAGCCTGTTACAGGTGTGGCAAGGTGGGCCACATGGTTAAAGACTGCCCCTCTGCTCCACAAGCCAGTAGTAAAGCTGCACCAAGCGCAGCAGCATCAACTGTAGCACCAAAGCCTAACCCCAGAGCTACCGGGAAAGAGCCTATGAGGCAAGGCCGAGTGTTCGCACTAGTACCGGGAGATGTGCAGAATACCGAGACCGTTGTGTCAGGTATTCTCTCTATCTGTACTCAAAATGCATATGTACTGATTGATTCGGGGTCTACACATTCTTATGTATCATATGCTTTTTCACGGAAATTGAATAAACCCTTAGAACCCATGAACTATCTGCTAGCCGTATCATCACCCGTAGGAGGATCTATGACCTATGCATATATGTATCCCGCATGTGAAATTATTGTTGGGGATATGCATCTGTTTATTGATTTACTGCCATTGAACATTGATCATTTTGACGTAATATTGGGGATGGATTGGTTACAAAAATATCATGCCACTATTGACTGTGTGACCAAGCAAGTTGTTTTCCGTCCACCTGGTTTGCCTGAATTTGTGTTTAATGGGAGTAGAGTAGTACCTCCTCCGTATTTGATTTCGTCAGTGAAAGCTGTTAAATTAATTAGAAAGGGGTGTAAAGGATATCTGTGTTCTGTACTGACTGTGTCTACTGATGATAATGTTAAAACTGATGTGAATTGCATTCCTATAGTCAGAGAATTCCCAGATGTATTCCCAGATAATCTTCCAGGAGATTTGACTGACAGGGAGATTGAATTTACCGTTGATGTGATTCCCGGAACACAACCAGTTTCTAAAGCTCCTTACCGAATGGCTCCAACTGAACTGAAAGAACTGAAAGTGCAATTGCAAGAACTGTTAGACAAAAAGTTCATTAGACCTAGCACTTCGCCATGGGGTGCTCCTGTTTTGTTTGTCAAGAAGAAAGATGGCTCACTGAGACTGTGCATTGACTACCGTGAACTGAATAAGGTAACTGTAAAGAATAAATACCCATTACCGCGTATTGATGATTTATTTGATCAGTTACAGGGTGCACAAGTGTTTTCTAAGATTGATCTCAGATCGGGGTATCATCAACTGAAGATTAAACCGGAAGACATTGATAAAACTGCTTTTAGAACAAGGTATGGCCATTATGAATTTCTAGTTATGCCATTCGGAGTCACGAATGCCCCTGCTGCTTTTATGGACCTCATGAACAGAATTTTTAAACCATACCTTGATGACTTTATTGTTGTATTTATCGATGACATATTGATTTACTCCAAAAGCATAGAACAACATGAACATCATCTGAGACTTGCCCTACAAACCTTAAGAGAACAGAAACTGTATGCTAAACTGTCTAAATGTGAATTTTGGCTTGACCATGTTATGTTTCTGGGGCATGTTGTTAGCAAAAATGGAATTTCTGTTGATCCGCAGAAAATTGAAGCTGTAGTGAACTGGCCTAGACCAACAAATGTGACTGAAGTCCGAAGCTTTTTGGGATTGGCTGGATATTACAGAAGATTTGTCAAAGATTTCTCCAAAATTGCTCTACCATTGACTCAGTTAACACAAAAGGGGACATCATTTGACTGGACTGACCAAAGAGAATCTGCGTTCCAGGAGTTGAAAACTCGACTTGTGACGACACCAGTTTTGACCTTACCTACAGGTACGGATGGTTATACTGTATTTAGTGATGCTTCTCATAAGGGTTTGGGGTGTGTTTTAATGCAGAATGGGAAAGTAATTGCCTATGCTTCCCGACAACTGAGACCGCATGAAAAGAACTACCCGACCCATGATCTGGAACTTGCTGCAGTAGTATTTGCACTGAAAATCTGGCGTCACTATCTGTACGGGGTGACATGTGAAGTATACACCGACCACAAGAGTTTAAAGTATTTCTTCACACAGAAAGAACTGAATATGAGACAGCGGAGATGGCTGGAACTGATTAAAGACTATGACCTACAGATATTGTACCATCCGGGAAAAGCCAATACCGTTGCCGATGCCTTGAGCTGGAAATCGATTGGAAACTTAGCCTGTTTGCTTACAGGACAGAAAGAGTTGCTTTGTGACCTTGAAAAATCTGAAATCGAAATTGTTTTACGAGAACAAGGTGGAATCTTAGCTGCTATTTCTGCTCAACCGGCACTGATTGAAGAGATTAAAGAGAAACAGCAACTGGATGACTTCTTGAAGAAGATCATCGAAGAAAGAGAATCTAAACCGAGACCGGGATTCAAATTTGAGAATAATGTACTGAAATTTCAAGAAAGACTGTGTGTACCAAATAATACTGAACTGAAAAGAAGAGTTCTGCAAGAAGGCCACAATTCGAAATTGTCTATCCATCCGGGGAATATGAAAATGTACCAAGATCTGAAACAGAATTTCTGGTGGCTGGGAATGAAGAAAAAAATTGCTGATTTTGTATCCAAATGTCTTCATTGCCAACAGGTCAAAGCTGAACATCAGCGACCTGCCGGATTATTGCAACCCCTACCTATACCAGAGTGGAAATGGGAGCATATCACGATGGATTTCATTGTGGGATTACCTCGCTCCAGAAAAGGTATGGATTCAATTTGGGTTATTGTTGATAGACTAACCAAATCTGCTCACTTCTTACTTGTCAAGACGATTTATAATGCGGACAAATTGGCTGTTATTTATATTGATGAAATTGTAAGACTGCATGGAGTGCCTGTATCTATTGTTTCTGACAGGGATTCGAAGTTTACATCGAGGTTTTGGCAAAGCCTACAGACTGCATTGGGTACTGAATTGAGGCTGAGTAGTGCCTATCATCCTCAGACAGATGGCCAATCAGAAAGGACCATCCAAACCCTGGAGGATTTACTGAGAATGTGTGTCCTTGATTTTCAGGGAAATTGGGAAAGCCATTTACCTTTGGCTGAATTCGCCTACAACAACAGCTACCATTTGAGTATAGGTATGGCGCCTTTCGAGGCATTGTATGGTAGAAAATGTAGATCTCCGATTTGCTGGGCAGAAGTTGGAGATGGGCCTTTGCTCGGGCCCGAGATTGTGTATGAAACGACTGAGAAAGTGAAACTGATACAACAGAGACTGAAAACTGCACAGAGTAGACAGAAAAGTTATGCAGATGTCAGAAGACGGGACAGAGAGTATGAAGTGGGTGATCACGTTTTTGTGAAAGTGACACCAATGAAAGGCCAGACTCGTTTTGGAGTCAAAGGCAAGTTAGCACCGAGATACGTCGGACCATATGAGATCATTGAGAAAATCAATCCGGTGGCGTATCAAGTTGCGCTTCCTCCTGAAATGGAGCATATGCATAACGTCTTCCACATTTCCATGTTGAGAGACTACCTCCGGGATCCCTTCCATGTGATTGAGCCTACTCGGATAGTGTTGAGTGATGACTACACTTACGAGGAACGGCCTATACAGATTGTAAACCGACGGATCAAGAAACTGAGGAACAAAGACATCCCGCTAGTAAAAGTTGACTGGCAGAACCACGGTGGCGTGTATGCCACTTGGGAAAGGGAAGATGACATGGCCAAACGATATCCTGAACTGTTTCCACTGAATCCTGTTTTCTTCCAGAATGAAGGTAACTCGAGTTTAGAGGACTAAACTCTTTATAAGGAGGGGAGACTGTAACAACCCCCATACTGTTTACTGATTAATGACTGCTCGATTACCGATAATCACCGATTACTGTTAAACGAAACGGATAATGACTGATAACTGACTGATAATTGAACTGATTAAAAGTACTGAACTGACTGACTGAAATTGGAAACCGAATTGATTGAGTATATGTTAGTTAAATTGCATTCTATCTGTTTGATTGTATGACTATCTGTTCATACTTATATGTTTAAACTGCTAATTGAAGGCCTTATCGGCGACCGAATCTGAAACCGATTAGTGATCTGTGACCCTCGTAATTTATGTGATTTTATTGTACAATTATCTGAAAATTGATTAGGTATGATTAAATTAGATTAAAATAAGCTAATTAAAGAGTTGGACTTAATTACCGAATTGCCACCCTTAGTGGTCCACTCAAATACACACACTTGAGCCTTGTATACACTACAATCAGAGCATTTCATCAGCTCATTTCTTGAGCTTAACCGACCAAGAGAGGGAAAGGGAGAGGAATTGAGTTCTACCTTGTGAATTGCTTGGAAATTGAAGGAATTGGAACATAGGTTGCAAATTTAGCTTCCTCATCTTGTAACTAAAGCTCTAGGTAAGGAATTCAACCCCTCTTTGTTGTGTTTAAGCTCATTCATGTAAGATTCTTGAGCCTCTAGTGATTCAAGTCTAGAATTGGTTCATTGTTGTTGATTTGGAACTCATTTCATGCATGCATGTTTGTAATGTAGATGTTTGAGTTGTTTTCATGGCAAAAGGTTACATGCATGTCCATCTTTTGGTCATACTCCATGGATTCATCATGTTCTTGAAGAAATGAGTTCATTTGATCAAGCTTTGGAGCTTTAATTTGGTGTAAAACTCATACATGACATGTTTGAATGTTATTCTTGAAAATGGGTTTGAATGTGGTTTTAATTGACTCACCTTTGGGGCTTGAATTCACAAATTGAGCTTTGAAACTTGTTATACATTGAATTTAGTTATGTTTTCCAGAATTTGGGCCCAAGAGGTCGAGTTTGGAGTGGTTGAATGCTTGGTTTGAGCTTGGGAGGCAGATCTGGAAATTCCAGATTTGGCTTCCTCGCTCGAGCGAAGGATTCCCCGCTCGAGCGAGCACCTTTGTCCAGGGCTCCGCTCGAGCGACCATCGAGCGACCATCGCGCGTAAAATCTCAGCATCCAGTACTTTTACTGTTTTGTAGACCGCTCGAGCGAAGGATTCCTCGCTCGAGCGAAGCCTTTGATTTTGGACTTCCGCTCGAGCGGAGAAAGTCTCGCTCGAGCGAGGCTCCTATTTTCAGCAACTTTGCAAAATGTTTTCTAAGTGTATTTTTGCATCCTCATCCCATCCTAGGCATTCTTAGGCCTAGTTTAAGACATTTAGATGAGGATATCGTTGTAGAACACACCAAGGCAAATTAGGGATTAAGTTATGATATTTCCCAACTGTGTAGCTTAGTGTGTGTTCAACCTGTGAACTGTGTAGGGTTGGCAACTGGGGAGACACGCTCTAGCATACTGTAGCCCAGAACTCTGTGAGTAACAATTGTGTAAAGATATGTTCAACTGATATCTTTTGAATACTGAACTGAACTGTTTACTGAACTGGTATTACTGAATGAATGTATGTCCTTTATTTCTGAACTGTACTGTGGCATCCTTAGTACTTACTGTTTACTGTTACTGTTACTGCGACAGAATTCTCTGTCGGTTCCCTCGTGGAGCCACTACTGTTTACTGACTGATGGCCATCATTACTGTTCGGTCTTTTAAGACCTACTGTTACTGTTATGCTAATGGATGTACCACATATGACTGTTTACTGTACTGAACAACTGAAATACTGATTGAATTGAACTGTTTTCATTACTGTAAGGACATTCATTCTAAACCCCTTTACGCTTTATGTTATTCACTGGGCTTTAGCTCACTGCTCATATATATATGTAGGTGTACAGGCACCAGACCGGAGCTAGGAGCGCGGGTTAGACTCCAGTTTTGTCAAGCCAGCCTATGTGCCTCACTGCGAGGTTCCGAGCCTACCTGTTAAGGCTTAGGGGTCTTTTACAATTCCCCCTTCTGTACTGTTTCACTGTTTTGTATAGACTGACTGTTCACTGTACCGCTATCTAGGGTAGAGTCCCTAGTTTGAATGAATGTAAATATTGTGCATACTGTTCTGTACTGTTTATGTATGAATGCATGAAAAATCTTTTTGGCATACAGACTGTCACAGCTCATTGGACATTGTTTAATTACTGTATTGGCTTCCGCCAGGCCCTGTACTCTGTTTTACTGTATTACTGTTAAGCAGGCCTTCGGTAATCTCGGATTACTGGCCGGTTACGGTGCTAAACCCATAGGGCCGGGTTTGGGTCGTGACAGCCTCTTTATTAGATGACCAGCCAGACGACTAATTAAATAAATTCGAGACAAATTCGCGCCTCAATATTCGAGAAGTGGATCACGACTCTTTCTCATCACACCCTCCCTCTCTCACTTCCCACATCTTTATCCATTCGCATCGTTGCTACTGCCACATCATTTGGAGGCTACAGAGTTCTTTTCTTTCAAAACTTTCTAGTTAATTTTTGCCATGTGATTCGAAGAATTTATAAATTATGTGAATGAAGCATTTTTGTTTCTCCAAACCTCAAATAATCAGAGGTCAGTGTAACATAAAATTAAAAAAAAAAGAAAAAAAAAGAAGAAGAAAGGTAACCATGATTAGTTTTTATTCCTTATTAGCCCAACTTGGAATGAATTTTGTCTAGGAAAAATGTTTTGTGCCTCGAAAATTTTGCCCCCGAATGCCCCGAAAAACAGATGGAGAAGAGAAAGAGGGAGAAAGAAGAGAGGGGAAGAGAAGGAAGAGAGGGGAAGAGATGGCAGCAGCAGCTCGCCTCCGCCCGACGTCCCCTCGCAGCAGCTCGTCGCAGCGTCCGACCGATCGTCGCCCGACGTCGCCTCGCAGCAGCTCCGCCTCCACCCCCTGCCTCTGCCTTTGCCTCCGCCCCGCCTCTGCCTCCGCCTCCAGCCCTAGTTTGTTGGCCCCCTCCCCTCTCCCCCTCCCCCTCCAGTTCTCCTCCTCTTCTTCTTCTTCCTACTCTTTCTCCTCTTCTGATTCTTTTCTTCTGAAATGAAAAAAAAAAGAATTCAAAAACGTCGTCGTTTTTGAATTCGGGGGATTTGGGGGAGGGGGTTTCGGGCTCTCAATCGCGATTGTTTTGTCTAGTATTATTGTTTGAATTTGATTTGAAAGATGTACAGAGAATCGAAGACGATAAAGGCCGTCTCATAAATCATACATAGCCTAGCCTACGGCATCTAAAACCCTCTCTTTAGATTGTGCCTTTCTCGCTCGCTCGCTCGCTCGTCACAGTTCGTTGGGTAAGCTCTTCCACTATGTTTGGAGCTTATGAGAGAAAAGAATAGAAATGATTACTTAAGTAATAAGAGGAAAGAAAAGAAAAGAAAAGAAATGATTGTGATTTCTCTCATTTTTGTTTGGATAAAGAAGAAAAAAAAGAAAAAAAATTATTGTGATTTCTCTCACTCTTGTTTGGTTAAATTTCATTAAGAGAAAAAAAATTATTTTATGTTATATTATCAAAATAACCTTTTTATATTTTCAATCATTTTATTTCTTTTATTTTTATAGGGACAAAATTAGTATTATAAAAATAGTGATTTCTTTTCTCTCTCAAACTCTCCACTTTTGAAAAGATTAAAAGTGAGATTTATAAGGAAAATAAATTTATCTCCATTTCTCTCTATTTAGATTATCTAAATAAATAAAAAAATACACATCACCCCATTTTTTTTCTTTCTCTGTCCAAATTACTCAATCCAAACATAATAAGTTGTTTTCTTTCGCTTCACTCTCACCTCTTCCACTCTCTCTTCTTCTTTTCCGCAAACTGACCATTGCTTAACGCTGTGTTCTGTTGCGGCGGTTTTGAGGAGTGATTTGAAAAGAAAGGAAAAATTAGGTGAAACTATCAAACACATTTTTTCTTTCCCTTTCCAAATCACTCCCCAATTCTCTCAACCAAACATAGCATTAGGGTTTAGGGATTATCTGTGCGTGTGTGTATATATATGGGTCTCTGTGTATTGATTCTGTGTTTTTTTTGCAATTTGGGTTGTTTTGAGAATTGCAGGTATCGATGGCGGCTCATTTGATCCGAGAATGGACTGGTATTCAACAGTTCCCTACTGCCACCAAGACCAAATTGTTTGATTTTCTTGGAAAACTCAAGCAGGAGGTCCAATTCTCTCCCTTAAATGTGACCCTGCTATTATTCTTGCTGACAAAATGATCAAGCATGTTAAGAAGAAAAATAAACATACTTAAAATGGTTTTTTGAGGCTTAGTGGAGTGGTGAGGCTCCATTTGGTATTGTTTTCAAGACTGATCCCCTTTTCTGAATTTTAGAAAGAAGAAAAAAAACTGTAAAAAGCAGCCCTTTTTGAGGTTAAAGTTTTGAACCTTTTTCTGACTTGTTAAAATTTCATAGAAAAATGGAAGTGATATAAAATTTATTTGCCTATTTGATATTGTCGTTATTATTTTTTGTTTTTGTGTTTTCAGAAACAAAAACAATGAAAAGTTCAAAAGCACCCATTCTATTCATGTAGTTATAATTTTTGTGCAAATATTGCTTTGGAAAATTAAAAAATAACTTTTTGATGTTCGCTAAAGTGAATTTTCTTATTTTAGAAATTTTTCCGAAAACAGTTTTTGAAAACGTTTCTGCGTTTTCCAGAACACAAAAACAATAACAAAAAACAAAAACAATACCAAACATGCCCAATTTTCAAATTTCTGGTCGTCATTTTTAAAATTGTAAGAAAAAATGAGAATGGTAACAATCGAGCCCATATATGTCTGAGTTTATATTTTGAAGTCTTACCATATTTGTAACTTTTCTCAGCATCCAGAAGGACGGTGGTGTTTTAATTACATAATGCAATATTTACATTTTCTCATACTATGTAGAATGTGAGCACCTTGACAATTCTTGTGATGGGGAAAGGCGGTGTTGGAAAATCTTCGACTGTAAACTCCATCATAGGGGAAAGGGTAGTTGCTGTCAATGCTTTGCAGGTATCTGTTTGTAACTTTGTATTTGAGAGCAACGGCTTCGTGAGGTTCCTAAGTTGGTCATTGTGTATTGAAGATATATATGTCGTATAATTTTGCAGTCAGAAGGAACTAGACCTGTCATGGTTTCACGCTCATGGGCTGGATTTACACTGAACATAATCGACACTCCTGGGCTCGTTGAAGGTGGATATGTCAATGACCAGGCACTTGAGATCATCAAAAGGTTTGTATCAAGCTGTATATAAAATTAAGTTGACAATATTTCAATGATAAGATGCCATTTGATACATTTCAAACTGCGATTTTGTTTTGTCTGAACCAGGTTCCTTTTGAACAAGACCATAGATATTTTGCTTTACGTGGACCGCCTAGATGCATATAGAGTGGATAACTTGGATACGCAGATTGTTAGAGCTATAACTGATAGTTTTGGTAAAGAAATATGGCAGAGAGGATTGGTAGTCCTGACACATGCTCAGCTCTCACCTCCTGATGGTTTGAATTATGAGGATTTCTCCTCTCAAAGATCAAAGGCTCTTCTAAAAGTTGTTCGTCTGGGAGCTCGGATGAAGAAGCAAGTTATGCAGGTAAAGTTTGTCTCTTAATTCTTTTGGAGAGTGGTTGATTTGTGAAAGTTGTCTGATGGGGGAAGCATGGTTAACTTTAACAAAAGTAGTACAGAAGGTTACATTTGAGTATAAAACATGGTCTAGAGTGTCGTCCCCAAAAATGGAGCTCATGATGCAAATATATATCAGAATTGGGTGTGCTTTAGCGAAAACCTTAGGCAACAAAGATTGTAGGTGAGTTCAAAGAATATATAACAGAATTGTTTGCTAGGTCTTTTGTTTGCATGTTGAAGAATAGAGACTTTCAAATTGTGTTCTATGTCCATCAATATCCCTGAACATGAAGGTTTGTGTACGGTTTATAGCAAGTTTAGAAGATGGCTGCATTCTCTTGTAATGCTGAAAAAAGTGGTTCTACATGTGTATCTTGGAGTCCAGCGTTCATGAAGGGTCACCAACGTTGTGGGCCAAACTACTACTGCTCTGGGACTTACGTCCAAAGTATGGTAGAAAATGAGGCTCATTTCCGGGGCCCTTAAGAGAACCCAGATTCAAGAGCGTCTATCAAATAGATTTTATCTGTATGTGCCCGATGATTTTCCTACTCATCTCATTTAATTTTTTCAAGGAGAAGTAGTCATTGTTAATTCATTTCCTTGAGCCCAAAGGAATTAGTTCATTGCAGAAATTTCATTTTATTTATTTTGTGTAAATTTCTTCCAAAAATGGTCAGAGACCCAATCCAGTGTGGTTTGCAATTAAAACGGATTCAATGTTTAAGGCTAGTACCTGACAAAATCACCCAAAGTAACACGTAGCTACATGCCAAACATAGGTGGTGGTGGACATTTTTATGGTCACGGCAACAGTAGTTCAAGTTTGTCACACCTCATTTGGAAAGTCTCTAGTGTTCCATGTGTTCAGCATAGTTGATCACCTGCATAACAATAGAAAAGTTAGTTGGCATCTTTTTCTGAAAAAGTGGAGTTTCCCAACTTGGCAGGGTTTGATCCCACAATTATTATAGGGAAAATTACAAATCATATAGAAGACCAAAAATAATTACAAAGACATGGGGGTGCAACTTTTTCTGTGCAATAAGATCACAACGAAAGTTGCAGCCCCCACCTTTTGGTAAATAAATTCCCAATTCCCACGTTCTTGTAATTTCCCATTAGTATATGGCGAAAATAAGATATATAAACCTCCCCTCCTGGCCAGTTGTAACTGCAAATGAGTATTTCCTTTTGATCCATCTGAAGGAGATGGAGAGCCGTTATCAAGATATTGAAGACTGTATATGCTGATGGCTTTTGGTTCTCACTTGTGTTTTGTGTTAACGGACCTTATCCTCCTTGTTTAAGTGATGAATCTTCACCTATACAATGTACGGAGGAGTGGTTAATGACCTTAGTTGTGGCTTGAATGGAGAAGCCCAAATTTGACTTTTCATTCACATTAAATATATTTTTTTTTTTTCGGACAAAAAAATGAAATTATATGAATAACTTTAATGCACAATATATTGGAGTCTCCTTGTCTCCCCACCTATGACGCATGGACACTCCAAAATCGGTGCCGTGACGATGTCCGACACTTGGACACGCTGGCGACACAAGGACACTTACGGACATGGCAGGTTGTGTGTCCCTTTAACTTAATGATTTTTTTGTAGGGGACACGGCAGGGACACGCATGTCCATATCGGAACAAGAATCGAACTCAGAACAAGAGAGAGAGAGAGAGAGAGAGAGAGAGAGGGGCTCGTTGGGCATACCTGGAAGCTCTTCACTGGTGAGTCGTCGGTCTTCGGTGGTTGGTCTCCGATCATCTTCTTCGTCTTCGTCTTTGTCGCTCTCAGTCTCTCTCTCTCTCTCTCTTTCTCTCTCTCTCTCTCAGTCTTCTTTCTTCGATCGTCTCTGTCCCTGTCTCTCTCATCTCTTGTCTATCTCTCCTCTATCAGTCGATCTCCATCTCTCTCATCTCTCTCTATCTCTGTCTCGTCTCTCTCTGCTCTCTTCTCTCTTTTCACCTCTCGCCTCTCTCTCGTCTCTTTGTCTTCTCTCTCTTCTATTTCGTTTCTCTCTCTTCTCTGTTGATCAAATATTTATATATATATTATATCTCTTCTCTTTGTCTTCTTTCTTCTTTATTTTATGATTAGATATATATATTGTATATTTTAATTTAATTTTTTCTTTATATAATGTTTACAATATATAGAACATATGTTTATAATGTTTAAATGTAATGGTCTTTATATACACATTAAATTAATATTAGTTTTTATTAATTTTGATTGTTTGGTAATATAAAATTAATCTACATAGCAAATATGTAACATATATAATTAAAACAATAATAACAATTTGCCTTGTCCCCGTTGTATCCATGTTCCTATTTTTTTGAAATCGTCGTGTCCCGTGTCCGTACTTCATAGCTCCCCACTTCATTGAAGGACACTTGAACGGCAAATGCACATGGGCCTGGAGAGGGGGACCTTGATGAAAGCAACATGCAATGCAAAGTAACTTTACAGTGAAGCTTAAAAAATATAAAGATAATTGGAGAAACTTTTTGTACAGCCTCTAAGAAAGGAGTTGTTATTACATCACTTGATACACGTAGCACTTGCGAGATGCAAGTACATGAGACAGCGTCACATCACCAAATTCACAACCAAGTTTTGCATTCAGGACAAATTATTTGAGTGCTGAGTGGATGAAGCCAAACCTATATGCTCACACTTGTACAGTTTACTTGAGCTTCGCTTCTTGAAGGATAGGTAGGAAGTAAGGCCAAGTTTGGCAATTGCAAAATAATCCATCTTTTTATTTTTTTTTCATCACATCACCTCTCTATTTTTCTGCACATCTTTTCGTAAAAAGATAAAAAGTGCACTTATTTAGGTCATCCCAGACAACCCCTAAGTTTATGGGATAAGGGTACGATGGTAAAGATATCCATATGGTAGGATATGACTTATTTGCAATTGCAGCAAGTTTATGGGATAAGGGTATGATGGTAAAGATATCCATATGGTAGGATATGAATTATTTGTAATTGCAGTGCAATCTTACATGTGGCATAGCATTCCAAGTAATTGAGCTTGTGTTGCAGTTACATGGTTCTTTCTATATTTCCTTCAGTTGGACTGCTTTATAATCTTTTCTATGTTTTGGCTTTTACCCTTTTTGAGTTTTTTTTTTTCCCTTAATTTTTTTGGCTTTATTACTTGATAGTTCTTCACAATTGTCTTGAGTTTTCTTTCTTTATTATTATTATTATTTTTTCCATCTTATTTTATGTGTTGTTATTTCTGCTCTCAGGGTTCTTCTATTCCTGTTTGTTTGGTTGAGAACAGTGGTCGGTGTAATAAGAATGATTGTGATGAAAAGGTTGGTTAATCTTCTCATACCATCCAATTGTTTTCTTATATTGCTATTTAAACTTGGGATTATTGAGATGATTGGTCGTTCTTTGGGTCAGATTCTTCCAAATGGGACTGCTTGGATTCCCAATCTAGTCGAAACAATAGCAGACATGGTTTCAAATGGAAGCAGGGGCATTTATGTTGATCTAAAGTTGATTAAAGGACCAGACCCAAATGAAAGGGGGAAGATATTGATCCCTTTCATTTTGGCATTTCAAGTAAGTTTCTAAACTTGCAGGATTGCTGTGTATTCCCTCATCACTTGGCATAGAACTTTTATCTAATTTGTTCTTAATTCTTGTTGCCATTTTTACAGTACTTCTTTGTTGTCAAACGGATCCAACGATGGATCAAGGATGATATGCCTCCTACTTGGGAGTAGCGGGACACAGGTTTGGCTAACTGCAACTTCTGATTACTGTGAAATTTTTTGAATGTGGGCCCAATTCTTCTCTCCTAAGCACAATGTATTCGTGTAATCTGCGGCTCTTGGCTCTATCTACTGTTTGAGGGAACTAGTTTTGTGTACTTCCCTCTAATATAGTTCCCTTCAGATCCTTGCATCTACCTTTCATTTGGTATTCTTGAAGATCTTATATATATAGGCTTATATTGAGTAGACGGTGTATACACATTCAATTGGTATGCTATAAAAATCAAATAGTTATGGAAAAAAGAAAGGAAAAAAAAATTATCAAAATTTATATTTGAACAAAATCTGAAGTAGTTATATAGAGGACCTGTGTTCTGGCTGCTCCCATTATATAATAGAATAAAGAAAAAGTTGATGACAACCTTGCTTGAACTTTTTTCTTAGCATGGGTTGCTGGAGTACACTGTCCTGCAAAATCATATTATTGTTGTCTTTTTTCTTTTCTTTTTTGTCTTTTTCTTTTTTCTTATCATTTTGTCTGTTTGGAGCAATTTATTCTAAATTTAAAGTTTGATAATCTATAAATAGAATTTAAATGCACCCTCTCCTTAACATGAGATCAGTTAATTTTTTTTAATACGTGAGTTGTAAGCAAAACTTGTATTAAATATTGGGATATTTACTTGTAAGTCCTAATAAGTAGATTATTGTCTAATAGGTCCTATAGGAAAAATTTGTCAAAAAAAAGGTCACTAATTGTAAGTTTTAATGGCAATTTATAAAAATTATGACAAAAAAAAGTCACTAATTGTCAATTTTTAGCGACATATATAAAAAATTGTCACAAAAAAATTATATTTAGCGACAATTTTATCAAGACTTAAATTTTCAATAGGATTTGATCGAAATTAAGTCTAACTATTAGAACCTATTGATAGTTTACCTTAAATGGAACGGGGGTTGTAATATTCTCATGGTATCTCAAAATGAAAAGAGTCATAAAAGCCTGAGGTTAATAAAAACTGGCATATATGTTCCATTTTGCATTCACTCTTGTTTTAGGAATATTTTTTAATTTTTTTTTATAAAATATTAGGTGGCATTATCAACATAATAATTTTGGTCAAAGAAAAGTTACACATCATTTTTTTAGATAGTGTTTGAAGAACAGAGACTACAGTAGAAAAGACCAAAAGAAAAAACAGAGAAATCATGAACCAGCAACATCAAGATGAACAGCAGAAGCAACTGAAGTCGGAACCTCTTCCATCCAAACACGCAACCCCGGAGAGAAGATAGCCAATCTAGCCAACCGGTGAGCTACCACATTGCCTGTTCGGCGAACATGGCTTACCATGAAGTAATGAAAGGAGGACGAAACTTGACGAGGTTCCATAATAAGGGGACCAAACCCAACGAGCTCAAAATCAGCACAATTGGCAGCCATCAGAGCATTAACCGCAGTCAATGAGTCCCCCTCCAAGTGTACATCTGCTAGACCAAGATCGCGAGCAAACCGAACAACTCGTAATGCGGCCTCCGCTTCCACGAAATCTACATCCAAAATTAGCCCCACCTGTTCAGAAAGAGAGGCCATTACTTGGCCCAAACTATTACGAGCAATGACGCCTAGACCCAATACATGTTGCTCTTTACCAATTGCGCCATCAAAATTTAGCTTAAAAACCCCCACATCTGGAGGCAACCAAACAGCCAAAGATGCCAAAGAAGGTATCTGGGGAAGATTAACCTGAGCATCAATAAAAGTCGAAAAACTATTAAACGCGATGAACGCCACCTCCCCCGCACAGCTATTGGTTTTTGCAAAAACCACTTGATTATGATGTAACCAAATTCCCCAGCACATCGAAAACACAAGGCCCAAAACTGCAGAACCATGGGATGAAGAAATTCGCCAAATCCAAGCAAAGAAATCACATGTCAACCCCAGTTGCCATAAGTGATCTAAACCCGCAGCCAACCAAACGCGTTCGGCAAACTCACATTGAAACAAACAATGGCACATAGTTTCCACCCCCTCACCACAAACCTCATAGCAATCAGTAAGAGGGACACGTTTCTTAATCAGATTTGCTTTAACTGGTAGAATATCGAGACAAGCTTTCCAAGCAAACACACGGATTTTTGGTGAAATTTTTAACTTCCAAACTATTTTCCAAAAAACAGCAGAAATCATCCCATCCTCTGAAGAACTAGCATTCTTGTCAATATTAGATGTAGCCAACTCCAAGAGATATGCCGACTTGACCGAAAAAATCCCATTCTTCGAGTAATGCCAAACAAGAGTATCCTCGGGCCAATTTCGACAAAGAGGAATGGCAAGAATTGTGAGAGCATCAATCGGAGAGAACATAGAAGTGATGATCTCCTCATTCCAGCATCCCCTATCCCTATCAATTAGAATTGAATCAGGTGCATCCAACATCAAGTCCATAGGCGGAACAATAATTCGGAAGGACAAAGAACGTGGAATCCATTGATCCCCCCAAACCTTGGCTCTTCAACCATCACCAATTCGCCATCGCAACCCAGATTTTAAAAATCAATTTTTTGGGATAAATTATAAATACACCTCCTGAGATTTGTTTAAAATACAGATTGTTCCCTGTGATTTAGAAAATTAAAAATACTTTCTTGTCAAAATTTTTTTTTTAACAAAAATAATTGAAAAAATGAAATATATAATTACTCTCCTATACAATAATAAAATTATTTAAATTATTAATTAAAACATATTTTTAACATTATTAAAAATTGTTAATTGATTTGATAATTTATTAATAAAAGGAATAATGTGTTATGAAATTAGAAATTTCAAGAGTGCAATGTAATTTTCAAAATTACGGGGGACGATTCATATTTTAATTCAAGGGGTATATTAGTAATTTATCCATATTTAAAAAAAAACTTATTTAGGCTATTTTTGTTTAATAAATTTAATAAATCATAAGCAAAAATTGTACTAATTAACCAGACGCAGATTACCAGAATAAGAACGCTATAAATAATGTTAAAAAATTACACCAAACAGTCCTGTTGTTGACTCTTTAAAGATCTTTGTACAATTCCAACACCACCAGCACGTAGGGGTGTGCATAATACCGCTGAAACCGCCGAAATCGTCAAAACCGCACCGAGCCGTACCGCCAAAGCAAATTCGTTATTATTTGCCAATCGAACCGCCGGTTTTTGGTAAGAAAAATGGCAAATTCTAGTGACACTTTTATCAATCCGCCGGTTTCTATTTTTCTTCCAAACCGCACCGACCCGCACCGCCATTAAATCATGTTTTATAAGATTCTAAAAATTCTTTTTTACTTAAGTTTGCTTGTTGTTCTATACCTTAGAATATAGTATTACATTACTACTCGAGGGGAATTCAAGATGTCAGTAATCCAAAATAAAGTTGGATTCCAATTCACTTTTCAATCTTTTTTTTTTCTGGCCATGTTGCAAGCTTGTATCAGCTCACTTTTCAATCTAAATACTTTTCAACAGTAAACATTTTCAATATATTGTAAACCCTGAATGATATTAATTTTATGTATTGTATTTGATCATTGTAGCTTCCACAGATGCTTGTAATGAACTGATGACATAGTCGTTAATATTATCATGTTGTTGCTACAGCTGCATCAGAAGAAAGCTTCGCAAGATGCTTAACATCACGGTATCTCTCGTCTTTTTTTTACTCTTTGATTTAAGTTTTGTAATTTGAATTATATTTTTTTATAAACCGCCAATCCGCCTAAACCGCCAAGGCAAATCCGTTATTATTTGCCAACCGAACCGCCGGTTTTTTATAAGGAAAATGGCAAATTCTAGTGACACTTTTATCAATCCGCCACCCGCCATACGGTTTCTATTTTTCTCTCAAACCGCACCGACCCGCACCGTGCACACCCCTACCAGCAGGTACGATTAATGTAATGTCAAACACCTAAAAGAAAAGTTATCTGATATAAATTCACTAGGTAATGTGGATGATTGTAATTTAGCCCCGTTTGGAGACTTACCTTTTTAGTCAAAAAGTCAAAAAATTATTTTTTTAGTCAAAAAGTCAACAATTCATACAAAAAAGTTAAAGATTCTCTTTTCTCTCTATTTTTTACACATCTTTTCGTAATTAGTCAAAAATTCATCCCAAACATATAAGTTTTTTTTACTTACTTTTTAGCCAAATAATAAAAAAATTACTAAATTAGCCTGTTCCCAAACGGGGCCTTATTATTATTTTTGGAGTGAAAGGAGTATTTTATTGAAATTAAATAAATCTAGTACAAATGTTTCATCTGTCATCCAGAGTCAATTGATTTAGAATACAATTAGGAGATAAGAAAGAAAGTGATATCTTAGATCCTGTTTGTTTTCAGAGGTAGAATACAGGGAATTGATAGTAAGATGATTAATACTGAGAAAATTGTTAATGGGGAGATTAAAGTAAATTGTATTTGTTTTGCTAATAGTTGTTAGTGTGGAGATTGTTAAATTATTATCCTATAAAAGAAATATAAAATATTAAAACAAATAAAATTATAATTTTTACTTAATAAAAAATATAAAAACATTAATCATTAATGTTCAAAAAAAAAAAAAACGTGTAAAAAATAAATAAATAAAATAAAATAAAATACACTAAGCCGGAAGACTAATTTCTAATATCAACTCTCTTACCTCCATCTCAATCTCCTCTCCATGGCCCATCCTAATCCGGAGGCCCATCTCAATCCCCTTTCCATCTTCCAAAACAAACACAACATTAGTAAGTTTTATCTTCATTGCAATCCCATCCATCTTCCATCTCCCGAAACAAACGGGAAGAGCCATGCAACTTTCCAAATATGTCATCAGGTCTATGGCATGATTCTCCTTGCGATAGTAATGCTTAATCCCGCTTAGGCTTAATTTTTTTCATGAGGAACCTGCAGTTAAAGGTGATAATTATTGAATTTGTGATTATTGTGTTAGTGTCATTCTAAGGTTTCATAACCAATCTAGCATCTACTTCCTTTTCAATATTTATCAAATTAAGGTTAATGGCCATGTCAAACCATCTCTTAAGGCTCATAATTTTGGGTTTCACGTATTTTAAAAGGCATTTACTTCCCCCACTCAAACTTTATGCAAGCTATAAAAGGTCGTTGGGCATCATGGGCTTAGGCAAGTATTCTACAATGCAGGAGCATTCTACACAAGGGTATTTGGTGGCAAGTGAACAGTGGGCCTGATGTTCAATTCTGGGAGGACAAGTGGATTCCATCAATTACGGGGTTTAAAGTGACCTCTCCAAAACTTGAAGGAAATGATATTCAGAAGGTATCAGATGTTATCTATTTTTTATCGTAGAGTTGGAAGGTTAGCTCTTTACGGAGTTGTGTTTCTGTTGCGGAACTTTAGGCCATATGTTCCATTCCTATCGCTTTAGAAACAAAAGTAGATTCTCTTGTTTGGCATTTTGAGCCAAAAGGGGATTACTCAGTGAAGTCGGGATATAAAATTGCAAGGGAAGAGGTGAGTAATATGCTCTCTCAAATACCTGCTACTCCGTTTCATCCTTCAAAAAAGATGTGGAAATTGATTTGGCTATAAAAATCCCTCCAAAGCTAAGACATTTTTGGTGGTGTGTGCGTACCGAATTTCGCACTAGATGAAAGTGGATCGGGGAAGAAGTGTAGAGAGCTGAGTTTGTTGTAAGTGGAGTTCAGCTTGGATCAGTTACCTTCAATGTGAAGTTTATGTAGTATATATAGAGTTCTTTGCTTGTTTCCTAAGATGGGTTCATGGAACTCTGGTGCTGCCAAGCTTCCTTTTAGCATGGCCCTAGGTGGGGGACCATCTGGTAGTTACCCAGAGGTGCTTATACTCATTGTAGTTATGTTGATAACAAACCACATTCCTCTAGTTTAACTGCTTCAGTGATTCTAGGTGTAGGAGACCAGCTGAGGTGGCAACTTGCATATGCATATACTCATAGCTTTCATGTTTCTTTGAGAGGTTCCCTCAGCTCGGCACCGTTGTGCCTCGGCTCAGCCCTTTGCGAGGCTACTGTTGGGATGGGCTGGCCTATTCGGATATCTGTGTATGGATTCGGCCTACTTTAGTTCTGATGATGGGTTCAACCCATCAGTTCGGTCCATGGGTACTTCAGCTCGGCCCTAGCCTAGTATCGCAGCTGGACTGGCCTTTTCACTGCGAGTTAGGCCTAAATGCTTGAGGACTTGGGTGGACTGTTTGTAATGGAACTGGGCTTAGCTGGGTTGCCCACATGCTCATCTGACCCATTTGGATTTGGGCTTAAGGGATTGGACCGGCTTGAGGCTTGGGTCTGACTCATTTCTTATTTAGCCCATTCATTTATCCTTTAGCTCGCGCTAAGGTTCCCCTTGGGGGGAGCTATGGTTCTGTACTCCAAGCGTCGTGTCGCTTCGGTTCTGCCCCAATTCGGCCTTGGTGACGGTTCAATCTTGACACACAACCCCTGCATGCGTCCTTTTATGGTGACACGTGGCGGCGTGGGATAGGTGTGCAGAGATAGTGCACCGATTCCATACCGACGGTCGTGCTTCGTGTACCTTCATATCAGCTGTTGCAATAAATGCTTTGGGCTGTCAATCCAAAACCCTTTATCTGCTTTTCATTCTTCTAGAGAGTTTCAAAAAACCCTTTCCATTCTTCTGAGCCAGTCTCATTGGTGCTCTGTCTAGTCGTTCCGCTGCCACTCTTGCTTCAACACCGCCTGCTCGCCACCGCCGCTCTGATCTCTGTAAGTTCTCCTGTAATTCTTTTTTCCTTATCTTTTTCTATTTTCATCATCTCGTTTGGCCCTTGCACCATTGTGTTCTACATCTTAATATTTGAGTTCTACCCCTGTACCACTAGGTTTGGTTTAATGGGAAAGTTTCGCTCATTAGTTGATACTCCTGAAGCCATGGCCATGTTTTGTCGTGACTATAATATCCCCGATGATGTGACCCTTTCACTGGCAAGAGTCGATGCCAAGCGTATGGGCACTAGGAATACTACCGCCTTTCCAATTGCATCCATCGTTGAGGGAGGGGTTCGGTTTCCCCTCGACCCTTTGGTGCGCCGATTTCTGCACGAGGTTCAACTCACCCCAATGCAAGTGTCTGTTAACCTGTTTCGTGTCGTCTGTGGTGTGTCCGCTCTCAACAAGTGATTGGGTTTGAATCTCGATATTTGGGACATTTTGGATTGCTACACTCTCTTTCACAACAAGGATCATAACACGTACTACCTGCATGTTCATTTGATCGATTGTCATCTGGTGACTGGTTTGCTTGATTCAGACAAGCACAATGATGATTTTCTACAAGTTGGTGGCAACTGAGAGTTCTCTGCTGGGACCGAATTCCAGTCCGAACGGATGCCCCTGAAGGATGGCTACCCAGGTTCGAATCCTTCCTCTAGTGTCTTTTGCATTTCTTGCCTTTGTTTTGGATGTTGCTTTAATGTGGTACCTTTTCTTTTTCTTGCAGAGGCTTCCCATTTTCAGTGTAGGCCAAACCGGGAAAACGCTGAGGCCATCAAAGCCGTTCTGAGGTACAAGAAGAGGTCCGCACCAGAGTTGTTGGATTATCAAGCGACTTACCATTACGTCATTTCGAAGAAGGCGAGGCTTGCGGCATCCCTTCTAGATTCCGACACTGAAACTGATACATCCCTCACCCCTCTGGTTACGAATCGTCGCCAGAGCCAGGGTGCACTACCTGAGAGGACGCCCTCCCCTGCCCCTAGTTTCGCAGGGGGCGGGTCCGTGTCGAAGAGAAGAGTGCTGGTGGATTTAGAGGCTGAGGCTTTTGGCGCCTCTGATGCCTTGGAGACTCCTTTGTTGAAAGCCAAGGCGAAGAGTCTCATGGATGTGAAACTGGAGGTAGAAGCTTCTAGAACTCATCCTACTACTGTCGAGCCCTCCGCTTCGGTTGCTGCGAGGGCAAAGAAGAGGAGGAGAGAGACTGGCAAGGCAGTGGTTGGAGAAGTTTTTGAAGATCCTATTGAAGACGAAGTATTTGAGAAATGGGAACCGTCGATGCTACATCAAGGCATGCCCATTTCTATCTTTGATTAGGTTGTTGCTTCCAAAGATTTTGCTTTTGACTTGACCAAGACTCTATTGATGCTGGTGGACATGGGTGACCATAATGGGCCTCGTGATATTCCTATTTTGAAGGGGACCCTCCAAATGATGACTGCTGTAATTGCGTTCTTGATTTGCTTGTTTTTGGTGTTATGCTGTTGCCTTCTTTCTTTTAATACTTTGTAATTCGTTGCAGTGTATTTAGAGGATGCATCTGTCCATCACCCGAGCGGAGGAACTGGAAAAGGCCGTACTAGAGACCGCTATGAATGCTGAGAGACTGACAGTGAGCCTGGAGGCCGAGAAGGAAGGACGCAGAACTGTCGAAAGGAAAGCTTTCCGTCTAAACAAGGTTGTTGCTTCAACTGAAAAGTCAAAGGAGGCTGCTATTGGAGAGCAGGCTCAACTTGAAAGAAAAGTGGCAAAGTTGGAGGCCGTTATCGCGGTGATGGTTGCCGAGCATTCTGCGTTAGAGGCCAAGTACTGGCAACAAGGTTGGGATAAGGCTGGGGCTGCCTATAAAGAGGAGGTGCTGGTGCTGCGAGACACGCTCTTTCTAAAGAGTTGGTCGTAGGAGTGGGCAACGGTTTATAGGAACCGCTCAAACCGCCCAACCCACCTAACCTGCATATAAATGGGTGGTTTCGCAAACATAATACGGGCGGATGCGGTTTGAAATATGATAAATTTGGGGGTTGCGGGCGGGTCGCGAGTTAAACCCGCAACCCGCAAAAACCGCCCGCACTTTACTTATTATTATTATTATTATTATTATTATTATTATTATTATTATTATTATTATTATTATTATTATTATTATTATTATTATTATTATTATACCAACTTTGTAACTTTAACAGGAGCACCATTATGTTCTCTATGATACTAGGATCCGTATTTTTAAGTATTTCTCAACTTTCTTAATACCGCAGAATTATCAAGTCCTAAACTTGGTTTCTTATATGATTTTATTGGTGACTCATCCGCTTTTTCCTAATAAAATTTTCCTTCTGGTGGTTGATGGAGCTTCTAATTTGATTATTGATTACTGAACTTGCAATTTTAATTGAGTACAACCTTTAATGTATTGATATACATTTTTTTCATGCCAAAAATGCTAGTGTAGGGTCTCTTTGTTTTGTGTACTTTCATTTAATGCATTGATATTCATTTTTTATTTATAAACTCATTAGAAAATTGTTGTCAAATGATCATAAATATATAAAATGAATCTGATGCCTAAATTTGACTGAAAAAAAAAACTCAAAAATTAATTTTTAAAGAAAAAAGTGTAAACCGCAAACCGCCCACAACCGCCTGCACATCTGCAAACCCTATCTGCACAAACCGCAAACCGCACTGCGGGCGGTTGCGAGTTGACTTTTTTTCAAACCGCATAGATGCGGGCGGGTCAAAACCGAACCGCAAACCGCACAAAACCGATCCATGAACACCCCTAGTTGGTCTAGTGCTCTAGCCGCTGCCTTGGTTCCTGAAAGCTCTCCCCTGTTTCAGGATGTCCGAGTTCCCTCAAGGTCCCTGGGTTCAAAGATTGTCTTTACCCCTGCAGTTCTTCCGACTGACGTTTCCCCAGAAATTGATTCTGCAAACAAGACTTAGGAGAGTGATGTTGCCATCGAGACGGTGAACGTTGAAGGGGGTGGAACCTTGGAGACTGAAGCCGCAAGAGATGTGGTTAAGGTAGCTTCCACTTCTCAGGAAGTTGAAGCTGCCTCTATTTTTCCTCCCCAAGACGACCTAGACAAGATCGTGGACACTGCTCCTGAGGTTCCCTCTGTTGGTGAGAGCTGAGTTTTCTTTGAAAAGACTAAAAGTTTTTGCTTTTTGGACTCTCTTTTGTTTTTATGTTTCTGATGTATTGTGGCTTGGTCCCCATGATGAGTTCTCTCTTTATACTTGTAAAGACAGTTTTTCTCTTATTTTTTCCTTTTCTTTGTTGCTGGCTATGAGGCCATCTGTGCCTTTTTTGAATGATGGATTTTTCCTTTTGATTTTGCAATCTGATGCTTTCTGGCTTTTACATCTGAATGTATTCTGTACTGTCAGCCCTTGGCCGAGCACTGTTAGGACCTCAGGGTCGAACTGCTCAATCTGGTCCTGTACTGTTTCCAATAGATGCTCCGTCTAGCTCTGTACTGTTTGCCCCCGGCCGAGCTCTGTTGGGACCTCGGGGCCGAACAGATGCTCGGTCTGGTTAACGAGTATGTTGTATGGCTGTACTTGGTTTTTTAATGAAAGGAAGAGGGTCTTACTTAGGTCCAGGTTGGTTCTAAAAAACAATTGTTTGCCCCTACCTAGAGCTAAGTAAGATCTGTGCTAAAGACCGTGCTCTCTAAGCAAAGCTGCTTAAGTCTGTTGCAACTTTGATAGTATAAGTGTATTTGAATGGGATAAAGGTATGAAGAGGTGTCTTACTCAGGTTTAGGTTAGTTTGAAAGAAAACAATTGTTTGCCTCCAGCTGGAGTTGAGTAAGACTAGTGCTGGAAGTTTGTTCCTGATAGGGGTTAGCTTAATCCGTTCCAACTCTTGTTTGTATGCGGCAGTACTGAAGTGTTGATGTGACGATATTTAAGAGATTTTGTAGATTCAGAGATGTTTACTTAAGATGTGTTAGTGTGGTTTCCACCAAGCAATTCCACTTGGCTAAAGTCCAATTTAGTTGCCAAACATAATTCCACCAAGCAGTTCCACTTGGCATGTTTGAGTGCTAACTAAATTTTAATTCCGTTCAGTCGTTCTGACACTAAGTCCATTTGGGTTAAGACCAAAGCTGATTTCGTTTGATACATATCAAAGCTAATTCTGTTTGATAAACATCAAAGCTAATTCCGTTTGATAAACATCAAAGCTATTTCCGTTTGGTATGTACCAAAGCTAATTCCGTTTGATAAACATCAAAGCTAATTCCGTTTAGTGGGCACCAAAGCTAATTACAAAAATTTGACAGTCTTGAGAGAAGTGATGAGACATTTGTATTGGCCAAAAGATAAATGTCTTTACATCCTGATAGAGAAGTTGGGACTTAATTCTATTGATAGTATTTCTTGAGATTTGCTACATTCCAGGGCTGAGGTATGGCTCGGCCTTTAAGATCCTCTAGGTAGTAAGCTCCGTTTCCAGCAACAACTGTGACTTTGTAGGAACCCTCCCAGTTAGGCCCAAGTTTTCCTTCGCCAGATACTCTTTTGTGATCCATGACTTTCCTCAAAACCTGTTCTCCAGGTGTGAATTGTCTTGGAAAAACTTTTTGGTTGAAACTCTTGATGAGCTGCTGCTGATATGCTCCAAGTCTGATCAGTGCGGCTTCTTTTTGGCCTTCTACCATATCTAGTGCTTGTGCAATAGCTTCCTCATTATTGGTGCTTTCAAACAATTCAGACCGGAGGGTTGGGTGGCATACTTCGAGTGGGATGACGACTCCATTCCATAAGTCAGGGAGTAAGGTATTTCCCCCGTTGAGCGTCGTGCTGTGGTTCGGTACACCCATAGCACGTGGGGTAACTCTTCTACCCATTTTCCTTTTGCATGTTCAAGCCGTTTCTTTACTCCGTTGATGATGGTTTTGTTTGACGTTGCTGCCTACCCATTATTTTGTGGGTACCTTGGAGAAGAGTTCCGATATTCGATTCTGAGGTCGGCACAAAACTTTCGGAAGATCTTTCTGTCAAATTGTGTTCCATTGTCCGCAATCAGTACCCGCGGGATGCCGAAACGCACTACTACATTCCTCATGACGAACCGCTTTGTGTCCGCTTCTTTGATACTTGCTAGCATTTCGACTTCAGCCTATTTAGTGAAATAGTCGGTTGCAGTGATGAAAAATCGTCTGTTCCCAGTGCCTCGTGCCAATGGTCCGACAATATCCAGACCCTATTCGGCCAAGGGCCATGGGCTGGTGAGTGGAGTGAGAGTTTTGGCTGGCTGATGAATTAGTAGAGCGAACCTCTGACATTTATCACACTTCTGAACGTACTGATGTGCATCTTGTTGCATCCGCGGCCACTAGTACCCATGAGTGAGGGCTTGGTACGCTAGTGACCTTCCACCAATGTGGCATCCACAAATCCCATCGTAAATTTCGTAGAGAACATTTTCGACCAGATTTGGATGCACGCATAGAAGATAAGGGCCGAGATAGGAGTGTTTGTACAACTTCTCAGATAGTGAGATCCAAAACCGAGCTGACCTGTGTCTGACTTTGTTGGCTTCTTTTTTTATCTTTGGGGAGAGTGCCACATTTTAGAAAAGCAAGTATTGGATCCATCCAGCTTGGCTCTAAGTTGCTGCAGAGGATTGGAGATGCAATGCTTGGTTCTGGCACGAACTCAACCCAAACGTTTCTAGCATCTTTGGTATCTACTGACGAGTCGAGGCAAGCCAGAGCATCAGCATGGCTATTTTTGTCCCGACTGATTCGTTCCACTCGTATGGATCGAAATTTTTTGAGTAGATCTTTGGCCTCGTCTGCGTACATAGCCATTATTTCGTCTCGTGTTTCATAAACCCCAGAAAACTGGTTTACCACCAGTTGTGAGTCAATGAAAACAAGAAGTTGTTCTGCACTGAAGTGTTCGGCACTGCGTAAGCCAGCCAGCAATACTTCGTATTCCGCCTCATTGTTAGAAGCCTTCCAACTGAGCCGGAGAGCCTGCTCCCAAATAAATCCCTCTGGTGAGATAAGTACTACTCCTGCCCCCGAGTCTCGGTTATTGGATGATCCATCGACATAAAGCTGCCAAATGTTTCCAATAAAGAGTTTCCATGCTTCCGAAGCGCAGTGCTTTCCCTGTTCGGTGGTGCATGGCACCTGTGCTGAACTTGGGCTCCTTGGCTCAGTACTCTGGGTGGGAGCAAATTCTATGACAAAATCTGCCAAGACCTGGGCCTTGATTGCTGTCCTGGGTTGGTATTGAATGTCAAACTCACCAAGTTCTACCGCCCATTTTGCTGTTCGGCCAAAGAAATCAGCTCGGCTGAATACAGATCTGAGGGGGAACTCAGTGAGGACATTGATGGTATGCCCTTGGAAGTAATGTTGTAACTTTGTTGAGGCGATATGCAGCGCGTAAGCTAACTTTTCAAAAGATAGGTACCGTGTCTCGGCATCTAGTAAAGTCTTGCTAACATAGTATACTGGCCTCTGTTCCTTGTTAACTTCTCGAATTAATACCGCGCTTACGGCGTGATCTAAGACTACTAGATATAGGTACAACTCCTCTCCTAGTTCTGGAGTGGACAGAAGAGGTAGTGTACTGAGGTATCTTTTGAGACTTTGCAATACTTCGGTACACTCGGGACTCCATTCAAACACTGCCTTTTTTCTTAACAGCTAGAAAAAAGGCTTCATCCGATCTGGAGACTTGCTGATGAACCAATTCAGGGCGGCCGCCATCCCAGCCAGTTTCTGCTATTCTTTAGCCTTTGTTGGTGATTCAAGCTCTTGTATTGCTTTGATCTGATCCGGATTTGCCTCGATTCCTCTGTGAGTGACCATATACCCCAAGAACTTCCCTGTTCCTACTCCGAAAGCGCATTTCGAGGCATTAAGGCGAAGCTGATGGTTTTTCAGGATACCAAAGACTTCTCTTAAGTTTGCAAGATGGTTTGTAGAGAGCTTATTTTTTACTACCATATCATCTATATAAGCTTTTATGGTCTTTTCGCGTTGGTCCTTGAACATTCGAGTGATCATTCGCTGGTAGGTTGCTCCAACGTTCTTGAGGCCGAACGGCATTATTTTGTAGCAATAAGTGCCTCTTGGAGTGATAAATGCTATCTTCTCTTGATCCGGGCCAAACAGTGGTATCTGGTGGTAACCACTATAAGCGTCCAGAAAGCTCATGTGCTCATGCCCTACCGTTGAGTCTACCAGTTGATCGATGCGAGGTAGAGGAAAATTGTCTTTGGGACAAGGTTTGTTCAGGCAGGTGAAGTCAATGCAGACCCTCTATTTTTCGTTCTTCTTTTTGACTACAACTGTGTTGGACAGCCATTGTGGGTACTGAACTTCTCTAATCGCTCCCGATGTTAGGAGTTTTTCAACTTCGGCAATTACTGCTTCAGTGTGCTCAACTGAGGACCTCTGACTTTTCTGTACGACAGGACAAGCTGAAGGGTTGATGTTGAGTTTGTGGCAAGCAAATTTTGGGTTCAGCCTTGGAGTGTCATATGCTGACCACGTGAATACCTTCATAGTTTCCCTCAACAGTTCAAGCAGCTGAAGTTTTTCATCAACGCCTAGCGAGGTACCAATAAGGAAGTACTTTTCTGGATCATCCTCCTTTACCAGGACTTTCTCTAAATCCTCTACCATCTTTTCCTCTGGGGCTTCCCCTACATCTTCCAAGACTGGCTGTTCGGCCACTTCCACTGTCGGTACCCGGTTACAAAGTTGTTTGGCCTTCAATGCGACCATGAAGCAATGTTTGGACGTAACTTGATCCCCTGAGATCTGCTTTACTCCGCGTTCCGTTGGGAAACGGATGAGCTGGTGGTAGGTTGAAGGGACCGCTTCCATTCGGTGAATCCATGGACGGCCAAGTATGGCGTTGTAAGGGGAAGGTTTATTAATAACTAGAAATTCTATCTGGAGGGTCTTCATTCCTGCCACAACTGGCAACACTATTCTGCCAAGTGGCCATTCTGGCTGTGAATTGAAGCTAACTAATGGAGCTACCGCTGGGTTGAGGTGCTGCTCGGAGAGACCAAGCTTTCTAAACAAGTCATAATACAATATGTCTGCTGCACTGCCTTGATCTACCAGGACTCGTTTTACGGCAAACCATTTCCCAATTCCCATAGTTATAATCAGTGCATCAGTATGTGGGTGCTGTATGCCTTCTAAATCCTTTCTAGTAAATGAAACAGTGCACAAGGGGGATTTGGGTGCCGTGCGTACCTTTTTCGACGCGGGCTCTATTGACATGACTTGTTGAATTTGCATAGTCTTAGCAATCTCTTCTTTCAGTGCCTCTTCACGTGCCTAGGTTGCTGTTCCATGGATCACATTTATTATCAGCCGAGGTGGGTGCTCAATGTTCGGTTCTAGTGGTGGGTTCCCCGGTTCGGTCATTGCTTTATCCTGATCAATGTAATCCTGGAGGTGACCAGCTGCTACTAGGTCTTCCAAGTGTTGCTTCAGTGCTCTGCAGTTCTGAGTCATATGGCCCCAGTCTTGGTGATAGGTGCACCTGAGCTTTTGATTACGCCGAGTTGGATCTCCCAGCATTTTCGGCGGCCAAACAAAGAAGAGCTCCCTCTTGATCTTTTCCATGATACGATAGATGGGTTCCTTAAATACGGTTACGACTGCTTCGTGAGATGTGGACTTATCCACCTCGTTCACTATGAGTCCTCGGTGTTCCCCTCAGTCTGTTCTCTTCTTCTGCCGAATTGTTTGTTTTGCTGATGCTTCCTCGATGGGGATCTGGTCATCCTCGAGGCGAGCGTACTGCTCAATCCTGGCACGTAAATCTTTCAGTGCTGTGGGTGGGCGCTTGGTAAGTGACTATTTCAACTTACTTTCCGGGCAGACCGTGCTTGAAGGACATAACAACTGTAGACACCCCATTTTTGACCGACCTCAAGACTTGGACGTCATCATTTGAACACTCGGTGATCATCCTTGTTCGTGTTCGTCTTGAGTTCCCGGAGGTCTCGGCTACGCGCCCTGCCTCAGGATCTCTCGACTCGACTGTTTTGTGTCTGGTTTTGCACCAAACACTTGTTGTTTTGCTTCTGAGGGTGGGAAGTAGCTTGTAGGCCATCCCCACACCTCACCGGCCATGGCTTGAGGCCACTGGCCTTGTTTCCTTGCCACCGGCCATTGGTGATGGCCGGTCGGCACTATTGATGGTCGGTCGGCATTGTGTTTGGTCGGCCGGCCACTATTTCTGATCAATCGGCTACTTTTCCTGGCCGAGACCTTTTCCTGAGGGAGCTTGACCCTTTTGAACCCTTTTTTTAGCTTCTTGAGGAAGCTTGAACCTTTTTAGCTTCTCCAAGAAGCTTGACCCTTTTTTTAGCTTCTCCAAGAAACTTGACCCTTTTGAACTTTTTTTTAGCTTCTTGAGGAAGCTTGAACCTTTTTAGCTTCTCCAAGAAGCTTGATCCTTTTTTTAGCTTCTCCAAGAAGCTTGAACCTTTTGACCCTTTTCTTAGCTTCTCGAAGAAGCTTGACCCTTTTTTAGCTTCTCCAAGAAGCTTGATCCTTTTTTTAGCTTCTCCAAGAAGCTTGACCCTTTTTTTAGTTTCTTGAAGAAACTTGAACCTCTTGACCCCTTTGCCTAGCTTCTCCAAGAAGCTTGGCCCTTTTGCTCCAAGCTTCTAAGAGAAGCTTGGCCTTTTTGGTCAAAGCTTCTAAGAGAAGCTTTGCCCCATTGATTTCTCTATATAAGGAGAGCCTCTCCTTCCATTTTAGGGGTTAGAAAAATCAGATATATATGATATATATATCACTCCCTCTCTATATCTCCCTCTCTCTTTACATTTGGGTGGGTTAGAGGGTCCAAAAGGGTCTAGTTTTTGGCCATTTGAACTACAACTCTTGGCCTAACACCTCCATCATCAACCTAAGGAGCTTGGAGGCCATTTTCAGAGGCTAAGGGACTATTTTTTGGGACCAAGAGGCTGCTGTCCCCTTTTGGCTACAAAGGTAACCCCTTTTCCCTCTTTATTCTCCGTTTTTGCACACACTTTTAGCCTATCTTGCTTGCTGTTTTGAGCTTCGTGTATAACATAAAAAATTTCTATTTTTTTTGTGTTTAAGATACTTCATTAAGGTCACTTTTGTGTTTGGGGTCGTTTACCCCCTCTTAGGCCTTGTTTGGCCCCATTTTGTGCTATTTTTGGTGAGCTTCGGGACCACCTTGTTTGGGCCTCCTCACCACTGAAATCTTGAGGGATTTCAGTGGTGAGGATGGTGGTTTAAGGTCCTAAGAAGGAGAGGGCCATCCCCTCTCCTTGTTGTCTTCAAAAAGTGCCATTTTAGCCTCATGTGTGAGCACCATTTTTAAGTTTATGTTGGCCATGTCTTAAGTGTTATTTGTGCCTATTTTTCCATGATATAGCACTTTTTTTTACTTGGTTTAGACACACCATGCTTGCTTTGCATACTTGTCTTGTAATGCCATGAAATTGCCTTAACATGTATCTAGTATTTAGACCACTATGCTTACTTGTTTTGGCTTAGCTTTGTGAAGCTTTTATGCATGTTTTAGTGTGCTTGAGGTCTATTTTGGGTCATTCGGGTCATCCATGCTTTGCTTTGTATAGCTACCATGTAACCCCCCTCGGCTTGCCTTGAGTTTTAGACCATCGTTGCATGCTTAGCTTGAAATGTTTACTTGGTTTTGCACCTTCTATGACATGATTTCAGAGCTTTCTATGCATGCCATGTATCCATGTTTATCCTCTTTTAAGTGCGCTTCGAAGTTGCTCTTTTGGTGCCTAAGTGTTGGACCTTGTGTGCATGCATGCTTGTATGTGTTTTGGCCCTCATTTCCATGACATTTGGCCACTATTTTGGACCTAGTAGAGGGCTGTCCAAATTAGTTTAAGACCATCCCTTTGGCATGTTGTTGCATGCTCTACATGTTTGTATTTTTAGGTACTTAGCCTATTAACATGTTGCATGTTTAAATGTCATTGCATTTGGCATGCTTCTTGTGTTAAGTCGCTTTGCATATTTACATGTGTTATGCCTTTCATGTTGTTACATGTGTGTCATTAACATTGATGTTATATGCCTTGCACGCTTACTTGTTTAGTTCATGTGCCTATTGCACATGGTTTTGTTGTTTACATGATCATGTTGCACACTTAGCTCACATGCCTAGATTGCATTACATTAGCATACATCTCTTGCCTCTTGAATTGATTATGATGGAGGTTGGGGCCCATTGTTTGTTTTGTGCATTTCATTTGATATCGAAGTTGCACACTTGGCTTTTGGGCCATCATGCATTGAAATGCGTGATTGATGGCCCGAGGGTCGAGGGCCATGCTCCCTTGAGTCCCTTGCATGATAGGGAGTGTGGTTGGTGCATACATTTGCTTGAAATACATTGCCATGCCTTGTCTGCCCTCTGCTGCTGTCAAACAGGTTTCAACAGGAAGAATTGGCCGGCTGGCAGTGTTGGGTGCCGACCGGCAAAACAGGTTTGGCTGAGAGCATAATGTTTAGCCGATGACCATTCTAAATGGCCGGTGATGATCTCACTCAGCCGGTAGTGTCCCACAACACTTAGAGAAGCAACCTTGGAAGTTGTGCAATTTTCAGAGAAGCAGAACGGTCAAAGCAGAGGCAAACTTGTGCATGGCAGTGACTTTCCGAGTGGAGCCGAGCGCGCATTGCATTGGGCTCTCTTCCCGAGGCCATTTACTGCTTTCATTAGATTAGTTAATTTGTTAATTAATTTGTATTATTCTTTTGGTCCCTCCGAGCGAGGGTGAATTTGTAATAAGTGTGGGTGCGTGTGTGCATGTCTTCCAACCCCCACTTCTTTCTCCCTTTTACTTACCTGCTTTTGATGGTTAGTATTAGGACATGTTTACTTTAGCATACCTTATGCTATGCATGCGTGCATCATTCATCAGTATTGCATACACCAGGCTCGGCGCATCATACTAACTGCATAAGTATTTCAAATCTAACTTGAATACATGCTACTTGTGCATTTTCACATGTCATTTATAGACTAGCCGAGCCTACTCTAGTGACATTCCTCATGTGTTACATTAGCCATCTTAACATGAACTAGGATCATGCATATGATTACTAACTAGTTTCTGTTTTGGCTTGGAGTACTCTGTAAGTCCTTTTGCTTTAGCATATCGCATGCGTGTGAATGCTATCATGACAGCATGCTTACCATGTGGCTAGATGCTTATGTGATAAACTGTTTGGATGCCTGTGGGTGAAGGTTGGATTGTCTGAATTGGAAAAACTCGTTGAAATCCGTATTTTAGCCTACTTGCGAGTAGCAAATTCCAAAGTGTTTTTTTCAAGACAAACGGATATGCAATGCTTATTTCCAAATTAGGCAATCTAGTCTATACTTGTGTGCTGTGCGCATAAAATAGTAATTCTAGGCTAATAACTGGAATAAGAACACATGACGTTTTCAAAAACATATATCATGGTTAGTAGAGGCCGATCTTTTGATCGGGCGAGAGGGGGTGCTCATAGTTGACCTTCCCCAATCGTACCCAAGTTCCCGAACCGAGGCAACTTTGGTGATGACGGACACGTGGCCTTTGGCACAGAGTCAGGGTTTCCTAAATTCTCCCAAAATAAAATATTTAGGTGGTGACTCTGTATCTGGCAAAGCAGTCCATGTTTGGCACTTCTTTCTAAAAATATGTTTTCTTAAAATGATTTACCAGATTTGGATTCTTTGGTTCAGATTAAGAACCGTGACACAAATCGAGTCCGAGCTATAGCGAGGGGCCCACGCGGGCGTGCCTACAGTTTCTGGCGACTCTGTTGGGGAGCTTGGAGAGCTTGACTCGAACTCGTGATATCCTGTTTTGATTTTACTTATGTGTTTCTTTGCATTGCATGTGCATTGGTGCGCCTAGGACACCGTGTTTGACATCTGCCATTCCTGAACGGTTTGCCGGAGGCTTGTCTTGTCAAGACATGACCATAAGGCTAACCGGTTATGGGCTCTGACAGTATGGGAACACAAACCCCGATTTTTTACCGGGGCACCCTTTTGACCATTCGACCTAGTGTATATTCGGAATCCATAGTGACCATTCCAAGTTAGGACAGGTTGCTTACCCGATTATAGGTTGTTTGAAACTGCTGCGTGCGTAGTGAAACCCTAGCTCCTGACAAAATAGGACAGGGAAACCCTACCCCAACATAGGGGTGTTTTGGCTCTCATTTGCTTGTTATGTGCTTTTTGGAGTTGGCCTCTACAGGAATGCATATATCAGTTTGCAAGTCTGGGTATCAGGCCTGCGGGCATTAGTGTTTTGAGAATCAGTTATATCTGTGAGTATCAGATTCAGATTTGGGGCAGTGATTTTGGGGAACAGTGATCAGTAGTAGAATACAATTATTCAGTTATGCCTATGCCTGTTCTGATGAAATTGGGCTGAGATGCTGCCTGTTTTCTCTTTTGCAAGGTAGTCTTGGAACCATAGCTTCAGAAGGATCCAATATCCCCCGAGGTTCATTGGACTTGTACTGATAGACTTTGTCAGGTCATAGACTCAGTTCAAGGGTAATCAGGGCCAAAGAAGGCTAGTCAGGCACAGACCACCAGTGCAACAATTACCAGATCAGTGATCTTTGAGCAGTCGGGCTGAGATTTCCGAGCCTATTGCCGACACAGATATACCGGTTGCTCAGTTAGATTAGAACAGTATGTTGAGTCTAGAAGAGATGGTGCGCCAACTCCAGGATAGTATGAAAGCCATGCAGCAAGACACTGTCCGTCAAGCAGAATTCGCCAAGCAACAGGCTGTGGTCATAGCCCAACAGGCAGAGACAATTGCCAGATTGAAGCAGCAAACTGGAGTATCTACTTTGCACCAGGCTCCTCCCCCACCAAGAGTTCCCATACTTGGGGAGGCAACCCACGTCCTGGATGATACAGACATTCCAGTCGGGCCAGCTCCGCCCTCGGTTCTACCCCAGCTATCCAAGACACCCATCAACCTACCGGACTCCCCTTTTGAGTTAGAGACGGATCCAACGGCGCTAAAGATGAGCAAGCTTGAAAGGTTGTTCAAGAAGGCTCAAGGCATGAAATCCGTCCCGGACATCGAGGATGGGTATACCGATGCAGCTGTGACGCTGCCAGACAGATTCAAGATGCCACATATTGACCGTTTCGATGGGTCCGGGGATCCTATGGTGCACTTGCGGCTGTTTTCAGACATTCTAAGGCCGATGGGCCTCACCAGATTACAGAAGCTATCATTGTTTGGCCGGACCCTGTCTGGGATAGCCGCAATCTGGTATGCGAAATTGGAGAACTCTGTGAAACAGAATTGGAAAGAGATGGCTGAGGCCTTCAGTGATCAATACTCCTACAACACACAGATTGAGGTCACAACTCGTGATCTTGAAGTCACCCGCCAAGAGCCAAAGGAGGGTTTTTCAGAGTTTGTGGCGAGGTGGAGAGCAAAGGCCTCAATGATGGCTACAAGGCCTTTTGACAAAGACCAGATAAGGATGGTTGTGTGCAACCTCCAACCCAAACTAATGCAGAAAATGCTCGTGCTCCCCTTCCCTACCTTTTCGGATCTGCATGAGATGGGGGTACAGATCGAGGATGCTATGAAGCAGGGCCTTATTGATCAGGAGAAGGAGCAGCCCAGGAGGGCGTTTACCCGCAGTTCGAATACGACCACCAACAGTGACGTAGCTGCAAGATCTTCTGAAGTGGGCATGGTCGCCACCACCACACCAAGAACAGCCACCCCTTTTGTTAGTGCATCCAATCCAAACCCCCGAACTTCGGACTATCTACCCCGAGGCAAGAGGGTTTTCACCCCACTCTTTATGCCTTTGTCTAAAGCCCTGGGGGTCCTACTCAGGAAAGAACATCTGAAACAGTTGGAACAACGGCCTCTACCCGATCCTCTCCCTCCAAAGCATGACCTGACTAAGTACTGTGCTTTCCATCAACAAACCGGTCATGACACCGACAGTTGCGTTCGTCTCCGCCACGAGATACAAAATTTGATTGACAACAAGGTCATCCCCGCACCAGGTCCTGCAAAGTCTATCGACACTTGATTGGTGAACTTGTGGGGGATAATGTGATGTGATCGAGGGATGAACTCCCTGCGGGTGGCACTCAGTTTACTCCAGATATGGCGTATGGCACGCACTGTTTTGAGCATTTGTGAATGCTAGTTTTGTACATTCTGACTCGGGTATTGGGTCAGTCTTCTTGTTTTGTATAGAGTCAGTCTTTTCTTACTGAGTCAGTTGGGTCTGTCTTGTTGTATCGAGTCAGTCCTGTTTTGTTAGAGTCGGGTGATTCCGGGGGTGTTACCTCGGACATCACTATCTTGTTTTGTGTTTGTCCTTTTGCTTTCTTTTGAGTCTGTTTCTGCCTTGGAGCCAGTTATGCCAACAGATTTGAATGGAACAGCAGTGATTTTCACACTCTTGTGTTTGCTTCTGCCGTGTGCCAGAAGTTTGAATGAAATGACAGTGCTCTTCGCTTGCCTTTTCTGTGCCTTTGAAGTCATTGTAATGACCTAAGTTTTTCAAAAAAAATTTCGAAACATTGTGATAAAAACGAAGAGGAAGGAATTCCTCAGGTTTTGCAAAACTTGATCAATTGAGAGAAAGAGAGGCATGTTATGCCCTTAATGATTGAGATCATGCTTGTTAATGTGAGTACTGAGAAGGACCCTAGCTTGATCCAGATTGGTTCTACACTGTCTTCGGCGCGAGCGATTTGTCGCTTTCTTAAAAAATTTCAAAAAATATTTTGCGCGGTCCTGCGAAGACTTGTGTGGGATCGCTCTTGAGATTGTGCAGCTTAGGATCGCTCTCAGCCTCGAGATTCGACCCCTCACTTTCAAACCTTGAACCTGAGTTCAGAACGTTCAACGGTCAACCACAACGTGAGGCCTATGTGGCTGTTTTAAAGCAACCCTCGAACAAGAGGCACCAAAATCAGAGGCAAGAAAGTCAGATCAAGAAGATCAGATTTCATCAGAAGAGGCTTGCGAAGCTAGAACAAAAGCACCCCTCGAACTAGGGGCAAAAATGTCCGATATGCTCGAAGAGCCGAAGATGGATCCTTCAGTAAATCAATGCAACGGCCACTCTCCTGGATACAGATGGCTGTAAAACCCTAAAACCATTTGACATGGACTTGTTACACTTTTACCCTTTGAGAGGCTCGCTGGGCCGAAAACCCGGAAGGGCGACCCAGGCAAAAGTTAGAGCAAGAGAATAGAACAAAAAAAAAGAAGGAAAAGAAAATAACAACAAGAATAAAAGAAAAAAAAAGGAGAAAAAAAAATGAAAAAAAAAGAAAAAAGAAAAAAAGAATGAAAAGATATAAAAATTGAAAAAAAAAAGAAGAACAAAGCTCGCAAGGTCGAAAACCCGCAACGGGAGCCTTGGCAAAAGTTAGAGCCTAAAAAGGAGAGGTTAATACTCGAGTGTACCTTAACCCCGAACTACGTGAGGCTTGATTCCCATCTTTGGGATACGTAGGCAACTTCATTCTGAAGTCTAGCCGTAAAATATTTCAAATTCAACTGTGTCCATGTGATGGTTCTAGTCATCTTTGTCTTTTCTGTATCCTGGAGTTCGGTTGCAATCATCGCTCTGAGGACTGATTACAATACACTAAGGTGCCATTCAGACAAGGGGCAACTTTCCGTTGCCATTCAATGCACCGCGGTGTCATTCAAACAAGGGGCAACTTTCCGTTGCCACTCAATGCGCTGCGGTGCCGTTTAAACAAGGGGCAACTTTCCGTTGCCATACAGCTCTCTTCAAGCAAGGGGGCAATTTTCCTCCAAATCCAAGGTTGTGCGTCTCAAGAGTAGGTTCCGTGCTTGTTAAGCATTGGCTGTTTGCAAAAACAATTTTTGAGAATTTTTACTGAGGTTGACTGATCTCTCAAAAATTATTCCATCTTTTCCAAAACTGGACCATTTCTTGGACCCAAAAAGGGAAAATTTTCAGTGCTCATAACCTAACTTGCATGATTTTCAAATAAAAAATCGAACAAGTATGTTAATCTAACTCTCATATTGGTCAAGATTGTTTTAGTAGAAAACAAAAACAAAAAATGGTCAAAATGATAGAATAGGGGCACAGTTGAGTCAGGTGTTCTGTCTTTCTCCCGTTGTCAACATACTTGCCAGAAAGGGCACTCTACTTGCCGAAAGGGTACCGTATTTGCTAGAAAAGGGCACCACTGAAACTGACCGCAAAAGGGCAGAAAGCTCTCACATCCCCCAAGCAACGAGGTATCAAGACAAGTGCGAAGCACGAATTGGAATGGGGTGAGATATTCCACTCCCTCATCTAGACAGATCTGATCATGTCCGAACTTCCCAGCAGAGCATCATCAACTGATGTCAGCTACAGATTTGCTACATACCCAGTTGTAGCGCAACCCCTCTGTGGGAGGAATTCACTGTTGTGAACAAGAATCAAAAGCTGGTAGAATACCAGGGGCAAGGGCCCACGACTTCCTGTTTATCCATCAACCACCCAGGGAAGGGACTGAAAAAACGAGAGATTGAAGAATAGAGAGATGTGCGATGACAGAAAAAGTGAGAAAATGGCTTTTTTTTTTAGAAAAATAGAGCTTGAGGGCCGAGTGATGTGAGGATCACAAATGAGAAAGGGTGGGAAACAATACTCGGTGAAACAGGCTCCCTGTGCACGTCTGTGTGTCGTGTCTTTTGTTTTGTTTGTTGCGATTCTTGCTTTGAGTCGTTCCGAGCGTGTCTCGAGGTGTTTAGGTTGTTTACCTTGTGTTTTCCGTTGTTGAGTCATAGTGCGCTGTGTTCAGTCGTAGGCTCAATACCCGGTTAAGAACTCATTTCTTAACTTCAAAAATAAAATCGTTTTGTGCTTAGAGTGCTGTGCCATTCTTCACGTTTGTGCAAAACAAGATTCGTTCTTTCATAAAACTGCAGGGTTCAACCCAAGTCATGTCAGAACAGTAAAACCAGGACCTATTTGAAGCTATATGGGTTCCAGACTACAAAACAAAAGCAAAAGAGGAAAATATCGGGTATCTGAGTGTGCTTCAACTTCGGAAAACTCCGTGATTGTGCTCCAGATGTACCTCTTCAGGCCTTGTCAGTGCTCCGAAGAATGAGTGTGCCTCTACTCCAAGCTTAAGCCTGCTTCAAGTCAGAATGGCAATTAAAGCAGCAGCAAATGTTATCTCTCGCCAATGTAAACAGGGTGTCCCTTTTTCGAGCAGAGTTGTGTTGCCAAGTCCTCCAAAAGGTAAATCGGAGGCACCAGAGTACTTGTTTGATGCCCTTCCATTGCATAGAATGTGAACTTTCATATACACTTCGGTTGCATGCGTGCCACGCATCGTTATGTTTCTGCATAGAATATGCTTTCAATGTTGCATAGAAAATGCCCCCATACTTGCATGGAAAATGCATTTTATCGCACTGTCTTGTGCACCTGTATTGCATTGTTTTGCGCGCTCATTTGTTTGGAAACGCTGGGATACGTCCTTTTGTTTCTTATACCTTTCTGAAACACCGGGATACGTCCCTACATTTCCGTTTCTCTCTCTTTCCGAAACACCGGGATACGTCCCTATGTTTCTCTCTTCTTTCGAAACACCGGGATACGTCCCTACGTTTGCCTTTCTCCTTCTTTTCCGAAACACCGGGATACGTCCCTATGTTTCTCCTACCTTTCCGAAGCACCGGGATGCGTCCCTATGTTTCTTCTTCCATTCCGAAACAACGGGATACGTCCCTATGTTTCTTCCTTCTCTCGGAAACACTGGGGTACGTCCCTATGTTTCTCTTTCCATTCCGAAATAACGGGATACGTCTCTATGTTTCTCTTTCCATTCCGAAACAACGGGATATGTCCCTATGTTTCTCCTCCTCTCCGAAACACCGGGATACGTCCCTATGTTTCTTCTCCTTTGTCAAAACACCGGGATACGTCCCTATGTTTCTTTTCCTTTGTCGAAACACCGGGATACGTCCCTATGTTTCTCATCCTTGTTCGCAACACTGGGATACATCCCTAATCTTTGGGATACGTCCCTAACCCTTGGGATACGTCCCTAATCTTTGGGATACGTCCCTAATCCTTGGGATATGTCCCTAATCTTTGGGATACGTCCCTAATCCTTGGGATACGTCCCTAACCTTTGGGATACGTCCCTTTGTTTCTCCCTCTTCGGTTAAAAGCATTCGGAATACGTTCCAATGCTCACACCATTTCGAAACACCGGGATACGTCCCTATGTTTCTCTCTCCTTCCGAAACTCCGGGATACGTCCCTATGTTTCTTTCTCTTTTTCCGAAACACCGGGATACGTCTCTATGTTTCTCTTTTTCCGAAACACCAGGATATGTCCCTATGTTTCTCTCTCCTTCAGAAACTCGAGGATACGTCCCTATGTTTCTTTCTCTTTTTCCGAAACACCGGGATACGTCCCTATGTTTCTCTTTTTCCAAAACACCGGGATACGTCCCTACGTTTCTCTCTTCTTTTCGAAATACTAGGATACGTCCCTATGTTTCTTCTCCCTTCTTTCCGAAACACCGGGATACGTCCCTATGTTTCTTCTCTTTTTCCGAAACACCGGGATACATCCCTATGTTTCTCCTTCTTTTTCCGAAATACCGGGATACGTCCCTATGTTTCTCATTCGTTTCGAAACACAGGCATATGTCCCTATGTTTCTCCCACTTTGGTTAAGAACATTTGGAATACGTTCCAATGCTTATACATTTCCGAAACACCGGGATACGTCTCTATGTTTCTTGCATGATCATAAGTTATGCTCGGCTTCGTGCATTGTCTTGCATTTTGCCCCTGCCCTCGGGCGCATACCTTTATTTGTAGCTTGTATGCTTTGTCTAAGTCTTCGGCCTTGTCAAAAATGGGTCGTCTCTAGGCTTTGACATTCACTCCCGTCATTTTTATGACTTTCGAGTTCTGTCAAAGAGGGGCAACTGTAGACACCCCATTTTTGACCGTCCTCAAGACTTGGACGTCACCGTTTGAACACCCGGCGATCATCCATGTTTGTGTTCGTTTGGAGTTCCCGGAGGTCTCGGCTACGCGCCTTGCCTCAGGATCTCCGAACTCGACCGTTTAGTGTCTGGTTTTGCACCAAACACTTGCATTTTGCCTTGGAGGGGCAGGGAATGCCTTGTGAGGCATCCTCACACACCACCGGCCATGGCCAGAGGCCACCGGCTGGTTTTTGCTGCCATCGGCAATGTATATTGCCAGTCGGCACTATTTATTGTCGGTCGGCACTCCCTTTTGCCAAAATGGCATTTTTGAGCAGCCGACTACTGTTCATCTGCTTTTGCAGATATTTTATTACAGCTGTCTTGCATTTGGCTCCCCTCCATACACGTGTATGGAGGGATCTCTCTCTTTAGAAGCTTGTCTTGTAAGCTTTACAAGACAAGAAGCTCTATAAGAGGAGCCCTTCTCTCTTGGCTTTAGGGTTAGACATTGTAGAGATTTTAGACAGCCATATTAGGGTTTTGAGTTCTAGGGTTAGGATTGATACACATTCTATCTCTATACCTCTCTCTTTTTATCTTTGTGTGTGTTTAAGTGTGTTTGTGTCTTACTATTGCACACAAACATATAGTGTTTCACCTTCCCTTAGCTACTGAGGTTCTAAGAGGTTGTTTTTGAGGTTTTGGAGCTGGTTTCAACCTAAAAGAGGCTGCTGGTCCACCATTGTTGAAGGGGTCTTCAAGGGTAAGAAACTAGTCCCTTTATTCCCCATTTTTGCATTATTTTTTTACCTATCTTAGAGCTGTTTTTGTGCTTAGTGTATAACATAAAAAATTTCTATTTTTAGGCCCTCTAAATAGTTTGTTTAGAGTGTTTTGTGGTTTGGAGGTGTTTGACCCCTCTTAGGCCTTGCGAGGCCTCATTTTGTGCTATTTTGTGTAAGCTCTGAGACCTTGGGGTTTGGGCCTCCTCACCACTGAAATCTTGAGGGATTTCAGAGGTGAGGATGGTGCCTTGAGGTCCCAAGAAGGAGAGGGCCACCCCCTCTCCTTATTGTCCTTGAAATGGACCATTTTTGGCCTCTTGAGGGAGCATCTAGCTAAGCTTCATGTTGACCATGCCTTGGCTGTTTTTTGTGCCTATTATATCATAATATGCCTCTGTTTATTGTTGGTTTTGGTACACCATGCATGCTTAGCATACCTACCTTGTAATGCCACTTTATTGCCTTAACATGCCTTAGGTTGTAAACCGTTGTTCAAGCTTGTTTTAGGTCTAGTTTTGTGAAGCTTCTATGCTTATTTTACCATGCTAGAGGTCTGTCCATAGTTGTTTGGGTCGGCCATGGCATGCATTGTATAGCCCCTTTGCATTTTTGGCTTGTTGGCCTTAAGTGTGTGAATGTATAGCATGCATCCTTGCCTTAATTTAGTGGGTTGTGACCATTTGTCATGCAATTTTAGTCCCTTTGACATGCTTGTATGCTTGCCTTGGACACCTCTTTAATGCTTTGAAAGCTTGTGTAGCATATTTCATGTTTTGGCCATTGTACATGCCTTTGAATTTGAGCTACTTAGATGCCATCTAGGGGGCCCCCTTTGCATGGTCTAGGTCTGCCTTGAACCTATTTTAAGTCCTCTTAGCCTTGTGAGGCTTGGTTGACTTGGTCATGGTTCAGGCCCCTTTGACTTGCTTCAAGTACTTGGGCCATTTATTGCATGCTTAGTCTATTTTGTTTGCTTGGTTTGGCACCATCTTTACATGATTTTCAATGCTTACCTTGCATGCCATATGTCCATGATTACCCTCTTTCAAATGTGTTTGAGAGTTGTCCCATTTGTGCCTAAGTGTTGGCCCCTTTAACATGTGCATGTGTGTATGTGTTTAGTCCTTTATTTTGGTCACTTTGGCCACTGTTTTGGGCCTTATTAGAGTTGCCCAAATCATGTTTAAGTCCATTATTTGTTTGCTTGCATGCTTACCTTGCATGTTTGTTTGCATGCTTGCATGTGCATCTTGCATTTCCATGTTGCATCCTTAGCTTGTATGCCTAGGTTGCATTACATTTAGCATGCATGTCTTGCTCCTTGATCTAGTGATAGGAATTGGACTTTGGTTTGTTGGTTTGCATTGCATTTGACATCAAACATCAAAATGTGCACAGTTGGTCCTTTGGGCCATCACGCATGGAAATGCGCGATTGATGGTCCGAGAACTAAGGAGCATGTCCCTTTGAGTCATTAACATGATAAGGGACATGATTGGTGCATATATGCCTTGAATTGTATTGCCATGCTCTGCCTTGCCCTCTGTTGCTGCCAATTGCAGATTCTGCAAGAACTTTCTGCCGACCGGCAGTGCTAAGTGCCGACCGGCAATCCTCCCTCTGCCGATAGCTTCACCAATGGCCGGTGATTACATTCCACTGCCGGTGGGCATTCTACCCAGCCGATGGCATTCCCCAGTATCTAGAAAAGCAATCCTGAGGTTTTGGCAGCCTCCAGAGGAGTAAAGAAAGGAAAACAGAGGCAGCCTATGCATGGCGGTGCACTTCCGAGCAAGACCCGAGCACGCATTGCATTGAGTTCTCCTCCCGAGGCGGTTTACTGTTTTTCCTAGCTTAGTTAGTTTGTTAGCTAATTAGGCGATTTGTAATAATTAATTAGCTTGTAGGTTAATTATCTGTAATATTTATTCGGTCCCTCCGAGCGAGGGTGAATCTGTAATAAGTGTGGGTGCGTGTGTGTGTATGTCTTCCAACCCCCACTTCTTTCTTCCCTTTTATTTACCTGCTTATGATGGTAGATTAGGTCATGTTTAATTCAGCATACCTTATGCTATGCATGCGTGCATTCATGCATTTGCCTTTCATGCACCAGGCTCGGTACATCATGCAAACTGCATTCGTACTTCAAATTCCGAATTGAATACATGCGTTAACTGACTGCATTTCACATGTCATCCTTAGATTAGCTGAGCCTATTCTAGTAACATTTTGTATGCGATGCATTAGGCACTTAACATGGACTTGGATCATGCACTGATTGCTAACATGTTCTTGTTTTGGCACGGAGTACGATGTAAGTATTTTATGCTTTAGCATCTCGCATGCGTGTGAATATTAACATGATAGCATGCTTACCATGTGACTAGATGCTTATGTGATAAACTGTTTGGATGCCTGTGGGTGAAGGTTGGATTGTTTAAGTTGGAAAAACTCGTTGAAATCCGTAGTTTAGCCCACTTGCGAGTAGCAAATTCCAAAGTACTTTTTTTAAGACAAACAGATATGCAATGCTTATTTCCAAATTAGGCAATCTAGTCTATACTTGTTTGCCGTGCGCATAACATAGTAATTCTAGGCTAATAAATGGTTTAAGAACACATAATGTTTTCAAAAACGGATACCACGGTTAGTAGAGGCCGATCTTCGGATCGGGCGAGAGGGGGTGCTCATAGCTGACCTTCCCCAATCGTACCCTAGCTCCCGAGCCGAGGCAACTCTGGTGATGACGGACATGTGGCCTTCGGCACCGAGTCAGGGTTTCCTAAATTCCCCCATAAAAAAATATTTAGGTGGCGACTCTGTATCTGGCAAAGCAGTCCATGTTTGGCACTTCTTTTCAAAAATCTGTTTCTCAAAACGATTTGCCGAATTTGGACTCTTTGGTTCAAATTAAGAACCGCGACAATTTAAGAGTCCAAGCTATAGTGACCCCAAATGAACAGAACGGGACTCACCCTCCTGGGGCGTCACGCGGGCGCGTCTACAACAACCATCTGCTCACTGCAAACATTTTTTTCTAAGTCATTGTACTCTTTCCAATACCTCATAGCATAACTGCGCAGTGTTTCTTCCTGCTCCTTTCGGAGACCGAACAGTGTATTCGGCTCTTTTGGGATCTTCATGTTGGAGACAAACCTGGCTAAGAACTCTTCGGAAAGCTGCTTCTAGTCATAAATTGATCCAGCGGGGAGTCGATCGAACCATTGAAGTCCAGTTTCTCCCAAGCCGGATGGAAAGACTTTGCACATCAGTGCCTCATTTCGGCTCCATAGAGACATTATCTGTCTATAATGGCTAATATGTGTCAATGGGTGTAATTTTCCATCGTACGACATGAACTTTGGCAAGGTGAATTTCTTGGGGGGTCTCATGGCCTCAATTTCTAGAGAGAATGGGGGAGGAGACGAGCCTATCCAGCGCCCGGTGTTCTCTCTGGTGAATGGTATGGCCTAGATGATCCCGACGTTGTTCGTTCTGCTTGTTGCCAATCAGCCAAGTACGAATGTCTTGAGGAGGGTACTCAGTCTGTTGGCTAACCGTTTTCTGCCTCTTAGCCCTTCTCCGACGTGATCCACGGGTGTGGCTGCTCGCCGCTTCACTCTGTACCGGGATTGGCTGGCTTTGTTGCCCAGACTCATTTCTGGGGAACTTCTTCACTGGTGGTTCTCTAGATAAGCTTCTCCGTCATAAGTGAGAGGGCTCTGCTTTAGTCTTCTTTTCCGTTGGATCACCCAGCACCCTTTTAAGTTGCGCTTTCAGCTCCTGTATCTCCATCCCCATGGAGTCTATGATTCGATCTCTATAATCCTTTTCTAGAAGAAAGTGATGAGAAGACCCTCCAGCGAAGGGTAATCGATGCTCGACGGATTCGGGGGTCCGATTATTGTTTCCAGTTTGTTCTTCTAGGACTGTTGAGAGTGCCAAGCCTTTGTCCTTTGTCTTCTCTGTCTGTGGAGTATGTATGGAAGGTGGGATGTCCTCAATCCCCATCGCCGGAATTGAGTGCAGAGCTTAGAGACAAAGTGTTCCACGCTTACCGCACCAATTGTGCGTATCGGATTCCACACTAAATAAAAGTGGATCGGGGAAGAAGTGTAGAGAGTTGAGTTTGTTGTAAGTGGAGTTCAGTTTGGATCAGTTACCTTCAATGTGAAGTTTATGTAGTATATATAGAGTTCTTTGCTTGTTTCCCAAGATGGTTTCATGGAGCTCTGGTGCTGCCAAGCTTCCTTTTAGCATGGCCCCAGGTGGGGGACCATCTGGTAGTTGCCCAGAGGTGCTTATACTCATTGTAGTCATGCTGATAACAAACCACATTCCTCTGGTTTAACTGCTTCTGTGATTCTAGGTGTAGGGAACCAGCTGAGGTGGCAACTTGCACTTGCATATACTCATAGCTTTCACGTTTCTTTAAGAGGTTCCCTCAGCTCGGCACCGTTATGCCTCGGCTCGGCCCCGTTATGCCTCGGCTCGGCCCTTTGCGAGGCTACTGTTAGGATGGGCTGGCCCATTCGGATATTTGTGTACGGATTTGGCCTACTTTGGTTCTGATGATGGGTTTGTCCCATCAGTTTGGCCCATATAATGGGTACTTCAACTCGGCCCTAGCCCAGTATCACAGCTGGACTGGCATTTCCACTGCGAGTTGGGCCTAAGTGCTTGAAGACTTGGGTGGACTGTTTGTAATGGAACTGGGCTTAGCTGGGTTGCCCACATGCTCATCTGACCCATTTAGATTTGGGCTTAAGGGATTGGACCAGCCCGAGGCTTGTTTCCGACCCATTTCTTATTTAGCCCCTTTATGGCGTGTGTGCAAAAATGTGCTAGCAACAAAGGAAAATCTGTATCGCAGAAGATGTGCGGGGACTAGGCTATGCCCAATCTATCAAAAATACCTCGAAACAGTTGAACATCTTTTGTTTGGTTGTGAGTGGGTAAGAGCTGTTTGGTTTGGTAGTGACATGAAATTTAATATTGATGGAGGTCCAAACCTCTCAGTCCTCAAGTGGTCGAGTGATTTGTTGGACAGTTTTGAGTCATCCAAGGAGTGGGAGAGTTTTATCAGTCTCATTGTTTGGATTGGGTGGTTCATTAAATTGTTTTAATCATATTGCGGTGGAGCCCTCCTCGACTTTGATTAGAGCTCGAGCAACAAAATTGGAGTGTGATAGAGCGGCTTGCAGGGATGAAAGACAAACTCGTAATTGGGGGGACGGGTGGGAATTTTTGCAGGGTATAATATGGCAAGCCCCTAACCTTGGGTCCTACAAGATCAATTGTGCTGTGGCGATAAAAAAATGCTCCCCTGAAGCCTCTGTTGCTGTGCTATTGAGGGACTCGGGGTAAATTGATTGATGGTCTTATAGAAGTTGGAGAGTTTCATCTTCTCTTCAAGGCAAAGCATTAGCCTGCAGGTGTGCTTGTCAATTAGCACAAGCCTGCAACCTAAATATGGTGGAGATTGGAGGGGACAAAAAAACCGTAATTTTCCTGTGTGTTTCTAAAAATGCTCCGCCTTGGGATTGCGATGCGATAATCAGTGACACCAACCATTTGGCTGCTCATGGGAATTTTGGCTTCAGTTGGAATTATAGGAGTTTTGAGTTTGTTTATTTTGCTAGTTGCTTATTTTTCTTGTTCCAAAAAAAGAAAAAAAGAAAAAAAAAGTGCTCATAATTCGGCGGCAATGCTTGTGGCGCTGCCAACGAAAAAAAAAACCTACTACAAATACAGACTTGTGAATTTAGAATTTATCTAGAAAAAATAATTAGTGGTTTAAATTTATCTTACTCATACGCTTCACATTTTATCAATTTAATTTCAATCACACAAACATATTCTGTGCAGATTATGAATTGATAAAGGTAAATTTATAGCATTTTTGACAAAAACTTGCAATCTTATGGTCCCCGATCAGCCCACCATAGTCTAGACTATCTAGTCCAATTTCCTTTGCAGCTCTATTTGTGTTGAGTTTAGTTTTCAAAAAAGGTTGGGGGAATATGACACATTAAAACTGATATCTTGATACATTTAATTATTTATAATTTTAATATATTTTTTATATATTTTAATTTTTTTTTACACATTTTCAACACCAAGGCTGTTTATAATATTTTTCTAAAAGAAGAAAAGAAAATTGATTTAAAAATATAATTTTTATACATAAAATTCAACTGGAATGATGTGACTATGACTGTTAAATTCTTGAAATTATAAATCACAATAATAAATATTTTAATTTAAAATAAAAATTCACAAAAGACTACATTTTTTATGTTATATTATGTATAAAATTCTTGTTTGTATATCTTTCCCAGAGAAAAAAATCAAAGTGAGACCAATTAAAACAGTTTTTTTTTTTTTGAATAATACCAATTAAAATAGTTATAGGGGTCAATTTGTGTTCTGCATTATATAATAAAAAATTCTAATCTTATTCCAACATAATAATGTAAAGCTACAGTATTTTTAAGACTAAATTACATTATTTATTTATTTAATTTTATTTTTTGGCCAAGAGAAATAAGGACCATTGGAAAAGAAAGATGTACTGGCAACGATAAGGAGGGAGTACATTTACTCGAGTCCAGATCCTCTCCTTGCAAGCCCTCCTTGATCTCCTCCTTGCAACGGCTGAGATCAGCCGTTGCACATCCAACGGCCATAAATAAAAATAAAAAAAAAATTGAAATTTCATTTTCCCGCCCAAAGACACAGAACAGAGTCTATACAGATTTTGGTTTCGAATCACACTCACAAAAACATACTCATTCCTTCTTCTCCGTCGAACCCACACTCATCGGCGACCCAATACCGGTGGCAACCCAGTCTCAACGCCGTTGTAGATCCGACGACGGGGAAACACTCTCGAGGCTGTTACAGATTCTGTCTACTTGGCAAACCAGAAATGGTAATTTCTCTCTCTCTCTCCGATCCCTAGTTTGATGTTTATTTCCACAACAGAATTCCAATCTCGAAGAGATCAATTTTACCTTATTTTTTATGTTGAATTCCAGAAGAAAATGTCTTTTGGGCTAAAGTTCCAATCTTTTTGTCCAACTAATTGTTTTCTCAGTCATTTTCTCTGGAAACAAACAGGGGTTTTTGTTGTTTCATTGATTTTCAACTTTTTTTTAGCCTAAAGTTCAAAATTTTCTTGTCCAAGGAATTATTTTCTCTGGAAAAAAACAGTGGTCTTTTATTCTGTAGCATGGTTTTAAAAACCGGACCGGACCGGCCGGTTCAACCGGTTGAACCGGTGACCAGATGGGGTTCCGGTCAGGTCGACCCTCTTTACCTTATTGTGAAAGCTTCCATCTATTTATAAGAAAAAAATTCTTCCAAAAAACTCAAGAAATCTATGTAGGATTCAATCAAATTCATTGGAGGGAAACTTAAAATTTGATATCCCTCCAAAAATTTTGCTCTTCTTTCAATCAAAGTATTTGAATTAAAATCATATGGAAGGAATATTAAATATTTAATTTCTTCTTCCAAAATGAAAATTAATAATATTTTTAAATATATTTTTATATTTTTTAATAAAAAAAGTATTAAGAGAAATATTTAAGATTATTAAAATTTATAATTTATAATTTTATTACTTATATTTTTATTTAAATATAATTTTAATATATTTATGACGTCACGGTTCGATTCCGGTTCAACCCGACGGTTGAACCGGTGACCCGTCCACCCGATCATTTTTCCGGTTCATTCACCGGTCCGGTTTTTAAAACATTGTTCTGTAGTTGATTTGTGAATTTCTTTTTTTCTAGTTCGTTTTCTTCCTTTCAAAATTTAGAGTTATTAAACAATCCTGGGATTTGAATTCTAATTATTTAGACGAAAACTTGGAATGAAGGATCAATAACTTGCTCAAAATGCAATGGTTTAACTAGTTATCAGCTGTTTGATGATTAATACTGTTTGACAAGAATCTTTAATCTGAGAAACCAAAAGAGTGTTCAATTGATTGTTATGGAAAATGATGGATTTCCATAGAAGAGGCTGTTTTGGAATGAAGGATCAATAACTTGCTCAAAATGCAATGGTTTTGGATCTTTGAGAAAAAGTACACATTCCTTTTCGTTGTCACTAGAGTTGAATAAGATAAGATTTTCATGAGTATTCTGTGTATATGGATGAATAAGATTTTCTTAGATGTGGATTTCATCAACAAATTTTTTAAAATCTTATCCATTCGTTTATATTTTGTGTTCGTAATTTGATTATGATTTTTTTACTGTAATGTAGTGAACGAAGGAATGAGTCGGAGGGCTATTCACAAAGCTTTTTGGGAATCAGCTGCTCTAATCGGGCCTAGCGTTCTCCAAGTTTACCATCTATGATGCCTGTTTGATCGGAAGCTAGGGATGCCCAGAGTTTAGGTTTTGCTTTTGTCTTGCCATAGTTATGTTTTCAGAATTTTGGATCTAAAGAAAGATTGTCTAGACACCATTAAGCAATTTAAAATGGAGGGTTTTTGACTTTGGATGATTAAATTAAGAGAACTGTCTTTGAAATTTTTCTGATTTGTTGGCCTAACTCTATTGTAGGTGAGCAAGAAATAAAATGTATCATGTTTCTCTGTTTTATATATAAATTCTCCGTTTTGATCTGTGAAATTTCACAGTGTCAGTAAACATTATTAACCGTGTGGCAGCTGATGCATGTGATTATTGTGGGCGACTTGGTTTGTAGACCGATCGAGAACAAGGCGTTTATGTACATGAGAAGTTGAAATTAGTTGTTTGTCGCAGCTGATGCATGTGATTGCTCATTGTGATCAATTTTTGGTTTATAGATCAGTCAAGAACAGGGCGATTAGGAATATCAGGAGTTGATATTAGTTGCCCCATGTTGGCAGTTTTCCTGCCAACAAACATGGATATGACTTTTGTAATTTTGTTTTCATAATCTGTTTTCTAAAAATAATAAAAGCTAATTTGGTGAAAATAAACACTTAAAAATACATTTTTAAAAATATTCTTGCACCCAAACAAAATGTAGGACAAAAATTTTTCATTTTTTTTTATTACCAAATTAGTTTCAATGTTTTTCAGAAACAGATTCTGAAAACAAAATCAAATAACTGAATAAGATTTGTTAAAAAAAAAAAAAAGGTCCAAGAGAACGCATGAACCAAAAACCACTCTACTAATCAAATAAGTAAGACATGAGATGAGAAAGAAAAGGAAAATCATAGAATGGACAAGCTCTACTGCCCATAGTACAAGCCAGAAACAACAAACCAATAGCTAAAGCTTCACATGATAATCCACCAAATCAGTACATATACATACAATAAAGTTCTTTTCTTTTCTTTTCTTTTTTTTTTTTCCTTTTTTCTTTTCATATTTTACTCTTTCCCCACAAAAAATGCAGTTTTACAACACATAAAATGGATTCAAGCAGCACCCATCATCGATCTACAACTCCTAAAATGTGGTGGGACCAACTATGAACATGTTCTTTTACTAAAGCTCTTGCTCAGGGAAATAGCCTCAAGATTCAGCATCCGGGGCTTGCATGCAGCATGTAAGATAAATTGAGAGAGTGAGAGAAGATAGAGAGAGAGACACTGAATTATCTCTATTATTCTGTATGTTTACAAAGAGATCTACACTCTCTTTATAGAGAGGAGAAAGCCAACATAGGGTGCCAATTGAGGCACCAAAAGCATAAAGCAAGGATAATTATTAAAGCTAACATAATGCTGTACTAAACATAATAATAACACTAGCAATACTAACATAGAATACTAACATCACTAACATATAATAATATAATACTAACATCACTAACATATAATACTAACAGCCCCCCTCAAACTCAAGGAGGATAGACACAGACCAACTTGAGTTTGGAAAGAGTAACAAAACAAGAAAATAAAATAAGATAGGAGACACTGTATGGTCGTGTCGAACCGTTGATGAAGACACTGTATGGTTGTGTCAGACCGTTGTAGCAGATAATGTCTGGACAGTTTACGAGGTCATGCCGGACCGGTGTAGAAGCTGATCGGAATCAATGTTGGGACAGTTTACGGGGTCATGCCGGACCGATGTAAAAGCTGATCGGAATCAATGTCGGGACAGTTTACGGGGTCATGCCGGACCGTTGTAGAAGCTTGTGGTGGTGCACCAAGGAGGCGACTTAGGAAGTGCGCCATGGGGTGGCTTGGGTGGTTCGCATGGTGTGTAACCATGCTCACCATGATATATGTAGAATACCCCCCCTCAAACTCAAATAGGTGTGAAAAAAAAAAAAAACCTATTTGAGGTTGAAACAAAGGGAGTGATAAAGGGGAGCAAAACAGCTCAACAAAAAAAAATCGGTTTTTTTTTTTTTGTGTGTTTGGTGGTGTGTGTTTAGTGTTGGGGTAAGAGATGATAATAAAAGATATAGATATATATATAATAAAAGAAAGGTGAGGCCGTGCTTGACTGAGTGGGGTATGTGGGAACAGAGGAACATGGGGTGATTAAAATAATAAAGGTGAGGCCGTGCTTGACTGACTTTTTATTGTTCTGCAGTTTTTTTTTTTTTTTTTTTTTTTTTCACGTGGGAGAAGAATACCCATGTAGCCCACTATCCAACGCATGGACAGCATCATTATAGCACACTTATCAACCAAAGACGTGGGGCAAACCCACTTTTCCATGACCCAAGTTTAAAATCCCTCCAATTTTCACTTGAAGACCAACGATGGTCAGATATGAACCATATAAAATATATATAATCTCCACTAAAAAACTTCTGATGGCCCATCATGATAAATAAACCCACTTACTTGATTTTAAAAACAATAAACCCACCCACATTTCAAAGCTCAAAGCTGCAGAGTGAAAGAGCCTAGAGAGAGGGAGAGTAGATCTGCGTTAGTTTCAGCCGTGTACAGCGGAGCGGAGACTATGAGTGAAGATGAGCTGCTGCTGCTTCCATGATGGTGGTGGTGAGGATCGGTGGCTTTGGCGAGACAATGGAAGTGGCGGAGATGAGTGAAAAGTGGAGCCGTGGCTGCCGAAGCTGTTGCGGCATCAATGGTAGCCACAGTTGTAACCGCCGATGGTGTGCAAGGTGGCGTGGGTCTTCGGTGACGACGATGGCGCCTAGAGTGGCAGCAATGGGCTGTGATGTGGATTGGTGAGTACATGACTCGACTCACGGCGGACATCATTTCACGAACCGAGTTTGATTGTAGCTATGAGAAGGGGCAGCAAATATTCCATTTGCTCACAGTTTTGCAAAACCTTTGTGCTCAATCTAGCCGGCACTTGTGGTTTCCCGGAAGCCGGTTTTTTTTCCAAGTAAATACAACAGAGAAATAAAATCACTGAAGATGGAGGTAGAGAGATTGCTAATGGAGATTATCCAGAGCCGAAGAGACTGTGTAGAGATCGGACGAATCCAGAGCTGAAGAGACTGTGTAGAGATCGGACGAAGCAGCTCATACGGGAACGATTTGCTCGGAATGCTTCTAAATGAGATGTAAAAAAAAAGAAAGGAAATTTGGGTTTGTCCGGCGGGCGGCCAAGGCGAGATTGCCGCTTGCCGGTAAAACGAAATTACTAGATTCTTAACCTAGCTCTGATACCATGTAAGATAAATTGAGAGAGTGAGAGAAGATAGAGAGAGAGACACTGAATTATCTCTATTATTCTGTATGTTTACAAAGAGATCTACACTCTCTTTATAGAGAGGAGAAAGCCAACATAGGGTGCCAATTGAGGCACCGAAAGCATAAAGCAAGGATAATTATTAAAGCTAACATAATGCTGTACTAAACATAATGATAACACTAGCAATACTAACATAGAATACTAACATCACTAACATATAATAATATAATACTAACATCACTAACATATAATACTAACAACCATTTTTTCTGCAAATCAGTACGTCTTCTATATTAGCAATTAATAAGAAAACAAATAGCCTAACAATAACGTTCAGATGCTTCTTTTTTGTGCTTCTGATTTGAGAAAGTTATTCTAATGTTATTACTAGACTATTGGTTAACAATATAGCATAAAAATGCTAAAACTTCCTCTATCTACGGCTAGGTCATGGAAATAGACACAGAAATAGCACCAAGAAGGATGATCCAATACAAGGTGCTGATTTGGCCAAATTTGTCCACGAACGAGGCAAGAACAGAGAGAGTCGTGTTCCTTTCCAAGTATTAACCAGACAACAAACCGACCATTCATAGATAAGAGGACACGACCAAATCAACAAACTTCTTTTTCTTGTGTAATGCCATCTTCCATAACAATTAATTGAACACTCTTTTGGTTTCTCAAATTAAAGATTCTTGTCAAACAGTATTAATCATCAAATAGCTGATAACTAGTTAAACCAAATTGTTCTAGATATTTGTGTTATCAACTTATCACACAATCAACAAAAATTAAACATAGCATATCACTGTATAAAACCAGAGACAAGTTGCTTTGAAGTAAAGCTTACCACAAGATTAACCCCATCAGGAGCATAATGCCACGAACCCTCAGGCTTAATAACAAACAAAGGAGAAATGAATTGTGTCGCCATCGTATTCAACCTTGTGTGAGAAACATTCCTCCCTATCAATCACAAATCTAATCCCAAAGACCAATTACAGGCTTGACAATAAAATTGCGAGTGTCACAACCACAGCAAGTCCAGTGGACCAAATTTTCATCTAAATCAGAATTCAAATTCCATGATTTTTTTAGCACAGTGCAAATAACTCCAAATTTTGGAAAGGAACTAGAAAAGAGAAGTTTGTAAATCAACGTCAATTATAGAATCAAAACCCCTGTTTGTTTCCGAAGAAACAAAAATGATGAGTAAAAAAGATTTTAACTTTAGGGGCTAAAAGACAATCTCTACTGCAAATTCAGGGGACCAAGTTTTCATCTGAATTAGAATTCATATTCCACACATTGTTTAGCACAGTGCAAATAACTCTAAATTTTTGAAAGGAAAAAAAAATGGACTAGAATAGAAAAATTCACAAATCAACCTCGGCAAAGAATCAAAAACCTTCGTTTGTTTCCAGAGAAATAATTTCTTTGGACAAAAAAGATTCAAACTTTAGGCTAAAAAAAACATTCTATTTTGTAAATTTAGGGGCCAAGTTTTCGTTTGAATAATTAGAATTCAAATCCCAGGATTGTTTAATAACTCTAAATTTTGAAAGGAAGAAAACGAACTACAAAAAGAGAAATTCACAAATCAACTTCAACTACAAAATAAAAGACCCCTGTTTTTTTCCAGAGAAAATAATTCCTTGGACAAGAAAATTTTGAACTTTAGGCTAAAAAAAAGTTGAAAATTAATGAAACAACAAAAACCCCTATTTGTTTCCAGAGAAAATGACCGAGAAAACAATTGGTTGAACAAAAAGATTGGAACTTTAGCCCAAAAAATAAGATAAAATTGATCTCTTGGAGATTGGAATTCTGTTGTGGAAATGAAAATCGAACTAGGGATCGGAGAGACAGAGAGAAATTACCATTTCTGATTTGCCAAGTAGACAGAATCTGTAACGGCGTCGAGAGTGTTTCCCCGTCGTCGGATCTGCAACGGCGTCGAGACTGGGTCGCCACTGGTATTAGGTCGCCGGTGAGGGTGGGTTCGACGGAGAAGAAGGAATGAGTGTGTTTTTGTGAGTGTGATTCGAAACCAAAATCTGTATAACAAAAATCTGTATAGGCTTTGTTCTGTGTCTTTGGGTGGGAAAATGAAAATGAAATTTCAATTTATTTATTTATGGCCGTTGGATGTGCAACGGCTGATCTCAGCCGTTGCAAGGAGGAGATCAAGGAGGGCTTGCAAGGAGAGGATCCGAACTCCATTTACTCGGCCGAAAAAACAAATCCCTTATCATTTTTCGTTAATTCACTATATTCAAACAAGTTGTAAGGTAATTTGGTAAGAAATAATAAGAAATAAAGAGAAAGATCTATTTTCATATTTGGTTTTATAAATTTGAAAAGAAATTGTAAGAAAAACCCTCTCTTATTTTGTTAATCTCATTTCTTATTAAAAATTGTTAGATTTACTGAAAACAACTTGATTGGTTATAAAAATTTTGTAATAGAGATTGTTTATTAAATTACAAAGGAACTGTCACGATTCAAACCTGTTCGTAAAAGTTTAGGACATGACCGACCTGTACTTAGGTCTCAAAAGCAATTACATGATACAACGTTCATCAAGTCGTGCATATATGCCAGGATCATTACACAACTTCCCATAATTGGAGAAGTTCACATGTACTGTTCTAGACAAAAACACAATTCAAGGCAAGTATATGTACAAATAGTTAATAACTCAAAAGTTACATTACCATAAAATGTGCAACAAAGCCACCAACATCATTACAAAAATGTGGCACTGAACCCCTTAAGAAACAAAAAGACTCCACTTGGTTTAAGGAAAAATGTCCACAAAAGGCGCCTAAAGCTAACCTAGGGCTGGCCTCCTAGCTGACTACCTACAAAACATACATGAATACGGAATGACTCAGGCTCAGTAAATAATAATAATGTAATAGAATATATAAATGATCATGTGTCTTGCAAAACATGTACGTATTACATGTATGTCCTTTTTCTCAATACATTTCAAAACGGCCTCGGGGCCCAATTATAATGATAGAACGGCCTCGGGCTCAATAAATACAGAACGGCCTCGAGCCCAATAATAACAGAACGGCCTCGAGCCCAATAATAACATGCCATAAATAAGTCACATCTCATATCCATATTTCATATTCCAATTCTTGTAGTTCATGCATTCAAACAAAACATAACTTTTGAGAATCACACATTAACGTATCAAAATAAATACAAGTGAATCTATTCTGTTTTACACTACTATTATTCACAGTGATCCGGTTGTGCGGTGGTCCCTTCCGATGAGTGACCTACACATCACACACATAAAGTGATAAGCAATGTATTCTTTTTTTAGCTTTTGTCATTAACTCTAACCCGTTTCCATTCGTTTCCTTTTGTTTTTATACACAACATATGTACATGAACTAGTTGAAAACCATGCAATTGGAGGCTCGGAAGTCCAAAAATAGAAAGGGAACAGAAAAATCAACCCTGTTGGCCGTACGTGCGGTGGCCTTGGCCGCACGAGTAGGCGAACTTCAGAATCGAATTTGGCCAAAACAGGGTTGGCCGCTTGTGCGGTGGCCTAGGCCGCACGAGCAATCTGGGTTGCAAACTTCAGTCCGAAAATCTTCAAATTTTAAGCTTTCCAAATGCCTTTCAAAGGCTCAATTCAAGCAATTTCACTTCAACAACATCTCATATGATCATAACAACATGAAACCTAAATTTAAGTAGAACACAACTTGTTTTAATTTGGCTTGTGAACTTCAAATTTCCATATTTCCTTCATATTCTTTATCTTTTCATGATATATATATACACAAACATATATACAAACATGTATACATGAGTTTAAAGCATGCCAAAATCTAAAGATATAAAGGCAATGACTCACAATCCAACTCAAGACAACTCAAAACATAAGAATCAATCCTTTAATTAGCCAAATCCAAAGATTATATGTTCCATTTTATGAAATTTGATCAAACACAATCATAAACCCTAACTTCCATGGGTGACAAAGCTTCATCTAAGTCTTGATTCTAATCAATTGAGGAAAGATACAGAATAATCTTGGTAAGTTAAACATACCTTAAGCTAAATCCTTGAAACCCCTCTTCAATTCTTCAATCTTCCAACCCTAGGTTGGGTTCTCTTCCCCTTTCCTCTTTTCTCTTCTTCCCTTCCCTAAAGCTCTTCCCAGGAGGTATTTTTGTTATGTTTGTCTAAGTCTCCTAAGGCTTTTGTTTATAACTTGCTCTATAAAGCTTTTTGAGTCAAAATGGGACTTTAATTGGGAAATTAGCCAAATAAAGGTAATTAAATTACTACGAATCAAATTTTTATAAAATTTCATATTATGACCTAAAAATCATACTGATCATAACTGTAAAATCAATTTTAGGTTATCGCGCTTCTAAGGCTTCCAATTTCAATCCAAATTTTGCAATTTCAACAGATGTTTTTATAACCGACAGATACAATTCCATAAACATGTAATTCACACATTAAGACATGGAATTTCATTTCAAATGTATAAATATACATATAATCACACACCTAATGAGAGATTTAGATATATGAGAGGGTCGAGTTATTACAGGAACAAAACAAATCTCATTGATATCATCGGATGGATGGGTTCCATTGTCCGAACAACCGTGACTATTGTACAAATGGCAAAACAGCTATCTTTCATCCTCGTTTCGCATCTTTTTATTTTTTATAACAAGTCCAATCCTTACTCTCTTTGATTTTCTTTCCATCAAATTTAAGTGAAAAATTGGTTAAAGTTTAATATGGTTCAAAACACTCCAATCTTAATTTTTTTTTTCCGTTGAATCTTTTTCAAAATTCTGCACTTATACCAATAACTTGTTTTTACCATTTTTTTATGAAAGAAAATTATTTCTAATTCTTACTCTTTTTAAAATTTTATCAAAATTAAGTAAAACAATGACTATTGAAAATTTATTGAAGTATTTGTTCATCTTTAATATGATGAAAATTTTGCCTCTCAATTTGATGAATGAATGGAGCCCATTTTCAATTATTTATTCATCAAATTTAAATTTTTTTCATAACAGAATTGGTAAAGAATTAAAGATGCTTTTATCCAGCCAAACAAAATAGTAAAAAATTACAATTTTTTTTTTCTTACGTAGTTGAGACATCACAATTAATTTTTTGCATTCTTCACACTTGTTACACCAAAAGTGGCTATGCTAATTTGGAATTTTTAAATAAGTCTTTTTTTTTTTATTTTTGTTGTTTTTAGTGATTTTTTAAAAACTATGTTAATTTTTCTTTACCTTTTCCGATGTAGACAAATCTAAAAAGTAATTTTTTTAAAAAAAAAATCTATAAAAAAAATTAAAAAGCCTATAGAATTTACTGTTTTTAGCTTATTTTTATCTTTTCTAAACACTTAAATATTTTAAAATTTTTTAAAAATAATTATTTAAATCGAAAATGAGAAATTTAAACCTTGGTGTAAGGGCGTTCCAACACTTACTATTTTCTTGAAAAAAAAATCTAATTTGGTGCTTCAGTTATAACATCAAATCAATATCAATATTAAATTGAGCATGTCTTAAACTTTTTATTAAATTGAAGATACCTAAAGCATTTTATCTAATTTATAAGTGACCGTTAAGTCGGACGTCGTCCTTTTAGACAATCTCTTCCTTGTAAAATTGTTCTACAAGTTGTGATCATTTTATATCAAAACGATTGACCAGCCAGATGTTTGTCCAATCGTCCTCCTGATTAACCGATACTTTAATAAAAATTAAAATTTTTTAATTAAAATGTACAATATTAAATAAAATTTTTACTCAAATTTTTATTTAAATTAAATGAAAAAAAGAAGAAGATTTTATTGGTTGGGACTTGGGACGGCTCGTAAATTAACCTTACGTTACCAAGGGGTATTCTGATCTGAGCCACCGCACCACCGAACCCCGACCATGTTCCGACAAGCGCCTCAGCTCATGGCACGAGCCACCACGGTGGCGATGAGGTGTCGCCGCCAGTTCTCCACCGACGTCCCGGTGGAAGCTTCCGCGGACTCGACGTTCGTGGAGGCGTGGAGGAAATTGATACCAAACATTGAGCCACCGAAGACTCCGTCGTCCTTCATGACTCCTCGCCCTTCTACGCCTGCCTCCATCCCCACCAAGCTCACCGTCAACTTCGTTCTTCCTTATTCCTCTCAACTATCCAACAAAGAGGTCTAGCTCTTGCCTTTTCTGATTTGATAATTGCTCATTGTTTTCTTGTAAATCATGATGTAATTTGTTGATATTGCCATGTTCAGTTTTTTATTTCTGTGATTTTGATATGTGGGTTTGGTGGTTACGGTGTTGTTAGGGTTTCTAGATTGTAATAATCAATATGATTTTGTGGGGGTAAATTATACTGACCTAGAAAAATTATCATAAGCCCTACAAGGTTGACAGAATTACACCAATGATCTAGTGTTAGTAAGGCTAAAGTGACCGGAACTATGTGGATGATTTGGTTGGAGTGAAATCAGCTTATTTTTCAGGGGTGGATGAATCGGTTTCTGGCAATTTTGTATAGTTGCGTCAGGGGACAGTGTCACCAGATTTGTTTTCTCTTTTGGATTTTTTTGATACACTTCGGCTTTTGGTTCTGTTGAAATTTTCCGATGAATTCATTAGCATCTCCTTAATGCTTTTTCGTTAATAAAATTGTCTTTCTTTATCAAAAAAGGAAGTGACCAAACTAGTGCAGATATTTTGTAGACACATGTATAAAACTAGGATGTTTAAGTGTAAAAGAGATAATAATATAACCTCAAGGGGTTGGCCTAGTGGGCACAACTTAGGGTCTCTCCATCCACGTCTCAAGTTCAATACTCACCTGCTGCAATAAGCTCCTTGGGGCCAGTTCATAGAGAGCATTTGCCCTAACTTTAAATGGGGTCCCCGTAAGTGGACAGTGGGATTGGTCCCTGATTAGTTGAGGTGTGCGTTATTTGGTTTGGACACCGGGTTATCAAAACAAAAAGAAGAAGAAGAAGAAGAGATTATAATATTATTTTTATTTCATATGACTAATGAAAAGGGATTAAATATTATATGAATAAAATCTTAAAAGCTCCCAGTGTAATTATGTCAAATTTATGGAATTTGATGTATTTTCTCCAAATCTCAGTGCAGGATAGTGTGATTTGCCCTTAAGTCTTGGCTATACATAACTTTTTTTCCCTATTGAATGCATAGCATGCTCTTGTTAATTCCAAGTTACTGGATCTGTAGTTTTCGGAATATGTTTTCACCTATCTATTTGTTGGTTGATGTGCCATAAAAACAGATTTATAGAAACTATAGAAAATCACATTACAGTGATAAGATAAGTTGGTTTTTGGAAGTTAATCAGCATAGGAACATGGGAATTCGTTAAAAAAATTAAGGACAAGTATTGAAGAGAATTTGGGATGTTGGTTGAATCTCTTTTATTAAGCTCATTGCTCCAATTGAAGCCATATGACAGAATCAGTATAAGGAAGTTGGTTCATTGTGTGCTGAATTAGGAGTAGCAGGTGGTACCCTTTTCATGAATCTGTTTCGCAATTGGCATTTTTTTCCCCTCTTAATCTTTTTCCTTGTGTTTATGTGAGGGCTGTCTTTGTTATGGCAGTCTGGTGTTTGAAATTATAGGAGTTGGATGTTTGTTCTTGTCGGATGACCATTGGAGTTGTTATTTTGCAAGTCTATTTTTGTTTGCATTTGTGCAGATTCTAATCATTTCAGATGGAGTCATCTTATATTATCAGCAAGAATTTGAATCACAATTTGGTGGGAATTAATTGAGGGGGTATTCTGTGAGTAGATAATCCTGTTAGTATCTCTTCTATAGTTAATGCATATATATTCTATGTTCCCCACCATCACAAGTTCCTTTTCAACTCTTTGCTGGAGGATTCTTTACAAGCTTGTGATGGAATAGTATCCAGAAGGGAAACTCATTTCCAGTCTCCATTCTGTTTTACTGTGTTAAGGACAAAACTAGGAAAAAAAAGGAAACGTTGTCTTGATTGCTGGCTAGGAGAGTAATTAAACAATAGCTAGAGTAAGATTAGCTTTTCAATGACACCTCTCAGTCCCATTGGAGAATGTTCAGTAGATTCAAGGTGTTGCCAAGCAATATCTTGTCTATGTCATTTTAACAAAAGGTGGATTGTCTGTTGGATGTTGATGAGATACCTAATTGTTAAAAATTAAAAGTTGATTATGAACTTAAATTATGGAATTAGGTTCCCTTCTACTTATAACTCGTGCTTCTATGCCGTGTCTCCATCCTGATTCATTGAGGGGTTTTGTGAATTTACCCATTTACTGGCTTTGGGTGGTGTGGTCTTCACTTTCTCTCACATTGAGAAGGTTGAAGGGATCCCTTTTGCTTAAGGAGAGGGGATTTTATGTGTAGTCTATATTCTTTACTATTTGTGTCACTGCAACTTTGTTGGTTTTCGTACAATTGTTTTATCACATGTTTTCTTTGATAATGTTAGTCAGATTTTTGTTAGGCTACAAATTACAATTGACAAAGCCTTAACACAAATCGATCAAGTCAAAAGATCAAGCAACTGTTTGAGGGTTCGAATAGTTGAAGGTGAAACTCAGCAAATCAAAAGGAACTAATCTGCAGTTTGAAATTTTATTACCAGTCCCTAAGTTACATATAATCGAAAGATACATTGTGAAAAATGAAAGCTACTCCTACAATAATGTCTTTTATGTTTCTGATTTTCCCAAAAAGTCCTTTCTCTTGTCTTCTCTTTTTCCTTTTATAGTCCCTTTCTGTCGATCTGGACATAATTGCCATGATATGATAGTTTTCCTCTTTTCCTGGTCGCAGGCTGCTTCCAAACTCCCTTCAACTGCTACTTTTTCATCAGACTTCGTGATCTTGTCACTTGTCCTCTTCTTGCAACTTCTGTTAACTGCTTCTAACCGCTCCTTCCAACTGCTTCTATTCTATTAACTTGCAACACCAACTGTCCAGCGTTTCTGTTGATTCAAGCTGCCGCATGTTCCTCTAATATGACTTCCATGTATCCTCTTGTTTTAAATGATATTCTCCCCTTGCTTGCTCTGTCAATTTCATCTGAAAAAAAAATGGGTCAAACAGATAAGGAATCTTTCATCATATACATTCTTGGACCTATGAAGTCACAAAGGGATTTTTAACCTAGCAATGTAATTTTGTGGCCCAAAAGAATAGTTTTAACATATCTGCAAAGTATGCCTCAAGTCTTATGCGATATGTGTTTGATGTGTGTTATAATGGTTATATATGTGCACTTTGTAATGTCTTCAGAAAATCGGTTTGCATTGCCTTTTAAAATGGTAAAGAAATCTTGTGCCTCTGATCTATTAATACCAAAAAACAATAATCGCTTGTAGAGATAATTTAGTACCCCTCTTTTGGGAAGTGGCTTAGAAGCCAACTTATTGGCTTTTTGACTTATTTGAATCATATCACCTCTCTACTTTTTGCACGTCTTTTGGTGATAAGCAAAAAAGCCAGCTTATTTAGCAATCCCAAAGTAGGCTAATTATTTTAGTAAAAAAATCCAAATGAACTACGAGTTTTGGAACAGCAAAAAATCTTGGGCAATAATCCTAATTAAATGCTTAAAAACTTTCGGAATCAACAAGAAATCTGGTTGTTTATTTTTAGTCACCAACGTGGGGTTTGACCTTCCACTAATGTGATCAAGAGGGATAATCCCAATTTAGTTCCTGTTATACTTGCTGGCAAGTCCTTCCTAGCTCAGACAATTCAATATATAGTACCATATTGATTAGAATAAGTGGAGATGCTAGAAGGGGGGGAAGACTAAGTTGACATGGGAGGTCGTAATGAAAAAAATTTGAATTTATCTTATTTAACTGAGCATATAGCCTTTGATAGAGCTGAATGGAGAAAAAAGATTCATGTAGCCAACTCCACTTGTTTGGAACAGAAGACTTAGTTTGGTTTGGTATAATGTCTCTTTAATGGTTTCCAATTGGAAAACAAGAGGGGAAAATGGGATATCTAGTTTGATGGAATTTTATGTTTTTTGTTTTCAGGTTGACATGGTCATAATCCCGGCAACTACTGGACTGATGGGTGTTCTACCTGGGCATGTAGCCACAATTGCAGAGTTGAAGCCCGGAGTCTTCTCAGTTCATGAAGGAAATGAGGTTACCAAATACTTTGTTAGTAGTGGGTTTGCATTTATTCATGCAAATTCTTTTGCCGACATAATTGCCGTTGAAGCCGTACCACTTGACCACATCGACCTGAGCCTGGTCCATAAGGGTCTTGCAGACTTCACTCAGAAACTGAACTCGGCATCAACGGACTTGGAGAAAGCTGAAGCCCAGATTGGTGTCGATGTACACAGTGCCCTTAACTCTGCTCTTACAGGTTAAATGTGTCCACACCTCTTTGAGGTTTGTTTTAGCTTTGCACACGTGTCTTTTAGTCGGAGTGATGTTCTATATTGAAGATGATAAAACCTTTTTGAATAAACTTTTTGGAGGGAAGAAAAGCTGTGTGTTAAACGAGTTTGTTAGTTGCTGCATTACTTGTACTGACTTCTTGGAATCACAATAATGTATAACTTGGATCCTTGTTTTGTATCAGCTTTGTTTTTTGAGTGTATTATGATTTATGGATATGGGTTTTGTATTACACTTGCATGTTTAAAAGCATATCCATCTTCGATAGAGGAATTACCATAAAAAGAAAAGAATGTGAAACCATCACCAAAAAATGATTGTCAAGGAAAAGAAAGCAGGTTGATTTCTTGCAGTAATCAAGAGGCATTCGATTTCTACCTAGCATTTGTGCAGGACGAAATAATTGGTTGGGGATTATTCTATTGAAAAATTGTTAAATTCAGTGATTTAGTTGTGATCAGTAGTTTAAGCTCAGTAATTTGGGGATGTTCTCTTGAAAATTCAATCATTTAGAGCATCTCCAACGGTGAATCAGATTTTTCACCAAATTTGATACCACTCGCTCCAACGGTGCACTTTCATCAAATTTGTGCCGGGGACAACCGGTTGGTCGACCGGTTAAGCGAAATTTTTTTTTTTTTTTTTTTTTGGACTTTTTGAACCTTTTAGTGGTCGACCGGCTGGTCGATCGGTTAGGCAAATTTTTTTTTTTTTATTGTTTGAACCTTTTCTTCGAACCGTTTGAACCTTTAGGCGGTCGACCGGTTGGTCAACTGGCCGGGCAACCGGCTGGTTGACCGGTTGGTCTCTCCCAACGGCTAGGAACAGTGATTTGGTAAAATGCTTCGCCTGTTCTCATTTTGGTAAAAGATTTGCTGAATTCTGGATTTGATATCGATTTGGTGAAACCGTTGGAGCTAAAAAAAGTGGCTTTTTCATTAAATTTTGAATTTGATACCAGGTTTGATGAACCGTTGGAGATGGTCTTAGTTGCTATATTCTGCAATTTCTCTGTTTTTTTCTCTTTCCCCCCTTGTTTCCCAAGAACTTATTACAAAAGTTCCCATTTTTGTTTTAATGGCTCTATTCATTTTGGTTTGGGGCACACTAAATAATACAAAAAGTCAAAAAGTCACTATCCTATTTAAGTCACATCATCTTATTTAAATCACATCACTTCTCTAACACATCACATCAAACCCAACCCATATAAGCCAATAAGTCAAAAAGTGCACTTTTTAAGAACATCCCAAACCAACCGTAGTCAATTTTGTACAAAGAATTTCTCAAGGGTCTGGCCTCCTTTTGTTGGGCCTGTGAAGACTCACTACGAGTTATGTTTCGATAATTCGAACAGTTTCAATATGTAGAATTCGTCGAGTACTATATGTCTGTAAAAAATTATGTTGATCGGATATCGATAGCTATGTGATCAAATCAGATTTCTGTCAATTGTTTATCTTTTCATTATTAATTTTTTGTAATACAAAATTCATTCGATCACAAAGTTATTGATATCCGATCAACGTAATTTTTTAATACTTGACGAGTTTTACACATTAAACGGTTTAGATTATTGAAACGGAATCCGTAATGAGTATCCACGGGCCCAATAACACCTTCCAATCTGATCACGGACGGGAAGGAAGTCGATCTGAATTGTCTTTCTAAATCACTTGAGAATGAGAACCAGATTATTAGAGGGGGTAAAATAATAGGTAAACTTTTAGGTGTATAGCATTATCCACGAATATAGGAATTACATCCTTTATTTTTCCGCATGGTAGCTGGAAGTTCGTAGCTTCTAATGACTCATTTGTCAGGACAAGGACCATACCATCTTGACAATTGTGAACTACTTAATAATTTGGATAAATTACAAACCTATTCTTCTGATTTGTTTAAAATATAAATTATTTTTTATAGTTCTAAAATTTATCTCGCCTCTTAAAAATTCTGATTTTATAATAAATGATCCATTTCATTAGTAAATTATCAAATCAATTAATAATTTTAAATGATGTTAGAAATTTATTTCAATCAATAACTTAGGTAATTTTATTATTGTGTAGGAGTAGTTGTGAATTTCATTTTTACAATTAATTCTGTTAAATAAAAAATTTCAACAAGGGATTATTTATAATTTTTCAAACCACATGAGACAATTCATATTTAAACAAATTTTAAAAGATGTATTTATAATTTACTCTAATAATTTTCATCATCCTTGGGTATTTAAATCTAAGATATTGTTTGGTTTATTAGAATGGTAGAGAATGATCAAGATTTTGTTCATTCCATCAAAATATTTATTTTTATATTTAGTTTATTAAAAACATAATAAAAAATATATTACAAATAGAATTATCATTTACCATTATAAGAAAATGATAATTTCATTAGGAAATCTAATGAATGATCATTTCAATCCGTTGCATTATATTCCATCTTGAGCATAAGGGGACATGGCATCATATCTTCATGCAAGAGAGAGGAGGCAAGAAGTAATAGTAAGGGTGGGCAACGATTTATCCGATTCGTAAAAATCGTCCAATTCGTCCAATTCGCATACAAATGGGCGGTTTCGCAAATACAATGTGGGCGGATGCGGTTTGAAATATGACATATTTGTCAGTTGCGGGCAGGCTGCGGGTTTAACCCGCACCCGCAAAAAACCACCCACACTTTATTTATTTATTTATTTTTTTATCTTAACTATTGATTTCATTTCTATATCCTACCTAGATATTTTTGTCCAAAACAAAACACTCTTTATTTTTTGAACTTACTCTAGCATTACATTTGCTAATAGTATTATATCAACTGACACTGAATAAATACTGATCATATTATTATTGTTACATAACTGAACTTGTCCCGGATGAAGTGTGATTTGGAATTTTAAATTCCTTAATGAATATGGAGTTATAGTTTAGGATTTTGAAATATATGCTTGTGTTAGTTTATGATTTGATTTAAAATTTTGAATGATTTATTTGTGTTACGAATTGATTTTGTTATATTTTTAATTTTATAAGTTTTAATTCATTAATTATTAATGTTGGAGCATTTTAGAAAATGGGAAGAAAATGACCAAAAATAAATATTTACAAAATGGGAAAAAAATAAGGCTCAAAAATAAATTTTTGAAGAAAAAAGTTCAATCCGCAAACCGCCCGTACATCCGTGAACCCTGTCCGCACAAACTGCAAACCGCACTGCGGGCGGTTGCGGGTTGTCTTTTTCCCAAACCACATAGATGCGAACAGGTCCAAATCGATCCACAAACCGTTCAAATCCGAACTGCGAACACCCCTAAGTAATATAGACCAGTTAAAAAAATTATTGGATATTCTCAATATTATATGACATTATTTACCTGCTATTTACAATCAATGGGAAACTACAATACACAATCTCAACTACTTAACAAAGTGGGGAGAGAATATCTCACCGGTAAATTTTTTTTGTTACGCGATTTGTTTTAGAAGGTTCATTGTAACTGGAAAGAAAATTCCTAACATCATTTTCAAATAACTAATTCAAAATTTTCATGTGAAAACTATTTAACTCAATTTCAAATTTCATAAGTAAATTATTATATTTAAACTTAAGTTATTGTTATCAAATGATTAAAAGTAATTAGTGTGTTTGGTTTGAATTTTTTGGATTAAGTTTTTAAAAACTGAGTTTTTTGATTTTCGTATTTTTTTATTTTTAGTGAATATTTTTAAAATTTTAAATATTTTTTTTTTACTTTTTTAGATGCACCTTACTTAGATGTATCTAAACAGTAAAATATTTGTGAAAAAATATTTTAAAAAATTAATAAATACATAAAAATACAAAAAAATGTTTTGAATTCTCTTATTATTATTATTTTTTTTTTGTATTTTTTGTATTTAGTGAATTTTTAAAAGGTTTTTTTTACAAAATTTTTACTTCTTAGGTATATTTATGCTAAGTATGTCTAAAAGTTAAAAAAAAATGCTTAATATATTAAAAAAATTCAGTAAAAATAAAAACACAAAAAATAAGAAAGTATTTTTAAAAAACTCTAACCAAGACTTGAAGGTTAGACTCACTCTTCAAATTTAATAATATGCTAATTTATTAAAAAATTTAAGATAATTCTTTATCTCATATACTCTCTAATTATCAGTAAATTATATCTTTTACACATTATCATTGAGACTAGAAAATGAAATTCTATATCATTTTTCCGAAATCAAATTCTTTAATTTAAAAAGTACACCTAACCAAGCGGACATGAAATTATGACTATAGAAAAATTACACAAAGATTTTAGGGTAAATTGCACTTTGCCCCCTTTTTGATTGACCACTTTCTCATTTTGGTTCTTGAAGTTTTTTTTTTCCCATTTTGACCGTTCATGTTTTAAGTTTTTCTCAATTTACTCCTGAAACTAACTTCTATTAAAAATTGAACAGAAAATGACATATTAACAATCACATTACATAAAAATATTTTATTATATATAACTTATACATCTGATACAAACTCAAACCCTAATATAATAATTTATTTTTATGTTATATGACAGTTGTCATAGCATTTTCTATCTAATTTTGAACATAAATTAGCTTTAAAAGTAAATTGGAAAAAAATTGAAACATAAAGGATCAAATTGAGAAAAAATAAACTTTAAAGGCTATAAAGTAAAAAATGACCAAACATAAAGGGGTGAAGTGTAATTTACCCAAGATTTTATGATTACACGTCAATCAGCTCGAATACTTGGCAGTAATGAAGATTTAAATGTAAAAATGCTAGAGACCCCAAAAGATTTATCAAATTTCTACCAAATGTCTCATATGTGGGTCTCATGCGAGTCCCACACATTTATATAAGACATTTGGTAAAAATTTTAATAAATCTTTTGAGATCTCTAGTATTACTTATTTAAATGTTCTTATGTTTTGATTTCTTGCACACATGTACGGCTTTGAAGACTTTTAAGTTATTTTAAATTTAGATAATTACATTTAAAAACTTTTGATAATTACAAAAACACCCTTAAGGTTGTAAAATAAAATGAACGTTATGCTCCCTTTGGTAAAGTTTACAATTTACCATTTTTATTTACAAAAATACTTCACATATTCATATTTATTTTTTTTGTAAAAAATAAAAACAAAAAATAAGTTTGATTCACATGTATTTTTAAATTTTAATTTGAAAAATAGTGAAAACATAGTGATCAAAGGTGGTGCTGTCATCTCGCCTGAAACAACTTCTTGTTCAGGAGACTCCTGATAGAAGAGTTTTTTTAGTTTTGTTCCTTGGCTTAGGCCTCCATATTACCACAAAAATAAAAAAAAAAAAATAATAATAAATAAATAAATAAATAATTGGTGGCCTAATGTTGTTTGTGATAGCCGAAGGTGGTTAGAAGTCGTTGTTGGTTGACAAGGTGGTGGCTTGAAGTGGTTTGCGATAGTAAAGCGTGGTTGTTGTCCATAGAATGTAGTGGGCAAAGGTGGTTGCTAACAATCAAAGTTGGTGGTCAGCCATTGGTTTTCAACAAGAGATAGCGATCGAAGCTAATTATTGCCGGTTGGAGGTGGATAGCCATGGTCAAAAGTGATTGCCAACCCCTTAGAGAAGGTAATGAAAAGTGTTTATCAAACAAGGTCACCGACAATAAAGGACGGAGCCAAACAAAATATTTACGGAGGGCCAAAACAAGTGTAGAAAGGATAGTGCCCCTGCAAAAGGTTCTCAACATTACGAGATTTGAGAAGTGTCTAATATGCATAACTTTATTCTCGTGATTTGAACCTATAGCACCTAAAATAAATCAACATAATTGATGGTATTACATAATATGTAAAAGAATTGGGGATTGCAAGATCACTTTTGAAATAGAGGAGTTATAGAAGAATTTTTCAAAAAATTAGAGGGGTCATCCCATATACATTGTAAAAATCCTACTGAAAGAAAGGCCAATAAAAGAGTTTTTTTAAACATAGGAAGGTCATTTCATATACATTATCAAAATATTCTTAGAATTAATGGGTAATTGTATAATTTTGAAGAATTTTTTTGGGGCCATGGCCACCCTAGACCATGGCATAGCTTGGTCCCCATCAGCAATGCAGGCCATATGTGGTAGTCAATGGTAGTGATGAGCGGTGGTGGTTAGAGGGGGTACAAGTAGGAATGAATGAAAAATAAATAAAATTAACTTTTTTGTGATTACCAGAATTTAGTAAATTTTACAAATTGTTTACAAGTTTTCAAAAATAAAAAATGGATACCAAATAGCTGTCACCGGAAACCAATTCATTATGGTGAATTTTGCTAATGTCATGATATAATTTTTTTTATGAACTATTTTTTCCCTAAAATTTACTTTTATTTTTATGAGAATTAATATATATATAAATTAAATCATGAATATTTTTGATATTTTTTTGAGGTAAAATTTACTTTAACCCCTTATGCATTATTGTTTCATGTGTGATTTACTTTCATGCCATTTTGGATGTGAGCACAAAATCCCTTATGTTCACATGTTTCATATTTGTTGTTAATTTTGACAAAATAGTTGATAACAGTGTATTTTAGTTTACAAATCATATGGGAACTATATAATGCTTAGCGAATTACTCGTGTTTGAAGGCATTCATAACACAATTTAACACCAATCAAAATTAATCACTCCCATGTAATTGACCTACCCTTCCCATTTCCCTCCCAATTTATATGTAACCACAATTTATTTTAGATGAGTTTAAAGTATTGTACATAACCAAATGATTAAAACTGAGTTTTAGAACTGATTAAAAAACAGTCTTGACTTGATCTTGAATCGAGCTCTTCACTTAGAAAAATACAAAAGAGAACTAGTTTAATAAAAAGATGGTAGAAAGGAGAATTCCAAACTTATTTAAACAGTATATCGTTAAAGCAATGCCGAATCAACAACCATTATCGCCATGCTAAAATAAGAAAGATTTTGGAAAAAAAAAATTAAACAAAATGTTTAAAAAAATAATTGAAAATAAAATAGTTAAGAATAATATATTGTGTGGGTGATTTTCTAATCACACTGCCCGACTCAGTATTCAGTTGGAGAACACTAGCAGAATAGATGACACCTGGCTAACCTGCAACAGAAAGAGAAGATTCCGGCGGTGGTTTCGACCACCCGGGGGCACTCCGACGATCAAGTCAGTATATCTCTAAAAGAAAATCAATAATACTAAACTCAATGCTCAAAGCATAAAATTGTGTACCTTAGACCCACGGGGGTGCCTCTCTTTTATAGTTACCTCAATCCTAATCCCAATAGAAGCTTGACTTCTATGGATCCCTGTTTAATACTTACCTTGGACTCCTTTAGAGATAGAGATAAACTCCCTAAGAGTTTTATCCTTATCTTGGCTAAGTCTCCTCTTTATTCTAAGACTCTTGTCCCTTATCTCTTATCCGCTTATCTCGGATTTCGATATCTTCGGAGATAACCTCGGCTTGACTGAGATCACCTCGGCGTTATGACCCTGACACGTAACACCTCGGCTGACACGTCGGCGTCACCTTGCCACGTGTCGGTGCTAAAAAATATATCCCCACAACTGCCCCTAGGTTCTATTACCTCGGTATTCTGAGGTAATGGAACCTATATCATTCCGTTTTCCCAATACGTCGGTTTTCAGTATCTCAGCTGAGATCATTATTTTGGCCGACATGTCTTTGTTGAAGAACAAGAACTTTAAGAACCCTTTCACGCGTATGAGCTGTCATACACCATAATTCAACCGTTTTTAACCACGCGTTTCCTTCTTATTGGTTCATACCTGTGACGCGCCCGTAAGCCGTCTCTTTTTCACGTGCGCCGTTTGACGCGTACGTTCTTCCAGGCATATTGATTACTTTTTGCCGCCGTTTTCATTTTTAACAAAACATCTCTTCGTTTTTTTTCCCTTTCACCTTATTTTTGTTTCTAGAAAACTTTTTCTCTCTCTAACTTTCTCTTCTCGAGTCCGCCATTGTTCAAGCTTCCTTGCTCTGAACCTTATTCTGTTCACCCCTTCCGGCGTGTTTTGCACCATTTCGTTGCCTCTACGACCGTCGTCTGACTTCGGCGATCTTTACACCGGCTTCATATTTTCTGGTAAGCAACTGTTTTCGTCTTATTCCAGTTCTTGATCTTTTCTGGAATTACCTGTTATTACTGCCTTGCTCAAACATTTAATTTATGAATCATACATCTGAATGCGTTGATTTTACTTTCTGCTTATGCCTTGAATACATGTACTATTCATAGTTTTCTTGCACGTCTTGCCACTGTTCTTGGCCTTCAACCCTTTGTATTCTTTATGTTTTTGATAGTCCATCTCTGTTCTTGATTCTGAAACTTCACCTTTGTTTTCTGTTTTTTGTGTCTTTTCTAGATCTGTGCCTTTGATCTTCATCTTCATAGTTTTAGGTTTGGGATTTGTCTGTAGTACCCATATTTTAGGAAAAACTGAAACATCCCTTACAAAATTTCTGCACTAGTTCAAACTTAGGTTTTTTGCTGAGGTCCCAATAACCCTTTCCGAAAACATCTTCCTTCTTAAATCCAATACCTTTAGTTATCCCGATATTATGGATATGTGGAAACATCGGGTAGACACCCTTTCTAAGCTAGACTTTTTAGGCAAGAGTTTGAAATCCCAGCCGATGTCAATCTGAGGTTGGCTGGGGATGATGACTCCATCATGCCTACTGATCACTCCATGCCCTTCCCTGTAGTTGCCTTTATTGAGTGTGGACTTCGGTTTCCACTTGACTCTTTTTTCCGTCAAATCCTTTACTTCTATAAGTTGAACCCAATGCAACTCGCCATCAATTCTTACCGAGTTATTACTGGTACCATAGCTTTAGTTAAACAAGAGAATGCTAGGATTACACTTGCCGACTTCCAATACTGTTATACTATGTGTCGTCTTAGAAAAGACACGGACTATGTTTATTACCTTAAGCCGAGATCCATCGAATATAAAATCGTAGCCGACCTCCCAGACTCCAACAAGGGAGCTGGAGACGATTACTTCATTGTCTCGGGCAATTGGGAGTTTCAGCCAAACGACAACCTCTATCTTTATCCCTTAAGTCGCACTGTTTTGGGGGAAGGAGCTGGTAAGGGCCACCCTTCATAAGTTTCTTTTTATCTTCTTGCATAAAGTTTTCAATATTCTTGTTCTAATGTCTGTGCTGTTTTTATCTTTTGCAGTTCTTCCTCAACCTCCAAAGAATTTTCGCCAATCCTTCTATCCCAGCAAGGATTTGAAAAGACTTCTGAACTTGCCAATTCACAAACGAAAGGCGCCTCTGCTCCTCAACTTTATTCCAACTTACAAGTCCGCTTTGCCCGATGTCCCTAGGAGGAAGAAAAAAAAGCCTTTCTCCACCATCTGTCATAACGCCACAGACCGCATCTACATCTCGGACAGACCAGGGGTCAACCTTTGATCCAGCCGAGCAACCATCAACTTCAGCTCCATACTTGGTTCCAATATCACAATGCCGCTGCCGACGCCGAACAGTTTCTACTGCCGAGATGGGTCACCAAAAACCAGTTGCAAAAGATCTTTTGGCCAGCATTCCATCATCTGTTGACGATCAACCAGCACAAACCCTTTCTCCACTGAAGCCGAAAAGAATAAAGAAGGCTCAACCCAAGGCTAAGGTAACTCAGGTTAAGTCTGAAGATACCTTGCCTATCTCAAAGTTGGCTAAGAGTGACAAACCTCAACTCTCTGCTGGGAAGAGGCGCTCTGAAACCCAACCATCAAAATCCCCAAAATCCAAAAAGCCGAAGTCATCCTTTGCTACAACTTCGGGGTCTAAGAAGCTTGCTGCCCCCTGGGCCCCCGAAATTACTTTAGAGGATAAGCTAGTCATGGCAAATGATAGTGCCGAAGATATTAATGTCGGCGTTGCGTTCAGCACTGCTTTGCTGTTACTAGGTGATCTGGAGCGAAGCGCCGAGTTGAGCGAATACAAAAACTATGCGTTGATGCTTCAACGCTCTGTTCAAGTAAGTGTCCTTTATCTAGCACTTTTCCTTTTCTTTTTCATACTTAGAAAATTTTGAATAACTTTTACCTTGTGTTTTCTTCAGGCCATCTAGCATGCCTACTCTTTTTCTGTTCAGTCTTTCGAAAATCGGCAGTAGCTGGTTGATAGGAAGAGGGAGTTCTCTTCTCTTCAAAAAACCAACAAAGGTCTTCAATCAAAAATGAAAAAATTGGAGGACCAAGCCGAGGTTGCAATCAAAGCTCAGACCAATGTCGAAGAGAAAGCTGAGGCTGCTGAGGCTATCAGGAAAGTGGCTGAGTCTCAGAAGAGAGAAGCCAAGAAAAAAATGATCTAAGCCGAAAAGGAGCTTCAGGAGGCACTGGCCACCAAAGAAGCCGAAATAAAAGAAGCCGACGAGAAGGCGTATGCCCAAGGCATGGCCGACGTCACAGATGCCTACGAACAACAGGTGAAGGAGGCATGCAACAAGGGTTTCACCCTTGGTTGGATGTCCTTTCTAAAGAAACTTAATGTCCTAGAGGACTCACCACTGAGGAAAGCCGATGCCATTCCTTTTCCATTCCCTCCAGCTCAACCTCCAAGTCAAGATATCAGCGAATCTGAGTCTGAGGATGGTGATGAGAAAGAGGATGAGGCTTTGGTAAGAAAATCCAAAGATGCTGATGGGGCCAAGTCCCCTCTTCAGAATGAGTAAGTCCTAGACTTGACTCAGGATGAAGAAGGCGATGAGGTTAACAAAGACGCTGCTTATGTGAAGGATTCAGCCGATGCCACCCTTGCTGATAAGAACCTTGATGACACTCTTGCAGAAATTGACGTCGAGGTCGCGGCGGATAAGGCTGCTGAGATGTCTTCTCAATAAACATCTGATCTTCAAATTCAACCAACTGGTAGAGAGGAGTCGTAGCTTCATGTTTTTCTTTTATTTATTTGTATTTTGTTTCTTCTTTATCTTTTGGAACAATGTAAGCTTTTTGTATGGTCGGTGTGCCCATTTCTTGGTGAATGCTAATACAACTTTTCTTTTTCTAACTGCTTGCAGCCTTGTCTTCTCTTCATTGCTTCTGCATGACTCTATACTTAGAATACTCTGCAAGTCTTTCACATACCTTTCCTTTTTTGTATAAGCTTCTCGGGGTGACACACCTTGGATAGATAAACGTCTTGGTTTTAATCTTAACTTGTAAACTTTTAACAAGTGTTGAACATCATACTGGTTTAACTCAACTTGTAAATTGTCCACAAATTTCAACAAGTGTTAAACAATGACTTCGGCTTAACTTCAACTTGTAAATTGTCCACAAATTTCAACAAGTGTTAAGCAATAATTCGGTTTAACTTAACTTGTAAATTGTTCACAAATTTCAACAAGTGTCAAGCAATAATTTCGATTTAACTTCAACTTGTAAATTGTCCATAAATTTCAACAAGTGTTAAGCAGTAATTTCGGTTTAACTTAACTTGTAAATTGTCCACAAATTTCAACAAGTGTTAAACAATGATTTCGGTTTAACTTCAACTTGTAAATTGTCCACAAATTTCAACAAGTGTTAAGCAGTAATTTTGGTTTAACTTAACTTGTAAATTGTTCACAAATTTCAACAAGTGTTAAACAATGATTTCGGCTTAACTTCAACTTGTAAATTGTCCACAAATTTCAACAAGTGTTAAACAATAATTTCGATTTAACTTCAACTTGTAAATTGTCTATAAATTTCAACAAGTGTTAAACAATAATTTCGGTTTAATTTAACTTGTAAATTGTCCACAAATTTCAACAAGTGTTAAACAATGATTTCGGCTTAACTTCAACTTGTAAATTGTTCACAAATTTCAACAAGTGTTAAGCAATAATTTCGGTTTAACTTAACTTGTAAATTGTCCACAAATTTCAACAAGAGTTAAACAATGATTTCGGTTTAACTTCAACTTGTAAATTGTCCTTAAATTTCAACAAGTGTTAAGCAATAATTTCGGTTTAACTTAACTTGTAAATTGTCCACAAATTTCAACAAGTGTTAAACAATGATTTCGGCTTAACTTCAACTTGTAAATTGTCCTTAAATTTCAACAAGTGTTAAGCAATAATTTCGGTTTAACTTAACTTGTAAATTGTCCACAAATTTCAACAAGTGTTAAACAATGATTTCGGCTTAACTTCAACTTGTAAATTGTCCACAAATTTCAACAAGTGTTAAGCAATAATTTCGGTTTAACTTAACTTGTAATTTTCTACAAATTTCAACAAGTGTTAAACAATGATTTCGGCTTAACTTCAACTTGTAAATTGTCCACAAATTTCAACAAGTGTTAAGCAATAACTTCGTTTTAACTTAACTTGTAAATTTTCCACAAATTTCAGCAAGTGTTAAACAATGATTTCGGCTTAACTTCAACTTGTAAATTGTTCACAGATTTCAACAAGTGTTAAGCAATAATTTTGGTTTAACTTAACTTGTAAATTGTCCACAAATTTCAACAAGTGTTAAATAATGATTTCGGCTTAACTTCAACTTGTAAATTGTCCACAAACTTCAACAAGTGTTAAGCATATTCTTCTTCTCTCTGCCCCCTAATGTGAACCTGAGTTCCATTTGGGTTCTTATTATGCATGTATTTTAGAGACAATGTCAAGTTTTCTTGAAAAGAGAACAGAATCTTTATTTATTTACTTCGACGAATGGCAAAGGAACAAAGAAATTTTAATGATAGAAAAATTTCAAATTACAAGTGTTCCAAGGTCGTGGCAACTCTTTGCCCTCATTATCTTCAAGTCGACATGCCCCATTACCCAGTACCGAGATGATTCTATAGGGTCCTTCCCAGTTTGGGCCAAGCTTGCCCTCTCTGGGATCCTTCTTATTGCCGACGACTTTTCTCAGGACTAGGTCGCCGATTTGAAACTCTCTTGGATTGACTTTCTTGTTATAAGTTTTTGCAAGTTGCTGCTGGTATGCTGCAAGCTGGACTGCAACTTTCTCTCTTCTTTCTTCTAAAAGATCCAGATCTCGGGCTAACAGTACATCATTAGTCCCGTTTTCAACTCTCTAGGTTCTGATTCCTGGGATGCCGATCTCCAGCGGAATGACTGCTTCTGTGCCATAAGCCATGGTGAAGGGGGATTCTTCTGTTGATCTTCTCGGCGTTGTCCGATATGCCTAGAGTACATTGGGCAATTTGTCTACCCACTTGCCTTTTGCTGCCTGCAGCCTTTTCTTTATTCCATCCAAAATTACTTTGTTGGATGCTTCTGCTTGTCCATTGTGTAGACGTCCCCGAACGTCCCGGGAGGAAATTCCCCCCGTTTTGTTCATTGGGCTCACTACAGTTCAGGACTCAAAGTCACGGTCCTGTATCTAATCTCGCAGAGTGCAATGCAAGTCCGATGAAATCATCAAAGAGTCCAAATCCGGTAAATCGTTTTTGAAAATAGATTTTTCGAAAGAAGTGCCAAACATGGACTGCTTTTCCAGATACAGAGTCGTCACCTAAATATTTATTTTGGAAAAATTTAGGAAACCCTGACTCGTTGCCTAAGGCCACATGTTCGTCATCACCAAAGTTGCCTCGGCTCGGGAACTTGGGTACGATTGGGGAAGGTCACTTCGTGAGCACCCCCGCTCGCCCGATCAAAGATCGACCTCTACTAACCATGATATCTAGTTTTGAAAACATTATGCATTCTTATTCCGGTTATTAGCCTAGATTTACTATGTGATGTGCACAGCATACAAGTATAGACTGGATCGCCTGAATTGGAACAAAACATCTCATGTTTGTTTATTTGAAAATGGTTTGATGGTGCTACTCGTAAGTAGGCTAAGACGTGGATTTGCCACCCTCGGGTAGGCTTAGAAAAAATGATTTTGCCACTCTCAAGTGGGCTTAAAACTCGCATTTAATGAATTGTTCCAATCCAAATAACCCAACATTCATCCACAGGCATTCAGGTAGTTATATCACATAAGCAATTAGCCTCATTGTAAGCATGCCATCATGGCAGTCACTCACACACATGCAAGGATGCTAAAGCATAAATACTTACCGAGTACTCCAAGCCAAAACAGAAGCTATGTTAGAAATCCATGTATGATCCTAACTATACAGAAATGCCTAATACAACACATGCAGGAATGCAACTACAATAGGCTCGGCTATTCTAAGATGGCATATGATGATGCTACAGCTAACACGTATTCAATTTGGAATTGAAACACAAATGCAGTTAGTATGATGCGCCGAGCCCGGTGCATCCAAGACAGATGAATGATGCAAACATGCAAGCATAAGTATGCTAATTGAAACATGTCCTAAACTAACCATCATAAGCTGGAAAATAAAAGGGAGAAAGACGTGGGGTTGGAAGACATACATCACACGCACGCATACTTATTACAACATTGCCCTCGCTCGGAGGGTCCGAAAGAATAATACAGTCCGAATAAATAGTACAGTCCGAATAAATACAAAACCCTAATTAATTAACAAATTAATCTAGAAAAGTAGGTATATTGGCACACAAATCCATGGACCGCCTCAGCTCTGTTCCAAATGAGGAATGATGCATGCTCGAGTTGCCTTGCGTAAAAATCCATTGCAATGTCCCGGTTTGCCTCTGTTTGCAATTATTTTCGGAATATTGTGCAACGCTCCAGAAGGCCGCTAATTTCTGATTTACTGGAACAGAGAGCAACAAAGGGGCATGGCAAAGTATTTCACATATGTATGCATGACTACTCTTCAGGGAGTGTAGTCCTCGATCCTCGTGCCACCAATCACGCATATCGATGCATGATGGCCGAGGAGTCGAATTGCGCGACTCAATATGAAATGAATGCACATGAAAACACAACAAGACCTAAACTCCATCATGGGTAATCCGCAGTGTCGGTGATAGGGAATTAAGACACGTTCCATCACTCGGAGTACGAAACGTACCTCGTTTCCCGTGCTCGGGCTAACTCCTATCCCAAACACAATGCAAATGAGATGGCATACACAATGCAACTAACATACAACCTAGCATACGCAATGCCATGATATGACAGATACAATGCTTGATGTAACATGGCATACACAAAGCTCTAACAGGCAACCTAGCATACGCAATGCTATGAAACGAAAAGGCATACACAATGCATAATGGACTTACACCAACATGAGTGGACCTCAGCCACACTCACATCAGCAGCCATAAGATGAAAATGAGATGACCGAAATGTGTGCACACATGTACGCAAACCGAGGACCGAACCTAAGGCATTAAATGCCACTCTACCAAAACATGGCAAGGATGAAGCATGGCATTCAAGCGTGTAAATTTCAGCACTGAAACATAATGTTAAATGGTCTCGAAACATGGAAATATGGCACCCGATGCATGGAATAAGCCCCGAAACTCAAAACTAGTCCAATGCATTGAACCACAAGTATACAAAGAAAGCATTATTTGATCATGAAGTCTAAAGACAGAGCCAAGGCAGTCCCAAATCATGCACATTTCTAGTTTAGAGCATGGCCAAAAGATGCTAACATGATGGACTAAAATAGTGTGCAACATTGGCTAGCCAGCATGGTTTATATGGCATGTATATGAATCAAATGAGAACTCATCAAACCAGCCAAAAACAGTGAATAAAATATGCCAAAATATGCCCAAATAATCACTGAAATGCAGCCAATGCATGCAAAAATGATGGGCTTCTTTGGAAGGCCATTCAATGGGTTGTTAAGCACATACAAGATAGACATGAAGAATGGAAAAACCACCTCTGGAAATGAGTTATGACAGCCCTAAAACTCACAAAATTAGCCCTAAAATGAGTCAAGGAAGCATACTATGAAAGGCCCCCTCAAAAGGCCTTGAATGGAATTGTTCTACACATGCACTATAGACATAAAATATGATCAAAAGGGCCCTGGAAAGACCTAAGGCAGACCTTAAAACCCACAAAATTGGACCGAAAAAGTGACTTCAATGCATGAAAAATAGAGCCCCTTTGGAAAGCCAATGATGCTGGTAAAGAAAATGAGGGGTGAGAGGGTCACCCCTCTATGATTTCAAAGCTTAAAACCTCGTCAAAGACACTGAAATCCCCTGGATTTTATTGGCTAAGAGGCCAAAACAAGTCCAATGCAAATGCTCTAATGCATAGCCCTAAATATGAAGGAATGAAGCATGCAAGGAAGGAGATGACTCCAAACAGAAAAGTGACCTCAAGAAAACTTAAAGAGGAGGTCAAAACAAGGCTTTTTCCAGTTTATAACAAATCTCAAAAATATTCACAAGTAAGGCTAAAGTATGATGTAAAAATAGCCCTAAAAGAGAGATAGAGGGTAAGGGGAAGTAGATGACCTCAAACAGCAAAGTGCCCTTAAACAAAGTTAAAGAGGAGCTCAAAATATGACACTTTCTAGTTTATGAAAAAGCCAAAAAATACTTTCAAATGAAGCTAAGTGATGAAGCAAAAAAATGTAAGTTTAAGGGAAATGGACACTTACCCTTGAAGAACCGACCTCTAGCAGCTTTTGGACCAAGTTGGTGAGTTTTCAACCTCTGCAAATGACTTCCAAGGTGCCGGAATGGATGATGGAGGTGTGGTGCTAAGGGTTGTAGTGTAAATGGACCAAGAAAATTAGGGTTTTGGAGCTTAGAATAGTGACATTAGAGGAGGGAGGTTATAAGTTTTAAGCAAAAATGTCTAACCCTTAGATATGAAGAGGAGGGCCTCTCTTATAGAGAAGAGAGGCCAAAGCTTCTCTTGGAAGCTTCAAAGATCCTCCATACACGTGTATGGAGGATGCACCTAATGCCCCCCAGCTGGCACACCTGTAAAGTATTCAGAGAGGGCAAAAAGCAAGAAGCAGGTCGGCCAGTTCAAGTGGCCGGCCGGCCACTCCCCCTGGTCGGCCGACCAGGGGTCCAAAGGTTCAAGCAAAATTGCTGGTCGGCCTACCCAGAAAGGTGGCCTCCTAGATGAGTAGAACACAGCCCTGTGGAGAAAAGCCAGAAAATGTGACCCAAGAGAGAGAAAAGCTAGCTTTCGGTCAGAAAAATCGGCTTTTGGAGAGGGAAAATGAGAAAACTGGCTTTTCAGGGGAAAAGGTGGCCGGCCACCATCCTACCACCTTCCTAACAGTGAAAATAGGGTACCTACCAAAAATGGACCAAAACAGATGCAAAACGAAGGTTCGGGGGGCCAAAATGCGCGGTTTGGGGCCCCGAAAATAGGCTGTTAGGCACCAGAAGTGGCGTATGACCACGAAGGTGGTCTCCCGGGCCACAGTGTACCTCTAAAGGGAGGAAATAAGATGTGTGCCAAAAATTGGAGCAAACGGAGGTAGTTAAGCGGTCCCGAACCGAGGCATACGGCCGACGGTTCCGAAAATCAAAAACTGGGCTCAAAACGGGAAAAATGGCCTACGACCACGAAACGTAGCCTACGACCACTGAGAGATGGTCTACGAGACCTCTCCCTTCCTTTGGGAAGAGAAAACGGAAAAAATAGGACCCGATTCGCAAACCGAGACAAGGCACAAAAAGAGCCCCGAAGTCCGGAGGCAAGGCTCGCAGCCGAGACTCTGAAACCTCAGAACGAGCACAAAATGCAACATCACCGAACGCTCAACTGGTGACGTCTGAGTCTAAAGGTCGGTCAAAAATAGGGTGTCTACAGGTGCCCCTCTTTGACAGAACTCGAAAGTCATTCGTGATGGGAGTGAATGTCAAAGCCTAGAGACGACCCATTTTTGACAAGACCGAAGACTTAGACAAACAGACAAGATAACACAGATGTGCCCACAGGCAGGGGGCAAAATGCAAAATGATATCCAGAAAGATTTTGATAATTGGACTTATACGCTACGCGAAGCCGGTTTGAAAATTGGACTTATACGCTACGCGAAACCGGTTTGAAAGTTGGACTTATAAGCTACGCGAAGCCGGTTCGAAAATTGAGGATTCATGCAATGCACTGTAATGTGGTGGCTAAAATGCAATGTAATAACTAGGAAGGGAAGGTTCCTTACAGGGGCAATTGGCAATGACTTACCTCGGCAATGTCCTACCTCAAGCTGATGTGGGAATCTTCCTCTTCTTCTCAGTTGAACCACAGTAATACTTTTCTCCCTGGCTATGGTTGCAGCTTTCCCTATTCTCCGACAGGGTGACATACAGGTTGGCTCAGTATCCAGAATTGAGGCACATACATATGCTATCTCAACCTATGGGGCTGCCATACAGATTTGAAGCCGAGGATATACCCCTGGGTATTTAAACCAGACTTTAGTCTCGAAAATCCCGAACCTTTGCGTTCTAGGCAAGAGCCATTCGAACTCTAGTTTCCACCATCTCAGTTGGTCTCCTAGGAACTCACCACAAACACAGGCAGGTGGCTATACCAGACCACTGGAAGTCGTTCGGGCACGACAAACACCAAAGGAATTGCACCTTTAGAGGATTTAGAGCAATGGTAGAGAGCCACAAAAAGTGTGGCTCAAATGGCTCAAAACTGCCAAAACGACGTCGTTTTGGGCATAAAACGACGCAAACCGACGTCGTTTTGACAGTTTTGAGCCATTTGAGCCACACTTTTTGTGGCCCTCAAACATTTTTCGAGGATTTAAGGTCTCCTAGACCAGAGAGTGCACAAGATAGTGCGATGAAATGCAAGTAAAATGCAAGTACGATGCGCAAAACAGCGCGAATGATGATGCTGGATTTAAGGTCTCCTTAGACCGGAGGATTTAAGGTCTCCTAGACCAGAAAATAAAACAGATACGATGCAATGGATGTAATAGATGTGATGCAATAGATAATAGATGCGATACAACAAAGAGTACAATAGATGCAAAATGGTGACATACGCCAACCACGCTAGACTCGTGAGTTGAGGAAGAACAACGAAAACAAATCAGGAGCGCGTCCCACGCAGCCTAAGATAAATTCCAAACTTGCTGAAATCATGTGAGGAAGGGAAGGCTCCAATCACGCTGAAATCGTGAGAGGAGGTCCAAAAACAACCTGCCCAGCGTGTCTATAACGCAACCTGAGATAAATTCCAAACGCGCTGAAATCGTGTGAGGAAAAGAACACTCTAACCACGCTGAAATCGTGAGAAGAGGTCTGAAAAAAACCGCCCACGTGCATGCACAACGCAACCTGAGATAAGATCCAAACACGCTGAAATCGTGTAAGGAACAGGACACTCAAACCACGCTGAAATCGTGAGAGGAGGTCCAACAACCCGCCCAGCGCGTCTACAACGCAACCTGGGATAAAATCCAAACACGCTGAAATCGTGTGAGGAATGGGACACTCAAACCACGCTGAAATCGTGAGAAGAGGTCCGAAAACAACCGCTCAAGTGCGCGCACAACGCAATCTGAGATCAAATCCAAACACGCTGAAATTGTGTGAGGAATGGGACACTCAAACCACGCTGAAATCGTGAGAGGAAGTCCAAAAACAGCCCGCCCAGCGCGTCTACAACGCAACCTGGGATAAATTCCAAACACGCTGAAATCGTGTGAGGAAAAGAACACTTTAACCACGCTGAAATCGTGAGAAGAGGTCCAAAAATAGCCCGCCCAGTGCGTCTACAACGCAACCTGGGATAAATTCCAAACACGCAGAAATCGTGTGAGGAAAAGAACACTCTAACCACGCTGAAATCGTGAGAAGAGGTCCGAAAACAACCGCTCAAGTGCATGCACAACGCAACCTGAGATAAGATCCAAGCACACTGAAATCATGTGAGGAACGGGACACTCAAACCACGCTAAAATCGTGAGAAGATGTGCGAAAACAACCGCCCAGGTGCGTCTACAACGCAACCTGGGATAAATTCCAAACACGCTGAAATCGTGTGAGGAAAAGAACACTCTAACCACGTTGAAATCGTGAGAAGAGGTCCGAAAACAACCGCTCAAGTGCGTACACAACACAACCTGAGATAAGATCCAAACACGCTGAAATCGTGTGAGGAACGGGACACGCAAACCACGCTGAAATCGTGAGAGGAGGTCCAAAAATAGCCCGCCCAGCGCGTCTACAACGTAACCTGGGATAAATTCCAAACACGCTGAAATCATGTGAGGAAAAGAACACTCTAACCACGCTGAAATCGTGAGAAGAGGTCCGAAAACAGCCGCTCAAGTGCGTGCACAGCGCAACCTGAGATAAGATCCAAGCACACTGAAATCGTGTGAGGAACGGGACACTCAAACCACGTTGAAATCGTGAGAAGAGGTGCGAAAACAACTGCCTAGGTGCGTACACAACGCAACCTGAGATAAATTCCAAACACGCTGGAATCGTGTGAGGAAAAGAACACTCTAACCACGCGAAAATCGTGAGAAGAGGTCTAAAAACAACCGCTCAAGTGCGCGCACAACGCAACCTGAGAAAGTCCCGGAGGAGAACGATCCTAAATGCTGCACAGCGTGAAAGGATAAACGATACAAGATAACACAAGATGCAAATAAATGCAATAAGTGCGATGATATGATACATGTTACAAGCAATGTAGAGCATGATGTTTAATGAATGCAATAAACAAACAAAGTGGCACTTTAGAAAGCACCTCATGGAGTGAGTGGCGGTAAACCACTTTACTCTGACGGGGAACGGTACTCAGGGAGAGCACTTTTGATCGCCATTCTGGCTTGAAACAGTGAAACAGTCAACACGGTATTTTGTTCACTTTGAACTTACAGCTCGTATCAGCACACTGCTCATTCTGAACACTCAGCTCATAACACAGTATTCGGTTTACTCGGCACACAGCTCAGTCTGAACAGACAGTCCGATCTGAAAAGACGGGATGCAAAAATGGAACCTGTAGAAGTTGAAACAAACTCGGATGCTCCAAATTTTCCCTCTTTTCTTTTGCTTTGCAGTCCGGAACTTTCATAGCTTCAGATAGGTCCTGGTTTTACTGTTTTCACACGATCTAGGTTGAACCCTGCGGTTTTGTGAAAGAACAAATCTTGTTTTGTACAAATGTGGAGAACGGCACGGCACTCCTGAGCACAAAACGAATCATTTTGAAATTGAGAAAAGAATTCTTAACCGGGTATTGAGCCTATGACTGAACACAGCGAAAAAGACTGAACAACGGAAAACAAAAGGTGAAACAACCTAAACAAAGGAAAAATAAGGTAAAACAACCTAAACACATTTATTGACACTCAAACGACTCAAAACAAGAATCGAGACAAACAAAACACACAGACACAACACTCAGCTGTGTCATAAGGCAAGATACCTCTTGGTGCACGAGGAGCCAGTTTCTCCGGGTAGTGTTTCCCACCCTTTCTTATTTGTGATTCCCACATCACTCTGGCACTCAATCTCTATTTTTCTAAAAAAGCCCCTTTCTCACTTTTTCTCTCATCGCACATCTCTTTATTCTTTAATCTCTCATTTTTTTCATCCCTCCCCTGGGTGGTTGATAGATGAATAGGAAGTTGCGGGCTCATGCCCCTAGCATTCTGCTAGATTCTCTTTCTTCTGCTCACAACAGTGAGTTTCTCCCACAGAGGGGTTGTGCTACAACAGGATGTGTAGCAATTCTGTAGCTAACATCGGTTGATGATGCTCTGCTGGAGAGTTTGGACGTGACCAGATCTGTCCAGATGAGGAAGTGGAATATCTTGATCCATTCCAGTTTGTGCTTCGTACTTGACTCGATACCTCGCTGCTTGGAGGATGAGAGAGCTTTCAGCCCTTTTCTGTTAGCTTCAGTGGTGCCCCTTTCTGGCAGGTAGAATGCCCTTTCTAACAAGTGTGTTGACAATGGGGAAAAGACAGAACACCTGACTCAAATCGTGCCCCTAGTTCATCATTTTGACCATTTTTGTTTTTGGCTTTCTGTTAAAACAATTTTGACCAAAATGAGAGTTAGATTAACATGCTTGTTCAATTTTCTGATTTAAAATCATGCAAGTCAGGCTATGAGCATTGAAAATTTTCCTTTTTTGGGTCCAAGAAATGGTCCATTTTTAGAAGAATGGAATAATTTTAGAGAGAATTAGTCAACCTCATTAAAAATTCTCAAAAATTATTTTTGCAAATGGTCACTGCTCAACGAGCACAGAACCTACTCTTGAGATGCACAACCTCAGATATGAAGGAAAATTACCCCTCGCTCGAGGAAAGTTACATGGAAACGGAAAGTTGCCCCTTGTTTGAATAACGCCATAGCGCGTTGTATGGCAACGCAAAGTTGCCCCTTGTCTGAATGACACTGCAGCGCATTGCAATCAATCCTTAGGGTGATGATCACAACCGAATTCTCGGATGCAGAGAAGACAAAGATGACCAGAACCATCACATGGACACAGTCGAATTTGAAGTGTTTTACGGCTGAACTTCAGAATGAAGTTGCCTACGTATCCCAAACATGGGAATCAAGCCTTACGTAGTTCGGGGTAAGGTACACTCGTGTATTAACCTCTCATTTTGCGCTCTAACTTTTGCCAAGGCCGCCCTTCCGGGTTTTCAACCTTGCGAGCTATGTTCTTCTTTTCTTTTTAATTCTTTTTTTTTCTTTTTTCTTTTTTTATCTTTTCCTTTCATTTTCTTCATTTTTCTTCATTTTTCTTTTTCTTTTTTTTTTTTGCATTTTTTTTTCTTGCTCTAACTTTTGCCTGGGTCGCCCTTCCGGGTTTTCGGCCCAGTGAGCCTCTCAAGGGTAAAAGTGTAGCTTTGTCCATGTTGAATGGTTTGAGATCTTGAGGTCATCTGAATCCAGGAGAATGGCTGCTGTTCGCTGACGATGCAGGAGTCCACCCAATGGGGGGCTGAATTTGCTCCTAGTGTTGTGGGTAAGAACTCAGTTATCCTTCAGCAATACTTTATTCTTTCCTCCGTTTTGGGATTTGGCATTCTTGCCGATCTTCATTGATTTGTGGGATGATCCATCTTCGGCTCTTCGAGCACATCTGACATTTTTCTGCCCTTAGGTCGAGGGTTGCTTCGAATCTGGCCACACAGGCCTCACATTGCGGTTGACCGTTGAACATTCTGAGTTAAGGTTCAAGGTTTGAAAGAAAAGAGGGGTCGAATCTCGAGGTTGAGAGCGATCCTAAGTTGCACAATCTCAAGAGCGATTCCACACAGGTCTTCGCAGGACTGCGTAAAACATTTTTTTGAAATCTTTTAAGAAAGCGACTAATCGCTCGCGCTGAAGACAGTGTAGAACCAATATGGATCAAGCCAGGATCCTTCCCAGTACTCACACTAACAAGCATGATTTCATTCATTAAGGGCTTAGCATGCCTCTCTTTCTCTCAATTGATCAAATTTTTGCAAAACCCGAGGAATTCCTTCTTCTTCGTTTTCACCGTAGTGTTCAAAAAAAGTTTTGAAAAACTTAGGTCAATGCAATAGTTTCAAGACACAAGAGAGCAGGTGGAATGCACTGCCGTTTCATTCAAATCTCGGCACAACTAGCACACGGCAGAAGCAAACACAAGAGTGCAAAAATCACTGCTATTTCAATCAGAATCTATTGGCACAACTGGCTCCAAGGCAGAAATAGACTCAAAAGAAAACGAAAAGACAAACACAAAACAAGCAAGTGATGTCCGAGGTAACACCCCCGAAATCACCTAACTTCAACAAAACAGGACTGACTCGATATAACAAGACAGACCCAAAAGAAAAAGAATGACTCTATACAAAACAACAAGACTGACTCAATACCCAAGTCAGAAAGCACAAAAACTGGTGTTTGCATATTGCTCAGAACAGTGCGTGCCATTCCCACGTCTGGAGTTAATCGAGCGCCACCCGCAGCTAGTTCATCCCCCGATCACATCACATTATCCCCCAAGTTCACCGATCCCGTGCCGATAGACTTTGCTGAGCTCGGCGGGAGGATGACCCCGTTGTCAAATAGATCCTGTACTTCATGGCGAAGACGGAAGCAGTTGTCGGTAGTATGGCCAGTTTGCTGATGGTACGCGCAGTACTGGGTAGCATCATGCGTAGCCGGAAGAGGGTTCGGGAGAGGCCGAGGCTCAAGGGGTTTGAGATGGCCTTGTTCAACAAGGATTTGGAGAGCTTTGGACAAAGGCATATAGAGGGTATGGAAGACCCTCTGTCATTGGGGTAGATACTTCAAGGTTTGTGGATTTTTGTTGGACGCACCAGTAGAGGGATTGGCAGGCCCTGACTGGGTTTGTTGATTTCTTCTGAACACGAGATTAGAGCTGAAATGAACATTCTTGGTACAACGGCCCTTCTCCCAGCTTGCCCCTCGATTCAAACTGCCCCCAACTTGAGTGGCGAAAATGTCGTCCACAGTTTTTGCAACAACTGCGAGCACTTGCTCTTTGTTCAGTCCCTCGGCTTTCAAAGCCTTAACAGCCAACAGAAGATGTTCATGGGGATCCATGTCCGCCCCTATCTTGTTCTTTCCACTCGCCTCCACTTTGCCAAGGGATTGGCATTCCTCAAATGCAGCCCGTTCCAAGACTGGGGAACCTTTTGACATGAACTCCCTGGTATATGATGTGGTTGATGACGGAGCCAATGTCCCGGAGGCCAGATCTGTCACAGTTCTTTGAAGATCTTGGATCATTCTCTTCAGCTCAGAAGTAGTGGGCTCACGGGTTTGAGATGGTTAGGGTCCAGGTGCATCCATCATGCATAAGTCCATGTTTTTTGGAATGAACACCTCAGGCTTGGGTAGATGGGCTGGGGTGATGTATATGTTGGGTCGAAGGTGGATGGTAGTGTATGGATGAGGTTGAGGTGGGGAGGTGACGAGTCAGTACTCACCTGAGGTCCTTTGGGTGGAGCTAGGGTCTCTTCGTCAATAAGATCCTGAATCTTATGACGGAGGCAGATGCAACGGTTCGTATCATGACCGTGTTGTTGATGATAGGCACAATATTTAGCTGGGTCATACCTTGGTGGAAGAGGATTTGGAAGGGGTTGGGGTTCTAGGAGTTCTAGGTGCCCTTCTTCTTGCAGCTTTTTCAAAGCTTGAGAGAGACTCATGTAAAGAGGATGAAATTTTCGGGCTTGGGGCCGATTTGAAGTGGCGATTTTTTGGCCATTGAGGGAAGTGGTAATAGTGTCTACTTCTGAGCATTTCGCAGCTGTGCTACCATCAGTAGTAGCATTGGAACTGCGAGCAACATTCCTCTTCAAAGGCTCATTATCTTCTGCAAAGATCCCTTGTCTGATGGCACCCTCGATTTGAACCCCCATTCCATGAAGGTCTGGAAAGGTAAACAGTGGTAGTACAATCATTTTCTGCAATAACATGCCATGTAAATTCCGAACAATCATCTTGATCTGATCTTTGTCGGAAGGCCTTGTAGTCATCATTGAGGCCTTTGCTCTCAATCTCATCACGAATTCTGAAAAATCCTCATTTTGTTCTTGGCGGGTGACTTCGAGATCACGAGTTGTGACCTCGATCTGTGTGTTGTAGTAGTATTGAGAAATAAAGGCCTCAGCCAACTCTTCCTAGTTCCATTTCATGGAGTCCTCCAATTTCGCATACCAGATTACGGCTATCCCAGACATGGTTTGGCCAAAGAGAGACAACTTCTGAGTTGTGGTCAAACCCATTGGCCTCAAGATATCAGAAAACAGGTGGAGGTGCACCCTTGGGTCTCCAAAGCCATCAAAGCGGTCGATATACGGCATTTTAAATCTGTCCGGCAGTGTCACAGCTGCGTCGGTATACCCATCATCGATGTCCGGGATGGACTTTACTCTCTGAGATTTCTTGAACATCTTTTCAAGCTTGCTCAACTTCAACGCTGTAGGGTCTATCTCGAACTCAAAGGGAGAGTCCGGTAGGTTGATTGGTGCTTTAGACAGCTGGGGTGGGATCAGGGGTGGAGCCGGCCCTGTTGGAATGTCCGTATCTTCCTGGACATTTGCTGTCTCCTCGGGTGCTGGAACTCCTGGTGGGGAGGGGCTTGGTGCGAAGCAGATGCTCCGGTTTGCTGTTGCAGCCTGGCAATTAACTCTGCCTGTTGGGCCACTACTTCTGCTTGACGTGCAGCCATTTCTGTCTGGCAGGCAGCATCCTGTTGCATAGCCTGCATGGTTTCTTGGAGCTGACGCATCATGTCCTCCATATTAACTAAAAACTGCAGATTTTACTGGACATGTTTGTATTCCCTCTCTAAAGTGGAAGCAAATATCTCAGCCCTAACTGCGCACAGGTGAGGTGGATAATGATCGCTGAGCTGGACACTGTTGAACTGGTGATCTGTGCCTGACTGGCCTTTTTACCCTGCCTCTGGCGAAGGAACACTGATTTGCCCTTGAACTGAATCTCTGACCTGACAAAGTCTATCAATACAAGTTCGGTGTACCCGGGGGATATTGGAACCTTCTGAAGCTATGATTCCAAGACTACCTAGCAACAGAGAAAACAGGTAGCATCTCAGCCCATTTTTGCCAAAACAGATATGAGCGTAGCTGAATGACCGTGCTCTCTACCAAATTCTGCTCAAAAGTCTGCCTGTAAACTGATACCCTCAGGTAAAACTGATTCTCAACTATTGATGCCCGCAGGCCTGATACCCAGACTTGCAAACTGTTACATGCATTCCTGTAGGGACACACCCTAAAAGCACATAGCAAGCAAGTGAGAGCTAAAACATCCCTATGTTGGGGTAGGGTTTCCCTGTCCTATTTTGTCAGGAGCAAGGGTTTCACTATGCACGAAGCGGTTTCAAATAACCTAAACTCGGGTAAGCAACCTGTCCTAGCTTGGAATGGTCACTATGGATTCCGAATATGCACTAGGTCGAATGGTCAAAAAGGGTGCCCCGGTAAAATCGGGGTTTGTGTTCCCATCGTGGCAGAGCCCGCAACCGGTCAGCCTTATGGCATGCTTCTCGAAGCGAGCCTCCGGCAAACCGTTCAGGAATAGCATATGGCAAACACGGTGTCCTAGGTGCACCAATGCAAATGAAATGCAAAGAAACACATAAGTGTAGTCAAAACAAGATATTATGAGTTCGAGTCAAGTTCTCTAACTCCCCAGCAGAGTCGCCAGAAACTGTAGACGTCCCCGAACGTCCCGGGAGAAAATTCCCCCCGTTTTGTTCATTGGGCTCACTACAGTTGAAGACTCAAAGTCACGGTCCTGTATCTAATCTCGCAGAGTGCAATGCAAGACCAATGAAATCATCAAAGAGTCCAAATCCGGCAAATCATTTTTGAAAATAGATTTTTCGAAAGAAGTGCCAAACATGGACTGCTTTGCCAGATACAGAGTCGCCACCTAAATACTTATTTTGGAAAAATTTAGGAAACCCTGACTTGTTGCCTAAGGCCACATGTCCGTCATCACCAAAGTTGCCTCGGCTCGGGAACTTGGGTACGATTGGGGAAGGTCACTTCGTGAGCAGCCCTGCTCGCTTGATCAAAGATCGGCCTCTACTAACCATGATATCTAGTTTTGAAAACATTATGCATTCTTATTTCGGTTATTAGCCGAGATTTACTATGTGATGCGCACAACATACAAGTATAGACTGGATCGCCTGAATTGGAACAAAACATCTCATGTTTGTTTATTTGAAAATGGTTTGATGGTGCTACTCGTAAGTAGACTAAGACGTGGATTTGTCACCCTCGGGTGGGCTTAGAAAAAATGATTTTGACACCCTCAAGTGGGCTTAAAACTCGCATTTAATGAATTGTTCCAATCCAAATAACCCAACATTCACCCACAGGCATTCAGGTAGTTATATCACATAAGCAATTAGCCTCATGGTAAGCATGCCATCATGGCAGTCACTCACACACATGCAAGGATGCTAAAGCATAAATACTTACCGAGTACTCCAAGCCAAAACAGAAGCTATGTTAGAAATCCATGCATAATCCTAACTATACAGAAATGCCTAATGCAACACATGCAGGAATGCAACTACAATAAGCTCGGCTATTCTAAGATGGCATATGATGATGCTACAGCTAACATGTATTCAATTTGGAATTGAAATACAAATGCAGTTAGTATGATGCGCCGAGCCCGGTGCATGCAAGACAGATGAATGATGCAAACATGCAAGCATAAGTATGCTAATTGAAACATGCTCTAAACTAACCATCATAAGCTGGTAAATAAAAGGGAGAAAGACGTGGGGTTGGAAGACATACATCACACGCACGCACACTTATTACAACATTGCCCTCGCTCGGAGGGTCCGAAAGAATAATATAGTCCAAATGAATAGTACAGTCCGAATAAATACAAAACCGTAATTAAAAAATTAATCTAGGAAAGCAGGTAAATTGGCACGCAAATCCATGGACCGCCTCAGCTCTGTTCGAAATGAGGAATGATGCATGCTCGAGTTGCCTTGCGTAGAAATCCATTGCGATGTCCCGGTTTGCCTCTGTTTGCAATTGTTTTCGAAATATTGCGCAACGCTCCAAAAGGCCGCTGATTTCTGATTTACTGGAACAGAGAGCAACAAAGGGGCATGGCAAAGTATTTCACATATGTATGCATGACTACTCTTCAGAGAGTGTAGTCCTCGATCCTCGTGCCACCAATCACGCATATCGATGCATGATGGCCGAGGAGTTGAATTGCGCAACTCAAAATGAAATGAATGCACATGAAAACACAACAAGACCTAAACTCCATCATGGGTAATCTGGAGTGTCGGTGACAGGGAATTGAGACACGTTCCGTCACTCGGAGTACGAAACATACCTCGTTTCCCGTACTCGGCTAACTCCTATCCCAAACACAATGCAAATGAGATGGCATACACAATGCGACTAACATACAACCTAGCATACGCAATTCCATGATATGACAGATACAATGCTCGATGTAACATGGCATACACAAAGCTCTAACAAGCAACCTAGCATACGCAATGCTATGAAACGAAAAGGCATACACAATGCATAATGGACTTACACCAACATGAGTGGACCTCAGCCACACTCACATCAGCAACCATAAGATGAAAATGAGATGACCGAAATGCGTGCACACATGCACGCAAATCGAGGACCGAACCTAAGGCATTAAATGCCACTCTACCAAAACATGGCAAGGATGAAGCATGGCATTCAAACGTGTAAATTTCAGCACTGAAACATAATGTTAAATGGTCCCGAAACATGGAAATATGGCACCCGATGCATGGAATAAGCCCCGAAACTCAAAACTAGTCCAATGCATTGAACCACAAGTATACAAAGAAAGCATTATTTGATCATGAAGTCTAAAGACAGAGCCAAGGTAGTCCCAAAACATGCACATTTCTAGTTTAGAGCATGGCCAAAAGATGCTAACATGATGGACTAAAATAGTGTGCAACATTGGCTAGCCAGTATGGTTTATATAGCATGTATATGAAGCAAATGAGAACTCATCAAACTAGCCAAAAACAGTGAATAAAATATGCCAAAATATGCCCAAATAATCACTGAAATGCAGCCAATGCATGCAAAAATTATGGGCTTCTTTGGAAGGCCATTCAAGGGGTTGTTAAGCACATACAAGATAGACATGAAGAATGGAAAAACCACCTCTAGAAATGGGTTATGACAGCCCTAAAACTCATAAAATTGGCCCTGAAATGAGTCAAGGAAGCATACTATGAAAGGCCCCCTCAAAAGGCCTTGAATGGAATTGTTCTACACATGCACTATAGACATAAAATATGATCAAAAGGGCCCCGGACAGACCTAAGGCAGACCTTAAAACTCATAAAATTAGACCCAAAAAGTGACTTCAATGCATGCAACATAGAGCCCCTTTGGAAAGCCAATGATGCTAGTAAAGAAAATGAGGGGTGAGAGGGTCACCCATCTATGATTTCAAAGTTAAAAACCTCGTCAAAGTCACTGAAAATCCCTTGGATTTTAGTGGCTAAGAGGCCAAAACAAGTCCAATGCAAATGCTCTAATGCATAGCCCTAAATATGAAGGAATGAAGAATGCAAGGAAGGAGATGACTCCAAAAAGAAAAGTGACCTCAAGAAAACTTAAAGAGGAGGTCAAAACAAGGCTTTTTCCAGTTTATAACAAATCTCGAAAATGTTCACAAGTAAGGCTAAAGTATGATGCAAAAATAGCCCTAAAAGAGAGATTGAGGGTAAGGGGAAGTAGATGACCTCAAACAGCAAAGTGCCCTTAAACAAAGTTGAAGAGGAGCTCAAAATATGACACTTTTTAGTTTATGAAAAAGCCAAAAAATACTTTCAAATGAAGCTAAGTAATGAAGCAAAAAAATGCAAGTTTTTGAGGGAAATGGACACTTACCCTTGAAGAGCCGACCTCCAGCAGCTTTTGGACCAAGTTGGTGAGCTTTCAACCTCTGCAAATGACTTCCAAGGTGCTGGAATGGATGATGGAGGTGTGGTGCTAAGGGTTGTAGTGTAAATGGACCAAGAAAATTAGGGTTTTGGAGCTTGGAATAGTGACAATAGAGGAGGGAGGTTATAAGCCTTAAGCAAAAATGTCTAACCCTTAGATATGAAGAGGAGGGCCTCTCTTCTATAAGAGAGGCCAAAGTTCTCTTGGAAGCTTCAAAGATCCTCCATACACGTGTATGGAGGATGCACCAAATGCCCCCCAGCTGGCACAACTGTAAAGTATTTAGAGAGGGCAAAAAGCAAGAAGCAGGCCGGCCAGTTCAAGTGGCCGGACGGCCACTCTCCCTGGTCGGCTGACCAGGGGTCAAAAGGTTCAAGAAAAATTGCTGGTTGGCCTACCCAGAAAGGTGGCCTACCCAGAAAGGTGGCCTTCCAGATGAGTAGAACACAGCCCTGTGGAGAAAAGCCAGAAAATGTGACCTAGGAGAGAGAAAAGCTAGCTTTCGGTCAGAAAAATCGGCTTTTGGAGAGAGAAAATGAGAAAATTGGCTTTTTTGGGGAAACGGTGGCCGGCCACCATCCTACCACCTTCCTAACAGTGAAAATAGGGTCCCTACCAAAAACGGACCAAAACAGATGCAAAACGAAGGTTCGGGGGCCAAAACGCGCGGTTCGGGGCCCCAAAAACAGGCTGTTAGGCACCAGAAGTGGCGTATGACCACGAAGGTGGTCTCCTGGGGCATAGTGTCTCTCTAAAGGGAGGAAATAAGATGTGTGCCAAAAATCAGAGCAAACGGAGGTAGTTAAGCGGTCCCGAACCGAGGCACACGACCGACGGCTCCGAAAATCGAAAACTGGGCTCCAAACGGGAAAAATGGCCTACGACCACGAAACATAGCCTACGGCCACTGAGAGATGGTCTACGAGACCTCTCCCTCCCTTTGGGAAGAGAAAACAGAGAAAACAGGACCCGGTTCGCAAACCGAGACAAGGCACAAAAAGAGCCCCGAAGTCCGGAGGCAAGGCTCGCAGCCGAGACTCTGAAACCTCAGAACGAGCACAAAATGCAACATCACCGAGCGCTCAATTGGTGACGTCTGAGTCTAAAGGTCGGTAAAAAATGGGGTGTCTACACATTGTTTTGTGAAAAGCTTGGGGTTGAAAAGTAATTCTTGATCTTGAACTTTGCACAGAAGTTCTTGATTAGCTTGCTGTCAAATTGAGTTCCATTGTCTGCAACAATTGCTCTCGGAATTCGAAATCTGGTGATGATATTTCTCCATATGAAGTTCTTGACATCCATATCTCGGATCTTGGCAAGAGGCTCTGCTTCTATCCATTTTGTGAAGTAATCTGTTGCTACTAGCAAGTACTTTCTTTGTCCAGTTGCCTGGGCTAATTGCCGAACGAGATCCAAGCCACATTGCGCAAATGGCCAAGGACTGGATACAGGGTTCAGGTCAGCAGCTGGTTGGTGTATCAAGGGTGCAAACCTTTGGCATTGTTCACACTTCTTCACGTAGGCTTCTGCATCTTTTTACATGTAAGGCCACCAATACCCTTGGGTAATGGCCTTGTGAGCTAGTGATCTGCCCCTGCGTGGCTTCCACAAATTCCTTCGTGGATTTCATATAGAAAATCTTCAACCTGCAAAGGGGCACCTTAAAAGGGGTCCAGTGAAGGACCTTCTGTAGAGATGTCCTTCTGCTGTCAGACTGAATCTTGCCGACTTCAATCTGATCTTGTGTGCCTCCTTGCGGTTATCTGGTAGCTTTCATTCTTTTAGGAACGCAACAATTGCATCCATCCAGCTTGGTCCCATGTCTATGCACATTGCTTCATACACTGTGGTTACTGGTTCAATGCTTGGGCCCGACAGGTAGTCAATCATTATTGTCCTTACTTTTCCAGGTTGTATTGCACTAGCTAGGTTAGCCAACGCATCGGCGTGGCTGTTGTCATCTCGGCTTACCTGAATTAGTCGGCAGTTTTGAAATAAGGCTGACAGTCTGATGACTTCCTTTGCGTAGGCCGACATTTGTTCATCTCGGGCTACAAACTCACCTGTTGTCTGGTTAACTATTAGTTGTGAATCACAAAAAACTATTACCTCATCTGCTTGCACTGTTGCTGCCAACTTCAGTCCTGCAATGAGTGCTTCATATTCTGCTTCATTGTTTGAGGTTTTGAACCCCAAACGAATTGACTGTTCTAGTACCTGCCCGTCTGAGGATATCAATACTACTCCTGCCCCTGCTCCTTGTCGGTTTGAACTCCCATCGACAAACAGTCGAAAGGAGTCGCCGATGTAAATGCTGTAGGGTCTGAGTTTGTCCTCTTTCCTTTGTTCTTTTGCCTTTGGATGTGCTTCTCCTTGCTTGGCTGGACATCGCTTTTCCTGGCTCAACGGAGCCCGATGTTCGATGGACTCTGGTGTGAACTCGGCTACGAAGTCGGCCAGAACCTGGCCTTTGATTGCTGTCCTTGGCCTGTACTCCAGGTCATACTAGCCTAGGGTGACTGCCCATCTGGCTATTCTTCCTGTTAGGTCTCCTTGTTGCAGTAAGGACTTCAAGGGGTGCTCTGTTAGCACCACAATTTTATGGGCCTGGAAGTAATGGTTCAACTTTTTTGAAGCTATTACTAAAGCTAGTGCCAACTTCTCTAAGGGCAGATACCTCGTTTCTGCATCGGCTAGGATTTTGCTTACATAGTAAACAGCCCTTTGTTCCCCTTTCTCTTCTCGGATTAGTACTGCACTTATCGCATGTTCCGAAACGGCTAAGTACAGGAACAACTCCTTCCCAGGTTCTGGATTTGAAAGAACTGGAGCTGTGGTCAAGTATTTTTTTAGGTCGGCCAAAGCGACTTCGCATTCTTCTGTCCACAGGAAGTCTGTGGCTTTCTTATTAAGTTGAAGAAAGGTCTGCACTTATCTGAGCTTTTGCTGATGAATCTATTCAGGGCTGCGGCCCTTCCAGTTAGCATTTGCACTTGCTTTGCCGACGTCAGTCTCTTCAACTCTAGGATGGCCTTGATCTGATCTGGGCTGGCCTCGATGCCCCTTCTGGTCACCAGGTATCCTAAAAACTTACCAGATCCAACTCTAAATGCACACTTCGATGTATTGAGTCGGAGCCGATATGTTTTAAAGATTTCAAAGACTATTTTTAGATCGACAAGATGACCCTCAGGCTCCTTGGTCTTAACGACCATGTCGTCTATGTAGACTTCTACTGTTCGGCCAATCAGGTGCTTGGACATTTTGGTTACCAGCCTTTGGTAAGTTGCTCCTGCGTTTTTCAACCCGAAAGGCATTACTCTATAACAGTACAGGCCTTTTGGGGTGATAAACACTGTCTTTTCTTCGTCTGGGGGGTACATAGCTATTTGGTGGTATCCCCTGTAGGCATCTAGGAAGCTCATTCTTCTATTCCCTGAAGTGGTATCTACTAGCTGGTCAATCTTTGGTAGAGGAAAGCTGTCTTTGGGACAGGCTTTGTTGAGGCTAGTGAAGTCTACGTAGACCCTCAATTTACCGTTCTTCTTCTTTACCACCACTGTATTGGATAGCCATGTAGGGTAGTGTACTTCTCTAATGGCCTTGGCCTCCAGGAGCCTGTCTACTTCTTCTTCTACTGCTTCGACGTGCATCAACATCGGTCTTCTGGCTCATTGAATTACAGGTTTGGCCGACCTGTCAACATTCAGTTTGTGGCACGTGACCTCGGGGTCAATGCCAGGCATTTCGTAAGGTGTCCAAGCGAACACCTCAATATTTGTTCTCAAAAAAGTTTCCAACTCCTTTTCCTCTTCTTCGGCTAAGCCTGAGCCGAGAAGAAAGAAGCGTTCTTCATCCCCATCCTGGACGAGAATTTTCTTTAGTGCCTCTTCGCTCTTCTCAGCTGGCTCTTTGCCGATGTCTTCTAGGACTTCCACGTCCTCATCTTCAATTTCTGCCTTCTCTGGCTCTCGTACGCTGTAGGTAGATTTCATTGCCGCCATAGAGCAATTTTTCGCCTGCAGCTGATCGCCTCTGACTTCTTCTATCCCATGCTTTGTTGGGAATCACAATAGTTGATGTAATGTTGAGGGAACTGCCCTCATTGCATGCAACCATGGCCTCCCCAAGATGATGCTGTAAGGGGAGGGTGTGTCGATGATGGTGAATTCTGTCTTGATCTTCCTGGTGCCAGCCTGCACCTCCAAGCTTACTGCTCCCAGAGGCCATGTCGGCGTTCCATTGAACTCAACCATTGGGCCATTGGACTATTCCATATCATCTTGGTGAAGGCCGAGCTCTTTGTAACATCGGATGTACATGATGTCACAAGAGCTACCTTGATCAATCAGGATGCGTTTCACTTGGCACTCCCCAACCTGGAGGGATACTACCAAGGCATCATTATGGGGATGCTGGACCATCTCTAGGTCAGCTTCAGTAAAGGTTATCATTGGTCCTTGGCATCCCTCTGTCCGATGTCTTTTTTCCCCGACTTGGTAGACATGTTGCAGGTGCTTCACCTTCTGGGTCTCTCCTTGGATTTCGTTTTCGTTGACCTTCGAGTGGATTACGTTGATTATTCGAGGTCCTCCTGCCTGTGGTTGTTGTGATGGGGGAGGTGGGGCTGCCGGTGCCTGAGGTAATCTTGCCCGTTCTTCCCTTGTTCTGGTCTCATCGACAAGGTCTCTCAGATGTCCTTGTCTCACCAGATCTTCCAAATATGTTTTCAGGGCTCTACAACCCTGAGTTGTATGCCCATCTTCATTATGGTAGGCACAATGCCTGCCAATGTTTCTTCCCATGAACTCTCCTGGAGTCCTTTCTGGTGTTCTGAAATAGGGCTGGTTCCGAATTTGATCCAAGACTTTGGGAATTGGGATTCGGAACACAGTTGTTACTACTTGTGTGGCCCTCAGTTCTGCCTCTTGCCTGCTTGCTCTGTTGTTACCTTGGCCTCGCTTCGGCGAGCCGTTTCCTTTCTCTTGTTTTATCTCCCTGGTTCCCGACTTGTCTTCTTCGGCTCTGGCGTACTTCTCGATTCTCGCCACGAGCTCCTCCATACTTTTTGGCAATGTCTTTGCTAGAGACTTTTGTAGTGGACAATTGTCTTTCAAGCCGTTCTTGAAAGATACGACTGCCACCGCTTGATTACATTCGGGTATTCGATTGAACACCTCATAGTATCTTTTTGCATAGGCCCTAAGGCCTTCATCCTTGCTGATCTTCAGAGCCATTAATGTGTCCACCCTTAATGGCTGCAACTTGTTTGTCACAAACCTGGCTACAAACATCTCGGCCAGGCCTTCCCAAGTCTTCACGCTTCCCTTCGGTAGTTTGTGGAACCAATCTGATGCAATCTCCCCGAAGGATGAGGGGGACACTTTGCAGAGTAACGGCTCGTTCCCACTATACAATGCCATTGAATTCAAATATAATCCAACGTGGAAGTTGGGGTCTGACTTTCCATCGTATATTTGAAACCTCGGCATACTGAATCGCTTTGGTGCCTCAAATCTGTCTAATTCCACCGAGAATGGTGTCCTCGGCTTATCTGGAGAGGTTACCTCGGCTTCGGCATTCTGTTGCTTCCTCTTGAGGTAATCTCTTAAGTCTTCTTTGCTCCGCCTAAGAGCTCGGCTATCTTTTGACTTCAGTCTTTTCGGTAGAAGGTCGGTGAGAGTATCTCTCGTCTGTCCTCCCACAGACGGCGCCAAATTGTGTGGGTGATTTTCTGATCACACTGCCCGACTCAGTATGCAGCTGGAGAACACTGGCAGAATAGATGACACCTGGCTAACCTGCAACAGAAAGAGAAGATTCCGGCAGTGGTTTCAACCACCCGGGGGCACTCCGACGATCAAGTCAGTATATCTCTCAAAGATAATCAATATTGCTAAACTCAATGCTCAAAGCATAAAATTGCGTACCTTAGACCCACGGGGGTGTCTCTCTTTTATAGTTACCTCAATCCTAATCCCAATAGAAGCCTGACTTCTATGGATTCCTGTTTAATACTTACCTTGGACTCCTTTAGAGATAGAGATAAACTCCCTAAGAGCTTTATCCTTATCTTGGCTAAGTGTCCTCTTTATTCTAGGACTCTTGTCCCTTATCTCTTATCCGCTTATCTCGGATTCCGATATCTTCAGAGATAACCTCGGCTTGACCGAGATCACCTCGGCGTTATGACCCTGGCACGTAACACCTCGGCTGACATGTCGGCGTCACCTTGCCACGTGTTGGTGCTCAAAAATATATCCCCACATATATATATATATATATATATATAAATGAATTCTCTATTTTATTTTCACTTTTGCTTTTGGTCAAGCCATGAACAATGGCAAGGGAGGCAGGGGTTTCCCATGCACCATTACCAATGTGCAAAAAGAAAAAGTGCACCAATGCTGAAAGTCCAGCAACAAAATAGTCAGAAATTTACAAACTCATGAACACATTTTAGGAGAGCAATAAGCAATTTCTATTATGAGTGGAAGTACAACATAAAGAACAATGGCTTGTTTTGGAAAGTGGGTTGACTTTTTGATTTTTTGGTTTTTTTTTTTTATTATTTTAGTTTGGGGTTAAAAAGTCTGGTTTGAAAAAGACTTTGATTTTTTATAAAAGAAATAATGTAATGATTATGAGTTGGATGTGATATTTTGTCTTATTGGAAATAAAAAGGCTATTTTATTTTTTGTGACTATTTTAGCCCCAAACTCACCCAAACCCACTTCTCAAACAATAGCAATGTAGGGTAATCAATTATTATAGTAAACTCATTCAAATTTACACAAACATAGAATCTTATTGTTTGTGCATAAAATAAGAAAAGAGATGGTAAGCGAATTACAAATGGTTAGGAAGAGAGAATAGAGAAAAGAAAAAGGGAAAAAAAAGGAAGGTGCTAGGAAAATATTAAACTTCTTTGAGCAAGAAATTTATTTTTAATTAATAAAATTCAACCATTAGTTTTATAAATGGATTGATCTCAGCAGTTCTAACTAATTATGTGAAAGACATTTTAAAAAATCATTCATTTTATTATATAGATTTCTAAATGATAAAGTAAATTACACAAATAACAAATGATAAAGTCAAATTTGGCCGGTATATATAATAATGAGGGAGACATACGCCACTTTCTCTCTAAAACACGGAGTCTCTCTCTAGGGTTTCTCTTCTAGGGCTTCCGTCACTGGTGCGCCACTGGGGTAGGGGAGAGGGGTTCTGGTTGCTGGCCTCCTCTCTTGTAACGCCCTCAAAATAATAGATAAAACCCATCTCATGAGTCATGCATTGATATAAAATAAACTGACCATTTCTATTTATCAGAGTAATTCTACAACTGTATTACATGTTAACAACAAAAGCAAATGCCCTAGGGGCTTACAGCTTTCCAAGTTAACACTTGGTTACAAAAAAGGAAGAGTACTAACTCAATACATATTAAGCCCTTGGCTTGAATTTACATGTAATACATCAAAATAAACAAAAGAAGAGTCTTTAACTCTCATCATCATCCAAGCTATGTCCTTGGAGGTGGCATACTACCTGTACCTGAAAATAATGTCCCATAAAGGGTGAGCCAACGCCCAGTAGAGATATGCTAAACACAGTATGAGCAATGACTAAGACATTAGCAATTGATAAATGTTCAATTTTCATAAACCAATCCATAATCCATTTCCATTCCATGACCACTATGTTCATGTTTCATTTCAGTTTTCATTTCTTGCCAATTCCACAATTTACATCAATGGCTCAGAACCTGGCCAACCACTTATATGAGACAATGATTCATATTAAACATTTTCCATTTTCACAGTAGATAAACATATTAGTTGTATCAACATCTCAATAGATAAGTATACAAGCTGTATCCACATTTCAACAGATATGCATATTAGCTATATCAACACTTCCAATGACAAGCATATGAGCTGTATCAACACTTCCAATGATAAGCATATGAGTTGTATCAACACATTATCTGACAAGCATATGAGCTGTATCAGTGGAGTCCATCCCCTATCTCCTCCCAAACAACATCCGGTTTAGAGGTCCATCCCCTATCTTCCCCTAAACCGTGGAGTACATCCCATATCTCCTCCCACACACACAACATATATACACAAAGGTCATATACGCAATCAATCAATACATAACGTTAATGTATTCTATCAACCGTCATACTCTATGACATATCCAATTGATTAGTTTTAGTTTGCCTAATCATCATGCATTGTCTACAACAATCAAAACTACCATCCACCGGCAACCCAAGCAATTATTTCTAAACAGATAATAAAAGCTCCAACAGATAAAATATCAATGTTTTCAAAAGCGAGCGATTTATAAATCCAACTCCATTATTTCACAACATAATGAACCAATTTCATTATTTCCAACTCAATTCCATAAGTTCACAATTTTCCCAAATTAGTTATACCAATTAATTTTAAACAACAAATTAGGGCTTGTACCCCCAACTCTAGATATTAACCCGAAGGTTCCAATATCACCAACCAACAACTATATCATCACTTTGAAACCCAAAATACAAGTTATGAGCCCAAAATCACAAAACCCTTTTTACACATTTTGAAACCCTATGTCCCAAAATTTCCCAAGTTCAACACTCTATCAAAACAACTAAAAATCTAGGTCAAAGACCATAAGAGTGAGTAGGAACCCCTACCTCAAAAGATGACACCCAACGAAGATGATGATGAAAACGAACTTGCTCCAAACCACGAGTTTCTCGGATCAAAAGATAGCCCTCGACGATCAACAACTCTTTTGTAAAGGCCAAAGGTGAGGAAAGCACCCTAGCTAGATCAATACTTAGAGAGAAGACAAGGTTTTAGAGAGAGAGGCTCTCAAATGGCTTTTTCGGAAAAGTAAGAGAGAGAAAGGATGAGAAAAAGTGATTTAAAACTGCCTCACAACCAACTGATATACGACATTTCCGCTCGAGCGAAAAACACAATGCTCGAGCGTCAAGAACAAAAACTAGGTCCGCTCGAGCGCAAAAAGGCCTGCTCGAGCGCTAAGGCACAAGAATAAAGCACATCCGCTCGAGCGCGAAAACCAGTCCGCTCGAGCGTAGATTTCCCCTCCCAGAACTTACATCGAAAAGGTACTACCCGCTCGAGCGCCACCACTCGAGCGTAAAGAAACCCGCTCGAGCGTAAAAATCACACCTGCAGAAGTTTTGCAGGGACACGAAAAACTGGGAGTGTGCAATCCCCGCTCGAGCGCAAGAAGACCAGCTCGAGCGGACCGCCTAAAAACTGGGCAACAAGGAATTGAAACCAAGGCCGAACCAACCTGTAACAACCCTGCCCAAAACATCCTAAAACTCAATCAAGTGGAATTAAAGGACGACAAAAAGATAGACACAACTACCAACCTCATGGAACCAAGTCCGGAACACAACAAGATAGTAAAGGGACAACCGGGATCACTATAACCTCCCCCCCTTAAAGAATTTCGTCCCCGAAATTAAGCACGAGTTCTTCAAAATAGGTTTTCTCCATTCTCAACAATATTACAACATAATATTAAACAACCCGACCCATTACCGGTCGATCCCATCTCTTTTCAAGAGGTAATATACATTATTCATAACAACCTGCATTATCAACATGTATTTTTTTGAAATTTAGCAATTTCAACTCATTTTTCACAATTCCATAACACATGCAACATTATCATCATGCTTGCATTTCCACAATATACTTAACATACACAATGTTAAAACAAATTTCCATTAACCAAAACATTCACAATGTTTTACAACGTAAGACACGTACAATGCTCTTAACGTTCAACAATATTACAAAAATTCCATTACATGGTCACACATCAACAAACAAGTCTGGATATTTCTCGCGGACTTCCAACTCACGTTCCCAAGTGGCTTCCTCCACTCCGTGATGCTTTCACAAAACCTTCACCAAAGGAATGGTTTTGCCACGCAGGACTTGATCCCGCCTATCCAGGACCCGAACCGGTCTCTCCTCATATGAGGCATCCTCGTCTACCTCCAAGTCGGTCCAATCCAATATGTGGGATGGATCCGGCTCATACTTCCGAGGCATACTCACATGAAACACGTCATGCACTCCGGACAACTGCGGCGGCAATGCCAAACGATAAGCCACTTCCCCAATCCTCTCGAGGATCTCAAAGGGACTAATAAACCGAGGGGATAACTTCCCACTCTTCCCAAACCTCATCAGACCTTGCCTAGGTGATATTTTCAAGAAGACATGATCACCTACCTCAAACGCCAAAGGCCTTCTCCTACGGTCGGCATAACTCTTTTGGCGACTCTGGGCTGTAACAAGCCTTCTACGGATAAGTTCAACTTTCTCCGTCGTCTCCCTAACCAACTCCGGACCCAATAAAGCTGCATCACCCACCTCGGCCCAACACACTGGAGACCTACACGGTCGGCTGTACAAGGCCTCAAACGGTGCCATACCGATGCTAGACTGAAAACTGTTGTTATAGGCAAACTCCACCAAGGGCAAGTGCCTCTCCCACGTCCCACTAAAGTCAAGGACACAACCTCGAAGCATATCCTCAAGGATCTGAATAGTACGCTCGGACTGCCCGTCAGTCTGAGGGTGATAAGCCATACTAAAGGTCAACTTAGTGCCCAAGGCACTCTGCAAACTCTGCCACAATCTAGCAGTAAAACGAAGATCTCTATCGGAGACGATCGTCACCGGGACCCCGTGCAATCTCACTACGTCCCGAATATACAAGTCGGCGAGATGATCTACCGAATCTCTCACGCGCATAGGAATGAAGTGCGCCAACCTAGTCAACCGGTCTACAACCACCCAAATAGCATCACTACCCCGCTGAGTCCTCGGAAGACCTACAACGAAGTCCATAGTGACATGCTCCCACTTCCACTCGGCAATAGGCAAGGGTTGCAACAAACCCACTGGTCTCTGATGCTCGGCCTTCACTTGCTGGTAAGTAAGGCACTTCGATACGAAAACAGCCACATCTCTCTTCAGACCTCGCCACCAAAACTGGCGACCCAAATCTCGATACATCTTAGTGCCTCCCGGATGCACCGCAAGGCGTGAATGATGGAACTCTCGGAGTACTTCCTCTCGGCAAGACTCCGACACAAACAAACGGTCTCGGTATCTCACACTCAGGTCGGGATACATCATCAAACCCTTATCAACTTTCCCATTTGAGATCTTCTCTCGGAGGGATTCTACCTCAAGGTCACCTCTCTGTGCCTCTAACACTCGGGTCACAAGTGTAGGCTGCGCGACAACAGAAAACAAGGCCGCAACCTCAACAAATTCGCCCAGAAGCAAATCAAACTCACCAAGCGCACCCAACATCTCCCATTCCCAGATGGCTATACAAGCTACATCACTAATGGATTTCCTACTAAGGGCATCGGCCACAACATTGGCCTTTCCCGGGTGATAGTGCTACTCAAAATCATAGTCCTCAATGAACTCCATCCATCTCCTCTGCCTCAAATTAAAGTCTCTCAGTGTAAATAGGTACTTCAAACTCTTGTGGTCCGAGAACACCTCGAACCTCTCACCATAAAGGTAGTGCCTCCAAACCTTCAAGGCAAAGATCACTGCTGCTAACTCTAAGTCGTGTGTAGGGTAATTCTTCTCGTGTATTTTCAACTGACGTGAGCCGTAAGCTACCACTTTCCCCTCTTGCATCAACACATAACCCAAACCCTCTCGTGAGGCATCACAGTAAACCGCATAACCCAACCCTCTCTCCGGAATAATCAAGACCGGAGCGGTGGTCAATCTAACCTTCAACTCTTGGAACAACTTTTCATAAGTCTCACTCCACACAAACTTGACCCCTTTTCGCGTTAACCTAGTCAACGGCGAAGCTAGCCTAGAGAAATCTTTCACAAACCGACGGTAATACCCAGCTAATCCCAGAAAACTGCGGATCTCAAATACACTCTTAGGTTGTGCCCAGTCTTGCACTGCTTCAACCTTGGATGCATCAACAGACACCCCTTCCCTGGATACCACATGGCCTAAGAATTTAACCTCTCCTAGCCAGAACTCACACTTCCCAAACTTGGCATACAGCCTATGGGCTCTAAGCAACTCAAGCACCACTCTCAAGTGTTCCTCGTGCTCATCCTCAGAAGGTGAATAGATAACAATGTCGTCCACAAAAACGACTACAAATCGATCCAAAAATTCCCGGAAGATCCGGTTTATCAAGTCTATAAAGACTGCCGGTGCATTGGTAAGTCCGAATGGCATCACCAGAAACTCATAATGGCCATATCGCGTATGGAATGTCGTCTTAGGAATATCCTCCTCTCTGACCCTCAACTGGTGGTAACCTGATCTCAAGTCTATCTTAGAGAAACAACGGGAACCCTTCAATTGGTCAAACAGATCATCAATACGGGGCATAGGGTACTTATTCTTGACCATAGCCCGATTCAACTTCCGGTAGTCTATACACAATCTCAAGGAACCATCTTTCTTTTTAGCAAATAGTGCCGGTGCTCTCCACGGCGAAACACTAGGGCGAACAAAACCCTTATCTAGCAATTCCTGGAGCTGAATCTTCAACTCACTCAACTCGGCTGGGGCAAAACGATAAGGTGCCATAGAAATCGGCGCTCTGCCGGGCACTAAATCAATAGAGAACTCTATCTCTCGGTGAGGTGGCAAACTAACGAGATCCTCGAAAAAAACGTCTGAATACTCACAAACCACCCTCGGCAATACAATCTGGGTCTCATCACACTCACCACTCAAAAAGCTAGCAAGCAGACCACTAAGCTCACTCTGCCCTCGCGGATCATACATCGGTGGCAACACACTACCAACCCGATCCCCCAAGAAATGGAAACACTCCCCGCTTAAGGTACAAACCGTGACCCTCTGGCGGTAACAATCAATAACAGCCCGGTATGACGGTAGCCAGTCCATACCCAAAATAACATCAAAACCCTTCATAGGCATGACAACAAAAGGAAAAGGAAGCCTATGGTCGGCGACCTCTATATCACAACCTCTAACACCTTGTTTCAAGATCAACTCACCACCAATAGGCGATACTACACATATAGGAGATGCTAACTGCGCCAACTCCAATTCCAACACAGATACAAATGCAGCAGGCACAAAAGAATGAGATGCACCCGTATTAATCAGCACACTAGCAACCGAGTTGCAAAACAGAAAAGTACCTCTCACTACTGATGGAGCCGGTACTAGATCCTGCGCGGTAACAGCATACACGCGCCCTGTAGGCCCCTGATCCACCTGCTCACCCCTCGGAGCATACGACTGCTGCACTGATTGGGATGACAAAGCTCCCAGATTGGCTCTCGAGGCCTGCACAGACAGAGCTGGCTGAAACCCCTGCGTCTGTCTAGAACCAGACGCTCCTGAAGTAGCACTCAACTGCGGGCAGTACCTCTTCAGATGCCCATGCTGACCACACTGATAGCAAGACAAAGGCTGGCCCTTGCCCTGACTCTGGCCCTGAGGTCTAGCTGAAGAAGAAGCAGCTCGCTGACCCCCTCCCTTCTGTGGGCAAATCGAAGACTTGTGACCCAGCTGGCCATATGCAAAACAAGTCAAGCCTCCTTAACTACCTCTCCCAGAGCCCATACTCGGTACTAGAAAGGTCGATCTAGCCACACCGCCCTGAGACTGCTGAGGGTTAGAACCCCTCTATCTCCTGCCATCACCCTGACCATCTTGGCCCCTCTTGGAGCCTTTCTGCCCCTCATCCTCCTCCTGCATCATGAGCTCCATATGAGCTACCGCATCCACCAAACGCCTATACTCCCGGATGAAAGATCCACCAACCCTCAACTTGAGGCCTCGCCTCAACTTCCGCTCAAACTCAAAGCAACGGCGTTCCTCGGACGCCACCAGTTCAGGTGCAAACCTGGACAGACTAGTAAAAGTAGCCTCAAACTCGGCCACTGACAAGCCTTGCTGTCTAAGCTGGCAAAAATGCTCCCTCAGCTTCTCCCTCGCAGCTGAAGATAAAAACTTCTCCTGGAAAGCAGTCACAAACGCCTCCCATGCACCACCAACACTGCCCTTCTCGTACTTCCACCATTGACCCGCATCTCCCTTCAGCTGGAAGGATGCCAGGGTCACCTTCAAAGCCCCGTCTTCGATGCCCAGCATCTCGAACGTCTTCTCCATTTGTTCCAACCACTCGTCAGCCTTAAGTGGCTCATTTGGATCCCCAACAAACTCGTCCGAGTTAGACCGGAAGAATTCCCTCTTCAAGAAAGAAGGTCCTGCCTCAGCAACCTGATTCTCAGCTCTGAAAATACCCAAAGCTCCCACTATCTCTCGGGCCAAGGCGCCCATAGCCTACTGACCCGTGGCTCGGCCACGTTGGCCTGACCAACACCCTCCTGCATTGCCGGAACGTCATCCGGTACAGGTACCTCCTGCCTACCATGCCTACCACGCCTACCACGCCCTCGTCCTGACATCCTAATAAAGGTAACCAAGACTATTAGCACATTCACAAATGTGCCGAAGCTATAACACTCGCGTCCTAATGCATGGACAACTGTAATTCACTCCACGTAAGCACATAGACACATAAGCACTTACGAATTTTATTTCCGGATAATGATAGTCCCGAGGCGTTACTAGAGTTCCGGTTAGAAACAACATTGATCAAGTGCCTTTCCAACAAGACTCACAGAAACCCAAGGATCCAATCAACAACCTAGAAACTAAATCCCATACCCACATTGTCACATAAGCATGTTATCAGTTAAGCACATGGCATATGACACTACATCTAAGTCTCTATCAAGCGAGACAAACCCATTGTGATCCTAATCACTTCTCACGTACCCAAAGTATTCGAACCCGGTACGCTCTGATACCAAGTTGTAACGCTCTCAAAATAATAGATAAAACCCATCTCATGAGACATGCATTGATATAAAATAAACTGACCATTTCTATTTATCAGAGTAATTCTACAACTGTATTACATGTTAACAACAAAAGCAAATGCCCTAGGGGCTTACAGCTTTCCAAGTTAACACTTGGTTACAAAAAAGGAATAGTACTAACTCAATACATATTAAGACCTTGGCTTGAATTTACATGTAATACATCAAAATAAATAAAAGAAGAGTCTTCAACTCTCATCATCATCCAAGCTATGTCCTTGGAGGTGGCATACTACCTGTACCTGAAAATAATGTCCCATAAAGGGTAAGCCAACGCCCAGTAGAGATATGCTAAACACAGTATGAGCAATGACTAAGACATTAGCAATTGATAAATGTTCAATTTTCATAAACCAATCCATAATCCATTTCCATTCCATGACCACTATGTTCATGTTTCATTTCAGTTTTCATTTCTTGCCAATTCCACAATTTACATCAATGGCTCAGAACTTGGCCAACCACTTATATGAGACAATGATTCATATTAAACATTTTCCATTTTCACAGTAGATAAACATATTAGTTGTATCAACATCTCAACAGATAAGCATACAAGCTGTATCCACATTTCAACAGATATGCATATTAGCTATATCAACACTTCCAATGACAAGCATATGAGCTGTATCAACACTTCCAATGATAAGCATATGAGCTGTATCAACACATTATCTGACAAGCATATGAGCTGTATCAGTGGAGTCCATCCCCTATCTCCTCCCAAACAACATCTAGTTTAGAGGTCCATCCCCTATCTTCCCCTAAACCGTGGAGTACATCCCATATCTCCTCCCACACACACAACATATATACACAAAGGTCATATACGTAATCAATCAATACATAACGTTAATGTATTCTATCAACCGTCATACTCTATGACATATCCAATTGATTAGTTTTAGTTTGCCTAATCATCATGCATTGTCTACAACAATCAAAACTACCATCCACCGGTAGCCCAAGCAATTATTTCTAAATAGATAATAAAAGGTTCAACAGATAAAATATCAATGTTTTCAAAAGCGAGCGATTTATAAATCCAACTCCATTATTTCACAACATAATGAACCAATTTCATTACTTCCAACTCAATTCCATAAGTTCACAATTTTCCCAAATTAATTATACCAATTAATTTTAAACAACAAATTAGGGCTTGTACCCCCAACTCTAGATATTAACCCGAAGGTTCCAATATCACCAACCAACAACTATATCATCACTTTGAAACCCAAAATACAAGTTATGGGCCCAAAATCACAAAACCCTTTTTACACATTTTGAAACCCTATGTCCCAAAATTTCCCAAGTTTAACACTCCATCAAAACAACTAAAAATCTAGGTCAAAGACCATAAGAGTGGGTAGGAACCCCTACCTTAAAAGATGACACCCAACGAAGATGATGATGAAAACGAACTTGCTCCAAACCACGAGTTTCTCGGATCAAAAGATAGCCCTCGACGATCAACAACTCTTTTGTAAAGGCCAAAGGTGAGGAAAGCACCCTAGCTAGATCAATACTTAGAGAGAAGGCAAGGTTTTAGAGAGAGAGGCTCTCAAATGGCTTTTCGGAAAAGTAAGAGAGAGAAAGGATGAGAAAAAGTGATTTAAAACTGCCTTACAGCCAACTGATATACGACGTTCCCGCTTGAGCGGAAAACACAATGCTTGAGCGTCAAGAACAAAAACTAGGTCTGCTCGAGCGCAAAAAGGCCCGCTCGAGCGCCAAGACACAAGAATAGAGCACATCCGCTCGAGCGCGAAAATCAGTCCGCTCGAGCGTAGATTTCCCCCTCCCAGAACTTACATCGAAAAGGTACTACCCGCTCAAGCGCCAAAGCACCCGCTCGAGCGCCACCGCTCGAGCGTAAAAATCACACCTGCAGAAGTTTTGCAGGGACACGAAAAACTTGGAGTGTGCAATCCCCGCTCGAGCGCAAGAAGACCCGCTCGAGCGGACCGCCTAAAAACTGGGCAACAAGGAATTGAAACTAAGGCCTAACCAACCTGTAACAACCCTGTCCAAAACATCCTAAAACCCAATCAAGCAGAATTAAAGGACGACAACAAGATAGACATAACTACCAACCTCACGGAACCAAGTCCAGAACACAACAGGATAGTAAAGGGACAACCGGGATCGCTATAACTCCTCCCTCTACCCCCTTTTTTTTCTTCTTTCATTTCTTCGATTTTCTGCAAATAAGCTTGGAAGCTTGTCTTTCCATTCCTCTCCCTCCTTGTGAGATGTGGTTATACTGGAGCTTCCTTCAATCTCCTCCTCCACCTTTGGCCCCATTACCACTACTGTTACCAGATTTGGCTTTTCCTCACTTTTACGGTCCCACCCACTTCAGATCTACCTCCATCTTCTCTGAGCTTCTTTGCTCTATTAGATCTACCTCGACTGCCAGTGTCGTCGTCGTCTCTCCGCGTGTTTCAAGTCTGAAGGTAGTCTCCTGGTTTTTTTATTTATTTATTTATTTATGTGTGGTTAGATTTCCATCGGTGTTTGATTGTTGCTTACCCATCTATGTGGATGTAGCCTATGATTTTTTATTCAACTCGCCCTATTGTTTTACTCTTATAATCGACTTTGCGTTGCAGTACGGGCTTAGCATCGTGTTTTTCTCATAGCTAGTCCTTCATGCTTTCTTTTGATTATTTTTTCTTAGTTTGGGGTAAGTTTTTGTTAGATAAATTCCTTGTAAGTGTCGTTTGGCTTTCATACTTTAATGAAAATTTTTATTGATAAAAAAAAAAAACCAAATCAAATTATTAATATGCATGCATATACGCATGTATGTATACAAGTATATATAGGTAATATATTAAATATAGGAGATATGAAGAGATTGATGGGATGAGATATTCTAATTAATACTAGTTTTGTCTTGAAATAAATAAATAAATAAATAAGTAGAGATAATTATTTTTGTGAGTAATGTTATACAAAAAAAATAAAAATAAAAAATGCATGTAAAATTTTTATACATAATGATATGGCTTAATGTAAATCATTTATTTTTAAACAAAACACCCACATGATGAAATTTATTGACCAAAATAATACTGTCACATCATTCTTATGATATTTTATGTATAAATAATATTTTCTTATTTTGTTTAGCAACCACTCACATGTGTAGGGCTGACATGTGTGCGCGCCTTACACACATGTAAATATTTGGGAAGCAAACCCCTCTAGTACTTTCTTTATCAAACTATCATCTAGAATTGGACTAACTACTGAATGATGGTTGGATGAAAAAAGTATCGAAGAGGATTTGAATCTAAGTAATTGGTAGAAAAATTGGTAACTTAATTTGTAATTATAGCCAAACTCCTTTCTTTTTCTTTTTCTTTTTTTTTTTTTTTTTTTTTTTTTTTTTGTACTAGAAATGTTACATGTAGAAATTAATTAAAATATAGCCTAGAAAAAACATACAACTGAAAAATGTATGTATTGGGTAAATTACACTCATCTCCCTTGAGGTTTTAAAAAAATATAGTTAGCTCTACACTTTTGGCATAATAACATTAGTCTCCCTCAAAGTTTTAATTCACACAACACTCAAGTCATTTTTTTTTTATTTATCAATAATTCATTAGTTATATGGATAAAAAAAATGATATTGTCATCTAATTTCTACTAAAATGTATATTTACCTTTGTCTATTACAATGTCTATCCAGCATCTGCATTAATTTTGATCACTTTAATCTTGCGAAAAAGAATGTCAATGTAATTATGACAAACTCGCTGGGCTAATTGTATTTTAAATTATATTCACTTCCTCTGAGGTTTAAAAAAATACAATTAGCCCCATACTTTTGATATAATTACACTGATCTCCCTCAAGGTTTTAATTCACATAACACTTAGGCTATTTTTCACTACTAATTCGTTAGTTTTATAGATGAAAAAATGATGTTATCATCTATTTCCTACTAAAATGTATATTTTTCTTTATTTATTTCAATGTCTACCCACTATGGGCATTAGTTTTGGTCATTTTAACCACACTAAAAGCGAGGGTTAGTATATTGAATTCAAAAGTGTGGAGCTAATTGTATTTTCACCAAATCTCAAGGGAGATTAGTGTAATTTACCCTTTTTAATTAGAAATGGCCAAGCAACTTAGTTCGTGTGCAGACTAACCTCAACTATTATTTGGATAATCTTATTTCCACACATCAATTTTCTTATATGCACACACTTACTGAACACCTTCTCAGCATACATATAAAAAAATAAAAAATCTTAGTACACATCTCTTTATTTCGATAATGCCCTCAGCTTCAATTTCAAAATCTTGATTTTTCTTTCATTCACCCACCTCTCCTTTGTTGCCTTTACTGCCACTCTCAACCCTCCACCACCATTTCTAACTCATTCTCTTCTATCTTAGACCTCCACAATCAACTTCCATCTTGAAAATTCAATAAATTTTTATTACTGATTGGGATTCCAATTAGGATTCCCTAACTAGAAAGGTATTTTTAAGTTTTGGTATGTAGGCCCACCACGGGACTCACTTTAATAATTCAAAATGTTCATCATTTATGGTCCTCTAAGTAGATCAACTATGCAGAAAATCAAATTGATCAAACAACTATAATCACATGAAATGATCATATTTGGTTTCAAAAAAGTGGACATTTTACATCTGTCTTCAAAGCAATAAAAACAAGTAATATTTTTAAAATAGAATATCCATTTTTATAAAACAATTTGATTTGATTATGTGTTATAGTTGTTCAATTAACCTGAATTTTTGTATTGATGATTTGTTTAAAAAAAATTCCTATAAAATGAATGGATCAAATCATCAACAAGGGACCTATCATTCACCCGCCCTCTAATTGGAAATCTGAACTAGACATAATCTCAATCTTTTTATTATTGATGAAAATGAAAGTCCTTTATTCTTTCTTCCCCCATGGTGGTTAAAGTTGTCAAAATTTTACGATTATATTTAGATTTTAGATTTATTGAGGGAATGGAAAAATAAATGAAGTAGAATTTTAATTTCATTTATAAACTACAAATTATGTCACAAATTCATGATTCAACACACATGCCGAAGAGATTAGTGCAATTCCTGATCCAACAAAAAAAAAAAAAAAAAAAAAAAAAAAAAAAAAAAGGAGATTAGTACAATATGGCCAACACTAATGTTATATTTATTATCTTTTTATACTACATTTGGCATATTATTTCATGTAGCACAATTACAATCATTTATCCAATTGGTCATTGTAAAGTGACAGTCATCCTATCATTGGGCTATAAAGAAAACATACGTACCAACCAAATCATTTAATCATCTTCATTTTAGGTAGTTTTGTTTTACATTTTTGGTAAGATTCATTTTTACTTATTTACTGACCATAAGAATTTAAGGTATACGCACCCCTTTATTTGCCTTATTTATTAGTGTAAATTATTGAAAATCCCATAAAATTTTGACCCATTTGCATTTTATCCCTTTGAATTTCAAAATTTAACAATTAACCACATTAAAGCGTTATCTTGGTACAGTTAACCCTTCTATTAGGATTCTATTAGAGATTTATAGAAAATCAAATCATGTGTAAAGCACATGACATTTATTAAATTTATAAGGCAATAATAATGCTCTTATCTGATGATTCCATTTGCATTTTGCTACTAAGATAAAGAGGACCAAGTGAAATGAGATCACTAGATAAGGGTATTATTGTCTTAAAAAAATCAATCAAGGGTATTATTCTCTTAAAAAATCAATAAGTTTGTTATGTGCTTCACACACGACTTGATTCCGTTTAAATCACTAGAAAAAAACCCTTAACAGAAAGTGTCAAGTGTAATAAGACAACAGTTTGAGGTAATTAATTGTTGCATTTTGAAGTTTGGGGGAATAAAGTGTAAATGAGTTATAGTTTAAGGGAGATTACTGTAATTTACCCTATTAAACTAATAGAGTGCAAAAACAACGCATGGGAATACTATTTGACTAAGGTTTCAAGGCACGCAAGTGGGGCTCATAGTTCTAAATCGCAGTATCGGGTAACGTAACGGTATTGATCGCGGAGTATCGGTATCGGGAGTATCGACCGATACGTATCGGGTATCGGGCGTCGCGGCTGTGAAATTTCAAAAATCATTAGCAATTCCTCTAAAACTCAATTTTATGTATTTTTTGACTCTTTTAGCCTTAATTTATCACATTTTAATCAAAATTTTGATATGTAAAGACACTTTTGACTCATTTTCAACTAAATGATATGTATTTATTTTAGTCTCAAGCTTTTACTTGGCATATGTGTTAAACTTTAATATAAAATTGATGTGAAAATATTTTTTTACTTATTTTCAACAATGAAATACTTTCACATGCACAACAAATTAATAAGAGAAAGGGGGATATGAAAATAAATCATTCGCTTCAGTCATAATCGCATACAAACAATCTACTACAAATCAACAACTCTAAAACTTAGTAATAAAAAGAATTAAATGGTGGTACAGAAGAATCTCCATATCTCACATCACTTTGATCATCACTATGAATTGGTTGGCCTATTTCTCCATATTGATATTCCTGGTAGTAGTTATTGAAAGTGCATTGATCATAAGTAGTGTTGTTGCTGCCACTGCTACTTGATTGTTGTTGTGTCATTGCATGCCCCCCTGTACCATAATTGAAACCCTCTATATATGGATATTGATGAGGTTGTTGAGAGTAGTTCCAATTTTCCATATAAGGTGGTTGATAGATGTGTGGTGGTGGTTGACTTGGAGGAGGGTAATAAGGATATGGTACTTGGCATATTGGTCGCCAATGTTGAGTTCCCCTTCCATCTTCTTGTCTAACTCCGAGATGTCCAAATTGATTTCTAAGGTCACGATGACCATAAATATCATCAATATGTCGTGAACGCCCAATTGATGCTTCTACATCAGGAGTAGAAATAGAATGTCGTCGTTGCTGTGTAGAATCCCTATTCCAATCATGATCAATATGATGAGTACTGCGTCTACAACCATGTGCAGAACCTGCAGACTCCCATTGTCCACCACTACCACCACCACTACCACCACCTGTTGGAGGACGGCTGCCATCACTATCATCTCCACTACCACTAGGTGGACTCAAACCGCGACCCTCACTAGAGCCACTTCCAGCAGACCCTGCTCTTTGATGGTGTTGAGGTACTTGGCTACTAGTTGCATGATCTCCCTCATCATCATCATCATCAACAATTAACCAACCTGAGTTATCTTCATCATCCAAGACTGCATGTTCTCTCTCTTGAAGCCATGGAGTTAATAGATCATCTTCTTCAAATATATAATCAAGATTGATGGGGTTAAAAGATTCCTCTCTGTCATCTTGACTTTTTCGTGTTGCATGTCTAATCTTTAGCCTCATATTGTAATACACATAAACAAGTTTATTTAATTTTTTATACTTCAACCGATTCCTTGTCTTTGTATGTATCAGGCTAAATGTACTCCAATTGCGCTCACAATTAGAAGAAGACGTGGTTTGGCTCAATACTCTCACAGCCACTTTTTGGAGTGCCGGAGCCGATGTACCATAATGGATCCACCATTTAGCTTTATACAAATCAATCAAATATTAGTGATTATGTTATAATTTGATATAGAATTGTTGACAATATAACAATAATATGTAATTCAAATAGTTAATAGTTCATTGAGTATATAATAATTACCAGGATTTGTTGCTTTCACTGCTCTTTGTGCTAACACAGCACCAAAAGAATCTTCTTTATTACAAAATAAAGAGATCTGCAATGAACAAAAGGCAATAAACAGTTTTACAAACACAATTCACAAGTCAAATAATAAGTTATCAATTTAACTAATATTAAATAATGACTAACTTGATTTATCGCCTGTATTTGCTCGTTTAAATCTGGTAGAAGTCTCGAAATCACATTTCTAACTCCACTCATTACTTCTCGATGATTAGAAAGGTGCTCCCCATATTGGAATATGGGATTTAAAAAATAACCTACGTTCAAATATAAAATAATAATAAAAGTGAGACAAGGAACACATGATTTATAATTTAAATAAATTAAAAATTACTTACCAGCAGCATGCAAGTCCGTGTGTAGTTGGAAAGCCCATCGATTATCAATAATCTTCCAATAATCTACATAATAGCGACAATTTTGTTTGATGGCCAACTTTGCTCTATCCATGGCTTCATATATAAAACCCATTGTGGGCTTTTCATCCCCATCTACAAGTCTAAGCACCTTTAGAAGTGGTTCTTGAACTTTTAATACATCTGCCGCCTTGGTCCAAAAATCTTTACTTTGTATAATTTTTTTCGCTTCTTTTGCATCATCCTTTTTGGACCATTTGTTGTGCTTCCACTCTTGAGAATGAAACATATCCTGTAAAGCAGTCTTATGTTTAACAATGCTTTCCAAAGTAATGAAATTGGTGGCAAAGCGTGTGATGACAGGACGTAACAACTCTCTATCTCCTGTGAATCTTTTCATGAAATCAACGACCCAATTGGAGTTGTAAATAAAGCGTGTGATTACTTTTGCACAATCCAACACCTTTGCTACACTTTTTTTCTTCCCAATATCCTCTAACATAAGATCAATACAATGAGCTGCACATCCTGTCCAATACAGATTCTTTCTTTTTTGCATGAGTTTGTAACCAGTAGCCTTTATTGCAGCTTCGTTATCAGTTACGATTTGCACAACATATTCTTCTCCAATTTCATCCACTACCTTGTCTATGAGGCTTAGGTAATAATCAGATGTCCTACTAGGTACATCAGTTACATCCACAGACTTCTGAAAAATTGTTCCACGATTCCTATACACAAGAAAATTAACAATGTGCTTTCTTGTGGGTCCAGACCATCCATCACACATAATTGTAACACCTCTCTCAGCCCAACTAGATTTATGAGATTTTATCCAATTTTGTAAAGCTTCATACTCCATTGGTAAATACACTTCAGTTACCTGTTTAATAATAAATAACAAACAAAAACTATTAGCAAGCATCTTAATAATTTATTTATTTTTAAACCTAGATAGAGTTTTTTCAAACTTTAAGTTAGAGGCTTACTTCATAAGAAGTAGGTAGCTTTGTTCCTTTTCCAACCTCTCTTGCAGTATCCAACATTGGTTCTAGCCATTTGGAATTAACAACATTAGTAGGCACTGGAGTGAACAATACAAACTGGCTAACTGCTCTTCCTAATTTCTTCTTTGCTTCTTTCAAGAATCTAGAGGAGAGCTTGGATTGTTTGTTGCCTTTGGTCCTATGAAGATCCACATCTATGTCTAATAATTGAACTTCTGGAGAGGATGTATCAATCCATTTCCTACCTGTACTAGCCTCACGAACACTATGACATCGCCGAGCAAAACCAGGAGGAGGTGCAACCTCAATATCACTAGTCCTATTTTGTCGGGCCATAACCATTTCTAAGTCCTCCTCATCATTTTCATCATCATCACACTGACTGGCTCTAATTTGTTCTGTTAATTCCTCATTCATCTTCCTTTTGTCAATCTTTTTGCCCTTATAATTATTCAAATGATCCATCATTAGTGTTCAAACTTCACTACTAACATTAGCACAAGGTGCGACTTGACCTTTCATATGGGCTAAATGTTGCTTCAACCTAGTTATACCACCATTTAGCTCTTTTCCACAAAATTTACACCTAATTTTATGCCTATTATTTTCTAGTGGAATTCCAAATTTCCATCCAATATCATCACTTGGAAGTTTTCCAATAGAACCACCTCCGTGAGCCATTATAACTTTCAATTATCTACAATAACAGTTTTCAATTAACAAATATTGTAATTCTAATTTAGTTACTAATAATAATGAATTTAAAATAAAAATAAAAAATCTAAACTATTAAACCTCTTTACTTAACAATTAAACCTCTTTAAAAAAATCTAACAGATGAAACTTCTTTAAAAAAAATATGATATAAAAATAATCTGAAATAAAAAGATATGACAGATTCAAAAATTTGACAGATTCAAACAAACACACTATAAGGAAATAATTATCCTAATCAACCCATTGTCATGGCTTCTAAGTTTTTCATGGATCACTAATTCTTTATGACTCAAATGAAGCACGAGAGACTGAAATGATATCAAATTGGGCTTGGGATCTTCTATATTAATTTTTTTATTTATTTTATTTATTTATTTATTTTTATCTATTTTAATGCATTTTCAATCAATAATCAGGGTGACTCTAGTCTCATCCCCCATCAAGCAAACAAAAGCTCTTAAATTTTTTTTATTTGTATTATTAATATTTTATTATATATAGTTTGGTTATTTAAAAAAATCAAGGATCCCATCAAAAAAAAAAATATATTCAACACAAGAATAATCCTATCTACATACAAATTATAAACTGTTATAAACTATTATACAAATTATAAACTATTATGCGGCAGTCCCACAATCCCACATAAATCAAATAATAATCCTATCTACATACAAATTATAAACTATTATAAACTATTATACAAATTATAAACTATTATGTGGCAGTCCCTACAACACCACATAAATCAAATTATATTTTATTATATATACATAAACAAACAGAGAACAGCAAGCAAACCATTTGAAGAAGCTCCAGCCAAAACAAAAAACAGAGTAGGAAACAAATGCAAACATAGCATAGAGAAAAACCTTCAACGAAGAAATTTCAAATCGGTGATGGGTTTGGGTTCAATTCGACGTTTCTCCTTGCAACACTTTACAAGATCGATGGCCCTGGGAGATGGATTTGGGTTTGATTGGGGAGTTGAGTTTGGTCCGATTGAGGGAAAACTTTACAGGTTTTTTACACATTTATGGTGTCCTGGTGTTTGTGAGTCTGTGTGTATGTATTATTGCTTGAAGAAGACAAAAAATTTGATGTGAAATGTTTAGCCCGTGAGTCTGTTATCCTTTCTTTTCTGCTTTTTCTTTTGTTTTTGCAGGTACTTTGGTCGATTCTTTTTTCTTTTACAAGTGATTTGCTGTCCAGGTGATTTGCTTTTCTTAGTGACTTGCTTTCCTCAATTATTTTTCCATGCTTTGCTCGTTTTTCAGCCGAATCGGACAATATCGGAACTGTATCGCCCACGTATCGGATTCAAGCCGATACGTGTCGGGAATCGGCCGCTACAGACGTGAAATTCAGTCTCACCGGTATACCGGGGAGTATCCGACTCGGCACTCCCATTTTCCGTTACGAACCGGCCGGTACGGAACGTACCGGCCGATATTTAGAACCTTGGTGGGGCTGATAAGTGCCACACCACATTGCCTCGTTGGCTCTCTGTCATTTCTTCTCACTCTCTTTCTCTACAATATAACGCTTGTACACGTGTGTTATTAATATATATACACATACACAAGACTCGATTACTACATTGCATGTAACGACCATAGATATACATGTATTTGTTACCTTTCTCACTCACTTCCACACACAAAACACTTTCTCTATTCTTCTCTATCTATGTACAATGTTTTTTTCTCTCCTTTTCTCTAACCTAAAGCTAAGGTATTTCCAAATTGCACATTCAAATTTTGCTCCAATGGGCTCACATCTTTAGCTCCATCTTCTTATTCTGTAACCAATGATACTGTTTTTCAGGGACGCTGTGAAGAATTGAAGTAAATCTAGTGTTCATTTGATTCAGTATCGATAGAAACAAGGTATGTCTTTCGACTACTGATTAATGTTTGTGATTTTGTGGATATGTTTGTGATCCAATGTTGTTTCCTTTTATTTTTGTCTCAGTATAGGTGATCAAAGTAATAGCTAGAAACAACTTTATCCTTATTAATTTTATAGAAAACCAAGGTTTTTAAATAGTTTTGGGCACAGTCTTATGTACCTATATGTTAGTATTTATGTTTGGTATTTCAAGTATGAACTTATGATTTACTTTCGAAGTTTGAGGCCTTTAGATGTTCTTCTAGCTGATTTGATGTTGTAAGTTTTTGTTCTAGCAAGTGATTGATTTATTTTTTAAATTACGCCTTGTTTGTTTGCGTGAAAAATATTTTTTACGAAAAAAAATTCAAAAAATACTTTTCGAAGAAAATAGTTATTTATTTATTTTTGGTAGTGATGCTGGTGGTGGTAACGTCGCTAAATAAATACAATGAGCCCATCTCATAAGCAGAAACATAATTGAATTACATACTTTCATTCAACAGAGTTTAATGTACAAAAGGTGACACATGCATTATACATTTATAAATGATTCATGCTGAATCTACAGCATGTGTTACAAATAAACAAAAGATGAAAGTTGAACAAATATTCAAATGCGCTAAAGGCTTACATCTTCCCAAGTCATTGCTTGGTTACAATAAAAGTGAGACAAGCTTAATACAAATATGCCCTTGGCTATACAAAAGAAAATGCAACAAAAGGAAGCTCTTGCTCTAAGTCCCTCTAGGCTATTGCCTTGGGGAAGGTATATCACCTGAAAATGATTTTTCCCAAATAGGGTGAGCCAAAACCCAGTAGAAACAATTTAACACAATACATGAATCTTAACGAAGGTATAAGTACAATGTGCAACAACGCCTGTGATGAAACATTCATATTCTATATACTCCTAAGGTACCAATCTCATATCTCAATCATTTTTCTTTCTTGTCATTTTAAGTTAATTCATTTTATCTCAATTCATGAACCAATTTTATTATCTTTTAGACAACTCATCTGAGGCTACAACTCATTGGTCCCCAAATCAACACAGTTATATCATACAAACATTTCAATTATGAAAATTTTGTCCGCGGGATCGGCACCCATGCATACGCGCGGTTTTGGGACTTTCAACCTAGACACACATGCCAACTTAATTTCAATGGAGTCCATCCCCTATCTCTTTCCAAACATGGAGCACATCCCTTTTCTCCTCCCAAACAATCATACATATATAATGTATTTAAAACATAGTTATATTCAATGACAACCAACAAGAGATTAGTTTCAATTCACCTAATTCTCATGCAGTTTCTACAACAATCATAGTTATCCTCCACCGATAGCTCAATATAGATATTTCTAAACAGATATTCAATCTCAAGACAGATAATTTATTCAAATTCTTATAGGTATGAGGTAATACATATCTAACTCCACCATTTATATCAACATCTATCCAATTTCACATTTACAATACCAATCTCATTTATTTATATAAAATAATATTTGAAGCATTTTAGGGCAAACTTCCCTCTTTCCCAAATATCAACTCAAATGCTAAAATCAACTATTTTGTCACAATATAACCTCATTTTTAAACCCCATAACCATTTATATCACATTCCCTGGAAACCCCTCACTACAAGGAAAAACACTTTCCGTGGCCAACATTTTGGTCGCGAAAAGTACCATATTTGGTCGCTAAAACCTTTTCACGACCAAAATATGTTGGTCGCGAGTTGGTCGCTAAAGCCTCGTCACAGATAGTTTTCTGCGACCAAAAAAGCCTTTGGTCGCTAAAAGTGACCATTCGCGACCAACTTTTTTGGTCGCAGAAAGTCCAATTCATATTAGCCAAAAGTAAACTTTTAGCGACCAAAGATAAGTTGGTCGCCAAAAGTCAGCGCCTTGACCCAAAAAAATTAATTCTTTTGTGCTGCCTGGGACTTAAACTTCTGACCAAGGAGTCACCATGCACCCAATCCACTCTGCCAATAACATGCTTTTTGTTCATATTTGGCAAAAAATATATATAACCCATAAAAATTGGATTATATATTATTTTATAAAACTTTTAATGCCTAAACAGAAAAATAGCATATAATTACAGTAGTATCGTTTTTTTTTTAAATTTATCCCGCCATAACTTTCCGCGACCAACTTTTTTTTTTGGTCGCCAAAGGGTAATCTTCCGGGACCAAAAAAGCCTTTGGTCGCCAATAGTATACTTTCCGCGACCAACTTTTTTTTTTGGTCGCCAAAAGGTGATCTTCTGCGACCAAAAAAGCCTTTGGTCACCAATAGTATACATTCCGCAACCAATTTTTTTTTTTGGTCGCCAAATGGTAATATTCCGCGACCAAAAAAGTCTTTGGTCGCCAATAGTATACTTTCCGCGACCAACTTTTTTTTTGGGTCGCCAAAGGGTATACTTTCTGTGACCAACTTTTTTTTTGGTCGCCAAAAGGTGATCTTCTGCGACCAAAAAAGCCTTTGGTCGCTAATAGGTATGCTTTTCGCTACCAACTTTTTTTTTTGGTCGCGAAAAGGTGATTTTCCGCGACCAAAAAATTGTGGTCGCCAAAAGTTAAATTTTGGTCGCAGAAAGTGGACTATTTGTGACAAAAAAAAAGAGGTGGTCGCCAAAAGTGTTTTTTCTTGTAGTGCCTCTTTTCCCAAACTCTAGGTTTGTCCAAAGTACCCCGAAATCCCATTATTGTTACACAACAATCAACAACTAAGTTAAAAACCATATGAAAGTGTAGAAAATCCTTACCTCAAAGAGAGAAGACGAGCAAGCCAAGAAGAAACTTCAAAGATCATCAAACCCATCTTTATTCGGATCAAAATGGAGATCTTGAGATGCTCACTCGTTTTAACAAAGGCAAATGGGTGGAGAAATCACTAGAACTAGGTGAAAATGTAGAAAGAGAGAGTGTGTGTGTTTTAGAGAGAGAGATTCTCAACTTTAAGGTTTAGAAAGAAAAGATCTGAAAAAGTGATGTAAAAAGTCACTTTTACGAACTGATATACGCACAGTTTGCTCGAGCGCAAGAATTGACGCTAGAGCGTCAAACACAATAAGTTGTACCGCTCAAGCGCAAGAAGTCACGCTCGAGTGTCAAGGCATAATGAAGAAGACCATCACCACTTGAGTGTAAGAAGCGATGTTCGAGCACAGAATACACACATCCAGCAATTTTACAGACATAAGACCAACCGCTCGAGTGCAAGAAATAACCACTCTAGCTGAGAATACACTCGCCCAATAGTTTTGTAGACCTGCAAAAGTACTGAGAGTTTGCAAAGGCTTCTCGAGAGCAAGAAGTGCCGCTCGAGCAGAGGAGTAAATATCTAGGCAACAAGAGTTCGGAAAACAAGCAACAAACTTGTCCCAAACACAACTACAACCATCCAAAAGACAAACTTAAGGGAAAACAAGGGGAATAAGAGATGGACAACAACATTAAACCATGAAACCTGAGCTAGGAGCACAACAAAGGTCAGGTTAAGACTGAAATCGCTATAACCTCCCCCCTTAAGGAATTTTGTCCCCGAAATTTCCAACACAAGTTTAAAACCATTTTCAACGCACTTACAACTATGATAATTTATCAATTTCAATGCCATGACCCATTCTCTGGTCATTCAATTTCATCAACTCGATACACAAGTTCCAATATTGAAAGTACAGTTTACATATTTCCAAAACATATACCATGTTCACAATTAACTCGCGTTTTTCAAAACATGCACAATATTTCCATATTCTCACTGTTTATATTAAGTTCATGCTCCCAAAACATAAATGACATATACAATGTTCTCATATTTCATTAACATAATAAAGTTCAATACATACTCAAACATCAACAAACAAGTTCGGATATTTCTCACGGACCTCTAACTCCCGCTCTCAAGTTGCTTCCTCGATCCCGCGATGTTTCTACAATACTTTAACCAAGGGAATTGTCTTGTCTCGCAAGACTTGGTCCCGGGTATCCAAGACTCTCACCGGTCTCTCCTCATACGAGACATTCTCATCCACCTCTAAGTCAGTCCAATTTAATACGTGCAATGGATCCGACTCATACTTCCGAAGCATACTAATATGAAATACGTCATGAACCCCGGAAAGCTGTGGCGGTAATGCCAAACAGTAAGCTACCTCCATTATCCGCTCAAGGATCTCAAAAGGCCCAATAAATCGAGGAGAAAACTTCCCATTTTTCCCAAATCTCATCAAACCTCTCCTAGATAGGTGATATCTTCAGAAAGACATGATCTCTCACCTCAAAAGACAAAGGTCTCCTCCTACGGTCGGCATAACTTTTCTGGCGACTCTAAGTCGTAACTAACTGCTTAAGGATAAGTACCACTTTCTCCATCGTTTTTCGAACCAACTTCGGCCCCAACAAAGGTGCATCACCCACCTCGGCCCAACACACCGGAGATCTACACGATCGGCCATACAAGGCCTCAAATGGTGCCATGCCAATACTTGATTGAAAGCTATTGTTATAGGCAAACTCTACTAAGGGCGAGTGTCTCTCTCATGACCCCTTAAAGTCCAGTACACAACCTCGAAGCATATCCTCAAGGATTTGAATGGTATGCTCGGACTGCCCATCAGTCTGAGGATGATACGCAGTGCTAAAGGTCAATCTAGAGTCCAAGGCACTCTGCAAGCTCTGCTACAATCGAACCATAAAACGTAGATCTCTATCCGAAACAATCGTCACAGGGACCCCGTGCAGCCTCACTATCTCCCTAATGTAAAGGTCGGCAAGATAATCCACTGAATCACTCATACACATAGGTATAAAGTATGCTGACTTGGTCAATCGGTCAACTACCACCCATATTGCATCACTACCCTGTTGGGTCCTCAGAAGGCCCACAACAAAATCCATCGTGACATGCTCTCATTTCCACTCAGTTATAGGCAAGGGTTGCAACAAACCCGATGGCCTCTGATGCTCGACCTTCACTTGTTGACAAGTAAGGTACTTTGAGACAAACACTGCCATATTCTTCTTCATACCCCTCCACCAAAACTAACGACCAAGGTCATGATACATCTTTGTGCCTCCTGGATGCACCGTAAAGCGTGCATGGTGAAACTCTCAGAGTACTTCCTCTCGACAAGACTCCAGCACAAACAAACGGTAACGGTATCTCACACTCTGGTCGGGATACACATTCAAGTCCCTCTCTACTTTTCCACTGGAGATCTTCTCCCGAAGGGATTCCACCTCAAGATCACCCTTCTGTGCTTCTATCACTCAGTTCACAAGTGTAGGTTGTGCAACTACCAAGAACAAGGTTGTAGACTCAACGGACTCGCAAAGATACAAGTCAAAGCCCCTAATAGCACCCAACATCTCCCATTTTTGAATGGCAATACAAGCTACATTGCTAATGGATTTCTTACTCAAGGCATCGGCTACAATATTTGCCTTTCCCGGATGATAATGCAACTCAAAGTCGTAATCCTCAATGAACTCCATCCACCTCTTCTGCCTCAAATTCAAGTCTTTTTGTGTAAACAGATACTTCAGACTCTTGTGATCAGAAAATACCTTGAGCTTCTCACCATACAAGTAGTGCCTCCAAATCTTTGAGGTAAAGATCATCGCTGCTTATTCTAAGTCGTGGGTAGGGTAGTTCCTCTCATGGGTTTCAATTGCCGCGAACCATAGGCTACTATTTTCCCCTCTTGCATCAAAACACGACCTAAACCTTCCCGTGAGGCATCAGAATAAACCAAATAACCTAAACCCCTCTCCGGAATATCAGCACTGGAGCAGTAATAAGTCTAACCTTAGACTCTTGAAATGATTTCTCACAAGACTCGTTCCACACAAATTTAGCTCCCTTCCTCATCAATCTAGTCAATGGGGAGGCTAACCTAGAGAAATCCTTCACAAATCTATGATAATACCTAGTTAACCCCAAGAAACTGCGGATCTCGAAGGCATTCTTAGGTTGTTCCTAATCTTGAACTACTTCTATCTTGGATGAATCTACAGTCACCCCTTTCCCAGATACCACATGACCTAAGAACTTAACCTCCTTCAACCAGAATTCACACTTCCCAAACTTAGCATACAATTTGTGGGCTCTAAGCAACTCGAGGACTATCCTCAAGTGTTTCTCGTGCTCCCCCTCAGAGGGTAAGTAAATCAAAATGACGTCCACAAAGACGACCACGAAACATTCTAGAAATTCGTGGAAGATCCGATTCATCAAATCCGTAAACACAACCGGTGCATTGGTTAGCCCAAAGGGCATCACTAGAAACTCATAATGGCCATACCGCGTACGGAATGCCATTTTTGAGATGTCCTCCTCCTTAACTCTCAACTGGTGATAGCCTGATCTCAGGTCTATCTTAGAGAAGCAACAAGATCCCTTCAATCAGTCAAACAAGTCATCTATACGAGGCATTAGGTACCTGTTCTTGACAGTCACCCGGTTCAACTTCTGGTAATCTATGCAAAGTTGTAATGCACCATCTTTCTTTTTAGCAAAAAGGGCCGGTGCTCTCCAAGGTGAAGTACTAGGGAGAATAAAGCCCTTATCTAACAACTCTTGGAGTTGAATCTTCAACTCACTCAACTCAGCTAATGCAAATTGATACGATGCCACAGAAATCAGTGTCGTACCAGGCACTAAGTCAATAGAGAACTCGATCTCTCGGTGGGGTGGCAAACTAGTAAGATCTCCAAGAAAAACATCCAAGTATTCACAAACTACCTTGGGTAACTCAACCCGAACTTCATCACACTCATTGCCCAAAAAGTTGGTGAGAAGGCAACTAAGTTCACTCCGCCCATGCGGATTATATACCGGTGATAAGACTCTATTCACCTAGTCCCCCAAAAAGTAAAAACAATCCTCGCTTAAGGTACATAAAGTAACCCTCTGACGATAGCAATCAATGACAGCCCGATATGAAAACAACCAGTCCATACCCAAAATAACATCAAAGCTAGACATGTCTATCAAAACAAACGCAAATGGAAGTCGACGACCGGCAACCTCTATGTCATAACCTCGACACCCCTACTTCAAAACAACCTCACCACCAATAGGTGACTCTACACAGATAGGAGATGCTAATTAAGCCAATTCTAACCCTAAAACCGATACAAATCCAGACGAGATGAATGAATGAGATGCACATGTATCAATCAATACATTAGCAACCGAATTGCAAAACAAGAAGGTTCCTCTCACTCCTGAAGGCACTGGTATAAGATCTGGTGCGGTAATAGCATATACACGCCCTATAGGCCTCTGATCTACCTGTTCACCTCTTAAAGCATAGGCCTGATGCACTGATTGAGCCGAAGAGGCTCTTTGATTGGCCCTTAAGGCTTGTGCTGACTGTGTAGGCTGGTGGCTTTATGTCTGTCTAGAACCAGACGCACCGGGTATGCCACCCAACTGAGGGAAAAATCTCTTCATGTGCCCTACTTACCCACACTGAAAACAAGTGAGTGGCTCCTCTTTCCTTTGACTCTGGCTTTGAAAACAAGCCGAAGTCGATGGTGCTCGCTACCCTCCTCCTCTCTGTGGGCAAGCTGGAGACTTGTGGCCCAACTGACCATATTTGTAAAAAGTAATATCTCCCTGACCACCTCTCCCAGAACCCGAACTCGGTACTGGAAAGGTGGACCTCGACTGAGCCCCTTGGGACGACTGGGGGTTAGACCGCTCTCCCTCTTACTGTCTCCTTGACTATCTTGGCTCCTCTTAGATCCCCTTATTCTCTCCTCCTCCATCTACATGATAGTGTCAAGGTGGGCCACCTTTTCCACAAGGCGTCCATAATCTCTAATCATGGACCCAGGCCTTGGAACATGAGTCCAATCCTCAACCACTTCTAGAACTCCAGACAACGGTGCTCCTTAGTCGCTACAAGTTCTGGTGCAAACCTCGACAAACTGGTGAATGTGGCCTCAAACTTGGCCACTAGTGTGTTCAACTACACAAGCTTAGAGAACTGGTCTCTCAACTTCTCCCTAACAGTGAGAGGCAAAAACTTGTCCTCAAAGGTGTCGACGAAAGCCTTCCAAGTCCTTACAATGCGCCCTCGCGCATACTTCCACCATTGACCCGCATCTTTCTTTAGTTGGAAGGATGCCAAGGTCACTCTCAAACCTCCGTCTTCGATGTCGATCTCAAACGTCTTCACCATTTGCTATAGCCACTCATCTACCTTCACTGGCTCCTTGGGATCTCCCACAAACTCATCAGGATTTGACTGGAAAACTCTCGCTTCAGAAAAGATGGCACTGCTTCAACTACTTGGGCTTGGACTTGATTTTCAACTCTGAGAATGTCTATGGAATCTTACAACGCTCCAGCTATCTCGCGGGCCAAGGCGCCCATGGTCTGTTGACCAATCGGTTCGGCCACATTGGTCTAACCAATCCCTTCTTTTTGTATCGGAATATCATTCGATAAAGGCACTTCATGCCTCCTAGGCCTACCACGCCTACCACCACCATGTCTTCGTCCTGACATTCTAATGAAGGTAACAAAAGAGATTAGCACATTTACAAATGTGTCGAAGCTAACTCACTTGCGTCCCAAAATGGTGGACAACAGTAATTCATTTCACATAAGCACGTAATCACATAAACACATACGAATTTCATTTCTAGATAATGACCGTCCTGTGGTGTTGCCAGAGTTCTAATTAGAAACGATAGTGATCAAGTGCCTTTCTAACAGGACTCCTACAAGCCCGTGGGCTCGATCAACATCCTAGAAATTAAATCCCATAACCATATAATCACATAAACATGTTATCACATAGTATCACAAGCATACGAACATCTCTGTAAAGTGAGACAAACCCATTGTGGTACTAACCACTTCCTATGTACCAAAAGTATTCAAACCAGGTATGTTCTGACATCAAGTTGTAATGCTCCAAAATAAATACAATGAACCCATCTCATGAGCGGAATTACATACTTTCATTCATTAGAGTTTAATGTACAAAAGGTGACACATACATTGTACATTCATAAATGATTCATCCTGAATCTACAGCATGTGTTACAAGTAAACAAAACATGAAAATTGAATAGATATTCAAATGTACTAAAGGCTTACATCTTCTCAAGTCATTGCTTGGTTACAACAAATGTGAGACTAGCTCAATACAAATAAGCCCTTAGCTATACAAAAGAAAATGCAACAAAAAGAAGCTCTTGCTCCAAGTTCCTCCTAGCTATTGCCTTGGCGAAGGTATGTCACCAATACCTGAAAATGATTTTTCCCAAATAGGGTAAGCCAAAGCTTAGTAGAAACAATCTAACACAATACATGAATCTTAACGAAGGTATAAGTACAATGTGCAACAATGCCTGTGATGAAACTTTCATATTCTATATACTCCTAAGGTACCAATCTGATATCTCTCATTTTTCCTTCTTGTCATTTCAAGTTAATTCATTTCATCTCAATTCATGAACCAATTTCATTATCTTTCAAATAACTCATCTGAGGCTACAACTCCGTGGTCCCCAAATCAACACAGTTATCACACAAATACTGCAATTTTTCATTTTATAAAAATTTCATCCACGGATTGGCACTCATGTGTATGCACAGTTTCGGGACTTTGACCCTAGACACATAGGCCAACTTAATTTCAATGGAATCCATCCCCTATCTCCTTCCAAACATGGAGCACATCCCCTTTCACATCCCAAACAATCATATATATACAATGTATTTAAAACATAGTTATATTCAATGACAACCAACAAGAGATTAGTTTCAATTCACTTAATTCTCATGCAGTTTCTACAATAATCATAGCTATCCTCCACCAATAGCCCAATACAGATATTTCTAAACAGATATTCAATCTAAAGACAGATAATTTATTCAATTTCCCATAGGTGTGAGGTAATACATATCTAACTCCACTTATATCAACATCCATCCAATTTTACATTTACAATACCAAATTCATTTATTTATAGAAAATAAATATTTGAAGCATTTTGGGGCAGACTTCCATCTTTTCCAAATATCAACTCAAATGCCAAAATCAACTATTTTGTCACAATATAATCTCATTTTTAAACCCCATAACCATTTACATCACATTCACTGGAAACCCTTCTTTTGATTTTATATCCCAAACCCTAGGTTTGTCCAAAGTATCCCCAAATCCCACTATTGTTACACAACAATCAATAACTAAGTTAAAAACCATATGAAAGTATAAAAAATCCATACCTCAAAGAGAGAAGATGAGCAAGGCAAAGATGAAACTCCAAAGATGCTCAAACCCAACTTTATTCGGATCAAAATGGAGATCTTGAGATGCTCACTCTTTTTAACAAAGGCAAATGGATGGAGAAATCACTAGAACTAGGTGAAAATGTAGAGAGAGAGAGAGTGTGTGTTATAGATAGAGAGAGTCTCAACTTTAGGGTTTAGGAAGAAAAGATCTGAAAAAGTGATGTAAAAAGTCACTTTCACAAGCTGATATATGCACAGTCTATTCGAGCGCAAGAAATGACACTCGAGCGTCAGGCACAATAAGTTGTACTGCTTGAGCGTAAGAAATAAAGCTCGAGCATCAAGGCGCAATGAAGAAGACCATCACCGCTCGAGTGCAAGAAACGACGCTCGAGCGCATAATACACACATCTAACATTTTTACAAACATTAGACCAATCACTCGAGCACAAGAAATAACCGCTAATACACTCGCCCAGTAGTTTTGCAGGCTTGTAAAAAAACTGAGAGTTTGTAAAGCCCACTCGAGCGCAAAAAGTGTCACTTGAGTGGAGGAGTAAAAATCTGGGCAACAAGAGTTCGGAAAGCAACCAACCAACCTATCCCAAACACAACCACAACCATCCAAAAGACAAACTTAAGGGAAAACAAGGGGACTAAGAGATGGACAATAACACTAAACCATGAAACCCGAGCCAGGAGTATAACAAAGGTCAGATCAAGATCTTAATCGATATACGTGGCACACCAACAAATAAGAGTTTTAATGACTAAATTTTTTTGTCAATAAAAGTAAAATTTTTGTTCCAAAAAATATTTGAGGATCAGTTTCTATCATTTCAAGAATAGTTGCTAAAAAGTCGTCTAAAAAAATTAAAAAAGAAAAGGCTTTTAGAGACAAAATTTTTAAAATGTCATTAATAAATACATTTTAGGGACAAAATAATTTGGTTCTAAAAATATTTATTTTTGAGATAAAAAATTTGGTGACAAAAGCATAGTAATTCTTCATTAAATGCCCAATTTCATCTCTAAAAATACAATTGAGAAGGAGTTTTTATGTGCATTAGGGCCAAGCTAGGCCAAGGCGTGGTAATGGGCCGCTCTGTGGGCCGTGGTAAAAAGAGCTGAATGAAAGGACCTTATAGTTAGCTCGGTCCAAATATGGTTACAGTCACCACAGTCAGAGTGGTGATTAGCTCGGTCATAGTATTTGGAGATGAGGTATTTGGGCTTCCTGCGGAGGACCTTGCTCTTGTTAGCTCGGTCGAAACTGGGTATAGTTAGCTCGATCTCAACAGGCCAAAACCGAGGTACAAGTAAAAGGAGAGCCGAGCTATGTGTTGCATATGAAGTCATTGGATTAAGTATGACAAAGAGCTAGTATTAGCTCGGTCGTACTGTCATCCAATCGTGGTAAAACCATCTCACTTGGTTTAAGCAGTGAGGAGGGTGTTGAAGGATAAGTATTATCTTTCAGTAGTGTGATTCCTAGGAGAACTCTATATGAAGGAATAAGAGTCCTACTAGGATTGTGCCACGCATAACCTATAAAAGCTCACAACATAACCAAAGTACAGGTAACACAACTTTGATTCCCGAATACATAGGGCTTTTATCTATTTGTCTATTTGGCTGACTTAGGCATCGGAGAGGTATCCGGCACACACCCGCCAACTAGCTCATGTTTTTGTTTTCAGAGAGTAAAGCGACGACGTTTGGAGGAGCGCAGACTTGATCAACAGGATTATACAAGAACATTATTTCGTGCTCGTACAATTGGTGCCGTCTGTGGGAAATTCCACAAAGAACAAAACCTCTTGATCAAGCTTTCCTCTCGAGTTAGAAGCAATGGCACACAATGGGGACTTGCCGCAATCAGCCATTGATGGGCAAACCCCTGAGGGGGGTGGGAGGTGTGAAGGTTTTCCTTCTATCCCTCCCATGGCAGATTTAGAACCCCAGCGACAGAACCCCCGGAGGGATGCAAAGGGGAGGCAGGCTAATAACCCCCGTCGCTCTCAAAGTCCTGAAAGATAGAGGCGGAGAATGGACCCTCAAGTTTTGGAGGATCGCACGAAGGAGCAGGATGAGTTAATAAGGAGGATGGCGGCAGACATGGAGTTAATGAAGCTCCAGATAAAACGAAAAGGGGTGGCGACAGGAGAGGGGCGCAAAGGCAACACGCCCTCTTGCCACTCGTAGGATCGTGATAAGCGTACCACACCATCGCAAGCAGAAAGTAGGAGCCTTAGAACAGGCGACACTCAATCGAGGACTTCCAGGACTCGTTACTCTAAGTCTGAGAGAACGAGAACTAAGAGGTCATGTACTGATGGAAGCACCTATCGGCCCTCGTATACGCACCAAACGTCATCTTGGCACACGGAGTTGCCTAGATCATCTGACTTATGAACTGTGCTTGAAGAAAGGGCACGATTGAAGGAGGATACCAAGGCACGCGACCTACGCAGAGTTTCAACCCTTCAGCGGTTGGGCCCTCAGACGCATGGAAGCGTCGAGGTAGGAATGCCAATGCCGCGTCTTGCTTACGAACCAACATACAAAGCATTAGCAAGGTTGCAGAGCTCGTCGTTCGTTACCATCAGGCTTTCACCAGCCCAATTCACCACTTATGAGGGGAAGACAGACCCCTACATGCACTTGAGTCACTTTCGCCAAGTTATGGCAGTATACCGGCGAAACGAGGCTTTAATGTGCATCCTGTTTCCATCCAGCCTTGGCAAACTAGGTCTAACCTGGTTCAAAAGGCTACCAGAAGGCAGCATCACCTCCTGGGCACAATTGGCAGAGGCGTTCGTGACTAGGTTCAGAATGAACACCAAGACACCATTGGAGATCGATCAGCTACTCTCCATTGACATGGGCAACAAGGAGACATTAAGATCCTACAACAGTCGCTACTGGGAAACCTTTAACCAGATTGGGATTGCTCTACGAACCTCGCCATTGCACAATATAAACAGGGCCTACCAGTCAGCAACAAATTGAGGGATTCAATTACTATGATGCCACCCCTCACGATGGAGGCCTTAATGGAGAGAGTACACCAACATATTCGCATAGAGGAGGATATCGCCCGTGCTAAAGCGAAAGCTGGCACAACAGCAATGCCAGATAAAATGACTACAGCAAAAGTCAACACGGTAGAGCAACCTAATAGGAATGGGCGAGGCAGGCGGGCCAACAGAGAGGACCCAGAAAAAAGAAAGTTAAGAGTTCGCACTTCCATTACCACAGTGTTCAAAAAACCAACCTACCGAATTCTCAGTGAGATACGCAACGAACCTTTCATCCAATGGCCAGCTAAGTTGGGAGAAGCACAAAAAGACTATGACGAGAGGTCCCGGTGCACCTTCCATGATGAAAAGGGGCACCGCACTGAAAATTGCAAGCCGTTGAGGTAGCATTTTGAGGAGTTAGTGGCAGCTGGGCACCTGGACCAGTACATAGAATGAGGGACACAGCTAGTCCCCCAAAACCACAACAACCCAAACGGGATGTCGGTCGATGCTCCACCTCAAGGTGTAATTATCGTAATACATGGGGCATTCGAACCTGAGCGGGTATGTGAGCTCAGAGGAATGATAAAAAAGGTTGAGCACTTGAGGGAGGTATTAAGTGCACAACATGCCGTCAAAAAGGGAAGAACAGAGGCCACAAATGTCATATCTTTTTCAGACAAAGATTTAGCAAGGATATACTGCCCTCACAATGATGCATTGGTTGTCACTCTACACGTCAAGAATTTCGACATCAAGCGGATTCTGATTGACCAAGGAAGCTCATGTGAGATAATATATTACGAAACTTTCAAACAACTGAAACTGGAGGTCAAAGACATGGCACCTGCAACATCTCCCCTAATCGGATTCAACTCAATGCCAGAATGGCTAGTGGGCAAGATAATCCTTCTAGTTAAGGCAGGAACCATGACGAAATAGGTAGAATTCTGGGTATTGAAAGTCCCTTCCACTTACAATATAATTTTGGGGAGGACATGGTTGCATGCCATGCAATCGGTAGCGTCAACCTACCATCAAGTATTGCGGTTCCCCAACGAAGTCGGAGTAATTGAAGAGGTCTTTGGAGATCAAATTATGTCAAAACAGTGCTTTGTCACAGTAAATGGTAGCCGCACTGCAAAAGGGTTTGTACAGATGGTCGAAGAGCCAAAAAGCAATGAACTATTTGCGGATGTCGGCAAGGCAGCTGATCAGAAGGCAGTGCAAGACTTGGTACAGGTAAGAATAGATGAAAAAGACCCATAAAAGTTCTTTTTGCTCGGCTCGTCTTTGTCCAGCACTGAGAGAATAGAGGTCATGGAATTCTTAACCTCTAACATCGAAGTGTTTGCCTGGACACCGTATGACATGTCTGGTATTGACCCAAACTTCATCTATCACCAACTGAACGTCCACCCAACTGCCAGACCAGTTATTCAGCGCACTCGTAGATCAGCACTCCACCATGCCGAGATAGTGGCGAAAGAAGTGGGAAACTTACTAGAGGCAGGAGCTATCAGAAAAGTGCACTACCCCAGGTGGATCTCCAATACCGTAGTAGTGCCAAAGAAGAATGGAAAATGACGTGTTTGCATAGACTACAAAACAGTCAACAAGGCATGCCCAAAGGACAGCTTTTCCCTACCACGGATAGACTAACTGGTAGACCTGACGGCAGGACACAATCGACTTAGCTTCTTCGATGCGTACAGAGGTTACCATCAGATCGTTATGTATGAACCAGACCAGGAGGTCACATCCTTTACAATGCCAAGAAGATTATATTGTTACAAGGTCATGCCCTTTGGCCTAAAGAATGCAGAGGCAACATTCCAACGAATGGTCACCAAGATGTTTGAGCCATTGTTAGGCAGAACAATGGAGGCTTACATAGACGACATGGTGGTCAAGAGCAAGGATGAGAAGGACCATCTCAAGGACCTAAGTGAGATGTTCCAGATTTTTAAGAAGAACAAGTTGCGCCTAAATGTATCCAAGTGTGCATTCGGCGTAGGATCGGGCAAATTCCTAGGCTTTCTGGTGACCAACCGAGGTATAGAAGCAGACCCCTCTCAGATTAAAGCAATCCAGGATCTTGAGAGGCCCAACACAGTCAAAGAGGTGCAGCATTTCATTGGCCTAGCAGCCGCGCTTAACCGGTTCATAAGTCAGTCATCAGACAAATGTTGACCATTCTTCCAAGCACTAAAGGCCAAGTTTGAGTGGGATGAAGAATACGACCGCGCCCTAGAAAGCTTGAAAGAGTACATGTCTTCTCCACCGTTGCTAGTAACCCCAGTACCTGGAGAAGAGGTCTTTCTGTACCTAGTAGTTTCACAGCACGCAGTCAGCGCAGTGTTGGTCAGAGCGGGAGGAATCCAACACCTGCCCATCTTTTATGTTAGCAAAACCTTGCTGGGTGCAAAAACCAGGTACCTACCATTGGAAAAACTGGCCTTAGCCTTGATGATGGCCTCAAGGAAGCTGTCGTATTACTTCCACGCCCACACCATAATCGTCCTAACAGCTTTTCCCTTAAAAGCCTTGTTTGAGAGGGCAAACTTTTTTGGGCGAATCTTGAAATGGGCGGTGGAATTGGGACAATTTGATATCAAGTTTCAATCCATAACCGCAATAAAAGCCCAAGATTTGGTAGACTTTGTGGCAGAGTTCACACCAGGAAGTCATCATATCTGCTCAGTTGACTTGACTGGTACGATAGGAATGGGGAAGAAAAGTGCCGCAGGAAATGCGCAACCCCTAATTCAAGATACCCAACCACATTCCAAACCACACAGGCTTGAAGATCAAGAGGGAGGAAGAAACCATGCCATTCCCAGTAAGGACTCATCGACAAGTGAAGACTTGGGGCAGCCAGATAATAAAAAGCAAACCCCAACAGCAGCTAGGGACTTGGAAGAAAACAACACGCATGACCCCGAGACATCATCCGACCCCTCCACTTGCTGGAAGTTATTCGTTGGAGAAATGTGGAAGCTCTTTGTGGATGGAGCATCCAACAGGCACGGTGCAGGACTTGGCATAGTCCTCATCTCACCAGATGGCCTAGTAGTGGAACAAGCAGTCAACCTTGGCTTCCCAGCGTCAAACAATGAGGCAGAGTATGAAGCACTCTTAGCAGGCCTAAAATCAGCACTCTTCATGTAGGCCACCGAGCTAATGGTTTATGGTGACTCCCAGCTGGTAGTAAACTAGATTTTAGGCGACTACGAAGCAAAAGATGAGAGGATGGCAAAGTATCAAGAGTTAGTCAGAAGGGAAATCATGAAATTTGAAGTAGTGTGGATAAAGCAGATCGACCGAGAAGAAAATAGTAGAGCAAACGAACTAGTAGGCCTAGCTTCAATGGTAGATATGTCCATCCCACATCCATTACTGATCGACTTCCTACCAAGACCAAGCATTGAAGAGCCCGAAGTAACTGAGGTATGTTGCACAGAACTAGGCCCGTCATGGATGGATCCCATTATAGTATTCTTAAAAGATGGTATCTTACCTGGAGAGAAGAAATAAGCCAACAAGATTAGAGCAAAGTCACAGCGATTTTGGCTCTCTCCATCAATGGCCTTGTACAAAAAATCCTTCACAGGACCTTACCTAAAATGCGTTCATTCCAGCAAGGTCGAAGCATTCTTGTTCGAGATATATGAAGGCGTATGCGGAAGCCACCAAGGGGGAAGATCATTAGCATACCGAGCAATTTCACAAGGATATTGGTGGCCTTATATACAAGTAGATTCAGAGAAATATGTCAAGAAGTGTGAGAAATGTCAGAAGTTCGCACACCAAATACATCAACCAGTCAGAGAGCTTCTACCATTAACTAGCCCATGGCCCTTCGCAATGTGGGGCTTGGACATAGTAGGACCACTTCCAACGGCGCCCGGCAACAGAAAGTTCTTTTTTGCAGCAACAGACTACTTTACAAAATGGGTGGAAGCAGAAGCACTTGCCTCAATAAAAGAGAAATATGTGAAGAAGTTCGTCTGGGAGAATATCATCACTCAGTTCGGCATACCCAAGGCTCTAATATCAGACAACGGCACTCAGTTCGATAGCAAAATTTTTAGAGGCTTTTGTGAGAAGTACAAGATAGAATTCTACAATTCTACATCAGCATACCCCCAAGCAAATGGCCAGGTAGAAGCATCAAACAAAGTCGTCTTAGATAGATTGAAGAAAAGGCTAGAAAAAGCAAAAAGCAAGTGGGCTGAGGAGCTCCCTCGTGTTTTATGGGCTTACCGTACCACACCTCGGCGGTTTACTAGAGAAACACCTTTTTCCTTGGCCTACAGCATGGAAGCGGTAATCCCACTGGAAGTTGGCCTCCTCACTATTAGAAGTGAAAATTTTGACCCAGACTTAAATGGAGAAGCCATAGCATTAGAGCTCGACCTTGCAGAAGAGAGAAGAGAAAGAGCACTGGTTCACATCGCCTCATACCAGTAAGAGTTATCCAGAAAATATAACAAGACAGTACATCCGAGGCAATTCAAGATTGGAGATTGGGTGCTGTGCAAAGTAATGGGAAATACCCTAGTGCCCGGCGATGACAAGTTAGGGCCTAATTGGGAAGGTCCATACAAAGTGGTTGGCTTAGCAGGAAAAGGGGCATACCACTTGGAAGATAGAGACAGCAAGCCCATTCCCAGGCCATGGAATACGGCCAATCTCAAGCTATTTTATTTTTAGTTTTTCTTTAAACATACTTGTAGTTTTTCTTTTTTCAATAAAACAAGTAATTTTCTTTTCAGCATAAATTGTTTTCTTCTGTAAAAGTAGTTTAGTGAGCTAGGGACAATGAAATCAGAGTTGGCTGAAACAACCAACTTTGAGCTCTCTTCAGCCGAGATCAAAATCTAGGCTGAAGAGGTTTGGCAGGAATAACCAAACACTTTGGCTCTAAGTTGGCAGGAATAACCAACTTTGAGCTTTCTTCAGCCAAGATCAGGATCTAGGCTGAAGAAGGTTGGCAGGAATAACCAACACTTTGGCTCTAAGTTAGCTGGAATAACCAACTTTGAGCTCTCTTCAGCCAAGATCAAGATCTAGGCTGAAGAAGGTTGGCAAGAATAACCAACACTCTGGCTCTAAGCTGGCAGGAATAACCAACTTTGAGTTCTCTTCAGCCAAGATCAGGATCTAGGCTGAAGAAGGTTGGCAGGAATAACCAACACTTTGGCTCTAAATTGGCAGGAATATCAAACTTTGAGCTCTCTTCAGCCAAGATCAAGATCTAGGTTGAAGAAGTTTGGCAAGAATAACCAAACACTTAGCTCTAAGTTGGCAGGAATAACCAACTTTGAGCTCTCTTCAGCCGAGATAAGGATCAAGGCTGAAGAAGTTTGGTAGGAATAACCAAACACTTAGCTCTAAGTTGGTAGGAATAACCAACTTTGAGTTCTCTTCAACCGAGATAAGGATCAAGGCTGAAGTGGTTGGCTGGAAAAACCAACACTTAGTACTCTTCAGCTGAGCTAAGGATCTAGGCTAAAGAGTGGCTGGCTGGAATAACCAACTTTTAGCACTCTTCAGCCGATATAAGGATCTAGGCTGAAGAGTGGTTGGCTGGAATAACCAACTTCTAGTACTCTTCAGCCGAGATAAAAACCTAGGCTGAAGAGGTTGGCAGGTATGACCAAATAGATTACAAGGTTAGGATCGAGATAGGTATCTCGGCCAGAGAATGTTATACTGAATACAAATTACAGTTGAAAAATAAGTGCAGGTATGGAAGAGACCGAACAAAAAGAAGAAGATTTTCATTCAAAATCCAAATCAGAAGTACAAAATGTGGGGCCTCAGCCCGGTTACAAACTTTTTTGTTAAACAAGGAAAAGAAAAATCAGGAGAAAATGTCTTCTAAGTCGGTGTCCAAATCAACCCGGGCTTCACCCAGAGATAGCTCGGTTATGGCAAACACACCTTGGTTGAGCTCGGTCAAAGGCACCACGATAGTCGCAACAGGTGAAGGTGGGATGGAGACCATTGGAGTGGGAGAGGTAGACTGACGACCATGCTGGGCGTTGTCTTCAGGAGCAGGATCCTCGTCGTCCTCTCATTCTTGAAGAAATTTTTGCTGAATGGCAGTAGCATACTCCACCATGTAGCTCGGTATAAAATGTGGTGGAGGGTTTTGGAAGACCTCGGTCTCTTGGCCATGATCGAGCTTGGCTACAGCCACCTTCCATCCACATTTGAAGAATATATCTTTTGGCGGCTTCGCATTGTTGGATGTAAGTGGCCTCCCCCTCCTTGTAACCCCGGTCTTCAGCGTCTTCCACGCTCTTCTCTAATTGGGCGATCTCAGCATTTTTCTTTCTTACGAGCTTGGCCAGCTCGCGCAGATATTTGTCTTTCAACTCGGTCGCAGCCTTTTGCTTATCTGCTTCAGCCAAACTAACAAGACCGATCAGGCGGGCCATCTCAGTATGTAGCTCGGCCATTTCTTCTTGGACTCTTCTAGCTCGGCTGATTTAGCATTGGCCTCTGCCATGGCCTGCCTTGTTGTCTTGCACAGTTCCAACACACGCTTGTGAGCAATGTGATTTTTTTGCATGGCTTGCAAAAGAGCGGTAAGAAACTTTTAGTAAAACCGAGCAAACAGATGTACAAATTAGAAAGACAAGCAAAGGGAGAACTTACCAGCACCATCGATTTTGTTGCTGAGTGAATGGCCTTCAGCTCGGTGAGGCGGTCATGGTGTTCCATATCGGCTGGCAGGCATACGCTCTTGGTGAGATTAAAAGCCAGCGAATGACCTTTCTCTGCGACCACCGAATCAGTGCTAGTAATAGCACGGTTTTTGTAGGTGATCTTTGGTACACACTCAAAGGAGCTAGCTCGGAAAGCGAGCTCAGGTTGTGGGCTCGGTGGTGTGATTTGTGAAAGCACGGTTTCATCCTCGTCAACAAGGCGTGGCTCAGTTGTGGAAGTCCGAGCGCGCTTGCTTGGCCGAGATGATGAAGGCTGGGCGGTTGGAAGGGCTACCACGACCTCTTGTGTTTGGCCGGCTTGTGGTACCTCGACTTGATTTGTTTTGGTGATGAGGGCCCTAACTGCTCTCTTCTTAGCCATTTCTTGTTCAGCTGTCAATGGGATCAAATAGATTTGAGGTAGTGTTGGATCTGGTTCTGGAGAGGGTTCCAGGAGAAAATCTGTCACCTTGGTCTTCCTCCTGTTGTTGTATCTGTAGGTCGGTTCGAAATTGAGTAGCTAGGCCCAACCTCATTCGTGATATCGTAGTGCGGTGCGGAGTGCGTCTAGATTGGGGTAACTATACTGCGACTTTAGATGGTTCAAGTCTGCATAGAGGAAAAAGACAACGGTTAATATGGTTCAAAATTTGACCAACGGAGTACAGGATGCACAAAACTGAGCTGAGGTATATATACCGGCTACTCCTTTATTCCAGTTGATCCGGTCTCCTGGTATTTGGGCTTCTTGGTCTTCGAAGTTGCCCAAGACCCAGAAAAAATCATCATCATTTACATCTTTGTCCGGGGTGTTTCTTATTATTTTTTCTCGGCGTCTTCTTATTCTTAAATAGTAGACCCATCCATCTTCGTTCTGGCTAAGTAAATATTGGTGAAATAGCTCGGCTAAAGCGAGATTAAGGCCAAGCAGGCGGTTTAGCTCGGGGATGTCATTTATTATTCTGTACGAATTTGTGGAAAGCTGGGTAGGGCAAAGTCTTGTTTGTCTAAGGAATTCACAAAGAAGAGGCTGAACGGGAAAACGGAGACCAACCTTTACAATGGATATGACATTAAAAAGGACGAAGCTCGGTTTTTCCCAGGGAATGGTGTCTAGTTCGGCTAAACTAAGATGAACATCATCAGGGATGTTGTAGTCCTTGCGGAATTCGGCAATAGCTCCTGGAGAGTTCACTAAAAATCGATACTTCCCCATGTGGACTTAAATTATGTATAAATTAGCTCGGCGAGCTAGCTCGGTGTTGAGATGACCTTCAGTATCTCGGTTGAGTGTGCAAAGGTGTGCCGGGCCAACCTAGTCAGTCTGCAAAGTGGAGATGAAAAGTGTTAAGACTAGATGGTTGGACCGTGCTAAAAGAAACAACAGCAGAATAAATAGAATCCTAGCTCGGCTATGTGGGATACTATCTGTTCTTAGCTCGGTTGGAGCAAATTACTTTAGCCCGGTTAAGTAAACTAGAGGTTCGTAGCCCGGTTGAAGCTTAGGGTGCAGCATTCTTAGTTCGGTTTTGACTAAGTCAGAGAGCTGGTTTGGCCCCAAGTTATAGCTCGGTCATTGATTAAGGCTTTCTAGTGTGGTAGTACGCAAACCTAATACAGTTCGCTAGCTTGGCTAAATGAAACAAAAGGTTCTTAGACCGGTTGAAACTACAGGTATGGCATGAAGTTTTAGTTCGGTTGTTAGAAGAGTTATCCAGTTTGGCTAGGCTTGCACCCAATACAAACAAGATCCTAGTTCGGTTGGAGTATAATTTTGGATCAAAAGCATCGTTTCTCAGATTATTCATGAATCTAGTGGTTCTACTACATGATTTTTTCCCAGAAAAATGGAAGCTAAAATAGTGTGTTTTGAGAAACATATAAATAGTATGCTACATACTACAAAAACTAGACAAACAAAAAGGAAATGGGATTGAGTTACTTACAGTTTGAAGATGAGAGGATGAAGATCGATATCGCAAGGAAAAGATTCGCAGGCATTGCGTTTGCAAGAATGAAGGCTCAGAGGAAAGGAGAGAAAGAAGATGAATAATAGAAATGGTTGATTCAAAACGTAGGGTTTTTTGTATAAAGCGTGTGAAAAAGGCAGGACTGTTCAAAATTCGCGAGGTACGAAGTCGGCGTCGACAGTTGTACTCAACCAATAGGGGCTAGCCACGTGTCTATGGGAATAGCAAGCGATTCAGAAGCACAGCATGACTGAAGAGACGTTTTTTGACCGGGCAAATCGATAGCTAGGTGGCAATTTAGTTCGGTTGAAAGTCTAAAGTTTTAGCTCGGCTAGTAACAGGTAATCCCAATCATGCTACGCAAATGGAATTAAGGGGCAATTGGGAGGGAGTTTTTATGTGCATTAGGGCCGAACTAGGCCAAGGCGTGGTAATGGGCCGCTCTGTGGGCCGCGGTAAAAAAAGCTGAGTGAAAGGACCTTATAGTTAGCTCGGTCCAAATATGGTTACTGTCACCACAGTTGGAGTGGTGATTAGCTCGGTCATAGTATTCGGAGATGAGGTATTTGGGCTTCCTGCGGAGGACCTTACTCTTGTTAGCTCGGTCGAAACTGGGTATAGTTAGCTCGGTCTTAACAGGCCAAAACCGAGGTACAAGTAAAAGGAGAGCCGAGCTATGTGTTGCATATGAAGTCATTGGATTAAGTATGACAAAGAGCTAGTATTAACTCGGTCGTATTGTCATCCAATCGTGGTAAAACCATCTCACTTGGTTAAAGCAGTGAGGAGGGTATTGAAGGATAAGTATTATCTTTCAGCAGTGTGATTCCTAGGAGAACTCTATATGGAGGAATAAGAGTCCTACTAGGATTGTGCCACGCATAACCTATAAAAGCTCACAACATAACCTAAGTACAGGTAACACAACTTTGATTCCCGAATACATAGAGCTTTTGTCTATTTGTCTATTTGGTTGACTTAGGCATCGGAGAGGTATCCGGCACACATTTGCTGGCTAGCTCATGTTTGTGTTTTCAGGGAGTAAAGCGACGACGTTTGGAGGAGCGTAGACTTGATCAACAGGATTATACGAGAACATTATTTCGTGCTCGTACAACAATAATGACATTTTTTGCAATAAAAATATTTTGTTATTAAAAAATGATTCTATCCCTAAACTTTTGTCCCTAAAACATTAATTTGTTGTGTGGTGGTGGTGATGTGGGTGTGGTGACATTAGTAAAAGTTTAGTCCGCAAAACATTTTTTGCTTTCAAAAGTGGAAAATATTTTTGTACTCAAATAAATTTAATTTTCGTTAATGATGAAAAATGTTTTCTATTTTCTGTCCAAACAAACGGAGCATTTAATGTTGTGAAATTGGACATATGAAATTATCTTGGCAATGTGATTTTAGTTCATACTTTTCATATGGAGATGGAAAAAGAGTGCTATGGTGGAAGAAAATCATCAGAGAAATGATTCTAATCCCATGTCCAAGTCCTCATGATTAATTGTTACGATTGAAGCAACATCTATAGACCTCGCTAGTGCTATGGAGAAGAACCATCATGAGCAGAGGAATTGTGAGCATTTTTCTATACGGTAAGTCTTTTACAAACTATTTTGATTTCTTTTCAATCTAATTTATCTGCCTATTTCGGTTAAGTAAAATCGGCTGAAAAAAAAGTATTTTAGTCATTAAACTTCACATAAAGGGTATTTTAGACATTTTATGTACATTTACGTTGAGTTTATATGATATAGTCGATGATCGGTTCTTTTGTTCCTCCTTTTTTTTTTTTTCTTTTCTTTTATGTGCTATGAATTTTTTTAAACAAAATTTCTCTTTTGTGGATGCAGTGGTTATGCTGCCGAAATGAGAAAAAAAGACACGAGTATTTGTTTTCCATTTGCTTTCAATGGAAACCAAAAAATTTTTGTAAATCAAGCAAGCGTAAATCCTCGTTTACATGACAAGTCCAGATGGTAGGGGTGCCAAAATTGCCTACAGGAAATTGGCACGACAAGTGTTGCAAAAGAGACTAGAGAGGTTCCTCATCTTTGCAAAAGTGAATTTGTATCTAGTAGCACTTGTTCTCACACGTAATCCCCAAGTGATGCAACAATGGCGCTATCAAATTTGCAGTGTGATCCAAAGCTACACAATTTTATGGAAAGGAAAATAGATGTCAATACTTCTTCCAATGTGATGAATAGAGATGAAATTCACCTTTCATCGTGTGGTTGTGTCGAAGAAGAAAAGAAAGACGAAGCCAAACACGCATCCATCATTGGTATACTTCTATCTACTCATTCTTTAGTCACTTTAAACTATGACTCATTTACATTTTGCCCTCATAAAAGTACGACCCTTCTGTTAGGATTCAATTAGGGATTTAATCACATATAAAGCACATGACATATTCATTGAATTTTTTATCTAGTGATCCCGTGTGCACTTTGCCACTAGGATAAGGGAGACAAAGTGAAAATAAAATCACTAGATAGTGATATTATTGTCCTAAAAAAAAATCAATAATGGGTATTATTGTCCTAAAAAATTTAATAAATGGGTTATGTGCTTCACACAAGACCTAATTCTATTTAAATCCCAAATAGAATCCTAACGGGAGATGTTAAGTATAGCAAAATAATAGTTCAAGGTGATTAACTTTTACGTTTTAAAGTTCAGGGAGGCAAAATGCAAATGAGTCACCCTATCATATAAACAAAGCACAATTTAACTCAATTCTTTTGAATCTGCTTTTTATAGTTTCATATACTACATATCCCATTATTAGTAGTAATGCCTTTGGTTTTTGAAATAGTTAGACTTGGATAAAAAAGCAGTGGATTGAGAACACTAACTTGTGCTGAAGATAGTGAGAAGAGAATTGAATCAATGGTCTATGATGCCTCTAAGATATATCTAGTACAATTAAGAAGGGGAAATAAGAGCATGATAATCTCTCATCTGAAAATGATGAGTTCTTGGCTAAGAATAGTCATCATGATCAATGCCACAAGAATAACTCAAGTGGTTTGATATGCCAAAAGACTCGAAAAGTACGTTCGTTGAAAGAGTTATTGGAAAATGATTGCACTCAAACTGAAATTGGACCTTCAAGTGTAATGCTCGGTATATCTGTTGGCTCCCATTCAATTTGTTATCTCTGCGATCATATGGTTGTCAAATAAAGTCTTAAGAAATGTTTTGCAGGTATTACAGGAAAAAGGAGTATGCCTCATGACAAGAAGGATTGGAAGCCCTTGGAGTTTATTATTCCAATGAGCAAACTAACTAAAAAAGCTCGAGTTTTCAAGATAGAGGTGAGTGTTGTTGCTGATTCAAAATCACAAGAAGATGCATCTGCTAGAGTTGATTCGCGAGTGAGTGTAAGAAATCAATGGACTCAACATATAATCGACGGAAATCCTATGCAGAGCACAATGAAAAATAAGCAAACTCAATTTGAGGGGGGATGTTTTCCTTTAATACCTCAGCAAGACGTTGTGCCCAAATTAAATCAAGTTGAAATTGGAGATGGTGAGAAACATTGCCACGGGTGATGGTGGTTTTTCTAAATCTGCACCAGATGCATTTTCTAGGAAAGTATTTCTCTTCGATCTCAATAAAATGGATGCCGACAATGAAATGGAAAATCTTGTTCTTCAGGTTGAAAATAGTAGTTCTTTTCCTCATCATCAACAATTGGTATGTGATTTTCTCTCTCTAAGATGCTATTACTTTTAAATATTTCCCAAGATGAATGTGGGGTAAAATTTAATTACTTGATATTTTTTTTTTTTTGGTTTGACTAAGATTTATGATCTTGTCAAGTTGGTAGAAATGGTTCTCACACCTTAGAATATTGTCGATAATGGACAAGATCATAGATTAATATCATAAATTGACAAGACATAAATAATTATTATATTAATTTTTTTTTAAATTCTTTGAATAATATATAATAAATATATGAAATTATATATTTCATGCGTGTCTCCCATGTGTTGTTACCTGTATTTTTTGAAAATTAGCATGTTAACGTGTCTATGTTGTATTCGTGTCATATCCATGTTTCTTAGAGGGTGATCATACAAGTTGTCGCTCTTAAAATTTGAGGAGAGGATACAAAAAGTAACGAATTTAGTCTTTTGCCTAATTTAAACATTTACTGTCCCCTTGTTTAGATACACAAGGAGATCCACTTTATATTATTTTCTTTTCTTGCAATAATTTTATTTTATTTTATTTTATTTTTTTATTTTTTTTTTTCTACTAGAAGAAAATGAGTTAGTTCCATGTAATTGAAACTCTGCTATGGTTCTCTTTCTTCTTTCTTTCTTTCTTCATTTTTTTTTTTTGTAGATTTGTTTTATCAAAACTTCTATGCTTTATTGTTTTCAAGTCTAGTGTATCTGATGAAACTTTAATATATTTTTTTGTAGGCATTCCTTAGTACCTACAACTGTGAAAATACAATTCAAGTTCAAGAACAAGGAAATGATGACATCCCAATGGAAATAGTTGAATTCATGGCAATAAATCAATATGAACGGTGTCATCACGAGGGTGAAAAAAAATATTTATTCTCAAAATAAACCGATGGAAAAAGGGATGTCCATTTAATGGGTTTTCCTATAGTACATGTGTCACGCCCCAAGCTCTGTGACAACGCCGCACACTCATATAAGTGAGCATGCAAGGCTAAGAATCCAATCACATAACCCATAAAATAAAATACTCAAATTAAATCCTTAATTGTCATAATGCCAGAATCCATAAAAATAAATAGTTCTCATATGAAAATGCCCACCAAATCCACTAATTTAATCCACTAACAAAACAATAATCCAAGTACTTAAATCATGGTCCTACTCTCGGCACTCCCACATGTAAAAAAAAGATCCCGCGCAGCTCTACTCTTCAGAATCTGAAAAAAAAATAAAGGTAAGCTAGATAGCCCAGTAAATAACCAACCATCACTGCTAGCTGGATCAAGTATACAAAAATAAATAAATAAATCGATAACCAATAAATATAATTTTTTTTCTATAGTTCAATAAATGAACAATTATTTGTAAGGTGGTTTTATAGCTAAAAATAAACAATGTACAATACATTTTAAATGAAAAGCCAACAAGATAATTCAAAGTAATTCGTTGTTCAAATCGATGGTTCGATATTCAGATGGTTCGATGATTTGATTCACAAAACCCAAGTCTTATTGACTACGGTCACATAGCCCGTGACAAGGCCCAGAACCACACATAGGCCGGTGGTAAAGCCCCAAAAGAAACTAGTTTCTGTGCCAATAAATAACCCCCATTGGCTAGGGTCCAAATCATAGTCAGACTAGAGTGATGTTCAAAATTCAAACAATACACAACTTTTAAATAAAACATTCGATATTTTTAGAATAAACGTTTAGTACAATTTTCAGAATAGTTTCACCAAATATTCAAATAATTTTCATAATAATATTCGATGTTGTTTTATACTTGACCCATATTTTATTTTAAGAGAACACGAAGGCTATAAATAAATATTTATAATTTTAAACGATTCGATAGGAATAAAAATGAACCAACAGTGATAGAGGGTTACTTACCTTCAAACAGCTAAAATAATATTTTCCAAGCTAATCTCAATTTACCAAGATCCACCTCAATCTCACAAACCTAATAAAATATTACACTGCATAAACAATTATTATGTGCATCCATCCATCTCTTCTTGTAACAACAATAGAATAAATTAACCCAATAGTCTATTAGGAACTCCCACAATTTAGCATCAAAACAAAGCCATTACGGTTTCGGAAATTCTCAACCCATATTATTCTATTGTTGTTTATATACACGTAACAATTTGTAATTGCTTGTAGTCAATCGTGTATCCCACAAATACACCACCATTAAACTTAACCCATCACATATCAATCTCAAAATATGAACCACCCAAATGGGATGCAAAATACACTCTAAAATTGAGCAAAATTGAGACTCCCAACATAGACTATATCAATATATCTATTTAATCATATATGCCCATAAAATCATCTATCGATATATTAACACTAAAATCATAGATAGGAATACAATAAAATAAATCTTACCTAAGTGATGAATAAAGCAAAACCACCACTCTTATGAATCCTCCCTCTTCCTTGGTTTGGGTTTCTTTTCTTTAATTTTAAACTTTTCCAAACCCTTGCTTGCTGCCTTCAACTCTTCCAAACCCTTTCTGCAGCACAAGCCTCTCTTCTCTTTTTCTTTTCTTTTTTTCTTTTACCTTCTCAAACCCTAGCCGCCTATGGAGCAATTCACAGCCTCTGTTTTGTTTGTTCTCCAAGACTTAAAGCCACAATAGGTGGGCTTATTAACCTAATTTCGCAAAGTTACAAAATTACCCATCTAAGTAATAGGAAATATAATGCCATCTCATAACTAATTCTTTGATATTAATAAATGACCCATATAAATTAATTTAATTACTAATCTATCCAATAAATAATCATATTTAAAACTTGGGTATTACAACATGGGAATGGGGTGCTTAAACCATTACAATAAGAAAACGGTCGCATGACCAAAATGTCAATTTTAGAAGTCCATAACTCATGCCAGAATGGATAATGACAGAGCAAAGTAGCAAAGCATGTTGGATTACAAAATCACATGCCTTATGGACTTGACATTCCTCAAAAGTATGCAGCTTATTTAGGTAATTTTGAAATGAATTCACAATTCCCAAAGACAGTGAGTGAATGAAGAACGGTTGGAGATATTAATCTCAACTTTATGAATCCAAATGCCAATAACCTCGAAAAGCAGAACTAGAATTTTGATTCTGGATCTTTCAGAAAGGCATTTGTTGAACTTCCATTAGTTTGCAAGCATAGGGATTTTGATCTTAATGAGCCGTCTTTGGCGTATCATTCTAGTGACAGCGTAGCAGCTATGTAATTACTTAGCCTTATAGATGCCGGGCTGCATCCAAGTTCAACTATTAGTTTAGAAGAAAAACTTAATCTTTTCACCAAACATTTCTTTCCCTATGATCATCAACCAAAGATCGGTCTAGACGAGACATTAAAAATCCTTGAGAAACCTCTGTTTCCTTATGTTCACCATTCGAAGGAGTTCTTTGGCCGAGGGAGTGGGGTATTCAATGATAGCTCAAGATACCTATCATCTGAATTTTATGGTAAAAATCACTCCTTAAATAAACCTTATTTATGCTCGCCTATTGTTGCTATTCCCATTGTTGGTTCATTTCCTTCTGTGTTCCAAACTAATGGAAATTTCAAAAGGAGCACTTCAAAGTTTGAAGAGCGAGGGAAAACACCCATGGAAAGCACAAATAGTATTTCACGCATAACCCATGAGTTTAATTCAATCCAAGATATGTAGGAAGGGTTCAACGATACATCTGATATTGTGGTGTTTCCCTTACAATGCCATACAAATGAAGATGTGAGAAAATGCATTAACACGGAGGCAAATTGTATAAATACAACTGTTTTTCCTATGAGAATCATTTATGAGAATGAAATCTGTAGTATTGACAGAAACCCGGTTAACTTTACCATGCCAGAAGAAGGAAATGAATACATGATTAGCAGTAAAGATTTGAAGTTATAAGGATGATTTTTTCTAAAGGGAAATCTAGCTTATTGTTGGGTATATCTCCTTATTGGAGTTTGAGACCCAATTGGTTTATTAAAAGAGTTTAATTTAGTTTGGTATTAGTTATAATATATTTTTATATATTATATCTAATTTTTAGAGATCTAATTCAATTCGGTACCAACTAGAATTTTGTTAAAACAGATCCAAGATTTAATAATATATATTGAGATTGTTTTGTGTTTTTCAAGAAAAAAGAAGAACAAGCAGTTTTTTTTTTTCCTTTGTGTAGCAGTCGTGGTACATCATATTTGGTGGAATCAAATTGGGTGAGTTAGTGCTACTTTTCGGCTGATCTTCGGAAGTTCTCTTTGCTTCGTTTTTCGGTTCTTTGAAGCATTATCAGTGCGCTTATTCAGTTGGTTGGTGAAGCTGATTTGGTCTATTATTTTGGATGTTCAACTTTGGGTCTGAAGATTTTGATTCATCTATTTGGTGAGGTCTTTCCTCTTTGTTTATTTGTGATTATTTGGAATTCACCTAATGGTGGTTTTGTGAGACCATTGGTGTCTCGTTTGTAATCGTCTAGAAACTTATTTGGTTGATAGTGGAATCGGATTTCGATCCCGTGGACGTACCTCACATTGAGGGAACCACGTAAAAATTCTTGTGTTGCTTTTGATTTAATTTTTCCGCATTAATTTTTTATTCCCATTGATTGATTTACTTGTGGGGAATAACATATTTTCCCTAACAACTGGTATCAAAGCTTACGATTTATTTGAGTTTATTTATTTGTGTAAATCAATGGAGGGGAACGTGGGTCGTATGTCTAGCTTCAATGGAAGCAATTGGGTAACTTGAAAAACTAAAATGGAGGACCTATTATTTTGTAAAGATTTATATGGACCCATTGAGGGTGATTCTGACAAACCCGAGGGTATGAAAGATGATGAATGGAATAGGCTTAATCGAAAAGTCGTTGGTGTTATCCGTCAATGGATCGATGACAGTGTATTTCATCATGTTGCTACTGAAACTTTGGCACATGATTTATGGAAAAAAATTAGAGAGTCTTTATGATAGAAAATTGGCCACAAATAAAACTTTTCTGTTTCGTAAGTTAGTTAATTTAAAATATAAAGAGGGCATCCCTATTCCGGAACATCTCAATGAAATAAAGAGTATTGTTAACTAACTTGCTTCTATGAAAATTGTTTTTGATGATGAGTTGTAGGCTTTGATGCTACTTAATTCTTTGCCCGAAAGTTGGGAGACTTTGGTTGTGACCATTAGTAATTCAGCGCCCGATGGAGTTGTCACAATGGGCCAAGTCACTAGTAGCCTGTTGAATGAAGAAACTAGAAGAAAATCAGCGGGTTCCTCTCATTCGGAAGCATTCGTTGTGAGAGGCCGAAGCAAAACAAGGGAGAGGAGTAAGACTCCTTATGGTCGTGATCAAAGTCGTGACAAATCAAAAGATGGTTCTTTTTCAAAGAAAGACATTGAGTACTATTATTGCCATGAGAAAGGGCACATGAAGCGAGAATGTCGAAAGTTCAAGAACAAGGAGAAAAGGCGTGACAAAAGTGTGGATAAGAAGCAAGAAGACACAACGGCAGTTACTACCGATGATCTCATGGTCATTTGTGAAGATGATTGTATCAATTTTGTGGGCCAAGAGAGTAATTGGGTGATTGATTCCGGTATTTCTTTTCATGTGACTTCTCGAGTTGATTTCTTCACTACCTGCACCAAAGGAGATTATGGTTCTGTTCGAATGGGTAATGAAGGTTTGTCCAAGATTATTGGCATGGGTGATGTTTGCTTGGAAACAAATTTGGGCTGCAAGTTGTTGCTTAAAGATGTGAGGCATGTTCCCGACATTCGCCTCAATTTGATCTCTACTGAGAAGCTAGATGACGAAGGCTTTAACAACAAATTTGGTGATGGAATATAGAAGCTCACAAAAGGGTTCTTTGGTGGTGGCTAAGTGCAAGAAGACTCACACTTTATTCGATGCAAGGAAAAATTTGTAAAGGTGTTATCAATGCATTTGAAGATGATACTTCTACCGAATTGTGGCACAAGCGGCTTGGCCACATAGTGAAAAGGGGCTACAAGTATTGTTCAAGAAAGAGCTTCTACCCGGTTTGAAAGGTACACATCTTAAAACTTGTGTTCATTGTTTGGCAGGTAAACAATATAGAGTTTCTTTTCAGAAAAATGTTGCTTCTAAAAAGGAAAATGTTTTGGAGTTGATTCATTCGGATGTTTCTGGTCCTTTAAAAGTTAGAACACATAGTGGTGCACTTTATTTTGTTACTTTCATTGATGATTATTCAAGAAAAGTTTTGGCTTTTCTACTAAAAACTAAAGATCAAGTTCTAGAAGTATTTAAGCATTTTTAGGCCATGATTAAAAAAGAAACATGGCAGAAATTGAAGTGCATCCGATCAGACAATGGTGGTGAATAGATTGGGTCATTTGATGAGTATTGTCGCAGCCAAGGTATTCGGCACCAAAAGACAGTTAAGAAGACTCCTCAACAAAATGGCGTTGCCGAGAGGATGAACCGCACCATTGTGGAAAGAACAAGGTGTTTACTTTCACAAGCTAAATTGCCAAGATCCTTTTGGGGTGAGGCATTGAGGACAGCGGTTGACGTGATCAATTTGTCTTCTTGCTATCCTTTGAATGGTGATGTTCTAGAAAGAGTTTGGACCGGTAAAGATGTGTCTTATGAGCACTTGAGAGTGTTTAGTTGTCGAGCTTTTGTTCAAATTCCAAAGGATGAGAGGTCCAAGCTTGATAGTAAGTCAAGACAATGTATTTTTCCTGGCTATGGGCATGATGAATTCGGGTATAGATTGTAGGATCCGGTCGACAAGAAAGTTATTCGAAGCCGTGATGTTGTGTTTCTTGAAGACCAAACAATTGAAGATTTTGGCAAAGGTGATCAACCGGAGCAAAAAACTAGTGATCTCATTGACATGGATCCATCTCCTTCATCTTCAGTTGATGATGAAAATGGAGGAGATATGCAGCCACCTATTGAAGATGTGGATGATGATGTTAATCCTAATGAAGTTGAGTCAGAAATTGAGGAAGAGCATCCAACTCATGAAGCGCCACCACAACTTGAGTTAAGAAAATCTACAAGGGACCGACAACCTTCAAGAAAGTATCCTCCCTATGAATTTGTATTGATAATCAAGGGGAGTCCGAGAGCTACCAAGAAGCAATTGAGCATGCAAAGAAAGGTGATTAGAAAAAGGCCATGGAAGAGGAGATGAATTCTTTACTCGAAAATCACACCTATGATTTAGTGAAGTTGCCTAAGGGGAGGAAAATTTTGAAAAATAAGTGGGTCTTGAAATTGAAGAATGATGGCAAGAATCTGAGGTACAAAGCACGTCTTGTTGTGAAAGGCTTTGGGCAAAAGAAAGGTATTGACTTTGATGAAATTTTCTCACCGGTTGTGAAAATGTCTTCTATTCGGGTTGTACTTGGCATGGCTGCTAGTATGAACCTTAAAGTTGAATAACTTGATGTGAAGACTGCATTTCTTCACGGTGATCTTGAAGAAGAAATTTACATGGAGCAACTAGAAGGTTTTGTGGAGAAATGGAAAGAGAAATTTGTTTGCAAATTGAAGAAAAGTTTGTATGGACTCAAGCAAGCCCCGCGACAATGGTACAAAAAATTTGACTCTTTCATGATGAATAATAGTTTTTCTAAAACCACTTCGGACCATTGTGTGTTTGTGAAAAATTTTCCGGATGGTAAATTTATTATTCTTTTGCTTTATGTTGATGACATGTTAATTGTGGGTCAAGATTCTATCATGATTAACAGGTTGAAATTGGAGTTGAGCAAGTCTTTTGCTATGAAAGATTTGGGACTAGCAAAGCAAATACTTGGTATGAAAATTGTTCGTGATCGCAAAGAAGGGCTGATTTGGTTGTCTCAAGAAAGCTATATTGAGAAAGTTCTTGAGAGGTTCAACATGAATAAAGCAAAGCCAGTTGGTTGTCCACTTGCAGGTCACTTCAAACTTAGTTCGAATCAATGTCCTACAAGTGAGAAAGACAAGGAAGAGATGTTGAAAATTCCTTATGCTTCAACAGTTGGTTCTTTGATGTACGCCATGGTTTGTACAAGGCCGGATATTGCTCACGCCGTTGGTGTGGTGAGTCGGTTTCTCTCTAATCCGGGTAAAGAACATTGGGCAGTGGTAAAATGGATTCTAAGATATCTTCGAGGGACTTCGAAGGTGTGTTTGTGTTTTGGGGATGGTAGGCCAATGCTTGATGGGTTCACAGATTCTGACATGGCCGGTGATGTTGATTCTAGGAAATCTACTTCGGGGTATTTGATGACTTTTACAGGGGGAGCTGTGGCATGGCAATCTAAATTACAAAAATGTGTTGCCCTCTCAACTACCGAAGCTGAATTTATTGCCATTACAGAAGCTTGCAAAGAAGAGCTATGGTTGAAGAAATTTTTGCAAGAGTTGGGTTTGAAGCAAGAAAAGTATGTGCTTTATTGTGATAGTCAAAGTGCTATTCACTTGAGTAAAAATTCTACTTTTCATTCAAAATCGAAACACATTGATGTGAGATATCACTAGATTCGTGATGTGTTAGATTCGAAATTGTTGCAACTCGAAAAGGTTCACACAGATGATAATATTTCGGATATGTTGACTAAGACTTTGTCGAGGGACAAACATTTAAAGTGTTGAATTTTGGCAGGTATAGTTGATATCTCCACCTAAGTCGATAGGGGGAGAATTGTTGGGTATATCTCCTTATTGGAGTTTGAGCCCCAATTGGTTTATTAAAAGAGTTTAATTTGGTTTGATATTAGTTATAATATATTTTTATATATTATATCTAATTTTTAGAGATCTAATTCAGTTCGGTACCAACTAGGATTTTATTAAAACAAATCCAAGATTTAATAATATATATTGAGATTGTTTTGTGTTTTTCAAGAAAAAAGAAGAACAAGCAGCTTTTTTTCCCTTTGTGTAGCAGTCGTGGTACATCATATTTGGTGGAATCAAATTGGGTGAGTTAGTGCTGCTTTCCGGCTGATCTTCGGGCAGTTACAGTGCCACTCGGGCCTGCATTGTTGCTACGGTTGAAAGCCCTCCTTGGTTGCTCCCTATCTTGGTCGATCAGACCCTGTTTCATTGCATCTTCAATATGTACCCCCATCTCGTGCAGATCTGAAAAAGTGGGAAAGGGGAGTACAATCATCTTTTGCACCAATTTTGGCTGGAGATTGTGCACAATCATCCTGATCTGGTCTTTATCGGTGGGCCTTAAAGTCATCATCGAGGCCTTCGCCCTCCACCGGGTTACAAAATCCGAGAAACTCTCCTTGGGCTCCTGCGTTGTTGTTTCGACATCACAAGTTATAATCTCAATTTGGGTGTTATAAGACTATTGCGCAACAAAGGCTTCAGCCATTTCATCCCAACTTCGCTTGACATCGTCCTCCAACTTTGCATACCAGATGGCGGCTACACCCGACAGGGTCCGGCCAAATAGTGAAAGCTTATGGGGTCTAGTTAGGCCCATTGGCCGCAGTATATCTGAGAATAGCCGGAGGTGGACCATGGGATCCCCAGACCCATCAAAGCGATCGATCTGTGGCATTTTAAATCTATTCGCTTGACATCGATATATCCGTCTTCGATATCCGAAATAGCCTTTACCCCTTGCGATTTTTTAAAGAGCTTCTCAAGCTTACTCAGTTTCAGCTCTGTTGGGTCTATTTTGAACTCGAAGGGAGAGTCCAGTTGGTTGATAGACGTAGGCGCCTTGGACAGTTGAGGCAGAAGTGGGGGCGGAGCCGGCCCCGTTGGAAGGTCTGTGTCCTCCTGGACGTTCTGGACATTTGGCAAGGTGTTCCAGGCATTTGGAAAGACATTCTGGACAGTTGGTGTCTGCTCTGGTAACGGGATCCCTGGTGGGGGAGGAACTGGATGTGAGGCTGACGCTCCGGCTTGCTGCTGGAGCCGGGTAATTAGCTCCGCCTGCTGGGCCATGATTGTGGCCTGCTGTTTAGAGAATTCCGCTTGGCGGACAGCGTCCTCCTGCATTTGCTTCATGCTCTCTTGAAGCTGACGCATCATTTCCTCAATTCCGGCTACACTCTGCTGATCCTGCTGACTGACTGGTATGTGTATTTCTATGGCAGAAACTAAAACCTCAGCCCGACTGTTCACTGCTAGGGTAGACCACTGTTCTGGTAACCTCCGCTCAGACACACTGCGTTTTCTTGGCCTTCTTCTGACAACTGGGGGTAAAGAACGAAACACTGGCTGTCCGTCAACCAGATCCTCGGATCGATTGAGCCGACGACCTCTTGTCCAAAGTGCTTGGGGAATATCTATTGGGTCGGAAGCAATTGTGCTAAAACTACCCCTAGTAAAAAGGCAAATAAAGCAATAAGGAAATAAATAAACAGATAAACGGACAGCATAACAGCTTAAAGTAAATACACAACACATAGCTGGGCATAACAACACATGGTCGATAAGCTGAATACACATTTTCCTCAATCACTGATCATTATCCCTGAATCACTATTTCCAAAGACTGATTCTGATACCCGCAGATAACTGATTCTCAAACACAGACTGATGCCCGCAGGCCTGATGCCCCAAACTTGCAAACTGATACATGCAACCCCTGTAGAGACACACTCTGATAGCACATAACAGATAAGTGAGGACCAAAACACCCCTATGTTGGGGTAAGGTTTTCCCTGTCCTATTTTGTCAGGAGCTAGGGTTTCACTACGCACGCAGCGGTTTCAAACAACCTATAAACGGGTAAGCAACCTGTCCTAGTTTGGAATGGTCACTATGGATCCGAATATGCACTAGGTCAAATGGTCAAAAAGGGTGCCCCGGTAAAACCGGGGTTTGTGTTCCCATACTGGCAGAGCCCATAACCGGCCAGCCTTATGGTTATGCCTTGACAAGACAAGCCTCCGACAAACCGTTTAGGAATAGCAGATTGCAAACACGGTGCCCTAGGCGCACCAATGCACATGCAATGCAAAGAAACACACAAGTGTAGTCAAAACAAGATATCATGAGTTCGAGTCAAGTTCTCTAATTCCCCAGCGGAGTCGCCAGAAACTATAGACGTCCCCGAACGCCCCGGGAGGGATGAGTCTCGTTCTGTTCGATATTGGGCTCACTACAAGTTCAGGACTCAAATGTTACGGTTCTTAATCTGAACCAAAGAGTCCAAATCCGGCAAATTGTTTTGAGAAAACAGATTTTTAGAAAAGAAGTGCCAAACATAGACTGCTTTGCCAGATACAGAGTCGTCACATAAATATTTTATTTTGGGGGAAATTTAGGAAACCCTAACTCGTTGCCTAAGGCCACGTGTCCGTCATCACCAAAGTTGCCTCGGCTCGAGAACTTGGGTACGATTGGGGAAGGTCACTTCGTGAGCACCTCCGCTCGCCTGATCAAAAATCGGCCTCTACTAACCATGATATCTATTTTTGAAAACATTATGTGTTCTTATTTTGGTTATTACCCTAGATGTACTATGTGATGCGCATAGCATACAAGTATAGACTGGGTCGCCTGAATTGGAACAAAACATTTCATGTTTATTTTTGAAAGTGGTTTGATGGTGCTACTCGCAAGTAGGCTAAGACGTGGATTTGCCACCCTCAGGTGGGCTTTAGAAAACATGATTTTGCCACTATCTAGTGGGCTTAAAACACACATTTGATGAATTGTTCCAATCCAAATAACCCAACCTTCACCCACAGGCATTCAGGCAGTTATATCACATAAGCAATTAGTCTCATGGCAAGCATGCTATCATGGCAGTCACTCATAAATATGCAAGGATGCTAAAGCATAAAGCTTACCGAGTACTCCAAGCCAAAATAGAAGCTCATTAGAAATCCATGCATGATCCTAATCATACAGAAATGCCTAATGCAACACATGCAAAATGCAACTAAGATAGGCTCGGCTATTCTAAAGATGGCATGTGAAATGCTACAACTAACATGTATTCAACTTGAAATTGGAAATACAATGCAGTTAGTATGATGCACCGAGCCCGGTGCATGCAAAACAGATGAATGAATGCAAACATGGTATCATACTGTATGCTAATTGAAACATGCCCTAATCTAACCATCATAAGCGGGTAAATAAAAAGGAGAAAGATGTGGGGTTGGAAGACATACATCACACACACGCACACTTATTACAGTTGTGTCCTCACTCGGAGGGTCCGAATAAATAATATACAGTCCCAAATAAATAATTACAGTCCAAATATGTACAAAACCCTAATTAATTAACAAATTAAATTGGGAAAGTAATAAATTGGCATGCAAGCCAGGAACTGCCTCAAATCTGCTCCGGATGATGAATGATGCATGCTCGGGTTGCCTTGTGCGGAGAATCCCTCGCGATGCCTCGGTTTGCCTCTGTTTGTAATTGTTCTCGGAATGCGTGCCAAGCTCCGGAAGGCTGCTGATTTCTGATTTGCTGCAACAAAGAGCAACAAAGGGGCATGGCAAAGTATTTTCACATATGTATGCGTGACTACTCTTCAGGGAGTGTAGTCCTCGATCCTCGTGCCACCAATCACGCATATCGATGCATGATGGCCGAGGAGTCGAATTGCACGACTCAATATGAAATGAATGCACATATAAACACAACAAGACCTAAACTCTATCATGGATAATCCGAAGTGTCAGTGACTAGGAATTAAGACACGTTCCGTCACTCGAAGTACGAAACATCCCTCGTTTCCCGTGCTCGGGCTAACTCCTATCCCAAGCACAATGCAATATGCATGACATGCATGAATGCAACTAATATACAACCTAGCATGCACAATGCTATGAAATGGCATACACGATGCACGAGGTAACACGGCACACACGATGCTCTAACATACAACCTAGCATACGCAATGCTATGAATCAAAATGGCATACACAATGCATAATGGACTTACACTAACATGAGTGGACCTCAGCCACACTCACATCAGTAGCCATGAGATGAAAAAAGAGACACTCGAAATGCGTGCACACATGCACGCAAACCGAGGACCGATCCTAAGGCACAAATGCCACTCTAACAAGGCATGGCAAGGCACGAAATATAGCATACAAACATGCAAGTTTCAGCACTGAAATGTGATACAAAATGATCCCGAAACATGGAAACATGGCACCCGATGCATGGAATGGCTCCGAAACACAAAACTAGGCATACGCATTGCCCTATAGCTATACAAAACATGCATTATTTTATCATGAAGCATGAATACAGATGCAAGACAGTCCCAAAACATGCATATTTTCAGTTTATAACAAGCCTAAAAAATGAATGCAAATAGGGCTAATCTATCATGCAAAAATGGACCTAAAATAGAGATTAAACACAAAGGGACAGCAGCTGGCCCCAAATGGCAAAGAGCCCTTCAACAATGTTGAAGAGGGACTCAAAAAAAGTCACTTTACATTTTACATCAAGCCACGAAAATAAACACAAATGAGGCCAAACTATTATGCAAGAAAAGGCCTAAAAGAGGGGTAAAGAGACAAGTGGTGGATTCTGTTCTCAAAAAGAGGAGAGCCCTTCAACAATGTTGAAGAGGAGACCAAAAAAAGATATTTTACAGTTTATGGAAAGGTCCAAAACAACTCAAAAATAGGCCTAAAATACTATGCAAAAATTGGCCTAAAAGAGAGATAAAGATGCAACTGATAGAAGGAGGCCTCAAACAGAGAAAGACCCTTAATCAAACATGAAAAGGGGCTCAAAATATGACTATTTACAGTTTGGGTCGGAGCCCAAAAATTCAAGAAACCAGGGCTAACATATTATGCAAGAAAAGGGCCAAAAGAGAGATAAAAGGGAAAGGGACAGGAGATGGCCTCAAACTGAGAAAAACAATCAAACATGAATATTAGCTCAAAATAAGACTATTTCTAGTTTAGGCCGAAGCCCAAAAATGCTTACAAGTAAGGCTTATAAATGAAGCAAGAAGAGACTAGTTTAGGGGAAAAGTTTGTTTACCCTTGAAGAACCAAACTTCAGCAGCCTTTGGACCAGGTTTGTGAGCTCTCAACCTCTGGAAATCAACTTCAAATGGTTGGGATGGATGATGGTGGTGTTATGCTATGGGTTGGTGTAGAAATGGTGTAGGAGCAAGGTGGTTTTGAGGCTTGGAGTAGAGAGAGAGAGAGGTTTAATGCCAAGGCTCCAAAATAATTTTTGTAACCCCTCAAAATGCAGCTGAGGGTTCAGGTGGTCGGCCGACCACCTCCCCTGGTCGGCCGACCAGGGGTCAAAAGGGTCAATCACAATTACTGGTCGGCCTACCCAGAAAGGTGGCCTCCCATATGTGCACAACACAACTATGTGGTTGAAACCCAGAAAAAATGGACCAGGAGAGAGAAAAGACCATTTTTAGAGGGGGTCAAAAAGGTCAGGAATAATTACTGGTCGGCCACCAAATATTGGTGGCCTCCCAAGTGTGTACAACACAAATATGGGGTTTGGGGTTTAAGAAAGTGGTCCCGGGGTGGTCAACATTGGCTTTTAAGTGAGAAAAACGGGCGTCGAAGGGCGATGAAGGAATAAAGGTGGCTTTTCAGAACAATTGCTGGCCTCCCACCCTCCTACAAGCTTCCTAACTATGAAAATAAGGTCTTCACCAAAAATGAACCAAAACGGATGCAAAACGGAGGTTGAAACGCGCGGCCCGAGGCCCCGAAAATGGGCTGTTAAGCACCAGAGGTGGCATTCGACCACTAAGTTGGTCTCTCGGGCCACAGTGTTCCTCAAAAGGGAGGAAATAAGGTGTATGCCAAAAATCGGAGCAAACGGAGGTGGTTAGGCGGTCCCGAACTGAGGCACACGACCGTCGGCTCCGAAAAATCGGAAACCGAGCTCCAAACGGAAAAAATGGCCTACGACCACGAAACGTAGCCTACGGCCACTGAGAGATGATCTACGAGACCTCTCCCTCCTTTCGGGAAGAGAAAACAGAGAAAATAGAGCCTGGTTCGCAAACCGAGGCAAGGCATGAAAGAGTCCAGAAGTCCGGAGGCAAGGCTCGCTGCCGAGACTCTGAAACTTCTAAACGAGCACAATATGCAGTATCACCGAGTGCTTAATCAGTGACGTCTGAGTCTTAAGGTCGGTCAAAAATGGGGTGTCTGCAGTTGCCCCTCTTTGACAGAACTCGGAAGTCATAAGTGACGGGAGTGAATGTCAAAGCCCAGAGACAACCCATTTTTGACAAGGCCGAAGACTTAGACAAACAGGCAAGATAAACAGAGATGCGCCCGCAGGCATGCCCGCAGGTAGGGGCAAAATGCAACCGACAATGCAAGAAGCCGAAGGTGACTCAATGATCATGCAAATGCAGCAAGCTGTAATGAAGCACATATTCACAATAGATGCAACAGTTTTAAGCAAGAATGCAAAGCAACAACTACATTTCATGCAGTTTAAGAATGCGGAGAATTGTTCAATTCTTGCCACGTCTCACACGGAGAAGATACAATTCCTGCACGGTTCGTCTGGTCGCACCAGCCTCAAATGAACCATACATACAATATCGTGCCTGCAAAAGAAAGAAACTCGACAAGCACAACATAATTAGCAACACATGTTCAAAGCGATATTGAATGCAGACGATCACGGCGTCGATAGAAAAGTGCATCGTAATGCGAGGAGTAACGCGCGTGACAACGCGGGTTAAGCACGAGGATTTGACAATACTTGTGAAATGTGCACTGTAGACACCCCATTTTTGACCGACCTTAAGACTTAGACGTCACCAGTTGAGTGCTTGGTGATATTGCATAATGTGCTCGTTCAGAAGTTTCAGAGTCTTGGCTGCGAGCCCTGCCTCCGGACTTTCGAACCCTCTTCTGTGCCTTGCCTCGGTTTGCGAACCAGACTCGGTTTTCTTTGTTTCTTTTCCTGAGGGGAGGGAGAGTTCCTGTAGACCATCTCTCAGTGGCCGTGGGCTACATTTTGCGGCCGTAGGCCATTTTTCCCATTTCGGAGCCCGGTTTCCGGTTTTTCGGGACCGTTGGCCGTGTGCCTCGGTTCAGGACCGCTTAACCATCTCCGTTTGCTCTAAATTTTGGCATACATCTTATTTTCTCCCTTTCAAGGGACACTGGGGCCTGAGAAACCCACTTCGTGGCCGAACGCCACTTTCGGTGCTTGGCAGCCCATTTTTGGGACCCCGAACTGCGTGTTTTGCCCCCCGAGCATTCGTTTTGCATTTCTTTTCGTTCATTTTTGGCAGGTGCCTCTGTTTCATCACCAGGAACGTCACCGGACGGTGGGAGGCCAGCAATTATCTTGGCAACCAGTTATATTCCATTTTCGCCCTCCGATGCCCGTTTTTCGCGCTTCCGAGCCAATGTTGAACACCTTGGAGCCATTTTCTTCAAACCCAAACCACATATTTGTGATGTACACACATGGGAGGACCCTAAAAGTTCATGGCCGGCCACTAATGTTTCTTGACCCTTTTGAACCCCTCATTCCGAGCCAATGTTGAACACCCTTGGGCCACTTTCTTGAACTTTGAACCACATATTTGTGATGTACACACATGGGAGGACCCTAAAAGTTTATGGCCGGCCATTAATTCCATTTGAACCTTTTGAACCCCTCCTCAAATTGGCTTGTTCTCTCTTCTGTTTTAGAGTTTCCAAATTCGAACCACAGGGTTGTGAAGAGGGGACCTGGGAGGCCACCAATATGTGGTGGCCGGCCACTAAAGCCACTTGGCCTTTTTGACCCTTGGCCGGCCGGCCACCTGAAACAAAAATACCTGGCCGGCCATGATCCTCACTGTGTGTACTTTACAGCTGTACAGCTGTTTTCCCTAGAAAATATCTATATCCGGGGGATATTTTGTGGGGGAACAAGAGCCTCAATTCCCTCCACTTTGGCCTAGAGTCTTCTCTCCCTCTCTTGCATAGATTGCTGGCCTCCCAACTCAAGAAAGAGGGTTAGAAGGATTGGTTGGAGCATATACATACATATCACCCCATTTCCTTCAAGTTTTGGGCTCCATATCTTCATCATCTTCAAGCTCTACCACCACCCCTCCATTCTAGAAGCAAGGGGAGGAATTCCAGCAGCTTAAAGTCATCAAAGTTGGTCCAAGAAGCAACAAAAGCATTAGTCCTCAAGGGTGAGTAGCATTTCCCCCTTTTTGGTCCATTTCTTGCACCTTTTGTAAGCCATACATGCTTATTGATTTGAGCTCCGACCAAAACTGAAAAGGTCATTTTTTCTGAGCTCATTTTCTTGTTTCATTAAGGGATCAACCCGGTTTGAGCCCTCCATATTGCACTTGCTTCAATATCCTCTCTTTGGTCCCCATTTTTGCATGCTTTGGCAGCCTATCATGCTTCTGTTTTTGGTCTTTTTACAGGCCTAGAAATGGCCTTATTTTGACCTTCTTAACATATTTCATTAAGGCTCTTTGGCCATTTGTGGAATATTTTGTATACTTCATGTTATAGCCTCTTTTTGAGCCTCATTTTGCATTGCATTTCTAGCATGTTTTTATTCTGTTTTTGGGTTTTTACAGTTCTGTAAATATGCTTATTTTTGGTCCCTCTTCAATGTTGTAGAAGGGAATTTTTCATTTTGGGCATTGCATATACCACTTGCCTCTTTGGCCACCTTTTGGCCCATTTTCTTGCATAAGAGCTTAGCCATATCTATGTTTGTTTTTAGGGTTTTTACAGTTCTGTAAAGTGGCTTATTTTGGGCCCCTCTTCAATGTTGTTGAAGGGCCCTAACCTGTTTGGGGTCAACAGCTATGAGTTGCTTCATAATCTCATGTTTAGGGCCATTTTTGCATACCATTGTTGCCCTATATTTGCTTGCTGTTTGGCCATGATTTGTACTGGTAAAATGCTTATTTTGGGGCTGCCTTGCTTCTGTCTTTTCATTCCATGTACCAATTATGCATGCTTTGTATAGCTGTAAGCCATTTTATGTACCTAATGTTGCATTTCGGTTTAATTCCATGCATCGGGTGTGTTTTCGCCTCATTTCGGGGCTGTTTTCCCCCACATTTCAATGCTGAAATCTCATTAGCATGATTGCTTATCATTTTTGCCATATTGCATTGCATATGTCATCGCCTCGGTTTGCGTGCCCGTGTGCACGCATTTCGAGGCACTTCATTTTCATCTATTGGCTTCCTATGTGAGTGTGGCTGAGGCTCTCTCATATTGGTATAAGCCCATTATTGCATTGCGCATGTCATTGCCTCGGTTTGCGTGCCCGTGTGCACGCATTTCGAGGCACTGCATTTTTATCCATCGGCCTCTTATGTGAGTGCGGCTGAGGCTCTCTCATGTTAGTGTAAGCCCATATCATATTTCCATGTCATTTGCATCGCGTATGTTATTTTCTCGGTTTGCGTGCCCTTGTGCACGCATTTCGAGACATCTCATTTTCATAGCATTGTGCATACTAGGCTGTATCTTAGTTGAATTCATGTATGTCATGCATATTGCATCATGTTCGGGATAGGAGTTAGCCCGGGCACGGGAAATGAGGTACGTTTCGTACTCCGAGTGACGGAACGTGTCTCAATTCCCAGTCACCGACACTCCGGATTACCCATGATGGAGTTAGGTTCTTGTTGTGTTTATACGTGCATTCATTCTATATTGAGTTGCACATTTCGACTCCTCTGCCATAATGCATCGATATGCGTGATTGGTGGCACGAGGATCGAGGCATGCATACATTTGTGAAAATACATTGCCATGCCCCTTTCTTGCTCTCTGTTGCAGCAAAATGAAGAATCAGCAACTTTTCGGAGCTTGGCACGCTTTCCAAGAATAACTGCTAAACAGAGGCTAATTGGGGCATCCCGGTGGATTTCCGCGCAAGACAACCCGGACATGCATCATCCATCAGAAGCAAGGCAGTCCCTGGCTTGCATGCCAGTTTTATTTATTTTCTTAGTTGATTTGTTAATTAATTAGGAATTTGTACATTATTCGGACTGTAATATTTGGACTGTAATATTCTTTTATTCGGAACTGTATTATTTATTCGGACCCTCTGCGCGAGGGCATAACTGTAATAAGTGTGCGTGTGTGTTGTATGTCTTCCAACCCCACGTCTTTCTTCCCTTTTATTTTATCCGCTTATGATGGTTAGATTAGGGCATATTTCAATTAGCATACAGTATGATAGCATGTTTGCATTCATTCATCTGTTTTGCATGCACCGGGCTCGGCGCACCATACTAACTGCATCGTACTTTTAATTCCAAATTGAATACATGTTAGCTGTAGCATTCCATATGCCATGTTTAGAATAGCCGAGCCTGCTATAGTTTGCATTCTTGCATGTGTTGCATTAGGCATTTCTGTATACTTAGGATTCATGCATGATTTCTAATGAGTTTTTGTTTTGGCTTGGAGTACTCGGTGAGTTTTATGCTTTAGCATCCTTGTATGCGTGTGAGTGACTGCCATGAATAGCATGCTTACCATGAGGCTAATTGCTTATGTGATATAACTGCCTGAATGCCTGTGGGTGAAGGTTGGGTTACTTGAATTGGAATAATTCATCAAATGTTTGTTTTAAGCCCACTAGATAGTGGCAAAACCATCTTTTCCTAAGCCCACCTGCGGGTGGCAAAATTTGCATTTTAAGCCTACTTGCGAGTAGCAAACCATCTTTCAAATAAACAAGCATGAAATGTTTTGTTCCAATTCGGGCGACCCAGTCTATACTTATATGCTGTGTGCATCACATAGTAACCTAGGCTAATAACCGGAATAAGAACACACAAAGTTTTCAAAAATAGATATCACGGTTAGTAGAGGCCGATCTTTGATCGGGCGAGCGGGGGTGCTCACGAAGTGACCTTCCCCAATCGTACCCAAGTTCCCGAGCCGAGGCAACTTTGGTGATGACGGACACGTGGCCTTTGGCACCGAGTCAGGGTTTCCTAAATTTCCCATTAAAAAAAACATTTAGGTGGCGACTCTGTATCTGGCAAAGCAGTCCATGTTTGGCACTTCTTTCAAAACCTGTTTTCTCAAAACGATTTGCCGGATTTGGACTCTTTGGTTCAGACTTAGAACCGTGACAAATTTGAGAGTCCTGAGCTGTAGTGACCCCAAAATGAACAGAACGGGAGCTCGTTCCTCCCGGGGCGTTCGGGGACGTCTACATGCACAATAGTATGAGTGGTGTGCATGAGAATGCAAGTGACGTGCATAACAATGCAGAATAAATGTGAATTCGAATGCGAATTTGTCGTAAAACGACGGGCAAAGAAATGTGAGTTTTTGATGAGGGTGACTCAATTGCGACCTCTGGTTTACCTCCTGAAGGGGTCGCAACATGTTCATAAAGGATACACCTCACTTTTGACGAGTAATGATGAAAAACGCATCGAAAGTTGGAGTTGAAGTTCCGGCAGAGCGATTTCGCGACGGAAAGTGCACTTCTCTTGTACTTTTTCAGGTCTCGGGGACTCCAATCCTTCCCAAAATTTGCAGAGAGCTTGGTGGGCACTTGGGGAACACCACCGACCAGGTCTTGTCCCAGGGAGAGGCCATCGACCAGCATTTTGCAAATAGGGTGGTCGGCCTGCCACAAAAGGTGGTCGGCCGACCACTTAGCCCAAATCCGGGGCAGTTCGGTCATTTCACTCGCATTTCTTTAAATATACTCGGCCAAAGCCTCATTCCTCACAACCTCAGCTCCGAAAACACCTTCTCTACCTTCCTAGACCATTTTCCCCTTCAGAACCGAGCTCTATTCGCGTTTTCCAACGCCCCACGCAAGTTGTTTTCGCGAAATCTTTCGGTTTTCATCACTTTGGACCGATTAAATTTTGATTTCGGTGCTTCTTTTCTCATTTTCACCACTTGAGGTAAGTTTGTCTCAACATTTGAAAGATTTTCTCGGGGGTTGACTTTTGTTGACTTTTTCATTTCCCGAGAGTTGACTTTTGTTGACTTTTTTCAATTTTGGCTCATTTTGCTCATTTTTGCTCATTTTGCAGTTTTTCGGAAATGGCCGGTCATTTTCCTCACGGTGGAGGTCCTCCGGGCGCCGGGGATGATCCCGATATTATGGCTTTGCCCCCGAGGATCCGTCCCTTCATACCCGAGAGGTACGACCCTCTGACACATGTGCTCCCGCGGGCTATTTTTTATCACTTCACTGATTTTGATGATCGAGCACCTGGGGATCTGCTTCTGCGAGAGCCGGAGTCTCACCTTTCTCATGAGGCACGAGAGGTATTTACTTCGCCCTTTTTTACATTTTTGCAACGTATTCTGCATTTTTGTACGTTTCATGCCTCTTGCTATGCATATCTGCTCCTTTTAGCACGTAGCATGTTCTGATGTTTAGCCCATGGTACAGTATTCTGTTTGCGTTTTGAACGCTTGAATTCTTGATCACGTAGCCCATAACCTGATGGTGAACACACAGCACACATATATGTTGATAGTTGAACACTCAGCCCAAACTCTGAATTGCTGAACACGCGGCCCAAGTTGAAGGTGAGCACACAGCACACACTTGTTGAGAGTAGAACACACAGCCCAAACTCTGAATTTCTGAACACGCAGCCTAAGTTGAAGGTGAACACACAGCACACATTGATTTTGAGAGTAGAACACACAGCCCAAACTCTGAATTTCTGAACACGCGGCCTAAGTTGAAGGTGAGCACACAACACACACTGGTTGAGAGTAGAACACACAGCCCAAACTCTGAATTTCTGAACACGCGGCCCAAGTTGAAGGTGAGCACACAGCACACACTGGTTGAGAGTAGAACACACAGCCCAAACTCTGAATTTCTGAACACGCGGCCCAAGTTGAAGGTGAGCACACAGCACACGCTGGTTGAGAGTAGAACACACAGCCCAAACTCTGAATTTCTGAACACGCAGCCCAAGTTGAAGGTGAGCACACAGTACACACTGGTTGAGAGTAGAACACACAACCCAAACTCTGAATTTCTAAACACGCAGCCCATTGTTGAGGTGAACACACAGCCCACTGATTTGTTGAAATCTGAACACATAGCCCAAATATTTTGATGTTGAACACTCGGCTCGAACTTTGAGGTGAACACACAGCCTACTGGTTTGTTGAGAGAAGAACACACAGCCCAAACTCTGAATTTCTGAACACGCAGCCCATTGTTGAGGTGAACACACAGCCCACTGATTTGTTGAAATCTGAACCCACAGCCCAAATATTTTGATATTGAACACTCGGCTCAAACTTTGAGGTGAACACACAGCCTACTGGTTTGTTGAGAGAAAAACACACACCCCAAACTCTGAATTTCTGAACACGCAGCCCATTGTTGAGGTGAACACACAGCCCACTGATTTGTTGAAATCTGAACCCACAGCCCAAATATTTTGATATTGAACACTCAGCTCGAACTTTGAGATGAACACACAGCCCACTGGTTTGTTGAGAGAAGAACACGCAGCCCATTGTTAAGGTGAACACACAGCGCACTGATTTGTTGAAATCTGAACCCACAGCCCAAATATTTTGATGTTGAACACTCGGCTCGAACTTTGAGGTGAACACACAGCCCACTGGTTTGTTGAGAGAAGAACACACAGCCCAAACTCTGAATTTTTGAACACGCAGCCCATTGTTGAGGTGAACACACAGCCTACTGATTTGTTGAAATCTGAACCCACAGCCCAAATATTTTGATGTTAAACACTCGGCTCGAACTTTGAGGTGAACACACTGCCCACTGGTTTGTTGAGAGAAGAACACACAACCCAAACTCTGAATTTTTGAACACGCAGCCCACTGGTGTGTTGAGAGAAGAACACACAGCCCAAACACTTGAATATTTGATTTTGCATATAGCTTATGCATTTCATTTGCATGCAGCTTGTATATCTCATTTGCACGCAGCTTGTTTATTTCATTCTGAAATTGAATATATGTATTCACTGTGAATGCAGCTGTCCTCCCGTGTTACACGGGGATACGGCTCCATCGTTGCGAGAGAGTGGTACGCGGAGCTCCTAGAGGCCGTCCGCGATTGGGTTGATCTAGCAGGATTCGGGCCCTTTTGTGCCGGGATATCTCGTCATCCAGCTAACAGGACGTTGATAGGCGCCCTGGTAGAGAGGTGGTGGGACACCATCAACTCCTTTCATTTCTCATCCGCCAGGGATATGACCATGACCCCTTTTGACTTTGTCGTATTGACCGGCCTTGATGTGGGAGGCTGGGCGATCCCATATGACAAGGATATGGGCCAGTGGGAGGCCGCTTGGATCTTCTTACTGGGAGCTCGTCCACCGGTCGACCGATCCTCGGGCCGAGTCCGGTACACTTGGTTTTCTTCCCATTTTAGGCATACTGAGCCCGAGACTCTGGAGGAGATTACACAGTACGCCCGTGGGTTTCTGATGTTGCTCTTCGGGACCACTCTGTTCTCCGATAGGGGGAACACCGTTGGGCTATATCTGCTGGGTGCCCTGGCAGACCTCACACAGGTTAGTCGGTATGATTGGGGTGGTGCCGGCTTGGCTACCCTTTATTGCTATATGAGCGCGACCTCCCGCGGACGGGGGAACACAGTTGGCGGCTACTGGAGAGCCTGAGAGGTACCTTCTTCCCTCTTGATTTACATTTCTGCTTTTCAATGTATGTATGTATATTGCACACACGACACACTTTATACATCTGTCCTGACATCCTGCACTCGGCATTCTGTATTCTGATGGCTTTTACCCCGTTTTCCGCAATTATGGGTTTTCGCATATTTTCCCGTACTAGCGCCAGAGATGGAGGTGGAGGCGCCCCTTGTGACCCCTTACTCGCTTGTTTTCGAGGGCCAGTACCGGCCGCGGCCTCGGGAGACTCTTCTCTACCTACAGCAGTACTTCGACACGGTGCGGCCGTCAGAGGTAATCCAAAACTCCTGATTCCCAATGTTTTCATCTTTGGTTTATTCCGTACATCTACGATTTCTGATCAACCTATGCATTGGTTACCCGCAGATTGCCTGGCAGCCCTGGTTGCCTTTGGGTGGGGACCTTCGATTTCAGTTTTCCGGAGGATGGGGCTCTTCCCGGTATAGAATCTTATTCGAGGGGCCAATGGGTAGGGCCTGGTTCCTGGGGGAACGCTTCCTTCGTCAGACCATGGGCTTTCTTGAGCCGAGTGTTCCCTCAGCACCTCCGGACGATATGCGGCTCGCTGATAGGCTTACTCCCCAGGGTGTCATTGACGCTAGACTGGGCACTGATGCACTGCTGCATATAGAGGACGGGGAGTACGCGACCTACCGTCACACCTACTTGATGCCTCCGTTGACTGGTGTCCGTACTCCCTCGAGGAGGTCTACTGACATGCCGTTTTTTAGTCGAGCTCGGGCTGCAGGCGCCCCTTCTACTAGCAGGGCTGGCACATCGAGAGGAGGGGCTGGATTGGTCCCCCCAATTCCTCCGACTCATCATCATGCCGGATGGTCAGACATGCCGACCGAGTTGACAGGATGGCGATACGGGACCTTCTACCCGATTCTGATAGAGCCTCCCATGCCTGATCATCGATATGTCATTGATCCCGACTCACCGCCGGTATGCCGCACTGTTTTTCATCTATCATTCAAACACTTAGACATTCCTTTATTCACTGATGATTATGAGCTTGTGTTTGCAGCCACCCAGAGAGTACATGGAGGGGGTGATTGGATTAGTGGCCTCACTCGAGGGCATGGTCTTGCGGAGAGAGGCGCAGCTGTCCGTCATGGGTTTCCAGGTACTCTTTAGTTTTCCCATGTTTATCGTACTTCTGACGACATGTTGACCTTGAACATTTTACTGATTTGATTAATTGTATGTGTAGAGCACATCTGACACACCACATTCATATACTGTATCTGTATGCACCCTCATTTCATGTAGTTTGATTGCATCTGTATCTGATACACACATTTTAAGCTGATGTATTCAAATTGCACTTCTTATTTTCAGATGCCTCCAGTATATCCGCCGCAGACCGGGCCATCTCGACCTTCTCAGGAAGCCGGGCCATCTCTGCCTTCTCGCGGGGCCGGGAGAGGGGAGTCATCCCGCAGACGCAGGGCACATATCATAGAAGAGGAGCCTGACGAGGACGAGGACGAGGAGGAGGCTACAGATCGTCAGTCAGAGACCTCTGCTGACAGAGAAGAGGGTTCTGACCCTGGTTCTAGCAGTGGAGAGGAGGCTGAGGAGGATCCTGAGGATGACAGCTCCGACTCAGATGGTGCTGGTGGTGCAGAGCCTGTTCCGCAGAAGAGGACGAAGAGGGCCTCTTATTCCTGCTCTTGAGAGCATTGGTGCAACTGTTTCCTGCTTTATTTATCTTTTTACTAGTAGTTGTAGCACATTGTACATTATTAGGTAGTTTTATTTTCTATAAAACTTGTACCTTTGCTGTAAAATGTTGTAACAAAGGAAGCATGATGGAATGAAACAGCTTTTTTGAAAAAGTATTGTACTTTATGTTCTCAGCATCACATCGCATCATTTTGCAAGTAAAAAGATTGAACGGTAAATGTGCATTGTGTATGTGCCAAGTCAGGTAGCGAACCGACATGACAAACTAAACAACCTAATCTTACCGAGAAACAACAAAAAAAACCTCAGCAAGTTTACAACTCGATAAGCAAAACACAACAAAATTGATAAACAAAGAGTAACAACTCAAATGCATAAGACTCGGCGACTCGATTTAAACAAGACTCGGTAAACAAAACAGCTCGACTAATAAAAACAACAACTCCAATAAAAACAACAACTCGATAAGCAAAACAACAACTCGATAAGCAAGATTTTAACAACAACTTTATAAACAAAGTGTATTTCGGACGATTTGGGCGACGAAACGCATCCAAAACCGAGAGAAATAGAGGATTTTGACACTCCTGGTACATGGAAATGCTAGGGACTTTCTTCCAAAAGGGTAGAATAGGACCAAATACACAGATTGCAGCATGGCCGGCCACCTTTGGGAGCTGGCCGACCAGCTTTTGCATTTGAGGGAGGGACAGGTGGCCGGCCTACTAAAAAAGGTGGCCGGCCGGCCACTTAGTCCAGCCACCACCAAATTTTCGACACGTGTCCCCCCGAACAGTGCCTTATCCTCTTTAAAAGTCCTAGCTCCGTGGCTCATTCATTTCACCTCAGTTTTGCACCAAAATGGAAGCGTTTCTCGTCGAAAATCTCATAGCTTGGATTGCTTCTTTAGACGGCTTGGAAAAGTTGAACTTCCGGGGCTTTGGCTTGAATGCACTATTCACGCTGAGCCACACTTCGCTACACCTTCCTTTCCTTCATACTGCGACAAGGTTTTGGAACCCGATAACGCATGTCTTTAGCTTTGGCGGGCAAGAGGTATGTCCAACTTTCGAAGATTTTCAAGCTTCGATGGAATCCGAAAGTTGTGAAGAGATCTTGCCTCAGTTTCGCTTTGGTCACGCCCAAGCTTTAGGGCGGATGTGTGGACTCACCACGCATGATGCTCGATCTCTGACCTGTAATGGGGAACTGGACATCCTCGGATTGATTTATCGCTTTTCTGACGCCGGTGACCATGGCGACCATCATTGGAAAGGTTTCCGACAACATGCCTTTTGCTTGTGTATGCTATCTCACTTTCTGTTTGTGTCGGGCTTTGGTGGATCTAGCATTCGCCTGATTGAAGTTGCTCAAGGTTTGAAGGATGGAAAGAGTTGTATTGCGATGACACTGGCTGAAACGCTGATGGGCTTGGATGCTTTCCATCGCCGGGAGACGACCAGATTTGCGGGGAGTCCACTACTGCTGCAGGTAATGTTTCCCATCCAATCTCACATATGTAATGCTCACATCACTCGGCCCTCAGGCTCGGTTTTTCTCACAAAACCCTTGTCTTACTTTTCTCTCATCGTACATCTCTCTATTCTTTATTCTCTCATTTTTCATCCCTCCCCAGGTATGGTTGATTGATAAATTACAAGTTGTGGACTCTTGCCCAGCCTACTCAGCTCGCGGCTACTTGTTTCGACAACGCCTAGTCGATGCCTTTGATGAGGGATGGTGGTTCGACTGGATGTGCAATTTGTCTGCAGATCGCATCGCCTGGCGCTGCCCTTGGCTCAGTCTCCCAGCAATGAGCTATAGTATGTTCCGGCAGACCGGGATCTAGTTGGTTAGTCTGACTCACTGTGTATTCTACTTTCCGTTCCGGTTCCAACGCCAGTTTGGTCATGATCAGACTTGCCCGCCAGAGGGGATAGAGTATCCGGCTGCCTTCCCAGTTCGAGGTGTACAGCTTGCCCGATATGCCATAACATGGAGGACGAGAGAACTCCTGGCCCCCGCTCCCACTTTCAGTTATACTTTGTCTGACGAGTGCTTGGATTGGCTCAATGAAGAGGCACAGGTTGGGCCCAGCTTGGCATCAGAGGCTTCAACCAGCTTTGGGAGGGGGCGCAGAGACACCTGACTTGACTATGCCCCGGACTTATTGCTTTATTAGTACTTTCAAGTTTTCTTTATGAATGTAATAAAAAGCAACTTCGATTGTATGCAAGAGCAGCAGAACTCTGTTTTGAAAATCAATGAAATTGAAGGTTGTGGTACTAAAAATTTTCCGCTTTGGTCCAAAAATGGTCTCAGTTGTAGAAAGATTAATTTGAACAAAGTCAACTTTTATTAAAACTTTTCAAAACCATTTTCGATATGGATCAGAACTGGACACGCCTGAGATCTGTCACTAAGATGCACAACCCCGGATCCCTGCAACTGGAAAGTTGCCCCTAGTCTGAAGAGTACCGCGGCACTGCATGGCAACGAAAAGTTGCCCCTAGTCTGAATAGCACTGCACCGGAGATTCAAATGGAAGCTTGATAGACAAAGATGATTGAGATGATCAAATGGACAAAGTTGATCGAGGAAAAGTTTATGGCTGAACTTCGGGATGAAGTTGCCTACGTATCCCGAAGATGGGAATCAAGCCTTATGTAGTTCAGGCTTAGGTTCACTCGAGTATTTTCACTCTCCTTTTACGCTCTAACTTTTGCCAAGGTCGCCCTTTGCGGGTTTTCAACCTTGCGAGCTCAGTTTTTATATTTTCCAATTTTTCAATGCTCTAACTTTTACCTAGGTCGCCCTTTCAGGTTTTCGGCCTAGCAAGCCTCTCAGGGATAATATTTCTTCAACTTGTCTATGTTGATCAATTGTGAAAACTCTAGGCCATCTAAATCCATCAGAACCACAGCTCCACCTGACCAGATAGCTTTAATGATGTAGGGACCAGTCCAATTGGGTCTGAACTTGCCCCTTGGGTCGTGGATGAGAGCTCGGTTGTCCTTGAGCACCAAATCTCCTTCCTTTAGATTCCTGGACTCAACTTTCTTGTTGAAAGCCCGGGCAATTCTGCGCTGATAACCTTGAACATGGTACAGTGCTTTCAGTCTTCTCTCATCAAAGAGCATGAGTTCCTCAAACCTGCTCTGCTGCCAATCTGCTTCGGCTATTTGACACTCAGCCAATACTCGCAATGACGGAACCTCAATCTCGATAGGTAGAACGGCCTCCATCCCATAAATCAATGAATACGGAGTCGCTCCGGTAGAAGTTCTAATTGAAGTCCTGTAGCCCCACAGAGCAAATGGCAGCTTATCTGGCCAATCCCGGTAGGTTTCCACCATCTTCTGCAGTATGTGTTTGATATTCTTGTTGGCGGCCTCGACCGCTCCGTTGGTTTGCGGCCGGTATGTGGATGACTTATGGAAAGCCACGTTGTATTTCTCCAACAAGTCAATCACTTCCTTCTTAAAGTGGGAAGCATTATCTGAAATGACCTCGTTTGGGACCCCGTAGCGGTAGATGATGTTGTTTCTGATAAACTTTGCAACGTGCGACGCCTTCAACACGGCATATGATTGGGCCTCGACCCACTTTGTAAAGTAATCTATCGCAACCAGGATGAACTCATGCCCATTTGACCCTTTTAAAGTGACAGCCCCGATCACATCGATACCCCAAACTGAAAATGGCCATGGCGAAGTCTTGTTGTACAGCTTCGACGGCAGGATATTCATGCGATTTGCATGGATCTGACATTTGTGGCATCGCCGAACAAAATCGATACAATCCTCCTCCATGGTGGACCAGTAGTAACCCTGTCTGAGGATCTTCCGTGCTAGCATTACTCCGTTCATATGTGCACCGCATTCTCCTCCATGGATGGCTTCCATCAGGCGCTTCGATTCCTCGGCTTCAACACACAGCTTATGCATTCCCAGATAACCTCTCTTATACAGCTTACCTCCACAGATGATGAACTGAACGGCCATTCTTCTGATTGCCCTTTTATCCTTGGCATTTACCCCTGGCGGGTATGCTTCTTTCTCCAAGAAATTCCAAATGTCATAGTACCAGGGGTTTTTGTCCTTACCTCATCTACAGCAGCGATTGACTCATAGGCTGGCGCAAATTTCTGGTCAATGATGACTGGACGCATCCGGATTCCAAACGGGATGTCTATCATGGAAGATAGAGTTGCTAAAGAATCTGCGAACCTGTTGTTCTCTCTTGGAAGATGAGCGAAGTTTAGCTTCTCAAACCTAGGAATTAACAAGTCCAAGGTCTGGTGATACATCATCATCTTTTCTTCTTTGACTTTCCAGTCTCCTTTTGCTTGAGACACAACAAGGTTTGAATCCCCGATGATGTCCAACCATATTGCTCCTAGTTCCAAGGCTGCTTCTAGACCGGCAATGCATGCCTTATATTCTGCTTCGTTGTTCGAGACTTTGAACTGGAGTTTGAAGGCTAGAGGGATACGGGAATTGTCGGGTGCTATCAGCAACACTCCTATCCCATACTCGTACTGATTTGATGCTCTGTCAAAGTACATCGTCCAATACTCGTCGTCGATGTGTAAAATGGCTTCATCTGGGAATAAGTATTCAACTGCTTCACCCCCTTCCACTGATTGATCGGCTAAGAATTCTGCCACTGCTCTTCCCCTGACTGACTTGCGTGTTACATACTTCAGGTCAAATTCGGAGAGCAACAACAACCAACGAGCTAGCCTACCCGTAAGTGCCGGTTTCTCGAAAAGATATTTGTTGGGATCAAGTTGTGAAACCAACATTACGGAGTGAGCTAACAGGTAGTGCCGCAGCTTCCTGGTAGCCCATACCAAAGCTAAGCAAGCCTTCTCCAATGGCGTATAGCGAGTCTCATACTCTAGCATCTTCTTGCTCAGATAGTAGATGGCTCTCTCCACCTTGTCTTCTGATTCTTGCACGAGCATACAGCCCATTGTGGTCTCGGTCACTAAAAGGTATAATATTAACGGTTTCCCCGGCTCTGGCGGTGACAACACGGGCGGGTTCTGTAAATATTCCTTGATCTGTTCAAAAGCAGCTTGGCATCGGCCGTCCCATTGGAATTTCTTGCCTTTCTTCAGGAGACCAAAAAGTGGTTCACAAGTCAAGGTTAATTTTGAGATAAACCGTCTTATGAATTGCACTTTACCCAGAAAGCCTCGCACCTCCTTTTCAGTCCTTGGTAGTGGCATTTCTAAGATGGCCTTGATCTTTGAAGGGTCGACCTCAATGCCCCTTTGTGTAATCAGAAATCCCAGCATTTTTTCCGCTATAACACCAAACGTACACTTCTGAGGATTAGGCCGCAACCGAAATTCTCTGATCCTTTGAAAGAACTTTTACAAGGCGGTGTAGTGGCCCTCTCTTTCTTTGGACTTGACAATCATGTCGTCCACGTACACCTCAACCTCTTTGTGGATCATGTCATGCAATATTGTAGTCGCGGCCCGTTGATATGTAGCTCCAGCATTCTTTAACCCAAACGGCATCACTCTGTAGCAGTAAGTCCCCCACGGGGTGGTGAAAGCAGTCTTTTCCCTGTCTTCTGGTGCCATCACTATCTGATTGTAACCTAAGAAGCCATCCATGAACGAAAGCAAAGCATGCCCTGCTGTGAAATCCACCAACTCATCAATATGCGGCAAGGGAAAGTCGCCCTTCGGACTAGCTCTGTTCAAATCCCTAAAATCCACGCACACTTGGATCCTGCCATCCTTTTTCGGCACTAGGACGATGTTGGCCAACCAAGTCGGGTATTCGGATACCAGCAGGAAGCCTGTATCGATTTGCTTGGTGACCTCTTCCTTAATCTTGAGAGCCCAGTCGGGGCGGATCCTCCTGAGTTTCTACTTGACGGGTCGAGCCTCGGGGTTAAGAGGGATCCGGTGCTGTACAATCTCAGGATCGATTCCAAGCATGTCTTCGTAGGACCACGCAAAAACATCTTTGAAATCTTTTAATAAAGCGACTAAGCGCTCGCGTTCCTCTGAAGACAACGTGGACTTGATCTGGACTAGTCGCGGGTCCTTCTCAGTACCAATATTCACTGTAGTGATTTCATCAACCAGTGGTTTAACAAATCTTTCCTGCTCTTGTTCAATTAAGCGTTGCAAAACCGGAGGAACTTCGTCCTCATCGTTTTCATCAAAATTTTGAAAGTCTGAGTTAATGCAATAAATCAAGGGCACAGAAAAGTACTCAGAAACCACAGCTACTTGATTTTCATTAAGCACATCCAAATCGTCCGATTCTTCGGTTACAACAGACTCAAACGAGAAAGAAAAAGACGACCTGGACAAGACTGTGGCATTCGGGTTATCATCCCTAGGATTACCAGACTCAGACTCAGTCGAGCTGGAACCTAATTCCGACTCACAAGACTCGGTGGAATCAGATTCCGGCTCACTACCTGACTCGATACTGCTGGACAAAAATTCCTCTTCATACTGCCAAATGAGAGAGGGTGCGATAGATGCATCCAAAATAGTTGCTGGCGAGCCCGCAGCCGTTCCATTCCCGATCACGCATACCGAGAAGTTATCCCCCAAGCACTCCTGGTCGATCGGAGGATCTGAAAGTAGACATGCCAGCGCTACCCCCATTTCAAGTTCGGTGTCCTCAGACTGCACTTTCTTACTCTGTTCAACCTCGGCTGATGGGTCTGTCTGCTCTTCGGCAACGTCATCCCCGAATAACTGCAGGTCAAAGAAAATTTCAAACCCCAGCACGCGCTTCCTCTCCGCGTTCAGCCACGGCTCTGGGAAGCCACAAAATGGAAAGTCCTCCCCTTCCCGGACGAAGCGTCTGTTTAGGGTACCCTGAATGGGCCTATGCATCAACTCAAAAGGCTTCCCGGCCTGCTTTGCTCTGGCTCTTCCAGCCATTTCCTTTCCCTTCTTTACCCAGTCCTCTTTGGTGGGCAGATATCCCAAGCCAAAGGTACGAGGGTTGTGTGGCACTTCGGCCAATGCTGCGACGCCCTTCCGGCCACTCCTTCCTAATCCTATCCCGGGGATGTGTTGTAGCTTGTTCATGAGGTATACAGATTGAGCACTAACATATACTCCCTCATTAACGGCCATGATATTCTGCACAACCCGGGCTTCAGCCAAAGTAAACCCTGATAAGAACACATCCTCCATGCCGTGCTCGATTTCCAAGACTGGTGTAGACACTTCTGGCGGTGGATGGATTGATGAATTCCCGAAAACAATGGCCACCCCCTTCCCGAGAAGGTACTTCAGCATTTGATGCAAATTGGAAGAGACTGCCTTCACTTGGTGCAACCACGGCCGCCCCAAAAGTAGGTTAAAGGTTGCGGGAACGTCCAAGACATGGAATTCAATGTTGTGTTGTCCTGGACCAACCTGGGTCTGAATTTTGACAGTCCCCATCACCTCCCTGCTTGTATTATCGTAGGCTCTGATCACTTGAGTAGTCGGCACGAAGTCCGCAGGCTTCAACCCGATCGCATATGCCGTCCTTGACGGGCACACATTAATGGCGGATCCCGTGTCGATAAGAACCACTGGCACCCATTTGCCTCTACATTCCACGGAGATATAAAGGGGTTTGTTATGATTTGCGCCCTCAGGCGGCAGTTCTTTATCTGAAAAGGTTAGTGTCGAGGAACCTCCTCCCGGAAAGACCAGTCCAACCAGCTGCTCTGGTGTGGTATCTATAGAGAGTTTGGCCTTGTCCATAGCAGATAGGACAGCCTGTTTGTGCACTCGAGAAACCATAAGCAGTCCCCAGATGGAGATGTCTGCTTGTATCTTCTTTAACTGTTTGAGTACAGCCTCTTCTTCAAGCTGTTTCTCTTTCTGTTTCTCAGCTTCTTTATCCTTCCCAGATGCCTCTGGCTGGTCCAGGTGTGGGGGCTTGAAATACCGCCCGCTTCTCGTCATATGGTCGACCTCTCTGACATACCAGGTGTCGTCTGGCTGATGGTTTCCCCAATCTTCATCTGTGTGGGCAAGACATAAATCATCGTCCTCCCACCACATTCCGTCGGCCGCCGACAGACACCTGTCTGGCTCCGGTATGCTTGTACTCTTAGTACTTTCAGCCCACATGCCTGCAGCATCTTCTGTCTTTGTGCACGCAACACTTTCGGTCCCCTCATGGCCTTTGGCTTTCCGGATTCTCTCAGAATCCCATATCTTTTCTTGTTCTACCTGTGTTAGCACAATTTGTTGTTCAGCTTTCCCTGCATTCACAATGCTCTTGTTCTGAGCGAAATTCTTCGTACCAGCGCTCTCCGGCAATGTAATCTGACTTCCGGCCACAGCTAATATTCCTGCCCCTGCTGGGCTCTGTTCTAGTTGGGACTCTTCCACCACATCCGGTTGATCATCCAGCCATCCAGTGGCCTCTGCCGATTCCTCATAATCAAACCAGTTGACTGCCGCGCCCCCTGATTCTTGGTCATCGAAAAACTGTAGGTTGGCGAAGTCCTCCTCCACAACCGTCAAATCTTTTGCCCCTTGCTCAAATCCATCCCTCTGGATCACACACAGCTCTTCCTTCTCCGGCAATTCTATACCCAGCCCAATCTGGCCTGTTGACTAGATGTACTCACTCGGATCATAGACCTCCCCAGCAGAACTCTCAGACTGTCCAACCCTAGACTCAACAATTCCATTATTTTCTGAAGTCTGCTCTGCCCCATCTTCGATGGTCACCACTGTCGGCTTTGGTTGGGTTGTGGAGATGTCCAACATGCACAAAGAGTCGGTACAGTCAGGAAGGAGCACCTCCGGCTTGGGTAGGTGGGATGGGGTGATATAGATACTAGGATCGTAAGATGCGACCCCAGTTTGGATAAAATTGATTCTATTGGGAGGGAGAGCTTGGTTATGCGATGGGAGAGGATTGGTTGTGACATTGGATTTGTCGGGAGGCGTAATCACCTGCTTGTCAACAAGATCCTGGATCTCATGACGCAATCTAAAACAACGGTCGGTGTCGTGACCATGTTGTTGGTGATACGCGCAGTATTTTTCTGGGTCATGAGAGGGAGGGAGTGGATTTGGTAGTGGCCTCGGCTCCAAGGGCTTCAAATGCTTTTTCCTGATTAATACCCCTAGAGCTTTGGACAGGGGCATGTATAAGGGTGTGAAGGTTCTTTGGCCTCTGGGTTGGTATTTGGTGGTTTGGGTGTTACTTCTGGATGCACCGGAGAAGGGCGTGACTGCCATGGGTCTTGGAAGGGGAGGGGGAATGGTGGTGACCATGCTCACCTCTGAAGCTCTTGCAGTTACAACGCCACTCGGGCCTGCATTGTTGCTACGGTTGAAAGTCCTCCTTGGTTGCTCCCTATCTTGGTCGATCAGACCCTGTTTCATTGCATCTTCAATATGTACCCCTATCTCGTGCAAATCTGAAAAAGTGGAAAATGGGAGTACAATCATCTTTTGCATCAATTTTGGCTGGAGATTGCGCACAATCATCCTGATCTGGTCTTTATCGGTGGGCCTTAAAGTCATCATCGAGGCCTTCGCCCTCCACCGGGTTACAAAATCCGAGAAACTCTCCTTGGGCTCCTGCCTTGTTGTTTCGACATCACGAGTTGTAATCTCAATTTGGGTGTTGTAAGACTATTGTGCAATAATGGCTTCAACCATTTCATCCCAACTTCGCTTGACATCCTCCTCCAACTTTGCATACCAGATAGCGGCTACACCCGACAAGGTCCAGCCAAATAGTGAAAGCTTCTGGGGTCTAGTTAGGCCCATTGGACGCAGTATATCTGAGAATAGCCGGAGGTGGACCATGGGATCCCCAGACCCGTCAAAGCGATCGATCTGCGGCATTTTAAATCTATCCGGTAGCATTACAGCCACATCGGTATATCCGTCTTCGGTATCCGGAATAGCCTTTATTCCTTGCGATTTTTTAAAGAGCTTCTCAAGCTTGCTCAGTTTCAGCGTTGTTGGGTCTATTTCGAACTCGAAGGGAGAGTCCGGTTGGTTGATAGGCGTAGGCGCCTTGGACAGTTGAGGTAGAAGTGGGGGCGGAGCCGGCCCCGTTGAAAGGTCTGTGTCCTCCTGGACGTTAAGGTGTTCCGGGCATTTGGCAAGACATTCTGGACAGTTGGTGTCTGCTCTGGTAACGGGATCCCTGGTGGAGGAGGAACTGGATGTGAGGCTGACGCTTCGGCTTGCTGCTGGAGCCGGGTAATTAGCTCCGCCTGCTGGGCCATGATTGTGGCCTGCTGTTTAGAGAATTCCGCTTGGCGGACAGCGTCCTCCTGCATTTGCTTCATGCTCTCTTGGAGCTGACGCATCATTTCCTCCATTCCGGCTACACTCTGCTGATCCTGCTGACTGACTGGTATGTGTATTTCTATGGCAGAAACTAAAACCTCAGCCCGACTGTTCACTGCTAGGGTAGACCACTGTTCTGGTAACCTCCGCTCAGACACACTGCGTTTTCTTGGCTTTCTTCTGACAACTGGGGGTTAAGAACGAAACACTGGCTGTCTGTCAACCAGATCCTCGGATCGATTGAGTCGACGACCTCTTGTCCAAAGTGCTTAGGGAATATCTACTGGGTCGGAAGCAATTGTGCTAAAACTACCCCTAGTAAAAAGGCAAATAAAGCAATAAGGAAATAAATAAACAGATAAACGGGCAGCATAACAGCTTAAAGTAAATACACAACACACAGCTGGGCATAACAACACATGGTCGATAAGCTGAATACACATTGTCCTCAATCACTGATCATTATCCCTGAATCACTGTTCCCAAAGACTGATTCTGATACCCGCAGATAACTGATTCTCAAACACAGATTGATGCCCGCAGGCCTGATGCCCCAAACTTGCAAACTGATACATGCAACCCTGTAGAGACACGCTCTGATAGCACATAACAGATAAGTGAAAGCCAAAACACCCCTATGTTGGGGTAGGGTTTTCCCTGTCCTATTTTGTCAGGAGCTAGGGTTTCACTAGGCACGCAGCGGTTTCAAACAACCTATAAACGGGTAAGCAACCTGTCGTAGTTTGGAATGGTCACTATGGATCTGAATATGCACTAGGTTGAATGGTCGAAAAGGGTGGCCCGGTAAAACCGGGGTTTGTGTTCCCATACTGGCAGAGCCCATAACCGATCAGCCTTATGGTCATGCCTTGACAAGACAAGCCTTCGGCAAACCGTTCAGGAATAGCAGATGGCAAACACGGTGCCCTAGGCGCACCAATGCACATGCAATGCAAAGAAACACACAAGTGTAGTCAAAACAAGATATCATGAGTTCGAGTCAAGTTCTCTAATTCCCTAGCGGAGTCGCCAGAAACTGTAGACGTCCCCAAACGCCCCGGGAGGGATGAGTCCCGTTCTATTCGATATTGGGCTCACTACAAGTTCAGGACTCAAATGTTACGGTTCTTAATCTGAACCAAAGAGTCCAAATCCGGCAAATTGTTTTGAGAAAACAGATTTTTAGAAAAGAAGTGCCAAACATGGACTGCTTTGCCAGACACAGAGTCGCCACCTAAATATTTTATTTTGGGGGAAATTTAGGAAACCCTAACTCGTTACCTAAGGCCACGTGTCCGTCATCACCAAAGTTGCCTCGGCTCGGGAACTTGGGTACGATTGGGGAAGGTCACTTCGTGAGCACCCCCGCTCGCCCGATCAAAGATTGGCCTCTACTAACCATGATATCTATTTTTGAAAACATTATGTGTTCTTATTCCGGTTATTAGCCTAGATTTACTATGTGATGCGCACAGCATACAAGTATAGACTGGGTCGCCTGAATTGGAACAAAACATTTGATGTTTATTTTTTTAAGTGGTTTGATGGTGCTACTCGCAAGTAGGCTAAGACGTGGATTTGCCACCCTTAGGTGGGCTTTAGAAAACATGATTTTGCCACTATCTAGTGGGCTTAAAACACACATCTGATGAATTGTTCCAATCCAAATAACCCAACCTTCACCCACAGGCATTCAGGCAGTTATATCACATAAGCAATTAGTCTCATGGCAAGCATGCTATCATGGCAGTCACTCACACATATGCAAGGATGCTAAAGCATAAAGCTTACCGAGTACTCCAAGCCAAAACAGAAGCTAATTAGAAATCCATGCAAGATCCTAATCATACAGAAATGCCTAATGCAACACATGCAAAATGCAACTAAGATAGGCTCAGCTATTCTAAAGATGGCATGTGAAATGCTACAACTAATATGTATTCAACTTGGAATTGGAAATACAATGCAGTTAGTATGATGCGCCGAGCCCGGTGCATGCAAAACAGATGAATAAATGCAAACATGGTATTATACTGTATGCTAATTGAAACATGCCCTAATCTAACCATCATAAGCGGGTAAATAAAAGGGAGAAAGACATGGGGTTGGAAGACATACATCACACACACGCACACTTATTACAGTTGTGCCCTCACTCGGAGGGTCCGAATAAATAATATACAGTCCCAAATAAATAATTACAGTCCAAATATGTACAAAATCCTAATTAATTAACAAATTAAATTGGGAAAATAATAAATTGGCATGCAAGCCAGGGACTGCCTCAAATCTGCTCCGGATGATGAATGTTGCATGCTCGGGTTTCCTTGTGCGGAGAATCCCTCGCGATGCCCCGGTTTGCCTCTGTTTGCAATTGTCTCGGAATGCGTGCCAAGCTCCGGAAGGCTGCTGATTTCTGATTTGCTGCAACAGAGAGCAACAAAGGGGCATGGCAAAATATTTTCACATATGTATGCATGACTACTCTTCAGGGAGTGTAGTCCTCGATCCTCGTGCCACCAATCACGCATATCGATGCATGATGGCCGAGGAGTCGAATTGCACGACTCAATATGAAATGAATGCACATATAAACATAACAAGACCTAAACTCCATCATGGATAATCCGGAGTGTCGGTGACTAGGAATTGAGACACGTTCCGTCACTCGAAGTACGAAACGTCCCTCATTTCCCGTGCTCGGGCTAACTCCTATCCCAAGCACAATGCAATATGCATGACATGCATGAATGCAACTAATATACAACCTAGCATGCACAATGCTATGAAATCGCATACACGATGCACAAGGTAACATGACACACATGATGCTCTAACATACAACCTAGCATACACAATGCTATGAATCAAAATGGCATACACAATGCATAATGGACTTACACCAACATGAGTGGACCTCAGCCACACTCACATCAGTAGCCATGAGATGAAAAAAGAGACACTCGAAATGCGTGCACACATGCACGCAAACCGAGGACCGATCCTAAGGCACAAATGCCACTCTAACAAGGCATGGCAAGGCATGAAATATAGCATACAAACATGCAAGTTTCAGCACTTAAATGTGATGCAAAATGATCCCGAAACATGGAAACATGGCACCCGATGCATGGAATGGCTCCGAAACACAAAACTAGGCATACGCATTGGCCTATAGGTATACAAAACATGCATTATTTTATCATGAAGCATGAAGACAAATGCAAGACAGTCCCAAAACATTCATATTTCCAGTTTATAACAAGCCTCAAATATGAATGCAAATAGGGCTAATCTATCATGCAAAAATGGCCCTAAAATAGAGATTAAACACAAAGGGATAGCAGATGGCCGCAAATGGCAAAGAGCCCTTCAACAAAGTTGAAGAGGGGCTCCAAAAAAGTCACTTTACAGTTTACATAAAGCCACAAAAATAAACAAAAATGAGGCCAAACTATTATGCAAGAAAAGGCCTAAAAGAAGGGTAAAGAGACAAGTGGTGGATTCTGTTCTCAAACAGAGGAGAGCCCTTCAACAATGTTGAAGAGGGGCCCAAAAAAAGATATTTTACAGTTTATGGAAAGGTCCAAAACAACTCAAAAATAGGCCTAAAATACTATGCAAAAATTGGCCTAAAAGAGAGATAAAGAAGCAAGTGATAGCAGGAGGCCTCAAACAGAGAAAGACCCTTAATCAAACATGGAAAGGGGCTCAAAATATGACTATTTACAGTTTGGGTCGGAGCCCAAAAATTCAAGAAACCAGGGCTAACATATTATGCAAGAAAAGGGCCAAAAGAGAGATAAAAGGGAAAGGGACAGGAGATGGCCTCAAACTGAGAAAAACAATCAAACATGAATATTAGCTCAAAATAAGACTATTTCTAGTTTAGGCCGAAGCCCAAAAATGCTTACAAGTAAGGCTTATAAATGAAGCAAGAAGAGACTAGTTTAGGGGAAAAGTTTGTTTACCCTTGAAGAACCAAACTTCAGCAGCCTTTGGACCAGGTTTGTGAGCTCTCAACCTCTGGAAATCAGCTTCAAATGGTTGGGATGGATGATGGTGGTGTTATGCTATGGGTTGGTGTAGAAATGGTGTAGGAGCAAGGTGGTTTTGAGGCTTGGAGTAGAGAGAGAGAGAGATTTAATGCCAAGGCTCCAAAACAATTTTTGTAACCCCTCAAAATGCAGCTGAGGGGCTGGTTATATAGGCAAAGGAATGGAGGAAAAGGGGGGGAAATGAAATTCAAATTTCCCTCCCAAAAGAGTCCCCCTCGGATACAGGATCTGGGGGGAAAAAGAGGTCAGATTTGTAAGGAACCAGGTGAGGGGGTCCTGGCCGGCCAGGTTTTGAGGGTTCAGGTGGTCGGCTGACCACCTCCCCTGGTCGGCCGACCAGGGGTCAAAAGGGTCAATCACAATTACTGGTCGGCCTACCCAGAAAGGTGGCCTCCCATGTGTGCACAACACAACTATGTGGTTGAAACCTAGAAAAAGTGGACCAGGAGAGAGAAAAGACCATTTTTAGAGGGGGTCAAAAAGGTCAGGAACAATTACTGGTCGGCCACCAAATATTGGTGGCCTCCCAGGTGTGTACAACACAAATATGGGGTTTGGAGTTCAAGAAAGTGGTCCCGGGGTGGTCAACATTGGCTTTTAAGTGAGGAAAACGAGCGTCGGAGGGCGATGAAGGAATAAAGCTGGCTTTTCAGAACAATTGCTAGCCTTCCACCCTCCTATAAGCTTCCTAACTATGAAAATAAGGTCTCCACCAAAAATGAACCAAAACGGATGCAAAACGGAGGTTCGGGGACCGAAACGCGCGGCTCGAGGCCCCGAAAATGGGCTGTTAAGCACCGGAGGTGGCATTCGACCACGAAGTTGGTCTCTCAGGACACAGTGTTCCTCAAAAGGGAGGAAATAAGGTGTATGCCAAAAACCGGAGCAAACAGAGGTGGTTAGGCGGTCCCAAACCGAGGCACACGGCCGTCGGCTCCGAAAAATCGGAAACCGGGCTCCAAACGGGAAAAATGGCCTACGACCACGAAACGTAGCCTACGGCCACTGAGAGATGATCTACGAGACCCCTCCCTCCCTTTGGGAAGAGAAAACAGAGAAAACAGAGCTTGGTTCGCAAACCGAGGCAAGGCACGAAAGAGTCCGAAAGTCCGGAGGCAAGGCTCGCAGCCGAGACTCTGAAACTTCTGAACGAGCACAATATGCAGTATCACCGAGCGCTTAATCAGTGACATCTGAGTCTTAAGGTCGGTCAAAAATAGGGTGTCTACAATCAGCTTCAGTTGTTTGTAGGTACACACTTTTTGTTAAAAATAAGGTTATATGACAATTTTTTCTAATGGTGCAAAACCTAAGACTATTTTTTTTTTTCGAATTTCCAGCTCGAGATTTCTTTACTTTATTTCATTAGCAAGTGAAGTCAATAAAAAAAATCATGTAATATATTTGGATGTTCAGACAATTTTGATGACTTTGACTATTTGGTTTTTTTTCTTGTCCAAGTTGAGCTATGATAACCATTGTTGGACACTGTACAATTTTCTTTTACGTAGTTCAAACTTTTATAAATAAACTAGTAAAAGTGCAAGTGCGATGCACGTGAAGATTTTATAAAGTTTTCATTTAGAAATACTAAATTAAGGAATATCTAGTAACTATTTTCCCTATGAGAATCATTTATGAGAATGAAATCTGCAATATTAATAGAAACCCGGTTGACTTTACCATACTAGAAGAAGGAAAATGAATACTTTATTAGCAATCAAAATTTGAAATTTCAAAAGAAGATTTCTTCAAAAGATGAATACTTGATTAGCTTGAGCTTTCTTTGCTTTATTTTCATTAGCAAGTGAAGGCAATAAAACAATCATTTAATATATTTGGATGTTCAGACAGTTTCGATGACTTTGACTATTTGCTCTTTCTTTCTTGTCCAAGTTGAGCTACGGTAACCATTGTTGGAGACTAGATACAATTTTCTTTTACTTAGCTTAAACTTTTATAAATAAACTAATAAAAGTGCACATGTGATGCACGTGAAGAGTTTAGAAAGTTTTCATTTTAGAAATACTAAATTAAGTAACATCTAGCAATTTAGCACATGAGTTGTATGTGTTTTTTATTTCTTTTTTCTTTTTTTCATGATATAGAATAAAATTGATATTTAAAATGTTTTCTTGTAAAAGTTATTTTTCTCTTTTTGATTTCTTTTTTTATTTCATGATATAGAATAATATTGCTATTTAAAACATCAAATGTTTTCTTGTAAAAGCTGTTTCTCTCTTTCTGATTTTATTTCATACTTGCATATAATTGTAAGGCCATGTTTGGCTATACAAATAAGAGACAACAAAATAGTTTGATATTAGTTTTTCTTTTCTTTACTTGTAAGCAAAGTTGTTTTCCTCATCTTGTACCCTCACTTGTTTTATTAATAAATTCACTTTTTATTGTTGATAAAAATAAATTTAAAAAAAAAAAGTGGCAACAAGAATAAGGCATTTTCTTGATCGCAATATTTACTATGCAGTTGGTTTAAATGGGATACAATCAACTATGTGACCTAATTGAGTATGAATTCAAACAATTGAGTTCATATAATTTCTGAATGTTGGAAACACTTTCTTGAGCTTGTCATAATTGATCCTGCAGTAATTGCTCCTTGCATTAATGAACAGAGCATAAACTACATTATCTATTGAAGCGAAACAAAAAAAATAAAATGTGTTAAAGAATGGTAATCTAAATGTAGAAAACTATCGAAACACAAGAACTTGATGTTGCTAGTTTGCTCTTGAATTTGCATGCCCACAAAAAAATCATGGACAATAACCTAAACTCAATATCCTTGATCAAATGATATTGGTAATAAGTCATGTCAAAAAATTAGATTCAAACCAATATCAGAATCCAAAAATATAACCTAAACTCAGTATCCTTGATCAAATGATATTGGTAATAACCTCAAGGGGTTGGCCTAGTGGCTTGAGGCCTGTGACTTAGGGGTTTACTCCCTCTAGGTCTCAAGTTTGATTCCTCCAATTAACATAAAACCCTTGAGGCCACGGACCACAGGGAAACTTGTTTTGAAATGCTTGTTTAGACTGTAGGGACTTGATTTGGTGCGCAAAAACTAGTTCAAGATACCCTGCATAACCCTTCCAAAAAATGATATTGGTAATAAGGCTTTCAGAAAATTAGATTCAAACCAATATCAGAATCCAAAAATATTTACACCAGAGACAATATTTAGATGGGTGACACAAATCTAATCTAATCCTTATCAGCTTAAACATAAGTATTTTGTTGTGATGGTTCTTATTGAAGCATAACCATTTGACTTATACAAATATAACTATCATTTATCAATCACATATATGAATAAAAGAAATTAATTTTTGCAATAAGAAATTAACTTTTGCAATTGGATTAGATCAATAAATATCATCCATGAACACAAGTTGTTCAAGTACAGTGAGATAAACAAAACAAAACAAAGCAAACTGTTCACGTTATATTGTGACCTCTTAGACTAGTTTTTCTATGACTATAAATCATCATCATTCTCATTGTTGTAAAATATGAATCTCTTAAGCCCAATAACAATGTGTTACACCACCCACTCTTTCAAGAACTTAACCATGTCATACACTATGGTGCAGGTGCAGGTGCACAGTAGTAACTTCGGTTCTTGAAATAAGATTTTTTTTTTTAAAAAAAAAGAGTGAAAATTATCAAGATGCCCAATGGCAAGCCAATCCTAAAATAGATAAAATACCATATACATTAAATAAAAGATAATTAACAAATATACCCCTGAAATTTGTGAAAAATACGAATTATACCCTCACATTTTGAAAATTATAAATACCTCATCAAAAATTTTCATTTAACTAAACAAAAAAAATTAAATAAAATTACCTAAATACCTTCTATTGTCAAAATATAATTATCATATTGTCTTCATTTTCATCCACTCACTACCAAATCTCTTAATAACCCTTAGGGGATATATTTGTAATTTATCCTAAAATAAAATATATAGAAAAATTTGGTACGAATAATCATGTTATACATTAGCAATCAACATTGAAGTGAAAATTAACACATATATAATTGATTTCTAAACTTGTTTCTAAAGAAGTATAACAGTACATTGTACAATTAAATAATCTTTATTATGTGCTAAATTCAAATGGTTCTACGAAGAACATTTTAATATTTTCGGGGACGGTTTACGCATTAACACATTAAAAATACATTAGATTGCAAAAAGCCTTGATTATAAGAAGGAAAGAATTAGTACAAAATAGAGAACAGTCAAGAGCAACAAATTGAGCTTGCTACAATAAGTAACTCAAGAATACCACTGTGTTTCTTGTCCTATCTTCTCTTTATGGAGACCCAACCCAACCATGATATATGAAAGCCTGCACTCGAAACAAAGTTAGAGTAAATGTTAAAACAGAGTATCAATAATTTTTAATTTAATTTTTTAAATCATGTCTGAAATCATTATGAAAGGGGTAGATCCAAAGCAAACATGGATAATGTCATCTACCTTAATGTTGTGTTTGGTTGAGGGATTTGAAGAAGGATTTGGAAATGAAAAGGGAAATGGAAAGGGAAAGGGAAAAGGTAGGTGAAATGTGAATAAAACATGCCTATATTTCATCTAATTTCACACCCCTTTTCCCTTTCCCTTTCCAAATCTCTCCCCAAATCCCCCAACCAAATACAGCATAAAGCAAACAGGGCAGTTGTAGTGCACTGGTCCTTCCAAATAAGGATGCCTATTCTTGAAAAGAATCGAGTTGTAGTATCCTGAGTGGTATATCCACAATATTATTAGCATAGAAAATTAAAATGATAAAACACCCATTCATGTAATCGAAAAAGCTATATGACATATCACAAGTAGAGAACATAGCATAATAGAAGCAATAATAACTTCTGTCATTTATTGTAATGGGTAAAATTCTCCCGATCACCAATTTTGCAACAAAAGCACATATGAGTTGAGATGTATAGCAAAATAGTACAAACTATGCAATGTATTGCACAAAGGTAGATAAACAAAGAACAAGAGAATAAAATGAGTATGTGATTTCAGACATTTGTTCCCAAGTGTACATGACAATCTTTTAACCATTTAATTCTTGTACTAATGGAAAATCTGTTGAAAAAATAACGGTTTTTTGGTGACTTTAATGCAATATTAAAGTGGGTGTCAATCCTTATTGGAGGTGGATTAAATTAGATTTAGATTCTTTGTAATGAAATCTTTACACCACAAAAAGAATGACCAAAAACCATTACGATTTGACTAAGAAATTGACTCATTAAGTTAGCCTCATGAAAAAGGTTTTGGAAAAGGTGTAAAACCTTGCATCCCACATTGATTGTAGAGGAGAGCATTGATGGGTATTTAAATCCCATTTTTTTCCTAAGGGTGTGACCCCTCTGGGGCATCCAAAATTTTTGAAGGAAGTGAGTTATTGATGCTTCAAGGATAGACTTAGGCCGAGGCTATGGTCCACGTTGGTTATGAAAAAATTGCCACACGCGCGCGCCCGCTCAGACCGGACAGGGCTAGGTCCGAATCCGTGGTCCATGGTCTATGGGTTGTGGATCGTGGACCTTGGACCTGAGGCTTGAGGCTTGATCGTGGATCTGGGTGTTAAGATTACCAGAACATCTGATGGTATTGTACTTTCTCAATCTCACTATATTGAGAAAATACATAAGAAATTTGGTAAATCAGATACAAGTACGTCTAGGACACCAGTAGACTTAAGTCTGCACTTGACCAAGAATAATAATGAGAGTGTCTCTCAGCTAGAATATTCTAGGGTTATTGGAAGTTTGATGTATCTGATGAGCTGTACAAGGCCGAATATAGCCTACTCTGTTAGCAAGCTTAATAGATACAAGAGTAATCCGAATGTTACTCATTGAAGGGGCATTATGCGGGTGTTCGGTTATCAACACTACACCCGGGGTTGTAGGCTGCATTATACCAGATACCCAACGGTACTAGAAGAATATAGTGACGCTAATTGGATATCTGATATAAAGGACTCCAAATCCACTAGTAGTTATATGTTTACCCTCGGAGGGGCAGTCGTGTCTTGAAAATCTTCCAAGCAAACGTGTATATCAAGATCAACGATGAAATTTGAGTTTATTGCTTTGGATAAAGCAATTGAAGAAGCTTAATGGCTTCGCCAGTTTGTTGAGGATATTCCACGTTGGTCGAAACCTGTGCCAGCCATCTGTATTCATTGTGACAACCAATCGACGATTGGATGGGCATAGAGTAATATGTATAATGAAAAGTCTAGACATATCCGTTGTAGACATAATTCCATACGACAACTACTCTCAAACAGAGTTGTCACTTTAGACTATGTAAAGTCTACGGACAACATTGCGGATCCGCTAACTAAATGATTAAATCGAGTGTTAGTAGAGAAGTCGTTCGAAGGAATAGGTTTAAGGCCTTTAGTGTAAGGAGTTACCGGAATGGAAACCCAACCTAGTTGACCGGAGATCCTAAGATCTAGATTCAATGGGACAACCTAATTGCGTGTAACGGTGGTATATCACTGAGGAGGTAAAACCTCCAACCATTCCTTTTATCAATGATACCTACAAGTGTAGAGGTTAAGCTGAGCTTTTAATGACTCTAGTGTGTTGGGTTGTTGAGCTGAGTATAGCAGGATATCCAAGTGGAGTCACCTATGTGAGTGCGAAGTGGGTCACTTCTATAAAAATTGACAGGGCTTAATTCTTTAAAGCACTCACTAAACCAGGATAGTATTCCAGTGCCAAACCGGACACAATAATGAAAACAAAATGATGGTTGAAGTAATTCCTGTGTGAGGTCTATTGTCTCAGTTTACATAAACGGCAGAACAATTCAAGAGTTCATGTTCACTGGGCAGCCAGTAAATCTAATAGACTTCACTAGGAGGAGTTCAAAGCCAAAGCTACCCTTTCCAATGCCGGGGTTATTCTGTTGCACTCTTTTAGAGTCTTTGTTGTTGAGCGTTGTCTGCTTGTTATTATGCAGTCAATTTGTATTCATGTGGGGGATTATTGGAAAAATAATGATTTTTGGTGACTTTAATGCAATATTGAAGTGGGTGTCAATCCTTATTAGAGGTGGATTAAAGTGGGTTTAGATTTTTTGTAATGAAATCTTTACACCACAAAAAGAATGACCAAAAACTATTAAGGTTTGAATAAGAAATTGGCTCATTAAGTTGGCCTCATGAAGGCGTTGGAAAAGGTGTAAAACCTTACATCCCATGCTGATTGTAGAGGAGAGCATTAATATGTATTTAAATCCCATTTTTTGCCTAAAGGTGTGAGCCCTTTGGGGTATCCAAATTTTCTGAATGAAGGGAGTTATGGATACTTCAAGGATGGACTTGGGCCAAGGCTATGGCCCAAGTTGGTTATGGAAAAATTGCCACACACACGCGCGCCCACCCGGACTAGTCCGGGTTGGGGTCCTGGTTCGGGTTCGAGTCCGTGGTCCATGGGTCGTAGTTCTTGGACTTGGGCTTGAGCTTGAGGCTTGAGGGAATGGACTAAGTGGGTGGATTGGGCTTGGCCCACCCATCTTAATCTTTTTTGGCCATACCAGATTTGTGGGCTGTAAATATATATACGCAAAACTTATGTGTAAGTTAGAGCTGGTAACTCCTCTATTGATGATGGACTTTAACACATCAGTTTTGCATAATTAAATCTTGCATTTGTTGTAGGAGAGCCTTTTCCTCTCTCCTTCCATGTGTATAAAAGGAGGTCCTTTCCTTCAGCTTTTTACACCATAAATTGCTCTTCCTATCTTCAAAAGTTTTCTTCCAATTTTATATTATATTCTTCTTGTGAGAGAGTGTTGCAAAGTTCTGTTCGCCTAAACTACTCAGTCGGTGCATTGTTGTAGCTGGTCCAACCGTCATATCCTGGGAGACAGACGTCGAACAACCTTCAGCACCCAACCGATGAGGCAGCGAAACTGTTTTAAGGAGACTGTCTAGTGCATGCTTCGGTTTGCTTCCTTTTGCTAGTTTTATTTTATTGTGAATTTCTCTAAATTCCAGCATGCTCTTATTCTGAAATTCAAAGTGGTTGTTCAATATGAATCTATTTGTTTTATTTAATCACACAATATGTACAACAAACTTAAAACAGATTATATATTTTCCATGAAATTGGTTAAATAGATTCATATGTATTATAAGTGATTTGTTTCTGTTCATTCCTACTGTAAACTAAATTACTAAAATAATTTCTAAGTAGCCTACTGTGATTATCTCGTTGTACCTTTTGTGATTCTTGAATAATAATAAAACAATATAGGTTTGCCTGCTAGTAGCCCACTGCTGCAGTCCCATGAATTTGGTGCTAGGGGTTTATGTGACAACTGGTTTTGTGGTGCGTCTTTTGTTCCTCCTTGTTTACCTTTTTGGTTTACACTTGTAGAGTGTCGGTTTCAACGTGGAGTCTTGTTGCTCGTTTGAGTTGAGTTGTGTTTAGATTGTCATAAAAGTTCTCACTCTTGTTCATGCCAGTGTTGAGTTTCACTTGTCTCGGACGGTGCGGAGTCGGGTCCGGTAAGTCAGAAGTTGAACCGAGGAAATTCTAGGCTGGGGGCCAGGGCCATACGTGCGGGGCCTTGGGCCGCACGTGTAGGAGAGGACCGCACGTGCGGGGTGTGAGGCCGCACGTGCGGATTTCAGGGGAGAGCTGGGACAGCACACTACTAAAAATGCATGTGCGGAAGTGATGTGCGGAGAAGGGGGCCGCATGTGCAGGGATGAGGGCCGCACGTGCGGGAGGCACTCTCCGCACGTGCGAGAGGAGGCTCCACACGTGCGGAGGTTAGGTGAATCCGAAGTTTTCCCATTTACTTCTCTTTGGGCTGAAGTGTATCTCATTTCATTTATCTCTCTCTCTCTCTCTAAAATTGTTGTTTGCTCTCCTTTCTCTCTAAAAACCTCCACCAAACATCCTAAGATCTTTAATTTCATCAAATCCATTGGGATTTAGATCTAAGTTCTTCATCAAAGTTGGTGGTCTAGGTGAGAGCTACGTTGTGTGAGGTGGGGATCGAGTTTCATCGTCGTTGATTTTGGGATTTCCAACTCATTTCTTCTTCAAACTTAAGGTAGGGATTTTCTTTGAGTTATATATATGTTTTTGCAAGATCTAAATGATTTTCGAAATCATCATTTGATTAGTTTTGAAAATTGATTGTTGATTGAAGAAGATGAGTGATTTTGAAAGTGGGTTTACTTCCTTTTTCCTTCTAAAACTAGAAATTGAGGGTTTTTGAACTATGTTGATGAAAGAAAGATGTTTTTGGTAAGATCCTCTCAAATATTTGAAGATGAATGGTTTTTAGTGAGAAAACCTAGAAATTGGGGATTTTTAAGAAAGATGTTGAAAATATTTAGAATATGTTGTTATATTTATTTTGTGTGCCAAAATAAATGATGTTTGAAAATTGTTTATTTATTGCATATAAATGATGGTTTTCCATGGAATAAGATAATTGTTGAAGTTTTGGAAATTGTTGTTTAAAAGTGTTAATATAGTCTTGAAATGACTAAGTTGTTGGAAATGTTTGAAATGTGGGAATTATGTTATCCCTCGGATGAATTGAAATAAAAGTATTTATTCATCTTGTGAAATTGCATTGAAGTGAGAAATAGGAATTTTGATCACAATGGGAATATTGTGTGGGAGTATTGAAAGTGGAAGAAATATTACATTATATTTATTAATCATTGCATTGGCATATCAATTCATTTGATTACATTGGACTTTGAAAGTTGATTTGAAAACTTGCATTGAGAAATGAATGTTGAGAAACAAGTTTTCATGAAATGGTTTTGGGGTAAATATAGTGGTAAGTCTTGAAAGGTAGTGTAGAGAATAGGTGTCGAGCATTCCAGTCAATACTAGTAAAAATGACAGATTATGGGTGTCGAGCCCTCCAGTTGATACTGGTAAAAATGACAAATTGATAGTACTTGTATAGTCTACTTACAGACATTGACTTAGGGATTACCAGAGTTATATTTACCGTCCCTCGAATAAAATTTGATAAATGTTGAGTAGTTAAAATGTCATGACATCATTGAGCATGTTGGTTTTCAAATGATGAAGGTGTGTTTTACTTTAAAAAAGGCATGGCATAAGCATTCCATCTCTTGAAACTTGTGTAAAACGTATATACTTTGTTAAGAATTCTCTACTGGGCTTTACGCTCACCCTACGGGATTTTTGTGCAGAAAAAGATGTGGTGATTCCGCCTAACTGAAGGTGTGGAAGTGTGTGCAGAGAGCATAATGTGCTCATTTGCTGTGACTCTGATTGTAAGCCAAGGGCTTTGTATGTGTGAGTTTGAATAACCGTTTTGTGTAACCAGACTCAAGCCTTGGAAACTTGTAAACCCTTGGGGGTATTTGTTGTTTAATTAATTGTTGTTAGATTAATTGTATAATCACATGAAGATTATTTACATTATGTATGCAAGCAAGAAGAATTATTATCAGTTTTACTGTAAAGGGGCCAGGATTATTGCATTACCATTGGGCATGAAAATGGGGGCGTTACAGTTTATATGATATATTTAATTTGCCTAGTTTTTATTTTTTATTTTTTATTTCCGTGTTATGTTTGTAATTTTCCAAGAACGTGTGCAGTTCTGAAAGAGTCTGCTTATTGTTTATAGTTTAATTGTTCCATTGACTTGCTATGCATAATTAGGAATTCAAGAAATTAATTTAGTGTATCATACCATTTTTTTTTTTTAAAAATGTGTAAAGCACGTTGTTTCATGTATATTAAATCCATGATTAGATTCCAAACCCACACTGTGCCAATTCCTTTAAGTGAATATAGTTTCATGGTGTATGATTTTAGTATGGTAGTATAATTTTGTGTTTAATTTCTAGTTGCTAACCATGATTTGTATGCTTCTTTATTTTATAGGTTCATAACATGATTTGCCTGTTTAAAATGTTCTAGATTTTAATTTTTGCTGCATGCTCATTATTTCTAAAGTTATGTGTATGATCTTATTTACATGTTAATTGCTACAAACATTCACATGTGTATTACATTATTATTGTTTTGTATAAATTCATATGTAATTCTTGCATATTAATTTAATTTAATTATTTAGGAGTTATAAGGCTTTGTAACTTGTGTAATAATTTTATATATATAACTCTTGACTATTAACTTTTAATTTGATTCCTAGAGTTATAGATTTATTTTTGTAACCCATCTAGCATTTTAATTGATTAGGTAATTTTATTATTAAATAGTTTGCTAATTGTTTCAAGTAGTTTATTATATTTATAGTTTCTTTAGATTGGTTGGTGTGTATTTTCTTGTGTTTTCTGCTAACTTTATTTATAGGAATACCTATGCGAAAGGGATTGGAAAAACAAATACAAAACCAAATGAATAGTATTTGGGATGTCAAAACAAAAATGTTTGGACTACTAACCTTTGTGTTGAACAGGAATACCTAAGCGTGGAAAGGCTTTTGGACTAAATAGAATCCTTATGGATTGGCTATTTTATTTAGATGTTTGATGCATTTTTTGCTTGAGCTTTCAATGTGGTTCTTTACCAATTTGTAAAAGCAAGTTTTATTTACTTGTAATTGTTGTAGCAATTTTTTAAATTGCTTGTACTTTGGGTAGCAATTTTAAATTGCTTGTAAGTTTGGTCATTGGTTTGTTTTAACCTTATTCATCCCTTGGAAAACTTAATTCTAAAAATTGTTTCCCATGGACTAGGGGTCAACATGCTCTTGAAAGTTTTGTCTAAGGTTAACTGGGTTTTAAGTGAGACCAATGTGACACCTCCAGTCTTCCTGGGAACATTCATGACCATGCTCGATTCTAGGGAAGTGGTGAGACTAGTTTTGAATTAAATTGCCAACTTTGGGATTTTCTAGTGTTAAGTTTAATTTCTGGAACGCAGAATAGTGAAATTCTATTATATTTTTTAGAAATGGCAACTATCACCGATGCTGTTGGTGCTACTGCTAATGTTGGTGGGGATTAGAACCCGAGACAGCTGGCTTGCCAACCCTTAATGTTGTTCTATAGTCAACCCTGTTGTTGGTCCTGCTGTTCCAGGAGCCCGTTCAACCATCATGAGCGCCCGGAGAAGTTCACGGGAGTGAATTTCAAGAGGTGGCAGTAGAAGATGCTGTTCTACCTGACTACTCTAAGCCTTACGAGGTTTTGAGTGAGGATCCACCAGTTGTGGAAGAGAATGAGCAAGACAAACAGAAGCTCATGGCTCTAAATGCTTGGAAGCAGTCAGACTTCCTTCGCTGAAACCACGTTGTGAATAGCTTGGCAGATTCACTTTTCAACGTGTTTTATGCCAAGAAGTCGGCAAAGGAGCTGTGGAATGCTTTGGACAAGAAGTACAAGACCGAGGATGTTGGGGCAAAGCAATTTGTCGTTAGCCAGTTTTTAAACTTCAAAATGATGGACTCAAAAACCGTCATAAGTCAAGTCCAAGAGTTCCAAGTAATTTTGCACGAGATTCATGCAGAGGGAATGTTCCTGAGTGAATCATTCCAGGCAGCTGTGCTGATTGAGAAGCTACCTAATGACTGTAAGGACTTCAAGAACTACTTGAAGCACAAGTGAAAGGAGATAATAGTCGAAGAGCTCGTTGTCAGGCTCTATATTGAGGAAAACAATAGAAAGAAAGGGGGGAGTACCTCAACGATGAAAGCAAATGTGATTGAGCATGGCTAATCCTCGAGAGTGAAGAAAAAACCACTGACATGCAAAAGCTCGAAATTGGGGGCGAAATGCGGTGTCTCCAAGAGGCCAGTCTACAAGCCGTAGGAACCTACTTATAGGTTCAATGGAAAGTGCTTCAACTGTGGAAGCGATGGGCATCGGGTAATTGATTGTCACAAGAAGAAGAAGCCTTACAAGAAGTACCCTCCACAAAACAAAAGTCGGGCTCACATAGCTGAAATGGAGGATCTATCACAAGACGTGGATGACATATATCTGGCAGTTGTCGTCTCGGAAGTGAACATGGTGGGGTCTAACCCGAAGGAATGGTGGGTGGACACTAGGGCTACTTGCCACATCTGTGTTGAGAAGAAGATGTTCGCAACCTTCGAACCAGTTTTAAACAGTGAGAAATTGTTCATGGGGAATTCTACCACCTCAACTGTTGAGGGAAAGGACAAGGTGGTCTTGAAGATGACTTCATGGAAAGAGCTGACTCTGAACAATATCCTATTTGTGCCGGATATTCCTAACAACCTTGTCTCAGGGTCGCTCTTGAGTAAACATGGCTTCTGCATGGTGTTTCAGGCTAATAAGGACATGTTGACCAAAAGCGGGGTTTATGTGGAGAAAGAGTATATGTCGGGCGGTATGTTTAAGCTCAATGTAATGACTCTTGTCCCGAAAATTAATGAGAAAGCTTCTTCTTCTGCTTCTATGCTTGAGTCCCCTAATTTATGGCATGGTAGACTAGGTCATGTCAATTTTGACTCTTTGTGTCGATTAATCAAATTAGATCACATACCATCTTTCAAGATTAATCTAAATCACAAGTGTGAAACTTGTTTAGAAGCAAAATTGACAAGGACTTCTTTTCATTTTATTGAAAGAAGTATTGAGCTTTTAAATTTAGTGCATAGTGATGTGTGTGACTTGAAAATCATACAATCACGTGGTGGCAACAAGTACTTCATTACTTTTGTTGATGATTGCACTAAATACTGTTATGTGTATTTTCTTAAAAGCAAAGATAAGGCGATTGATACATTTATTCTTTTCAAGAATGAAGTTAAGAATCAACTAAGCCGAAAGATTAAGACTTTAAGAAGTCATTGTGGTGGTGAGTATGAATCCACGTTTGCTAAGCTGTGTGCTCAATTTGGGATTATTCACCAAACCACAACGTCTTACTTCCCTCAGTCAAATGGTGTAGCTGAGCGGAAGAATAGAACGTTAAAAGAAATGATGAATGCAATGTTAATAAGTTCTGGGTTGCCACAAAACTTATGGGGGGTGGCAATTCTCTCTGCGAATTACATTCTTAATAGAATACCTCGGAAGAATGTAGGCAAGATTCCATATGAGTTGTGGAAAGGCCACAAGCCTTCATATAAATATCTACAAATGTAGGGGTGTCTTGCAAAAGTAACGGTGCCTACACCCAAGCGGGTTCGGATAGGCCCAAGTCAGTAGATTGTATATTCATTGACTATGCACATAATAGCAGTACATATCGATTTCTTGTATTTAAATCTGTTATTCCATAAATACACAATAATATTATCATGGAATCAAGAAATGCATCTTTCTTTGAAGATGTGTTTCCTCATCGTCTCCAAAAAGAGGTTCCGAGTTCCGTGAAAGAAGTTGAAGATGACTATGATCACATAGATGATCACGTAGATGATCACATGGATGATCGAGTCAATGATCAAGTCGATGATCAAGCTGAGGAAGTAGATGAGCTAAGAAAGAGTAAGAGAGCTAGGACTGTAAAGTCCTTTGGTTCGGACTTCTTGACTTATATGTTAGAGGGAGAACCTCGAACTTTCTATGAAGCTGTGATTTCACCTAAAGTCCTTTATGGAAAGAAACAATTAAGAGTGAGATTGATTCCATCTTACAAAACCATACTTGGGAGTTGGTTGATCTATCCCCAGGCAGTAATGCCTTGGGGAATAAGTGGATCTTTAGAAGATAGATGAAAGCGGATGGATCAATTGATAAGTATAAAGCTAAGCTAGTTATCAAAGGATACAGGCAGCTAGAAGGCCTGGATTACTTTGATACGTATTCACCTGTGACAAAGATTACATCTATTCACATGGTGATTACGATAGTAGCTTTATGTGGTCTGGAAATACATCAGATGGATGTAAAGACAACTTCCTTAAATGAAGATTTAGATGAAGAAATCTATATGGAGCAACCCAAGGGGTTTTCAGCTCCAGGACAAAATAAGAAAGTCACTAATCTTGTTAAATATTCTAGGGTCATAGGAAGTTTGATGTATCTAATGAGCTATATAAGGCTGGATATAGCCTACTCTGTTAGCAGGCTTAGTAAATACACGAGTAATCTAAATGCTACTCATTAGAGGGGCATTATGCGGGTGTTAGGTTATCTACGCTACACCCGGGGTTATGGGCTGCATTATACCAAATACCCAGCGGTACTAGAAAAATATAGTGACGCTAATTGGATATTTGATCTAAAGGACTCCAAATCTACTAGTGGTTATGTGTTTACCCTCGGAGGGGTAGCTGTGTTTTGAAAATCTTCCAAGCAAATGTGTATATCGAGATCAACGATGGAATCTAAGTTTATTACTTTGGATAAAGAAACTAAAGAAGGTGAATGGCTTCACCAGTTCGTTGAAGATATTCTACGTTAGTCGAAACCTATGCCAGCCATCTGTATTTATTTTGATAGCCAATCGGCGATTGGACGGGCACAAAGTAATATGTATAATGGAAAGTGTAGACATATCAATCGTAGACATAATTTCATACGATAACTACTGTCAAACGGAGTTGTCACTTTATACTATGTAAAGTCTAAGGACAACACTGCGGATCCGCTAACCAAAGGGTTAAATCGAGTGTTAGTAGAGAAGTCGTCCAAAAGAATGGGTTTAAGGCCTTTAGAGTAAGGTGTTACCAGAATGGAAACCCAACCTAGTTGAGTAGAGATCCTAAGATCTAGGTTCAATAGGACAACCTAATTGCGTGTAACGGTGGTATATCACAGAGGATGTAAAACCTCTAACCATTCCTTTTATCAGTGATACCTGCAAGTGTAGAGGTTAAGCTAAGCTTTTAATGACTTTAGTGTGTTGAGTTGTTGAGCTGAGTATAGTAGGATACTCAAGTGGAGTCATCTATGTAAGTGTGAAATGGGGCTGCTTTTATAAGAATTGACAGGGCCTAATTCTTTAAACCACTCACTAAACCAGGCTAGTGTTCCAGGGCCAATCTGGACACAATAGTGAGAACAGAACGATGGATGGAGTAATTCCTGTATGAGATCTATTGTCTTGGTTTACATAAACAGCAGAACAGTTCAAGACTTCGTGTTCACTTGGCATCCAGTAAATCCGATAGACTTCATTAGAATGGGTTCAAAGCCAAAAGTTACCCTTTCCAATGCCGGGGTATTCCATTTCACTCTCTCCGACTCTTTGTTGTTGAGCGTTGTCCATTTGTTGTTATTCAGTTAATTTTTATTCATGTGGGGAATTGTTGGAAAAATAATATGTATGTTTGGCTTGAGTTTTTTGGATTAAGTTTTTTGAAACTGGGTTTGTTGATTTTCATGTTTTTTTTTTTTTTGTAGTGAATATTTTTAAAATTTTAAACATTTTTGTTACTTTTTTAGATGCTACTTAGATATATCTAAAAAGTAAAAAATTCTTGAAAAAATATTTTAAAGAATTAATAAATACATAAAAATATGAAAAATATACTGAATTCTCGTATTTTTTTTTTATATTTTTGGTATTTAGTGAATTTTTAAAAGATTTTTTTCACAAAAATTATACTTTTATGTGTATTTATGTTTGATGTGTCTAAAAATTAAAAAAAAATTACTTAGAATATTAAAAAAATAGTAAAAACAAAAAAAACACGGAAAACAAGAAAATAGATTTTTCTGAAAAGTATTTTCTAAAAACCAAAAACAAGCAAAGTTTTTTGGTGACTTTAATGCAATGTTAAAGTGGATGCCAATCCTCATTGGAGGTGGATTAAAGTAGGTTTAGATTCTTTGTACTCCCTCCGTCCCATAATATTAGTCCCTTATTCCATTTTTCATTGTCCCAAAATATTAGTCCCTCTTCAAAAATCAAGTACAAAAATAATATAAATTTCTCATTTTGCCCTTCTTTTAAATTCATAAATAATATAAAAAGTACAATTATGACATTAATATTCTCAAAAAAGTGTACTATCAAAGGGTAATTTTGGAAAACTAACTTTTTAAAAGTACAATAATTGTACTACCAAAAAAAGTTGAATTCCCCAAAAGGGACCATTATTTTGGGACGGAGGGAGTAATAAAATCTTTACACCACAAAAAGAATGATCAAAAATCATTAAGATTTAAATAAGAAATTGACTCATTAAGTTGGCCTCATGAAAGAGGGGTTGGGAAAGATGTAAAACCTTGTATCCCACATTGATTGTAGAGGAGAGCATTGATGGTATTTAAATCCTATTTTTTTCTTAAGGGTGTGAGCCCTTTGGGGCATTCAAATTTCACGAAGGAAGAGAGTTATGGATGCTTTAAGGATGGACTTAGGCCAAGGCTATGGTTCAAGTTCATTATGGAAAAATTGTCACTTTAAGCTTCTTAGCTTACTGACATTGTCACTTTAAACACAGCAGAAGGCTTTCTCCTTTCACTAACACACAAAACAAGCTAAAACATTAATTAGATTTCTAGTATTATTGTGGCCAATCACATAAACAGAGAGCTCCAACCTAGGAAATATTGTTCCATTGATTACAAAAATTTCTCAATTATCCGAATTCCATAAAAGCAGCTTTCTTCATTGAACCAAAAATTTAAAAAAAATAAAAAATAAAAATAAAAACATTCACATAATTGTGGAATTTACATCATGAGGTCTATCTACATTGCTTGAATTGCAGATACCAGTTCTTTAGGATTTTATATCATATCCCATGTTTGAAATGCTTTTGGATTAGGAGGGGATAGTGCAGTCCTATATTATTCTATCACATGTTTGTTTGAAATTTTAGACATTTACTACATGGTGTAAAAAATAGATGGGGTCTTTTAAATCTTTTTACATGTTAGTCCGCACTCACTAGGAATCAATATATGAACTATATCAGAATCGGATTATCAATTTGGAACTCAATCAAACAAACATATTACAAAGTATAGGGAAACAGTAAACACAACAATGATCATCACAGTATTCAATTCCAAAAAGAAAAAAAAAATTAAGAAAAGAAAATATCACAAGAATCATCAAATTAATAGAGTAAAATTAATATATATATATATATATATATATATGCATGCATGCATATATATATAGGGTTAGTTTAGAATATTCCTGAAATAGAGGCACATTTGGTCATATAGTTCAACAATCCAAAATTGAGAATCAGAAATCCACAATCCGAAATATCAACCAATCCCATTCACGAAATTAGAAAAAGCCCTAAAAAATTGATTACAAAATCAATAGAAAATGAAAGACAACAAACATATAAAAACCCTACAGAAATCGTGAGACACGGGGATGGGAGAGACAGCGAGAAAGAGATACAAACAGACAGACACAGATCGACAGAAAGGGAGAGAGATGACAGAGAAATACCTGTAATTAGTGGTGGGGCCGATTTGCAGTGGTTGTGGTGGCGAGCGATGGTGATGATCGGCGGTGGTGAGCGGCGGTGAGGTTTGGTATCGAGTGCTCTGTATGTTGGTGTGTGAGACAAAACAGAAGAAAAATGCGTCTGTGTAATATATATACTAGGCGCCAATATTAATGAGTTTCCCTCTAAAAAAATTTCTAAGCTTTAGAGACTAAATGATTATTTGTCACCAAATATCCTTAACAGCGACTAAAAATTGGTCGCCAAAAGCATCATATTTGGCTACTAATTTGAAATTGTCATCGGCAATGTTCAATATACAACGACTAACTTAGTTGTGGTCGCCAAAAATTCATCAAAATACGTCCTTTTTTGGCGACAAAAGTTTTTTGTCGCAAAATGTTATTATACGGTGACTAAATGAAATTTTAGAAGTGTAACATGGTTGTAAACAGCGACTAAAACTAAGTTTGGTCGCCAATAAGACTATATGGTGACTAAAATAATTTAGTAGCTAAAAAGATTAAATAAATGCCGACTAAATGAGGTTTTTAGTCGCCAATATACTGTTTTCGGCGACTAAAATTGTTTTGGTCGCCAATTTTAGTCGCCAAATGTGCAGTTTGTTGTAGTGACACGCGCGCGCGCTTCTCCCAGACCGGACCGGACCAGGTCCTAGTCCGTGGGCCATGGGTCGTTGACTTTGGACCTTGGGCTTGAGGCTTGAGGTTTGCTGGAATGGATTGAGTGTGGGGGTTGGGCTTGGCCCACCCATCTTAATCTTTTTGGGCCAAACCAGGTCTCTGGGTTGCAGATATATATACACAAAACTTATGTGTACGTAATAGCTGGTAACTCCTCTATTGATGAAGGACTTTAACCCATCAGTTTTGTAGAATTAAATCCTACATTTGTTACAAGAGAGCCTCTTCCTCTCTTCTTCCATGTGTATAAAAGGAAGTGCCCACTTTCAGCTTTCTACACCAGAAATTGCTCTTCCTGTCTTCCAAAGTTTTCCTCCAGTTTCATATTAATTCTTTCTGTGAGAGAGTGTTGCAAAGTTCTATTCGCCAAAACTACTCAGTCGGTGCATTGTTGTAGCTGGTCTAACCATCGTATCCTGGAAGACAAAGGTCGAAAAACCTCAAGCATCCAACCGATGAGGCGGCGAATCTGTTTTAAGGAGATTGTCTATTGCAGGCTTCAGTTTACTTCCTTTTGTTAGTTTTATTTTATTGTGAATTTCTGTAAATTTCAGCATATTTTTGTTCTGAAATTCAAAGTGATTGTTCAATATGAACCTATTTATTTTATTTAATCACACAATATGTACAACAAAACCAACCTCCCACAATAATCCTACCTAATGTTAATGAGACATTCTAGTCAAATTTGATCATTTGCACATCGTCAGTTAATTCCTTTCTAAAATAGGTACCACTAATAACTTAAAATAACCAAAAAGATACATGGCTTGAAAATTTGTTCCTAGTTACCATGCACTTTCCTTCACACTCATTTTGAAATTAAATATTTTCTCTTGTGGTTCTGGAAGCAATAGCTTACCACATAAAATAAATAAACTGGACAATTTTCAGCAAAGCTAACCTGCAATTATGAATATCAAGTATCAAGTAAACAATAACTTCAAATAAAATCATAATAAATTTAGAGGATTGACAAGTTTTGACTCATTTGGGATTTCAATTTCACGGCCATGCACATCTGAAATAGGAAGGTAATATACTTTTTTTTTTTTGCAATTGCAAATTAAAATCAATGAGTAAAAATTCTATAGGAAGGCAATACACTAACTTTTGTTCAAAATGTTGAACCATCCATCCACCATCTCAGCAACAAGCAATGAAAGCCATCAACAAATGAATGAAAAAGATATTAACAGTTTAACCAAAATTTTTAAGAGAGTTTGTCAACATTAAACATGAAACAAGAACTTGGTCATCCAAATAGCAAAACAATGTCAGTATTGAGTTCTGAAAAAACAAGAAAAGAAAAACAAAATATACCCAAAAAATGTAGATAAAGTGCTCCTAGTAGCTTTCACGACATGAGAATTTCGTGTTCCATAACCTTGTTACATTTCTTTTTGTTTCTTTTGTTTTCCTACACTCGTGCCTTTTGCAGATCATTGATTACTCGTTCAGCCAATAACATGTCTGGAATGTCATCTTTGCTTAAATGTCCAGTATCGTGTTATGAGCCACATGGTAATTTAGGAAATATTATAGGAAGGACAATAATAAAATAACTCAATAATAATAACAGCAAATGGTGTATCGGGCATTTCATCAAAAAGATTCCTAGCGTCATCAAACCGTCTATTCTTCGTGTACCCACCTATTTTTACCTAGAGGTTAAGGTATATGCATCATGACTTGGTCTCTGTCTCCCCCTCCAGCTTGTCTCAAGGAAGCCCTCAAGCCTAGCCAATCATTGCATTGGCATTCCAACAGACTGGGTTCATCTTATCAGGAAACAAATTGAACAATTCTCTTGCCTTTTCGAGCTCCCCATTACTAGTGTAACAAGTCATCATCAAAGACCAAGTAAAGGCTTTACTCAGAGGCATTTTATCAAGCAGTTCACGTGCTTTATCAACTTTGTCATTGTGCAAATACCCAGTGATCATAGCGTTCGAAGAAACCAAGTTTCTGCGTGGCATTCCCTCGAACAGTTGTTGTGCATCATTTACTCTGCCATTCATAGCACAAGCCGAGATCATGGAATTGTCATTGGCTATTATAAGTGAACCATGATTTCATATGAAAGCTTTTGGTTGGACGATTTGGAAAGGGATTTGAAAAATAAAAGGGAAAAAGTGTGTAAAATTAGGTGAATTGTAAATATATTTTATTCACATTTCACATATCTTCTCTTTTTCCCGTTACAAATCCCTCTACCAAACACAGTGTAAGAAATGAATCATTCATTTCATTCCATCTCGAGCACCTTAATGCAAGGGAAAGGGGCTACAAATAATAGAAACGAGTATCAAAAATTATTGGATATGCTTGGAATATCATATGACATTGTACCTCAATGCAAGAGAGAAAGAGGGCTACAAATAATAGAGACGAGTTTCAAAATTATTATCATAGTATCATATAACATATTATACTCTTCATCAATGAAAAATTATTACACAAAATCTCAACTACCTAAGACATAGTGAATCTACTTCAGGAGAGAGAGATGTGATGAGATCGATAGCGAAAGCTGGTGGAGGATGGAAACCGGTGCTGTATGGTAGGGGTAGGCACTCTCAGAGTTATGATGAAGGTCCATATGGTGTTCATACAATCTTGTGGACAATATTCCTTCATCCATGAGCTCGAAGGGGCTCCATACTCTGTTCATGAAGTTTGGAATTGTTCGAGATGTATTCATTCCAAATAAGTTAAGGAAAACTACGCGGTCAAGGTTTGGATTTGTTAGGTATGATTGTCTTGTAGTTGCTGAAGTGGCAATCCAAAAAGCTAATGGGTTGTGGTGTGATGACAAAGCTTTGAAAGTTAAGAGAGCAGAGTTCCAAAAGGAAGCATCAGGTGTTAGGAGAGCTGGTCAAGATAATGAAATTGGGAAAAGACTTGGAAGAGAAGAGAAAGGATCTAGGTGGCGTTTGGGCCAAAAAGTTCAACTGAATATAGGTTATCGGTCATATGCAGAAGCAGTGGAGTTGGGAGCTAGTAAGGAAAGTGTGGGTCTCACGGTCGTAGCACATGAGGCATGAAATAGATGGCTCTATGATAGCTTTATTGTTAAGTTGAAAAGCTATTATTCATTTTCAGACTTTCAAAAAGCAGTCATGGAGAAGGGAATGATAGAAATTCTGGTTAGGAGGGGAGGCGGAGGAATGACAGTGGTGTCATTTAAATCATCTGATGATATAAAGGAAAATGCGTCATTATTAAAGCACTGTTGGAATGAATGGTGCGAATCAATTTCAGAGTGGAAGAAATTTGGTCATATAAAGCAAAAACGAGGAGTTTGGTTGAGCTGTTATGGAGTCTCACTTAATCTATGGAGTTCAGATACCTTCAATAAGATTGAGAGGCTGTAAGGAGACAACTAACCAACTATCCTACAAATGTGGTAGAGTTAAAATTGTTACCAATTTTATGGGATGTATTAACACAGTTGTGCAGGTGAGGTGCTTAGGCAGAAACTACCCAGTTAGAGTATGTAAGAAACAAGTCAAGGTGTCAAAAGTTATTACAGAAGCTTGTAAGTGTTCTCTTCATGAGAGTTATAGCTCAAACAACATGGTGAACATGTATGGTAGCAATGGTGATCGAGTAACAGATGAGGTGGCTGAGGTGGAAAGTGAATTGCAACATGCAGTGGCAGAACATAGTGATCGGGCAGACCAACAAAGGAATGACATGGCAGATCTGCAGAGGGATGACGTGGTCAATAGTATAGTAGGGACAGGTGAGGTTTAGGTGGACGATTCATCTCCGTCCTTAGTGGGAGAAACTATTATTTCAAGTATGGGGAACTTAAAAGTGGCAGAAACATATAAAAGTGGAAAATGCAGTGTTAATGCAACGGTAAACCAGAAGAGGAGTAATGAGAGCGAGGGAAAGGATGAGGAAATTGTGACTCCTGGGTTTATGAAAAGTGTTAGTGGGTCTGGGCTTAAGAGGCCTAGGATTCAAATTAAAGGAATGTTAGAGGAGGCCCAAAACACTATGGCTATATCTAGGCCCAGCCCAGAAGTTGTGAGATTGGGCATGATGGATAATGGCAAGATAGTGGGCCAAGTAAATAGTCAAATGCCATCTTCATCTTCACAAGTTAAGTTCACATCGATGGGTGTGGAATCTGGTGAGGATTGGAGAGTGGCAATTTCTCAAAATTACAAGCTTATGGGGAAGAAAAAAGCCATTGCGCATAGTTTGGGAGGAAAGGGAGGTAAGTTATCTCGGAAAGAGGGGAATGAAGGTCGAATTGGAGGATTATCTGCTAAAGGTGTGTGGCATAATGCCACAACCCAAACCCGCCCCTATGGGTTTAGCATCGCAACCGGCCAGTAATCCGTGATTACCGAAGGCTTACTTACTAGTAACAACAGAAATACAAAGTAAAGGGGCTGGTGGAAGCCAAAACAGTAAATAAAAGATATCCAATGAGCTGTAACAGTCTGAATGCAAAAAAGACTTTTTATAAACATGCTCTATTGACAACCAAAACATATATATATATGCAACATATACACAAACATCCATGTCAGGGATCAAATCCCTAACTATAACTGTATAGTCAAGTCTATAACATTTGTTACAAAACGGAGACAAAAGGGTGGAACTGAGACACCCCAGAGCAGCCCTAGCTTAAACAGACATGGAACCTCAAAGTGAGGCACAGAGGTTGGCTTTGACAAAACAAGAGCTAACCCGACACTCCTACCTCCGGTCCGGTGCCTAGACACCTACATATATATATAAACAGTGAGCTAAAGCCCAGTTGTAGACACCCCATTTTTGACCGTCCTCAAGACTTGGACGTCATCGTTTGAACACTCGATCATCATCCATGTTCGTGTTCGTTTTGAGTTCCCGAAGGTCTCGGCTGTGCGCCTTGCCTTAGGATCTCTCAACTTGTCTGTTTTGTGCTTGGTTGTGGACCAAGGACTTGTGGTTTTGCTTCTAAGGGAAGAGGATGGCTTGTTTGCCATCCCCTCAACCCACCGGCCAAGGCTTGAAGCCATCAGCCTTGTTTTCTTGCCATCGGCCAAAAGTGTTGGCTGGTCGGCACTTTTGTTGGTCGGTCGGCACTTATTTTGGTCGATCGGCCATATTTTCTGACCGAGGCCTTTTCTTTGCCTTTTTCAGACATTGTGCATGCCAGTTGTGCCAGCTGGTGAGCACAGACCCTCCCCTTCATACACGTGTATGGAGAGATTTGAACTAAAGCTTAGCTTCTCTAAGAAGCTTTGAATTGGATTTCTATAAAAAGGGAGCCTCCCCTCCCTTTCCAAAGGTTCAGCAAATTGATATAGAAGATATATATATCTCTCTATATCTCCCTCTCTCTATATATTTGTGTGTGTGTTTGTGACCTAAAGTGTGTTTTTGTTCATACTTTTGCACTAAAGCACCTAGTAGAATACCTTCCTTTGGTTGCTGAGGCACTAAGAAGTTGGTTTCAGAGTTTTTGGGCTGGTTTTGATCCAAGGGAGTGGCTAGAGTTGTGTTCTTGAAGGTGTTCTTCAAGGGTGAGTAACTAACCTTTTATTTTCCTATTTTGGCTTAAGCTTTTAGACCTATTTGCATATTGTTTCAAGCTTAACTATAAACTGAAAAAATTTCTGTTTTTATATGCTTAAGATGATTGTTTAAGGTCTCTTTTGGGTTGGGGGTTGTCTACCCCCTCTTAGGCCTTGTTTGGCATTATTTTGGGTCATCCTTTTTTACCTTGGTTCTTGCTTTGGCTTGACCTTTCTACCACTGAAATCCAGAGGATTTTCAGTGGTGGAAAGGTGATTTTAGAGTCTTGTATAGAAGAGGGACACCCCTCTCTCCTTATGTCTCATTTGCTTGTGTTAATGGCTTGTAATGGTAGCATGTTTGCTTAGTTTGTTTTGGCTCCATTTCAGCAAGTATTTGGTGTTATTTTAGCATGCTATACGTTTTTCTAAGGTTGGTTTAATAGCATCTTGCATACTCCATGCACTTGTCTTGCAATCCTCTCATTTGCCTTAACATGCATCATGCGTTTGGACCATCATCCTTGCATGTTTTGGCTTAACTCAAAAGAGCTTTTAGCCTTGTTTTATCATGCTTGAGCTCTGATTTGCATTGATTTAGTCATGCATGCACTGTTTTGTATGGCCATGGTTCAACCTAGCTTGTTGGCTTTAAGTGTCCAAGTCATTAGCATGCATTGCTTAGACCATTTTCATGATTTGGCATCATTTCCTATGTGATTTCAGTCCATATAGAGTGGTCATATACTTGCATTTGTCACTCCTTTAATGCTTTAAAGAGTTAGTGTTTTATGCCTCATGAGTGGGTCATTGTGCATGCCTCTATGCTTAGGCTTTTGGGATGCCATCTCAGCGGGTTTTTGGGCTTATTTTGACATGCCATAACTCTGTTTTTCATTGGTTAAGTCATGTCATGTTTGGTAGTAATAGGTGTAGTGTAACACCTCTTTGTTAGCCTTGCATGCTTCATGCTTTCAGTCTTTTGTTCTAGCTTGTGTTGGCTAAGTTCGAGCATGATTTCGGTCTTGTATTGACCTGCTTTGGGACTGTTTTGGTTGCCCTTGGCCCTTTGGGGCTTGCTTTGTATAGCCTTGGTGTAATCCCTTTTGCTAGCTTCAAGCTTTAAGCTTTCTTGTATGTTGTGCTTGACTTGTGTGCATGATTTGGCATCATTTCTCACATGATTTCAAAGCTTATTGCATTGCCACATTATCATGTTTGTCACTCCTTGCTCATGTTTGAGAGTTGCGTCCTTATGCCTAAGTGATAGGCCAATTGGCATGCATGCTTGTTGTGCATTTTATTCCATCATTTCTTAGCATATTGGCCACTGTTTTTGGTATGGCTGAGGCCTATCCATTTTCAGTATAAGTCCATGGATCATGCGGTTTGTGTATTGTTGTATGCTTATCGCATTGCATGTTGTTGCATACTTATTATTGGTATCATTGTTGCATGCCTATCACATTGTATGTTTGCATATCTAGGTTGTATAGTCGTATTGCATACTTATTGTATATCATGTTGTTTACATGTTAGGTTGCATTGCATTGCATTTGTCATGCTCATGTTACATTGCATTGCATTTCCATGTTGCATTGTACTTGGTTGCATGCATTGCATTGTGTTTGGTTTGGGGTGTCAAACCAAACACGAGGAATGAGGAACGTTCGTACTTGAAGTGACGAAACGTGCCTCAATCCTCGTTCGTCAACACTCTTGATCAAGCATGATCGAGTTCTAGACATTCATATGTTTTTGTTGCATTCATTCCACATTGATTTGCACACTTGGCTCCTTTGGCCATCATGTATTGAAATACGCGATTGATGGTCCGAGAGTCGAGCACTACACTCCCTTGAGCTCATGACATGATAGGGAGGGTGTTTGTGCACACATTGCCTTGAAAATGCATTGTCATGCTCTATTTGTCCTCTGCTGCAGCAAAACAGCATCCTGCAGGAAGATATGGCCGGCCGGCTATCTTAAGTGCCGATCGACTAAACACTGTTGGCCGAGATCCTCACAAATGGTCGATGACCAATTCCACATGGCCGATGTCCCTATATTTTGGCCGGTGACATCTCACAGTGCTCAGGGGGTAGTTCTGAAGCATCCTTGGGACTTGTGCAGTTTTCAGAGGTGCAGAACAGTGCAAACAGAGGCAACATGTGGCTTGGCAACTGGTTTCCGAGCGAGGCGATCGAGCATGCATCATTCAATCATTCCGAGGCGGAGCTACGGCGGCCTCTTTAGTTTCATAGCTTAGTTAATTTGTTTAAATTAGTTAAGAGTTATGTAATAATTAATTAGTTAGGGTAGTTAATTAATTAGTTGATTTGTATTATTTATTTGGACCCTCCGTCGAGAGGGCAAATTTTGTAATAAGTGTGCGTGAGTGTGTGAATGTCTTCCAACCCCACGCCTTTCTCCATTTTACTTACCTGCTTTCAATGGTTAGTTTTAGTCATGTTTCAATTAGCATCCTTATGCTCGCATGTTTGCATCATTCATCTGTATTGCATGTACCGGGCTCGGCGCATCATACTAACCGCATAGTATTTCAATTCCAACTTGAATACGTGTATCGAGTTGTCGCATTTCACATGCCATTCTTAGATAGCTGAGCCTATTTCTAGTTGCATTTTGCATGTGTTGCATTAGCCATCTTAACATAGCTAGGCTCATGCATGATTTCTAACTAGCTATTGTTTTGGCTTGGAGTACTAGGTAAGCTTTTATGCTTTAGCATCTTGCATGAGTGTGAGTGTTGCCATGATAGTATGCTTGCCATAAGGCTAACTGCTTATATGATATAACTGCCTGAATGCCTATGGGTGAAGGTTAGATTACTTGAATTGGAACAATTCATTGAAATACGAGTTTTAAGCCCACTTGATTGTGGCAAAATCATGTTTTCTAAGCCCACTCGAGGGTGGCAAAATTCACGTCTTAGCCTACTTGCGAGTAGCACCTTCAAACCATTTTCAAACAAACAAACATGAGATGATTTATTCCAACTGTAGATGTCCCCGAACGCCCCGGGAGGAACGAGCTCCCGTTCCGTTCATTTGGGGTCACTACAGCTCAGGACTCTCAAATTGTCACGGTTCTAAGTCTGAACCAAAGAGTCCAAATCCGGCAAATTGTTTTGAGAAAACAGATTTTTTGAAAGAAGTGCCAAACATAGACTGCTTTGCCAGATACAGAGTCGCCACCTAAATATTTTATTTTGGGGGAAATTTAGGAAACCCTGACTCATTTGCCTAAGGCCACGTGTCCGTCATCACCAAAGTTGCCTCGGCTTCGGAACTTGGGTACGATTGGGGAAGGTCACTTCGTGAGCACCCCCACTCGCCCGATCAAAGATCGGCCTCTACTAACCATGATATCTAGTTTTGAAAACATTGTGTGTTCTTATTCCGGTTATTAGCCTAGATTTACTATGTGATGCGCACAGCATACAAGTATAGACTGGATCGCCTGAATTGGAACAAAACATTTCCTGCTTGTTTTTTTTTGAAAGACGGTTTGCTACTCGCAAGTAGGCTTAAAATGCAAATTTTGCCACCCTCAGGTGGGCTTAAGAAGAGATGGTTTTGCCACTATCTAGTGGGCTTAAAACTCACAGTTAATGATTTGTTCCAATCCAGATAACCCAACCTTCACCCACAGGCATTCAGGCAGTTATATCACATAAGCACATAACCTCATGGTAAGCATGCTATTCATGGCAGTCACTCACACGCATGCAAGGATGCTAAAGCATAAAACTCACCGAGTACTCCAAGCCAAAACAAAAGCTCATTAGAAATCCATGCATGATCCTAATTATACAGAAATGCCTAATGCAACACATGCAAAATGCAACTATAGTAGACTCGGCTATTCTAAACATGGCATATGGAATGCTACAGCTAACATGTATTCAACTTGGAATTGAAATACAAATGCAGTTATTATGATGCGCCGAGCCCGGTGCATGCAAAACAGATGAATGAATGCAAACATGCTATCATACTGTATGCTAATTGAAATATGGCCTAATCTAACCATCATAAGCAGGTAAATAAAAGGGAAGAAAGACGTGGGGTTGGAAGACATACATCACACTCACGCACACTTATTACAACATTGCCCTCGCGCAGAGGGTCCGAATAAATATACAGTCCCGAATAAAAGAATAGTACAGTCCAAATAAATATTATAGTCCAAATATGTACAAATTCCTAATTAATTAACAAATTAACTAAGAAAATAAATAAACTGGCATGCAAGCCAGGGATTGCCTTGATTCCATTCCGGATGATGAATGATGCATGCCCGGGTTGCCTTTGCGCGGAAATCCATGACGATGCCCCAATTAGCCTCTGTTTGCACCTGTTCTTGAAATGCGTGCCAAGCCTCGGAAGACCGTTGATTCTTGATTTGCTGCAACAGAGAACAGGAAAGGGGCATAGCAATGTATTTTCACAAATATATGCATGCCTCGATCCTCGTGCCACCAATCACGCATCTCGATGCATGATGGCCGAGGGGTCGAATTGCACAATTCAATATAGGATGAATGCACATGAAAACACAACTAAAACCTAACTCCATCATGGACAATCCGGAGTGTCGGTGACTGGGGAATTGAGACACGTTCCGTCACTCGGAGTACGAAATGCACCTCGTTTCCCGTGCCCGGACTAACTCCTATCCCGAACACGATGCAATATGCATGACATGCATGAAATGCAACTAAGATACAATCCTAACATACACAATGTTATGGAATGGCATACAAGCTGCACGAGGTAATACACAACCGAGCATACACAATGCTATGGATGAAATGGTATACACAATGCACAATGGACTTACACCAACACGAGTGGACCTCAGTCACACTCACACAGGAGGCCATTAGATGAAAACAAGATAACTCGAAATGCGTACACGCGTGCACGCAAACCGAGGACCGACCTTCAGGCACCGAAATGCCACTCTAATGAGACATGGCAAAGACATGGAATATGATATGAAAACATGCAAAAATCAGTAGCAAAATGAGGGGCAAAACATCCCCGAAACAAGGCGAAATGACACCCGATGTATGGAATTTCTCCCGAAATGCAAAACTAGGTACATGAAATGGCTTACAGCTATACAAAGCATGCATAATTGGTACATGAAGTATGAAGACAGAAGCTAGGCAGACCCAAAACAAGCATGTTTACAGTTTAAAGCATGGCCAAACATGGAACACAAATGAGGCTAGATTAGCATACAAAAATGGGGCCAAGAGAGGGGTAATGAAGCAACTCACAAATTCTGGCCCCAAACAGAGAAGGGGCCTTCTACAATATTGAAGAGGGGCCAAAAATATGATGTTTTACAGTTGATGGCCAAGCCCAAAACAGTATACAAGTATGCTCAAAATACTATGCAAGATTAAGGCCAAAAAAAGAGCTACAACATAAAGTATACAAAGGGTGTCTCAAACAGCCATAGACCCTTAATGAAACATGAAGAGGGGGTCAAAATAGGGCCATTTTCAGTTCAGACCAAAGTCCAAAAACAGAGACACAATAGGCTAATAAATCATGCAAAAATGGGGACCAAAGAGGGGTATAATGACAAGTGGCACATGGAGGTCCCAAATAGTGATGAGCCCTTCTTTAATGTTGAAGAAGGGCTCAAAATAAGCCTATCTACAGTTTACATCATGCTCCAAAACAGATCACACATAGGCCAAAAATACTATTCAAGATTATGGCATACAAAGGGGTAATGAAGCAAGTGCAAGATGGGGGTCCCAAACAGGGTAAGACCCTTAATGAAACAGAAAAAAAGAGCTCAAAAAAATGATATCTCCAGTTATGGTCGGAGCTCAAAACAGCAAGCAAAAGGGGCTAAGAAAACTTGTAAAAATGAGCTAGAAAGGGGGAGAAATCAACTCACCCTTGAAAACCAATCCTTTGTACCTCTTGGACCAAGAAAAGCTGCCTCCTAGCCTCTGAGAAGACCTCCAAGCTGCTGGAATGAAAGTGGTAGTGTGGTGCTAGGTGGTGATGAAGAAAAAGGGGTAGGACTTGGTTGTTTTTTAGGGTTAAAGAGGGAGATGGAGGGAGGTATGTATATGCAAGCTCAAGGCAATTTTCTCAACCCTCAAGACAGAGCTGGAGGCTCTGTTATGTAGAAAAAAATGGGGGAGAAATGGAGGGAAAAAGTGGGGGGAAAATGGATCAAGTTTCCCCCCAAAAGTTGTCCCCCGGATACAGGTTTTTTGGGGGGAAAACAGATATACAGCTGGAATATACACACCCTGAAGAGCAAGGCCGGCCAGGTTTTGGAGCTGCAGGTGGCCGGCCGGCCACCCCTCATGACCGGCCGGCCAAGGGTCAAAATGGTCAAAAAGATTTTCTGGCCGGCCACCACAAATTGGTGTCCTCCCAGGTGCCCTCAACACAACCCTGTGATTCAAAATTGTCAACTGTAAAACAGGAGAGAGAATAGGCCATTTTTAGGAAGGGTTCAAAAGGGTCAGGTGGAATTGCTGGCCGACCACCAACTTTTGGTGTCCTCCCATGTGTGTACAACACATATGGGGGTTAGAATTGAAGAAAGTGACCCTAGGGTGGTCAACATTGGCTTTCAAGTGAGAAAAACGGGCGTTGGAGGGCGCCGGAGGAATATAACTGGTTGCTGAAACAATTGCTGGCCTCCCACCCTTCTACGGCCTTCCTGGTGATGAAACAGAGGTACCTGCCAAAAATGAACGAAAATCGATGCAAAACGAATGTTCGGGGGCCAAAACGCGCAGTTCGGGGCCCCGAAAACTGCCTGTTAAGCACCGAAAGTGGTATTCGACCACGAAGTGGGTCTCTCAGACTTCAGTGTCCTCAAAAGGGAGTAAATAAGATGCATGCCAAAAATCGGAGCAATCGGAGATAGTTAGGCGGTCCCGAACCGAGCCACACGGCCTGACGGCTCCGAAAAACCGGGAACCGGGCTCCGAAATGGGCAAAATGGCCTACAGCCACAAAATGTAGCCCACGGCCACTGAGGGATGGTCTACGAGACCTCTCCCTCCCCTCGGGAAAAGAAACAGAGAAAACCGAGTCTGGTTCGCAAATCGAGGCAAGGCACAGAAGAGGGTTCGGAAATCCGGAGGCAGGGCTCACGGCCGCGACTCTGAGACTTCTGAACGAGCACAAAACGCAACATCACCGAGCACTCAATCGGTGACGTCTGAGTCTTAAGGTCGGTCAAAAATGGGGTGTCTACAGTTGCCCCTCTTTGACAGAACTCGGAAGTCACAAGTGACGGGAGTGAATGTCAAAGCCCAGAGACGACCCATTTTTGACAAGGCCGAAGACTTAGACAAACGCACAAGATAAACAGAGATGTGCCCGCAGGCATGCCCGTAGGCAAGGGGGCAAAATGCAAAGCGATATGCACAGAGCCGGAGGTAACTCAATGATCACGCAAATGCAACAAGCTATAATGAAGCAAGTATTCGCAAATAGATGCAACAATTTTAAGCAAGAATGCAAAGCAACAACTACATTTCATGCGGTTAAGAATGCGGAGAATTGTTCAATTCTCGTCGCGTCTCACACGGAGAAGATACGATACCTGCGCGATTCGTCTGGTCGCACTAGTCTCAAATGAACCGTACATACAATATCGTGCCTGCAACATAAAAAAAAAACTCAACAAGCACAACATATCTAACAGCATATATTCAATGTGATTCCGAAAGTTTGACACATGCAGTGCCGGCGAGTGAATGCATCGCGATGCGAGAAAGGAACGTGCGTGACAACGCATGCTCAAGCACAGAGGTATGGCAATATCAAGAAATGTGCATAATAATGCAAGTATGCTCATGAGAATGCAAGTTATGTGCATGATAGTGCAAAACGAGCATAAATCAAGGTGCCCGTTTGTTACGAAATAACGAGCAAGGAAACGCGTGTTTCGGCGAAGGAGACTCGATCACGGCCTCCGATTCACTTCCTGGAAAGGCTACAACACATTCAAAAAGGATACATTTTGATTTCGATGAATAATGATGAGACACATGTCAGAACTTGAAGCTGAAGTTCCGGCGGAGCAATTTCGCGACAGAAAGTGCACTTTCCTTGAACTTTTTCAGGTCCCGGGAACTCCGATCTTCCTCAAAATTTGCAGAGAGCTAGGTGAGCATGTGGGGGATACCACCGGCCAGTTATTTTCCAAAGAGGAGGCCACCGGACACTTTTCAAAAAGAGAATGGCCGGCCAGCCAGAAAAGGTGGCCGGCCGGCTATCTGCCCAAATCCGCAGGCAAATTGGTCTTTCACCTTCTTTTCTTTATATTCTCTCACCCAAACACTTTGAGCTCATAACCTTAGCCACGAAATCTTCTCCTCTTGCTTCCCAAACCATTTTCTCCCTCAGATCTGAGCTCTATACGCGTTTTCCAATGCCCCACGCAAGTTGTTTTCGCGAAAACATTCAGTTTCAAGCACTTTGAACCGATTAAATTTTGGTTTCGGGGCTTCTTTTCTCATTTTCGCCACTTGAGGTGAGTTTGTCTCAATATTTGGAAGATTTTCTCGGGAGTTGACTTTTGTTGACTTTTTCACTTCCCGAAGGTTGACTTTTGTTGACTTTTTTCAATTTTTGCTCATTTTTGCCCCTTTTGCAGATTTTCCAAAATGGCGGGTAATTTTCCTCATGGTGGAGGCTCTTCGGGCGCCGGGGATGATTTTGATGTCATGACTTTGCCTCAGAGGGTTCGACCCTTCATTCCCGAGAGGTATGCCCCGCCGGCACATGTTCTTCCCCGGGCCATTTTTCGTCACTTTACTGATTTTAATGATCGAGTACCCGGAGATCTACTTCTGCGAGAGCCAGAGCATCACCTCTCCTATGAGGCACGAGAGGTATTTACTTCATTTTCTGCATTTTTCGTGCATTTCGTGCCTTTGCCATGCTTGAACACACAGTTTAGCCTATGACATAGTACTTTGTTTGCATCCTGAACATGTGGTTTAAACACTTGAATTTCTGAACACTCGGCTCATTAATTGATTGCGAACGCACGGCACACATTAGTTAAGAAGTGGACACACGGCTCAAACACTGATTTGTCGAACACACAGCCCGAATTTGAAGGTGAACACAAGCACACACTGACTAAGAGTAGAACACGCAGCCCAAACTCTGATTTTCTGAACGCGCAGCTCAGATTGATGGTGAAGACACGGCACGCACTGATTGGGATTTGAACACACAGCCCAAATTGATGGTGAACGCACAGCCCACACTGATTGAGAGTAGAACATGCAGCCCAAACTCTGATTTTCTGAACACACAGCCCAAATTGAAGGTGAACACGCAGCACACACTGATTGAGAGTAGAGCACACAGCCCAAACTCTGATCTTCTGAACACGCAACCCAAGTTGAAGGCGAACACACAGCCCACACTGATTGAGAGTAGAACACGCAGCCCAAACTCTGATTTTCTGAACACACAGCCCAAATTGAAGGTGAACACACAGCCCACACTGATTGAGAGTAGAACACACAGCCCAAACTCTGATTTTCTGAACATACAGCCCAAATTGAAGGTGAACACGCAGCACACACTGATTGAGAGTAGAACACGCAGCCCAAACTCTGATTTTCTGAACACACAGCCCAAATTGAAGGTGAACACGCAGCACACACTGATTGAGAGTAGAACACGCAGCCCAAACTCTGATTTTCTGAACACACAGCCCAAATTGAAGGTGAACACACAGCCCACACTGATTGAGAGTAGAACACACAGCCCAAACTCTGATTTTCTGAACACGCAGCCCAAATTGATGGTGAACGCACAGCCCACACTGATTGAGAGTAGAACACACAGCCCAAACTCTGATTTTCTGAACACGCAGCCCAAGTTGAAGGTGAACACACAGCCCACACTGATTGAGAGTAGAACACACAGCCCAAACTCTGATTGTCTGAACACGCAGCCCAAATTGATGGTGAACGCACAGCCCACACTGATTAAGAGTAGAACACACAGCCCAAACTCTGATTTTCTGAACACGCAGCCCAAGTTGAAGGTGAACACACAGCCCACACTGATTGAGAGTAGAACACGCAGTTCGCTTACTTTTCTTCGCACGCAGCCTATTTACTTGCACACAGCTTATTCATTTCATTGGCACACAGCTCATTCATTTCATTGGCACACAGCTCATTCATTTTTATACTGACACACGTATTCATTCTGAATACAGGTTGGTTCTCGCACTGTGCGGGGATATGGCTCCACCGCTGCGAGAGATTGGTATACTAAGCTCCCGGAGGCTGTCCGGGATTTAGTAGATCTGCCGGGGTTCGGGGCCTTCTGCGTTGGGTTATCGCGTTGTCCTGCCAGGAGGACACTGATGGCAGCTTTGGTGGAGAGATGGTGGAACACCACCAACTCCTTTCATTTTTCCACCACTGGAGATTTGACTATGACCCCGCTGGATTTTGCTGTATTGACTGGCCTAGACATAGGAGGTTGGCCCATTCCTTACGACGAGGACATGGGCGAATGGGAGGCCGCTTGGATACATTTGCTGGGGGCCCGCCCGCCTGTTGACAGAGCTTCCGGGAGAGTCCGATACACCTGGTTCTCTTCCCATTTTCGGAGGGAGGAGATGGAGCCCGGGACTCCTGAGGAGGCAGAGCAGTATGCCCGTGGTTTTTTTATGTTCCTCTTCGGGACTACTCTGTTTGCCGATAGAGGGAACACGGTTGGGCTGTATCTGTTGAGCGCTCTGGTTGACCTATCACAGGTCGGTCGGTACGACTAGGGTGGCGCCGGCCTGGCTACCCTTTACTGTTACATGAGCGCGACCTCCCGCGGGCAGGGAGACTTACTCAGCGGTTATTAGAGAGCCTGGGAGGTACTTTCTGTCCTCTTGATTTACATTTCTGCTCCTCATTACTTGTACATTGCACACACAATGCACTTTACAGTCTGTATTTTGCCCTTAGCACTTTGTATTTACATTCTGCACTGCTTTTCTCAGTTATGGGTCTACGTATATTTCCCGACGTTAGCCCCAGAGTTGGAGGTGGCAGGGCCCCTCATGACCCTGTACTCACTGGTGTTCGAGAGCTAGCACCGGCCGAGACCCCGAGAGACTCTCTTTTATCTACGGCAGTATTTTGACTCTGTGCGAACGACGGAGGTATTTCAAAACTCTCAGTCCCTTCCATTTTCATCTTTGATTTGCCCCGCATATTCCCAATTGCTGATTGGTTTATGCACTTGTTATCCGCAGATTACATGGCAGCCCTGGGCACCCTTGGGTGATGGTCTCCGATTTCAGTATGCCGGAGGATCGGGCACCTCCCAGTACAGGATCCTGCTCGAAGGACCGGTTGGTAGAGCATGGTTTCTGGGGGAACGCTTTTTGCGTCAGGTATGGGGGTACATTTCTCAGGACCCTCCCGCAGCATCCCCAGTCATTATGCGGACTGCTGATAGGCTCTCTTCCTAGGATGTAGTCAGTGCTATGCTGGGTACTGATGCTTTGCTACATCTCGAGGAGGGGGATTACGCCACTTACCGTCATACATACCTGATGCCTCCATTGACGGGAGTTCGCACCCCGATGATAAGGTCTGCTGGTATGCCATCCTCGAGCCAGGCCCGGGCTCGGGCTGCAGACGCCCCTTCCACCAGCAGGGCTGGTACATCTAGAGGTGGGGGTAGATCGGTTCCCTCGATTCCTCTGACTCTTCCTCATCCTGGGTGGCCGGATATGCCGACTGAGCTGATAGGGTGGCAGTATGGGACCACCTCTCCGATTTCGATCCCGATAAAGCCTCTGATGCCCGGTCATCGATATGTCATTGATCCCGACTCACCGCCGGTATGTTCTACTACTTTTCATCTATCATTCAAATGCTTAGACACTCCTTTATTCGTTGATGATTTGAGCTTGTGTCTGCAGCCACCCAGAGAGTACATGGAGGAGGTGATCGGATTGGTGGCCTCACTCGAGGGCATGGTCTTGCGGAGGGAGGCACAGTTGTCTATCATGGGCTTTCAGGTACCCTTCAGTTTTCTGGCATTTATCATACTTCTGATGACATGCTGATTTCTACTGCATTGATAGGCTATTTGTGTAGAGCACATCTGACACACACCCCACTTGTACACTGTGTTTACATGCACCCACTTCATGTAGTTTTTGCTTGCGTCTGCATCTGATGTACATATTTGGACTGATGTATTGAACTCTTCACTTTCAGATGCCTCCTGTGTACGCTCCGTCGCGCGCCGGGCCACCCGGGCCTTCTCAGGGAGGTCGATTGTCTGGATCTTTTCGAGGTGCTGGGTCATCTGGGCCCTTTCGAGGAGCTGGGCCATCCAGGCCTTTTCAGGGAGTTGGGCCATCCAGGCCTTTCCGAGGAGCTCGAGGAGGGTCCTCTCGCAGACGCAGGGCACATGTTATAGAGGCGGAGCCCGATGAGGAGGAGGAGGAGGAGGAGGAGGAGGAGGTTACAGACCGTCAGTCAGAGACATCTGCTGAGGAGGGGGACTCCGGTCTTGGTTCCGGGAGTGGAGGCGAGGCTGAGGGGGATCCTGAGGACGACAGCTCCGACCCGGATGATGATGGTGGTGCAGAGGTTGTCCCGCAGAAGAAGACGAAGAGGGCCTCTTATTACTGCTCTTGAGAGCACAGATGCGGCTGTTCCCTGTTTTATTTATCTTTTTGCTAGTAGTTGTAGCACATTTGTACATTATCAGGCAGTTTATTTTCTGTAAAACTTACGCCTTAGTCTGTAAAATGTTGTAACAAGCGAGGCATGATGGGATGAAACAGCTTTTGAAAAAAGTATTGTATTTTAAACACTTAGCATCGTATTGCATCATTCTGCATCATAATGAGATCGAATGGAAATATGTATTGTGCATTTTGCCCAGTCAGGTAGTGAACCGACGCAACAACCTAACTTCCTAAGATATAACAAAAACCTTAGCAAGTTTACAACTCGATAAACAAAATACAATAATGTTGACAACTCGATAAACAAGATTCAAACAAAAGGCTTAAACAAAGAGTAACAACTCAAAAACACGAAACACGATAGCTCGACAAACAACTCGATAATCAAAACGACAACTTGATAATCAAAACAACTCGATAAACAAAATCAAAACGAAATGTACTTCGGACGATCTGGGCGCCGGAACGCATCCAAAACAGAGAGAAATAAAGGCCTTCGACACATCCGTTGCATGGAAATGCTTGAAACTTTCTCTCGGAGGGTAAAACAGAACCAAAGGCATACATTGGAGCATGGCCGGCCAGATTTATTGCAGAGAGGGGGCCACCGGCCAGTTTTGTAACAAGAAGTGGCCGGCCTACCAGAAAAAGTGGCCGGCCGGCCACTTATCCCCGCAGCCGCCCAATTTTTGACACTTGTCCTCCTGAATAGTGTTTTTCCCTCTTTAAAAGCCTTAGCTCCGTGCTTTGATTCAATTCATCTTAGTTTTGCACAAAGATGGAGGCGTTTCTCGTTGAAAATCTCACAGCTTGGATCGCTTCTCTAGATGGCTCGGAAAAGTTAAACTTCCAGGGTTTCGGCTTGAATGCACTATTCACGCTGAGCCGCACTCCACTGCATCTCCCTTTCCTCCATGCCGCGGCGAGATTTTGGAACCCGGTGACGCACGTCTTTAGCTTCGGCGGTCAAGAGGTATGTCCAACTTTTGAAGATTTTCAAGTTTTGATGGAATCTGAAAGTCATGAAGAGATCTTGCCCCAGTTCCGCTTTGGTCACGCCCAAGCTTTAGGGCGGATGTGTGGACTCACCGCGCATGATGCTCGGTCTCTGATCTGTAATGGGGAACTGGATATCCTTGGTTTGATCCATCGCTTTTCTGACGCCGGTGACCGCAGCAACCATTATTGGCAAGGTTTCCGGCAACACGTCCTTTGCTTGTGCTTGTTGTCTCACTTTCTGCTTTCCCTGGGCTTCGGCGGAGCTAGCATTCGTCTGATTGAAGTTACTCAAGGCTTGAGGGAAGGAAAGAGCTACATCGCCATGACCTTGGCCGAGACGCTGATGGGCTTGGATTCTGTCTATCGCCGGGAGACAACTAGATTTGCTGGGAGTCCACTGCTGCTGCAGGTAATGTTTCCCACCCATCTTACATATGTATTTGCTCACATCACTCGGCCCTCAGGCTCTATTTTTCTCACAAAACCCTTGTCTTACTTTTCTCTCATCGTACACCTCTCTATTCTTTATTCTCTCATTTTTCATCCCTCCCCAAGTATGGTTAATGGACAAATTATAGGTCGTGGACTCTTGCCCGGCCTACTCAGCTCGAGGCTATTTCTTTCGACAGCGCCTAGTCAATGCCCCTGATGAAAGATGGTGGTTTGACTGGATGTACAATCTGTCCGCAGATCGCATTGCTTGGCGTTGTCCTTGGCTCAATCTCCCGGCAATGAGCTATAGCATGTCCCGGCTGATTGGGATCCAGTTGGTTGGTCTAACCCACTGCGTGTTCTACTTTCCATTCCGGTTCCTGCGCCAGTTCGGTCATGATCAGATTTGCCTACCAGAAGAGATTGAGTACCCAGCTGCTTTCCCGGTCCGAGGTGCACAGCTTGCCCGATACGCCACGGCATGGAGGACAAGAGAGCTCTTGGCTCCTGCTCCCACTTTCAATTGCACTTTGTCTGACGAGTGCTTGGATTGGCTCAACGAGGAGGCACAGGTTGGGCCTAGCTTGGCGTCAGAGGCTTCGACCAGCTCTGGGAGGGAGCGCAGGGATACTTGACGTGACTATGCCCCAGATTTATTGCTTTATTAGTACTTTCAAGTTTTCTTTATGAATGTAATAAAAAGCAACTTCGATTGTATGCAAGAGCAGGAGAACTCTGTTTTGAAATCAATGAAATTGAAGGTTGTGGTACTGAAAATTTTCCGCTTTGGTCCAAAATGGTCTTAGTTGTAAAGAGATTAATTTGAACAAAGTCAACTTTTACAAAAACTTTTCAAAACCATTTTCGATATGGATCAGAACTAGACACACCTAAGATCTGTCACTGAGATGCACAACCCCGGATCCTTGCAACTGGAAAGTTGCCCCTAGTTTGAAGAGTACCGCGGCACTGCATGGCAACGGAAAGTTGCCCCTAGTCTGAATAGCTCTGCACCGTCGTGGCAACGGAAAGTTGCCCCTAGTCTGAGTAGCACTGTACCGGAGATCGCGATAAATGCTGATGGATAAAGATGACCGAGATGGTCAAAATGGACAAAGTTGATCGGGGAAAAGTTTATGGCTGAACTTCAAGGTGAAGTTGCCTACGTATCCCAAAAATGGGAATCAAGCCTTACGTAGTTCAGGCTTAGGTTCACTCGGGTATTTTCACTCTCCTTTTACGCTCTAACTTTTGCCAAGGTCGCCCTTTGCGGGTTTTCAACCTTGCGAGCTCAGTTTTTATATTTTCCAATTTTTTGTGCTCTAACTTTTGCCTAGGTCGCCCTTTCGGGTTTTCGGCCTAGCGAGCCTCTCAGGGGTAGTATTTCTTCAACTTGTCTATGTTGATCAGTTGGGAAAACTCTAGGCCATCTAGATCCATCGGAACCACAGCTCCACCTGACCATATAGCTTTGATGATGTAGGGACCAGTCCAATTGGGTTTGAACTTGCCCCTTGGGTCGTGGATGGGAGCTCAGTTGTCCTTGAGCACCAAATCTCCTTCTTTTAGATTCCTGGACTTAACCTTCTTGTTGAAAGCCCGGGCAATTCTGCGTTGATAGCCTTAAATATGGTACAGTGCTTTCAGTCTTCTCTCGTCAAAAAGCATGAGTTCCTCAAATCTGCTCTGCTGCCAATCTGCTTCGGCTATTTGACACTCGGCCAATACTCGTAATGACGAAACCTCAATCTCGATAGGTAGAACGGCCTCTATCCCATAGACCAATGAATACGGAGTCGCTCCGGTAGAAGTTCTGATTGAAGTCCTGTAGCCCCACAGAGCAAATGGCAGCTTATCTGGCCAATCCCAGTAGATTTCCACCATCTTCTGCAGTATGTGTTTGGTATTGTTGTTGGCGGCCTCGACCGCTCCGTTGGTTTGCGGCCGATATGTAGATGACTTATGGAAAGCCACGTTGTATTTCTCCAACAAGTCTATCACTTCCTTCTTGAAGTGGGAACCATTATCTGAAATTATCTCGTTCGGGGCCCATAGCGACAAATGATGTTGTTTCTGATAAACTTTGCAACGTGTGACGCCTTCAACACCGCATACGATTGGGCCTCGACCCACTTCGTGAAATAATCTATCGCAACAAGGATGAACTCATGCCCATTCGACCCCTTCGGAGTGACAGCCCCGATTACATCGATTCCCCAAACTGAAAACGACCATGGCGAAGTCATGTTGTACAGCTTCGACGGCGGGATGTTCATACGGTTTGCATGAATCTGACACTTGTGGCATCGCCGAACAAAACTAATACAATCCTCCTCCATGGTGGACCAGTAGTAACCTTGTCTGAGGATCTTCCGTGCTAGCATTACTCCGTTCATATGTGCACCGCATTCTTCTCCATGGATGGCCTCCATCAGGCGCTTTGATTCTTCGGCTTCAACACACAGCTTGTGCATTCCCAGATGACCTCTCTTATACAGCTTACCCCCACAGATGATGAACTGGACGGCCATTTTTCTGATTGCCCTCTTATCCTTGGCATTTACCCCTGGCGGGTATGCTTCTTTTTCCAAGAAATTCCAAATGCCATAATACCAGGGGTTTTCGTCCTGAACCTCATCTATAGCAGCGATCGACTCATAGGCTGGCGCAAATTTCTGGTCAATGACAATTGGACGCATCCGGATTCCAAATGGGATGTCTATCATGGAAGATAGAGTTGCTAAAGAATCTGTGAACCTGTTGTTCTCTCTTGGAAGATGAGCAAAGTTTAGCTTTTCAAACCGAGGGATTAGTAAGTCCAAGGTCTGGTGGTACATCATCATCTTTTCTTCTTTGACTTTCCAGTCTCCGTTTGCTTGAGAAACAACAAGGTTCGAATCCCCGATGACGTCCAAACGTCTTGCCCCTAGTTCCAAGGCCACTTCTAGGCTGGCAATGCACGCCTCGTATTCTGCTTCGTTGTTCGAGACTTTGAACCGGAGTTTGAAGGCTAGAGGGATACGGGAACTGTCGGGTGCTATCAGCAACACCCCTATCCTATATCCGTACTGATTTGATGCTCCGTCAAAGTACATCGTCCAATATTCGTCGTCGATGTGTAAAATGGCTTCATCTGGGAATAGGTATTCAATTGCTTCACCTTCTTCGACTGGATGATCGGCCAAGAACTCTGCCACTGCTCTTCCTTTGACTGACTTGCGTGTCACATATTTCAGATCGAATTCGGAGAGTAACAGCAGCCAACGAGCTAGCCTACCCGTAAGTGCTGGTTTCTCGAAAAGGTATTTGATGGGATCTAGTCGTGAAACCAACATTACGGAGTGAGCTAACAGGTAGTGCCGCAACTTCCTGGTAGCCCATACCAAAGCTAAGCAAGCCTTCTCGAGCGGAGTGTAGCGGGTCTCGTAGTCCAACATCTTCTTACTCAGATAGTAGATAGCCCTTTCCACCTTATCCTCCGATTCTTGTGCGAGCATGCAGCCCATTGTAGTCTCTGTCACTGAAAGGTACAATATCAAAGGCTTTCCCGGTTCTGGTGGCGACAACACGGGCGGGTTCTGTAAATATTTCTTGATCTGTTCAAAAGCAGCTTGGCATCGGCCGTCCCATTGGAACTTCTTGCCTTTCTTCAGGAGACCAAAAAGTGGTTCACAAGTCAAGGTTAATTTTGAGATAAACCGTCTTATGAATTGCACTTTACCCAGAAAGCCTCGCACCTCCTTTTCAGTCCTTAGTGGTGGCATTTCTAAGATGGCCTTGATCTTTGAAGGGTCGACCTCGATGCCCCTTTGTGTAATCAGAAACCCCAGCATTTTTCCCGCTGCAACACCAAACGTACACTTCTGAGGGTTTAGCCGCAACCGAAATTCTCTGATCCTTTGAAAGAACTTTTGCAAGGCGGTGTAGTGGCCCTCTCTTTCTTTGGACTTGACAATCATGTCGTCCACATACACCTCAACCTCTTTGTGGATCATGTCGTGCAATATTGTGGTCGCGGCCCGTTGATAAGTAGCTCCGGCGTTCTTCAACCCAAACGGTATTACTCTGTAGCAGTATGTTCCCCACGGGGTGGTGAATGCAGTCTTTTCTCTATCTTCTGGTGCCATCACTATCTGATTGTACCCTGAGAAGCCATCCATGAATGAGAGCAAAGCATGCCCTGCTGTGAAGTCCACCACCTCATCAATATGCGGTAAGGGAAAGTCGTCCTTCGGACTAGCTCTGTTCAAATCCCTGAAATCCACGCATACCCGGATCCTGCCATCCTTCTTCGGGACTGGAACGATGTTGGCCAACCAAGTCGGGTATTCGGATACCAGCAGGAAGCCTGCATCAATCTGCTTGGTGACCTCTTCCTTAATCTTGAGAGCCCAGTCCAGACGGATCCTTCTGAGTTTCTGCTTGACAGGTCGGGCTTTGGGGTCAAGGGGGATCCGGTGCTGTACAATCTCAGGATCGATCCCAGGCATGTCTTCATAGGACCACGCGAAAACATCTTTGAAATCTTTTAATAAAGCGACTAAGCGCTCGCGTTCCTCCGAAGACAGCATGGACCCGATCTGGACCAGCCGCGGGTCCTCCTCAGTACCAATGTTCACGATAATGATTTCATCCGTTAAGGGTTTGACAAATCTCTCCTGCTCCTGCTCAATTAAACGTTGCAAAACTGGAGGAATTTCGTCCTCGTCGTTTTTATCAAAATTTTGAAAGTCTGAGTTTATGCAATAAATTAAGGGCACAAAAAAGTACTCAAAAACCACAGTTACTTGATTCTCATTAAGCTCATCCAAATCGTCCGAATTCTCGGTTACAACAGACTCAAATGAGAAAGAAAAAGACGACCTGGACATAACTGTGGCATCCGGGTTATCATCCCTAGGATTACCAGACTTAGACTCAATCGAGCTGGAACCTGATTCTGACTCACAGGACTCGGTGGAATCAGATTCCGGCTCACTACCTAACCCGGTGTTGCTGGACAAAAATCCCTCCTCGTACTGCCAAGTGAGAGAGGGTGCGATAGATGCATCCAAGATAGTCGCTGGAAAGCCCGCAGCTGTTTCATCTCCAATCATGGAAACCGAGGAGTTATCCCCCAAGCACTTTTGGTCGATCGAAGGATCTGAAAGTAGACACGCCAGCGCTACCCCCATCTCAAGTTCGGTGCTCTCAGAATCCACTGTCTTGTACTGCTCAGCCTCAGCTGATGGGTCTGTCTGCTCTTCGGCAACGTCATCCCCGGGTAGTTGCAAGTCGAAGAAGATCTCGAAACCAAGCACGCGCTTCTTCTCCGCGTTCAGCCATGGCTCTGGGAAGCCGCAAAATGAAAAGTCTTCCCCCTCCCGGACGAAGCGTCCGTTTAGGGTACCCTGAATGGGCCGATGCATTAATTCGAAAGGCTTCCCAGCCTTCTTTGCTCTGGCTCTTCCGGCCATCTCTTTCCCCTTCCTCACCCAGTCCTCTTTGGTGGGCAAATAACCCAATCCAAAGGTGTGAGGGTTGTGTGGCACTTCGGCCAATGCTGCGACGTCTTTCCGGCCGCTTCTTCCCAATCCCATTCCGGGGATGTGTTGTAACTTGTTCATGACGTAGACAGATTGAGCGCTGACGTACACCCCCTCATTCACAGCCATAACATTCTGTACCACTCGAGCCTCAGCCAAAGTGAACCCTGACAAGAACACATCCTCAATGCCATGCTCGATTTCCAATACTGGTGTGGACACTTCCGGCGGCGGATGGATTGATGAATTCCCAAAGACAATAGCTACCCCCTTCCCGTGAGGGTACTTCAGCATCTGATGTAGAGTGGAAGAGACTGCCTTGACTTGGTGCAACCACGGTCGCCCCAAAAGTAGGTTAAAGGTTGCGGGAACGTCTAAGACATGGAATTCAATGTTGTGTTGTCCTGGACCAACCTTGGTTTGAATTTTAATAGTCCCCATCACTTCCCTGCTGGTATTATCGTATGCTCTGATTACTTGAGTAGTCGGCACGAAGTCCGCAGGCTTCAACCCGATTGCATACGCTGTTCTGGTTGGGCAGACATTAATAGCAGACCCGGTATCAACAAGTACCACCGGTATCCATTTGTCTCTACACTCCACGGAAATGTAGAGGGGTTTGTTGTGATTCGTGCCCTCAGGCGGTAGTTCTTTGTCTGAAAAGGTTAAGGCCGGGGAACCTCCTCCTAGAAAAACCAGCCCAACCAGCTGCTCTGGTGTGGTATCTATGGAGAGTTTGGACTTGTCCATAGCAGATAGGACAGCTTGCCTATGTACTCGCGATGCCATAAGCAGTCCCCAGATGGAGATGTCTGCTTGTATCTTCTTTAGCTGTTTCAGCACAGCTTCCTCTTCAATCTGCTTCTCCTTCTGTTTCTCCGCTTCTTTATCCTTCCCGGATGCCTCGGGTTGGTCTAGGTGCGGGGGCTTGAAGTACCGCCCGCTTCTCGTCATGTGATCCACCTCATCAAGGTACCAAGTGTCATCCGGTTGATTACTTCCCCAGTCTTCGTCTGTGTGGGCGAGACATAAGTCATCGTCTTCCCACTACATTCCGCTGGCATTCAGAAGGCACTCGTCTGGTTCGGGCATGTTCGTGCTCACAGCACTTTCAATCTGCATGCCCACAGCATCCTCTGTTCTTGTGCCCGCAGAACTTTCGATCCCTTCATGGATCTTGGCTTTCCCGGTTCTCTCAGAACCCTGTTGTTTTATCTGCGTCAGTACAGCTTGTTGTTCAATCTTCACAATGCTTCCATCCTGAGCGAAATTCTTCGTACCGGCGCTCTCCGGCAATGTAACTTGACTTCCGGCCCTTCCGGCCACAGCTGATACCCTCGCCCCTGCCGGGCCCTGTTCTGGTTGGGATTCTCCCACTACATCTGGTTGATCATCGAGCCATCCAGTGGCCTCTGCCAATTCCTCATAGTCGAACCAGTTGATTGCCGCGTCTCCTGATTCTTGATTATCGAAAAATTGTAGGTTGGCAAAGTCCCCCTCTACAGCTGTCAGATCATCTGCCCCTTGCTCAAATCCATCCCCCCAGATCACACACAGCTCTCCTGTCTCTGGCAATTCTATATCCAGCCCAATCTGGTCTGTTGATAAGATGTACTCACTTGGATCATAAGCTCCCCCAGCAAGACTCTGTTCAATCCCAGATTTAACAATCCCATTCTCTCCTGAAGTCTACCCTACCCCATCTTCGATGGTCACCACCATCGGCTCTGGTTGGGTTGTGCAGATGTTCAACATGCACAAGAAGTCAGTGCAGTCAGGGAGGAACACCTCCGGCTTGGGTAGATGGGTAGGAGTAATATAGATGCTAGGATCGTAAGACACGACCCCAGTCTGGATAAGATTGACTCTTTTAGGAGGTGGAGTTTGGTTGTGTGTAGGGAGGGAATTGGTTGTGACGTTGGGTTTTTCTGGTGGCAAAATCACATTTTTGTCAACGAGGTCTTGAATCTCGTGACGCAGCCTGAAACATTGGTCGGTATCATGGCCGTGCTGCTGGTGATATGCATAGTACTTGGCTGGGTTGTGAAAGAGAGGGAGTGGATTCGGCAATGGCCTCGGCTCTAGGGCTTTTAGATGCCCCTTTCTGATCAAGACCCCCAGAGCCTTAGACAAAGGCATGTATAGTGGGGTGAAGGTTATTTGGCCTCTGGGGGGGTATTTGGAGGTTTGAGTATTGCTTCCGGATGCACCGGAGAAGGGTGTGGCTGCCATGGGCCTTGGAAGGGGAGGGGGAATGGTGGTGACCATACTGACCTCCGAAGCTCTTGCAGTTACAGCGCCACTCGGGCCTGCATTGTTGTTACGGTTGAAAATCCTCCTCGGTTGCTCCCTATCCTGGTCAATCAGACCTTGTTTCATTGCGTCTTCGATTTGTACCCCCATCTCGTGTAAATCTGAGAAAGTAGGAAAGGGGAGTACAATCATTCTCTACATCAACTTTGGTTGGAGATTGCGCACAATCATCCGGATTTGGTCCTTATCAGTGGGCCTCAAAGTCATCATCGACGCCTTTGCCCTCCACCGGGTCACAAAGTCTGAGAAAGTTTCCTTGGGCTCCTGCCTTGTCGTTTCGAGATCACGAGTTGTAATCTCGATCTAAGTGTTGTACGAGTATTGCGCGACAAAGGCCTCAGCCATTTCATCCCAGCTTCTTTTTACTTCATCCTCTAAATTTGCGTACCAGATGGCGGCCACACCGGACAGGGTTCGGCCGAATAGTGAAAGCTTTTATGGTCGGGTCAGGCCCATTGGCCGCAGGATGTCTGAGAATAGCCGAAGATGGACCATGGGGTCGCCGGACCCGTCAAAGCGGTCAATTTGCGGCATCTTGAACCTATCAGGCAATGTCACGGCCACGTCGGTATATCCGTCCTCGATATCCGGGATAGCCCTTACCCCTTGCGATTTCTTGAAGAGCTTCTCAAGCTTGCTCAATTTCAGAGCTGTATGGTCAATCTCGAACTCAAAGGGGGAGTCCGGGTGGTTGGGTGTATGGGTTTTGGACAGTTGAGGCGGAAGCGAGGGCGGAGTTGGCCCCGTTGGAAGGTTTGTGTCCTCTTGTAGGTTCTGGATATTTGGCACGGTGTTTTGGGTGTTTGGCAGAGCGTTCTGAATAGTAGGCGCCTACTCGGGTAAGGGAGTCCCTGGCGGATGAGGAACTTGATGTGAAGCAGATGCCGCATTTTGCTGTTGCAATCTGGTAATTAGCTTGGCCTGTTGGGCCACGATCTCAGCCTGTTGTTTGGCAAACTTATCCCGGTGAATGGCATCCTATTGCATGGCTCTCATGGTTTCTTGCATCTGACGCATCATTTCCTCGACTCCTGTCGGTGTTGCCATACTGCCCTGGTTTGTCCGAACTATTGGCAAGTCTATTTCTATAGCGGTAATTGGGATCCCAATCTAACTGTCCACTGACGGGGTAGTCCTCTGCTCGGATACACTACGCTTCCTCGGTCTTTGCCTGATAACCGGGGGTAGAGAATGGAACACTGGCTGTCCTTCAATTAGATCCTCAGATCAATTGAGTCGACGACCTCGTGTCCAAAGTGCTTGGGGAATGTCTGCTGGGTTGGAAGCAATTGTTCTAGAACTGCCCCTAGCAAAAGATAAATAAAGCGAAAAGGAAATAAATAAACAGATAAACGGACAGCATAACAGCTTAAAATAAATGCATGACACACAGCCTGGCATAACAACACACGGTCGACAAGCTGAATACACACTGTCCTCAATCACTGATTATTATCCCCGAATCACTGTCCCCAAAGACTGAATTTGATACCCGCAGATAACTGATTCTCAAATACTGACTGATGCCCGCAGGCCGGATACCCACAATACTGAACTGACGCCCGCAGGCCTGATGCCCAAACCCTGTAAACTGATACATGCATTCGTATGGAGACGCACCCCAAAGCACATAACAAGTAAGTGAGAGCCAAAACACCCCTATGTTGGGGTAAGGTTTCCCTGCCCTATTTTGTCAGGAGCTAGGGTTTCACTACGCACACAGCGGTTTCAAACAACCTATAAACGGATAAGCAACCTGTCCTAGTTTGGAATGGTTACTACGGATTCGAATATGCACTAGGTCGAATGGTCAAAAAGGATGCCCCGGTAAAATCGGGGTTTGTGTTCCCATACTGGCAGAGCCCACAACCGGTCAGCCTTATGGTCATGCCTTGACAAGACAAGCCTCCGGCAAACCGTTCAGGAATAGCATATGGCAAACACGGTGTCCTAGGCGCACCAATGCAAATGCAATGCAAAGAAACACACAAGTGTAATCAAAACAAGATATCATGAGTTCGAGTCAAGTCCTCTAAATCCCGAGCAGAGTAGCCAGAAACTGTAGACGTCCCCGAACGCCCCAAGAGGAACGAGCTCCCGTTCCGTTCATTTGGGGTCACTACAGCTCAGGACTCTCAAATTGTCATGGTTCTAAGTCTGAACCAAAGAGTCCAAATCCAGCAAATCGTTTTGAGAAAATAGATTTTTTGAAAGAAGTGCCAAACATGGACTGCTTTGCCAGATACAGAGTCGCCACCTAAATATTTTATTTTGGGAGGAATTTAGGAAACCCTGACTCGTTTGCCTAAGGCCACGTATCCGTCATCACCAAAGTTGCCTCGGCTCGAGAACTTGGGTACGATTGGGGAAGGTCACTTCGTGAGCACCCCCGCTCGCCCGATCAAAGATCGGCCTCTACTAACCATGATATCTAGTTTTGAAAACATTGTGTGTTCTTATTCCGGTTATTAGCCTAGATTTACTATGTGATGCGCACAGCATACAAAAATAGACTGGATCGCCTGAATTGGAACAAAACATTTCCTGCTTGTTTTTTTTTGAAAGACGGTTTGCTACTCGCAAGTAGGCTTAAAATGCAGATTTTGCCACCCTCAGGTGGGCTTAAGAAGAGATGGTTTTGCCACTATCTAGTGGACTTAAAACTCACAGTTAATGATTTGTTCCAATCCAGATAACCCAACCTTCACCCACAGGCATTCAGGCAGTTATATCACATAAGCACATAACCTCATGGTAAGCATGCTATTCATGGCAGTCACTCACACGCATGCAAGGATGCTAAAGCATAAAACTCACCGAGTACTCCAAGCCAAAACAAAAGCTCATTAGAAATCCATGCATGATCCTAATTATACAGAAATGCCTAATGCAACACATGCAAAGTGCAACTATAGCAGGCTCGGCTATTCTAAACATGGCATATGGAATGCTACAGCTAACATGTATTCAACTTGGAATTGAAATACAAATGCAGTTATTATGATGCGCCGAGCCCGGTGCATGCAAAACAGATGAATGAATGCAAACATGCTATCATACTGTATGCTAATTGAAATATGCCCTAATCTAACCATCATAAGCAGGTAAATAAAAGGGAAGAAAGACGTGGGGTTGGAAGACATACATCACACTCACGCACACTTATTACAACATTGCCCTCGCGCAGAGGGTCTGAATAAATATACAGTCCCGAATAAAAGAATAGTACAGTCCAAATAAATATTATAGTCCAAATATGTACAAATTCCTAATTAATTAACAAATTAACTAAGAAAATAAATAAACTGGCATGCAAGCCAGGGACTGCCTTGATTCCATTCCGGATGATGAATGATGCATGCCCGGGTTGCCTTTGCGCGGAAATCCATGACGATGCCCCAATTAGCCTCTGTTTGCACCTGTTCTTGAAATGCGTGCCAAGCCTCGGAAGACCGCTGATTCTTGATTTGCTGCAACAGAGAACAGGAAAGGGGCATAGCAATGTATTTTCACAAATATATGCATGCCTCGATCCTCGTGCCACCAATCACGCATCTCGATGCATGATGGTCGAGGGGTCGAATTGCACAATTCAATATAGGATGAATGCACATGAAAACACAACTAAAACCTAACTCCATCATGGACAATCCGGAGTGTCGGTGACTGGGGAATTGAGACACGTTCCGTCACTCGGAGTACGAAATGCACCTCGTTTCCCGTGCCCGGGCTAACTCCTATCCCGAACACGATGCAATATGCATGACATGCATGAGATGCAATATGCATGACATGCATGAAATGGCATACACAATCCTAACATACACAATGTTATGGAATGGCATACAAGCTGCACGAGGTAATACACAACTGAGCATACACAATGCTATGGATGAAATGGCATACACAATGCACAATGGACTTACACCAACACGAGTGGACCTCAGCCACACTCACACAGGAGGCCATTAGATGAAAACAAGACAACTCGTGCACGCGTGCACGCAAACCGAGGACCGACCTTCAGGCACCGAAATGCCACTCTAATGAGACATGGAAAAGACATGGAATATGATATGCAAACATGCAAAAATCAGTAGCAAAATGAGGGGCAAAATAGCCCCGAAACAAGGCGAAATGACACCCGATGTATGGAATTTCTCCCGAAATGCAAAACTAGGTACATGAAATGGCTTACAGCTATACAAAGCATGCATAATTGGTACATGAAGTATGAATACAGAAGCTAGGAAGCCCCAAAACAAGCATGTTTACAATTTAAAGCATGGCCAAACATGGAACACAAATGAGGCTAGATTAGCATACAAAAATGGGGCCAAGAGAGGGGTAATGAAACAACTCACAAATGCTGGCCCCAAACAGAGAAGGGGCCTTCTACAATATTGAAGAGGGGCCAAAAATATGATGTTTTAAAGTTGATGGCCAAGCCCAAAACAGTATACAAGTATGCTCAAAATACTATGCAAGATTAAGGCCAAAAAAAGAGCTACAACATAAAGTGTACAAAGGGTGTCTCAAACAGCCATAGACCCTTAATGAAACATGAAGAGGGGGTCAAAATAGGGCCATTTTTAGTTCGGACCAAAGTCCAAAAACAGAGACACAATAGGCTAATAAATCATGCAAAAATGGGGACCAAAGAGGGGTATAACGACAAGTGGCACATGGAGGTCCCAAACAGTGATGAGCCCTTCTTCAATGTTGAAGAAGGGCTCAAAATAAGCCTATCTACAGTTTACATCATGCTCCAAAACTGTCACGCCCCAAACCCGCCCCTAGAAGTTTGGGCATGACCACTTCAGAAACGGACACTTAACCTGTTTTATATCTATATATATGGGGCCTGAACGGAAGCACTAAATATTAAAATTTGACACTGGAAACAAACTCCATCGAGCTACTACTATCATGCCAAGATCACAAACTTTTAACAAACAAATAAAATCTAAAACATACACCTGAACATCGGTTATATACATATATATATATACAGACCCAGCCCTATTATTGGGCATATACAAAAACATGAGAGCTATATACATCACTCTTAGATAGACATTCAAAAAGCAAGCCAGCATCTTATCAGCTTAACAAAATCAATGACTGTGTATAGTGCTTGGACACACGAAGGTTGACAAAAGAAGGCAGCGTCATGGCTAGGACTGACCATCTGATTGGTGACCTACAGAAACAGACATAACAGAGAGTGAGCCGGACTCAGTGAATAGTAATACATAAATAAAACGATGCTTAATTTGAAACATAACGCAGGGCAATGCATATAAAGATGTAGAGTTCACATAGTTAGTCTGATTCTGTGCTAAGTACATAATGGCCTTAGGTTCAATCTTGCAACATAAACATGGTGGCTATAAGCCCTTGAAACATGTGGCATGAAGCCCTTATAACATATGGCACTAAGGCCCTTGAAACATGTGGCATAAAGCCCTTGTAACATATGGCACTAAGGCCCTTGAAAAGTTGGCATGAAGCCCTTGAAACAAAGAACTTGTAACATCCTTGAACTTGTGACAGACTTAAACTTGTAACATACATAAACTTGTAACATACATAAGCTTGTAACAACATAAACTTGTAACATACACTTGAAACATACCTGAATATGCTTGAACTTGTAACATACTGGAAACATGCCTAAAATATACTTGAACATCATTCATTAATTCGAACGGAACATATCATAACTAGAGCATTTCTTGTTGTATCATGTCATTATCGTACGCTTAACAATGAGAGACTAATTCACATTCTCATGAGGGTCACACAATGATTCTAAACTTTGCACTTATAACGTAGATTCTGAATAACTTCCAATTTATAAGCATCATAGCAAAATAACTTCAATTCATATGGATGCACATAGCTACTCTTATATTTACTCAGAATCCATCATTCAAGAATGAACATAAGTTCTTTTGGGTAAATGACTTACTCTACGTGCTCTATTAATCAATAGCATACACCTTTGTTTAATCATTCTTATATGTTAACATAGTTGCCTTGCCTTGTAATTAACAGAGTCCTAATGGTAACCGTTACATCATTCCCATGAGTTGACATAATGAACGTAAAGTTGACAGGACATTCCTGATAACTAGTAACGAAAAGTAAGCATATTTTCATTAGATTACAGATGACTTTATCGGTGTCACATAACTTCATATTTCACAAATGGCCCTTGGCCACATAGATTCATAATTCACAAATGGCCCTTGGCCACATAGATTCATAATTCACAAATGGCCCTCGGCCACATCGTTTCATATTTCACAAGTTGGTGATCCATACTTCACAAATTCAAGATGCATATTTCACAAATCCTTTTTGATGTTTCCATAATTTCACAATGTTCCTCATATAGCATACACCTTTGATGTTTCCATAATTTCACAATATTTACGTAGCATACATAACATACATGTCAACATAATTCTTATGACGAAGGTCATAACGTCAATAACAATAATCATTAACGGTTAGAGATACATCGAAGTACTACTACTCACAGTGCTATAACGGAGTGCTCGTCCTTCTCAGGTTATGCCCTACACGTGTACACAACTTATACAGTAAGGCATTAAACACAAATTCCAGGAATACCAGAGGGTTAAGCATGTAAAACAGAGCAAACAATATTTTGCAGCATGAAGTTTCAAACCTACTTCTCCAACTCAATATATATATATATATATATAAGATTACTAGTCTTACAAAACACATTATGGAATCTACACCCATTCATCTTCTATTCAAAGAAAGAAAGGATTTTTATGAACATTTCCATGTTCCCCAAAACTCCTTAAATTTCTAGTGTTTTCACCAAAAACCAAACATTTCCCCATCCCCATAAGAAATCCTATTAAATCATTCTCTTGGTTTAATAACTAAGCAAGCCCACAAATATTTAGTAAAATGATTTGGGATTAAAACCATTCTTGAAAACTTCACATTTTAGGTCACAAAAATTAATATCAACATAGTTAATACCATCCCACATAATCATCACAATTCAACATATCTCAAAAGGAATTCTTAAATTCCATTTCAACATTCCATAATCGAATTTATATCATCCACATTATCAGTAAATCTTTTCCCCCAATTTCCCTTTTATTAGAACATAATTTACAATGTATTTAACAAAGTTCAATCGCAAAATTTAAACATAATTTTCAAACATAACCAAATTCCAATTAAACTTGAACACATCTAATTCAACCTACCACTTTCATGATTCAACTATCAATTTGGGCCAAATCATGGATTATCATCAAAAATCAACCTAGGGTTTCTAAGAAATCTACAAATTTCAAATAAAATTTTAAATCTTCTTAACCCATTACTTTTTATTTCAAATCTTCCTATTTATTAGGCACCCTAGGTCCATAACCCATAAACCATACTCTAAACCCCATAATAGAACCCCAACATACCTCAAAAATTTCGAAATTCCATTCGGTAGAAAGTGGTGATCTCCTCTTATTCTCCATCCTTGATGCAAGATCCATGGTTGATTTGTTGAGAAAAGTGGAGGAAATCAAGGTTTTGGGAGCTAGGGTTTCGGACATGGAAGAGGGAAGAAGAAGAGAGGAAAAGAAAATCTAAGAAATGACTCAAAAATCACATTTTTGAGCTGCTGCCCCGCACATCGCCGCACGTGCGCCGCATTTCCCACACGTGTGGTCCTGCTTCCAGCATAGATATGGAAACTTCAAACATGCGTAACTCTCTCATCCGGACTCCGTTTTAGGTCATTCTTGTGCGCAAATTGAAGCCCCGAAAATAAGCTTTCCAATGGTTCTAACCTCACATCCAAATTCCAAGTGTGGAACAAGAAAAGGGAAAAAGAGTGACGGTAAACGAATTATTCAAATTAAAGTTTTTGATCCAATCTTACTTTACCATCATCTTATCATCTCAATCAATACCCCAAAATAAGGTAAGAATATTCCAAGCACACTTGGCCAAAAATACTATGCAAGATTATGGCATACAAAGGGGTAATGAATCAAGTGTAAGATGGGGGTCCCAAACAGGGTAAGACCCTTAATGAAACAGAAAAAAAGAGCTCAAAAAAATGATATCTCCAGTTATGGTCGGAGCTCAAAACAGTAAGCAAAAGGGGCTAAGAAAACTTGTAAAAATGAGCTAGAAAGATGGAGAAATCAACTCACCCTTGAAGACCAATCCTTTGCTACCTCTTGGACCAAGAAAAGTTGCCTCCTAGCCTCTGAGAAGACCTCCAAGCTGCTGAATGGAAGTGGTAGTGTGGTGCTAGGTGGTGATGAAGAAAAAGGGGTAGAACTTGGTTGTTTTTTAGGGTTAAAGAGGGAGATGGAGGGAGGTATGTATATGCAAGCTCAAGGCAATTTTCTCAACCCTCAAGACAGAGCTGGAGGCTCTGTTATGTAGACAAAAATGGGGGAGAAATTGAGGGAAAAAGTGGGAGGAAAATGGATCAAGTTTCCCCCCAAAAGTTGTCCCCCGGATACAGGTTTTTTGCGGGGAAAACAGATATACAGCTGGAATATACACACCCTGAGGAGCAAGGCCGGCCAGGTTTTGGAGCTGCAGGTGGCCGGCCGGCCACCCCCCATGGCCGGCCGGCCAAGGGTCAAAATGGTCAAAAAGATTTTCTGGCCGGCCACCACAAATTGGTGTCCTCCCAGGTGCCCTCAACACAATCCTGTGGTTCAAAATTGTCAACTGTAAAACAGGAGAGAGAATAGGCCATTTTTAGGAAGGGTTCAAAAGGGTCAGGTGGAATTGCTGGTCGGCCACCAACTTTTGGTGTCCTCCCATGTGTGTACAACACAAATATGGGGGTTAGGATTGAAGAAAGTGACCCTAAGGTGGTCAACATTGGCTTTCAAGTGAGAAAAACAGGCATCGGAGGACGCCAGAGGAATATAACTGGTTGCTGAAACAATTGCTGGCCTCCCACCCTTCTACGGCCTTCCTGGTGATGAAACAGAGGTACCTGCCAAAAATGAACGAAAATCGATGCAAAACGAATGTTCGAGGGCCAGAACGCGCAGTTCGGGGCCCCGAAAACTGCCTGTTAAGCACCGAAAGTGGTATTCGACCACGAAGTGGGTCTCTCAGACCTCAGTGTCCCTCAAAAGGGAGTAAATAAGATGCATGCCAAAAATCGGAGCAATCGGAGATAGTTAGGCGGTCCCGAACCGAGCCACACGGCCTGACGGCTCCGAAAAATCGGGAACCGGGCTCCGAAATGGGCAAAATGGCCTACAGCCACAAAATGTAGCCCACGGCCACTGAGGGATGGTCTACGAGACCTCTCCCTCCCCTCAAGAAAAGAAACAAAGAAAACCGAGTCTGGTTCGCAAACCGAGGCAAGGCACAGAAGAGGGTTCGGAAATCCGGAGGCAGGGCTCACGGCCGCGACTCTAAGACTTCTGAACGAGCACAAAACGCAACATCACCGAGCACTCAATCGGTGACGTCTGAGTCTTAAGGTCGGTTAAAAATGGGGTGTCTACACCAACTTAGGCGATCTAGTCTATACTTGTGTGTTGTACGCATCACATAGTAACTCTAGGCTAATAACCAGAATAAGAACGCTTATGTTTTCAAAAACAAGATATCATGTTAGTAAAGGCCGATCTTCGATCGGGCGAGCGGGGGTGCTCATTGCATGACCTTTCCCTCTCGTACCCAAGTTCCCGAGCCGAGGCAACTTTAGTGATGACGGACACGTGGCCTTAGGCACGAGTCAGGATTTCCTAAATTCCCCAAAATAAAATATTTAGGTGGCGACTCTGTATCTGGAAAAGCAGTCCATGTTTGGCACTTCTTTACAAAAATCAGTTTTCCAAAACGATTTGTCAGATTTGAACTCTTTGGTGATTTATCAATCTCACATTGCACATTGTGAGGTCAGATTAAGAACCGTGACATTTTGAGTCCGAACTGTAGCACTGTATAAAGCCCCTCGAGGCGCATCTACACCAGTGAATAACATATGCGTAAAGGGGTTAAGAATGAATGTCATTTTAGTAATTAGAACAGTCAATTGTATCAGTGAATCAATCATTTAGAACCATAATAGTCATATGTGGTACATCCATTAGCAAAACAGTACAGTAGGTCTTAATAGACCAAACAGTCAGTTGATGGCCATCATAACAGTAAACAGTAGTGGTTCCAAACATGGGAACCGACAAAAATCTCTGTGACAGTAGCAGTAACAGTAAATTGCTATGGATGCCACAGATACAGTTTACAAATAGGACAAACATTCATTCATTAAACAATAACAGTTCAGTAAGCAGAACAGTTGATCATTCAGAAAATAATCATAATTGAACATATCTTTACAACATTGTTACTCACAAAGCACTGGGCTAGAGACAAGCTAACGAGCGTCCTCGGATGTCAACCCTACAGTTGCAGAACGAACACACACTCGGGATCAATAACTTAGCCCCTAACTATACAAGTGTGGTTCTATAACATTATCCTCATTAAGATGCCTTAAACTTGGCCTAGAAATGCCTAGGATGGAATGAGGATGCAAAAATGCACTTTAAAACACTTTTCAAATTTTTGCTGAAACATGGGTCTCGCTCGAGCGTGGCTTTCTACGCTCGAGCGGACATGCAGACAAAGGAGCTCCGCTGGAGCGTAACGTCCCTCGCTCGAGCAGACTGTAAACTCATAAAAAAGTACTGGATGCACGATTTTCACGCTCGACGGACACTCGACCTCCACTCGAGCGTGAGACTCAGATCCTCGCTCGAGCGTAAATTCTCTCGCTCGAGCGGACTGCAAAACATATGAACTTCTGGGCATATGCATTTCACGCTCGAGCGTGACTTCCTACGCTCGAGCGGAAGTGCATGTACTCAAAGTGTACGCTCGAGCGTGAGGTCCTATGCTCGAGCGTGGGTCCAAAATCTGGAATTTCCAGATTGATCCTCAAGCATGAAACTCGACTTTTAAAGCTTTAAATTCAATTTTTTTGGGCTAATTTTTTGGAAAACACTTGAAAACCCATAATATAACATGTTTCAAAGATCAATTTGTAAAATCAAAGCCCATAGGTAAGTCAATTGAACACAAATTCAAAGGAAACTTGAAGAACAATGCAAGAACATCACATGCAAGTGTTCTAATGGATTCCAATGTTCCAAAACATAACCAAATGCAAGTTTGAACTCCAAAACATGATGAATTCATGGATTATAACCCAAATGTAGACATGCATGTGGAAATTCTTATGAAAACAACCTCAAAATGCTAGAGTATGTGCATGCATGCAAGAATTCACCCTCAACTCAACACTTTAAATCAAATCTTGACTTAGATCACTAATTTTCCCATGAATCATGCAAGAACAACTTAAATTCACAACCAAGAAGGTGAATTCTTTACCTTAAGTCTTGAATTCCAAAAGTGATAGCTCAATTTTGCAATTAACCTTCAAATCTTCTAAGTTCAAGCAAAATCTAGGTGAATTCAACCCTTTTCTTCTACTCTTCCTCTCTCATACGGTTTGGATCTAGAAAAGGCTGAGGAGATGATATGAAATGCAACAATTAAGTCTAAACAAAGTTTGTAGTAAATGGCCACTCAATGACAATTTGGTAATAACCTCAAACTAATGTGATTTAATTATATTTAATCTAATTTAATCTTTCCGAATCAAATTTTAATTTAACCTATCATAAAATCATATAAATTCTAATTAGCATATAACACTAATTAATTTCTGGTTCGATCGCCGATAAGGCCTTCAATTCGTTGTTCAAAGTTAAAACATAAACAGATTCATTCAGAAATCAAATAGATAGAAATGCATTCAAAACAATACACTCATACAATTGGTTCAAAATTTAATTCTTAATCAGTTACTTATCATGCTTAATCATAGATTAGCACTAATCAGAGGTGAGGGTTGTCACAGTCTTCCCTCCTTCAAAAGAGTTTGGTCCTCCAAACTCGAATTACCTTCATTTTGGAAGAACACTAGATTCAGGGGGGAAACAGTTCAGGATATCTTTTCATCATATCGTCTTCCCCTTCCTAAGTGGCATAAATGCCACCATGGTTTTGCCAATCCACTTTCACTAACAGGATTTCTTTATTCCTCAATTTCTTGATTCGTCAGTTTACAATCTGGATAGGCCATTCTTCATAAGTGTAGTCATCACTTAGCACTACACGGGTAGGTTCAATAACATGAAAGAGATCCCGAAGATAATCCCTCAACATTGAAATATGGAAGACATTATGCATATGCTCCATTTCAGGAGAGAGCACTACTTAATACGCCACCGGATTAATCTTTTCAATGATCTCATACGGTCCGACATATCTCGATGCTAGCTTACCCTTGACTCCAAAGCGAGTCTGACCCTTCATTGGTGTCACTTTAACAAAAACATGATCACCCACTTCATATTCCCTGTCTCGCCTTCGGACATCCGTATAATTTTTTTGTCGACTTTGTGCGGTTTTCAATCTCTGTTGAATTAGTTTCACTTTTTCTGTGGTTTCATGTACAATCTCGGGCCCAAGCAAAGGCCCATCTCCAACTTCTGCCCAGCAGATAGGAGATCGACATTTTCTGCCATATAAAGCCTCGAAAGGCGCCATACCAATGCTCGAGTGAAAGCTGTTGTTGTAGTCAGATTTGGCTAACGGTAAATGATTTTCCCAATTTCCTTCGAAATCAAAAACATACATACGCAGTAAATCCTCCAGAGTCTGGATGGTCCTTTCTGACTGGCCATCTGTCTGAGGATGGTATGCACTACTCAGTCTCAGTTCAGTACCCAATGCAGTTTGCAGACTTTGTCAAAATCTCGATGTGAACTTCGAATCCCTGTCAGAAACAATAGATACAGGCACTCCATGCAATCTAACAATCTCGTCAATATAAATTGTAGCCAATTTGTCCGCATTATAGATGTAGACACCCTATTTTTGACTGACCTTAAGACTCAGACGTCACCGATTGAGCGCTTGGTGATATTGCATATCGTGTTCGTCTAGAGGTTTCAGAGTCTTGGCCGTGAGCCTTGCCTCCGGACTTCCGGACTCTTTTGTGCTTTGCCTCGGTTTGCGAACCAGGCTCAGGCTCTGTTTTCTCTATTTTCTCTTCGCAAAGGGAGGGAGAGGTCTCGTAGATAATCTCTCAGTGGCCGTAGGCTACGTTTCGTGGTCGTAGGCCATTTTTGCCCGTTTGGAGTCCGGTTCCCGATTTTTCGGAATCGTTGGCCGTGTGCCTCGATTCGGGACCGCTTAACCATCTCCGTTTGCCCCGGTTTTTGGCATACTTCTTATTTTCTCCCTTTTGAGGGACACTGTGGTCCGAGAGACCGACTTCATGGTCGAACACCACTCCCGGTGCCTAACAGCCGGTTTTCGGGGCCTCGGGCTGCGTGTTTCGGCCCCCGAACCTTCGTTTTGCATTGGTTTTGGTTCATTTTTGGCAGGGACCTCTTTTTCATTGGTAAGAAGGCCGTAGAAGGGTGGGAGGCCAGTAATTGTTCTGTCAACCAACTTTATCCCTTCGTCGCCCTCCGTCGCCCGATTTTCTTCACTTCAAAGCCAATGTTGAACACCCTTGGGCCATTTTCTTGAACCCTAAATCCCATATTTGTGATGTACACATCTGGGAGGCCACCAATATTTGGTGGCCGGCCAGTAATCCTTTCTGACCCTTTTGAACCCTTTGAAAAGTGGGTTGTTCTCTCTCCTGGTTCACTTTTTTCAGTGTTTAACCACAGGGTTGTGTTGTACACACATGGGAGGCCCTCTTTCTGTGGTGGCCGGCCACTAATTCTCATTGAACCTTTTGACCCTTCGCCGGCCGGCCATGAGAAGTAGCCGGCCGGCCACCTGCAACCTAGATAAGCAGCCGGCCATGCTCCTTGCATCAAGTACGGTACAGCTGTGTATCTATTTTCCCCCCAGATTGTGTATTCGGGGGGGGTGCATTTTTGGGGGGAAACTTGGTTGTTTTCCCTCCATTTTCCCCCCCCCCCTTTTTCCCCCTTTTCTTGCCTATATAACCAGCCTCCAGCTCTGGTTTTAAGGGTTGGAAAAATTACCTAAGAGCTTTGCATACATACACCTTCATCTCCCTCTCTTCCAAGCTCCAATCCTTCAAACCCTATACCATTTTGCACTACACCTCATAGCACCACATCCCCATCTTCCATTCCAGCAGCTAGAAGTTGTTTTCCAGAGCTAAAGAGCCACCAAACTCAAGCCAAGAGTTGCCTAAGGCTTGGTCTACAGGGGTAAGTTCTATTTCCCTCTTTTTCGTCCATATTTTGCATGCTGTCTAAGTCATATTTGCTTGCTGTTTTGGGCTCCGACCCTAACTGGAACTAGGCTTATTTTGAGCTATTTTTCATGTTTGTTTAAGGTTATTTACCTGTTTGAGGTCTCCTTGTTTCACTTTCTTCATTATCTCCCTTGTACGCCATCTTCTTGTGTAGTATTTTTGGCCTATGTATAAACTGTTTTGAGCTCTGTCATGAACTGAAAAGTAGCTTATTTTGAGCCCTTCTTCAACATTGTTGAAGGGCTCATTTCTGTTTGAGGCTTTCATTTATCAGTTGCCTTTATATCTCTCTTTTGGCTCCATTTTTGCATGATTTGTTAGCCTCTTATGCTTCTATTTTTGAGCTTTGGTCCGAACTACAAATGACCTTATTTTGACCCCATATTCATGTTTCATTAAGGGTCTTTCACTTTTTGAGGCATCCTTTATATACTTTGTGTTATATCTCTATTTTTTGCCTTATTTTACATAGCATTTTGAGCATTCTTGTACACTGTTTTGGGTCTAGCCACCAACTGTAAAACATCATATTTTGGACCCCTCTTCAACATTATTGAAGGGTCCTCATCTGTTTGGGGCCAGAAGCTATGGCTTGCTTCTTTATCTCACATTTAGGGCCATTTTTTGCATGCTAGTTTTGCCCTATTTGTGTTTGCTGTTTGGCCTTGCTTAAAACTGTAAACATACTTTTTTTGGGTCTGCCTTGAATCTGTCTTCACATGTCATGATCAAATAATGTATGCTTGATGTAGCTACAAGTCATTTTATGTGCTTAATCTTGCATTTCGGGACCATTTCATGCATCGGGTGCCATATTCCTATGATTCGGGGCTGTTTTGGGTCATGTGTTTGCTGCTGAAACTTGCATGTTTGTATGCCATTTTCCATGCCTTGCCATGTCTTGTTAGAGTGGCATTTTGTGCCTTAGGATCGGTCCTCGGTTTGCGTGCATGCGTGCGCGCATCTCGAGTTGTCTCATTTTCATCGCATGGCCTCTTATGTGAGTGTGGCTGAGGTCCACTCGTGTTGGTGTAAGCCCATGTTGCATTGTGTATGCCATTTTATTTCATAGCATTGCATATGCTAGGTTGTATGTTAGAGCATTGTGTATGCCATGTTACCTCGTGCATCGTGTATGCCATCTCATAGCATTGCGCATGCTAGGTTGTATATTAGTTGCATTCATGCATCTCATGCATATTGCATTGTGCTTGGGATAGGAGTTAGCTCGAGCACGGGAAACGAGGTACGTTTCGTACTCCAAGTAACGGAACGTGTCTCAATTCCAAGTCACCGACACTCCGGATTATCCATGATGGAGTTAGGTTTTAGTTGAGTTTTCATGTGCATTCATTCTATATTGAGTTGCACAATTCAAATCCTCGGCCATCATGCATCGAGATGCGTGATTGGTGACACGAGGATCGAGGCATGCATACATTTGTGAAAATACATTGCTATGTCCCTCTCTTGCTCTCTGTTGCAGCGAATCAAGAATCAGCAGTCTTCTGGAGCTCGGCGCGCTTTCCAAGAATAAGTTGCAAAACAGAGACTAATTGGGGCATCCCAGTGGATTTCCGCGCAAGGCAGCCCAAACATACATCATTCATCAGAGTCAAGGCAGTCCCTGGCTTGCATGCCAGTTTATAGCTTTCCTAGATTAATTTGTAAATTAATTAGGATTTTTGTATTTATTCGGGACTGTAATTATTTATTTGGGACTGTATATTTATTCGGACCCTCTGCGCGAGGGCACAACTGTAATAAGTGTGCGTGTGTGCGTTGTATGTCTTCCAACCCCACGTCTTTCTCCCTTTTATTTATCCGCTTATGATAGTTAGATTAGGGCATATTTCAATTAGCATACAGTATGATAGCATGTTTGCATTCATTCATCTGTATTGCATGCACCGGGCTCGGCGCATCATACTAACTGCATTGTATTTTCAATTCCAAATTGAATACATGTTAGCTGTAGCATTTCATATGCCATGTTTAGAATTGCCGAGCCTGCTATAGTTGCATTTTTGCATGTGTTGCATTAGACATTTCTGTATAGTCAGGATCATGCATGGACTTCTAACCTAGCTTCTGTTTTGGCTTGGAGTACTCGATAAGTTTTATGCTTTAGCATCCTTGCATGCGTGTGAGTGACTGCCATGAATAGCATGCTTACCATGAGGCTATTTGCTTATGTGATATGACTGCCTGAATGCCTGTGGGTGAAGGTTGGGTTATTTGGATTGGAACAATTCATCAAATGTGTGTTTTAAGCCCACTAAATAGTGGCAAAACATCTTTTCTTAAGCCCACCTGAGGGTGGCAAAATCTGCATCTTTAAGCCTACTTGCGAGTAGCAAACCATCTTTCAAAAAACAAACATGGAATGTTTTGTTCCAATCCAGGCGATCCAGTCTATACTTGTATGTTGTGCGCATCACATAGTAAATCTAGGCTAATAACCGGGATAAGAACACACAATGTTTTCAAAACTAGATATCATGGTTAGTAGAGGCCGATCTTTGATCGGGCGAGCGAGGGTGCTCACGAAGTGACCTTCCCCAATCGTACCCAAGTTCCCGAGTCGAGGCAACTTTGGTGATGACGGACACGTGGCCTTAGGCAAACGAGTCAGGGTTTCCTAAATTTCCCCCAAAATAAAATATTTAGGTGGCAACTCTGTATCTGGCAAAGCAGTCCATGTTTGGTACTTCTTTCAAAAAATCTGTTTTCTCAAAACAATTTGCCGGATTTGGACTCTTTGGTTCAGACTTAGAACCATGACAATTTGAGAGTCCTGAGCTGTAGTGAGCCCAATATTGAACAGAACGGGGGGGACTCATTCCACCCTCCCGGGGCGTTCGGGGGACGTCTACAATAGATTGTTTTGACAGGTAAGAAGTGAGCAGATTTAGTCAATCTATCAACAATAACCCAAATTGAGTCCATACCTTTACTGGAGCGAGGCAGTCCAACAATAAAGTCCATAGTAATATGTTCCGATTTCCACTCTGGTATTGGTAAGGGTTGCAGTAAGCTTGCGGGTCGTTGATGTTTAGCTTTAACTTGTTGGCAATGTAGACATTTCGACACAAAGTCGGCAATCTCTTTCTTCATTCCCGACCACTAGAAATTGAGTTTCAAGTCTTGGTACATTTTTGTATTTCCTAGATGGATGGAAAGTTTTAAATTGTGGCCTTCCTACAAAATTCCTCTTTTCAGTTCAGAATCATTCGGTACACACAATCTTCCCTGAAACTTCAATACATTGTTTTCAAATCCAAACTCCGGCCTTGGTTTGGATTCCCGTTCATCAATGATCTTTTTCAGAAGGTTATCCTGCTGTTGTTTCTCTTTAATCTCCTCAATAAGTGCCGGTTGAGCAGAAATAGCAGCCAATGTCCCACCTTGTTCACGCAAAACAATCTCAACGTCAAATTTGTTAAGATCATGCAATAGTTCTTTCTGTTTGGTGAGTAGACAGGCTAAATTTCCAATTGATTTCCGACTCAGTGCATCGGCAACAGTGTTGGCTTTCCCCGGATGGTACAAAATTTACAAGTCATAGTCTTTTATCAGTTCTAACCACCCCCGCTGCCTCATGTTCAATTCTTTCTGTGTAAAGAAATATTTCAAGCTCTTGTGATCGGTATACACTTCACATGTAGCCCCATATAGGTAGTGGCGCCAAATTTTCAATGCAAATACCACTGCGGCAAGTTCCAAATCATGAGTAGGGTAGTTCTTTTCATGTGGCCTCAGTTGTCGGGAAGCATATGCGATAACTTTACCATTCTGCATTAAAACACATCCCAAACCCTTATAAGAAGCATCACTGAAAATAGTAAATCCATCCGTACCTGAGGGTAGGGTGAGAATCAGTGCAGTCACAAGTCGAGTTTTCAATTCCTGGAAAGATGATTCTCTTTGATCGGTCCAGTCAAATGGTTTTCCCTTTTAAGTCAACTAAGTCAATGGTAAGGCAATCTTGGAAAAATCTTTTACAAACCTTCTGTAGTACTCGACTAAGCCTAAGAAACTTCGAACTTCAGTAACATTAGTCGGTCTAGGCCAATTCACTACTGCTTCAATTTTCTGCGGATCAACTGAAATGCCATCCTTATTAATCACATGTCCCAAAAACATAACATCATCAAGCCAAAATTCACATTTCGTTAGTTTCGCATACAGTTTCTGTTCTCTTAGGGTCTGCAATGCAATTCTCAGATGACGTCCATGTTCCTTTTCACTCTTGGAATAAATCAGAATGTCATTTATAAAAACAACTACAAATTTGTCGAGGAATGGTTTAAAAATTCTGTTCATAAGGTCTATAAATGTAGCAGGTGCATTAGTAACTCCAAAAGGCATAATAAGAAATTCATAATGTCCATACCTCATTCGAAAGACAGTCGTTTCAATGTCCTCTGGTTTGACTTTCAGCTGGTGGTATCCGGATCTAAGGTCAATTTTGGAGAAAACCTGGGCAGCCTGTAACTGGTCAAATAAGTCATCAATACAAGGTAATGGATATTTGTTTTTCACTGTTACCTTGTTCAGTTCACGGTAATCAATGCAGAGTCTTAGGGAGCTATCTTTCTTTTTCACAAAAAGAACGGGTGCGCCCCATGATGAAGTACTGAGCCTGATGAACTTCTTATCTAATAATTCCTGCAGCTGAACTTTCAGTTCTTTCAATTCAGTAGGTGCTATCATGTACGGAGCCTTGGAAACTGGCTGTGTACCTGGTAATACTTCAACAGTGAACTCTATTTCCCTATCAATCAAATCCCCTGGCAGATCATCCGGAAAAACGTCTGGGAATTCTCTGACTATATGAATACTGTCCACATTAGATTGAGTATCAGTAGGTACAGTCAATATACAACATACATACCCTTTACACCCCTTTCTAATCAGTTTGAATGCTTTCATGGATGAAATTAGATATGGGGGAGGTACTACACCAACTCCGTTAAACACAAATTCAGGCAATCCCGATGGACGGAAAACAACTTGTTTTGTTATACAGTCTATGGTAGCATGATATTTTGTTAACCAGTCCATCCCCAATATTACATCGAAATGATCAATATTCAAGGGCAGTAAATCAATATATAAATGCACGTCCCTAATAACAATCTCACATGCAAGGTACACGTAAGCACAAGTCATGGATCCCCTAGCGGGTGAAGATACAGCTAACAAATAGTTCATGGGTTCTAGTGGTCTATTTAATTTCTATGAAAAAGCATGCGAGACATATGAATGTGTAGACCCCGAATCAATCAAAATATATGCGTTTTGGGCACAAATTGAGAGTATACCTGACACAACTGTCTCGGTATTCTGTAGATCTCCCGGTACGAGTGCAAACACCCAGTCTTGCCTTAAAGGCTCCTTTCCAATAACTTTGGGGTTGGGTTTCGGTAGGGCAGTTGATGGTGCAGCGCTAGCTGCAGCTTTACCAGTGCCTTGAGAAGTGGAAGGGCAATCATGACCATGTGGCCCACCTTGCCACACCTGTAACAAGCACCCGAAATTTTGTAGCAAACTCCCTTATGCCTCTTCCCACATTCAGAGCAGAGTGGTATCGAACCACTTCCCTGACTAGAACTATTCGTTGACCCAGTATTCTGCTTTGTATTCGATGAGCTATTCCGACCTTTCTTAAACTTGAAGCCCCGTCTCTTACCGCGCCACTCAGACGCTGGTGTTTCAGTCTGTTTCAATGCCTCGATGTTCGACTCAGCTATTATTGCTCGGTCGAGAACATCCACATATTTAATCAATTTCAGGACATTAATTCGATCAAGTATCTCAACATTAAGCCCGCCTTCAAACTTCCTGGCCTTTTTGTAATCAATATCCACCATGTGTGGTGCATATCTGGCGAGTTCAGTGAATTTAGATTCATACTCTGCTACCGACATGGTGCCCTGTTTCAACTGTTCAAACTCAGTCACTTTGCGATCTCGGACACACTAGGGAAAGTATTTTCAAAGAAGGACTCCTTAAACTGAGCCCAAGTCATAACATTGTTGGTGTCACGGACGAGCATCCACCACCGTCTAGCCTCTTCTTGTAGAGTGAAGGTAGCCAGTAACACCTTATGTGCTTCAAAACATGGAAACACTTCGAACAATTTTTCAGTTTCAAGAACCCATGCTTCGGCCTTTAATGGTTCAAGGCCTCCTTGGAATGATGGTGGTTTCATTTTGCTAAACTTCTGTGTCAGAGCAATTATATCATCATTAACATTCTGTTCTGGCTGTACTAAAGGAGATGGGGGCTGTTGGTTCTGTTGTTGCCTTAGGGCTTCAGTCAACAGTTCAACTGTCCTTTCTAACCTTGTCATTCTTGCCTCAGATGATTCAGATTCATCGACATTTCTTGCGTTGTCCATTTCATTATAGGCAATATGGTAATAATAAACATAGGAAGTTGCTGACTTAAGCATATTAGCATATTAGCACATATATTCATATCATAGCCACACACACTTTTATTAATGCTCATGCAATGCCCTAATCACTTTTCTAGGACATCCTATAGCTCATTTGGACACGTGTGTACGGTATAACTCGCGCTTGGTATCGCTCTAATACCACTCTGTCACGACCCAAACCCGCCTCTATGGGTTTAGCATCGCAACCGGCCAGTAATCCGTGATTACCGAAGGCCTGCTTAACAGTAACGACAGAAATACAGAGTAAAGGGGCTGGCGGAAGCCAAAACAGTAAATAAAAGATGTCCAATGAGCTGTAACAGTCTAAATGCAAAAAGACTTTTTATAAACATGCCACATTGACAACCAAAACATATATATATATATATATACATGCAACATATACACAAACATCCATGTCAGTGATCAAATTCCTAACTATAACTGTATAGTCAAGTCTATAACATTTGTTACAAAACGGAGATAGAAGGGTGGAACTGAGACACCCCAGAGCAGCCCTAGCTTGAACAGACATGGAACCTCAAAGTGAGGCATAGAGGTTGGCTTTGACAAAACAAGAGCTAACCCGACGCTCCTAGCTTTGATCCGGTGCCTGGACACCTACATATATATATAAACAGTGAGCTAAAGCCCAGTGAATAACATATGCGTAAAGGGGTTAAAAATGAATGTCCTTCCAGTAATTAGAATAGTCAATTGCATCAGTGAATCAATCATTTAGAACCATAAAAGTCATATGTGGTACATCCATTAGCAAAACAGTACAGTAGGTCTTAATAGACCAAACAGTCATTTGATGGCCATCATAACAGTAAACAGTAGTGGTTCCAAACATGGGAACCAACAAAGATCTCTGTGATAGTAGTAGTAACAGTGCAGTAACAGTAAATTGCTATGGATGCCACAGATACAGTTTACAAATAGGACAAACATTCATTCATTAAACAATAACGGTTCAGTAAGCAAAACAGTTGATCATTCAGAAAATAATCATAATTGAACATATCTTTACAACATTGTTACTCACAGAGCACTGGGCTAGAGACAAGCTAACGAGCGTCCTCGGATGTCAACCCTACAGTTGCAGAACGAACACACACTCAGGATCAATAACTTAGCCCCTAACTATACAGGTGTGGTTCTATAACATTATCCTCATTAAGATGCCTTAAACTTGGCCTAGGAATGCCTAGGATGGAATGAGGATGCAAAAATGCACTTTAAAACACTTTTCAAATTTTTGTTGAAACAGGGGTCTCGCTCGAGCGTGGCTTTCTACGCTCGAGCGGACATGCAGACAAAGGAGCTCCGCTCGAGTGTGACTTCCCTCGCTCGAGCGGACTGTAAACTCATGAAAAAGTACTGGATGCACGATTTTCACGCTCGACCTCCGCTCGAGCGTGAGACTCAGATCCTCGCTCGAGCGTGAATTCTCTCGCTCGAGCGGACTGCAAAACATATGAACTTCTGGGCATATGCATTTCACACTCGAGCGTGACTTCCTACGCTCAAGCGGAAGTGCATGTACTCAGAGTGCACGCTCGAGCGTGAGGTCCTACGCTCGAGCGTGGGTCCAAAATTTGGAATTTCCAGATTGATCCTCAAGCATGAAACTCGACTTTTAAAGCTTTAAATTCGATTCTTTTGGGCTAATTTTCTGGAAAACACTTGAAAACCCATAATACAACATGTTTCAAAGATCAATTTGTAAAATAAAAGCCCATAGGTAAGTCAATTGAACACAAATTCAAAGGAAACTTGAAGAACAATGTAAGAACATCACATGCAAGTGTTTTAATGGATTCCAATGTTCCAAAACATAACCAAATGCAAGTTTGAACTCCAAAACATGATGAATTCATGAACTACAACCCAAATGTAGACATGCATGTGGAAATTCTTATGAAAACAACCTCAAAATGCTAGAGTATGTGCATGCATGCAAGAATTCACTCTCAACTCAACACTTTAAATCAAATCTTGACTTAGATCACTAATTTTCCCATGAATCATGCAAGAACAACTTAAATTCACAACCAAGAAGGTGAATTCTTTACCTTAAGTCTTGAATTTCAAAAGTGCTAGCTCAATTTTGCAATTAACCTTCAAATCTTCTAAGTTCAAGCAAAATCTAGGTAAATTCAACCCTTTTCTTCTACTCTTCCTCTCTCATACGATTTGGGTCTAGAAAAGGCTGAGGAGATGATATGAAATGCAACAATTAAGTCCAAACAAAGTTTGTAGGAAATGGCCACTCAATGGTAATTTGGTAATAACCTCAAACTAATGTGATTTAACTATATTTAATCTAATTTAATCCTTTCGAATCAAATTTTAATTTAACCTATCATAAAATCACATAAATTCTAATTAGCATATAACACTAATTAATTTCTGGTTCGGTCGCCGATAAGACCTTCAATTCGCAGTTCAAAGTTAAAACATGAACAGATTCATTCAGAAATCAAACAGATAGAAATGCATTCAAAACAATACACTCATACAATCAGTTCAGAATTTTATTCTTAATCAGTTACTTGTCATGCTTAATCATAGATTAGAACTAATCAGAGGTGAGGGTTGTCACATATGAAGGACCTATGTTCAGAGTTACTACGACTGTTCTAACTCGGTCAAGCTCGCCTGGTATGGCAAATATAGGTAATGACCAAGCCCTTGAGGAAGCACAGAAGATGGTGAAGGTGGGAAAATCTCTGGGCATCAGTTTTAAAAGGAAGGAAAATGAAGTATTACAAAGAATTATGGAGCTAAAAAAGAATGATACGGAGAGGGTCGCTTAAAGGGATGAAGCAATTCTAGTTTAAACAGTTTCATGGGTGATATAGGTGTTCAATTTCATGTTTCCAATGAAGTTATTGTCTTGGAATGTTAGGGGCTTTGGAAGGCCGAAGAAGAGAAGAAGAATCGGGGCATTACTTAAAGAGAGAAAAATTGATTGTGCCTTCTTTTAAGAGACTAAGAAAGAAGGTATGTTAGATGATTTGGTGAGATCGGTTTGGCATGTTGATGAAATGAAGTATATGTTTATGGATGCGAAAGGTTCGACTGGTGGTTTGTTGTGCGTTTGGAAGCCTTATGTGTTTGCATTATCTCAGTGTTGTGGTTCTAGAAGGTTCATCTTGTTGTCAGATACATTACTTCCAGCTTTTAGGTGTGTTTTGATTAATGTTTATGCGCCAAATGATGCAATAAGCAGACGGCAAGTCTGGAAAGTTATTTCCAGCTTCAAATCAGGATTTCCAGATCCTTGGTGTGTGGAGGGCGACTTTAATGAAATTAGAAATGTAGGGGAAAGAAAAGGGCACATAAGAAGGGATAGAGGGATGGTAGAATTCAATGAGTTTATTGAGGGGTTAGCTTTGTATGAAGTTCCAATGCATGGAAGGCAATTCTCATGGAGTAATTCAGAAGATGAGGGTACAGAGTTCTCCTAGCACCTGAGTGGATGAGAAATTTTAAATTTATGCGGCCATCCAAGGAGTGTGTTTGACCACTATCCCCTAATATCGATGGAGGATGAAAGGGATTGGGGGCCAAAGCTGTTTAGGTTCTTAAATGCTTGGTCATTACATCCTAAGTTTCTAGATGTGGTCAAGCAGTCGTGGGAGGCTTCAAATGTCTCTGGGTGGGCTGGGTTTATCATAACAACAAAACTTAGATATCTCAAGTTGGAATTAAAGAAGTGGAATGATGAGGTATTTGGCAATGTTTCTTACTCACTCAAAAAAGCTGAGGTGGAGCTTCATGAGCTTGATCCGTTGGCTGAGTCTAGAGATTTGACAAAGGCTGAAATAGTCAGGCGAAGGGAGGTAAGGAAGGAGGTATGGTCTCTAAGGAAGAGGGACGAGTGGTTATGGCTTCAAAAGTCTAGACTGGACTGGAGCTTGAAGGGGGACAAGAATACAAGGTATTTTCATACCACTGCATCTTGTAGGCAGAATCGAAATTTACTGAATTCAATTACAGTTGAAGGAGTACTCCATAAGGATCCCACTATGGTGAAACATGAGGTGTTTAAGCATTTTAAAGGTTTGTTCACTGAAAATTTGAGGAATAGGCCAAATTGAAGGGTCAATTTAAATCTATTGGCCACGACCAACTAGCTGGAAATCTGGAAGCAGCTTTTTTTGAAGATGAGGTGTGGGCTGCTATTAAGAGTTGTGATGGAAATAAGTCTCCTGGTCCTAATGGGTTCAACCTAATTTGCTTTCAGAAGTGCTGGGAAATTTTGAAGTCTGATGTCCTTCAATTTTTCAAAGAATTTTATAAAAATGGGAAATTGGTGGCTGGTGTGAATAATTCTTTTATCACTTTGATCCCAAAAATTGAGTGCCCAACTAGTTTATCAGATTTTAGACCAATTAGTCTTATTGGGTCTTTGTATAAGATTGTAGCTAAGGTTTTGTCACATAGAATCAAGAAGGTGATGCCCAGGGTGATTGGAGAGGTACAATCATCCTTTTTGGGAGGTAGAAATATTATGGATGGTGTCCTCATTGCGAATGAGATTGTTGATTGGTAGAAAGGAAGTCGAAGAAAAGGGTTGATACTCAAGCTTGATTTTCAAAAAGCGTATGATTCTGTCAGTTTGGAGTGTTTGTTCTCTATGATGGAAAAGTTTGGGTTCAGGGCAAGGTGGTGAGGTTGGATCAAGGAGTGTTTAGCATCGGCCAAAGTGTCTGTGTCAGTGAATGGCTCCCTTACGGCTAAGTTCATTCCTGAAAAAGGCCTCAAGCAAGGTGATCCGTTGTCTCTATTCCTTTTCAATTTGGTAGCTAAAGGTCTGAACATGTTAATGGAAAGAGCCAGATCACTGGGGCTGGTTAGGGGAGCTATAGTGGGTAAAGATGAAGTGGTGGTCTCACGTCTCCAATTTGCAGATAATTCAATAATTTTTTGTGAAGCTAATATGGAGGAGGTCATGGTAATTAAACGAATTTTGAGGTGTTTTAAACTGTTTTTAGGGTTGAAGATTAATTTTCATAAGAGCTCCATATGTGGAAGTGGAGTGTCTAATGTTGAGGTGATGAAGTTTGCTTCCAGACTTAACTGTGCAAGTCAGAAGCTTCCACTAATGTATCTTTGTCTGCCTTTGGCGGCTAGTCCCAGGTTAAAGAAAACATAGAAACCAGTAATCGAAAAGTGCAGAGTCAGATTAGCTTCTTGGAGAAGGCAATTTTTATCTTTTGGTGGGAGAGTGACTCTTATAAAATATGTGTTATCTAGTCTTCCTATCTATTACTTATCTATCTTTAAGCTTCATGTATCTGTAGCTAAGCTAATAGAAAGGATTCAAGCAAATTTTCTCTAGGGAGGGTCTGAATTGAAGAGAAAGGTCCACCTGGTTAGCTAGTTGGAAGCAACCAAAAGTAAAAAGAATAGGGGGTTGGGTATTAGAAGAATCAAGGTGGTTAATGATTGCTTGTCAGCTAAATGATGGTGGAGGTTCGGGGCTGAATCAAACACCTTGGGGAAAAGAATATTGGCTGCCTATTACTACTTTCATTGGTACTTATTCAAAAATCTAGGGTGGAATCATTAGCATAGGTCAATCTAATCGTCAGCTTTTGAGTGTTTTCCTAGATAATAATCGGGTGGTGGTGGGTAATGGGAGTAGAATTCATTTTTGGGCTGATTACTGGATGGGGGCATGCTGTGTTAAGAATGAATTTCCTAGGTTGTTTAGTCTATCAATAGAAAAAGAGGTGTCTCTGAGATTAGTGGTACAGAGGAATGAAGTCTCAACTAGGTGGAATTTCAAGTTTAGAAAAAAGTTATTAGGATGGGAGGCTGATGAACTTAACAGATTGATTACCTTTTTAGATCAGAATTTGGTTGGCCTCTCTGATAGGGAGGATGGTCTTGGGTGGTTGGCATCTTCATCTGGTGAGTTCTCTGTCTCATCTTTGTATTCTTTGGTTGTGCCTTCATCTTCACTAGTGGTAACAAAGTTGATTTGGAATAATTTTTCTCCCCCAAAGGTCCAATTTCTTGGTTGGCTAGCTTGGAAGGGGAGGCTGAAAACAGTTGGTTTTTTACAAAGGATTGGAGTGTTGGGGCCAGATGCATCTACTATGTGTGTGTTCTGTAATGGGGAGCTTGAAACTGTATTTCATCTTCTCATCTGGTGCCCGTTTGCTTGGAGAGTTTGGTGTAATCTGATGCAGTGGTAGGGACTGACATGGGTAATCCCACAAACAGTGAAAGGAATCCTTAATTGGTGGAGGGGCTTCAAGTGGAGAAATTATTTGAATATGATCTGGCAAATTATACCATTTGCAGTATTGTGGTCTTTATGGAAATTTAGGAATGAGAAAGTATTTTGTGAAAGTTAGATGCACTTGGAGGAGCTGTGTGAATTAATCAAGACAAGGATTGCATTGTGGGCCAAATCTTATTCCAAGGATTGTTGTTACTTAGTGCAGCAGATTATTTGCAACATTCAGGAGATTCGGCTTGGTTTCTAGCTATCATTGGTGTTAAGCTGAGGATGGTTAATGGTCAGACTATGTTTGAGGTGAAGGGTGAATTTCTGGCGTTTTTTCAGCTATTTTTGCTCTATGCTGATTTTTTTGCAGGACAATTTTGCTGTCATTGGATGCTGGATGTCTTCTTGACTCCTTGGATCAGGAGATGTCTCAAGTGAGGTGTGATAGGGCTGCTGATGCATTGGAGTGAATCTAGTTGCTGTTAGTTGTTGTTGCTGCTAATGGTTACTGCTCTTTTTGGTTTTGGGTTGATGGTAGTTGTTGTTGAATTTTGCTGCTGTGTTGTTCTGAAGGGTTTGGTGTTGTTTTCATTTGCTTATTGTTTGTCTGTGTCTTGGTCTTGCAAATAGTGGATCTATGGCGGGTTGCTGCTGTGCTATGTTGGTGGGGTTTTTGTTGTATTTTGTTGCCCTTTTTTCTTTGCTTTGGTTGGTTTCTCGCCAACTTTTGATGGTGTGCTGGCAAGGGATTAGGCGGGTTTATCAGTGCCTAGTTGGAATTGGTATGTCTCGCGATGATACTTTTTGCACCTATCTTTTTTCCTTTCCTTTCTTAATGTAAAGAGTTCTTTGTTCATCAATAAAAGTTTTTTGGCTGATCAAAAAAAAAATCTCAACCACCTAACAAAATTGGGATAAAATGTATCCCTCTTCAATTTTTTTTTTTTGCTACATGATTTGTTTAGGGGATCCAATTAGAAAGAGAATTGTTAACATGATTTTAAATAATTAGTTCAAATCCATCGTGATAAAGTCATTGAACTTAATTTTAAAATTCATAAGTAAACTACTTTATTTAAATTTAAGTTATTGTCCATAAATGATTAAAATTAAATCTCTTGATTTAAAATGCACGCTAATCTTAATCTAAATGGACCCTAAAATTATGATTATAAAAAATTTAGTCAAAAATTTTGTTTGGATTAATTTTTTGAAACTATATTTTTAGAAAAATAAAAATTAATTTGACAAAAATAAATATTAAAAAAATATATTTCTTCCCTCCAAAAACACAAATTTATATAAAAATAATAAATGTTATAAATTTTTTTTAATGTTTTTCACCAAATTAACTTTTAATTATTTATATATTTTTAAATCTGAAACCAAAACAGAGTCGCCGTCTCTCTACTAAAAATTCTGTGAGAGTTGTTTTGTATATTCATATTGCTGCTGCAATTGTCAGCGTTCGTGAGTTGGTGGTGACGATTGGTCACGTCTCTTCGTGTTTTTCATCTCTCTCTGGATCACTTTGGTATTCATTCGATCGGTAGCACCGTTTCACTCTCTTTATAATCTCATATGGCCCTTCACCACCAATACCCCTCACTCCTCTTCTCCAAAGGGTCTCTCTCTCTCTCTCTCTCTCTCGTTTGATTGATCTATCTCTATCTGTATCTATCTATGTCACTTGTTTTGATCTCATTTATTAATTGTCTTTTGCAGAAACGGCCAGGGAAACCTTCTAACAAACCTTCCATTGCACCCACACCCGTTTGCAACTCTCATTCACTCTGCGATGTTCCTCAACAATGGAGGTCCTCTCTCTCTCTCTCTCTCTCTCTCTCTCTCCTCTTTACTTCTTTAAACAAAAACGTAACTGTGACATTGTTACTTCCTCTCTGCAGTGGCAATCAATTCTCGCAAGAGGAGGAGAGAAGTTGCCGATACTGAATTATCTCTAGCACCCACTAACCTCTTCTCTCTACAACCACCACCACCACCACCACCACCACCAACACCGTCACCACAACCAGCACCACAGAAGATGTGTACGCCATTGTCATTGCCATTCTTGTCCTTCACATCCATGTTGACTGAAGATCGCACTGCCCAAATCGTAGAACAGAGTGACCAAATCGACGAAATCATCAAAACCCATGTTATTATCTCTCTCAAATTCAAATGGGTCTCCCTTTTTTTTTTCTTTTTTTTTCTTTTTTTGAACATGCAAATGGGTCTCCCTTAATTCTTCATTTTTCTCAACTTCAAAAACCATGTTTGTAAATTGGAATGTAATGCAGGCTGACCAGTTGCGGCGCACGTTAGCGGACAAGTGGCAGAGGCACTACAGTACGCTCATATACGCAGCGGAAGAGAGAGCGTCGAAGAGGCTGAAAGAGAGAGAACTTGAGTGCGAACTGGCGGTGCGAAGGAACGCAGAGTTGGAACAGAGGGCGGCGCAGTATAGCGAGGAGGCGCATGTTTGGCAGGCAAAGGCGAGGAAGTTGGAGGAGACAGCGGCGTCGTTGAGGGCGGCGCTGAGGCAGCAGGCTAATGTGCACGGAGGGGGAGGAGGGAGTAGGCAAGGATGCACCGGGTGCGGAGGAGGAGTGGCGGAGGACGCTGAATCATCGTACGTGGACCCGGACCGAGTTGAACCGGTGAGCATGGCATGTAAAGCGTGTGGGAAGAGAGTAGCGACGGTGATGATGTGGCCGTGTCGGCACGTGTGTGTTTGTAGGAGATGTGAAGCCGTTACTAAAGTATGCCCTGTTTGCCTCTCTCTTAAAACCGCCAGCCTTGAAGTCTTTCTGTCCTAGGCCCCACCACCGCCCCACCACCATCTGTTTATTTCTCACACATTTTTTTTTTTTTTTTTAAAAAAAAAAAAAAATTGGCTTCTGGTTGTATTTTGGGTTGGAGAATCAATGAAATTCATTATTATTATTTTTTTTTTCTTTTCTTTCTTTCTTATTATACTAGAATCTAAAAAGAAGTAGCAAGTGTGTCCCTCTAGTGTTGATTCTTAAGATATGGCACTCTAATAAAAGTAGTAAACTTGAATCTAGGTTAAAAGAATTCATTTCTTATATATAAGATTTAACATCTTAAATTTGTCACGTCTTAAAAATGATAATAAATTTGATTTGTCATTTGATATGTTTATTGAAAAAAATATATATTTTGAAAGTATAAAAAGCAATTTTAAAGGGTTATTTGACAAAAAATTCATCAGACAAAAGATAAATTAGTTAATGCCATTAATGCACTTGAGTTTCAGTGTGTAGGAGGCGCTGATCAAAATTCACTCACAATAAAACTTCAATACATTAAGGAAAAGTATAAAAAAAAAAAAAAAATCTTAAAAAGTTCAACACAAATTAAAACATTAAACTTTAAAATAATATAACTTTTGTTGCAGATGTCAATTTTTAATAAAATTAGTATTTTTAAAATTTTCTTATCATATCTATCAAATAAAATCTATGTTCATTATGAAATTCTTAAATATATATATATATATATATATTATTGTTACAGTGAAAATTGATATAAACAGTATCAGTAACATGTTGCTCTGGTAATATTGTTTAAGAAAAAAAATATATATTTTATTTTGTTCTTACTCAATTTTATGTTTTCTCCTTAAGAGGTTTATAAAGCAAAATAAATTGGGTTACTTTTTCACCAAATAAGGGTCCAATGGAAGGATTTTGACTAAATTTTCCAAAATTATACACCAAAGTGTTGTTGAATTTGTAGAGGGAAAAAAATGAAAATAATATTTCACTTCCTCTTCATTCATTTCTCTTTACTTTTCTGTCTTTGTTGCTATTTAGAATTCAAGATCAAATGGATTTGTTTCCAATTATGCAGAAATTATTGATTTTTTTAAAAACAAATGTTGATAATCTGTTGAAAATGTTAAATCTTTTCTGAGATGGTATATTGCAGTAGTATAACATGAGCAATTAGATAAGCCAAATATGCACAGTAGAATCTTCAATGAACAATGATTTAGGAGAATTTGGGAGATAAATCTCATACAACAATAATATTTGCTACATTCACGAAAAAATTTAAAGAAAAATAGTCGTGGCTCATTTTCGTTTTGGACATGATTCCTCAACCATACTTGGAATGAATTTAAAACACCATTTTTCTTTCACTTTCTGTGATTTTGACCTAAATTTTGACATGAGATGCAATTATGAAAAAAAAAAAAAATGAATTTATTTAAGGGGGATGCACCAATAAATCCCAAATTAATAACTTATATACATTATTTAGTCCTAAAAGTTTTCTTATAAACTGAAAAGTCCCATTACAATGTTTCAAACATCAGATTAATGTTTCGAACATTAGATTTCGAACATCAGATTAACGTTTCGAACATTAGATTTCGAACATCAGATTAATGTTTCAAACACTAGATTGATGTGCAAATGGGACTAAATGGAGCATAAAAAAATTTTTAGGACTAAATGGTTCAACTTTTCAGAAACTAGGACTTATGGGTAAATTTTCCTTTATTTAATTTATCTGACAAAGAAAATAGGTGAATATTGATTTATATAAGCCAACTCCACTTGAGACACTATTATTTGTTTGGTTTGGTTTGGTTTGGCTTGGTTTGATAAACACCGACCCCCAAATCAACCCATCCCCTCCTGCTTTAGATGCGACATACACAAAAATATTCACAGAGAGATATGGATAATATAGATCACAGTAAAAATAAAAAATAAAAAGAAAAAGAAAGATAACAGCTAACAGAACACTGAAACTTAAATTAAAGATGGAAATGTTTTTCTTTTCAATTACTGTACAGACTCAATCCACACTCAAAATACATTACAAGCGATTGAAATGAAAAATGAATTGGTTTACACACTACCCATAAGCTATTGAAATGAAAAATGAATTAGTTCACACACTTCCCATATTTATTAAGTGTGTATTGATCTCATCCAAAGTAGTGGAACCCACTATTTTGCACAAATGAAAATTTGTGTTTTGTTTGCAAACTTCGAAAGTATTTCAATAAAATCCGACTCAATGAAATGGGACAATGCTCAAAATAAGACCATAAGCGATGAAAAGAGACAAAGCTTTACTACATTATATGGAGAAAGGCTTCGAATACACATCGAATGCTTCATTAGCTGTTAACTGCGGTTCCTGCAGCAAAAGAATCAAAGTTTAAAATTAGCCTCACGATCACCATTGTCGTCTGACCAAGTTAGTGAAATATATATACACATAACTACTAAGATTATGCATGAGAGAATTTTGATATTAAACTACGGTTATAATCAATGAGTTTAACACTTGCCATCTTGAAATTCAGCATATTTTGAAAAGCTAGATAAGATAGATATTAGGAAAAAAAGAAACAAAAAAAAAAAACATGGATGCTTTTGCTCACATATTTTCAACAATACGGATTCTTTTTCATGTTATCCAGAAAGAATAAGCATACATAATCATACTATATAAGCTGGGAATCTGTGTTGGCCAAAAAAGAGAAAAATAAAATAAACCTTTTCGCCTTGCTACAAGAAACAAAAAAAGAAAAATGATCTACTACATGGGTTACAGGTATACACTGAATGTGAGATGTAGCAAAAAACTGAGAGAAGCCAATGAATAATGCCTGAGAAAAGGTAACGTACGATCTAAGTTAGATCATCTAACTAATAGTTCCATACTACAATCTCTCCATTTGATTTCTCGTAGAAAATAAGTAATTTCATCCTTTTAAATTATTACCTTGACCGTGCCTGAAGTGAGCATAAAATCATAACACGTATATTTCTGATTCTAAGAATTTTAACCAAGTGTATAGTCCTGGACAGAAATAACGAAAAATGATTCATATAGCTAACCCCATTTGATTATGACACAAGGCATAGTTTGGTTTGATTCTGATTCTAAGAACAAGAAAAAGCATAACATACTTCTTGTCAGTTCCTATGGTCCTAATATCCAACAATCATTTATTGCCTCACACATTGATGCTTACAATCTAAACCACAATTCTTAAGAAATTGGTTCAGCTTTAACGAAATGAAAACCAAATCCATCTTAGCAAATTGTGCATGATTATCATGATACTTGAACAATTTTATATGCCTTGGATATAATTATGAATATGTTACTATATAAGACTGATTATTATGGCTCCAAGGCACTTGAAACAAGCTTATGTTAAAGCAAGTTTAAGGCAGGTTGGTTGGTATGAAGTGCATGAATTATTGTTACGAGTTTCTGCTATAATTGTCTTGTAATTTCCTAAATTAGATATGCATAGTTAACAATAAGTTGGAGCATGACGCAATACCAATTGATAAATTGACTACTAAGGTAATAAAATAACATGAAGATCTTGTGAGGAAATGAAAACCACAATACCATATCTTTATAATGGTTGAGCATCATACATGAGTCATAAGGAATAAAACAGTTACATCTTGAGTATTTCCTTTCATTCTCAAGGTTCTATTTAGTGAGATATCAAGCACAATCAGAATAAGTGCAGCCCTTAGGGATTACCTAGAATTATGGATTTCAGGTGTCCCCGAATATTTGGGACAAATTTTGTTGAGTTGTATGAATTTCAAGAGTACCATTCTGTTTTCTAAAATTTTAACAGCTAGAACCACAACCTAACAGCCTTGTATCTCTCGCTAACCTTGTGAACCACAGTTGGTAATTTCTGATTTTATCATATAAACAGTAACTTCCGGATTCAGCCAATTAGTGTCGACCAACCATTTCATATTGTTTGCACCTATGCTACCTAGAACCAAGGTTGTTAAAATCGGGATCTTACGTGGGATCGTTGAAAGGGACTCGTGGATCGGATCTTAGAATTGGATCGAGAATCATAAGATTCTACGTTCAATATAAAATAAAATAAAAAATTATCGATATTGATAATATATGTTACGTAATTTTAAAAAGATTAAAGAAAAATGATAAATTTGATATAATGCATCTTTTATGTTTCAACATCAATTAGAAGAGACATTTGAAAAAAATATTTATATTCAAATTTTTTATGTAGATATACACATATACATAAATATATATAAGAATTAAATAATGACAAAAAAAAATATTAGGACCGGGATCGTAATAGAATCAGCATCGTCTGCAATTCTATACGTTTTTATGAATAGGATCGTAATAACTTTAAGATCCTACTAAATTTAAGATCCTAGTGTGATCTGGATCATTTGGCACAATTGAAATCGTAGAATTGTAAGATCCTACGATCCGGATCGAGATTCTGATAACTATGCCTAGAACGTGGAGTGTTGGGGTACATAGAATGGCAACGGCAACATCGTATGCCACATGCTATAAAATGTGGTTTAATAGGAGTAGATTTACACAAATTACATTATCAATTTTGTTTTAACAATTAGACATCCCATAGAATAAAGTTTACTTCTTTATAATAAAAAATTACGTGTATCATGTTTTGGAACATGCATTTCAAGATGTAAATTGCTAGGGTCTAAGCATTTGGTAGTAACACTGACTTTATCAAAGACTTATTTATTTAATTTTTGGAAAAAATCCACTTTACATTGCATCCCCGTGGTTTAACACTAGAGAACTTTACCCTTGCAATTCAAATATAGACAAATTGCAACCTCCGTCAATGATAGATGTGAAATTAACTTCTAACACCACAAATCCACTTTACATTGCATCCCCGTGGTTTAACACTAGAGAACGTTACCCTTGCAATTCAAATATAGACAAATTGCAATGATAGATGTGAAATTAACTTCTAACTCCATAATTTATAACTTAAACAACATTAACATCCCATGAAGAAAAAAAAAATTATTCAAATAAATCACAAATTAAATCTACTTAATTCAATTAAAAACAAAATTAATTCAGTTAAATCACTTAATTTTAATTTAATTATATTTTATATACAAACTGATACATATATACATATACACAATATTTATTTATATATACATACACTATATTTAACAACAAATCTTTTGACGGAGATGATCGGGGAGGAGAGAGGGGGCAACAGCGATGGTCCGGGAGGGGATAGGAGGCAAGAATGCAAATCAAGGAGGGAAGAAGGGGCGGTGGTGATGGGAGGGAAAGGGAGAGGAGGTTGCGAGACAACGGTGGACATAGGGGGTGGCAGGGAGAGGCCATCGTGCCTACAAAGTTTTCAAGGAGGGAAGAAGGGGCGGTGGAGGGAGAGGAGGTTGCGAGACAACGGTGGACATAGAGGGTGGCAGGGAGAGGCCATCGTGCCTACAAAGTTTTCAAGAATCCCATAGGATACTATACAATTTTGTTTTGTACGACCAAGCGTCAATGAAATGAACCTCCACGTTTGTTATAATTAATAAACTAATATGCCTCATTGTAAATTTTTATTAAGTATTTTGTTTTGTATGTCCAACTGTCAATGAAATGTCCCTCCATGTATTGTTATAATTAATAAACTAATATGCCTTGTTGTAAATTTTTGTTAAGTATCTTCAAATGAATTTTTTTTTTTTCTTTAAAGTACTAATTGGTATTTTTTAAGTGGTATCTGAATTAATTGTGATTGGTTTAGATAGTGCAGTCGTTATATTTATTTTAGGTAATGTTTGATTTATTGGAATAAATGTGGAATGAAAATTCCACAAGTTCTCTAAGAAATGACCACTTACAATAGTGAATGATAATTTTATTTATAAAAACATATTTTTTTTATTATTTTAATAAGCCAAACATGAAAATTGGCATTCTAATAGAATTATAATTTTATTTCATCTTCATTTCGATAAATTGAACACTACCTTAGTGTTTCTTTAATATTTGTAACTTAGCATAATTATTTTCGCCACTTATCAATTTTTTATAGAAGCAATTATGGATGCCTTTGACAATTGGTAAATATAGCCAAAAAACTTTAAAAAAAAAAAAAAAAAAATCGCTTAAAAAGTTAAAAATTCAAGAAGTCATACAAAAAATCAAAATTCATTTTTATACTCTTTACTTTTTATACATTTTTTTGTTTAAAAAAAAATAAAAATCAAAAAGTCATTATCAAATGTTTTAGTTTTTTTTACTTCATATTTTAGCTAAAAAACCAAAAAGTCACTTCCCAAACCAACCCTTAGTTTATGATATGATAACAAAAGTAAAATAATTAGAATTTTATTATCAATTTTTGTAATTATATAGTTTGATCCCTTGTGCACAATTTCATAAGAATTTTATTATCAAATTTTGAAATTATATAAGTTGGCCCCTCCTATGCACAATTCATGCTTCTGCCACTGCTGCAGGAGGTTGGGGAGAAGGCGAGGGCAGCAGTCTGGGCACCGAGGGAGGCGGGAGGAGATAGGTGGCGGCAGGAGGGGCATGAGGACGTGGCTGATGGAGGAGAAAGGTTAGGGTTTGGAGAATAAGATGAAGGGAAGGACAAACTTGCCCTTTAACATTGTATTTTGACTTTGACTGACATTTTTTCATTGCCAATTCTCTATTTGGTGAGTGTGGAACACTTCTGTCTTTTTGGATGGAATTAATAACAAGGGGCAAAGTGCAAAATGATCAAAACGATAAGGGGGTTTATTGGCAATTTTTAAATCACAAAGTGGATAAAGTGCTTCAGGGTGAAACCATAAGGGGGTAAAATGAATTTTGTCCTTTAATTTTTATTCAGCTGAGCAAAATAAACCACATAATCCTTGTCAAACCAAATTGATTGTTCTATGCCCTAACTTCTTTTTTGGGGGTAAGTATCTGCCCTAACTTGGTTAAGCTTCTAAGTAGATAAACAACTAAAAATCATGGACGGAAAATTATTTCCATGAATCTTCAATTTTTCTCTAGTACAACTATATTTTTGTAAAAACATAAAACATCTTACTATTTTCACTCCTCGTTGACACGTTCAAAATTAAGCTACATTTGGTACTATCTTTATTTTATTTTTTTTTTTGGGGTAAATTAAAATTTCATGCAAATCAAGCAACCCAGGTACAAAACAAAACTAGAACATACCCCAGGTCATCAAGCAAAAGCAAACCAAAAACATACTGGGTTCGTTTGGTTTGTATTTCTGAAAAATTTTTGAGAAATTTTCTCTACAAATAAGTTTTTAAAAGTAATCAAACCAAACAAATTTTTCCAAAAAAATTTCTCAAAACTTGTAAACCAAACAAGTTTTCAAAACAAATCTCTCTCACACACACATCAAATCAATCACTTTTTCCAAAACTCTCTCTCAAAATAATTTTCCAAAACATCTTTTGAAAAAAACCAAACCAAACAACTTTTCGTACTTTTTATCTCTAAAACACATCTCTCAAACACAAACCAAACATACCCACTATATTTCTAAAAAAAACAACAACAACGCACAATTAGTACACATTAATGTATGTTTGGGAGGGGAAAGACTGTATACACACTTAACTTTTGACATAATGCACAAAGTGGTGGTTCCAAGACTTGAACCCATAACCTCAAGGTTATGAGGCCAAGTCTTAATTATTGAACCAATTGTCACCCCTAAAAACATATTATATTTCTGTTGATTATAATATAATTTCGTTATGAATTCATAGCTTTCCTGCAGTGATATGCATGAAATGTACAACTTTGACGTAATGTGGGGAATTTTGTTCTTCAATTATTCTAAAATATAACCATCCCTATTTACAATTTGTTATGATGATTGCAATCAAATATAAACATTTTCATCGGCAAACATTCACAATATAAACATCTAACTCTGTTGCAGTAAAGAAAAACATACCTGTCTCATCCCGACACCCAAACTCCCTCCCGTCAAAAGCATAGTGAGAAGTGATGTGACAATGCCACCACCTAAATCATTGTTGTCTGTATTGCGGATGGTAGACCGCATTGCAGTTAGCATATTCCCATATGTAGTTGCGTTGCCACGTTCAATTGCTTGGATGAAAGAAAAGGTCATTGCACCAGTTGAAGTGACCTTAGATAGAGCCTGTCAACATAAAGATTTCCTGGTTGTTTATTCCCAATTGTGAGCTGAAAGACATATATTTGAATTCTTGAAAAAAAAAATGAGGAAGGAGTTAATTAAATCAGTAAAGCATTACAGCTGTATCAGCAGAGGTTTGATCATCATCACAGCCACTGAAGGAAATGACCTCCCCACCACTTGTTCCTTTCCATACACCTGATCGGGGACGATGGTCCTCCCATATATACCGCCCAGTCCTATATCCCCAAAATATACATACATTATAATAATGAATATTAACTGCACATCAATAATTTTTTTAGAGAGGAAGAGAGGAGGAAAGCAAGAAAGGTACTAATGTTACATTTGGTTCACTAGAATGAAGTGGGAATGGAATGATCATTCCATAGTCTGGAATGACCATTTCCTTATAATGATGAATAATGATTCCATTAACAATATACTTTTCATCATTTTTGGTAGCGAACCAAACGTGTCCATTCCATTCCACATTCATTCCAATCAACCAAATACTACCTAATTCTTTCAAGAAAGAATTAAAATACAATAGAAGGCCAGACTTCAATTTTTCCTTACCGACCTGTCCATCCTACAAAGGAATGGCAAATCTAACACGGTGCCACTATGACAAGCATCTATGATTGCATGAAGCTTGACCCCAGGAGGAAGAGGCCTGACAATTGTTGCATTAATCTCATCGTCGACAATCATTCCCTGTGTTTCAAAATCCAGGGGACAGAGTGTTTCATCAAACCCATCTATCTCATCCCCAGTGTAGTTCCTTTGCTGTGAACCATGACCGGAATAATGCAACACTAGTGAATCTCCTGGCTGACAACCTTGTACGAGCCAATACATTGCCATTCTGATGTTATGTTTTGTTGGACGCCTAAGAGGATCAGCTTCTTCTTCTGAAATACAACTTTCGTAAAAGGACTTGGGTTAGAAGTGGCACACATGAAACAGTTCAAAAAATAGAATATATATATATATATATATGGAACATCAAAAGGAGTCTCAACAAAAGTCCATGGTGTGTGAGTGAACCTGCTGCTAAGTCATACCAAAAAACAAAAAAAAAGTCAACGTTATTAAATATTCAATGACAATGAACAAGGGAGCCATTTAATTAAATTATAAAATTATCTTCAACATCTTTATGTGTTGCAATTGGAAGGTTCCTTCCTTATACAACAGACCTGAAGCTGAGAGTTGAGACCATAGTTAACTACATTTTAAATTCACATTCAACAGTGTGACTAAGGCTTCATGTTCAACAGTATCATTTTTTTCTAGAATGGATATCAAGGTTGTAATATTCAGCGTGCATGGATTCATATCTCAGGCTTTTAATTGAACTTAACAACGAACTGATCATAGCACTGGACAAGACAGCATCCTACACTCTCATATCAGTATGTTTGTAATGTACAGCAACGTTACCAAAACAAACTAAGCTTTGTGTCCCAATTAGGCGAGATAGGCTACATGAACAATTTTTTGTCATTCCATTCTATCAAGGATTATATGTGCAGTTAAACTAAACATATTCCTATTCTTCTTTTGTACCGCATTCCAAGTTAGTTTAGGCCTTCCCTTCTCCCTATCAATATTTGTTTGGGTGGACTATCAAAAGGGGCTTTATGTGAGTTGCATTTTAGTATTTTGATACAGGGTTCTCCAGCATCACAGAAATACTCAATCACAACCAATGGCTTCATCTGATGAAACTCTAGATCTCTGACATGGAATAACATGCTGCTGTCTTATCTGTCCTGATTTGAATAACATGCTTCAATTTTATTCAGCTAGGAGCTGGTGAACTTCCTGAATATTGCAGAAGCTCTTGTTCTCTTGATAATGAAGCAAATTCACCTTTTTGAAAAATTCTGGGCCAAATTACTGCATTATCTTTGTTATGGTACCTAGTTAACATTATTGATGATCATTGTTCATCACCAGCTCATAACATTTTTGAAGCAGTCTATCACATAAAAGGTAAATTATATCCGTAAAAAATAATGGCTTTAAAGAAGAAAAGGCCCAAGTAGATGCATCAGTTGAAGGTTCCAAGGCCACTGACTAAAAAGCAGCAGATGAGACTACTTGTACTGGCAAAGAGGACCAGTTGTAAGTTCCAATGTAGAAAAGTTCTAAAAAAAGTGATGAACTGATAATATTTTAGGGTGTATGATAAACAATTTTAACAAAATGGAATGACGAAGAATAAAAAGGAAAAAGAATATGGAACACCTGCTAGTTGCAGTACAAAGATTTTTAGTATAAAGAAACCATCCCAAGGGGAATAACATTTTTTTACACAATCATGTGATCCATGAACTCAGTGGAGCAACATTTATCTGAAGGAAGAAAATCAAAAAGCAAATGGGCATCCAGAATTTGTAGCCAAAAGATTACATTTGACAATCTTCCTGAACAACATAAGCAAGAACAACAATCAGCAAATCTTATCGAAAATTATACACAACAAACTAGATAAGACAAATGATAATTCAGAAATGTTAAATGAATAAGCAATGAGCGTTGATAAAAACAAGACCAGAGGGCATGGACTCCAAAAAACTATCACAAAACAACCTATAGGGTTCTCAGATAGTGGCATATTCAGGATCCAAGGAATCAATAAAGCACATTTTGAAATAAAAGAGATGCCAAGTGCTACAAACAAACATATTAGCTACCTTCTTCTTTTTTTTTTTTACGTGAATGAGTGTTATTTATTGGAGGCATCCAACCCAAAATCAATTGGAAGAAGCATGGAAACCAAACACCGAACCAGACATAGAAAACAAATGGATGGATAGGGTTCGATTTTCTGTTCCTACCATTGTTGATGGTTGAAGGGGCAGCTTAGAGAAGATGTATGACAAGTCCCTAAACATTCGACCCGGTCTAACACTCCCCGCTACACATCTGACGCGGTCTAACACTCTTGTACAACCAACCCGTACCCGGTGATATGGAGTTTATAAAAATATCATAGAAACGGATTTGGGGCAAAGACTTTGCCCACGATCGACCACCAAGACTTGGCTCGAATATCATGTTGGATCACCAATTGGGATTATCCCAAAAGCTTAAGATAACGATGTGAACAAAGCAGTATTACTCTGGGAAATTCAGTTTAAAAAAAACAAAACAAAACAAAACAAAACAAAACAAAAAGATAATAATCTGTCACAATCGATTCAGAATAATTCACAATGATCATTTAGCAAATTATAACAAATTAACAATTAGCAATTAAATTAAATCTCAGCAGCTAATTAACCGATACACGACGATCAACAGAAATTATATATAAACTAAATTACAACGAGAGAGAAGCGAATTACCAGTGAGCATGAGAATGGAGGGTTCAGGGAACTTGAAGCGATTGATCAACAAGTGCTTCATACACTTGGCATCATTGATGCAACCTCTGAGCTCGTGTCGAGAGTTCCGATACGAAATCCCACAGATCACAGCTCTCTTGCGTCCGTGGACCGATGGGGATTGACCGGGCGCGTGGTTGTAAGGAGACGGAACAGCCGGCGGAGGAGGAGGCTGAGTCTGCGGCGGAGGAGGGTAGTGGTGGTGGTAGGAGGAAGAAGGAGGCGGCGGAGGAGGGAGGCCGCGAGGGTCAGCGACGTTAGTGACAGCCTGGCATAGGGCGCATCGGATGGACCTGGCCCCTGGTGGTAGCTGTAAAGGTGTGCGGCAATTTGAACAGTCCACCAGCATCATCATTTTAGAGAGAGAGAGAGAGAGAGTGTGGGTGTGTTTTAGAGAGAGAAACGAGAGAGATGAAAGAGAATTTACAGAGAGAGAGAGAGAGAGAGAGGAAATTGAAAGGGGTGTGTATGGGGACAGAGATATAAGAAGGAAGAGGGTCAATCAGGAAAGAATGGCAGTTGTAATAGAAGAACACGGAGATAGAGAGACTGACTTCGAAAAGGGAGAAGAGGGAAATATAAAAAATAATAATAATGACATCGGGCAGCTGCCCATCTCCGGCTGTATTCTGTGCAGTGCGTACGTGTGAATTTTTTTTTTTTTTTTTTGAATTTAAAAGCTTCATTGTCGTGGCCTTCTATGTTTTTCCTTTTCCTTTTCCTTGGGTGAATCTATTTGTGCCCATCATCATCTTGTTTGGTTTTTGGAATTTTTTTTATTTTTAATATTTTTTTTTGTATTTTTTGTTTTTATTTTTTTAAATACACTTAATTTAGATATGTTTTTAAAATACAATATTTTTAAAAAAATCTTTAACCAATGGGGCGTTCAGGCAAAAAATTCATCTTGGATTTTTTTTGCCCGAAGGTCTACATACTAATTTTTAATGGTCTTTTTTGGTATAACTGTTACGGCAGTGCTACGTAGCTCGAAAGCTACCCCCGAATCTCCCTAAACCCTAAACGACGCCGTTTTTGTTTTGTTTTATTTTGTTTTTTTTTTTTTTTTTTTTTTGCAGAAGAAGAAGGAAGATCAGAGAAGAAGAAGAATGAGGAGGGAGGAGGAGGAGAAGGAGGGACTGGAGGGGGCATAATATTCGGGGGAGGAGGAGGCGAAGGCGGGGGCGGGGAGCGGAGGCGACGAGCTGCTGCTGCGACGATCGGCGACGGCGGAGGCACACGCGACGATCGGCGGCGAGCTTTCTCCCTCTCTCCTCCTCTTCCTCTCTCTTCTCTTTCTCTCCCTCTGCAGACTCGAAAATGGAAGGGGAAAAAAAAAAGGCTAATGCCCAAAACGACGTCGTTTTGGGCATTAGGGGGATTCGAGGGGCAAACTCTCGAGCTACCAAACATTATTTTAACTGTTAAAATAGATTATAAATTATAACTTAGCAAATTATAGATTATAACTTTAATCAGAAGCTGTTAATCTGTTTGGTATAACTGTTGGAATATACATTTAAGTTATTGAGTAGTATTTGTTAAATAAACTGTGAAGTAACTTTTTTAATTAGCTTTTATTTTTTATTATTCACTATTTGTCTACATTTCTTATAAAAAATAATAATAATATTTTATAATCCATTTGTGTCTTTTTCTATTTTTAAAAAAAATAAAAAATAAGTTAAAATAAGTAAGGGGTGAGCAGCTTCTCAGAATCAACTTTTTTGACTTAAAATAAGTTATTACAATCACAAGCTGTTTAAAATAAGTTTAACCAAACAGTCCAAAATAACTTTTTAAAAGCCAAAAGTACTCAAAAAAATCCCACCAAACAACCCCCTATATCCATAAAGACAAACTATCATACAATGACCAAAATATCCTTCCACTTCTACCCCTCACTTTTATCCCCTCAAATCTCTCTCTTTGTTCAAAAAAAAAAAAAAAATCAAACCCTCAACTCTCTTACACACAAATTGACTGCCTCCTCTCTTTTCTCCTTCACCGGTGCCTCCTCTCTTTTTTCTCTCTTAAAAAAAGTTAATAAATAAATTAAGAGATAAAATTATAAATAAAATATCGTTTAAAACAAACAAAAGAAATTTTTACCAAAACTATTTTACAAAAGTTAAACATTTTACCAACAAAAAATGTCCATTTGACATAACACCTTACAACCTCTTTCGATTGAATTTATCACCAATTTACTCTTAAAAAATTTACTAAATACAAAAATTATATAAAAGAATACAAAAATTTAATATATTTTCTTATTTTTGTGTATTTATTGATTTTTTTATATATCTTTGCAAATATTTTACTTTTTAAGTGTACATAGGTTAGTTGTATCTAAAAAGGTAAAGAATTGTTTAAAATATTAAAAAAATTCACTAAAAATAAAAAATATGAAAAGTAAAATAAAATCATTTTTAGAAAACCAATCAAAACCAACTTTCTCAATTTACATACACATGACTTGAATTTTTTATTTTTTTTTTAAATCCGCACCAATATTTTTCAAGTAATACTAAACTATATTTATCTTTTCCTATCACAAACCTTAATCCTATGAGTAATGTTAGAGATCCTAAATAATTTATTAAATATTTTATCAAATCTCTCACATAGGTGTGAGACCTACACACATGTGAATTTGTGTATAGCATTACCGAGAGATTTGGTAAAACATTTAATAGATTATTTGGGATCTCTAATATTACTTTAATCCTATTGACATTTTCACACCTCGTCACATATTTTCACACGCTTTCCCATGACCCTTCTCAACTCTAACATCTCTCTACGCCCCTTCACATTGCACCTACTACTTCCCTCTGCCTCCATAGCTTCCCTCGCCTATCGTGCCACTACCGCTTAACCCATCCTTAATTACCTACCCACTAATCCACACACACTATTTCTTTTTCTCACTCAATTGCAATTGATCAATTGCAATCTAATCTCTCTTTTTTCTAGATCATTGTCCAAGTTATTGGTGGCAAGCTAAAAATGCAGGGTTGTGAAGGGGTAGGGGTGGGTAATGGGCCTGCGATGGGCTATTAGGGAAGGCATTGCGCTAAAGACGAGGTGGTCACCAATAGTGGAAAGCATTGATGGTGGTCGCACAATGGCAGGGTAGTGACTAGATTAGGAAGGGTGTGGCGGTGGTATGACAGAGTTAGGGAGGAATGGCAAAGGTGAAAGATTCCAAGACAGTAAAAATGGCGATTGTTGATAGTAATGGTGGTTGTTGATAATGTGTACTAAGAATGTTACATATATTGTCTATAATGGTATGTTAGGAAAAAAGAAAAAAAAAAAAAAAAAAAAAACCAAGCAATGATATGAATACATATGAATTGTGAGGATTAGTGGTCTTTAATAAAATTGTCCATGATAATATTCTGTCAAATTATTAACTTTGGCCCCTGACTTTTTAATTGTAATACATTTGATCCTGAATTTTAAATCTTGTTCCAAATAAGGACAATTAAAGATACCATCGGTTTTTTAAGGGCAAAATCGTCAATTTGATAAAATATAAACTAATTTGACAAAAATATATATCAAAAAAATATTTTTGAATTTTAAAAATACTAATAAAGATAAAATTATGTAAAATTGATAAATCTTTTAGACATTTATTTATTTATTACCAAATTAATTTTTATTATTTGTTTGGATAATAATCATGTAAATTTAATTTTTAAAAATTAATCATGTAATTTTTATTAATTTTAATCAATTTTACATAATTTTATTTGTGGTGATTAGAAATAATTTTTAAAAATTTGAAAATATTTTTTGACATTTATTTTTGTCAAATTAGTTTATATTTGATCAAATTGACGATTTTGCCCTTGAAATTAAACAATGATATCTTCAATTGTCCTTATTTGGAATAAAATTCATAATTCCGGGTCAAATGTGTCACAATTGAAAAATCAAGGGTTAAAGTGACACAAGTCTCAAACTGTAGGGACTGTTAGTATAATTTACTATAATTTGTCTTCTTTTTTTAAGGTTTTTCGATTAAAAAAATAAGATTTTTTAAGTTGTAACTTGTATTTTTTTTTTCCCTCTTTGCTTTACTTATTTGAAACTCTCAAGTACATGTTGATAAAAGAGTGACATGTCTTTTCTTAATTACTGGTGTAAAAATATTTTTGAGAGCATTTGGAATATTTACACAACAAAAACTATTTGATAACATATTTAACTAGGCATGTTAACTTATTTTATAAATTATCAAAAGTTACGCCAAACAAATTTACAATTTATTTTAATTATTTTAAACTAATTATCTAAAAGTTTATAATCATAAAAACTAGATGGTAATATATATATACACACACACTATTATATAAAAGCACACGACTTGGTCGGTGTTAAGGTGCCTCTAGTGTACCTCACAAAAATCCCAGGCATCTCATTTCTTAGGACATCCCACGCCCAAATTTAAATTTTGGTGAATTGTGTTGGACATCCTAAATATTCTCAACCTATCTCTCATATATTCCGCTCATACACCAAGCTGCATACGCCGCCTCTACCATTGACAGCATGGCACCTATAGGTCTTTACCCGCACCAAAAATAAATCACTAAATTATACTAAATTTTATTAGAATAATGGCAAATTTAGGTATCGATTCACAGGGACAAATGTGAAATTAGATTAATTCAATCGCAAAATTTTTAAATTAATTTTGATTAAAAAGATAGGATTGATTTTATAACTAAACAGCAATTAAATGAAATAGAGGAATTATACTGACAATTAAAATTAGGGTTTGAGATATTAATTTTCGAAAAAAATCCTAGGGCAGAGAATTCACCATTAACCACATGAATTCGCCATTAACCACAATGAGACTTAACATTGGCCAACAATTGCAATTCGGTTTGAACTACCCAATATTTCACAACTACAAGTTTAAAATATTGATCAAGAGGGTTATCGCATTCAACATACAAGCACGAATCATCCCGAGTAGTACAAGTCGTTTGCTCTAAACTATGGTAGCAATACGACCCGTCTCTCATAGCATAACTCGTCTCGTACTTCGAATACAAACACAAAGAAAACTAATGTATGGAAAGCATTAAACAATCACAGAGAGTAAAATGCTTAAAGAGATGAAACAAACCAATATTAAAATCTTCTAAATCATCCATACATCCATTCAAACCAATTCACAATTAAAGCTAATGAAAAATCCTATTACATGGCTAGGATTTCATCAAAATCCTAGAAAAGACGACTAGCCACTCATGGAGGAGTGGGAAAAGGAAGAAGATGAGGAAGAGACCCCCATGGAAGTGTCCTTCAAGCTTTGGTAGAATAATCACCCCTTTAGAACCCTAGCCTTCATTTTCTCTCAATTGATTTTTCGAACCCTAATTTTGGCTATTTTTCTGTCTTTTATTCTCAGCAAAACAGACCAAAAATTTCGTGCACGCGTCCCTAGGTGGGCCGCTCAAGCGCCCATGTGGGCCGCACGAGCGGTGGTAGGCCGCACATACGTTGAAGCTTGGCCGCACGTGCGGTGGTTTGGCTGGCTCGGATTCTTCACTTCTCGCACGGAGAATCTGCTTTCGTACCCTTTTTGATTGAATTTTCATATTTCCTGCCAAATCTGTACAAGTGCACGAAACACATCATCTCCACCAAATAAATAAAATTGAAAGACTAAAAATGTAACTTAAGTGGCCTCAATGTAGTACCTTTCGGCTCACATCAGCACCCCTACTCCATTCTCTCATATCTTAACCCTCCTCCACTACAATATCCTTTCCCCATTACGTGACCTCCTCCCATTTTCTTATTCTTGTCTTTCTCTTGCTGTTCACCACCCATTTTCGTTCTCTTTTTCTCCTCCACCTACTGTTTGCAGCCTTATTTCCTTCTTTTTCTCCTTCTCTTCTTCCTCTCATTTCTCTTTTTTTTTCCCCCTCTTTTGTTATTTCTTCTCTTAGGTCTTCTTTCTAAACCCTAGATTTGAAAACCCTAAATATAGGGTTTGCAATGGAAAAGGTAAAGGAAAGGATATGTGACGAAGGGATGGGTTGCATTGGACGGTCATAGTGAGGGATTGAAGGTTAAGTTAAGGTTCCATGACAAGAGAGGGGGGTCACAGTGATAAAAAAGAAGAAGGAGAAGGATGTGGCCATAAATGGAGGCTACTTTTGAAAGAAGAAAAAGAAATAATAGGGGTTGAGATGGCTACAATGAGAAGGGGGACTAGCCAAAGTTTGAAGGGTTGGCCAAAGAGAATACAACAGCTAAGGAGGAAATGTTGGAGCTAGGGTGTAACAACCCTCACCACTGTTTATCGATAAACTACCGATTACTGCTAAACTGAGACTGATTATGAAAAGTAATTGAACTGATTGAAATACTGAACTGACTGACTGAAATCTGAAACTGATTGATTAACTGTATCTGTTTAAATGCATTATCTATCTGTTGACTGTTTGATTATCTATTCATGTTTTATGTTTAAATTGCGAATTGAAAGCCTTATCGGCGGCCGAACCGGAGATCGATTTGTGTTTCATGATCATCATAATTTATGTGATTTTATGGTATAATTATCTGAAAACTGATTTGGTATGATTAAATTAGATTAAAATGAGCTAAATTACATAAGTTACTGTATTTACCAACTTGCCCTATTAGTGGACCACTATCTAGCATCTATTGAAGCCTTGTTACATTACAACAAAACATTTCACCGGCCTATTTTCTTGAGAGCAACCGACTAGAGAGAGAGAGCCTTGAGAGAAGATTGTTCATCTAGAGAATTGGCTTGAAAGACTTGAAGAAATTATAGGAGATTTGCCTAATTGAACTTCTACACTTGTAATTGAAGACCTAGGTAAGGAATTCAACCTCTTAATTGTGTCTTTAAGTTGATTCTTGCATGATTAATGGGTCTTTAGTGATCTAAGGCTTGAATTGGTTCAATTGTGTTGAATTAGAGCTCAATTGTTGCATGCATGCCTATATTATTGAATTTTGAGTTGATTCCATGGAAAATTGTCACATATATGCTCATATTTATGTTAAGTCCATGAATTCATCTTGTCTTTGAAGATATTAGCTCAATAGAGCATGTATTTGAGGCTTGTAAGTTGTTTAACTTCATGCATGTTGCATGTTCATCTTGTTCATGAAAATTGGTTTGAAACTGGGTTTAATTCCCTCACCTTTGGGCCTTGATTTTATAAATTGAGCTTTGAATCATGTTAAACTATGAATTTTGAAGTGTTTTCCAGGAAATGGGCCCGAAGGAATCGAATTTGATACATTTGAAGTAGAATTTGAGCTTGAGGTTCAAATCTGGGAATTCCAGATTTTGGACTCATGCTCGAGCTTGGTGACTGGCGCTCGAGCGTGAAATTCGTGCTCCCAGTATTTTGCACTATTTTGATGTCCGCTCGAGCGGGGTACTTGACGCTCGAGCGGTAACTTGTGTTTTACGCTCGAGCGGATGTCGAGCGCCCAATCGAGCGTGATTTTCACCTATCCAGCACTTTTGACTGTTTTGCAGTACGCTCGAGCGTCTAAGTCTGCGCTCAGGCGGAAAACTTTGTTTGTATTTCCGCTCGAGCGGAGTAATCGACGCTCGAGCTGGAACCCTGTTTTCTGAAAATTCTGAAAATGCTTTTAAAGTGCATTTTTGCATCCTCATTTCATCCTAGGCATTCTTAGGCCTAGTTTAAGGCATCTTAATGAGGATATAGATGTAGAACCATACCGAGTCAAGATAGGGATTAAATTATTATCTTTCCCAACTGTATAGCTTAGTGTGTGTTCAATCTGTAAACTGTGTAGGGTTGGCGACTGGGGACGCGCTTTAGCCTAACTGTAGCCCTGAACTCTGTGAGTAACAACTGTGTAAAGATATGTTCAAAAATGATTATCCTCTGAACAATTGAACTGTACTGTTTCTGAATTGATACTGTTAATAGAATGAATGTATGTCCTCTATTCTGAACTGTATTGTGGCATTCTCAGCAACTACTATTACTGACTGTTACTGTTACAAAAATCTCTGTCGGTTTCCTTGTTGGAACCACTACTGTTTACTGATTGATTGCCATCATTGACTGTTCATTCTTTCAAGACCTACTGTTTACTGTACTGTTATGCTAATGGATGTACCACATATGACTGTACTGACTGAACGACTGAAATACTGATTTAATGAACTTTTTCATTACTGTAAGGACATTCATTCTAAACCTCTTTACGCATTATGTTATTCATTGGGCTTTAGCTCACTGCTCATATATATATGTAGGTGTACAGGCACCAGACCGCGACTAGAAGCGTCGGGGTAAGCTCCAGTTTTGTCAAGCCAACCACTGTGCCTCACTGCGAGGTTCCGAGCCTGTCAAGCAATGGCTTAGGAATGTTTTAATTTTCCCTCGTCTGTCTCTGTAACTGTTTTGTTAACTGTATAGATTGTTACTGTACTGTTTATCAGGGATTAGGTCCCTGCTCTAAATGATTATAAATGTCGTACATACTATTCTGCACTGTGTATATATATATATATATATATGAAAAGTCTTTTTGGCATACAGACTGTCACAGCTCATTGGATATTGTTTATTTACTGTATTGGCTTCCGCTAGGCCCCTGTACTCTGTTTTACTGTATTACTGTTAAGCAGGCCTTCGGTAATCTCAGATTACTGGCCGGTTACGGTGCTAAACCCATAGGAGCGGGTTTGGGCTGTGACATGAGGTTAGAATTTGGACATTTTAGTTAGGGTAAATTACACCTTGTACCCCTGCACTTTGCACCAAATTTCACTTTGACCTCTACACATGAAATTATGACAGTCAACCTCCTACACTTCTAGTCAAATCTCACTTTGGTTCCTCCACATGAAATTGTGACAATCAATCCCCTATACTTTCTGTCAAATTTTACTTTAGTCCCTATACAAGTGTTAGTGTCCCATTTTTGTTATTCAATTGTTTAAATTTTTAATAGAATCTAATTATGTGATAAGAATGTGACCAGACATGAGGGTAAAAAGTAAAATCATTTACAATTTTCACCAATACACACTTTATCCTAAAATTTAGATCAAAATATGACTGTATTAAGCTGAAAACAAAACGCAGATTGTGAACAATAAAAAAGATGAACTAAGGTTTTGCATAAATTGAAATTACGAAATTCTATTTTTTATGGTAACACAATTTTCTGTCTATTCATCTTTCTTTTTCTTTGATTTCTTTGTCGCATTTTTTTATTTCAAAATTTCTATTTCCTTGCCTTTTCATCCCAATTTTTATCATACGAACATATATATATATATATATATATAACTCTTATGCGCTTATCACGTAGGATAAAATGAATTGGTAGGAAACACGGATGATTTTCCTCTTTTACTCTCATTTTTGTCACTTGATTGGATTTTGTTAAAGATTTAAAAATGAAGCAACAAAAGTGGGACATTAACACTTGTATAGGGACCAAAGTGAGATTTGAGAAAAAATGCAGGGGGTTAACTGTCACGATTTCATGTCTATAGACCAAAGTGGGATTTGATCATAAGTGCATGGGGTTAACTGTCATGATTTCATGTGTAGGGGCTAAAGTAAAATTTGGTGTAAAGTGCAGGAGTGCAAAATATAATTTATCCTTTTATTATTTGATTGAGAGATAAAATGGTACTAAAAAATATTTAAAAAAGGAAAAGAAAAAGAAAAGTGGGTGTCCAACCAAGTAATTAGTGTGCATTTAGAGGCACCAAAGGTGTAAACTTCTGTGATACTTTTTTCCTTCCTAAATTATCACTATACAATTATCTCTATATAACTAAGATTGACTTTAGATTTTAATTTTTTAATAGTTTTTTTAGTTTTTTTTTTTTTCCTTCCATATTGAACTGGTTGATTTCTATAACATTGTCTAGCAAATATATTTACCTTACCATCTAAAGGTTACCATGTAAAGGAATCTATTAATAAAATTTATTTTATGTATGTTTTTAGTCCCTCCAAACCAAATCTGCAATAGAGGATATTGGTTGGATTTATGGGATTTATTACGAGTCTTATTTTGATAATTCAAACGTTAATTTTTGTAAGATTTTTTGTGCATGTCATTCATAGGTTGATCCAATAATTATAGGGTAAACTATCAATAGGTCATAATAGTTGCACTTAATTTATATCAAGTCCTATTGAAAATAAGTCATAGTAAATCTTCTCTCAAAATATTTTGTAACAATTTTTTACATGTCACTAAAAATTGACAATTAGTGTTTTTTTTATCACGATTTTTATAAATTGTGACTAAAATTTATAATTAGTGACTTTTTTCTGTGACGAATTTTCAAACTGTCACTGAAAGTTAAAATTAGTGACATTTTTTTAACGATTTTTTCAAATTATCGCTAAAACTTATAATTAATAACATTTTTTGTGACAAAATTTCCAAACTATCACTGAACATTAACAATTAATTAGTGACTTTTTTAATATTGTTTGATGAAAAATGCTATTAATTTAACTTATTGGATAAGTCTACCTATTAGGACTTACAGGTAAGTCCCACATAATTATAGTATTTTCATTTTATCAAGCTTGTCACAAAAAAAAAAAAAAAAAACAAACAAGCAAACAAACAAACAAACAAGTAGTCTATTTTCAAAAACACACTTAATGTCCATTTTTTGGACAGAAATGAGATGGATTGAGCTTGTAACGATTATTGAATCAGCCTGATATTTTCTGTGAATGATATATAAGAAAGACCTTATAAAATGAACAATCTGAATAATCAAAATATGACCCGTGTTGAATCTGAACTCAAATAACACCTTCCAATATTAATATTTTGTGTGAATGATATACATAAACGACCTTATAAAATAAATAATTTGAATCATTAAAATAGAACCCGTATTAAATCTCCGGACTCAAATAACTCCTTCCAATCTTGATCTTGGACTAGAGGAAAGTTAGGTGCACGAGGGAATATAAACCCACTTGCAAGATTTGGACAATAGTTACAATTATTTAGCCTCTATTTGAATTTTGAATTTCTTTAACAAATTTAAGTATTTATTATAAGTTTAATCCCTTCATAAATGTATTATTTAAATACATTCTCAAAATTAAAAGTCAAATCCAAGTATACAGTCTTATAAAAGTCACAGGTGTATGATAATTTTAAGAGCTCCAACTAATTTTATTTTATTTTTCGGATATGGAGTGGGCTAGTAGTTGTATTAAAGATTAATTTGGTTCCTATTTTTAGGATACACTTTTTAGAAAATTAATTTTTTTTTCTTATTTTTTTATTTTCATTGAATTTTTTTTAATATTCTAAGTAATTTTTTTTTAATTTTTAGATACACTTAACATAAATACACTTAAAAAGTATAATATTTGTGACAAAAAGTTTTAGAAAATTCACTATATACCAAAAATATAATTTAAAAAAATACCAAAATTCAATATATTTTTTATATTCTTGTATATTTATTAATTTTTTAAAATATTTTTTTACAAATATTTTACTTTTCAGATACATGTAAGTAAGATAAATCTAAAAAAATAAAAAAATTGATTAAAATTTTAAAAATATTCACTAAAAATAAAAAAAAACTAATTTTAAAAAAATTAAATCTAAAAAATTGAAGTCAAACCCATGAATAATGAAACTTTGTGATTGTTTGTGTGGGGATATATTTTCTGAGTACCAACACGTGGCAAGGTGACGCCGACATATCAGCCGAGGTGCCACGTGTCTTGGTCGTTGTGCCGAGGTCATCTCGGCTAGGCCGAGGTTGCCTCCGAAGATATCGGAATCCGAGATAAGCGGATAAGGGACAAGAGTCCTAGAATGAAGAGGGAACTCAACTTGGATATGGACAAGAGTCCTAGATTGGGAGAAGACTTCAGTTTGGGTAAAGATAAGACTCTTAGAGAGTTAATCCTAATCCCACTAGGAGTCCCAGATTAACAGTAATCCTAAGTCCATTAGGGCCAGGCTCCTTTTGGGACTAGGATTGTGTTGGCTATAAAAGAGAGGCACCTCCATGGGTATAAGGTATGCTTTTGATACTCAAGTTTGTGAGTTTAGTACTTGATTTATCTTTGAGAGATATACTGACTTGATCATCGGAGTGCCCCCGGGTGGTCGAAACCACTGCGGGATTCTTATATTTCTGTTGCAGGTCAGTCAGGTGCCATATATTCTGTCAGTGCTCTCCAGCCGGTTACTAAGCGGGCAGTGTGGTCGGAAAATCACCCACACAATTTGGCGCCGTCTGTGGGAAAGAAAGGAGAATAGATGGCCAATGACGGACAGAAGGATCAGATTAGAGACAATGCTCCTACTGGGAGTGGGAGACCTATCGATCTCGACATTGAAGGGACGATCGCAACACAGAAACTCGTGACCAGAGTCATGGAGTGAAAGACGCCGGCCAGAAAGGTGACGCACCAAAGACAACAGATCGAAGCGGATACTACAACAAAGATGACCTCCGGGTATGCAAGGGTAGATACCTGCGGAGGAACGAAGACCCTTCCAGAAGGGATGCAAAGACAGGGGGCATGAGCGCTCCCAAGGAGATAACATTCAAGTATAGAAGAGCTCAACCTGAGTGAGCAAATCCCGGATCCCAGATCCCAGATCCCAGAAGACATGATCTCGGCCTAGATGAGTAGGTCCGAGAAAAGAAGAGCTCAACCTGAGTGAGCAGATCCAAGATTCCAAAAGATAAGATCTCGGCACCTGAGTCCGAGAAGAGAAGAGCACAATGAGCAGATCTCAGATCCCAGAAGATAAAAAGGAAACACACAAGATCAGACTAAAGTTGGCCAGAATTGAGAAGTATGCTAGGGCCGAGGAGGACATGCCGGGAACAAAGGCGTCGGAACAAGAAAAGAGAAACGGCTCGCCGATGCGAGGCCAAAAATCAAACTCAGGTTGGAGCCAAGTAAGACTAATAGAGAAACCAAGGCCGACAACCTCGGCTTGAATTAAACCTCGGCGACAAGGTCGAAGCTACATGTATGATAAGAACCCAAATGGATTTTAAGTTCACACTGGAGGGGCAAGACGAATGCGTTTACCACTTGTTGAAATTTGTAGCAATTTACAAGTTGGTTAAACCAAGATGATGCTTAACCGAAGTTAAGCCGAGATAATGCTTAAACCGAAGTTAAGCCGAAGACGATGCTTAACCGAAGTTAAGCCGAGATGATGCTTAACCGAAGTTAAGCCGAAGATGATGTTTAACCGAAGTTAAAACCGAGATGATGCTTAACCGAAGTTAAGCCGAGATAATGCTTAACCGAAGTTAAGCCGAAGATGATGTTTAACCGAAGTTAAACCGAGATGATGCTTAACCGAAGTTAAGCCGAAGATGATATTTAACCGAAGTTAAACCGAGATGATGCTTAACCGAAGTTAAGCCGAGATAATGTTTAACCGAAGTTAAACCGAGATAATGCTAAACCGAAGTTAAGCCGAAGATGATGTTTAACCGAAGTTAAACCGAGATGATGCTTAACCGAAGTTAAGCCGAAGATGATGTTTAACCGAAGTTAAGCCGAGATAATGCTTAACCGAAGTTAAGCCGAAGATGATGTTTAACCGAAGTTAAACTGAGATGGTTCCTTATCTTCACTTGTTGAAATTTGTAGCAATTTACAAGTTGAAGTTAAGCTGAGATTATTCCTTAATTCACTTGTTGAAATTTGTAGCAATTTACAAGTTGGAGTTAAGCTGATTCCTTATCTTCACTTGTTGAAATTTGTAGCAATTTACAAGTTGAAGTTAAGCTGAGATTATTCCTTAATTCACTTGTTGAAATTTGTAGCAATTTACAAGTTGGAGTTAAGCTGATTCCTTATCTTCACTTGTTGAAATTTGTAGCAATTTACAAGTTGAAGTTAAGCCGAGATTACTATTTCTCTTCACTTGTTGAAATTTGTAGCAATTTACAAGTCGAAGTGAAGCCGAGATTATAGTTTGCACACTTATAGCAATCTACAGGTTGATCCAACCAAAGAAGATGCTTAACACTTGTTGAAATTTGTAGCAATTTACAAGATAATGTTAAGCCGACATGTGATCATTTGTTGAAATTTGCAGCAATTTACAGGTTGAGGTAAAAGCTAAGTATGTTGTTTAAACACTTGTTGAAATTCGTAGCAATTTACAAATAGATTATTGTTTAACACTTGTTATGTTAATCCTTGTTGATCCCTGTTACAATATATGTTAATCTTTGTTGAAATTTGTAGCAATTTACAAGTAGGCTAGTTCGAGATCACCGTTTAAACACTTGTTGAAACTTGAGAAAAAGTTTGCAAAATTAACATTGAGTAGTATATGTTTCACACTTGTTAGAATTTATGAAAAGTTTGCAGGTCAGTATCTTGCCGAAGTAAAAGTTTTGTAGCTATTATACCCGAGGTATGTAACCCCGAGAAGATTGCACAAAGGAGGCAAAGTATGAAAGGCATACAAAATATTCTAAGTATAGAATCATGCAAGAACAGTTAGAAGAAGATCAAAACAGAATTTGTCGTGATTGGCACGCCTTCACCTTACAACATCATCTTGGGAAGGCCATAGTTGCATGCAATGGGGGCAGTTCCCTCAACGTTGCATCAACTATTGCGGTTCCCCACAGAACATGGGATTGAAGAAGTCAGAGGAGACCAACTGCAGGCAAAGAATTGCTCCATGGCAGCAATGAAAACTACCTGCAAACATTCAGGAACTAGAGAAGGCAGAGATTGAAGACGAGGACATAGAGGTCCTAGATGATGTCGGCAAGGAGCCAGCCGAAAAAAGTGAAGAGACACTGAAGAAAATCCTCATCCAGGAGGGTGACGAAGAGCGCTTCTTTCTTCTCGGCTTAGGCTTAGCCGAAGAAGAAGAAAGAGAATCGAAAACAAAACTACTCGGTATCAATGGCAGGATATAGAAGATAGTTGGGAAGACTTCTCAACAGCCTTCTCGGCCTCGAGCTCAGCCTCGATCTCCTGAAGAGTTTAATCAAGGCTCTTCTCGGCGATTGGCACCTCGGAGTTTGAAAGCAAAGATCGAAAGCAAGAATCTAGAAAAAGACATAGAAAACAGAAACATGAATGTAATCCGTAATCAAGAATGGTGATGAAGCTATCAAGAAATCAAGACAAAAAGATTGCACAAGTATGTCAAGCCAAGAACAGTGGCAGAAATCAACAGATGTGTGAACAGTGTGTATTCAAGAAGATGATATGGAAACAACGGGTAAAACAGCAATGATGGTTAACAATGAAGCAGAGCTTCTTGGAAAGCAACAAGAAATAAAGCCATGAAGAACAGTGGCTTACCAGAAAGAGGGAAGCCGGAATGAGAATTACCGAAGTCTGACGACAATGACAGAATGACGTAAGCTTCACTGGAGGAGGGGAACGAAGACAATTGCAGAAGCTTGAAAGCTTGGAACAATGACGGATTTAAGCAAAAAATCTAGAAAGAGAAAAAACCAGAGGATTGAATGAAAAAAGAGAAAAACAGAGTCAAGAAAATGACAAAGTTCAAAGAATAAAGCCAAGTGCACAGGCGCTAAGTAAGTATGTGAAGAACAAGAAGGTAATGAACCAGATATGATGCTAGCAACAGAAAGCGGATATGACAAAGAACAGTTCCAGGCATTTTAGCAATAAGAAATAAAAAACTTGAAGACAGATGAGAACAGAAAGCAACAGATGGCAAATAAACAAATTCAAAGTAAATCAGAAGAGTTATAAAAGATTGAGCTAAATAAAAAAGTAAGAGTTTATGAACCTACAAAGTGAAATGAACGCCGATATGAAAATCGCCGGAGTCAAATAGATGACTGAAAATCGGGAACTCACCAGAGAGTGTGAGTGGAACAGTTGCAAAGCTCTTGGAGTTTAGGAATTAATGGAACCAGAACCTTGGCTAGGAGGTGCGATTTCAAGCAGCTTGGAAGGCATGAATCTTGATACTTGACAGAAGTCAACAGTAAAGTCCAGGAAACTTTGAGGTCGGCAAGTTTGATCTCGGACAGAGAGGCACAGATGAACGAACAGTGTAGGTTCCATCACCTCAGAATGCCGAGGTAATAGAACCTAGGGGGCAGTTGTGGGGATATATTTTCTGAGTACCAACACGTGGCAAGGTAACGCCGACGTATCAGCCGAGGTGCCACGTGTCTTGGTCGTTGTGCCGAGGTCATCTCGGCTCGGCCGAGGTTGCCTCCGAAGATATCGAAATCCGAGATAAGTGGATAAGGGACAAGAGTCTTAGAATGAAAAGGGAACTCAACTTGGATATGGACAAGAGTCCTAGATTGGGAGAAGACTTCAGTTTGGGTAAAGATAAGACTCTTAGAGAGTTAATCATAATCCCACTAGGAGTCCCAGATTAACAGTAATCCTAAGTCCATTAGGGTCAGGCTCCTTTTGGGACTAGGATTGTGTTGGCTATAAAAGAGAGGCACCCCCATGGGTCTAAGGTATGCTTTTGATACTCAAGCTTGTAAGTTTAGTACTTGATTTATCTTTGAGAGATATACTGACTTGATCATCGGAGTGCCCCCGGGTGGTCGAAACCACTGCGGGATTCTTATATTTCTGTTGCAGGTCAGTCAGGTGCCATCTATTCTGCCAGTGCTCTCCAGCTGGTTACTAAGCGGGCAGTGTGGTCGAAAAATCACCCACACAATTTATATTTTGTTAGGCAAAAAGCAAGATGGTGTGTGAATCCGAGTCACCATTTGAGTGGTTTGCTTTTGAATAAGTGAAAGATTATGAAATATGTACTGATCATACCGTATAGAGTTTGACCGGAGAGAAGAGAACTTTGGTGGAACCATCAAGGAAGATGGAGTTGGTGGAGTGGAGACACGCGATTCCACGTAGGAAAGACAAAGACTCAACGCAAAATAGATATTAAAAAAATAAATAAATTACACTCATAAATTTGAAAAAAATATAATTAATTTTATATTTTATTATTATATTGATTTTTAAGATTAAAATAATCAAAATTAATGATATAAATATATCCCTTAAAATTTATTTAAAATCAAATTATTCTTGTAATTTTAGAAATTACATCTCACTACTTCAAGCTTCTTATTACATAACAAATTATATTTTTTATTAATAAATCATTAAATTAATCAACAGTTTTTAATGGTATTAGAAGTATATTTCAGTTAACAATTCAGTTCATTTTATTATTGTATTAAAGAGTAGTTAAGAATTTTATTTTTTTCTATTAATTCTGTTAAATAAAAAATTATGACAAAGAGTATTTGTGATTTCCAAAATTATTAGAAATAATTTGTATTTTAAATAAATCTCAGTAGATGTATTTGTAATTTATTCTAAAATTAATATAAATGATAGGTAGATACTAAAATAAATTACATTGACAACTCCTGAGATTTGAAAAATATAAAATAAGCCCCATAATTTTTTTGTAATTCAAATAGGCCGCCCCACAAATTTAGCATAACTACACTAGACTCCTTTAAAATTTTAATTCATATAATATTTTGTCCCATTTTCATCAGAAATTTATTAGTTATATGAATAAAAAAATTATGTTGTCATCTCTATTATAATAAAATATGTATTTTTCGTTGTGTATCTTTATATTTTTATACAATCTAGATCAATTTTAATTTCTTTAATCTTTCTAAAAATGAGATCAGTTAATTATATTAAAATTATAAGAATTATTATATTTTTTTCAAATCTCAAAGGGCAATAATTTATCCATAAAAATAAGTACACGTTTTAATAAATATGTTAAAAATATAGGATTTATTATAGTTTTTTAAATATTAAGAAAAACAAGTGTAATTTGTATTAAAAAATATTTACAAAAATACTTTAGAAGAACGAGTGATGGAAAGCTCCTTGATGTTGACGTCATGAAAACGGCTTCGGCTTGTTTTTTGGGTCAAGACTTACCAGATTTGATTGCACTTAATGGTAAAATTTGTAACCGTTTCCTATATAATAATAAAATTATTTAAATTATTAATTAAAATAAAATTTAAATATTATTAAAAATTATTAATTAATTTAATAATTTATTAATAAAATGTCGTATTTGTTATAAAATTAGAAATCTCAAGCAGCATAATGTAATTTCTAAAATTATAGGAAGTAATTCGTAATTTAAGAAAAACCTCAGGGGGTGTGTTTGTAATTTATTTTTTAATTTTTTATGAAAAAACATACAAAAAAAAATAGAGAAAAAATGAAATATTTTACTTTTTTAGCAAATCAAATCCCTCATCTTTAATTTTAAATTTCTTTATTTTTTTTAAAACTTTCTAGTATTTTATCTCAAAAACATTCACAATTATTAAATTTTGTTTTGATATATCACATTAAAATTTTAATAATCCAATAACAATAAGTGTTATAAAAAAGTTAGGAATGTGAAGGGGAATTTGTACCGAACAAATTGTTTGAGCTAAATTTACACGATCCATGATGATGGGCCGAGCTAAAACCTACATGGTCTATAATGATGGGCCGAGCTAAGCCCATGCGGGCTGTGATGTTGCGCCGAGCTAGGAAGGGCCTGTGCTGTAAGTAAGAACCGGGCTAGTGTAAGACCAAAATGTAGTTGTCTTCGTGGTGAGCCAAGCTAGGCCAGGTTTGGGCCGCAAGCTTGGATAAGGTTGTGCACGGACCAAGCCATACCATGAATTGTGTCTCAGTCATAAGCCAGGTTGAGTCAAGGATAAGCCTAGCACATATGACCGAGTTGAAGATCTTCAAGCAGGTTGATCCTTAATGCCATGATGGTTTCGGTCAAGCTAGGAAGTTGGTCAGAGGTTAGCTCAGCAAAAAGACTTTTAGAGTTGGCACATTTGAGGAAAATAAAAATGATTGTTTGAGCATAGAGTTCCACGTGGTCCAATATATGATGGCGAGGAATCTACCTTAAAGTACGCGTCAGTATCGTTTGGTAGTTTGGCCAATGCTATTTGGAAGTATTGACGCACACGTATGTAAAGAAGAAAGAGGGGTAGTACAATCATGCGCCTAGCAAAGGACAACAGAGGTAGTGTGTGCACAATCTTGGGTTATAAGGCCAGCCTAGATAAAGTGCACGTCAACAACCAAAGAAGGGTAAGCAAACTTTACCCATTTTCTCTCTAGCGCTCTGTACTCTTTCTTCCTCAAGTGAACTAACTTGACCGTCGGAGAGGTGTTCCGGCAAACCACCTACCACTTCTGTTCTGTTCGCAGTGAATTGGAGTCCATTCGGAGTAAGGCGAGCTTCGTAGCAAGGCGTATGGAGGGCGATGAATATTTTGCCCCCGTACAATTGACGTCGTCTGTGGGAATCTTGACATTCAAAACCTTGTCCTCCAAGCTTTTCTAATCATCCTTAATGGCAAATAAAAACGACAACATTCTAGTGTCCACCATAGATGGCATCACGCCAGAGTCTGTTTGGAGGGGCGATGACTTGCCCACTGTTCCAACCATGGTTGGTCTTGAGACCTCCATGCGAGGGACTCACAGAGATGCGCGAGACAAACGCACGAGGAGTTTTAGGCACTCATAGAGCCTTTAAGAGCATCAATGATAGAGAGAGTACGATCATACTAAGCACCTGTAACAACCCTCGTACTGTTTACTGATTTATGACCGATTGATTACCGTTAATCACCGATTACTGTTAAACGAAACTGATAATGACTGATAACTAACTGATAATCGAACTGAATGAAATACTGAACCGACTGACTGAAATTGAAACTGAATTGACTGAGTATATGTTAGTTAATTGCATTCTATCTGTTTGATTGTCTGATTATCTGTTCATGCTTATATGTTTAAACTGCTAATTGAAGGCCTTATCGGCGGCCGAACTAGAAACCGATTGATGTTCCGTGACCCTCATAATTAATATGATTTTATGGTATAATTATCGGAAAACTGATTAGGTGTGATTAAATTAGATTAAAATAAGCCAATTGAAGAGTTGGACTTAATTACCGTTTTGCCATTGAGTGGGCCACTATCTCACACACATACTTGAGCCAAGAACAACATTTCCTCAGCCATTTTCCTTCTCATTGCCGACCAAGAGGGAAGAGAGGAGAGAGAGTGAGAGGAATTGAATTCTACCTTGGGTTTTGCTTGGAGAATTGAAGGAATTGAAGTATAGATTGCATATTTGAGCTCCTAGTCTTCTAATTCAAGCTCTAGGTAAGGATCTTATCTTCTTATTGATGCTATTGAACTAGTTCTTGCATGGTTCATGCTTCATTGTAGAACTAAGTCATGATTTGGGTCATTAATGGTGAATTAAAGCTCATTTCTTGCATGCATGGTTGAATTAATGAGTTTTGAGTTGAATTCATGGTAAATGGTTACATGCATGTCCATGTTGTAAGAGTAGACCATGTTTTCATCTTGTTTTGAAAAGAATGAGCTCATTTGAACAAGCTTTGAAGCTTTGATTTGGTTTAAATCCATGCATGTTTGCATGTTCTTCATATTTTTGAAAATGGGTTTGAATGAGGCTTTAATTGACTCACCTTTGGGGCTTGAATTCATAAATTGAGCTTTGAAACTTGTTATACATTGAATTTAATGATGTTTTCCAGAATTTGGGCCCAAGAGGTCGAGTTTGGAGTGGTAGAATGCTTGGTTTGAGCTTGGGAGGCAGATCTGGAAATTCCAGATTTGGCTTCCTCGCTCGAGCGAAGGATTCCCCGCTCGAGCGAGCACCTTTGTCCAGGGCTCCGCTCGAGCGACCATCGAGCGATGATCGCGCGTAAAATTTCAGCATCCAGTACTTTTACTGTTTTGCAGACCGCTCGAGCGAAGGATTACTCGCTCGAGCGAAGCCTTTGATTCTGGACTTACGCTCGAGCGTAGAAAGTCTCGCTCGAGCGAGGCTCTTATTTTCAGCAAACTTTGCGAAATGTTTTCTAAGTGTATTTTTGCATCCTCATCCCATCCTAGGCATTCTTAGGCCTAGTTTAAGGCATCTTGATGAGGATATCATTGTAGAACACACCAAGGCAAATTAGGGATTAAGTTATGAGATTTCCCAACTGTGTAGCTTAGTGTGTGTTCAATCTGTTAACTGTGTAGGGTTGGCGACTAGGGAGTCACGCTCTAGCATACTGTAGCCCAGAACTCTGTGAGTAACAATTGTGTAAAGATATGTTCAACTGATTATCTTCTGAATACTGAACTGAACTGTTTACTGAACTGGTATTATTTACTGAATGAATGTATGTCCTTTATTTCTGAACTGTACTGTGGCATCCTTAGTATCTACGGTTTACTGTTACTGTTACTGTCACAGAGATCTCTGTCGGTTTCCTTGTGGAACCACTACTGTTTACTGACTGATGGCCATCATTACTGTTCGGTCTTTTAAGACCTACTGTTACTGTTATGCTAATGGATGTACCACATATGACTGTTTACTGTACTGAGCAACTGAATTACTGATTGAAATGAACTGTTTTCATTACTGTAAGGACATTCATTCTAAACCCCTTTACGCTTTATGTTATTCACTGGGCTTTAGCTCACTGCTCATATATATATGTAGGTGTACAGGCACCAGACCGCAGCTAGAGGCGTCAGGGTTACTCCAGTTTTGTCAAGCCAGCCTTTGTGCCTCACTGCGAGGTTCCGAGCCTACTGTTAAGGCTTAGGGGTGTTTTAGAATTTCCCCCTTTTTGTACTGTTTCACTGTTTTGTATAGACTGACTGTTTACTGTACTGTTATACAGGGATTAGGTCCCTGTACTGTGTGACTGTTAATTTTGTATACTGTGTTGTACAGACGGAATGTTTTCTGTACTGTTATGTGGGGTTGAGTCCCTAGTTAAATGGATGTGAATATTGTGTATACTGTTCTGTACTGTTTTTGTATAATGTATGAAAAGCCTTTTTGCATACAGACTGTCACAGCTCATTGGACACTATTTATTTACTGTATTGGCTTCCGCCAGGCCCTGTACTCTGTTTCACTGTATTACTGTTCAGCAGGCCTTCGGTAATCTCGGATTACTGGCCGGTTACGGTGCTAAACCCATAGGGCCGGGTTTGGGTCGTGACAGCACCTGAAGAACAAACTGAGAGACCAAGACACCATCATTCGAAGCATAACGACAGAGATGGACGCTATGAAACGACAGCTGAAAGGGAAGGGCGTTGTTGTAGTGGGAAACCACAGTGAACGCTCTCAATTTCGTCGCTCTGGAAGTCAAAGTCGGCAAGAGATACCCTCACTTTCCATCAATAAGAGTTACAAATTGTAGACACCCCATTTTTGACCGACCTTAAGACTCAGACATCACCAGTTGAGCACTCGGTGATATTGCATAATGTGCTCGTTCAGAAGTTTCGGAGTTGCGGCTGTGAGCCCTACCTCCGAACTCCCGAACCCTTTTCTGTGCCTTGTCTCGGTTTGCGAACCAGACTCGGTTTTCTCCGTTTCTTTTCCTGAGGGGAGGGAGAGGTCTCGTAGACCATCTCTCAATGTCCGTGGGCTACATTTGGTGGCCGTAGGCCATTTTTCCCATTTCGGAGTCCGGTTCCCGGTTTTCGGAGCCGTCAGGCCGTGTGCCTCGGTTCGGGACCGCTTAACCATCTCCTATTGCTCTGATTTTTGGCATACATCTTATTTTCTCCCTTTTGAGGGACACTGGGGGCTGAGAAACCCACTTCGAGGTCGAATGCCATTTTCGGCGCTTAACAGCCCATTTTCGGGACCCCGAACTGCGTGTTTTGGCCCCGGAACGTTCGTTTTGCAACGGTTTTCGTTCATTTTTGGCAGGTACCTCTGTTTTATCACGAGGAAGGTCACTGAAGGGTGGGAGGCCAGCAATTGTTGCAGCAACCAGTTATCTCTCCTCCGGAGCCTCCCGGCGCCCGTTTTTCCAACTTCCGGGCTAATGTTGAATACCCTAGGGTTAGTGTTGCCAACTTTCAACCACATATCTGTGATCTACACATCTGGGAGGCCCATCAAAGTTGGTGGCCGGCCATTAAGGTCACCTGACCCTTTTGACCCCTTTCTTCCGGGCTAATGTTGAACCCCTTGGACCTTTTTTCTCGAACTTTGAACCACATATCTGTGATGTACACACCTGAGAGGCCCCTAAAAGTTCATGGCCGGCCAGTAATTCAACTTGACCCTTTTGACCCCCTCTTTCCGAGCCAATGTTGAACCCCTTGGACCAACTTTCTTGGAATTTTAACCACATGGTTGTGTTGTACACACATAGGGGTACCTCCCCAATACCTGGCCGGCCAGAAAATATCATTGACCCTTTTGACCCCTAGCCGGCCGGCTAGGGGTGTGGCCGGCCGGCCACCTCCAGCAAAAGTAAGAGGCCGGCCGTGTTCTTCTCACTGTACCCTTTACAGCTGTGGGGCAATATCCCCCAGATATTTTCTGTATCCGGGGGATATTTTGTGGGGGAGTTTTACCCTCCTTCTCCCCCACCTTTGCACCCCCTTTTGGATCCTTATAACCAACTGATGGCCTCCTTTGTTGGGGTTAGAAAAAATACTCTTCAAGTCTCCATAGCCATATCCATCTTCTTCCTTCTCAATTCTTCAAAAAACCCTAAGTCCCTAACCTTCATTCCTTATACACCACCAAGCCCTACCACCACCATCTCATTTCCAGCAGCAAGGAGGGATTCTTGAAGGCTAAAGAAGCTGCAAATCCATCCAAGAAGCAACAAAATCTCGAATCTTCAAGGGTAAGTTACACTTTTACCCTTTTGACCCTTTTTCTTGTTCTATTTCTAAGCCCCTCTTGCTTTTTGTTTCAAGCTCCGGCCCTAACTGAAAAGGGCCATTTTTTGAGCTCATCTTCACTTCTCATTAAGGGCTCAACCCTGTTTGAGCCCTCCATAATACACTTGCTTCATTGACCATCTTGTATGTCATAGTTTTGCATGCTATTTTTGACCCATGAGCAATTTATTTTCGAGCATGTTGTAAACTGATATAGGGCTTATTTTGAGCCCCTCTTCAACATTGGAGAAGGGCTCAACATTGTTTGGTGTCTCCATGTGTCACTTGTAGTTCAATCCCTTATTTGGCCCCATTTTTGCATAAGTTGATAGCCCTCTTTGTTTCTGTTTTTAGACCTTGGTCCGAACTGAAAGTGGCCTTGTTTTGGCCTATACTTCATGTTTCATTCACACTTTTTTTCTGTTTGGTGATTATTTTATATACTTCATGTTTTAGCACCTTTTGAGCCTTATTTTGCATCATATTTTTAGCATGTTTGTATACTGATTTTGAGGTTGCCATATACTGTAAATGTTCATATTTTTGGTCCATCTTCAGTGTTGTAGAAGGAAATTTTTCAGTTTGGGTTTAGCTTATACCACTTGCTTCATTACCCCTATCTTGGCCCCTATTCTTGTATGCTATTTTTGCCATACCTATATTTCCTGTTTGGCCATGTTTATAACTGGAAAAGTGCTTATTTTGGGGCTGTCTAGCTTCTGTCTTTGCATTGCATGTCCATGTTGTGTATGTTTAGCATGGCTATAGGCCATTTCGGGTGCCTAATGTTGCATTTCGGGACATTTCCTTGCATTTCATGTCATTTCGCTTCATTTCGGGACTGTTTTCCCCCATATCTTGTTGCTGAAATTCCATTAGCATGCTTGCATATCATTTTTGCCATGTTTCGTCATATTCTGCCATCGCCTCGATTTGCGTGCCCGTGTGCACGCATTTCGAGGCACCCCATTTTTTATCCGACGGCATCCGATGTGAGTGTGGCTGAGGCTCACTCATGTTGGTATAAGCCCATTTGTCGTTGCCATGTCATTTTAGCATCGCCTCGGTTTGCGTGCCCATGTGCACGCATTTCGAGGTACTCCATTTTTATCCGACGGCATCCGATGTGAGTGTGGCTGAGGCTCACTCATGTTGGTATAAGCCCATTTGTCATTGCCATGTCATTTTAGCATCGCCTCGGTTTGCGTGCCCATGTGCACACATTTCGAGGCACTCCATTTTTATCCGATCGGCATCCGATGTGAGTGTGGCTGAGGCTCACTCATGTTGGTATAAGCCCATCCGATGTGAGTGTGGCTGAGGCTCACTCATGATTTATTCCAATTTCGAGGCATCTCATTTTCATTGCATTTATCACCGCCTCGGTTTGCGTGCCCGTGTGCACGCATTTCGAGGCATCTCATTTTCATTGCATTTATCACCGCCTCGGTTTGCGTGCCCGTGTGCACGTACTTCGAGGCATCTCATTTTCATCGCATTTGTCATTTCCATCTCATTTGCATTGCATTTGCCATCGCCTCAGTTTGCGTGCCCGTGTGCACGCATTTCAAGACACATATCATCGCCTCGGTTTGCGTGCCCGTGTGCACGCATTTCGAGGCACCTCATTTTCAGCATTCCGTCATTTTCTCGGTTCGCGTGCCCGTGTGCACGCATTTCGAGGCATGTCATTCCATAGCATTGCGTATGTTAGGATTGCATATTAGTTACATTTCATGCATATCATGCATATCGCATCGTGTTCGGAATAGGAGTTAGCCCGGGCACGGGAAACGAGGTACATTTCGTACTCCGAGTGACGGAATGTGTCTCAATTCCCCAGTCACCGACACTCCGGATTACCCATGATGGAGTTAGGTTTTAGCTGTAGTTTCATGTGCATTCATCCTATATTGAGTTGTGCATTTCGACTCTTCGGTCATCATGCCTCGGTATGCATGATTGGTGGCACGAGGATCGAGACATGCATATATCTGTGCAAATACATTGCTGTGCCCCTTTCCTGCTCTCTGTTGCAGCAAAATCAGGAATCAGCAACTTTTTGGAACTTGGCACGCATTTCAAGAACAGGTGTAAACAGAGGCTAATTGGGGCATTCCGGTGGATTTCCGCGCAAGACGACCCGGACATGCATCATCCATCAGAAGCAAGGCAGTCCCTGGCTTGCACGCCAGTTTTATTTGCTTTCTTAGTTAATTCATTAATTAATTAGAAATCTGTAATATTCTTTTATTCGGGACTGTAATATTTAGACTGTATTATTTATTCGGACCCTCCGAGTGAGGGCACAACTGTAATAAGTGTGGGTGAGTGTGATGTATGTCTTCCAATCCCACGTCTTTCTCCCTTTTATTTTCCCGCTTTTGATGGTTAGATTAGGGCATGTTTAAATTAGTAAACAGTATGATAGCATGTTTGCATCATTCATCTGTTTTGCATGCACCGGGCTCGGCGCATCATACTAACTGCATTTGTATTTCAATTCCAAGTTGAATACATGATAGTTGTAGCATTTCACATGCCATCTTAGAATAGCCGAGCCTACTATAATTGCATTTTGCATGTGTTGCATTAGGCATTTCTGTATATTTAGGATCATGCATGATTCCTAACATAGTTTCTATTTTGGCTTGGAGTACCCGGTGAGTTTTTATGCTTTAGCATCCTTGCATGCGTGTGAATGAATACCATGATAGCATGCTTACCATGAGGCTATGTGCTTATCTGATATAACTGCCTGAATGCCTGTGGGTGAAGGTTGGGTTGCTTAAATTGGAATAAATCATCAAAATGTTTCAAAGCCTACCTGCGGGTAGCAAACCCTTTTCAAAAACAAACAAGAAGTGTTTTGTTCCAATCTAGGCGACCTGGCCTATACTTATATGCTGTGCGCATCACATAGTAACCTAGGCTAATAAACCGGAATAAGAACTCACAATGTTTTCAAAAATCGATATCATGGTTAGTAGAGGCCGGTCTATGACCGGGCGAGCGGGGGTGCTCACGAAGTGACCTTCCCCAATCGTACCCAAGTTCCCGAGCCGAAGCAGCTTTGGTGATGACGGACACGTGGCCTTTTTGGCACCGAGTCAGGGTTTCCTAAATTTCCCAAAATAAAATATTTAGGTGGCGACTCTGTATCTGGCAAAGCAGTCCATGTTTGGCACTACTTTTTCAAAAATCAGTTTTCTAAAAACGATTTGCCAGATTTGGACTCTTTGGTTCAGATTAGGAACCGTGACAACTTTAAGAGTCCGAGCTGTAGCGAGGTCCCCCGCGGGCTTGTTACACAAATGCGGCAATTCCGTATCACCGACGGCAAGGTCCTACACTCAGGACAGTAGCTATCGCCTCTCACGTCTGACGCCGACGTCAAGATATGTAACGCCCCAATTTTTATACCCAAATGATAATACGATAACCGTGGTTCTTTAAAGTAAAACTGGAAATAAATCCTCACACTTGCATTACATAATACAAATAGTCTTCAGGTGATAATACATTCACTTCAAATCAAAATAACATAAACAAATAGATACCCCCAAGGGTTTACAAGTTTCCAAGGCTTAGGCCTAGTTATACAAAATGGTTATTCAAACTCACACAAATACAGCCCTTGGCTTATAAACAGAGTTACAGCAAAATGAGAGCCTTGTACTCTAAACACATATTTCCTCGCTTTTAGTTAGGCGGAATCATCACATCTTTTCCTACACAAAAATCCCGTAGGGTGAGCATAAAACCCAGTAGGAAATCCTTAACAAAGTATACACATTTTATACAAGTCTCAAGAGATTAATACACATGTCATGCTATGTCTTTTTGCAAATAAATCATATCTTCATCTTTTGAAAACCATCATGCTCAATGATGCCATGAAATGTCTATTTTTCAAAACTTAACAATTTAATTCAAAGGGCGGTAAATACAACCCTGATAATCTCTAGGTCGGTGTCTACAAGTAGACTATACGAGTACTACCAAATTGTCATTTTTACCGGTATTAACCGGAATGCTCGACACCTATCCGCGCGGATTTTTGGTCTTTCACCCCAGACTCTTAGCCCAACTTATTCAATATCATCTATACCACCTATCAAGTCTTACCAACGTATTTACCCCAAAACCATTCCATAAAAACTTGTTTCTCAACATTCTTTTCTCAATGTAAGTTTTCAAATCAACTTTCAAAATTTAATGTAATCGAATGAATTGATATGCCAATTTCACAAGATGAAAATAAATATTTTTATTCCAATTCATCATCCAAGGAATAACATAATTCCCTCTTCTCAAGTATCCTCAACAATTAGTCATTTCAAGACTATTTCAACGTTTTGAACAAAAATTTCCAAAATGAATAATAATTCTCATATTTCATGAAATTCATCATTTATATAAATATAAATAAGAAATTTTCCAAACATCCATTTATTTTGACACACAAAATAAATATAACAATATCATTCATGGATTCTCTTTTAAAAATCCTCAATTTCTAGGTTTTCTCACCAAAACTATACAACTCAAATCTTTTGAAAGAAAACTTTTCAAAATTATCTTTTCGTCAATTAACGAAAATCAAAACCCATAAGATCATTTTAAAAGAACAAGAGACAAATCCACTTTCAAAATCACTCAATTTCTTGAATCAACAATCAATTTTCAAAAGCTATCAAAGGATGATTTCGAAAATCATCTAGATCTTGCAAATATATATATATATATATATAACTTAAAGAAAATCCCTACCTCAAGTTTGAAGAAGAACAGAGATGAAATCCCAAAATCAACAATGCCTAAACTTGATCTTCACTGCACACAACAAAGCCCTCGATATGAAAACCCACTTTGATGAAGAAACAATGGCAAAACTCAAATGGATCTTGAGAAATCAAGATTTTTTATCTAGTTTGTGTAGAGAAATATAGAGAGAAGGGAGATGAAAAGAGATATACAAAAGTGATATGAAATATTAGATTCACGAACTGATATAACATTGTCCGCTCGAGCGTGGAAAGCCCCGCTTGAGCATCAAATACACATTCCCAACACTTTTGCAGACAGGTCAAACTTCTAGAATCAAACATTCTCTGCTCAAGCGCATAAACAGAAGCTCGAGTGGACAAGCAACTTCGAATGCATTTTGTATTTTTGCTTCAGGGGCGCTGCCTCTCGACCCCACCAGGGCCCTGTTCCCTCGACCCCCGCAAGCTGACCGGGTAGCTCGATCCCTGACATAGTTAGCGAAGTGGCAAAACATGAAAAATATGCTACAACCCGATACAAACATAAGACATTACCTGTTCCAAACACACCGCTACAACCTGATAACCAAAATAAGGGGAATACAGGGAACTAAGATACGTAACACCGTTCAAAACCATACCAACTCGAGCCCGGAACACCACAAAGAGATGGGTCAAAACCGGAATCGCTACAACCTTCCCCCTTTAAAGAATTCCGTCCCCGAAATTTTAAATCAAACTACCCAAACAAAGGGGTTTTTAGTGATCAAAACCACTGTATTTCATTTTCAAATCACAATACTAACTCTCAACCAAATTTCACCATTTCCACCATGGTTATCTCATTAACAACAACCTCACAAATAAACATAAACATGAAATTTTCCAAAAAGTAATGGCAACTCTCAACAACCTTATGCTTAAAACAACAACGCACATATCAACATGTGGTTAACAACTTTAAATACGTTTTCCTCAACATTAGGAAATATTACAAAGAAAAGCAACTTAAGTATTTTCAAACAAATCCGGATATTTGGAGCGACTTCCGCCTCCCGTTCCCACGTCGTTTTTTCAACCCCATGGTGTCTCCACAACACCTTTACCAATGGTATAGTTTTGCCCCTTAGCACTTGCTCCCGGGTATCTAATATTTGAACCGGTCGTTCTTCGTAAGAGGCATCCTCATCTACCTCCAAGTCAACCCAATCAAGCACATGAGAAAGGTCGGGTTCATACTTCCTAAGCATAGCTATATGAAATACGTTGTGCACTCCCGAAAGTTATGGAGGTAAAGCTAATCGGTATGCCACTTCCCCAATTCTCTCTGAGATCTCAAAAGGCCCAATGAACCTTGGAGATAATTTGCCACTCTTACCAAATCTCATCAAATCCCGTCGTGGTGAGATTTTTAGAAACACATGGTCACCAACTTCAAAAGATAAAGGTCGTCTCCTCTTCTCGGCATAACTCTTTTGTCGGCTTTGGACCGTAACTAACCTCTTTCGAATGAGAACAACTTTCTCGGTTGTCTTTCTAACAATTTTCGAACCCAGTAACGGTGCATCACCCACTTCAGCCCAACAAACCGGTGATCTACAAGGTCGGCCATACAATGCCTCAAATGGTGCCATCCCAATACTAGCTTGGTAACTATTGTTGTAAGCAAACTCAATCAATGGTAAGTGTCTTTCCCAAGGCCTCTTAAAATCAAGGACACAAGATTTAAGCATGTCCTCCAAAATCTGAATGGTACGTTCCGACTGTCCATCGGTTTGAGTATGATAAGCGGTGCTAAGAGTCAACTTAGTTCCCAACGCCTCTTAATGGCTTTGCCATAACTGGGTAGTAAAACGAGGATCCCTATCTGACACAATAGTCACAGGGACTCCATGAAGTCGAACTATCTCTCTAATATACAACTCTGCCAAGCGTTCAATTGAGTCACTGGTGCACATCGGAATGAAATGGGTAGACTTAGTCAACCTATCAACAATCACCCAAACGGCGTCATTGCCTCGTTATATTCTAGGAAGTCCAACTACAAAATCCATGGTAACACGCTCCCATTTCCACTTGGCTATCGGTGAGAGTTGTAACAAATCTGCTAGTCTTTGGTGTTCGGTCTTCACTTGTTGACAAGTAAAGCACTTCGATACAAATAAAGCGACATCTCGTTTCATACCCCCTACCAAAACTGACGACTAAGATCATGATACATTTTAGTGCCTCCCAGGTGTACCGCAAGGCGTGAGTGATGAAACTCCCAAAGTACTTCCTCTCTACAAGATTTTGGTACAAACAAACGGTCTAGGTAACGTACACTCAAATCCGAGTGAACGTTCAAACCTTTCTTTTCCTTCCTATTGGAAATCTTAACACGGATTGATTCCACATCACAGTCTCCTCGTTGTGCCTCTATGACCTTACTAACCAAGGTAGGTTGAGCATTCAAAGTAAACAAGGTAGCACTCTCTCCTGACTCACCCAAATGCAAATCAAACTTGCCAATAACATCTAGTATATCTCATTCCTGAATGGCCACACTTGCCAAACTACTCACAGATTTTCGACTCAAAGCATCGGCCACCACATTGGCCTTTCCTGGATGATAGTGTAACTCAAAGTCATAATTCTCTGTAAATTCCATCCACCTCCGTTGTCGTAAATTCAAGTCTTTTTGAGAAAACAAATACTTTAGACTCTTATGATCGGAGAAGACTTCAAACTTCTTACTGTACAAGTAATGCCTCCAAAGCAAAAATCACCGCTGCTAATTCAAGATTATGGGTGGGGTAATTCTTCTCGTGAGTTTTCAATTGTCGTGAACCGTAGGCCACAACTTTTCCTTCTTGCATCAAGACACAACCAAGTCCATCCCCGGATGCATCATAATAGACAGTGTAATTCAAACCCCTTTCCGGAATTATCAAAACCGGTGCGGTAGTCAATTTAGTCTTAAGTTCTTGGAATGACTTTTCACAAACCTCACTCCATAGCTTTATTGAAAATTACTGTATTTTTGCCCCCACTGAGCGATTTAGCGTGGTCCAAGGAACAATTAACGATCATTTCAACAGAAAGATCAGAATTCCTCGTCAAGTTGATTTTGCTCGGCAAGATGAAAGCTAGTGTTTTGTTCAGCTTTGGAATTCCTTGCCGAGTGAATTTTGTTCGACAAGAGATTTGTTGATGGTTTTGATCAATTTTGGAATTCCTTGTCGGGCTAATTTTGGTCAGCAAAATGAAAGTTGGTGTTTTGTTCAACTTTGGAATTTCTTGCTGAGTTGATTTTGCTCACCAAGAAGTCTTACCGAGTTGATTTTGCTCGCCAAGAAGTGAGTTGGTGAGCTGATTTTGCTCACCAATTTTGATTTTGCTCGCAAAGAAGTCCTATCGAGCTGATTTTGCTCACCAATTTTAGAATTCTTTCCCGAGCTGATTTTGCTAGCCAACTTTAAATTTTTTTACCAAACTGATTTTGCTCACCAATTTTATAATTCTTTGTCGAGTAGATTTTGCTCACCAAGAAGTGAGTTGCAGAACTGATTTTGCTCACCAACTTTGAAATTCCTTACCGAGCTGATTTTGCTCACCAACTTTAGAATTCCTTGCCGAGATGATTTTGCTCATCAAGAAGTCTTACCGAGCTGATTTTGCTCGCCAAGAAGTGAGTTACCGAGTTGATTTTTCTCGCTAACTTTGAACTGATTTTGCTCGCCAACTTTAGAATTCCTCGTGAGTAAATTTTGCTTGCCAAGAAGTCCTACTGAGCTAACTTTGCTCGTCAATTTTAGAATTCCTCGTCGAGCTGATTTTGCTCACCTAAAAGTAAGTTGTTGAGCTGATTTTGTTCACTGAAAATTAAGTCGCTGAGCTAAGCTGATTTTGCTTACCAAGAAGTTATGCTGATTTTGTGTCACGACCCAAACCCGTCCCTGTAGGTTTAGCATCGTAATCGGCCGGTAATTCGTGGATTACCAAAGGCCTCTGAACAGATTAGCAAATAATAAGGGGCTGCGGAAGCAATAATACAAAATAGACAAGGTCCAATGAGCCGTGATAACGTACATATGACAGAACATTTCAAAACTTATTTATATAAACATAAACATAAACAAGCCAGTCCAGATACACAATATTTACAAGGTATATACAGAATGTACTTCGCAGGACCTGAATTTACAGAGCATACACAAAGACTAGCATGAATACAAAAACAACCATGGCTTAGGCTTCGTTCGGAACCTCCTCGGGAGGCACAATGGATGGCTGACAAAACGGAACAAAAGGCCGTCAACTCTGGCCCTGGTCACACGCCGGCTCACCTACATATATAATATAAACTGTGAGCTAAAGCCCAGTGAATAATAATAGAGTAAAGGATTTAATGAATGATGTCCATCGTAGAGTTAGAAATCAAGTTCTTATCAGAGGCAGATTCATAATCATTTCCATATTCAGGTTTTGCATATAATCATACGTGGCACAACCATTAGCGTTAACAAATCCGATGACTCATAAAGGGACAGCCTTGAAGGCATTCTGATGACTCATGTGCACAGAGACATTTCTGATGACCCATAAAGGGACCTGATGACCCATAAAGGGACGCATATCATATGATGCTAAGGATGCCACGAATAACTTTCAGAATTTTGGACAACCAGTCATTTATTTCAAACATAGCATGGCATTTCAAAGAACTAATTACTTCGTATCAAAATATTTAGAAAATACTTAACATTAAACATAACTTTACGAAGTTATTACTCACAGATGATTGGTAGCCCTAACTAGATGGTAAGGCGGCCCTTCACTTGTTCTGAGGCGCGTGACCTACATGAACACACATACGAACACACATTTGAAATATACGTTCGAATTGTACATAACTTATGTCGATTGCTCTTAGTGTGTTTCTAACCCTTAATCCTCATTATGGAGTCTTAAACATGGCTTAGAAATACCTAGGATGGAATGAGGATGCAAGAATACATTAGAAAACATTTCTCAAGATTTGCTGAAAATAAGGTCCACGCTTGAGCGTGGATTTCCCCGCTCGAGCGGACATGCAGACAATGAAGCTTCGCTCGAGCGTGAATTTCCTCGCTCGAGCGTACTGTAAACTCATGAAAAAGTGCTGGATGCATGATTTTCACGCTCGACGGGCGCTCGACCAACGCTTGAGCGTGAGACTCAGACCCTCGCTCGAGCGTGGATTCCCTCGCTCGAACGGACTGTAAAACACAAGAACTTCTGGGTATATGCATTTCACGCTCAAGCGTAGACTTCCACGCTCGAGCGGAGTGCATGTACTCAGGGTGCACGCTCGAGCGTAAAGTTCCACGCTTAAGCGTGGATCAAATTTTTGAAAATTCCAGATTTGATCACCAAACTCAAATTCGACCTTTGAAGCATCAAACTCAATTTTCTGGGCCCAAAACTTTGGAAAACACTTAACAACTCATAGAACAACATGTTTAAAAGATCATTTCAAGAAATCATGGCCCAAAAGGATATCAATTTTGCACAAACTCAACTTAAATTCAAAATCAATTTATGAACATCATATGCAAGTACATTTTTGAGCTAAGACTCTTCAAAACATGATCAAACATGATCAACTAAGATAATATGACATGGAACATGAGGAATTTCTAAAACGAAACTTGGATTATGACATGCATGCAAGGATTCTTTAGAAAGACAACTCCAAATATTATGAATTACACATGCATGTATGTAATGAGCTTCAATTCTCTAATCTTAGCTTAATTGACCACCCAACCTTCTTGAGTTCATTTACTAATGCCCTAAATACAAAGTTTGAGAGTGTAGTTCTCACCCAAGGTTGGTTACAAGTGTGATCCAAACTCAAAGCTTCAAATTATCTTCAATCCTCTAGCCAATTCCCCCATTGTGAAGTCAATTCTTGAACTAGGACCCAAATCTCTCAACTCTCTCTCTCTTTCTCTGCTGTCTCTTGCACAAGTTGGAGGGAATGAAAATGAGATAGGCAACTTAATGGGGTCAAAAGGCCTAATAAGTGGTAATGGCTCACAAATAAACAAATGTCATTATTTTAATCAAATTTAGTCATTTTGAACCAAATTTTAATTAAGCCTACCATAAAATTCTATAAATTCTAACTAGCACATAAATCAAGTCAATTTCTGATTCGAATGCCGATAAGGCTTTCAATTAGCAAACCGAAACTAAATCGTGAACAGATCTTTCTACGCCTAACAGATATAATCACAACAATGCAACACATACACATATGCATTTAATTTAAGATTCAACTAAATTTCTAAGGCATAATTAATCATGAATTAGCGTTAATCAGAGGTTGGGGTTGTTACATTTTGCTTGCTAAGGAAGTTACCAAGCCAATTTCGCTCGCCGAGATGTATGTCAAAAAGTGGTCTTGACTTTGCTTGCCAAGAAGTTGTCGAGCCAATTTTGTCACCAACTTTCGATGAAAAATTGATGATTTGTTCAATCGAAAAGAATTCTAATCGAGTAGAGGACATGGTCCAGGGGCAATCCATTTAGCCTGGGTCACTGCATTGCCTTTGTAAGTTTAAGGCAAACGCCCAGACTAGGGGGAAAGTTGTAGGGTCAATCTCAATAACTTGATATTTATCCATACTACAAGGTCAACATCATGCATCATTTTTTCGATTGACACTTGTATGCCGTTTGCACAGTCGACATCCAAGCTCCGTTTACCCGATCAATGTCCAAGCACCATTTGCCCAGTCCAACTTGTTAAAAGTCCGTTTGCATGGTCTGTTTGTAAGATCCGTTTGCATGCAAGGTCCGTTTGCATGGTCTGTTTGTAAGGTCCCCAAAGTTATACCTCGTAAGGTTTGTTTGCATGGTTCGTTTGCAAGGTCACCAGAGTAAAGCCTCGCAAGGTCCATTTGCATGGTTCGTTTGTAAGGTCCGTTTGCAAGGTTGCCAAAGTTAAGTCTAGCAAGGTCTGTTTGCATGGTCCGTTTGCAAGGTCACAAGAGTCAAGCCTAGCAAAGTCTGTTTGTAAGGTCTATATGCAAGGTCACTAGAGTTAAGCCTAACAAAGGTGAACCCATGACATCAAGCGTCAAGGCAGAATGGTTTGTGACCAAGCAATAACTCATGACCGAGATGGCGATGAAGCAAATTAAATTAATGCCTATCGAGTTAAGGGATCTCTAATTGTACCAGTCAAGCTAAAGAATAAAAGAGTTGGAATAAGCTCTGCTTGCACAACTCTACCGACCAATCACTAAGATCAAGATACGTAGTCAACCATTCTATTCTTAGTCAAGAGCAATTTATCCTCTAAGTGGTGGGACCAAATAAACAAGCACAGAAATAAAGGCATAGCCCATCATTGCATTACCGAGCAAGTTATGAAATCAACAACATTAGATGATGCCTAGACTTGAAAGAAAATGAACAGTGAAATTCTTGGAGTATATGTATCGTCTATATATAGGCGATGGGGAAAACGTGCCTATTTTTTAAATTTGGGGACTCATGCAGACGTTAGGATAGTTGTACGGAACTGATGAAGGCGTTACATGTGTCCAGGATTTGATGGGCAATCGGTGTAGTAGGCAAATAGGTTAGATGATTGCAGGATTAGGTCAGCCAGACTCAAGAATTGGGCAAGAATTTAGCTTGGTAACGAGAGGTAATCCCAATTATGTTGAAACAAACAGAATTAAGGGGCAATTGTGAGGGTAATTTGTGCCGAACAAATGGTTCGAGCTAAACCCATGGGACCGTGATGTTGTGTCAAGCTAGGAAGGGCCTAGGCTGTAAGCAAGAACCGAGCTATAAGCAAGAATCGGAGTAGTGTAAGACCCAAATCTAGCTGTACTTGTCTTTACGGTGAGCCAAGCTAGGCCAAGTTTGAGCCGTAAGCTTGGATAGAGTTATGCACGAACCAAGTCATACCATGAATCGTGTCTCGCTTATGAGCCAGGCTGAGTCAAAGATAAGCCCAACACATATGACCGAGCTGAAGATCTTCAAGCAAGTTGATCATTAATCCCATGATGGTTTCGGTTGAGCTGGGAAGTCGGTCAGAGGTTAGCTCAGCAAAAAAACTTTTAGAGTTGGCATATTTGAGAAAAATAGAACTGATTGCTCAGGTAAAGCGTTTCGCGTGGCCCAATAGATTATAGTGGGGAATTCGCCTTAAGTACGCGTCAATACCGTTTGGTAGTTTGGCCATTGCTGTTTGGCAGTATTGACGCACACATGTGTAAAGAAGAGAGAGGATAGTATAGCCACGCGTCCAGCAAAAGACAACAGAAGTAGTGCGTGCACAATGTTGGGTTGTAAGGCTAGCCTAGATAAAGTGCATGTCGACAACCCGATAAGGGTAAGCAAACTTTAGCCATTCTCTCTCTAGCGCTTTGCACTCCTTCTTTCTCAAGTGAATTAACTTGATCGTCAAAGGGGTTTTCTGGCAAACCACTCGCTAAGTAGCTCACTTATGTTCTGTTCGTAGTAAATCGGAGTTCATTCAGAGTAAAGTAAGCTTGGTAGCAAGGCGTACGGAGGACGACGAATATTTCTCCTCCGTACAGGATGTAAGATTTTTGGTCAATTAAATGACGCCTAAACAATATGTTTGACCATTTAAGACAAATTAATAGAAGCATTGCATCATGAACTATCTAGACTACGCATTTTCAATTGAGATGCAAGTAGTTAATTCTCATAATTAAAAAAAAAAGATTAATTATTATTTTTTTGTTTATTATGGTACTTTTACTTAGATGTTTGTAAAAATTTCAATGAATATAGATTAATTGAATGGCCAAAATTAATATGAATTTAAAAGTAGATATTTCCCCACAAATAGTCTCTAGAAATTAGAATAACAAAAAGTCTCCACTTATTTAAGTAAAGTAGTAGGCAAATTTTGAAAGTTTTTATGTAAAGTTAAACTTGTTATAAATAAAAAGTAAGATTGGAGATGCCTTAAAACTCTTTCATATATATATATATATATATATATTTGTATATTATGAGACCTGTTTTGTGTGTGCGTGTGTGTGTGTTTTAGGCTCCGTTTGGCAAGAGTTAAACGGGGTTTTTTTGGCTATTTTAGTCACAAAAGACAAAATAGGTTATTTTAGCCACAAAAAACAAAATATCACATCCAACCCATAATCATTATATTCTTCTCTTACAAAAAAAGTCAAAAAAGTCAAAAAGTCAAAAAGCCCCTCCCAAACCAAACTTTTTAGACCAAGCTAAAATAGCCAAAAAAATCAAAAAGCCAAAAAACTAACCCACTTTCCAAACGGAGGCTTAGTGTTGTGGTTATTGGTGTTACAAGTACGTACTGTTATATTTTCTTACATACAAAAATGATACACAAATAAAATTTTTAAGTAAAATTTTCATTAAAATTAACATGGCTCTTTATAATCCGCTTATTTAATAACTTAACACTCATAGTTGTATCTCGAAATGTAATATATATATATATACTACTTTCACATCATTTTAATCTTAATTTTTATAGAAATTTTTTATGTTTATACTATTTCTTTTAATTTTAAATTTATCAATCTTATTACACCACGAAACTATTTTTATATTTATCAATATTTAGTGTGATGTCCATCGCCAAATGACAACTACACAACACCTTTGCAATTTAAAGAAGTTATTCTCACCTAAAAAACATAAAAAATTATTCCATACTTATAATAGATTCTCAAGTAGTGTCACACAATAAATGTAATTTGCGGATATGAAAAAATAAATGTAATTTGCGGATACGAAAAATAGAATTAATATTTAGGATAAGATACAATTCTCCCTCTCTTGAGATTTGGAAAAAACATATATAACAAATTTGTCTATTTTTTATACAGGTAAATGAACATAGGGAGGGTAGGCACAACACTGTGATGTATTCTGTGTGGGCATTTTCCAACTCTATTTTGATGATTTGAAAAATTCATATTATAGAATTTGTCAAGTAAATTATACATGAAAAGAATCAAGTTAATTAGATATATTTAGTCAAGACTACATTTATGTTTTTTTTTAAAAAAATAAACAGTTAGTACAATTTTGATAATTTTATAAAAAAATAATTAGTGTTCAATCATGGAGTTACGCATATCCAATTAACTTTTTTTTTTGGTATTGATGATACAATTGATGAACTCTATTATATGAATGGTTTGAATCAAGAAAATATAATTGAGATAAACCTCAACCGAGGCATCACAACACAGTGTTATAACAACACCTCCCCCTACCCTAATTATACTTACCTTCCTTTTAGTAAAGCTAAAGAGTCCAAAAATAATGTAAATGATGTGAACACGCAAAAATAAATAATATAAAATATATATTTCAATGTAAAAAAAGATGACAACATTATTTTTTTTTTATCCATATGACTAATGAATATTTGATGACAATGAAATTAAGTGTTATGTGAATTACAAACTTAAAAAAACGTAATATAATTATATTAAATTTGTGAGACTTTTCAAATTTTAAGAGAAATTGATTTACCCTAATAATTAATCTATGACATAATCATGGACACAAAATAATTTTTTCAATTTAAACTTACAACTCCAACTCGTTAGGCAACATTCAATTTTAGTATAAAAATAAATAAATAAAATCACTAAAAAGATTAAAAAAAAAAAAATCAATAAATTATATCAAAAAGTTAAAGATTATTTATCATTTTTTTTTCTTTTTGTATATCTTTTCATAAAAAGTTAAAAAATCATTCTAAACATATTAATTTTTTTAATCTCATATTTTAATCAAAAAATTAAAAAACTATTAAAATAATCTATTTTCAAACGAAGCCTCGTATCATTAGTTTAGATGACAAGCACTCTTCAGTTTTTGCAGGGTGATGATTATTGCCCCAAGGCCCTCCAATAAGAAAAATTATATCATGGTTCAGGTATCATATAGTGACCAATCACAAATCACTATGTACCTATTATTTTTTAATTATCTAACATAAAATCATGAGTCTTACATTTTTAACTAATTACAACATACCTAAGGTACCACGTGACTGTGCTTTAAAATCACCAAATAACTTCTCCTTGAATAAGGGTTTTTTGGTCATAATTTTTTTTTCATGCAAAGTTCTTGTTTTATTTTTTATTACATCAAAATACGTCAATGATATATATAATTTAACAACTTAGATTTAAAAATAAAGTTAAATATGGCATTAAAACCGTATATTTTAAAATGTTTAGTTTTGCTTAAACATGAAACATTAATTATTAAATTATTATCCTAAAATGATTGCAGAGATTCCACATATCTGGCCCGCGGAGCCTAATTTTCTTTTGATGCTCGGTGGTGAATCTTGACATTTTTTAAAGTACGCTTGCACAAAACCAAACTCTACCTAAAGGCATTGGTTTAATTTGCATGGTTTTCTTAAAGGTAAATTCAAACATTGTTAGCTGGAATATGATCCACCTCGGGATGAATGATCCACATGTTGAAAAATATCTCATTATTCCAATGCTGCTTTGTGTATTTATATATATAAAAAATAATCACTTTATTTGTTTTCACTTTTTAAAAAATATTTTTTTAAAAAATTTTACTTTTTTATTTTTATTTTTTTATTTTTACTGATTTTTTTTAATATTTTAAGTAATTTTTTTATTTATTAGACACACTTAACATAAATACACCTAAAAAATAAAAAAATTATAAAAAATTTTTTTTAAAAATTCACTAAATATCAAAAATACAAAAAAATATAAGAATTCAGTATATTTTTTTTGTATTTTTATATATTTATTAATTTTTTAAAATATTTTTTCATAAATTTTTTACTTTTTAGATACATCTAAGTAAGATACATCTAAAAAAATATAAAAAATATTTAAAATTTAAAAAATATTCACTAAAAACAAAAAAATAAGAAAATCAAAAAGTCAATTTTCAAAAAATTTAATCTAGAAAACTCAAATTAAACACACTGAATAGTTTTTTTAGTTTCCCAAAATCTAGGTAAGTTTATTTTAATCGAAATCAAATAATTTTGTCTCATATTTGAATATTATTTTTGAAGCTGAACCAACATAGCGTACTATTTTTCAAGAAGAAAAAAAAGGGCTGAAAAAGTCATTTCGGTGTTTAGGAAGACACAATGTTAACTAAATAGTCAAAAAATTATTATAAAAATTCTACTTATTCTCTTCATTTTTTATACATCTTCTCATAAATTGATAAAAAATTGCTAAAAAATTAATTCTCAAACGAATCCGAATAAACCTTTTTTTCAAAACAATAGAGACCGAAATCAAAACAAAAAGAACACAAGAAACAACTAAGGAGGAACTGCATTTCAACATGAGGATCTTGCAAGACTGTCAACTCCATTGCTGCCTTTTAACAAAATTCTATGCGTCTCAATGAGATCGGATATGAAATTTTGTTTACTCACTTTAAGTATCAATTTTTTTCCTTTTCGTGTTACCATTGAAGATTCTATGTTTTATATATCTATAGGATTGAGTTCATGAATTTTCGAAATGTACCCCCAAAAAGAAAGTTTTTCGAATCTTTTCTATTTGACTTATTCTAAACAAATAATAATATAAAAGTCCAAGCTGCTGTTTAGGAACACAAAAGGCACTAAAAGTTGTGAAAATTAGTGACACTGCATTTGGCACTCTCCTTTGAATTCAGCACAAGTTTTGTCTAATATTCTAAAGGCCCATTTATTCGTATTGTGTTTGTTTGTACGTTGTTTGGTTGGCACCTCTACGAACTCACTAGGAAATTCAGTATAAGAATCAACTAATTCTTTTGCGGATTTCTTTCCTCTAATTCCATACCTTACGGCTTAAAGTAGGATGTTTAAAATATCGGTCACATTGATAAATCGAATCAAAAAAACAAAAAAATACTAAAGATAAAAAATATTTGAAAAAAAAAGAAGGTAAATTTCTTTAATTATATGCCAAACTATGCGTAAAAGGAAAGGGCACTGTTAGTTTTAGTGTATAAGACTATCGTTATCACAAAATTTTAAAAAATTAGATGTACAAAATCTTCTATAATTTGAATTTATGAATGGTTTTGGTTGATACGGGGTTGTGGCTCAAGTGGTCACAAAGAGACATTTAAGGTGAAATCTCATATTCCAATCAAGGAATTGCCAAAAGTCCCTCAAATGGATTACATCTTGTGAAAAGTCCACGTTAAAAAAATTTAATGGTCAAGATCTTTCATCTCATATTTTTATTGTGAAAATGACAAATTAAATTTTTTTTAGACATTTTTGCCCACAACTCATTATATTTTTACAATCTCTCATTTTCTATCAAAATCTATCTCTCTTTGCACCTTCTCCACCCCCGTCGTCGCACATCGTGGAACTCTGTCACGACCCAAACCTGCCCTTATATGTTTAGTATCGTAACTGACCAGTAATCCTTAGATTATCAAAGGTCTCTAAATAGAATCACAAAATATAAGGGGCTACAGAAGCAAATATACAAAATACAATGTCTATAGAGCTGTGTAGACGTACATGAGACAGAAAATTTAAATCATACATATATATATATGTGAGACCCCTAAATTTTGTGAATCCTAGTATGACCCTTTTGAATTATTATAATAAAAGCCCTTAATTCCCTGTTAATTCGCAAAATTAACGCTAGAACTGAAAACGTATCACGGATGAACCCGTACAAACCCTAATCAATCTCGTTAACTTAGAAATTATTTCTAACACTCTAGTATTAATTATTTAACTCTCAAATTTTAGATTAGTAGCTTAAAATCCTAATTTTTGATTTTTATCACATTCATTCGGTTGCGTGTCTTTTAATTCAAAGTAAAATCATTTGAACCAAATTATTTTTCCTAACATTATTTTAATTAATACTACACTTGAAATAGATGTTCTAATCAATTCTAAACCCACACATTTTATTTTAATTATATTTTGAGCCCAAATCATTCTTTATACATATAAAAGCACACCCCCAATATTATAATCTTGTTTTCAAAATATCTACAATATGTATATATATAAATAAATGAGAAAAGACCCTCAAATCTATATCACATGCCCAACCACCCTAGCATATACACTTGGAGTATACTTTTGAAAACAACATTGCATGATTCATGGAGAAAAATTTGACATTGGTACCATAATTCAAGAAAATTTGTCTTGTACTTGTAACGAGGTAAGTTCCAATTAAACATAACCCTAACTAGAACTTGTTTAAGTACATAATTAAGGTCCTAATCACCCCTCATTCCATTACATTGAAACTAAATCAAAGAACTATTCAATTGAATTGGAACCAAGGGCAAAATAGGCTTTTTATCATTTTTTTCTTCTATAAATATACCATTCATCTCCACCTTTTGAGCATAAAACACACTCACACACTACATATTCAGTTGAGAGAAAGAAAGAGAGGGAGGAAGGTGAGCTTGGTGGAAGATAAGAGAGGAATATGAGTTTGTTAGCATTTCCAGCAAGCCTCAAGTAAGCCACAACACAACTCTCTCTTATTTTTCCTTTCAAATACATGCTCTTAAAAGTTTTAAACATTCATTTCAGATGTGTTTTGATGGTATTCTTGTATTAAAAATGAAAGGAACTGAGCCTTGATTCTACCCCTCTTAATCGGTATAAGACTACCTATATCCATATCAATCTCTCAAAATTTCCAAAGGCACACCTGCACCTTAAATTTATGAGTTTAATACATATTATATATTATTTAGCATGTTTTCATCACAAGAGAAGTGAAAAATTTCCCCTAGTTGACCTCTTTCCTTACCAACTTCTTATTTCAAGAACTGTACCAGAAAAATCTGTTTTACAGCCAACTTTTGAAAATTCTAGACAAATGTAGAAGAATATTCTAGACCTTGGTTTTATGTCAAAATCTTCCTTAAGGAATTAGCTTTCAACGAAAATTGGTTTCATTGAAAAAGAGTGAGCGGTTTGTAAGAAAATCTGATTTTTGTAACGATTGACGAATCTGGATAGCGCTGGAGTGTTTTTTAAATAACTAAAAATCTAGAAAAGTTATTCCATTTCCGAAACATGTTCTGAAAACTAGATTGAGTTCTATACAAACCATAGAAAGGCCGAGTTTATGAAAAATTTGAAATAGCCCTTTCAATGTTAGTCTCTAAGTGGTACTAAATCTGAAAATTATGTTTAGCATTGGTATTTTATGCTCATGTGTTCATGAATATGTTTATTAATATATGATCATGTCTTGGTATAATATTTCATGTGTTGTGGTTATATACCTTTTATTTTCGTCCTTTGATGATGCTCATACTTATGCAAATTTATTCTTTGTTATTTGCTCGTGCTAACTAACTTAAAACATTAATCTAAACGAAAAACTTAATAGGATGGCTAATGGGGTTTCGATCACATGAATATTGTTATGAGATAAGATTATGTTTTAATTAAATCATTTAGAGGGACATGTTCTCTTTTGAAAGTTAAAGTCTTGCGCAAGTGGTTGTATCAGAACCCTTGAATGGATTGATTGTATTCGGACCCTAAGTGTTTATGATAGATAAGGTTGAATGAGGTTATGGGCAAGGCCCTTATTTTATCGTCTCTTTTGAGGTCCTCGATTGGCGCTACGCTGTATATAACCGTTGGTAGGCATCCGGGTGCACAGCAGCAAAAGTGGGGAAATACTGAATAATCTGAGTCTAATTCTTGTGGTTGAGAGGATGAAATCTCTTTGGGGGATTTTTAGATTACTAATATCTAACCCTGTAATCCTTTATTATTGAATGATTATCATGCTTCATTACCTGCTTATTATAATTGTGATGGTGTATTGGATTGGAAAAAAGGGACGGCGTGTGTGTGCATTTACTAGGCATTCAAAGCTCATTGCGTTTCATGCCAGGTATTGAAGACTATTAGACTGGTCGAAGGCAAAGTTGAAGTATTTGAAGATGTATGGCTATCTTATGAGAGTTAGGAACTAGTTATGTAAAAACATTTTGAGTTTGTAAGTGATTAATCCTTGTTGTAACCTGTTTTGTAAATTAATATGTATATCATTTGTAACCTATTTGTACACTCTGTCAACTCATGTAGGTTTTGTGTTAATACTTGTCAATATCTGTCAAAAAGGTAGTTTTACTATCTAAGGTGGTTGGACTTAAAAGGGAGACTATATTGACTTCTCCGACCTTCCTAAGATCTTACTTGGTTATTAACCAAATGACTCATTAGTGACATTTCCTACTCTTGTAATCTTAGGTAAACCCAATATTTATTTGTTAATATATTCTCTAATGTTCCCGATTTTAGGGCGTCACACTATAAATAGTGTCAACTTTCATATGTCATGCATCACCATACAAATAATATCATAAAGGACTTAGCCCTATCTGTAGATGGACAAAAACAAAACAAAACAAAACATCTTTCACATGATTCACAAAATTGACTTCTTAGATGGGAACCTACCTAGGAGGCACAGTGGTTGGCTGACAAAGCAAAACTCTCTAGGCAACAGCTTAGGCCTGGTTACGCGCCTACTCACCTACATATATAATATAAATATTGAGTGAAAGCCCAGTGAATAATAACAGAGTAAAGGGGTTAATGAATGATGTCCCATAATAATTCAGAAAAGAGAAACAGATTTACGTTCATATTCTTGATCGAATCATATACAGAATTCAGAGTTCATGCTTGATCATATGTGGTACATCCAATAGTGCTAATAGATCAAATACAGAGCATTAAGGGTCATACTTGTCAGTTCCATAAATGAACCTCCTGTACCAGGAACTTGTAACGTACTTGAGCCATGGTATTGTTACCCCCAGGAAAGGGCCATGAGACTATGATATTATTATCCCCGGACAAGGGCCTTGTGCTCATAGACCACTGTATTGTTACCCTCGGGCAAGAACCATGTGCTAAGGATGTCACAAATACATTTCAGAAACTTGGACAATCATTCATTCATACAAAACATAGCATTTCAGAAAATTGATTATTTTATATTATCAGAAAATAATTAAAGTTAAACATAACTTTATAGAGTTATTACTCACAGATGGCATCACTTGCAGAATAGACAAAACAGACAAATCAGATAACTTGTGGCGTGTGACCTACATAAACATAACAGACACACATATTGAAACACACACTCGGAATTCGTTAACTCATTCTATTTCGTTCCTACTGTGTTTCTAGTCTTTTCCTCATCATTATGTCTTAAATATAGCCTAGGAATGCCTACGATGCGATGATGATGCCAAAATGCCCTTGAAAACACTTAGGCAAATATGCTGAAAACAAGGGCCTCGTTCAAGCGTAACTTCCTCCACTCGAGCGGAAGGTCAAAAATGTGAGTGGTCGCTTGATCGTAACTTCCTTTGCTCGAGCGGTCTGTAAACTCTGCAAAAGTACTGGTTGTGTGAATTCTCTGCTTGACGACCGCTCGAGCGTAAGATTGAGGTCCTCACTCAAGTGCAACTCTTGTCGATCGAGCGGTCTGCAAAACATGTGAACTTCTAAGAGCATGCATTTTATGCTCGAGCGAACTTTTGGTCACTCGAGTGAAGGTGCAAAACACAAAGGTGTCGCTTGAGCGCAGGTTCTGTCACTCAAGCGAAGAGACAGAATCTGGAATTTCTAGATTGCTGTTCATGATGCAAACTTCGAATTTAAAGCCTTAAAACTCATCATTGGGACTCAAAAGTTGAGAAAACACTTGGAAACTTGTAAAACATGGAGAATTAAAGATCATTTCATGAAATCAAGGCCTAAAGCTTTGCAAATTGTACAAAACAAAACTTAAAACTTTGAACCCTTAACATGTATACATTAACTTACTTCAAAGTTTCCAAAACATGATCAATTGATATAAAATGGCATCAAACAAGATGGATTCTCAAAATAAAGGTAAGATAGACACATGCATGTGAGATTTGCTTGAAATTCAAACTCAAATTGTCATGAAAATGCATGCATGCATGAACCATGCTCAATTCTATCATCTAAGCTTAATTTTTGTATTTACTCTTTCAATTCTCTTGAACTCATCCTCTTATTGAGCCAAACACTTAATTCATGGGTTGAATTCTTACCTTAAGCTTGAGTTCACAAGTGTGGAAGCTTAATTCTCCTAAGTCTTCTTCAATTCCCTCAAATTCTCTTCAATTCTCCTTAATTGAGTTCAAGTCTTCGCTTTCCCTTTCTCTCTCACGTTTGAGCCTCAAGAATGATGAAATGAGAGTGTGAGAGCGGTTCTAAAATCAATTTAAGCCTTATATAGGCTTGATTAGTGGTATTTAATTAAGCTAAGCTTAGGTAACTAATTCACATCATTTAATCTTAATTAATTCGTTCTGAATCGAATTTCAATTGAACCTACCATAATATTCTAAAAATTCTAAATAACACATATACCAAGTCAATTTCATGATCGGATGTCGATAAGGCCTTTAATTCGCAGAGTAAAGCAGAAACACAAACAGATATTTCTATAGCAGACAGATATAAACACAAATAATGTAATGCACATGTAATTAACTCATGATTTTATCTTAATTACTTATTTGGCATACTTAATCATGGCTTAATAGTTAATCATGGGTCGGGGTTGTTACAAACTCTCTTTCCAACGTCTCCCCCGCCATTGCTACTCATCGCCTCTATGGTTCGCCACCAATACCACCATGTTAGATCTACCACTGGCAGCTACCATCTTCACTGTTCACCATTACCATCTAAGATTTGAGATTGACGACATCGGATCTAAGATCAATCACTCAAATCTATGCTCTCTCTTTCTCTTTTCCTTTCTTCTTCTTCTTCTTCTTCTTCTTCTTTTTCTTCTTTTTCTCACAATGCTCTGTTTTCGAACAGTAAAATTTTACTCTAGTTTGAACAAATTTGATATTGGAGATCTTAGATCTGATAGTTTAATAATTTTTTCCAGTAATAGTAATTGTAAAATTTTGCTAATGATAATTGCTGTAGTAAGTGTGATGTTTAGTGATGAAGATAAAATTTAAATATTTAAATGCTAAAATTTAGTTAGTAAATTTTTACTGTTAACATCAATAAATTTTTACTCTATTAAGATTAGTTTGGACAATAAAATTTTACTGTAATTTTTTTTTTGAATTTCATATCTAACATGAATATTATTTAATAGATCTCAATGAAAGAATTTAAAAAATATCAATTTTGTTAAAATTAGACAATTATATAAAGAATTATGAAATTTTCGACTGTTTTTGGTTAGGTGTTCCAGACACATTTCCACCCACTGATTTGAGTGTGGTGTTTATTTTGAGTTTTCAAATTAAAATTTCACACCCACTTTTGAAAACTCCTTTCAAGGCGGGAAAATTTGGCTAACCTAGTCATCCTCCCGGACATCCAGCCAGTTGACTGGCCGGTTGATCGGAACAGTGTTCAGTTTTTTTTTTTTTTCTTGCACCTGTTATTTTTATATTGTAAATAAAAAATATTTTAGAAATTTTTTTAATTTTTATATGAGCTTTGAATAGAATTTTGGGTTGTGTATTTGGTTATGAGTTGTAAGTTTTTGAATCAAATAACTTTTCTAATTTCAAAAACTCAAAACTCAAAACTCAATTCAAAACTCATAACCAAACAAATTTTTCACACTCAAATCATAATTCCAAAATTCAAAAACTCAAAATACAATTCTATTATCAAATCATATTTAGAAAACTCTACCAAAACACTACCTTAAAGTTTCAAAATAAGTTTGAATCGAAAGTTACGTTATACCTTTAACTTGAAATCATTATACATATATAATGGTATTTATGTTATCTAACTTCCATTTGTTTAACGAAAGGACCTCTTGCATGAAAATTGTTTTTACCTATCCTTTTCACAATAACTTCTTGTGAAGAAGGGGCTATGGCCAAAATCTCATTGAATCAATGGAATGACATTGATTTATTGTAGTAATCTAATCTAACTCTGCTAACTTACTAATGCCGAAATAAAAAATTTAAAATAAAAACTATTTCACTTTTTATTTTTAATTGTAACAATCAACCTTTACATTTTAAGTCAAATTATATTGTCACCCTTCCTTCTATCTGTCTATCTGACCTTGATGAAGTGTGATTATTTTTTTCACTCATTAACATCGTCCCCACTTTGATCTTTCTATTTTTATCAATTTCAATTTAATTGATCTTGCCTACAATATTGATTGAAATTCATCCATTTATTTTCCACCACACCCCGATATGAAAGTATGGTGGGATAAGTTTTGCTTCTCTCTTCCTGCCCTGCCCCAATTATATTTATTAAAAATATTTATGTGTGTATATATATATATATTCCTATAATAATAAAAATAAGACACTAAAATATTAAACTTAACATTTATTTCCCATCTTACATTTTATTTTTTAAAATTACAAAATTAACTAGCTCCATCACCAATATCGGCACCAATCTATTTGTCCCACTCTCAATATAATATGAGTATAAGAGCCACTCTAAGAGAGGTGGCAAATTGAGCATTTGAGACATTTTGCCTATTGGAGTTGCAATTTATGGCCTCCAACAGGCTATGCAAAACTATAGGCATTTTAAACCCCTCATTCCCTTCCCATCCCTCTCCCTTCACTCTCTATATGTAGCTACCATTGGAAGGTAGGCAAAACTTTCTCTATCAAATTTCATTCTCCATCCCTTCAACAATCAATCCTCCAAAGATCAAGTTGTTGGTATTTTCTATAATAATTCAAAAATAAATTAGGTAAAATAAAATAGGGAAGATAAAGTATTCTTGTTTTTATTTACAAATAAAATAAAATAACATATAGATTTGGAGAATAAACTACAAAAACTGAAAATACATAATCGAACTAGATTACAACATGGAATTTGAATAAACCAAATTATTAGAACAAATTAGTAACATGGATAAATAAAAATTAGAACTCGTCAAAATAAAATTAATTCTGAAAAATTGAAGAACAAATGATAAGGGATGCAAATCGAGGCCCGTGTTTTACACGGTGTTCTTAAAACCGATTTGCCGCCTCACTTGTAGTGCTAAAGGTCTACTGGCATCTGTTTCCCAAGATGAACGGTTGAACGTCTGCTACAGTAGCACTCACTAAAGTAGCTTCAGAGAACTTAAACATTAGAAGTACTCTCTCTAACAAGAACCAAAGAAAAAGGACTAGCAAAAAAAGAAGATGAAAAATTCTAGAAATTTTTTGGTGTAAAAATCATCTCAATCTTTTCATCTCAAAAAACTCATCTCCAAATTGGAGCGGAAATGCCATTTTTATACTTATAGGGAATTCCCCAGCCATGAAGGCTATCATCAACTTGGCATCAAATTGTCATTGACCAAGGCCATTAACTCTAGCCATTAGGGTTGGAATAACAAAGGTTAAAAACCCCATGTGCATTATATAAATATCATAATGTGTATATAATGCATCATTTTGAGAATTCAAAAAAGATGGATCGCAAAATGGATATGGGTGTTGGGCCACAACTTGATCCAGGCCCAATATCAAAACACATGCATAAACCAAGCCCAGTGCAGCACAACGCAGCCCAGCCCATGCCCAAGACTAAGTCCAAGTCCAAACTCAACGGGCCATTCTATTTGATCCCAAAAATTATCTCAATACGATCAATTCAAATTTTAAAATTTTAATTCCTATGATACCTCAATGTGAATTTACTAATAAGGACAACACATATTAAACATTAGAATAAAATATTTTTTTTCCTAATGGTACACTCTAATCAATTGTACGTATTATTACTATTCAAATCTCTTCATATTCTTCCCCAATATTCAATTATTTTCTCTTCTTTTTCTTCTTTCTCACCCCAAAACTTTAATCCACCTCACCAAAACTCACAATTATCATCAATATCATTGTTTTTTATTATATTGTTACTTGTAAATAGAAGAAAGATTGAATAAAATCAAACAATGGATGAGAGTAATAATCCAAATAGTTTTTTGAAACAACCCATCAAAGAGGAGGTAAATATTCACATAAATATCAAAGCACAATTATTGAGTTCTATGTTTTTTTTTTAATAAAAGCGAATATTCAACCTAGTTTTCATTATTATTGTTCGGATTTTCATAACCAAACAAATTCACTTTATTCAGTTCTAAAAGTCTAAACAATAATGATGAAAAATAGGTTGAATATTCACCGTCCTCCTTCGCCGGTGCCGTCTTCGCTGGTGTCAGATTTCTAATCGTATTCAATGTATGTATGCGAATAGTTTTTCATAAGTAATTTGAATTTTGTAATTTGTTTTATTTGGGTGTACCTCAAAAGGTTAATTTGAGAGGGAAAAATAGGGTATACTAAGAATAAATTGTTACCCTAAATTATTTAATAGGTTGAAAAATTAGGCTCACTTAAAGATTTTTTTGGGTGTAAATAGAATCTTCCAAACTTAGCACATGCACGGGGGATTCTATTTACACCCCAAAAATCATTAAATACTCTCAATTTCTCAATACACTCTATTCAATTATTTAGGGTTTTATGTTACTCTCAGTATGGCCTATAATTTTTTCTAAATTACCCTTCAAGGTACACTCAAATAAGAATAAAGCCATCGTGTTCAGACTTACAATGCCGAACAATATTGTTTGGTTTGGACTTTCATATCCGAACATGTTGACTTTGTTCAGATCTAAAAGTCCGAACAACAATGGAAGGATTCTATTTGCACTCAAAAAATCATTAAATACGCCCAATGGTGAACTAATGGTGTAGCACATTGTTTGGCAAGACGTTGGGTGAGTTTGTCCGGTACTCTTACATAGGAGTTCAGACCTCCTTTTTGGCTTTACTCCTCTTTGGAGAAAGATGTTTGCTAATCTTGATGGTTTTTTCATTTTTTATCAATAAGATTTATTCTACAATTTTGATCCCAAAAAAAAAAAAAAAAATTCAAAAACCCTTGAATAGATTTCTCAATAGAGTTATTCCTTTTGTTCACATACGAGGAAGGTTTGTGGGTTTGTAAAGAGAGAGAGAGAGAGAGAGAGAGAGAGAGAGAGAGAGGAGAAGAAATAATGATGTTGGTGATGATAATGAGTTTTGGTGAGGTGAATTGAAATTTTGGAGTGATGAAAAAGATGAAAAAAAATAATTGAAATTTGGTGAATAAGACAAAAATAGTTGAATATAAAGAATACGTATAAATTGTTAGGTGTACCATGAGAAAAAAAATATTTTAGGATTTATTATATATTGTTATTGTTAATAAATTTACGTTAGGGTATAACAGGAACTAAAATTTTAAAATTTTAGTTGAGCGTACTGAGTTATTATTTGGGTGTAAATAGAATCACCCCACATACACATGCACAATCTAAGTCCAGCCCATGCACAATCTAAGTCCAGCCCAGTTCAAGTCTAAGCCTAAACCCAAACTTCAAACTCCACTTCATGAGACCCACTTTATAAAATAACTTTTCATTCAAAACTCAATGATTTGGACTTATTCTTTTTGCATTAGCTGGCTCGGCCAATCTTGTTGGTCTTACTATAAAGTTTAATGCTCCATTCATTGCTTTCTATTTATTTATTTTTTGTTGATGTATCTTTTTATATTGTACTTTAATTTGATGCATCAATATATTTTATTTTGCCAATCAAAAAAATATATATATACAAAATTATTTGGATTTATATCAACTGACAGTTAGATCTCACTTTAATTTTGCATTAAAATTGTCAAAAAATTATTATTTTCCAACACAAGTATGGCTTCATCTCTGTCTCACTCCCTCCCTCTATTTTAAGAATATGATAGTATAAAAATATTATTTAAAAAAATAATTTATTAATATATTTTTTAAAAATAAATATTTAAAAATATTACATTGGCAGCCACGTCAACACTAAGTGTATATGTGGTATGTTATAAAAATATTATAGTTTTTATTTATGTGTTAATATATTTTTCTTTGAAAAATTATTTAAACTAGTTTGATTAATTGGTTAACATAAAGAGTGCCGTTGGAACACATGCTAGATAAATCAGTTAGGCAAAATAAAAAAGGTAAATTATCCCAAAGTCCTCTAAGAAAGAGGAAAAAGTTTATTTAGTCCTACAACCTTTTGGATACTCTCAAAAGTTCACTATGTATTTTTCTTCTTCATTTTTCTCTGTCACTTTATTTTCCTAATTTTCGGCAACCGACAACCACGCCTTACTTCTTCTTCGCCTCTTTCTCTTCCTGATTTTCGGCAACTGACAACCACGCCTTACTTCTTCTTTACCTATTTATCTTCCTAATTTTTGGCAACTGGCGACCACGCCTTACTTTTTCTCTTTCTCTTTCTCTTTCTCTTTCTCTTTTTGATATATAGTGTTTGGCGACTGATGACTACCATTGATTGGGATTCATCGGCAACCACTGACCACCGACTCCTTACTTTACTCCCACCGACGACTAACGAGATGAGTTTTTAATGAAGAAGATGAAACAGATCTACATTAGATCTGACTAGATCTATATCTGTTTCTCTTATTCGATCTCTCAATTTTTCTATCTTTTCTTTGCTGCACACTTTTATTTTCTTGTTTTAATAGAGAAAATTTTCAAATTTTGAATAAGTTGTTTTTAAGTTTTAGTTACAAGCAGTAAAAACTATAAAATTTTACAATTTCAATTTGTTTGGTGTTCAATCATGCTTTAAAACTGTAAAATTTTGCAGTTTCATAACATTATTTAGAATTGTAAAATTTACAGTTTCATAATATTTTTTCCATTTTGATTAATAATGATAAATACTTAATAGAATCTTACTTTGGAACTATAGCATTTTACAGTTTCCAAAACTTGCATTTCAGTTTGATCTGTTATCCCAGGTAGGCAACCCATGAAGGGAGTGAATTGGGTTATTAAAAATTTTACAATATTAAAATTAACACAATATTCAAAATTTTAACAAATAAAAAAAAAGAATAATAATTATCAATATAAAAGTAAGAGAGATAGGGAGAGAAAATCAAACATTGAGATTTATAGTGGTTCGGCACGCCAGGCCTACGTCCACTCCCCAAGGAACCTCCTTGAGAATTTCTTTACTATCAATTGAATAAATACACCACCAAGCTTGTGGATTTGGCACAGGACTTACTCTTATCTATTAAGCCTCACTCAACAATAAATGTCTTACCCTACAAAATCTCTCACAAAAATAATGAATAAAAATAAGTGGTACTTAAACCCTTTTTTACAATAATTCTCTCACAAAGAGTAGATATGAAAGTGTAAGAACAAAGGCTACACTTAGATCTGAAATTGAAAGAGTATAATACAATATACTCAGAATTTTGGAGCATTTTGGAGCACACAGAAATTTTTTTCTTCAAGTTCTTGATTTTTCTCTACACACAACACTTCTATTTATACACAAAAATATACCCGTTAGAGGTAAGATGCTCCTTGTTGACGTCATGGATGACATGAGTACCTTTTCTTTTGTCAAACTATAAATTTTCTTTGTTCACTTTTTCTTTTTCTTTTTGTAAGCAAATTCAAAGCATTTTGCAACTTTTTTCCTTTTTCATTCTGCAGGCAAAACATGTTTAAAGATTTACAATGAAAAATTACATAAGTCTTCTCCTGTAATTATTACATTATATTATATTACTTTCAAGACTATGACTATATATATAATATTTACAACTTTGAATTTAAACAAGCAAAATATGAAATTATTTGCTCAATAATAATTTATATATATATATATATGACATGATATAATCAATTGTGTAAAAAATCTAATTACTCACATGATGTATTCTATTTATATTATATGCATTATATATAATATGCTAAACAAATATTTACATACATAGTAAAAAATCTCTTTAAGTAATATTTATGATAGATCTGAACATATGTACCCTTTTCAAATTTTTGTATATGTTGTAGAGATTTTAAATTAAATATAACATTCCACTCCATATCAATTTTGTCAAAAGAAGACAACCCATCAACACCAAATTTGTCAAAATAATACAACTTATCAATTTGTCAAAAGATGAATAGTGATCAGCCTATTCTTTTTTTTTTTTTTCAAAAAGTGAATAGTAAAGTTTTCACAATATTTTCATTTAAATAATATTTAACAAATGTAGCATACAATATATATTTTAAACAGATATTATTTTGTGTCAAATAATATCCAAAATTTGGCAAATAATATTTTAGACATCATCAAAATTAAATAATATGATTAACAATCTCTCCCTTTTTGATGATAGCAATATTTGTATGGATTTGACACAAAATAAAAATCAACAAGTTATTTGATAATTTTGCAACATAAAATATTTAAAGCACATGCATGCACAACAATTCAAAGTCATATTTTTTTCTCCCCCTTTGACATCATCAAAATAAAATATGGAGATAGGAAACAGACACATTTGGTAAAATAATCTGAGATGCCAAAAATATAATAATGGTCCGTAGGTCTTGTCGAGATCATTGTGGGGATTTTGGAGCATCTCGACCACACAAAATGTTGACAAACAAAAGATTTGAGCAGATATGCATCGAGGATTGGATCGATGAAGTGTATAAAAACTGACAAGGATGATAGGCAAAGAGACGAAAATATCAAGTGTTGGAGAGAAAAATTTGTTTTACCATCTTGTGTAATCATGTCATTGGTTCGGACCTGCATGAGGTGCCTGTAATGTAGACAAATGAGAGGGTACCAATGGTGCAGGCACATACTATGCCTGTAAATGAGGGTCCTAGTGTTATTGATAATCGAAATGATATCAATGCTATTAATAACACTATGGCTCTTTGTACGGGGAGGAAATAATTCTCCTCGTATAATCCTGTTGACCAAGTCCACGCTCCTCCGTACGACGTCGCTTTGTCACCTGAAAACACAAACGTGAGCTAGCCGGCGGGTGTGTGCCGGAAACCTCTCCGATGCCTAAGTCAGAAAACTTGACAAATAGACAAAGCTCTAAGTTCTCAGAAAGATTATGTTCAATTACCCCCTCCAAGGTGATGCTTGTGAGCTTTTATAAGTTTCATATGGCACAATCCTAGTAGGACTTGTATTTCTCCATACAGAGTCCTCCTAGGATTCAATCTCTTAAGGATAATGCTTATCCTTTTACACCCTCCCCCACTGCTCAAACCAAGTGGGATGGTTTTCTTTACGGCCGAACTTCCTTTCGACCGAAGTAAACTTGGCTATATCGAGTCACAGAAGGCCGAACTATCCTTAGCTCGGTCCTCTCCTCCAAACCTTTACTTCGGCTGCCCTGTTCAACCTTGATGCGCTTAGATCAGACTTCCAAGTAACAAGTTCTGACCGACCTAACCATTGTAAGTCACGACCGGACTAACTCTGAGATCGGCCTAACTGTGAGTTGCCTCCAGACCGGAGTAGTTTTACTCTTTCTTGGGCCGAAGTAACTTTGTCTTCCCAAGGCCGGAGTAGCTTTACATCCATGAGCCGAAGTAACATTTACTTCTCCCAGCCGGAGTAACATTGCTCTCTGGGCCGGAGTATCCTTTACGGCCTTCTTACTTAGTCCTTCGCGTTTTGGGCCTCAAAGCCCAACTTGCAGCTCGGCCCAATTTTTCCCAAAAATTACCCTCTCAATTGCCCCTTAATTCCATCTGTATAGCATGATTGGGATTACCAGTCCACTGGCCGAGCTAGTGTCGTTTTAAGCTTTTCCAGCCGAGCTAAAAAATACTTTAGCCTCTCCAGCCGAGCTAAAAACTCTCGAGTTTTAAGCCGAGCTAATTTTACTCCTGGCCATGTTTTGTCCGGTCAAAAACGTCTCTTCAATCATAATGTCTGTAACGCTTCCCATTCTTATGACACGTGGCATGTTTTGGTTGGCTAAGGACGGCTGTCACGCCGTCTTTCGTACTTCGTGAAATTTGAACAGTCCCGCCCAAATTTTGGGCTTTCTAACAAAATCAATCCCTGAGGCTAGGGTCCCCTCACTTTTGCCATTTCTCCATCTTCTCTCTCTGTGTTCTTGCTGCTCGTGCTTTTTCTTTACTGCGACAGTCTTCATCTTCAGTCCTTCCTTATTTAATTCTGGTAAGCAAATCCATTTTCCCTTCATGTTTTTGCTTTTACATTCGTTTTGTGCAACTGTATATCTAGTTTTCGTATGCTTTTGCGAAACATTTCTTCCATTTATCTGCTCTGCTTTTGTACTTTCTATGAAGAAGCCAGTAGAACTTGTATGTGTATGAACTATTTTGTAGGAATCTTAGATCCAAAATCACCTAGCAACCGGACTAGAAAACTGTTTGTGTTATGTATGTGGATAGATTCTGAACATAACCGAACTAGAACTTGTAGGAATAACAGTAGTTTCTTCTGACCCACTCTAGCCAAGATAAGATCACCGATCAAGCTTGCTCATACCGAACTCGGTACTTCGGTCTATAACCGAGCTAAGATTTTGGGGCCAAGCCGGCTTTCTTAGTTCTCAAACCGAACTCAGAAAGCCGCCCCTGAGAGCTCAACCGAAGTAATTATACTGTAACCGTTTTAGGCCTTGGGACTAAACCAGCTTTCTTAGTTTCTTAGACCGAACTCAGGAAAAGCTGCCCCTAGACGTTAAACCGGTCTAAACTGCTCAAAAACCGAGCTAAGAAACCTTCTGATGAGCCAAGGTAGAACCAGCCAACTAAGCCGAAGTAGGATTTGTATATCTTGCTTATAATTTTGTAGCGCGGTCCAACGATCTGTGCTTAACCCCCTTGCTTTCTACTTTGCAGACTTAGGTTGCCCAGGCCCTCCTGCGTGTGCTCAACCGAGCTTACTGAGCCAAATTTTTGTACCGAAATAACTTATCCGTAATTTATACAACAAATGGGTAAGTATAGATATTTAGTCGAAACCCCTGGTGGCATGGCCGAATTCAGGCAGGACTACCAGATTCCTGATGATGTTCAACTGGAGTTGGCCAAGAAAGATGCTACTCCCTGGGACAATGAAGGCTTCGTCCCTTTCACCCTTCAATCAATAATTGAAACCGGACTACGGTTTCCTGTCCAACCGCTAATCTGCGAATTCCTTAGGCAGACTAGGCTATGTCCCACCCAACTATCCACCAACACATATCGTATTATAATGGGGATAGCCGCATTAAACCACCAAACCGGACTGAATCTTGGTCTGGCCGAAATATTCCATCAGTATTCCATCAGTTCAAAGAATGCTGGGTGGGTATATTACCTTAGAATTCGCCGCCGTCGAGAGAAGATAATTAAGCATACTCCGGACAAAGATCTCAATGATGATGATTTCTTTTGGGTCTCTGGGAACTTTGAGGATTTTCAAGCTCAAATTCCTGGCCGACCTATAAATTGGAAAATGGGAGAGCCTGGTAATTTTACTTCGGTCTTCTGCTTTGTATGTTATCTCGGTTGCTTAATCTGCTAGCCGAACTAACACTTGTCTCTCTTTTTTTTGCAGATTTCGCCCATCTCCACTCCTTGTATAGCTATCCTAACCTCGGCGTTTTGCGAGCCGCATTTCGGGTTAAAGAAAGAGATTGGGCCAAGCTTCTAAATTTCGAACCGACCTACCGTTACAGCGGTCGACGGAAGGCAAAAGTAACCGATTTTCTTCTCGAGGAAGCACCGGAGCCGGACCCCACTTTGCCCGAGATAAGACTTGTTCCATTAACCGCTGAGGAAGAAATGGCAAAGAAGAGCAGAGTCAGGGCCCTTCTAACTTCAACAACTAGAGCCGAAGTAACACCAACTACTGAGGTGCAGCCTGCCGTCGTGGCCCTTCCTTCACAACGGCCCTCTTCGTCTCGCCCTTCAAAACGCGCCCGATCTACGTCAGCCGAACAACAACTTGTTGACGAAGTCGAAACCGTCCCCTAAAGTCCTCATCCTACCTCCCAACCAGAGCAAACTGACCGAGCTCGTTCTCCGAAGTGGGCTCCGCCTTTGATCTTCAATGACCGAAACATCAAAGCCACTGATTCGGTCGTGGCTGAAAAAGACCACCAACTGGCCTTTAACCTGGCCAAAAGTGTGTGCCTCCCCAAGGACATGGAGCACCACTTGAAGCAACTGAACACCGAAATGAAATCAATTCGGTCTGCTTCCAAGTCCATGATCTTGGTAAGTAGCTCTGTCTGCTTTATCCTGTCTAAATTTTTCTAACTTTTACTTCGGCTGAGATGAGATTTTTGTTTTGCCAGGCCTTGCAAAAGAACAATGTCACTTACAGGAAAGTCCAAGAGCTCCGCAAAACCACAAGGCAGGCAATGGCGGAAGCCGAAGCCAAGTCGGCCGAACTACTACAAGCCGAAAAGAGGATGGCCGAGCTAGAAGCAGAAAACGGCCGTCTTGCCGATCTAGTTAATTCGGCGGAAGCGGAGAAGCAGAAAGCTGCCATCGTTATGAAGGACAAGTATTTGCGGGAGTTGGTGAAGCTTGAGAGGAGGAAAGACGCCGAAATAGGCGAATTAAGAAAAAACATGGTGGAAGCCGAAAAGGAGGGCTATAAACAAGGTTACAAGAAGGCCGAAGACGCCTACGTCAAACAATGTGACGCTGCAAAGGAGCTGTTCTTCAAATGCGGCTGGAGGGCGGCAGTGGAGAAGCTCGGTCAAGATCAACAGACCGAGGTCTTCAACCCTCCAGATTATTTTATACCGAAGTCCCTGGCGGAGTACGCGGCTGCTCTGCAACAACAGTTTTTGGAAGACTCTGACTCTGATGATGCCTCTGATGAAGATACTCCGGCCGAAAATGTGGACCAGCCAGTTCGGTCGGTGCCCACTGCTGAAGACCTAACTGTTGATCCTCCCAGTGGAACCGTAGCCGAAGTGGCTCACCCTAGTGTGAATGAGCTCCCTTCGGAGACCGGTCTTCAAGTTGATGCCGATGCGGTTTTCGACGCTGAAATTGATGAACTTTTCTCTTGATTTTTTACTTTTTCTCCTTTGTAACCGAACTAAGCCCCCTTGTAATGACTTCTTTTTGAATGAAAATTTTACTTCTCTTATTCCGGTTATTGTGTGTATGCTTGCGTTTGTAATGTCTTCCTTTCACTCCAAGTGTTATTTCGGTTTTTGGTTGGTTAAACTATACTTACCAGCCAACCACTCCTTAGCCGACATAATTACTTCGGCTGAGGAGTATTAAGTGTTGGTTTATTCCAGCCAACCACTCTTCAGCCTTACACTTACTTCGGCTGAAGTGTAACAAGTGTTGGTTTATTCCAGCCAACCACTCTTCAGCCTTGCACTTACTTCGGCTGAAGAGTTACAGGTGTTGGTTTATTCCAGCCAACCACTCTTCAGCCTTGCACTTACTTCGGCTGAAGAGTTACCGGTGTTGGTTTATTCCAGCCAACCACTCTTCAGCCTTGCACTTACTTCGGCTGAAGAGTTACAGGTGTTGGTTTATTCCAGCCAACCACTCTTCAGCCTTGCACTTACTTCGGCTGAAGAGTAACAAGAGTTGGTTTATTCCAGCCAACCACTCTTCAGCCTTGCACTTACTTCGGTTGAAGAGTAACAAGAGTTGGTTTATTCCAGCCAACCACTCTTCAGCCTAACACTTACTTCGGCTGAAGAGTAACAAGTGTTGGTTTATTCCAGCCAACCACTCTTCAGCCTTGCACTTACTTCGGCTGAAGAGTTACAGGTGTTGGTTTATTCCAGCCAACCACTCTTCAGCCTTGCACTTACTTCGGCTGAAGAGTAACAAGAGTTGGTTTATTCCAGCCAACCACTCTTCAGCCATACACTTACTTCGGCTGAAGAGTAACAAGAGTTGGTTTATTCCAGCCAACCACCCTTCAGTCTTACACTTACTTCGGCTGAAGAGTAACAAGTGTTGGTTTATTCCAGCCAACCTCTAAGTTAGTTTTTCCGGCCAACTTAGAATAAAGTTTGGTTATTCCGACCAAACACCCTGCAGCCTGGATCCTTATCCTGGGCTTAGGAGGGGTGTTGGTTTATTCCAGCCAACCTCTAAGTTAGTTTTTCCAACTAACTTAGAATAAAGTTTGGTTATTCCGACCAAACGTCCTGCAGCCTGGATCCTTATCCTGGGCTTAGGAGGGGTGTTGGTTTATTCCAGCCAACCTCTAAGTTAGTTTTTCCAGCTAACTTAGAATAAAGTTTGGTTATTCCGACCAAACGTCCTGCAGCCTGGATCCTTATCCTGGGCTTAGGAGGGGTGTTGGTTTATTCCAGCCAACCTCTAAGTTAGTTTTTCCAGCTAACTTAGAATAAAGTTTGGTTATTCCGACCAAACGTCCTGCAGCCTGGATCCTTATCCTGGGCTTAGGAGGGGTGTTGGTTTATTCCAGCCAACCTCTAAGTTAGTTTTTCCAGCTAACTTAGAATAAAGTTTGGTTATTCCGACCAAACGTCCTGCAGCCTGGATCCTTATCCTGGGCTTAGGAGGGGTGTTGGTTTATTCCAGCCAACCTCTAAGTTAGTTTTTCCAGCCAACTTAGAATAAAATGCTTGCAATGTACCTAATCTTCACTAAAGCTAACTTTCACAGAGAACAACTCATGCTGAAAAGAATCGCTTGTTTTATTGAAGAAAGAAAAAATTACACGTCTTTGAAAAAGAAAAAATAAAATAACTTGAGATTGGCCGTGTTCCATGGCCTAGGGATTGCTTTGCCGTCCTTGTCTTGGTGGTATGCCCCTTTGTCTGTTAACCAAACCACTTTGTAAGGACCGTCCCAGTTTGGCCTTAACTTGCCATCTCCTGGTCCTCCACTGCTTTCCGATCCGCCGCTTTTCCGACATCTGCGAATAGCTCATTACTCTCCGGTTCTTCCACCGAATGAACATATCCTTTGGCAGCGCGGCTGCCATTCGCCGTGACGAAGCATTGCTTTGACATGATCTGATCTCCATAGACTTCTTCAATTATGCCGGTGTTGTTGGGGAACCGCATTACTTGGTGGTAGGATGACGCCACTGATCGCATGGCATGCAGCCATGTTCTGCCTAAGATGATGTTGTAAGTGGAGGGGACCTTCAATACCCAGAACTCCACTTGTTTTGTCACGGTTCCTGCTCTGACTGGAAGAATGATTTTGCCGACGGGCCATTCTGGCATGGAGTTGAACCCAATTAGGGGAGATACGGCAGATGCCAAGTCTTTGTCTTGTAGCTTCAATTGCTTGAATGTCTCGTAGTACATGATTTCACATGAACTACCCTGGTCAATCAGAATCCGCTTGACGTCAAAATCTTTGACTTGGAGAGTGACGACCAGGGCATCATTGTGGGGGCAGCAAATTCGTTCCAAGTCTTTGTCAGAAAAAGTCATGACGTTTGTTGCCTCCGTCTTCCCTTTCTTGATGGCTGGTTGGGTACTTAGTACTTCTCTAAAGTGTTCTGCCTTTTTGATCGATCCCCTGAGCTCACATACACGCTCAGGTTCAAAGACTCCATGTATGACATTGATGACGCCTTGAGGCGGGGCGTCTATTGGCATTCCATTGGGGTGGTTATTATGGTCCTGGGGGGCTGGCTGCGTCCCTCCTTCAATGTACTTATCCAAGTGTCCTGCTGCCACCAATTCTTCCAAGTGCTGTCTCAGTGGCGTGCAATTCTCAGTTCGGTGCCCTTTTTCTTGGTGGAAGGTGCACCGTGATCTGTCGTCGTAGTCTTTCTGGGCTTCTCCTAGCTTGGCTGGCCACTTGACGAAAGGCTCATCTCTTATTTCGCTCAGAATCCGATATATTGGTTTCTTGAACACCGTTGTTATGGCAGTGCGGATTCTCAACCATTTTTTATCTGGATCTTCTCCGTTATCTCGTCTGCCGCGTCCGTTTTTATTCTGTCGATCTACTGTATTGACCTTTGCTGAGGTCTTCTTTTCTGGCATTGTGGTTGTACTAGATTTTGCTTTTGCACGTGCGCCATCCTCTTCTACCCTGATGTGCTGATGTACTCTCTCCATCAGGGCCTCCATGGTGAGGGGTGGCGTCATGGTAATCGAATCCCTTAGTCTGTTCCCTACTGGAAGGCCTCTTTTATACTGCGCAATGGCTAGATTGGTGGGGCAGTCTCCAATCTGGTTGAATGTCTCCCAGTAGCGACTGTTGTAAGATCTGAGGGTCTCTTTTTCACCCATGTCGATGGAGAGTAACTGGTCTATCTCCACCGGTGTTTTAGTATTTGTCCGAAACCTTGTTACGAACGCTTCTGCCAATTGGGCCCAGGAGGCTATGCTATCCTCTGGGAGCTTTTCGAACCAAGTCAAGCCCAGGTCGCCCAGACTTGATGGGAAAAGTATGCACATTAAGGCCTCGTTTCGCCTGTACACGGCCATGACTTGGCGAAAGTGGCTCAAGTGTGAATACGGGTCCGTCTTCCCTTCATATGTATTGAACTTCGGCTGAAGGAAGCCTGATGGTAGGGGAGCGTTTTCGATTGCTGGGACAAACGGCGAAGTCTGTAGTCTTGCCAATGCCTTGTCCGTTGGTTCGTAGGCCGGTCGCGGTATTGGCATTCCAACCTCGACGCTTCCGTGCGTCCGAGGAGCCAACCGTTGTAAGGCCGAAACTCGGTGTGGATCCCTTGCCCTGGCATCCTCCTTGCATCGTGCTTTTTCTTCTAGCACGGTTCGTAAGTCGGATGACCTGGGTAGCTCGGTTTGTCTGGATCTGGTTTGGTGTGAATGTGAAGGCCAATACGTGCTTCCTTCAGTGTATGATCTTTCGGATCTCGTCCTCTCAGACCTGGAGTGACGAGTTCTTGAAGATAAGGAGTGAGTGTCGTCCGTCCTGAGGCTTCTGCTCTCTCCTTGGGAGGGTGTAGTATTCCTACTACGACTTTCTGAGTGGCGAGGGGGCGTCTTGTGCTTGTGCCCCTCTCCTGTCGCCACATCTTTAGTCTTCATCTGGCGTTTTAAAGTCTCCATGTCCGCCGCCATCCTTCGAATTAGTTCATCTTGTTCCTTTACGCGATCTTCCAGGGCTTGAGGATCAATCCTCCTCCTTTGCCTGTCGGGACTTTGAGAGTGACGAGGGCTGCCATTCCGCCTTCCCCTGCCACTCCTCCTGGAATTATGTTGTTGGGGCTCCAAGTCCGCCATGGGAGGGACAGCAGGTAATCCTTCACGCCTTGCGCCCCCTTCTGGAGTTAGTCCGTCGACGGCGGACTGCGGCAAGTCTTCAATGTGTGCCATTGAATGAGAAAAGGAGAAGCTTAGTCAAGAGGTTTTTGTTCTTGTCTGTTCTTCCCACAGACGGCGCCAATTGTACGGGGAGGAAATAATTCTCCTCGTATAATCCTGTTGACCAAGTCCACGCTCCTCCGTACGACGTCGCTTTGTCACCTGAAAACACAAACGTGAGCTAGCCGGCGGGTGTGTGCCGGAAACCTCTCCGATGCCTAAGTCAGAAAACTTGACAAATAGACAAAGCTCTAAGTGCTCAGAAAGATTATGTTCAATTACCCCCTCCAAGGTGATGCTTGTGAGCTTTTATAAGTTTCATATGGCACAATCCTAGTAGGACTTGTATTTCTCCATACAGAGTCCTCCTAGGATTCAATCTCTTAAGGATAATGCTTATCCTTTTACACCCTCCCCCACTGCTCAAACCAAGTGGGATGGTTTTCTTTACGGCCGAACTTCCTTTCGACCGAAGTAAACTTGGCTATATCGAGTCACAGAAGGCCGAACTATCCTTAGCTCGGTCCTCTCCTCCAAACCTTTACTTCGGCTGCCCTGTTCAACCTTGATGCGCTTAGATCAGACTTCCAAGTAACAAGTTCTGACCGACCTAACCATTGTAAGTCACGACCGGACTAACTCTGAGATCGGCCTAACTGTGAGTTGCCTCCAGACCGGAGTAGTTTTACTCTTTCTTGGGCCGAAGTAACTTTGTCTTCCCAAGGCCGGAGTAGCTTTACATCCATGAGCCGAAGTAACATTTACTTCTCCCAGCCGGAGTAACATTGCTCTCTTGGCCGGAGTATCCTTTACGGCCTTCTTACTTAGTCCTTCGCGTTTTGGGCCTCAAAGCCCAACTTGCAGCTCGGCCCAATTTTTCCCAATGGCTGTAGTTTCCAACTTGGCGCAACGATTACAAGCAAGAGTACAAGAAAATCAACAATGGAGAGATGATGTGTTCTTGTTAAAACAACAACTAGTTAATATGTGTAAGGAGAAGAAAGAACTAAAAAGGAAAAAATGCACAGTTGGAGAATGTGGTGCAATATTATGCAACGATTATAATGCCGAGATTCACAGAAGTCGAAAATAGAGAGAATCATGTAAAAGAGGCTCATGAAAAATTGTTGAGAGAAGTAAAACGGAAAAAATCTGTGAAGCCTTTTGAAAACTTACATGTAGTCGAGTAAAATTTTCTTCTTCTGAAATAAAATTGCAAGCATTTTTCCTCGCCATTTTTTTTTATTTTTTTTATTTATATACATTCTGTCTTCAAAAACAAAAAATTTGGTGGTAAAGATAAGAAGTAGTGCAAAAAAAAAAAAAAAAAAGTATATACTTTCCCTAAAATTATGCACAGAATATACACACACCCCCTTTTATTTATTTATTTATTATTATTATTTTTTTTGTTTATAATAATTGCGAGTCTCAAAATATATGAATCTCCCCCTAAATTAATACACTAAAAATTACATAAATTTGAAGAAACAAATTACCAATCTATAATACCAAGGGCTATTAAGATCCGGCATTAAACAACTACACCAAGTGCACTAGCATAAAAGGAGAAAATAAAAATAAAAACAATTTCTTTAGACAAGCTAGAAGCAACCATTATTAAATCCAAGAGAGTTTGGAACACATACAACAAGTAAAAAAATTTAACACAGTGCAAAAAGATTTTAACATGTTGATCGGTGATGACCTTGATGATCGGAGGAAATAGAGAAGATCGTGTAGATCGGTGACGAATTTTTGTAGATCGACAATGGATCTTGATGGATCAGTCACGGATCTTGATAGATCAGTTAGGAAACTTGATGGATCGGTGATGAAACTTGATGAATTAGTAAAGATACTGATGCAGATTTTGGGTAGAGAAGTGATGGAACTTGGTAAATTGGTGAGGGATTTGGATGGATGATAGATGATGTTGTGGATGATGGGGCTGGTTGTAGACGATTGTGAGAATGAAGATGGAGTCGGCTGAGGATGAGAGGAAAAAAGGGAGAGTGACAGAGCGAGAGAAAGAGAAAACAGAGATTGAGGGGGAGAATGGGTGCGAGAGAAACGGAGTGGGTGAGAGAAAGAGAGAGAGAATATATATGTATATAATTTATTTTTATTTTTATTGTTATTATTATTTATAATTATTATTAGAAATATTTTATTTAATTATTTATTTATAAAAAAATTATTTTTAATATAAACATTATATTAGAGTTTTCATCATACCAAGTTCTGTTCTAATATAACAAAATTGTTCTTCATTTAGAGGCTTGGTAAATATGTCAGCTAATTGATGATTTGTAGGCACAAATTCGAGTTCAATGTCACCTTTGAGTACATAATCTCTTAGAAAATGATGCATTATTTCAATATATTTAGTGCGTGAGTGCTGAATAAGATTTTTTGAAAGGTTAATGGCACTTGTGTTGTCACATTTTATAGGAATATGAACATAGTGAAGTCCAAAATCTTGAAGTTGCATTTTTATCCAAAGCAATTGTGCACAACACCTAGCGGTGGTAATGTATTTTGCTTCAGCAGTTGACAAAGCCACTAAGTTTTGTTTTTTGCAAAACCAAGAACTGAGAGAGTGTCTAAGAAAATGACAAGTGCCACTAGTGCTTTTTCAGTCGAGTCTACATCCCGCAAAGTTGGTATCTGAGTAACCAAAAAGTTCAAAGCTGGTTCTCTTAGGATACCATAATCCCAAATTTGGAGTGCCAATAAGATATCTGAAAATACGTTTGATTGCAGTGATGTATAACTCTTTCGGTGCGAATTGAAAACATTCACACATAAAAACACTAAACATTAGGTTGGGCCTACTTGTAGTAAGATAGAGTAAAGAACCAATCATATCTCGATATTTCTTTTCATCTACAAGTTTACCTTGTTCATCTTTGTCGATTTTTATTGATGTGCTCATTGGAGTTACTGCAGGCTTTGATGATTCAATTTCAAACCTTTTGAGTAGATCTTTGATATATTTCGTTTAATTTAAATGGATTCCACCATTAGTATGTTTAATTTGTAGACTGATGAAGTAATTTAGTTCCCCCAACATACTCATTTCAAACTCACATTGTATGTCTTTAGCAAACTCTTTGCACAAATTTTCATTAGTCGCACCAAAAATGATATCATCAACACAAATTTGAACAATTAGCATATCTTCTTTTTTGATTTTTATAAAAAGTGTTGTATCAAATTTTCCTCTAGAAAAACCTTTGTCAAGTAGAAAATTACTCAATCTTTCATACCATGCTTTAGGAGCTTGTTTCAAGCCATATAAAGCTTTTGAGAGTTTGAAAGCATGATCCGGGTATTTATGATTTTTAAAACCGGGGGGTTGATCAACATAAACTTCCTCCGAAATGTACCTATTTAAGAAAGAACTTTTAACATCCACTTGATACAATTTGAAATCTTTAAAACATCCAAAAACAAGTAACATTCTAATAGCTTCAAGTCTAGTAACCGGTGCAAAAGTTTCATCAAAATCAATGCCTTCTTCTTTATTATAACCTTGGGCTACCAACCTAGTTTTATTTCTAGTAACAACTCCGGATTCATCCATTTTATTTCAAAAAACCCATTTTGTACCAATAACAAAATGATCTTTAGGTCAAGGGGTCAAAAACCAAACTTCATTTATTTTAAATTGATTTAATTCTTCTTGCATTGCTAAAATCCAGTTTTCATCATTTTCAGCTTCTAAAAACGATTTTGGTTCAATTTGTGAAACAAACGCTAAGTTACCACAAACATTTCTAACAGAGGAATGGATTTTTATACCTTCCGCATCATCACCTATGATGAGGTCTTTGGGGTGGCTAAGAGCATACTTCCATTCTTTTGGTAGATTTGAGTCACTTTTTAGAAGAGCATATATTTCTTGAAGTTTCTCCACTGTCATTTCTTCTTCATGTTCGCGTAATGGATTTTCTTCATTTTCTTTTATGTAAATGCTCTCCACGCTTGGTTGATTTTCTACAATATCATTACTTACAAGATTCTTGAAATTAATGTTGTTAGATTCATCAAAAATAACATACACAGATTCTTCAATAAGTAGAGTTCTTTTATTAAATACTCTATAAGCTTTACTGGAGATTGAAAAACCAAGAAATATAGTTTCATCCGATTTAGTATCAAATTTTCTTAAGTTATCTTTATTATTATTCAATACAAAGTATTTACAACCAAATACACGCAAGTGACTAATGTTAGGTTTTCTACCTTTCCAAATTTCATAAGGAGTTTTCTTAAGAATAGGTCTAATCATGGCCCGGTTTACAACATAACATGCAGTGTTAATAGCTTCCGCCCAAAAATATTTAGGCAAATTATTTTCACAAAACATAGTACGGGCCATTTCTTTAAGAGTTCTATTTTTTCTTTCAACTACTCCATTTTATTGAGGAGTTCTAAGGGCAGAAAAATTATGATCAATTCCAAACTCATCACAAAACATAATAAAATCATCATTTTCAAATTCTCTACAATGATCACTTCTAATACTACAAATATTAAGATTTTTTTCATTTTGAATTCTTTTACAAAGTCTTGAGAAATTATAAAAAGCTTTATTTTTATGTGCTAAAAATAATACCCATGTATATCTAGTATAAACATCAATACAAACAAGAGCATGCTATTTTTTACCTAAACTTAATGTTCTAGATGGTCCGAATAAATCAATATGCAACAGTTGAAGCGGTTTAGTAGTTGAAATGATATTTTTGGATTTAAAAAAAATTCTAGTTTGTTTTCCAAATTGACATGCATCACAAAGTCTGTGTTTTTCAAAAATAATTTTTGGTAAACAAGTGACTAACTCATTTTTTGAAAGCTTGAAAATTAAATCAAAATGAGTATGTCCTAATCTTCTATGCTAAAGCTAACCATTATCATTTATAGCAGATAAACATTTAATATTAAAATGAAAAGACAAATCATGCAAATCAAACACACATACATTCTCATGTTTATAACCTACAAATAAAGTTTTGTTTTCTAGGGTGTTTTCAATAGTGCAATGAGTTTTCTAAAAAATAACTCTATAACCTTTATTACATAATTGACTAATCCTAAGCAAGTTATATTTTAAACCTTCAACAAATAAAACATTTTTAATAATAGAAGAGAGATTTTTATCAATACTTCCTACAACAATGATTTTACCCTTGTTATTGTCGCCAAAAGTCACATATCCGCCATCCTTTGGTTGTGTGGCGAACATAACTTTATTTCCAGTCATGTGCCTCGAACATGTATTGTTGAGATACGATCTATCGTTACTGGATTTTATCTTGAAACATACTTATAAAAATTTGATTTTTCTATTGGTACCCATTTTTTCTTGGATCCATAAAAGTTATAATTTGAAACTCTTGAAATGTCTTTAGGGACTCACATTTTTTTTTTATTTTAGCAAAAGGATTTTTTTTAACAGGACATGAAGGTGAAATATGACCTTTTGTACCATAAAAATAACATGTGAGATGAGAGTGATTAGAAGATGCATACACAAAGCCATTTTTGACAGTTTTTACTTTTGAAAAAGGTTTATAACCAATTCTAGCTCTACCAAAAGTATGATTTTGATTTTTAAGAATTTTATTTAAAGTCTCTCTACCTTGAGTGAATTTTGAAAGAGTATTTTTCAAATATTCAATATTTTCTTTCAAAATAATTTGTTTCTTGTTTAAAGACTCTTTTTCTTTTTGCAATACAACTAAATATTTTTCAGAAATCGAAGACTCTTTTTGAGTTAAAATCTCATTTTTCATTTTCATTTTCATGGCTTCATTTTCTAAAACATTTATCTTGGAAGTTAATGATTCATTTTCTTTTGATAAACTTGAAATCACTTTCTTTTGACAATTACTTTTCAAACTAAGTTTCTTAAATTCAGCATGTAATTCATCAAAAGCTAATTGTAATTCATCAAATGCAAAGAATTCGTCATTTACCTCATTTTCGTTTCCAAGTGCCATTAAGCATAGGTTAGCAGTTTCATTTTTGTAAATTTCGGTTTCTGTGTCGCTTTCATCGCTATCTTCTCCCCATGCTGCAATCATAGCTTTCTTCTTGTCCTTCTTGAATTTTTTCTTAAGTTCCAGACATTCTGATTTGTAGTGTCTAGGTTTGTTGCATTCGTAGCAGGTAACTTCAGATTTTTTGTGATTTTCTCCTCTTTGAAAATCCCTGCTGTTGAAGTCTTTTCTAAAAAAATTTCGTACGCCTTGTTTCTTTCTCACAAACCTTTAGAACTTTCTAGTGATGAAAGCCATTTCCTCATCATCATTTGAATCATCTTCCTCATCCTCTTGATGTTTCGAGGTGGATTTGAAGACTATTCCTTTCTTGTTGTTGTTGTCCTCCTCTTCCTTTCTTTCTTGCATTATGAGCTCATAAGTTAAGAGAGATCCCATTAACTCATCTAGACTTAGTTTTGATAAATCCTTGGCTCCTGTAATGGCAATGACTTTTGTCTCCCAACTTTTTGACAATAACCTAAGTACTTTTCTTACAATTTCAGTATTAGTATATATTTTTCCAAGAGAAGTGAAACCATTAATTATATCAGTAAAGCGAGTAAACATTTGAGGAATAGTCTCATTAGGCTTCATTTTAAAGAGTTCATAATTATGGACTAACAAACTGACTCTAGATTCTTTAAGTTGTTCGGTTCCCTTATGAGTCACTATAAGTTTGTCCCAAATTTCTTTTGCGGTTTTACATGTGGAAATTCTGTTGAACTCGTTGGCATCTAAGGCGCAGTATAACATGTTTGTGGTTTTGACATAAATTTGGGCCATTCTAGTATCTGATTCATTCCACTCATCTTTAGGTTTTAGTACGCTAAGTCCATCTACGGTTTTGGTAGGAATTTTTGGACCATTGCAAATAATTTTTCAGCATTCATAATCATTAGATTGAACATGTATGGTCATCCTAGTTTTCCAATAGCTAAAATTTGTACCGCTAAATAGTGGTGGCCTATTGGATGCTTCTCCCTCAGGTAAGGAATAACTAGGGGTTGCCATGATCTACTCTAAGACGGTTAAGTCACACAAACTAGAGTCTAAGTTCTGACACCAATTGTTATCCTTGGTAAGCAACCCAAGAGGGGGGTAAATTGGGTTATTAAAAATTTTACAATATTAAAATTAACAATATATTCAGAATTTTAACAAATAAAAAAAATAGAATAATAATTATTAATATAAAAGTAAGAGAGATAGAGAGAGAAAATCAAATACTGAGATTTATAGTGGTTCAGCACGCCAGGCCTACGTCCACTCTCGAATGAACCTCCTTGAGAATTTATTTACTATCAATTGAATAAATACACCACCAAGCTTGTGGATTTGGCACAGGATTTACTCTTATCTATTGAGCCTCACCTAACAATAAATGCCTTACCCTTACAAAATCTCTCACAAAATAATGAATAAAAATAAGTGGTACTTAAACCCTCTTTTACAATAATTCTCTCACAAAGAGTAGATATGAAAGTGTAAGAACAAAGGCTACACTTAGATCTAAAAGTGAAGGAGTATAATACAATATACTCAGAATTTTGGAGCATTTTGGAGCACACAGAAATTTTTTTCTTCAAGTTCTTGATTTTTCTCTACACACAACACTTCTATTTATACACAAAAATATACCTGTTAGAGGTAAGACGCTCTTTACTGACGTCATGGATGACATGAGCACCTTTTCTTTTGTCAAACTATAAATTTTTTTTGTTCACTTTTTCTTTTTCTTTTTGTAAGCAAATTCAAAGCATTTTACAATTTTTTTTTTTCATTCTTCAGGCAAAACATGTTCAAAGATTTACAATGAAAAATTACATAAGTTTTCTCCTGTAATTATTACATTATATTATATTACTTTCAAGACTTTGACTATATATATATAATATTTACAACTTTGAATTTAAAATAAGCAAGATATGAAATTATTTGCTCCATAATAATTTATATATATATATATATATATATATGACATGATATAATCAATTGTGTAAAAAATCTAATTGCTCACGTGATATATTCTATTTATATTATATACATGATATATAATATGCTAAACAAATATTTACAAACATAGTAAAGAATCTCTTTAAGTAATATTTATGATAGATCTGAACATATATACCTTTTTCAAATTTTTGTATACGTTGTAGAGATTTTAAATTAAATATAACCTTCCACTCCATATCAATTTTGTCAAAAGAAGACAACCCATCAATACCAAATTTGTCAAAATAATACAACCAATCAATTTGTCAAAAGATGAATATTGATCAGCCTATTTTTTTTTTTTTTTCAAAAAGTGAATAGTAAAGTTTTCAAAATATTTTTATTTAAATAATATTTAACAAATGTACCATACAATATATATTTTAAACAGATATTATTTTGTGTCAAATAATATCTAAGTTTTGGCAAATAATATTTTAGACATCATCAAAATTAAACAATATGATTAACATGGTCACTATTGGAGATTATTTGCTTAAATCCTACAAAAATTAAAAAATAATATATGTTTTTTCCCATTATTGTTGTTTGTTGTTGTTGTTTTTTTCTTTTCTTCTTTCCCTTTTTCAGTTTATCAATATTTAGCATTTTTTGCTATGTTTTTTTCGGTCTAATTTTCCATTTATTATTTTTTTGGAGTAATATTCTGGACATTATATTGAGAATCTGACAATGTTTTTATGTCCAGCGAATATTCTGGACATTCCGATGACTTCCAGTGACATTCAGAACACTTCGGCAATACTACGACAAACTTCTGGCGATACACCATTGACTTCTCAATAATGTTGAACATTCCAGCGAGTCTCTAACGGAAGTCCAGCTGTAGTGGGATAAAAAAATATATATATATATATATAAGATTTTTTTGGTAACAATTAAAACTATATAAAATTAATGGGTGCAAATATTTTATTTTGGGATTAGATGAATTTTAAATTTTGTATATAAGACTTACGGATAAGTACCCTAAATAAAAATAATACTTTTTTATGTACATTTATTAGATATTTGGTCTAGTAAAATTAAAATTGCTCTAATATAAGGTAGAGACGAGTTAGGCCTATTTTGAGAAGTGAGTTATAATCCACTTCCCAAATTATAACCCACTTCTTTTCTCATAAAAAAAACTGTTTATAAATTATTTATAAATAATTTTTTATCAAAAAATTAATTATAACAACTTTCTCAGAATAGTTCTTAATACAAACTCGCCCCTATTGGGTGAGGGAGTACAAACTCGCCCTATTGCTATATCTAATTTGACAGTGATTGATTCCCTGGCTGTGACGACTTCTGGCGAATCGATGCTAGCCGCGGCTAGCATTTGATTTCCATTGGAGTTAGGGGACCAAAGTCATTAATGTCCATATAATTGTAACACCTCATGGAAAACGCATGCCTTTGACAAAAATGGTCATTGCACAAATTTAGGTTAAATTTGACATCTTTAAAAAAAATTAAAAAATCAAAAAGTCACTATCTTATTTAAGTCAAATCATTTTATTTAAGTCACACCACTTTTCTATCACATCACTTCAAACTCAATCCATATTTCATAAAAAGTCAAAAAATACATTTATTTAGGACATCTCAAACAACCCCTTAGTCCAACATTATCTACCTAATAGAATTTTTTTTTTCTTTTTTTTTCGATTGTTTAAGAAGTCATTTATAAAAGATTTTTATTGATAAATCTCATTTAGAAATGTTATAACCTAAGAAGTCTATAAATGAATTTTTTAATCTACTTAGTCTCATATATTTATATTTTTATTCCATAAATTTTTTTTTCTTGATTTATACTATTTTCTTAGAATCCTTATATTTAATTTTGGATGGAGGAGAGAGAAGGAAAATGAGTAAGGCATAGGAAATTTCATATACAAAGAGTAAATAACATTGATTCTATTTTTTTGTATTATTATATAATTTGAATATATTTTTAATTGACAAGACATTAAAAATAACGTGAACATTCTCTCTCATATGATGTAAACGTTCACAATATTTTTCGAAAAATCCTCTCTTATCTAATGTAGTGATGTGAAACTTCACAACATGTGAATCTTCTTATTTTTAATTGATAATACATTAAAAATAACGTTCATTATATTTTTAATTGACAACACATTTTTATTGACAACATGTAGTGATGTGAACGTTTATATTTGTATGTTTTAGTATGAATATTCACATAATGCAATTGATAATACAATGACAAAAATTCGTTTAATTAATGTGAATAAAACACAATGACAAAAATTTGAGTGCTCAAGAGTGGCCGTTGGAAGTGCCCCAACGTGGCCTAACATTGGCCCCAAGTAGCCCAAGGCATGTATGCCACCAATAGCCAACACAAGACAAAGCCACAGCCCATATAAGTCATTATGACTCCTCAGACATGTATGATGTTTCCTCCTGCCAGATGAAGAAGGGCTTAACAAGCTACTATAAGGGGGTATGGTGTGCTGCCTACCAACCTCCCCGTCCAAACTGGACTTGAAGTGAGCAACCTTGGGGCAACTCAAGGGCGGGCTGTAGGCATCCAGAGGGGTGTCTAGAGTCTCCATGTGGGTTTGGGAGCCCCGTGGACGGTGCGAAGGTGTAGGCACTGCGCGTGTCCTCCCGAGGAGAGGTCCTCTATGTTGTTTCCACTATGCCACGCAATATGGTATCTTTGGGACTCGTTTTGGACCGAATGGGCTATCGAGGCACCACTAGAGGCCTCGTGTGCCAACTCTAGTGCTTGGTTTGGGTTCGACCTTGCACGAGGGGATCCCGTGGCTTAAGCTAAGCGGTTGGAAGGCAACGCCGCATATGTGGGCTATCGAATGAAGGCATCAAGCTATGCAACGACTACGTCCATTGAGGGACTACATTATGCTACGAGCAAGCTACGGATTGAGACGTCGCCTTACTCATGCTACGCGTTGGTGCAACGCTAAGGTGCGCAATGGCCTTAGGCGGAATCTAGCACGCGTGTTGGCACGAGGACTACGCCGTGGGCACAAGATTGGCCCTCGGTGGCTTGTGGGTTTCGCATGACCAAGTGGCCATCCAATATGCATCTATTGAGGCATGCTAGACCCTGTGGCACTTCGAGATGCTGCTAAAGACCCAACATGCAACGTTGGCTTGTCAGCTAAGTTGAGGACCTTTGCTAGCACATTGTTGTGTGGCTAGGCGCCTTGATGACATAAACCTAAGTTGGGCGAGCACCTTGCTTGAAGTAAGCTTGGCGCTATGAAGCGACTTATGCCGCGCTTGGTGCACTTGAGGCGTCAGGCCTACTTGTGGCATCCGGGGGAAGACGGAGCTTCCTTGTGAAGTTGTTTTGCTTGACACAGCATTGGGACCTAATGTTCAAACGGGTGAGATCATCAACACTCGATTTGTCAACGAGCAATGGCGGGCTTAAACTTGGTGGAGTTTGAGCGCCACACAGGCAAAAATTGATCCGCTGCGCCTCTAAAGGAGTCGGCCTGTGACAGTTGGTATCAGAGCTAGATCACTCATTTGGGGTGAGTTCGATCTCGAGCGGACATGCGGCTATTTTGTGATATCATTCTTCCGTGGACCCCGATGCAGCTGTTTGAAGGAGTATGCATGAAACTCATCCTGGGGGACGTGCTTGACATCCTAGACTCTAAACAAGATCGCCGTTGGTTTTCTGGTCAGGTTTGAACTGTGGGAGCTGATTGGTGAAGTCTTGGGGTATCCGTTCCTATTGTGCTATTCTTCAGCGATGCCTTGAATGCAGCAACCGTTCTCGAGGGTGCGAATTGAGCAGCATTGTGGCATCTAGTGTTTCCTTGCTAACTTGGTGTTTCCCTCTCACTTTGTGGACTTGGTGAGCATTTCTACACTGTGGGCACACTATGGCGTAAGTAAGCTACATCTGTGGACGGGTTCCTTCCTAACCAGCAGGGTTGGCATGATTGTGTTACTTTGTTGGCTACATGGGGATCTCTACTACAGTTTGGACTTGTGGAATGCTTGTATCAGATTGTGGGCATGTGATCTTCAGCTATTGAGCCTTAGAGACGGATTTCGTTGGCAGCCGTGCACGTACTATGGCATTATCACTGGTTCGCTTCAGGGGGCCTATGTTTCGACCGTTCGTGGTGGCATTTGCAACTTGTGCTCGTCAGTGGTTTTGCATCTTCAGACGCATGGTTGTTGACTATTTGAGGGTTCGTTCGGAAAATATTCAAGACAAAATTTGAGATCTTGACTCCCGTGTGCAGAGGCACCGAGTGTACATGCTTGCTAGAGAGCGGGGTGATGGATGAAATCATCGTTGTTGGAGGACAACCATGTAGCGGGATTGTAAAGTCAAGACATGAGTTTGGTGCCAGGATCAGTGCACCGTTTTGAGGAACTTCGTTGAAATGGCTAGTTTTGTGGGTGGTAGGAGCGGAGAGCCTTTGAAAGGCGAAATCATTGAGCTTGAGGAGATAGCTGACTCGGGTGAAGGCAGTGGCCGAGGAACTGGGCAGCACGAGTTAATTCTAGCCAGAAGTGATAAGTTGGGAGCAAGAGGGCTACCCATTTCCAGAGGGCATGAGTTTGAGTTCAGCCAGAGGGCTTCATTTTGCTAGAGGGCAACAGCCAGAGGGCTTCAGAGTTTGAGTTTGCTAAAGAGCAACAGCCAGAGGGCTTCAGAGTTTGAGTTTGCTAGAGAGCAACAGCCAGAGGGCTTCGAAGTTTGAGTTTGCCAGAGGGCAACAGCCAAGAGGGCTTTAGAGACTGAGTTTGCCAGAGGGCATCAGCCAGAAGGCTTCAGAGAGATCAGCTTGCTAATGAGCAGCAGCCAGAGGGCTTTTGTTTCGCCAGAGGGCACAGTATAGAGATACTTCAGTGTATTGAAGATATCAGCCAGAGGGCTTTGAGCTTGCCAGAGGGCACTGTTGCATAATTTTGAGGAGCAACTGAAGATTTGCATTGAGTCGACGAGGGCGTCGACAACTCGAGTGGAGGAGGAAGTCGCGATGCGACAACCCACTGTGAGTTTGCTCAGAAGAGCTTGAGTTTGCTCAGAGGAGCATTGCTCGGAGGAGCATTGGCAGAGAGGCCATTTTGAGTTTGCTCGGAGGAGCATTGGCAGAGAGGCCATTCGAGAAGAGGGCTCAAGAGGAGCATTGCTCGGAGGAGCATTGGCAAAGAGGCCATTTTGAGTTAGCTCAGAGGAGCTTGAGTTTAGAGGAACATCGTCTAGTGGAGTCAGCTCAGAGGAGCATGAGTTAGCTCAGAGGAGCTTGAGTTTGCAGAGGAGTTTGCTCAGAGGAGCATTGGCAGAGGCCATTGGAGAAGAGGGCTTGGCATTTCAAGAGTATTGGCAAAGGAGCAGAGTTTAGAGACGCTCAGAGGAGCTTTGGCAGAGGCCATTTGAGAGAAGTCACCAGCAGAGGGTGCAACCAGCAGAGGGTGCAACAAGTGGAGTGCAGTTCAGCTGGGTTTGAGTAGAGAACAATGAGGGGAGCTTGGCTAAGAGAGTTAGACGTTGAAGGTAGGCCATCCACACAGAGGTGTTGGACTGATCAGAGGAGCCGGCACACGCACTGCAGCATCAACTTTGTGCTACATCAACGAGGACGTTGATGGTTGAAGTGGAGGAGAGTGTCACGGGTTGCCTTGCAAGGCTAACTCCGTGACGTTTCGCTCGCGGTGGTGTGGCCATTTGAGTGCTCAAGAGTGGCCGTTGGAAGTGCCCCAACGTGGCCTAACATTGGCCCCAAGTCGCCCAAACCCACATGGAGACTCTAGACACCCCTCTGGATGCCTACAGCCCGCCCTTGAGTTGCCCCAAGGTTGCTCACTTCAAGTCCAGTTTGGACGGGGAGGTTGGTAGGCAGCACACCATACCCCCTTATAGTAGCTTGTTAAGCCCTTCTTCATCTGGCAGGAGGAAACATCATACATGTCTGAGGAGTCATAATGACTTATATGGGCTGTGGCTTTGTCTTGTGTTGGCTATTGGTGGCATACATGCCTTGGGCTACTTGGGGCCAATGTTAGGCCACGTTGGGGCACTTCCAACGGCCACTCTTGAGCACTCAAATGGCCACACCACCGCGAGCGAAACGTCACGGAGTTAGCCTTGCAAGGCAACCCGTGACACTCTCCTCCACTTCAACCATCAACGTCCTCGTTGATGTAGCACAAAGCTGATGCTGCAGTGCGTGTGCCGGCTCCTCTGATCAGTCCAACACCTCTGTGTGGATGGCCTACCTTCAACGTCTAACTCTCTTAGCCAAGCTCCCCTCATTGTTCTCTACTCAAACCCAGCTGAACTGCACTCCACTTGTTGCACCCTCTGCTGGTTGCACCCTCTGCTGGTGACTTCTCTCAAATGGCCTCTGCCAAAGCTCCTCTGAGCGTCTCTAAACTCTGCTCCTTTGCCAATACTCTTGAAATGCCAAGCCCTCTTCTCCAATGGCCTCTGCCAATGCTCCTCTGAGCAAACTCCTCTGCAAACTCAAGCTCCTCTGAGCTAACTCATGCTCCTCTGAGCTGACTCCACTAGACGATGTTCCTCTAAACTCAAGCTCCTCTGAGCTAACTCAAAATGGCCTCTCTGCCAATGCTCCTCCGAGCAATGCTCCTCTTGAGCCCTCTTCTCGAATGGCCTCTCTGCCAATGCTCCTCCGAGCAAACTCAAAATGGCCTCTCTGCCAATGCTCCTCCGAGCAATCTCAAAATGGCCTCTCTGCCAATGCTCCTCCGAGCAAACTCAAGCTCCTCTGAGCAAACTCACAGTGGGTTGTCGCATCGCGACTTCAGTCAACATCCTAATGCATGGGAACTACCAAAATATAATGACAATCAACATTAAATATCAACATTAATAGGGGGCAGGAGAGATTGATGGTGTTTTGGTCTTCTTACCTTAAATATGATCTAATGTAATAGTTAAAAAGAATATAGATTGGATGGAATAAAACTCTTAGAAAGAGAATTTATTAAAAAAAGCTCACATTTGTAAATATTATAAAAAAAAATCTCAAATTGAATAATTGTGTAAAAATCTATCACTTTTTCTCTTTTATAATTAATGGATCAATATGAAGAGCAATTTTTTTGATAATAATTAAGGGAGTCTTACTGTAATTAACTCTAAAAATGATATCAAATTGAATAATTAACTGTGTAAGTTACCATTAAAATAGTAAAAAAATTCTAAGTACATAAAATTTAATCACAAAATTGGTTATAACATTCTCGTATGAGCTGAGACCCATTAATAAATGTATAGGTTGCATCCCGTGCAAAAAAAAAAAAAAGAAAAAAAAAAGGGGAGTAAAAAAAAGTCGTGTTTAATTACGAAATAATAATTGCAAACTTTTGGCCCAACATTTTCTGCCTACTAATGAAAGAAAACAAACAAAATGACTTCAAGTCACGCGTAGATCAAAGCGCAAGGAGAAAATATATAATCCATAATATGATAACTTTTCAAATAAAATTTTATAATTTCTTATAGTTTTAACGGTATATTCATTGAGATTATAAACACAACTGGTTTTTTTTTTTTTTTTTTTTTTTTTTGAACTAGTACTTTAAAATGTGCTTTTGTTACCTTGTTTTTTCGTAATTATATTCCATTATTTTGTAGTTTTTTTTTTTTTTTTCATTTATCTTATGTTTTCTCAACTTAAAATGGTTATTCTTTAATTATTTTATCATACTAAATTAACATATAGTACAATAATGGAAAATAATTTGGTTAATAATTATTCATTCCAAAAAGTATGTTCTCAATCCCATAAAAAAAAAAGTATTTTCTCAATATTTTCTTTATTAAGAGAAGAGAAAATCTTGTGCTGGGAGTCCAAAAGGTGTTGCAGCGAGTATAAGTTGAGTATGTGCAAAGTTAATACTTGGAATTGTTTCAAATTACAAAAAGGATTACCAATAAGATTAAGGCCAAGTTTGGCTACTACAAAATAATCCATCTTTTTATCTTTTTTTCATCACATCACCTCTCTATTTTTTTCACATCTTTTCGTAAAAAGACAAAAAATGCACTTATTTAGGTCATCCCAAACAATCCCTAATTACTGTAATTTAATTCAAAAGTTTCTTGAATTCAATTCATGGATAACTGCTCAAGACAATATCTGATTTTGAGTTTATAAAAATAGTTTTTCAGTTTCTTGTTTTTCATGTTTTGTTATTTTATAGGATTAAATGATTCCTAAGAGCATATTTTTACCTATTATCCAAATTTGTTCGGTCAATTGATTTGGTAATAGTAATAAAGAAAATAACGAATAGAAAAGCATAATGGCTTGGATCGTATATCTACGGCCAATTTACGGTAGAAGAGAAGGCTCTATTAGAATAATTATTTATTTTTCAAGTTATTTTGTTTTTTTTATTAGTGAAATTTTTTATAAGATTTTATTAATAAATTTTATATTTTTTAAGTATATTTAAATTAAGTGAATCTAAAAAATAAAATATTTTGATTAAAATATTAAAAAAATTCATTAAAAATTAAAAAAAAAGGTTCAAAAACTCAAAAACTGTTTTTGAAAACTGTAAAACTAAATGGTGTGCAATATTGATATGAAATGAAATGAATAATGTACAGTATTGTTCCAACATTGATAATAGTGTTACCAGATTGTAGCCCACTAGGAGATTGTTTAGTATTAATGGTTGCGATTTGTCAAACCAAGCTTGTTCTTTTTTTTTTTTTTTTTTTTTGGTTAAATTATAAATACACTTCTTGAAGTTTACTTAAAATATAGATTATTTTTGTGGTTTGAAAATTATAAATACTCTTTTATTAGAATTTTTTATTTAATAGAATTAACTAAAAAAATAAAATTCATAATTGCTCTCGTATATAATAATAAAATTACTTAAATTATTAATTAAAATATATTTTAACATCACTAAAAATTGTTTATTGACTTGATGATTTATTAATAAAATGGACAATTTGTTATGAAATTAAAAATCTCAGGAGATGAAATGTAATTTTCAACATTACAAAGAGCGATTTATATTTTAATCAAATCTCAGAAAGTGTATTTGTAATTTATTTATTTATTTATTGGAAAATGTTAGAGGTCCCAAATTTTTTATCAAATAAATGACCAAATGTCTCACATGGGTGTGGGGCCCACAAAATTGCGGACCCCATGAGATATTTGATCATTTATTTAATAAAAAATTTGATGTCCCTAACATTACCCTTATTTATTTATTATATTAGGGTGATTGTAGCCCACACGGTAGGTTGTTAGTATTAATGGTTAGGATTTGTCAAACCAAGCTTGTTTTTTCTAACCAGATGATCCAACGATGGCGTGAAAAGTTAATTCTCATTTTTCATTCACATAATACATTATTTACTAATTAAAAAAAGTGAAAAATGAATTGAGTGTTATGTGAATTAAATTATAAAAAAGTTTGACGTAATTATGTCAAACTTGTAATTTATTATATTTGCTCTAAACTTTCTGAGAAGTCATTATAATTTATCTTTTATTTTATTTTTTTATTTACACGCATGAGCTAAAATTATAAACGGATTTGATCAAATAAACATACGAGAAGATGCCACCATGTAATGGGATTGGATTGTCCATTACCAATCAAAGGGAAGTACAATCGTTTTATGGATTGGAGTGGGTTGGACCGTGTAGTTTGGATATGTGAATTTACTATGAGTCTTATTTTAATGAGATAATTTGTTATCTTTTAGGTTTTAATGTATAAAGTATTTTTTAAAAAATTAAATTGATTATAATAATATGACTTTTTTTATCATATTTATCTTTAAAAAAATAAACAATCTATTTCAAAATCATACTTATCATCAATTTTTTTAAAGGCGAATTACACTAACAGTCCCTATAATTTGGAACTTGTGTCACTTTAATCCTTGAGCTTTCAATTATGATACATTTGACTTTGAATTTTGAATGTCATTCTAAATAAAGATAATTGAAGACATTGCTGCTCCATTTCAAGGGTAAAGTTGTCAATTCGATAAAATATAAACTAGTTTGATAAAAATAAATGTCAAAAAATTATTTTTAAATTTTTAAAAAGTATTTCTACTCACCAAATATAAAGTTATATAAAAATGATAAAATTTTTTATTTTTTATTTTTTATTTTTTTTACCAAATTAATTTTTAGTATGTGTTTGGATGATGATCATATAATGAGTGGTTATTTTTGTTGATATTTTTAGATAGTTATCATGTACTAGATGGTTGTATTTGTTGTTTACAGATATTTTTGAATTGTTATCGTGTAATGGATGGTTATTAGGATTTTAATATATAATCGATATGTTTAATATATGAAATATTTTTAGTTTTAGATTTTTTGATTTAATGAATTAGTTTAATAATGATATCAAAAAGTTTCAACATTATTCATTAAGAAAATGGCCATTATATTTCAAACAACATATAAATTAGCTAATACAAAATGGTCATGTTTGATTTCACAAGATTAATAGTGAGGTATTAATGATCCTATTAAATTAGTGTGGTATTCACAATCCCACCCCTACCCCATTACTAATAATCCTACAAATTTGTTGGATTAATTATTCATTGGATTAATAATCCTAAAAGAAATGTCAAAACAAACATGGGATAGTTGGGCCCACGGATTAATAATCCTAATCCCATGTTCTAATCCTTCCAATCAAACATGCCAAATAAGTTATATGACAACTTTACCTTTCAAATAGAGCAACAATGTATTGAATAAGCATTATTTAGAACGAGATGGCCATTATATTTCAAGTATGTGCTTGGATGATGATCATATAATGAGTGGTTATTTTTGTTGATATTTTTAGATAGTTATCATGTACTAGATGGTTGTATTTGTTGTTTACAGATATTTTTGAATTGTTATCGTGTAATGGATGGTTATTAGGATTTTAATGTATAATCGATATGTTTAATATATGAAATATTTTTAGTTTTAGATTTTTTGATTTAATGAATTAGTTTAATAATGATATCAAAATTGTTGTCATATTTGACTTTTGAAAAAACAAAAACTAATTTAACAAAAATAAATATAAAAAAATTATTTCTACCCTCCCAAAAAATAAAATTATAAAAAAATTTAGTGTTCTTAAATTTTACCAATTTAATTTTTAGTTTCTTAGAAATTTTTTCTGAAAATAGATTCTGAAAACCAAACCAAATAAAACTTTATAATCAAAAAGTTTCAACATTATTCATTAAGAAAATGGCCATTATATTTCAAACAACATATAAATTAGCTAATACAAAATAAGTTATATGACAACTTTACCTTTCAAATAGAGCAACAATGTATTGAATAAGCATTATTTAGAACGAGATTCAAAATTCAGAATCAAATGTATCATAATTGAAAGGTCATGAACTAAAGTGATACAAATCTCAAACTATAGAGACTTTTAGTACAATTCGCTCTTTTTTTTAAAGACAAATATATGATTAAATTAAACGACTAAAATCATCTATTCAATATGATTTTTTTTAATATAAATAATCTACACATAAACTTAATTAACAAAATATATAAATAATCTATAAACATAAACTTAAATGATAAAATATCTAATTATCAAAATGGGCCTATAGTTCACCCACGCATCATTCGAGAGATTTTTTATTAACAAATAGCTTCTCATCAGTTTAGAAATGAAAACGGTGATTTTGGGCCTCAATGGGACAGACTCAAGGGCCCATCTTGATAATCCATGTGTAGAGTTCGTCGAGTATATCATTTTTGTAAAAAATTACATTGATTGGATATCAATAGTCATTTAATTATATTGTATTTGTATTTGCGATTTATTTTTAAAATCACAGTTGCCATTGCAAAAAATGCAATCTGATCAGTATTTATCGATATTCGATTAACATAATTTTTTTTTTTCTAGAATTGATGTACTCAACAAACTCTACACATTAAAGAGTTTAGATGATCAAGATAGACATGGAATCAGGCCCACCGCATCCTAACAGAATTCTCCAATTTCATTCCGGGACGGGGGAGCTACTGTTATCTTTTAGTAAACCCATGTTATTTTAAAACAAAATTCCCTAATCCGAAACAGTGTGAAACACGACCTCATTAAGCAACCTAATTTTAGAAAACAAATTAAAATCTGTTTCAATTTGAGAATTGTACTTTAAAACAACCTTTGTTAAAAGTCCACAATCTTAATTCCTATAAATATTAGTATACCTTCTTCCCTCAGAACTCTCTTCTCATAAACTGGCCGGAGGTGAAAGAGCTCCACACCAGATCATGGTTTCTCTTCCTCCTATAATTCCCACATTCAAATCATTCATCTTTTTCATGAAGGACAATGTCGTTGATTTCACTCTCTTCTCACTTTTGTTCATTGGTTTACTCTACATCTTCATCTTCATTCCCTCCACCAACAAGTCTTCCCTTCCCTCCCCAAAGTCTCAATCTCATCCCTCAATCATGGTAATCATCTTTCTTGCCACATACATCTATATCTATATCTATACTATCTATTATCTATGCTAAAAAAATTTCTATATTGTTAACTGCTTCAGAAAATAACTATTGTATTGAGATATGTATCGATGTCAACAACATAACCATAAATGAATTATTTATTTATTTATTTATTGGATAATTACAATCATATATTAATTGATATTGGATACATCTGAGAATATTTGGTATTTGAAGTTGAAAATCCAAAAACGGCACAAATATGACAGGTGCAACTCCCCAGCCCAAAAAACCCTAAGAAAGAGTTGCACCTCCACCTCCCTGTAATTACTTTTGATCTTCTATATTGATTTGCAGTTTTTCCTATTTAGAACTATGTTTTTGAGTGTTTATGTCAATGTGATGTACCTTAACATATTTTTACAGTTCAACATGACAATCTACAAAGATGATCTTGACCAAGTTTTAGCCGAGACTTCGACGAAAAACAAGACTGTAATAATTGCCATTATCAACAAGGCCTATGTGGAAGGTGACAAGTCGATGTTCGATCTGTTCTTGGATAGTTTTTGGCTCGGAGATGATTCTAGGGCCTTGAGAGATCACCTTTTGATTGTGGCTGTCGATCAGACATCCCATGAACGGTGCAAGTTTCTCCAGCTTCATTGCTACAAGCTTGAAACGGATGGTGTAGATTTTGAGGGTGAGAAGCTGTACATGTCTGATGAGTTCATCAAGATGATGTGGAGAAGAACTCTATTTCTTGGAGACGTACTTAAACGGGGCTACAACTTCATCTTCACGGTAAGTCCTATCACTCTAATCCCATACAAAAATAACCCTTTTTTAGATTGTTTTATATTTCACAAAGGCTCAGAATAAATTTGATTAGGAACAAGAAAATTGAATTTTGACAGAAAAGAACTTAGGATCGATCAGATTAACATTTTATGTATAAATTTTTTAAGGTGAATTATACTGACCTCTCCTAAGATAAATATAAGTCTCACAAGTTTGGTATAATTATACTAGCATCCCTAGTGTTATAATTCATATAACATTGCCCCTAGATGAGGATGATGCTATTGGAAAAGGGAATCAAATATTAGAAGGAGAATCTATAGATTCATGTTGTGTATATGCATCAATATCGATATAAATATTAAGAATATTAAGATCTATGGTAGTGTAAGTAAAATAATATATATGAACTAATAATTAATTAAAATAATAAGTAACAAAAACAAGTAATATATGTTAACAAATAATTAATGTAAAAAAATGAGTAGCTAATAAATATTAATTCAAATAATTAATGTTACCGATTAGTGAATGCGAAACAAAAATTAGTTTCTTCTCGTAAAAGTTTCTTCTTGTATAATTACAATTGCCACTTGGAGATGAGATTTGAAAATTAATTGAAAGAGTTGAGAGTTGAGAATTGAGAGAGAATGAGAGTTTAAGAGAGACTTGTCTATGAGAAATAAAATGAGAGAGGGGATGATATTTATAGGAGTTGGGGGAGGAGGTATCAAAAATAAAAATAAAAAAATAAAAATTGGGTTGTTGGGTATTTGATGATCATATGACAGTTTTTTGTTCAAATTTCAAAATGTGACCGTGGGGAGGGGGGAGGTAGCCGTTGGAGCAGATCGGGCCAACAAGGAGGCAAAATTTTCACGGTACGTGGGGACACAAAACACACGGTCCAGGTTCAGGGTCTCGAACGGGGCTCACCTGGATCGCAAGTGGCCTTCGGATGAACCATGGGCTCGCGAGTCAATTTTACACTCCTAGTGGGAACCCATTGATGGATCCGTTTGGAATTATTTATAAGTTAATTTTTATGATTATAACTTTTTAAATTATATGTTTGGTGTAACTTTTAATAATATATGAAAGGAAGTTGACCTTAGGCCTCGTTTGGGAACAAATTTTTTTAGTAATTTTTTAATTTTTTGGATAAAATAAGATGTAAAAAAATTAGTATATTTGTGATGACTTTTTGATTTTTTACGAAAAGATGTGCAAAAAATAAATAGAAAATGAAATTTTTAACTTTTTGGTATAGATTATTGACTTTTTGATTTTTTTAATAATATTTTGACTTTTAAACTAAAAAGTGATGTTGTCAAACGAGATATTTTTTTTTTTTTAGTGTAAATATTTATAGTGCCCTCGAAAGTTATAATTATGGCAAAAGAAATGGTTTTTATGTCTATACACATATTTAAGAGTTCCAAACAAGTTGAAAAAAGCTATAAATTGTAGTTTAAGAAAATCTTAGATTGCGTTTGGTAGAGTTTTGTAAATATGATTTGAGAATATGAGTTGTATTTTGAGTTTGTAAGCTATGGAATTATGATTTGAGTATAGAAAATTTGTTTGGTTATGATTTTTGAATAGAGTGTGAAATTGAATTTTGAAAGTTTGATTTGACATGTGAAGTAAGAAAATTTGTTTGGTTATGAGTTTTGAAAAGATTTTTCAAAACTTAATTCAAATTATTATAACTCATAACTAAACACACTACTTTCACACTATTGAAAATTTTGATCAACACTTATAACCAAATTCTTTTTAAAATTCAATTAAAAAAAATTATTATTAACAGAAAATAACATTAATCAATTTTTTAATTGAAAATACTACAAATGAAATAATTTTTTTTCAAAATAAATATTCAAAAAATTTAAATCATAAATATTTAAATAATCTAAAAAATTTAATAAGTAAAAAATTAAAATAAATATTCAAAAAATTTAAATCATAAATATTTAAATAATTTAAATATTCAAAAAATTTAAATAATTTAAAATGTTAATATTTTAAATTTAAAAACAACTCCACACTCAAATCGTAACCAAACATATAAAACAAAACTTAATTAATAAATTATTTTTAAAATTCATAACCAAACACATAACTCGAAACTCCATACTACTTTCACAGCTCTACACTCAAATCATAACCAAATATATAACAAAAAAATTAAAATATTTAAAAATATTTTTATAAAATCGAGTTTGAATTTATTTTTATAAAATATTTTAAAATTTAAAAAATTAAAATCGTAATATTTTGAAATTAAAATATTTAAAAATATTCAAAAAAATTAAAAATTAAAAAAATCGTAACATGTTTAAATATTAAAATATTTAAAATCTTAACAAAATTAAAATATTTAAAAAATATTTAAAAAATTAAAATATTGATTTGGATTGAGTTTTGAAAAGAGTTTTGAATTATGTGTTTGATTATAAGTTTTGAAAAGTAATGATTATGTTTTGAATTGCGTTTTGAAAAATGGGTGTACAATTATGATTTGAAAACTCAAAACAAACAACACACTCAAATCAATGGGTGAAACTATAATTTGAGAGGCTTACCAAACGGAACCTTACTTTTTTAGGCCAAATAAATTTAAAAAAGTCAAATAAGTCAATTTAAAATTACAACCAAACGCAATAAATTAGTTTTTCTTAAGCAAATAAGTTAAAGGGAAGTGCTATAGACCCCAGTGAGCCGTCCCCCACTGACAACCCCAGTGAGGTGTCGGCTCCCCATTGACTGAAAATAAAAAATAAAAAAAAACAATTTTTTTCTCCAATTAGAGAGACCCCAGTACCCCACTGGGGTCCAACGGATTATCCTAGAATAAGTTGACTTATGAATACTATCAAACATGGCTGATACTGACAGATATGATTTACCCAATTGCTTAATTCTTTCTTTTAAATATATATATATATATATATATTAATAGACACAGATTTTGGGTCTACAACATTATAAATGGGTCCATTACTGGACATGACCTAACTAGTTGATTAATTCTTTGACTGACAGGACACCGATGTAATGTGGTTCAGGAATCCGTTTTCAAGACTGGTTCTAAACGAAACGATCGACCTCCAAATCAGTGTCGATCATTTCAATGGTGACCAGTGGTCCGAAGCCAACAACATCAATACCGGTGTCTACATGATCAGATCGAACAATAAGACCATTGCATTGTTTGATGAATGGTATGCGAGAAAAGACAATTCCACTGGAATGAAAGAACAAGATGTCCTTGAGAAGATGATGCACGAAGGCGTGTTTAGAGGTTTGAGGCTTGGGGTAAAGTTCTTGGATACCCTATATTTTAGTGGGTTTTGTCAAAGCAGTAACGATGTTCGGGTTGTGGTGACAGTCCACTCTAATTGTTGTAGGAGTATTAGTGCCAAGGTGGCTGATCTAACGGCAGTTATTCATGATTGGAAGAGGTTCAAGAGATCCTCCAGTAACGAGGCCTTGATGTTTGAATGGTCCAAGCACACAGCCTGTGAACATTCTTGGTGACATTGAGGGAGACTTTAGAATATTGTAGGTAAGTCTACATATATTGATTGAAACTAAACCCCCCTCCCCCCAAAACACACACACACACCCACACAAAAAAAAAAGAATGTATGTATTAATACTATAAAAATCACTGGAGATATCATTGTACCCAAGTTTATAGTTTTGACTATTTTTTTATGACTTAATTCTTTATGTTTTTTATTAGCAAAAAAAATCTTTATTGATGAAAAAAAACATATATTTCATATGATATTACATTAATAAAGAAGTGAAAGTGCAAAAAATATCAAAGCAAAATACCACAATCTCAACTAGGTTGGTACTGAGGAAAATACCCAATCATTTTCAAGTACAACCACAAAGGGTTGGTGAGAAACCAACAGCAGCAAAAAAACAAACAAGAGACCAAAAACAGTGAATTTTCCTGACTGCAAAACAGAAGTATTTTGGCAGCCAAACGGAGGGCATTTTCGAGTGAAAATCCGCGTGCATGCAAGAGTCATCCCTCGTTTTTTGGAGCCCGTATTAGTTAATTACTTAATTAATTTTGTATTGTAACTAACTAGTTAGTTTTTGTATTAATTGCGTAGAATAGCTAATTAATTTTGTATTGTAATTAATTAGTTAGTTTTAATTTGTAAATAATTAGTTAGTTTTAAATCCATTACTTTTGGTGTTGCAATTAGTTAGGCTAGTTAGTTAATTTGTAATAATTAGCTTAACTAGGACGTTTATTTAGACCCTCTTGTGCGAGGGCAGATATGTAATAATGTGTTTATGTCTTCCAACCCCCATTCTTCTTCCTTTTTATTTATCTGCTTATAATGGGTAGTATAAATCATCATATTTCATTTAACATTTTCCATGATTTGCATCCATTGTCTTGCATGCATAAAATTCGACTTATCATTTTAACAAACATTGTTTTTTTTTTTTTTACTTCTTTGAAAACATGCTTCAATTGCATGCTATCAAATTGTCTCATATACTATATTAGTAGCCGAGCCTATTAATTGTATATTGTATGTGTTGCATTAGTCACGTTGCATTAGTTAGGATCATGTATTTTTTCTAACTATTCTGCTTTCTTTTGGTTTACCTTGGAGTACTAGGTGAGCATTTATTACTTTAACATAGTGCATGCGTGTGAATGTTGCCATGTCAAGCATAAAACCATGAGGCTAAGTTCTTAAGTGATACATCATGTTTGAATGCCAGTGGATGGAGGCTTTTTTGCTTAAGTTGGAATGTTCTGATTAAAGGCATATAAAAATTTATTTTTTTCAAGTGACGCGTAATCAAAACAATTTTCAAGCAAATATAAAATCAAATGTTCCAACTTTTGCAAATAGGTCTATGCTTGTGTACATCACCTAGTAAAGATAGCCTAAATAATCAGAACAAGAGGATATAATGTAAATAAGAATCACATCATGATTAGTAAAGACCGATTTTTGATCGGATGAGTGGGGTGCTCAATTCATGACCTTCCTTTCTAATACAGCCGAGACACTTTGGTAATGACAGATACGTGGCCATTGGCACGAGTCATAAGTTTCCTAAATTTTCCAAAAAGATTTAGGTGGTGACTCTAAAATCTAGCAAAATAGTCAATTTTTAGCATTTTGATTCAAAATTGATTTTTTAAAAGATTTGTCGAATTTGGACTCATTTGTGTTTATATATTTCACATTGTACATGTGAAATCAGATTTAGAATCACAAGAATCCGAACTGTAGGGCTATCGTATCTGAAAGGAGTACGAAAAGAAAACTACAAGAAAGCATGCTAAAAACACGTGCGATGGATCCGGCTCATACTTCCGAAGCATGCTAATATGAAACACATCATGAACCCTGGAAAGTTGTGGCGGCAAGGCCAAACAGTAAGCTATCTCTCCAATCTGCTTAAGGATCTCAAAATGCCCAATAAATCGATGGGATAACTTTCCACTCTTTCCAAGCCTCATTAAACCTCTCCTAGGTGATATCTTCAAAAATACATGGTCTTCCATCTCAAAAGACGAAGGTCTCTTCCTACAGTCAGCATAACTTTTCTAATGACTCTGGGCCGTAACCAACCTCTTACGGATAAGTGCAACTTTCTCTGTCGTTTCTCGGACGAACTCTGGACCCAACATGGGTGCATCACCCACCTCAGCCCAATATATAGGAGATCTACACGGTCAACCATACAAGGCCTCAAACGGTGTCATGCTAATGCTCGATTGGAAGCTATTGTTATAGGCAAACTCCACTAAGGGCAAGTGCCTCTTTCATGAATCCTTAAAGTCAAGGACATAACACCGAAACATATCCTCTAAAACCTGAATGGTGCGCTTTGACTACCCATCAATCTGAGGATGATACGCGGTGTTAAACGTCAACCTAGTGCCCAAGGCACTCTATAAGCTCTGCCACAATTGAGCTATAAAACGTGGATATCTATCCGAAACAATTGTTACAGGGACCTGTGTAACCTCACTATATCCCTAATGTAAAGGTTTGCAAAATGATCTACCGAGTCACTCTCGCGCATAGGTATAAAGTGCACTGACTTGGTCAACCAATCAACTACCACCCACATGGCATCAGTACCTCGTTGAGTCCTCAGAAAGCCCACAACAAAATCCATCGTGACATACTCCCACTTTCACTCGGTAATAAGCAAGGGTTGCAACAAACCCACTGGCCTTTGATGTTCGGTTTTCACTTGTTGACAAGTAAGGTACTTTGACACAAACATAGCCACATCTTTCTTTATACCCTTCTACCAAAACTGGCGACAAAGGTCGTGATACATTTGTGTGTCTTTCGGATGCACTGCAAGGTGCGAATGGTGAAACTCTCGAAGTACTTTCTCTCGGCAAGACTCCGGTACAAAGAGACGGTCAAGGTATCTAACACTCGAGTTAGAGTACACATTCAAGCCTCTTTCTACCTTCCCACTGGAAATCTTTTCCCAGAAGGATTCTACCTTAAGGTCATCCTTCTGTGCTTCTAACACTCGGTTCACAAGTATAGGTTGTGCAATTACCGAAAACATGGCTGCAGACTTAATAGACTTGCCAAGATGCAAGTCAAACTTTCCAATGGCACCAAACATCTCTTATTCCCAGATGGCAATACAAGTTACACTACTAATAGATTTCCTACTCAATGCATCGGCTATAACATTAGCCTTTCCCGGATGATAGTGTAACTCAAAGTCATAGTCCTTTATGAATTCCATCCACCTTATCTGCCTCAGATTCAAGTCTTTCTGTGTAAATAGATATTTCAGACTCTTATTATCAGAAAACACCTCAAACTTCTCTCCACACAGATAATGCTTCCAAATCTTCAAGGCAAGGATCACCGCCGCTAACTCTAGGTCATGAGTAGGGTAGTTCCTCTCGTGTGTTTTCAACTGTCGCGAGCCATAAGCTACTACCTTTCCCTGTTACATCAAAACACAACCCAAGCCTTCCCGTGAGGCATCACAATACACCGAGTAGCCCAAACCCCTCTCCGGAATAATCAATACTGGAGCAGTGGTAAGTCTAACCTTAAGCTCTTGGAACGACTTCTCACAGGTCTCACTCCACACAAACATAGCTCATTTTCTCGTCAATCTAGTCAATAGTAAAGCTAATCTAAAGAAATCCTTCACGAACCGACGGTAATACCTGGCCAACCCTAAGAAACTACGGATCTCAAAAGCATTCTTAGGTTGTTCCTAATCTTGCACTGTCTCTATCTTAGATGAATCTACAGTCACCCCTTCTCTAGTTACTACATGGCCTAAGAACTTAACTTCTCTCAGCCAAAATTCTCACTTCCCAAACTTAGCATACAGTTTGTAGGCTCTAAGTAACTCAAGTATTACCAGCAAGCGTTCCTTGTGCTCCTCCTCAGAGAGTGAATAAATCAAGATGTTGTCCACAAAGACGACCACGAAATGGTCTAGGAACTCGCGGAAGATCCAGTTTATCAAATCCAAAAATACAGCTGGCGCATTGGTTAGCCCAAAGGGAATCATTAGAAACTCGTAATGGCCATACCGCATACAGAATGACGTCTTTGGGATATCCTCCTCCCTTACTCTTAACTGGTGATAACCCGATCTCAGGTCTATCTTAGAGAAGCAACCAGATCCGTTCAATTGATCAAACAAATCATCTATATGAGGCATTGGGTACTGGTTCTTAACAGTTACTCGGTTCAACTTTCGGTAATCTATACAAAGTCGCAACGCACCATCTTTTTTTTTGGCAAAAGGAGTTGGTGCTCTCAAGGTGAAGTACTAGGGCGGATAAAACCCTTATCTAGCAGCTCTTGGAGTTGAATCTTCAACTCACTCAACTCAGCAGACGCAGATCTATACGATGCCATGGAAATCGATGTCGTACTAGGCACTAAATCGATAAAGAACTCGATCTCTTGATGAGGTGGTAAACTAGTAAGATCCTCCGAAAAAATATCCGGGTATTCACAAACTACTCCTTGGCAACTCAATTCGAACTTCATCACACTCACTACTTAAGAAGTTTGCAAGAAGGCAACTAAGCTCACTCTACTCACGTGGATCATACACTAGTGATAAGACTCTATCCACCCAGTCCCCAAGAAATAAAAACAATCACCGCTCAAGGTACATATAGTAACCCTCTGATGGTAGCAGTCTATAACAATCCGATAGGATGACAACTAGTCCATACTCAATATAACGTCAAAACTAGACATATCAATTAACACAAATGCAAAAGGAAGTCGGTGACCGGCAACCTCTATGTCACAACCCCGACACCTCTACTTCAAAACAACATCACCACCAATAGGTAACTCTACAAAGATAGGAGATACTAACTAAGCTAACTCTAACCCTAAAACCGATGCAAATGCAGATAAGATAAATGAATGGGATGCACCCGTATCAATCAACACGTTAGCAATTGAATTACAAAAAAAGAAGGTACCTTTGACTACTGAAGGCGCTGGTACTAGATTTGGTGCGGTAACAGTATACATACACCCTATAAGTCTCTGCTCAACCTGTTCACCCCTCGAGCATAAGCTTGATGCAGTGATTGAGCCAAATAGGCTCCCTGATTGGCTCTCGAGGCCTGTACTGACTGTGCAGGCTGGTGGCTCTATGTCTGTCTCGAACTAGACGCATCAGGTGTGCCACCCAACTGAGGGCAAAATATTTTCATGTGCCCCGCCTGCCCATACTGATAAAAAATGAACGAATGCCCTCTTCCCTGACTCTAGCTTTGAGAACGAGCTGAGAACGATGCAGGCCGTTGCCCTCCTCCTCTCTGCGAGCAAGCTAGAGACTTGTGGCCCAATTGACCACACTTGTAACAAGTAAAATCTTCTTGACCACCTCTCCCAAAACCCAAACTCGGCAGTAAAAAGGTAGACCTCGACTGTACTCCCTGGGAGTGCTGTGGGGTCGGACTCCTCTGTCTCTTACTGTCCTCCTGAACATCCTGACTTCTCCTAGAGCCCTTTATCCTCTCCTTCTTCATCTTCATCATGGTCTCAAGATGAACTGCCGCCTCCACAAGGCGTCCATAATCCCTAATCATCGACCCGACCACTTTAAACATGAGCCTGGTCCTCAACCTCTTCTCAAACTCCAAACAACGGTGTCCTTCTGTCGCCACTAACTTTGGTGCAAACCTAGAGAGGCTAGTAAACGTGGCCTCAAACTCGGCCACTAGAGTATTCAACTGCACCACCTTGGAGAACTGGTCTCTTAACTTCTCCTTAACCTTAGGAGATAGAAACTTGTCTTGGAAGGCACTGACAAAAGCCTCCCAAGTCACTCCAATGCGCCTACGTGCATACTTCCACCACTGACCCGCATCTCCCTTCAGCTGGAAGGATGCCAAGGTCACTTGCAACTGATCGCCCTAGATGCCAAGCATATTGAACATTTTCACTATCTGCTTCAATCACTCATATGCCTTCAACGGCTCATTGGGATCACCCAAAAACTCATCCGGATTTGACCAAAAAAACTCTCGCTTCAAGAAAGGTGGCTCTGTCTCAGCTACTTAGGCCTAGACTTGATTCTCAGCCCTGAGAATGTCCATGGATTCCCGCAATGCTTTGGCCATTTCGCGGGCTAAGGCGCCCATGGCCTGTTGACTAATTGGTTCGGCCACATTGGCCTAACCAACTCCTTTTTCCTGTGCCGGAATCTCATCCGATAAAGACACCTCACGCCTTCTAGGCCTACCACGCCTACCACTACCATGTCCACGTCCTAACATCCTAATGAAGGTAACAAAAGAGATTAGCACATTTACAAATGTGCCGAAGCTACCTCATTCGTGTCCTAGTGCGGTGGACAATAGTAATTCACTCCACATAAGCACGTAATCACGTAAACATATACGAATTTCATTCTTGGATAATGACCATCCCGCGGCGTTGCCAGAGTTCCAATTAAAAACAGCAGTGATCAAGTGCCTTCTAATGGGACTTCTAGAAACCCGTAGACTCAATCAATATCCTAGAAGTTAAATCTCATACCCATATAATCATATAAGCATGTTATCACAGAAGCCTATTATATACTCAGATATCTCTAACAAGCGAGACAAACTCATTATGGTACTAACCACTTCCCATGTACCCAAGTATTCAAACCTAGTATGCTCTGATACCAAGTTGTAACGCCCCCAAAATAAATACAATAATCCAACTCAAAACACTAGGACAATGTGATATAAATAACATCAGAAGCTTTGATTAAATCAGAGTTAATATACAAAATATGACACATGTGATATACATTCATAAATCATTTATCCTAAATCTATAACATGTGTTACAAGAGGTAATAAGAAATGAAAGCCAAATAGATAATCATATGCCCTAATGGCTTACATCTTTCCAAGACCATGCTTGGTTACAACAAAATAAGCCATAAGCTCAATACAAATAAAGCCCTCGGCTTGTGAAAAGTAAATACAAAATAAACAAAAATGAGCCCTTAACTCCACAATCCTCCCAAGCTATATCCTTGGTGGAGGCATATCACCAGTACCTGAAAATATTTTTCCCGAGTAAGGTAAACCAAAGCCCAGTAATTTTGCAGATAACAGACCAACGCTCGAGTGCTCGAGCGTAAAATACACTCTCCCAATAATTTTGTAGACTTGCAAAAGTACGGAGAGTTCACAAATCCTGCTTAAGTGCAAGAAGTGCTGCTTGAGCGGAGGAAGAAAATTTTAGGCAACAAGAGTTTGGAAACTAAGTAACGAACATGTCCCAAATACAACCACAACAATCCAATAGCCAAACTCAAATAAGAATAAGGGGGAAAAGACATGAACAATATTCAGAAACCATAAAACGCGAGTTCAGGAAATCAAATGGGTCGGTATAGCTTGACTTTTTCGCGTCCTCTTTCGGAGAGCTCGAATTGGTCTTACAGTTCAGACTCTTGTCACGGTTCTGAATCTAATTTCACAAAGTGCAATGTGAAACTGATAAACACCAAAGAGTCTAATCCGGAAAATCATTTTGGAAAATTGATTTTGAATCAAGTAATGCCAAAACTGTACTGCTTTGTTAGATTACAGAGTCGCCACCTAAATATTTTACTTTTAGAAAATTTAGGAAATCCTGACTTGTGCCAATGGCCACGTGTCCGTCATCACCAAAGTTGCCTTGGCTCCGGAACTTGGATACGAGAGGGGAAGGTCCTGAAATGAGCACCCCCGCTCGCTTGATTAAAGATCGGGCTCTACTATCATGATATGATGTTTTATAAACATTATGTGTTCTTATTCCGGTTATTTTGCTAACTTTACTATGTGACGCACACAAGCAAGTATAGACTAAAATTGTAAGAATTGGAACAAATTCAACTCATGTTTGTTTTCAAAAATGGTTTGAAGTTGCTATCCTCAAGCGGGCTTAAAACATGATTTGCCATATCGCAAAGTGGGCTTAAAACTGACATTTGTTGAATTGTTCCAATTCAAGTAACAAAGCCTTCCTCCATAGGCATTCATGCAATTAATCATTTAAGCACATAGTCTCATGGCAAGCATGCGAAAACATTGCAATATGGCAATCACACTCATGCAAGTATGCTAAAGCATAAAACTCACTGAGTACTCCAGCCAAAACAAAAACTAATTAGAAATATGCATGATCCTAACTATACAAGATGCCTAATGCAACACATGCAATATTAAATTAATAGGCTCGGGTACTAATATGGCATACGATTTGATTCAATGATAACATGCTTTTAAACACGTATTCAAAGAAGTGTATTGAAATTGTGATGCAGTTTGAATGATGCGCCAAGCCTTGGTGCATGCAATACAAATGAATGATGCAAACATGCAAGCATAATGTATGCTAATTGAAAATGGCCCTAAACTAACCATCGAAAGTGGTTAAATAAAAGGGAGAAAGATGTGGGGTTGGAAGACACGCATACAGGCACACACACTTATTACAACCTTGCGCCCTCTCGAAGGAGGGTCCGAATGAATAAGCTAAGCTACACTAAGCTAAGCTAAGCTGATCAAACTAATTTACTTAAACTAATTAGACTAATTATTACAAAACAAAATAAAGAAATAGCTAAGCTAAGCTAGTTAATTATTACAACATTTAACTAATTAGCAAACTAGTTAATTAAATTACAAAGCCAAATGTACACTAATTAAACATTTAGAGAACTGAACTACGCTGCCTCAGCTCTGCTTTAGGAAATGTAGGATGCATGCACTCGGTTTTTGCCCCGAAAAGCCTTCCGGTTTGCTCTTGAGAGGCTCTGTTTGCAGGGTTGACTACACTCCAGAACCTTCTACTCCAACTTACCAATTCAATGCTGAGGATTGCACTAGTGGCCTGCCGGCCATGAATGCTTTTTGTCGGCCCCTTGCCAGCCAAAAATGTACCTCTGCCAGCCAAGGGTGAGCCACTGCCGGCCACCAATGAGCCACTACCGGCCACTGGTGCTCTGAGTCACCACCTTGAAACAGAGCACAAACAGAGGAAAATTGAGGATTTTCCAAGGGTATGTTTGTACTGTGCCCCTCCTTATCATCTCTAAACATCAAAGGAGTGGCACTCTTGGATCCAAAACCACTAATCAAGCATTTTCAATGCATCATGGCCAAAGACCCAAGAAGTACAATTTCAATAAATGCACAAAACAAGACTCAAGACCACCACCTTATCATAAGTGATCAAAGGTAATGGAGACTAAGGAGATTGGCTCATTTCATCACTTTGAGTATGAAATGCTCCAATCTACCTTATGTTCAATATAACGTTCAATTGAACACATGTAATGTAGACACAACATGCTTATCTTGTTTATGTTTTACTTGTCCAATTTTGTTTACACATTTGACATTACCAAATCATTCTTTACCGGTTAGTCTGAGGTGAGTGTCCCCTAATGAGAGAGGGGCCAACCAAAGGATGATTTAAGACATGAGAGAGATCATGCCGTTGGTTAGTGGAAACCCTCAAAAGAGGATTAAAACCATTAAGCACAAGTCTCAATCCCAAGCTTAAACACAACCTTAAGTCTCAATCCCGGCCACTGGTGCTCTGAGTCACCACACTGAAACAGAGCACAAACAGAGGAAAATAGAGGGTTTTCCAAGGGTGTGTTTGTACTGTGCCCCTCCTTATCATCTCCAAACATCAAAGGAGTGGCACTCTTGGATCTAAAACCACCAATCAAGCATTTTCAATGCATGATGGCCAAAGATCCAAGAAGTACAATTTCAATAAATGCACAAAACAAGACTCAAGACCACCACCTTATCATGGGTGATCAAAGGCAATGGAGACTAAGGAGATTGGCTCATTTCATCACTTTGAGTATGAAATGCTCCAATCTACCTTGTGTTCAATACAACGTCTGATTGAACACATGCAATGCAGACATAACATGCTTATCTTGTTCATGTTTTACTTGTCCAATTTTGTTTATGCATTTGACATTACCAAGTCATTCTTTACCCGGTTAGTCCGAGGTGAGTGTCCCCTAATGAGAGAGGGGTCAACCAAAGGATGATTTAAGACATGAGAGAGATCATGCCGTTGGTTAGTAGAAACCCTCAAAAGAGGATTAAAACCATTAAGCACAAGTCTCAATCCTAAGCTTAAACACAACCTTAAGGTTAACCAACCCTCAAAGTAAATGAAAAAGTGAAGAAATGAGGGAGGTTGTAGATATTTCAGTACTGAAATGGCATGCAAAATGATACTACAACATGTAAGCAACTCATGCACAACATGTTCAAAAGTCAAAAACATCAAACTAGTGAAGATCACTACACTAAAGGCATGCAATACAAAGCTTAAAAGGTACAAACACTTCAAAACAGTCCTAAAATAGTTTAAAAGGAGTCCTAAAACATGCTTGAAGTAAGCTAAAAAAAGCTAGAATTGAAAGGCCAACACATAGCACAAACTAGACTATTAAGCGCAATTGCATTATAAGCATACAAAGCAAGCCTCAAGTGACCAAACCATCTAAAAACAGAGCTAAAACATGCCAAAATAATAGCAAAAACATGCTGAGATCAAGTCATAAAAAGCTAGAAAAACATGGTCACATGTTAAGCTATCTACTCATGCAAACAAGACACAAAGAGAGGATGTTACCCCCTCTCATTTTGGACCTCAAAATAATGTTTTTACCACTGAAAATCCCCTGGAATTCAGTGGTTAAGAGAGCCAAAAAAGTTGTTTTAGAAAGCTTTGAAAGATGGCACAACAACTTAACAAGCAAGCTACAAGAAGGGTGGACCACCCCTAACTCCAATCAAACCTCAAACCACCATTTTAGTACATGAAAATAGAGATTTTTAGAGGTTAAAACCAGCCTCAAAACAACATGCAAAGATGGCCAAACAAGTATTTAAATTAGGCTTAAAATATAAGTGTTCTACCTCTTAAAAACAAGATGCTATTTAGGCAAACAAGGCAAGTCAAACCAAACCAATATACTGTTCTAGAGCTCAAATAGGACCTCAAACAACCTCAACTCAATAGTGATCAAGTTTGATCAAGGGCTTATATGCAAGAGTGTAGAGAATTTAGGCTTTAAGGCATAAAATATCAAGAGAGAGAGGATTCTAGAGAGAGAGAGAAAAAAAAAATTTGTCTTCAAAATTTCCAACCCTTCACACGCAAGAGGAAGGCTTCTATATATAGAGGATACAAAATCCCCTCAAAGAGATCCAGCCATACACGTGCAAAAAGATGACTCAACCTGTGCAAACAGTTGACACAAAATATCAGAAAATATCTACTGATACACTGGTAGCCGGCAGGCCAAAATCTATGGCCGGCAGTGCATCAAAAAAACATGCTGAAAAGACCAAAACATGGTCCAAAAGTGAGATAGAATTGATGCAGGGTTTGGAAAGCTCAAACCTGTGGCGCTTCGCCGTGGACTTCGAGCGCTCGACGAGCAATCAAACTCGTCACTGGATGTACCTGCAAGAACATCTAAGTCCTGAGGACGATAAAAAATGGGGTGTCCACAGTTGGGTCAAAACTGGAATCGCTATAAGATAGTTTAAATTTTAAAATTAAAATAAATTTTAAAAGTTTTAATTAATTAATTTTTGTATAAGTTGGTTGGTCCATTGACCTAGCTGATAGGATGAACCATTTTCGGTTTGACTAATTCGTTGGTTTAACTGCGATTTTAACGATTTTATCAAAATATATTGTTAAATTTGTTTGATTCGAAATAAATTAAAGATTGACCTAATTAAAGATTAAACGACTAAGATTGCTTGATTCGAAATAAACTTCCCGCCCAAACAATTGTTAACTTTTAAACAATTAAGAAAATTTCTATTGGTTAGCTTTTATTTAACTTTTATTTTATAATCCCACATCAAGAAAAGAAGCAAAAATTGAATTGTTTCACTTACATAAAGTGAATCTTATACTCCCATTTATATAAGCAAAATGAGATTTTTAGTGAGAATCCTTATGATCAATATCTCATACTATTTTTTTTTTATTTTCTTAATTTTAAACAATTAGAAAAATTTTGATTGGCTAACTTCCATTTAACTTTTATTTTAGATAATATAAAAAAATTAAATATAATTATCATATTTTTATTAAATAGTATATTATTTTATCCCTTGCATAGCACGGGTGATATGCTAATTATAAAATAAAAGGTAAATAGAAACTAACCAATATGAATTTTCTTAATCGTTTAAAATTAAGAAAATTCAACAATTTTATAATGAAGGTTTGGAGCTCCTAGAATGCTTCTTCCTAAAAATCCCCTTTCCTTATATAATACATAGATAGATTTAAAATTATAATAATCTATCCCATGATTTATAAGTTTTAAATACAGATTTAAAATTTCATAATTATCTCATAATTTTTGTATTAAGAAGCAATAAGAGTGATGTTGAGATTATCAATATATCTATATTTTACAAAAGAATATTTTTAAGGATAGATATTGTGAGAGTTTCAAAATCTCATACAAAATTATTTTTCAAATCAAAATCTTTATGTGGGATTGTAAAATAAAAGTTAAATGAAAGTTAGCTGTGGGTGTTGATTTCCGACCACACTACCAATCAAGCACTCAGCTGGAGAACACCGGCAGAATAGATTAACCTCGAACAACCTGTCACAGAAAGATAAGAATCCCGTGGTGGTTCGTCCACCCGGGGGCACTCCGACGATCAAGTCAGTAAAATATCTCTCAAAGATAACCAATAGTGCTTAACTCACTAAACAAAGCATAAAAGACATACCTTAGACCCATGAGGGTGCCTCTCTTTTATAGCCAACACAAACCTAATCCTAATAGAAGCCTAGTTTCAATGGATTTAGGATTACTGCTAATCTTGGACTCCCAGTAGGATTGGGATAAACTCTCTAAGAGCTTTATCCTTATCCAGACTGAGGTCTTTCCTCATTCTAGGACTCTTGTCTCTTATCCGCTTATCCCGGATTCCGATATTCTCGCAGATAACCTCGGCCTAGCCGAGATCACCTCGGCGTCACGACCACGACACGTGGCACCTCGGCTGACACTTCGGCATCACCTTGGCCACGTGTTGGTACTCAGAAAATATGTCCCCACAACTGCCCCCTAGGTTCTATTATCTCGGCATTCTGAGGTGATGGAACCTATATCGTCATATCATATAACATATCGGCTATCTTGCTGTATCATCCATTTACCGAGGTCATAATACGTCGGCTTCACACGACCAGGTCCAGCCGAAGTCATTGCTTTATTAAACCAAGAACTCCAAGAGTTTTATCACGCGTATGAGCTATCACGCAAAATAAATCAACCGTTTTTGCTACATGTCTTCCCCTCACTGGATCATACTCGATACGCGCCTGTAAGTCGAATTTTTCTCGCGTGTGCCGTCTGACGCATACGTCGTTTTAGGCACATTAATTGCCTCTTTGCCGCCGTTTTTGTGTTTTAGACAAAACGTCCTTCCTCTCTCCGTCTTTTCACTTTACACCATTGTTTCTGAAGCTTTTTCTCTTTCTAACTTTTTTCCCAAAATCTACCATTGTTCAAGCTTTCCTAGCTCTGCAACTTTGGTCCGTTCACCTCTTTCGATGTGATTTTCACCGCTCTGTCGCTTTTGCAACCGTCGTCTGACTTCGGCGATCCTCACACCGGCCTCAATTTTTCTGGTAAGCCACTGTTCCTCCTGGTTTCAGTTCTTGATTTACCTCGAACTCTGTCATTTTTGCGAACTTGCTCATGTCTTTGATCATTTTAATTTATACCTTAATTTTCACCATGTGTTTGAGTATGTTTGCTTCGTGATTCTGTTTTTGTCCAATCCTTTCTTGAATATTCATACACTGCTCACAAATTTGTTCACTTTTGTCACTGTTCTTGGCCTTGAACCCTTGCACACACTCTGTCACAGTGTTCTTGATGACTCACCACTATTCTTAATTCTGAATCATTGCTTTTGTTTGTGTTTTCTGTATTTTCTCCAGATTCTTGCCTTCAATCTCCGTTTGTGTCATGACCCAAACGCGCCCCTATGGGTTTAGTACCGTAACCGGCCAATAATCCGAGATTACCGAAGGCCTGCTTAACAGTCAGACAATAATACAGAGTACAGGGGCATGACGGAAGCCAAAACAGTAAATGAACAATGTCCAATGAGCTGTGACAGTCTGTATGCAAAAAGACTCTTCATACATATATACAATCAGTGCGAAACAGTTTGTACAACATTTACAATCATCGAGGTCAGGGACTTAATCCCTATTAAGACAGTACAGTACAGTGTTATCAGTCTATACAATAATACAAAGTAGATACAGAGACAGACGGGGGAAATTAAAACACCCCTAAGCCATAGCTTGAACGAGCTCGGAACCTCGCAGTGAGACACATAGGTTGGCTTGACAAAACTAGAGTTTACCCCGACACTTCTAGCAACGGTCCGGTGCCTGAACACCTACATATTTATATGAGCAGTGAGCTAAAGCCCAGTGAATAACATAATGCGTAAAGAGGTTAAGAATGAATGTTCTTACAGTATTGAAAACAGTCAATTCAATCAGTATATCAGTTATTCAGTCATTACAGTCATATGTGGTACATCCAGTAGCAAAACAGTACAGTAGGTCTTATCAAACCGAACAGTCAGTTGATGGCCATCATATCAGTAAACAGTAGTGGTTCCAACATGGAAACTGACAGAGATCTCTGTAACAGTAACAGTAACAGTAGCAGTAACAGTAACAGTAGTTACTAAGGATGCCACAATACAGTTCACAATTAGGACATCATTCATTCAGTAATAGTATCATTTCAGAAAACAGTACAGTTCAATTGTTCAGAAGATAACCATATTTGAACATATCTTTACACAGTTGTTACTCACAGAGTTCTGGGCTACAGTTAAGCTAGAGCGCGTCCTCAGAAAGCCAATCCTACACAGTTGCAGAATGAACACACACTAAGCTACACAGTTGGGAAAATAATAACTTAATCCCTATCTTGACTCGGTGTGGTTCTACATCTATGTCCTCATTAAGATGCCTTAAACTAGGCCTAAGAATGCCTAGGATGAAATGAGGATACAAAGATGCACCTTAAAAGTATTTTCAAAATTTTCAGAAAACAGGGTTCCAGCTCGAGCGCCGATTACTCTGCTCGAGTGGACATGCAGACAAAGGTTTCCGCTCGAGCGCAGACTTAGACGCTCGAGCGTACTGCAAAACAGTCAAAAGTGCTGGATAGGTGAAAATCACGTTCGATTGGGTACTCAACATCCGCTCGAGCGTAAGACACAAGGTCCCGCTCGAGGGTCAATTACCCCACTCGAGCGAACATCAAAACAGTGCAAAATACTGGGAGCACAAATTTTACGCTCGAGCGCCAGTAACCCCGCTCGAGCGTGAGTTCAAAATATGGAATTCCCAAATTTGAACCTCAAGCTCAAATTCGACTTCAAATGTATCAAATTCGATTCCTTTGGGCCCATTTCCTGGAAAACACTTCAAAACTCATAGTTTAACATGATTCAAAGCTCAAATGTAAAAAAAAAAAAAATCAAAGCCCAAAGATAGTTCAAATAAATCCAATTTCAAACCAAAACTCAAGAACATAACTCAAACATGACATGCATGAGTTTAAACCAATTCAAAGCTTCAATTACTTGCTCAAATGAGCCAATTCCTTCAAAACCAAGATGAGTTCATGGTCCAATGCAAAAATATAAACATGCATGTACCAAATTCCATGTATTCAACCTCAAAATGCTAGGATATAAGCATGCATGCATGATTTATGCTACAATTCAACATTATAAGCCAATTCTAGACTTGGACCACTCATTAACCATGGACTATGCAAGATACAACTCAATTACACAAATGAGAGGGTGAAACACCAACCTTAAATCTTCAAGCTCAAGAAAATAAGCTCAATTGCAAAGAAACCTTCAATTCTTCAAGTCCTCTAAGCCAAACTCTCAAGAACAACTCAATTCCTCTCACTCTCTCCTCTTAGTCGGCTATGCTCTCAAGGAATGGCTGAAGAAAATGTTTTGTGGTCAAGTGTAATAAGGCTCAACATGTTTAGTTAATGGGTCACTAGGCATGGCAAGGTTGTGATTAAGTCTAAGTTTGCAATTTATCAGTATTTGATCTAATTTAACCATACCAAATCACATTTCAGATAAATATGCCATAAAATCTTATAAATTCTAATGATCATAAAACATCAATCGATTTCAGATTCGGCCGCCGATAAGACCTTCAATTCACGATTTATAACATAAAACATGGACAGATAATTAAACAGTCAAACAGATAGACATGCATTTAAAGTAGTACATTCAATCAGTCAGTTCGGTATTTCAGTCGATTCAATTACTTATCATAATCAGTCTCAGTTTAGCAGTAATCAGTGGGGTTGTCAGTAATCAGTGGTGAGAGTTATTACAGTCTCCCCTCCTTAAAAAAAGTTTAGTCCGCTAAACTCGAGTTACCTTCATTCTGGAAGAAAACAGAATTCAGAGGGAATAGTTCAAGATATCTCTTGGCCATGTCATCTTCCCTTTCCCAAGTGGCATACACACCACCATGGTTTTGCCAGTCAACTTTCACTAACGGAATCTCTTTGTTTCTCAACTTCTTATACCGAGTTATCAACGGTATAATAGCCATAGCCAAACAAGAGAATGCTATGGTTACTCTTGCCAATATCCAGTGCTGCTACACTATGTGTCGCCTGAAATCGGAAAAAGGCTACATCTATTACCTCAAGCCGAGGTCCACTGAGTACAAGCTCATTGCCGACCTCCTAGACTCAAACAAGGGTGCTGGAGACAATTACTTCATCGTCTCGGGCAACTGGGAGTTTCAGTCAAATGATGACCTCCACCTTTATCGCCTAAGCAGAACAGTTTTCGAGGAAGGAGATGGTAAGGGCCAAGTGTCACTTTTTCTTGCTCTCTTTTTTAAAGTTTTCAATACTTTGTTCTAACGTCTGTGCTCTTCTTTTTGCAGTTCTTCACCAGCCACCAAAGGGCTTTCGCAAGTCTTTCTTCCCCAGTAAGGACTTGAAGAAGCTATTGGATTTGCCAGTTCATAAGCGGAGAGCCCCCTGTAGACGTCCCCGAACGCCCCGGGAGGAACGAGCTCCTGTTCCGTTCATTTTGGGGTCACTACAGCTCAGGACTCTCAAATTTGTCACAGTTCTAAATCTGAACCAAAGAGTCCAAATCCGGCAAATCGTTTTGAGAAAACAGATTTTGAAAGAAGTGCCAAACATGGACTGCTTTGCCAGATACAGAGTCGCCACCTAAATATTTTATTTTGGGAAATTTAGGAAACCCTGACTCGGTGCCAAAGGCCACGTGTCCGTCATCACCAAAGTTGCCTCGGCTCGGGAACTTGGGTACGATTGGGGAAGGTCACTTCGTGAGCACCCCCGCTCGCCCGATCAAAGATCGGCCTCTACTAACCATGATATCTATTTTTGAAAACATTGTGTGTTCTTATTCCGGTTATTAGCCTAGGTTACTATGTGATGCGCACAGCATACAAGTATAGACTGGGTCGCCTGAATTGGAACAAAACATTTCATGTTTGCTTTTTTTTAAAGATGGTTTGCTACTCGCAAGTAGGCTTAAAATGCAGATTTTGCCACCCTCAGGTGGGCTTAGAAAAGATGGTTTTGCCACTATCTAGTGGGCTTAAAACAAACAGTTGATGATTTATTCCAATCCAAGTAACCCAACCTTCACCCACAGGCATTCAGGCAGTTATATCACATAAGCAATTAGCCTCATGGTAAGCATGCTATTCATGGCAGTCACTCACACGTATGCAAGGATGCTAAAGCATAAAACTCACCGGGTACTCCAAGCCAAAACAAAATTTACATTAGAAATCATGCATGAATCCTAAGTATACAGAAATGCCTAATGCAACACATGCAAAATGCAACTATAACAGGCTCGGCTATTCTAAACATGGCATATGGAATGCTACAGCTAACATGTATTCAATCTTGGAATTGAAATACTATGCAGTTAGTACGATGCGCCGAGCCCGGTGCATACAATACAGATGAATGATGCAAACATGCTATCATACTGTATGCTAATTTAAACATGCCCTAATCTAACTATCATAAGCGGATAAATAAAAGGGAGAAAGACGTGGGGTTGGAAGACATACAACACACACACGCACACTTATTACAGTTATGCCCTCGCGCAGAGGGTCCGAATAAATATACAGTCCCAAATGAAAGAATAATACAGTCCAAATATTACAGTCCAAATAATATACAAATTCCTAATTAATTATCAAATTAACTAAGAAAGTAAATAGAACTGGCGTGCAAGCCAGGGACTGCCTTGCTTCTGATGGATGATGCATGTCCGGGTTGTCTTGCGCGAAAATCCACTGGATGCCCCAATTAGCCTCTGTTTAGCAGTTATCCTTGGAAAACGCGCCAAGCTCTGAAAAGTTACTGATTCTTCATTTTGCTGCAACAGAGAACAGGAAAGGGGCATAGCAATGTATTTTCACAGATATATGCATGCCTCGATCCTCGTGCCACCAATCACGCATACCGAGGCATGATGGCCGAAGAGTCAAAATGCACAATTCAATATAGGATGAATGCACACGAAAACACAGCTAAAACCTAACTCCATCATGGATAATCCGGAGTGTCGGTGACTGGGGAATTGAGATACATTCCGTCACTCGGAGTACGAAACACACCTCGTTTCCCGTGTCCGAGCTAACTTCTATCCCGAACACGATGCAATATGCATGATATGCATGGATGCAACTAAGATACAGCCTAGCATGCACAATGCTATGAAAACGAGATGCCTCAAAATGCGTGCACACAGGCACGCAAACCGAGGAAATGACATACGCAATGCAAATGACATGGAAACATGATATGGGCATATGCCAACATGAGAAAGCCTCAGCCACACTCACATAGGATGCCGATGGATGAAAATGAAGTGCCTCGAAATGCGTGCACACGGGCACGCAAACCGAGGCAATGGCATACGCAATGCAAATGACATGAAAACATGATATGGGCTTATACCAACATGAGAGAGCCTCAGCCACACTCACATAGGATGCCGATGGATGAAAATGAAGTGCCTCGAAATGCGTGCACACGGGCACGCAAACCGAGGCAATGGCATACGCAATGCAAATGACATGAAAACATGATATGGGCTTATACCAACATGAGAGAGCCTCAGCCACACTCACATAGGATGCCGATGGATGAAAATGAAGTGCCTTGAAATGCGTGCACACGGGCACGCAAACCGAGGCAATGGCATACGCAATGCAAATGACATGAAAACATGATATGGGCTTATACCAACATGAGAGAGCCTCAGCCACACTCACATAGGATGCCGATGGATGAAAATGAAGTGCCTCGAAATGCGTGCACACGGGCACGCAAACCGAGGCAATGACATTTGCAATGCAATGGCATGGAAATGGCATATAAAATGCAACATGGAATTTTCAGTAGCAAAATGAGGGGCAAAACAGTCTCGAAACGAGGCGAAATGACACTCGATGCATGGAATCTCTCCCGAAATGCAAATTAGGCACATAGAATGAACTACAGCTATACAAAGGATGCATAATTGGTACATGGAATGAAAAGACAGAAGCAAGGAAGCCCTAAAATAAGCATTTTACTAGTACAAAACATGGCCAAACAGCAAGCAAAGATAGGGCAAAATTAGCATACGAAAATGGCCCTAAACATGAGATTATGAAGCAACTCACAGCTGCTAACTCCAAATAGGTTAGGGCCCTTCAACAAAATTGAAGAGGGGCCAAAAATAAGCCACTTTACAGAACTGTAAAAACTCTAAAAACAAACATAGATATGGTTAAGCTCTTATGCAAGAAAAAGGGCCAAAAGGTGGCCAAAGAGGCAAGTGGTATATGCACAGCCCAAACTGAAAAATTCCCTTCTACAACATTGAAGAGGGACCAAAAATAAGAATATTTTCAGAACTGTAAAAACTCCAAAACAATATACAAACATGCTAGAAATGCAATGCAAAATGAGGCTCAAAGGAGGCTATAACATGAAGTATGCAAAATATTCCACAAATGGCCAAAGACCCTTAATTAAACATGTTAATAAGGTCAAAATAAGGCCATCTCTAGGCCTGTAAATCGTCCAAAAATGGAAGCATAATGGGCTGCCAAAGCATGCAAGAAAATGGCATTCAAGGAGGATATTGAGGCAAGTGCAATATGGAGGGCTCAAACCGGGTTGAGCCCTTAATGAAACAACAAAATGAGCTCAAAAAAATGACCTTTTCAGTTTTGGTCGGAGCTCAAATCAATAAGCATGTATGGCTAAGAAATGATACCAAAATAAGCTCAAAAAATGAAGAACACTACTTACCCTTGAAGACTTGATTTTGGTTGCCTCTTGGCTTGAGTTTGTGGTTTCCTTAGGCCTTGGAGAACACCTCCTTGCTTCTGGAAATGGAGTGGTGGTGGTGGAGCTTGGTGTTGTAGAAGAAATGGTGGTGTAGGGCTTGGAGTTTCTTGCTTCAAAGAGAGGGATAGAAAGAGATTTTTGTATGCAACCTTGAAGGTGATTTTTTCTAACCCCTAAAACAAAGGTTGGAAGCTGGTTATATGGACCAAAAGGAGGGGGAGTATGGAAGGAAAGGGTGGGGGGAAAGGACCAAGGCTTTCTCCCACAAAATATCCCCCGGATACAGATCTTTTCTGGGGGAAAAGGCTATACAGCTGTAAAGTATGCTGTGTGAGGAACATGGCCGGCCCATTTTTGGACTTTCAGGTGGTCGGCCGGCCACCTCCCCTAGCCGGCCAGCTAGGGGTCAAAAGGGTCAACTTCAATTAGTGGCCGGCCACCACAAAAAGGTGGCCTCCCAGGTCTCCTCTTCACAACCCTGTGGTTCGAATTTGGAAACTCTGAAACAAGAGAGAGAACAAGCCATTTTGAGGAGGGGTTCAAAAGGTTCAAATGGAATTAATGGCCGGCCATAAACTTTTAGGGTCCTCCCATGTGTGTACAACACAAATATGTGATTTGGGGTTGAAGAAAGTGGCCCCAAGGTGTTCAACATTGGCTCGGAATGAGGGGTTCAAAAGGGTCAAGTGGAATTAGTGGCCGGCCACCAACTTTTAGGGTCCTCCCATGTGTGTACATCACAAATATGTGGTTTGGGGTTAAAGAAAGTGGCCCCAAGGTGTTCAACATTGGCTCGGAAGTGCGAAAAACGGGTGCCGGAGGGCGAAAAATGGAATATAACTGGTTGCCAAGATAATTGCTGGCCTCCCACCCTCCAGTGACCTTCCCGGTGATGAAACAGAGGCACCTGCCAAAAATGAACGAAAACCGATGCAAAACGAATGCTCGGGGGCCAAAACACGCAGTTCGGGGTCCCGAAAATTGCCTGTTAAGCACCGAAAGTGGCGTTCGGCCACGAAGTGGGTTTCTCCGACCCCAGTGTCCCTTGAAAGGGAGTAAATAAGATGTATGCCAAAAATCAAAGCAAACAGAGATGGTTAGGCGGTCCCGAACCGAGGCACACGGCCAATGGTCCCAAAAAATCGGAAACCGGACTCCGAAATGGGCAAAATGGCCTGCGGCCACAAAATGTAGCCCACGGCCACTGAGAGATGGTCTACGGGACCTCTCTCTCCCCTCGGGAAAAGAAACAAAGAAAACCGAGTCTGGTTCGCGAACCGAGGCAAGGCACAGAAGAGGGTTCGGAAGTCCGGAGGCGGGGCTCACGGCCGCGACTCTGAAACTTCTGAACGAGCACAATATGGAACATCACCAAGCGCTCAATCGGTGACGTCTGAGTCTTAAGGTCGGTCAAAAATGGGGTGTCTACACCCCTCTGCTACTCAACTTCATTCCCACTTACAAGTCGGTTCTTCCCGACGTTCCAAAGAAGAAGAAGAAGAGTCAGTCTCCTCCGTCCAACAATACTCCTCCAACAGCTTCATCATCTCGGCCAGATCAAGTATCGACCTCTGATCCAGTGGAGCAGCCGTCAACCTCAGCTTCATATCTAATCCCACCATCCCAACGTCAACGCCGCCGTAGGACTGTGATTGTTGCCGAGATGGGTCGCAAGAAGGTTGTCACTAAAGATCTTCTAGCCGACATCCCAGTCTCAGTTGACACTCAACCAGCACAAACCCAGCCTCAACCAAAGCAAAAATAAAAAAGGCTGAAGAAGGCTCAGTCAAAGGCAACGGTGACTCAGATTGATACTGAGGACACCTTGCCAATTTCAAAATTGGTTTCGAGCGAGAAAACCCCCTCCGTCTCCAAGAAGAGGCCTGCCGAGGCCGAACCATCCCAATCAACTCGGTCAAAGAGGCCGAGGTCCGAATCCGCCACAACCTCGGGGCCCTTGAAAGTAGATGCCCCCTGGGCTCCCCCAATCACCATTGAGGACAAGCCGGTGAGAGCAGGTGATAGCACGGCTAACCTCGAAGTCGGTGTCGCACTCTCTACGGCTTTGCTCCTTCCAAACGATCTCAACAGAAACACCGAGATGAGCGAGTATGAAAAATTTGCTCTGATGCTCCAGCGTTCCGTTCAAGTAAGTCTTTCACACTTGGTATTTTTCTTTCTCTATTCCTTCATACTCAGAGAATTTTTATTAACTTTTATTCTGCTCATTTTTTTCAGGTGATCCAGCATGCCCATTTCTTCTCAATGCAAGCTTTTGAGGTGAGGAAGGAATTGGCCGACAAGATTATGGAGGTCTCTGGTTTGCAAAAGACCATCAAAAAGACTAAGGCCAAAATAAAAACTTTATCTGACCAGGCTGCGACGGCCATTAAAGCTAAGGATCAGGCCGAGGAAAAGGCTGAAGCTGCCGAGGCCATTGCCAAGGTCCTTACGGCTGAAAAGATCGAGGCCGAGGAAAAGATGGTCGAGGCCCAAAAGGAGCTTTAAGTTGCCTTGGCCACCAAAGAGGCCGAGATCAAGGCAGCTGATGAAAAGGCGTATGCTGAGGGGGCAGCCAACGTCAAGGAGGACTACAAAAAGCAAGTGAGACAGGCATGCAACAAGGGTTTCACCCTTGGTTGGATGGCTGCCCTAAAAAAGCTTGATGTCCCTGAGGACACCCCCCTCAAGAATGCTGATGTGACGCCCCAAAAATCGGGAACATCAGATAATATATTAACCATTGAATATAGGGTTTATCTAAGGTTACAAGAGTAGGAAATGTCACTAATGAGTCCTTTGGCTAATAACCAAGCAAGATCCCAGGAAGGTTGGAGGAGTCAAAATAGCCTCCCTTCTAAGTCCAACCACCTTAGATAGCAAAGCTACCTTTTTGACAGATCTTGACAAGGTATTAACACAAGGCCTACATGAGTTGACGGAGTATAAGGATAGGTTACAAATGTTATATATATACAAATTACAAATCATGTCTTAAATACAACATGGGATCTATCACTCACACTCTCAAAACACGTTTAACATAACTAGTTCCTAACTCTCATAGGATAGCCATACGTCCTCAAATACTTCAGCTTTGCCTTCAACCAGCCTAATAGTCTTCAATACCTGGCATGAAACGCCGTGAGTTTTGAATGCCCAGTAAATGCACACACACCCCGTCCCTTCTTCCCAATCCAATATACCATCACATTTATAGCAAGCAAGTAGTGAAGCATGATATTCAAGTCAATAACAGCAATTTCAATAATAGAGGAAAGAAACATGTCATTCAAATAGATAATAAAGATTATAATGATAGTGGTTAGTATTCTAGAAATCCCCCAAAGAGATTTCATCCTCCCAACCACAAGAATTGGACATCGGACTATTCAGAACTCCCCATTTTGCTGCTTTGTTGCAGAACTAACCTTGGATGCCTACCAACGGTTATATACCACGTAGCGCCAACCGCAGGGCCTCAAAAGGGACAGCAAAAAGAAAAAGGTTTTATCTCCTGAATCTAACCTTATCCTTCCAAAAAAGTTTTATCTTCCTGAATGTCCCATCCGGACCCAACCTTATCTCACCAATCAAACCATCGCAAAGAGTCCGAATACGTCTGTTCCATTCCAGGGTTTACGTGACAACTGCTTTTGCAAGACTTAAACTTCAATTAGGGAGCACATCCCATCAATCCATACATAACACATTATCATCTCTTCATTATTCAAGTGATCAAAAACCCAATACCATCCCAATTAAGTTTTCCGTTTGGATCAATGTTTTAAGTCAAGTTAGTACAAACTCAACAAGATAGTAATATCCACATAAGCATGAGATTCATTAAAATGAAGAAGATAAGGAACTTAACCATAACACATGAAACATCATACCAGGACATGATTATAAACTAATAAGCATATTCATAAACACAAGAGCATAAAACACCCATGTACAACAAGATTTCCAGATTCAATACCATTGAAAGATTAAAATCAAAAGGGCTATTTTAGATTTTTACCAAACTCGGCCTCCCTATGGTTCGTAGAGAATTTAATGTAGTTTTCAGAACATGTTTCGGAAATGCGATAACTTTTCTAGATTTTTAGTTATTTAAGAAACACTCCAGCGCTGTCCAGATTCGCCGACCATTACGAAAATTTGATTTTCTTACAAACCGCTCACTGTTTTTCAATGAAACTAATTTTAGTTGAAAGATAACTCCTTAAGGAAGATTTTGACATAAAATGGAGGTCCAGAATAATTTTCTACATTTTTCTAGAAAATTTGAAAGTTGAATGTGAAAATAGATTTTTAAGGCACAATGCCCAAAACAAGAAGATTTGTGAGAAAGGGATCCACTATGGGAAAATTTTCATTTCTTTTGTGATGAAAACATGATAAATAATATATATTAAACTCAGAAAATTATCTTGAAGGTGTGCCTTTGGAAAGTTTGAGAGATTGGTATGAAAAAGATAGTTTTGTACCGAAATGAGGAGAACTACAAGAGGGGTAGAATTATGGCTCAACTCTTATCATTTTTAACACAAGGAAATCATTAAAACACATCTGAAAACAATGTTTAGAATCCTTAAGAGCGTGTATTTGAAAAAGGAAAATGAAAGAGAGAGTTGTGTTGTGGCTTACTTGCTAGGCTTGAACAAGATTGCTCTCCTCTTCCTTCCTCTCCCTCTCAAGACTTCTCTCTTGCTCTCCTTTCTCTCCTCTAGGCTGAATGTATGTGAGTGTGTGTTGTTTGTGTATGCCATGCTAGGGGGGTGGTTGTATTTATAGGCAATTTTGGTGTAAAAAGGCATAAAGGCCCACTAGTTGGAATTGGATTGAAAAATTTGGATTTACTTGGAGTCTAATGGAATAAGGAGTGATTAGGGAACTTAATCATGTGATTAGACAATATTTAGTTGGCCTCTAGTTGGAATGGAACTAGTGTTGGGAACACAACCCTAGATTTAAGGGTACTAGGTACTAGAACTAGAGCTTCTAGAATATCATAATTACAAGTCTTGAAAATTGGTCCCTCACATTCTCCTAGGTTGGCCGGCTATGGGGAAGAGAAATGGGGAATATTTTAGTCAATTTTTGAGTACTATGGACATATTCCCAATGTATATAGATAGATCCATAAATTGATTTGATGGTACTATAGTATATAAAAAGTACATATACTAGTTTGGGGCAAATCTTGAAATTAATAAAAGAAGTGAGGGCTTGGAATTAAACTCATGTATTGGAACCTTATTTATGAATTTAATTATGATCTAGTTAGGTCTAATTTAAATACCTTCTAGTTAGAAGTACACTCATATATATAGTAAATCTTTATAGGTACCAAAGTCATTATTGCTCCAAGATTTGAAGGGATTTGTTTGTACTAAAGTACAATGATTATAGCCTAGAAGGTATGATGGCTAGCCGTGTACTCAAGGTTTGGGGAGATTTTCCTATTTATTTTGTGTACAAATTCCATAGATATTGTGTACAAAAAGATTTGATGAATAAGAGGTACAAATATATATATATATACAATGGTACTAACTTGGGGTCAATTTGTGATTTAAGTAAAATATGAGGGCTAAGGCCTTAATTTATGAATTGGAACATTTATTTCATAATAGAATTTAACTAAGTTAGGGTTAGAGAATCTAATTCGGTTTGAATTTCTTGTTTCGAACAAAAACGCGATCAACCGACGAACGTGATAAAGACCAGAAAAAAACCTAGGGTTTTCAAGCGGTAATTTCATATTTAGGGAGTCAATTAAAGTATTAGAAATTATTTCCAAGTTTCCAAAATCGATTAGGGTTTGCGGGTTTTCAGTTGGTGCATGTATTTTGATCCTAGGGTTAAAATTGCAATTAATTAAGAAGTTGAGCGATTTCAAAGAAAAAATTTAAAAGTAAGGGACCTAATAGGGTTTACAAAAATTAGGGGTCTCACAGCTGATGTCCTTCCCCTTCCATTCCCCCCCACACCAAGCCAATCTGAAGACGATTCTGAGTCTGAGGATGAAGCTTTGGTGAGGAAGAAGAAGGATGCGGCTAGGGCCACGTCCCCTACTCCAAATGAGCAAATCCTAGACTTGACTCAAGACGAGGAGGGTGAGGTTTCCAAAGACACTGTTCCTGAGAAGACAACGTCGGACCCTCCTATTACCGACAAGAGCCTTGACCAAACCCTTAAAAGCTCGCGGCTGAGAAGGCCGCCAAGATGTCTTCTCAGCAGTCTTTCGAACTTTAGACCCAACCAGCCGGGGGCGCTGAAGAGCCTTAGCTTGATGTTTTTCTCTTTTGTACTTTTTTTTTTCTTTGAAACAATGTAAGCTCTTTATGTGGCCGACATTCCATTTTTTGAATGTAAACACAACTTCTTCCTTTGAATGCTTGTATGTTTGTCTTCCCTTTATTGCTCTTGTATGACTCTTATACTTAGAATATTTTGCATATCCTCAATGTACACCTTAACTGTGTAATCTTCTCTGGGTGAAATATCTCGGTTATGCCAACCAACGGTTTACATCGGCAAGTACATAAGTACTTATCTTAATACAACTTTGGCCTTAACTTGTAAATTTTTTCACAAATTTCAACAAGTGTTTAGTTCAACTTCAACTTGTAAATTTTTTTCAAATTTCAACAAGTGTTAAACATAACCTCGGTTTAACTTCAACTGTAATTTTTTCTCAAATTTCAACAAGTGTTAAACATGATCTCGATTTAACTTTAACTTGTAAATTTTTCTCAAATTTCAACAAGTGTTAAACAAGTGTTAAACATAACCTCGGTTTAACTTCAACTTGTAAATTTTTCTCAAATTTCAACAAGTGTTAAATATGATCTCGGTTTAACTTCAACTTGTAAATTTTTCTCAAATTTCAACAAGTGTGATAACTTCAACTTGTAAATTTTTCTCAAATTTCAATAAGTGTTAAACATAACCTCGATTTAACTTCAACTTGTAACTTTTTCTTAAATTTCAACAAGTGTTAAACATGATCTTGGTTTAACTTCAACTCATAAATTTTTCTCAAATTTTAACAAGTGTTAAATATGATCTCGGTTTAACTTCAACTTGTAAATTTTTCTCAAATTTCAACAAGTGTTAAACATGATCTCGGTTTAACTTCAACGTGTAAAAGTGTTAAACATAACTTCGGTTTAACTTCAACTTGTAAATTTTTCTCAAATTTCAACAAGTGTTAAACAAGTGTTAAACATGATGTCGGTTTAACTTCAACTTGTAAATTTTTCTCAAATTTCAACAAGTGTTAAACATGATCTCGATTTAACTTAAACTTATAAATTTTTCTCAAATTTAAACAAGTGTTAAACATAACATCGGTTTAACTTCAACTCGTAAATTTTTCTCAAATTTCAGCAAGTGTTAAACATGACCTCGGTTTAACTTCAACTTGTAAATTTTTCTCAAATTTCAACAAGTGTTAAACATGACCTCGGTTTAACTTCAACGTGTAAATTTTTCTCAAATTTCAACAAGTGTTAAACATCACCTCGGTTTAACTTCAACGTGTAAATTTTTCTTAAATTTCAACAAGTGTTAAATATGATCTCGGTTTAACTTTAACTTGTAAATTTTTCTCAAATTTCAACAAATGTTAAACTAATTTTAGCTTGTATACTCTACCTTTCCAGGAACCATTTTCCAACTCTCTGCCCCCTAATGTGAACTTAAGTTTCACTTGGGTTCTCATTATGCATGTATTCCAGAAACATCGTCACGTATCGTATCAGTCAGAAGTGTAAAAAAAAATAATCAAGCTAAAATTTTATTTATTACTTCGGCTAGTAACAAAGAATAAGAAAGCCTAATGATAAAAAAATTTCAGATTGTAAGCATTCCAGGGCCTTGGCAACTCTTTGCCCTCATTATCTTCAAGCCGATATGCCCCATTGCCCAATACCGAGATGATTCTATAGGGTCCCTCCCAATTCGGGCCAAGCTTGCCCTCTCTGAGATCCTTCTTGTTGCCGACGACTTTTCTCAAGACGAGGTCACCGACTTGGAACTCCCTTGGGTTAACCTTCTTATTATAAGCCCTGGCAAGCTGCTGCTGGTATGCTGCCAGCTGAATTGCAGCTCTCTCCCTTCTTTCTTCTAGTAGATCCAGATTCGGGCTAAGAGTACATCATTAGTTCCATTCTCCACTGCCTGGGTTCTGATTCCTGGGATGCTGACCTCTAGCGGAATGACTGCTTCTGTGCCATAACCCATGGTAAATGGGGATTCTCCCGTTGATCTTCTTAGCGTAGTCCGATATGCCCAGAGTACACTTGGCAGTTCATCCACTCACTTTCCCTTTGCTACTTGCAGCCTCTTCTTAATCCCATCCAAGATGACTTTGTTGAATGCTTCTGCTTGTCTATTGCTTTGAGAAAAACTTGGGGTGGAAAAATAATTCTTGATTTTGAACTTTGCGCAGAAGCTCTTTATTAGCTTACTGTCAAACTGTGTTCCATTGTCTGCAACTAGTGCTCTTGGGATCCCAAACCTGGTGATGATATTTTTCCATATGAAGTTCTTCACATCCACGTCTCGGATCTTGGCAAGGGGTTCAGCTTCTATCCACTTGGTGAAGTAATCTGTTGCTACCAGCAGGTACTTCCTTTGCCTAGTTGCTTGGGACAGTTTTCCAACAAGATCCATGCCCCATTGGGCGAACGGCCAAGGACTGGATACTGGGTTTAGGTCTGCTGTTGGTTGATGTATCAGTGGTGCAAACCTTTGGCACTTTTCACACTTCTTGACATAGGCTTCTGCATCTTTCTGCATGTAGGGCCACCAATACCCTTGGGTAATGGCCCTATGAGCAAGTGATGTGCCCCCTGCGTGGCTTCCACATATTTCTTCATGTATTTCATACAAAAAATCTTCCACTTGTAAAGGATGTACACACCTCAAAAGGGGTCCAGTGAAGGATCTTCTGTAGAGATGTCCCTCTGCTGTCCGACTGAATCTTGCCGACTTCAATCTGATCTTGTGTGCCTCTTTGTGATCATCTGGCAATATTCCTTCTTTCAGGAATGCTACTATTGCATCCATCCAGCTTGGTCCCATGTCCACACACATTGCTTCACGCTCTATGGTCAGTGGTTCAACACTCGGGCCCGACAAGTAGTCAACCATTATCGTCCTTGCCTTTGCAGGTTGTATTGCACTAGCCAGGTTGGCCAGGGCATCAACGTGACTGTTATCATCTCGGCTAACCTGCTGTAGTCGGCAATTCTGAAACAAGGCCACCAACCTGTTGACCTCTTTTGCGTAGGCCGACATCCTCTCATCTCGGGCTGCAAACCCGCCCGTTGTCTGGTTGACTATAAACTGGGAGTCACAGAAGACTATCACCTTATCTGCCTCTACTGCTACTGCCAGTTTCAGTCCTACAATCAGTGCTTCATACTCCGCTTCATTGTTTGAGGCCTTGAACCCTAAACGAATGGATTGTTCTAGTATCTGGCCATCTGAAGATACCAGTACTACTCGTGCCCCCGCTCCTTGTCAGTTTGAACTCCCATCAACAAACAGTCGAAAAGAGTCACCGACGTAAATGCTGCAAGGCCAGAGTTTTTCTTCCTTCCTTTGTTTTGTTGCCCTCGGCTGGGCTCCTCTTTGCTCGCTTGGACATCGTTCACTTCGGCTCAACGGAGCCCGATATACGATGGATCCTGGCATGAACTCGGCCATGAAATTTGCCAAAACTTGGCCTTTGATTGCTGTTCTGGGTCTGTATTCCAGGTCATACTGGCCCAAGGCCACTGCCCATCTGGCTATTCTGCCTGTCAGATCTCCCTATTGTAATAGGGCCTTCAAAGGATGTTCAGTTAGCACCACAATTTTGTGGGCTTGAAAGTAATTGTTCAGCTTCTTTGAAGCCATTACTAAGGCCAGCGTTAACTTCTCCAAGGGTAGATACCTGGTTTCTGTATTAGCCAGGGTTTTGCTTACATAGTAAACAGCCCTTTGTTTTCCTTTTTCTTCTCGGATTACCACTGCGCTTACCGCATGTTCTGAAATTGCTACGTACAAGAACAGCTCCTCTCCAGATTCTGGATTTGAGAGAACTGGAGCCGTGGTCAGATACTTCTTCAAGTCGGCCAGAGAGACTTCGCACTCCTCGGTCCATAAGAAGTCTGTCGTTTTCTTCACTAAGCTGAAAAAATGTTTGCATTTGTCTGAGCTTCTGCTTATGAACCTATTCAGGGTTGTAGCCCTTCCAGTCAGTATCTGCACCTGTTTTGCCGATGTCGGCCTCTTTAATTTTATGATGGCCTTGATCTAGTCTAGGCTAGCCTCAATGCGCCTTCTGGTCACCAGGTATCCCAAGAACTTACCAGATTCAACTCCAAATGCACACTTCGATGCATTGAGTCGGAGCTGATATGTTTTAAGGATATCAAAGACTGCGTTTAGGTCGACCAGATGACCTTCAGGTTCCTTGGTCTTCACGACCATGTCATCGATGTAAACTTCTACTGTTCAGCCGATCAGGTGTCTGAACATCTTGGTTACCAATCTCTGGTAAGTTGCTCCTACGTTTTTCAACCCAAAAGGCATCACTCTGTAGCAATACAGCCCTTTTAGGGTGATAAACGCAGTCTTCTCCTCGTCTGGGGGGTACATGGCTATCTGATGGTACCCCCTGTAGGCATCCAGGAAACTCATCCTTCCATGCCCTAAAGTGACATCCACCAGTTGGTCAATCTTGGGAAAAGGAAAACTGTCTTTGGGACAGGCCTTGTTTAGGCTGGTAAAGTCCACGCAGACCCTCCATTTACCATTCTTTTTCTTTACCACCACTGTGTTTGATAGCCATGTCGGGTAATTTACCTCTCGAATGGCTCTGGCCTCCAAAAGTCTGTCCACTTCTTCTTCCACTGCCTTAACATGCATTAATGTCGGTCTTCTTGCCCGTTGTATTACAAGTTTAGCCGACCTGTCTACGTTTAGTTTATGGCAAGTGACCTCGAGGTCAATGCCTAGCATTTCGTAAGGCGTCTAGGCAAACACTTCGATGTTTGCTCTCAATAAAGCCTCCAGCTCTTTTTCCTCTTCTTTAGCTAAGCCCGAGCTGAGAAGGAAGAAGCGTTTTTCATCTCCCTACTAGACGAGGATTTTCTTTAGGGCTTCTTCACTCTTCTTGGCTGGCTCCTTGCCGACGTCATCTAGGACTTCCACGTCCTCGTCTTTGATCTCTACTGTCTCTGGTTCTCGTATGCTGCAGGTAGATTTCATTGCTGCCATGGAGCAGTTCTTTGCCTACAGTTGATCCCCTCTGACCTCCTCTATCCCATGCTCTGTTAGGAACCGTAATAGCTGATGCAGTGTTGAAGGTACAGCCCCCATTGCATGCAGCCATGACCTTCCCAGTATAGCATTGTAGGGGGATGGTGTGTCTATTATGGTGAATTCTATCTTCACCCTCTTGGTGCCAGCCTGCACCTCTAAGCTTGTTGCTCCCAGTGGCCATGTCGGCGTTCCATTGAATCTGACCATTAGGCTGTTGGACTGCTCCATATCGTCTGGGTGAAGGTCAAGCTCCTTGTAACACTTGACATACATGATGTCACAAGAGCTGCCTTAGTCGATTAGGATGCGCTTCACTTGGCACTCCCTAACCTGGAGGGATACTACCAAGGCATCGTTATGCGGATGTTGGACCATCTCCAGGTCGACCTCAATAAAGGACACCATTGGTCCCTGGCACTGCTCAACCTGAGGTCTTTTCTGCTGGACCTGGTACACGTGCTACAAGTGCTTTACCTTCTGGGTCTCCCCCCGAATCTCGTTTTCGTTGACTTTCGAGTGAATCACATTAATTACCCGAGGTCCGCCTTCCTGCAGTTGTTATGCTGGGAGAGGTGGAGCCGTTGGTGCCTGAGGCAGTCTTGTCTGCTCTTCTCTCGTCCTGGCCTCATCTACAAGGTCCCTCAAATGGCCTTGCCTTACCAGGTCTTCTAGGTGTGACTTTAGGGCTCTGCAACCCTGAGTCAGATGCCCATCTTCATTATGGTACGCACAATGCTTTCCAAGGCTTCTTCCCATAAACTCTCTTAGTACCCTTATTGGTGCTCTGAAGTAGGGTTGGGTTCGGATTTTATCCAGGACTTTGTGAATTGGGATCTGGAATACAGTTGTGACTTCCTGTGCGGTTCTCAGTCCTATCTCATGTTTGTCGGATCTGTTGTTACCTCCACCTCACTTCGACGAGCCGTTTCCTTTCTCTTGCTTTGCCGCCTTGATCCCTGGCGTGTCTTCCTCGGCTCTGGCATATTTCTCAATTCTGGTCGTGAGCTCCTCCATGCTTTTTGGTAATGTCTTTGCCAATGACTTTCGTAGTGCACAATCATTTTTTAGGCCGTTCTTGAAAGACACGACCGCCACCTCTTGGTTGCACTCGGGTATTCGGTTGAACACCTTATAATACCTTTTTGCGTAGGCCCTAAGGCCTTCATCCACACTGATTTTCAGAGCCATCAGGGTGTCTACCCTTAATGGCTGTAGTTTGTTTGTCACGAACCTAGCCACGAACATCTCGGCCAGGCCTTCCCAGGTCTTCACTCTTCATTTTGGCAATTTGTGAAACCAATCTGATGCAATTTCCCCGAAGGATGAGGGGAACACCTTGCAAAGCAACAGCTCATTCCCAGTGTACAATGCCATCAAGTTCAGGTATAAACGACGGAAAAGTTAGGGTCCGACTTACCATCGTATATCTGGAACCTCGGCATACTGAATCTTTTCGGGGCCTCAAATTTGTCTAACTCCACCGAGAATGGTGTTCTCGACTTAACAGGGGAAGTTACCTCGGCATTTTGTTGCTTCCTTTTGAGGTAATCTCTCAAGTCTTCTTTGGTCTGCCTAGGAGCTCAGCTATCTCCTGATTTCAGTCTTTTAGGTGCACTACTTTCAACTTCGTTGTGAGCCCTTTTTAACCTTTCTCCGTTGGTTACATCGAAGCACAACGCTTGCCTTTGAACATGCCGATGTTCTCTAGGATCTGCTTCCTTGGTATGGTGTGTCCTTTAAGATTCCTCCCTTCTCGACTCTCTTCGCTCGACCTCCCTTGAAGGCCGGTGAGAGTGTTTTTCGCTCCTGGCATGCTAGGGGCTACAGAGATTGTTTTCTGCCCTCCCTTCTGGGCATTGGCCGCTGGAATCGGCGTGTCCTGCAGCAGGAACAGTGACTGCATGACGTTGTTTTGCATCATGAAATTGACGACCGATTGCAGGTCTGCCAATTTGTTCGCCATCCCCTTCATCTCTTCATCCCTCCGTAGGCACCTGTCTTTCCATACTTGGAGGTTATCCTCGTTATAGTACCCGCTTTGATCTGTTTTCTTTGGTACGTCGCCTTCCTAGCTGAGGTCCTTTCCTCCGTGATTCTGGTCATGAGTTTCTTCCTTGCAATTGTCTTTTTCGACGTCAAGATCAACAGGTCTTCCACTCCCAGTTGGAGTGCCATCCCCAATCTTCTCTTTCTGTTCGTCGTTAGCCATCTGTTCTCCTTTCTTTCCCACAGACGGCGCCAAATTGTGGGTGTTGATTTCCGACCACACTGCCAATCAAGCACTCAGCTGGAGAACACCGGAAGAATAGATTAACCCTGAACAACCTGTCACAGAAAGATAAGAATCCCGCGGTGGTTCGTCCACCCGGGGGCACTCCAACGATCAAGTCAGTAAAATATCTCTCAAAGATAACCAATAGTGCTTAACTCACTAGACAGAGCATAAAAGACATAGCTTAGACCCATGAGGGTGCATATCTTTTATAGCCAACACAAACCTAATCCCAATAGAAGCCTAACTTCAATGGATTTAGGATTACTGCTAATCTTGGACTCCCAGTAGGATTGGGATAAACTTTCTAATAGCTTTATTCTTATCCAGGCTGAGGTCTTTCCTCATTCTAGGACTCTGGTTCCTTATCCGCTTATCCCGGATTTCGGTATTCTCGCAGATAACCTCGGCCTAACCGAGATCACCTCGACGTCACGACTAGGACACGTGGCACCTCGGCTGACACTTCGGCGTCACCTTGGCCACGTGTTGGTACTTAGAAAATATGTCCCCACATTAGCCAATGAGGATTTTTTTAATTGTTTAAAATTAAGAAAATTAAAAAAAATAGTATGAGATATTGATCATATGGTTTCTCCATAAAAATCTCTTTTTGCTTATATAAATGGTAGTATAAGATTCATTTTTTGTAAGTGAAACAATTTATTATTTTTTTTCTTTTTCCCGGTGTGAGATTATAAAATAAAAGGTAAATGGAAGCTAGTCAATGAAAACTTTCTTAATTATTGAAAATTAAGAAAATTCAATAATTTTAGAATGATGGTTTGAAATTCCTAGAAGGTTTCTCTCTAAAAATTCCATTTTTTCTTTATATAATATATAAATAGATAGATTTTAATTTTTATTGAAATTTTTTTTATGTTTATACTATGTCTTTTAATTTTATATTTATTTTTATATTTATCAATATTTAGTGTCATGTCCTTCGCCAAATGACACCTACACAACACGTTTGTCAATTTAAAGAAGTTATTCTCACCTAAACAAAAAATAAAAAAAAATTAAATGTAATTTGCGGATACGAAAAATAGAATTAATATTTAGGATATGTTACACTAATTTTCTCTCTTAAAATTTGGAGGAAAAAAAAAAATATATATATATATATATATATAATAAATTTCTCTATTTTTGATATAAGTACACGAACATAGGGAGGGTAGGCACAACACCGTGATGTAGTCAGTGGGGCATTTTTTTTAATCTATTTCGATGATTTGAAAAATTCATAGTATAGAGTTTGTTGAGTAAATCATACATGAAAAGAATCAAGTTAATTAGATATCTTTAGCCCACAATAAGACCATATTTATGTTTTTAAAAAAAATAAACGGTTAGCACAATTTTGATAATTTTATAAAAAAAAAATAATTAGTGTTGGATTATGGGGTTATGCATGTCCGATTAACTTTATTTTTTATATGGATGAGGTACTCGACGAACTCTATAATATGAATGGTTTGAATCATGAAAATATAATTGAGATAAACCTCAACCAGGGCATCACAACACAGTGTTATAACAACACCTCCCCCTACCCTAATTATACGTACCTTCCTTTTAGTAAAACTAAAGAGACTAAAAATAATATAAATGATGTGAACACACAAAAATAAATAATCTAAAATTTACATTTCAATGTAAAAAAGATGATAATATCATTTTTTTTTTAATCCTTATGACTAATGAATTTTCGATGACAATGAGATTAAGTGTTATGTGAATTACAAACTTAAAAAAACATAATATAATTATATTAAATTTGTGAGACTTATCATATTTTTTCAAATTTTAAGAGAAATTAATATAATCTATGACATAATCATGGACACAAAATAATATTTACAATTTAAAACTTACAACTCCAACTCGTTAGGCAGCATTCAATTTTACTATAAAAATGTAAAAAAAAAAAATCACTAAAAAATCAAAAAATTAATAAGCTATACCAAAAAATTAAAGATTATCTATCCTTTTTTCTTTTTGTATATTTTTTCATAAAAAAATCAAAAAGTCATTCTAAACATATTAATTTTTTTAATCTCATATTTTAACTAAAAAATTACTAAAATAATTTATTTTCAAACAAGGTCTTGTATCATTAGTTTAGAAGACGATCAGTCTTTAGTTTTTCCACGATGATGATTATTGGCCCAAGGACCTCCAATAAGAAAATTTATATCGTGGTTCAAGGTATCATATAGTGACTAATCATAAATCACTATGTCCTTATTATTTTTTAATTATCTAACATAAAATTGTGAGTCTCACCGTCTCCACTAATTACAACATACCTGAGGTACCATGTGACCGTACTCTAGAACTACCAAATAACTTCTCCTCAAACAAGGGTTTTTGGTCTTAATTTTTTTTTTCACGCAAAGATCTTGTTCTATTTTTTTATTACATCAAAATACGTCAATAAAATATATAATTTAACAACTTAGATTTAAAAATAAAATTACACATGGCATTAAAACCGTATATTTTAAAATGTTTAGTTTTGCTTAAACATGAAACATTAATTATTAAATTATCATCATCAGATGACACTACAAGAAATTGCACGTTTGGCACTAAATTTTTAGTCGCCAAAAGTAAGGATTTTAGTCGCCAAAATAGTTTCCCGACTAAATATTTTCGTCGCTGGATTTATTGCGGGAAGATTGTCAGGAAGGTATTGGCAACTAAAAAATATTTAGTCGCCAAAGTCCTATAAAATGGCGACTAATGTTTTAGTAGGCAAAAGTAAAAGGTACTGGCGACAAAATAACTCTAGTCGCTGATGAGGCAAATTGGCGACTAATCTGTTAGTTGCCCAAAGGATACTAATTTAATTTAAATCACATCTTCAGCTACTAAATGTTTTTGTCGCCAAAACTTCAAGTATCTACGGCGACCAAAGTTTTAGTTGCCAATAGTATTGTTTTAGCTACTAAATGTTTAGTCGCGGAAAGTCTGTTTCTTTTTTAGCTACTACATAGGTTAGTTGGCCAAAGTCTAATTTTTTTTAGCTACCAAAGGTTTTGTCGCCTATGATATAATTATTATGTTTTTGGCAGCTAAATATTTAGTCACCAAAAGTGTTTTTCTTTTTTTGGCTACTAAATAATTAGTCGCCTAAACTGTTTTTAATTCTTTTTAGCTACCAAATATTTAGTCGCCAAAAGATTTAATTCATTTTTTGCTACTAACTTTTCAGTCACTAAAAATATTTAACTCTATTTTTCACTACCAATTGTTTTGTCGCCAAAACCATCATTTTATGTTTTTATTTTTATTTTTTCATTTTAATAAACTTTTCCACAACCTGTATGTATCCACCGCAACCTGTAATAGGTATACAAACAAAACAATATTTATCTATTATCACCTATTCCATAACGCATATTTCACTTACAACCATCAAACAAAAAAGAATACCTTTTAATGTAAACTTATATACAAACCAACTATATATACTCCAATTACAAATAATAACGTCATACATAACAAATACATTACCAAAAGAATGTCCACCATACACAAAACTATTTTTACTATACTATGCATTGTAATATGTACCACGACAAAAGGTAATCTATATATACCACGGCAATAAATACAAGTTTCATGTCAAAAGTATTATGTACCCCACCAAAAATTATATGTACGATTCATCCAAATTCCACACAAAAAGCAGAGGACGACAAAAAACTTCCCAACTATTTAAAAGTGTAAATTATCCTCCGTACAAACAAATGGAAGATCCACATGTCAATGCCAAATGCCATCTACAAAACAAAAATTACACCCATTAGTTCCATATAGCATTTCAACATAAGACCACGAAAAAAAAAGTTAATAGATCTGTAAAGGGATTTTTTTGTTTTCTATTTTTATTTTTTGGCTGAGGTGGTTTCATCCCTCAATCATAATATTTTAAAAAAGAAATTAACATTATTGAAATGTTAGGAACCAAAACAATGCAAAGTGCACAGGATTAAAAGTCCATTGGCATCCAAAAAATGACAATCAATGTAAGGTTGTGTAGCATATATATTCAACAGTTATGAGGAAAAATGTAGCCCCTTAAAAATGACAATCAATTTAAGGTTGTGCAGCATATTAAGCAGTGACAAGAAAACATGTAGCCCCTAAAAAATTACAATCAATGTAAGGTTGTGCAACATAGTCAGCCCCGAAAGGCCTTTTTCGACGTTGTGATCTCTAGTTACATTGATGATTGCTGGTTTATACTCTTTCTATCCCATTTTATGTGTCCTAGTTGACTTTGCTAAAAAAAAAAAAACCCTTAAATTTTGAATGGTTAAATTGCAAGGATGTCAATTGTATTTAAATATAGTTTGAAATAAGGAAGTAATGGTTAAAATTTTGTTAACTTCTTAAACTAGGACACATAAAATGAATTTTCAAAAATGGGGAGTTGGAAACATAAAATGAGATGGAGAGAGTATTATAAAATTTTAATTATCACTTTTCTAGACAAAACATCTATTTTTCTTGCATCCTAATTTGCATTATTCTAAACAGAGAATAATGTTTTGGTGTTTCCCACTTTTGAAGTCTTGTCAATTTTCAATTTTCCTCAAAATGCAATTGTCTCAATTAAATTATTTGGATTATTGCATCTGTAAGGGGCTTTATCGGGTTTGTAATCAACTATATTTTTTAACTTGAGCTCCTATTTTGTTGCAAATAGATAGAAGTTAGGAATTAGTTAACCGATTGGTGTGTGCATTAACTAACTCTAGTACTAATTAAGTGTACCTATTTGCATTTTTAAGTAGAATTTACTATGAAATGACTCAAGGACTTCAGTTCGCCAATATTGATATACCATTTTTTCAAGTGTCCCAACCAGATTGTCATATATATTCTTTTCTATGTGCATGACATCAAGGTTATGTAGAAGCTTCAGTGTTTTCCAATAGGGTAGGTCAAACAAAATGCTTCTTTTTGTCCAGTTCGGAGTTGGATTTTCATTCCTTTGTCTTTTGCGGTTGTTTGGATGTTTTTCATACGGTCTGTAGTCCCCAAATTAATTTGCTCCAGTATTTGTTCTCCCGATAACTCCACAGGTTTGGACCAATTCTCAATTTCATCGTTGAAAAGTTTACTTCTTCGCCAATTATGGTTCTCAGGTAATTACCGCTGAGCACCCATAAATCCTATCTTACTTCGCAAACTTTGAGATGATGCATCCATGTTACAATTAGGGCAAGCCAAGTAACCTTTTGTACTTCAACCAGACAAGTTACCATATCCAGGGAAGTCATTGATGGTCCACATGACTGCTGCATGCATTGTAAATATTTGGCCGTTTGAGGCATCATATGTTTGCACACCATGCTCCTACAGATAGGTTAACTCCTCTACTAATGGTTGCAAGTAAACATCGATGTCTCTTCCAGGTGCGGATCGTTCGGGAATAAGCAATGACATCATGACAAATGGATCCTTCATACAGTTCCATGGTGGTAGATTGTTAGGCATTAAGATTACGGGCCACATGCTGTACGATGTACTCATATTTCCAAATGGATTGAAACCATCCATGGCAAGCCCTAGCCTTACATGCCGAGGATCCGCAGAGAACGTAGGATGCAGCCTATCAAAGTCCCTCCATGCCTCACCATCAGCTGGATGTCGTAATACTCCATCATACACACACTTATCTTTGTGCCATCTCATATATGCGGCTATTTTTTTCGACATGTACAATCTCTTCAACCTCGGTGTCAAAGGAAAGTACCTCAATATTTTGTGTGGAATTTTGTTACCCGTCTTGTCGTTCAACTTGTATCTAGACTCCGTACATATAGGGCAATTCTCTAATGTTACTTTGTCCTTCCAAAATAAAGCACAATCATTCTTGCATGCATGAATGGCCTCGTATCCCAAACCCAATTCACGTAAGAACTTTTTCGCTTCATAAAGGGTTCATGGAACAGTTTTATCACACTTCGGTAGAATGTCATTGAAAACTTGCATAACCATATCAAAAGATTTGTTGCTCCATTTATTGTACACCTTGACATGAAGCATCTTAGTTACGAAGGACAAGATGAAGAACTTTTCACACTCTGGATATACTTTGCGTTGAGCATCATCAAACAACTTCATGAACTTCAACAAATTGTGCCTCTTCGAACTAGTACGTTTTTGGAGCCTTTGGCCGCGCGCCTTGTCTCGGGACCGCTTAACATTCTCCGTTTGGCATGGTTTTTGAACCACACCTTGTTGCCTCTGCCTAGAGGAACACTGTGGTCCGGGAGACCACTTTTGTGGTTGCATACCACTTTTGGTGCTCGTCAGCTAGTTTTCGAGGCTTTCGGCCGCGTGTTTCGCCTCTCGATTTCTCGTCTTGCATCCGCTTTGGTTTGTTTTTGGTACAAACCTTGCTTTCCTTGTTTGGAAGGTGGTACAAGGGTGGGAGACCAGTATTTCTCCTGGCCGACCACTTTTCCTTTTTCCAGCTAGTTTTCTTGTCAGATAACTGGCTTTCTTGGTCTTTGGACCATCTTTTCTGGTCGACCACCACACCACCACACCACCACCTTGCATTTAGTGTGTTGACCTCTCCCACCTATGGCCGACTAGTTTTTGCTCTGGTTGACCACCTAAAGTGGTCGGCTGACTAGTTTTTGCGCTGCTTTTTGGCACCTTTTTGGAGATATTTTAGGACAGCTGGCACAGCTGGAGAGCATTTGAGCCATCCTCCATACACGTGTATGGAGGGATGACATTCAAGCTTAGTTTCTCCAAAAAGCTTTGGCTTTCCTCTTCTATAAAAGGGAGGCTCCTCCTCCCTCCTCCAGGTTTAGATTTTTTTCCCCAAGAGAGTTACATATAGCTTTGTCTCTATATCACTCTTATTCTTCATTTTTGTGTTCAAAAGTGTAGATTTGTCTTACCTTAACACACAAACACACACTCAAACACCATCCTTTTGCTACTAAGGTGCTTAGGGGTTGATTTTGGTGTTCTTGGGTTGCCTTGAGCTTGAAAAACCTGTTGGAGTTGCAGTTATAAAGAGGGTATTCAAGGGTGAGCTTTTGACCTTTAAATCCCCCTTTCTTGCTTAAGCTTTTAGCCTATCTTGCATGCTGTTTTAAGCTTTGCTCATAACTGATAAAAGTTCTATTTTTTCATGCTTAAAAAGTTTGTGTAAGATCACTTTTGTGTTTGGGGTTGTTTACCCCCTCTTAGGCCTTGTTTGGCCTTGTTTTTTAGCCTTTTTTGTGAGCTTCGGGACCACATTGTGTTGGCCTTCTCACCACTAAAATCCAAGAGGATTTCAGTGGTGGGGATGGTGTTTTATGGTTCTAAGAAGGAGAGGGTCGTCCCCTCTTCTTGTGTCTTCTTTACATGCCTTAATATGCCTCATGTTTGAGCACCTTTACTAAGCTTGTGTTAGCTTGTTCTTAGCATGTATTTGTGGTTATTTTTCTATGTCATACCACTAATTTTGCTTTATTTGGTCACTCCATGCATGGTTAATACACTTGTAGTGTAAATCACACAAACTAACTTTATATGCCTCATGAAGTAGCATGTCATTCTAGCTTGTTTTCTTTCCATTTCAGCATGTTTTTGGTGATTTTTTGCCATGTCATGACTCTGTTTTGGTTTGGTTTGGTTAGCCTTTGCATACTCCTTGCACTTGTAGTGCAATCCCATGAAATAGCCTAACATGCATCGTGTTGTGACATGTCATTCTAGCATGCTTTTGGCTTAACTTCATGAAGCTTTTGCCCATGTTTTAACATGCTTTAGCTCTGATTTTGGTTGTTTTGGCCATGCATGACTTGCTTTGTATAGCTATAGTTCAATCTAGCTTGTTAGCTTTGTACACCAAGTCCACTAGCATGCTCTACTTGGCTTATTTGAATGATTTGGCATCACTTGTTATGTGATTTCAATCCATGTAGTGTGGCGATACACTTGCATCTTTCACTCATTCAATGCGTTGGAGAGTTTCCCCCTTTATGCCTTAACATGAATCATTGCGTATGCCTTCATGCCTTTGCTTATGAGCCACCATTTCAGTGTTTATTTGGGGTTATTTTGCCATGATATAACTCTAATTTTTATTGCTTAAGTCATTCCATGCTTGGTTTTAATAGGTGCAGTGTAATTCGCCTTATTTGCCTTGTATGAATCATGCCTTATGCCCTTCATGCTAGCATGTTTTGGCTTCCTTCCATGCATGTTTTAGACTCATTCTAACATATACTAGGACTATTTTGGGTTGCCTTGGTCACATGCTTCATATTTTGTATAGTTGTAATACAAATGATCTTACTTGCCTCAAGCTTTGAGCACCATTGCATGCTTCATTTATGTTGTGTACATGATTTGGCATCACTTAACATGACATTTCAGCGCTTATAGCATGCTTATGTTCCCATTTCATTCATGATTTAAATGCTTTTAAGGGTTATGCATTATGGCCTTGTTATGGCCTTAGCTCGTATGCTTGCATGCCTAGGCCTTCGAGCCCTCGTCTCAACATGTTTTGGTCCTTGTTGTGACCTACTTGAGCTCTGTCCATGCTTAGTTCATGCATTTGTGCCATATATTGCATGCCTCCTTTGTGTTGCTCTTTGCTAGCTTTCATGCCTTAGGACCCTAGCATGCTTTACTTATGTTGTTTAAATGATTTGGCATCATTTCTTGCTTCATTTCAGTGCACTTAGTGTTGTTACACTTCCACTCCTATCACTCATTAAGCACTCTTAAGAGTTGTGCTCTTTGGCCTCTTTGATGGCCAATGCATTATGCATGCATGCCTTGCTTTATGTGCCTTCATTTCATCACCAATGGCCACTAATTTGGGCATGACTGAGGTCTACCCCCCTTTTGATTTAAGTCCATTGATTATGCCATGTATATTGCATTGAGTATGCCATATTTTTTCATTGCATTGAGTATGTCATCTTATATTGCATTGTGCATGCCATGCGGTTATTTGCATTGTGTATGCCAAGTTGTTCTTCGCATTGAGTATGCATGTTTCTAAAATTGATAAGTTGCCCTTATTGTATTGCATTGGGCATGCATGCAGTAGCATCATTCGCATGTCATTAGCTTTGTTAAGTTGATCATGTCACGTTGCATTGAGTATGCTAAGTTGTTGTTTGCATTGAGCATACCATGCTTGCTTGCATTGTGTTTGGAATATAATGATGAAATGGGAAACGAGGGACATTTCATACTTAAAGTGATGAAACATGCCTTAATTTCCGGTCGCCGACACTCTTGATCATACATGATAGAGTTTTAGGCTTTATGTGTTTACTTGTGCATTCATTTTACATTGAATTGTGCAAGTTTGCCTCTCGGCCATCATTCATGAAAATGCACGATTGGTGGCCCGAGGGTCGAGACCACACCCCCTTGAGTTCATCACATGATAGGGAGGGTGGTTATGCACACATATCTTGCAAATACATTGCCATGCCCTTTCTTGCTCTCTGTTGCAGCAAATTGTAGTTCAGCAGCAACAACTGGCTGGCCAGCCAGAAAAAGTAGCTGACCGATCACTTTTCTGGTTTTTCAACAACCAAAAGTGGTCGGCAAGTGTTTCTAGGGACCAAAAGTGGTCGGCCACCCTCCCACTGGATTCCTAAGGTGGAGTTTCATCTTTCTGGAGCTTGGTGCAAGTTTCTGTGAACAAATGAAAACAGAGGCAAATCGGGGCATCGCATTGGATTTCCGAACGAGGCGACCGAGCATGCATCCAGTCTTCTCCCTCTGAGAACCTCCTGTTTTTATTGCTTTCCTTATCTGCCATGCTTAGATAGCTAGCTTTTGCTTTGGTTTGTACCCTTTAATTAGTTAATGCATTAGCTATTCAATTCGTTTTGTAATAATTAGTTAACTAGGATTAGTTAATTAATTTGTTGTAATAATTAGTTTAATTAGCTTAGATTAGCTAGTTAGCTTCTTATTTGGTCCCTCTCTCGAGAGAGCGTATTGTTGTAATAAGCGTGCGTGTGTGTGATGCATGTCTTCCAACCCCCATTTCTTTCTCCCTTTTACTTAACCGCTTACGATGGTTAGTTTTAGGGCATATTTCATTTAGCATACCTTATGCTTGCATGCGTGCATCCATTTATCTGTATTGCATGCACCGGGCTCGGTGCATCATACTAACTGCATTGTATTTCAATTCCAAGTTGAATACATGTATCAAGTTTCATTTCATATGCCATTCTAGAATAGCTGAGCCTATTTTAGTAGCATATCGCATGTATTGCATTAGCCATCTTAACATGAACTAGGATCATGCATGATTTCTAACTAGTTTCTTGTTTTGGCTCGGAGTATACTGTGAGTGTTTACGCTTTAGCATACAGCATGTGTGTTATTGACTGCCATGAAAGCATGTTTTCTATGAGGCTAACTGCTTATATGCTATGTTTGCCTGAATACATGTGGGTGAAGGTTGGATTACTTGAATTGGGACAATTCATTAAAATCCGCATTTTAGCCTACTTGCGAGTAGCAAACTTCAAACCATTTCCAAAACAAACGGATATGCAATGCTTTGTTCCAAATTAGGCGATCTAGTCTATACTTGTGTGTTGTGCGCATCACATAGTAATTCTAGCTAATTAATTGGAATAAGAACACATGTGTTTTCAAAAATAAGAAATCATGTTTCGTACAGGCTGATCTTTGATCGGGCGAGCGGGGGTGCTCATTAAATGACCTTCCCCAATCGTACCCAAGTTCCCGAGCCGAGACAACTTTGGTGATGACGGACACGTGGCCTTAGGCACGAGTCAGGGTTTCCTAAATTTTCCCAAAATAAAATATTTAGGTGGCGACTTTGTATCTGGCAAAGCAGTCCATGTTTGGCACTTCTTTATGAAAATCAGTTTTCCAAAACGATTTGTCGGATTTGGACTCTTTGGTGATTTATCGATCTCACATCGCACATTGTGAGATTAGATTCAGAACCTTGACATTTGAGTCCGAACTGTGGTAAGCCCAAAACGAACAAGACAGGGTTCTCCCGGGGCGTTCGGGGCACGTCCACAGTATCCTATTTTTATAGCTAGCTCTGACCTGATCCCTGTAGAAGCCTTACCTCAATGGACTTAAGCTCAATGCTCATCCTGGACTTTCACCTAGATAGAGATAAACTCTTCTTGAGCCTTATCCTTATCTAGACTGAGATTCTCTCCTGTTCTAGGAGTCTTACCCCTTATCCGCTCATTTCGGATTCCGGCATCTCTGTAGGTAACCTCGGCCTAGACAAAATCACCTTGACATCAGGACCAGGCCACGTGGCACCTCGGCTGGCACTTCTGTGTCACCTCGGCCACATGCTGTCATTCACAAAATATGTCCCCCTAACTGCCCCCTAGGTTCTATTACCTCAGCAACCTAAGGTGATGGAATCTACATCGCCTATTTGCATGTTTATGTCGGCTAAAATTCATTCTTCCCTTTCAACCGAGATCATGACTCGTCGGTTTCAAGTATTCAGGGCTCAACTGTCCACTTTTAACAATGATCAAGACTTAAGAACCAAGTTCCTTGAGTTCTTAAACTGAAATCGTTCCTTCAACCAAGGTTTTTGCTTCATTAAATCAAGAACTCCAAGAGTTTTATCTGCTCATGAGCTATCATGCACGATTTTTCTCAATTGTTTCCGCCACGCGTCCTTTCCTTATCAGTTCATACCTGACACGCGCTATCAGGTCGCGTCGCTTCTGTGCATACCGCCTAACAAGCACGCCATCCAAGGCATTTCAATATTGTTTGCCACCTTTTCGAGTTTTAACAAAACTCTTTCTTCTCCCTCCGTCTTTTCACTTTCACAAATTCAATTTGCCTCGTCTCACCCTCAGACTCTCTCTCTCTAACATTTTCAAATCCTCCATTGTTGCGTTTACGAGCTCTCTGCAACTACATTCTTTGTTGCCGCCGTCACACCACTCATCATTTGACTTTGATCGCTCACATTGTCTAACTCCAGCGTATCTTACTCCGGCTTCAATCGGTAAGTCCTCCGATTCCTTTTTATTTTAATTCTTCATTACTGTTTATTATCCTTGTCCATGCTTATATGACTTCCTTTTGAATTTTGCTATACGTTTCACTTCACACTTATTTCTGTGGAATCTGTATATGCATTTGTAGTTGTCTTCTGTTTCTATCTTCATGTTTTGGTCAACATTTCTCATTTCTTGAATCTGTTTACCATAACATAATATGTTCTTGAATTTGAGAGTGTGCATATTGCTTCTAGTTTTTGCACACTGCCTTGCACACACTCACTCATTGTTCTGCAAATTTATGATTTTCCTGACTCTTAAATCTTGGCTACCTTCTTGATTTCTGAATCATGCTCCTTTTTCTGCTTTTTCTTGTTGTATTTCTAAATTTTTCCCTCAGTCCCTATTTCTGTAGTTTCTAGGATTAGGATTTGCCTTTAGAACCTTGTTTTTTTAGGAAAATCGAAACAAGTCCCTCTTAGACCTCCAAAAGCCCTTGCACAAGTCCCTCTTTAGGTTTTAGCCAAGGTATTCAAACCTATATCCATCATTCTGTTATCCAACCACTTATAGCTGAGATAATGGGTAGGTTCAGGTGAAGGGTAGATACCCCAGAAAAACTTGAGCACTTTAGGAGAGAGTTTTCTATCCCAGCCGACGTCCAGATTAGGTTAACTAGGGAGGAGGATTCCATCATGTCTGACGGAGACTCTATGCCCTTCCTCGTAGTTGCCTTTATAGAGTGTGGACTTCGGTTCCCCTTAGACACTCTTTTTCGTGAGGTCCTTCATTATTACAAACTTAACCCCATGCAACTTGCCATCTACTCATATAGGGTTATCAATGGTATAATCAAACTGACACACTGAGAAAAGGCTAGGATCGCTTTAGCCGACATTCAGTATTGTTATACCATCTGAAAAAGGCTACATTTACTACCTGAAACCCAGATCTACTGCATACAAATCATAGCCGACCTCCTAGACTCCAACAAGGGTGTTGGAGATAATTACCTCATCGCCTCGGGCAATTGGGAGTTTGCTCCTGATGATGATCTTCATCTCTTCTTTCTGCGTCGATTGGTGCTTAAAGAGGGTGATGGTAAGAACTGAGTCATCCTTTTAATCTATTTCTGTTAGGACTTGTCAACTCATATATCTCTTTCTGAATGTTTTTTCTTCTTGTTCTCTTTTGCAGCTCTTCCTCAGTCGACGAAGGATTTTTGACAAACTTTTTTCATTAGTAAGGACCTGAAAAAGCTACTAGACTTGCCAGTTGAAAAATGCGAGGCCCCATTACTGCTCGATTACATTCCGACCTACAAGTTGGCCCCGCCCGACGTTCCCTGCCGAAGCAAGACTCCTTCTTTTGCCACAACTCCTCCAGCTTCTTCATCACCTAGGCCAAACCAGGCCTCTTCCTCAGATCCAGTTGCGTTGCCATCAACCTTTGCCCTGCAACTTATCCTGACATCCCAGCACCGACGCCGACATCATGCCCCGACAAATGTACCAGCAGGCAGGACTTGTAGCCGTAAACGTCAAGACTCAGAGGCATCGGTTTACGATCCAGCAAACCCACCAACAACCTTGCCAGCAATTCATTTCGGCACCAAAGTTACCCTCGCTGCTATAGCCAAAAACATGGGCCAAAAAGCTGTTATTGAGGACCTCTTGGCCGACTTGCCAGAAGTGGTCACCGTCACCTTTTCTTCACCATCTCAATCTCAACCCAAACCAAAACAAAAAAGGGTAAAGAGGGCTAAGGCAAAAGCCTCTGCCACCCAAGTTGAATCTAAAGATACAGTACCAATCTCAAAGTTTGCCGAAATCGAGAAAATAGCCTCCGTTACCAAGAAGAGACCTGCTAAGGTCGATCTAACTGATACTACTCGATCAAAGAAGCCGAGGTCTGAAGCTGTGGCAACCTCGGGTGCATTTAAAGCTGATGAACCCTGGGCCCCAGCCATCATGATTGGGGATTGGCCAATGAAGGCTGGAGACAGCACTATCGACAGTATCGAGGTCAGCGCCGCTCTCTCCACAGCCGTGCTCCTTCCAACTTATCTCAATCGTATGGCCGAGATCAATGAATATGAAAATTTTGCTCTGATGATACAGCATTCCGTTTTGGTAAGTACCCAACACTTGGTACTTTTGGCTTGTATTTTAAGTTCATCATACTAACTTGTTCGTTTCTTTCTTTGTAGGCTATCCAGCACGCCCATTCTTTCGCTATAAAAGCCCAGGCTTTCAAAGAAGAGTTAGTGCACAAAACCAAGGAAGCTGCTGGCTTTCTCTCATCTCTAAACAATGTCGAGGCCAAGATCAAGGTTTTGCTGGATCAGGCCAAGGCAGCCAGACGAGCCCAGGACCAGGCCGAGGAAAAAGCTGAGGCGGCCGAGGCTGTAGCTGAAGTGTTAAGATCTGAGATCAAGGATGCCAAGGAAAAAACTGTCAAGGTCAAGTCAGAGCTCCAGGAAGTGCTAGCCGTGAAGAAAGCCGAGATCAAGACGACTGATGAGAAGGCATTCTCAGAGAGGCAAGCTGTAGTCCCTGACGTATACAAAGATCAAGTCAACCAAGCCTATAATTGAGGCTTCTACCTCGGCTGGACTATAACTCTCAACAAATTATCTGTCCCCATGGATTCCGACCACTGAGATATCAGCAAACTCCAAGTGCCTTTCCCTCCAACTTCCAAAAAGTCAAACAGGGAGACCGACGAGGAGGAAACTGACACAGAGGATGCCGAAGAAGAGGTGGGGGTCACTGTTGGGGCCAAGTCTCCAATATTGAATGATCAAGTCCTGGACTTGACTTATGATGAGAAGGAAGACTTGGCTTCCAAGGCTTCCTCTCCCAAACAAACAACTTCTGAGGCCGATGTCCAGGCTGCCGAGAAGAGCTTGGACCAGACCTTGCTGGAAATCGATACCAAGATAGCGGCGGAAAAGGAAGCCACCTTGCCAACTGAGGTCCACACAACGCCAACAGCCGAGGTTGAGCAATCTGAGACCAGTGCCCATGTCTCAAACATATAGAATTTTCTTTTCTTTTAATCTAAACATTTCTTCTTTCAGTTGTGCCTTCATTTTGTTTGAACAATTTTAAGTTTCAATTTGGCCGATGTGCCTTCTTTTGTACTCGAACGAGTTTTTTTTTTGCTAGGCCGAAGTGCCTTTTTGCCTGTGAACAAGTTTCATCTTCTGAATCCAAGTCTTATATTTCTTTCTAAATGTTGAATGCTTTTTTTCATGTATGCTTACTATTTTTCTTCTATGCATGCTTCTATACTGAGAATATTTTCTACATTTCTTCAAAGCACAGCTTAACTGTGTAATCACCTCAGGGTGGGGTACTGTAGACACCCCAATTTTAACCGCTCGTAAGACTCAGGCACTTTATTCTGAACACCCGATGATGAAAGTTACACTATGCAATCTTTTGAATACTCAGCGAAGAAATTTGGATTCAAGCTCTAATCCCGAACCTTGCACCCCATTTTGGCCAAACTATTTTAAACCAAAACCCTTTTTCTAAATATTTGTCCAAATGCTTCTATGATGTTCCGAGGCTCGCATTTCATTTAAAACTGCACTTGTCGGTAAACCGAGAAAGGACAAAGTGGAAATAAATGAAAGGGAGGTGAACTCTTTGAAAATAAAAAAATATTTAAAACATCTTGGTTAAAGGTTTGGAGTTGAAGAAAATTGGAGGTAAGTGAAGGAAACTAGTTGGGGAGAAGTTAGGTATAAAACCGTTAAGAGAAAACTGAGCAGCCTTCATTAAATCAGGCTTATCTCTTTCTACGCTTAGAGTTTAGCTGTGAGGCTACCACCATTGGAAAGAGGACTTCCGGGGCTTCATTTTAGACTCAAGAATCTCCTCAAACCGAGTCCGGATGAGTGAGATATGGCTGTTTGAAGTTAGGCATAAATCTGATTAGGTCAAAACTGAGCAACCTTTACTAAAATAGACATATCTTTTAGCACACTTAGAATTTAGATGTGTGGACACCTCCATTGGAAAGAAGACTTCCAGGGCTTCATTTTAGACTCAAGAATCACCTGAAACGAAGTCTAGATGATGGAGATATGCCTGTTTGAAGTCGGGCCTAAATGCAGATTCTAAAGTCCGATCAGACCTCACCGAGGTCATGCCGCCCCTTTTGACTTTTCAAAGCTGTCCAAATGTGCTGATATTTTGAGGAGTAGCAGCTCAAGGCCTATAAATACAAGGCTCAAAGTAATGTTTTAAGGGAGAAAAAAAACATTATCAAGAGTAAAGAAAACAATATCAAGCTAGAAATATCATATATCAAAGAGAAATATTAAGTTAGAAATATCAACAAAGAGAAATATCAAGGTGTTAGAAGTTGAAACCATCTTTGTTCTTCCTTGTTCTTCCATCCATCCATACCATACAAGAGCTTGAACTTGGATCTTGATTTGAGAATTGAAAATCATACTCAAACTTGAGGGTGCTTTGGAATCAAGTTTGATTTACAACAAGAACACTTCTCTACAAGAGGTGAAGCCTCCTTTGTTCATCTTTTTCTTGTGTTTTCATATTATTTTGGTACTGTTTTGAGGGCTGAAACTTGTGATTAAAAGCTACCCAAAGGTGGAGGGGTTAATCACCCTTCTTTGAACCTTATTCCAAGCTTGAATCCTTGTGTTTCCCACTTGCTTTCGCTAATTTTTCCCACTGTTTTGGGGCTGATTTGAGATTGTTTTTCAACATCTAAACTATGTGATTTGAAGTTATAAAAGTGGAGGGATTAGCCACCCTTCCTTCTACTTGTTTACTAACTTGATCCTATTTAATTTTGCTCGCTTTCTATAGCTTAATTTCAGCACTATTGTATGCCATTAGGGGGCTGTTTAATTTATTTCAATGATTTATGTTTTAAATATCAAGTTTGTTTGTACTAACCAATTAATCAACTTCGCAGATCATCTTTGCAACCTCCCTCCATTCTTTACTTATTTCGATTAAAAAGTTGTGAAAAATTAAGATTGTGGTTCAAGTATAAGAAATGAACTCTTCCATGCTTAATGGTTTAATCTCTTCGGAGGTTCATTACCAAAGGTATAAAACGCTCTATGCTTAATGGTTTAATCTCTTTGGAGATTCACTACCAAAGGCATAAAACATTTTATGCTTAGGAGGTTCATTACCAAAGGTATAAAACGTTCTCTGCTTAATGATTTAATCTCTTTGGAGATTCACTACCAAAGGCATAAAACGTTTCATGCTTAGGAGGTTCATTACCAAAAGTATACAACACTCTATGCTTACTGATTTAATCTCCTAGGGGATTTACTACCAAATGCATAAAATGTTCTATACTTAACGGTTTAAATTCTTTGGAGGTTCAATACCCCAAATGTATACATGTTCTTATACTAAAGTACATTCTTTTGTTTTTCATTTCTCTTTATTCATCAGTGTGTTTACTTTTAAGGGACTACTTGACCCTTGGAAATCACCAAGAAAAGTGTCATTATCACTTATTATCAAGTTTGGATTTCAAGTCTTTATCACTCAAGTTTGGGTTTTTCTAAGTCATTATCACTCTTTTGAGTTTGACTAGTCCTTGTTGCACATCTTGAGTTTCACTTGGAATCTCTTATCGCTTGTAAATAAGTTTGACTCTTCTTTTATAATTTCCGCTGAAGAAAATAAGATTTGTTTCTCGAGTTAAGTTGATGCTTGTTTCTCTTTATTGCGTTTTGGACTTAGTGAACGTAAATATCACTTTTGCACAAACAGGAAAAAAGATAAAGAAACGGAAAGGTAATAAAAAAGGCTAATAAAATTGGTTAAAATTGGATTACAACCGACATATTGAACCAATATGATTAATTGAATTCAGTCGGACGTTATACCGAGTTTATTGTGTCAAGGCTTGTCTTACATCAATTCATGATAATTTGATGAACCTTGAAGTGTCCCTACTTCCTTTCTTGAATTCACTTCATGATAGGAGGGAGGGGTGGTTGTTTATTCATTGAATTTATTGATCATTGTCCAAATTGTATCTGAGATCATCAAGCAATCAACTTGCTAATTGATGGTTTTGGAGATGATTCCAACCCTCTCTTGAGTATTTTTATGATAGAGAAGGGTAAAAAAAAAAAACAAATATGGCTAGGAATACCCTGTCTGCATTGTTTCACCTCAGGTACAAAAAATAGATTTCCACAAGAAAACTAAGTGTTGGATTTATTTGGGGCTCGACTGAGTTGCATTTTGGGGTCAGCAAGGCTCCAATAAATTGCAAAACAATACACTTTTGGTCAAAAGCAGTAACTAGGGGTGAAACAGAACAAATCCCAGCAAGGCAGACAGAATAATTCCTGAGGAGCATCGAGCAATCATTGCATATTATTATTGTAATAAATTAGACAGCCCCTTTCATTTATTATTCATTCTACTTTGTAATAATTATTTGTTCGGACATTTGGATATTCGGACCCTCCATCGCGAGGACAAATATGTAATAAGTTGTATATCTTTCAACCCCCATTCTTTCTCCCTTTTTATTTTCATTGCTTATGATGGTTAGATTAGGGACATCATGTTTAATTAGCATTTTCCATGATTTGCATCCATTCGTTTACATGCATAAAAGTTCGGCTCATCATATTATTCAAATGTCAAATTCAAACTCCTTACTTGCATACACGCGCTATCACATGCCTTGAATTGACTCACATGCCATACTAGTAGCCGAACCTTAATTGCACGTTGTATGTGTTGCATTTGTCATTAAATTAGGATCATGTATTTTTTTCTAACTATTTGCTTTCTTTTCGGACTCACCTTCGGACATTAACGTAAACATTTTTACTTTAGCATATTGCATAAGTGTGAATGCTGTCATATCAAACATACTACCATGAGGCTAACTGCTTATTTGATATAGCTGTTTGAATGCATGTGGATGAAGGCTAATCACTTGAAATTGGGATACTTTGATTCATGTATTTATGAGATCACCATTTTCAGTGATACATATTCAAAATATTTTTTTTCAAAACAAACATGAAATCAAATGTTCCAACTTTTCGTGAAATTAGTCTATACTTGTATGTTACGTATAGAAAAAGAGCATATACTATACATAAAAACCACATCATGATTAGTAAAGGCCGATCTTTGATCGGGCGAGTGGGGTGTTCAATTATTGACCTTCCCCTCTCATACCTAAGTTCTCGAACCAAGACACTTTGGTGACGACGGACTAATGGCCTTTGGCACGAGTCACGGGTTTCCTAAATTTCCCAAAATAAATATTTAGGTGGCGACTCTGAAATCTGGCAAAGCAGTCCATTTTTGGCATTTTATTCAAACATCGATTTTTCAAAAGAAATTGTCGGATTTGGACTCTTTTTGTGTTTCCACTACTTTATATTGCACGTGTGAAATCAGATTCAGAACGAACACAAGTGGAGTCCGAACTGTAAGGGCTATTCATTCTTCCGAAAGGGAGCGCGAGAAGCCAAGCTACAGGTACCTCAGATATAAACCTTGACTATTTGTTTCGGCCAACACTTGGAATACCTCGGCTAACACTTAAAAATATTTCGAAATATTTTTACGAGTGCTTGTTTCTTTAAACTTATTTAGTCAAGTTATTATCTTCTATCAAAACTTCACCCTTCCAACCTTTCCAAGCTTGGCAACCTGGTTGGTCGTCTTGGCTAACTTCAACTTGTAACTTTGTCTGAGATTTTAACAAGTGTTAAGCCAACTCTAACTTGTAAATTCTTCTTAAAAATTTCAACTTGTCCTCAACTCTTAAGTTTATCATTCCAGCTCCCTGCCCTCTAATGTGAACCTAAGTTCCACTTAAGTTCACATTATGCATTTATAGTCTTTCGCCGAAGTCAGATTCAAACAAAGACTAGCCGAAGTGTTCAACCTTGGTTTCTCTGTTAATCTGACGAAAGCACACTTAGCTCCATTCTGAGTTTAACTCTGCCGACATAGCAAACCTAGATTAATTCAACTTAGTTCAACTCTATTATATGCAAGTATAATTCAACTCTATCGTATAATAAGTCTAAGTTGTTCGTCATGTTTCATTTAGAAATATCGCCAACTTATTTCAACTCTATTATATGCAAGTATAATTCAACTCTGTCATATAATAAGTCTAAGTTATTCATCATATTTCATTCAGAAACATCGCCAACCTAGTTCAACTCTAATATATGCAAGTATAATTCAACTCTGCCATATAATAAGTCTAAGTTATTCATCATGTTTTGTTTAGAAACATTGCCAACTTAGTTCAACTCTATTATATGCAAGTATAATTCAACTCTGTCATATAATAAGTCTAAGTTATTCCTCATATTTTGTTCAAAAACATCGCCAACTTAGTTCAACTCTATTACATGCAAGTATAATTTAACTCTGCCAAATAATAAGTCTACATTATTCGTTATGTTTCAATCAAAAATATCGCCAACTTAGTTCAACTCTATTATATGCAAGTATAATTCAACTCTGCCATATAATAAGTCTAAGTTATTAGTCATGTTTTGTTTAGAAATATCGCCAACTTAGTTCAACTCTATTATATGCAAGTATAATTTAACTTTGCCATATAATAAGTCTAAGTTATTCGTCATGCTTCAATCAGAAACATCGTCATAGAACTGGTTAGTCCTATCTCACAAATTTAAAAATCGTAAAAATCAAACTAGCATGCTTTTATTACTTCGGCTAATAAAATTATAACATAAACTTCGAAAACAAAAAACTAATGATAAAAAAACTTCAAGTCGCAAGTGTTCAAGGGTCTTGGCAACTCTTTGCCCTCAGTGTCTTCAAGCCGATATGCCCTATTGCCAGTAGCCGAGAGGATTCTATAAGGCCCCTCCCAGTTTGGGCCAAGTTTTCACACCCTGGGATTCTTCTTGTTGCGGACGACCTTTCTTAGGACGAGGTCTCCAACCTTAAATTCTCTTGGGTTGACCTTCTTATTGTAAGCCCTAGCAAGTTGTTGCTGGTATGCCCCCAACCGAATTGTTGCTCTCTCTCTTTTTTCCTCCAGCAGGTCTAGATCTCGAGCCAAAAATGCCTCATTAGTCTCATTCTCTACTCCTTGGGTTCTAATCCCTGGGATGCCGACTTCCAGTGGGATAACTAATTTAGTGCCATAAGCCATGGCAAATGTAGACTCCCCAGTTGATCTTCTCGGCGTAGTCTGATATGCCTAGAGTACATTAGGCAACTCTTCCATCTATTTTCCCTTTGTTGCTTCCAGTCTCTTTTTGATCCCATCCAAGATAGTTTTATTGGATGTTTCTGCCTGACCATTGCTCTGACGGAAACTTGGAGTAGAGTAGTAGTTCTTGATTTTGTACATTGCACAGAAGCTTTTGATTAGCTTACTATCAAACTGTGTACCATTATCTGCTATTATTTCCCTTGGGATGCCAAATCTGGTGATGATGTTCTTCCATATGAAGTTCTTCACATCAATATCTCGAATCTTCGCAAGGGGTTCAGCTTCTACCCACTTTGTGAAGTAATCAGTTGCTACTAGTAGAAACTTCCTTAGCCAGTTGCTTGGGGCAGTTGTCCAACAAGGTCCATGCCCCACTGGGCAAATGGCCAAAGGGTGGATATTGGGTTCAAATCTGCTGCTGGTTGATGTATTAAAGGTGCAAACCTTTGACACTTCTCACACTTTCTAACGTAGGCTTCAACATCCTTCTGCATGTAGGGCCACCAGTACCTCTGAGTAATGGCCTTATGAGCAAGTGATCTGCCCCAACATGGCTTCCACATACTCCTTCATCTATTTCGAACAAGAAGTTTTCAACTTGGGAGGGATGCACACATCTCAAAAGAGGACCAGTGAAAGATCTCCTATAGAGATGGCCATCTGCTGTTAGGCTGAACCTGGCCAATTTCAACCTGGTCTTATGTGTCTCTTTTCGGTTGTCTGGCAACTTGCCATCCCTAAGGAACATCACTATTGCATCCATCCAACTTGGTCCCATCTCCATACACATTGCTTCGTACTCTGTGATTAGTGGTTCCACACTTGGGCCTGACAAATAATCAACCATTATTGTCATTGCCTCTTTTGATTTCATTGCACTAGCCAGGTTAGCTAAGGCATCGGTATGGCTGTTATCATCTCGACTAACCTGTTATAGTTAGTAATCCTGGAACAATGCTAGCAGTCTAACAACTTCCTTGACATAAGCTATCATTGTTTCATCTCGAGCTGCGTACTCGCTTGTTGCCTGATTCACAATAAGTTAGGAGTCACAGAAGATTACCATCTCATCGGCTTCCATTGTTGCTACTGACTTCAACCCTGCGATTAGTACCTTATACTCTGCTTCATTGTTCGAGGCCTTGAACCCCAAAACGAATAGACTGTTCTAACATTCGGCCATCTGGTGATATTAATACTACTTCTGCCCTGTTCCTTGACAGTTTGAACTTCCATCAACAAACAGGCAGAAGGAGTTGCCGATGTAGATGTCACAGGGCTTTGGTTTTTATTCTTTCTTCTGTTTTGCTTGAGTGGGGTTCTTTGGTTCCAACTGGGTTTCTTCTTGCTCTCTTGGGCACCTCAAGCCGCGGCTCACCGGACTCCGACGTGGAATGGCACCAGGTGTGAACTCGGCCACAAAGTCGGCCAAAACCTGGCCTTTAATTGCTGTTCTAAGCCTAAATTCCAACTCATATTGGCCCAGTACTACTGCCCATCTGGCTACCATGCCTTTCAGATCTCTTTGTTGCAATAGGGACTTCAAATGATACTTAGTCAGTATCACGATTTTGTGGGCTTGGAAGTAGTGATTCAATTTCTTTGAAGCCATTACCGAGGCTAGTGTCAATTTTTCCAGGGGTAAGTACCTGGTCTCTACGCTTGCTAGGGTTTTACTCACATAGTATACTGCCCTTTGTTCTCCCTTCTTTTCTCTAATTACCACTGCACTCACTGCGTGCTCTAAAACTGCCAAGTATAAGAATAGTTCCTCCCCAGGTATTGGATTCAAAAGAACTGGAGTTATTGTCAGGTACATTTTCAAGTCGGCCAAGGTGACTTTGCACTCTTCTATCCACAAAAAATTTGTGGCCTTCTTTAACAAACTAAAAAATAGTTTACACTTATCCGAACTTCTGCTTATAAACCTGTTCAGGGCTGCGGCTCTTCCAGTCAACATCTGCACTTGTTTGCCGATGTCGGGCTTTTTAAGTCAAGGATGGCCTTGATTTGATCCGGGCTTGCTTCGATGCCCCTTTTGGTAACCAAGTATCCCAGGAACTTACCAAACCCAACTCTAAATGCACATTTTGAAGCATTGAGTCGGAGCTGATATGTCCTCATGATGTCAAAAAATGCCTTCAAGTCGGCCAGATGATTCTCAGGTTCTTTGGTCTTCACGACCATGTCATCAATGTACACTTCTACTGTCTTGCCAATCATATGTCCAAACATTTTGGTTACTAACCTCTAGTAGGTTGCCCCTGTATTTTTCAGTCTGAAAGGCATCATTCTGTAGCAGTACAGCCCTTTTGGGGTGATAAATACAGTCTTCTCTTCATCAAGGGATACATTGCTATCTGGTGGTATCCCTTGTAAGCATCCAAGAAGCTCATCCTTCCATGCCCTGAAATGGCATCTACTAATTGGTCAATCTTGGGAAGTGGAAAACTGTCATTGGGACAAGCCTTATTCAGGCTTGTGAAATCAACACAAACCCTCCACTTGCTATTCTTCTTTTTTATCACCACAGTGTTGGACAACCAAGTAGGGTAGTTCACCTTGCGAATGCCTTTGGCTTCCAGTAGTTTGTCCACTTCCTCCTCATGGCCTCAACATGCATCAATGTCGGCCTCCTCGCTCGCTGGATGACAGGTTTAGCCGACCTGTCCATATTGAGCATATGGCATGTGACCTCGGGGTCAATGCCTGGCATCTCATATAGCGTCTAAGCAAATACTTCTATGTTGGCCTGTAAGAAAGCTTCCAACTCCCTTTCCTCATCCTCGGCCAAGCTTGAGCCGAGAAGGAAGAAGCGCTCTTCATTCCCTTTTTGGACCAGAATTTTCATCAAGGCTTTTTCACTCTTCTCGGCTAGTTCTCTGCTGACATCATCTATAACTTCCATGTCTTCATCTTCAATTTCTGCTGCTTGTGTTTCTCGTACATTACAGGCGGATTTCATTACTTCTATGGAGCAATTTTTTCCCTCTAACTTTCTCAATTCCATGCTCTGTTGGGAACCACAACAGTTGGTGCAGCGTTGAGGGAACATCCCTCATTGCGTGTAACCCTGGCCTCCCCAAGATAACATTGTAGAGGGAGGGAGTGTCAATTATTGTAAACTCCGTGCTTACCTTCCTAGTGCCCGCCTGCACCTCCAGATTTATTGCTCCCAAAGGCCATGTCGGTGTTCCATTGAACCCGACCATTGGGCTGTTGGACTGCTCCAAATCATCGTGATGAAGGCCAAGCTCCTTGTAACACTTGACATAAATGATGTCACAAGAACTGCCTTGGTTGATCAGAATGCGCCTTACCTGGTATTCTCGTTATGGGGATGTTGCACATGTCTAAGTCTGCATCAGTAAAGGACACCATTGGTACCTAGTACTCGTTTGTCCTAAGCCTCTTTTGCTGGACCTGACACACGTGTTGTAAGTGTTTCATCTTCTGGGTTTATTTATAAAATATAAACACAACATCCATGAAACTAACAACATAAACTCATAAAAATTAATTGTAATCTAACTTACATATCCCACATTAAAAATATATATATATATATATAAAATAAAAATTACAATGACATCTACTTTAGACAACTTAGTTGCTTCATATATCTTAAACAAGTGGAAGTATATCAATCCCATTTGGTTCAACCCACCTCCAAAAAATAAATATTGATTTCCTTTCACTGTTTACTTTGTTTGCTTTTCTGGCACGATTGAAAGAGTTTCACACTTCCTCATATGTCCAAAGCATGTAAAACATAATGTCCATTAGTACTTCTACTTTCACAATTGCACTTTATTGATGATTATACTCAAATAATTTTGTTTCCTTATACAAGAACTCAAATTCATCCTTCAATGTGTTAAAAGATTAATATATTTCAAAAGCACATGGCAATGAATTTATTAGTGTTTAGTATCATTCTCATTAACCTTCGAGTGGATCACATTGATCACTTGAGGTTCTTCTTGCGGTGGTTGTGGCAGAGGTGGTGCTACTGGTGCCTAGGGTAGTCTCGCTTGCTTTTCCCTCGTTCTGGCCTCATCTACTAGGTCCCTCAAGTGACCCTGTCTAACCAGATCTTCCAAATGCGCCTTCAGGGCTCTGCACCCCTGAGTCAAGTGCCCATCTTCATTGTGGTAAGCACAGTGCTTCCCAAGACTTCTCTCCATAAATTCGCCAGGAATCCTCTTCGGCGCGCTATAATATAGCTGGTTCTTGATCCTTTCTAGAACTTTATAAACCAGGATTCGAAACACACTGGTGACTTCCTGTGCCACCCTCAAACCTATTTCTTGTCTATTAAATCTAGTATTACCTCGGTCTTGCTTCGGCGAGCCGTTTCTCTTTTCTTGCTTCGGTGCCTTTGTTCTAGGCGTATCCTCTTCTGCTCTGGCATATTTCTCAATCCTTGCCATGAGCTCCTCCATACTTTTTGGCAGAGTCTTTTCCAGTTACTTCCAAAGCATGTAGTCATCCTCCAGGCCGTTCTTAAAAGACACGACCGCCAACTCCTAGTTACATCATGGTATTCGATTGAACACCTCATAATACCTTTTGGCATAAGCCCTAAGGCTCTCATCCTTGCAAATTTTCAAAGCCATCAGGGAGTCTACCCTTAATGGTTGCAACTTGTTCGTAACAAACTTGGCCACGAACATCTCGGCCAGGCCTTCCCAACTCTTCATAGTTCCTTTTGGCAACTGGTGAAACCAATCCAATGCAATTTTCCCAAAGGATGAGGGGAACACCTTGCACAACAACGGTTCATTCCCTGTATACAAAGCCATTGAATTTAAATATAAGTCGACGTGAAAATTCAGATTGGACTTACTGTCATATATCTGAAACCTCAGCATATGAAACCTTTTTGGGGCTTCAAACCTATCCAACTCTACCAAGAACGGTGTTCTCGACTTGACGGCCGATGTGACCTCGGCATTCTGTCGCTTCCTCTGGAGGTAGTCCCTCAAATCCACCTTAGTCCGACCAAGAGCTCAGCTATCAATAGATTTTAGCCTTTTTGGTGAGCTGTTCCCGGTGTCGTTATGTGTTCTCTTAGACTTTTCTTCATTCACCGTATCGAAGCAAAGTTCCTTCCCTTGAACGTGTCGATGTTCTTTGACATAAGTTCCCTTAGTACGAGGCGTCTTCTGAGACTCTCTTCTCACCGACTCTGTTTGCCCGGCATCCCGTGAAGGTCGATGTGAGTGTTCCTTCACCCTATCATGCTGGGGGATTGCTGGGATTACTTTCTACCCCCCTTTCTGGATGTCGTTCTTGGCCATTGGAATCGGAGTGTCCTTCAATGGAAACGATGGTTGCATAACGTTGTTCTGTATCATGAAGTTGACAACCAATTGTAGGTCTGCCAACTTGTTTGCCATTCCCTTCATCTCGCCGTCCCTTGTAATACTCATCTCGACCTACCTTCTTTGGTGCATCTGCCTCTTAGCTGACATCCTTCTCCCTGGGATTTTGATCCCGTGGTCCTTCATCATAGCTTTCCGCCTCTATGTTAGGATTGGCATTTTTACCACTCCCACTAGGGATGTCGTCCTCAATCTTCTCTTTCTGCTCGTCGTTGGCCATCTATTCTCTTTACGTTCCCATAGACAGCGCCAAATTGTGGGTGTTGATTTTTGACCACACAACCAAATGGGGAACTCAGCTAGAGAGCACCGGCAGAATAGACTAAGCCCAAACAACCTATCACAGAAAGATAAGAATCTGACCGTGGTTCATTCACCCGGAGGCACTCTGACAGTCAAGTCAGTAATCGATATCTCTCAAAGATAGCAAATTGTGCTTAAACTCACAAGAAATGACTTATTGTTCATCGATCAAAACATACCTCAGACCCACGAGGGTGCCCGACTTTTATAGCCAGCTCTGACCTGGCCTTACCTCAATGGACTCAAGCTCAATGCTCATCCTGGACCTTCACCTAGATAGAGATAAACTCTTCTTGAGCCTTATCCTTATCCAGACTGAGATCCTCCTTTGTTTTAGGACTCTTGCCCCTTATCCGCTCATCTCGAATTCCGACATCTCCGCAGGCAACCTCAGCCTAGACAAAATCACCTCGGCATCAAGACCAGGCCACATGGCACCTCGGCTGACACTTCTGTGTCACCTTGGCCATATGTTTTCATTCACAAAATATGTCCTGACACTTACTAATATCTTACTTTGTGGCCGAAAGAAAAAATTTAAAATAAAAAACTATTTCACTTTTCATTTTTCATTGTAATCAACCTATATATTTTAAGTCAAATTATATTGTCACCCTTTCTTCAATCTGCCTATCTGACCTTGATGAACTGTGACAATTTTTTCCACTCATTAACATCGGGGAGCGGGGTCACTGCTGTGCCCCCTCCCTGCTGTGCTCTGCTGTGCCGTGAAACGGCACAGTTTCATCCCCTTTTTTTTTTTTTTTCTTTTTCATGCTCTCACACGGTTTCATCTTTTTCTTTTCTTTTAATTTTTTTTATTTTTTATTTTAGAGTTTAGAGTTCAAGATTTAGGGTTTAATTTTAATTTTTTTTTTATTTTAGGGTTTAGGGATATATTTTTTTTATTTTATTTTAGGGTGTAGGGTTTAATTCTTAAATTTTTTTTATAATTTTTTTATTTTAGGGTTTAAGGTTTAGCATTTAATTCTTAAAATTTGTTTTTTTTATTTTAGGATTTAGGATTTACGATTTAATTTTTAAGATTTAATTTTTTTATTTTAGGGTTTAGGGTTTAGGGTTTAGGTTTAATTCTTAAAATTTTTTTTTTTCTTTTACGGTTTAGGGTTTAATTCTTAAATTTTGTTTTTTATTTTATTTTAGGGTTTAATTCTTAAAATTTATTTATTTTTATTTTAGGATTTAGGGTTTAATTTTTTAATTTTTTATTTTATTTCAGGGTCTGGGGTTGGAAAAAAAAAAAGTGAAATTAAACTCTAAATCCTAAACTCTAAACTCTAAAATAAAATTTAAAAAATTTAAAATAAAAAAAAAAGAAGATGATGAAACTGTGTGAGAGCATGACAAAAAAAAAAAAAAAAACACAGCAGGGAGGGGCCACAGCAGTTAAAATAAAAAAAATTAAGAATTAAACCCTAAACCCTAAAATAAAATAAAAAACAAAATTTAAGAATTAAACCCTAAACCCTAAACCGTAAAATAAAAAAAAATTAAGGATTAAACCTAAATCCTAAACCCTAAAATAAAAAAAATTAAAAAATAAATTTTAAAAATTAAAACCTAAATCCTAAATTCTAAACTCTAAAATAAAAAAATAAAAATAAATAAAAAAAGAAGAAGATGAAACTGTGTGAAAAAAAAAAAGGGGATGAAACTGTGCCGTTTCACGGCACGGCAGAACACAGCAGGGAGCGGGCACAGCAGTGACCCCGCTCCCTTAACGGCGTCCCCACTTTGATCTTTCTATTTTTATCAAATTTCAATTTAATTGATCTTGCCTACAATATTGATCAAAATTCATCCATTTATTCCATCACACCCAATATTGATCAAAATTCATCCATTTATTTCCATCACACCCGATATGAATGTATGGGGGGATAAGTTTTGCTTCTCTTTTCTCGCCCAGCCCCAATTATATTTATTAAAAATATTTATGTGTATAATATATATCCTTTTTTTAATATAATAAAAATAAGACACTAAAATATTAAACTTAACATTTATTTCCCATGTTACATTTTATTTTTTTAAATTACAAAATTAACTAGTTCCATCACCAATACCGTTACCAATCTATTTGTCCCACTCTCAATATAATATGAGTATAAGAGCAACTCCAAGAGAAGAGGCAAATTGAGTATTTGAGGCATTTTGCCTATTGGAGTTGCAATTTATGGCCTCAAACAGGCCATAAATTTCATTCTCCATCCCTTCAACAATCAATCCCCCAAAGATCATGTTGTTGGTATTTTTCATAATAATAGAAAAATAAATTAGATAAAATGAAATATAGAAGATAAAGTAATCTTGTTTTTATTTACAAATAAAATAAAATAACATATAGAATTGGAGAATGAACTACAAAACTGAAAATACATAATCGAACTAGTTACAACATGGAATTTGAATAAACCAGATTATTAGAAGAAATTAGTAACATGGATAAATAAAAATTAGAATTCGTCGAAATAAAATTAATTCTGAAAAATTGAAGAACGAATGATAAGGGATGCAAACCAAGGCCCATGTTTTACACGGTGTCCTTAAAATAGATTTGCAGCCTCACTGGTAGTGCTGGAGGTCTACCGGCATCTGTCTCCCAAGATAAACGGTTGAACGCTTGCTACAGTAGCACTCACTGAAGTAGCTCCAGTGAGCTTCAACATTATAAGTACTCTCTCTAATAAGAACCAAAGAAAAAGGACCATAAAAGAAAAAGATGAAAAATTCTAGAAATTTTTTGGTGTAAAAATCATCTCCATATTTTCATCTAAAAAAACTCTATCTCAAAATTGGAGGGGAATGCTACTTTTATACTTGTAGGGGATTCCCTGGCCATAAAGGCTATCATCAACATAGCATCCAATTGTCATTAACCAAGGCCATCAACTCTAGCCATTAGGGTTAGAATAACAACAATTAAAAACCCCATGTGCATTATATAAATATCATAATGTGTATATAATGCATCATTTTGAGAGTTCAAATAAAATAGATCGCAAAACATATATGGGTGTTGGACCACAACTCGATCCAAACCCAATATCAAAACACATGCATAAACCAAGCCCTGTGTACCACAACACAGCCCAACCCATGCCCAAAACTAAGTCTAAGTCTAAACATAGCGAGCCATTCTATTTGAACCCAAAAATTATCTCAATACGCCCAATTCAAATTTTAAAATTTTAACTCTTATTATACGTTAATGTGAATTTACTAATAAGGACAATACATATTAAACATTAAAATAATTTTTTTTCTCTAATGGTACACCCTAATCAATTATACGTATTCTTCCTATTCAAATCTCTTCATCTTCTTCCCCAATTTTCAATTATTTTCTCTTCTTCTTCTTTTTCCTCACTCCAAAACTCTAATCCACTCCACCAAAACTCACCATTATCATTAATATCATTGTTTTTTATTATTTTGTTACTTGTAAATAGAAGAAAGAATGAATAAAATCAAACAATAGATAAGAGTAATAATCAAAACAGTTTTTTGAAACAACCCATCAAAGATGAGGTAAGTATTCACATAAATATCAAAGCACAATTATTGAATTTTGTGTTTTTTTTTTATATACATAAAAGCGAATATTCAACATGTTTTTCATTATTATTGTTCGGACTTTCATAACCGAACAAATTCACTTTATTTGATTCTGAAAGTCTAAACAATAATGACGAAAAATAGGTTGAATATTCATCGTCCTCCTTCGCTGGTGCCACCTTCGCCGGTGTTAGATTTCCTAATCATATTCAATATATGTACGTGAACAAAAGAAAAGTTTTTCATAAGTAATTTGAATTTATTAATTTATTTTATTTGGGTGTACCTCAAAAGGGTAATTTGAGGGGAAAAAATAGGGTGTACTAAGAATAAATTGTAACTCTAAATAATTTAATAGGGTGTACTGAAAAATTCAGCTCACTTAAAGATTTTTTGGGTGTAAATAGAATCTTCCAAAGTCGGCACATGCATGGGGGATTCTATTCACACTCAAAAAATCATTAAATACTCACAATTTCTTAGTACACTATGTTCAATTATTTAGGATTTTATGTTACTCTCAGTTCGCCCTATAATTTTTTCTAAATTATCCTTGAAGGTACACTTAAATAAGAATAAAGTTATCATGTTCGGACTTACAATGCCGAACAATATTATTTGGTTTGGAATTTCATATCCAAACATGCTGACTTTGTTTGGATCTAAAAATCCGAACAACAATGGAAGGATTCTATTTGCACTCAAAAAACCATTAAATACGCCCAATGATGAACTAATGGTGTAGCACATTGTTTGGCAAGACGTCGGGTGAGTTTGTCTGGTACTCTTACAGGGGAGTTCAGACCTCCTTTTTGGCTTTACTCTTCTTTGGAGAAAGATGCTTGCTAATCTTGATGGTTTTTTCATCTTTTATCAATAAGATTTATTCTATAATTTTGACCCAAAAAAAAAAAAAAACTTTCAAAAACCCTTGAATAGATTTCTCAATAGAGTTATTCCTTTTGTTCACATACAAGGAAGGTTTGTGGGTTTGTAGAGAGAGAGAGAGAGAGAGGAGAAGAAATAAAGGGATCTTTTTTCGGTAAATCCATTATCTAAGAGTGTTATTCCATAAGACCCATAGTGTTTTATAATATTCCATTAAGTCCATTTCATACAAAAAAACCATAAAAACCCTCGAACAAACACGCGGCTCTCTCTCTTTGAATGTAATAACCGTCTCTCTTCCCCTCTCTATTCTTGCGCAGGAAATCACACACAGTACCTCTACAGTCCAGAAATCAAAATCCATATTCCACATCGCCTCAACGCCCAGAAGACTGTGTTCGTTCCATCGTCACAATGTCGCATCGTCTCATCATTTTCTCCGTCGTCCCTACGCCGAGAAGACTATCTTCGTTCCATCTTCGCATCGTCTCATCATCTTCTTCGTCGTCCCTACGCCCAGTAGACTGTCTTCGTTCCTTTGTCGCATCATCCCGTGGTCTCATCATCTTCTTCGTCGAAATGGGCAAAAAACATAAGCATTCTACTCATTCGTGTATTTAAACCCTAAACCTCTTTAACAACAACCAACATTATGAACTTTTACAAATATCCCCTGTTTCTATACATACAATATATAGGAGTCCATATTGTTCATACCCTAACATTTAATCTGAACCCCTCAATCGTAATCCCTAATTATATTGATTTTTTCAGTCAAAAACATTACAGTTGCCATTACATTGTGTTCACAACTGTGAACATTCCAAAATGTTTCTGTTGTAGTTGTTGTTGTTGAAAGATGTGAACATTCACATTGATTGAAAATGGTTGCATAATCAAGTTTTTCCAGATGTTATTCGGTTGTTATTCAATGCTGTGAACATTCACATGGTTTGGAAAATGTTTTGGCCAATTCTGTTTTTTGTTGCTGTTGATAAAAGATGTGAACATTCACATTGAGTGAAAATGTTTAGGTAACCAGGGATTAAAGTTGTTGTTGTTTTATGCTGTGAACATTCACATTGATTGAAAATGTTTGGCCAATTCTGTTGTTGTTCTTGTTGTTGAAAGATGTGAACATTCACATTGACTGAAATTTTTTGAAAATCATATATTATTGGTGCTGTTGTTCTATGCTGTGAACATTCACATGGATTGAAAATCATTTTATATGTTTGTGTTAACATCCACATGTTCTTCAATGGTGTTCATGGTTGTATAAAAATACATTGTTTTTCACACACTCACACAATATGTACATTGTGTTTATGCTGACACAATCAACATACACATCCATGTACAGATGTGAATGTTCACATCCACACACAAATTCTGGTTATTCACACCCATGCACACAACTGTGAACATGCACATCAGTGGCAATGATGTGAATGTTCACATCTGTTCCATTATGCAAATCACATGAGCCTTGACTTAATTTTTTTAAAATGCTCTATTTTACAGATATTGCACAAAAGAAAACCTTAAAGAGAAACAAAGAGGAGTACCATGTCAAGGAAGAAACCCCACAAACAAATACTAGCACCAATGTCGACATGCGCCATATGAACTATAGATCTAACATGACCGGACTGGTAAAATTAATGAAAAGCACCAAGTTCACACAAGCACAGCTTGGTTGCCTGCAACAAACACCATTTTGGAATTTGTTAGATGCATTGAAAAACAATCAGATCGACCTTGACAAATGTGAAGTATGATGATGTTGTTGTGCATGTCCTACAAACGCACAAAGCTTCAAAAGATGCCTTCTACATTGGAGAGAAGAAGATGAACATACACAACAGCGACATCAAGCTGATTTTTGGTGTCGACTGTGGCAGCAAGCCGATGGACATATCATATGGTGCGAAACCAAAGACTTGCATTATAAAAAAAAGATGCAAAAATGTCAGCCGGTTGACTTCAAAATGGATACGCACCCTTTTGACCGAGGCATTGAAAGGCAAAAAGAAAGATGACAACGAAGAAGTCGCCCGACTAGTGTGCATGTATGCTTGCCAAAAGCTTTTTTTCTCAATAAGCAGAGAGACAATAGGATAGGGCTACTACGTACACATGGTCTCATTGGAAAGCATGCAAGAATATGATTGGGCGAAGCAAATTAGAACAACGTTGACATCGTCCATTTCCCAAAATGACAAAAAGACAGCAAAAGTCACCGGCTGTGTCATGTTATTGATGGTAAGTACCCATGTTGTCAAATAATACCATTCATATGTCCTTCAGTGTTGTTTATCAAAGCCAACTGTGAACATTCACAACAGTGCCACTGATGTGAATGTCCATAGGCACTTATGTTTCACAGATGTGAAAGTTCACATCTGAACCACTAATGCGAATGTTCACATTCACTCATAATATAGTACTGTGAATGTTCACAATAGTGCCACTGATGTGAATGTCCATAAGCACTTTTGTTTCACAGATGTGAATGTTCACATCTGAACCACCGATGCGAATGTTCACATTCACTCATAAATATACTAATGTGAATGCTCATAATAGTGCCACTGATGTGAATGTCCATAGGCACTTATGTTTGACAGATGTGAATGTTCACATCTGAACCACTGATGTGAATGTTCACATTCACTCATAATATACTACTGCGATGTTCATAACAGTGCCACTGCTATTAATGTTCACATATGTTGACATTACTATGCAAATGGTAAATAACAATATGTGTTTGTTGTTTTATTGAAGTATTGGTTGTGTGAGCACACAACTATCCTATAGCCTCACAAGCCTAATGTTTTTCCTCGCTGTGTGAAGTGGGATCTGACTGCTTTACAAAAGAAGATGAGAACCACCTCTTTGGCTGATTTGGGTTTTAATGAGGTACAGCCTTCAATTACTGATCAAAACATTCACATTATAACACCACCCAAATATATACGTTAAGTAACATTACTTTTTTAATTTTCAGGTTAATGCTAGTGAACTCTTTTCAATCCTAACAGAATTACAAAAGTTCCAGCGTAAAACATTGAAGGTGAAGCCTGAAATTTATGAACCAGCCACAACATCTCCTAACCTATCTGACATGAAGGAAGAACAACATAATGGCAGCAACTCTCACTTTTCTGGGGATGGGGTGGAGCTAAAGGACAGTGATGAGGACATTCACATTCCATTCAGTAGCCCACATGATGACAGAGCTATTGTCATACCAAACACAAAACAACCTGATTTCATTGATGTGCTTATCAAAGAAAATCGGAAGGCTTAGGGCGTCATAAGGCAATGGGAAGCAAAGTACAAACACCTTCAATTTTCATGGGAGTTAAGGGCAAGAGTCATAGCTGATCTTGAACGTATATTGTTCGACCAGTCCAACCCACCCAACATGAATACCGAAATAAAAAAGTGCATGGAGCAGAAGGATGAAGAAATAAAACGCTTAACGCAGCTGGTCATCGACTTAGAATGCGAGAAAACAATGCTTCAGGACCTTTACGATAACCAGTCAGTCCACATTGTCACACAGGCTGTGGCACAGAAGCAACCCCCAAGCCCAATGCAACACAATATCAGCCCACCTTCTAGGGTGAAGCGTATAAAGGAAAAAGATTGAAAAGAACATCGCTTGCCTGACTTCCAGTACCCAAACTTACCTGGCCAAAAGCAGCCCCATACAGTCGAAATGGTTGAAGATGTCGAGAAACACCCACCAGCGAAGCAACCAAAAAAATTAACCCTGACCAACAAGTTCAAAGTCTGGAGCAAGATGTCCAAACAAGACAAGCAAAAAGTCCAAGCTTTACAAAAGAGTGGAGGCGATGAGTAAGTGGCTGTACAAACACCTCATGTTAACATTCACATTCCACAATTGTCAATATTCATCACTGTGCTTATTTGTTTTGGTTTGTTCAAATCTGTGCAATGTAAATATTCACATTGGTTTGTTCATAATGCACAGGCTGCTGGTGTGGAAAGGAGATTCAAAGGCTACACATGTGTATTTTGATGACATTGTCAACCGTATTAACGAGGAATCGATACACAGCAATGTATGCCATTACAAAGATGATTCACTCTTCATGCATATACGCATAGAGACACACACACACCCACAGCCACAGACACACATTCTTCACCCACCACAAATAAAATAATATGACCCATGTTTGTGCAGCTCATAGATGCATATGCCGAACTATTACATGAACAACAAGAGGTCGTCAACCCAACTTCTGATTAAGCGTCATTCATCTTCATGAGCATGTGTTTGGTAAAATCTATCATTTCATTATTTCTAATGTTAATGTGAAACTTCACAATCCATTAATTACTTGTCTAATGTGTACAGAAAGTGATACGAGAGTACCATCCTCGTAAAAGAAGTAAACACATTGATGCACATATCAAAAACTACCAAGGAGAGAGATACCTACTATTCCCATTACATCATGAGTACCATTGGACGATAGTTGTGTATGATGCTAAAGACAATTTGTGGAGGCATTACAACTCATTGCGCCCAAGGACAAGCATACATGACCCACATATCGACCAAGCACAGGAAGTTGTAAGTGGCTATTTTTTAACACAAATATGACTTGTTCTCATGCATTAAATGACTGTACACACACATATGTTTGTTGCTGCCTAATTTGAAATTCCCTACACGGAGGAAGTACATCGAGCATGTTGTGCGTGTTATTAGCGAGTCATCACCGCTATGCACTAAGTTAGGAGGCCAAAATCCATCACAACCAATCATAGTAGTTGATGTCTGTCCTCAGCAAGGCGACGACTCGTAAGCCTCAATAACCATTATGCAAACATACATTTTTTACAAATCCTCCATAACCATTATGTAAACATACATGTCAACTGCTAATCAAAACCATTTCGCTTTTACAGAGTGGACTGCGGACCTGTAGTATGTTACATTATGCGGGCACACATATACTATGAAGAAATTATGGGCAGCCTCACTAGTGCAGAATGGTGTGGACTACGAGATTTGTTAGTACATAGTTTTTTGAATCATAAGAAATCAGAGCATCATTAAAACCTATAGGTGGGGGGTGTCCACCTACAAACTAACCAACACTCGATATGAATGTTAATATGGAATGCTTTGACATTTTGACACAACAACTGATTGTAAAACAGTGATACAACATCTATTAATAGGAAAAAGCCTCCTGCGAATTTTGAACTACCTTTGGTGTTGTTATGTTTTACAGATGTGAATGTTCACAGTTGCACCATTAATGTGAATGTTCACATTCACTTACGATATCCATACTGCTGTGTTGTTATGAGTGTAATTTATGTGATTGTTTGGACCCGATTGTTCTATAATACACAGATTTTGTGCAGGAGTGTACACTTGGTCTACATGACATCATTACAGATCACATACGCATGTGAATATTCCCATTTGTTCTTGTTTCTAACAGTTGTGAATAGTATTTTTTTCTGCCAAAAGTGAACATTCACTTATGATATTCATATGCACTAATGTTTTACAGATGTGAATGTTCACAGTTGCAACACTGATGTGAATGTTCATACTCACTTACGATATTCATACTGCTGTGTTGTGATGAGCATAATATATGCGATGGTTTGAACCCGATTGTTCTGTAGTACACATATTTTCTGCAGGAATGTCTATATGACATCATTACGGATCACATACACATGTGTGAATATTCACATTTGTTCTTGTTTCTAACAGTTGTGAATGTTATTCTTCTCTGCGAAATGTCAACATTCACTTATGATATTCATATTCACTAATGTTTGCAGATGTGAATGTGCACAGTTACTATAATAATGTGAATGTTCATATTCACTTATGATATTCATAATGTCGTATTGTGATGAGCATAATTGATGCGATTTTTGGAACCCGATTTTTCTGTAATACACATACTTTATGCATAAATATACACATTGTTTACATGACATCATTACGGATAACATACACAGGTGTGAATATTCACATTTCTTTTCATTCATAACAGTTGTGAATGTTCACACCATGTCAATCTCTATGCATGTGAAAGTTCACATCACAACTTATATTCATGTCAACATTGACAACAATAAGGGGAAAAAATTCAACCCATGTGCAAGTTTTCACATAATATGATTCTTTTACGTAAGTGTGAATGTCCACATCATGAATTCATCATCACAACTTTAACAAAATATCAGTTTCGTACCCAAAAAGAAAAAGGAAAAACACAAATGAATTACTAAGTTTGCCAAACTATTATTTTGCTTGCCAACACAACACAATCTTATTTCAAAAATGAATATAAGAATCCAATGTAAAACACAATGTTCAAATGAAAAATGTACATCCTATATCGGCTCCTTGCATGATTTCCGATTATGGCTCCCCAACTTCTCACATCTCCCGCACCTTATTTGCTTCAGTTTCTCACCCCTTGATGGGATCCTATTCTTTTTTAGCCTTCCGGGTGGTCTTTTCACAGTTGGCGGGTATATAGTGAAGTTCGTCGGATCAAAAGTCGGCTTCTCCACCGATGGTATAGGGAATATGGCACCCGAATAGGCTGCACGATATGTCTCTACATGAAAGTAATGTTCCACACAATCATTGAGATTGTAGCGGCTCTTCTGAATGGCAATAACAGCATGGTCATACAGGAATCCATTGATTTGCCATTTGAAGCAAGAACATGTACGCCTCGCAACATCAACTGTAACAGATGGTATCGAATGAACTTCAAACACATCCTCATTGGCTTTGCTAACTTGCCAAGACTTGCTATCGTTGAACGAATCCATAAGCCTTGTTTCGAATGTAGGACAAATAAGCTCATTCCATTTGTTTGCTTGGTCACGCCGTGCAGACATTTGCCCCATCAACTGAGTACAAATTGTGTCCACCATTTGAGTTATAGGAAGATTACGTGCTTCTTTAATCCAGTTATTAAATGACTCCGCCGCATTGGATGTCATCTCCCCATAACGCATGCCCCTGCATAACATCACAAACATTTTACAATACAGAATTTAACAGGTCTAAACATTAACGTTGACAGATGTGAACATTAACATCATTCGCAGTGAACATTAACATCAACTTAAATGATAGACAGATGTGAACATTAACATCAACTTAAATGATAGACAGATTTGACTGTTAACAACAACAAAATATGACAGATGTGAACATTCAAATCTGTAATACATTGCATGACTGTTTGACAAATTAACAGATGTGAACATTCACATCTTTGACATCAGTCATCATTAGCAGATCTGAACATTCACATCATTTACATTAAACATGAAACACAATTGGAAGATTGTTGCCATTCTAAACTGAAAATTCATATCGCTACCATTCTAAACTTGACAATTGGAACACTTTAGGAAACTATTATTACCTGAAGTATGAATTTGCCTAGTGCTCAGGTGCCAAGTTCTTGAAAAAATTATGTGCTCGTTGTTTACCCTCCTCTTTTAATTTTGCAAGCTTTTCATGGAACCCTACCACAGTTGGCTCGTAAGCACAGTCACCCAAACTACTTACTAGGTGATCCCTGAATCCATCATCAATTCCTTTCATCCAGTCTCTTAAATTGCTCTTCAGATGTTGTAAGCAATAACCGTGATGAGCCGATGGGAACACCTTTGGCATAGCTTCTAACAGACCAAGATTACGATCCAAAATAAAAGTAATCTGGAGCTTACCATCAACAACCTTCCCAAGTTCATGCAAGAACCACGACCAATTGGCCGTGGTCTCTGAATCAACAATCGCAAATGCAACAGGAAACAGACCTACAACACAACACCAATATACAACTGTTCACAATATTCGAAAGTGAATAGAAAACAATATAAACGAAACAGGTCATGTGAATGTTCATATCTACATTGCCCTATTACTATTGTTATTTTTGGATTCCAGTTCATAAACATCAATGACCTGAACATTCACATTAACGACCATTAATAATTCATTGTTGATTGTTGAGTCATTGATAATGTGAACATTCACAGTACTGTTCATTAATGGATCAACTGATAGTAGTATACACTGATGTGACCATTCACTTCAATGTATACTTACGTGAATGTTCACATTACTGCCATTAGCAGACACAGATGTGAACATTCATATCAGTGCATACTAATGTCAATGTTCACATTACTTATAATTTGTCAATCACTCATTTGTCCAAACTATGCTACTCAATGTGAATATTGACATGAATAGACAGCTAAAAAAAATACTAACCATTGTTTCTGTCTTTCGCCGTTGCCGCAAGTAGCTGACCTTTGTACTTTCCTTTGAGGAATGTTTCATCCAGGAATGGTAAAGGCCGACAAGAATTGAACCCAGAAATACACGCAGCGAATGACACAAAGAAACAACAAAACTGTTGACTACTCGCATCATAGCCAATATGGACATAACTCCCCGGATTGTACCGCATCACAGCATTCGAATACCACCGCAACTGGTCAAACAATAATGAGTGATCTCCATGAATATCAGCCTTTGCTTTCTCCACACCCAATCATACGACATGGTAACTCACATCTAGCCCATAATCCCTCTTCAAAATAGTCACCACATCACACGACCGAGTCAACGACTTGTCCCTCACAATTTCAGATATGGTACTCGACACCAAATCCGAACTAACTCGTGGATTCTTCGATGTTTGGACATCCGTACCACAACTATGCACATCACTAAACCTCTTCATGTAGAAAAAACCATTTGCTCATTGTGCTCTACAATGTATAGCCCACAAGCAGCCTCTCCTCCCGCAGCGCACACATAGCAGTAACTCTTGTTGTCTCGTTCTTGACGTACGTAAACTGAAACCCACATTGGATGGCATACTTACATAAAACCTCACGAAATTCTTGTGCACCTTCAACAAACCGTTGTCCCACATGCATAATACCATTTGCCCACGGGGCTGACAACAACACCTTCTCCTTATGGTGGCAAAATCTACATAGTGCATCAATTTCTTCCTCAACCCCCACACGCAACGATCCCGAGCTACTTGACTGCCCAATATCACTTTTCAACTCAACCACAACTTCTACATGTTGTACCCCCATTGATTTAGCAAGCAGTAACATGTTCTGAAATTCTTCCTCATTGTCCAAATCACACCTATTAATCCCAGGTAGTTCAAAGAACAATGAAATAGAACAAGCAGACAACTCATCCCACTTTTCACACAAACACTCCACTAAACGAGAATAACACAATGCGCGGGCAACATTTATTACAGTTGTACTACAACCATATGTACACACCAACATCATAAAGGTATCCATCTCCTGTAAAAACATAAAACCACAACAACGAACAGTAATCAAAATCGATATGAACATTCACATTGCGCAGAAAATAGATGACTATGTGTACAGTTCAAGTGCTAATTCCATAATTCACATTAAGAGATGTGAACATTCACATTGATACATATACATATTCTTCGAATTATATCACCCACGCAGAGCCTCATAAATCAAACATCAAAGTAAAATGACACCATCAACAATCTTCACACAATATTAACAAGATGTCAACATTTACATTGACACATATACTCTAAATTATATCACACACACAGAGCCTCATTAAGCAAACATCAATTTAAAATGAGAACATCCACATTCTTCACATATTGCACATTAACAAAATATAAACATTCACATTGATACATATACTCTCAATTATATCATCCAGACAGAGCCTCATTATGGATACATCAAAGTAAAATGAGAACTAAACATTCTTCACATAATCTGAATGAACTCCTCTCCACAGGACCACGTAAAATGCATATAATTGAAAAAACAGAGTATCCGATCCATATCAATCCAAAAACAGAGCATCTGATCCATCATACGAATGAACATGTATTCATAACCAAATTGATACTAACCTTAATCACGCAATCCTACAATCGTCCAGAAACTGGAAAAAAACTGATTTGAACTAGTTACAGTCCAGCAAATGTGACAACCGAACACCTTCCTCTTCGTCGTCTTCACTCGAAAATCGCAAAAGCAGACTACAACAGCAAGAATGAACCCTAGCACATCCAAGCCTTGGAACAAGCATGCAAAATAGAAACGTATCCCTTCGAAATGAAATGGTGATGAAAAGCGTAAAATAGAAACTGCCAAACTGAATCAGCGTGGAAACAGGCACGTAATATGTATTAACACTGTACATATATATATATGGAGGCAAAATAGTCCAAGTAAACATAGTAAATTAGAAAAATGGACCTAATGGAATAAAAAGAAAAGTTTATGGGACTAATCAGGTTATAATATTCATTTGTGGACCTAATGGGTTATAACAACTCTAAAATGGATTTATCAATAAAAATCCCTTTCAAATAAGCTGAAAAAAAGCTATAAATTGTAGTTTAAGAAAATCTTACTTTTTTAGGCCAAATAAATTTTAAAAAGTCAAATAAGTTATAATTTAAAATTACAACCAAAAGCAATAAATTATTTTTTTTTTAAGCATATAAGGTAAATAAGTTGACTTATGAGTACTATCAAACAAGGCTGATACTGATAGATATGATTTAGCCAGTTGCTTAATTCTTTCATTTTTTTTCTTATATATATATATATATATATATATTGTTAGACACAGGTTTTGGGTCTACATTATAAATAGGTCCATTACTAGACATGATCTAACTAGTTGATTAATTCTTTGACTGACAGGACACTGATGTAATGTGGTTCAGGAATCTGTTTTCAAGACTAGTTCTAAACGAAACGATCGACCTCCAAATCAGTGTCGATCATTTCAATGGCGACCAGTGGTCCGAAGCCAACTACATGAACACCAGTTTCTACATGATCAGATTGAACAATAAGACCATTGCATTGTTTGATGAATGGCATGCGAGAAAAGACAATTCCACTGGAATGAAAGAACAAGATGTTCTTCAGAAGATGATGCACGAAGGCGTGTTTAGAGGTTTAAGGCTTAGGGTAAAGTTCTTGGATACCCTCTATTTTAGTGGGTTTTCTCGAAACAGTAACGATGTTCGGGTTGTGGTGACAATCCACTCTAATTGTTGTAGGCAGGGGCGGAGGTTGGATTTCTTAATTGGGGGGGCCAAATTAATATTATAAATGTGGACTTAAATAATAAATAAATATCCACTAGCTATAACCATTTATGAAGCAACAAAGATTAAAATTCTTTATACATTAACAGCATGATATAACAAAAGATGTGTTACAAAATGACTATATCTTGTCTCCTTTACTGTAAAACTAACAAAAAGGCACATAATTTCCTATCAAAGTTGTGCTCAACGATGCTTCAGAGAATAGAAATCATCTATAATCATTTCTGAGCTAAAATTTTCTGCGATTTCTTTCTCAATGTAAACAACCAAACAATCTGTAAGAAATTCATCTTCCATTTTGTTGCGAAGGCTAGTTTTTACAATATTCATTGCTGAAAATGCCCTTTCTGTAGTAACGGTTGAAACAGGACGTGTCAATATTCATTTTTGTAGTAACGGTTGAAACAGGACGTGTCAATATGAGAAGAATCAATCTATGAACCAAATGGTAAGTTTTTGACTTCCCGTTTCAACTAACCCCCGGCATAGTTCAGAAATTGTGGAGAGATTTTGTAAATCCGGATGATGAGGCACATCAAGCTCAAAGTGTTGCAACTGAAATTTCAAATGAATTCTTTCTTGCTCTGTGAAATCTTGAGGATAGAATTTCTCAACAAGAGTGCAAATATCAACAATTTTTAATGAATTATATGCACCCTTAGGATCCAAACTTGAGCTAAGATTAAAGAGCTCCATTGCTTGCTCACTAAACCGATGATTTAGTTCCTGTAACTGAGAGTCGATTGCAACAGTAAAGATATCTATTCGATAGTGATGCTCGATTGTTATGTGATTTTGTTGATTACGAGGTGGACCTCAACTCGCAATGTATCGAGCACTCATGTCAAGTATTTCAATCTCATATCGTTCACAAAATAATTTTACTTCCCCAACGAGACTGTCCCAACCATCTTCTCTCAACTTTTGAATAAGTGCTTTTGTAGTTGCAACTAAATGCATAGCATTTGAGATGTCTTGGGTTTTTTCCTGCAAAGCTTGACAAAGAATATCAGTTCTACCCATAATTTCCCTCATTAAATGCATAATAAAAACAAACTCAAAGGATGAAATCATATCATACGCTGCATCGGCATCCCCACGTTGAGAAGAAGTGGATCCATCCTTGATTACGTTTTTAAGAACTGTACAAGTTGCCCCAAACATCTTTATTAAACTACCTATTGATTTAAAATGTGAGCTCCATCTAGTATCTCCAGCTCGTTGCAAAGTGCCAATTTGATTTGCCCCTCTTCCAGTCTCAAGTTCATCAATGGAAATCAAGTGTGCAATTTCAATAGCTTGAGCTTCATGTAGTTCATCATTACGCTTGCAAGATGCACCAACAATATTAACAATGAAAGTTAACTTAGAAAAGAACTTATGAACTGGGATTACCTCTCTTGATGCCGCAACTAGTGCTAATTGTAGTCGATGAGCCCAACAATATACATAATATGCATAGGGACATTCATTTAGAAATAAAGCCTGTAATCCATTCCACTCGCCACGCATATTACTAGCACCATCATATCCTTGTCCACAAATGTTTTGAACATCAAGACTATTTCTACAAAGGACATTAGCTATTTCCAACTTAGAGTCAAGGAAGTAATATCTTTAACATGTACAAGATCGAAGAAACGCTTCCTTACAAAACCATCTTGGTCAACAAATCTCAAAACAATAGCCATTTGCTCCTTTTTGGACTCATCTCGAGCTTCATCTACAATTATGCAAAACTTCGAATCCCCAAATTCTTCACGAATCTTATTTTGCACCATACTTGATAAAATATGTAACATTTCTTTTTGAATGGTTGGCGAAGTATATTTGGCATTTTTAGGGGCATTCAAGACAACATCAGCAACTTTTTCATTGCATGTGGCTAAAAACTTTATCAACTCAAGAAAGTTACCTCGATTTTTTGAATTGGGACGTTCGTCATGGCCTCTAAAAGCACAACCTTGAGAAGTTAGCCAACGAACACCGTCTATTGACGCCTTTAGTCGCAAACGATTATTCATAATCTGTTCAGAAGATTGCCTATCTATAACCTTATCAATATGTTGGGATTGCTTCATCAAAATATCACAACATTTCACGGCATTATTATGAGTTGAACACGGATCCTTACCCATATGGCATAGAAAGGCACAATTAATTCCATCATTCACTTTTTTCCAATTTCGAAATCCATCAATAGTGAATGCATTAGCTCCAAGCCGACCAGTTGGTTTTTTACTAAAAAGATAGCATGGTAGGCAATATGCAGCATCTTTTGAAGGAGGGTACTCCAACCAATGAAATATATTGAACCAAGATGATTGAAATCGATGAGGATGATTTATAGACCCAAACGGAGGATATTTTGAAAAAAGAAACTGATATGGTCCTGCCTTGATATAAGCCCTTCGAGTTTCATCTTGTTGATTAGTTGGATAATCCCATATTTGAGGACGTATCCCAGGATCACGCTCTAAAGAAGAAGTGTCTACATCTTGACATTCAACTCGTGGATTTTTTTGAAGGATGTTGATCAGGAATTGAAGTCTCAATATTAGAGTTCAAGTTAGGCACATCAGATGTTGAATTATCAACACTCTTTCTTTTAAAGAATGTATCAATTGTTTTTAGCTTCCCCATGACATGAACACATTTAACCTTCTGATAACCTGAAAATTTTATTTATACATTATTTTTTTTATGAATCTAAACTTTTGATAACTTCAAATTTTATTTATATTACAAGCACATATCATCTTTAACAATATACAAAACATTAAATAAATTCAAACATAAAATATACAATTTATATAAACAGATTAAAATTAACAAACATAAAAACAGGGAGACTTACCTTCTATTGAGAAAAAAGGAGAAATACTGATGATAGTGATAAGTGAGAACATGTCCAAAAGTTGGGAGTCATCTTCTCTACTAATCATAAGGAAAAAAACCAAAATAAAAATGAATATCTCATTCTCTATTTATTAACTAAATATTTTAATTTTAAAATAAATTAATAAAAACAAAGTGAGTTCTTGAGTTATTGAATGTTACCTTTCTTTGTCAATTGCTCTCTAAAATGTGGGTTTTGCCGTTAAGAGTTATTGGTTCTCCTAGTTCATAGCAGAAAAAAAAAGAAGAGAAAATCCTTTCAAATGAGAGCTCTATTTTTTATTTTATTTTTTGAACTGCTCTAATATGAGATGTTTGCTTGTTTGTTAAAGCTCCAAACTTCCTCAATAAGCTTGACATCCCATCCCACCACGTGACTCACTTGTAAGTTGTAATTTGTATCACATGACTTTTATTTATTTTTTAGTTTTTTTTATTCACAGATATTTGTTTGTATCATTGGATGAGGTGGGGCCCAACTTTGAAATGGGAGGAAAGGAAGACCAGAGGTGAATACAAACAAGGGGGCCACTGTTAAGAGATTACATAAAAAATATATATTTAACATATATATATATGTATGATTTTTGTTGACTTTGCAGGGGCTGGGACACCCCCCCTCCACTTTGTAGGAGTATTAGTGCCAAGGTGGCTGATCTAACGGCAGTTATTAAGAGGTCCCCTCCCTCCTCCACTTTGTAGGAGTATTAGTGCCAAGGTGGCTGATCTAACGGCAGTTATTAAGAGGTTCAAGAGATCCTCCAGTAATGAGACCTTGATGTTTGAATGGTCCAGGCACACAGCCTGTGAACATTCTTGGCGACATTGAGGGAGACTTTAGAATATTGCCCAACACACACACACACACACACACTCACAAAAAGAATGCATGTATTAGTACAATAAAAATCACCAGAGATATCATCATACCCAAGTTTATAGTTCTAACCATTTTTTTGTGACTTAATTCTTTATTTTTTTTTATCAGCAAAAAGAACCTTTTATTGATTAAAAAAAACATACATTTCATATGAGATTACATTAATAAAGAAGTGAAAGTACAAAAAGTATTAAAACAAAATGCCACAATCTTAATTAGGTTGGCATTGAGGAGAACACCCAATCATTTGTTAGTACAATCACAAAAGGTTGATGAGAAACCAATTGCAGCAAAAACCCGAACAAGTGACAGACAAACAAACAAAATGAGTATATAAAACATAAGATAGCATATAGCTTTACTCTTTTCTATTTCTGTTGTTCGGTGTGTAAATTTATCTTTTTATAAATAATAATACTGTGAAAAATTATTCAAAAAATATTTTTAAGGACCAAAATTATTTTAGGTATGACTCAAATCCCACCAACTTTAAATCTATATTATCCATATCATTTTAGGACAAAATTTAAGAATCCCTAACATATTCATTTTTACAAATAATAGTTTAAGAATTTTTGAGATCTTAGACCAAACACTAAAATAGGATCTATCTTATTGCATTTTCTTAAAAATTGGGGCCTTCAACAATTTTTTTTTTTTTTTTTTTTTTTTTTTAACTTTCATTATGAGCTTTAAGTAATGAGGTAAATGACCTAAAACTTAAAATCATCAATGCCTAGAACATGATATATCCTCCATAATAGGCTCCAAGTTATAGCACCACTTTGGTATATTTGTCTATTGGAGCTTAAAAAATGGGTAAATCATGCCCTTTTTTTTTTCTTTTTTTTTTCAGCGATAAAGAAGCTCTTTATTAATGAAAGAAAGACATCGATACATGGAGGGAAGGGAAGAAATGCATCATAGTGACCTCCCATTATCCCAACTATATTGGCACAAGAGGAGGCATCAAATCATGTGCAAACCCTCCTAAGAAGAACAACAAAGTAAGTTGGTGGGAGACCAACAACAAGAAGCAACAGAGCTAAGAACGGAAAAAGGAGAAAGCACCCACCCAGTAGCAATAAAAACAAAGAAACAAAAGGAAGTCATTCTGGCCCAGACATAATTTGCTTCAGTTGGTCGAAACAAACGTTGATGGAGTAATCCTTGTGTTTTGAATGTGCCTTGATCGATTGAAAAATGCAGCCCCAATTAGGTTGAATCTTCTCAAAAATCAGCAGGTTTCCTACTTTCCAAATGGTCCAAATGATGTACTTTCGAAATGTCTCTGAATTTCTTCTTGATTGCAGTTCCATGCCACCATTCCAAGAGATTTTGGATTGAACTAGGAGTCACCCAAGTCATCCCCCACCAATCAACAGTACAAACCATTTCAGCCGTATTTTCAAGGAATCTTGGAAGAATAGGCCAAAAACGATGCCTTACATATCATTACAACATTGTTTTAGAAATAAAAATTTAGAAATAACCCAAGGGGTTGTCGCATTGTGGTAAGGCCTTGGGTTTAAGCCCCAAGGTCACAAGTTCAATTTCCCTCTTGGGCCAATCTCCTAGGCGAAGCATTGTTGGTTAGGAGGTTGAACCTCAAGGATGCCTAATCAGCTACTTTGTGTGGGTTTAATGCTCCCCCGTTGTGCGAGTCCTGACTTAATCGAAACTTGCCTTAGGAGGTCGGGACAAGCTTCCAGATTATAGTCTCTTACTCGGAATGACTTAATCGAACCTTGCCTTGGGAGGTCGGGACAAGCTTCCAGGTTATAGTCTCTTACTCGGAACAAGCAACAGGACACCCTGGTGATCTCCTCATGGGGCGCTGCCTTTCGAAGCTTGCCTTGGGAGGTCGAGACAAGCTTCTAGGTTATAGTCTCTTACTCGGAACGACTTAATCGAAGCTTGCCTTGGGAGGTCAGGACAAGCTTTCAGGTTATAATCTATTACTCGGAACGAACAACAGGACACCTTAGTGATCTCCTCATGGGGCGCTGCTGCCTTTCGAAGCTTGCCTTGGGAGGTCGAGACAAGCTTCCAGGTTATAGTCTCTTACTAGGAACGACTTAATCGAAGCTTGCCTTGGGAGGTCGGGACAAGCTTCCAGGTTATAGTCTATTACTCGGAACAAACAACAGGACACCTTGGTGATCTCCTCATGGGGCGCTGCCTTGGACCTGCGGAAGGGTGGGAAGATTTCCCTGTTAAAAAAAAATAATAAAAAAAAAAATTAGAAATAAAATTATTTTTAGAAACAAAATATTTTAATTGTTAAAAAGTATCATTATTGTATTTTAGCGACAAAATTAAACATTTAGTGATGAATTACTATTATTTTGAACCAACTTTTTTGTCTAAAAAAAATAAAAAATTTGGCACCAAATTATTTTATCCCTAAAATAAACATTTATTAGTGACATTTTTAAAATTTTGTAACTATTTTTTTTTAAAAAAAATTCCAAAACGATCTTTTAGCTGCTATTCTTATGACGACAAGTGTTTTTTACAACAAAATTTTCTTTTTTGGGATAAAGAATTTGGTCCCGAAAATGTTGTACTCAAGTGCTCCTAAGATACAAGAACAAAAATATATCAAATAAAAACATAAAAAATAGTTTTTACTAATTTCAAATTACTTTTTTTATTGATTTAAAAAAATTAATATTTTTTGAGAAAATTAGTGAAACATCCCTCTCCAATTTTATGTAGTAGGAGATGTCAAAGTTGTTTTTTTTATTAGATAAGGTCCCTCAACCTTTTTACAGAAAAAATTTGACTCAGAGAAATTTCGGTCCCAACTCAGAGAGATTTCAAAATTCTCTAGTATAATCATAGAGAAATTTTGAAATTGAAAATTAAAATTTCTCTGAGTCGGGCAAAATTTCTCTAAGTTGAATTTTCTGTGTAGAAATATTGAAGATCTTAACTATTATGAAAATATTGTATGTCATTTATGTTATAAAATCTTAATATCATGGACTTGAAAAAAAAAATTCCCAAATTTTTTCTATGTTCAATTTTTTAATTACAACAATTTCAATATTAAACAATATTCTTAGGACACTTGTTAACATTTGTCTGTACTGGATTTACATATAATATGTAAAATAGAAACTTCGGAAAAGCAAAAATTGAAATTTTCAAAAACAGATTTTGATTTTTTAATTTATTTTTTTTTCAATGAATTTTATAATATTTTAAACAAATTTTTTAATTTTTAGATTCACTTAATCTAGAAATATTTAAAAATATAAAATTTATAAAATATATATATATATATCTTTAAAAAAATTATTAAATATAAAAATTCAGTATATTTTCATTTTTTTATATTTATAATTTTTTTATTTATGTTCGATAATACTTTATCTTATTTTGTGCTAACGATTTTACCTTAAAAATTCAAAAAAAAAAAAGTAATAAAGATATGCAATAGAGAGCTCCACAATGGCCCACAAAACAAACCTTAACAAGGTCACCGGCAATTTCATTGCTGCTACCTGTGTGTGATACTTCGATATCATGATTCTTTTCTAGTAAATGTTATTTATAATTTTAGTTTTTATTTTATTATTTCACCTCTAAATATAAGCAAGTTAATTCTATATTTATTTTCTAATTTGAATCCTATTACTTTGTGTTTAATATAAAAAATAAAATAAAATAATGAAAGAGAAAATCACCAAAAAAAATTGGGGGGGGGGGGGGGGATTTGATTTAATAGCAAGATAAATTTTGAATTTTTTATTTTTATCAATTTAAATCATAATATTTTCATTTATTTTTAATCTGAATCCTATTTTTATTTTTATTAAGTAAAAGTTATGAGGTGTACTAAAAATATATAAAAATTGTCTAAAATACCTTTTTACATTGAGCTTAATGCTACAATATCATTTTTTTCAATTAAGTTAACTTAACGAAAATAAACAGATTATTTATATTGAGCATAAATAAAAAATATTAGAATTTAAATTGATAAAATTACAAAATTTAAGATTTATTTTATTATAAGGTTTAAACTCTTTTTTGGAGAATTACATGCAAGTGGAAGAAAAAAAAAAAAATTACCTCTGCAAGTGCAAGTGACACTTGCACCCCCATAACTTTTTATTTGCATGCCACCATAGACACACTTGGACCCCATGTATTTGTAAATTTTTTTCTATCTCCCACCTGCATGTAATTTTTCCTCTCTTTTTTTTCTTTTTTTTTTTTTTCTTTTTTTCTCCTTCAATTATAGGAGAGCTCCCCTAAGGTTGAGCTTCAACTGAGCTCTAGGTAGTCTCTTGTTGCTTTACATGAGAAGCTAATGTAATGGGTGGTTAAGCATATATAGAAATGGTTTCTTACTACGATGGAGTGAAGGATGAAAGAAAACCCAAAAGGGGAAATGGAGAAAAAACCCACGAGTTCAATAGTTATGGAGGGGGTTGAGGGCTATCCTCTCTTTCTTTCTCTTGTATTTGAGCAGGAAAATCACATGAGAGGGAGATTAACCAAGGAAGAGAGGGAATTGAAGCCTAAAATGGGAGAAGTTATTTGGTGGTCTAGGGTACGGTCACAGAGTATTGTAATTAGTAAAGAGGGTAAAATTTATAATTTTATATTGGGTGATTAGGGAACAATTAAGGATATGGTGATTTGTGATTGGTTAGGGATATGGCCATGTGATGGCAGTGGCGGAACCATGTACCCCTTTAATTTTTTATGATTTATTATTAATTCTATATTTATGAGTATTTATAACATATATAATGGAATGATATCTTAATTTTATAAAAATTATTTTATTAATTTTCTATTTCATTAGTATTTCATAATGTATAATGAAATTATCTATAATTATTTCACATTTTAAATAATAGTATCAATTTTATTGGGTTGATTTTATTAATATAAGAGTTACATGTCACTTATTTTTTTAATTTTAAAAATTAAATGGTGTGTATACTTTTTTAGTGAGTAATAATACTAGAAAATCGAAAAATTTACCCCTAAATTATTTATCCACACTAACATGGCAGGGGTTAGGTTTTAGTTTATTAATTTCTAAATATCAACTAACATATAACATTCAATAGCATTTAAGTATAAATTTAAGCATTGTGTTTTAGGAGACTTAATCTTCTTTCACTTTTTATATTTTAGATTATATCAATCAATAAAGAGCATTGATAGAGACCCCCTCCAATCACCACCCCCACAATCCCCACACACACGTGGCGGATGGTGATTGAAGGATAATGGGAAAAAATAAAAAGCAAAAGAAAAAGTAGCCAATCAAAAAAGAGAGAGGGTCAAAGGGGGTGAGGGGAAAGGGGGTCTTAAACATTTTTGATCAATAATATAGTTTAAAACGATAGTTTAACCGACTATATATTGAGACCTAGTCAATTCAAAACTTTCAAAAATTGAAAAAATATATATATTTGTTAAATTTATTTAGCTTTCTTGTCAAATACTTATTTTGCAATTCTTATATATGAAATTATGTTCAATTAGTAGTGTAATAGAATTAATTTTATATTTTGCTTATATATACATTGTCCCTTATCAATAAAATTCCTAATTTCGCCCTTGCATGGTGTTCCTAAATGACGAGATAATTTTTCCCTAAAATGGGGCAAGGGAAGCCTCTTGACTGATCAAAATTAGGCTAGGTTGAATGGTGGCAAATGGAGAGAAGAGAAGGATTGAGATGGTGACTTATTCAGCCCCCCAAAAAAATAAAAGAGGTGGTGACTAGAGGTGGAGGAAGTGATCGGAATAGTGGTGTGGTCGGAGATAGAGACGGGTAGGTGTCTAAACAAGTAATTTTTGTCCTTTTTATTCATTTTAGTTTGGGTTAGAATTGTAATAAGAAAATGTTAAAATTGAGGTGTCCAAATATTAAAATAGGGTGCCTTTAGAAACAACAAAGGCTTGTTGACTTAAGTTGAATGAAATTACGAATATTGTGAGATTAACTAATAAAATTATTACTATGGTCGCGTTGTCCTGTAAAATAAATTATATTTTATTTATGCACAAATGTAATCGTATTAGTTAGTTAAGATTATATTTATAAAATTACGTAAACATTATCATTATATAAAAAGTTACTCCGATCTCCCTCTCCTCTTCCTTTCGCTCTCTCTGATATTCCTTCAAATTTGATCCTAACCCATTCGGCCATCACCGCTTTACCTTATTTACCCTTGGACATATCATACAAAACTCTTTTCACTCATTAAAGTTTTCAAGAAATACATCAGTTTCTTTGCATATATTTACAATTTTTTTCACCAAGCAAGAACTCTTCTCGTAAGTTAGTGACTTCATATGCATTCACCAAGAAGTCATGAACAGTGGTGAGTCCAAAGTCCTCCATGCCATCAAGAAACATGTGATATGTCCATTGATTGCTGTTAACAAAGAGGTCTGACTGGAATTTGATTGGATGGACAAAGCTATCAAGCGAAGTCCTACATTGCCCGAGTACAAAGGTAATGCGCAGTATAAGCTTGAGGGCATCATCACCTCAATAGCTAGGTTTTGGGGTTAAGTTCTACCCAATACTATGTAACATGGTAATCATCGGAGGAGTTTGCATGCAGACCAAGGACACACACCCTACCTCCCTAGGTACTCTGGCTCTAATATCACCTTACATGGTCTTGGATAAAACTCAATCCAATAATTAGCTCTTTGGGTGAGGTGCCCTCATGCTTATCTACTACTACACTTTTTTTTTCTTTTTTTGTGCCTAGGCAATGTGGGAGTTTGCTTCACAAAAGCATCCGATTTGCAAGTATTCAATGTCGTGTGAAAATTTTAACACATAATTAGAAGGTCGCTTAGCTCAAAAATAAAAAATGAGACAATTATCAACTTAACCAGTTCAATGGCAGCCTTCATTTCTCCAGCTTCAAACCATCCAAAATGTGTTTCTTTACTAGGCACTAGTCATGGTTATTGATACTCATATAAAACAGATTCATGTGTACAAAAATGGGTGAGGATAACTTCTTTTAAAAATGCAGGCCATTGCCAAAAGTTTGGAACTCAGAAGCCAACATCAAGTACCTTTATGGCATAAGCCAGAGAGAATTGCAAATTTCCTCGCTTTCTTTTTATTTTTTTAAGCTGCAGAGATTCCATTCATATTTCTTCTTTAAAACTATGTCCAGCTGCCTCCAGACGAGAGACTAAACTTTTTACAGGATTGATTTAATTGGCCCGTTTTCAGGCTCTCCAAGCATCAGATCTAATGTAGCAGCAACCACTGCCCGCAGAACGCATTTAAAAGCCTGTACTGTCATCTCATGAATACAGAGAAACTGCCCATGTGATAACTTGTCTGAAAGCTTAACCTGGTCAAGAGAAAAGGAAATAGCAATGGTCACTCAATATAGAATGCCCAACATGCAGTACATTTTGTAGTTTCAAATTATAGTCTTCATCTTCTCAGCTCATAACTAAAAGAGTTATATAATCCTCCACAGGTAAGGAACCAATCAGTTATGGGGACACATTGTAAGTTAACTGGTTGCAGTGGGAAAAGAATGCTAAAAATGTGAATAGAGAAACCAAGACGAATACTAAAATTTGACCTACAATCAACTACTGCTTCTCTTTTAAATAACATAGGAAATATCATCTTCATTATTGGGAACGTTTGTGTTCAAAAACACTGGAAAGGAATTGCAAGAGTTATTATATGCTTATACATAAACATATGCGACCATGACACTAAGCAAGTGTCATTGTCCAGCACAATAGAACTCTATATGTTGATCGTTTTGGCATACGTCAAACAAGACCTGTAACTGATTAGGACTAGGCTTATAAAGATCAGGACTAGGCTTATAAAGATCAAATGAAAGGAAAATTAAAAGAATTTGAAAGGATAGTTACAAGAGTATTTTTGTTTTCTGTATGGCCCCATCTTATAAGAAAGAGAATAAAGGGAGGAAAAAAGAACAAGTTCACTCATTGGATAACGTTGTCAGTTGCCTGTTTTATGTTTCAATTTTAGTTTATTTTTTATAAAATAGAAAAACAAGAAAGAAAAACCCAAAACTTGGTTGGTGTGCATAATGTTTTGAAAATAAAAACTAATAAACATGCTTGGTGATCGGCAGTGGGGGTGCCGAAGTTGTTGGGCAAAGTGTTGCCAATGATCATAAGAAAGTGACCGTTCAGTCACCGGAGCTCATAGAGGGTTGGTAGTGGTGGCAGGCAATTAAAACATATTATTTTTTTGAAGAAATTAAATCACATGAACAATTATAAATATGTAACTTCATCCTAGCCCTAGTAATTAATTTAGTTTCGCATGCTTCATACTAAAAGCAATAATTAAAACAAACTTACTTGAATGCATTAAATAAACCACGTATAAAATATAATCCATTCTTCTCCTTCTATGCTTAGAGTATCTCCAATCCACTAGGCATATATGCTTGTTAGTTAAAATGCCCAGCATAATTTACTTTTTTAAACTACAATACACTAGGCATATGATTAGGTATTTTAGCTCAACTCACAATCACTAGCTGCATTCAAAGGTTAGACAAATTGTATTTAATCATGATGATCATCTCCCTCCATCTTTATTGTTAACGTGGCATTCTATAAAGTTAATAGTATATAAATGAATAGCTAAAATAAAAAGTATGATTGGAGTAGAAATATGAAACAGTTAATAGGCAAAGTAAAATTTATACTTTATAGCAACATTTAGATAGGTAAAACGCCTATTAGCATTGGAGATGCTCATAGATATAAAAAAGAAAGTTTCAAAGTTGTAAAAGACTTTAAGAGTTACATATTGAATGTAAATTAGACATATCTATAAACTGTTGGATGCTACCTAATCTCTTCGGATAGAAACCTAATCTCTATTCTTGCTATTACATATATAATGGAAGTTTGTTGGATGTTGCCTAGTCACTTCGGATAAAACTTCCACGCTTGTTGTGATCAATGCATTACCACCTGGCTCCTTTTGTTAAAAACATAAAACGCTTCGAATGTTGTGATTGATGGTTGCATTACCACCTGAGAAATTGTAGAAACACTACATCCTAAAAGGCTTGAAACCACCTGAGAAAATTGCTGCTAAAAATTGAAATTGTAGAACACTTGAAAAACATGAAATTAAAGAAGCGCCACCGGAGAAATTGAAATTTGTAGAAACTTGTTAGAAACTACCTGAGAAATTAAAATTGTAGAATAAAAAGCTTTAATCAATGAAATAAGGTACAAAGCTCCACTAACTACGCTAGGCACCGTGATATGATTTGTTGCGCCTATTCAATTATAAAAATAAATGCAATAAGACTAAATAAAATATAAATTAAAAGTACAAAATACACACTATATTGCGGCAAGACCAATACTTGTCTTAACTCTTAACATGCTACTTAAGACTAAGCAACAACACATTCTCCTAACGTGATTTGTCAATATAATTGAGGCATGACCACTTGAGACTTTCAAGCAAGCAAAGGTTGCTTCTAGCAAATGTGTACAATAGTGTATTCTGCAGGTGGTAGTTGCGTGCAATTACATTTGAAGAAAATATTGAAAAACAAAGGCTTCGTTCCATTTCTCTTTTCGTCAATTCAAGAAAGGAGGCAAAGAATAAGCCAAGATGTCAAACACACATCAAGAAATCTAAGTTCAAGAGTTTTTTATTTATTTTTTTTATTCCAGTAAAAAACCAAAGACAATAAACATGTTTATCATGCTTTTGAATAAGAGCATTAATCAAGTTGTAGCACATCAAAATTGTAAACAATCCAATATGTAATGGAACAATATGAGAGAGAAAAACCAAAAAAAAGAGATGAATCTAAAATGAGGAAGTCTTGAAAGCTTACATTATAAAAAATAAAAAATAAAACTGTGAAATTGTACACAATTGTATTGCCTTATAATTTGAGCCCTTTGAACCCATAGGATCCTTGTCTTAGAAGTTTTGGCAAGTTAGCCCCAAATTTCTGATTGCAAAAACGATCATTATAAAAATGGTTGACCAATAGGGAGCCCTCTAAACCCATAGGGTCCATGTCTTAGAAGATTTGGCAAGTCAGCGCCAAATTTCTAATTGCAAAAATGATCATTATAAAAATGGTTGACCAATAGGTAGTGAATCTTCGCCAAAACATTGGGGAAGATCTCATGCAATTCTTTTAGTGTTCTACCCAGCCAAATTGCTTGGGGTTGATTGACATCACAATGGGCTAAAACAATCCACAAATAAGGAGTCACTCTACAGGCTGGCGGATATGTGAACCTTATCTGAAGTGGAGGCGTTGGTACTGTTGGATTATTGTGGTAGTAAAGCACATGAAGGAGGGGTGACTGATGTGGATCATAATCTAGAAGGTGAGCGTTAAGGGGAATTCTTGTCTCCCAACCCGTCATATCAACCGGATGGAAATCCAACCTTACATGACGATCCAAATCTCTATCATTTTTCTTCCTTATCTCATGTATTTTGAATATGAATTTTGCCATGCCGACGATAACAAAGAAAACAGGATGAGTATAATTGAATAAAGCAACTTTCTTCAAATCTCTCACAGTCTTGGGTGGGAAGTATTGAGGAGTATACCGGTAATTCCAGAATAAATTCCACACTGGTGGATACTGGTTTTGTCGAAATCTCGTACCCGCCATTCTTACCATGCTACAAATATCCAGTACATCTTGCCTTACTCCATCTCTTACTACTGCTGGATCATGGGATACATTTACAGGTCCATCAATCTTGAACGACAATTTAAGACCCACAAAAATAGATGTAATTTGCACGGTAGCCAACAGTTTACCATTATACTTATCCCTTTCATGCATACTCTTCAGATAATTTATAATAGCACCCGACAATTCAATAAAAACTTAACTCATTCCAATAACTATTTGACCATGTCGTTTCCATATCTCATCCTCTGTTCGTGAAACATCATAAATCCATTGATTGAAATCATTTCAAAAATAAATAAATAAATAATAATAATAATAATAATAAATCTATCTATTATTACCATAAATTAATGTACCCAAATATACATATATATAATATATAAAAGTAAATAAATTTAAATATTATAAAAACAATGCAAATATAGTGTATTATCATAGTAATTCGCGTGAAAGTCAGCGTAGAACTAGGTGGAAGGAATGTGATATGAATCGAGGCTACAGAGACAACGGAGACAAATTCGAAGGGGAAGGAATGTGATATGAATCGAGGCTCCAGAGCCTACGGAGATAAATTCAGAGTCGATGAAAGATACAAGGACTCAACAACCCGGATTAGCCTCCTCTCCTGCCTTTTACTGTCCAACAGCTTCCAGCCATATCTACCAAGGACGCCGGAATGCATACGCCGGAAGCCTTCCACCATCATCAATGTTCCACCGTCGTCGCTAGGTTGCTGATGGAGAGGAGGAACAAGCATATAGGTCTAGAGAGAGAGAGAGATTGGGTTGTGAGTTTCTCAAAAAGGCATGAGACAAGGGGTAAAAGCATCTGGGTATGTATTTCAAAATAAAATAAAATAATTTCCGTTACTTACCTCCGTTTCGCCAACAAAAATCCCCTCCTGCCATTTATTGTCCAACAGTTTCCAGCCATATCTACCAGATAGAGACGCATGAAGACAACAGCGAAGAGGGAGCCACATCTGTGGAGTTCAACAGACTAGCCAAACGACGCCGATTTCTGTCATTTTGGCAAAACGGAGGTAAGCAACAAAAAATTTTTATTTTATTTTATTTTGAAATAAATACCCAGATGCTTTCACCCCTTTGTCTCACGCCTTTTTTAGAAACTCATAACACAATCCCCCTCTCTCTCTCTTCCTACACTTGTGCCTCCTTTCTCTCCATCAACAAACCTAGTGGAACAACAACAACAATGGAAGGCTTCCGGCGTCAGTAGATTTAGCTGGAAGCCGTTGGACAGTAGAAGGCAGGAGAGGAGGCTAATCCGGGTTGCTAAGCCCTTGTATCTTTCATCGACTCCGAATTTATCTCTGTCGTCTCTGTAGCCTTGATTCATATCACATTCCTTCCACTCCAAATTTGTCTCCGTCATCTCTGTTGTCTCGATTTATATCACATTCCTTCCACCTAGTTCTACGCAGACTTTTATGAGAATTACTACGGTAATACACTATATTTGCATTGTTTTTATAATATTTAAATTTATTTACTTTTCTATATATTACATATATATATATATATATATATATATTTGGGTACTTTAATTTATAGTAATAATAGATAGATTTATTATTATTATTATTATTTATTTATTTATTTTTATAGGATTTCAATCAATGGATATATTATGCTTCACGAACAAAAGATGAGATTTGGAAACGACATGGTCAAATAATTATTGGAATGGGTAATGTTTTTATTGATTTGCCGGGTGCTATTATAAACTATCTGAAGAGTATGCATGAAGGGGATAAGTATAATGGTAAATTGTTGACTACCATGCAAATCACATTTATTTCTGTGGGTCTTAAATTGTCGTTCAAGATTGATAGACCTAAAAATGTATCCCATGATCCAACAGTAGTAAGAGATGGAATAAGGCAAGATATATTGGATCTTCGTAGCATGATAAGAATGGCGGGTACGAGATTTCAACAAGACCAGTATCCACCAGTGTGGAATTTATTCTTGAATTACAGGTATACTCCTCAATACTTTTGACCCAAGATTGTGAGAGATATGAAGAAAGTTGCTCTATTCAATTATACTCATCCTGTTTTCTTTGATAGCGTCGGCATGGCAAAATTAATATTCAAAATACATGAGATAAGGAAGAAAAATGATGGAGATTTCGATCGTCATGTAAGGTTGGATTTCCATCCGGTTGCTATGACAGGTTGAAAGACAAGAATTCCCCTTAACGCTCACCTTCCAGATTATGATCCACATCAGTCACCCCTCCGTCATGTGCTTTACTACCGCAATAATCCAATAGTACCAACGTCTCCACTTCCGATAAGGTTCACATATCAGCCAGCCTATAGAGTGACTCTTTATTTGCGGATTGTTTTAGCCCATTGCGATGACCATCAACCCCAGGCAATTTGGCTGGGTAGAACGGTGAAAGAATTACATGAGATCTTCCCTGACGCTTTGGCGAAGATTCACTACCTATTGGTCAACCATTTTTATAATGATCATTTTTGCAATCGGAAATTTGGCGCTGACTTACCAAAACTTCTGAGACATGGACCCTATGGGTTCAAAGGGCTCCCTATTGGTCAACCATTTTTATAATGATTGTTTTTGCAATAAAAAATTTGGCGCTGACTTGCCAAAACTTCTGAGACATGGATCCTATGGATTCAAATGGCTCAAATTATAAGGTAATACAATTGTGTACAATTTCACAGTTTTTTTTTTTTTTATAATGTAAACTTTCGAGACTTCCTCATTTTGAATTCATCTCTTTGTTCTGATTTTTCTCTCTCATATTGTTCCATTACATATTGGATTGTTTACAATTTTCATGCGCTGCAACTTGATTAATGCTCTTATTCAAAAGCATGATAAACATGTTTATTGTCTTTGGTTGTTTACTGGAATAAAAAAATAAAAAACAAGAGCTCTGGAATTTGAGATGTAATTAATCATCAATATCGTGCCTTACTGATAAGCTTCCATCTTGGCTTATTCTTTGCCTCCTTTCTTGAATTGACAAAAAGAGAAATAGAACAAAGCCTTTGCTTTTCAGGATTTTACTCAAATACAATTGCACGCAGCTACCACGTGCAAAATACATTGTTGTACACATTTGTTAGAAGCAACCTTTGCTTGCTTGAAAGTCTCAAGTGGTCATGCCTCAATTATATTGACAAATTATGTTAGGAGAATGTGTTGTCGCTTAGTCTTAAGTAGCATGTTAAGAGTTAAGACAAGTATTGGTCTTGCCGCAATATAGTGTGTATTTTCTACTCTTAATTTATATTTTATTTAGTCTTATCGCATTTATTCTTATAATTGAATAGGCACAACAAATCATACCACGGTGCCTAGCGTAATTAGTGCAGCTTTGTACCTCATTTCACTAGGGTCATTGATTAAAGCTTTTATTCTACAATTTTAATTTCTTAAGTGATTTCTAACAAGTTTCTACAAATTTCAATTTCTCCAGTGGCGCTTCTACAATTTCATGCTTTTCAAGTGTTCTACAATTTCAATTTTTTAGCAGCAATTTTCTTAGGTGGTTTCAAGCCTTTTAGGATGTAGCATTTCTACAATTTCTCAGGTATCATAGATTACAACATTCGAAGCATTTTATTGTTTAACGAAAGGAGCCAGGTGGTAATGCATTGATCACAACAAGCGTGGAAGTTCTATCTAGAGTGACTACGCAACATCCAACAAACTTCCATTATATATGTAATAGCAAGCATAGAAATTAGGTTTCTATCCGAAGAGATTAGGTAGCATCCAACAGTTTATAGATATGTCTAACTTCCAATCAATATGTAACTCTTAAAGTCTTTTACAACTTTGAAACTTTCTTGTGTATACTAAGTATCAAAGGAGAAGAACGGATTATATTTTGTACATGGTTTATTTAATGCATTCAAGTAAGTTTCTTTTAATTATTGCTTTTAGTACGAAGTATGCGAAACTAAATTAATTGCTAGAGCTAGGATGAAGTTACATATTTAAATATTTATAATTGTTCATGTGATTTAATTTCTTCAAAAAAATAATATGTTTTAATTGCCTGCCACCACCCTCCTATGAGCTCCGGTGATTGAACGGTCACTGTCTTATGATCATTGGCAACACTTTGCCCAACAACTTCGGCACCCCCACTGCCGATCACCAAGCATGTTTACTAGTTTTTATTTTCAAAACATTATGCATACCAACCAAGTTTTGACTATGTGATTTGAAGAAAATAGATACCGTCTACTTTAAATTTAAAAAAATAAAGCCACGCTCCTTATAAAATAATGATTTTTCATAAAATTTTAAAAAAAAAAGATTTTTAACATAAAGTGGCCATAAACTTAATCCAAAATAAACAATATTCATAAAAACAAACAAAACCCGCGATTTTGCATAGAAAATCAATTAAATTGCATAATTGAAAAACAATACAAGAAACAAGCATATGCCAAGGAGGAAAAGAGGACTTACCCAATTGCCCACTTTCAGCCTCTTAGAATGCATGATGCATAAAGTAAATATGTCCTAATATGCAACTAATACACACAATGATGGTCCTAGGGCCGGTTTCAGGCTACTAATGATGAATATGCACAAAGATAAAACTAACAAATAAAAAAGCATAAATATAACAAATAAAAAACATAAATATAAACTAAAATACATGATAATCAAACCGAACCATGCATGATTATTATATCTAAATAAGACCCAAAACATGTTCTAATGACATAGAAGAAACATGCATAGAAAGAGGCGAGAAAGTTAATGAAATAAAAGAACTACATGATGGAATGATGAACTAACAACCTAGCATGGATAAGTACTGAAAAATAAAGTAAGAAAATACTGAAATACAGAAAGGTAAAAGAGTTTTGCATTCCATAATCTCCAATGCTCTACTTAAGTTGGAAAGTTTTTTTCTTTTTAGAAGTTACTCTTTGATCACATATTTGCTTGGGGATTTAAATTTTGGAAAGGCAATCATTCTCAATTAATCACTAAGGCAAGAATTCAAATTTAAACTCACCTTTAAATTGGGAAACTACCCCCTAATTTCCCACTGATTGCTCAATTCATAATCAAAATTTGAATCACTGCCTAAATTGAAGCCCCAAATTTTGTAGCCCCAAATTTTGTAATTGGATCACTGCCCCAAATAACTCAGATTGCTCCAAAATCAAATTACTGCCATATCAGACACTCCAGACTTTTTTTTGGAATGTAATCATTGCCTTTCTGATTGTTGATCTCCAGAATCAAATCATTTCCAAAATATTCCATAAGCACATAATTTGCATTCATGTCTATTTGGGGATAGGGTTGTCGTATCCTAATTTGGAAATGAGATCTAGGATTACATAAAGGCAACAATACAATCCTAGAAAGGAGGGTATCATGTCCTAGTTTGGAAGGTGTTAATGCTCTCTATATTCAAAAGGTAGGTTTGGTTAAAAAAGAGTACATTACTTATTACTATCAATATACCTCTCATCCCACAAGGGAATGATCAAACGGTACTAATAGCATAATCTGACAATTGCCTTGTTGACATAACATAATCTGCGAATAGTGTCCGGGATATTATGCAACAAAGCAAGTTTCCTTAATCTAAAATGATGCAATGCAATTAACAATTAACCACTAATTTCATGAAATAGAAATTTTCAAGTCATGCTAACTTAATTCCCCAATAGAGTCGCCAACTGTAGGCACGGTGCCTTTTTCGAGTCTAAGACATTGCTTCCCACACCGACTTACTTTGACCAACAAAGAGTCGCTACTTAATTTTTAAAAAGGAATTAAAAAACCTTTAACGATGAAAACTAAATTAAGGCCTAGTTCATCATAATCAAGAAAATTTCGGGTTCAGAAGCTTAGGTAGAAAAGGAGAAGGCCAGCTACATGGAAGCACCCCCTTTTGCCCAATCCGAAAATTGGCCTCTACTAATTTCCTATTTTATGATTTTAGTGGCTAATTATTCGCATAAATTCATTTTTAGATCTAAAACCTTTAACTAACCTAGACTATGTGATTTGAAGAAAATAAATACCGTCTATTTTAAATTTAAAGAATAAAGCCACGTTCCTTATAAAATAATGATTTTTCATAAAATAAAATAAAAAAAGATTTTTTAACATAACGTGGCCATAAACTCAATCTAAAATGAACAATATTCATAAAAACATACAAAACACACAATTTTGTATAGAAAAGCAATAAAATTGCATAATTTAAAAACAATACAAGAAACAAGCATATGCCAAGGAGGAAAAGATGACTTAACCCAATCGCGCACTTTCAATGTCTTACATGCATGCATAAAATAAATGTCCTCATATGCAACTAATACACACAATGATGGTCCTAGGCACAGATTGAGGCTACTAATGATGAATATGCACAAAGATACAACTAACAAATAAAAAAGCATAAATATAAACTAACCTACATGATAATCAAACCAAACCATGCATAATTATTATGTCTAAATAAGACCTAAAACATGTTCTAATGACAGAGAAGAAACACGCATAGGAAGAGGCGAGAAAGTCAATGAAATAAAAGAACTACATGATGGAATGATGAACCAACAACCTAGCATGGATATGTATTGAAAAAAATAAAAAAGCATAAATATAAACTAAACTACATGATAATCAAACCGAACCATGCATAATTATTATGTCTAAATAAGACCTAAAACATGTTCTAATGACATAGAAGAAACATGCATAGAAAGAGGCAAGAAAGTTAATGAAATAAAAGAACTACAAGATGGAATGATGAACTAACAACCTAGCATGGATAAGTATTGAAAAATAAAGTAAGAAAATACTGGAATACAGAAAGGTAAAAGAGTTTTGCATGTTGGTTTGATTAAACCAAAGAGCACACCAAGAAATAGCAAGAAAAGTCAAGTTTCTTGCTTGCAAGCCTCCCTCAAGCTTCGGTTTCTGAAGTAGTTCGGGTTCTTCACACCTTAGGATGATTTACAAAAGTTCAGAGTTGCTGTGAGTGGAGGAATTTTGGGGCCAAGGCTAAGGGAGAGAAGGATGGGAGTGTTTGGTTTTTAAAACTCTCTAAAAGCTCAAGATTTCTTAACCCTTTTGAAAGGGAGGGGAAGGGCTTTATTCATAGGCAAGGGGGAAGGTTCTAGAACCCTTTCTAGGGTTCCATCGCTTTCTCCCTCCACCTCTCACCAAAAATACACCAAGATTGAGTTTTCATACTTGGCTTTGCTGCACTTGGATGTGCACACACACTATTCTTGTGCACACGCACCCTTTTGCCATGGTACACGTGTCATCCCTACATGTATTTCATGTTCTTGGCTTGCCTGTGGCCCAAGTAAGTCCGAATTGTCTTCTGATAAATGTTTTTGATAAAACCAGTCACTAATTTTGGGAAATACATTTTATCGGACTCTTCTCTGTTTCTTGGGGTTAAAAAGTTGATTTTTTGGCTAAAAACAAGTTTACATAGCAACTACAAAAGTCCTTAAACATTCCAAAGATGAAGTAATTTACCATTTCATCATCGGGAGGCTTACAAGTGTCCAAAGTCTTAGAGTCAGTCAACATGGGATGTCTACATTATGGTTTTGGATTTTTTATTGGTCAATAAATGTTTTACTGTTACCAAACTGGAGTCTAAACCATATTTGTGTTTGGATTACCAAGAATGAGTATTAGTGAAATATATTTTTGAAGCCATGGGGCATCATTCAATGCAATTTTAACCCTAGGTGCGACGCCTGAAGCGAATCTCATAAATGAAAATTGTCCTCCTTCCCCTACTCTCTGAAAGCAAAATTTTCTAATTCTTCTCTAAAAGCAAAATTTTCTAATTCAATCGCTAGCATCCACTAATTTCATCAATTTTTCAACCAAAAATACTTCTTTCATAGCCCTTGTCCTTTCCCTACACCAGTGCTGTGAAAAGCGCGCCTAGGCGCAAGGCGCAGCGAGGCGCAAGGAGCGCGCCTGAAGCGAACCAAGGCGAGGCGCATTTGATGAGTCAAGCGCCTTGGACGCAACTTAGACTAAGCGCAGCGAGGCTCAAGGCGCAAGCCTAAGAGGCTTTTTTTTCTTCTTGATTCTGATCTAACAGCTGTGATCTGTGTGGGAGAGGCTCCAACCACATAGGATTACAACTCATACAGTACAACACAACCCAACCGAAATCAATATACGACTCAAATCCCTAATCTATCGAAAAAGAAATCTATGTCGTCTCTTTCTCTGGGCTCCTCTCTCGACTTTGACTTCAACTTCGATTCATCAGGTTAGTGCGTCTTTTTCTTCTCCTTCTTTTTCTTCTCCTTCTCTTCTGCTTCGCTAGCTGCTTTTTTTTTTTTTTTCCTGTTTTTTCTTCTTCGCTGCTTCACTGATTGCTTCTTCTTTGCTGCTTCACTGTTCTTTTTTTCTTCTTTTCTTCTTTTTTTTTTTTTTTTTTCAACTTCGACTGGTTCTTCAAAGTTTGACTTCAACTGCTTCTTCGAACTTCGACTTCGACTACTCTCTCCCCTCTTCTTCTTCTTCTTCTTCTTCTTCTTCTTTGAGTAGAGTCTCTGTTAGAGGGGGGAAAAAATACAAATAAGACTTATATTAGTCTCTGTTAGTATTTATTTTTTTCCTTTGCTATGCTGTTGGTCTGTTTTTTTCCTTTCTCTGTTAGGAAAAAAAATTACAAATAATTAATTAATCACACATTACATTACACTGAAATTATTTTCCATTTATTAAATTTGTTGTGTAGAAAATGACATCTGAAAGTAATAGAAGAGATCCGGCGTGGCAACATGCCCATTTGGTAGAGCCCAATAATTTAAACAAGTTTTGAGTGTAATTTTTGTGGTAAAGCATCAAATGGAGGTGTTTATCGGGCGAAACACCTCGCATGAGGTTATAGGAATGTCACTGCTTGCCTGAAGTGTCCAACTCATGTAAGAGAAGAGATTAGAGAGTTCATGTCAAAAAAGAAGACGCAAAAAGAAGAAATGAACATGTTGCCTGATTTCGATGACATGGACAAGGAAGATGAAGATGTTGAGATCAATGTCAATCAACGCCGTAAGTTGACAAGTAGCAACCAAGATTTATTCAAATCCAAATAAAAAATGCCAAAAAGAAAAGGGCCTATGGATGTTTACTTCACACCCAATCCTGGTGAAAAATCAAAGAGACCAAGCAAAAGGGAAGTAAACAGAAATTAATGAGAATGACCCTTACAAAAAAGAAATGAGAGCTAGGGCAATGCAAAGATTTGCAAGGTGGATGTATGATGCTGATATCCCTTTCAATGCTGCATATTATAAGAGTTTTGGACCAATGATTGAAGCCATTAGACAATATGGTCCCGGTATGAAGCCACCAACTTACCATGAAGTGCGGGTTACCCAACTCAAAAAAGAGGTGAAACATACTGAAGATTTGATGAAGAATCATAAAGAGGATTGTACAAAATACGGGTGTTCCGTAATGGCTGATGGCTGGACTGATAAGAGAGGGAGGACATTGATTAACGTTTTAGTAAATTGTCCCAGAGGAACCATGTTTGTTGAGTCGGTTGATGCTTCTAGCTATTCAAAGGATTGGCAGAAGTTATTTGAATTACTAGACAAGTTTATGGAAAAAGTTGGAAAAGAGAATGTGGTGCAAGTTATTACTGATAGTACTATAGGCTAGCCTGCAGCTAATGTGTTGGCGAGTAAGAATTTTTCCTCCTTCCTTATTTCAAAATTGTTTACTCATAGTTTTTTTTGTAGTTAAAATTTAAAAACTTGAAAATAATAATTCTTTGTAATTGTTACATTATAGGGAGGTTTTTGGAAGCCAAGTATGAACACTTGTATTGGACACCATATGCTGCTCATTGCTTGGACTTGATGTTAGAAATTTTCAAGATACCCCGACTGAAAAAGACATTTGAAAGAGGCATTGCAGTACATGGCTACATTTACAACTAGCCTACGTTGCTAAACATGATGAGGCGCTATACAAATCTAAAGAATTTGATCAAGCCTACAAAAACTAGATTTGCAACCGCCTTTCTGACTTTGTCTAGGATGCAACAAAAAAACAATTTGAGAAAGACGGTCACCTCCAAAAACTGGACCTCAGGCAAATGGGCAAAGGAGCCACAAGGTAAAAGAATGGCACAAACTTTGTTGATGCCTTCATTTTGGAATAATGTTGTGTTTGCCCTTAAGGTCTCGGGTCCTCTCGTCAAAGTGCTTAGATTGGTTGATACCGAAAAGAAACCTCCCATAGGATACATTTATGAAGCAATGGATAGGGCAAAAGAATGCATTGCAAGTTCGTTTGATCATAAAGAAGAGAAATATGATGAAATCTTCAAAATCATTGACAAAAGGTGGAATATCCAATTGCATCGGCCTTTACACGTAGCTGCGCACTTTCTTAACCCCGAATTCTTTTACCCAAAAGCATTAGAGGTGCAAAAAGATCATGAAGTGATGAATGGGTTTTATGAATGGGTTGGTCCCAAATGTCACTGTTCAAGATTTGATCACTAGTGAGATGAGTATTTATACGAAGGCTGAGAGCCTTTTTGGCAAGCCTGTTGCAATTAGGCAAAGAAATACAAGGGCACCAAGTAATATATTACACACTCATAGAGTTTATTTTTAGTAATACTTTTAGCAAAACTCAATACTTGGTAACAATTATTTCTAACTAGTGATTATTGCAGCTGATTGGTGGGCATCATATAGTTCTAAAACCCCAAACTTGCATATTTTTGCCATAAAAGTCCTTAGCCTAACATGTAGTTCATCGGGTTGTGAACAAAATTGGAGTGTTTTTGAACATGTGAATATTTAACATTCTAAATAATTTTTGGTGAATTCAAATATTTTTTATTCTCATTATATAGAATTTGATATCTTTTTAATACTTGCAGCTTCATAGCAAGAAAAAGAAATAGATTGGAACAACGTCTCAATGATTTAGTGTTTGTCAAATATAATAGAACATTGAGATCTAGGTATGACATCCGCAACACTCTTGATCCCATATCTTTGCAAAATATTGATGAAAGCAATGAGTGGTTACTTGGGAGGATGATGGAGAATCAGATGAAAATAATGAGCCAGTGTTTGATGATGATGATGATGATGATGGCTTGACGTGGGCCACTGTTGCTAGAGATTCTGGAGTAGAAGAAAGTAATCATGCAAGTAAAACAAGAAGTTCATGCTCAAACGCACAACCGAGAATATCTAAATCATCAAGATTAACTCCACTTCAATTAATAGATGAGGAGGAGGCGGGCACAGATGACACAGAGTAGAAAGATGTTAAGAGATATAAATCAACTGATGGAGAAGAAGAAGATGATGGTTTGCTTGCCATTGATGTTGAGGATGATGATTGACTGACCTAACCTACCCTTTCTTACGATATTGATGTTTTGAAGTGTTAAGACATACATTAGTATTTGTTGGATATTTATGTTTTGGATAAGTGTTTATGTTTTTTTTTTCTTTTTTTCTTTTTTTCTTTTTTTCTTTTTTTCTTTTTTTCTTTTTTTTTTTGAATGTGAATTATTTTATCTTTGAAAATTGGAATGCTATGTAATATGCACTTTTATGGCTTTGAGAATTATTCTATAATTTATCTAATTACTTTTTATTTTAAAAAAAAAAAAAATTTGTCTTAGTATTATGAATGATTAGTCTATATTAATTTATCTATTTTTTTACTAAGATTGTGCTCCTTGCTTCAATAAAGCCCAAGCCTCACCTTGCACCTTGTGCCTAGGCCCCGAGAGACCTTCAGCGCCTTAGTACGCCTTAAGCCTTTAAAAACACTGTCCTACACCGTAAGCCTCATCTTTCATAGCCCTAGTACTTTCCCTGCACAACAACTCTCCTTCTCTCTAACAATTAAAACCTTAAAGACAGCACTTCACAAAAGTCCCAGAACCATATTCCTAAACTCTCACACACCAAACACCTCCAAAACAATGCCAATATCTGTCCTTCAACCACTTAATCTAGGCACCGGCAGAACACCAAGACTTAAACACGGTTGTTACTATTCACAGTTCCCAAAACTTTGCTTTTCTTTGCTTAATTATAACTAAAAACTGTTACTCTTTCTGTGCATCCAAACAAACTCACCAACCTACAGCCACAAAAACTAAATCATAATGCCCTTTGGAACAGTTCCCTAGGCTAGAAATTGGCTAAAAAAGTGAAACATGCAAAATGATAAAATACCCCAAGGTGCCTTCCAAAAAGATCTACTTTTTGGCCATTATTTTATGTGCAAAACTACTCACTTTTAAAAATTATTCTTTAGTACCTTGAAATAGCTTTCCGTGCATAAAAAATGAGCTTCAATCCGATTTCAAATAAGAGTTTGAGCATTTTATGAAAATGACTGGTTTACCTCCTGAGGTGGTAAAATGGCCATTACTCAAAAAAGACTACATATTTGATGTTGAAACCAGCTGGAGAATAAAGTAAAGTCTCCAAGCTTTTTGATATCTGGATGGCATAAACAGAGTTTGAATGTGCCCAAGATGCTTCCCTGAAATTAGACCCAAAAAACGAACCAAAATGGGCTAATTTTGTGCTGGGCTGACACTCTCAGAGGTACCGAGCTGGCACACGGTGAGTGGTTTTTGAACCCTCATATCAACACCATTCCTAAGCTTTCTCAACTGCTCAACCTTGTAAGTAGTTTTTGAGAATACCACAAATCTCTAGCAACAAAATTGGCAATGAGTCAATGACCACATAGAAATCACAGAGAAGGCTAAGAGATAAATCCTCGAGTTTATGTACATTGCTCAAATTTCTCAAACAAGTTCTCCCTCAAATTCCCCCAGTCCTAATTGTAAATCCATTTGTACTCATCACTTTGTCCTAATCCCTTCCACAAATAGTTTACCTGCTCCTATTCTTGAAACAGCTCTCCAACCAATCTAACCTTATTAACTAAAGAACAGCACCCTCCGCCCCTTCAAGATAGACCTACGGAAATTGCTGCCCTAAAAGCTAGCAAAAGACTGTCTCTACTGAATTCAGGATTTGACACCCTAAAGGACGACTTTTTATAAATTATCAAATCCCACAAAAATCCAAAAGCATCAGTCCATATGAAATAGAACAGAGAGATGTTTTGAAAGGAACGAAAAAATCCTTCAAATAGATTAATCTATTGGGGCTAGGAATCATTAGAGCTAGTTTCAGAAGTCACTCGAAGATCTCCAAACACACCCACCCACCCACCCATCCATCCATCCATCCATCCATCCATCCATCCACCCTGAAAATGAACAATCCCTGATGAAACACAGAGCTTGCAACTGTGCCATTCCTTTTTTGATGATTGGGTGGTGCTTTGCGAAAATAATAACTATAGCAGATAGTTGAACTCAAAACAGAGACTGAACATATGCAACAATCAGCAATTAAACGACTTATGGATTAAGTTGCTAATTCCTTATTTGAGAATGACACCTGCTCACTGAGGAGTATAGAAATAGTTGCAAGAAACAACCCACATGGTTGCTTCCCTCCAATTTGTATTCTTTCTTCCGTGAACTGGACCTTAAATATGTGAAGATAGGAAGAAGAGGTCTACAAAAATTAGGCAAGCAACGAAAAGGCATCGTCACATCTTTTAAAATTGAATGTCTATAATTTTAGATTATGAAGTACATTCGAATTCAATAATCACAAGTGTTACAACACTCATGGATTGCGCTTTTTGACATACAATTGTCATTTGGACCAATATGAAACATTTATGACAAAGAAAAGTCAAACCAAATTGCACTGGCCAAAGAATGAACAATAACCTGCTAATGGCATTCACTCCATTACCATTCAATTTAAGACCCAAAAATATGGGAAATAAATTTCGACTTCCATTAGGTAAGTTTCAAAGGTAGTCTTTCCACTAGCAGTGATCAATAAAGCTAAATTCTCATCCACTTCATCCATCTTAACATTATTTCAAGATATCAACTCACTAGTCCTAATCCACATTTTAACATTTTTCAACATGTATCTACATTAGCAGCACAAGAATTATCACAATTCACAACAAATCATAAAGATTATAATGTAATCCATAATAATTAAGAAAAAAAAAAAAAAAAACATATAGGAGTACAATGCAAGGGACAAAGATCACCGCCTACAAGAACAGCAATCAATTTGGCATACAGACTCCAAATGGCCTGTATATTCTCTCCTCCTCTCTGAATCGAGTCCGAATCTCTCTTGTACTACCCCAGTTTCACCTTGTGCTGAATTCAAATCATAAAATATCAAAATTCAAAACTACTCGCCAAACAACATCAACTTCAAATCCAAAAATTCAAATTCACCACAATAACCAACGCAGATCAATTAAGTGATATCGAATAGAGATAGAGAGAGAGAGAGAGAGAGAGAGAGACAGAGAGAGAGAGCGAGACAGAGAGAGACCTGGGAAGAGCTCCAGAGCTCCAAATGAGAAGGAGCGACAACGAGCAAGAGGCGATCGGTGAGTTTGAGATAGATGATCCGCTCGGAAGAAGGACAGGGACCAGATTCGAGAGGGATGACCTCTGGCCATCCATATGCCATATACATCTTCGATTTGGGTGTATATGTATGGAGAGAGAGAGAGAAGTAGATCGGAGAGAGGTTCCAAACGAAGAGGGAGTCCCATTGCAACAATTTCTTTCGTCAAATTACATTTGGCCATTTATTTTTTGATAAATTACAATAAACCTCTTTAAACTATGAATCATTTTCATTTTATCGTTCTGAATTTTAAAACTCAACAATTAACTACTTCAAACTTAAGGATGGTCACAGGACGAGTTTATAATCCGTCCCCACTTTATAACATATTTGAGATAGGGGTTGACGGGAACGAGATGGGAGATGAGTTAATTTTGTAAGTTGAAGAATAAGAATATTAATAAAAATTATAGATAATATAGTATATTATGAATAATAATTTATATTTAATAGCAAATAAATGAGTAAAAATTAATATTAAATATAATATTTCAGTATTGTAATTTTATTATACTAAAATAAAATAATTTATACTAAAATAATTATAATATTTTAATAATTTTATAATTATTAAATTTATTTATATTTTAGTATAAAATAATTTATACTAAAATAATTTATATTTTATTAAATATAATCGGGACAGGTTTCAAGTAAAACAGAACGGGAAAGCAAAACTCATTCCCATCCTACTTCTTAATCAAGGTGGAAAAAACGGGTCTTTTCTCAAACTAAGCCTCTTTTGCCTTCTATTTCCCAAACTAGGCCTAGTTTTGACAAAATACCCAAACTAAGCTAAAGCACTATTACAAATCGCGCTTTAACTGTTTGGAGGCCAAAATTTGATGAATAGTTAAGGTACTATTGTGAATCGTGATTTTAATTAAGAAAACGCTGTTCCGAATAGCGATGTTAACCTCAATTATAAAATGCTATTTTGAATAGCGCTTCATTTGCTGATTTTTGCGGATTGGTTTTATAAAGAAAACGCTATTGCAAATAGCGAGTTCACTTCTGAATAAAACGCTATTTAGAATAGCGTTTAAACTGTTTCAGTGCCAATTCCTTTCCTGGTGTCATTGTTTTGGTGATAATGTGATTCATAAAATTTTATTGGCTTTAAAGCCATTGTCATGTTAAAATTTATTTTTTTTTCTTTTGTTTTTGTTTTTGTTTTGGTTTAGAGGGTGTAATTCAAAAATTTTACATAATATAAGAAAAACCTCTTTTCATATATTTATTTTACATAATATTTTTCATATATATAATTTTAAAATCATATTCATTTAGATATTATTAAGCAAATCAAGTTCATTTACAAAAGTCATGGTTTCACTGTTCACTATTGTAAGCATGGATTGAAACCACACTTTCACTGTTCATTTAAATTAGATTTAATTTTTTTTTTTGTAAATATTTTTTTTCTGTTGTCATTGTTTCGGTGATAATGTAATTTATAAATTTTGTTTGGCTGTACTGAAGCCGTTCTCATGTTAAATTTTTTATTTTTTCTTTTGTCTTTGTTTTGGTTTAGAAAATGTAATTCAAAAATTTTTTTGGTCTTTACTAAAGCCGTTTTCATGTAAATTTTTTTTGTTTATTGTTTTGTGTTTGTTTTGGGTTAGAAGGTGATAATGTAATTAATAATTTTTTTTTTTTTGCTTTATTAAAGTCGTTTTTCATGTAAATTTTTTTTTTTTTTCTTTTGTCTTTGTTTTGAGTTAGAAGGTGTTATTCAGAAAATTATTTTGCCGTTACGAAAGCTGTTTTCATTTAAATATACATATATATTAATCCTTTTGTCTTTGTTTTGGGTTAGAAGGTGATAATGTAATTCAGAAAACCAGTTTAGTAAAATCGTTTTGTGCCCGTTTTCATTAAAAAAGTTTGTTTTTTTGTTTCGTCTTTGTTATGGGTTAGAAGGTGATATACATGCTCTACAGTCCGAAGCACACCTACACACTGTGCAGCTCGACGAGCAACAACGAAGGGTGAGACGCGAAGACCACCGCGGAGTAAGCCAAGAAGACGAAGGCCACAACGAGAGCTCTTAAAATAAATTTTGTCAACATTTTTGTAATAAATCTTAATACATAATATACGAAGTCACTAATTTACTAAATACTCATACAAGCATGAAAACAACATAACTGAAGTTGCAAATGTAATAGTTTTCAGTTACATAGGTAGTACAGACATAATTCTCCCACAAAAATACATTCTGGACACCATGAACTGAACACACATTACATACATCCTAGACATCCTAAACTTAACACACAATACATAAACATAACAGTTAGACAGACAAACACCTAATTCATGACCTAATATTGCATATTAATAGCCGCAACATTTGACAGACACAATACATAAATATAAACATAAACATAAACATAACATAACAGTTATACTTACTCTAACACAGACATTACATATTAATGCATAACCTAATATTGCCGAAGTGTAGACATTAACACCTAATTCGCGCTTAAATCGGCAGGTGGCTCAGAGTCTGAATAATCCGAAAGCTCAGCATCAACGACAAGCTCAGGATCCTCCATGATACCGTTGATAGCCGCAACATTTGGTTCTGTTCTGTTCTTCTGGGCATCCTTCTTAACTATATATAGCTGCATCTCGCGGGCTAACCTACGGCACATTTGAGAAATCTCACGTTGTAGTCTTTCACATAGTCGATCAACATTATCAGGATCTTTCTTTTGGATCTCAACAGAACGTGCTTTTGGCACCTTCAGTCGATTTTCCCGACATAATCTTTCCATTTGCACTCGCTCTATAAATAGTGCAGGCCACTTCAGAAGTCTAGCTTTTGCTAAACCATATCCTGTTTGATTATCTGATGGCTCCTCCACCAAACCACATGGATCTCGATAGTATTTGGGCATGACAAAATGTCGCTTCCCAAACCTATCATGATAAGCACAAGAGGCATCTAACAAAGAAAATGGTGTTTCATCTTCAGCATTGCCACTTCTCCTTCCCCCTCCTCGTCGTGAACTGTCACCCCTTTGTAAGTTCCTACCACCTCTGCGATTCTCACTCCCTCCCATGAACCATGTAGCCATGCAAATTTTTTAAAACAAATAAATGATAATTTCGTAGAGCGAAATGAGTTGTGAGGTTGTGTCTTCACCTTTAGCCGTTTATATAGTTGGTTATGAACGGCTTTAGAAAGATGCCTCTGCATCACAATCCCACATATATGAACAAGGTATGAGTGTCACTAGACTAAAAAAATAGAGAAAAGCAAATACTGTGTACGAAGTCACGTGACTTGACAATCCATCTGCATATACGGACAAAATAAAGGCATGCTGACTGTAAGGTAAATCAGTGAATTCACTGTTGCCATGTGACATTCTGAATTGAGAATCCCACATATATCAATAAGAGATGAGTTGTCACTGTAATTAAAAAATCAAGCAAAACATCAACTTGACCAAAGCCTGTGCACCAAGTCACATGACTTGACAATCCATCTGCATATACGGACAAAATAAGGGCATGCTCACTGTAAGGTAAATCAGTGAATTCACTGTTGCCATGTGACTTTCTGAATTGAGAATCCCACATATATCAATAAGAGATGAGTTGTCACTGTGTATCAAATAATCGAGCAAAATAGCGAGAAAACCAAAGCCTATGCACCAGGTCACATGACTTCGCAATGACAAGTCTCTCCACGATTTGACTACTCAATGTTTTAAAAAATGAAGCTTATGTAGGCAATGTTGTGTTTCACTTAGCTATGCATCATTCGTTGTTACGACCTACTATTTCTATCAACGGGAAAAGTATGACTATTTGAATTTCTGTTGTCATTTGGAATTATTTTAAAATCAACTTTTGAATATTCGATTTGTAATATTTTGAGAAACATTTACAATCTCAACTTTTGAAATCAACTTTAAAAGAATGGTGAATCTTGTGAGTGAAACGTGGGTTACGTAAGAGTACTTGGCCAGCAATGTTTATGAATATCATGGTGCATTCAAATCTGTCCAGAAAAGTGGTGCATTCAAATCTGTATGGAAAACTGGTGTTACACAGTAATTTCGGAAGTGTTGTTCTCTTTAGGCATAAATCCGAAAATTAACAAATCAGCGTCATTAGAACTGATAACAATTCTAGTTTCTATACTAAGAGAATCGTCAATTTCTTCAAAAATGTGCAGAAAACAATATGTTTGGGTATAATTAATTCTAAATAGTGATTCATCCCAACCAAATCAAATAAAACCAATTGGGTTTTAAACTTAGTCCCCCAACTGGACAAACCACTTGGATTTGAGCTCGTTTGTCCAGCCCCCGAAGTTTAGTTTTCTGTCAACCCCCCATTCCTTACCAGAGTCATCATTTGTACTGGACTTACAAGAATTGGAAGGTGACTCTTTCTTCTTTCCTGATGGAGATTGAAATTCTTTACGTAGAGGATCCCTATTTAACAAGGCGCAGTTAAGGAAAGCTTTTCACCGAGCTACCTGTTCAGTTTTATGTGTTATTGAAGGCGGTAATTCGTTTGTCTGAGCTTTATTAGTCCCCCAACTGGACCAACCACTTGGTTTTGAGCCTGTTTGTCCGGCCCCCGAAGTTTAGTTTTATGTCAACCCCCCATTCCTTACCAGAGTCATCATTTTTATTAGACTTCCAGGAATTAGAATGCGACTCTTTCTTCTTTCCTGATAGATATTGAAATTATTTACGTAGAGTAAAATGCCTTTGACGAGGCCCAGTTACGGGAAGCTTTTCACCAACCTACCTCCTCTGTTTTATGTGTTATTGAAGGCGGTAGTTCGTTTCACCGAGTTTAGTTTTCTGTCAACCCCACATTTCTTACCAGAGTCATCATTTGTACTAGACTTACAAGAATTGGAAGGTGACTCTTTTTTTTTTTCCTGATGGAGATTGAAATTCTTTACGTAGAGGATCCCTATTTAACGAGGCGCAGTTAAGGAAAGTTTTTCACTGAGCTACCTGTTCTGTTTTATGTGTTTTAATTATTCACATAATTGATCCGCACATTAATCCATTCATTAATCCAGAACATTCATTAACTCATTGCAATTCAATAAAGAAAGTCATGAACTAATAACTATAAATTACTATAAATGTAGTTATGTCATAAACTTCAGGTTCATAAACACAAATACTTGAAATAGATCCATACGTAAGATGAACAACAACATTGTCTTACACTCCAGTAACGAACATACGACACAACGTACATACAAACATATATGAAAGATAACAGTGTTTGATTTCTTATTTCTCATCTGACATGTAGTAGTCAGAGAGATATATTTCATTGTTTAAGACATTATTTCGCTCAATCACTGTCAAATCTCTGTTGCTTGCTTCTGCCATTTCGGTGGCTAGCTGAAGCATGAAATGTCGACATCTCCGCATCAACATTCTGTTGTTCTCCTTCTTAATTCTGCTAACTGCTTTTTCATAGTCACTCACATTTCGTCTAGCCATGGTCAATGAACGACGATGAGGTACCGGTGCCCCAAAGTTACGTAGATCATCATACAATCCTTCTTGCTCCGTTACCCTGAACGCCCATTCTGCTCGGATACCAGCATAATAATCCTTCGGACTCGAGTACTTTTCGCTCTTGTAGTCATAAGTAAATGGAGGTAGCAGCCACACTTTCGGATTTCTTTGCCGGCGTGAACTTTCTGCATCTCTTGAAGACATTGTTGATAAAATAAAAAATTTAATAATAATAGTAATTGTAGATATATTACTATTGTTATGACTTCAACAAACATCATACTGCGGTATTTATAGACATCATAGTGGGGGTTAACTAGAGATGATCTAGTGACGATAATGCGTGCTAGGGCACTATGGACAAAGTTATACACGTGATATTATTTTATGTTATTCATTTCATGTAATTTTGAGTACCCGTGACTTTGTGTACCTGTGATGTAGTCACGGACGTGGTTGTCAGATAAAATCATAATTGTAGGACAGAGAATCACAATGCAATCCCTTCATATTCGAGCAGAGTTGTCAAATAAAACAAAATGCAGTGAGTTGTCACATCGCCACATGAAACTATTTTGCCATGCTTACTTTTGTAATACAGTAAGTAGTCACTTGGAATAGACGATTTCAGTACGTATAGGTGTTTTAAAAAAAATTTAATTGAAATCAGAAAATGAAACAACGGCTTTAATTTTCTTTGTTTTAAAGTAATATTGTTCATAAACAACTATGAAACAAAATACAAGTAAGTACATAACCGTCCAACTCACTTCGACGTACAAAACTATCGTTGTTTTTTTTCCAAAATAATAAAATGGTCACCTCATATGTAAACACGATTGGAACTTTGCAACTTATATTTTATCTTATTTTCACTTAATGAACTTCACAGTCATCCCATTTTCATTGTTATTACACAATCGTCCATCATGTTTTTTTCACAAACATAATAGCATTTTCTGCTTCTTTTCACAGTCGTTTTAATGTGACTTAGATGAATTCTGAAATGTGAGGAAAAAACAAAGCATGTAAGTTGCGCTGCAGAAAGTCACATGCATCACGTAATGTGAGGAAGCATGGCAAAGTCAGAAAGTCACATGCATTACTGCATCACTGCATAAAGTGACATACATCACTGCATCACTGCACAAAGTCACATGCATCACCGTATCACTGCACAAAGTCAGATGCACCACTGCATCGCTGCACAAAGTCACATACCTAGCTACTGTGCCCATTGGAATTATGCAATTCATACAAATTTTGAGGGGGTGTCAGAACAAAATAATAATAAATTAATAACCATTACAATACACGTAAAAAGTAAAAAAAATTGTTAAAAAATAACAAATTAAGAAATACATAAAAGTAAAAAATATTGTAGAAAAAGTGGTTTGAACAATGGGTAGAAATATATATTGTAGAAAAATATTGTAATGTGAGGAAAAAATAGACTTATTTTGATCATCCCAAACAACCTCTTAATTTTCAACTTCCATTTGAAAGAAGGTAAAGTTACATTTTTACAGTAGCCAAGCTGACACCATCTGCGGCACAACAGCCGATGCTACAGGCCTTTGATTCGTTCATGTAACAACCCTCATACTGTTTACCGATTAATGGCTGACTGATTACCGATAAACATTGATTACCGTTAAACTGAACTGATTATGACTGATAATTGGACCGGTTAAAGTACTGAGCTGACTGACTGAAAACTGGAACTGAATTGACTGAGTGTGTATATTAAATTGTATTCTATCTGTTTGATTGATTATCTGCTCCGTTTGTGTTTTATGTTTAAACTGCTAATTGAAGGCCTTATCGGCGGCCGAATCCGGAATTGATTGAAGTTTTATGATCATTATAATTTGTGTGATTTTATGGTGTAATTATCTGAAAACTGATTAGGTATGATTAAATTAGATTAAACATTGATCAATTGCAAACCTTGACTTATTTACCAAACTTGCCACTAAGTGGGCCACTATCTCACACATTGAGCCTTACACTTGATCATAACATAATTCCCTCAACCCTTTTCTTGAGCCTTGCCGACCTAGAGAGTAGAGAGGAAGAGAAATTGGTTTTTCACCTTGAATTGCTTGGAAACTTGAAGAATTGCTTGGTAATTGAAGTGTAGATTGCTAAATTGAACCTCTAGACTTGCATTCAAGGAACCTAGGTAAGGATTTCATCTTCTCATTCTTGTGTTTGAGCTAAGTCTTGCATGGTCCATGATATATTGTAGAGCTAAGCCATGTTTTGGTTCATACATGTTGACATAGAGCATAATTCATGCATGCATGTTTGAATTGTTGGATTTTGAGTTGAGTTCATGGCAAATTGTTGCATGCATGTCCATGTTTTGAGTGTAGGCCATGATTTCATCATGTTTTGGAAATAATTGGCTCTTTAGAGCATCAAATTGAAGCTTTAAATTGGTTTGAATTCATGCTTGTTTGCATGTTCATCTTGTTCTTGAAATTGAGTTTGAACTAAACACCCTTGGGCTTTGATTCCTCAAATTGAGCTTTGAACCATGTTATTCTATGTGTTTATAAAGGTTTTCCAGAAAAATGGGCCCAAGAGGATTGGTTTTGATGCATTTGAACTTGGTTTTGAGCTTGGAGGTGCAATCTGGAATTTCCAGATTCTGCACTTCCGCTCGAGCGGGGGAAGTGACGCTCGAGCGTGGAATCCGAGCATCTAGTATCTCTGCGCTGTTTTACAGTCCGCTCGAGCGGAGGATTAGGCGCTCAAGCGGAATCATGTGTCTCAAGCTCGAGCAGGCGTCGAGCGTCCGTCGAGCAGAGATTCCACCCATCCAGCACTTTTGACTGTTTTTGCAGAACGCTCGAGCGGGTACCTTTGTCTGCATGTCCGCTCGAGCGGAGTGACCTACGCTCGAGCGTGACCCCTGTTTTCTGAAAAATTCAAAAATGCTTTTAAAAGTATATCTTTGCATCCTCATCCCATTCTAGGCATTCTTAGGCCTAGTTTAAGGCATATTGTTGAGGAGATAGATGTAGAACACACCGAGGCATTAGGGATTAAATTATGATATTTCCTAACTGTGTAGCTTAGTGTGTGTTCAACCTGTGAACTGTGTAGGGTTGGCGACTGGGGAGACACGCTCTAGCACACTGTAGCCCGAACACTGTGAGTAACAATTGTGTAAAGATATGTTCAACTGAGAATGTTTTCTGACTGTTTAACAAAACTGCTTTCTGAAGTACTTATTGTTAATTGTTGAATGTATGTCCTATATTCTGAAATGTATTGTGGCATCCTTAGCAACTGTTGTATACTGTTACTGCTACTGTTACAGAAATCTCTGTCGGTTCCCTCGCGGAACCATTACTGTTTACTGACTGATGGTCATCATTACTGTTCGGTCTTTAAGACCTACTGTTTACTGCTATGCTAATGGATGTACCACATATGACTGAATAACTGTTCTGACTGAAAGACTGAAGTATTATTTAATGAACTGCTTTCATTACTGTGAGGACATTTTATTCTTAACCTCTTTACGCATTATGTTATTCACTGGGCTTTAGCTCACTGTTTATATATATATGTAGGTGCTCAGCCACCAGATCGGAGCTAGGAGCACGGGTTAGACTCCAGTTTTGTCAAGCCAGCCTTTGTGCCTCACTGCGAGGTTCCGAGTTGCCATGCTATGGCTTTGGGGTGTTTTGTTTTTCCCCCGTCTGTCCCCACACTGTTGGACTACTGCATAGACTGTCAGCTGCTAACTGTACTGTTACCAAGGGATTAGGTCCCTGTACTGTGTGACTGTAGATTTTGTATAGATTGTACTGCTTGTATATGTGAATGCATGAAAAATCTTTTTGGCATACAGACTGTCACAGCTTAATGGACATTATTTATTTACTGTACTGGCTTCCGCCAGGCCCTGTACTCTGTATTACTGTATTACTGTTCTGCAGGCCTTCGGTAATCTCGGATTACTGACCGGTTACGGTGCTAAACCCGTAGGGCCGGGATTGGGTCGTGACAGTTCATGACTTGACAAAAGTCGAGTCCTGCCAGCCGAATGCACTGTATAAGGTCAGTGGCATGCATGTGATCCAACAGGAAATGCCCATAACTTGGTTGAGACAAAATATTATAATAAATTAAAATATTTTAGTACTTAAAATTATAAGTATATTTCAATGCAATATTGTAGTCAAAATTCAGGTTGTGCTCAGTTATATTTGTCAATTACATTTTTACCCAATTTTACGGCCGTGGTGTTTGTTTTGCATTTTTAAATTATAATTTCACATTTATTTTTTCAAAAAAATTTCTCTAATTCAGACGTTTAGTCGGTTGATTAGCTTGCTTGTTTTTATTTTTCAGAAAATATTTTCCAGAAAATTCTACTTTCTTAATTTTCGTGTTTTTCTTTTATTGAATTTTTTTAATATGTTAAGCAATTTTTTTTTACTTTTTAGACACACCTAACATAAATACACTTAAAAGTAAAAAATTTCTAAACAAAATCTTTTAAAAATTCACTAAATACCAAAAATATTAAAAAAAATACAAGCATTCAGTACATTTTTTGTATTTTCATGTATTTATTAATTTCTTCAAATATTTTTTCACAAATTTGTTACTTTTTGTTTTCAAATAACAATAAATTATGCAATTCATAAAAGTCGAAGTGACAACTCCTATCAAGTTGATGCATAGTTATTCATGTCATCAAAGTTGACGTGACAACTCTGATGCATAGTTGTCATAGTTGTTTACAATAATTTCATACATACAGCTACCATGTGTATATATGGTATAAATATCGCATCATACCATAACAAAAGTTTTACAGCTATTTCGAGCGATATCATCATGAGATATACCGTGGTTGATCTATATTCAGCAATGGGTCGCTATTGGGTTACGGATGGAGATGAATTTCAATACCCATTAAATCCAAATTTGCGTTACTCACGTGGCACCGTCAATACCATGAGAGCTGAGTGGGAATTTTGCATAACTCGAGCAAACGTTCTCTTTGAGTTATGTCGTGAAGTTAATATTAAATTTCCTCGCCGGTTAGCCATGCATATGCCAACTGACACTCCACAGTTGTTGCAAAGGGCATTGCATCGTATCCGCGACGAAGTTAATCGCATGACCCAACGTTTGCAAAGGTCCTCACTAATGAAGACCGCAAATGAGCGTGCCGAAGATGGGTTAATGGATGATGCACACCAGTACTACGCGTGGAGCATGGATGTTATGTATGAATCTGATATTGAGATGTCAGATGATGATGATAATGAATGAAATTGTTTGGATGAATGACCAAACCATTTATGTTGTAATGAATTTGTAATGCTTATCCACGACTTATCAATGAAGGGAGATATTTCAATTGTTTTTAGGCTTGAACAAACACATTTTTTAGGCATGAACAAACATATTTTTTATTTTATGTTTTTATGGGTTGTTTAAACATTTTGTCCAAACCAAACGCGTTTGTAATTTATATTTTTCTAAAAATAAACAAAAATCAGTTTTTAATTTTTTTGTAAACATAAACCAAAAACGTAAACGTTACCAAACGCTACCTTATTTATTTTTATTTTAGGGTTTAGGATTTATAATTTAATTCTTCAAATTTATTTAAACTTCAATTTTATAAATGGTTGTCACAATTTGTAAAATTGAGGAAAAATCGTAAATTACTATAAATAATGCACAGACTACAGATAATGAGAGAGAGGTAGAGATGTGAAAGAGATTTGTGTGATTCATCAATATAAGTAAGAATAAAAAATTGTGAAATTATAATTGCGAATAAATAAGTATGACACATTTACATTAGCTGTACAAGTTTGATTTACAAAAACTATAACAATTACCAAAAAAAAAGAAAAACTATACAGTCCATATCACAACCGCTAATGCCCTAACCTGCCCCCAGTACCACAACCCCGACCGTGGACCTCCCTCATCGGTCTCCTGCGGTAGACTCTCTGAATATCTGGCACTCCCTCCCTTGCATGTGGCCCTCCACTGACTGCCTGTGGCGCCTGTGTGTGTGACCCCCCCTCTCATGCATCTGCTGCCCCTGATCCTGTCTGTGCCTGCTGATCGAATACTGCTGTGAGCTGTGAAACTCCCTCATCTGGTGCAACTGTGTCACGATCTGCAGTTGGACCTCGACCTCTGCCTCTGCCCGCACCCCGACCTCGGCCGTGACGTCCCCCATGACCATAACCTCGGCCTCTCCCTCGCGCTATGGGGGAGGGCTCAATATCGCCCTCATCATCAACGTGGGAGATGTCAGTGAGAACTGCATCATGTGTACTCATGGGCGAGGTCGAAATAGTCCCCAGAAAAGCAGGTGGTAACTGGGTGGGTGGGGTAACAACATCATGCATGAATCGGGACGCGGTCGAAGTACTCCCCAAAAAAGCAGGTGGAAACTGGGTGGGTGGGGTAACAACATCATGCATGAACCGGGGCGCGGTCGAAGTACTCCCCAGAAAAGCAGGTGGTAACTGGGTGGGTAGGGTAACAACATCATGCATGAACCGGGGCGGTGTCCAATCAGGGTCAGGGTCAGGGTCAGCATGCTGGGTAAGATGTACGTGTGGGGAATCTGGAGAAATGTATAGGGTATCATGCGGTGGGGTGACTGAAGTCCAATAACCTGTTGTGGCTGGCGCTGAAGTGGAAGGCACTGACGTGGATGGGATTGATGTGTTTGGAGCAGCTGCTGCACTGTGTACACCGTAGTCCCCAAAATGCAGATGATTTACCCGATGGGCATGCTAGATCCCCTCATACAATAACTCTCGGATCTCTGCAAGGGCCTGCAGACCAAGCTGTCCATCACGTCTGAAAAGGGCGTCATCAGCCAAGTGATATGACCTCCTAACTCGAACCACCTAAACAAAAAATCAGATATATTAGGCTATAGTTGACTGAAAATAATCAATTATGATATTAACAATTATCTGACACATACTATGATACTCACCAATGCCTCAAGAGAAGGCCCAACTCCCTGATATCCAGCCTCAGACAGGTGGCTCGGATTACCGACAAGTAGGTGTGTATGTTGTCGATACCACAACATGTAAGGGTCGGGAGAGGGGAGGACCTCATCGCTCCACTCAGCCTGTACAATAGTGTCGCGACGGGCATCCCACAACTATATGTATCGCATATGATGCACACTCCAGTCAGTGCTGGCTCGGCCACGTCTATCAGTCGCATGCAACCGCCACTCGGTGTCACACCGATCCGGCACGCACTGGACCCGACCAAACTGTCGGAGGACACGATCAGGGAGATGCCACTCAACCACGTCAAAACAAATGAGTGGCACTCTCGCCATCCATATCTCCTCACCTAGTCGGCAATAGTCTAGGAGCGTATCGAGGACCTCAGCATAAGGCTGCCAGATAAACTACAATAACAACAAGTCTATTAAAAATCGCTCATGAACATATATACTACATATGACAATTAAAATTTAGGTATTTAAATTTGATACCTCGCCGTCTATCATCCGGTCAAGCTGGTCTCTATACACGACGACTACGTGGGTCGATACGACCTCGTGGCCCATGTCAACCCTCCACTGGCTACCTCGAGGTTTAGCCGGCAACTGCATGTCTCCCTCGCCGATGGGAACCTCACCAGGAGCAACCAGTTGCCGCCTAGACGGCGCAATGCGAATCAATCTCTCCCACGCCCAAATCTGCAATAGTTTGAACGCAATTACAATACTAATATATGACATACAATATGAATTGACATGTAATAAAATTCTTACTAACCTGTAGCAAGACAAGGGGTCCTCCAATCTGATTCGCACCCACTTGAGCTACTCGACATAGCATCCTATACAAGCATGCCAAAGTCGCGGCGCCCCAACTGTACTGGCCGATCACGTCAATGTCTCTCAATAGTGGCAAGTACATCACCTTGAGCAGGTTCTGTGACTTATCAGGGAGAAGTACCCCCCCAATAAGCCACAGAATATATGCTCGGGCATGCTGATGTACTAACTCATCTGGAGCATGATCTGGAAGATGGCCCTGAAACTGCTCGGACAGCCACCTCACCCTCACTCTACCTGCCTGTAAGTCTGCAGGTGTAGGTGCTACTCCCAATAACTCAGCACATAGGGCTATCCACTGCTCCCTCGTCAATGATGGGTCAGGTCCAGTAACTGCTCGCCCATCAATCCGTAGACCGTATAGGACAGATACGTCCTGCAATGTGACGGTGGCATCACCGGTCGGAAATAAAATGTATGAGTCTCTGTGCGCCACCTCTCGACGAGAGCAGTAATGAGTGGGTGGTCTAGTCTGATATGGCCTATACGATATACACCATAGAATCCCGCGCGTAGTAGACACTGCAAGACTCTATGGTCCAATGGATGCTCCCACAGGCCGGAATCTCCCTGCCGGCATGCTACCACGGTGCTTGCCTGGTCCTGCATAACAGAATGAGTAGTTTAAATTATAGCATTATCACGTAATATAAAACAAAATACAGGGTATTTTCATTGTAAACGTAAAGTCCAACAAACGTTATTGCATATCGGGTCCTCCCATATACTGTCAGTCCGATGTGGATGACTCAAAAGTGGGACCTCATCAGGTAGATGTGCCATGAAGCCTGTACAGTTGAAAAACAAATACATTTTTAAAAACTGTATTGGTGAGCATGTAATTTAACTATAACAATTAAACTCAAATTATTCTGTACATGACGACTTGAAAAAGTATCAAATTTGTGTGGTCGATTATTTTAAAAGTATCAATTTGTGTGCCATTAATATGGAAGCAATTCACTAAAATCTAAAGTTTGCATATTATGTGCCATTAAATATGATAAGCAATTCAACAGAACCCATCGGTATGTACGCTATAACTAATATAGAAATCTTTTACAAAATCATTTTACGGTCTCAGTTACATAAGCTTAATAATGACCAGCAACATGTGGATAGTTTTCGTACATAAATAATTGCGAAAAACAAGAATGAGAATTTTTTTTTCCAAACCTTCATTATTGATTTTGGCATATTTGACAAAACTTCATTACATTTATGGCATATTTGACAAAACTTCATTACATTTATGGCATATTTGACAAAACTTCATTATTGCTTTTGTAATGTTTTTTTTTCCAATAAAGTATCAAATTTGTAAATTACGTACATGTAATTCAGAAATTGTAAATGTACAAAATGCTTGCATCAGTCAAACTATTAAAATCTTCAAATGGTAGAAGAACTATGTGATTTTAACTAAAATTCTGTAATAGACATTTTCAATCAAGCAGAGAATAAAAAACATAGGCCTATGTGGTATAGTTAAATGTTTTTGCATTGTCATTTAGTTTAATTTATTTATTTAGTATGTTAGTTGTAAATTTTGTCAAGGAAATCAAACAATTACAATATATAAAGAATTACAAAATAGAAATGATCTATTACAAATAAAAAATGATCTATTTAAATGTACGACCTCGTTTACAAATAATGAATTACAAAAGAAAAGAAAATGATCTATTACAAATAAAGAATTAAAAAATGATCTATTACAATATGTAAGTATTACGTAGTCTTCATCGACCAACTCGCGCTGGACATGTTCGCCTGTCATGACCTGTCTGCTGGCACTCACTGCAACGAGTGGTCAAACGCCTATCTGATATGTCCATCTCATTCGAAATACGAGACATAGATGCACGACCCCGTTTTACTTCTCGCAGATGCAGTACATTAGGCATTAAGGTCCACTGTGGATCAGGCCAATAATCTTGATGCGGTATTGGATTGAATTTAGTTTCCCAAACCCTCATGTATACAGGAAGCCTATATACTAGATCAATGTACTCGAATGGATTGTCACCGCATTCAGACATTACAGCGAGCATATGAGAACATGGATAGTGTCGTATCTCATATTTCCCACAACTGCATGTGGGTTGATTCATCCGCACAATTTGTGTATTGCGACCTCGTCCATGGCGAAAAGATGTTTGCACCTCAAACACGCGGCGTGGCCTATTAGAAAATTGTAATAGAAATTAATCAAGTTCATGTTTTTAGGTGTACTTAACTTGACAACATAATAACAACAATTTAGTTTATATTACAAACTAACCTGTCATATGATATCATCCTGAAAGTATTTGCCCTTGCGATGCCATCCTCAATAGTTTTTTGCATCTCTCTAGGGTATTGAAACTCATTTCGTACATCTATTTCAGCTTGGGCTCCTATCTCGTCAAAATATTTTACGAGCCGCTGAAATGTAAATTCAACCATAGCTGAGATAGGTAAGTTCCTTGCACCTTTCAAGACGCTATTGAAGCACTCTGCATCATTGCTGGTCAATACCCCCCACCGATGTCCATCGTCATACGAAAGGGCCCACTCCTCAAGATTCATCTTGTAAACCCAATTGATGGCTTCTTGGTCAATAGCCTGTATTTGTTGTAAGTAACCATTACACTTCCGCCGTTGATGAGCACTCCCTGCTTTCCATAGAAGTTGTTTGAGCTCCTTTTTTTTGAACTTAGTGTTAAAGTTACTACAAACATGTCGAAGGCAGTGCCGATGATATCCAACAAATTGGAGCGAGAGATTCAGCCAATGCCGCCTCACAGCAGCTAAAATACTCTTAGCTCGATCGGATATCAAAGTCACTCCCTGTCGATCCATGACAATATGTTCCTTGATATTTGTAATGAAGAACGACCAAGACTCCAAACTCTCCCTATCGACAACAGCGAATGCAAGCGGTAATATTTTTCCATTGGCAGTGACAATCGTTGCTACAAGTAACACACTAGTGTATTTCCCGTATAAGAATGTACCATCTATGGTTATAACAGGCCTACAATGTCTGAATCCATCGATGACGGGTTTGAAAGACCAGAAAACAAAGTGGAAGACGGGCATAATGGTTGTATTTTCGGTATATCTATGCTTCCATTGCACAATGGTGCCAGGATTAGATGTTTGTAATGCATACATGAATTTAGGCAACATCCTATATGATTCATCCCAATCCCCGAATACCATTCTAATTGCCTTTGCCCTTGCATGCCACGCCTTCTTGTATGATATACTATAGTTCATGGTCTTTTTTATATCTTCGATGACATTCTTAATGGGCATATCAGGTTCATTCTGCATACGACAATACCTATGCGTTAGATTATTTTTGTGTGAACACTTTAAACAAACAAATACATATATAAATGTAAACATTTATTTTGTATACTCACCGCAACTTGTCCCAAAAGATGAGAAGCAATATAACTGGAGCTAATATTTGTGTGGTCCCTGTTCATTCGTGGGTATAAACAATGGTGAGGACCCCTGTACTGCATTATTTCAAAAAGACTATGTATCCTACTAAGAGATGCACGCAACCACCATCTACAATCGTGCTTGCAAGCACACACCCAAACGTCTCGCTTGGAGGTTTCGACTTTATACTCTCGATTATTTGTTGCATGGTACGATTTCACAGCATGTACGAGTTGCTTCTTATCAACGAAAACCATCCCTTTGTCCAACTTTGGATTTTCAGCATTCCAGATTCGGTTACGGGAAACGGCATCGCGGTTACTAATGTCAAAATCACCACCCATGTGAATGTTGTCATAGAAAGAGATTTCAGGTCTATGTGGAATGGGGGCATTCTGAATATCAACGGGAGCGTCGGCATCATCTTCATCATCATCATCATCTGATCCGCCCAATACATTTTCTTCATCACACATTTCATTCTCATCATTGTCTAGGGCGACATCAGGACCGTACATGTCACTGTCAGCAAACTGCATAGAATTAACCGTTTCAGCCATATTACCAGCAACTTCAACTGGAGTGGTATGATGGCTGTAGGTGGGCACATCTTCAGTGTTATTGTGAAATTCAGTCTCGTATCTACCACGTGAACTTGATTCCCCACCATGGCCATGAAATGTCTGTTGTGTGTAGCCAACTGCATAACATTCATTTGATTCATACATAGGAGACTAAAACGCTGTCGTGTCAATCCCATGTGTCAGCAATGTAGTGAACAGATGAGGATCCATCTGTGTTATATTCGGAAGATTGTGTACAATCTCTTTCTCAATGTACACTTCCAAACAATTAGGTGGTTGGAAACTTCCACCGATACTTATTATGGTGTTCAACGCCTTATCGTCATTTATCGGTAATATTTTGTATTTGCGGGTTGCTTGCCACTGGCGATAAGGATATCTACATTTGAAGATCAATCGGACTGTTTCCCCGTAACTTGCCACCTTGGGCATAAACATCTCCTCCAAATTGCCAAGTGTGGTGCCAAGTTGCACCCCATATATCCCTTTCGGCTCAACATCATATGACACACCTTCATCGGGATCCCGAATTATATTTCCCTCCAGTACAAGATAATTGGAACAGTTGCCATATACTTGCTTCAATGAAACAATAAACATTAAAATATCAACAATATACATATATCGAATTCTACTTCTAAAACAAACATTAAAAGAAGAACAATAAATTTTCAAGAAGTCACATTTATATCATAAGTGACATTTTCCTATCAAAATCAACCCTCTCATTTTTTGTCAATTTATATTTTCCAGGGTTGAAGGAACTGTAGAGGTGAAACATTAATTCAATTTATATTTTGTCAACTGTATATTTGTGTCTCAATTTGATTATTACTGTTTATTTTCTCATTTTTCTCACTTATTTTTATTCGTATAAAACAACAGCTGAGATTTCATCTCTACGTGGAGTTTTCATTTACTTCCTATGTGAAGACTCCTATCTTCTCTACGTGAATGTTCTTTGTTGTCATTGCTCTCTTGTCTTAATTTAAAAAAAACATCACAACAAGTATACTTCTTGTGTTAATTCTTTTGAATTAGTGGCGAAAAATAAATTTTGAATCACATTGCAGCAGTAACTTCATATGATCCCTCCCTTAATATGATCAATTTGTAAAAGGCATTCACTGAAAATAAATAAATAAATAAATAATAATGACTCTACACAACCGTTAATTTAGGCAATGATTTAATCGTACGCATGTAAACGGGACCAATTTTAAAAACACGTATTTTGTTTTCTTTTCATAAATCTTGATCTATTTTTTAGTATTTTTATAAGGTAGACAGATATATCACACATTTAAAAAACACTTCATTGTATAAAGAATTTTTCTTATGCAGTGAGACTGGACAAAATTGGACAAATCATACAAACATCTTAAATCATAGTGTAAGTTTTGTAGATAATTAAATATTTCTTCCATTGAGTTGAAAGAATGCGATTGATTTGGACAATATAAAATACAGGTTGCAAACATTGTTATTAATTTTTTAAAACTGGTGATCCAATTCTTCTGATTCATGGACAATAAAAGTTAATTTGATTTGCTCAAACTTGTGCCTAGGGACCTTAATGACAAAGTTATTTCCTATGCGAACTAGTAACCCTCGTCCACTTTGTAGAGATCATAGAGGCTTTCTTATAAAATTAAAACAAAAAGCTCATTTTGGATCGTTCTGAAAAATAAGAAAAAAAAATTAATTTATTTACTCCTTTTTTTTTTCTGAAACATACAAAAACAAAAAATAATTAGAGAGATAATTTATAATGGCCAAAAATTAGAGAGAATTAAATTGAAGTTGGTGGTTAAATGTATGGACTAAATTTTGGATAGTTAACCATGTGAATCTATCGGGCCATCCGTACCAATTATTTGGTATTACGAAACACAGGCTTACCCATCAAAGTGCTATTTTTTTTTTCTTCTTACCCACGAAATTGCTATGGACTATTAATTAAAATAGTTTAAGACTCTTTTCATGCATATATTATAACTAGTCTAATAATGACTTGTAATTATATAAATAAAAATAAAATTATTAAAACATAATGTTTAGATTTTCCTTTTCAATGGTTGTGGACAGTCACAAATCGGAAGTGGCGATAAGTCACTTCGTTCAATACCCATTAGAGAGAATTAAATTGAAGTTGGTGGTTAAATGTATGGACTAAATTTGGAATAGTTATCCATGTGAATCTATCGGGCCATCCGTACCAATTATTTGGTATTACGAAACACATGCTTACCCATCAAAGTGCCATTTTTTTTTTTTCCTTCTTACCTACTGTAACAAGCCCGCGGGGGACCTCGCTACAGCTCGGACTCGATTTGTAGTCACTGTTCTAAATCTGAACCAAAGAGTCCAAATCCGGCAAATCGTTTTGAGAAAACAGATTTTTGAAAGAAGTGCCAAACATGGACTGCTTTGCCAGATACAGAGTCGCCACCTAAATATTTTATTTTGGAAAATTTAGGAAACCCTGACTCGGTGCCAAAGGCCACGTGTCCGTCATCACCAAAGTTGCCTCGGCTCGGGAACTTGGGTACGATTGGGGAAGGTCACTTTGTGAGCACCCCCGCTCGCCCGATCAAAGATCGGCCTCTACTAACCATGATATCTATTTTTGAAAACATTATGTGTTCTTATTCCGGTTATTAGCCTAGGTTACTATGTGATGCGCACAGCATACAAGTATAGACTGGATCGCCTGAATTGGAACAAAACATTTCATGTTTATTTTTGAAAGGTGGTTTGCTACTCGCAAGTAGGCTAAAAATGCAGATTTTGCCACCCTTGGGTGGGCTTAGAAAAGATGGTTTTGCCACTATCTAGTGGGCTTAAAACAAATAGTTGATGATTTATTCCAATTCAAGTAACCCAACCTTCACCCACAGGCATTCAGGCAGTTATATCATATAAGCACATAGCCTCATGGTAAGCATGCTATTCATGGCAGTCACTCACACGCATGCAAGGATGCTAAAGCATAAAGCTTGCCGAGTACTCCAAGCCAAAACAGAAACTCATTAGAAATCATGCATGAATCCTAAGTATACAGAAATGCCTAATGCAACACATGCAAAATGCAACTATAGCAGGCTCGGCTATTCTAAACATGGCATATGGAATGCTACAATTAACATGTATTCAATTTGGAATTGAAATACAAATGCAGTTAGTATGATGCGCCGAGCCCGGTGCATGCAAAACAGATGAATGATGCAAACATGCTGTCATACTGTATGCTAATTGAAATATGCCCTAATCTAACCATCATAAGCGGATAAATAAAAGGGAGAAAGACGTGGGGTTGGAAGACATACAACACACACACGCACACTTATTACAGTTGTGCCCTCGCGCAGAGGGTCCGAATAAATAATACAGTCCCAAATAAAAGAATATTACAGTCCAAATATTATAGTCCAAATAATATACAAATTCCTAATTAATTAACAAATCAACTAAGAAAATAAATAAAACTGGCATGCAAGCCAGGGACTGCCTTGCTTCTGATGGATGATGCATGTCCGGGTTGTCTTGCGCGGAAATCCACCGGGATGCCCCAATTAGCCTCTGTTTAGCAATTATTCTTGAAACGCGTGCCAAGTCCCGAAAAGTTGCTGATTCTTCATTTTGCTGCAACAGAGAGCAGGAAAGGGACATAGCAATGTATTTTCACAAATATATGCATGCCTCGATCCTCGTGCCACCAATCACGCATACCGAGGCATGATGGCCGAGAAGTCGAATTGCACAACTCAATATAGAATGAATGCACATGAAAACACAACAAGACCTAACTCCATCATGGATGATCCGGAGTGTCGGTGACTGAGGAATTGAGACACATTTCGTCACTCGGAGTACGAAATGCACCTCGTTTCCCGTGCCCGGGCTAACTCCTATTCTGAACACGATGCAATATGCATGACATGCATGAAATGCAACTAAGATACAATCCTAACATACACAATGCTATGGAATGACATGCCTCGAAATGCGTGCACACGGGCACGCAAACTGAGAAAATACATGAATGTGATCTAAGATACAACCTAGTATGCACTATGCTGTGAAAATGAGATGCCTCGAGATGCGTGCACACGGGCACGCAAACCGAGAAAATGACATACGCAATGTAAATGACATGGAAATATGATATGGGCTTACACTAACATGAGAGAGCCTCAGCCACACTCACATAAGAGGCCGATGGATGAAAATGAAGTGCCTCGAAATGCGTGCACACGGGTACGCAAACCGAGGCAATGGCATACGCAATGCAATGGCATGGAAATGGCATATAGAATGCAACATGGACTTATACTAACATGAGAGAGCCGCAGCCACACTCACATAAGAGGCCGATGGATGAAAATGAAGTGCCTCAAAATGCGTGCACACGGGCACGCAAACCGAGGCAATGGCATACGCAATGTAATGGCATGGAAATGGCATATACAATGCAACATGGACTTATACTAACATGAGAGAGCCTCAGCCACACTCACATAAGAGGCTGATGGATGAAAATGAAGTGCCTCGAAATGCGTGCACACGGGCACGCAAACCGAGACAATGGCATACGCAATGCAATGGCATGGAAATGGCATATAGAATGCAACATGGACTTATACTAACATGAGAGAGCCTCAGCCACACTCACATAAGAGGCCGATGGATGAAAATGAAGTGCCTCGAAATGCATGCACACGGGCACGCAAACTGAGGCAATGGCATACGTAATGCAATAGCATGGAAAATGATATGCAAACATGCTAATGGAATTTCAGCACTGAAATGTGGGGGAAAACAGTCCCGAAATGAGGCGAAAACACACCCGATGCATGGAATCTCTCCCGAAATGCAAAATTAGGCACATAGAATGAACTACAGCTATACAAAGCATGCATAATTGGTACATGGAATGAAAAGACAGAAGCAAGGCAGCCCCAAAATAAGCATTTTACCAGTACAAATCATGGCCAAACAGCAAGCAAAGATAGGGCAACAATGGCATGCAAAAATAGGGTCCAAGAGAGGGCAATGAAACAAGTGGTATATACAAAGCCCAAACTGAAAAACTCCCTTCTACAACACTGAAGAGGGACCAAAAATATGCACATTTACAGTTTATGGCAGCCCCAAAATCAGTATACAAACATGCTAGAAATGTAATGCAAAATGAGGCTCAAAAGTGGCTATAACCCAAAGTATGCAAAATATTTAACAAACAGCCAAAGACCCTTGATGAAACATGAATAATGGGCCAAAATAAGACTATTTTTAGTACTGTAAAAAGACTAAAAACCGAAGCACAATAGGCTGCCAAGACATGCAAGAAAAGGGGACCAAGGAGGGATACAACATGAAGTAGCATATGGAGGTCCCAAACCATGAAAGGCCCTTAATAAAACATGAAGAATGGACCAAAATAATACTATTTTTAGTACTGTAAAAAGACTAAAAACCGAAGCACAATAGGCTGCCAAGACATGCAAAAATGGGGACCAAAAGAGAATATAAAGGCAAGTATAGCATGGAGGTCCCAAACAGTGTTGAGCCCTTCTTCAATGTTGAAGAGGGGCTCAAAATAAGCATGTTTTTAGTTCTGTAAAACGCCCAAAAATGGAAGCATAATGGGCTGCCAAAGCATGCAAGAAAATAGCATTTAAGGAAGATATTGAAGCAAGTGCAAGATGGGGGGCTCAAACAGGGTTGAGCCCTTAAGAAAAAGTGAAAAAGAGCTCAAAAGAAGGCCACTTTCAGTTATGGCCGGAGCTCAAAGCAAAAAGCATATATGGCTAAGAAATGTTGCAAAAATAAGCTCAAAAAGGGGGAAATGGTAACTCACCCTTGTAGACCACTCTTTGGTTTCTTCTTGGACCAAGTTGCAGCACCTTTTGCCTCTGAGAAACCCTCCTTGATGCTGGAAATGGAGTGGTGGTGATGGTGTTAGGTGGTAGTGAAGAAAAGGGGATGAAACTTGGGTGTTTTAGGGTAGAAAATGAGAGAAGGAGAGGGGATATAATGCAAGAGGCTCAAAGGATTTTTTTCTAACCCCTAATACAAATGCTTGCAGCTGGTTATAAGGAAAAAAAAGAGGGTGTAAAGGTGGGGAAAAGGTGGGGGAAAAGGAGGTAAGTTTTCCCCCAAAAAATATCCCCCGGATTGAGATATTTTCTGGGGGATACAGCTATACAACTGTAAAGTGTGTGTTGCAAGGAACATGGCCGGCCACCTTTTGGAGCTGCAAGTGACCGGCCGGCCACCCCCCCTAGCCGGCCGGCTAGGGGTCAAAAAGGTTAAATTGAGTTAGTGGCCGGCCACCACAAAAAGATGGCCTCCCAGGTCCCTTCATCACAACCCTGTGGTTCGAATTTGGAAATTCTAAAACAGGAGAGAGAACAAGCCACTTCTAGGGGGGGTCAAAAGGGTTAGGTGACATTAGTGGCCGGCCACCAACTTTTAGGATCCTCCCAAGTGTGTACATCACAAATATGTGGTTCAAAGTTCAAGAAAGTGGCCCAAGGGTGTTCAACATTGGCTCGGAAGGAGGGGTTCAAAAGGGTCAAGCAACAATAGTGGCCGACCACCAACTTTTAGGGTCCTCCCATGTGTGTACATCACAAATATGTGGTTCAAAGTTCAAGAAAAAGGGCCCAGGTTGTTCAACATCAGCTTGGAAGTGAGAAAAACGGGCGTCGGAGGGCGCCAGAAGAGCAAAAACTGGTTGTTGAAACAATTGCTAGCCTCCCACCCTTCTACGGCCTTCCCGGTGATAAAACAGAGGTACCTGCCAAAAATGAACAAAAACCGATGCAAAACGAATGCTCGGGGACCAAAACACGCAGTTCGGGGTCCCGAAAACGGGCTGTTAAGCACCGAAAGTGGCATTCGGCCACGAAGTGGGTTTCTCAGACCCCAGTGTCCCTTGAAAGGGAGTAAAAAGGAAGTATGCCAAAAATCAGAACAAACGGAGATGGTTAGGCGGTCCCGAACCGAGGCACACGGCCAACGGTCCCGAAAACCAAGAACCGGACTCCGAAATGGGCAAAATGGCCTGCGGCCACAAAATGTAGCCCACGGTCACTGAGAGATGGTCTACGGGACCTCTCCCTCCCCTCGGGAAAAGAAACAGAGAAAATCGAGTCTGGTTCGCAAACCGAGGCAAGGCACAGAAGAGGGTTCGGAAGTCCGGAGGCAGGGCTCACGGCCGCGACTCTGAAACTTCTGAACGAGCACATTATGCAACATCACCAAGCGCTCAATCGGTGACGTCTGAGTCTTAAGGTCGGTCAAAAATGGGGTGTCTACACCTACGAAATTGCTATGGACTATTAATTAAAATAGTTTAAGACTCTTTTGATGCATATATTATAACTAGTCTAATAATGACTTCTAATTATATAAATAATAATAAAAATTATTAAAACATAATGTTTAGATTTTCTTTTTCAATGGTGGTGGACAGTCACAAAGCGGAAGTGGCGATAAGTCACTTCATTCAATACCCATTAGAGAGAATTAAAGTGAAGTTGGTGGTTAAATGTATGGACTAAATTTTGAATAGTTATCCATGTGAATCTATCGGGCCATCCGTACCAATTATTTAGTATTACGAAACACAGGCTTACCCATCAAAGTGCCATTTTTTTTTTTCCTTCTTACCTACGAAATTGCTATGGACTATTAATTAAAATAGTTTAAGACTCTATTGATGCATATATTATAACTAGTCTAATAATGACTTCTAATTATATAAATAAAAATAAAAATTATTAAAACATAATGTTTAGATTTTCCTTTTTAATGGTGGTGGACAGTCACAAAGCGGAAGTAGCGATAAGTCACTTCGTTCAATACCCATTTCAAAAACTTTTTCAAATTTTCTTAAGTTTTCAAAGGAAATTTTAATTTGTACTATAATGCTATTATATGTATTACAAATTCAGCTCATTAACTTTTTTAATCATATTCTCGGTGCCTGACCCCAAATATAGTGAAATAAACCAAACGAAATTAAACCAAATTTTTTTTATTTAAATAAAATAGAGTCAAAATTAAATATTTTGAGACAACATGATATTTTCATTTATTATTTTCAAGTCAATAAAAATATTTTTTTTGAATAAATTTTTTGAATAAAATAGAGTCAAAATTAAATATTTCAGAGAACATGATCTTTTATTTGAGAGAACATGATCTTTTCATTTATTATTTTGAAGTAAATACAAATTTTTTTTAATAAAATATATTCAAAATTAAATATTTTTTGTTTAATAATTACATTTAGTAGAAATTAGACATTTTGATTCAAAAAATATAGACATTAACAATTTCTGAAGCATAATTTGATTAAAAAAATATAGACATTTTGATTCACAAGCATAATTTCAAAATTCCAATTTCTGATTTCAAATTTCAAAATATAGACATTTTGTAATTCCAATTCAACAATTCTCAATTACATGAATTTCGTAATATGACATTAACAATTATGAATTATATGAATTTCAAATTTTTAAATTTTATTCTTAATTAAACAAAATTACTTTTAAAACCCTAATTTCCTTTTAATTCCTCTTAACAAGCAAAAAAAAAAAAAAAAACTCACAAGCATAATTTGAAAATTCCAATTTTTGATTTCAAATTTCAAAATATAGACATTTCATAATTTCAATTCAACAATTCTCAATTACATGAATTTCATAATATGACATTAACAAATATCAATTATATGAATTTCGGATTTTTTAATCACGATTCTTAATTAAAAAAAATAACTTTTAAAACCCTAATGTCAAACCCTAATTTCCTTTTAATTCCTCTTAACAAGCAAAAAAAAAAAAAAAACAATTTCCAATTCAACAAATTTAAGTTGGTTTATTCAAAATTCAAAATATAGACATTTTGATTTACAAACATAATTTCAAAATCCTAATTTCTGATTTTAAATTTCAAAATATAAACATTTCATAATTTCAATTCTCCATTCTCAATTCTCAATTATATGAATTTCATAATATGACATTAACATATTTATGATTTATGAATTTATGAATTTCATAATTCCAATTTTCAATTCTCAATTCTCATATTTATGATTTATTTAAAAAATTCAAAAAATTCAAAAAATTCCAAACCTGATTTATGATTCAAAAGCATAAAAATTCACAAGCATTAGAACCCTTAATAATGTGAAGCCTAAAATGTCATCCTAAAAGGACGTGTGAACAATCTGATATCGAGCAACAATTATCATTAGAACCCTAATTTCATAACCACACTGATAAAGCGTAAAAAATCCAAACCCAAATATTCAATTCACAAGCAACATCCAAAAATTCAAAAGCATAAAAAATTTCACAAATTCAAAAGCATTCACATTTCTGATTACTGATTTCCAAACCCTGATTTCTGATTTCAAAAAATTCCAAACCCTAATTTCATAACCACACTGATAAAACTCTAGCACATTTAATAATTCACATATAAAACCCTAACATTCACAGCAAATTAAAACACATTCACATTTTTACAAACACAAAAAATAAATACATAAAATTAGGGTTAACTGTCATACCACGGAGAGAGAGAGAGAGCAGAGAGCAGAGATCAGGGTGAGAGCAGAGAGCTGAGGGAGAGCGATGATGAGACGAAGCAGAGCGAGATCGAGTGAGTCTGAGAGCATAGGGAGATGGAGAGTAAGAGATGAAGAGTGAGAGATGGAGAGTCTGTAGATCGAGTAGAGACGAAAACCTAAGTGTGAAAAACATGAATGCAAATGACGGGGTTCGTCTTTTATAGCAGTGTGAAAAACGCTTTTTCAATTAGCGTTTTCATTTAGCTACAGTGAAGTCGCCATTAGAAATAGCGTTTTATTCACAAAGGTGATGCACAGTGAAGTCGCTATTCTGAATAGCGTTTTCTCAAGAATGAAGCGCTATTTGAAATAGCATTTTATAATTTAAAACCGCTATTCGGAACAGCGTTTTCTTAATTAAAATTGCGATTCACAATAGCACCTTAACTATTCATCAAATTTTGGCCTCCAAACAGTTAAAGCGCGATTTGTAATAGCGCTTTAGCTTAGTTTGGGAATTCCGTCAAAACTAGGCCTAGTTTGGGAAATAGGAGGCAAAAGAGGCTTAGTTTGGGAAAAGTCTCGGAAAAAACTATATAGGACAGGACGGGAGATGCAAAGTAGGATGGAGGAAAATGATCATCCTTACTCAAACTATTACCTTGTTATTGTTAACTTTTTATGTTAGGATTCTGTTAGTGACTTACACAATATCAAAACATGTGTAAAACACATGACATATTTATTGGTTTTTAAGGGCAATAATGCCCTTATTTGGTAATTCTATTTGCACCTTGTCATTAATAACAGATAAAAGTATTTTAAATAAGGAAGACAAGGTGTAAATGAGATCATCAGATAAAAGTATTATTATCCTAAAAAAATTAATAACATGGATTATCGTTCTTAAAAAAGTGTGTCATGTGCTTCACAAATAACCTAATTCCATTTAAATTTGTAACAAAATCTTAACAAAAAGTGTTAAGTGTAATAAGATAATACTTCGAAGTAATTAATGGTTAAATTTTAAAATTTGGAAAGGCAAAGTTCAAATGAATAATAATTTAACGGGATTTATTATTGTTTACCCTTTACTAAGGTAAATTACACTGCTAGTCCCTTTAATTTATTAGAGAAATTATTCAACCTGAGATTATTGGAGAGGGCAACCCATATAATTAAAATATGCAATCCTGCAATATTCCCTAATTAAGGCTTCCAATTCCACTTCCAATAACGTGGGTAAGACCCACGTGAAGCAGCTTTACACTACTCTCTCTCATCTTTAGCCTCCCTAATTCCACGTCATAAGGATGAAATTTGGTGGATTAAATTAAAGGGATGAATCATTTTTCTAAAACATGTAATTGTAAATCTATTTTTTTATGGATGGATAACTGAAATAATTAGGGGCCTCTATCTTTGTATAAGAGATTTTTTTTTTTTTTTCGGTCTCCCACGGTATCTCCAGGTTTTTTGGACCTGGGACTAATCCGCCGAGGAAGCTGCCGGGCGCAAATGTGGGGTCCTCTCCCAAGAGGGTTTGCTGCATCCACAAAGGCTCGAACTCGAGACCTTTGCTTAAGCGACCCAAGTCCCTTTCCACTTGGACCAACCCCCATTGGTTGTATAGAGATATAGTGAACGGATTTTGCACCTTTTGGACAGGGCTCTTGAAGCTAAATAGCCTACTATAAATGTTCTAAGAATTTGGATATGGCCTAAAAGAAAGCCTAGAATATTGTAATATATATAACTAGTACCCCAAATTCCTTGATGTTGGATTGGGTATAAATAAACTGGACTCTTAATGTTAGTGGCTCGTGTTATGCTAGTTTGACTTGGCAACTCATTAGATATATATTGTTGTTCCATGGAAGCTGGCAAGGCAACCAAATACAAGCTATATGAAAGATCCAGGGGCAATTATTAAATGATGAATTTCATCTGTGCTTTGAGTGCAATTTTTTCAACTTGAATTTGGAAGTGAATTTAAGCAACAACCAAATTACTAGACCACCCTTATTTGCCCTAACCTAAAGAGTCATTCCTCTGAAGTTTTCTCATAGGTGTGTGTTGTTAAAATTCCAAGATTGTATATATATTTACTCTAAAATAAGGGTTTACAAACAAACCCAATCATATGATATGGAAAACATTGCAAAATTACTACCATGTTTCAGATTGTTCTAGGATTTCCTAAAGCCTTTCAAAATTCTCTAAAACTGTATAAAGTCTTCTAGATTATCCTAACTTTCTAAAGTCTTCTAGAACTTTCAAATTTTATATTATGGTTCACAGTCTTCTAGGGTGTTCTAAAGCCTTTCAAAATTCTTTAGAACTTTTTAAATTGTTTTAGATTCTTCTAGATTCATCAAATACAAAAAATAAAAATAAAATAAAAATTCAATACATTTTCGTATTTTATTGTATTCAAATTTTTTTAAAAAAATATTTGTACAAATTTTATACTTTTTAAGTATATCGAGACTAAGTGGATCTAAAAAGTAAAAAAATAATAATAATTAAAATATTTAAAAAATTACTAAAAATATAAAATATATGATTTAAAAATTCAAAAAACTACTTTTAAAAACTCCAAACCAAATAGATTAAGGAAATTACACTCATTGAAATTTTAAAGAAAAAACAATTAATCTTAGGGCTAATTGGTGATAAATCCAATATAAGGAGGGTATAAAACATTAAGTCCAAGTGATATTTTTTTGTTGATGATAGGTCCACGCTTTGTGTAATAGTTTGGTGAGAAGTTCTGAAGAATATTTTGTTTCCAATTTTACCCCTTGACTTTTTTTTATCTATTTGACTTTTCGTTGACTATCTGTTGAAATTATTTATATCTGTTAAAATTCCTATCTGTTCAAATTTTTTATTTGTTGAAATTTTTATCTGTTCAAATTTTTTATCTATTGAAAAAATTCTTATTTGTTGAAATTTTTTTATCTGTTCATTTTTTATCTATTCAAACAACCGATCATCGCCGAAGAAACCTTTCACTTTCGGATTCAGATCTGGTTAACTGCTCATCAGAAACCTTCTTTTAAGACTTGGTATTCTCATTTTGAAAAGCTCAGATTAATAAACAATGGATCCAAAACCCTAGAAATTTTAAATAAAAAAGATAGAAGAGAAAAAAGATGCAGACACACATACACACGCACACACACACACACACACACATATATATATATATGTTCAATTTCTGATCTACTGAACAACAAATTGAACAGATGCAAACATGCTAATCTGTTGATCAATGAATAATCTCTCTCTCTCTCTCTCTCTCTCTCTCTCTCTCTCTCTCTCTCTCGCTCGCTCGCTCTCTCTTGATTCTTTCACAAACATGCTTCAACCTTTCCACAACAATTCAAACTCATCAAATCCTCTTCCGAACGATCTATTTCTCAACTTCTAACCACAAGTCTCTCTCTCTCTCTCTACATATATATATACATATGTATGTTTGTATAAAGACGTGAAATTTTGGCTTTAATAATAATCTTGTAGAGTTCTTGAATCATAACTATATGGTTTGATGAATGGTTGTATCTGACATACGCTAATGACATGATTTCCCAGTCTGCTATTTCATATGCTCAATAGAACATAATGACTGCTTGTTCCTTCCACATAAATCTAGAAGAATTGAGAAGATTATAGAACATCCTAAAAGAATTAACATTGAAGAAGCTTCGAGAATTTTAAATCTATAAGGTTCTGAAAGGTTCTAGAGCATTCTAGAAAAGTATAGAAAACTCCACTATGTACTAAAATAATTTAAAGAATTCTAGAACATAGTGAAAATATGAGTGTATTCTAATAATATTTTAGAAAGCTAATGATGTTATTGGATCAAGTTGATCCAAGCCATCTATTGAGGGGTGAAAGACCATATAAAAGGTGAAACGCCTTATTTGAGGTAGAAAAGATATAAATGAGACAAGAGTTCGTATTATTTGTAATGAGAGTCAAATATTGTTAAGGTTTTGTATTCATGTCTGTCCATGTGCTTTTTTATTTATATTTATTTGAGTATGAGTTGGTTGGTAATATAATAAAAGAGTTTCTTGGTGTATGTTTAATTTCTTCTACACCATATACTCAACAATTTCATGTAAATTGAAAATGAATTCATCATACCGACGATATCGAAGGAAACAATAGGACTATAGTTATAAAGAGCAATTTTCTTCATATCTCTCACAATTAAAGTTTGAGGATTATATAGTATTCAAGAATAAATTCCACACATTTGGATATTGGGTTTGTGAAAACCTCTGAGCCACCATTGTACGAAGGTGCAGTACATCATTCGTTATTCGATTCATCACCATCATTCATTATTCGATTCATCACCATCACCACCACTAGATTGGGAGATACATTGATAGTTCATTCAATCTTAAAAGATGATTCATGACTCATAGAATTATATGTTATTTGCATTATAGTCAACAGATTATCGTTGAATTGATTCACCTCATGAATACTCTTTAGAAAATTTATCATAGCAGACAATTCAATGAAAAGTTTTTTTTATCCCTATAATTATATTAATAATAAACAAAAAAAAAATGGTCCTAAAAACCCTACCAGGTTGAAACGTGTTAAAAAAAATATTTGTCTTATTGTAGGATTTTTTTAATAAAAATTGCAATATTATTATTATTATTATTATTATTATTATTATTATTATTATTATTATTATTATTATATCTCGTCTGAGATTAAAGTCACAATCTCTATAGACTACAACTAGTAGTTTGTCTCACAATCTGTATCATTTCCCTCCCAATGTAGCATTGAAGTAAGTTGCTCAAATAATCTTCTCATCATGCAATTTGTGGATATGACTTTGTGCAGATGGTTTTGTATGGAAATATGGTTATGTAGTAGGACAAGATAGCCCCAACATCTTGTTATTGTATACACAATTGTATTCAATAAAATGAGTCTCTCTCTCTCATTCTCTCTCTTTTTCAATGAATTTCAATGTGGGGGAAATCTCTTTCTAGGCACATCGGAAATAAATGTGGTAGGAAATCTCAAAACATGAAAATTTTGTGGCATGATTATATGGTTGAGAGAACTTTGGGATAGAGGATCTTGTGCCGATGTATGTTACTTTGTCCATGTTTCAATGCACTCCCACCAACATAATGTGGGAATTTCAAAACAAGAAAATCTTAAGGTACAATCGTTCAGTTGAAAGCGTATTAGAGGTAGAGGATTCCGTGCTAATTTTTGTTACTAGTGTTTGTGTCTAACCATTTACTCTATGTATAAATAGAAGGAAGTAGAAAGTTCACAAATACAATATGATTTATTTTTTATTTAGAAAGTTATAAAGCAGTTACGTGAAAATAAAAGTAAACAAAATATAGATAAAAATAAAATAAAAACTATGAGACTCTAAAGGGTCAAATAAATAACCTAATAAGAACAACAAACAACAAAATACAAAGCTGCCAAAAAAATAGTTACGATCTAAAGAAAACCACCAATCTCCTCATAAATGCAATTTGAATAAGCAAAATCTGCATCAAACCTGCCGTCACCATCGACGTCGTCCATGTCACTGTTGCCTAGCTTTGCCACCACTACTACCGCCGTACTTTGGTCACCACCATAAGTCAAAGTTGGAAAGGAAGAACAATGGTTAATTGTACAACAGGTTGGATCTAAGAGCATACTATCATCTGTACACAATTTTATTCAATAAAATGAACATGATTTTTGCAATCTAATGCTCTCTCTCTCTTTGGACAATTTTCAGGCAGGTTTCGATTTTCTCTTTATTTAAGTTCCTACATTATGAGCCATATAAAAAATAAATTTACAAATAAATAAAATATATAAACAAATAAATAAAAATATGTATAAATCAAAATGGAGCCCGCAGGGATAATCGTGATATATATATATATATATACTAGGAAGAAAAAATCACGTGCAAGGCATGGGTCGAATGATGAAATGAAAGATTATATGAAAAAATATAATATAATTATATTGTCTAAGTTGATCATTTGTGTACTCTCTTTTACGAGAGGTAGAGGAGACTTAACTTTCTATCAAGGCTAAGCTCAAAAAATTAAATCAAACATTTTATATATTTCTATACATAATAAGTTTTTCAATTTAAAATTTGTTTTTTTATTTTTTTTATGCAATATTAATATTAGTAATAATTAAAATCTTTTGCATTCAAGTATCTTAATATATTACTTCCTGGTGATATTATAGTTAATCCATTACTTTTTAAGTACTACAGCTATTTCATTCTCCTTTTTGGATATAGTTGATCCTATATTTGATTTCATCCATTTTAATTTTAAAAAATTCTTTACATAAATGCTGCAAGTGTTGTCAATTATAAACAATATAAACATTTGTACCTTAATGTAGTCCTTTATATAATTCGATATGTTAATTGGAGTATTTTTCTCTGTTTGTAAAACTTAATTTAAAACTTTTAATTATGAAAACAAATTATTAAAATGAACAATCTATCTGAAAAGTATTATATTTTAGAATACAATCAAGGTTAAGAGAAAAACATAAATGCCTAAAAGTATTTGATCCCTATCTGTAAAAAGTGTTTGAATTTAATATCTAAAAATAACTTTGTTAATAAACGCTGGTAAAATTGATAATAAATGTAAAATTTACTTGAAAAATTAAAATTTCAACTCCAAAAATATGTGATATGTGTCATTTAAGTCGAAACTCAATTTAAAAAAATTACTGTCTCTAAATATGTGACATTTGTCACTTTGATATCCAAAATTACACATTTACTTTAACCTTTGACGGCATCTAGTAATGGAATTTAGTTGGAGACCAAATTGAAATAATTTTTATACATTAGAAATAAAATTAACACAATTTAAACTTTGAGAATTAAATTAATTATATATACATATATATTAGGGACCCATTTTATACAATTTAAATATTAAGGGTCAAAATTATACAAAACTCATATCTAAGAATAACAATATAATTAATTTAATCCATAATTTATTAAACCGACGGAATTAAAGAACCCCACAACCCACTGCAAAGGACAAAACCACAACAATTTGATGCTACAATTCTAGAACAATTACCGATTGAACCGGTTAAAAGGTAAGTGTGAAGTAAATTCCAATAAAGGGCCTCACATTTGTAAGAAAACGAAACAGACAAAGGGGACATTTTGGGTAGGAACATGCCAAAATACAAGCCATTACCTGTAAAGCAATTCTTATATAGATAGATATATATTTTTTGCTAGTGGCCAAAAGCCAAACATAAGGCAAAGAAACAGAAATTACAGAGGAGAACCACCCATATCAGCTAAGACAGCAGAGGAAACACATGAGGGAACTTGTTCCATACAAACTATCTCACCAATCGCATTCAAAGCAAACCGAGCCAACTTGATTGCCTTCTCTACCAATATGAGAGCAACTCCAACTCAAAAAGCAAGACAATTGCTCCCATAGCTAACAAGTCTTCTATACATGACTGAATGACAGTGATGATCCGAAGGGAGTCTACTTCCAGATGAATTCTTGAAAGGCCCAGTTCTGCAGCAAAAACCACCACTATTCTTGCAGCCAAAACTTCCATGTGATCAATATCCAAGTAGTCAAATAGATGTTGGACATAAGAGGCAATGACTTCCCCTTTATAATCCTTCACTGCTACGCCAATACCAGTTGAACCATCCTTAAACGTTGCCCCATCAAAGTCTAATTTGTATACACTGTCAATTGCATGGAGGTGACCGTCTACTCTTCCTTTTACTCCTTGGAGAAACATTAACACAATTGAAAGTCGACATATATTTCGCAAGATACCTGTACGGGGGTGAAATATCCTCCATTCTCCGTACTCCTTGAACTCAAGCTTCACGTAACGTCATTTGACCTGAAAACAGAAAAATGGTGAGTTGCTCGACGGTGTGCTGCAGAATAAACCCTCCAATGGTCAAGTCACCACACTTGGAGAAAAAGAAGAAGAAGAAGAAGAAGAAAAAGAATGGGAATAGAGCACTTTAGAGAGAGAGAGAGAGAGAGAGTTATGAATTCCTTCAGGTTACTTACATCTAATGTTCCCGCATTCCTCTTTTTCTTGGCTGGCCATGCAGCCTCAGAGATTGTGGGTGCATTACCTCTGCTGTCCTTCCCTGGACAGGCGGCTGTGCTTCCCTCTACCTTTCTTACACATGTAGAGACCAAAACCTCCAAACAGTGTTTTTCGAACTGCCAAACGATATTGACGCATACTAGGAGTGGATTTTCCCTTCATCGTATCATTGGTCCAAGTGGCTCACACAATCAGGCTATCAAGACTAACCTATCACTTAGGGAGAAACACTACGATAACTGGGACGGCCGAACTATACTAAATCGGTTCATCTGAACTGACCGGTCGTGAGACGCTACCTTACAAAACATCTCGGTCTCGCCCCACTACCTTACAAAACATTTCGGCCTATATTCAATCTGGACTGTCCGCAGCTCGGCTCAACGTATCACTGCGATTCTGTCACGACCCAAACCTGCCCCTATGGATTTAGCACCGTAACCGGCCAGTAATCCGAGATTACCGAAGGCCTGCTTAACAGTCAAACAGAAATACAGAGTACAGGGGCTGGCGGAAGCCAAAACAGTAATTAAAAGATGTCCAATGAGTTGTGACAATCTGCATGCAAAAGATTTTTCATACATATCCACATAAACAGTACATATACATTCATATACAATCATACAGGTTAGGGACCAAGTCCCTACCATAACAGTACAGTAACAGTGTTACGACCCAAACCCGCCCCTATGGGTTTAGCACTGTAACCGGCCAGTAATCCGTGGATTACCAAAGGCCTCTGAACAGATTAACAAATAATAAGGGGCTTGGGAAGCAATAATACAAAATAGACAAGATCCAATGAGCTGTGATGACGTACATGGGACAGAACATTTTAAAACTTATAAATATATATATAAACATGCCAGTCCAGATACACAGTATTTACAAAATATTTACAGAAGTGAACTTCCCAAGATCTGACTGTACAGTGCTTACACAAAGACTAGCATGAAATACAAAAACAGCCTTGGCGTTAGACTCGATCGGAACCTCCTCGGGAGGCACATCGGTTGGCTGACAAAAACGGTACAGAGGGCCGTAAACTCTGGCCCTGGTCACATGCCGGCTCACCTACATATATAATATAAACTGTGAGCGAAAGCCCAGTGAATAATAACAGAGTAAAGGGGTTATATGAATGATGTCCATCACAAGTTAGAATCCAGTATTTAATTCAGAGCATAATCAAATTTCAAAACAGAAACAGATTCATATACATTTGCATATTCAGATTGTGCATAAGATCATACGTGGTACACCCATTAGCTATCAGAACAGATTAGTCCAGGGACCCACATACATAATTGGTACCAACGACCACAAAGGTCCATAACTTGCGTGCAAGTAGCCATGGTATTGTTACCTCCATGCAAGGGCCACGTGCAGATTGGCCGCGGTATTGTTACCCCTGGGCGAGGGCCACATGCAGATTGGTCGCGGTATTGTTACCCCCGAGCGAGGGCCACGTGAACTAAGGGTACCACAATTACTTTTCAGAAAATAGGACATTCATTCATAATTCTTAAGATAGCATTTCAGAAAAACAGATCATACAATACCAGTCAGAAAATACTTAAGTTGAACATAACTTTACAGAGTTATTACTCACAGTGAGCTTGGAGACAGACAGACAGAGCAGATCGATCAGACAGGGCGTGGCACGTGGCCTACACGACACATAACAGATACACACTTGAAACACACGTTCTAATAGTACAAAACTTATTTCGTTGGCTCTTAGTGTGTTTCTAATCTCTTATCCTCATTACAAAGTCTAAAACATGGCCTATGAATGCCTAGGATGGAATGAGGATGCAAAGATACGCTTTAAAACACTTTTCAAAATTTGGCTGAAACAGGGGTCCCGCTCGAGCGTGGCCTTCTACGCTCGAGCGGAAATGCAGACAAAAGGAATCCGCTCGAGCGTGGATTACTCCGCTCGAGCGGACTTCAAGCTACAATAAAAGTGCTGGATGTATGAAATTCACGCTCGATGGACGCTCAATACCCGCTCGAGCGTGAGACACAAGTCCTCGCTCGAGCGTGCATTACCCCGCTCGAGCGGATTATAAACACATGCAAAGCACTAGATACACAAAATTCCCGCTCGAGCGTACTTCATGAACCTAGTATGTACGCTCGAGCATGGAGTTACCCGCTCAAGCGTGAGTCCAAAATCTGGAATTTTCAGATTCGAACCTCAAGCTCAAAACTCAACTACAATGCATCAAATTCGATCCTTTTGGGCTAATTTTCTGGAAAACACTTGTAAACTCATAATATGACATGTTTCAAAGATTAATTTGAGAAATCAAAGCCCAAAGGTAGTTCAATTAAACACAATTTTCAAATAAACTTCAAGAACATGATGGATATGTAACATGCATGAATCCAATCAACCTCAAGGCTTCGAATTCATGCTCTTAAGAGCCAATTCTTTCAAAAACAAGATGAAATCATGGACTTCAACCAAAATGTAAACATGCATGTAAGAATTTCCATGAAAACAACTTTAAACTTCAAGATATGCACATGCATGCATGATTTAGCTCTAAATTCAACATTTTCAACCAAAACTTGACTCTAAACTCTAGTTCACCATGAACCATGCAGGAAGTAAATCAAAATCACAATGGAGAAGATGAATTCTCTACATCCTTTCTTCAATTCTTCAAATTTCCTAGCCAAATTCTTGATGAACTCAAATTCTCCCTCTCTCTCTCTCTCGAATTGGTCCTGTGGATGGAGAAGAGTGATGAAAACAAACACCTAATTCAAGTCTAAACAATGGTTTAGATAGTGGCCCACCAAGTGATATTTTGGTAATTTACTCAAACAAGTATAAATTAACATGATTTAATCTAATTTAATCGCTCCAAACTGAATTCTAATTAAACCTACCATAAAATTCTATAAATCCTAACTAGCACATAAATCAAGTCGATTTCTGATTCGGACGCCGATAAGGCTTTCAATTCACAATTAAAAGTCAAGGACATGAACAGATCATTTGATCACAAACAGATAGAAACACATAAATAATGCAATACACATGTAAATAAATCCCAAATCCTTTTTAAATTACTATTAAGCATAATTAATCATGAATTAGCATTAATCGGAGGTCGGGGTCATTACAAACAGTCCATACAGTCGATACAAACAGATACAGAAAGGGAAAAACTAAAACATCCCAAAAAGCCCTTGCTTGAAGGACTTGGAACCTCGCAGTGAGGCACGATGGTTGGCTTGACAAAACAAGAGCTAAACCTACGCTCCTAATTCCGGTCCGGTGCCTGAACACCTACATATATATATAAACAGTAAGCTAAAGCCCAGTGAATAACATATGCGTAAAGAGGTTAAGAATGAATGTCCTTTCAGTATTGAAAACAGTCGTTTATCAGTATACCAGTCATTCAATTTGTGGCTCATAATTCATGCCATAACAGTCATTCAGAAACTATAATAGTCATATGTGGTACACCCAATAGCAAAACAGTACAGTAGGTCTTAACAGACCGAACAGTCAATGATGGCCATCATATCAGTAAACAGTAATGGTTCCAAACATGAGAACCGACAGAGATCTCTGTAACAGTAGCAGTAACAGTTCAGTAACAGTAGATTGCTATGGATGCCACGAATACAGTTCACAAATAGGACAAACATTCATTCAGTAAACAGTGTCATTTCATAAAGCAGTAAAGTCATTTGTTTAGAAAATAATCTCAATTGAACATATCTTTACAACATTGTTACTCACAGAGTTCTGGGCTACAGATAAGCTAGTACGCGTCCTCGGATGCCAACCCTACACAGTTACAGAGTGAACACACACTAAGCTACACAGTTGGGAAATAATAACTTAATCCCTATCTTGACTCAGTGTGGTTCTACATCAATATCCTCATTAAGATGCCTTAAACTAGGCCTAAGAATGCCTAGAATGGAATGAGGATACAAAGATGTACTTTAAAAATATTTTCAGAATTTTCAGAAAACAGAGATCTCGCTCGAGCGTGGGTTTCTCCGCTCGAGCGGACATGCAAACAAAAGGCTCCGCTCGAGCTTAAACTTTCCCGCTTGAGCGGACTGCAAAAGTACTGGATGTGTGAAAATCACGCTCGATGGGCGCCCGACACCCGCTCGAGCGTTTGACACAAGTCCTCATTCGAGCGTGCAAAACCCCGCTCGAGCGGACTGTAAACACAACAAAAGTGCTGGATACGCGAATTTTCCGCTCGATCGCCACTTACCCCGCTCGAGCGGGAGTCCAAAATCTGGAATTTCCAGATTTGAACCTCAAGCTCAAAATCAAGTTTCAATATACCAAATTTGATCATTTGGGGCTAATTTTCTGGAAAACACTTTAAAACTCATAGTATAACATGATTCAAAGCTCAATTTGTAAAATCAAGGCCCAAAGGTGAGTCAATTAAACCCAATTTCAAACCAAACTTCAAGAACATACTTCAAATGTAACATGCATGTGTTCAATCAAATTCAAAGCTTCAATTACTTGCTCAAATGAGCTCAATTGCCTAAAAAACAAGATGAATTCATGGACTAAGCTCAAGATATGAACATGCATGTGGAATTTCATGAAGAACAATCTCAAAATGCAAGACCATGCACATACATGCATGGATTAAGCTCCAATTCAACATTATTAGACTAAATCAAGACTCAATTCTTCCATAAATCAAGAACCATGCAAGAACTAACTTGAATACATTAATGAGAGGTTGAATATCCTACCTTGGGTTCTCAATTACAAGTCTAGAAGCTCCATTTGCCAATTATTTTCCAAAATCCCTAAGTCTCCAAGCAAATCAAGATGAAACCAAGTTTTTCTCCTAGCTCTCTCTCTCTCTCTAGTCGGTTTGGTGCAAGCAAATAGCTGAAGAAGTGTTGATTCTAAGTCTCAAAATATGATATGGAGTGGGCCACTAAGTGGCAAGGTTGTAAATAAGGCCAACTCTTGTAATTTATCAATATTTAATCTAATTTAATCATACCAAATCACATTTCAATTAAATATATCATAAAATCATATAAATCTTAATTAGCACAAAACATCAATCAATTTTAGATTCGGTCGCCGATAAGGCCTTCAATTTGCAGTTTAAAGCATAAAACATGAACAGATAATTTAACAGTCAACAGATAGAATTGCATTCAAACTAGCACAATCAATCAATCAGTTTAATAATTCAGTCAGTCAGTCAATTAACATGCTTAATCATAGATTAGCACTAATCAGCAGTGTTATCAGTAAGCAGTGGTGGGGGTTGTCACAGGTTCTAACCGAATATCAGGCTGAATCATAGCTCGATCGAGCACTTGCATGCCTTCACATTCTAGTCGACGATCTTTTCGGCCCAACGTAATGGGTCGGGGAGCCGCGTTGGTTCAACTCGGTCTAACACAAGGCATGGCCCTCGCGAGGCCCAACACGATACCCGTGCTACCATAGCTCGACCCTACTGTTCGGCGCAAGTCCCCCTTCCAATATCCCACAGCAAATTGAGCAACATCTTCCACATTCTTCTTGCGCCCACCAAAAATGTTACTATTGCAATTAGACCAAATGCTCTCCAAGCCACCACAGTGCATAATTGGAAGGCTGCCTCAGACATAGTTAGCCAGATTGTCATCAACTAGTCAAGGACATCTCCTTTATTTTTTAACCCAACCCAGTCTTTAAAACCCGCCCAAAACCATACATTTGCCGCAAACACACAATCTTGATGTAATTTGCATGGTAGCCAACTGAACCACTTCATAAATACTCTTCAGATAATTTATGATAACACCAGACAGTTCAATGAAAACTTTACCCATTCTATTATTTATGTACATGTTTTCACCAATCATACTCGGTTTGTAAAAGATCAGATAACCATTGACTAAAATTCTATAAATAAATATAAAAAAAGAATAATAATAAACAAATAAATCTATCTACTATTACCATAATGTACACCAAATATAAAATATAAAAGTAAATAAATTTAAATATTACCATAATAATCGGTGTGGAAGTCGGCGTAGAACTTCTAGAAATAGGTGGAGAAGTAATGTGATGACACGAATGAAGGTTACAAAGATGGAGACAGATTTGAAGGCGATAAAGATAAATGGTCCCAAGAACCTTACCTGGTTGACTGATTAATTCAAGAGGGTACAGTGTAATTTACCCCTATAGTTGAAAAGGCAATTTTGTCTTAGTGTTGTTGGTGTTTTTTTTTTTTTTAAATGCAATTTTATTTGTATTTTTTTGTTTGCTCCTCATCTTACAATTTTGACTAGGGTTGAGCAAATATTCAACCACTCCACTTGAACTATCACTCAACCAGGTAGGGTTCTTAGGACCATTTATCTTTATCGCCTTAAAATCTGTCTCCATGTTTGTAGTCTCGATTCGTGTCATCACATTCCTTTCCCACCTACTTCTAGAAGTTCTACGCCGACTTCCACACCGATCATTATGGTAATATTTAAATTTATTTACTTTAATATTTTATATTTGGGGTACATTATGGTAATAGTGGATAGATTTATCTGTTTATTATTATTATTATTTTATATTTATTTATAGAATTTCAATCACTAGTTATCTGATCTTTTACGAGCCGAGTATGATTGTTGAAAATTTGTACATAAATAATGGAATGGGTAAAGTTTTCATTGAATTGTATGGTGTTATCATAAATTATCTGAAGAGTATTCATGAAGTGGATCAATTGGCTACCATGGAAATTACACCTATTTTTGTGGGTCGAAAATCATCTTTCAAGATTAATGGACCTGTCAATGTATCCTTGATCCAGTACTGATGATAAATGGAATACGTAAAGATATACTACATCTTCGTAGAATGGTGAGGAGGGTGCGTAGGAGGTTTCCACAAAACCAGTATTTAAATGTGTGAAATTTATTCTTGAATCTAATGTTATAATCCTCAAAGCTTCCATCCTATGACTGTGAGAGATATGAAGAAAATTGCTTTGTGTAATTATATTCATCATGTTTTCTTTGATAACCTCGGCATGGCAAAATTCATTTTCAAATTACATGAGATATAGAAGAAAAACAATACATCACTCGATCATTATGAAATGTCGGATTTCCATCTGATTGATATGAGGGGTTAGGAGACAAAAATTCCCCTTAATGGTCAGTTTCCAGTGTACCATCCATAGCAGTCCCTTTTGTCATGTGATTTATGACCGCCATAATAGAAGAGCACCAGCACCTCCAGTTCAGGGAAGGTTCACAAATCCGTCAGCGAGTACAGTGATCCCTTATTTGCGTATTGTGTTAGCTCATTGTAATGACCATCAACCCCGAGCAATTTGGCTAGCTAGAACTGTGAAGAAAGTGCATGAGTTCTTTCCCGATGTTTTGGAAAAAGTTCACTACTTGTTGGTCTATAATTTTTATAATGATAATTTTTGCAATTGACAATTTGTGGCTAACTTGCCAAAACTTCTCAGACATGGACCCTATGGTTTCAAAGGGCTAAAATGTTAAACTTATAAGATAATATTCACTTTCAATTTCAGAATTACATAGCTATTTTACAATTGTGTATCAAATTTTATATTTGCTTTATTCACATAACCTGAAAGTCTCATGCATTGGATACAACATTTTTATTTTTATATTGAACATGCCATAGTTGGTATGGAATGGCTAAAACAATTTTAACTTCTAGAACTTTTGATAATGTTAGCTTTCAAGACTAACGTTATCAAAACAAAGAAAATAAACCTAAAATGAGCAAGTCTCAAAAACTAACATTATCACAAGCTATACTAAACTATAAATTGAAAATGTTTTAGCTATTCCACACCGACTATCATATGTTCAATATAAAAATAAAAAAGTCGTAGCCAATGCACAAGAGTCTCACTTATAGATGTGAAAAGAACATTAAAGATTATGTGAATAGAATAAATACAAAATTTGGCACACAATTGTAAAATGGCTATGTCATTCTGAAAGCGAATATTACTCTATAATTTTAGCATTGTAGCCCTTTGAAACCATAGGGTCCATGTCTGAGAAGTTTTGGCAAGTTAGCCACAAATCGCCGATTGTAAGAATTATAGACCAACGAGTAGTAAACTTTTGCCAAAATATAGAGAAAGAACTCATGCAATTCCTTCACAGTTTTACCTAGCCAAATTGCTTGGTCATCACAATGAGCTAACACAATACGCAAATAAGGCCACTGTACTCGCTGACGGATTTGTGAACTTTCCTTGAACAAGATGCATTTGTGTTCTTCAATTACTGCACTCATAAATCACACGACTAAAAGGTGACAGTTGTTGATCATCCGCTAGAAATTGAGGATTTGGCAGAATTCTAGTCTCCTAACCACTCATATCATATTAACAGGATATGCATTCAAAATGACAATTGAATACATTGTTTTACTTTCTTATTTCTATGGGGATTCAACACAGACTCTCTAGAGTTTCCACATATATCTAGAACTCTGGAAAGTTCTAAAAATATCCAGAAGATTTTAGAACATCTTAAAAGAATCCAAAACATTAGAGCAGCATGGAGAATTCTAGACAAATTAAGAAAGTTGTGGAAGGTTTGAGCAGTCTAAAAAAGTATTGAAAACTCCACTATTTACTAGAATAATTTAGAGAATTCTAGAATATAGTTTATATACGAGTGTATCCTAGAATATTCTAAAAGAATAATGATGATCATTGGATCAAGCTGATCCTAGCCATCTATTGAAAGGTAATTAAAAAATAGAAATAAAACCCGAAACCCTAAACCCTAAAGGAAATTACTAAATATCTTTGATTTTCAAAACCAATTTAAGAATAAATAAGAAACATAAATAAACAATTAAATAACTCAACCCACAAGACCACCCATGGACGACCCTTACAGCCGGCGCTTGGATTAGGGTATAGGGTTCATGCCTGTCTATTGTGTGTTTTTTTATCTATATTTATTTGAGTATGAGTTTGTTGATAATATAATATATAATTTCTTGGTGTATGTTCAACTTCCACAATGCCGTATAGTCAATAATTTCATGTAATTTGAAAAATGAATTTCAATGTACCAAGACTATCAAAAAAGACAATGGCTATAGTTACAATGAACAATTTTCTCCACATCTCTAATAGTGACAGGCTTGAAGCTTTGAGAATTATACATTACATTCAAAAATAAATTCCACTTACCTAGATATTGGATTTGTGAAAACCTCTACACTATTGTTACCATTGTATGAAGGTCGTTTGTTATTCCATTCATCACATAACTAAATCAGGGATACATTCACAAGTCCTTCAATCTTGAAAGATGATTTACGACCCATAGAAATAGGTGTAATTTGCTTTGTAGTCAACAAATTGTCATTGAATTGATTCACCACATGAACACTCTTCAGATGATTTATCACAACACCAGACAATTCATTGAAAAGTTTTCCTATCCCAATAATTATATTACCATGTTGTTTTCAAAAATCATCCTCTGTTCATAAAGGATCGGATAACCACTGATTGAAATTCTATAAAAAATAATAATAATAATTGTAACAACCCCGTCTCATATCGAAAGTTTGCATGGGTGGTCTTGGGCATCTAAGGCACCATTAGCTTGCAACTAAGTAACTTGAGCTTAAGCTTTTAGGTCATGTTGGTAGACTCACAGGTCACTTGGGCAAGCAAGTGGTGGGGCATTATAAACGGTATCAAAGTCGACCCATGCACACAATCCATGTGGGTTATTATTCTGGATTGGCCATGAGCTTACGAGGATTTATAAGTCAAGGAGTTTGTAACAACCCCGTTCCACATCGAAAGTTTGCATCGGCGATCTTAGACATATAAGACACCACCCAAATGGTGTCTTAGCCTACTACTAAGTAACTTGGGCTTGAGCTCTTGCTACCACAACAAGCTCGTGGCCAACCCAGAACAGTGACCCAAATGGTGCCTTATATAACCCATGCAAACTTCTGATGTGGGAATTTACCTAATTGGTATGGAGGCGTTGATGTAGGAATCTACCTAATTAGCGTGGAGGCACTGATTCCAGAGAAAGATAAAGTGGTCCCTAAGAACCCTATCTATAGTATTTTTTTTTAATGTAACATAATTCACTAGCAAAAGAAGATTAAAATGATAAGGGGAATCAAAGAGTTAAACAATAAGCCAAAAAAATTAGAGCTTAAAACACCCCACGTCTCAATCCCAAAACAAAAGGAAGAGGGAGTGATGTGGATAGTTCCCTTGAAAGGGGCATTTGGTGTTCGAGAGCTTCCCTAAAGTGGCATTCTTTGCTTGGACGGCAGCACATGAAGCTAATTTTAATGACTAACAATCTTAGTAGGGTTAAATTTATTATGGATCGGTACGACATTTGCAACAGTGTGTGGGGAAAAGTGTTTTCCATCTTCTAATTATTCAGTAGTTAGAGAGGTGTGGAGTATGGTGTTCTCAATCTTTGTTGTGGAGTGCATGGGTGATACCTTTCCAGTTCATGAGTTGTTCTGCCTCTTGGGAGTAAAGGTTGTCTGAGAGGAGTTTTTCATGGGGTGTTTGTGAGAGAGGCCACTTCTTTTTGCCTCATGTGGTGTTTTTGGAATGAGAGGAATGAAAGTGTTTTGATGGTTGTGTGAGATCTATTTTATGTTTGAAAGACACATTGTTTCTGTTTCCTTCTATTTTCGGCTTATGGAGACTTTTTATTTCTCTATACTTTTGTTAACTTTTTTTTGGTAGAGTTGTATATACCTTTAGATACTTAGTTAGGAATGCTTTTCAGTCTTTTGATATATATGTATATACATCTAATGTATAGGTTGCACCTATTTTTCGTAATAAGAAAAAGTTGCTATAACAATCTATAACTTCATAAATGATCATTCAATAGTCATTGGATACGTACTTATAAGAAGAAGAAGAAGAAAAAAAAAAACTATTGAATGCAAGCTAGAACAAACTTTTAAGTTGTTGTTTGATAACGTTATCAACTTCCTTTCTACGAAAACCAAGTTTTTATATTTTAGTGTTTTAGCTTGTATTCAATAGGTTTTTTTTTATTTTTTTAATGAGAGAACAAAAACTGTGTTTCATGTATACAAAAGTTTTGAAAACAAAAATAAAAAAGCATTTTTGGTGAGTAGTTATATGTGGTGGCCAACAATGAAGGGTTGATGGATGTGGCGAGTAGCCAAAGGTGGCTAAATTGTCTTTGGAAGTCACAGGTTGGTTGGAGGTAATAGGTGGTGACCGAATGATCATCGGAGAGTTATTGAAAGGTGGCCTAATATCATCAGAGCTCGCTAGAGTGTCACCGGCAGCCGGTGGTGGGGCAGGGAGGGAGAAGAGAGTGAAAACTTGATTTGAAAAAAATGAATACACATTTTGGCTTCCCATATTGTGTTCCTTGGATTTTCAACCCACATGATTTGCATCAAAATCACTTGGTGTTTAAAATAAACTATTTCTAGAAAATTTACCTACTACATTTGCCTGCTTAGATTTCTATTTCCTGCCTAGACATACATACAAACTTCAAATACTTTTTATAGTTTGACTCTTTGTATTTTATGAAAGAGGATACATCACGATGTAGTTAATAATTCATGTAGAAGCCCCATAACAGGCCACAATTTATCAGCAAAAAACCTTGGGATATTAATGAGAGAGAATTAGAACTTGATCATCTAGACTTCAACATACAGAGCTAGCTTTTAAGTATAGTTTTTTTTTTTTTTTTAATCTACTTATTATATATAGCTTTGTCTTCCAAATTAGATGAAAACTTCAGATTCCTGATCATTTTGGCTTTGCAACATGACATGAATTATCTATCTTAAACTTTACTAGATCCACCATATCATATGGGTTAATTTTCCTCTAAGCATGTATATTATTTTCTAAAGGCTTTTCTCTCAATTCTTCGGCTTTTCTAATCTATGATAAAATCACATCCTAGTACTAAATACAAACACTAGTCTTTTTGAATGTGCTGAAATAGTGGGTTAAACTTGGATAACTCAAGTGATTCGTACTAAATAATTTTCCTTTTCTCCCTTTTCCTTGTTTTTCTATTTGTTTTTATGTGGTATGTGTGGGTGAGAAATTCAACATTTGACCTCTTAGAGCAAAATTTATATCTTACTATAGACACCGTGTCTCTGTTTTTATATGCCTCTTGGACTATCAAGAAATTTATTCAAGCTGAGATCCTTGGGGCAGCGAGCTACCTATAATTAAAAATGTGATTGTAAATGGCAAATCTAATGTTCTATGTCTAGACAACTGGCATAATTAGGGGCCTCTGCCTTTTTATATAAGAGATATGGCGAACGAATTTTGCATCTTTTTTGCAGAGCTCTTGAAGCTAAAAATCCCACTACTATTATTCGACAAGATTGGAAACAGCCTCAAAGAAAGAATAGAGTACTATAAGTAAAAAAATAGCCTATACAACGTCATCTGGACTCTTAATGTTAGTGACTCATGGTCTGATAATTCGGCTAGGCAACTTATTATTAGGAGCGTTTGTTGTTATTTGGAATGACGTGACATGATTCAGCCAAGATATAAGCCTTAGTGGTTGTGCATTGAGGGAAAAATCGGCAACCAATACAGGTTATAAAAGGACAGGGACAATTACTAAACAATGAATCCCATGGGCACCTGTGCTTTGAGTGCAATTTTTACACTTGTGTTGGGAAGTGTATTTTAAGCAAGTAGTAGACCTCCCTCCTCTGCCCAGACCTAAATAGTCATTCCTTTCCAAAAGTTTCTCACAAGTGAATGTATGTTGTTAAAATTCCAATATTGTGTATGATATATATCCTCTAAAATAAGGACTTGCAAACAAACCCAACTAATACATACTTTGTTGTTTCAGCTTGGAAAAAGAAGGACAGTGACGTATAAAGACAAGAATACTCATAATTAAAGCAATAAAAAGAACAGTAGTAGAAGAAGAAGAATAAAAATGAACAAGTAGATAAAATTAAAGAAGAGAAGGTATGCTTACACCGCCAAGCCACCACAAAAATAAGTTGCATTATCAAAAACTAAGATTGGCATGAGATGACAGAGATTTTTAAGAAAAATATTCCTCTCTTCGGGAGATGGTTGCCATTGGTAACTCGAATATTCATACAGTGAAGGCGAAAATAGTAACTTAAGGACCAAGTGTTGTAATGGACCATTTCTTCCTTCTCGAAATCCTCCTCAGTTATGGTTGTTGGCTCTGGCCTAGGATGATACTCCACTACTGAAAATCAAAACAAGTAGAACTTGTCACCGCCTAGATAAGCCAAGGTCGAAGGAGGATCAGTATCATAAGCCATGTACGACTTTCAATAGTCATGGAGATTGAACTTACCTGTGAACGACATCTTTGTCACTAAATCATACCCATTAGGTGTTGATTGTACGGAACTGTACAATTAATGTCTAATTAGGTATTGATATTCAGCTCCGTACAATCAACACCTAATTGGGTATGATTTAGTGACAAACATGCGGTTGATGAGCAAGTTCAATCTCCATGACTATGGACAATCTTACATACCTGATGATATTGGTCCTCCTCCTTCTCCGAGCTTGGCTCATCTAGGCGGCAACAAGTTTTGTTTGTTTTGGTTTTCAGTGGTGAACTTGGGCTAGCATTTATAACTGAGAAGGAGTAGGAGTCCTTGTTTGAGGAAAAGGAGATGGTCCTCGGACCGCTTAATTTGGAATCTCTTCGCATTCACTGCATGAAGCTTCGAGTTACCAATGGCAGCCATCCCCAAAAGAGTGGAATAGTTCTCTTGAAAATCTATTTCATCTAGTGTCAATCTTAGTTTATGAGTATGCAGCTTATTTCTATGATAGTTTGGTGATGTAAGCAAGCTTATTGTCCTCCTTAATTTTGCCTACTCGTTCTTTTTCATTGCTTTAATTATTATTTATATTCATACACCACTACCATTTTATTTTATTTTTTGAGCTTAAGTGATGAAGTATGTTACTTAGTTGGATTTGTTTGTAAGCCTTTGCTGTAGATGATGTATATAATACAATCTTGGAATTTTAACAAAACATACATGTGAGAAAACTTCTTTTGTTATGTTGGTTATATCTAATTATTCTTTTGTTAATTTTCCATAACAAAGAATCATTAGGCTTAAACTTGTTTTTTAGAACTGAGGGTAAAAACTAATTGCAATTCTTGCTTCTCATGTTTTAGCCTCTTTTACTAGTTAATATAATGCTATACCTTTCAGCCCTATTTGATTAGTAGGATTAATAGTAAGGAAATCGACAATCCATGAGATTAGTGTAAGATTGGTTATCCAATGATAGTGACTCCAATGGATTAATAATCTCAATCATATGCTATAATTCGCTCAATCAAACAGGCCTTTCATGCATTATTTGATTTGCTGGTAATTCTTCTTGCGTGTGAAAGTGTTGTCTCCACCCTACAAAGCAAACAGGTCAGATTGCAAGGAAAAATTTGTTAGGCATGCTTAAAAATGTGTACTAGAGCTTGTGATATACCTAGAATGAGGAAGTGGTTGCCTTTTTGGTCCCAATTATAAAACACTGTTTTGGTAGCCATGTTAAAAAACTTATGCCAGAGTATGGGGCAAGTGGTTTCCTCAATTAGGTGCTTTGGATCTATCACTACAACTTGTTGTCAACAACCAATGCAGGCCTCGTTAAATCATCTGGATGAAAGAATTGGGTTTTGTGTATTTCAAACTCTTCATTTACCCAATTCTTGGTATTAACATCGTATCTTTGAAGGACACGGTCCTCAGGTTTAGTCTTATTCCTTGTTGAGTTTGGTTATTGGAATGTCTTGGTTGTGTTTGAAACAGGTTAGGAGTTAGTTTTTCAAAACTATTGCTGCCCAGATTATAAATACTAAATATATGCATTGATATACACTTATAAATCTATTACTACCACCATCATCACTATCGCTATTGCTACCGCTACCGGTACTGCCATGCTACCACAACTATTACCACTACTATCACCACCTTTATTACAATTATTATTGTTGTCATAAGTACCACCATCATTTTATTACTACTAATATTGCTACCGCTACCATTACCATTACTACCACCTTCATCAACATTGTCATTGTTGCCATAAGTATCAACATTATTTTACTACCACTAACATCATTATTACTGCCACCACCAACACCACCAACGCTATCATGCCACCACCACTACCACCATCAACGCTATAACCACCACCATGTTACCACCACCACTACTACTATCACAATATAAAAATTAAAATATATAATTTAACAATAATAAATTTTAAATTTGATCTTATACTTATCAAACAACTTATTTTTAGTCCAACACTTAATTTTTTATCAAATAGTTTTTCAGCTTATAGTTTTATCAAACACTGCTTTAATATCATGTCATTTTGAAATTATTTGATACAATTTACGGAACTGTTTATTATTTATATATATTGATTTGAAAATTTATGTGTAAGTGTTTGGTGTACTTTTCTACCTACAACTTATGAAGTAAAAATAACTTAAATAAATTTAAAAAAATCTAATTATTAAAAAGTAAGGAGAGAAATATTTTTATTTTTACTTTTACTTTATCATTGATGAGGCTTCTCTTCATTCCATGCTGTTTGGGCTCGTGTGACTTGCCACATGTTTCATTTTGATGGTATAAATCGTTTAATTTTAAGATTTTTTGTGTATCATTCATCAAAAAATTGTAATTTATTTATTTAATCGTATTTGCCTTAAAAAAATATGAATGACAAATCTGATTTTTAAATATATATATTTGAAATTAACGATAAAATCGAATTGATCTAATTTTTATATGAATAATATATATGGATAGCCTAGAGTTTTTGTTTTTTGAATATGTTTTTTAATATAGCAAACTTTTCAAATTGTTTATCAAACTAATTGACTTTTTAAAATTGTAATTTCAAAATGCGATTTAATGATGAGATTTGATTTTATATTGACATGACTTAAATCTATAAACTAGTAGGTCATATTAATATAAAATCGCATATTCAATGAAATGAAATCACATTTTGAACTTCTAGTTTTAAAAAAATCAATTAATTTGTTAAATAATTTAAAAAATGAGTTATTTGATAAATAGTTCGATTTTTTAGGATATTAAAAAAAAAAAACTTGATAACCTAAAAAAATAAAGGCCTTGTTTAGTTTTTTTTTTTCAGAAAAAATTATCAATTTTCTTAAAAAAACATAAACTAATTTGATAAAAATAAATATTAAAAAAATATTTTAAAATTTTTAAAGATTACTTTTAATGTCATAAAAGATAAAATAATATAAAAATGATAAATATTTATTTAAAATGATATAAATAAATATATATTTTAATTTTTTATAAAATAAATATATAAAAATAATTTAAAAAGTAAACTAATTTTAATTTAAAACAAGTCAAACAAAACATTACTAAAATAATTTGAATATCGAAACGGTAACAAATATGGCGGAAGAGTTGAGTTGCCTACTTATTTCAAGTTGAGAGACGGTTTGGGATGTGTGTTTCTTTTTTAGTTTTTTAATTATTTTAATTTAGAGTTATAAAATTTTATTTAAGATAAATTTTTTAACTTTTATAAGAAAAAATAAAATAATTATAAATTTTTTATTTAATTAAAAATAAAATAATTATCCTATATAATTATTTTAGCCAAAACTTTACTGCCGAAGGAGCCTCAAAACTTACTTCCGAAGTAGTCTAAAAAATAATGTCTCAATTCAGTTTTGTTGTTTCTTATTTTTCCAACTTCCGTTTTGTTAGGGTTAGGGTTTTTATCTCTGCAAGCAAGTTTCAATGGCAGCAACTGAGGACGATAGTATTATCGTTGAATTGGACGAGGAAGTTGAAGGAGACCACCGAGGCTCAGATGACTACTGCTTCATTGGAATCGGAGAACCTGTCCCAGTTTCAGGGTATGATCCTGAATTCGATCCCGAGAGCCCTCCATCGCAGCCTCTCGCTGTCTCTGAACGATTTGGAGGCCTCATATTCGTTGCCCATTCCACCGGTTTGCTCCGTCTTCTTTCTACCCAACAATAACACTCATTTCATCTTTTTCTACTTTGTATTGAAATTTTTGTTGAAAGCCTCCAATCCCCATCTCCAGACCTTTCTCATTTTTTGCTCAAATTTGAGTAAAATATCATTTGATATAAGAGTATTCCAATGGCCAAACTCAAATTTGAGTATAAATGTGAGTGGAAGTTTGATAAGTGGTACAATTGTAAATTTATAAGCTAGTATATCACCCCAAATTGTCTTTAGAGATTTGAGTGATTTGGATCAAAATTTGAGTGAAACTTATTTTGGTATGATTTTTGAGTAAAGGAGTCAGAGATAGGTTTTGAGAATTTTTACTCAAATTCAAATTTGATATGGGTGAAGGGTAAGGATTGGAGACGCCCTTACTCTTTTTATTTATTTATTTTTTGGTTCTTCATATCTTTTTGAAAAATTCCAAACTTATTTTAACCATTTTTTATGAAAGAAAAACATCTAATCCTTACTCTTTTTAAAATTTCATCAAATTCGAGTACATATATGACTATTGAAAATTTGGTTAAGGGTTTTGTTCATCATTGATTTGGTGAGAAAAATTGCCTCTCCCATGCTTTGATACACATTTGACGAAATGGTTGCACCACATTTTTAGCCATTTTATCATCAAATTTGAATTTGATGAAGAAATTGATAAAGGATTGGAGATGCTCTTATCTGTTGACATTTGATTCTTATCATCTCAATTCTTTTTTTTTTCTCCTTCTTCTTCTTCTTCTTATTGCATAACTTTTCTGATGTGGTTTGTTGTGTTCTCTCTCTCTGTCTTTTTTTTTTTTGATCCTTTTGTTAGGGTTTTGTGTTACAAGGACCAAGGATGTTATAGAATCTGCCAAGGAGATTGAGGAGAAAGGGATTGGTTTGTCAATACAAGAGCTGGGTGTTGTGGATGTCCCCATTGGGAAGGTGTACATATTAGCTTTGTCGGCCAACTCTTCCACTCTTGCTGCCTCCATTGGTGGCGACATTCATTTCTTCTCTGTCAGCTCACTCCTCGATAAGGTTGGGTTCGTTTCCAATATTCATTTTCAAAGCCATATCTATCAATGTAAGAATGTTATGTTCTTTATGTGATTTTCAACTCTATTCAGGAAGTATTATCATAAACTACTGAGGATCTTTGCTACAGTCTGCTTTAATTGTAGTCCCCTGAATTTTGAATGAATCATCAATTGTTTTTCTTTCCTCAAAGTGATATTTTGTAGTTTTCGTCATTCCTTCGTTGATACTTGAGCTTTGTCATTAACATTTTGCTTGTTGATGAAAGATTTTGGTGTTCATTGCAATTTGCATGTTTCAATTTGAACATTGTTTGACTACATTTGATAGTGCTCTCAAACAAAATTCAATACGTAGTTGGTTTATTTTTGATGATGGCTGAGAAACTAAGTCTAAGGTTATGTGCTGTATAATTCTTTCAAAAACTTGTTACTCTATTTTAGTGTAAATGATCTACAGAGGATTGGATTGAAAATTTCCGAAATAACAAGAAAGTGATCGTGGGAAACGCACTTTGCATGAACATTTTTTTTTTGTTTTTATTTATTGTTAGAGAGAGTGAGAGGCTATGAAGCATGGGTACTTCGACAAACATGTTATATCCGTATTGGGTACTTTCCGGCGTATGGTATTTTGTGTGGTACTTCTGCATACATACCAGGTATACGAAACACGTACACAAATTTTTTCTTCTTAATTTTTTGGCGTAGCTAGACATACCTATTATATACCTAAGTCGTACCATATCTCAGTCGAAACAATATTTTCTTCTACTAAAAAGATAAAATTCCTTTCACTATATGTCTTTTTTATTTTTAGTTTTATATTTAACATGATTTTAAAATTAAGTTATGGTTTGTAAGTTATTTAATATAATGACATTTAATTTTGGTTTGTACCTTTACTTTTGGCATTAAATATTAATTGTAGGTTGGATCTTAACCAATTAAACCATTTAATCAAATTTTGCATTACTCCAAATTAAAAATAAATATTTTTTACAAACGTACCAAGCCGTACCCGTACTCTATTTTTTTTGGATTTTACCGTATCGTACTAGTACCAGTACTCGTAGCTGTACCTGTGCTTCATAGGTGAGAGGGCATAGAGGTAGAAGGAATGTTTTCTGAATAGAGTTGAAAATCACATAAAAGAACATAACATTTCTAGGTTTAGTAGAGATAGAAGGAATATTTTCAAAGCCATATTTGCTTGAAAGGCCAAATACTCTTTTTCTGGGTCCTTGTTGATTGCCCAGTCATTGCAATCAGGGAGCATTTGACTAAAAACAACTTTCCAGATTTTGGAGCGTTATCATATACTTTCTTGATAGTTGTAGCAACTATGACTTTGCCATCCCTAAACCTCATCGTGTTAACCCTTTTTCTAATCCTCATAACCACTTCCAATTGCAACTAAGGCCAAGTAGAGTTTCACCATTTATGGGTCTCTTACCCTTTCTATGAAGTTTTTTGGTCTTTCAAATTCTCCTCCTTGCGCTCAGGGTGGCTTGAGCATGACCCATGGGTACTATTTTGGAACTTTGATGTGCACTTCTGGTAACAAACATCTGACCCTTGAACTCTTGCCGCATTGAACACATTAAAAGCTTTACCTCAACTCTTATGCCTCTTGTTGATCCTTTCAACTCTTTTAACCCACCTCAAACCCCTCGGACTAGATTCTATGCTTGGTGCATTAGAACAACAATTTACCATTTCAAAATGGGTGTTTGAACGTGTAACCATTAAGTTATTGACATTTTTAGTTAACTTTAATAGATTATGTTTTATTGATGGCGTTCACTTTTGGCACTTGGGCATGTGAGTAGGTAAGAGAACCGATTCGATTTGATGCAGGGTATAGCCTTCAATGAGGAATTTTAGGTTATCCCATAATCAGGTTTGGGTGGGCTATGGCTTTGATTTATAGGGTTTTAGGTTGTGTAAGTAGAACTAGGGTCAAATGAAGGTTTAAGGATATAATTGGTAGAGGTTGGGCTGTTTCTGGTATGAAAAAAAAGGGCATAGCTTGCTGGATTTTTCTAGTTGTGAGGAGATTTGGGAATTTCTAGACAATAGGGTATCTAGTTCATTTTGAGGGCTTTCATTTCTAAGGTAACTTAGGGTAAGGTTTTAGGTTCAAAGTCTTAGGTTCAAAGTCTTAGGCTATGTTTGGTATGTAAGAATAGAATGAAGTAAGGTTTTAGGTTCAAAGTCGTAGGCTATGTTTGGTATGTAGGAATGGAATGAAGTAAGAATAGAATGAGAAGAATTATAGTACAAGGTTGAATGGAATAGAAATGTCTATTCCCATTCCTAAGTTTTGTATACCTATTATGCTAACGAAATGGAATGTAATTTTTAAGTAAAAAAGTAACAATCAAATTAAATATTTGTAGATCAATGATGGTGTTGGTGGTTGTGGTAGTAGTGGTGGTGGTATGGCAACAATAGCATAGCATGGTGTGGCTGTGGAGGTGGGGTGGTAAAGTGGGGCAGTGGTGGTGGTTCTAGGGTGGCGATGGTGGTAGTTGTGGGTTAGTGATGGTAGGGGTTGGGGTTGTCAGGTGGTGGCAGCGTTGGGGATGGTGACAACGGTAATGGTAGTAGGGTGACAGTGACGATTCCAACCCATCCCAACGTACCAAATGTACCATTAGGGTTTTAGGGTTTCATAGAAAAAAGGTTGTAGGAGTTGGGAGTTTGTTGGCAAAAAGATTTTATTAACTAACTAGGATTCAAACATATTTTTATATAAGAATAGAACTCGATGCATTTCCTAAACAAACACATTACTCACATGGACCCCCTAAGAGTAACAAAACAACCACTTTTACCGCTAAATCTAAAATTGCAAAAATACATTTAATCTTTAAAATATCAAAATACCCCGATTGATTAATAGTATAATTTTCCTGGAAAACAGGAGTTAACCCATCCAAAAGTAGTTTTACGTCCAGTGACGGCTATAGGGGGACACATTGGTGGGCTCAAATGGGCTTTCTTCTTCCCATGTAGGTCAAGGGTCTAGTCCACATGACAATTAGTCTTGTTTTAGTCCTATCTATTCTACAGTACTGAGCTCGGTACTTTGTGTAGAAGTTTAGTAACATTTATAGGCAGATTCAGTTTTCTTTATGTTATATCCAGAAATAATTAATAAACGAGACATATTTATTCATAGTTGGCTTACGGTTTCGATGGATCCTGATGTTTTGACATTTGTTGTTTTTTTGGAGGCCTTGATTAGTTAGTTTTGTTTTGGGCCCTTAACGGGTTTTGTTCTTTTTGTATTCTTTGCAATAAAGTTTGTTTATTTATCAAGAATAAATAAATAAACGAGATAAACAAGACATATTTATACATAATAATTATCTTTGTAATCCATGAAAGCAAAATCTCTAGCATCTTTGTATTTGAAACTACATGTTCTTCAAAAATATTTTGGTATGACACATGCAGACTTAAAACCCTAAGGCCACATATGATTGGTTCTCTACATGGGGGGTAAGAGGCGAGGGACAACTGGGTCCCACATGTTTTTGGGTTTGTTGTTTGTTTATCGTGATATTAAAACTTTAAATAACTTAAGTACAGGTGTGGGTGATTAAATGGTGAATTAAGTAATGCGATAGGAATTGTGGTATTACGGAGATTAGGTTTCTCTGGATTATTTCCCTCCATTTGACGGTAAAAAAAATCATATCCTTTTATGCCATCCTAACCAAAGATATTACCTCACTCCCCTTTATTGAATTCTTTATCCCATCTATTTATCGAATGGTATAACTTATCCCCATAATAGTATCCATAATCCTATCATATATCCAATCTTTCATCCCATCTAATCCCAAGGGATAACTTATCCCCTACAATCCTATCAATAATCCCGTCATATCCCATGAAAAATAATACGGCATTCAAATGTGCCCTAAGAGCTTTGCACAACCTGTGTGAAGTCCATGTTAAGGCCATAATACAGCTCATTTTGTAGAAACGACACATAACAGAGTGTAAGTGGTGTTTTTGCCATTCAGGTAGTGTAATAATTAGTTATGTTGTTTTGGTTTGTATTTCAAGTTATGATCCATAAGAATCATTATATGTGGCCATCATTTTGCTTTCAGTGAATTTAAATAGTTATATGTTTTTGCTTGTAACAGGAGCAAAATCCATCTTTCTCTTGCTCACTCAACGACTCAAGTTGTGTCAAGGACATGCGATGGACTAAAAAGTTGGAAAATTTCTATGTTGTTCTTTCAAATCATGGGAAGTTATACTATGGAGCTTCACAAGACCCTCTTAAATATGTAATGGACAATGTTGATGCAGGTAAGTTTGTTTATTATATCAAGCCCACATGTCATATATAGAACATGTGGATTATGTCTACTTTATCAATGATTATCTCATTGAGCCTCTTGACTATATTCCATAGACATCCTCTAATTTCAACAACATTGGGTGGGTTGGAAGAAAAGAAGAGAATGAATTGAATGGCTTAGTCTAGAATGAAGACTAGCCTGTGTATATATACTGAGGCCCTGTTTGTTTTCCTCTTTCATAGTTCGGAGTGGACTGTGAATGATGAACAGTGAACATACCTCCGGTTTGTTTGCAGATTTGGGGAATGGATTCATAAGTCAGAGGGCTTCAGATGGGCCTTGCATATTGGGATTGTTAGTCTGCCCTAACACTTGGTATTGAAAATTAGTCCGTTAGTATTAGGGGAGTGATTTACTTGTTTACCCTCTTCTCTTCTCTTCTCTTCTCTCTCTCTCTCTCTCTCTCTGTGTGTGTTCTCTTATCATATATATATATATATGCATATTTCATTCAGTCTTCTCAGCAACCAAACAGAAGTGTAGACAAATTGCAAATTAGATCAGTAAAATTGAAGAGCGATGCTCCGATCTTTGACTAAATCAAACAAAAGAGATACAAATGAAAAGACATACACGATATACAAAATTGAAATTTGCAAGAAAAACAAAATTGCGTTGACGGTGATGATCTGCATCGTTGCAGTGAATGACGGTGATGATTGGCGTTGTCGTTGACAGTGAAGATCAACGTCATCGTCGTCGTTACGGTGCTGATGGATGAAGGCAAAGCTTTGGTTTTGTTTTTTGACAGAGAAGGCAAAGATGATGAATGAACCAATATTTAAGTGAATAATATCTTTCAATACAATGTTTAAAACCATGGACTGGTTTTGGAAAACCATGGGATGGGCTGATTTTTTTTCTTTTGGTTCTCTAATTATTAAATAATTATGTTTTATAAAAATAATTTAATACAATAATATTTTTATAAGACATAATTTTTAATATTAAAATATATCACAAACAAACACAATTTTTCATAATCTACTCTCTAACAATTTCCAAATTTGATAATAATGTAACAAGGGTATTTATGGAATTTTACTAGTTAATCCCACTCCTATCTCTCAAAACAAACATGAATTATTGTTAGTCCATTGGTTATCAAACAAACACAAATTTTCTTAGCCCCTTCACTAGTAATCCCCTCGCTAACAATCTCGCCCAATCTACCTCTGAAAACAAACGGACCTTGAAAGATATGTACTAGATAGGAAAAAAATATAAAAGGAAACAAAATCGAAGGCCTAAACAATGGCTATAAAATAAGACCTAATGAATCTAATTGATTCTAATTACAACACTGCCCCGCAATCAAGTTCAAAGATGTTCACCAAACCCAGCTTGGCAATAGAAGACTGTAATAAGGTTGGACCAACTGATATGGTAAACATATCAGCAAGTTGCTCAGACGAAGAGACAAAGGACGGACTCACAACATTTGTCCTAATCTTTTCTCCGATAAAATGAATATCCACTTCTATATGTTTAGTCCTCTCATGAAGAGCTGAATCAGATGCCAACAGGATTGCAAACTTATTGTCACAAAATAACAGTGATGAGGTATTTTCCTGAAAACCCAATTTTGCAAGTATTGACCTAAGCCATAGTATCTCACAAGTGCCTTGTGCCATAGCACGGTACTCAGCTTTAGTCGAAGATCTCGAGACAACTGCCTGTTTCTTACTCTTTCATGATATGAGATGATTCCCATAGGAGGTATAGAAATCAGAAGTAGAATGCTTATCAATTTTGGAGCCAGCATAATCTGCATCAGTGAAACATGACAACCTAGACTGAAGGCCTGCATAGAAGAATAGTCCTAAACCAGGAGTAGTCTTCAAATATTGTAAGATATGATAAACTGCATCAAGATGAGCTGCATGAGGTGCATGCATAAACTGACTCACAACACTTACAGCAAATGTCAAATCTGGTCTAGTGTTGGTTAGATAAATCAACCGACCCACTAACCGCTGATGCATGCTTGGATCACTCAATACCTCACTAGATTTAACTGTAAGCTTCAAGTTAGGATCCATAGGTGTAGGGGTCGGTTGACAACCCATTATACCAGTATCTTGAAGAAGATCCAAGGTATGCTTTTTTGAGACAAGGAATCCCCTCAACAAGAACGAGCCACCTCAATACCAAGAAAGTACTTGAGAGGACCTAAATCTTTAATGCCAAACTCATGGCTAAGATCCTTTTTTACTTGGGCAATTCCTATCATATCATTGCCTGTAAGAATAATATCATCAGCATAGACCAACAAAACTATGCACTGGCAATTCACTTGTCGTCTAATGAAGCACGTATGATTAGAGTGGCACTGAACAAAGCCCATAGACAAGGTAACTTTGCTGAAACGGCTGAACCAAGACCGAGGAGACTGTTTTAGACCATATAAAGACTTGCGAAGTCTATACACTTTCCCTGCATACTCCCCCTTAGCCCGAAACCTGAGTGGAGGAGCCATATACATAGTCTCAAGTAAGTCCCCATAGAGAGAAGCATTCTTGACATCAAGTTGGTAAAGAGGCCAAGAATGAGCTGCAACCAAAGAAATAAGAAGGCGAATAGAAGTCAATTTTGCCACTGCCGCAAAAGTCACCAAAATCTTTACTAGGAACCTGGGTGAAGCCCTTGACAACCAAACGAGCTTTTATAGCGATCCACCCATCAGCATGGTATTTAATAGTGAATACCCATTTACATCCAACCTTCTTCTCGCAAGTAGGCTATAGAACAAGCTCCCATGTTTGATTTTGTTCTAAAGCATCCATCTCAGCCTACATAGTTACGACCCACTTGGGACTCTGGAGGGCCTCAGAGACTGAACGAGGAATAGAAACCGACTCAAGTTTGCCTAAAAAAGAGCAGTAAGAATCGGTAAGACCATCATAAGAGAGATATGGGGAAATAGTATGATTAGTACTACTAAGCCAACCATAACGATTAGGAGGATGATGCTCGCTATCAAGATACTGAGAAAAATGTGTAGGAGCAAGAGGAGAAGGAGAATTACTTGACTTAAGAGGAGAAGAGGATTTTAGTGGAGGCTGAGGGCGACGAGTGTATGGTGCAGAAAGTAGAGATGGTGGAGGGCTAGGTTCTTCAGAATTATTCAAGGCATCTGATGTGTTGGGATAAAAAATGGGAATAGAATGAGCAGGAGAAGGCAAATAAGAGGAAGGAACCACAACAGGAGCTTGCAAGGGAATATTAGAACCAAAAACCGGCAAATCCTCATAGAAAGTGACATCCAAAGAATGATAAAAATGCTGAGACACAGGATCATAACATCTATACCCTTTAGATAAAGACAAGCACCCCAGAAAAATACGACGGACAACCCTATCATCTAGTTTAGTGTAGGAAGGACTCTGATTTTGCACAAAGCAAGTACAACCAAGCAATGAGGAAGGATAGGAAACATGGTGCTATCTGGCCTAAGGACTTGAAAAGGAGCAAGACCTTGCAAGACACCACTCGGAGTGCGGTTAATTAAATAAACAACCGTAAGAATAGCCATATGCCAGTACAGCTTGGGAACATTCATACCATGAAGAAGACATCGAACCACAGACATAATATGATGATTCTTATGTTCAACCACCCCATTTTGTTCAAGAGTACGAGGGCAAGTAAGTTGCTGGAGAATACTCGCCTGATTAAGAAGAGAGTGAAAAGCATCTGATATGTACTCCCGCTCATTATTAGAGCCGATATTTCGGGCAACAAACTTATATTGCTAAACAAAAATGGGAAAGACCTCAGATTTACGTCTTAGAAGATACACCCATGTACACCTAGTGTGATCATCAATAAAAGTCACATAATGTCTATGACTAGATAAAGCATGTAGAGGAGAAGGGTCCCCAAACATAAGAATGAATAAGGTCAAAGGCACACGGTGCACGAGTCATATGAGGAATATAATTATTATGAGTATGCTTAGCCAACTCACAAACTTCACAATGAAAATAAGAATCCTTATAGGCTTTATTTAAAGAGGGAAAAAGTAAACATAAATATTGAAAATTTACATGACCTAAACGAGAGTGCCACAAGGCTACAGTTTTACTAGAAAAAACACAAGATACTGAAGTAGGCAAAATAGGTGCCTGTAAACTAGATGAAGGAGGTGGTGGCGGTGATGATGGTGGAAGATCCCCAAAGTAATACAACTCATCGCGCTTAAATCCACTGCCAAAAATCCTTTTCGAACTTAGGTCCTGTAAAATACAAGAAGTGGGTAAGAAAATGACTACACAATTAAGGGTTTTGGCAAGACGACTAATAGACAATAGATTATAGGCAAACTTAGAAACATAAAGAATAGATAAAAGAGATATATCAGGAGATAAAGGTACAACACCCTTATGACTTACAGAGGAGAGAAAGCCATCCGCAAGACAAATAGTTTGACTCATAGTAAGAGGAACCGGAGAAGAGAGAGAAGATAACTCACCAGTCATATAATCATTAGCCCCTGAGTCCAAAACCCATGTGGGATGAGCAGACCGAACATGGAAAACAATAGAAGTACTTATAGCAAGGGTAGCAGTGGGTGCGGATGGGCCCGACTGATGAGTAGTAAGAGCACCAAACTGAGCTTGAAGCTGGCCAATTTGAGATTGAAGCTGATGCAAGTCAAGAACATGAGATGACCTAGTAGCAAGAACTAATTCCACAATAGCAGCAGTGTGAGTGGCGCTAGTTCTGCGGTTCTGAGCAAACTATTGCTTCAATTCAAGATGGAGCTTGAAGCAGCGAGCTTTGATATGACCAGTTTCCCCACAGTGGTGACATGTAATCTTTCCAGAGGAGCCACGAGAGCCAGAGTTCGCAGCAAGTGCCATTTGATCGCGAACAGGAGAAGGCTCTAGAGTAGCAGGAGATGCAGGCCAAACCAAACGGCGACGACGCTCGTCACTATCAATAATATCAAAGGCCTCATATAAAGACGGCATCGGAAAGGTGTTCAAAATTTGAATTTGAAGAGACTCAAATTCAGGTTTTAAACTCATTAGAAATTGGTAAGTATGCTGGTGATCCAATCGTTTAGAGACAAGAGAGGCTGCCTCCACCGAAAAGTCACTCAAGGGCTCATATTGAGCCAATTCCTCCCATCGAGCCTGTAAATACCCAAAGAATTTAGCAACCGAGAGACCCAAAGCTGTCTGAGAAGCATCAGAGATGTCCTGATAAAGCTCAAAGATGCGAGCATCATTATGAGCATGAGCATACATCTGAGTAAGAGCCTTCCATAGACGCAGAACCGTGTCACAATACATGAACATGTGGTATATCCAGTCTTCCATAAAATTAAATATCCAGTCCAAAATAACACAGTTATCAATATCCCATTGTCCACGATTAGGATCATCATCAAGAGGTTGAGTCTCTGCCATAAGGAGCCAATGAGACTTGCCTTTGCCCCCAAAATACAATTTGAGAGAGCGACTCCATGCAGCGAAGTTCTTCCCATTCAACAAGAGACTCGTATTATAATGAGCAGGAGCTTGTTGAGAGGGGGAAAAATTGGAGCCAATTGGTTTAGCAAGGGGACCAGTTGAATTAGTCATGATAATAGTCATAGTGAACCAAACAACCAACAATAGTACATGCAAAAAGCCGGAAAAACGGCGTACTCTGAACGCTACGAGCACACCGGCAGCCCAAAACAACAGAAGAAATTAAAAACTGGTGCTTGCCACATCAGCACACAACCTCGAACAGGGCACCAATCTGCCAAACTGCCCTAGGTAGGGCTGTCGGCTTCAACCGAGGCCTTGTCGGAAAGAGAGAAGGCTCTCCGGGGAGAAGGGAAGGTTGGGCAATGTAGGAGGGTTGGGCTAGGGCCGAGAAAGGGAAAGAGGCTAGTGGGAGAGAGAAAGAGGGGCTGTCGGAGGTGAAGAAGAAGAAAGAGGCTGCTGAGTGAGAAGAAAGGTGGGTTAGGGTTAGGGTTAATAGCTTTGATACCAAAAAGAAGAGAATGAATTGAATGGCTTAGTCTAGAATGAAGACTAGCCTGCGTATATATACTGAAAGACATGTACAAGATAGGAAAAACTATAAAAGGAAACAAAATCAAAGGCCTAAACAATAGCCATTAAAAAAGACCTAATGAATCTAATTGATTCTAATTCCAACAGGAAGTACACTAGTCCTGGATTTCATAGTGACAGTGCTATAAGAAAATCTAATGTAGTTACTGTTCCACACTGCAACTTCTATTGGCTTTATTTAAAAGCTAGCTTGTACAAATTTGTGCTGTTAATCGTCTATATCTTATGTGCTGTAATAGCGTAAAGTAATATATTTTGTTACTAATGTGGAGTTGGCAGTAACTTTCTGTTAAATTGGTTGTGTTTTTACTTTTTGAATTCATTCTGTTAATAGTTGAATGGAGTGTGAAGGGAGATTTTGTTGCTGTGACAAGAAAGAATATTCTCAGCATCCTGTCGTCAAAATTCAAGCAAAAGTTCAGTATGGCATTATCATTCAAGTCATGGATTGGTGATTCTGATTTGAATTGCACCATAAAAGGTATTTTACTTGTTATGTGTCCTAATATTTCATAATTGTGGATCGTGATTTGTTTGATATGATCTCACCTTTCTGATCTCTGCTTGTTACTAAAAAATAATTGGGGTTGTCACAAGTAAACATGCTTCTGTCCTGTGTTTAAATTACACAATTTCGCACTGATCTATTTTTGAATTTCTGGTGTTCTCCATTCTAACCCATTATCAGATCTCCCCAAGGGAAGTTACATCAATTCAAAAGCATATGAATGGCCCTTACTTGCAAATATATACGATACTATTGGGCATTATGGTATTGCATTTTGATGTGCATGGTTTGCTTGAGTTTTAGTTATATTATATTTCGCTGTCGATAACCTTCAATTGATTCCAATCACTACGTATGCTGCATAGTTCAGATTACATGGCTCCTTATGTTTTTGTGTCTTTATCATTCAAAATCTTGTGGTCAGATGATACTTGCACTATTGTGGATGTACAACTTGCATTAGAAATTCTCTCTTGAGGATGTGAGAAGGGTGTTTTAAGCTAGTAAGGCCTATGAAGCATTGACATGGATGTGACATGAAACTGCCATGCTAACGCAGAGGTTTTCTAAAATCAGGACAGGGTAAGGCTATGGGAAAAATATATGTTTTCTATGAAGTAAATAAAAATTATATATTTTTATATGAAGTATGTACATTTGAAATTTAGATAGTGTATATGTCGAAAGATATATGTTTCTTGACATTGACAATAAGCCTTAACTTCTAACATAAATTCCAACAATCCCCAAGGGAATTTTCAATAAAGAAATGAAAAGCAGTGATAAGCAAATTAGAAGAGAGATTGAAGAAAACTTGCCATAGTTGATCCTATTTGTTATAGAAAAACTTCATTATTGTAGTGAAGAAATATCTAAACTAGAAGAAAACTTGAAAGCAATTTAAGATTACAAGCATTAATGATTTCTGGAGTAGTTATTTTTGGCATTTTAATTTTGAATTCATGCATGTTAGAGAGAGCTTCTTGTGGTTGCTAATGCCATGAGGTTTCGCACCTTTAGCTCTTCTGCTTGTTAGAGTTCTGTTGTTTAACAAGAATATCAGTAACTTAGAGGATATTGATTGCAATCAGTCTATTGCTCAAAAATTGTAAGAAAAATATTTTTATCATCTTCTCTTATCTCTTGACCTTGAAAGTAGAATAACGTGTTGAAGAGGTAGTAGGAAATGGAATTCCTTCGAAAAATCTGATTTCACCAACCTTAAAACAACATTTGCTTAAGCTTTTGCAAAGTCTTTGAAATTAAGTTTGAGTTGCACCTTGCACTCAAGGGAAGGCTTTTTGAGAGAGTGATACCTCCTTTTTGAAATGGGTGAGATGTATGAGCAATACAATAAAACTACTTCTTCCAACATTTATGGTGGAGAATTTCTGGAACTGTAATATTTCTTAATGGATCTTTAGAGATGGTAGACCTCACCACATCTTTAAGTCATTGAATTGAAGGCTTTATTGGGACTCAGCAACAAGACGACATGGAATTGATTATGCTTGTCAGTAGAGTCTTGTTAAAGAGTGTCTGTTTAGAAGAATATTTCTTTTGTTTTCTCCCTAGAAGTTATACTGGTTTTAGGAAGAACATTTGGTGGCTTACTTAATGTTATGTTGGCTAGCACATAATTTGACTGTTTCTACATATTTAGAGAATTTTATGAAACTTATATTGATTGACATTGGCCCCCAAATTATGAACTAAGCTATGAATAAATTGAAAAACTTTTGCTCTTTCTCTTTCTCTTTCTCCCGCCCATTTTTTTCTTATTTCCTTTAGCATTGGCAACAATAAGCAAACATAGAAGTCGGAAAAGTGATGGCATCATAGCACTGAACAACCAAAGGGCCTTGGTAAATCTCAACGAGGTAAATGACCTCGAAAAGGATCAGAATGTTACCTCTGCATCGTGAATCTATATTCCCAACCCGAGTATTATCCACTTGAAGTCAAACAAATAAATCCAAGATTTCCCTCAAGAGATTGTCTTGAGAGCAAGGATCATGAGTTTTTTTTTTTTTTTTTTTTTTTTTCCACCACCTCACGAGTTAGTGCTGGAACAAGCTGATCTGGTAAGATGGTAGGCACTTGAATGGCTCGGGATCACTTGAGCTGGATGAGGAGAGAGCTAAGGCACTCATAGAATAGAGAGGGCAGCAATAGAGTCTTTTGTACCATAGATAGAGTTGTGCTCTTATATATTGATAGCTGGATCCGTTGCTTGGGGGAGACCACCTCATATAAAGAAGGATCTCCCAATAGTATCCATTTCATGATTTGTCAATGATCTTCTGTCGCGACCATATCAAAGTGGTTAGCGAATCTTGATAGTGTCATGCGCACCATCCATGCACCATGGCACAAGTGTTGGGTGTGTCACACGTTGCAGTTGTAGGTGCCGACACATGACATGGCGAAACCTCTCTCGTCTAAGATTGGTCTAGTGTTCTCGAGCAGGAGATTTGATGATCTCTCAACTCTAGCCTTCAAGCCACAAATCCTCCAATGATCCTGAGTGGAGTTTCTTGGTTGTGCTCTTGGCCTAGGTTATTCTAGAGCTAAGTATAAGTTGGAGATGGATCGTGAGTGATGGATCTCATGTGATCAATTTCGTTTGGTAGTGGAGTTAGTTGTTAGAGGCGGTTAGATCCTTCATGTAAATCTGGATCCGGGTGAGATCTTATATGTGGATCAGGGAAGTGGGATCTTACATGTGGATTGGGGAAGTGGGATCTTCCATCTGGATCAATGAACCCAATCTTACATGTGGATCTTGGAAACAGTGAGATCCATGGAGATCTCAAGTCAAATTCAAAAAGATTGAAGAAATCCAATTGAGGGCTAACATAGCTTGATCTTAAACAACGAGCAAGCGATTTTTTGAACTCATTGAATTACTGTGAACTGAAGAAGAAGTCTCTACACATTTTGTTTGTAGAGGATTAATCTTTAGAAGTACAATTTTTCTGAGGAGCAATGGAAACTAGTTGAGCTTGTTGTTTCTCTTTAATGGAGGACGGAAGTTTTTTAGAGACTTGGTGTGAATAGGAGCTTGAGAGAGCTTTCTGGTTGAGTTTTGGCTTTGACTTGTAGAGACACCATGTCCTTTCTTTCACAAATGTGTCTATATTTATAGGCTTGGTGGGGGCTACATATTTTTAAAATTCTCCCAATTTAAAAATCAAGGGAATTTGTTTACTTTTGGGATTTTAGAAACAAATTCGAATTTGAATGAATCCATGTTTATGATGTTGACATGTGTCATTGAGGGACTGCATCCATGGGTTTATTCAATTAGTTGACCCATATTGTCAGAATGGGTCGACCCTTTTCTCTCGACATGACCCACATCTTAAAATGGGTTAAGTCCTGTTATTTTGGTGGGACACACATTTTGGTAGAATTTGATCTTTTTGACTTTTGATCAATCAAAATAATTTAATTTGTGTTGACCAATTAGACGGTGATTAAACCATGTCAAAATTTTAGTGTCTACAAATTCCCCCATTTCAAGGCTCAGGCTGTATGCTTGTTTACTAAATTGCTAGCATTGAAGGTGAGGGTTGAAGTACTAACTTGGTCGTTCCTAACCACCTAGGCTTGTTTGATGTCACTCATGCAGGACATTGCAAGCGATCTGTTATCATTCAATTTTTTTTAGTGGTATTCTAAATTCTGCATTTGTGGGTAAAATTTTCCCTTGACCAATATTTACATTTTAGGTAATGTTGTAATTGTACTTGTTGTGAAGCTCTTCATTGGATCAACTTGTTTGGAAGTTGGGTTAATTAACGTCAGAATTTATTGCATCAACTTGTTTGGAGCATGGCTTAATTTATGTTAGAACGTCTGCTATGTTTGTATTTCTGTACGTGGATTGTCTATGCATAACCTCAGTATACTGATTTATATGAAATGCTGGATTTTTTGCCCTCTATCATTGAAGAAGGTCGTCATCTAGTCCATTTAAATGACTTCGTACCATTATATTTTGAAACTAACTCATTTCTATGATCAGTGGATTCTATCAGGTGGGTTCGTCCAGATTGTATAATTCTGGGATGCTTTCTACTAACTGCAGATGGTAAGGAGGAAAATTACTTGGTTCAAGTCATCACGAGCAAAGATGGAAAAGTCATTGATGTTAGTACATGATCCCTGCATGTTGAGTTTAATGAAGGTTTAATTAAAAATTAGTGTTTGTAGGCACTTTTGCAGTCACCATATTCTTACAATTTTTGGCCACAATGATATTTCAGTTTTGATTATATATTTTCTTTAGTCTTGATTTTGGTTAGTTATTCTGGAGGAACTCTTTCTACTTCATAGTGTACAAATTTTGACAGGCTGGTCATAGCTTGTCCTTGCTTAAATCTGTGTATTACCCCATAGCTTCATAATGTGAATTAGAGTTCTATTGTGGGTATTAATTTTCCGATGCATAGGTTAAATATGTTGGCCAATTTGTTAGGGTATCTCATTGAGTCATTTCCTTTCAAGTATGTAGGGTTAATTGGAAAGTGGTATCCTTCCCAAACAGCAAAGGTGGTCTTGTCATTGGAAATATGATTATCACTAAAACCAAGAGTGTGTTTTCCAATTATGAATAAAAGAGTGGTTTCCTTACCTCAAATCCAAGCTTTGTCTCTTTAGTTTGGTGGAGCAAAGGGGAGAAAATGTGCAGATTTTGGTCTTATACACTGTTACCTACTAGGTCCAAAGTGCAATGATAAAGTGTCCCAAAAGGAGACACTTGTCTTGGTCTTGCATGCAATATGAGGTGTCAAGCGACAAGACTTAGGATTACATGTGTGTGTGATGTGTCAATGCAATATAAGGGCTTGCTAGCTAGCCCATCAACATGGTTGGGACCTATTTGGCCCACATGGGATTTAAGACAAGATGATGCACTACAAAAGGATGTCATCCAAACAAGGTCCTCAACTTTGAGGATTCCACATCTATATTATCGGTGCTTCACAAATCTTTTTGATCATATGGCAATTTGAATATCAATAAAATACCAATATTTTAGTCAAATCCTACTAACAAGTATGCTCTATTATCATAATCGTATGATTCACGATTCGATTGGTAATTTTTGCAAAATCGATATGAATCTATGAGTGAAACTATTTTGGAAGTGAGTCTCTAGTGAATTGCACGATATCATGTCCGACATATTTCAATTCTTTTTTTAGTTAAAATGACATAATACAATTTCTAATAGTGTTTAGTACAAAAATAACTAATATATATACATTATTTGTTGTTGTTTGGAGATCAGGGAGTTTTTAAAAGGATCTAATAAGATTCAATCAAACCCAATATGTTTTTAACCTTTTCTTCTCATTTAAAAAAAAATAAAAAAATCATAATGTATCTTCTAAAGATGTTGAAGGTTAAAGTAACTTGCAATATGAATCATCTATTAATATTTTATTAAAATAAGTATACTTCAATATTACAAGGGTGAGGTCAGGTAAACCTAATGGTTCTGCAATTTTTTTTGAACAATAAGCATATATACCTTTTAAAATGCTTGAGGTTTTAAAATAAAAGATTCCAATTAATTCTTTTTTGTTATTGGATCATTGTTACTTTTAAAGGTATATATGCTTATCAAATATCAACATCGGTGTTAAGTTATTGTTACTTTGAAATTGAGAGTTTACCTTGGTTTCATAGGAGCAAGTCACCCGCTGATTCTTCAACATCAGTTGGTTTGGACCTCCACTTAGTTTCATCCAAGCTTTATCCTGGTCATGGATATATCACCCAAGTTCGGGTCCATAAGCTGGGTGGAGATGATGGGATTGGTCCATGGATTTTCCTTCCTTTTGCCGCATTTCGCCGTCTCTATTTACATTCTTAATTAAGAATGGTTGATAAACAATATAAAAAAGGAGAAAATGTAAGATGGTGATCTTACATGAGAACTTGTGTTAGCTTCTTACCTATTAGACGATGTGATCATTATTCAAAACAACATTTTCATTGATTTAAGTCTAAATATTTTATATTTATTAGATTAGATATATTTAACATTCAAGTGTGTAGATATATTTTTCTAAGTAATGTAGAAAAAGTGATTGAATCTTTAGATCCATGATTCGATTCGATTCGATTCAATTCGCGATTCGGTATAAGGCCATTTCGATTCATGATTTGACAACTATGCAAGTATGTAATTCATACACATTAAACTCAAATAATTATAATTAGAGCATGTATATTTGAAGTAAGCAGCCACAAAACAAGTACTAGACATGGTAATACCCAGGGTATTACACGTACAAGGTGCTAACTTGATCAAACCATAAAGTTTTGTAAGAACAAGATAGCTAAGTGAAACTCATTAATATTCAAAAGACCCTTTCAGAGATGATAGCCTGATACAAATTTTATTATTGTTATTACTGTTAGAAGGCTAGTAACACTCGTAATTTTCAATCCAAGTATTTGAAAAGGTTACTCTATTCGCAACCATATATAATTTCCTTCTAAAAAGATATAGAAAGATACAATTAAGCCCTAGTGATATCGATTACCATACTTGTGACTTCCTACTGTCATTGTGTCCAACAGTGCCTGCCTGCTAACAGTAAGTTTTATAATTTTCTCATTTTAATGACAATTATGCATGCACCATATGCATTGGGTTTTGGGTTTGGGACAAGGTTTTAAAAAACGGCCGCAACCGTTACGTAACGTTGTTACATAACGGTTTTGGTGGTTACCGCCACCCGTTACGGCCGCTTTTGCAGTGTGATTGAGACTCACAGGTGTGTCGGCCGTAGCGGCTGTCGTAGCAGTCGTAATGGTGCCGTAACAGCCGTAACGGCCTGCTACGCACCGTTACGTAATGGTTCCAAACTGTTTCTTTCGAAAAAAACACAAAAAAAAGCTGAAAATGAGGGAAGAGGGATAGAGAGAAGAAGGAAGATAAAGAGAAAAAACGGAGGAGCAAGAGATAGAGAAAGAGAAGAGGGAAGATGAAGAATATGTTATTGATTTGTTGAAGCTGTAAGACCTATGCTATTCTATTCGGCTGCTATCACTCAACCATTTTGTTTGTGTGTGTCTATTTATATATTGTTTGAAAATAATAATAATAATAAGTGTGATCATTATCTATTTGGCTTGGTAAAAATATGTATATATATATATATATATATTTAGGCTCTTATTTATTCTCTTACTTTTGTCATTGTTTATCTTATATATAATAGTTAGTGATTGATTTTTTGTATAATATAAAGTCATTAATCATTAAAATAAAATGTAAAAAACTCAGTTTATAGTGATTTAAAAATATGAAATATATTGGATCATGCTTAAAAATTTACAAAAATTGATCAATATTTATTTTTAACCCAATAAATATGATCGTGGAAAAAAAATATGTGTATCGGTAAGTTTTTTTCAAATTGTGCGAAAAATAAAAAAATTCACAGTTCCGGTTACCACAACCGTTACACTACGGCCTTTACGCCCCGCAACCGCGCCACCGCCACCGTTACAGCGACCGCAACCGCTTTTTAGAACCTTGGTTTGGGATTTAGGATCGTCACACTGCGGTGAAATTCTGTCAAATATTCTTGAAGTTAACATGTTAAGATGTGCGTTTGAGATTCCCAACTCTCAAGAGGTTTGTGAAGTAGTGATATAAGTATGAAGTAGTTAAAACTATAATAGCACCCATAATACCTAGTACTTTTCCATTGGTGGTATATAATATTTTACTATTACCTCTGTGTTGCTGATCTTGTGAAATCTTTCTTGTAGGCTTCTTCCAAACCAATTGTGCTATCCTTTGGTGATGTGTTCGAAGGTATAATTGATGACATTGTGCGCTTTGGAACTGGACCATATATGTCCTTGAGCTATTTGGATAGCTGGTATGCAAACCATTTCTTTCATATTTGACAAGTCTTTATGTTTTTAAAATTCTTATTGTTCGATTTCTTTTTGGCATTCATACTTGGCTTGTTTTCTATTTTTTGTGTCTGGGTACAAATTATTTCTTTGTTTAGTTGATGCTTCTAGTTATAGGTTTTGTTGAACCATTAATGTGGTTGAGGTATGCTTTTTTGAGTAATCGGTATTTGATGCAGGACGATTAGGGACATCCACAACAGTAGGCTTTGGGGCTGATACACTGTTTTAGGGTGCTGTGAATAGGCTGCAGGAATTGAAGAAAGAAAGAACAAGAAAAGAAAAAGATAGAAAGAAAGGAGGAGGAGAAGATAGGTTTAGGAATCACTCCTAGAATTCCTTAGGCAACACAGGGTTTGATTGCATCATACAGCCCACAAAGAAGCTTCAAAGCTCTCAATTTTTTATAAAAATATCAACTCCATCAATTATAAGCATTACAAGGCTTTATATAAGACTAGGAGACTTCCTAAACCAACTAGAACAAAAAAAGGAAACTACTATAATATCTTAGACTTCCAAAACTAATTTAAGACCAAATAAGAAACATAAATAAAACTCAATTAAATAATTTGACCCACAAGACGGCTCATGGGCGACCCATACAACCCATGTCAGCGAATGTAAATTACCAAAATACGCCTCGCCTAAAAATTCTAGAAAGCATAGAAATAATCATAAAATGGAACTATAATAATATTAGAAACATGATTATGTATGGTTCTTATTGATTTCTCTTTGAAACCATTCCAATTTCCAAATATCGCCGTTTCTTTGAATTTATTTTCTAGAGCTTCTTATATTCTGCATCATTCTCCCTTGGTTGGAAAAAACTCGACCTCAAGTTTTGAAGTGTTGAAGCATAAGCATCCACAAGCTTTGAAATTGCATTCACGACTTCATGTTAAAATCTTTAAGATGTCGCCGTCTTTTTTTTGTTGGAGACATGAACAAAAATTTTGAGAAATTGATCTTTTCCTTCATGATACTAATATGTCGGGAATGACAAAATCAATAGAAAGAATTGAAACATTCTTAAACTGATCCAAATGTTGGGCTGCAAAATTCATTTCATGCATTCTGTTCTTGTTTGGCTCTGTTGAAGAGAATTTAGGCAACAAATTGGTGACTTGTAAAGCCTTATTAAGGTCAGTATTAGCAACTTCTTGTTGTAATTCTTCAATCTCTACATCTTGTGTGGCCTCCGAATCTTCTATTTGGACAATATCCAGAATTGTAGGCTCCAGAGACAACTTTCTTGGCTCTAAATTAGACTCAGCCAATAACTTATTAACATCTAAAGACAAATCTGGTTCTAGACCAGCAACTTGTTCTTGAGACTCTTGAACAACAATTTTTATAGGGGATTGTAGGAATTCTTCTGAATCAACAATAACTGCTTTTTCATTCTTCAAAATTTGGTCATCTTTCCCCATTGAAAAAGTTTGCTTGTCATCCACAAAATCTATCTTGGAACACACAGAATTTGGGTTGACGAATTTCTTCAAAGTTGGTGCCCCTTGGGGTGTTTTTGATTCATCAATCAGATTATTTTTTTCCCTTATAATATGACTGTTTACTACATTTTGTTGGGCTGCTTGTCTTTCCAAAGAATTAAGCCAAACTTGAAATCCACAATTTTAAAAAGAATTTGATCTCTATGGTTTGCAGAAAATATTCCCCTTCCGAGAGATCTTCTAGGATGCATAGACATGTTTCGGAACTTCCACAAAACTACGGGATCTTTTGCTCTGATACCAAACTGATGTAGGACGATTAGGGATAGCCACAACAGTAGGCTTTGGGGCTGATTTTACACTGTTTTAAGGTGCTGTGAACAGGCTGCGGGAATTGAAGAAAGAAAGAAAGAAAAAGAAAAGAAGAAGATAGAAGAAAGGAGGAGAAGAAGATAGGTCTAGGAATCACTTTTAGAATCCCCTAAGCATCACACCTAGTGTTTGATTGCATCACACAACCCATAAAGAAGTTTCAAAGCTCTCAATTTTTTATAAAAATATCAACTCTATCAATTATAAGCATTACAAGACTTTATATAGGACTAGGAGACTTCCTAAACTAACTAGAATCAAAAAATGAAACTACTATAATATCTTAGACTTTCAAAACTAAGTTAAGACCAAATTAGAAACATAAATAAAACTCAATTAAATAATTTGACCCACAAGACGACCCATGGGAGACTTATACGACCCATATCAACAAATATAAAATTACCAAAATACCCCTCGCCTAAAAATCCTATAAAACATAAAAATAATCATAAAATGGAACTATAATAATATTAGAAACGTGATTATGTATGGTTCCTATCGATTTCTCTTTGAAACCATTCCAATTTCCAAATATCGCTGTTTCTTTGAATTTACTTTTTCTCGAGCTTCTTATATTTTGCATCAATATCCTTTATCGGTTTTGTTTTGGGTGGTTCAGAGTGCTAAAGTGGTGCTTATTCAGTTGTAGGAAGTGTTTTAATTGGTTAAATAGCACTTTATTTAGTTCAGAAGGCCTGGATGCTGTGGACTATGGTCATGTGCATGGAACAAGTATTGATACTATAAGGACTATGACTCTTGAAAACACTGGACGAACTTTGGTGGGGGCACAACTTAAAAAAGTAAGAAAAGAAAGAAAATTTTTATTAACTTAAAAATTGTTTGAAAATAGTGTGTAGCAACCTATGAAGATTCCTAATTTTATATGTAGTTTTGATTGTAGAAGGGATAAAAAAATGTACTGACCATCTTTTTTTTTTTTCTTTGTTCTGTGGCTTTGTCTTTGTGGCGTAACTGGTTTTATGTGGTGGGTGTGGAGTGAGTGGTTACTCACTCTTGTGTATGGGAGCTTTTGATTGACTATAGGGGAGATTTGGCATCAAAGAGAAAAGCTCGAGTTGCTTGGAACTGTGTTACCTTTGCTATATTTTTGGGAGATTTTGTTGAAAATGAATGCAAGGATTTTTTAAGACAAATTCATGGATATTGAGGGGGCATGGAATAAGATTTGTCATTTATCTTCCTTTTGGGAATCAGTTTATTCTCCTTTTAAGGAATTCCTTTCTTTTTGATTAATAGGGATTGGATAGAAGGCTATGTAGGATTTGTGACTTTTTGCTCTTCTTGTATGGTTGGTGGACTTCTTGTTCTCCACCTCCACCCTCAGTTCTCTTTTTAATTATTAGCAAAATTATTTTATTGCCGATCAAGCAAAATAAGTATTTGCATTACTTCTTACCACGTCTGGTTCATGTGACATACTATTTACGTTGTTCAATCTCGCACAGATGGATTATAACTAATTCACTAATTTTTTGCATGACAGTGGGCTTGCAATTACTGCTAATCGAAAGAGTACGGATCAGCACATTGTATTGTTTGGTTGGTCACTAGATGATGATAAGAAGGAAGCCGCAGTTATTGATATTCTGAGAGACACCCTGTGTCCAAAGATTGCCCTTCAAGGTGCTCAAACTAGTATACTAGGCCAACTTCTAATGGATCAAATAGTCGTTTTCTTCTTCTTACTTTTCTAAATTTTATTGATCATATAGTATTCTTTATTATGTTTATTTTCTATGATGCTTTAACAAAATATAGTTTATCAATGTCAGATTGTGTAGAGCATCCACTCTAAAAGTCATTTAAAATTTCATCACTTGCTAAGATGTCCTGATCATTTTGTTGTTCACAAGACGGTGCTGTCATTTATTATCATTCAATTTTACTTGTTATAATCAATGCCAATATTTTCCAACTGCTAACTTGAGTGGTAACTCCTGCCACTTGTGTACAAGGAGGTGTATGCTTGAAATCTTGTTTGCTTACTTATCAAAGAGGGGGAAAAAATAAAAAAATAAAAAATAAGAAAAGAATACGAGATGATGTCTTTGGGTTGCTCAACATAGATAGGGCTTTTCCTGTCCCGTTTTAATACTGAAGTGCTGTATGATACTCGTCTCTTTTTAACAATTCTCTTTAGCTTTAGCACTAGATTGACCAGTTGATTTGTGTGGCAGCTGTGATTGCTTTTCTGAGACTTGGATCAAGCTTGACTAGTCAGAAAATGACTTTAAGTTACGAACCCTGTAATTAGTACATTCAATATTAATCTGGTTAGTGAGGCTAGGATTTTGGATTGGATAATTCTTAAAAATATAGTTGTAGCTCTACTGTGATGCAACTCAGGATTGGGTGAAGTTTGGGGTTTCGGTTTAATAATAAAATGGAATGGGTATATCCATTGGGGATATTTGATTATGTAGACAATTCTAATGATAACAGTGTAATTAGACATTGATGACATCATCCATGCAAGGAAAATTTATGTTACCAGAAAACGCTAATACTCTAGCGAATTACGTATTGGTACGCACGTTCCGAAATATGGTACACTTCTGTTCCAAAACAATAAATTTGGGGATCTGAAGTGATCCCAAAAGTTTTTCCAATATATTTTCTTAAATGTTATCTTAGGAGAAAAAAAATCAAATATATGAACCAAAATCTAAGGTGAGTTAAGTTTTGACAAGACAAAAAATTGATCATAATTTTCATAGAAATGATTTGCTACATTAAAAAAATAAAATAAAATAAAATTTATTGGATACCTAATAGTTAAAAGAAAATTACTTTACAAGTATCTCAAATTTTTAAGTGAAATATTGCTGGAAATTTGTGTTAATGTACATAATAAGATAGTGGCATGTATATAATATGATAGTGGTGTTGGTGGTAAATAGTGGCATGTATATAATATGATAGTGGTGTTGGTGGTAGATAGTGGCATGTATAGAATATGATAGTGGTGTTGGTGGCAATGTATATAATATGATAGTGGTAGATAGTGGTAATATATAATATGTAAGTGGCATATAATGGGTTATAATGATGTTTGTAATATCTCATATATAAGGAGTGTCATTTGGTCTTGTAAGATAAGAAGTTTTGAATATAACAGAAATATATTCCTTCTTCCTCATATTTTCGGAGTTCTTCTTCCTCATATTTTCTAAGTTGGTATCAGAGCAACAAAAAACACAGCAGCCCTAAAACCGTCATAGCCATGTCGGAAGTCACGTCCGAAACCACTTCAACCCCTGCCGCTGCCATTCCGGTGAAAACGTCCAACTCTCACTCTGTCCAAATCACCACCATCCGCCTAAATGGTGATAATTTTCTCCGCTGGTCACAATCTGTCCGGATGTATATCCGTGGGCAAGGAAAGATCGGTTACATCACTGGTGACAAGAAGGCTCCTGTTGTTAATGATCCGCTGTTCGACAGTTGGGACGCTGAAAACTCCATGGTTATGACATGGTTGGTCAATTCCATGGAGGAGGATATAAGCTCTAATTACATGTGCTATACTGCTGCACAAGAATTGTGGGATAATGTTAGTCAGATGTATTCTGACCTAGGAAATCAATCTCAAGTTTTCGAATTAACTTTGAAGTTGGGAGAGATTCGTCAAGGAGATGATTCCGTCACCAAATATTTCAATTCGTTGAAAAGGTTGTGGCAGGATCTTGACATCTTCAACACATACGAATGGAAATCGGTTGACGACTGCAACCACCACAAGAAAACTGTGGAAGACAACCGTATTTACAAGTTTCTTGCCGGCCTCAACATTGAGTTCGATGAAGTGCGAGGAAGAATTATTGGCAGACCTCCTCTCCCATCCATTGGCGAAGTATTTGCCGAAGTCAGAAGGGAAGAGAGCCGAAGGAGCGTCATGCTTAAGAAAAAAGGTACTGGTGAATCAATTGAAATTTCTGTTTTAATTAGCGATGCTGCGGCCAACAAGGCTGCAAATTACCAGCGCAGGTTTGATGATAAGCCACGGGTCTAGTGTGATTTTTGCAACAAGCCTCGCCATACACGCGAAACGTGTTGGAAGATCCATGGTAAACCTGTCAACTGGAAAAGCAGCAAACAAGGAGAGAAGAATCGTGGCTTTCCTACCCGCTAATGAAGCCGATTCAGGTCCCTTCAACAAAGAGCAGATTGATAAACTCTTAAAGCTGATAAAATCCAACTCCACATCCGGTACTCCTGGTGTTTTGTTGGCACAAACAGGTAGAAATCCTAAAGCCTTCTCTTGCCTAAACTTCTCTCCGTGGATCATAGATTCCGGTGCCTCCGATCACATGACTAGTTTTTCCCATTTATTTAGTACCTATTTCCCTTGTTCTGGTCATGACAAAATCAGAATAGCCGATGGTAGTTTTTCACCTATTGCAGGAAAAGGATTTATTAAACTAACTGAGAAAATTAATCTCAATGCTGTTCTTCACGTCCCCAACTTAGCCTGTAACCTTTTGTCTGTCAGTAAACTATCTAAGGATTCTAATTGTCGTGTTACATTTTTTGAATCCCATTGTGAATTTCAGGACCAGAACTCGGGGATGATGATTGGGCGTGCTAGGATGCTTGAAGGTCTTTACTACTTTGATGAAGTACCTGTTAGTAATAAAAAAGCTCAGAGCTTTAATAGTACTAGTTCAATCTCTGTTCGAGAAAAAATAATGCTATGGCACTATAGGCTAGGACATCCTAGTTTTCTTTATCTGAAACATTTATTTCCAGAATTATTTGAAGGGATTGATTGTTCTTCTTTTCATTGTGAAAGTTGCATTTTTGCAAAATTTCATCGCTCTACTTATTTGCCAAAACCTTACCAGGCTTCCAAACCTTTTTATTTGATTCATAGTGATGTTTGGGGCCCTTCTAAAATCACTACTCTTTCTGGTAAAAAATGGTTTGTTCCATTTATTGATAACCATACCCGCTTATGTTGGATTTATTTGATGAATAAAAAATCTGACGTGAAAAATTTATTCACAAATTTTTACAATATGATTTCAAACCAATTTCAAACCAAAATTGGTATTTTACATTCTGATAATGGAACAAAATATTTCAATGAGCAGTTGGGCGAGTTTTTGGAAAAAAAGGGGATTTTTCATCAATCTACATGTCGGGATACCCCCTCAACAAAATGGCATTGCAGAACGAAAAAATAAACATCTACTTGAAGTAGCACGTGCTATAATGTTTTACATGCATGTTCCTAAATATTTATGGGGTGAAGCAATTTTAACAGCCTCTTATTTGATAAACAGGATGCCTACAAAGGTGTTAACATATAAAACACCTTTTGATTGTCTCAAAACTTTTTTTCCTGACACGAGGTTGTTTTCTGATTTACCCGCCAAGGTTTTTGGATGTACTGCCTATGTTCATGTTCCCAGTCAATTTCGTTCAAAACTTGACCCCCGTGCTATAAAATGTGTTTTTTTGGGTTATTCCTCAAACAAAAAGGGGTATAAGTGTTTCGATCCTCAAACCAAGAAATTTCATGTGAGTATGGATGTGTCATTTGTGGAAACAAAATCCTATTTCCCCAACACTTCTCTTCAGGGGGAGACAAGTGGAGTAGAAGATCGTTTTTGGGATATTTCTATCCCGCTCCCCAATGTCATTTATCCTACACAAAAACCACATCTGTCTGATAATGATCACTTAGGAGAACCAAGTTCTATGGTGCCTAGTCAAGAAGATTCTTGTTTAGGGGGAGAAGTACTACAAAATGATCTAAATCCTGAGCTTCAGGTTTATACTAGGAAGCGATTTCATCTGAGGAATAATGACCCGAATGTCCATCCTAATGACCCAAATGTCCACCCGAGTTCTGGCATCGAAATTTTAGGTAATCCTATTCCTTCTATTTCCGACCTTGATGTTCCTATAGCAATTAGGAAAGGTGTCCGAAATTGCATTAAACATCCTATTGCAAATTACCTCTCCTATCAAAGATTGTCTAAAAACCATAGAGCTTTCACATCTAGGATTTCACACTTGTTTGTTCCAAGGAATATACAGGAAGCATTGGATGATCCGAATTGGAAATTAGCTGTCATGGAGGAGATGAATGCTTTAAGGAGAAGTGGTACTTGGGAGATAGTTGATCTACCCAAAGACAAGAAAACAGTTGGGTGTAAATGGGTGTTTACGATAAAATGTAACGCAGATGGAAGCGTTGAGAGATACAAGGCGAGACTGGTGGCTAAAGGCTTCACTCAAACTTATGGGATCGACTATCAGGAGACGTTTGCTCCTGTTGCTAAAATAAATTCCATCAGAGTACTGTTATCTCTTGCAGTAAATTCAGATTGGCCTCTACATCAACTTGACATTAAAAATGCATTTCTCAATGGTGATCTTGAAGAGGAGGTGTTCATGAGCCTACCGCCGGGATTTGAGCATAGACTTGGAAGCGACAGAGTATGCAGATTGAACAAGTCATTATACGGACTCAAACAATCACCAAGAGCGTGGTTTGAACGCTTTGGGAAGGCAGTTATCAGTTGTGGCTTCTCGCAGAGTCAAGCAGATCACACAATATTTTATAAACATTCAAAAGACAGTAAAATTGCAATTTTGATTGTTTATGTTGATGACATCATTTTAACTGGTAATGATGAAGCAGAGTTAGCAGCCCTCAAAGAGAAATTCGCAAAAGAATTTCACATTAAGGATCTGGGAGCCCTCAAGTATTTCCTCGGAATGGAATTTGCAAGATCCAAGGAAGGTATATTCGTTAATCAGAGAAAATATGTTCTTGATCTCCTTGGAGAAACAGGTATGCTTGGTTGTAAGATGGTGGAGACTCCGATCGAGCCTAACTTGAAGTTACAAGCTGCTAAGGCTGAAGAAGTCAAAGAGAGGGAACAATATCAGCGACTTGTAGGGAAATTGATTTACTTGTCTCATACGCGGCCTGATATTGCCTTTGCAGTCAGCATGGTAAGTCAGTTCATGCACTCACCAGGGGCAGAGCACTTTGAGGCCGTTTATAAGATCTTAAGATATTTGAAAGGAACTCCAGGGAGAGGCTTACTGTTCAAGAAACATGGACATCTTCAAGTTGAAGTATACACAGATGCAGACTGGGCAGGAAGTGTTACAGACAGGAGATCAACATCCGGATACTGCTCCTTTGTAGGTGGGAACCTAGTTACATGGCGGAGTAAAAAACAGAATGTGGTAGCTAGAAGTAGTGCAGAAGCAGAGTTCAGAGCTGTTGCCCATGGAATCTGTGAAGTAATGTGGATTAAAAGAATTCTTGAAGAATTAAAGCTTTCTCACCCGACACCTATGAAGGTCTATTGTGACAACAAAGCAGCTATATCTATAGCTCATAATCCAGTTCTACATGATCGCACAAAACATATAGAAGTGGATAAACATTTCATCAAGGAGAAAATCAATGCTGGCATAATCTGTATGACCTATCTTCCAACAGGTGAACAATTAGCTGATGTGCTAACGAAGGGACTACACAAGAAGCAATTTGATAAGCTGACTAGCAAGCTGGCTATGGAAGATATCTTCAAACCAGCTTGAGGGGGAGTGCTGGAAATTTGTGTTAATGTACATAATAAGATAGTGGCATGTATATAATATGATAGTGGTGTTGGTGGTAAATAGTGGCATGTATATAATATGATAGTGGTGTTGGTGACAATGTATAGGCGTACCATGTTTATGTTCCCGTTCCCATTCCCATTCTCGTTCTATGTACTGGAACAATCCATGTTCTAGGTAACATAGAGGAAAACTGAGTCCGAAAAGAGAAAGAAGTGATATGATTGCAAATTATAAAAAATGACAAATTGGTTGCAAGTGAATGTTGTCTTTGACAATGTGGAATCCATTGATAATCGCAATTATGTTGCGCTGCTTACATGGTGTCCACTAGTTTATTGGTTTGGTATGTCTTTGGCTTTCTGGGAGTTTTGATTGTTTGCACTATTAGGGAGTTGTTTGGGAAGTGCTAAATTAGTATGCTCTTTGATTTTTTATGAAAAAATGTGAAATATGAATTGAGTTTGAAGTGATGTGATAGAGAAATGATGTGACTCAAATAAAAAGTGATGTGACCCAAATAAGATGATTGTTACTCAAATAAGATGATGTGCTAAAATAGTATGTGCTATTTTAGCATATGCCAAACAACTACTAGGATTGTGCATGAACAGGAAAGCTTTTCATAAACTCCATTAGTAATTCTTTTCCATTGATTTTCTTGTCTTCAAAACTTGGAGACACATACATTTGTGTATAATTCAAATGAAACTGGATAGATATGGATAGTCTGACCCCATGTTACTAGAAAATGCTAAACCCTAGTGAATTACGTATTAGTACGCACGTTTCGAAATATGGTATAGTTCCGTTCCAAAACAGTAAATTTAGTGATCTAAAGCAATCCGACAAGCTTTTTCCAGTATATTTATTTAAATGTTACCTTAGGAGGGAAAAAAATTAATATAATGAAGTAAAATCTAAGGTGAGTTCAGTTTTGACAAGACAAAAACATAAAACACGGAGAAAAAAATTAAAAATTAAAAATTAAAAAAAATTCGTTTACTGGGTACCTAATAGTTAAAAGAAAATGACATTAGAAGTACCTTAAATTCTTAAATGTAATATATACAAGCCTACCTTTATCGTATCACATTTTAGAACATGTACTACGTTCCAGTTCTCGTTCCACGTACTGGAACGATCAACGTTATCATATATGGAATAGCCCATCCTCAACTGTGTGAGGCCTTTTGTCGGAGACTATAAAAACAAAGCCATGAGGGTCTATGTACCTAAAGTGGACAATATCACATAGTTGGTCGGGATGTGTCATTACACATTGTTACAAATGTCCACTACTTAGTTTTTAACTCAATAATGTTGATTATTTGAATAGAAAGCTCCTATTTCTAATCTGTATCCTGATCGTTAATTACACATGTTATTTAAACAAAACCCCCGATTAATGAAAGAACAAAAAATTAACAAAAGACAATTTAAGGAAAAGAATTGTTTGATTGAAATTGTAGGGACTTAGAACCCTTAGATACAAGATATAACTGTTGGGTTTGGAACCTTTTACTTATCGCATGCCATCGTATCAGATGTTTGCCGTGTAGGCTCGTGAGTTCTCTCGGTTTCTCTTCTTCTTCCTTGTGAAGACTTCTTTGACTTCTGATTTCTCTCTCTCTCTCTCTCTCTCTCTCTCTCTCTCTAATCTCAGATTTTTGATCTTTTTCTTTGATCCCCCCTTCTTGATGTGATGATCCTCATATTTATAGAGGGCTATCTACGTGATGAGCATCTAATCTTCAATTTGAATTTCAAATTGAATGATAATGCCATTTGAATTTAAGCGTAATCATATATGATTAATCGTATATCTGATTAATTGTATTAATCCTTTGGATTTCATCTTTTGTGGCGTCTTTGCTATAGGCTCCATAGGTGTCGTCCTTTGGTTGAGCATACTGTGCTTCAGGTCTTGTAGGCTCCACGTGTCATTTGAGTATCTTGAATAACATCGTTGAGATACGACGTTGTTTTATTTGTGCATTTCTTTTTAGAAAGTGATTACCTACAACATTCCTATCATAGGCTCTACACGTGTCATTGACTAATTGAGCGTATTTGAAATTTTAACATAAATTTGGTTGAAATTTATGTGCCAACACACATGCTTCAACGTCTTTGAACATTTTAAATATTTTCTTGGGCTAGTTATGGTTGGTGAGAGTAGTCAATGAGCCCTAGTTCAAACACATTTATTAATGGTCATATGTCTACTAGATGTTATAGAGTTTTAGAAAGTTTAATGTGTAATTCAGTTGGATTTTATTTAGGACTTTTCTTAGGATGTTTCCATTTTCTATATTTCTTGGACATTGAGCAAATTCTTTAACTTGGTGGTTTAGCCTGTCTAGGTTCAATGGATCTCTTCTCTTGTACTAATAAAAATTCTAGATGAATGAATGAAGGGGAGGTTCTTGACTTTTGGTTATTTGTTGTGTCGGCGTGTCTATATTGTGTCATTTCTACCTCTCATGTCTCTGTCCGCACTTCTTAGGTTGGAGGAAGGAATACCCAACATGGGTTTCATAGGGTCAACCCACTACACAGTTTTGCAGTACTAACATTCTCAGTTTTGTAGGAGTTGGAATGCTTTTATAGGTCTCTTTTGGCTTAGTGTTTTGTTTGTCGTTGTTTGTATTTTTTTGTCTTATGTGGAACCTTTCTCAGAATATTTCGTCTTTTACCCCCAACCCCATCCAAAAAGAAAAAAGAATTAAGTTAATGAATAGGTTATCACGTTTTTTGTTGTAAAGAAACATTTTACTCAGCCCTGATCTGTCTTGTAGGGTAGAAGTGTTTAGCTTGTAAGAATTATTGAAACATGATGTGGTGGCCCATTTCATTAATAATTGCCATTAAGTGATTTTGTTTGGAAAGTTCGTAGCTAAAATTTTTCTTGAGCATTTCTAAGATTCTTTCAGTTCAAGTTTTTTTTTTTTATAACTCCCGCCTTTTTTCAGAAAATGGGGATGATAATATAGTCCTGGGGCTCTGCTTGGACAAGATTTCTTACAATGAGAAAGTTGAAGTCAAGCTTGGAGCTGAATATAAGGAACTTTCACCTTTTTGTGTTCTTTTGTGTCTCTCTTTTGACGGAAGGCTTTCAATGTTCCAAGTTGCTAGGTATTTCATCAAATTGTTTATGTTCTTTCTCTTCCATTAATGCGTTTCTTTCTTCATTACCTGATCTGGCCTTTCATGTAATGCTAAGTATCTTCTCCATTGGTAAAAGTTATGTATTAGACAATAAATCAATTTCTTTTGTAGTGCCTCAGGAGCTTCAGTTCCATCTGATGTTGTGTCTCTGCCTTCTAATGAGGATGATGATACTCCTACACTGGCATCCACGGAAGATGGTTTGTCCAAAGCTTCTTCTGGTCTCACAGTAAAAAGTTTACAGCAAGTTGGTCTGGATTTCCAATCTCAGGAAATAAACAAGAAGGAACTTCCTGCGAAAAATGAGCCAGTGCTTCCTGCAGTGAAAAACTTTCCAATGACCACCCCCTTTGCAGATGAAACATCCCCTCAGGAAACTATTACAGGAAAAATTGTTAGTTCGCAGACACTTAAAACCAATGAGCAGCAGAAGATTCCTGTCACTAAGCTGAACAAAGATACAGATGGCCAACAATCACTGATTTCCGGGCAGCAAGGCACAGGTTTAGGACAGTCATCTCTGAACACTTCTTACTTAGAGCAGCATGGACCTGCAGTTAGAGATTTCAGCAAGACAGAAACTCAAAAACTTCATGAAGGTGGATACAGTCCTGATTCTTTTTCAGGCAAATGTTTAACAAATGTGTCCAGCCAGGCAATTCCTGTAACTTTATCAGAAAGTGTTGCTTTAGGTAAATTACCAGGAAAGCTTGGATCTGCTAGCTCAAAGGGTGCTTCATCAGAATCCTCATCAAATGAAAAACTCATTTTTCCAATGACTTCTGGAGGTTCCTCACTTTTATCTTCTAGTAAATCTGGTATGAGTTTGAGTGGTGCACATTTGCCTGAAGGATCATTCGGAAACTTTTCCGGTGCAAAAGAAGTTTTTGGCTTATCAATTCCATTCTATTCTTCTGGAAAATCAGGGGCAGGGATTACTGAACCATTGCCTTCTATCCGTAGCTCATCATTGCCATCTCAACAAAGTCTTATGTCGGGGAAGTCTTCCAAAGATAAGTTACATCCTAACAAAGAGAATTACAGAACTGCGTCCACAACAAGGCTGATGAATTCTGAGCCTCAACTATCAAAACAATTTGGGAATGTAATAAATATTGTCTTCTCTTTTGCATTTTGTTTCAGCACATACTTTTCCTAGTGTTACCATGTGTTTTTCCTGTTCGTTGCTCTATTCCATTTTTAATTTAGAGTAGTTTCTGGAACTTTGTTCTTTTATGGCTTGGTGTCTCTGCTCTGTTGGACCTGGAGAAGTTAATAACTTTCTAGGTTTGACTCTTTTAATGCTGGGGACCCTAACAGAGCAGATGAGTTCTGTTCCATAAGAAAATGAAGGTTGAGTCTGAAGGCAGTGATAAAAGCCCATGCTGCAAGCATGGGAACATGGCTTTGAGACCATGGGTCCACTTAACACAGCTAACATCAAAGGTTTGGTCCCTCCCCAATCCACCTATCCCAGCACTCTTTGCTTGTAGGGAGGTGACTGGAAATAGCCTTGAGCATTAAAACCTGAATGTTTCTGGTTTAGATGCTTTAGTTTGAAGTTGTCATATTTCAAGGTGAGTACCAGAAATTGTGGGGCTGAATAACTGAGCTTATGTATTTGGAAGTGGTATTATACGTATGGGGTCTTGAGATACTAAAATTTTCAACTCCAAGTTCGTTCTTCAACTTATGGTAATATATTGCGATTTGATATTTGTTTTGTTGTCCTCTAATTTTTTATCACCCTACTTGAGTATTGTCAATTGATATAACTTAATTAGTAGTCCTGTTAGGAGCATTTTGGAATGATATATATTTTTAAATTTTAAATTTTTTTTGAGTCTCATATTTTATGGAGTATTTCGGAATGATATTGTTATTTATTTATTTTTATGTTATTAGGAGTCATGTTTTAGGGGTAAATTTTATTGCTTTATTTGTTTATACTACGGGGTAGATTCAGTTTTCGCATACTTTTTATTGGAATTGAATCCTATAAACAGGCAGTGTTGGTGTAAAATGAGTTCTGCCCTAGAAGATGAAAAAAATTGAGAAAAAATAGATTGAAGAACTATCTCTCTCTCCTTTTCTCATATTTTTCTTTTCTTTGTTTTACTTCTTTTCTCTTTCTCATCTCTTATTCCTGTCTCTTCTGTCTCCATCTTTCTCTGTATTGCTTTTCTTCTCTCGTCTTTAATCTCCCTCTTCTTCTCTTATGAATGAGAGACTTGGATAATGCCGCTCGACCTCCCGCATTTCTCCTATATTCTTTATTTCTGATGACAAAACATATTTATTTGCCATTACATGCTCAAAGTATATTTCATGAAAGCCAGGTTACATTAATTTTTTTATGTCTTACGTCATTGTCCATATTGGCGTCTTCGTAATGCATGCATGCTATAAAGCACCGGTACTTCAAAACAAGTGCCGTATCCGTGTTGGACACATGGACACTTCGGGAACATGCGGACACTTGGGGACACGTATGGGACACGCCACATGATGTGCCCTCTTATTTAATTAATTTATTTTCAAGGGACACACGGGGGACATTTCGGGAACACACTAGGGATATGCCAAGTTGTCTTTTCCCTCATTTTATTTAGTGCTTTTGATGAATATTGAATGTTTATTATTTTTTTTCTTAGATTTAAATACTTTATAGATCATCCATAAAAAAAAATATAAACTGTAAGTGTTAATTTAAAAGTGTTTTTAAAAATAATAAAAAAAAAGAATTAGAATTAGTTTTTGTTAATATTGATTGTTTGTGGATGTAATATTAATCTAGATAGTAAATAAAAATATGTGAAAATATATTTTATTGCCGTGTTCCCGTTGTGTCCATATCCCCATTTTTTTTGAAATCGCTGTGTCCCATGTCTGCATCCGTGTCCATATCCGCATCCGTATCTATGTCCGTGCTTCTTAGTATGCATGCATCAATGTGTGCGCTCTGTTGTGTGTATTTATTTGAGGATATTTCCCATTTTCTGTTTTGTCTTATTATCTAATATTTTCCAGGTTGAAGAAATGATAAAGGAACTTGAAACCCTTTTGGAATGTATAAAAGGAGCAGGTGGTTTCAGGGATGCCTGTATTGTCCAGAATAGCTCAGTTCTAGCGCTAGAGGAAGGCACAAGGACCCTGTTTGACAGATGCAGACTGTGGAAGGTTAGTTCCTTGGATCATGTTTTTTGTATCTTTTTAGATATTTCTATAGACTATGTCACTGTAGCTCTTGATAGTTAGACATACCTCATTTTAGGTAAATTACTTTATACCCCCTTGAATTGTCACTCAATATCACTTTACCCCCCTCAACTAAAAAATGCTTGATTTGTCCACCATAACTATCAATTTATGTCAATGTGAACCTTCCATTAATGACCCGTTACATAAATGGATTAAATTTGACATGTGACTTGTGCAGAACATCTCAAATATTGTGGAATGCTTAAAATGACCTTTTTCTTTCTTCTTGTCTTCTGTCCATGATAGTAGCCATAGTGTAGGCAGCCATGGCTCCTGACATGGATAGGAGAAAGGTGGGTTTCTTCAATCCACGACAACAACCATCGTGTATGCATTCCACAATATTTGAGATGTCCTGTGCAAGTCACATGCCAATTTTATATCAATTTAGGTAACGGATTCTTACCGGAAGGTTCATATTGATATAAATTGATAGTTCAAGGAGGCAAAGTGTAATTTTTTTTTAGTTGAGGGGGGTAAAATGATGCTGAGTGATAGTTCAAGGGGATAAAGTGTAATTTGCCCTACTATTTTTTTTTGTTGTTCAATCAACTGCTGATCTTTCCTTGGAATACTGCCTTTGTAGCTAAATAATGGACCTGATGTACCACCTCTCTAGACATATAATTAAAGTATTGGGAGAGGAAACAAATTGACTGACTATGTACTACATAGGCAATATCAGGTTATCTAACAGTAAGATGAGACTGTTGAAAAGAACATGATACAAAGTAGGATCTGACAAATGAACACCATCTATAGGGGAATAATGTACATTGAGCTTGAGAGGAGCGTCATCTGTTTGAGAATCTGTCAACATGGCTTGTTGAAGGGCATTAGAGGCATATTTGTACTGAGAGAGAAGACACCCTTTAGAAGAAAAAGACACTTTAATCCTCAAGAAATAACGAAAGGAACCAAGATCCTTCATCTTAAAATGATGTTGCAATTGATTTTTGAGAACAGAAATGCCATCAACATCATCACCATTAATAATCATGTCATCAACATAGCAAGAGGATAACCCGGCCCGCACACTGGTGCGAAACCCGAAATCACAAACCCCAGTGGAGAACTTCTCAAACCAAGCTTGAGGAGTTTGTTTCAGACTAGACAAAGTTTTGTGAAGTTTGCAACTTAACCAGAATTATGAGGAAGCTTAGGAGGAGGAGGAGGAGGAGGAACCATAAAGATCTCCTCATCCAGATCATCATTCAAAAAGGCATTGTTAACATCCACATGTGAGAGATGCTATTGATGAACAATTGCTACTACAATCAAAGTACGAACAATAGTCATCTTGGCAACAAGAGCAAAATCTCATAATCAATGTTATACTCTTGAGAAAAAGCAACTAAACGAGCTTTATATTGTTCAACATAACCATCGACTTTGGTTTTAATCTTATAAACCCATCAACAACCAACAACATGCTAAGCAGAAGGTAAATGAACAAGATCCCAAGTGTCAGTCTTATGCAAACAAAAAGTTTCCCATTCATAGCCTATTGCCAAAGAGGATCAAAGTGCAACCTCCTTTTAGGAGGTGGGTTCAGAAAGAGAATGAATGGAAGACAACAATGAACTAAATTCAGAAGAATAATAAGAGTTAGAGAAACCAAAATGATCAGGATACTTATAGAAGCACAGAGGATAGCAAGAAGTAGAGGAATTTCATCTGCAATAGGCAACAAAGGCACAACAATAGTAGGTAAGGGAGTTGTACCTGCAGATAAGTCACTCATTTTCTGATGAGTATAAATATGAATAATGGGAAGAGCATCAGTGGGAAGCTTAGAAACAGAAGAAGAGAGGGACGGAATATCTAATGAAGACAAATTATGAACATATGAATCATAAGGAATATCATCACGAAAGGTGTCAAGATAAACAAGGTCAGCCTTAGAAAAAGAAACAGAAGCAGACGGAATAAAAAAGAAAGGAATATGCTCTAGATATACAACATGACGAGAGACAGAGGTGTTTAGAGACCCGATCATAACACCTATTAACCAAGAAACACATACATAGCAGAACAAGCAGATAACTTGAGATGGAACCATTTAGGAAAGAGATTTCATTAGAGAGATATTTTCCAATTAGGATACAAGAATTCTCAAGCGCACAAATACAATGTCAACATATCATTAAAAATGATTATTAGGAGACTAAACCACCCATTTATAGGCTTAAGACCAACTAAGCCTCCTAAACATAACAAGTACTACACTTATTACATCACTTGGTGCGTTCTGCGCAAGGGTGAAGAACAAAGGTATAGCCAAACACACTTAAGTGAAAAATAATCAAGAGATTTGCCCCTTGGGAGAAATACCTGAAGTCACTTTAGAATGAATGCGGTTAATGAGATAAAAAACTGTAAGAATAGCCTCACTCCAAAAGGAACTGGGAACAGATGAATGGAGCAACAGAGAACGAGCAATCTTCATAATGTAACGGCGTTTGTGCTTAGCTGCACCATTTTGTTGAGGAATAATTGCACAGGAAGATTGTTGAATAGTACCATCGGGATTCAAATCGTGAATTGTAAGATTTTGATAATAGTGTTACTCTTCCTCTTCTTTTTTTTTTTTTTGGTATATTGTTCAAAGTTTTTCAATGTCAACCAATTTCTAGCAAGCATATGCTTTATGCTGTTAAATATATCGCAGTATTACAAATGTTTGATTCTTGATTACCTCTGACTTTGTAGAGCATAATGGATGAGCAGCAGGGGGAAATCCAACTTCTTCTTGACAACACTGTGCAAGGTATTCCAATGGTGCATATAATTAAATAATATGAATGCAGTGTTGATTTGCTTTTCATTGCTTTGAGAATATTAAGACATATTTAGAGGTTGGAATAACTTGAATTATATGTAGAAGGAATCTTTATATAGTCCGGTAAAATCTTTAATAATCTCAATTCCTAAACATTTCTTACAACCATAGTTAAGATTCCAATGATAGACACATGAATGGGATAGGAATTATAATTGCTAAGGGTCTTGTAGAAAATGTAGTTGCGGTCATTAGGAAATGTGATAGGATTATGTTAGTTAAATTAGTTATTGGAGAGAATATAATGAACGTTATGAGTGCATACGCCTCCCAAGTAGGATTAGATGATCAGACTAAGAGAGATTTTTTTGGACCAAATAGATGAGGTATTACAGGAGATACTCATAGGAGAGAACCTTGTTATAGGTGGAGATTTCAATGGCCGTGTAGGAATAGATAAACTAGGTTATGAGAAGGTGCATGGTGGGTATGGTTTTGGTGATAGAAATGAGGCTGAAGAGAGTATTTTAGATTTTGTGTTCGCTTCTGACCTGATGGTGGCTAATACTATGCGTAAGAAGAGAGAGGAGCATTTGTTAATCTTTAAGAGTGGGTCAATTAGAAGCCAAATAGATTACTTTCTAGCAAGAAAAGTGGACTGTCTAAAATGCAGTGACTGTAAGGTGATTCTTGGAGAGAACATGATGCCTCAACATGGGATTTTAGTACTAGATTTATGCTTTCAAAGGCAACATCAAGCTAGGAAGGATAGTGGGTGCCGTAGGACGAGGTGGTGGGACCTAAAAGGGGATAAATTAGAAATATTTAAGAACGGATGAAGAAGGTACTTGGGACTTAAAAGATGATGCTAACACCATATGAAACTTGATGGCTAATTGTATGAGGACAATCTCAAGGGAAGTCCTTGGGGAGTCAAAATGAAAGGGATCCAATTCTAATGAAACTTGGTGGTGGAGGGATGAGATTCAAGTGGTAGTAAAGACGACAAGAGTGTTTTAAAAAGTGGCGGAAGGATAGAACTGAGGAAAAGCTTAAGAGTTATAGATTGGTTAATAAGGAGGTCAAAAAAGTAGTGAAATATGCTAAGTTGAAAGCCTATGATGACCTATACACTAGATTAAATAGTAAGGAGGGAGAGGAGAATATACAAACTTGCCAAGATAAGAGAGGAAAACAGGAGATTTTAATCAGGTTGAGTACATCAAGAGTGAGGACTCTAAGGTGTTGGTGAAGGATAAAGAGTTTAAGGAGATGTGGAAGAACCATTTTGAGAAGTTAAATGAGGGACATGGAGGAAGGTCAAAAGGGGAGGAAGTAGCCAATAACAAGGAAAACCAAGACTACAAGTTCTATTGTAGGATTAGGAACTTTGAAGTGGAGATTGCACTTAAGAAGATGAAATCGAATAAGGTTTTAGGATCCGATGATATCCCTATTGAAGTTTGAAAATGTTTATATAAGAAAGGGGTTGCTCGGTTGATTAGGTTGTTTAGTAAGATTTTATTGACTAGGAAAATGACAGAGGAGTGGAGGAGTATTTTAGTGACAATCTATAAGAATAAAGGAGATGTCTAGAATTGAAACAACTATAAAGGAATCAAGCTGATGTGTCATATCATGAAAGTGTGGGAGAGAGTGAAGGAACGTCGATTGCGAGATATAGCAGAGGTGTCAGAGAATCAATTTGGATTTATGTCTTGTAACTCAACAATGGAAGCGATATATCTTTGAGGAGAGTAATAGAAAAGTATAGGGAGAAGAAAATAGACATTCATATGATTTTTATCGATCATGAGAAAGCGTATCATAGAGTGCCTCGAGATATAATCTGGTGGGTGTTAGAGAAGAAAGGGGTGACGAAAGACTACATTGATGGACATGAATGAAAGTATGGTGACCACTATTAGATTGCCGGAAGCAGTAGTAAAGAGATGTGATACAGTGACAGTAGAGAGAAGTATTAGGGGAAGGGGCAGACCTAAATTGACGTGGGGTAGTGTAGTAAATAGAGATATGAACTCCCTTAATTTGACTAACCAAATGGCCTTTGATAGAGTAGAGTGGAGAAGAAGGATTCATGTGGCCGACCACGTTTGATGGGACTTAAGGCAAGGCTTGGTTTGGTTAGAATTGTTGTTACCAAACTCGAAGAAGAAAAAATTGAAAACTATTTTTGTAAATTGAAGAAAGTTTTTACCCTGTCTTTTACTATAGTTTTTATTGTTTTTAATTTTATAAAAGGAAACTTGAAAATTAAAAATCTAATTATGCCAAATACATATACTCTTTGTAATTGGAGTCTCATTGCTTTGGTTATAATGTGCCGGAAGTGAGAGGTGGTATATTAATTGCCTAAGCTACCATGTGTCCTCGCCACAATTGTTGGTGTTACTTGGTTGTTTTATTTCTCTACTCAATATCTTTTTACTTGTGTATACTTGCTGATAACTACCTTCAATTGGGAAATAGGTGTGGGAGTTAGCGTAGGAGCTAGAATAATGAAACATGGTTAACATTCATATGTGAGAGAGAATTTGAGATTGAAGTCCATTTGGAAAAGACTAAAATCTCCAATGTGAGAAAAGATAAGGATGGTAAAACAAAATGAAAGTTGGATCCCACGAGTCAATCCCACAAGTCAATTGAAAGTTGGATCTGCATTGGATCTCATTTGAATGGCACCTCTATATCCTGAGGAGTTTGGTCTCAAACCCTGGTTCAAACAAGAGGAGTACACCATGCTAATGTGCCTGGGATGATCCGCATCTTAGGGTCAGACGTTGATGAGCACCTTGAACTATCTATGTGGTTGAGAGCACTCACAGTTCAGGCACAATGGCGCAATTATTAGGGCTGCGCTGTACCAGTAAGCTAAATTGTCCATTTTACACTTCACCCCCAAATACGTGGAGGTTATGTTTACATTCTAAACCATGGAGGTGTTGTGCGTTTTTTGCTAAATTACAAGGGGTAAAATATAATTAACCCAAATTAATAATATTGACTTTTTGGCATGCCCATGTCTTAAGAAGTGGCAATTAGACAAACCCCGAAGTCACACACATGCACCCATCACTGATAACTAAGCTTATGTGTCACAGCTAAGAGTTTTTGTCAGATGCTATGAAGCACTGACACTTCAAAACAAGTGCCGTATCAGTGTCAGACACACGGACACTTTGAGGACATGTATGGGACACCACATGGTGTGCCCCTTTATTTAATTAATTTATTTTTAGGGGACATGCGGGGGACACTTCGGAGACATATTAAGGACTTGTCAAATTGTCTTTTCTCCCATTTTATTTAGTGCTTTTGATGAATGTTGAATGTTTATTATTTTTATCTTAGATTTAAATACTTAATAGATCACTCATAAAAAAAGATATAATCTGTAAGTGTTAATTTAAAAGTATTTTTTTTTTATAAAAATATATTTATAGAGTTAGAGTTAGTTTTTGTTAATATTAATTATCTGTAGATATAATATTAATCTAGATAGCAAATAAAAATATATGAAAACATATTTTATTGTCGTGTCCATGCCATGTCTGTGTCCCTATTTTTTTGAAATCGCAGTGTTCCGTGTCTGCATCCGTGTCCGTGCTTCTTAGGTTAGATGACTATAAAATGAATAGATGTGATAAGCTTTAGTGAAGTTTATTTGCTTCTATCCTCTAATGCTCACATGCTTTTATGTGTAGTTGCAGTTCGGTATCACTGGGCATGACATTGTTAGTTGCCAAAATTCATCAGTCACCACACAATCACTTTTCACGTAGTGTCACGTGTTGTGAGTTTGGTTTTTGCAATTGTATAAGTTGGTTAATATCCTTCTTTTGTGCACCATATAATCATTTGATACTTCTCCAGTTTTGGCGAGGAAAATCTATATGGAAGGCATTGTTAAACAAGCTACTGATGGGCAATATTGGGATCTTTGGAATCACCAGAAGTTGAGTTCTGAACTAGAGCTGAAGCGGCGATGCATATTAAAAGTTAATCAGGTTGATCATCAGTTACATTTTACTAGCAATGTATTTGCTTGAATTTGGCTTCAATGCATCACTCTATCCCTCTCCCTCTTCCAGGAACTGACCAATCAACTGATTGAATTGGAAAGGCATTTGAATACTCTCGAGCTTAATAAATTTGGAGAAAATGATGGAGTTTTAATGAGTCAAAGAACTTTTCCTAGTAGATATGCATCTTCAAGGTATGGGAAAACATTATTAGTGGCTATTATTTCTAAAATGCATCACTAGCTCATTTTAGTTTGACATGCTAACTGACAACTGGTGTCATTTTCTTTCCAACTGAAATAGTTATTAGTTTTGTTATAACATGTTTCCGCAGTAGCATGTATGTGGGAGCCAATTATGTACTGGATGCACAATTAGGTCAGATTTGTGAGCTGAGGCTGGTCAAATTATGATTTCATCTAATCAAAGGTATTCACTTGCAGAAATGTCCAGTCCTTGCATAGTTTACATAACGCAATGAGTTCACAATTAGCAGCTGCAGAGCAACTTTCTGAATGTCTCTCAAAACAGATGGCTGTGTTGAGTATAGAGGCACCTTCTGTCAAAAAATCGAATGTGAGAAGAGAGTTGTTCGACGCAATTGGGATCCCTTATAACAGTGCCTCTTTCAGCTCTCCAGATGAAAATAAAACTAGTGACACCCCATCAGGAAATAAGCTCTTAATATCTTCGGGCTCGAATGCTGTTGAAAGTCAGTCCAGGAGAAACCAGTCAAGTGCTATGAGGAGTTTTGAATCAGAGCATGCAAGGAGGAGGCGCGATTCACTGGACCGGGTAACATTTCTTGATCTTGATGTTTTATTACTTTTTACGTTCACCTTCCTTTGTGCTTGTTGAGAAATGGAAGGTTGGGTGTGTTGCCTAGTAATTTGTGGGTGCCTTTGCTTACTCTGATTGTGCCTGGTTTACTGGTGACAAACCTCTAGTGTGTGTATTTGTGGGTTGGCTAGGACTAGTGGTGGATCGAAGATTTAATACAGAGGCAACTATTTATCACAATCTCAAAAATTGTTTTGTAATTAAAAACAATAAGATGATAAAACCTTTATTGAGTTAATAATAAACATAAACTTAAATATTTATTAATGAAGTTTCTATTGTATAAATAAATGAAGTGTTTATGTATTTTGAGTCATGCAAAAAAGAGAGATACTAGAAAAAGTGATATTCAACAATTCAATTAGCATTATATCACACTTCATTCAACTATAATATTATCGCACTTTTTAAATTTTAATAATATTTAACATTTTCTTCAACCAACATATTCCATCATCCCCACATACAACCAAGCCTTAAATTTTTGTCAAAAGAAACTCTGTTCCTAACTATCCTAATTAGGAAGAAAAACATGTCTTCCTAAACTTGCAAGATTATTAAAATCTTCTAATGTAAGCTCCCACCAATAACTTCCACACTCATCTAAAACTATTAAATCAAGAAAACAATACATACTAGTAAATTAAAACATTGCAATCAGATGACTCATCTAAAATTTCTTTTAAAATTAAAATTTTGAATTCATTACATTCAAACACACTGTTTCGAACTCAAAACCCAAGTTATGAGTCCAATGTTGGGTCATTTAAACTACCATGAACACAATGAAATGAATAAAACAATAGAATATTCTTCAAGTTCAAAACAAATGACAAAGATCGCAAGCACACACGGACACGGAGAGAGAGAGAGAGAGAGAGAGAGAGAGAGGCTAAAAAAGTTTTTTTGAGTCAGACGGGTTACTGTGACTATAGGTACAGAAAGAAATAGTGTATTGCATTAAACTGTCTAAACCTTCTTACAAACTGTCTTAACCTTATTACAACGTTTATTGCATCTGAATACATAAGCGAGAACCCCTAAAGGATACTCTATTAAATTACCAAAATCAACCAAGGAAACTACCAAAATAAAACAAGCACTCTGCTTCCCCTCTGTTTCCTCCCAACTTTGGAATTGAAGAGAAGTGCTCAAATTTTGTATCATCTCGTCTGTCGCAAAACCTACATGCACTTCCCCTTCTCTCCATAAAACAATTCGAACAAGGTGAATATTTACACTTACCCTTCCCTTAAAACAATTCAAACAGCGTCAAAAGAGTATGGAATATTATGACCACTGCTCTGATCCCTCTTTAATGTAAAGCTTTTGGATCAGATAATATGAAAGGTTTTACTTCCTTAATATTACTTACGGTTATGACAAAATATTTCTTGGAAATGCTTTGGTGGTGGTGACCACAAAGGTAATACTTAGAAAATATGAGGAAGAAGAATTCCGAAAATATGAGGAAGAAGGAATATATTTCTGTTTATATTCAAAACTTCTTATCTTACAAGACCAAATGACACTCCTTATATAGGAGATATTACAAACATCATTATAACCCATTATATGCCACTTACATATTATGGCCAAGTTTGGGATGTTCCAAAAAAGTCAAAAAGCCAAAAAGTTACTCAAAAAGTTAAAAAGTTAACACTATTCACCAAAAGTCAACAATTACGGCTGCACAACTCCCAATTCAAATTTTTCCCTACAAATCAATTTTTACAATTTTTTATTACACATTTTTCAATAAAAAGTCAAAAAGTTAACCCAAACATCCATATTTTCAACCTCAATTTTTTAGTCCAAAAAGACAAAAAGTGCACTTATTTAGTCTTCCCAAACTTGGCCTATATATTACCACTATCTACCACTATCATATTATATACATGCCACTATCTACCACCAACACCACTATCATATTCTATACATGCCACTATCCTTCACCAACACCACTATCATATTATATACATGCCACTATCTACCACCAACACCACTATCATATTCTATACATGCCACTATCCTTCACCAACACCACTATCATATTATATACATTAACACAAATTTCCAGCACTCCCCCTCAAGCTGGTTTGAAGATATCTTCCATAGCCAGCTTGCTAGTCAGCTTATCAAATTGCTTCTTGTGTAGTCCCTTCGTTAGCACATCAGCTAATTGTTCACCTGTTGGAAGGTAGGTCATACAGATTATGCCAGCATTGATTTTCTCCTTGATGAAATGTTTATCCACTTCTATATGTTTTGTGCGATCATGTAGAACTGGATTATGAGCTATAGATATAGCTGCTTTGTTGTCACAATAGACCTTCATAGGTGTCGGGTGAGAAAGCTTTAATTCTTCAAGAATTCTTTTAATCCACATTACTTCACAGATTCCATGGGCAACAGCTCTGAACTCTGCTTCTGCACTACTTCTAGCTACCACATTCTGTTTTTTACTCCGCCATGTAACTAGGTTCCCACCTACAAAGGAGCAGTATCCGGATGTTGATCTCCTGTCTGTAACACTTCCTGCCCAGTCTGCATCTGTGTATACTTCAACTTGAAGATGCCCATGTTTCTTGAACAGTAAGCCTCTCCCTGGAGTTCCTTTCAAATATCTTAAGATCTTATAAACGGCCTCAAAGTGCTCTGCCCCTGGTGAGTGCATGAACTGACTTACCATGCTGACTGCAAAGGCAATATCAGGCCGCGTATGAGACAAGTAAATCAATTTCCCTACAAGTCGTTGATATTGTTCCCTCTCTTTGACTTCTTCAGCCTTAGCAGCTTGTAACTTCAAGTTAGGCTCGATCGGAGTCTCCACCATCTTACAACCAAGCATACCTGTTTCTCCAAGGAAATCAAGAACATATTTTCTCTGATTAACGAATATACCTTCCTTGGATCTTGCAAATTCCATTCCGAGGAAATACTTGAGGGCTCCCAGATCCTTAATGTGAAATTCTTTTGCGAGTTTCTCTTTGAGGGCTGCTAACTCTGCTTCATCATTACCAGTTAAAATGATGTCATCAACATAAACAATCAAAATTGCAATTTTACTATTTTTTGAATGTTTATAAAATATTGTGTGATCTGCTTGACTCTGCGAGAAGCCACAACTGATAACTGCCTTCCCAAAGCGTTCAAACCACGCTCTTGGTGATTGTTTGAGTCCGTATAATGACTTGTTCAATCTGCATACTCTGTCGCTTCCAAGTCTCTGCTCAAATCCCGGCGGTAGGCTCATGAACACCTCCTCTTCAAGATCACCATTGAGAAATGCATTTTTAATGTCAAGTTGATGTAGAGGCCAATCTGAATTTACTGCAAGAGATAACAGTACTCTGATGGAATTTATTTTCGCAACAGGAGCAAACGTCTCATGATAGTCGATCCCATAAGTTTGAGTGAAGCCTTTAGCCACCAGTCTCGCCTTGTATCTCTCAACGCTTCCATCTGCGTTACATTTTATCGTAAACACCCATTTACACCCAACTGTTTTCTTGTCTTTGGGTAGATCAACTATCTCCCAAGTACCACTTCTCCTTAAAGCATTCATCTCCTCCATGACTGCTAATTTCCAATTCGGATCATCCAATGCTTCCTGTATATTCCTTGGAACAAACAAGTGTGAAATCCTAGATGTGAAAGCTCTATGGTTTTTAGACAGTCTTTGATAGGAGAGGTAATTTGCAATAGGATGTTTAATGCAATTTCGGACACCTTTCCTAATTGCTATAGGAACATCAAGGTCGGAAATAGAAGGAATAGGATTACCTAAAATTTCGATGCCAGAACTCGGGTGGACATTCGGGTCATTAGGATGGACATTCGGGTCATTATTCCTCAGATGAAATCGCTTCCTAGTATAAACCTGAAGCTCAGGATTTAGATCATTTTGTAGTACTTCTCCCCCTAAACAAGAATCTTCTTGACTAGGCACCATAGAACTTGGTTCTCCTAAGTGATCATTATCAGACAGATGTGATTTTTGTGTAGGATAAATGACATTGGGCAGCGGGATAGAAATATCCCAAAAACGGTCTTCTACTCCACTTGTCTCCCCCTGAAGAGAAGTGTTGGGGAAATAGGATTTTGTTTCCACAAATGACACATCCATACTCACATGAAATTTCTTGGTTTGAGGATCGAAACACTTATACCCCTTTTTGTTTGAGGAATAACCCAAAAAAACACATTTTATAGCACGGGGGTCAAGTTTTGAACGAAATTGACTGGGAACATGAACATAAGCAGTACATCCAAAAACTTTGGCGGGTAAATCAGAAAACAACCTCGTGTCAGGAAAAAAAGTTTTGAGACAATTAAAAGGTGTTTTGTATGTTAACACCTTTGTAGGCATCCTGTTTATCAAATAAGAGGCTGTTAAAATTGCTTCACCCCATAAATATTTAGGAACATGCATGTAAAACATTATAGCACGTGCTACTTCAAGTAGATGCTTATTTTTTCGTTCTGCAATGCCATTTTGTTGAGGGGTATCCCGACATGTAGATCGGTGAAAAATTCCATTTTTTTCCAAAAACTCACCCAACTGCTCATTGAAATATTCTGTTCCATTATCAGAATGTAAAATACCAATTTTGGTTTGAAATTGGTTTTCAATCATATTGTAAAAATTTGTGAATAAATTTTTCACGTCAGATTTTTTATTCATCAAATAAATCCAACATAAGCGGGTATGGTCATCAATAAATGTAACAAACCATTTTTTACCAGAAAGAGTAGTGATTTTAGAAGGGCCCCAAACATCACTATGAATCAAATAAAAAGGTTTGGAAGCCTGGTAAGGTTTTGGCAAATAAGTAGAGCGATGAAATTTTGCAAAAATGCAACTTTCACAATGAAAAGAAGAACAATCAATCCCTTTAAATAATTCTGGAAATAAATGTTTCAGATAAAGAAAACTAGGATGCCCTAGCCTATAGTGCCATAGCATTATTTTTTCTTGAACAGAGATTGAACTAGTACTATTAAAGCTCTGAGCTTTTTTATTACTAACAGGTACTTCATCAAAGTAGTAAAGACCTTCAAGCATCCTAGCACGCCCAATCATCATCCCCGAGTTCTGGTCCTGAAATTCACAATGAGATTCAAAAAATGTAACACGACAATTAGAATCCTTAGATAGTTTACTGACAGACAAAAGGTTACAGGCTAAGTTGGGGACATGAAGAACAGCATTGAGATTAATTTTCTCAGTTAGTTTAATAAATCCTTTTCCTGCAATAGGTGAAAAACTACCATCGGCTATTCTGATTTTGTCATGACCAGAACAAGGGAAATAGGTACTAAATAAATGGGAAAAACTAGTCATGTGATCGGAGGCACCGGAATCTATGATCCACGGAGAGAAGTTTAGGCAAGAGAAGGCTTTAGGATTTCTACCTGTTTGTGCCAACAAAACACTAGGAGTACCGGATGAGGAGTTGGATTTTATCAGCTTTAAGAGTTGATCAATCTGCTCTTTGTTGAAGGGACCTGAATCGGCTTCATTAGCGGTAGGAAAGCCACGATTCTTCTCTCCTTGTTTGCTGCTTTTCCAGTTGACAGGTTTGCCATGGATCTTCCAACACGTTTCGCGTGTATGGCGAGGCTTGTTGCAAAAATCACACCAGACCCGTGGCTTATCATCAAACCTGCGCTGGTAATTTGCAGCCTTGTTGGCCGCAGCATCGCTAATTAAAGCAGAAATTTCAATTGATTCACCAGTACCTTTTTTCTTAAGCATGACGCTCCTTCGGCTCTCTTCCCTTCTGACTTCGGCAAATACTTCGCCAATGGATGGGAGAGGAGGTCTGCCAATAATTCTTCCTCGCACTTCATCGAACTCAATGTTGAGGCCGGCAAGAAACTTGTAAATACGGCTGTCTTCCACAGTTTTCTTGTGGTGGTTGCAGTCGTCAACCGATTTCCATTCGTATGTGTTGAAGATGTCAAGATCCTGCCACAACCTTTTCAACGAATTGAAATATTTGGTGACGGAATCATCTCCTTGACGAATCTCTCCCAACTTCAAAGTTAATTCGAAAACTTGAGATTGATTTCCTAGGTCAGAATACATCTGACTAACATTATCCCACAATTCTTGTGCAGTAGTATAGCACATGTAATTAGAGCTTATATCCTCCTCCATGGAATTGACCAACCATGTCATAACCATGGAGTTTTCAGCGTCCCAACTGTCGAACAGCGGATCATTAACAGCAGGAGCCTTCTTGTCACCAGTGATGTAACCGATCTTTCCTTGCCCACGGATATACATCCGGACAGATTGTGACCAGCGGAGAAAATTATCACCATTTAGGCGGATGGTGGTGATTTGGACAGAGTGAGAGTTGGACGTTTTCACCGGAATGGCAGTGGCAGGGGTTGAAGTGGTTTCGGATGTGACTTCCGACATGGCTATGACGGTTTTAGGGCTGCTGTGTTTTTTGTTGCTCTGATACCAACTTAGAAAATATGAGGAAGAAGAATTCCGAAAATATGAGGAAGAAGGAATATATTTCTGTTTATATTCAAAACTTCTTATCTTACAAGACCAAATGACACTCCTTATATAGGAGATATTACAAACATCATTATAACCCATTATATGCCACTTACATATTATATATTACCACTATCTACCACTATCATATTATATACATGCCACTATCTACCACCAACACCACTATCATATTCTATACATGCCACTATCCTTCACCAACTCCACTATCATATTATATACATGCCACTATCTACCACCAACACCACTATCATATTCTATACATGCCACTATCCTTCACCAACACCACTATCATATTATATACATTAACACAAATTTCCAGCAGTAATATTTTATAACTTTTACATGTGATAGAGGATTGGATTCTGCCCTTACAAATGGAAAGGTACTAATTCCCCATCATTGTTCTACAGTATTTTGAGACCGTCTTAAATGGCTATGACGACGACAGAAGTTCTTGACAAGACAATTTAAAAATAAAAAAATAAGTGGCTTAGTGCTAGCTCAAACATATCTGACCCGCTCAAACAAAATTATTTGGGAGCCATTTTGTGAGGTTCACATTGGACAAGGTTTTCTGTTGAGGGGGCAATTATACAACCAGCATTCATGTGCAAGCTGCACATTGGTTTTTTCATCCTGAAATGAAAATTTTAACGAAATGTGTTTAAGATCAATATTGCATGGTTTTATTGTTATTATGGAAATCTATTTATGCAAATGATGCTGAAGGTAAATTCGATACCTAGTCCACTGCCTCCAGTACCCTAGATTATGTATGCCTCAGGAAAAATTTCCTAACAGATGTATATGTGGGATTTTTGCTTCATTCCATTGCTCTGGATGTCTTGTTTCAGGGCTAAGAGATGTGTATGTGATATTTTTTACAAACCTCAATGCAGAGTTGGGCTAGTTTTGAACCTCCAAAAACAACTGTCAAAAGAACGCTTTTGCATGAAGATCGGCAGAAGGCAAGCGCAGACAGATCATCTTTGTTGATGGATAAGAAACATGCCAAGTCCCACATGCTGGAGGGATTGTCAGTTGCTCACCCCGAGCGTCGTACCACCACTTCAACCCTCTTATTTCCATCTGAGGAGAAAGGTTAGCAACCTTGGAGTGGAAGAAGTAATGTGCTAAATGCATTAAGTTGTTAGGATAAACAGCTAAGGAACTGTTGTTGACTATTGTTCATTTGTTTTCTGTGTAGGCATTCGGGACAGAATATCTGCATTCTCATCCCAGTCTGCATCCATATCTTCAACTGTTGGCTTTCAAAATTATGCAAAGGAAAGTTTCAATCTGGCTGGCAACAGATCAAGCAGTGGGGTAACTATTATTGAGAAGTCTGATTCCCTTTCAGTTAATGAGTCCAAGTTGTCCAAAATTGATCTACAAACACCATCAATGTCCAAGAGGATACCTGGGCGGACATTTACTTTTCCAAAGAAACCCAATGAAATGTCAAATTCAAATGATAAAGAAACTAATTTTGTGGAATCTACAATTGGAAGTGTGAAGCATAGGCCTAGCAACATTGAAAGCTCATTTTTTGAATCTGGGAAAGGGTTTGAATCTCCATTTTCTCCTGCATCAGTTGTCAATCCAGCTCCCAGCTCGCATGCAGAAGTAATCCAATCTGACACTGCAGAAAGCAAAAGCCATTCTGGTAGAATAGCATCATCTTCTTCTACATCCTTGTTCTCAACTTTGAATCCATCATCATCTCCCCTGATCCATTCGTCATTCTCATCTTCTTTGTCTAATCCAATTGCACCAAGTTCATCATCGGCAATCTCAATAGGCAGATCATCCCAAACTAGTTTTAAAGTCAGTAATGCTAGTCAGACAGCCTCGCTTTCCCAATCATCAGTCTCTTCCTATCCAACTGTTTCTTCTGGTTCCTCTTTTCAGGTTCCTGAAAACCCATTGTCCTCACCTATTCCCATTCCTTCCATGAACTTAAAAACCGAGTCTACCAAGAAAGAGCCACAGCCCACTATACCTAAGCTTAGTTCTAAAACAGATGAGAATTCTACAATTCAAGCTTCCATTTCAACGCCTGAGCCTGCATTAACTTTGAAGCTTGAGTCTTCAGTACCATCCGTGCCTACAAGTGAACCTTCGGCCAATTTGCAATTTGGGAGTAAGCTGAGTTTCAATGGCATGGAAGCTCCTGCATCAAATGCAGCATTCAACTCTAAACCTGAACAGCCATTTGGTGGAAAAGGTGAGAGTTTAGATGTTGTGATCACACAGGAGGATGAGATGGAGGAGGCACCTCCCGAGACAAGTGAAACAACTGAACTCACTTTAGGAAGCCTAGGTGGTTTTGGGATTGGATCAGCCCCAAATCAAACAACTGTCAAGCCAAATCCCTTTGGCTTGACATTTGTTAGTCCAGCCCCAACTCAAGCTAGCTCTCCATTTGCTGCGACAGTTCCTACAGGAGAGCTGTTTCGACCAGCATCTTTCAGCTTTCAATCTCCACAGCTTTCCCAACCCTCTCAGCTAACAAATTTTGGTGCATTCTCTGGTGGGTTTAGCACAGGAACCACCCCTCAAATTCCTGCAGGAAGTGGATTTGGCTGGCCATCACAGATTGGCTCGGGGCAACAAGCTTTAGGATCAGTTCTTGGTGCTTTTGGACAGTCAAGACAGCTTGGTGTTGTTCCAACTGGTATAACTGCCACTACTGCTAGTGGTTTCGGTGGTGGTTTGGTCAGCTCTCATTCCACTGGTGGGTTTGCTGGTGTTGCTTCTGGTGGTGGTGGGTTTGCTGGTGTTGCTTCAGCTGGTGGTGGGTTTGGTGCTGCTGCCTCTGCTGGTGGTGGGTTTGGTGGTGTTGCCTCAGCTGGTGGTGGGTTTGCAGGAGCTGCTTCTGGCGGTGGATTCCCCAGTTCAGGTAAGCACATTTTATCTCATCACATCAAATAAGGCTATGTTTGAATGAAAAAAATTTGAGGAATGAAGAATCTCATTACAAGTAATGAGAGTACTAGTAATAAAATTCCTGTGTCAATGTTCTCAGCTGGTGGTGGGTTCGCAGGAGCTGCTTCTGGTGGTGGGTTTGCAGGAGCTGCTTCTGGCGGTGGATTCCCCAGTTCAGGTAAGCACATTTTATCTCATCACATCAAATAAGGCTATGTTTGAATGAAAAGAATTCGAGGAATGAAGAATCTCATTACTAGTAATGAGAGTACTAGTAATAAAATTCCTGTGTCTATGTTCTATTCAAGCATTTGGTTTTGTTAGGAATCCTCAATGAGAAAATAATAAAAATTTAAATGTTGTGTGCCCAATTTTTTTTCCCCTTCTCTTAAATAGCTTCTTATAGGGAAGTGGGGGAATCAGATTCCTATTTAGTTTGGAAATGTGATTCATGCTGAAATAAATAATCAAGAATCACTTTCCCATTTCAATCCGTTCCAAACGTCAGGAATTAATGAGACCCAAAATCTCATTCTCATTTCCCCTAAAAAATTATTGTCATTTCAACATAGCCTAAAAGCTTTTTATGTTTTATAATTTTCCAGTTTTGGCTTACATCGACTTTTTAAGTTTTTCATTGATATGTCTGTTGTTAAATTTTTTGAAGGCGGTGGATTTGGAGCCTTCAACGGTCAACAAGGAGGTGGTGGCTTCTCTGCATTTAGTAACACTGAAGCTGGAACTGGAAGACCCCCATCTGCACTTTTCACACAGATGAGAAAATAGAAAATAGTCTTTAAAAAAGTTTTTTCAGTTCGAGGTAAAATCAATAACTTTGAATGCATTATTTTAGGTTATTCCTTGGAATGAAAGACAATTCCAAAACTGCTTTTTGTATGAAAAAGGAAGCTTTTTGAGTATAATGCAACTATGAATGGAGTTAATTGATAATTTGGTTTTTAGAGAAATATTTTTGTGAAATGTGAGAACCCAATAGTTGTTTTACTATTTGAACTTAGACAATCAGGCTCTCCAGTTGTATATGATTTCATTGTTAGTATATAATTGTATGGTTAGGAGTAGTAGATTTCAAAACTAGACATGAAATTTACATTTTTGAAGATCATACATGCTGACTTATTCATGATCTACTTTTGTTTGGAACTGTTTTGTTTGAGTTTGTGTGTTTCTTTGTGATATCTATGCTGAAGTCTATTTTGGGTCTTCTGTGTCTTATTTTCTGTGGTTCGGTTGGCATTTTGTTGTTTTATGGTTTAGAATTAATTCTAGAACTTCGTCTTCCTTTTTTTTTAATTAAGAATATTGTAAGCTTTGTAAAGCCAGATTTACAGATAAATTACAAATACATTTTCCCTCCATGTCTTAGAAATTACAAATATCTCATTGGCATAATTTTTTCTGCAAGTGATTTAACAAAAAAAATAAATAAAATTATCTAAATACTCTCTAGCACTAAAATGAAATTATCGTACGTACATATCTGAAATTTTATCCATGTTCTCACCAAAAATATATAAGGGTTTCTCAAAAGAAGGAAACAAAAAAAAGAAAAAAGAAAAAAGAAAAAAACTAATTTATGGGCAACGATGGTAAATAAAATAAATATAAGTAATCTTATACTTAATTGTCTTTGTTATTTAAAATTTAATTTTGGATAGATTATATCGTTAGTTTCTCTAATTTGAGTGAAATTTTATTTTAGTTTTCATAGTTTTAATTTGAATATTTTGATCATTAGATTTTTAATTTTGTTACAATGTGGTTTATCCATCACTTACTATTATAATTTTTAGGATTTATTTCACTTTCTACCCTTAAACTAACATCAAATTGTCTATTTAATTCCTAAACTATTGTTTAAGTCTATTAAGTCCTTAAAATATATAAATCAAAATTTATTTAATCCATAAAATATCAATTGAATCTATTAAGTCGCTATATATGTAATTCAAACATATTTAGTCCCTAAAATGATTATAAAAATAAAATATATACCTATAAGTATTATAAATTAGTAAAAGACTCACCTAATTAAGATTTTATTCTTAAAAAAATCTAAAATTTTTATTTTATTTTCTTTAAAAAGGTGTTTTATTTCGTTAAGTATTTAAATTAATATCAAAGTCTGATTTTTCGGTCTTGCCAATAAAATTATATAAGTATTAGACATATTGAAAAACTAAAATTAGATCATTTAAATAATAACACTTAGCTACAAATAATAATTGAACAAAATAATACATTAATTAACTTATAAAATGAATTCAGCGAAAAAACTTAAAAGATAATCAATTAGATATTATAAATGAAGTCCGATATACATTATTAGATAAAGGCAAGCAAGTAGCCATTGTAGAAGATAAGTAAGAAAATATTATAGATAATCATCATTACCCTTATAAAGAAAATTGACTAGAAGAATTGACGTCTACTTTTCATAGACAAAATAAAAATTTAAGATTTTTTTGAAATAAAATTGTAATCCGATAGGGTGTTTTACTAATTTATAGTATTTATAGACTTATATTTTATTTTTGAAATTATTTTAGAGACTAAATATGTTTGAATTAAATATTTTGGACACTTAATAGATTTAATTGATAGTTTAAGGGCTAAATAGACTTTAATTATATACTTTAGGGATTAACTAGACTCAATACATAGTTTAGGGACTAAGTAAATAATTTGATGATAGTTTAGAGGTAAAAAGTATAATAAACTCTAATTTTTAAATGGAAAAAAATTATGTGCAAAATTAGAAGGACCAAAATTAATTTTTGCTTATGTTGCTTTTCATCCAAAATGTAAACAGTTTAGGATGGAAGGACAACATTGAAATAAAACTGAAAATATATTGTTTAAATTGTTCAAATTAAAATTACAAGAACTAAAACGACAATTTCGCTTAAACTACTAAAACTAAAAATATAATTTATTCTTTAATTTATTTATTGTGCCGACATATATATATATATATATACAATCGATTGATATTAACGAAATTTAGAACGACTACTAATAATTATGAATTACAAATACAGTCTAAATGTCTGATTTTGAATTATGAATAAACCACAATATGCCATTTATCAAAATAAATAAATAAATAAATAAAAATAAACCACATCATTTCTGTAGTAATTTTGTAAATGTTTTCTATGTATATATCACCGCTCAAATATTATTTTGTAAAGAAAAAAAAAATGGTTCAAGTTTATCACAATGTGAAAGGAAAGAGAGAGAGTCTCTCACAAGACCAAGTCTATTAATAGGTCAAAATGTTTTAAAGAGTTCACATTATTAGTTGGAATTGTTTGGTATTTGTCCTTAAAAATTTCGCCTTTGATGTTGCTTGCTTGGACTTGGTTCTATGTTTCAATCATTTTTGTTGTTTTGTGTGTGGCTCTATATCCATGTACTTTTCAAATTTCTTCAATTTTTTGGATTTTGAAAACTCGAATATGAAATGACAATTTAATGTCTGAGACCAAACCTCACGTCAAGAGAATCTGGTTTTGTTTATACATTGTTCAAAGGTATGAACAAAATTATAAGTTTTGATTGATTTAAAATAGTGAGGGATGCATTTTTTTGTACAGTTAATATACTTTTTGAATGCAAAGTTATTTTTTTAAACTAATCAAAAATTGTATTTTATTTGAAAAATCATAAATACTTTTGGTTACGATTTTTGTGTTAATAGTTATGATTTACTGTATTATTAGTTATGACATATTATGATGTTGGTTATAACGTTATTCAATTATGATTTAAGAGTTATTTAATTATACTTGTGATGTTTGATTATAATTCAATTTTTTTTTTTTAAGTTACGACTCTCATAATATTGAATTATGTCATTTTGTAATAATCAAATGGGTAATTTACACTTTACCTCCCTAAAGGTTCACTTATTTCTTACTTTGGCCCTGTAAGTTAGATTTTTCCTACTTTGCCCTTTTATATTTGCAATCCTTTCCACTCTGACGCTTTATGTTTGCAATCATTCTCACTTTGGCTTTTCATGTTTACAATTTTTTCCACTTTACTCTTAGGCTAACTTCCATCCAAAAAATTAACAGAATCTGTCACATCACCAACATATCAGCTTCATGCGTGATATAAAAAATTCACTAAAGATGCAAAAAATAAAAATAAAAAATAAAAAACAAAATACAAAAAAATTAGAATTGAAAATAAAAATATAGATGCATCAACCTTAGATGCACCTAAAAAAATTAAAACAAATTTAACGAAAAAAAGAAAAATGTTCACTAAAGACGGAAAAAAAAAATAGTAAACTTTTCATTTTAGAACTGAAAATACAGGTGTTTGAGTTAGTATATTTTTATTTTTTTCGTCTTTAATAATTTTTTTTCTTTTTTAGTTAAATTTGTTTTTATTTTTTTAGGAGCATCTAATCTAGACGCATCTATAATGTAATAATATTTATGAATAAATTTGAAAAAAAAAGAAGAAAAAAGTTCACTAAAGACTGAAGGAAAATTTCAATTTTTTTGTTATCTATTTTTCATTTTTTTTTGCATCTTTAATGAATTTTTTTATATTACGCATGGAACTGATATGTTGGTCAGATTCTATTAGTTTTTTTTTTTTTTTTTTTTTTTTTTTTATGGAAGTTAGTGTAAGAGTAAAGTGTAAAGGATTAAAAACATGAAGGCTCAAATTAAGAAGGATTGCAAATATGAAAGACCATAATAGAAAAAATCAAACTTAAAGGATCAAAGTGGGAATGATTACAAATATGAAGGGCCAAAATAAAAAAATTTAGACTTAAAGAGTCAAAATAAAAAATCGATCATGCTACGTAGCTCGAATGCCGCGGCTCGAATCGCGGCTCGACACCAAAACGACGTCGTTTTGGTGTCGATTTTGTATTTTTTTTTTTTTTTTTTTTTTTTTCCTGGTTTTGCAGAAGAAGAAGAAGAAGAAGAAGAAGAGAGGAGGAAGGGGAGGAGGAGGAGGAGGGAGGGGAGGGGAGGGGAGGGGAGGGGGCCATAAAAACCCGGTTTGAGGAGGAGGGGAGGCTGGGCTGCGACGGAGGCGGGGCTGCGACGGAGGAGGAAGCAGCAGCAGCGGCCGGAGCTGCGACGACGACGGGGCGGGGCTGCGACGACGGCGGGCCGGGGCTGCGACGACGCCGCCGACCTTCCTCTCCCTCCCTTCTCTTTCTCCTCTCCCTCTCCCTCTCCCTCTCCCTCTCCCTCTCCCTCTCGAGCCATTTCGAGCCTGGTAGCTTCGAGCTACCAGGCATTTTTCATAAAAAATAGGTGAAACTTTAAGGAGCAAAGTGTAATTTACCCTAATCAAATTTACCAATGATTCTAAGGCCGACATAACTAAAAATTGACCCCTGCTGTCACAGGGTCCAACAAGGTCTAGCCGCACGCAGATTTTAGATCTCCGGTGTATGTTTAAACTTCTTATAAAAAATAAAAAATTAGAATTTGAGTCATATAATAAAATAAAATAAAATTTTCAATTTTTAATTTTATTAATTTAATTTTTTATTTTTTTTATTTATTTTTAATCTAAATTATCTGTTTATTTTCGTTAAGTAGAGCGGTAGAAAAAAATATTTTAGTTATTAAAAACTTAATGAAAAATATTATTTTAGACATTTTTCATATACCTACATTGAGTATAATAATTAATATATTTTATTTTTTGTCAATTTACTTAACAAAAATAGGTAAATAGTTTGGATTGAAAACAAATAAAAAAATTAGACTTTAAATTGATACAATTAAAAATATAGAATTTATTTTGATATAAGGTTCAAACTTTAAGGTTTTTTTTTTTTTGTTTTTTGTAATTTCCCCTAATAAATTAGACAAATTTTAAAAATTTAAAACTGACTTTTTTTTTTTTTAGCATAGAGGAAATAAGGCGGGACCCATGAAAAGACTGACAATTGTTGACTAGGGAGGTCCTCACAGCCCTTAGACCATCTCCAACGCTGCACCAAATCTATCTCCAAATTCAAATTTGGTGAAAAAGTTCGGCTCTGTTTGGTAGAGCTTTGGAACGTTAGTTCCAGGCTTTGATTTGCACACCGTGTTTGTTTACGGTTTTCCAAAATTAATTCTATGCTCACTTTTGAAAACTTTGTCCAAGGCGAGAAAATTTGGGTTAACCGATCGTCCGGCCGGTTGATCGAAAAAGTGCATAATTTTTTTTTTTTTTTTTGTGTGGCAATTGACACATGTTAATTTTTATATATTCAATAAAAAATATTTTTTAATTTTTTTATGAGTTTTGAATATAATTTTGAATTGAGTGTTTGGTTATGAGTTGTAAGTTTTTGTATCAAATATCACATGTCACATCAAAAATTTTTACTCAATTCAAAACTCTTTTCAAAACTCATTCACCAAATAAATTTTCTATACTCAAATTATTATTCCAAAACTCACAAACTCAAAATACAATTCTATTCTCAAATCATATTTAGAAAACTCTACCAAACGCAACTTTCATTTTTTTCTGCTTCAATGGTTTCATTAAACCTATATCAAATTGAAAATATATAAAATATTTCACCAAATTGAGGATGTTTGTGCCTTCCATCAAATCATTATTCATTACCGTTGTATTTTCACCACCGGATGTCCTTCCAGATGACCACCTCAAGGCAAAATTTTGTAAAAATTTTACACTGGAAGGTCGACCGCTCAGATGACCCCTCAATTGGAGTCATAGCAACAGGTGTAGTGGTTAGGCAAATGAGTCTTGATGCCCAAACTTGTAGGTTATTTGCAAATGTCTAATTAGAAGCACTTTACTACTGGAGCAGGGTTCATCAATGGCATTAGACAATCAATAAATTGGAGATAATGCGAAATATACCGAATCAAAATGGTTTTATAGGAATTAATAACCTTTTGTCTAAAAGGGTTTGTGAAATAAATAACAATCAAACATAGACAACAACAAATATTTAAGTTCCAAAGGTTGAGATTGGTTTTGGCGATAAGGACTTTTGATCTTTTTGAGAGGCCTAGATGACATAGAAGCTTGATCAAAAAGTGACTTCCATTGATGGCTCTTGAGGTCATTCAGTTGATCTCTTTCCCATTCCATCTGGGTCAATTTTTGTGATTCTTCAATAGCTTTTTTGGATTTTCCACTGTTCCTTCGTGCTGCCATTTGATACATAGCGACCATATTCAACAAACAAAGCCGCTAGCTCTCTGGAAATTTAAATGAAAAAAACCACCTTGATGGTTATGAAAAATAGGGGATTGAGAGATTGTTTGAGATGGGTCACCAAATCAAAAGAAGAAACAAGATTAAAATCAAATTTTGTTGAAAACCCAATTGAGAAAGAGTAGTAAAATTGAATACCCATATCGTAATTTGGTCAGAGATTTAAAAAAACAATACCCAATTTTTGAATCTGGGTTGGTTTTCAATTGCCAATACTTTCAAACCAAAACAGAACAAAACACAAGAAAAACATCTCAGAGAAAGAGAGAAAGAGAGAGAGGCTTTGAGGAAGAGCAAAAGGTGTTGCTTGTTTCGCTATTTTTTTGGTGATCAATGAACAGTGAAGAGGTGGAACAAAATCAAAAGTTGAAAAAGGAGAGGATTGTTTTGTGTGAGATTTGAGAGGGGAGCGGAGGTGGGTTTATAAGAGTTTTCTCTAGAAGATCAAAAGTCCTTATCATTTTGGTCACTGATGTTGTTCCTTGTCCCATTGTGAAAATTTTACATTGGTCGATTGCCCACCCAGTTATCTGCCCGGTCGACCAGTGGTTTGATGAAAAGTCAAATCTTTCCGTTAGAGCAAGTGATATCAAAGAGAGTTTTTACTCAAATTTAATGAAAAAAGTAATGCACCGTTGGAGATGCCTTTATACACTACAAGAATTTACATTTTTGGTAACTAAATTTTTAGTTGCCAAAAGTCATATTTTAGTTGTCGAAACTTTTTAGCGACTAAATTTTTTGGTCGCGAAAGTAGTCGCTAAAGGATTGTCGGGAAAGGTAATTGGCGACTAATTTTTTAGTCGCCAAAAGTATTGAAAAAAAATTATCACCTTTTCAGCGACGAAAAATATTTTATCGCAAAAAACCTTACTTATATCTAGCTATTAAAGATTTAGTCGCCAAATTTTTATTTTGTTCATCCTATTAATTTTTTAGCTACTAAATATATTAGTCACGTAAAGTGTGATTGTGTTTTAGCTACTAAAAGTTTAGTCGCCTGAGAGAGTAATTTATATATAAATTAGGCCGAGCTGGGTAATGGGCCATTCTGTGGGCCACGGTAAGAAGGGCTGAGTAAAAGGGCCTTGTAATTAGTCCGGTCCAGAAGAGCCTTGCAGATAGTCCGGTCCGAAGGAGCTTGGTGGTTAGCTCGGTCACCACGGTCGGCGTGGTGACAGTTAGCACGGTCATACCATATTGGGCCGATGTATGTTAAGCTTTCCTCAGAACCTTGTTAGTGGTTAGCTCGGTCTAAGCTCGATGTGATTAGTCCGATCTCAGACAACACAGTTGGAATATGTCAAACCGAGATACACGCAGTGAAAGGAAGAACCGAGCTAGTAGGAGCTCGGTCTAGTCTACGGCTTTAGCATGGCCATGCTATCTCGGTGGTATTGATATCCAACCGTGGTAGAACCATCTCACTTGGTTTAAGCAGTGAGGGGGGTGTTGAAGGATAAGCATTGTCTTTCAGGAATGTGATTCCTAAGAGGACTTTGCATGGAGGAATAAGAGTCCTACTAGGATTGTGCCACGCGAAACCTATAAAAGCTCACAACATCATCTATGGAGAGGTAACACAACTTTGATTCTTGAATACACAGAGCTTTTGTTTATTTGTCTATTTTGCTGACTTAGGCATCGGAGAGGTATCCGGAACACACCTGCCGGCTAGCTCACGTTTGTGTTTTCAGGGAGTAAAGTAACGTCGTACGGAGGAGCGCAGACTTGATCAACAGGATTATAAGAGAAGGTTTATTTCTTTCCCGTACAATTGGTGCCGTCTGTGGGAATATCAGACAAAGAACAAAACCTCTTTATCAAGTTTCCCTCGCTAGTTGAATGGCGCATAACGAAGATTTGCCGCAGTCCGCCATCGACGGACAAACCCCTGAGGGGGGTAGGAGGCGCGAAGGATTACCCTCTTTCCCTCCTATGGCGGACTTAGAGCCCCAGCGACAGAATCCCCAGAGGGATGCAAGGGGGAGGCAGAACAACAGCCCTCGTCGTTTTTGCTCACAAAGTCCTGAAAAGCAAAGGCAAAGAATCGACCCTCAAGCTCTGGAGGATCGCGTAAAAGAGCAAGATGAACTAATAAGAAAGATGGCGGCGGACATGGAGGCCATGAAGCGCCAGATCAAGGGAAAATGAGTGGCAACAGGAGAGGGGCGCAAAGGCAATACGCCTCCTCGCCACTCAGAAGATTGTGGTAGACATACCACACCATCACAAGCAGAGAGTAGGAGCCTCAGGACAGGCGACATTCAATCAAGAACTTCCAGAACTCGTTACTCCAGGTCTGAGAGAACGAAATCATTGAGGTCTAAAACTGAGGGAAGTACCTATCGGCCCTCACATACGCACCAGACATCGTCCAGAAAAATGGAGTTGCCTAGATCATCCGACTTACGGACTGTGCTTGAAGAAAGGGTACGACGAAAGGAGGATGCCAGGGCACGTGACCCACATAGAGTTTCAACCCTTCAGCGGTTGGTTCCTCGGACGCATGGAAGCTTCGAGGTTGGAATGCCAATACCGCACCTTGCCTACGAACCAACAGATAAAGCATTGGCAAGACTACATAGCTCGCCGTTCGTTCCGGCGATTGAGAATGCATCATTACCTTCAGGCTTCATCCAGCCTAAATTTACCACGTACGAAGGGAAGACAGACCCTTACATGCACTTAAGCCATTTTCGCCAGGTCATGGTAGTATACCGGCGGAACGAAGCTTTGATGTGCATTCTATTTCCATCCAGCCTTGGCGACCTAGGTTTAACCTGGTTCGAAAGGCTACCAGAAGGCAGCATAGCCTCCTGGGCACAATTAGTGGAGGCGTTTGTAACAAGGTTCAGAACGAATACCAAGACGCCAGTGGAGATTGATCAGCTACTCTCCATTGACATGGGCTACAAAGAAACATTGAGATTCTACAACAGTCGCTACTGGGAGACATTCAACCAGATAGGGGACTGCCCCACCAATCTCGCCATCGTACAATACAAAAGAGGACTTCCAGTCGGAAACAGATTGAGGGATTCAATTACAATGACTCCACCCCTCATGATGGAAGCCTTGATAGAGAGAGTGCACCAACATATTCGGGTGGAGGAGGATGGCGCCCGTGCCAAGGCAAAATCTGGTGCAACAGCAACACCAGATAAGAAGACTACGGCAAAAATCAACACGGTAGAACGCTCAAGCAAGAATGGATGAGGCAGATGAGACAACGAAGAGGACCGAGATAAAAGATGGTTGAGAGTCTGCACTGACATTACCACGGTATTCAAGAAACCAATCTACCGAATTCTCAGCGAGATACGCGATGAACCTTTCGTTAAATGGCCAGCTAAATTGGGAGAGGCACAAAAGGACTACGACGAAAGATCTCGGTGCACCTTCCATAAAGAAAAGGGGCACCGCATTGAAAACTGCATGCTGTTGAGACATCATCTGGAGGAGTTAATGACAGCTGGTCACCTGGACCGGTACATAGAGGGAGGGACGCAGCTAGCCCCCCAAAACCACGATCACCCAGACGGAACACCGATTGACGCCCCACCTCAAGGCATGATAAACGTAATACATGGGGTATTCGAGCCTGAGCGAGTATGTGAGCTCAGAGGCATGATAAAAAAGGCTGAGCACTTAAGGGAGGTATTGCACAGCCCACCATTAAAAAGGGGAAAACAGAAGCCACAAACGTCATGTCTTTTTCAGACGGAGACATGGCAAGGATATATTGCCCTTACAATGATGCACTAGTCGTCACTATCTGCGTTAAGGATTACGACGTCAAGCGAATTTTGATCGATCAAGGGAGCTCATGTGAGATAATATACTATGAAACTTTCAAACAGTTGAAACTACAAGACAAAGACTTGGCACTTTCCGTATCTCTCTTGATTGGATACAACTCAATGCCAGAGTGGCCAGTCGGCAAGATAATCCTCCCAGTCAGAGCAGGAAGCATGACTAAACAAGTGAAATTCTGGATATTGAAAGTCCCTTCCACTTACAACATAATTTTGGGGAGAACATGGCTGCACGTCATGCAATCGGTAGCGTCAACCTACCATCAAGTAATGCGGTTCCCCAACGAAGCTGGAATAATTGAAGAGGTCTACGGAGACCAAATTATGTCCAAGCAATGCTTTGTCACGGTAAATGGCAGCCGAGCTGCCAAGGGGTTTGTTCAGATGGTGGAAGAGCCCGAGAGTAATGAATTGTTTGCGGATGTTGGCAAAGCCGTTGAACAGAAGGCAGTGGAAGACTTGGTACAAGTAAGCATAGATGAAAAGAACCCGGATAAGTTCTTTTTGCTTGGCTCATCTATGTCCAGCACTGAGAGAATTGAGGTCATGGAATTCTTGACCTCCAACATCGAAGTGTTTGCCTGGACGCCGTGTGACATGCCTGGCATTGACCCAAGCTTCATCTGTCACCAACTGAATGTCCACCTAACTGTCTGACCAATTATACAGCACACTCGCAGATCAACACTCCACCATGCCAAATAGTGGCGGAAGAAGTAGAAAACCTGCTAGAAGCAGGAGCTATCAGAGAGGTGCACTACCCTAGATGGATCTCCAATATAGTAGTGGTACCTAAAAAGAATGGAAAATGACATGTCTGTGTGGACTACAAAATAGTCAACAAGGCATGCCCAAAGGACAGCTTTCCTCTACCACGGATAGACCAACTGATAGATCTGACGGCAGGACACAACCGTCTTAGCTTTTTTGATGCGTACAGAGGGTACTATCAGATCGCCATGTATAAGCCAGACTAGGAGGTTACATCTTTTACGACGCCAAGAGGACTATATTGTTACAAGGTCATGCCTTTTGGCCTTAAGAACGCAGAGGCAACATTCCAACGGATGGTCACCAAGATGTTCGAACCATTGTTAGGCAGAACATTGGAGGCCTACATCGACGACATGGTGGTCAAGAGCAAGAATAAGAATGACCACCTTAGGGACCTAGGTGAGATGTTTCAGATCCTGAAGAAGAACAAACTACGCCTTAATGCATCCAAGTGTGCGTTCGGCGTAGGATCTGGCAAGTTCCTAGGCTTCCTGGTGACCAACCGAGGTCTAGAAGCAGACCCTTCTCAAATCAAAGCAATTCAGGAACTAGAGAGACCCAACTCTGTAAAAGAAGTATGACATCTCATCGGAATGGCAGCCGCGCTAAACCGGTTCATAAGTCGGTCGTCAGACAGATGTCGACCATTTTTTCAAGCATTAAAGGCCAAGTTTGAGTGGGATGAAGAATGCGACCGCGCCCTTGAAAGTTTGAAAGAATACATGTCTTCTCCACCACTGCTAGTGACCCCAATACCTGGAGAAGAACTATTTTTGTACCTGGCAGCTTCTCAGCATGCAATCAGCACAGTGTTTGTCCGAGCGGAAGGAATCCAGCATCTGCCTATCTTCTATGTTAGCAAGACATTGCTGGGCGTAGAAACCAGGTACTTACCATTGGAAAAATTGGCCTTAGCCTTGATGATGGCGTCAAAGAAATTGTCGTATTACTTCCACCCCCACACAATAATCGTCCTCATAGTTTTTCCATTAAAAGCTCTGTTTGAGAGGGCAAACTTTTCTGGACGAGTCTTGAAGTGGGCAGTCGAGTTGGGACAGTTCGACATCAAGTTCCAACCCAGAACCGCCATAAAAGCCCAAGCCTTGGCAGACTTTGTCGCAGAATTCATCCCAGGAAGTCATCATATCTGCCTAGTCGACCTGACTGATACCACCGAACTAGGGTTGGAAGTTGACGCCGAAATAGCGCAACCCCTGGTGCAGGATACCCAGTCAGACCCTAAGGCAGACCAGAGTAAAGTAAGGGAGGAAGAAGCAAACCATGCTACACCAAACCAAGACTCACCAACAAATAACGACTTGGTTCAATCAGATAGCGAGGGGCAAACAACAAGCATGGACCTCGAAGAAAACACCAGCAACACTCTTGATCCCAAGGCATCATCCAATCCCTCCACTTGTTGGAAACTGTTCGTTGGAGAGATGTGGAAGCTCTTCGTCGATGGAGCGTCCAACAGGCACGGTGTAGGACTAGGCATAGTCCTCATCTCACCAGATGGCCTAGTGGTGGAGCAAGCAGTCAACCTTGGCTTCCCAGCATCCAACAACGAAGCAGAATATGAAGCACTTCTGGCAGGCTTAAAATCAGCATCCTACATAAAGGCCACCGAGCTAATGGTTTACAGTGACTACGAGGCAAAAGGACGACAGGATGGCTAAGTACCAAGAGTTAGTCAGAAAAGAGATCAAGAAATTTGAAGTAGTGTGGATAGAGCAGATCAGCAGGGAATAAAACAGTAGAATGGACGAACTAGCAGGCTTTGCTTCAATGACAGATACATCCGTCCCACATCCGTTACTGATTGACTACTTACCAAGACCAAGCATTGAAGAACCTGAAGTAGAAGAAGTATGTTTCGCCGAACTAGGCCCTTCATGGATGGATCCCATCATAGCATTCTTAAAAGACGGCGTCCTACCGGAAGAGAAGAAAGATGCCAACAAAATAAGAGCAAAGTCGCAGCGATTTTGGCTCTCCCTATCAATGGCCTTGTACAAGAAATCCCTCACAGGATCTTACCTAAAGTGTGTCCATCCCAGCAAAGTTGAAGCGTTTTTGTTCGAGATACACGAAGGCGTATGTGGAAGCCACCTAGGGGGAAGATCATTAGCTTACAGAGCCATTTCGCAAAGATATTGGTGACCATACATGCAAGTAGATTCTGAAAAGTATGTCAAGAAGTGTGAGAAATGCCAGAAGTTCGCACACCAAATACATCAACCAGCTAGAGAGCTTCTACCTTTAACTTGTCCATGGCCCTTTGTAATGTGGGGCTTGGACATAGTAGGACCACTTCCAATGGCACCCGGCAACAGAAAGTTCTTTCTCGCAGCAACAAACTACTTCACAAAATGGATGGAGGCAATAGCACAAGTATCAATAAAAGAGAAAGATGTAAAGAAGTTCGTCTGGCAAAATATCATCACTCGGTTTGGCATACCGAAAGCTCTGATATCTGATAATGGCACTCAATTCGACGCAAAATTTTCAGAGGCTTCTGTGAAGAATACAAGATAGAGTTCTACAATTCTACACCAGCATACCCCCAAGCGAATGGCCAGGCGGAAGCATCAAACAAAGTCATCTTGGATAGACTAAAGAAAAGATTAGAGAAAGTAAAAGGCAAGTGGGCGGAGGAGCTCCCCCATGTTTTATGGGCTTACCACACCACACCACACCACGACGGTCAACTGGCGAAACACCATTTTCCTTGGCCTATGGCATGGAAGCAGTAATACCACTAGAAGTTGGCCTCCCCACCATCAGAAGTGAAAATTTTGATCTAGACTTAAATAGAGAAGCCATAGCATTGGAGCTCGACCTTGCAGAAGAAAGAAGAGAAAGAGCACTGGTTCACATTGCTTCATACCAGCAAGAGTTGTCCAGAAAGTATAACAAGACAGTGCACCCAAGGCAATTCAAGATTGGAGATTGGGTACTGCGCAAAGTAATGGGAAACACCGTGATACCTGGAGATGGCAAGTTGGGGCCCAATTAGGAAGGACCTTACAAAGTGGTCGGATTAGCAGGAAAAGGGGCATACCACTTGGAAGATGAGGACAACAAAGCCATTCCCAAGCCATGGAACACTGCCAATCTCAAACTATTTTATTTTTAGCTTTTTTTCTAAGTATTTGTAATTTTCTTTTTTCTTTCTCAATAAAACAAGTAGCCTCTTTTCAGCACAGTTGTTTCATTCTGTAAAAGATTGTTTTAGTGAGTTAGGGACATTGTAAGCATAGTTGGCCGGAATAACCAACTTTGCACCCCTCCTAAGCCTAAGATAAGGATCCAGGCTACAGGACGTTTGGTCGAAATAACCAAACACTTTGCTCTAAGTTGGCAGGAATAACCAACTTAGAAGTTGGCTGGAATAACCAACACCTCTCCTAAGCCCAGGATAAGGATCCAGGCTGCAGGACGTTTGGTCGGAATAACCAAACACTTTGCTCTAAGCTGGCAGGAATAACCAACTTAGAAGTTGGCTGGAATAACTAGCACCCCTCCTAAGCCCAGGATAAGGATCCAGGCTGCAGGACGTTTGGTCAGAATAACCAAACACTTTACTCTGAGTTGGCAGGAATAACCAACTTAGAAGTTGGCTGGAATAACCAACACCCCTCCTATGCCCAGGATAAGGATCCAGGCTGTAGGACGTTTGGTCGGAATAACCAAACACTTTACTCTGAGTTGGCAGGAATAACCAACTTAGAGGTTGGTTGGAATAACCAACACCCCTCCTAAGCCCAAGATAAGGATCCAGGCTGCAGGACATTTGGTCGGAATAACCAAACACTTTACTCTGAGTTGGCAGGAATAACCAACTTAGAGGTTGGCTGGAATAACCAACACCCCTTCTAAGCCCAGGATAAGGATCCAGGCTGCAAGACGCTTGGTCGGAATAACCAAACACCTTACTCTAAGTGGGCAGGAACAACCAACTTAGAGGTTGGCTGGAATAACCAACACTTATTCTTCAGCCAAGATGAGGATCAAGGCATGGCTGAAGAATGGTTGGCTGAAAAAACCAACACTTAGCACTCCTCAGCCGAAATAAGGATCAAGGCTGAAAGAATGATTGGCTGGATAAACCAACTTTTGTTACTCCTCAGCCGAGGTAAGGAGCAAGGCTGAAAGAATGATTGGCTGGATAAACAAACTTTTGATTACTCCTCAGCCGAGGTAAGGAGCAAGGCTGAAAGAATGATTGGCTGGACAAAACCAACTTTTGTTACTCTTCAACCGAGGTGAGGAGCAAGGCTTGTTATAATCTTCAACCGAAGTAAAGACCTAGGCTGAAGAGGTTGGCTGGCATGGTAAGAGGTATCAAGATTAAGACCGAGATAAGTATCTCGGCTGGAAACTGCTATACTTCATTCTGACTATAGTTAGAAAGAAAAACATATGCATGAATGTAAACTGAGATAACAGTAGAAAAATAAAAGAAGCTTTCATTGAAGATTCAAATCAAGTACAAAGGAGGGGCCTCAGCCCGTTTACAATTTTATTTTTGTCCAAAAGCAAAAAGAAGAAAAGTACAAAATCAAGCAAAAAGATCTTCTAAGTCAGCATCAAGAACAATCCGGTCTTCACCCAAGGGTAGCTCGGTTGTGGCAAGCACCCCTTGGTTAGGCTTGGTCGAGAGCACCGCATCAGCAGGCAAAGGTGGGATGGAGACCTATGGAGTGGTGGAGGTAGACTGGCGACCGGGCTGAGTGTTGTCTTCTGGAGCCTCATCCTCATCCTCCTCCAGAAATTTTTGCTGAATGGCAGCAGCGTACTCCGTCATAGAGCTTGGTATGAAACATGGAGGAGGATTGAAGACCTCGGTCTCAGATCCATGACCGAGCTGCGCCATAGCCCCCCTCCATCCGCATTTGAAGAACAGATCCTTCGCAGCCTCGCATTGCTTGATGTACAAGGCTTCGCCCTCTTTGAAACGCGGTTCTCCGCATCCTCCAGCTGCTTCTCAAGTTTGGTTATTTCGACATTCTTTTTCCCTTCAAGCTTGGCCAGCTCAGGCAAATATTTGTCTTTTATCACGGCTGCAGCCTTTTGTTTGTCCGCCTCAGCCGAGCTAACAAGATCGGTCAGACGACCATTCTCGATTCGTAGCTCGGCTATCTATTTCCTGACCTCTTCTAGCTCGACGATTTTTTCAGTTACCTCTGCCATAGCCTGTCTTGTTATTTTTTGAAGTTCCAACACTCGCTTATGAGCGATATGTTTCTTCTGTATAGCCTACAAAAGGATGGTAGAGCAACTCTTAAGTAAAACCAGGCAGAAAGTTGTAAAAATTAGAATGATAGAAGGAAGTTACTTACTAGCACCATGGATTTTGTGGACGAGCGAAGGGCCTTCAGCTCGGTTAGGTGGTCATGGTGCTCCATGTCGGGTGGAAGGCAAACGCTCTTGGCCAGGTTGAATGCCATTAGGTGGTCTTTTTCAGCGACCACTGAGTCAGTGTCCCGTATAGCACGGTTCTGAAAAGTGATCTTGGGAGCCCACTTGGAAGAGCTAGCTCGGTCGGAACGCTCCGGTTGTGGGTTCGGTGAAGGGCTTGGCGGAAGGATGGGACCTTCTTCATCAACAAAGCGTGGTTCGGTTGTGGAAGTCCGAGCACGCTTATTGGGACGTGATGATGAGGGTTATTGGGATAGAAGGGCCACCACGGTCTCTTGAGTCTGATTGGCTGGTGGTACCTCGGGCTGGTTTGTTTCGGTCAAGAGTGCCTTTACAGCTCGTTTCTTGGCCATCTCTTGTTCAGCGGTTAGAGGGATCAATCTGATTTGGGGCAAGTTTGGGTCCGGTTCAGGAGAGGCTTCCAACAAAAAGTCAGTTACCTTAGTCTTTTGTTAAAGCTATATCGGTAGGTCGGCTCAAAATCCAGTAGCTCGGTCCAACTTCGGTTTGGATATCGCAGCGCGGCGCGAAGAACGTTCAAATTAGGGTAGCTGTATTGGGACTTGAGAAAGTTTAAATCTGCATGAAGGAAAACAACAGTTAGTGCGGTTTTAGATGAGAAAATTGAAGTAAAAAAAAGGCATAGAATGAAGCCGAGGTAACTTTACCGGCTACACCCTTGTTCCAATTTATTCTGTCGCCAGGGATCTGGGCTTGTTAGTCCTCAAAATTTCCAAATACCCAAAGAAAATCATCATCGTTCACATCTTTGTCCGGGGTATCCTTTATTATCTTTTCACGCTGGCGTCTTATTCTTAAACAATAGACCCATCCATTTTCGGCAGAGCCTATAGAATATTGATACAAGAGCTCGGCTAAACCGAGATTAAAACCAGCCCAGCCGTTTAGCTCGGCAATACCATTTATTATACGATAAGAATTGGTGGAAAGTTAGGTTGGGCAAAGGTTGGTTTGCCTAAGGAATTCGCAGAGAAGAGGCTGTACAGGGAATCTTAGTCCGGTTTCTACTATGGACAGAAGGGTAAAGGGAACGAAGCCGTATTTTTCCCATGGTGTGATATCTAGGTCGGCGAAGGTGAGATGAACATCATCAGGGATGTTATAATCCTTTCAGAATTCAGCCATGGCACCTGGTGAGTTAACTAAGAACCTATACTTTCCCATTTGTGGTTTAAGTTATAAATAAATTAAACAGGAGTATTAGCTTGGTCGAAGTATGATGCAGAGTAGCTCGGTTGAGCGCTCAAAGGAGTGCCTAGGCAACCTAAGTCTGCAAAGTGAAAAACAAAGGTGTTATGCATAGATCGCTGGACCGTGCTAAAAGAAACAAAGGCAAGATAAGTAAAGTCCTAGCTCGGCTATGTGAGGTGCTACGGGTCTTAGCTTGATTTGAGCAAGGGGCTGTTTGCCCGGTTGAACTTTTGGGGCAGCATTCTTAGTTCGATTTTTAACTATGGGAGCTGGTTTAGCTCCAAATTTTAGTTCGGTCAGTAGTTAAGGCTTTCTAGCACGGTATTGCGCAAAGCTAAGATAGTGCGCTAGCTCGGCTACTTGAAACAGATGGTATTTAGGATCTATTAAAACTACAGGTATGGCAAAAGTTTTAGTTCGGTTTCTTAGTTCAGCCAAGAACATAGAACAAACAATATCCTAGTTCGGTTGGAGTGTGATTTTGGATCAAAGGGAAACTTGTTTAGATTGTTCATGTATACAGTGGCTATATTGCAAGGTTTCTTTTTCAGAAGACCCAAAGTTAAGCAAAAATGGAATATGTTTTGAAAAACATACAAATAAACATACTAGACGTGCAAAATTAACGGAAAGGAAGAAGATTCGAATCAACTTACCAGTTTAAGGAAAAAACACTGAAGATGGGGGTAGTATCAGCAAGAACACGAGCTTCACAGATGGAATGATGAGGAAGAATGAAGGCTCAAAACAAGAGAGCAAAAAGGTGAATAGTGCAAGCGAATGATTAAAAAAAGTAGGGTTTGTTTTGTGGAAAAGGAAGCAGAATGGCGGGACTGTTCAAAAAACGCGGAGTACGAAGACAGCGTGACAGCTGCATTTGGCTAATCGGAGTCTGCCACGTGCCTTTAGAATGGAAATCGATTCAGTTAGAGATTGAAGAGACGTTTTGACCAGACAGATTGGTAGCACGATGTAAATTTAGCTCGGTTGGAAGGCTAAAGTTTTTAGCCCGGTTAGATGGCTAAAGTTTTTTAGCTCGGTTGGAAGGCTAAAGTGTTTTTTAGCTCGGCTGGTAACAGATAATCCCTGTCATGCTGCGCAGATGGGATTAAGGGGCAATTGAGAGGGTAATTTATATATAAATTGGGCCGAGCTAGGTAATGGGCCATTCTGTGGGCCACGGTAAGAAGGGCTGAGTAAAAGGGCCTTGTAATTAGTCCGGTCCAGAAGAGCCTTGTAGATAGTCCGGTCCAAAGGAGCTTGGTGGTTAGCTCGGTCACCACGGTCGGCATGGTGACATTTAGCTCGGTCATACTATATTGGGCCGATGTATGTTAAGCTTTCCTCAGAACCTTGTTATTGGTTAGCTCGGTCCAAGCTCGATGTGATTAGTCCGGTCTTAGATGACACAGTTGGAATAAGTCAAACCGAGGTACACACAGTGAAAGGAAGAACCAAACTAGTAGGAGCTCGGTCTAGTCTGCGGCTTTAGCATGGTCATGTTATCTCGGTCGTATTGACATCCAACCGTGGTAGAACCATCTCACTTGGTTTAAGCAGTGAGGGGGGTGTTGAAGGATAAGCATTGTTTTTCAGAAAGGTGATTCCAAGGAGGACTCTGCATGGAGGAATAAGAGTCCTACTAGGATTGTGCCACGCGAAACCTATAAAAGCTTACAACATCACCTATGGAGAGGTAACACAACTTTGATTCTCGAATACACAGAGCTTTTGTCTATTTGTCTATTTTGCTGACTTAGGCATCGGAGAGGTATCCGGCACACACCCGCCGGCTAGCTCACGTTTGTGTTTTCAGGGAGTAAAGCGACGTCGTACGGAGGAGCGCAGACTTGATCAACATGATTATATAAGATGGTTTATTTCTTTCTCGTACATCACCTGAAGTCTCACATTTTTTGCTACTAAACTTGTAGTCGGCAAAAGTGTTGTTGTTTATCAAAATTTTTTTGGCTACAAAATATTTTAGTCGCCAAATGTTAGATTGTTTTTGGCTGCTAAGGTTTTAGTCGCCTAAAGTCCGATTTTCTTTTTGGCTACTAATTTTTTAGTCGCTAAAAGTCTGACTTTTTTGGCTACTAAGCTTTTAGTAGGCAAATATTTTGATTCTCACCTCTATAAAATTTCAACCTTTAGCGACTAATTTTGCTATTTGTCGGCAAATGACCATAGATGCCGACTAAATTCTTTTGTAGCCAAATATAAATCAACGGCGATGAAAATATTAGTTACCAAAAATCCTATTTTGCGACAAGTTTTTATTTTAGTCGGAAAAAAGAAATATTGCCGACTAATTTTATTTTTTGTCACCAAAACCTCATATTTGCCGACAACAAATTTTGGTCGCCAATGAGTGACCATAAAAATATGCTTATTGTTTGGCGACTAACATTTTTTTTTTGTCAGCAAAAAATGATATATGACGACTAAATAAAAAATTAGTAGCCTAAAATGTGGACTAACGGCGGCCAATATGCTTTTTAGTCGTTAAAAGTATAGTTTTTGCCGATTAAATTTAAATTTAGTCGCCAATATGTAATATTTATCGACTAAAATATTTTAGTCGTTATGCCCTAAACTAACGCCGACAAAAATAATTTTTAGTCGTCAAAAATTATACTTTTGGCAACTAAAAATTTTTTAGTTTCCAAAAGTGATAGCCGAAGTGAAATTTGTTGCAGTGATAACACACGCCCAAACTTTGAAAAAGTCATACAAGAGAAATTATCAGGCGAGTTAGGAACAACGGCGTGATTGTGTATTCATTCAATTATATCTATTTAAGTTGGGAAATGATAAGGATACCCAACAAATTACTATATTTTCTATTCAATACTTACATGGGTGTAAAATCCACACTATATGGGACACGTACTTATGTGAGTGTTATATAAAATATTTGATAAAATTTTTAAAATCTCTAGTATTTTTTTATTTTTTATTTCACTTTATTCTTTTTTTTTTTTCCTTTTGAAAAAATATGATATGGCCTCTATTATTAATTGGATAACCACTTAATATTCTGACCAAAAAAAAAAAAAAACAGATTTCACGAAAAAAAATCAGAAAAATAATCAAAATTTTACATCAGTGATCAAAATTCACTTGAACTTGAAATATACACTAGATCTAAAATTCTTACAATTTTCTCAACATTGTTCTGGTACCAAAGAGACTTCACCCCCAAAAAAACACTTCATTGACTTCTCTAGACAGGAGAGACTTCACAAACCTGAAAAGTCACCAACAGTTTAGTTGCATTTTTTTTTTTTAAAAAAAAATTTCAATAAATTAGAGAGTAATTATAAATATGATAAATATTTATATCATTAAATAAATTACTAATTTATGATTATTAGAAAGTCAATAAAGCTTATCAAACTTCTCTCCACAAACCTCAAAGGGTTGGTCTAGTAGACAAAACTTGGAATTTAAGAGTGCTCTCTTTAAATCTCAGGTTCAATATCCACTAGCACCTGGAGACAATTGTACAACTACCATTGGGTGTTCAAACACATTGAAATTTTTTATTTTATTTGATACATATATGTAATTCAATCCAAAACTTTTGGTTGAACACTCTAACCTATCTTCTTGAACACCCACCCAAGTCTACTTTCTTGAACACCCAATCTAATTCAACCCATAACCCTTTAATCAATATATATGTAATATATATATCGTGTGAAGTGAACCATATCATGTTTTGGATTTTGCTTCCTCAGCCTGTACAAAATATCTCTTTGATAAAATTGTATAATTTTATAATTCTCAACAAGTATACCATTTGAATGTTAACGTTGATCAACAGTTTTATAGCTTCTCAATTTAAACTAAAGGAGCTTTTTTCATTTTTTTTTTTGGATCATATCAATGATAAAAACAAAATATATTTATGTAAATTTTTATATCTACGTTTTATTTTTTGAAACAATGATATCAATATATTAGAATTTAATTTAATTTATTTATTTGTGTGTGATTTGAAAAGTTTAAAACAATTAAGGCTGTGTTTGGTTTAGGGTTGGAATCATAATTCCACCTGATATGCTTTTCAAAAATTGATTCCAACCCTACATTTCAAAACACAATTCACAACATGTTCCGTAATCAAAGAGTTTTTGAATTTTTGAGTCTACCCGGTCATTCGCCCGATCATCCTCCTGAACAATTTTTCAATTTTTGGGTCTACTTGGTCATCCGCTCAGACATCCTCCCAGATGTTCGGGCGGTTGACCAAAACATTCTTTTTTTTTTTTTGGTGTGTGTGTGTGCGCGCTCGCGCGCAGTTGGCACCTGTTATTTGTAACAAAAAATTTATATTTGTTTTTGATATTTTTTAAATATAGAAATTATTTTTTTAGACCAAAATGACAAATTATTTAGCCATTTATTTAAAATTAACAAAAACAATAAAAAAATAAAAATTAATTTGTCACAGTAATTTTTAAAAAATAAAAAAACATTTTAAAAAAGAGTGATTTTTTTGAAGTGAATTTTAAAAAGAGTTTAGTTATGAGTTTTGAATAGCATTTCAATAGAGTTTTGAGTTGTGTGTTTGGTTATGAGTTATAAGTTTTTTAATTAAGTTTTGAAAACATTTTTCAAAACTCATAACCAAACAACTTTTCTTATTTCAAAACTCATTTCAAAAATTCAAAATCCAATTCAAAACTCTTTTCAAAACTTATAACCAAACAAATTTTCACTTTTCAAATCATGATTCAACAACTCACAAATTCAAAATATAACTCCATTATCAAATCATAATTCTAAAACTAAACTAAACACTACCTGAATTTTTGATTGTCTATGCTTAAAAAAAATTCCTAAGGTACCCACAATGACGCTATTTTCAATCCGCGACCCTCGCTTGTGTTTGCCATGAATTGGGGCAGGCATTCAACAGTATTAGACAATTCATTTGGACCTGAAAACATTGTCTAGAAGCTTGAGCTCGCTTAAGTCTAGGAGCTTGAACTTGCTTAGAGTCGTCTTCACAAAAATGTATGATTTGATCAAAGTTCAATACCTGTTGTGGGGACATATTTTTAGGTAGTTCACGTGGCCGAGATTGTTAGTTGAGGTGCCACGTGGGTGGACTATGGTGCCGAGATATGGTGCGATAATATTGGAATTCGAGATATTTGGATAGAGGACTAGAGTCTTAGATGACATCAAGCTACCAATTTGGATAGAGATTGGACTCTTGAGGGAGTTCATCTTAATCTAAATAGTGTGAGTTGCAATAAATGTTATCCTTGTAAAGGATAGAGCCCCATTCTAGGGGAAGTTGGATACTGATCATTATAAAAGTAAGGCACTCTTGTAGGTCTAAGAGAATGCTTTATTTGAGATGCTTTTATGCTTTCATTGTTGAAGTTTAAGTACTTGTATTGATATCTGTGAGAGATAAGATTACTGACTTGATCGTCAGAGTGCCCCCGGGTGGACGAACCACCGCGGTATTCTCATATTCTTGTTGGCAGGTGTTCAGGCTTAATCTATTTTGCCGGTGCTCTCCAGCTGAGTTTCCCGTTTGGTTGTGTGGTCAGAAATCAACACCCACAATTTGGCGCCGTCTGTGGGAACTGAGTTAGAATAGGTAGCTATCATCGTGCAAGATCAACATGTCGGCAATGACTAGTTTAGCGAAAATGGAGAATGTGTCGACATTAATAGAATGAAGACCCTTTTAGAAGGGATGCAAAGATAGGGGGCATGAGCGCCCCCAAGGAGATGACTTTCAAGTATAGAAGGATCAGCCTAAGTGAATAGATCTCGGATTCTAGATCCCGGATTCCAGATCCTAGAAGACAAGATCTTAGCCTAGATGATTAGATCCGAGAAGACAACAGCTCAGCCTAAGTGAGCAGATTCTGGATTTCAGATCCCGAATCTCAGATCCCAGATCATAGAAGACAAGATCTCGGCCTAGATGAGTAGGTCCGAGAAGACAAGAGCTCAGCCTAAGTGAGCAGATCCCGGATTCCAGATCCCAGAAGACAAGATCTCGACCTAGATGAGTAGGTCCGAGAAGACAAGAGCTCAGCCTAAGTGAGCAGATCCTGGATTCTAGATCCCAAATCCCAGATCTTAGAAGACAAGATCTCGGCCTAGATGATTAGGTCCGAGAAGACAAGTGCTTAGCCTAAGTGAGTAGATCCCTGATTCCAAATCCAGATCCCGGATCCTAAATCTTAGAAGACAAGATCTCGACCTAGATGAGTAGATCTGAGAAAACAAGAGCTCAACCTAAGTGAACAGATCTCGGATTCCAGATCCCGAATCCCAAATCTTAGAAGACAAGATCTTGGCCTAGATGATTAGGTCCGAGAAGACAATAGCTCAGCCTAAGTGAGCAGATCCCGGATTTTAGATCCCGAATCCCGAATCCCAGATCCTAGAAGACAAGATCTCGGCCTAGATAAGTAGGTCCGAGAAGACAAGAGCTCAGCCTAAGTAAGCAGATCCCGGATTTTAGATCCCGGATCCCAGATCTTAGAAGACAAGATTTCGGCCTAGATGATTAGGTCCGAGAAGACAAGAGCTTAGCCTAAGTGAGCAGATCCCGGATTCCTGATCCTGAATCTCGGATCCCAGATCCTAGAAGACAAGATCTCGGTCTAGATGATTAGGTCTGAGAAGACAAAAGCTCAGCCTAAGCAAGCAGATCCTGGATTCTAGATCCCGGATCCCAGATCCTAGAAGACAAGATCTATTCCTAGATGATTAGGTCCGAGAAGACAAGAGCTCAGCCTAAGTGAAGCAGATCTCGGATTCCAAATCTCGGATCCCAGATCCTAGAAGACAAGATCTCGGCCTAGATGAGTAGGTCCGAGAAGACAAGAGCTTAGCCTAAGTGAGCAGATTCCGGATTCTAGATTTCGGAATCCCAGATCCGAGAATACAAGATCTCGGCCTACATGATTAGGTTCGAGAAGACAAGAGCTCAGCCTAAGTGAGTAGATCCCGGATTCTAGATCTCGGATCCCAGATCCCAAAAGACAAGATCTCCGTCTAGATGAGTAGGTCCGAGAAGACAAGAACTCAGCCTAAATGAGCAGATCCCAAATCCTAGAAGACAAAAAGCACACAAGATCAGACTGAAGTCGACCAGGTTCTACCTTTTGGCAGAAAACCATCTATACAGAAAGACTTTTACTGGACCTCTATTGCGATGTGTACATCCTTCCCAGGTTGAAGACTTTTTACACGAGATCCATGCAGGGGCAAATCCCTTGCCCCAGAGCTATGTTATAGGAATTTTGGTGACCCTATATGCAAAAAGATGTCGAAGCCTATGTAAAAAAGCGTGAAAATGTTGTTGAAATCCATGATTGTGCGATAAGACTAAATTGTCGTATGGTGATGTTCCCATGGTGAACATTACGAGTAACTTAGATTTATCATATAAGTAGAGTTGAATTATACTTACATATGATAGAGTTGAACTAAGTTGACGATGTTTCTAAATGAAACATGACGAATAACTTAGACTTATTATATGGCAGAGTTGAATTATATTTGTATATAATAGAGTTGAACTAAGTTGGTGATGTTTCTGAATGAAACATGACGAATAACTTAGACTTATTATATGGCAGAGTCGAATTATACTTGTATATGATAGAGTTGAACTAAATTGGCGATATTTCTGAATAAAACATGACAAATAACTTAGACTTATTATATAGCAGAGTTGAATTATACTTGCATATAATAGAGTTGAACTAAGTTGGCGATGTTTCTGAATGAAACATGACGAAGAACTTAGACTTATTATATGGTAGAGTTGAATTATACTTGTATATAATAGAGTTGAAATAAGTTGGCGATGTTTTTGAATGAAACATGACGAATAACTTAGACTTATTATATGGCAGAGTCGAATTGTACTTGCATATAATAGAGTTGAACTAAGTTGGCGATGTTTCTGAATGAAACATGACGAATAACTTAGATTTATTATATGGTAGAGTTGAATTATACTTGTATATAATGGAGTTAAACTAAGTTAAATTAACCTGGACTTGCCATATCGGCAGGGTCAAACTCAGAATGGAAGTAAGTTCATTAACAGAGAAACCAAGGTTGAAACACCTCGGGAAGCCTTTGTTTGAATTTGACTTCTGCAAAAGACCATAGTCACATGGTTAATGTGAACTTAAGTGGAACTTAGGTTCACATTAGGGGGCAGGGAGCTAGAGTGATGAACAAACTTAGAGTTTGATACTTGTTGAAATTTTCAGAAATGGGCTTAACACTTGTTGAAATTTCGGAGAAATTTACAAGTTGGAGTTAGCCGATGCAATGATGAATAAAGTATCCGAGGTACATGTTACCCGAGGTGACCAACCAAGTTGTCAAAACTTGGAAAGGGTGAAGTTTTAATAGAAGATATCATATGGAGATAAAAAAATAATAACACTTGTAAAAATATTTTTATTTTTAAAATGTTAGCCGAGGTATGAAAATGGTTAGCCAAGGCAAACAGTCAAGGTTTATCCGAAGTATTGTATCCCGGAGTTATTATACAGTTAAGGTACACATTGAAGAAATGCAAAAATATTTTGAGTTTGGAAACATGAAAAACATGAAAGAAAGCAGCAAACATGCATAGAAGAAAAGAAGGCATACATTCAACACTTGAAAGAAAATATAAGACTTGCATTCAGAAAAGAAACTTGTTCAGATACAAAAAAGCACTTCGGCTTGGCATAAGAGATTACTTGTTCATCTATAAAGACAAAAGGGGCACATCGGCCAAATATAAAGCTAGCATTTCTCAAACAAAAGATTACAGCTGCCCAAAAGTAAGAAGGAAAAGTACAAAAAGAGGAAAAACTAAAGTTCATGCATTTTCCACAGTCTTCCTGCCTTGGTAATTGGCGTTGTGTCAGCCTCGGCAGACAACTGGGTAGATTTTTCAGCTTGGACCTCGGTGTCGATCTCACGCAGTGTGTCATCTAGGCTCTTGTTGGCAGTCTCGACCTCGGCCTCAGAAGTGGTCTTTTGAACCTTATCCTCCTCATCCTGAGTCAAGTCAAGGACTTGCTCATTCAAAGTTGGGGACTTGGCCTCAGTAGCAGCTTCAGATTCTTTCTCGGCAACCTCAGCCTCAGCCTCTTCCTTGTCTCCGGCCTCCTCGTCGTCGGCCTTTTCTACTTCTTCAGCCTTATCCTCAAATTGAGAAAAAGGGACATTGAGTTGACCCATACCACGAAGGGGTAAGTCCTCGAGGACAGACATCTTTTTGAGGGCTGTCATCTAGTCAAGATAGTAGCTTTGTTGCAGGCCATGTTGACTTGTTTTTTCGGCCTTAGCAATGGCCTCGGCTTTGGCAGCAGTAACTTGGTCCACTTGCTTCATGTGCTTCTCTTTCGAGATATTAAGTTGTTGGAGGCGTGAGCATGTTGGATTGACTATAAGGAGATAGAGTGGATTGCACAGTTATGACATCAGGGATGTCAACAAGAAGGTCTTCTACGACAAGAGTTCGGCGAGACATGTCGTCGTTGGTTCCGGTGATGGTTACTCACAGATAAGGTGATTGAAAAATTATCAAGGTCTAAGGCTGGGAGCTTAGGACCTCGGGGTTTCCTATTCCTGGTTCTAGCTGCAAGATTGTCACTATCTTGGTGTTTTCACTGCCATTGAGATGGTGGGTTGATGTGTGGAGCAGCTGATGAATTGCTTGGTTGTTAGTCTAGTTCAGCTGGTAGAGTTTGAACCTTGGGCACAAAGGGAGTCTTCATAGTAATGAATGCTTCAAGAACAACGATGATGGTTTGAAGAGGCCAAGAGAAAGAGACTCTAGGGATATAGATAGAGACGAAATAGGAAGGTGAAATGGTTTTGTTAGAATTAGAAAAATATGGAAAAAAAAGTTATGATTTCCAGTCCTGACGCGCTCGTGCTGATGTCAGACGGCGGGGGCAGAACTGATGCGACATGATGGAGACGTGATTGGTACGCTCCAATCTCATGATGATCTTGATTGAGAAGTGCGATCTCAGTTGAGATATTGATCTCGATTGAGATGACGATCTTGGTTAAGATGGTGATCTTGGTTAACATGATGATTTCAGTTGAGATGTTGATCTTGGTTGAGATGTTGAATTTGAATGGGGAAAGAACTTGTTTATTCTTGGTTTCTGATGAGTTGATACTAGGATCTTGATGGTCTTGAACTAGCAAATCATGATCTCTGCTAGTAGTGCGATCTCTATCGAGATGTTGGACTTAGATGAAATGAAACATGATGGTTCATGGTTCTTGATTCTTGACGACTGGACATTTGGGTCCTTGTTTCTTGGTGCCAACGAGTCACGATCTCGGCCGGGGAAGTACATGTATAGGTTCCATCACCTCAGCTTGCCGAGGTAATAGAACCTAGGGGGTAGTTGTGGGGACATATTTTTAGATAGTCCACGTGGCCGAGATTGTTAGCTGAGGTACGACGCGGGCGGACTATGGTGCCGAGATATGGTGCGATAATATCGGAATTCGAGATATTTGGATAGAGAACTAGAGTCCTAGATGACATTAAGCTACCAATTTGGATAGAGATGAGACTCTTGAAGGAGTTCATCTTAATCTGAAAAGTATGAGTTGTGATAAATGTTATCCTTGTAAAGGATAGAGTCCCATTTTAGGGGAAGTTAAACAATGATCATTATAAAAGTAAGGCACTCTCGTGGGTCTAAGGGATGCTTTATTTGAGATGTTTTTATGCTTTCATTGTTGAAGTTTAAGTACTAGTATTGATATCTGTGAGAGATAAGATTATTGACTTGATCGTCAGAGTACCCCTGAGTGGACGAACCACCGTGGTATTCTCATATTCTTGTTGGTAGGTGTTCGGGCTTAATCTATTATGCCGGTGCTCTCCAGCTGAGTTCCCCGCTTGGTTGTGTGGTCAGAAATCAACACCCACACTTGCAATTACTCCTTTGGGGAAAATACAAAGGTATTGCAATGGATGAAGACCTTAATCATGACAATTGGAGACGTCCATTGCCACCTGATATGTTTTCTCATTTAGACCCACTTGAAGTAGATCTAATCAAGGATACTTCTAATGAGTATTTTAATTTTGACTAGGACTCAGCTTTGTGGAATCTTAAAAACAGAGATTTAGATGGTTTAGATGTCATTATATTTGATTATGTCATTCCCCCAAAGCAAAGCACATCAATGCCTTGGTCTAGACATTTTGGGGTTGATTATGATAAGGGATTCCCATCATGAAACCAAGATCTGTTCAATGGTGGTAGTGGTAGTAGTAGTACTAGTAGTAGTAGTAGTAAGATTGGAGGAGATATCCCGAGTGGGCATTGGAGGGGGTATATCGAGTGGCAGCGAGATTGGAGGGGGTACATCGATTGGCAGTGGGTTTGGAGGGGGTACATCAAATGGTGTTAAGTTTAAAATGGATGGTACGCATAAGGAAAAAGTGAGGTTGGGCAAGAGCTTCCTCCTCATTGATCGTAACCTATGTCAAAATCTAAAAGATATTGATGTATTTCGGTTCATACACCCACAGAGCTTGTCAGTTGTTAAGGTTCAAACTGAAAGTAGGGATGGCAACAGAGGGTAATTGGGCCGATATTAATTTCTCATCTCCATTTTCCTATTATAATTTTTCTTTGTTCTCCATTTTCCATCATCCATGGGGACTATCCTCCCTATCCTCTAATGGGTTTGGGTTTTCCCCAACCCAACTTGACCTCTTTTTTTATTCGCTTTTATTTTTTTATTTTTTTGGGCTCAACAACAAAATCAGATACATATTAATTAATTAATTAAAAATCTTATTTTAAAGTAATCAAATTTATAATCTTAAACAACCAAACAAGTTTTTAGTAACCAAAAAAAAAAAGAAAAAAAATAATAAAAATGCCAGTATAATTAAATATATTGACATCTAAACCATCTAAATCTCTGTTTTTAAGATTCCGCAAAGCTGAGTCCCAATCAAAATTAAAATCCTCATCAAGAGTATCCTTGATTAGAGCTACTTCAAGTGGGTCTAAATGAGAAAACATATCAGGTGGCAATGGACGTCTCCAATCGTCATGATTAAGGGCTTCATCCATTGCAATACCTTTGCATTTTTCTTCTTTTGATAGTCATCTAGTGACCGGCTTAGAGTTGATAAGAAAACCCTTTTTCAACGTAGTACAAATCACTCAATAGTGCCAAGAAAGATAAAGCAATATACCCAAAAGAAATCACAACACAAAAGGAGAATCAAAAGCCACAATCACAACAAAAGGGCATCCAAGAGCAATTTGATGAGACAAAGAAACTAAACCAGCAGAGCAATTCATGTGTAACTTAAGGGGAGGTCTAGCCTGTGTGGCTAGCTCTTTGGCTATCAAATCCCTCTTAAGGGGAGGTTTTTAGTTCCACTATTTAAGAGTAGAATAGGGGTAAAATTTAAGCACTTGCAAAGAGAGAGTGATAGTTTAATTCTCCTAAGGTTCTAACCTAACAGTTAATTATTAACTTTAACCGATAAAAAAATAAAAAATAAAACAAAAACTTAATCCCTTAATCTATTTATATTGTAATCTTTGACTTTGTCTTCTGTTTTTTTTTTCCTGTGAGCTTGAAAAATACTAATTTTTATTTTGGTGGGTTGATGTGTGGAGCAGCTGATGAATTGCTTGGTTGTTAGTCTAGTTCAGCTGGTAGAGTTTGAACCCAGGCACAAAGGGAGTCTTCATAGTAATGAATGCTTCAAGAACAGCGATGATGGTTTGCAGAGGCCAAGAGAAAGAGAGTATAGGGATATAGATAGAGACGAAATAGGAAGATGAAATGGTTTTGCTGGAATTAGAAAAATATGGAAAAAAAGTTATGATTTCCAGTCCTGACGTGCTCGTGTTGATGTCAGACGGCGGGAGCAGAACTGATGCGACATGATGGAGATGTGATTGGTACGCTCCAATCTCATGATGATCTTGATTGAGAAGTGCGATCTCAGTTGAGATATTGACCTCGGTTGAGATGACGATCTCGGTTGAGATGGTGATCTTGGTTAACATGATGATTTCAGTTGAGATGTTTATCTTGGTTAAGATGTTGAATTTGAATAGGGAAAGAACTTGTTTATTCTTGGTTTCTAATTAGTTGATACTAGGATCTTGATGTTCTTGAACTAGAAAGTCATGATCTCTGCTAGTAGTGCGATCTCTATCGAGATGTTGGACTTAGATGAAATGAAACATGATGGTTCATGGTTCATGGTTCTTGATTCTTGACGAGTGGACATTTGGGTCCTTGTTTCTTGGTGCCAACGAGTCACGATCTCGGTCGGGGAAGTACATGTATAGGTTCCATCACCTCAGCTTGCCGAGGTAATAGAACCTAGGGGACAGTTGTGGGGACATATTTTTAGATAGTCCACGTGACGGACTATGGTGCCGAGATATGATGCGATAATATCGAAATTCGAGATATTTGGATAGAGAACTAGAGTCCTAGATGACATTAAGCTACCAATTTGGATAGAGATGAGACTCTTGAAGGAGTTCATCTTACTCTGAAAAGTGTGAGTTGTGATAAATGTTATCCTTGTAAAGAATAGAGTCCCATTTTAGGGGAAGTTAAACAATGATCATTATAAAAGTAAGACACTCTCGTGGGTCTAAGGGATGCTTTATTTGAGATGTTTTTATACTTTCATTGTTGAAGTTTAAGTACTAGTATTGATATCTGTGAGAGATAACATTATTGACTTGATCGTCAGAGTACCCCTGAGTGGACAAACCACCGTGGTATTCTCATATTCTTGTTGGCAGGTGTTCGGGCTTAATCTATTCTGCTGGTGCTCTCCAGCTGAGTTCCCCGTTTGGTTGTGTGGTCAGAAATCGACATCCACACTTGTAATTGCTCCTTTGGGGAAAATACAAAGGTATTGCAATGGATGAAGACCTTAATCATGACATTTGGAGACATCAATTGCCACCTGATATGTTTTCTCATTTAGACCCACTTGAAGTAGATCTAATCAAGGATACTTCTAATGAGGATTTTAATTTTGACTAGGACTCAGCTTTGTGGAATCTTAAAAATAGAGATTTAGATGGTTTAGATGTCATTATATTTGATTATGTCATTCCCCCAAAGCAAAGCACATCAATGCCTTGGTCTACACATTTTGGGGTTGATTATGATAAGGGATTCCCATCATGAAACCAAGATCTGTTCAGTGGTAGTAGTAGTAGTAGTAGTAGTAGTAGTAAGATTGGAGGAGATATCCCGAGTGGTAGCGGGATTGGAGGGGGTATATCGAGTGGCAGCGAGATTGGAGGGGGTACATCGATTGGCAGTGGGTTTGGAGGGGGTACATCAAATGGTGTTAAGTTTAAAATGGATGGCACGCATAAGGAAAAAGTGAGGTTGGGCAACAGCTTCCTCCTCATTGATCGTAACTTATGTCAAAATCTAAAAGATATTGATGTATTTCGGTTCATACACCCACAGAGCTTGTCAGTTGTTAAGGTTCAAACTGAAAGTAGGGATGGCAATAGAGGGTAATTGGGCCAATATTAATTCATCATCCCCATTTTCCTATTATAATTTTTCTCTGCTCTCCATTTCCCATCATCCATGGGGACTATCCTCCCCATCTCCTAATGGGTTTGGGTTTTCCCCAACCCAACTTGACCTCTTTTTTTATTCGCTTTATTTTTTATTTTTTTGGATTCAACAACAAAATTAGATACATATTAATTAATTAATTAAAAATCTTATTTTAAAGTAATCAAATTTATAATCTTAAACAACCAAACAAGTTTTTAGTAACCAAAAAAAAAGCAAAAAAATAATAAAAATGCCAGTATAATTAAATATATTGACATCTAAACCATCTAAATCTCTGTTTTTAAGATTCCGCAAAGCTGAGTCCCAATCAAAATTAAAATCCTCATCAAGAGTATCCTTGATTAGAGCTACTTCAAGTGGGTCTAAACGAGAAAACATATCAGGTGGCAATGGACGTCTCCAATCGTCATGATTAAGGTCTTCATCCATTGCAATACCTTTGCATTTTTCTTCTTTTGATAGTCATCTAGTGACCGGCTTAGAGTTGATAAGGAAACCCTTTTTCAACGTAGTACAAATCACTCAATAGTGCCAAGAAAGATAAAACAATATACCCAAATGAAATCACAACACAAAAGGAGAATCAAAAGCCACAATCACAACAAAAGGGCATCCAAGAGCAATTTGATGAGACAAAGATGTAGGACAATCTTCACTGTATTTAAAAGATTTAATTCTGTTGTGTACACAACAACAATTAGAATTTAAAGAAATAAAGAAAATGAGAGAATTTGTTTGATTACAAAAATCAAACTCGAAATAAAAATAAATAAATAAAAACAGATTTTATTTTGTTACAAAAATAAAATTTAAATCTGATTTTAATAAATAAAAACAACACTGAAAATAAATTAAATAACTTACTTGATTTAATTTGTTCGAATTATTTTCTGATCAAGTCCAGTGTTTGACACTATGTCCTTAAGACAGATTCGTCCTCTCCACAGTGCTTTCAGAATTTGGATGTCTATCTCCCAGGATGAAATGATCTACCACAAACAATAGCAGCACTGCAAATTGTTTGCCTTACGAACAGACTAAGTGTTTACACTCTTTCTTTCAGAAATAAAATGCAACAAAATGAAGAATAGAATAAGCAGAGGTGAAATACGAAATTTCTGAATGAATAACATCAAATGAGGGTGGTCCTATTTATAGATGTAAAGGTGGCTCTTGGTTTTAAATTGAACAGGTATGATACCTGTTGGTTTTGAATTCAAACAGATTTGAATCTGTTAATAATTCAAACAGATAGCAAAAATCGGAAATGGCCCTATTTGGGTGTGCACTAATTCCAAACTAGTTTATTTCTGTTTGAAAACGGGAAGGGCCCTGTTTGGATGTACAGAAAATCCAAATCAGTTTAATTTGAATTCTGGATTTTATTTTACCAAAAAATAAAATAAAATTCAAATGTTTTTGGCTGAACAAGCCCAACCCAACCACATACCCGCGCCTAAGCCCAGCCAGCCCGGACGGCGGCGGCGCTCGCGTGTGGTGATTTTTGGGTCCAATGAGTCTAGTCCATAACCTCTCCCTGTAAAACACTTGGGTACCCCTTGGGGCACACCCCAAGTATCTCACCTAAGCCTTATAAACCCTTTCAAAACTTCCCACCAAATCAATGTGGGACAAGCCAATTTACAACCTTAAGGAATTTTTACCAAAACTACATTTCCATGGAGTACACTTTGATTTCAATTTCCCATTCACTCGGTAATGGTTTTGAGCAACCAAATATACCACGTGAATCACAACGCGGCATAGAACGCATTACCACTTTGGCCCGAGTAAATCGACGCTCGAGGCCCACCTAAAAAATAGACCAAACTTGAGAAAAAATTCTGATTTTACCCAAAATTTTTCTACCATTTCCAACAAAAGATAGAAACTAAACCAGCAGAGCAATTCATGTGTAACTTAAGGGGAGGTCTAGCCTGTGTGGCTAGCTCTTTAGCTATCAAATCTCTCTTAAGGGAAGGTTTTTAGTTCCACTATTTAAGAGTAGAATAGGGGTAAAATTTAAGCACTTGCAAAGAGAGAGTGATAGTTCAATTCTCCTAAGGTTCTAACCTAACAGTTAATTATTAACTTTAACCGATAAAGAAATAAAAAATAAAACAAAAACTTAATCCCTTAATCTATTTATATTGTAATCTTTGACTTTGTCTTCTGTTTTTTTTTTCCTGTGAGCTTGAAAAATACTAATTTTTATTTTGGTACTTTTCTAATATACTTTTCTCTATGAAAAAAAGAGGAAAAATCAAGTTAGCAATTCTTTACCTATTTTGAAAAGTAAGTTAAAAGTTAATTTTTAAATTCATTTTAAAAAAATATGTAAAAAAATAAAAAAATAATATAACTTAAAAAAATCAAAAAGCCAAAGAAATTGGGTGCTTGTTTGTGTGGGTCGAGATTACTAGTCGGAGTGCTTGTTTGCGTGGCTGGAAGATGGCCGCATTTATGGTGGCGAATAGAAAGGGGGGCAAGAGATAATGGTATTTGCTTGTGATTGTGATTGTGGTGCTGGAGTCAATAGAAAAAGTGGTCATGTGCAATTCACATGTATATTTTCGTCCAAAACTATAACATATTTGTTTTTAAATGAACTAAAATGATATAAAATTTAAAATTAAATTAATTAAAATTATATGAACTAAAATGATATAAAAAAAACAAAGGGCTAAAACTACCAACCTAATTTGCCCATAGAAAAATTAAGAAAGTAAAGAGATGTAGTGTCACAAGTAAACATGAGACTTATTACACATAATCCTGATTCATTTCCCATCTTGACTACTGCTCAGGATTGAAAATTATTTTTTTTATAAACTGCTTCGTCATTATGTATGACAAATTATCTAGGGATGTAAATTCCCTCCAGTTCATAATCTGAATTGGAGAGCACATTTTTGGTTTATAGGGCACATCATAAATTCTATTTTAATAATTCGAATTGTTCATTTTATAAGGTACTTTGTATATATCATTTACAAAAAAATAAAATAAAATAGATCGATTCGATAATTATAACATATTCCATTTATCGTGTTTGTTACTTAAAAAAAAATAAATGGTCTATTTTTAAAAACACAATTGTCATCCATTTTTTAAAAATTGGTGTGATGCAGCCTCATCTAGAATGATTGTGATTCATAGATGTGTTTTTGTTAATACTTTTTTTGAGTATTTTTTATAGGTTTATAGTATTACTATTGCAAAATACACTTGTCTCTCAACTATGTAACAAAGGTAAGTCAACATTATCCCATTAGATGGAAGCATCATGTAGACAATGCTAACTAGGAAAAAAGTCAATTTATTGACTTATTTGGATCATATCACCTCTCTATTTTTTTTTTTTTTTTTTTTGTACGTTTTTTCAAAAAAAATATTGAGCCAAAAAGAAATCACTTTTCAAAATAGGCCATAATAACCCATCACTATTGAATAAATACCAAAAATAATGCAGTAAGTCTAATAATACAAATAAATCAATTGGGCTAGCTCGGTTGGTTACCCTTATAAACTTCCATCAACAAGGTTAGGATCAATCTTTACTAAATGTAAATATTGATAATTTCTTCTTTAATTGTGAGACTTTTGTTGGGTTTATATATTAGTTAGATTATGATTGTCTAAGTTGTAATTTTCTACTAATAGCTAGCCTTACTTATTATGTAATTCTTTCCAAATTAAACCAAATTTAGATCTTCCCCATTACACTAAACTTTTATTTTTATTTTTCCTCTAGTTTGAACACTTCAGAGGTTGGTGTAGACCTTTTGGTCCATGACCAAGACATGCACAAAATAGTCTATGCAACCATGGAAAATCTAAACATGCCAGCTCCCCCCTACCCCACCACCCACCCACTCTATATAAACACATGGATTGGTGTTTCTCAAAAACAACAAAAGCAATATACACTAACCGAGAGAGAGAGAGAGAGAGAAGATGATGAGGAAGGTGAGTTCATGTGTTTGGGTACTAGTGTTGGTGGTGGTAGTGGTGGTGAGCGTTTGGGAGGTTCCAGTTGCGAGTGGTGCCACCACTCCTAGCCAGTGCAAGCAGCAGAGGCAGCAGCTGACAAGCTTGTGTAGGCCAGTGATATTTGGGCAGAACCCATCAGCTGATTGTTGCAGTATAGTTAGGGATATTCCTGTTGAGTGTGTTTGCCCCTATGTTACTCCAAAGTTAGCTGCCATCATTGGAGTTGAACGCGCCATCAAGAAGATTGAAGGTTGTGGGAGGACTGTCCCTCACAACTTTAAATGTGGAAGTAATCTCTCTCTCTCTCTCTCTCTCACATCCATACAGAACTAGCCCATCACCCGTGCAATGCACGAAATAATTGCAAATATTTATATTTATTTTAGATTATTTTTAATATATAAATTATGTTTTTTAAAAAATTTTATAAAAATAATTTAACAATCTTAATCTTATCACTAACCATAGTGTATGAGAGAACTTTAAAAGGGTAACTATATATAGATTGTATCTATAATTATTTGTATGAGAGATTTTAAATGTTGATCAAGGGATTTTGACCAAATCAATAAATACAGGCATGCGGAAAGACATGTGGATTGGAAAAAGTTAATAAATGCTGCTCAGAGGATTTTGACCAAATTAATAAATGTTGAGTTTTTTTTTTAAATAAAAAATTTAGAAAATTCAGATTGAGATATTAAAATTCCGACAGATAATAATATATTTGAAAAAATTATCACTTGCAAATAATAATTATAGCTTAATTTGTCGATAAATAATAAAGTGATAATTTCAAATCATGTATGCTTCCTATTATAAAATATTCTGGTCAGATTATTGCTCATTGGAGATTTGATGATTATAATTATAGAAAACTAAATCACTAACCATATTGATTGACAAAATATTTAAACTAAATGAAAATAAAATAATAATAAATAAGAAAGAACTATTAATATAACTAAAAAGCTCATGATATTATAATATAATATTTATTAAATATTATCATTTTATAACATGTGCATTTTCATAATATAAATTTTTGATAAATTATTTTTTAAAAAGCATTATGATTTTAAGGAATATATTATCTTATTAATCAATAAATGTTATGATTTCGATATTTTGAAACATAAAAATGTTTGATTTGATTTCCATATAAAATGTTTTATAAAAGTTAAGTTTAAATGTTTAAATATATTACCATATTTATTAAATGAACAGTAGTTTATTGACATGTGTATTTTTATAATTTTTTAACTTAAAAATTTATGAAAATAGAGTTAGAACTTTAAGGCTCAAACATGCCACAATGTTTTTACTTATATTATATTAGCCCATCACCCGTGCAATGCACGGGATAATTGTAGACATTTATATTTATTTTAAATTTTTTTAATATATAAATTAGGTTTTTTAAGATTTTTTATAAAAATAATTTAACAATCTTAATCTTATCACTAACCATAGTGTATGAGAGAAGTTGAAAAGGGTACTGCAGTAATTACATACAGATTGTATCTATAACTATTTGTATGGGGGATTTTAAATGTTGATCAGGGGATTTTGACCAAATCAATAAATACAGGCATGTGGAAAGACATGTGGATTGAAAAAAGTTAATAAATGCTGATCAGAGGATTTTGACCAAATCAATAAATGTTGAGTTTTTTTTTTTATTTTAAATGTTGATTAGGGGATTTTGACCAAATCAATAAATACAGGCATGTGGAAAGACATGTGGATTGGAAAAAGTTAATAAATACTGATCAGAGGATTTTGACCAAATCAATAAATGTTGAGTTTTTTTTTTAAATAAAAAATTTAAAAAATTCAGATTGGGATATTGAAACTCCCACAGGCTTTGGCGGTTAAAACCCCCTTTTACTTAATATATAGTACAGATATATATAGATATAGATAGATAGATGTAGATATAGATATAGATATAGATATAGATATAGATAATATAATATAGATAGATAGATGTGTTGAAATTTTCAAAGAATTTTGTTTATGCTGGTCTTTAATGCATTAAAGTTTAATTATGAGGGAGTTTTGACCAAATCTCCCAAAAGGCATGGGGATTGGGAGAAATTAATAAATGCTAAGTTTTTTTTTTAAATCAAAAAATTTAAAAATTAGGATTGGGATATTGGAGCTCCCACAAGGCTTGTGGGTTAAAAACTCCATTTTCCTTATATAATACTAGCATATTACCCGTGCTATGCACGGATTGTGTTTATAATTATCTATATATGTGAATTGTAATTTTTAATTTTTTTTTAATGTCTTCTTTTTTTCTTTTTTTATATTATATTAAAGTTTATTATTTTGATAATAATCATATGTGTTAGATTTTTCACGAAATTTTTTTTATGTTTGTTCTTAATGCATGAAAGTGTTATTATGAGGGATAATAATCATACACTACAAGGAAAAGTAATTTTGGCGACTAAAAACCAAATTTTCGTCGCTGAAAGTAGCACAATTGGCGACTAAAATGGAATTAGCAGCCAAAAGTCAAGTGAAGACTTTTGGCGACTAAAAGAGTTTAGTAGCCAAATGTATAGTTATTGGCGACTAAAAACAGATTTAGTCACCAAAAGTATTTGTTTTGGCGACTAAACAGTTTGGTCGGCGTTCCATCAACTATTGGCGACTAAAAGATTAGTCGCCAAATGTATAATTTTAAACAGTGGAATTGAGTATTGGCGACCAAAACTTTGGTCGCTAAAGACTGTCTTTTTGCCGACTAAAACTTTTTTAGTCGCCAAAACCTTCTGCGACCGTTTATTCGCTACAAAACTGGCGACTAAAAAATTTAGTCGGGGAAGGTAAAAAGGCGACTTTTGGAGACTAAAAATGGACCTTTTAGTCGCCAAAGATGATTTTTCTTGTAGTGATATGTGTTGGGACTTTTTAAGGAATTTATGTGTTGGATTTCAAAGAATTTTTTTATGCTTGTTTTTAATGCATTAAAGTGTTATTATGAGGGTAAGACTTGGGAGTTGGGAGAAGTTAATAAATGTTAAGATTTTTTTTAAAAAAAAATCAAAAAATTAGAAAATTTAGATTGGGAGATTGAAACTCTCACAAGGCTTGGGGTTAAAAACCCCATTTTACTTAATATATAGTATAGATTAGGGGAAGATTATGGGGTTATCTCCGACTTCTGTAAAGAATATTGCTTACCTCAACACTTTCAAAAAATATTGCCATTTTGGTTTGATTTTCGGAAATATGTTTTAGAAATTTTTTCTTAAAAAACTTTAAATGAATTTGGTAAAAGAAATAAAAAAACATTTTTTCCGTAGATGCATCGTTGCCAACAATAGCAGCCATTGCACATAAGAGTAAATGTGCAATTTTAGAAACTAAAATCACAAAAACCCCATATTTTTAAAATGTAATTTTTTTAAGTGTATTTTCACATTAATGACACATATTACATATTTTAAATACTAAAAATGTGAATTTTAAGTAATTTTTTACATTTATTCTTAATTTTATCAGAACCTGATGACAAAGTTAAGTTGGAATTAAATTGATACAATTCAAACATTGATAATCAAAGTCAATAATACTTAGTAGCTCGAATTTTCATGACTCGAATGTTTCGAATGTCTTAAAACGACATCGTTTTGGGGATAAAACGATGTCGTTTTGGTATATTCGAGTCATTCAGACTACACAAATTCGAGTCATCAAGTATTTTTTAATCAAAATGACACAATAACATAATTTGGAGACTAAAAATATAATTAGGAGACTAAAAATATAATAAATCTTATAAGCATTACGGAAAATATATATTCTTTGTGGAAAATTACATTCTTACTAAAATTTTATGCATAAATTTTCACAAAAATAACATGGTGATAACTTTAATTTTTTTTTCTAACAAACATATCTCGATGCATATTTTTTTTTAAATAATAAATTTTAATATAATTATATAATTATATTTATATAGCATTACTCTTGATGTATATATATATGATAGACTCACTAATTAAGTATTTTCTTTATGCAGGTGTGACCACTCCATGAGAAGGAACCCGCATAATCGATTAATATATGTGATCATAAATATTAATAATGTCTGCATGATGTTGTGTTTAAGAGTCATGTTTCAATATGTAAGTTTTTAGCCATTTGGAGAGGGAGTGAGAATGTGTTTTATGTAAACTCTTCGGAATAAAATATAATAAATAAATCAAATTATTTGATGATAAATTGAGCATGTTACATTTATTTATTTATTTAGAGATAAATGTGATAAATTAAAATTATTAGATCAATTTTATTTTTTGTGTCAATAATATATATATAAAATTTTACAAAATAAATTATTAAAATCATTAAAATAATACTCATAATAAATTTAACCATCCAAATAATACTTTCTTTTCCAGATATTCAACGAGAGAAAAGTAAGTCAAGTCAACTTCAAAAGACCACACTAAGCCCTCTCGTCAATTTGGATTTGAGGCGTTTGGGCCCTCTTCTTCTTTCCTTCAACATCAAGGTATTGGTTACGGATAGAATTAAAAACAATAAAAATAAGAAGAAGAAAAATATACATATTGATTTAATAAAATCTATCTCCAAATAAAGGGTTAATTACAAATACATCCTTAAACTTTACTTAAAATACGAATTGTCCCATTTGGTTTAGAAAATTACAAATACATCCCTGTCAGAATTTTTTATTTAATAGAATTAATTGAAAAAGTAAAATTTCTAACTGTTTACCTATACAATAATAAAATTGTTTGAATTATTAATTGAAATAAAATTTTAACGTTATTAAAAATTGTTAATTAACTTGATAATTTATTAATAAAATGACATATTTGGTATGAAATTAAAACCCTTATGGAGCATAATGTAATTTCTAGAATCACAATAAATAATTTGTAATTTCAATAAATCTCAGAGAATGTATTTGTAATTTATCCTTTATTGATGATGAGAGCGTCGAGTGTAAACACTCTGGTGATCCCATCTTGTGGTTTGATTTTGTATGTGTAAACTAGTAGTTAACTTGTACAATGCACTAGATAAAAAATATTAAAATAATATTTCATAAATGTTAAAAAATTATGAGGACAATTATTAAAAAAACTCTTAAAATTTGAGTCTTATAACAAAATAAATCTTAAAATTTTAATTTTGTCAATTTAAATTCTAAATTTTTAATTTATTTTCAATTTAAATTATTTGTCTATTTCTATTAAGTAAAATTAATGAAAGAAAGGAGAATTTCAGCATTAAACTCAATGAAAAATGCATTTTAGACATTTTATGTATCTGTATTGAGTTTAATGAATAAAATATTTTTCTTCCTACTTAATGAAAATAGGTGAATGGTTTAAATTGAAAATAAAAAAAAAACTAAATTTAAATTGACAAAAATTGAAAACTCGGAGTTTATTTTGTTATAAGGTTAAAACCTTGAGAACTTTTTTTATAATTATCCCAAAATTATTTATGTGTATATTTATATAGAAGTAATGTATTTTTGATGTATGCGATGATCTAGAATAATCTTAATTCTATTTTGTTATAAAATTATAACTTAAATAAATATATTTGATTATTTTAAATTGAATTATTTATGTGTACCACCTATAGGTACATTGACATAAAAATAATGATAACAAGGAATCCGGACATAGCGTCATTACCCGAGGTAAAATAAAACCACATGATAGTCTCAGGTCGAAATAGAGACTCGAACCTATAACCTGTTAGTGGCATATATATTTAGGAGTGCTTGCGGTTCGACTTAGGACAATGTCATTTCTGATTTAGATCCGGCTGTATATGTGCGGTTTGAGAAAAATTGAATTTATAATTGTCTGCAGTGCGGGTTGCAATTTATACGAATAGGGTTCGCGGATGTACGAATGGTTTGCGGATTGAACTTTTTTATTTAAAAATTTATTTTTGGGCCTTTTTTTTTCCGTTTTGTAAATATTTGTTTTGGGTCATTTTCTAAATGCTCAATATTAATAATTAATGAATTAAAACTTATAAAATTAAAAACGCAACAAAATCAATTCCGAATACAAGCAAATCATTCAAAATCCTAAACTAAATTATCAAAATCATTCACTGCCCAATAACACAATTAAAATAAAATCATTCAAAATCTTAAACTTACCTAAAAGTAATTCTTCATTAACTTTTACATTTATTCAAAATGCAATAATAAAATAACAATAAATTGTTGTCAAACTTCATCCAATTCAAACCCATTGAATAAAACAAAAATATTTGCAAACTCGCAAACTCGATCATAAAAAATAAATAAAATAAAGTCTAAGTGCAGGTGGATTCTTGTGGGTGTGGGTAAAACCCACAACCCGCAATAATCCCATATTCCAAACTGCATCTGTCTGTTTTGTGTCTACGAAACCGCCTATTTGTATGCGGATCGATTCGAGTTATGCGATTCGGATAACTCTATACACAACCCTATATATACCTATGGAATTACTATTTGAGTTAGCCATCACGAGTATTTTAAAAATATTTAATTGTTGCATTGTAAGTAATCAAAAAATAATAATTTTTACCCTATCACATTATAAAAATGTAACTTAAATAAATATATTTGATAATTTTATGGGGATTTTTTTTAGGATCCATGATATTAAGAGTTTATAGCATAAAGGACATTTTATATTTTCATAATGTCTAAGGTCCCTCAAATCGATCCAGAGAAAATTCAATCCAAAGAATTTCTCTGGTCCAAACCAGAGAAATTCTCTCTTATTTACTTATAATTTTCTTTGATTTGTTTACCACTTTCTCTGCATTCAACAACAACAACCATCTAGCTTTAAATAAATCCAAGTCCAATCTACCGCTATACTCTACATATATGGATGACAAGAAACAAAATAGAAACAATAAGTTCCTCACGAATCCATAATCAATTCTCATATTATCTTATTCTCAAATCCAAATCCCCCAAAAATTGTGGATATATATATATATATATATATACATACATACAAACACACATGGAAGGTGAATGGAAGTCACAATGATTCCCTAAGAAATCTAGACGAGGTGTTTCCACCGGAGACTAGACAACATTTGATCCAAGTTTCCAAACTTATATTTTCCACGCGGCAATTCTGCTCGTCCTTCATTATTGTTGCGGTGGATGCTTTATCCTAACACTGAAATCTATCGTTTGTGGTTTGGGCCGCAGCACATTCAATGGAGGGAAGCTAGTTGTGAAGATGATGAAAGCACTAGGAAGGAGTTATATGAAGATTCCTAAAGAGAGAGAGAGAGAGAGAGAGAGAGAGAGAGAGAGATATGAGGTTTGATTTGAGAGAGTCAAATTTCTCTATGATATATGAGTGTGGGATTGAAGATCTTTAGACATTACAAAATAATATTGTGCATCTCTTTCATTACTAAAAATGGGAAAGAGACTTTAAACTAATTTTTCTTAATTTTATATCATAGTAAAGTAAACACTCAATTTGATAGTAGAAATAATGATTAAATTGAAAGAAATTTAATAATTTAAATTAAAGAGTGATTTAAAATATTTAATTTATTTTTATTTATTTATTTTGCAATTAAAGATAAGTAGAACTCAAGAGATACAAAAAAATAAAATAAAATAAAATTTGAATAGAAACTTAACAGCAACTGAAAAGTCTTTTCTTTAAAAAAAAAAAAAAGTTATGTATTTATTGAAGTTTTCTAATTTGTGTCAATGGAGCTTTTTTGATAAATCCACTTTCTAAAAGTTTTATTCCATCCAACCCATATTCTTTTTGACTATTTCATTAGGTCCTATTTGAGATAAGAAGACCAAAATACCCTTTTCATCTACTTATGTTCCATTTAGTTCACATTATTTTCTTATGTTTCAATAAGTCCTATGGGTGACATAATTATCAAAATACCCCTAATGTGAATGTTCACACCGTCAATGTGAATGTTCATATCGTCAATGTGTAGGGGCCTAGCCCATGTCGATCCTCGTGGGTGCCCGGAAAAATTCGAATCAGGCCGGGCCGGGCCCAGCCCATTGACAATGTGAATATTCACATTGACATGTTAACATTCACATTAATAGGAGTGTAAAATTGGCTCGCGTCCCGTGGCAGAGCGAAACCCGCCCGCGGCCCATGGACGGCCCGGGGAGGGCCCGGTCCGGCCCGTTGACAATGTGAATATTCACATTGACATGTTAACATTCACATTGATAAGAATATAAAATTGGCACGCGGCCCATGGGCGGTCAAAAGCCCACCCGCGGCCCGGGGCAAGCCCGGCCCGGCCCGTTGACAATGTGAATATTCACATTGACATGTTAACATTCACATTGATAGGAGTGTAAAATTAGCCCGCGCCTCGTGGCTGCCTGAAATCCGCCCATGGCCCGTGGACTGCCCGAGGCGGGCCCGGCCCGGCCTGTTGACAATGTGAATTTTCACATTGACATGTTAACATTCACATTGATAAGAGTATAAAATTGGCCAGCGACCCAGGGCAGGCTCGGCCCGGCCCGTTGACAATGTGAATATTCACATTGACATGTTAACATTTACATTGATAGGAGCGTAAAATTAGCCCGTGCCTCGTGGCTGCCCGAAACCCGCCCACGGCCCGTGTGCGGCCCGGGGAAGGCCTGGCCATTTTTTTAATTCTTTTTAATTTTTTCTACCAAAATTTTATTATTTTCCACAAAAAAAAGACACTAGGCCTCGGCGCGGGCCGGGCCTCGGACCGAGCCTTGAATGGGCCTTAAGCGGGCCAATGGGCTGGGCCGGGCTTCAAAGTGATGACCTAGGCCCTAACCTAGGGTCTCGAACATGCTCGGGCCCGGACCGAAACAAGCCTGCCCCAGGCCGTGGGTGGGCTTCGTGCAGCTCACGGGCCGCGGGCCAATTCTATATTCCTATCAATGTGCATTTTAACATGTCAATGTGAATATTCACATTGTCAACGGGCCGGGCCGGGCCTATCCCGGGTAGCGAAAAAGCTTCGGGCAGCGGGCAAATTTTACACTCCTATCAATGTTAATGTTAACATGTCAATGTGAATATTCACATTTACATGGGTCGGGCCAAGCCCGCCTCGAGCTGTGGTCGGGTTTCGGGCCGCCCACGGGCTGCGGGCCAATTTTACACTCTTATCAATGTGAATGTTAACATGTTAATGTGAATATTCACATTGTCAACGGGCCGGGTCAGGCCCGCCCTGGGCCGCTGGCCAATTTTATACTCTTATCAATGTGAATGTTAACATGTCAATGCGAATATTCACATTGTCAACGGGCCGGGCTGGGCCCGTTCTGGGCCGCGGGCCAATTTTATACTCTTATCAATGTGAATGTTAACATGTCAATGTGAATATTCACATTGTTAACAGGTCGGACTGGGCCCGCCCCGGCCTGCCATGGGCCGCGGGCGGGCTTCGCATCGTCGCGGGCGGACGCGGGCCAATTTTATATTCCTATTAATGTGAATGTTAATATTTCAATGTGAATATTCATATTGTCAACGGGTCGGGCCCGCCCCGGCTCGAGGGCGGGTTTCGGGCCGTCCACGGGCCAATTTTACATTCCTACCAATGTGAATTTTAAAGTATGAATGTTCACATCATTAAATTGCTAACCGTTCAAAAAATATTTATAAGGGTATCAAAATTAAATATAAGGGAATAAGTGTCCAAGAAAATAGTGTAAATTAAAAAAATGGACTTTATGGAATAAAACTATATATACATGGGACTAAATGGGTTAAAAAATTCATTATTGGACTTCTTGGGTTAAAACACTTCTAAATGGGATTTATCAATAAAAATCCCTTGTGTCAAATGTGTTTTTAATTTTCAAATTCAAAAATCAAAATTGCAAAAATAAAAGAAATAAAAAGAGGGCAATTAAAAATAATTGCAGAAAGATGGGTAGATTAAAAATAATTACAAATAGGTGGATTTCCCATGTGAATTAATGAAATTACCTTTTCCCTAACATCCTTCTTTTCTCTTCCCATTTCCTCTCATTACCTCCGCTACTTACCACTATCAAACACCACCACTTGCCGCCACCAAACAACACAACTCTTCACTGGACACCAACATCCATTACCGCCACTCTCTCCCATTATTATCTCAAACAAAATCTTAAAAATCACAAATAAAGAGAAAATATTAATATGTATAGAGAGGGATCATATATGGTGGTCTTTAATCTATTTAATTATCTACCATTCCTTGTCTTAACCATTGAAGCTACTTTGCTTCTGATTTTTAGATCTAGTTGAGGCTAGAGATAGGTAAATGGTAGATTAGGTTGAACAGAAAGGGATGGCAGGGCTAGGAAGCGGATTAAGAGTTGTAAGGTAGTGGGATGGCGACCTAAGCTCTTGAAGATGGTGGATAGAGGAATAAATGGTCATCCATTGAGAAAGTAGGTAGAAGGAAGTCATGGTGGTTGTCTGCAATGGCTTCGATAGTAGTAGTAGCGGGGTGGTGGCAACGACAGTAGTAGTGGCTATGGTGGTGGCTACAGTGACAATAAAGGTAGTGGTAGGTCGATTGAGAAGAAGAGGAGAAATGAGGAAGAAGAGGTTAGGATCTTCTTAGGAAGTTAGGAGGAGAAACAAATAAGAGAGGAGAGGCAGAAAAAAGATGGATTGTTAGGGTTTTTTTGTCTCTTAAAATTTTGATTCAATCAGATTGTAATGATTTTTATATTTTCATTTATGTTGTAAAACACTGTGCAAATGGTGAGAGAACCAAAAATTAATCTCTGAGATTTGTTTTGATTGAACTTTGAAGAGAGAGAGAGAGAGAGAGAGAGAGAGAGGCTTAAACTTTCATAATTGGCATAATATTAGAGATTTAGAATTGTATTTAACCTACACTTATATATAGATCTAAATCTAATCTAATGATTGACAATAAAACATTTAAGATTCTATGGTTACTAGCTTTAGGTTGTATTTGGATTACCTTTGAGTCAAGAATGAGTTCCTATATACCTGTTGAAACAGATTTTACATGGATTAGATGGATTGTGTTTGATTTACATGTGTTTAACCTTAATACAACCCTGTTATTATTCCTATTATCGAATTGTGTTATATTCGTGTTTGTGCCAAAAAAAATCAATCCTAACTCTTTAAAGTAGGTTGACCACAATGGCTTCTATTTAATTTCATTTTGTTTTATGTACTATTTATTTATTTATTTTTTTGGACCTTGTTAAAAAGATAATCCCTGCAATGTTCGGGCCAAACGTTGTTTGAGTTCGTTTGGTTTGCAAATCTTGGGCTTTATTGTTATAAAAAGACGAAACTTAAAAAACTCAAGTGTGACCCATTTCGAACCTGGGCTGGGCTAGTTGTTATAAATTAAAGAATAGCCCCTATAAATTGTTGAAATTACATTTTTACCATCTTCTCCTTTCCATTGATCACCAACCCGCCTCTCAATCCGTACCCTATATTGCCCTTGTCCGAGAGAAACCTAAAAAACAACAGGAGCTTCTATTTGCACACACCACTTTCTCTCTTTCCATACATTTAATGATATATTTTTTTATTACATCTTCGTTCTAAAATAAAATTACGAAAATATCCCTTTCTTCTTCAACTAAACCCTTACGCTAATCATCTTCGTTGCTCGTCGCTCACTCTCCCTAATCCCTCTTTTCTCCCATCAAAGCCCCTTTCCTCACCCTGTGCCCCTCTGCAGCATCTCACTCACCCTCCCCACCATCTGCAACTCTCTCTCTCTGTGTATGGCCGCCAAGCGAGTTGCCGCCACCTCTACTTTTTGCCTCCTTCGAACTAAACACATTGATTCGAAAGTACAGTGTCAAACCAATGTGTTTTGTTCGTATGTTAAAGGTCAAACTAGTGTGTTTTGTTCGGATGTTGATGGTCGAATCGATGTGTTATTTTCGACCATGGTTTAACGAACAACGAGTGTTCGACGATGGTGGTAGTAGTAGGGGCCAGGGGTGGTGGGCAGAGGGGTTGGACGGGTGTGTGGGTTGCGATGGTGGGTGGAGGGGAGGGAAGGTGGGTGGATTGAGTGTGTTGGAAAGTTGTGTGTGTATGCTTTAAATATGGGGGTATAATTGGAATGAAAGTGTGTGTAATGAGTAAATATATATATATATATATTTTTAGGTGTGTGAACTAAGAAAGATGTATAGAAAGAGGAAGTGGTGTATGCAAATAGAAGCTCCCAAAAACAACTTGACACAGAGCTCAAACAATCTTTAGCTCATACATACATACATACATCTCTCTATATATATGTAGAGAGAGAGAGAGAGAGAGTGTGTGTGTGTGTGTGTGTGTGTGTGTGTTGAGAGCGTGTAAAGAGAAAGAAATGGAGTGTCAAGAACAAGAGCAAGAGCATGATGTGTACGGAGGAGAAATACCTGATGAAGGAGAGATGGATGCCGATGTCGAGATGTCTAGGGCTGAAGAGGAGGAATCTAACTCCAAGGTCCTCTCTCTCTCTCTCTCTCTCTCTCTCACACACACACACACACACACACACACACATGTAGTTTGCCCTAATCTATTTTGTTGGTGTTTTAATAGGACTTGCAGGACATAAAGAAGAGACTCAAGGAGATAAAAGAAGAAGCAGGCGCCCTTCGTGAAATGTAGGCCAAAGTCGAAAAAGAAATGGGCGCCGTTCAAGGTCCTTTCTCCCTTTGTGTGTGTGTATATATATATACTCCCTCCATCCTAAAATATTAGTCCCTTATTCCAATTTTCATTGTCCCAAAATATTAGTCCCTCTTCAAAAATCAAGTACAAAAATAATATAAATTTCTTATTTTTCCCTTCTTTTAAATTCATAAACAATATAAAAATTACAATTATGACAGTGATATTCTCCAAAAAAATGTACCATTAAAGGGTAATTTTAAAAAATTAACTTTTTTAAAGTGCAATAATTGTACTACCAAAAAAAGTTGAATTCCCCAAAAGGGACCATTATTTTGGAATTGAGGGAGTATAAGTATTTGGGATCCTTTTATTTGTTTGATGTGATTTCTATATTCAATCTCTGGTTATGCTTGTTTGTATAGACAACAAACTAGAAAAAAAATTATGAGGAAAATCTAGCTTTGGGGTTGGAGTAGAAAATCTAGACATTTGATCTCGTTGTTCTAGATTTATGTGACTAATCCGTGGTCTTAGTTCAGCAAAGTTGGATGAATTGTTCAATTATAACATATGGATTATAATTGATGAAGAATTGTTAAAAGACCCAAAGTGTTGACAACTATTGTTAATAATGCTATTCCAGTTTTATTGGATTCTGATGTAGTTTGAGGTTACACAAGCAAATGGTGATTCTCTTAATAGCATTATAGCACTGATCATATACATTGTAGTATATAAAGTTCAAGAAAATCAAAGGAATTAAGCTAAATATGAAAGGATGTTGTGCCTCTAATTCTATGTTAAACACATACATAAATTTTTTTGTTTGATAATCAGGTATTTGGGTAATACGTTAAACACATACAAAATTTATCAAACCAAATAAAAAAAATAAAACCAATTTTACAATTTATACATGCTTGGGCTTTTTTTGGATTATAAGCCTTTTTGGAGAATCTTTATGTGCATCATTCGTGTCTTTGTGTCTAGCTTTATAAACCATATCTATATTATACTATGAAGGTAATGCCCATTTGGTGTAATCTTGTTATGAATAATGTTGCATTTGTTTAATTCCTTTAATTTCCTTGACAATTAAGGAAGGACAACATTTAAGTTGATCATAAATATGGAAAATTTTCTATTGCCAGCTCATCCATTGTAGAAATCACCTCTTAACATGATAATTCCTCCCTTTGTTTCCCTAAATTCCTCACTAATTTATGGAAATTACCACAACTCTCCACTCATATACACAAATGTCTAGAAGTTCTTAGATTAATGATTAGACGTGTCACGGATGAACCATGTATTATCCTTCAAAATGTTCTTATTTTGGTACATTATAAAACTTTGTTATCACTTGAAATTTTGTGACATAAGTCCTATAATTTTCAAAATTCAATTGTTAGCTACGGAGAGATAAGGGAAGAGAAATATATTATATATATAGGTTATTTTTCAAAAGTCTTATTCATTAGTGTTATGTTCCATTTAACCCATCTTTTTAAATATTCCATTAGGTTCTATTTGGAGTAATATGACCAAAACACCCTTCCAAACTTTTGCGCATATTTCTATTTTGAAAATAATACACTAAAAAGTAACAACAATCCCTCATTCTATGGAGAAAATCTCTTCTTTATTCCATGGAAAAAATCTCTCACATTTCCAAAATCCTAAATTTTTTACCTTCTAAATCGCCTATATCTCAAATAAATGTTGATGTAAACTTTCACATTATAAATGCATACTACTAGTAAATAACATCTCATGGAACCATACACACACTCAATGTTGTGTGTGTGTGTGAACATTAACATTGGGTGCAACTACCTCTTTGTATTACATAATTAATGTGAACATTCATATTTCTGTGTACACACTATGCTTATAACCAAAATAACACATTATTGTTTGTGCTAGTATGATTATTTTTGAATGTGAATATTAAAATTGATTGTGTTTTGTGAGTAATTGATTGTTGATGTTGTCTTGTTGTTTTAGTATTATAGAGACATTGTGAACAACATTCACATTGTTGATAGTTGCTTGTTATTGTGTACACATAACCATTGACTTAGTGTGCATTGCGGTAAATGCAATATTGATGTAAACATTTGCATCTCTATGTTAAATTGTTAAGATACACAATATGTTGTAACCAACATAACATATTGTTGTTTGTGCTTGTATGACTATTGCTGAATGTGAATAATAACATTGATTACAACACCAATTTCAACACATTAAAATCTGATAATCGACAACAACAATTACTTCAGTAGATATGAACGTTCACATTACTGAAATACCCAACCAATAAGCATACACATACTGATATATAATACCATATCAATCCATCTCGAAACGGGAAAGTTGAATCCAACTTTAATCAATTATTGAACAATCCTGAACGTTCATTCCTACCAAACATTATTGAACATAAAAAACTTACCAAACGCATACCTACATGCAATTGCAAAACAAAAATGATGCCAACCTTGCCCCTATGATCTTTTAATGGAAGAAAACAAAGCTTTGAACTGCAACAATGGAATAACATAAAGTTTCGAACCACAACAATGGAAGAATACATAGTTTTGAACTACAACAATGGAAGAACACAGAGTTTCGAACCGCAACAATGAAAGAACACAATATTCTCTCACACACACACAACATTGAGTGTGTGTATGGTTAAGTTCTTAAAATTATTAGTATCGTGTTCTGATTGTAAAGTTCTTGTCTGTTACCATAGTTGTCAAATTGGGATTCGAATCTGTGGGTGCTGATTTCCGACCGCACTGCCAAACAGGAACTCAGCAAGAGAGCACATGCAGAATAGATTACGCCCGAACAACCTGTTATAGAAAGATAAGACTCTAGCGGTGGTTCGTCCACCCAGGGGCACTTCGACGATCAAGTCAGTACTCAGTTATCTCTCAAAGATACGAACAGTGCTTAACTCACTAGCCAGAATATAAAACAGCGTACCTTAGACCCATGAGGATGCCTTACTTTTATTGCCAGCACTAACCTGATCCTTGTAAAAGCCTAGCTTCAATGGACTCTGGCTCAATGCTCATCCTGGACTCCCAACCAAATAGAGATAAACTCCCTAGGAGCCTTATCTTTATCCAGACTAAGGTCTTTTCCCATTCTAGGACTCCTATCCCTTATCCTCTCATCTCGGATTCTGGTATCTCCACAGATAACCTCGGCATAGCCGATATCACCTCAGCAACATGACCAAGACACGTAGCATCTTGGCTGACACTCTGGTGCCACCTTGACCACGTGATGTCATTCACAAAATATGTCCCCACAACTGCCCCCTAGGTTCTACTACCTCGGTATCCTGAGGTGATAAAACCTACATCGTTTATCCACATAGCACGTCGGCTAAGATTTACTCCATCCTTCATGACCAGGATCATCACATGTCAGCTTGACATGACCAAGACTCTACAGTCCACTTTTGTTAAAGACCAAGAACCAAGAACCAAGTTCTTGAAGTTCCTTAACCAGGACCGTTCCTCTAGTTGTGGTTCTTGCTTTATTAAATCAAGAATTCCAAGAGTTCTATCTGCGCATGAGCTGTCACGCACGGTTTTCTCAACCATTATATCCACGCGTCCTTTTCTCATTGATTCGTACCTGACATGCGCCATCAGGTCGCGTCGCTTCTGCGCACACTGCCTAACAGACACATTGTCCTAAGAATATCATTTAAGCTTTGCCGCCTTTTCGTGGTTTAACAAAACATCCCACTCTCTCTCCGTCTCTTCACTTTTACATTCTTCGTTTTCCCCTTGCGTTCAAGTTTTTCTCTCTCTAACCAAACCCCAACCTCCATTGTTGTTTCTTCGAGTTTTCTACAACCGTACTCCGTTCATCTCTTTTGGCAAAGCTTTCTCCATTCTGCTCCACTTATTTCCGCCGTCTGACTCCGGTGAACCTCAACCTCGGACCTAACTGGTGAGTTCTTCGTTCTTTTTTTTATTTTCAGTTTCAATCTTCCATGATTTTGAATACGCTTCCCCCTTTATCATCTGTCCGTTTTTTACTATTGAACCACTTGGGTGTAAAACATGCTTGTTTGCGATTCGATGTTGTTCAATCGGTCTCTGAATCTATATATGCACACACGAACTGTTCACATGATGTTTTAGCAATTTTGCCACTGTTCTTTGATTTTTGCACGTTTGCACACGCTTTACACAGTGTTCTTGAATTTCTGTTGGTTTTCTTGAGTCTGAATCATTGCTCTTTTCTGTTTTTCTTGTTTATTTCCAGATTCTTGCCATTGATTCGTGTTTCCATATAGATTTAGGCTTGCGTTTTGATAGAGAAATCACACACTTTAGGAACCTTGAAACAAACTCCCCTACATCTTGAAAAACACTTGCCCCAGTTCTTGTTTAGGGTTTTAACCGAGGTCCTCCAAACCCATATCAACCACTCTCTTTTGAAATCTTACACCTTCCTCTTTTAGCCAAGGACAGCGCGCTCGATAGCCTGGAGGTTGGTGCTGCCATATCCACCGTTGTTCTACTCCCAGCCGACATCAACCGGATGACCGAGCTTTCGGAGTATGAAAATTACGCCATGATGATACATCATTGTGTCTTGGTAAGTCTCAACACTTGTAATTTTTAATCTAACTTCAATTCTGGTTTTTATACTTAACGAATCTTGTATTCTTGTAGGCTATCTAGCAGGGTCACTCTCTTACAGTCAAGTCTGCTGACTTCAAGAAAGAGTTGACCCAAAAAACAAATGAGGCAGCGAAGCTCCTATTTGTACTAAATAAATATAAGGCTCGTATCCGAGGTTTATTGGATCAAGCCAAGGCTGCTGAGCTTTCTTTGAAGATAGCTGAGGACCACGCCCAGGCTACAAAAAATGTTGCAGAGGTTGCTCAGGCTGAGGCAAAGAAGGCCAAGGAAAAAGAGGCCTAGGCCCAAACCGAGCTTTAAATAGCTCTGGCTACAAAGGAGGCCGACATCAAGGCGGCAGACAAGAAGGCTTTTGCCGAGGGGGCAGCCGACTTCCGCGATGAATACAAAAAGCAAGTTAAATAAGCATGCAACAAGGGTTACACCTTTGGTTAGATGGCTGCCCTGAAGGAATTGGCTGTTCCCGAGGATTCGCCACTATACGATGCCAGCCGCCTTGTTTTACCACTCCCTCTTACTTCAAGTCAATCCGAAGACGAGGCTGAGACAGAGAAGGATGTTGAAGCTGACAAGTTTGGTGGAATAGTAGCTACTGGGGCCAAGTCCCCAACTCTGAATGAGCAAGTCCTAGACTTGACTCAGGATGAGGAGGACGAGGTCTCCAAGAGTGCCTGTCCCAAGAAGAGAACGTCCAAGGTGCATACCACCGAGAAGAGCCTCCATCAAACTCTCTAAGAAATTGATGCCAAGCTCAAGGCTGAAAAGACTGTTGAGAAGATTTCTAGTTGTCTTTTGAGGCTGAAACACAGCCAGCCACTGACGCCGAGTAGTTTAACTAGAAGCTTTTATTTCTATACTTTGTACTTTTTCCTTTTAGCTTTTGAACAATGTTAGTTTTAGTTTGGCTAATGTGCCCTTTTTGTACTCCATGCAAGTTGTCTTTTGCTAGGCCGAAGTGTCTTTTGCAAGTCTTCTCTTTTCTTCTAAGTGTTGAATGCCTTTTTCCCTTCTATGGAAGTTTTACTACTTTCATACTTAGAATATTTATGTACTGCTTCAAAGTATGCCTTGACTGCACAATAACTTCGGGATATAACACCTCAGATATAAACCATGAATGTTTTCCTTGGCCAACCATTGGAATACCTCGGCTAACACTCAAAAGTAAAGAATATTCTTGCAAGTGCTATTCTTGTATCTCCATATGTTACCTTCTTTTAAGACTTCACCCTTTCTAAGTTTTGACAACCTGGTTGGTTACCTCGGGTAAAATGTATCTCAGATACTTTTTCCACTATAACCTTGGACCACTTCAACTTGTAAATTTTTCTAAAATTTCAACAAATGTTAAGCCCATTCTAACTTGTAAATTTTGTCTATAAAATTTCAATAAGTCTCAAGCACTTCAAATCAAGCACTTCAAATTTTCAAGCTTATTCTTCATTTTTCTCTAGCTCCTTGCCCCCTAATGTGAACCTAAGTTTCACTTATGTTCATATTAAGCGTGTATAGTCGTTCGCCGAAGTCATATTCAAACAAAGACTAGCTGAGGTTCTCAACCTTGGTTTCTCTGTTAACCTAACTAAAATGCCCTTAGTTCCATTCCATGTTTAATTTTTAGTTTAACTCTAGTATAATTCAACTCTGCCATATAATAGGTCTAAGTTATTCATCATGTTTCAATCAGAAACATTGCCAACTTAGTTCAACTCTATTATATGCAAATATAATTCAATTCTGCCGTATAATAAGTCTAAGTTATTCGTCATGTTTCAATCAAAAACATCGCCAACTTAGTTCAACTCTATTATATGCAAGTATAATTCAACTATGCCATATAATAAGTCTAAGTTATTCGTCATGTTTCAATCGGAAACATCGCCAACATAGTTCAACTCTATTATACGCAAGTGTAATTCAACTCTGTCATATAATAAGTCTAAGTTATTCGTCATGTTTCAATCAGAAACATCGCCAACTTAGTTTAACTATATTATATGTAAATATAATTCAACTCTACCATATAATAAGTCTAAGTTATTCGTCATGTTTCAATCAGAAACATCGCCAAATGACTGGTCAGTCTTATCACACAAATTTCACATTCTTAAAAAATTAGGCTAAAAAATTTTATTACTACCTCGGCTAAGAAAATTATGACATGTCTTTTGAAAAATAGAAAAGTCTAATGATAGAAAAACTTTAAGTTGCAAGTGTTCCAAGGTCTTGGCAACTCTTTGCCTTTGTTGTCCTCAAGCCGATATGCCCCATTGCTGGCAACCGAGATGATTCTATAAGGCCCCTCCCAGTTTAGGCCTAGCTTACCCTCCCTAGGATCCTTCTTGTTGCCGACCACTTTCCTTAGCACCAGGTCCCCAACTTTGAACTCTCTGGGGTTGACCTTTTTATTATAAGCCCTAGCAATGTGTTACTGGTATGCCCCCAGTCGAATTGTTGCTCTCTCCCTTTTCTCCTCAAGTAGGTCTAGATCTCAGGCCAAGAATGCCTCGTTAGTCCCATTCTCTACTCCTTGAGTTCTGATCCTTGGGATACCGACTTCCAGTGGGATGACTGCTTCTGTGCCATAAGCCATGGCAAATGGGGATTCCCTAGTTGATCTTTTCGGCGTAGTCCGATATTTCTAGAGTACATTAGGCAACTCTTCCACCTATTTTCCCTTTGCTGCTTCCAGCCTGTCACGACCCAAACCCGCCCCTATGGTTTAGCACTGTAACCGGCCAGTAATCTAAGATTACCGAAGGCCTGCTTAACAGTCAAACAATAATACAGAGTACAGGGGCATGGCAGAAGCCAAAACAGTAAATAGACAATGTCCAATGAGCTGTGACAGTCTGTATGCAAAAAGACTTTTCATATAGATTCGCATTCACAAACAAAACAGTATGTACAGTATATACAATCATTCAAGACATGGACTTAATCCCTATTAGAACAGTACAGTACGATGTCATTCAGTCTATACAGTAATTACAAAACAGATGCAAAAATGGGGGAAACTAAAACACCCCCGAAGCCCTAGCTTGACAGGCTCGGAACCTCGTAGTGAGGCACAGTGGTTGGCTTTGACAAAGGGAGTCTAACGCACGCTCCTAGCTCCGGTCTGGTGCCTGTACACCTACATATATATATGAGTAGTGAGCTAAAGCCCAGTGAATAACATAATGCGTAAAGAGGTTAAGAATGAATGTCCTTTTAGTATTGAAAACAGTCAATTGATTCAGTATATCGGTCATTCAGTCATAACAGTCATATGTGGTACATCCAATAGTAGAACAGTACAGTAAACAGTAGGTCTTGAAAGACCGAACAGTCAATGATGGCCATCATAACAGTAAACAGAAGTTCCAAATTAGGAACTGACAGAGATCTCTGTAACAGTAGTAGTAACAGTAACAGTAGTTGCTAAGGATGCCACAATACAGTTCAGAATAGATGACAAACATTCATTCAATTAACAGTAAACAGTTCAGAAAATAGTTCAATTGATCATTCAGAAAGTATTCATTTTCGAACATATCTTTACAACATTGTTACTCACAGAGTTCTGAGCCACAGATAAGCTAGAGCGCGTCTCCGGATGCCAACCCTACACAGTTACAGAATGAACACACACTAAGCTACACAGTTGGGAAACAATAACTTAATCCCTATCTTGACTTGGTGTGGTTCTACATCAATATCCTCATTAAGATGCCTTAAACTAGGCCTAAGAATGCCTAGAATGGAATGAGGAAGCAAAGATGCACTTCAAAAATATTTTTAGAAAACAGAGTTCCCGCTCGAGCGTAAGATTTCACGCTCGAGCGGACTGCAAAAGTACTGGATGTGTGAAAATCACGCTCGATTGGGCACTCGACACCCGCTCGAGCGTGTGACACAAGTCCTCGCTCGAGCGTCCAATACCCCGCTCGAGTGGACTGTAAAACAGTGCAAAGTGCTGGGAGCACGATTTTCCCGCTCAAGCGCCAGTAACCCCGCTCGAGCAGAAGTCCAAATTCTGAAAATTCTAGATTCGAACCTCAAGCTCAAAACCAAGTTTTAATGTACCAAATTCGATCCTTTTGGGATAATTTTCTGGAAAACACTTCAAAACCCATAGTATAACATGTTTCAAAGATCAATTTGAGAAATCAAAGCCTAAAGGTAGTTCATTAAATCCAATTTCAAACCAATTTTCATGAACAAAGCTCAAACATGACATGCATGAGTTTAAACCAATTCAAAACTTCAATTACATGTTCTAATGAGCCAATTTCTTCTAAAACATGGTAAAATCATGAACTATGATCAAAAGATGAACATGCATGAAGCAATCTCATGAACAATAACTTCAAAACTCAAGAATGGCAACATGCATGCATGAATTAAGCTACAATACAACATTATAAGTCATGTCTTGGTTCTAACCTTTAAGAATCCTCTAAAACATGCTAGAAGTAACTCAAATCAAACACAAGAAGGTAAAAGCTCTACCTTATGTCTTGAATTAAAGGTCTAGAAGCCCAATTATGCACTTAACTTCCAAATCCCCTAAGCCTCCAAGCAAAATCAAGGTGAAAACAAGTTGAACTCACTTCTCTCACTCTCCCTCACTCTCTAGCCGGTTATACACTCAACAAGGCTGATGAAATGTACAAAATAGAATGAAGGCAAGTCTTAAATGTTCCATGTAGTGGGACACTAAGTGGCATTTTGGCAAATAAGTCCAACCAATGCAATTTAGTTTATTTTAATTTAGTTTAATCATACCAAATCACATTTCAAATAAATATGCCATAAAATCACATAAATTATGATTAACACATAACACTAATCAATTTCAGATTCGGCCGCCGATAAGGCCTTCTATTTGCAATTTAAACCATAAAACATGAACAGATAATTTAACAATCAACAGATAGATATGCATTCAAACTAGCACAACCAATCAATCAGTTTAGTTTTTCAGTCAGTTCAATTACTTATCATGATCAGTCTCAGTTTAGCAGTAATCAGTAGCTTAATCAGTAATCAGTGGTGAGAGTTATTACAGTCTCCCCTCCTTAAAAAGAGTTTGATCCTCCAAACTCAAATTACCTTCTTTCTGGAAGAAAACAGGATTCAGTGGAAATAGTTCAGGATATCTCTTGGCCATGTCATCTTCCCTTTCCCAAGTGGCATACACGCCACCGTGGTTTTGCCAGTCAACTTTCACTAACGGGATCTCTTTGTTTCTCAACTTCTTGATCCGTCTGTTCACAATCTGTATAGGCCGTTCTTCATAAGTGTAGTCATCACTTAACACTACATGGGTAGGCTCGATCACATGGAAAGGATCCCGAAAGTATTCCCTCAACATTGAAATATGGAACACGTTATGCAGGTGCTCCATTTCAGGAGGAAGCGCTACTTGATACGCCACCGGATTAATTTTCTCAATAATCTCATACGGTCCGACATATCGCGGCGCTAACTTGCCTTTAACTCCAAAACGAGTCTGGCCTTTCATTGGTGTCACTTTCACAAAAACATGATCACCTACTTCATACTCTCTGTCTCGCCTTCTGACATCCGCATAACTTTTCTGTCGGCTCTATGCAGTTTTCAGTCTCTGTTGGATCAGTTTTACTTTTTCTGTAGTTTCATACACAATCTCGGGCCCAAGCAAAGGCCCATCTCCAACTTCTGCCCAGCAAATCGGAGATCTACATTTTCTACTATACAATGCCTCGAAAGGCGCCATACCAATACTTGAATAGAAGCTGTTGTTGTGGGCAAATTCAGCCAATGGTAGATGACTTTCCCAGTTTCCCTGGAAATCAAAAACACACATCCGCAGTAAATCCTCTAGAGTCTGAATGGTTCTTTCCGACTGACCATCTCTTTGAGGATGGTATGCACTACTCAATCTCAATTCAGTACCCAATGCAGTTTGCAGACTTTGCCAGAATCTCGATGTAAACTTCGAGTCCCTATCAAAAACAATGGACACAGGCACTCTATGCAATCTCACAATTTCATCAATATAGAGTATAGCCAATTTGTCCGCATTATAAATTGTTTTGACAGGTAAGAAATGAGCAGATTTAGTTAGTCTATCAACAATAACCCAAATTGAGTCCATACCTTTACTGGAGTGAGGTAAACCAATGATGAAATTCATGGTAATATGTTCCCATTTCCACTCCGGTATTGGTAAGGGTTGCAGTAAGCCTGAGGGTCATTGATGTTTGGCTTTGACTTGTTGGCAATGAAGACATTTTGATACAAAATCAGCAATTTCTTTCTTCATTCCCGGCCACCAGAAATTTAACTTCAAGTCTTGATACATTTTCGTATTTCCTGGATGGATATACAATTTTGAATTGTGGCCCTCCTGCAGAACTCTTCTTTTCAGTTCAAAATCACTCGGTACACACAGTCTCCCCTGGAATTTCAACACATTACTCTCAAATTTGAAATCCGGTCTCGGTTTGGATTCTCGTTCTTCGATGATCTTCTTTAAGAAGTCATCATGTTGCTGTTTTTCTTTAATTTCTTCAATCAGTGTCGGTTGAGCGGAAATAGTAGCTATTGTTCCACCTTGTTCTCGCAAAACAATCTCAATTTCAGATTTCTCAAGGTCACAAAGCAACTCTTTCTGTCCGGTGAGTAAACAGGCTAAGTTTCTAATCGATTTCCGACTCAGTGCATCGGCAACGATGTTAGCTTTCCCCGTATGATACAAAATCTGTAGATCATAATCTTTTATCAATTCTAACCACCTCCGCTGTCTCATATTCAGTTCTTTTTGTGTGAAGAAGTATTTCAAACTCTTGTGGTCTGTATACACCTCACATGATGCTCCATAAAGGTAGTGACGCCAGATTTTCAGTGCGAACACTACTGCAGCAAGTTCTAAATCATGGGTCGGGTAGTTCTTTCATGTGGTCTCAATTGTCGGGAAGCATAGGCAATAACTCTCTCATTCTGCATTAAAACACATCCCAAACCCTTATGAGAAGCATCACTAAAAATGGTAAAACCATCCGTACCTAAAGGTAGGGTAAGAACCGATGCAGTCGCAAGTCGAGTTTTCAACTCTTGGAATGCTAATTTCCTTTGGTCAGTCCAGTCAAATGGTATCCCTTTCTGAGTCAACTGTGTCAGTGGTAAAGCAATTTTGGAAAAGTCTTTGACAAATCTTTTGTAATACCCGGCTAACCCCAAAAAGCTTCGGACTTCTGTAACATTTGTTGGTCTAGGCCAATTTACCACGGCTTCAAGCTTCTGTGGGTCAACTGAAATGCCATCTCTACTAATAACATGTCTCAAAAACATAACATGATCAAGCCAAAATTCACATTTAGACAGTTTAGCATACAGTTTCTGTTCTCTTAAGGTCTATAAGGCAAGTCTCAGATGATGTTCATGTTCTTCTCTACTTTTAGAATAAATCAGAATGTCGTCTATAAATACAACAATAAAGTCATCGAAGAATGGTTTAAAAATTCTGTTTATAAGGTCCATAAATGCAGCAGGTGCATTGGTAACTCCAAAAGGCATAACTACGAATTCGTAATGTCCATACCTCGTTCGAAAAGCAGTTTTGTCAATGTCCTCTGGTTTAACTTTCAGCTGATGATAACCAGATCTGAGATCAATCTTAGAGAACACTTGGGCACCCTGTAACTGATCAAATAAGTCATCAATACGCAGCAATGGATATTTATTTCTCACAGTTACCTTGTTCAGTTCGCTGTAGTCAATACAAAGTCTCAGTGAGCCGTCTTTCTTTTTCACAAACAAGACAGGTGCGTCCCACGGTGAAGTACTGGGCCTGATGAACTTCTTATCTAGCAGTTCTTGCAGTTGCACTTTCAATTCTTTCAGTTCAGTCGGAGCCATTCGGTAAGGAGCTTTAGATACTGGCTGTGTACCCGGAATCACATAAACGGTGAACTCAATCTCCCTGTCAATCAAATCCCCTGGCAGATCATCTGGGAATACATCTAGAAATTCTCTGACTATAGGAATATTGTTCACATCAGTATTATCATCAGTAGGTACAGTCAATACAGAACATAGGTACCCTTTACACCCCTTTCTAATCAGTTTACAAGCTTTCATAGATGAAATCAGATATGGGGGAGGTACTACTCCTACTCCGTTAAACACAAATTCAGGCAGTCTGGGTGGATGGAAAACAACTTGTTTTGTTACACAATCTATGGTAGCATGGTATTTTGTTAACCAGTCCATTCCCAATATCACATCAAAATGATCTATATTCAATGGCAGTAAATCAATATACAAATGTGCCTCTCCAACAATGATTTCACATACAGGGTACATATAAGCACAAGTCATAGATCCCCCAACAGGTGAAAATACAGCTCACAGGTAATTCATGGGTTCCAATGGTCTATTCAATTTTTGCGAAAAAGCATGCGATACATATGAATGTGTAGATCCCGAATCAATTAGTACATACGCATTTTAAGTACAAATTGAGAGGATACCTGACACGACGGTCTCGGTATTTTGTACATCTCCTGGTACGAGTGTGAACACTCGGCCTTGCCTCATAGGCTCTTTTCCAGTCGCTTTAGGGTTGGGTTTTGGTGCCACAGTTGATGCTGTGCCACTGGCTGCAGCTTTACTATTGCCCTGAGGAGTGGAAGAGCAATCTTTGACCATGTGGCCCACCTTGCCACACTTGTAACAAGCACCTGACAATTTATAAAAACCCCTTTGTGTTTCTTACCACATTCAGAGCAGGGTGGTATAGAACCACTTCCCTGACTGGAACTGGTGGTTGACCCTGAGTTTTGCTTTTTGTTCAATGGGTTGTTTCTGCCTTTCTTGAAATTAAAATCCCGTTTCTTCCCGCGCCACTCAGTTGCGGGTGTTTTAGTCTGTTTCAAAGCTTCAATATTTGCTTCGGCCATAATGGCTTGGTCAAGAACATCTACATATTTCAGTAACTTTAGCACATTGATTCTGTCCAGTATTTCTACATTAAGGCCGCCTTCAAACTTCCTAACCTTCTTGTAGTCGGTGTCCACCATGTGTGGTGCATATCTAGCAAGTTCAGTGAACTTTGTCTCATATTCCGCGACAGACATGGTGTCTTGTTTCAGTTGTTCAAACTCAGTCACATTTCTGTCCCTGACACACTGAGGGAAGTACTTTTCGAAGAAGGGCTCCTTAAATTGAGCCCAGGTCATGACAGTATTTGGATCACGGATTAACATCCACCATCTTCTAGCTTCTTCTTGTAAGGTGAAGGTAGCTAACAACACTTTATGAGCTTCAGAACATTGAAAAACCTCAAATAACTTTTCAGTCTCAAGAACCCAAGCTTCAACTTTTAGCAGTTCAAGGCCTCCCTGAAAGGGCGGCGGTTTCATCTTACTAAACTTCTGTGTCAGAGCTATTATGTCATCATTAACAGGTGGCTCTGCTGTACTGGAGGAGGTGGGGGCTGTTGGTTCTGTTGTTGTTCTAGTCTTTCAGTTAGTAGTTCCACTATTTTCTCCAATCTTGCCATTCTTGCCTCAGAGGATTCAGTTTCGTCAACATTTCTTGCGTTGTCCATCTCACTATAGGCAGTTATAACAATTATAAACATAGGCAGTTGCACACTTAGACAGATTATCACATCAACAGTCATATTCATGTCTTAGCCACACATACTTATCATGCTCATGTAATGCCCTAATCACTTCTCTAGGACATCCTATAGCTCATTTGGACACGTGTGTGCGGTATAACTCGTGGTTTAAGTATCGCTTTGATACCACTCTGTCACGACCCAAACCCGCCCCTATGGGTTTAGCACCGTAACCGGCCAGTAATCCAAGATTACCAAAGGTCTGCTTAACAGTCAAACAATAATATAGAGTACAGGGGCATGGCGAAAAGCCAAAACAGTAAATAGACAATGTCCAATGAGCTGTGATAGTCTGTATGCAAAAAGACTTTTCATATAGATTCACATTCACAAACAAAACAGTATGTACAGTATATACAATCATTCAAGACAGGGACTTAATCCCTATTAGAACAGTACAGTACGATGTCATTCAGTCTATACAGTAATTACAAAACATATGCAAAAAGGGGGGAAACTAAAACACCCCCGAAGCCTTAGCTTGATAGGCTCGGAACCTCGCAGTGAGGCACAGTGGTTGGCTTTGAAAAAAATGAGTCTAACCCACGCTCCTAACTCCGGTCTGGTGCCTGTACACCTATATATATATATATATATATCTGAGCAGTAAGCTAAAGCCCAGTGAATAACATAATACGTAAAGAGGTTAAGAATGAATGTCCTTTCAGTATTGAAAACAGTCAATTGATTCAGTATATCAGTCATTCAGTCATAACAGTCATATGTGGTACATCCAATAGTAGAACAGTACAGTAAACAGTAGGTCCTGAAAGACCGAACAGTCAATGATAGCCATCATAACAGTAAACAGAAGTTCCAAATTAGGAGCTGACAGAGATCTCTTAACAGTAGCAGTGACAGTAACAGTAGTTGCTAAGGATGCCACAATACAGTTCAGAATAGAGGACAAACATTCATTCAGTTAATAGTAAACAGTTCAGAAAACAGTTCAATTGATCACTCAGAAAGTATTCATTTTCGAACATATCTTTACAACATTGTTACTCACAGAGTTCTGGGTCACAGATAAGCTAGAGCGCGTCTCCGGATGCCAACCCTACATAGTTACAAAATGAACACACACTAAGCTACACAGTTGGGAAACAATAACTTAATCCTTATCTTGACTCGATGTGGTTCCACATCAATATCCTCATTAAGATGCCTTAAACTAGGCCTAAGAATGCCTAGAATGGAATGAGGATGTAAAGATGCACTTTAAAAACATTTTCAGAAAACAGAATTCCCGCTCGTGCGTCACTTACCCCGCTCGAGTGAGCATGCAAACAAAAGTATCCGCTCGAGCGTAAGATTTCACGCTTGAACGGACTGCAAAAGTACTGGATGTGTGAAAATCACGCTCGATTGGGCACTCGACACCCGCTCGAGCGTGTGACACAAGTCCTCACTCGAGCGTCCAATACCCCGCTCGAGCAGACTGTAAAACAGTGCAAAGTGCTGGGAGCACGATTTTCCCGCTTAAGCACCAGTAACCCCGCTCGAGCGAAAGTCCAAATTCTGGAAATTCCATATTCGAACCTCAAGCTTAAAACCAAGTTTTAATATACCAAATTCGATCCTTTTGGGCTAATTTTCTTGAAAACACTACAAAACCCATAGTATAACATGTTTCAAAGATCAATTTGAGAAATCAAAGCCCAAAGGTAGTTCAATTAAATCCAATTTCAAACCAATTTTCATGAACAAAGCTCAAACATGACATGCATGAGTTTAAACCAATTCAAAGCTTCAATTATATGCTCTAATGAGCCAATTTCTTCTAAAACATGGTAAAATCATGAACTATGATCAAAAGATGAACATGCATGAAGTAATCTCATGAATAATAACTTCAAAACTCAAGAATGGCAACATGCATGCATGAATTAAGCTACAATACAACATTATAAGCCATGTCTTGGCTCTAACCTTTAACAATCCTCTAAAACATGCTAGAAGTAACTCAAATCAAACACAAGAAGGTAAAAGCTCTACCTTATGTCTTGAATTGAAGGTCTAGAAGCCCAATTATGCACTTAACTTCCAAATCCCCTAAGTCTCCAAGCAAAATCAAGGTGAAAACAAGTTAAACTCACTTCTCTCACTCTCCCTCACTCTCTAGCCGATTATACACTCAACAAGGCTGATGAAATATACAAAATAGAATGAAGGCAAGTCTCAAATGTTCCATGTAGTGGGCCACTAAGTGGCATTTTGGCAAATAAATCCAACCAATGCAATTTAGTTTATTTTAATTTAGTTTAATCATACCAAATCACATTTCAAATAAATATGCCATAAAATCACATAAATTATGATTACCACATAACACTAATTAATTTCATATTCGGCCGCCGATAAGGCCTTCTATTTGCAATTTAAAGCATAAAACATGAACAAATAATTTAACAGTCAACAGATAGATATGCATTCAAACTAGCACAACCAATCAATCAGTTTAGTTTTTCAGCCAGTTCAATTACTTATCATGATCAGTCTCAGTTTAGCAGTAATCAGTAGCTTAATCAGTAATCAGTGGTGAGGGTTATTACACAGCCTCTTTTTGATCCCATCCAAGATAGTCTTATTAGATGCTTCTACCTGACCATTACTCTGAGGAAAACTTGAAGTGGAGTAATACTTGATTTTGTACTTTGCAGAAAAGCTTTTGATTAGCTTACTGTCAAATTGTGTACCATTGTCTGCTATTATTGTCCTTGGGATCCCAAACCTGGTGATGATGTTCTTCCACATTAAGTTCTTCACATTAGTGGCTCGAATTTTCGTAAGGGGTTCAGCTTCTACCCACTTTGTGAAATAGTCAGTTGCTACCAGTAGAAACTTCCTTTGTCCAGTTGCTTGGGGTAGTTGTCCAACAAGATCTATGCCCCACTAGGCAAATGGCCAAGGGCTAGACATTGGGTTCAAATATGCTGTTGGTTGATGTATCAAAAGCGTGAACCTTTGACACTTCTCACACTTTCTGATATAGGCTTTAGCATCCTTCTGCATGTAGGGCCACTAGTACCCCTGAGTAATGGCCCTATGAGCAAGTGATTTGCCCCCAGCATGGTTTCCACATACTCCTTCATGTATTTCATACAAGAAGTCTTCAACTTGTGAGGGGTGCACACATCTCAAAAGGGGACCAGTAAAAGACCTTCTGTAGTGATGTCCTTCTGTTGTCAGACTAAACCTAGTCGACTGCAGTCTAGTCTTGTGTGCTTCTTTGTGATCATCTGGTAGTTTCTCATCTCTAAGGAATATTACTATTGCAACCATCCAACTTGGTCCTATCTCCACACACATTGCTTCATACTCTATGATCAGTGATTCCACACTTGGGCCTAGTAAATAATCAACCATTATTGTCCTTGCCTCCTCTGATTTCATTGCACTAGCCAAGTTAGCCAAGGCATCAGCATGGTTGTTGTCATCTCGGCTAACCAGCTGTAGTCGGTAGTCCTGAAACAAATCTAGTAGTCTTGCAACCTCTTTGACATAGGTTATCATTCTTTCATCTTGGGCTGAATACTCGCATGTTGCTTGGTTCACAATAAGCTGGGAGTCACAGAAGACCACCACCTCGTTGGCTTCCATTGCTGCTATCAACTTCAATCCTGCGATCAGTGCTTCATATTCTGCTTCATTGTTTGAGGCTTTAAACCTTAGTCGAATAGATTGTTCTAGCATCCGTCCATCTGGCGATACTAACACTACTCATGCCCCCGCTCCTTGACAGTTTGAACTCCCATCAACAAATAGGCAGAAGGAGTTGCCAATGTAAATGTCGCAGGGCTTGAGTTTCTCTTCTTTCTTCTACTCTACTGTGGGGTTTTTCATTCCCAGTTGGGTCTTTTCTTGTTCTCCTGGACATCCTAAGCCGCGGCTCGGCGGAGCTCGACGTGGGATGGCACCAGGTGTGAACTCGGCCGCGAAGTCAGCTAGAACCTAGCCTTTGATTGTTGTTCTGGGTCTGAACTCTAAATCGTATTGGCCCAATACCACTACTCATCTGGTTACCCTACCTGTTAGATCTCCTTGTTGTAGCAGGGACTTCAAAGGGTGCTCAATCAATACCACAATCTTGTGGGCTTGGAAATAATGGTTCAACTTCTTAGAGCCATCATTAAAGCCAATGTTAATTTCTCTAGGGGTAAATACCTGGTCTCTACGCCCGCTAGGGTTTTACTCACATAATATACTGCCATATGTTCTCCTTTCTCTTCTCTAATTATCACTACACTCGCTGCATGCTCTGAAACCGCCAAGTACAAGACTAGAGTTGTAGTAAGAAATCTTTTCAAGTCGGCCAAGGTGACTTCACATTCCTCTGTCCACAAGAAGTCTGTGGCCTTTTTCAATAGACTGAAAAATGGTTTACACTTATCCGAATTTCTGCTTATGAATCTGTTCAGGGCTTCGGCCTTTCCTATCAACATCTGTACTTGTTTTGCTGACTCTAGGCTTTTCAAATCCATGATGGCCTTGATTTGATCTGGGCTTGCCTCAATACCCCTTCTAGTAACCAAGTACCCTAAGAACTTACCAGACCCGATTCCAAATGCACATTTTGAAGCATTGAGTCGGAGCCGATATGTTTTTAGGATGTCAAAGATTGCCTTCAAGTCGGCCAGATGATCCTCAAGTTCCTTGGTCTTTACAACCATGTCGTCGATGTATACTTCCACTGTTTTGCCAATCTAATGTCTACTAACCTCTGATATGTTGCTCCTGCATTTTTCAACCAGAAAGGCATCACTCTGTAGCAATACAGCCCTTTTGGGATGATAAATGCAGTATTCTCTTCATCTGGAGGGGTACATTGGTATTTGATGGTACCCCTTATAAGCGTCCAAGAAGCTCATCCTTCTAAGTCCTAAAGTGGCATCCACTAATTGGTCGATCTTAGGGAGTGAGAAACTGTCTTTGGGACAAATCTTATTCAAGCTAGTAAAGTCTCCACTTCCCATTCTTCTTTTTTACAACCACCGTGTTGGACAGCCAGGTAGGGTAGTTTACCTCTCGGATGGCTCTGGCCTCTAATAATTTGTCCACTTCCTCCTCTACTGCCTCCACATGAACCAACGTCGGCCTCCTCGCTCGCTGAATGACGAGTTTTGCTAACCTGTCTACGTTCAGTCTATGGCATGTAACCACGGGGTTAATGCTAGGCATTTCGTATGGCGTCCAAGCAAACACCTCTATGTTTGCTCACAAAAACCCTTCTAACTCCCTTTCCTCTTTCTCGGCCATGCCTAAGCCGAGGAGGAAGAATCGCTCTTCATCCCCTTGCTGGACCAGAATTTTCTTCAAGGCTTCCTCACTTTTGTCGGCCGGCTCTTTGCCGACGTCATCCAGGACCTCCATGTCCTTGTCCTCAATCTCTACTGTCTCTGCCTCTCGCATGTTGCGAGTGGATTTCATTACTACCATAGAGCAATTCTTTGCCTGCACCTGATCCCCTCTAACCTCCTCAATTCCATGCTATGTTAGGAACCGCAACAGCTGGTGCAGTGTTGAGGGAACAACCCTCATTGCGTGCAACCATGGCCTTCCCAAGATAACATTGTAATGGGAGGGGATGTCAATTACTGTGAACTCTGTGCTTACCTTCTTAGTGCCTGCCTGCACCACCAAACTTATTGCTCCCAAGGGCCATGTCGGCGTTCCATTGAACCCGACCATTGGACTGTTTGACTGCTCCAGATAATCTTGGTGAAGGCTGAGCTCTTTGTAAAATCTGACATACATGATGTCACAAGAGCTTCCTTGGTTAACCAGAATGCGCCTCACCTGGCACTCTCCAATCTTGAGGGATATCAGCAGAGCATCGTTGTATGTATGCTGCACTATATCTAGGTCGGCTTCAGTAAAGGACACCATTGGTCCCTGGTACTCATCTACCCTAGGCCTTTTTTGCTGGACTTGATACACATGCTGTAAGTATTTCACCCTCTGAGTCTCCTCACGTACCTCGTTCTCATTGACCTTCGAGTGAATCACATTGATCACTCGAGGTCCGTCTACTTACGGTTATAGTGCTGGTGGAGGTGATGCTGTTGGTGCCTGGGGCTGCCTTGCTTGCTCTTCCCTTGTCCTGGCCTCATCTACTAAGTCCCTTAAGTGACCTTGTCTTACCAGATCTTCTAGATGTGCCTTTAGGGCTCTGCACCCCTGAGTCAGATGCCCATTCTCATTGTGGTAGGCACAGTGCTTCCCAAGGCTTCTTTTCATAAATTCGCCAGGAATTTTCTCTGGTGCTCTATAGTAAGGCTGGTTTCTGATCCTTTCCAGGACTTTGTAAACCGGGATCCGGAACACTATAGTGACCGCATGTGCAGCCCTCAGTCCCGTTTCTTATCTATTAAAGTTTGTATTACCTCGGCCTTATTTCGGTTAGCCGTTCCTCTTCTCTTGCTTGGACGCTTTTGTTCCTGGCATGTTTTCCTCTCTCTCGCATATTTCTCGATTCTGGCTATAAGTTCCTCCATACTTTTTGGCAGTGTCTTTGCCAGTGACTTTCAAAGCAGAAAGTCATTGTTCAGGTTGTTCTTAAATATATGACCGCCACCTCTTGGTTGCACCTTGGTATTTAGTTAAACACCTCATAATACCTTTTGGCATAAGCTCTGAGACTTTTATCCTCGACAATTCTCAAAGCCATCAGGGAGTCTACCCTCAACGGTTGCAATTTGTTTGTAACAAACCTGGCCACAAACATCTCGACCAGGCCTTCCTAACTTTTCACAGTTCCTTTCGGCAACTTGTGAAACCAATCTGATGTTCTTTCCCCAAAGGATGAGGGGAATATCTTGCAAAGCAACGGCTCGTTCCCAGTATACAGTGCCATTGAGTTCAAATATAAGCCGACATGAAAGTTGGGATCAAACTTACCGTCGTATATCTGGAATCTCGGCATGTGGAACCTTTTCAGGGCCTCAAACTTGTCCAATTCTATTGAGAACGGCGTTCTCGGCTTGACAGGAGATGTTACCTCGGTATCTTGTCACTTCCTCTAGAGGTAATCCCTCAAATCCTCCTTAGTCCGTCCAGGAGCTCGGCTATCAACAGATTTAAGCCTTTTTTATGCGTTGCTCCTGGTGTCATTATGAGTCCTCTTGAACCTCCCTTCATTCATCGTGACAAAACAAAGCTCATTTCCTTAAACATGTCGATGTTCTTTGACGTAGGTTTCTATGGCACGAAGTGTCTTCTGAGACTCTCCTCTCATCGTTTCTCCTCGCCCGACCTCTCGTGAAGGCCAATGCGAGTGCTCCATTGCCCTGTTGTGCTGAGGGACTGAGGGGATTGCTTCCTGTCCCCCTTTCTGGGCATCGTTCTTGGCCGCTAGAATCAACGTATCCTCCAATGGGAACGGTGGCTGCATGATGTTGTTCTGCATCATGAAATTGACAACCGATTGCAAGCCTGCCAATTTGTTTGCTATCCCCTTCATCTCGTCGTCCCTCCTCAGGCATCTATCTTTCCATACCTGGAGGTCGCTTCCGTTGTAATACCCGCCCTGACATGCTTTCTTTGGTACGTCTCCCTCTTGGCCAATGTCTTTTTCTCTAGAAGTCTTATCCCGAGGCTCTTCGTTACAGTTGTCCTCCTCTACGTTAGGATCGGCATTTTTACCAATCCCACTAGGGATGTCACCCCCAATCTTTTCTTTTTGCCCGTCGTTGGCCATCTATTATTCTTACAATTCCCACAGATGGCGCCAAATTATGGGTGCTAATTTCCAACCACACTGCCAAACAGGAACTTAGCAAGAGAACACAGGCAAAACAGATTACGCCCGAACAACCTGTTACAGAAAGATAAGACTCTGGCGGTGGTTCGTCCACCTGGGGGCACTCCGACGATCAAGTCAGTACTCAGTTATCTCTCAAAGATACAAACAGTGCTTAACTCACTAGCCAGAATATAAAAAAGCAAACCTTAGACCCACGAGGATGCCTTACTTTTATAGCTAGCACCAACCTGATCCCTGTAAAAGCCTAGCTTCAACAGACTCTGGCTCAATTTTCATCCTGGACTCCTAGCTAGATAGAAATAAACTCCTTAAGAGCCTTATCTTTATCCAGACTGAGATCCTCCCCCATTCTAGGACTCCTGTCCCTTATCCCCTCATCTCGGATTCCGGTATCTCCGCAGATAACCTCGGCTTAGCCGATATCACCTCGGCAACATGACCAAGACACGTGGCATCTCGACTGACACTTCGATGCCACCTTGATCACGTGATGTCATTCACAAAATATGTCCCCACAGAATCCTTAATCGAAATGGCCTCATACCGAATCGCAAATTGAATTGTGAATCATAAAGATTTGGTCACTTTTTCTAAATTACTTCAAAAAATATTTCTACACGCTTAGATGTTAAATATATCTTATAAATATTAAATATTTAGGCTTAAATCAATGAATATATTATTTTGAATGATGGTCACGTAATTTAATAGGATACAATCATATATACAAGTGTATGATTATTGTCTATTAAATTAAAATATTTTCACTGATACCTTAAATATGAAATATGCCTGTAATTAGAGCGTATTAAATTAATTATGGGCTATAATTTAGGGTAAATATGAAATATGTATGATTATAGCCTATTAAATTAAAATATTTTCTTATCATACATACAGAGGATATAGTCATACATACAAGTGTATGTTTATGTCCAAATCCTCCATAAGAAGATCATGTTATCTTTCTTTTTTTTTTAGATATTTTGTATCAACCATTCTTAATAAAGACAGTAAACAAAAACAAACTCTCAATTTCTAAGTAACAATAACTTAACAACAATGCGGCTGTTTGGTACAACTTATTGTAACATAAAAGTTGATAATTAGAAAGCAAAAACCAAAAAGACGACTCTTTTAGCTTCCAGATAATTAGCTTATTTAAGTTATTTCTTCGATTTTTGCTAAGAAGCTATAAGCAGAAGTTACATCAAACAATTTGGCAAACTCCCAAATTAAAATAATCCATAATCAGCTCGTTTAAGTTGCAACAAATAGCCCCAATGTTGATATTTAGACAATAAGTATACATACATATTCAAGTAACAATGACCCAATAATAAGAAAAATTATTTGGAATAATTTATTTTAAAACCTAAAACATTTTAAAAGGTATGATTATTGTTCAAAACAATTTTTTTTTTTAAATAAAAAAATTATGGAATTATTAGGTTTAACTAACAACACTCATGCAATATTGAAATACATTTATTTTAATAAATAAAATAACAATAGAGAATTCATTGTGTAAGTTACTTATAACATCTTTAGAAGATATATTATTATTTGTTTAGGGGAAAAAACTAGAAGAAAATGTTAAAAACACATTGGGTCTAATTGAATATGATTGGATTTTATTAAAAACTCATTGATCACCAAAATAACAACAAATCATGTATATAACACACACACACACACACACACACATATATATATATATGGGCAACATCTCACCAAAATAACATATTCATGCGGAGGGGGCGCTTTGCGTGGATTCCAGGATTAGTAAGATGGCACAGACACCCGGTCATAATATATATATATATATATATATATATGTGTGTGTGTGTATGTGTGTGTGTGTGTGTGTGTGTGTGTGTTAACGGAAATCGATTTATCTTGTCTTATTACTTTTGTATGCATTGTTTGTTAGGTTTGCTGCTTTTGGTGATAGCATTTTTATCTTTGATTGCTTAATCTATTTTAATTTCTTATGGGCATGTATGGCAATCCACAATGATTTTCTACATTCTTGAATTTGAGGATCAAGTGAAATTTTTGGTATTGATTAGTTTTCATGTCTTACATTTGTATATGTTGAAAGAAATTTATCTATTTTGTCATATTACCTATATATGCAATGTTTGCAAGGTTTGCTGCTTTTGGTGACTGCATTTTTGTCTTTAATTGATTACTCTCTTTTATATTGTTGTGGGCATGTATGAAGACACTTCTAGTGGTTTTGCTACTCAGGTTGAGAAAGAGGAGGTGGATTCACGCTCCATATATGTTGGTAATGTATGGTTTTACAATCCTTTTCTCTTATGCTTTTGGCCTAAACCCATTCAATGAATACATAGAAATACATTACTGTTTGGATACATATGATTTGTTGTTGATTGGAAATGGGATTTCTATATGCAAATGGGTCACATTACATAGTTTTAAAATTTCATATAAGTCCATTTAAAGCCTATATGGAATTGCATCTTACCATCCCATTATTTTTGTCAATAGAACACTCTCAGCTCTTGCTTTTGGTGGTGTTAAGTAATAACTAATAGTGGAGCAAAATGTTGCTGAAAGTATATTTGCTATGTAACTAGTAGCAAGAAGCTAATGTATTTAACATCCATGTAGGAACTAATTTTTTTGTTTTTCCATCTTTTTTAGTTTTTCCAAAAAGAAAATAATTTTCCAAAAAAAAAAAGAAGAAAGAATGAAGTATTTTTTTCTTTATTTTCAAGGAAATCACTACCTATCTAAAAATAATGAAGAAAATTATTAAGTCTAGTAATTTTAAGCTATAAGACCCATTTGCATTCACTTCAAGATGTTTGAAATGTTTAGTTTTTTCATTACCTAGCATAGTGTTGGTACTTCTATACCTATTCTCCAACTTATTATTTAGTAAGATTCACAAATTTGTAAACATCATCTTCCCCCGCGCAAAAAGAGGAAAGGTTTGAGTTTGTAGGGGGGTTCAAGGTTATGAAGGTGATTAGAGAGGTAAAACTATGCTAATAGTCCAACAATAGTGGAATGGCTGGAGGATAAGCAGTAGCAACTGTCAAGGAAGTTGGAGAGTGAGCAGTTGGGTGAGGGTGAAGTAGGTAACTCAAGAAAAAGACAATGGCAATGCACAAATGGGCAGCATCTCCCTCCAAATCCCCCAAAATTGTGTTCTCTTGGGCTGGGAAATGGGTCATATTTATAGTCTTTTTCTTGGTACCAAGAGGACATCAAGTGGCCAAATAGATAGATGACATGTATCCCAGAGGATCACATGGAATATTCCGTCTTGAGCCACCAGGCTGAAGGTGCCACGTGTCCCGCTGCATGTACTGTCTACTATCTATTTGCCTCCGCAACTACCTTTTTTAAGCCTCGGCAAGTGTTGTGACAGAATTATTTGGCGTTGCAACTCCCTTTTGAGCCTCAGCATGTGCAGTTACGGCAGGAGTGTTTGCCGCTGCGCTTGCCTTCTCAGCTCGAACCTCAACAAGTGCACTTGCAGCGGTAAGCCTTACTACTGCACTTGCCTTCTCAGTTCTATTTAGTCAGTACATGCATTCTCAGGACTCCATAGCCTGCTGTCAGCCATGTTCGTGTTAACCTCAGCGAAGTCTCCACCCTTTGCCACCTAACCACAAACTCCCTGATTTCCCAAGGCGAAGGCCATAGGCAAGCCTACTATTAGACATGTTGTGCCTTAGTACCAAGCCCAAGAGGGCTTCCTTAGTCCTGTCTGTGCGACTAAGGTAGGTTCATGACCTGGGTAATGGAAATGGAGTCCCATACACTCGGGTTACTCTGCCCTATCTTCACGGGGTCACCACGGTATACTAGTATCTCTGGGCCTGCAATCAACTCCAATTAGTAAGCCTTGGGGTCTGTTATCAGCACCGAGCTAAAAATTACTTTGGGGGCCTACTATCAGCACCAAGTATTAGCCTCTACTTGTGGAGGGGAAGCTTCTCCCAAAGGCTGCTATCACGTTAGCGAGTGTTCCCACCGCAACTTGGTCGTCGCAAGTGTTGCCTCTGCAACTTAGTTGTGTCAGCTTTCTCTTTCCCTCAGCAACTTCAGATGGCAACGGAACCGACAATACTTGGAATGGTGGCACTGAGACAAAGCGCCTCTGCAACTTGGCCTATGTAACTTGGCCGTCGCAAGTGTCGCCTCTGTAACTTAGTTGCGTCGGCTTTCTCTTTCCCTCAGCAACTTCAGATAGCGGCGGAACCGACAATATTGTGAATGGCAGCGCTGAGGCAAAGTGCCTCTACAACTTGGCCGTCGTAAGTATTGCCTCTACAACTTCACTTGGGCATTTTCCTTTATGGAGTCTGTTTGGACCCTTGGCAGATCGGACCTGCTTCGGCCCACTGTTGGTGCACTTCCTTTGGGCTTTAGCCTATGCTCCTTTGATCATTCCTAGTCACCTAATATAGGCAACCTCCGCACTTAGGTCCATACTTAATTTTGAATTTAATTTTTGACCCTCTATATTTGCCCCCTTTGCGCATGGAGAACATGTGTTTTTTTTTGCACGTGCATAATGTTAGGCTTTAAGTGAACCTCACCCGTAATATTTCTTCACTTAGTACTCCTTTAACCTTGGTTGCATAAATGTGTCTTTCTTTGTCTAGCGTCTGTTCATCTCAAAGAGAGACAATGTCTCTGCTATTACTCCCTTAGGCTCTGGTTGCCCATCCAGTATTGAGGGGCTTTCTTCAGACTTCAATGATGGTGATGATGTACTCCTTGGCTTTCTGCTTCGTCGGTCCAAAACTCAAAGCATAATGGCTTCTAGTACCGAAAGAGGTAATAATATTGGTCATAAGGAGCTTCCTTAATGAAGATGCAGAGGTAGTAGAAGGTGGTGGTGGGGACTTCATTCTTGGGACCCCCAGAGCTAATCATGGGGTGAACATATCTCTTAGGCTGGAATCGCTCAATGTGGAGGTTGCTTATGGGTTCTTCTCCTTCCCAATCTCTACTAGTTCCACATGCTGAGGTTGTTGGAACCCAAATTGCTACATAAGTTGAAAACATCGCGGCTGAGTTTAGTATGGCCAATCTAGGCTTATCTTGCTTGGCAGAGTTGACTATGAACTTAGAGGCTACTGTTGTTGCCGTTAAAACTTCTGATCCCATTTCCTCTGCAACTTCTGCGCAGTATATTGGTATCTCTGGGCCTGCTATCAGCTCTAACCAGTGAGCCTTGGGGCCTGCTATCAGTGCCAAGCTAGTGAGCTTCGGGGTCTGCTATCAACGCCAAGCTAAAAATGACTTTGGGGACCTGCTATAAGCCCTAGGCTAGTAATGCCTTAGGGCCTGCTATCAGCACCAAGCATTAGCCTCTACTTGTGGAGGGGAAACTTCTCCCAAAGGCTGACATTGCCTTGGCGACGTGTTCCCTCCACAAGTTAGTTAACAGTGGCTGCAGGTGCTGTGGTAGTCATTTTCCCTCTGTAACTTTTGAACAAGTTGTTGACTTGTACCTTACTTACTCCCCTGAGTTATCCTCTTAATTTGTGTCTCAAGACCTTTTTGTTGGTTTGAATGTAAATGATCTTACCTTGCACTACGAGGAGCTTGGTGATAGGATTTTTTATTTCAGAAAGGGGCAATGTCTCTGCCATTCCTTCTTAAAGCTCAAGTGGTCCATCAATAATTATTGGGCTTCTTCAACTTGTGGGGATTATGAGGACCATATTGCCTCACTGATCTCTCGGCCAAAGACTTACAAGATGATGTTTTTAGGCATTGAAAACGAACTAGTTGGTTAGGTCCAAGTCATGGAGAGAGACCGTGGCAACTTCCCCGCTGAGGGTGATGGTAATGAACAGTGCCAAGTTACAGTTAACGCCCAAGTTGTAGGTGATGAGATACCTGATGAGGGTGTTCCAAACCCAGAGGTTCTGAACCTTATTAGCTCTGCCCTTATTCTAGATCTTTCTGTACACTATGGCTGCTCCTCTGTTAACGGTGATGACTTTGTTCCTAAGACTCCTAAGGATAGCCATTAGGTGAATGTATCACATGGCCTTGAGAACCTCCCTCTCAAATGGAGGTTGTCTTTGGGGGTTTATCTCATTCTGTTGAATCTCCGTTGGTCACACAGACTGGAGTTGCTGAGGGCAGAAGACATGGTAGTTGGCCTCAGATAGTTAGGCATTCTGCAAGTATGCCCTTTGTGACTCAGTTTGGTAGCACTGTGGCAGAATCTTCTATGCCTTCTGGGAGGGTCCCCTTCTTGAATTAGTGGGTATTTACTGAGGCTGCCCCCATACTTGTCTGCATTCAAGCGCTACACGCGGAGACTTTTACTGCTTTTAATATTCTAGGTGCAATGATGCAAATGGCATTGCTAGAGTCTATCGCTGGTTTTGTCTGTGATCTTGTCACCAAGAGAGTTCAAATGACTTTAGGCAGGCTTATGGAAGGTGCTGAGGCAAACCTTAGCGGGCCTGAGAGAAATGGCCTGAACTTGTCCTGGATGAAGGCAAGGCTCCAGGTGGTTGATGGGTTCTTTGAGCACGTTAGCCATGAATGCTTCTTTGGAGGAGAGCATCAGAGATTGCAAGGGCGCCTTAGAGCAACATCGCCAAAACCTGGCTCAATTCAGGGAGAAGGATTCTGCTCTTATTGCTCAGCTGCCTTAGGATGTTGGTTTGACAGACTCCTTGATGAAGGGTTTGATATGATGTAGCTCTCTTTTCACTTTTTTTTTTCTTTGTCATAACTTCTTTTCAAACATTATAATCATGTTCTAGAAGTTTGACTTTTATGAAAAGTATGGTTGTTTGGTAGTACTTTTGAGTTTCATTTCATCGCTTTCTTTACATTGCTTAAAGATAAGTAAAACTCTTGCCATGAACAAAACTTTATCATGACTAAGTCTTTATGTGGATAAAATTTCACTAAGTATAGAAAACTTTCTTCACACTAGGTGTTAGGAAATATTAACAAAGACTTGAAACTGTTTGCTATCAAAACTAAGGAAAATATTCCTTTACATACGTGGCATTTACAGGACCAGTTCTGAATCCATCATTTACCCTTGGTAACTTGTAGTACCCACTGCTATTTGCCTCAGTAACTTTGTAAGGGCCTTCCCATCTTAGTGAGAACTTGGGGATTGGTTGTCCCCACATAATCGCATCCATTGTCTTCCACACTAAGTCCCCCTCTTTAAACTCTATGTGCTGGACATACTGATTGTAGGTGCGAGTTGTGGATTGATGATACTTTTTCATTGCCCACGAGGCTTAACCTATTCTTTCTTCGGCCGTCTTTATGTCATTATTCCTACTGTCTGGAACTAAGTATGGTGACATAGCCATTCTTGTTGAGGCTACTGGCAACTCAACTGGTAACACAACTTCAAACCCATATACTAGGAAAAATGGGGTTGCCTGAGTTGGTTTCCTCTTTGACGTTCTATATGCCCAGAGTGCTACGGGGAGTTGCTCAGACCGTGTGCCCCCTGCTTCATCCATCATTTTACTCAGTATTCAGATGAGGGTTTTGTTGGTTGCCTCAGCTTGTTCGTTCCCTTGCGGGTAGTATGGGGTACACTTGTGGTGCTTGATCTGATAAACGTCCAACAATCTTCCCACATGACGGTTCACAAAGGGGGTCCCATTATCAGACAACATCACCTTGGGTATGCCAAACCTACAGATTATGTTTTCTTTGATAAAATTGGCCACTCCTGCCCCATCTGTCTTCCTCATTGGTATAGCCTCTACCCACTTGGTACTAACTTCAGTTGCTAGGAGTATCCATCTGTGGCCTTTAGATTGTTGTGCTATAGGACCTACCAAGTCAAATGCCCAAGTATGAAATGGGTAAGGAGTCTTGATGTTGTGTAGTTTGACCGCCGGTGCATGTATCAAGTTCCCAAACTTCTGGCAGGATTAGTATCTCCTTACAAAGTTTTTAGCATATTCTTCCATTGTCGGCTAATAGTAGCCGAGGTAAATAAGGTGCCCATATAATCGCTGCGCTCCTTGATGTTCTGCCTTGTGGGCTTCCCTCAGCACTTCGTTTGTCTCGTCCTTTGATAAACACGCCAAAGTTCCCCCTGCAAAGCTTCTGCGGTACAGCTTGCCTTGGTCAAGGAAGAAGCGAAGAGCCCGCCTCTTAACTCTAATTGCATCAGCTTTGTTCTCAGGCAGTGTGCCATTTCCAAGATAGTCAGTATACGGATGCCTCTATTCCTCACTGCTTAAGAAATAGGCTTCTTCCTCTTTAGGATGGAACTGACATTTTGCACATTGCCTCTGCAACTCAGTGCTTTCATTTTCCATCTCTGGCTAGTAATACCCTTGCCTTTACATCCAACGGTATAGACTAATATCTTCATCTCCATAGGACTTAACATGGATATGCTTAAGTTTGTAAGTTGCTTCTTGTCTACCAACATACCTTGCCAGCAGGTTGTTGGGACCGCGAAAATATAACTCTCCTCTAAATAGTAGAAATAATGTAAGTTCTGGTGGTCTAATTGTTCCCTGGCCTGTTTTCAACTACTGGATTATATCTACTTTCCATCCCTCAGCATCTTGCTCTGTATGTTCTTCGGCTAACACTGCTTGTGTTGTTCTTTTCTCAATGGCGATGGCTATACTATCATTTGGTATATCCATCTTTGCCCCTAGTGTAGCCAAGGCATCAGGAAACGGTTGTGTGTTTAAGGGGTATGCTGGATTTGGATATCCTCAAACTGAGTGAGCAACCTTTGAACTATGGTACGATATGGGGCCAACCGAGGCTCCTTTAAGGAGAAATCACCCATTGCTTGCTTGACAACTAGCTTGGAGTCACTCCAAATTTTCAACTTGCAGAGGCTTTTTTTTTTAGTAGCAATTAGACCCAGTATCAAGGCCTCATATTCGGCCTCATTGTTTGAACATTCAAAGTCAAGCTTATATGATAGATGAAACACCTCTCCTTCTTGACTGGTTAGTGTTATGCCAACTCCACTTTTCCTAGCTCCAGAAGCTCTATCAAATTTTAAGTCCCAATAAGTCTCAACTGCAGCTGCTAAGACATGGAACTCACCTAGTAAAGGTACCTTTGCAAGTTCATGTTCACCAGATGGGAATTGTGCTAGTAAGTCTGCGAGTGCTTGGCTCTTAATAGCCATGAGAGTAACATAAGTGATGTCATATTCTACTAGAGCCAAAATTCATCTTGTCATTCTTCCGGTCAGAGCAGGCTTGCTCAGTAAGTAGCGGACTAGATCACTCTTGGTCACAACCTGGATCGGGTGTACGAAAAAAATAGTGGCGCAACTTTTATGCGGTGAAGATTAAGGCTAAGGAATGCCTCTCAATTGGGGTATACCGTGATTCGACACCGTTGACTTTGTGGCTGATATAATAGACCGGCTTCTCAACGCCGTCTATGTCTTGGACAAGTAGAGCTCCAATAGACCGAGGTGTAGAGGTAAGGTACAGTAGTAGAGGCAAGGTACAGTAGTAGAGGCTTTTCAGGTTGTGGGGCAATCATTGTAAGTGGAGAGGTAAGTGCCTGCTTCACCATATCAAATGCTTGTTGGTGTTCTTGCAACCATTCAAACTTGTAATTCCCTTTCAGCAGTGTTCCAAAGGAAAAGGTTATCGCAGCTAGGGCTGGGATGAACCTTTTAAGGTATGACACTTTGCCTAGGAATTTCTTCAAGGCTTTTTGAGAGTGTGGCAGTGACATCTCCATGATTGACTTGATCTTATCCCTATCTACTTCAATCCCCCGTTGGTGTACCAAAAAGCTAGGGAACTTGCCTGCAGTAACTCCAAAGGCACACTTGAGAGGGTTCATCTTTAAGCAGAACTTTCAACAACGCTGAAAAAAAAAAATTTCCAAGTTGCAGAGGTGCCGATTTGCTTCGGTAGACTTTACCACTAGATCATCTACATACACTTCCACTTCATAATGTAACATGTCATGGAACACTGCAGTCATAGCCCATTGATAGGTTGCCCCCGCATTTTCAAACCTAAGGGCATCACTGTATAGAAAAAATTTCCCAAGGGCATTTTGAAAGCTGTCTTTTCTGCATCTTCTAGTGCCATTTTGATCTGGTTATAACCACTGTACTTGTCCATGAAGGAGAACATCTGATGGCCCGCGATAGAATCAACAAGTGCGTCAACATGGGGCAATGGAAACTTTTCTTTTGGGTAGGTCTGCCATCAAGGAAAGCACGCTTGAACTCCACATCATTGATGTAAGTTATGACAAAAAGGGGACAGTTATGAGGAAACGGGTATACTCTGTCTATCTCTGAAAAGGTAATGGCCCCATAATCTTCCTGGATACGCTTAGGCACATACTCCTTAGCCTCAGCAACTTCAGTATGGTGCACTTCAGAGATGTTGATGAGGGCCTTTGTTGATTCCAACCTAGCGGCTTAGCTCAGCCCCAGCTGGTTAAAGAAGGTACGAAACTTGATAGAATTTTGCAAGGCTTGAGCATGAGTATCCTCTGCAAATTTTGCCTCCGCAGGTACTATTTCAAGGAGCTGGCTAGTTGCGATTTCTTCTAACTCATCATAGTAGGACGCCATGTGCACTTGATCGCACACAAGCCCAAGATAGCCAATCATGTGTACATTATTCCCCTTCTCCTTGTGATTAGGATAGATGGTCCTTCCTTATATCATGGTTACCTGCATCTTTGAACTTCAACTCATTTGCGTCAACTTTCTTCTTAAAGATAATTTTCAAAGTCCAACAGTCCCTAGTAGGGTGTCTGGTGGCTCTATGATAGATACAATAATCTGGGCTTTCTTTGTCCTTTTTGGTTAGAGGGACATCAACTGGAGGCAAAGTAAGTTCACTATCGGCTACCCATTCTTTAACCAAGGCCTTAACATTCTTCCGAGAGGATGACTCCTCCCCTTGTGAGCGGCTCCCTCCTGGAGAGGTTACCGTAGCAACTCTGCTACTGCAGGAATAGCGGTGACTGTTGTGAGATCTATGGAGAGGGCCAGTGGTACTGAGGTTCCTAGCTGCCTCAACCAAGGCTGAAAAGGTAGGCAGATTATGGCTCACCAAGAAAATTTTGTAGTCACGTGTGGCACCTCCCACACATATGCTAACTAAGTGGGGCTCAACCACTGGTTCATGACAGTCAATAACCTTATCCTAGAATCATTTGACATAGTCTAGAATATTCACATTCCTTTTGGACATCTCACTCGAGCGTGACGGTTGTAACTTTCTCTTGGACTTGGAAGAACTTCGTATGGAACTTGTTCACCATCTCCTCCCAACTCTTGATCGAGTTGAGGGCCAAGTTCACATACCAGCTATAAGCCTTTTTGGTAATTGATTTGGAGAACTCCCGAAGGTGCAGAAAATGGTCACTACTATGGACACCGAGAGTTTCAATGAACCTCACCACATGTTCTCTGGCATTGCCTTGCTTCCCATCAAACTTGATAAACTTGGGTACTATATACCCAGTTGGATATGGCATAACCAATATCTCCTGAGAGTATGGAGGCTTCATATCTAGGTCGAGGAGAGATAGTAGTTGCTTATTGCTACGCTCTTGCTCGAACATAGCTTGTACATTGGCTAGAGTAACAAAGTGAGTGGGCTGGAATGGTCCAGTCTGCTCCTGGGTAGCTGAATCAGTAATTATACCATTCTCCTGGGGTACCATCGGAGGCACCTCAATAGGAGCCTGATTCTTGGGGAACATGTTTGGGACTGTTACAGGCGAATGTGCCTATGTTGGAGCTGGTCTGGATGCCATGGCCATAATAGCCTCAATGAGAGTTTGCAAAGCTGCCATGATCTCCCTCTGCATATCCTGGAGTGACTGGACTAGACCGCCTTAACCACAACACTGTGGTCATAGTCCTCAACATGTACTACTCTGTCATTAGAAGAGCCTTGCTGTCGTGGGGGTTGCTGAACTTCATAATCTGCCATTTTTTCCAGTGAAGTGTGTAAACCACTGTGGGTATGAACCATTAACAAAGCAGCCTTGACAACTGAGTCTCCAGAAATGTAAAGGGGGTTCAAGGTTATAAAGGCGATTAGAGAGGCAAAACTATGCTAATGGTCCAACAATGGTGGAATGGCTGGACGATGAGCAATAGCAACTGTCTAGGGAGTTGGAGAGTGAGTAGTTGGGTGAGGGTGAAGCAGGTAGCTCAAGAAAAAGACAATGATAGTGCACAAATGGGCAACATCTCCCCCCAAATCCCCCAAAATTGTGTTCTCTTAGGCTGGGAAGTGGGTCATATTTATAGACTTTTTCTTGGTACCAAGAGGACACCAAGTGGCCAAATAGATAGATGACATGTGTCCCAGAGGGTCACATGGAATATTCTGCCTTGAGCCACCAGGCTGAAGGTGCCATGTGTCTTCCTGCATGTACTGTGTACTATCTATTTGCCTCCGCAACTACCTTTTTTGAGCCTCAATAAGTGTAGTTGCGATGGGAGTATTTGGCGCTGCAACTCCCTTTTGAGCCTCAGCAAGTGCAGTTACGGCGGGAGTGTTTGCCATTGTGCTTGCCTTCTCAGCTCGAATCTCAACAAGTGCACTTGCAACGGTAAACCTTGCTGCTACACTTGCCTTCTTAGTTCTATTTGGCCAGTACATACATTCTCAGGACTCCATAGCCTGCTATCAGCCATGTTCGTGTTCACCTCAGCGAAGCCTTCACCCTTAACCACCTAACCATAAACTCCCCAGTTTCCCAGGGTGAAGGCCATAGCCAAGCCTGCTATCAGCCATGTTGTGTCTTAGTACCAAGCCCAAGGGGGCTTCCTTAGTCCTGTTTGTGCGACTAAGGCAGGTTCATGACCTGGGTAATGGAAATGGAGTCCCTTACACTCGGGCTACCCTGCCCCCATCTTTGCGAGGTCTCCGCGGTATACTGGTATCTCTAGGCCTACTATCAGCTCCAACCAGTAAGCCTTGCGGTTTGCTATCAACGCCGAGCTAAAAATTACTTTGGGGGCCTGTTATCAATGCCAAGTATTAGCCTCTACTTATGAAGGGGAAGCTTCTCCCAAAGGCTGTTATCATATTGGCGGGTGTTCCCTCCGCAACTTGGCCGTCATAAGTGTCGCCTCTGCAACTTAGTTGCGTCGGCTTTCTCTTTCCTTCAATAACTTCAAATGGCAGTGGAATCGACAATACTTGGAATGACAGCGCTGAGACAAAGTGCCTCCACAACTTGGTCCTCGCAAGTGTCGCCTTTGCCACTTAGTTGCGTCGGCTTTCTCTTTCCTTCAGCAACTTTAGATAGCGGCAGAACCGACATTATTGTGAATGGTGGCACTGAGGCAAAGTGCCTCTACAACTTGGCTGTCGCAAGTGTTGCCTATGCAACTTCACTTCAGAGAAGCCTCCACCCTTAGCCACCTAACCGCAAACTCCCAGCTTCCCAGGGCGAAGGCCATAGCCAAGCCTGTTGTGCCTTAGTACCAAGCCCAAGGGGGCTTCCTTAGTCCTGTCTGTGCGACTAAGGTAGGTTCATGACCTGGGTAATGGAAAGGGAGTCCCTTACACTCGGGTTACCCTACTCCTATCTTTACGGGGTCACCGCAGTATACTGGTATCTCTGAGCCTGCTATCAGCTCTAACCAGTAAGCCTTGGAACCTGCCATCAGCGCCAAGCTAGTAAACTTCGGGGCCTGCTATCAGTGCCGAGCTAAAAATGACTTTGAGGGTCTGCTATCAGCGCTAAGTATTAGCCTCTACTTATGGAAGGGAAGCTTCTCCCAAAGGCTGCTATCACCTTAGCAGGGTGTTTCCTTCGTAACTTGGTCGTTGTAAGTGTCGCCTCTACAACTTAATTGCGTCGGCTTTCTCTTTCCCTTATAAACTTCAGATGGCGACGAAACCGACAATACTTGGAATGGCAATGCTATCAACAATACTTGAAATGGTGGCACTGAGACAAAGTGCCTCCGCAACTTGGCCGTTGCAAGTGTCACCTCTGCAACTTAGTTGCGTTAGCTTTCTCTTTCCCTCAGCAATTTCAGATAGCGGCGGAATCGACAATATTGTAAATGGCGGCGCTGAGGTAAAGTGCCTCTACAACTTGGTCGTCGCAAGTGTTGCCTCTGCAACTTCACTTAGGCATTTTCCTTTGTGGAGTCTGTTTGGACCCTTGGCGAATCAGACTTGTTTCAGCCCACTGTTGGCGTACTTCCCTTGGGCTTTAGCCCATGCTCCTTTAATCTTTCCTAATCATCTAATATAGGCGACCTCCGTACTTAGGTCCATACTTAATTTGGACTTTAATTTCTTACCCTCTGCAGAGTTCAGGACCCATGCATAGTTTTATAATAGCAATTCTTCTAAAGGATTAGGATGGTTACAATAAGAGGATGTTATGAGTCAATAAGCCTGCTAATGCTCCTGGAAATATTTCTTATATCGCCTACTTTTTTGTGATTCTTAATTAAAAGATATAGGTTTGGTGGTAGTCGCGCCCCCCCTGGAGCGCCCGGCCGGTCCTAAATTTGTCAGCATTGCTTGCCATAAAGAGTTTTTCAATTATTCTGCAAGAATATTCACAGCTTTTAATCGTTGAATATGCAGTATTGCTTGCCATAAAGAGTTTTTCAATTATTCTGAAAAAATATTCACAGCTTTTCATCGTTGAATATGCAGTTCAACTCCTAATTTAATATTGGTTAAGATTTAATTGGTGTTTCTTTGCAAAGCATCTAGCCATTGCTTAAGATCAAAGTATTAGTGCATATAAGTGTAATGGAGTAATATCTTTGTTTTAACGTTGCACTCATCACATTACAGAAGAACATTTCAACTCTTCCCATCAACCGCATTGCAGAGACAATGTGCTCTTTAATTTCTCCTTTGGGACATTTTCATTCACCCACTACCTAATCCCTTTCTACTCTTCCATAGTATTCTCTAACCCCGGCGTTGATCGAGATAGAGATGGTGGTGCGATGATTGGATAAAGTGGTATATTATTAGGCTTCGTTTGGGAGCAGGCTTTTTTAGTAACTGTTTGACTTTTTAGCTAAAACATGATGTAAAAAAAACTAGTATGTTTGGGATGACTTTTTATTTTTTTACGAAAAGAAGTGCAAAAAGTAAAGAAATATGAGAATCTTTGACTTTTTGATATAAGTTGTTGACTTTTTGATTTTTTAGTGACTTTTTGGCCCCGTTTGGTAAAACTTAAAATCAGCTTATTTCAGCTTTCGACTTAATTTAAGCTATTTGGTTATGTTTAGTGCAACTTAATTAATTAAATTATAACTTTTTTGAAGCTATTTTCAGCTCATTTCTGAAGTTGCTCGGAGCATGCTTATGGACTTATAGCTTAAGCGCACAGCTGTTCATGGGTCACGAAATGACTAAAATGTCCCTCCAAAATTTCAATAATTACAGAATTGCCACTATATAAACCCTCTTGTTGCCCTAGCCCGCTCCTCTCCTCATACTCCTCTTCTCAGTTCCTCTCTTGGCGACACTGAAAACCATCCTCCACAGTAGCCGATCGAGCTCTTCCACATCTCCAACACAGCCGATCGAACTCCTCAACATCTCCAAGATCAGCCGATCGAACTCCTTCCGTCCTCGTTTCCGTTGATCTGCACCAAAAAGGTGAGAGTTCATGCCTCTTTGTTTGTGATATATATATATATATATATATGTATACACACATGGAGTTGGGGTTTACAGACCAGATCACACTCCATTCCTCTCTTCGCTTTCTTCTTCTTCTCCGATTTGCATAATCTTTAGTGCATCTATTGGGTTAATTAATAATTATAATCTTCAGTGCATCTATTGGGATGATTGAACTTAAGATCGATAGTTTGCATATATTGTGTCAATTCATTTAATTGGCAATAGTGTGATCTACTGGGTTAATTAATAATTATTAATATTAAAGTATTGATCTGTTCCCCTGTGGAATCTTTTGTTCCAGAATGAAAATCAAAGATGTTACATGCTGGTTGTAAATCTTAAAACAAAATTTAAATCTCACATATTGAGACGAAAAAAAGGAAAAACAAAAATAATTTTTTGGGCATCTTACCTAGAATTCCTTAGGTTTCATCTCATAAAGTTTTTCACTTTCTCTCAAATTCTTACAGCATTATGTATTTAAAAGATTAATGCTAGACTACTACTTGTAAGAGTAAACTACAATAAAACAAACTGCCAAGACTACTTTAGCACTAGAGTTAGTAATATAATTGTACCCCGCAAGTTGCCTAGCAATCCAGAATCACAAAATTAATTATTTTTTGATATACCAAAAATAAAAATAAAAATATCATTAATGGTACAAACATAACAAAGCATAAGTAAAACTATACTAATAATATTTTAGCTTAAAACTGCTACAAAATTGAAATTGATCCAAAACTGATTATGCAACAACTCCTCTGTTATGCCCATAAATAATTTCAATCTGTCTCCTTTTGGTTCCCATTCTTTGCATCAGGTTTTTTCTACATGAGTTGTTGATTATAATCTAGTTTTATGATCATTTATGGTAAAGATTAACATATCTGAAAATAGTATTGATGAGTTTGATGAGTTCAAATGTAACTATTGTTGTGAAGTTTGATGAATTTGTTACTATTGTTGTGAAGTTTGTCCAACCTTCACTATTTTTGTTACTTTTTTTACTATTGAGTTTGCTTTATGGTAAACATTAACATATCTGAAAATAGTATTGTTACTATTGAGACTTTGTGAACTGAAACTGTGCAATGAGCATTGGGAATTGTTGAAACTGAAACTGTGTAATGAACCTTCACTATTTTTGTTACTATAACTTGGCTAATTCGAGAAGACTATGTGACGCATACAAGATGGTTATAATAAAAATGAAATTACAAAACACATTAAAGGTCAATTTTCTTTATTTTTTATTGTCATCTTTAGTGAACTTAATTAAAAGTTAGTGTATTTTTGTTTAATTTTTATTTTTAAGACATTCTAATCTAGAAGGATCTAAAATTAAACAATATCAAAAGAAATTTAAAAATTCACAAATAAGTCATTTAACCATAACTAAAGTAACAAATTTGATCTCTCCAACAATTCGGACAAATTTGAGGAAATTCATATTGTGGCTCCAAACCCTCTCCATTTATATACACGATGAATCTTATATTTACACATGACATATGTTTGTTGGATTCCCAGAATGAAATGGTATTGGTCACTTCAAATTGGTGTAGGAACAAATGGGTGCAAACGAATTGTCATTATGTTAGAAACATTTTATTCAATCAATACTTCGTAAGTGCAATGTATTTACAATTAGCTTACCAATGAGGATTTGGATTCAATTTTTCCTAATTAATGTAGAGGCATGTCATCCTCTAGTAACTATTATTCTAGTGGTGAAAGCTTCGACTTGAGGTATGAGCCTTTGAAATGTGATTGTGGGCTAAAAGCTGCCATAAGGGTTACCGAGTCTGACAAGCCATCTAAAGGGAGACTGTATTTCATTTGTGAGAAGAGAAATAGTCAATTTTGGAGGTGGTGTACCCCAAAATCTGTAACGATGGTAGAGAGGCTAAGAAACGAGAGAATGCTTGATCAAAATCAAAATATGGAGATTGTAAGACTAAAAGTGAAGAACCAAATGCTTGAGAAATCCAATGCTTTGATGAAGCAACTTGTTGTGGGCCTGCTCACGATTTGCATTGTTATGTCAGTTGGATTACTCTTCAAATGATGATAGGTGCCATTTGGAGATACCCGGTGTCTTTGTGCGAATGTAGTTTACCATGAACTATTGTACTAAGCTTTGTAATTGTTGATGTTGACATAGTTGCCATGTATGGTTGTTTTGTATTAATCTAGGTGTTGTAATGCAAGCACTAATGAATGAGTTTGTTTTAAATTTTTTTTTTTTTGTTTCATAGAATGAGTAACCAAGAGGAAACACAATCTCAAAATAGGAAGAACAAGGGAAAATTAAGTCAAGTACCATTCGTTAAAGCTCATTGGGATACAAAATCAAAAGAAATTTTTATTAAGCTTTGTGTTGAGCAAGTCAAGGTTGGACATAGACCTGGGACACACTTAGATAAGGCCGGGTGGGAAAATGTCATATCTAAGTTTAAAAGTATGACTGGAAAAGCATACCAACGAATACAAATGAAAAATCATTGGGATGTGTTGAAAAAAGATTGGCTTTTATGGAATAATCTGTTAAGGGGCGAGACAAGCTTAGGCCGTGATACATTGAATGGACCTATATCTGCATTTGATGAGTGGTGGACTTTGAAATTGGAGGTACGTGAATTGCTTAATGTACATATTTTGTTTGTTTTTAGTTTACATACACCAAATTTTGTTACTTGAAATTGTTACATTTTCTTTTGTAATTGTTGCAGAGGTATCCTGAGGCTGCCAAATTTCGGCGTATGCCGTTGCAATTCGTTGACGACTTAGACATACTATTCTCAGATGCAGCTGCTACAGAAGAATGGGCATACACTCTTAGGTCAGGGGTAATGCCTTAGACTGATGAGACGCCGGAGGAATTTCATACCTTACATGATGCTGAATTTCATGATGATAATGATTTGGAGGTGGTTCATCCTTCCGAGTTAAACAAAAAACGAGCATCAAACACTGATGGTTCATCAACCAAGAGCAAGACAAAGAAGAAATTTACTGGTGCAGCTCTACTGAACAAGACACTTGATCGTATAGTCAATGTGGTTGAGTCATCTTCGGCAACTTCAACACAGACCTCATCAAGATATCCTTCAATTGCAGAATGTTTGACAAAGTTGGAAAGCATCCCTGGTGTGTCCCTAGATGATGAGCTGTATGTATGGGCTGCCATACTGTTCTTACGAGACAAGCGTAGTGTGTGCTTTATGAGTCTTCTAACGGATAAAGTTCGGTTGAGGTTTCTAAAGTTGGAGATTGAAATGGAGAAGACCACCACAGGTTATCGCAGCTAATTGTTTTTCAGATGGACTGTTGTGTTGAACTCATTATTTTTTTTCTTTTATTAATATTTTTGTTGGACTTTGATGGATATTATTGACTATGTTTGACTTTTATTATTAATATTTGACTATGTTGGACTTTGATTAATATTGAAAAATGTTGGACTTTTATTATTAATATTTGGGTAGGTGGCATTTTCATAGTTGAATGGTAGGTGAATGGTTGACTGGTTGAATGTTAGTTCAATGGTTGAAATGTTAGTTGAATAGTTGAATGGTTGGTTTCAAATTTGAATATGAATGATAGGTGAATGGTAAAGATCTTTATATATATGTAGATGTTTTCCAGGTGGTGTTATTATGGTGTTTTCCAGCTGAGCTGAATTTAGAGGTCATTATAGTTTGAATTTCAATCTTTTGCTGCTGTATTTTCAATCTTTTGCTACTGAATTTGGAGGTAACATTTTAGGAAGTTAACATTTTAGCATAGTGTTACTACCAACGTTAATAGTTGGATTGTTGATTAGTAGTTGGTTGATTATTTGTGATTGAAACAAGTTTCAGCATGTGCATTTATAATTTTTGGCTATTGTCTCTTAGTTGGGCTCCACTTTGTTAGAATCATGGTTCTGAGCTATAATGGTAGGACACATCTATATTTCTCAGATTCAACATGTAGTGACTATATTTCTTGTTGAGACTAATCTGTTTATTCTGTAAACCATCATGCACACTATGGTTTATGTCCTTGTTTTTGTAATACTGGAATGCATCCCTGGATATCTCTTTAAAATGGTATCTATTGGTGGAGAAATGAATAAATTAGTGGACAATGTCTGCATCTGCATTCATTTTTTATCATCATTTTTTAGTGGACAATGTCTGTATCTATATCTTATGGATGATTTCAGAGTTGTTTATGCTCTCTCTTTTTAGGTCTTCACATTATACATTTTGTGGTTCTAGGTGTATGGAAACGTGAAAAGAGTTACTAACATTTTACAGCTATAAGGTTGTGAATTATGAACACATTTCCACAAAGTAAACCTTGAATACTTATTGACATTTTACAGCTTGTATATCAAGGGAAATATCTTCTTAATGTTTTCCTTGTTTTAAGCATTTTAGTTGCAGAACCAAACACATATGGCTTATGTTGATGTGTAAAGGTGCTTTTTTCTTCGTTTGTAGTGTTACCCTTAAAAGCCTGGTCAGTGTAGATCAACAAGAAAGGTACTAGCACTTATTCAAGAAAAAACTTGTATGTTGCAAAAGCAGTACTACTATAAACTTGTATGTTGAAAAAATATATATCTCTTTTCTTTGTGAAAAAGCAATACTATTATAATAAAATAATTTAAAAAAACAGAGGCATATTCCTATTCTCCATATGTTTAGTCCAATAAATGAAAGAGCAGTGATTACATAAATACATGTAAGTTTTGTTATAATATGTAAATATGGTACTGCCACGTAAGGAATATGGCCCCCTCTTGATCTCACCCTATTTTTGTTTGAATTGAATAGTAACTAAACCTTTAATTAATTAGGTATTTTAAAGATGAGTAACAGTGATGAAAATCAATGGAATGATGACCATGATGATGAAGATACTGAAGATTAAGGCAACACATCGCAAACCCAACAAAATAATAATATGCTCTTAGCTACAGCGGCTACAGTTGCAGTGACATATGCAACAAATTATTTGATAAAAGAACCATGTAGGACATCTTGTTTAACAGGAGGGATGTGGATGGTAGAATTACAAGAAGGGAATCGGATAAGAATATTTGAAAATTTTTGAATGGAAAGAGAGGTATTTTATCAATTGTGTAATTTGTTACAGACAAAGTGTGGCCTTGAACCACTAGACAAAATGTCTCGGTTCAAGAGCAGGTTGCAATATTTTTGTTTATTGTTGGCGGTGACATTCGAAACAGAAATGTCCAAGAAAGATTTCAACATTCTGGCGAGACTATTTCAAAATAATTCAAGAATGTGTTAAAAACTGTTACAATGATGTCCATTGATTGGGTAGCGCCTCAACCGACTAATGGTGTGCATCCATATATCCGACACAATCGCAAATATTATTCTCATTTCAAGGTAAATAATTAACTACAAGCGCAACTTGGGTGTTACATATAATTAATGTTGGTAGGATATTTCTAATAATCTGTGGCTAAAAATATTTTTATTCACTATTATGTAATAGGATTGTATTGGAGCAATTAACGGAACACACATCAAAGCATATATATCTCCAGATAAGCAAGCTCGTCTAATAGGTAGAAAGGGATATGCGACTCAAAACATAATGGCCGCATGTGACATTGATATGTGTTTCACATTTTGCTTACTAGGATGGGAAGGAAGTGCACACGATACTCGGATCTTCTTAGATGCAATTAGAAATCCTAGTTTTAATTTTTCAAAACCACAAGGAGGTAACTGTTTTATATTTGATTGCTACAATGGATGCACCACACTCACATCTTCATATTTATTTTTACATTTATAATTGCATTCTTTAATTTCATTTTGGAATTTTAAAATAGATGAGTTTTACTTTGTGGATGTTGGTCATCCAAACATGAAAGGATATCTTGCACCTTACAAAGGAGAGAGACACCATCTAGCTCAATTTGAACATGGTCAATCCCCCAAAATGCACAAGAAAAATTCAACCAAGCACATTCATCACTTAGAAGTGTAATAAAAAGAATGTTCGGGGTTTGGAAAACAAGATGTCCGATGATAAAGGATATCCCACCAAACTACAAGTGGCCAACCCAAGTCAAACTTGTTTGTGCAACAATGGCAATTCATAATTTCATCCGACAAAGTAAGTTCCGCGATATTGCATTTGACTCTTATGATAGATTCACGGATTATGTACCTAATGAAGAGGAAGGATATTCGTCTCAACAAGCACGCAATGGAAATGATGTTGCATGTGATGACAACGAGATGGAAGTGAGGAGACATAATATTTGTATGTCAATTTGCAGATGAAATTAGGAGTTCTGTAAATATCTACGAAGTTTTATTTTTCTTGCCTTAATAGTAATTTATTGTATTTTTATTGCAATGACGTTTTTTTATTTCCTTGTCAACTCAATATTATTACATAAAAAATAAAAAATAAAAATTTGAGGTAATGAAATGTACCAAATTAGGTACTAATTAATCAACTTCCATTAATGAAATAACTTTTTCAAAATTTAAAGAGAAGAAAATGACAAAAATTACAAATTTCCTATTCATAAGGGCAAATATAACAATTATACAGCAAAAAGCTATTTTACAACTTATTTCTCAAACACTACTCTGCTACTTAAATTTATAATCCCACAGCTACACCAAACAGGTTACCAACTTATACTCACAGCTATAAGTTATAATCTATTAAGTTATAATCTATAATCACTTTCTCACAGTTCTATCAAACGGGGCATTTGACTTTTAAGCTTTGAAAAAATGAGAAATAAGGAAGGTGAAATAAGAAGGGAAAAAAAATAAAATATTTAACTTCATAAATGTTAATATAAATATTTTCTAGGGAAAAAAAATGTTGCTTTTATGTCATACACATTGTTAGTTGACTGAACCCAATGGAGAAGTCATTTGTTTGTGATTGGAAACTTCAAGATTGGGATGTTATTTTTTAATGTGGCGGGGGGATTTGTATTTTTAATAAATTTTAGAAATGTATATATAATTTATTCTTAAATTAATAATTCATTGCAAGTGGAATAAGGTATATATTGACAACAAAATTGAGAAATTTATGGCAGTGTTTGGCGTACTGGTTGGCGCAAATTAAAGGGTGGATTTGAGGTTAATAGATGTACGTACATATCTGAAATTTAGTCCATGTTCTCACCAAAAATGTGTCAGGGTTTCTCATTATCAAAAAAATAAAAAATAAAAATAATAATAATAATAATTTATGGGCGATGATGGTAAATAAAATAAATATCAGTAATCTTATACTTATTGTCTTTTTTATTTAAAATTTAATTTTGGATAAATTATTTCATTAGTTTCTCTAATTTGAGTAAAATTTTATTTTAGTTTTCATAGTTTTAATTTGAATATTTTGATCATTAGATTTTTAATTTTGTTACAATGTGGTTTATCTATCACTTACTATTATAATTTTTAGGATTTGTTACACTTTATACTCTTAAACTATCATCAAATTGTCTATTTAGTTCCTAAACTATTGATTAAGTCCGTAAAATATATAAATCAAAGTCTATTTAGTCTATAAACTATCAATTGAATCTATTAAGTCGCCAAATATGTAATTCAAACATATTTAGTCCCTAAAAGGATTGCAAAAATAAAATATATACCCATAAGTATTATAAATTAGTAAAAGACCCACCTAATTAAGATTTTATTCTTTAAAAAATCTAAATTTTTTATTTTTTCTTTAAAAAAGTGTTTTATTTCGTTGTGTATTTAAATTAGAATCCGGTTTTGATTTTTCAGTCTTGCTAATAAAATTATATGAGTATTAAACATATTGAAAAACTAAAATTAGATAAATTAAATAATAACACTTAGCTACAAATAATAATAGAATAAAATAATACATTAATTAACTTATAAAATGCATTCAGCAAAAAAACTTAAAGATAATCAATTAGAAATTATAATGAAATCCAATATATATCACTAGATAAAGGCAACCAAGTAGCCTTTATAGAAGATAAGTAAGAAAATATTATATTATCATTACCCTTACAAAGAAAAGAATTGACATCTACAAGTCATAGACAAAATAAAAATTTAAGATTTTTTTGAAGTAAAATTTTAATCTGATAGGGTCTTTTACTAATTTATAATATTTATAGACTTATATTTTATTTTTGTAATTATTTCAGGGACTAAATATGTTTGAATTAAATACTTTGAACATTTAATAGTTTTAATTGATAGTTTAAGGGCTAAATAGACTTTAATTTATGTATTTTAGGGATTAACTAGACTCAATACATAGTTCACGGATTAAATAGATAATTTAATGATAGTTTAGGGATAAAAAGTCTAATAAACTCTAATTTTTAAACGGAAAAAAAATTATGTGCAAAATTAGAAGGTGCAAAATTAATTTTTGCTTATGTTGCTTTTCATCCAAAATATTAACCGTGAATGATGGAGGGACGACATTGAAATAAAACTGAAAACGTATAGTTTAAATTATTCAAATTAAAATTACGAAGATTAAAGTGACATTTCACTTAAATTACTAAAACTAATGATATAATTTATTCTTTAATATTGTTGGTGAAAATATCAGAAAAAATTATATTTTATTAATAAATAATGCAAAGAAAATGAGATACAAATAGATCAGGCTGAGGCACGGATATCTCATTTTCTTTAAGGAGATTAAGCCCACTGCGGTAGAAAGAACTCAAATACCAATGCAACAGTCACAAAACTATGACTTGTCCCTTCCAAGATACAATAGGCCGACTACTTGTTGTATGGTTCAAGTCAACTCTGCACAAGATGGTGAACCCAAAGCTCCACCAAGAAAAACACCCTTCTTTGTTAGTAATCTCTAAAATATAGAAATAGTTGTTGTGTTGGTATAGAAAAGAGTAGATAAGAGGAACTATTTATAGGCCACTAGGACTTTGTAAAATACACCAAAAAATAATAATGACCATAAACCTAGAGAAAATGGAGAGTCTCTAAAAAATTAACCCACCACAAAGTCCATGAACCTAATTAATCTCCATTCATGAATAAGACAAAAGGACACCAAAACAATGAATCTCCATTCATGAATAAGATGAGATTCATGAACATGACAAAAGGAGATTCATGAACAAAATATATATATAAATAAATAAAAGATATTAAAATGGTCCAACAATCCCCCACTTATTTTAATATCAACATGGACAAGAGAGATTACTAAACAAAGATAGACTAGTATGCATCATGAAAGTGTGCTCTGGATTGAACTTTTATTAGTGAAACAACAACCTTTACTCCAGAGTCAGTAATGATCTCAAACTGGAACTATGACTATTTTGGGGAAATAAAGTATTATTGTTCGCACATAATAATTCAAGTGCTGACATGAGCTTTTAATAGCTAACACATTACGGCCTTGTGCTAATCCTAGTTTTCATGAGCATATTGGAGAATAAGCCTTGTTCTCATAGAAAGCGGCCCCACTTTCATGCTCACATGGGTGAAATTTGTCAAGGATGTTCTTATAATTTACACACCCCACTCAAAAAGAGCTACAGAATTTCATTACGAGTATAAAAACTCAATCCCCCAACATTACAGGACAAATGCACTTACATCACACGGATGGATAACAAAATATTACGGAGTGTATTCTTTACAACAACCATATGATTTGTTCTTCCCATTGAACCTAGTTACAGGATCTTTGGTCCCCAGGTTGGGTATCCTCATACATGGTTTATGATTTTATAGGCTTTAAACCCATCCCCCTCGATGTATTTTTGACCCTATCTCTCTCCAAGGCCTTGGTTAACGGATCCAAAGATTATCACAAGATCTTATATAATTCATAGTTATGATGTCATTACTCAAATAGGATCTCACATTACTGTGTTTCCTTCGAATAGGTCTGGATTTACCATTATAAAAACGATTGTTCTCTCTACCAATAGCAGCAATGCTATCACAACGAATTAACACAAGAGAAACTGGTTTTTCCCAAAAAGGGATTTCATGTAACAAATCTCTCAACCAATTCGCTTCCTCACATGCTGAAGCTAATGGTATAAGTTCAATTTCTATAGTAGATTAGCAATTATAGTTCGGTTTTTAAACTTCCAACATATAGCACCACCACCCAAGGTAAAAATAAAACCCGAAGTAGAGAGAGAATCACCTAACAAAATATTCCAATCGAAATCACTATATCCTTCAAGTATCGCAGGAAACCATAATTTTTGGTACCAAATAAATATCTCATAATTCTTCACATGGCTAGCCAATGATCTCGACTTGGCTTGTTAGTAAACTTGCTAAGTACTCTAACAGTATATGCAATGTCAGGTCTAGTACAGTCAGTAGCATATCTCAAACTACCAATCATGCTAGCATATTCCTTTTGATTAATCACTTTTTTTTTTCATTTGTAACAACAGATAAATATACGCTTGCATCAAAAGGAGTAACAACATGTTTACAGTCTAGAAAGTTATATTTCTTTAAAATTTTCTCAACATAATGTGACTGATCAAGAAAAATGCTATTATTAGTCTTGGTAATTTTAATTCCCAAAATTAAATTAGCTTCACCAAAATCTTTCATATCAAAGTGGCTATTAAGCATATTTTTACTCTCATTTATAATATGCAAATTAGAGCCAAAGATAAGTAGATCATCCACATATAGGCTAATAATCACATGTGCATTCTTACAAGTTTTATAATACATGCACTTATCACATTCATTACTCTTATAGCCATTCTCAAGCATGCTGGAATCAAATTTCTCATGCTACTGTTTAGGAGCTTGTTTTAATCCATAAAGGGATTTAGTTAGCTTACACACCTTGCTTTATTAGCCAAACTCCACAAAGCCTTCGGGTTGGTCCATGTAAATCTCCCCATCTAGATCTTCATTTATAAATGCTGTTTTTATATCCATTTGATGAATTTTTAAATCATGAATTGCAATCACTGTTATCAACAGTCTAATGGATGTAACTCTAGTAACCGGAGAAAAAGTATCAAAGAAATCGAGATCAATTTGTTGCTTAAAACCTTTAGCGACAAGCCTCGCTTTATATTTATCCATAGTTCCATCCGGTTTAAATTTTTTTACGAAGGACCCATTTACACCCAATAGTTTTACAACCTGGAGGTAAATCCACTAGCTTCCATGTTTTATTTGAAAGTAGTGAATCTATCTCATCATTTACAGCCTCTCTCCAAAAAATAGCATCAGGTGATGATAAAGTTTCTTACACCATAATAGGTATTTCTTCCACATTATAAAGATAATAGTCAGGGTCAAAATCTTTTTCAACTCTAGCTCGTTTACTCCTTCTTGGTTGGATTTGAGAATTTTCTTATTCTTGAAAAAACTTGAGATAGAGTAGAAGGGGTAGGCATGGATAAAATATTTTCAGAAATTATTTGACCTTCACTATTTCTAGATTTGAAAGGAAATTTATTTTCATGAAAAATAGTATCACCTGATTCAAAAATAATATTATTTTCCGTATAAAAAAATCTATAAGTTGTACTATGCAACGCATACCCAAGAAAAGCACAAGTGGCAGCTCGTTCACCCAATTTAGGTCGTTTAGGATCTGCAAGCCTCACAAAAGCTAAATAACCCCAAATCCTTAAATAACTTAAATTTGGCTTATGCCCCCGCCACAACTCATAAAGTACAATTTTAGTCTTTTTGTGTGGCACTCTATTTATCACATGGCAACTTGTCAAAATAGTCTCGCCCCAAAGATTTGAGGGAGCACCTGAATCAATAAGCATAGCATTCGTCAAGTCAATTAACGTTCTATTTTTTCTTTCAGCTACGGCATTAGATGAAGGTGAATATGGTGGAGTAGTCTTATGAATAATTCTCAATGACTGAACAAAAGAGTTGAATCCAAGAGATTCATACTCCCGGCTTCTATTACTTCTAATTTTCTTAATCTTTTGACCGAATTGATTTTCCATTTCAAGAAGGAATTCTTTAAATTTCTCAAAAGCGTCACTTTTATTTTTTAATAAAGATACGTTTATGTATTTTGAAAAATCATCAATAAAAGTGATAAAATATCGGTTACCACCCTGAGTTAAAATTCCTTCAAACTCACACAAATCAGTATGAAATAATTCTAGCAATTCGGTATTTTTTTCAACACTTTTATGAGGTCTCTTGGTATTTTTTGATTTACTGCAAACTTCACATTTCTCAAAATTTTTTGTCATTTTAGAAATTAATCCTAAACTACTTATGATTCCCACATATTTGCTATTAATATGACACAAACGAGTACGTCAAAAATTAATAGAAGACAAAGTATAAGTGGTGTCATAGTAATCATAAAATTAATCAGTAAGGCAATTTAAAAGATAAAAGCAATATTTATACTCATCTGTATTGTAGGAAGCCAGTTTTGCTTCATGTGCCTCATAGTCTTCATCATTCATCTCCTCGGTTGGGATTTTGTTTGGGTTCTTCTCGGTAAGAGCATATGCAACTTTCAAAAGGCTGAGATAAAAAAGAACTTTTCATTTTCACCTCTTAAATTAACTCCTTTGAACTTGAAAAGCTTGTTGAGATCTCTAATTCCATCATTTATTTTTTCTGGTACTTGTTCCATGGTTGATCTCCTTAAAATTGTTGGTGAAAATATCAGAAAAAATTATATTTTATTGATAAATAATGCAAAGAAAATGAGATACAAATAGATCAGGCTGAGGCACAGATATCTCGTTTTCTTTAAGAAAATCAAGCCCACTGCGGTAGAAAGAACCCAAATACCAATGCAACAGTCACAAAATTATGACTTGTCCCCTTCAGGATACAACAGCCCGACTACTTGTTGTATGGTTCAAGCCAACTCTGCACAAGATAGTGAACCCAAAGCTCCACCAAGAAAAACACCCTTCTTTGCTAGTAATCTCTCATGTATAAAGAATAGTTGGTGTGTTGGTATAGAAAAGAGTAGATGAGAAGAACTATTTATAGGCCACTAGTACTTTGCAAAATATACCAAAAAATAATAATGACCATGAACTTAGAGAAAATGGAGAGTCTCTAAAAAATTAACTCATCACAAAGTTCATGAACTTAATTAATCTCCATTCATGAATAAGATGAGATTCATGAACATGACAAAAGGAGATTCATGAACAAAATATATATATAAATAAATAAATAATATTAAAATGATCCAACAAAAATATATTTAATGTGCTAACATATATATATATATATATACAACAAAACTTGGAACGATTTATTCTACTAGTAATTATGAATGCATCAATGTCTAATGATAAACCAAAAAAGAAATTACAAATACAGTCAAAATGTCTGATTTTGAATTATGGATAAACCACAATATGCCACATTATCATTTCTGTAGTAATTTTGTAAATTTTTTCTATGTATATAACACCGCTCAAATATTATTTTGTAAAGAAAAAAAAAATGGTTCAAGTTTATCATAATATGAAAGGAAAGAGAGAAAGTCCCTCAGAAGACCAGGTCTATTAACTGGTCAAAAGGTATTATAGAGTTCACATTATTAGTTGGACTTGTTTGGTTTTTGTCCTTAAAAATTTCGCCTTTGATGTTGCTTGCTTGGACTTGGTTCTGTGTCTCAAACATTTTTGTTATTTTGTGTGTGGTTCTATATCTGTGTACTTTTCAAATTTCTTCAATTTTTTGGACATTGAAAACTCGAATATGAAATGACAATTTAACCCAGGGGTGAGTGGCAACCTGATAAGGGCTTGGGGTTTAAGCCCCTAGGTCCTGGGTTCAACTCCTCTCTGGGCCAATCTTCTGGGCGTAGCACAGTTGGTTAGGAAGTTGACCTCAATGATGCCTTATCAGCTACTTGGTGTGGGTTTAATTCTCCCCCGGTTTAATTCTCCACCGTTGTGCGAGTCCTGACTTAAGCGGAGCTTGTCTTGAGAGGTCGGGACAAGCTTCCAGGTTATAATCTCTTACTCGGAACGGACAACAGGACACCCTGGTGATCTCCTCAAAAAGGGGCGCTACATTGGACCTGCGGAAGAGTAAGAGGATTTTCCTGTAACAAAAAAAAAAAAATGACAATTTAATGTCTGACACCAAACCTTACGTCAAGAGAATCTGGTTTTGTTCATACATTGTTCAAGGGTATGAACAAAATTATAAGTTTTGATTGATTTAAAATAGTGAGGGATGCATTTTTTCGTACACATAAATATACTTTTTGTATGCAAAGTCATTTTTTTTAACTAATCAAAAATTATATTTTGTTTGAAAAATCATACATACTTTTGGTTACGATGTTTGTGTTAATAGTTGTGATTTACTATATTATTAGTTATAATATATTATGATGTTGGTTATAATATTATTCACTTATGATTTAAGAGTTATTTAATTATACCTGTGATGTTTGATTATAATTCAATTTTTTTTTTTTTAGTCATGACTCTCATAATATTGAATTATGTCATTTTGTAATAATCAAATGGGTAAGTTACACTTTCCCCCCCCCCCAAGGGTTCGCCCATTTCTCACGTTGGTTCTTTAAGTTTGATTTTTCTTACTTTGACCCTTCACAATCCTTCACATTTTGGCCTTTTAAGTTTGATTTTTTTCACTTTGGCCATTTATGTTTGCAATCCTTCTCACTTTGGCTTTTCATGTTTGTAATCATTCTCACTTTACTCTTAGGCTAACTTCCATCCAAAAAACTAACGTAATCTGCCACATCACCAACCTATCAGCTCCATATGTGATGTAAAAAATTCACTAAAGATGCAAAAAATATAAAATAAAAAATAAAAAAAACTAAAATTTTTTTTTAGTCTTTAGTAAACTTTTTTTAAAATTTATTCATAAACATTATTACATTATAGATGCACAATCTTAGATGTACCTAAAAAAATAAAAACAATTTAACTAAAAAAAGAAAAAAAAATCACTAAAGATGAAAAAAACAATAGTAAACTTTTTATTTTAAAATTGAAAATACAAGTATTTGAGCCAGTATTTTTTCATTTTTTTTTCGTCTTTAGTAAACTTTTTTTCTTTTTTAGTTAAATTTGTTTTTATTTTTTTAGGAGCATCTAATCTAGATGCATCTATAATGTAATAATGTTTATAAATAAATTTGTAAAAAAAAAAAATTCACTAAAGACTAAAAAAAAAATTAATTTTTTTGTTATCTATTTTCATTTTTTTTTTTTCATCTTTAGCGAATTTTTTTATATCACACATGGAACTGATGTGTTGGTCAGATTCTATTTTTTTTTTTTTTTTAATGGAAGTTAGTCTAAGAGTAAAGTGTGAATGATTACAAACATGTAGGGCTAAAGTGAAAAAGAATGCAAACATGAAAGATCAAAATAGAAAAAAATAAATAAATAAATAAATAAATCAAACTTAAAGGGTCAAAATGAGAATGATTGCAAATATAAAGGGCTAAAATAAAAAAATATAAACTTAAAAGGTCAAAATGAAAATAGATGAAACTTTAGGGGGTAAAGTGTAATTTACCTAATCAAATTTACCAATGATTCTAACGCCGACATAATTAAAAATTGACCCTTGGTGTCACAGGTCTAACAAGGTCTACGTATTAAGAGAGAAAGTCCAGCCGCATGCTGCCAAGGAACTTTCCTAGATTTTTAGATCTCCGGTTTATGTTTAAACTTCTTATAAAAATAATAGATAAAAAAATTAGAATTTGAGTCATATAATAAAATAAATTTTGAAATTTTAATTTTATTAATCTAATTTTTAATTTTTTTGATTTATTTTTAATCTAAATTATTTGTTTGTTTTCGTTAAGTAGAATGGTAGGGGAAAAAAAATATTTTAGTTATTAAACTTAATGAAAAATATTATTTTAGACATTTTTCGTATACTTACATTGAATATAATAATTAATATATTTATTTTTTGTCAATTTACTTAACAAAAATAAGTAAATAGTTTGGATTGAAAACAAATAAAAAAATTAGACTTTAAACTAATACAATTAAAAATATATAATTTATTTTGATATAAGGTTCAAACTCTAAGGTTTTTTTTTTTTTTTTTTTTTGTAATTTCCCCTAATAAATTAGACAAATTTTAAAATTTTAAAACTAACTCTTTTTTTTTTAATAGCATGGAGGAAATAAGGCGGGACCCACGAAAAGACCGATAATTGCTAACTAGGGAGGTCCTCACGGCCCTCAGGCTATCTCCAACGCAGCACCAAATCTATCTCCAAATTCAAATTTAGTGAAAAAGTTCATTTTTTGCTGCTCCGATGGTTTCATCAAACCTATATCAAATTGAGAATATGCAAAATATTTCACTAAACTGAGGATGCTTTGTATCTTCCATCAAATCACTGTTCATTACCATTGTATTTTCACCACCAGATGTCCTTCAAATGACCACCTCAAGGCAAATTTTTGTAAAAATTTTACACTAGAAGGTCGACCTCCCGGATGACCCCTCAATTGGAGTCATAGCAGCAGTTACAACGGTTACGCAAATAAGTCTTGATGCCAAAACTTATAGGTTATTTGTAAATGTCTAATGAGAAGCACTCTACTACTTGAACATGATTCATCAATGACATTAGACAATCAATAAATTGGAGATAATGTGAAATATACCGAATCAAAATGGTTTTATAGGAATTAATTTTCTATATAGCACGTACACCAAAAAAAAAAAAATTCACTGCAACCTTTTGTCTAAAAGGGTTTGTGAAATAAATAACAATCAAACATAGATAACAACAAATATTTAAGTTCCAAAGATTGAGACTGGTTTTGGCAATCAGGACTTCTAATCTTCTTGAGAGGCCTAGATGACATAGAAGCTCGATCAAAAACTGACTTCCATTGATGGCTCTCGGGGTTCTTCAATTGGTCTCTTTTACATTCCATCTAGGTCAATTTTTGTGATTCTTCAATAGCTTTTTTTGATTTGCCATTGTTCCTTCGTGCTGTTATTTGATACATAGCGACCAAATTCAACAAACAAAGCTGCCAACTCTCCGGAAATTTAAATAAAAAAAACCACCCTAATAGTTCTGAAAAACAGGGGATTGAGAGATTAATTGAGATGGGTCACCAAATCAAAAGAAGAAACAAGATTAAAATCAAATTTTGTTGAAAACCCAATTGAGAAAAAGTAGTAAAATTGAATACCCAGATCGTAATTTGGTCAGAGATTTAAAAAAACAATACCCAATTTCTCGAATCTGGGTTGGTTTTCAATTGCTAATACTTTCAAACCAAAATAGAACAAAACACAAGCAACACATCCCAAATCTTAGAGAGAGAGGCTTTGGGGAGGAGCAGAAGGTGTTGCTTGTTTCGCTATTTTTTGGTGATCAGTGAATGGTGAAGACGTGGAACATAATGAAAAGCTGAAAAAAAAGAGGATTGTTTTGTGTGAGATTTGAGATGTGACAAGAAGGGGAGGTGGGTTTATAAAAGTCCTCTCAAGAAGATCAAAAGTCCTTATCATTTCGGTCACTGATGTTGTTGCTTGTCCCATTGTGAAAACTTTACATTGGCCGGTCGATCGCCCGATCGTCTGCCCGGTCAACCAGTGATTTGATAAAAAGCCAAACCTTCCCGTTAGAGCAGGCGATATCAAAGGGAGTTTTTACTCAAATTTGATGAAAAAAGTAATGCACCGTTGGAGATGCCCTTATACACTACAAGAATTTACACTTTTAGCGAATAAATTTTTAGTCGCCAAAAGTCATCTTTTAGTCGCTGAAACTTTTTTGCGACTAAATTTTTTGGTTGCAAGTGTAGTCGCTGAAGGATTGTCGGGAAGGCTAATTGGCAGCTAAAATTATTGTAGTCGCCAAATGTACTGAAATGCCGACTAATTTTTTAGTCGCCAAAAGTATTGAAAAAAAAATTAAATATCACCTTTTCAGCAAATAAAAATATTTTGTCGCAATAAACCTTACTTATATCTAGCTACTAAAGATTTTGTCACCAAATTTTTTTTTTGTTCTTCCTATTGTTGTTTTAGCTACTAAATATATTAGTCGCCTAAAGTGTGATTGTGTTTTAGCTACTAAAAGTTTAGTTGCCTAAAGTCTCACATTTTTCGCTACTAAACTTGTAGTTAGCAAAAGTGTTGTTGTTGTTCATCAAAAAAAATTTTACTACAAAATATTTTAGTCACCAAATGTCGGATTATTTTTTGCTACTAAGGTCTTAGTCGCTAAAAATCTGACTTTTTTTGCTACTAAGCTTTTAGTAGGCAAATATTTTGGTTCGCGCCTCTATAAAATTTCAACCTTTAGCGACTAATTTCACTATTTGTCGGCAAATGACCATATATGCCAACTAAATTCTTTTGTAGCCAATATAAATCAACGGCAACGAAAATATTAGCTGCTAAAAGTCCTATTTCGTGATAGGTTTTTATTTTTGTCTGATAAAAGAAATATTGCCGACTAATTTTATTTTTTGTCACCGAAACCTAATATTTGTCGACAACAGTTTTTGGTCGCCAAAGAGTGACCATAAAAATATGCTTATTGTTTGGCGACTAACCTTTTTTTTTTTTTTGTCGGCAAAAAATGATATATGACGACTAAATAAAAAATTAGTAGCCTAAAATGTGGACTAACGGCGGCTAATATGCTTTTTAGTCGCTAAAAGTCCAATTTTTGCAGACTAAATTTAAATTAAGTAGCCAAATAAGTAATATTTCTCGACTAAAATATTTTAGTAGTTGTATCCTAAGCCAACGCCAACATAAATAATTTTTAGTCACCAACAATTGCACTTTTGGCGACCAAAAATTTTTTAATCGCCAACAGTCGTCTCCAAAAGTGCAATTTGTTGTAGTGATAACACACACACGGGCACCCAAACCTTGAAAAAGTCATACAAGAGAAATTATTAAGCGAGTCAAGAACAACAGCGTGATTGTGTATTCATTCAATTATATCTATTTAAGTTGAAAAATGATAAGGACACCAAACAAATTACTATATTTTCTATTCAATACTTACATTGGTGTAAAATCCACACTATATGCGACACATACTTATTTGAGTATTATATAAAATATTTGATAAATTTTTTAAGATCTCTAGTATTTTTTTTTTTTTTTAAGTTTCACTTTATTCTTATTTTTTTCCTTTTGAAAAAAGATGATATGTCCTCTATTATTAATTGGAGATATAACCACCAAATATTCTGTCAAAAAAAAAAAAAAAAGATTTCACAAAAAAAAAAATCAAAAAAATACTCAAAATTTTACATCAGTGATCAAAATTCACTTGAACTTGAAATATACACTAGATCTAAAATTCTTACAAATTTTTCAACATTTTTCTGGTACCTTTGAGAATATATATTGTATATATGGCATGTTTGTGTATTTCCTTTTCTTTGTGTTTCCTATTTCAGTTGTAGGATTAGGCTATATAAACCGATGAACTCCTTGTAAATAGACACAAGTTGAATATACAAATTATTCAGAAACTCTTACATGGTATCAGAGCCAGGTTTGAAACCCTAGCTTGCAAAATCAAAACCCTAGTCGTTGTAGTGGGTTTGCTCCATCTGGTTCTTCATCTGATTCAAAGGTTTCGTCTAGTTTGAAGACTCTTCAACCATCTAGTTCTTCGTCTGGTTCGTCGATCGTAACTCTTGGTCGCACTGTTCGTCGATCGCAACTCTTGGTAGTACCCCATCACACCCCATCTGATGTGCATCGCGACTCTCTCGGTTCATCTCGGCACTTCATCATACATTTCTCTCTCTATCTTTGTGGTTTGGTGATGACCCTTGGTTCACTCTCTTTTTGTCTCTCTGTGTTTTAATTATTAGTACTGATTATTTGATTTAAAAAAAAAAACCCTTATTTCCAGCTTGGCCCCCTTGTTAGTTATTATTATACTTCGACCTGTTTCTCTTTGATCTATTACAATAACGAACACCAAAATCCAAGCTGTCAGATGTAAACTCACTGGTGCCAATTGTGCTTATTGAGCTAGTGTTATGAAGAATTTTATTCTTGGTCAGAAAAAATGGGACTATGTTTCTGGTTCTATTCCTCTTTCATTGGACCCGAAAGAATAAGGATATCTAACTTCCTGTGACACTTGGGATTGTGATAATGCCCAAGTTCTTACCTGGTTTCGTAATTCTGTGGATGACCGTATTGGAATGATATTTTCCAAATACAATACTGCTAAGGAGGTGTGGGACTATTTATTAGGTGTGTATCAGCAGTTCAACTTTTCCAAGTAGTATGAGTTGGAAACAGCTATTTAGAGTGTTCGTCAGCGGGATCAATCTATACAGGACTTTTACATTGAAATGACAGGCCTCTGGGATCAGTTAGCTCTCATGGAACCATCTAGCCTCACGGCACTTGACGCTTATGTTGAGTTTCGAGAGCAAGGTCATTTAGTGCAGTTCTTAACTGCTCTCTCACCTCAGTATGAGGCTATCCGTAGTGGCATTCTTTATCGGTCTCCTCTCCCTTCTATGGATACTATTATTCGTGAGCTCTTTTCCGAGGAAACTCGTCTTAAGATGGCCAGTCAGACTCTGTCCCCATCAGTCTTCTTAGCTCCTACTTAGCCTCCTCTGTTGTCACCCTCATTACATCATCAGCTTCAGATCACTTTGAAGCCCAATAAAGGGCCACTAGCCTCTAATGAGTGTGTTTTTTGCCATCAGAAGGTGTCACGACCCAAACCCGCCCCTATAGGTTTAGCACCGTAACCGTCCAGTAATTCGTGATTACCGAAGGCCTGCTTAACAGTAATGACAGTAATACAGAGTAAAAGGGCTGGCGGAAGCCAAAACAGTAAATAAAAGATGTCCAATGAGCTGTGACAGTCTGAATGCAAAAAAACTTTATGCACAAGTCACATTGATAAACAAAACATATATACATATCAGACATATACATAACATCCAGGTTAGGGACCAAGTCCCTTCAACATAACTGTACAGTCAAAACTTATTCATTTATTACAAAACAGAGACAAAAGGGTGGTCCTGAACACCCCAAAGCAGCCTTGGCTTGAATGAACTAGGAACCTCGAGGTGAGTCACAACGGTTGGCTTGACAAAACGGGAGCTTAACCTGACGCTTCTAGCTCCGATCTGGTGCCTAGACACCTACATATAAATATAAACAGTGAGCTAAAGCCCAGTGAATAACAGTTGTGTAAAGAGGTTAAGAATGAATGTCCTTTCAGTAATTAAACAGTCATATCAGTCATTTAGAAACCATAGCAGTCATATGTGGTACATCCAATAGCAAAACAGTACAGTAGGTCTTAACAGACCGAACAGTCAGTTGATGGCCATCATAACAATAAACAGCAGTGGTTTCAACATTGGAACCGACAGAGATCTCTGTAACAGTAGCAGTAGCAGTATAGTAACAGTAATTTGCTGTGGATGCCACGAATACAGTTCACAAATAGGACAAACATTCATTCAGTAAGAAATATCTTTTCAGAAAGCAGTACAGTTGATCATTCAGAAAATATTCCTGATTGGACATATCTTTACAACATTGTTACTCACAAAGCATTGGGCTATAAGCAGCTAATGAGTGTCCTCGGATGCCAACCCTACACAGTTACAGAACGAACACACACTAAGTTACACACTTGGGAATCAACAACTTAGTTCCTATCTTGACTCGGTGTGGTTCTACATCAATATCCTCAATAAGATGCCTTAAACATGGCTTAGGAATGCCTAGGATGGAAAAAGGATGCAAGGATGCACTTTAAAACACTTTTCAAAATTTTCAGAAAACAGGGGTCTCGCTCGAGCGTGGATTTCTACGCTCAAGCGGACATGCAGACAAAGGAGCTCTACTCGAGCGTGACTTCCTTCGCTCGAGCGGACTGCAAACTTCATGAAAAGTACTGGACGCATGCAATTCACGTTCGATGGACGCTCGACCTCCTCTCTAGCGTGAGACTCAGGTCCTCGCTCAAGCGAACTATAAAGCACATGAACTTCTAGGCATATGCATTTCATGCTCGAGCATGACTTTCCACGCTCGAGTCGAGATGCACGACTTAGAGTGTACGCTCGAGCGTGAAGTCCTACGCTCGGGCGTGGGTCCAAAATCTGGAATTTCCAGATTCATCCCCAAGCACAAAACTCAACTTTAAAAGCCTCAAATTCGATCCTTTTGGGCTAATTTTCTGGAAAAACACTTTAAACCCATAATATAACATGTTTTGAAAATCAATTTGAAAAATCAAAGCCCAAGGGTAAGTCAATTAGACACGAATTTCAAATAAACTTCAAGAACAAGATATACGTTTAACATGCATGTGCTCAATTGAATTCAAAACTTCTAACACATGATCAAATGAGTCAATCCTGTCAAAAACATGATGAATTCATGAACTACAACTTAGAAAATGGACATGCATGTGAGGATTTTCTAAAAACAACCTCAAATTCCAAGAACATGTACATGCATGCAAGGATTAACTCTCAATTCAACATTTTAAACCAATTCTTGACTTAGATCACTAATTTACCATGAACCATGCAAGAAACAACTTAAATTCACAATTAAAAAGATGATTTCTCTACCTTATGCCTTGAATTCAAGATGTGGAAGCTCAAATATGCAAATTTCCTTCAGTTCCTCTAAGTTTCAAGCCAATCTAGGTGAACTCAACTTCTTTCCTCTCACTCTCCTCTCACCCACGGTTTGGTCTTCAAAAGATGAGCAAATGATATGAAACTAAGCTCCAAACAATGTTTAACAAAGTGGCCCACTACAATGGCAAGAAGGTAATAAACTCAAACTATTGTAATTTAACATCATTTAATCTAATTTAGTCATTCCAAATCAAATTTCAATTAAACCTACCATAAAATCACATAAATTCTAATTAGCACAAAACACTAATCAGTTTCTGATTCGACCGCCGATAAGGCCTTCAATTTGCAGTTCGAAATTAAAACATGAACGGATTCATTCAGAAATCAAACAGATAGAAATGCATTTAAACAATACACTCCTACAATCAATTTAGGATTTCATTCTAGTCAGTTACTTATCATTCTCAGTTACAGTTTAGCCTTAATCAGAGGTGAGGGTTGTCACAGAAGGGCCATTGGAAGTATATCTGTCCCAAGAAGGGACGTCAGTCTGCTCAGTCTTCTCAGCCGTTTCAGTCATAGTTTCGCCCTCTTGCTGCTTATACTGCATCTGCTCCAGTTTCTGATCCTGACTTCGCTTCTTTGCGTGCCCAGATGGCTCAGCTTCAGCATCTTCTGTCCACCTCCCAGTCATCCTTATCTGCCTCTGCTTTTACCTCTCTTCATTTAGGTTTACTTTGGTCCTCTTCATGTATTTCTTTCTTTGTGTGGCTTTTTTATTCTGGTGCCTCTCATGATATGACTCCTCACCTTTCCTTACTCCAAAACTATGTCCCCCTTCCATTTTCTATTACTATTAATACTACTAATGGGTCTGGTATGTTTGTCAAATCTATTGGGTCTATCTTATCCTCTGTCATGTCTGCTGTTACTATTCCCTCTGTTATTTATGTTCATCAACTGTCTGTTAGCTTACTTTCTATCATTCAGCTTGATGCTTCTGGTTTTGATGTTATCTTTTCTTCTTGTGTCTGTTGTGTGCAAGATTAGGTGTCCAAGAAGCAGATTGGGACCGCCCGTAGAGTTGGAGATCTCTATGTGGTGAAAAGTCTGTATCTTCTTCTGTCTACCTCCCCTGTTGCCCTTTCATCTTTTCAGTTAGATTCTCAGTCGAGTTAGTTTTATTTATAGCATTCTCGTTTAGGTCATTTGTCTGTTGACCGCTTGCGGTCTTTAACTCAGTTAGGATTATTAGGTAAAGTTTCTCCTAGTCAAATTAATGAGTGTCGAGGATGTAAACTTGCTAAAATGACAGCTTTACCTTTTAATAACAGTACTTTTATTTCTGCTTTCCCCTTTTTCTCTTGTACATATTGATGTCTTGGGCCCTTCTCCTATTCTCACTAAAAGGGGTTCTGTGTACTATGTGTCTTTTGTTGATGATTGTACCCGCTATACCTGGGTTTATCTTATGGCTCCTAAATCTGACTTCAACCAGATATATTGTACCTTTCAGTCTATGATCACTACATAGTTTGGGCCCACAATTAAAATCCTTCAGTCTAACTTGGGTGGGGAATACTTTAAAATTGAATTTTGTGAGTATTTGGCTATGTTGGGCACCATTCACCAAACCTCTTGTACTGATACCCCTGCCCAAAATGGTCATATTGAGCGTAAACACCGTCACCTCCTTGAGACAGCTCGATCTCTTCTTCTTTCTGCCTCTATTTCGGCATCCTTCTGGGGTGAGGCAGTTCGTACCGCTGCTTTCCTCCTTAATCACATGCCGACTCCCCTACTCTTCAGTCAATCCCCTTATAAGGCTCTATATTCCCGACCTCCCAATTATTCCCTGCTGCATGTCTTTGGGTCTGCTTGTTTTGTGCTCCTTCCCCATAAAGATATGACCAAACTCAGTGCCTAGTCTGTCTTGTGTGTCTTTTTAGATTACAGTCTTACTCAAAAAGGCTACCATTGTTGTGACCCTATCTCTCATCGCCTTTATGTCTCTCGTCATGCTGTCTTTCTCGAACGTCTGTCTTACTTTTATCTTCCCCCTCTCACTGCTCCCGTTTCCAAAGAAGATTTGGTTAACATTGACCCATTTCCTTCTGAGGTCCCGCCTGATAAGTACATATCCACTGTTCCTCCTACGGCCTTTCTTACTTCTCCATCTGCGTCACTCTTGGCTCTCCTTCAGCATCTTCTTCTCCACCAGTTTTAGTCTATTCTTGTCACCAAGCTCCCCTACCACCAATGGTCTCTACGCCTGTTGTTGCTCCTTCTGCTTCTGACGACTCTGATCCTGCTGCACACCGATATCCTACTCGTGAGCGTCGTCCTCCAAATAGGTTAGGTTGGTCTAATACATATCTTTTTGCTTCGTATCGTACTTTTTTCTCTGTTATTCATTCTTTTTCATAACCACAATCTTACACGAAGGCTTGTTAGGATCCTAATTGGGTTCAAGCTATGGAGGATGAGTTGTTTGCCTTATAGAAGACTAACACTTGGGAGTTGGTTCATTTACCTGCTAGCAAGAATCTGGTTGGTTGCAAATGGGTCTATAAAGTTAAGACTTATTCTAATGGTTCTCTCGAGCGCTACAAAGCTTGTTTGGTTGCCAAGGGTTTCTCATAGGAGTATGGTATTGATTATGAGGAGACAATTGCCCCTGTTGCCAAGATGACCACTGTTCGTACCTTGATTTCTGTTGTTGTTGTTCAACATTGGCCTCTCTTTCAGATGGACGTTAAGAATGCTTTTCTTAACGGTCATCTCACTGAGGAGGTCTACATGCGTCCTCCCTCTGGTCTTCTCCACTCCTCTGGGCAGGTTTGTGTCATCTTTGGCGTGCTCTGTATGGTTTGAAGTAGTCTCCTCGTGCTTGGCATGATCGCTTTCAGACTGTCGTTACTGAGCTTGGGTTTCATCCTTTGCTTTCGACTCTGCTTTGTTTCTGAGATATACCTCGACTGGTTTTGTTGCTCTCCTACTCTATGAAGATGATATGATCATCACTTGCTCTGACTCTTCTGTTATCTCTAAGGTCAAATAATATCTCTTCTGCACCTTCGAAATAAAGGATCTGGGTCCATTGCAGTATTTTCTTGGTATTGAGATTGCCTCTTCTCCAAAGGGCTATTTTTTGTCTCTGGCCAAGTATGCTAATAAGGTTATTCACCGTGCCGGTCTTACTGATACTAAGGTTTCTGATACACCTATTGAGCTTAATGTGAAGCTCAGCTCTACTGATGGTGTCTCTTTGGATGATCTCACGGTCTATCGCGAGCTAGTGGATTGTTTAGTTTATTTGACTGTCACTCACCCTGATCTTACTTATGCTATTCATATGGTTAGTCAGTTCGTTTCTGCTCCTCGCTCTACCCATTAGACTGCTTTGGTTTCGCATTCTTCGCTATCTCCGAGGTACCATCTTTCAGGGCTTGCGGTTGTCTTATGCTGATTCTGATTAGGCTGGTGATGTTAATGATCGCAAGTCCACCTCTGTTTTTTGTATGTTTCTTGGCAATTCCTTGATCTCTTGGAAGAGCAAGAAACAAACTGTTGTTGTTGGCTCTACTACCGAAGCTGAGTACCGTGTTACGGCTCATGCTATTTGTAGACCGCCCGAACTCCGCTCCGCACACGAGGGCGCGAATTGGGTTCATAGCTACTACAGTTCAGACTCCTGTCATGGTTCTAAATCTAATCTCACAAAGTGCAATGTAAGACTGATAAATCACCAAAGAGTCCAAATCTGGCAAATCGTTTTGGAAAATCGATTTTAATCAAGAAGTGCCAAACATGGACTGCTTTGCCAGATTTCAGAGTCGCCACCTAAATATTTTATTTTGGAAAATTTAGGAAACCCTGACTCGTGCCTAAGGCCACGTGTCCGTCATCACCAAAGTTGCCTCGACTCGGGAACTTGGGTACGAGGGGGGAAGGTCATGAAATGAGCACCCCCGCTCACCTGATCAAAGATCGGCCTCTACTAAGCATGATATGTTGTTTTTGAAAACACATGTGTTCTTATTCCGGTTATTAGTTAACTTTACTACGTGATGCGCAAGCACACAAGTATAGACTCAATCGCAAGAATTGGAACAAAACGTCTCATGTTTGTTTGTCGAAAATGGTTTGAAGTTGCTACCCTCAAGTAGGCTAAAATGCGGATTTGCCACCCTCAAGTGGGCTCAAAACATGATAATTTGCCACTTCAAGTGGGCTTAAAACGCACATTTGATGAATTGTTCCAATTCAAGCAATGAAGCCTTCATCCACAGGCATTCATGCAGTTAAACACTTAAGCAGTTAGCCTCATGGTAAGCATGCTATCATGGCAGTCACTTACACACATGCAAGGATACTAAAGCATAAACACTTACAGTGTACTCCGAGCCAAAACAAAACTAGTTAGTAATCATGCATGATCCTAGTTATGCTAGCAATGCCTAATGCAACACATGCAAAATGTAACTAAGTAGGCTCGGCTATCTAAGATGGCATATGAATGCGACATTTGATACATGTATTCAAAGAAGCATATTGAAATACAATAGAGTTTGAATGATGCACCGAGCCCGGTGCATGCAAGACAAATGAATGATGCAAACATGCAAAGCATAAGGTATGCTAATTGGAATATGCCCTAAACTAACCACCGAAAGCAGATAAGTAAAAGGGAGAAAGACGTGGGGTTGGAAGACATTCACACACACACGCACACTTATTACAACAATATGCCCTCTCGACGGAGGGTCCGAATAATAAGCTAACTAGCTACGCTAATTAAACTAATTATTACAAACCAAACTAATTAACTATTCCTACCTAACTAATTATTACAAAACAAATCGATTAATTAAGCACATTAACTAATTAAGTACAAAACCGACAAATTAGCTAACTAAGTAAAACAGCTAAAGCAGTTAAAAGAGGTCCTCGGGGCGAGGGGTGCATGCATGCTCTATCGCCTCGCTCGAAAATCCATTGCTATGCCCAGAATTGCCTCTGTTTGCATTTGATTTGATCTCTGAAAAGTGTACTAACTTCCAGATTGCTTCTGCTCAAACATGGGGACCTTCTGGTGGGCTGCCGACCAGAAAAGGGGGCTGTAGACCAGAAAAAATGGTTGTAGACCAGAAAAACTGATCGGTTGACCACCCTTATAGGTCAGTCGACTAGTTAATTTGCCAAACTCCAGCTTTATTGCAATAGAGAACAACAAGGGACATAGTAGTGTATTTGCAAGATATGTGTGCACAACCACCCTCCCTATCATTTCTCAAGCTCAAGGGAGTGCGGTACTCGACTCTTGGGCCACCAACCGAACATCACAATGCACGATGGCCGAGAAGCCAAGTTTGCACAATTCAATGTCAATGAATGCACACAAATAACACATAAGGGCCTCCATCTCCATCATGCTTGATCAAGAGGGTCGGCGACCGAAAAATGTTACACGTTTCATCGCTTTGAGTATGAAACGTGCAACATTCCTCGTGTTTAGATTAACGTCCAATCCAAACACATGCAACGCAAACAAGATGATCAACCTTCAATGCTAAAATGACATGCGCAAGGCCCTATCATGTAAGCAATGTATGCATGGCATGTTAAAAGCTAAGGCATCAAAGCTAATGAAACATATTACACATGAGACATGCACTATCAATCTCGAAAGGTCAAACCAACTATGGATAGACCTACACCATGCCTAATAGTGGCAAAATCATGCTGGAAATAAAGCACCAAGAGCTACCACAACATGCTCATGCAATGGCTCGCAAACTAGGCATTCAACACAACTCTCAAACACAATCAAACAGTGATATGCATGAGAATATGGCAATGTCATATGCTCTGAAATCAAGTGTTAAATGATGCCAAATCACATAAACACCACAAATAAGGCATGCAAGAAGGTTCAAAACTCAAGACTAGCTAAGGCACTTGCACCATAGCCATATCAAGCAAGCCCCAAAGGACCAAGATCACTCAAAACAGTCCTAAAACATGTCAAAATAAGACCAAAAATATGCTTGAACATAGCCAACATATGCTAGAATAAAAGGCCAAAACACCAAGTAAGCTAGGCCAATGAGCATGATTACACTATAAGTGTAAGAAGCAAATGAGGGATGCTCTAACCAACCAAAAACAGAGTTGTATCATGGCAAAATAAGACCAAAAACACACTGAGATGGTAGCCCAAAAGCTTAGGCAAGCTTGCATACAAATTAGCCCATGTTCAAGACATAAGGCACAACTCTCCAAAAGCATTGAATATGTGAAACATGCGAGAGTGTGACTACACTACACACTGAAATCATGTTAGAAATGAGGCCAAAGCATGCAAACAGCTCAAGTAAAGCATGCTAGATACTTTGAAACTCAAAACTAGTGAGCAAGATTGCACTATGGCTATACAAAGCAAGTTCTAAATGATCAAGACCACCCAAAACAGAGCTAAGGCATATCAAAATATGAGTAAAAGCCTGCTGGAATGGAGCCAAAACATGCTAGGATGGTAGGCCAAAGTGACAAGCATGTAAGGCTAAAAGGCAAGATTACACTACAAGTGTAAAAAGCATGCATGAGGTGACCCAACTAGGCCAAAACAATGTTGTGCCATGCTAAAATAAGGCCAAAAATAAGTTGAGAACAAGCCAACACATGCTAGAAAAACATGCTCAATCATTAGGCCAACAAGGCAAGCAAACAAGACAAGAGGAGAGGGGACCACCCACTCTCATTTTGGACCTCAAAACCACATTTCTACCACTAAAAATCCACTGGATTTCAGTGGCTAAAAGGCCAAACAAAGATGACCTCAAAGGCCTTAAAAGATGGCACAAAGCAAGGCCAAACAAGCCACCAAAGAGGGTAAACCACCCCTAACTCAAACTAGGCCTTAAACAAACATTTTAAACACTTAAAGATAGAACTTTTTGTAGTTGAAACTTAGGCCAAAAAAAACATGCAAAGGTGGCCAAACATGCAATCAAAGTAAAGCTTAAAAGGGAAAAAAGGACTCACCTTTGAAGAACAACAAGAACAGCAACTTCTGAGGCAAAACCAAGCCAAAATCACTCAAATGCAACCTCCAAGAACCTTAGCTCAAGAGTGAAGGTGTTTCACTAGGTGTTTAGTGCAAAAGTGTGAACAAAACTCACTTTTAAGGCACAAAATAGTACAAATATAGAGAAAGAGGAAGAAATATAGAGAGAGAGAGATATGTTTAGCCCTAAACAAATTCTGAACCTTAAACAAGGGGGAGGAAGCTCCCTTATATAGAATTCCATGCCTCAAGCTTGTTAGACAAGCTAGAGGCTTGGTGCAATCCCTCCATACACGTATATGGAGGATGCCTTCTGTGCTCAACAGCTGGCACAGCTAGTAAGGAAAATATCTGCAGAAAATGCAAAAAGGCCGCCGACCAGTTAAAGTGGTCGACCAACCACTCCCCCTAGTTGACCGACCACCAAAAGTGGTCTACAGGGAATAAAACTGGTCAGCAAGGCAGGAAGAGGGTCTACAGAGAGAGTAGAAGGTGGTGGCAGGCTGCCGACCACCTTAGGTGGTCCACAAACCACCCACCCTAGCTGACTGACCATCAAAAGTGGTTGGCAGGGAAGAAAAGTGGTCTACAGGGGGGAAAACTGGTCTACACCCCTGTTCTACCCTCCAGGCAAAGGGTAACAAGGTTTGGTTCAAAAACAAACCAAAAGGAAGAAAGACAAGAGTCCGCAAGGCAAGGCACTCAGCCGGAAGCCCCGAAAACTAGTCTATAGGCCACTACAAGCGGCCTACAAGAGGAAAAGGTAGCCTACGGCTACAAAAAGTGGCCTACTGGCCTCTATCTCCCTCTAGGCAAAGGCAGCAAGGCATGGTCCAAAAACCAGGCCAAGAAGAGAAAGTTAAGAGGTCCCGAGACAAGGCGCTCAGCTGAAGGCTCCGGAAACTCGAAACGAGCACAAACATGCACAATCACTGAGTGCACAGACGATGACGTCTGAGTCTTAAGGTCGGTCAAAAATAGGTGTCTACACTATTGCTGAGCTTGTTTGGCTTCATTGTCTTCTCTCTGATTGGGGTGTACCTCAGTCTTCTTTGACCTCCCTCTATTGTAACAACCGCAGTACTATTCAGATTGCCCACAATATTGTCTTCCATGAACGGACGAAACATATTGAAATTGATTGTCACTTTGTCCGCCAACATCTGCAATCTGGCTCTATCTCGCTTCCTTTTGTCTCATCGGTTTTGCAACTTGCGGACTTCTTCACCAAGACTCACACTACTGCTCGGTTTCAGTTTCTTCTTAGCAAGCTCTCAGTGTTTTCTGTTAAAACACATTGAGTTTGAGCGAGGGTGTGAGAATATATATTGTATATATGGCATGTTTGTGTCTATTAGGAATTAGGCAATTTCTTTTTTTTTTTTTGTATTTCCTTTTTCAGTTGTAGGTTTAGGCTATATAAACTGATGAACTCTTTGTAAATAGACACAAGTTGAATATACAGATTATGCAGAAATTCTTACAGTACCAAAGACTTTACCCCCCAAAAAACACTTCATTGACTTCTCTAGACAAGAGAGACTTCACAAACCTGAAAAGTCACCAACAATTTATTTGCATCTTTTTTAAAAAAAAAAAAAATCAATCAATTAGAGAGTAATTATAAATATGATAAATATTTATATCATTAAATAAATTACTAATTTAAGATAATTAGAATGTCAATAAAGCTTATCAAACTTCTCTCCATAAACCTCAAGGGGTTGGTCTAGTAGACAAAACTTGGGATCTGAGGGTGTGCTCCCTCTAAATCTCAGGTTCAATATCCACTATCAGCCAGGGACAACTTTACAACTACCATTGGGTGTTTGAACACCTTGAAATTTTTTATTTTATTTGATACATATATGCAGTCCAAAACTTTTGGTTGAACACTCTAACCCATCTTCTTGAACACCCACCCAAGTCTACTTTCTTGACCACTCAATCCAATCCAACCCATAACCCTTTAATCAATATATATGTAATATATATACTTTGTGAAGTGAACCCATATCATGTTTTGGATTTTTCTTCCTCAGCTTGTGCAAAATATCTCTTTGACAAAATTGTGTAATTTTACAATTCCCAATAAGTATACCGCTTGAATATTAACATTGATCAAGAGTTTTATAGCTTCTCAATTTAAATTAAAGGAGCTTTTTTCGTTTTTTTGATCATGTCAGTGATAAAAACATATACATTTTATTTTTGAAACAATAATATCAATATATTAGAATTTAATTTAATTTATTTATTTGTGTGTGATTTGAAAAGTTTAAAACAGTTAAGGCTGTGTTTGGGCTGGAATCATAATACCACCCTGATATGCAAACCTTTTGTTGGGATATAGTTTTCAAAAATTGATTCCAACCCTACATTTCAAAACCCATTTCACAACATGTTTGGTAACCAGAGAATTTTTGAATTTTTTGGTCTACCCAGTTGTTCGCCCAGACATCGTCCCGAACAGTTTTTCAATTTTTGGGTCTACTCGGTCATCCGCTCGGATATCCTCCCAGATGTCCAGGCAGTTGACCAAAACAGGTTTTGTGTGTGTGTGTGTGTGCGCGCCCGCGCAGTTGCCACCTATTATTTGTAACAAAAAAACTATATTTGTTTTTGATATTTTTTAAATATAAAAATTATTTGTTTAGACCAAAATGACAAATTATTTGGCCATTTATTTAAAATTAACAAAAAAAAAATTAAAATAAAAATTAATTTGTCAAAGTAATTTAAAAAAAAAAAAAAGAGTGATTTTTTTTTAATTGAATTTTAAAAAGAGTTTGGTTATTAGTTTTGAATAGAATTTCAATAGAGTTTTGAGTTGTGTATTTGGTTATGAGTTATAAGTTTTTGAATTAAGTTTTGAAAAAATTTTCCAAAATTCATAACCAAACAACTTTTCTTATTTCAAAACACATTTCAAAAATTCAAAACTCTTTTCAAAATTTATAACCAAACAAGTTTTTTCTTTTCAAATCATGATTTAACAACTCACAAATTCAAAATACAACTCTATTCTCAAATCATGATTCTAAAACTAAACCAAACATTGCCTAATTTTTTGACTGTCTATACTAAAAAAAATTCCTAATGTACCCACAACGAACACCCTGAAAAAAAAAATTCTGAAGTTGCCACTACTAGTAGCAATAAGCTCCTTAGGACCATGTCCATACAAGGCGTTCTCCCTGACTTTAAATGGGGCCTCCGCAAGTGAGCGGTGGGATTGGTTCCCTGAGATTAGTTGAGGTGCGAGTAAACTAGGCTAGACACTCGGTTATCAAAAAAAAAAAAAAACTCTTCTCTATAAGAGTTGAATCCGAGACCTCACATTACAAAATGTATAACACAACTACTAAGTCAAATGTGGTAGTTAATTTAGTTGCATCTATTTAGAGTCATATAATCACCAGAAAAATAATAAATTAAAAATGAATTGTCTTTAAACTTCTAAAATATTGTGAGTTTTAAATTAATTTTTAATTTGAAATAGTACTAAAAAAAATTGTTGATACAACACTTTTGTAACCAATAGTATGAAATGGAGGCCTTCTTTGAGAACTTAACTATTTTAGTTGGCTCTTTAACTTTTTTATAAAAAAAAAATAAATAAATAAATAAAAAAAAAAATGGTTGTGTTCAAAATAATTTGTGAATTTTTTTATTTTTTTATTTTTATAGTTGAAAGACAAAAAAATAATTAATTAATGTGTAAAATGTGACATTTTATCTTATTAATTATTTTAATAAATACATATTGAGAGGGTGACTTTTGGGAAAGAATTGGGCCGAGCTGTGAGTTGGGCCTTGCGGCCCAAAGTGTGAAGACATCGATGAGAAGCCGTAGTGTTACTTCGGCCCAGTGGGCAAGGTTACTTCGGCCCAAGGAGGTGAGATTACTCCGGCTCAAAGAAGAAATATTTACTTCGGCCTTCGGAAGAATAAAGCTAATCCGGTCTGGAGGTAACTCACAGATTAGGCCGGTCTCAGTGTTAGTCCGGTCACGGTAAATGCTGAGAAGGCCGGTTTCGGAGTTAGTCCGGTCGTGACTTACAATAGTTAGGTCGGTCAGAACTTGTTACTTGGAAGTTTGAAGTAAGCACATCAAGGTTGAACAAGGCAGCCGAAGTAAAAAGTTGGAGCAGAAGGCCGAGCTAAGGATGGTTCGGCCCTCTGTGGCTCAGAAAAGCCAATTTTACTTCGGTCAAATGGAAGTTCGGCCATAAAGAAAACCATCCCACTTGGTTTAAGCAGTGGGGGAGGGTGTAAAAGGATAAGCATTATCCTTAGGAGAATGAATCCTAGAAGGACTCTGCATGGAGAAATACAAGTCCTACTAGGATTGTGCCGTATGAAACTTATAAAAGCCCACAAACATCACCTTGGAGGAGGTAATTGAACACAATCTTTCTGAGAACATAGAACTTTGTCTATTTGTCAAGTTTTCTGACTTAGGCATCGGAGAGGTTTCCGGCACACATCCGCCGGCTAGCTCACGTTTGTGTTTTCAGGTGACAAAGCGACGTCGTACGGAGAAGCGTGGATTTGGTCAACAGGATTATACGAGGAGAATTATTTCCTCCCCGTACAATTGGCGCCGTCTGTGGGAAGAACAGACAAGAACAAAAACCTCTTGACTAAGCTTCTCCTTTTCTCAATCAATGGCACACATTGAAGAACCACCACAGTCCGCCGTCGACGGGCTAACTCCAGACGGGGGTGCAAGGCGAGAAGGATTACCCTCTGTCCCTCCTATGGCAAATCTGGAGTCCCAACAACATAACTCCAGGAGGAGTGGCAGGGGAAGACGGATTAACAGCCCTCGTCACTCTCAAAGTCCTGACAGGCAAAGGAGGAGGATTGATCCTCAAGCCCTGGAAGATCGCGTGAAGGAACAAGATGAACTAATTCGAAAGATGGCGGCGGACATGGAGGCTTTGAAACGCCAGATGAAGACTAAGGATGTGGCGACAGGAGAGGGGCGCAAGCACAAGACGCCCCCTCGCCACTCAGAGAATCGTAGTAGGAATACTACACCTTCCCAAGGAGAGAGCAGAAGCCTCAGGACAGGCGACACTCACTCCTTATCCTCAAGGACTCGTCACTCCAGGTCTGAGAGGACGAGATCCGAAAGATCGTACACTGAAGGAAGCACGTATTGGCCTTCACATTCACACCGAACCAGATCTAGACAAACAGAGCTGCCCAGGTCATCCGACTTACGAACCGTGCTAGAAGAAAAAGCACGATGCAAGGAGGATGCCAGGGCAAGAGATCCACACCGAGTTTCGGCCTTACAACGGTTGGCTCCTCGGACGCATGGAAGCGTCGAGGTTGGAATGCCAATACCGCGACCGGCCTACGAACCAGCGGACAAGGCATTGGCAAGACTACAGACTTCGCCGTTTGTCCCAGCGATCGAAAACGCACCCCTACCATCAGGCTTCCTTCAGCCGAAATTCAATACATATGAAGGGAAGACGGACCCGTATTCACACCTAAGCCACTTTCGCCAAGTCATGGCTGTGTACAGGCGAAACGAGGCCTTAATGTGCATACTCTTCCCGTCAAGTCTTGGCGACCTAGGCTTGACTTGGTTCGAAAAGCTCCCAGAGGGCAGCATAGCCTCCTGGGCCCAACTGGCAGAAGCGTTCGTAACGAGGTTTCGGACGAATACTAAAACACCGGTGGAGATAGATCAGTTGCTCTCCATTGACATGGGTGAAAAAGAGACCCTCAGATCTTACAACAGTCGCTACTGGGAAACTTTCAACCAGATTGGAGACTGCCCTACCAATCTGGCCATTGCACAGTATAAAAGAGGCCTACCAGTAGGGAATAGACTAAGGGATTCAATTACAATGACGCCACCCCTCACCATGGAGGCCCTGATGGAGAGAGTGCATCAGCACATCAGGGTAGAAGAAGATGGCGCACGATCCAAGGCCAAATCAAGTGCGGCCGCGGTACCGGAAAAGAAAACCTCAGCAAAGGTTAATACGGTGGACCGAAGTAACAAAAACGGGCGTGGCAGACGAGATAACGGAGAAGACCCAGACAAAAGATGGCTGAGAATCCGCACTGCCATAACCACGGTGTTCAAAAAACCAATATATCGGATTCTGAGCGAAATCAAGGATGAGCCTTTCGTCGAGTGGCCAGCCAAGCTTGGGGAAGCTCAGAAGAATTACGACGACAGATCACGATGCACCTTCCACAAAGAAAAGGGGCACCGAACTGAGAATTGCACGCCACTAAGACAGCACTTGGAAGAATTGGTGGCAGCAGGCCACTTGGACAAATACATTGAAGGAGGAGCGCAACCGGCCCCCCAAGATCATAATGACCATCCCAACAGAATGCCAATTGACGCCCCTCCACAAGGTATCATCAATGTAATACATGGAGTTGTAGAACCCGAGCATGTATGCGAGCTGAGAGGTTCGATCAAAAAGGCTGAGCACTTCAAAGAAGTACGAAGCGCCCAACCAGCCAACAAGAAAGGAAAGACAGAGGCCACAAATGTCATGTCCTTTTCGGATAAGGACTTGGACCGAATTTACTGCCCCCATAATGATGCCCTGGTTGTCACTCTCCGAGTCAAGGATTTTGACGTCAAGCGGATTCTGATTGACCAGGGTAGTTCATGTGAGATCATGTATTACGACACATTCAAGCAACTAAAGCTGCAAGACAAAGACTTAGCGCCTGCAGTTTCTCCCCTGATTGGATTCAACTCCATGCCAGAATGGCCTGTCGGCAAAATAATCCTTCCAGTCAGAGCAGGGAGTGTAACAAAACAAGTGGAGTTCTGGGTATTGAAGGTCCCCTCCACTTACAACATCATCCTGGGCAGAACATGGCTGCACGCCATGCGATCGGTAGCGTCATCTTACCACCAAGTGATGAGATTTCCCAACGACACCGGAATAATTGAAGAAGTCTATGGCGATCAGATCATGTCAAAACAATGCTTCGCCACAGCAAACGGAAGCCGAGCTGCCAAAGGATATGTTCATTCGGTAGAAGAACCAGAAAGTAATGAACACTTCGCAGACGTCGGAAAGGCAGCAGATCAGAAAGCGGTAGAGGACTTGGTGGAGGTGAAGATAGATGAGAAGAACCCGGATAAGTTCTTCCTGCTTGGCTCGTCGTTATCCAGCGCTGAGAGGTTAGAGGTCCTTGAATTCTTGACCTCTAATATCGAAGTGTTTGCCTGGACGCCATACGATATGCCAGGTATTGATCCAAACTTTATCAGTCACCAACTCAATGTCCACCCATCCGCCAGACCAGTCATTCAACGCACACGCAGATCGGCACTCCACCACGCCAAAATAGTGGCAGAAGAGGTAGGCAACCTGCTGGAGGCAGGAGCAATAAGAGAGGTACACTACCCAAGATGGATCTCCAACACAGTGGTAGTGCCAAAAAAGAATGGTAAATGGCGTGTCTGCGTCGACTACAAAACAGTCAACAAGGCGTGCCCGAAAGATAGCTTCCCTCTACCAAGGATAGATCAACTGGTGGACTTAACGGCGGGGCATAACCGACTTAGCTTTTTGGATGCATACAGAGGCTACCACCAGATCGCCATGCATGAACCAGACCAGGAGGTCACATCCTTCACAACACCAAGGGGGTTATATTGCTACAAGGTCATGCCCTTTGGCCTAAAGAACGCAGGGGCAACATTCCAAAGGATGGTCACCAAAATGTTTGAACCATTGTTAGGCAGAACAATGGAGGCTTACATCGACATGATGGTGGTCAAAAGCAAGGATGAGAATGACCACCTGAAAGATCTAGGCGAGATGTTCCAGATCCTGAAGAAACACAAGCTGCGCCTCAACGCATCCAAATGCGCATTCGGAGTTGGATCGGGCAAATTCTTGGGCTTCTTGGTGACCAACCGAGGTATAGAAGCAGACCCCTCCCAGATCAAAGCAATCCAGGAGTTGGAGAGACCAAACTCAGTCAAAGAAGTGCAGCATCTCACTGGTATGGCGGCTGCACTCAACCGGTTCATAAGCAGGTCGTCAGACAGGCTACGACCATTCTTCCAAGCCTTAAAAACTAAGTTTGAGTGGGATGAAGAATGCGACCGAGCTCTGGAAAGCTTGAAGGAGTACATGTCTTCCCCACCACTACTTGTTACACCAGTACCTGGTGAAGAACTCTTTTTGTACCTGGCAGTCTCTCAGCACGCAGTTAGCGCAGTGTTGGTTCGTGCAGAAGGAATACAACACTTGCCCATCTTTTATGTCAGCAAGACATTGTTAGGAGCCGAAACAAGGTACTTGCCCTTAGAGAAACTAGCATTAGCATTAATGATGGCATCCAGAAAGTTGGCGCATTACTTTCACGCCCACACCATAATCGTCCTCACAGCCTTTCCACTAAAAGCTCTGTTTGAAAGGGCGAACTTTAGTGGGCGAATTTTGAAGTGGGCAGTAGAATTGGGACAATTCGACGTCAAATTCCAACCTAAAACCGCAATAAAAGCCCAATCCTTGGCAGACTTCGTCGCAGAGTTCACCCCTGGAAGTCATCATATCTGCCCAGTCGACCTGACTAACACAACCGAACTAGGGACAGAAGTTGACGCCGGAATAGCGCAACCCCTAGTGAAAGGTAGTCCATCAACCGAACTAGGGACAGAAGTTGACGCCGGAATAGCGCAACCCCTAGTGAAAGGTAGTCCATCAACCGAACTAGGGACGGAAGTTGACGCCGGAAAAGCGCAACCCCTAGTAGAAGGTAGTCAATCAAGCACCAAGGCAGACCATACTAAGGATAACAAGGAAGAGACAAACAAAGATTCACCCACAGTTCAAACAGAGGACGCAGGACAGATAGCCGACATGGACCTTGAAGACAACACTATTCTTGACCTCACGACATCATCTGATCCTTCCACTTGCTGGAAATTATTCGTTGGAGAGATGTGGAAGCTCTTTGTGGATGGAGCATCCAACCGACATGGCGCAGGGCTTGGCATAGTCCTCATCTCTCCAGACGGTCTGGTTATAGAACAAGCAATCAACCTTGGCTTCCCAGCATCCAACAATGAAGCGGAGTATGAGGCGCTTATCGCAGGACTCAAGTCAGCACACTTCATGAAAGCAGCCGAACTAATGGTATACAGTGACTCTCTGCTGGTGGTAAACCAAATTTCTGGCGAATACGAAGCAAAGGACGACAGAATGGCCAAATACCAAGAGTTAGTCAGAACAGAGATCAAGAAGTTTGATGTGGTAAGGATAGAACAAATTGGCAGGGAGGAAAACAGCCAAGCGGACGAGCTAGCAGGCCTGGCCTCAATGGCAGATACATCAATCCCTCATCCATTACTCATCGACTTCTTACCAAGACCAAGTATAGAAGACCCCGAAGCAGAAGAAGTATATTGCACCGAATTAGGCCCTTCATGGATGGATCCCATCATCCTGTTCCTAAAAGACGGCATCCTACCAGCAGAGAAAAAAGAAGCCAACAAAATAAGGGCAAAGTCGCAGCGATTTTGGCTATCTCCATCTTTGGCATTATACAAGAAGTCATTCTCTGGGCCTTACCTCAAGTGCGTTCATCCCAGCAAAGTAGAAGCCTTCCTATTCGAAATACATGAAGGGGTATGTGGAAGTCATCAAGGGGGAAGGTCGCTCGCTTACAGGGCTATTTCACAAGGATATTGGTGGCCATATATGCAAGCAGACTCAGAGAAATATGTGAAGAAGTGTGAAAAATGCCAGAAATTCGCGCACCAAATACATCAACCAGCAAGAGAACTCCTACCCTTAACTAGCCCATGGCCTTTCGCAATGTGGGGCTTGGACATAGTAGGACCACTCCCAACAGCACCAGGGGGCAGAAAATTCTTTCTCGCAGCAACAGACTACTTCACAAAGTGGGTAGAAGCAGAAGCATTGGCGTCAATCAAAGAGAAAGATGTGAAGAAGTTTGTTTGGCAGAATATTATCACTCGGTTTGGCATACCAAAAGCACTGATCTCAGACAATGGAACTCAGTTCGACGGCAGGATCTTTAGAAGCTTTTGTGAAGAATACAAGATAGAGTTCTACAATTCCACACCGGCATATCCTCAAGCAAATGGGCAGGCTGAAGCATCAAATAAAGTCGTCTTGGATGGACTAAAGAAAAGGCTAGAGAAAGCAAAAGGCAAGTGGGCGGACGAACTTCCTCATGTTTTATGGGCTTACCGCACCACACCTCGGCGATCAACTGGAGAAACACCATTCTCCTTAGCCTATGGAATGGAGGCAGTAATCCCACTCGAAGTTGGCCTCCCCACAATTCGAAGCGAAAATTTTGATCCAGACTTAAATGGAGAAGCCATAGCCTTAGAACTCAACCTTGCAGAAGAAAGAAGAGAAAGAGCGCTAGTCCACATCGCCTCATATCAACGAGAGTTAATCAGAAAATACAGCAAAAAGGTTCATCCAAGACAATTCAAGATTGGGGATTGGGTACTACGCAAAGTAATGGGAAACACCTTAATCCCAGGAGATGGCAAGTTAGGGCCAAATTGGGAAGGTCCTTATAAGGTGGTTGGATTAGCAGGCAAAGGGGCATACCACCTAGAAGACAAGGATGGCAAGGCAATCCCTAGGCCATGGAATACGGCCAATCTCAAGTTATTTTACTTTTAGCTTTTCTTTTTCAAACATGTAATTTTCTCTTCCTTCAATAAAATAAGAAATTCTTTTTGGCACAAATTACTCTTTGAAAAAGTTAGCTTTCAAGACTTAAGTATATTGCAAACATGTTATTCGAAGTTAGCTGGACAAACTAACTTAGAGGTTGGCTGGAATAAACCAACTCTTGTTACTCTTCAGCCGAAGTAAGTGTAAGGCTGAAGAGAGGTTGGCTGGAATAAACCAACTCTTGTTACTCTTCAGCCGAAGTAAGTGTAAGGCTGAAGAGTGGTTGGCTGGAATAAACCAACTCTTGTTACTCTTCAGCCGAAGTAAGTGTAAGGCTGAAGAGTGGTTGGCTGGAATAAACCAACTCTTGTTACTCTTCAGCCGAAGTAAGTGTAAGGCTGAAGAGAGGTTGGCTGGAATAAACCAACTCTTGTTACTCTTCAGCCGAAGTAAGTGTAAGGCTGAAGAGTGGTTGGCTGGAATAAACCAACTCTTGTTACTCTTCAGCCGAAGTAAGTGTAAGGCTGAAGAGTGGTTGGCTGGAATAAACCAACACTTGATTACTCTTCAGCCGAAGTAAGTGTAAGGCTGAAGAGCGGTTGGCTGGAATAAACCAACACTTGTTACTCTTCAGCCGAAGTAAGTGTAAGGCTGAAGAGTGGTTGGCTGGAATAAACCAAACACTTTGTACTCCTTAGCCGAAGTAAGTGCATGACTAAGGAGTGGTTGGCTGGAATAAACCAACTCTTGTTACTCTTCAGCCGAAGTAAGTGTAAGGCTGAAGAGTGGTTGGCTGGATTAAACAACACCTAGTACTCCTAAGCCGAAATAATTATGTCGGTTAAGGAGTGGTTGGCTGGTAAGTATAAGTTTAACCAACCACAAACCGAAACAACACTGGAGTAATAGAAGACAGTAAAAATGCAAGCATACACACAATAACCAGAATAAGAGTTGCAGTAAAATTTTCATTCAAAAAGAAGTCAGTACAAGGGGGCTTAGTTCGGTTACAAAAAAAAGAGTACAAATTTAAGAGAAAAGTTCATCTATCTCGGCATCAAAGGCCGCGTCAGTGTCAGCTGGAAGACCGGTCTCTGGCGGCAGGACTCCTTCAGTCACAATAGTGGCACCGACCGGAGCCACAGTTTCATTTGGCTGTTCAATAGTCAGATCTTCAACTCTGGACTCCGGCCGATCTATCTGATCCACGTTTTCAACCGGAGTATCCTCAGAAGCAGAATCTTCGTCAGTGTCTGAACCTTCAAGGAATTGCTGCTGCATGGCATCCGCGAACCCCGCAAGGGACTTCGGTATAAAGTACTCTGGAGGGTTGAAGACCTCGGTCTGTTGATCATGACCGAGCTTCTCCACAGCCGCCCTCCAGCCGCACTTGAAGAAAAGCTCTTTTGCGGCATCGCATTGCTTGACGTAGGCCACCTCTGCCTCCTTGAAACCTCGCTTGTACCCCCCCTTGTCGACCGCCTCCATGCTCTCTTTTAGCTCGCTTATTTCGGCGTCCTTTCTCTTCTCAAGCTTCAACAACTCCCGCAAATACTTGTCCTTCATAATGATGGCAGCTTTCTGCTTCTCCGCTTCCGCCGAATTAACTAGACCAGCAAGACGGCCGTTCTCCGCCTCTAGCTCGGCCACTCTCTTTTCGGCTTGTAATAGTTCGGCCGACTTTGCTTCGGCTTCCGCCATCGCCTGCCTTGTGGTTTTGCGGAGTTCTTGGACTTTCCTATAAGTGACATTGTTCTTTTGCAAGGCCTGGCAAAACAAAAATCTCATCTCAGCCGAAGTAAAAGTTGGGAAAAATTTAGACAGGAAAAGACAGACCGAGCTACTTACCAAGATCATGGACTTGGAAGCAGACCGAATTGATTTCACTTCGGTATTCAGTTGCTTCAAGTGGTGCTCCATGTCCTTAGGGAGGCACACACTTTTGGCCAGATTAAAGGCCAGTTGGTGGTCTTTTTCAGCCACGACCGAGTCAGTGGCTTTGATGTTTCGGTCATTAAAGATCAAAGGCGGAGCCCACTTCGGAGATCGAGCTCGGTCAGTTTGCTCTGGTTGGGAAGCAGGATAAGGACTTTGGGGGACGGATTCGACTTCACCAACAAGTTGTTGTTCGGCTGACGTAGATCGGGCACGTTTTGAAGGGCGAGATGAAGAAGGCCGTTGTGAAGGAAGGGCCACGACGGCGGGCTGCACCTCCGTAGTTGGTGTTACTTCGGCTCTAGTTGTTGAAGTTAGAAGGGCCCTGAGCCTGCTCTTCTTTGCCATTTCTTCCTCAGCGGTTAGTGGGACAAGTCTTATCTCGGGCAAAGTTGGGTCCGGCTCTGGGTCTTCCTCGAGAAGAAAATCGGTTACCTTTGCTTTCCGTCGGCCGCTGTAACGGTAGGTCGGTTTGAAATTTAGAAGCTTGGCCCAGTCTCTTTCTTTAACCCGAAATGCAGCTCGCAAGATTCCGAGGTTGGGATAGCTATACAAGGAATGGAGATGGGCGAAATCTGCAAAAAAGGACAAGTATTAGTTCGGCTAAGAGACTTAACAACCGAGATAGCGCACAAAGCAGAAGACCGAAGTAAAATTACCAGGCTCTCCCATTTTCCAGTTTATAGGTCGGCCAGGAATTTGAGCTTGAAAATCCTCAAAATTCCCAGAGACCCAAAGGAAATCATCATCGTTAAGATCTTTGTCCGGAGTGTGCTTAATTATCTTCTCTCGGCGGCGGCGAATTCTGAGGTAGTAGACCCACCCAGCATTCTTTGAGCCGATGGAATACTGATGGAATATTTCGGCTAGACCAAGATTTAGTCCGGTTTGGTTATTTAATGCGGCTATTCCCATTATAATACGGTATGTATTGGTGGACAGTTGGGTAGGACATAACCTAGTCTGTCTAAGAAATTCGCAGATTAGCGGTTGGACAGGAAACCGTAATCCGGTTTCTATTATTGATTGAAGGGTAAAAGGGACGAAGCCTTCATTGTCCCAGGGAGTAGCATCTTTCTTGGCCAACTCCAGTTGGACATCGTCAGGGATCTGGTAGTCTTGCCTAAATTCGGCCATGCCACCAGGGGTTTCGACTAAATATCTATACTTACCCATGTGTTGTGTAAATTACGAATAAATTATTTCGGTAGAAAAATTTGGCTCAGTAGCTCGGTTGAGCACACGCAGGAGTGCCTGGGCAACCTAAGTCTGCAATGTAGAAAACAAAGGGGTTAAGCACAGATCGATTGGACCGCGCTACAAATTATAAGCAAGATATACAAATCCTACTTCGGCTTAGTGGGCTGGTTCTACCTCGGCTCTTCAGAAGGTTTGTCAGCTCGGTTTTGAGCACTTTAGACCGGTTTTAACGTCTAGGGGCAGCTTTCTGAGTTCGGTCTAAAAAACTAAGAAAGCTGGTTTAGTCCCAAGGCCTAAATCGGTTACAGTATGAGGAAAATTACTTCGGTTGAGCCCTTAGGGGCGGCTTTCTGAGTTCGGTTTAAAACTAAGAAAGCCGGATTGGCCCCAAAAAACTCAGCTCGGTTACAGACCGAAGTACCTAGTTCAGTGAGTGCAATCTTGCTCGGGGATCCTATCTTGGCTAGAGTGGGTTACTGACATTCCTACAAGTTCTAGTTCGGTTATTTCCTGAATCTATCTACATACATAACACAAACAGTATCCTAGTCTGGTTGCTGGGTGATTTTGGATCTAAGACTATTTTTCCTACAAAATAGTTAATATACACATGAGTTCTACTAGTTTTTTCGTAAAAATACAGAAGTATAGCAAAAATGGAAGAAATGTTTTGCAAAAGCATGGAAAGCAACATAAGCGAAAACAGGAGAAGAGAATGGATTTACTTACCAGAAAAGAGAGAAAGGAGACTGGAGGCGGAAACGGTGGCGGCAATGAGGGCACGAACACAGCAAACTCAAAGACTCAGGAAGCTGGGGAGAAGAGAAAGTGAAGAATAGAAGGTGAAGTGATTCAAGAAAGAGAAAGGCTGTTTTGTGAAAAGGGAGAGAGAAAAAAGGCGGCAAAAAGAGGCGGGAATTGTACGAAATTTCTGCAGGACGGCGTAACAGTTGGCCACGGCTTATCAGAACCTGCCACGTGTCACTGGAATGGGAAGCGTTACAGACGCTATGATTGGAAAGACGTTTTTTGACCGGACAAAACGGGGCCCGGAGTAAAATTAGCTCGGCTTGAAAGTTCAAGAGTTTGTAGTTCGGCCGGAAAAGCCTCAAACGACGCCAGCTCGGCTGTTGGACAAGTAATCCCAATCATGCTATGCAGATGGAATTAAGGGGCAATTGAGAGGGTGACTTTTGGGAAAGAATTGGGCCGAGCTGTGAGTTGGGCCTTGCGGCCCAAAGTGTGAAGACATCGATGAGAAGCCGTAGTGTTACTTCGGCCCAGTGGGCAAGGTTACTTCGGCCCAAGGAGGTGAGATTACTCCGGCTCAAAGAAGAAATATTTACTTCGGCCTTCGGAAGAATAAAGCTAATCCGGTCTGGAGGTAACTCACAGATTAGGCCGGTCTCAGTGTTAGTCCGGTCACGGTAAATGCTGAGAAGGCCGGTTTCGGAGTTAGTCCGGTCGTGACTTACAATAGTTAGGTCGGTCAGAACTTGTTACTTGGAAGTTTGAAGTAAGCACATCAAGGTTGAACAAGGCAGCCGAAGTAAAAAGTTGGAGCAGAAGGCCGAGCTAAGGATGGTTCGGCCCTCTGTGGCTCAGAAAAGCCAATTTTACTTCGGTCAAATGGAAGTTCGGCCATAAAGAAAACCATCCCACTTGGTTTAAGCAGTGGGGGAGGGTGTAAAAGGATAAGCATTATCCTTAGGAGAATGAATCCTAGAAGGACTCTGCATGGAGAAATACAAGTCCTACTAGGATTGTGCCGTATGAAACTTATAAAAGCCCACAAACATCACCTTGGAGGAGGTAATTGAACACAATCTTTCTGAGAACATAGAACTTTGTCTATTTGTCAAGTTTTCTGACTTAGGCATCGGAGAGGTTTCCGGCACACATCCGCCGGCTAGCTCACGTTTGTGTTTTCAGGTGACAAAGCGACGTCGTACGGAGAAGCGTGGATTTGGTCAACAGGATTATACGAGGAGAATTATTTCCTCCCCGTACACATATTTTTTAATCTTTATGGACTATTTTAACCAAAATCTTTCATGGCAAACACTCCTGAGTCAAATGGAGAACATGGATCATGGCAATTGATTATGAGGGTGTTTGGTGAGAATTATGGAAGTTGCTTATAACTTATTTTAATATAGGTGTTTGTGTTAAATTGTTTGGTATAACTTCTACTTATAACTTATTAGGTAGAAATAACTTAAATAAGGTAATTTTTTAGAAGTAAGGTGAGGGATACTCATAACTTTTGCTTTCTGATTATTAACTTTTAACTTAAAATAATCTCCACCAAACACCTCCTATGTAACAACTACTATATACATATATATTACTTGTTCTTTTATCATTTTGTATTACTACAGATTACATTATGAGGTATTATTTATTTTTATTAATTCTTTAATAATTATCGCTAAATAAGAGAATTAATCATAAATATATTTATAAAAGATAATTTTAAACCAAGATTAAAAAAAAATCAATTTACAGCCACTAAATTATTACCACAGTATTGGTGCCAGATCTTCCCTGTCTTTCATGTGAAAATTACGTAAATAAACTAGTTTTCAATTCTTGTTCAAGATTGATAATATTGTTCAATCTTTTTTCCTTTTTTTTTTTTTTTTTTTTTTGGGTCAAACATGATATATATCAACAATGATTCATCCCCCCTTTTCCCCCTACCCCCTTTGACCCCCTCTCTCTCTCATTGGTTACATTTTCTTTTTCTTTTTCTTTTTTTTCCTACTCCTCCAATCACCACCCGCCACGTGACAAGGGGGGTGAGGAGGTGACCCCCAAAAGGGGGTCCCAAGCATTATTCTATATTAAAAGAGAAATAACAGAGAGTTACATCAAGCCACAACTGACAGACAGAAGATACCGGCAAAATCTATACAGTAGACAACTAGACTAGATGGTAGAGGGCCACAAAAAAAAAAAATTCAAGAGGTTGTGGCATTGTGGTAAGGTCTTGGGGTTTAAGCCCCAAGGTCACAAGTTCAATTTCTCTCTTGGGCCAATCTCTTGGACGAAGCACTGTTGGTTAAGAGGTTGGACCTCAAGGATGGCTAATCAGCTACTTGGTGTGGATTTAATGCTCTCCGCTGTGCGAGTCCTGACTAAATCGAGACTTGCCTTGGGAGGTCGGGACAAGCTTCCAGGTTATAGTCTCTTACTCGGAACGGACAACAGAACACCCTAGTGATCTCCTCATGGGGAGCTGCACTGCCAAAACGACATCATTTTGACAATTTTAAGCCATTTGAGCCACACTTTTTGTGGCCCTCAAACATTTTTCACTAGACTAAAAGCCATGACCACAACTAGCAAACACAACTTACCCTGAAAACACAAAACTAAAGTAGAAAAGGTTAGAACAATTCGAGATGTTTGATCAAAAAGCTCGGAGTCGAGATGGTTTAAAAAGGCTTGGGTTGTTGATGCTATTTTCAATCTGCGACCCTCACTTCTGTTTGCCATGAATTGGGCCAGGCCCGGCCCTGAAATTTTCAGGGTCCAAAGTCGATAATCAACCAATAAATTTTTGAGACCCTTCACATTTTTTTTTCATTGAATAAAAAAAAATGAAAAAAAAAATAATGTAAAAGATAAAAAATTTGTGTCAAAATCACAAAAAATACTTAGTGTCACTTGATTCTCGCTTTTCTTGCATTTTTAGAAACAAATAAATCAAACATACTTGAATAATCTAGTTTTTTTTTGCAAAATCATTTTCAATGAATAACAATACTAATTATTTTAAATGGGCCTTTTAATTTTTTAATGAGTCAATTATTTTAAATTAGTTTGGACCTTCCTCTATTTTCAATGGATAATAATGTCAATTTTTTTTAATGAGTCTTTTAATTTTTTAATAGATCAATTTATTTTAAGTTAATTTGGATATTTTTTTATTTTTTTTGAACTTAAAATATACCTAATATATTATACTAAAATATAATAAAAAGGACCCCTTTTTTGAATCTATTTTGAAGGTCCAGGCCCTGACCTGGTTGGCCATGCCCAAGGCCGGCCCTCATTGAGGCATGGAGCAGGCATTCAACAGTATTGGACAATTCATTTTGACTTTAAAAGCATTGTCTAGGAACTTGAGCTCGCTTAACCCTAGGAGCTTGAATTTGCTTAGAGTCGCCCGCAAAAAATGTACGATTTGCTCAAAGTTCAATACTTGCAATTGCTCCTCCGGGGATTCTTGTGTTGGCAATTGCTCCTCCGGGTAGTTTTGTGCTGCAATTGCTCTTCCAGAGCCTGAGACGCTAAGGGTGCGTTTATTTGGACGGATTAGATAAGAGAGGATTGTAATTTATCGAACTATTAATTCTGGAATACATTGTCTCGAAATTATTTAGTTGGACTAAATTTGTATCTTATTTTTATTTAGTCATGGGATTAAATGTCTGGATTAGACTATTTTTAATTATCTAATGTTTGTTTGGGATATTATGGAGAAAGATAAATGCTCAAATGACTATTTTATCCTTTTCAATTATTTACTAAATAATAGCAATATTAAGCATAGCTTTAATATTTTAATTATTTTTAACTAGATTAAATAAAAATTTATTTTATTTTATTTTTTGCACAATATTTTAATTATTTTAATTTATTATTTTCAATTACATTAAATTTATAATTTATATTTTTTATTTAATATATAATTTTAAATTAACGACAATAAAAAATAATTTTATTTAATATATAAATTAAATTTTCAACAACACTAAAAAAATTTAATTTATAAGGTCATAATTTATAATTTATTATTTTTAAATAAATTTAATTTATAATTTATATTTTTTATTTAATATATAATTTTAAATTAACAACACTAAAAAAATAATTTAATTTAATTTAATATGTAAATTTAATTTTTTAACTATGTATATTTAATTTTTTAACAACACTAAAAAAAATTTAATTTATAGGGCCATAATTTATAATTAAAATTTTTTATTTAATATATAATTTTAAATTAACAACATTAAAAAAATAATTTATAAATGTTCAAAAAACTATTTTTTCTTTTTCTAATTGTTTGCTAAGTAATAGCATGGCGGGTAAAATGGACATTTCACAAAATAATCCCATGGAATACCAATCACATGGTTTCTATCTCACCCTCCCCATGAGATAGGATAGTCCCATATTTGTGGGACTAATAGTCCGGGGGGACTATTAGTCCGGAGTAAAACAAATGAAACAAACAATGAACTATTAGTCCCACCGGACTAATAGTTCAATCTCACCCCACTAATAGTTCAATCCCACCCCTTAATCCTTCAAAACAAACACACCCGACATGTTTGATTGGGTGGATTAAAGCATGGGATTGGGATTATTAAGTCATGGGCCCAATTATCCTATGTTTGTTTAACATTTTGGTTTAGGATTATTAATTCAATGGATAATTAATCCAACAAATTTGTAGGATTATTAGTAATGGGATATGTGTGAGCTTATTAATCAAATGGATATTAATCCAATTAGATAGTGAATACTACATTAATTTAATAAGATTATTAATACTTCATTATTTATTTTGTGAATCAAACATGAATTAAGAACGACACCAATGGAGGTGTACCTTCACAAGAAATGAGTGTGATAGGCTGAACTTCAATATTTGGAACATGCAACATGTCAACTTGCATGTCAGTCTCAAAGGGCCTTTTAGTTTGAACCTTAACAACTGACAAGCTCTGTGAGTGTATGAACTGAAATGTATCAATATCTTTTAGATTTTGACGTAAGTTACAATCAATGAGGAGGAAGCTATTGCCCAATCTCACTTTTTTCTTATGCGTGCCATCCATTTTAAACTTAGCACCATTTGATGTACCCTCTCCAAACCCACTGCCAGTCGATGTATCCCCTCCAATCTCGTTGTCACTCAATATACCCCCTCCAATCCCGCTACCACTCGGGATATCTCCTCCAATCCTACTACTACTACCATCGAACAGATCTTGGTTTCATGATGGGCTTCTCTTATCATAATCAACACCAAAATGTATAGACCAAGGCATTGTTGTGCTTTGCTTTGGGGAAGGACATAATCAAATATATTGACATCTAAACCATCTAAATCTCTGTTTTTAAGATTCCGCAAAGCCGAGTCCCAATCAAAATTAAAATCCTCGTCAAGAGTATCCTTGATTAGAGCTACTTCAAGTGGGTCTAAATGAGAAACATATCAGGTGGTAATGGATGTCTCCAATTGTCATGATTAAGGTCTTCATCCATCGCAATACCTTTGCATTTTTCTTCTTTCGATAGTCATCTAGTGACCAGCTTAGAGTTGATAACCCTTTTTCAACGTAGTACAAATCACTCAATGGTGCCAAGAAAGATAAAGCAATATACCCAAAAGAAATTACAACACAAAAGAAGAGCTAAAAGCCACCATCACAACAAAAGGACATCCAAGAGCAATTTGATTAGACAAAGATAGAAACTAAACCAACAGAGCAATTATGCGTAACTTAAGGGGAGGTCTAGCCTGTGTGGCTAGCTCTTTGGCTATCAAATCTCTCTTAAGGGAGGTTTTGAGTTCCACTATTTAAGAGTAGAATAGGGGTAAAATTTAAGTACTTGCAAAGAGAGAGTGATAGTTCAATTCTTCAAAGGTGCTAATCTAACAATTAATTATTAACTTTCGTGGATAAAAAAATAAAAAATAAAATAAAAACTTAACCCCTTATTCTATTTATATTGTAATCTTTGACTTTGTCTTCTGTTTTTTCTTTCTTGTGCGCTTGAAAAATACTAACTTTTATTTTGGTACTTTTCTAATATGCTTTTCTCTATGAAAAAAAAGAAAAATTAAGTTAGCGTCTATTTTGAGAAGTAAGTTAAAAGTTGATTTTTAAATTTATTTTAAGTTAAAAGTTTATTTTTAAATTTATTTTTAAAAAATATATAATAAAATAGAGAGATAATATAATTTAAAAAAAAATAAAAAAGTCAAAAAAACTGAATTTTAACCGTGTTACCAAAATAAATCGGAGGGTCGAGGTTACTAGTGGGAGTGCTTGTTTGTGTGGCTGGAAGATGGCCGCGTTTATGGCGGCGAATAGGAAGGGGGGAATAGAAAAAGTGGTCATGTGCTATTCACATGTATATTTTCGTCCAAAACTATAACATTTGTTTTTAAATGAATTAAAATGATATAAATTTTAAAATTAAATTAATTAAAATCATATGAACTAAAATGATATAAAAAAACAAAGAGCTAAAACTACCAATCTAATTTGCCCATAGAAAAATTAAGAAAGTAAAGAGGTAGTATACCAAATAAACATGAGACTTATTACATATAATCCTGATTCAGTTCCCATCTTGGCTACTGCTCAGGATTGAAAATTATTTTTTATATACTGCTTCGTCATTATGTATGGCAAATTATTTAGGGTTGTGAATTCCCACCGGCCTATAATCTAAAATGGAGAGCGCATTATTGGTTTATGGGGCACATCATAGATTCCATTTCTATGATTCGAATTGTTTATTTCATAAGATACTTAGTATATATCATCTACAAAAAAAATAAATCGATTCAATAATCGTAATCTATTCAATTTATCATATTTGTTACCTAAAAAAAATAAATGGTCCATTTTTAAAAACATAATAGCTATCCATTTTTTAAAAATTGGTATGATGTGGCCTCATTCAGAATGATTGTGATCCATAGATGTGTTTTTCTTAGTACTTTTTTTGAGTATTTTTTTATAAATTTATAGTATTACTGCTGCAAAATACACTTGTCTCTCAACTATGCAACAAAGATAAGTCAACATTATCCCATTAAATGGAAGCATCATGTAGACAATGCTAATTAGGAAAAAAGTCAATTTATTGGCCTATTTGGATCATATCACCTCTCTTTTTTTTCTTTTTTGTACGTTTTTTCAAAAAAAAAAAATCATTAAGCCAAAAAGAAACCACTTTTCAAAATAGGTCATAATATCCCATCACTATTGAATAAATACCAAAAATAATGCAGTAAGTCTAATAATAGTAATAAATCAATTGGGCTAGCTCAGTTGGTCACTCTTATATACTTCCATCAACAGGGTAAGAATCAATCTTTACTAAATGCAAATACTGATAATTTCTTCTTTAATTGTGGGACTTTTGTTGGATTTATATATTAGTTAGATTATGATTGTCTAGTTGTAATTCTCTACTAATAGCTAACGTTGCTTATGTAAATCTTTCCAAATTAAACCAAATTTAGATCTTCCCCATTACACTAAACTTTTATTTTTATTTTTATTTTTCCTCTAGTTTGAACGCTTAAGAGGTTGGTGTAGACCTTTTGGTCCATGACCAAGACATGCACAAAATAGTCTATGCAGCCATGGAAAATCTAAACATGCCAGCTCCCACCCACCCACCCACTCTGGCCTCGTCCGGGAAGTAGCTATTTTAGAGATTTTTTAATTTTTTGACTATTTTAGTAAGCTATTTTAATTTTTGTGTTTGGAAAGATGAGATGAATTTTATTTGAGTTTTTGTATTGAAAAATGTGTTTAAATGATGTTTAAAGTTAAAATGACAAATTTGTTCCTAAAAATATATTTTTTTAAATTGATGTAAAGGGGTAAAATCGTAATTTACTCATTGTTGAAACAATTTGTGTAGCTGACAGTGTAGGTTGTGCCTACACTGCCGACAGTGCAGTCTATATATATTTTAAAAAAAGATTTGAACAGTGAACTTTTTGACTAAGTTTTTATTTGAGACTATAATAGCCTCAATCTATTCTTCCCAAACAGCACCAAACACATGGGTTGGTGTTTCTCAAAAACAACAAAAGCAACATACACTAACCAAAAGAGAGAGAGAGTAATTTATTTAGTCAGTCAATAAAGTCAACAAATTAATTTTTGAGAACACAAATGCAACAGTGGTGACTGTTTGGGAGGTTCCAGTTGTGAGTGGTGCCACCAGTCCTAGCCAGTGCAAGCAGCAGAGGCAGCAGCTGACAAGCTTGTGTAGGCCAGTGATATTTGGGCAGAACCCATCAGCTGATTGTTGCAGTATAGTTAGGGATATTCCTTTCGAGTGCATTTGCCCCTATGTTACTCCCAAGTTAGCTGCCATCATTGGAGTTGAACGCACCATCAAGAAGATTGAAGGTTGTGGGAGGACTGTCCCTCACAACTTCAAATGTGGAAGTAATCTCTCTCTCTCTCTCTCTTTCTCTCTCTCACAGATACAGAATTAGGAAAAGATTATGGGGTTATCTCCTACTTCTGTAAAGAATACTTATTACGTCAACACTTTTAAAAAATATCGCCATATTTGATTTGATTTTTAGAAACATGTTTTAAAAAAAAATTCTAAAAAAATTTAAAATTAATTTGATAAAAGAAATAAAAAAATAAAAAATACTTATCATTTTCTTTTGGACACAGAAACATTTTTTCTGTGGATTTATCGTTGCCAACAATAGAAGCGGTTTACACATAAGAGTATGTGTAATTTTAGAAACTAAAATCACACAAACCCCATACTTTTAAAATGTAATTTTTTTGAAGTGTGTTTTCGCCGTAGTGACACATATTGCATATTTTAAATACTAAAAATGTGAATTTTAACTAATTTTTGACATTTATTCTTAGGTCAAGTTTGGCAACACCAAAATAACCCATCTTTTTATCTTTTTATCTTTTTTTCATCACATCACCTCTCTACTTTTCTGTACATTTTTTCGTAAAAAAACAAAAAGTACACTTATTTAGGTCATTCCAAACACCCCTTAATTTTATCAACATCTGTTGACAAAGTTAAGTTGGGATTAAATTGACACAATTCAAACATTGATAATCAAAATGACACAATAACATAATTTGGAGACTAAAATTATAATTAGGAGACTAAAAATATAATTAATCTTCTATGCATAAAGGAAATATATATTCTTTGTGGAAAATTATATTCTTACTAAAATTTTATTCATAAATTTTCAGAAAAATAATATGGTGATAACTTTAATTTATTTTTTTTCCAACAAACATATCTTGATGCATATATTTTTTTAAATAATAAATTTCAATATAATTATGTAATTATATTTATATAGCATTCCTCTTGATGTATATGTATATATGATTGGCTCACTAATTAAGTATTTTCTTTATGCAGGTGTGACCACGCCATGAGAAGGAACCCACATAATCGATTAATATATGTGATCATTGTGGGAGCCGCATAACTAGAACAGTCGGAAGATGCGTACCCCAGAAATTAGATACTGTTCGGCTTCATGTTGCGTGACTAGGACGCCGAATACGTTAAGAAAACCGAATAAACGGAGGTCAGTGGCTCCGAATGAATAAAAGGGAAATGGGATAAAAGTAGGCTCAGGCCCCGAGGCCCAAAAAGTAAGTATAAATACAAGAACCATAGATTTAGAAAGGTATGTAAGAATCACTTCAAAAAACTTAGTAGAGAAGCTATTTTGAGTGTCTGAACTAACTTGTCCGTCGGAGTGCTAATTCCGGCACCCCCGACCGGAGTGTTTGTGTCATTTCAGGTGACTAGCTGAGGATCACTAGCGTCTCCCAGGATCTGAAGAGTATTTCCAAAACCACTTCTCCACAACTGGCGCCGTCTGTGGGAATACTCCAATACATTCATGGCAGGCGTGACTGAAGATCCTCCAATAGCCACTGACGAGACCGCACAGAGAGGTGACCTCATTCCAGCGAACTCGCTTGGACCAAAAACCATCGCAGCAAGACTTGCCTCGGACCTCTGCTCATCTCCAAACCCAACACAAAAGACAATACAAGCGACCATGGCACAAGCTAGGCAAACCAAACAGAGGTTGGACAACATCATCACTGAGAACGAACGCCTTCGTCGCGATCTAGCCTCGGAAATAGCAAAATCCAAACAAACGGTGCGCCAAGCTTCTGAGAGACCCCCGAGGGCAGATGATCAACGATCTCGGACCCGACAGCAAGAAACTGACGGTCGCCATGCTTCAACAGATCATCTTGAGGAGTTGGCAAAGGACGAACGTCTCCACCAGTGCGTCCGGAGGAGTGTGGTCGAAACACCTGCCCGTCCGAATGATGCATTTCGTCTTGACACCGTCCACATGATATACAGCCTGCCAGCAGCCCTGGCCTGCATGCGATCCAATCACATCCAGGCCCCCAACAGCAACTCACGCCAGCAAAGCGGCCCCAAGAAACGCCAATTATCACCTTTGACGATTCTGATTTGATCGGTGTAACACTCCCTCACATCGATCCGTTGGTTGTTGAGCTGCGCGTAAACCGGTTCACCGTCGAACGCGTTCTTATCGACCAGGGCAGTACCTCGGAGGTTATGGATTATAAAACCTTCACCAAACTCGGATTCAGCGAGTCAGACCTGACTCCGTCTTCTTATCCACTATTCGGTTTCAATGCCACTCCAGAGTACCCATTGGGAAAGATTAGCTTACCCGTTTGAGCATGTTCCAGAACGGTGGACGTGGAATTCTTGGTCGTCAGGCTACCATCGCCGTACAATCTCATCAGGGGGCGATCGTGGTTGCATACCTTGCAGGCCGTCCCAAGCACCTATCATCAACTGTTACATTTCCCAACAGAACACGGCATTGAGCAAATCCGCGGATCCCAGAAATCGGCACAAGCATATTATCTCCTTGCCGCCAGAACGCCAAAGGAACTGCTAGTAAACTTCATTGAGGTGCCGAATCGGGAGATCCTGGACGATGTTAGGCGATATCCAAATGAGAAGGCCATGGAAGATTTAGACTGAGTTGACATTGATGGCAGCCCAGAAAAGTTCTTCATGATCGGCGCCTCTCTGAATCAAGCCGACAGGCAGCAGCTGATCTCTTTCTTGCTCAACAACTGTGACGTCTTTGCGTGGACTCTGTATGAAATGCCGGGAATAGACTCGTTTCACAGCACCATCTGAATGTCGATCCGAAACGTAAGCCGATCATTTAGAAAGGCTGACGGTCAACCGCGGAGCACACTGCCGCCGTTGTTGAGGAGATAAATAGACTACTTGACACTGGGGCAATTAGAGAAGTCACTTACCTACGTGGCTCTCCAATACAGTGGTGGTGAAGAAGAAAAATGGGACTTGGCGAGTGTGCGTCAACTTCGCGGATCTGAACAAAGCTTGCCCCAAAGACTGTTTTCCTCTACCTAGAATCGACTAGCTCGTCGATGCGACGGCACGTTATCAACGCATGAGCTTCCTCGATGCTTACAGAGGCTACCATCAAATCGCCATGCATCCAGATGACCAGGACAAAACTACTTTCCTCACCCCAAGAGGAACCTATTGCTACAAAGTTATGCCCTTTGGGCTAAAGAATGCAGAGGCAACCTACCAAAGATTGGTCACTGCCATGTTCAAAGAGCAACTCGGCCACACTATAGAAGTATACATCGACGATATGGTGGTCAAGTCCAAAGAAGAACAGAGTCATATAGCTGATCTAGAAAAGACATTCAGCATCTTACGCAAATACAGAATGAAACTGAACGCTTCCAAGTGTGCGTTCGGAATCGGCTCTAGCAAATTCCTGGGTTACATCGTCAATCACCGAGGAATCGAAGCCAACCCGAGGCAAGTCACAACAATCTTGGAACTCGGCTCCCCCCGTTCAGTAAAACAAGTCCAAAAGTTGATGGGGATGGCCGCTGCACTCAACAGGTTCATCAGTCGGTCTACAGATCGCTACCGACAATTCTTTCAGACACTACAGCAGGGTAAGGCTTTTGAATGGTCCGCCGAATGCGAATCAGCCTTCAACGGACACAAGACCTACCTCCGCTCAGTACCTCTCTTGACAACACCCGCTGTTGGTGATCCGCTCATCCTATATCTAGCAGTTTCCGATAGGGCCGTCAGCGTCGTACTGTTAAAAGATGAGGAGGGGGAGCAACGGCCAGTGTATTATGTGAGCAAGGCAATGGTTGACGCCGAAACACACTACCTTCCGCTGGAAAAACTCATCTTAGCCCTAGTCATGGCGGCAAGAAAACTGATGCATTACTTCCAGGGACATAGCATTAGGGTGCTAACAGATTATCCCCTCCGATTAATTCTACGGAGTGCAGAAGCATCAGGACATGTTTCAAAATGGGCTCTTGAACTCGGCCAATACGACATTCAATTTTTACCTAAAACTGCAATCAAGGGGTAGGTGTTGGCCGACTTTGTTGCCAAATTCACCGGCGAGCTTGCCAGCCTCAAACCTGATAAAGTTCGACCAAAGGCTGAAGTTCTACCAAAGCCGAACTGGAGAATTTATGTCGGGGATATTTGGCAATTATACTGTGATGGATTATCTAACCAAAGGGGCAGTGGCGCCGGAGTTGTAATCATGTCTCCAAACGGCGCAGTAATTGAGCAAGCCGTCAAGCTTGGCTTCGAAGCATCAAATAACAAAGCCGAATACAAAGCCCTTCTAGCCGGTCTGCGGAATGCGCACCTTCTCGGTGCTCGACGTCTACTTGTGTTTTGTGATTCAAAATTGGTAATCAATCAGCTAAAAGGGGAGTACACGGCAAGAAACGACCGTATGGCGGCCTACATGAAAACGGCCAATTCCTTGCTGGCAAAATTTGACCATCACGAACTGAACCAAATAACACGCGACCAGAACACACACGCGGATGCCTTAGCATGCCTAGCCTCCGCCATCAATTTTGAGATCAAACGGGCCATCAAAGTAGGTTTCGTCCCAGAGCCAAGTATTGGCCGTTTGGAGGAAATCCACGTCAACGTTATAGAATCCGCACCAAGCTGGATGGACCCCATTGCTGCATTCCTCTCTTCTAAACAACTCCCAGAGGACAAAAAAGAAGCACACAAGCTGCGAAATAAAGCCCTGCGATACTATCTGGATCCGCAAGGAGGGCTTTACAAAAAGGTCCTCTCTGGTCCATATTTGGAATACGTGCACCCCGACAAAGTGGAGGAGCTTCTGACAGAGATACATGAGGGCAGTTGTGGTGCCCATTCTGGCGGACGCTCCCTGGCCCATCGAGCTATAACACAAGGATACTATTGGCCGACAATGAGAGCTGACGCGGAGAGTTATGTAAAAAAATGCGAACAGTGCCAAAAGTTCTCCCCATTAACCCATTTGTCTGCTGAAGAGTTGAACTCTATCACCAGCCCCTGGCCGTTTGCTCAATAGGGACTTGATATCGTAGGATCGTTGCCCAGGGCCCCAGAGAACAAGCGATTCTTAATCGTCGCGACAGACTACTTCACAAAATGGGTCGAAGCGGAGGCTTTAACACATATACGAGATGTCGACATTAAATGCTTTGTATGGAGAAACATCATAACACGATTCGACATTCCGAGAGCTCTCATCTCAGACAATGGCACCCAGTACGATTGTGGCGTATATCGAGAGTTATACAGCAAATATGGCATTCGGCCTTACTTCTCGACACCAGCCTACCCCCAAAGCAATGGTCAAGCCGAAGCCTCTAACAAATCCATCTTGGACGGCATCAAAAAGAGACTGGAAAAGGCTAAAGGCAAATGGGTCGAAGAATTGCCGAGTGTATTGTGGGCTCATCGTACTACGCCGTGGAGATCTACTGGAGAAACGCTGTTTGCTCTATGCTTTGGAACCCAGGCAATCTTACCCCTGAAAATCGGCCTCCCAACTCTGAAATCGTAAGTTTTTGATATGGACCGAAACGACATGATGCTTGCCCTGGATCTGATTCTGATCGAAGAGTGAAGAGACCGCACTCTGGCATCCATGGCACGGTATCAGCAGCAGCTCGCCAAATCGTATAATCAGCGAGTTTAGTTACGCCAATACACGCCAGGGGAGCTTGTCCTGAAGAAAGTACTTTCAGCCGACCGGAGACCGGCCGATGAAAAATTGGCTCCAAACTGGGACGACCCCTATCAAATAGAATCCATCGCAGGAACAGGGGCATATCGGCTCTCAGACATGTCAGGAAGAAGCCTACCACGGCCTTGGAATTTAACACATTTACGTTAATTCTATCATTGACCCGACTTGTGGGCTTGATACTTGTACATATTCCACCGTTGCAATACAAAGCTTCTCGTTTTCTCAAGTTCGGCCCCAAGCCTTTAAGGGCCAATTAAGCCTTCTATGGCCAAAATAAGTCTCCGGATTCGAAGCCCCCTTTGGTGCATGTCACCTCAGGGCCGATTAAGTCTCCGGATTTGGAGCCCCTCTTGGTGCAGGTCACCTCAAGGCCAAAATATTCGGAGCCCCCTTTGGTGCATGTCACCTCAGGGGCGATTAAGTCTCCAGATTCGGAGCCCCTTTTGGTGCAGGTCACCTCAGGCCCGATTAAGTCTCCGGATTTAGAGCCCCCTTTGGTGCAGGTCACCTCAGGGCCGATTAAGCCTCCGAATTCGGAGCCCCCTTTGGTGCATGTCACTTGAGGGCCGATTAAGTCTCTAGATTCGGAGCCCCTTTTGGTGCAGGTCACCTCAGGGCCGATTAAATCTCCGGATTCGGAGCCCCCTTTGGTGCAGGTCATCTCAGGGCCGATTAAGTTTCCAGATTCGGAGCCCCCTTTGGTGCAGGTTACCTCAGGGCCGATTAAGTCTCCGGATTCGAAGTCCCCTTTGGTACATGTCACCTCAGGGTCGATTAAGTCTCTGGATTCGGAGTCCCTTTTGGTGCATGTCACCTTAGGGCCGATTAAGTCTCTAAATTCGGAGCGCCCTTCGTAGATATCATGATTGGCCAAAAGAAAGTCTCCGGATTCGGAGCCCCCTTTGGTGCATGTCACCTCAGGGCCGATTAAGCCTCCGAATTCGGAGCCCCCTTTGGTTCATGTCACCTGAGGGCCGATTAAGTCTCCAGATTCGGAGCCCCTTTTGGTGCAGGTCACCTCAAGGCCGATTAAGTCTTCGGATTCGAAGCCCCCTTTGGTGCATATCACCTCAGGGCCGATTAAGTCTCCGGATTCGGAGTCCCTTTTGGTGCATGTCACCTTAGGGCCGATTAAGTCTTCGAAATGGGAGCGCCCTTCGTGGATATCACGATTGGCCAAAATAAAGTCTCCGGATTCAGAGCCCCCTTTGGTGCAGGTCACCTCAGGGCCGATTAAGTCTCCGGATTCGGAACGCCCTTCGTAGATATCACGATTGGCCACACTAAGTCTCCAGATTCGAAGCCCCTTTTGGTGCACGACACCTTAGTGCTGATTAAGACTCCGAATTCAGAGCGCCCTTCATGGATATCATGATTGGCCAAAATAAAGCCTCCGAATTTGGAGCCCCCTTTGGTGCATGTCACCTTAGGACCGATTAAGTCTCCGGATTTGGAGCCCCTTTTGGTGCAGGTCGCCTCAGGGCCGATTAGGTCTCCGAATTCAGAGCCCCTTTTGGTGCATGTCACCCTAGGGCCGATTAAGTCTCCGAATTCGGAGCGCCCTTCGTGGATATCACGATTGGCCAAAATAAAGTCTCCAGATTTGGAGCCCCTTTGGTGCATGTCACCTCAGGGCCAATTAAGTCTCTGGATTCGGAGCACCCTTCGTAGATATCACGATTAGCCACACTAAGTCTCCGGATTCGGAGCCCCTTTTGGTGCACGACACCTTAGTGCCGATTAAGACTTCGAATTCGGAGCACCCTTCGTGGATATCACGATTGGCCAAAATAATGCCTCCGAATTCGGAGCCCTCTTTGGTGCATGTCACCTTAGGGCCGATTAAGTCTCCAGATTCGGAGCCCCCTTTGGTGCATGTCACCTCAGGGCCGATTAAACCTCCGGATTCGGAGCGCCCTTCGTAGATATCACGATTGGCCACACTAAGTCTCCGGATTCGAAGCCCCTTTTTGTGCACGACACATTAGCGCCGATTAAGATTCCGAATTCGGAGCGCCTTTCGTGGGTATCGTGATTGGCCAAAATAAAGCCTCCGGATTCGAAGCCCCTTTTGGTGCACGACACCTTAGAGCCGATTAAGGCTCCGAATCCGGATTGGCCTTTTTGAGAGATGCATTCGGACCACTTCATTGGCTGAATAAATATTCACTGAATCGTTCTTAATTCAAGCCGGTCAATGCATGTTTAAACATTTAGGCCACACAACATAAAACTTGCCAGTAAGTTGAAATAATACGATTAATTAAACACATGACATTTCAAGACCAAATACAAACGTTGAAAATAAAAGAAATTCTGTGGATATTCGGCGCGAAGTCTATTCATTTGGCACCCTCATCGTCGCTCTTCTCAATGTCGAAATTGGAATAAGGAAAGTAGTGGCGATGATACAGGGGCGAGGCCGAATCAATGCCAACGGCTTCGAGAGCTTCCCCGGTTTGAAGGGCCTTGATCCAGCCGTGCTTGAATCTACGATTTTCACATTGGCAGACCTCCTCAACAAGGTCCTATTTGGTCTTTTCTATCCCGACCTTCAGGCCATCCTAAAATCCCTTTTCATAACCCGACGTCCGTTTGGTCACTCCCTCCGCAACAACCAATTTAGATTGACCGGCCGCCACCGATGCGCTCGTTTGAACATTCTTCAGCTCCCGAAGCTCACGCTCAGCTTTTTCTGCGCGAATCTCCAGACTGCGATTCCTTTCGTCCTTTTTCTCACTTTCACGACGCGCTTCTCGCAGACGCATGCCGACTTCGTAAGCAGTATATAGTCCTTTTACGGCTCCATGTATGTCGTATCGAAATACTTCGAAATCTCGACGTCCGACCATCGATTATTGGACTTCCGGCAGGAATATCTGTCGAGTGAACTCGACTGCCACATCTGGGTCTTTAATGATAGAATCTGCCTCCGTCATTGGTCTATTCCTCACAAAAACTACAAAACTCAACGGTCGTGGCGTCGCATCAGGCTCAATTTTCAATCGCGGGCGCGGAGAATTTCCCCATTGTTCCTTGTCCTTTTGGGGCGATTTGCTTCGATGACTAAGAAGCTGCTGTGTTTCCCGATCCTTGGACATTCTTCTTCCCATGCACGTAGGCTCGCTAGTACGACTCATTGCGGCGTCTGATTCAGTCAATCTTCGTCCCTCCCAAGTTGCCTGAACGAAAATAAGTAGGGCCTCTGGCATGCACCCGCCCTATTTATCCTTCAAATGTTTGCAGCTCTCCCGAGGCAACGTCAGTAATCCCAAACGTCAACAGTCGGATGACAATTGTCCAGCCCACGAGCTGGGCCACCTCGCGCCCTGGCTAAGGCAAGGGCAGATTTACTAATCTGGTCGGCCATGTTTTCAAGCGCAAGCGCCGATCCATGTGTGCCTCAGCCAGCCCACGAGTTACGCCCATTCGGCTTCCCAAGCTCGCGCCCTGGCTAAGGTAAGGGTAGATTTATTAATCTGGTCGGTCATGTTTTCAAGCGCAAGTGCCGATCCATCTGTGCTGCCCATTCGGCTTCCCAAGCTCGCGCCCTGGCTAAGGCAAGGGCAGATTTACTAATCTGATCGGCCATGTTTTCAAGCGCAAGCGCCGATCCATCTGTGCCTTAGCCAGCCCACGAGTTACGCCCATTCGGCTTCCCAAGCTCGCGCCCTGGCTAAGGCAAGGGCAGATTTACTAATCTAGTCGGCCATGTTTTCAAGCGCAAGCGTCGATCCATCTGTGCCTCAGCCAGCCCACGAGTTACGCCCATTCGGCTTCCCAAGCTCGCGTCCTGGCTAAGGCAAGGGCAGATTTACTAATCTGATCGGCCAAATAGCTAAGCTAAGCAGCCGATCTAACCATAACGGAAAGCAATATCATTCATCAACATTTTTCTTAGCCGGTTGAGCACAACTCATAAAATTTTATATACTCAAGTTACCAAACAAAAAGCTACAAGCCCGCATAAAAATGCCTAGCAAAAAACTATGACTGTAGCAACAGATAAAAAATACTAAATTAAAAACTGTAAAAATACATTCGACATCCTAAAAACTATTTCAGTCGGCTGGTTCAGCTATCGGAATCAGACCCCAATGGCTCAACATCCACTTGCTCATATGGTATTGGCATAATCAATGAAGCATTAGCAGCAGCAAAGGCTTTGTGCCAGCCATGTTTGAATCCCCGATTTTCAAACTTGGGGACTTGGTCCACGTACTCCGCGAATCCAGCATTTTTCCCGACCTCGAATACTTTGGAAGACTCCGAGTCGGCTGCTTCCTTCGTCGCCTTCATTTCAGCCAACTCAGCCTCCAGTTTGGAGATCGTCTTCTGGGCCAATTTGAGCGCATCTTCGCTCGTGTTCGCCTTCTTCTCGGCACCCGATCTCAATTGATCCGCACAACGAGCCCTCTCCATCTCGGCGTCGGCCCTTGAGGCTTCCTTGTTCGCCCTCAAAGCTTCGACCTTGGCCCTTCTCCTCTGGCTTTCAACTTCCTTGTGTAAATGACCAATCTATTTGACGGCGTCGCCATGGCGACGGCCCATATCGGCTATCCATCCGACGGTCTGCAAAACAAGAATTCAAAACCATAACTTCAACAGTATTTGGATTAAATGAAGCTAATTTCGAATATATACCAAAAGTGCCGATTGGGCGGCTAGTGTTGTCGTATTCAGATTTCTTTCCACCCGGAAAGCCTTCTTGTCAGACGGCAACGACACGAACGTAGCCACGCTGAATGCGACTTCTAGATCTTTAAGCACCGAAACGTTAGAAAAAACCAGCATGTTTTTTATCATTGACTGAATGACAAAAAGAACGATCACGTCCGATCCCTCTAACCAAGGACGTTTGCCGCCGTGTTCTTCTGAGCCGACCTCAAACCCGACAGGGCGTTTCTCTGCCTCAACTTCTTGGTCGGCCTGCACAATCAACGTAGATTCGGTATCTTGATTTTTCACCATCCCCACCTCAATGCGCAAGAACTCTGATTCGCTAACAGGCAGGGAGAATTGAGATTCGGTGGCGGGTGGTACTTCAGACGGAAGGGCCTCCGCTTTTCGCCGCGTGGCCAACCTTTTCGCATTCACCTTACTGGCAAGTTTTGTCAGGCTTAACCCGACCATGTCTTCGGGGTCTGCAGTGAGAATATCCTCTAAGCCGTGAAAAACGCCGTCAAGTGAAAGATCCCCTCGACCCGAAGTGGATGGGGGATCGGTCGAATTCAATACCGTGTCAGACTTGATTTCAGACTGATCTGATTCGGTAACAATAGCTACATCCCGCTCCGAATCGGACCCTCCAAAACCAACCTGCCTCAAGTTTTTTAAGTCGGACAAAATAAGAGCGATGAGAGAATCTTCACCCTCCAAAACCGGGATATTTTTCGCCGCCAAGAAGGTCGTATATGTCGGCTCGTAACGAAGCAGAATGTGGGCCGCCTTGCCTTGTTTCTGAAGACTTCGACGGCCAAAATATTTGAGCGAGACTTCGATACCCTAAAGAACGGCGCCGTCAGTTAAAGACAGAACTTTCTTCAAATTGCTCCCTGCACAAGCCAAGCCGTAACATTTCAAAGAAGAGGCTTTATAACAAAAACGAACAAATAATAAAAGCGAGAAGGCAATCAGCCACCTGGCTCGCTCCTCCGTCTAGGAATAGGGTCGACGTGATCCTCCCCATTGCCAAATTCCCAGTTACCCTGGATAACGACCATAACATCATCAACTCGTTTTCTAGAACTAGAAAGCATAGTAATCAGCTAATGGTCGATATCCTTGGCCCTAAGGAAGAAACGCCCGTGCTGACCAGAAGACTTAGTCAAGGCATAACAATGCCGGATGGCTGGAATGCCAAGGTTAATTCTTAGGCGACGGTTGAGCGCTATAACCCCTATTATGATTCTAAAGAAATTCACATTAGGTTGGGAAGGGATTAAACCCCAATGGCGAAACACAGCCCTAAGAAACGGGTGAAGGGGGAAACGGACTCCACCCTCTGCAATTGACAAAAGAGGAAAGACAATCGTGGTTTTGTCCTCCCTCTCTATATCAAGAGTGCCGTCTGCCACAAGCAACAGACAAACATCATCAGGAATGGAGAAATGGCGTTTAAAGCCAGCAATTCGATCTGACGAGAGGAGGTCTTTTAAATGTTTCGCCATACCCTATAATTTATGAAGATATGCCAAGGAATGAATAAACTAGAAAGAGTCTTCGAAGCAAGGGAGGAGAGAACTTACAAAGGACGAAGAGGATATCGGAGAAGAGAGTTTCAGGGACGATTCAAAAGGCAATCCAGCGATGAGTGTCATAAAATACATACTTGAAAGGACGTCAAAATTTTAAATCGCAATAAATAGACACGTACGAGGGGGCGGGAGGTCGACACGACAACCAAGAGGGGTGCGATTAGATATCCGCATGAGGATGAGGCCAACCACCGAATTTTGGCTCCGACTTTTCAAAATTCAAAACCAAGCACTCCACCCAACTGTCGTCGGTGAAGTGCTTGAGAGGCAATTGTGGGAGCCGAATAAGTAGAACAATCGGAAGATGCATACCCCAGAAATTAAATACTATTCGGCTTCATGTTACGTGACTAGGACGCCGAATACGTTAGGAAAACCGAATAGACGGAGGTCAGTGGCTCCGAATGAATAAAAAGGAAATGGGATAAAAGTAGGCTCAGGCCCCGAGGCCCAAAAAGCAAGTATAAATACAAGAACCACAGATTTAGAAAGGTATGTAAGAATCACTTCAAAAAACTTAGTAGAGAAGCTATTTTGAGTGTCTAAACTAACTTGTCCGTCGGAGTGCTAATTCAGGCACCCCCGACCGGAGTGTTTATGTCTTTTCAGGTGACTAGCTAAGGATCACTAGCGTCTCCCAGGATTTGAAAAGTATTTCCAAAACCACTTCTCCACAATCATAAATATTAATAATGTCTACATGATGTTGTGTTTAAGAGTTATGTTTCAATATGTAAGTTTTTAGCCATTTGGAGAGGAAGTGAGAATGTGTTTTATGTAAACTCTTCCGAACAAGATATAATAAATAAGTCAAATTATTTGATGATAAATTGGACATGTTACATTTATTTATTTATTTATTTTTTTAGAGATAAATGTGATAAATTAAAATTATTAGATCAACTCTATTTTTTGTGTTACTGACATATTGTAGACACCCCATTTTTGACCGACCTTAAGACTCAGACATCACCAGTTGAGCGCTCGGTGATACTGCATATTATGCTCGTTTAGAAGTCTCAGAGTCGCGGCCGTGAGCCCTGCCTCCGGATTTCCGAACCCTCTTCTGTGCCTTGCCTCGGTTTGCGAACCAGACTCGGTTTTCTCTGTTTCTTTTCCTGAGGGGAGGGAGAGGTCCCGTAGACCATCTCTCAGTGGCCGTGGGCTACATTTTGTGGCTGTGGGCCATTTTTCCCATTTCGGAGCCCGGTTCTCGATTTTCGGAGCCGTCAGGCCGTGTGCCTCGGTTCGGGACCACTTAACCATCTCCTATTGCTCCAGTTTTTGGCGTGCATCTTATTTACTCCCTTTTGAGGGACACTGAGGTCTAAGAGACCCACTTCGTGGTCGAGTGCCACTTTCGGTGCTTAACAGGCAGTTTTCGGGGCCCCAAACTGCGCGTTTTAGCCCCCGAACATTCGTTTTGCATCGGTTTTCGTTCATTTTTGGCAGGTACCTCTGTTTTATCACTAGGAAGGCCGTAGAAGGGTGGGAGGCCAGCAATTGTTTCAGCAACCAGTTATATATCCTCCGGCGCCCTCCGACGCCCGTTTTTCTCACTTCCAAGCCAATGTTGAACACCCTTGGGCCATTTTCTTGAACTTTTAACCACATATTTGTGATGTACACACATGGGAGGACCCTAAAAGTTGGTGGCCGGCCCCTAATGTTGCTTGACCCTTTTGAACCCCTCCTAAAAATGGCCTATTCTCTCTCCTGTTTTACAGTTTGCAATTTTGAACCACAGGGTTGTGATGAGGGAACCTGGGAGGATAGCAATTTGTGGTGGCCGGCCACTAATTCAACTTGGCCCTTTTGACCCTTGGCCGGCCGGCCATGGGGGGTGGCCGGCCGGCCACCTGCATCTCCAAAAAGGGGCCGGCCATGATCCTCAGGTTGTGTTTGTTACAGTTGTACACTTTTCCCCCCCAAAAACCTGTATCCGGAGGGGACCTTTTTTGGGGGGAAACTTGGCTTGTTTGCCCCCCATTTCTTTCCCTCCTTTTCCCCCCTCTTTGGTCTACAAAGCTGGCCTCCAGCATTGAGAGAAGGGTTACAAAAAATTTCCCCAAGAGCTCTTAAAAAACACTCAAATTCTATCCCATTTCCACACCATCACCTAGCACCACTCCACCACTTCCATTTCCAGCAGTTTGGGGAGCTTTCCAGCAGCTAGGAGGTATCACTTCTCAAGCCAAGAAGCATCCAGGGGGTAGTCTTCAAGGGTAAGCATCATTTCCCCTCTTTTGAGCTCAATTTTGCAACTTTTTTCTAGCCTCTTTTCTTACTGTTTTGAGCTCTGACCAAAACTGAAAAGGTCATTTTTTTTGAGCTCATTTTATTATTTCATTAAGGGCTCAACACTGTTTGAGCCCCCCCATATTGCACTTGCTTCAATACCCTCTTGAATGCCATTATCTTACATAGTATTTTTGGCCTGTGTGTGATCTGTTTTGGAGCATGGTGTAAACTGTAGATAGGCTTATTTTGAGCCCCTCTTCAACATTGAAGAAGGGCTCATCACTGTTTGGGACCTCCATGTGCCACTTGTCATTATATCCCTCTTTGGTCCCCATTTTTGCATGATCTATTAGCCTATTATGCTTCTGTTTTTGGTCATTTTACATAACTGAAAACAGTCTTATTTTGCCCCATATTCATGTTTCATTATGGGTCTTTGGCTGTTTGATGAATGTTTTGTATACTTTGTGTTTTGACCTCTTTTGGGCCCTATCTTGCATGGCATTTTGAGCATACTTGTATACTGATTTAGGCTTGGCCATCAACTGTAAAATATCATATTTTTGGCCCCTCTTCAATATTGTAGAAGGCCCCTAATCTGTTTGGGGTCGACAGCTGTGAGTTGCTTCTTTATCTTGCATTTAGGGCCATTTTTGCGTGCTATTTTTGCCCTATTTGTGCTTGCTGTTTGGCCATGCTTTAAACTGTAAACATGCTTGTCTTGGGGCTGCCTAGCTTCTTTCTTCATACTTCATGTTCAAATTATGCATGCATTGCATAGCTATAGGCCATTTCATGCGCCAAAATTCATGTTTCGGGAGAAATTCCATGCATCGGGTATCATTTCGCTTTGTTTCGGGGCTGTTTTTCCCCTCATTTTGCTACTGATTTTTGCATGTTTGCATATCATATTCCATGTCTTTGCCATGTCTCATTAGAGTGGCATTTCGGTGCCTGAGGGTCGGTCCTCGGTTTGCGTGCACGCGTGCACGCATTTCGAGTTGTCTTGTTTTCATCTGATGGCCTCCTATGTGAGTGTGGCTGAGGCTCTCTCATGTTGGTGTAAGCCCATTATTGCATTGTGTATGCCATTTCATCCATAGCATTGTGTATGCTCGGTTGTGTATTATCTCGTGTAGCGTGTATGCCATTCCATAACATTGTGTATGTTAGGATTGTATCTTAGTTGCATTTCATGCATGTCATGCATATTGCATCGTGTTCGGGATAGGAGTTAGCCCGGGCACGAGAAACGAGGTACGTTTCGTACTCCGAGTGACGGAACGTGTCTCAATTCCCAGTCACCGACACTCCGGATTATCCATGATGGAGTTAGGTTCTTGTTGTGTTTATATGTGCATTCATTCTACATTGAATTGCACAATTCGACCCTTCGGTCATCATGCATCGATATGCATGATTGGTGGCACGAGGATCGAGGCATGCATATATCTGTGAAAATACATTGCCATGCTCCTTTCCTGCTCTCTGTTGCAGCAAAATGAAGAATCAGTAACTTTTCGGAACTTGGCACACATTTCAAGAATAGGTGCAAACAAAGGCTAATTGGGGCATCGTCATGGATTTTCGCGCAAAGGCAACCCGGGCATGCATCATTCATCAGAGTCAAGGCAGTCCCTGGCTTGCATGCCAGTTTACAGCTTTCTTAGTTAATTTGTAAATTAATTAGGAATTTGTACATTATTTGGACTGTAATATTTGGACTGTACTATTCTTTCATTTGGGGCTGTATTATTTATTCGGATCCTCTGCGCGAGGGCATAATTGTAATAAGTGTGCGTGCGTGTGATGTATGTCTTCCAACCCCACGTCTTTCTTCCCTTTTATTTACCCGCTTATGATGGTTAGATTAGGGCATATTTCAATTAGCATACAGCATGATAGCATGTTTACATTCATTCATCTGTTTTGCATGCACCGGGCTTGGCGCATCATACTAACTGTATTGTATTTTCAATTCCAAATTGAATACCTGTTAGCTGTAGCATTTCATATGCCATGTTTAGAATAAGCCGAGCCTGCTATAGTTGCATTTTTGCATGTGTTGCATTAGGCATTTCTGTATACTTAGGATCATGCATGATTTCGAATGTAGTTTCTGTTTTGGCTTGGAGTACTCGGTGAGTTTTTATGCTTTAGCATCCTTGCATGCGTGTGAGTGACTGCCATGAATAGCATGCTTACCATGAGGCTATATGCTTATGTGATATAACTGCCTGAATGCCTGTGGGTGAAGGTTGGGTTACTTGGATTGGAATAAATCATCAACTGTTTGTTTTAAGCCCACTAGATAGTGGCAAAACCATCTTTTCTAAGCCCAACCGAGGGTGGCAAAATCTGCATTTTAAGCCTACTTGCGAATAGCAAACCATCTTTCAAAAACAAACATGGAATGTTTTCTTCCAATTCGGGCGATCCAGTCTATACTTGTATGCTGTGCGCATCACATAGTAATCTAGGCTAATAACCGGAATAAGAACACACAAAGTTTTCAAAAATAGATATCATGGTTAGTAGAGGCCGATCTTTGATCGGGCGAGTGGGGGTGCTCACGAAGTGACCTTCCCCAATCGTACCCAAGTTCCCGAGCCGAGGAAACTTTGGTGATGACGGACACGTGGCCTTAGGCAACGAGTTAGGGTTTCCTAAATTTCCCAAAATAAAATATTTAGGTGGCGACTCTGTATCTAGCAAAGCAGTCCATGTTTGGCACTTCTTTTCAAAAATCTGTTTCTTAAAACGATTTGCCGGATTTGGACTCTTTGGTTCAGATTTAGAACCGTGACAATTTAAGAGTCCTGAGCTGTAGTGACCCTAAATGAACGAAACGGGAGCTCGTTCCCCCCGGGGCGTTCGGGGACGTCTACACATATATAAAGAATTTTATAAAATAAATGATTCACACTGACATGGGTAAGCCCATAAAGGATATGGCCCACCACCTAAGGTCCAATCCATGATTCAAATACTAAAGCCCAACACTCGTGAAACCCAGCGTTATACCAAACACCAATGACATCTAAACACTTGGCAAGTAGAGAATCACCCATATCAGCAGACAAAGATCCTGCAAAGTTATTGCACCACACATCAGCCATTAATGAGTTTTCCTGCAGCATTTATTGCGATAACCCTTCCCCATCGGAACAGAACGGCCTCACCATGAACAAGATAAGCTAGAACATAGACTTTCGGCCAAGGTGACAGGTCGGAAGGGACAATGAAATGATTAGCAGAGGATATAAGCAGGCATCGAAGACAAGGAAAGGGTTAAGCTTTTCTATCACTAATCTATCTCTACATTTCATCTCTCTTTCTAACTTGCTCGTCGGAGGGTTCGCTGGGGGACTCACTGTTCCCCATTGAACTCTTGTGCAGGTCTCACTGTGGGCTTGGTACCTCGGGCACCGATTTGGGAAGCGTGGATCAATCCGACCCGTTCCATCTGGAACACGTTGTATCATCAGTTGGCGCCGTCTGTAGGAATCCTTTTGCTCTATGTGCCAGTTGTGCTCATTGTCGCCGGCGACCCCTTCCCAATCACCCTTTTCTGCCACCCACCAAGGTGGTTGGTCACAACTAGATCATGGCTTCTCACCACAATGTTGCCAACCACCAAGCTGACCCTCCCAATCCAAACAACCCGCCGTAGTACTTCATAGAACTTACCAACAGCATCAACCGCTTAACAGAGCAAAACCAAGCCCTGATAAATGCTTTACTTCAAAGAGACCTTCTTATCCCTCCTCCTCCACCTCAAGATATCCCACCTAACCAAGAACAAGCCTTGAGCCATCTTATCCAACAGCCCTACCCACCCAACTTGGAAGGCTTGCGACCCCCTCTCCCAGATATGAACCCGCCACCTTGGGCCCCACATCCATTGGTCCAAGCACCCACCCCCGAAGGAGAGGCCAGTAGTGTCCAGCCTCCGCTGCATTCCGGTGGTGACAACATTCCTCTCTGGGATGCAGAACTCTGAGCCATGAAGCTCCAGCTCCAAGGAGTCATGCAGAACATACAAAATAAACCATCTACCACAGCCAACTCACCGTTCGTTACCTCTATCAGGGACAAACCCTTACCTCCTAAGTTCAAAATGCCCTCACTCGACTCTTTCGACGACACAACAGACCCAGTCGACCATTTGGAAACTAATAGGACCCTCATGGTCCTCCATGCATTCCCTGACGAGATCATGTGTCGGGCTTTCCCATAACACTTAAGAGGTCGGCTCAACTCTGGTTTAGTCAACTGCCAACAAACTCTGTCTCCACTTTCCAGCACCTAAGTGACTCATTTCTCAGCCATTTCATTGGTGCCCAGCGCCAGCGGCGCCCGGCGACCCAGCTCTTTAACATCCGTCAGACCGAGGGGGAGTCGCTACGCAGCTTCGTCACCCACTTCAACACCGGATCCCTACAAGTAGCGGAAAACGACAACAAGGTCATCCTCACGGCTTTCATGGCCGGTCTACGATCATCTGATTTCCTTTTTTCCCTCTCCAAGAACCCTCCGACCTCCATGGCAACTTTACTTTCCAAAGCCTAAAAGTACATGAACGCTGAAGATTTCCTAGCCACTTGATAAGATCCTACAACCAAAAACCCAACCCCCAGAGAGAAGAGAAAGGACTCCGAAACCAGAAACACCCAGTACACTCACCAAACACCTCAGTATACCAACCGACCAGCCCGAGCCGATAGGTTGGCGCCAACTCGACCGCCCGGCCGATTCGAACGATACACACCTCTCAATTTCCCCATGGAATAAGTCCTGAACCAGATACAACGAGATTATCCCCTAAAATGGCCCCAACCGTCACAGTCTCCTTCCAACCGGCAAGACCAGTCTAAATACTGCCGCTTTCATCAAGACCACGACCACAATACGAAGGAGTGTGTTAATCTCAAAGTCTAGGTCGAGGGCTTGATACGTCAGGGACGTCTCAGTCGGTTCACGGCAGTCCGCCCTCATCAAAGGCAAAGGACTGAACGTATCAGAAACAACTACCGGCGCACCCCTCCTCGACAACCCGCACAACCTAACCACGGTCATGATAGGCCTCCACAGCAACCCCGGGCACAAGGCAACCCTGCCCCCCTCTGTTAAAGAGATCAGAGTTATTGTTGATGGGCTTGCTTGTGGAGGACCATCCCGCTTGGTTCAGCGGGCAGAACTCAGAAAAATAAGGCAGGGCTCAGATAAAAAAGTTGCAACATTGGACCGCCTTTCCAAACTACCCAAGCAATGGATGGAGCCCATCACCTTTACGGTGGCCGACTACACAGGCATCCGTTACCCCCATGACGACCCCCTCATCATCTCCGCCCTCCTCTCCAATTACAAAGTCAGACGGGTTTTCGTCTACAACGGCAGTTCTTTAGACATCATCTTTCTAAATGCCTTTTGCCAGCTCAAGGTCAAGGAAGAAAGTCTATCCCCTCTCCAAACCCCATTGGTCGGTTTTACTGGAGATCGGATAACCTCTATAGGCTCCATCGATCTTCCCATCACAATCGGAGAATACCCGTGGCAGGCCACAAAGTTGCTCACTTTCCTCGTCGTCGACTGTCCCTCTGCTTACAACATTATCCTCGGCCGCACCGCCCTAAATGCTTTCCAAGCTGTCACATCCACTTTCCATCTTGCCGTCAAATTCCCCACCGACCTTGGGGTCGGCACGGTGAGAGGAGAGCAGACCGTGGCTAGAGAATGTTACGTCGCTTCACTTAAAGAGGTCAAGCTAAAGGAGGCTATGATCATTGAAGGACTCGACGTCAGAGACGAAGATAAGCTGGTCAGAGGGGAACCAGTGGAAGAGATTGTTGAGGTCCTCATCGATCCCACCAACCCGACAAAAACAGCCAAGATCGGCAGCCAACTATCCCCTCAAACCAAGGCCGATCTTACAACCCTCCTGACAGAACACAATGATGTGTTTGCCTGGACCCATTCTGACATGCCGGGTATCGATCCTTCCTTCATCACTCATCATTTGAGCATCGAACCACATTTCCGACCCCTCCGCCAAAAACAGTGCATCTTCCACCCGGAACGCAACGCTCTTATTGCCTCTGAGGTAGATAAGCTACTGGAGACACAGTTTGTCAAGAACGTGGATTACCCCAGGTGCCTGTCGAACGTGGTCTTGGTCCGTAAAAACAACAATAAATGGCGACTCTGCGTCGATTACTCCGACCTCAATCGAGCTTGCCCCAAAGATAGTTATCCCCTTCCTCGCATAGATCTGCTTGTTGATGCCACGGCCGGTCATCAAATGCTCAGCTTCATGGACGCCTTCTCTGGGTACAACCAAATTTTGATGCACCCGTCCGACCAGGAACACACCTTCTTCATCACCAACCGGGGAACCTACCATTATCGTGTCATGCCATTTGGGTTGAAAAATGCCGAAGCAACTTACCAACGGTTGGTTAACACCGTCTTTCATCATCAGATAGGCCGGAACATGGAAGTATACGTCGATGACATGCTAGTCAAGAACAAACTCTCCTCTGATCATCTGGCCGACCTGCGAGAGACCTTCGGCACCCTACGAAAAGTATCAAATGAAGCTCAATTCAGAGAAATGCGCCGTCGGCGAAGGATCTGGGAAGTTCTAGGGTTTCATGGTTAGTCAGCGGGGCATCGAGGCTAACCCCAAAAAGATTAGGGCCTTGATAGAAATGCAGTCACCCAGAACGGTTAAGAAGGTTCAGAGGCTTACTGGCAGAGTCGCCGTCCTCAACCGCTTCATTTCCCGCGCAACGGACAAATGCCTCCCTTTCTTTAAAGTTCTTCGGCAGGCTTTTGAGTGGACAACCGAATCCGAAGAGGCTTTCCAACAATTGAAGCAATGCATGGCCAACTACCCCTTACTCCCCCAAGCGTTCACGGGTGAGCCCCTTTTTCTCTATTTAGCCGTATCGAACACCGTAGTCAGTGCGTCCCTCATCAGGAAGGACGGTTCAGTACAGCGCCCAGTTTATTACATTAGCCGGGCTCTCAAGGGCGCAGAACAGAACTACCCATTGCTAGAAAAAATGTCCTTGGCCTTGGTCACTGTCTCAAGACGACTCTGTCCTTACTTCCAAGCCCACTCCATAGTGATCCTCACTGACCAACCTTTGAAGAAAATAATGCAATAACCAGAGCTGTCCGGCAGACTTATGCAATGGTCAGTCAAGCTCAGCCAATTTGACATCTCCTACCGACCTCGAACGGCGATCAAAGAACAAGCTGTTGCCGATTTTATCCTGAAATTCACTAATCCTACTCCGACCACGGCCCCCCCGCCCTCGTAAACCCACACTGCGGCGGAAGACCCCCACTCTTGGACCCTCAACGTCGACGGATCATCCCGCAAAGAAGACAGTGGGGCTGGTCTCATCATCACCACCCCCGAGGGTGGTTATTTCAAGTGTGCTCTCCGTTTCCTGTTTGACGCAAGCAATAATGAGGCTGAATATGAGGCATTGATAGCAGGTCTCCGCCTAGCCAGAAACATCGGTGTCAGCCATATCCAGGTGTTCGGTGATTTCCAGCTCATTGTCGGACAAATTACGGGGGAATTTGATGCCAAGGAAGACACAATACGGGCTTACAGGGATATTGCACTCCCCCTTGCTCGCCTCTTCAATACTTTCCACATCAAGCACATCCCTTAGACAGAAAACTCCAAGGCGGATGAAATGGCTCAATTAGCTTCTGCCAACCAGTCAGACCTCAGCCATGGCGTCTGCCTTGAATACCTGGCCCACCCTGTCATTTCCTCACAACAGCAGCAAGTCCACTTCCTCCAAAATGAGCCTATTCCATGGGCGACAGATATCCTACTATTTTTGACAAATGGGGAATTGCCTGCCGACAAACACCAGGCCGCCAAAGTCAGGTCCCGGTCGTCCAACTACATTCTTATCAGCGGCCTCTTGTACAAACGTGGCTTTTCACGCCTATACCTGAGATACCTCAACCCTGCTCAAACGACCTACGTTATGAGGGAAGTCCACGAAGGTGTATGGGGTAATCATTCGGGGTGCTAGGTCACTAGCCCACTTCGCACCGGTTACTTCTGGCCTACTCTCAATCAAGATGCCACTGAATTCGTGCTTAAATGTGATAAGTGCCAACGCTTTGCCAACATCCCTCATGCTCTTCCTACAGAACTAATCAAACTTTGCAGTCATTACCCATTCGCCAAATGGGGGATTGACTTAGTTGGCCCATTGCCTACCGGCCGAGGCCAAACCAAATTCGCAATTGTCGCCATTGATTACTTCACTAAATGGGTGGAGGTGGAACCCCTCGTCACAATTACCAAGCGGAACACAACCAGATTCATCTGGCAGTCGATCGTGTGCCGATTTGGCATCCCTCAAGCCATCGTCTCCGACAACGGCAAACAATTCGACAATGCCAAGTTCAAGAAATTCTGTGCAGAACTTCAAATCCAGCCATGTTTCTCTTCCCCAGGTCATCCCCAAACCAATGGCCAAGTTGAGGTTACCAACCGTTCTCTTCTGAAGATCATCAAAACTAAGTTGGAAGCTGCTAAGGAACTCTGGGCTGAGGAATTACTAAACGTACTATGGGCCTACCGCACTATCGACCCAACCCCCACTGGGGAGACCTCCTTTCGCTTAACATACGGCGCTGAGGCGGTTATCTAGGGGTGGGCAACGGTTTATCCGAACCGTTCAAACCGCCCAATCCGCCCAACCCGCATATAAATGGGCGGTTTTGCAAACATAATACGGGCAGATGCGGTTTGAAATATGACAAATTTGCGGGTTGCGGGCGGGTCGCGGTTTAAACCCGCAACCCGCAAAAACCGCCCGCACTTTAATTATTATTATTATTTTTTTTTATATACCAACTTTGTAACTTTTACAGGAGCACCATTATATTCTCTATGACACTAGGATCCTTATTTTTAAGTATTTCTCAACTTTCTTAATGCCGTAGAATTATCAAGTCCTAAACTTGGTTTCTTATATGATTTTCATTGATGATTCATCCACTTTTTTCTAATAAAATTTTCCTTCTAATGGTCGATAGAACTTATAGTTTGATTATCGATTACTGAACTGGCAATTCTAATTGAGTACAACCTTTAATGCATTGATATACATTTTTTTCATGGCAAAAATGTTAGTGTAGGGTCTCTTTGTTTTGGGTACTTTCATTTAATGCATTGATATTCAATTTTTATTTGTAAACTCATCAAAAAATTGTTATCACAAATATATAAAATGAATCTGATGTCTAAATTTGCTGGGAAAAAAAAACTCGAAAATTAATTTTTAATGAAAAAAGTGTAAACCGCAAACCGCCCGCACATTTGCAAACCCTATCCGCACAAACTGCAAACCGCACTGCGGGCGGTTGCGGGTTGACTTTTTCCCAAACCGCATAGATGCGGGCGGGTCAAAACCGAACCGCAAACCGTACAAAACCAATCCGCGAACACCCCTACGGTTATCCCAGTGAAAATCACTCTACCTACCCCAAGGATTTTGCACCCGAATCCAGAACTAACTGAAGAGCTGCATCGGGCAGACTTAGACCTAATTGAAGAGCTCTGAGAGACCACTGCTGTCAGGCAGGCCTCATATCAACAGAAAATAAGAACACACTACAACCGCAAAGTCCGACCGAGGAAGTTCACCGTGGGGGACCTTGTTTTGCGCGAAACAACTCTTGCCACCAAAAATCCAGCTGAGGACAAGCTGGCAGCCAAGTAGGAGGGACCTTATGTTGTTAAGGCCAGACCTCGTCCGGGCACTTACCGACTTCAAGACATGGAAGGTCGAGATCTCCCCCATCCATGGAACGCCGAGGACTTGAAATGTTATTTTCAATAAAGCCCTATTTTTGTATTAAATCAGTTGCTGTATGTTCTTTTTGACAATCTACACACTTGGATGTTTTTGTCCTTTTCTCACATGGTGTAAATTTGTGATCAATGGGCTACGTTTTAAATGACAACGATATTATATCTCAGTTATCTGTGTGGTATTTCAATAACACCTTGCTTGCAGCCTCAGCCAGACTGAGTTACTTAAAGCCTCAGCCAGACTGAGCACGAAGGGCTCAGCCAGATTGAGTTATTTAAAGCCTCAACCAGATTGAGCACGAGGGGCTCAGCCAGACTGAGTTACTTAAGGTCTCAGCCAGACTGAGCACGAAGGGCTCAACCAGACTGAGTTACTTGAAGCCTCAACCAGACTGAGCATGAAGGGCTTAGCCAAACTGAGTTAATTATGATTCAAGCCAAACTGTTCGGCCAAGGCCATTCTTGTAACTTCATGATTGTAGCATAGTTGCCATACTTAGTTAAAATACAGGTCCATACTTTTACGTCTCTTAACATTCTTTACATTTTTAACATTCATTTTTAATTCCATTACAATCCACACACCTCGTCGCCCAACCCAACCTTTCATTTCTCAACACTCTTACAGCATGATTTAAAACTTCACACTTTAAGACCTTACATTTCAACGTTTTTATGGTTAACATTCTTTGCATGATGGTTCTCTCAAAAGTTAGACTGGCTCCCTATTTCTCAACTTTTACTACGATTTATACATAAGCCTTATTTAAATGCTCATTCTCATTCTTTTCAGATCTACAAGAAAGACAACAGTACGAAAAAGCACAATTCATTATTTTATTTACAAACTTACACATAAATTCATTATAGAAATTACAAAAAAAAAAAAAATTCCATCAATCATTCATCCTCGCTCGAGGCCAGGTCTTCTTCGTTAACCCCCTCATCTATGGGGGTCTGGGCCACATCGTCTTCATCTATTCTCACATTGCCGAAGTCCAAGTCTGGGAACAGCTCTTTTGCTTTACGTTTAAAAGTCTTCCAGCCGCTGCCCCAGAACTCAGCCATTTTATGCTTGTAGAAGTCCGACCACTGGAAGCTCTGGATCACTTCCTCTTCACTCCTACTTCCAGCGGTCGCTCCCGATGGGCCAGCCCCCCTATCCCTCTCTCTCGCCAAGCTGTTGGGGATAGCGGCATCAATAGCCATCTGGAAGTCGACAGACCCCTTGAACTGCTCTACTGCTGCAACACATAGGTCGGGGTACACCTCCCTCTCAGATGCCAACTTGGCTCTCTCATCTTCCAAGATCTTCTCCAACCCTGCCTTCTCAGCCACTGACCTAGCCCGCTCATTTGCCAGTGCCCTCTCTAACTCAGCGATCTTCTGATCTACTTCTTCCTTTTTTTTGATCGACTGAGCACGTAGATCTTCATTACAGACTATGGCCTCATCCCACCTTTCGTTGGCGACGGTGCAGGCTTTCTGGGCCTCTTCCAGCTTCTTCTGCTCGCCAGCCAACTGGAACTCGAGCGATACCACCTTGCGGTGTTCCGTCTCCAGCTCTAACTTGGTCGCAAGCAGCTCAGCATTAGCATGGTCTGCTGAATAGCCCTGCACCATCGCCAATTCCTCCATCTTCTTGGCGTTCTGGGCATACTCCAGCCCCCTAACACACGCGCTTCGCGTGGCTTTCCTCCAGCCTCCGGTCTCCTTCCTTAAACTTTCAAGCTAGGCTTTCACCTCCTCCAACTTTGCCTTCAGTGGCCCAACTTCGCCTTTTGCGCGCGCCGTTTTGTTAAGTAAGGCTCCTACTAAGGCTATCGCCCTTATCTGGGCCGAGCATAGCCCCCTTAGCAGTTCGGCCTCTATGAAACTTGCCATCGAACGCACGACCGCGTCCTCTACTACTTCCAAGAGCCGATCTGCAGTAGTCCTGGCTTCACCTCCTTCTCCCTCCAGTCGCCCGAACACCGCTGGAGCGTGGTAAATGGCGGTCTTCAACCTGGCCCTCCTTTCTTCTCCTTAGGGCATAGGACCTCTCTTGGGCTGTTGCTCTGTCCCCTGCTCAGGGCCAGTCGCCCTACCTTCCACTTGTGTTTCGGGGTCCAGGGCACTCTCCATCCCCTCCGTTGTTCCCTCTAACTTCACTTCGGGGGTCCCCTCTGCCATCGCCTCCTTCATCCTCTTCAAGGCTGGACCCTCTTCCATTTCCATTACTCTCTTCTTCTTCTTCAACACAGCCTCCACCTCCTTTTTGCTCTTTTCCTTCAGAGGATCCATTGGAGGTGGTCGTGGCTCAAAACCGCTCAGGTCCTTCTCTCCCAGCGGCTTGGGGTGCGGTCGGACTCGTTCCCTCACGATCGATTTGGGCGGGCGGCCTAACTTCGCCTCTTTGTGCTGATCGGCCTTGGCGAATGTGGTTCTGTCCTCCGCCTCTTGCCTCTTCCTCCTCGCCTCTAGTTCTGCCGGTGCAAGATCTCCTCCGGTCAGCTGAGGGCTGAACAAGGTCGTCCCACTTGGCGCCCTTCTTCTCCCTCCATGCCATCACCTTTTTCACCATCCCCTCCGCCTCCGCCTCCAACCTTGGCTCAACCGACTTGGTTGGCACCTTCCACACCGTGCGCACTCCTACTCCACTGTTGGCAGACACATAGAACCACCGCGGCCTCCACCCCTTCACTAACGACGACAACCCCGCCACCAGACCCTTTCCTGCCGCCGCTTGTAAAGTGACCCAAGTCTCTTACTAGCCCGAAGCCTTGTAGCATGCAAAAAACTCATCCACCGTCATTGTAGCCCCCTCATTCGCCCGTGGCTACGCGCTTGCACTGGCCAGTACAATCTTCTACGCATTGGGCATTAGTTGGCCCGAAGCCATCTTCAGCTGATTCAACACATCCACTACTATCCGGGGAAGCGGTAACCTCAACCCCCCCTTTCGAGCTTCTTCGTAGAGGGCAAACTCCCCCAGTCGGGCGTCGGATGGCCTCTCCTTCGACGTCGACAATTTCAACACTATCTCCGCGGGAATCTGATATCTCTCGCGCATCTCCTCCAACTCCTCCACCGTACATGTCAATTTATCAGCCTTCGTGTGCCAGTGGTTCGGCCCCAATCATCGTCATAGGACGAGCCCGCACTGCTTGACTAACTACCCCTCATTCCTTCGCTCTGCACGGTACTGTTCCGCCAACTCCACCGCATCGTCGTCGCCTAACGAATCAAGCCTTGCGGTTGCTACTTCCTCTTGGGCCATTTCTCTTGTGTGTCTGCAAATGGCTTCAGACGCGGGCACAAGAAAGTTCACAAAATGTTGCAGAGGTGTATCACTGGAAACAAACGAGTTTACTTCTGGGACATTCTGGTTTTTTGCACAAAGATAGGTAAAACGGATAAAACCAAACGCCCAAGGCTTGCTTGTATTTTAAGGGTCAAGGTCAAATTTTGCCAGTTTGAAAATTTTCAAATTTTTTTTCAAAACTGTCTTTTCAAACACCCTATATTGACCTATCCTTTCGTTTCTTGCTCAACGCCTAACCTTCCCCATTATGGGATTCCGCCACGTGTACAACCACGATCCACTGCCCCTTTCCCCTACCCTGTCTTTTCCACTTCAAATCACCACGTGCCCCCCTCGAGCCCCACGCACCGCCACTTCTCTCTCCACCCGGTCACCCTTCGCAGTCGGCCCTCCTTACGGTCGGTCCTTCCACTCGGTCACCCTTCGCGGTCGGCCCTCCTCACGGTCGCTCCCTCCACTCGGTCACCCTTCGCGGTCGGCCATCCTCACGGTCGCTCCCTCCACTCGGTCACCCTTCGCGGTCGGCCCTCCTCACGGTCGCTCCCTCCACTCGGTCACCCTTCGCGGTCGGCCCTCCTCACGGTCGCTCCCTCCACTCGGTCACCCTTCGCAGTCGACCCTCCTTACAGTCGGTCCCTCCATTCGGTCACCCTTCGCGGTCGGACCTCCTCACGATCGGTCCTCCACTCGGTCACCCTTTGCGGTCGGCCCTCCTCACGTCGGCCCACCTCTCGGTTGGTCTTCTCTCGGCTGATCTCCCACAACCCTTGTTTTCTTCATTATTCCCTTCGTTGGACTAAAGCTGCACCTGGGAATGAGGGACTACTGACATGGGTAAGCCCATAAAGGATATGACTCACCACATAAGGTCCAATCCATGATTCAAATACTAAAGCCCAACACTCGTGAAACCCAACGTTACACCAAACGCCAACGACATCTAAACACTTAGCAAGTGGAGAATCACCCACATCAGTAGACAAAGATCTTTCAAAGTTATTGCACCACATATCAGCCATTAATGAGTTTTCATGCAACATTTATTGCGATAACCCTTCCTCGTCAGGACAGAACGGCCTCATCATGAACAAGGTAAGTTAGAGCATAGACTTTCGGTCACGGTGAGAGGTCGGAAGGGACAACGAAATGATTAGCAGCGAATAGGCATCGAAGACAAGGAAAGAGTTAAGCTTTTCTATCACTAATCTATCTCTACATTTCATCTCTCTTTCTAACTTGCTCGTCGGAGGGCTCGCTGGGGGACTCCTCGTTCCCCGTTGAACTCTTGTGCAGGTCTCTTTGTGGGCTTGGTACCTCGGGCACCAGTTTAGAAAACGTGGATCAATCCGACCCGTTCCATCTGGAACACGCTATATCATCACACACCATTAAAATAATATTCATAATAAATCTCACGATCCAAATAATACTTTCTTTTCCAGATCTTCAACGGGAGAAAAGTATAGTCAAGTCAATTTTCCAAAGACCATACCAAGCCCTCTCGTCAATTTGGATCTAAGACCTTTGGGCCCTCTTCTTCTTTCCTTCAACTTCAAGGTATTGGTTACGGACCGAATTAAAAACAATAAAAAGAAGAAGAAGAATATACATATTAATTTAATAAAACCTATCTCCAAATAAAAGATAAATTACAAATACACCTCTTAAAATTTATTTAAAATACAAATTATATCATATTGTTTAGAAAATTACAAATACCTCCATGTCAGAAATTTTTTATTTAATAGAATTAATTGAAAAAATGAAATTTCTAACTGTTTATCTATACAATAATAAGCTTATCTAAATTATTAATTGAAATAAAATTTTAACATTATTAAAAACTGTTAATTAACTTGATAATTTATTAATAAAATACCTATTTATTATGAAATTAGAAATCTTAAAAAACATAATATAATTTTTAAAAGCAGAAGAGATAGTTTATAATTTAAATAAATCTCAAAAATTATTTGTTTATTAATGATGGGAACATCGAATGTAAACAACTTTGGTGATCCCATCATGTGATTTGATTTTATATATGTAAACTAGTGGTTAACTTGTACAATGCACTAGATAAAAATATTAAAATAATATTTCATAAATGTTAAAAAATTATTAGGATAATTATTAAAAAAATTCTTAAGATTTGAGCCTTATAACAACATAAATTTTTAATTTTGTCAATTTAAATCTTAAATTTTTAATTTATTTTCAATTTAAACCACTTGTCCATTTCTATTAAGTAAAATCAATGAAAGAAATGAGAATTTCAACATTAAACTCAATGAAAAATGTATTTTGTTATAAGGTTCAAACCTTGAAATTTTAAATTGAATGGTTTAAATTGAAAAAAAGTGAATGGTTTAAATTGAAAATAAATAAAAAGATTAAAGTTTAAATTGATAAAATTGAAAACTCAGAGTTTATTTTGTTATAAGGTGCAAACCTTGAGATTTTTTTGTAATTATCTCTAAATTATTTATGAAAATATTTATATAGAAGTTATGTATTTTTTATGATCTAGAATAATCTTAATTCTATTTTGTTATAAAATTATAACTTAAATAAATATATTTGATTATTTTAAATTGAATTGTTTATGTGTACCTATGTGTACATTGTACATTGATATAAAATTAATGATAACAAAGAATCCTGACCTAGGGTCAGTAACCCCGAGGTAAAATTTTAAATATATAAAACCACACGATAGTCTTAGGCCGAAATAGGGACTCGAACCGATAACCTGTTAGTGGCATATATACCTGTGAAATTATTATTGGAGTTAGCCGTCACGTGCATTTTAAAAATATTTAATCCTTGCGTTGTTGGTAATCAAAAAATAATAATTTTAACCCTATCACACTATAAAAATGTAATTTAAATAAATATATTTGATAATTTTATATCATAGTAAAATAAAGGAAAATTTACCAATAAATCCCATTTCACAAACTATTAAACCAATTAGTCCCAACTTTATTCTTTTGTTCGGATAAGTCCTATCAGTGGAAAAGTTTATTTCTTGTTGATCCTATTTTTCATATTTAGTGTAACTGATGTGATTTGATTACATTTGTTTTTACACCAATACCCTTTTCATGATTGTTTAACATTATTTCATTGATTAACATTATTTCATTATTACTGATTAACATTATTTCATTGTTTTCTTCTCCTCCTTCATGTTCTCTCTCCGCCGGCGATGGAATCTCCATTTTCAAACTCAGATTCCGACAGCCGAAACCCCAAAGAGTTCGCCGGAATCTGACATCAACGCCGGTGGCATCCATGTTTTCTGAAAACCCGATTGAGATCATCGGAGATCCAACAGATCTGAGATAGATGCAGCGCTGATCTGATATACACAGAGGCGCCGAAGAAAACGTCGGAGAAGACCCATCCGCCATTGCAAAAATGATCCTCACCCATCCGCCATGTTGATGATGTCTACCACTGATGTTGATGATGGATCGGTGTGGATCTACGCTGATGTTGACGATGTTGAGCATAGCATTGATATCGCTGATGTTGATGATGGAACCAATGTTGATGATGTTGATCATGGCCCTGATGTTGATGAAGATCCGGAAGAAGACTATCTTCCTCCTCCTCCTCAGGCGCTGGACCGGTGGGGTAGAAGGGGAGGATGTTGTTAGCCACCCAGGTCACGGCGTCTGCCCCTCATAATGTATGTGCGTATCTCTGTGTGTGTGTGTGTATCTGTGTGTGTATCTGTGTGTGTGTATCTGTGTGTGTGTGTGTGTGTATATATCTGTGTGTGTATCTCTGTGTGTGTGTGTGTATCTGTGTGTGTGTATCTGTGTTTGTGTGTATGTATCTGTGTGTGTATCTCTGTGTGTGTGTGGGTGTATCTGTGTGTGTGTACCTGTGTGTGTGTATCTGTGAGCAACGGTTAGATGAGGGTAGTTACGTCCCTCACAATTAAATGGGACTAAACGGTTTACTAGAATAAAAATGGGACTAATTGGTTCATAAGTTTACATTTTGGGATTTATTGGTAAATCACTCAATCTGATAATAGAAATAATGATTAAATTGAAAGAAATTTAATAATTTAAATTAAAGAGTGATTTAAAATATTTAATTTATTTTGTTTTATTTATTTTGCAATTAGAGACATGTAGAAACTGAAGCGATACAAAAAATAAAATAAAATAATATTTCAATACAAACTTAACAACAATTGAAAAGTTTTTTCTTTTTTTTTAAAAAAAAAGTTATGTTTTTAAAAAAAAGTTATGTATTTATTGAATTTTTCTACATTGTGCCAAATGTATTTTTACTTTTCAAATTCTTATAATCTTTAAAAAAAAAAAAACAAAACAAAACAAAATTGCAAAAAATGAAAGGAATAAAAAGTGGGCAATTAAAAATAATTGTAGAAAGATGCATAGATTAAAAATAATTACAAATAGGTAGATTTACCCATGTGAATTTTTGAAATTACCTTTTTCCTAACATCCTTTTTTTCTCTTCCCATTTCCTCTCATTACCTCCGCTACTGTAATAATCCCGACCCGTAATTAGCTACTAATCAGTGATTAAAGATGCTAATTGAGTGGATCAAATAAATTATGGGATTAATATGCAAATTACATGATATTTGGTCTTCTATCTATTACTTATAGAAATATATGTTTGGAATTTCCACTTTAATATGTTAATTGAAAGCCTTATTGGCATCCGAAACCGAAATTGATCACGTCAATATGTTATTTGGAATTTTTAGAACCATATGGCAAGTTTTATTAAAAATTGATTTAGTCTGATTGATTAAGGCGTATTTGGTTAGCCATATATTCTAATTAATGTGTTTTAGCACCATAATCATATATTTGAGACTTAAGCTCATTTGAGCTCATTTCCTTCATCCCCCTTGAGTGGAAAAATCTGAGAATTCTTTTTAGAGAGAGAGGGAGCCCAATTCTAGAGAGAGAAAGGGAGAGATTAAAGAGAAATTGAAGGCTATAGCTTGAATTGATCAAAGATTGTGCTAGAACAAGAACTCTAAGTAAGATTACAACCTCTAGATTGTGTAACTAAGTCATTTAGCATGAAATTTCTTCAAGATTATGAGTTTGATGTGTGTATTGAGCTTAGAATAGAGATTTGAGTTACAATTCATGCATGCATGTACATTTTCTCACAAATTGAGCATGAACTCTAAGAATTTTCTCTTGCATGTTTGAAATTCATCTTCATTTGGGGAAATCATCAAGTTTTAAGTTGTTTTGTGGTGTTTGATCATGTTTTGAGAAGTTTGATTCAAGAAAAATTCATGCATGTTGTGTTCATGAACATTCATCATGTTTTAAGTTGAAATTGTGAGTTTTTAACAAACCATTGGGCCATGATTTTATGAAATGATCCTAAATTCTTCATGTGTTTACAAGTTTACTATGTTATCTCAAGTTTTGGGGCTCAAAAGATGTGTTTTGAAGGTTGGAATTCGAGTTTTGAGTTTGAAGGTGCAATCTAGAAATTCCAGAATTTGCATCTACGCTCGAGCGTGGGAGTTCACGCTCGAGCGACCACTCTGAGTGCGTGCACTCTCCTCGAGTAACCAAAAGTCCTCTTGAGCGTGAATTGCAAGCTTCCAGAAGTTTCATGTCTTTTATAGATCGCTCGAGCGAAGGAATGTGCGCTCGAGCGACCCTTCACATTTTGCATGTCTGCTCGAGCGAGGAAAGCTACGCTCGAGCGTGGACCTCATTTTCAAAAAATTTGACTAAGTGTTCCAAGGCATGTTTTGGCATCCTCATTGCATCTTAGACATTTCTAAGCCTTAATTAAGCTTTGATAATGAGGTTATGGATTAGAAACACACTAAGAAAAGAATGTACTAAGTTATAAGATTCAAGAGTGTGTTTTGAGCAATGTGTTAAGGAAGAACAAGAATCAATATAATGTAATCTAAACCGTGTTGGTCGTGTACATGTGTAATAATAAGATGTGCTTGTGCTATGTATTTAGTGGTTATAGGTTAAGACTCGAGGATTGATTGACCGCTTACTGGAACCACTGTGAGTAACGTTATCGTAAAGATACGTTTATATGAATTATGTTCCAAATGAAATGTGATAAGCTATGTTTTCTAAAATGATATTTGTTTTTGTGAACGAATATTCCGTATTTGAAATCTATTATGGCATCCATAGATAGTCCCAAGTCATGGGGGACGGCATGAAAATGCAGGTCCATGACATTCATGTGTTTACGAGATCTCGTTAGCCACTTCATTGTGGTGAGATATGTTTAATCAGTATCCGGAACTGTTTACTCTAGTCGGAAGACGTTCTGTAATGTGTTCTATGGGATGTACCATTATTATGTTCTGATATGAGAATGATTATGCTCTGATCTGTTTCCGCTAATTATGATATGTTCGGATTTCGTTCACTAACCCCTTTACCTTAATGTTATTCATTGGGCTTTAGCTCATTGTGTGTATATATATGTATAGGTGAGCATTCTAGAGCCCGAGCCTGAAGGCTATTGCCTGGATCTGTGTCCTGTTGTCAGCCAACCATTGTGCCTCACGTGGAGGTTCCCGAAGTGTCCTGAGTTCAAGTTCTGTTGGTTTTATGTATATGTATAACTTGTTTTAATTCTGTTGGCTGGACTTAAGATACTGTAATGTGTGTGGGTATAATGTATGAATGACTATTACATATGTATATAAAGTTTTTAAATATTCCGTTTCATATAAGTCAGCACAGCTTATTGGACAATTATATTTATGTATTTGCTTCCGCTAGCCCCTTAATCTTGTCAATCTTTTCAGAGGCCTTCGGTAGTCCACGGATTACTGGCCGGTTACGATGCTAAACCTATAGGGGCGAGTTTGGGTCGTGACAGAGTGGTATCAAAGCACGAGATAATACCTCACACAGTGTCCATTGAGCATTGGAATGTCTAGAACGAATTTAAGTTTCATGCATATGGGAAATAAGTAGTTAATTATGCATTCAGGATTGTGTATTCACATTTGTGTAATATGTTCAGGTGTTAAAGCTAAGTTTTATGAGCTGTCAAGGAATTGTGATGGTTATAGGGGAAACTCGAATGTGTTTAACAAGCTTAGCGATGAGGCTAAAAGCTAAGAAATGTTGTGAAATGTCTAATGTTATAAGGGAATCAAGAGTTTTGACTAAAGCATTGGTGAGAATAGGCATGTTGATTTGTGGAAACATAGTATTATGCAAAATTAGAATCTTCAATGAAGGTCATGGAAGCTATATGCGTTATATGTTAAGCTGGACTATGAGAATACTTGGAAAATTGAGGAATTTGATGATTAACGAGATGCATGGAACTATGGTAATTGAGGACGAGAGAAGTCATTTGATATGTAAGATAGTACATTTTAGTGGGAACCTATTATGTGGAATAGTAAACCGTAGAGTCTCATGCCTTTGTAGAATGACCTTGAAAGTCTGATTGGAATCACGTTTGGCCAGCGTGCTTCGAATAAGAAATTCTTGGTAAATTCCTTGGGAATGAATAGGTCACCCTACCAGCGTCCTTATATGTCTATGCGTGTATGTCTACTTGTATATGATATGTGCTTTGTAATATAATTTAAGTCAATGAATCAACCCAAGTATTGTCAACCATTTTCTTGTGTTTAACCCTTCTCTTCCGTCAATAGGAGGAGGTGGTGAAAAAGTATGAATGAAGTGAAAATTGAGTCTTTATCAGAGTGATGAGGTTAAGTAGAAGAAGTACTAGAGAATGTAGTGAAAGCTGTGAATCCTACCGCACATAGCAACATCAAAAGGGAGAATTAAGTGTGGAAGTGAAAAGTGAACCAAGGGAGAAAACTCAGAATTTTGTGACGGAAAGACGAGCAATTCCAGGTAAGGTTGTAAGAGAAGTAAGTTTTCCTAGTATGTTATATGTCACAAGATTTATCGGGGACTGTGTCATCGAATTACTGGAAATGTGAGAAGTTGGGGCATTAAATAAAAGACTATCCCAAAGCCTAAGAGAAAGCTTAAATAATTTAATTGGTTAAGGATAGTACTTATGTACAAGTAGGACTGCTTAAAATTAACAGTTTATGTGTAGGTGTTTGTTTTTAAATAAAGTTGTGTTATAATATTTTGATAAAGTTTTGCTTTGCTTTGCTTTGTTTTGGAAGAGTATTTAATCTAGCATGAATGATTATCCATTAGTTTCTGTATCAAGTGTTAGCTTTGTTTTGATGACATTTTTGAAAGGTCCTTTCGTGCTAGGGGACGTTAAGCTTATGTAGCACCTTGTTTTGGTAATGATAGCTGAGAGAGGGGTGCATGTGGAAGGTGAGAAAACATGGGGAGCAAGCCCATGGTTTTTCTTCTTTTTTTTTTTTTTTTTTTCGGATTGGATTTTAGTACAGAAAATATTAGGTTCCAGTGTAATTTGATTACAAAAAAATATATAGAAAAATATAATAAAAATATCATAAGGTTCAGAAAGTAATATTGAGTAATGATATAAAGTCAAAAAATATTTTATTTCATTTTATTTTGAATAAATGTTCAGTATAAAAATATACAGACTATTAAATTCAAAATATTGTGAATAATTATTTAAGAAAATTATATATTATTTTTATTATATAAAAATATGGGATTTCACAGTTAAGGATAATACTTATGTACAAGTAGGACTGCTTGAAATTAATAGTTTATGTGTGGGTGTTTGTTTTTAAATAAAGTTGTGTTATAATGTTTTGATAAAGTTTTGCTTTGCTTTGTTCTGGAAGAGTATTTAATCTAGCATGAATGATTATCCATTAGTTTCTGTATCAAGTGTTAGCTTTGTTTTGATGACATTCTTGAAAGGTCCTTTCGTGCTAGGGGACGTTAAGCTTATGTAGCACCTTTGTTGAGATATCTCTTTGCCATCGACGATCATGTACGGATGGTACCACAGATGTTCTTGTATGGGTGGGTTGTCTAACCGATTCCGGATCGGCCACCGACGGTCATGAACGGGTGTGCTTCGATTCCGGGGCGGTTATTCCTCTGTTTTGTCAAGAATGTCATCCTTTGTGTTATGTATATGTTAGTAAACAGCCCTAGAGGCTTTGAAAGATTTTAAGTGATGAACTCAATTCATCCCATGTTTCGTTACCAGTTATGTTATGTGTTATTTGATTAAGACGGAACCCATTTGTTGGAATCATTTAGAACTCAACCGGGGTTGCTAAAAAGGATATTATTATTAGAGTATCACTACGATTTGAACTAACTTAAAGACTAAACGATTTGAGCTAATGAAAATTTTCCAACTTCATATCTGAAGAAGTAAGACTTCATTTACTGAAATTATATTATTACGGGACTAGTGAAAACATTGGTAGTGACTAATTACGTTATATTGAATTATAAACCTGGAAGAATTAACGGGAGCTGGACTGTGATTAATGAACGCTTTGAAACCCACTTCTTGATATGAACAATTACATACCTGTGCACCCACATGTGAACTTACTTGGAAAATGTAACATTGTATTTGACCTGAACTCTTCGATAGAAACTATTGTGGTACATAACTCTGATGTGATTTGAGAACCGAGGAACTTGGAACAACTGTAGAACTACTGACTATGCACCTAAGCGAATGGAGTATGAACTATAGAATTAATATACCTCGTTTGGAAATAATAAGGCTAGAACCTTTACCTGATCTAATGTGATAGAACTATGGTTTGGTGAGACCTTTGTTTACCTGAGAGAACTTCTGTTTGATGACTCACGCTTGAACTTTGACTTGATATGACTGGGTAGAACTTTCATCTGCTATGACCTGGTTGAACTTTTATTGATTTGATCTGAGGAGACCCTTATTGAGAGCCATTATCTGATTGATTACATTATGGTGGATTGTGAATTGCTCATGATTGAATAACAGGGCCATGTTGCCAAGGGAACTAACTGAATGAGAATTAGAATCAATCTTGAACCCTTAGGAAGAATGTGAACCGTCAACGGCAGACTATGTGATTACGAATAGCTTCTTACTATATGTCTGTAACCGATTGGGAAAAACACATGAATGGAATTTTGAAATTTGGTAACTTGTGCTTGGGGAATATGGGAATACCGTATACATGACACGTGGTTAATTACTCCGGTATTACCGTTACTACAATGAACTTGTTTGACTAAGAGAATGATTGATTCTGTGTTACTGTACTTCAAAACTGATGGAATTTATTGACAGCAGACTGGTTCGATTATAAACTCTGATTACCTGGGAGGATATGCAATCAGTATGACTGCTTCTGTATTGACACATAGTACGATTGAATCTGTGGAAACTGAGGCTGATGAATAGTATATGAATGATAACTTCAGAATAACCTGGATTAACTGTAATAAGATTACCGGATTGAAAACCAAATCGAACAAGGACCGGATGGATGACTCGGGAGTGAGTAAATCAAGTTTCTATGACTTAATAACGGGAAACAGTGTGAATCTATGACGTCCCATAAGTACTTGATATAAATAATGTGAATAATAACGTAGTAAAGTTATGTCCAACTGTATTTATTTTCTGTGTGACAAAATAAGTTTTGTTTTCTGAAATGCTATATGCTGTATGCTGAATGATTGTCCAATTTATGATATGTATTCGTAATATCCTTAGTATCATGTGATATCTGTTAGCTGTTACCCGGTATCGGAGGTTCCTTTATAGAACTTAATCTGTCAGCACTCTGTTACCCGTACCGGAGGCCCCGTCATGGGGGCTCAGCTTTTGTTCTGTTGTCCGGATCCGAAGGTTTCTTTATGGAACTGGTTATTCGTAACCTCATGTGTATACGTTCTGTTCTGTTCTGTTCTGTTAATGCTAATGGATGTATTACGTAAACTTAATCATGACTTATGATTTCTGTCTGTGTATGATCTGGACAATAATGTGAATATAAACATGTATATAAATCTGTTTCTGATTAAAAATCTGAATGCGTATAAGACTCTGTTTTGATTCGAACCCTAATCTCTGTATATGATTTGTGATTCTGTTTCGGTTCGAAACTAAGGTCGAGATTGGGTTATGAGCATATTTACGAATATGGTTATGCGGCTGTTTTGTAAAAAATTGCAGTTATATTCTCGTTGAACATCATTTCTTTTGATATAAGATAACTTGAGTTTGGAGGACCAAACTTTTTAAGGTGGGGAGGCTGTAATAACCCGACCCGTACTTAGCTACTAATTAGTGATTAAAGATGCTAATTGAGTGGATCAAATGAATTATGGGATTAATATGCAAATTACATGATATTTGGCCTTCTATCTGTTACTTATAGAAATATCTGTTTGGAATTTCCACTTTAATATGTTAATTGAAAGCCTTATCGGCATCCGAAACCGAAATTGATCACGCCAATATGTTATTTGGAATTTTTAGAACCATATGGCAAGTTTTATTAAAAATTGATTCAGTCTGATTGATTAAGTTGTGTTTGGTTAGCCTTATGTTCTAATTAATGTGTTTTAGCACCATAATCATATATTTGAGACTTAAGCTCATTTGAGCTCATTTGAGCTCATTTCTTTCATCTCCCTTGAGTGGAAAAATTTGAGAATTCATTTTAGAGAGAGGGGGAGCCCAATTCTAGAGAGAGAAAGGGAGAGATTAAAGAGAAATTGAAGGCTATAGCTTGAATTGATCAAAGATTGTGCTAGAACAAGAGTGATTCAAGACTCTAAGTAAGATTACAACCTCTAGATTGTGTAACTAAGTCATTTAGCATGAAAGTTCTTCAAGATTATGAGTTTGATGTGTGTATTGAGCTTAGAATAGAGATTTGAGTTACAATTCATGCATGCATGTACATTTTCTCACAAATTAGCATGAACTCCAAGAATTTTCTCTTGCATGTTTGAAATTTATCTTCATTTGGGGAAATCATCAAGTTTTAAGTTGTTTTGTGGTGTTTGATCATGTTTTGAGAAGTTTGATCCAAGAAAAATTCATGCATGTTGTGTTCATGAACATTCATCATGTTTTAAGTTGAAATTGTGAGTTTTTAACAAACTCTTTGTGAAAACCCACATTTTATTATTCTTAAAAGAAAATAAATTAATTAATTAATTAATTTTATCCAGAGTCTATCTGAAATATGTATTAGTGTAAAAGTTAGTTTTAAATTAACCCAATTCAATCACTAACAAGGATAAAAAAATAAAAAAATAGAAAAATAAATAATAATAATAATTTTGTGGGTGTTTAATATTTGTTATTTATAAATTATTTTATTAAGGATTTATTTTAGAATTAGAAATTGAACGTCCAAATAGCCTAAAGAGATGAAATTGATAAGTTAAATCAGTTTAATTTCAAGTATTGGACCCTATGAAAGTGTAATTAAATTCGATTCAGTTTAATAAAACTAAGGTTTGATCAATTGGGTCCGAATTGGAGTTAATTTAGATGTGCGGATTGAGAATTTAGCTTATTATGAACTAAATTTATTTATGAGGTGCTCAATTGAATATGTAATTTATAGATGGAGATTTTGAGTTTGATTTAAAATTGAAGGCCTTAAAGGTTTGAGAAACCAAAATTGATGAGTTCAATAAGTTTAATTTGATATTTGGAGCCTTTTGGGAGTTTGATTTGAAATCTGATTCAGAATGATAAATTAAACAAAATTAATTGGGCCTTAATGGAAGCCAAATTAGACCAATTAAATTATGTGAGATTTGTGATTAGGTTTGATTAATTTAATTATGTGTTAATCAAGATTTATTAAAATTAAGTGTTGCTCAATTAAATTAAGCAAAAATATAAATTGAATTATGTAAGAGTCTAGAAGTGAGAGTGTTTATGGGTGTAGGTGTATTGAGAAATCTGCAGTGGGTGTGTGTGCATGTGAGTGATGTGCTGGAGCCTCAATGAAATATGTTAGTGTCCATGTGCACACGTGGTGTGTAATGGAAGAATGAGGTGTATGTATTGTGCATTGTGTTGAGAGCATTTCCAAAAAAAAAAAAGGGTTTAAGAGTTGAGACATTGTACGGAGAGAGATTTCCAAGCTTAGAATTCATGTGCTGGAAATGGTAAAGAAAGGCTGAGGAAATAGCTTGGGAAAGTGAAGAATTGAAGAGGAGTTCAAGATTTGGTCAAGGATTCATTAATTGAAGATTTTAGTAAGAAAACTCTCTCAACCCTCTCATTTTTTTATATTTAAAAATTTCAGATTATATACCTATGATAAATTGTCTGAACTTGTAGTTAGGATTTTATTTATGATTGTATAAAAATTTTATGATGGTATATTAAATATTGATAGTCTGAAAATCATGATAATATTGTGGAATTTGGACTTGCATGTGTAGTTTATGTCATTAAAAAGATTATTGAAGATGTTATTTGGCCCTTTAAATACGTTAGAAAGTTGTACGAATTTTTAGATAATTTTATACTCAAAATTTGTAGATGATTTCTTCTACAAAGTTGTTGATAATGATGTCTAGTTCATCCACAAAATTTTTAAACAATTATTGAGTTTTGTACAAATTTATACAGATTTTAAACCAAATCTGGAGCTATAGACAGATTTTATTATGTGTTTGAAAAATCATTAAAAATTTTATATTAAACCAAATCTGATAATTTCTAAGCAAAAAATGAAATCTGAGAAGTCTAGTTTCATAATAAATTTTTAGATCGTGGAATTGATTTATAAAATTAAAGTATGAAATTAATTTAAGAAAATGTGATAAATCTGTGTCATAAACACTCTTGGAATTTATTTTTGGAAATTGCTTTCTGAAAAATCGCCATAACATGTTTATTGAGTATTCTGTAGATTTATATAAATTTTAGAGTTGTATAAGTAATTTATTTATAATTTTATTTGCAAGATGTACATTTTGAAAATTTCCGGACAGATTTAAGATCATCACTTCAATTATTTATTTGGATAAAAATCAGTTATTGTGTTGATCTAATTCATCAAATATTGTAAATTAGTAATCTATGTATGGGTGTATTGTGGTTTATTTAATATTGTGCTAGTCTAATCTTATGAATTAAAAGTCCATGCATGTGTGTAATTATGATTTATTTCCTTTCTCTTTTTTGGTATCTAAATTATTACTTCATACCATGGTTTAAATAAATTGTTTATTTAAATGTTGTACAATTGTTTATTATTGTGTGACATGTGTAATATTTTATGTTTGGATCTTAATGAGTTGGTATAACATTATTGGTAATTAAATTTTGAATTATTGTGAATATCTCAACGAGTAAAGAGACACGGAATTTAACCAATGATACATTAAAATGTAAAAGTGATGGGGTAAGCCCGGTTTAGAATCTTGCGCAAGTGAGTTGCGAACCCTAACATGGCACGGGAAGGTATTTCAGCTCTTATCGGTGTAGGCGATATAAGGTTGGTGGTGCGGGTGTCACAACATAGACCGTTCCCTTGGGGCAGACCGTGATGTCACGACTCGAGTATGTAACCTTGGTGCGTGGGCATCATTGGTAGTTACTGTAAGTAACATTTGAATATTTGACCAAGGGGGAGTCAGAATTGCCCGTGGCTATTGCTTAGCGGTTGAATGGAAATAATGCTCCGCAGGAAGCTACTTAAACTTATCTGATAAACTAAATTTATGAAAATTTAAAAGAAAAGTGGGCATTTTCCTTATGATGAAATACTGCCTCTATTTGTCATTTTTTTATTTATTTATTATTTATTGTTATTATTTCAACTGATGGCATTCCTTTTATACTTATTAAATGCTACATGTTATTCTGTTACTACGCATTATTCATTGTGGGTATTATTATCGGGGTGGGTATTCGGGTCGTAGTATCTTATTGAGCTCATCGCTCATTGGCATCCTCGTTGCCCTGGTGTTTCATGCCAGGTACCGAAGAAGCCGAAGGAAACACCGAGATGTTGGAAGGCAACATTTAGCCCTGATTAGCTTGAAGCGTGCCAAAGTTCCATGAACCATTTTTCTGAGTTTTCTAGTTTTTCACTCTTTTTTTTTTTATTTGTGTACTAAGACAAAGTTTTAAGTTTGACTGGAGTTGTAATTTAAGAACTTTTAGTTTTGGTGTTATTATTTAATGGATGATGGTAAATTTGGTGGGAACATTGATGAGGATTCTTAATTAAGAAAATTGATTTTAAGTTTTAAACCTTATTATGATGTCTCCAAATTTTGGGGCGTCACACCCTTGGGCCATGATTTTATGAAACGATCCTCAATTCTTCATGTTTTACAAGTTTACCATGTTATCTCAAGTTTTGGGGCCCAAGAGATGTGTTTTGAAGGTTGGAATTCGAGTTTTGAGCTTGAAGGTGCAATCTGAAAATTCCAAAATATGTATCTACGCTCGAGCGTAGGAGTTCACGCCCGGGTGACCACTCTGAGTGCGTGCACTCCGCTCGAGCAACCAAAAGTCCGCTCAAGTGTGAATTGCAAGCTCCCAGAAGTTTCATGTCTTTTACAGATCGCTCGAGCGAAGGAATGTGCGCTCGAGCGACCTTTCACATTTTGCATATCCGCTCGAGCGAGGAAAGCTACGCTCGAGTGTGGACCTCATTTTCAAAAATTTTGACTAAGTGTTCCAAGGCATGTTTTGGCATCCTCATTGCATCTTAGACATTCCTAAGCCTTAATTAAGCTTTGATAAAGAGGTTATGGATTAGAAACAAACTAAGAAAAGAATGTACTAAGTTATGAGATTCAAGAGTGTGTTTTGAGCAATGTGTTAAGGAAGAACAAGAATCAATATAATGTAAGCTAAACCGTGTTGGCCGTGTACATGTGTAATGATAAGATGCGCTTGTGCTATGTATTTTGTGGTTGTAGATTAAGACTCGAGGATTGATTGACCGCTTACTAGAACCACTATGAGTAACGTTATCGTAAAGATACGTTTATATGAATTATGTTCCAAATGAAATGTGATAAGCTATGTTTTTTGAAATGATATCTATTTTTGTGAACGAATATTCCGTATTTGAAATCTATTATGGCATCCATAGATAGTCCCAAGTCATGAGGGACGGCATGAAAATGTGGGTCCATGACATTCATGTGTTTACGAGGTCTCGTTAGCCACTTCATTGTGGTGATATGTGTTTAATCGGTATCCGGAACCGATTACTCTAGTCGGAAGACGTTTTGTAATGTGTTCTATGGGATGTACCATTATTATGTTCTGATATGAGAATGATTATGCTCTGATCTGTTTCCGCTAATTATGATATGTTCGGATTTTGTTTACTGACCCCTTTACCTTAATGTTATTCGTTGGGCTTTAGCTCATTGTGTGTATATATATGTATAGGTGAGCATTCTGGAGCCCGAGCCTGAAGGCTTTTGCCTGGATCTGTGTCCTGTTGTCAGCCAACCATTGTGCCTCACGTGGAGGTTCCCGAAGTGTCTTGAGTTCAAGTTCTGTTGGTTCTATGTATATGTATAACTTGTTTTAATTCTGTTGGCTGGACTTAAGATACTGTAATGTGTGTGGGTATAATGTATGAATGACTATTGCATATGTATATAAAGTTTTTAAATATTCCGTTTCATATAAGTCAGCATAGCTCATTGGACAATTATATTTATGTATTTGTTTCCGCTAGCTCCTTAATCTTGTTAATCTGTTCAGAGGCCTTCGGTAGTCCACGGATTACTGGCCGGTTACGATACTAAACCTATAGGGGCGGGTTTGGGTCGTGACATACTTACCACTATCAAACACCACCACTTGCCACCACCAAACAACACAACTCTTCACCAGATACCAGCATCCATTACCGCCACTCTCTCCCATTTTTATCTCAAACAAAATCTTAAAAATCACAAATAAATAGAAAATATAAATATATAGAGAGTGGGATCATATCTGGTAGTCTTCAATCTATTTAATGATCTACCATTCCTTGTTTTAACCTTTGAATCTACTTTGCTTCTGATTTTTAGATCTAGTTGAGGCTAGAGACGGGTAAATGGTAGATTAGATTGGAAGGAAAGTGATGGCATGGCTAGGTAGTGGATTAAGAGTTGTAAGGTAGTGGAGTGGCGATCTAAGCTCTTGAAGATGGTAGATAGAGGAATGGATGGTTGTCCATTGAGAAAGTAGGTAGAAGAAAGTCATGGTGGTTGTTTGTAATGGCTTCGACAGTGGTAGTGGTAGGGTGGTGATAATGACAGTAGTAGTGACTATGGAAAAGACTACATTGACAGTAGAGGTAGTGGTAGGCAGATTGAGAAGGAGATGAGAAATGGTGAAGAAGAGGTTAGGATCTTCTTAGGAAGTTGGGAGAAGAAACAAATAAAAGAGGAGAGAGAGAGAAAAAAGATGGATGGTCAGGGTTTTTTTTGTCTCTTGAAATTTTGATTCTATCAAATTGTAATGATTTTTATATTTTGAATTATGTTGTAAAACACTACGCAAATGGTGAGAGAACCAAAAAATTAATCTATGAGATTTGTTTTGATTGAACTTTGAAGCGTATGAGAGAGAGAGAGAGAGAGAGAGAGAGAGAGGGGGATGGGCCTTAAACTCATATAATTGGCATAATATTAGAGATTTAGAATTGCATTTAACCTTAATGTTATATATAGATCTAAATCTAATCTAATGATTGACAATAAAACATTTAAGATTCTATAGTTAGTAGCTTTAGGTTATATTTGGATTACCTTTGAGTCAAGAATGAGTTCATGTCTACATGTTAAAACAGATTTTACATTAATTAGATGGGTTGTGTTAGATTTACATGCGTTTAATTTTAATACAACCCTATTAATATTCATATTGTCAAATTGTGTTATATTTGTGTTTATGTCAAAAAATAATTAATCCTAACTCTTTAAAGTACGTCGACCATAATAGCTTCTATAATTTCATTTTGTTTTATGTACTATTTATTTATTTATTTTATTTTTGGACCTTGTTGAAAAAGTAAATCCCTGCAATGTTCGGGACAAAGTTTGTTTGAATCGGCTGGTTTGCAAATCTTGGGCTTTATTGTTATAAAAAGATAAAACTTAAAAAACTTAAGTTTTGACCCATTTCGAACCTGGGCTGGGCTGGTTGTTTTAAATTACAGAATGGCCCCTATAAATTGATGAAATTACGTTTTTACCATCTTCTCCTTTCCGTCGATCACCGACCCGCCTCTCAATCCGTGCCCTATATTGCCCTTGTCCGAGAGAAACCTAAAAAACAACTCGACACAGAGCTCAAACAATCTTCAGCTCACACATACATACATACATCTCTCTATATATATATATGTAGAGAGAGAGAGTGTGTGTCGAGAGCGTGTAGAGAGAGAGAGAGAGAGTGTGATGGAGCATCAAGAACAAGAGCAAGAGCATGATGTGTACGGAGGAGAAATACCCGATGAAGGAGAGATGGATGCCGATGTCGAGATGTCTAGGGCTGAAGAGGAGGAATCTAACTCCAAGGTCCTCTCTCTCTCTCTCTCTCTAATTCTCACACTAGTTCTTTCTCTCTCTCTCTCTCTCACATGTGGTTTGCCCTAATCTGTTTTGTTGGTGTTTTAATAGGACTTGCAGGACATGAAGAAGAGACTCAAGGAGATAGAAGAAGAAGCAGGAGCCCTTCGCGAAATGCAGGCCAAAGTCGAAAAAGAAATGGGCGCCGTTCAAGGTCCTCTCTCTCTCTCTCTCTCTATATATATATATATATAAGTATTTGGGATCCTTTTATTTGTTTGATGTGATTCTGTATCCAGTCTCTGGTTATGCTTCTTTTGTATAGACAACAAACTAGAAAAGAATTTATGAGGAAAATCTAGCTTTGGGGTTGGAGTAGAAAATCTAGATATTTGTTCTCGTTGTTCTAGATTTATGTGACTAATCTGTGCTTTTAGTTCAGCAAAGTTGGATGAATTGTTCAATTATAACATATGGGTTGTAATTGATGAAGAATTGTTGAAAGACCCAAAGTGTTGACAACTATTGTTAATAATGCTATTCCGGTTTTATTGGATTCTGATGTAGTTTGAGGTTACACAAAAGCAAATGGTGATTCCCTTAATAGCATTATAGCACTGATCATATACATTGTAGTATAAAGTTCAAGAAAATCAAAGGAATTAAGCTTAATATGGAAGGATGTTGTGCCTCTAATTCTATGTTAAACACATGCATAATTTTTTTTTTGATAATCAGGTATTTGGGTAACACGTTAAACACACACAAAATGTATCAAACCAAATAGAAAAATAAAACAAATTTTACAATTTATACATGCTTGGGTTCTTTTTGGATTATAAGCCTTTTTGGAGAATCTTTGGTTGTGTTTGGTTTGTGTTTGTAAAGTAGCTTTTGAGATAAAAAGTACGAAAACTTGTTTGGTTTGCCTTTTTTCAGAAATGGTTTTGGAAAATTATTTTGGGGAGAGAGTTTTAAAAAAAATGATTGATTTGATGTGTATGAGAGAGAGAGAGAGATTTTGGAAAGTAGGTAACCAAACAAAATTTTGTGATTTTTTTTGAAAAAATTTGTTTGGTTTGATTACTTTTGAAAATTTGTTTGTAGAAATTTTTTTTCCAAAATTTTTTTTGAAAAACAAACCAAACAAGGCCTTATGTCCATCATTGCTATCTCTGTGTCTAGTTTTGCAAACAATATCTATATTATACTATGAAGGTAATGCCCATTTGGTGTAATCTTGTTATGAATAATGTCGCATTTGTTTAATTCCTTTAATTTCCTTGACTATTAAGGAAAGACAACATTTAAGTTGATCATAAATATGGGAAATTTTCTATTGCCAGCTCATCCATTGTGGAAGTCACCTCTAACATGATAATTCCTCCCTTTGTTTCCCAAAATTCCTCACAAATTAATTGAAATTACCACAACTCTCCACTCATATACGCAAATGTCTAGAAGTTCTGAGATTGATGATTAGACGTGTCACGGATGAACCATGTATTATCCTTCAAAATGGTCTTAGTTTGGTACACTATAAAACTTTGTTATCACTTGAAATTTTGTGATATAAGTCCAATAATTTTCAAAATTCAATTGTTAGCTATGGAGACATAAGGGAAGAGAAATATATTATATATCTAGGGTCATTTTTCAAGTCTTATTTGTTAGTGTTATGTTCCATTTAACCCATATTTTTAAATATTCCCTTAGGTCTTGTTTAGAGTAATATAACCAAAACACTCTTCCAAACTTTTGCGCATGTTTCCATTTTGAAACCAACACACTAAAAAATAATAACAATCCCTCATTCTATGGAGAAAATCTCTCCTCCATTTCATGGAAAAAATCTCTCCTTTATTCCATGGAAAAAATCTTTCACATTTCCAAAATCCTAAATCGTTTACCTTTTAAATTGTCTATCTCTCAAATAAATGTTGATGTAAACTTTCACATTACAAATGCATATTGGTAAATAACATCTCATGGAACCATACACACACTCAATGTTGTGTGTGTGTGTGTGTGTGTGAACATTAACATTAGGTGCAACTAGCTATTTGTATTACATAATTAATATGAACATTCATATCTCTGTGTACACACTATGTTTGTGACCAAAATAACACATTATGTTTGTGCTAGTATGACTACTTTTTAATGTGAATATTAAAATTGATTGTTGATGTTGTTTTGTTGTTTTAGTATTATAGAGACATTGTGAGCATTCACATTGTTGGTAGTTGCTTGTTATTGTGTACACATAACCATTGGCTTAGTGTGCATTGTGGTAAATGCAATGTTAATGTGAACATTTGCATCTCTATGTTAAATTGTTAAGATACACAATATGTTGTCACTAAAATAACATATTGTTGTTTGCGCTTGTATGACTATTCCTGAATGTGAATATTAACATTAATCAAAATACCAATTTCAACACATTAAAATTTGATAATCTACAACAACAATTATTTTAGTAGATGTGAGCGTTCACATTACTGAAATACCCAACCAATAAGCATACACATATTGATATATAATACCATATCAATCCATCTCGAAACAGAAAGTCGAATCCAATTTTAATCAATTATTGAACAATCCTGAACATATATTCCTACCAAACATTATTGAACATAAAAAACCTACCAAATACATACCTACATGCAATTGCAAAACAAAAACGATGCTAACCTTGCCCTTACGATCTCTTAATGGAAGAAAACAGAGCTTCGAATTGCAACAATGGAAGAACACAGAGTTTCGAACTGCAACAATGGAAGAATACAGAGTTTCAAACCACAACAATGGAAGAACACATAGTTTCGAACCGCAACAATGAAAGAACACAATATTCTCTCACATCGTGTAAAGCAGAGCTTCGAAACCCTACCAAAACGTCCCACTAATTTTTCCCGAATCGATGATTACCAAAATTACCAAAATAGAAAAAAGGAAACGTGAAGATTACAATTATGTGTAATACGGATTATCAAAAATAGAACAAAGGGTATATTAGTCCCAAAAATATTATAAATAAGGAAAGATGAACCTCCAGGGGTTCAAGTCTAAATATATGGGATTAGGTCGAATACAAGAAAACATTATGGACTTATTGGGCTATAAGTCCTCTAAATGGTATTTATAAATAAATCTCTCATATATATATATATATATATGAAGGCATATGTTACGGATGAGAATTAGTTTCTTATAAAATATATTGCACATTTGGCTATGTTTGCCAAGTGTGGTTATACATTTATGTGTTAGGTTGACTTTAATCCTCAAATTTTAGGACTTGGGCTTGTAGGAAAGTTTTCAATTTTCTTCTTCCATGCCTGAGGGTAAAACAACTTGTTCATGTGACATATTGGGTATGTTTGGTTTGGTTTTAGGAGAGTAGTTTTTAAAAATTGTTTTGGGGAGAGAGTTTAGAAATTTTTTTAGTTTGTTTGGTTGTGTATTTTGAAAGTAGTTTGGGAGTTTGGAATGATTTGATATTTTGTTATAATTGAGTAGATGTGTGTGAGAGAAAAAGTGATAGAGAAGGAAAGAGGAGAGAGAAAAAATGATTGATTGATAGGTAAGAGAGAGAGTGATTTTGGAAATTGTTTTGGAAAATTTACAAACCAAACAAATTTAAAATTTTTTTTTTTTCCAAAATCACTCTACAAATCCAAACCAAACATACCCATTGTTTTTCATATGAGTAAGGCTTCCAAGAATTGAGTTATCTATGAATAAATTGGGCTCTACATCAGTAAGGCTTACTCATATGTAAGTAAGGCATCCATTACTACATGAGTGGAGCTTGAACCTTGTTTATGGGCTCAATTCTTAACAAGCTGTTTTTTGGGTGGGTGAATACATTCTTAAACAAGCCATGAATGAGTAAACACTAGTTTGTCTAGGTTAGGCTCTTAAAATTATTGGTATCGTGTTCTGATTGTAAAGTTCTTGTCTGTTACCATAGTTGTCAAATAGGGATTCGAATCTTTAATCAAAATGGCTTCGTACCGAATCGCAAATCGAATCGAATTGTGAATCGTAAAGATTCGGTCACTTTTTCTAAATTACTTAGAAAAATATATCTATACACTTGAATGTTAAATATATCTTATAAATATGAAATATTTAGGCTTAAATCAATGAAAATATTAATGATGGCGACGTAATTTAATAGGATACAATCATACATACAAGTGTATGATTATTGTCTATTAAATTAAAATATTTTCATTGATACCTTAAATATGAAATATGCATGTCATTATAGCCTATTAAATTAATTATGGGCTATAATTTACGGTAAATATGAAATATGTATGATTATAGCCTATTAAATTAAAATATTTTCTTATCATACATACAAAGGCTATATTCATACATACAAGTGTATGATTACGTCCAAATCCTCCGTAAGATCATCATGTTACCTTTTTCTTTTTTCAGATATTTCTAATCAACCATTCTTAATAATGACAGTAAACAAAAACAAACTCTCAATTTCTAAGTAACAATAACTTAACAACAATGGAGCTGCTTGGTGCAACTTATTGTAACATAAAAGTTGATAATCAGAAAGCAAAAACCAAAAACGCCCCTCATTAGCTTCAAGATAATTAGCTTATTTAAGCTATTTTTTCGATTTTTGCCTAATAAGCTATGAGTAGAAGTTGCCTCAAACAATTTGGTAGACTCCCAAATTAAAATAGGCTATAATCAGCTCCTTTAAGTTGCAACAAATAGCCCCAATGTTGATATCTGGACAATAAGTATACATACATAATTCGAGTAACAATGACCCAATAATAAGAAAAAAATTATTTGGAATAATTTATTTTAAAACCTAAAACATTTTAATGGGTATGATTATTGTTCAAAACATTTTTTTTTTTAAATAAAAAAGATTATGGAATCATTAGGTTTAACTAACTAACCTCACTCATGCAATATTGAATTATATTTATTTTAATAAAATAAAATAACAATAGAGAATTCATTGTGTAAGTTACTTAAAAACATCTTTAGAAGATATATTATTATTTGTTTAGGAGAAAAAACTAGAAGAAAATGTTAAAAATATGTTGGGTCTAATTGAATGTGATTGGATTCTGTTAAATACTCAATGATTACCAAAATAACAAGAAGTCGTGTATATAACATATATATATATATATGTTGGTTATTTTGGTAAACACTATTAGAAGTTGTATTATATTATTTTTACTAAAACAAATAGAGAAAAAAAAAAAGAATCGAAAATGTCAGTCACAATAGTTTCAAGAATTACATGAATCGTAAAAAATGAATCAAATCTTGAATAATTTGTGAATTGTGCGATTCACCATAGATTCATATCAATTATGCAAAAATTGTGAATCGAATCTTTAATCGTAAGAGAGAGAGAGAGAGAGAGAGAGAGAGAGAGAGCATACTTGTAAAAGTGGGATTGAATCAATTTGTCCTCAAATCTCATCGCCTGTTTCCGCTCATTCTCAAGGGTTTTTAGTCTTCTACACGATCTACAAAAGTAGATTTAAGGAAACCAACATAGGGAAGAAATTGAAGACTATGTTGTTCAGAAAGATTTAATTTTAAAATAATTGATTCATGAGATCACAACAAATAAAATAGTTGATAAAGATCTTAGATGAGAAGGGTAGATTAGGAAGCGGAGAATACAGTGAATTGATGAGGAAAAAAAAAAACCCCTTTTCTAGACAAAAAAGGTTTTGGGTGTAACGAAATCATGTCAGCATTTCTTGTCTGTTACTACTACGTGTACATTGGGCATTGGATGAAAAAAATAAAAGATACCATATTTCTTCCCCTCCCGTCCAGGTATCATATATGCCCCTAAAATAAAGAGCCTTGAATACTAGAAGAAAAGCACCTATCCCTAACAAGATTAAGTGAATACCTAAAATTGTGGTCAAGTTCCAAAGGTTCTAGGAAGTTCTGTCTATAGCTTGTTCATAATTTCACTCGACCGACTTAACGAGGACGTCCACGTAGATCCGAAGGGGAGGGGTTTTCTTCGAAACTCGAGAGACGGAATAGGAAATTGGATGCTTCAGCTCAGTAGCCCTGGTTACTCTAGATGGTGAAAATATTATCGATTGTGAACCAATATTGAATGTTGACACGATTTCATCTCACCCAAAACTTTTCCCGTTTAGAAAAGGTTTATTTATTTATTTTAATTTTTTCATATCGATTCATTGTATTCTCCGCTTTGTAACCTACCATCCTCATTTAAGATCTTTATTGGTTATTTTATTTATTGTGATTTCATTAATCAATTATTTTAAATTTAGATCTTTGTGGACAACAAAGTTTTGAATTTCTTCCCTAGGTTGATTTCCTTAAATCTACTTCTGTAGATCGTGTAGAAAATTAGAAATTCTTGAGGATGAGCGGAAATCGGCAACGGGATTTGAGAACACATTGGTTCAATCCAACTTTTAAGAGTATGTTCTCTCTCTCTCGCTCACTCGCCCACCTTCAAGCTATCTATCTATGTGCAGTCCTCTACGATGTCATCGGTTTATGTCTCTCTAGAAAACCGTGACCACGATTAGCTTGGAATTTTTTATTGGTTGTCTTAAATTATGGTAAATTTTAAGATTTGGTGTACTTTGTTTTGTCAAGTTTAAGCCAGATCGAATACGATTTCTTGAAGCTAGATATAAATACTTGCTTGATTTGATCAAGCAAATCCTGAATACCACCATACAAGGCTTGATCTGATTTGGTCCTTTTATAGTATGAGTAATTAATTTATTTGGAAATATGTTGCAAAAAAGGAACATATTGGAGATACTATTATATGTTCCTTATTGAATTGAGATTTTTTTTTCCTCCTTCTAAGGTAAATTCAACTTACTTAATATGTTTGTTACATGAATGTCCAATTACACATGTCGGACACATATTCATATCATTACCTAACTGTCTAGTATTGATATCGGTATTTCATACATTTAGAAGAGTCCATGTAACATAAAACATGCATGAGTTAATGTATTTCATATTTCATGTAAGAAATTGTTTGTTTTGTGAGGGAGCTTTTTTTATTTTTTTATGAAGATCATGGAGAATTTTAATATTTGTAAATCTATTAATTTATAGATCCTTGTTCTCCATAGAGTATTAAGTATAAGCGAGAGTCAATTCTATTATGTGTGACTCAATACTCTTACTAGTGTTTGTGACTGTTTGATGCAAGTATTTGATGCATTTAAAAGGATACATTCATGTAGACTATTGTAAAGGCTTAGATATGTAGCTGAAACATGCAAAAGGTGGCCAAATTGAAAAATGGGAGAAAATCACATTAGAGGGTCAATTCTATATTTTTGATCCAGCAATCCTCGCAATTGGACTCTTCCATGCAAGTATTTCATACATTTGGAAGTGTACATTGATATAGGTTATTGTAAAGGGCTACATACACAGTCGAATCGTGCAAAAGTTGGTCAGATACTCTAATCTAGACCTCTTTTACTAAGGGTTTAGATGACACATGGTGTCCAAAATCCACATTGATTTTCTACCTTCTTGAATTTGCTAATGGACTCATGTGAAATTTGTGGACTCGAGGTCTTAGGTTCAACTTCTACTAGGTGCTATCAACTCCTTGGGGCCACACCCACGGGCTCTGTCTAAGATTTGCCTAATTCATGTGGAGGGGGCGTTTTGCGTGGGTCCCAGGATTAGTAAGCTGGCCCAGACACCCGGTCATAATATGTGTTAAAAGGAAATCTATTTATCTTGTCCTATTACTTCTGTATGCATTGTTTGTTAGGTTTGCTGCTTTTGGTGACAACATTTTTATCGTTAATTGCTTAATCTATTTTAATTTCTTATGGGCATGTATGACAATCCACAATGATTTTCTACATTCTTGAATTTGAGGATCGTTTGAAATTTTTGGTATTGATTAGTTTTCATGTCTCCCATTTGTATATGTTGAAAGAAATTTATCTATTTTGTCATATTACTTGTATATGCAATGTTTGCAAGGTTTGCTGCTTTTGGTGACTGCATTTTTATCTTTAATTAATTACTCTCTTCTATTTTGTTGTGGGCATGTATGAAGACTCTTCTAGTGGTTCTGCTACTCAGGCTGAGAAGGAGGAGGTGGATTCACGCTCCATATATGTTGGTAATGTATGGCTTTACAATCCTTTTCTCTCATGCTTTTGGCCTAAACCCATTCAATGAATGCATAGCAATACATTACTGTTTGGATACATATGATTCGTTGTTGATTGGAAATGGGATTTGTGTATGCAAATGGGTCACATCACCTAGTTTTCAAATTTCATATAAGTCCATCTAAAGCCTATATGGAATTGCATCTTACCATCCTATTATTTTTGTCAATAGAATACTCTCAGCTCTTGCTTTTGGTGGTGTTAAGTTATAACTAATAGTGGAGCAAAATGTTGTTGAAAGTATATTTGCTATGTAATTAGTAGCAAGAAGCTAATGTATTTAACATCCATGTAGGAACTAATTTTTTTTGTTTTTCCAAAAAGAAAAGAATTTTCCCAAAAAAAAAAAAAAAAGGAAGAAAAAAGGAAGTATTTTGTTCTTTATTTTCAAGGAAATCACTACCTATCTAAAAATAATGAAGAAAATTATTAAGTCTAGTAATTTTAAGCTATAAGACCCTTTTGCATTCACTTCAAGATGTTTGAAATGTTTAGTTTTTTTCATTACCTAGCATAGTGTTGGTACTTCTATACCTATTCTCCAACTTATTATTTAGTAAGATTCACAAATTTGTAAACATCATCTTCCCCCGCGCAAGAAGAAGAAAGGTTTGAGTTCAGGACCCATGCATAGTTCCTTGAGAGCAATTCTTCTAAAGGATTAGTATGGTTACTATAAGCTTTAAGAGGATGTTATGATTCAATAAGCCTGCTAATGCTCCTAGAAATATTTCTTATATCGCCTACTTTTTCGTGATTCTTAATTAAAAGACATAGGTTTGGTGTTACTCTCCCCCCCTGGGGCCCTGGTCCTAAATTTGTCAGTATTGCTTGCCATAAAGAGTTTTTCAATTATTCTGAAAGAATATTCACAGCTTTTCATCGTTGAATATGCTGTGCAACTCCTAATTTAATCTTGGTTAAGATTTAGTTGGTGTTTCTTTGCAAAGTATCTAGCCATTGCTTAAGATCAAAGTATGAGTGCATATAAGTGTAATGGAGTAATATCTTTGATTTAACATTGCATTCACCACATTGCAGAAGAACATTTCAACTCTTCCCATCAGCCGCATTGCGGAGACAACGTGCTCTTTAATTTCCCCTTTTGGGACAACCAGTCCAATGTTGTGGATCTGATCTCTTCAGTATATTATGACCATAAATATTTGTATTCTATCCTAGAACCTTTGATTCTAGAGCATCTGTCCATTGATGTAATGGGGCTGTTCAACCACACGTTTACCGTAGCAGCTTGTTTCATTAGTGAGTAAAAGAATAAATGCATGTGGTAGATTCTTTTCTACATGCCAGTCATTATCATTTTGATAGATGGTTGTAAAAAAAGAACTGACGGTTATGTTGTCTTGATGCAATCTTATCACAGTGACATTTTGTTTTGTGTTAATGGATGTACTTGGGATAGTTTCAGCTCCATTATCTATGGTTTGATGCTGAATACGCCAATCCATTTGAGGCACCTGGATATGTGTCTGGTACACCTGAGACTTTCATGCATCCTTTCTAGTGGCATTAGAGTTTTAAAAAAATGGCAAGGGTTTCAAATAGTTCGCCTCATATTAGTGCTCATCAAAATCGATCATCACCATTGTGCACTTCAACTTTCTCTCTGTCTGGGTGTTTATATGCCATAAATAATTGTTGAAAATAAAAGAAAACATTCTGTTGGGGAAATAAAAAATTTGATCTTGGTAACTTGGCATTGTTGGTCAGTTTTGCGGACTTGACATTTATCTTGGAATGTGTTTGTATTTCCTGATCAAAAGAATGTGTTTCTATTGTTAAAATGAAGGGCTACTTTTTCCAATCAATTAATTATTAACTCTTAAAGTTATCAAATAGAATCGTTTATAAATTTATGTTTTAAATGTAATTTAAAGAACTTATCTCTGAGGAATCATGTTCGGGAAAATTGGTGCCATTTGTCAACTGCAAGTTTATTTGGTTTCAGTGGCTTGAGTGTATATTATTTTTGTTGGATTTACGCCAGTATTACTACTAGACTTTTGTAATGTTGTTTATTGGTTTCTATTGCTAAAGCATATCTCTTCTCAGTAAACATTGTTCAGGAGTGACTAGTAATTTTTCTCGACCATTTTGGAACTTCAGGTAGACTATGCATGTACACCGGAGGAGGTTCAACAACACTTTCAGTCCTGTGGAACAGTCAACAGGGTCACAATTTTGACAGACAAGTTTGGTCAGCCTAAAGGATTTGCTTATGTGGAGTTTGTGGAAGTTGAGGCTGTTCAGAATGCTCTTCTGTTAAATGAATCAGAGTTGCATGGTCGCCAGTTGAAGGTCCTTGAACTTACACTGATTGAAGATAACAACTTTGACACATATGAATGACACATACAGATTTGTTTATTTAATATGTAATGGATTATTATGTTCTCCAGGTGTCTGCAAAACGAACTAACGTTCCTGGGATGAAACAGTATCGAGGAAGGCGTCCCAACCCATATTTTGGTTTTCCATCCCGAAGGCCCTTCGTGCCTGGTCCACCTTTCTATCCTGCATATGGATATGGGTAAGCATTAGAATTATCTGGTACTATTTAGGTTGCTTGGTTAACAAATGAAAAGATGGGAAACAAGAACTTTCTGACGTGTTCGATCAGAATAGCAATCATAAATCTTCAGTTTTCTTTTCTTTCCCTGAACTTATCAGCAATGCAAGCATTATTATACCTTTTTTATTTTTATTTTTATTTTTTTAAAATCATTTAGTGCCCAGAGAATTAGAATAAGTTATGCCTGTCAGATTAAAATATAAAAAATTTATAATGCGGGCAGTGGTTTTCCAATGTATAAATTATATTGATGAGATATTCTGCATGGATTGATCGAATATAGCATTGCTTTTAGTACATTACACTAAACGCAAGTGTTTATAATCTGTCATGGAGATCAATATCTTACTCACTTGCCTCAATAGCGTATGAAGAATTTGTCATATTAGGTACTGTACCATCTTGTCATTTTGTTCCATTTTGGCGTTGCTAGGTTTATTTGGTAGTTTGTCATCTTAAACTGCACAATATATATACATATATGTCCATATTAGTGGAGTAAATTATTCAAGATGTTTTGTTGAAGGTAATATGATAATAGTTATTCGCAATGTTTTAAGTACATAATGTAGCATCCTGTTAGGTCCTTTGATCATCAATTGCGATATAGTATCACTTTTGTAGTTCAAAGCACATGCACATGAATACAGTCAACCATGCATATGTTTGTCATTCATTATACGTCGTAATAAGTTTAGTGATGATAATCATATGGATCTTCTTTTTCTTCCCTTTCTGATTTATCTTTTGTCTGGAAGGCACTGTGACCATAAGGGTGGAGGTTTGGATATTCCACCTTTTGATAAATTCAACGAGTTAGCACAAAACTTGGGGTTTAGGGCTGCACACGTTGGGTCAGTTTGAGTCTGACCCTGACCCTGCCCTCAATCGACTACATTCAGGTTAAAGAAATGCGAACCGATTTTGACCAAGTTATGCTTTTGAAGCTGATGGAGTTTTTTTAAATACTGGACCGGTGAGCGAACTGGAAAAGTGACTGGGTAGACGGGTCACTGGTTCAACCGCAGGTGAATCGGAATTGAATCCTGATGTCATAATTGTGTCATAAAATATATTAAAATTTATAAATATAAAAAATATAGATATTAAAATTATAAAAATAATAAATAATAAACAATTACAAAAAAAAAAAAAATTCTTAAAATTTATTTTATGTTTTTTAAACGTTGATTTTTAGTAAAAATAATTAAGATAATATTGAATATATAATATATATACTTATTACATTATCAACAATTGTGTTGATGGCGTAGTGGTTAGAGTGCTTGTTTTTATGCACTTGGTTCCATGTTCAACCCCTCTCCACAGCATATTTTTTGAAGAATCTTCAATTCTTCAAGCCTGGCAGGTTGTGCCAACCCACAACCGGTTCAACCGCCGGTTTTTCCAGTTTTCACAAATAAAGTTGGTTTTGAGCATAGAATGGATTTAGAGGTTCATCCGGACCGGAACTAGGTCCGGTCACTAGTTCAATCGGCCGGTCGGGTCCGGTTTCCTAAACATTGGTGTTAGGTTTCACGATCGGTTCGTTTTGCATTTTGGGTTACAATTTTACAATTTGAACTTTTGGCCCATTTGAAATTCTTACTTGGCCCATTTAGATAAAAATTACATGTTTATTCACAAAAACAGGCCATTATTAATTGGCCATTTAAAATTCTTACATATTTAGCCCATTTGGACAAAAGTTACATGTTACTGCACAAAAACAGCCCAATACTAATTGGTCCATATAATCTATACCTCCCATTTAACTCCATTAAAACTTGGTCTTTGTAAATAACAAATAATTTTTTCGGTTGCTTTTTACTGCATTTCAAAACTAGTCCCCTTTGTTGCAGCCTTGCAATTTGGGATGACATTCCCCACTAGAAGACTCTAGAATGTGCTTGAAGATTTGAGAGGTTAATGGAACTCTCCAGAATTCCATAAGGTCTTGTAGAGAGATATAGAGGCTTGTATATAATTCTAACGATGTAGATAGTATTCTTGTACATTCTAGAATAGACCATTAGAGGAGGTGGAGAAAGTGTCTAGAACACTCTCTCTCATTAGGGTTCTAGAACACTCTTTGTAGCTTATAAAAGAGGGAGGGCCCCCAAATCATCCAAGTGTAATCCAGGGAATTCAAGGAATACAACTCTCTCTATCTCTAGTGTCTCTCTTTGGCTCTCTTCTTGGGGTTAGGTTGACTTATGTGCAACCAAGGGGGTTGACAAGCATCTAAGATCGCATGGTTGGCTTAGAAATTCTAAGGTTGTGACAGTTGGTATCAGTGCTTAGTTATGAAGGTGTTCATGACTTGAGGAAGGAAGAGCATCATGTTGGAATTGATCAACACCAAGGAGGAGACGGGGGAAGGGAGAACTGCTGCTATGGGCAAGAGGGTGAAGGACATGTCTCACAACATTGTTAGTGCCATGGAGACCAAGGTGGTCAAGGTGAAGGTGGTCATCTGTGTTACATGGACTCATTGGTTTAGGGCAGAATATTGGTGTCGACACGACACGACACGGGTGCGGGTGCAAGATCTGTGTCAGACTCAACATGGTTTTCTTGGACATGACTGACATGAGAGAAGAGTGAAGAAGGATTGTTGAGAAAGTTATAGACTTAGAGTGGAGAAGGAAGCAAATCTGGTGAAGAAAGCAATCGTGATCGCCATCTTGATCTTTCGTGGGAGATTTGGTCAAAGCCCTCTCATAATAAAACTTTAATGCATTAAGGACAAGCACAAAAAGTTTTCTTTGAAAAAAGTCCAACACATACCACTATTATCAAAATATTAAACTTTAAAATAATATAACTTTTGATCTAGATGTCGGTTTTTAATAAAATTAGTATTTTTAGAATTCTCTCATCAAGATCTATCAAATAAGATTTATATTGACTATGAATTTCTTAATTTTTTTTATATTACCGTTGAAATTGATGTAAATAGTAACATGTTATTTTGTTTGACAGTAACATGCTATTCTGTCTTACAGTAACATGTTACTTTAGCAATATTGTCTAAGAAAAAAAAGGAATATTTTACTTTGTCCTTACTCAATTATGCGTCTCCTTGGGGGGTGTATGAAGCAAAATAAATTGAGTTGTCCTTTTCACTAAACAAGGATCCAATGGAGGGATTTTGGCTAAATTTCCCATCTTTTTTTCATTCTTACGATCTCAATGTCTTCTTCTCTTTGTTGATCTCTCGATCTTCTCTCTCTCTCTCTCTCTCTCTCTCTCTCTCTCTCTCTCTCTCTCTTCTTCACTGCTCGTTTTCTCTCATTTTTAGTCTTTGCTCTCGTATCTCATTTGTAACCTATGAAGCATGGGTACTCCAAAAATAGTGCCGTACACGCACCGGGTACTTACCGGGTGCGGGTACGCGTACCGGTACAGCTGCACGCGTACCGAGTACGGCAAAAAGTGGTCGGGTACGTCTGCCTCAGTCGGGTACGGCTCAGGTACGGAATGGGTACGCCGATGGTGCGTTTTGGGTACGGCGGGGGCAGAAATCAATTTTTTTGAAAAATTGAGGGGTACCGGAGCAATATTAAGAAAAATTAAAAAGAAAAAAGAAAAAATTGTATATACCTAATCAGTGAAGTCTTCGACTTCGGCCATTTGCCCTAATCGGTGAAGTCTTCGACTTTTGCCCTAATCTCATCGAAGCAAAGAGGACTTCGACCATCATCACCCTCCTTCGACTACAACTTTTGCCCTAATCTCATCTAAGCAAAGAGGCGACTCCGACCATCAGCCTCGTCTTTGACTTCGACCATCAGCCTCGTCTTTGACTTCGACCATCAGCCTCAGCCTCGTCTTCGACTTCGACCATCAGCCTCGTCTTCGACTTCGACACTCTTTTTCGACTTCAACCCAGAGACTTCGGCGTCGACCTGCTGCAGAGAGGTATAAATTATAATCTTTCATCTTTATTTTTTTTGTTGTTTTCGTTGTTTCTTTTTTTCTTCAGAGGTATAATCTGATGTTAATAATTTAGAACACAAAAAATCATATTTAGAACAAAAAAAATTAAAAAATTTAGAACCAGGTTATTCAATCATATTTAGAACCAAAAAAAAAAATTAGATAAAAAAATTAATAAATTAGAATACAAAATACTTACATAATGTTAATATTCAAAAAAATTAATTATTATTTTTAATAATGAAAAATCATATATATTAATTATGATTTTTAATATTTTAATTATTGTTATTCAATCATAATATTTTTAATTAATTATTATTTTCAATAGAATGTTAATAAATAATCATAAATATTATTTTTAATTTTATTTATTTGTCTTTTAGTTAATTATTTGTCTCTTGTATTATTTGTCTTTCAATCATAAATATTTATTTGTCTTTTAGTTAATTATTTGTCTTTTAGTTGAACATTATTTGTCTCTTTTATTTATTATTTTCAACAGAATGTTTATCATAAAAATCATATTTGTCTCTTATATTTAATTATTTGTCTTTTAGTTTTATTTATAGTTCTCTTTTTAGTTTTGATATTTAACTTCAATTTGTAGGTTGGATCTTTTAACCATAATTATAAAAAATAAAAAAATATCGGCGTACCGCAGCCGTACCCATACCCTACTTTTTTGGGGTTTTGTCGTATCGGCGTACCCGTACTCGCACCCGTACCGTACTCGTACCCGCACCCGCACCCGTGCTTCTTTGTTTATAACACACACACACACATATATATATGTCAATTAAAGAAAAAGTTTATATGCATAAATTATAAATATTTTTATTAAATATTTTATTTTTTATTTGTATGCTGTAACAGTAGATGGAAGTGTTAAAGAACGGGGTAGGCCTAAATTAATGTTGTTTAGCTTTGTAAATAGAGATATGGATCTACTTAATTTGACTAACGAAATGGTCTTTGATAGGGCTGTGTGGAGAAGAAGGATTCATGTAGCCGACCCCATTTGATGAGATTTAAGGCTTGGTTTGATTTGATTTGGTTTGGTTTATGATATGTGAGACCTACAAAATATGATAATAAAAAATAAAATATTAAGTATTTGTAGTTATTACTCATACAAATAAAATATATACATTCTATTTTTAATTTTATATTGTGATTTTTTTATATTTATATACAAAATAAGTACAAAATTAATATGTTTATATAATTTATTTCTATTTGTGTCTTCTACAATAGAATTCAATGGTAATAAAGAAAAATTATTATACTTTACATACAAAATAACTACAAAAATATTTTTTACTTAGGGTTGATTTTCGCAACCTCAAAAAAAGTAAAAAAAAGTCAAAAAACTATCAATAAAGTCAAAATTAAAAAGGCTACTAATATTTCACGTGTCGTGTTCCCGTATTCATATCTATTTTTTGGACACTTTTTAGTTGAGTCCCTGTACCCTTACTTTTTAGGAATAGGCGAATCTGACACTTAGATACATACCCGTATCTGACACCCCACACCCAAGTTTGTGTAACATAGGTGGCCGTTGCCAATGTGGAGGAGCGACTTGATTGGTTTGAACCTATGAAGCATGGATACTCCAAAATAGGCTGCATATGAGAATCAGATACGTGCCCGGATACGGCCAGAAAGTATACCAATCATTTATTTATTTATTTTTGAATTTCGGATATAGCTTGGATACGCATGGATACGTGGGAGATACATTCTGTATACTTTTTGGATATGGCGGGGCAGAAAATGTAATTTTGAAAACTTTTTTGTGGGTCAAACCGTAAATAAAAGAAATTAAATTGAATAAATACAAATCAGATCCTCAAATAAGACATATGCACAAACCAAAATCAACAAAAAATTGAGAAGAAAACTCTATGCTCAAATCGACAAATCGAAGCAAAAATTTGGTTCCTTCTTGATTGACCACATCAGGTTCTCTCTCTTACTCTTGAAGACAAACCTGGTTCTCTCTCTCTCTCTCTCAAAGACAAATTGAAGCAAAAAACCATTACAATAGTTCTCTCTCTCGATCTCGTTTTCTCTTCTCTCTCTCACAATTCTCTCTGTCTCTCGTCTTGCTCTCGTCATTTTGTCTCTCACTCTCACGTTTCTTCTCTTTGCTCTTGTTCCCCCTATCTATTAGGCTGCTTTATTTAATTTTACAGCACTGATTTAGTGCTCTAATTTGCACCACTAATGCCAGCTCTAATGAGCTGGCAGTGCAAGAAAAAAAAATAAAAAAAGCAAAGGCCAAACTATCACATTTGTGGTGGGTCCACATCAGCGCCACGGCATTAGTGATCTATTAGTGGCCTTCAATTAGTGGTCTAAAGCATTTTTGTTAATTTTATTCTACTATTTTTTTTTTGTATTTTAATGTAAATATTTCTTTAACAAATTTTTAATTTTAAGAACTTTAATGTTAGTATTTCTTTATTTAATAGGAATCCCTCTCTTTATTTACTAATTTGCTTTAGGTTTTATTTTCATGCATATTACATTATCAAAATTACAAAAAATAAAATTTTTTTACGAACGTATCCTCGTTGTGCCCGTATCCTACTTTTTCAGAGTTTGGCATATTGCCGTGTCTGTATCACTGTATCTCGTTTCTGTGTTTCCTAGATTCGAACAAAGGCATAGAGGAGCTCGACAAAGTTTTTAAAGGTGAAAGTGCAAGGCGAAGCGTTCTAGTTTGGATAAGGCGAGGCGTAAGTCTCGAGGCATTGAGGCATAAGCCTTTTAAGTTTTGAATTTTTTATTTTTTGTAAAATATTAAATTAATTAAATGTAACATAATTTTTTTTTTTAAAAAAAAGGAGTAGAAATTTTTTTTTATAAAAACCATTGTAGGCATAAAACAAAATGAATTAATAAATTCCATAAAGAAAAAAAAATTAGCCAACAATACAATAACCTGTAAAGAACAAAATCTTAAAAAGAGTGATACCATTTAAACTTTAAAACACACATAGACCAATGTATAAATTAATAAAGGAGTCCACTAACTTCAACTAAAAACATAATAATAAATGCCCATTATCTTTTTAATAAATGAAGGCCTTCTCTTCTAGCCAAACAAAGAGTTAGAGAGAGTTCCAACAAAAAGAGAGTCCCAAAGAAAAAGAACGAGAGAGAGTCCCAAAAAAAGAGTCCCAAAGAAAGAGAGAGACAACAATAGGGAGGGCTAGAAAGAGAGAAAAAACAAGGGGGGGGGAGAGAGAGAGAGAGAGAGAGATAGAGAGAACTAACATGAAGGTTGAACGTCTCTCAATGGAAGTCGACATGGGAGCCTATATTGCTCACGGTTGTCTCAGTTTCAGTTGAAGGAGAAGGCAAAGGGAAGATCGATCGTCTCTATCAATTTCGTTCGGAGAAGAGAAGTTCGATCGTCTTTGTCTCTACCACTTTGGTACTTTTTTTCCCCCCATTTCCAAATCACAGAATGTGTTGGCCTTCCATATATATGTGTGAAAAGCACATGATGCGCATCTGAGGCGAATGCCTCAGCCAGTGAGGCTTACGCTTAGTAAGTGTTTCACACAAAAAAATCACTACCCGGTGTGTTTTTGGTACGCTTTGCCTCGATGCTCGCCTTGATTCTTGCCTCAAGAATGCCTTTGAAAACACTGGAGCTCGATGGCAAGTGGGAAAGCCAAGTGAAAGAGCTCCTTGAGTCCTTAGTTGCACAAATTGGGGGTGGAAATGGGAGCGGAAGCGAGAACGGGGGGAAGAGCAAATGCATATAGAAGTTTCTAAAGTTGGAAGCGCCTATGGGAGTGTGTATATATTTATTTATTAAATATGTTAAAATATTCTAACAATTATTTTTTACTGCTTAGTTGTAATATATATGAAAATTTGAATAAATATTCGAGATGGGTTATTTTCACGAAGACATCATAAACTATTGAGAAGTATCACTTTGATTCCTTAAATTATAAAAACGTACAAAAAGACCCCTAAACTATTGAGAAGTATCACTTTACCCCTTACATTATAAAAGCATATAAATGGATTCCCTTAACTATAAAAACGTACAATTTGGACCCCTTAACGAAAAGGGTCAAAGTAAAACACGCAATAATTTAAGGGGTCCATTTGTATGTTTTAATAGTTGAAGGGGCAAAGTGACACTTCTCAATAGTTTGGAGGGTTCATTTGTACACTTTTATGGTTTCGGGGGTCAAAGTAATATTTTTCAAATAGTTTAGGGGTCTCCATGCAAATAACTCTATTAGGGATTCATGTCAACTACAAATTGCCTTTATTAAGTATAAATAAATATTGTATAAATAGAAACTACTAGAATAAATTTGAGTTGTTTTTCTTTTGTTTATATGAGATTTTTATGTTTGAAAGGTTTGTATCTCAGTTGGGAGCTAGTTTCTTAGTAAGAAATGCCACTTAGAGTAGAAGGTTCCTGTAACTAAGCTGGAGTCTACGTGACACCATTAAAAGCAAAGCTGAGGCGCAGGTTAAAGAGAACTACGACTTTGAGGAAAGGATATTGAAGCCTAACTCTCAACTCTAAACTCTAATCCAAGTGTTGAAGATGGGTTTGGAAGAGACAAGGGCGGATTGGGCCATATGCATGCATGCAATGGCTACGGTGATATCACTACAGACATGGGATTCATTTCAAGGGTGGAGGAGGCTCTAAAACCCGAGGAATTTGATGGCAAATGAAACACCAAGTAGACCGCCAACTTTCTACGGCTTTTAGAGAGGTGCTTTGAAACCTTGAACCTAAAGGATGAAACAATTACCTTACCAACTACTACTCTCTCTCTGCCTCACCAATCCTGTCGCAACTAGGTGGCGTTGCAAGCATGCTGAAATAGAGAAGGCTACTTGCGGCATCAACACGTGGGTGGAGTTTAGGAATGAACTTAGGAGGTAATTCTGTCCCGAGAATGTAGTACATCAAGCCAGAAAGAAGAAGGAATTGAAGCATGCCTTTAGGATTACATTGAAGAATTGTCCGAGCTCATGCTTCAAATACCTAACATGTGCGATGATGACTTAGTATTCAACTTCATCGATGGTCTCAAACCATGAGCGACCCTAGAGTTGCAATGTTGAGGTGTCAATGGCAAGCCATCTAACTCAAAATCCTTCGAAGATGATGAAAGTGAAGGTAGGGAAGCGAAATGGTCCAAGGACAAGGGTCCTTGTCTCGACACAAGGAGGGTGGAGGCAAACCACCTTTAGGCAAATAATGGAAGAAGGATACGAAGAAAGACAACAAGCCCAAAGGCGATTGCATCATTTGTGACGGGCCAAATGGGTCAAGGGTTGTACAAAAGGAAGTCACTTAACGCGATGCTCAAAGAGCGTGGGTTGCCTACAGTTACTCAACTCACTCAAGGTTAATTGGTGCCAGCTAGCAATAAGGATAGATCATTGATGTAGGTAGAGGCTCGCATCAATGGCTAGACAACTCAAGTCATGGGGGACACATGCGTGTCACACAACTTCATCAAGACAGAGGAGGCCAAGAGGTGTTAAAGACGGTGAACGCCAAAGCAAGGCCACTAGATAGCATTGCTCACGGGGTAGAGCTACACCCTTTCCACGTGGCATGGGAAGGTGGACTTAATGGTTTCACTCAATGACTACACCAGGTGTTGGGCATGGAGTTTCTACTGCAATTTAACATGGTACCACTACCCCGCTACAATGTGATATACATCTTGGACGGAGGACCTTGCATGTTTCCAACATTGACCAAACCAAACTCTAGTTCCAACCTTCTCTCTGCCATGCACTTCAAGATGGGGTTCGACAAGGAGGAAGAAATGTACACTCAAGGAGGCACCAAATAGAACTTGTGGAAGAAGAGGTCGCGGAAACTTCCAAAGAGCTACCAAATGACATTGTCAAAGTACTTGTGGAGCACAAGGATGATTTGCCACCCAATTCACCACAAGGCTTCCACTACGGAGGGAGCTGGACAGCAAGGTCAAGTTATAATCTAGTGCTGACCAGCATGATTGGACCAAGCTGTTTGATGTGGCACAATCCTTATACAACTTGCAATGGAATGAGATGACAAACCATGGTCCATTTGACATGGCGATGGGGCAACAAACGCCCACTCCACACACTAGGGTGACTAGCTCTACGAGGCGTAGTCTATTGACATATAAGATTGCCAAGCAATGGAATGATCAAATGGATGAGGGCAGACTGAGTGGAGGCAAGTCAAAGAAGGCACCAATGCGTATCATAAAAGCTTGTGAGAAGGAGGCAGAGTGGATTTCGGCGGACAAGACGACATGGCGAAAGCACCTAGCTCCACCTCATGAGTACTTGGTAAAATGGAAGGGGCTACCCTACAACAAATGTAGTAGTGGAAGCATTGTGGCAATTCAAGGGGAAGATCCGTGACTTCCAAGAAGAAGACATGATGAGGGTGTCGTTACATTAGGTAGGGGAGAATGTCATAGGCTATGTTACATGGACTCATTGTTTTAAGGCAAAGTAGCCATGTCGACATGACACAACACGACATGGGTGCGGGTGTGAGACCTGTGTCAAACTCGGCTTTGTTTTCTTAGACACAGCTGGGATGAGCTATTTATAGCGGCAGCGCCATTGTCGCCAGAGGTTGCAAGCCTCTCTGCTTTGGTTGACAGAGTGTCGATCTCGCTCCATTTTCGGCACCACTGGGGCTTGATTGTTGAACTCCAAGATCCATATACTACCGGCATGCAACAAACAAAGCAGCTTTTTGACATCTTTAAAAAATTGTATGCATAGGTTCTCTGCCTCCTTGTTGATTTTAGAGAGAACTAAGAAATACAAAAATAGATGCAAGAAATAGAAAGAATTTAGAGAGAGAAATTGTATAAGATTCTTAAAATTCCCAAAAACAAGGAACAAATCTGAGTGAAAGATTTTACTATTAGTAATAATGGTCTTTGCTCTTCACGTAGCTCGAGATAATTGGGAGGTGTGTACAATTTGAGACTGCAAAATACAGATAGAGATATTAAGGTGCTACACAATTGTACATTATCTTTTCTTGGGTTTGGTTAATGGGCTGGACCCAAATAAATAAACAAAAATTTGGGCCTATTAATAAACTTTACTCAGCCATAAAAGTTTGGGCCTTCTAGTGTTTTATAGCTGGCCAACATCTCTTTTAAAATTAGGGCTGATATGTGGTTTATCTATCCATATGTTTGATCCATAAATTTTATATAAAAAAAACCTTTTTACTCATGTTTATATATACAAAATCTATTGAGCTAATACTAATTAGCCTGCTCAGAGCTCAATGACTCAATGTGACAGAAAAATGAAACTTCAAAAATTGAACCTGCAGTCAAAAAAACAGAAACCTGCTGATGCAAAGACAGATTGAGCAAACTAAGCCATCCAAGTATGCAGGTGCTGTCATGGCACAAAAAGTAGCTTATACCAGCAATGCTATCTACCTCAACTAACTACAAGTCAACCACCCTTCATGTCAAATAAGACTATTACAGTAATCCAACATAATTCAAATACCAAGTTATCTAATGGAAGATGCAGTCATCCAAAAAAAGTTCATGACTGCACGACTCAAATTCTGTTCACTACTCGAAAAGTATATTAGTGAAGCTGAAAGTCAAAAAGCAGAGACAGTGAGATTGAAATCCGTTCCTGCAAATACAAATAACATAGAAATGAAACCAAGCATTAAAGGAACTGAATGGTACAGTTAATGAAATAGCAATTAAGTGATGTAGTAAAATTGGTTTTATCAAATGCTAGACAAGGATAATATTTGACCTTGGGCTTGAGGTTGAGGTTGATTCTGGAAAAGCAAAAAAAGTGATGCACAACAGTTAAATTCAGATTTAATAAACAGTTTGTATTGGATAGACATAATTATAGAATTAATTTTAAAATATTACCTGCTGCGTCATATTGTTCGAATTGCTCAATTTCATCCATTGCATACCGAAGAGAAATTGAGACTGCTTTGAAGACAATTATGTATACATATAAAAACCTCTAGCATAGGAGATAGTAAACTACGGAATGGATCAAGTATAATACTACAACTTTAATATTGCAATCCCAAGTGTAGGATGTCGCGAAGTAATATATCTCGGTGAGTCTGAGGTCGAATCCATAGGAACCAGTTTGTTCAAAGAAATGACGAGCACTCAAATAAAATAAAGACAGTTTGATTTTGAATGTTGATAGTGATTGGACAATATAGGAAAAATTAATTAGCTAAGAGAAAAATTGGGGTGATTATAATAGAAAAAGGTGCTAAGGCATCAAGGATCCTCCACCCTCCACCCTCCACCCTCCACCAATACTTTCTTTAAAATATTTCAAATTCAATTTGTATAACTCAATTGAGACATATATAAAGGGTATTCTCAATCGGAAGATAAAGATGATTATTTTATATAAAAATTAATTCTAAAAGATTGATTATTTTGACTAATTGATTATACCATAAAAATTTAGTTATTTTATTCGCAGAGAATATCAAGCTTCTATCGTGCCCGGAGCTTAGGATAGAACAAGAGATTGTACAGAACAAAAACTTTTCTCAAATAGATAAACCAATCAATCAAAGTAATCTGACATTGAAAACTATGATTGAATCATTAAGTATTTATAAAGAAACCATTGGGGTTTTACCACTAACCTTAGCAAAGAAAATTAGAACACCTTGAAAACAAAAGAAAATAATATCTATTGAAGTGAAATGTTTTCTAGAATGATCTAGGAAGCACGGATACGGGATACGGGTATGATACGATGCGGATACGGTGATATGACAAAATTTGAAAAACTAGGATACGGTTACGACGGGGATATGTTCGTAAAAAATATTATTTTTACAATTTTTAGTAATGTAGCATGCATAAAAATAAAACTTAAAGCAAAAGACAACTTGATAAAAAAAGAAAGGTTCCTACAAAGCTAAGAGTCTTCAAGGTCAATAGTTTCAATTTATTCCCCTTCATCAGTGAATATCACAGCTTCCATATTTGGTTCATCAAGAGAAAGACTTGCAATTTCAAGTAAGCCTGCACTCTCCAATGAATCAAAAGCATCTCCACCAACATCCCATAACTTGGTTTCTCCTTCAATGTACTGTCGACTTCTCCTTTATAGGAGACGAAGATTGTTGTGCACAAAAACCAAATCTTCAGTACGACGTGGTGTTATTTTGTTTCTTTTCATGGAGTGAATAAAGGAGTAGGTGCTCCAATTCCTTTCACAGCATGATGAGGAACATGGCTGGCTAAGCAATTTTAATGCTAAAGATTGAAGCATAGGAGCAGGAGACCCATGCGTAAACCACCAAATAAGTGGATCCAATACCCCTCTTATCAATCTTTGAGTCAAAATCTCCAAACATATCCAAACCTCTTGAAAACTTGGCATATTCCACATGTACAACCCTTCTCTCCTCTAAATTTGGAAAGTATTTCTTGAAGCACTTGTTTCTCATTCTTGAAATTTCATCATCTCTATGAGGAGGGACACGATTGGGATTTTCATTGAGCCACGTTGAACTATAATACCTAGATTACAACATTAGAAAGTTTCAAAATTAAATCATTAAAAGATGAATGCCAACAAAAAAAATCTAACTAGTAAGAGTATGAATTAAGTTACTACCTCGGATTCAAAGAATGTGTAAGACAATGAAGAGGAGTGTTACTTTTGGCCCACCTCTTAACTAGTATATTGTGCACAACGGAATAAAAGATTGATTCCTCATAATCTAGCTTCCCTTCATGCCTAAAGATGCTTGCCTTCACCTTTTCAATCATGGTGTCCCACATTTCATAGACTAGGCATGATTTGTCAGTGTCACAAAACCTAAGCATCTCATAGATAGGCAATGTAAAAGACAAATTGTAATCAATCGTATCCCACCACACATCATTCAATCATTTTTCCTTCACAGATGCTGCTTTCCCAACATCGTCTTCTTTGTAAGAAACCCACTGGTCACTAATAACCATTGATTGGAAGCTACACTTTATAAGTTTAAACCTTTTGAGCATGACAATGGCAAATGCAAAACGTGTGTCCGCAACAGCAAGCAACTTCAAGGGTACAAATTCATTGAAAATAGCTAGCCGCATGGAATGGTTCATGATGAAGTTTTTGATAAACAGGTGGTACATAATCTGTAATGACTTGAATGACATTCTAATGTTCAACTTCTTCAATTGCTTGACTAATTAAGGTGGAAATAAAAAACTTGTCTTTGTGCTCACCTTCACAATTACCAGCTTTCAAGAGCACTGCCCCAGTACAAATTCATTGAAAATAGCTAGCCGCATGGAATGGTTCATGATGAAGTTTTTGATAAACAGGTGGTACATAATCTGTAATGACTTGAATGACATTCTAATGTTCAACTTCTTCAATTGCTTGACTAATTAAGTTGGAAATAAAAAACTTGTCTTTGTGCTCACCTTCACAATTACCAGCTTTCAAGAGCACTGCCCCAGCTTTTGATGCTCCCATAAAATTAATAAGGGGCCTTCTTTGAGAATCAGTCCATCCATCTGAAACAATACTCAACTCCTTTTCCTTCCATGATGCTCTAATTGGCTCCAACAACCTCTCTACATTAGCCCTTTCCTTTTGAAGCAATGTAGTCCTTAACAAGTTATAACCAGGTAGTACATAATCAGGAATTGGGTTGTTGGCAGCAAATTGAAAAGCACTAACATAATATGGGTTCCTTGATAAATGAAAAGGTAACTTCGCTGAATAAAACATGCGAGCAATCTCAGAATGCAATTGTTCCCGAATAACTAGGTTGAATGCCTTTGCTAGAGCAGAAGTACCAGTAGCCTTCCTTTTTCTTGGCTCATACCCCTCCATCCTAAATCCTCCAGTATCTAAAGGCCCTGAACATGTTGAAGTAGATTGGCAAGTGGAAGGTGGTAAAGGAGCTTTTTTAGGTATAGCCATCTTTAACCTCTTCTCGGCTTCTTCAATTTTCCTTTGCATTTTAGCAAGGTGTTGCGGAGTCACTTTGGGGCACACTCTAATCCCATGGCCATAAAGTTTTTACAAATGTGCCTTGACCATAAAGTATGACCCCTTGTACTCATTTTGACAGTAATTGCATTTAAACTTGGTATTACCACCTCCTTCTCCCATTTTTTCTAGTTTTGTAACATAACACCAAAGAGGAGCATGATCATCTTCTTCCATTGGTGCATCACTTGTTGAACCTAAACTTCCCGTACCCAAACTCATTTCCTAAAATTTATAAATTTGGTAAAGAAATAAAACAAAACATTAATGTAGTTATCTTTTGGCATGAACATCAAAAAAAAATTCATCAATTCAATTAAATTTCAGCAATTCCAACAATATAGCATCACCCATAACAACCATAATGCAATTCAAATTAGAGGAGGGGGGGGGGGGGGAATTTACAAAGTTCATTTATTTATTTATTTGCTTATAAGAAATTAATTTATGGTGTTTAGTTGCAATTGTAAATTATAATTTATTTGATTTTTCAGGTAATTTGGCCGAAAAAAGACAATGTATTTTTTTGAACTACATGATGTGCTTTTTTTTTAGCATAATTGAAATCCTTAAATATGTATGAACAAATAAAGTGACATTTTTTTTTTTAATTATAATTTTTGAGGACATTTTTTTATATTTTTTGCACAAAAAATAAATGTGACAATTTATTTAGCCAAATAGGTTTAATTTTTTTCATAACCAAACACATTTACAACTTATTTTAATTCTTTTAAACTAATAATCTAAAATTCTAGAAGTATAAAAGCTAACATATAAATGATATCAAATGGGGCCAAAACAAGACTATATACTTAAAAATAAAAATAAATGCGTATTATAAAATCAGGAGATTGAAATGGAGAGCGAGACGATGGAGGGAGAAGGAGAGACGAACGAGAGGGAGAGAGAGAGAGTGAGTGAGATTGAGCGAGATTTGTCTAGACCAGAGAGATCAAGCGAAATCTGTCCAGACCAGAGAGAGAGAGACAATGAGATCGAGCGAGAGGGAGAGAGGGACGAACCTGATCGACGACGACGACGACCCTGATTGGCGAACCTAGGGCTTGGTTGGTTGATAGAGACTCCTCCTCCTCCTCCTTTGCTGTTGTTGTTCGCGACCTAGGGCTTGGTTCATTGATTTTTTTGTTTAATTTTGCATTACTCTTTGTTATTTTATAGTTTGACCCCCATTATAAGTTTTTAAAATTATTTTTTTGCCCGGCCGTATCGCGTATCCCAAACGTATCTGAAATTCAAAAAATTAAAAAAAAATAAGATACTTCTCTGCCGTATCTAATACGTATCCCGCCGTATCGGACGTGTATCCGTATTCGATACGTATCCGACATGCGTACGGGGGCCATTTCGAAGTATCCGTGCTTCATGGAGAATGATCCTCTCCTTAATGGATTTACATGTATTTATAGTGAAATACTGTTGAGGCAGTATTCTTCCTGCAGGTTCTTGCATCATCCTTCCAATTAGCTATTGATCCATGCATCATCCATCCATTAGCTTTGCTTCATGCCATCATTCATCCGATTGCATTTGAAGCCCACGTGAGCCACCTTTTCTAATTGACCATGCTACCTACTGAGAAAAGAAGTTTGCTTGATCAATTTGACTTCTTTTTCTTCATTTCCTTTTTTTTAATTGCTAATCAAATCCAAATCTTCATTCTATTTGCAAATTATTTTGCAAAAATTAAAACTAAATAATTAAACTTGCTACTAAAAATAAAATGAGAGAATTAATTTAATAAAGGGGGAATTTCAAAACAGTGGAACAGACAAAAATTATAAAAACCATGTGGGGTGCAAGTAGTTTTGTGATGGTGTGCAAGTGAAAGGTTGTGGGGGTACAAGTCACTTGCACCTCTCCATGTTTGTGTAAATATCTTTTTTTTTTTTTTTCTCCCGTTGGGGTGTAATTCCCCCTTTAATAAAAGTGTATTAATGATTAAAAAGAACAAAATAATTATACACTTTTAACCATTCATCATAAGCAATTGTAGAGACAGGCATTGTTATGGCATCACATGCTACTTGAGATAGCACTGGATACTTAAAAGAATTGGCCTTCCATCATTCCAATATATGAAAATTATCATCTTTAGAACCTTCACAGTGGTCACGCAAGTCATCGTAATACTTATCCACTAAGGACCTTCATAAACCAGAATATGTCGCCTCCAAAAAAGAACTAAATTGAGAAGCAATGAGATGTGGATCATCACAATCATCATATATCCTCTTCTTGGATGCTTCGCTCAGATTAGACACTTGGACACCGCGTGAATCATAATACTCATATAATTGAGTCAAACAATCCTTTACCTGATCTATCATCTCATTCTCCACTTACTCAACAACTAATTGTCAAAACCAAAATTTCAAATTTTTCATTATTTTACAAAGATCAAGCACTGCACCAACATACATTGGTAGATTTATTTTTTCCCATTCCCCTCAATATTTGTCAAATTTTGCTTTCATGCTTTGCGCCATTGTAGACAAAACATTGTCTTTTGTTTTTATTTTTTTAATTTTCCTGATTAATTGCTTTTTGTTTGAATCTATATTACATGGACTTGGGTAAAAGTATCAGGTGTGGGTGCGTATCTAAGCGTGAGACCTTCATAAACTTAAATTAGGATCTTGGGATATACATATCCAAAATTAGATATGGGTACGGGGACACGTCATGTACAAACACACACATATATATGCGTGTTGTGTAATATTCTATTGTAAATTATGTAGAATTTTACCACAAATTGAATAGGATTCAAGAAAAGTATGAAATTTTTATTTCTAATTCATAATATTGCTTTACTGGCAAATGTGAGTTTTTTCTTCTTCAAATATTGTAACAAATTAAAGTATCTGAGTGTCTGAATTAGGTACGGGTGTCAGACATATATCCCACACCTTTACCCTTGTCATATCTGGTAGACACGGGTATTTTTGGGGAAATAGAAGAGTCCATGTAACACAAGTTTGAATGACAAACAACTCATCAAAGAAACAATTAGAAGTGACGAACAGAGACCTGGAAAACTGAACTGTTTGGTTGCATTGTGGAAAAGTCTTGAGAATTTTAGAAAAAACCTGCAGTTGTTCTAATCACTCTTAGTTGGAGGTCCTGATGACTTCATTTTCCACTTTCCTTTGCCTCACTCATTCTTCCAAAGTCTTTCTCAAACTTCTCAGTGGCATCTAGCATTAAATAGGTGGAATTTCACCTAGTTGGTACATCAAGGCACAATGGACTCTTGGACTCAATTTTTTGTTTCTCTACAGGCTTCTTAAAAAGGTCAAGCAGCCTATTGGGTGAGATCAAACTTCTCAGTGGCATCCAACATTAAATAGGTGGAATTTCACCTAGTTGGTACAATTAAGGCACAATAGATTCTTGTAGTCAGTTTTTTGTTTCTCCAGACACTGTTAAAATGCTCAAGCCTATTGGGAGAGGACCTCACATACCTCAACATGTCATACCTCACATACCTCAACATGTTAAAATGCATGTAGTTCTTTCAATTCAAACCATCACTCACAATAAGATTAAGAATATATCTATAACAACGCATATATAAAATCATGGCCCAATATAATGCAGCTAGCAGCCGTGTGTGCTTTGTGGACAGTTTGGACAGAACGCAATAGGATGGCCTTCAAGGATGATGAGTTATTGTTGTGCAGCTCAAAAGGATCCTTCATCCTCTTTCTATTTTTTTGGTTGAGAGAGGGTTTCCCTTTCTCTATTGGGTAGTTCATAGGAGATTTGTATATGTTTATGGTCCTATAGTTTTTAAGTTACTGCGTTCTGGCTTTTCTTTTTGAGTGTACAGGGTTTGCCCCCTTAAGGTGTTTTTTGGTAATATACTTCCACTTGTTAAAAAAACAAAAAAGGAAGAACGATAGAAATGTTTGGACTTTTCTTGTTCAGGCTAACCTGATATTTTTTTTTATCACTGAACATTTGAGAGGATTTTCTGATGGTCTGATTCATAGAGGAGAAAAAATTGTTCTTTTTGTTATCTGTTGGATGCTGAGGAGGTACCGTGATTGTGTTTGTGTCCTTCGAACACAAGGTTCTTTCGAGATAATCTATGTTCTCTTCTCCATTTGTTGTACTGTCAGTTGCATAAACAACTTGCTTTGACATGAAGTTTTAAGTTGAACTCTGTGATAATCCCTGATGCATTGGAATGAACCTAATTGATAGATTTGGTGAGAAGAAATGAGATGTTAGGCTGATAAGTGATTTCATGGTTCTGTACAATTTAATGATATTTAAGGCCTCTCCTAGTGTAATACTCTATAACTATTTTGAATCTATTTTATTGTGTTTGGATCATGGATTTGGTAAAGGGAAAGGAAAAGATGAGAGAAATGTGAATGAAATATAAGTTAATTATTTTCTCTATTTCCTTTCCTTTTCCTTTGTCTTTCCAATTCCCTATCCAAATTTATGATCCAAACAGAGTTTTGGATAATTTCAGTTCTTTGATACTAAATAGGTTCCTCATCTGTCCATAATGTGAATACCAATCTAGTATGTTTAGGACTCCCTCATTGGACCGGCTTTGGGTTTTTCCCCCTTTTACCCCCTCTGTTTTGATTAAAAAACCTATGGCTCATTCCAATTAAATCATGCATAAGAGATTATTGGGAAGGTGTCAATCAGTGAAGATGCTTAAACCATGTTATGCCAAAGCAGAAATCTTGGAATTCTTGTGTTTTTTGTGGAATTAAAAGAGTCCAAAATGGCAATTTATTATAATGACTGCAGAGTAGTGAGGAGATAATAAAATGAAGAGGGATTTCTTAGAGACCTTCTAATTGGCTAATAGTTTTGAGAGACCTTCATTTTAATAATGTTAAACAATCTAGCACTTAATTTTCATAGGGATAAAAAGAGTTGTCTTGATGGATTCACCACCATGGTTCAAAGCATTGATGAGCTCTCACACAACTTGATATCAGATGGAATTTTGTGATATTCTACACACTTAACAGTTCAAAGAAAAAATTAAATGAATCAAATCAAGCCCAAAGCAATTAATGTAGTGACTAGGCCATGTAATCTCCTTCTAAATCAAGATTCTATCGCGTAATTATCATTGAGAAATTCCCAAACCTTTTATGTACGTTAACCATTTCAACAAAGAAGAAGAAGAATTAGAATTTGTATCCATGTGCTTCATGAACCATCATATACCTCGTATTTTTGCATTTCAAATGTGACTTTTAACTCTGAAATTTGAAAACCAAGTAGGAAAAGAAAAAGAAAAACACTACTTAGATACAAACTTGGGCTAGACAACTCCAAGAAGCATGAATTTCACTGAAAACTAGCTTTCTGTTTATCCAGAAAGGAAGTAATACAAAAAATAAACCTAACTTTTTTAATAATCCTTACATTATGAGGGGGGATTGAGAGGAAAATATCTTGTCTGCAGAGACTGTAGAATACTTTAAGGTCATGTTTGATTCACAAGATTAATAGTGAAGTATTAATAATCCTATTAAATTAGTGTGGTATTCACTATCCAATTGGATTAATATCCATTGAATTAATAATCTCACCCCTACCCATTACTAATAATCCTACAAATTTGTTGGATTAATTATCCATTGGATTAATAATCCTAAACCAAAGTGTTAAAACAAACATAGGATAATTGGGCCCACGGATTAATAATCTCAATCCCATGCTCTAATCCACTCAATCAAACATGCCCTAATTAAACTGCAAGGCTGTATCAATCTCCTTTCAGTTAAGATTTGATTGCTTAATTTTCCGGAGGAATGAATTGACACGGTTTTTCGACGAGAGCAGGTTTTGGCTTGGAAAAATGAAGAAAAACGATTTTATAGGTTATTAATTGTTGACAGTGCCTCAAAAAATTAATTTGCTTATATGCATTTGCATAACTATTGAAGATAATGGGGTGGGTTTCCAGTAACAAAGCCCACCCGAACCCCAGTAGGACAGGTTTAAAGTGCAGGCAGATCATTTAATCCTATGTCTTATGTTATGTGTGCTTGCCTATTCATATGATTACCCTTTTATGATCAGGCATATACAAGCTTGGCCATTGCTTCTCTCTCCTGGAGTTCATGCTGTAAACTAGGATTGATGTAATTTTTAACTTTGCAGAAGGGTTCCAAGGTTCAGGCGGCCAATGCGGTACAGACCATACTGATGATGGTGAATCTTGCTCTATTTGTGGCCCCGGCTGAGGATCCGATGTCTTGTTCAAGTAGTGGCCAACAGTCACAGAAGTTAGCTTATTATGATCGTATCAGTGTTTCTGTAACATGGAGGAATGGTGTTTTCATTAGAACTTGTATCATCATATGCATACCAAAAATGCAGACTTTCATTTTGTTTTTTCCTGTCCGATGTTTTTAGCTTGTAGGAGTAAGGGAGTTTAAGTTCTTTGGTTTCTTGCATTTACCTGCTTTGGAGAGAAAAAAAAAACGAAGATGCAAATAAACAAAATATTTGTAGTCAAAATGATTCTGAAATGTTTATGAATTGGAAGTCCTTTTTTTAGGTGTTTTTTTTTTTTTTTTTTTGGTTGGTGGGCAAACTTGGTAGATACCGTAGTAGCCTCTAGTGGGACTTGAACTGGATGAGGACAAAGCAGCTCATTGCCTTCCCATCCATCCGGATGGTGTCTTCGGTGATTCTGAAATCTGAGATTGGTAATATTATGTTGGGTTAATCACCTTTTTAGTCGCTCAAAATATGCAAGTTGTCATTTTGGCCTTCAATGTTCAAATTGTGTTAATTTAGTCCTTAATTTATCTCTGGAGAATGGGTTCAAATGTTTGTCAATTTGTGATCTATTTTTGTAATGCTTTGATGAAGAGATGGTGGATCTTTACACAGCTTTGTATGCAATTTCTATGATCATATACCTGAAATGCAGATATCAAGGTTAAATGAACTTTAAGGTAGGTTGCCATGGTTGGAGCTGTACCAATCTCAGTTTTAGGAAGTAATCAATCTTGCAATTGAAGAGGAATACATATGGAAATGCATTGTCCATAAGTGCTAATGCATGGTGCTGTATATAGAACCTTTTTCTGTGTGGATGCAAGTAGTATTTTTAGAACTTGAGATGGTGGATCTTAAACTATTGCAGCTTATTTTTGGTGAAAATAGGTTGAATTTTAAAAGCTGGCCCAAGGTTGCTTCTCAGCTTACGGATTATGCAGGCAACTGTTACACCATAAAAACCATCACATTACATTCCTAATTACATTTAAATTACATTTTTTATACCTACATAAAATTACATTTAAATTTTTTTTTTTGGCACTCTGCTATCAATTGCTGCCACTTTTGCTGCTAGCATTACCCACTTCCTAGCACCCTCCACTCCGCTATTCTCCATCCCCATGACACCGCCCCCCACCTCTCCCTAGATACACCATCTCCAAGCCTCTTACTTTCTTCTCTCATCATCCACCGCCTCTCCTTTTACTGCCGTCGCCCTGCACCTCTTCATTCTTCTATTTAGATCAAAATCCATGCAATGAAGAGGATGGGGATGGGGATTGCGAGGACTAGTCTGTGATGGTTGCAGGGTAGGGAGGGGTTGTGATGGATAAGGTGATGATTGTAGTTGTTGGAGTAGGTGGTGGGGATGGATGTATGGGGATTGGGAGGACTAGTCTGTGATGGTTGCAGGGTAGGGAGGGGTTGTGATGGATAAGGTGATGATTGTAATTGTTGGAGTAGGTGGTGGGGATGGATGTATAGTTAGGAGTTCAAAAATTCAAGGAAATAGACAGAACATGAGATGTTATTGATGCTTATATTTGGAATGATTAATGATGTAATGAGATAAAATAAAATTTTTAAATTTTACGATGTGTAATTAGAAAATGGGATGAGGATAATATTTGTTGGGTAAATTAACATTTTAGAGGCATTGTCTGGTAACGCTTTCATTCATTGTTTTTGTTGTGTTAAAATTTGTCTTGTAAAAATTTTTTGCCCCTCATTATTTGAAACTACATTGGTAAATATGAAAGGTGATTTTGGTAAGGTTTATGGTTTTATTGTTTTGTAATATGAAAGGTGATTTTGGTTTCACTGCTTGTTTTTGACAATGAAAATAATATTAAATGGATGGTGTTTAATTTTTTTTTTTTTTTATAAATATAAATAGAAAGTTATAAATATAACCGTTATCAAACAGGCTCTCTATATAATTTTTTCGTTTTATAAAAAATCATTTACTTTTATATTAAATTTGTCCATATAATGGAGGAGAAAGTACTATATTTTCCTAGTGTGAAAAATTGTATATTTTCCTAGTGTGAAAAATTGTATCTTCATAAAATAAATTATATAAAAAGCACTACAAGATTTGTGAAGTATTGTTATTTTCTAAATAAGTATCAATTTTTATAGAAAAGTTAACACAAAAATAAAATAAACATAGTATCATTTTTATAGGTGTTTATTTTAAAATGAAATATCTACATTGACCATTGAGGGATGTCTTTAAATGCACCCTAAAAGTTTGTTACACATCCCATTTCTTAATATGCCCCACTCTTAAACATATCCCCACCAAGCCACCCTCTTAACCACCTTCGCCGCCTCCACCATTTCTCTCTTGGAGGGTTGTTGACCTCTTTCATTCCTTCTCGTCACCACTATCTTCATCTTCTTCCCTAAACTCTAGATCTAGAGTTCGGAGCAAGAAATGAACGGGAAAGGGGTTTGCAACTGGGCTAGGGGCGGGGTTGGGGAGGAGGTGGTGACAATGGAGAAGGGCAGAAGAAGAGGGAAGAATAGAAGGTTACTGTAATAGAAAGGGGGCTAGGAGAGGGATGACCAGAGGTAGGGTTGGGGTTTAGTCATTTTGTTAGAGTGGTAAGATATTATTTTATTTTATTTTATTTTTAAAATGAAGTGTCCAATCAAAATTTTGGATTGCATTTTAAGCCACCACGATTGAGCCATGATCTTTGTAAATAAGATTGAGCCATGTTCTTTGTATAAGATTTTTTTGTTTGAAAATAAATACTCTTCAAAATGTAAAAAAAATTATCCCTATATTATAATAATTTTTCTATTTCATTATTAAATTATCAATTTCGTCAGACTTCATTTGGGATGTAGGTTGATTTTTTAACTATTTTAATCTGCAGCTAAAAAACTTCGTTTGTGATGAGTTTTTTTACTTTTTTGATTTTTGTAAGAGAAAAATGAAAATAATTATGATTTGGATGTGACATTTTTTAGCTTAGACTAAAAAACTTATTTTGTTTTTTTATAACTATTTTATCTCCAATCCACCCCGACCGAACTTTCCAAAACAGTGTTTAATCCCTAAAGTTTCTACTTTTTGTTCATGTGATCTAATTGATGACGATTATATAAATTAATAATTTTTGGAAGCCTAATTTAATGAAAAAAAGTTATTTCAAAATTTGAAAATTTTAAATCATACAATAAAAAACTTACTTTTCTATTTGTTCTGTTAAATAAAAAGATTGTAATAAGGGGTATTTATAATTTCTAAAATAGTTTGTATTTCAAGCAAATCTTAAAAGCATATTTATAATTATTCAACAATTTAATAATTTTTCATCATTCCCTTTTTTTTTTAAACTTATTTTATACGAAGACTCCTCAATTATTAACAAATATTATTTTATTTCTCATATATGAAGTTTACATTTTAATTCTTTCAATTATAAAAATATATGTATTACTTTCACCTCCTTCATATCACTTCCACAAAAAAATATATACATATATATATATATATATATACGATTTTCATAATTGAAACTTAGGCTATGTTTGGGAAAAGAGGTATTGTAGTAAAAAAAATCATTATAAATTATCATACAATTCTTTTTATTTTCTATATATTTTTTCATAAAAAATAAAAAAATGAACTAAATTAACCAATTCTTAAGCGGACTCTCAATACGCGCAAATACGTAGTGTAATAAATCCTCTTTTTTTTTTTTTTTGGAAAATATTTGAAACTTCAATTAATCTCCTACAATTTAATCCGCAATAATTTGATTTGATAAGTGTCAATTTTAATTGATTATAGGCTCAATAATATAATATACACCACTCTTATCATATCATTGTAAATGTATTTGCGGGTATAAAATATGAGTCTCTAGTATTGTTATTCTTTTTTCTCTCTCAACTTGATTTTTCTGAAAAAAAAAAAAACCTTGCACTCCATTTGGTTTAATTTTTAAATTAACTCTTGGATTGCAAAAAATCAAAAAACATGTTTTAGTTTACCATTTTTGAAAATTATTTTGAAAATTGTTTATTTTCTCTCCTTTCACCCTTTTTTATTTTATTTTAATACACATCAATCAATTTTCTCTCTCCTCTTTCCTAACTATCTTCTCACATTCTATGCATTAAATAATTAATTTTTCTCTTATAATCACCTATTTAATTAAAAATAAAAAATTATAAGCATTTTAAAATTATTTTTAAAATTCATAACTAAATAAAGTTTTATATTTCAAAACTAATTTCAAAAACCAAACGGAGCCTTGATTTTTCTTTTCCGAGGAAGAACAGGTCTAGCTGGAAACCCGAAGACCTCTGAAACAGGTGAAGTTAGGGTTTCACACCTATGGCTTCTAATCAGGAAACCGACCCTTCGGCCAACACCCCATCCTCGTAAAGATTCTCTCTCTCTCTCTCTCTCTCTCGTTTAACTCTCCGTTTGGTCGCCCAGAAAATTGGAGGTCTTCTGTTCTTTTGTTTTCTTTTTCCCCCTTTTCTCTGCTACCAAACGAAGTAAATGTCTTGATTGCTGCTCTAATTTCTATAATTATATGTTTTTCTCTTTAATTTTCTGTTAATAGTAACTAAATATGTACTGTTTCAGGCCGAAAATCATATACAAGGATCCAGATGATGGACGCCAACGGTTCTTGCTCGAACTTGAATTTGTGCAGTGTCTTGCTAACCCCACCTACATCCACTGTATGCTTTAAGAACTTCTCAAATTCCTATATTATTGTTGCATTGAGTGCCTATTTTCTTTGGTGAAATTCATGCATATTTCGCAAACCTGTCAATAAGAACTATGGTTTGTACTAACCTGCTTCAATTGTTTTTATGCTATGTATTGCATCAAAGGTTTTTCTTGTTTGGACTGATCAGTCATGTGGTATGTTGCCAGCAAATACTAATACTCTAGCGAATTATGTATTGCACGCATGGTACATTTCTGCTCCAAAATGGTATAGTTAGTGTTCCGAAATGATTTCAAAAGTTTTTTTTTCAATATGTTTCCTTAAAGACATTCTTAGGAGGAAAAACATCAAATATAATGATTTAAATTCTGAGGTGAGTTAAGTTTTGATAAAACAAAACATCAAAAATAGGTTATAATGCTCATATAAATATTTTGTTATTTGAAGAAAAAAAGAAGAAGAAAGAAACGAAAGAAAATAGAAAAGAAATAAAAACCCTATATTACTCTACAAGTACCTTAAATTCGCAAGTGTAATATATACAAGTCTACCCCCTGAGAAGTACGGACACGTGACATGACATAGACATGCGGACACATTGAGGACACGTTCAAAACATATATTTTTATTATATGTATATGTTAAATATTTAATATATATTTTATGTCCAATATTTAATTTTATCAAATTTATCAACTTTAAGTATGCTATTTATTTTAATTTTTTTGAAAAAAGTAGTATTTAGTGTGTCCCTAGTGTATCCTCAATGTGTCCCTAGCGTATCCTCAACGTGTCCCAATGTGTCCGCAACGTGTCCAAAGTGTCCCGGCGTGTCCAATTCTTTTCAGCGTGTCCGACATGTGTTCAGCGCATGTCCGTGTCCGACACCTGTACGCGACCTCTGGAGAGGTGTCCGTTCTTCATAGTATGCCCCTATCATACCACATTTTAGAGTATGTGGTATAGTTAGTGTTTCGAAACGATTCCAAAAGTTTTTTTTTCAATATAATTCCTTAAATACTTTCTTAGGAGGAAAAACATCAAATATAATGATTTAAATTCTGAGGTGAGTTAAGTTTTGATAAAATAAAACATCAAAAATAGGTTATAATGCTCATATAAATATTTTGTTATATGAAGATAAAAGAAGAAGAAAGAAATGAAGAAAATAGAAAAGAAATAAAACCATATATTACTCTACAAGTACCTCAAATTCGTAAGTGTAATATATACAAGTCTGCCCCCTAAGAAGTACGGACATGGACACGTGACACAACACGAACATACGAACACGTAAATTCTCAAAAAATACAGGACACAACACATTGAGGACACGTTCAAAACATATATTTTTATATTTTTATTGTATGTATTATTTTAAATATTTAATAAATATTTTATGTCAAATATTTAATTTTATCAAATTTATCAACTTTAGGTATGCTATTTATTTTAATTTTTTTTGAAAAAAGTAGTATTCAGTGTGTCCCTAGAGTATCCTTAGCGTGTCACTAATGTGTCCTCAACATGTTCACAGCGTGTCCCAACGTGTCCGTAACGTGTCCAACTCTTTTCAGCTTGTCCGACACGTGTTCGGCACTTCTCCGTGTCTGACACGTGTCGGACACCTATACACGATCTCTAGAGAGGTGTCCGTACTTCATAGTCTGCCCCTATCGTACCATATTTTAGAGCATGTGGCGTACCACATTCTCGTTCCTGTTCCATGTACCAAAACGATCCACTTTCCTAGTAACATAGTTACTGTATTAGCATTCAATTGAGCAAAGAAAAGCCAAACAATGATTTGGTTAGGAGGATACCAATAGTGGAGCCGCAGTTGCAACTTGCAACACTGGCCTGTAGTTTAAAATTATGTGTCTTTAATATTTGTTGTGAAGAAATGTAAAATGTAATAATCTTAGAAATGTCGATGAAGCTATCGCATTGCGTGGATTAATTGACTATGTTTCCTAGTTGGACAGCCTCACTTCATTTAGTTCTGCCACACAACAAATGTGTAAGAGTTCAAAATTTTGTACTTCTATATAATTGATGGCATTGATATAGCGATGAATTCCACAGTTGTCAAATATTGTGCTGTGTAACGCATTGATTTCTGTACTTTGATTATTGTTTATTGTATTTCATGATATTGTAGTTTGTTATTGTAAGACAACCTTGAATTTTTGCTGCAGATTTGGCTCAAAATCGCTATTTTGAAGATGAAGCTTTCATTGGCTACTTGAAATACCTTCAATATTGGCAACGACCAGAGTACCTTAAGTTTATAATGTGAGCTTATTTTCAAAATTCATGACCATCTAATATTTGTTTGTCTTGTGTTAATTGACCTGGGGTAGCAACACAGTGATCCCTTATCTGTTGGCTTATTTTATCTTATATTTTAAATTTATGTACTCATTTTGTTCTTGCTTTTGTGTTTTTTTTTATGATCACAGGTATCCACATTGCCTATTCTTTCTTGAGCTTCTCCAAAATGCAAATTTCCGGAATGCAATGGCACATCCTGGCAACAAGGTTACAGTTTAATCATTTTGTTTATCCTTTCCGTCTTTTGGTTTTCTGTACGTGTGTATGTGTGGTATATTATATCCAATGATCAAAGGAGTGTAGTTTATTTTTTCTTTCAACTCTACTTTATTTTATAGCGTGATTTTTCTCACACTATTACTAATGACTCACAAAAAAGGAGCATGTTGTGTTGGTAGTAAACACTAAAAGGGAGAACACATATTTGTATTGACTGAAATTCCATGGTGGCTTTCTGATTCGTCAGGGTTTAGTAGCATGATTAGATTAAACGGCATGCATTATCATTTCAAAAATGTTCTTTTAGGTTGCTTTCTAACAAGTATCTTAAAGTCCCTTTTGGCTGTTACATATTTATTGTATCCTAATCATAATGTGGCCAAAGGAGATGATTTTAAGTAGTATGTGGCAGATTATTTCCTTTGCTTTTCTCCTCATATTGCATAAATATTGGATATTGCTCTTTACAAAACAATGGTGATTTAGATTTCAAACTACTAAAAAAATAAAAAATAAAGAAAAGAAGAAGAAGAAGTTAATATTATTAGCATTGATTAAGAGGATGCTTTTGTAGCATAATGTTACCATAGAAGCATGAGTAGCTGGACTGAAGAAGTGGATGGGCTCTAAAGCATCTAATATTATTTTGCTTTTTCTGAAACTGTTAGGAATTGGCACACCGGCAACAATTCTATTTTTGGAAGAATTACAGGAACAACCGCTTGAAGCATATATTACCAAGGCCCCTTCCTGAACCTGTTGCTGCACCTCCAGCTTCTGTCCCACCTCCCATACCACCTACAACTATGCCTGTATCTTCTGTCCCTCTACCTGGTTCTGCTTCTTCTCCGGCTCTATCTCCTATGCAGTATGCCATTCCCCCTGGGTCTGCTCTTGCAAAGAATGATCCAAGAAATAGTGGGGTTGATCGAAGAAAGAGAAAGTATGTTCTCTTCCCTTTTTCTGCAGTTAACAATCTTAATTTGCTCTGCATGTTTATATCCTTAACCTTTTCAAAAGCTATAATGGTAAAACTTCTTCAATTGTTACATTAAAAGCAATTCAGGATAATTCTATCATATTTAAATATTTGTTTATTGCAGGAAAGAAGTATGACTAGACTTGTCATTTATAAGGAAGTGATAGATATTTCTCCATTAGTTGAGGTAATTTTGTTTTCAATCCCTTTGGTTAATGTTGAATCATAGGTAGCCAATAATTCCATGTTTAAAATTTTTAAATCATATTTGTGATTTCAATAGATAGATATATATGAAACTTGACGTGTATGGGGGTTTAACTTATTACAGAAGAGAAGAAAAAAAATGAAAAAGAAAGAAAATTGTCTTGGGAGCTACAAATTTAAAAATTCGTACTTTTGGTATTTTAAAGTTATACAGTATCTATGATTTCTTCTCCCCTTTCTATTTTCTTTTGTAGCAGTCATATTATAAATTAGAAATATTTGCTAACAAGAGTAACTAGGGTTTGTGTTAGCAAATTATATGAAGTTAGAATGATGTGTATTAGTCAACATCTGAGCTTTGATTCTTGATGTTTCCCTTAAATCCTTGAAAATGTATGTGTCAAGCTGATTGAACGGAGCCTGTTAATGTTCAGATCTACTTTCTGCATACAAAATTCTCAGTGTGAAGTTATTGACTGTATTGATGATCAAGTACTAGTAATCAAGATTTCTCTTTTGTGATTTACTTCTAGTCTATAGACTAATTATTCTTCCAAGTTCCAAGAGATTGATTTTTTGCTTGTTTTCCCTTAGTAATTCTCTTGTGGATAATCAAGGTTCTGAAAAGCGGTTGCGGTTGCCGTAACGGTGGCGGTGGCGCGGTTGCGGGGTGTAAAGGCCGTAGCGTAACGGTTGCAGTTGTAAGAATCCTGAAAACTTTTCTGTATATGCAAAATTCAATGTATCAAAGATTACAATCAGATTTTAGATTATATAGCCCTAAATCCTAAACCAAAAAGGAAAATACAAATACAATTATGTCTCTAACAGGACTCTAACTCAATAACACAATCATGCCTCTAATAGGACTCTAATTTGTACAAAACACACTCTAACTCATCACACTCTAACTCAATAACACAAATTTATAATATTCTATTATATTCTAACACCCCCGCTCAAACTCAAGGTGTTTTAGCAGAAAACACTGAGAGTTTGCTAAGAAGAAACTGAAACCGAGCGGTAGTGTGAGATTCAGATACAGATTCAGATGCAGATTCGATCTCAGAAGGCATCCAGAACATCAGTTTCAGAGTCAGAGACAGATTCAGATTCAGATTCAATCTCAGAAGGTATCCAGTTGACTAATAGATAATAAATTGACAGATAACTGAGGAACATATAAAACGGACGGAATAGAGACTGCAGACACAGCAGACAGTATGACAGACCCAACAGATATAACTGACTCGACTGAGAATCTAACTGAAAAGATGAAAGTGCAACGGGGGAGGTAGACTGAGGAAGATGCAGGCGTTCCACCACATAGAGATCTCCAACTCTACGGCCGGTCCCAATCTGCTTCTTGGATGCCCGATCCTGAAGAGGACCCAAGCAAACCTGAATGAGAAGAGGTGAGAGCGGAGGCAGATGGGGATGACTGAGAGGTGGACAAGATATGCTGAAGTTGTGCAACCTGAGCACTCAGGGAAGCCAAGTCAGGATCAGAAGCCGGAGCAGATGAAGTATAAGCAGCAGGAGGGTGAAAAGTACTCGGAGCAGGACCTCGGAATTGTGGCTGAGATGATTGAGCAGACTGACGGTTCTTCTTAGGACAGTTGTACTTCCAGTGTCCCTTTTGATGGCAGAAAGCACACTCATCTGATGCTAAGGGCTCCTTTGTGGGTTTGACAGAAGACTGGGGCGGAGACGCAGATGGAGGTGCCAATAGGGGTGGCTGTGTTAAGAAGACTGAAGGAGACACAGTCTGATTGGTTATTTTGAGACGTGTTTCTTCGGAAAGAAGCTCACGAACAATAGCATCCACAGAAGGGAGAGGAGAACGGTGAAGGATGCCACCGCGGATAGCCTCGTACTGAGGAGAGAGAGTCATTAAAAATTGCACCAAACGACCTTCTTCCCTAAACTGCACATAAGCATCGAGGGCTGTAAGACGGGGAGGTTCCATAAGAGCAAGCTGATCCCAGAGACCCGTCATCTCAACATAAAAATCCTGAATAGATTTATCCCACTGACGAGCATACTGAATAGCGGACTCTAGCTCATACCGTTTGGCAAAGTTAGACTGTTGATAGACACCAAATAAGTATTCCCACACCTCTTTGGCAATAGGATATTTGGAGAACATCATTCCAATGGGGGAGGTAGACTGAGGAAGATGCAGGCGTTCCACCACATAGAGATCTCCAACTCTACGGCCGGTCCCAATCTGCTTCTTGGATACCCGATCCTGAAGAGGACCCAAGCAAACCTGAATGAGAAGAGGTGAGAGCGGAGGCAGATGGGGATGACTGAGAGGTGGACAAGATATGCTGAAGTTGTGCAACCTGAGCACTCAGGGAAGCCAAGTCAGGATCAGAAGCCGGAGCAGATGAAGTATAAGCAGCAGGAGGGTGAAAAGTACTCGGAGCAGGACCTCGGAATTGTGGCTGAGATGATTGAGCAGACTGACGGTTCTTCTTAGGACAGTTGTACTTCCAGTGTCCCTTTTGATGGCAGAAAGCACACTCATCTGATGCTAAGGGCCCCTTTGTGGGTTTGACAGAAGACTGGGGCGGAGACGCAGATGGAGGTGCCAATAGGGGCGGCTGTGTTAAGAAGACTGAAGGAGACACAGTCTGATTGGTTATTTTGAGACGTGTTTCTTCGGAAAGAAGCTCACGAACAATAGCATCCACAGAAGGGAGAGGAGAACGGTGAAGGATGCCACCGCGGATAGCCTCGTACTGAGGAGAGAGAGTCGTTAAAAATTGCACCAAACGACCCTCTTCCCTAAACTGCACATAAGCATCGAGGGCTGTAAGACGGGGAGGTTCCATAAGAGCAAGCTGATCCCAGAGACCCGTCATCTCAACATAAAAATCCTGAATAGATTTATCCCGCTGACGAGCATACTGAATAGCGGACTCTAGCTCATACCGTTTGGCAAAGTTAGACTGTTGATAGACACCAAATAAGTATTCCCACACGTCTTTGGCAGTAGGATATTTGGAGAACATCATTCCAATGCAATCTTCTACAGAATTATTACATGGTATCAGAGCTTGGTTCAAAACCCTAATCTGAAGGATTCGAAACCCTAGCAACCATCTCTGTTCGTTTTCGTCTGGTTCGAAATCAACCCATCCATCGTGATTCGTCTGTTCGTCGCAATCCATCTGGGTTCAGGTCAAGACCCATCGTCACAACCTGCTGGTTGTCTGTTTCTGCCTCTTTCGTGCCTTGCGCGATGGTCTGGTCTGCTTCTCTCCTCACAAAGGTCTGCTTACTGGTTCTTATATAATTTTGGGTTGATTCGTCTCACTCTGTCTGTGGTTTGTTGCTACTTTGATGGTTGCTTTGTCGCATATGCTGGTTGCTTCGAAGTGATCTCAGTGCTTCTCTTTCTCTACATGGGATTTCTAGCTATTAGTTCTTGACTTCTAGAAACTTTTTGTTTGAGTTACTGAATTTTGGAAAATCTGGTTCTTGGTTTATTATATCTTGACTCATTTGATACTAGCTTTGGTATCTCTAAACTGGTTGTCAACAAGTCTGGTTATTCTGTTCAAAAAAAAAAAAAAAAAAAAAAGGAAGAAGAAGTAGTCTGGTTTTTACTCTTTTACCTAAGGTTCTCAGAAATTATAATTTGATCCCAAAGTTTCAAGTTTCTTGGTTCTTTAGTATCATCATGTCGGATGATAAAATTCAGGCTATCAGCTGTAGGCTCACTGGTGCCAATTATGGTTATTGGTCCACTGTTATGAAGAATTTTCTTACGGGTCGCAAAAAATGGGGTTATGTGTCTGGGTCTATACCACGTCCTTTGGATCCAAAACAGGACAATTATCTAGCTGCTTGTGACACATGGGATTGTGACAATGCTCAAATTCTAACAGCAGTAACCGGAATCGTGAATTTTTTTTCTTCCGCACAATTTGAAAAAAACTTATCAATATGCATATTTTTTTCCATAATCATATTTATTGGGTTTAAAATAAATATTGATCAATTTTTGTAAATTTTTAAGTATGATCTAATATATTTTATATTTTTAAATCACTATAAACTGAGTTTTTTAAATTTTATTTTAATAATTAATGACTTTATATTATACAAAAAATCAATCACTAACTATTATATATAAGATAAATAATGACAAAAGCAAGAGAATAAATAAGAGCCTAAATATATATATATATACATATTTTAACCGAGCCAAATAGAAAATGACTATACTTATTATTATTATTATTAAACAATATATAAATAGACACACACAAACCAAATGGTCGAGTGATAGCAGCTAAACAGAATAACATAGTTCTTACAGCTTCAACAAACCAATAACATGCTCTTCATCTTCCCTCTTCTCTCTCTCTATCTCTTGCTCCTCAATCTGCTCTGTTTATCTTCCCTCTTCTCTCTATCCCTCTTTCTCCATTTTTTCACCTTTTTTTTTGTGTGTTTTTTCGAAAGAAGCAGTTCGGAACCATTACGTAACAGTGCGTAACAAGCCGTTATGGCTGTTACGGCACAGCTACGGCAGCCACTACGGCCGAAACACTTGTGAATCTCAATCACACTGCAAAAGCAGCCGTAACGGGTGACGGTAACCATCACAACCGTTACGTAACGGCGTTACGTAACGGTTGCGGCCGCTTTTTGAAACCTTGTGGATAATACATGCTTGTGATATTCCTTTTTAAATGATTTGCTTTACATCTCCAATAATTTCAAATAGGTCAATATATTGGGTAGCGTATGAGATTATTTTGATGTCTTTGATTTGTTGAAGAACTACATTTATGATTGATATACAAATACTAATCTACTGTTCTAATCATATTGCATTTGCTATCATAAATCCTACTCAAAGAATTGGTGCTTATCATTTCTTGGTCCGACACCTTGTTTGTGCCGTGACTAGCTGGTTTTCATTCTTTGGAATCTCTTGAAGTGTTAAATTGATGACTTTTGTAGAACTTTCTTATTAATGACAGATGTTAATTTGTAAACTTTGTTTTAAGCTCTTGGTATCACACGCCTACAATTTAAGTCTCACATAGAGACACGAAGGAGCTATTGGTGAGCTACCTACCTTGTTGAAGTGTTCATGGGTTTTTGGGTTGAGCTAGGAAAATCCTATTACATGTATTTGTGATTGTTGAGCATTGTAAAGGTTTTAGGTTATCATAGGGAAAACCTGTTAGTGTTGTAAAGGTTTTGGGGGAACCTAAGAAAAATCCTTTTGGTTTAGTGGATAATGCTAGCAAGGCTGATCAGGAGTGGATGTAGGTAGACGCTGGGTGCTACCGAACCACTATAAATCCTTGTATTGATCCTTTTACATTCCTTACACGTATTTATTTCTATCTTGAATGGTTGTGATGAATACTCAATCAAGTGATCATTGTTGATACCATTGTTTAATTAGCATTTTAAAGAACTGATGATCAATGATTCGGTAATGTGGAACTAAAGTTTAGTGGAATTGATTTGAATAGAATTGGTTTAGGTTGAATAAATTCAAGTTCGCTAACCTTCCTAGTAAAGTAAAATGAAATTAAATGAATAGTAAAGAAGGGGAAAATGTTTGTCTAACCAATGCAAGTATATGGAGAAATTTGGGTTAAGGACTTGAAAGCTAAAAATATTAGAATTGTATTATTCACACCCCACCCCTCTCTCTAGAACAATTTCACAGTGGGTTGAGGCTTGACTAGGCCTAAATGTTAAGGTTGCCTTCTATTTTGATCTACCTTAGCATTTGGTATGGAAGCCTAGCTTGTCAGGTGCAAAATTCTTCCCTATACTTTTTCTACTAAGGTTGCACCCCTTGGTGCCCTGTTATAATGCTGGGAGGCTCTTCAAGTTTATTTTTATTATTGTAATGTACTCTTGTTTTGGTGCAATGGTGAAAAGCTTGAGTTAGCAAGCTTGAGAATGCAGGTTTAAGAATCAGAGCATCCACTTTTTATCATACTTCAAATTTAAGGTTTGCTTGCTGTCTTTCACCTCCCTTCATTAATGGGATTGACCCTAGGTAATGTCCTTTTCGGTCTTTTAGAGAGAAGTTATAGACAAGAAAAGACACTAAAAAAAATCTCAAAATGCTATAGAATCCTTTTTTTGGTGGCTTTTTGGCAATTAAACTACTCATATTGCTGCTCTTTCTAAGATCAACATGTAAGATAAAAGGATCTTGCTTTTCCTTTATCTTCCAGAATCTAAGCTGTCAACCAAGCCTATGCAGCCAGTGGGCAAGGTTGCACCAGCCCAAGTTGGGCCAAGCATATATGCCGACAAACACCATTGACATATTCTATGACTGCCCCTATTACTTCTTCATAATTTTCTTTTTTGATTATTCATTTTCCCCATATAGTATGTTTTGTCACATTTTCTGCTTATATGACCACTCGCTACCTTGACAACTATTTGTCTTAATTCCATTGGCTTTATGTTGTGTGGCAGAGAATGCGCTCATTTCTGTGGTCTTCTGGATGGAGAACCCATCTGGTCCATGGGTGAACCCTGTATCACAGTGTCAGCTGATTTACCTTTCTCAACCCCCTCGAAAACAAAATAATCAAGGACCCCTCAAACTAGGATAGTTCACCATTCAGATGTGTTCTAAAGCTAATGCATGAGTTGCGAATAGCATGTTATTTATAGATTTCACTCATTTGTACATGATGTGTGTTCTTTTCTAGCAAGCAAACGTTTCTATTTTCTGTTTTGTTTGAGTTTGCAATTGAAATGCATGTGTCCTTTTCAGAGGCAGTATCAGTGCTTAAACCGGCTCCATGTCCATACTCGGTCAGTTAGCTGCAATGGAGTTTCAATTGCTATTGTATGATTCTTGATGACATCATAATTCTTTTTGCAGATCGATTGCCTTGGTAGCTCAGCCTTCTGTGTATGTGTATAATGGACACCTTGCAGCTATTACAATTGAAAAGAGATCAAACCTCACCTTGAGATTGCAGCAACCATGTATGCTTGCTTACTCTCTTTGGTTAAAGCGTATTATATTCTTCCTTGCTTCAATTACCAATCCACCATAATTGTTGATTCCCAGTTGTCAGCAAGGGTTGAAGCTGTTTTAGAGACAACTATAGTTTTCTGTTTTTCTATGCCGTCATGTGGCTTATCTCATTTATTCTCCTCCTTCAGGTTTTGTGCTGGATTTTGATCATTTTACTGAATTTAAGTACGCCCTGCTTTAGTTTTTCTTGATGTAGAGCTAGTTTAAAAATCTCTCTGAGCATATAGTTTCTAAATTTTGGGATGCCCTTCAAAATGTAGCTTCTTGATTTTTATTTTCTGTCACCAGTGTTACTCAAAACATGTCAACATGGTGTAAGGAGATGGTAAGCTGTATGCTTATGGGAAATGATATCCTGAATAGGGAAACTTTATATAGCACTCGATTGTAATTAGGGCAAAATCCACCTTACCATATGACTCGTGAACATTTTACCCTGTATTTTAAAAAGAACCACATATCCCCATGGGGTTTTTGATATGCGATGCTGATTCTATTAATGTTTACCCATTTTTTTCTAATTTAATTCTATATTAACCAATTAAATTACGGATTAATCCAAATAACCCTGATATTATAATCTATTTTCTAACTTTTTAACATAATGTTTAATTTGTTTACATCTTTAATTATACATACACATATATACAATATAGATAAAAATGGTAAATGTTTTTACGTCATTGATATTTGACTTTGACCAGAGAAATTTTCTCTCCCCAAGTGCATAGAAATATAATATGGAGTACATAGCGTATTGTGTGGTCAGATATATAAAAGAAGTGTATTGTATGGTTAAATTCATTATTTTATTTTATTTTTTGTTTGAGGACATGGAACAATATATTGATAAAGCATCAAGAGTACAGAAATAAGATCTCACAGGGTCATTCCAACTAAACAAAAAAAATAAAAACAACAACAACAACAAAAAACAAATCCATCAAAAAAGCAGTTACGATTTAAGAAAATCATTGGTCTTTTTAAAGATGTGGTTTGAAAGAAAGTCGATGTTGCCCAACGCCGCCGCTACTGTCATCGGAGAAGGGAGGACATCCATAATGATATGGGACATCGGAGAAGGGAGGACATCCATAATGATATGGGAGAAGGGGGTAGAGAGGAGGAAATCATTGTGGGTGTCTTGTAATATTAAAAAATTATACTGAAATCGGAGGAAAAAACTTTCAAAACTATTATTTCGGACAAAAAAAAAATCTATATCTACACTTGAAAATGGTAGATTTATATTCTAAGAATGTAGATTTATATTTTAAAAGTAGAAAAAGGATCACCGAGAAATGGCCGAAGGCTCTGGACTCATTATGTTTTCTTACTTCTAAATGTGGTTAAAATTCATTGGGTGTAATGGCTGTTAAATTAAATTCACCCACACAATGTACATTATTATTTTTATGAACCAAGCACTATTGTTTCTTTCACACTCCAAATACTCTACACAAAATCTGTTGGTGGGTAGAAAATGTAACAGCAGTAGTTTTGCCTAAAACCATGGAAAGGTGTGTGGCTACTTTTTAAAGAAATGTAGGTGAGTCGTTTCACAATGAGATAAATTAAATTTTGCTTTATATTTTATAAAATCATAAATAGTGATTTGGTTTTGATTTATTTTAAAATGGAATCAAACTGAACTATGTTCATTCTAATTTACGGAGATCTTCGTGTGTCCTTTCATGACAAAGAGATGCCATGGGCACACAACTTGAATGCCAACATGACATCTATGGTGTAGTTAGGACTGCGTAAAATACCATTTAATTTATTAAGATTATACCGGTCTGTTCTGTACTAATTTGTATCGATCTATTTGCTAACTGCGATTTAATTTTGAAATCTATAATCTGTTTTTGAAATCGTTTCACCTTGCTATAGTTAATACATATATTTTTTTAATCTCTAATGAAATATCAAAATAGAATGAGTGAGAGAGATTTAAGATGTGAAATTTTGTACAAATTAGTAGTTATATATATGAAATATATTATGTAAATTAGTGTCATATATTATGCAATAACTTGATAATTATCTAAGAATATTTTTTAATTACGTAGCAAATTGAAGTCGTTTCAAACCGTAGTTTGATTATTTGTCAATCCGTTATTTATGATTTGATTTTGTTAGCACCATAAATCTGCAATTTTTATTATTATTTATTATTTATATAATTGCATGACACGTGGCATCCTCTTATTCATTTGGAAGTTAAAAGAAGTTATAGAGATAATGGAGAATATGAAGGACAAAGTGGATGAGTGGAAGGACACATGGCAAGACAAGAATGAAGATGGAAGAAATGGGTAGTTACTAAGTAGTTATTGCTGTATTTTTTCTTCTATAAATAGCCATTAATGGCTACATTGAAAAGGATCCAGAACTTAAATAAAAGACACTTGATTTCAATATTTCTTGTTATTTTCCTTATCTTAGGAGTAGTTTAACATAGATTTATATTTCGAAGCATTTATTTTCAGCATTTCCATTTCGAAGCATTTTATGCACTTTCTTTTCGAAGCATAGGAGTAGAGGTAAGTAATTATTACTTTGATTGTTCACTCAATCATCTTTCTCCGTCCCTTTTTCTTCTTTTACTTTTTCTTTTCTCTACACTTGGCAAATTTGAAGTCCTCTTCGTTGAGGCAAAAGAACTGTCAACACAATCGCTTGATAATTGGCTTGAATTTAATCTGTAAGGATTTTTCAATCCTTGCTGGCACGCTCGCATTTATGATATTTTCCTTCGTAGGAAAAATAAGCCAACATTTTTTGGCACGCCCGGTGGGACAGCTAAGTGTAAGAAATGACAAACGATTTGGATTTCGCCATTCGAACTTGTCAATATGAAATATATTGGCGTGAAAGAGAAATTTTGGATCTTCAAGAAGAGATCCATTTTCTTGATGAAATAAACTTTCATCCCTTACAATATTATTTGGTGGAAGAAAAAAGACACCATTTAATTGGAGAAATTCATCAACTTGATATGGAAATTCGCCAATGGAATGATGAGTTATCAACTCTCACTACCAAGTCTTTAACTGAGGCTTTAATGGTCGGAATTGTTGAATTTTTTCTGAATTTTTCCATGGTTAAAAATAGTAAAAGCAAAGAATTGATTTCATCAATGGCTCGGGGGGTTCAAGAGTTCGTTTTAAAAGAGCCAAATTATGAAATTAACACAACGAAAGAGCATGTTCTTGAGCCAAATTTGGGTAAGAATGATGTTCCATGTATGACTCGAGGGGTCCAAAAACCAAATTTTAGAGAGTCAAGTCATGAAAATAATATATCTATGGGTGATTTTCATAAGCCATTAATGGCTAACATGAAAAAACAACCCACTTTGCCAAATAATTATGAAAACCTATTCGGCAAAAGTCATGTTTTTAAAACAAACATGGTCAAAAATAATGAACAAGCCACTGTTCATGAATTCAAAATTTTTGATATTTTTCAAAATGTCAACAAGTATAAATTTTCATGGTCACACTATACCATGACTTTTGGTGTTCAAAATCCTTTTTGGATTTGTGGTTCACATCAAAATATAATTATGATGATGTGGCTAATAAAATTAACAAATTGTTCTTATGAGTTCGAAGCACTAAGAACAAGGGATGACCATTTAAAATGCATGAACTTGGCTAGAAAAAGCCTGTGCATTTAAATAAATGGTTGAGAATGGCTTATCTTTTCAAATGGATGGCCAGTTGTTTGTATGTACACAATCAAAGCATCGAAAATACATTCGAAGCATCAAGAGTTGTTTCGAAAGTTGATTACTTCACATTCGAAGCTGTATAAAGCTTTGAAGATACATTCGAAACATCAAGAGTTGTTTCGAAGGTTGATTACTTCACCTTCGAAACTGTATAAAACTTTGAAAACTTTCGAAATGTGTACATCTCTTCAAATATATGTAAAATGACAATTAATTAGTTGTCGAATAATGCCTGTTTTTGGCATCATAAGTTGGCTCGAAGAACAACAGTTTTGGTGTCTTCGAAGAATTAATAATTGGTTCGAAACACAAAATTAATATTTCCATTAATTATGTGTGAACCAGAACATATAAGTTTTGAATAAACCACAATGGTTGGCCAAAAACAGCTTCGAAAGCCGTTTTGCCATAAGTTGCTTCGAAAGCCGTTTTGCCATAATTTTGTAAGCTTCGAAGCACTCTATCTTGCATCAACAACAGCTTCGAAGAAATAATAATGGTGGTTGTGAACCTTCGAAGCTTTGTCGAGTATTTTTGAGGATGTAATTCGTCTTTTGTCGGTTCCATCGACCTTCGAAGAATGATTTTGGTCCTTTATATCACTTTCGAAGCTTGTTACTAGTAATAATTCGAGTCATCTAGTCATAATTTCATACTCATTCAAAGCACTTTATTGGTGTTGTTACATCATTCGAAGCACTTTGCTGCTTAGGTTAGTCATGTGCTTAGTTCGGCCCTTCAAAAATTCAAATAAACATCATTTTTAAGGGCCGCGAGGGATAATGTTAGCACCATAAATCTGCAATTTTTATTATTATTTATTATTTATATAATTGCAGGACACGTGGCATCCTCTTATTCATTTGGAAGTTAAAAGAAGTTATAGAGATAATGGAGAATATGAAGGACAAAGTGGATGAGTGGGAAGACAAAGTGGATGAGTGGAAGGACACAAGAATGAAGATGGAAGAAATGGGTAGTTACTAAGTAGTTATTGCTGTATTTTTTCTTCTATAAATAGCCATTAATGGCTACATTGAAAAAGATCCAGAACTTAAATAAAAGACACTTGATTTCAATATTTCTTGTTATTTTCCTTATCTTAGGAGTAGTTTAACATAGATTTATATTTCGAAGCATTTATTTTCAGCATTTCCATTTCGAAGCATTTTATACACTTTCTTTTCGAAGCATAGGAGTAGAGGTAAGTAATTATTACTTTGATTGTTCACTCAATCATCTTTCTCCGTCCCTTTTTCTTCTTTTACTTTTTCTTTTCTCTACACTTGGCAAATTTAAAGTCCTCTTCGTTGAGGCAAAAGAACCGTCAACACAATCGCTTGATAATTGACTTGAATTTAATCTGTAAGGATTTTTCACTCCTTGCTGGCACGCTCGCATTTATGATATTTTCCTTCGTAGGAAAAATAAGCCAACAGATTTATAATTTTACTCTCCAACCGTCTGAATCACATTGTACACACCCCTACTTGTAGTATACTTCGGCTAGGTCTTCTTCCATTCACCAAAAATTTACGGAGTCACCATTCCTTAATTAAAGTTTGGTTAAGTTTTTACGTTAATGTGTTTTTTTTAGAAAACTCTCTTTAATGATTTTGATCAAGCTCAAATTTTGATCAGACGAGGAGATGAACACGTTGCACCAGGAACCCACCATAAAGGACCTATCTTAATTTTGGTTCAAAGTTAACCAAAAATTTTAAAATATTAAAACCATTTTATGCTATTATGATTGAAATGTATTTAAAGACGAACAAATGAATATTTATTTTTGCTATAATTTATACAATCTATAACTTTAGGTCTCCAGTTGGTTTATTTTAAACATGACTTAACTGGAAACTCAACCCATAAGTTTGAGAATTTTTTAGGGGTGAGCAGCGGATATACCGATCCGTCAAAATCGACCAAACCGAACCGATTCGCCGCATTTTGGACGGATGCGTGATGACGAACGGACGGTTGTGGATTGATTTTCTCCAATCCGCCAATTTGGCAGACGGATGGCGGATTTGAGGTTCCTTTGGCCGCAACCGAACCACGAGCACCCTTAATAATTTATAAGACTTTGTGTTTTCAATTTGTTTAAATATTTTGTTTGTGTTTTCAATTGAAAAAGAGTTCAAATATTCTGTTGAAAAAAAGTTTCAACTTAAATATATTTTTTAAATTGAAAAAAATAAACGTATTATTTATTTATATTTTTTGGTTTTTAAATCTAACTTTAAAAGTAATAAATAGAAAATATGATATATGCTGGTTGATTTTTGTTTTCAAAAACATATATAAATGTAACAATACAGAGACATACAATCTCTACTATTGGTCTGTTCATAGTTTTGGTAGTTTGAATTGTTTTTATATTTTAAGAATCACAGATTGTAATACTTTATGTGAATGAGACATGCTGTGATTGTAATATGTGGATGAGGCATGCAGTAATTGTAATACTTTTTTAAGTCATTGACTGTAATACTTTTTTTTTTTTTTTGAAGAATTGCACAAGTTGAACTATGTTAAAAATTTATAAAATTTCAAACCGCCAAACCGATTCGCATACATCCGCCAATCCGCCAATCTAACGAACGGATAGCGGATTGAAAGTTTCGTGGCGACAATCGACCCGCGCCCACCCAAAATTTTTTAATTATTTTGTACACTCTTAATGGAGCCCATTTGGTTTGGTGGAAGACGTGTCAGTCTTACCCTATTTCATTTGAGATTTTTTATTAGTGGATAACCCAAAGAGCAAACCTACGATATTCTATAGAAAACCTGATATATTTTTAAAAGGAAAAAAATTAAAGAAAAATGGCTCATACACCCACTGGGGGTCGACCCCCAGTAAGGTGGCACTCCATTATTGGCAAAAAAAAAAATTGTTTTTTTTTTTTTTTTTTTAAGTTTCAATCAGTGGGGGCGCGACATCTCACTGGGGGTGCGACCCCCACTGGGGATATGCAGCACTGCTGAAAATTAAAATTCTATTCTTCTTTTCTTTTTTCCTTAACATAGGACCAAAGTACACCCAAAAAAAAAATATAATAAGAAAAAAAGAAAAAAAGAAAGAGGATAAAGTTAAATCAAACTTTATATGTAATGAAAATAATTGTGGCAATATTATTACAAACAAAAAAGAAAGAGGATTGTATTAAGGTTAGGAAAATTACTTTTTGCACCTGAGATATGTTGATATGGTATTTCAATTTGATTTTTGTTGATCTATCATCTTTTTATCTCTCTTTAAGAGATAATTAAACATTTATCCTTCGATGAATGATATAGAGAAATGTCCTAAGCTCACCAAATAACTTCTCATCAAGCTTGGATGAACGATTAGGTTATTGTGAGTTTGTCAGACTCTACTCTAAATTAGACACGTTGTTCAATTGCTAAAAAAAATAAAAAATTCTAAGGATAACGAAAGTTAGGATTGATGTGATAACCTGTTGCTGTTGTTTGTGTTATTTAACAATAATTTTAGTAGTGGCAGCCTAACCTTATTAAGGCAAAATTTTAATAGAAATTAGATTAACAATTTTAAATTATAATATTAAATTCTTTTAAAGTTTTAATTTATATAATATTATTGGGAGCTTTTTTTATAAATCCATTTTCTAAGAGTTTTATTCCATCTAACCCATATTCTTTTTGACTATTCCATTAAGTCCAATTTGAGATAAGAAGACCAAAATACCCTTTTTATCTACTTATGTTCCATTTAGTTCACATTATTTTCTTATATTTCAATAAGTCTTATGGGTGACATAATTACCAAAATACCCCTAATGTGAATGTTCACACCGTCAATGTGAATGTTCATATCGTCAATGTGTAGGGGTCCGACCCATGTTGATGATCGTGGGTGCTTGGAAAAATTCGAGTCGGGCCGGGCCGGCCCACAGGCCAAAAAAATAGGCCCGGCCCAGCCCGTTGATAATGTGAATATTCACATTGATAAGTTAATACTCACATTGATAGGAGTGTAAAATTGGTCCGCGGCCCGTGGGCGGCCCGAAGCCAGCCCGCCGCCCGGGACGGGCCCGGGCCGGCCCGTTCATAATGTGAATATTCACATTGACATATTAACATTAACATTGATAAGAGTATAAAATTAGCCCGTGACCCGTGGGCAGCCTGAAGCCCGGGCCGGGCTGGGCCGAGCCCGGCCCGTTGACAATGTGAATATTTACATTGACATGTTAACATTCACATTGATAGGAGTGTAAAATTAGCCCGCGGCCTGTGGCCGACTTGAAACCCGCCCGCGGCTTGTGGGCTGCCCTGGGCGGGCCCGGCCCGACCCGTTGATAATGTGAATATTCACATTCACATGTTAACATTTACATTAATAAGAGTATAAAATTAGCTCGCGCCCCATGGCTGCTCGAAACCAGCCCACGGCCCGTGGGCGGCCCGGGGCAGGCCCGGCCCGCCCTGTTGCCAATGTGAATATTCACATTGACATGTTAACATTTACATTGATAAGAGTGTAAAATTGACTCGCGTCCTATGGGCGGCCCGGGGCGAGCCCGGCCCGGCCTGTTGACAATGTGAATATTCACATTGATATATTAACATTCACATTGATAGGAATGTAAAATTGGCCCGTGGCCCGTGGGCCACCCGAAGACCACTCGCTGCCCAAGGCGGGCCCGGCTCGGCCCGTTGACAATGTGAATATTCACATTGACATGTTAACATTAACATTGATAACAGTGTAAAATTGGCCTGTGACCCGTGGGCAGCCCGAAGCCCGGCCCCGGGCCGGGGCGGGCCAGACCCGACCCGACCCGTTGACAACGTGAATATTCACATTGACATGTTAACATTCATATTGATAAGAGTGTAACATTAACCCGTGCCCCGTGGCTGCCCGAAACCCGCCCATGGCCCGTGGGCGGCCCGAGGTGGGCCCGGTCCGGCCTGTTGGCAATGTGAATATTCACATTAACATGTTAACATTCACATTGATAAGAGTGTAAAATTGACTCGCGTCCCATGGGCGGCCCGAGTTTGGGTCCAGGCCTACCTTGGGCCGCGGGCGAGCTTCGGGCAACGGACAAATTTTACACTCCTATCAATGTTAATGTTAACATGTCAATGTGAATATTCACATTGTCATGGGTCGGGCCAAGCCCGCCTCGGTCTGCAATTTGGCTTCGGGCCGCCCACGGGCTGCGGGCCAATTTTACACTCCTATCAGTGTAAATGTTAACATGTCAATGTGAATATTCACATTGCCAACGGGCCGGGCCCTCCCCGGCCCGAGGTCGGGCTTCGGGCTGCCCTTGGGTCACGAACCAATTTTACACTCTTATCAATGTGAATGTTAACATGTCAATGTGAATATTCACATTGTCAACAACCCAGGCCGGGCCTGCCCCGAGCCGCCCACGGGCCGTGGGTGGGTTTCAGGCAGCCACAGGGCGCGGGCTAATTTTACAATCCTATGAATGTGAATGTTAACATGTCAATGTGAATATTCACATTGTCACGGGTCGGGCCAAGCCCGTCTCGGGCTTCGATCGGGCTTCAGGCCGCCCACGGGCTGCGGGCCAATTTTACACTCTTATCAATATGAATGTTAACATGTCAATGTGAATATTCACATTGTCAACGGGTCGGGCCGGGCCCGCCCCAGGCCGCGGGTGGACTTTTGGCCGCCCATGGGTCGCGGGCTAATTTTATACTCTTATCAATATGAATGTTAACATGTCAATGTGAATATTCACATTGTCAATGGACTGGATCGAGCCCGCCCCGGGCCACCCATGGACCTCGAATGGGTTTCGCGCCGCCACGGGACGGGGGCCAATTTTACACTTCTATTAATGTGAATGTTAACATGTCAATGTGAATATTCACATTGTCAACGAGCCAGGCCGGGTCGGGCCCGCCCTAGGCTGCTGGCCAATTTTATACTCTTATCAATGTGAATGTTAACATGTCAATGTGAATATTCACATTATCAACAGGCCGGGCCGGGCCCGCCCCGGGCCGCGCCACGGGCCGTAGGTGGGTTTCGGGCAGCCACGAGGCACGGGTTAATTTCACACTCCTATCAATGTGAATGTTAACATGTCAATGTGAATATACATATTGTCAACGGGCCGCGGGCGGGCTTTTGGCCGCCTATGGGCCGCGAGCCAATTTTATACTCTTATCAATGTGAATGTTAACATGCCAATGTGAATATTCACATTGTCAATGGGCCGAACCGGGCCACCCCGGGCCACCCATGGGCCATGAGCGGGTTTTGCGTCGCCATGGGACGCGGGCCAATTTTATACTCCTATTAATATGAATGTTAATATGTCAATATGAATATTCACATTGTCAACGGGCCGGGCCCGCCTCAGCTCGCGGGCGGCGAGTTTCGGGCCGCCTACGGGCCAATTTTACATTCCTGCCAGTGTGAATTTTAAAATATAAATGTTCACATCATTAAATTGCTAATCGTTCAAAAAATATTTATAAAGGTATCAAAATTGAATATAAGAGTATAAGTGTCCAAGAAAATAGTGTAAATTAAGAAAATGGATTTTATGGAATAAAACTATACATACATGAGACTAAATGGGTTAAAAAATTCCTTCATGAACTTATTGGATTAAAACACTTCTAAATTGGACTTATCAATAAAAATCCCAATATTTAATCATATTTTTATTAAAAATTTGTTATATCTATTGATGAAAAAAATATAATTATTTATTTTATAATAAAATATATTCTTTTTTTATTAATTTGTTTCTTGACAATTTTTATATTAGTTTCGATCTTAATAAAAATAATAATATAATTATGTCAAAAAATAATAAGAATAATACATATATATATTTATAGCAGCTGCGAAACGCGTGAGCATTCTGCAACACATCACGTAAAGCTGCGCCGTCCCAAAAAGGATAGGACCAGTAATAACCTTACTTGTTTTTACTTTTTAAAAAATTTTATTTTTTTATTTTTATTGAATTCTTTTAATATTTTAAATAATTTTTTTATTTTTTAGACACACCTAACATAAATACATCTAAAAAGTAAAAAATTTATAAAAAAAATCTTTTAAAAATTCACTAAATACCAAAAATATAAAAAAAAATACAAGAATTCAGTACATTTTTTATATTTTTATGTATTTATTAATTTTTTAAAATATTTTTTCATAAATTTTTTACTTTTTAAATACATCTAAGTAAGGTGCATCTAAAAAAGTAAAAAAAAATGTTTAAAATTTAAAAAATATTTATTAAAAACTAAAAAAGTCAATTTTTAAAAAACTTAATCCAGAAAACTCAAACCAAACGCACTGAATGACTCTTATAGGGATAAATTGCAAATAAGTGGGCTTGCAAAAAATTAATTATATTATGGATAGAATTATAAAGCAACTCTCACAAATTGGAAATATTTACACTATGCATATAGGAAATTTGAACCACTATAAAAATGTAAATATTTTTTATTGTCTCCTTAATCTACAATTTTTCCTTCATTATATCAACCCACCAGTGGAAGAATTTTTTTTTAAAAAATTGTTTTATAAATTTTAAATAAATTATTTATATGTATGTTTTTGTGTACATACACAAAATTATTTTGAATGATTTTTGTGACGTTTACAATACACAAAAATAATCTTGGTATTATCATGTCATAAAAAACGTAACTTAAATAAATATTTATAATAATTTTAATAAAATTATTTATATGTATATCGGTGTTTACATATATACATAGTTATTTTAAAAAATATGTTGAAACATAAATGAAATTTTAAAAAATAAAACATATATGATATAAGTGGCTTTACTCATATTTAAGGACTGGTTTAAGAATTGATTGTTTTCGTTTTTTTAGTTTTTTATTTTTTTTGACTTTTTAAGAAAAAATCTTTGAAAAAAAATAAAGAAGATAATTTGACAATTTGTTGTCACTTTTTAAATTTTTGGCTAAAAAACAGCCTTCCCAAAACAAGGCCTAAATGTACAAATAGTGTTGAAGAAGCAGCATTTATAATAAATTAAAAATTATTTTCAATGCCTGAATTTGTTAAAATTGAAAATTTGAAATTCATAGTGAAGTTGATTCATTATGAAGCTAACTTAGGGGTCGTTTGGTAAACTCATTAGGCTAAAAAATCACAAAATGACGAAAAAAAGTTAAAAAATCACAAAAGGACAAAAATCACAAAAAAGACAAAAAAAAAAAATTGTCATTCAAAAGCCAAAAAGCCAAAAAAGCCAAACAAGAATACCAAACGACCAAAAAAGTCACAAGTTAAAAAAGTCAAAAAGTCAACTAAAAAAGTCATTGCCAAACGAGCATTTAGACTTATTTGAGTGATATTAAACCGTTCATCTCATACAACTAACTAAGAAAATTATTTATGTAAAAATTCAAGTTAATTCAATATCAAATGTCATACTATCAAATCATTTTTATCTGTATAGAATATATGCTTTTAAGAATAGATCATTCCTTTGTTATAATATATATGTGATTTGATCATGTGATAACTTATGTCTAATCAACTCAATTTTTTATATGCATATTTTTTTTGGCTTATCATATGAGATGAATGGTTTAAATCACTAAGATGGCTACAAATTGATCTCACAATGTGCCAACTTCACCTATGAAATTGATATGTTCAATTCTAGCAAATCCAAATTCAAATTTTGACTAAAATATCTATATTTGAAAAGATTCTTGAACGTAATTAACATAAAATTTTAATTAGGAATTTCTAAAATCATTTAAATTATATGAATAATTCTATCTCTTTATTTTAAATTTTGCAAATAATTTATTTTGTTGTCATTAAACATACAATGCGAGATTTTTAATTTTTTTGTTTCTTGTAATTTTTTTTTGACTTTTTTCATATTTTAGTAATTTTTTATCTTTTTATCTTTTTTTTAGATGTACCTAATCTAGATGCACGGAAAAAGAAAAGTATTTGTTCAAAACTCTAGAATTTTTTTTTTGGGACTAAAATATGAAAAAAAAATTACTAAAGACAAAAAAAAAATGATAAATAAAAAACTCATTTTCGAAAATTAAAGCAAACAACCATATGGCTAGGGGTGTTTATAGGTCGATTTGGTTCAGTTTCTCACTAAATTTAGAATCAACCTAGAACCAAATGCACTAAAACCAACCCAACCCATCCCAATGTGATTCGGGTTGGTTCAGATTAGAATCACGGTTCTACTTTATTAAAAATAAGTGAATCAATCAATAATAAATATTTAAAATAAACAAGTCTTTAATATTTAACATAACACAAATAAAAAGTAAAATATTATTTAATGCAAACCAAATCAAATTAAAATCCAATTCAACCTTAAACATAACTAATACCGATAAAATCTATTCATACAACCAATACAAATTAAATAGATTGCAAAATCAATTGGAACTTCTAGTACATCATTTGTTCACTTAATAATTCTTGTATGTGGGAACTTGTTGGGTGCAATTTAGTCCATTGTAATAAACCAATTATATATAAACAAAATTCGAACTATATATAGGTACATTTCTCGAGTTGATTCGGTTTAGACAAAGCCTAAACCAAGAATCAACCCCAATCATATTGGTTTGACGATTTGAAGATCCAGAACCAAACTAATGTACCGAAAAATCAACCCAACTTAACCTAAAAAGGCCGATTTGGTTCGATTCTTCAGTTCACTAGATAATTTGAACACTTCCACATATGGCTCCATTTAGTTTTGGAGACTAGGGCATAAGTTCAAGTTCAAAACTTTTAGGCCAATAACCCCCAACTCTATTATCTTGGGATCAAAAAACCAAAATAATTGAAAACATCATATTAACTCCATCTATTTGTCTATTTTTCCACACCACTTATCTGTGTCATCTATTGGAAAAAATTTAGATGTGAATGGAAGTGAATTCCATTCGAATAAAATGATGCAACCCTTCATGGTATCTCTTCATTTTAAAGAGTGTGACCTAAGGGTCATGTCCCTTCTTCGTGCATTTTCTATTTAAACTAAGGAAGTGCCAACATGCCTATATAGAGGCAGTCCCCATTCCAATTTTATCCATTTCAAATTCCTCAAGTTCAAGCATTCTTCTTGTATTCTTCATATGTGTGAGTCTGAATTTGGTGAGTGCAAAACATATTTTTTGTTCGCTGTACAATCAAAAAGTGTGCTCTCTTTGTTTGTGATGATTGTTGTATCATGGAGACAAGACGTCCATTATTCTCAAGCACCATTGGAGAGGACAAAATTATGTCTTAAAGACACAGTGTTCAAGCACTAGTCTCAATCACAATTTTGTTCATAAACAATCTACAGAAGTACTTTAAGGTTTAATTTTGCTATTTTTTATTATTTGTTATTTGCTTAAATTAATTATTTGCCAAAATTATCTCCAACACTTTTAAGACAGAATTTTATATACTGTTTTCTGTATTATAATATTGATTTTCTTTTAAAATTAGCTTTAGCAAATTTGTTTTTCAATATATACACATATTAGAACTCTGGTTTTTGATTTATTTATTACACATTCATTCACTAATGTTTACCTGAATCTGTATTTGAGTATAACTTTTTTCGAATAAATTTTGGTTTTGGTTTTTTTTTTTTCCTAGACGTGATTTGGTTTTTTTTTTTTTTTTTTTTTTTTTTTTATTTTTTATACCCATATCAATATTGTTGTGGAACTCTGTTTTGATTTTATTTGAATAGTCCTATACTGGTTATACGTTTGGGTGGATATTTAATATTATTCTTACATCTTTGTTTTAAACATAGTAGTTTTCCAATAAAACTCTATTTTTCTATTTTTTGAGCTTACTGGTTTTCTTTCTGTTTCTCGTTTACAGTAAACTTTGGTTTGGTTTACTATAACATTACTTTTAAAAAAAAAATACAAAAAACCTTTTACCCGAATACTTATTGCAGTAGAACTTTATTTATTGTTGTCCTAATAATTTCTATTATACTAGTTTATTCGGACAATATTTTAAATTGTTCTAATATATAGATTTTGATGAGAAAACAAAACCAGAGAACAGAGGAAATATCTATTTTATATTTTTGTTCATGTTACAATCTATATGATCAAGTGTGATATTTGTACACAAAAGATATCTAACAGAGATCTAACTAATATCTAACTGCATTGAAGTTTGTTACAGAAGAATTGATAGGATGTAGCAGCAGCTCTATGGACTTGTGATGCACTTGCAAGAATAGTTGAAAACCTATGTTTCAGCAGCAACCTTGTTAGTAGCCTCAGCAGTAACGTTGGTAGACTGAGACTTGGCCACTGCTGCTGTAGAACCAATAGAGCCAGTAGAGTTATCAGGCCCTCTCAAGCTGAAGGGTGGAGAACCAACCAAAAGCTTGGACTGTAAGAAAAGAAACCGAGCCACAGGTAATGGTTTGGTAAATATATCAGCAAGTTGATCAGAGGAAGAAACATGGCGGATGAACAACTGCTTGGCTGAAACCTGCTCACGAACAAAATGATAATCGATTTCTATATGCTTGGTCCGAGCATGAAAAACTGGATTAGAGGCCAGAGAGAGAGCAGATAAATTGTCACACCACAACACAGGTACAGAGGAAGGAAAGATATGCATATCACGAAGAAGCATTTGAAGCCAAGACACCTCTGCATTGGATTGAGCCATGGACCTATATTTAGCTTCTGTGGAGGATCTAGTCACTGTGGGTTGTTTCTTAGCAGCCCAAGACACCAAATTAGAGCCCAAAAAAATGCAAAAACCAGTAGTAGACCTTCGGTCAGTAGGACTGCCCACCCAGTCAGCATCTGAGAACACATGAATATCAAAAGAACTAGGGGAGAAAGATAAGCCATGATTTAAAGTGCCGTTGACAAATCTGAGAATCCTTTTGACAACACCAAAATCCTCTTGAGTGGGATTATGCATATGCTGACAGGCTTGGTTGACAGCAAAAGCCAAATCTGGCCTTGTGATGGTTAAGTACTGAAGACCTCTAACAAGACTTCGATAGAGAGAAGGATTAGAGCAAGGAACAGAAGAAGGAGAAGAAGAAGAGGAAGCTTTAACAGAAAGAGGAGAAAAAGCAGGTTTACAGTCAGACATGCTTGCTCTGTGAAGAAGAGTAGAAGCATAATGAGATTGTGATAAAAAAGTACGAGTAGAATGAGAGGAGACTGAGATGCCTAAGAAATAAGAGAGAGATCCCAATTCTTTAAGGGAAAAAGCTTTGTGTAACTGAGAAATGAGTGACTGAATATGTGAGGAAGAATTGCCTGTAACAAGAATATCATCAACATAGACTAAGAGATAGGTGAGAGAGGAAGCAGAAGCTTGAACAAAAAGAGAGTGATCACAATGACTATTGACAAAACCCAAAGTAAGAAGAAATGACGAAAAAGTTGAAAACCAAGCTCTTGGTGCTTGCTTTAGAACATAAAGAGCTTTGTTAAGCTTGCAAACATAAGTTGGAAATTGAGAGTCTTCAAATCTTAGAGGTTGAGCCATAAAAACATTCTCTTCAAGCTTACCATGGAGAAAAGCATTAGACACATCAAGTTGTTGGATAGGCCAATTATGATGAAAAGCAATACACAAGAACACCCTGATGGTGGGTTGTTTTGCAACAGGACTAAATGTATCCAAGAAATCAATTTCAGCCTCTTGATTATAACATTTGGCAACAAGCCTAGATTTGTATCTAACAATATTGCCATTAGAGTCCTTTTTAATGCGAAAGAACCATTTGCAACCCACTACATGTTGATGAGCTGGAGCAGGAACTAGTGTCCAGGTCTGTTGTTTTTGAAGAGCCTGAAACTCCTCTTGCATAGATTGAAATCAGTGAGGACTGTGAAGAGCAAGTTTATAAGAGGTAGGTTCAAAAATGAGAAGAGGAGTAGAAAGACAAGTAGCCTTAGATCTAGTAATCATAGGATGAGAATTAAGAGAAGATTGAGGAGGAGGTAAAATATGAATAGTTAAATGAATACCAGGAGGAGAATGAGGAAGAGGAGAAGATAGACTAGTAGACTCAGAAGATGTAGAAGCAGTAGAGTTAGCAGAGGAAGAACTAGCTGAAATTTGAGAAGGAGAATCAGAAGAAGAATAGACAGAAGGAGAAGAACCCCAGAAAAAAATTTTAGTAGCAACCTTAGAAGAAAGAAGAGCTGGAGTAGGAAAAGAAGCAAAAGGAAAAGAATGTTCATCAAACACCACATGTCTAGAAATATACACAGTGCCAGTAAGTGGATCCAAACACCTGTACCCTTTGTAACTAGAATGATAACCAAGAAACAGACACTCTTTAGACCGAGGTTGAAGTTTGTGAGAGATATAAGGCCTTAACCAGGGGTAACACTTGCAACCAAAAACTTTGAGAAAAGCATAATCCGGAGGTGTATGAAAGAGAACCTCGAATGGACTCAGATGGCCTAGTTTAGGACTGGTCATTCTATTAATCAAATAAGTTGCAATAGCAAGAGCCTCAAACCAGTACTTGAGAGGTACAGAAGATTGATCAAGCAAAGCAATAGCTGTTTCTATTAGGTGACGATGCTTTCTCTCAGCCACTCCATTTTGAGAAGGAGTATAAGGACAGCTCATTTGATGAACAATACCAACCTGCTTCAGAAAATTTTGAAATAGACCACTAGTATATTCACCTCCACCATCAGTTCTGAAAACTTGTAAAGAGGTGGAGAATTGTCTTTCAACATAGGCCTTAAACTCAACAAACTTGGAAAACACCTCACTCTTATAGGATAGAGGATACAACCAAGTAAAGTTACTAAAGTCATCAATAAAGATAACATAGTAAGTATAAGAAACATTAGTATGAGCAAATGGACCCCAAACATCAGAGTGAATTAAAGCAAGAGGTGCAGTGGTTTTATTATTTGTCAAAACAAAAGGATGTCTATGACTTTTTGACACACAACACTGATGACAAGAAGAATTACACTCTTTATGAGAGAATGAAAAACCACATTTATTTACAATATTATGGAAAACAGCAGTAGAAGGATGCCCTAGTTTCTTATGCCAAAGATGAGCAAGAGAGCTAGTTCCAGAGAAAGCTTTAGGAAATGTAGAGACAGATGGTTGTAACTGATACAATCCATTGTGATGATGACCTCTACAAAGTACCTTGTTGCTGAGTTTGTCCTGAACAACAAAGGACTTATCATCAAATATGACAGTGCAGTTATTATCAGAAATAAGCTGATGCATAGACAACAGATTAGAAGAAATTTGAGGAACATGAAGCATATTATTAAGCTGAAAAGTAAAATCAGGTGTGACCAAGATACCAGTGCCAGAGTTGTGGATAGGAAGAGTGTTTCCATCTCCAATCAATACTTGATCCTGACCTTGATAAGGTTGATATAGATGCAGGTTATTCAAATCATTAGTGAGATGAGAGGTAGATCCATAATCAATATACCAAGGAGCAGAGAAAGTAGAAGGCATAGAGGAAACAACAGATTGAGCAGAAAAAGCTCTAGGTGTTGCAGAAGAAGGACCCATAGTATATGATGGAAATACTGGTTGGAAATTAGTATTCATTCTATGTCTGCATTCCAAAGCTGAGTGATTGTTTTTGCCACAAATTTGACAAACCAAACCATAGCTCTGTGGTCTTCCACCACCTCTTCTACCTCCTCTGTAACTGGTATATCTGCCTCCTCTAGTCTAGAAATGTTGACCACTGCCACTTCTATTATATGAATAATTTCGAGCAGAGTTGATACTACCATAGACACTTTGTGATGATCCACCAGAAGAAGTGGATGAACTATTTTGAGAACCTGTAATAGTAGCATTAAATGCTACTGTGAGATCTGAAGAAGCTCCTTGCTTATGACTTTGTTCAACATGAATTGCTTTTGAACAGAGCAAAGCATAAAACTCATCCATAGTTAGAACTTCAGATTTAGCACGTATAGTTGTTTTGAATGCATTGTACTCATCAAGTAGTCCATTAAGAACAAGAAGAATAGGATTTTCATCACAAATAGGAGATGAGGTTAGGGCTAGTTGATCAACAAGATCCTTGAATTCTTGAAGATAGTCTTCCATTGATCTTGTTTTCTTGGACACAGTACTCAATCTATTTTTGAGCTGATGAATATGAGAACGTGAAAGAGATATAAATTTTTTTTCGAGTGCAAACCATAAATCCTTACAATGCTTCAGATAAAGTACGGAAGAGAAAATCGAAGGTGTGAGTGTGGTTGTTATACAGCTAAGAAGACATGAATCTATAAGCTTCCATTTCAAAAATTCAGGATTAGCAACTGTCTGATTTTGTGCATTCAAGATTGTAGCAGATGGACATGCAGATGATCCATCAAGAAATCCAAAAAGCTCAGTAGCTTCAAAGAAATTCTGAATTTGTGTTCGCCAGATAGAATAATTTCCAGACTCAAGCTTCCCTGTGATCAATGAAGTTAGATTTGCAACCAGTAGAAGAACATTGGAAGGCAATGAAGCCTTCTCAGATTGGATTGCCATTGTTGCTTGTGAGAGCTCAGGCTTGATGCTCTGATACCATGATGAGAAAACAAAACCAGAGAACAGAGGAAATATCTATTTTATATTTTTGTTCATGTTACAATCTATATGATCAGGTGTGATATTTATACACAAAAGATATCTAACAGAGATCCAACTAATATCTAACTGAAGGTCTAACTAATATCTAACTGCATTGAAGTTTGTTATAGAAGAATGGATAGGATGTAGCAGCAGCTCTATGGACTTGTGATGCACTTGCAAGAATAGTTGAAAACCTATGTTTATATCTGTCTGCAGAACTAGTCTATCTATCTGCAGAACTAGCCTCAGCAGCAACCTTGTTAGTAGCCTCAGCAGCAACCTTGGTAGACTGAGACTTGGCCTCTGCTGCTGTAGAATCAGTAGAGCCAGTAGAGTTATCAGATTTCTGATGCATTAGACCATCTCCAACCCTTCACCAAACCTAGCATTAAATTTGAAATTTGGTAAAAAAAAGCACTGTTTGAAGCTCCAACGGTTTTACCAAATTGATATCAAATCGAGAATTCACCAAACGTTTCACCAAAAGGAGAACAGGCTCCACATTTCACCAAAACACTGTGCATGACCGTTGAGGGAGACCAACCGGTCGACTGGCCGGTTGACCAACCGGTCGACCACCAAAAGGTTTAAACAGTTCCAAAAAAAGTTCAAACAGTTGAAAAAAAAAAAAAAATTTTTGCCTTACCGATCGACCAGCCAGTTGACCGGCCGGTCGACCAACCGGTCGACCACTAAAAGGTTCAAACAGCTCAAAAAAAAAATCAAAAAAACATATATATATATTTTTGGCTTGGTCGACCGGCCGGTCGACCAACCGGTTATCCCGGCACAGATTTGATGAAAATTTGATGAAAATCAACCGTTGGAGCACTCGGTATCAGATTGAGGAAAAAGTCATTTTTTTACTCAGATTTGATAAAAATTTTGGTTCAGGGTTGGAGATGCTCTTAGACGAGCAAAAATTGATTTGTTTGAAACATAATTCACAATCTAATATTTATAGATTTCAATTTTGTGATTTCAGAATACGAGTTTAATTTTTGTTTCAATCTAGACAGATCTGGTTTGTTTCAGATTTTTATTTATCTTTTACACATCTCGTTTTTGTACATATCATTGCCATTTTATCTTGAGAAGTGTTTTGTTTTACAATTATTTAACATTATTTCTTTTAAGTGATATCATTTTTATGAAAAGGTGCAACTTTTCAAGTTTGTTTAGTAAAAGCATTGACTTATGGGTAAAGTGGGTGTATGATTATTGACACATCTTTAGTTAATAAAAGGCATTGATACAATATGTTTGAATTAATCCTATTATTCATTTGATATCATTGCTTTTCCAATTCTGTGTTGATAATCACCATGTCTCTTTTGAGTTTTCAAACGGATTTGGTTTTACTATGTATCTGTAATTGAATTCTATTTTTATTTTTGTTCTCCGTATGGTTTATTCATTGGATGTTTTAATTATTTTTGGTTTAATCAGAATAAATTATTGCACAAAATAAAATGTTATTTTTATAATATTCATATTTGAATTTTTCATGTTAAGACTAGATTTATCTTTTCTATATCATTGAAAAAAAATCTTATATTATAATATATTGTAATTAGAGATTATTCACTAAATCGTTTGTGAAAAGTATAATAACGTTTGACAATCACATGGGCATATGTATGTTGACATGAGGATTTTCCCAAATTGATGGTATTTACTATTTGTGATATAGGTGGAACCACTAATGATTTTGTTAAGAAATATATATATATATAGGTTTTGTGAGAATATATTTCATGTGTAAATAATATTTCAATTTGATATGGTTATAGTATCTTTGCACTGTCAAATTGACACCAAAGAAGTTTAAACATGATGGTTTAAATAGCAGTGTTGTTTCATTTAATTGGAAGTGATTTTTGAGTTTTTTGACATAGTTGGTCAAGTCATAATTATGAACCTTGTGTGGTAGAATTGGTTTAACCATAAACCATGATCTAAACGTGGGAGTTTATCTCTTGAATTTGAAGAGATTTTCTTTTGTCACTAATATCTTGATAAATTTATCAAAAATGAATTATTAGTTGTGACCATGACACCTATCTGAAAATGAGTCATGTTTTGTGCTAATTTATGTATTACCACAAATGTGAGGAAGAAAAGCATAATTGTTCGGTAATCACGATTCATAACAAATTATCCACAGAAACTCAAATTTAAAAGTTTGAATCTTAATTTGGAGGTATAAGTACTTTTATTTGAATGCATTGTACAAAAACTTTTTCTTGAATGCATTCAAATGAGGTTTTTTGAATTGTTTGGTTCTTGAGCAGAATCTTTATGAGGCCATGATTTTGTCAACTCATGAATTTGCGACTTGTATAGTCATAATTATTTTGATTTTTTTTAATTGTTTTTATTCATAATTTATTTTTATTTTTTTTTTCAGAATTTTGTTAGTAAAGCACACTATAATCAACAAGCGATGAGTGTTGTATTCTATATTATATCAAAATTGTGGAGGTATATTAAGGAAAATTATTTTTTCTTAGAATACTTAAAATGTGGGGGTGTTTGAAGAATTTTATTAAAGTAACGGTTCCGATAATAGGTCTATAAAGGATCTCAATTCTTTGTTTAAGACAAAGCTGGAGGAGAAACAAAAATGACTTTGTTAAATCCTAGGAACATCTCTATGTCTCTTAATTAATTTTAAGTATGGGAATGACATAGAATAATGGTAACTCTCAATATAATCAAAGACTTAATACCGTACGATATTTACTCTCAGTGCAAATATTGTCAAACTAAAAATAGTGGTTGCTAACAAAGGGTTTGACTAGAGAGTAAATAAGGAAAAGTTCATCGAGGGGAATGTGATTAAAGCCTATTAATTCTGAATTGCCATAATGGTAACCTAACCTAGCTGACTGGAAATCTCAAAATCTAGGTTCAAAAGGTCAACCGAATTATGGATGACTCACAAAAAATCACTAAGTGAGTATATCTCCTATTCATTCCTATGATGAGAGTGATATCTACAACATGTGTCGTATGCAAGGGAGTTAGGGTAAGTTATGTTTTTAATGATTACTTATATCTGGAAAAATCTAGTGAGATATCTTTCAAGAGGAGTGTTTACGAGACTCAAAAAAAGGATCATCTATATGAGTGTAAAGGGACCACTTCTTTGAGAATAGATAAGGCTGAATTCTCTAGAGCACTCATGAAAATCAAGAATTGTCCTGGGCCAAAATGGACACAACCCATAGAACCAAGTTGTCTATGGAAATAAAACTGTGTGACAGGTTATTGTCTCAGTTTACATTAACGGAAAAACAATTCAAGACATTATATTCACTGATTAGCCAACAAATTTGATAGTCTTTTACAAGGGAAGGTTCAAGGCCAAAAGCTATGCAGCATATTTCCAGGTTTGTACTCACATAGTCTGCATATTGTTGCATTTCTCATTTCGTCAATTTCATTCATGTGGGGAATTATTGAAAAAAATTTAAAAGTGAATGGAAATGGACTCCATTCGAATGAAAGGATGCAACCTTTCATGGTGTTTTTTCATTTTAAAGTGTGTGACCCAAGGGTCATGTCCCTTTTTCGTGCTTTTTTTGTTCAAACTGAACAGGTGTCAACAAGCCTATATATAAAGGTAGCCCCCATTTCAGTTTTATTCATTCCAAATTCCTCAAGTTCAAGCATTCTTCTTGTATTCTTCATCTGCGTAAGTTTGAATTTTGTGAGTATAATACATATTTTTGGTTCACTGTACAATTAAAGAGTGTGCTCTCTTCGTTTGTGGTAATTGTTGTACCATGGAGACATAATGTTCATTGTTCTCAAGCACCACTAGAGATGACGGAATTCTATCTTAAAAATACAGTGTTCAAGCATTGGCCTCAATGACAATTTTGTTCATAAACAATCTGCAGAAGTACTATAAGGTTTAATTTTGTTATTTTTTACTATTTATTATTTGCTTAAATTAATTATTTGCTGAAATTATCTCCAACATCATCTACCTATATGTTCACGTGTCATCTACCACCTTCGATGACTTTTCTGGCTATTTTCTGGTGACTGATCGATGATAATCTAGTGATAGCCTGATGGCAGTGAGTTAAAAATAAATAATTTTTTTTTAAACAATAATTTATCATGCACACCAAACAATTTCATTAATTATGAATTTATCAAAAAAAAATTTATTCTTAATTTCACATTTCCTTAAAAATGGACTTATCACCAAAAAAAAAAAAAAGAAAAAACTTTTAGATTTTTGTGACTAGAAATCTGGAAGAGGTGTGCCTCCTATTGGTGAAGACTGAAAAATCTAATGGTGATGATGTGGGTGTATGCTCCGATCGGGATTGGGTGGAAGGTAACGTATGGATTTCCGTATTGATTAGTTAAGGTGTGTGCTTAGAGCATCTCCAGCAAGGTTAGTTTAAATAACTATTTAAAATTTCACTTTACTATTTTAGCTTGTCATTTTTTTAATATACACTCCAACAAGGCTATCCACTTTAGCTATCTTCTATTAAAATATTCTTATACTTTAACTACATTCTTTCCAATCTAAAAAAAAAAAAACTAACTTCATTCAAATTATTATTTTTTTCATTCTTCTAAATATAATTATATTTTTGTGAAAGTTACATTTTTCTACTATCGTATTTTTCAAATGGTCATATTTTTTCAACGGTCATATATTTGTAACGGTCATATTTTTACAACGGTCATATTTTTTCAAATTTTTACAATGGTCATGTTTTTCCAACGGTCATATTTTTTCAAATTTTTACAACGGTCATATTTTTGCAACGGTCATATTTTTGCGACGATCATATTTTTATACTTTTCCATTATAAATAAGACATTCCCTATCATTTGATCTTACCCTTAACTCAATTTTCTACTTCATCCAAACTTCCATATCTCTCTCTATGGCTTCCAATTCTCTTTATGATATGCTTGTAAATGACTCTGACTTATCTGAATCTAATGATGATTTGGAGATGCTCAAAGCTGTTACTATGGATGAAGAACTACTAGATAGTGAGATAGGATCAAGCTCACGTCGTGGTTTTGTTCGAGGTCGTAAAGTCATTCATCGTGATCATATTCAAGGTCATGAAAGGCTTTTTCTCGACTATTTTGCTGAATCACCGGTATATCCTCCTGAGTTATTTCGAAGGAGGTTTCGGATGAAGCGTTCACTTTTTCTTCGAATTCAAGTTGTAGTAGAAGCGCACGATCGATACTTTCTCCAAAAAAGAAATTGTGCTGGAAAGCTTGGTTTGTCTTCTCTTCAGAAGATAACTGTTGCACTTAGGATGCTTGCTTATGGAGTAGCCGCTGATTTTATAGATGAATATGTGAGAATTGGAGAAAGCACTGCAATAGAAAGCTTAAAATATTTTGTTAAAGCGATTGTTGATATTTTTTCTAATGAGTATTTGAGGTCACAAACAGCAATGACATCGCTAAACTACTAGCGGTTGGTGAAAGTCATAGATTTCCTGGAATGCTGGGGAGCATTGATTGTATGCATTGGAAATGAAAAAATTGTGCGACTGCGTTGAAAGGTATGTATACTGGTCACATTCATGAACCAATAATTATTTTGGAAGCTGTTGCATCATATGATCTTTGGATTTGGCATGCATTTTTTGGATTACCTAGGTCTCATAATGATATCAACGTGCTAGAAAGGTTTTTTGTATTTACCGAACTTGCTCAAGGGCGTGCTCCTGCAGTCAATTACACCATCAATGGTAATGAATATACGATGGGATACTATCTCGCCGATGGTATATATCCACAATGGTCAACATTTGTGAAAACAATTCCTTCTCCTCAAGGAAATAAGAAAAAACTTTTTGCTGCAGCTCAAGAGGCGACAAGAAAAGATGTAGAACGTGCATTTGGAGTGCTTCAAGCACGATTTGCAATTGTGCGTCGACTGGCACGTTTTTGGAATACTAAAATGCTTAAATATATTATGAAGGCGTGCATAATTCTACATAATATGATCATTGAGGATGAGCGGGATGACAATGGAGTAAAAGACTTCAATTATGATCAAATCGATGACAGTCCCCATGTAACAGTGTTACAGGAGAGAACTACTGAACTTATGGCATTCATTCAATGTCATCATAACATTAGAGATAGGCTAACACATTCTCATCTCCAATCGGACCTTGTCGAACACTTCTGACAATTACATAGTGAGTTGTAAAAGTTTTGAATTTGAAGTTTCATTTTATGTAGTATGCTATTAGTTTTGAATGTAATCAGTATATGCTTTTAATTTATGTGTAATTTTATAATTCTATATGCCTTTTAATTATATGGTTATCATTTTAATTCTATATGCCTTTTAATTATATGGTTTTCACTTTAATTATATGCCTTATATATATATATATATATATATATAAGTGAGAACAATAGGCATGTCACCAAAATTGTCCACGAGACATTGTCCCAATCAACACCAAATGAATTTAAAAGGCATATATACAAATGGATTATTAGTTAGACCTGCATAATCATTTTACAAGATACTATTATAAAGCAACCAAAATAATACAATGATATGTTCCAGAATCTATGTACCAAAAAGCATGGTGATCTAAAAATTCAAACTACGTTCCAAATTTGAGACAATTCAAACCCTCACTGACATGATGACCCTACTTCCATGGACTAGCACTAGACTAATTTAGAAAAAAAAACTACAAATAATAAATGGAAATAATCCAGTTGCTCAACAGTCAATGAAAATTTCAAACTACATAATTACACTAAACTTGACAAACTATGTGAAATCAATAACCTAAAACTAGGACCCGCAAATCCAGCCCAATTTGCACAAGGTTGAATGGTAGCATTTTGTGATGACAACCTGAAGAGTCAAACATTTATAACAATGTTGAAATACTAAATAAAAATTAATTACAGACGAAAATACATGGACAACGCGTTTAAAAAAATCCTTTATTTGTGCCAAGGGCAATAAGCATATTACATATTTAAAGCAATAAGCATATTACGTATTGTATCTAAGTCTATGATGGTTCTTGTGAAGTTGGGAAATTTCAATTATCCTATCTGACATCATAGAGGCAAAACATGAGATATATTGTCTTTCAAATTTTAAATTCATGGGTACTGTATCTAAAGATTCATCATTCCAAGCTCAATTAAAAGTTTGATCCTAGTGTTTGCTCAGTTTATATGAGATTTAAAGTAGATAAATACGATCTGCAGTATAATGGTGGCCATATTCTTTGACTTTCACCAACTCTCAGACATAAATTTCTTCGAAAAATATTTCTTCTAACCAAAAAAAAAAACTTTGAATCAGTCACTAAATAATGAGGAATTACGAGAATACCTATTCAATACAAGATACCCAAAACTCTGTTCCAGAAACTTCATCAACCTTTTCATCCAATTGATCATTAACCTTACATGTCACAGAACCCAAATGATCCAAGGAAACTTCTATCAAGGACGCCACATTCTGTTTGGAGTTGACCAAGGAAAGACTTCAATCTCTCCTCAACAATTTCAATCTCTGAACCCATATATTCACCTGTTCAGGAATATATTGCACCAATGTGACCAAACACAAAACTAATTTCCTTTAAAGAAAAGAAAAAGAAAAACAACAACAGATATTGATGTCAACTGAAATTGGAATAGGTTCTAGTATGAGATCAGTTCATCTAAATATGAATTATAACACTATTTTTTCTCTTTTTTTCCTTTTCTTCTAATGTTCTAGCAACAAATCGATTCAACACCTACAACAGATATAAAATACTAGCAACCACAAAGCCATCATATATTCAAAATTGTCTCCATGACATTAACGTTTAGAACACCAGAAGCAACAAAATCGATTAACCAGTAATGCTTTGGTCCAGTTACATGTTGCGACATAGAAAGGTTAGCTATTTCAAATCAATCTTTGAACCCACTAATCAACAGTTATATAGTATCACTCACTTCATTTTAGCAGCCTAAGTTTCTTATAAGCATTTTATCAAACAGTTGACAGGCCATTGTGCAACAGCATTAAATTGTGTTCTATGTTATCCAAATCCGAAGAAACATCAAATACTAAACCAAATTCAACAATTTCAAATATATGCAAGATGTAATCTTTGATTTTTCATGAATACTTTTTACTATTAGCCAGAAACAAAGAAAGAAAATAGTCTGTATAAATTTTCTTCGCTGTTTCATCAATATTTTCTGAACCCATTGAAGATTGATCAATATTTTCTGTTATCTATGAAAATTATACTAATAACAGAATGGCATTAACAAAATGGCATTAATTTTACTGCCAAAAACAAAGTTCAGGAGCCAAAAATAAATAAAAAACTAAAAGGTGCATGAACAGTACCTCGCTTGTCCTGGCGAGGTACTGTAGCTCACCACCGTTGTAGCGATCCTTGAGCGAGTCTGCTGGAGCAATGTTTTACCCTTCCAAGCTCGCTTCTATGGCTAAAAGGAAAGAATAGCCAAGCTGCTGGAGATGCTCTTACCCAAGGCCCAAGGATCTCACGTCTCTAAAAATTTCTGTCGTCATGTCTCAAATCATTCATAACTATTAAATATATTTTGAAATTTTCAAATTTTAAAATTTTAAAACGATTCAATAGTTGTAAGTGATTTAAGTGAACAAAATTTTTTGGAATCAGAAGATCCTTGCTATTACCCAAGTATTTGAGTACTTTGCTAATCACATGTTGTGCCGCAAATGCATACAAGAAAACCATAGCCATTCATTTTGCCCAATACTTGATATTAAGGGTTTGTTTGGATGTCCTTTGAATTTGAATGCGACTTCTTTCTTCAAATTACACCTCTGTATACAAGAAAACGATAGAGGCATTCATTTTGCTTAAGACTTGATATAACATTTCAAGGTAAAAGGGAAATGATAATTGCATAAAACTAAAATATTAAAAATACATAAAAAGCATAATGTGTAGCTTAAATTTATCTTTAGTGTATTATAAATTTAAGGGTTTGGTTTCTCTTATATTTATATCTCAATATAAGAAAATTTAAGGGATCCGTAGAGCCTTTCATAGGTTCTGTTTTAATGATCCAAACCGTTCATTTGTAAAACCATAAATATGTATCATCCATAATTTTTATTATGGAATACATTTTTATTTGTACATTTTTAATATTTATTTTATTGCGTTTATTTTAAAAAAATAAACGACAAATACATTTTTGAAAATGAACAATTCATTTTTTAAAGATAAACATGATAAAATAAAAATGTTATGATTATCGAATTAATATAATTTTTTTCATGAATAATATACCTTGAGTGCCCTACAAAATAAACGATTTGAATCATCAAAATGAGACTTATGATGGATCTCATGGCCCTCTTAAGTTCTCTCGTGATGAGATATGAATATGAAAGAAACTTAACTCTAATGTTGTGTTTGGTTGAGAGATTTGGAGAGGGATTTGGTAAGAGAAATGGAAAAGGTAGGTGAAATGTGAATAAAACATGCTTATATTTCACATAGTTTCACACACCTTTTCCCTTTCCCTTTCTAAATCATTTCTCAAATCCCCCAATCAAACACAATATAAATATAAACCACTGTGTACATTTTGTACATTTTTTTTTTTGTATTTTAATTTTAAGGCACCAACATCCTCTCAACTATTATCGAATATTTGTTAACCCATCTCATTGTTGGGATCTGGGATCCCGCCCAAGACCTTATAGAAATCAAAACAAGCAGAAAAACACACCCACACACAAGGAGACACAATATTTTACGTGGTTCGGCCCAATGCCTACGTCCACGGGAGAGTAACCGGTTATCACTATACCAATGAGGAGATTACAGAAAGATTACAAAAGAGGAGGAGCTCACACTCTCCTCACTCAGCCACTCACCCGTCTCCCTCGCTCACACCGAGGGAGACGGTCTCTCCGCCTCACATCTCTCGCACTCTTTGGTTCACGGTTTTCTTCCTCACTCACTTACTCACACTTTGGCCTCTCCTCTCAACCTCCATTTATAGGTGAGGGAGTAGGTGGGAGAGCCTTTGGGTAGCCTCCATCCTTGACTCTTCAAGATGGTTGGTGGCCGCCAAGGTGGACTTTGGTTGGTTGCCTTCCCATTGTTGCCAACCAAACTTGACTTGGATGATCACTCCTTTCACATGGGGTGAATTCAACAAATCACCCCCTCAACCCATGTGAGGTGATCCACTGCACATACTGCTGCTAATCTTGTCACGCCCAAATTCAACAAAGTCTGCATCTCTTCACTGAGACGCTGCATCCCCTGAAGCTAGAGATAAAACACCAGAGATACAAGAGGAGGAGGGAATCCGACATCCTCAACTCAACTCACACCACTCTCTGATTTGGAGAGAGCCACTGCTCCTATCTCCCACAGATCTCTTCCATGCTTCCTGTCTCGGATGTCTATACCTGCTATCCTTGAACTTGCGCAACCAAGATATCCGACACCCCCTGATTGGATGTCCTGCACCCCCTGCTTGGATGCCCTTGACTATCATGCAACTCCTTGCATGATGAACACTGGAGCAACTAGAAAACTTCAGAGTTTGACACATCAACATCCTCAAGTTTCCTTGCTCGGAGCTTATTTTTGAACAATCAGCCTTTGCCCTTCTGCACTTCTGAACAACCTCCTGGCGTTTCCACATACGCTTGTTGTCTGTGCTGCAATCCCTGATGTTCGGTTCTGACTCACTTGTCCGTACTGATGTTTGACAGTTAGCCCTTCTGTCAAGACAACTTCCACCGGTCTGTACAAGTTACCACTATGCAACTCCGTGCATAGTGCTCGCACCCATGGCTTCTGGTCTCCCTGCGTCAAGCTTGCTTGAGAGATCTGCATCAACTCTATCATCTGCTGCCATGGAACTAAAGAAACCACCATAGAGAAATAAGACTTGCCACTCCTTGGCACGCACTCTTGCGTTTTACCTGTCTCAATTTCTCTGTCTGGAAGTTCCTGTGAACTGTCAACAACCCGCTGCTGCACACTCTTCTCGCGCCTCTGTACGACACTCTAGCGTACCCTTGCACTGTTGCACGTCTGCAATTGTACTTCTGCGCTTAGTATGCTCCTCTGCAACTATTGTTCTACATGTCCACATACCATTAGTACCTTCTCGTATACAGTAGCTCCAATAGCCACAGTATTTCCCTGAGCCTGTACTGGTTGCCAAATCATCTATCCGTCGATGAATGGTCTTCTCTTTTGATTGAACCAGATCCTCCGATCACCTCAACAACCAGGAAAGTTCCCAGGAAAGACTGGTGGGGTCACAACCGGTCCCACTTAAGAACCAGTCTCCTTAGACAGTGTCTTTTTGACAGAACTTTCCTAGACCTTTGATCTTGAGATAATCATGTCTGCAATCCTCTGATCGCCCCTGACCAATCCTGATCTCCCTCGATCTGCCATTTGATCAAGCCTGATCTCCTCTGGTCTTCAATGATCTATCTCAATCTGTATCTGGTTGTCCAATCGGGTCAGAATCTGCCCATTCTAACCTCGTCAGTGAATCCGCAGCGTTCCACAATATCCGGCAACCTTCCTTCGAGTATTGAAGATGGCAAACACCCATGTTTTGACAATCTTTCCAAACCGTTCAGAATTTCACTATTCTGACCTCGCGGTTGCGTCCGGAGCGGTCCGTTTAGCTAGAACCAACCTTCGCTGCACTTCCAGGGACCTCACTGAAAACTTTCCCCGAAAACTGGGCCACACCACAATTTTCTGAAAATTCTGGGCCAAATTGTAATTTTCAGAAGTTCAAGGAATATTCCGTGTACCAACGAAATATTCCATCCACTGTCTCTAACGCCGTCTGTCACTCTAATCTGCCTTCTTTTTATAGAAACTCCGTCTCCAAAATCTGACCGTACGGATGTGTCCGGAATACTCCAAATAGTCGGAAACCACTATTGGATCACCAAAAACGGACTCCAAATGGCTTCGACCTAGCCTAAACATTTTGTACGCCTCAGATCTGCGGCTGCACCGTAGCCGCGAAACACAGGATTCTTCCTCCTGCGGATGACGTGGCTGCTGACGTGGCTGCTGACGTGGCACGCGCGTGCCACACACGCGCCTCCCCCACTCGTCTTCTTCCTTCTTTCGCGCGTGGGGCGCGTGCCTGCGACTGGGCCGACGCGCCGGCTGCCTTCACGGCGCGTGGCGGCGCGTGCCGAGACTGGGTCTCACGCGCCTTCTTCAGGCGGCGTGTGAGGGCGCGTGGAAGCTCGTCTGGGTGTTTGCTTTATATGGTTGGACTCCTCTTCTCGAGCCCTTGCTCCTGGTATGCTCAAAACCTGATTTCGAGCAACTTGATTTCTGGGCAGTTTCGAACACGACGCTGTTTTTGTTCCGAAACGCCACCGACGAGGCTCTGATACCACTTGTTGGGATCTGGGATCCCGCCCAAGACCTTATAGAAATCAAAACAAGCAGAAAAACACACCCACACACAAGGAGACACAATATTTTACGTGGTTCGGCCCAATGCCTACGTCCACGGGAGAGTAACCGGTTATCACTATACCAATGAGGAGATTACAGAAAGATTACAAAAGAGGAGGAGCTCACACTCTCCTCACTCAGCCACTCACCCGTCTCCCTCGCTCACACCGAGGGAGACGGTCTCTCCGCCTCACATCTCTCGCACTCTTTGGTTCACGGTTTTCTTCCTCACTCACTTACTCACACTTTGGCCTCTCCTCTCAACCTCCATTTATAGGTGAGGGAGTAGGTGGGAGAGCCTTTGGGCAGCCTCCATCCTTGACTCTTCAAGATGGTTGGTGGCCGCCAAGGTGGACTTTGGTTGGTTGCCTTCCCATTGTTGCCAACCAAACTTGACTTGGATGATCACTCCTTTCACATGGGGTGAATTCAACACTCATCTCATCTATAAATTTCTACATATTAATCCGTTCAATTATAAAAATATATCCCTTTTGACCGTGTAGATCCCCTCCCAACCACTTTCAAATGTGTCATTTTTTTTTTTTTAGACATCATTTCAAGAAATGTAGCCTCAATCATGGTTATACATTTAGAATAAAGCTTGAGACCCCCAGTGGGGGTACTGGGGGTCCTCACTGATTGGTCCAAAAAAAATAATTTTTTTTTTTTTTTTTTTTTTAAGTTTTTGGCCATTGCCAGCCCCCCACGTGGAGGTGGGGGTGCTGGGGGTCGTTCCCTGCTGGGGGTCTCCAGCAAGGCTCATACATTTATACACTTAAATACTGTACATTTTGACCAGAATTTTTTTACGGTATTTGGGCTCTAAATTTAAATTTGAAAATTTTGGGGGTAATTATCCTAACCTAACTATTATTTACATTGTTTGGTTTCAGAAAATTGAGATTGTGAGAAAATTGAGATTGTGTTTAGTTTAATTTTCAAATCACTTTTTGAAAGCTCAAAACACAAATTTTGTTTGGTTTACAATTTTCTCAAAATTATTTTCAATCACATTTTTTTTTATCTCCTCTCTGCTTCTCTTAAATCCTACACATCAATCAATTACTTTTTCTCTCATACTTATCTATTCAATTACAAGAAATACAAATCATCTCAAAATACAAAATTCTAAACTACAAAACTCTAATTACAAAACTATTTCAAAATATACAACCAAATAAATTTTTAAATTTTGAAAATTATTTTCAAAAACTTATATTTCAAAACCAAACCAAAAGGAGAATTTTTTTTGTTTTCCATATTTTTTTGTTTTTAGTAAAAAAAACTTAATATTTAAGAAAAAATTATTTTTTAGATACACCTAATTTAAATACACTTAAAAAGTAACGCATTTTCCTAAACAGGATAAATGAGATAGTTAATTCCCCAAATAGAGTAATTTTTTAATTTATTCTCATACTAGGGTAAAACGTGAATGGTATTAATTTTTTAAAAAAAAACCTGATCCTCAATCAGGTTTTTCAACTTTTTCCGGCATAAAAATAATAATATTTGATTATTAGAAAAACTTTGTTACTAAAAAAACTTTAATAGTAGTTATGTTTTTAATTTAATTACAAAGAGGTATTGTTAGGGTTCATTTGTGAATAACTTTTTTAGCTTAATTTTTCGGTTTTTTGTGGAAAGAATTTTTTGGTTTTTTTATTTTTTTATTTTTTTATGAAAGAAAAAGTAAAATGATTATGATTTGAATATGACATTTTGTCTTATTAACTTATTTAGTTTATTTTATTTTATTTTTATACTTTTTTAGTCCCAAACTAAACCCAACCCAATTGCCAAAAGGGGTATTTTTTTTAAGGTCCCTGATATTATGATTTTATAGTATAAAGGACATCAACTATTTTCATGATGTCTAAGGTCCCTCAACATCAATCCAGAGAAATTTCAGTCCCAGAGAAAATTCGATCCAGAGAAAATTCAACCAGAGAAAATTCAATCCAGAGAAAATTCAACCAGAGAAAATTTAATCCAGAGAAATTCTCTGGTCCAAACCAGAGAAAATTCAATTCAGAAAAATTCAATTCTGTCTAAAATTTACCTCTCATTCTAGCTAAAATGAGGTGTACAGTTCTAGAAACTAAAGAACGAGAAAATGAAAAACATGAGTTGCAGAGATAAATCTCTCAACAGCAACGGTATACGGACACAGCTCGTTGCCTTGAAGGTGGCATGCACATAATCACCATGATGAGTATGAGAACAATCAGCATAAGAGTTGACTTGATATCTGGAGCTTCGTCTTCACCTTCTGCCATGATCAACACTTCTTGCTCAAGCTTTCTTCTTCTTTAGTTTGTTTCTCTGTAAACTATCAGTTTGATGCTTTTGCTTGTTCTTGTACTCTGCCCAAAATAAAATGTAAAGTTATGGTTAACAACCAAGTTGACTTGTTAATTATTTTGTGCCTGAGTTGGGAGTGTACATTGAATTTGCATTTAGTTTCTTTGAATTTGCATTTAGTTTCTTTGAATATTTGACCTAAAATTCAGTTCAAATGAAAAAAAATAATCGAAATAGACGTTTTGTGAGCTAAATTACCAGAGAAATTCTCAATCCAGAGAAAATTCTCAACCCAGAGAAAATTCAGTTCCATTGCCAAATACTCTTGGAAGCTTGAACCCAGAGAAATTTGAATTTTCTCTGGGTTGAATCCAGAGAAAATTCTCAACCCAGAGAAAATTCAGTTCCATTGCCAAAAACTCTTGGAAGCTTGAATCCAGAGAAAATTCAAATTTCTCTGGGTTGAATCCAGAGAAATTTGAGAAATTCTACTACTAAGAAGGTGGAGAATTTTTAAAAACAGAAAAAGAAAAAAAACCTGTTTTAACCTCCTTCACTTGTGCATGTGTTTGGTCTCCGACTTCAGAATTTATCAACCATGAACCATTGCCTCCACTCTCACTCTCATTCACTGACATACGCACTAAATTGATTATGACAATACCAGAACAAATTCCATAAAAACAAGCACACAAGTGTGTTTATAAAATTAGAGAGAGGGAGAGAGAACAGAGTAGTAGAGAAATCCAGAGAAGTTCTGAATTTATCTCCAAAGAAATTTTGAATTTCTCTGGAACTGATATTGATGTTTTATGGCAGGATGGGAAAATACAAAGGCTCAAGGCTTGTATGATGATGCTGAATTTTCTCTGCGTTGAACCCAGAGAAATTTGAATTTTCTCTGGGTTGGATGTATATATAAGAATCAGTTTGTGTGCACACTTTTAAAAAAATCAAAATAGAAAGCACACCGGGATTGAAAAACCTGAAAACACACTCAGATTTCTTCTTCCCACAGTAACAAGCAGCCATTGGATTAAACTAACCAAACTCTTTTTCTCTCTCTCTCTGAAACAGTGATAATAGCTGATTCTTGGTTGCTCCAATGGGTTGATGATTGAGTACTGAAACAGAAATTCAATGTAACAATAGACTGTACATGAAAAATTGAATGAAATAGAGAAATGAGTATTAAATATTCACCTGATAGAGAGAGATTGATTTGGTTTTGGAGCTCAAATCAATGGTATGAATCAGAGAAAGCAGAGGACGACTTGTCGGAAATGCCGTCGTGCTCCTCATCTTCACCCTAAATTCGTGCTGGAATGCGAAACCCGGAAAATCCACCGACCGAGGTGAATCCGATGCCCGGGAACGAGAATGGGTGGATGGGCTCCAGAATACCCGACATTAGTTTACAAGAATGATTGAACACTTCATAGCCTGACAAATCTCCATCTATCTGTAAATCTTAGCTGCCAAACTATGGGTGAAGATGTGCCTTTGTGATCTATATACGTTGGGGCACAATGCAGTGTAGTTTGCAGATCTGCAGCAACAACAACACCACCAGTGTCCAATATCAACGCCTCTGGATCGCCGCTCCTCAGACGGCTCGGCGACGCCATTGAAGGTCGGATCCGGTGAAGGTGGAGTTCAATCGGTTGGAGAATGAAGTCAGAGCTGAGGACACAAGAGTTGATCTGGACAGGTATGAGAATGGAGAAGTTTAGAGAGAGAAAGTGAGAGATGAGTTTTGATTTGGTAAGGTCAAATTTCTCTGTGATATATTTAGGGACCTTAGACATCAAAAAATAATTTTGTGGATCTCTCCCATTATGAAAAGTGGGAGAGGGACCCTAGACCAATTTTCCCTTGCCAAAATATGTTTTCTAAATAAAAATATGTTTGAAAATAGAGTTTCAGTTATTTTTACGAACAAACACACTTCGTATCAAAGTTTTTAAAAGGAAAGCTTGCTAAAAACTTTGTTAGTAATGGAGTTTATTAAAAAAAATTTACTAGTAAAAGAGTAAAAGAGTTTTTCAAAATACATTTTTCTCTTCTCACCCTTTTTCAAAAATAACCATTAAAAACTACTTCTAGCTAAAAAAAAAAAAAAATTCACAATACATATTAAAAACTTTCTTATTAATAGAGTTTATATTATTTTCAAAAAAACTAAATTGGGTCAACAAAATCTTAGAGTAAGTTATCAAAAAATCATCTATTCTAGTTTTGATTTGAGCAAAAATTGGGTCGATCACCCTTTTTTTGGAATAATGCTTGGGACCCCCTTTTGGGGGTCACCCCCTCACCCCCCCTTTGTCACGTGGCGGGTGGTGATTGGAGGAGCATGAAAAAAAAGAAAAAAAAAAAAAAGTAACCAATGAGAAAGAGATGGGGTCAAAGGGGGTGGGGGGAAAAGGGGAATAAATCATTGTTGTTTTTTTTGAACCTGTGAGTGAAAATAAAACTCGAATAATATTTCTATAAAATAATATGATCATTGTAATGTATATTTACAAGCATATATGTAGCGGAATTTTTTTTAATAAAAACTTTGTTATTAACAAAATTTTTATTGTAATCTATATTTTTTGTTCATAAAAATATTAGTTACTTTTTTTTTGAAAAATGTATTTTGAAAAACTCTGTTAATAATAAAGTTTTTTTTAATAAACTCTGTTAGTAAAAAAAAGTTTTTAACCAGAAAGTTTTTTTTATACTTTGATAGAAAGGGCACTTTTTTTCTTCTTCTTCTTCTTTTTTTTTTCTTTTTCTTTTTTTTTTATTTATTTTGGTGGTATAAATGACTGAAACTCTATTTGTGAACACATTTTTTGTTTAGAAAAATAGATTAGCAACCACTCTTTGTAATTAAATTAAAAACGTGAAAGTTTTTTAGAAAAACTTTAGTACTAACAAATTTTTTCTAGTAATAAAATAATTATTTTAAAAAAAAAAATTTGTTAAACGTGATTTCAAGTCACGTCTTTTAAGAAACTTCAAGAATATTGAAACAAAAATTTTGTAAATTTTTTAATTTAGCTGTTTACTTAGTTAATTTGTTAGTTAGAATTCTCATATATTTTTGAAATTTCACTTTATTGTCTACAATGTGAGTTTTCCAAACTCCATTGAGTTCTGTATAAATTTCTTTAGATATATCAGGGTTGAAAAAATCTTTTATTTCAGATTCATCTGGTTTAGATGTTTGAATATTAATTGGAACTGTGTTAGTTCTCATTTGACAAAAATTATTTTGATAAATAGGCATAACTGATGCACTGTAATGCTATCATAGGATTTAAAACTTGTTCTTGAAAATCCGCAAACTTGCTTATTGCACTCATTTTATTCTATGTAAATTCCAAGTTGTTTTCTTGCAAACACAATATAAACTTTTTCTTGTCTGGAGATTTTTTTTTAGCAATTGTCACACAATTTCCTTGAGCGGGTTGCTTGCCCTTGTTCATTTTTTTCTTTTGGTCTAGAGGTCTTCTGGAAAAATTGAAATTACTTGTTTAGTAATTTAATTTTCTGAAAAAATTCCTACTAAAAAAATCTGCAAGAAAATTGTTAGTATCTTTAAGATGTTCTACCTCAAAAGTATATTCAGAAATTTTATTATACCAGGCTAATCTTTTTCCTTACTCAATAGATTTTTTATTGCTCAAGAAATTTCTTACTGCTTTATTATCAGTGCGTATAATAAAATTTTCTGAAACTAAATAAATATGAAAATTTTTTATTGTCAATTTTATTGCAAATAATTATTTTTCAAAAATAATATATTTTTGTTCATTTGGTTTAAATGTTCCAGAATTATACGCACAAATTAGTTCTTCTTTTTGTAATTTTATGGGTATTAGATTTTTTTCTTGGTCTAATCCCATTTTTCGATAAAAGGATCTTTTTATCATGCCATAATTTACTTGGTATTGTTTTAAAAACACATCCCCAGCATACTTCTGAGGCATCTGTCTCTAAAATTAATTTATCACATGTTTTAGGAAGATAAACAACTGGTAAAGTTTCAATATTTTCTTTAATTTGTTTAATTAAAATAACATTTTTTGCTGTCCATTGAAAAATAACATTTTTTCTTAATTTGGTTAATCAAAAAAAATTTATTTTTGAAAATTTTTTGATAAAATTTCATTCATAATTTAAAATACCTAATAAACTATGTAGTGTGAGAATAAACTATAAGGAAAATCATCCAATGTGGAGAATTAACTATCTCAGTTATCTTGTTCAAGGAAATGACTCTACGTATAATATTTATGAAAAAAATATTTAAAAAATTTATCAAATACAAAAAATATATATATAAAAATTTAGTATGTTTTTGTATTTTTATGTATTTATTGAAGTTTTAAAATATTTTATTTTTTAAATACATCTATGTTATGTGTATTTAGAAAATAAAAAATTTATTTAAAATATTAAAAAAATTTACTAAAAATTAAAAAAAAAACATAAAACAAAAAAATTAATTTTTAAAAAATTAATTAAAACCAAACAAAGTGATTATAATTATTATTTTCTGTCTAAAAAGACAACAAAAATTTAAAAGAATCGTGCTAAGAGCATCTCCAACCCATTCTCCATATCTTCAAATATAGAGGATTTGCTCCTCCAACCCACCCTTCAAATTCATCTCCATTTGGGAGGAAAATGAGTTCATCCTCCATATTTGGAGGGAGGATGAAAAAATGGAGGATCCTCCAAAATACTATTCATTTATAAATTTGTTATTATATTTTACTAATAACTTTTAATTTATAAATTTAATTTTTATAAAATTGACATCATTAAAAAGTATAAAATCATACCTTTAAAATGAGTATAATATTAAATATATTTTACAAAAATTTTAAAATTAAATATTTATTAATGAATAAAAATTACTTTTTGAATAGAGTTTGAATGAAGGAAATGAAAATTTATGGTTGGAGTTTGAATGAATAGTAACCTCCTCTATATTTACTTTTTGAATAAAAAATATTATTTTCATCCTCTTAATGAGAGTATTGCATTGGAGATGCTCTAAAGGCCTCGAAATTGGAGGCGCAAATTTGCCTCGAAAAGTTGTTTTGTCTATTTTTTTTATTTTTTTTTTATGTTGGTTTGGTTCTGTTTTTGTTTTTGTTTTTTTTTTTTAAAGGTTTTTATGTGTATCCTAAAACCTAAATCATAATAAAAAAATAAATAAATCAACACAGCCCAAGAAATTAAAAAAAAAAAAACCAACATAGCCCAACAAATAGAAAAAAAAAAACAATTGGGTTAGATTGATTGGGTGATAAAATTAACTGATCAGTTAGACTGCTGGTTAAAATTTGTTAATTTCATATAGTTTTGTACGAGTTCTTACTATATTTTTTTTTCAAATAAGAAAGACTCAGAAGATATAAAAACCTAAACCTTAAATCCTAAACTCTAAACCCACCCTTACACATAACCATCCTTTAAAAATAAATAAATAAACAAATAAAATTACAACGGCCCAATAAATAAATAAATAAAAACAACCAAATTAACACAACTCAACAAATAAAAAAATAATAAAAAAAAAAACAACAACAAAACAAACACAGTTAAAAAATAAAAAAAAAAGCAAATCGAGCCACATTCGAGGCCTCAATCTTTTTCCAATTTAAAATAGAAAAATGGGTGGGTGCTCGAATTTCGTGGGTCGAAATTTGGATCGAATTCGAAGAGAGGGAGAGAAGAGAGGAGAAGGAGAAGAGAGGGAGACGGGGTGCTGGTTCTGCCGACGTCCTCGTCGCCTCGCCGTCCTCGTCGCCTCGCTGTCTTTGCCGCAGCTCCGTCGCTTCGCCGTCCTCGTCGCCTCGCCGTCCTCGCCGCAGCTCCGCCTCTGCCTTTGCCTCGCCGCCACACCTCCGCCCCTGCCTCAGCCCCGAGTTTGTTGGCCCCCTCCCCTCCCCTCCCCTCCTCCCCCCTTCTCTTCGTCCCCTCCCCTCCTCCCCCTCCTCCTTCTTCCTTCCCTCGTCTTCTTCTTCCTTCTGCTGAAAAAAAAAAAAAAAAAAAAATACAAAGATCAAAACGACGTCGTTTTGATCTTTCGACCCATTCGACCCACGAATTTTCGAGTTACCCATCGGAGTTGTTTAAAATATCATATTACCTTTATTTGTTTGTCCACTTATCTATTTGTGTGTCTACCAATCTGTACATACGCCCACTTGTCTACTGCTGAGTGTCAGCAAATTTTCTAGCTAGTTGCTAGAGAAGGTCGGCGGTGATAGGCAACAATTTATAGTAGTGTGTGCGAGAATAAAAAGGGTATGGAAAATGTTTGAACTTCACAATTTTTGTGGTCATAACAGTTTAAAATTGTCAAAACGATATCATTTTAGGTGTAAAACATGTCAAAATGATGTCATTTTGACAGTTTTGAGTCATTGAGGCCACAAAAATTGTGGCCCTCTAACATTATTGAAAGAATAAATACAAATAGCAAAAGTATAAAAGTGAAAAATATATAAAAAATATTTTAAAATAATAATTTGTACGTCTCTTCTCACCAATATATTTTATTAATTAACGTTCTTATAGTCAAAAACAAATTAATCAATAGACCTAATACTATATATTATACACTCACAAAAATATTCTTTTTTCCGATTTTTTTTTTTTTAAATTTTTATTCACAATAGAATTCGGAAGTTCCTCTGATCTAATTATTTAAACTAGTTCATGTCATGTGTTAGGGTATCAAACGGACTGTAGTTGAGTTTACAAGGAGCTTGTTTGACATGTGTTAAAATAACAAATATTATTTTAGTACATTATCTTATTTGAATTATTATTATTTTATTTGAATTATATTATCTCTCTATCATATTATTTCAAACTCAACTCATATTTCACGTTTTTTCGTAAAAAAATAAAAAATATACTAATCTACAACTTTCCAAACAATTCCAAACTTTTCAAATTTTCTCAAATTTATATTTAAACTTCACAGAATCTCCAACGGTAGTAGGCATTTTACCTATCTAAATATTACTATAAAGTATATATTTTATTTTGCCTATCAACTGTTATGTTTTTACTCCAACCATGCTCTTTATTTTAGCTATTAATCCAAATACTATTAATTTTATAGAATGCCACGTCAACAACAAAGATGGAGGGAAATGATCCTAATGATTGAATACATTTTGCCTAGCGTTGAAGGCTAGCTACATGTAGCTAGTGAATATAAGTTGAGCCAAAATGCCTAATCATATGCCTAGTGCGTTGGAATTGAAAAAAGTGAATCACACTAGGCATTTTAACTAACAAGTATTATATGCCTAATGCATTGGAGATGCTCTACGCATGGTATTTGAAGTTGTCTGAAAAATGGATCTTTTAACTACTAATTCACACCTCTTAATTTCAAAAACTCATTTGTGGCATGAATATTGATCCCAACCAACTTGGCTGCCAATATTGGCCACGAAAGGCTTGTTTGGTAAAAATTTTCACTAACATTTGATAGTGAAAAGTAAAAATTAAAAGGGTAAAGAATAATGCTTGGGAGCATTAATTAGTGCTCCCACTAATTAGGTGGCAGTGGGTCCCGTCATTAATGATGTGATGTTTTGGTCTTGGAGTTGTATTTTTTTTTATCTTTTTTTACTTTTTTAATGCATTAGTGCTATTAGTGGTGATGTTTTTAGCGGGATGAATCATTGTTGAAGGGTAAATCACACTGACTGACTTGATGTTTAAAAAATCATAATAAAGTCTTTTAAAGTTATAATTTGCGTAGCACTTAACTCCATGATCATCATAATTTATTAAATATATCAATGAAAAAATAATATTATTATTTATTATTTTTTGGACAAATTACATATACCTCTCTCGAGGTTTAGTTAAATTACAGATACCCCCTGATATTTATATTTTCATAACAAATTGCCCCCTGAAATTTATATTTTCATAACAATTTGCTCCTTAATTTGTTATGCAAATAGTACTTTCAAGGGGTATCTGTAATTTTTCAAATCACTGGGGTATCTATAATTTTGTTAAACCTCGAAGGGGTATATGTAATTTGCCCTTATTTTTTATACTAAAATATATATTTTCCTTTATTTATCTTTGTATTTTCACACTTTTTATATTAATTTCGACTTATTTGGCTCGGAAGGAAGTCATTGTAATTTACCCAAATCAAAATCATCTCTTCATAAATTTTTGAATAATTAATTTTTTTAAAAAGATAAATTGCACTTTATCACTTTTATATTTGGTCATTTTTCAACTTTATTTTTTCTTACTTTAACTCTTCATATTTTAAGTTTTTTTTTTATTTTATTCCTAAAGCTAACTTCTCTTCAAACTTAGACATAAAATGTCACAATAACTGTCACATAACATAAAAAATATATTACTATATTAAAATTTAAATTTATATTAAAACTGTGAGTCATATATAACAAAATATTGTTATGTCATGTAACTGACAATATTTTATTTTTGTCTAATCTTTAACAAAAAAATAATTTTAGAAAAAAAAGTAAGAAAAATTTAAAACATAAATGACAAAAATAAAATAATAAAAAAACAAGCAAGCTTAAATGATCAAAATTCACCTTTTTAAAGTTATTTCTGCCTTGCCAATGGGTTTTGAGACTCACAAATCATTTTGGATAATGTTAGGGGTACTAAATTTTCTACTAAACAAATGATTAAATGTCTCACATGGATGTGGGGTCCGTAATTTTGTAGGCCCTACACTCATTACTCATTTATTTAGTAGAAAATTTGGGACCTCTAACATTTTTCAATCATTTTTTCTAAATACAATTTCCAAATATTTCCTTAGCCAAGTGACCTTTCAATTCCCCCTGCTCTGTTTCACGCCGTCTCTCTCTCTCTCTCTCTCTTCTCTGCGATTATCCAACCACCAACCATCCTAGTCACGCCCATCGAGTATCCCCCCCTCTCTCTCTCTCTCTCCATATTTATATGATATATATATATATATATATATATATGTATAGCTAGATAGCTAGCTAACTATATGGTTCACCTTCAATTCTTTCTTTGATCCCATTTTTATAATCTCTCAGTAACGGTTTCTTTTGATTGTCTCTGGGATTGTTTGATGCATTTTAGTTTTTGGATATTGTTCATTTCAGTGATTTTTACATGGCTATGAACGCTCTTGCCGCCACAAACCGCAACTTTCGTCGTGCGGCTCGCATTCTTGGATTGGACTCTAGGATTGAGAAGAGTCTGTTGATTCCATTCAGAGAAATCAAGGTTAAGATTGTTCTGCAATTTTAGTTTCTTGGGTTGTTTTTATTTTTTTGAGAATTGTGGAAAATTTTTGATCTTGTTGGTTTTGGGGTTTTGATCAGGTAGAATGCACAATTCCTAAGGATGATGGAACTCTGGTGTCCTACGTTGGATTCAGAGTCCAACATGATAATTCTCGAGGCCCCATGAAAGGAGGGATCAGATACCATCCTGAGGTGAATGTTTTATTTTTTCTGTTTTTTGTACTTCTTTTGATGATTTTGTTGCTTCTAGGTTGAAATTGATTTTTTTTTTTTTGTTTTTGCTTTGATTTTGGGTTTTAGGTCCTTGAGATTCTTGGTTGATGTAATTTAGTTTGGGTTGAATTAAAGGTTTGTTTGGATGTCTATAGAAACAGAACGATTTTATTTTAATCCATCCATTCTTCTCTGTCAAGGGAAATTATACTGACAAGTGATAGAGCAAACATAAGAGTGAAAATCAAAATCACTTCAGATGCATGCCAGTTTTGATGAATGATTTCATTTTATTGGGATATTCAAACCTTGCTTCGAAGAGGATGATTAGTGTTGTGTTTCGTGTTTTTATACAGCTGGTTTCAAGCCCTGATAAAAGAGGAGGGTTATGTGTTAGACAGCCGGACAGCCAGCACGTAAAATCTCTGTCTGGTCGCTTATGAACACGAATCCTAATATGATAATCTTGAATTTCATGGTCTTCAAAATTGTTTTTAGTATTTACTTTTTAGTTCTTAGCTTGGTTTAGCTAAACTATGTGATAAAAATGAATTTGAGATGCATACAATTGTATGGTCAGAGGAAAATCAGAGTTATTTGATTGAAGGCTTGTCATATGTTGGAGTCAGTAAGCAATTAAGTATTGATTGAAGGCATGTCATATGTTGTTTGATTATTTTATTTAAACTGCAGTAGAGGCTTTAAGTTATTTGATTATTTTATTTGAACCGTTGAATTGTAGGTGTTTACAACGAGTGACCCAACTGAGCTGTTCACTACATAGGGCTCTTACCAAATTGATCAGTATTCAGTATAGATAGCACCATAAGAGTATTATTGAAGAATTGATGGGGCTTTTTTATTCTAGTTTCAAATGTATGCCTCTCCTTCCGAGTCAAAGCACTCCTTTCTAAATCTCCTATAAGGCCTTAATAATTGGTCTTTCAAGAAATTTCTTCTAATCAATCCTGAAATACTATTAAGTAATGTATATGTGAACCTTCTCTTTTTTTCTTTTTTTTTTCAAGTATAAAAGTTTTTCAAAGGAATTTGTTGCCAGTTATTCCTCAAAGTCCGTTTTTTTAGTTTAATGGGTATTGTAAAAGTATCTTCTGAATATTTGTGCCAAATTTCTGGGAGCTTCACTTCTTTTTACTAATCCTAAATGAAAAAAGTAAAAATACACGATTTCTTCATTTAAATTTTGTGCTGAGTTGTTTCTTAATTTTTTTCTACAAGGTTGATCCTGATGAGGTAAATGCTCTAGCTCAATTGATGACATGGAAGACTGCTGTAGCAGACATTCCTTATGGTGGAGCTAAGGGTGGAATTGGATGCAAGCCAAAGGATTTAAGTAATAGTGAATTGGAACGTCTCACTCGGGTCTTCACTCAAAAAATTCATGATCTAATTGGGGTTAATAGGGATGTCCCTGCGCCGGACATGGGGACTAATGCACAGACCATGGCTTGGATTTTGGATGAATACTCGAAGTTTCATGGTCATTCACCAGCTGTTGTGACCGGGAAGCCCATAGTAAGTACTGAAGACAAAAATCCAATGACATGTTTCTTGCTTTGAAATAAGATTTAATATTTATCTAGTTAAACAGAAAGTAATTTCTATCAAACTCTCACATGAACCTCACAATTTTAACTTTGCATTTTAGGATCTTGGTGGGTCCCTGGGTAGGGAGGCTGCAACTGGACGTGGTGTTATTTATGCCACAGAAGCTTTACTCGCTGAATATGGAAAATCAATCAAGGATTTGACATTTGCCATACAGGTATTTTTGTCATGGATTTTGTTAAATTAAGGCACATGTTAAGAAGTTTGAAAAGGTTGTGCATTTTGTATAAGTCTGTGCATTAAAAAATGTAGAATCTTTTTAAGCTTTCTTATCATGTGCCTCAAGGACACACGTTAACAAGACCCTTTTGTCATTGATACTTCAGTGTCAATTTATTATGAGAACTAATTCTTTTCTAAGTTATTAATAAAGAAATTCTTTTTCAGGGTTTTGGCAACGTGGGGTCTTGGGCAGCAAGGCTAATTCATGAGAGAGGTGGTAAGGTCATTGCAGTGAGTGACATCACCGGAGCAGTTAAGAACCCAAACGGGATTGATATTCCAATTTTGCTTAATCATAAGGAAGCAACGGGGAGCTTGAAAAATTTTGATGGTGGAGATGCCATGCATCCAAATGAATTGCTCCTACATAAATGTGATGTCCTGATTCCATGTGCCTTGGGAGGAGTTATCAACAGGTTTATCTCTTGTTTTGCCTAGAAACTTGTGACTTTCATTATACTTTTGTGTGAACGTATTGCCTATTGCACACATAATCGTGAATGATTTGTACATCTCACAAATATGGGTGGTGTTTGGGAAGTTTGGGACTTGGGTTTTTTTTTGATTTTTTTCACAAAAAGATAAACTTTTTGCAAAATAAAAAAAAAACACATCCAAACAAAATATCACATCCAACCTCATAATCATTTCACTTTTTCTCTCATAAATATCACATCCAACTACAAAAAAATCCAACTATCTTTTCAAACACAAAAAAAAATTTCTCCAATAATATCTTACAACTAAAAAAACCTACATAAAAACCCACTTCTAAACACTCACATGAACACCACTCCCCCTCCGTTGCAAGGCAGTGTTCGAGGGCACAAAATGACAAATCAAATTTTAACCGGCGTCATAATATCATCCTATCAAAATTAATATTGGGGTTTGTGATAGGAGTTAGGTTGATGGCATATCGTAAGTATATAATGATGCTGATCAAAAACCAAACCAAACCAAACTCAACAAATGGGGTCGGTTACATAAATTTTTCTTCTCCATTCGACTTGATTCAAGGCCATATCGTTAGTCAAATTAAGGAGATTCATATCTCTATTTATTACACTAGCCCATGTCAATCTAAGTCTGCCCATTTCCTTAACATTTTCATCTACCGTCACTGTATCGCATCTCTTCACTACTGCCTTTGTTGGTCTTCGTTGTATATGACCAAACTATCTCAATCTGTTCTCCCTCAACTTATCTTCTATCGGTACTATTCCTATCCATTCTTGAATATACTCATTCCTAACTCTATTTTTTCTAATCTCGCCACACATTCACTTTAGCATCTTCATATCAGCAACACTCATCTTATGTACATGTTGTTTCTTAATTGCCCAACATTCCATCCCATACAACATTGCTGGTCTAATAGCCGTTCTATAGAACTTCCCTTTTAGTCTAGTGGGTACTCGTTTATCGGACAGTATCTCAGACGCGCTCCTCCACTTAAGCCACCCTGCCTTAATTCTATGGATCGGATTTACTCCAATCTCTTTATTTGTTGTGATAATCGATCTTAAATAACGAAAATGTTCACTTTTAGGTAGTACTTGGTTCTTAATCTTCAATTCTCCTCTACTTCTATTATTACTGTTACTAAAATTGCACTCCATGTTCTTTGTCTTAGTTTTGCTTATGGTAAATCCTTTAGATTCAAGTGCTTCTCTCTAACTCTCTAACTTAGTGTTAACTCCTTCTCTAGTCTCATCTACTAACACGATATCATTTGCAAAAAATATACACAATGGCACATCATCCTAAATATTTCTCGTCAACTCATCCATAACTAAAGTAAAAAGATAAGGACTTAAGGTTGATCCTTGGTGTAACCCTACAGTAATTGAAAATTCATTTGTCTCTCCAGCTGGCGGTCTAATAGTGGTCACCACACCTTCATACATATCCCTAATCACATTAATGTAACATTTTGTCACCCCTTTCTTCTCTAACACCCTTTAGATTATATCATGAGGCACTCTATCATATGCCTTCTCTGGATCGATAAAAATTATATAAATGTCTCTTTTCTTTTCTCTATAGTTTTCTATTACTCTCCTCAAAAGATAGATCCCTTCTATTGTTGACTTACCAGGCATAAATCCAAATTGATTCTCTGACACCTTTGTTATATCTCGCAATCGACGTTCCATCGTTCTCTCCCACACCTTCATTTTATGACACATTAGCTTGATTCCTCTATAATTATTGTAGTTCTAGACATCTCCTTTATTCTTATAGATTGGCACTAAGATATTCTTCCTCCACTCCTTCGGCATTTTCCTAGTCAATAAAATCTTGCTAAATAACCTAGTCAACCAAGCCACCCCCTTTTTACCCAAACATTTTCAAGTTTCAATAGGGATATCATCGAGTCCTAAAGCTTTATTCGATTTCATATTCTTAAATGCAATCTCCACTTCAAAGTTCCTAATCCTATGATAGAATATGTAGTCATGGTTTTCCTTATTACTGCCTATTTCCTCCCCTTTTGACCTGCCTCCATATTCCTCATTTAACAATTGCTCAAAATAGTTCTTCCACCTCTTCTTAATCTCTTCATCCTTCACCAACACCTTAGAGTCCTCACTATTGATGCACTTAACTTGATCAAAGTCTCTTGTTTTCCTCTCTGTTATCTTAGTTGGTTTGTATATCCTCTTCTGTTCCTCCTTACTATCTAGTCTAGTTTATAGGTCATCAGAGGCTTTCAACTTAGTCTCTCTCACTATTTTTTTTGACCTCCTTATTAGCCAATCTGTAGCTCTTAAGGTTTTTCTCAGTTCTATCGTTTTGCCACTTTTTAAAGTACTCTTTTTTTGTCTTTACTACTGTTTGAACCTCCTCCCATCAGCACCAAGTTTCCCTAGAGTTGGGTCCTTTTCCTTTTGACTCTCCAAGAATTTCTCTTGAGATTCTCCTCATACAATTGGCTATCAAATTTCACATAGTGTTAGCATTATCTTCCAGGTCCCAAGTACCCTCTTTATCCATTCTATTATTAAATATTTATGGTTTAGCCTCAAGTCCCACCATCTCGTCATACGGTGCCCACTATCCTTCCTAACATGGTATTGCTCTTTAAAGTATAAATCTAGTATCAAAATTCTATGTTGAGATGCCAGGTTCTCTCCAGAAATTACCTTACAGTCGCTGCATTTTGGACTTAAATTATTTATCCATATTTTCGGTTTGGTTGAGATGCTATTTGAAGTTGCTAGCAGGGTGGTGGATCATTAGATGCTCAAGTTGATTTTAAAAATGGATATATTTTGAACTCTTCTTATGCAAAATATCCTGATTTTCTTGACTTCTTGATATTCACATTTGAAGAGAAAACGCTGATAATGTGAGGGCCAAGTTCATTGTAGAAGCGGCAAATCATCCTACTGATCCAGAGGCAGATGAGGTATGACATTGACTTTAAACTTTTTAACTTCTCTTCTGCTTGGGACGTATGTTCATCATCTGAAAAACTGAGTCATTGTTTCTGCAGATTCTATCTAAGAAAGGAGTTATAATACTACCTGATATATATGCAAATTCTGGAGGTGTGACGGTCAGCTATTTTGAGTGGGTCCAGGTAACAAAAATACTCGATATTCCTTCTAATTTCCAACATGGTGAGCAATATGTGAAATTGTGTGAATTAAATTTTATTTTTTAATTAACTAATATATGCCTCCAAAAGATCTATCAATATTCTTACACACTCTACTTTTTTTTCCTAGAATTTGACTTGCAATTGAAAGATGTAGACCCTAAAACAAGTTGATTCTTCCTTAAATGTGAACTTGGTGAAACTATATGCAGGAGGACTCTTTATTTTTCTCATGTTTTTCAAAACTATTTATTACTTAGAAGAAAATTTTCTCACATATATATTTCACACGCTCAAAATATATAATTTTTTTTATATTTATTGTACGTCGATAAGAAAAAATGTGTTATATATATAAATATTTTATTAAAAGATAATAACAAAATATAATATATAAAAAATCAAATAAGTATAAAATTTACGTAGTTTTTCTTTTATCATTGAATTTCAAGTTATTTTTTTTGAAACTTGTAATGTGTTTTATGTGTCTCTAACCAATCCACGTGTCGCAAAGTGTCCGATTAGTGTTGTGTCATGTTAGTGTCTATGCTGCTTAGGTGTCAGTTATGCATCTTGTCTGTGGAAACTATAGGTAAAAACAACAATAGTGCGTAGATAGCAGATTTCGAGCGGAAACAATTGTAATGTGCCACAATGAGTTTTGTTCTTGCAGAATATTCAAGGTTTCATGTGGGACGAAGAGAAGGTGAACAAAGAGCTTCATAGGTACATGACAAAAGCTTTCGGTAACATCAAAAGCATGTGTCAGACACACAATTGCAACCTCCGAATGGGTGCGTTCACGCTGGGAGTGAATCGTGTTGCACGGGCAACTGTATTAAGGGGTTGGGAAGCGTGATTAAATCACCTTCACATTCTATTTTTCTTTTTTTTCGTCTTACAAATAAATGCATTTTTGCCGCTGAAGAATGCAGCTTGATAGCGGTTCTTTTTTTTTGGGTAAGTAATTGATAGCCGTTCTTACCCTCCCATTTATAGACTGTCCGTGACTTGAACTCACGCTTTCAGGACGCTGGTCTTAAAAAAGTTAAAAGACTGTGTACTGTTGTCTGAAAATTTGAGGATCAACCTTGTTCTGTTGTGGAAATACATGGAGTTTGTGTTTTAGTGGCTTTGTAAATGAGTTTTGTAATGGTTTTTTCTGAACCGTGAGCAAACTTTCAACAAGCAAGTGTACATTTCTTTATTCGGGAAAGCTTATGGTGTGCACTCCCTTATAGTTACGTACTTTATGCACCCTATCATAAATTGGCATAATTTTATCACAAAATTTCGTAACATCAATTATAAAATGTGCAATCTCATTACAAATTAACGTAACAAAATAAATAAAAATGCTCGTCAATTCTTTCATGCTCTTGAAATTGAAATTTCACAACAATAATCCAAGGTACTTAGAATTGACTCATAATTGTACATAGAAAAAATTGTGTGATTCAGATTTAATTTGTGTGGTGAGATCCACAATTCAGAATAGGTTTAGACACTTGATTATTTATTATTAATATTTTTTAATAATAAAATGATAGAAGGGAAAGTCTGGTGACAACAAAATGTTTATAAAATGCATTTTAATTTTATTTATTTATTTATTTATTTTTGTTATTGTGAGGTGGGTCTCACCAAATTTGCACTTTGGTGGTGACATATTTCTTGATCAAATTTTCGTTGCCCTTAGAATACCCCTACCTAGAATTATTGTAGAACCCACATAAAAAAATTATAAAAAATAAAAATAAAAATAAAATTGGAACCCATGCTTTTGTGCTAGTGGTTAGAAAATCAGGTAAAGAAAATCATTTACATATAGCATTTTTTGTTACTGGTTTACAAAGTAGCTACAGATAAGAGTAATAATATATAAATAGATATTTTATATATATAAAATAAAATAAGGTTATATATATAAAAATAAAAATAAAAAGTATATACATAATGGTTTAGTTGGATGACTCTACATGCACCAGGCCGATCAAAAAAAAAAAACACTCTAAATGCACCCAAAAAATTAAGTTGGATACCCATTACTCAAGACACACCATCTCTAAATTCAAATTTTGATTTTTTTTTTTTTTTTTTTGGCTTTAAACACCCTAAATAATTTCAAACTCAACTCCCACCATTACCAACCCCCTCCCAGCCACCTCTATCGTCAACCATTTGTCGTTGTCTCTGCCGCTTGCTGACAACCCACTGCCCCCTTTAGAGGCAGATCCAAGATTATGTCTTTGGAGGGCTACTCTATCGTTTAAAAAATTGAGAGCTACTCTATATAATTTTGAAATTATCTACAAAAAAATTGGGGATGCGAACTCCTTTAATTTTAAGTGTTTTTAAAATTTTTAATATAATATATGATATTTTTCAAATTTTTGAGGGTGCGGCCGCACCCCCTTAGATCCATCATTGCCCCATTCTTTTTCTTCTTCTTCCTTCGCAGGAAAATTCGCAACAGGAGAGGGACTCGTGGTGGCGGAGAATGATGAAAATGAGGTAGTTGTGACAGAAGAGAAGATGGTAGCAGGCTGTGACATGGGGAAATGAGGTAGCGATGGTGACGACAAGAGAGGGAGGTGGCGGTTGCAACGGTGGCAGGAGGAGATGGCCATGTGTAACAGCCCCAACCTCTGATTAACGCTAATCCATGATTAATTATGCCTAATTAGAAATTTAGTTGAATCTTGAATTAAAATGCATGTGTGTGTGTTGCATTGTTGTGTTTATATCTGTTAGGTGTAGAAAGATCTGTTCACGATTTAGTTTCGGTTTGCGAATTGAAAACCTTATCGCCATTCGAATCAGAAATTGACTTGATTTATGTGCTAGTTAGAATTTATAGAATTTTATGGTAGGCTTAATTAAAATTCGGTTTGGAACGATTAAATTTGATTAAAATAATGCTATTTGTTTTATTTTGTCAATGACCACCTATTAGGCTAATTTAGCCCCACTCACCTCCTTTAGTCATTCTTCATCACACTTGAGTATTGAGAGGAAGAAAACGTGAGAGAAAGTGAGAGAGGGAAGGAATTGGGATCAAGCTTGAGGATTGGGAGAAATTGCTAGGAGACCTTGGTGGTTTGCTCAAGAACAGCTCTAACCATAAGGAATTGAGAACTTTAGGTAAGAATGTTAGTCTCTAGCCTTGTAATTTAGTTGATTAATGCTTGAAATCAGTTATGTAGGCGAATTAACATGTGAATTGAATTAAAGGTTGGGAATTAAGAATGAATTCATGCATGCATGCACGTTTCATGGCATTTTAGAGACTTATTTCAAGAATTCCTTCATGCATGTGTTGAGTCTATTCTGATTTTGGAAACACAATGAGTTTCATGTGATTTAGTAGCATTTGATCATGTTTTGAAGAGCCTTAGCTCAAAAAATGTACTTGTATGTGATGTTCATCAATTGATTTTGAATTTAAGTGAGTTTGTGCAAAATTGATATCCTTTTGGGCCATGATTTCTTGAATTGATCTTTCAAACATGTTGTTCTATGAGTTATTAAGTGTTTTCCAAAGTTTTGGGCCCAGAAAATTGAGTTGGATGCTTCAAAGGTCGAATTTGAGCTTGGTGATCAAATCTGAAATTTCCAGAAATTTGATCCACGCTCGAGCGTGGAACTTTACGCTCGAGCGTGAACTCTGAGTACGTGAACTCCGCTCGAGCGTGGAAGTATACGCTTAAGCATGAAATGCATATACCCAGAAGTTCTTGTGTTTTACAGTCTGCTCGAGCGAGGGAATCCATGCTCGAGCGAGGTTCTGAGTCTCACGCTCGAGCGTAGGTCGAGCGCCCGTCAAGCGTGAAAAACTTGCATCCAGTACTTTTGTCAAGGTTTACAGTCCGCTCGAGCGGGGAAGTCCACGCTCGAGCGGGGTTTCATTGTCTGCATGTCCGCTCGAGCGTGGAAAGCCACGCTCGAGCGTGGACCTTATTTTCAGCAAATCTTGAGAAATATTTTCCAACGCATTCTTGCATCCTCATTCCATCCTAGGCATTTCTAAGCCATGTTTAAGACTCCATAATGAGGATTAAGGGGTTAGAAACACACTAAGAGCAAACGACATAAGTTATGTACATTCGAACGTATATTTCAAGTGTGTGTTCGTATGTGTGTTCATGTAGGTCACACGCCTCAGAACAAGTGAAGGGCCGCCTTACCATCTAGTTAGGGCTACCAATCATCTGTGAGTAATAACTTTGTAAAGTTATGTTTAATGTTAAATATTTTTTGAATATTATGATATGAGGTAATTAGTTCTCTGAAATGCCATGCTATGTTTGAAATGAATGAATAGTTGTCCAAAATTCTGAAAGTTATTCGTGGCATCCTTAGCATCATATGATATGCGTTCCTTTATGGGTCATCAGAAACGTCTCTGTGCACATGAGTCATAGGAATGCCTTCGAGGCCGTCCCTTTATGGGCCATCGGATTTGTTAACGCTAAGGGATGTACCACTTATGATTATATGCGAAATCTGAATATGGAAATGATTATGAATATGTATATGAATCTGTCTCTGTTAAGAATTTGATTTCTAACTCTGTGATGGACAACATTCATTAAATCCTTTACTCTGTTATTATTTATTGGGCTTTAGCTCACAGTTTATATTATGTATGTAGGTGAGCCGGCGTGTGACCAGGGCCAGAGTTGACGGCTTTCTGTTCTGTTTTTGTCAACCAACCGTTGTGCCTCCCGAGGAGGTTCCGATCGATGTCTAGTTGCATGGCTGTTTTTGTACTTATGCTAGTTTCTGAATGTTTGTAAAGTCAGGTCCTGGGAACTCTACTTATGCAAATGTTTTGTAAATATTGAGGTCCTCCGACCGACACGCTTGTGTATATATATATATAAGTTTCAAAATCTTTTGTCCCATGTATGTCATCACAGCTCATTGGACCTTGTCTATTTTATATTATTGCTTCCGCAACCCCTTATTATTTGCCAATCTGTTCAGAGGCCTTTGGTAATCCACGGATTACTGGCCGGTTATGGTGCTAAACCTACAGGGACGGGTTTGGGTCGTGACAGAGTGGTATCAGAGCACGTGTTCTACCGCACACACAGGTCCATATGAGCTTAAGAAGTCTTAGTAAGAAGTAAGGGCATTTCATCTGCATGTTTATGTGTATTGTTCGAAAGTAAAAGCATAAGTTCAAGTATAAACATGTGAATTTGAATACATAAAGTTTTGTTTACCTATAGCAAATGGACAATGCAAGGAATGATGACACAGTAGGGTCCTCTGATGCCCGAATGAATAGAATGGAACAAATGCTTGCAACCTTAACCGAAGTGGTAATGCAACAACGGAGGCAACAACCTTTACCACCTCTACCCCTGCCGGCTCAAGTTGAAATGGGCACCGGTGACGTCATCAACTTGACACAGAAGTTCATGAAAATGAAACCACCAACATTCTATGGTGGAATTGAACCGTTGAAAGCAGAGACGTGGTTACTTAAAATGGAGAAACTGTATGAGGTGTTCCCTTGTTCTGAAGTCCAGAAAGTCCTCCTAGCCACCTATACTCTGAAGGATGAAGCCCGAAGGTGGTGGTTACTGATTCGAAATGGCCACGAGAATTTGACGTGGACTCAATTCAATACAATCTTCTGTGACAAGTACTTTCCCCAATGCTTCCGAGACCGGAAGGTTTCAGAATTCCAGGAACTCAAACAAGGTAGAATGTTTGTAGCCGAGTACAAGGCTAAGTTTACTGAGTTGGCCAAGTTCGCTCCTCACATGGTGGACACAGACTACAAGAAGGCCCACAAGTTTGAGGGTGGATTGGATCTGGACATACTGGATAGGGTGGGAGTCCTGAACCTACCCACGTACGTGAATGTTTTGGATAGGGCATTAATGGCAGAGTCCATTCTAGCAGCGAAGAAACAAACTCTTGCCCCACAAACTGATTGGGCAGGGAAAAGATATGGAAACAGTTTCAAAAAGCATCGTTCATTTTCTAGGAATAAGAGGCGAAACACGGGATCTTACAGTAGCTCAAGCCAGAGTAGTGGTACTATACCGACTTGCTCGGAATGTGGTAGGAAACACAAGGGGGATTGTTATCGAGCTTTGGGCGCCTGTTTTAGATGTGGAAAGACTGGTCATATGATGAAGGATTGTCCTGTCAAGTTTGAAAATACCAACCAACTAGCGGCAAGCTCAGCCGGATCCGCTTCTGCATCCAAGACGAATACGAGGGCCAATACTGGAAAAGAACCTCTGAGATAGGGTCGAGTGTTCGCCTTAGTGCCTGGTGACGTACCAAACACCTATACCATGGTGTCAGGTACACTCTCTGTATGTTCTCAAAATGCATGCGTATTGATAGATTCTGGTTCTACACATTCCTTTGTATCGCATGCTTTCTCTCGAAAATTGACTAGACCATTAGAACTTATGACATATGTGTTATCTGTATCTACGCCGTCTGGGGATTCTATGATGTGCACTCATGTTTATCCGGCATGTGATATTATGATTGGCGATATGATGTTATATGTTGACTTATTGCCCTTGAACATTGACCACTTTGATTGTATTTTGGGAATGGACTGGTTGACAAAATACTGTGCTACCATTGACTGTGCAAGTAAATCTGTTGTGTTTAGACCACCGGGTATGCCTGAATTTACTTTTATTGGGAATGGGGTAGTTCCTCTCCCATATTTGATTTCGGCTATGAAAGCTGTAAAACTCCTTAGGAAGGGATGTAGGGGTTATCTGTGTTGTATACTGACTGCACCATCTGACAGTACTACTGTAGAAACAATCCCTGTTGCTTGTGAATTTCCCGATGTGTTTCCAACTGACTTACCGAGGGACTTAGTTGATAGAGAAATTGAATTTACTGTTGAGGTGTTTCCGGGGACACAACCTATTTCCAAGACTCCCTATAGAATGTCTACCTCGGAATTGAAAGAATTAAAAACTCAACTTCAGGAGCTGTTAAATAAGAAATTTATCCGTTCGAGCACTTCACCTTGGGGTGCTCTAGTCTTGTTTGTCAAAAAGAAGGATGGATCTTTGAGGTTGTGTATAGACTACCGAGAATTGAACAAAGTAACTATTAAGAACAAATATCCCTTACCTCGAATAGATGATTTATTTGATCAACTCCAAGGAGCTAAAGTGTTCTCTAAAATTGATCTTAGGTCCGGTTATCATCAGTTAAAGGTTAGAGCTAAGGACATAGAGAAAACTATATTCTGAACTAGATATGGACATTATGAATTCCTGGTAATGCCTTTTGGAGTGACAAACGCACCTGCAGCTTTTATGGACCTAATGAATAGGGTTTTCAAACAATATCTTGATGAATTCATTGTCATGTTTATTGATGACATTCTGATTTATTCTAAAGACAGGGAAGAACATGGGAACCACCTGAGAACTACTTTGCAGATTTTGAGAGAAAAGAAACTGTATGCTAAATTGTCCAAATGTGAATTCTGGCTTGACAATGTAGCATTTTTGGGACATGTGATCAATGAGGATGGTGTTTCTGTTGACCCTCAGAAGATTGAAGCTATTGTGGATTGCCCTAGACCGACGAACGCAACAGAAGTTAGAAGTTTTCTGAGACTTGCAGGTTACTACCGAAGATTTGTGAAAGATTTTTCCAAGCTTGCTATGTCGTTGACCCAGTTAACTCAGAAAAATGTTTCGTTTGACTGGAATGAACAAAGAGAGGCAGCATTTCAAGAATTGAAAACCAGGTTAGTGACTGCACCAATTTTAGCTTTGCTCAATGGTACTGATGGGTTTCAAGTCTACAGTGATGCTTCTCACAAAGGCTTGGGGTGTGTATTGATGCAAAACGGAAAAGTGATTGCCTATGCTTCCCGACAACTCCGACCTCATGAAAAGAACTACCCGGCGCATGATCTCGAATTGGCAGCTGTGGTGTTTGCTTTGAAAATTTGGCGTCACTACTTGTATGGGGTAACTTGTGAGGTGTATACCGATCATAAAAGCATGAAATATTTCTTCACCCAAAAGGAATTGAATATGAGGCAGAGGCGATGGTTAGAGTTTATCAAGGATTATGATTTGCAAATCTTATATCACCCAGGGAAGGCAAATACCGTAGCAGATGCCTTGAGCCGAAAATCTCGTGCAAATTTTTCATGCTTGCTGACCAATCGAAAGGAACTGCTAGTTGACCTGGAACAGAAAGAGATTGAGATTAGTGTGCAAGAATAAGGTGGGATTTTAACTGCCATTTCCGCTCAACCTATAATTCTTGACGAGATCAAACAAAAACAATGTGAAGATGAACACTTGAAAAAGATTATGGAGGAGTTTGAGTCAACGCCGAGGCCAGGATTCATGTTTGAGAATAATGTACTGAAATTCCAAAACCGTCTTTGTGTACTCGATTGTTTTGATTTGAGAAAACGTGTAATGACCGAAGCACACAGCAGTAAGTTTGCCATGCACCCGGGAAACATGAAAATGTATCACAATTTAAAACAGAATTTTTGGTGGCCTGGAATGAAAAAGAGTATTGCAGATTTTGTGGCTAGGTGCCTACATTGTCAACAGGATAAAACTGAACATCAACGACCTGCTGGTTTGCTACAACCACTTCCAATACCGGAATGGAAATGGGAGCACATTACCATGGACTTCATTGTGGGTTTGCCTCGTTCTTCTCGAGGTATGGACTCTATCTGGGTTATAGTTGACCGTTTAACTAAGTCTGCCCATTTTCTGCCTGTCAAAACTATTTATAACGCTGATAAATTGGCCAATATCTATATGACTGAAATTGTGAGATTACATGGAGTGCCAGTATCTATAGTGTCTGACAGGGACTCAAAGTTTGTATCAAGATTTTGGCAGAGTTTGCAACAGGCTTTGGGGACTGAACTGAGGTTGAGTAGTGTGTATCACCCACAGACAGATGGACAAACTGAACGAACTAATCAAACTTTAGAGGATATGCTCAGAATGTGTGTGTTAGACTTCTAGGGGAATTGGGAGACCTATTTGCCATTAGCCGAATTTGTGTATAACAACAATTACCATTCAAGCATTGGAATGGCTCCTTATGAAGCTTTGTATGGAAGAAAATGTCATTCTCCGATATGTTGGGCTGAAGTAGGTGATAGACCTTTATTGGGACCAGAACTTGCACAAGAAACAACCGAGAAAGTGAAACTAATCCAGCAACGTCTAAAGACTGCACAGAGTCGGCAGAAGACCTATGCCGATGTTCGAAGAAGAGATAGGGAATACGAAGTTGGAGACCATGTCTTCATCAAAGTAACACCGATGAAGGGTCAAACTCGGTTTGGTGTTAGGGGTAAATTGGCGCCAAGGTATGTTGGACCTTATGAGGTCCTTGAAAAGATCAATCCAGTGTCATATCGGGTGGCCTTACCTCCAGTGATGGAGCATATGCACAATGTGTTTCATGTATCGATGCTTCGAGAGTATTTGAGAGACCCACTCCATGTCATTGAGCCAACACACGTACTTTTGAAAGATGATTACACCTACGAGGAAAGACCTATCCAGATTGTGAACTGCAGGATCAAAAGGCTAAGAAACAAGGAAATACCGATAGTAAAAGTTGATTGGCAAAACCACGGAGGAACCTATGCGACCTGGGAGACCGAAGAAGACATGATGAAAAGATATCCGAATTTATTTCCATTGGACCCAATGTTGTCCCAGAACGAAGGTAATTCGAGTTTAGAGAACCAAACTCTTTTAAAGGGGGAAGACTGTAATAGCCCCAACCTCTAATTAACGCTAATCCATGGTTAATTATGCCTAATTAGAATTTTAGTTGATTCTTGAATTAAAATGAATGTGTGTGTGTTGCATTGTTGTGTTTATATATGTTAGGAGTAGAAAGATCTGTTCACGATTTAGTTTCGATTTGCGAATTGAAAGCCTTATCGGCATTCGAATCAGAAATTGACTTGATTTATGTGCTAGCTAGAATTTATAGAATTTTATGGTAGGCTTAATTAAAATTCGGTTCGCAACGATTAAATTTGATTAAAATAATGCTATTTGTTTTATTTTGTCAATGACCACCTATTAGGTTAATTTAGCCCCACTCACCTCCTTTAGTCATTCTTCATCACACTTGAGCATTGAGAGGAAGAAAACGTGGGGGAGAGTGAGAGAGGGAAGGAATTGGGATCAAGCTTGAGGATTGGGAGAAATTGCTAGGAGACCTTGGTGGTTTGCTCAAGAACAGCTCTAACCATAAGGAATTGAGAACTTTAGGTAAGAATGTTAGTCTCTAGCCTTGTAATTTAGTTGATTAATGCTTGAAATCAGTTATGTAGGCGAATTAACATGTGAATTGAATTAAAGGTTGGGAATTAAGAATGAATTAATGTATGCATGCATGTTTCATGGCATTTTAGAGACTTATTTCAAGAATTCCTTCATGTATGTGTTGAGTCTATTCTGATTTTGGAAACACAATGAGTTTCATGTGATTTGGTAGCATTTGATCTTGTTTTGAAGAGCCTTAGCTCAAAAAATGTACTTGCATGTGATGTTCATCAATTGATTTTGAATTTATGTGAGTTTGTGCAAAATTGATATCCTTTTAGGCCATGATTTCTTGAATTAATCTTTCAAACATGTTGGTCTATGAGTTATTAAGTGTTTTCCAAAGTTTTGGGCCTAGAAAATTGAGTTTGATACTTCAAAGGTCGAATTTGAGCTTGGTGATCAAATCTGGAATTTCCAGAAAGTTGATCCACGCTCGAGCGTGGAACTTTACGCTCGAGCGTGAACTCTGAGTATGTGCACTCCGCTCGAGCGTAGAAGTATACGCTCGAGCGTGAAATGCATATACCTAGAAGTTCTTGTGTTTTACAGTCAGCTCGAGCGAGGGAATCCACGCTCGAGCAAGGTTCTGAGTCTCACGCTCGAGCGTAGGTCGAGCGCCCGTCGAGCGTGAAAAACTTGCGTCCAGTACTTTTGTCAAGGTTTACAGTCCGCTCGAGCGGGGAAGTCCACGCTCGAGCGGGGCTTCATTGTCTGCATGTCCGCTCGAGCAAGAAAAGCCACGCTCGAGCATGGACCTTATTTTCAGCAAATCTTGAGAAATGTTTTCCAACGCATTCTTGCATCCTCATTCCATCCTAGGCATTTCTAAGCCATGTTTAAGACTCCATAATGAGGATTAAGGGGCTAGAAACACACTAAGAGCAAACGATATAAGTTATGTACATTCGAACGTATATTTCAAATGTGTGTTCGTATGTGTGTTTATGTAGGTCACGCGCCTCAGAACAAGTGAAGGGCCGCCTTACCATCTAGTTAGGGCTACCAATCATCTGTGAGTAATAACTTTGTAAAGTTATGTTTAGTGTTAAATATTTTCTGAATATTATGATACGAGGTAATTAGTTCTCTGAAATGCCATGCTATGTTTGAAATGAATGAATAGTTGTCCAAAATTCTGAAAGTTATTCGTGGCATCCTTAGCATCATATGATATGCGTTCCTTTATGGGTTATCAGGTCCCTTTATGGGTCATCAAAAACGTCTCTATGCACTGGAGTCATCAGAATGCCTTCGAGGCCGTCCCTTTATGGGCCATCGGATTTGTTAACGCTAAGGGATGTACCACGTATGATTATATGCGAAATCTGAATATGAAAATGATTATGAATATGTATATGAATCTGTTTCTGTTAAGAATTTGATTTCTAACTCTGTGATGGACAACATTCATTAAATCCTTTACTCTGTTATTATTTATTGGGCTTTAGCTCACAGTTTATATTATGTATGTAGGTGAGCCGGTGTGTGACCAGGGCCAGAGTTGACGGCCTTCTGTTCTGTTTTTGTAGCCAACCATTGTGCTTCCCGAAGAGGTTCCGATCGAAGTCTAGTTACATGGCTGTTTTTGTACTTATGCTAGTTTCTGAATGTTTGTAAAGTCAGGTCTTAGGAACTCTACTTATGTAAATGTTTTGTAAATATTGAGGTCCTCCGACCGACACGCTTGTGTATATATATATAAGTTTCGAAATCTTCTGTCCCATGTATGTCATCACAGCTCATTAGACCTTGTCTATTTTGTATTATTGCTTCCGCAACCCCTTATTATTTGCTAATCTGTTCAGAGGCCTTTGGTAATCCACGGATTACTGGCTGGTTAGAGTACTAAACCTACAGGGGCGGGTTTGGGTCGTGACACCATGGCAATGTCAAGAGGAGGAAATCCATGGTGACAACAACTAGGAGGGGCGCGGAGTTGAGTTTGTCTTGCCGGAGCTAACTTTTGTTAACTAGAGTTAGGATTTGATTTTGGCTCTTTTAGTAATTTTGTAGGACTCATTCTCTTTGGTTTGAAATTTTAAAAAATAGTTTCATGAGTTTTCAATTTGTATTTTTGTATTTCTAATGATTTTCTGAAGATTTTAATCAAATTTTCTTTTTTAACTTTTTAAATTCACTTAAATATCTTGATATAAAGTATAAAATATGTACAAATTTTTTTTTTTTAAAAATTCATTGAATACAACAAAATACAAAAATGTATTAAATTCTTGTTTTTTTTTTTTTTGTATTTTTTTTGTATTTGGTGAATATTTTAAAGTTTTTTTTCACCAATAATTATATTGGCCCCGTTTGGTGTAGCTGTTAAAACAGCTTATAGATTATAGCTTAACAGATTATAGATTATGACTTTAATTAGAAGTTGTTAATCTGTTTGGTGTAGCTGTTGGATTATAGATTTAAGTTGCTGAGTAGTGTTTGTTAAATAAGTTGTGAAATAACTTTTTTAATTAGTTTTTATTTTTTGTTTGTCTACATTTCTCATAAAAATAATAATAATAATCTATGGTCCATTTGAGTCTTTTTCTATTTAAAAAAATAAAATAAAATTTAAGAGTATAACCATAAATTAACATGTCCAAAGCAGAAGCTGATAATCAGAAGTAAGGAGTGAGCAGCTTCTCAGAATCAGTTTTTTTGAGTTAAAATAAGCTGTTAGAATCAGAAGTTGTTTGAAAAAAGCTTGATCAAACAGTCAAAAATAACTTTTTCAAAGCTAAAAGTCATAAGTTGGCTCTGAAAAGCTGAAACAAACACTCCCATTTTTTGATGTATCTAGATTAGGTATATCTAAAAATTAAAATTCACTAAAAATAAAAAAACATGGAAAACAAAAAATTCATTTTTTAGAAAAATGGTACAAGCCAAACAAGGTACTTATTATGATTTTTGTTTTTGTTTTTGTTTTTTTTTTTTTTTGTTTTTTTTTGAAGAGGGGGGTAGGAGGCATCCGATCTGGTTGGATTATGATCTTATCATTTCAACCCACAGAGGCCATTGAGATTTTTTTTAACTACTAAAATGACATTGTCACATTATTTTATTTTGATGCAAATTCTGTATAAATGTTTTAGTAAAATAATATTTTTTTACTGTTTCAATATCAGTAGATGAAAGTATTAAGAGAAGGGACAAACTTAAATTGACATGAGCTAATGTATTAAATAAAAATATAAATTTCTTTAATTTGATTAACAAAATAACTTTTGATAGAATTAAGTGGAGAAGAATGATTCATATAAACGATCTCATTTAATGAAACTTAAGGGTGGATTGGTTTGACATTTTTCTACTGTTACTAAAGACGAGTGGGATTCCGGACACAATTTTTTACGTCATTTTACCCCCGCAAACTCCACACGGATGCACAACCATTGTGAGTAGACATTGTAAACAAGACTCTTGTAACACAGTCACACGCATGATGAGTCCATGACCAATCTGACAAGAGAAGATAAGCTTAAATGTTTCAGAGCATGGGCTTCCATTTTCTATCCCATGCTTCTCCAAACAAGGCCTAAAAAAGAAACAAACCACACAAGTAAAAGAAGAACTTACTTTCAGACCATTCATTGCTTCTATTTCCATTTCTGCCTCAATGCAGAGAGCTTGCAGCTCTCATCATGTGACCAAGAAACACCCTCTTCAGGCCAGACCTTCCCGATCTTTCGGAACGAAGCAATCGACACAGTTTGTCAGTCTGGACATTGAATCCCAACAAAAAGGCTTGGACATTGCTGAACAAAAAGAGAAATCTGCTTTGGTTGTTGAGAAAACAGAGGAAACAAAGGATGATGAGGAAAAGGATTGTTTGGATACTGAGAATTCTGTTACAAAGTTCGTCGATGCGAGGTGGAAGAATAGGACATGGGATTTGAATATGTTTCTTAAGGATGGGAAAATGGACTGGGATTCTGTGATTGATGCAGGTGAGAGCTCTGCCATTGCCTCCAATATGAACTCTAATTTTGAACAGAGTATTGTGGACTCACTTGACTAATAAACCAATACAGAGATTAAATTTTAAGAAATTTCTTTTTAATGTTTTTCTATGATTTTTATTAAATTCTAACTGTTATCAATGAGCCAAATTACAAGTTTAATGCACATATACATAAATCTCAAACTGTTAGTTGACCCCTATTATCAGGGTGGGGCCAAAAAATTAAATCAGAAGGACACTTATTAATTATAATATTAAATTTTTTTACAAAAATATTTAACATAAATTTTTATCATTAACTTCAAGAAAGATAAAAAAAAAATAAAAAATTAATCAGTGTGTTTGGTTTTAGTTTTTATTTTTTGTATTTTTTTGGTTTTAGTGAATATTTTTAAAATTTTAAACAATTTTTTACTTTTTTAAATGCACATTACTTAGATATGTATAGAAATAGTAAAATATTTGTGAAAAAATATTTTAAAAGATTAATAAATACACAAAAATACAAAAAATGTACTGAATTTTCATATTATTTTTATATTTTTTGGTATTTAGTGTATTTTTTAAAGATTTTTTTCACAAATATTATACTTTTTAGGTATATTTATGTTAGGTGTGTCTAAAAATTAAAAAAAAAATTACTTAAAATATTAAAAAAATTATTGAAAACATTAAAATACGGAAAATAAAAATATAGAATTTTCTGAAATCTGTTTATGAAAACTAGAACCAAATAAGCTAAATATTATTTGTAATTAGTGTATCACGGACAATATTAAAAAAAGTCATGGATATAAAGTTTTAAAATAAATTATATAATGATATAGTAATTTTTTATACAAAATATGCATAAAAATTCAATATAATAATTATACCACGTCATCATTAATATGTGATATCACCAACAAATAGTAAAGAAACACATAAAGAATGAACGCTACATGTCAAATGTAACTAATAATTCAATAAATTTTATATTTTCATTGAGATTAATTATGTTTGCATGTCAATAGTGATAGACATTACCATTATATTGAAATTTTCATAGATAATAATATCGTAATCACTTTATTTTCAATCAAAATAACCATTATTATTCTTATTATTTTAAAAATGTCATTGACATTTAAAATAATATTTTTATAAATTTTTGTATTTAAAGTATTTTTTTTATGTTTGCTTTTAAAAAAAAAAAAAAAAAATTTGCAAAACCTAGGGGGGTCACCCCTGGACCCTTGATATCTTCGCCCCTGCCTATTATCCTAGTTTCAAAGGTCTCTTTTTATTACACAATTAAGCTGGAGACGCATTGTGTGGTAGAGAAATAACTTGAAACATGGAGCCAAGGAGGATGATGATCTAGTCTCCTGTTCATGTATGATGCAAAACAATTTCTAGAAAGTATGAATGAAAAAATAAATATGGAGAGAATAATTGACAGAGCAAACATGCTCTTTGTTTTTAATTGTATTAATCCTTACGGGGAGACTCCATTTTATAGGAGTGATTATACAACATTTGCAAGACAATATAATAAAAGGCTACTAGACAACATAATGAAAGGCAACAATCATAATTAAAGGCACAACATATAAAACTAAAAGTAGCCGAAAGGAAATGGCACTAACTAAAGCAAATTGCACTATCTAAGGCATCTGATGACTACTAATTACACACAAATATAATATATACATTATATATATTATATATTATTAATAATGAAAAAGAAGCTTGATTTCAAACACTCTCCCTCAAGCGACGTTGTAGATGTTAATCATTCCCAATTTGTCCGTCAGATCTTCAAAGCTAACTCGAGCAAGAGCTTTTGTGAGAATGTCAGCCTTTTGGCTCTTTGTTGGAGTGTAGCTGACTTGAAAAACTCTTTCTTCAATCTTTTCCTTGATAAAGTGTCGATCTATCTCCACGTGTTTAGTTCGATCATGATGAACCGGATTCTTAGCGATACTGATGGCGGCTTGGTTGTCGCAGTATAAAACCATGGGATGCTCAGATGGAACCCGTAATTCTTCTAACAGTCTGTTCAACCAGATTCCCTCACAGATACCTAGGGCCATAGCACGAAATTCTGCCTCAGCACTACTACGGGCTACCACTGACTGTTTCTTGCTTCGCCATGTAACCGCGTTCCCCCAAACAAATGAACAATAGCCAGAGGTTGATCTTCGATCAGTCACTGAACCTGCCCAATCTGCATCTGAAAAAATCTCAATTTTTCTATTTGTTGTTCTTTGGAAGAAGAGACCCTTTCCTGGTGTCATTTTTAGGTACCTCAATATTCTGGTCACAGCAGTCATGTGTTTTTCGGTTGGATTATTCATGAATTGACTGACCACACTAACAGAGAAGCCGATGTCTGGCCTTGTATGAGAAA